>NC_068931.1:24825000-30155000 GCF_023091745.1 Budorcas taxicolor
TACTTTAATTTTTAGTATGTCTTTATTTGGCTGTGCCACATGGCATGTGGGATGTGGAATTGTTTCTGGAATCTCATAAATTTATTATGGTTACTGTGTAAATGATTCAATACAGGTAATTCAGTAGACTATATTTCTCTTCTGTAAATTTATTTCAACCATATTAAACAATTTTGTAACCTTCTAAAGTGGCTAGGTTTTCTCTTTTTATTTTTTAATTAATTTTTGTTGGAGTGTAATTCCCTGACCAGGAATGGAACCTACGCCCCCTGCAGTGGAAACACTGAGTCTTAGCCACTGGACCGCCAAGGAAGTCCCAGCACTCACATTCTTAGGCATTCACTTACTGTCTTCTGTTTCCATTGTTATTCTATACTGATCCATCACACAACCAGAATGAATTCTTCTTTAAATGTGTTGGTTTTCTTAACTAATTGCACAGGAGTCTCTCTGCCTACAATAAGCAGGCTCGCCTTTAACTGTATTTCCACAGGTGAAATTATATCAGCTCCTGATTTGCTTTGGCACAAATGAGCATCAGACAAAACCTTAGAGAAGGTTCTGTCTTCTTGCTCTGCTTACACTACAGTGATAATGTAGATTATATAAAACATTCTGACATTCTGGCAGAAAGACAATGACTTGCACAAAGGGGGGAAATAAGTAAACACTGTATAAATCATTGATTCTATGTTACACTATTCAGTTCAGTTCAGTCGCTCAGTCGTGCCCGACTCTTTGCGACCCTATGAATCGCAGCATGCCAGGCCTCCCTGTCCATCACCAACTCCCAGAGTTCACCCAAACTCATGTCCATCGAGTCGGTGATGCCATCCAGCCATCTCATCCTCTGTCATCCCCTTCTCCTCCTGCCTCCAATCCCTCCCAGCATCAGAGTCTTTTCCAATGAGTCAACTCTTCACATGAGGTGGCCAAAGTACTGGAGTTTCAGCTTTAGCAAACTATTAGATAATACTTAATGTTTCATGTCCACTCTGAAGGAATTAAATTTGAGATGACTAAGGTAAGTGTTAAGCGTGCGTGCTAGGTCACTTCAGTCATGTCCAACTCTTTGCAACCCTATGGACGATAGCCTGCCAAGCCCCTATAGGATTCTCCAGCTAGGAATACTGGAGTGGGTTACCATTTCCTTCTCCAGGGAATCTTCCCAACCCAGGGATCGAACCCACATCTTTTATGTCTCCTGCATTGGTAGGCAGGTTCTTTACTACTAGTGCCACCTGAGAAGCCCAAGTGTTATGAGACATGTATAGAACATGTGTACTTTGGGGAAATTTTTAGATATGATTATTTTTCTACACATCTTATAAAGATAAATATGCTAAAGTAAGAAAACAAAATTAAGTTAAATATTAGGCAGAAGGAAAACATAACAAGGAATCAAATGGACCAAAGAGTAAAGTCAGCACAAAATACATCCAGAAGCCTTACATATTTGTAAATAAGATTCTGAGATTTCTAGTAACCAACAGAGGCAACCATTGCAATAGTGCAGTCATTCCAAGTTCATAATCCTGGACATGACTATTAAGATAGATCATTTTATTTCATTGAATATTTGGCTATAATTATTTCATGTTCAGGGCTTCCCTGGTGGCTCAGTGTTAAGGAACCTGTCTGCCAATGCAGGAGACGAAGGTTCGATACCTGAGTCAGGAAAATCCCCTGAAGAAGGGAATGGCTACCCACTCCAGTAATCTTGCCTAGAGAATCCCATAGACAGAGGAGCCTGGTGGGCTACAGTCCATGGTGTTGGAAAGAGTTGAACATGACTGAGCGACTAAGCACATTTCATGTTCAACACTGTCTACTGAGTGTTAAGCGTATTCTATTGGTAGCAAAAAAGGAAGAGTTTAAGCATTTATTACATGAAAGAACAAATATACATCCTAGGTCAAAGTTTGAATGGCAAAAATGAAATAACCTGAATTTCTCCTTGAAATCCTTTAGCTCACAGTCACACTGAAGATCCTTGACTTTTACCTCTCTCTGATTAATAACAAAACTCAGAATGGTTCCCAGGCTCTTGCAGACCACCTTTTTGGTTTGTGTTGCGTTAAGCAACATGTTAAGTTGCTTTAGTCGTGTCTGACTCTGTGTGACCCTACGGACTGTGGCCTGCTAGGCTCCTCTGTCCATGGGATTCTCCAGGCAAGAATATTGGAGTGTGTCGCCATGTTCTCCTCCAGGGAATCTTTCTGATCCATGAACTGAACCTGCATCTCTTATGTCTCCTGCATTGGCAGGCGGGTTCTTTACCACTAGCACCATCTGTGAAGCCCTCTTTTTGGTTTACTAAATACAGTTGTTTGCACTCAGTATTATGAAAGGCATCCAGAAGTATTCCATTGGTATTTTATAACTGCTTGGGCTGAAATCCCCCAAATCTTATTTTTCCGATGATAACCTTTAATGCATTTTATTATTATATAATCTATCTGGCATATCCTTATTTTTAAGGTTTATTCTTCATAAATATAAGATCACAGGGCTTCCCAGGTGGCTCAACGGTAGAGAATCTGCCTGCGATGAAGAAGATGAAGATGCCATGGGTTCAATCCCTGGCTTGGAAAGATCCCCTGGAGAAGGGCATGGCAACCCACTCCACTATTCTTGCCTAGAGAGTCCCATGGACAGAGGAGACTGGTGGGCTACAGTCCATAGGGTCGCACAGAGTTGGACATGACTGAAGCTACTGAGCATGCACATAAGATCACAAGGTGTAAAGAAAACAGTGCAATAACACTTACAGTAGATATATGTACATTTATCTCCTATATTCATAAATTTAAATTTTCATTCACATGTAAAGTGTGGTTAAAATATGAGTAACAGCATGAAAGAGGGAGAAACAGGTCAGAGATAATGAGAGAAAAGAGAACAAGTAAAAAGGGAAATATATTATTTAAGCCATTTAGAGTAATACTTTATTTCTGATTTTTCATCAAAAACACAAAGCAGTTTCTGACTATAAGCATAATTTTATTTGCCTCTTTATTTGTAATAACTTTATTTTGGCATTTGAAATTGAATCACCCATTAAGATATTATTTTAGCTGCTGAATTTATTAAATCATTTGAAACAAATCATGTAAGGAGATAGGCATACTTCCTAAGAAATCTGTTCTGAGTAAGACAAGTGTACTTCATTTTAACAAGGCATTCACAAGTCCATTGCTGGATTCCAAAACAATTCAATCCTGTTGCATTCACACAACTAGTTTGTAAATGTACCAATTCAGTTCTAACACATCAAGCATGAATTTGAGTTTGAAAAGTGTCCCTTGAGTTTCACAGGTGTCCATTTTGTTTTGACTATGATAAAAGGTGGCCTTGTGCTGTATCTCAAAAATGTTCACAATTTTCTTTTGTTCTGGTTCGATGTTGGTGTCTAGATCACCGTCTTTCACCTTTAACACATTCATTTTACTATCACAGCATGCAGAATAGTATATTTCATAGACTATATTTCAGAAAACGCATAGGTGTTTTCTGTTTCACCCAGGCTCTGCATGTCCTACCCAACATGTCATAGCATTAGACCAACTTGTGACTTTCAGAAACTGAAGAGCTTTTGAGGAAAAGCAAACAAGGGAGCTTAGTAGCACACTCATCACCAACAATCAACAGTGGCCCTCATCTCTGAGACTGCAAGTTGGGTACACGGGGAGTATTTAAGAGAAAAGAGAACCTCTTCCTAACCAGCCAAATCAGCCACATAAGTGCTGATGATTTGGCTGGAGTGAGAGATCACATCCAAACTGGCCTCATGTCTGTCAGGAGTTATACTGGTATTTCTGGAATGTTCAGCAGGAAACAAAAGAGCAGAAAGGAGCAAAAGATGACATTCGAGAAACCATACAATTTATTACTGAGACTGGAGCAATTCTGATCACAAAAGAGGGTAATATTTAAAATTACACTGGCCCAACAAGCATAAGCCAGGACTGTCCTGGGAATGCTGGAATGCACGTTACCCCCTGATAGCAGTAACTCAGTTTCTTCCTTCAAAAAGGTTTATATCTTAATATGGGAAGTCTGACAAATAAATGCACAATCTGTACAAATTCATAAGCCATGAGAAATGTGAGTTTAGGAGTATATTGGGGAACAGGAGGGTCAATGTGATTAATAATATTGGAGGAAATAATTTCAGTTGCCTATAGTTGAATAATGAATTGATTTAGAATCAGAAACTCTTATCAGCTCAAATGAAGATACTCTGGGAAGTAAGAGAAAGTAAATAATGTTCTTAACTTGTTCCCCTCATGGTAGATATAGTATTAACTCTTTCTGACCACTAGGGGACCACTTAGTACTTTGTACATTGCATTGAATTGCTTATATCATTCTGTACAGAGACTTGGAAAGACAACAGGATGCTAGTAACATCAGGGTCCTATGACATCTCTTGCCTATGCAGCACTATATGATACCATCGTCTAGTAGATTTAAGTGTGTCGGTTTGGTCTTCTCCAACTCATGGACTTCTTAGATGTGCTGAAATCTTCGGCAAATCTGCCAAAAGCCAGCGACAGAGCTGCACATTCAGTAAGGAACAAACCTATATATTTTTTTCTGTTTTGATTTGAATAGCATCCCTATCTGAGAACTTCCATGACCCTTCCTTCCCTAAGTGTTGAAAACTAATCTCAGGTAATAATTTGAACCCTGGGGAAAATAGCAATAAAAATAAATTAACATGATTACATAGGTACTAGGTACCCGGTGCTATGTTTTTTTAAATATACACAGTTTCTAACCTTACAATTGATAAATTGATGCTTTTGAAGTGTGGTGTCGGAGAAGACTCTTGAGAGTCCCTTGGACTGCAAAGAGATTCAACCAGTCCATCCTAATGGAAATCCGTCGTGAATATTCATTGGAAGGACTGATGCTGAAGCTGAAACTCCAATACTTTGCCACCTGATGCGAAGAACTGACTCCTTGGAAAAGACACTGATGCTGGGAAAGACTGAAGGCAGGAGGAGAAGGGGATGACAGAGGATGAGATGGCTGGATGGTATCACTGACACAATGGACATGGGTTTGAGTAAACTCCGGGAATTGGCATTGAACTGGAAGGCCTGGCATGCTGCAGTCCATGGGGTCACAAAGAGTTAAACACGACTGAGAGACTGAACTGAATTGAACTTTACAATTTCTTCCAAGTGTTATTTTACCTCATATTAGAGATTTTAAAAACTGAGACTTTGAATGAATTACTCACATAAGGTCCAAAGCCGTAGAGATGGCTCAAAAGAGAAACTTCTTGCTCCTTGGAAGGAAAGCTATGACAAACCTAGACAGTATATTAAAAAGCAGAGACATCACTTTGCAGAAAAATGTCCATATAGTCAAAGCTGTGGTTCTTCCAGTCAGTTCAGTTCAGTTCTCATGATGTACTCTGCATAGAAGTTAAATAAGCAGGGTGACAATATACAGCCTTGATGCACTCCTTTTCCTGTTTGGAACCACCCTGTTGTTCCATGTCCAGTTCTAACTGTTGCTTCTTGACCTGCATATAGGTTTCTCAAGAGGTAAGTCAGGCGGTGTGGTATTCCCATCTCTTTCAGAATTTTCCACAGTTTATTGTGATCCACACAGTCAAAAGATTTGGCATAGTCAATAAAGCAGAAATAGATGTTTTTCTGGAACTCTCTTGCTTTTTCCATGATCCAGCGGATGTTGGCAATTTGATCTCTGGTTCCTCTGCCTTTTCTAAAGCCAGCTTGAATATCTGGAAGTAGTCATGTACAAATGTGAGAGGTGAACCATAAAAAAGATTGAGCATGAAAGAATTGATGCTTTCAAATTATGATGCAGGCGGCTGCGTGCGCTGGCCGAGAGGAGCTACCCCCACGTCTGAGGTCAGGGGCAGCCGAGAGGAGCCACCTGGCACCCAAGGCAAGGGGCGGTGGCCGGAAGGAGCCACCCCGAGCCCAAGGCCAAGGGTGGCGGTCAGGAGGAGCAACCCCAGGCCCCAGGCCAGGGGCAGCGGCCAGGAGGATCAACCCCACCTCCAAGGAGCCGTGGCTGCCTGGGCACAGGAGGGCCTAGAGGAGCCATCCCTCATTGAAGGTCAGGAAGGGCAGTGGTGAGGAGACACCCCTCATCCAAGGTAAGGAGTAGCAGCTGCACTTTGCTGGAGAAGCCGTGAAGATATACCCCACGCCCAAGGTAAGAGAAACCCAAGTAAGATGGTAGATGTTGCAAGAGGGCATCAGAGGGCAGACACACTGAAACCATACTCACAGAAAACTAGTCAATCACACTAGGACCACAGCCTTGTCTAGCTCAATGAAACTACGCCATGCCCGAGGGGTAACCCAAGACAGGTGGGTCATGGTGGAGAGGTCTGACACAATGTGGTCCACTGGAGAAGGGAATGGCAAACCACTTCAGTATTCTTGCCTTGAGAACCCCATGAACAGTATGAAAAGGCAAAATGATGGGATACTGAAAGAGGAACTCCCCAGGTCAGTACGTACCCAATATGCTACTAGAGATCAGTGGAGAAATAACTCTAGAAAGAATGAAGGGATGGAGCCAAAGCAAAAACAATACCCAGCTGTGGATGTGACTGGTGATAGAAGCAAGGTCCGATGCTGTAAAGAGCAATATTGCATAGGAACCTGAAATGTCAGGTCCATGAATCAAGGCAAATTGGAAGTGGTCAAACAGGAGATGGCAAGAGTGAACGTCGACATTCTAGGAATCAGTGAACTAAAATGGACTGGAATGGGTGAATTTAATTCAAATGACCATTATATCTACTACTGCAGGCAGGAATCCCTCAGAAGAAATGCAGTAGCCATCATGGTCAACAAGAGTCTGAAACACAGTACTTGGATGCAATCTCAAAAGCAACAGAATGATCTCTGTTCATCTCCAAAGCAAACCATTCAATATTACAGTAATGCAAGTCTATGCCCCAACCAGTAACGCCAAAGAAGCTGAAGTTGAACAGTCCTATGAAGACCTACAAGACCTTCTAGAACGAATACCCAAAAAAGATGTCCTTTTCATTATAGGGGACTGGAATGCAAAAGTAGGAAGTCAAGAAACACCTGGAGTAACAGGCAAATTTGGCCTTGGAATGCAGAATGAAGCAGGGCAAAGACTAATAGAGTTTTGCCAAGAAAATGCACTGGTCATAGCAAACACCCTCTTCCAACAACACAAGAGAAGACTCTACACATGGACATCACCAGACCGTAAACACCGAAATCAGACTGATTATATTCTTTGCAGCCAAAGATGGAGAAGCTCTATACAGTCAGCAAAAACAAGACCAGGAGCTGACTGTGGCTCAGACCATGAACTCCTTATTACCAAATTCAGACTCAAATTGAAGAAAGCAGGGAAAACTGCTAGACCATTCAGGTATGACCTAAATCAAATCCCTTATGATTATATAGTGGAAGTGGGAAATAGATTTAAGGGCCTAGATCTGATAGATAGAGTGCCTGATGAACTATGGAATGAGGTTCGTGACACTGTACAGGAGACAGGGATCAAGACCATCCCCAAGAAAAAGAAATGCAAAAAACCAAAATGGCTGTCTGGGGAGGCCTGACCAATAGCTGTGAAAAGAAGAGAGGCGAAAAGCAAAGGAGAAAAGGAAAGATATAAGCATCTGAATGCAGAGTTCCAAAGAATATCAAGAAGAGATAAGAAAGCCTTCTTCAGCGATCAATGCAAAGAAATAGAGGGAAACAACAGAATGGGAAAGACTAGAGATCTCTTCAAGAAAATTAGAGATACCAAGGGAACATTTCATGCAAAGATGGGCTCGATAAAGGACAGAAATGGTATGGAACTAACAGAAGCAGAAGATATTAAGAACAGGGGGCAAGAATACACAGAAGAACTGTACAAAAAAAGATCTTCACGACCCAGATAATCATGATGGTGTGATCACTCATCTAGAGCCAGACATCCTGGAATGTGAAGTCAAGTGGGCCTTAGAAAGCATCACTATGAACAAAGCTAGTGGAGGTGATGGAATTCCAGTCACGCTATTTCAAATCCTGAAAGATGGTGCTGTGAAAGTGCTACACTCAATATGCCAGCAAATTTGGAAAACTCAGCAGTGGCTACAGGACTGGAAAAGGTCCGTTTTCATTCCAATCCCAAAGAAAGGCAATGCCAAAGAATGCTCAAACTACCACACAATTGCACTCATCTCACATGCTAGTAAAGTAATGCTCAAAATTCTCCAAACCAGGCTTCAGCAATATGTGAACTGTGAACTTCCTGATGTTCAGGCTGGTTTTAGAAAAGGCAGAGGAACCAGAGATCCAATTGCCAACATCCGCTGGATCATGGAAAAAGCAAGAGAGTTCCAGAAAACCATCTATTTCTGCTTAATTGACTATGCCAAAGCTTTTGACTGTGTGGATCACAATAAACTGTGGAAAATTCTGAAAGAGATGGGAGTACCAGACCACCTGACCTGCCTCTTGAGAAATCTGTATGCAGGTCAGGAAGCAACAGTTAGAACTGGACATGGAACAACAGACTGTTTTCAAATAGGAAAAGGAGTGCGTCAAGGCTGTATATTGTCACCCTGCTTATTTAGCTTCTATGTAGAATACATCATGAGAAACACTGGACTAGAAGAAGCACAAGCTGGAATCAAGATTGCAGGGAGAAATATCAATAACCTCAGATAGGCAGATGACACCACCCTTAATGGCAGAACGTGAAGAGGAGCTAAGAAGCCTCTTGATGAAAGTGAAAGAGGAGAGTGGAAAAGTTGGTTAAAGCTCAACATTCAGAAAACGAAGATCATGTCATCTGGTCCCATCACTTCATGGGAAATAGATGGGAAAACATTGGAAACAGTGTCAGACTTTATTTTGGGGGGCTCCAAAATCACTGCAGATGGTGACTGCAGCCATGAAATTAAAAGACGCTTACTTCTTGGAAGAAAAGTTATGACCAACCTAAATAGCATGTTCAAAAACAGAGACATTACTTTGCCAACTAAGGTCTGTCTAGTCAAGGCTATGGTTTTTCCAGTGGTCATGTATGGATGTGAGTGTTGGACTGTGAAGAAGGCTGAGCACTGAAGAATTGATGCTTTTGAACTGTAGTGTTGGAGAAGACTCTTGAGAGTCCCTTGGACTGCAAGGAGATCCAACCAGTCCATTCTGAAGGAGATCAAACCTGGGGTTTCTTTGGAAGGAATGATGCTAATGAAGATCCAGTACTTTGGCCACCTCATGCGAAGAGTTGACTCATTGGAAAAGACTCTGATGCTGGGAGAGATTGGGGGAAGAAGGAGAAGGGGATGACAGAGGATGAGATGGCTGGATGGCATCACTGACTCGATGGACGTGAGTCTGAGTGAACTCCGGGAGTTGGTGATGGACAGGGAGGCCTGGCGTGCTACAATTCATGGGGTCGCAAAGAGTTAGACACGACTGAGGGACTGAACTGAACTGAACTGAACTGAGTCCCTTGGACAGCAAGGAGGTAAAACCAATCAAACCAGAATGAAATCAACCCTGACTATTCATTGGAAGGACTGATGCTAAAGCTGAAGCTCTAGTACTTTGGCCACCTGATGCGAAGAGCTGACTCATTGGAAAAGACTCTGCAGCTGGGCAAGACTGAGGGCAGGAGGAAAGGGTGTGACAGGGAATGATATAATTAGATGGCATCACCAACTCAATAGACATGAATTGGAGCAAACTCCAGGAGATGGTGACGGACAGGAAAGCCTGGTGCACTGCAGTCCATGGTGTCACAGTCGGACACAGCTGAGCGACTGAAGAACAGCTGTAGAGAAGACTCCACCCCATAATATCTGGCTCACGAGCTTCTGCACATCCCCCATAACCTAATGAAGGGGACAATCGGGAAGTCATCCTGCAGGTATACCACATCAGGCACAGAGGTTCCAAGATATGTGTGGAGTGCCAGAGCGTCAGCATCCTCAAAAACTCACTGTCTGACATTATTTGATGTCAATAATGGACATTTTGTTTTAATATTCCATGTTATTTTTTATGATTTTATATAGCTCTTAGGTAAAGTGCTAGAGAGAGACAAAGGGAGAGAGCTTGCTTCAAGGTCACAAGCATTGCAGCCACATGGGTGTCACCAGCTTACCCCATGTAGAAATACTGGAGCCAGGACACCCACCAACCTCAAATATTTCTACTGTCATCATACTCGTCATATCATCAGTTCAGTTCAGTTGCTCAGTTGTGTGCGACTCTTTGCGACCCCATGAATCGCAGCATGCCAGGCCTCCCTGTCCATCACCAGCTCCCGGAGTTCACTCAGACTCATTTCCATCGAGTCTGTGATGCCATCCAGCCATTTCATCCTCTGTCGCCCCCTTCTCCTCCTGCCCCCAATACCTCCCAGCATCAGAGTCTTTTCCAATGAGTCAACTCTTCGCATGGGGTGGCCAAAGTACTGGAGCTTCAGCTTTAGCATCATTCCTTCCAAAGAAATCCCAGGTTTGATCTCCTTCAGAATGGACTGGTTGGATCTCCTTGCAGTCCAAGGGACTCTCAAGAGTCTTCTCCAACACCACAGTTCAAAAGCATCAATTCTTCAGCGCTCAGCCTTCCTCATAGTCCAACTCTCACATCCATACATGACCACTGGAAAAACCATAGCCTTGACTAGACAGACCTTAGTTGGCAAAGTAATGTCTCTGCTTTTGAATATGCTATCTAGGTTGGTCATAACTTTTCTTCCAAGGAGTAAGCGTCTTTTAATTTCATGACCACAATCACCATCTTCAGTGATTTTGGAGCCCCAAAAGATAAAGTCTGACACTGTTTCCACTGTTTCTCCATCTATTTCCCATGAAGTGATGGGACCGGATGACATGATCTTCGTTTTCTGAATGTTGAGCTTTAAGCCAACTTTTCCACTCTCCTCTTTCACTTTCATCAAGAGGCTTTTTAGTTCTTCTTCACTTTCTGCCATAAGGGTGGTGTCATCTGCCTATCTGAGGCAATCTTGATTCCAGCTTGTGCTTCTTCTAGTCCAGTGTTTCTCATGATGTATTCTACATAGAAGCTAAATAAGCAGGGTGACAATATACAGCCTTGACGCACTCCTTTTCCTATTTGAAAACAGTCTGTTGTTCCATGTCCAGTTCTAACTGTTGCTTCCTGACCTGCATACAGATTTCTCAAGAGGCAGGTCAGGTGGTCTGGTACTCCCATCTCTTTCAGAATTTTCCACAGTTTATTGTGATCCACACAGTCAAAAGCTTTGGCATAGTCAATTAAGCAGAAATAGATGGTTTTCTGGAACTCTCTTGCTTTTTCCATGATCCAGCGGATGTTGGCAATTGGATCTCTGGTTCCTCTGCCTTTTCTAAAACCAGCCTGAACATCAGGAAGTTCACAGTTCACATATTGCTGAAGCCTGGTTTGGAGAATTTTGAGCATTACTTTACTAGCATGTGAGATGAGTGCAATTGTGTGGTAGTTTGAGCATTCTTTGGCATTGCCTTTCTTTGGGATTGGAATGAAAATGGACCTTTTCCAGTCCTGTGGCCACTGCTGAGTTTTCCAAATTTGCTGGCATATTGAGTGTAGCACTTTCACAGCACCATCTTTCAGGATTTGAAATAGCGCGACTGGAATTCCATTACCTCCACTAGCTTTGTTCATAGTGATGCTTTCTAAGGCCCACTTGACTTCACATTCCAGGATGTCTGGCTCTAGGTGAGTGATCACACCATTGTGATTATCTGGGTCGTGAAGATCTTTTTTGTACAGTTCTTTTGTGTATTCTTGCCATCTCTTAATATCTTCTGCTTCTGTTAGTTCCATACCATTTCTGTCCTTTATCGAGCCCATCTTTGCATGAAATGTTCCCTTGGTATCTCTAATTTTCTTGAAGAGATCTCTAGTCTTTCCCATTCTGTTGTTTCCCTCTATTTCTTTGCATTGATCGCTGAAGAAGGCTTTCTTATCTCTTCTTGATATTCTTTGGAACTCTGCATTCAGATGCTTATATCTTTCCTTTTCTCCTTTGCTTTTCGCCTCTCTTCTTTTCACAGCTATTGGTCAGGCCTCCCCAGACAGCCATTTTGGTTTTTTGCATTTCTTTTTCTTGGGGATGGTCTTGATCCCTGTCTCCTGTACAGTGTCACGAACCTCATTCCATAGTTCATCAGGCACTCTATCTATCAGATCTAGGCCCTTAAATCTATTTCCCACTTCCACTATATAATCATAAGGGATTTGATTTAGGTCATACCTGAATGGTCTAGCAGTTTTCCCTGCTTTCTTCAATTTGAGTCTGAATTTGGTAATAAGGAGTTCATGGTCTGAGCCACAGTCAGCTCCTGGTCTTGTTTTTGCTGACTGTATAGAGCTTCTCCATCTTTGGCTGCAAAGAATATAATCAGTCTGATTTCGGTGTTTACGGTCTGGTGATGTCCATGTGTAGAGTCTTCTCTTGTGTTGTTGGAAGAGGGTGTTTGCTATGACCAGTGCATTTTCTTGGCAAAACTCTATTAGTCTTTGCCCTGCTTCATTCTGCATTCCAAGGCCAAATTTGCCTGTTACTCCAGGTGTTTCTTGACTTCCTACTTTTACATTCCAGTCCCCTATAATGAAAAAGACATCTTTTGGGGTGTTGGTTCTAAAATGTGTTGTAGGTCTTCATAGAACCATTCAACTTCAGCTTCTTCGGCGTTACTGGTTGGGGCATAGACTTGGATTACTGTGATATTGAATGGTCTGCCTTGGAAACGAACAGAGATCATTCTGTCATTTTTGAGATTGCATCCAAGTACTGCATTTTGGACTCTTTTGTTGACCATGATGGCTACTCCATTTCTTGGAATTTTTCTGAAATTTAACATATCTGAGAGCTGAGAGAGGACAAAGCCAAATCTTTCACAGAGCCTTTCCACAGAGAGATTTTTCTATCACCAACACAATTAAAATGGACTATTATCTTGCTGTGTGGTCAGTAGCGTCTGTCTCTTTGGACCTCATGAACTGTAGCCCACCAGGCTCCTCTGTCCATTGAATTTTCCAGGCAAGATTACTGGAGTGGGTTGCCATATCCTTCTCCAGGGGATCTTCCTGACCCAGGGAGCGAACCTCCATGTCCTGCATCTCCTGCATTGGCAGGCAGATTTTTTCCTGCTGCCCCAGACATCCCCAGGGCTGAATAATCCTTCTCTGGTGTTGCCCATTTTTCCCTTATCAGTTCTCTCTTGTCTATTCTGTGTGCTCTCCACTCCTAAGTGCTCAAGTCTGATGCAGAGCAACTGAAGTGTTTCTTTCATTTCCTTTTCTCCTGCTACTTCAAGTGCTAGGTATCCCCTACCATCCTAAGTGATTTCAAGAATTCTTTTCAAAAATTAGAAAGATAACTGTTAAGATAAAATGTAATTTTTAATATCACAGTGGAAAGAAGTAAAGAAAGAAAGAAGGGAGTGAGAGAGGAAGAAGAGAAGGAAAGAAGGGAAAGAATGGGGGAGGCAGAGGAAATCAGTATGGAAGCTGTTCACAGCCCAGGACTATTTTGTAAGAATGTGGAGAAATTGTGTTTGTCTCAGAAATGGCAACCCACTCCAGTGTTCTTGCCTGGAGAATCCCAGGGATGTTGGAGCCTGGTGGGCTGCTGTCTATGGGGTCGGACACGACTGAAGCGACTTAGCAGCAGCAGCAGCAGAACTACATCATCCTCCTTTCCCCTGCCTCTCCTTTTAATGACATATAGTCAACTTGAAGAGCACGTATTTAAAGTGCACAGGAAAATTTTTTGACACAATGTATATATCCATCAACTGGCTTCCCACGGGGCACAGTGGTAAAGAGGCTTTTGCAAGGCCAGTGCAGGAGACACAAGAAACACAGGGTCAGGAAGATCCCCTGGAGTAGGCAATGGCAACCCACTCCAAATCCCATGGACAGAGGAGCCTTGGTGGGCTACAGTCCATGGGGTTGCAAGGAGCTGGACCTGACTGAGCACAGCACATACCCCCGTGAAACCACCATCACAATCAACCTAATGAATATAGCCATCACCCCAGCATTTCCTCAGCCCCTAGGTAAACTCAGAAGTCCCTCCCCACCCCCTGCCCCTACCCTGTCCCTAGAAACCCACTCATCTGTTTTGTCACCATAAATTAGTTTGCATTTCTTCAAATTTTAAGTAGAATAGATCAAACAGCATTTACTCTTATCTTGTCTAGCTTCGCAGTCAGCATTATTTTGAGATCCATCCAGAGTTTTTGTGTATATTAAGAGTTCATTATTTTTCTTTACTGCAGAATTCCCCTGTACAGATATATAAAAATGTGTTCATCTGTTCATGAGCATTTGGGTTATTTCTAGTTTGGACTAATACAAATAAGACTGCTACAAATGAATATTCGTGTACAAAGCAAGTGGAATGGCTGGATCATATGATCGGTATGCATTTAACTTTTTAAGGGCTCAATCAAACTGTTGTCCTAAGTGGGTGCACCATTTTATATGCCCATCTGCAGTGTATGAAAGTTCTAGTTCTTCTATATCCTTGTCCACGTTGTGTGGTCAGTCTTTGAGCTTTTGGCCACGTTAATAGTTGTGTAAAGGCACCCTGCAGTGTTTGTAACTTGTAGTTCCCTGAAGTCTAATGTGAAGTTGCTCAGTCGTGTCTGACTCTTTGCAACCCCATGGACTGTAGCCTACCTGGCTCCTCTGTCCATGGGATTTTTCAGGCAATAGTACTGGAATGGATTGCCATTTTCTTCTCCAGGGGATCTTCCCGATCCGGGGATCAAACCCAGATCTCCTGCATTGTAGACGGACGCTTTACGGTCTGAGCCACCAGGGAAGTCCGAAGTCTAATGTTGAACCTCTTTTGATATGCTTATTTGCCATCCACATATCCTGGTGAACTTCAAGTTTAAATTTGTGCCCATTTTTAATTGGGGTCTTTTTTTTCTCATTGTTGCTTCATAGAGTTCTTTTGCTATCCTATATACAATTCTATAACTAACAGAAGCTTTGAAAATATTTTTTCCAGCCTGTGACAAGTGACAGCCTGTGACATTTCATTCACGTAACAGTGTTTTTTGGTGAGGGGGGGTGTTTTTAATTTTCATGAAATGTGAATTATCAATTTGTCCTTTTATGGGTCCTCATTTTTTGGGGTCATGTCTATGAAGTCTTCACCTAAGTCGAGGTTACAAAATTTTTCTCCTGTGTTCTTCCAGAAGTTTTACTCTTTTAGGTTTTATAGTTGGTTTCATCATCCATTTGACTTATTTTTAAGATATGGTCAAAGTTCATTTTCTCATATATGGATATCTAATTTTTCCAGTATCACTTATTGATATGAATGTATTTTCTCCACTGAATTGCCCTTAATTATACCTTTGTCAAAAATCAGTTGTCCGTAGACTCTCTGTTTCATTGCTATTGTCTGTTTTGATGAGAATACTACACTGTCTTAATTGCTTAATTAAATCTTAAACTCAAAAGTGTTAGGCCAGCCTTGTTCTTTTTCTCATGCAAGTAGTAAAATCAATTTGTCAATTTTTACTCCTCAAATCAAGAAGAAAAGAAAAAACCTGTTGAGATTTTGATTGGAATTGAATTGAATCTATAGGTCAATTTTAGGACAAATATCTAAATAATATTGTCTTTCAACCCATGAAAACAGTACATTTGCATATCATCCTTAATTCCTCACAGCAAAATTTTGCGTTTTTTAGTGCACAGGTCTTTCGTGTATATTGTCAGATTTATTCTTAAGTATTTTATATTTTTCACAGTATACTATAGTACATGAGGTATTTAAAATTTTAATTTGCGAGGATCAATTGTTAGTATATACAAGTACATTTGCACATAAACCTTTTATCCTGAAATCTTTCAAAACTCATTTATTATTTAGATTTTTTGTAGATCCTATGTGATTTTGTACAACCCTAGTCATATATTCACCCACTCCAGAGTTCTTGCCTGGAGAATCCCAGGGACGAGGGAGCCTGGTGGGCTGCCATCTATGGGGTCGCACAGAGTTAGACACAACTGAAGCGACTTAGCAGCAGCAGCAGCAGTCATATATTCTTGTCAATTTACTGAACAGCAAAACTTTTACATTCCTTGGTCATGTCACTTAACTCTTATTAACTTTCATTATGTCTTTAATAGAAACTAAACACATCACCATCACTGCTGAAAAGTCATGTTACTGTATACAACCAAAGCCTGAGGAAGCCCCAGATGAAAGGACCCTGTCTTTCCAATCCTGAAAGTCATCTTTGCTCTGGCTTTACTCAAATAGACAAGGATGTTTTTGCATTTCATTGATTTATTTCCACCTGAAAACGTACACTTCATGAAAAAAGAAAAAATGGGGGGAAAGGGCCCTTGGAATTAAATTGAACCAGTGGGAAAAACATGGACAGATATTTACAAAGAACAATATGCAGAAGCTGCTCTGGGGGAGACAGAGATGTGACTATGGTCTCTGCTTTCTGTGGTCCTGGGAGAGAATGGCTGCTCAAATCAGACCAGACAGCTCCAGACCCCAGTGGCTCCAGGAAGTGCAGTCACCCCAGAACCACAGATCACTCCACAGTCAACACCCAGGTTCTAGCTTAGGGTCAGCCTCTACCCTTCTCAGTTGGGTCAGCCATGTCCTTGTCCAGAGTGAGGGAAACCGCATGGCCAGCAAGACAAATATGGAGTTGTAGAAAGAGCACTGGGTGAAAAGGGCTCCAGGCCTAGTAAAGGATATCTCTTTTCAATGTAAACCTAAGGAAATCCTCTTATCCTTTTGCTGGCAACTACTACTCATATGAGTACAGACAAGCTTTTGTTGAGAGGTGGTCAAGGTCACCTTTAAATGTCACCATCAAAGCCAAGTTACTAGCCAAAGACCAGATCTAGGAAAATGGACAACTTTTATTGGCACCAACAGAACAAGTCTTATTTTCTGTTTATATGAGTCTTTTGATTTAAAACAATTAACTTTGTTACTTTGAAATTCAGTCAGTGGCTCAGATGGTAAAGAATCTGTATGTAATACAGGAGACTCAGGTTTGATCCCTGGGTCAGGAAGATCCACTGGAAAAGGGAATAGCTGCCCACTCCAGTATCCTTTCCTGCAGAATTTCATGGATTGAGAAACCTGGTGGGCTACAGTCCATGGGGTTGCAAAGAGTCAAACATGACTGAGCACACACACAATACAAAAACAGGCTCTTATTCAGTGTCACGGGTAACAAACATCTCTTAGGATGACAGGTAATACCTGTCTTCCAACTACTGGCCTTTATCCCAAAAGGAAATGGCATAACTAAAATAAAGAACTCATGGGTTAACTTTATCTAAAGCTTACTGACTATTTTGTAGAGAATGAACTCTAAAGAAATTTAGTTGAATGATTGGTAAACAATAGATAATGTGTTAGTGCTTGCTACATAAATAAGTAAACAATAAAAAATAATAAAAACATGACAGAATGAAGGTGTTGTAATCAGATAAGGGGACAAAGAAAGAGGTGATACTGTCAAATTAGAATAATTCAAGGAGGGTTGATATACAAATTACTGATGATAAAGACAAGAGTAAGAGGTAGAGGAACCAAGGGATGGAGCAACAATCCCAGGCTAACAGAAGTGGAGCTAGACAGAAAGGATAAGGGGAGGGAGAGAGCATGGAAGCCCATTGTCATAATTGTCGTAATCTGTGCATATCCACCTCCCAAGGCAGACAGCAAGGAAGGGAAGGGAGGCAGTAGATCTGGAGAAGTAAGCAGTACTCCTATTCAGTAAAAATGAATCTGTATTCAGATATTCAGTAAAAATGGTCTGTAAACCAGGCCCAAGAGCAACGAACTCCAGAATGCCAATGGAGCTTTGTCTGCATAAGATGTCTACATAAGATGACATTATTAAGTAGGAAAGACAGTGGTACTCAGAAGGTGTTGTTTAGAGCACAGGTATATCATCAGTTAAATAATAACCTCATCCCCTAAAAGAATGTCTGACTTCAAACTTACTTAAGATCAATTTGCAAGCAGGTCAGAGTGTGGAAGAGTGTGATCCCTTTCCCTTGATGGCAACCAGGAGGTGGTAGAGAACAAGAAAAGGAACTTTAGAAATGGTCCTGAGTCTTGCAGCACTGTTTACAATAGCCAGGACCTGCCTGCCAACGCAGAAGTAAGAGATGTGGGTTCAATCCCTGGGTCATGAAGATCCTTGGAAGAGGGCAGGCAACCCATTCCAGTATTCTTGCCTGGAGAATCTGATGGACAGAGGAACCTGTCAAACTACGATCCATAGGGTCACAAAGAGCTGGGCTTGACTAAAGCAACTTAGCATGCACACACACATGAACTTATCTACAAAACAAAATTACAATGTGGAAGATAAACTTACAGTTACCAGGGGTTGGAGGAGGAAGGACAAACTGGAAGATTGGGATTGAAATACACAGTCTACTATATCAAAAATTGTTAACTAGTAAGGACCACCTATATAGCACACAGGGCTCTACTCAATACTCTGTAATGTCCTGCATGGGAAAAGAATCTAAAAAGGACTGGATATATGTATATGTGCAACTGATTCACTTTGCTATACACCTGAAATGGACACAGCATTGTAAATCAGCTATACTACAGTTAAAAAAATTTTAAGAAGAAATAGTCCTGAGTCGGAATAATATTGATCATTTTGAAACTGAAAACAAATTCTTCTTAAAACCTAATTTTTTAAACCAATGCCAAAGCAAGAATTCTGAACTAAAAAAGGACGTGAGGATCTGCTGTACTAGTATCCAAAATCAAATAGTCTCCTCCAGGCAGTTTTACTGTTATGATTTAATAGCAGACAGGCAGTGGCCTCTAATCTCTCAGCTCATGCCTTTCCCCCTTCACTCACGTTAGTCTAGTGATAAATGATGTAGAATTTCTCAGAGAGAGAGAAAATTATGCCCAATATAAAAAGTGGTTGAAAAAGCTGATTACAGAGTCATTAGCCCCTGTGGGCTCATTTTATTGCTATAAAGTCATCATTCAAGTAGACATATATTTAGCTTCTGTGGCCTTCATTTGTGGTAAGCAAAATAACCTCAGATAGAAAAAAAAAAGGAGCCCAAGTTCAAACTTCCTATTTTTAGTGACGTGACAGCCAATTGACTAAATTAGAAAAGCCTAGAGCAGAAGCAGAGAAATGTCACCAGCTCGTGTTCCATGGACTGTGTGCACAGAGGCTCATCTGGAAACAAGTCTGCTCCCGGATCACAGCCTTCAAATCCAGCCTGTGGCCAGAAGAAGGTACTCAGATGGTGAGGAACTTACACACCTTGACACATAAGTCATTGAAGGAGCCAGACACATTTAGCCTAGAAAACAGAGGCCTATATGATACAAAAGTCTTTTATTTAACATTAGGACTGACTGTGGAAGACACTGATTTATTATCTAGCTAGCCCAAATTATTTGTGGACAAATATTTTCAATTCAAGGTGAAACATTCATTCATTCATTCAATATTTACTGATCAAATATAATTTTTCTATTATTATGCATGCGTGCTAAGTCACTTTAGTCTTGTTGGACTCTGTGGGATCCTATGGACCATAGACAGGCAGGCTCCTCTGTCCATGGGATTTTTCCAGGCTAGAATACTGGAGTGAGTTGCCATGCCCTCCCCCAAGGAATCTTCCCCCGGCATAGGGATTAAACCCGAGTCTCTGACTTCCCTTGGACTGGCAGGCCGGTTCTTTACCACTGGCACCACCTGGGAAGCTCTTCTGTTACTGTGTTAGGATCTAAAAGTTGAAGAAGAATTTATTAGCAAACATTGAGATTTTAAAAATTGTGAACTGGCAGATTTGTAATTAGATGCTAGTTAGCCATCTGTGAGTGTTATTATACAGGGGTTCCTAGCCTCTGGGATCTAATTCCTGATGATCTGGGGTGGTGCCGATGTGATAATAATAAAAATAAAATACACAATAAATGTAATGTTCTTGAATCATCCCAAAACCATCCCTCCACCCCTGGTCTGTGGAAAAAT
The DNA here is from genome assembly GCF_023091745.1 of Budorcas taxicolor. Classification (NCBI taxonomy): domain Eukaryota; kingdom Metazoa; phylum Chordata; class Mammalia; order Artiodactyla; family Bovidae; genus Budorcas; species Budorcas taxicolor. The sequence goes on from NC_068931.1 coordinate 24,845,048, forward strand.
TGTCTTCCACAAAACAAATCTCTGGTGCCAAAAAGGTTGAGGACCACAGGTATTTTAGAAGGGAAAATGTCTGTGTTCTTTAATATGTATACTGTGCTAAGTCACTTCAGTAGTATCCAGATCTTTGGACTGTAGCCTGCCAGGCTCCTCTGTCCATGGGATTCTCCAGACAAGTATACTGGAGGGGGTTGCCATGCCCTTCTCCAAGGATCTTCCCGACCCAGGGATCGAACCCAAATCTCTTACATCTCCTGCCTTGACAGGCAGGTCCTTTACAACTAGCGCCATATACACATGAATTACCTGGGAATCTTAATAAAATGTTAATACAGTAGATGTGCAGGGGACTGAGAGTTTGCCTTTCCAACAAGCTTCCAGGTGATTCAGATGCTGCTGGTCCTTGAGCCACACTTAGAAGAGTATTAAGTTCACTGCCTCTCGGACATTCTGGCAATTTTGATGAGAATCACCAGATCTATTTTGTGTCATCTCAGATTCAGGGTCTCACATTTCAGAGAAAGAAAAAAATTAGAAGCCACAGGCTTGTCTGATGGGTATCTGTCACTGGAAGTGTGAGAGCATGGGGCTGGCTTGGAGTTTGGCTTTGCCTCCTCTTATTAAGCTGCTTTGACCATCCTGCTAGGACAAACAGCAAACTGCGTGAAAGGAATACACTAACATGCAGTCCTCATTCAAACGCTTAGTTCTGACCTACTCTCCTTGACTTGCCTTCACACTGAATTCCATGCGGTTGTAGCCCTTCCTACACTCTCATCCTCCAGTACTGATTTTGTTTAGTACTGTTTAGTTTGCCCTTCAGATAAGACATTTAGGGCTTTTTTCCAGGTTCAACTTTCAAGTATTTCAACAACGATCTTGGCATCTTCCCTGTTACATCCGCTCACTCTTGATACTGAAACAGGGCCCTGTGGGGCTCCTGGGCTCAATGGCTCTCTGTGTCCCCCTTTTCTTTGATTACAGGAAACAGCCTTCATTCAACTTCCATGACCTTCCCTGAGTTCCAATGGGCAAATTCAAGCCAACGTTAATTAGGGAAGGGAGGGGATGTGAGACCAGGGGAAAACAAACAAGAAAAACAATAGTGTAGCCTTGGGGCAAGGTCCTGGTTCCCCATCAATGGATGCATGCCAATATCTTTGAACTGTTTTTCAGATACAGAAACCCCATCTAGGTGGGAGAAGTTAATGATTAACAATGGTGTGCAGCCCACAGCCTGTGGACCCCAGACCAGTTAGAACCTGATGATTGATTAATGCTGACTCCTGCTTACCTTACCACCAACACCTCAGAATGTCCCTGAGCTGATCACGCCCTCTTTGAACCAATACTATAAACTTTCTCACTATCCTCTCCTCAAAGGGACACCTCCTCTCTCAAGGCAGAAGCTCGCTGTGTCCCCACTTTGCCTGGCAAAGTAATAAAGCTGTCCTTTCCTACTCCACCCAAAACTCTTGTCTCCGAGATTCGATTTGGCACTAGTGGACAGAGATGATGAGCTTCCAGCCTCATTCTGAGGGCCAAGGCTCCTCAGTAAACATACTTGCACTTCAGCTCAGAATCGGTCTCCCTGAAATTGTTTTGGGTTCCAGATTCCTCCAGTGCTGGGAGGCAGGTGGACAAATCAAGGCCGCTGAAATATAAGCATCTGAATGCAGAGTTCCAAAGAATAGCAAGAAGAGATAAGAAAACCTTCTTCAGCGATCAATGCAAAGAAATAGAGGAAAACAACAGAATGGGAAAGACTAGAGATCTCTTCAAGAAAATTAGAGATACTAAGGGAACATTTCATGCAAAGATGGGCTCGATAAAGGACAGAAATGGTATGGACCTAACAGAAGCAGAAGATATTAAGATGAGGAGGCAAGAATACACAGAAGAACTGTACAAAAAAGATCTTCACGACCCAGAAAATCATGATGATGTGATCACTAATCTAGAGCCAGACATCTTGGAATGTGAAGTCAAGTGGGCCTTAGAAAGCATCACTACGAACAAAGCTAGTGGAGGTGATGGAATTCCAGTTGAGCTGTTTCAAATCCTGAAAGATGATGCTGTGAAAGTGCTACACTCAATATGCCAGCAAATTTGGAAAACTCAGCAGTGGCCACAGGACTGGAAAAGGTCTGTTTTCATTCCAATCCCAAAGAAAGGCAATGCCAAAGAACGCTCAGACTACCGCACAATTGCACTCATCTCACATGCTAGTAAAGTAATGCTCAAGATTCTCCAAGCCAGGCTTCAGCAATACGTGAACCGTGAACTCCCTGATGTTCAAGCTGGTTTTAGAAAAGGCAGAGGAACCAGAGATCCAATTGCCAACATCCGCTGGATCATGGAAAAAGCAAGAGAGTTCCAGAAAAACATCTATTTCTGCTTTCTTGACTATGCCAAAGCCTTTGACTGTGTAGATCACAAGAAACTGTGGAAAATTCTGGAAGAGATGGGAATACCAGACCACCTGACCTGCCTCTTGAGTAATCTGTATGCAGGTCAGGAAGCAACAGTTAGAACTGGACATGGAACAACAGACTGGTTCCAAATAGGAAAAGGAGTGCATCAAGGCTGTATATTGTCACCCTGCTTATTTAACTTTTATGCAGAGTATATCATGAGAAATGCTGGGCTGGAAGAAGCACAAGCTGGAATCAAGATTACTGGGAGAAATACCAATAACCTCAGATATGCAGATGACACCACCCTTATGGCAGAAAGTGAAGAGGAGCTAAAGAGCCTCTTGATGAAAGTGAAGAGGAGAGCGAAAAAGTTGGCTTAAAGCTCAACATTCAGAAAACGAAGATCATGGCACCTGGTCCCATCACTTCATGGGAAATAGATGGGTGAACAGTGGAAACAGTGTCAGACTTTATTTTGGGGGGCTCCAAAATCACTGCCGATGGTGACTGCAGCCATGAAATTAAAAGACACTTACTCCTTGAAGAAAAGTTATGACCAACCTAGATAGTATATTCAAAAGCAAAGACATTACTTTGCCGACTAAGGTCCGTCTAGTCAAGGCTATGGTTTTTCCAGTAGTCATGTATGGATGTGAGAGTTGGACTGTGAAGAAAGCTGAGCGCCGAAGAATTGATGCTTTTGAACTGTGGTATTGGAGAAGACTCTTGAGAGTCCCTTGGACTGCAAGGAGATCCAACCAGTCCATTCTAAAGGAGATCAACCCTGGGATTTCTTTGGAAGGAATGATGCTAAAGCTGAATATTCAGTACTTTGGCCACCTCATGCAAAGAGTTGACTCATTGGAAAAGACTCTGATGCTGGGAGGGATTGGGGGCAGGAGGAGAAGGGGACAACAGAGGATGAGATGGCTGGATGGCATCATGGACTCGATGGACATGAGTCTGAGTGAACTCCAGGAGATGGTGATGGACAAGGAGGCCTGGCGTGCTGCGATTCATGGGATCGCAAAGAGTCGGACACAACTAAGCGACTGAACTGAACTGAACTGAGATCCGTTTGCCATCCCAAGTGACCCAGCATCACTTCAGATTTCCAGAAATCATTAGAAGGGCAGAGGGCATCCAGTATAATTTCCAAACATGGTCTATTTTCCTTCTGTAAGTAAGAGCTAGAGGAGAATATTGATAAAATCATATTTATGTGCTCAGTTGCTCAGTCATATCCAACTCTTTGCAGCCCCATGGACTGTAGCCTGCCAGGCTCCTCTGCCCATGGAATTTTCCAGGCAAAAATACTGGAGTGGGTTGCCATGCCCTACTCCAGGGGGTCTTCCTGACCCAAGAATCGAACCCTCATCTCTTGCATCTGCTGCATTAGTAGGCAGATTCTTTACCACTAATGCCACCTGGAAAGTCCCAAAACCATATTAGAGATTCATCTAATAATGATACTTGCAATTTTGGGGGCAGGGGGTAAAATGGGTTCCTTCCTCACAAGGTAACTTAAGAATTTACAGGTATTAAGATGCACTCCATTTTATGGGTTCAGTTAAGTTTAGTTCAGTTCAGTCCAGTCGCTCAGTCGTGTCCGACTCTTTGCAACCCCATGAATCGCAGCACGCCAGGCCTCCCTGTCCATCACCAGCTCCCAGAGTTCACTCAGACTCACGTCCATTGAGTCCGTGATGCCATCCAGCCATCTCATCCTCTGTTGTCCCCTTCTCCTCCTGCCCCCAATCTCTCCCAGCATCAGAGTCTTTTCCAATGAGTCAACTCTTCACATGAGGTGGCCAAAGTACTGGAGCTTCAGCTTTAGCATCATTCCTTCCAAAGAAGGGAAACACTCCAAATCATCTTCTTCATCAAAAATCCTTAGGGTTGCCATAGTTTTTTTTTCCCCCATTCTTTCTATTAATATCTTATGTTTATTGAACTATTGCTGATTTACAATATTGTACCAATCTCCATTGTATAGCAAGTGACTTAGTTATACACAAATATATGTGTTTATATATTTTTAATGTTCTTTTCCATTATGTTTTATCCCAAGAGACCAGATATAGTTTACTGTGCTTACAATAAGACCTTGTTGTTTATGTATTATAATAGCTTGGATCTACCAACCCCAAATTCTGTATGGTTTTGATAAACTTGACTGCTACATTGAAACAAACACTAAGAAAACATACACTCATTGAGAGAAACTGGAATTATTTGAATTTGAATGAGCTAATTCTTGACACAATCAATCTAAACGAATTTTGCAACCTATAACAGCAAGTAAAAAAGTGGCCACTCCATTTCATACTTACAGCCGTCACCTATGAACTCTGACAGAATTTCTTGTCTGAAGACCGTCCCCCCTTATTTACTTGCTACATATTATTAGACTTACTTCTGCATAAAATTATAAGTTCTCATCAGTTCAGTTCAGTTCAGTCACTCAGTCACGTCCAACTCCTTGCAACCCCATGGGATGAAGCACACCAGGCTTCCCTGTCCATTAACTCCCAGAGCCTGCTCAAACTCATGCCCATCGAGCTGGTGATATCATCAAACCATCTCATCCTCTGTCGTCCCCTTCTCCTCCTGCCTTCGATCTTTCCCAGCATCAGGGTCTTTTCCAATGAGTCCTTTCTTCATATTATGTGGCCAAAGTAACAGCTCTTAATATCCAGGACGGATTTCCTTTAGGATTGACTGGTTGGATCTCCTTGCTGTCGAAGGGACTGTTAAGAGTCTTCTCCAACACCACAGTTCAAAAGCATAAATTCTTCAACTCTCATAGTGTTAGTCACTCAGTTGTGTCTGACTCTTTGCGATCCCATGGACTATAGCTCACCAGGCTCCTCTGCCCATGGAATTCTCTGGGCGAGAACCCTGGAGTGGGTTACCATTCCCTTCTCCATTCAGCTCTCATAGGCAAGGCCTATGTCTAATTCTTTCTTTGCATTCTCCTCTGTACTGGGCAACAAGAAGGCACTTAAAGAACAACTATTGTTTGATTTGAAGATGTTAAGACAGATATTTTACAAGCAAGAGATGTGATACCTGTTTTCCTCTTGGTAGGAAGTGAGTCCGCTGTAACTGGTGTTATGGCTGTGGAATTGTAAATATGGCAGAGACCTTTTGAATTGTTTAGAATTCTGTAAGGAAGGGTGGGAGGAGCAGAAATTCTCTGGGGCAGATGTGCACAGCCACCTGCTCAGCCAGTAGAGGGAGTCAGAGGACGGGGTCTGAGCAGGGCCTTTTCTGCCTATCATTTCAGCAGCTTAGGGCTGGTGTCTGCTGTTTCAGAATTACCACGGTCCCTCGCAGCACTTTAACAGGAGGGTGTGAGGACTTCTTGTTACCAAGCTTTTCAAGAAGAAAGACTGGTGTGTGTTCGTGTGGTTGACCATTTAAGCTGCTTCAAAACCTGCGAGCAATCAGCGGTCTTGTCGTTTTTCTGTTCAGAAACGACTTTGTGTCACTTTCCTTCCCCACCTTTGTCTCCTCCGGCTCCTCTGCCCGTGACTTTGGGTGAGCCTCGTGCTGTATCCACTTGGCTGGGCCACTGTGGGCAGATATTTGGTCAAGAATGATTCTGGATGTTTCTGTGAGAATGTTTGTGAGTGAGATTTACATTTGAAATTGGTGAACTTTGAGTAAAGCAGATTATCCTCCATAATGAGGGTCTGCCTCATCCAATCAGTTGAAGTCCTGGTTGGAACAAAGCTGACCTCCCCCAAGCAAGAGAGAGCTCTGCTGCAGAAGGCCTTTGGCCTTGAACTACAATGTTGACTTTTCCTGGTTCTCCAGCCTAATAGTCCGTGGATTTGAACTACAACATCAGCTCTTCCCAGGTCTCCAGCTGATGACCTGTGTCATAGATTTTTAACTTGCCAGCCTCCATAATCACCTGAGCGATCTCCCCATATTTACATGCACAATATTGATTTGGTTTCTCTGGAGAACACTCACTAATATAGGCTGCTTTCACTGTGACGTTTGGAAATTGGTCCTTTCTCACAGGGCTACAATAGCCACAAGACATTTTAAAACACTCAAATAATAAAATGGAGAAGATACTGGTCAACAGTTGCCTGTCCACAGTTTCCAAAGAGACTTCAACCCAGGGCAAAGGAAGGAAGCATCTGGGTAAACCGGAAAGGCTTCTGGTGTTTTCTACATTCTGACAGAAGACTTCTCAAGCAAGGCTCTTTTAGCACAAGAGCTAAACTTTCACATCGCCTGTCAGAGCACAAAGGCTGTTTGGAATTTGGAGAGAAGTGAAAGAGTGAAGGAGGAAGCAGCTCAGCTGATAAGGATGCCATGGAAGACAGGGGTCTGGAAGCTCTGAAATGAGAACTATGGAACTGAGAATGTGGGCAACAGCAGTCAAATTCCATCCTAACTGGAATTTTAAGAGAAGAAACAGAAGCCGTAGCATATTACGGCAGGGATACTGAAAATCCATTGATGGATCTCACTGTGGCATTCTCCTCTGCAATTTTTTTTAACTTGATTCCTGTCTGGCAGTAAGAGCAAGGGTGGTATTTGTTCATGCTTATCAGAGGTAAATGCGATCATTTTATCCAGTTGGCCATACTGTCAAAAAAAACCGTGTAATCTCAAGCACAGGTCATTATTGACTATAAAAATCACCAACAGGGAAGAGATTAAATTTCAAACAATTCTACTTCTCTATGACTAATGGCTAGAAAGGTTTCCTCTACCAAAATGGAGGTCTCCCCATAATTTTTTGGTGGATCTCAGACTACTCATCAGCATGTGTATTTCATGTCTTCACAGTTTCAAAGACCATGAAATCTTCACTCTTCTGGCAACTGAACTTGGAATTACTTTGTAGTTCAACATATCTGTGATTATATCTGGACAGGAAAAACAAAAATGAAGCACACCCACTGAAAACTCCAATGTATATTCCCAAGTGTCCTGAAAGACTGTCTTAATACCACTCCCTTCCCTTCCCCTCACCGTTTTTGTTTTAGTTTGTTTCCCAAAAAGTGATATGTACAAGGTTATATATTATCTCCAGTTTTCAAATCAATATTACCTTATAGCACCGTTGCTGCTTGGTTTAGGGCTTTGCAACTAGCTACCATGACAATAGATGCACAGCCTGGAACCAGTTTTAGTTAATTAGAGTCAATCAATCCAAACTTTGCTAACTTACTCATGTGAAACAATAGTATAATGAACCAAAGTCAGCAAGATGATTGGGAAACACAAATTATTGCACCCTGATAAATTAAATGTGACTATTACAAAACTTCCTTCTAAATGAATACTCAGAGAAGGGATATATGGGTATTTAATATAATTAACAATAAAGGGAAAATAAACATAAAGAAGCTATTAAAAGCCCCGCCTTTTTTTTTTTAGGGGAAGAAAAACACCCAGTGGTTGTGTAATGGGAAGATCTTATGGCATCACCATGAGGGTTTATTTGAGAAAGTATCTTCCTGTTGATTGTGGTCCTTGGATGGAGTGGACAGCAAAGCAGGACATGCATACTTGTGGATGGCAAGACTGTGGCAGGGTGGTGAAAGATCCAAAAGGCAGGGAAGAAACAGACTTCGGGATCTATGTGTGTGCAGTATCCAGAGTTTGAGTTTCTGTGACTAAGGGGGTCAGTGCTTTGATAATGTATGAAACTGAATGAAAGATTTTCCCCAGAACTCTGGCAAATCGGATGTGCAATCTATTTATCATTGGTCCTTATGCACACATGCTCAAAGTTCAAGGCCTGCTATAGACTAGGTAAAATAAACAGCCACACACAGATTCCCCTGGTGTCCCAGTGGATAAGAATCCACCTGCCAATGCAGGCAACATGGGTTTGATCCCTGGCCTGGGAAGATCCCACATGCCACGAAGCAACTAAGCCCCTGTGTGCTACAATTATGGAGTCCAAGCTCCAGAACCTGCGAGATACAATTACTGAACCCGTGTACTGAAACTGCTGAAGTCCCTGTACCTAGAGACTGTGCCCCACAACAAGAGAAGGCACAGCAATGAGAACCCTGAGCACTGCAACTAGACAGTAGCCCCTGCTCACAGCAACTAGAGAAAGTCCATGCGAAGCAATGAAGACTCAGTGCAGCTGAAAATAAATAATCTTATTATAAAAAAAAATCACAAAAACAGCCACACACATGTAACTGATAGAATAAAACAAACCCCAAAATTTCACCATCCCCTTAGCCAAACCTTGCAGTTGCTTTATCCCAAGGGAAGCTGTGAGTCCTATCAGAAGTATTATTTGGGGTTAAAAAATTATGCTTAACCATAATAAAATGGAGGATGAGGGAGTTTTGAAATGCAAAACTGATATGAATTTATTGTGTGTGTGTGTGTTAATTGCTCAGTCGTGTCCAACTCTTTGAGACCCCAAGGACTGTAGCCCACCAGGCTGCTCTGTCCATGGAATTTTCCAGGTAAGAATACTGGAGTGGGTTGCCATTCCCTCCTCCAAGGGATCTTCCCAACCCAAGGATTGATCCTGGGTCTCCTCTATTGCAGATAGATTCTTGACCATCTTAGACACCAGGGAAGCCCATGAAGGTATTAGATGTTTCATTTGATAAATAAGAGTTAGGAAGCAAAAAGCAACTGGATAAGGGATAGGAAGGGTAGAAAAGGGTGGAAAAAAATCTGTAAAGATAAATTTTAAACAAGATTCTTATGCTTCAGCTTAGGCTAAACCTGGTCCTATTATTTGCTTGTTGGCAGTGAGCCATCTCTCATAAAGAAGCCTCCTGAGAAACAGGGTGGAAAAGAGATCTGACCTGGAGCTAGAAGACCTGGGGGTGGGGGTCTCCTCCCAGCCAGTTCTATGATCTATTTGGCCTCAGTTTCCTGACCTGCAAAGTGGACTGTTGAAGCAGATGATCACAGAGGGAGTTTCTAACTCAAAATAGTCCAACTCCAGGTACAATTTCAAGGAACAGTTTTTAATAACTGACTATAGTGACACATATGGTGTCATATGGTGACTGCAGCCATGAAGTTAAAAGACGCTTACTCCTTGGAAGAAAACTTATGACCAACCTAGATAGCACATTCAAAAGCAGAGACGTTACTTTGCCAACAAAGGTCCATCTAGTCAAGGCTATGGTTTTTCCTGTGGTCATGTATGGATGTGAGAATTGGACTGTGAAGAAGGCTGAGTGCCGAAGAATTGATGCTTTTGAACTGTGGTGTTGGAGAAGACTCTTGAGAGTCCCTTGGACTGCAAGGAAATCCAACTAGTCCATCCTAAAGGAGATCAGCCCTGGGATTTCTTTGGAAGGAATGATGCTGAAGCTGAAACTCTAATACTCTGGCTGCCTCATGCGAAGAGTTGACTCATTGGAAAAGACTCTGATGCTGGGAAGGTTTGGGGGCAGGAGGAGAAGGGGACGACTGAGGATGAGATGGCTGGATGGCATCACTGACTCGATGGAGGTGAATCTGAGTGAACTCTGGGAGTTGGTGATGGACAGGAAGGCCTGGAGTGCTGCGATTCATGGGGTCACAAAGAGTCAGACATGACTGAGCGACTGAACTGAACTAATCTGATAGTGACACTTGCTTACTACCACTATAGACTGAATGCATGTCTTCCCAAATTCAGAAATTTTTAAAAATTTATTTATTTATTTGGCTGCATTGGGTCTTAATTGTGGCATGTGAGATCTTTGATTGCAATGCAGATTCTCTAGTTGTGGTGAGTGGGTTGAGTAATTGTGGCATGCAGGCTTAGTTGCTCAGAGGCGTTGGGATCTTCATTCCCCAACCAGGGATGGAAGCCATGTCCCCTGCATTGCAAGGCAGCTTCTTAACCACTGGACCACCAGGGAAGCCCCCCAAATTCAGAAACTGTGATGGTATTATTCTTAGGTGGAGTCTTTGGAAGATGATTAGGTGGCACGGGCAAAGCCATCATTAGTGGGATTGGAGTCCAAATAAAAGAGGCCCCAAAGAACTTTCTTTCACCCATTCTGGCATATGCAAAATGGCAAGCATCTAAGAACCAGGACAGGGGCTCTCACCAGACAACAAAGCTGCTGGCGCCTTGATCCTGAACTTCTCAGCATCCAGAACTGTGAGAAACAAGTGTTTGTTGTTTAAGCCACGCAGTCTATGGTGTTTTTTCTACAGCAAAAAAAAAAAAAAAAAAAAATCCCAAATGGACAAAAGCACCTACTGAGTTCCTGTATTACTTCCGTCACATAACCAGGCAGATCAGTCAAATGCCAGAGCTATTTGCACTGTGATTCATATGTTATGTTAGACTTGATTGGCTTATATTAAACTACAATCTATTTTCTCATAACCTGAATCACAACTAAAGTCTTCATATACTCTCAAGCTCAAATATATTATATTACCATTTACCAGGTGCATAAACAGGGCTTTTCTTGAAAGGGATTTAAAGATTGGCCTCACATCCATTGTAAGACTTTGTGTCTATATCTCTTGAGTTGAGAGGGAGACTGTGTTTGTTTCATTGTCCTTGTTTTTTAAAGATGATGGCTGGGATGATGAGATGTCTCACCTTTCTTCCAAGCAATTGAAGAAATGTCAAATTAGTTTGAAAATTCTAGAAGACCAAAAATAGAAACTACATCACTTTCAAGTGTCCTATAACATCTAAACAGTATATATTAGCTACAGAAGCTGTTAGATGCTGGATGAATGCATAGATGGATGGAAAGATTACAGATAGATGGAGAAATAAACATAAAAATAAATGGAAGGTCAATATAATACAATGGTATATAGTCTATATTTCTTTGCAACTGGAAAACTTAACAAATGTTTCAGTTTTAGAGTCTTATTTTGAGGAATCACAATATTTTATATAATAGAACTGTGTCATGACAAACTTTGATGTGTTCTTCAGATTGATTTAACATAGTCATCTTCATTTGATTACTAAGAAAATGTACTCAAAGATAACAAAAGAATGTTTTACATTTCAAAGATGTGTGACTGATTTAATCCTACCTTTCACATCACGGTCCTATCATTCACAACAAAATGAAGTCTTAGCCAAGGATTCTTAGCTAGACCACTTTCTAGATAAAATTTTTGTCTGTAACTTCAGTTTCATAAAATCTTCTCCCCAAACCACATTAAAACCACAAAGTATTTCACTGACCATGACACCACCACTTGGTGATGAGAAATTTGCTTGTGCTTGTGACATTTCTGTGTTCAACGACAGCTGCTTCACTCACGTGGAAGCAGCCCGTTTCCTCCCACTGGGGATTCTTATCCCCAGTGGAGGTGGGTGAGCCTCCTGCTGGCACTGTTGCATGCATTCAGAGCTCCTTAGATACTCCAGAGCTGACAGCTAGCTAAGATGAACTCATTCTGTAAGGAATGTGTTTTCCAGTGGAAGATAGCGAGATCTACTTGCCTTCTGGGAATAGAGGATGAGGGGTACTCTGGCCTGTTCTCATCCTGGTAAGTCAAACACCCACAGTCACACAGGGCCAGCCATGTACCACGTAGAAATGAAAGGCTAATCCTTTTGACACATATACTATTGATATTGTGTATAATATAGATAACTAATGAGAACCTACTATGTAGCCCAGGGAGCTCTACTTAATGCACTGTGGTGCATTAAGTCAAAAACAGAGGGGATATGTGTTTGTATAGGGCTGATTCATTTTGGTGTAGGGTAGAAACTAATGCAACATTGTAAAACAACTATATTCCAATAAAACTTAATTTTAAAAATGAATTGATTAAACTAATAAATGTGTCTTATCTCCCAGAAGAAAAATTCTAAATCAGAAATGAGCAGATGATTTAAAACAGAAACATATGTGCAGACATTTTTCCTATCATCCCCACCATCAATATCATCATTACTATTCCCTCACCTGCCCTACCTTTTCACCTTTCAAATTTCCTGAGATTTGAATATTATTTGTTTCCTTTTCCTCTGGTCTTCTTTCCTATTCCCATAGGCTCCTTAAACTATACATTTAATGTGTTGCTTTACAATGTTGCATTAGTTTCTGCTGTGCAATGAAGTGGATAGCTGTATGTATACATATATCCCTTCCCTCTTGAGCGTCCCTCCCACCCTTCCCCCATCCCACCCATCTAGGTCATCACAGAGCACTTAGCTGAACTCCCCGAGCTACATGGCAGCTTCCCACCATCTATCTATTAAACACATGGTAGTGGATTTACGTCACACCTAATCTCCCAAGTCATCCCAGCCTCCCCTTCCTCCCCTGTGTTCACGTGTCCATTCTCTATGTCTGTGTCTCTATTCCTCCCTGGAACTAGGTTTATCTGTACTATTTTTCTAAATTCCACACACATGCATTAATATATGATATTTGCTTTTCTCTTTCTGACTTATTTCACTCTATATGACAGACTCATGAGCATCCACATTTGTGGTACTCTTAAAAATTCAACTCCAAGGGAAAAGGGAGATGAGCCTCACTTAGGCATATAACTTCCAGAAGTTGAGCCCTTAGAGGGTGGTTATCACTCGGATGGGTTCCATACGAATTCTTTCGGCCCAGATCCTGCTGACTGTGTTTGCCGTTGTCACAGCACACTTCATGGATGGCACGCCCCGAATCATCAATTCCGCGGTTATCCTGTACATTTTAGTGCAGGTCGCAGCCTAGCTCAGCAAGAACTCAGGTTCATGGGGATACAGCAAGGAGTCAGAAGACTTCACTTTATGTACGAATGCCCCTGTTAACCTCGTGGAGCTGTGATGAGGATCAAACAGTTTAGTGAAGAGCACAGGAGCCTGTTAACATTGGCTGTTACAATAAGGAGTGGTAGAGAAGAAAGACCTCTGAATGTGGAGATTTCAAACTGCCTTGAGCCACTTGCTAACTCTGTGACATCACTGAACCTCTCTTAACTTCATTATCAGTATCTATAAAATGATAATATATTACTTTAGTGGTATACACGTGTGTGCATGTATTGTGTGTATATACACACATTGTAGAAGTGCATGTCTTAATAGATAAAGCATATAGAGATAGATGAATAGATAAATCTGACACTTCTCTGAACTCTTTTAAATGGCTATTTCACTGGGAATACATTGTGTATATATTATGTGTATGTATGTATTTGTGTGTATCAGACAATTCAAAATTTTTAATTGAGCTTTGACAATTTTCTAATAATTTCTGTATTGGATGATATTCAGAATATAGGGGAAGGTCTCATACATACTAGTCTAGTACAATGCAAAACACATAGTAAATATCAATATAATGTAATGAACAATAGATAATAAAAAGTCCCCCAAAAAAGTTCCTACAAAAATTCAACAGTATATGTATGGTAATGTATAAAAGCAAAGAGAAATTCTTTTATCATTTCTTAGAGTACATTCGATGTTACTCTTTTCTTCCCCTATATTACACTATATTACAATATCACACTATGCAATATTTTGTGCCATATTACACCTATATTGCAATCCAGAAGGGAAGCTCTATATTACTCTAATCTTTACCAATAGTCCACATGTTTCTTCTCAATCCAGTCGCTCAGTTGTGTCTGACTCTTTGTGACCCCATGGACTGCAGCACCCCAGGGTTCCCTGTCCATCACCAACTCCAGGATCTTGCTCAAACTCATATCCATCAAGTTGGTGATGCCATCCAATCATCTTGTCCTCTGTCATCCCCTTCTCCTCCTGCCTTCTATCAGTGTTTTTTCTTTGATCCCTAAAGTTTTGTTTCCATGATGATTCCTATTCGGATTCCTAAAACTTTACGGATATTTCCTAGGTGCCTCGAACACCAGAGCTCCAGAAATGTAACTTACCATATTTCTTACACAAACCTTTCCTCCTCATGCCTTTCTGCCTCAATAATTGGCCAAATATCTACTTGCATGTTCAGGACAGAAACCTCACAATCCTATTTGGCATCTCCCTCTTGCTCACACCCCATATTTGTTGATTATTCTTTTAAAATCTACCTCTGATTCATCCATTTCCCTCTACTTATTTCAACTACCACCAACACCAATGAGAATCATTCTTTGCCTCTTCACTTTCCACACTAACGCTTATCCTCCTCCAACATCTTCCCCTCAGAACGATTGCTAGAGCACTGTTTCACAAACTCACAGCTGAATGTCATTTCTCTTCTCAACTATCTCCCATGAATTCCAATCTCTTTTAGGCTAAATTGTCAAATTAGTGGACCCTTGGATTTTTTTTTAGCATCCATTTTAGCAACATGGACTTCAGCAGTTTAAGACTGCTAGAGATATGCTTTTATCCGAAATGCTGCTGAGAAAGAAAAAAAAAAAGCAAACTCTTTTGCAGCCTGAACTGGCAACACACACTCAGCAGTTAACTGCAGACCCGAGAATCCTGGGCTTGAATGAATGCCCTGATTCAACACGGCCCTAAATGACATACGACATCTATACATACCCAAACACGCACTTCTTCCCTTCTAAAGTCATCACTGGATACCGTGCCTTTCACTGTTGTATGTTTTACCTTTAAAGCCTTGCATTGGCAAACAGTTTTGTTTTTTTTTTTTTTTGCCAGCTGTAATCAGTTTTTGAATTCTGTTGTGTTTTATTTTTTTTTATCCAAGTATGGTTCTCATGGTGTAGTAAATGACATTAGGCTTTTGTAAATTCTTGCAGAATATAACAGATCATTGGTTTTATAACACAGTCGCTGCTTTTGCATTCTGATGAGATTATTAGTAGCAGCCTAGAATACAACGTCCCCGCATACTGTTAGTTAAAAAAAATAAAAGTTTACTAAATGGTCTCTTGTCAACTGTATCTGAAAATCATTACAGTTTCTCTGTTTCCTATACATGAAGAGACTCTTCAGCAGGCTGGTGGGTTATGTCAACAGAGGTTACAGAGTTATTAGCCCAGCTCTGTTTGTTTCCGTGGGGCTTTCGCCAGGCATGCGCATCCCCATTGTAAATTTCAGGGGCTTAGGTATTTGAATATCAGGTGGAGAACGATTCCAGTGTTCAAACAGATACTCACAGCCAATCACCCTGGTGGTAACTTTCATTGGGAACAAATTCCAAGGTGGAGGGGAAACACACTGGGGCTTCTCTGATTTGCCATCTCTCTATAACATAGATTAGCCCTTCGGGGTGTTGTGTGGCCTCCTGTAGAGAGATTTAAAATCCACTTGATTAATAAAATTAAGCATTTACCCCTCTTGGGCCCATAGTCTTTAATGTAAATTAGCTATGTGTGATATTTAAGGGCAAATGGTCCTACCGCATGGCAGGCCTGGAAGGGAGATGCCAGGTGTGCAAAGGAAGTGCCTGCCAGAAGCCAGAGATCAGGGAGTAAAATGTTCCCTCCAATGTGTGTGTTTCTCTTTTTCTTGTAAGGGCTAAAAAGATGACATTTGGAAATTGCCTATTGCTTGCGAACCTTCCCTTTCTCTTCATACCATTTTACACATGCATATCCACCGTCTGCATTAACATCATGCCATTCTGAGCTTCAAATTGATACAATGCCAAATAAAAAGCCATGCCGTGAGCCGTAATGGTTCTCCAGAAGTCACGGCATTCAACATAGTCAATAATATAAATTTTTAAATGTGAAAATGCATATTAAAATGAGAGATCTGATTTGCTTCTATAGTTCTGGCCTATGAGACACATAACACTGTGTTTTAAAAAACTGCTTACACCTAGTTTGCATTTTACCTGAATATGGGAATAATAAGAATGATAGATTTTGTAAAAGCTTCATAGTCTGTTTTGAAACTTCTTTCATGCAACAGTTCCAGAGTGGAATCAATTTCTCTTGAAAGAAATTTCTCTGTCTTTTGTTTTTATTTTCTTTTTCCTTCAGTTTCTGGGGATATTTTTACCTTATTGGCCACACTTTAAAGTCGAATAATGTTTAAAATTGACATTATTCTCTTTGGAATTTTGTATATTCTTTGGATTCTATTTTTTTAAGCTATTCTTAATTAGTAACATTCTCCATTAGGTTTATCATTTATGGTTAATGTTTAAGAACTACAATGTAAGTTCTTCTTTAAAATATTGCTCTTCAGTTTTGATAATTTCAGCCTTCCATTTATATGAGCTAGTTTAATAAAATAAGTTATAGCAATTTAAGAATTATACTTATTTTATAACTCAAATTACTATAACTTATTTTATTAAACTAGCTCATATAAACAGAAATCTGAAATAATGAAATAAAAAACAACTTTCCGGGGTTTCAGAAAACACTCCAGAGATCTGCCTTTTGCTGAACTACAGAAAATGTGTTGAGGCCGTAAAGCTGGGTAGCAATCTAATGGGCGAGTGCAAAAATTAAAGCACAATATATATTAGGTGTTTTCACTATATATAATCAGAGGGTGTATTTTTCCTGAAGATCAGTAAGATCTAGAACTACTTCGTGTACTTTTACACTTTAGTAGAAACAATCTCTTGACCTAGTCAGGTTTCTTTGCAAATCAATAGAGGGTAATGGAACTCAAGTTTTAAATGTGAACAGTGCATGCATGCCTGCTAAACGCTTCAATCCTGTCCGACTCTGTGGCCCCATGGACTGTAGCCCACCGGGCTTCCCTGTCCATGGGATTCTCCAGGCAAGAATACTGGAGTGGGTTGCCATGCCCTCCTCCAGGGGATCTTCCAGGCCCTTGGATCAAACCCACATCTCCTGTGTCTCCTGCATTGCAGGCAGATTCTTTACAGCTGTGACCTTACTGCCTTCACAACTGAGCAACTTTCCCTTTCAATTTCTTTACTGCTGAGCCACCAGGGAAGTCCAAATGTCAACAAACAGAGGTTTTAAATCCCACCTCCTATTCTTGCTGAGTATCAAGAGCAAAATCAGTAACTTCTCTTTATATTTTCCGTCTGTGAAAGTGGAATAATATTCACACGTACTTCATAGGTTTATTGTTCTGGGTGAGGTTCTGCACATGATCCACTGAACGCAGCACCTGGCACAAAGCAAGTGCTCAGGAAATGCTATATGCAGTGTGATTGAAAGTGAAAGTGTTAGTTGCTCAGTCCTGTCTGACTCTTTGCAACCCAGAGGACTGTAGCCCACCAGGCACCTCTGTCCATGGAGTTCTCCAGGAAAGAACACTGGAGTGGGCAGCCATTCCCTTCTCCAGAGGATCTTCCCAACCCAGAGACTGAACTTGGGTCTTCTGCATTGAAGGCAGATTCTTTTTGTGAACCACCAGAAAAGCCTATATGATTACTATTGTTCATAGACCCAGGTGCTTATGAGCTTGACCTGTGTACCCTAGAATGCAAAAGTAGGAAGTCAGGAAATACCTGGAGTAATGGGCAAATCATCTCACACACTAGTAAAGTAATGCTCAAAATTCTCCAAGCCAGGCTTCAGCAATACGTGAACCATGAACTTCCAGATGTTCAAGCTGGTTTTAGAAAAGGCAGAAGAACCAGAGATCAAATTGCCAACATCTGCTGGATCATGGAAAAAGCAAGAGAGTTCCAGAAAAACATCTATTTCTGCTTTCTTGACTATGCCAAAGCCTTTGACTGTGTAGATCACAAGAAACTGTGGAAAATTCTGAAAGAGATGGGAATACCAGACCACCTGACCTGCCTCTTGAGAAATCTGTATGCAGGTCAGGAAGCAACAGTTAGAACTGGACATGGAACAACAGACTGGTTCCAGATAGGAAAAGGAGCACGTCAAGGCTATATGTTGTCACCCTGCTTATTGAACTTCTATGCAGAGTACATCATGAGAAATGCTGGGCTGGAAGAAGCACAAGCTGGAATCAAGATTGCTGAGAGAAATATCAGTTACCTCACATATGCAGATGACACCACCCTTATGGCAGAAAGTGAAGAGGAGCTAAAAAGCCTCTTGATGAAAGTGAAAGAGTAGAGCTCAACATTCAGAAAACGAAGATCATGGCCTTTGGTCCCATCACTTCATGGGAAATAGATGGGGAAAGAGCGGAAACAGTGGCTGATTTATTTTTGGGGGCTCCAAAATCACTGAAGATGGTGATTGCAGCCATGAAATTAAAAGACACTTACTCCTTGGAAGAAAAGTTATGACCAACCTAGATAGCATATTCAAAACCAGAGACATTACTTTGCCAACAAAGGTCCATCTAGTCAAGGCTATGGTTTTTCCAGTAGTCATGTATGGATGTGAGAGTTGGACTGTGAAGAAAGCTGAGCTCCAAAGAATTGATGCTTTTGAACTCTGGTGTTAGAGAAGACTCTTGAGAGTCCCTTGGACTGCAAGGAGATCCACCCAGTCCATTCTGAAGGAGATCAGCCCTGGGATTTCTTTGGAGGGAATGATGCTGAAGCTGAAACTCCAGTACTTTGGCCACCTCATATGAAGTGTTGACTCATTGGAAAAGACTGATGCTGGGAGGGACTGGGGACAGGAGGAGAAGGGGACGACAGAGGATGAGATGGCTGGATGGCATCACTGACTCGATGGACATGAGTCTGAGTGAACTCCGGGAGTTGTTGATGGACAGGGAGGCCTGGCATGCTGCGATTCATGGGGTTGCAGAGAGTCGGACACAACTGAGCGACTGAACTGAACTGAACTGAACTGAATGGGCAAATTTGGCCTTGGAGTACAGAATGAAGCAGGGCAAAGGCTAATAGAGTTTTGTCAAGAGAATGCACTGGTCATAGCAAACACCTTCTTCCAACAACACAAGAGAAGACTCTACACATGGACATCACCAGATGATCAACACCAAAATCAGATTGATTATATTCTTTGCAGACAAAAATGGAGAATCTCTATACAGTCAGCAAAAACAAGACTGAGAGCTGACTGTGGCTCACATCATGAACTCCTTATTGCCAAATTCAGACTTAAATTGAAGAAAGTATGGAAAACCACTAGACCATTCAGGTATGACCTAAATCAAATCTCTTATGACTATATAGTAGAAGTGAGAAATAGATTCAAGGGATTATATCTGATAGACAGCATGCCTGAAGAACTATGGATGGAGGTTCATGACATTGTACAGGAGGCATTGATCAAGACTATCCCCAAGAAAAAGAAATGCAAAAAGGCAAAACAGTTGTCTGAGAAGGCCTTACAAATAGCTGATAAAAGAAGAGAAGCAAAAGGCAAAGGAGGAAAGGAAAAATATACCATTTGAATACAGAATTCCAAAGAATAGCGAGGAGAGATAAGAAAGCCTTCCTCGGTGATCAATGCAAAGAAATAAACAAAAACAATAGAATGGGAAAGACTAGAGATCTCTTCAAGAAAATTAGAGATACCAAGGGAACATTTCATGCAAAGATGAGCACAATAAAGGACAGAAATGGTAGGGACCTAACAGAAGCAGAAGATACTAAGAAGAGGTGACAAGAACACACAGAAGAACTATACAGAAAAGATCTTCATGACCAAGATACTCACAGTGGTTTAATCAGTCACCTGACCTACTGGAATGCGAAGTCAAGTGGGCCTTAGGAAGCATCACTACGAAGTTGTTGGAGGTGATGGAATTCCAGCTGAGCTATTTCAAGTCCTAAAAGATGATGCTGTGGAAGTGCTGCACTCAATATGCCAGCACATTTGGAAAACAGCAGTGGCCACAGAACTGGAAAAGGTCACTTTTCATTCCAATCCCAAAGAAAGGCAATGCCAAAGAATGCTCAAACTACTGCACAGTTTTACTCATCTCACACGCTAGTAAAGCAATGCTCAAAATTCTCCAAGCCAGGCTTCAACAGTACATGAACGGTGAACTTCCAGATGTTCAGGTTGGATTTAGAAAAGACAGAGGAACCAGAGATCAAATTGCCAATATCTGTTGAATCATCAAAAAAGCAGGAGTTCCAGTAAAACATCTACTTCTGCTTTATTGACTATGCCAAAGCCTTTGACTGTGTGGATCACAATAAACTGTGGAAAATTCTTCAAGAGATGGAAATACTTGAATGACCTACCTCCTGAGAAATCTGTATGCAGGTCAAGAAGCAACAGTTAGAACTGGACATAGAAAAACAGACTGGTTCCAAATAGGGAAAGGATTATGTCAGGCTATATTTTGTCACCCTGCTTATTTAACTTATATGCAGAGTACATCATGTGAAATGCTGGACTGGATGAAATACAAGCTGCAATCAAGATTGCTGGGAGAAATATCAATAAACTGAGATATGCAGATGACACCACCCTTATGGCAGAAAGTGAAGAGGAACTAAAGAGCCTCCTGATGAAAGCGAAAGAGGAGAGTGAAAAAGTTGGCTTAAAGCTCAACATTCAGAAAACTAAGATCATGGCATCTGGTCCTATCACTTCATGGCAAATAGATGGGGGAAACAGTGACTTTATTTTTAAACAGACTTTATTTTGGGGGGCTCCAAAATCACTGCATATGGTGACTGCAGCCATGAATTTAAAAGACGCTTGCTCCTTGGAAGAAAAATTATGACCATCCTAGACAGTATATTAAAAAGCAGAAACATTACTTTGCCAAAAAGGTCCGTCTAGTCAAAGCTATGATTTTTCCAGTAGTCATGTATGGATGTGAGAGCTGGACTATAAAGAAAGCTGAGTGCCTAAGAATTGATGCTTTTGAACTGTGGTGATGGAGGAGACTTTTGAGAATCCCTTGGACTGCAAGGAAATCCAACCAGTTCATCCTAGAGGAAATCAGTCCTGAATATTCATTGGAAGGACTGATGCTAAAGCTGAAACTCCAATACTTTGGAGTATTGTGAAGAACTCACGTATTGGAAAAGACCCTGATGCTGGGAAAGATTGAAGGCAGGAGAAGGGGATGACAGGATGAGATGGATGGATGGGATCACCGACTCAGTGGACAAGAGTTTGAGTAAACTCCAGGAGTTGGTGATGGACAGGGAGGCTTGGTGTGCTGCAGTCCGTGGGGTCGCAAAGAGTCAAACACAACTAAGTGACTGAACTGAACTGAACTGTGTACCTGTAGAGCTGGGTGCAGATGATGAGGTCAGTGTTTCTTCTCACGGCAGCGTGTGGGTCTTTCCTCTGGTTGGATCAGAGTTTGGTCCAGGTGCTCCTGTAGAGTTCTCACCCATCTTTCTCCATCTGATACATGCATTCTTTTGGCCCATGTTGCTCTTTCCCTGTCTGTAAAATTACATTGCAGATCACAGGGATGGCGAACTTGATTAAAAGCATTCCCATGTCTGTTTACATGTGGAAATGGAGATTCATTCCATTTATTGAATGCGATGTGGTTTCAGCTATGTCATGTGGTTGCTTTGACAATCTGTGCTCTTCTCTCCTCTGGAGCTGTGGTTCTCTTATTTTTTCTATGTGAATGAGTACATTGTGCTGTTTTCTTAGGCGCCAATCAGTATACAACTGACTGGTCTCTGGCAAACTGCCAGGGTTCTGAGCCGAGGCCTCTGGTCTCTGCACTGACCCAGGCTCTGCATGGAGCTGGGTCTTGTGTTGGGACCCCCCCTCGGCTGATCTGACTTCCTGAAGTGCTGATGTCAAGACTTCCTGTCTCTTCCTCTTCCAGTTAGAAAATGCTTCCTTTGAGTCTTAGTCCACTCACTCTGCTATAACAAAATACTACAGACAGAATGGCTTCTAAACAACATTTATTTCTCATAGTTCTGGAGACTGGAAGTCCAAGATCAAGGCACCAGCCAGACTGAGAGCCTTGCAAGAGCCTGGCAGTTTTTTACTGTGTCCTCACATGGCAGAATTGGTGAGGGGGCTCTCTGGGGCCTCCTTTATAAAGGCACTAATCCCATTCATGGAGGCCCCACCCCTTTGTCTTAATCACCTCTGAATACCTATGCCTGTATCATTATCACACTGGGAATCCAGTTTCAGCACATGAAATTGGGGAGACAGGTTCAGTCAATAGCACTGTCTTTAAATCATTACCACACTCTCACTAGCCCCCACCCCCCACCACACACCACTCAACGTTTCTCATAAAACTCTGTACAGACGTTCCTTCAGCAAATATGTTTTGAGTGCCTTTAAGTGCCAGGCACTGTGCATGGCACCAAGAATATAAATGAAGCCTGAAAGAACTTGGCCTTGAGAACATGGAGTTTATCCTAAATGGTAGAGGATTAATAGCAGACAAATAAATAAATAGGTAACCAAAATCTAAAAAGATTGTGATTAGTGCTTTGAAGGGGATAAACAGAGTACTGAGGCAGAAAGAAAGAGGGGAATTTACTCTTCATGTCATGGACACAAAAGGTCTCGCTGAAGAAAAGATATTCAAGAAAAGATCCAAAGTACTGAGTGAAGTCAAGTCAGACAGAGAAGGAGAAATATCATATGTTATATGTGGAATCTAAAAATAAATGTTACAAATGAACTTACAAAACAGAAAGAGACTCACAGACTTAGAAAACAACTTGTGATTGCCGAGGGGAAGGGATAGTTAGGGACTTTGGAAGGTCATGTACACACTGTATTTAAAATGGATAACCAACAAAGACCTATTGTATAGCACATGGAACTCTGCTCAATATTATGTGGCAGCCTGAATGGGAGGGGGTTTGGGGAGACAATGGATACAAGCATATATATGGCTGAGTTCCTTTGCTCTTCACCTGAAACTACCACAACATTGTTAATCAGCTATATCCCAGTACAAAATGTTTTTGGTGTTAAAAAAATAAAATTTAATTTAAAAAACCAAAAGATCCAAAAAATGAGGAGAAACTAGGGAAATGAGGAACCAGAGAGGAAAACTGTCCAAGCCAGAGGCACCGCAAGTACAAAATTCTCAAGTATAGGAAAGAACCAGAAAAATTTCAAGAAATGTGTGCCCTGCCAAAAAAAAAAAAAAAAAAAATCTGTGCATCAGCTACAGACTAGTGCGGCCATACATGTTGGAAAGAGGTACAGAAGCCAGAACATGCACAGTCTTATAATCATATCGGGGGTGGGTGGTGAGAGAGTGGATAGAGAAGGATTGGGTCATGTTTTAGGCATGACAGAAAATAAACACAGAATATTAAACAGCAGAGTGCCTTGCTCTGATTTATCAGGAACTCTAAAATTTGAGTGGGAAGAGGGATATAGAAAAATCAGACTTGTGGCACAGTGACCAATTTGGAGATTGGAGAAGATTTCCAGAGACTAGGGTATGAACTAGAGGCAGGGCAGGAGGTAGCACTGGAGTTGTCAAAGACTGCAATGATTTAGGGTATATGGTGGTGGAACCCAAAGAACCTAATGACAGATTTGGAAAGAAGGGGTGGACAGGGTGGGAAGGATGAAAGAAATGAAAAAATTCCTGATGACTCCAGGTTTCTGGACTGAGTAAATGAGAAGATGACATAAATGAAGAAGAGAGAGACTTTGAAGGGACAGGTTTGGTGACTGACAGGAAGTGTGCAAAGTGTAAAACGCCTGGGAGATATCCAAGTGGAAATGTCAAGGAGGTACCACCCAACAGCGTCTCTGTGTCCCACTTTGTCTGAGCACCAATGTGTTCATGTGACTAACTCTGGAAAACTTGAAAGTAACTGCCACCTTTTTCTTGGTGACAGTTTGATCCCTTTGGTAAATAGCATCTCCTCAGTGTGTTGGCTCAACGTGACTTCAATAAGTCAGGATTGTTCCTGATGAAAGGACCAGCATGCAAAGGACCAGCACGCAAAGGGCCAGCACACAAAGTCTACCGTGATAAATGTTCATCACAGAGCTCAGACAAGGAATGTCTGACTGGCAGACTTTTGCAAAAGGCAGAAGGGATGCAAGTGCCAAAGCCATAAATCAATGAGAGGTCTCATGATCTAGAATCTGATAAATGAGAGTGGACCAACAGGAAAACAGCCACCTGGAGAGAAGTGACATAGTAAATGCAGACAGTGTGCCTTGATAAACATGCCAGAATGGTTGCACCAGATTCCAGAAATATTAAACCAAAGATATTTCTCCTAAAACACAGATCAAATGGTGCAGCACAGAGAAAAATGTTCAGAGGGAGGGAGACTGTGGGAGGAAAATTCTACAATCTCATCCTTGATTCTTAGGGAAGAACATCACAACATGCAAATTTTATCAAAGAAAACTGTATAAAGTGTGCAGAACCATTCCTTTCAAATGAATATAAGATGCTAATTGGTGATGTATGTAGTCCCAGAGATGCTTGACATGCAAAGAGTGAGTGGAGTACGACAAAGCATTTGCGTGGGCCATCTGGAAGGGCATAGCATGCTCCTGCGTGTGATGAGAAAGTGGAATTAAACAGAAACTTTGGAAACCAAGCTCTAAATATGCATGGGTGGGGGTGTTCACATATTTTTCATGGATCAAGCCCCTGGTGAGAAACACATTCCTGCTCCTGGAGACCATGGTGACCAAATGAAACAGAACCCGACCCTCCCTGTGCAGTTAGAATTACTGCTACCCCTTGTGAAATCTTCAGCTCACAGTCTGGACATCTCTACAGCTTTACCAAGCACACGGGTTGTGTGTCTCAAGTATTTTACATGTGAAACTTAAAGTTTGGCCCTGAATTACTTCCAGAAGCAAGCATTTGATTTCACGTGATAGCAAACATATATAGTATTTTGATTTCTAAAGCGAAGATGCTTTCTACATATACACATGCGTACACATATTTTCCACAAACACCAAAGACCCTTTGTGAAAAAGACATATTTGTTTCTGCTCTATTCCACATGAAAAAACTTTTTAAATGTTCACCCTCAAAGAAGGTAAAAATCATGAACTCCATTTTGATTCCTTTCAATTTCTAAATTCAGAAATCAAACTTGAGGATAATATTGCTTTGAAATCAAATTTTCCTAAATTTTGTGGAATGAATGTCTCAGGCTGTAAAGAGAGCTAGTCAATTTTTTAAAGACTATTTGATAGCCAAGAACTTGCCTAATGCTTGAAAATGGGCCATAAAATTTGGTGTTTCATTTTTAAAGTAATGATCTGGTTACCAGTGGAGGAGGCCACAGGCAGCTAGAATTGTTGAGAGACAGAAGTAAGTCATAGTTGCTCAGTCGTGTCTGATTCTTTAAGACCCCATGGACTATAGCCTGCCAGGCTCCTCTGTCCATGGAATTCTCCAGGCAAGAATACTGGAGTGGGTTGCCATTTCCTTCTCTGAGAGAGACAGAAGGGGAGAGAGCAATTCAAGTGCACAGAGATTCCTCCAGATGTGGGTGTTTGGAGGCTCAGCGCCGAGTTCCACACTTCAAGGCTCCTGTTTTCTTCTGAACCCGTGTCATTCGTGTCCTAGTTCTGAAGAAAAGTTTTGAGATATCTTTAGCCCACAGCTGGTTAAAAGACAAACGAAGCCAAAGCACAAATACAAACACCTGAGAAATCGCATCTCTGCGATCAGTCTACCTCTTCTTAAATACATTTTGTTTGTTTGCCTAGCTGAGTGCAAGCCCCAGGCCAGAACTGTGTCTTTTTAATGTCTTCCGCAGCACCAAGCATTGAGGCAATGATAAACAATCAGAGCAATGTCATTCAAAGGGGATGCTGAGGCAAAGAGGATGAGTTTAACCCTCACGGTTTAGACAGTGAAGCTGGGAAAAACTATGACGTTGAATTAATATATATAAATTACATCTGCTTCCAAAATCTGACTCATTCTCCTGGTTTCAGTGTCACATTTTAAAAACCATGGTCATGAAGATAGTGTTTGTCCCCACACCCTAAAATTGTACAAGGGTATAAAATTTCACCAAAATTTTCTGAGCTTCAGCTATATTCATGCTATGTTAGGCATTCAAGACATGAAGGTAAATAAAGCTCATTTCCCTCTCTTTCAGATCTTGTAAATCATGCGTAGATCATGAAAGAGTTAAGAGAAGGGGGAACTTGGAGATTTTCTTAAATGCGTTTGTGGAAAACCATGCCCTGTAGATCATAATGAAATGTACTCATTTGAAATGGATGGTCTATTCCTAAGAACATAACTGCACGGGTCAGCTCTTTGGAGGGAAGATGCAAGACTGATTTTCTACACTTGGAGAGCAAGGCTGTCCAAAGAGGGTACTCTGAGAGCCTTCACTCACTGGCCTCAGGTATTGCAAGCCTTACGAACAATGTAGTTCCTACCAGTAAAGTTGCTGTCCCTTGGATAAGGCTTTAAGTTGTCAGAAGATGCCTCATTCATGCAAATTTAAGAGGGGCTCTAGCCCTAAGATAGAATGAAATCATGCCATTTGTGGATGAACCCAGAGATTATCATACGAAGTGAAGTAAGTCAGACAAAGAAAGATAAATACCATATGATATCCCCTACGAGTGGAATCTAAAAAAAAGGACACGAACTTTTTTTAAGAAACAGATAAATTAACAGACATAGAAAGATACTTAGGGTTACCAAAGGGGAAACGGGAGAAGAAATAAATCAGGAGATTGGGGTTAGCAGATACACACTACTACATACAAAATAAGCAATAAGGTCCAGTAGGAATTTCCAGTATAGCACAAGGAAATAAATTCAATATCTTGTAATAAACTATAATGGAAAAATTCTGAAAAAGAGTATATATACACAAATATGTATATATTTATGTGTGTGTATATATAACTGAACACTTTGCTGTATACCTAAAACTAACACGTTTTAAATCACCTATATTTCAATAAAAAAATTTTCACAACGTCCTCCATCTTAAAAATATTCATCTATTCCCTGTACATTTACCTGAATTGTTCACCACATTTTTTGCATTTCCCCAGAGTAGCAACCTTCAGTTCAGTTCAGTTCAGTTGCTCAGTCGTGTCGACCCCATGAATCGCAGCACGCCAGGCCTCCCTGTCCATCACCAACTCCCGGAGTTCACTCAGACTCACGTCCATCGAGTCCATGATGCCATCCAGCCATCTCATCCTCTGTCATCCCCTACTCCTCCTGCCCCCAATCCCTCCCAGCATCAGAGTCTTTTTCAATGAGTCAACCCTTCTCATGAGGTGGCCAAAGTATTGGAGTTTCAGCTTTAGCATCAGTCCTTCCAATAAACACCCAGGACTGATCTCCTTTAGAATGGACTGGTTGGATCTCCTTGCAGTCCAAGGGACTCTCAAGAGTCTTCTCCAACACCACAGTTCAAAAGCATCAATTCTTCGGAGCCTAGCTTTCTTCACAGTCCAACTCTCACATTCATACATGACCACTGGAAAAACCATAGCCTTGACTAGATGGACCTTTGTTGGCAAAGTAATATCTCTGCTTTTGAATATGCTATCTAGGTTGGTCATAACTTTTCTTCCAAGGAGTAAGTGTCTTTTAATTTCATGGCTGCAGTCACCATCTGCAGTGATTTTGGAGCCCAGAAAAATAAAGTCTGACACTGTTTCCAATGTTTCCCCATCTATTTGCTATGAAGTGATGGGACCAGATGCCATGATCTTCGTTTTCTGAATGTTGAGCTTTAAGCCAACTTTTTCACTCTCCTCTTTCACTTTCATCAAGAGGCTTTTTAGCTCCTCTTCACTTTCTGCCATAAGGGTGGTGTCATCTGCATATCTGAGGTTATTGATATTTCTCCTGGCAATCTTGATTCCAGTTTGTGCTTCTTCCAGCCCAGCGTTTCTCATGATGTACTCTGCATAGAAGTTAAATAAGCAGGGTGACAATATACAGCCTTGACGCACTCCTTTTCCTATTTGGAACCAGTCTGTTGTTCCATGTCCAGTTCTAACTGTTGCTTCCTGACCTGCATACAGATTACTCAAGAGGCTGGTCAGGTGGTCTGGTATTCGCATCTCTCTCAGAGTTTTCCACAGTTTGTGGTGATCCACACAGTCAAAGGCTTTGGCATAGTCAAGAAAGCAGAAATAGATGTTTTTCTGGAACTCTCTTGCTTTTTCCATGATCCAGCAGATGTTGGCAATTTGATCTCTGGTTCCTCTGCCTTTTCTAAAACCAGCTTGAACATCAGAAAGTTCACAGTTCACACTGCTGAAGCCTGACTTGGAGAATTTTGAGCATTACTTTACTAGCATGTGAGATGAGTGCAATTGTGTGGTAGTTTGAGCATTCTTTGGCATTGCCTTACCTTGGGATTGGAATGAAAAGTGACCTTTTCCAGTTCTGTGGCCACTGCTGAGTTTTCCAAACTTGCTGGCATATTGAGTGTAGCACTTTCACAGCATCATCTTTCAGGATTTGAAATAGCTCAACTGGAATTCCATCACCTCCACTAGCTTTATTCATAGTGATGCTTTCTAAGGCCCACTTGACTTCACATTCCAGGATGTCTGGCTCTAGCTGAGTGATCATACCATCATAATTATCTGGGCTGCAAAGATCTTTTTTGTACAGTTCTTCTGTGTATTCTTGCCACCTCTTCTTAATATCTTCTGCTTCTTTAGGTCCATACCATTTCTGTCCTTTATCAAGCCCATCTTTGCATGAAATGTTCCCTTAGTATCTCTAATTTTCTTGAAGAGATCTCTAGTCTTTCCCATTCTGTTGTTTTCCTCTATTTCTTGCATTGATCGCTGAGGAAGCCTTTCTTATCTCTCCTTGTTATTCTTTACAGAATGAGAAAAAGGATTCATAGGATTTGATGGGGCTAACAGTGGGATCTGATAACAAGCAATGTAAAGAGCCCATTTGTGAGAAAAATACTAAAAAAAGTAAGGAGGTTCTTTAGGAATGGGATTTAGAAATCAAGTTAGAAGGGCAGAGGAAATCTTGCCCAATAGTCCAAATTATCTAGTTCTAAACATGAAATTGTACTTCAGGGTGGACTAGGTATAACTCAACATCTTGAAACTAAATTTGTCTAAATTTTACACAATGAATTTTGGTTTACCAATCCTCCTTTTCTAACTGGAATCCTGTATGTCATTGTCACTGATGATTTTTTGTGTGACTCAGAAGACTCAGAAAATTTGAAACAGAGTTTTAAGAAGCCAAAAGGTAGTATGTGTCACCAGAGACCTTTTCACATTCTGAATGTTAAGGACTAAATTTCATCCCTCCTCCATTCATATGCTGAAGCCCTGACACACACATACCCCAGCCCCCAGCATGTGATGGCATTTGGAGAAAGGGCCTGTAGAGTTGTAATTAAGGTTAAACAAGTTCCTAAGAGCAAGATCCTACTCCCATATAACTGGTGTCCTTTTGAGAAGAGCAAGAGACTCCAGAGATGTTCTTGCACAGAGAAAAGGTCTTGTGAGGACACCAGAAGATAGCCATCTGAGAGCCAGGAGAGCGGCCTCAAAAGAAATCAAACCTGCCAACACCTTGATCTTGCACTTCCAACCTCCACAACTATGAGAACAAAACCACAGAGAGCAACTCATTCACAAAGTCGTGATTTTCAGCAGGGAGAGCATGGCCTGTACAAGGGGGGCTTCTGAAAAATCTACGTCTTACTTCCTTTGTTTCAGAAACATACATCTAATGCTGCTTCACCTTGAGACCAGCATGAATATACTGAAAATGCTCCTAGTGATTCTAACACATGAGCACCCTCCCTCTGTCACCCTCCTGCATTCTGGCTCAGACATTCATCACCAAACACCTTGGATCCTTAGAAAATCTAACTGCCTTAGTGGTGATGGTGCCAGCAGTTGTCTGATGATCAGGAGGCCATCCATGAGCCTTTGTTGTGTGAAAATAGATTGTTATCTTCATCTTCTATTCCATCCACAGTACTAAAGCTGGACCAGAGGCAACAGGAAAAAGCAGAAGTGAGAGAGAACTTCACATGAGCAGAAAGTGTGCACATGCCCAGAGCAGACCGTCTAATATAAGAGATGAAACGCACAGCATTGCCTGTCTTTGGAAGTGACGATATTCAATGCATTAATAGCCCACAAAGAAAATGAAGCCTCCTAATGTCATTTCTTTGTTCAATTAGGTCCCGCATCTTTATGCTTTATTTAGCAGAGACAGCAAAATCTCACCCATATCTGAGTTCTCTTCTACTTCCTTGGCATTCAGTTACACTATAATTTCCAGTCTCTTTTCCAGGTACGTGAGGCCATATACCTAGCTTCTCACCAAAGGTGTGTGAGTGGAAGTGCCATGAGTTATTTCCAGATGGACCTAATAACTTAGTGTCTTTTCCTCGTCCATCAGCTGAAGTGAGAAAAGAGTCAGAGGACCCAAATGAGAGTGAATTTCATAATGAGAAAAGCCTGGATTCTTGGGACTGTGTAGACAAGTAACTCATCAACTCCACAGATCCAATGGACTGACCTGGGTAAGAAATATTCTTTCATTCTATCACGTCATTTATATTGAAAAGTTATTTGTTAGAGCAGCAGACTGACTCTAACAATACTTGTAGCAGCGGAGAGTGTTGCTCCTTTTTGCCAATGAGTTTCAGGATTTTTTCATTTGAAAGTAATGATGGAAAGTGAAAGTGTGGGTCATTCAGTCATGTCTGACTCTTTGGGACCCCATGGACTGTAGCCCACCAGGCTCCTCTGTCCATGGGGAATCTCCAGGCAAAAATGCTGGAATGGGTAGCCATTCCCTTCTCCAGGGGATCTTCCTGACCCAGGGCTCAAACCTGGGTCTCCTGCATTGCAGGCAGATTCTTTACCATCTGAGCCACTAGGGAACCCTGGAAGGAAATGACACTCTGAAGCTAAACATTTTATATGCACACTAATCTTTCAGTAGCTCTGTATTAATACTCACACAAGATTAAAGGTAACTAAACTGATGGACATAACAGTTTTTTGATGGAATTTAAAGCAGGAGTCATGGCTGATCTTCACAGCTGAGTGATGTCTTTCTGCAGAGAGGCATGTGTGTGGATTCATTCCTTAAGAGTCACCCTCCCTTATAGGCCTTGCTACGAGGACTCTTCTTAGAAGACTTTCTCTGAGATGAGAGAACCACAGAATTCTTTGAGCAATTACTGAATATATCTTGGTGATTACATCATACATGTTAGACCATGAGAGGGCTCCGTTCTGAACTGTGGTGAGCACAGCCTGGATGTGTTTGTGCATTGGTAACAGTCATAGCAAGTGTGGGGGCTGCCTAGATATTCTCTTGAGAAAGCAGTTCTACAGAGACTGTATTTACTTCACCTCTCAATTCCAACCCACGGGAAGGGTGGAAAGAAGAACTGAATAGTCTCCATCCCTTTCTCTACTCCCATCTGTGTTTTTCACATGCTCACTGGAATAAAAATACCTGGGAGCCATAAGAGGGTGCACAGATTACTGGTGTGTGTGTGTATGTTAACTGCAGTGGTAACTAGGAGACAAGAAAAATAAGGATGGAAAGTAGCAAGGGGTGTATGAATATTCACCCAATCTCTGGCCTTTTGCAAAAAAAAAGACTGGTATAACCCTGCACAATAGTATCACAGATATTATTAATTAGGATGAGCCATATTATTTGATAAACCTTTATTATAAATAAGAATGTTTCAAATTTGTCACTATTAATAACTAATAACCTTTGTTTAGAATTTGATGGTCCACAAAGCACTTTGCATAAACATTATCTCCAAGAGACTCTCTTTTGGACCCACATCACATCTACCTGGCCCACCTATGACTTCAGAGCAGCTACAGTAGGTATTTCCACTCACTTATTCTGCCACCATCCTTTCTCAAGCCTAAGCAGCAACTTCTCTCTCCTTCTCTGCCTGGGAACTTTTTCTAAATCCACACTACACAGTCACAACCAGGAAGTATGGGTGTGGATTTAGGAAATAATACCCCGGGGCAGGATAGAACTTGTAACTAAGGAGACACCAGCATCAGTGGAAAATGCCCCAGCATCCCACGTTTTGGAGAGATCGTTTTGAGGTGCACCCTCTCTACTTCCCTCCATTGGGATTAAGGCCTAGATGCTCACAGCATATGTGTATTATTTTTCCTACTTCCCAGTCTTCTTCCTGCTCTATCAAGATTTCTTCCAGGGATCACCTCCCAGTAATCACCTGCGTCCAGATCTTTGACTTAGAATCTGCTTCAAGGTAACCTCACTAAGTTATCTTATGTAGCTTTAACTACTAGAATAGAATCCCCAAGCATCATGGCATGTACAAGTTACTGGCATGCATGCTCATTCGCTAATCTCTGCCCTTAATGAAGGTTACACGTGTGTGTGTGTGTGTGTGTGTGTGTGTTGTGCTTAGTTACTCTGTCATGTCCAACTCTTTGCAACCTCATGGACTGTAGCCTGTCAAGCTCCTCTGTCTATGGGATTCTTCAGGCAAGAATATTGGAATGGGTTGCTATTTCTTCCTCCTTCCTGACCCAGGGATCAAACCTGAGCCTCTTGCATTGGCAGGTGGATTCTTTACCACTGAGTCCCCTGGGAATATTTGTGGTTAAAAGAAAGGGGTAGTGCATGCTCCATCTGCTGAGGGGTGTAAGCTATCCATTACAGGTCTGTCACAGGTGCACCTCATGGCGAGGACAGAGTGCATGAAGCCCAGTGGAAGCAGTAATGCCTCCAAGAGGGCAGCGCAACATTGTCTCCCTTCCCCTCCCAACCAGTTTCCATCAGCCAAAGGAAATCACGTGGTCAAAGGCCAACATCATTGCAGGGTTACAAGGGTACGTGGCAAAGGGTGTGGATAGAGGGAGAGGAGAAGAGTGGAGAACAATGAGACAACCTACCACAGTTGGTAATTACCATGAACAATCATGCATTCGATAACTTAATTTATCAAGTACATGACATGCTAGACACTAGGAATTCAGTTATAAACAAGACAAACGTAATCTCTGCCCTTAATGAAGGTTACAGGTGTGTGTGTGTGTGTGTGTGTTTTGCTTAGTTGTTCAGCCCTGTCTGACTGCAACCCCATGGACCATAGCCTCCAGGCTCCTCTGTCCATGGGATTCTCCAGGCAAGAATACTGGAGCGGGTTGCCATGCCCTTCTACAGTGTATCTTCCCAATCCAGGGACTGAATCCAGGTCTCCGGCATTGCAGGCAGATTCTTTACCATCTGAGCCACCAGGGAAGCCAGTGTGTTGTGTGACTGTCTGTCCAAAAGTTATATTATTCATAATTCAGCCTATGTTGATTTTGAAATACACTTGAAGTTATGTTAGTAGTCTCCATTCTTAGCATGTTTTTATTGTGCAGTATTTAGATGAGGAAGATAGAAAAAACTGATTGAACGTACAATAATTCCATACAGTAATAATGTCTTTTCAGTTTCAATTTTGACTAAATCCCCAATTTCTTACCATCTCCCCCCCAACAAGACAAAGAAGCCCTTCTGAAAAGTCTAGCTGTTTAAGTCTTAACCTGTATTTACATTCTAAATATATGAGGATTCAGTGTAAAAAATAAATATTCTCTTAAATGAGGTGACTAGAAGGTGAAATTAGGAAATCTTTGAAGTCAGGAAAGTGGTGTGTTTCTATTTATGAAATCAATGAGACTGATTCAGTCATTCTCATTCTTCACAAAATCTCCTAATGCTTTTTTCCCATTGTCTCTTATTCTCAGACAGAAGAGAGCATCGCTGTCATTTCCTCAGTGACTAGCACAAAAACTGAAATATTGTTGGGGCTAAGTAGGCATTTATCAAATCAATGAAAGAATGAATACACGACTCAATCAATAAATCAGCCAGTGAGAAGAGGGGTAAACCTAACACGTGGGTGCTAAGTTCCCTCAGTCATGTCCGACTCTTTGCTGCATGGACTGTAGCCCACCTGATGCCTTTATCCGTGGGTTCTCCAGGCAAGAACACTGGAGTAGGTTGCCATACTCTCCGCCAGGGCATCTTCCCAACCCAGGGATCAAACCCGGGCCTCTCGCATCTCCTGCCTTGGCAGGCAGGTTCTTTACCACTGGTACTACCTGGGAGGCCCGAACCTAATTGTAGTAATGTTAGTCATTCAGTCATGTCTGACTCTTTGTGACCCCGTGGAATGTAGCCCACCAGGCTCCTCTGTCCACGGGACTCTCCAGGAAAGAATACTGGAGTGGATTGCCATTCCCTTCTTCAGAGGAGCTTCTGCAGTATAAGCTGGTTAGACATTGGGGGCACATATTTCTTTGAAGATGGATTGAGGGACTACTGGCAAAACTCCCAAGAGTCAAATGGCATCTCTCCAATTAGCTCTCTTTTCTTGGTATATTATAGTCTATACTGTGTGTGTGTGTGTGTGTGTGTGTGTGTGTGTGTGTGTGTAGGCTATGCCATCGTATGGGATTCCCTTGTGGCTCAGAGAGTAAAGAGACTGCCTGCAATGTGGGAGATAAGAGTTTGATCCCAGGGTTGGGAAGATCCCCTGGAGAAGAAAATGGCAACCCACTCCAGTATTCTTGCCTGGAAAATCCCATGGACAGAAGAGCCTGGCGGGCTACAACCCATAGGGTTGCAAAAGAGTCAGACATGACTCAGCAACTTCACTCCCTCACTCATGCCATCATATACAGAATTTACGGTGTCCCTAAAGTCACATCTCCTAGGTTTCCACCAGCAGCATTCTCCTCTCCATCCTATTGAACAGTAGTTTCCAGAATTGCCATGTTCCCTTCCACTTTGACTGTGTGGATCACAACAAACTATGGAAAATTCTTAAAGAGATGGGAATACCAGACCACCTGACCTGCCTTCTGAGGAATCTGGTCAAGAAGCAACAGTTAG
Source organism: Budorcas taxicolor (assembly GCF_023091745.1). Classification (NCBI taxonomy): domain Eukaryota; kingdom Metazoa; phylum Chordata; class Mammalia; order Artiodactyla; family Bovidae; genus Budorcas; species Budorcas taxicolor. The sequence continues at coordinate 24,880,034 of NC_068931.1, forward strand.
AACTGGACACGGAACTACAGACTGGTTCCAAATAGGGAAAGGAATATGTCAAGGCTGTATATTGTCACTCTGCTTATTAAACTTATATGCAGAGTACACCATGCGAAATGCTGGGCTGGATGAAGCACAAGCTGGAATCAAGATTGCCGGGAGAAATATCAATAACATCACATATGCAGATGACACCACCCTTATGGCAGAAAGGGAAGAGGAACTAAAAAGCCTCTTGATGAAAGTGAAAGAGGAGAGTGAAAAAGTTGGCTTAAAGCTCAACATTCAGAAAACTAAGATCATGGCATCTGGTTCTATCACTTCATGGCAAATAGATGGGGAAACAATGGAAACACTGACAGACTTTATTTTCTTGGGCTCTAAAATCACCACAGATGGTGATTGCAGCCATGAAGTTAAAAGATGCTTGCTCCTTGGAAGAAAAGTTATGACCAACCTAGATAGCATATTAAAAAGCAGAGACATTATTTTGCCAACAAAGGTCCATGTAGTCAAAGCAACATTTTTTCCAGTAGTCATGTACAGATGTGAGACTTGGACTATAAAGAAAGCTGAGCGCCGAAGAATTGATGCTTTTGAACTGTGGTGTTGGAGAAGACTTTTGAGAGTCTCTGGGGCTGCAAGGAGATCCAGCCAGTCCATCCTAAAGGAAATCAGTCCTGAATATTCATTGTCAGGACTGATGCTGAAGCTGAAACTCCAATACTTTGGCCACCTGATGCAAAGAACTGACTCATTGGAGAAGACCCTGATGCTGGGAAAGATGGAATGCAGGAGGAGAAGGGGATGACAAAGGATGAGATGGTTGGATGGCATTACCAACTCGATCCACATGAATCTGAGTAAGCTCTGGGAGTTGGTGATGGACAGGGAAGCCTAGAGTGCTCTAGGGCATGGATCACAAAGAGTTGGACATAGCTGCGTGACCGAACTGAACTGAATTGAACTTCCATTTGATTGGTGACCATAACTGCTTTTTAAAAATTTCCTGTCTCTCTTTCCTCTCCTTGTCCTTCCTCCTGTAAACGCCTCCAACACAAACATATGTATGAAGTCTTCCCTGAACTCTCAGTGCAAACCACCACTCTCTACTCTATATTCCCAAAGAAACTTACACATGGGGAACTCTAACTCTATGGACATTGCACTGCAGTCACCAGTTCTTAGGTAGGTGCTCAAATACTTGCTAAAAAATAAGCAAGTTTGCTCAATTGGCTAAAGAATCATCAGCCAATGATTTACTGTTATTGTCACAAACAAAAATACTAAGATAGACATAATACACAGCCTTTTACAGGTCTTCTCAAGCCCACTGTAAATACCCACCTAATCATACATTCTGACCTCATTTTATCAACAAGCATTTTTGAAAACATGGGAAACAATAAGAAAACAAACAGATGAGCCTATTAGCATGAAATATGCAAAACTCTGTGTTCTTGTTTGCAGGGTTGCATTTATTGCCCTTAATCCAGTTTACAAACTGCAGGAGTTCAGGCTATTCACCGACCTTTGTGTTTGATGAAGACATAGCTATATATTTAAGAGCTGGCAGCACTATCGAACCTGGCTGTGTTTGTAGTGGTAATTAGGCATTTTAGCACATATTAGTGTAAACAGCTGTGTAAAATCCAGATCAATGTTAGAAACACAAGTTATATGGTTCAATTGAAATATTACAAGGTTGGTTTCTGAAGGTGCCTGGAAAATGCTGAGATGTGCCTGGGAAAATCCATTGTTCCCAATGACCTGGGCTAACAGGTGAATTTAAGGAAATTGCCTTTTGGATCATATGAACTAGAGAGAATACAGTAAACAGGGGACTCTGGGGCCAGGGTTCCTTCTCTAAACCTGCCCTCAGTCTTCCTGAGACATCATGTGTCTTAGTGGAGAAAGTCCCACTATTCCTCACAGGAACTGGAAGACCTCAATAATAGTAAACAGGGCAAGACCTTTAATGCTACACCGAAAAGTTAGCTGTCACATTTATCAAGCCGCAGCTAAACTCTGCCACCTTTTAAGAGTTAGCAAATATCAATGCGTAGCTCCTACACTGGGAAAGCTTCACGCATAGAGGCAAAGCATAGGATCTGGGAATGAACAGACCTGATTTCAAATCTCTGACCTGCTCTTTATCAAGATCTATTCTAGATCTCAGTTTTCTCATCTGTGCAATGGGCATAATACCTGTACCATGTTAAAAATTGAGAGTACATATCTACCAAAAGTACAATATAGGGTCCATATTGGCATCAGTGATATGAATATCCCAAGAAGAATATCATAAGCAAGAGATAAAAACAGACTCTTACTCTCTCACTTTATAGATTAGTGTCATGTGCTCAGTCGTGTCTGTTTGTGGCCCCATGGACTGTAGCCCACCAAGCTCCTCTGTCTGTGAAATTATCCAGGCAAGTATATGGAAGTGGGTTGCCATTTCCGACTCCAAGGCATCTTCCAGACTAAGGGACTGAACCAGTGTCTCCTGTGTCTCCTTCATTGCAGATGGATTCCTTACCCACTGAGCCATCGGGAAAGCCCCATTATGCTCGCCTTGAAGAATCCAGCCCTCCGTTGCTACCTGTCAATGGTGGATATGTTGCCAGTGAGGGTCGAGCCAAAGGGCCATCTCAGTCCACTGGTATTTTCCGATGGCACAGGACACCTGTGGTCAGAAGCAGAATTCGGAGATCTGAATGCCAGCTCTCCTAAGTCCTATGCTGGATGCTAGACAGTCAAATGGTCCAGGTAAATTCCTGTTGTCCATGGTGGGAGAGAGACAGAGATAGTGTAACCCTGCCATCTGTTGACCTAGCAGCATATTGTACCACTTCTCATATGATCTAAGGGAGGAGGATAAGAGATCAATATTTACAAGGATGGAGTTGCTAACTTTATTTTGCAAACTCTAGCTGTACTGCTACACTTTAAATATTACACGCAGGCTGGTGAAACCAGAGAAAGATTCTAGAAAAAATATTCCCTGAAAGTTCTTTCAGTTCTACCCCACTCCATTCCACCCGAATACTGATATGATCATTAAAACAGCTATCTGCACTTCTCTGGGGGCACATTCAATAGATTTTTGAAGGTAAATCATATGAACAAAGAAGAATAACTCCAATATGTGTCACTAGAAATAAAGGGTTCCCTATAGGGCACATGGCATTTTTTAGCTTTATATACCAGATCAGTTTGCAAACACACAATATTGATCAAAAATTAATATATTTTCAGGGGAAACTGCAGCTCTTGTTCTAAACTATAAATTGACCTCTGATAACATTTCAAATCCTATCCTAGAGCTGAAGTTGTATTTCTTGAGAAAAACAAATCAAGGAATCATCATTCCCCTATTTCTAAGCAGGACCATATAAGCGATTTTCAGATAGCTTCTAGTCTATCCCATATTGAAAGATCTTCAGCAATTCCAGTCTCCCCCTCCTTCTGTTAGCATCCCACAAGAGCACCTTCAGCTTTAGGATGAGTTCAGTTTGTGCCAGGCTTCAAGACCCTTTACTGTTTTTCTTGTTGCCAGTAATGGTTGGCATGGTAGTTTAATAAACCCTTTCCTAGAAAGCTCTCTATATCTTTAAGCCAAGTATTCAGTTTGATATTCATGTACTTGTTACTGAGGATTTCCTTTGTTTTGTTGTGTTGTGTTGGTTTCTGAGAGATAGGGTGTTGTCATCCCATTTATGCAATGACAGGGACTTGCCAGGTGGTACAATGGTAAAGAATCCACATGCCAAGCAGTAAACATGGGTTGGAAAATATCATGGACAGAGGATCCTAGAGGGTTATAGTCCATGACACTGCAAAGAGTTGGACACAACTTAGCAACTAAGCATGGATGCAACAAAAGCATGTCTTCATGGTGCCTATTAAACAATCAGCAAAATGCTAAGTAATGAGAATTCTGGTGCTGTGGGTTGGAATGTTACAAGGAAACACTCAGGTGTGGAAAGTGTGAATCTTTTCACTTTTTTCTACATGTCCATTAAAATCCCAGTTTGAACCTCAAAATTCATTGAATTAATGAAATCTGCTGGAGGTCAACTCAGCATTGTCTTACTCCCTTTCTCCCTAGAGTGGTGGTAAAATTCGAGAGGATTTTTGAGGTGGGGCTTCTCTGGTGGCTCAGATGATAAAGAATCTGCCTGCAATCTGCATTGCAGGAGACCCAGGTTTGATCCCCGGGTCAGGAAGATCCCCTGGAGAAGAAAATGGCAATCCTCTCCAGTATTCTTGCCTGGAAAAGTCCATGGACAGAAGAGCCTGGTGGGCTACAGTCCCATGGGGCCACAAAAAGTTAGACATGACTGAGTGGCTAAGTGCACATAATCCAGTTAAAATCCTATTTCCTGACATTATTGCACATCTGTCTCCTGGACCTTCTTTTATCTCTATCTCCTCTTTTGTATAATTTTCATTACTTAAAATTTCTAAGCACACTCCATAAATACACAGACCAAGAAAAATGAGTTGGGCGTCCCCAAAACAATAAGGGTAATTCCAGCATTTCAACTACTTCTGACAAACTACACTCTCTACTTCAGTCCTTAGAGAGTGTTTCAGATGGAGAGAGGGGAAAGTTTTAGAGGATGGAAGGAAGAAAAACTAATAACCACATTTCAGGGAGACTTATCCAGTACTTGGTCAGCCACCAAAGCAATTCACTTCTCCCTATACCTGGACAATGGAATGGGGTATTTCATGGAGAGTTAAAAAGATATACAAAGCTCAGCATACCCTTTAAGATCTTATTTCTTTCTAGTACCCTGTAAATCTTGGGAACGGTCATCAGTCTAGCAAATAATATTTTCAGTTGTTCATTTTTCAGAAAAGAAACATTCCCTATTGATAAGTTTACATAGTAACTTTGTTGGATAAGAGTGAAAGAACCTAAATGGTGTACAGTTACAGCATTTGATGAGCTGAGGGAAATGCACAAGATCTCCCCTCTTGGAAAGGCAAGGACAGTGCTAAAGATGCCAAATCAGAAATCTTGATACCACTGTTACAAGCCCGCAAATTCAAGCAAGCATATGCCCTAGCGTGATGACTGACCTTTATTTCTCCTCTCCAAAGTCCCTGCCTGGACAATAAATGTATGATCACCCTTTCTAGAATCTAGTGTAGTTTGATTCTCAAGATTTTCCTCCCATGCAACTCTGAAAACTGCTGACAGCCAAGTTTCCTAATGTTTCGGAGGCATTCATGCCTTCGCCAGAGTGGACATCTTCCCTTCAGGACTATTCCCACCTGCTTAACAAATGCACATTATTACCCCTAATAAACTTCCTGTGATTTGCCAGCTTTTATGGAGTGAAAAGGCTTTCTTTGAAGCACTTACCTTGCTTTTTAGTTAGGAGCAAAAGAAAACACATTCCCTAACATTTAAATCTCCTAGACGGTGGTAAGTGAGAAATTGCCCCCTCTACCCTCCCCCACCTAGTTTTTCTCCCATGCAGCATCTAGAAAACTCTGTCCAAGAATATTACTCTATAAAAAAAAATAAAAAAACATCATCTCAAAATTATTAAAATCTCTGTGGGAATTCATGATTAATTTTAAGGCCTGGCAGATTAAAATACATTATTATGTACACTCTAGTGCATCCTTTCAGATATTTTCAGAATCTGATTTTGCTCTCTTGATACACACCAATGACTCTACATGTATCTAGTAGATTGCAAGGAATAGATTAGCATTAAAGAGGCAGTATTGTGTTGTTAGGTTGTTATATGTAACTTGTGCTCATACATTAAGAAAAATGTACCTGGCATTCCCCCGGACATGACCAGGCCTCTTAAAAAAAGAGAACAAGGGAGAGAGTCATTAATACTCAGTGACAATACAGTTGTGGCAGCAGTTCTAAAATTCTGACCTTTGGAGTATTCGTTGATGTTTTTATCCAGTTCCCAGACAGAAGACAAGCCACAGCAGCCTGCTAGAAAATGGAATATGGGCATTTACTTTCACAAGCTGTCTAACTTCCTACTTCATAATTATAAAAGAATCGTCCTTTTGGCTTTTCCTAGGAGGTCACGTTGCGGCTGCAGAGAGAAAGATAAGCCTTCAGCTCTCTTCTCTTTGTAAGGGCAGAGAGTGAAATCTGTGAAAAACAAACAGAAACATAGACAGACCTGATCATGTTTCACTTCCAGAATATTCAAAAACACTGACAAGGAAATTAGCCCATCTCTGCTTCTAGGATATGACACCCCCACCACTGACAATATTCCTCCTTGTGTGACTTTGAATGGTAGCTTGGACCTCAGAACATAGGTGTAGCTCTTTGTCACTGAAGGGTTAAACTTCCCACCCCTTCCCAAGGTGTTCTGTGAAGTTGATGTTATTATTAACAAACAGTGCTCATATAAACAAAACCAGCAAGATTCTGCCTCAGTTAAGGACCTTGCAGGGCTTTTGACAGTAGGCTTGACAGTCCATGGGGTTGCAAAGAGCCAGGCATGACTTAGTGACTAAATAACAACAAATAACAACAGATATGCGTGTTTTTGATCTCAGAGCTAAAATCCAACAATAAATTAGGTAAATATAATTTATGTTCTCTTTTTTAAATGATGCAACCAAACGCACACACAAAGTTGACATTAAACTAACAGATGAAGCAGCCATGTTGGACACATCTCTCCTTTCCCCTCCTCACATTTCCCTTGCCAGATACTTGCTCTAATTACCTTCCTTCTGCACTTTCAACTGTATAAAACATTCCCTTTTTTCAATCCTTGACATGTGAGTTTGCTCTCAGTACCTTAACTTTTAGTAAAATATGATTAGATTTTATTTTTAGCCCAGCTTCAGTATGGGCTCCTCCTTTGGTCTGCCTTGATCATCTCGCCCCTGCTCGCTGTCCACTATCCACTCCACCACCATTTACCACACTTCCACACTTGCTTTCCTGACTAGCACCCAAACCTCAGCTGGCCCTGGAGTAGGCCCTTGTCTCCTTGAGAATCTCTCCTACCGTAGCTTGTGTTCCTACAGGGGCTTTTAGGAGGAGACCACCTCTGTGCTCAGCAGCACAAGCTCCCAGGTGGACTTCTCACTGAACTCTCTTTTTAGATTTGAGAGTTGATTCTAATCTCAACGATTTGTAGAACTGAGATGAACTGGTGGATACTAAAACTCTTTTTCTTCATTGATCTCTTCTCCTCTCCCTCGTTGTTTCTTCTCATCTGGATAGACAGTCCCTGGGTGTGGGGGACAGAACCAAGGGATAGTCATTGAAGAGTCAAATACTGCAGAGGTCTTGCTTGTCTTTATTGCTGACTATATTGTGATACCCTGCTCAGTGGCTTTTTCTATTTTAATGACTTTTCAAAAAAGTGTGTTTTGGAGCTGGGGAGCTAATCTACTCATTCAAGGCTACTTCAACCAATCATAGACATTCCACCTTTGACATCTTCTTCATATATACATGCATATACACACTCACACACATATTTTTGGTCACTATGCTAAGATTCATTTCATGGTAGTCATGATAGGGATAGAATAGGATAGTTATCCAGGTAGTTGTTGGAGAGGGAAATGGCAACCTACTCCAGTATTCTTGCCTGGGAAATCCCATGGACAGAGGAGCCTGGGGGACTACAGTCCATGGGGTCGCAAAGAGTCAGATATGACTTAGCAACTAAACCACCACCACCACCACAAATAGTTGTAGAAGTCCCAGCAGGGGATTATATAGAGAGAGGGAAGCCTAGGGAACTTTGGGAGACCACTGTTAAGTTAATGATCACTCAAGAAAGCTATTGAAACTTCATTCAGTGAAGCAGACTTGCTTAACTATAAAGCCATAAATAAAAGCACAAGATATGCCCCAGGTCGTTATGTGAAAGAAAAAAAATGAAGCCTGCATTCTGCTGGTCAAGTTCAACAAATAATGATCCTGAGGATGAAGGACGGAGAAGGCAATGGCAGCCCACTCCAGTACTCTTGCCTGGAGAATCCCATGGATGGAGGAGCCTGGTAGGCTGCCATCCATGGGGTTGTGAAGAGTCAGACACAACTGAGCGACTTCACTTTCACTTTTCACTTTCATGCAGTGGAGAAGGAAATGGCAACCCACTCCAGTGTTCTTGTCTGGAGAATCCCAGGGATGGCAGAGCCTGGTGGGCTGCCATCTATGGGGTCGCACAGAGTCAGGCACGACTGAAGTGACTTAGCAGCAGCAGCAGCAGCAGCAGCAGCAGGATGAAGGACAGGAATTTAAGGGAAAGGTGACATTCCAAAGTAGGAGACCCTTATTATACAGAAACCTGAGATTATTCAACATATTTTAGGACACGTTACCACCCTTTGCTGATTTGAATAAGCCCTAAGATGGTCCTGGTTTGACCTCATAGGGTCAAACACTCTCCTGCCTGATAGCAATGAGGAGCTAGTAATGTAAGCCTGATGTCTACTCAAAGAGTGAGGAAGAAGGTGGTCTTCCCTGCTTTCTTTGATTATAAAAATGTAATCTTCAGATCATTTTTCACTTAATCTTCAGAGCAGAGCCCCCTCATTTGCCCACTTGTATCTCTCACAAGCATCCTATATTAATAAATCTACTTGTGCCTATCACTTTGCCTCTTGCTGAACACCTTCTGCACTGAGACACAAAGAACAGAACCTCAGTAACCTCACACCATGTGAATGTAATTAAAAGACTATAGGCTCAAGTCCTAATCTGGGTTTAGGCTAGGTCTGAATCCCAGGATGTGGTTCAGTCCCAGTCAGAAGCATATGTTTCTGATTGGGAAAGCCGTGTGTTTGTTCTAATATACTTTAGGAAATTTACAGTCTTAAAGAAGATGCAAGGATAATAGTGATCCCTGATAAATTGCCTATTTCCAGACATCAGACTTGACCTTCCTTAATCAGGCTTCCAAGTCACCATAACAAACCCAGAGTGATTCTTGGGTTTTTATCCTGTACTCAGATATTTCGGGGCTCCCCCTCATGGATCAGACAGTAAAGAATATGCCTGCAGTCGGGGAGACCCAGGGTCGATCCCTGGGGTGGGAAGATTCCCTGGAGAAGGGAGTGGCTACCCACTCCTGTATTCTTGCCTAGAGAATTCCATGGACAGAGGAACCTGGCAGGCTACAGCCCATGGGTCACAAAGAGCCAGACAAGACTGAGCAACTGACACTGATACATCACATTCATGTACAGTTCAGTTCGGTTCGGTCACTCAGTCACATCTGACTCTTTGTGACCCCCATGTACTGCAGCATGCCTGGCTTCCCTGTCCAACACCAACTCCTGGAGCTTGCTCAAACTCATGTCCATCCAACCATCTCATCCTCTGTTGTTCCCTCCTCCTGCCTTCAATCTTTCCCAGCATCAGGGTCTTTTCCAAGGAGTTAGTTCTTTGTATCAGGTGGCCAAAGTATTGGAGCTTCAGCATCAGTTTTTCCAATGAATATTCAGAATTGATTTCCTTTATGATTGACTGGTTTGATCTCTTTGCAGTCCAAGGGACTCTCAAGAGTCTTCTCCAACACCACAGTTCATGTACAAACCTTCCAAAAAAGCATATTGACATTGTTTTTGTGTAAAATTTTTTGTAATTTTCAGCTATATTTAAAAGAAAAAACCTCACCTTAAGCAACTAAATAATTCCAATAGAGAGAAGGGTGCCATGACAGATGTCTGAGATCTATGGATAAGTGGGTCCTTGAGTGGGCATCTCTCCAATTCATCTAACCAACAAGAAGATTGGCAGAAATAACTAACATTAGGAAGAAGGATTTTAATATTCATCAATTCACCTCAGGAGGCACTAGTGGTAAAGAATTCACTGGCCAATGCATGTGACACAAGAGACACGGGTTTGATCCCTAGGCTGGAAGATCTCCTGGAGAAGGGAATGGCAACCCACTCCAGTATGCTTGCCTAGAAAATCTATGGACAGAGGAGCCTGGTGGACTAGAGTCCATGGGGTAGCAAAAAGTCAGACATGCCTAAGCAACTGAGCACAGAGCACAGTTCAGCTCAGTCCCACAGACTGTAGAGATTACAATCACCTCTCAAATCTGAAAAGGGAATTCAGTGAGAATTCCACCTGGGAGCATGTGTTGTTGAGCACATCCCCTGTGGGCACACAGGCTATGGTAGGAGCATTCTCAGGGAGACAAGGACCAACTCCAAGGCCAAGTGAGGTTCAGGTTCTAGCCAGGAAAGAAGTTATGAAAGTGAGGCTTTGCCAAATGCTGGTCCTTCTCAGTGTTGGTCATGGTCTATTCCAAAGCACAGACAAAGCTTCTGAGTTTCACTTGTCGCAATGAAAAAGCATAAAGAAGACGTTTTCATCAGCTTCAAATAAATTCTCAATAAACATCAGATCATATCTAGTAAATATCATAAATACATACATATATACTACGTGAACATAAACAGATAGATAGATAGATGATGCCGTTTTTGTTTAGTCTCTAATTCATGCCCAGTCATGAGACCCCATGGGAAAATAAAGGTCTACCAGGGAAGCCTAAATTTAATTACTAACAACATTTATTTGGCCTTGCCTTGTGGGTTGTGAGAACTTAACTCCTCAACCAGGGATTGAACCCATGTCCCCTGCAGTGGAAGCATAGAGTCCTAACCACTGGATCACCAGGGTATTCCCTGCTAACACCTTTTTATATGGCTCACACCACAATAGGCAAGACATTCACAAGTCTAAAATCCCTGTCATTTTACACCCAAGAAGGGATGTCTCCATCAAAGAGGAAGAAGGGGATGCTATGTGTTGAGGTAGAGAAGTAACAGGAAAGATAAGTGAATACCACCCAAGTCTTAGAAACTCTGTTTCAAAATTTCATAAACTTGGGCAGGCAATGATCAAAATAGTTGTTCTGGATATAATATTGACCTCTCAAGGTAGAATATATGTCATCTTAAAGGAAAAATGTATTTATATTCCTATAGGCTTCTCTTAAATCTTTAATATTACCAAAATGTTTCAGGAAACAAGAAATAAAGAGGTCAGGCACTTTGGCCTATACATGTTTTCCCCATACACATCAATACTGCCATACGGCCATTGTCACCTCAGACGATCCAAAAGCTCGTCTGCTAAAAAAGGAATATGAAGCTCTGACTATAGTTCAACAACAGATAATGTTCTCTAAACAACCTTCTGATGAATAGAATCTTGACAATAGATCTGAATTTCAGAGTAAAATATCCTGCAGGCTGACTTCATCTCCCCTTGGTAAAATAGGGAACTGAGAAAGTAAAAAGATAACCCTGGAAGCTGATAGCTAGTGTTACCCTAAAACAATGAAGCAGCCAGTTATTTTTACCAGCACAATGAGTTTATGTGGGAACAGCAGAGAAGTACAATTCAGGATATGCAAGTCCAGCAAAACAAGGGAAAAAACTCTTTCGCAGAGGAGAAGGGGAAGTTGGGAGGGGCTGTTAGAACGAGAAAGTCCATTGGAGGAAACGGAATTTGAAGTATAGTGGCTTTATCATTGACTGGGCTGTTGTGGTTTTACTGTTGCTATTGTTTTAGTCACTCAGTTGTGTCTGACTCTTTTGCAACCCCATGAACCGTAGCCTTCAGGCTTCCCTGTCCACGAGGTTTCCCAGGCAAGCATATTGGAGTGGGTTGCCATTTCCTTCTCCAGGGAATCTTCCCAACCTAGGAATTGAACCTGCATCTCTTGCACTGGCAGGCAGATTCCTTACCCGTGAGCCACCAGGGAAGCTTCCCAGATAGGTTAGGTGATAGATTAATAGAGAAATGAGAGAGAGAGCAAAAGAAATTAGACAGAGAAAGTACTCAATACAGGGTAATTTCCATTCCATTTATAATTTTACCTCCAGGAGAATAGTATATAAGTCATGTAGAATTAAAATAGAATTGTTCATTAAAATTAACATCATTTTTACAAAATAATGGGGCTATAGTGTATATGGAAGAAATAAGTACAGTTTTTGACAGTTAAACAGACTCAAGCTTAAATATTATATTTACCACTATGTGACTTTGGGCTAGTCATTCAACCTCTCTGAGACTCAGTTTCCACATTTGATAAAGTATATTTGTGGTTACTGAAATTTAAACACATTTAAAGGATCTGAGACACTGAGTTTTCCATAAATTTCAGATGTTTTCATTTCCCTCAGTGCTGATAGCTTAAAGCACAAAACTCCCTTTGAGTTCAACACACTACATGTTTACCACATACACTATTATTTCAAACACTTAAGTTCATCCTGAACACACACCAAGGAAATAGGTGCAGTCTTTACTTCATTTTGCAAGTGAGGAGACTGAATCAGAAAGAGGAGAACTAATTTGCCTCAAGTGGCCCAAACAGTAAAGAATCTGCCTGCAATGCAGGAGACCCAGGTTTGATTCCTGGGCCAGAGAGATCCCCTGGAGAAGGGAACCAAGGATTGAACCCTCCTCTCCTGCCTTGGCAGGCAGATTCTTTTCCACTGAGCCACGAGGAAGACCATTGAACAATTTACAGGGTACTCAGTCCTCTCAACTGGGCTTCCCTAATGGTTCAGATGGTAAAGAATCCGCCTGCAGTACAGGAGACCCTGGTTTGATCCCTGAATTGGGAAGATCCCCGGGGGAAGGGAATGGCAACCCACTCCAACATTCTTGCCTGGAGAATTCCATGGACAGAGGAACATGGCAGGCTACCACCCATGGGGTTGCAAAGAGTTGGACACGACTGAGTGACTAACACCAACACACTAATCCTCTCAACAGCCCACATGGTGTCACTCTGTCCAGTTAACTTCAGTAAAGAAATTGTAAGCTCATAAAAAGATTTAAAAATTTGTACCAACACTAAGTGAAATACATCTTTTCCCTTGTATTTCCTGGTTTGGGGTCATTTAGCATCTGGGTTGAGACGGGACAGTGTGCTGATGGCCAACTCCAGTATCTAGAGCACCTTGAGAAAACTAGTGAAACTAGAGGGGGTAGAATTATTGGGGTTGCGATGATGGTGAGTGATACACTCATTCACCAGAGCCCCTTAACTCTTACAATTAAGTGTCTATGGCCACTCACCTACCTGAGGTGCAACCTGGACAGGCATGCAGTCACACACACACACACACACACACACACACACACACATCCCTCAGTGTTGTACCCTAACTCTCTCTCCACTAAAATTGATTTGATGGAGAGCTAAAGTGGAAAGCAAAAATTCAGGTCCCCTGTTTGCTCAAGTTTCAATGTGCACAGCAGTATCAGATAATAATTCATAAAACAGTCTCTCTGCTCCTAGTGAGTTTAAGTCCACAGATGCTAAGATTTCCACTTGCAACAAGGTTTAAAACCCTGCCTTGATTTTCTAAGATGTCACAGTGAAGTAGGCACTGAATTCTAAATATCCTACAGTATTAATTCCCCTTTGTATTTGAGGCGGCTTAGCCAGCAGCTTTGGGCAGACCTGTGAGTAGGAAAAAGAAGAAGCCAGAGGAAGGAGAAGGGGGAATCAGTGGTGCATGAATCGAGGGAACTCAGCCATTCACAAAAGGATTCCCTAGTCAACATGTAAAAGGGGCTCTTTGTAAATTCCCACTCATTTTTTTCTATCCTTGTCATGAGATTTTTTAAACAGTGGGAAAACTGTAGACAACAATCATCAAGATCAAGAAGAAAGTGAATAAAGGGAAAAACAATAAGTCTGGTCATTATGTAAAAAAACTGGAGGGAGGTATTTGTAACTGTAGTATCTTTGCTAGAAAATTCATTAATTTTTATTAATTGTTAATTCTTTTATTCAATAAATCATTAATTGTTTTATTCAATAAAGATTTACCAAGCAGGCACACAGTATACTCCCGAAAAGATGACATTCTCACCTTTAGAGATCTCCTATCCTATGACACAGAAAATCAATACACAAATACATGTCAAATAAATTTATATTCATCAATATTATGAAAGTAACTGAAAACAGAATAAAAGAAATGGGAATAATACTTTGGGACAAGATATTAAACTGGATAGCTGGAGTAGAAAACAGAGAAACCTATATTAAAAAATCAGAAATTCTCATTCAATTACTTTTTTTTTCAGCAAGCATTGAACACTGTGCTAGGCATGGGGACATTCTTGGTTTTGATTGTGATGGTCTAGATGGAGAAAAAGGAAGACCAATGGTCACATCACAGTAATGCCTTAAGATAGCTGTTCCTTAGAGGTATACATGGCACAGAAGAGGCTGGAAGGGCTGAGTAATCAGAGAAATCTTCCAAAGAGGAGACTTGGAAGCTAGGCCTTGAAGGGTAAGCAAAAGCTTAGCAAATGGCCAAGAGTCTGGAAAGAAACTTGTAATAATATCATTATGAAGAGATGCATATCTGTTAAGGAAACTAAACTTTATCCCACAGGCAATGGGGAGCTATGGTGACTTGTATGCAGAGGAGGGGGTTCTATCACATGAATGTTTGAGACAGATCTCCATGAAGAAAGTGCAGAAAATTGGTTAGATCCATCAGGAACAGCGTCAGGGACAGTAGGTAAGAATTAGGAGACTTCCCTGGTGGTCCAGTGGTTAAGAATCCACCTGCCAATGCAGCGAACATGGGTTCAGTCCTTGGTTTGGGAAGATTCCATATGCCTCAGCGCAACTAAGCCCGTGCGCCACATCTACTGAGGGCTGCGCACCCTAAAGCCCATGAGCCGAAATGAGAGAAGCCACTGCGATGAGCAGCCCACACACCAAAGCTAGAGAGGAGCCCTGGCTCCCTGCAACTGGAGAAAGCCACTTGCAGCAAGGAAGCCCCAGTGCAGCCAAATTCATAAATAAAGAAGTAATTAGGTCACAGGAGAGAGGCCCTTTACCCACGCTCTCTACTCCTGGGAGCCCTAGCGCTAGGTCGCTTCTGTTGTGTCTGACTTTTTGTGACCGCATGGACTGTAGCCCACCAGGCTCCTTTGTCCATGGGCTTCTCCAGGCAAGAAAACTGGAGTGGGCTGCCATTTCCTTTTCCAGGGGATCTTCCTGACCCAGGGATCGACCCCACGACTCTTATGTCTCCTTCACTGGCAGGCAGGCTCTTTACCACGGGCACCACCTGGGAAGCCAGGCTCTCCACGCCTACAAGCCCACGTGGGGATTATGCAAGAGACCACAGCTGTACAGAGCCTTGCTCAGAGGTCGGTGGGCCATCTCTGGGAGCTGTGGGCACGCCCTCCCAGGCTGGCAGGTGTGAAAGCTGTGGCAAAGGAAGGCGAGAGGTGGGGACAGGCCCTTCCGCAAAAGACTGAACCTACATCCTCAAATCACTGTTGCTTCCGCCCTTTGCAGACACAAACCTGAAGGAGAAGTGCCCTCACCTGCTCAGGGCTCTCTCTGGGCTTGGCACTTATCGGATGAGAAACGAATACCACTCGCCATGCCTCGGAAAGACATCTGTGCCATTAAGATCAAATGAGGCACGCTTCCTCTAATCCTACGTGTACCTAGCCCTCCCCAAACTGAATTTCATCATGAACAAATAACTCTGAGCTGGTTATGTTTGAGGAGGAAAGTAAACATACCATCAGCATTAAAGACGTAATTGCTCATCTTCCTTGTTATTCAGTAGCTGTGGTCCCAATTTCAGGGTCTGTACTTTTTATTTAAAATAAAAAACGTGTTTGGACAAAGGGTTGTTTTTAGACTCGCAGCTGTCCTTGGTCTGGTTTTGTGTCATTTCCTATTTGAAAACTTCAGATGTGGCTTTCAATTCTTGCTGTTCTTGTCCTGATGTGTCATGCTGGGAGATCAAGCAGGTTCTGACAACTAGAGGCCATCAAGACCAATAGCCAGGAGGGGAAAGATATATGTTTAATATGCAAAATGTCATGAAGAATAAAACAAGGCTACCCAAATCCAATGGTAGGAAAAAAAAATCTATTCCCTTTCTTTGTCTCATTCTAATTCCTGACATCTTCATCCTTTCTGTAAAGTCCTCACCCCCTCACCCCAATAATGCCCATGATAAAAAAGAAAAAAAAAAAAACCTTGGGTTTCTGGATAGGAGGCCTGTTTTGTTAGGCAGAGAAAAACCAACACCCTCATCACAAACCCAGGAGATGCAGTTCTTTTATTTTCTTAGGTATACCCCACAGAAGCAACACAGCTCCGTAGCAGCCTGGAAAATTTTACATCCTATGAAATTGGATACAAACCACCTCCTTGAAAAGCCACAAGCCGGGAATACTTCCTGACAGCATCCCATGCTTTGAGACTTTCCAACTTACACCTAAAACATGAATTATGATTTTTTCTCTCATGTAATTATTTTTCTATAATAGTGGTTCTGCTTTTCTAGTTCTCTGCTTGCCTCCTTTCTCTGCTACAGAGAGGATGTTCCCAGCTCAATCTCACATGAGTGAGAAACAGTCACCCCAGCCTCCAAACTCCAATCAGAGAGAAGGGCCAGGAAGGGAGAGAGAAAAGGTTTTGTTTCTTGTTTTTCATGGCAAGCCATTGGTGGGACCTGACCTGGGATTCAGTCCTAATTCCTAGACCTAATTCCCCCATCTAGGGAAAGTCGCTCCAGTTTACCCATTCTCAGAGGTGATCCACCCAAGGGCAAGGAAGAGCAAGTAATAAGGTGTTCTTCTCATGCAGCTAGAGATTTTTTAAAACACATTAACTGTCATTTTTAGATAGTCAGAATTTAGTGAACCATTAAAAGTGACCCAGTTCACTGAACCAAACTGAACTGAACAGATGGAATTCCACCCTTTCTATGCTTGAGTGACTCCGAGAACAATGCAGAGTTCTCTTTTAAATCCCTCCTCTGAGCCGCTTACCTCGCAGAGGCAACCGGGGGTCTGCTTTGGTCATCTTTCCGTGTCTGTCCTCTTCCTGCAGCTGAAAGCTGGGGCTCAGAATATGCCCAATCCATGGGCCTGAGTATTGTGCTCCGCAGGCTCTTTACGTGTCATCATTTTTTCCCTGAATATGACTCTGCATAAGAAACTCAACCGTCTTGATTTTTTCCCCCCTCTTTCAGAACCTGTGTAAAATCCATCTCTCTTCACTATTTTTAAGATTTCTTTTTTTGATGTAGACCATTTTTTTTAAGTCTTCATTGAATTTTTTACAATATCGCCTCTGTTTTTTATGCTTTGGTTTTTCAGCCATGAGGCATGAGGGACCCTAACTCCCTGAGCAGGGATCGAACCCTCACCCCCAGCATGCGAAGGCAAAGTCTTAACCACTGGACCAAAAGGGAAGTCCCCAGCTCTCTTCATTTTCAGGTTCTTTTCCTCCCTTCATATTCTCCCTTTCTTCCCACAAACATGCTGGAGGTTATATCCTCCTGTGTCCTCTGTCTCTATTAGCAACCTTTCAAGCACACCTGATTATGGAGACTTGGAAAATTAAACATCGCATTTTCAACCTCTCTTGTTAAAAAGTGGAGTTGATGGGAACTTCCTCATGAATCAGGGAACAGCATCCCTCTGGATCAAAATCCACCAGTGACAATGACAGTACATCTTCTGTGGTTTAAAAAAAAAAAAAAAACACCAATATCCTGGAGAACTACACAATATAACCTTTGAAAAATGAAAAAGCAAGGCCTCTCAGAGCCTCTAGGTGGTGAGGAAACGAGAGAATATCTCACAGAAAGAGATACATAAAAGGTTAAAATTGTGGCAAAATAAGAATAAAACCCAGAGACCAAAACAGAGCCATCTGTATCTACACAGACTTTAGAAAAATAGAGATTAGAGAGGTTTCATTATGCTGGCTCTCACGTGACTGGGGAAGCCGTAAAACAAACTGTGTTACGGTCTCAGGATGAGGTCTTAGAAGTGGAACCAGAATGGGTGCGCATTTGTTTATTTTTGTCTGTATCAGCTTCAAGTGTTAATTAACATAGTGCCTTGCATTATCTGTGTCTGTGGAGCAGAGCGAGGACCCACGTTGTCCCCATCCGTCCCCATGTAGCATCCGTGGGACAGTTTGGTCTGGCCTCTGGCCTCAGTGTAGGGCACACAGATGCAAACTTTACAGCCAAAGGGGAGCTTGGCTCGGAATTTGGGAGTGACCAGTCAATTAACCGGTGGCTTCAGCTCACTCATCAGCAGGATGGGAATACTAGTCCTGCTCATTATGGTCCAGAAGAAACTCACTGCTCCATTCTGATTAGAAACTAGGACAGCAGCAGCAGCCAAAGCAAGGGTTAACATTCAAGGTTTCTCATCCTTTACAAATCTCAAGCTCTCTAGTCTCTCCAGGCTTTTCTACCACCTGCCTTCATTCATGAAGGCCATCAAAGAAAGCGGTCATGAATGCCCATGTGTTATCTGTCCTCATCCTCTATGTGACCACTCCGACATCGTGGCCACAGGAGCCTGAGGCAGTATGATAACATTGTCCTCATTCGTTGGTTAAACATTATGTGTATGTAACTAATCATACTCTTCATTACCTCCAAGGAATTCATTCATTTATTCTGCATTCATCAAACACCTACTCTGTGTAGGTTCCATGGATATAGATATTTAAGGCAATCATTGCCTTAAAAAATGTCTAGGGATCCACAACAAAGATTCTGTGTACCACAACTAAGACCTTCTATAGTCAAATAAATAAATAAATTTTTAAAAAATTTTACTAAATAAATAAATAAAAGATGTTCAGGGGCTTCCTCGATGGCTCAGCAGGTGAAGAATCCCCCTGCAATGCAGGAGACTCAGGTTCAATCGCTGAGTTGGGAAGATCTTCTGGAGAAGGGAACAGCAACCCACTCCGGTATTCTCACTTAGAGAATGCCATGGACAGAGGAGCCTGGAGGGCTACAGTCCACGGGATCACATAGAGTCAGACATGACCGAAGCAACTGAGCACAGCACACAGAGGTCATCAGATTCGTGAAAAAAAAAAAAAAATGATGCAATGGGTATCTGCAATGGCTCTCACTGTTTGGTATCAGTACAATTCAAAACAATTTTTTAAAATGGAACAAGAAATTTAAAAAAAATTCCCTACCAAACAACTGAAGTCAAGCAATAAACATTTTTCAGCTAGTGACTGCCTTTCAAAAAGTGGCAAGAAGGCAAGACATTCCCAGCAAGAACTTTCCTGAGAGAGAACAGTGAGGGTGTTCTTTTTCCAATTATCTTTGTGTCCTTGCCTCAAAATGGTCACAACTTGCAGCATCACTGATGTCATCTGGAATTTCTTCATCATTCTCGAGCTTCAAGATGAGAGTGCGGAGCCATAGTGTGCGCTTTCCTCAGCCGATTTGAAGATTTCAGCAGGGATTCCATCAGCTCCAGATGCCTTGTTGTTTTTCATCTGCTTGATGGCTCTCCTCACCTCATAAAGAGTTGGAGGGATTTTGAGATTGCCACTGATTGGAAGTGTGGGATGGAGTTGAAAACACTCCCACTGATAAAATAATTTCCACCCAAGACCTTGAAATGCTCTCTTCAATGTGTGTTGACATTTTCTCTCTCACTGAGCAGTTTTCAAGTACCCTTATCTTCCTGGAAGCTCTGACACAGCTTCAGTGGCATTCAACCTAATCCATGTGGAGGCTGAATTGACTTCACCATGACATCTCACCATCTGCCCCGTGTATTGAGGGCGCCTTCAATCTCTATCTTGACTTAAAGCTGTAAAAATGTCCTCTTCTGGGATCAACAACAATGCCAAATGCCCAAAGGTTAAGAACGATGGAATCCCGGCAGACTTAGGTTCAAGACTGTCATAAGATTACCAGCTTTCATCTACTCAATAATGTTTAAGAGAGTCAAGGCGTTAGGGAGAAACTAGCATACAGTGGCCCTTGCTGTGTTCATGTTAGGTTAGAAGATGCGCATTCATTCATGTGGGAATCCATTGTGTTGATTTAAAAGTCTGTTCTCAAGAGCAAATTGAGTTCAGCATGTTCTAATCTTGCAGGAAATAGTTCTGAGAAATTGGCTTTCCTCTGTTCTCTGAGTAGATGCCCCTTTCTTATTTACAGGAACTTAGTTGGATTATAGCTTCAGTTTTTATCATGAGAGGGTTATAGCTCCAGTATTGTTTTAGGGCTCCTATATTTTACTGCGTAAGATCATCTATTCAGAGGGCATCAATGGGCATTGCAGTGTAATGCAGTTTCCTGTATTTTTTTTTAAATACAGGGCAAGTATTATGTATATTGCATCACAATCATCTTCATCATAAACTGTTAGAACTGGAAAAAGGTTAATATTACATATATTGCATTACAATTATCTTCATCATAAATTGTTAGAACCAGAAGAGGGTCAGTACTTTAATTTTTACTGAGGAAATAGAATCCAAGAGAAATAAAGTGATAGTTACCCCAACGTTGCACACCTGAATGGTGGTAGAAACTATTCTAGAACTCAGCACTCCCAGGACAGAGTTTTTCTAGCCACGATATTCTTTTTCTCTTGATGATATTATATTGAATAAAGAATAAAACCCAAATCCTTTATCCTGATTCCTTTTGTAAACAATACCAAGGAAGCAGGAACTGACTATTATTAGTCTTTATAAAACATGTCAGAGCTCTCAATCTATGTCAATTAAACATAATCAAAACAGGAATAGAATGAGGCACTATAGTCACAAATAGTATAGCACTAGCGTTAATAATACTTCTTGAAAATCTCAATGTTTCAGGGCACCAGAAAAAAAAGATATAAAGACCATTTCATTTCAAAATGGACATCAGAAAGACTAAAAATGGTTTGTTGAAATTGTATCTAACAACAACAAAAGAAATACAGGAATTCTGTAAATGGAAACCATAGTGTGTATGACCTATGGGGTGACTCCAAGGTACAGAGGTCTGTGTGTGACCTGCTCTATGTGTCAGCCGCTCAGTCGTGTCAACGCTTTGCCACCCCATGGCCTGTAGCCCATGAGGCTCCTCTATCCATGCATTCTCCAGGCAAGAATACTGGAGTGGGTTTCCATTTTCTTCTCCAGGGCATCTTCCCAACTCAGGGATCGGACCTGGGTCTCCCACATTGCAGACAGATTCTTTACCAGGGAAGTCCTCCACATGTGACAGTCTCAAAGAAACATTAGGACAAGGACTGACTTCCTTGGGTAAGCCAGTGGTTAAGACTTTGCCTTTCAGTGCAGGAGGTACAAGTTTGACCCCTGGTTGGGTAGCTAAGATCCCACATGCCTTGAAGCCAAAACCTTAAAACAGAGGCAATATTTTAACAAATCCAATAAATACTTTAAAAATAGTCTGTATTAAAAAAAAAAAAAAAAAGGTTAACAAGGAACTAGCCATGGATGATCTTCCAAACCACAGGAGTTGAAGGTTTTCACATTCATCATGAACCACCACTGTCTATATCCAGCCAGCAAATCAGACTAACAACGCAGTAGACTCTCAAAGACAGCATAAAGCATACATTCCTGTCGTTGAGTCCTTTATTGACTAAAAGGAGAAACAGGACACACATGAATCAAGGGCATGCGAGTGAAAGTCAAATTATTTCAGTGAAGATTAACAAAACACATAACCTTGGAAAGCAAGATCTCAGCCTTTATGCAAAGCATGGAGGGTCTTCCTCTAGGAAATTGGTTAGTCCAGGCTTCCTTTCCACTCACTCTGTTTAGCATATAGAGCCCTGTCCCTGGTCTGCTGTCATTCTTCCTACCTCCCAGATCCTGCCCTGCTTCCATGCATTCATGCATTTATTTATTCTGCAAATATTTGGTGAATATTCCCCAGGTAATAGGGCTATGTTTGATATGTCAATGAGAAAGCCACATTCCCTACCCACGAGCGTGTTTGAAGTCTAGTGAGAATGACGGAAAAGAAAAAGATGATTAAAATACAGAATCACCCCTTGATAGGGTTGGGCTGCTGCTGCTAAGTAATAAACCAGCCAAACTTGGCATTAGAAGACATGATGTGTCATCTGAAACCATGGAATAGAGAGAATTGCATACTTGATTGATTTTTGAGGATGAAACAAATTGATGAGTGATGAGAAAATGCTTGAGAACGATAAGCAGGAGCCAGACAAGAAATGCCTTATGTGCTGATCTTACATGATTAAAAAAAAAAAATTGGGGGAGGAGAGAATATAAAGCAAGATTCTCCTTAATCCTCCATTACCATCAAAGGGAGAGAGATGGACTTAAATACTCATCACCACAGTGTCTTACTATTATCATGCAGGTTGTCAGAGAAATGTTCAAGAAAAGAATTCATTTTAGGCTCTAATATTCCATGCAGTCTACACAGAGTCCATCTTAGCTTCTGACGTCTGTTTATCTTCCCCACTAGCTTCTCTACTATATGGGGACCATCTTCCCAATTACTTATCTCCTGGTCCTACTCCTGTGTAGGAGCTCTTTCCTGGAGCTCTTAGATTCCTTCAGCCACCTCTTCTACTTCATGGATGAAATAGGAACAGAAAAGAAAGTAATCTTCAAAGGTCTGGCCCCAAACAAGACGTAAATCCTGAAGATTGTCACAGCATCGCCATGAATGTGATTGAGCTATGAGTTCCTTTGCTCCTTCTCTCTCTTTACAGCAGCTTCAGCACAGGCACCATTGTGTGATCCCTGTAGGTTTAGTCCTAAAAGGGAGTGCATGTTTCATGCTTTTTGAAGATGTTTACGGTTAAAGGAAAACAGCCTGTGCTGCTGCATTTGGGGTTTGTGGTATGCCCCAGAATGTGGATGAGGAGGAGCAAAAACATAGGAAAAAGAGGGGGACTTCCCTGGTGGCCCAGTGGTTAAGTCTTCATGCTTCCAATGCAGGAAGCACAGGTTAGATTCCTGGTTGGAGAACTAAGACCCCACATGTGGCACGGTACAGCCAAAAAAAGAAAGAAAGAAAGATTTATTCTAGCACAGGGCCTTCCTGTGCTTGGAATGACTATGATCAGATCTGTGCCCTAGAAAACTTCCTCTGGCTAGACGAGGCATAACTGGAGAGAAGGAAAGCCGCTGATGCCGGTTTTAGGTTTCTGTTGTTGCTGTAACAAATGATCACAAACTTAGTAACTGAAAACAACATAAATTTACTCTCGTGCAGCTCAGAAATCTAAAATAAACGAGGAGGACTGCATTCCTTCTGGAGGTCCTACGGGGAGAACCCATTTCCTTGCCTTTTCCAGCTTCTAGAAGCTTTCTGCAGCCTTTGGCTCACGATCTCGCGTCACTCCCATCTCTGCTTCTGTCATCACGTCTCCTTTTCTCTCTCTGGCCCTCCTGTCACCCTTTTATAAAGACTTGTGAACGTAATGCATGTACCCAGATACTTAATCACATCTGCAGAGTCCCTTTGGTTGTGTCAGGTGACATGTTCATAGGTTCTGAGGATGAAGATGTGGACATCTTTGTGAGCGGAGTTATTTTGTCCTTTAAAATGTGCAGCCAAAAGAGATTTGGAAGAAGTCGGTCGATTGGGGAGATATTCAAGGAGTGGAATTAGGACTTGGTGACTGGTTGGTTGTGGATATTGGAAAATAGGGAAGTCTGAGAAAAAAACCTCATGCTTTTTTCTTTTTTAAAAAAGATTAATTTATTTATTTATGGCTGCGTTGGGTCTTTGCTGCTGTATGCCTTTCTCCAGTTTCAGGGAGTGGGGGTTCCTCTCTAATTGTGGTGCACAGACTTCTTTTTGCAGAGGCTTCTCTTATTGTGCAGCACAGGCTGCAGGTACGCAAGCTCAGTAGTTGTGACTCCTGAGCTCTTAGGGTACAGCCTCAGTAGTTGTGGCACACGGGCTTAGTTGCTCTGCATGTGGAACCTTCCCAGACCATGGGTTAAACCAGCATCCATTGCATTGCAAGGTAGATCCTTAGCCACTGGACCACCAGGGAAGTCCCAAATCTCATGTTTTTTTAACACTACCAGCTTTTCAACTCTGTCCATTTTCTGAGAAAAGATACTGCAGGGAAGCAGATTTGGCTGGAGGAGGATAATGAGGTCAATTTCTGACACACTGATTTTGAGATGCCTCAGAGAAATCCAAGTGAGTCTGTCAACTGCCAGGTGAATATATACGTCTGCAGCTCAGGAAAGGTACTGTGAACTAAAAGGTATATGAAATCTGCCAGGAAGGGTATGGAAAATGAGATGAGATAGGGCCCAAGGACAAAGGAAAATCAATGTTTTAAGTTCAGGCAAAGCTTTGAAGATTCTAAAGAGACAGGGGAAATGTCTTTTTTTATTCTACTGATCCCCATTATTTCTCTCCTGATTCCTTCCTTTGTCTCTGCCCCATGGCTTGGACTTAGTAACTACTCAGACTGTTTCTGATCTTTAAAAAAGAACTGATTCTATGTGACCTCCAATTATTTCCACCACCAATACTCTTGTTGAGAGTCACTGGCATCTCCAAGGAGGAAAGAAAGCAAGCAAAATAATAACTGCTCAGAAGAATCACATGCAACAGTTGATGGGGTGGGTGCAGATTCTAGTGTTGAGAAAACTTTTCTCCTCCTGCCTCCTCTCACCTCACCACCTTCCTCCTTGTTGAAACCATTAAAAGCTATCAAAAGGAGAGGAGAAGGATCAAATAAAAAGTTCTGGCAGTCCCTGTTAGCAAGGAGGTGAGCTGCCCTGAAAGCCTTCCCTATCATACAGGTCTATCCTGGATCAAGATTTCCATAGACAAGAGTCGTTCAGTCACTCAGTCGTGTCCAGCTGTTTGCAACCCCATGGACTGCAGCATGCCAGGCTCCCCTGTCCTTTACAACCTCTCAGAGTTTGCTCAAACTCATGTGCATTGTATCAATGATGGCATCCAACCATCTCATCCTCTGTCACCCCCTTCTCCTGCCCTCAATCTTTCCCAACATCAGGGTCTTTTCCAATGAGTCAGCTCTTCGCATGAGGTGACCAAAGTACTGGAGCTTCAGCTTCAGCATCTTCCAATAAATATTCAGGTTTGTTTTCCTTTAGGATTGACTGGTTTGATCTCCTTGCTATCCAAAGGATTCTCAGGTCTTCTCCAGCACCACAGTTCAAAAGTATCCATTCTATAGACAAGAGGGTGTTAAGCTTATAGCAGTGGCTTCCACATGACACATCAGCTCACCCTCCTCTGTGTTGAGTTTCTGAGAGTTTGGAAATGTTGGCTGGAGAATCATGGGGCCTAGGAGGCACGGGGGGTGGAAGGTTCCTGCAAGCACAGTGTCTCTGAGATAATAGGTGGGAAGATGTAACAGCTCCCATTGTTGCACTGGGCCCTGAAAAATCTGAAGGCGATTCAAGCCAAGATGTAGACTCATATCTGGTGTGTTGCTCCATTGTGTTTATCATAAGTGCAGCCTCAAATCACACTTTTATCACCAGCAGGCTTCCCAAAGCAACACAGCATGAATGGAGAAACAACTGTCTAGGCTCTTACTCCACAGAAGCACTCTCTCCAGACCAGAGAGAGTCTCCAGACCAGGTGATCCAGGATCAACTAGGATCCCTGGGCAGAGGGGGCCAGCATGCGCGGCAGTGGCTATCCTGAGTAAGAAAGTTGGGGCTGTCAGAAGGGTTTCTTTCAGCAGTACTAATTTCTCCTCTGTTAGTTCTGTTCATTCACCTGTGAAGTCTTCCACATGGTGCCTCAGTGTCTTCAACCCTATGGGGGGCCTGGGGGCTACCCCATAAAAAGCCTGCCAGGATTCATTGTGGGAGATGGTTTGCATGAGGAGCCATCAGACCACGTCGTCCTCTGACCCTGAAGTGGGGTCCAGGGCTCTTCTTCTGGGAACCACTGTCACACTAGATGCCTCTGGAGCTCCTACTGGTTCTCAGTACAGAGAATTCAGGGGATTTCAAACCTTCATGCCATCTCTGCAGCAGCAGCTTCACAAACAAAAGGTGATAGTGATCCATTTCTTGAATTTCTAATCCTTCTATATTTTGTCACTGATTGTGAAGAACTTTGTGATGCAAAGTGTACAGTATAAAATGATGTGGGGGTGAACAGGGCTTTTGTTCTCACCTGTGAGGGCTTCTTTCCTTCTAGCCCTTGCTCCTTCCCCATGGGACATGGCTGAGAAACTAAACCCAGGAAAGACCTTCCCATTTCACAGTCCATCAGGTGAGAGTTCAGCAAAGCAAATGAAACCCACATCTGACAGCCAAACGTGGAAACTCCCCCACCCAACTGTCTGGTGGGAATGAAAGCCAAGATGTGCTCTGCAAAACGGAGCACTTTTCTCGCGGTGCATGGCAAGGGAATTTTAGCCTATTACATTTCTGATTCATTTGCACTTAACTCATCAAGATACTGTTTTGTGTGAGCTATTTGATGTCCAGAGCACCTTATGAGCCTTTTTACGACCCGTTTATCTGAGAAGCAGGGAATGATGCCTAGCCAAGAATAAACAGATCTCAAAGGTTCAAGTTCAGCTCCAAAGGTGGAACCCCAGATTCGGCAAAGGCTAAACAGTCTGTCCTCCCCGAGTTTGGCTGCGGTTAATTTGAGAGAGACTCCCAGGCTGTAAGATCAGGAAAAGCCGATCTTGACTCAAACATGCTTTCCTTCCATCCTGAGAATGGCCGGCATTAATTAGTAAGGAAAAATATATCCTGTTTGGCGACCCAGCCTATTTTTGAAGCGGGTACAGTGATAAGCAGATTTCATTTTGTTATTGTTTCCTGAGCATCCGTTCTTAATCAGATGAATGAACTTGTTTGTACTAGTTAACTTCGCTGGAGTTTAGAAGTTGTATTTAAAACAGATTTTATCCTACAGTGATATTAATTTGATAGGATCCCTGATCTGTAAACCATTGGTTATCTTGGTCTCTCCTGATAAGGAAAAAAAGTGCCGGGGATTTCCAGTTGGTGAGCACATTTGGGCAGACTCTTTCACACGTCACAAATTGCAGATGGGAGGCAGTGATCTCGAACATGCAGTCACATTGCGTGACCATCTGACACCTTCCATTTAGAAAAATAATACTTTCCTCCCAGCATACGCTCCCTGCTGCAACCAGCACCAAAAATTATGCCTGGGAGAACAGTTCCTCCTAGACCAGGTCTTAAATATTTCTTAGGCGGCTTTTAAAAGATTCATACAGCCGCAGCTTCCTACCCTACCTAGCACCCTTCCTAGTCACCCTTAGAAAAATCCGCGGAGGAAAAGGCGACTTCGCAGAGATGCGGCTGATAACAAAAACAGCCACAAAGAACAAAAGGGGGTGGGGGTGGGGGTGGGGGTGGGGGAACTGGAAGGATCCGAGAAAATTACACCAGACACATTGGTAAGGTGATTTATTCTCGTCTTCTGTGTGATTCGAGCCTATTCGTGTTAAAGTCAATGGACTTCTTTGTCGGCTCATTTCTAAGCCGCTTCACAGTGGCAGAGAATTTCGCAGTCCCCAGGAGGGGGACTGGAGTGGCTGGGATTGTATATAACTTGCTCATCCGCCAGCGTTCTGCACTAACCCTTGCTCATTTAAGACAGGAAAGAGCATCTCGGCCTGGCCTCCTTCCCTGTACATTTAATGACCCCTGGCAATAGCAACGGTCCTGATATCCGACAGACACGTTCAGGCAGAGAGATTTTAACCAGAAATTCAGATTTTTGATAGAATGTTGAAATGGGCACAGCTTATTTGCTGATTAACAAAGGCCATGGCAAATTCTGTATCCGATCTCTATACACACACACACACACACACACACACACAGAGGTTGCCTGAATCCACGTACATGCACACACACATACACAGATTCTGCATGGCTATCTCTCTTTGCCCCAGGATGAAAGCAAACACACTTTCACAACCTTCTAGGTCGCTAATATCCTTCTTGTAAGAATGAAGAGGGCTTGGTGCCGCTGTCCCCTGAAAACTGACCCCAGACCGTTTTCTTGGAATCTTTTGGGAAGATGGGGTAGGGGGAGGGGCATTCTCTCCCCATGATCACAGCACAAAGGTGGCCAAAACAACCAACACCTGCTTTAAAAAATACTGCCTTCTTCCCATTTTCACACTGCCTTAGGTTTCGGGGGATTTCCCAGTTTTAAAGCTGTACGTATCGGATCTACCAACACGTTTAAAGGGAAACTTTTCTTTTTATTAAAACCCAAATGGTACTTGCAAGATGAATACCCTGCTCTCTGTTCTTATAGGAAAAGGGAGCAGCTAGCCTGATAATTATGTGTAATAATAACACCATCTTTCACTTTTGTAATGAAGAGAAAGTGCTTGAAAAGTTACTACATCAGAGATAGGTGGGGTTTGTTCTCAGGAAAGTGCTAGTGTCAACTGCCGAGAAGCTGACTTATTGTCCTGTGGCTTTGAAAAAACATGTGGGCAATCCTCATTTGTAAAATCAGCTCCACTTCTGAGTCCCAGGGACAAGAATAGCAAGTAGAGGACTTTAAGCAGAAAAAATGAATTAAAAAGACAAAGCTGCTTTGATCAGGATTGCCTCTTTAAAAAAAATCCATTGCTGCAGAGGTTTTGTATAAATATATTAACCTATTGTAGTTCTCTCTAGAACTTTAACTGATAAAGTATGTAATAACAATAATCTTTGTATGATCTATTATTTTCTTTCTCATTCATTGTACTACTTGTACATGAATATTTAAACACACATACTCAGATATGAGTACATTCAAGAAATTTAAATTCAGGTAGTGTATGAGATACCAAACAATATAAAACTTCCTCTGAAGTCAGTTTGCCCATGGGATCTACAAGTATCATAACTTTGTAGTGAGGTTGAATAGTATTTGGTGATTTCATTAGGTATCTCTTCTAGGTATTACCCCATTTGTCTACCAAATGCCTAGTAATCTTTATACCTTAGTTTTAACCTCATTGCTAATTCAATAGCAGTGTGTATTGTACCACCCAGAATAATTAAACAAATGACATATCTAATTCCTAAAAGCTTCATATAATTGAGGAAGTAATGATTTGGGCCTGAACTATTGTCTGTGTTGTCCACATAATGGCCAATATCAATATGATATTGAATTTGGGAGATCTATCATAACTGGCAAATAACAATGTACTCACATTTATTGAGCACTTATCATATGACAGGCAGAGTTTTAAACACTTAAAATATATTTGAGCCATGTTCTCTTATCTTCCCTGACAAATAAAGGAACCTGAAACATGAAGAAGTTAATTACTCAAGATAACGTGGTTAATGAGCAGTGGGTCCAGTGTTTGAACTCTGACAGACTAGATCTCAGAGAAGGCAATGGCACCCTACTCCAGTACTCTTGCCTGGAAAATCCCAGGGACAGAGGAGCCTGGTAGGCTGCAGTCCATGGGGTCGCTAAGGTTCTTGCCTTGAGAATCCCGGGGACGGGGGAGCCTGGTGGGCTGCCGTCTATGGAGTCGCACAGAGTCTGACACGACTGAAGTGACTTAGCAGCAGCAGCAGCAGCAGACTAAATCTACCACACATATTCCCCACCTCTGTGTAAACTGCCTCTTTGTGAATTTGGATCTAGGGATGCTCACCTATCAGTGCTTGGAAGGGCCGCCTATCCAGGGACAACCCTAATCAGGAGGAAACTACATGAGACAGAACTTTCTTTCAAAGGTTAAAGGGAGGTGGTTAGTATGTGTGTGCATGCATGCTAAGTCACTTTTGTGTCTGACTCTTGGCGACCCTATGGACTGTAGCCCACCAGGCTCTCTGTCCATGGGATTCTCCAGGTGTATCTCCTGGAGTGGGTTGCCATGCCCTCCTCCAGTGGATTTTCCTGATCCAGGGGTCAAACCTTCATCTCTTATGTCTCCTGCATTGGGAGGTGGATTCTTTACCATTAGCATCACCTGGGAAGTCCAGTAGTTAGTATAGTGAAAGTGAAAGTGAAGTCGCTCAGTCATGTCCAACTCTTTGCGACCCCATAGACTATAGCCTACCATAGACTGTAGCCTACAGGCTTCTCCATCCATGGGATTTTCTAGGCAAGAGTACCGGAGGTGTTTGCCATTTCCTTCTCCAGGGGATCTTCCCAACCCAGGGATGGAACCAGGGTCTCCCGCAATGCAGGCAGACACTTTACCCTCTGAGCCACCAGGGAAGCCCAGTAGTTAGTATACTTAGGTTTGAATCTGTTATCTTAAAGAGAAAAGCATTTTATGCTCAGAATCATAGAGCAGAAAGATGGAAGGAATCTAGGTTCTAAGCACATTTCTGATTCAACCACGAGGGCTCTTCCCAGGACTTCCAGGTATGGGATATAACATGTCCTTACCAACTCTATGACTTTTTTTGTTGTGTTGTGTTAGTGAACTATTATATTTGAAGTTGTATAGCCTATTAAGTTACTAGAAAAACCATATTAACATCATCAATTTAATATTTGTTAAATCCCCATATAGTGTCACTGTTTTTGTCTAGTATTTATTAAACCACCATGATATATTAAGGGGTAAAATAAGTTGTACATCATAGATTTTAACTATAACAAGAAAAGAAATAAAACAGTAAATGAATGTTAATGGGGAGACTTTTAATTAGAAAGCTTACTGTTATACTAAGATTCAGTATTTTGTGTATATCTTAAACTATACAATTGGTTTATGTGAAAGAATGCATCAAAAATTGCCAGCAGTCTATCTTAAGAAGAAAGGTAGAAAAGAGTAGCATATGTATAGTGATTACTGTTAGATCTATTTGCCAAATCTGAAGTGTCTTAACCAATTTCACAATGTCTTTCTCAAAAATGGGGAAAAAATGATGTAAACTAAAAAAAAATAATGTAGACTAATCACTTGTCAATTTCATTTTTTAACTGAAGCCATTTTATGAAAGCTTTTATAAGGACAGATTCATGCAACATTCCATATCTTTCTCTTCAATTTCTTCAGACAAGCAAACACAAATCTCTTCATATGAAATTGAATAGAGGCCAAACAGAAACTTTGGGTGGTAACTTTGCTACTGCTTCTTTGATAGAAAAGAGAAAATTTATCATCATTCATTCAACAGATCTGTACAGAATGTCTATTATGTGACAGGCACTGTTCTAAGGACATAACACTTAATGAAACAGATTAAAAAAATACCTCTCCATACGGAGCATACATTTTATTTATTTTATTTTATTTTTAAGTTTTTATTGGAGTATAGTTGCTTTAATGGCAGCCCACTCCAGTACTCTTGCCTGGAAAGTCCCATGGATGGAGGAGCCTGGTAGGCTGCAGTCCATGGGGTCGCTGAGGGTCGGACACTTACTCAGCGACTTCACTTTCACTTTTCACTTTCACAAATTGGAGAAGGAAATGGCAACCCACTCCAGTGTTCTTGCCAGGAGAATCCCAGGGATGAGGGAGCCTTGTGGGCTGCCATCTATGGGGTCGCACAGAGTCAGCCATGACTGATGCGACTTAGCAGCAGCAGCAGCAGTTGCTTTATACTGTTGTATTAGTTTCTGTTGTACAGAAAAGTGAATCAGCTATACGTATACATGCTTGCATGCTAAATTGCTTCACTCATGTCCAACTCTTTGCAACTCAAGGACTGTAGCCTGCTTGGTTCCTTAGTCCCCATGGGGATTCTCTAGTCAAGAATACTGGAGTGGGTAGCCATTTCCTTTGCCGGGGAGAAGGAACCTGGGTCTCCCACACTGCAGGCAGATTCTCTGCCATCTGAGCTACCAGGGAAGCCCCAATATACCTGCAGCCCTCTTTTTTTGGATTTCCTTCCCATTTGGATCGCCACAGAGCATTTTGTAGGGTCCCCAGTGCTATACAGTAGGTACTAATTATTTATCTTATACATAGTAGTGTATATACGGGATTTCCCAGGTGGTGCTAGTTGTAAAGAACCCACCTGACAATGCAGGAGACTTAAAGAGATGGAGGTTTGATCCCTAGGTTGGGAAGATCCCCTAGAGGAGGACATTGCAACCTACTCCAATACTCTTGCCTGGAGAATCCTACGGACAGAGGAGCCTGGTAGGCTATGGTCCTTAGAGCAGACCTGACTGAGGCAGCTTAGCAGGCAGGCAGGCAGTGTAGATATATCACTCCCAATCTGCCAATTCAACCCACTCCCCTTTCCCCCTCCTCTTGGTGTCTGTATGTTTGTCCCCTATGCCTGTGTCTCTATTGGAGCATACATTTTCAGTTGAAATAGATGGACAAATAGCAACAACAAAGATTAAAATCTAGTGAAGTAAGTAGTAAACGTTTTCAAGAAAATAAAGCAGGAAAGGAGGATGGGAATGCCTCTGAGAGGGGGGCTTGTGATTTTAAATAGGATGGTCACAAAAATGGCACTGAAATAAGGTGAGGTGGCAAGCTCCATGGATAGTCAAGGAAAGTGTTCCAGGCAGAGGGACACCACAGATGCCAAGGTCCAGAGGCAGCAGCAGGCAGAGCATTTTGAAGAAGTTGCAGAGGTCAGTGGAGCAGAGTAAGCAAGGGAGAGGGGTTGTAGCTGAATGTGAGGGTCTTCAGGTAACAGGAACTGCCAGGGGAGGGCAGCCTGGAAGCACTCGAAAGCATTTGACATGACTTTGGCTTTAAAATATTCTCATAGAGGTAGGGCTTGGGAAAAAATGTCAACGTGCTCATGCTTTAGTTAATATAGATTTTTTTTCTCTGTCTCTCATGTGGCCCAAGTCTGTTATGTGTGGCCAGGATAATCAGACTGTTCATCACGTACCAGATTAAAAGGATATGGTCAGGGACTTCCCTGATGGTCCAGTGGTTAAGAATTCACCTTCCAATGCAGGTTAGATCCCAGGTTGGGGAATGAAGATCCCACATACCATGGAACTAGAGTGCCCTTGCTCCACAACTACTGAGTATTCCCCAACAAGAAGCCCCTGCGTGCTGCAACTAGAGAAAGCCCATGTACTGAAGCACAGTCCAAAAAAAAAAAAAAATTGGTATGATTAGCTTGAGATGAAAATCTGTCTAACTTGTTAATTTTTTAAATTTAATTCTCTATAGTTTCACAAATTAAAATTTTCTTGATATTTTTAGACATTTATGACCATTTTTTCAGTGTCCAAAAAAATCTATTGATATTGTCATAAATTTTAATCCAATAATAATACTAAATGAGTTTCAATAAAAACAAGCAGTAACTTGCCATACCTCTCCCTAGTTCTTCTTAAAATATCATTCTCTCCTTTTTCCCTGCTTTTCTTGGCATTCACATCTATCTTTATAAATAATTTGCTAAGGTGCCATGTCTTTGTCTCTCACGTTTGAGTTTCTGATACCTGCCAAATCTTCCCGTTTCAGTATAATTAAAGCAAAAAAAAAATAGTTAAATAAAAAAATTCAGTGTTCACATTGCTACTTACTGCAGAGTGAAATCATTATTGTGATTACATTCCCTTTCTCATAGAGTTGCTCCTTTTTGGAATTTATTTTTGGCTTTGTCTTTTACCTAAATAGATATTTAGAATCAAATACATTACAAAAAGTTCCACTGCTCCTTTTTGGGGCTTCCCTAGTGGCTCAGATGGTAAAGAAAGTGAAAGTGTTAGTTACTCAGTCGTGTCCGATTCTTTGTGACCCCATGGACTGGAGGCCCCCAGGCTCCTCTGTCCATGGGATTCTCCAAGCAAGAATATTGGAGTGGGTTGCCATTTCCTTCTCCAGGGGATCTTCCTCACGTAGGGATTGAACCTGGGTCTCCTGCATTGCGAGCAGACTCTTTACTTGACTGAGGTACCAGGGAAGAGAGATGGTGAAGAATCTGCCTGCAATTTGGGAGACCTGGGTTTGATCCCTGGATTGGGAAGATTCCCTGGAGGTGGGCATGACAACTCACTCCAGTATTCTTGCCTGGAGAATCCCATGGACAGAGGGGCCTGGCGGGCTACAGTCCATGGGTCACAAAGAGACACAACTGAGTGACTAAGCACAGCACAGCACACTCCTTTGGAACCACCATACATTTATAACTAGTCACATATTTTTTTCAAATGTTCGAGCTCAAGCATCATTTTTTGCCATGCCTCACTTTTTTTTCTCAGAATTTTCTTCCTACACCCTCTACTTTTTCTTCTTCATTCTGAGTCTGGTTTGCTCTTCAGGACTATGGGACAGACAGCATCCCGGGAATTCCCTTCCCAACTCTTGTTAAACCTACATTTTTGTTCCTGGATCCTATATCTTCCTTTTCTTCAATGATTTCTTGGTTCTGCCAAAGCATATCCTCTTGTAGTTTGCTTAAAATGCTAGTTAATTAATTAATCTCTTTACCAAGATACACAGGAGATGCACAAAAAAATGGAATAACCCTGCTCAAGTTCTTGACTGGTGATTTGATTGAGTAGAGAATTCTGGATTGAAAATTATGTGTCTGTGCAAAGAATTTGAAGTCTTTCCATCCTTGGGGCTCTGCTATTTCCATTGCTTAGCCCGATACGGTGATTTCGTTTCTATCCGTTGTGTTGAGTGCCTTGATTCTCGAATCTCATGTTCTTCAGGGCAGAGAAACTGTCTTTTTCTTAATTATTCTGCTCTTTCTGCCTTCCTTTTCTAGATGTTTTAGACTTTTTGGATTGATGCAAATATATTTTCACACTTAATCTTTTCAACCTGCTTTTGAAGATTCTTTTGTTTTATCTTTAACTCTTCTTCAGGATATATTTCACCTTTTTTATAGCTACTTCATTTTTCTCCTTTTTGAGTTATTGGGCACCTTTATTTTTTATTTTTTATTTTGGAGTGGTAATGGTGATGGTGGTTGTGGTGGTGGTGCAGTTGTGATGATGGTGATGGTGGTTGGCTGGTTAGTTGGTTGATTTGCAGTATTTTCTTCTCTTCTCAGAATTCTGTTTCTTTTGTGTTTATTTTTTTGTTTTATTTTTAAAATTTCTCTTTCATATTTTCAGAAGAAATGGACTTACACTTATCTCAGTTTCTGTTCATACTTAAGATTCATGTAGTAAAGTATGTTTGGACATTTTATGTCATTAGACAAGATTGTTGACTTGCAAGCAATATTCTTGAGTCCAGAGGCTCCACTTCCCCTTTTTTCAGAGAATAGCTCACAGTCTTCCACCTGGTCTGAGGGTGAAGGATGCTGACTGTCCTCAGGGGTTACTCCTGGGATCTGACACTATTAAAAATTGATATACTTTTAACCACCCCTGACTTTCAGTATTGCCTTTAGCCATGCCCTGCAGTAGACTGGAAACTCCAGCTCTCAAGTCCCGAGAGTTTCTGAAATGCAAGTCAGTTCACTTGTTGTTACTGTTCAAGACCTTTAGGTTTTTAGCTTTTTCCATGCTCATAACCCCATTGATTGACATGTTCCCAAACATATTAAGATCCCTCCTCTATGGCTATCTTTTCTCCTTATATCTCTGCTCTTATGAGTCTATTTCATCCCTTTATTATCTTTTTTAGAAGTGACCTAGAGAAAGAGGAGATAGTATGGTCAGACAACCATCTCTGATCTATAGCTGTGATTTTGATTTTAAACATTTTTTGATATTTTTTCTAAGACTTCCTTACTGACAAGTAACAACTCTGAGAATATTTTGTGTTGAATAATAATCTCTAACAGAGCAGTTCCTCATAAGCATTTATTTACAAGCAGTGACAATAATGAGAGAGTTCTGTATTTTCATGATTACAGTAAATTCAAGCTAATGCAGACCATCAGGGAAATATTTTACCCTGGCTCTATGAAGAAGTCTCTTCCTCATTCTGTAAAATAACAGGATCTTGTGTATTATGAGGCTTTTAGTTAGGGTTTTTAGCTTCATAAATATCAATCACCTTAGTTCTGAAAAGCCATATTAAAATAAGTTAAATAAGCATTCTGATAGGAGACTGCTTTGAGTTGTCTAGCTGAAAGACCCTGTGTGGACCCAGGAGTAGTTACCACCAGATTATGCAATACTGTATGATATCAAGTCCCCCATGGAACCTCTGTCCTGCTTTGATCAGCCTGGCCTATGCTCAGTGAGATTCAGGGCACTGAAGTGTTCGTGCTAAGATCTTGCCATCAGAAAGAAAAAAGATCTCCTCTTGGAGTTTTTTTTTTTTTCTCTGACTGACCACAGATTGTTCTAAAAAAATTAGCAACGCTAATATGGCAAATCTGCTTGTCCTTAGCTATGTGATTAAGCAGGATAAGCAATAACACTGACAAGTTGCCTTGATAAATTTCAGAAGCCAAATGAAACTGGTGGCTCTTGGGAATGAATTCACTGGAGGATGCTACACTGTTCTAAAGGAATAATCACTGGAGATTTCCCCAGGACTCCACAGACTAAAAAAATTAAAAAAATGAAAACTGTTGGCAAAAATAAAATAGAAGGGCACAGGTAAAAACAAGGGAAAACTTATTGCCAGTGCTTTTGGTTTTCTTGTTTGTTTTATGAAAGCTTTATTGAGATATAATACACACAAAATAAAATATGCCCTCTTAAAGTATACTTTTCAGGGAGTTGAAGTATATTCAGCGAGGTGCAGTCATCACACTCTTCATTGAGAACATGGTAATCATCTCAAAAAGGAACTCCATACATACATTTGGGTTCTTTAACTTTTTGTTTATTTTAAATAATGCTTTTAAGAACATCCATGTATTTCTGTAGACCTAAGTGTCCATTTCTCTGGGGTATATTCCAAGGAGTGAAATGGCAATCTGTAAGATTTAAAATATTAAGAAAATGCCAAACAGTTTTCAAAAACGACTGTACTATTTTACAATACCAGTCATATAGAAGAGCTCCAATTTCTCCACCATCTCACCAACACTTTTTATTGTCCTTCTTTAAACAGTTCTCATGGATGTGAAGTGGTATCCCATTACAGTTTTTATTTGCATTTCCCTAATGAGTAGTAGTGTTGAACATCCCTTCATGTGCTTATTGGCCACTCGTATATCTCCTTTGAAGAAATGTCTATGCAAGTCTTTTTGTAATCAGGGTTTATTTCTGGGCTCTCAGTTTCATTTCATTGATCTATATGTCCATTTTTAAGCCAATACTACAGTGTCTTGGTTACTATAGCTTTGTAGTAATTTTTGAAATTAGCAAGTGTGACTCTTCCATTTTCAAAATTGTGTGGGTTCCTTACACTTTCAGATACTGCAGAAAACACAGCTGAGATTTTGAGGGGGATTGTGTGGAATATGTAGATTGGTTTGGGGAGTGCTGCCATCTTAACAACATTAAGTCTTCCAATTCACAAATGTAGGTTTTCTTTCCGTTTATTGAGGTCTGCTTTCATTTCTTTCAGCAATACTTTTCAGTTTTCAGGGTACACATCTTGCACCTTCATCAGATTTATTCCTAAGTATTTTATTATTTTGGAGAAGGAAATGGCAACTCACTCTAGTGTTCTTGCCTGGAGAATCCCAGGGACGGCGGAGCCTGGTGGGCTGCCGTCTATGAGGTTGTACAGATTTGGACACAACTGAAGTGACTTAGCAGCAGCATTTTATTATTTATGATACCATTAGAAGGAATTGTTTTCTTAACTTCATTTCAGATTGTTCGTTGCTAATATAGAGAAAAAAATTGATTTTTGTATAGTTAGCTTTTGTCCCACAATCTTGCTGAACTCATTTATTAGTTCTAATAGTTTCGTTATGTATCCCCAGGATTTTTTCTATAAGCTCATGTCGTCTATGAAGAGAGATAGTTTTGCTTCTTCCTTTATAGTCTATATGCCTTTTATGTCTTATTCTTGACTAATTGCCCTGTCCAGGACCTCTACAACAATGTTAAGTTGAAGTGGTGAGACCAAACAACCTTGTCTTATTCTTAATTTTAGAGAAAGGCATATTTTCATTTACCAGAGGTATATTAGCTGTGCATTTTTTCCTGAATGCTTTTTAAAATCGGGTTGAAGAAGTTCTTTTCTATTGCTATTGGTTGAGTTTTTTTATCATGAAAGGGTGTTGGATTTTTTTAAATGCTTTCCCTGATCCAGTAGTCACGTACGGATGTGAGAGTTGGACTATAAAGAAAGCCGAGCCCCGAAGAATTGATGCCTTTGAACTGTGGTGTTGGAGAAGACTCTTGAGAGTCCCTTGGACTGCAAGGAGATCCAACCAGTCCATTCTAAAGGAGATCAGTCCTCGGTGTTCATTGGAAGGACTGATGCTAAAGCTGAAACTCCAATACTTGGCTACCTAATGTGAAGAACTGACTCATTAGAAAAGGCCCTGATGCTGGAAAAGATTGAAGGCAGGAGGAGAAGGGGACGACAGAAGATGAGATGGTTGGATGGCATCACTGACTCGAAGGACATAAGTTTGAGCAAGCTCTGGCAGTTGGTGATGGACAGGGAAGCCTGGCATGCTGCAGGCCATGGGGTTGCGAAGAGTCAGACACGGCTGAGCAACTGAACTGACTGACTGGATCTATTGAGGTAATCTGGAGAAGGAAATGGCAGCCCACTCCAGTATTCTTGCCTAGGAAATCTCATGGATGGAGGAGCTTGGCAGGCTATGGTTCATGGGGTCACTAAAAGTGGGACACGACTTACCAATTGAGCATGCACACTCGCATGCATTGTGATAATCATGTTGATTTTTGTTGTACATTCTATGAACGTGATTTGTTACACTGATTGGTTTTCAGATGCTATGCCAACCTTGCATTCGTGGGTTGAACTCCATTTGGCCGTCGTGTATAATCTTTTTTGTACATTGCTGACTACAAATTTGACTTTAGTTCTGATCAGTACTCTGCACACTGGAGTGGGTTGCCATTGCCTTCTCCAATGCATGAAAGTGAAAAGTGAAAGTGAAGTCACTCAGTCGTGTCCAACTCTTCGTAACCCCATGGACTGTAGCCCACCAGGCTCCTCCACCCATGGGATTTTCCAGGCAAGAGTACTGGCATGGGTTGCCATTTCCTTCTCCAGTTTGAGTCATTAAAGATAAATTAATAGTGCTGACTGACAAAGTTGCTTCTGGGGCAGCGGTTCATTTAATTTAGATTCAGTTTGATATCCACACACCATAATCTATAAGGGATGAGAGCATGTGGGATAACTGAAACTAGATCACAAATACACACTGGACTTGACTAGAAAATGTCCAAGCTCTTTTCTCTAAAATGCAGAACTAAGACCTAACTCACTGTCTTTAATATTTGTATGATTACTTGATCAGGATGTTTAGAAAGACTTCTCTAAGGTTGTCTTGCCAGATATGTTTGAGTTTCTCAGGTAACAGATATATTAATAATAAGGAGTTTTCAGAGCAACAAAGTCTTAAAGAGAATATGCAAGATGTGTATAGCCATAAAGATAAATGAAATAATATGTTGGATTGATGGAACATTGTTTTCTTTTTCAAAAATACTCTTTAGTGTGATCATATTATTTTATAGTTCATGGAAGGAGAAATATTATATAAGTGAATAAGTAAGCTTATTTCAAAGAAAAAAGAGACTGAAATTGTAACTTATATTCAAATACCATTTTGAATCTTTTTTCTATTTCCTGATTTATATTTCCCAGTGCCCTTTACATTTTTGTATTTAATAGTCTTCTGGGGTTGTTTTAGGAAGTATGAAGAAATTTTAGCTGCCAAGTTGAAGAGAGCTTTGAAAATATCTACACCAAAAAAATAATATACTACAGAAAATTATCATTCAAATCAAACAAAATGAGCTAACATGAATTAAAACTCCTTATTTTTTTCCTGGTGAATATCTCAGTTCTTAACAACTCCTGAACTCCAGGAGCTAATACTTAAGTAGCTGTTCATCAGTTCTACTCAGATGAACAGAATTTCTGAGGAGCCCTTGTCTTTATCAATGAAAAAAGTTGGAAGAAAGAGCCCAACTCAACTATTTCTGCCCTAAATTCTTGTGATTCTGAGCTCTTCTGTTTCACAAAACAACCACGTGTGAAGTGTCAGCTCTATGCTCTCCCCCACTGCCCGTCTGTATCGCTGCGTGGCTTTGCATTGCTTAAGGATAAACAGGTTGAAGTTGCATATGGTTAACATTTTTTCTTTGAGCTGGTGCAGGGAGAGATCCTTTAGCATCTGCAGGTCTCACATGGTGTCACGGGCAGTAAAGGAATGACTGAAGTAGTTGCAGACAGCATGGAGTCTACGTTCCTCTCTTTGCCTAAGAAATCATGGATAATTAAATTAACATGGATTGAATGCAAACCGTGAGAGCAAAGGCATGAGAAATCCCCATCTCCATGTGGGATCGCCATATTTACCTGTATTATATGAGGCAATAAAAACCAGAGGAGAAAAGTAATAAAAACCAAACAGTAATAAAAACTTATATTTACATAATTTCTTTCTACCCCAGGATTCCAAAGCATCTAATGAAAGTCATATAGGAAAATCTGTCACGGGACCTGTGACTTGCAACTGGCAGAAGAGCTCATTAACAATTACAGGTTGGCCAAAGGAACTAGAGACAAAATACATTTTAGAAAGAGTACTGCCTTATGTCTTCTGTCTTATCCTTGTACCTTTATGACTATAAATCAGAGTGATCAATTTCAAACATACTCTTAACTTGTGATTCGGAAGTGGCGAGAATCATTAAAAGCTCATGAATTCTCCAAATTACAGTCAACCTGGAACTGTGAAATCCATGCTCACTTAGGAAAGCGTCAAATTTATGTCCATTCATCGGTGCTTCTCAATGTGGAATTGAAGGACAAGGCCTTTATCTTAGGTGCCCAGCATTATCAGGTTTCCCAGGCATCTTTTCTATACTAATGTTGAAATTCATACTGTGGCTGTGAAATCAGGCCAGTTTTGTTATGACTTGAAAATATTTGTAAGGCACAGATGTTAGCTCCAGCTGTTTTTATCAGTGATCTGCAAGCTAAGGTGGTCCTCTGTAAGTTGTACTCTTATAGATGCCATGAGAGTACGTCCTACTAACATCACTCATGTATTGAGACTTTCCACATAAAAATGGATTTGAGAGAGAAATTGTGCCTGAAGCCGGTAAGGTGTTTGAAAGATTAGACAATAATAAAATGGCTACTTCCCCAGAACATGAGGACTTCTGTAGCAAATCCATTGTTTTTCAACTCAACAAAATCTCTTGTAAGTTTCAGGCAGGTGCCATTTATTATACCCATAATCCTACTTATAATAATAATAATGAATGCATACAATGTGTGCATTCTGTTATATTTCTTGAACATACTACACATTTAAAGCTCAGCAACATGATGAGGTGGGTACTACTTTTCTTCCCATGTTAGGATAACACCAACTAGATGGACATGAGTTTGAGTAAGCCCCAGGAATTGGTGATGGACAGGGAAGCCTGGCATACTGCAATCCATGGGGTCGCAAAGAGTCAGACATGACTGAGTGACTGAACTGAACTGACTGAAGGATAACACAGCCAAAGTTTCGGTTGGTTAAATTATCTGCTAGTATCACAGCCATTTGCAAAGTGCATTGGGTCTAAATTGAAGTCACAATGAAATCATTCTTTAGTCACTACTTCTCAGAGTCTTATTTCTAGATTATAAATCCAAGAAATAAGGGAAAGTAAACATTATTCTGGGCTTCCCAAGTGGTCCAGGTAAAGAATCCACCTGCCAATGCAGGAGATGCAAATTCAACCCCTGGGTCAGGAAGAACCCCTGGAGATGGAAATGGCAATCAACTCCAGTATTTCTGCCTGGGAAATCCCATGGACAGAGAAGCCTGGCAGGCTGTAGTCCATAGGGTTGTGAGGAATCGGATGTGACTGACTGAACAGACATACACACACACACACACACACACACACACACAAATGCTCTTCTATCAGTTTGAAAGTGAAAGTGAAACTGAAGTAGCTCAGTTGTGTCCTACTCTTTGTGACCCCATGGACTGTAGCCCACCAGGCTCCTCCGTCCATGAGATTCTCCAGGCAAGAATACTGGAGTGGGTTGCCATTTCCTTCTCCAGGGGATCTTCCTGACCCAGGGATCGAACCCAGGTCTCCTGCATTGCAGGCAGATGCTTTAACCTCTGAGCCACCTGGGAAGCCCTTCTATCAGTTTAGTTGAAAGGAAAGTAAGGAGTGGAATCTCATAAGGTCAGAGATGAGACAACAAATACGAAACCAGCCCTATATCCTAGCTATTGATATCATATCATTATTTTTATCAATTCACCAACAAAAACTATATATTCTCATTGCTGTAGTGGAGATCACAACTAAACTGTTATAATACTGATCACATTAGAAAAATAACACATAACCACTATCTCTTGTAAAGGGGATTTTTTATGTTCTACTTGATATGACTTCATGAGACAAAATATAATAGATTTTATTACCTGTCTGTGAACTTCTGCAATCCCCTTATTCACTCTACATACTCCCAGTCTCAGTTTCCCTTTTAAAATCTTCCCAGCTCTAAAATTCAATGAGCCTGTAAGTCTAAGTCACTGCAGTTTATTTTAAATTTATTTATTTTTTAATTGAAGAATAATTGCTTTACAGAACTGTATTGGGTTATGCAGTTTTTTGAAAATACTCTTTCTTTTATATTCATTATTCTTGTTATGTCATTCAGAAGATGACAGTTGCTATTAACCAAGTATACTCAAATAGTCTCACAAACATTGGATGTTCATTATAGCAAGCCTGACTCCAACAAACCTTCATGAATCAACCTGTTACAAAATAGAGCATTCCAGTATGGTAGATAAATAATATCATCTGCTACAGCTTCCCAAAACATTCTTCATAAGTGATGTTTTATGCAACGTGATTAGAAAGCACTGCCATCTCCCTTAAGGTTAAACTTGTGATCCTCATGTATATACATAGGAAAT
This sequence comes from Budorcas taxicolor, assembly GCF_023091745.1. Lineage (NCBI taxonomy): Eukaryota > Metazoa > Chordata > Mammalia > Artiodactyla > Bovidae > Budorcas > Budorcas taxicolor. The sequence goes on from NC_068931.1 coordinate 24,922,741, forward strand.
AAAAACCTCTGCATAGAATTGTATTCATATCATTTATGAAGCAGAAATAAAGAATCACAGAGAATGAAATGTTTTTGTAACAGCAAAGAATCATGGCTAATATTTCCCAAGACTTTGCTCTGTCCAGCACTTTACAGGCATTACCTCATTCAATTCAAATATAAAAATCATGGCTAAGAATTCTTGAGCCTTTCCTCATTTAATGCTCACAATAACTCTATGAAGTAATGAAGTCAATAACTGATATTCTAATCAGTATTTTATTATTTAGAAATTTCCCATTTTATTTGAATTATGTTTGTCAAATTCTCCCCCATAAATAACAGAGACTGTTATTTTTCATCCAGTGTGTCTCTCCTTCTTTCTTTATGAAGAGAATGCTGATTGGATTATGGGTGCCAAAGTGCCCATCTGAAAACTGACATTTCCATCCTCTCTGGTAGTGAGAGATGTTCCTACTGCTGACCAATAATATATAAACAGAAATTTGCTGGTAGGAATTCTGAGTAAGCTTATTTATTTATTATCAGTAAGACCAATAGCAGCAGAGAGCTCAGTCTTCTGTTTGTTTGTTCTGATTATTTTTTATTGGAGTGTGGTTGCTTTATAAGGTTGTGTTAGTTTCAGGTGTACAGCAAACTGAATCACTTATACACATATATATATCCACTCTTTTTTAACTCCTTTTCCCTGTAGGTCATTACAGAGTATTGAGCAGAGTTTCCTGTGCTATACCCTAGGTGCTTATTGTTATCTATAGTTATCTATTTTATATATAGTTAACTAATATATAATAGTGTAATTATGTCAATCCCAATCTTCCAATTCATCCCACCCTTTCTTTCCCCCCTGGTAACCATAAGTTTGTTTTCTACATGTGTGATTCCATTTCTGTTTTGTAAGTAAGTTCATTTACATCATTTTGTAGATTTCACATACAAGCCATTTGCAGCAACATGCTTAGCTTTCTATTGAATGTGTTACTTAAAAGGTTTAGTTAAAAAGACCGAAGCCCATGTCATCATCAGACTCTTGAGATTCTTCTTTCTTTACTTCTGTGTTCTTCTCCTCAGCTGGGACAGCAGTGGTGGAGGGGGCTGGACTCCTGCTGAGACCACCAGCAGCTGGGGGGAGCAGGTCCAGCAGCCCCCACACGGCAGATGAGGCTCCCAGTGTTGACACTGGCCAGAGCCTGTGCAAACCAACCTGGCCAGAAAGAGCCAGTGTTTACACCGGCTGCTTTAATGAAGGTGTTGATCTTATCCTCCGTGAGCCTTACCGTGTAGAATGAGGGCTGAACAGAGGCAGGTGAGCTCCGAGACGGAGGCCATCCTGGAGTGCTGGGCAAGGGCTACGGTGTGGCGCTAGCCTCTGGATGAAGTGCGGGCCTCACCCCAATGTGGCCTTGCTTCCTTGGAAGGACTAAGCATCTTAGGGCAGCTGAGAAAAGGCAAGTTTTTGATTTTTATTTATGTTTTAAGGGCATTTAAATTATTATTATTATTATTTTGGCTGTGCTCTGGAATCTTAGTTCCCCCACCAGGGATCAAAACCTGTATTGGGAACTCGGAGCCTTAACCACTGGACTGCCACAGAAGTCTCAAGCCTTTTTGAATAGGATCTTTCTCGAGAAGAGCTTTAAGGGGACACGCGCTAAACACAGATGGTCCCAGATTGGGTCTACCCTGGCCCAGTTAACATCTTGTTTTTCTTTTCATACCACTTTGTACCTCTGGGTGTCAGGTCCCTTCTTTTCCAAGTGGGGCCTTTGGAAAGTGTGGTCTTCATGCTGCTTTTGGACAGAACTCCACTCAATTTGGAGCATGTGAGATGATCCTTAAAGGATTAGGGTAAGCGTTAGAGGAATGCTGTTGATGAATAGTGTCCCTGTGCTAAAGCACAGTCAGGAGAGCAGAGAAAGTGGTGCTTGCCAGGCTTTCACCTCCAACCCTTGGCGTGTCCTCTCCAGATGCCGATAGCAAGTCTTTCCATGTGACCCCCCAGGTGAATCCAATCCTGACCTCCTGTACCGCCACCATCTCCCAATCTCCCAGCCTTGGGACCTGGGGATGGAGAGTGGTAGGGAAATCCCTCTGCTTCTCCCTGTAGGATCTTCCTAATCTGTAGTTAGATGCTTTGCTCTTTTAAGTAATGCAAATCTAAATTTTAAACTAAAATCATCAAAATACTAGGAACTGTGCTACAGCTGAAAATGTATATGATAACATCAAAGCAACAAACACTTTAAAGGAAAAAATGAACTCTACACATTTTTTAACTGTCTGAAGCAAATTAATTGAAAGACTTTAAAAACCTGGAAAAATATTTATAATATATATGGCATTAAAGTTTTACTATTTTAAATATATGGAGAGTCCTTACAAATTAATATTTTTAAAACAGTATGTAGCCTTCACTTTCACTTTCACTTTTCACTTTCATGCATTGGAGAAGGCATTGGCAACCCACTCTAGTGTTCTTGCCGGGAGAATCCCAGGGATGGGGGAGCCTGGTGGGCTGCCGTCTATGGGGTCGCACAGAGTCGGACACGACTGAAACGACTTAGCAGCAGCAGCAGCCTAGTAAACAAATGAACCAAGAACATAAACTGGCAATAAAACACAGACATACACACATGCATACACGTAACCAAATATAGACCAGGAAAATTTTAAGTTCAATTCCTTCAGCTGGTCAAATAAAAGCTGGTTGAATCAGAGTTGTTACCTAGAAAATTTACTTTAAAATTGATAGTACTTGGCTACTATCAGTCATCAACAGTCTCAGTATAAATTGGTACAGCTGTGCTGAATGTAACTTTGGAAAAATATATTCATTTTTTAATCCTAAAATTGTGCACAAACTGTAATTCTTCCTCTAAGAATTCACCCTAAGAAAATGATTATAGAATGTAACCAAGATTTATTTACCAAGGTTATTTATCAATACACTTGTTTAAAATAGCCAAAAACATGGAAATAACCTCAAGCCTATCATTTGGGAATTGGTTGAATAAACTGTGTATACCCATGTAATGGGAAATTATGAAACCATTTTGAATAAGATTGAAAAGTAACATCTAGGAGGAGAGATATAGTCATGTTTTATTGTGGGCAAAGCTTACAAAATAGTTTATAAGGTATGATTCATGATTGAAACATTTTAAAATAAGAATATACATGGAAATAAAGAAAAACTATACAACCGAGGTTATTTCTGATTGACAGTCCTGCAGTGTTTATTATTTTCTCTTTATCCCTTGTCTATCTATAATCATATAAATCTTCTACAGTGAACACTGATTGCTGTCATAAGAGATTATTATTTTAAAATATTAAAGCTAAAGGCAAATAGGTAGTTAAGTAGTACAGGAATGAATTTTGATACCATATGAGAAAGTTGGTTTGAAATATGTAAGAGGGGAGTATCGGTGCATTGAAATCCCAAGGTGAGAATGAGGAAAGCAGTTGTGTCATGGAAAGAAGGATTTCAGATAAAACAAGTGTGCAGAGGAAGACAAGCTGAGATTTGAAACTGCTGAAGAGGGATAAGTATGGCATTGACTATTAGTTCAGATAAGAAAGTCAAGGAGCAAACTTTGAATGCATAAGTCAACTTGATATCATACAAAATAATAATGTGTTTTTATTTGGTGCAAATGTGGTAATGGCCAAATTACTCTCAAAAGCAGACACCTTGAAGGGGAGCCTGCAGAACCCTGGAGGCAGTTAATTGATCTCCAGCATGACTGGGATTTTCAAGCTGGTGTTAAGTTTAACAATCTTGAAAGGTGTTTTGGAGTTCAAATGCAAAATAAGTCCCTCTCTTGGAGGGAATTCTGTGAATTAGTTGGAGACACAGGCATTTACTGCTCACAGTTTTCCTCATTTGCTGGAGGGTATCGTTATCTTTATAGTTCTATATATAAAATAGGCAAGTGTCCTAGGTCATGCCTCTTCCCAGGAAAAATTGATTACATGCTGGTAAGCAAAAGGAAGCCTGGAAAGTCTGCCAATGGACAGAGATATAGAGACATAACACAACACAAAAGCCCATACGTTTGGAAAACTGATGCCTTTCCCCAGCCATCAAGGAATTGTCCTCTTCATCCCATTTGCGACTAACACATATATATATTATTGCTATATAAAACAAATAACTGGTGTATATACACTGTTCAGCACAAGGAACTCCACTCAGTACTCTGTGGTGACCTAAATGGAAAGGAAATCCAAAAAAGAGGGGATATATATATATACATATAGCTGATTCTCTGTGCTGTGAAGTAGAAACTAAATAACACAACATTGAAAAGCATCAATACTCCAATAAAAGTTTTTTGTTTTTGTTTTTGTTTTTTTTTAAAAGGAGTTGTCTTTTTAGGGAGGAATTTGTTATTTTCGAGGACTGCACATTAACATTCCCAGAATTTTCCTATGTTCCAGAAAAACCACTACATAGAGATTTCCACCACTCTAGTATTCATATTTCCTAATACATGGGTATAGAATGCTACAGCAATTGGCTACAAACTGGAAGGAAAGTTTTGTGGTTAATGAAACCAACTTGCCTTGAGAAGCAGGTATACCTGGATTTACCACTGAACTCATTTTCCTTACATGCAAAATTGAGATAACAATACCTCACTTATGCAGTTGTTTACAAGATAAAAGTAAATAATATTCATAAATGCCTAGTCCATAATAAACAATAGCTACTGTTGAGGCATGATTTGAGGGGGAAGTTGGGGAGGACTTGGAAATGTGTAAGACAAGAAATACAGTCGCTCCTTTAACGACATAGGTTTGAACTATGCAGGTCCACTTATACAAGCATATTTTTTTCAGTAGTAAGTACTGCAGTACTACATGTGCGTATGGTTGGTTGAATCCACAGATGTGGAATTGTGGATGCAAGGGTCAGTCCTAAGTGATACATGTCGATTTTCGATTTCATGGAGGATCATTGCCCCTAACCTCTGCATTGTTCAAAGATCAACTGTATATGTAACTTGAACTGAAGTACATCAATACACTGGCAGTGGTTTTTAAACTTTTTACTGAAACATAGCTGATTTACAATGTTGTGTTAGTTTCAGGTGTACAACAAAGTGATTCCATTAAACCTATATATAAATATATATGGTAGTTTTTTACATTCTCTTCCACTGTAGGTTACTGCATGATATTGAGTATAGTTCCCTGTGCTATACAGCAAGTCACTTCAGTCAGTTCAGTCGCTCAGTTGTGTCTGACTCCTTGCGACCCCATGAACCGCAGCACGCCAGGCCTCCCTGTCCATCACCAACTCCCGGAATTCACTCAAACACGTCCATCGAGTTGGTGATGCCATCCAGCCATCTCATCCTCTGTCGTCCCCTTCTCCTCCTGCCCTCAATCCCTCCCAGCATCAGAGTCTTTTCCAAAGAGTCAACTCTTCACATGAGGTGGCCAAAGCACTGGAGTTTCAGCTTTAGCATCATTCCTTCCAAAGAACACCCAGGACTGATCTCCTTTAGAATGAACTGGTTGGATCTCCTTGCAGTCCAAGGGACTCTCAAGAGTCTTCTCCAAAAGCATCAATTCTTTGGTGCTCAGCTTTCTTCACAGTCCAACTCTCACATCCATACATGACTACTGGAAAAACCATAGCCTTGACTAGACAGACATTTGTTGGCAAAGTAATATCTCTGCTTTTGAATATGCTATCTAGGTTGGTCATAACTTTCCTTCCGAGGAGTAAGCGTCTTTTAATTTCATGGCTACAGTCACCATCTGCAATGATTTTGGAGCCCCCAAAAATGAAGTCTGACACTGTTTTCACTATTTCCCCATCTATTTCCCATGAAGTGATGGGACCAGATGCCATGATCTTCGTTTTCTGAATGTTGAGCTTTAAGCCAACTTTTTTACTCTCCTCTTTCACTTTCATCAAGAGGCTTTTTAGTTCCTCTTCACTTTCTGCCATAAGGGTGGTGTCATCTGCATATCTGAGGTTATTGATATTTCTCCCGGCAATCTTGATTCCAGTTTGTGCTTCTTCCAGCCCAGCGTTTCTCATGAAGTATTCTTCATATAAGTACCCATTACCTATTTTATATATAGTAGTGCATATATTTTAATCCCAAACTCCTATTTTATCCCATCTGTTCTTTTCCTTTTGGTAACTATAAGTTTTTTTCTATGTCTGTGAGTCTTTTTCTGTTCTGTTAATTAGTTCATTTGTATGATTTTTGTCTTTCTCTTTCTGACTTCACTTAGTGTGATAATCTCTAGACCCATCCATGTTACTGTAAATGGCTTATTTCATTCTTTTTAATAACTGAGTAGTACTCCATTATATATCTTCTTAATGCATTCATATGCCGATGGACACTTTAGTTGCTCCCACATTTTGGCTACAATAGCAATGTTTTAGGTGACAACTTCTTATCTGAAATGCCACAAAAATCCAAAACAAAATTTAGATACTTCTATTTATAATCAAGTTGAAAATTCATTTCAAGTTCATATTTTCATCAGGTGTGGCCAACATTTTAACAATCTGATATTTTGCTCTTCTCACATTCTCAATGGAAAGTATGTTTGTCCTATTTTTAGACAACTCTATAAATTTAACATAGCATATATGACCCAACATGCTTATCTTAATATCAAAAGACTGGTGAGATTGTTTTCCTCCTCACAACAACTAAAACGTTTCTGTAGTCTAGTACCTAAATCAGTAAAGAATGGAAAATTATTAAGATACTGTTAAGCTAATCTCCATTTGTGAATTTTTCTTCCTTTTCTTTTCTTTTCTTCTTACCTCAACAGAGTAGGTTAAGTTTTTGCCTTATTCACATAAGATATTTTAGAGAAAAACCTTTTTAGGTATAATCATTTTCAAGGAAAATCTCTTATGCAAGCTGATTTAAGCTTGTTCTTACAGAAGCAAAACTTTCTGAATCATTGATTTCATCCTACAACCATTACAATATGGTGACGTAAGTGATAATGACATGGTCAGTCAATCAGGAATAGGTTTATTTTAGTTTAACAAAATTTGGAACAAGTGCTTTAGATCTACAAGACTTTGCCCTCTCCTTTCAGAGATGGTAAGCTGTCTAGCTAAGGAGTCAAAGCCACCTAACAACAAAAACCGGGCTTAAAACTCAGGCGCCCAGCTTTAAGGTAGAAAGTGAAACATTGGTGTTTCTGAGAAAGGTTTGAATAATCAGCTTTAGGTTTTAATAATCAGCTTTAAAACCCAATATTGCAAAGCACATCACACACATGATGTTTCCTAGCTAAATGATTTTGCTTGTAATTTGCAGGGTTTTGAGTAGAATGGAATTGTTGAATAACATGATAGACAGTCTAGTCTCTGCTTTGCCATTTAATACAACTATAAATTTCTCTATCTGCAAAATGGGAACAATAGAACCTACCTCACAGGGGCATTCAGAGAATAAAATGAGAGAGATTATGAAAGTGAAATTGATTTGTTAACTATTAGAATATTTGAAAATGCAAGGTAGTGGTATTATCATTATTAATCAGTTTACAGAAATCCCTGGCTCTTTTATTTTGAAGGAACATGATTTTGGGTTCTCAAGGCTTATTTCAGCAACATAGCTCTTAGATTTAAGACATTGAAGGTGTTTTTGTTTTTTTTTTAACAAAGGGGATTTTTGCTATGCAATAAGAAAATATAAATAATTCTCTAAAACAAAGCTATCTAATTATATCAGGGGGTTCTGATAACAGCATAAACCAGCAAAGTGGAATCTAAGTGTTTTATTATCAGAATCATAAAATAGAAATACAGTCTGTTATTGCATTATTGCAAATTCTTTATTTTTATAATACAGATTTGAGAGTGCTTCCCAAATCATTATTTTTATACTCAATACATTCCTGTTGATTTTAATATAATTTCACAATATCATGTCACTTTTACTAATGGATTTTTTGGTAAATATACCATAGTTTCTACATAAAAAGCATGATGGAGCTGAGATCTCTGCTACAGCCATTAATTCTCCCATGCAATATACCAATTAGGCCTGAATCTTATCTTCAAAAATATACATAGGGCCATTTGTACATAATTCACACCCAAACCTAATGATAACATCATAAACTGTTTTCCCACCATTGAAGCACACATATGTTTAACTTTGAAATGTTTTGCCAGAAGAATGCCTTTGAAAAAAAAACCCACTGTCTCATCAATTGCTGCTTTTTTCTACTGTATACTTTATGAATTGCCTCATCATAATTAACTCCAACCACTGGAATTAATTACTCCAGATGATCTGGAAATTGGTCCTCTCGATTCCTCTGAAATTCATTGAGATCATCCTGCAAAGCAGGGAAAGAGGATTGAAAAAAGCAAAATGTTTTTGAAAAACTGAACATGTTTTAGCATTTTGTATTTTAGAGAAGAAGTAACACAGGAAGATTTTTTTGGCATATTTTATTCCTTTTTCATTTTGTAAGATTATAGACATTAGGAACTGAAAGTGATCATAGTGAATTTCTGGTTCAGCCCCCTCCTTCCATACATGTGAAAGGACCCTAAAAAAAAAAATCCTGGAAGCTTGGGTGAATTGGCCAAGGTCACACATGGTCATGGGCACCTGATCCAAAACCCACATCAGGGTCCAGTTTGGCAATAAAATAAGAAAGATGGATAATTGATCTCACAGACTTTCTCACACCGAAAGCACACATGACACTAAGGAGTTAGGAAAGGTGAGCATGCATTGAAAATGAACACTTTGCTAGAAACACACCAGAGTGCTCATTTGAAGGAGCTTTGGGTTTGATTCAGCCCATCCCAACTTGGTCCCAGTTGCTTTCAGATCTGCCATCAAAGTTATCCATCCCCAAATCTGTTACAATTAGAGACCATTTAGATTTGATAGAACAATTCTATGTCAACCAGCTACAAGCAAAATTGCAAAATAGTTGATAACACTTTACAATTTTTTAGTTGTCTGAGAAAATTTTATCTTTTTTGTTTGTTTGTTTGTTTGTTTAATTTTTATTTTTACTTTATTTTACTTTACAATACTGTATTGGTTTTGCCATACATTGACATGAATCCGCCACGGGTGTACATGAGTTCCCAAACATGAACCCCCTCCCACCTCCCTCCCCATAACATCTCTCTGGGTCATCCCCATGCACCAGCCCCAAGCATCCTGTATCCTGCATCAGACATAGACTGGTGATTCGTTTCTTACATGATAGTATACGTGTTTCAATGCCATTCTCCCAAATCATCCCACCCTCTCCCTCTCCCTCTGAGTCCAAACGTCCGCTCTACACATCTGTGTCTCTTTTGCTGTCTTGCATACAGGGTCATCATTGCCATCTTTCTAAATTCCATATATATGTGTTAGTATACTGTACTGGTGTTTTTCTTTCTGGCTTACTTCACTCTGTATAATCAGCTCCAGTTTCATCCATCTCATTAGAACTGATTCAAATGTATTCTTTTTAATGGCTGAGTAATACTCCATTGTATATATGTACCACAGCTTTCTTATCCATTCATCTGCTGATGGACATCTAGGTTGTTTCCAAGTCCTGGCTATTATAAACAGTGCTGTTATCTTTTAAATAATGTACATATTTGTTAATGTTGATTCTTCCAAAATATTAGCATTCTTTCAAAAAATGCTAAATTCTATCTCAGAAAGAGTCCATGTGACCCAACCAGAGCAGAGACCTGGAAATCAGGGATCAGAGACAAGAATATCCCAGAATATGTCATATGTTTAATTTTTTCTAAATTTCATTTTTAATTGATTAATTTTTGGCTGAGCTGGATATTCGTTGTTGCTTGTGGGCTTTCTCTAGTTTCACTGAGTAGGGGATACTCTCTAGTTGTGGGGCACAGGCGTCTCATTGCAATGTCTTCTCCTGTTGCAGAGTGCGGGCTCTAGGCACATGAGCTTCAGTAGTTGCGGTGCTTGGGCCTAATTGCCCTGTGGCATGCAGGATCTTCCCAGACCATGGATCCAACTCATGTCCCCTGCATTGGCAGGCAGATTCATAACAACTGGACCATGAGGGAAGTCTTGTCATACCTTTATATAAGGCAAGAATTGCTGTAAATGAGGAATATATGAGTAAATTAAAAAATACAAGTAGGCTTTTTTTTTCCATTGTTTTCCCATGTATTTTCCAAAAGCTCCTGATATAATGAAGTAAATGGTGATATGTGTCAGGTGAGTCTTCCCAGAAACAGATGCCTTGACCAGAGCTAGCAGTGGAAGATATTAATTGGGGATAATGTCTGTGACAGATAAAGGGGGAAAGAAGCAAGAGCAATTCCAGAAAACTTTCAGACTCTGATGTAGAGGTGTGGTGACTGAGGAAGTAGGTGGGAAGAAAGGAGAGTCAGGGTTGGAGGAGGTGAGGGGGCGAACTTCAGCCTGTGGGGCAGTTATGAGGAAGCTTGGTCAGCCAATGGTGGGCAGCAAGACAAGCTTCCAGGAACCAGTTGCCACTGTCTAGAGTTTGAAAGTCCCCTCACACTGCTTTGCTCAGTGGTCTGCTGGGGGCTGCCAGGGAAGTATTTGGCATTGACTCAAAAACTGAGGCAGAGCCCAAGGTCACTTACACTTAGAGACTGTTGGCCACACACACTCCTGGAAGCAGGTCTAACTTGAAGTGATGGCTCAGTGGTACCAGTATGGCTTCTACTTACATGCGTCGATTGATTTCTTTCCAGTGTGGTACCATGGGCTGAAATTGACAACAGCCAATCAGGTGCTGCCAACTTGAATTTGGATACACACTCTTTCCCAAGGACTTACCCAATTACATTCATATAGGAATCCCTTTGTGAAAATTTTCCATAGCTTAACAAGTCAAAAAACATATCATAGAGTTTCCAAGCTCTTCCAAGACCCTTCATTCTCAGCGTTTCTCTTTACTTCTAAGGGCTCATGGCTCAGGCTGTGGGCAGGGCAGCAGTTTCTGCTGAGTCAGAGATCTCCATTGTGTTCTTGTGCACCGGCTTTTGGAACTCAAGTAAAGGCCTTTTCATTTCAGGTGAAATTCCTCTTGGTAGATTGGACCTAGGCTGGTCTTTGGAGAGAGATCAAGCCCTGAGATTTTGGAGTGGGAGCATTGACCCAAGACCATAGACAACCAGAGAACTAACCCTAGGGAGTATCAAATAGTGAGAACTCACACAAAGGAAATGATTTGAATACAAGACCTGGAATCACCCAACCACCAGTAGCACCCTGTGCAGGACGCCTCATCTAAACAACAAACAAAACAAAAATACAAACCCAATCATCAGTAGACAGGATTACCACCTCACTCAGCCTTTCCCATCAGAAGAAAAACAAACAAACAAACCAACAAAAACTCAGCACAAATCTCACCCTATAATGACAACCCATTCCAGTATACTTGCCTGAAAAATCTCATGGACAGAAGGGCCTGGTGAGCTGCAGTCCATGGGGTCGCAAAGAGTCGGGCATGACTGGGCAACTAACACTTACTATAAGAAGCTTACACAAACCACTGGACCAACCTTAGGAGGGCAGAAACCAAAGGGAAGAAAGAATTCAACCTTGAAGCCTGGGAAAAGAAGACCTCAGATACAGTTAGTTAAAAAAAATAATGAAGAGGCAGAGAAATACTACACAAATGAAGGAACAAACTAGAAACACAGAACTCCAAATAAATGAAGAGGAAGCAGGCAAACTACCTGAAAAAGAATTCAGAATAATGATAGTAAAGATGATCAGAAACTTTGAAAATAAAATGGAGAAACTGCAAGTATCAATTAACAAAGACCTAGAAGAACTAAAGAATACACGTACAAAGACAAACAACACAGTTACTGAAATTAAAAATACTCTAGAAGGAATCAATAGCAGAATATCTGAAGCAGAGAAATGAATCAGTGAGCTGGAAGATAAAATGGTAGGAATAACTTCTGAAGAGCAGAATAAAGTAAAAAGAATGAAAAGAACTGAGGATAGTATCAGAGACCTCTGGGGCAATATCAAATGCACCAATATTTGAATTATAGGGGTAGAAGAAGAAGAGAAAAATAAAGGGTATGAGAAAAAATCTGAAGACATTATAGTTGAAAATTTCTGCAACATGGAAAAGGAAACAGTCAATTAAGTCCAGGAGGCACAAAGAGTCCCATACAAGATAAACGAAGGAGGAACATGCCAAGACACATACTAATCTGACTAACAAAGACTAAACACAAAGAAAGAATATTAAAAGCAGAAAGGGAGAAGCAACAAGTAACATACAAAGGAAACCCCATACACTTAACAGCTGATCTTTCAGCAGAAACACTGCAGGCCAGAAAGGAATGGCAGGATATATTTAAGGTATTGAAAGGGAAAAATCTACAACCAAGATTACAGTACCTGGCAAGGATCTCATTCAAAATTAATGGAGAAATAAAAACTTTTCAGACAATGAAACATTAAGAGAATTCAGTACCACCAAACCAGCTTTACAACAAATGTTGAAGGGACTTATATAGTCAAGAAATACAAGAGAAGAAAAAAGATCTACAAAATCAATCAATCAGTTAAGAAAATGGCAATAGGAACATATATAGCAATAATTACTTTAAATGTAAATGTATTAAATACTCCAACCAAAAGGCACAGACTGGCTGAGTGGACATAAAAACGAGATCCATATATATGCTGTCTACAAGAAACCCACTTCAGGCCCAAAGACACATATAAACTGAAAGTGAGAGGATGGAAAAATATATTCCATGCAAATGGGAAGCAAAAGAAAGCTGGAGTAGCGATCTTCGTATCAGACAAAATAGACCTTAAAGAAGATTACAAGAGATAAGGAAGGACACTACATAATGATCAAGGGATCAATCCAAGAGGAAGACATAAAAATTGTAAATATCTATGCACCCAACATAGGAGCACCTCAATACATAAGACAAACACTAACAGACGTAAAAGGAGAAATTGACAGTAACACAATAATAGTAGGAGACTTTAACATCCCACTCACACCAAAGGACAGATCATCAAAACAGAAAATTAATAAGGAAACACAAATCTTAAATGATACATTAGATGAGATGGATTGCATTGATATCTTCAGGACATTTCATCGAAATGCAGAAGAAAACACCTTCATCTCAAGTGCACATGGAACATTCTCCAGGATGTTGGGCCACAAATCAAACCTCAGTAAATTTAAGAAAATTGAAATTGTATCAAGCATCTTCTCCAACCACAACATTATGAGATTAGATATCAATTACAAGAAAAAAACTGTAAGAAACACAAACACATGGAGATTAAACAACACATTTCTAAATAACCAACAGGTTACTGAAGAAATCAAAAGGGAAATCAAAAAATTTCTAGAAAGAAATGACAGTGGAAACACAACAACTCAAAACCTATGGGATGCAGTGAAAGCAGTTCTAAGAGGGAAGTTTATAGCAATACAATCCTACCTCAAGAAACAAGAAAAACATTAAATAGACAACTAAACTTTACACCTAAAACAACTGGGAAAGGAAGAACAAAAAAGCCCCAAACTTAGTAGAAGGAAAGAAATCATAAAGATCCAAGCAGAAATAAATGAAAAAGAAATGAAAGAAACAATAGTAAAGATTAATAAATCTAAAAGCTGATTCTTTGAGAAGATAAACAAAATTAACAAGCCTTTAGACAGACTCATCAAGAAAAAAAGACAGAAGAATCAAGTCAACAAAATTAGAAATGAAAAAGGCGAGGTTACAACAGACAATGCAGAAATACAAAGGACTATAAGAGACTATTATGAACAACCATATGGCAACGAAATAACCTGGAAGAAATGGACAGATTCTTAGAAAAGTTCAATCTTCCAACTGAACCAGGAAGAAATAGAAATTAACAACCCAATTACAGCCACTGAAATTGAAGCTGTGATCAAATATCTTCCAAAAAACAAAAGCCCAGGACCAGATGGCTTCACAGGAGAATTCTATCAAACATTTAGAGAAGAGCTAATGCCCATCCTTCTAAAACTGTTTCAAAAAATTGCAGGGGAAGGAACACTTCCAAACTCATTCTACGAGGCCACCATCACCCTGATACCAAAACCAAAGACAGCACAAAAAAAGAAAACTACAAGCCAATATCACTGATGAACATAGATTCAAAAATCCTCAACAAAGTTTTAGCAAACAGAATTCAGCAACACATCAAAAAGCTCATACACTATGATCAAGTTGGGTTTATTCCAGGAATGCAAGCATTCTTCAATATACACAAATCAATCAATGTGATACACTATATTAACAAATTGAAAGATTAAAAACCATATGATAATCTCAATAGATGCAGAAAAAGCCTTTGACAAAATTCAGCCCCCATTTATTATTAAAACTCTTCAAAAAATGGGGATAGAAGGAACCTACCTCAACAAAGTAAAGGCCATACATGATAAGCCTACAGCAAACATTATTCTCAGTAGTGAAAAATGGAAAGCACTTCCTCTAAGATCAGGGGAAGGTGGTTCTTTGAGAAGATAAACAAAATTGACAAGCCTTTAGCCAGACTCATCAAGAAAAAAAGACAGAAGAATCAGATAATTTGACTCCTATCAAATTAGCAATGGCATTTTTCACAGAACTAGAGCAAAAAATTTCACAATTCATATAAAAACACAGAAGACCCTGAATAACCAAAACAGTCTTGAGAAAGAAGAATGGAGCTGGAGAAATCAACCTTCCCGGCTTCAGATTATACTACAAAGCTACAGTCATCAAGACAGTATGGTACTGGCACAAAAAACAGAAATATAAACCAATGGAACAAGATAGAAAGCCCAGAAATAAACTGATGGACCTATGGGTACCTTATTTTTTGACAAAGGAGCAAGAAGACAAGGGTGTCCACTTTCACCACTATTATTCAACATAGTTCTGGAAGTCCTAGCTACAGCAATCAGAGAGAAGAAAAAGAAATAAAGGAATCCAGATCAGAAAAGAAGAAGTAAATCTCTCACTGTTTGCAAATGACATGATACTATACATAGAAAACTCTGAACATAGTATCAGAAAATTACTAGAACTAATCAGTGAATTTAGCAAAGTTGCAGGATACAAAGTCAATACACAGATATCACTTGCATTTCTATATACTAACAATGAAGAATCACAAAGAGAAATTAAGAAATCAATCCCATTCACCATTGCAACAAAAGAAATTAAATATCTAGGAATAAACTTACCAAAGGAGACAAAAGAACTGTACACAGAAAATTATAAGACCCTAATGAAAAAAATCAAAGATGACATAAACAGATGAAGAAATATTCCATGTTCCTGGGTAGGAAGAATCAATGTTGTGAAAATGACTATACTACCAAATGCAATATACAGATTTAATGTGACCCCTATCAAATTATCAATGGCATTTTTCACAGAACTAGAACAAAAATTTTCACAATTCATGCGAAAACACAGAAGACCCTGAATAGCCAAAGCAGTCTTGAGAAAGAAGAATGGAGCTGGAGAAATCAACCTTCCTGGCTTCAGATTATACTACAAAGCTACAGTCATCAAGACAGTATGGTACTGGCACAAAAAAACAAAAGTATAAACCAATGGAACAAGATAGAAAGCCCAGAAATAAACTGATGGACCTATGGGTACCTTATTTTTTGACAAAGGAGCAAGAATACACAATGGGGCAAAGACAGCCTCTTCAATAAATGGTGCTGGGAAAACTGGACAGCTACATGTAAAAGAATGAAATTAGAACACTTCCTAACACCCTACACAAAGATAAACTCAAAATGGATTAAAGACCTAAATGTAAGATAAGAAACTATAAATTTAGAGGAAAACATAGGCAGAACACTTGATGACATAAATCAAAGCAAGATCCTCTATGACCCACCTCCTAGTGTAACAGAAATGAAAACAAAAGTAAATAAGTGGGACATGATTAAACTTAAAAGCTTTTGCACGGCAAAGAAAACTATAAGCAAGGTGAAAAGACAACCCTCAGAATGGGAGAAAATAATAACAAATTAAACAACTGACAAAGGATTAATTTCCAAAATATACAAGCTGCTCATACAACTCAATACCAGCAAAACAAACAACCCAATCAAAAAGTGGGACTCAAACAGACATTTCTCCAAAGAAGACATACAGATGGCTAACAAACACATGAAAAGATGCTCAACATTGCTCATTATTAGAGAAATGCAAATAAAATCTACAATGAGATGTCACCTCACACCAGTCAGACTGGTCATCATCAAAAAGTCTACAAATAATAAATGCTGGAAGTTGGTGTGGAGAAAAGGGAACACTCTTGCACTGTTGGTGGGAATGTAAATTGATACAGCCACTATGGAAGATGGTATGGAAATTCCTTTAAAAACTAGGAATAAAACCACCATATGACCCAGAAATCCTACTCTTAGGTATATACCCTGAGGAAATCAAAATTGAAAAAGACATATGTATCCCATTGTTCATTGCAGCACTATTTACAATAGCTAGCACATGGAAGCAACATAGATATCCATCGACAGATGAATGGATAAAGATGTTGTGGTACATATACACAATGGAATATTACTCAATCATAAAAAGGAACACATTTAAGTCAGTTCTGATGAGGTGAATGAACCTAGAAGCTATTATTCAGAGTGAAGTGAGTCAGAAAGAGAAAGATAAATATCATATTCTAATGCATATATATGGAATCCAGAAAAATGGTACTGAAGAATTTATTTTTTAGGGCAGCAATGGAGAAACAGACATAGAGAATAGACTTATGGACATGGGAAGAGAAGGTGAGATGTATTGAAAGAGTAACACAGAAACTTACATTACCATATATAAAATAGATAGCCAATGGGAATTTGCTGTATGGCTCAGGAAACTCAAACAGGGGCTCTGTATCAATCTAGAGGGGTGGGGTGGGGTGGGAGATGGGAGAGAGGTTCAAAAGGGAGGGGATATATGTATACCTGTGGCTGATTCATGTTGAGGTTTGACAGAAAACAACAAAATTCTGTAAAGCAATTACCCTCCAATAAAAAAAATTTTAATATATCATAAACATTTATGAAACCCTCTCAGCTCATGGACTATTTCTCCTTAGATGTGACCTGACCCCCCCCCAACTTGACCCCAACCCCATTGGAAGCACTAATTGAAAGTAACTTTGCTTTTTAGAAAACAATTAATTCTAATTCTAACGTGTTCCCCATCTTATTCTGGAAAATGAATTCTCTCCCCTGAGTATCCATAGGACATTTACTCAACCTTGATTCTTCTCATTGATTTTGTCTCCCTGCAGAAAAGCAACTTCATTTTTTGTCCTGCTGATTTGTTTTAATCAAATTGCTCAGTGATATAAAACAGAAAATCAAGGAAGATGCATTTTGCTTGTTACTCTGATATGTTATTGAGCAGCTTTATTTCTACATTCCTCTTCTTGGGCTGGGCCTGTGTGCTTGACATTCACTTGTCAGCCCTCACTACTGGGTACTTGATGGTGTTGAAGGCAAACTGACTCAGAGCAAAACTTTTTTCTCTTGGTCAAATTAAAATCCGTGTTATTGCCATAGTTTTGAGCCATAGATGTAATGTATTCATGTAACAGTGGAGGATGAACCATTTCCAAATTGAATCTTAAGTCCTAAGCTCGCCCGCCCCTGAATTTCAAAAATCATGTATTCAAGTATTTGATCACCATTTTCAATTGATGGATGATTAATAGAAAAAGACATCTCAGACTTAATGTGTCCAAAGCAGAATTCTCGATTTTCCCTCTGCAAACCTGCTCTTCCTTCAGTCCTCTGTGTGTGTGCTTTGTACCTCAGTCATATCCAACTCTTTGCGACCTGATGAACTGTAGCCTTCCAGGCTCCTCTGTCCCTGAGATTTTCCGGGCAAGACTACTGGAGTGGGTTGCCATTTACTCCTCCAGAGTATCTTCCCAACCCAGCGCTCAAACCCACATCTCTTGCGTCTCTTGCATAGGCAGTCAGGTTCACCATTGAGGGAAGTGAAGACCCATCAGTCCTTTACCATTTGGTAAACTACCTCTAACCTCTAGTTGCTCTGGTTTAAAAAAAAAAAAAAAACACTCTGGACTCACCCTTGACTCTTCTTTGGCATCTTTGTATCCCATCCATGAATGAATCATCTCCCTTCTCCCTAGGGCATTTCCAGCTACATCCGCCATTACGATTCTCACCCAGACCACCACCAGCTCTCACCTGCATTATTTCAAGAGGCTCCTGAATGGTCTCTGTGTTTCTTTTACCTTTTCAGTCAGTTTTCCTTTTCTGCTGCCAGAGTGGTCCTTTTCAACATAAGATATATCATCTCACTTCCCTTACCAAGGGCTTCCCTGGGTGGCTCAGTTGGTAAAGAATCTGCCTGCGTTGTGGGAGCCCTGGCTTCAGTCCCTGGGTTGGGAAGATCCCCTGGAGAAGGGAAAGACTACCCACTCCAGTATTCTGGCCTGGAGAACTCCATGGACTGTATAGTCCATGGGGTCGCAAAGAGTCAGACACAACTGAGCGACTTTCACTTTCCTTTACCAAAACTCTTCCAAGACTTGTCTTCTCATTCTGGCTCTGAATTCTCTGCCGTGGTCTGTGGCACTTTCCATTATCTGTGACCTGATGCATGCTGTGACTGCCTCTCTGGTCACTGTCTCTCCCCCATCGCCCTCACTCTGTTTCAGCCCTAGGATTTCCTTGCTCTTCTTTGAGTAAGTCAGGTTCACTCTTATATCAGGGTCTTTGCATCTGCTCTTCCTTCTGCATGGACCAATCCATCCAGCCTTTCTTGAAGGACAAATGCTACTTCTGGAAGAGAAGAAAGAACAGGACAGATAATTAGAGGACGCTCAGAGCCAGGAGGGGCATAGTGATGCATAGACACAATGGAAAGTGGATTTGGGGCTTGAGTCAACTTTCCCAAAGCCTCAAAGCACTGGGGAGCTCCCTCTGCCAGCAGAGCTATACTAAACAACAGTGGATAAACCTCCCACTCTCTGCCCCTCAAAGGAAATATTTACTGTTGTCTTCCACAAACCCAGTGCTTTACATAACTTATTCTTCTAAGTCCCCACAACAATACCACAGGGTATACATGACTATCATCATTGATGGTGTACATATAAACAGTGTTCACGTGTTCCACCTATGGTGAGATTCCATGTCACACAGCCATGGAATAAGGACAGAACCAAGCAGAGGTTGGGCCACTTTCAGAATTCATGTGTTCCTCTTCTTGTCATGCATCCCAAGTAAATGAAACCATTTGCTTCCATCCCCACCCCTTCCACCTCTCTATTTATGATATTCCATCAGAATATTCCCTCACCCTTCCAATCTCTTCTTAAATTCCGACTTACACTTCCACGACCAGCTCCAGTGATGGCCTGGCTTTCCTGGGCCACCCTCCTCCCCATCTCAAGGAAAGATGAGAGACTTTCCTCCTCACCCTCAAGGTCTGTGGACATGGCTTGTGTGCCTGTTGTACCCTCATTGCTGTTATATTTATAAGGGTCTAAGTTTACCCCATCAATTCTAAGAAACTGGAGTTCAGAGCCATATTTTCATCATATTTTTACCCCTCAACACACAGAACAGTGCCTTGCACATGTTAGATGTTCACCAATGTTGTTGCTGTTGAAGAGACTTTAATGGAAATTATGCTACCAGGTCTTTGTCAGCTAGTCATTGGTAACAACAACTAACTTTCATTGACCACTAGGTGCCAGGCACTTGCTAATCCTTTATATAATCTATCTCAATTTATTCCTCACAAGAAACCTATGACCTGGGAAACGTTATTATGCACATCTAACATGGAATGGAACTGAACAACAGGGAGGTTACTTTATTGGTGCCCTCAGCCCTAGGAACCAGACCACCTGAGCTGCTTCCTGAGAAATCTATATTCAGGTCAAGAAGCACCAGTTAGAACTGGACATGGAACAACAGACTGGTTCCAAATTGGGAAAGGAGTGCATCAAGGCTATATATTATCACCCTGCTTATTTAACTCATATGCAGAGTACATCATGCGAAATGCTGGGCTGGATGAAGCACAACCTGGAATCAAGATAGCTAGGGAGAAATATCAATAACCTTGGATACCCATATGACACCACCTTTATGGCAGAAAGTAAAGAGGAACCGAAGAGCCACTTGACGAAAGTGAAAGAGGAGGGTGAAAAAGTTGGCTTAAAAGTCAACATTCAAAAAATGAAGACCATGGCATCCAGTCCCATCACTTCATGGCAAATAGAAGGGGACACAATGGAATCCGTGAGAGATTTTATTCTCTTGGGCTCCAAAATCACTGGAGATGATGACTGCAGCCATGAAATTAAAAGATGCTTGTTCCTTGGAATAAAAGTTGTGACCAACCTCGACAGCATATTAAAATGCAGAGACATTACTTTGCTAACAAAGGTTTGTCTAGTCACACCTGTGGTTTTTCCAGTAGTCATATATGGATGTGAGTGTTGGATTGCAAAGAAAGCTGATCACCAAAGAAAGCTGAGCACCACTTTTGAACTGTGGTGTTGGAGAAGACTCTTGAGAGTCACTTGGGCAGCAAGAAAATCCAACCAGTCAATCCTAAAGGAAATCAGTCCTGAATATTCACTGGAAGGACTGATGTTGAAGCTGAAACTCCAATATTTTGACCACCTGATGTGAAGAACTGACTCATTGGAACAGACCCTAATGCTGGGGAAAGATTGAAGGCAAGAGGAGAAGGGGATGACAGAGGATGAAGTGGTTGGATGACCTCACTGACTTGATGGACATGAGTTTGAGTTAGCTCCAGGAGTTGGTGATGAACAGGGAGGCCTGGTGTGCTGCAGTCCGTGGTTGCAAAGAGTCACACATGACTGAGCAACTGAACTGAACAGCCCTAGAAAATGACAGAATTTGAACCCGGGCCATCTGAATTGACACAGCCCCATGAGTGAACCATCACACTATCCAACATTGAATCTTGTGACCACTGTAAATATTGTCACAATTGCTCTTATTCCAATCCTGCCCACTGCCATGTTACATGATGCTGTATTGTCTGCATTCTTGCCTATTTTTAAGCTGTACTTGCAATGCGAGAGACTTGGGTTCAATCCCTGGGTCAAGAAGATCCCCTGGAGAATGGATGGCAACCCACTCCAGTATTCTTGCCTGGAGAATTCCGTGGATGGAGGATCTTGGTGGGCTACAGTCCATGGGGTCACAAAGAGTCAGACATGACTGAATGACTAACACTTTCTCTTTCAGGGCAGGACCTAGAAGCCAGAGAGATTTTCTGCCAAGAGGTGGGTGTTATATGTGTGCAATGTGGGCCACAGGTCTACATCCAAAGCAAGTCCCAGAATTTGAAATTTCCATATGTGGTTTTCACTGCATCTGCATAATACCACTGACCACTAGGAATCAGTCTAACCAGACTTCCTCATCCTAAAGTTAAGAATTCTGTTTTCTAAATGCTGAAGATATGTGGAAAGTCATGTGACAAGTTAAACTCTTAATGACCATGGTTTTGGCCCATGGGGGTCATTAAAATTTATGGAAGTGAACGTGAAAGTTGCTCAGTCTTATCCAACTCCAGGGCAGAATACTGGAGTGGGTAGCCTTTCCCTTCTCAAGTGATAGACGTAGATATCAAATCTTAGATATGGACTGCCAACACAGTGCATATCGGCATGGCCATCCAGTCTTCAAATCACCTCCCAGACAACAGATTTCACTGCTGCGTAAAACAGGATCTCTTAAGAACCTGAACTTACAGCAAGTATCATACCTTAAAGAGCTTCTAAGGTGATTGCTGAGAAGTTGACAAAAACTTAAGACTGATATGAACATTTAAAACTAGCTTTCTTTTTCCATTTGGATGTCTATATTTTTTCTATAGTTTCAAAAAGATAGATACCTTTTCTCTTAATTATAATAAATAATCACATTTTAAAAGCTGTACAAGATGGGTAACTGCTTCTTAACTTGCAAGTGGAAATTAATTTTTTCATCTCAGATGTAACTGGATGGATTTCAGTACTGATTCGAGTACATGCTTTACAATTTCTAGTAACATCGTCAGTGGAGGAGGGGTGGAGGTATTACCTCTCAGATTCTGCAATTCAGTGACCATGTTGAGCATTTGTCATTAACAGAGGAAACAAAGTTCCTCTACGCAGAGAGAATAGGATTTCCAAGCATAGCACACATGTACACACACTTTGAAGGGAATGTGGGAGGGAGCACCAATGATTTGTTTGCCGTTTGAAATGGAGCACGTGGGATGATTGGTATTGTTTCATCTGAGTCAAGCAGCAGAAAGTCTGAATTTAAATGCAGCCCCTTTGAGTTCATTACCGAGTCCACTTGGATATTATTAGCTCAGTCTCTTCTTGCCCATGTCTGCTGCCCTGTTTTTGGTTGTTAGATGATTGGATTTGAAACCCACCACACACCAAGGTGGTTCCTTCTGCTCCGTCTATCAGGGCTGATCGGAGGAGGAAGAAAAATTGCACAGCTGGTAGTACAGTGAACCCAAAAATATACAGAGATGTACCAGAGGGAATAGTCATCAACACGAAGTGAACAAGCACCCAGACTTTTGATTACATGCTGCTCACAGAACACCAGGCGTTTCTGCCAACTCTCTTCCGCTCACACACTGAACGGCAGACAGCATGCTGTACCTTGCATCATCAGTTTTGATGAATAATGCACTGATAAGCACTGCAGCCAGTATTCCGGGGGAGCTGGGAAGCCAGATGTCATCTGGACCTCCAGTAGTTTGAACCCTGGGTCTCCGGCAAACACTGATAAAAAATCCGAAGCGAGCACTGCAGAGGGGGCAAGGCCACTGCAAGGTTCTGGTGACTTTTCCTGCGTTTTGGAAAATGAATGCGAATCAGCTTTGTCACAAGCAGCATTTTGAAGCATAATTTCAGCACAGTGTTCATTAGTAAGTGGCAATGTTGGCAAGGTGAACTTCCATCTGAGACTTGCAGGGAAATCGCACACAAGCACACACAAAGACAGGGCTTTTGAGGGGAAACCATGTTTAGAGGGCTTAAATCCACTTGGCTGCAAATGGGCCATCGTGACCAACAAATGGAACGGGTTCCCTCCACAACGGAATTCAGAGGGTGGTTATGACGGATTTGAATGTTGCCTTGGCTGGAGGGGGCATGGGATCCAACAGCCACCCCCCACCCACTCCATGCACTGCACACTCGAAGCATTTCAGCAGGAGCACTGTACAGATCATGTTTTAATTCCATCATTACAGGGAAATGTTCAAAAGGATCAATTAGACACAAGGCTTCCTTCACTCGGTAACTGCAGACCTACCTCACGTTGTTTTATGAGTGAAACCTGGAGTTGGGGCAACCATTGTCTTTGCTCTATTTAATTCTTTATCTAGACAACAGATTTTTCTGACCCTAAATTCATCGATGGTCTCTGGCCCCACCCTCAATTTCCATCCCCTCTTCTTCTCTGCTCCTTTCTGGCCCAGTCTCCCCGCTGCGGCTCCCCCTGACACACTTTTTTCTAACAGGCTCTCCTCTTCCAGAGTCCTCAGCCTTCCCAACCCAAACTGAAACAGTCAGTGTCAAATACTGTTACCTGGCAAATCTGCTCCCTTCGCTGGAAGGACTCAGTGATAAATCTCCAATGTGGGAGATTTAAGCTCAGAACATTGTGAAGCTCAAGCTATTACTTTGACACTGTCCCAACTTGGATGCTGTCCTTTTGCACACATTCTAACCCCCCTACACCAGACTGGATCACACATGTGGAAAACCAGAGGGTATCCTGGGTTGTTGTTGCCTGCAACGTACAAACAAAAACCACGCAAGTTTGAATGGCATTCACAAACACCCCTATGAGGACAAGCACCTCAGGCTCGGTTCTGATAGCATCGAAAGGGGCAAAACTCAGTGAGGTCCAAGTAATTTCCCTAAATCCCTAAAGTAGCCCATAAGCATAATACAGGTAATTTGGTACATGCATGCATGCATGCTAAATAGCTTCAGTCATGTCCGACTCTTTGAAACCCTAAGAACTATAGCCCACTAGACTCCTATATCCATGGGATTCTCCAGGTGAGAATACTGGAAGAACCCACTGGAGTGGGTTGCCAGGCATGCCTCCAGGGGATTTTCCCCACACAAGGATTGAACCTGCATCTTGTGTCTGTAGTGACACCTGGGAAGCTCAACTTTGTACATACAAAAATATAACGGAATAGTACATCATTTCCACATACAATATCATTTTGTAATAGAATTTCTCTCAACAGACAAGATGACCAAATGGAAAGCCCACACTCTCTTTATCCTCTTTCTTTACCTGTGGTCTGAGTGGAGCCAGGCTCATCTGCACTGGTGTTTTAGGTGGATTTTTGGCTTTACTTTTACTTCTTATTATCAAAAAATTCAAACACAGAGTAAAAGGATAGTATACTGAACATCCATAAGATATTTACTAAGTTGTGAAAAACATTAATCTTGGCGTATCTGCTTCACGTTTTTGCAGTGGGGATTGAAAACGGAAAGCAAGTGACAGAAGCTATATTTTCCCCAAAACTTCTGTATCCCTTTTGAAAAAGGAAATTTTCTTTCATAGCCCAATTTTATCATCACACTAGCAGAAGTTATAACTTCTTAATATCATCTAACATCCAGTCCATATTCAAATTTCCTGTAGTACTTATTCCTCAAAAGATCTTCTATAGCTAGTTAACTTGAATCCAATTAAGCAGCATGCATTGTATTTTCTTTCCCCTACACTATTTAGATAGGTATTATTTCTCTTTCCTCTCTCTCTTCTCTCTGTCTCATATTAAGTGCACTTAAGTAAACTTCATTAAGTTAAAATGTGTAATATGCAATTTGTCTTAATGATAATAAAAAGACCATAATATATGTGTCAATAAAACATAGTATAAAATTTCGTGGAACAATAATGATTAAAACAATAAATATACATTGGGGGTTTTAAACAATATGTTCACAAGTTCTTCCATACTCCTCCTTTCATGAGTTGAAGGTTAATTCTCTTCCCTTTGATGTGTGGGCTGAACTTAGCAACACATTTCTAATAAATAGCATATGGTAAATATGATGAGATGGGCTTTTGGCAGATTGCAGTTTCCATTTTGAAAATGATGGCTCGCTCTTTTTCTCTTCTCTCTTTCTCGTGTCTTTCTCGGAAACCATGTCCTGTGAGCAGCCCTATCAAAATTATATTGCCTCTGCCTAACCTTCCCATTTTGAGCCTCCCAAAGCCTAAAAACCCTTCTAGCCAATAACCAGAGAATCTTTGGTTTCATAATTTCACAGCTCAGCCACTGTTACCACTCTGCTGTGATATCATGGTTTTAGAAGAGAAAGAGTGCCCTGACATCCAGGAACTGGTCTGAAACTTAACAGTAAGTTTAGTTCAGTCATTCAGTCATGTCCAGCTCTTGAGACCTGTGGACTGCAGCATGCCAGGCTTCCCTGTCCATCACCAGCTCCTGAAGCTTGCTCAAACTCATGTCCATTGTGTTGGTGATGCCATCCAGCCATCTCATTCTTTGTTGTCCCCTTCTCCTCTTGCCTTCAATCATTGACAGCATTAGGGTCTTTTCCAATGAGTTAGTTCTTCATATCAGGTGGTGAAAGTATTGGAGTTTCAGCTTCAACATCAGCCCTTCCAATGAATATTCAGGATTGATTTCCTTCAGGATTGACGGGTTGGATCTCCTTGCAGTCCAAGGGACTCTCAAGGGATTTCTCCAACACCGCAGCTCAAAAGCATCAATTCTTTGGCACTCAGCTTTCTTTATAGTCCAACTGTCACATCCATACATGACTACTGGTAAAACCATAGCTTTAACTAGACAGACTTTGTTGGCAAAGTAATTTCTCTGCTTTTTAATATGCTGTCTACTTTGGTCATAGCTTTTCTTCCAAGGAGCAAGTGTCTTTTAATTTCATGGCTGCAGTCACCATCTATGTGATTCTGAAGCCCAAAAAATTAAGTCTGTCACTGTTTCCATTGTTTCCCATCTATTTGCCATGAAGAGATAGGACCGGATGCCGTGATCTTTGTTTTTTGAATGCTGAATTTTAAGCCAGCTTTTTCACTCTTCTCTTTCACTTTAATCAAGAGGCTCTTTTAGTTCTTCTTTGCTTTCTGCCATACAGTGGTGTCATCTGCATATCTGAGGTTATTGATATTTCTCCCGGCAATCTTGATTACAGCTTGTGCTTCTTTCAGCCCAGCATTTCTCATGATGTACTCTGCATAGAAGTTAAATAAGCAGGGTGAAATATACAGCCTTGACATACTCCTTTCCCAATTTGGAACCAGTCTGTTGTTCCATGTCCGGTTCTGTGTTGCTTCTTGACCTGCATACAGATTTCTCAGGAGGCAGGTAAAGTGATCTCCTGAACAATTTTCCACAGTATGTTGTGATTTACACAGTCAAAGGCTTTGGCGTAGTTAATAAAGCAAAAGTAGATGTTTTTCTGGAACTCACTTGCTTTTCCTATGATCCAGTGGATGTTGGCAATTTGATCTGTGGTTCCTCTGCCTTTTCTAAAGCCAGCTTGAACATCTGGAAGTTCACAGTTCACAAACTGCTGAAGCCTGGCTTGGAGAATTTTGCGCATTACTTTGCTAGTGTGTGAGATAAGTGAAATTGCGCAGTAGTTTGAACATTCTTTGACACCACCTTTCTTTGGGATTGGAACGAAAACTGACCTTTTCCAGTCCTGTGGCCACTGCTGAGTTTTCCAGATTTGCTGGCATATTGAGTGCAGCACTTTCACAGCTTCATCTTTTAGAATTTGAAATAGTTCAGGTGGAATTCTATCACCTCCTCTAGTTTTGTTTGTAGTGATGCTTCCTAAGGCCCATTTGACTTCACATTCCAGGATGTCTGGCTCTCGGTGAGTGATCATACACCATCGTGGTTATTTGGGTCATGAAGATCTTTTTGTACAGTTCTGTGTATTCTTGCCGCCTCTTCTTAATATCTTCTGCTTCTTTTGCTGCTGCTGCTAAGTCACTTCAGTCGTGTCCGACTCTGTGCGACTCCATAGATGGCAGCCCACCAGGCTCCGCCAACCCTGGTATTCTCCAGGCAAGAACACTGGAGTGGATTGCCATTTCCTTCTCCAATGCATGAAAGTGAAAAGTGAAAGAAGTCGCTCAGTCGTGTCCGACTCTTTGGACCCCATGGACTACAGCCCACCAGGCTCCTCCATCCATGGGATTTTCCACGCAAGAGTACTGGAGCGGGTAGCCACTGCCTTCTCCATCTGCTTCTGTTAGGTCCATAAAATTTCTGTCCTTTATTGTGCCCATCTTTGCATGAAATATTTCATTGGTATCTCTTTCTTAAAGAGATCTCTAGTCTTTCCCATTCTATTGTTTTCCTCTATTTCTTTGCATTGATCGCTGAGGAAGGCTTTCTTATCTCTCCTTGCTTTTCATTGGAACTCTGCATTCAATGGGTATATCTTTCCTTTTCTCCTAACAGCAAGCACTCAGCATTGTTTGAAGCTGGATTGGTGCTTATAGCCAGACCATGTATATTCTTCTATTAAATATAGATTATCTTCTAGAACACCAACATCTGACAAGGTCACTTAGATAAAACAAGACCACTGCATAATTTTGTCTAAACACAGATAAAAGCAAGGTCACTGTGCCACCCATGAAATACCAGACAAACCCTCTATAGGCTAATATGAATGACTCTTCTTTCTTTACCATCCATTATGGCTTTATCTTGTCTCAGGATACCCTTCTTGTAGGTAAGATTGAGTTGCCCAATTATAGAATGACTCCTGCTTTCTATACAGTCCAGAGTGAACTTGCCTTACTTTGGACCTCTCCCCAAATCACCCAGTGAAAGTATTAGTTGATCAGCTGTGTCCAACTCTTTGTGACCCCATGGACTGTAGCCTCACCAGGCTCCTCTGTCCATGGAATTCTCCAGGCAAGAATACTGAAATAGGTTTCCATTCCCTTCTCCAAGGGATTGAACCCAGGTCGCATTGTAGGCAGATTCTTTACTGTCTAAGCAACCAGGGAAGCCCAAATCCCCCAACCAAAGTTCAGATCTTCCAATAATCTCTTTCTAATCCCTCTTATTGAGACACCATACAGTCCCCCATGGTATGTTTTCTCCCTTCATGTGAGAAGTAATAAACCTAGACTTCAACTACATGTATGTTCCTGCTGGTCTTTGGCTGAAAAGCATTAGCATAATAATGATTATCATTGATTTCTTCTCCAGTATGGACACAGGCCTGGGGTATTATAATTCTGGCTCTGAAATGTATTAATATTACTTCTATGACTCGCTAAACAGCAAAATTTCAATGCTTCAATCTCCTCATCTGTGAAATGGGACAATATCATAACTTATCAGGCAGTGGTAAGAATTAAATTAGATAATGTATATTAATCACTGATCATACTCCCTTGTACATAGAAACATTCATTATATGTGTTTCCTTCTTATTTCAATGAGAGAGGGTAAAAAACTGTTTTTACAAAGGCTAGGAAATTATTTCAAGTTTTGCTAAAATTTAAGATATTCCTGAGTATCTTACACTTGACACTCACTTAAATAGGTGAAAGTAATCTTGTATATAAACACTTACTCACCTTCCCAGGATGAGAAATGATTTCTGCTTGGTGAACTGTGATGTAATTTTTCAAAGTTTGACCTCTACAAGTGATGGTATATTGGTTAAAATTATCTGAGGCTTGGAACCTTCTTGGAGTTGTTTGTAAGGCTGAGTTGTAACAATAAATTTGTTAAATGGTTCTAATTTTACCAGTGTTTGGATTTGTCAGATTGAGATTTCCTCTTGGTCAGCAATGTGCACACTTTAGGGGTTCAAATGAAAACCCCGTGTCCTCTGAACCAGCCTCTCTGGGGAAGCAAGTCTCGCCTCCAAGACTGACCCCCTTCAGATACATGTCCTTGTGCACTGACCACAGTCCAGGGGCTGTCATCAGCCTTGCTTGCCCAAAAATTCCATCTTATATTTATTCTAGAGATCACCTAACTTTGGAACACTAAAACATGCATCAAAGCTTCTAACAGATTCACTTGTAAAAATCCAAATTTTTATTTTTAATTTAAAAGTTAACTGTCAAGGAAAATTTTAATATCAATAGTGCTAAACAAGCACATGTTTTTCCCTATAGACATAGCACATAAGAAGTCGAATTGTGAAAAACTTGGAATGGAATCAGAATAAGGGGATTATAGGATTCTAATTTTTAATAGCATTGGTTCTGGGGATTGCCGATGGCTATTTGAGGGAGGGACAAAGTAGCTACTTAATCGAAGGGGGCACCTCCCATGGGCAGGGCCTGAAGTACCCTAACAAAATGGCCCTTCCAGGAATTCCCTAGCAGTCCAGTGGTTAGAACTCAGCATTTTCACTTCTGGGGCTCACATTCAATCCCTGGTCCCAGAACTAAGATCCTGAGAGCCGAGGGCATAGCCAAAAACAAAATCTTTCTTTCTGACTGTCTTCTCTTTGTCCTTCCATTGCTGGAAAGGTATTCCTTCTATGTTTTCTTTATGCAGTATGGAAATTTGGAAGCAAATGAATAAGCGAGAAATTTGGAGATGTATCAACATTACATTACTTTATGTTTGCCTCATTGAACTTTCAGGCTAAACCATAAACCTACATGTCTGCGCAAGATTGGTCTCTGAAAGGAATGGATTCTTCTTGTCTATTCAACCTAAATATGATCCTGGAGAGGTTGACAGCAATGCTTGGTTGAGAGCAGGGTGGTGTTTGGAAGGACAGAGTGACTTCTTTTCAGTGGTTGGCATGTGCTGTTCGAAAGATAGGCTGGGAGTGAGGGACAGGGCAACTGGCTACAAGACACAAGGGGTGATCCAAGTTGAGGAGGTGAATCTTATTCTCCATGTTGATCTACTGTTTGATTTTCCTCTAAAGCACCTTTGACACCTCTTAAAAAAAAAAAAAAAAAAAAAGAAGAAGCATAGTCAGGAGATATGGGAAAAGATGCCAGAGTAAAGACAGCTATCAAAAGCTACTAAATAATAAAAGGGAGAAATTAATCTTCATTCAAACAAGGAAATAGTTCCAGTGCCAAAGCCTGAAGTACAAAATGTCCCTGCCAAATACTGTGTCAGTTGAGTTCTATTAAATTAATCAATTGATCAAGAATAATCACACCCTTAATACTAATCAAGTGGGTATATGAATAGGGAGGTAGGCGCTAGGAGAACCAGTGCACACTCCATAGTTGTGTCAGGGAGCTGTAGGAAGGCCATCATGAAGGGGGATTTATCCTACCCATCCCTTTGATTGTTGACAGCTTGAACTCCTATCCAGGGGACAGTGTGAGGTGAAACATGAGGAAGCAACCTCATGGATGTTAAAATTCAGATAAGAAACAAGCCATCAGGAAAAGGACATAACTGATTTGGTGAAAGGTTATGTGTAAAAGGAAGTCTGAACTGAAATTTTGAGTTATCCCACCTCATGCTCCCCTGTCCCCCTGCCTTTATTCCATCCTCAATCTCTGCCCTCCTTAGAATATTTTATAACAAATATTAGACTCCATTCAAATATGAGCTAAGAATCAGACAGGAGACAGTACGGAATGTAAGCTCAAACATTGCAAAAAAAAAAGAATATCAGCAAAAGGCATACAAAGAATAACCTTGAAAAACGAATCAATCAAGGAAACAGAAGACCTAAAAGACCACAAGCTAAATGAAATTAGAGATATCATTATATCTTTTTTAAAAATTGGGGAAAAAAAAGGTACAGGCATTCAAATAAGAGAATATTAAGAGAAAGATCAACTAAAACTGAGCTGACAGAAAAATAAGAAAGAAATCAAAGAGAAATTTTAAAATATTACAGAATTGAAAGCCCATTAAAAGCAATAGACATAAAATAAACATGACTGGAAATGTCAGGAGTAGTATGGACATGTTTGAGAAAGAACATGAAAATGTACTGAAAATGCTATTCTGCAATCTTCCAGGAAAGATCTAGAAAAGAGAGCCATGTGGAAGGTGACTGTTTTTAAGCCCAGCCTTTCACACCCACTGTTTCTTAAAAATGCAAAGAAATAAATTACAGAAGAAATGCCGACATGAGCAGTGTCAGGGTGAGTACCCAGAATGGCCAGGCAGGGGGTGAGTGGACATGAGTGATCCCTACACCCTGAAGTAGCCTGAGAGAGAAAGGGGGATCGCACCTAAGCTTTACCTGGAGTGAGTCTGGGTTTAGGAATGAGTTGTGAATTCTTCCCCTTATTTTACCTCCATTCCTTTATTCCCAAACCTTTAGTATAACCTCATTCAATTTCCAACATGGTGGCTTAAAACTCAACATTCAAAAAACGAAGATCATGGCATCTGGTCCCACCACTTCATGGCAAACAGATGGGGAAACAATGGAAACAGTGACAGGCTTCATTTTCTTGAGCTCAAAAATCACTGAAGATGGTGACTGCAGCCATGAAATTAAAAGACACTTGCTCCTTGGAAGAAAATCTATGACAAACCTAGACAGCATATTAAAATGCAGAGACATTACTTTGCCCACAATGTTCATATAGTACAAGCTATGGTTTTTCCGGTACTCATGTATGGATATGAGAGTTGAACCACAAAGAAGGTTGAGTGCCAAAGAACTGATGCTTTCGAACTGTAGTATTAAAGAAAACTCTTGAGAGTCTCTTGGACTGCAAAGAGATCCAACCAGTCAATCCTAAAAGAAACCAGTCCTGAATGTTCATTGGAAGGACTGATGCTGAAGCTGAACCTCCAATACTTTGGCCACGTGATGCAAAAAGCAGACTCATTAGAGAATGAGTCACTCACCCAGATGCTGGAAAAGATTGAAGGCAGAAAGAGAATGGGATGACAGAGGATGAGATGGTTGGATGTCATCACTGACTCAATGGGCATGAGGTTGAGCAAACTCTGGGAGACGGTGAAGGACAGGGAAGCCTAGCGTGCTGCAGTCCATGGGGTGGCAAAGAGTTGGACACAACTGAGCAACTGAACAACAATACTATAGGAAGTATAGGAAGCCTATACCCAGTGTGGTACAGAATAAAACCATGATCCTCCCCTGAGGATGCGTGGAGTGGCCTCCAGTGAAGTTAGCCGTCGTTAGCGGATGCACTGCCAATAAGAGATGGTCATGGAAGAGGCAGTTGTATGGTAGCCAATGAGAAGGCTGGGGCAGAGGAATCTGAGATACAGGCATACAGAGAACAGATAAAGCAGCATCTTGGGAAGCCCCCTCGGATACAGGAACCAGTCTCTCTCAGGTGATGGAATGTGAGCCAGTTTTTTAGCTTGATTCTCAGAGAGTGGTCTGATTTACCTTATTCCCAAGTTCTTCCGTGTAGGCAGAGTAATACGTCCATATAATGAAATACTATTTTTTCTGGAGTCCTTCTGCAATTAACGTACAATGTGCAAGAAATGGAGTCCAAATACAGTGTACAATCTTATTTTAAAAGTTGAATATTCATTTCCGCTCATTTCTCTGCCCCTCGCTCCTCCTCGTCGCCTCTGCCCTGGTTCCCCACAGCATTCACAACTCCATCTGCAGTTCAGAATTGTGAGCACTATTTCATCCTCAGGGACAGTCCTTCTCTGCCGTCTGGACTAGCAGCAATAATTCCAGCAGGACTTGTTTAAAACAACAGTATGTCATCTCGAGACAGGAGTTTCTCAAAAGGCTCTTTTAAGGTACAAAGGCCCCTCCCATGATCTCCTTTCCATTTTTATCTCTAGACTTCCTTTTTAAAAAATAAACTGTAGTGTCTCAAAAAGATACCACTTATTCTTTTTGAGACACTCTCTAATTATATATTATATGTAAACATATAAAGTATTTATATATCATGTGTAAACATATATGCTGCTGCTAAGTCACTTCAGTCGTGTCTGACTCTGTGCAACCCCATAGACGGAAGCCCACCAGGCTCCTCCATCCCTGGGATTCTCCAGGCAAGAACACTGGAGTGGGTTGCCATTTCCTTCTCCAATGCATGAAAGTGAAAAGTGAAAGGGAATTTGCTCAGTCATGTCCGACTCTTCGCGACCCCATGGATTGCAGCCCACCAGGCTCCTCCATCCATAGGATTTTCCAGGCAAGAGTACTGGAGTGGGGTGCCGTCTCCTTCTCCAGTAAACATATATATAATGTTAAATATTTTATACAGTTATATAAAAATTTGTAGCATAGTTTTGAAAACTAAATTTTAGCCTATAGATGACTAGACCCTAAAGATGCTAAATTTTGCCATTCAACAATTCAAGAAAATGCATAGACTTTAACTTGAGTGTATTATTATTATTATTAGAATCGTTGTTTATTTCAGATTATTATATTCTCTAAGATAATGAATTCCTTTAGTGAATTAGAAGTACTGTGTTGAACTTATCTTGATATAATGTGAATTGCATAAAAGAAAGGAACCCAGTACAATAACAATTCTTGATTAACAGGTTACAGATGTAACAGAAAATTTACTTTGTGAAGGTCACATAGATGGACACTGATGAAAGAAATTAATACAACTGTCAAGCAGAAACAGTATATATTGGAAATCATCTATTGTTAGGCACCAAGAAATAACTGATAAGTGCCAAGTTGTACCCTAAAAAATGGGAATGTGACTTTCCTTTGCCACTCAGGTGTGTAATCTCTGCTAAGTTCCCTGCTCTGCCAGTGGTTTTCTCAGGAGGAAAACATTGCTGAAGACATGACAGTTCTCTCAAGACTCTGGTTCAACAGCTCTGACTCAGCTCTGAGGGCAGAATGGAAAAATTTGAGGCAGGGAGAAGAGAAAGAAAGTTTGTCTAGTTCAGGTCCATAGTGCTAATGGTAAGTCGCTTTAGTCATGTCCAACTCTTTACAACCCTATGGACTGTAGCCTGCCAAGCTCTTCTGTCCATGAGATTCTCTAGGCAAGAATACTAGAGTGGGTTGCCGTGCCCTCCGCCAGGGGATCTTCCCAACCCAGGGGTCAAACCCATATCTCTTCTGTTTTCTGCATTGGCAGGCAGGTTCTTTACCACTAGCACCACCTGGGAAGCCAATTCAGGCCCATATTCATATTTTAAAAACAAACACACACTGAAAAAAAAAACAAATAACTAGGCAAACCTGGCAAGAAAAGGGCACCTAACAATTGGGGCCAACTTATTTTATAATAAGAGAATTTGAGGAAACCACTACAATTTTCTCACATTTTGTACTGAAAACTTAAGAGCCGAAATCTTTATCTTGAGAGCTCATATGCTAATGTGGGTTTTAAAAGTATATTTTACTTCTACATCAATTTTACCTTCACGCCACCCCACTCTTATACATATTTAAATAAATATTTAATCAACACAGATGTCAGAAGAGTGCACAAGTCTTAAGTGTGGAGCTCAATGGATTTTTATACAATGAACACACCACAAGATAGAGAAATAAATAACACCAAACTCCAGAAGCCTGCCATGAACCTTTTCTTCATCCCCATCCCTACTTCCCTTTCAGAGGTACCACCATACTGACCTTTTGTTGTTGTTCAGTCACTCAGGAGTGTCTGACTCTTTGCAACCCCAATGGCTCCAGCACACCAGGCTTCCCTGTCTTTCATCTACTGGAGCTTGCTCAAACTCATGTCCATTGAGTTGGTGATACCATCCAACCATCTCATCCTCTGTAGGACCTGCCTCCTCCTGCCTTCAGTCTTTCCCAGCCTCAAGGTCTTGAATTATTTGGCTCCTCCCATCAGTTCAGTTCAGTTCAGTTCAGTTGCTCAGTCATGTCCAACTATTTGCGACCCCATGAATCTCAGCATGCCAGGCTTCCCATCCATCACCAACTCCCGGAGCTTACTCAAACTCATGTCCATCGAGTCGGTGATACAATCCAGCTGTCTCATCCTCCTCTGTCGTCCCCTTCTCCTCCACCCCCTAATCCCTCCCAGCATCAGAGTCTTTTCCAATGAGTCAGCTCTTCACATGAGGTGGCCAAAGTATTGGAGTTTCAGCTTCAGCATCAGTCCTTCCAATGAACAACCAGGACTGATCTCCTTTAGGATGGACTGGTTGGATCTCCTGCAGTCCAAGGGACTCTCAAGAGTCTTCTCCAACACCACAGTTCAAAAGCATCAATTCTTCAGTGCTCAGCTTTCTTCATAGTCCAACTCTCACATTCATACATGACCACTGGAAAAACCATAGCCTTGACTAGACAGACATTTGTTGGCAAAGTAATATCTCTGCTTTTGAATATGTTATCTAGGTTGGTCATAACTTTTCTTCCAAGGAGTAAGCATCTTTTAATTTCATGGCTACAATCACCATCTGCAGTGATTTTGGAGCCCC
The DNA here is from genome assembly GCF_023091745.1 of Budorcas taxicolor. Lineage (NCBI taxonomy): Eukaryota > Metazoa > Chordata > Mammalia > Artiodactyla > Bovidae > Budorcas > Budorcas taxicolor. The sequence goes on from NC_068931.1 coordinate 24,958,195, forward strand.
CAAAAATAAAGTCTGACACTGTTTCCCCTGTTTCCCCCATCTATTTCTCATGAAGTGATGGGACTGGATGCCATGATCTTCATTTTCTGAATGTTGAGCTTTAAGCCAACTTTTTCACTCCCCGCTTTCACTTTCATCAAGAGGCTTTTTAGTTCCTCTTCACTTTCTGCCATAAGGGTGGTGTCATCTGCATATCTGAGGTTATTGATATTTTTCCTGTCAATCTTGATTCCAGCTTGTGCTTCTTCCAGCCCAGCGTTTCTCATGTTGTACTCTGCATACAAGTTAAATAAGCAGGGTGACAATGTATAGCCTTGACATACTCCTTTTCCTATTTGGAACCAGTCTATTGTTCCATGTCCAGTTCTAACTGTTGCTTCCTGACCTGCATAGAGGTTTCTCAAGAGGCAGGTCAGGTGATCTGGTATTCCCATCTCTTGAAGAATTTTTGACAGTTTATTGTGATCCACACAGTCAAAGGCTTTGGCATAGTCAATAAAGCAGAAATAAATGTTTTTCTGGAACTCTCTTGCTTTTTCCATGATCCAGTGGATGTTGGCAATTTGATCTCTGGTTCCTCTGCCTTTTCTAAAACCAGCTTGAACATCTGGAAGTTCATGGTTCACGTATTGCTGAAGCCTGGCTTGGAGAATTTTGAGCATTACTTTACTAGCATGTGAGATGAGTGCAATTGTGCAGTAGTTTGAGCATTCTTTGGCATTGCCTTTCTTTGAGATTGGAATGAAAACACCTTTTCCAGTCCTGTGGCCACTGCTGAGTTTTCCAAATGTGCTGGCATATTGAGTGCAGCACTTTCACAGCATCATCTTTCAGGATTTGAAGTAGCTCAGCTCACATCAGGTGGCCAAAATATTGGAGCTTCAGCTTCAGCTTCAGCATCAATCCTTCCAATGAATATTCAATATTGATTTCCTTTACGATTGACTGATTTGATCTACTTGCAGACCAGGGGACTCTCAAGAGTCTTCTCCAACACCACAGCTCAAAAGCATCAATTCTTTGGCATTCGGCCTTTTTTAGGGTCCAACTCTCACATCCATTATAACTACTGGAAAAACCATAGATTTGACTATATGAACCTTTGTGGGCAATGTATTGTCTCTGCTTTTTAATATGCTGTGTGGGTACTGGATACTGGAGAATACTGGAGTGGGTAGCCATTCCCTTCTCCGGGATATCTTCCCAACTCAGGGCCTGAACTCATGTCTCCCACATTACAGGTGGATTCTTTACCATCTGAGCCACCAGGGAAGCCCAAGGATGCTGCAGTCAGTAGCCTATCCCTTCTCCAGCAGATCTTCCTGACCCAGGAATCGAACCAGAGTCTCCTACAATGCAGATGGATTCTTTACCAGCTAGGCTACCAGGGAAGCCTGATCCTGACCTAGAAGCCATATATTACTTTCACCTGATTTTCAATATTATAACATGAAATGATATAGCATGTTCCCTTCATGTCTGACTTCTTTCATTCAACGTTGTTTATGAGGTTTATTCACATAGTTGCATATAGCAATGATTTTCATTGCTGTGAAGAATTCCATTGTTTGAATATACAAGTGTTTATTTCCTTATTTTTTTTTGATGGACAATTAGGTTGTAACTAGTTTTGAACTGTTATGAATTGTTACTAATAATGCTGCAGTAAGCATTCATACATATATGGATACATAGATCCTATACTTGTATGTGGATATATAAGTATCTGTGTGTATATACCTATCATTTAGTGAATATATATATACATTTCTGTTGGAATGGAATTGCTAAGTCATATGGTTATGAAGATCCAACCAGTCCATTCTGAAGGAGATCAGCCCTGGGATTTCTTTGGAAGGAATGATGCTAAAGCTGAAACTCCAGTACTTTGGCCGCCTCATGCAAAGAGTTGACTCATTGGAAAAGACTCTGATGCTGGGAGGGATTGGGGGCAGGAGGAGAAGGGGACAACAGAGGATGAGATGGCTGGATGGCATCACTGACTCAATGGCCATGAGTCTGAGTGAACTCCGGGTGTTGGTGATGGACAGGGAGGCCTGGCGTGCTACGATTCATGGGGTCGCAAAAAGTCAGACACGACTGAGCCACTGAACTGAACTGATGGTTATGAATATACTCAATTTTAGTTGATACTCACAATAGTATTCCAAAGAGGTTGTCCCAATTTACTTTCCCATCTGTGGTGTATGAAAATTCCAGTGACGCCACAGTTTAATCAGCATTTCATTTCTTAGTTTCTTAAATTTTCTCCTTTCTGGTGAGTATGTGGAGTTAGTTCACTGTAGTTTTAATTTTAATTTCCTTCATGACTAATGATGTTGGACACTTTCTCATACATGTAGTATCAAATGGGTATTCTCTACTATGAAGCACAAGTTTGATTCTTTTGCCCATTTCCACCCCACCCCCTACCCCTGGTTGTCTCTTTCCTTCTTCTTGATTCAATGGCAATGTTTATATATTCTTGATATAAGTGCTTTGCTGGTTATATATATTTCAAATTTCTTCTTTTCTCTGGCTTAACATTTTACTGTGTTGGTGATATGCTTTGGTAAATTGTAATCTTGTTTATCATTATTTTTCTTACAATACTCTGGAGATTGATTTTTGTTTGTTTAAGACAGAGTTTCTCAATTTTGGCACTACTGACATTTTGAACAAAATAATTCCTTGCTGTTTAAGACTATACTATGCATTACAGAATGTTTAGCAGCATCCTTAATCCGTACGCACTAGATGCCAGTAGCATTCCCCAACACACTCATGACAATAACATCTCCAGACATTTCTGGATGTCCTTGGGTACCACAGAGAGGTCAATAATCACTCCCACCAAGAAGTGCTGATTTACAGTATTAAACGGGGATCAAGATGATATCCAGTCAGCCCAACACTATTGTCGGAAAAACATTCTTTCTCCACAGTCTCAGTGTCACCAAATGTCATGAATGAAGAGGCCATATGTTGTCAAGAGAATGTGGAGTTTTCTGGACTCTCTTCTGTTCTGTTGGTTTGAGTCCATCTTTATGTCAATTCCACACTTTCTTGTAACAAAGCTACTGTAATAAAGTCTTGATATCAGCACTATATGTATTCCAATTTTGTTCTTTTTCATGAATTTGTTTTTACTGTTCCTGCACTTTGTACACATTTCAGAATCTGTTTGTTGATTTTCACCACTCTAAAAAACCCACTGGAATTTTGATTGGGATCACATTAAGTCTATAAACCAATTTGGAAAATATTGACAATTTAGTAATATTTAGTCTTCTAATTCTTAATATGTGTATACATGTGATTAACTCTTTAATTTCTCTCAATGTTTTATGATTTTCAGTGTTGGTTTTTTTTCATCTTAGCTTTAGTTAAAGGCATTTGACTTGATGCTATTGTAAAAAACTTAAGACTTTTTTTTTTAAGTAGTTTCTAGTATACAGGAATTCAGCTGATTTTTTAATCTTGAGCTTAAACTATTTACCTAGATAAATTCACTTATTTATTCTAATACTTTTTGAAAAGTATTTTATATTTTCTGACTGCTTACAGTGTCCTGTAAGTAATGGCAATTTTTTTTTTCTTCAGTGTTAATGCTATTTATTTATTCTCATTTACATTGGCTAAAACTTCTGGTAAAAAGTTGAACAGATATGATAGTAATATGCAGTGTTATCTTATTCTGATCTCAGCAGGGAAAGCATTTCATTTTAAACTATGATATTTAATGTTGATTTTTATTGGTATCTTGTATCAAATAAGAAAATTTCATTTTATTCTTGGTTTGATATGAATTTTTGTCATAAATGATATTGAATTTTGTCAGGTCTTTTTTTAATATCCCTTGCAATGATAATATAATTTTATTTATTATTGTTAAAATCAATTTTAAAACATTAAACCAATCTTGCATGCCAGGAATACACTAATTTCTGTTGATGTATTATTGTTTTAAGTGTCATAAAATTTAAATTGTCAATCATTTCTTTAGGATCTTTGCACCTCTGATTATGAAAAAGATGAGTCTGCAATTTTCCTTTCTTGTAAAGATTTTGTCAAGTTTTGGTATCAAGATTACCCTGGCCTATAATAGAGACAGTTTGAAGTTTTGAGTATTATTTTCTTCCAGAGAAGATTTCTCTTGCTTCCGTAACAAAAAAACTAGTTTTTCAGAAAAAGAAAAAGATTATATTGAGAAAAACATAAAGGAAAACACAAGAGGATCCTTGTTCTTGAAAAAAGACTTTTGAGAATTTCCTGTCTCACATACAGCTGTCTTAAATATCTGCTGGAATTATTGCTTTTTAGTAAAAAGTAATTGAGAGGGTTTTTCTTTTTTGAATAAAAGTCATCCTATTTCTTCTATAAATGTATGAAAGAATTTACTGACAAAGTCATCTTGTTCTGACATTTCTTTATGAAAAGATAATTTTTGTAGATTTATCGGCCTTAGTAAATGTATGACTGTTTAGCTTTTCTATTTCTTCTTACATCAGGTTTATTAAAATGTCTTCCTCAAAGGTTCTGTCCATTTTATCTGAATATTCAAATTCATCACTTTAAACTTTACTTAATATATTTTTATTATATTTTTTAATGTCTGAAGGTGATGCATTAATATCTGTAATGCTATTTTGATAGATTGAAATTATTCTCCATTTTTTTCTTTTGATCAGTCTTGCTAGATTTTTATCAATTTTACTAGTCTTTCAAATAGCCAACCTTTCATTTTTTGATTTCTCTATTTGTACCTTTGTTTACTGTCTCTCATCTTTATTTTCTCTGTATTATTTATGTTTTATTTCTCAGTCTTTTAACTTTTTGAAATAGATGCTCAGATCATTAATTTGTAACCTTTTCTTTTCTATAACATGCATTTAAGACTAATATTTCCCTCTCATCATCACAGCTTGAGCTGCAATCCATATCTTAATATATCATATTTGTATTATCACTAATTAAAAATACTTTCTAATTTCCACTATAAGTATTTCCTTGTAATTCTTGAAGAAATTTTTAAATTTCTGAGCAATTGGAGATTTTCTTTCCAAAAACCATTATTGAAATATTATTGAGGTATACTTGGTACACTGACTCATTAAAGAAAAAGACCCTGGTGCTGGGAAAGATTGAAGGCAGGAGAAGAAAGGGATGACAGAGGGTGAGATGGTTGGATGGCATCACCGACTCAATGGAATCTGAGCAAGCTCTGAGAGTTGATGATGGACAGGGAATCCTGGTGTGCTGCAGTCCATAGGGTCACAAGGAGTTGGACACAACTGAGCAACTGAACTGAACTGATACTTGATATACAGAAAGGGGCATATTTAATGTAAACAAGTTACTGAATTTGGATCTCTAACATCCATCCATAAAGTCATCATCACAATCAAGGTTATAAATATAATCTACCACCTCCAAAAGTTCTTGCTATCCTTTCTTTTATGTTTGTTTCTGTAGTAATAACACTTAGCAATGATCTACCCTCTTAACAAATATGTCTTTTATACTTAAATGTTAACCATAGAATATATTCTATATATTTTCAGACTTTTCAATTTAATTGATTTTGCTTTAAGGGCCAATATATGTTCCATTTTGGTAAATGCTCTGCTGCTGCTAAGTCGCTTCAGTCATGTCCAACTCTGCAACCCCACAGACGGCAGCCCACCAGGCTCTGCTGTCCCTGGGATTCTCCAGGCAAGAACTCTAGAGTGGGTTGCCATTTCCTTCTCCAACGCATGAAAGTGAAGGCGCTCAGTAAGTGTCTGACTCTTCGTGACCCCACGGACTGCAGCCTACCAATCTCCTCTGTCCATGGGGTTTTCCAGGCAATAGTACTGGAGTGGGGTAAATGCTCTACATGCACTTTAAAAAAAAAAAGTGTATTCTGCAGTTGCTTTGAGCTCTGTTTTATTTATGTCAGCTAGGTTCAGTTCAGCTCAGTCGCTCAGTTGTGTCTGAATCTCTGCAACCCCATGGACTGCAGGCCAGGCCTCCCTATCCATCACCAACTCCCAATGAGACTTTTCTTTTCCAATGAGTCAGTTCTTCGCATCAGGTGGCCAAAGTATTGGAGTTTCAGCTCCAGCATCAGTCCTTCCAGTGAACACCCAGGACTGATTTCTTTTAGGATGGACTGGTTGGATCTCCTTGCAGTCCAAGGGACTCTCAAGAGTCTTCTCCAAAACCACAGTTTAAAAGCATCAGTTCTTCAGTGCTCAGATTTCTTGATAGTCCAACTCTCACATCCACACATGACTACTGGAAGAACCATAGCTTCGACTAGATGGACCTTTGTTGGCAAAGTAATGTCTCTGCTTTTTAATATGCTGTCTAGGTTGGTCATAACTTTTCTTCCAAGGAGTAATTCAGTTCAGTTAAGTTCAGTCACTCAGTCATGTCCAACTCTCTGTGACCCCATGAACTGCAGCATGACAGGCGTCGCTGTCCAATACCAATTCCCAGGGTTCACCCAAACACATATCCATTGAGTCAGTGATGCCATCCAACTATCTCATCCTGCATCGTCCCCTTCTCCTCCTGCCCTCAATCATTCCCAGCATCAGAGTCTTTACAAATGAGTCAGCTCTTCACATCAGGTGGCCAAAGTATTGGAGTTTCAGCTTCAACATCAGTCCTTCCAATGAACACCCAGGACTGATCTCCTTTAGGATGGACTGATTGGATCTCCTTGCAGTCCAAGGGACTCTCAAGAGTCTTCTCCAACACCACAGTTCAAAAGCATCAATTCTTCGGTGTTCAGTATTCTTTATAGTCCAACTCTCACATTCATACATGACCACTGGAAAAACCATAGCCTTGACTAGAGAGACCTTTGCTGACAAAGTAATGTCTCTGCTTTTTAATATGCTGTCTATGTTGGCCATAACTTTCCTTCCAAGGAGCAAGCGTCTTTTAATTTCATGGCTGCGATCACCATCTGCAGTGATATTGGAGCCCCAAAAAATAAAGTCAGCCACTGTTTCCCCTGTTTCCCCATCTATTTGCCATGAAGCGATAGGACCAGATGCCATGATCTTAGTTTTCTGAATGTTAAACTTTAAGCCAACTTTTTCCCTCTCCTTTTTCACTTTCATCAAGAGGCTCTTTAGTTCCTCTTCACTTTCTGCCATAAGGGTGGTGTCATCTGCATATCTGAAGTTATTGGTATTTCTCCCAGCAATCTTGACTCCAGCCTGCGCTCCCTCCAGCCCAGCATTTCTCATGTTGTACTCTGCATAGAAGTTAAATAAGCAGGGTGACAATATACAGCCTTGACGTATTCCTTTTCCTATTTGCAACCAGTCTGTTGTTCCAGTTCTAACTGTTGCTTCCTGACCTGCATGAAGATTTCTCAAGAGACAGCTCAGGTGGTCTGGTATTCCCATCTCTTTCAGAATTTCCTAGAGTTTATTGTGATCTACGCAGTAAAAGGTTTAGGCATAGTCAATAAAGCAGAAATAGATGTTTTTCTGGAACTCTCTTGCTTTTTCCATGATCCAGCAGATGTTGGCAGTTTGATCTCTGGTTCCTCTGCCTTTTCTAAAACCAGCTTGAACATCTGGAAGTTCACGGTTCCTATACTGCTGAAGCCTAGCTTGGAGAATTTTGAGCATTACTTTACTAAAGTGTGACATGAGTGAAATTGTGCAGTAGTTTGAGCATTCTTTGGCATTGCCTTTCTTTGGGATTGGAATGAAAACACCTTTTCCAGTCCTGTGGCCACTGCTGAGTTTTCCAAATGTGCTGGCATATTGAGTGCAGCACTGAACAGCATCATCTTTTAGGACTTGAAATAACTCAACTGGGATTCCATCACCTCCACTAGCTTTGTTCGTAGTGATGAAGGCCCACTTGACTTCACATTCCAGGATGCCTGGCTCTAGGTGAGTGATCACACCATCGTGATTATCTGGGTTGTGAAGATCTTTTTGGTACAGTTCTTCTGTGTATTCTTGCCACCTCTTCTTAATATCTTCTGCTTCTGTTAGGTCCCTACCATTTCTGTCCATTATTGAGCCCACCTTTGCATGAAATGTTCCCTTGGTATCTCTAATTTTCTTGAAGAGATCTCTAGTCTTTCCCATACTATTGTTTTCCTCTATTTCTTTGCATTGATTGCTGAGGAAGCCCTTCTTATCTCTCCCTGCTATTCTTTGGAACTCTGCATTCAGATGCTTATATTTTTCCTTTTCTCCTTTGCTTTTCACTTCTCTTCTTTTCACAGTATTTGTAAGGCCTCATCAGACAGCCTTTTTGCCTTTTTGCATTTCTTTTTCTTGGGGATGGTCTTGTTCCCTGTCTCCTGTACAATGTCCAAGGAGCAAGCGTCTTTTAATTTCATGGCTGCAGTCACTATCTGCAGTGATTTTGGAGCCTCCAAAATTAAGTCTGTCACTGTTTCCACTGTTTCCCCATCTATTTGCCATGAAGTGATGGTACCAAGTGCCGTGATCTTAGTTTTCTGAATGTTGAGCTTTAAGCCAACTTTTTCACTCTCCTCTTTCACTTTCATGAAGAAGCTCTTTAGTCCTTTGCTTTCTGCCATAAGGTTTAAGAGTGTTAATTATGTCATTCAAAATTTCTATATCTTCATTGTTTTCTTTATGCTTGCTGTCTCAGTTATTAAAAGAAAGGTGTTTGAATCTATCATTGTGGTTATAGAAGTATCAATTTCTCCTTTTAATTTTGTGAAATTGGCTTTATATAATTTGAGGCTTTGCTATCTGACACATACATATTGGAGCTCTTATTTCTTCCTGGTGAATTGATCCTGTTTGTGAAGTCTCCGTAGTACATTTATCCTAAAGTCCACTTAAGCTGATATTAATATAGACACTGTAGCTTTTTTTTATTTGCTTTTTGATTGACTGGCTTGGTATAATAATCACATTTATTTTAAAGTCCATATCCTGAATTCTCATTATCTAAATTGCCTGTCAGTCTTCCTATTTTGTTTCTTCTTTTCTCTTGGTTTTCTGCAATTTGGTATTGCTTCCTGCTTTTTTCCCTCTTGGCCATTTGTCATTCTTGTTGTTGAACACCAGACACTAACTGTTACCTTCCAACTGGCAGATTACTGCATCCGATCAGAGATTTTTTCAAAGCCCCTTCCAACTTTTCTATTTGTACCTGGTGAGAGGGCTATTTTAATACAAGGCAGTCTGTTATAACCAGAGGCAGAAATACCACTCACACCCTTTTGAAATAACATTCCTTCCAGAAAATTCGAGACTCCTTTAGCTGTGCTAAAGTGAGTGAAAAAATACATTTTTTTTAGTAGTATTGCAGAAAATCTGGCTAAGGTGATCAAAAATTCGGTTCAAGTGAGAAAAACTAAAAAGGAATCTCTTAAGTGAAACTTCAGTATTGATGTCATAGCCATCTCTTTCCATCTAGAGCATAATGAGTTTTAGAAAACATATAACTAGCATATAATGCTTCTAATTCTACAGGAATCATTGCTGAAAATTGAAATAAGTATTTCTGTGGTAATCCACTTCAGGCAGACCTCGTAAATTAGAGATGTAGGAATTGGGGACTATAGATGGCATTGTGTAAGCGGTATGCAATGATACTTCAACCAAACAAAAAGTTTTGTAATTCCAGGGACACTTTTTCAATTTAACTTTTTCCAAACCTTGCCTCTGGCTGGAGTGCTTAACCTGTCTGCCCTACTGCAAGGGTCAGTTCAAATGGAAATTCTAGAGCTCCTTGGTTTCTCTAAGCCTCTAATTCACATTTTTGGTACTGCTTTTTATGAAACTTGCATCTGTTTTACTAACATTGTACTTAAATGTTTTCTCCCACTCGGAATTAAATCTCACTGATGGCAGAGACAGAAATGTTTTCATTTTTGTTTCCCCTGAAGTACTTTGAGTTTATAAATAGTTGTTGGCGAAATGATTATGTTGAAAAGCCTAACTATAATGAATGGCCATATGGCATTCAATGTAAATCAAAGAACAAGAATAATTCTCTCCACTTGTAGTTGTGGATAGTTCAATATGCCAAAATTTAAAAGATAAATAATAAAAATAAAGGTGAATTATAATCACTACGATTATGGGGTGGGTATGTGTGTGTTGCTGGAAATATAACCCTTTTCAGCTAAAAATGGACACCCAATTGTTGATCATTAATTCCACAAATTCATGCTTCATTTGTAATTAGCTGTGTGTATTTGCATAAAAACAATTCAAGTAAAATCAACAAGCGTCATGTTTGAGATCCTACAGTGTAAAACACTGTGCTGTATATTCTGAGAACCACAAAGAAATATATTAATCCTGCCCTCAAGAGGGAATATTCTGAAGAGTTAAGACAGTAACACATTAAACATTAAAATTTTGGTAAAGGAATTTTAAAAACTGCAATTGAAGAGATGTTACCAAATAATACATGATTAATTGCCTAATGAATTGTAGTGGAAGTCACTGCCTTAGGAATTGGGGCCAGGGTGAGCCTGGGAAGGAGGGGAAGCAATAGGGCCACCACTAGTGGAAGGACATTTGTGTTCTGCTCAAAAAGCCCAGGTGGAGTAGGGGCGGGGCAGCGGAAATCCACCCCAGCTCTACTCACCAAGCCCTCCACCCTTGTGCAGCCTGCTTCAGACCAGAGGAGAGGCTTTTTTATAATTCACACAGATATATAGTAAGTGTCAAGAGGCTCTAACTGAGCGGCATTTTATAAAGATGTAAGATTTGAATAAAGTCTTGGAGACTGACCATCATTTCTATCTGCCGATGAAATGTACCAAGGCTAGGTTTGGGGACGACTAGTGTGGGGGGAGTATTTTGAGCCAAAGAAGTATATAGGGAAGATGTATACATGAATAGTCTTGTACTCGGGCTAAAAAGTATAGGATTTATTTTATAGCTACGTAGAGTCAACAAATGAGTTTCCCAGGTGGCACTAGTGATAAAGAACCCACTGGCCAGTGAAGGAGACTTAAGAGATGCATGTTAGATCCCTGTGTCAGCAAGATCCTCTGGAAGAGTGCATGGCAACCCGCTTCATTATTCTTGCCTGGAGAATCCCATGGACAGAGGAGCCTGGCAGGCTACAGTCCATGGGGTCGCAAAGAGTCAGACATGACTGTAGTGACTTAGCATGCACGTACACAGAGTCAACAAATATTTCTGAACAGGGTACATGTGGTTGCTGTTTTATTAATATTTATCTAATGCAGTATTAAATAAACTGGAGGAGTGAGACACAGGAGTCAGGGCATCTCATTGGGGCATCATTATAATTGTCCAGGCATGGTGTGATGATGGTCTGGTCTAGGGCAGCAGCAACAGTAATAAAAAGAAAAATCTAATAGAAATTCAAGAAGAAGAAAAAAAGGCAAGATAATTGGAAGGCTAAGATGAATAGGAGGAAAAAGAATCTTATTTTATAATAAAGATATTTTAGTTATTAAATGCAATATTTCTTAAGTTTAATATTCCTTTTCCAATCTTGAATCAGTTGTTTTTCTGAAAGGAATTTCACTAACCCTCAAAAAAGTCTTCAAAAAATCATATTTAAAATTGTATTTAAATCTTGAGACTAAAATAATGAGGTCACACAGTGTCGTAAAATGGCTAAAAGTATAGCCATCCTGGAGGATGAGATGGTTGGATGGCATCACTGACTCTAAGGACATGAGTTTGAGCAAGCTCTGGGAGTTGGTGATGGACAGGGAAGCCTGGCATGCTTCAGTCCATGGGGTCGCAAAGAGTCCAATACAACTGAAAGACTGAATTGAACTGAACTGATAGCCACCCAGGAACTAGATATCCTAAGTCCTGTTGAAGCTCAGCAATCACTCTTTGTATGGGGTTGGAAAAGTTACTTGATTTCTCAGTTCCTCAAATGTATCATCTCGAAAATGGGGGCAATAATAGTATCACCCTGAAGTACTGTTGTGAGGAGTCGAACAGCACCTGAGACAAAGTGCTACTTCTTGTTGGGGTTACTCTTATTCTTTCTTGTGTTTCTTAAACCATATAAGCCTGGGGCTAAGAAAATGGCCGTAAAACCTACAAAACACTGCTTCTCTGACTCTACCCCACCTGCTTTTCAGGAATTTTACCCTCTCTGTTCAAGCTACCAAATAGTTCTGGAAATTGCTAGGTGCTCTCTCATTAGATTATCAGGATATCCAATGCTCTCCCTTTCTCAAGGTTTTTAATTTCCTAATGGCATCACCTCCAGTTTCACTGCTGCCCATCAGAAGCTCTGCCATCACTGATGCCTGTGTGTGTGGCAGTGTTTCCAGTATCCAATTTTGAGAACTCTAGAAGGACACTGTGATGCTGTTATCACAGCCACTACCGCCAGCTCCACTGAACTACAGCCCCCAGCGCTGTCACTCCTAGGAAAGTACGACTTCTCCTTTAACACATGGCACCGTAGCCACTGATGTCCATGCTGCTTATAGCCTGTGTTCTTACTATCCCTTGGAATTGGAGAGGTGGCATGTTTTATTTTCCCTTGGTCTTCTTTTTTCATGTCCCTGATCTTAAGGACTCAAACTTATGTCCCTAGCCAGCCTATTGAACCTTTCACATGACAGACAGCATTGCCATATTTGGATTTTCTCCTCTGACTTGAAATTTACCTCTTGCTATTGAATTTCCTCAAGAAGACGTCTTCCCTGAGAATTACTTTGTCCTAGAAGCCAATAGCCCAGCTTTTGGCAGCTCCATCCCCAGTGGCTCAGTCGCTAAGTAGTGTCTGACTCTTGTGACCGCATGCACTATAGCCTGCCAGGTTCCAGTGTCCATGGGATTCTCCGGGCAAGAATACTGGAGTGGTTGCCATTTCCTTCTCCAACGGACCTTCCCAACCCAGGAATCGGACCCGTATCACCTGCATTGCAGGCAGATTCTTTTCCAACTGAGCTACAAAGGAAGCCCTTGACATCCCCAGAGGCATGTCAAAGTCTTGGTAAACACTGTTGTAGAGTTAAGTTGAGGTTTCAGTTGGTTAAAAAAAGAAGAAGTCATTCCACTTTAAAAAGGCCACTTTTTAAAAAAGAATCAAATTCATAAAAACAGATACTAATGAGAGAAGATATTTTCCTATAAAGAAAGCTAGGCAATGAACAGGAAAAAGAATGGGGAGGTGTTAGAGAAATAAAAGTACTCAACGTGATATGATTTCAATCCCCTGACAATGACTGATAGATCACAGAAATGGAATCAGATGGTTGCTTGTCTCCGAGTACATTGCAAAAATGTTCCCTCACATAGCCTGTGAAGCAATCAACAAGACCAGGGGCTATTCTGGACTTAGTCCAAGGAAATGAAAATAGGTAAAATGAATACTGCAACATGGAAGTTAATAAACCCCTAGGGGAAAGTTATCATAATATCGAAACACACATAACATTGGAACACAGTTCTGAGGATATTTGTGAATGGTAATAGAAATCTAAAAATATTGGAAATGTGGAATGAGTTTTTTTAGAAGTTGATTGGAATCAATGGTTGTGCACTATAATGGAAAGGTATAGAGTGCTGAGAAAGAACATATGACATTAGCTATCCTGAAATTCAATTCTAATAACAGAAGTCAATGCAGTCTCAAAAAATGTAGTAATGAAAATCAAAAACAATTCCTTTATTTAAAAATACTATCAGCTTTGATATGGGATTAGATTGTGGAAATTAAAAAGAATGAGAGACGTCACAAGCCAATTTCAAAATGTATTTTAAAATGTAGTATCAATGGAAGATGTATTGGATTGCAGAAACTATAGGTATTTTAGGTCTGTCTTGAATTCACAGTGCTAAGCAAGTCACTTCTCTAGTTTCCTATCTAAAGTAGGTATGAGAATACGTAGTTTCATGGAACTGTTGTTCATAGAAAGTCAGATCAGTCGTGAAAGCACTTCCATGCTGCATGTCATTGGGTAGGTGCTCAGTAAACATCACCTCCACTCCCTTGATCCCCCTTCATTTCCGTGACCAATGGTGTATCAGGCATTAGTTCTCCCTTCTCACCTTCTTCTTACCTCTACCAAGATGACAGTATCCCCATTGACAGGTCAGCTGTTAGAGTCTGATGGAGGAATAGAAATGGACTTGAGAAATCTTGAGTGAATAAGACATATCATAAACTGCATCACAGGAAGTGCTTTTCACCAACTGATAAGCATTGATTCAGCTTAGGGTACCTCTTACATACTAAATAGGATCAGCTGCAGATTGGCCACTTTTTTACATGAATTTTAAACATGGAAAGGAAGAAAAAGAAAGAACGTTGCTCAGTCGTGTCCAGCTCTTTGTGACCCCATGGACTGTAGTCTACCAGGCTCCTCTGTCCATGGGATTTTCCAGGCAAGAATACTGGAGTGGGTTGCCATGCCCTCTTCCAGGAGATCTTCCTCCCAGGGATTGAAACCAGGTCTCCCACATTGTAGGCAGACACTTTACCCTCTGAGCCACCAGGGAAGTCTCAATATAGCAGTAATTTTAAGTACAATTACAAAGAAAAAAGCATAATACAAATATGAACAGTGCAAACATTAAGATTTTTGATAATTTATTCTAGCCAGTAGAAAACATAGTGAACACTAAGTTAGAAATATTCAGCGAGTTTGTTTTTGATTTTATTAAAATGATAAAGGTGATTTTTTAGTGTGGACCTGACCTTTTCATGAACCAAATTATCTTTTGGTCATCAATTCTACAATAACTGGGAAGAAAGTTTTTACAGTAAGAAATACTTGCTAAAGCAAATTAGTACATTGAAATAAATAAGAAATCATTTTGATATAAGTATTTTCTTAATTCACAATAATGAAAGTGACAAAGTTAAGGAAAAAATAAAATAGCATGATTCAATCAGTGTGGGAAAAAAAGACTGTCATCTTCCAGGGTCTAAAAAAAAAAATGAGTCACTATTCAAAAGGAGTACTGACTTTGTAAAATAGAAATTTGAGCAAGAAAGATTTTTACAAATTAAATCCCTTTGATTTATTTCAAGGAGTACTCATACAAAAGTCAGTTCATCTTGATATTTATTTGTGTCCAGGAACGGTACCAGCTCTCTTTTTTCCAGTATATAATGGCGACAATGCAGATATCAGATGAGTAAGACCAAATGATTTCTAATTCTCTTCTAAGCCTTTCTTCTGATTCTAGCCAATCTGACATGTTCTTACTAATCTAACATCCAGATACACCATGGGTAAACCATGGCAGCCTCCTCAGATCTGTGCACTCAAAAGGTAGGCAGCGCCCCCATGGGTGCTACTAAAATTGTGTATTTTTAATGTGAAAGGTCTGTCCAAGCTTACACAAGGATATACAAAATGAAATGAAGAGAACTCTACCCACTATTTTTTACCATGCTCAGCTTATGATGTATAACCAAAGAATAATTTTATTTTGATCTTCCCTCCTTCTTTAAAATATGCTTGAAGCAGGGAGGCTTCCCTGGCCATTAAATTCTGTCTTCAACACCTCCCTTTACTTTTGTGTTTGCTGTTTAGAAATAGATGCCTCTAGATGCACCTTAGGTTCAAAACACAGTCTCAAAACAAAAGTCAGATGCCCATCAGTGGTAGTTAGAAACATTCTGAACTTGATTTAGAATTAAATTCTCTCCCATCCACCAGTCTTAGGAGAGCTGCCTACACCTGGAGGGCACATGTGCTAAGTTGTTTGAGTTGTATCTGATTCCGTGTGACCTTATGGACTGTAGCCCCTAGGCCCCTCTATGGAGGCAAGAATACGGGAGTGGGTTGCCATACCCTCCTCGGGGGGATCTTCCCAACCCAGGGATCAAACCTGAGTCTCTGTGTCTCCTGCATTGGCAGGAGAATTCTTTACCACTAGCGCCCCAGCTCCACCTGGAGAGCAGGACACTCTTCTTCCTTGTCGAGAATAGCTCTTCTACTCCTGTATACCTGCTCATTAGCTATGGTTTCTAACTCCTCTTGGATTGAAACACTGGGGGTTAAAAGCGGAAAAGTAGTACGGAAGTTTGTTACATGCATGGGAGTTGCTATAAATCTGACTTCATGCTACCTTTGTCTGCAAACCCCTTCTCTCATGGAGGCAATGGCAACTGAATTCGGCAAGTCCCCAGCTGGTCCCCTCCAGCTCTAACTCTGCTTTATGCTTCGCCTTGAGCTCCTCTCCCTCAGTACCCGACCTGGGCCCCAGGTCTCAGAAGGTCCATTCTAGAGAGAGAAGATTTTTCTCTGCTGGTGTCCCATTGCCTCTTATAAGCCAGCTTTTTTGCCAAGACATAAAATGGCTTCAGGTCATTCCTACATCTAATCCCTCTCTGGACCCTGGGGTTTGCCTCTTAGAACTTCTGGCAAGAGAAAGAAGTTACTTTCCAGAGGCGGCAGAGACACCTCTGCTCAGTTGCCAACCCATCTCTCTGACACATCTTGTTTGCGCTCCAATTTCCTAGGCTGAAGTCAGATTCTGTCCACTCTGAGCTCAAACCCAGAGGAAGCATAGCAAGCTCTCCAAGTAATTCTTGGACATTCTCCCTTATTCTGTTTGCATGAGGACAGGTGTGTCTCCAAACATCTTCCCTTAGGGAAAGATGAGGCTGTCAGTGCAGCGTTGCCTGAGAAATGGTCCTCAAAATACTTTATCCTGTCCTCTCAAGATTGTTACATCCTCCATGTGGTTTGGTGTCCCCCTAGGCACAGGTTCCAAATTTGTGAAACCAGCTCTTAACCTCCTGCTTTAATACATACACATTTTGATCCAGCGCCTCACTTTGCTATGCCACATCTATTGTTTTGTGGAGTCTTGCTCAAAACTTAAATTTTAACACCATATTACATATAAACACACCAAATTTTTTGAAAAACATTGGATACAGGAAAATCTACCATATTAGCATTAGAGTAATGTTGCACTAGAGTATTGGAAGCTAGGCTCTGAAACCACAGCAATGGCCAAAAAGAGTTGTGTCCCTCATGGTACAGTTGATAAGGAAGTCATCTGTCCCCATTTTTACTTGCCCTCCTTATTTTTCAAAGATTTTATTAAACTCTTCTAGTCTTGGTTCCGGAGAAGGCAATGGTACCCCACTCCAGTACTCTTGCCTGGAGAATCCCATGGATGGAGGAGGCTGGTGGGCTCCAGCCCATGGGGTCACAAGGAGTTGGACACAACTGAGCGACTTCCGTTTCACTTTTCACTTTCATGTACTGGAAAAGGAACTGGCAACCCACTCCAGTGTTCTTGCCTGGAGAATCCCAGGGACGGAGGAGCCTGGTAGGCTGCCGTCTATGGGGTCACACAGTTGGACATGACCGAAGCGACTTAGCAGCAGCAGTCTTGGTTCAACACTGAAAACACACCACTTTCTTGTGTTGGCCTGTATGAGGCAATCAAGTCAACGTATATATGAGACAGCCAGTTCTTGCCAAAAAGTAACCGGAGTCTGTGATATGAGCTTTTTACCTAAAGTCCTTGCCAAGGTTTTGTGTTATTGAAACCTGAAAGTTCACTTAATCAGAAGTACTTCTTGGTAGAGCACCATGGGTCAGTAGGTGAAGCAATGGCATGGAAAGGACTCTGAGAACATGAATTTTAATTTGACTCTGCCACTGACTGTGACCTTGATCAAGTCTCCAGACTTGTATCTCAGTTTCCCTGCTGCAGGAGCGAGAATAGCCTGATAATAAAGGAGGCTGAGTGTGGTGCTCTGTTTTCTGACATCTAGAGAAGGCAAGTTAGCACTCACTGTCTGTTTTTGTGTGTATTAAAACTGAGATACCAAAAAAAAAAAAAAAAAGTCATAAGATGATTCTAGATTCCTATAGTTGATGAGAAGCCATCCAAAAGTTGGAACTGAGGGCCTGTAACTCCCCAGTCTCTTGGCTTGGTGACATTCATGGCAGTATTAAATACGAGTTCAATTCTAGTGCTCAATTTTCACTTCCTTTCCACTGTCTTTCACAGGAAGGTTCTGTCCTCAGTCCTTCCCATCCTTTGGTGAAAGAAATGCATAAGCTGCCTCTTTTTTTAAAATATTTAGTTAGTTAGTTAGTTTTGGCTGTGCTGGGTCTTTGTCTCTATGCTTGGGCTTTCTCTAGTTGCAACAAGCGGGGCTTACTCTTCATTGCAGTGCGCAGGCTTCTCATTGCAGTGGCTTCTCTTGCTGCAGAGCACAGACTCTAGGTTTGCAGGCTTCAGCAGTAGCAGCACATGGGCTCAGTAGTTGTGACCCCCTGGCTCTAGAGTGCAGGCTCAGTAGCTATGGCACACTGGCTTAGCAGCTTCATGGCCTGTGGCATCATCCCATATCAGAAATCGAACCCATGTCCTCCTCATGGGTAGGCTTTTTCTCATCTACCGCACCACCAGGGAAGTTCTAAGCTGCCGCGTGAAGTCATATGTTTTTAGCATGTGATTTAAGGATGATACACGCTAAGGGAAACAAACATGCATGACAGCCTTGCTGCAAGCCAGACATGGCTGAGCACAAAGTATGCAGAACAATATGGTGGATCAGGGCTCATGGTTGTTGAGCCATTATGCGCCAGCAGCTTTATGTGCATTTCTTTAAATTGTGAAAGCAACTTCTATAGGGTAAGAAACAGCCATTTTACAGGTAATAAAACTAGCACTCAGAGTTGCTGCAACCTCTTTTTCAAGATCACATAGTAAGTGGAGGAAGCAGAAGTTTTACCCAAACCTTGTAACTCCAGAGTCCATATTCTTAACCACTAACTTATTCTGCCTTCCAAAGATGAATAAGATTAGATAGAACCTTTTGTGAAGAGGTTCACGGATGAGTGGAGGAGAAAGATTCATAAATAACTGCTATGAAAGTACAGAGAAACGTGCAATTAAATTTGTTCAGAGCTGAAGCAAATGGGTGCATGAGAAAGTCTTGCAAGAGAGACAATATCTGAACATGAAGGAAGCAAATGAGGGATTAGAAGCAGAGATTCTAGGGGCTTCCCTGGTGGCTCAGTGGTGAAGAATCCACCTGCCAATGCAGGAGACATGGGTTCAATCCCTGATCTGGGATGATCCCTCATGCTGCAGAGCAACTAAGCCCATGTGCCACAACTGTTGAGCTTGTACTTTAGAGCCTGTGCTCCCCAACAAGAGAAGCCATCACAGTGAGAAGCCCGCACAACGCAACTACAGAGTAACCCCCACTTGCTGCCACTAGAGAAAAAAAGTCTGCACAGCAATGAACACCCAGCACAGCTAGAAATTAAATAAATAAAATTTTAAAAAGGAAGTAGAGATTTCAGAAACAACACCATGGGTCTAGCATACCGTTGCATCTGTAGGATGTGTAGAGTGTGGCTTGGGCACAGTGCAACTGGCTCCTTCCCTCATAGACGGCCATCCACCCTTTGACCGTGCAGTAGCAGCACCAAACCTGAATGTACACGTGAGACTTCTCACTATTCTGCCCTTCAGTCCCAAGTCCATGGGGTGGGGAAAATCTACAGGTGCCAAAATACTGCCAACTCAAGCACTGAGGAAAAAACCCATGCAACCAGTTTACTACAGCTCCCTTGTGCTCTAGGTAGAAAATTCTGAGATCACCTTAGTTAATCAATAGATGAGTCAATTTTGTAACTCTGTCTGATTGTGGGGCCAGTCACACCAATGGTAACTTTCATGACACTGGCCTTTCAGGACAGTGGTCACCAGCATCCAAGTTAATCTCACATGCCATGTAACATCAACTTCTAGGCAATGCAAATAAGAAGTGTATTTCCGAATTGGGTTTGAATAACGCTATTGAGGATCTGGCAGTGGGAGTGGATAAGTAGCAAGATTGAGAACGCAAGCAAACATGATAGAAAAAGAGAAAGTCTCATTCAAAAACATTTCTCAAGGGGATTTTCCTGGTGGTCCCATGGTTAACAATCCGCCTTCCAATGCAGGCAATTCAGGTTTGATCTCCAGTCAGGAAACTAAGATTCCCACATACTGTGGGGCAGCTAAGCCTGTGAGCTGCAACCAAAGAAAACTCGTGAGCCACAAGGAGGACCTAGTACAGCCAAAAAAGCATTTTTTTTCCCCCTCAAGAAATGAAGGCTCAGATCTAGGCTAGAAATCAAGGATTTTGCCCTTTATTGGATGTGGTTTTAATATTTTAAATAGAGTATTATGGAAGCTCAATAACAAGAGGGAAGAAAACTGATTTTTTTCTTCTTTATAATGGTATCCATCAGTTTCTGTCTCAGGAGTCTTCCACTTTGGGCTGTTTTGTTGTTTGTGTGTGTGTGTGTATGTGTATTTGTTTGTTTGTTTTCTGTAACAGTTCAATTTATCAGGGTTTCCCCAGTAGCTCAGCTGGTAAAGAATCCGCCTTCAATTCAGGAAACTCCCTTTCGATTCCTGGGTCAGGAAGAATCTCTGGAGAAGGGCTAGGCTACTCACTCCAGTATTCATGGGCTTCTCTGATGGTTCAGGTGGTAAAGAATCTGCCTGCAATGCGAGAGACCTGGATTTGATCCCTGGGTTGGGTAGATCCCCAAGAGGAGGACATGGCAACCCATTCCAGTATTCTAGCCTGGAGAATCCCCATGGACAGAGAAGCCTGGCAGGCTCCAAGTCCATGGGGTCGCAAAGAGTCGGACACGACTGAATGACTAAGCACATAATAATTCATGGGGTAGTTAAAATAGGATTTAAATCAGAATATGTTCTGAACTATTCCACAGTTGAGCATCCATTTGTTTTAAGTCCAGACCATGTACATACACAGAAGAAAGCCTAATTAATTTTGTTTCCACATAGGAAATCCATGGAATAATATAAGGGTTTTTGTGTGGTGTTGGGGAAGAGACAATGTAAACTGTTTGCCTCACAATGAATCATACTTAGAATAAGATAGAGAAAGATTTAGATTTTCATATCCCTAGACTTACTGTCCAACTCCTGGTGTTTTAGTCAATGTTACTAGATGGGCACCTGTCAATGTGAACTTAGAAAGATTTTACACAGAGTTTTTAAAGTATATTATACATTTTATATAGGACATTTAAATATATTTTCTCATAAGTATTATTGCTGTTTCTCAGGCCTAATAGACAAAACAAGCAAAGATTTTCGGAAGAAGATCTAGTTACTGAGAAGAAAAAATCAACAAGAATAGTCAAACTATTAACTTTATAGAATATAATATTGCATGCTGAAAGGGAAAAGGATTAAATTCTTAGGTAAAAAATCTAGGTCCATTTTAATGAGCATTGTGATAATAAAAATAATGTCTACAAGTAATCATTTTGCATCTGTTATTTCTCAATGTTGAATATTTTACACTCGAAATAGGAGCCATTCTCATTTTACACTTGAAGAAACCATGGCTTTGAGAGGTTCAGCACTTTGTACAAGTTCATGTAGCTAATAAGTAGCACAAGAGACTGAAACTCAAATGTGCAAATGCTGAAGACTGCACTTTGGTCCTGTGTTTTACTATATAAACATTAAATGGCAAATTTAATCTCTAGGAATATGTAAACTCAGAAATTCAGTTTTGCCAATGCCTTCCCAACACTGGATTTTAATGCTCTCACAAAATACTTAATTCTCAGCTCTATTCTTTATCTTCATCTCAGACATGCCTATCCCTCTAACCAACTCTAGCCTTAGTTTAGAGCCAAGCAAAGGGCTGAGAGCTACAGACTCATTCAGCATCACACTCATGCTTTCTGTTTACAACCTATGCCTACTATTCAGACCTTTTGAATGGTTCCTAATCTGTTGTTGTTGGGGGTTTTTGACCTGGACTCATGACCCCATGTTGCCAAAAACTTCTTTTTCACCCCCTGACCTTGTGTGTTCCGGAATCCTAACCTCAGTTTCTGATCGCTAATGCCTATCTCCCTGGTTTCTGGTCCTCTTACTTGCAAATCTCTCCCTCAGCTGACCTCTCTGGAATTAATCAACAATCCACCTGCCAGTACCTTTTGTGCTTACCCAAACTCCCAGTCCTGGCCCCTCTGGCTTTATCTGGTCCATTGTCTCCTCAACCCTATTAGAACATGCTTTGAAGAAATGGTCTGATTTTCAAAGAAGCAAAATCAGTTCAAAGCTTTACAAAACACGAGCCTTGAAAAATAGTGTTAACTATGAAATCCCAATACTAACGAAATTGACATGCTGATCACGTGTCAACAGACCATGGCATCAGTTATGAGTTAAAAGAGAACAGTAAGGAGGAGTATAGACATCAAGGAGGCACTTGGATGGCATGTATTTTCAAATGCATAAGGGTCTCTGACTAGCTTATCGCTTCTAAATTACCATCTTCTGGAAAGCAGACACTTCATTCCAATTTGGATCCCACACAACATGCAATATAATGTCTGACAGCAGTTAGTCCTCATACATATATATTGAATTAACTAATTGATTGACTAATGCTTAATGAATTGACTGCAAATAGTCTTTTGATCTCTTGGTCCCTTAAGAAGATCTTTGGCACTTTGACTAGCAGGGCATGTCTATAACCATCTATATCAATTTCCTTTGCCTGTGCTGTCAGGATTTGAGGAGCCAAGAAAGGACTGAAATCTGTTTTGTGGTCTGGAATGCATCTTCACTTCCTGAAAAGAAATGAAAATTAAATAATAAAGTCAGGCAAAGAGAATAACACACTAGTCCATGTTGTTCAGGCCTATCTCTCTCCCTCTCTCTCTCTCTCTCACACATACACACACACACACAAACACACAGAGTCTTTCAAGGTATAACTACATCTGGACAGAGGAAAATAAATGACAACTCAGGGCAGAATTAAAAGAGAACAAAACATTCAACTACTAACATACATTTGAGGACAAATGGAAAGTAGCATTGGGATTTTGAAAATGATGGAGGTGGCCTTGAGGGTTTCAAAATGGACTGCTTTCCCTTCTGCTTGAACTAAGAGCCCAGAGGCTGTGTCCCATCCTGAGCGCTCCCCACACGTTCTCATGGGTGAGGTGGGCTAAGAGGAGGGGACTTAAAAGAAGACTTTGTATTGTTCGTGGACCCTTTCAAGCAGAGCAAGGGTGGAATTCCATCTGTTCAGTTCGGTTCAGTGAGCCGGTTCACTTTTAATGGTTCACTGGGTTGTGACACCTGGTAGAAATTACAACCAATGTTTGCAAAAAAAAAAAAAAAAAAAAACCTTTCTGTGATCATTTATGAAACTGTGTAGCATCTGGGAAAGTTTCCTTTAAAGTTTTCAGCTCTTTGTGTTTCTAATCTGTTCTAATCATTTCTCTCCTGGTGGGGAAAAAAAAAAAAAAAGCATTAGAAAATGGCCACTGAAAAGAGGAGTGTATTTTCTGAGCTCTGCTTTGTATACTGGCTTCATTAGTGCATGATTTCAGGCAAACACAGGAAGCTACCAAGCTTTCACTCAAGGTTTGCATTCACCTAACCATGTGAGTTTTACACACAGCAAGAGCTATGAATGGCTAACAGTCTTTGCAGCAGCCTAGCAGATATTTTACCTTGAGGAACAGGTAGAATTCCACTCTGCTCGCTTGAATGACTCACTGAACAATACCAAGTTATTAAGTTTTTCAGCAGCGAGAAGGTGATGGGGGAGGGAGCTCCATCTGATATCAGCTCAGTGGCGTCTTAGAAAAAGCCCATGTGCTTGCATGGACCTCTGCAGGAGGCCAAGTACTGATCAGCAATGATTGTGGTCTCGGTCAGATCATCATTTTCACTGACCTAGAGGACAAGAAATAAGGCACAATGATATGACGAGGTAAAGTGATGGATGGCTATTTGCAGTATGTGTTTTCACACAGCGTATTGGGCGGGATGAAGAAGAAACCCTGAGAGTTCAACAAATTAAAGGATATTCCCACTACACTTTGGGAAGCCACATCAAAGCAGACAGTCCTTTTTCTCACAAGGTGAAAGAGTCATGCAACCTACTGGGAGGAAAAAAAGAGAAAGAGAGAGGAATGCTTGAGGGGTATTTCCACTGCAAGCACTGGGGATCTGAAAAGAAAGGAAAAACAGATTGGCCACATCAGGCACCAAGTCCAGCTGAATATGCCTTCATCATCAAATGCTACGTTGAATGTTTTTGTCTTATTGTGCATTGTACTTTTCAGTTCACTCCAGCATCTCCAACTGACCATTGCTCAGGAAAGTTCTGGGGGCTGGAGCGGGCAGGGTGTAAAGCAAAATGGACTAGCCACCCTTGGGTCTCAATGATAAAGAGCTTCTCGTTGTAAATATTTCATCAAATAAAAGGATCCAGTTTTGTTTTTTGCTTTGGGTTTTTGTTTTTTTTTTTTTCCTTTCGGTCAACAAATACCATTCAAAAATAGAGAACTCATTTCAGTGACACTTTCACCATTTTTTACTTCCTATACATCTCTAGGGTTGCTGTATTTATTCTGCAGATCAATTTACTATATTACTCATCCTAAGACTGGCCACCATCTCTACCTGATGGGTTCACAGTGCTGTGGTCTCTCTTCACCATCACTTCTGGTATCATCATCACCACATCAAAGCAGGTAGGGCAGAGAACTGTTGACAGAAACAATCTAATGGGCATTTTGCTTTTCTAAGGTCTCCTCCTGTTTCTTATGCAAGCACTTCCTCTAGACTTCTTGATGATTGATTGTTGGATGTTTTCATCTTGGCTGTGTCCGCCTGCATTTGACTGGTTCTAACTCTCTTAACTGTCCTCGTCTTCTAACAAAAGTGACTGGATGGCTAATGTTCAGCATGTGGGAAGAAGCTGGGTCAACAGCAAGATCTCTAATAGTATTTCGAGCAACATTTCAGCTCCTTTTCTCTTCACTAATCTTCCTTTCCAAATCTCATTTCCAACAGTGAACTTTTCCAGCAAATTAGCTTTAATCAGGGGAAAACTGGGTGACCTAGGAAGGAGCTAAGTGGTCAACTCTGTTTACTTTACATACCCACACTTCTTCTTTTAGAAGAAAACAATGTTATAAAATGCTTTGCATTTTAATCACCTCAACAAGGAGTCAGTACCAAAAACCCCCTATAATTAGCACTGAATTTTTAGGAAAGTCTTTAACAAAAAAAAAAAAAATGCTTCTCTCTCTCTCTGGAAATGAATATGAAAGTAAAAAGATAAAACTGAAACGTATTAATGTTTAAAAAAACAAAAAGCTTCTGAGTCTCTGGAACGCGCAGATCAGCCATTTGTGTGTCTGTGTGTTAAATCTTTGTTTGAAACTGCTTCTGAAGCGAACCTGGGTGGCATTTAGAAATCGCAGCATGATTAAAGATTGCTGGCATGCTTTACAGAGAGGGAAGAAGAAAAAGAGGAAGGTCAAGCCTCACTAACTTGTTGGAATTTCTGGAAGACACAACTGACCGTGAAGACAGGAGAAGAGAATGAACGCTCTATTCTTTACCCGTTTTTTAAAGAAAGCTTTTCATAGTGGTCTCTGTTTGACACTATGAAACATCTTCAAACAGGTAAATTCATTAGGATGTGGGGAAGAGTTTAGAAAATGTCCGATTATTCCCTGATAAAATGGGCTCTAGAGGTTGTCACACTGAGTAAAGTAAGTCAGACAAAGAAGCAGAAACATCATATGACATCTCTTATATGTGGAACCTAAAAAGACATGATACAAATGAATTTATTTACAAGACAGAAACAGACTCACAGACTCAGCGAAGGAACTTATGGTTGCCGGGGGAAGGGATAGTTAGGGAGTTTGGGACAGAAATGTACACGTTGCTATATTTAAAATGGATAACCAACAAGGACCTACTGTATAGCTCAAGGAACTCTGCTCAATGTTAAGTGGCAGCCTGGGTGGGAGGGCAGTCAGGGGGAGAATGGATACATGTATAGGTATGGCTGAGTCCCTTCCCTATTCACCTGAAACCATTAACAGCATTGTTAATCAGCTATGTTGTTATTGTTTTTTAGTCACTAAGTCATGTCCGACTTTTTGTGACCCCTCTGTCCATGGGATTCTCCAGGCAAGAATATTGGAGTGGGTTGCCATGCCTTTCTCCAGAGGATCTTATAAAAAGTTTAATAAAAATTTTAAAATGGGTCCATTTGTCCATTCAAACGTTTACTTGTGTGAAAACATATGTGAAAACCACTGAAACAGAGAAAGGAAATTGGCGCTTACTGGACACTGCTTGTGTTCCAGGCATGTCACACGCTTGCTCTCACTGAATCTTCACTCAACCCTGCAAGGGAGGTACGACTGTCCTCATTTACTACATGAGCAGGTTGATGCTTCATGAGATTAGGTAGATTGCCTCGAGTCACCTGGTTGGTAAGAGAGTGGGAGAATGGGGATTCAAACCCACTGCTAACAGGCACCACACTTACCTCCACCTTACACGGATACCCGGGCAAACTGATGTTGGTGTCTCTGGCCCTTGAATCCTTCACCTCCCTTCTCCATGGAAGGGGTCTCTGCCAGCCTCTCCTTGATCCCTACTGAACTGATCCTGGATTTCTTCATTCACAGTAAGATCCCAAAGCTCTAGTATCACAAGGAAAGTATTTGGATCTCCGCTCTCCCCCCTCCCTTGTTTTCAGCCTGAAACCAAAGGCATTTTTTTCTAAAAGGAAATGCAGGAGTCTGCAGAGAGTGACAAAAAGAGGCTTTCTGACTCCTTGTGACCTGCTCCTGGCTCAGTATGAGGCTTCCCTTCCTCCTGAATACCTTTGCATATGTGTGTGTGATGCTCATGCAGAGTTCAGCAACATCTTTTGGCTAACTAGCTGACATTTTGGTGCTTAATAAAAATGGACAGAGCTTGAGGAGGTCAATTACAATAAGGGTACTGAGCTAGAACCTCACTGAGAAGGAAGAGGAAAACCAAAAGAATTAAGTGGTAGAACTGAAGGGAAAGTGTCACAGGTGTGCTTCGGTAATGATTATATTAGTTCCTATCATAAGCATTGTCCCTACAGCCAGGGAAGGCTTTTTTATTTTTTTTCCTGGAAGGCCTTTTAATGTTTTAAAGGTTCATACTCCTCAGCTAGTAAATTTTAGACACCTTTATACACATACATATATGTACTCATACACACACATCTCTAAAAAAGGAATTATGAGCTCACTATTTATAAACTTCTGAAAAACTGAAGCAAATTAATGGATGAAAAGTTCATTTGTTAATTATCATCCATTGAGACATTTTTTTGACATCCTGGAGTATCACAAAATCAAAGTAACTTATGCTCCAGTTCTAGAACTATTTAGGCCATCAGAGAATAAATGCCCTGAGAATTTTACCAGAGGACTTCCTGTGGATCTCCAGGAAGTCCATTAATGATCCCACCATCATCCACTGGGATTCCAAGGGACATTCAACACAGCAAGGTTAACCTCTGTCTTTCGTGCTCCAATGTGACATTTGGCCATGATTGTGAGATCTTTCTCAGAGAGTGTGAGTGAGAAATTAAAATGTTACCAAGAGTCATTTTCTTACATTCCACATTAGTGATTCTCACACATTTTGCTTCAGGAGACTTTTATACTCTTAAAAAATATTAAGTACTCCAAGAGATTTTAGTTACATGGCTTATACCTATTGATAATTAGAAATGAAAAAGCAGACACTTAAAAATATATCTGTTAATTCATTCAAAAAGAATAATTCACAATTTAGGAGAAGTAATTGTATTATCAAAAACAAAAATTAGTGAGAACTGTGGTATTTTTGTATATGTTTGCAAATCATATACAAATGTCTGGCCTAATAGATGACAACCAGACTCATGGCTGCTTCTGCATTCAACTTGTTGTAATATTTTGCTCTGATAGGAACATATGAAAATCCAGACCTACACAGACACATAGTTAAAAAAGAGAGGGCATTTCTGTGGCCATTTCAGCTAATTTTAGATATTCTTTCTTTAAAATGACTTTGTTTATTTATTTTTGTTTTTAGCTGTGCTGGACCTTTGTTGCTGCATGGCCTTTTCTCTAGGCTCCGTGCACCAGCTTCTCACTGTTGATAGCTTCTCTTGTCGTGGAATAAAGGCTGTCAGGTGTGCAGGCTGCGGTAGCTGAGGCACATGGGCTCAGGAGTTGTGGTTCCCTGACCTTAGACAGCTGGCTCGATCGTTGTGGCACATGGGGCCTAGTTGCTCCAGAGCATGTGGGATCTTCCTGGTTTAGGGATCGAACCCATGTCTCCTGCATTGGCAGGCAGATTCTTCATCACTGAACCACCAGGGGAGCCCTGAATATTCTTTTTTTGATATTACATCAAAACTCAACAAGTGATAGTTCCCTGTAATCAGTTGCAGTATATGCAGTTATACTGACTAACTTTTGTATTCTGTTACATTAAAATCTATTGGCCAGCCTCAAATTTTTCATGAATCTTTTACCTGTGTATGATTTTGTATCATCAGATATTAGTATTGGGTAAATATTGCCTCACTGAATTACACAAAATTTCTAAATGTTGACACATATCATTAAACAATATTTTTAAAAATACTATCCATTAATAATACAATCAATTGGATTAGGTAAGTGTTTAAATTAAATTTATAATGGTCGATATAGGTTTTCCAAAATTCTATTTTTCACTGGAAAGCTCAAAGTTCACCCTAGGCAATAAATAGTCAGCTGCTTTTCTTGATGTGACAGGTTTATGTTGTTAATTATCTAGAGAATTTTTGCTATATATCCAAGTCAGAAAATACCTGTCAGTCATTCTGTCAAATCAAATCATGTTTCATGAAAAAAAGAGACTAGTTTAGCTTGCAACTCAAACAGTTGCACTAGAATGTTTCCTTAAGACAAACACTATACTTTGGTATACAGGAGAAATTCCCATTTGTCATGTAGATTATCTTAGATATGTACACAAGGTGAAGATGTAATACAATTAATATTTTTATTGCTTCATCGAATATGTTAAGTGAAACTGACAATACTTTTAAACCAGAAGTACCTGGCATTTAAGAATATAACTGAGACTTCCTTGGCAGTCCAGTGGTGAAGACCCCACACTTCTAATACAAGGGGCATAGGTTTGATCCCTGGTCAGGGAACTAAGATCCTACAAGCCACACATGGTGTGGCAAAAAAAAAAAAAAAAAAGGATATAATAATTGCTAGTTCAGTTTGATGTCCCTGCCTTGATTCAAAACACCAACAGATTTACCCACATTGCTTTTCCACCATCAGTACAAATATTAACACAGAAAAATGCAGATAACATTTTTTTTATTATTATAAAATTAGTTTTGACCCCATGAGCTTTCTGAAAGGTCTTCAGGCACCCCCATGCAACTATGAATCACATTTTAAGAACTACTACTCTACACGGTTAACCTCTTGTGCTTAAGGACCTTGCAGGCGTTAGAAACTCTGCATGCTTGCCTTCAAGTCTTCTCTGACGGCTCACCTGTGATGGTGTTATAAGGTATGAATAACTGGATGAGTTTGTCATGAAAGTTCTTCATGGTGAGTGTGTTTCAGTTAGTGCTTTGTCTGCAGGCTATTTTAACTCACCTGAGTTTTGGCTCTGTATTTAATGATTACTCAATTCAAAAACTTTCCCTCCTTCTCTTAAGTCCTGCAGGTTGGATTGCTAAACAATTCCAGAGCAGTTGTTCTTTTTTTTTTTCATCTTCAAATTCTTAGCATATTATACTTTGAAAGTGTTCAGGGAAGGTTTGATGAATTGAAGGATGACAGGGCAGTTGTCTCCCAGGGTGATATTGGTTTATTCTTATTTTATTATTGTTTCTTTAGGGCAAGTAGTGGATGGTGATGTGGAAATTATCTAAGGCAGGATCAGTTTTGGACCCTGTCATGCACGTTTTTTGGTCATCTTTATTTTTCCCTTAAAAACCTTAATGCCACATTCATGTTGCTGAGCTTACAGGCTGTCTGAATGTACCTGTCTAGTTACTTGTCTTTTAGCATACCAGAATTCAAGAACAGCTTTCTTTTGAATTACTAGGGAATTGTGTAATGAATTACTTTCTCTTACCAGGTGATATAGGACCTTGGTATTTCCTCCTTTGGTGTGAGTCTTTAGTGCACTAACTGAGGAAAGTCATGTAATCAAACTGGTTTGAATTCCCCAACTATATCCTTGAAAAGAGTGTTCCTCTAACTAATATTGTTTTACTTTATTTCTGGCAAAAACTAATATATTAACCAACATATATCCATTATACTATGTTTGCAAGCTATTTCATGCACATTTGCATTTTCTTTCATAATAATGAAAGATAATCTATATAAGGGTTTCCAAGGTGGCACTAGCAGTAAAGAACCACCTGCCAATGTAGGAGACTTAAGAGATTCAGGTTCAAACCCTGGGTCAGGAAGATCTTCTGGAGGAGGGCATGGCAACCCACTGCAGTTTTCTTGCTGGGAGAACCCCATGGACAGAGGAGCCTGGCAGTCCATAGTCCATGGAGTCGTAAAGAGTCAGATATAACAAGCAACTTAGCATGTGCACAGGCTGGAAAATCAACACACATAGTTCTGTTTGATGTTAACAAAACCTCTATGAAGCAAGTATTAAAATCACTCCCAACTTACAGATGAGGAAACTGAGACTCATTGGGATAAATAACTTGGTCTTATAGCTAGTAAATCACAAAGGTAGAACTTGAGCCTGATTTTCTGACTCCAAAGCTTCAGAGTTCTTTCCACTAAAGCACACTCCTGGAAATTTAATTTTAAGTTATTCTTATTGAAAATACTCCAAATTCTTTATCAGAAGTTTGCTTGAAAACACTGTAGTTTCAGATTTTCTTTTTTTGGAAAGCTTATGAAAAGATTAAGAGTCTTAAGATTGATGCTATTTTTTAAAAGTCTCAGAGCTGAGAGAGAATATTATCAAACCCTGAAATACTTGGTTAGGATGACAATCCTGTAATATTAGTAAAAGTATTTGGCTAAGGCCTTTAATAAACTTAATACTTATATAGGTGCTAGGGGTTTTTTTCCTCCCATTTTCTAAAGATAATTTTTATTTAATTTTTAATATAATTTAAAATATACTATTTAAGCTATATTCAGTAAACTAATGAAGCATAATATCCTTACTTAGATTATAGGTATAATTTTAAAATGGATTTAAGAATTATTTAAATAAGTCCTAAATATTCTATTTACATCCTTAAAAAATTATATTCTCCGGTCTAATAGTAGTTAATAATAACACAGGAAAACTGGCCTCATGACTATGACCCAATAACTGTGTTGAGTTTGTGTCTTCTCTTAAAATGAAGACAGCAAGTCAATCTCTGGAGCACATCTGTAAGTCAATGGGTGTTAACCTTTGTCAAATGTTTATTTATTAGCATCTAATAAATAATCAGAAAATGGAAATGTTTTTCATAAAGTTTCCTCTTCATTCGAGTGAATTTACCCTAAAACTGCATAGATTCCCCCCCTAATTTCTTAGCATATCACACTTAAATGTTGTTCACTTAGATGTTAATTCATTAGATAATATTGTTTTCCAGTATAGTTTCTAATCTAGAGAACCAAAGCTACTGTAGAGACAAAGAAAAAAATAAAATGTAGTCCTGCAATAATTTGTGTTTATTATTTTTTACCTGCAATTGAATTGCATTGACTCAGATGGTATATTTGGTACCATGATATATAGTATATTTGAATGGTATGGTATATTTGCATCCATTGCATACTCAAATGATATTTTATGTCAGCACACTGAAGTCTGAAAAGGTATTATGCAATGGAAAGTGTTATTATTAGTGCTATTTTAGTACACAATTGAGTCACTTTATCACCTGGCCCAGTTGTCTGTAGACTGAAGATAGATGAGATAAAAGAAATATAATTAAACATTCACCAGTCAACACATAGGAGTCCCTCTGATTTCACTTGTGAAGAAATATTAAGGAATATTAACTTCTAAACATTCTTGATGTATGGATTTGAAGACATGACAGCTCACTCTGAAACATGATTCTCAAACTTGAATGAGCATCAGAATCATCTAGAAGGCTTATAAAAATGCCAGTTGCCAAGCCCACCTCCAGGGTTTCCGACTCAGTGGATCTGGGTTGAAGTCCAATAATTTGCATTTCTAACGAGTTCTCACATGATGCTGATGCTGCTGGCCCAGGGACTGCACTCTGAGAATCTTTGTCCTAACATAACCAGCGTCACACTGGGTGTTCAGTGTAAAATTTAATAATAATCTTGCAAGTAAATCTGTTATTGTTGTTTAGTCACTAAGTTGCATCTGACTCTTTACAACCCCACGGACTGTAGCCCACTAGGCTCCTCTGTCCATGGAATTTCCCAGGCCACAATACTGGAGTGGGTTGCCATTTCCTTCTCCAGGGGATCTTTCCAACTCAGGGATCAAACCTGGGTCTCCTGAGCCTCCTGCATTGCTGGTGGATTCTTTCCTGCTGAGCTACCAGAGAAGCCCAAGTGAATCTGTAGCCATCCCATTAATCAATGTATCTATAAAAGTAATAGTGTTAAAAGTTGCAGCTGCATTTGTAGCAGAATGAGAGAGAAAAGGAAAACAGGGAAAACCCTGAGAAAATTATTCCAGTAGCTGAGCCAGTATCAGTGAAAGAGAATCTTATGTTGCTTGCAGTATTCCCATATTGTCTGAAGACTCATGAGAGTAAGTGTTGGAAATGACTTCCCTACTCAAAGATAATGACTTGATAGCATCAGATTTGGAAACAGAAAAAAAATAAAAACATTAACAGAAGGGAAGAAATACAATCACTTCTTCCTCAAGGTAAAAGGGACACTTGAAGTAAGCTTTGAATGTCTTTAAGACACTGCATTTCATCCATATGTAACAGTCTTAGCCTTAAGTCTGATAAAGGTTAGCTTCATGGAGCATGGAGGGCACCACTAAGTGATCAATTGCTTTAAAAGACAATCTGGCTTCTTGCACACACATCTGTCCTTGGGGCCGCCACCCTCCTTAGAACCCCTGTGGCCAACTAGCCACTGCAAACCCCTCCCCTTTCTGTGGACAAGAAGCAGTAATACCCATACCTTTATGAAATTCTAAGCAGGACCAGGGGTATCTCCTCTCATTCCTGAACTCATGCAAACATAACAAAGTCACTGTTAATATTCAGACACAACTTTTACCCTCACAGTCAAAAGTCATGCTTGGGGGGAAAAGTTGGAGTCATTGCAAGTGGGAAGGCTCTGCCTGAAGTTAACCCATAGTCTTAAATGGTGTCTGTTTCGGTTAGTAGTCTCATTCAGCTACGAATTACAGTGAGGGATTGAACAGGCAGGTTTTATTCTGCTGAGTGATCAAGATAGTACAGAAAAAACTGAGCAAACTTTTTTGGTCAACTAAGTATCGTATAAAATGGGTCCCATCACAGACCTGAACCAGTGTGCTGACTTCATAAAACCATCAGAAATGCAGGCTCTGACAAGCTATCTGATTTACCAGTCCCACCTGCCTTGTCATCAGGGGCCAGGTTGTGCTGCTGAGGCTCCAGAATATAGGCACATTTCAAGCAGCTGATGGAGAAAAGGAAGAAATAGACATACTCCCATCTTTTAAAGCAGACAGTTTTTAAGCCCTACACAAAAGCCCCTCTTACACCTAGCTTGAGGAAGGCTGGGAAATGATAACTGGACAGCAAGGGGCATGGGTAAAAACTAAGGCTTCATCATTAAAAAGGAAGAAAAATATGGATATTGGGTCAGCTCATAGTAATTTTTGCCATCGAGTACCAGAA
Source organism: Budorcas taxicolor (assembly GCF_023091745.1). Taxonomy (NCBI): domain Eukaryota; kingdom Metazoa; phylum Chordata; class Mammalia; order Artiodactyla; family Bovidae; genus Budorcas; species Budorcas taxicolor. The sequence continues at coordinate 24,991,876 of NC_068931.1, forward strand.
AATCAAAATTCCTACTTCCCACCACAGAAAGTGGTAAAGGGGATAAAACATACCCACACTGGGGCTTCCCAGGTGGCTCAGTGGTAAAGAATCCACCTGCCAATGCATGAGATAAAAGAGACGCGGGTTTGATCTATTGGTTGGGAAGATCCCCTGGAGAAGGAAATGGCAACCCACTCCAGCATCCTTGCCTGAGAAATCCCATGGTTAGAGGACCCTGGCGGGCTACAATCCATGGGTCTGTAGCAAAGAGTCAGAAACAACTGAGCAGCTGAGCACGGCCACACACCCACGTTACACACCCACCTTGCAACTGTGAGTCTCACACTTCTGGAACATAAATGCTCCTGAGAGTACTTGCTAAAATTCAGATGCTGGCACCCAGGAGACTCTTTAAGTTTGCCCTCTGATTTGGTTATTGTGATTCAAGAGGTACCAAGGACCACACTTGGAGAAACCCTGCCTTCCAGCTCCTTAACATTTGTCAGCCATCTGTCCACTACTGCCTGGAATCTTATTGACCATCCCTTGATAACAAATTCTGTTCTGTTCCCTTTTAACTCTTTTGTTCTCTATAATTAGCTCTTACAAATAGGTTAGACTGCTACTGCTGCTGCTAAGTTGCTTCAGTCGTGTCCGACTCTGTGAGACCCCATAGACGGCAGCCCACCAGGCTCCCCCGTCCCTGGGATTCTCCAGGCAAGAACACTGGAGTGGGTTGCCATTTCCTTCTCCAATGCATGAAAGTGAAAAGTGAAAGGGAAGTCGCTCAGTCGTGTCCGACTCTTAGTGACCCCATGGACTGCAGTCTACCTGGATCCTTCATCCATGGGATATTCTAGGCAAGAGTACTGGAGTGGGGTGCCATTGCCTTCTCCAATAGGTTAGACACACTCCCCCAAATATTTCATCCAACGGTGCAGCAAAGTTGGAAGGATATTAACAGATGGGTTTTTAACAATGCAAAACCCCTCTTCAAAGGCAGGTGGTAAAAGTCTCCCCCAGGAGGAGTTAACCTGGGTCCCAAAGTGGAGGGGCAGGGCCATGCCTTTGGGTGACTCTAGCAGCCGGAAGCAGTTGGATCCAGGCACGGCAGTCAATCTAACTGTGAGTGATTAATAGCCAAGCACGATCTCTAGAGCTTTATTCCCCAGTCCCTGCTCAGCTTCCTGTTTAACACTCAGGTAAATGTCAAAAATGGACCTAGGGATTATAGCTGACAAGGGGCAAGAGCTTTCATGTTGTCCTCCAAAGGTTAAGGTTTCCCAGACTCAGTGGGAAGCCCCCAATCTCCAATAACCATTAATCCACTCTTCCTGGGTAGGCGTGAGCATATTTATGACTGCAGTCACTAAAGGGTGAAATAAAGATTAGTTTTTAGTTAGGAACGCAAAGCTTTTGAGATCAATACAAACTCACTGCTGAAATCAATCTAAAGTTTGGAATTTTTAAGTAAAGATTTACTGGGCTTCCTTGTACAGTTAATTTTCCGAATGGGAAATAAGCTCAGAAATGTAACATAGTAATCAAATTGAGTAAACACTAGTCATTGGTAAACTAACCTGGGTCATACACATGTCAGATGAGTGTGTAAAGCAATAAAAATGCCCATAACGTGGATTGTAAATTTGCCAATAAACAGGTAAAACCAAAATACACATAGAGATTTACATGATCAAAATACTGGCAGCTACATTTGCTGATTTGAAAACATAAATAATCAATAGACATTAATAATGAAGTTATTCATGCATTTCCCTATTACTGTGCATATTAAGTGTTTCAATTATTTCTACTTAGTTTGATAGATAAATGTATAGCCATATTTTATGAAAGCCTTCAAAAGGATATAGAATTGTTCTTGAAAACAAAAGCTACTGTTTGGATGAAAGAGCAAGTGGACTGGAAAGACATAGCCTGTTATACTCTGCTGTTCATGTTTGATGCATGTATACAATTTATTATGCAATTTCTTGAGATTTGACAAAGTAATTGTCTGGCAAACCATAGCTTTAATGATTTTTTTTTCTGTTTCATAGGAAAAGACTATAGGTGTTTTAGGAAACTGCTTTAATAGATCAGTGTCTATTAGTAGTTTTTGGCTTGTTATATATACGTAGGTTGTGGAGAGCCACGGATATTTTAAGAAGAGTGTGATTCCATGTAGTAAATTCATTTTCTTCAGCAGAGTAAGTGCATGAAAGCTTACAGTAAGCTATAACTTCAGGAATTATTTAAGTCACCCTTGGGCCTTCATAGGAGAACTGCATATCTTCTCAGTAGGGTATATGGGAGAGCAAACCACGGAGCATCTCCAATGTGAAGGGGATTCTGGGAGACTGGCCCCAGCTTCCATTTCTTTCTGAGCAGGCTATGATAACTGCAGGTTGATGTCCTGCAGTGATCAGAGGGTAGAATGATCAACTACTGCCAATCTAGCTGATCTAACTGATTTACTGCTCAGACTCGTTTGCCGCCATTTGCTGCCTGGATGCTAGAGAAGGGCCCTGACAGCCCTTTACCTAAAGCACATGCTTTCCATTCACTCCCTGCTAAGGGATGGAACTGCACAAGAATCTGAAGCCTGGGAACTGATGCTGTCCCCTTTGAAACATTTACAGACGAGAACAAAGTTTTGCTTACTGTTGGCATCTGCCACCTGATGCCTTACTTTGGGTAACTATACAAAGCCACTGAGCAAACAAGTACATGTATTATTAAAAAGTAGAACCCACATAGGTGTCAATGCTGTTGTTGCCAAGTCACTAAGCTGTGTCCGATTCTGCGTCACACCATGGACCGTAGCCTGACATGTTCCTCTGTCCGTGGGGATTCTCCAGGCAAGAATACTGGAGTGGGTTGCCATTTTCTTCTCCAGGGGATCTTCCCAACCCAGGAATTGAATCTGCATCTCATGCACTGGCAGGTGAACGACTCACCAGGGAAGCCCCACGTAGGTCATGTGACACAGGTAATATTTCCTTCTCTTCTATAGCTATTACTTTGGTCCTAAAATAATGCTTTAATAGATTATTCATTCTAAGGATGGGTCCAGTAGTTCTTAAGTGTTACAAAGTGTATATAGAGAGTAATTAGATATACTATATATGTATATCTGGGCTTCTCTGGTGCCTCAGATGGTAAAGAATCTTCCTGCAATGCAGGATACCCAGGTTCGATCCCTGGGTCAGGAAGATCACCTAGAGAAGAGAATGGCTACCCATTCCAGTACTCTTGCCTGAAGAATTCCATGGACAGCAAAGCCTGGCAGGCTGTAGTCCATGGGGTCACAAACAGCTGGACATGACTGAGCAACTAATGCTTTCACTTTCATATATATACCTATGTATATAGATGTGTATGTCTATAAATAGTAACATGTGTACATGAATACATGTATGTGTGCACATACACATATACATGCATCAGTTCAGTTCAGTCGCTCAGTCGTGTTCAACTCTTTGCAGTCCCATGAACTGCAGCACACCAGGCCTCCCCGTCCATCACCAACTCCCAGAGTCCACCCAAACCCATGTCCATTGAGTCAGTGATGCCATCCAACCATTTTGTCCTCTGTCGTCCCCTTCTCCTCCCATCTTCAATCTTTCCCAGCATCAGAGTCTTTTCAAATGAGTCAGCTCTTTGCATCAGGTGGCCAAAGTATTGGAACTTCAGCTTCATGCATGAATACATACAAAATTGCCATGTCTACCTTGGAATAGAGAACTTGGCCACTTAAATTGTTGTTCAGATGTTTTGATCAGCAATATATTATTTTCCAAAATAATTTGGCAGTTTTAAAATCACTTTAATGAAATGCATTTTTATTAGGAGATTCATTTAGCACAAATACACCATCAGATTCTGTCACTGGAATAAAGAATTGGGGATGGAGGTTGGGAAACAGTGATCGTGGCTCTGTATGATTTCAATAAAAGTCAGGTTAGGTGGTAAGATACCAGAAAAGTTTCTAAGTGTCTGCAGATTCAGAACCATATTGATAAGTGATAATGTGCTTAAATGATCAAATTGTTATACAGTGCCAGTTCTTCCATTGTACAAACCTCAATGCATTTGTTCTGAGTAGATAATATAGGAGTGCAGATGTCGAAATGACAGAGGATGAGATGGTTGGATGGCATCACTGACTCAATGGACATGAGTTTGAGCAAGCTCCAGGAGATAGTGAAGGACAGGGAAGCCTGGTGTGCTGCAGTCCATGGGGTCAGAGTTGGATATTAATGTGCTACCGAACAGCAACAAAAATGTGATTTTTGTGGATTATTTATGTTTGTGGTATTGATAGCTTTTTAAAATTTGTAATTTTATGCACCAGAGAATGGGTATCTGGTCCTGTGTGTACCCCACATTTGCTTCTGTGAGGGTCCTGCCTAGCCTGTTAGAAGGAGCTGTGGGAGTAGATGGAGTTCTCTGATGCACAGAGATGCAGAACTAAATTTAGATGTCTGCTTATTTATTATCCAAACTTTTTTATTATTTAGTTTGTTTGCTCACACCACGCAACATGTGGGATCTTCATAGCCTGATTAGGAATCAAACCTGCAGCTCCTGCCTTGGACGCCTGGAGTCTTAACCACTGGACCTGTAGGAAAGTCCCTAGATTTCATTTTAGATTTTTTGTATTTCAGGAATCTTCTGTGAAATGAAGAGCTGAGCCTCTTAGAGTTTCCTTCTGTTTGTACAGCCCCTTCCCTACTGACCTAGAAGAATCACGTGGCTTCCAAGGGCTCAACTTGCTACCTGGAGCCACTCAGGCAATTGACTTGTCACCACCAGAGCTAGGAGACTTGAACTTGTTTATTCCAGTCAGTCTTTCTTTTATCATGACTGATCAAAATTTTTTATTTTTATTTTTATTCTTTTAGTGTGGAAAATTTCTTTCAGCTTCCCAACTGGTATGTATGGGTAATATGACATATTTGAGAGAAATGCTATAAGTTCATTCATATATGAGCTGTAAGATTTCAAGTTTTCTTGTGCAGAAAACCATTTAAATTTCATTCGCCACCCCCATTCTTCAGGAACTGTTGCAATAGTACACATTTATATGACAATATAACTTCCAATCCTACACTTTCTTATCTCTATTTTGTATGAGTCAGAATAGTGGGAAGTCAGAATATTTCTGGAGGTCATGGGGTGAGCATGGCTGGCAACAATTTAACTCTGCTTGGAGGTACAGACAATCCCTGACTTACACTGGTTCGACTTACAGTTTTTCAGCCTTACAGTGATACAAAAGCAATATGCATTCAGGAGAAACCTTACTTCAAATTTTGAATTTTCATCTTTTTCTGGACTAGTGCTATTTGGTAGGATACTCTCTGGTGACGTTGGGCAAAGGCAGTGAGCTGTAGCTCCCAGTCAACCAGGTGAGCATGAAGGTAAACAACCCACACACTTAGAACCATGCTGGTTCCAAATGACTGTCCTGGTTTTTCCTTTCAGCACAGCATTCAGTACATTACATGAGAATCAATGCCTTATTATAACATAGGCTTTATGTTAAATGATTTTGCCCAACTGTTGACTGATGAAAGTGTTCCAAACACGGTTGAGGTAGACCAACCTAAACTGTGATATGAGATAGGTTGGGTGTATTAAATGTATTAACAACTTATGGTATTTTCAATTTAAGGTGGATTTATTGGGACATAGCCCCACTGTAAGTGGAGGAAGTTCTGTAATTGTGAACACATAAATACATCCTTCGACCTCAATCCTCACTAAATTCCTGGATCACCTTCTCTTTCACCATCTCTCAAAAGTAAGTATTCATGGTCCCTCCAACACCATCTGACATGAGCAAAAGCCAACATAGCAAAAGCCAAACAACTGACTACAATTAATTTTAAATTTATTTACTTATTTAATTGAAGGATAATTGCTTCTGTTTGTGTTGGTTTCTGCCAAACATCAACAACAATTGCAATTAAAATGTCTTATTTTTGCAAATGTTACACATTTCAAGCACCCCTCCCAGAGACTTGGAAAGGGCCTGTGTAAGTGAGGTCCCTTCCAACTGTAGCCTTCTCTGATTACTGAATTGGGGAAGATGCCTCATAGCTAAGTTGAGGGGCCCATCCCTCTAGCTTATTTCAAGAAATTTACCCAGTTCTGCATTATGAACTGAGAGGCCACTTCCCATGACTCAATCAGGAAGTTAAGGAAATAGAGATTCAGAATTTGACGTTTAGAGCTAAAAAGGAAGTTAACAATTGCATATTCCCCTCCCCACTCCATAGATAATCAAACTAAAATCCAAGAGAAGTTAATAGGGAGTAGATTTATTTCTCAGCTCTCTTGTGAATTAATTATTTGGGATTCACCAAACTGATATTGAGTGTTTTCTGTGTACAAGACATTCTCCCACCAAATTCTCACAATGAGATTTAAATTTATGGGATAGATAAATATAACTAGATAAATTTAAATTTATAGGATATTTATGGGGTAGATGAATCTCATTTACCTAGGCAAAAACTGAAATCTCAGAGAAATTAAGTTTCTTGACTTTTAAACAATTAGTAAATTGTGTCATTGAAATTTTAACCTAAGCAATTTCCTTCCAGAATTCACTTGACTGCCATGCTATATCATCTCCAGCTACCTATTGCGCTGGCCAAAAAGTTTGTTTGGATTTTCTGCATGATGTTATGAAAAACCCAAATGAACTTTTTGGTCAACTCAGTATGATATGCTCCTACAATCCTCCTTAAAGACAATTTAAGTAACAATACTTTGGCATTGTTTTTTCATCAGTTCACAAGTTGCTTTCAGATGTGTTAGCTTTCTTGATCATTACATTCCCCCCGTGTGCATGCTCACATGCTCAGTTGTGTCTGACTCTGTGACCCAACGGACTGCAGCCCATCAGGCTCCTCTGTCCATGAGATTTTTCAAGCAAGAATACTGAAGTGGGTTGCCATCTCCTCCAGGGGATCTTCCCAACCCAGGGATCAAACCCAGGCCTCTCCTGCCTCTCCTGCATTGGCAAGGTGGATTCTTTACCACTGAGCCACCTGGGAAGCCCCTACATTGCCCCTAAAAAAGAAACATTGCAGGAAATATTTTTCTCCTATTTTACAAATGAGAAAGCCAAGGCTTAGAGATACTAGGATATTTATATTATCAATGCTGGAAGTGATCCTCAGATCCATCCATTTCTATCCAAATCCTGTGCTCCTTCCTTTTACTTCCTCTGCACATTAAATTATTACGTGAATTGTAGCTACAACCATCCTTGATATAGGAACTCTGTCATCAGCAGGATCATTGCCCTCTAGAAGCCAGATAGGGCTGGGTTGGGATGGTTTTCCTTATAGCCTCTTCTCAATAGACCTGTGGTTGTGGTCTCCCTTCAGGTTACAGAATCCTGACATGTCTCCTATTGAAAAAATATTGAAAAGATACTGGACTTTCAAAAGTCCAACTGAAAAAGATACTGGACTTCAATTGCAAAGTATTCATTTGCTGCATGTTACCCTAAAAATGTTTGAATTTTGACACTATTAATAGTAAATCTGAATATTGTTACTAAAGGTGGTAGTTTCTTCCCCCAGTAGAGCCCTTGTTTACATCCTCTAGGAACTCAGTGTAGTCTCTGGTCTCACCTACCCCAAAGGAGGGACACTGTTTGGCTTGCTCTTTCTTCTCCTCCTGTTTCTCCCATGTAAACTATTTTAGTTAAAATTAAGTTGGCTGGTAGTGGCTTGGAGTGGATTAGACATCAGTGTAAACTCATGTTTAGCAGATGGTTATACATAGAAATATGTATACATGTGTACACACAGCTTGCTGTGTCAGCTGAGGATGTCTAGGTGAAAAACCCTGTATCAACTAGCAATCTAATGTTCAGATCTTTGCTCCTAACACCATTCTTCAAAAAGGCAAGCAGCATTCCTGGGGAAAATTGTTGATTCTAGCATTAAGGAAAGAAATAAACAAGATGAGCATGCAGTATTCTGCCATGCCAGGAAGGAAGGGAGGTTAATGATGGGAGCATGTCAAGGAATACAGAAGCCAACTGAAAGACTTCCCAATGGTCAAGACTGGAACAGTTTGAGCAGCAAAATAAAGTAGTATTGGATTATAACCTGAAGTACAAAATAAATATCCATGAGGCCATACTGATGTAAATAAGTGATTAAGTAAATAGATAGAGGAGAATACACAAATCTCCCTTGCAGGCAAAGCTCAAATCATTTGTGTGACTTGAGATTTGTCTCCACTCTAAAGAACCTGAAGCATAACTCTTCACTCCTTAAGTGTGACTGTGAACAAAAAACATATTCAGGAAGTGCAGTATGGAAAGAGGGGTAAGTAATAAACAGTATCTTTAGGAGAAGGCAATGGCACCCCACTGCAGTACTCTTGCCTGAAAAATCCCGTGGATGGAGGAGCCTGGTAGGCTGCAGTCCATGGGGTCGTTAAAAGTAGGACACGACTGAGCAACTCCACTTTCACTTTTCACTTTCATGCAGTGGAGAAGGAAATGGCAACCCATTCCTCTGTTCTTGCTTGGAGACTCCCAGGGACAGGAGGGCCTGGTGGGCTGCCGTCTATGGGGTCTCATAGAGTCGGACACGACTGAAATGACTTAGCAGCTTAGGGGGCAGAAACCTGGTAAATACCACCTCAGCCAAGTGATCGAGTTTAACGTCAACTAGGTGTCCTGTGAGTAACTGGGGCTTTACCTCTGTGGTCCTCCTCCCCAAAACCCACAACCCCAGTATTATCACAGGAAAAATATCAGACAGCTCCCACTTGAGAAACATTCTACAAATTATTTGATGAGTATTCTGAAAAATTTTCAAGGTCATCAAAAACAAGGAAAGTGTGAGAAACAATCAGCCAAAAAGAACCTAAGGAAATATGACAGCTAAATGTAATGTGGTATCCCACATAGGATCCTGGAACAGACAAAGGACGTTAGGTAAAACTAAGGAAATTTGAACTAACTGTGGACTTTGTTCACATAAAACATGATAAAACTAGACAAAATATTCTTGCAGGTGGGATTTAAGTCCCCTCAGAGAATTTAAATTAGTTCTATTGTTGAGCTCAATAAGAGGTAAAGGCAAAATGAAAAGATTGTAATTCAGATTTGTTGCTGTTGCTTACTCATCAAGTCATGTCCAACTCTTTTGCAACCCCATGGACTGTAACCCGCCAGGTTCCTCTGTCCATGAGATTTCCCCAGCAAGAATACTGGAGTAGGTTGCCATTTCCTTCTCTGTGGGATCTTCTCCACCCAGGGATCCAAATCACATCTCCTACATTGCAGGCAAATTCTTTACCACTGAGCCACCAGTGAATCCCAATGCAGATTTATTGGGCTGTATTAGCAATGGCTGCATGTCTTTTTTATCCGATTTTGAGAAAACATATCCTTTAGTTAGTCAGCTTCTTTAACAAATAAAATGAAATACCCAGCAGAATTCTTTAATTATTTGTCACCTAAGCCAACAGACTCCCTAAGTTTATCCAAACTGTCAGACAGTTCTTCAACAACAAAACAATATTAATTCATAGAATTTGAACAGTTTTACTGAAATACTATGAAATGTTTTATAATAAAACAAACATAATATAATTAGAAATAGGGTTGGGTATACTAGGGTGGGATGGAGGAATCAGGAGTGTATAGAGAAAAGGGTTAGACAAAGCAATAGAGAAATACTATACTGAAAATGGAAAACTGGGGAAATTTACACTGATATCGAGGAAGTTGAGAGCAGAATAAATATTTCAATATATAAACAGCTCATCTCTAAGGAAAACCTGGACTCAGTCAAGATAGTATGTCCTTGAAATGATACACTAATAATTAATGATTAGGCATAAAGGTATTTGATTAAGAAACTTAGGTCATTTTTCTCTATTAACTACAAAAAATTTCAGTGGGCTGGTAAATATTCCAACACAGCAATACATGCCTGTGTTTTTAAGAATTAATAAGAGAAAGAAAATAAAATATTTCCACAAGTAAAAGAAAAATGAGGATGGAAAAGGTGATTAGAATAACTTGCAAATTTGCATGATAACTCTTTATGATAAAGATGCATTGTTTTGCTTATAAAGAAAATGTTCCATGCTTTTCCTTAATGAACATTCAGAATACAACATTTCTACAGAAAAATCAATACTTGTTCATAAACTCCAACTCTTTGAAAACTTTTGATGCATACAAAAGAATTTATTTGTGAATGTACCTAATACGATTTCTGTTGATACACTCAAAATATATTCAGTTTTTGACTTGTTGTTTTCATCTGACTGCTTCCACAAAGATGATTGAGTAAATGCCTCTGGTCCCAGGCCTTTGGGTAATTTTGAAGGGGTGAAGAATTTTTTCTTCTCCTATTATCTAAATCTTCATCTTATTCCACAAGTCACTAGGAACATTCCTTATTGTTCTTTGGGGACCATTCACTCTAGTTATTTCCCCTCACTACAAACCTACACAGTAATTAAATGCAGGAAATGCTATCTCTCTCCAAATATGAAAAAACTAAGACCTAGAGAAGAAAAGTGATTTGTCCAGAGTCACAGGTAATATCAAACACAGAACCTGAAGTGCAATAACATCCTCTCTCATCTCAGTCACTGGCATAAAAACCTATCCCCAAAAAGCTACTTTTCAGAATCAGGAATATATTCTGCCACCAATCATTAAATAGTGGAGGACAAAAGAACTTGGCATGCAGCAGTCCATGGGGTCGCAAAGAGATGGACACACTTTAGTGACTGAACAACTAGTGAATAGCCTTAGATTTTTAGAATCTCGATTACTCAAAACATGTATATGAAATGACAAACGTCCCCAAAGATAAAAGAATGATGACTTTGAAAACTACAGGTAAACAAACTGTTCCATAAAATATCTAAAATGAAAAGTCAAAAATAGTAGTTCTTTCATTAAAGCTTCTTGAATAGCATCATGAATCATTGCAATCATGGCCTTAGAAAAGTTGATCTTTTTCTACTCCTTCCACCATCCAGTATTTTGTGGAACACTAGACATAATATGCAGAAGAGAGAACGTAAAAAGGAAAAACAAAAATAAAGGAATAAAAGAAAAGAAAAAAGTCTTTAGCTACATATGCTTATTTTTTATTTAACAAACATTCACATGACACTGTGTGTCTAAGTGAGCATTTTCACAAATATTTACAAAAAGTTATGCATGATAAAACCCTAGAAGGTTTGTGCTACATAGATTATCCCCATTTTCAAGGTAAGAAAACTGGGCAGAGAGAGGTTATTTGCCCAAAGTGGCACACATGGAAAGAGACAGAGCTAGGGTTCAAAAGCAGGTGATTTGCTTCCAGAATCTAGGCTTAGGACAATGGTGTTTTCCTGCCTATGCTTGCTGTACTGTGCTGCGCTTGGTCACTCAGTTATGTCCGACTCTTTTCAACCCTGTGGACTGTAGCCCCCCAGGCTCCTTTGTCCATGGGGATTCTCCAGACCAGAATACTGGAATGGGTAACCTTTCCCTTCTCCAGGGGATCTTCCCAACCCAGGGGTCAAACCCAGGTCTCCCACACTGCAGGCAGATTCTTCACCATCTGAACAACCAAGGAAGCCCAAGAATACTGGAATGGGTAGCCTACCCCTTCTCCAGGGGATCTTCCTGACCCGGAAGTCGAACCAGGGTCTGCTGCATTGCAGGTAGATTTCTTTACTAGCTGAGATACCAGGGCAGCCCCTACCTATGTTTAGTAGTCAGATATTTTCATGCAAGTAACAACTCTCTTCAAGTATTTAGAGCAATTTGTTGAGTGATGGTTGCCACAAGTGAAGGATTTGAGAGAAGCACTCACTAAGGTCACATCAATTGCTTATCTATGTGCTGAGAAAATTGTTTATTTCACAATATTATAAAGATTTTGTTAATATTTAGACAACAGATCAGTATAATCAAGAGATTGAGAGGCACCACTTCAGTTAAATGGCCAACACGGTCTTTGATTATGAAATACCTCCTTGTTCTTTCTTCTGTTACCCTGATAAATTTGAAAATTTACCTTTCATAGCCCATCAATATATTTATTGAATATCTACTATGGGCAAGATACAGAGCCATGCACCATGGGAGATTTTGTCAGGCATTAGGCTATTTCTACCCTAGAAACTTATAATCTAGCTGAGACCATAAAATATGTTTTCTTAAATTAGCAACTAAGAACACAAAGAAGTAAATAATAAATGTCAAAAGACTATTACAGATAACAGGTATTAGAAGGAAGTTAGGAGCCTGCTCCTTTCTGCTCCAGTAGTTCATCACACGTGATTATTCAATTATCACAACTGTAATTATTCACTTGCTGTGAGTAATTTACCTGCCTGTCTCCTCCATTAGATCATTAGCCCCTTGAGGGCAAGGATTCTGTTTTATTCATCATTGTCTCTTCAATGTTTACCACATTGTCTGGTGTATAATAAATACTTAACATACTGATGAGTGAATGAATAAATACAGGTCACAAGAGGCAGGCACTTCGTGTGTGGCCAGGGGTTGCACAGAGTCAGATACGACCAAGTGACTAACACACCGCACAGGTTGGTTCATCTCTGGAGTCAGATTGTGGGGTCTGAATTGCAGCACTACCTTTGGAATGTTCTGTGAGCCTGAAAACTTCACTTGATTTCTCTGCAATTCATTTTTTCATTGGTAAAATTATGGTAATAGAAACTTTCTTTATCAGCTAATTTTGCTATGAAGTATATCACCCCCAAAACTAATGGCTTGAACAGCAGTTATTCATTTAGCTCAGCGTTGTGTGGGTCAGTAATTTGGGTTATGTTAGTTCTTCCGTCTTGGCTGAGTTCAGCCACACAGCTGAGCTGGGTCATCAGGTCAGCTGGGAATGGCTCCATCCACGTGGTATCTCATCAGCCATGGGCTAACCTGGGCTTTTGCACAAGGCAGCTGTCAGGGTTCAGAGAGGGAGAGTTGAAATATATACAAGGTCTCTAAATGGTGCAGATGAACCTATTTGCTGGGCAAGAATAGAGACGCAGATGCAGAGAAAGGACTTGTTGATATTGGAGGAAATGGAAAGGTGGGACGAACTGGGAAAGTAGCCTTGACACATACCTACTACCATGAATAAGATGGCTAGTGGCCGTATCATGGGGAACTCAGCTAGGTGCTCCGTGATGACCTAGAAGGGTGGTATGGGGGGTGGTGAGAGGGAGACTCAAGAAGGATGCAATACATCTACACATATGGCTGATTCACTTTGCTGTACAGCAGAAACTAACACAGCACTGAAAAGCAATTCTTCTCCATATATATATATATATATATATATATATACACACATACAAGGCCTCTCGAGGCTCAGATTTGGAGCTGGCACAAAGTCATTCCTGGCAGATTCTATTGGTTGAAGCAAGTCACAGGTCCAGCTCGTATTAAAACGGTGGGGAAATAGACTCCACTCTTGATGGGAAGATCAGCCAAGCCACGTTATTATGGGGTGTTTATACAGGGAAGGATGGAGATTGGGGCCAATCTCATAATCTACCATACTGTCCCACTATTAGCAAGAGATTAAGAAAATAAACACCTAAAGGATTCAGACTAGACCAGGGTCCACTATATGAGTAATCAGCTCAATGTGTGTATTTGTGCTTGGCCACTAAGTCGCGTCCAACTCTTTGCACCCCTTTGGATTCTAGCCTGCCAGGCTCCTCTGTCCATGGGATTTCCCAGGCAAGAATACAGGAGTGGGTTGCCATTTCCTTCTCCAGGGGATCTTCTTGACTCATGGATCAAACCTGCATCTCCTGCATTGGCAGGCAGATTCTTTACCACTGAGCCACAAGGGAAGCCCCTAATAAGCTCAGTAAGTATTAGCTATTATTATGCTGCTTGAGGTTGCCAAGAAAAGTTCTGCCTCAGACAGAAATCTGAGTTTAATTTTGAGAACTAGGCAGAATTTCTGTATGTAGAGAACCAAGGGCTTCCCAGGTGGACATGGGCTCAGTCCCTGGGTCAGGAAGATCCTCTGGAGAAGGAAATGGCCACCCACTCCAGTATTCTTGCCTGCAGAATCCCAAGGACAGAGGAGCCTGGTGGGCTTCAGTCCATAGGGTTGCAAAGAGTCGGACATGACTGAAGCAACTTAGCATGCAAGGTCTCTTTTAAGGACACAACCTAAGTATGGGCACTGTGGTTGAAAGCAGGTCACGTTCAGGAAACAGCTAATAGCAGACTTCCCAGCAGTGCTTGAACTAGATTCTGGATCTCAGGATGCTGGCCAAGGAGCTGGGTTTGACCATGGGGCCATAGTAAACCATTGGCTTTGATTACGTGCTCGTCCATAGCACTATATTTTGTCTTTTATTGTTATTTCAGTTTTTATTTTTCAGTAAGCTTCTTGATGCTGATGGTTTTGTGACATCTCTGGCCACATCTATTGGAGATTTAAAACAAAATAATAGAAACCTACGAGTTTTGTCTGGGTTTTGCCACTCCTTGACTTTGGGGAATCAAGAGGTCCTTCCCTCCTCAGTTTTATTATAAAATGGAATAGTATCTCTACTTGTCTTCCCATGGTGGCAGTCTGAAAGGTCAGGTCACAGGAAGTAGTATTTATTAACTGAAACATACACCAGAGAGGCCAGATTTTGGTGTTTAAATAATTGGAAGACGACTCATACATCTTAAGCAAAAAAGTCAAGAAGGAGAGAAAGTTTCAATGTGGATGTCCCTTCCTGTTAGGCAGCAAGAAGGAGAGAAAGTTTCAATGTGGATGTCCCTTCCTGTTAGGCAGCAAGAAGGAGAGAAAGTTTCAATGTGGATGTCCCCTCCTGTTAGGCAGCAAAACACTTCTTGATCTGCTTTAAAGAGAAACTTGAGTTCACCCAGTGAGGTGAAATGGCCCTGAGCAACAAGAACCGCAGAGTCACCTGGGTCCCTGCTACCGTAAAGGCTGACCAGCCTGCTCAGAGCTGGTGGTAGCTCTCATTAGACTGCTCAGTGCCAGCAGTCTCACCATCTTTCCACAGTACATAGTTTAAATGCAGATTCACTGATGAATAAATTTGATAATTCTGTTGAAGTACCGAAGACTGCTTGAATTAGATGACTACATGATCATATTTAATTTTTTTTGTAAGACAATTCTGGCTCCTCTTAAGCCATGTGGAATCCATCCCGCTGAGTGCTCTTGACTAGTCACGTCCTTCCTGCCATTTTAAAAACAATAGTGGCAGAGATGCAAGCTGCTGGTAGTGCTCAGCAGGACAGATCAAACACACAGATGCAATTTCTGTACGTTGAACAGTGAAGTAGGATAAAATTCAAATACTTACAATCGCTTAGTAGCTAGCATCTGATTGCTGCAAATTGAATCTCTCATAACAGGATTTATTGTAAATAGTGTCATATCATTTGTGAGTTCTGCAATAATTTCAGCCAAAGCCAGGGCAAGATATTGGATGTGTGAATGTACACGATAGAAACACTAGTTTACATACAGATTGTGAACGGATTTTATTATTATCAATATTCTTTTTTTTAATTGCTTACAAAAGAGCCATAATTGTAATTTTTCTCTGAATTTAAAACATTCTCAAATAGTGTAACTTCAAAATCCAGAAGAAAGCAGCCTAACCATTTCAACAGCAGTTTAAGAACTGCAATCCCTAACCACCCCCTTTCCCTTCTACCCAAGTTGTTAAATAAGCATTGAAATTATAGGTAGTTAAAATTTTTGAAATGTTACTATTCTATTGTTTGGAAATGGCAGAAGTCCTAGTAATCATAATTAGTGATCAATATATCCCACCAGTAAATATATATACATATATACAGAAATTCAAAATTAAGATACTGCAAGGTCTAGAAAACATACCTTAATTTCTAATTCCCTTATGATAAAATGGAAAGATGGCAATAATTTAAGTGATCAATACTCTTAATTTGCCTTTGGGTTTAGTCCCAAATATGTCATTGGAAGCTCATAAAAGATCAACATCAAAAGCATACCATTAAAAATTGTACTTTTAGTGTCTGAGAGTTGGGTGACACTTCACACACTTGATAACTTTAACTGCTAATGAAACAGAACCCCGAAAAGGCACTATATTACAGTTACACAGTCTTCCTATTCAAGATCTACTATATAAGAGAAATTAAAAAAAAAATAGTAAGGCCAGAAGATTTGGATAATCTGTTTTTTCCTTTCCCTGCTCTAATAAAAAAAAAATCCTTTTCTATTATCTTATCATGTATTTGGGCTTTTTTATTGTAAACATGACTATGAGAACACAGCATCTCAGCAAGATTGAAAAAAGTAGTCTTGCTCTCAAATAACCTAGGCTATTGATAAAGAAAGACCCTTGTGAGGGATAAGCGCTTGGGTTGGATCCTGCCTAGTCTATTTAAGAGTAAATATCCCATGTGCATATTAATGTTGATCATTGTAAGTGGGAAACTCCTGATTTCTGAACCAAAGAAATTTCAGGTTTTCCCCTCCCTTAAGCAGGTGTCTTTCATCTTTTACCAATCAAAGGGGAAGGTTAAAAGGCAGGATTTGGGTGGTACCCTGATGTGTATTTTAATATGTTTACTAATCAGAGCACATATCAGTTAGAATGAATCATGTTCATATATTTAATAGCCAGCAAAACTCAATTTAACTGAGATCCAGCTTTCTTCCATGTTCATTTTCTTCAAGGGCATACCTACCTTCCTTTTCCTGCTTCTTTTTTTTCCCCTTTCTTTCTTGGACACCTCCAGCCCCCATTGACAACCAAAATGCAGGGCTATAAATGTAAGGGCGCAATACATCATGAGATAAGTCTAAGAGAACACGTCCTCTACCAAAACGCACATGAATCTCTGGTACAGCTAAAATTCCAGAGTCATGCTGGGGTTCACTTTGCATGCTAAGCAGGGTCAAAAATGTGAGCTCTCTGTGATCGACCTTATATATCAGACGAGCTCCAAAGTTTAAAGGTTACATTTGTGAAATTGCAGCTGGCTCTCCTAGCACTTGATTCTAGCTCCTGCAAATCAAAGACTCCTAATTGAAAGGCAAATCTGACAATAGGATAATTTTCCAATTAAAAAAAATTAAGTGACTTTTGAACCCTTCCTGCTGAAGAGCTGACAGAGAAGTTCCGAGATGGTTGTATAACCCGACAAAATGATGGAGAAACTATGTTTTCCAACAAGATCATAAAGCTTCAATAATGCAGGGAAGCAAATGTAAAGCGAAGAGCTGTCCTCTATTCTGTCTACTTCCCCCCACCCCCGATGTACACTCAGCCACTCAGTTCTTAGGCAAGGACTCCTGACTTCCAAGTCAGACCCAGACCCCAAACACCAAGATACTATGAAGTGGCATCTTGGCAGACTTTGAGATCAGACGGTTTCTGCATTTCCCAGTGTAGGGGGGTGAGGGGGGGCGGTGCAGAGTGAAAGGGAAAAGCAGGAATGTAGAGAAATCTGGAAACAACAGCACATCTACAGACACAAAAAGTTTGCATATTGCACAGAGCGCTTGAAGATCATAAATCTATGCATGAGAAAGATGTAGTGGAAATTTTGGGGGGGATTAGAGTTTATTTTTGTCATCTCTGTGAGACAGCTACTCATTCATCCAGATCACAGCTAAGAAAAAAGCTGGTCACAGAAATTAGCAGTTTCAGCTCAGCAGCGAAGTCGCCAGCCTGTGAAGGCAGAGAGAAATTGACTAATTAGCAATGCGCACTAAAACTTGACGGTTCTTTATAGAGAGAGAGAAGAGAGAGGGAGAGAGAGGGAGCCGGAGGGAGGGGGGCTCGCTTTTTCCCCTTCTTTCTTCCAAAGATGTTTGAAATCGCAGTCATTTACGCTCGACAATTTTTACAATAGCCTTGAGCCATAATTTTGCGAGTCTCTCCAGCATCCATCCCCCTGTATGGTCTCTCTCTACTGGCCAAGCACGACCGTTTCTCTCCCCAACCGTGGATTTCCTATTACTCTCGTTACGACTCACTGAGCCCCAGGCCCAAGGATAATGATGTGTTGTTTCTTGGTAGCATAATTTGTCACACGTACATTTTTTCTTCTTCTTCTCTTGCAGAAAGCTCTGCTCCCTCTCTCACTCTCCCTCTCTCTCCCTCTCTCTCTCCCTCTCTTTCTCTCTTTTCTCCCTCTCCTACATTTTCTTGCTGTTGCTAATTCATGGTGATCAAATGATGTACGACAAAATAAATTGTAAAGAGTGACTGCCTGGAGTTGGGAACCAGAAGGTGTTTCCCACCCCCCTCCCAAGGAGAGAGCAAACCTTTAAAAAGGAAGGACAATTGATTTTTGGGGGGGAGCTTAAGTGAGCCTTGACTTTGCAGCTGGTTGAAAGCAGGTAAGTTTCTGGCCTTGTGTCTGCCTTGTGTGTATTTTGTTCTGTCTTTTGGGTTGTTGGAGAGGGGGAGGGCCGGGGAGGGAGTCTTTCAGAGGGGTGGGGGGATGGCTGTGTGGCAAACGCTCATAAAGAAAAAAACTCCAATTGCAAGAAATAAGCAGATGAGGGGGAAAGGCAAACGAGGAGAGCAAGAAGGAAGGGGAACAGGAAAAGATGTGGCGGTGGGGGTTGGGGGGGAGACAACGAAGCGGGGAGAGCGAGAGGGAGGTATGACCGGGTCCACTTCAAGGGAGAGACTCTGGAGGTGTTTCGGAGAGCCTGCGCTTTGGGGGGGGGGGGGGAGGGGGCCGCATCGTTGGTGGGGGGCGGGTGCTTCTGGGGGAGGGAGCTCGCGGGAGGTTAGGGTCCACCTGGAACGGGATGATAAAGTGAGTGGAGAGAAGCCCAGTCCGGTGGAAAGAGGAAGCCGGCGATCCAGGACTGGCGCCAGGCAGGGCAGAGTGAGCCGCAGTGGAAGGGGCCGGTCCGGCGGGATCCCTCGGAGCCGGGCGGCGGCGGCGGCGGCGGCGGCGGGTCTCCCGGGCGCGCAGGCGGGATGTGGGCAGAGAGGGGCCCTTTCTGCTCAGCCCTAGAAGGTGCAATTAGAGGTTAAGGACCCGGCGTATCGACTTCGCCTCGCCTCCCCCACCTCCTGCCCTCCTCCGCCGAGATGCGGGCGGCTCAGACTTTTTACAGAAGTAGTTCCAGGGCCGGGTTGGGGGTGGCGGGGAGTGGGGGTGCTCGAGTGGGGGGCCGCCGGGGGCTGCACCCAGGGACTCAAAAGGAAGCGGCGGCTTCGGGCGGCGATGCTCGGTGAGAGGCAGAGACCCCGCCCCCCCCCCCACCATCGGACAGCCCCCACCCCTCCCCCAACACCTGCCGGTACACTTGAACTTCTCATAGTTCCAGGAGTTAAAGCCACTGCGCCTCGTGCCCTGGAGGGAGAACCGTCCACGCGAATCCCACCAGGCCTGCGGGCTGTGGCTCTTAATCCATCCCCGTGGTCCCACTTCCTCCCTCCTCGCCTTCCTCGGGGCCGCCCAGCCAGAGAAGGGGAGACACACGCCCGAACTTGCGCGCTTAAAAATGCGAGGAGGGTGGGGGGGATCTCGGGGGTTGGGGGCTGGAGGGATTCTCCTGCCAGGTTTAAAGGCGTCTCTGAAAAATTAGCAAAACTGAGTGGTGACGGGGAAAGCCAACAGTTTGCGAAAGCAGAGAAGCAGGCAGGGCCGGGGTGAGGGAAATGAGCTAGAATTGATAAGGACAGCTCCCGCCTCTGCCGAGTCCACTGAGCTGGTCCTCACCGCGCTCCGCTGCACTTTCCCGGGAGAAGAAAGGGCTTTATCTGCTCCCGCAGACTATTAGCCCGGGAGTTTCTCGGGGCAGCGCGGATAATCGAAGGGGTTCCCAGCGTTTGGAGGGCTAAGGATCGCCCCCGTTCCCGCACGCTTGTCGGGCCCCCTTGCCCACCCACCCACCCCCAAAACTGGACCAACTGCGAAACGCAAAGCTGCGGGCGCCGAGGTGACCTGGAAGCTCCATCGACGGTCGCCTCTGCGCTCTTGGGGGGCCCCCCGGGCTCCCCACGCCCCGGCCTCTTCCCGCCCCGGCCCGGCATGGACACGAGCCCACGAGGTGTCTCGGCCTCAGCCGCCACTTTGCCGTCGCTGCAGCCATCGCTGTCACCACCGAGAGCCGAGCCCGGGTGGTTTTAGGAAAAGTGAGGGACCAAGTGTGGGGGTCGCGGAGAGAGGAGTAGCGGGGAGCGGAGCGGGCGCCCGGACCCCCAGAAAGGGCCCCGGGGGGCGGGGGTGGTGCTCACGGATCCAGCACCTTCAGACCTGCCTCCTAGGGTCGGGTCCGTCCGGAGACCTGAGCTGAGCACTGACGGTGGTTCTTCGCCCTCCCCTCCCCTCCATACCCTGCCCCACCCCGACCACACCCCACCCCCCCCTCCACCACCCTGCTCACCTCCCTCCCATCCCCCACCCCTGTCTGCCAGGTCGGAGGCGGGTTTAAAGCCAGGTGCGCCGAGGCAGCTCGCCATGTCCAGATCCGGGGACCGGACCTCCACCTTCGACCCCAGCCACAGCGACAACCTGCTGCACGGCCTCAACCTGCTGTGGAGGAAGCAGCTGTTTTGCGACGTGACCCTGACGGCCCAGGGCCAGCAGTTCCACTGCCACAAGGCCGTGCTGGCCTCCTGCTCGCAGTACTTCCGATCGCTCTTCTCCAGTCACCCCCCTCTCGGGGGAGGGGTCGGCGGCCAGGACGGCCTGGGGGCCCCCAAGGACCCACCGCAGCAGCCGCCGCAGCAGCAGCCGCCGCCGCCGCCAGCGCAGGAGGAGCCCGGCACTCCATCCTCCTCCCCCGACGACAAGCTGCTGACCAGTCCCCGGGCCATCAACAACCTGGTGCTCCAGGGCTGCTCGTCCATCGGGCTGCGCCTGGTGCTGGAGTACCTCTACACGGCCAACGTGACCCTCTCCCTGGACACGGTGGAAGAGGTGCTGTCGGTCAGCAAGATTTTGCACATCCCCCAGGTCACCAAGCTCTGTGTGCAGTTCCTCAACGACCAGATCTCGGTGCAGAACTACAAGCAGGTGTGCAAGATCGCCGCGCTGCACGGCCTGGAGGAGACCAAGAAGCTGGCCAACAAGTACCTGGTGGAGGATGTGCTGCTGCTCAACTTCGAGGAGATGCGCGCCCTGCTGGATTCGCTGCCGCCCCCCGTGGAGTCGGAGCTGGCGCTCTTCCAGATGTCCGTGCTCTGGCTGGAGCACGACCGCGAGACCCGCATGCAGTACGCGCCCGACCTCATGAAGCGCCTCCGCTTCGCGCTCATCCCGGCCCCCGAGCTGGTGGAGCGGGTCCAGTC
The DNA here is from genome assembly GCF_023091745.1 of Budorcas taxicolor. Taxonomy (NCBI): domain Eukaryota; kingdom Metazoa; phylum Chordata; class Mammalia; order Artiodactyla; family Bovidae; genus Budorcas; species Budorcas taxicolor. Next base: position 25,013,182 of record NC_068931.1, read on the forward strand.
GGTGGATTTCATGCGCACCGACCCGGTCTGCCAGAAGCTGCTGCTGGACGCCATGAACTACCACCTGATGCCCTTCAGGCAGCACTGCAGGCAGAGCCTGGCCAGCAGGTATGAGACAACAAAGGTGGTGGGGGCGCGGGGCGGGGGGGGGGGGGGGTGAGCCCGAGAGGCCGGAGGGAGGGGAGAGGGCAGAGGAGGGGGAGAGGGGTGTGCTGAACAGGAGGTTCCTGCAGGCTGCAAACAACCGAAAACAAACAATTCAGACTGGGGGGGCGGGGGGGGGGGGGGAGTTGATTTCAGAGTCCCTGAAAGGTCAACGGGAAACTGGCCTCAGTGCATCCCCGACTGCCAGAAAGTCCACATTCTCAGTATCCGCAGAGAGGAAAATGGGCTCCTGGGCTGAAATTGACAGGCTAGGTGGGACCAAAGGTCCGGGCCATTGGAACCACAGCTTGGGAAATCTTCCTACCCAGTCCTCCCTCTACCTCTCAAAATAGGCTTGGCTTAAGGAAAAGGATCCTGTGATGAGCAGTACCCCCGCCCACTCCACCCCTTCCCTGCTTCCAGCGAGCAGAAGTGCCAGGGGATAACTCCAGAAGACAAGCTTTTCATTCATTCCTACAACTCAAGTTATTTTTTTGTTTGTTTGGGGTTTGCTCCCGTTGGAGGTTAGAGCCCTAAAAGGCCTTGTCTTTTAGGGTTGCTGTTGGAAATACTGGCATCACCCAGACAAACTTTTCTGTCTTGTGAAAAAAAAAAAAAAAGACCTTATCCTTTTCACTTTAAAAGGAGAGCCAAGCAAGAGATTTCAGGGAGGGAGAGTGAATCCTGCCTAGTAGCTCCCATGTCAAAGGGGAGCACAGTTGAAAACTGAGGAGTAGTTAATCTAGCTGCAGTTGGGTCTGTGCGCCTGCTCTGAAGTCACAAAGGAGTTGGAGAATTGTTGCTGTTGTTGCTATTTGGAATGTGTCCCATGTGTGTATTGAAAGTGGGATTTCCTGTCCAAGGGGAGAGAGAAAAACAATGCCTTTTTAAAATGCTGCTGAGATTAAAAAAAAAAAAAAAAAAAAGACTGTAAGAATTGACAATCCTGTTTTATTGGCTCCAATTTTAAAACCCTTTTTAATGAGCCCTCACAGAGGGTTGCTTTCTCTTTTTAGAAAAGAAGCAGTGTCTTCTCAGTTTCTAGGATAGAACTGAGATGTTAGGATAAAACATCATAAGTCCAGATGCCAAGTACCCCAGTCTTATCCACTAAGTGCTGTGTTAGAAAGTACATGGTTTAAGAATCCATCATGGCCTTTTCCCACTCCGAAGGATGTCTGGAAAATGGGGTCCACTTTCTGCACCCTTATGGAATTAAAGGTTTATTTTTTCCATCATGATGTGTCTACCAGACCTGGGTAACTGAAGTTTAGGAAACTGAAAGATATTCTCTACTGTTGTTTAGGGAGCACTGGTGATCATGTGAGGCCCACGGGAGGCATGGGAAATCTTGAACTTAGAAATCTTGTAAGTTGATTTTTCTAATGTTGGTAAGAAATAAATTAATAACCTGTAGTGTCAGAAAATAACACAAGAAAGACAATAACACAAGCAAGAATCCAAACTCTTTTGCTTGAATAGTGAATACAGAAGTCCAAATGACAACTAGGACTTGAAATGTATTTTTATTTTGTAAGAGTTCCCGTTTGTCTAAAGATCAAGTTGGTAAATTTAATGTGATGGGCAAATGTCACCACACCAAGGAACATTGGTGATCAATATTCTGTTATTTTAACTTTTATGACTTTTAAACAACTTACAGGTATACTTAATTTAGCATATATCTTACATATTCAGTTATAGTCCTGAACACACATGTATTCATATGTTTTAAAATTGTACTATCTAGTATAAATTCAGAAACCCAGAAGGAAAATAAAATTAAGATTTAACTTGTCCTAAGCGTAACTGGGGGAAATGAGAATTATACATTTGATCCAATAAATAAGCCTAAAGTCCTCAATGCACTTTTACCTGATAAATACGTCCTAGGTTTCAGTGTTAGAAGAATTGACTTTCAAAATGAAAAATCCATTTCTCACCTTAGTCTGGATTCAGCATGCCAGCTGGGGCCTTCTGGCTGTCGTGGTGGATGGCTGAGATACCAGGCTGCCTGGCTCCGTGACCACACAGTCCAGCTTCACTGGGCCATATCATTTGAAGGATATGTAGTGCCGTCTGACCACTGAATGCTTACAAGTGTCATGGATGCTGCAAGAATCTGATACTTCCGCAACAGGAAGGAGACTATATTTTCCTTAAAAAGCAGATCTGGAAAACAGTTCATGTGAACCTATTGTTGATCTCAAAGTAATATGATTTTAGACTTTGTTCCATTATCAGTAACTGTAGCATTTTAATTTGGGGGACTAATTACATTATTCTAATTTTAATTCACAGAAAGAATGCAAGAATAATCACCAAGACCTTAGCTTTAATGTAGACAAAAATGCTGCAAGTTGCAACCAATAGTATGATATCAGCCCATTTATTATAGTGTCAGCATAATATAAAAATGTTCTCTCAGCTTTACATGTAGTTTAACAGAGGGATAAATGTGTTAAATAATTATTTTTGAAATTGCATCAGTTTTATTGAAGGCAATTGGATGGAAGGGCATTGTATTTATTACTTTTTATCCACCTTTAGTTTCTGAAGTCTTAAGTGTGAAAGAGCTCCTCGAATTCAGAGAAGGAGTTGAAAAATTAAAACTGGCCAATCTATTGGAATAAGTTCAAAATTCAAGCAGATAGAATAACTTCAAAGGAATTTACTTGTTTAAGAGTACATGTTTTCTATTGAATGTAGGAATATTAATATAATAATTATATATTTTTTTAAATTTTTTTAATTATTGAGTAATTTGGAATTTTTTAAGTCTAAAAAATAAAGCAAGCCAAGCATAGAGACTTTATAAATATGCAAATTAATTTAATTTTGTCTTAGTTGTTAGTTTTTCTTATTATGCCATTTATACTCAGATTCTATTTTATTTTAGCGAACTGAGCACTGAGGATATTACAAAATAAGAGACTTATTATCTTTTATTCAAATATACACATAACTAATTTAAGATCACAGGACATGATTGGACAAAAATTAAAATATTTTGAAATCTTATTCCTTAGTTATTTTTATTTCACTTTATCGCAAGAAATGGAACACAGAAGTTTTTGGAAAAGTTTCTAGAATAGCTATTATTAAAGGCTTCTAAAGCACAAAGATTTAATAAAGTGGCATGACTTGCAACATTTAGTGCATTAAAAAGTAAATATCAAAAACTTAGAGTGCAAGTTCAGTGCAAGAAACCCCCAAAAGTTTTTTATTTGTATTTTTAAAGTTGTTATGCATAATTTAGTAATTGGCCCAAGTAAATCAAAGTGGACTGGATCTCTTACATTTTCATTGCACCTTCCACAGTGTAACAGTTAAATAAACATTTACTGAAAGTTGAAGGAATGAAGATTATAAAATAAGAAAGCCTCAGTATTACGTTTTCCCAATATGTTCTTTAATCTTGATTCCTATTGCACATAGCAAAAATTCATTGAACCTCCTCCAGGAAAACACCTGTAACAGAAAAGCATTTGTAAAAATAATTATATTTTTGAATATTTAATTATAAGCTATTGCAGTCCCATATACAGTCCTGTATTGAAGTATAGTTTTCAAGAGATTATATTTTATAGAAGATAAAAGGTTACTTTATAAAGAATTCACTTTCTTCAGTCTTTTTAAAGATTTCACATAAATTGATATAAAAATCTATTTAAACATCAGGAGTACTAATTATCTATTTGCTAAAATGACTTGCAATGATTAAAAAGCCATTAGAATTCCTTAAGGCATAGTTTTGACTCCTGGTTTTGGTGCTTAGAAAGTGTTTGTTTAAATGTAGGATAATATTTTCCATCGGTTCCCTTCCTAAGACCTGAATAAAACCTCAACAAAGCAAACTAATCTTGTATCCATGAATCCTTTAAATCATTGCTTCCCTTTATGTCAATTTGGTACCCTCAGATAAGAACTTGCTAGGTAGTTAGAGTTTCATATCAGAAGTCACTCAGCCATTCAGAATACAATTTGTTTATTATCTCAAACAGGACCATTGATTACAGAATTATGTCACAGGTGTGGGAGACAAATAGTTATATCCTACAATCAAAAGGCAGTTAGAGTAGATAGTGCATTGCACTGGCTCAGAGTACTTACTGACCACAATGGACATGTTCAAATTTCAACTCACCTTTGTCTTTTTCCCCATTTTGAACACATTGGGCTTGCTCATTACCTTAGCTAATTTCTAAGTTATCACAACTTTCTACCTTAAAAATTCAGTGAAAAATATGTTACAGTAGTTACTTCATACCAGATGATGTTCTAAGCATTTTACAAACACAAACTTATTTAATGCTCATAATAGCCCTAAGGGATGGATACCATCATTTGCCTCATTTTATAAATGGAAAAACTGGTGCACAGGGCAGTTAAGCATTTTGCCCATGGCAGCACAGCTAGTAAGTGGTTAGAGCCAAAGTCTGAGCCAAGTACGGTGGCTCTTGAGCCTGTGTTCTCATCGATGGTGTTCCTACTTATTACTGTGAGCCTCTCTATCCTAGCATATAATCTGCTGATTGGCCTTAGGGCTATATGTAAAGTTAAAACTTCTCTTATGGAAAGACATTTGTGAGGGTTAAATTTTATTTTATTTTTTAACTTTCTATTTTACGTTGGAGTACAGTTGATTTACAATGTTGTGTTAGTTTCAGATGTATGACAAAGTGATTCAGTTATACGTATACACGTATCTCTTCTTTTTCGAGTTCTTTTTTCAATTAGGTTGTTCCAGAATATTGAGCAGAGTTCCTTGTGCTATATAGTAAGGGTTAAATTTTAATGTATCTGATTTTAAAAGAAGTTAAGGAGGGGTATTACTCTGGACTAGAGGTCAGCTTTTTTTTTTTTTCTGTTAAAGATCAAATAGTAATTATACTTGGCTTCAGGGTCATATTAACTCTGTTGCAACTACGTCACTCTTCCTTGGTAGCACAGAAATAGCCATGGTAACACAAAAATAGTACATAAATGAACAAGCATGGCTGTGTTACAATAAAACATTTGTGAGCATCAACATTTCATGTGATTTTCGCATGTTATGAAATATTTTTCTTCTTTTGATTCTTTTCAACCCTTTGAAAATGTAGCAACCATTCTAGGGGTGGCATGGGGGACTATATAAAAACAAGTAGTTTTTATAGTTTCATAGTTTGCCAAAACCCATTTTAGGCACTTGGGCTACATCAGTGAACAGAAGACACAACACTTTACCCTTATTCTAGTAGAGAGAATCCCACTGGTCTTCTTGCTGCTGTTTGGAAAGAGTTCACATCTAAATAATTCTACCCTGCCAAGTTAAAATTTCAACTTTCCATAGTAAGACTTAAGAATTTAAACAGTGATCCCAGGAAGGTAAATGGTGATTAATTAAAACAGTGAATGAGCTGCTCGTTTTCACAAACATACTGGATATAGACCCCACTAACATAAACTGGTCATTGATATGGTATTTTAATGATTTCCAATAGGAAATTAGAGGAGCCAGGTACATTTAACGCACTGCTTTCTGAGATTGACATGCACATATTGGATAAACTAATCTAGGCATATAAATGAACACGTGAACAATTACTTTTCTAAATGCCAACCTGTATCTCTAGCTACTATGATCAAAGGGCATTGTTGTCAGGACTTCTGATTTCTAAGTGAATCAGCTGGATTGTATATGTCTATAGAACCTCTTTGCCTTCTCCAAGGTGGGTAACCCCTAGCAGAGCATGTGTCCTGATGTAGGTTTGGCTTATGTGTTTATCTCCCAACTAGATCAAGTACCTAGCCTTGACCCCAAAATATGAGTTCAATATGAATTGCTATTGGTCGTAAATGTAGTTGTCATAGACACTTAGGATTTGTTTCAGTTTCATATGAATTGACAAAGCCAACAGAAGATAAAAGTGGAGATGATTTTAAAGATGCTTACACACACACACCTGCACACAACTGCTGTTTATCAATGATAATGGTACCTATCACTAGTTGAGCACTGACTAGTTGAGCATGAGTGTGCTTAATATATTACTTACATTCTTTCTAGTCCTTTCAGTCTTTTAAAACGTTAGACAATTGAGGCTCAGAGAAAATAAATAAGTTGTCCAATTATCTGAATAATGGTGAGTTGAAGCAGTTGTCATCCTTTGAAGTATAGCCTCTTGTTATGAGAGAATATTGTAAATATGACTTCTAGGAAAAGCAAATTCCAATCGACACCTCCACATCTTTGTTTTACCACAGCACAGTAGTGATTAAAACTGCCAATTTTCTAACTCATCTTCAAACCGCCAAGTGAGAGGAAGAGAGTAGAAAGCTCAGATTCTTTCCTACTGGTCTACATACTCAATTGACTAGTTCTGAGACTAAGGGGCTAAATAATGAGTTTGCTGAGATTTAGTGCTATGATTACTGACTCTAAAAATAAGGTGAGCTGATATATTTTAAATAAATTGATAAAAGTGATTTCCCTGGGGGTCTGATAGTTAAAAGTTTGCGTTCCAAGGCAGGGGATGCAGGTTCGATCCCTGGTCAGGGTGCTAAGATCCCACATGCCTCATGGCCAAGAAACCAAACCATAAAAAAGCAGAAGCAATATTGTAACAAATTGAATAAAGACTTTAAAATTATCCACATCCAAAAAAATCTTAAAAAAAAAAAAAAGAACTTTACAGTTTAACTATGAAAACTAATTGTGAAAATAAAACAAACCAAAACAAAGCCTTGAAGCCTGAATTGGAACCAAGAGATTTTCCTTCTCTGTGTGCACTGGAGTCCTGGAGAACTATCAGCTTTGTTTCTGTGAAAACAATAGAAAGCTCATATAATAATATTTACAGCTGATAAATACAACAGGTAGAAGCCAGAATTATAAAAATGCCTGTGTGTTTCATTAACAGAAAATAACATTATGCTAATTGAGATTTTATTCTGTTTACATTTTGTTTCAAGTAAATCAATTATCCTTCAATAAAAATATAAATTAATTAAAAACAAAACAATTCTTGAAAATTAAAAAAAAATAATAATCTTAAGAATTGCTACACCGTAGTGTTTGTGCCTTCTTTCATTCATTTAGAATTCCAGAAAATATATTCAGTGCTGTGTCCTTTCCATTAACATCCAAGATAACTCATGATGCGTGGATTACTAATGATGATTTCTCTTTAAAAAAAAAAAAACAAAAAAAACAAGCACTATTTTGATATGGACAGGAGAGTAAGTTAACCAGGGGAAGGACTTTCAATTGTCGCATATAGTAAATATGTCTATTTTGCTGTAAATATCAAAAGGGCTTATTTATTCACAAATGTGAATGACAATCATGTTAGAACTATTTGCAACATTAGAAGTAAAGCAGAAAGGTACTAGAAAAAACCTACAGTAGTTGGGGAATGAAAATAGCAAATATTTGTGATAGAAAGAAAATAAATCATAGGAAAGTAAAAAAAAGAAAATCATAAGAAAGTAAAAGAAAAAAAAACAGCAGTAACAAAAGTACACGGAAATACAGTAAATCAAAGAAAGTATTAAGAAATAAACCATCTAAAAAAGAAACAAAAAGGAAACTAGTAGTAAGGGAGGATAAGCAAGAAAATTCTCAAGTTTGGAGAGTAGACACACTCAATATTTGTTGGACTCATAAGCACAAATTAAGAAGCATTCTACATAGTGAACATATAATTTACAGAGTTACACTATTCCAGTAAAAGGGAAAATAACCTCATTCCTCGAAAGAAAAAAAAATCAGCAAGAAGAAAATGGTCAGCCATGGAACCTTCACTCCTATAACCTGATCCAGTTCAATAATTATATATTTGTAATCTAGCTGAAATGTTTATAAATAACTCTTTGTTCTATGCTAGATAATGTAGTAGTTTCAGAAGTGTGGGTTTCAGGGTTATGCCAACAGGAGGAGAAGAAAATCTGACTGTGTTCTTCGTGAATCTTAATTCCCAGTATAACTGGTGCCGGCAGCAGACTTGAGAAACAGGGGCACTTCCACGACCTTGGGTAGCTTTTCTAAACTAGGCCAATGACCGTGCCAGGCCCACGGTGGGAATTGGGGTGATGGATTGAATTGACTTCTAACAAGAACCTCTGTTGTGGAATAGCCCCCAAACTTGTGTCAAACAGGTATAACACACCAAAGTCGGCAATGCTCTGAGATATAGGGTGAAGAACATGGACACAGTCATGACTTCATGTAGTTTGCATATAAGAAAAAAGAGTAAATAATGATACAAGTTAATCACACTGATAATACACGCTATAGATTAGAACAGTGCTGTGTTCTGAGAGCTGGTATAACAAGGTGCCGTAACCTTGTCACAGTTGGCAAAGAATTCTTCCTCTACAGAAGAAGTTTAAGATGAACCTATTTCCAGAGTAGGAATAGAGACGCAGATGTAGAGAGTGGATATGGGGGCGCAGGGAGGGAAGGGGAGGCTAGGACGAGTCGGGAGAGTAGCACTGACATATATACTCCACCATGTGTGAAATGGAGAAGGAAATGGCAGCCCACTCCAGTATTCTTGCCTGCGAAATCCCATGGACAGAGGAGCCTGGCGGGCTACCATCCACGAGTTCACAAGAGTTGGACACGACTGAGCAACTATACCACTACCACCGCACGTACAAAATAGCTAGCTAGTGGGAAGCTGCTGTCTAACACAGGGAGCTCGGTGCTCTGTGATGACCTCGGGGCAGGGGTGGGAGATCAGAAAGGGGGGGATATATGTAGACATGTAGCTGATGCACTTCATTGTACAGTTGAAACAACACAATATTGTAAAGAAATTACATTCCAAAGAAACGAAAGAAAGATGAACTTTGAGGATTGAGATGTCCAGGGTAATGGGTCTGGGGGAAGGCAGGATCTGGAAGCGGGGAGTTACAAGCTGAGAGAATACTAGGCAGCAAAGAGTTTGGTACCTTCCAGGAGCTGGAAAAATGACTGAGTGGCTAGAGACTATGGAAGAAGTGCTGTCGAGATTATAGAGGAAGTTGTCAGCCCTGCTAAGGATTAACCACTACGTGGATGAGTCCCATATGGAAAAATCAGCAGGCTTTTATGCTTGAACTGACTAAATGAACAGCACTATACTGGAAACACTGCCACCTTTGAATTCATAAACCTAAGTGTGTACCTTGGCTCCACTTTAGCTGAGTAAAATGGGTTAAGAATTATATAGTTCAACTTCCCAGGGTTTTGGTAAGGATCAGCTGAGAACATGGGAAAATAAAAAACAAACTTATGAACAGAAAGTACTATTTGTAATTGATTTTTAATTTTGAAAGATACGCTAAGCAAATTTACCTGAATATATTTTTGCCCATCAAGAACACTCTTGAATGGATTTGTGATTTCACTGATAGCACTGAAATAGACATGTAAGGACCTAAGAGTGAAGTTGGAGGGATCCAAAGGTGAACACAAGGGCATCAGAAAAAAATGGGGAAATCAGAATTTCTGATTGCTCCCAGCAATTTATGTTTAATTCCTCAAAGGGAAAATGATAGCCTTTTTAGATACTACAAGAGTCTCCTAGTCTTCCTTTCACAGAGGAGAGGCCCTCTTCTTTTTAATCTTATGTATTCGACGTAAAGCTTGGTTTTCTGCAGCTCGCAGGGCCTCTGGTGTCCCTGGCTGGCTCTCTTCTCCCAGGGCGCCTGCCAGTGGGCTGGTGGGTTGCACCTGCGCAGGGACCTGGGCTTCCTCCGAGCTCAGCTGGGCCACCGTATGGAGACTGGCTCACTGGAGGCTGCAGGGAAGTGAACTGAAGAATTACAGTCGGTTTCACTTCCCTGCCTTATGTGCCTTCAAGTGCCTCTGAAGACAGGCGAGGCCAGTGAAATGGAGAGGAGAAGAAAGAGAGAAAGACCCAGGTTAGAGAAGAAAAGAGTCCTTGAAAATGTAGGGGCATTGTTGAAAAATGCAGGTGGTTGGATGCGTGTGGATGTCTTGTGTGCGTAGACCCCTGACACAGTGTGCACCGTGGGCTGCCACCTTGAAATTTTCTGTACAGTGGCTCCTGAGAGGTGTTGTTGTTTATTTTTTTTTAATCAGCTAAAGGTCTTGTGTGTAGGTTTGGGGCAGGGACAAAGATTCAGAGTCTGGCACTGAGTGAAGAATTATTGGATTGGGAGTGTGCCTTTTTCACCAAAAAGAAAGTAGTCATATTTGTAACTCCTGCTTAGAACAAAACTGTGGATACTGACTGGCCCTGATTTTTCACACCCCTCAGAACCAGCATCCCTGGAACATCCTGAGTAAATGGAAAGGATTAGGAGAGGGAATGGAAAATGTTTGAGTCAGAGAGGGAAACTTAGAAAAAAGAACTTTAATGCTTTAAGATGCACACCAGGACCTCAGCACTTTCTACCCCATATGCATGAACAGAGGGTCATTGATACTGTGAGGGAGTTCAGCCAGTACTGGTGCCTTATAGAGGCAGAAGTGTGCGGCTCCTTGCAGGGACCAGTTTGGTGGATTGGTTACTATGACAACAGTATCGCTACTGTCAGTGGCAATTTCTATAAACTCCCTGTCTTAAGGTTTTCACAAGGGTTCACTCCAAAATGACATCCGTAGACATGGACTACAGAGTAAAGCTAGGAGATATATGTATGGAGAGAAAGAGAATATGACATAATAGGAGATACAGATAAAAATGGTATGCTATAGTGCAAATATCTTAAACAGTTCTATTGCATAGTAATTAAGACCTAAAAGTCAGACAGATTCAGGTCAAATCCCACCTTGACCACATATAAGCTGGCTCTCCTTGGGCAGTTTACTAAACTTGTTTTCAGATGGCTTATCTATGAAATGTCGATAATGATACCCACCTCCTCAGGGCAATCCTGAACGGTGGGTGAAAACATCTACTGTACTTGACATGGTGTCTGACAGTAAATGCATAATTGTTGATAGCTTTTATTTTTATAGACATAATTCTGTTTATATCAATTTGCCCTTCTGTTCACTTGTTAGGACCCCTGCCTCCATACAGGATGTTTATTCTAGAACCGGATTCTCACAGCCTGAGCTCCAAGTGCTGCTTGCTGTCACAGTGATGAGGTTTAGCTGGACAGTGTTTGTTTTATCCACCTCTGAGTAGACTGCAGAGCTGAGGCCAGTCTTGAGTCTGGTCCATCCTTTTGATATATCCATGGCAGCAGCTGAAAAAAGTTAGAAAAGCCTCTGTTGATTCAGGTTGAACAGCTTTTCTGAGATGTAATTTACATCCAGCACAATTCACCCATTTAAAAAAGTATACAATTCAATGATTTTTTTTTTAGTATATTTGTGGTGTTGGCAGCCATCACCACAATTAATTTTATTTTTCATTTATTTATTTTTTGTGTCCTGGATTCCCCAAGTCCACCTTCACTTCTGGGACTAACTGCAAGTTCAGGGGTACTAAGGTTAAGAACAAAGACAAGCCTTTCACCTAGAACATTTTATCACTCCCTCCCCAAAAGACCCCATGAAAGTGAAAGCCGCTCAGTCACATCTGACTCTTTGCGACCCCATAGACTATACAGTCCATGGAATTCTCCAGGCCAGAATACTGGAGTGGGTAGCCTTTCCCTTCTCCAGGGAATCTTCCCAACCCAGGGATTGAACCCAGGTCTCCCACACTGCAGACAGATTCTTCAGCAGCTGAGCCACAAGGGAAGCCCTAAAGACCTATTAGCAATCAGCCCCCACTTGGCCCTGCCTTTTGCAGCCCTAGGCAACCAGTTATCTACTTTCTGTCTCCATAAATCCATAGATTTTCTTATTCTGAACATTTCCAACAAATGGAATCCTGCAATATGTGGTCTTTGGGGCTGGCTTCTCTCATGTAGCATGTCTTCAAAGTTCATGCTAATACTTCATTCCTTTTTATAATTAAACAGTACTCCATTGTATAGATAAACCGCACTTGATCCATTAGTGGATGGACATTTGATTTGTTTCCATTTTTTGCTACTATGAATAATGCTGCTGTGAGCATTTATGTGTAAGTTTTTGTGTGAACATATGTTTCTCATTTATCTTAGGTATATATACCTAGGAGTGGAATTGCAGGGTCATATTGTATCACAGTTAACACTGAACAAGAGAAACCATCAGATTGTTTTGCAAAGCAGCTGCACCATTTTTCATCACAGTTCCAATTTCTCCACATCCCCACCCACACTTAACACCGTCTTTTTGACTATAGCCTTCCTGATTGATGTGAAGTGCTATCTCACTGGGATTTGCATTTCCTTAGTGGCTAATGATGTTGAGAGTCTTTTCATGTGCTTATAGGCCACTTGTATATTTTTGGGAAAAAAAGTTTTATCAACTCCTTTGGCCACTTTTTAGCTGGTCTATTTTCTTTTTCTTACTGAGTTGATGAAGTCTTTTTGACTTTTTAGGAGGGCTTCTTATGGTTCCTAGGTCAAGCTGGGGCCACCTTCTGCAGGAATTGGGTGTCCTGTTTGACAAAAATGAAAACTAATGCATGCAGATGTACAGTGGAAAATTCTACAAGTACTTTTATGTAGCACATATGTCTATTGTGTAAAATTCTGGGTGTTTAGTGTGGCAGAGGATAGTGTCTGTGATTGACTCTGATGCTGTTTGTTTTCTTCATGTGATTATTTTGTCTTTATGTTGATTCAGGCATTATATTCCTCAAGTGTAGGAAGATTCCTTGGTGTAGCAAATCTTTTATTCAAAGAAAAAATGTTTATTACTCAAATATTAATTTACATTATCTAAAAGGCAGATCAGAATTTTTATTCAAAAAAATTTATGCAATAAATTGTGTTTATACAATAAGTGTTTTATTGTGTTATACAATAAGTATTTTAAGGAAATGAGGTAAAATTCTTCGACTGCCAAGACAGTGATAATTCATTAGAACTGCTGCAGAAGAAGAAATTAAAAAAGAAAAAAAAACTTTGAAAAACAGATGCTCTCATTTGAAAGGGGATTCAGAAGTGTTCCTTGTGGGGATCAGCAGGAAACAGCACAGTCCAGAATCTTCCGTCATGGCTGACATGCACCTTCAGGCTTCCCTCCTCCTATCACCAAGGCAGTTTCTGACATGGAAAAGCCAAGTTTATCAGGAGAATCACTTGTCCATTTTCATCTTCCTTTGCTACAGTGTCCTTGCAATTTTCCTTAGGGACAAAAAATACTGCTCTTAACAAGAAATTATTTTGCTACTCTTAGGAGGTTAGGTTACCTCACTCTTTTTTTTGGCCATGCCTGGAGGCATGTGGGATCTTAGTTCCTTGATCAGAGATCAGACCCAGGCCCACAGCAATGGAAGAGTGGCTCCCTAACCACTGGACCACCAGGCAATTCCCATAGGTTACTTCACTAACCCTTGCTTTGAATGTATGGATACGGCAGAATGTTCAGCAAATCGTTTCCTAAGCTTCATGTTTATGCTTCTGGATGGAACAGTTTCTATTTTGATGATCAGTCTCTTCAAACAATCAACTTCTTGCTTTCTGTTAAAAGATTTACATGACTACTACACAACAAAGAAGACTCCAGACCACCATCAGAGATCTGAGTGCAAAGCAGTAGAAATTTTAACATGGATTTCTTATCTGGTTATTCAAAGGGACAATGTGTTATCAAACTTACAACTTTATGGCTTTTAGTAGCACTACCAACAGATCTCAAGAAAGCAGAGCATCACCTAAATTAGTCACTTTGTGTGTCAAGAAGGCAGACACGTCCTTTCCTTGGCAGAAGTATAGAGTAGATACCTAATTCAAAGTAGTCACTTCAGAACCTGAGTGATGGTGGTGCTTTAGTTGCTAGGTCATGCATGTCCAACTCTTGAAACTACATGGACTGTTGCCCATCAGGCTCCTCTGTCCATGGGATTTCTCAAGCAAGAATACTGGAGTGGGTTGCCATTCCCTTCTCCAGGGGATCTTTCCAACCCAGGTCTTCTGCATTCAGGCGGATTCTCTACTGACTAGCCGCCAGGGAAACCCTTCAGAACCCCGAGAAGCCTGGCAAATTTCAGCTGTCACCCAGACATTCTTATACTCAAAATTTTAGAAAGAGAAAGCAGACAAAGGCAAACTGAAATAAACAGCACTTTGTTGCACTCAAATAAACTGAAGATTTGTGATTGCTCCAGAGTTGGGAAGCCGCCAACAAAACCAGCAGCAAGTAAAAACCCATTCCAAGAAAGGGGCACCCCCTGTATAGGAAGGAGCCCCTCAAGCTTCACAGCAGCCTCGTCAAACTGAGAGCCCAGGTTCCAGACACAACAGTCTTTTTGACCTAGAAAGCATGATCTCACCTGAGAAAGATTTTTCTGGAGAATTCTTCCCATATTTTTTGTTGTTTACAGCAAGGAAACTTTAGAATCTAAGAGCATAAAAAACATTTAAAATTTCTGAAAGCACAAAGAAATTTGTCTATGGCTTCATGGACATTAATTAGAGTGCCACAAACGCTGATGGGAATCATGGCTCCCCACTCTCTGTATTTGTTCTTATCCCTCCTGGCTGCTTTTCTTCATTGGAACATGGTTAACTATTAATATTTACAGCACGGGCTTCCCAGGTGGAGCTACTGGTAAAGAACCCACCGGACAATGCAGAAGAATTAAGAGACGCGGGTTTGATCCCTGGGTTGGGAGAATCCCCTGGAGGAGGGCATGGCAACCCACTCCAGTATTCTTGCCTGGAAAATCCCATGGACAGAGGAGCCTGGCAGGCTACGGTCCATGTGGTCGGACATGACTGAAGTGTTTTAGCACGCATGCACGTAAGGCTGAGCACCAAGCAGAGGAGGCGATAAGGAGTGTTACCCCATATTCCAAATTCCCCACACAGTGTGTGGGTGGTAAGCTGCTACAAAGTATAGCTCTTGTGTGGCGGAATTCGCCGGATCCTTCCTCCAAGCAGTTGTTAATGAGGACTGCATTAGTCTGCTTGAGCTGCCATAGCAGAATAACAGGGTCTAGGGAACCAATGGGCGGAGGAGCCTGGTGGGCGGCAGTCCATGGGGTCGCTAAGAGTCGGACACGACTGAGTGACTTCACTTTCACTTTTCACTTTCATGCATTGGAGAAGGAAATGGCAACCCACTCCAGTGTTCTTGCCTGGAGAATCCCAGGGACAGAGGAGCCTAGTGGGCTGCCATCTATGGGGTCACACAGAGTCAGACACGACTGAAACGACTTAGCAGCAGCAGCAGCAGCAGCAGCAGCAGGGAACTTAAACTGAAATGTGTTTTCTCACAGTTCTGGAGGCTGAAAGTCCAAGATCAAGGTCCGGCAGGGCCGAATGCAGGTGAAAGCTCTCTTCCTGGTGCAGACAGTTGCTTTCTCACTGTCTTCTCACAGCGTCTTTCCTGTGTGTCTAGAGCTGGGGAGTGGAAGGAGGAGGGGGGAGGGGACGCTCTGGAGTCTCTTCCTCTTCTTCCCCGTGGACCATAACCGGCCAGGCTCCTCTGTCCATGGAATTTTCCAGGCAAGAATACTGGAGCAAGTTGCCATTTCTTCTTCCAGGGGATCTTCCCAACTCAGGGATCAAACCTGCATCTCTTGTGTCTCCTGCATTGGCGGGCAGAGACTTTACCAACTGCACCACCTGGGAAGCTCTCTCAAAAGACACCAGTTCTATTAGACAAGGACCCTACCCTTATGACCTCATTTACCTGTAACTACCTCCTAAAAGCCTCATCACCAAACACGATCATGCTGAGAGTTAGGGCTTCAACATATAAATTTGGAGACAACACCATTCAGTCCATAACAGGGGCCAAGAATAGGACAGAAGGAATTATAAAACGGGTTGAAGAAACTAATTGAAATGTTACTTTTCAGCTAGATCTGTACAGGCAAAATTATCTAGGCAGCTGAGCAATTATCCAAGTCAGCAATATATATATAGCTCTTTCAATAATACAAACCTAGAAGAGAAAGAAAACGTAGGCCTGCTTTCCTCCTCCCTAAAAAATCATTCCTAAATCAGTAGTTCTTTGAAGAACCAACCATAGAACTTTGTTCTAACACAGGTCTTCCCAGTCCTACTCTGGAGATTCTAAATTGATCTGGAGCGTGGACTGGAGGAACCTGCATTTTCAGCAACATCCCAGGCTGTTTTGCTACCAGTGGTTGGCTTCCCAGCTGGCGCTAGTGGTAAAGAACCTGCCTGCCAATGCAGGAGACCTAAGAGACACGGGTTTGATTCCCAGATCAGGGAAGATCCCCTGGAGGAAGGCATGGCAACCCACTCCAATATTCTTGCCTGAAGAATTTCCAAGGACAGAGGAGCCTGGCAGGCTACAGTCCATGGGGTATCAAAGAGTTAGACACGAATGAAGCAACTTAGCATGCATTCATGTGAAAATCAGGCGACTAAACAGATGCTTCTGTTTTCCTGTTTGCTCCATAGACGATGGAAGAAAATAGGGTCATGATTTACTGGAAGATAAGTTTAAGGAAAATTTGTTGCATTAAAAGAAACCTGATTCACTGACATGAGTAAAAAGGATATAAGTCATAGGGCAAGTTATTGGAATAACCAGACTCTAGGGGATTTGTTTCCTGGTGATAAAATTTGGTACTTGCTGCTCTAGGGAATTTTCAGAATAATTCAAAGCCACACAGTATCGAGTCCACAATGCAGCTTCAGAAATGTGGCGAATTTTCCCAGAATAATTTGTTTCTGCTAATCATAGATCTGATGATTGAGAAGGATATTGTGGGGGATTGGCTGATCCGGGGGTCTCAGAGGCTTCTGCGCATGCCCTTTCCTCTGGGGCCTTTGGAGGACCTCCTAGACCCCGCCCGGCCCTTGAGCTAGGGTTTTCTTTAGCATTTAGCCCCTCCAGGTGCGGTGAAGCAGCAAAGAACAGAAAGAACTGGCTCCCTACAGGGAGGGAGAGGAAAAGAAGGATAAGAAATTCCTATTTCACCCACCACAGCAGGGTGTCCCTAAGCTGGTTCCCACAAGCCACACCTCATTGTCTCCACAGCACACAGCCCCCAGGCCCACCTCAGTCCCTTGCTGCTTATCTACTCTGAAGTAAGGATAACCTTCTTCATTTCTCTTAACCCCAGGATGATTTCATAACATTATTGTTCCTCTAAAAATAAATTCTGGGCCCACGTGAATGGTGTCAGCTGCGAATCTCTTATCTCCAAGAGGGATACCTCTTTGTTGCCGTGAATATTCCGAGAGAAGCCTGGGGTAATATATTCAGTTACTAACTAACTTTTCTCCCGTCTCCCTGTATGGCCACTCCTGCAGTGACTTTCCAACCGGAAACAGCCTGCCTGGCAGGAGGCTGGCTCCCGTTCTCAGAACCAGCCTCCTACTTTCCCCATGAGAAGTCTCTCCCTGGAGTCAGAGGAATGGATAAAATCAGTCTCTAGACCCTTGATGTGGGATCAGGCTGTTGTCCTCTTACGCTAAATGACTGAACTTCTGTTCGGAAAAACGTGATTTTGTTAAAACATTCATCTTTATTGTTAAGTCTTGGACTGTCAGATACAAATGACTTCAGCGGGAAATATGTAACATCCTGAACTTTTATTTTCAACGTCATTCTCTGATTTGGGGTCTTTCTGTACTTTTGAGCTCTTCCAAGAAAGAACTCTTGGAAGAAAAGGAAGTCATTCTTTTCTCTCCAAAATGGCAACCAGATGGAAAAGAGGGAGAGAAGTCTCAATAATGATATTGGCTCTCAAGAGGCAGCATAGTCTAATAATTGGCCTTTATCAGGAGTTTGTGTGGAGAAGGCAATGGCACCCCACCCCAGTACTCTTGCCTGGAAAATCCCATGGACGGTGGAGCCTGGTGGGCTACAGTCCTTGAGGTCACTAGGAGTCAGACAAGACTGAGCGACTTCACTTTCACTTTTCACTTTCATGCATTGGAGAAGGAAATGGCAACCCACTCCAGTGTTCTTGCCTGGAGAATCCCAGGGACGGGGGAGCCTGGTGGGCTGCCATCTATGGGGTCGTAGAGTTGGACACGACTGAAGCAACTTGGCAGCAGCAGCAGCAGGGGTTTGCGTGCTAAGTCCCTTCAGTCATGTCCTACCCCATGGACTGTAGCCCACCAGGCTCCACTGTCCATAGAATTCTCCAGGTAAGAATACTGGAGTGGGTTGTTGCACCCTCCTCCAGGGGATCTTCCCAGCCCAGGGATCGAACCCTCATCTCTTATATCTAACCTACATTGGCAGGTGGATTGTTTACCATTAGTGCCACTTGGGAAGCCCCATGAGAGGGTTAGACATAGGCATTGCTTACGTGTCTGTCCCTGGCATGAGACGGATGCTTTATCTGCCTTTGTCACTAAGAGCTTGAATCACTGCTTGGCGACAGGTTGCACAGAACCACATCTCTCTTGAGCAAGAAGAAAAGTTTTCTCCTGTTACACAAACATTGGTGTCCCTCCCAATGTGTTGGTGGCATCTGTGAGAGTGAGCAGGGAGATCCCCACCTCTCACTTGGAGGCAGACAGATTAGTCTCAGAGGTCATACTTGCCACAAAACTTCCACCCAGGAATGGGGACGATTAATGAGATGCTATTCCCATTGCAATTCACACTCTTTAGAAGAAAGTCACTAAGTACTCGGTGTTAGAGATAGGGATTATATAGGTAATCAAGCAAAGAAGGTATTCAACTGTTGCTAGTTACTAAAGGAAACTTTAATCTGGGGGTGGGCGGGGGGAAGGGGGAAAATGCTGAGTATTAAATATGAAGTTGGGTGAAAGCCGATGTCCCTCATGATGCCAAGGTCCAGGAGTACAGTGTGAATGCTGTGTACGGTATAAAGACAGACCCATCTGGCTTATGAACTAAGCCTTGGGGAGACTTACTTTTCATGGATTCAGATGAAGACCTTAAGACATTTTTGTCATACCTGCCTCTGCCATCATGATCCAGTCTACAGCTTTAGTATCTGGAGAAATGTGGCAAAAACATTAGCAAACTACCCCACCCTGCCAGTCAGAGGATGCGGTTCTGGTTTCTTCTGTTTATTACAGTGTGTCCTCAATTATCGTTTACCTGCCTCTGGTAGGATGTGAAACATTTCAAATGGCACATAAGAAAGCATTTTTTAATTTATTTTAATCTTTAGGTAAAATAACAGTGACATTCTGAGATCAGTACGTGTCAGTAAAGATTTGAAGAAGAATTCGCTAGTGTGCTACAGGGGCAGGAGTGAGAAGTAAATGGATGGGAAGATAGTTCGTTACAATTGTAACATGCAAAACTCCAGTCATTAAATATATCGAGCTTCTCATGGTCAAACAAATAAGAAGTAGTTGAGTTGGAATGTGACTAGTTTTTCAGATGTTCAGATTTTAAAGTCCCAATTTCTTCTGTTTATTATGGTATCTTCTTAACTATAGTCTGCCTGCCCCTGGTAGGATGTGAGACATTTCAGAGGGTACATGAGAAATCATTTTTTAATTTATTTTAATCATTAGGTATTACTATATCTTAACATGTATTAGAGAAAAGCAACCATGAAGCCCATGATTCATAAATATAATTGCTAGAACCATGATTCTCAATATTGGTTGCATATTAGAATCATACAGAATGCTTAAGATTTTTTAAGAAAACACCAATGCTGGTGCCACAGTGGGTCATGAAATTAGAATCTCTGAGAGGTGCTCCCACCCTAAATATTTCATGAAAGCTCTCCCAGGTGATTGTAAAGAGCAGCCACCATTGGGAATAGCTTGAATAGACTAGAATTAAGCATTTCAAAGTGATCAGTTTTAAATAAAATATTAAGTAAATAATATACAGATAAGGCAGAGAGCATGAAGATACTATATTGTGCTAATAACTGGAGTTCAGTAACTTATCTCTGTCATGGGTAGCTCTCATTCTGGGAGGCAACACTGACCCTAGGTAGCACATTAGATTTGGGGGCTAATCAATAAGACTGTCTGTTTTCCAATATGTCACCCTCTGACTCTTCCATGTTTTGGTTCAGAAATGTAACTTTTCTTCTTTGCCTTTTGCCTTTTGGCACCCCCATCAACACACCCACCTTACTGGACCTTAAAACAGATGAGGGGAAAAAGGATGATAAGAACCTATAATGTCATGTTACTAGATAGTGGGATTGCAAGTGACTTTGACTCCTTTTACCAATTTGTTCTTTCCTTCATCACTTCTTCATTCCTACAAGTATTTATTGAGTACCTATTGTATAGTACTAAGTCCTTTGTCTGTTTAAATAAACTTAGAATTTTTCTCAGTAAGAATGTGTTGTCTTTATGATATGATCAAGCAAATCTTATTAAAGTCACTTCCATTTTAGGAAAACTAAGGGAAAGATTGGAGAAGGCAATGGCATCCCACTCAAGTACTCTTGCCTGGAAAATCCCATGGATGGAGGAGCCTGGTGGGCTGCAGTCCATGGGGTCACTAGGAGTCAGACACGACTGAGTGACTTGACTTTCACTTTTCACTTTCATGCATTGGAGAAGGAAATGGCAACCCACTCCAGTGTTCTTGCCTGGAGAATCCCAGGGATGGAGGAGCCTGGTGGGCTGCCATCTATGGGGTTGCACAGAGTCAGACACAACTGAAGTGACTTAGCAGCAGCAGCAGCAAGGGAAAGATTGAGGGCAAGAGCAGAAGGGGGTGTTGGAGGATGAGATGGTTAGATAACATCACTGACTCAATGGACGTGATTTTGAGTGAACTCTGGGAGATAGTGAAGGACAGGGAGGCCTGGCATCCATGGGGTTGCAAAAAGTCGGACACAACTTAACAACTGAACAAAGACAACAAATACTGTATAGTCCTCCCAGGTAGCTAGTGGTAAAGAGTCTGTCTGCTAATGTGGAGACACAAGAATTGCGGGTTCCATCCCTGCATCTAGAAGATCTCCTGGAGTAGGAAATGGCAACCCACTCCAGTGTTCTTACTGAAAGATTCCATGGACAGAAGAGGCTGGCGGGCTACAGTCCATACACAGGGCATCAAAGAGTCGGACATGACTGAACGACTAAGCCCAGAAAGTACTGTACACGGCTGACATTCTCCAGTCACCATGTAGCTGCTGGGAGAAAGGGGTGACCTCGTGTCATAAGTTGAGAAGTGAAGGCATTTTCAGCCATACTTGAAAATCACAGAAGGGTTGCGTGAGAAAGCCCTAGAGATATTTCCTCTGTGAAACGGAGGAAATAAAACCCATCCTGAGGCACTGGAAAAGGTGTCCAAGCCCCTTTTCCTCTATTCTTTCATCTGTTAAATGGGGATAATGGTACTCTGTGTTTTCCTGCCTCAGAGAGGCATTAGCAGGTCTATTTAAAGGCTCTTCGAGGGAAAGCTGCTGTGTAATTACCAAGAACAGCTATGATAAAGAAACCTAAATACAACATCAAATCAGCTGGAACACGTTCTCCGGGGAGTTTACTTCTCTGGAAAAAATTTAAGAAAAGGTAGCAGCTCTCCTCTGGGGACTTTTGGGTACCTTTCTAGCTGGAAGTTTAGGGAAGGCTAGCTGATTTGCAAAAAGTCTCCTTCTGGCCACTGATACAGGATCTTCTTCTGTTTACCTTTCCCCCAGAGTCTAAGCAGTTTCCTCCTTAAATTTGTCTTTCATGTTTTTTCAGATCTTAACTCAGACACAATTTTATTCCTGAAAAGAATCTCAAGCAAGGCACTTACCTATGAGAAAAAGAGAGAGATAAAGAAAGAAAAAGGGAGGTTATAACGTGGAGGATATGTGTATTTTACAGAGGATAAGCGATGGGGAATTCCTTGATAATTTATAAAAAAGAGGACTGACGTAACTGATCATTAATGTCAGGCTTTGCTGAAATTCATTTGACAAAGCATGTAGGTTAGATTAGAAGGGAGCAGAAGCTCACAAAGCAAGGACATCACAGTTAAAACAGCTCCAGAGAAAGCCAACCCAGCTGAATCAGGTTACTGGCAGTCTGGTTGAAATGAAGAGAGACATATTTTCATATTGGTTGATTAACAATGTTATGTTAGTTTCATGTGTATAACAAAGTGATTAAGTTACACATAATACATGTATCCATTCTTTCTCAAATCATTTTCCTAATTAGGTTGCCACAGAATATTGAGCAGAGTTCCCTGTGCTCTACAGAAGTCCTTATTGGTTATTCATTTTAAATATAGCGGTGTATACGTGTTACAGCTCCAGAATCCATAAAGCATTGGACTTGATAGAACATTGACTATAGCAGGAAAATGAGAGAAGAGTCAAGATTACTGTAAAATCTGGTGACTTGGATATCGTAAGGTTTGGAGACTTCCTTAACGAGGAGCTGGCAGCCAGGAGTGAGTGGGTTGAATTTATGAATGAGATCTAGACCAATACCATTGCAGGAAGCCCAGTGTTTTTTATATTTTTGTTAACTTGCTTATGCAGTAAATATTCTGACTGCTTATAAACAATGCATCTATAGTATCTGAAAAGGCTTCCAAGCAATAAAAGAAAATGCCAAAATTCCAAAGATGCATTTTCAAATGAGTGCTTTATAAGGTTAATAAATGATGCATAATAATAATAGTTGCCATTCATCGATTGATTACTGTGTGTTCGGTGCTCAGTCACTCATTCATGTCCTATTTTTTGCAGCCTCATAGACTGTAGCCCACCAGGCTCCTCTGTGGAATTTTCCAGATAAGAGTACTGGAGTGGGATCATTTCCTACTCCAGGGAATTTTCCTGACCCAGAGATCGAACCCATGTCTCCTGAGCCTCCTGCATTGACAGGAGTATTCTTTACCACTAGCACTACCTGGGAAACCCTGATTACTATGGGACTATATAAATATTATCCATATGCAACTCAGATGTCATCTGGTGGCTTTTCAGATCTGCTAAAAATCTGGTAAATTTGTTACGGACCCCTCCAATCCCATGGCCTGTGGAAATTCAAAACCTAGTTTCTGTGAATCCTGCGGCGGAGGTGGGGGGTGGAGGACGGCGCGGCGGGGGGGGGCGGGGCGGGGGGCGGAAGTGGTGTTTACATCTTCCCAGTTTTTGCTGCCTCTCAGGTCACTACCATACATTACTACTGTATCCCTAGATACAAAATGCCTCCTTGACTCAATGCTTGTGTAAAATACTAAGCCATTCTAGGGTTAGCAAACTTCACCAAAGTTGAAAAGTCATGGGAACAGTTAAAACTTCTTCCTGTCTTCTCCAGCCTCTCTCTACTGGATTATGTTGGGAGCATCAATTTTGTCTCTGCTCATTGTGCAGAGGCATCCATCTTTGAAGGCAAGAGCAGCACAAAATGCTTTTCCTTTGCTGAAGAGACTGGCTGTAGAAGGTGATTCTATTATTTATGAGTCACAGCCA
Organism: Budorcas taxicolor; assembly: GCF_023091745.1. Classification (NCBI taxonomy): domain Eukaryota; kingdom Metazoa; phylum Chordata; class Mammalia; order Artiodactyla; family Bovidae; genus Budorcas; species Budorcas taxicolor. The sequence goes on from NC_068931.1 coordinate 25,036,680, forward strand.
TTTCTTTTCAACCATTACACTTAGATGACTTTAACACTCAAAACATTCCCACTTTACAGATGAGGCAACTGAGGCTTCAAGGTGTTGAATACCAGCCTAAGGTAATACCTTTACCATATCTGAAGTGGTAAAAAAAGAGAACTTAAATCCAGATCTGGCTGACTCTTAAAATTAACTTAGCCTGGGGCTTCCTTGGTGGTCTAGTGGTTGAGAATCTGCCTGCTAAAGCAGGAGACACAGGTAGGATATTTGGGAGGATCCCACGAGCCTCGGGGCAACTAAGCCCTCAAGCCGTAACTATTGAGCCTGTCCACATAGACCCCATGCTCCGCAACAAGAGAAGCCGCCGCATTGAGAAGTCTGCTCATTGCAACTAGAGAGTGGCCTGCATGCAGCAATGAAGACTCAATGCAGCCAAAAATAAATAAATCTTAAAAATATTAAAATTGGCTTTTGAAGGATGGAATAATTATCACCTACAGGTGGCTCAGGTAATATTTATCTACAGGTAAAGAATCCACCTGCCAAAGCCAGAGACGCAGGAGACACAGGTTCTATCCCTGGGTCGGGAAGATCCCCTGGAGAAGGAAATGGCAACCCTCTCCAGTATTCCTGCCTGGAGAATCCCATGGACAGAGGAGCCTGGCAGGCTGCAGTCCATGGGGTCGCAAAGAGTCAGACACGACTGAGCATGCACATACTTACCCCCATTTACACTGCCACTTCAAAACTGCTTAGTTTTTCCATTATATATTTGTTTAAAACACACACTTCTAAAGACCGTATATGGGGAATTACAGAGTAAAAATTCAAATATTTATGTATCATTTCAGAGAGAATGAGTTGGGATAATTAAAATATGTAAACAATGGAAATGTGATGCTATTGTTTTTAAGTAATAAAATTTTGATGGGGACATGGGATACTCGCTTATCAACCTGCAAATTAAACAAAAGAATAGCTACACTGATGATATGGCAATGATGGGAAGGAGAAAGACAAAGAGGAAAGTGATGGTGATAGATAGCATTCAATTAGCACTGTTATAAATGGTTTACATGTATGTGTGTTTGTATACATACATACATACATACATATAGGGGGGGTTTTTTTAGCCCTGAGCGTTAAACAAACCTATGCTTTAGATCTATTCTTATCCAATTTTATAAATGAGATTCAACAGGGCAAAGAGGCTAGCCCAAGGTCACTCATTTCAGAATGTGTGTATGCTAAGTTGCTTCAGTCGTGTTCAATTCTTTGCAACCCTATGAACTGTAGCCCGCCAGGCTCGTCTGTCCATGGGATTCTCCAGGCAAGAATACCGGAGTGGGTTGCCATGCCCTCCTCCAGGGAATCTTCCCAACCCAGAGGTTCAACCTGCTTCTCTTAAATTTCCCGCATTGGCAGCTGGGCTCTTTACCAGTAGCACCACCTGGGAAGCCCCATCTCAAGAGAGTGGAAGCCAAACGTCTCACTAATTGTGAGACCTACACCCTTAACAACCAGGCTGTCCTCCTTGGAGAATCATGATGTTTCCAATACATGTCCCCGCTAGGATGGAAGTAACTACCAAGAGGAATAGGGAATTTATTCCTCTTGTTCACACTATGATCTTTAGTGTTTAAAACACAATAGAAACTAGAACATAGTAGAAACTCAGTAATTGTTAAATGACAAATGAAACAAAGCCTCAATCAGTAGAGGATATACAAGCATTTAAAAAGAGTCATGCATTGATGTTTAAAATACTTAACTAAAAGAAATACAGGATAGGGGAAAAACTGACTTAAATACCTGGCTTGTCTTGCTTTAAAAAAAATCTGTATTTGTAATCAGCTGGAAGCTGTACAGGAACCAATACTGTGCCATGCCAGCTGAAAGACCATTGTCATTTTGGAAAGCCTTAAAACAAGTATGTCCATCACATATTGTATTTGTTATATGTATACAGTTCTGACCTTCACATTTTTGAAAGGGACAATGATTGTCTAGAATACTCAAGAAGGTGAACAGCGTAGTAAAGAAAATTAAAACTTTTTCAGAAAGAAAGGGAAATTTTCAACATGGAAAAGAGAAGACACATAGCAACTATCTTCCAGTATTGGAGAAGTGCCATGACAAAGAGCCGGGCACTTGTTCTTTTTCTGTGAAAGACTTTTCAGCTCAGCATCAGGAGAAGAAAAAATAGATTTAACACAACTATCCAATAGCTTTCCACAGTAGAGTGCATTTGAAAAACTAAGATCCATTTCCTTATAAATTTCCAAGTTAATAAGAATGTTTACTTATTTAAAAAAAAAAACTATTGAAAGGATTTCTAAATTATATAGAGAACTGCAGCAAATGAATGGCCTGAAGTCTGGCTGTGTGTCAGAATCAACCAGAGAACTGTAACATTATGGATTTTTAAGACCTCATCCCACTGAAACATAACTTCCGGAAATTGAGACCTAAGAATTTAACTCAAAAATCTGAGTTTTTTTAATCCCTTCAGGTGATTCTGATGACTTTCCAGGTTTGGGAATTGCTGAAGAAGATGAATTTAAACATCTCTTTTAATTCTCTGACTTAATGATTCTTCAGGATACTGTAGAACATTTTCTTTAATAAATAGTTGAGAATGATTTGTTATCTCTAAAAAGAACTTACCCTAAATGTAGGTGGGTGGCTCTAAAGTGCCAGCAAACCAACTGACTTCTTAAATTGGTTAAAACTCTTCTTGCAACCTAGTTAATAAAAACTTTTTATATGTATCCTGCGAAGGAAAACTTTACCTGGCCTGTTTCCCAATTATTAAAGTTCCAAATCACTGAAATATAAATAAATGAGACTTTACCATACTTAGAACACCAGTATGATGAAAAATTTGTTTATACCAGGAGATTTTAGGTTATTCTTCAATCATTCATCCCCGGAACCAAAGTACCTATGCGCGCGAGCACACACGCATACATACGCGCACACACGCACAAATGTGACACATGGTAAATGTTGGGTGATTACTGAGCTGGAACAAAGGAGACCTTCGAATTCCATTGCCTTTCTAACCTTATATTTTTCTAAGCAGGAATCTAAGAACCCGAAAGCATCCAAATTGTATTATTAATCATGACATTCTCAGCTCTTTAAGTTTCTCTAATTACTTACCTTTTAAATGTATTACTTTGGTCTAGGAAGTGCAAAGATGAGGAATGAAAATAAATATTTTTAAAATATTAACAGACTTAAAGAGAACAGATTAAGTTTGGCTAAATTACTTTCCTATGTAAAGAGCTTCTAAAAAGTATACTATGTTGCCATATAAAGGAACTCTATTGCAATATTGTAGATTTTGTCTAATCTAAAATTAAACCTGTAAAGCTCTACTGGAATTGTTTAGAAGAGAATAATTGAAGGCCCCCTCAGCAAGTTAATTCAGGTCCTTCTAATTTTACTTTTCTAGTTCACAAGGTATCTTTTTTCATGGTGTTTTCAAGTTGAAGTTCACACGCATCAAATAAATGGCGTGATAATCAGAGGTTTCAATATCTGATATGCATTCATTATTATCTGTCATTATTGTGATTGTCACTATTATAATTGCACACTGTAAAAAGAATGGGAGCTTTTCCACAGGAATTATTCACGTGTATTAGTTTCTAGGAGTAATTGAATAGTTGACATTGCATTTATATCAAAGTAAAATATGTGTTGGTTTTTCTCATTTGTTTTATTCTTAAGAAAGAAGAAATGTAGAGTAATCTCTATTAGGTCTCTTTATTTGGCTCTTTATTTAAAGGTTCACAGTTTTATGTCATGTCCAAAGTATATTTTCTTATAACAAAGAAATGGCTTAAAGACAGCCATTATAATTTAATTGATAATTTTCTAAGGACATACAATTATAAGATAACAGCTAGGTAGTGAAATCCTCTTAATTAGCTTGTATTTATATATATGAACTCAACAAGAATCTCAGGGAAAAATACCACTTTTCTTTTTTAACTAATCAGGTTTGGCATAATGAAATAAAGCCTACACTGTACTGTCAATACTAAAGATTGATTTAATAATCATTTACCTTAGAGTCTACATAGAACATTTCACTTCATTGTTTCATATAATCCTCATGCAGATCAGATATTACTCCTCTATTTAAAGATAAGAAAACATAGGCTCTAAGAAGCCGAGTAATTATACAAAGTCGCGCTGCTAAATCACAAAATTAGCCTTAGAATCCAGGTCACCTGGGTCTTAACCAGAATTTATGTTAAAATAAAAAAATTTTAAGTGCTTTGAATTTTAAAAAGATCAGTGACTTGGTAGTTAGAAGATCTAGGTCTGAACACTGTTTCTGCCACTTTATTTGACTCTAAGAACTTTCTTACTCCCATTGAGTGAACTATACCTAAGACAGTGCCGTTCTGAGAATCAATGGAGAAAAGGCCAAGAAAACCACTCAAATGCATTTTGTTGTTTCATGTGTTCTGTGCCGTGCTTCTTCTCACATGCGTTTGCTTTCTGTATGATTCACCTTCACAAGGTAGAGTATTAAACTTTGTTTAGAGTTAAATAGTATTAATATCAGGTTGGAACATGGAGTAACATAAGCTTTAGGAACAAAATACTCCAAGTAAGAAGGCCATAAATTGAATGAATGATGGTATAAATGTAACAGTCCAAAAGCTTTAGAATATGTCTTCACTCACCAGGGAGGTCACTGTAATGACCTCAGAGCACTGTTCTCTTACAGAAAGCACGCAGCCAATGGGGGATTTCCTTTCCTTCCATGTAATTCTTCAGAAGGCCTGGCTGGTTCAGAGACATGTCCTAGTTGATGTGGAGTCTCTCCTAGCTGCTTTGCCAGCTAATACTTTGAGTCATGTCTTTGCTGGCAGGATGGCAGTTGTTACCGTTTGCCAGCTGATCAGTGGCTTATGAATTGATAATCCCAGTCCAGTTTGTAGGGGACAGAAAGGACAAAGACTCTCCATCTTCTTTGGGCATCTTCTTTGGGTCTTTGGGCAGAAATGACAAAGACCCTTGATCCTCTCCTCATCTGGAGAGATGGTCCGTCTCAGGAGGTATTGAAAACCACCAGTGGGACTGGTCCAGGGAAACTGGCCTTATCAGTGAATGAAACACCCTTACTTGAGCATCATTTGACCCATGCATTTATCTCCCTTAGTCACTCCTGAAACACATTTTTTAAAGCTGTACATTTATTTAAATATTAAAGCAGAGACCAAATTACCATGTGGTAATTGACTTTGGTCATACCATTCCAGTGAATCCTTGCCTCTATGTCTAATGGGTAGACATTGGTCCATCTACCCCCACTTTTGGGCTTCCCTGCAGACTTAGACGGTGAAGAATCCGCCTGCAATGCGGGAGACCTAGGTTTGATCCCTGGGTTGGGAAGATCCCCTGGAGGAGGAAATGGCAACCCACTCCCATATTCTTGCCTGGAGAATCCTCCTGGACGGCGGAGCCTGATGGTCTACGGTCCGTGGGGTCTCAAAGGGTCGGCCACAACTGAGCAGCAAAGCACAAGCACGCCTGCTTTCAGTCTAGAGCACGTCCGTGTATCAGATCAGTCTAAAAACACAGTAGCTGTCATCTTGTACTCACAGAGTGGTTGATTATTCCGGCTAAAACTGCAGAACAACAAAAAATAGTCTTATATTAGCTCAGTAACCAGACATTTTGGAGATGATACGGCACGTGAATTATGTATCGTTTGCAAGTACAAGAGAGATATGTACTCCACTGAGTTTCCTTAACCCTTCTCAACAAACCTCCCTAATGACTGAAATCCTCAAAATATGGAGCTTTTTGCTATTGTTTTTGTTCTCCAACTACTGATCTATATGATCACGTTCATATAGGTATAGCCTGTATGATGGCCTTCCCTTGTGGCTCAGTTGGTAAAGAATCCGCCTGCATTGTGGGAGCCCTGGGTTCAATCCCTGGGTTGGAAAGATCCCCTGGGGAAGGGAACGGCTACCCATTCCAGTGTTCTGGCCTGGAGAATTCCATGGACTGTATAGTACCTCGGGTTGCAAAGAGTCCTGGACACAACTGAATGACTTTCACTTTCACTGCTGATCTGTAAGATATATGAGTATAGTTTGAAAGTACTTCAACATCAAAATAGTTGAGTTTATTTTTGTTTGTGACAAAATTAATATCATAAGCTGATATCACATTAAATATTCTACAAATACAGCTGCCCCCAGGCATGAGTCCCTAATACGAGTTTCTCCAGAAAGCGTTTTTTTTCTGATGAGCCATACAGGAAGCATTCAATGGCACCAGTGTTTCATTAAAGGAATTCTCTTGTTCCCTTCCTTCCCATGGAAATGTCATTAACTGTATTAAGTTAACTCTCTGAATGTTAGGTTCTTAACCAACAAACAGCGCTTCTCCACAAGGGCATACTTCGCCAAGCATCCTTGAATCAGAACAACCGTGATGAGCATGTAAGCATAGATTCGGAGACACACAGTGGGTGGTGATCATATTTAAGAGGAACCCGTTTACATTTATTGACTTACTCCCTCCATCATGGTTCTTGCATTTCTTCCACCACCACCTTCAGCCTTTCAGGTAAATGAGAAGTTCAATTATATGTAAAGAGACCGTTAAACCAGCAGGGCCCTTGTGGGGGTCTGGGCCTCCCCTTCTCCCTCCAATCGCAAGTGAGCTCAATCCATTACTGTTCCCAGGATCGCACATCCATCAGGTCAAGTGTGCAGGGCAGGGTGCATCTTATAGCTTTTACTGCATATGAGATGTTGCAGGCCTGTTCTCAGGAACTGCCAGGCAGCCTGGGAATCACAGTCACGGTTAATAGCAGCGAATTGCCAGCTCTTGATGGGTGGGTAGTCACTCCTTTCAGTGGTTGCCCCCTGGGGGGAGAAGGTAGAAAAACAGAGGGAGGGAATTAGAGTGACTTTGCACAGTTGAGCAAGTTCATGCCGCTGGATCAGTGGCAAGCATTGGCAGGGCTCTGCTCTGGGGAGGCTCAGAACAACCTCACAGTCTCATTTTTACCAGTTGGTGCTGCTATGTTGCCAGTGGTGCCCGGGAATGGGGGAAGGGAGAGGAAGAGCTGGGAAGAGCATGAAGGCAGAAGTCTCAGCTAAATTAAACAAAAAGTCCTGTTGGCACTGGTGAACCCACCCCAGTTAGCCCCTATGCTACTAATTGTATCAAACTGGTATTTGAAGTTCGCTGCGTGATTAAAGAGTTGGCTCACAAACTCTCTGCATAACCTTAATTTTTTCAAGGTTCTTTGAGTGGAGAATGGTTTATAATAATGATTTTGACTAATACGATTTTTGACATGCAACTTTAATGCTTAACCTTAGTACAACTCCAGAGCATTTCATGTGTACTCAGCTGTAAAGAGTGATGATTTAAAGGGATAATATAAGAAAAAGGTCGTTCTAGAATGAACCTCTAACAAATTGCATAAAAGGAGCTTATTATTCCTTGAGTATGGGGATATGCCGTGCTTCTGATCATTTCTTTGCTTGGTTCAAAAAAAAAAACTTTTGTTGAGAATGAATGGGAAAAGAAACAGAAAAAAATGAAATAGAAATCTGCAGGCAGGGAACATTCTTTTGACGGTTATGATTTTGTTGCCACTAAAAAGGCTCTATAATAATGTGGTTATTCATCTCCTCTTTTGTTTTGGGTGAAGAATTCGCTCTAACAAGAAAATGCTGTTATTGGTTGGTGGATTGCCTCCTGGGCCAGACCGGCTTCCCAGCAATCTGGTTCAGTACTACGATGATGAAAAGAAGACCTGGAAAATCCTCACAAGTGAGTGCCTTTCTTTCTTTATTTACCCACCTATTTATTTCAACGTAGAGCTATCTCGATGAATTCAAAAACATGGTTAATCAAATTAGACATTTTATTGATTTGTTACCCTTTGGAAGTCTGTGAATGTATCACGAGAGGTCTAGAGTGAAAGACTAAATTAACATTGCAGAGGTGGCCAATTGGGTAGTGGGAAGAGGCTTAAATGAAAAACTGGCCTAAAATCACTGCACCAAGTTGGTCTGTCTGCTTGTGTGTCTTTCAAGAGAAATTCTTCAGTTATGTTTTTGCTCTTTGAAAAGGGAAAGCTTGCTGAACAGCAGTCAGCTAGTAAATTTCCTCAGGTCCAAATGGTTGCTGAGTTCATTGTCTCTGTAATTAACATTCGGTTTGCTTTAGAGGCATCTTTGCTCATTAACCTTTAGGCTGTGGTCCCCAGTCTTTAGAAAACCACCCCCTTCCCCTGCGCCACTTGCTCCCATGTCCACTGTTCGAATGGACAGAGATACCCCAGTCCTAACCCGACTGCATTAAATTGTGCTTGCAGACTTCCACCCAAGATTCTTCTCCTCCCTTCCTTAAAGGGTGATTGTATTTTACAGCAAACCTCTTGCCTTGGGCACTGAGATTTGGAACTTATTGTTACATCGGTTATGATTCCCAATCTGACTCGGTCATGGAATCAAAAATCATCGTTTCTTGAGTGCAGCAGGCTGTGTGCACCAGTCCCCTCATGGGCACAGTGGCTGCACTGGTCAATAAAACTAAATTTTAACTGTCAAAATTGCCCAGAGCTGTATAGATAAAATAATAAATGAGCAATTTTGATCCATAAATCAAAGCCATACATTTAAAACCTGCCAAAGTGAAAGTTAGATTTCCTTGTTGCATGTGTCTTTTGAAGCAGTTATATATTTTAGCAGATTTTTTAAAAAGTCATTTCCTCTCCTCTTATGGAAAGCCCTTTAAAATAATAGAAAGAGGACAACAGTTTGCCCATAAATGCAGGAGAGGAGTAGAGGCATGTGAGGGACTGCTTGGAATAATATATTTTGCAGCTGGCTTACTCCAGCAAACCTGCAGACCTGCAGTAGCATTGTCCAAAAACTGCAATGGGAAGGCTCCCTGGACACCTACACACTCTGGTTGTTACGTAATGAGGTAGTGGAGGGTAGCTGCCAGATTAGGAAAGAAAAAAACAAAAGTAAGTTAGAGATACCCTCAAATGATATTCATTCTCTTTTTGACAAAATACTGTTCATAGTAGTTGAAACATCTGAATGAGTGAGCCTGATGCTGGGAAAGATTGAGGGCAGGAGGAGAAGGGGGTGACCAGGGATGGCTGAATGGCATTATCAACTCAATGGACATGAGTGTGAGCAGACTTGGGAGATAGTGAAGGACAGGGAAGCCTGGCGTGCTACAGTTCACGGGGTCACAAAGAGTTGGACATGAGTGACCAAGCTGTGTTTTTCAAGATGCATCAGAAACTCAAGCTAAAGTAAAACCAAAGAATCAATTTTCTGATACCTGATCAATAGAGAAGGTCTATACAGAATGAGAGGTGGATACCCAGAGGAGGCGAGAGGGAAGAGGAAGGTAGATTCTTGATGAAAGAGGACAGAAACAGAGGCCAGGGGACAGGGAGATACTAGACCCAAACAATAAATGATATTCACTCACAAATACATCTCTTTTCCCAGGTACATCAGGCAGGGTCCAATTATCTAGTGGCTTGAAGGCCTTCATTAAAGGCAAAAAGACTAATTAAAACATTATGAACAACTTATGGAGTCTTATGTCTGTTTCAAGCCTTGTTCAGAAAGAGAGTGCTCATCCAATTTATTGTTCAACATGGGAAGCTTAGAGTCTGAAATGGGGATCTGTTAATTCTTCTGGGACAACAGGTAGGACCAGAACATAGGGTCACCCTGCTTCAGTTCCTCATATTGCCTGATTAGCTCTTTACTTAGTGAGGTGCAGGAAGAAAGCATGAACTTGGGTTGGTCATACCTAGGTTTGAACCCCTGTCTGTGACCTTGAGCAAGTCATGTAAATGTCTTGAATAATGGCTTATTCATTCTGTCAGCATCCTTTGAGTATTTCTAAAATAAAATTGTGTTAGTAAATCATCAAGCACACAGCAGGAACTCAAAAAATTGGAAATGTTATTGCTATTGTTGTAACACTACTACCAATATTGGCACAAGGACTGGATGTACCTTTGTACTTTCAAGGTATCAGTCAACTCAAGCTCTCCAAGCGGAGGGGAGACAAATTACGTCCTAACAGAGCCAGGACTAAATCCACCACTTTGAAGTAGGGAGACCATTTTCTCTAGTTTTCATGTGTTGAACGTAGACATCTTCAGACTAAAAAGTAAAAGACAAATGGGTTCTGTTGACTCCATCAGATTTGAAATTGGAAGGAAATAAAGACATTAATGTGTAGAAAAGTTCTAATAGAAACATGTTCAAAACTCTTGGATCTTTTTTCCTATACTCAGGAAGGCTCATAACTTTTGAAATAAATGTCTACTCTACTGATACTCTTCATTTCACTGGGCTTGCACTTTAAGAAATCAAGTCTATTACCTTCTGGGCTGTGACTACATGGTCCCGTGTGAAAGCATATTTTTCAGGTTTATGGGAGAAATATAGACAGTCTATTTGGATGATTTCTGCTGCTGGTTTGTAATTTTTAATTAAGGCATCTTATTTGACTAAATATGTCAGTTAACTGATCAATTTCCACACTGTTGGGGCCATCTAACCCCATGGGACTGTAGCTCTCATTTCATGGATTTCAGGTAAGAATACTGGAGTAGGTTGCCATTTCCTCCTGCAGGGGATCTTCCTGATCCAGGGATCGAACCTGCATTTCCTGCCTTGCAGCTGAGCCACTAGGGAAGTCCCCAGTAATAAGTGAAAAAGTGTTTTCTTACTGTATAAGAAGGTGTCCAAATTCTCCCCAAATCTAATGAAATATTAGGGATTGCAGAACTGCTCATGGTCATTTTCTTTCACCCCAAAGAATTGCTAAGCCAGTTGGCAGGGAGTTGAAGATGCCAATTAATGCTTGCAGACAGTTCCTGGTGTGGAGTCTGCTTATGTACTGAATGACTTTCTTCATAAGAACTAACAAATAAGTTAACCAGCGGAAATCTAAAATCTGAGATTACCTAGAGCCTGTGAATCGTAGAATCCTTTGCCCACTTGACTTGAGCATTTCTAGCCTGTCTCACAGACATGCTTTTTTTCAGAAGGATGTCATCCCCAGGTGGGTGCACAGATGCCCACTTATGGGAGTCATACCCCTTACACATGTATAATAAGAAAAAGAAGAATTAAGAAGAAAGTCAGTCACAACTTTCTTTACCTCTTATTCTATTGTGTTATTTATGTTTTAGAAACACTATCTGAAGGGGTCCACAAATAACAATAAATTGAATATGGTGGAGGTCAGTGGAAGTGAAAAGGTGATTCTACCTAACATAAAGAAAACAAAATTCAATAGTCTAGCTAACCAGTGGCTTGGTCTACCCAAACAGCAAAGGGAACACTTATTCTCCCTGAAAAGACTGTTTTGGTAACATGCTAACACAGCCTTCATTTTTATCTTTCTCAAAAAAAGATTGTTTTGGTAACATGCTAACACAGCTTTCATTTTTATCTTTCTCTTTGGGAAAAAAAATCACTTATATAACATTATAAAATTAACATTACGAATTGTAACACAGCTCCCCAGCCTCTATCAGCAACATACTAAGAAATACCCTGTAAAAATGAAGGTTAAGTCCTTTTCTAAGTGTGAAATGTTAAGTATTTAAAAGAAAATTGGCATTGTTGTTTCTCTTGACTGTTAATAGTGAAAGGGAGGTTGAAATGCACTTTTGTTCATTTTATTTTACAGTACTGCTTTTCTTGCATTTCTCACTCCTGCACGCAGTCTCCCGTTTCATTCTTAACTTATTAGGAAGCGGTACAGGAGACATGAATACTAAAATGGCCAAAGCAAAGAGCGTGCCTCTTGCACTTTGCAGGCCTTAAAATCCTTCCTGTAAAGATCAAGGAAAATGGTCCCTGCGGCTGCTGTGAACTGCTGTAATGTATGACTGACATATCAAAGTTTTCACGAAGTCCTCGTGTAGAAGCAGCTTGCCTTCCTTCTCATGAGATGGTACTGAGGGGCTGTCAATTCTTTGGGTTCCCCACTGACCATTGTCTTTACTGGTGGGTAAAGTGTTTCCCTGAAATTGACCTTGTTTTGCTGACATTTCAAATAAGAGATTCTACTTATTCGGGGCTTCTTATTGTTTTCCTTGAGCAATTCCAGGAAAAGGGATTTCAAAATATAGATTTCCCTCTCCACGTGCTGATAATGATTTCCCTTCAGTAAGGTTAGAAGGAAAATCAGAAGAGCTGAGTTAGAAAGGTGTGTTCCTCCTTTTGGCCGCTTTCAGATCCCTCTGTTAGCAGGCGGGAGAACCGCCTTTGTTCCTCTTCCTCTCAATTTACAACTCTGCCCTCTACTTGGTAGTGCAAGGATTTGGGAACTTGTATTTTTTCAGTCATAGAAAATAAAGAGAACCATTGTACAGAGGTTTCCTGGGCTTCCTGTCTGGTTTGTGGAGGACCTTGAACTTGATCCTATCCATGCAGGAATAGTTTGAGGGCTGGGTGTCATCAATTTCATTTAGAAGAGTTGCAGAGATGAGAGGCTGGTGGACGCTTGATTTAAAAAAAAAACCAACATATTTTCCATAAATGTTAAAGAAAGAATACTGAGAAAACACATCTTGCATCAGACATTGAACTTCAATTCCAAAAGATAAATGTAGATTTGATATTTAGCCAATATTTGAGCAATGGAGAATGGTTTAATTGCTGGTTATTCGGGGAATAATAAACCTGCACATTGACAATTTAATTGGACTCCTTTCTTGGGCTTCTGTTTCTTGATTTCAGTTCATTTCTGTTCTTTGAGGATATATTAGAGAGGTGGAGATGGCTAGTTAGTGCAAAATAATCACTTCTTATGATGATTTGCTTTGAAAGAAATAAAAAGTAAATTTAATTGAGGGTTCTATACCTTTATGTTTCCTTTATTCGTGTTATCTTTATTACCCATAACCAAAACCCACAACTTGTTTAGCTTAATTTCTAGACAGCTAGGTAGAGTCTGTGGATAGTGCATTTTGCTTTGCAGAAGAACCTCAGAAAAGAACTAGGTACTTCCAGAACTACTCTAAATGCCTGGGAAGCATTTAAACTTAACTGCAGACCTTATTCCTTTTATGAAGCAAGCAATTATTGAATACCCACTCTGTGCTAGGTGGTAAGGTAGAAGGTGATCAAATCTCCTCTCAAGAACCCAAGGAGGCAATGAAAGCAAGACTGTGCTGAGGAATAAACAGGAGAAGCTGGGCTTACATGGGAGCCCAGAAAGTACCTTTCATCTAAACATAGGAGGTTAGGAAGGCTTCCGTAAAAGTGACCTTCTGTAAAACTGAGAAAAATGCGTAGGAATTATTGATGCAAAGAGGTGGGTGATTGGGACTTCCCGGGTGGTCCAGTGGCTAAGACTCAGAGCTCTCAGTGCAGAGGGCTTGGGTTCAATCCCAGGTCAGGGAACTAGACCCCATATGTAGCAACTAAAAAGATCCTGCATGCTGTGACTAAAGAGCCCCCAGTACTGCACCAAGACCAAATAAATAAATGAATAAACAAATATTTTTAACAAGAGATGAATGATAAAGTATTTTAATAAGAGGGCCCCATATTGGGAGTGCCAAAAAGCAAAAGAGAGTTGCAAGAGAGCCTTCTAGAAACTGAAATGAATTTGTGTATCTATAGGAGAGCCTGAGGTCGAGGAAGTATGTGGTGGGAAATGGGGAGTTAACCAAGAACCGTATTATACAGAACCATTTCAAGGAATTGCTAAGATAGGCTCAAGAGTAAGAACCGAGAGGAGAGATATGCCTCTCATTTTTGTTTTTGTTGTTAGTGAAAACACAGTGATCTAAACACAGTGATTTAAAGTGCTACTTTAAAAAAAGTAGCATGGTAGTTATTCTCTATTAGCTTGGAATTTTGAATTTCAGTTCATTGAGTAATGATTTCCAGGACTTTGGACAAAGAAAAAGGAGAGAGAGTTCTGTTTGGACTTTTAAAATATGTTAGCATCTAATTTTATCTTCAGTGAGCTCAATTCTAATTTGGGATCCATGGCTGCACATTGCTATATATCTTGAATTATTTGCTACTGTGTATTCATGCACCGGTGCATTAGTGGATTTTTCATAGATTTTTTTAAAAAAATATGTGTTGTGGTCACTCCAAATACTGTATTTCAAGTAAGTTGGGTGCCTAGAAAAACCAGTTGGCTTTATTTCCGGTTTATATATACCTCCCTTGAATATAGCAATTGCTTTTTCTCCAGAGGACAGAATGGGTACCAATAATTCTGATGATGCCTTCTTTACACACCAGCTGCGGTATTTGCTACTGAATCTGGCGTGGAGGTATGAGTGATACAGGCAGCTCAGATTTGCTCTGTGTCAATCCTAGCAAATTGCAGACAAAGTCTAGCAAACCACTGAATGTGAGCCCTGAAAAATTAAATGATCTGTCACTCAGCCCTCTCATTTTGCACATTAATTTCATTCATTCAGCAAATATAGTTGATACCTTCTGTGTAGCAGGTATTGCTCTACATGCAGAAAAAACAATGCTGAGTCAAAGCAAGTAGCATCATGTCTTCACCAAACCTAGAGTTTACTGGAGGAATCAGCACTGATAAATAATCTCATTAGGGTGCTGGAGACCGACAGGTACACAGTGCTATATTTAAAATGGATAACCAACAAGAGCATACTGTAGAGCACAGGGAACTCTGCTCAATGTTATGTGGCAGCCTGGATGGGAGGGGGGTTTGGAGGAGACTGGATACATGTATATGTATGGCTGAGTCATTTTGCTGTTCACCTGAAACTATCACAACATTGTCAGTCGGCTATACTCCAATATAACACAAAAAGTAAACTAGATAAAGAATCTCAGATAGCAGTATATAATAACAAAATGTGACGGAGCTCTGAAGGAAGGATATAAAATATATAAGATCATGGAATGGAGAGATCAGATCTAGTGTAGGAGGCATGAATGATATCACCAAAGAAGGTGACACGTGAGCTGAGAACAGAAGAAATTTCATTCTGAATCAAAAGTGTGTCTTCTTCAAATGGCCAATAGACATATGAAAAGATGTTCAAAAACCACAAATTACCAGAGAAATGCAAATCAAAACTACATCACACTGGTCAGAATGGCCATGATTAAAACATCTACAAAGAATAAACCCTGGGGAGAACATGAAGAAAAGAGAAATTTCCTACACTGTTGGTGAGAATTTGGTAGCCAGCTGCCCAGGTGATGTGAGAGACGATTCCCCCAGGTTAGTTAAGAAAATCCCATAGACAGAGGAGCCTGGCAGGGAACAGTCCATGGAGTCACAAAAAGTCAGACACAAGTTAGCCACTAAAACACTTAAGACCTTGCAGAAAGAAGGTGCTTGGCTAAACTCAGAGTGAGGGAAAGAAACACATGTCGTGGGGCTAAAAGAGATTAGCAGAAACCAGATCCTGTAGGCACTTTCTACAGCACGTTCACGACGTTGGCTTTCACTTTAAATGACTGACGGAGCAGAGGTGTTGCACCCAGAGTCACATGATGATTTGGTGGTAGGATGAGGAACAGAACACTGGTCTCTGAGTTTTCATCAGACAGGGCTGCCTCAGGCCACACCGATCTATCTCACCAACAGGTGCTATTAGTCAAGACTCCAAGCAGATGAATGGGATTTAACCTGTGCTGACCCATCGCACCCGCGAAAGTCTAAACGGATCCGAGGCACTGGGATCAGTTCCATGTTCAGAGAGTAGAACTGCTGCAGGTTAATTGAATGAATCCCCTACCCCTAGAGGTCAAGAATATAATCTTGGTTTGTGGACTAATCTGCAAATTAGGAGGTGCAAGTGATGAAATTTGCATGTAAGGTTACTGACAAGCCATAACTCTATGAAGAAAGATTTCTTGACAGCTTAAATCTGTGTTGGTAGCAGTATCAAAAATGAAACCACACACTCACACACACACACACGCACATACACGCGTGCACACGCAGAGCCACATCTTTCAGGACAGACAGATCTAAATAGAAATACACCCCCTGCTTCATCTCTGATCGCTGTCACCCACAATGTAGGTATAATTATACTCACTTCTTAGATTTATTGTGAGAGTTAAGTAAAAATAATATAAGCTCTGGGCTCAGTATCTGGAATATAGTTGTCCCCTGATACATTTTTATTCTATTTGACTCCATTTTGTATTGTTTTACAACTAGACAGAAGTGAATCTTCTGCTCTTATGATCCAAGATTTGAGAAAGAAGACATGCTTTTTTTTTTCTTTTTGTAATAGTTATATGTTTTCTTTTATTTTTTAATCTAATTACATATCTTTCTTAATTTTTTTGAAGTATAGTTGATTTACAATGTTAATTTCTGCTGTATAGCAAAGTGACTTTGCTAAATGGTATATATAATATATATGTATATCATTTTCCATTATGGTTTATTATGGGGTATTGAATATAGTTCCCTGGGCTATACACTAGGACTTTGCTTTTCAGCCATCCTATTTATAGTAGTTTGCATCTGCTAACTGCAAACTCACAATCCCCCCCCACCCCCAACCCACCACTCTCCTCCTCCTTAGCAACCACAAGTCAGTTCTCTACTTTCTCTACTTTTGTTGAGTCTGATTTCTGTTTGGTAAACCTGTTCATTTGTGTCCTATTTTAGATTCCACATATAAGTGATACCATATGGTATTTGCTTTCTCTTTCTGACTTAACTTCACTTAGTATAATTTCTAGGTCCATCCATATTGCTGCAAATGACATTATTTCATTCCTTTTAATGGCTAAGTAATATTCCATTGTATATACGCCACATCTTTATTCAGTCATCTGTTGATGGACATGTGGTTGATTCCATGTCTTGGCTATTGTAAATAGTACTGGTATGAACATAGAGGTGCACATGTCTTTTTTAATTGTAGTTTTTCTGGGTATATGTTCAGAGTGGGATTGCTAAATCATATGGAAACTCTACTTTAAGTTTTAGGAGCCTCCATGCTGTTTTCCATAGTGGCTGCAGCAACCAAATTCTCACCAACAGTGTAGGAAATTTCTCTTTTCTTCATGTTCTCCCCAGTGTTTATTCTTTGTAGACGTCTTAATCGTGGCCATTCTGAGCAGTGTGATGTAGTTCTGATTTGCATTTCTCTGATAATTAGTGGTTTTTAACATCTTTTCATATGTCTGTTAGCCATTTGAAGAAGACACACATTTGATTCAGAATGAAATTTCTATTTCTAGCCTGAAGATCTGTGTGTCAATCAGGACAGGCTAGATTGTGCTGTGGTAACAAACAACCCTAAAATCTTAAATCAACAAAAAAGTTATTTCTCACTCATGCTACATGCCAGCACATGTTGGCAGAGGGCATCCTTCAGGGATCCAGGCTTACTGGGCTCCATCTTAACATGTAACAACCATCAGTGCAGCAGGGGCAAGAATGAGCTGCAAGTATCTTGCACTGGCAGTTAAAAATGACATTTGTCATTTCAGCTCAGTCACAGGGTTTATTTGAGACACCTCTTGATCTTCCCTGGTGGCTCAGATGGTAAAGAATCCGCCTGCAAAGCAGGAGACCTGGGTTCGGTCCCTGGGTCAGAAAGATTCCCTGGAGAAGGGAACGGAAACCCATGCCAGTATTCTTGTCTGGAGAATCCCATGAACAGAGGAGCCTGGTGGCTTATAATGCATGGGGTCACAAAGAGTCGGACCTGACTGAGCGACTAACACTTTCACACTTTCACTTGATCTGGAAACCAAATAAAGAGACAAATTTTCTGGCTCCCTTGCACATAATGCACAGTGATGGATTAGGCACAAGTTGAGCACAACTCTTTAATTTAGAAAGAGCATAGCACCTTAGCAACCCCACCAAATAGGCATTTGGAAAGGTGACTATCCAAAGGTATGTTCCTTGATGAGAGTCCTCCATAATTCTGCTCACCATCTTTTGTTCTCCATGGCATGGCTCCACCGTATGGGAGATTCTTCCTTATCTGAGGGTTGTGCACGTCCTAGGAGTGGAAGAATTTTCTAAGTACATTTCATGTCTAAGAGATGTAGCAGATGGTTATTTTAAGTCACTAATGGTCACAGCCTCTTGTAGTCCAAACTGGTGAGTCTTTGGGTAATTCACCCTCTAAATAAACTCAGCTGTCTTCTTATATTCCCATCTACCCCATGGCCAATGACCATATGCACTTTTCTGATATACTTCTTATATTGCTTTTTCCTTTTTTTTTCCTTATCCCATTTCTTTCTCTCATCTCTCTCTTTCTTTTCTCTTCCTAATACTCTATATATTTGGATATCTACCTGGCTTTACTGAGGAAGTTCCCTTTTTACTCTTTTCCCTGTTAGAAGAGTTTACTGGATGTCTTACCCTTCATTGAAACTTTCTCCTAAGATACTCTAAAGTAGTAAAATCACAGTGAAAGCCACACTTTTTTTTTTTAGTTTAGAGCAGAGGGAGGTTTATTGCAAGGCCAAGCAAAGAAAATGGGTGGCTTGGGCTCAGAAACCCTGAACTCTAAAGCCATACTTTTATTTTTTTTGTCAGTAACAGCTTTTTAAAATTTTTGTTGGAGTACAGTTGGGGTACAGTAAAGCATGTCAGTTATACATATACCTATATCCACTCTTTTTTAGATTCTTTTCCCATGGAGGTCATTACAGAGTTCCCTGTGCTAAACTGTAGGTTCTTTTTAGTTAGCTGTTTTATCTATATTACTATGCATATGTCAGTCTCTCAGTTTGTACCTCCTCCCCTTACCCTCTGGTAACCACAAATTTGTTTTCTATATCTGTAACTCTATTTATATCTTGTGGATAAGTTCATTTGTACCTTTTTTTTAGATTCCATATATAAATGATATCACATGATATTTGTTTTTCTCTGTGTGACTTACATGTCTCAGTATGGCAATCTCTAGATCCATCCAGTTGCTGCAAATGGCATTATTTTGTTCTCTTTTTTCCATGGCTGAGTGGTACTCTGTTGTATATATGTACCACACCTTCCTTATCCATTCCTCTACTGATAGACAGAAGCTGAGTTTGAATTTATGTCTTTTGCTCAAAATTCTTTCCACTTTCACCTTTTCCCAGATGGGTCTGAAAAGCATTGCTTCTTCTAATGTTTCACACTCCTGGTTTTCGAGACTATTTCTTTCAATCCTACTTATAAATATGCAGACTTTTTTTGTGAGATCATCTCTTCTTTGTAGATCTAGCCAAGTGCAGTCAACAACAACCAATACACACTATCAACATTTTTGATATCTCTCATATCTGTTTTTTAACCTCTTCTCTTGGAGGTGGATGTTTATTAAGTAACCCATGAGCCACCCAAGTAATAGCAAACAAAAATTTTTTTGATATGTTATATTTTTATTAAAATTTTTAAAATTAATTAATTCATTTTAATTGGAGGATAATTACTCTACAATATTGTGGTGGTTTTTGCTGTGCATCAACGTGAATCAGCCATAGGTGCACTCATGTCCCTGCATCCTGAGCCCCCACCCACCCCCCTCCCCATCCCATCCCTCTGGGTTGTCCCAGAGCACTGGCTTTGAGGGTTCACAAAGTGGTTTTCCATACCGTAACGTGCATTTCCATCTTTCCACCTTCCAGGGTCAGTTTCCTTGTCGTCAGCTCCTGGGTCCTCTTAGTACCAATGCATGTATCTTTTAGAGGCTAGGCTAAGTTAGACAGTAGTAACGATCCCTAAACCCTAGTGGCTTCTATAAGTAAAGATTTCTTTCTTTTCATATCACATGTCTGTAATAAGTTACCTAGGTCTCTGTTCCATTTCTTCTCATTCCGGTACTCATATTGATGGAAATTCCACTACTATTTGGCTTATTATGGTTGCCAAGGCAGGGGAGAGAAAAATTTCATACTGACTCTTTAAGCTTCTTAAGTCACACTGACTCTTTAAGAGTTAACACATTTTATTGGCAAAAACAAATCACCTGGCCACGCCTAACTTCAAAGTAGGTGGAGAAATGAAATCCTCCCAAGCTCTCAAATAAAGAATAACCAAAAATTTGTTTACTAGCCTGAATGATTACAACAGTGCATTCTTATGTTCAACAAATATTTGGTTCCATCTTCTTCAAGCAAAGTATTCTCATTTCTCCTATGAGCAGTTATCTGTCAGAAGTCACAGCTGCTCCATGCATCTTTCTATCTCTTCCTGCATCAATGTGACTTTTATTGTTGGGACAGATCTTTATTCATAGAAGATTACAAACCTGTATATTATAGGAAAAAATTTAAAGTATACTCCAAATATTAGTATAAGGCATTTGAAAGGGAATTTTTCTAATTTTGACTTCCCACAAATAGTTTAAGTATGTCTGAGTTTATGTAATTTTTACTATTTCTTGTGTTTATTATATGCCAGCTAATATACATTTATATAGTTTGTACAAAACAGATATAAATCTAAATCATAGAGATACACATAATTCCCATAGGACAGAGTGGTTTCTATCATCAATAGAGATGATAAAAAGGAATTGAAATGACTTTAAAACTTACAACAAAACAATGAAAAGAAACCTGGGGGGAGCGTTATTATATGCAAGTAACTCTGTCAGAATAGACGAGTAACTAAGGAAAGTGCAAATAAGCACACTGTTCTTTTTCAGACGCACAACATAACCCTGGTGGCATCAAGGAGCTAAATCTATATTTTGTGAATATCTGGTCAGTTAGAATTTTTGGTTTTGTGTAACATATATAAAACAACTCCATTATGGAGGAATGATCACTCTGTGACCATGCTTTAATACTTATTAGTGAGATTGCTTTTGATGAAGCAAACAGTTGTGCTTCACAGAAGATATCTTAAAGGCCTGACCATATTAGCTGGCATTAAAGATGGCTTTGTAAAAGAGGAATATTGAGCAGATACTTTCTGATCTCTGTGTCTGGATGTCAAGCCAAACTACTGCTCCTTTCAGTGTGTACTATTAATCCTACTGACAGGCTGTATTTTGGTCATTAAGTCTTAATTTCTTTAAAGAAAAGATTTTAAGATTGAATTCCAGTTATTTAGCTAGAACAATAATCATTGTAAGTTTCAAAGACAAAAATCTTGCCACATTTTTATGTTGAGAACTGCAAAGCACTTTCAGAAAATCCTACTGCTAAGGCAATGATGTATCACTTTCACTTTCATTATATGTTTTTAATCAGAGCGTGACTTCACACTAGACAAAGCGATGCTTTATGCATGGTCTCACTTGTTTTTGCTAAAATCTTTTGACATGATTAATTTTACTTTAATGCTTTTGTCTTGTTGTAATGGTAAGGATGATGGGTATAAACCAGGCAAAAATACATGCTTTTCTATTATAACGCCTCTGAGCATTAAAAATATCTTAGATGAAAGGGGAAAAAAAAATCACAGGAGACTGGTTGGACTGGAATTAAATTTCTTGCTACCTGAACACGGAGTACATGAGATTTAAAAAAAATGATTCAGTCATTGTTTTTAGTTTTATTTTTGGTATTTTTATAGCAATTTTATTCATCTGTATGATTAGATCTGAAGAGGAGGAGAGAGATTGTGTAGCTCACGTATTTCTTGTTCTCATTTGTCGCTTTGTAGCATTTACCTCCTTCACAGTATTGAGGGATCAAAAAATTAACCAATTCCATGTGAGGCATGTCTCAACCAGATGCAGGTAAAGTTAGCCATACTCTTCTATAGTGATGTTTGGCATTGGATACAGGCTAGTTTTCTATGGTACTAATTTTCAGTCTACAAAAATTGAATAAAATATCCTTTGTCCAAATTACAGAAAAGCAGGGATGTGTTCTTGCCTGGAGAATCCCAGGGACAGGGGAGCCTGGTGGGCTGCTGTCTATGGGGTCGCACAGAGTCAGACACGACTGAAGCGACTTAGCAGCAGCAGCAGCAGCAGCAGGTGACTTTAAGAAGAAAACCATAGACCATTCAACAAGAGAGATATCCTGTGAGCAGTTGGCCGAGTATCAGTTCTACCATCTTCACTTTTCCTTTTGTCCTTCATAAATGATGGGGTTGCCTACCTCGATTACAAGAGTATGACGCTTTCCTTTTTCTACACAACCTGTCTGCTTGTTGTATTTGCCTCCTAAATAAATCCTATTACAGTGCCAATGTGATCTAGTGCTGTGTAATGCAAGTTTATGCAGTGATGGAAATGTTCAGTAACTGCGCAACCCAATATGGCAGCCAGGAGCCCTGTGTGGCTATGGAGCATGTTAACCGTGGCTGATACAACTGAGAAACTGAATTTCTAATTTTATTTCATTTCAATGAATTTAAATTTAGATAGCCCTTTGTGACGAATGGCTTCTGTATCAACAGCACAGAGAGCTGTCTGCCACCCCAGCTCTACTGGCCCAAAGCTGTTCCCCTCTAAGCAAGGTTAAAAAGAGGTGACTCCATGAAATAACTCAATTCAAAGAACACCCAATGAGCCACCTGTGGGTTCTCTTCTAGGTGCCATGACTTCACCTTATTCTCTCCTACGAGTCCCTGCTTTTTCATAGAGGTTACCTGCTGTATTCATTTCCTGGGGCTGCTGTAACAGAGTACCCAAAACTGGATGGCTTAAAACAATAAACACATTCTCTCACAGGTCTGGAGATGAGAAGTCCAAAATCTAAGTGTCCAGACATGCTAGGGGAAAATGCTTCCTTGCGCTTTCGCAGTTTCTGGTGGTTCCTGGCCGTCCTTGGTATCCTTTGGTTTAGAGGAAAATGCTTGCTCGCGTTTTCGCAGTTTCTGGTGGCTCCTGGCCGTCCTTGGTATCCTTTGGTTTAGGGGAAAATGCTTGCTCGCGTTTTCGCAGTTTCTGGTGGCTCCTGGCCGTCCTTGGTATCCTTTGGTTTGCAGCTTCACCACTTCGGTCTGTGCTTGGTCTTTACCTGGCCTTCTCCCCCATGCCACTTCTCCGAGTCTGTGTCTAAATCTTCCTCTCCTTTCTCTTATAAAGACATCTGTCACTGGCTTTAGGGTTCACCCTAATCTAGTATGACCTCATCTTAACTTGATAACATCTGCCAAAACTCCATTTCCAAATAAGGTTAGAATTTAAGCATATCTGTTGGGGAGACACAATTCAGCTCACTATGGTTGCCAAGTGACACATACCAGGAGAACACATAAGAAAACAAAGAACTGTTAAACACTTGCTGTGTGCAAGGCACACATCCTAGGCACTTCACTTGCATTATTTGTTTGAGTCTCACAACAGCACTTTATGGTTTTAGGCACTGTGATTATTTCTACTTCACAAGAAGAAATGGAGGTACAGAGACATTAAGCCATTTGCTCAAGGTCACGCAGATGGTAAATGGCAGAGCCAAAGTGTGTACCCAAATAAAGCTCCAGAGCCTGTACCCTTTTCTCTTTCTCATTACAGTAGTAATGACCGAGTGCAAACTGTAAAAAGAGTTAAAGGTGAAGCAAGACTAGACTTCTGCATTTTATACAGAATAAAATGGAATATTCTCTGCCCAAGCAGAATATATTAATATCCTAAATATGTATGTTTGTTTCTTGAGATTTCCACTGCCCCCTTTGTTGTTAATTGAAGATTGAAGAAAAAATGTGATACATATTGGGTTATTTTTAGGTGAAAATTATTTTAGAAAGAGGTGATTTATACTTCCTGGGGTCTTATAATTCCTTCACTTGCAAAAATTATAATTATAAGGCCTGTGTGTCAAAATACAGTTTCCTAAAGAGAGGAAGGCTGTGCATTTTGCTCTCTCAGTGTGGTCGTCTGACTTATCTTGTACTAATGAAAGTGAGGTATTCCTCAGCCTGGCTGCATTGGTAAATCTCAGATCTTTGTTTCCTGTTCATTCATAAATTTGCTTGAAGTTTTTCATTACCGAAATCATTAACTTTACCAAATATCAGTAGCTGTTCTTGTGTGTGCATAAAATTTCCTAGGATTAAATTACTTCTTCCATGTTACAGCTTGCATTTAAAAAACAAAGTGATAAGGCATCCTTTTTGTCTTTATTATTGTCAAAAACCCAAATCATTTTCCCCACTTGCATGATAACCAAAAGATACATGTGCAGATAAATTAAGGAGATGTGTAATGGTTATTTGCTTTCAATCTTATTAGTCAATTTGCAAAGTTTGATATCCTATATTGTGTTTGTTACAAATACATGTAAATAGATTTCTTGATCTAATTCAGAAAGTAATCAACAATAGTTCTCATAATTTGTATGTATCTTTAACATCCAGTTCACTTGCTAATCTCTGCATTGGGCATTCATCTTCCATGCCTTGTTCCAGCTGGTTTCAGCTCTGAACTGAAAAGCTTGAGTGGACATGGGTACAAGATGAAGCCAGAAAAAAAAAAGATGAACCCAGAAGTGTGGCAATATCCAGCACTTTCGCTGGAGGGAATAACCTTTCTTAACCTCTGGAAATTTTAAAAATTTTCCACATTCTGTTTTATTATTTTATCTTTTAACTGAAACTTTTTATTTTGCCTTTTTTCCATGGAATTAACCATATTACCTTTTCTGAGATCAACATCCTTTTGAACATGAAACATTTGTTAATGATTTCTGTTTCCTAGGAGAAATGTTTTCATCTGTTTTTTTACATTTTTATTAAAATATGTGAGGAACTGACTTACTGGAAAAGACCCTGATGCTGGAAAAGATTGAAGGCAGGAGGAAAAGGTGTCTATAGAGGATGAGATGGTTCGATAGCATCACCAACTCAATGGACATGAGTTTGAGCAAACTCCAGGAGATAGTGAAGGACAGGGAAGCCTGACATGCTACAGTCCATGGGGTCTCTGAGTCAGACATGACTTAGTGACTAACATAGTTGATTTATAATGCTGTGTTAGTTTCAAGTGCACAGCAAAGTGATTCAGTTATACATACATATATAATATATATATATTCTTTTCTAGATTATTTTCCACTATAGGTTATTGCAAGATATTGAGTATAGTACCCTGTGCTATACAGTATTTCCTTGTTAGTAATCTATTTTATATATAGTAGTCTGTGTATTCTAATCTGAAACTCCTAATTTATCCCTTCTCCTTGCCCCCTTTGGTAGTCATAAGTCTGTTTGCTATGTCTGTGAGTCTATTTCTGTTTTGTAAATAAGTTTGTTTGGATCATTTGTTTAGATTCCACATATAAGCAACATCATATGATATTTGTCTTCGACTGGCTTACTTCATTTAGAATGATACTCTCCAAGTCCATCCATATTGCTACAAATGAAAGTATTTCCTTCTTTTTTATGGCTAAGCAATATTCCATTATGTATATATACCACATCCTCTTTATCCATTCATCTATCAGTGAACTTTTGGGTTTCTTCCATGTCTTGGCTACTGTAAATAGTGCTGCTATGAACACTGGGGGGTACGTGTATCTTTTTGAATTTGAGTTTTCTCTGCATATATGCCCAGGAGTGGGATTGCTGGATTATAGAGTCACTCTACGTTTAGTTTTTCAAAGAACCTCCATACTGTTCTCCATCGTGGCTGCACCAATTTATATTCATACCAGCGGTGGAGGGGGTTCCTTTTTCTCCACATCCTCCATTTATTATATGTTGATGTATTCTTTTTTGTTAAAAAAAAAAAAGAAGGAACAGAAACATGAAATACATATCTTTTTTTTTTTTAAGAAGCAACTTTGTTCCTTTTACCAAATAGAGTTCAGTTATTTATAGAAATGATAGCCAATGCCTGATTCTATCATGGTCTGAGAAACGTCAAGGATGAGAGAGAGTTCAATTCCCTAATTGCGGCTGGAAAAGAAAACACTCATTAACATTACTGGAAAATAACAGGATATTTATTCTGCTGAAAGTAGGTTAGTAGCATCACGTCATGCACGTTGCTTCCTTAAGCAGAACTGGGGGGGGGGGGGGGCCAGGGAGAGCACAAAGTGGACCTTCCAAGGTCTTCTGAGCTGCCCTTGTTTGCAGTGCATAATATGTCACTTGACAGACTGCAAATGTGTGAATATAAACATATTTCCCCAGAATAAATAATTTCTATGCCACCTTTTCCCTTTGAGAAGAATATGTTCGTAGTAGCTGTCTATCCAGGAGTTAGCAAAATTTTTCCATCAAGAGCCGGATAGTAAATATTCAGGCCCTGTAGCCATAAGATCTCCATCACAGGTATACTCAGCTACCAACGTAGCATGAAGGCAGCCATAGGCAGTAAGTAAATGAATAACTGCAACTGTGTTCCAATAAAATTTCATTTATAAAAACAAGTGGAGAGGGACTTCCTGGTTTTCCAGTGGCTAAGCCTCAATGCAGGGGTCCTGGGTTCAATCCCTGGTCAGGAAACTAGGTGTCATATGCTACATCAAAGACCCAAGAGCCTGCATGCTGCACTAAGACCAGCAAAGCCAAACAAATAATTTTTCCACTTGGCTTCCAATGAGGTTTACAGGAAAAAAAATTAAAAGGTGGAGGGGTGGATATGACCTGCAAATCATAATTTGCTAGCTCTTGCACTCTGATCCAAGGACATTTCTATTTTATTCACAAACCACACCACGTTGTAATGAAACAATACTTTTCTTGGTAAGTATAACTAACATTTATTGTCCTAAGAGATTCATACATGTATTAGCTCATTTAGTCCTCTCAACAATCAATCCAATGATGCAAGCTCTGCTATGAACTCCTATTTTACAGAGGAGGAACCATGGAATAAACAGGTAAAATAACTTGTCCAACACCATGAGTAAAAAACAAAGCCAAAGTTCGAACTCTAGAGATCACACTCTTAAGTTGCAAGCCATACACTCCCAAAGGGAATATTTTGTGACCTTCATTTTTAACTTCAAGACAGACTGTGTTCTGAAAATAAATGAAACACTTTCTCAGGCAGCAACATGGCGCAGGCAGATAGTATATTTGCCTTCTTAATTACTTCCACCCCCGCCCCCCACCGCCTGGTTCACAGGTACACACCCCAGAGACCCTGGGCAAATGCTGAATCAGGTGATTAACTGTCATTTTCCAGGGCCACAGGCAAGTACCAAAAGTGGCTAAACATTGGCTCATCACTGGAGTGGGGAGCCATTCCCTTCTCCAGGAGGTCATATACTGCTTGTGCCAAGACATCAGCCTTTCAAAGACATGCCCAGCCCTTAAATATGTGTAGTTAGGTTTCTCTGCTTATCTTTGAACTTGCAAATACCTATTATATAAACCAGCCTCTTTGCAGACTATTCATCCAAAAGAAGTAAGAGCTAAAAAGACAAGGAGGAGGGGTTTTGAGTTTAGCATCAGCACTGTGTTAAGCACATCGTGTGTGTAAGTCACTCAGTCATGTCCAACTCTTTGCAATCCCATGGACTGTGGCCTGACAGGCTACTCTATCCATGGAATTCTCCAGGCAAGAATACTGGAGCGGGTAGCCATTCCCTTCTCCAGCAGTATCTTCCCAACCAGGGATTGAACCCAAGTCTCCTTTTTATGGGCAGATTCTTTATTGTCTGAGCCACCAGTTAAGCACATTCAGTTCAGTTCAGTTCAGTCACTCAGTCATGACTGACTCTTTGCGACCCCATGAATCGCAGCACGCCAGGCTTCCCTATCCATCACCAACTTCCAGAGTTCACTCAGACTCACATCCATCGAGTCAGTGATTCCAGCCAGCCATCTTATCCTCTGTCGTCCCCTTCTCCTCCTGCCCCCAATCCCTCCCAGCATCAGAGTCTTTTCCAATGAGTCAGCTCTTCGCATGAGGTGGCCAAAGTACTGGAGTTTCAGTTTTAGCATAATTCCTTCCAAAGAAATCCCAGGGCTGATCTCCAAAGCACATTACATATCTACTATTTGGTGTTCACAAGTTTCCATTTTAAGGCAGATATAATTAGCCATTGAATATATATATATATACATATATGTGTGTGTGTGTGTGTGTGTGTGTGTGTGTGTGTATGTATAAACCTAGAGCTTAGACCAAATAACTTGTTCAAAGTTACAGATAATAAATATATGAGGTAATATTCCAAGACATGAAGTTTTGACTTCAGAAGCTGGATACTGCACCTTGTCTCATCGTGTCTCTACTGAGGGACTCTCTCTCCATCTCATGGCTGAAGCTAACAAAGATGAAGAAACTCTCTGAGGAGACACTGTGCTCCATGCTCTCATGATGATCTCATTCAATACTTGCAGTAGCAATGTGAGGCTGAGATCATTATATCCCATTTTATTGATGATACAACCAAGCTGAGGAGTATTCAGTTTAGTTCAGTTCAGTCGCTCAGTTGTGTCCGACTCTTTGCGACCCCATAAACCACAGCATGCCAGGCCTCCCTGTCCATCACCAACTCCCGGAGTTTATCCAAACTCATGTCCATTGAGTCGGTGTGCCATCCAACCATCTCATCCGCTGTCGTCCCCTTCTCCTCCTGCCCTCAATCTTTCCCAGCATCCAGATCTTTTCAAATGAGCCAGCCCTTCACATCAGGTGGCCAAAGTATTGGAGTTTAAGCTTCAACATCAGTCCTTCCAATCAACACCCAGGACTGATCTCCCTTAGGATGGACTGATTGGATCTCCTTGCAGTCCAAGGGACCCTCAAGAGTCTTCTCCAACACCACAGTTCAAAAGCATCAGTTCTTTGGCACTCAGGTTTCTTCTCAGTCCAACTTTCACATCCATACATGACCACTGGAAAAACCATAGCCTTGACTAGACGGACCTTTGTTGGCAAAGTAATGTCTCTACTTTTTAATATGTTGTCTAGGTTGGTCATAACTTTCCTTCCAAGGTGTAAACATCTTTTAATTTCATGGCTGCAATCACCATCTGCAGTGATTTTGGAGCCCAAAAGAATAAAGTCAGCCACTGTTTCCACTGTTTCCCCATCTATTTGTCATGAAGTGATGGGACTGGATGCCATGATCTTAGTTTTCTGAATATTGAGCTTTAAGCCAACCCTTTCACTCTCCTCTTTCACTTTTATCAAGAGGCTCCTTAGTTCTTCTTCACTGTCTGCCATAAGGGTGATATCATCTACATATCTGAGTTTATTGATATTTCTCCCAGCAATCTTGATTCCAGCTTGTGCTTCTTCCAACCCAGCATTTCTCATGATGTGCACTCATCTCACACACTAGTAAAGTAATGCTCAAAATTTTCCAAGCCAGGCTTCAGCAATACGTGAACCGTGAACTTCCAAATGTTCCAGCTGGTTTTAGAAAAGGCAGAGGAACCAGAGATCAAATTGCCATCATCTGCTGGATCATCGAAAAAGCAAGAGAGTTCGAGAAAAACATCTACTTTGCTTTATTGATTATGCCAAAGCCTTTGACTGTGTGGATCACAATAAACTGTGGAAGATTCTGAAAGAGATGGGAATACCAGACCCCCTAACCTGCCTCTTGAGAAATCTGTATGCAGGTCAGGAAGCAACAGTTAGAACTGGACATGGAACAACAGACTGGTTCCAAACAGGAAAAGGAGTGCTTCAAGGCTGTATATTGTCACCCTGCTTATTTAACTTATATGGGAGGAGTATGTCCAAGCTTACTCATGATGGGGTCAAATTAGGGACCAAAAAGTTAGCTTCAGAACCTGCCTCTTAAACTGGACAGTGCTTTTATCTTGTCACTGTGATTTTAAGGATAAAAATGGACAGGTATTGTGGAGTTTCTAACATAATGGAACTTTATGTGTTTCTTTATTGAATAAATTTTTTTATTGGATAAATTTTATCCTCAGAAACATTCTGGGTTATATCCCTATCTAGTCCTCACAATTGGAAAGCATTTTCACATCTGTCATTCATTGGATTCCCCACAATAACCCTGTGTGATAAACAGGACAGGCATTATTATCACTGGTTGATATATGAGAAAACTAAAGTTCAGAGCGGTTAAGTTATTTGTCAAGGTCATGCAATAATTGATGAATCTGTGACTGAGACTCGTGGCTTCTGACCTAATTTAGTTTAGTGCTCTTTCTATTAAGCCATGTTCCATGAAACCTTATTAGGAGTTCTCTGACCTGTAACTGACATTATTCGAACTCTTTTTAACATGGTATTTTTTTCTTCAACTGGATTATTTAGAAAAGTATATGTCAGAAGCTTTTCATTCACTCAAGCCATTTTGAATGGAAAATAATGAATTCCTTGTTTGCAAACAATGCAGAGGTGAGAACTCACAGGTGCCATTATTAAAGCTAAAGCATATTTGTTGACTGCCAGGAAACAGAAGATGTTTAATTATGAGAGCTACTTAGAGAGATGTAGGCAAGGGCTAAGAGCATCTCAAGGAGTAGTGTACCCCCCTTTCCTTGTTTGCCAGTGCTAAGACAGTGGGACACTGACACCAGCCTTAGGGCTGAAAGGCAAAGGGAGAGGGAAGTTTCCAGAACCAGAGACAGAGAGCGATGTTGAAATGACCTCAGTAGAAGCTTCATTCCAACGAGGAAGGTAGCCCATACTGACCCAGAAGAAGGAAGCCAGGGGAATAAATACCCTGACCTTTCTCTTCTTCCTCCCTCAGTCTTCTGAAACCAAATCCAGTCAAGCTGGAGGAAAGGGAGCCCCGAGATGTGGTCAGGGGCATCAGCACTTGAAAGAACCAAGAGGGTCCCCAGACGTGGAGAGAGCGTCTGCAGGGCAGTCAGAAGATGCTCAGCATTCATGAAGCCATTTTTAAGTAGACACAAGCTCTTCAACTGACAGTGTCAAAATACAGATACATTTTTTCAGTTCTTTGTAACTGTAATACCTAGTTTGGCTTACCAGAGTTCCTTAAAACCTGAGCTATATTATATTTTCTTCTGAGCCAAACTGGCCCACTATCAAGTAAACAAACTGAAGTGGAGGCTGGTAACAAGGACACAGTGACAAGATGCCCCCCAAATCTGCCCACCAGGTACAGGCCAAGCCTGAAGCCAGTATTATCCTAAGTCCATCCCCCATAGTAAGAATGACCGTGAGGATTTGTTTAACTGTTTGAAGGTGGATGTCCTGTCTTCCCTGTGATTCTCTTTGCCATGTTGAAGACAGTCTCCATGGTACAGTCTTGTGCTTTGCACACATTATGTGACAACGTGAAAATTCATGGTTTGGCTCACCATTGGCAGAAAGCAATGTGTGTTTGAGATGGGAATTGAGACCACTGTCTTCAACGGTGTAGGTCCCTGTTGGGCTCTGTGCGCGTCTACCCATTTACTATACTGCTCCTCTCCCTTTTCCCAAGTTCCTTTTAATTACATTTCTCTCTCTTTTTCGTCTTTGTTGTCCATGTTGCGTTAGACTTGAGGCTCGTTGCTGATAATGAAAAGGTGCTACATATCTGCAGGATGACATTGGTTTGAGCTGGGGCCTCTGATGGGCACTAAATGATAAAAGAAAATGCCTTGCCAGGAGGGTCCTGTGTGAGAGTCACACTATCTGTTTTTCAAGGTCAGATGGGTATTTGCAGATTTAAAATGGGTGAATCAGGCGAGTAGGTTCACTGTTTTTGAGATCTGAAGGCAGAAAGGAACCTCTGGAGAAGATGTCCCCAAACTTGTCTCCACTGGGGCATTAGGGGTTTTAACATTATCATCACACAGAGATGTTCAGGTTGGCAACTGAAGAAGACCTGTCACATGAAAAAGTGGAGTTTGATTAATAATTCATTTAAAACAAATGTCCCAGAGTAGGAGAAGAGGATCCCTTGTTGAAGTGAATTATTGTTCAGTCACTAAGGCATGTCTGACTCTTTGTGACCCCATGGGCTGCAGCATGCCAGACTTCCTGTGCTTCACCATCTCCCAGAATTTGCTCTAACTCATATCCACCAAGTCAGTGATGCCATCCAACCATCTCATCCTCTGTCATTCCCTTCTCCTCCTGTCTTCAATCTTTCCCAGCATCAGGGTCTTTTCCAATGAGTTGGCTCTTTGCATCAGGTGGGCAAGAGCTGACTCACGAAAAGCAGGTAAAATTGAAAATTTCATGGACATCAAGTCCTAACCGATGCTCAGGGAATATAGATGTCAATAACGCATCACTTTTAATGAGTATTATTAACTCCAATATAAAGCTAGTTTGAAAGCCATTTCCCCCCTCTCTTTTATCCCTTGAATGCATGGCTTTCCACTGACCTCTTACCTGTGCAGGTTCATATGATCTGTGGTAACCGGGCATCAGAGTTGGCAGACGCCTGGGGCATCCCTTTGCCTCTTGAAAACTTCCCAAGGGGTGTGTTACTCTGCACACTTACAGTTGATCCTTGAACAATGTAGGTTTAAACTGCATGGAAACACATACACAGATATTTTTCAGTAGTAAATATTAATATTACAGTACTACACCTTGGTGTTTGGTTGAACTCCTGCATGTGGAGTAATCTTGGTACAAAGGGCCAACTGTAAATTACTCTTGGATTAACACTCGTGTTGCTCAGGGACAGCTATACTAAGAAATGCCCAGGTTTCCTCCTGGCAAGATTTTTTTTTAATTTAATTTAAAAATTAATTTAATTTTAATATAATTTTTAATCGAATTAAAAATTGCTTTACAGCGGTGTGTTAGTTTCTGCTGTGCAACAAAGTGAATCAGCTATGTATGTACATGTATCCCCTCCCTCTTCGACCTCCCTGCCATTCCCCCATCCCACCCCTCGAGGTCATCACAGAGCCCCAAGCTGAGCACTCTGTGCTATACAGCAGCTTCCCCCCCAGCTATCTAGTCAACACATCGTAGTGTATATGTGTCGATGCCAACCTCCCAATTCAGCCCCCTGTCCCCGCTCCTCTCCGTGTCCACATGTCTGTATGTGTCTGCGTCCCTCTCCCTGCCCTGCAAATAGGTTCATCGGTACCACTTTTCTAGTGCCTCTAATATGTCCTTCATCTCAAATGAAAACTGTATCCATCTGGTTAAGTCACCTTCTGACTCCAGAAATGTAACTTTGCAAAAAAAATGTGCTTTCTCAGGTAATCCTGGATGCCACTTTTCCTAGTTACTCTGTAAACACTTGTGTTTACCAGACTATCATCCTGAGCCCTCTTCTCATCCTGAACACCTTTCCTGCAGCACAGCATCCATAACAGCTCATGATAGACCATTAACCCTGACCTTGACCCTACCCCTAACCCTAATCTGCATTTCCTTCCCAGACTCCTCTATTGCAACCAATAACTGTATTTCCAAGTGCTTCCTGAACATCTCCACTTAGCCTTAAAATTGTTATCTTGCCTTTACACCCATTGCCTTCATTGTTCTCCATTGCAGTGAATGGCATCTGCATCTCCCCAACCTGGGAACCTAAGGGACATCCCTAAGTGTCCCTCTCCTCCAATCCCTACTTCATCTTACCAGCGTGTTGTCACTTTTATCCTCTGTATCCACTTTAATCCATTTCTTAATCTCCATTCACGTTGTGGATCCCTAGCACAAAACCTTCAGCAAATTCCCAAAACAAGATTCCCTGAAGGCGAGCTTCAACCCAGCAGGGCTTCTAAAGCCTGCCTCCTTGGACTCACTATATGTTCATTCTCCCATCCCTCTCCTTTCCTCCAGCTTCTCCAAACTACACTCAGATCACTGACATGGGGTCATTGCCTATACAGAATGCTCTTGGTTCTAATTCCATGTAAGTTATGCAACACTTGGGCTTCCCTTGTGGCTCAGCTGGTAAAGAATCCGCCTGCAATGCAGGAGACCTAGGTTCGATCCCTGGGTTGGGAAGATCCCCTGGAGAAGGGAAAGGCTACCCACCCCAGTATTCTGGCCTGGAGAATTTCATGGACTATATAGCCCATGGGGTCACAAAGAGTTGGACACGACTGAGCAACTTTCACTTTATGCCACACTTGCTTTGTTTCGAGCTTTGTGCTTGGAATTTAGGATACAAGTAGGACATCGCCCTTATTAAGGTCGCCACAGTTTTCATAGGAAACATACAGGAATCAGTTCTATATAATGTGCTAGGTCAAGATAAAATTAGGTAATACTTTGGTCACCTGATGTGAAGAGCCGACTCATTGGAAAAGACCCTGAGGGCAAGAGGAGAAGGGGGCGACAGAGGATGAGATGGTTGGATGGCATCATTGTCTCAATGGACATGAGTTTGAGCAAGCTCCAGGAGATGGTGCAGGACAGGGAATCCTGGCATGCTGCAGTCCATGGAGTCACAAAGAGTCGGACATGACTGAGCGACTGAACAACAAAGATTACTGCAAGAGCACATAGTGTTACACCCACACGGCCATAAATGTCCTTCTGACCAAGTGCCAAGGTAACTCCTGACCCCCCTCTAACAAATGATTGGTTTCTCCTCTGTGTTGTCACAGTACCCTGCCCAGACCTACCCTCTGAAAGCTTTTTGTTTGTTTGTGTTATAATTGCTTAAATGTCTGCCTTCTGGAGTGGGAGGGTTAAATTAGGAGTTTAGGATAACATATACACACTACTGCTGCTGCTGCTGCTGCTGCTGCTAAGTCGCTTCAGTCGTGTCCAACTCTGTGCGACCCCATAGATGGCAGCCCACCAGGCTCCCCCGTCCCTGGGATTCTCCAGGCAAGAACACCGGAGTGGGTTGCCATTTCCTTCTCCAATGCATGAAAGTGAAAAGTGAAAGTGAAGTCGCTCAGTCGTGCTGACACTTGGTGACTCCATGGACTGCAGCCCACCAGGCTCCTCCGTCCATGGGATTTTCCAGGCAACAGTACTGGAGTGGGATGCCATTGCCTTCTCCGATACACACTACTACATGTATATAAAATACATGATCAGCAAAGACCTACTGCATAGTACAGGAAACTCTCCTCAATATTCTATAATAACCTAAACAGAAAATGAATTTTTAAAAGAGTAGATATATGCTAATGTATAAATGAATCTCTTTGCTGTACATCTGAAACTAATACAACATTGTAAGTCAACTATACTCCAATATAAAATAAAATAAACTTTGGAAAAAAAGAGGAGAAAACCCAGTCATGAGACTAAGCTATAGAGTGTGTGTGTGTGTGTGTTTCATGTTTTCTAACATTTCCCAAATATACTTATTTTAATGTGAAGTTTCATCTAAAAGCAACAAAGTCAGTAATATCTATACAAGTAAAATATATTGCACTTTTTAAAGAATTATTTGTATTAACATATTTTATACAAAATTAAAAGGAACAAATATGAAACAAAAATAAATAAATACCTAGTCTAGTCTATCTTCCTAGACTGAAAGCTTCTGTCCCTTACGTATCTTTATAGCCACTGTGTCAAGTACATTAATAATTATTGAAGAAATGACTGAGTGGTACCTAAACTACAATAGCAGCTTAAGGACCCCTGGAAATCAATAGACAGTCAACAAAGCCGGTTTAGCTTTACATCTTATTCCTACAGTGATCAATTTGAATAAAAGTCACTTCAAGCTGTTTGAGAGATACATAAAATGTTATATGGTGAGGCTTCAAGGTACTTATCATTGTTAATGATGAGAGAAATTCCAATTCATTCAGGTCTTTGAATAGTGGACTTCTGGGTAAGACTCATATCTGATAGTTCACATTCAAATATTGCGGCAAGCTTTTAAAATGTATTCTTGTGTATGGACTGCTTATTAAGGGACTACCATAGTGGCACAAAACAGGTACTTTCTCAGTCATGTCTGCCTCTTTGCAACCCCATCAAATTGTAGCACAGTATGTTATACATTTTGATGAAACTAGCAGGTGCTATTTTTACAAAATGTTCCTGAAAGCTAGGCTGTACCGATCTTGTGAGTTTATTTATATCACTATAAAGATACACAAAGATTGAAAATAGGATCGAGCTTTACCATAGTGACTATAAAATTATAGTTAAAATTGCTTTTAAATTCTGTCAGAGTATAATAAATCCAAAGATGTATGGCATTTAAGAATTGGCTTTCTGGGACTTCCTTGGTGGTCCAGTGGATAAGAATCTGCCTACTATTGCAGGGGACACAGGTTCAATCCCTGGTCCAAGAAGATTTTACATGCCCTGGAGCAGCTAAGCCTGAACACAACTGCTGAGCCCCTGTACCACAGCTAAGACCCAAAGCAGCCAGAGAAAGAAAGGACGGAAGGGAGAAAGGGAGAAAGGAAGAACTGGCTTTCTGTGTAAATGAAGCTCTTAGATGAAATATATGACACCAAATACCAAGGGCAACCTAGGTCTCAAATTCATTTTATTCAGCAAAAATGCTGCACCTCAATCTAGTTTGCTTTTTGGTGCTGGGTCCCCTTGACATTTAGTATCTGGGCTCTCTTACTAATCATGAGGCCCTCATCAAATTATTTACATCTTCAGAGCCCAGGCTCTTTTGGTTTTAAATTCTGGGATATGATCCCACCTACCTAATGGAAGATGCTTGGGAAAAAGTCCCTTGTAAACTGGAAAATGACACACAAATATGATGAGTTATTATTCCAGGCAGAGAGAGGACAGCATAACGAAAGCAGAACATAACGAAACGTTTTAAACTTAGGAAATTGCAAAGAGTTGGGAACTGCTGAAAAGTGGGTTGAGAGCCAGTGTAAAGGGTCAGGTGAAAACCATTTAGATCTTATTCTGTAGTCAGTGGGGAGTCACCAAAAATCTTTGAGCGGGGAAATAACATAATTAAATCTGTGTTTTAAAAGTTAATTTAGGGTGAATTAGAAAAGGAGAGAGTGGAGACAGGATAACCATTTATTACATAACCCAGGCAGGGGATAATTAGAGCCTGATTTACTGCAACGGCTATGAAAACAATGAAAGAATGGCAAAATTAAAACTCATTTCATAAGTAGAATTTAAACTTCATTTGTCGTGCTGGACAGTAGGAGGTAAGAGACAGTCTGGCTTGATTGGCTAAACTGAACTAATGCCTTTTTGCTCAAAAGAAGAAACTAAGAAGAGCAAGCTTAGAGAAGGAAGGGATAAGTTTAGTCTTAAACATTGAGTTGTAGTGTCTATATTCATCATATTCAGCTTTCTGCCTGGCACGTTATAGGTGATCAGTGAATATTTGGTGAACGTATCAATGAAAGAAGGAAGAATTAAAGACTAGGGGAGACTTAAGGGAAGTTATCCAGAAAGGACTGGAAAATATTGGTCTCTATGACGGAGGAGAAACGGCTAGAAGCACAAATTCTAAAGTCAGCTTGTAAGCAAATTGAGATCTGAAAGGAAGAAGAAAGTGAAAAAAGTGAAAGTGTTAGCGGATCAGTCATGTCTGACTCTGGGACCCCATGGACTGTAGGCCACCAGGCTCTTCTATCCATGGGATTCTCCAGGCAGTAATACTGGAATAGGTAACCTTTCCCTTCTCCAGGGAATCTTCCTGACCCAAGGATCGAACTGGTGTCCTCTGTATTGCAGCCCCATTCTTTACCATCTGAACCACCAAGGAAGCAAGCAATGGAGTGAAAAGAGAACTAGTGAGAACTCGACTCTCAGAAAATAGGATTATGTATGTCCAATGCCTGGCATAGAATCAATCAAGCAATATTTATTGAGTACATGAGTGAAGGAATGAATACCAACTTTTAAAGAGGAGATAAAGGAAGACCATCTGGGAGTCTTGTAGCAGCCCTTTGTTTTGTCTGAAGTGTTCTGTCTGTAGTGAAGTGAATTTGCTCAGTCGTGTCCGACTCTTTGCAGCCCCATGGACTGTAGCCTACCAGGCTCCTCCATCCATGGGATTTTCCAGGCAAGAGTACTGGAGTGGGGTGCCATTGCCTTCTCCAGAAGAGTCCATATCAACAATAATAAACAAGTTAGGGGAAAGAGAGGATACTCGAGCACATAGAATGCTGAAGGCCTATGGTGGAAGGTGCTGGAATTGGAAGATCATCATTTTGCAACCATCACAGTAAAGATCAAATAAGACAAGAGTGATTAACAGATGCCAAATCAAAGAGGAAATTGTGATGACTGGCAGGATACTAGCATGGTGTTAAAAGTTTCTTCCCACAGGTTGCTCTATTAATTGCAAGGCATTAAAAACAAAAAGTAACTACAGAAAGGAGAAAGTGGGCAAGAATTTGACCACATGATCAAAATAAACATCACCAATACATACCATTTGCTCCAGATACCATAGTATGAAGACATTATCACCTACACAGAGGGCCTGAGAATGAATAACCTGAATCTAATCACAAGCCTTCTTACATGAACAGTGCAAAGAAACAGAGGAAAACAATAGAATGGGAAAGACTAGAGATCTCTTCAAGAAAACTGGAGATACCAAGGAAATATGTCATGCAAGGACAGGTACCATAAAGGACAGAAATGGTAGGAACCTAACAGAAGCAGAAGAGATTAAGAAGAGGCGGCAAGAATACACAGAACTGTACAAAAAAGGTCTTAATGACCCAGAGAACTATGATGGTATGATCACTCATCTAGAGTCAGATATCCTGAACTGTGAAGTCAACTGGACCTTAGAAAGCATCACTATGAACAAAGCTAGTGGAGGTGACAGAATTCCAGCTGAGCTATTTCAAGTTCTGTCTGTATCATGGGCTAATTCTACCATTCTTCCTCTGGCTCCCATCAGGAAATGTGAACTCCATAGCCTCAATTTCAGGCAACCATGAAGAATTTCTTCTGCTTGTCCTTCTCACTTCCATACTTTTTTTTTTCTAGTTCAATTTATGACTTAAATCTATCATCAAACTGCAATTGTACCATTAAATTAAAAATACCATTATTTTTTCCTTAAGACTTCCCATAATACAACAATATAGGAGCAGATAATACTTTTCATGGACTAAAAGTGTGCCGAATAGAACCAAAATATTTAGTGCATTCACTTCCTTTCCTGTGACCCATATATACAACATGTTGCCTGAGAGGTTTTGGAGCTGCTGGCCCAACACACTGACCATCATTAATTAGGAAAGCCAATTTGGAGAGAGAGGACTTTCAATCAGAGTTGACCTTGCTCTTATAGGCCCAGCCTAGACTAGCAAATAAGGACCGCAGAGTGAATAAAAATAGGGAAATAAAAAGAAGTTAAACCTAAAGCTTTAGGAGTCTTAGTGTAAAAGGTTCATATCTACAAAAGTGATATCTGAAAAATATTAAAAATATAAACTAGATACAAAATACAATGTACTGTGGTGACCTAAATGGGAAAGAATTCAAAAAAAGAGGGGCTATATGTCTGTATAGCTGACTCACTTTGCTGTACAGCAGAAACTAACACAACATTGTAAAGCAACTATACTCCAATAAAAATTAATTTTAAAAGTATAATGTAAAAACAAAAAACAAATTCTAAATATTAATTGTATGAGTGAAAGTGAAGTCACTCGGTCGTGTCCAACTCTTTGGGACACCACAGACTGTAGCCCACCAGGCTCCTCTGTCCATGGGATTTTCCAGGCAAGAGTACTGGAGTGGGTTGCCATTTCCTTCTCCAGGGGATCTTCCCGACCCAGGGATTGAACCTGGGTCTCCTGCATTGTAGGCAGACACTTAACCATCTGAGCCACTTGGGAAGTTTAAATTGTAGGAGTAAAGGGGTAAAATTGATTGTTAGAATTCAAGCAAACTACATACCTGACAGTTTATAAAAATTTAACCTTATCATCCCGTTCCCTTACCACATAAGCACACACACACGCACACAAATCAGTTTTTTTCATAGCTGATACATGATCAATTTACTTGCATTTACCACTGTCCTTTGGCTTCACCTACTCCCTGAAGAATTAAATAACCAAAGAGCAGGATTAAAGGAGGTAACAGAAGAAATAATAATACTAAAATAATATATGAACCAGAAAACTGAGTAATCAAGAGTTGACTGTATTTTTAAAAGAGTCATCATTTATCATTAGAGCCCAAGAATTCTTGTTTCTCAGTTAATAAAAAAATTTCTGTTGAAATTGCTTCTAAATGTCAAGTGAATGTAATGCAAAAACTGAGAATATAAAATTAGATCTGTTTTTAGAAGCACCATTAAAGCCTTGTAATTTCACTGACTTTTTAGATTTTCCAACTGAAGTTCCACCTATGGACATTTTTTCGCCTCATTATTGGCTAGTGGACATGAGCTTGGAGCAGTTTTTGTCTCATTATTGGGTAGTGGACATGAACTTGGAGCAGTTTTTGTCAGCTCAAGAGGCCCCAGTTGGTTTGAATGGTATTTCCCTGCAAAGGATGATAATATTGATTTGCTACAGGCATCTTTGACTATTAAGGATTCAGAAAGCTAAGTTCCACTTGAGATGAGGAGCTATGATTCACAGGACCCAGGTTAATATGACAAGAAAGAGTATAAGATATGTTGAAATTACTTAATCCATAAAGGGTCACCCAAGAGACACAGATATAGAGAACAAACATGGATCCCAAGGGGAAGTGGGGATGGGATGAACTGGAAGACTGGGCTTAATATATAGTCACTACTATTAATACGTATAAAATAGATCACTAATGAGAACCTACTGTATAGCACAGGGAATTCTACTCAGTGCTCTGCGGCAACCTAAATAGAAACATAATCCAAAAGAGAGAGGCGATAAATACATGTTTAGCTGATGCATTTTGCTGTACAGCAGAAAGTAACACAGCATTGTAGAGCAACTATACTCCAATAAAAAATTTTTTAAATGATCATCCATAGTTTAAATGCATGTGTTATTTACAGAATCTGGGGGACTACTTTAAGGTAAGACTTTTTTATTCCATCAACTTCTTCACTAAACTATTTGCTTTCTTAACTGAAGGCAACTTATTGTATTTAAGATGAATTCATTGCTTCCCAGGTGGCTTAGTGGTAAAGAATCTGCCTGCCAATGAAAGAGATGCAGGAGATTTGAGTTCAATCCCTGGGTTGGGTAGATTCCTTGGAGAAGGAAATAGCCACCCAATCCAGTTTTCTTGCCTGGAGAATCCTGTGAAAAGAGAAGCTATGGGGTTGCAAAGACTCAGACACAACTGAGCAAATGAGCATGTTCACAATGTATGATAGAGCTGGGATCCCAACCCACAGCTCAAAGACCACTCAGGATGAATTCACCAAAGAATAAAAGATAAGCTGAAGCTACTAAAAAAATATCATCAATAGTTAAATGCCTATGTATTTGTAAAAACCTGGCAGAAATTAAAGGAAGAGGATTTTATTTATTCTTTCAGCTTCTTTAAAATGTTCGCTTCTTAAAGCAACTTACCAGTTAAAAATGTTTGCCTCTTGTATGGAATTATTCCCTAAAAAGCAAAGGAAGCCAAATCATTTTTCCAATTGTGTGTGTACTATAAATAGAAATGCAAGTTTCTGTTGATGCATGCGTCAAAATTTCGTACAGACAAAAAACCAGCAGTAAATTCTAGTTTATTACATCTCTGCCACATAAACATCACAGGACTTAACCGGTAGATCTTTTAAGTTACTGAAAAATCTGATCTATGTGAAAAATCTGTCTTTGATAATAACAGCGTAGGATGTCTCTGCTAAGTATTGGTCCATATGAGTTTCTAAAAGAGGAAATAAACTATTTAGATTGCCTTCAGCACTGAAGTATGAAGTTCAAAAGGAGGTTTCCACAAATAGCTAGAGAATCAGAGATAGATTTTGTCCAGTTCAGATATTTGGAATTACTTAGGAGAAATGGAGTAAAGAAAATAACACTGATATTATTCTCTAACTCAGCATGGCCTGCATCAGGGGGGAAAAAAAGGACACCAGAGTTTTAAAGAGATCCCCCAAATCTTGTGGTACTGATGTTGGTTTTCCTCTTTGTTTTTGTTGACTTTACTGAGAGCCCCATATTTGAGCAGAGTTCTCGATGCTTTTTCTGGGGGGCCAGCCGAGAACAGTGTGCACCATCTAGTGGTTGAGTTCAGAACTGCAACAGTGCAAGAAGTGTTTGAGCAGAGAGCGGCGGTGGGCGTTTGCCGCCCTGGCAGTCCACAGACACTCCTTCCAGGTGTCTTCAGACGTCTGACGAATGCTAAAGCGATTGCCATGAATTCCAGAGGGAAACCCTCACAGCACATAAAAAGATTCGATCGAGGAAGTTAATTTAAACAGCCCTCAGTTAAAATCCTACTTTATTCTGACTACGTAGGTATAATTACTCTGCTTTAACGAGAACTCTTTTTACTTGCCTGCTTAGTACCAGAATTAATATTCCTACTGTAACAGTTTGTTATGTCAAGAAGTGAGCAACTTGGATGGGAGAGGAAATGGGTTTCATTTATGATCATATGCTAAGAGAATTGCTTCTCTAAACCACTAACCAAAGCTGGGTTTGCCAGTCTATGAACTCCTAGGGAGCCACGGAGCTACCACAAGGACCTTGAATCCACAGCCACAAGGCACATTTTCTAGAAGTCAAATATATAACGTCTTCTACATGCGCTGGATTCTCAACTGCAATTCAGATGTAGTCGGTGAAAGAACGTTATTAAATCATCCATAGTTTGTTGGGTAGTTTTCATCACTATATCTTAGTACATCATGCTCATCTAGAAACCCAGAAAATTTATTTCTTTATTTTTATACAGTTATATATGAATTACAAAAACATAAACTTTTAAGAAATAGAATGGTCCTGACTTCTGCAATGCTACTTCTAAGATTTGTTCTGAGAAAATAATCATTCACATATCACATTCAAAGATATTCACATCAGTGTTGTTTATAAGAGCAATTAATAAGAACCAAACTCAGGTGTTTGACAATTAGAGGAAATTGAGTGAGTTTTAGTTTATCCATACCGAAAAATATATATAATATAGCATACCACTGTCAAAAACTACTAAGGAAAAATCTATATTTTTCTTAATGAAAATACCATACATTTAAGGTGACAGGAGAAGATTAGAAAAGCAGATATATCATATGCATACCATTTTTATGTGTTTGTGAGAAGGCAAAGAAAAAGTCTAAAAGGATACCTTTTATCCCATGAGAAATGAATAATTTATTTTTACCAAGCTTATTACAAGAGAAAGAAAAGCATCAAGGATGCCTCTGAAGTTTTTGTCCTGAGCAAGTAGAAAGATAGAATTGACACTGACTTAGATGGAAACATTTGGAGCGGAAAGTCAGGGTTTATTTGGAGGCATGTTAAGTTTGAGAGCACATTTGGTACCCAAGTGGAGCTGTATTGACATGAATAAAATCATGTGGCTGGAAGATCACCACGACAGTAAGGTGGCTGGATGTGAGAAGAGATTTCAAGGTCATGCTCGGGGCATGTCAACGTTAACAGATTGAGCTGATGAGCAGCAACCAGTCATGAGTCAGACTAGAAAGCCGCCGCTCAGGTCGTAGGAGGATCCAGAGAGAATGGTCTCCCGGAAGGACACAGGTATAGCAGAGAGTGGTCGATGCAAAGTGACGCAGCTAGATCTCATGAGATGAGCGATGGGAAATGACATTTCACTGATCAACATGGGCTTTGACAACAGCTGCTTCAGT
The DNA here is from genome assembly GCF_023091745.1 of Budorcas taxicolor. Taxonomy (NCBI): domain Eukaryota; kingdom Metazoa; phylum Chordata; class Mammalia; order Artiodactyla; family Bovidae; genus Budorcas; species Budorcas taxicolor. Next base: position 25,080,125 of record NC_068931.1, read on the forward strand.
GGAATGATGAAGCTATTCATAAAAGCCTCGTTGAAAAGGCTCAAGTAACGAAGGAAGGGGAAAAATTGGAAACCTGGAGTAAAGGCAACTCTTTCAAGAATCATTTATATAAAGGAAAACAGAGAATGGGATAAGGATATTGATCCCAGAATGTTTTTTAAGGTGGCAAAGCAGCACTTGTTCCTCTGCTGGTAGGAGAGATCTGATAAAGAGCCGGGGGGCGGGAGTCAGGGGTGGAGGGAGGGCAGTGAAACACACAAGACAAGATAAGATTGCTCAGAAAATATCCTTGAATAGTTGGGAGGGAATGGGACGCAAATGCAGGGCCTGACTTTAGAAATGAGTGTGGATGGTCCATCCATCCTTAATAACAAAAGGAAGCAAAAGGAAAGGTAGGGTATAGATAATACTGATGCAGGTAATTTGGTAGGTATGATGCTGGAAGCCTGTGGGAGTTCTTTTCTAAATGTTTCCATTTTCTCAGTGAAATAGAAAGCAATGTTATCAGCTAAAAGTAAATCAGGGAGCAGATGTTAGAGAGTTGAGAGAGAACAAGCTACAAAATAGTCATTTAGGACAAAGGTCAGAAAAGTTTTTCTTTAAAGGGCAAGGTTATAAATATTTCATCCTTTGCAGGCCATTAGGTATCTGTTGCAGTTCTTTAACCCTGCCATTGGAACAAGAAAGCAGCAACGGACAATATATTAACTGGTGTCTATGGTTGTCTTTCAATAAAACATTGTTTACCAAAACAGGTGGTGGGCCCAATTTGGCCCCTAGACCTTAGTTTGATAAAAAAATGGTGTAGGGGAACGCAGTAGGAATTTCAGGCAACAATGACATGAATTTTAAATGATGGCATATAAATATATCTCCAGCCACATGCTGGAGTTGTGTGGGGCTGGATGTAACCAAGATTTGGTTTTTCTACACAAGTGGGAAGAATGGAGAAAGGAACAAGAGAGTTGAGTGTGTGTGTGCCAGGAAATTATTAAAAGGCAAGTATTGGTGTCTAAGCTGAGTCAGGAGGGAAGCAAGGACTTGACAGCTAGCGGGTAGTGGGAAAGAGAAAGGCTTAATGGCTTTAGGCCTCACCGCTAGCCTTAGATGCTCAGATGCCTTTCCTGAGGGACGACGACGATTCATTAGCTATTTTATTGGAGAGTAAGAACTAAACTGTGGCTCATACTCTGTAGAGTGACGATGTTTAGAGTAGTTATCATTCTGCCAGAGATAGAACGCCGCTCCCCATTTTATCAACTTGAAGTAAAGGAGAAGCCACATTAAGTTGAATGCTTGAAGGACAGTCTTGTTTACAGCCGTAACTAATTTTTTAGTTATGAGGACTACTCTGTCTCTCTTCTTCCCCTATGTCATTATAAAAAATGTTCTTGCCTATTCCCTGTCCACAAATAATATGGACACCCATTGTCATGTTTCAGGTAGTGGTCTTTTTTCCCTCTCTTGATTGCTCCCTTTTTCTTGGTCTTCAGCTCTTAGCCTTTACACGTGGTTATGTTTTCCATTTTCTGGGTTGGCACTTGAAGATGCTTATACTCTTCTTTTTTGCTCCCTCTGGACCTTTATCTCTTTTGTTGCATTTATGATCTTTAAGATGATGGCTATTTTTTTAAATTACAGGAAGTCCACTACATACGAACAAGTTCTGTACCAAGAGCGCATTCATAAGTTGGGTACCTGTTAGCCCAAGCACCCCACTAACACAGTTTGTCTATGTAGTACTGTACTGTAATAAGTTTACAATAGTTACCTTTCACACAGATGATACATTAAAAAAAAATCCCCAAAATGAAACATTTTTAATCTTACAGTACAGTACTTTGAAAAGTACAATAGTACTTTTATTTTAATAGCTGGCATACAGGCGCTGGCATTGAGTGAACAGGCAAAAAGAGTTACTGCCGAGAACAATTAGAGGAGGTAGGTGACGGAAGAGCTGAAAGATTGTCAGCAATGAGATGGAGACAAGCTGCAGTCTCACTCATGCCTGATGCTGATGGCACAACATCAACGTCTGCTTCCTTGCTGGAACCAGATACACATTCGCATCTTTGAAAGCTCTCAACTTAAAGGTTCAAGTGTAAGGGAGTTACTATTATTTTAGCAGAAACATGCCCAGGTGACGAAAGAATGTTAACATGATCTAAGGACAAGATCCTTTCCCTGTTCGCTTGGTTAAGGCTTTACTCCCTGAAATCTTCACAACCTCTCTCCTGAGAGTAGTTGACTCTTTGGTATTTGGGCACCTCCATGACCTTGTCTCGCTCTACTTTCCCAACTTGACATCCCATTGCTTCTCAAACCTTGCTTTACACTCTAACCCAACCAAGCTCCCTAACAGTTCCCCAGCCACCATGCCTGTCTGCACACAGATGGCATTGACTGGAATTCCCTGAGTTCCTCAGCATCGCTCCATTTCCCATCCTTCCTTCAAAGACCCACCACACATCTCCTTTTAGCTCTTATTTTACAAGACAACTTTAAAAAAAATTACTCTTCATTTGCCTCATCCTTCTCTGTACTTTGGACTTATGTTATTACCTATACTCTACTTTACATTATATTTTCATGTGACATAAATTTTTCCTCCATTGGACATAAGCCACTGCATTCTTCTCTGTTTTATACATAGCACACAGTAGGTGTCTAATATGTTGTTGCTGTTGTTCAGTCATTAAGTCCTGTCCAACTCTTTGCAACCTCATGGACTGCAGCACGCCAGGCTTCCCTGTCCTTCACTATCTTCTAGAGTGTGCTCGAACTCATGGCCATTTGTTGATGATGCCATCCAACCATCTCATCCTTGGTCGCCCCCTCCTCCTCCTTCTTTCAATCTTTCCCAGTATCAGAGTCTTTTCCAGTGAGTTGGCTCTTCACATCAGGTGGCCAAAGTAGTGGAGCTTCAGCTTTAGCATAAGTCCTTCCAATGAATATTCAGGGTTGGTTTCCTTTCGGATTGACTGGTTTGATCTCCTTGCTGCCCAGAGGACTCTCAAGAGTCTTCTCCAGCACTGCAGTTTGAGAGCATCAATTCTTCGGTGCTCAGCTCACATCTGTACATGACTACTGGAAAAACCGTAACTCTGAATATACAAACCTTTGTCAACAAAGTGATGTCTCTGCTTTTTAATACACTGTCTAGGTTAGCCATAGCTTTTCTTCCAAAAAGCAAGCCTCTTTTAATTTCATGGCTGCAGGCACCATCCATAGTGATTTTGGAGCCCAGGAAAACAAAATCTGTTACTGTTTCCACTTTTTTCCCATCTATTTGCCATGAAGTGACGGGACTGGATGCCATGATCTTAGTTTATGAAGATCGAGTATTAAGCCAGGTTTTTTCACTCTCCTCTTTCACCCTCATCAAGAGGCTCTTTAGTTCCTCTTCTCTGACTGCCATCAGAGTGGTATCATCTACATATCCGAGGTTGTTGATATTTCTCCTGGCTATCTTTATTCCAGCTTGTGATTCATCAAGCCCAGCATTTCACATGATGTACTTTGTATATAAGTTAAATAAAGAGGGTGAGAATATTCAGCCTTGATGTACTCTTTTGTCGATTTTGAACCAGTTCGTTTTTCCATGTCCACTTCTAACTGTTGCTTCTTGATCTGCATACAGGTTTCTCAGGAGACAGATGAGGTGGTCTGATATTCCCATCTGTTTAAGAATTTTCCACAGTTTGTTGTGATCGACACAGTCAAAGGCTTTAACGTGGTCAATGAAAGAGAAATAGATGTTTTTCTGGAATTCCCTTGCTCTTTCTATGATGTTGGCAATTCATCTCTGGTTCCTCTGCCTTTTCTAAATCCAGCTTATACATGTGAAAGTTCTCGGTCACGTACTGCCGAAACCTAGCTTGAAGGATTTTGAGTATTACCTTGCTAACATGTGAAATGAGCACAACTGTATGGTAGTTTGAACATTCTTTGGCATTGCCTTTATTTGGAATTGGAATGAAAACAGATTTTTTCCAGGCCTGTGGCCACTGCTGAGCTTTCCAAATTTGCTGGCATGTTGAGTGCAACACTTTCACAGCATCATCTTTTAGGATTTGAAATAGTTCAGCTGGAATTCCATCACCTCCACTAGCTTTGCTCTTAGGAATGCTTCCTAAGGCCCACTTGACTTCACACTCCAGGATGTCTGTCTCTAGGTGAGTGACCACACCATCATGGTTATCTGGGTCATTAAGAACTTTTTTTGTACAGTTCTTCTGTGTATTCTTGCCATCTCTTCTGCTTCTGTTAGGACCTTGCCATTTCTGTCCTTTATTGAGCCCATCTTTGCATGAAATGTTCCCTTGGGATCTGTAATTTTCTTGAAGAGACCTTTAGTCTTTTCCATTCTATTATTTTCCTCTATTTCTTTGCATTGTGCACTTAAAAAGTCTTTCTTATCTCTCCTTTCTATTCTCTGGGACTCTACATTCAGTTGAGTATGTCTTTCCCTTTCTCCCTTGCCTTTTGCTTCTGTTCTTTTCTCAGCTATTTGTAAGGCCTCCTCAGACAACCACTTTGCCTTCTTGCATTTCTTTTTTGGGGCAATAGTTTTGGTCACCGCCTCTTGTACCATGTTCAGAACCTCCATCTATAGTTCTTCAGGCACTCTATCTTTCAGATCTAATCCCTTGAATCTATTTGTCACCTCCACTGTATAATCATAAAGGGATTTGATTTAGGTCATATCTGAATGACATGGTAGTTTTCCCTACTTTCTTCAGTTTAAGCCTGAATTTGGCAATAAGGAGCTAATGATCTGAGCCACAGTCAGCTCCTGGTCTTGTTTTTGCTGACGGTATAGTGCTTATTCATCTTCAGCTGCAAAGAATATAATCAATCTGATTTCAGTATTGACCATCTGGTGATGTCCATGTGTGATATATGTTAGGTAAAAACTAAATGAAATCTCTTATCCTCACAGAATACATGTTAAGCTAGTTTCAACCACACAAGGATCATCAGCATACCTCTTGATAACACGGGCACCTGCGTCACTTCATCCTGCTGCTGCTGCTGCTGCTGCTAAGTCGCTTCAGTTGTGTCCACCTCTGTGGGACTCCATAGACGGCAGCCCACCAGGCTCCCCCATCCCTGGGATTCTCCAGGCAAGAACACTGGAGTGGGTTGCCATTTCCTTCTCCAATGCATGAAAGTGAAAAGTGAAAATGAAGTTGCTCAGTCGTGTCTGACTCCCAGTGACCCTATGGACTGCAGCCCACCAGGCTCCTCCGTCCATGGGATTTTCCAGGCAAGAGTACTGGAGTGGGGTGCCATTGCACTTCATCCTAGTCACAGTCAAATGTGAATCTTTGGGGGACCATACATTTCTACCCCTAATAAACCAAAACTGTGTGTTAAAGTCCATTCTCTATCAAGTTCATGCTCTAACAGTTTCATGCTTTTGTCAACTAGTTATCACAAGTGAAGGAATTTTGCTTGTTTGGAGTTTTTTGTCCTTCATAAAAATAAATAATGTAAGAATATTTGAAGGAAGAACTAAGGAAAGGGGGCAATAAAAGAACTAACTTTTATAGTTTGTCTGTAATGAGCCTGGTGCATTCTGTAAGTTATCCAATTTAATTGAATTCTTCCAATAGCCCTATAAGGTAGATAATATAATTCACATCTTACTGATGAAGAAAACCACAACTTCTAAGCCCACACAGTTAAATGATATCAAACCTAGATCTGTATGACAATTTACTGCCTTCCATTTTAAAAGGCAGATTGCACATAAGTCTCCACGATTGAACCTAGGAGCTAAAGCCACAATGCATGTTGCATGGTTAGTCTACCTTAACTAAATAGCGTTACTTTCTGCATCTGAAATTTAAAAGTATTGGTTGCAAGTTACAGAAATCCAATTCAATATAACTTAATGATTTGTCATCAAGTTAACAAATGTTTATCAGGTGATCTCTGTGTGCAAGATATTTTTTCAAGGCACTAGGGATTCAGTGATGAGCAAGGCATTAATGCCGCCAGGAGCCTAACATTTTAGCATGTTGCCTGTCTATGCGGCTAATATATTTAGTACGGAAATACTTTATAAACAAAAGATCTGTCTAATGATAAACCTTTCCAAGTGCTATTGAGAATACTACAAGAGGGTAAAAGAGTGATGTATGACAGAGAAGGCCTTTTTTTAATAGTTGCCTGGGAAGGTCTCCCTTTCTAGGGACACTGGATGAAGTGAAGGAGTGAGCTGTGGGAATACATGAAGGGAAAACATGTAAGGCAGAGCAGATATCAAGAGCAAAGTCCTCAACCAGGCATGTGTTGGAGGCATAGGGGAAATTCCCAAGGAGATCAGTATGGCTGGAGCACCAGTGGGGAAGGAGACAGTGGTAGGAAAGTTGGCTGAAGGTGGCCAACAGCCTGGCCTTATGGTTCTTGTAGGTCATTTCAAAAACTTCAAAGTTTACTCAGAGGTCAAAGGCAAGTAAGGAAAAGACTGCCCAGAAATAAATGTCATCGTCTGACTTGGTTCTTGAAGGATCATTCTGAGAGCCCTGTGAAGGTTAAACCCAAAGTGGTAAAGGAGACTGTTAGAAGGCTTTTTAAAAGGCCAGTGGGGAAAGGGATTTATAGACCACTTAAACAGGAGAGAAGAGCTGCTCTGACCTTATGGATAACTCAGAAACAAAATGTCAAAGTTTGGTCTCATTTCTCCTCGCTCCTGTTCTCCTCTCATTTCTCCTCACTCAGGTTTGCTTCTCCATTTTCACAAGCAACTCCAGGATCTGTGGCCAGAAAGGAAAGATTTCTTCTTGTCAGAGCCAGGGTGAAATCCCCACTGAGGGGCCTGGCTGGATCATGGGGCCATCTTGAGATCGACCAGTCACTCACTGTGTCCACCTCTGTGTTTATGGCCCAGGGGATGGGGTACTGTAAGCATGCCCGGAAGGAGCAGCAGGATAAAGTATTAATTTTCTGTCGCTTTTTTTTTTAAGATAAGGCAAAGCACCCTGTGAACACAGCAGAAGGATGGAATAGCTAGGGAGAGATTAAAGATGGTGTATCACTACCTGATGGAGGCAAGCCCCAGTGACTTCTCCCTTCTTTGGATTTCTCTGCCACAAAGCTCCTGGACCACTGTGCACTCCTTACAGATGGTCTCCTATGTCTCTGTATTAATGTTTCAAATAATATAGCAACTGCAAACTTCCCAAGAAAATAAAGAGGGCCATAATGTAAAATGCTATGATAAATCTAGTACCTATAATGAGACTGTGCTGGGTTTGCACATTGGTTCTGACCCCACTTCCCCAGAGCCCAGAAGCAGTCGTGTCATACATACCTATATCCGCAGTTTATTGAGAGAACTTCACATATGGGGCTAACCAAAAACAACTTTTTTTTCCCAACCACTGATTTTTTAAAACCTCTGTATTGGATGTCTCATCTCTCCCTGTGGCTACAGGAAAAGTTCTTAAAGCAACCCCAGGTGTCTTGGGTAGTCAATCAAAACCTTGTTCTCTAAATACACTTAAAGTTTCTCTGTCTCCTGTGGGTCCCCAAGTTCAGTGATTTATTAGGAGGACTAACAGAATCAGCATATAGTCATACTAATGGCTATGAGTTATTGCAAGGGGGAAATAGAAGGCAGAATCAGCAATAAGAAAGGATGCATGGGGCAAAGTCCAGAGGAAACCAGGCTTTTCACAGTGGAGACACACGGGTTGCACCCATTCTTTCCAGCATACAATCATGACAACCACCTGTGACACGTTGTCTACCGGAGAAGCTCATTAGAGGCTGAAACTGGCCCAAAGCTTTTACTGGGGGCTGGTCAGGTAGACATATGCCTAGCACATACCAAAATTCCATACTCCCAGAAGAAAAACAGCATAAATCTCATTGTTTGTACAATTTGGGCACAGACAGCCAATCCTAGTTAGTTAAGATAGTGAACTGCTCTTGAAATCTAAGTTCCCTAACAGTAGCTGAAGTCCAGCCTTTCTAGGAAAGGCCAGACTTTTCCAAGGATAGCCATTTCAGGCCTGCTGTGTTAAATCTTTCCTGCACACTGAGGTTGACATGAAGGTGAGAAAGACTGAATCACCCTTGGATGGAAATCAACCATGCAAGTAGTCTGGTTCAACCAGAGATAGAACAGAAGGGAGGGAAGACAGAGGAAAGCTCTTATTTGCCTGGTGTTTTTAGAACCTGACCTTCAAGAGGTAAATGCTGCAAAGCTGACTTTGTTTTCTCATAAGCTATCTTTATAGACACTGTTGTACACCTCTTTCTTATTTTTAAATTTTTTTTAATTTAAAAAACTTTTATTTTTCTTCTATTACGATCATTATTACTTTCCGGCTATAATGCCCTGCAGCATGCAGGATCTTATTTCCCTAACCAGGGATGGAACTCGCCCCTCTATGTTGGAGGTGCAGAGTCTTAACCACTGGACCTGCAGGGAAGTCCCAGTTGTGAACCTATTGAAGGCATCCCACCGTCTACCACATGGCTTCTGTTAGGGTCACCTTGCACTAGCAATTAATCTTCTTGGTTGGGAAACCTTTCATGGCAGTTCTAGCCAAGCAGGCCCCCAACTCAGCCCACAGGGAGGTACTGGGTGCTATTTTTTCCACCAAATCCAGAAATACAGGATACTCCTGCCCCCACTCTCTTCCTCAACACTCCGAGAACTGACGGCTTCTGCCAGCTTTGTATCTTCAGACTTCTCCTTGTCCCCAGAAATCCCTAGGAGACACAGGAACAATTGGCCCAAAGTACTTCCACCAGCCTTTGCTTTGTCTTTGGGGAGCAGGATGGGAGAATTCTGTTCTTCTACGGATGGAAAATGCCCAGTGGTTCCACAAGCACTCTGTTTAAAAAAATCCCTACTCACTAATAGTCTTCTGTGTCATTGTGTATACATAGGCAAAATGTATGTATGTGCACAAAATCATACCACCACCAGCTTAGGAACCACTTTTAGAAACTCCTGCATCAATGGTCGAGATAGGTCTTTTATTTTTTTTAACACAAAGGTGTCATTTATCTAACAACAACTGTCTGCCAGACACTGACCTACAAAGTGCCGCTTTGCACAGAAAGGGAAGGAAATAATTTACCCCAACAGTCCTAGTTTTATGATTTATCTGAAGTCTCACTTTCTCCCTGAGGTTATAGTTATTTCCATCCCACTTCTTCCATTGCTCTTCTCCTAGAACACGTGTGTCTTACTTCTCTATTTACACATTCTCTTTTTCTCTGCACTGTGAGCTCTGAAATACAGGAATGGCATCCCAGAGTGTAGCACAATAACTAATTCCTCAAAACATATTTTTGAATGAAATAAGTGAATGAATGAGCTGCTGTCTCCTAAGGTTTATAATTAACTACCAGAGTTCACTTTCCAATAATGAATGTGTGTGATCCACATCAGAAAATACTTCCTTACAAATTCTCATTATATGTACCATATCCATTTCCTTCCTCTGGCCATCAATAACTTGGGACAACAATAAAGCCATCACCTAAGAGAATTTAAGCTGTTGCACAGTCATTTTTGCTGTCCTGTTGCCATATCATCTACAGTATAAATAGCCCTGGCTCCTTTGACCTTCATCAAGTATTTGCACAAGCTTAAATAATATAAGCTGCTCTATGGCTTTAATTCATTTATAGAGTTGACTATATTTTAATGAGTCGTTTTGGGTGTAGACCAATGAAAAGTGCAATTTCTCAGTCCTCCAGAAAGCCAAAATCAGGAAGACACTTATTGGCACTTAGGAAAAGGGAGACATCAAAGCACCAGCATGTTTCATTAGCATGCCTCTGAAAACACGCTTTAGAAATGCAGGGTAAAAAAACTAATATTTTGAAGATATTGCAGTGCTCATTCCCAGGTCTTCACAGGTGGCTCAATGGTAAAGAGTAGGCCTGCCAATGCAGAAGACATAGGAAACTCGAGTTTAGTCCCTGGGTCGGGAGGATCCCCCGGAGGAGGAAATGGCAACCCACTCCAGTGTTCTTGCCTGGGAAATCCCATGGAGAGAGGAGCCTGTCAGGATTCAGTCCATGGGCTTGCAAAGAGTCCAACACAAGTGAGTGACTGCACACATATGCACACGGAGTTCATTCCCAAAGCTGTTTTACTTTCCAAAAGTGAAAATAAAACTATTCTAAGTTCTAACATGTCAAGAACTATTCAAAATACAGTAGTTAATAATGTAATGATAGAGTCATAATTTGAAAAGTAAATTTTGGTTGAATAGCTAAGAGAAGCCTGATTTTTTCAGACTCCTCAGTCTTGCTGGTTATTAGCACTTCCCTCCATTTTAGCACTCAGAACTAAAACTGTAAATCAACAAAGATTTATTGAAAAACCTTGACCTTGGCACAGTTAGGCTTATGATAGTTCCTAGAGAAATATGTCACAGTCTTTGAAGAACTTACAAACTTCCTTCGTTTAACGTGTGTTAGGTGTAGGGTGACATCCTCCTAGACAATGTAAAATCCTGATCTAAGGCATGTATCTTTCTCCTTTTCTTCCTTTTAATTTTTTCACTTCCTCCCTCCTTCACATCTTCTGGTATTCATACATTTTTTACACCTGCCAAAGAAGTAATTGCCACATTCTCTCATAATATTCACACTTTTGTGCTACTAATATTTATTGATTCACTAACATTTCTAATTTCTGTAATAGGCATAAAAGCTCTAGCAATGCTTGAGGCTGTATTATCCCATGTACTGGACACTAGGGTGGCCATAAAGCTATAGAGATGACACAGTCCAGCCTCAAGGATCTCACAGATCTGAGTGACACACAAAAGACATTTTTTAAAAATTATTTTATCCTTTTATATTAATTTTTATTGGAGTATAGTTGCTGTATAGTGTTGTGTTACTTTCTACTGTACAGTGAAGTGAATTGGCTCTATGTATACAGATATTCAAAAAGACTCTGATGCTGGGAGGGATTGGGGGCAGGAGGAGAAGGGTACGACAGAGGATGAGATGGCTGGATGGCATCACGGAGTCAGTGGACGCGAGTCTGAGTGAACTCCGGGAGATAGTGATGGACAGGGAGGCCTGGCGTGCTGCAATTCATGGGGTCGCAAAGAGTCGGACACAACTGAGCGACTGAACTGAACTGAACTGATACAGATATTCCCTCTTTTTTGGATTTCCTCCCCGTCGGTCACCACAGAGCACTGAGTAGAGTTCCCTGTACTATGCAGTAGGTTCTCGTTAGTGATCATTTTATATATAGTATCAATGGTGTATATATATCAGTCCCAGTCTCCCAATTCCCAATCCCTCACCTTCCCTTTCCCCTCTTTGTGTCTATACCTTCATTCTCCAGTCTGTTTCTACTTCTGTTTTGCAAATAAGTTCATCTGTTTCATTTTTTAGATTCCACATATATGTGTTAATATATGATTTTTGTTTTCTCTTTCTGACTTCACTCTGTATAACAGACTCTAGGTCCATCCATGTCTCTAATACACTGGTTCATGACTCAGCAAGTGTAGGATAAAGTCATGCGTTTATAACAGTGGCACAGAGGAGAGGGTCACAAAGTAACACTCAGGAAAACTCTCCCTCAGATATATTTTTGAATTATGAAAGAGAAACAGACTCTCTTGGTTCTTGCATAGTCTCCAAGGTCTAACATGTGGGCCCTTATTTTCAGATTTATATATCTTGAACTCAAATCAACAAGTTTGTCTCCAATGAGACTATGGGAACCCCAATCTGTGTGTGCAGAACAGATTGGGAGTGAGGGAGAAGGTGTTGGCCATCTTTGGATTAATTCAGAACCTCCACCAACTCATCACAGGATTCAGATCATGTGAATTTCTTATGGGATTTAATTTTCCAGACAGACCATCGTAATTAAATCATCCCCCAATACACAAAACATGTCCATTTATTGGTAGTTTGCAGGGCTCAGTGGTAAAGAATCTACCTGCCAATGCAGGAGACATGGGTTCGATCCCTGGATCAGGAAGATCCCCTGGAGAAGGAAATGGCAACCCACTCCGGTATCCTTGCCTGGGAAATCCCATGGACAGAGGAGCTTAGTGGGCTGCAGTCCATGGGGTCACAAAGAGTCAGACACAACTTAGAGACTAAACAATAAAGCAGGGATAATACAATCCAAATACAATAGAAAAAAGTAACAGAGCCTTTTTCATGTGTTATTTATTCAATAATATTTATCAGGCATGTTCTCCACTTAATGCAAGAGTTTGACCGTGTGTCTGATTCTGTCTCCAGAGAAGCACTGGCTAAGTTGCTAGATCTTTGCAGAAAGACGGATGGTAGGATTAAACTAGTAAATTTTAAAAGATTTATGTTTCTTGATTATACTTACTATAAAAATGAAGAAAATGTAAAAAAAAAAATTTCTACAATCCAATGGCAAGAAATACTCATTCAGTGTCATTAAAATGAGGCATCTTTCTTTCAGGTTATATTTTTTATCAATAGCATGTAACTGCTATGTGAATTTGCTTCAAGGAGTAAATATTGTACAAATATATATTCTAGCAATGCCATACTTCCAAAATATCATTTATTTTGCCAATTTAGATAATTTCATAGAACACTTTAGGAACAGAAATCACATACTTAGAGGCAACTTATGATATCAAGAAATCAAAAACCAATAGAGAAATGTATAAAATACAAATGGATTTGAAATAGATGGAAAATGCTCTTTCATATTTAAACAAATGGAAATTTAAATTTTAACTAGACAGCAATTGTTCACCTACCATGTTGGAAAAGGTACAGATGTTAAAAGGGGTACCATACAATGACATCCATCAACAAGTAAGACACCCATCCTTTGGCTCAGAAATTTCACTTGGAAGAATTAATCCTACAGATAAACCCTGTGTATGCGTGTTGGGTACCCACATGGACACTCAGCAGAGAACTGCTTGTAATAATAGCGGCAAACTTCACCACGCCCCTACTCTCCAGCCCTCTCACCCCCTTCTCATCCAGCCTCCATCATCTCTCACCTGGACCACAGAAGGAGCATCCTGCCTCACCTTCTTTTCCCTCGTTCACTCTCACAACATCATAAGAGCCAGAGCAATGTTTTGAAAACAGATAACGTCCTGCTGCTGCTAAAACCTCTCCAGTGCCTTTCCATCATGCTAAAAATAAAGTCACCACCACTAATCCGTCTTGTAAAGACCCACCTACCCCGCCTCTGTCTGCCCCTGATATCTCCCATGCCTCTCTGGCCCTCACCCTCAGTGTATGTAGACACGGAGGCTTTCTCAAGGTTACTCAGGCACATCCAGCTCATTAATGCTCTAGAATCTCTGCCTGGACCCCTTTCCCTTAGATTTCCAACAATGACCCTTTCTCACCCTTCAAAATTCACCTTCCGTGCCAGTCTCCAGAGTGGCCTTCCCTGATGACCCCAGGTCGAGCCACGGCCAGGCACTCACTTTCTGACACTTGGTCCCTTTAGCTTTCCTCTTTACATTATCCATCCTCACCTGGCTGTGTTCCTGTGCATTCCATCGTGTATTTGTGCAGATTCTTCTGCTCCTGTCAGTGAAGTTTCGGAGAGCAGGGGCACTGTCAGCTTCATTCATTGCTCTATTATCAGCAACCAGAGAAGTGCCTGCACATAATAAATGTTTAGTAAATATTTGTAGAGTGAGCGAATCAGAAGGGGATGGAACACATCCCAGGATAACCCTCAGATGGAGCACAGTGTGGCTCTAGAATGAGATGGTAGGCAATCCAAGGGTTATCCTCTGACCGAGGCTGCACCATCACACAGACCTGGCCTCGGTCTCCCTCCCAGACCTGATCTCAGATCCTCTGTTTGGTCTTCTTGCTGTACTGGCTGTACTCCACACCTGTGTCTCCCGGGCCCGGGTATTTGTTATTCCTGCATCTATGCCTGCATCCACCCCATGTGGCTGCCTTGCTCATTCGGTCAGGTCTCTGCTCAAAAGTCATCTGCTCAGAAAGAGCCTCCCTGACCACTGTCAAAATTCCTCACTCTCTCCCTTCCTCTGAAGAGGAGGACTCTGCTTTATTCTTCTTCATTGTTGTCATTGTTGTTTAGTCGCCAGGTCCTGTCTGACTCTTTTGCGACCCCATGGACTGTAGCCCGCCAGGCTTCTCTGTCCGTGGGATTTCCCAGGCAAGAATACTGGAGTCAGTTGCTATTTCCTCCTCCAGGGGATCTCCCCAACCCAGGGACAGAACTCTCGTTTCCTGCATTTGCAGCGGATTATTTACCATCTGAGCCACCAGGGAAACCCACTTTTATTCAACGCACTTATCTTTTGAAATAGAAGTGCCTGTTTATTTGTGTCCATGTTGGTTACATGCTTTCCCTGACCACAATATTCCTTGATACTGTTTGTCATGACCTCCCCAACAAGTAGAGCATTGCCTGGCATAGGGTAGCAGCCAAACAGATCTTTGATTGGTGGGGAATGAATAAATGAATGTATTCATGAGCGCAAAAAAAGCAAAGTACCAAATAGTATGCCCATAGAATGCTATGCCAATTGTATTAAAGAAAATGACCCATATATACAACTTTTCTGGAAGAAAAATCCAAGAAAACAACAGGGCTGGCCTCTGCAGTAGGGAACTGAAAGGTTGAGAGAGATTTGAGGAAAACTTACTCTTCCTGCAGATCATTATTTTTTACAAGACTACTTTTACAAAACATGGGCAGTAATTACTTTTTCCAAAAATTATGTCATAATTGACGGTTTTTCAAGTTTATGTATTTGAGGCCAAAAGGAAATCAAAGCACTCGTAAATGTTACTTGAAATGATAAACATTCAATAACCACATCTTTAGTCATGCTATAAACTTGGCATAGCCCTATGCAGTCTTTTGTTTGGATGTTCGAGGAAATCTGTGGTTGCAAAGGATACCTACTGTTCGAAGGGGCATATTTTCCTTAGATATAAAATATGAGAGAAAACAGAGATGTGGATCTCTAGCAGACTAATATCTTCATAAAGGCAGCAAGACCCCTGTACATTTTATATGCCAGGAAAAGGGCCTCTGGGCCCAAGGTACTTTGAATCTGCTTGCAAGGTTGAAATATGCCCTTTTTGTTCAAAAGATAAAAACCCTCTGCCAATAGACTCTCCCCATCCTTGCCTGGCTGATTCGGTCAGTGTTTTTCTGGCTCCATCAAAAACATGTATCTTACTTTCAGTATAGGGAAAAAATATAAAGGAATGTCAACTTGCTTTAATTAAGGATCCTTTTAAATACGAAAAGAATAAATATTTAAAATACGATTCGATACCAAAAAATTATACAGAACTTTCAGGAACACCATCATTGAACACACAGGTACTCGGTAATTACTTGCTGGTTGGATGAACATACCTATTGAAAATCAGTAGAGTGAAATGGATGAGAGCGTGGGTTGGGATCCAGATAGCCCTGTGTTTGGATTCTATCTCTGCCATTCATTAGCTGAGTCTGACCTTCAACAAGTGACTTAACCTCTCAAGGCCTCAGTATTTCTTACAGAAATAAAGTGAATCACTAATGCTACCCTTGTAGTTAGCTGTATTAAATGAAAGCCATAGGCAAATAAAATATATATTTTATCCTGTCTTATATTTTATCATGTATTATAATATGTATTATTTCCTTCATGTAATTTCTGCCTGAATAGGAGCCAGTAATAACAAAACATAAGTTTTGTTATGTTTTCAGAAATATAATATAGGTAATTATATATAAATATTGGCTTCCCTGGTGGCTTAGTGATAAAGAATCTGTTTGTCAGTGCAGAGATGTGAGTTCAATCCCTGGGTTGGGAAGATCCCCAGAGGAGGAAATGGCAACCCACTCCAGTAATCTTGCCAGAAAAATCCTGTGGACAAAGGAGTCTGGTGGGCTACAGTCCATGGGGCTGCAGAGTCAGACATGACTGAACACAGACACACATACACATATATAAATATAATTATATATACATATACGTATAGAGAACCTGCACAATGCCTGGCACATAGCAAAAGTTTGGTTAATGGTGGTTCCTGCTGTGAAAAGTAACGCAAAATACTCTTGAGAGTTTGACTCTTCATTTTCACATCCACAAAGACCAATTCTGTGAATAACATCCCAGGACATTTCATTGCACTGTACAGAAAAGGGTAAAAGAGTTTGTGTTACTGAGATTTTTATGGCCTTAAAATTATGAGAAAACAATTAACAGGTGTGTAAGTGAATTGTGGCAAGGATTCAACTTGTAACAATGACTAACATCTATTCAGTATGTGCTGGTCAGTCATTCTGCAGAGTAAATAGTCTGACTTAATATCCTCTCCAAGTTTACTTTATAGAATCACCTGCTTCCTACTTTCTTAATCAAAAATATTAAATGCAAATGGTTTATGAAATTTCCCAGACTAGACTAGAATAGCAGGGGTCTGGAGTGAGAAAGCAAAAATGATACAAAGTGCTTCACATTTAGAGGCTGAATGAACCCCTCAGATGACCAGAGGTTTCTTCTTTTTCAGTTTTCTGGCTGTTTTTCTCTTTCCTTATAGCATTTTGAGTTTGTTTAATGAAGTTGAGATTTCTCACAAAGGGCCTTACAAACACGTGTTATTAGATTTTAAATCTGATTTGAAAGTGCCTCTCTCCTACTCCCTGTGAGTAAAGTGACCTTTTTAAATGGAGGGAAGTGGGTTTAGATGACAGTAATGATAAATGCGGTCATGTTCACTCAATAAAATAAGGCCCAGTGCATTTGAGGATAAATCAGTGAAATGTACAGCCCCACCTGTCTGTCTCCATCATTCATTTCCACTGTCACTTTCACAGTGGCTGATGGATCACAGTCGCTGTAAAATTAGACAGCCTTTAATCTCATTTCATCCTGATTAGCTTCTCTTTACCCTTTCCCTCTAACTCACTGACTGACACGCTAAAAACTCACACCGGGCTATATATGAACGGGGAATACAAACTTCTCTTATGATACCTGCTTGGCAGGGCGAGGCCAGTGTCCACCCCTAGAGAAATGTGGAAGGAAGTGGGCACGTCTTTCTTGTTATTTAAGATAATCAATAATTGCCATACCCGGTGTCATTTTAAACAGATGTTTTGTCTTGCTCACTGCTTTCTTTATTTTGCTTTCCTTCGGGCTTAATCAGAAGTCAAAGCAATGAGATCCTCTGCAAAACTCAAACATTGATTTCATGGCAACATTTTTCTAATAGAGTCAGAGTTTTACGCTGATAATCATCTCAAAGGATTTTCTGTGTGTATGTATAGTTTCTTGATTCACAACAATAATTCAGGAATGAAGATGCTGAAAGAGCCAAGAAATACAGCATGCAAGGTTTTAAAACAAGAGTAAAAAAATGGGTAGATAAATGAGAATATCTTCAAGTAGCCTTTATATGAGCATTTCAAAGACCTTGTCTTCTCTTATTTTGAAGGATTCAATAGTTTAGTGCAATAATTTCATTTGTTTGCACAAAGCTTAACAATAGGGGTAATCAAATGAGAAAGAGGCTTAAGAATAAATCACGTATTATTTCCTTCACTTAATTTCTGCCTGAATGGGAGCAAGTAAATGACAAGAACAAAACACAACTAGTGTTCTATTTTCAGAGTCTGTGCTTTATTATTAATATAAAGCTGGACTTCCAGTTAAAATGAAGATAATACAGTTTTTATTATTTATAAAATGTGGGCATTGAATTGACCAAAAATTTAAAATAAATATTGGAAGAGTGGTAGTCATAAAGTAAGTTGGTTATAGTCAGTTCTTTTTTTTTTCCCCCTTGGCTGCTCAGGGTCTTAGTTGCAACATGCGAGCATACAGGATCTAGTTTCCTGACCAGAGATCAAACCCAGATCCCCTGCATTGGGAGTGTGGAGTCTTAATCACTGGACCACCAGGGAGTTCCCAGTGGCCTCTGTTCTTACACTTGTTTCATATGAATAGATGCATCCAGGTGAAACAATCTGTGCTGAGTATACTCTGACCAGATGACATTATGATAACCAGAGTAGTACCAGATTGTTCACAACACACGCAGTATACATAATATATGAGCAATAGTTTTGTGCTTGGTATTTTGGAAGCAGCATCATAATGCAAACAGTGATGAATTAATTTAAGAAAAGAAAAAAAGGTGTTTAATGTATAACCAGTCACCCAATTTTATTTGCTCCACAAACTCAACATATACTTTGCCCCGATGGACTCTGAGGAGTGGAGCCTGCAGGAGCTATGTGGTTGAAAATGTTTTCCAAAGAGATAACTGAAGGTTGAGGGGCAGAAGGACATTCCCTAGATAACTCCCTAAATCACTTGACTTAATTCATGGGCCATGAAAATCCAGGGCACACCCAATTTTTACTCAATCCAAGAAATCCAGAATTTCCATACCAATGCCATCTCCCTTGTGGCTGTTAGTTCAGAAACAGTGAATATTCACAGTCAAAGTGAATACCTAATAAAAATAATGAAAAACTCCTAAAATCCTTTAATAAGGAGCTTAAGCTGTCTGATTTGCTCTTTCTGGAGCTGTGTTGTAAGGATTCAAAGCTCTGCCAGTTTCTCCTTATTTTTGTATACATATCTTAGCCAGCATAAGTACATTCTAAGAAAAATAGCAGATATTAAAAACAAAGTGAAATGAGAGATATGTATCATCTCAGATAAATTGGGTTATAAGATAGGCTCGTTCTCTCTGTCTCCCTCTCTCTCTCCCTCTGTCTCTCTCGCTCTCTCTGTCTCCCTATCTTCTCTCACCACTGGCAAAAGAGTACAGAGTACGAGCTGGCCCTGACTCATATTGATTTCCCACCGCACTGGTTTCCTAAGTGCTCTGTTGATCCGTGTCAAGCAATAAGTTCCCTGGCTGAACATGCATATCACCTCCCCATTTGTCCTCACCTAGATTTAAGGTGCCCATATGATGAGCTGAACAAGGACATCATTTTTCCTACTGGTGTCACTGGGCCCAAACCACACTGCCCGTGGTGTGACAGCTAATGCCGTGTACGTTTACATTCACCATGTGATATAATAATAGCAGAAACGAACGCAGCATTGCACATACGGGCTAACAGGGGTGTCCTAGTCTGGTCATGTGTGTCTCCCCAACGAACATGTGTGTGAGAACAGATCCAGGGCAGCCTGGCTTTGGTGGGTTTTCTGAATCACATTCCCCCTCTTCACAGGCACCGCATTCGGGGCAGAGCAGGGCAAGAGGAGGGGAATGGATATTTGTGACGTTCCTCACAGTTTTTATCTTTGTTCCAGAAGAGCTCTTAAGCAGACAGATAGAAAATGTGTGATTGTGCTGCTAATGACATTGTACAGGAAATTAAGCGTATACATTTGGAAAAGGCATTAAATCAGCAGGACCTTAATTTAAAAACTTAAAACTGTATGGAAATTCAGCTTGCTCATTGCTGTGGAATAGAAAACAGCCAAGCACCCTGAGTCTGTTTATGGAAAGATTGCCAGCAAGCCAAGTTTGGGCAGAGCAGCTTAATGGCTCCGAGTGGATGCTGGGGGATTTCTTCCAAGACAGAACCCCCAGCCCTGACCGTTTGGGAGTGTCGTTCATGGTTTTAGACTGTGATCCCCATCATCAGGCAGGTGAACAGAACTTAAGAATTGAAAGCAGTGCAACACGTTGTTCTTGACTGATCTGCGGAATAATATTATGTAAAATTCATCCAAAGGGGTGGGGTTGGCAGTGGCTGGAAACACACTGCTGAGCCCTGTGGACTGGGGGGTGCCCCGCTCTGCTGTCTGTGTGCTCTTCTGCCTTCTGACTTAGTCTCATGTTTTGTGCATTTGGTGAAAGCACATAACTTGTGAACCAGGGTATCCAGTCCTAAGATGAAAATTTTCATATGTCCTTTTTTTTTCCCTTCTCAATTCTAGTCATGCCCTACAACAGTGCCCATCACTGCGTCGTGGAGGTGGAAAACTTCCTGTTTGTGTTGGGCGGAGAGGACCAATGGAACCCTAATGGTAACTATTGAACCACTTAGTAGTAGATGCTCAACACGTATATGATGAGAGGCGCTGGTGGCAATCCATCTTGTAATTACCGTGGAAAACATATTTCTGTGCAGCAGGGACAAATGAAGTAGTCGGTGATGGGGGCTGACAGTTGGAGGGAGGGTCAACCGTTGAGCTGGCAGAGGACGGTACGCAGCAGTGCATTCACTCATGGACTGTCTGGGGATTTGGCTTCGCCGTGATGCCCAGCCCCCTCTCCTTATCCATCCCCTGAGGAATGCCCCCAGCATAAGCCCAGACTCCCTGGAGGCAGGTAGCAAGTGGCAGCTATGAAGAATTCTCACCACCTTCTCCACCAGTTTTCTCCCATTTTATCAGGATAATGACACACAGTTTCAATATGTAAACATCATTTGCCGTCCTGCTGAAGGTAACCTTAGCTGAAGTTCCTCTGCAGCCTTTATTACTTAAAGGGCTTTAAGTAATTATTACTATTCCTAGTACTTTATTACTATTCAGGCTACAGCATCTTTTGCAAGGGCTTCATCCACAGATTATCCATCATCTTCCCTGTTGATGCAATTACTCTGTAACTGTGTCAAAAGAAGAAACGAAACATTTGAATACCCTTCCCAAGCCCAACATGGGGAAAACACTGTGCCTTGCAGCGCCTTGTAGAACACACAAAAGTATCAAGATATTTTTGGAAACCTTGCAGGTGAAGGAGGGGTTGCCGTTGTAGCCTTCTCTGTAACAGAGATCATTATGACTGAGAAACCATAAAACAGCTTGCAGGTACACATTTTTACTTTAAAACCCCAGAACAGCCAGCTGAAATTACATATAGTGCATATATTTTATGGTGAATGTTCTCTTTCAGCATCTGCACCAAGGCAAATTATAGAAAATTGTTACATCTGTTCATTCTAGAAAATCTTAAAGGAAAACAGTCCAGGCTACCCTCCAAGAATATTTCTTTGAAGAGAAAGGGACAGTCTTTCTCAAGATCTGCCTCATATCTTTCAGTGTTAGAAAGACAGTTTCTGGGCTTTGGGGAGAAACAGATTTGGATCAGGAACAAAAATGTTATTTTTTATGTCTTCTCTAACTTCTCTTTGCAATGACGGATTCCATATGTTACCAAAAACAAACAAACAAACAAAAAAGCCCTGGTAGATATATAATTCACTGTGAACTCTCCTGTTTAACCTCTTCTTCCCTGGAAGTGATTTGAACAGAGTGGAACATTTGTAAGAGGAAAGAGTACGCAGCCAGTAGGTTTATCTAAGGAAGAACGTACAGAATTGTTTTTTGAAAGCCAGATGAAAATTAACACATGATGAGGGAAGGCTGGAAAGTCTTGTTCCTGATGACGTTAGTGATAGACTGCTTTGTAATATTTTAATATACATGCCTGTATTCTGTCGTGCCCCAACTTACAGAGAACCAATTAACATTTGTCACTTACCAATATTAACCCCCCCAGAAAAACTGCCCATGGGAAATTTCCTTTCCTTTCTTCTTCCTTCCCCTCTACCACTGGCTAAAAACTGCCACTCCTTGCTCCCGCTTTATCTATCACTCAAGTGATCGACAACAGTCGTGTCTGGTGACCGGACATCATAAGAAACAAAGAGAGAGAGAAATGGAAGGGTTACAAGAAAATGGAAAAGACGAGAAGAAACTAAGGAAGTGAAGAGTAATCCAGAATTCCATTGCCTGTGGCCACCCCCTCAGGCGTAAGTAGGGTCAGTGAAGGGCACAAGGAGGAAATCACTGTCTTTATTTTATCTCCCTTTCCTTACGCTACCTCACTCATTCCTTCTGAGATTTATTATCCCCTCTGCACATCCTTTGCCAACTTCAGAACATCTTTCTTCTTTTTATCTCCTCATCCTTCATCCTGGCCTCTTTTCCATACCACCGACTTTGCCTCTGAAAACTCTTTCTTCAGTTCCCATCAAAATCACACGAGTGGTTAGTTCAGCCTTTTCTCTGAGTGACGGTCACTGCCATTTACCACCAATAAGCAAAGCCGATTGCTGATTTCTACCACCAGTGCTCAGCATGTGCAGGTCCTACGCCCCATTGTCTTCCTCCAAATGGAAATTCTAAACCAAGCATCACAGAGAAACATTCTTATTCGTGGTGGGTGTGTTCTACATTCCTCTTAAAAACATTCATCTTTGGATATATTTGGGAATTCATCTTGGAACATGACTATCAAGAATGACTTTTTCTACAGGGAAATGATTCTAAATTCTACAAAAACATGATTACAAACCAACTCTAGACATAATCCTTCCTTGATTTGGAGGCTCCCTTTATGAAATCCAAGTCTTTGGAGTCATACTTACTCCTGGCACGCTTAGCTCTTTCTGCAATCCCCAACTCTTTCTGTAATCCCCAAATAAACCTTGATTTACCACCCAACCAGGCGATCCAAACCCTCCCATGCAATCCCTGGAGCTCATGATTGCACATTAACAATATCCCTGTAATCCTTAAAGTGAAAGTGAAAGTGAAGTCGCTTAGTCGTGTCCGACTCTTTGTGACCCGTGGATTGTAATGTAGCCCACCACGCTCCTCCGTCCATGGGATTCTCCATGGGATTCCTTTTCCAGGGGATCTTCCCGACCCAGGTATCGAACCCAGGTCTCCCACATTGCAGGCAGACGCTTTAACCTCTGCACCACCAGGGAAGCCCCTGTAATCCTTAAACTCTCCCCTAAATGTCCCTTCAGCTTCTTTTCTAATCAAAGTCTGACTGTTCTCTGAGAGGACTGTTAGCCCAACCACTCTCTCCAATGGGGACTGTGTTCTGTGTCCTTTGCCCTTAGGCTTCATATTATTGGAGGCAGGTAGCTTTTCTGTTTCTTTATTCACTCTCGCATGCTTTAAACTCACCACTTTAAAGGGTGTCTTCAGATTTTACTTCCTGCTGCCCTTGTATGTAGCAGCTCCCAGTATTATCATGGAAATGCCACCTCCTTCACTTTTCCATTGTCCATCATCCTTTCATGTCCATGCATGCTAAGTCACTTCAGTCATGTCCAACTCTTTGTGACCCCATGGACTGTAGCCCACCAGGCTCCTCTGTCCATGGAATTCTCCAGGCAGGAATACTGGAATGGGTAGCCATTCCCTTCTCCAGGGGATCTTCCCGACCCAGGGATCAAACCCAGGTCTCCTGCATGGCAGGCAGATTCTTTACCATCTGAGCCACCAGGGAAGCTCCTCGTGCCCATACTTCCCTCCTCACTGAGCTTATAGTCCATTGCCCATCCTAATAGTCACATTAGTTCACAAACCTGCAGCCCTTGTGTCCATCTCTCCTATTATTCTTGCCTGGTTCAGCACAATTCTTTCCATCTCTCTTCTCCCCTTGAGCCACTAAATGGAGACATAGAAAATCATATGGCCATGCTGGCTACTAGCCAACACTACTAAATTTCCCTGGTCAATATGCTCTTCCACCTTCTGGGTTAATTGTTTCATACCTTCTCTTCCCTCAGATACTTCTTTCTCCAAAACCTCCCTCCTCACTCTCAGCTGATAGCCTTGCTTCGTAGTCCAATGAGAATAGAAGCAATCAAACAGTAAAATCTTCATCTTGCTACTACCAAATCCATTGCTACCCAGATTTTTTTTTTTAAGATTTTTGGATGTGAACTATCTTAAAAGTCTTTACTGGATTTGTTACATTATTGGTTCTATTTTATGTTTTGGTTCTTTGACCTCGAGTCATGTGGGGTCCCAACTCCCCGACCAGGCATCGACCCATCACCCCCTGCATTGGAAGATGCATCTTAACCATGGGACCACCAGAGAAGTCCCACTACCCATATATTTTAGATAAATATATCCCTCTTATTGGGTTTCCCTGGTGGCTCAGACAGTAAAAGAATCAGCCTGCAACGTGGGAGACCTCAGTTCGATCCCTGGGTTGGGAAGATTCCCTGGAGAAAGAAATGGCAACCCACTCCAGTATTCTTGCTTGGATAACACCATGGACAGAGGAACCTGGCATCCATGAAGTTGCAAAGAGTCGGACACGACTTAGCACAGCACAGCAGCAGCAATCCCTCCTATTGTCATTTCTGCTCCAACCTAAAGTCTACTCCTCATTCCCTTTTGCCTCCTCAAGGACTTTGGAATACTTCTGAATTTCAAACCATAACCAACAACCAAATAAAAATTTCTCTTGATGCTGCTTTCCAGCTGTAATCTTCAGCTTTTTATGCCGAAAGCCCTAAAAGCTTTGCCTACCCTCTTGCCTCTGCTTTCTTATATCTTAGTCTCCCCTGAGGAGTCCCCACTTAGGCTTTCATCCCCTCCTGTCTGCTGCGTAAACAAGGCTTGTCCTGGTGACTGCCATGTTTCCAGATCCTGTGGTCACTTCTCCATTCCTCACTCCTCTGTCTGACATGGCTTCCAAACTCCCACCACACTTTCCTTCCTACTTCTGACAGTTCCTTTCCTTTGTGGATTTTCCTTCTTCTCCCCCAGAGCTCATTTCCAGGACTCTTTATCTTCCATTTCCGTACCCTCTCACTAAAGATTTTCATTCTGTTCTATGATATTAAACAATAACTCAGTCTCAGTTAGCCAGTGACCTATGAGCCACTTTCACTTTGAGATCCCGTAGGATTCTGCAGATTAAGTCCAAAACAAACTTCATGGCTTCTCTCCCTAACCCTCAACTATTCCTGCCTGGACTTCCCCACCTCAGCAAACTGCATGACCTTCCAACCAGTTGTTGTTGTTATTGTTGTTGTTTTAGTTGCTAAGTCACGTCCCACTCTTTTGCAAACCCATGGGCTACAGCCCACCAGGCTCTTCTGTCCATGGGATTCCCCAGGCAAGAATGCTGGAGTTGGTTGCCATTTCCTTCCCCAGGGGATAGTCGCAGATCAGTCATCAAACCTACATCTCCTACATTGGCAGGCAGATTCTTTACCACTGAGCCACCAGAGAAGCCCCCCTGACCAGTTACTATGGCTAAAATTCTGGCGGTCATCTTTAATTATCACCTTTTCTTACACCAATGCTCAGTCTATCAGAAAATTTTATTGGCTGTGCCCAAACAGTAGATCCCAAGCATGGCCATATCTTGCATCCACCTTCATTCAAGCCAGCTCTTGCCTTGACTGTTGTGATGGCCTCCTGACAGGTCCCTGACTTCCAGAGCAGCCCTTCTACAGTCTGTCTGTTACACAGCAGCCAGAATGGTCACAGCAAGAGAGAAGTGAGGCCATGTTCCTCATTAGCTCAAAACCTTCCAGTGACTTCCTAATGTTCTTAGAAGAAAAGACAAAAATCAGCATCAGGCCGCAAGGCACACTATGTCCAGACCTTCATATACTTCTGACTTCTGTCCAAGTAGCCCCAGCAGTCTTGCTGGTTTTGAACCCATGGCCAGCCCAGGGAGAGGTTATGCTCACTTTCCCTACTGTCTGAGACTCTAATTCTGCAGATATTTGCATGACTTTCAGAGTGTATCTGTGAACAGGTGCCCATAGTACTGAAACTGAGTTTCCTTTGATCAATTCCTGCTTCATTTTTCTTTATAACATTCATCTTCACTGGATGAATTTACAAGTTTACAAGTTTGTATTTATTTCCTTGTAAGGACTGGAACTTTGTCTTTTTTGTTTACCAATATAGTCCCAAGACCTAGAATACATAAGACGCATAGTGGGTGCTCAGTGTGTATTTGTGCAATTAATAATTGTGTGGTGTGTTCATGCCTGTGTGAGAGCATGTACACACACACACACATACACACTCCTATCTGTTTATTCCTGCAGTGAATTTTAGTAGCTATATTTCTATGGTTAGTTCCACATATATTAACAAAAAACAGACTTTTAGAGTTAAGACCTCAGGTATTTTAGATTATTATCATCTCAAATGGTACAAAGAAAATGTAACACATTCTTTGCTTGTATTTCTTGCTTTGGGGTCAATTTGTATGTACAATAAGGTTCATTTTGACACATTGGGGACATTACTATGCTTCTTAGCCTCAACAGAGGAAATAACCTGGTTATTAAATAACCAGCTCTGAGGACTCATGTTTTCACATTTCAGCAAAGGTACCTGCTACAGCAACTGTGTGCTCCCCAAATGCAAAAGCAGAACTTACTTGGCAGACATTGGCTACAACTGATTTCGTATGCAAACTCTTATTGTAGTGAGTGCTATCATTTCCATGGAGACAGAGTGGTCTCTACCACTGCTAGAATTCTTGAATCACTTAAAAAAAAATCAAAAAGACTTTAACCAGAGATATCATTCAAGGTAGTCTCTGGAACTGATTATGATTAGATGATAACTTCATGTTTTTAAAACGCAAATACAGAAACACAGAAATTTTACCCTAACTTTGGGATAAAACTAGTTTGATAAACATATCTGCTTTTATTATAATGGTTGACTTATGTTTATTATTGCTTTCACCTCACTATTTTTATTCTAACTCATCCCCTCCAAAAAAAGTAGAGGAGAAAAGAAGATAAAAGGAGAAAAATATTTAAAGTGGCACATAGATTTTTGTTCTGACTCCTCATTCTCATACCATGGTAGATAGTCCCTCTAGTGTCATCTGTTTGTTAAACCAGAGAACAGGGGCATCTTATAAAACCCTATTCAATGTGCAAAACAACAAAGGAATCTAAGTTTTAAGTGTCTCAAATATATCTTTACAGGAAAACACAGTACAAATTTTGTCAGCCGATATGACCCCCGATTTAATAGCTGGATACAACTTCCGCCCATGCAAGAACGGTAAGTGTTTATCTCTCGCGTCTGAAACATTCGTGGCTGCTTTACCTGAAGGAAGGATACTGAATGATTTTCCACGATAAGGTATGCTAAACAAAGCCAATGAATGACACTGGAGGCAGAATACAAAACCTGGCCTGGGCAACTCTGATTAACTGCCTCATTAACTCGATGGACAAAAATAATAGGTCAAGTATTTGTTCCAGCGTAGGAAGAAAGAATTTATATACTTGTCTTCTTTGGGTTTTTTTTCACATTAAAGTTTACTTTTTTATTAAAGTATAGTTGCTGTGTAATATTATATAAGTGTATAATATAAAAAGTCACAGTTTTTAAAGGTTACACTCCATTTGTAGTTTTAAAATATTGACTATGTTCCCTGTGTTGTGTAATAGATCTTTGTAACTTATTTTATACGTAATTTGTACTTCTTAATACTCTACCCTATCTTGCCCGTCCCCACTTCCTTCTGCCAATTGGTAACCCCTGGTTTGTTCTCTGTATCTGTGAGTCTCCTGCTTTTGTTTTATATCCACTAGCCTGTTGCATTTTTTGGATTCCACACATACGTGATATCATATGGTATTTATCTTTGTCTGACTTATTCCACTTAGCATAATGCCCATCCATGGCTTGTCTTCCTTCTCCATGTTGCACTAGTTTTTTTGACAAGCAGAGCTACAATTTCATGGCTATTCCACTCTTCTCAGTTGTAATTTATTCAAATCTTATCACTGAAATATAAAACACTATTCTCACAACGTATGTATTTTGATGCAGATATTTCAATATTAAAGTTTCCAATCTTGCTACCTCAAATTCCTTATGTTTACTTCCTCAAGCATCTCCCCATCAGACGTTTAAAAACAGGTGATTTGCTATCTAATGAAAAGTCAGTTTTGCAAGATGTCATCTCATTTTTAATGTATGCAGTGTTTATCTCACCGAAGTTTTCTAACATCAAAGGACAATAAGGCAACTGTGTTTGTACACATTCAGTTCTCCTGACTATTAGGCAGGAAGCCATGTCTTAATATATACATGCAAATTCACATACTAAATCTTGAACACTTGGTGCTTTTCAAATAATATCTCAACATCCTCATGAGCAAATTTTCTGATACAATAGTAACAATAAGCTGCAAACTATTTTCTCTTCTCAGTTGAACTAAGAAATAATTCTTGTTCTTATTCCTTCATAGCCTTAACATCTCCTTTTTTAAACATTCAGTCAGATTACACTGTTGTTCTGTCACTAAGTCATGTTCAACTCTTTGTAACCCCATGGGCTGGAGCACACCCGGTTCTTCTGTCTTTCACTATCTCCACTCGCTTTGAATTTTCTCAAATTCATGCCCATTGAGTCGATGATGCTATCTAACCATCTCATCCCCTGCCACCTGCTTCTCCTTTTGCCTTCAGTCTTTCCCAGAATCAGAGTCTTTTTCAGTGAGTCAGCTGTTTGCATCAGGTGGCCAAAGTATTGGAGCTTCAGCTTCAGCATCAGTGCTTCCAATGAATATTCAGGACTGATTTCCTTTAGGATGGACTGGCTTGATCTCCTTGCAGTCCAAGGGACTCTGAGGAGTCTTCTCCAGCACCACAGATTACACTGAGATCAAGTTAAATCCTTAATCGTGGATTCCAAGTGAAAAAAATTTCAGATCATACCATTCACTCAAAAAAGTACATTACTGCCAAAAGAGAGTAAGAAGCTCTGCTATAAACTTAGTGTCTAATGTCCCATTCCATATAAGGATATTGAAACTCTCTTTCAAGGGACTAAATGTTACACACTGAAAACGACATTTTCGTCATTTTCGTCATTTAGTCATTTTAGTCATTGTCTAAGGACCACAGAGAGGAATGCCTAATTCAAAGGTACCTCAAGGGATTATTCTGGCTCAGTTAATATCTTGACAAATTTCTCAATCCTCCTGTTGTGTATTCATATATATATAAAAGCTTCCTGAGAGAAGAGCTTCTTTCTTGGAGAAACCTTCTTTCTCCAACATACCTAATTTCTCTCCTTTGGGGGTTATTTTCTGGTTGCTATTATTATTAGCTGCATCACTTTAACCTTTGATCCAAACTATTCCAAAAGTTTTATTTAAAAAAAATTAAGTATACATCAAAACATGTTTGAGATGTCAGCATCTCATCACCATGGTCTCCTTTGCTGGGGGCTGTTCACCACAATAATTAACCTTCATGCCTTGGGTTTGGGAGGCATAACTCACGTCGCGGTCAATTATCTCACTGTAGAGCCCCTAAGGATGAGAAGTATTGCTGCAAAACCTAATTAGTAATTTTTTTAAATGTGCATTGTTTACTTGATATTCTATAATGACTTCCTCGGAGGCACTATAGCCTATCAGGGCAGGGTCCTACTTAGACAATTTTTAGCAGCTCATTGACCTGATAAAAAGACCTGCCATGGTCTGTCGGCGCCCGGCAGCCACCGTTGACAGGATGGACTGTTTAACGTTTCTTTCCAAGTCATTATGGTATATCATGTCAGGTCCCTAGTAAAAGAAGTTTTTTTTTAGATTTCGAACAATCAACTCGATAGACCAAATAAAGAGCTCCTTCCAGAGCTGAATGGGAAAAGGCAGATCTCACAAATGCCCAGTCAATCTTCTAGCTCCATATCTCCTATGGGTTGGTTGACCTGGGCAGCAATCCACAACTTAAAATGAAATTCTTCTGTCATTGCCAAGCTTCCATTCACCCGAGCAAGTACAGTTAGCTACCAGTGTGGTTTAATTGGTGATTAAACAAAGAAGGAAAAAAATTGAAAATATATGAGATACTCTTCAGATTAGAAAAGAGATTTCTTGAGATAGTTAATTGAGTTAGCTCTGCATTGTATAGACCATGAATCACCGGAAGTTCCCCACCTCCCTCCTTCCCTTGTGTTCGGGTCCTCAGGCCTTTCAGTCATGTCCGGCTCCTTGCGGCCCCATGGATTGTAGCCCGCCAGGCTCCTCTGTCCATGATATTTTCCCAGCAAGAATACTGAAGTGTGCTGCTAAGCTCTCCTCCAGGATATCTTCCCGACCCAGGGGTTGAACCTGTGTCTCCTGTATCTCCTGCGTTGCAGGAGGGTTCTTTACTGCTGAGCCACCTGGGAATCCCCCTCATACCCTCAGCTGCTGCCAAACTGCTGAGAAGTTGTTACTATGCTGAGAAGTAACCAAACTGATTAAGAATAATGGAAACACATTGAAAGTCACCTCTAGGGTCACCCACTCTTACAGAGCTGGCTGGGCAAACTCCTCAGATATCTTGCCTAATCAGAGCTTCCAAAAGAGTATAATGGAAGTGCAGCACACCCTCCCAGTTCATCAAGGAAATGGGCACATGACCTCCAGGCTTACTCAACCATAGGTCAACTCATGAATTGTATGTCTGCTACCTATGAGGTTGCTGACAGAAGGGGTTAGAAAAAAGTACAAAGATAAATGTAAAGCTCAACAGTTGTTTTGATCTCCGACTTAGGATTTGATTCTTCAGTAGGAAGAGGGCAAAAATGAACGATTGGATCAATAAAAACGCTTTGGTGATTTCCATTATGTTTTCCCAAAAAAAAAAAGTAGACATTTTAGGTGTTATTCTTACGGAAATATTACCTGGAGAATCCCAGGGACAGGGGACCCTGGTGGGCTGCCATCTATGGGGTCGCACAGAGTCGGACAAGACTGAAGCGACTTAGCAGGAAACAAAAAAGAAAAAGAAAAAAGAGAGGGCAGGGAGGGAAGGAAGGACAGAGGGAGGGAGGGAGGGAGGAAAACCACTTGGGAAGCACCAATAACAAAGCTTGTTTCAGAGTAAGTGAAAAGCAAGGAGCATGTACATCAAAGAAGTTTCCAAATTTAAATACTTTGTTTCTAGCAGCCTTACAAGAAGCAATGAGAAACAATATTCTGTTTGACAAAATCTGTTATTTTTAACCTGATGGTAAAAGTCAAAAGTTGAAACAGAGATAGCAAAAGTGTTAGTGGCTCAGTCATGTTGGTCTCTGTGACCCCATGGACTAAAGCTTGCCAGGCTCCTCTGTCCACGGGATTCTCCAGACAAAAATACTGGAGTGGGTTGCCACTGCCTGCTCCAGGAGATCTTCCCGACTTGAGGGATCAAACCCACATCTCCTGTCTCCTGTACTGCAAATGGATTCTTTACCCAGTGAGCCATCAGGGAAACCCTCTCAGTATGACTCTTGAGAATATGAACTGACCACCTTAAGCTTCAAGAAAGGGCTTATAAAAATCTGTACTATACACAGGTTCAAAGTATATTTGTAGAGGGCATCGATAGTCATTTTAAACTTATCTCAATTCATTGAATATCACCTCTGGCATTGGGACAGGAGGTGGAGGGGTGGAGGAGGGAGAGAAAAACAACTTGAAATACAGATAGTGTCATTCCATTAAAAAATCTTCAATAAGCTTCCTTTTGCCCCCAAATGAAGTAGACTAATCAGGTGTGCTCTTCATGTGGGGAGGAGGGGCAGGAAGCATTCCCAGGAGAGACCTGGTGTGGTAAAATTTCAGCCTCAAGCAAATGTTCACAGTTGCTGATAGACCATTAACTACCCAGTGCTTCTATAATGCATTTCATGAATTCTCACTTTGGGCATGCAAGGGAATAAGTCAGAGACTCAGAACCTTAGCTATTAAAATTTCTACATAAAAATGCACTTTTCATCAGGAGGTGAAACCTACTGATTTTTTTTTCCCCATTCAGAACCTAACAGTGACACTGTGTGGATAAAGCTAGGAGTACACACAGAACATCACATTAGGAATGTCGGGGATAGAAAGACAGCTCTGACAGCTCCCTCGGGTGAAGAGAGGAAGGAAGGAGCAAGATCAGAAAGAGGGAGAAAATTAAACTGTAGACAAGATAAAAGGAGTTCACACTGCCAGACACTGCCAGAAGATCTTTCTCTGATTCTCCACTACCTAAACTTAATTTAATAGAGCGTTTCATGCTTGTTATGACTAGCATTTTTTCTCTTCTAGACCAGAATATAGTACATATAATACAAAGAAGAACTTAGAATATAGTATATTGCAACTAACATGGTCCAAATTATGGAATTGGCCCACTAAAGATGGTTTATTAGTAAAATTAGTAACTTAATTGTTTCAGAGGTTCCAAAACTTGTAATAGAGTCATACAGAAGAGGGATACTGACCTACCCTGTGTCAGTGATGCAAAAAAATATCTGTTACTTTAGTACAAATTTTCATAGACATGTCAGTCTTTTCAACGAAATATTTTAACTTGAGAAGGTAAAAGCACTAGTAAAGCAACCTTGACCCATCATATTCAATAACAGAGCAATTGAAATCTGGCTAGAGAAATGGAAGGAACTAGGGGTCTACGTATGTGCACTTAATTTTGCTATTGTTTTTAAACCTAATTTTATGTTTAGATGAGTTTTTATGTCCTTATACCAAGAAATTTCAAATTTTTAGGTTTTAAATTCCCTTAATAATGTGATTAAAAATTCCCCTCAAAATCTTTTTCTCCAAACATATGCCTCCAAAAAAATGCACATTCACAACATATATGTACACATATTTATAATATATTGGAGAGGGAAATGGCAACCCACTCCAGTATGGTTGCCTGCGAAATACCATGGACAGAGGAGACTGGTGGGCTACAGTCCATGGGGTCACAAAGAGTCAGACATAACTTACAACTAAACAAAAGCATTATGTGTGTGTGTGTCTGTGTGCATATTCACCATATATATATATGTATATATATATAATTTTATTTAAAAGACTTTTTTACAATTTCAGAGCTTCACATACCCCTCAGAAGACATGGGCCCAGGTTAGCAGCAAACTTTATTTAGTGAAATCTATCTCACCTGTTCTTCATTCTCCTTCATAACATTCTCTCTTTTTCTATTATTGCTCTCTTCATCATCTTTCTGAGTTTTCTACAGCACACATTTCTGTCAAAACCATCAAGAAAATATAGAAAAAAAAAATAGCCAAAATACTACTCTCAAATAAACAATGATGCTAACAAGTCCAGAACTATCCAGAAAAACTAAACTTTATATTCCAGCAATCCCATTTTTGCATATACAGTGTATCCAAGGGAACCAAAATCAAGATCTTAAAGAGACACCTGCATTCCCATGTTCATGGCAGCATTACTCACAAATGCCAAGATGTGGAAACAAACTAAGTGTCTGTTGACAGATAAATAAAGAAAATGTGGTGTATATATAAATATGCAAGTATGTGCTCGTGTCCAACTCTTTGTGATCCCATGGACTGTAGCCCTCCAAGCTCCTCTGCCCATGGACTTTTCCTGGCAAGAATACCGAAGTGGGTTGCCATTTCCTCCTTCAGGGGATCTTCCCAACCTAGGAATCAAACCCATGTCTCTTGCATCTCCTGCATTGGCAGGCAGATTCTTTACCACTGTGCTACCTGGGAAGCTTACACACACATATATATATACTGGAATATTATTCTGCCACAGAAAATAAGGAAATTCTGCCATTTACATGACATAGATGAGACCGAAGGTGATTACACTAAGTGAAATAAGCCAGACTGAGAAAGACAAATACTGTATATCACTTATATATAGACTCATATTTTAAAAGTCAGAGGTAAAGAAATGGAGGTTAAAATGGTGGCTGCCAGAGGATAGGGGTGAGGAAAATAGGGAGAAATTGATGAAAGGATGCAAAGTTTCTATTGCAAGATGAGTAAGTTTTGAGGATCTAATTACAGCATGGTAACTATAGTTAATAATACTTATTGTTTACTTGAAATTTGGTAAGAGAGTAGATCTTAAGTGTTCTCACCAAACAAAAATAGAGGATAATATATGAGCTGAAGAAGTGTTAATTAATTTGATTGTGAAAGTCATTTTACAATGTATGCATGTACCAAATCATCACACTGTACCCTTTATATTTATTATAGTTTTGTCAATTACACCTCAATAAAACTGGAAAAAAAACTGAATACACCACCATCTATTGCATATGCCATATGTCTATGGGTTTCCCCAATGGCTCAGCGGTAAAGAATCCTCCTGCAATGCAGGAGACACAGGAAATGCGAATTTGATCCCTGGGTTAGGAAGATCCCCTGGAGGAGGCAATGGCAACCCACTCCAGTATTCTTGCCAGAAAAATCCACGAACTATAGCCTGGCAGACTACAGTTCATAGGATGACAAAGAGTTGACATGACCTCACGACTAAGTGTGCATGTATATGGTACTAAATTGTGTTTAAAAATTAAAGAATTTACTCATCACTGAAAATGCTATTAGAAGTTTATATGCAAACATCACAATGGCTGATTTTTTTTTAATTTTTATCCAGACAGTGTCAACTGACAGTTCATGAGAGTGAACAAAATGTTGACACTATGACACGCACTTTACAATATGTCATATGGTCAGGCAATCTGATTCCAGAATCCTAACTGTTCAAGATGCTATCTACTGCTTCCCAGAGGTCTTGATACTTTATAAGCACAGCTTGGAAAATCTTCAAACAATATAAGTTTTCCTGATTCAAAACCTCTAGGATTCTTTATTTTGCTATTGACTTTGCCCAAGAGTCTTGGCATCAATTTTTATAAAATTTTATAAATAATTTTTATAAATTTTTATAACAACAATTCATCAAACATAAGTTATGTTCTCTGAGGGGCTTGTGCATACATGCTCAGTTGTATCCAACTCCTTGTGACCCCAAGCATAACCTTGCAGGCTCCTCTGTTCATGAGATTTCCCAGGCAAGAATACTGGAGCAGGTTGCCATTTCCTTCCCCAGAAGATCTTCCCAACCCAGAGATCAAACCTGAGTCTCCTGAGTTTCCTGCATTGGTAGGCAGATTCTTTACCACTGAGCCACCTGGAAAGCCTCTGAAGGGCTTGGCACTTCACAATTATTCTTTTCCAGTATTGACCCACATGTTATCCTTGTGAAGTATATTATCCCAGTAGCATCAATGAGAAAAAAAGAAGCTAAAGATTAAAGTCTTGCTTCAGATTGCAACCTTGTCATCCTAACTCTAACTTTTTGAGTCTTCCTCCAACTTCTTTTCTCCCTCAGCTTTACTAGTTGTTTACTAGTTGTTTACTAATTAGTTGTTAAGCTTTACATCTTCCTTTACCATATCTTGCATCCCCACTTTCCATGTCTTCTACCAGAACTCTATTTCAGGTCCTCAATCTCTCACTCCTAGATTGTATTCTCCCTCAGAAAAGCCTTCCTGTCTCCAATCCTTTCCATACAACTTGCATGTCTTTTGCCTTTGAGGGAAGGTGGGATAATTTAATAGTCTTTCTTGAAAAGAGATTTTAAAATATCCTATGGCTTTGTTAAAACATCAAAAGCTACACAGATGAAATTCCTAAGAGCAAAATTTCAACACTATATTCAGTCCGAAAAGTTTCTCTACTTGCAGTCATACTGGGGGAGAAAAGAAAAAAAAAAGATAATTGAAGAAAAATTTTGATGATGTAGTTCTCTTATAAATTGGGAACAATGACCCTTGAAGGACCATAAAGAAAGTGAATGTCAAGATAATTTATTATTGTTACATTATCTACCTCATTTTTCACTTTGTCTTACTGAGCTGTGATATCTTTACAAGGTACCAAATATCCCAAACATTAGTGAACACTTGAATAGTGTATAAAAGCAAGATAAAAAAAGCTGAAACAAAGAGTTGTCAATTTCTCCTCTACTGTGATTTTAGTGTCAATAATGTTAACCAGGATGGGCATTACAGATAATTACTATTCAAGGTCTCTGATTTAGCAAGGAGTCTTATGTGTAATGTCCAAAGCTCTGTACCCTTTCTGGGGCTTCCCTGATGGTTCTGCAGATAACGAATCTGCCTGCAATGCAGAAGACACAGGAGATGAGGGTTCTATCCCTGAGTCAGAAAGACCCCCTGGAGATGGTCATGGCAACCCATTCCAGTATTCTTGCCTGGAGAATTCCATGGACAGAGGAGCCTGGTGGGCTACAGTCCAAAGGGTCACAAAGAGTCAGACACGACTGAGTGACTAAGCTCACACAGCACCCTTTTCTGAAGCAGGATGCCCCCACTTTCCCTGACTGATCAGGCTACTTTGTATTTACAGAGGGTTTTGTTTTGTTTTCATTGTAGAAGAGCCAGTTTCTATGCATGCCGGTTGGACAAACATTTATACGTGATTGGTGGACGGAATGAAACTGGTTATTTGTCCAGCGTGGAGTGCTATAACCTGGAAACAAATGAATGGCGTTACGTGTCTTCTTTGCCACAGCCTCTGGCAGCTCATGCAGGAGCAGTGCACAATGGGAAAATATACATTTCAGGCAAGTCATTCCTCCATTTTCTGCTACAAAGTTCAGTTCCAAGGCACTTTCTTCACTTGTGTGTCTATGTTTAATTCACAGGCGGTGTACACAATGGAGAGTATGTCCCGTGGCTATATTGCTATGACCCCGTCATGGATGTCTGGGCTCGAAAACAAGATATGAACACAAAACGCGCTATCCACACTTTGGCTGTAATGAATGATCGCTTATATGCAATTGGAGGAAATCATTTGAAAGGTCCTCTTTTTTTAAATCACAATAACATTTGCATCTCATGTTTCTTGCTAAGGGGGTTTCTCGTTAGATAATCATAGTTAACCAAGTATAAAACATGTTGACCAAAGAAAATCTACTCTTTGCAAATTAGCAGTACCCTTGGGCAAGCACTTATTTTGGCTCTCCTGCAGATAGGATTATTTTGAAGTTACCACACACATTAAAGAAATGAATAATGATGTCTACAGAAAATAAAAAACAAGAGCATTAATAACTGAAAAGCACAAACAATTGGTTGTAACAATGAATTCAGTAAAATAAATTATCCCTATCACCAAATTATAGTAATGGATTTTTTCCAGAAAATTGTTTTTGTAATCATCATAAAGAACTTTCTTTTTAAATTTAGAGCTGCACAAAGAAATGAACGTGATTTTTCTTAAAGAAAACAGAATTTCATGTCTAAATTTAGAATTACTTCTTTGAAGAGTTGAATATCAAACCATCTATGATTCTCAACTTCTTTCCATTTGCTTATTTAATAAGTAACAGTATTTTTAGAACCATATATGGCTCTTTTCCCTCCTTATTATGTATATGGCAACAAGTTTTTTGTAGTTTGTGGGCATGTGTGCAGCACTAAATTTTACAGGAAAGCAAAGAGAGCTGTGATATTGAGAACATTGTGGAATCACTTTGAGCTTCAGTTTTCTCATCTATAAATGAAGAAGCCGGTCAAGTTGGTCTCTAAAATCTCCTCCAGCTCTGACCTTCCATGATTCTTAAAACTGAATGAAATGAAATACAGGCCATCTGGGCATGGCACATAAGGCCATTCTATGCATTTATTTTCCAATCATATACCCATATATGGGATTCCTCGGTGGTTCAGATGGTAAAGAGTTTGCCTGCAATGCAGGAGACCTGAGTTCGATCCCTGGATCGGAAAGATCCCCTGGAGACGGGAATGGCAACCCACTCCAGAACTCTTGCCTGGAAAATCCCATGGACAGAGGAGCCTGGTGGGCTACAGTCCATGGGGTCACAAAGAGTTGGACATGACTAAGAAACTTCACCTTTGTTCATGCATTTATTTTCCAATCATATACCCTTCTTAAACCACAGGTTAGATATGCACATTTTTTCTGTTATTTAGCAATACATATCTACCCCTAAATGTAATAAGTACTGGATAAATGTCATTTTTAAGTAAGTATTTTCAAGTTCATAATAGTTAAAGCACATCATCACAGGTGTTTACATAATCAGACTGTCAAAAAAAGTAAAAGATTTTGATAGAGTTTAATATTCACTTAAGAAAAGCAATAAAGTTTAGTCTGTAAAAGTGTGACTTTTGAAGCCTATTCATTTGGTTTCAAATCTCAGCCTAGCTACAGGCTATGTGACTTATTTAGTTTTAAAATTCCATCTGTTCCTCAGTTTCTCATCTGTAAAATGAATATAATGTAGAAATATCTATAGGGTGGTTGAGAGGATTAAATGAGTTCCTTCATATAAAACACTTAGAAAAGAACCAGATTATTATAAGCAATCTATAAAATGCTTGCTTTAACTATTACTATTTTAAAGATTGTTCAGTTCAGTCGCTCAGTTGTGTCTGACTCTTTGCGACCCCATGAACTGCAGCACCCCCGGCCTCCCTGTCCATCACCAACTCCTGGAGTCCACCCAAACCCATGTCCATTGAGTCGGTGATGCCATCCAACCATCTAATCCTCTGTCGTCCCCTTCTCCTCCTGCCCTCAATCTTTCCCAGCATCAGGGTCTTTTCAAATGAGTCAACTCTTTACATCAGGTGGCCAAAGTATTGGCTTCAGCATCAGTCCTTCCAATGAATATTCAGGACTGATTTCCTTTAGGATGGACTGGTTGGATATCCTTGCAGTTCAAGGGACTCTCAAGAGTCTTCTCCAGCACCACAGTTCAAAAGCATCAATTCTTCAGCACTCAGCTTTCTTTATAATCCAACTCTAACATCCATACATGACCACTGGAAAAACCATAGCCTTGACTAGATGGACCTTTGTTGACAAAGTAATGTCTCTGCTTTTCAATATGCTGTCTAAGTTGGTCATAACTTTCCTTCCAAGGAGTAAGCATCTTTTAATTTCATGGCTGCAATCACCATCTGCACTGATTTTGGAGCCCAGAAAAATAAAATCAGCCACTGTTCCCACTGTTTCCCCATCTATCTGCCATGAAATGATGGGACCAGATGCCATGATCTTCGTTTTCTGAATGTTGAGCTTTAAGCCAACTTTTCACTCTCCTCTTTCACCTTCATCAAGAGGCTCTTTAGTTCTTCACTTTCTGCCATAAGGGTGGTGTCATCTGCATATCTGAGGTTACTGATATTTCTCCCGGCAATCTTGATTCCAGCCAGTGTTTCCTCCAGCCCAGCGTTTCTCATGATGTACTCTGCATAGAAGTTAAATAAGCAGAGTGACAATATGCAGCCTTGACATACTCCTTTTCCTATTTGGAACCAGTCTGTTGTTCCATGTCCAGTTCTAACTGTTGCTTCCTGACCTGCATATAGGTTTTTCAAGAGACAGGTCAGGTGGTCTGGTATTCCCAGCTCTTTCAGAATTTTCCACAGTTTATTATGATCCACACAGTCAAAGGCTTTGGCATAGTCAATAAAGCAGAAATAGATGTTTTTCTGAAACTCTTGCTTTTTTGATGATCCAGCGGATGTTGCAATTTGATCTCTGATTCTTCTGCCTTTTCTAAAACCAGCTTGAACATCTGGAATTTCACGGTTCACGTATTGCTAAAGCTTTTCAATAAGATTTAAATAAATCTTTGCTGATACTCCAAGGTAAGTCAACCTTTGCCAATGACATCTAGCCAGGCATTTTTGCTTTAAATTAATCCAAAACATCAAGAGTTGGGGTTTGGGAGGATTTTTTATTCGTTTGCTTGTTAGGTCTTTCTGACAACTCCTGATTTCACCCGTAAATTTATATATACATCTTCAAAGGTATAGCTGTCTATTTCTTGGCTCTGGTTATTTATTTTTAAAAAAAGCCCTAGCCTTTAATTGGAATCCCAAGAGCTTATTCTTTGATGATTCCATTTTGCTATGTCACTTAGGTTTCTCCCATCTCGATGTAATGCTGGTGGAATGCTATGACCCTAAAGGTGACCAGTGGAATATTCTCCAGACACCCATTTTAGAGGGTCGCAGTGGTCCTGGCTGTGCAGTGCTC
The DNA here is from genome assembly GCF_023091745.1 of Budorcas taxicolor. NCBI lineage: Eukaryota > Metazoa > Chordata > Mammalia > Artiodactyla > Bovidae > Budorcas > Budorcas taxicolor. The sequence goes on from NC_068931.1 coordinate 25,119,732, forward strand.
GATGACAGCATTTACCTGGTGGGAGGCTACAGCTGGAGTATGGTATGTATCTACATTTACCTCCTCATCCTCCTTTTTGCTTGTGCTTACTTTTCATGTCCCTCCAAGTGTGTTACCACCCACACAAATACCTTTTGAGAGTATCATGTTTATATGCACACAGTAAATTACTTTAAGCAGTAAAATAGAATCAGTGTGGTTGCTGTAGATCTGGCTTGCTATCTGGTCAATTGTATCACAAAATGCAGTAGGTCTCTGCTTCTCTCCCATCCTCATGCTTTCCAGCTAAAAGTTGGGCTGAAGTGGTTTTACAGATGTCTGTTAAATCTGTACAGGAGAGTCTGAAAAGTTTCTGACTGGCAAAGCATAGAAAATGGAAAATAATTGTTCAGTTATCCACAAATTCTATTTAGGATTATGTAATTTGCCATTGCTTTCCACTTTGCCCCCCTCTTTACCATAAAAATTTCCAAACATACACAAAAACTGAGAACTCAGTGGGCCCTCATTAGTGCACCATCCAACTTCGACAATCAGTGCTTTGCAATACTTTATCCCTTCTCCTTCTAAAAATATTTGGTTGAAGCAGTTTGAAGCAAATTCTGGACATACTATTTCAACCTAAATGCTCCAGTATTTCTTTTAAAAAAACACTTGTTTATATAAACACACTATCATTATTACACCCAATAAAATCAACAGTAATTCCTTTATATCCTATCCATTTTCAAGTTTATCCCATTGATCTGGAAAAAAAATTCTGCTTTTCAAATTGACATGTTCAAATTAGGATTCATAAGGCCTCTCTTATATTTTGCTATTATATCTCATACATCCCCCACGATCTGGAGAATTACACCTGCCCCTCGTTCTGTCCCATATCATTGACTTGTTGAAACAGCAAGGTCAGTTATCTTATAGAATACCCAACATTCTGGTACTGGCTAATGATTTCCTTGTGTTGACATTTAAAAACAGTCTCCTGTCTCCATAGTTCCTATAGACTGTTATCGGTTGGGACCTGAGTTCAGCTTTTAAAAAAAAACTTTTTAAATTTATTTTATTAATAGCAATAAGGGAGGGGGGCTATGTAATTCAAATGACATATCAGAAGACACATAAGTCTAATGGTCTACACAGCCACTTTTGAAATGATGACTGTATTTTCCTATATATATATCCATTGGTTTTATAAGATTAATTTGGGGTTTTAATAATATTAATTGGCCTCATTTCTTTTGCGTCCAACAAGATTGTTATTTAAAGTTTTGAAGAGACTTAAAAAGTTATAGTCTTGTGGAAGTGAACTGTGTTGACATATATCACTAGATATTCATCCACGTCCTTGTTTGCTGGCATACATTGCTAGCTGCAAAAGTATGTGTGTTTGGAACCAGAAAATGATTATGTTGGTTGGGATTTTGGGGTTTTTTCTTTGCCTATGGTAAAAAACAAGGCTGCTTTGGTTAAGAAAGGGAAATATACAAGCACTAGCTGCTGAGGTTGACAAAGGAAAGAAGATCAAAGACATTTTTTTATTTCTCATGTGGCCCCTTGAAAACAAATAAATCAACATGTGAAGAAGTTGACAAACCTTCATTTCCAGTTTATTTTAAACTGGTTTTGAACCCTCTGTCTCTGATTTTTTATAGTAGTAAGATAAAAAATGGAAAAGTGAGGTGATAATCTAAAATCCAATTTGCTTCAATTATTTGAATATTTAAGATAATTGCTTCTTTTTCTAAACTTAAATAAGGGATAATTCCCAACTTGGGGTAAGTTATCATAGAATATTTAAGATAAATTTTCCTTTTTAAAACTTAAACCAGAAGGATAATTTCCAATATGGGCTAAGTTATCATAAAGGATTTGTAAACCATCCCAGTGTAGATGTGATAAATAAGGTTGCCGTGGCACTTTTCTGAACAGCCTTCCCTAAGGCTCTCTGCTCTCCATTCCAGGGAGCCTACAAGTCATCCACAATATGCTATTGTCCAGAAAAAGGCAGCTGGACAGAACTCGAAGGAGATGTGGCAGAACCGCTGGCAGGGCCAGCCTGTGCAACAGTTATCCTGCCCGCCTGCGTACCTTACAACAAATAACATCAGGAAACCCCGGAACGACACATTCTAGGAAGCAGTGACAAGTGACAGCCCTATTGTAGCCAGAACAATGCATTCTAATGGTACATCTGCCGAAACCCACTTTAGTGTCTGATGATTTACAAGAAGCTACAAAAGGAAAAGACCTGTTCTTGAACGGAAACTCTGTCTGTAACTCGGATCACATCAAACTTCCTGTGGTGACAGACTCTTCCATTTCAGACTGGTTTTAACTTGTCTCAGCTTTACGAAATCCCCCCACGTGGATCTCGACTTTCAACAGGAGAAAGAAAATACGGAGGAGTGCCCCCCGAGAGACCTGAGATCAGTATTGTGCATTGTAGTTTACCTGCATGTGATCTATGTTGAAGTTTTGGGGATATTGTGTTCATGAATGGTTCCAAATTTGACCCACCCAAACACTCATACTACATTACAGAAATGGCCACTGATTCTATATTCCTAACCTGTGGCAGCTTCACAGATTCTGTAGGCAACACAGTTATAGAAAATCATGTAAGACTGAAGAGGAATGTTTTTGTTTCCATAGAACTTCATTTTATATACCTTCTGCCCCTTACAGCACCTCGTGGGAACGGAGAAGAAAAAGATATTGGCTCTTGTGGCAACTCCTTTCTGCCCTGTCGGTTCCAGGCTAGCCAGAGTCATAAATTCTGTGTCCTCAGTTTTATCCAAAAGATTGAAACAAAATGCACTATTCAGCTTATAGTGGCTGAGGCTTTCTCATTTGGGGTAGCATATAAGGAGCGAACAGGGCCTCCCAGGTGGTGCTAGTAGTAAAGAACCCGCCTGCCAATGCAGGAGGCTTAAGCGACATGAGTTCAGTCCCTGGGTTGGGACGATCCCCTGGAGGAGGGCATGGCAACCCACTCCAGTATTCTGGCCTGGGGAATTCCATGGACAGAGGGGCCTGGCGGGCTGCAGTCCATGGGGCTGCAAAGAGCCTAATGAGCAAACTGTAGCTCCTCAAACAATAGCTCTCCCTCTTCCACACCTTCGGCTCTAGAAAAGACTCTAAATGTGGCTCTAGAAAAGCACCTCAACTCATTACATTTCTTTGTTGTCACCAGAGATGTCTGGGCTCAGTGAAGCGAGCCATCACTAGCTGTCTTGAGAAGCACGAGGAATTTAGGAGCAGAAGCTCAGAAAAGCATGAGACAGTATCAGTGTGACCTACAATAGGGAAAAACTAGCAGAAACGTGGATTTGATTTTCAAGCTCTTCAGAGCTGCCACAACAACAATTAGGAACAAATCAAAGCCTAAAATATGTTGTGAATCACCAAGAGATGTTTTCAAATCCCTCAACAAGTATGTTGTTCAAAAATAACCACATAGGGAAGCCACTGATTAAAATTGCCCTGGTGACAAGGTTTCACTGTGGAGCATGTTAAGATGGATGGGTGTACTGGAATCCAATGCCATTTCTACAGTAAAGTGCAATCCTTGTTGTTTTTGTATTTATTTGTATGTTCAGATCCAAAGGATCCGTTGTAAAAATATATATATATAAATATATATATCCAGTGGAATCAGCTTTTCATTTCTTTTTCCTTGATCACATATGAATACATAGAAAGAAAGGTTACAGTTGTGATAAAATTCCCAGCCGATGTCATGAAGAATACAAGGTCTCCTTCAAAACCTTTTATCGTCAATAGTTCCCATCTCTTCCGAAAGTCAGTTTATACAAGGGTATTTGCTTTCCTTGGACTTGTTCTTCATTTATTTTTTATTTCTAGCCAAAATAAATAAAAGCATTTATGAGAACTATAAGTAAAGCTTTCTGTATTTCAGAAAGGCATAAACTATTAGAAAGTGAAGAGTGAATAAATAAATAAATCACAGAGAATGTAAATTTTGTACAGTATTAGAATGTGTAAATGAAGCTTGCTTGGAAGGGGAAAACTTTAAATAAAAACTTTATGTACTAATTCAACTGTCTCTCATATTCTGACTTATAAAGCATGTGTATAAATCCATACACTAAGTTATTTGAGGGTTTTTAATTTGTAAATGCATAAATATTTTTATTCTGCAGATACACTTTATCAATTTATTTAGCTTCCTGGCCCTACATATATGTATGTAGCATTAATGCTAAAAACTACAGAATATTTCAGAAAAAGTGTTGTGAGTTATAAATCATGAACTGAATCTGGTTTTTCCATTGTAAAAATGTTACAATGAAGCATACTTATCCAACATCTAATAACAGAGTACTTATAGAAGTTATTAGAAGCACCTTATGCCTGAAACAATACTTGCACACTTTCTAAAGGGTAACCCTTTTAGAAACCCTAAACCCAGCCCTAACCCTAAATCAATCACATATCTAATTAAGTCAACTCTCTAAATATACAGTAGTTCCTTTTATTTGTAGAAATCTGTGGCCGGTGGGGGGGTGGGGGGAGTTGTGCAGGGCAAGGAAAGGATGGGGCTGTGGAAAACAGTAGGAGAAACTGAGGCATGTGGTTGCAGGTTTGGGCAAACTTCCAGGCAAAGAGCCTGCAAACTAGAAAGTATTTAATCCTTCCCTGGCAAATCTTCCATTATTGATGACTAAACTGGTAATTAAAGGGTCATTTGACTCTCCCCAGTATTCCACAGAAGCGAGAGTAATGGAGTTTCTTTTACCCACTGAATCTTCAGCTCACCATGCTACTGTAGCATAGCAGGAAAGGCCCTTCTCTATGGTAGCCTCCTCTTCTCCTGAGCCAGTGTCTAGTCATTGCAGAACCTCTTTCCAATACTCTGAAGCCTCAAAAGCTCTAGTGCTGATCGGTTATCATGATGAGTTAAGCAATTATACTTGGCTTTCTCCTAATCCCAGGGTCCACCTACTAAAGTCCGTGTGTGTGCTCAGTCATATCCAATTCTTTGCAACCCCATGGACTGTAGTCCACCAGGCTCCTCTGCCCATGGAATTTTCCCAGCAAGAATACTAGAGTGGATTGCCATATCCTTCTCCTTAAGTCCATGACTAGACTAAAACTGGAAGAGAAAACATAAGGACCAGATTTTAAAAAATTAATTAGGCTGTGTCTGTGGTCTTAAAATTAGTATCTGTGTGTGTTCTCCCCTTTGAGGGCCAAATTTCTCATTTCCCAGCTGCCTGACATATCACTTATCACTATCAACATTGTAAGTATCAAGTATTTATTGAGCATATCCTCAAAGGCATCACTGTAAATTCCAGGATTCTGATTAAACTTGGTTCTCTAGGTCAAAATATTTTTAAATGAACAAGCAAACCAGCTAAAATTGGATTGGTAAAGCATAGCAAAGCCAATTAATACACACTGGTGAGTATCTTAATAGACTGAGTTCCTGTGGATGAGGTAGAAGGAAGATCATGACTGATCAGGCCTGACTTCCCTAGAAGCACCTGACCTAGAGAATGTTGAAATTTTGGTGGAAAATAAAATGGCAGTGAGAAAAAAGAAGAAAGGTCAATATGAGGAGAAAATATCCAAATACTGAGTATGTTTGGTACAATGGTAGAGCTCTACTCTGCCTTGTGCATTAGGTACGGGCCTTATATTGGGTTGTATGTGCATGTGATGTCACTCAGTTCTGACCAACTCTTTGTGACCCTATGGACTGTAGCCCGCCAAGCTCCTCTGTCCATGGGATTCTCCAGGCAAGAATACTGGAGTTGGTTGCCATTTCATTCTCCAGGGGTTCAAAGCCACATCTCTTATGTCTCCTGCATGGGCTGGCAGGTTCTTAACCACTAGCACCACTTGAGGAGCCATATATTGGGTTGTGTTTCTTAATAAAGTTTTCCTACATTGGTTGACTCTCAGGTTTGGTGCATAAACAATATGTTCAGATCTATCTAGAGATGCGGACTGAGAACGTGTGTCAAGAATACAACACAATGGGGTAGGACTAAGGAAAAAGTCTCCTACAAATTGAAGCTTGAGTGGCCTATTCTATTCTAGGCTGTTGCCTAGCATATATTAAAGACTCAGTAAATGTCAATTCTTAACATTAGCAGAAGTAGCATTACCTTAATGTTTTTAGCTCACTGATATTGTTGAAAACAAGATGGTTGGAGTGACTTGACATTTAGGACTGTCTACTCAGGCTCAGAATAATTATATCACTTCAAGTAAAGTGGTCCTTGATTGTGATCTCTCCTTCCATTTTTTCACTTATTAGGTTGACTCTTTCTCTGTGACCTTCCAAATCCCCTTTGTACAACAAAGTGACATATGAGAAAAGGCAGGGGGGAAGGGGAACACTTGGCTGCAGGATGAAGTCACCCTACATTTAGAGAGATGGCAGGCTCCTGACTCCCAATCAAGTCCCTCAAATCTGGGTCATCTGGAAACTGATCAAACTAAATTAGGAAAGTAGAATAAAGGAATGGGATTTAGTTACTGATTCAAAGTTTTATGAGCAGTATTATAACAACATAACACTTCCACTGACTTCCTGTTTGTTATGCGTCAGGCACACTACTGGGCATTTCATGTGTTTTCCTATTTACTCCTCTAAACAGCTCTATAAAGCAAATGTTAATCATATATGAAAAGTAAGGACACATGCTCGGAAGAGATAAACTATTTGATATACAGCTCATAGGCAGCAGAATTAGGATTCAACCTAAGGCTTTACGCCCATCCTCCAACCATCATATTCTCCTGCTAACAAAGTTAATTTCTTAGATCAATCATTTGAAATCATGTAGGAAATCCCAGTGAACTGGCTGCTTTTTCCATAAGTGACTAGGATGTGCTAGAGGGGAAAATGAACAACTAACGATAGTGCATTATGGCAAATGCTATATGGTTGTTGTGAATGAACCACTGGGAAGAATGAGCAGAAGGAACTTGCTCTGTGAACTTGGGGCGTCCTCCAGTTCCTCCAACTTCAGTTTTGTCATCTGTAGATAGAGTGATAATCTCATCTTCAGAACATTATTGAAAAAATCATACGTAAAGAATGTGAAAACACTTTGCACCTTGTAAACCCTGAAGAAAAATACACAAATCAGCTATTACGATGCAATGATTAAATCCAACTTCTAGCCTGGCAATGACACCTTAAAATCTGGCCTCAGTCTTGCTTTCAAGTCACATTTTTCTTTGCTGTTCTGTTCATTGAGCATTGTGAATCCTTGCTTTTCCACATAAACAGCTATGCTTTTCCATCTTTGCCTTTTTGCTTATGCAATTTCTCCACAGAGAATGCCATTTCATGCTCAACACAATCTATTAAAATCCTGTCTTTAAAGGTCATGTTCAGACTTCACTGCCTTCATTAAGCCTTCGTGATCACAACAGTCCTGTGTGATGGTTTTCATCTGACTTCCCATGGCTCTCTTACTTTCTATACTCCATACTATTTATAAGATTTTATGTCTTTCCCCCTTGCTAGATTCAGCGTTCCTTGAGGGTAGAGATAATAAGCAATATGTGTTTGAAAAAACCATGAAGTCATGAAATATTTCTCGAATAAAAGTCCTGTGTTTTTAAATGATTAATATAATCGAGTTATGGACATTTTGGGAAATACGGAGGGATGAAAGAAAATTACGTTTAACACAATGACTTGTCTCTTGGGCTCCGGACTCTTCCCTGTCTTTTTCATTTGCACTTTTGCATTCTGTACAACTGGATTTATATCTTTCTTTAAAGTCTTTATTGAATTTGTTGCAATATTGTTTCTGGCTTATGTTTTGGGGCTTTGGCCACAAGGTATGTGGGATCTTGGCTCCCTGACTAGGGATCGAACCTACACTCCCTATACTGGAAGGCGAAGTCTTAATCACTGGACTGCCAGGAAGATCCCTGTATTTATATCTTGATCTCTTAAATCTTCAACATTTCATAAACATGTTTCTATGTGACAAGGTGGTCTCTATAGTAATTTTTAATAATTTCATAGTATGCTGAACAAACATTCAAACATTGGCAAATTTCGATTTATGTACTGGTGTCACAAGTAATCCTCAAACAAACATTCTTTTGTGTTCTTTCTGATTCCTCAAACCAGTTTGACTCCACAATTCATGTTCTTTTCAACTACTAATATGGTTTCACCATAACATACTCTTTGAAATACATGAAAGTTTCTAGCTCTCCAGAGATGTTGTTTATTCAGCCTTCTCTGATCCTTCTCCTCAATTAACGTGTAATGAGAAAAGCTGCAACTCCCCCACCTCCAAGCTCTGCCAGAATAGTTGTGGTAAATTGTACCCTCCTTGTGAATGGACTGAGACCACCACCAAGCTCTCACTTCAGACCAGATGGCATTCATATAGTTTGGCAGGAAGTTCTTTACTTGTTCTTACAAGTTTGTCTTAAAAGCAATTCAGATTATTAAAACCAGCTGGGATGTGATGCCATGTCAAATTTATTCATTTCTTTTCCAACATGATTGGCCATGTTAAACCAACTCTAAGGAAAGAAAGAAGTTTAAAGCCAAAGGCCCTTAAGGCTATGTGTCTGATGAGAAAATATAATCCAAGTCTCCCTAGATCATCACTAGGGTGGTCATCTTTGTTTCTAAATCCTTACAATATTTATTATAATATTTACTATCTATATTTTTCACATAGTTTACCTATCACATATTTTATTATATTGATGATATATTATGATATATTTGTGGCTTGTTTTATCTAATCCCCTTGGTGGACAATGAACAATGCATGAAATGGTATGTTTCTCCACAAGGCTTTTCCCAGTGTGGTGCTCCATGAATGAGTAGTGGTTGACTTTAGAAGTATTAGAATCCCTGGAGTAGTGGAGTTATTTCCACCTCATATTGAAAATGTAAGTTGTACATGGATTTTCTGAGAGACAATCTAACCATTGCCAGTAAGACAAACCCTGCAAATAGCCTTAGTCTGTGTGTGTGCAAGCTAGTTGCCTTTGTCATTTTAACCATGTCCCCCCTATTTAATGACTGTGAAAGCCAGAATTTGTATGCAAAAACTCTTGTTTCTTCATAAAAACATCCTATTATTATGAAAATCTTTGCCCCGGTACACGAATGGGATTGTACTGGTGTAATTCTGGCCCCCAGCTCAGAAAACAACACAAATACTGCTTCTTGGGTGATCTCTTCACCAGTGACAAAGCTGAGTATGTAAGAATTCTTGATATCCCTAGAGCATTTTTATGTTTTATGCTGTTGGTGTTTTGTTCATGTATTCCTTCCACTATGGACAAAGCTCTATGATGGTCCCTGCATAGGATATACACATCCCTAAGTAACTACAATGCAAGGTATACAAGCAATGTTATCGTTCAATCACTTGGTTGTGTCCAACTCTTTGCAACCCCATGGACTGCAGAATGCCAGTCTTTCCTGTCCTTCACTATCTCCCAGAGTTTGCTCAAATTCATGTCCATTAAGTCGATGATACCATCCAACCATCTCGTCCTCTAAAGATATACACATATGGCAAAGTGGGAATTCCAGAAAAGAGTTGATGTCCAACTAGGAGAACCAGGGAGTCAGGCTGGGTCAGAGGAAGTATACAAAGTCAGTACTAAGTAGAAAATGAATGGATCTTTTTTCAGTTAATGTTTGTAAAGACAATCTCTGAAAATACAATAAATAACAACTAAGCCAGTTTCATATAGAAAACTACTAAATACATAATTGATGAAGAAAATGAAATAGTGTGAGGTCAAGGAATTTTCATGTTTAGATAGAGCAAATTAAGCCACAGCAGGCCAAGACTTCCATATTTTTCAAGGCATTAGAGAGCTATAAAAGCAACTAGGACTAAATGTGCTCAAGTTCTAGGGAGGGAAATGTGTTCTGAGGTGAGCTTCTGATGGCCAGTATTTTTTCTCTAGGGACATTTTCAAGCCCTGGCCACATTTTGATCAACCGTAGCCCAGGCAGAGGATCAATCCAATGGGAAAGAGAAACCAGCCAACTTTAGCTGTTACACAGAACTGAAGTGACACAATGAAAAACCCGAGGAGCCCTAAACACAGCCAACTTTGCCTGGAAGGAAATTTCTGGAGTTCTAGTGTTATACAGGAAGATGGGGAACTAGGTCAAAACTTCTAGAAAGCAGGAAAAAGTTCCCACAATCTCAAGACTTGCCAAATGAAAAGAATTGCTTCAAATACATGACTGCTCACTCCCTTAGGACATTTGCAAATTTTAAAGTTTTATGAGTTGGAAGGATAGTTACATGGAAAATGGCTAAAGGGAAGAGCTGGATTTTCTCTGGACTTCAAGGTTGAGGACACAAAGAATAGGCTCTCAAGCAAAAGCCTGGGAGAGCCTGTCCTAGGAAGAGGGACCCTAGCCAAGCTATATCCATGACTGAATTGAGATAACCACCTCCTCATTCTATCTGCATAGCAGAAAAAGAAGACACATGCTCTAATGGAAGATAAAATTATATCCAGCCACCATAGTACATTATTTAATACACAAAACAGTGCATTTAGTCAAAAATTCCTAGACTTGAGAAAAGTAGAGCTCCATATGCTTTATAACCAATAGAATAAAACAGAGACTAGAAATCGACCTGCTGATCCAGATTTTTGAGCTAGCAAGGAAATGACTATAATCAATGTGTTAAATAAAATATAGGAAAAGTGAACAAAATAAATGAAAGGATGAAGAATTTCACCAGAGTACTAGGATCTATTTTGTTTTTTAACTTATGGTTACAAAAGGGAAAAGATTAGAGAGAAGGATAAATTAGAAGGTTGGGATTAACATATATACACTACATAATCAACAAAGACCTACTGTATAGCACAGGGCACTCTACTCAATACTTTGTAATAACCTACATTGGAAAAGAATCTGAAAAAGAATAGATACATGCATATGTATATATATATAAGAATATATTTTTCTCTCCACCTGAAACTAACACAACATTGTAAATCAACTATTCCAATATAAAATAAAAATTTTAAAAGAATTAAATGGTTATTCTAAAACTAAAGCAAGTTAATATCTTACATTAAGAACTCAGTCAATGGAGTTGACTGAAAATTAGACGCACCAGAACACAAGATTAGCAAACTTGAAGACAGATTAATAGAAAACATTCAAAAGGAAGCATAAAGAGAAAAAAGAATAGGAGGAACAAAGAGAAAGAGACTTCTGGTAAGCACTTTCAATGTTTACCATATGTATCACTAAGTTCTAGAAAGAAAGAAGAGAGATGACATAAAAGCCATATGTTAAGTAAGGTATATTGGCCAAGAATTTCCCAAAACTGTTCAAGAACATCAACCCACAGTTACAAGAAGCTCAGCAAACCCCAAGCAGGATAAACACAAAGCAACACCCATAGTAAAGTTCCTGAAAACCAAAAATATTTTGTCATTGTATGCTTTTCTCTTTTTAAATTGAAGTATAATTTTAATGTTGCATTAGTTTCAGCAAAGTGATTCAGTTATACACATATGTATATTATTTTTATATTATTTTCTATTATGGCTTATCACAGAATATTGAATATAGTTCAGATTCTTTTCCCTTATAGGATATTTTAAAATATTGAATATAGTTCCCTGTACTATATAAGTCTTGTTGGTTATCTACTTTATACAAAAAAATCTTAAAAACAGCTAGAGATGAAAGTTATATTGTTTTCAAAGGAGCAACAATGAGATTTTCAACTTAGTTCTCAACAGAAATGATAGAAGCCAAAAGAATATATAATAACATTTTTAAGCACTGAAAGAAAAGCCAACTCAGATTTCTATATCTGATAAAAAAAAATCCTCTCAAAATTGAAAATAACAGTAGAGAATTTCAGACTAATAAAAACTGAAGAAGTTTATCAGTAGTAGGCCTTTACTAAAAGAAATACCAAGGAGAGATTTTCAGGAAAAAGAAGATGATCACAGTTGGAAACATGGGAAAAACAAACAATGAAGAAGACAGATGATACATATGTGGGTAACTGTAAATAAACATCGACCATACAAAAATAATCGGGAATTATTGTGAAATTTAAAATGTAGAGATAATTAAAATGTATAACAAGAGTAATTCGAAAGACTGGTGGTGGTGGTTTAGTCACTCAGTCGTGTCTGACTCTTTGTGACCCCATGGACTGTAGCCCGCCAGGCTCCTCTGTCCACAGGGTGGGTTCTCCAGGCAAGAATACTGGAATGAGTTGCCATTTCCTTCCCCAGGGGATCTTCCCGACCCAGAGATGGAGCAGAGTTTAATATTTCAAGTTTCTAGCAGTATTAGAGAAAAGATAAAAAATAATTTTAGTAAGTCATGTCAAGTTGTGATCTCTAGGTTAACCATTAAACTACTATTGCTAATAATAATAACAGGCTTAGCAGGTGGCTTAGCAGGTTAAGCAGGTGGTTTAACAGGCAGTGATAAAGAAAGTAAAAGTGTTAGTCACTCAGTCATGTCTGACTCTTTGTGACCCCATGGACTGTAATCCACCAGGCTCCCCTGTCCGTGGAATTCTCCAGGCAAGAGTACTGGAGTGGGTTGCCATTTCCTTCTCCAGGGGATCTTCACGACCCTGGGATCAAAACCAGGTCTCCCCCATTGCAGGCAGATCCTTTACTGACTGAGCCAGGGAAGACAGGTGATAAACAACCCTCCTGCCAATGCAGGAGACTCAAGGTTCAGTCCCTGGATCAGGATGATCCCCTGGAGGAGGGCACAGCAACCCACTCAGGCATTCTTATCTGGAGAATCCCATGGACAGAGAAGCCTGGCAGGCTACCATCCATAGGATCACAAACAGTCAGACACAACTGGAGAGACTTAGCATGCACTGATAATAAATGTAGTAAGGCAGAAACAAACATAACAGTGTAAAGCAATTATGCTTCAACTAAAATTAAAGAAATTTTAAAAAATAAATGTAAAATTAACAAATAAATAGGAGGAAAGTAGAATAATGAAAAATAATTCTATAAAAAGCAAGAAAGAGAAAAAATGTAAAACAGACCAAATTAAAAGCAAATAAGATGAGAGATATAAAACTAAATATATTAGTAAGCTCAGTGAAGATAAATGGGGCTTCTCAGGTGGCACAGAGATAAAGAATCCATCTGCCAGTACAGGAGACACAGGAGATGTGGGTTCAATCCCTGGGTTGGGAAGATCCCCTGGAGGAGGGCATGGCAACCCACTCCAGTATTCTTGCCTGATAAGTTCCATGGACAGAGGAGCCTGGTGGGTTGCAGTCCATGGAGTCACAAAGAGTCAAACACGCCTGAGCACACACACACCTAAGAATAAATGGACTAAATATTCCAAATGAAAGAATAAGATTGTCAGACTGGTTTAAAAATAGCTCCTCATATGATCCTGCTGCTGCTACTGCTAAGTCACTTCAATCGTGTGACCCCATAGACAGCAGCCCACCCAGCTCCCCCGTCCCCGGGATTCTCCAGGCAAGAACACTGGAGTGGGTTGCCATTTCCTTCTCCAATGCATGAAAGTGAAAAGTGAAAGTGAAGTCTCTCAGTCGTGTCCGACTCCTAGTGACCCCATGGACTGCAGCCTACCAGGCTCCTCTGTCCATGGGATTTTCCAGGCAAGACTACTGGAGTGGGGTGCCATTGCCTTCTCCAATATGATCCTAACAGGAGACAAAATTTAAATACAAGGATATACCAAAAGAAAGCTGATGTAGCTACCATAGCAGTAAGTATGGTAAAAATTTAAAAATATATATATAAACAAAGTTCATGAAAATGAATATGACTTCTTCCTATGTTAAAAGCCTAGCATTTCTAGGTTGATAATACTTTTGCATACTAGGTGCTGTTTTAAATATTATAAATCAGTTGTAGATAATCAATATATTAAGAAATTTAAGATATTATCGGACATGAAACGAAAAAGAAAAAACAAAGAGAAAAAGCAGATAAATAGGCAAATGGACATGATAGATGATAGATAAAAAGATTGATAGGTAGATGATATATAGATAGCAAATAGATAAGAGACAAATCTTTTTGCATATTTGTTACACACTCTCCCAGGATTAATATCTTTGGCTTCAATTTCTACCATACTTCTTAGATTTATAGGCCCTTTCTCACAGTATTGATTCTTTAAACATGGTTCATAATCTCCAGGCAGGCTGCCCTTCACAGCCCCCAATCTCCACCCCCACACAAACAAACACACAACTCTCTCAATATTTTCAGAAGAAAAGAGATAATATGGTTCCAAAAGCCCTGAAACCACTGAGGGGTAGGGAGTCAAGTCAAACTAGAAGCAGGATGATGTATTCTAAGAATGAAAAAAAAAAAAGATGCTTTCTCTGCTGAAGGAAGATATATAAAAGTTATCCCAATACTACTAGTGGGAAAAAAAAATGTCCTGTTTGGGGATAAAAAGTGAAGGAATTTGTCTGGTGTATATCACTATGGATGTCAATTAAGTCTCAGATTCAGGTTTGACTCTTTAAAATGCTAGCGAACGCAGACCAAGTGGATTTTAAGACATGAGTAGTTAATGGACGAAGCAGAGTGTTAATAAATTCCAAAGGGCTTGTTCCATCAAGAAAGACTCAGCTAATCTGCTGAAGCCTAACTCACAGGACCTCCTAAGACACATTCTGTTCGTGTTTGTGTTCCACACCAATTACAGATTTCTGAAGGGCCATCAGAGCAAAACTATGCCCTTAATATGTAAGCCGACACTGCTGTGACTAAGATCGCAATTGGACTGGGACAAATCTCTGCGATCTTGATATATGAAAATCCAGATAGATGGTTTCCATAGAAATGAATAAAAACATTTCCAAATTACTTATTCAAGATTAATCCACTGCAGCTCTGCAAAGCAAATACATTTGATGAGGCTCAGTAAAGCAGCCAATGAAAAATAAACTACAATTGCCCAATAAGGTAGTTCCCTTCACTGACAAAAAAAAAAAAAAAAAACCCACGCAGTTAAAATGTGCTTTTAGGCAAAGTGTTACCTTTTAATTTCAGGTGCACAAATCCACCAAATTAATAACTAGAAACACCTTAAAGATTACTGAATAGGGTTTTAAATGGATGGAAAGAGTAAAGACTGTAGCCACCGATCCTCCTATCCAAACTTGGATTCTATTCTTTCCAGCTGGGTTAATTTGGGCAAGTTACAGTCTTCTCTCTCAGCTTTAGTTTCATTATCTGCAAAATGGGAGTGATGATATTTTTCTCTTGAGTAGAATGAAAAAATTTTACACATTTCAGGTGAAGACAGCATAATGCAGAAGGGTTGTACTCAAGACCATTATTAGTAAGAGAAGGAGAAATTCAGGAGCCACATAATTCACTTCAGTGTCCCAAGTCAACCATCCTCTAGCATTACTCCATTTTCTTTTCGGTTGGTAAGATTTCCATTTATACAAGTAAACTGAGCTGGAAGCCTGGGGAATTACCCAGACTAAATGATTGGTCTTCAAGTGCCCCATTGACACAAGTCTACTCTCTTACCTCCTCCCAATATGCTTTGATTTCAGATATCTGGTATGAAATCCAATACTCTAAAAATTGAACTCATGGCATACGTAGCAGGATATTAGATACAATTTTTCCTATTGTCTCAGGTTAGAACTTTGGCTAAGTCCTCAAAACTGAAGACAGTGGGTATTCAGTACCAATATGTGTTAGTTTAGATTCTCTGAGAAGCAAACACCATGATAGGTATAGACGTGAAAAAACATGAATTGAGGAAGAGGCCTATTTGGGAGATGGGGGAGGCAGTAGCGGAGACAGGAAGAACTTTGAGAATACAGTTCAGGGGGATTTCCATGGTGGTCAGTGGCTAAGATTCCAAGCTTCCAATGCAAGAGGTAGGGGTTCGATCCCTGGTCAGGGAATGAAGATCCCACATGCCACACAGCATGGCCAAAAAAAAAAAAATGCATTTCAGGTCTGACCATAGTGATTTCAGGTCTGACCATAGTGAAGAAGGAAGGGAAGAAAGGTGAGTTGGACATGGAGAATCTTAGCCCCCAGTTAGCCTCTAAAGTTTGAAGGAGGTCAGTCAGAAGTTCTAAAACCAACATCACTCATCAGAAAAGTCCCCTGCTTGAAGGGAGCAGGCCTGTATTAGTACGCCTGACCCACTCAGTCATTGGCTGGCAGCAATCCATGAGGACAGTGGCTTTGACACAGTGACCGACTCAGAGATCAGCCACTGGGGCTGTCAGTCAAGCGAGCTCCCTGCAGCAGGAAAAGTGAGCAGTGGGTGTGCATGTCTTCCTATGTGAGGGTCATATTCCCAGAGGACTCGCTGAAGAGGCAAAAAGGTCCAGTAACTTATAACCTTCCAACACTTCTGAAGCAAAGACTGTAAATTTATTAGAGATTTTCAAAGGGAATTTGTAGAATTCAAGAATGCTGGGCCATTTTACTACTCTCCAGACACTCATGGAAATCAAAGCTATTTGACTGAGTAGAAGCTAAGATCTCTGCTAACTACCCAAAGGTACCTTCCTGCTGTAGAACAGAGCCTGCTCTGTCCTGCTTCCAAAGCACAATCCAGAGCACCCTTGGGAGAACCTAATATGTGTTCCCATCGAATTAGGGATCAGGGAGCAGATAGTGCCTTCCTTTATGCTGGCAGAGCCGGAGGTGGGATTCTGGTTGGAGAACCACTGGCATATACATTTTGGACATTCCCTCTTCACATCAGATTTATTATTTGAGATCCAGTTTCTGCAGCCTTTGTTGCTGTTTAGTCGCTAAGTCGTGTCCAACTCTTCGTGACCCCATGGACTGCAGCCCACCAAGCTCCTCTGTCCATGGGATTTCCCAGGCAAGAATACTAAAGTGAGTAGCCCTTTCCTTCTCCAGGGAATCTTCCTGACCCAGGGATTGAATCTGAGTCTCATTCATTGCAGGCGCCGTCTTCACTGCTGAGCCATCAGCCAAGCCCTTAGAAACAGCAAAGGCTACAACTGTACTGTTCATTGCCTTGTTATTTGTCTGTGACTTGAAGCAGATTATCAGAGCCTCCATTTACTCATCTATGAATGAGAATAGTAATTTCTACCCCAAAATTTGGTCAGAGTTAAATGAGATAATGTAACAGCTTGAGAAACCTCTACCAATAGTAACTCTATTTCCAAATAATGAAATAAAGTGAGTGCTCTGTAATCCTGTCCTAGTATACATTTTGAGGAAACACAGATTTTGTAATGTTAAAAAAGCACTTTTACAGTAGATCCCTACTGATTATCCATTTTAAATATAGCAATGTGTACATGTCTATCCCAAACTCCCTAACTGTTCCCCTTACCCAGCTTCCCAATGATAACGCTGGATCTGCTAAGTCCGTGAGTCTGTTTCTGTTTTACAAATAAACTCATTTTTACCTTTTTTTTTTTTAGATTCCACAAATAAGCACTGGGAACTCTGCTCAGTATTATGTAACAACCTAATTGGGGAAAGAATTTGAAAACGAATAGATATGTATACATGTATAGCTGAATCACTTTGTGGAACAACTGAAACCAACACATCATTGTTAATCAGCTATACTCCAATATAAAATAAAAAGTTTGTTTTTAAAAAGTGCAAGTTGCTCAGTCGTGACTGACTATTTGCAACCCCATGGACTATGCTGTCCATGGAATTGTCCAGGCCAGGAGTGGGTAGCCTTTCCCTTTGCCAAGGGAATCTTCCCAACGCAGGAATCAAACCCAGGTCTCCCGCATTGCAGGCGGATTCTTTACCAGCTGAGCCACAAGGGAAGCCCATAAAAGCCACTTGTAAAGAACTTGAAGCTTATAAGGAATTCATTGAAGACCTAGAAACTTAATGGGACTAAGGACAGCTAGTGAACTTTTCTCAGTACTCTTGTACTTTAAAGACAATACTTTCATAAGTGCACAATGTTTTATTGTTTAATGGCTCTTCATTACTCTACAGTTTGCTTCAAGTTAATACATGGGACAGAATGAAGAACTATCCCAGTTTGACTAGGATCTTTACAGTTTTACCACTCAAAGTGTCATATCTCAGAAACCCCTCAGTCCCAAGCAAACCTACATGAGTCGGCTACATATGAACTTCCTAGTACATTTGCCTAGAATATTTTAGGCAATCAGTTAATGTTAACTATTGTCATTTTCTTTTATTGAAATTTTAATTCATTCTCTGTCAGCAAGACTGTACTGAACTTTCAAGTACAAAGGTGAATAAGACTCAGGGTCTCCCTTGTAGAGCGCAGAGATTAGCAGAAAAAGTGCATAAGTGAGACTCACTGAATTCACTTCCAAAGTTGGCTTTTGGTGCAATGTACTCTGTATTTCCATAGAATCTTTAAAGAGTAAATGTAATATATATACTTTCTAAAAACTGCTGTATTAGGCAGAACTCTCCAGAGAAACACATCCAAGAGGAGAAATATACATACATATATATATATATATATATATATATATATATATATATATATATATATATGAGAAGAGTTTGGAGAAGGCAGTGGCACCCCACTCCAGTACTCTTGCCTGGATGGAGGAGCCTGGTAGGCTGCAGTCCATGCTAAGGGTCGGACACGACTGAGCGACTTCCCTTTCACTTTTCACTTTCATGCATTGGAGAAGGAAATGGCAACCCACTCCAGTGTTCTTGCCTGGAGAATCCCAGGGAAGGGGGAGCCTGGTGGGCTGCCATCTATGGGGTCGCACAGAGTCGGACAAGACTGAAGTGACTTAGCAGCATGCGAAGAGTTATTACAGGAGGTGGCTCGTACAATTATGGAGGTCAAGAAGACTCCAATTACCTGACCACTAATCTACATGTTGTGAGAAGGTATCTTGTAGATGTGATTAAATTCTATAGTCAGGTTATTTTAGGTAAGAAATATTATTCTAGTTATGGTACTGGACTTGATTCAGTCAGTTGAAATACCATAAGAAAAGGAGAGGGACTTCCCTGGCATCCAGTGGTTAAGACTTCCAACGCAGGGAGGTGCAGGTCCAATCTCTGGTCAGGGGGCTAAGATCCCACAAGCCTTGTGGCCAACAACCCAGAAACATAAAACAGAAGAAATGTTGTAACAAAGTTAATAAAGACTTTAAAAATTATCCACATCAAAAAAAGGAAAAAAACTTTTAAAAAAAGGAGGAAGAAGAAAAATAAGAAATTCCATCTGTGGATTTCCTCTTCAGCTAGTGCTGGACAGTTCCAGCCTGCCCTTCTTGATCACCTGTGTATGGATTTCACTTGCCTAGCAACCTCCACTGTTTCAAAAATAGCCCTTCATTATATATTTTCCCCTTAGAATAAAAAGCATTGACACTCAAGTCTTGAAGTTTTGCCCTTTGAAGGTATATTTCAAGGGGCAAAACTTCAAGGAGTAAAACAACACAATTAGGGAGTAAACACAAATTTAAATATGGCAATAACCACCTTTAAATATGGCAATAACATTGCATATTACAAATTGTTATTTTTGTCAGCATAAAAGATAGGGTTCCACCAAAATACAGAAGTAGAAATATAGATACGTCCTTAAAATTTTTATTGATAATTTTGTTTACTATTGTCTCAGCAGAAGTTTATACAAATTGAAATTAATAAAAAACTACATAAGAATCATTATGCATTTGCAAAGGCTGTAAAATTTATCCTTGTTATCAACAGAATACAAGTTACGTGAAAATCTTGATAATAGCAACGTAACTAGTGATTTTACTGAAATGAATATGCAAAAAATAAGTTTTATGAAATAAATATATACTAATATATAAATATGTACGCTTTTATCTTTACTTATGTAAACCTCATTAGCCTATCAATAAAATGCACATACATGCAAAATTGGAGAAGGAAATGGCAACCCTTTCCAGTACTCTTGCCTGGAGAATCCCTGGACCGAGCAGTTGGATGGGCTATGGTCCATAGGGTCTCAGAGTCAGATACGACAGAAGCAACTTCATACACATGCATGTAAATCCAAAATAATAATTAAATTCAGCTACCTTAGACACTTTGCTGACTTTCAGTCATGTACAAACCACATTTTTATGCATTTTTTATCACTATAGAGCTATTTTATTAAGGTAAGAGTTTGGACATATCTTTAAGAGTTTGCTAGTTTCTTAAATAGTTTTTTTATAATTGAACTTAAGACACCTCATGTCCCACATATGTCAAGAACAGGCCTGAACTGAGACTTTTCAATATAATTTTGGTTTCTCCACCCTTATTATACTACCGCAATAAACACTCAAGACTCTCATATAGAAGAGCCTCTAGATTTTTCTATATTCCCAAGAGAGCTTAAAAAGCCAAAGGAGCTGAAAGAACACCATTAGAAAAGGTCCTAGGAAAGATACAGAATGACTTGCAAGGACCTGATGACCAGACATCATTGCAAGACTGTCAGCTTTAGGGCAGACAGCAAAAGCCATATATATGCCATGGTCCTAAAGAATGAATTCCCTCCCAGGAGTTGAGGATGAGAAACAACCAATCATACTTCATGTGATCATATCAACTGAGACTAAAAAGGGATTTGACAAAAGTTAACACTCATTGATAATAAAAACTCTCAGAAAAATAGAAATAGTAACACTTCAGTTTAAGAAGGAACAGCTACCAAAAAAAAAAAAAACACTCACCAACAACCTACCATTAACATTGTACTTAATGATGAAAAACTGAATGCTTCTCTCCTAAGGCAAGAACAATGCAAGGATATCAGCTCTCACCATTCTCATTATAGTGCTAAAAATGGTAACTAGTGCAGTAAAGCAAGTAAGGAGGGAAAAAGACAAAGATAGGAGTAAGAAATAGATTTGTCCTTGCTTGTACCAAACATGATTGTCTATGTATAAAATTCCAAAAATCTACCCCCAAAATTTTTGGAACATATAAGTATATTTTGCAAGATAACAGGAAAAGATAAACATACAAAAAAACAAGTGTTTTTTTTATATACCTTCACTAATGGTAAAGAACACACCTGCCAACGCAGGCGACTCAAGAGACGCAAGTTCAATCCCAGGGTCAGGAAGATCTCCTGCAGGAGGAAATGACAACCCACTCTAGTATTCTTGCCTGGGAAATCCCATGGACAGAGGAGCCTGGTGGGCTACAGTCTATGGGGTTGCAAAGAGTCAGACAGGACTGAGCACACACTACCCCACTATACCATCAGTGAGCACATGGACACAGAAAAAAACACATAATACTTCTCAGTCACTCAAAAGAGACAAAGTACTAGGTATTAAATATAACCAAACATACCTGAAAACTACAAAACACTGATAAAAGATGTCAAAGTTCTAAATACATAGCAAGCTGTAGCGTGTTTATGGACCAGAAGGAAAAAAAAAAGCCTGCCGGGCTAGAGTCCACAGGGTCACAATGAGCCAGACACAATTGAGCCACCGATCATGCACAGAATGAAAGGTAGAAAGATTAGGACAAGTTGTCCCAGTCAATTAAAGTTAAAAAGAAAAAAGACACAACGTGCCTTAAAGAGTTTATTGTAATTTAAAATATACAAATGCACATTTATTTGCTAATCTGCTGCTTTAAAGCCATAGGCTCTTCTCTGAGAATCAAATATCAATAGAGCTGGGTGTGTCTACACACACCCATGTCGTGCTGTCTACCATTCCAGTGTGGTTCTTTAAAGGGAAAAAAAGCTTATAGAAATTTTTTGTTGTTGTTTTTCTTCTTTTTCAAGCAATTTACAGTTATCTCTGACACAAGTCTAATGCAACTTTTTAAAGCAAGTCTCTAGTTCTCTCCAAAGGAATCATAAAAATGAAATGACTGAACTAACAATCTTTCCTCAGGGATAACTCTTAATACGTGGTACAGATCTTTTAGAGCAGATCTAAACTCAATGTATTTCTAAACTGAGGTGAATTTTTGGATGTGCTGATTTGTATTTTTTTCCTATAAAACATATTTTACTCTCCTAA
Source organism: Budorcas taxicolor (assembly GCF_023091745.1). NCBI lineage: Eukaryota > Metazoa > Chordata > Mammalia > Artiodactyla > Bovidae > Budorcas > Budorcas taxicolor. Next base: position 25,141,733 of record NC_068931.1, read on the forward strand.
TAAAAAATAAGTCCTGAATGTTCCTACAAAAAAAATAAGGTGGATAAGTTCATGTTCATAATAAAAAATGTAAGTTATCCATGTGCTCATAATCGCCTTGGTCTCCTTTCTAACATTACACAAAAAAAATGGAAATTTCTGTCCAAAGTAAATTTTTTTCCACCTCATTTTCCCTTTGCACTCAATGTGTACACTTTTATAGTACATTCTAAACTCCAATAGCATATTCAAAAGCAGAGACATTACTTTGCCGACTAAGGTCCGTCTAGTCAAGGCTATGGTTTTTCCTGTGGTCACGTATGGATGTGAGAGTTGGACTGTGAAGAAGGCTGAGCGCCGGAGAATTGATGCTTTTGAACTGCGGTGCTGGAGAAGACTCTTGAGAGTCCCTTGGACTGCAAGGAGATCCAACCAGTCCATTCTGAAGGAGATCAGCCCTGGGATTTCTTTGGAAGGAATGATGCTAAACCTGAAACTCCAGTACTTTGTCCACCTCATGTGAAGAGTTGACTCATTGGAAAAGACTCTGATGCTGGGAGGGATTGGGGGCAGGAGGAGAAGGGGACGACCGAGGATGAGATGGCTGGATGGCATCACCGACTCGATGGAAATGAATCTGAGTGAACTCCAGGAGTTGGTGATGGACAGGGAGGCCTGGCATCTGCGATTCATGGGGTCACAAAAAGCCGGACACGACTGAGCGACTGAACTGAACTGAACTGAAACCCCAATATAGGACAACACAGCCAAGAATCCTCTCAAGCACAAAAACCCCATCACCATAAAAACCCCAATAAAACTTGTTTGAGGGGATTCATGGTTCTGTTGTCCTGGTGCATATTGAAACAACTCATATGCAAAGGTGAAAACAGAAAAAAAACATACAAGGTGTCCTCATTTGGGGACTTAACCCAATAGTTGAGTAATTTCTATCAGCCATGTTAATGGTAAGTGAGTTGCCCATGTTTTGAAAGTAGTGTTCATTGTCACCTAGGACCATCTATCTCGCTGTTTAATTCAAGCATGCCCTGTACAGTATCCTGATAACAAGATACTGTGCGTGTGTTTACATATATGTGTGTGTGTGTGTTTATATATATGAATCAGAAAAGTAAACATGCATAGACCCTGAAGTAACTGAATATGTGTATTTGAAGCTTTCTATTCTATTCCACCAAGTAGCTATTACAGACCACGCGATGCGATCACTGGAGGAGAACTGCAGAGACCACCCACAAACTCCATCTTCGACAATCCAGTTTGTGTGCTTGACTTTGATTTCCTGCTCAGAGTGCCAGTGGCTCTGCTAGGAAACTACCTGAAGACACTGATTTCTCAGAGGACACAGACCAGGAAAGAGAGACCGAACGAAAGAGAAACAAGCGCACTCAGGATGAGCCCCACAAGGGAAAGCCGAATCTCAAGATACAGAATTTAATTTTTCTGGTAATGGCGTAATTCTGCTCTCAAGCGAATCTTTCTTTACTCCACTTTATTTTGCACTTATTATCTCTGAGGCACAATTTTTAATCTATAATTCTCTCACCAGATAATTTAGACCTTTGTATATAGCAGTAAGCTCTATGTGCTACGTGAAACAGTCTGGTACTAAACTGTTTTGCCAGAGTAGATCTTATCATTCCCATTTTCCGTTTCTCTTTGGTCAGAGCCTGACTCGGAGAAGTAATGATGTAACCTGCATGACAAACAGTTGGGAAAGGATGATCAGTATGCCTCATTCTGTCAAAAGAAGTTTAAAACATCTCATCTTATTTCCCTCAAGAAGCGAAGAGGCAAGAACGAGCATGATAGTGGACGTCGGGTAGGGCTGTATCAGGAGGGACAAAGGAGGGGAGAGCAGCAATAGCAGTGGGAGAGAAAGGTGAAGAACTAACGTGCAGAAATGTGACAGAATCTGGAAGAAAAAAGTGCAGACAGACTCAGGACAAAGACTGTTTTTTTTCAGTTTATGATACACAGCCAATTTCTTCACCATCTTGGTCATCTCAACCTTTATCTCTACTGTCTCCTGTAGAAGATAACATTGTGCTTAATCATAGGACAGGGGCTCCAAAAAAGGAAGGAATGGATTTTTTAAAATCAGAAAATGAGCCCGCAAATAAATGGTACAGAAAGGCATAAACAAGTACTAAAAAAAAATAAGAAGGTACATATACATTGGAAATTTATTCTGAATACTGTCCTTGAATCGTCATAGAACATAGATAAGATGAGTCTCATCACTAAAGCACACAAATCACTTCATCTCTTAGTAAGGAAACTCTCTGGGTCCAGGAGGATAAACACATTATAATAAGAAATACAGCTCTTATGTAAATGCTGTCACAGAAAGGTTTGAAGATATCTCAAACAAGTCCTTTAGGTTCCTAAAAGTTGTCAGGGGGTTGCAGCTCACTTTATAAATCCCATGATATGTTTCAAATTACAATAAGATACCATCAAATATTCCAATAAAAAGCAGTTTTGTTTTTAAAAAAAAAAAAAAAAAAGAAGGGAAGGAAGAAAGAAAAAGTCAAATGAGCAATCTGTTTTATGTTTGGTGGCAAGCAAGTGCTTCTATGGGCTTCCTGCGTGGCACTAGTGGTAAAGAACCCTACTGCCAATGCAAGAGATGTAAGAGATGCGGGTTTGACCCCTGGGATGGGAAGATCCCCTGGAGGAGGTCATGGCAACCCACTCTAGTATTCTTGCCTGGAGAATCCCTTGGACAGAGGAAGGAAGAAGTCTTATCATTTCCTATTCTCTTTCTCTGGGTCTCCAAATTAAAACACCGCAGAAAAGATTATGCTCCCTTTATCCTTCTCAAATTACATAATGAACAGAATTTCACTGAAAATATTGCCCTTTAGGTCAACAACCCATCTTAATCATCTAGTTTACTGATGTAGTTGCACCTGAATTTTTATTAACCTGTTTTTAACTTTGCCTTTGAATTACTTTGAGAAACAAAACTGATAGTAGATTCTAGGTAATAAACTGGGCCAAATTTGCAAGTTGGGGTCCAACCTTCTCACACCATCCAAAAGTGTCTAACATTGAAATTCTGGCTTCAGTGAAGTTTATGAATGCATATTTTAATTAATGCAGACTGTGAGATCTAGCAATGTAGTGGAAACATTCTCTATAAAAAGAAAAATAGTTCCAGAAGGATATATGGACTTAACTCACGTTTCCTAATAAATATGACTGCCATGTCACTTGAAAATTAAGTTCTTTTTTAATTAGTGACAATAGGAAAAACATAGAATGTGTTATACCAGTAAAACAAAATCAAAAACTAAAAAAACAAGCATGAACACATAGAAGGTAACAGTATAGTTTTGAGTATTTTTGCAGTATATTATCCATATAGGATTTTTTTTTTTGCTCCACCAGGTGTTGGTCGTGGCATGCAGGATCTTTAGTTGCAGCATGTGAACTCTTAGTTGCAGCATGTGGGATCTAGATCCCTGAGCAGGGATCGAACCTCTGCCCCCTGCACTGGGACTGCAGAGTCTTAGCCACTGGACTGCCAGGGAGCCCCCATTTAGGATTTTAATAGAAGCATTTCCCATCTGATATTTGTACTTCCCTGGTGACTCAGTTGGTAAAGAATCTGCTTGCAATGCAGGAGACCCAGATTCAACCCCTGAGTCAGGAAGATCCCCTGGAGAAGGCAATGGCAACCCACTCCAGTATTCTTGCCTGGAGAATTCCACAGACAGAGGAATCTGGCGAGCTACAGTCCATGGCGCAGCACACAGTCAGACACAACTGAGCAACTAACACTTCCACGTCCACCTGAAATTTACCATAAGATTTGTAAGTAATAGTATGCTATTTTCAAAAGTCATTTAATTCCAGCAAAAATCTAGATGCCAGGAAGAGCCATTAGACAATACTTTATGGTAAAAAGTGAGTCAAAGAATATGAAAACAAGACACAAATCTAAAAACAAAAAGGTTTTCAACAGAGATAAAGTCAAAAGGTACATTTAGTGTTATATTGCAGTCATGATCATCCCCTCTCCAAAAAAAAGTTTAGCGGCTTAGAAGAACAGAAATTTATTTCTCACTCAAAACTTGCTGTGGGTCAAGGGGACCCCCCGGAGCTTCTCTGAGACACTGAGTGAGGATCCAGAGAGACAGAGGCTCCACCCTCCTGTCACTGTACCATCTGGAGCACGTGATCTCCTGGTTCGGTGACACAAGAATTAGGGAGAACAGCACACTAACATTTATGTGCCTCCACCCAGCTCACTTCTGCACACATGTCATTGGCCAAAGCAAATTCCATGGCTATGTCTTGAGGATAAGGGAAATTTAGCCTTCTCTGTGGCTGGAGAGGAGACCAGATATATTGATGACCAAGAACAATAGGTACCATAAACGGTAAGAGCAACTTTGGAGGGGATACTCAATTTTTCTGGTTAAGTATGGGATGACTCTTTCACCAGCAATTACTTCAAAGATAACCCTGATGAGAAGGACAACAGTCTGAAAGAGAGGGATTCACCTTATTTCTCTGCCATTCTGATGGGCCCTCTGAATGTCCTCCTCTCTCCAGCCTACTCCCCATCTCCCCTCCACTCTGATTTAAGACATTCACCTTCTCCTAGAAACCTAACCTAATCCTCTTGGACTAGGTTAGAGAGGCCTCATATGTGACTTCAGAGCATCCTATAATTGCTCCTGTCTGTTAGCTTGTTCACATAAGGTGTTTTGATACACAGAAATGCAGGTAAAATGTGTGTGTGTGTGTGTGTGTGTGTGTGTGTGTGTGCTCAGTCATCCAGTCATGTCCGACTCTGTGCGACCCTATGGATTGTAACCCACCAGGCTCCTCTGTCTGTGGGATTCTCTAGGCAAGAATACAGGAGTGAATTGCCATTTCCTCCTCCAGGGGATCTTCCCAACCCAGGGATAAAAGCTACTTCCAAACCAAACTCCCCTGCTTCTCCTGCTTCTCCTGCATTTGCAGGCAGATTCCTTACCACTGAGCCTCCTGGGAGGCCCCAAGGTGGAATATATACTTGATACCTAGTATATGACTAAACTAGTCAATCATCCCACTAGCACTTTGCATTTATTAATTTAGCAGTCTCTCTCACAAAACTGTGAGAGTGCCCCTACCTCGCTCTTACTTGAGGACATCTTCCTCCAGGTCAGTCTTTTCTCACCCACTCATACCAGCCTTGACCATTGACCTGACCTTCAGTCCCTCACAGCCTCTGCTTCCCAATGGTTCTATATACTCTTATCTTGACCCCCAAATTTCTTTGTATTCACCTTCTATAGTATTCTTGAACTATTACAGAACACATAAGCACATAAGCCTTTCAGTAACATACACATTAGTAAATGGTTTTATTCGCAATGAAAATTGATTTCCGGAAAATACAATCAATAAATTAAGGAAGCAAATGTTCAAAAATTACTAAAGGATTTTCTCCTCCCTCCTATTCCAGATAATCTTTTCTTCTACCTCTCAATCCAGGTAATATTTTCTCTGACATTCTATGTAACTGCCATACAGTGTAGACGGTTCAATTTCAAATTTTACTTGTCCAACATCTTTGAAATTTTATTTTCCACTAATTTCACAATGCTTATGCGGTTGTTCAGACATCTGAAATAATTCCATCAAGATAACCATTTACACATATGTGATATTTACAATATACATGGTCTCCTCCCCATGTGTTATCTCGTTCAATCAGTAATATCTATCCTCTTTTGAAAATCATATTAAAATTAGTGCGTGTGTGTGTGTGTGTGTGTACTTAGCAGCTCAGTTGTGTCTGACTCTTTTGACCCCATGGACTGTTGCCCACCAGGCTCCTCTCTGGTATTTTTCAATCAAGAATGCCAGAGTGGGTCGCCATTTCCTTCTCCAAAATGATTGTATCATGTGATAAATAACCAGCACCAATTATTATTTTTATCATAGAGTAACATAAATTAGCACTTTATTATTATGTACATTTCTCTATGTCTTAATAAACTCATGCTGGAAATTGGTTTTATTGAAATACTCTATATCTGGTTTTCCTGAGAATAACTCCTGGATTCTCAGTCACAGTCTTCTCCCTGTAGGGTAAAAGCTCTGATCCTCTCATCAATGTCAGCCATGAATAATTTTATAACCTCTCTGGTAGGTTATGTGCATTGGAGTTTTTCATTGGCCTGTGAAACATTTATTATATTCTGAGAACTTATTAAGCATGGTATAAAACATGGAAAAGATATAGTCCTTATCCTGTAACCCCTTCATCTAAATAGCACAAGTAACCAAATAAAAACAGTACGTCACAAAGATTGGTTTCAATTTCCTTCATTTCTTTTTAGGATTATGATGTAATTTTTCAAAGACCATGTCTGGGAGCTTCCATCTAAGGAGAGCCTGTGGTCATTTGAGATTAGAAGATGGTTCACCAAAGAAATGAGTTTTGAGCAAGACCCACTGAAGCAGAATTTGGGCCATACATCAGAAGAAATGCTGCAACAGAGCTTAGCATACAAGAACTGAAACACCAGCTTTTCAGGCGGAAGCATCTGCTAGAGAAAGCTCTGAATTCGGAGTAAAGAAAGGTTTGAGTTCCTGGTCCTTGCCCTCAAGCATGATGAACTCTGTGACCTTTGGCAAACAATTTCATCTCTCTCTACATCTGTTCTGTTCTCCGGGTATAAGAAGGGGATGAGTTTTCTGATCTGTGCTGCTTGCAGAGATGGTGGAAGTGCATAGAATAGGAGACTTCATGAGTATTTTGTGATCTTGGATCTGGGGACCTGAACACTTAGTGGTTCCACCCCTCTCACATATAAGTCAGAGATAGAGCAGCCAGAATGTAGCTCCAAACCCTGGGTTTGCCTGGAGAAGGGCAGTTCTCCCTTTGCTTCTCATTTAGATCATCTCCCTAGGACTTCCCAGGTGGCTCAGACAGTAAAGAATCTGCTTGCAGTGCAGGAGACTCAGGTTAAATCCTTGAGTCAGGAAGATGCCTTAGAGAAGGGAATGGCAATCCACCCCATTCTTGCCTGGAGAATCCCATGGACAGAGGAGCCTGGCGGGCTACAGTCCATGGGGTCACAAAGAGTCGGACACAACCTGGAAGTGATTGAGCACGAGCAAGATTCCATGTTAAGTAGTAGAGATTTAATGGGGAGGAAGCAAAAACTACTGGGATCCCTGCTTTCGTAGAAGGTGAATACTATAGGAGAAGACAATTAAATAGAACAGGCACAAACTGCAATAAAAGCTACAAGGGACAAAAACAGGGCGTAAGACAGACAGTAAGATGAGGATGTAAATACTTTAGTCTGGCCAGAGAAGACCCCTCTGAGAAGGTGTCACTGAGATGAGATTTGAAAGATGAGAAGCCAGCTCTGCCAAAAGCAAATGAGCAGAATTTCAGACTAAAGCATTCATAACATCCCTGAAATGGCAAAAGAGGAGAAGAGGAAGTCTGAATTTCATTTTAATACATTCATTCTCTCTACTGCGTGAAGAACAAACCCTAGGGGAGCAAAAATGGTGGCAAAGAGACTAGCCAAAGGTCATTGCAGGGGTTCAGGAAAGAAAAAAAATGGAATTCCAGGCATCTGGTGCTGAAATTAAGTATGAATGTTGGCCTTGCAGAAGGAGAGAGTCAAGCAGGGGCCAACAACCCAGAGTTACTGACCTCTTGCTTGTGTGTGTGCTAAGTCACTTCAGTCGTGCCCAGCTCTTTGCAACCCTGTGAACTGTTTCCCACCAGGCTCCTCTGTCCATGGGATTTTTCAGTCAAGAATACTGGAGCAGGTTGCCATTTCCTCTTTCAGAGGATCTTCCTGAGCCAGGAATTAGATAGCAGGGATCGAACCTGCATCTCTTGCGTCTCCTGCATTGCAGGCGTATAGTAAAGACAATAAATAAGAAGGCAGAGAGGGATAGACAGTGGAGAGCAAAGAATATCCTATTCCCATCTCCCTACATCTGTGAGGGATTTAAGCAGCAGGAGGCAGACACAATGGTAAAAACAAACCCTTTGGAAAAGACTTCAAATTCTAGGTTGCAGTCATGGATACAGTCTACAGAGATTATAATAATCTGGCCAAGCTATATTATATTAAGAAAATGTTGAGCAAAAACCACACAGCAGAGGTTTGTTCCCTACTGATACTTGAAAGTAAAGCACTGCTCCAAAATCAGTCTCCATGAACACGATTCCAGCGGGCTCTCCGTTGCCTTTGCTCTGTCCCAGTGATGATCAACACCACCAATTTGTTCTCAATAAACACAAAAACTCTTCCTGAGTCAGTGTTCTTTCAGCTTAAGCTCGATGGGCACAGCTGCAAATGCTTGGTGCCATGAAGCCACAAAGATTTCCAATGATTTTCTGTATTTCTTTCAATTTTAATTGAATTGGTAAGACCTCCACAATAACATCAAAAGCTGCCTTCAGAGCTGGCCTCTTGGATTCCTCTTAGTCCTAAAATTCAAAATGCAGCAAGCAAAAGCATGGGTGTTAGAATTCCAGTGTGTTTAAACCAAAATTCTAAATGTGTCTTCCTTTTCCTAGAGGAACTCAGAAGTTCAATGTCTGGTTTCCAAAGACCATTTACGGTTCAGATTCAGTCTGTAAGTCTATTGAGCTGGTAGGGTGGGTACCACTAATACATGTGGTTTACATTAATGCTATTCATGATGTTTACCCTAACTCGGCAGGAAGCAGCCCCACCAGATGGTATTCACGTTTAGTGTGTTGCTAAAATTCACTCAGAACCCCCATTCGCAAGATGAATCCATCAATTGCAGCGTCGATAAAACACATGCCTCTGCATTGTTATCAAGAAGACCATTTTCAATCAGAGGAGAAATACTGCACAGGACGCTCAAGATGAAATGTTAAAATCAAACGTTTTCCCCAGCCTGCATTGTAATATGGGGTCAGCTGATACCTGCAGAGGCTGGTGCTTAGAAAAGGGTATTTCAAGTGAGCAAGGGTTTGGTAGCTTCCAGGAGAAGAGCAAGTGATTCGGTGCAAAAAGGGTAAATTTTCTCTGCACCTTCCCAACTGAGGACATTGTGCTCATCTCAGGCGGATACTAAGTGATGCAGTAAAGCAGCAAATTAGAAGAATGTAAATTCTTTAGTAGGAATTGCACGCAGGGGAAAAAATGCCTCCAAATGCTCATATTTGTTTTCATGTAAATAATGTACACTCTTCCTAAAATCAGACTGGCACGAGCCTAAGTAAGATATCAAAATCTGCAACAGATAATACACCGGACTCCAAAACGGCTGGGACACAGTCATCTTCCTTCTTGGATGGAATTCTTGCTGGCAAAATGAGAGAGATCTACCCACATGCAAAGCCAGCAGTTTCGGTCTTTTGCTTCCTCGCTTATCCTTGATAGGAGCATGGGTTTGTGTTCTCATTCTCTCTCTTCTCTCTGATTTCTTGTTACACTAAATTGTATGCTAATTGGCTGAGCGATCCCAGACGATATCAGTTATGGTGTCATTGGTGTAACTGCTATTGCTATTCCTACCCCCTCCCTCTGTCGCCCTTGCATATATCTGGTGATGCCAAAAGTTCTCTCTCAGTGCACGGAAGCCTCATTGCCCCACAGCGAATGGCCCAGGGTGAGCCCAGTGGGTGATAGCAGAGTGGCCTGTGTTGTCTCCAGGAAACTTAGGACAAGGGCTCAAATCTCATCTCCTTAATGTCTTCAATTGGCTTTCCATTAGCCTCACCTTCAATCTCCTATCCTTAACAGCTTATGGCACTTACAGACCATATCTCAACATTTAGCACCAGCTGTAAACTGCCTTATATTGTCCACTGGGGACATTATTGTCACTCAGGTTAAGCTCATTTTTCCTTCCAAGAAAACTTCTCCAATTTTCTGTGGAACATAAGGTACTACTTGCTGCCTTCCTGCTCTGTCCTGGCAACCAGCTGGGTCCTGCTCAGGCTGTTGGGGAGCACACCACCTACAGGCCAGGTTGTTCAATCACTCAGTCGTGTCTGATTCTTTGGGACCGCATAGACTGCAGCACACCATGCTTCCCTGTCCTTCGCTATCTCGTGGAGTTTGCTCAGATTCACGTCTGTTGAGTCAGTGATGTTATCTAACCATCTCATCCTTTGCCACCCTCTTCTCCTTTTGCCTTCAGTCTTTCCCAGCATCAGGGTTTTTTTCAATGAGTTGGCTGTTTGCATCAGATGGCCAAAGTATTGGAGCTTCAGCTTTAGCATCAGTCCTTTCAGTGAATATTAAGGGTTGATTTCCTTTAGAACTGGTTTGATCTCCTTGCTGTCCATGAGACTCTCAAAAGTCTTCTCCAGCATCACAGTTTGAAAGCATCGGTTCTTTGGCACTCAGCCTCTTTTTAGTCCAACTCTCACATCTGTACATGGCTACTGGAAATACCATAGCTTTGACTATACAGGCCAGGATAAAGGAACTGATACAATATGGTGCTCAGAAGGCAGTTAGCACAGGATGTTTAGCATGTCCTAGGATGGACTTCCCTGGTGGTCCAGTGGTTGGGAGTCCGCCCGCCAATGTTGGGGATGCAGGTTTCATTCCTTGGTCCAGGAGGACTCCGCATGCTGTGGAATCACTGACCCCATGTGCCCCAACTACTGAGCCAGCACTCTAGAGCCTGCGCTCCACAGTAAGAGAAGCCACCGCAATGAGGAGCCCATGCATTGCAACTAGAGAAATCCCGTGTTCAGCGAAGAAGATACAGCGCAGCCAAAAATAAAATGATTTTTTAAAAAAGATATCCCAGGAGAACACTGGTATATTTGAGGAGTCTAGTATCCCTTTTATAAGTTGATATCTCAGATAAAATTGGCATTTTGCAGAAAAAAAGGTTGAGATGGAACCATCTCAGGCAGAGAACCAAGGTCAATGTCTGGGAAGAGATAAAGGTGGGACACTCAAGGAGACTAGCAAAGACAGGATGAGACAAAAAGAGATAACACAAGGTATTCAAGTGCTCCAGGACTTTGTCCTTTGGTTGAATCATAGAAAATTCCTAACCTTAACCAGAGATTGCGGACCTAAAAATACAGCATTTTCACATGTTCTGAAATTTATAACATTGTGTTTCTCCGCATATTTAGCCATAAGCAGTATTTGTTAGGTAGTTTTCTTCTTGCTGGAGGCAGAGTCAGCCCCCTCATTGGCTCTCTCTGTTGGGGTGTTTAGAAGCTAAAAGACTCTAATGGAAACTTCAGCTCCCATATGAGGCTCCAGCAACACTTCAGCTATCTTTATGGCCGATAGACTCCAGAGGCTTTCTTTGTTAGAGTAATGGATATGAGAAATGATTTTTCATTGGTGAAATGAGTGGTGATCAAGATGTGTGTATTGACTGAAATAGTACACAGGCATCCCAGTCATGCGTGAACGAGGCTAAGAATCCATTGAGCCTGATAGCCTGTGCAATTAGGAGCCCAGCCTGAGGCTTGATTCGGAAATTGTCCTGGGTCTAGCCGCTGATTCCGAGGAGTCTCCTCGTCTGAATCGGGCAGGAATGTTAGCTGAACCCTGCTGCTCGATGACTGCCTCTTTGCCTCTAGTGAACCCTCCAGGCAAATTGCTGTTGGAACACTCAAAGGGACCCAGAGCTGGGACTGTCTCAAGCTCATAGAACAGCTTATGTGACTCCTTTGTGTCTCCTGACTTAAATGTTTCTATGTGCGGCAGTATTAGATCTGAGCCTTGCTATCGTCGAAGAGGCTTCCCTAGGGGCTCAAGGGTAAAAAATCTGCCTGCCAGTGCTGGAGACGCAGGTTCAGTCCCTAGATGGAGAAGATCCCCTGGAGTAGCAAATGGCAACCCACTCTGGTATTCTTGCCTGAGAAATCCCATGGACAGACGAGCGTGGTGGGCTACAGTCCATGGGGTCACAAAAGAGTCAGACACGATTTAGAAACAACAAACAATAGTGTTGAAACTTGGTGTTGGGAATTCCCTGGTGGTCCTGTGGTTAGGACTGTCTTCCACTGCAGAAAGCATGGATTAAGTTCCTGGATGGGGAGCTAAGTTCCTGCAAGTTGTGTGGCATGACTGAAAAAGAACATGGTGTCACAGTTGTCCCAATCCAGGAGAGATCTAGGACCCTGACCAGGCCTCCAATATTTCCCCCAAAGACCTTAATAGGGTTGATCAAATCGGCTTAAGTCATTTCACAGCATTCCTGCAGGAGAGCACCCCACGTAGCAATAGCCAAGCAGTGAGCAGTGGGCAGACAATAGTTAATTAAATCAAGGTTTGACACAGGCTGAGAAGTCATAGGACGATAGTTGTTCAGGGGCTAAAAGAGGAAGTTAGAGCTATTGGAGGGTAGGACTTTCCCTCACACTTCAGAGAGCATCCATGCCAACCCCCTCAGTTAATACCAAGAGATTTGGGAGCCCCCCAGTTTCACAGATCATCTGTGTGACAGATGGCACTACCATCCAGGTTTCTGAATCCTGGAAGTGTTCGTTTCCCCTGACAGTGGCACTCTCATCTGCATGTGCAACACAGTGCCGTGGGTGACTTGTTAAAATACAGATTGCTGGGCGTACCCTCAGAATGTCTGATTCAGGAGGGCTGGGGGGGAGGGGGGCAGGGCTGAGAATTTGCATTTCTGAAAACTTTCAGGCGAGACACCACACTTCCTTTCTTTTCAGGCAAGACACCACACAAACTTTCAGGCAAGGACCACACTTGGAGAACTCCCGCACCACAGCAGACTCCTTCCTCACCATCCCTCCCCCACCCCCACTCCTATCCAAATATCCCTCTGGGTCAGTTCCATTCCCATGACCTCTAGTTGCAAACTGAGCCAAGTACAACCAAAATAGCCTCTCTTCCCCCACCCCTGGGCTTCTCAAGCTACTTGGTTTGAGGCCCTGCATCCACATCGCAGGTTTAGCAAATGATCCATCTTCAAGGACATGCTTTGTTTTGTTTTCTTTTTAGAAACACAGGATGTCTGTGAAGAACTAATGCCACTGAGCTTGGAAAAGCTTCCTGGGGCCAGATCAAGTTCGTCTCGACCATCAAGTCAAGGCATAGGGCAACCAATTTGGCCCAGCTTTCAAGGAAAAAGTTCTGCATCCTAAGAAACCCCTCAGCCCTGGAAAGACCACCATAGTCGTTCACCATACAAAGCATAGAGTTTAATCTGTGAGTTTTGACAAGGGAAACCAGTCATTCCTTCACTGTGTCTGCATTATCATGTGGTTCCCAGCTCTCTGTCAAGCCCAGGAAGACAAAATGACATACTACTACAGACTTTCATGATAGAAAGAGGGGTAGGCTACGAATCTTACCGTATGTACTTTAATTGAAGGTGTTTATGCACCAAAGCTACAGGAACAGAGCTGTGCTTTAAAAGTACTAGAAGACAGAAGAGGGGAACTGAGAGAAGGAAAAGCATGTCAGTTTAAGGGAAATTTTTTGTAATCAGAGATGCAGGAGGGTAAAGAATAAATAGAAAGTAAAGTTCTTAGTTGGGGAGGGGACCGTGAAACGGAGAGGGTAGAATTATCTGGAGAGGATTTGGTTTTATTTTCATAACACATTCCTTGCCCTTTTTGGACACTTTTTTCCCCCGTTGGGTTATGGTAGCTTTACAATGTCGCGTTAGAGTCTGCTGAACAACAAAGTGAATCAGCAATGTGTATACATATATCCCCTTCCTCTTGGGTCTGCCTCCCACCCCAGCCCCATCCCACGCCTCTAGATCACCACCAAGTACCGAGCTGAGCTCCCTGCCTTTCATAGTAGGCCCCCACCAGTTATCTGTTTTACATATGGCAGTGTTCAGACGTCAATCCCAATCTCCCAGTTCACCCCACCTCCTCCACCCCGCATCCACCCCTCCGGTCTCTACATCTGTGCTTCTGTTCTTATTGAGGATCCTCAGGGCAGCGGGAGAGACTGAAGGTGTACCAGGGAGAGAAAACATTTGATAGAGATGGTCCCAGAAGAGACAGGATAGGGAAGAACCCACAGCGTATCTGGAAGGGTTGGCCCCGGATAAGGGGAGCGCTCCGTCTGTCTCAGAGGCCAGAAGAAGGGATGTGTCTCTTTGAGATCCCTGATCTCCCTGTTTGAAGCCCTTTGAATTCATTAACCCATTGTTCTCCCCCCTTGAATCTCACATCCATCCCATCTATCCTAAGACCTGAGAAAATCATTTAATTTCCCTGAGTCCTAGTTTGCCTATTTATAAAATAGTGATAGCAATGACTCGCTTCAGCAAGAAAAGTGAAAATCAAGTGAGAGAAGGGAAGTCAGGGTTTCAGAGACAGTATCTAACTTACAGCAGCTGCTCATTAAAAATAACTCCATTTCTTCCATTCTTGTCTTTCTCCCTCCTCACCCCATGTGAAATCCTATTTGGAGATCCTTCTCTCCCTTACCTGTGACTATATAACATGTTTTGAGTTTAAAAATCCCTCTAGGAAAACCATAGGTATACCTTCTCTCCAGAAAAGAAATGCCCATTGATTTGCATATGTGTTATATAGTTGATTCACCATTTGGATCCCATTCATGGATTTCCTCAGATTAAGACTTTCAGTTTTAGAGCAGGACTCTGTGAAGCAAGATTTGCCACTCAGTCAGTTGGAGATTGGGGGAAATGTATGATTCATACACAATTATGTATTCATTGTTATTTTTGCATCAGTATAACATGTATAATGTTGGTACCAGAGTACATGCGGGCTTCCCTGGTGGCTCAGTGGTAAAGAATCCTCCTGCCAACGCAGGAGACTCCGGTTCAGTCTCTGGGTCGAGCAGATCCCCTGCAGAAGGAAATGGCAACCCACCCCAGGATTCTTGCCTGGGAAATCTCACGGACAGAGGAGCCTGGTGGGCTATAGTCCATGGGGTTGCAAAAGAGTAGGACAACGACTTAGTGGTTAAACAACAGCAAGTATAGAACGTGTATATTTTAAGATAAATATATTTGGGTTCCTCTTCAAAGTCATTTAAAGGATACTCTTCAATTACAACCCACTCAGAGGGAATTCATATTTTAAGCAACTAAGCTTTCGATGGGTAAAAGAAATCAATAGAATTTCAGAGGGACCCATACATGGGGAACACTGGCAGACAGGAAGGATATTAGGCCTTCCGGGAGATCTTTGTGGTATGCCCCAAATCACCCCCACTAAGCTGTGGCCTGCTTTTTTCTGCCCAGGCAGAGCCCTGGGAGGAAGGAAAGAAGAAAATGATTAGTACTATCCTAGCCCGCAAAGACAAAGAGAGAAGATTTATTGCTGCTCCACACTTAAGTCCTCCATACCCTGCCATCATCCATCCCTCCTTAAACAAATGCTGGTTGTCATCAAAATGATTATTATTACTATGCAGGCCAGATCCTCTGATGAAATGAAGCTGATGAAACACTCCTCTCAAGTAAAGAGACGAAACTATTCCCAGGTGGCCTGATTTATTCCCTGGAAGTTGTGGTTTTCCAAGTGGAACCCTGATGGTTGAAAGGCATTCCCTCATTGCTTTAGAATGGAAAGTTAACCCTACAGAGTACACGTCTGCAGGGCAGGAAGGCCAGGCTGCATCCAGGTGCCCAAGCAGGTGACCAAGAACTTGGCATTTCCCCCGTGGTTTCTTGTCCAGCAGCGTCCTCAGAATCTACTAGAGATTTTAACCCAGATGCATTTCACTCCTGAATCACAAACTACTGATTTGTCTGTGGAGGGCTGCAGTCCATCGGCACGTGGTGGAGGACTTATTAAGAACCGTGATCCACTGTGGAAGAACTCCATACCCAAGCTTAACCATGAACTTGCTAAGCTAGAGAGGAAAGGTTGACCTCTTATATGCTAAAACAGACATAATTTACTTAAGTTTTGCTTTGTTTTATTTTGAAGTAGTCCTTTTCTTTGTATTTTGAATGTATAGAAAAGATGACAGTGGAGGATAATTTTCATCTTTCTATGTGATAGATGTATCCATGTAAAACACATATAATGGAAAAGTTAAAAAAAAAAAAAAAAAGAATCTACTAGCGAGCGTGTGAAGAGTTTCCCAGAGCATGTAGAGCATGTGAAGAGTTTCCTGGACCGCACCCCCAGATATTTGGATGCGCTAGTCAAGCAGGGCCTCTGTGTGTGTGTGTGTGTGTGTGTGTGTGTGTGTGTGTGTGCTTAGTTGCTCAGTTGTGCCTGACTCTTTGCGACCCCATGAACCGCAGCACGCCAGGCCTCCCTGTCCATCACCAACTCCCGGAGTCCACCCAAACCCATGTCCATCGAGTCGGTGATGCCATCCAGCCATCTCATCCTCTGTCTCCCTCTTCTCTTCCTGCCCTCAATCTTTCCCAGCACCAGGGTCTTTTCCAGTGAGTCGGCTCTTCATATTAGGAGGCCAAAGTTTTGGAACTTCAGCTTCAGCATCCCTTGACAATTTGCTCTCCTCTGACTGTTTTTCTTTGTTTCTGCACGTTCTCACCTCTCTGATGAAACTTATTCTTTGGCTAAAATTTTTCCAAAGACAAAAGGCAGGCAGAGGACACCATGGGGTCCTGCTCTGTTCCAGTCTCTCTCCCTCTGTGTTTCCTCTTCAGCCTCTTTGCTCTGCTGGCTGCTAAATGATGTTTCTGAAACTTGAGTATATCATTCTTTACTCGGAATAACGTTGACTGTGAACCTCAGTTAACTCTAAATAGAACCCAAATGGTTTATACAGGTACAGAGTATAATAGGCCCAATGTGTTTTGCTTTGTTTTTCCATCCCCAGTTGTGCCAGCGCAGGTTCATCTCTCCAGGCATTTTTTTCCCATCAGAGGAAACTTGAAGATGCTCAGGGCCGCGCCAAGTGGTGGCTGGTGCAGGAGGTCAGCGTGGTGACACCAGCTGCAGGCTCTCTCCTGGGTGACCTCCTGAAGTCAATTCCCCACGGCACAGGCCCCCATCTGTTGTCACCAAAGCTAGCTTGTCCCAGCTCCGTGCTTTTTTCTTCTCTTGCTTTTGATAAAACGAATGTATATCCTTTCCCAAGAGAGCATTAAAGATACAGAGAGGGGGAAAAAAACATGTTTATTGGAGTATCATTGCTTTACAATGTTGTGTTCGTTTCTGTACAACATTGTCAATGGACAACACTGTGAATCAGCCATATGAATACATACATCCCTTCCCTCTAGAGCCTCCCTCCCACCTCAGTCCACGCAGAGCTGAGATCCCTGTGCTGTACAGCAGCTTCCTACTAGCTACCTGTTTTACACATGGTAGTGTATGCGTGTGAGTCCTACTCTCTCAATGCATCCCCCACTCATTCCCCCTCTGTGTCCAAAAGTCCATTCTCTATGTCTGTGCCTCACTCCGGCCCTGCAAATAGGTTCATCAATACCATTTTTCTAGACTCCATATTCTGACTTGCTTCACTCTAAGACAGGCTCTAGGTTCATCTACATCACTAAAACTGACTCAATTTCATTCCTTTCCATGACTAATATTTCATTGTATATGTGTATCACATCTTCTTTACCCATTCGTCTAGGACATCTAGGTTGCTTCCGTGTCTTGGCTTTGCATTAATAAATAGTGCTGCAACAAACACTGGGATACATGTGTCTTTCTGAGTTATGGTTTTCTCCAGGGATATGCCCAATAGTGGGACTGCTGGGTCATATGGCAGTTCTATGTTCAGTTCTTTAAGGGACCTCCATACTGTTGTCCACCGTGGCTGTGCCAATTTACATTCCCACCAACGGTGCAAGAGGGTTCCCTTTTCTCTACACCCTCTCCAGCATTTTTCGTTTGTAGTTTTTTGATGATGGCCACTCTGGCCAGTGTGAGATGGTATTTCTTAATCATACCCTTAGCCTAGATCATCCCAAGCAAAAGCCATTGTTTCCTCGGTGTCGCTCATCAGTGTGCTGGGAGAAATGACAACCCCTGATGATCTGCTTGTCTCCTCAGAGCTACACCTTTGCAAGTTCTCCAGTGTATTTTGTTTCTGGTTAGCAGGCACCGGTAACCCTGGGTTGGTTTTCCTGTTAACAATCCTGCTGCACCAGGGATAGGAGACACTGAAACATAGGCTCGGTTGTGAAAAACAAACACCACTCAGGGCTGCCCATCAACACCTCTAGGAAGAATTCTAGTTCAAATACTTTATCTTGGTAACCTCTGAACTGACCAAGAGAGAGAGCAAGAGGCTGTTTAAAAAAAAAAAGCAAATAATTAGCTTGGAAATTTGATTCTCCTGAAGAAAGTTAAAAAAAAAAAACCATCTAAGAAATCCTTCCCAAGAAACTGTGGCTGAATCCTGCAAGTCCCATATCTCATTCCTCTGTCTGCCTCAGAACCTGTCTCTCCCCTTCTGACCTTTCTTTGGATAACAATTTTCAAGAAAATTGTTCAGTTCTTTTTAAATTAATATATTTTTAATTGGATTATGATTGCTTTACAATGTTGTGTTAGGTCCTGCTGTACGATAAGGTGAATCAGCCACATGTATGCCTCTTGAGCCTCCCTCCCACTGCCCCATCCCTCCCTCTGGGTCATCACAGAGCACCGAGCTGAGCTCCCTGAGCTATGCAGCAGCTTCCCCCAGCTGCCTGTTTCCCCATAGCCATGCATATATGTCAAGGCTACTCTCCCAGCTCTTCCCACCCTTCCCTTCCCACTCTGTGTCCACAAGCCCATTCCTGACATCTGCATATCTATTTCTGCCCTGCGAACTGCTTCACCAGTACCATTTTTCTAGATTCCATGTATATGTGTTCATATTTGAAGGAAATTGTTAAATTCTTAAGCTTTAGAATTTTTTTCAAATAAAAATTGTGAGTAGATTTTCCTTAAGAATAAATTGATTCTGATTAAATATCTTGGAAACCCAAGTTTACTACGGGATTTATTTTAGTGCTTATTAGAGTTGACCCTAGATGTGAAAACTGACCCAGAGATAGATAGAGACGCATATAGGTGCAGATACACACAAAAAACTCGATTCACTGGCTACATTAGCAGCCTCATTGGCACTCTCTTCTGTTTTAGGAACGGTATGGTTGGCCGCCTTTATGGCCTCATTCAGCATCTCAAAATGGGCACTTCTTTTTTAAGAAGGGTTACAGCATGACTCAGCCACTTAGTGAATCTGACTAATTAGCATTCTGTCTCCCATTAACAGCATTAAAAACAACAACTGGGGCTCTGAATCTCTCTCACATTTCCAAACAGACCTTCTCAATGTCAAGGACATTTGTTGCTCTCTGACCCTGGTGAACTTTCAGCCCAGTTAATCCCTGAGAAGAAGCCCTCCTACGACCCTTAATAGAGAAGGCATCATCTTAAATGGCCTCCTAAATTGTCAGCCTCCTAAACTGTACCACCTTTTCAGAAATATAATTCCAAATTAAAATTCTATGTCAGAAGGAAAACATTAACCAAATTGCAACCGTTCTTCTGAGCCTCATTGAGCTCAGGTGCCGAAGTTGAGAAGGCGAATTTACATAGAGCGTGTTTTGAGTTTTGATGTTTCTCTTTTTTTTTTTTGGTGGTGGGGGTGGGGTCTACATACTCATAATTGTGTAAACGCTATAGCTAAAATTTAGGTCTAAAATGACAAAATTAAAATTCAGCCTTGGCTCCAGTGAGGTGGCAAGAAAGACAGAAAGCTAGCTAAATATTAAGAAAGCATAACCGTGTGTGGATTGCGTGCCCTGCAAACATATCAGGGTTTCCTTTACTCAAAGAGGGAAACTTAAACAGCAACTTCACTCAATAAAAGGATTCAAAACACCCATGAATCAAAGCAGTGTTTTTAATCTTTTTAAATTTTAACTTTTCGAATGTACTGCTTTGCTGTAAAGATGGTGGGGGGTGGGTGGCAGGCAGGGAAGGTGAGTCATTGAGTTATCTCAGAAAAATGTTGTCATTCATTTATTCAATAAATATGTTTGTGCAGGTTGTCTTGCTTCTATACTGATGATATAGACAAGATAGACTTTATCTCTGCCTTTGAAGAATTCATCATCAAGGAGGAAAACAGTCATGACAGGAGGGACATAATGGAAGCAGGCAGACAGGACCAGAGCTGAGAGGAGACCCGCCTATAGACAAGAGGGCTAGGGGGCTGTGTTCCAGGAAAAATGACTCAGAATGTGAACTTTGGGTTTTCCTCTCTAGTTCCTTCTGGAGCTAGGCAAGCACATCCTTGATAAGTCTGTGTGTTTTATTTTCATCTGGGTCATTTATTATTAGTCACTGGGGCTTCCCAGTTGGCACAGTGGTAAAGAATTCGCCTGCCAAAGCAGGAGATGCAAGAGACCCAGGTTTGATCCCTGAGTGGGGAAGATCCCCTGAAGTAGGAAATGGCAACCCACTGCAGTATTCTTGCCTGGGAAATTCCATGGACAGAGGGACCTAGCAGGCTACAGTCCATGGGGTTGTAAAGAGTCAGACATGACTGAGTGACTGAGCAAAAGGCCTTGATACTGTACTAAATATATCCTATATATTTTCTCAATTCTTCTTCCTCAGACTATATGCAGTAGGTTGTAAGATTACCCTCTTTGTTACGAATTGTGTCCCCCACCCAAATTCATATATTGAAATCAATATTCCCAATACCTCAGAATGAGACTATATTTAGAGATAGGGACTTTAAAGAGGTGATTAAGTTATAATGGGGTCATTAGGGTGGGCCCTAATCCAATGTCTCTGGTGTCCTGATAAGAAGCGGTGATTGGAACATAAGGCAACACAGACAGAGGGAGAACTGTGCACGGACCTAGCGAGAAGGCAGCCATCCACAAGCAGAGGAGGCAGAGACCTCGGGAGTCAAACCTCCCTGCACGTTGATCGTGGACTTCTAGCTTCTAGAACTGTGAGAAAATAAACAATAATGTTTAAGTCACCTAGACTGTGGGAATTTTGTTATGACCACCTGGCAAACTAATACACCTTTTGTATAGATAAGAAAGTGGAAACTTAGTTGCTCAAAGTTACACAGAAAGGGCTTCCCAGGTGGCAGTGGTGGTAAAGAACCAACCTGCCTGCCAGTGCAGGAGACCAGGGGTCGCAGGTTCAATCCTTGGGTCAGGAAGATCCCCTGGAGAAGCGCATGGCAACCCACTGCAGTATTCTTGCCTGCAGAATCACATGGTCAGAGAGGGGCCTGGAGGTATACAGTCCATGAGGTTGCAAAGAATCAGACACAACCAAAGTGACTTAGCACACGCGCTTGCACAAAGAAAGTACCAGAGCCAAGATTTGAGACTAGGTCTGTCTAACCCACAGCTTAACTGCCAAGCACAATTGTACCCCATGAACCTTGCCTAGCCCGGTTGCTCTGAATCCCGCCAGGAACGTTGATCCCCTATTATAGCTGCCTTCCCACCCACCAAGATTCTGCTCCTCAGTACACCGACTCTTATGAAATAGGAACTTGCATCTGCATTGGGCTTATTCCTGAGCCACTCCCAGGGGTCAGTGACAGACTGTACATCCCAATGAAGACAACAATCCCCCAGGAGACAAAAACTCACATTCCAAGGAATCAAGAAAATGACAAGTGACAATGCAGATGACAAAGAAAGAGCTGTCTACCTCCCCACTGCCACACTCATCTCTCCGTTCGACTCCATTCACTGCAGCCTTGCTTCTGACCCCATCACTCATCTAAAACTGCTCTTGGCACATCCCTGGAGTTCCAATGGTTAAGACTCCTTGCTTCCACTACAAGGGTTTGATCCCAGGTTGGGGAACGAAGATCCTGCATGCTGCACAGCCAACCAAAACAAAATGAAACAAGCAAGCAAGCAAAACAAAACAAAACAAACTGCTCTTGCCACAGCCTCTTGGTTCCCAAACCCAATAGACACTATTTACTTATAAACTTCTGTGATATCTTTGTAAGTTTGACACTATTATCCATGCCTTCCTCCTTGAAAGACTTTTCACCCTTGGTGTTCTTGGCATAATTCTCTGGTTTTCCTCCATTCCTGCTGACTATTCTTTTTCAGTATCCTTAACTGGCTCCTTTTTTCAATCTCATCTATTCACATCAGTAGATCTTGGATTCTGTTCTTAGCCTCTGTCTTTTCTCTCTGTATTCTCAACCTTGGTGATGACATTCGTTCTTGTAATGTCAAGTGAAAGAAAGTGAAAGTGTTAGTCACTTAGTTGTATCCAACTCTTTGCAACCACATGGACTATAGCCTGCCAGGCTCCTCTGTCCATGGGATTCTCCAGGCATGAATACTGAAGTGGGTTGCCATTGCCCTTCTCCAGGGGATCTTCCCGACCCAGGGATGGAACCTGGGTCTCCTGCATTGCAGTCAGATTCTTTACCATCTGAGCCACTAGGGAAGCCCCCACGCTGATACTATGAAGCCCAAACCTTGACCGTGAGTCACATGTTAGTATAGACTATCTGGCATAGCCCAAGGTCTCCCAGTAAACATACACTTTTATCATCCTTAAATCTGTCATCTGTCAAGGCTCAAATCTTTTACTGCATGAAGTATGAATGAGTTTATGCATGTGATATGTTTGGCCCAGAGCCCAACACATGCTAAGTGCTCAGTAAATGTTCATTGTTTTATGTGTATTTTTCTTTCATCTTTATTTCCTATGTTTAGCCAGTTACCAATCCTCCAATACAACTTTCTTTTCCTTAATATACACTCTTTTTTCATACAATTGCCTTTGCCCAGAATGGAGGAAACAGCATAATGATAGAACAGGAAAATCTATAAAATAAAAGTGAATTTGAAAAATGAGCCAAATAAAACGTTTCCAAAAAGAAGTCGTTTTAGAATTAACTCAACAGATGTCATAAGCATTAAATTGTTTAGTGTTGTTTAGCGCTATGTTGTGTCCAACTGTGACCCCATGGACTGTAGACTGCCAGGCTCCACTGTCTGTGGGATTTCCCAGGTGAGAATACAGGAGTGGGTTGCATTTCCTTCTCCAGGGGATCTTCCCCACCCAGGGATTGAACCTGCATCTCCTGCATTGAAGATGGCTTCTTTACAGCTGAGGCACCAGGGAAGCCCAAACTTCAGATTGCTGCTGCTGCTAAGTCGCTTCAGTTGTGTCCGACTCCTAGCGACCCCATGGACTGCAGCCTAACCAGGCTTCTCCATCTATGGGAGTTTCCAGGCAAGAGTACTGGAGTGGGTTGCCATTGCCTTCTCCAAAACTTCAGATTAGACATAGATAAAAGATTAAGATTCCATCTTTCATTGTATGCTAAATTTTTGCACAGTTTTAAAAGGAAACATGCAAAAGGATCCATTTAGCACCATATGAAATAGTGAAAAATTAGAACCAATAAGCAAGGGTATGAAAAATAATGGTGCATTTTTACAATGGGATGTTACTCAGAAGTTAAAATAAATGAACTAGATTTATATATATATATATATATATATTTGTATGAATGTTTAATGTATTATAGTAGCACAAAAAGTAAGTTACATCAGAAACCAACACAATATCATAAAGCAATTATCCTCCATTTAAAAATAAAATTTTAAAAAAGATTAAGTACTATGGAATTTATATAAATTTATAAAACTCAAAATATAATACTCAGCAGTTTATGTTCATTTACATGTATGTGAAAATGTATCCACACAGAGCAGAAGGGTACACACCAGCTGTAGAATGTTCTTTACCTTGGGAGAAGAGAGGTGGGGAGTGAGAGAGTGAAGGATGGGATTGTAAGAGCTTTAACTGTACCTGTTACATCTGAAAACATATTTTAACTGGAGCAAATATAGCAAACATGCCCATAGATTTATTTCAGTTCTGCAGATGTGTTGTGTTCTCTCTTTCCCTCCTTTCCCCCATCACATGCCTTTGTATCAGCCAAGAGTCAATCAGAGGAGGAGAACTAGAAGAGATAGATAAATATTGATAGATAGAGGAGACGGATATAGATATATAGATTTATTGTATAGAAATACCATATGACCCTCAGTACAGACCCAAAGGAATTGAAAGTAAGGACTTTTGAACAGATATTTGAGTGCTGATATTCACGGCAGCGTTATTCACAACAGCCAAAAGATGGAAACAACCCAAGTGTCCATCAACTGAAGAAAAGAAAAACAAAATGCAGTATATACACACACACAATGGAATATTATTCAGCCATTAGAAGGAATGAAGTACTGATACATGCTACAGCAGGGATGAACTTTGAAAACCAATGCTAAGTGAAATAAGCCAGACAAAAAATGACAGATTTTGTATAATTCTACTATATGAAATATCTAGAATAGGCAAATTCATAGAGACAGAAAGTAGATTAGAGATTACCAGGAGTTGGTAAGAAGAAGGGAAAGAGGAGTCACTGCATAATGTTTAGAAACTCTATTTGGGGTGATGAAAAACTTTGAAAATGGTGATGATGGCTGCATGGCATTGTGAATGTAATTAATGGCGCTACAATGTTTACTTAAAAATGGTTAAAACAGCAAATTTCATGTTATATATACTCAGCCACAATTTTCAAAAGTTAATAATGTAATAATCAAAATCCATTGAACTGTATATTTCAAATGGGTTAATTATATGGTATGTAAATCATATCTCTAAAACGATTTTTTTTAAGAAAGAAATGTATTGAAAGCAATTGGCTTATGCACTTATGGAGGCTGACTAGGCAAATTGGACATCTCTGGGGCAGACCACCAGGAAGGGCAGGCTGAAACCGTCAGGCAGGAGCTGAAACCGCATCCTCAAGGGGAATTTCTTCTCCCATAGGGAAGCCTGTTTTGCATTTAAAGCCTGACTGTTAGGAATGTAAATTGACTCAGCCACTATGGAGAACAGTATGAAAGTTCATTAAAAAAAAACCTAAAAATGAAACTGCCATATGCCGGGGTCCAGCCCCAGTGGATCCAGGGTAATTCGAAGCAGGGACGGCATGGCGAGGAAAAACGTATTTATTTAGAAATATAAAAGAAATTAGGAAAGAATAGTGTAGTAGGAAAATTTAGTGGAGAAAAGATGCTGAATAACTTGGTTTATGGGGAAAGCCAATAAAACTTCAGGACAAGAAGTTTGCACCATCTACTTTGGGCCACCGGCGCCCGTTTGAATATCGGAGGGTGCCCTGCCTTGGGCTCCCTCTCTCACGGATCTTAGAAGCCAGGGCAAGTAAGTAGACGTGGTGAGCCTCCCCGCTCCAGATGGGAATTCAGCCTGAAGAGAGTAAAGAAGAGACACGGAGGAAACCAGTCCAGTGACTGGCCCCTCCTCTATTGTTGTAAAGGCTTTTTATACCTTTTTTTGTACATAGAGATCAATGGATAATATAAAATTATGCAGCGTCAGCAGCCCTGACTCTTATCGAGACCAGGCTTTCTCTCTGCATACCTAGTTATATACACAAGTTTTAGGTGATTTACATCATCTTCTGGCCAGAAGGCCAATTAACATTTTACGGCCCTTTTCTGATAAGGGTTTGTCAACCAGAAGACTTATTTGTCTTAAAAATGTTGTTCTTCCCAGAGTCTGGTGCCACTCTTAGAAAGCATTAAATAAAGTTACATTCTTACATATCAAAGACACAACAATTTATAACAATGAAAGAAGTACAGTGATTTATAACAAAGAGAAAAGTAATTAACTCAAAAGTCTAGTGTTGCTAACATCAAAACTACTATATTCCTATTTCTATATCCCAATTACATTGATTAATATCCTTCAGGTGTCTAAAAGATAAAGAATATGGAGGCCTGGCAACAGTAATTGAGTCAACAGTGAAAACCCGTCACCAATATAATTTTTAGCTCTTTAGAAAAGGCTCTATATCTTTAAGATGCTTTAAGCTTTGTGCCTCTCGCGGTTGGGGGGCTATAAGCAATTCACAAATCGTAAAAGTCAGGGGGAACCTGTCAGGGAAGTTAGAGAGCCATCAAAGGGGTTTGAGCTGAAACATTCCTTTTATATGCAGGACACTGAAGCCCTGAATTAACTTTTTTTCCAGAGAATGTCAGAAGAGTGGAAAGCACAGTACAATAAGGCAGGCAGACTCTGGTTTTTTGGGGTAGATGTTCAGGAAAACCCATGGGGAACCCCTGAAGCCGGATCATGCCTTTGCGTTTTGTCGGGCTTCCTTCCTCATGACCTTTGCCATGGGCGGGATTCCTCACTCTGGATCCCAGCAACCATATGACCCAGAAATCCCACTACTGAGAATATGCTCTGAGCAAACCATCATTCAAAAAGACACAGGTACCCCACTGTTCATTGCAGTACTATTTACAATTTACAAACAACCTAAATGTCCATCGACAGATGAATGGATAAAGAAGTTGTGGTACAATGAAATATTACTTAGCCATACAAGGAATGAAATTGGGTCATTTGCAGAGATGTGGATGGACCTAGAGTCTGTCATACAGAGTGAAGTAAGTCAGAAAGAGAAAAACAAATGTCGTATATTAACACAATATGTGGAATCCAGAAAAATGGTACTGATGAACCTAGTTCCAGGTGGGAATAGAGACATAGGTATGTGGATACCTATAGCACAAGCCATGATGTGATGGTCGATTTTATGTGTCAACTTGGCTAGGGTACAGCCAGCTATGGGGGAATGGCAGGGTGGGATGAATTGGGAGATGAGGTTAGACATATATACACTACTATGTGTAAAAGATAGCTATTAGGAAGCTGCTGTATAGACCAGGGAGCTCAGCTTGGTGCTCTGTGATGACCTAGATGAATGGGATGGGGGGTGGTAGGTGGGAGGGAGGTCCAAGAAGGAGGGGATAGATAGATAGATAGATAGATGTATGTATATATACATCTATCTATATATATATAGAGAGAGAGAGATATATCATATATATATATATAATCAGCTATATCTATCATCTATCTATAGATGATTCGCTTTGTTGTATAGCAGGAACTAACACAACATTATAAAGCAATTATATTCCAATTAAAAAAAAAAACAGCCAGATTGAATTAGGCCTGCCCAGAACATATAAAATAATCTTCCATACTTAAAGTAATTGCTGATATATTTTAGTCATAGCTACAAGACACCTTCACTGCAACACAGATCAGCGTTTGATTGGATAACTGGCCATATCCTAGGCAAGCTGACACACAAAACTGACCATCACATCATGGCTTATGTTGTGGGTGCACCTTCTTCCTCTTCTAGGCACAGACATGCATTCAGATCACAAGACATTCAATAGGGTCCCAAAGAACTGTGGCAGCATTTTGGGGAAAAAAAAAAAGTAAATTATTTTTTATATATAATGTGTGGTATGAAATGCATGAAAAGTAAAAGTGAAAGCTGCATAGTGGTGTCCAACTTTGTGACCCCATGGACTGTAGTCCATGAAATTCTCCAGGCCAGAATACTAGAGTGGGTAGCCTTTCCCTTCTCCACAGGATCTCCCCAACTCAGGAATCAAACCCAGGTCTCCTGCATTGCAGGCAGATTCTTTACCAGCTGAGCTACCAGGGAAGCCCAAGAATACTGGAGTGGGTAGCCTATCTCTTCTCCAGGGGATCTTCCTGACCCATGAATCAAACCGGGGTCTCCTGCATTGCGGGTGAATTCTTTACCAGCTGAGCTACTAGAGAAGCCCTTTCAGTCATGTCCAACTCTTGGTGACCCCATGGACTATACAGTGACATGTATAAGTATTATTATAATAATTACCCAGTGGCTTTTCATCTCTCCTAATGAAAGATGAGGATTAATGTAAATATTTTAAAGTGAAAAAGAGTATCAGCCACTTCAGTCATGTCCAACTCTTTGCAACCCCATGGACTGAAGCCAGCTAGGCTCCTCTGTCCATGGAATTCTCCAGGCAAGAATACTGGAGTGGGTTGCTATTTCTTTCTCCAGAGAATCTTCCCCAACCCAGACACCAAACCCAGGTCTCCCACATTGCAGACAGATTCTTTGCCATCTGAACCACCAGGAAAATCTGTCATAAATTCTTCATTTACCCTTTAAAAGAATCCATGTACCAGGCATTGAGCTTAGATGGAGGATATTAAAATTAATAAGGCGCAACACCTGGCCTCAGGGAGTTCATAGTCTACTCCTATTTCCACAAACAAGAAAACATGATTCTTTCCCAGTCACAAGACAAGAGATGCCAGTGTGAATCTGAGCGTCCCGGACAGCCCACCCTGATTCAATTGTCTGTGTAAACAGCCTCTACTGACCGACTTCAGAGCAGGGTGTAACAGTTGGAAAATAGTAAGAAATGAAAACACCTCCTATTCTTTCAGAAAGAGTACAGCCATTTCTTTCTGGTGTAATTCTTTTCATGAAACGCTTCCCAGAGACGAGCTCCTTGAAGGCAGCAGAAGTGAGACGACTGTTTCTGAGACATAGGAAAACAAGAGGCCCAGCACCTGTGCTCACGAATGATCCCTCCTTGTTCTCCAGTGTGGCTGCTTTTAATCCCTTCTTCTATATTCTTTCTCCTGAGCTTCTCTTCCACTCTGCTTTTCTACCTCTCTCTCTCTCTTTTCTTTTTTTTTTTTTTGATCTGGACCATTTTTAAAGTCCTTATTGAATTTGTTACAATACTGTTTCTATTTTATATTTGGTTTTTTGGCCATGAAGCAAGTGGGATTTTAGTTCCCTGGCCAGGGATCAAACTTGCACACCCTGCATTGGAAGGTGAAATCTTAACCACTGGTCTGCCAGGGAAGTCCCTCTACCTCTCTTTTCCTCTCTTCTTTTTCCTTTTCTCCTGCCTTTTCAAGCCTGGGACCCCCCCACCCCCCGTCTTTGGTCACTGTCAAGCCCCATGGTAGCCTCAGCTAAAGGGCATGCCGTGATCCATTTTCTAACTTGTCAGTAGAGGGATGGGGGGAATAAAAGCCAAAAAAAAAAAAAGGAAAACTCTGTTCAAGGTAAAATGGTAAGAAGTGGGAAGTTTTAAACTTCAGTTTTCCTTTGGCTTATTTGATGGTGTAATTTTTTAACTAGTTTAATAATTATTTCATGTTGACGATGATAATGAAATACCAATGACTTTGATCATTTAAAAAAGTTTATGTCATGAAGACAACCAATGCTATACTTTTTTACGCCTTAGGGGCTCTTTTTCCCCAGTTTTTCTGTCTTTAATTACTGAAGGTCTTTTGAAAAAAGAAAATCAATCTTTTGCAAACTGAAACTGTACAACCTCTACCCTTATTGAGACTTGGGCAGCATGCAATCATGCGTGGAAACTGAATTGTGAACAAATGGTTCAGAATTTTATGAAAATTCATTTAATTATGCTCACCATGTCTTTCTATTGATGGAATGTGCCTATAACTCCTTGTGGACAATAACATTAAGAAATCTAATTCATGTGAGTAAAGGATTTTGCTGTTGTTGCTTAAATCATTAAATTTCTCTCAGAAACCATTTTGTCTAAGTGAGTAGTTTCACTATTATTGGAGAGGAGAAACTGAGGAAAATACACCAAGAAACGAGGAGATTCCTCTCAAACATTACAACATATTTTCATATCATTTGCCTTCTATGCATCAAAATATCAATGCAATGTTTTATGCTGGTAGGCAGTGCAAAACCCCAGCACTGCATATCGCCTGACATTTTAGTTGAACAAATGCCCCAAGGACCCTCCCAGGTGGATGTAACTTGGCTTTGGGCAATTAGTGTCCAAAGCCACATTAATGTTGTCTTCCTGAATCTGCAACTTGACAGCCTGATAAACAATAGCACTGAGAGAGGTGTGAACTTCCACTATTTATCTCAATGGGCTGTTAACTTTGAAACCTAATTATGATCACTTAAATGCCAACACTGTTAATCATTTCACTGCTGATCACTGTACCAGAAACCTCCAGCCACAGTGATGTGCTTCTTCCCGGGGCTGCCGGACTCAGTTGCCATGTTCTGATGTGCTTTTTCAGAAAAAGTGCTCTTGTTAGCCCTGTCAACCTTAGACTGCTTAACTGGGTGTGTTCAACGCTTGAGCCCTTGGGTAAGCAAAGCACCTATTACTCTTTTTTTTTTTTTCTATTACTCTTTTTAAAGCAAAGAAAAGAAATGGATACCTGTTGTCTCATTTTGTTTGTTGGTTTTTAAACACTGACACTGATGAGTTTTCTTCTGAAACCCGTTGCATCTTTATGGAAATCTAAATTCTTTGGAATCCTAGAGTTATCACCGGCGGTAATGTAAATGAATAGGAGCACAGAGGGTGCTTTTCCACAAGACACTGGGGTGAGTTTATAGTATAACTGAATTTGAGGAATTTCTGATATCATAGACTTCAACCTCCTGTCTAAAGTTGGAATCATTTTGCACAATCTGATCCAAGTTCTGCAGCATCTCTCTGAATATTTTCTAGGTTAGGTAACACACTGCCTCATGTGGAAGCCTATCCCATTGCTTGCCTAGCTTTGGTTCTTGGAGGGTTCATCCTTATATTCACTGACTGTAATTCTCCCTAGTATAATTTTCATCCTTTGGCCCCAATTCACTCATCGCATACAAAATATTCTCTCATCCAATTTCAAATATCTTTAACAATGGTTCTTCCAAATATCCCATCCTAAAATACCAGTAATTCATTTATAATAGGCTCCTTTATTGACATGTTCTTTACATCTATTAACTCATTTAATTATCAAAAGCCTGTGAAATAGACATTTCATGACTATTTTATAGATTAGGAAAATAAAACTCAGCAAGATTAAGCATACAGGATAATTAAGTGAAAAGGTGGGTTTATATATATCTATATAAAACTGAATCTCCTTGCTGTACACCAGAAAGTAACACAGCATGGTAAATCAACTGTACTTCAGTAAAAAATAAATAAGAATACAATAAGTCCCCTACATATGAACCTTCAAGCTGCAAATTTTCAAAGATGGGAACGTGCTCTGGTTCCAACAAGGAACCAGAACTTGTGCCATCAACATCAGGCAAGAGTGAAATTGCAGCTTGCCCTCCATCTCCTATTGCTGACAATTCTTCAGCTCTACCACCTCCCACCTCCTCACTCTCCTCCAGTCAGTAACGCTACTTGGCTGCTTCTTGATGCCAGCCCCTCCCTGTATGCCAGCTGTTGTACTATATTACTGTACTTTTCAAGGTACTGTAGGTAAGATCAAAAATGTTTTCTTTTTTGTTTGTTTTTATGTATTATTTGTGGAAAAAATATTATATTATAAACCTACTGTTGTACTATATAGCCAATTGTGTTAGTAGCATACCTAGGCTAACTTTGTCGGACTTACGAACAAACTGTACTCACAAATGTGTTCTCAGAATGGAACTTATTCCTATGTAGCGGACTTACAATATACTTAGCCTCATATGACAAATTTCAAGTGTGACCAATATGGCTACATTGGGATGAAAACTTTTCTCATCATGATGAGAAAAACATACAACAGCCAAGTAGAAGACTGTTATTATAGAAAAAGCAAACACTTACTAGAAGTACGAATCAGATGGGGGCTTGGCTTTAAACACCATGCAATTTGTTGACATACAACACTCAGAAATTCAACAAATAAAGACTAAGAGCAACGGGAGACAGTTTCCATCCTTCTCCAGAAGAAATTCAAGTGATCACTTGTTTGCAGTTCAGAATAGTTTTGCATCATAGGCATTTATTTTGTCCAGAAAAATCACCTAATGATGAGTATGTGTGGCTTCACATGTGAAGGGGAAAGGTGATGGAAGAAAAGCAGAAAAAAAGGAATGAACAGTTGCAACTAAAGTCAGTATATGTTATGCAGGATTTCACTATCATTTCGAGAAATATAATGGAAAACAAAAATCAGCATGAAGTAGAAGGAAAAAGGCGATGGCACCCACTCCAGCACTCTTGCCTGGAAAATCCCATGGACAGAGGAGCCTGGCAGGCTGCGGTCCACGGGGGTCGCGAAGAGTCGGACACGGCTGAGCGACTTCCCTTTCACTTTTCACTTTCATGCATTGGAGAAGGAAATGGCAACCCACTCCAGTGTTCTTGCCTGGAGAATCCCAGAGACGGGGGAGCCTGGTGGGCTGCCATCTATGGGGTCGCACAGAGTCAGACACGACTGAAGTGACTTAGCAGCAACAGAAGGAAAGTCCCCTGGGAAACTACAGTTGATATCTTTCCTGAGGCAAATATATGTCTCAGGGGGCGCAGTTGGTAAAGAATCTGCCTGCCAATGCAGAAGATGCATGTTTGAATCCTGGGTCAGGAAGATCCTCTGCAGAAGGGAATGGCAACCCACTCCAGTATTCTTGCCTGGAGAATTCCATGGACAGAGAAGCCTGGTGGGCTACAGTCTATGGGGTTGCAAAGAGTTGGACATGACTAAGCAGGCGTGCAACGACAAGGCAAATACGAAAAAAAAAAAACAACTAAACATTGCACTGGCCAAAATATTCATTCAGGTTTTTCTATAAGACTAATCTTTCTAATGAGTTCTCCCCTCCTCCATCTTAGACCAGAGGCACTGTTTGTCCCTCAGAAAATGTGTAAGACAATTGTTCTCAAAGTGTGTTCCTCAAACCAGCAGTATCAGCACTATCTAGGAACTAATTACTATTAACAGCAATGAAGTTCTCAGGCCCACCCCAGACACTCTAGAGGTGGGGTGTGAGACAAAAACAGCAGGCTCTCTAGGAAATTCTGAAGCTCGCTGGTCTGTGGTTCTACAGCAAATCAGCCAGGACAGCCCAGCTGCAGCCAATATTTCCATTATTCCTAGCCATCTACCAGCTCATTCTCTGCATCCATCACCATTAATTTGATTGCAAAATTAGAAAGAAGGAAATCCATGCACCCATATTTGAAATCTGTGCTCCAACGCACCACTGATAAGACCCTGCCTGGGAGCCTGCATACTTTGGCTATTTTTTACACAGTGTCCCAAGTAAGCTAAGCAGAAAATTTGGGAGAGATTAGATATGTGCATGAAATTTTAAATAGTTTGAATATAAACCTTTGGGTTCAACCTTTCAAGAGTTATAACTCTTGCATGCAACTTAGGAAAACACTCCTAAAATCTACTGAAAACTATTGAAAACCCAAATTCTTCTACCCCAAACTTGAAAATGCGCAGTATTCTAATCATTATGTAAAAATAAAATAATCATCCTTTGTACACTCTACTGATCACTTTTTCTGAACAAACTAAAAGCATATAAATCTTCAGCAATAAATCTCTAAGATTTTCTCAAGTAAGTGTTATTCATTCCAGAGCAGCTCTTTTCCTGAAATCCTGTACATCTTGACACTAGATCAGTCTGCTGTTGTTAGAGGCATATCAAGCTCTACAATTACAACAAACCCAGACTGAATGATTTTTCTCCATGTTTATTTTTTTCAATCAAAATGAGTTCATATTCTTAAGGGCACCAAGTAAGGCAACCCAGGAAAGTATCCTTCTATTCTGCCATCTTAAATTGGAAGCTCTGCTTCAAGATATTCTTAATCCGAGCTATACTTTTAGGTTACCTAAGGAGAGGAGAAGAGGTGACAGAGAATAAGCTGGTTGAATGGCATCATTGACTCAATAGACATGAGTTTAAGCAAACTCCAGAAGATAGTGACGGACAGTGAAGCCAGGCATGCTGCAGTCCGTGGGGTTGCAAAGAGTCAGACATGACTGGGTGACTGAACAAAAACAAAGGAGAGTCAGATTCTCATATGCTTGTTTTGTTATCTAAGAGAGGGAGAAGAGAAGCCACTACCTGGGGTTTATTACCTGGAAGTATTGAGTTGGCCAAAAAATTCACTCAGAATTTTCTGGAAGATGTTATGGAAAAGCCTGAACAAATTTTGATCAACCCAATATATCATCAAAGATGTTTGGATCATTGGAAATCAAGTAGTCCTCTCTTATAAGGTCACTTTTTTTGGGGGGGGGGGAGGTGGATAGTGTTGCTGGGCTATGGAGGAGATAATCACATACTCTTGAATAGAGACAGTCAAGAACCATGAAGGGTCTGAGATTTTTATCCTAATCACAAGATAACAAGTGAGCCCACCGCAGATTCATAGAAAAAGACATGAGCAACTCGGGAGAAAGACAAAGAATTTTGTCTGCAATAGCAGTAGCCAGAGGATCTGCATTTGTACCAGTCACCCTACCATCACTCCCAGAAGGTGATTAATGAGGGCCAGTTGATGTCTGCACAGTGAGTTGCATTACAGGAGAGGAATCCTGAGGTTAGGGAATCTGCATCTTCTATAGTGGACAGTAGGCCTTTTTAACCTCTGGCCCAGAGAGAGATATTATTTTCTTATTATAAAATACAAGATAAATTATTATGAGATATTATCTTATTATTTGGTAGCTTAGTTTCTAAATTGTGTCCAACTCTTGTGACCCCACGGACTAAAGCCCACCAAGCTCCTCTGTCCATGGGATTTTCCAGGCAAGATTACTGGACCGGGTAGGCGTTCCTTTCTCCAGAGTATCTTCCCAATGCAGGGATCAAACCTGGGTCTCCTGCCTTATAGGCAGATCCTGCACCATCTGAGCCACCAGGGAAACCCAAATTATTATTATACTGGACAGTATCTCCTAAGGTTACTCATTATTTAAACTCCTTGTAAAGATCATTCAGAATAGGGCAGTCAGTTCCTCTGTTCACAATACAAACAGAAATACAGGAGATCCTTAGAGAATTCTCTCCCAGCAGTGGCTGAAGCCACGGGCACTGGAGGGGCCCATCTCCCTGGGTTCAACCCACAGCTCTCGGGCACATAACATCTTAGTCTGTTTTCTAATTTTTAAAATGAAGGTAATAATAGGAAGCATTTCAAAGGGTTGTTGTGTTTAAGTGAGATGATACCTAATACATGTAAAGCACTTTACACAACGTCTGATAGAGAATAAATATTTAAATGTGATTATTTTTCCTGTTAGCACTACAGCTAGCAGTATCGAGGAGAATATCCTCAGATGTCACAAATTCCCATTACAACTCGATCCTTAATTTCCAAACCCTCTTCTGTGGTTGTTTTTTTCCCTCCTGGTTATGTTGCCCTCTGAGATTCCAAAACTCCCTACAGACCCGCTGGTGAGAGGGTTTCCTGCTGTTTGGAAACGTCTTCTCCTTCACAGCTCCCTCCCCAGGACGGGTCTCCATCCTTAACTCTTTTGTCTCTTTTTGTCTTTTGTATTTTGTCCTGCCTCCTTTCCAAGAGAGGAATGGGCTGCCTTTCTGGGTGCCTGGTGTCCTCCGCCAGCGTTCAGAAGTTGTTTTGTGGCAGTTGCTCAGCATTCAAATGATCTTTTGATGAATTTGTGGGGGAGAGAGTGGTCTCCCCGTCCTATTCTTCCGCCATCGTAGGACCGGCCCTCCCAAACTCTGGAAAACAAAGCAACTGTAGAAATAAACCATAGAGACATGATACTACAAAAATTATGAAAAACCACATTCTATTTACTCTAATAGTTGTGTCATATGCAATCTATTTCTTATCAAAAAGGAACTAACCAAATATAAGTACCACTTTTTGTAAAAAATCAAACTCTATCACTTCCAACTGTCCGCTTTTAGCTAATTTACCACCACACCCAATTTGATTGTGATTGTTAGCCACTCAGTTGTGTCCAACTCTTTGTGACCCCATGGATTGTAGCCCACCAGGCTCCTCTGTCCATAGGGATTGTCCAGGCAAGAATACTGAAGTGGATTGCCATTATCTTCTTTGGGGGAACTTCCCAACCCAGGTTTCCTGCACTGGAGGCAGATTCTTTACCATCTGAGCCGCCAGGGACGTTACGACCACACCTAATCTATCTTATTCTCAATATGACTGAGGGAAATTCACTAGAGTATTTTAATTTCAGCCACATGTTTAATGAGGCCTATTGTGATATTCTGTGGACAAGATACAAAATGTGGGCTGGAAGACAAATGCAGTTTGGCAAATCAGCAAGAAGTTTTACAAGCAAGTAAAAACTTTGATTAACTGGAGGCAAGAAGGTTTACTAGTAAGAGCAAGAAGTTAGACAGATGTAGAGTCAAAAATCAACTTCTGTACTTTCTAGCTGTGTTAGTAGAATTAAAGATTAAATGTGCTAATATAGTATCATTTATAGTATCACATACATGGTAGATATTCTGTAAAAGTTGTTTTCCTCCCAATTCCCTGTTAATTGATATCAGCCCACAGAAAATGAAGGCTTGGACAGCTTTGTCTTTAAACTCTGTCCTCTCCACACTTTCAATCAAATTATCTGGATGAAGGAGTCAACAGCATAATTGTTACATTTGCCAAAGGCACAGAGCTGGGAGAAATAGAGAATATATTAGATGGTTGAATCAGTATTCAAAAAATATTGAACAGCCTGGAAACTTAGTCTAGCTCAAAATCACAAGATCATATTAAATAGGGACAAATTTAAAGTCCTCTATTTGACTCTATGTACCAAAAATTTAACTTCATAAACTACATGAAAGAGAAAGACTTGGTTTTCTTTTCTTTCTTTTATTTTTTTTTTAAGTTGAAAATGATTCAGAGTTGAATCTGATTCAGGGTTTTTGCAAAAAGTAAGCTATGGAGGTCTTTAAACACCAAGCTATGGAGTTATGACTGTCCAATCTGTTTTCCAGCTTCCAACTTTACTTAAATACTAGCATTTTGAGGGCAGGGGGACTATATTTAATACTATTTGATTTCTGCCTATTTTAATACAGTTTACATTTCTTGAATGGCATTGGGCAGACAGTACCTTTTGCATTCAATCCCTGGGTTGGGAAGATCCCCTAGGGAGGGGAATGTGTCTACCCACTCCAGTATTCATGCCTGGAGAATTTCATGGACAGAGAAGCCTGGTGAGCTACAGTCCATGGGGTTGCAAAGAGTTGGACATGACTCACACACACACACACACACACACACACACACACACACACGCACACTCCTTGCATTCAACTGGGGGAACTTGAAACAGAAAGCCTTTCAAAGAGACTCCAGTGGCATCAGCCAGAGTCACCCTGGAGAGATGGAAGGCACCTTCATTCCCCTTGGAGGCCGAGCATCATCCTGCCTCCACCAGCCTCTCCCACTGCTCAAAAGCTATTCTTATATTCTCAAAATATTAAACAATGTCATTAAATAAATTAAATTACATTTAAATTATTGAAATTTCAAAAGACTTCATGTTGGTAATATCAAATAGGAGAAAGAGAAAAGGACATACTTAAAAGCCAGTTATCCTGACTGAATTCAATCTTACAATTTGCCTGCAATTCATAAAATGATTCCAGCTGTGTTTCTTTGGGGTTTTGCTGCTGGGATACTTTAGTGAATAGTCCCCAAACCAATACTATGTCTTTCTTGATTCCCCTTAGGAATCTATAGCAGAATCTCCAGTTTTTCATTAGACATGACATTTAGAAATTGACATGATCAATTCAAAAGACCACTCAGTACTGTTGATAGAAGTACAAGGGTCAATGGGCCTGAATTTCCCCTCTGAGTTTAGAAAGTGCTGACTTCAGATTCCAGAGCCTGGAGGTAGAAGGAGCTGTCTCCCATCCCTTCCTCCACCATAAATTCTTCTTTCTGGGTATCTCTTATTTCCTGATTCTTTAATGCGGTCTGACATGTTGTTAAGCAATCTTGCTCCAGGGGGCGCTAGTGGTAAAGAGTGAGTGAGTGAGTGAAAGTCACTCAATCGTGTTCGCCTCTTTGCAACCCCATGGACTATACAGCCCACGGAATTCTCCAAGCCACAATTCTGGAGTGGGTAGCCTTTTCCTTCTCCAGGGGATCTTCCCAACCCAGGGATCGAACCCAGGTCTCCCGCACTGCAGGCGGATTCTTTATCAGCTGAGCCACAAGTGGTAAAGAACCTGCCTGCTGGTGCAGGAGAAGGTAAGAGACGGGGGTCAATCCCTAGGTCAGGAAGATCCCCTGGAGGAGGTTAAGGCAATCCACTCCAGGATTCTCACCTGGAGAAACCCATGGACAAAGGAGCCTGGCGGGCTACGGTCCATAGGGTTGCCAAGAGTCAGACAGGACCGAAGCAACTTAGCTTGCACATACTCCCCAAAATCGCAGGCTTGAATATGCCCTGGACTTTGGGGGCAATCTTATCTTCATCCAGGGCATTTTATGACAATACTGGATTTCTTGTCACGTCATCAGCATGTGTCCTCAGTCATTCCAGCATTAACGCAGCCTCACTGCTAGTTTTTCTAGGACCTGTCTCCCTGGACTTCTGCTTTGAAAAGAACCAAGCTCCACTACTGAGTCTCCATTTTTTTATCCTGTGTCTCAATTCCTTTCCCTGTAGACTTCCCACCTCCTCCGTTCCTCTTAACTCGAAACTGTCTTTCATTTGATAGCTAATCTATCACCATTCCTTCAAAGAAACCACAATCCTACTTTGAATTCTTGGAAGAGACCAACTGCCAGGATTGCTACTTGCTGCCCGTCATTACACTCCTTAAAGAACTTAATCTGTCTGGCTGGATTTCCTGCTATCAAATGTTGAATAACATCTTCCCATTGCCCCAAGCACTTGCTCCAACTCGAAGAAGATAGCTTTTTAGGTGTGTGTCTCAGACATTGTACTAGGTGTGTTGCTGGCCAAAACCTTGGCCTTTTCTGCCCACCGAAGTCAAATAAAAAATAGAGCAAGTTTGGAGGAAACAGAAAGGTGGCTTTAATTCTCAGCCAGTGGAGAGGGGAAGACAATAAGCTCAGGCTTCAAGCACTGTGCACCCCCTCCATGAATCTACGGGCTTCTTTAAGGCAAGGGCTTGCAGTCAGGAGTCAGTGATGAGGAACAAAGGTGATAGGATCTTGATTTCTTCCTCTCGCATTGTTTCAGAGACAGTCATGGACTGATGTCAGTAAGCCAGTGATTGAATCTGGCAGTTGGGGGCTCTGCAGCCCTCTTTCTGATATATAAGGGGAAGGGTGTTGTAAGGGTAAACACCAGATATAGGATGTATTTAGCATAGAGTCATAGCAAACACCCTCTTCCAACAACACAAGAGAAGACTCTACACATGGACATCACCAGATGGTCAACACCGAAATCAGATTGATTATATTCTTTGCAGCCAAAGATGGAGAAGCTTTATACAGTCAACAAAAACAAGACCAGGAGCTGACTGTGGCTCAGACCATGAACTCCTGATTGCCAAATTCAGACTCAAATTGAAGAAAGTAGGAAAAACCACTAGACCAGTCAGGTAGGACCTAAATCAAATCGCTTATGATTATATGGTGGAAGTGAGAAATAGATTTAAGGGACTAGATCTGATAGAGTGCCTGATGAACTATGGACGGAGGTTCATGACATTGTACAGGAGACAGGGATCAAGACCATCCCCGTGGAAAAGAAATGCAAAAAAGCAAAATGGCTGTCTGGGGAGGCCTTACAAATAGCTGAGAAAAGAAGAGAGGTGAAAAGCAAAGGAGAAAAGGAAAGATATAAGCATCTGAATGCAGAGTTCCAAAGAATAGCAAGAAGAGATAAGAAAGCCTTCCTCAGCGATCAATGCAAAGAAATAGAGGAAAACAACAGAATGCGAAAGACTAGAGATCTCTTCAAGAAAATTAGAGATACCAAGGGAACATTTCATGCAAAGATGGGCTCGATAAAGGACAGAAATGGTATGGACCTAACAGAAGCAGAAGATATTGAAGAGGTGGCAAGAATACACAGAAGAACTGTACAAAAAAGATCTTCAAGACCAAGATAATCATGATGGTGTGATCACTCACCTAGAGCCAGACATCCTGGAATGTGAACTCAAGTGCACCTTAGAAAGCATCACTACGAACAAAGCTAGTGGAGGTGATGGAATCCCAGTTGAGCTATTTCAAATCCTGAAAGATGATGCTGTAAAAGTGCTGCACTCAATATGCCAGCACATTTGGAAAACTCAGCAGTGGCCACAGGACTGGAAAAGGTCAGTTTTCATTCCAATCCCAATGAAAGGCAATGCCAAAGAATGCTCAAACTACTGCACAATTGCACTCATCTCATATGCTAGTAAAGTAATGCTCAAAATTCTCCAAACCAGGCTTCAGCAATACGTGAACCGTGAACTTCCAGATGTTCAAGCTGGTTTTAGAAAAGGCAGAGGAACCAGAGATCAAATTGCTAACATCCGCTGGATCATGGAAAAAGCAAGAGAGTTCCAGAAAACCATCTATTTCTGCTTTATTGACTATGCCAAAGCCTTTGACTGTGTGGAAAAAAATAAACTGTGGAAAATTATGAAAGAGATGGGAATACCAGACCACCTGACCTGCCTCTTGAGAAATCTATATGCGGGTCAGGAAGCAACAGTTAGAACTGGACATGGAACAACAGACTGGTTCCAAATCGGAAAAGGAGTACGTCAAGGCTGTATGTTGTCACTCTGCTTATTTAACTTCTATGCAGAGTACATCATGAGAAACGCTGGGCTGGAAGAAACACAAGCTGGAATCAAGATTGCCAGGAGAAATATCAATAACCTCAGATATGCAGATGACACCACCCTTATGGCAGAAAGTGAAGAGGAGCTAAAAAGCCTGTTGATGAAAGTGAAAGAGGAGAGTGAAAAAGTTGGCTTAAAGCTCAACATTGAGAAAACTAAGATCATGGCATCCAGTCCCATCACTTCATGGGAAATAGATGGGGAAACAGTGTCAGACTTTATTTTTCTGGACTCCAAAATCATTGCAGATGGTGACTGCAGCCATGAAATTAAAAGACGCTTACTCCTTGGAAGAAAAGTTATGACCAACCTAGAGAGCATATTCAAAAGCAGAGACATTACTTTGCCAACAAAGGTCTGTCTAGTCAAGGCTATGGTTTTTCCAGTGGTCATGTATGGATGTGAGAGTTGGACTGTGAAGAAGGCTGAGCACTGAGGAATTGATGCTTTTGAACTGTGGTGTTGGAGAAGACTCTTGAGAGTCCCTTGGACTGCAAGGAGATCCAACCAGTCCATTCCGAAGAAGATCAGCCCAGGGATTTCTTTGGAAGAAATGCTGTTAAAGCTGAAACTCCAGTACTTTGTCCACCTCATGTGAAGAGTTGACTCATTGGAAAAGACTCTGACGTTGGGAGGGATTGGGGGCAGGAGGAGTAGGGGACAACAGAGGGTGAGATGGCTGGATGGCATCACGGAGTCGATGGACGTGAGTTTGAGTGAACTCTGGGAGTTGGACAGGGAGGCCTGGCATGCTGTGATTCATGGGGTCGCAAAGAGTCGGACACGACTGAGCAACTGAGCTGAACTGAGCATAGAGTCAAAGGAAAAAATGGGAATTGTAGCTCCCGTAGAGTTAGGGGGCAGAAAAGCAAACTTAGTTACAAACATGCAGAGTTAGGAGCAGTTAAAGTAAAAAATCTGAGAATGTTCAGGCCTGCTCACTGTTCTCTTTATCTTCTTTGTTCTCAGGAAAGGAAAAGAGAAAAACTCATTCTTCTTTCTGCTTTTCACTGCAAAAGGTGCTAGCTTCTGGTTCTTATTCTATCACTATCTCCAGCAAATAATGTCACAACAAAAGAAAGAGAGATGATGAACAACTACCATGACAACTTGTGATGGTTACTGTAATATGGCTGTTTAAGTATAATAGGAGCCGTGTAACTATAGTACGGGAAATGACTCCATCCTGCTTGGAATATATATACATATATATATGTATATATATGTTACACATCAGAAAACTTTTCTAATAAGAAAAGATGGAAGAGAATCACCTCTACTTCTTATCCATCAGCTTTCCCATCAACTAGCTTATTTCACTGGTCTCTTCTTTCATGCTTGGTCAAGAAAACTGAGCTACATGGTCTTCTGATTGAGACTGAGTTTCCCACAGCTTACCCCTTCAGTTCAGTTATGTTTAGTTCAGCTGCTCAGTTGTGTCTGACTCTTTGCAACCCCAAGGACTGCAGCACGCCAGGCCTCCCTGTCCATCACCAACTCCCAGAACTTGCTCAAACTCATGTGCTTTGAGTCAGTGATGCCATTCAACCATCTCACCCTCTGTCATCCCCTTCTCCTCCTGCCTTCAATCTTTCCCATCATCAGGGTCTTTTCCAATGAATCAGTTCTTCACATCAGATGGCCAAAGTATTGGAGATTCATCTTCAGCATCAGTCCTTCCAATGAATAGTCAGGACTGATTTCCTTTAGGATTGACTGGTTGGATCTCCTTGCAGTCCAAGGGACTCTCAAGAGTCTTCTCCAGCATCACGGTTCAAAAGCATCAGTTCTTGGCACTTAGCTTTCTTTATAGTCCAACTCTCACACCATACATGACCACTGGAAAAAACCTAGCTTTGACTAGGACTTTTGTTGGAGGACTAGCTAACTAGCTATATTTACATATAGACATTTGAAAGACACTTACCCTTTGACCTGTATAATGGTAATGAGCAGAAAATGGCCATTCTAAAGAATATGACAGCTTGACCTGCCTGGGGCTTTCAGGTTGCTGTCTTCTGGCCTTTGGAATCTTCATTGCTGTTGTTTGGTCCCTCAGTCATGTGCAAGTCTTTGTGACCCTGCGGACTGCAGCACACCAGGCTCCTCTGTCCTCCACTATCTTCCAGAGTTTTCTCAAACTCATGTCCATTGATTTGTGATACCATCCAACCATCATCCTCTGTCTCCTCCCTCTCCTTCTGCCTTTAGTCTTTCCCGGCATTAGGGTCTTTTCCAATGAGTCAGTTCTTTGCATCAAGTGGCCAAAGTATTGGAGTTTCAGCAGCAGTCTTTTCAGTGAAGATTCAGGGTTGATTTCCTTTTGATTGACTGATTTGATCTCCTTGCAGTCCAAGGGACTCTCAAGAGTCTTCTCTAGCACCACAGTTCAAAAGCATTAATTCTTCAGTGCTCAGCCTTCTTTATGGTCCAACTCTCATACCCATACATGACTACTAGAAAAACCATAGCTTTGGCTATACAGACCTTTGCCTGCAAAGTGACGTCTGTTTTTTAATATGCTATCTAGATTTGTCATAGCTTTTCTTCCAAGGGGCAAGCATCTTTTAATTTCATGGCTGCAGTCACCATCTGCAGTAATCTTGGAGCCCAAGAAGATAAAATCTGCCACTATTTTCATACAGCCTCTTATAAGTTGTGCTAATATGTGTCCAACTTCTTGGACAAAGGTATTTCACCTCTACAAAGCTATTTACTCATCTGAGAATGAACTTGAGAGTAAATGAGATGAATATAAAGCACATGGCAAAGTACACACACACACTCACACACTACTGCTTTATAGGTTAACTTTGATGAATGCCTAGCAAATAAATATCTTTATTCTGACTGTAGTTGAACAAATTTGCACAACTTAAAAGTGGTGCTATAGATTTTATTTCCAAAGGTATGTGAAACCAAAATATACTAGTGTGGGAAAGGACTGAAGTCCTAAAATTTCAGAGAAAAAATATGAGATAAAACGAAGATTGTATTGATCATCAATATAAAATAGCTACCATCATGATTTTGTTGCCTGATTATGATTGTTAAACTACAGTGTTTGCTTACGAATATCTCACAGAGAAACTTTTCAGTATTGCATTTGGACTATGCCAGCATAAAGGAATCCTCATATTACATGAATACCAATGTCCTGTGACTGACCAAATGATGTTCAAGATGGGGAAACATCCCTGATCTTCACTGCCCTTTAAAATTCTTTATGTTCATCTCTCTAAAGTTAATTAAGATGCAATTATAGAACTTATGGTGATGTTCCTTGCTCTGTACAAGGGTTTTAAAGTAACTGTGATCAGTTGTCTATTCCTGTTAGTCAACACACATTTTTGCACGCAACTGATAAGATCACCTTCTTTTGTTTTGAAAGCTAAAGCAAAACAAGCACATCCAAAACTGATTCAAGTTTTACCACTACTTTTCTAACCACCCCAACTATGAGTGGTCCAAGTTTTCCCAGGGGATAATGCTACTTGAAGAGGCTCTTGTGAAGCAATTCTGCCTATAGAGTCCCCAGAGTAGGCAAGTCAGCCATGAAAAGAGTTTTGAGATTGCCCTGCAGTTCATGACAAGAGGAAAAATGCCACTGCTCAGGGGGTAGATACTTGCAAAGATGCAAGTTAAACACAAGCCTAAAGCCTAAATAGTAGCCTACAAATTATTTTGAAGAATTTGCCTTAGTATTTTGAAGGGAAAAACCTAAGATAATGAAGCCCCAACAGTGTAAAATTCATTTGTTTCAAAATGAAACCTTTTCCCAGAAAAGGATACCTGGTAGCTTAGGGGACACTACCTTGCCCTTAAAATTTATCTCACAGCGTTAGCTGCCTTGAAGTTTTTATGGAATAGAGCAGAGAATAAAGTAATATTCTTCAGTGTTCCCGTGCAAGATGTTTGGATTTCATCTTTCTGTATTTTTTCATTAAGTCCCTGAGAAAGGATATTCAATCAGATTTCAATCATCAAATATTTATTAAGAAAGCATGTTTTCTACAAGCTGATATATTTCAAGATTTTTTTTTAATTAAAAAGCAAGATACAAAAGAATGTCAAGAAAACTAAAGGAGAGGAAAGAGTCAATTCAAGTAAATTTTGAATATAGTATTTTAATCATAAACTTTTATACAATATATTCTAAAGACAAAGAGTTACAAAATAAACTATTACTTAGTGGACTCATTGTTAGAGTTGTATTGGTATTATAATTTTTCTAATTGTTTTACATCTATTTTAGAATAAAATAATTAAGGAAATCCATTAATGTTATTAGGAATACAGATTTTCACTGTAAGGGGAAAAAGCAT
Organism: Budorcas taxicolor; assembly: GCF_023091745.1. Taxonomy (NCBI): domain Eukaryota; kingdom Metazoa; phylum Chordata; class Mammalia; order Artiodactyla; family Bovidae; genus Budorcas; species Budorcas taxicolor. The sequence goes on from NC_068931.1 coordinate 25,186,464, forward strand.
ATATAAGGAAAAAAAACAAATATAAACTGAAGGATGGCAAAGAAAGTGATGCTGTGGTGTTAAATTTGAATTGGATGGACTTCCCTGGCAGTGCAATGTATAAAAACCCACTTGCCAGTGCAGGGGACGCTGGTTTGATCCCTGGGCAGGGAAGATTCCGAAAGCCAGGGAGCAGCTAAGCCAGCAGGCCACAGTTACTGAGCCTGAATGCAGCAACTGCTGAAGCCCCTGAACTTAGAACCTGTGCTCTACAGAAGCCACCGTCATGAGAAACCCGGGCACCTCAATGAAGAGCAGCTCCCAACTGATGCAACTGGAGAAAAGCCCACTCGCAGCAACGAAGACCAGGTGCAATCAAAGAAATAAGCTGTTTTTTAAAATTTAAATTGGAAATATTAGAAAAACATTTTTTAGCCATTTCTATTGAAAAGGAATAGATTAGGGTTTCACAGAGTGAGGCCCGTCGTCTCTCTATATTGTAATCATATATAGTATTTTGGAAGTGCAGATTCCTAGGTCCCTTGACAGAGTTACTTAATCAAATAAATGAATTAAAATATATATATAATATGTAAAATTTTTAAAAATAAAAAATAAAATTTGCAGAAGTAAGATCTGCAAATATAAACTTTTAAACTTTTTATATTGAGATAATTGTACAATCACACACACAGCTGTAAGAAATAATAGAGATCCCATGTACCCGTTATCCAGTTTTCCTCAATGGTAACATTTGCAAAACTATAGAACATTATCACAACCAGGACACTGACATTGACATAGTCTAGAAGATCCCATGGGCCACACCCACTTCCCTCCTCTCCACTTCCCTCCTCCCTCAGCTCCACCCCTTTCTTACCACTGGCAACCCATCCTGTTTTCCATTTCTATAATTTTTCCATTTTAAGAATGCTGTATAAACAACTTCATACAGTATGTAGCCCTTTGAGGATGAGCTTTTTTCATTTAGCATAATTCTTTGGAGATTTATCAAGTTGCTCTATGTACCTATAGTTCATTTCCTTTTTATTGTTGAGTAGTACTCTACGCATGAATGTGCCATAAAGTGTTTCAATTCACCCATTGAAAGACATCTGGGTTGTTTCCAGTTCGAGTCTATTATAAATGAAGCTACCATATCTGTATACAGGTTTTTGTGTGTATGTATCCCATTTTGGAGGAGGGCATCCCAGCCCACTCCAGTATGCATGCCAGGAGAATCCCCTGGGCAGAGGAGCCTGGCAGGCTACAGTCCATAGGGTTGCAAAGAGTCAGACATGACTGAAGCAGCTTAGCACACATGTCTCCATTTCTTGGGATAAACACCCAGAAGTGCAATTGCTGGGTCCTATGGTAGTTGCATGTTCAGTTTAAGAAACCGCTAAACTGTTTGCCAGAGAGGCTATACTTTTTTTTTTTTTTTTTTTGGCTGAGTCAAGTCTTAACCGTGGCACATGGTATCTTCACTGAGGCACGCAGGCTTCTCTCTAGCTGTGGATCACAGGCTCATGTGCCCTGAGGCATGTGGGATCTTAGTTCCCTGACAAGAGAGCCAACCTGCAACCCCTGCAATGGAAGGCAGATTCTTAATCATTGGACCACCAGGGAAATCCTGAGGCTGCATCACTTTATGTTCCCACCAACAATGTGTGTGATCCAGTTTCTCCACATGCTTGACAGCACTTGGTGTTGCCACTGTTTTTTAATTCTAGCCACTGGGATAGATGGTTAGTGAAGTCTCACTGTGGTTTTAATTTGCATGTTCTTAATGGCTAATGGTGTTGAATATCTTTTCATGTACTTACTTTGCCTCTATATATCCTCTCCAGGAAACTGTCATTTCAGATATTTTTCCTATTTTATTGTATTCAGTTTTTAGGATCATCATGTACTTAACTGATGAGTTTTGAGAATTTTTTATATACTGTTGATACTAATTCTTTGTCAGTAGTGTAGTTTGCAAATCGTTTCCCCCAGTGTACATATTGCTTTTTCATTCTCCTGACAGAACAAAAGATTTTCCTTTTGAAGAAGTCCAATTTCTCAGTTTTTCCTTTTACAGATTCTGCTTTGGGTGTCAAATCTAACAACTCTTTTCCTAAAGATGCTGAAGATTTTCTTTTATGATTTTTCCAAAAGTTTTGTGTCTCACATTTAAGTCAGTTATGCACTATAAGTTATATTTTGTATGAAGGGTGAGATTTAGGTCAAGTCATTTTTTTCACCTATAGATGTACAAGAGTATCAGCACCACGAAATTGCTTTTGCTTGGTCAGAAATCAGATGGGCATGTTTGTGTGGGTATATTTCTGGATTTTCTAATCTGTTCAACTGGTCTAGGGGTCTATGCCTCTATCAATATAGTCTTTATTACTATAGCTCTATAGTTAGTTTTGAAATTATTTAAAATGATTCCTCTTACTTCATTCTTTTTTCCAAAATTGTTTCAGTTTTCCTAGTTCCTTTGCCTATCCACATAAAGATTAGAATAATCTTGCCTATATCTCCAAAAAAAAAAAAAATCTTGCTGGAATTTTAAAAGGAATTGCCTAAAACATGTATATCAATTTTGGGAGAATTGGCATCTTTATTATTTTGAATCTCCCAATCTGTGAACACAATCTGTCTCACCATTTATTTAAATCTTTGAAATACCTTATCAGCATTTTGTACTTTTTAAGAAACAAATCTTGTTCATGTTTTAAAAGAAGTGGACATATTTCATGTGGGTGTTTTTTCAGTGATTGTAAATGGTATTATATTTTAAATTTATGTGCCTGTATGCTCATTGTTAATACAAAGAAAAGCAACTGACTTTTGTATCTTCATGCTATGTCCTGTGACCTCACTAATTATTTATAGCTATTTTTTAGACTTCTTTGGATTTTCTACCAAGACAACCATGTCAGATGCAAATAGAGCTAGTTTTATTTCTTCCTTTCTGAACTGTGTACCTTTTATTCCCTTTTCTTGACTTATTGTATTGGCTAGAAATTCCAGTATTATGTTGTACAAGAGTGATAAAAACAAACATCCTTGCTTTTTTCCCAGTCTTACAGAGAAAGCATTCAATATCTCACCATCAAGTATAATTTTGTCTGTAGGTTTTTTTGTTGTTGCTGTTTATCGAATTGAAGAAGTTCTGACTAGTTCTATTTTTCTGAGTTTTCTCCTAAATAGAGGTTGAATTTGTCAAGTACTTTTTCTGCATTCATGTATATGATTGTGTGATTTTTATTTTTTACCTTGCTAATATGGTACATTAATTACATTAATTGATTTTTGAATATTAAACCAATATGACATCCCTAAAATAAACTCCATTTGGTTGTAGTGTATAATTTTCTTTATATTGTAGAATTCATTTGCTAATATTTTAAGGATTTTTGTCACCATCTGCTGTGATTTTGGAGACCAAGAAAATAAATTCTGTCACTGTTTCCATTGTTTCCTCATCTATTTGCCATTTAATTTATCTTTAAATAGTTAATAAAAATTTCCAGTAAAACAATTTAGACTTATAGATTTCTTTTTCTGGAGTTTTTAAACTACATATTCTATTTCTCCAATAGTTATAGGGCTATTTAAATTATCTATTTCATATTAGGTGATTATGGTAGTTTGCGCTTTCAAGGAATTGTTCCATTTCATGTAAGTTATCAAGTTCATATGTGTTGTGTTGTTTGCAATGTTCCCATTATCCTTTTGATATTTTCAGAGTCTTTAGTGATATCCATGGTTTCATTCCTGATATTAGTAATTTATGTCTGTTTTTTCTGTCAAACTTGCTAGGAATTTTTCTTTTCCTGATCTTTCAGAGAATAAGAATTTTGTTTCACTGATTTTTTTTCTATTGTTTTCTGTTTTCAATTTTATTGAAAATTTTTCTCCTATATTTGTTACTTCCTTCTTTCTATTTGCTTTGAATTTATTTTGCTTTTCTTTTCTAAGTTCTTAAACTGGGGGCTAGATTATTCACTTATAAGAAGTGGCTGTTATGTGTGTGTGTGTTAGTCGCTCAGTCGTGTCCAACTCTGGGACCCCATGGTCTGTAGCCTGCCACGCTTCTCTGTCCATGAAATTCTGCAGGCAGGAATACTGGAGTGGATTGCCATTCCCCTTCTCCAGAGGAACTTCCCAACCCAGAGATCGAACCCTAGTCTCCTGCATCGCAGGCAGATTCTTTATCATTTGAGCTACAGGGAAGTCTGAGAAGTGGCTAGAATAGTCAAATTCATAGAGACAGAAAGTAAAATGGTGGTTGTCAAGGATCAGGTTAGGACAAAATGAGGAAGTGGTGTTTAATGGGTACAGAGTAACAGTTTTGAATGGGAAAATGTTCTGGCAATAGATAGTGGTGATGGTTGCACGATGCAAACGTACTTAATGCACTGAACTCACAATGATAAACTCACAAATGTTTACAATGGTAAATTTTATGCTATGTATATTTTAAGATGGGTTTCCCAGGTAGCTCAGCGGCAAAGAACCCACCTGCCAATGCAGGGGATACAGTTTCGATCCCTGGGCTGGGAAGATCCCTGGAGGAGGGCATGGCAACCCACTCCAGTATGCTTGCCTGGACCATGGACAGTGGAACCTGGTGGGCTACAGTCCATGGGGTCACAAAAGGGTCAGACACGACTTAGCAACTGAACAGCAACAATATTTTAAGACAATTGAAAAACTCTCAACATGAAGAAGTAATAAGAAAATTTCAGAATATGAAACATTTGGCAAGACAATGGGCCTGGATTATTCCAAAAAAGCAGTGTCATGAAAAATATAAAAAGATGGAAGGATTGTGCTAGAGACTTAGCTAGATTAGTGGCACAAAAACTAAATCAATGTGTGAACTTTCATTGACTCCTAGACTTCCTTTTAAAAAGCTATGAAAGATAATTGGGTGATAATCAGGAACATTAGAAGATGGGCTGTATATTAGAATACATAGAGTTATTGTCAATTTCATGATGACAGTATTGTGGTTATGAAGGAGAATGTCCTTCTCAGGAGGTGTATGCTGAGATATTTATGAGTTGCGGTGTGAAATCTACAACTTTTAAACATTTCAGCAAAATATCAATATACAGAGAGAGAGAGGAAATGTGGCAGCGTGTTCACAATTGTCAAAGTCTAAGTGAAGGGTCTATGGGTAGCCATAGAACCATTTGTTCATCTGTTTTGAAAGCTTGACATTTTTCAAACTTAACACTTGGGTTTGGAGTACCATTTGCTGACTTCTGTTCATAATGGCAGAGAGGGCAGGCCCAGGAAGCCCTTCTGACCCTTTTCTAAAGACATAAAAATTCTAGATAAAAAATGTTTTTCCTTAATACTTGGCTAGGGTCAAAAGCAAGAAAAAGAAAGCTCAATGATCAGAAATGAACAGAACTTAGAGGCAAAATGTTCAGTAGAAGCCGAACGGAGCAGCCCAGGAGCATCCAAACCAGGAATAGATGGGAGGGGCTGGAGACGGTGAGTCCTAGACCCCTACAAAGGGTGCAGCTGGACTCACCTTCTGGTACCCAGGAACAACTTTGTATGTGGAACTGAAACAAAACCAAACCACCTCAAACTCATGGAATTGGCACAGCTGCCATCTGCTCAAAACATGGGTGGAAAAGGGGAGAGAAATCAGAAACCCAGCCCAGCCCTATGAGTAGATATGGGCCAAGTCCCCACTAGCAGAGATTGTATTAAATTCTAGGCAAAGTGAATGGGAATGAGGCCCACAGGAGCACCCCCACCATCCAAGACAAGGAGACAAGCCAGACTGGGGCACAAACGAGGTCATTTACTGCCACTTTGTTTGGCTTTGCTTAAAAAAATATCTCAGCTATCCATTAAATGTTCTGAAATTTCTTTGGCCTCTTTTAGGAACTGGAGGCAAGAAGATATTTAAAGGTGGTTAGCCTCTCCTCCCTAACCCAGCCTTTAAAAATTCATTTTAAACCTAAGCATCAAATTGGCCATGCGGCCTTAACTGTTACTTTTATTTGGAGGAGATGATGTCATTTTGTTACTTATTTGTAAGTAAAGGGACTTCTCTGGTGGCTCAGTGGTAAAGAATCTGCTTGCCAATGTAGGAGACACGGGTTCTATCCCTGGGTCAGGAAGATCCCCTGGAAAAAGGATAGGCTACCCACTCCAGTATTCTTGCCTGGAAAATCCCATGGGCAGAGGAGCCTTGTGGGCTACAGTTCATGCAGTCACAAAGGAGTCGGATGCGACTGAGTGACTAAACAAAAACAACCAAGGGACATCAGTGGTTTCCCATTAATAGAGATCTCTGGATACTTCAGTCCTTCATGGAGACGCACGCTCTCCTGCTTTGATCAGGAATGTCTAAAAGTGACTTCTTCCCAGAGATCCTTCTGTCTTCTCTTCTGATGAACAGAAGTGAAGAAGTCACTCTTCCAGTTCAGTAACCTTGTCCTATCTCAGCGTTTTCCTCTCACTGCTGTAGTCTTCTGAGTGCTGCTTGTGGCTTCTAACATCTGACAGCTTACAGGAATAAAGGACACTTAGGCACACATTCCCCTTTTTAAAAGCCCTGCTTCTTGTACTTTTTTTTTTAAGCACTAGATACTGGCCTGATTGAAATTCCATTTGGGGTAATGAAAGAATGAGGGTTGATTTCAGGGAATGATCAGTCTTGATGGTAACTGTATTTGGCTTCTTTCCTATTCTTCCTTCAATCTCATCGCCTGTGTGGCCTCCTCTCAGGACCTATATTCTCTTCCCAAGTCAGCCTAAATCATTCCCTTACTTCTAGAGCCTGCACAATGATAGGTGCTCACTGGCAAGTTTGTTCTCTTGCTGAACAGTCATAATTGTCTAATTACCAGGGAATGCTTTTTTGGAAGTAATCTGAAAACTGCTCTCCTGTAATTCTCACCAGTCAGTGCTAACTCTGCCCTCCAGAGATACAGCTGAGTCTTATGGTTTGTGGATTTGTATTTGCAAGAAAGAAAAGAGTTAGTCACTCAGTTGTGTCCAACTCTTTGCGACACCCTGGACTATAGCCCACCAGGCTCTGCTGTCCATGGAATTCTCCAAGCAAGAATACTGAAATATGATGTCATTTCCTTCTCCAGAGGATCTTCCTTACTCAGGAATTGAACCCAGGTTTTCTGCATTGCAGGCAGATGCTTTACTGTAAATTCATCCCAAAATCAGTGCCCCCAACAGTTCCATAATCATTCGTGGACCGATATAGAGTGGCACAAAATTTGAGCAACCCAACATGCACATTCCCAATTGAAACCAAACAAGGAGACACTCTGCCACTTGTTCTAGCTTTCATGTCATATAAAAGTGTCCTTTTTGTGGTCCACTAGGGCCACATTTTTTTTTTCACATTTTTGTGTTTTTTTCTGATGATCTCACTCTTTACAGTGACCCCTAACATCGTGTTGTCTAATGTCCCTATACATGTGTTAGAGAAGCTTTGTTCAGAAATGAGTCATAATGTTATTGACCATGAGTTCAGTGGTAATGAACCAACTATTTGTTAAATAAAGCATCTAACAAAAGGCACATATAAAACACGGTTATGTATTAATGGGTTGACAAAAATGTGACCAGAGGCTCACAAGAAACTAACCCCATGTTTCCCTAGGAGCAATGGAGTATTCACTAATTCAGTGTTCTTGGCAACTTTATAAGACACAACTGTTGGGAATAAAAGGAACCAACTGTACTTATTCATGTTATTAATAACACATTAATAACACATTAATAACAGGCTCATGTGAGTGGCAGTTTCTCATAGATGGGATGGAAAGGAGAAGGAATAGATACAAAAGAGGAGGAATGGGATAATTATAACTGGAAGTTGCCTTTGAATTCTTCCAAGTTCTTATTAGAAACACAAAGGATCTCTCTCAGGACCTGATGAGAGTCACACAACAAATTAGACTAAAAGCATTCTAATAATATCCATCATAACAGCCACCTCATCTGGACTGTACATTTTATGAAGTATTTCCATGGGTGTTATTTCATTTGCTTTGCATTTACAATTCACTCTGAGATAAGGACTGATTGTACCTATTTCTGAGTGAAGAATTTAGAGCCTTAAAGAAGCAACTTGACCATGCTTCACAGCCTACCAATGGCATCACCATGAGTTGAACCAGACCCTTTGATACAACTTGCTCTTCCTATTACATCACAGCTTTTCAGGTAAGTTGTGGTCCTCTTGCTTCTTTTTGCTTCTCCCCCTTTTTATTACATCAGTCTTGACCCTCAATTTCATAATCCATTAATCTAGATTATTGTGAAAAAAAAATCCTCAAAGGAAAATGTGTGTGTCTTGGTTGCACAAACAGCAACTTAGAAGCATCCCATTGTTCAATAAGGAGCTAGCAAACAGGCTATATTCCCAAGTCTAGACAACGGAACAGGAAAGTAAAGGAAATTTTGTTTCTCTGGGGACACAAAGTTGACATACATGAAACTGAGTACGTTTCATGATGTGCAACCAACCATCACTACTTAAATCATTTCACAGTTGGGACACAACAGTGGCACACTCTAGAAAGAGTCATGATTTGTTCATTAGCAAAGGAAAACTGGGCTTGCAAGTTAGAGGACATCTGGATATCGGTATGTAGCACAAGCCGCACCACCATGCTGAAGACACATTTCAGAAAATGAAACGTCAAGAGAATCTGCAGAGAACTTATGCAAACCCAACATCATTTTTATTGCCTGTAACCACAGCCTAAGCAGGCACACACAACCACAGTTCACAATCACTCCTCAATTAGGGGTTTATTGGCTCATGTTTAGAAATCTCGTTAAGCCTTGTTCAGTCACTAAGTTGTTTCTGACTCTTTGTGACCCCATGGACTACAGCATGCCAGGCTTCCCTGTCCTCCACTATCTCCTGGAGTTTGCTCAAACTCATGTCCATTGAGTCATTGATGCCATCCAACTATTTCATCTTCTATCATACCCTTCTTCACTTGCCCTCAATCTTTCCCAGCATCAGCATCTTTTCCAATGAGTCAGCTCTTCACATCAGGTGATCAAAGTATTGGAGCTTCAGCTTCAGCATCAGTTCTTCCAGTATTCAGGGCTGAACTCCTTTAGAATTGACTAGTTTGATCTCCTTGCAGTCCAAGGGACTCTCAGGAGTCTTCTCCAACACAACAGTTCAAAAGCATCAATTCTTTGGTTCTCGGCCTTCTTTATGGTCCAACTCTCACATCCGTACAGGACTACTGAAAAAACCATATCTTTGACCACACGAGGCTTTGTCAGCAATGTGATGTCTCTGCTTTTTAATACGCTGTCTAGGTTTGTCGTAGCTTTTCTTCCAAGGAGCAAGTGTCTTTTAATTTCATGTCTGCAGTCACCATCCACAGTAATTTTGGAAAGGAAGAAAATAAAACCTACCACTGTTTCCATTTTTTCCCCATCTATTTGCCATGAAGTGATGGGACCAAATGCCATGGTCTTAGTTATTGAATGTTGCATTTTAAGCCAGCTTTTTCACTCTCCTCTTTCACCCTCATCAACAGGCTCTTTAGACTTTAGACTTTAAACTTGTTCTAACAATGAACCCAGGTAAGCCTAGGGAGCCAAGGTACCCAAGTAGACTTGAGGGCACATTGACCTGGCTGGTGAATGCCTATAACAAGCACAATTTGATTGGAACTTCCAGTTCCTACTTCATCCTTTAAAAAAAATTTTTTTGGAATATAGTTGATTTACAATGTTGTGTTAGTTTCAAGTGTACAGCAAAGTAAATCAGTTATACATATACATATATCCATTCTCTTTTAGATTATTTTCCCATGTGTCATTACAGAGTGTTGAGTAGAGTTCCTGTGCTATACAGTAGGTCCTTATCAGTTGTCTGTTTTATATATAGTAGTGTTTACACATAAATTTCAATCTCCCAATTTATCCCTTCCTACTGCTTTCCCCTCTGGTACCTGTAAATTTGTTTTCTACGTCTGTGCCTCTATTTCTGTTCTGTGAATAATTTGTACCATTTTTTCCCCACATATAAGTGATATCATATGATATTTGTGTTTCTCTGTGCCCTTTAAAGTAATGCTATTTTTATTTGTCTTTTGGAAACAATGAGATTACTTGCTATGAATTAAGGGATGATAAGAACAATATAGCTGTTAATGGCAAATGAGAAACCTAGTGGAATAAATGAAACAAAAAAGATGAAGCTGGTATTTGTCAGACTGAGGAAGACAAAGAGTGATAGTCTCTGATTGCTAACTGCTCCATTGGCTACTCAGCCCAAAGTGCTACCAAAGTGTTCTATATCGAACAGAGAGATTTTAAAAGCCTAGAGTTCAGCCTGCCCAGCAATCTGGTGCTCAGAATAGCCCTGTATATACACACACACACACCTTCAGAGAAATACTTTCCAAATTCTGGAGAATGCACTGGGCATTTTGCAAAAGTATTCCCCTGGACACTGTGCTTAAAGAGTTGGGGGTGGGGGGAGTGTGGTATAAAAGAAAATGACTGCAAATCTGTCCCCAAGTCACATGCATGACAGATTACATTGTCGAGATTTTTCTTTTTTCTGGGAACGGAGTGGATACAGAAAAAATTGGACAGACCAAAAACAAACTGTCCGCTGTATAACTTTCCATTGAGAGATTCAGACTCATGAGGTCATCACACCATTTAGATAGTTTCCTGAGCTGAGAATTCTCATTCGATGGAGCTACAGGACTCAGAGACATGAGAAGGGAAAGACCTCAAAGCCCCATGACAATGTTTTCAAAGGAAAGATTAAGGGCTAGTAAAATTGAGAAGAGGACCCAGGCATCAGACGCATTTACTATGTCTTAATAATTAAGACATATTAGTTATTAGTCATTAGAAAAGACCTCGATACTGGGAAAGATTGAGGCCAGGAGGAGAAGGGGGTGACAGAGGATGAGATGGTTGGATGCATCACCAACTCAATGGACATGAGTTGAGCAAACTTTGGGAAATGGTGAAGAACAGGGAAACCTGGCGTGCTGCAGTCCATGAGGTCGCAGAGTTGGACACGACTTAGCAACAAACAACAACAATAAAGAAAGAGTAAAATGTGCATTCTACTCAGAGCTAAATACCAGTTTACAGGGCCGGCAAATGGGAAAGGTCTACTCTCTAAGCTCTTGCTCTTCTCTGGGCAGATGAGAACAGAGAGAGCCAATCCTGCTGAACAGAAGCCATTTGTTGCTGCTTGTGCTATCATTATTATTATTATCTATTTCCTTCACCATGGAAAAATGTATTGACTTATCACCTGATCAAATCATTTAAATGTCCAAAAACCATCAGGAGATAATTAGAGGGGGCAGTGCCGGATCGCATTTCTAGTGCTTTCCTAAATGTAAATAAGAGACTGTGGGCTTGTGTTTTATGTAGAAAAGAGACTGGGATTCCAGTTCTTCCCCCTTGTGTGACTGACGAGAGGAGGAGGGAGGGTGAGCGGCAGGTCACTCATTTTTGCCTTTCTGACAGCATGTGACATTTATCCTTACCACTCTGTCAGATGCCTGAAATTCTCATGTCTTTACAAAATATTTTTCTATTTGGTTGAATCAAGCAGCACAGCGACAATACGTCTTCCGTCTGTGACTGCCTTTCACAGCCTCTGCCTCCACGAGACTTAGATGAGGTCTGGGTGATTCATGGTGCTTAAACTTCTCCACAGCACTTTTTCAATTGGAAAATTCTCTTAAACTGAATGCATCATCAGCACGGTTGTCCATGCATAAAAGAACGAGAAGCAAAACAATGAGCACCATTTTTTAAAACCTACGCTTAAGCCAAGAAAAACAGTTATATCACAAAATGTTAAAAGACCTTATTTTTCAGTTTCCAGGAACCTTTCATGGAGAACATGGCCTATCTTTGTCTCAGAGCCCCTTATTCTAGGCTTTCTAAATTACAAATAAAAGAAACAGTTGATATTCAGTTTAGCTTGTTTTCAAGTTATTAACCTGATATATAGCAAGGTAAGTAATGCCACTACCTGCGTTATTTATGGAGAACTGGTCACCCTGCAACCATATGCATTCTCTTCTTCATTCTTTGGGGGAAATGCTTAGAACTTTTTGTATTTTACATGATTTTCTCATTGTTATTTTTATTGTTTGTTTATTAAATAAGAAGATAGTGTTTTCAAAGTAGAAGATGGTCTTTTGTGAAAATGTTAATTATGCTGATAAACCCAAAATCTTACCTAGAACTTAAAATTAAAATACTCACCTATATATTTGACCCAAAGGTAAGCACTGTATAAAGGAAGAAGTGCCCCAGTGGGAGTTAAGAGAGGCAGGCTTTAGTTACTCCTGATTCTGACTCCGTTTCCCCAAATGTACAATGGGCACCATAGAAGTTTCCCACGGAAGTGTCAGAGCTATTTATTCTTTCACTTAACAAGTATTTATTGAGCACAACTATAAGTCAGAAAAAGCACTGTTTAAGAGACTGTGTGAGCCTGTATCCCAGCTCCACCACTGATGAGTTACAAACATGGGTATATTTCTCCATGCATACAGTGGTACCCCTCTCCTAGGTTTATTGTGACAATTAAATACATAAAACATATTAATCCATTTCTGGCACTCACGGTAAACACTGAACAAGTGTTAGGCATTATCAATATTATTTTTAGTGGTTACTAGAGATATAAGGGTCTTCCCTAGTGGCTCAGTGGTAAAGAAACTGCCTGCAACGCAGGAGACTTGGGTTCAATCCCTGTGTTGTGAAGATTCCCTGGAGGAGGGCATGGCTATCCACTCATGTTCTTGCCTGGCTAATCCCATGGGCAGAGGAGCCTGGCAGGCTACAGACCATAGAGTTGCAAAGAGTCAAACATGACTGAGTGGCTAAGCAGCAGCAGCAGCAGAGATACCAAGGTGAAAATACAGTCTCTATCCTCAGGACGCTTACAATCTAATCTATCTATTCCCATAACGGAACAGAGAAAATCAATCACGTAATTCTTACAACAGAAAGCCACTTAAGAATAGGGTAGAGGCGAATTCTCTCACCAGAATCAGTTGGAGAAATTGAAGCTACTTCATTCTTCCAAAGTTACATTTGAATCCATAGTTAAATATATACCATAACGTTTTGTCTTCTCTTTGAAAAACTGACCATTTTGCGTACCAATAAAAATGTTGTAAATTTTTATAAAAAGGGCTGAAATCATAAGACACAATGTATAACTTAGAACCATTCTTATTATCTAGAAGCACAATGCAAATTCACTAGAGCACAAAGAGAATTCATTGCCTCATGTAATGGAGAAATCAGAGTTCAACTGGCTTAACAAGGTCAATTTCTCCCCTCTCTTTATCTCTCCATTTCCCTCTCTCTTTATTCTGTGTGTGCATCACTGTCAGGCCCAAACTCCACCTGGGTTGGACCCAGGAATCTCCAGTGAGCAGTGCCAATAGTGACAGTACAAAATTTCTGTTCTCCACTGGCTCCAGCAAGAGCACCGGTGTGACTCTCATGGACCTAACCTGGTTCTCAAATCCATCCCTGAACCCATTGTTGTTGTTCAGTCACTAAGTCATATCCGACTCTTTGCGACCCCATAGACTGCAGCAAGCCAGGTTTCCCTTCCTTCACCATCTCCGGGAGCTTTCTCAAGCTCATGTCCATTGAGTCGATGATGGCATCCAACCAGCTCACCCTCTGTCATCCCCTTCTCCTCCTGCCTTCAATCTTTCCCAGCATCAGGGTTTTTTCCAATCAGTTGGCTCTTCACATCAGGTGGCCAAAGTATTGAAACTTCAGCTTCAGCATCAGTCCTTCCAATGAATATTCAGGACTAATCAGTCCTTTCAGATTGACTGGTTTGATCTCCTTGCAGTCCAAGGGACTCTCAAGAGCCTTCTCCAGCATCACAATTTGACAGCATCAATTCTTTGGTGCTCAGCCTTCCTTATGGTCCAACTGTCACATCTGTCCATGACTAGCTCCTGAACCCATAGGTGGATGGAATACTCATCTATATTTTAATTAATTTTTTCAACTTCAGTTCAATATATCAAGAGCCTAATACAAGATTGACTAGCTATATTTTTTCCCCACATCTTTTGATTAGTGTTTAAATCATATATTTATTTTAGTGGGTAGGTGGTTGCTTTATCTTTCAAATTGCTCATAGCTTGTGGCTCACAAATAATGTAACATTCAACTTCTGGCAAAATCTCACCAGCATTTTGTTGTAATTTCCCTTGACTATTAGATTTGAACACGCCTGTGGAGGATCCTTTCAGCTTAGAAGATTTTCCTATCCTTTCTGCTTTGACAGTAGACACAATTTAAGAGTTTTCCCAAAAGAACTGGAATCATATGTTTGACATTTTTAGCATAATCAGGGAGATAGTGTTTAGCCTGCCTATTATCATCCCCTAAGTGACAATGGGGGGTTTTCCAGGTGGCCCTAGTGGTAAAGAACCTGCCTGCCAATGCAGGAGACTCAAGAGATGTGGGTTCAATCCATGGGTCAGGAAGATCCCCTGGAGGAGGGCATGGCAACCCACTGCAGTGTTCTTGCTCGGAGAATCCCATGGCCAGAGGAGACTGGCAGGCTATACAGGCTATGGGCAGGCTACAGTCCATGGGGTCACAAATAGCTGGACACGACTAAAGCAACTTAGCATGCATGCAAGTGACAATCACTTTTTTGTTGTTTTCCTTTTACCAAAATGAAATGGTATTATAGGAAATATACTTTGAGCATTGAAAAGGCTGTTCTTTAATAATTAGTAGCGTGTGAGACTTCCCTGGTAGCCCGGGGAAGTTAAGACATTCCCAGTGTTTAAGACATCAATGCTATTGAATAACTTACATAAAAGAAGGTATTATAAGTAACAGTTAACATTGTTTTTATTAATTTAGTTACCATATTCATTTTATCTAATTTAGTGAAGATATACTCTCACTGTTTATTCATTGTTTATATTGAAATACATCTGACTTAATAAGACCAATTACTGTATTATCAGTATGTGCTTATAAAATATTACATCACTGTTTTTATGTTCTTTTTTAAAATGTGTATAACCTCTATTAATAAACCTGAAGGTTTGCTTGAAAAAAAAAAAAAGACATCACCTTCTAATGCAAGAGGTTGCTGGTGGGGTGGGGGAGTGGCGTTCAGTCCCTGGTTCAGGGGATAAGATGCCACATGCTTCGAGGCCAAAAAACCAGAGCATAAAACAGAAGCAATGTTGAAGCAAACTCAATAAAGGTTTTTAAAATGATCCACATCAAAAATATATATATAATAATTGGTAGATTGTAAGCAGTTTCTGTTTTCCCAGGATGGTCCTTTCTGGATTCCTGAAGACAAAGTGCAGAAGCACAGATTAACATAAGGTGTAGGAACTGCATGTAGAGAAAGTTACCCACAGACACCAGGTAGAGAACAGGGGGGAGCCACAAAGCAAGTGAGCTCCATTTCATTTCATTTTCTTACTCTTACAAACGATATCACCATGAAAGCGTTTTGTTAGTTCGCTTAAGAGTCTTTATTTTCAGCTTCTGTCATTAACACAGCTCTTATATGTTACATCTATTATAAAAATATTATAAGGATTACTTGTAATATCTAATGGGAGATAACAAGTGCAAATCAATGACTAAAGCAGAGCTGGAACTAGGAGGCTGAAGTGTGCTTGAAAATTCAACACATGAGCATTTATTGGCCTAGGGAGGAGCATGGTCCTGAGGGAAGGAGTCAGAGCCCTGGGTGCTAGGAATTGGGGAGGATATTTAGGATGAGGGAGGATATTGTAAATAACTTGATATGGGACTATATCGGTGCTGCAAGGAAAGTGTCGATGGAAAGGGAGTGTTTAGAAATACGGAAGTCAGGGAGAATGGTCCAGGGGGTTATAGGAGGACACGCACACCCAGAAAGGCTTCCTGCCTAGAGGAGCGGATGGAATCAGAGAATCTGCCTGAGGAAATAGCCTGACAGTGCTTAGCGCAGAGCCTACCAGACTCTTACTTGAGACCCAAAGCTCATAGCACATCCTGCAGTTATTTCAAAAGGTTCAGGAATCCAGAGATGGGCCAATCATGATAAGCTGATGGAATAAATATCTTCTTCCACTTGCACTATTTTTTAAAATACATTGATTCTGTTGTGAATACTTAAATACAAATTCATTAAAAAGTGTAGTGAATTGTATTTAAAAACATCACATGGCTGGTCTTTTATATGTATATGTCTGGATTAAAAAGAGTCCTTATTACTCTGAAAGGTTAGAAGTTTGGGTCTAGATAATGTGAATTGTTGGTGATTCCTGAGACAGGCCATAGTGATGTGATGACATCATCATTTTTTGGAAACTTGATCTGTCAGTAATGGATCAGACGAACTGAAACACAGGGAGAAATTCATATGAGCCAATCCAAAAAGCCCTGAGCAGCTTATCTCAGTGTCTCAAGGCCATACGTTGCCTAAACAAATTGTCTTTTCCTGAAATTTCCTCTCTGCTTCCTAAAGAAAACAGGGTTCTCAAGTATCCAGCAACAATTAAAACTGCAAGTTTGAGGTTTATTTTTTTTCCTTCTTTTTTCTGACCATACAATTGTTCCCAAATCAGAACAAAGAGACCTGCATCTCAGTATAGTCAGAGCCATGCTCTTTCTTTCATAAAGTGTGTGTCAGTTTTAACTTTCTAGAACTCTGCTGGGAAAGCAGTCTACAGCAGACTCAGACTATGGCACTCGTGGCCCCCTAGTGGGGCGACAGTATTTTCAAGCAGAAATCAGGTTGGCTGGAAATGAATGCAAACAAAATAATAAACCACAGTAGGTAAGTAGAAAAATTCCTAAGATGTAATGAAATCTTTTCTGTAAAAATCCCTTCCTGCAAAAAACATACAAACGACAGCAAAAAAAAAAAAACCTCAAGTTCAGACAATGAGGCTGAATACAGAGAATCTGAACTCAGAGACAGTAGGAATTAAAATTTAAATAAAATAATCAACAAAGATCGGAAGAGCAATATCAATGTGATTATCTAGTCCAAAGACAGCTGACAAAATTGCCATCATCACGAGGGGATGGGGCATCCTTTCTCAAAGGGCTGGCGGCCCAACCTGTGATGCTCGCAGCATCTCCAGGCCCTCCCTGTCAGCACAGAGATGTTCTGCCCGTGGCGTCACCACACCAGATGCTCTCCTCCCCTCCAAGTTCCAGTGCTTGCTCTACACTGGAACTGGGAGGGGAGGAGGAAGTTTCATTTGTTTAGCCCCCAGACTGGCCACTTTTAGAATATTACCATCCTCCAGAATTTTAGCACCCTGTTAACCTCAATGGTACCAACGAACTGCTTATTGTGATACTTGGTGGTGTGGTGGTTTAGTCGGTAAATTACATCCGACTCGTGTGATCCCATAGACTGTAGCCTGCCAGGCTCCTCTGTCCCTGGAAGTTTTCGGGCAAGAATACTGGAGTGGGCTGCCATTGCCTTCTCCAGGGGATCTTCCTGACCCTGGGATCGAACCCTGGTCTCGTTCATCGCAGGTGGATTCTTTACCAACTGAGCAACCGGGGAAGCCCCATTGTGATGCTTAGGCTTGTTCTTTGCTGTGTGCTCATTGCTGTTTAGTTGCTAAGTTGTGTCTGACTCTTTGCAACCTCATGGACTGTAGCCTGACCGGCTCCTCTGCCCATGGGATTTCCCAAGCAAGAACACCGGAGTGGGCTGCTGTTTCCTTCTCCAGGGAATATTCTCCACCCAGGGACAAACCTGGGTCTCCTGCATTGGCAGGCAGGCTCTTTCCCATTGAGCCACATGAGAAACCCTTGTGTGCTAATCAATCCCTTCCTCAATTGTTTAGTTGAGCCCCAATACAAAGCACCTTGAGAATTTTGATGACTCACTGATCATCACCAAGCTTGCCTTACACTCCAAAGAGCATTAACTCATGAAGCTCAGGACTACGTCAGCTGGCAGAGAAAGGTCGTTAATTTCTTCATCTGTCTCCCCACCCCATATTTCCCCCACTCTCCCTGGAAACCTAGTCTTCACATCCAGAATCCTATGCCCCCCAGGAAGAGATAGAAATCCATCCTGCTAGAAAACTTAAGGAGAGGAATTGTGGTATGAACATATAACTAATGTCAGTAATATTGGTAACGCCCCAAGTATTTTTTATGTTGGTTGGCAGACTTACATGTGTTTGTTTTCTTATTATGTATACAACTTAGATAAAAACATAGAAGAATCAAATGTCATATGTCAGTTACCAAATATATCTGTTGACATGGATATCATTCAGACTTTGTTAATATAAAACAGTTCACAAAACATTATGCACAGTATCATCTTATTCTGTGAAAATGTATTAAAATGAGCATACACTAAGCAAAAAAAGAAAGGAATCCATCCTGCTGGAATGTCCCAACCTCCCTGGTTAATTCACAACAATAAACAATTCCCACAGTCTGGAAATTCTTCCTTATCTCTAACCTAAATCAAAAGTGGTTTTGTTCAGTCTGTTTCCCCTAATTCACTCCTCAGGGGAAATAAATTAAAGCTGGCCATTGTTCTTTTCTGCAAGAGTCCTCAGAGTCAAGGAAAAATTAAACACGCTCTTGGTCCTAAGAGCATTCTTCTCTAAAGAATCATCAACTGTTAGACCTGGTAGTGACGTTAGAAACCATATCAAAAAATTTAAAAATAAATTAAAAAAAGAAACCATCTCAAACAACTAGGGTCCCTTTTGCACTCCTCTGTTCCCAATACCTCCAACTTATGGACTGTAGCCCACCAGTCTCTTCTGTCAATGGGATTCTGCAGGCAAGATTACTGGAGAGAGTTGCCATGCCCTCCTCCAGGGGATCTTCCCAACCCAGAGATAGAACCTGTGTCTCTTATGTTCCCTGCATTGGCAGGCAGATTCTTTGCCACTAGAGATACCTGGGAAGCCAGAATACAAAGAAACTGGAGCCCAAAGAGGTTAGGAGACCTGTCCCAGAACACATGGTGAACTTATCAAGTTTTACCACCACAGTGTATATTTTTCTCCTGGTTCCTTTAACATTTCATTTTGTATTTTTCAACCACAAACTCTGAAGTACTTTTGTAAGTAACAATCTTTCCCCAGGTGATCACAAACCCTAAAGCACAAAGAGTCTCCCAGAGATGAGGAAAGTGAGCCAAAGAGTAAGGTATGGCAGTAACTTTGGCAAATGGAATCTCTCAAGCCTGGTTGAAAGCAGCAGTTTTGCAGGGCGGTGATTATCCCTGAGTTTTCAAATCAAGAAACTGAGAATAAAGGATGGGGGTAAAGGACAGTTAGGGAGTTTGGGATGGACATGTACACGCTGCTATATTTAAAATGGATAACCAACAAGGACCTACTGTATAGCACAGGGAACTCTGCTCAATGTTATATGACAGCCTGGATGGGAGGGGAGTTTGGGGGAGAATGGATACATGTGTACCTATGGCTGAATCCCTTGCTGTGCACCTAAAACTATCACAATACTGTTAATCAGCTATACTCCAATATAAAATAAAAAGTTTTAAAAAGAATAGGAAGAAACTAAGAATCAAAGTTGCTAAATGTCTCATCCACGGGCTTCCAGCAGGTGAGCATGCAGCCAAATTCTGAACCCAGCTCCATCTCCAGAGTTGGCTTGGCTGTCATGAAAAACAAGAACTGAAGGTAAGTTAAAAAATTAGTAGAACATTTTTTCCAAAGTGTTATAAAGTTTTATTTGTATTTAAGCTTCTACATGAAATGCTTGAAGTCTTCTTCATGTGGATGCTAATCTGAATGTTGCCACATTTAGCCTGTAAGACTGGAAAACAGAAATCATATTTTTTTAAGAAGGCTGCCATAAGCAAACATGCACTGGACTACATTTTATTGGTTTGAATTTGATGGTATTAAGTACAAAAGAAACATTTTCTCCAATGTCAGTATCCTCTGCTATCCCATAGTATCCTATCCTATCCTCTGTTTAACACTGAACTACCTTTACTTTTTGACCACCCCACTTTTTGATTGACCCAGATCCAGCTTCTATTCCACCACTGATGCCTTTTCTGCCATATTTCGCATAGCCTGGCTTTTGGCTTCTTGTTGTTTTGAAAGGTTGTCTCTCATTTCTCTTTCATATGAACACTATCATTCGAGTCTGTTTCCAATCTCTCCTCCAAATGAACAGGGTCACTATGAACTCTGATTTTACTCCCTGGGGATCTGGATTCCTGATGAGTCTGTTCTGCCAAGCTTCGGAAAATGTCTCCGGTTAGTTGACATATTGTAGTCGAGGCTCTTCTCGTTACATGGAACATAAATTCTCCGATGCTGGATCACGAAAATAAGAGGAGCTTATCTGCAGAATGCGGGAAAATCTCACACTTTCTAAGGGCTGCAAGTAAAATAGAATATTATGTCCAATGTATTGTTATGCCATATCTGTACTTACTGTTCTGCATTTAAGGCCTCAACTTGAAAAGCAAGGAGATCAAACCAGTCAATCTTAAAGGAAATCAGCCCTGAATATTCTTTGGAAGGACTGATGCTGAAGCTGAAGCTCCAATACTTTGGCCACCTGATGTGAATAGCAGGCTCATTGGAAAAGACCCTGATGCTGGGAAAGACCAAAGGCAGGAGGAGAAGAGGGTGACAGAGGATGAGATGTTTGGATGGCATCACCCACTCAATGGATATGAACTCCAAGAGATGGTGAGGGACAGGGAAGCCTGCCATGCTGCAGTCCATGGGATCGCAAAGAGTTATACACAACTTGACGACTGAACAACTAACAACAATTCATCTGTTTGCTGTTTCATTTCTATCACGTTGGCCAAAAAAAAATTGTTCAGCTTTTTTCTGTTACATTTTATAGAAAAACCTGAACACACTTTTTGGTCAGCCCAATATTATGAGATTCTAGAGGGCAGAGGTGATACTTGTTATTTGAGATTGGTACCACAGTCAAATATGTGACTTATGGGGACAGGAGATGAGAACTGAAATATGAGGCACAAAGGTGAGTCTTAATCTTCCTGGGAAGTCTTCTCTTCTCACCGGTCTCTTTTCATTTCTGTCTCTTTCTCCCATGGTATCTCTGCACCTTCTTTACCATCTCTCAGCACCATTATTATTTCTTCAACATGCCTTAGCATTTTCATCTTTCTCTCTCCAAGCAGGTTTCCCATCCTTGTGGAGGCCCCAAATGGGGGCCCTTAGCCCCTGAGTCAACATAAACTCAAAGCTCCAGGGTTCAAAAACAATCAACAATAGTCTCTATTTCTCTTCCTCCAGTTCTCAGGAGGGAATCTGACTGGCCAGTGGACAGCCACAGAATCAGTTAGTCTGGGCTGACAGCCCCTCCCTGGTTTAGTTAGCCACAATGGGAATGGATGAGGAAAGTGACAGGTGTTGGCTGGGGCTGCTCCAACCAGAGGCTGTGAGCAGAGTAGCTTCTCCAGAAAGAACCAGAGCAACTTAGTCCATCAAACGTATCTCGTGCATCCCCTTGCACACGCAATTCTGAGGGTGTGAGTGCACACCTAATATACTCAGTATGTTAGTCTCTCAGTTGTGTCCAACTTTTTACGACCCCTTGGACTGTACCCCACAAGGGCCCTCTGTCCATGGAATTTCCCAGGCAAGAATACTGGAGTGGGTTGCCATTTCCTCTTCCAGGGGATCTTCCCGGCTCAGGGATCGAACCTGCATTTCCTGTGTTGGCAGGTGGATTCTTTACCACTGAGTCACCTGGGAAGCCCACGTGATAATGAATTAGAAGAGTTGAATGCCTAGGTCAGAAAATAAATACCGCAGGAGTTCAGAAGAATAATCAGTTTAGTCTCAGAAGAAGTAAGGCATGGGCCAAGCTAAGTGCTAAGCTGCTAAGTCACTTCAGTCGTGTCCGACTCTGTGCGACCCCATAGACGGCAGCCCACCAGGCTCCCCCGTCCCTGGGATTCTTCAGGCAAGAACACTGGAATGGGTTGCCATTTCCTTCTCCAATGCATGACAGTGAAAAGTGAAAGGGAAGTCATTCAGTCGTGTCCGACTCTTAGAGACCCCAGGGACTGCAGCCTACCAGGCTCCTCCGTCCATGGGATTTGCCAGGCAAGAGTACTGGAGTGGGGTGCCATCGCCTTCTCCGAAGCCAAGTGCAGGATTCAGCAAATTTTTTTCAGTATAGGACCAGATAGTAAATACTTAAGGCTTTGTGGTTTGTAAGCTTTCTGTTGCAGATACTCAATTTTGCCATCGTAGTGAGAAAGTAGCCAAACAATACATAAACAAATGAGCATTCTTGGGTTCCAATAAAACTTTATAACATGGACCATCAGTGAACCTGATTTGACACACGGCCGTAGATAACTGATATGGATTAAATGTTTGTGTCCTCGCACAATTCATAAGGCACCAACTTCCAGCGCGGCTATATTTGGGGATGAGACCTCTAAGGAAATAATCAAAGTTAAATGAAGTTGTAAAGGGTGGGGTCCTGATCCAACAGGATTAGTGTCCTTATAAGAAGAGACACAAGAGAGTGCTCCCTCAATTTCTATTCTTGCAAAATACTTAAGTCTTGAAGCTTTACAGGTCACTTCTATCAATTAAAAAAGCATAATTCTTATATTATTTAAGTTGATTTAAAGCATAGAAGACCATGGGAAGCTATCCAACCTCACTCTGTGAGGATAGTATAATTCTGATGCCCATTCCAGGTGAACGAGAATACCAAAAAATCCTGATCAAAATAACTTATGAAAATCCTAACTAAAACTTTAGCAAATTAACTTCTGCCATTCATTAAAGAGCACTATTTATGATTCAACTATGTTTAACCACAGAATACAAAAATGATTTAATATAAGGAAATGTATTCATGTCATTCACTATAATAACATATTACAAATGAAACTACATAAAATGACCTTGCTAAATCCCAAAAACACTTTGTAAATTAAGTACTTAGTCCTAATTAAAACTTACCATTTGCTAGAAATAGAAGCAGCTTACTAAAACTGACAAAGGATATAATATAGAAATATATCACAAATGTTACTCAAAAGTGAAGTATTAAAATCATTCACATTAAAATTATGAGCTGAACAATAGCACCTGCTAATAATACTTCTTATCCACATTACTTGCTGTACCTTCACATTCCAATATTTATTCATAGAGTGACAAGAGTATCATTATGCAGATGATATGATTATCTGTCTAAAAATATCCTAAATAATTGAGAAACTGCTAGAACTAATAAATATAATGTAATGTAATAATGTACTAGATTTACAATATAAACCCAGAGTTTTCCTATATGAAGATAATAATCAGAAACAGGAACAGAAAAATAATCCTTTCACAATTGCATACAAAGAAGCAACATGCCTAGAATTTATCTTTAAAGCATGTGAGAAATATAGACAGAAATTAAAACTTCACTGGAGGATATTTTTTTTTAATACAGTGAGAAATTCCCAAATTCTAATGATACAAGCTTCCTTAAAACAATTCATAAAGTCAATAAAATCTCAGTTAAAATTCCCTTAAGATTTATTTGTGGCATCTGACAAAATTTTAAAATTTTTCTGGAAAAGAAAATATATAAGAAAAGCCAAGCTATCTTGGAAAAAGAACAATAAGTGGAATTTGACCTACTAGCTTTCAAAGCTTCAATTCAGTTCAGTCACTCAGTCATGTCCAACTCTTTCAAAGCTTACTATGAAAAAAATACTGTAAAGTTGTAATTTGAATAGGACAATATTGGAAGAGATGTAGAAAAATATAAATGAACCAGAACAGATATCCAGAAACAAAGCCATATATATATGAAAATATAGAATATGATAAAGATAGTATTCAAAATTACTGGAAGGGTACAATACTCAAGTGATATTGAGACAACTAGCTACTCATTCTGAAAAGTTGAATTCCTTGGTGGCTCAGATGATAAAGAATCTGCCTGCATTGCAGGAGACCCGGGTTCGATCCCTGGGTCTGGAAGATCCCCTGGAGAAGGGAATGGAAACACACTCCAGTATTCTTGCTGGAGAAGTCCATGGACAGAAGGGCCTAGCAAGCTATAATCCATGGGGTCCCAAAGAGTAGGACACAACTGAATGATTAACACACTATGTATGTGTGTATGTATACATATTTTTTAATGTGATCAGTTTATGGAAATTGTATGGGACCAGTTAGGAAGGTGCCAGTCATAAAAATATAATCCCAAAAATTTTAAATTAATTTTTTAAATTATAAAATATCTGTGTAGTAAAGAATAGGGCTTCCTGTAGGGCAAAACCAATACAGTATTGTAAAGTAAAATAAAGTAAAAATAAAAATTAAAAAAAAAAAAAGAATAGGGCTTCCCAGGTTGTGCTAATGATTAAAGAACCCACCTGCCAATGCAGGAGATGTAAAAGATGCAGGTTAAATCCCTGAGTCAGAAAGATCCCCTAGAGGAGAAAATGGCAACCCACTCCAGTATTCTTGCCTGGAGAATCCCCATGGACAGAGGAGCCTGTCAGGCTTCAGTCCACAGAGTTGCAAAGAGTCTGACACGACTGAAGTGACTTAGCATGCACACACTTAGTAAAGAACATACTTTACCCAAAGAAAGGTCTTTGCCTCAGCTCCTGGGAGGTAACCTTGAAGCCCTTAGAATTTTCTCAGTGATTGGAGTATCCCTGTTACTCCTCATGAGCCCCTCAGACCATACCTGAGAGATTATGCTAACAAGGTAACTCAGGGTGGATAGTTTATGCTAAGTAAATAACTCAAGATGGGGACTGGCCACATCAGAAAGACCAACCAAATGATTAAGTGTTGGGTGTCAAATGCATGATATCACCCTGATCTCCCCAAGGGAGAAGGGGTTAGAAATTGCCCTCAACCACATGGCCAGTGTTTAGTCAGTCATGCTTACATAATGAAACCCCAACAAAAACTTTGGATACTAAGATTTGGTTGAACTTTCCTGGTTGACAGTATGCTGATTGTTATCCTGGATCATAGCGTGCCATCCAGAAGCTCTGTCTTTGGACCTCTTCTGGACTTCACCTACATATCTCTTGTTTTGGCAGGTTCTAATTAGCAGCTTTTTGCTGTAACAAAACTATAATCAGAGTTATAGCCCTTTCCATATGTTGTATGAGTCTTTCTACTGAATTATCAAACCTGAGGGAAATCATGGGAACCTCTGAATTTGTAGTTAGTTGGTCAGAAGTGAGGGTGGACCTGGAGACTCCCAAATTTGTACCTGAGGTGAGGAAAGTTTTGTGGAGGACGGTGCCCTTAGCCCTGAGTTTGACAGGTTTATTGCAACATACATACAAAAAAAAAAAGTAGAGGTGGATATTTAAATTATCTTGGGATATGCAAGTCCTGCCTAATACTATTCAAAATGCAGAAAGAAAAAGATGGATAGATGTGATGGTATAAAAGCATCTTTTGGTTCAATATTTAAGAGAAGATATCATAGAAGAAAGTTTCAAGATAAGTGACAGGCTATGAGAAGTATTTGAAATCAACATTGGACAAAGAATTATCATTTATAATATACAAAATTTCATTCAAGGAATAGAAAGATGACTTGATTTTTTAAATAGGCAAAGAAAATGAAAAAGCAATTTACACAACTACAAATATCCAGGAAACACAAAAAAGGACAACTTCACTTGTAACCCAAAAGTTCAAATTAAATACTAAATTGTTATTTTTTAATCTTTAGAGTCACAAAAACTAAATATCCAGTACTGGCAAAGGTATGATCTAACCAAGAACCTCCTAAATTACTCATAAGAAGATACGTTGGTACCATATTTTTGCCCTTGCAATTTAACAATATCTAAACAAATTTTAAATATGAAGAGCTTTTGAATTCTATGAATCCGTACTGCAAAATCACCCACACGTGCACCAAAATGTAGCTGAATGTCACTGTTGCACAATGTCACTGAATGCAGCTGTTTTAGTTCCAACAAAAATTAGATACACTCTATATACACATGCCAGGCACTGTTCAACAAAATAATGGTTTAAATCCACACAAACTGATAAAGAAAAAGCTCTAAGAAAAAAAAAATTTAATGACAAGTCCCAATAAAATATGTTTAAACATACTTTTATATATAAAGCATATTCTACACATGTACTTCAGGCAAAGATGTATAAAGATACCTGTGAAACTGTTCACTGCAGTGTGGAGGGCACTGCCAATTGGCCTTCTTGGATGCCCTTCCGGCCTCCTCCTAGTTGGAGAGATTGGAAAGTTAAAACCCACTAGGTTTCTGGATGGGGCTTCCTTGGTGGCTTAGCAGTAAACAATCTGCCTGCAAAACGAATTTGATCCCTGGGTCGGGAAGATCCCCTGGAGAAGGGAATGGCTACCCACTCCAGTATTCTTGTCTGGGAAACCCCATGGACAGAGGAGCCCGGGGGTCTGAAGTCCAAATTGTTGCAGAGTCAGACACAACTAAAGCGACTTAGCACACATGCACACAGGTTTGCCTCAGGCCACTCAAATAACTTCTTTAATGAATCTGTTTTGTCTTTTTCTAAATGCCTCCAGATTTGGGGTGCTACCCAGAAGCTTGGCTACAAAGATGGCCCTCCTGGGTAACAAGGCCTCTGGTGAGCTACATTACAGCTCGTTGAGTTTATGGGATAGGTGTCAACACAAAATTACTTAAAATACTTTGGTATTCAACATGATTTTTGATTGCTAAACCTTTTCAGATTATAATAAGCTTCCACCTAGTTGCTTTATCCAAGACAAAGATGGACAAGAAAGATAGATTGGAGGGTAAGATTTCTATCTTGGGATAGAGGAGAGATACAAGATGAGACAAGACCGAAAAATATAGGAGAAGCAGATATTAAAAGGAAAAACAAATGAATGTGGTTTGGAACACTATGAATTGGAGAGATCCCGCAAGGTCAGAAGACAAGAATTGGTAACAATATAGAAGTTGAACCCTTACAACCACAAATGCAAGAAATAATCAGCGAGATAACACAAAACCTGGGTTAAAAATTTTAATTTCACTACTCTTTCATAGTATAATCTGTCTGAGCTTTAGTTTCCTCATGTGTAAAATGGAAATAATATCCATTTCTTCAAGTGATTGAAAGAACAGTGTAAGACCACACGTGGAAAGTCGTCACACAGTGTTTCCCACACAAGTGAAGTGAAAGTCGCTCGGTCCTATACTACCTTTTGTGACCCCCTTGGAATTCTCCAGGCCAAAACTGGGTAGCTATTCCCTTCTCCAGGGGATCTTCCCAACTCAGGGATCGAACCCAGGTCTCCCACATTGCAGGCAGATACTTTACCAGCTGAGCCACAAGGGAAGCCCAAGAATACTGGAGTGGGTAGCCTATCCCTTCTCCAGGGAATCTTCCTGACCCAGGAATGGAACCAGGGTCCCCCACATTGCAGGCAGATTCTATACAAACTGAGCTATCAAGGAAGCCCTATTCCCATCCAAGGGAGACACTCAATAAATGCAGTTTCTTTCCCTCCTCCTACTGTATCTAGCTGCCTGAGATTTTACAGTCAGCCTATATGGCTACCTGGTGGCTCAGAGTTTAAAGCATCTTCCTGCAATGTGGGAGACCTGGGTTCGATCCCTGGGTCAGGAAGATCCCCTGGAGAAGGAAATGGCAACCCACTCCAGTATTCTTGCCTGGAGAATCCCATGGACAGAGGAGCCTGGTGGGCTACAGTCCATGGGGTCACAAAGAGTTGGACACGACTGAGTGACTTAACTAACTTTAACTTTATATGGCCACCAAGTGCTATATGGCCACAGACCAAGTGCTGCTTGATAAATCTAGAATCTGCTGTGTTTGGGGGTTAAGCGCAGTATAGTGGCGGAAGCAAGACTGACTGCCAGATATTTATCACAAAGACTTTAGCTACCTCATCCATGAGGTCCTTACAGTCTCATAAATACACCACATCTTTAACAGAGCTATATAGCTTTAATTTATTCTGGAGGAAGAAGAGAGATCACTATCATGTATTCCTCTATATGAGTGTTGAAAAAAAATGCTGCCTTGACCAGTAAACCACCTCTCTACCAGATTATCAACTGGGGTGTCTGTGTTTCTGTGTCTGAGTCCTTTAACTCTGGTAATCAGCTAATTAAATAAATATTGTATTGACTGTCTACAGAGATTAGACTCTGTAAGGAAGAAATAGCAATTGATATTTCAAATATTCATATGTTACATAGTGTTTGGTTTCATATTAAGAAACAAGTTGCAGATGTTGTTTTTTTTGTTGTTGTTCAGAACAATAATCAATGTCAGTTTATGACGCTTATGAGTATTTGTTTTTGAGATCATGGAAGATTTTATCTGAAATCAGTGAACTGTCTTGGTGTTTGTTATTTTGTACTCTTTCCTGACCGGTTACAAAAATTGCTTGAAATGTCATATAAAAACAAAGAATTCAGGCATGTGATGGATATTGACTTGTATATTTTTCACTAACATTTGCTGACCTTTTAGGTCAATATGTTTTGAAGCTTACTTAACAAACCAATATAATTTATTTCAGTTTAGATCTGAATTGTTTTAAATTGTCAGAATGTTTCCTTTTTGATGAATATAAAACTGCAGCCAGAGTATATTAACATATATGCTAAAACCTAGGTTTGGGAATTAGAAGTGTCCTGCATTTTTTTTCAGAATAATAGAAGCATATTTAAAATGACCCTTTGTCTTTCACCCTTTCATCTCATGTGCCCTTATTGCCTTTAAAGAGCTATAATGTCTAGAAAGCTGTACAAACAATTAAGCTAAATCATTTTGTAAGCGGTCCTATGAAATGCAAGAGTGATTTTTTTCTTAAAGTCCAAATGTGTAACTCAGCTTACATGAGCATATAAGCATATTTTGCTTAAATTACATTTCCATCTGACAATATTAATTTCATCAAGGAAGCTTAGTATAAAATTAATTATAGCTATCATTTATGTTATTTCATCTTCCCCTTCCATTGAAGCATCAATGAGAATTCATCAAACTGAAGGGCATGATTCACATTTTAACAACAATAATAAAGAAAATAACCCAAACTACTTTTTTTCCCTCCTACTAGAATTCCGTGACTAAAGACTTATCTCTTAATGTCATCCGAAATGTAATAATATATTTCGAAGATCAGGAGAAATGCTTCCAATGGATATAATGAGAGCACATCTAGTCATATCCTCCTGCTGACAAAGAACATTTCAGTTTCATTGACTTTGGTGAATAACCTCCTGTGATTGTTTAAGAAACAAGTTCCAAGAAAGAATCTGAGCAAGAATCCAAATGCCATCCTGTTGAGCATGAAGACAAGGATATCTGCCCTCATTCACTAATTCCAGAACACTGAGATTTGCCAAGAAAATAACCTTCACATTTCAGAAGTCTTCTCCCCAGCCTGGCTCCCCATGAAAGCTCACTGCTGGCAGTGGACTACATCCCTCTAGGGACTGGCCACAGGGTTTGGTTGGGTGGAGGGGTTGTTTTGTTTTTTGGCTGTTTTGGGTCTTCATTGTGCCACGTGGGATCTCTTCTTATGGAGCACATGCTTTAGAATGCAGGCTCCATAATGGTGTAGGGGCTTAGTTGCCCTGTAGTATGTGGGATTTTAGTTCCTCAACTGGAGATCAAACCCACATTCCCTGCATTGGAAAGCAGATTCTTGACTACTGGACCACTAGGGAGGTCCCAGCCATAGTGCTTTATTCAGGTGGCAGGTAGTAACAGTAAAGCAGGCAATGATGTCTCATACCTCAAGTATTCAAGGAAGTTCAGAGAATCCCTGAAAAGACAGACTTTCTAAGGTGTGCACAGTTATGGACAGTTGTAAGGAAATCAGTTTCCCTATACTCAACTTCCATTGGTGTTTTTTCCTAAAGCTGATCTGCCTGAGAACCTGAGCAAAAATTATTCTAGTTCTCTTTCACAGTAACCAGGGTTCCCACTTCAGGATTAAATGTTCTACCTCTCACCCAACCCCCTGGGGAAGGAAATGGCAACCCACACAGGACTCTTGCCTGGGAAATCCCATGGACAGAGGACCCTAGCGTGCTACAGTCCACAGGATCACAGAGTCAGACACAGTTTAGGAACTAACAATAAAAAATAAAATAGCAACAATAAAAATTAAAAAAGCAAAAAAACAACAATAAAAAAGCTCCAGGATGTCAAAGAATAAGAAAATTTCAAACATCACTGTAGATGTGGCCTCGTTTGCTCATACCCATCAGATGGTAGTATGGGGAGGCTGAAGTGAAGACAGTGTTCTTTTTTTTAAGTTTTTTTTTTTTTTTTTGGCATGGATCATTTTTAGAGTCTTTATTGTACTTGTTGCAATATTGTTTCTACCTTATGTTTTGGTTTTTGGCCAGGAGGTATGTGAGAATCTTAGCTCCCACAACCCCCTGCACTGGAAGATGAGTTTTAACCACTGGACCACCAAAGAATTCCTGATAATTTCCTTTGGACAGTCTCACCTCCTCAGCCCCTAATTACCGGCAAAGGAGGTGGCACTTCTGAAAGACTGTTGAGAGGAAACTAAAGCAAAGCCTGTCAGTTAAAACTGAAGAGTCACTGTATTCCACACACATGGCAATGCATGGCAAGATTCCCAGGTCTTATCTTCTTAGATTACTAAGTATTTGTAAATCAAAACAGAAAGTATGCTAGAAATAGCATTTACAGCCATCTGCTGCAAATCCAGTCTCTGTACCTGCACCGCTCTTAATAGTAATGGCATTTGGGGTCAAGAAGTCGAGATCAGATATTTCTTGTGCCCCATCTCCGTCCTCCGTGCCCACCGGTGCACTCCAGCCAACCAGCTGCACACAACCGTGGATCCTCAGAGGCAACTCATCTCTCTTACCTTCTACCCCAGGATCTTTCTGCTTCTGCCGCCACATGGGACACCCCTTTGACACAGGCACAAACCAGAAAAGGAAATAATATCCCATGAGGTGACCCTTGTCCCAGGGAACAAGAACTGGAGGATGAAAACTCCTCTAACATATTCCTTGGGTGGACAAAGATGAAGCACATTTTACACGCCTCCTCCAAGGGTCATTGGTAGGACCAAACTGCATCTGCCCGCTGTAGTGACCCAGCTTGACAAACTACCCCTGGATTGG
Source organism: Budorcas taxicolor (assembly GCF_023091745.1). Classification (NCBI taxonomy): domain Eukaryota; kingdom Metazoa; phylum Chordata; class Mammalia; order Artiodactyla; family Bovidae; genus Budorcas; species Budorcas taxicolor. Next base: position 25,217,641 of record NC_068931.1, read on the forward strand.
TGTCTCTGCCTTTCATCTCTGGACCTTTATCTCTGCCACTTCCACCCCTTAAGATCACCTCTCAAAATAAGGCTCCTGCGTGCAGAGTCAACAGATGTTTGAAAAAGCCTAAGGCCAGAGTGTCTCAGTGTTTCACATATTTTCCATGATTTCAGAAGAGATAAAAATTTCGATGATTATTTCAATCAGCTCAGTTCAGTCACCCATTTGTGTCCGACTCTTTGCGACCCCATGGACTGCAGCATGCCTGGCCTACCTGTCCATCACCAAATCCCAGAGTTCACTCAAACTCATGTCCTTTGAGTCGGTGATGCCATCCAACCATTTCATCCTCTGTCATCCCCTTCTCCTTCCGCCTTCAATCTTTCCCAGGATAGGGGTCTTTTCCAATGAGTAAGTTCTTTGAATCAGGTGGTCAAAGTATTGGAGTTTCAGCTTCAGCATCAATCCTTCCAATGAACATTCAGGACTGATTTCCTTTAGGATGGACTGGTTGGATCTCCTCCCAGTCCAAGGGACTCTCAAGAGTCTTCTCCAACACCACAGTTCAAAAGCATCAATTCTTCTGCCTTCTTTATAGTCCAACTCTCACATCCATATATAACCACTGGAAAAACCATAGCCTTGACTAGACAGAACTTTGCTGACAAAGCAATGTCTCTGCTTTTGAATATGCCATCTAGGTTGGTCATAACTTTCCTTCCAAGGAGTAAGCGTCTTTTAATTTCATGGTTACAAAAACCATCTGCAGTGATTTTGGAGCCCAGAAAACTAAAGTCTGACACCGTCTTCACTGTTTCCCCAACTATTTGCCACGAAGTGATGGAACCAAATGCCATGATCTTAGTTTTCTGAATGTTGAGCTTTCAGCCAACTTTTTCACTCTCCTCTTTCACTTTCATCAAGAGGCTTTTTAGTTCCTCTTCACTTTCTGTCATAAGGGTGGTGTCATCTGCATATCTGAGGTTATTGATATTTCTCCTGGCAATCTTGATACCAGCTTGTGCTTCACCGAGCCCAGTGTTTTTCATAATGTACTCTGCATATTAGTTAAATAAGCAGGGTGACAATATATAGCCTTGATATACTCCTTTTCCTATTTGGAACCAGTCTGTTGTTCCATGTCCATTTCTAACTGTTGCGTCCTGACCTGCAAACAGATTTCTCAAGAGGCTGGTCAGGCAGTCTGGTATTCCCATCTCTTGAAGAATTTTCCAGTTTACTGTGATCCACACAGTCAAAGGCTTTGGCATAGTCAATAAAGCAGAAATAGATGGTTTTTTTGGAACTCTTGCTTTTTTCAATGATACAGTGGATGTTGGCAATTTGATCTGTGGTTCCTCTGCCTTTTCTAAAACCAGCTTGAACATCTGGTATGATTCACGTATTGTTGAAGCCTGGCTTGGAGAATTTTGAGCATTACTTTACTAGAGTATGCGATGAGTGTAATTGGGCAGTAGTTTGAGCATCCTTTGGCATTGCCTTTGTTTTGGATTGAAATGAAAACTGATCTTTTCCAGTCCTGTGGCCACTGCTGAGTTTTCCAAATTTGCTGGCATATTGAGTGCAGCGCTTTCACAGCATCATCTTTTAGGATTTGAATAGCTCAGCTGGAATTCCATCACCTCCACTAGCTTTGTTCATAGTGATGCTTTCTAAGGCCCACTTGACTTAGGATGTCTGGCTCTAGGTGAGTGGCTCTAGGTGAGTGATCACACCATTGTGATTATCTTGGTTGTGAAGATCTTTTTTGTACAGTTCTGTGTATTCTTGCCACCTGTTCTTAATATCTTCTGCTTCTGTTAGGTCCATACCATTTCTGTCCTTTATCGAGCCCATCTTTGCATGAAATGTTCCCTTGGTATCTCTGATTTTCTTGAAGTGATCTCTAGTCTTTCCCATTCTATTGTTTTCCTCTATTTCTTTGCATTGATCACTGAGGAAGGCTTTCTTATCCCTCCTTGCTATGCTTTGGAACTCTGCATTCAAATGGGTGTATCTTTCCTTTTCTCCTTTGCTTTTCACTTCTCTTCTTTTCACAGCTATTTGTAAGCCCTCCTCAGACAATTATTTTGCTTTTTTTACATTTCTTTTTCTTGGGGGTGGTCTTGATCCCTGTGTCCTGTACAATGTCACGAACCTCCATCCATAGTTCATCAGGCACTCTATCTATCAGATCTAGTCTATTTCTCACTTCCACTGTATAATTGTAAAGGGATTTGATTTAGGTCATACCTGAATGGTCTAGTGGTTTTCCCTACTTTCTTCAATTTAAGTCTGAATTTGGCAATAAGGTGTTCATAATCTGAGCCACAGTCAGCTCCTGGTCTTCTTTTTGCTGACTGTATAGAGCTTCTCCATGTTTGGCTGCAAAGAATATAATCAATCTGATTTCAGTGTTGACTATCTGGTGATGTCCATGTGTAGAGTCTTCTCTTGTGTTGTTGGAAGAAGGTGTTTGCTATGACCAGTGCGTTCTCTTGGCAAAACTCTACTAGGTTTTGCCCTGCTTCATTCTGTACTCCAAGGCCAAATTTGCCTGTTACTCCAGGTGTTTCTTGACTTCCTACTTTTGCATTCCAATCCCTTATAATGAAAAGACATCTTTTTCAGGTGTTAGTTCTAGAAGGTCTTGTATGTCTTCATAGAACCATTCAACTTAAGCTTCTTCAGCATTACTGGTCAGAGCATAGACTTGAATTACCATGATATTGACTGATTTGCCTTGGAAATGAACAGAGATCATCCTGTCATTTTTGAAATTGCATCCAAGTACTGCATTTCAGACTCTTTTGTTGACTATGATGGCTACTCCATTTCTTTTAAGGGATTCTTCCCCACAGTGGTAGATATAATGGTCATCTGAGTTAGAATCACCTATTCCAGTCCATTTTAGTTCGCTTATCCCTAAAATGTCGATGTTCACTCTTGCCATGTCCTGTTTGACCACTTCCAATTTGCCTTGATTCAGGGAACTAACATTCCAGGTTCCTATGCAATATTTCTTTTTACTGCATTGCATCTTGCTTCCATCACCAGTCACATCCACAATTGGGTGTTGTTTTTGCTTTGGCTCCATCTCTTCATTCTTTCTGGAGTTATTTCTCCACTGATCTCCAGTAGCATGTTGGGCACCTACCGACCTGGGGAGTTCATCTTTCAGTGTCCTATCTTTTTGCCTTTTCATACTGCTCATGGGGTTCTCAAGGCAGAAATACTGAAGTGATTTGCCATTCCCTTCTCCATTGGACCACATTTTGTCAGAACTATCTGCCATGACCCAGCCATCTTGGGTGGCCCTACACTGCATGGTTCATAGTTTCATTGCATTAGACAAGGCTGTGGTCCGTGTGATCATATTGGTTAGTTTTCTGTGACTGCGGTTTTCAGTCTGTCTGCCCTCTGATGGAGAAGGATCCGAGGCTTATGGAAGCTTCCTAATGGGAGAGACTGACTGAGGGGGAAACTGGGTTTTGTTCTGATGGGCAGGGCCATGCTCAGTAAATCTTTAATCCAATTTTCTGTTGATGGGTGGAGCTGTCTCCCCTCCCTGCTATTTCAGTTCAGTTCAGTTCAGTTCATTTCAGTCGCTCAGTCATGTCCAACTCTTTGCGACCCCCTGAATCACAGCACTCCAGGCCTCCCTGTCCATCACCATCTCCCAGAGTTCACCCAAACTCATGTCCATTGAGTTGGTGATGCCATCCAGTCATCTCATCCTCTGTCGTCCCCTTCTCCTCCTTCCCCCAGTCCCTCCCAGCATCAGACTCTTTTCCAATGAGTCAACTCTCTGCATGAGGTGGCCAAAGTACTGGAGTTTCAGCTTTAGCATCAGTCCTTCCAATGAACACCCTGGACTGATCTCCTTCAGGATGGACTGGTTGGATCTCCTGCAGTCCAAGGGACTTTCAAGAGTCTTCTCCAACACCACAGTTCAAAAGCATCAATTCTTCGGTGCTCAGCTTTCTTCACAGTCCAACTCTCACATCCATACATGACTACTGGAAAAACCATAGCCTTGACTAGACGGACCTTAGATGGCAAAGTAATGTCTCTGCTTTTGAATATGCTATCTAGGTTGGTCATAACTTTCCTTCCAAGGAGTAAGCGTCTTTTAATTTCATGGCTGCAATCACCATCTGCAGTGATTTTGCTATTTACCTGGGGCCAAACTATGGTGGAGGTAATGAAGATAATGGTGACCTCCTTCGAAAGATCCCAAGCATGTACTGCTACACTCAGTGCCCCCAACCCTGCACCAGGCCACCACCAACCCATGCCTCTGCTGGAGACTCCTGGACACTCACAGTCAAGTCTGAGTCAAATGACACTATTTCTTGCAGTAAAAGAGATCTATGGGTAATAGGTAAGTTAACGTCTTATATTTTCTTATATTAGTCGCCCCGGTAGAAGGAATATTTTCATTAACCTTTGCCCAAACATGAAATACTATAAATCCATATTCATTTTTAATTTGGGCACAAATCTCCCACTTGCCTACATTTGCTTGTGTTCATTTATTCCATGTATTTTGGGGCTGAAGATAAAAATAAAGAGATTATGTTATATTATAGATTTTTGCCCTAAATGATGCACCTAAGAATAATATTTAATTCACCTCTTTATTGATGCATCTTTTAATTTAATACATCATTTATATGCTCTAAAATTAATAGTGGCCATATCATTTTTGTCAGTTTTTATAAACATGTAAACCTTAAGGTTAAATACAAACCATTCTCTTATATGCAAATGTGAGACAATATGTTTCTAAAATGTATTTGAGGATACAGTATCTTAAATCCTAGAAAACCAACTTCATTTAATTAGGATTGCTTCCTCTTTAGCAATTCAAATTTGTTCCAGTTCTGTCAAATATATTCATTTAAAAAATATTTTATCATAAAACAAAGTTAGAATTTATTTATATATAATAATTCTCAAGTATCATAACTTTTAAACACTAGGAGATGCCTTCCTAGGTAGCTTAAATTTGACATTAATATATTGATCCATGTTCAGAAATGGGTAAATTCCTAAAACACATATGTCTAATTTTATGGGGTTATTTTTTTACCCCAGTTTGATGTAATTTTAGCTCCAAAAAGAAGGAACCTCTAAGTTAAAGATTAATAGAAATTAGAGCTTATATATTGTCTTTTTAATATACTTCCCAGATATTGAGAAAGTAAATGACTTTAATGACTGAGTAGCAAATCCTCCTGCAAATCAGATGGTTCCAATTCATGCCTTTTACAAAATTAAATGGTCATTATGAAGTCACCAGCTGCTAGATAATTTAAAATATTTTTATTATAGATTAGTATATTCTTTTGGCATGCAACTTAGAATAACTTCTAATAATTGATATTCCTATATCAAAGCTCCTTGGGACCTTCCTGGTGGCCCAGTGGTTCGAGAACAAAGACCCCACATGCCACCTGATGTGGCAAATAAAAACTTCCTCAGTCCCACCAACTTTTGTCAGCAACTTTTCTCAATACCTATATCTAGTTTGAGAAAGAAAGAAGGGAGAGGAGGAGAGAGAAAGAGAATGAGGGTGGAGGGGAGGAATTGGGGAGGACAGGAGGGAGAGACACTTGATGTTGAACTCTGTCACTTTCTAGGAATAAATAATAATCATCTGTAGATTCATAACCTGGGAAAAAAGCCAGCTTCACTCAATCTCAATACAGATAATATATTTTCAACAGATTTACATTTTATAGCTAACAATTACCAAAATTTATAATATATTTATATTCTTCTGATCAATTTAACATAACTAATTATTTCATAGATAATTTAATACATAAAAAATTGTTAGCATTTACAGATGTATCACCAAGATTTAGTTTAAATTTATGGGCATACTTCTATTGTCCTAACAGAGTACCTCCAGGAAGCAATTTTAAAGTTCCAGACATAAGATAATTAGGTCTCAGACTGGTGTGGCTTTAGTCTTGGGAAAGAAAGGACAAAGCTCAGACATTTCCAAAAAGAACCCGAAAGTACAATAACTTAGACATGAGAGATGAGATCAATGAAGGAATTAAGACTCAGAAATGTTGCGTTCCCATAAAAATAGGGATGATGGTCATGCGATTATCCTTAGACCATTGCTTTTATGAAGCCAGTACTGTAAAGGGGGTCAAGACTATGAGTGTTTCTGCTTAAAGATGTGGAAGATGCCAACAGGAGATGATGCCCAAAGCTCAGCCTCTGTGCTCCAGTGAATTGAATCTCAGAGACAGTTTGAAGTGACACAGAAAAGACTAGCTTTATTGCTTTGACAGAACATAGCAGACTCCTGCCTCAAAAACTATGTGTCCCAACCAGAGAAACTTGGTGAGGAGTTTTATGGCAATGGTTCAAGGCTAGGACTGCTGACCAGACTAGGGTGTGTGCAGGGTCTCAGGGGAGATGGGGAAAGTGGAAACAGTGGCAGATTTTATTTTCTTGGGCTCCGAAATCACTGCAGATGGTGACTGCAGCCATGAAGAAAAGCTATGACAAACCCAGATAGTGTGTTAAAAAGCAGAGACATTACTTTCCTGACAAAGGTCCACATAGTCAAAGCTATGATGTCTCCAGTAGGCATGTACAAATGTGAGAGTTGGATTATAAAGAAGGCTGAGTGCCAAAGAATTGATGCTTTAGAATTGTGGTGCTAGAGAAGACTCTTGACAGTCCTTTGGACTGCAAGGAGACCAAACTAATCATTCCTAAAGGAAATCAACCCGGAATATTCATTAGAAGGACTAATGCTGAAGCTAAAGCTCCAATACTCTGGTCACCTGATTTGAAGAGTCAGCTCATTGGAAAAGACCCTGATGCTGGCGAAGAGTGAGGACAGGAGGAAAAGAGGGAGACAGAGAGTGAGATGGTTGGATGGCATCACTGACTCGAAGGACCTGAGTTTGAGCAAGCTCCAGGTGATAGTGAAGGACAGGGAAACCTGGCGTGCTGCAGTCCATGGGGCTGCAGAGTCAGACACGACTGAGCAATTAAACAACAACAAGGGTCTCAAGTGGTAAGGCTTCTAACCTTGATAAGCTTCTCTGGTCCCATTAATCTTGCCTCAAGTGGTTTCTTGACTGTTCCTCCCTTGAATAGCAACTGTTTGAATCTGTCCTTTGAAACTCAGGAGAGGTCATGGAGGCTGGAACCTTGCCTACAGGAAATAGGCGACAGAAAAAGTACTCTGCGTCCCGGAGCCCCACAGGGCCCCACTGGGTTTGACTGGGTCTGGCAGTCAAGGAGTTAAAGCAGGGCATGGATGAGCTTCAAATCGCCTGCTGTTTTATTTTCTTTCTTCAAACACTTCAGTATTCTTGAACCAGCCTAGCAGCTAGGTTCTGTCCACACATAATAGTCACCTCTGCACTGGCATCATTAACGGCCTTGACGTCATCTTAATTTGAAAGATCATTATGATTTTATGCCTGCCTTTCACAACACTCATTGACTAAAAGCTTAAGCATCAACGGTGCCCAGTTTTCTCAGGAATCCTGCAGCTTCACTGTTCTAAAGAAAAGGTGCCAATTTTGCTAAATCTGCTATTTTGAGTAAAGCCCTTCCCCAAGAGTTAAAATGCTAAGTCACACGCACCTTTCTGCTTTTAGAAGTGACTCATTCTTTAATTCCAGACCTAAGAGGTTGAGGCTTTTGGCAAGTTTTAATGCTTTCAAAATGTAGCATTTTTTTTTATTAGATGTGTACATTTCTCTGGGTAATGATATACTATGTGACTCAAGTTTGCCATGCATTTTTTTCTTCACCCCAGTCATATCTGTTTATAACCAACTTCTAAATATTGTTTTATTGTCAAAACATTTATTGTGAGTGACATAACAGCATTTTTATGTCATTTCAATAAACTACGTTAAAATTAAATTACTAAGATGGGCTGCTACCACTCTGACACTTTAGCTGCTATTGTTTCACCTTGTTTTGTTTTTTTTTTTTCTTTTTTTAAGAAAACTGCATCTCAGATATAAAGAACAGACTTATAGACACAGAGGGGTGTGCGGGAAGGAGAGGATGGGACAAATAGAGAGAGTAGCATGGAAACATGTACATTACCATATGTAAAATAGAGCCAGTGGGAATTGGCTGTATGACTCAGGGAACTCAAACTGGAGCTCTGTAACATCCTAGAGGGGTGGGGGAGGGAGGTGGGAGGGAGGGTTAAGAAGGAGGAGACATATGTATACCTATGACTGATTCTTGTTGATGTAGGGCAGGAACTGACACGATAATGTTAAGCAATCATCCTTCAACTAAAAATAAAGAAAAAACAGAAAACTGCATGTCATAGAACATGTAATGGTCCATGTTTTCATCCGCTTTTAATAGTTGACTCTTCCACGTTACAAGTTCTACTTCTTAAATCTGTCTGCTTGACAATAGGCTAAGTTTCTAGCCATAACTGTTTACTGAGTTGGTTACAGGAAACATTTATTGATGACCAACAAAATTGGGCTAACCTCCACCTCTGTCAAGCTGCTTACAATTCTTGAAGAACATGGCCACCAGAAAGAAAGATCATCTTGCTACTTTTTTATTTCCAGTTCAATTACACATATGTATCGTTCTGACTGATCATCATCGTCAGTGCTTTTTTCTTTCACGGCCCCTTTGACCATGCTTTGCTTTGGCATCTTTATTCCATTTAATTACTTCTGTTAATGGCACCTCCACCTATATTTCTTCTAACATCTAGTGTAACTTTATTCCTGTTCAATTACCACATAGATTTTCATCTATCACTGTTCTTCATCAAGGAGAGAAGAGGGAGCTGGGGAGGGGAGAGGAGACGAACAATGAACATTGACAGTTATGCATTCTTCTCCATCCTTGGGCCACTCAAAGGCCCATTCAGATGGATGCCCTTCAAATCAATTGTGCCTTATTTAGCTAAAGGCATTTACTGACGACATCCATCTATACACATATTTTTCTCTTTCTTATTGTTAACAGAAGTGAGTTATGCCTTCCAGTGCATTAGATTAGAACTAATAGAAAGGTAATGTTAAAAATTATTACTTTTACCCTAAGCAAGTCCATCTTTCACAGGGTCTCGAGTAGGCTAAAGTCCTATATAAAATAAAGAATAAAGAATAAAGCTTTACATGGCTTTGCCATAACTATAAAATGGTTTCTTGAGTTTTCAGAATTTTAGGAATGTGGAAGCAATCAGGCTGCAATATCTGAGATGCCATTGTTTATATACACGGCTGACTGAAATATTGTTTTTTAAAAACCATAACTTTGAAAGTAACTTTCATGCAGATTATTGAAAAATACCATCTGAATTTAGCTTTTGGCAAAGAAAAACAAAATCTTTGGTCTTTTATATTTACATTTCAAATATCTCTCTCAAATTAATCTCAAGTTTAGAATTTTAAGTTTGCATATTAACCGGTTATTCTAATACATCATTTTAAAAGTGATGATTTTGAGGAGATTAAATATATTCACTATTTCCATACTATGTTTTACACGAAGAGTCATACCATCTTAAACACTCTTGCTATCTCATCCTATTTGTTTCTCTTTGGGGATCAGGAGAATTGATTTGTCTAGGAGCCAAGGACATTCAGTACAGATGATGGATTTTCAGTGATGCACACACAAAGGGCAATCCACGCAAAATCATGAAATATTCAAGCTTTATCTCTATTGCTTTAGCCTCTTTGTTTGAATGTTTTTGAACATTTCTTCTAACTTTAAAACAATCTCTCTTGCCTCTGTCAAATGCCCACTGACTGTGCTCACTCCCCATTAGAACTGCCTCTTGGAAGAGTATTTGAGACCAGCTCATATTAGTGCGTAATTGATTGTTTTCAAGGGGTAGGCGCGGAGGCAAGGGCTGTTCCATTTGAACTGGAAGTCAACCTTTAAGCTAAAAGATTGAATTTTCTACATAAGAATTTCAGGTGTACACGTGGGAAAAGACGTTTCAGTGCAGAGGAACTTTTCCATTCTTAAAGTCAACCCACATTTTCTAGGCCATTAGCCATGGGGCAGGCTGGTCCACATAGCTCAGGATCCTACCACGTCTCCAGAAGATCTCAGCCTGCAAACGTTGTGCCTTCTGATAAAATTGGGGGTGTTTGCCATCACTTGAAGACTTAGAATCATAAAGGAACTATTCATGAGCATTTGTTGTTGTCAGTCATTTTTTGTTCACTCCCACTCCCCAAATTTTCAAAAAAAAAAAAAAATTGGAAAAGACCCTGATGCTGGGAAAGATTGTAGGCAGGAGGAGAAGGGGACAACAGAGGATGAGATAGTTGGATGGCCTCATTGACACATGGACATGAGTTTGAGCAAACACTGGAAGATAGTGAAGGACAGGAAAGACTGGCATGCTGCATTCCATGGGGTCGCAAATAATCAGACACAACTGAGTGACTGAACAACAACAACCCCCCAAATTTACTGACCACCTACCATGTGCCTGCAAAGGATACTAAGTGCTGTAAATACAACTGTGAAGAAGTAGTCCTGGGTCTTAAAGAAGATAAACCTAATGTGAAGATGGGGAAATGAGCAGCCGAATTACAGCACAAGAAGATAAAGGCTTTGCAGAGGGGTCAGTAGTGTCCCCCAGAAGCACAGAAGAGCACCTAACCAAGGTTTGGGTGGTCAAGGAGGTGATGGCTCAGCTGAGCTGCAAAAGACCAATTGGGATTAACCATGCAAACAGGAGGAAGGAGAATATACTGAGAAAAATAGATAGCAAAGGCTATGAGGTTGAAAGTAATCGTGTTCCACCTGGAGAACTACTTCCAAATAAAGAGTGAGCAAGAAGGGGAGCAAAAAGAGGAAGGAACAGGAAGGTAGATGAAGGCCCAGGTCTTAGAGGACTGTGTAAGCCACTCCAAGGAGTTTAAACTTAACCCTGAGGCCATGGAAAACAGTGGTAGGATTTTCAACAGAAAAAATGACATGACCAAATACATATTCTAGGAAGTTCATGCTGGTAGCAGTATGGAGATTAAAGATGGCCAAAATTGGAGTCAGGGAGGCCAGTTCACAGGCTGTAGCAGTGATGCAGGTCAGGGATACTGAAGGCCTAAGCTCAGGTAAGAAAACAGTGGTGGAGATGAGCAAATAAATGGTCACAAACATTATTAGAAAGTAGAATCCATAGGGCTTTGAGCAGATTGGGTGGTGATCAGGAAGAGAAGATGCAATAATGACAAAGGAGTAAAGAAATCACTGCTTGATAAGAAAATCCAGAAGAATAAATCATTTTCAGAGGAGTAGTAATGAGTTCTGTTCGGGCCATGTCATATTTTTGATACCTGAAGTCTACTGCCTACCACTGCATGTGCTACCCAACCAGGGGGTGCCAACCACACAGATTACACAGAGAATGACTTTCCATGGAAGAGCAGCGTCCACACCAAAGTGTATGATGGCCCTGGCTGGGGCCCAAGAGAGAGACTCTTGTTGGAGATGAAGACTTGAAGGTTATCATCATGGAAGCAGTATTTGAAGCTCAAGAGCACATGAATCCCCATCACCATTAAAGAAAGTGTGTAGAATAAGTGTGTAGGGCCCAGAACCCAAAGAAACCCTGATATTTACTGAACTGGCAAGAGATGAAAACCCCACAAAAGAAAATGAGAAAGAAAAACCCATAACAGCAGAGAAGCACCAAAGAGAGAATGGTTGCCGACGCCAAAAGGCACTTGCAATTTAGGTAAATTGCCACCAGGTGGAGTGTGATCTCAGAGTTCGAAATTCCTGCCAAGAGTTAAAGCAGAGCAGATAGGCATTTATGTAGCTCATTTGGTTTACAGCTCTTTGCAAACCTGTAGACTGTGGAGGAAGAGGAGTTCCGCTGTATAATGTAGGGAAGAAAGCACTGAAAGAGAAGGGAGGAAACAAGGTTCTAGCCCCACTTTTATGACTCTCTAGCAAGAAAATCTTGGGCAAATCTTTATCTCCTGTCTTCAGTTTCCACAGATTTATGTTGGGCAAAGTGTTTAAATCCCTTCCAACTATAATATTATAGCAAAAGAAAATAATAACAACACATATTTACACAGCATATATCTGGGCCTCATATTTCAGTAGGTACTGGAGATACAAAGAAGGAAGAGAACAAATGTAGTCCCTGTACTCATGGACATAATAGTCTAGTAAGTTAGATACACTTGTAAAGTAGCAGTCGGGGCAGTATGGCGAGTGCTGGAATGGAGGTGAAAGTCGCTCCATCGTGTCCGACTCTTTGCAACTCCATGGACTGTATGTAGCCCACCAGGCTCCTCTGTCCAGGGAATCCCCCAGGTAAAAATACTGGTGTGGGTTGCCATTTCCTTCTCCAGGGAATTTTCTCTGACCCAGGGATCTTCCCCGAGGGATTGAACTTGGATATCCTGCATTGCAGGCAGATTCTTTACCATCTGAGCCCCAGGGAAGCTGTAACGGAGGTACACAGAGATCTGGGAGCACAGAGAAGCAGTTGACTGTTTTCCAGGCTTTACAACAGAGGTAAATCCTGAATGAACTTTACATTATTAGTAGGAATCTTCAAGAGATCATGAGGAAAGAAATCTTATGCAGAAGATATAGAATGTGGGAAATCTTATGTGGAAGATATAAAATATAAAGGTCTAGATGTATATGAGAGCACTGAGTTTTCAGTTCAATATGGATAGAATATAAGTGGCCTGGAGGAAAATAAATGCAACTGGAAAAGTGGGCATGGGCCAGAGAAGTCCCTGCAGGTCTCATATATTAGAGGGATATGTTTGCACCTCATTTAGTTAACATATACTTCCTGAGAGATTGCTCTGTATCAGGTGCTGTTTTAAGTGCCTTACAAATGTCACTGCGTGTAATCCTTGAAAAAATCCTATGCAGTAAATACATCTCACATTTTACAATGAGTAATGGACACAGAGATTAAGTAACTTAATGGCCCTTATATAAGCCTGTCAGGGATGGAGCTGAGATTCCCACTACGGTGCTCTGGCTCCCAAGTTCCTGCTCTAAACCATGACTTATGCTGTAGGAGAGGTGAGCCAATTAAAGGATTTTCACCTGAAAATAACACATTTTTAGAAGGGTCCAAATGCGGTAGGAGTGAAAAGTTGAATTGGGGAAGGTGACATTGGAGGAAGGAATAAGTTTTGCAGTATTTCAAATAAATGACATGTACTCAGACTAAAGAGTGAAATCTTTAAAAAGAAAGAGACTTAGATGTTTAACAAACATCCTTTATAGGCTCAGTGACCAGTTGAAAGGAAAAGGAAAAATCTAAAATGAGGCCCAGGTTTCTGGCTTAGAGAACTGAGTGATTGACAATGACCTTAACTGAAATTGCCAATAGAAGAGTTTTGAGTGTGCTGAATAAGAAACATAATTGACCATTGGAAACATAAGGTCTGGAACTCAGGAAAAAAGTCTAAATGTAGATGGTAGTTGAAGAAATGGGAGTATGTAGGGTCATCAGAAAAGAATGGGTAGAAGGAGAAAGAAGCTCAAATTGGAATCTGAATCTTGAGGAAGTTGAGGAAAAATTGGGGAAGAGGGGTTTCTAAGACAGGAGGAAGACCAAATAAGAGTGGTTTCACTTTTTTTAATGATTTAATATTCCTTTGTGTCCAAGACATTAGAGTTTTGTGCTAGAATAGAGGTAAAAAAGTATAACATGATGTGTCTATAACTAGCCATGTTCACTGCAGGCAGAAATCATACCCAATTCATTTGTATATCACCATGCCATTGGGAAAGACCCTGATGCTGGGAAAGATTAAGGGCAAGAGAAGAAGGGGGCGACAGAGGATGAGATGGTTGGATGGCACCACTGACTCGATGGACAATGAGTCTGAGCAAACTCAGGAAGATAACGCCTGGTGTGCTGCAGTTCATGGGGTCTCAAAGAGACACAACTTAGCAACTGAGCAACAACAACAGTGCCTGGAACAAAACAGTCCTTCAGTAAATACTTGGTGAGTAGATCTTAATTTGTAGACTTTGGTGTTCTAATAGATTTTACTTTCTCTTATTTCTCTTGGGTGCACAACCACCTTGGGAAAAGATCTCCTCCAGTTTTCTAAAACAGAAGGCCAACAATATCTTGATCCAGTTATGTTGAAATACTTATTCTTTTTGAACATTTATTTATTATTTATTTATTTGGCTGCATCTGGTCCTGGTTGCAGCACGTGGGCTCTTTCTTTGCAGCTCATGGGCTCTCTAATTGTGGTGCAGGCTCAGCAGTTGTGACTCATGGGCTTTGCTGCTCCATGGCAGGTGGGATCTTAGTTCCCCGACTAGGGATCAAACCCACGTCCCCTGCATTGCAAGGTAGATGCTTAATCACTGGACCACCAGGGAATTTCCCCCAAAATACTTCTTCTTAAATGCTCCTCAACACATTAACTGTGGGCCTACATCCTACATCACCCCCAGGAAAAAAAATCACAAAACATCTCACTGTTCTTTGTTGTGTAAAATTCAAACAGTAAGTTTTGGGAAGGAGCATATTCCCGGGGTCAGACGAATCTGATTTCACCCCCACAGGTCCAGCAGGCCTAGCTCTCTGACCCTGGCGGGAGTGCATGTAGGCGTGCTCAGTTATGTCCGACTCTTTGCAACCCCACGGACTGTAGCCCACCAGGCTCCTCTGTCCATGGAATTTTCCAGGCAACAATACTGGAGTGGGTTTCCATTTCCTCCTCCAGGGGATCTTCCTGACCCAGGGATCGAACTTGTGTGTCCTCCGTCTCCTGCCTTGCCGGTCTTATTCTTACTACTGCACCACCTGGGAAGTTTGGGGAAGTCACTGAAACTTGCCAGCCTCAGTTTCCTCATCTGCAAATGGTGATTATGATATTCTGTAATTGTAGGACTGCTGAGAGGATGACATACATGAAAGCCCCATAGTCATCGCTGTCATAAAAGTAATGCACAGGAAATATTAAATCTTTGGCAGTATTGCAACATCAACAATCATTTTCATTCTAAGATTATGCATTTGCCAGACATGCTCCCTGGAAGGTCAAGGCTTTCTCTGAGACCGGTGGACTCGCAAGGTTGTTGAGAGCACCAGGTGGTGGTGGCGCCCCCTAGGGGACCCTAGGTCAAGGGTTCTATCAACTTCCCAGTGCTAAGTGAACAGCGAGTTATATTTCCAGTATGTTCCTCTCCATAGCATGATAACCTTACTGAAATAGCAGTCCCTATAGACTAAACACAAACATGAGCATTTAACAATAAAAAAATGATATATATTATTTGAAAGAGAAAAAAAGACAATGAAAAAGAGCTACATTGCATAACTTCTTGATTCCCTCAAACGGTTTTTAATTATTTCTTAACTGAATCTAACCTTGGTTTTAATTCCCTCACCTTAATTTTGATTCATTCTTATGTGGGCAGAAGGCTAATAGCCTCCGGACTGTGCTTAACCGTAGAATTTGGCAAAGTGCTCTGTGGAAAAAGCCCTGGGTCATTTTTCACCTGCTGGGGGATTAAATCCCCTCATTAAGAGGCTTAGGCAAGCCACTTCAGCCAGTACTTACAAGAAAATCTGGCCTCTACATGCCGTTTCAGAACTTGGCCCTCTTCCTGGTGTCTTTGTCCACACTGAAACAGAAAATGCTCACTGAGTTCTCCAAACTCTGTGACCCTTGACTTCTAATCAAAACCCGGTTACCAGAGTTACCCTGGCCCCCGCACAGGCACCCTGACTCTTCGCTTGCGGCCAACCCCACTGGGCACAGCCACTCTGCTTTCTCCTGGCAGCTCACCAGGGTCCGGTTTGGGATGCTCTGTGTGTTGCTGCGGGCTTCCCAGGTGGCACTAGTGGAAAACTCCGCCTGCCAATGCGGGAGATGAGACCTCAGAGACCCAGGTTCAATCCCTGGGTCTGGAAGATCCCCTGGAGGAGGGTACGCAACCCACTTCAGTATTCTGTGTTACTTAACACGTAACACAGCTCCTGGGACCCTGTACTCACTGAAGCCCTCTGCTTATAGCCATCAAACATGTTCTGTTCCTCTTCTCAAATGTTTATACAATTTTGAATGATGAAAACAAAAATGTTTTTAAAAAATTTGACAGCATCATTGTTCTGAGGACAGTGAAACTATTCTGTATGATATGATAGTGGTGCACACATGTTACTTATACATTTGTCCAACCCATAAAATGTGAAATACCAAGAGTGAACCCTGGGGGACTTCCATGGGGGGTCTAGTGGGTAAGGGAAGTGGATTTGATTCCTGGTGGGGAAACCTGTGTGCCACGCAGCAAGGCCAAAACAAAAAGCCTAAAAAAAAATCTGAACAGGAAATAAAGATGTCAGCTTTGAAAAAAAAAAAAGAAGTGAACCCTAATGTAAACTATGACTTTTGGGTGATAATGATGTGTCAATGTAGGTTTATTGATTATTAACAGATGCACCACTGTGGTGGGGATTGCTGATAGAGGGAGAGGTTGGGGGGAGGGGTATGTGGGAAATCTCTTTATTTTCCACTCGATTTTGCTGTTAACCTAAAACTACTTTAAAAACCAAAGTCTGTTTGTTTTTTTTTTCCTTCCTAACTGTCATTGCTATGAGTTTCTACTCTGTAATACAGGACCTTCGTAGAAGTCAATGGCACCCCACTCCAGTACTCTTGCCTGGAAAATCCCATGGGTGGAGGAGCCTGGAAGGCTGCAGGGGTCACTGAGGGTCAGACACAACTGAGCGACTTCACTTTCACTTTTCACTTTCATGCACTGGAGAAGGAAATGGCAACCCACTCCAGTGTTCTTGCCTGGAGAATCCCAGGGACAGCGGAGCCTGGTATGCTGCCGTCTATGGGGTCACACAGAGTCGGACACGACTGAAGTGACTTACCAGCAGCAGCAGCAATGCAGGTCCTTAACACCTCCACAAAGAAAGGAACAGGAGGTGCGCTCTTGTGACTATGAAACCATTGCTTTTTAATGAATTAATTAAATTTTGGGCCATGCTAGGTCTTCATTGCTGTGCTCGTGGGCTTTCTCTAGTTGCAGTGAGCATGGAATACTTTTCATAGCAATGTGCAGGCTTCTCACTGCTGCGGCTTCTCCTGCGCAGAGCATAGGCTCTAGAACATAGTCTTCAGAGTTGCAGCTCACAGGTTTAGTTGCTCCACAGCATATGGGATTTTCCCAGACCAGGGATCAAACCTGTGTCCCCTGCACTGGCAGGCAGACTCCCAACCACTGGACCACAAAGGAAATCCTATCAGATGATTATTAAGCATTTTATCTTGTGGTGCCTGTGTTTGGGGAACATGGGTAACCCTACAGACACACTTCTTGCCCTCAGGAATCCTGCAGTTGAAAGAAAAGGAGAGAAAATTAAACTAAGCCACCCAACTAAGTCCTTAATTTCACAGCAAATGCAAAGAAAGTGCTAGGAGAGTATTTCCTGTGGGCAGCTGTAAAAGGCTGTCTCTTTCCTTGGCAAATATTCATGTGCTTCCTTTAATATCAGCATGCTGAGTAGTTGGTAGTTAGTGCAGTTGAGCAGTTGAGTTAGCACAGCAGTATTTGTCTCTCACCCCTTCTTCCACTCACCCCTAATCATGGCCTTTAAGGCCCAGATAGCTGAGGTGTTATTACTGTGACCCATGTGCTGACCTCAGCTGGGCCTGTCTGAAAAAGGAGTGCTACAGCTCACAAAGCATCCAGAACTACTTTGCACCTATTAGGATGGCTACTATCAAAAAAATAGAAGAAACCTCCCTGCTGGTCCAGTGATTAAGACTCCGTGCTCCCAGGGCAATATGCCTGCATTCGATCCCTGGTCAAGGAACTAGGTCCTCAGTTCAGTTCAGTTCAGTCACTCAGTCGTGTCCGACTCTTTGCGACCCCATGAATCTCAGCACACCAGGCCTCCCTGTCCATCACCAACTCCCAGAGTTCACTCAGACTCACGTCCATCGAGTCAGTGATGCCATCCAGCCATCTCATCCTCTGTCGTCCCCTTCTCCTCCTGCCCCCAATCCCTCTCAGCATCAAAGTCTTTTCCAATGAGTCAACTCTTTGCATGAGGTGGCCAAAGTACTGGAGTTTCGGCTTTAGCATCATTCTTTCCAAAGAAATCCCAGGGCTGAATCTCCTTCAGAATGGACTGGTTGGATCTCCATGCAGTCCAAGGGACTCTCAAGAGCCTCCTACATGTCACAATTAAGACCTGGTTCTACCAAATAAATAAATAATAAATATTTTTTTAATAGAAAATTGTAAGCATTAGCAAGGACTTTCATGCATTGGAGAAGGAAATGGCAACCCACTCCAGTGTTCTTGCCTGGAGAATCCCAGGGACAGCAGAGCCTGATGGGCTGCTGTGTATGGGGTCGCACAGCGTTGGACATGACTGAAGCGACTTAGCAGCAGCAGCAGCAGCAGCAGAGAAATTATAACGCCTATGCATTGTTAGTGGGAATGTAAAATTACACAGCACTTTGGAAAACATTATGGCAGTTCTTCAAACAAATAAGAATACAGTTACCATATGATCAAACAATTCTACTTCTGGGTATACACTTCTGATCGCAAAGAAAAATGTGTAGGACCATGTTCATAGCAGCATTATTCAGAATAGTTAAAACATGGAGGTAATCCAGGTGTCTTTCAACAGATGAACAGATAAGCAAACTATGGTATAAACATACAGTGCAATGTTATTTGGCCTTAAAAAAGAAGGAAATTCTGATATATGCTACAGCATAGATGTACCTGGAGGACATTATGCTAAGTGAAATAAGCATGTCACACACAAAAAAAACAAATACTGTATGATTCTGTATATACGAGGTATCTAGAATAGTCAAGTTCAGAGGCTGGCAGGAGGGAGGAAACAGGAGTTGTTGTTTAATAGAGCATAATTTTGCAAGATTAAGAGTTCTCAAGATGAATACTGGTATGGTTGCGTGAAAATACAAAAGTACTTAACACTTCTGAACTGTACACCTGAAAATGGTTAAGATAGTAAATTTTATGTGTGTTTTACCACAATAAAAAAAAAAATGCGGGGCGGGGGGGGAAGCATCCAGAAGGCAAGACATCACAACATTTTTTAGCTGCTTTCAAGGTTCTAACTACCTGCCTGCACGTCAGTGATGGCAAACTTGAAACCAGGCAGACAGTGACCGGGTGCCCTGTCTTCTCTACTCATTCTCTGCCTCTCCTTTCTTCCTTCCTTTCCCAAAATAATTTTTGACTTGGGATATAACAGAGAAATGGTGAACATGTAGAGATGTATCAAATAATGAGAAACTGTATCTTGAGATGGTTTGCTTCAGACTCAGCAATCCCCACCTTTTGAGAAGGTGAGGGTGTGGGAAAATGGAGGCGCTCATCCATTGCCAGGGGGAAGTCCACTCATGAGAGGTTTTAAGAGACTCATCTGGGGACTTCCCTGGTGGTCCAGTGGCTAAGACCCTGCGATCCCAGCCCTGGAGGCCTACGTTCGATTCTTGGTCAGGAAACTGGCTCCCATATACTGCAACCAAGACCCAGCACAGCCAAATAAATTAATTAATTTTTTAAAAGTCAGATGGAGCATATTAAACAAAGAGAGAGTGACCTGCCACCTTCCCCCCAAATTATTCATACCTTTGACCAAGTGATTTTACTTCTGGAACATTTCTTTCAGAAATGCAAGTGGGCAAAGGTATATCCTTAAGAGTATCAACTGCAGCACTATTTAATACACCAAAAAGAAACAGATAACCCATATGTTCCTTGATCAGAGAATGGTTAAATAAATTGTGGCTCAGCCATGCAGTGGAGTAGTGTCAAAAATACTTGTCAAAACAGCATGAATTATATAAACTAATGGAAAGAAGTCAATGGTACAGAAAGTAGAAACAATAAGGTGCAGAACTATGTCTAGAATGATCTCATATTGTTTAAAAGCAAAACGTTCACATATGTGTTGATATATGCGTTTTTTAAAAGTCTGGAAGGCTGTGCAAATGACTAAAGAAGTTATCCCTAGGGAGGGAAATTTAAGAGAAAGGAACTTCCATCCTCTCCATAGGATATATTTTGCTTGACTATTGCTTATAATGAACATGTATCATTAAGGAGAAAAAATTGAATAAATTTTTCAATATTAGCTGCTCCAAAACAGGATGGTAATGACAGACTTATACTTCACATTGATTCTTATTTTATGACAGTTCACACTATTCGATTTGAAGCAGTCCTTTTCAGAGTCCCCTCTTTTTTCCTATACTTGTTATTCTATATAAAACAACTGTCCAGAGATCGCAAAGATTGAAAGATAGAAATAAATGCACAGAAAGAGATAGGGAATGGAAGATGAAAGACTTAATCCAAATAAAAAGTAGCAATCAATATTATGTTCATGGAGAATTCACAATATGGTGAATTAAATAAACAAAATAGAACACAGAATTCAAAGATGTATAGTTAGCATGATCATAACTAGAAAAAAGAAATAAATAGCATCCAAAAAGCCTCCAACAAGGATATCAGAGGAAAGTAAACCAAAATATTAACAGTGATAGACTAAACAGTGAGATATTAGATGTTTTGTTTTTTTCACATTATATGTTTTGGACAATGTAGAAATACTTTTACCATGTAAACCATCACACTTTCATTTCAGTTACATTTATCTCTTCCCAACCTTTTTCCGTCCCAAAACACCACCAGAAGGACAGATCATAGCACAAAATATAGATGTATCTAGTTCTAAACTCATTTTCAAAGCCTGCATGTCTTAATTCTGACAAACCCATCAAGTTTGGAGACTTTCCTTCTCTCTGCAATAGGACCACTTGAAGGTTCCATTATCTTCCTAAGGAATACAATATGGGGAAGTAAATGTCAATGAATTGTTTGGTCTGTGAACCTGGGAGATATTACATAATATTCACTGAGAGTATTTAGAACCTCAGCATGAGAACCCAGGACACAATGTTGAGGGCCTTTGTTGCTTACATTTTCTTCATAAACTGGAAGTGAGAAACCATAAGAGCTTAACAAAATAAGTCTCAGTCTCTCAAATCCTTTGATTTGAATTTCCCGAATCTCTTTTGGCCAGAAAGCACTCACATCCTCTGTTTTCTGGTGAGAATTTATGTTGGCCTGCTTTTCTTGGTTTGGTTTGTTTGCTAACAGTCATCAGCTGTGCAAGCTCCCTCTATAATTTCTTGCAACTTTTTTGTTGGTTTTTAAAGAATAGGGCCTCAAATACAGAGTTTCGTGATGAAGTCTCAAGTTCCACATAAAGTGGAAAGTTTTCAGTGCCAAGGCATGCCAAGGAGGTGTGGGGCCGCTGGACTCTCTTTGAAGTTTGGAGGCCCGAAAGGGGTCCTCTCATTCCCACAAGTCAGGTTTCTCTGAAACCGTCACATGCGCCCAACAGAGATGCTAGTTATTGTCTAACTTTGAAATCTGCATAAGGTAAACCTGCAGCTCTCACTCACCTCTTCTTCAGAAGCTTTTCAAAATGGGACTTCCAACCCCTAATCATATCCTCTGATACTCACCCACTGCATTTTTATAAACAATCCTCCCTATGTAGTCAAGAGACCACAGTAGGGCTTCCCTGATGGTCTAGTGGTTAAGAATCTACCTGCCAATGCAGGGCACACGAGTTTGACCCCTGGTCCGACATGCCGTGGGGCAACTGACCCCATGTGCAACACCTATTGAGCCTGCACCCTGGAGTCTGTATTCTGCAACAGCAGACGCGACCACAATGAGAAGTCCACTCACTGCAACTAAGAATAGTCCCAGCTCACTGCAAGTGGAGAAAGCCCGCATAGCAATAAAGACCCAGCACAGCCAAAATAAATAAACAAATAAACAAACCTTTAAAAAAGAGAGAGAGAGACCACCGTAGAGTCTAAACCATGGGTATGTGGTTTGGTTGATGTTCCTTTATCTGAGATAAGAAATGCTAGTCCCTTTCATCTAACTTTCTTCTCCTATCATCAGAGTTCAATGTGTTGCTATTGCCATTGATTTGATTTTACTTTACTTTTTTCTTGTTAAACATTTGACTTCTAGAAGCCCAAGGGAGGAGGAGGAGAGGATTTATATTGACTGTGAGCCCTGTTGTTGTTGTTCAGCCACTCAGTCATGTCAGACTCTTTGTGACCCCATGGACTGCAGCACACCAGCCTTCCTTGTCCTTCACTACCTCCCAGAGTTTGCTCAAACTCATGTCCATTGAGTCAGTGATGCCATCCAGTCATCTCATTCTCTGTCGCCCCTTTCTCCTCCTAGCCTCAATCTTTCCCAGCATGAGGGTCTTTTCCAATGAGTTAACTCTTCACATCAGTGGGACAAAGTTTGATCTCCTTGCAGTCCAAGGGACTCTCAAGAGTCCTCTCCAACACCACAATTTGACAGCATCAATTCTTCCACACTCAGCCTTCCTTATGGTCCAACTCTCACATCTGTACATGACTACTAGAAAAACCATAACTTTGACTATACGGATCTTTGTCAGGAAACTGAGCCCTGAAATTTATATAAATATAGCACATTTTGTTTTTCAATTAATTTTCAAAGCAATCTGATGATGTTAGAGATGAGGAAACTAAAGCTCAAAAATAGATGTAATTTGTCCAAGTTGAGGCCACACTGCTATTATATCATAGACTTGAGTTTCAAGTCAATTTCTATCCAAAGTTCATGCTTTTTTGTCTACCATGTTGTTCCTGATGATTTAATGTGAGACAACTAACATCTATTGAGCACCTATGATATTCAGATGTGTTACAGATATTAAGTTATACAATCTCACCAAAACATATTCCAACAGAAATAATTATTCTCATTTTTATTTAAAAAAATGATAAGGCTCAGAGAGGTTAAATATTTACCTACATCACATAGTTTGCTGAGTTTGGATCCAAGATGGTAAAGAGTCTGCCTGCAATGTGGGGGACCTGGGTTCGATCCCTGGGTCAGGAAGATTCCCTGGAGAAGGAAATGGCACCCCACTCCAGTATTCTTGCCTGGAAAATCCCATGGATAGAGGAGCCTGGCGGGCTGTAGTCCACGGGGTTGCAAAGAGTCAGACACAACTGAGTGACATTTTCACACTGTCTCTAGATTTCACTTCCTGTCTCACCGCTGGTAGTATTTTCTGTGGAAGCATACACAAGAACAAGTTTATGAAATAGGTGCCATGATCATTCCCATTGTATAGATGAGAAAAATCCAGTTTAGAGAAGTTAAGGAACTTGTCCACAAGTCCATTAAGTGTGTGAAAGAAGAGATTAAGACCCTGACAGTCTGACTTCAGCATTCTTATCCACTTAATGGACTGTTACCCCAGAAACACTTTTAGAGACTCTCTATTCTAATAGAGACAAGAGAGAAATTTCCTTAGGCATGCAAGACACAAAATGTGATTTTTAAAAAAGAGAGAGAAAAAAAGAAAAAGAAAAACTCTCTTCTAACCTAGGATTGGTCACTAGGAATTTCTAGCTCCTCCACAAATACACCATAGAAATTATTCATTGATATTTGCAGAAGTGTCCATTAGCACTGATTGTCCATTGTCTGATTCCTCTTACCCATGGCACAAGCAAAACCTCGCAGCTTCGGAGGAAAAGGAGGAGGGTACTGGAGTTGTAGAAGTCAGGAAGTTGTGCAATGAACTGTGTGGGTGATGGTAAGGCTTTTAGCATCCAGGCCTTCTGAGTCTCACCTGGAGACGAGCTTACTCATCCTCAGTGTTCAGGGTCAGGGGAGAGCTCTGCCAAATGAACGAATAAGCCATCACTCACGCTGGAGGCCGGGGCCATTGACCCGATCAGAGGGCCTGACATTGAAATTGCCAGCTCAGTCATGGTGATGGATTTGCACTTTTCTCTGTGTGCATTCACGGGCTCCTCTGGCTCACTGTGAGCCATGACAGGACCTCTGAGGACACCGGGATTCCCAGGGCGACGTTGTCATGATATATGAGGTTAGCAACAGCCTTAGCTACCTCGGAGCCAATGACAAAGAAAACCAGCAGGTTCCCATGTAAACTTAAACCCGGTGAATGTGTGACCCAGTTTCTCTCAGCTTTGTCTGGGCAATTAAGGGAGGAGATAAGACACTATTATAAGAAGCTGTGTTTTTAATGTTAGCAGCAGCTCTTGTTTCCAGGAATAAGATAAAACACAGAACCCGAGCAGCGTATCGTGAACCTAGTCTGAGATGATTATTTTTAACGGATATGTGTTAGATTTATATGCCTCCAACTTCTGTGCTTTATCACAAGGCCATCCAGCCTGAATGCCCTCAAAGAGAGACAGATGCAATATTTCCTCCTGGTGGGAGGTGAGGAGGCAGAAGAACGGAGAGACAGCCTTATTATGCAAAGCAGCTATAATAAAGGCTGCTTTTCCCCACTGCAAGTGGCCCTTTGAGAAGATGAGTAGTGAAGGAGAGCATGCAAAGGGCTTGATGCTTATTTATCTAATAAAACCTGATTACATGCAACAGGTGCACTAGCATATAAACCACCTTGGAGTCATCAAGAAATTCTAAAGAAAGCTGCATCAAATTGCAAATGATATGACTTTCATCTAATGATAGATATTAATTATACAAGGAAGATTGCAATAGGCCCATAAAATGGGTGTTTGCCTGCTCATTATTCAGTATTTCATGCCATGATGATAAAGCAATAATGACAGAATAATAAACAAGCTTTTTATTTATTTATTTCCCTCATCGAAAACTAGACTTTGAAAGTCAAACCACAAAGTCTGGAGGAAGTGGGTAAAAGACTTCCAGAAACATCCACAAAGGATGAGATGTCAGGGGTGAAAAGAGTAAGGAAGAGATTGACCAACTGATGGATGAAAAAAGACATATTTTTCTCTTTTTTGTTTTTCATCGGAAGACAATTGTTTTACAGTGTTGTGTTTGTTTCTGCTGTACAACAGCATGAATGAGCTGAAAGTACACCTATAGCCCCTCCCTCCTGAGCCTCCCTCCCACCCCACCCCACCCCACCCACCCCTTCAGGCCATCACAGAGCATCAAGCTGAGCTCCCTGTGTGACACGGCAGGTTCCCACTGGCTATCTGTTTTACACCTGGTAGTGTATATATCAGAAGGAAATGGCAACCCACTCCAATGTTCTTGCCTGGAGAATCCCAGGGACGGGGGAGCCTGGTAGGCTGCCGTCTGGGGGGTCGCACAGAGTCGGACACGACTGAAGTGACTTAGCAGCAGTGTATATATCCCAATGCTACTCTCTTAGGTCGTCCCACCCTCTCCTTCCTCTGCTGTGTCCACAAGTCCTTTCCCTAGAGATGTAATTTTCTTTCTAATAAACACATTCCTAAAATTGTATCACAGTTAAGATGGCAATTTTCCCTTGCTGTTGAGAGCAGCATTTTGCTGATACGTTTTTGAATATCCAAACCCTTTGAAAGAAGAGTTCGTTGAGGTGATGTGCTCGGGAGGTGTTTACAGTATTAAGAAGGAGTACATGCGGTCAGATGTCACAGTACATGTCAGCAGATGTACATGCTGCTGCCAGACATCAGCACCTGTCACTTCTATGATTTCTACAGGTTTTGTTCATTCATGAGGCCCCAGTGAGAAAAGGAGCCAGGCTGTGGGAACTGAGAAGTGGGTGGGAAAGAGCTGGAAGGACCGAGATAGTCTGCGCAGAGAAGTGAGGGCAGGAAGTGGTGGGTGGAAAAGAGGAAGTGATGCAGGAGAGAACGCAGTGAGTAAACACACCCACAAGCGCCCGTGCGCCAAGAGACAGTGCTGTTCCTTATCGGGACGATTTATTTTATAGCACCTCATAAAAATTAAGGGCAACTGGGGAGGAGGATGTGGTGAACAGCAGAGAAAGGAGTAGCGAAGATCGACTTACCTGGAATCCTAAAATAACCCTCGTAGAACAAACTCTGCTTTGAACCCTGCTCAGTTTAATGTTTTGATAGATGTATTTCTCAAAACATTGGCCAATCTTGATGGCTATGACTCAACTTTTTTTTTTTCTTGGTCCTAATGGAGAGGATGAAGTAAAGATCATTTTCCATCTCAAAGAAAATTGAAGTGATCTGATTATTTATTACCCACTCTTAATTTTTCCTTGAATGCTCTCACTGGAGTCAAAAGCAAAGGAGTATTAGGTGTTTGTAAATTATATTATTTGCATAACAGATCCAATCTCATCTAGTTCATCTGGTTAGTGATGACAGCATGGAAAGTAAAACTACTAAAGGTGGATGGAGAACGAATGTGGGAAACCTTTCCAGCTAGATTCTACTGATTCAGAAATTGTGATAAGTCACAACATGAGAAAATTTACCTTTAATTTATTTTTTGAAAATGGCAGGCAAATTAATAATAAAATAAAAAAGAGTGGAAGAGAAACACTTCTTTGTCTACTGAAGCAAACAATACCTCATATTGCCTATATGTCAACAACGTAGCATGTCGAAGTCTCCGATGGGCAAATTATAGTCTATTTTTCATGAACACAGTCATGAAATAAGCCAGTGATAGACCCATTTCTTTTTTTAGACCATTTTTCTTTTTTAAAAAAGTTTGGACCATCAATCTCTTATTTACAAAGCAAAATAAAAATCAGGTTTGATAGAACTGTTTGTTAATTTAAAAGCAGGCTCTTGATTTATATACAATATATATGCCATTGTGCTCTGAGATTTAATGTGTGTGTATTTAGCTTGTGGATACTTCATTCTGGAACCTGGGACCCTGTATCCAAGGGAACAAAATCAATTTATTCAGGAGATTCCCAAATTCCCTGACGTTCAGTTAGATGACTGCAGGTTAAAAGAGTTAGTCACCCTCTAGAACACTCATTTTTGCATTCCCATGGAGTATTTTCATGAATCTTGGTGTCAAGATGATTCAGGGTGATTTCATCTCCTGAGTAGGGAAGAGGAACAACACACAGGGCAGAGGTGTGACACTATGACACCCCTTGCTCCATCTTCACGCCTGAAAAACCAAACAGCAGAACCCTCCATAACACCAATAAAATCTATCACTCCTTCTTTATCTAAATTGTCCACTCGCCCACTGGCTTATCTAGATTCTAAAAGATACATATGACAGTTAAATGTGCCCCTGAGTTATCCACACATGAAAATTCAAGAAGGGAAGCTGAGGGACTTCCCTGGTGGTCTAGTGGTTAAGAACTAGCTTGCCAGCCTTGTGGACACAGAGGAGGAAGGAGAGGGTGGGGCAAACTGAGAGAGTAGCATAGAAACATATACACATATTCTCATATGTGAAATAGATCAGTGAGAATTTGTTGTATGACTCAGGGAGCTCAGACTGGGGCTCTGTGACATCCTAGTGGGGTGGGATGGGCTAGGAGGTGGGAAGGAGGTTCAAGAGGGAGAGGAGACATATGGACACTAAGCCGCTTCAGTCGTGTCCAACTCTGTGCGACCCCATAGACGGCAGCCCACCAGGCTCCCCCATCCCTGGGATCCTCCAGGCAAGAACACTGGAGTGGGTGGCCGTTTCCTTCTCCGAGACATATGTATACCTATGGTTAATTTATGTTGATGTATGGCAGAAACCAACACTGTAAAGCAATCATCCTCCAATTAAAAACAAATTTTAAAAAACATAAATAACATCCTTAATTTTAAAAACTAATTAATTAATTAAAAAAAGAATTTACCTGTCAGTGCAGGAGACATGGTTCAATCCCTGGTTTAGGAACTAAGACCCCACATGCCTCGGGGCAACTAAACCGGTGCATTGCAACCACTGAGCCTGCCAGTCGCAAATACTGAGCCCGCGCACCACAGCTACTGAAGTCCACACACCCTAGAGCCTGTGCTGCACAAAGGAAGCCACCACAGTGAGGAGCCTGGGCACCACAACTAGAGAGTGGTCCCCACTCACTGCAGCTGGAGAAAAACCCTTGCAGCAACGAAGACCCAATGCAACCATAAATAATTTTTTTTTAAGGAAAAATGGGGAAGCCAAGGTCCTTTCTCTTTTCTACAAAGTTTTTGCCTTGACTCATCACTCACGGTCACTGATTTCATTTCTTTTATGAACACTTCCTGAGTACCATATGTAAACAGTAATTAGAGAATAAAAGATTTAGACTCCTTTCCCCCCGAGGTGTATGTAGTCTGGAGGTTCTGGGTTTGGGGATAAAAGATGTGAACAGAAGCAAGCATAACAAAAGCCAGCATGTGAGAAAGATGGACGAACAGATATGCCTGTTTTCTTTTTTATAATGAAGTAACATCAGGGAGAGCAGGAGAAGATTATTTCTCTATGGAGATGATTGATAAAGCCGTTATGAGAACATGGTTTTTGAGATGAATTTGCAAAATTGTTTTCAACCTGAGATAAAAGTGAGCTAGGTCTCCAAGTGAGAGTAACATCGTGAGCAAGGAAATTGACATGGGAAACTGGAAATACCGGTTAGGGTTAAGACAGTGCTTTCAGATTGAGTTATGTGAAGGAAAGTATTAGTAGGTGAGTTTGGAAAAGTAGACTATTCATTCAATAGACAATTGTCATGTGCCAAACACTCTACTAAGTACTAGGGACGAAAATGTGTATAAACACGTATGTTATCATATGTGAAACAGATGGCCAGTCCACATTCGATGCATGAGACAGGGTGCTCGGGGCTGGTGCTCTGGGATGCCCTGAGGGATGGGATGGGGAGTAATGTGGGAGGGGGTTCAGGATAGGTAACACATGTACACCCATGGCTGATTCATGTCAATGTATGGCAAAAACCACCACGATATTGTAATTAGCCTCCAATTAAAATTAATTAATTAATTTTAAAAAAACAACTTTTTTACCCAAAGTGATTCCCCCAGGCCACCAGCATTGGCATTGCCTGAGTCTTATTAGAAATTATTTATTTCAGGGCTTCCCTGGAGGTCCAACAGTTAAGAATCCACCTGCCAGTGCAGGGGACATGGGTTCAATCCCTGGTCCAGGAAGATCCCACATGCTGCAGAGCAACGAAGCCTGTGTACCACAACTACTAAGCCTAAAGCCCAAACTCTACAACCAGAGAAATCAGCACAATGAAAAGTCCATGCACCCCAACTAGAGAGTAGCCCCTGCTCTCTGCAGCTAGAGAAAGCCTGTGCACAGCAATGGAGATCCAGGGCAGCCAAAAACAAGCAAATAAATAATAAATATTTAATAATAAATAAATATTTTAAAAGAAATTTTAAAACAATTTTTAATTGCTTATTTCATGTCAGCAACATGGATGGACCTAGAGATAACCATGCTAACTGAAGTAAGACAGAGAAAGTTAAATACCATATGATATCACTTATATGTGGAATCTAAAATATGATAAAAATGGACTTATTTACAAAACAGAAACAGACTCGCAGACATAGAAAATAAACTTATGGTTACCAAAGGAGAAAGTGGAGGAGGGATAAATTAGGAGTTTGGAATTAGCAGACGCACACTACTACATATAAAACAGATAAACAGTAAGGTCCTACTGCATAGCACAGGGAAATATAGTCAGTATCCTGTAATAAACCACAATGGAAAAGAACATGAAAAAGAATATATATATGTGTGTGTATATATTTATGTGTATACATATATGTGCTGTGCTGCGCTTAGTCAGAGTCATGTCTGACTCTTTGCGACCCCATGGACTGTAGCCCAGCAGGCTCCTCTGTCCATGGGGATTCTCCAGACAAGAATACTGGAGTGGGTTGCCATGCCCTCCTCCAGGGGATCTTCCCAACCCACAGATCGAACTCAGGTCTCCTACATTGCAGGTGGATTCTTTACCATCTGAGCCACCAGGGAAGCCCAAGAATATGAGTGGGTAGCCTAATCCTTCTCCAGGGGATCTTCCCAAGGAGGATTCTTTACCAGCTGAGCTACTATATGTATACATTTATATATAAATATTTATACATTATTTATATATATAAATCACTTTGCTGCACACCAGAAATTAACACATCATAAATCAAGTGTTACTTCAATTAAAAAAAATTTTAATAAAAAATGAAGAAATTAATCATTTCAGATCCACTCCATACCTAATGAGTCAAAATATGCATTTGGGGGTCTTCCCTAGTGGTCCAGCGGCTACGACTCCACACTACCAATGCAGGGGGCCCAGGTTCAATCCCTGATCAGGGAACTAGATCCCACGTGCCGCAACTAAAGATCCCACATGCTGCAACAAAAACTGAAGATCCCACATACTGCAACGAATACCTGGAGCAGCCAAATGAATACGTTTTTAAAAAATAAAATATGAATTTTAACAAAACCCCCAAGCGATTCCTATGCGAACTGTTTGAGAACCACTGGTGAAACACATTGTCCAGATTTAAGAAGCCAAAGTTTTATTGGAGGAGACAAACGAGCCAACCAGTAGATGTAGTGCAGCATGACAAACGCCATGAGAGCAGGGTCGCCTGTGGGGGTAAGCTAAGGGTAAAGGTCAAGGTGGGAAAAAGGAATCCAGCTGTGCAGCCGTATCGCAATGGTGCACAAATGTGTCACCTCATAGACTGACTACTGAAGGTACTTACGCATAAATAGGAGGACCATCCATTTTTCTTGATTGCCTTGTGTACTGAGCTCTGTTAAATCAGTTTCATTTGATCCTTCACTGACACTTTTTTGGAACAATCTATCACCCCCCTTTGCCTGCGCTATGCAGCAGCCTCTTGACCTCTTCTTAAGTCCCATCCTTTCTGCCCTACCTTCCAACCCAGGGTATTATGCTGCAGTCAGAACAACTTTTTCAAAACATGGATCTGATTTTGCCAACCACCTGCTTAAATTTTGTTGCTAGCTTCCCACTGCTGCACTCCTTCACTTTATAATGTTTTATAAAAGCCTGGTGACCAGCTCTTGTCGCATCTCCCTCCGGGTGCCCACAAAGGCACTCCCTGGTCCTGTCCGTACCAACCAACAGGGCTTTTTTTAAGTCTCTCATGCTCTTCACACTTCCTCCTACAACAGGCAGTTTGAACATATTGCTCTTTGTTTAAACACTTCCATTTTCCTCTTAGCCTGGTGAATTCCTACACTTCCCTCAGGTCTCCACTTAAGTGACATTTTGCTGGAGCAGCCTTGCCATTCTCAGGCCCATGATGTCATGTCCCCCTCATGGAGCATTCCTTGGTAGCTCCTAACCCTGTTATGTAGTCAATTAACTGTCTCACTCCCCAGTTAAGCTTTATCCTCCACCAGGGACAAGGACTTAGTTCTTGATCACCACTTTTTTCCCTAGGATGGTGCTGGCCCATGGTAGACACTCAAATATGTGTTTAATTAATTAACTAACATGGAGAGTATTTCTAAACAGAAATGGTGATAACTGTATTTTGGCAAAAAGCCTGGAGTGCTTCAGAGGGGTTTAAAGGTTTGAGGCCTAAGAAATCATATTGTAATTTGTGATAAGGAGATAATAGACAGTGGGTAAGCAAACTGATTCAGCACAGCAGTGCTGCCAAACTGGAAAAGTTAGTGGTGAAGGAAAGGAAGCAGGAGTGTAGACAATCAGACTATCAATAAAGGAGTAACCAGAATTAAAACTGAAGCTGGGAACCAACGCTCTATGACAACCTAGAGGGCTGGGATGTGTGGGAGAAGGGCGGGAGGTTCTCTAGGGAGGGGACATGTATATACTTAGGGCTGATTCATGTTGATATATGGCATAAACCAGTAAATAGTGTAAAGCAATTGTCCTTCAATTAAAAATAAACGTTTTAAAAATAAATGAATAATTTTTTTAGGTGATGTTGAGGGACTTCCCTTGTGGTCCAATGGTTAAGAATCCACCTCCCAATGCAGGGGAGGCCAGTTCGATCCCTAGTCCGGGAACTAAGATCCCACATTGCTCAAAGCAGCTAAGTCCACACACCACAACTACTGAGCCCATGCTTGAGAACCTGTGCCCTGGAACAAGACAGAAGCCCACACCCTGCAACTAGAGAAAGCCCACGTGCCTCAACCAGAAGCCCTTGTCCCACAGTGAGGACCCAGTGCTGAAAGGACTGAAAGGGCCAGATCAAAGAAAGGGCTAATTTTAGGGTAAGGAAGACTTGCGAAGCAGTAAGGAATACTTGTTGGAAGCAGAAGAAGCAAGAGTAAAACAAGATTAACCTGGAAGACAGGTATATAATCAGCGGAACAAGGAGACAGGAGAGGGCAAGACATCACCACCGCCTGTGGAGAAATTGTCCTTCAAATGAGACAGCATCACACCTTCCTCTGAAACAAGAAGAAGGAAATGCAAGTGAGTAAAAACATAGACACTTTGATTTTGCGAAGATGCGTGTCCTCGACCTCATGGTCCCTCCGTTATCCCCCATCCAGTGTCTTCTTGTTTACATTCCTTTGAAGGAAGGATGGTTCCGTGTATGCCTGTTCTCATTTTGGCCTCCAAGCTTTCTCCTCCACCTCTCTTCTTTCAAAGCCTATTCTCTCTATTTATCAGCTTTGTCACCCACTCCAGTACTCTTGCCTGGAAAATCCCATGGACGGAGGAGCCTCGTGGGCTGCAATCCATGGGGTTGTGAAGAGTCGGACACGACTGAGCGACTTCACTTTCACTTTTCACTTTCATGCATTGGAGAAGGAAATGGCAACCCACTCCAGTGCTCTTGCCTGGAGAATCCCAGGTATGGGGGAGCCTGGTGGGCTGCCGTCTATGGGGTCGCACAGAGTCGGATACGACTGAAGCGACTTAGCAGCAGCAGCAGCACCACTGCCAAGCAACATGCAGGTCACACTTTCATCTTCTGAGACTTCAGCCCTGCTTCACGGTCATCTACTTCATCTAGTACTGGGAACTTTATCATCCGTACTGATCATCCTTTCCACACTGTAGCCTAAACTCCTACAACTAAACCCACCTAGTGAAACTGTTCCTCATTCATTTTCATTAACTAAACAAATATTGTTTTATTCTAATTTTATTTTTATTTTATATTGAAGTATAGTTGATTTACAATGTTGTATTAGTTTCAGGTGTACAGCAAAGCGATTCAGTTATACATATACATATATTCATTCTTTTTCAAGTTCTTTTCCCATATAGATTATTATAGAATACTGAGTACAGTTCCTTGTGCTATACAGCAGGTCTTTATTAATTATCTAGAATGTGTATAAACCAAAGGTATAGTAGGAAAGTAGCAAATTCTGTCCTGGAGATCTTAGGAAAGACTTTATCAAGAAAGTGCACAAGTGATGATGTGCTGTCTTGGGGACTTGAATGCAGAAGTTGGGGTCCCACAAATTTCTGTTTAGCCACAAGGAGTCTATGACCTGAGGATGCAAGGATGAGTCTCCAGGGAGGGACAGAATTCATTCATACAATCAACATGTACTGAGCACTTAGCATATGGGAGGCACGGTACAAAGACAATGCCCAGTCGCCTAGTGGATGGCCTACTTTGACCTCTAAATTGCGGAAAAAAATTGTAACTCACATATGCCCATCCCGAACTTCATTTCTGGATCTTTTCCCCTCCCTGTTCATGGAGTTATTCTTCCTCATCTTCTCAGTGCCCATCAAGACTCAGGAAATAAGCTAGAGGGGATATGGAGTTGCCCAGAGTGAGAGTGTTAGTCGCTCAGTTATGTCCAACTCTTTACAACCACACGGACTTTAGCCCCCCAGGCTCCTCTGTCCATGTGATTTTCTAGGCAAGAATGCTGGAGTGGGTAGCCATTCCCTTCTCCAGGGGATCTTTCTGACCCTGGGATTGGACCTGGGTCTCCTGCATTGTAGACAGATTCTTTACCATCTGAGCTACCAGAAGAGCTGAGGGGAAATGGAGTTGCCCATGTACTGCTAAGGAAAAATGATTGCATACATCGAGCCTCTGAAATCCATCACCAACAACAAAAAGGAAGGCAATAGCCTTCTTATTTATCATCCTCAAAGAGGATCAGACCAAAAAGTAATAAGAAGATAATACACTAATAAGTGTAGCTTGCGCTAATTGAACAATTAACTGTGTTCCCAGCTTTGCAGTGTGTCTTAGATACATTATATCTTTTAATTCACATAACAATTTGATGATGTCAAAATAATTAACTGGATTTTACAGAAAAGAAAACTAAGCTTCATACTGTTAGTAAACAGTGCCTTTCCTGTCTGTGTTTGTACTTCTTCCAGGCAATCAGTCAAGTCCACTTTAATGGAATTTCACATATAAATTATGTTTGAAGCAAAGAATTGGCTCAGTCCTTAGTGAGAATTGGACCTCTCTAGATATTTCTCTACTTTAAAGATAAAAATGTTCCGATAAGGAGATGCTGATGTTGTCAATAGAAGCATTTTACACTGGGGGGGTCTGTACAGCACCACTTAAATAATCCCAGCTCACCCCAAAGTAACCTATCCCACCTGCTCATAGAACTGACCCTTAGCTTCAATCGCAATAAATACAGTAGATATAACTGTCTATCTTTTTTACTACTGACCACATAAAATGTTTCATTTCTAATGGATTTTTAATAGATTTTAAAGACCTTCCTTCTAACTCTCGATGATTGCTGCTTTTTGTTACTCTTCAAACAATTGCTTTGACATTCTAAAGTCATCCATTTTTAAGACATGAGCTGCCTAGCATTTTATTCTGTCTGATGAACACTGTGGTAGCAGAATAATGGTCCCTCAAAGATGTTCAGGCCCTAATTCCTGGAACCTGTGAATATGGTGCCCTGCATAGCAGAAGAGACTAGTCAAGGTTCCCTCAAGTCTCCTAAAGAAACACAATCCTGCCGCCATCTTTATTTTTAACCCAAGGAAGAAGATTTCAGAACTTTGAGAACTGTAAGGTAATAAATTAGTGCTTTTTTGAGTTTGTGATACTTAGTTTGTGATTAGTTAGTTAGTTCAGTCGCTCAGTCATGTCCGACTTTTTGCGACCCCATGAATCGCAGCACGCCAGGCCTCCCTGTCCATCACCAACTCCTGGAGTTCACTCAGACTCACGTCCATTGAGTCAGTGATGCCATCCAGCCATTTCATCCTCCGTTGTCCCCTCCTCCTCCTGCCCCCAATCCCTCCCAGCATCAGAGTCTTTTCCAATGAGTCAACTCTTCGCATGAGGTGGCCAAAGTACTGGAGTTTCAGCTTTAGCATCATTTCTTCCAAAGTCCCAGGGCTGATCTCCTTTAGAATGGACTGGTTGGATCTCCTTGCAGTCCAAGGGACTCTCAAGAGTCTTCTCCAACACCACAGTTCAAAAGCATCAATTCTTCGGCACTCAGCTTTCTTCACAGTCCAACTCTCACATCCATACATGACCAATGGAAAAACCATAGCCTTGACTATGGACCTTTGTTGGCAAAGTAATGTCTCGGCTTTTAGACATACTATCTAGGTTGGCCATAACTTTTCTTCCAAGGAGTAAGCGTCTTTTAATTTCATGGCTGCAGTCACCATCTGCAGTGATTTTGGAGCCCCCAAAAATAAAGTCTGACACTATGATAATTTGAAACAAATGCAATAGAAAACTTATTCTTTTATTCTTTTCCTGTTCCTGATAACTTGTTATCGCAAATGCTATGTGCCACATAAAATGATTGAACAATTGTATTACCAGTAAATTTGCTGTCCCCAGTTTCTTTGTCAAAAGCCCTCACCTTGGGATTTCCCTGGCAGTCTAGTGGTTAGAACTCCATGCTTCCAATGGGATGTGGATTCAATCCCTGGTCTGAAGAACTAAGACCCCACATGCCTCATGGCTCAGAGAGTAAAAAAACCCCTCACCAGATAGCTTTAGAATTCAGTCCTCTATCACGTGCATGCATGCCAAATTGCTTAAGTCAGGTACGACTCTGTGCAACGCTATGGACTCTAGGCCTCCAGGCTCCTCTCTCCACGGGATTCTCCAGGCAAGAATACTAGAGTAGGTTGCCAGGCCCTCCTCCAGGGCATCTTCCTGACCCAGGGATCGAACCCTTAGCTCTTATGTCTCCTGCACTGGCAGGCGAGTCCTTTACCACTAGTGCCATCTGGAAAGCCCCAGTCCTCTGTCACAGTTCAGTTCAGTCGCTCAGTCGTGTCTGACTCTTTGCGACGCCATGGACTGCAGCACGCCAGACCTCCCCGTCAATCACGAACTCCCAGAGACTACTCAAACTCATGTCCATTGAGTCGGTGATGCTATCCAACCATCTCATCCTCTGTCATCCCCTTCTCTTCCTGCCCTCAATCTTTCCCAGCATCAGGGTCTTTTCCAATGAGTCAGCTCTTCTCATCAGGTGGTAAAAGTATTGGAGTTTCAGCTTCAGCATCAGTCCTTCCAATGAATATTCAGGACTGATTTCCTTTAGGATGGACTGGTTTGATTTCCTTGCAGTCCAAGGGACTCTCAAGAGTCTTCTCCAATGCCACAGTTCAAAAGCATCAATTCTTTGGTACTCAGCTTTCTTTATAGTCCAATTCTCACAACCATACGTGACTACTGGAAAAACCATAGCTTTGACTAGATGGACCTTTGTTGGTGAGGTAATGTCTCTGCTTTTTAATAAGCTATCTAGGTTGGTCATAACTTTTCTTTCAAGGAGCAAGCATCTTTTAATTTCATGGCTGCAGTTACCATCTGCAGTTATTTTGGAGCCCCCCAAAATAAAGTCTGCCACTGTTTCCATTGTTTCCCCATCTACTTGCCATGAAGTGATGGGACCAGATACCATGCTTAGTTTTCTGAATGTTGAGCTTTAAGCCAACTTTTTCACTCTCCTCTTTCACTTTCATCAAGAGGTTCTTCAGTTCTTCTTCACTTTCTGCCATAAAGGTGGTGTCATCTGCATATCTGAGGTTATTGATATTTCTCCTGGCAATCTTGATTCCAGCTTGAGCTTTATCCACCCTGCCATGTCTCATGATGTGCTCTGCATATAAGTTAAATAAGCAGGGTAACAATATACAGCCTTGACGTACTCCTTTCCCGATTTGGAACCAGTCTGTTGTTCCATGTCCAGTTCTAACTGTTGCTTCTTAACCTGCATACAGATTTCTCAGGAGGCAGGTCAGGTAGTCTGGTATTCCCATCTGTTTCAGAATTTTCCACAGTTTTTTGTGATCCACATAGTCAAAGGCTTTGGCATAGTCAGTAAGGCAAAAGTAGATGTTTTTCTGGAACTCTCTTGCTTTTTTGATGATCCTCTATCACAGTGCTTCTCAAACTTGAGCAGGTACCAGAATCATCGGGAGACCTTGTTAAAACTCAGATTTTTGGGTCTCACCCCAGAGTTTCTGATTTCATTCTTCTAGGATGGGACCTGAGATATAACAATTCCCCAGGTAATGCTCAGGTTGCTGATCCAAGGATCTCACTTTGAGAAGCACTGTT
Organism: Budorcas taxicolor; assembly: GCF_023091745.1. NCBI lineage: Eukaryota > Metazoa > Chordata > Mammalia > Artiodactyla > Bovidae > Budorcas > Budorcas taxicolor. Next base: position 25,254,990 of record NC_068931.1, read on the forward strand.
CTAGTCTTTACTGGGAAAGGCTTTGTTATGGGAGAGACCTACAACTGTAAGAGACACAATTACCCTATGACCTATTCTTGTGCCCAGTAATGTCTGACTCTTTTGTGACCCCATGGACTGTAGCATCCTCAGGCTCCTCTGTCCATGGAACTTTCCAGGCAAGAATACTGGAGTGGGTTGCCATTTCCTCCTCCAGGGAATTTTCCTGACCCAGGGATTGAACCCGAGTCTCTCACACCTCCTGTGCAACCAGTGAACCAAGGAAAAAAATCTTTCTCCTCATGTGTGTTGTGGGAAACAAAAATAAACTAAATAAAAAAAATGATAAAGAACGCTGGAAGTCATGTATATGTATGGCTGAGCCCCTTGGCTGTTCACCTGAAACTATCACAGCATTGTTAATTGGCTATACTCCAGTACAAAATTAAAAGTCTAATAACCTAATAAATAAAAAATTGTTTAAAATCTTGAAAATGATCACTACCCTGGGGAAAAATAAAACGGGGAGGAGAATCAGGGCATGGTGCTCCATGGTGTCCTACTCTTTGCAAACCCATGGACTGTAGCCCACCAGGCTCCTCTTGGGATTTTTTAGGCAAAAATACTGGAGTGGGTTACCATTTCCTTCCACAGGAGATCTTCCTGACCTAGGAAAATGAACCTGAGTCTCCTGCATCTTCTGCATTGCAGGCAGATTCTTCACCCACTGAGCCACTGGGGAAGACACCCAGAGCTGGTGAGCAGGCTATAAATTTAAGCAGTGTAGACAGACTAGACTTTCCCTGACTCTCATCAAGGCCTGTTAACCTTGTTCCCAAATGATATACTCTCTGATTTTCTGGCTGCAGCACCTCAAGCTGGACACCAAGATAGTGCAAATACAGAGAAGAAACACATGGTCTTGTCCTTCAAGAGTTTGTAACCAGTAGGCCCAAGATAAAGGATGGATATCCCTTATCCTTCCTCACTGTGCCATCTTCCAGTCATCAAGAACCTCAAGTAGCTGCCAGTAGCACGTAAACCATTTTTCTTGAATAAACCCAGGAGCCCTGAGAAAACTAGTGGAGGAAATGTCATCTCTTTTCTCATCTTTGGGCCAGTATCTTTCCAAGCTTGAAACAAAAAAAGTTGAGAGAAATGTTTTTTTACAGTTTCACTTTACATTTGACTAAGAGTATCTTTTTCATTTTCAAAGCTTTACTCTTCGGATGTTATTTTATATAATCAAAGAGAGGGAGATGGATTTAAAAGATGAATTCGTTTTATAGCTGCAGATTCAATGCTGCTTTTTCTCTCAAAACAAGTGGATGGGGCTTCCCTCATGGTCCAGTGGTTAAGAATCTGCCTTGCAATGCATGGCACACCAGTTTGATGCCTGGTCCAGGAAGATCCCGCACACCACAGGGCAACTAAGCTCATGCACCACAACTACTGAGCCTGCTCTAGAGCCCATGAGTCGCAAGTACTGAGCCCACAGCTGCTGAAGCCTGAGAACCCTAGGGCCTGTGCTCTGCAACAAGAGAAGCCACTGCAATGAGAAGCCGACACACCCTGCTCTCCACAATGAGAGAAAGACCCCGTGAGCAACAACAAAGACCCAGCACCGCCAAAAATAAAAATAAATAAGTAAATACCCTTTTTTAAAAAGTGGATGGAAATTATACAGGCCATGGGGGCATCTTGAGAGGAGGGAGTTGAGAAGAATATACACAGCGATATGCAAATTGTTCTACATGTCAATAAAGCAATGATGGAGTTAAGCTGTTTGGCTGACAAGCCTCTTCCACTGAGGGAGCCTTGAGAAACTAAGCAGTCTGTCTGCCTGCCTGTCTGCTAAGCTGCTTCAGTCTTGTCCAACTCTGTGAGACCCTATGAACTGTAACCCACCAGGCTCCTCTGTCCATGGGATTCTCCAGGCAAGAATATTGGGATGAGTTGCCATGCCCTCCTCCAAAGGATCTTCTTGACCCAGGGATCGAACCTGCATCTCTTACCTCTCCTGCATTGGGAGGTGGGTTCTTTACCACTAGCATCACCTGGGAAGCTGCTGTCTGTCTGCACACATGACTGAATATGGAGCACAGAGTGGTCTTGTTTGACTGCATGAACCTGGTTCAAAAAAGCAATTCTTGGTTTCTCTTCTAAGTATCTACACTATGAGAAATACAAAACTTCCTTTAATATACTACTACAATATAACCACATTACTTGGATTCTTCTTGAGATCAAACTCATTCATCCTTTTCTTTTTTTAAAAATGTATCCCTATTTTTAGGATCTATTCTTTCCCCCGAAACACAAAACATTAGTTCTCAAATGTTAGCTTGCGTCAAACTCACCTGGAAGGTTAGTTACAACCAATTTCTGTACTCCACAGGAAGAGTTAGGGGTGGGCCCTAAGAATTTGCAGTTTCTCACAGATACCCAGATGATGCTAATCACACTGGCCAGGGGACCATACTTTGAGAATGTCTGTTCTAAATAAGTAGAGATGACTAGTTGAAATAGCTCTTGCTGACTGTAATAACTGATACAACTAAATAAAGTAATAAGTAAACATCTTAGTTTCTCCTCCAGGAAAAAACAACTCAATCAAGTTTAATCTTCCAATTGATATCTCTTTCCTCATTTCTACCTTCCTTCCTTAAATTCTCTGAGTTAGAAAAAAAAAAAAACCTTGAAAATATAGAAATTAAAATTGAACACCGCAGGTTAATAAGGGCCTAAAAGACAGTGGACTAAGTGGAAATAGTCTTCCCTAGCTCTTGTATATAACCCAATAATTTTTTAAAAGATTATTTTGATGTGGACCATTATTTTAGAGTCTTCATTGAACTTGCTACATATTTCTTCTGTTTTATGTTTTGGCTTTTTGGCAGCAAGGCATGTGGAATTTTAGCTCCCCAGCCATGGATTTAACCCACATCCCCTGCACTGGAAGGCGAAGTCACAACTACTGGAAGGCCAGGGGAGTCCTCATATAACCCATAATTTTTTAATATCCAAATATCATATTAGTTTTTTTAGATTAAGCACATTATTGCTTACGAAAGACCTCTTGATTGGATACTTGCTTTGTCAAGCAAAAAATCCATTGTTCAGATTTTTTCTTTAATAAGCACATGCATGTATGTATGTGTGTGTGAGTCCCTCAGTTATGTCTGATTCTTTGTGACTCCATGGAATGTAGCCCTCCAAGCCCCCCTGTCCATGGAATTCTCCCAGCAAGAATACTGGAATGGGTAGCCATTGCCTTCTCCAGGGGATCTTCCCAACCCAGAGATCAAACCAGGGTCTCCTGAATTGCAGGCAGATTCTTTACTATCTGAGCCACCAGGGAAGCTCTTAATAAGCACACAGAGATAAGTAAATAATCAGTTTTCTTAGTTGTATTTTGTATCAGAACAATTACTTTCTAAAATCCATCTTCTCACAACACATTTTAAAATAAGGGTTAAAAATTACACAAAAGGAGAACACATTTCTTTTTTAACTGATAAACTAAAATGAAAGAGGACTCCTACAGCAACTAATAAAGCATGTCTTTTAGCATTTGTAAATTTCAGTAGATGCCACTTTAATACAATGGAGAAGTGTATATTGGTCCTCAGTTCATTAGTTTTAGTATGCCCTGTTAAAATATCTTACTTGCATTTTTGTATCTGCCAAGATGTCAGTTCTGACATGACTCTCTTCAGGCAAAATGTAGTTGGCCTTTCCTCATTTTTCGCTGACACAGAAAATGAACAATTTCTTAACATCATTTAGGATAATGCTATCTGAATCATAGCAAGTTCAAGTATAAATGAGGTGCACATGTGAAGTCATCTGCAGAAAGGTACAATTTTAAAACTGGCTGAATTAGTTCAGGGCATGAAAACTTAGCAGCCAGACCGACCAATTCTAGAAGTACATCTCAGTGTAGAAAAATTTCTGAATACATAAAGACAACCAGCCTGTTATGTCCTCATTTCCACTTGCATATGACATTTGACTTTAATCTAATGTATATGCTAGTTGCTTCCTGCAATGTTAAGCATTAACTGTAACGTACCCTTATCTAGAATACATTTGATGATTTGGGCTAGCCATTAAAATATTTAAATTGAGCACTTAAGTACAGTTTAGAAAATTATATTCTCTACATTTGAAATAACCATAAATAAAACTCTCTTTAAATTATTATGGAAGAATAATGCTAAGTGAAAAAAGCAGAATACAAAATTGAATCTACACTGTAATTGCAACTATACAAAATTGGTTATGCATGCAAACAAGACTGGAAAAAAAAAAAAACATGGAAAATATAAGTGACCAGTTTGTTAAGGAAAAGTGTATTGGAGGAGTATCTTTTAAAAAAATCCTGCACTTCTTATAAATTTATATTCTTATAATTTTCAAAATTATTAAAATTATCTCAGGGACGAAACTGGGTTTTTTTCTCCTCTTGGATTGACTGTTTTCACATCACTGATGATGAGTTAAATTATCAAGATATAGGAAAGATAGGTTGCATGTTAGAGAAACAGTCACAATTGTCTTTTCTTTAAAGAAATCTATTTTTAAAGCCCATGATGTTATTTTAGATCTACTAATGCATATTCTTTACACAGACATTATTGTTGCTATTCATCACTAATATTACAGTTATCAAAAATACTAGTCTTTCAACCAGAAATAATCATGGAATCATAATAAAGACAAATGAACTAAATTACTGATGAAGTTGAAAGTTGCAGTATTTTGATTAAACAGCCAGCAGGAATTGCCAGACTAATTAACTCAGGGTCAAGCTACTGCTGAACCAAATGCCAGAACTATCAAAATCCAATACAGGCTATGCCCCGTTACTTCACTAAGACTACGTATTTGTACTTAAGAGTAATGATCTGATATGTTCAGAAAGTTCAGCTCAGTAAAATAACTGCTGTTGAAAACTATTTGTACCAGGGCTGTTGTCAGCAAATCAGTCAAGTTCTGATAGTCAAGCTAGACTGTCTCGATTCTGAAAGCTAGAAATGCTTAGTATCTTCAAAGGACTGCACAAGTTGACCTGGGAAGGGCCTATGGCCTAAAATTCACATCCTTGACCATAGTGATACATAATGAGAAGCAGGGGTGACCTAGGGCCTCAGGAAAACCAGACATTCCTTTAAGAACTGGAGGTGAAGCTGATGGAACATTAGAAGTGGTGCAGGAAGAAAGAAATGGCTCTTGAAGAGGCACTGGCCAAAGGACTGATCTCTTCCTCCCCAGTTCACCCCCTACAAACTCCAACATTCATCCATAAAATTAAGATGATGAGCACTAAAGCCATTTTGGCCTAATTCATTTCTTTCCTTTCTCAATCTTCTTCACTGCTTCCATTCCCTGTACTAAAATGTTAGTCCATGATAGAACTACTTAGAGTGCTTGGAGTCACTAGTTTAAGTTGCTAGGTATTAGTACAATTTCTTAAGCTCTTATAAATGGATGTCAAACACCCTCCTCTCCCTCTCCAAAGAATAAACAACTAAAGTAGGCTTATTTGCTTCAATTAAAGTGAAAGGTGAGATTGACTAGGAAACCAGATCAATATTGCACTTATTAAACTGGATAAGATGTAATGTGGCCGTGACGTTCAAATATTTATTAGTTGCTCTCCCCTCCGACACTGTTGGTGGGAATGTAACTTGGTGCAGCCACTGTGGAAAACCATATGGAGGTTCCTCAGAAAACTAAAGATAGAATTACCATATGATACAGTAATCCTATTCCTGGGCATATACTCAGACAAAAATATAATTCACACATTAAAAAAAAAACCTAAATATCCATCACTAGATGAATGGATAAAGAAAATGTGGTACATATATACAAGGGAATACTCCTCAGCTATTAAAAAGAACAAAATAATGCCATTGCAGTAACATGGATGCAACTAGAGACTAGTATACTAAAGCAAAGTAAGTCAGAAACAAAAGACAAATACCACGTGATATTACTCATATATGGAATCTAAAATATGGCACAAATGAATCTCTCTACGAAACAGACTCACAGACATAGAGAACAAACTTCTGATTGCCAAAGGAGAGAAGGGGTGAGGAGGGAAGGACTGGGCGTTTGGGATTAGCAAATGTAAACTATTGTGTATAGGATGGAGAAACACCAAGGTCCTACTTATAGCACAGGGAACTTTATTCAATATCCTGTAATAAACCATAAGGGAAACTAATATAAAAAAAGAGAATGTCCATGTGTGTAATTGAGTCACTTTGCTGTACATTGTAAATCAACTAAACCGCAATTTAAAAATTGAAGAAAAAAAAATGTATATATTACTGGTTCTCAACTATAGCAGTGTTGTCTAGTTTTCACAAATGGGGGTGGGGGAGATGACTACTGGCATCTGGTGCATAGAGGCCAGGGATTCTGCTAAAATATTCCACAAATGCAGAGAATAACTACCTACAATTTTTGTTTAAAAAAAAGAATCCAGTCCAAAGTGTCTGCAGTGCCGAGGCTGAGAAACCCTGGGTATATTCATGTTCATCGCAGCTTTTAATCATCATATCTAAATCGGAATTATCTTAACTCAACAAAACAGCCACTCATTCAGGCACAATGAATAGTCTCTTTCATCAGACTCTCCAATTTTAAAATAACATGGAGGAAAATTTAGTTATACAGAATTTGACCAACCTTATAGAAATGCCAAAGGATGTTCACACTACCATACAATTGCACTCATTTTGCATGCTAGTAAGGTTATCCTCAAAATCCTTCAAGTAAAGCTTCAGCAGTAAATGAACCAAGAACTTCCAGATATACAAGCTGGGTTTAGAAAAGGCAGAGGAACCAGAGATCAAATTGCCAACATTCACTGGATCATAGAGAAAGCAAGAAAATTCCGGGAAAACATCTGCTTCTTCTTCCTTGACTATGTGAAATCCTTTGACTGTGTGGATCACAACAAACTGGAAAATTCTTAGAGATGGGAATACCAGACCACTTTACCTGCCTCCTGAGAAACCTGTAAGCTGCTCAAGGAGCAATAGATGGAAACATACATGGAACAACTGACTGGTTCAAAGTTGGGAATGTAGTATGACAAGGCTGTATATTGTCACCCTGTTAATTTAACTTATGTGAAGAGTACATCATGCAAAATGCTGGGCTGGGTGAATCAACAAACTGAAATCAAGACTGTCAGGAGAAATATCAACAACCTCAGATATGCAGATGACACCAATCTAGTGGCAGAAAGTGAAGAGGAAAAAAAGAGCCAGTTGATAAAGATGAAAGAGGAGAGTGAAAAAACTGGCTTAAAACTCAGCATTTAAACAATGAAGTTCATAGCATCTGGTCCCATCACTTCATAGCAAATAGATGGGAAAAAGTGGAAGCAGTGACAGATTTTCTTTTCTCAGGCTCCAAAATCACTGTGGACAGTGATTTCAGCCATGAAATTAAAAGATGCTTGCTTTTTGGAAGAAACCTAGACAGTGTATTAAAAAGCAGAGACATTACTTTGCCAACAAAGGTCCGTATAGTCAAAGTTATGGTTTTTTTCCAGTCATCATGTATGGATGGACAGTGAAGAAGGCTGAGCACTGAAGAATGGATGCTTTTGAATTGTGGTGCTGGAGAAGACTCTTGAGAGTCTCTTGGACAGCAAGGGAGATCAAATCAGTTAATCCTAAAGGAAATCAACCCTGAATATTCAGCAGAAGGACTGATGCTGAAGCTGAAGCTCCAATACTTTGACCACGTGATGTGAAGAGCCAACTCATTGGAAAAGACCCTGATGCTGGGAAATGTTGAAGGCAAAAGGAAAAGGGGATGACAGAGGATGAGATGGTTAGATAGCATCACTGAGACAATGGACATGAATTTGAGCAAACTCCGGGAGATAGTGAAGGACAAGGGAGCCTGCCATGCTGCAGTCCATGGGGTCACAAGGAGTCAGAGATGAGTTAGTGAATGAACAACGATAGAAATGCCTCCAATGTTGTGTTAGTTTCTGCTGTACAAAGAAGTGAATCAGATATAAATCATACTCAATAATAAAATTAATGAAAAGTTCAGTTCAGTTGCTCACTCGTGTCCGACTCTTTGCGACCCCTTGAATCGCAGCATGCCAGGCCTCCCTGTCCATCACCAACTCCTGGAGTTCACTCAGACTCACGTCCATCGAGTCGGTGATGCCATCCAGCCATCTCATCCTCTGTCGTCCTCTTCTCCTGCTCCCAATCCCTCCCAGCATCAGAGTCTTTTCCAATGAGTCAACTCTTCACATGAGGTGGCCAAAGTATTGGAGTTTCAGCTTTAGCATCATTCCTTCCAAAGAACAAGAAGATCCATTCCTTCCAAAGATCCAGGACCGATCTCCTTTAGAATGGACTGGCTGGAGCTCCTTGCAGTCCAAGGGACTCTCAAGAGTCTTCTCCAACACCACAGTTCAAAAGCATCAATTCTTCAGCGCTCAGCTTTCTTCACAGTCCAACTTTCACATCCATATATGACCACTGGACAAACCACAGCCTTGACTAGACGGACCTTTGTTGGCAAAGTAATGTCTCTGCTTTTCAATATGCTATCTAGGTTGGTCATAACTTTCCTTCCAAGGAGCAAGCGTCTTTCAATTTCATGGCTGCAATCACCATCTGAAGTGATTTTGGAGCCCCAAAATATAAGGTCTGACACTGTTTCCCCATCTATTTCCCATAAAGTGATGGGGCCAGCTGTCACGATCTTCGTTTTCTGAATGTTGAGCTTTAAGCCAACTTTTTCACTCTCCTCTTCCACTTTCATCAAGAGCCTTTTTAGCTCCTCTTCACTTTCTGCCATAAGGGTGGTGTCATCTGCATATCTCATTTCTCCCAGCATTCTTGATTCCAGCTTGTGCTTCTTCCAGCCCGGTGTAATTGTTTATAAAAAACAATACTTCCAAAGTCTCTGCTCTAATTGAGTTTCAACTTCCATCTATAGGCTTCACAATGCAGATTTAACTAGTTTCTTAAAAGATGAGGAAATAAAGCCCATTACAGCACTTATCACACATGATTCTGTAACTGTTTACATATCTGTTTTGTGAATGTTTGAATATGACATATCTTATTTATCCCAAGCTCACATAGTAGGTCAGGAAAATACACGGCTAAAGATGTGGGTGGATGGGTGGGTGGGTGGGTGGATGGATAAATGATGCTATTTCAGCCTGCAAATAGGTTTTCAAATAATCTGAGTTTACTGGTCATATTTCTGAAAATGTCATCAGTTCTAACAATTGCCAATGACAGTATTTTTGCTGTCATGGTTAAGTTTTTAAACATAAAACAAAACCAAGATTCTTGAAATCCAAATGGTTTTATGATTGAACTATGTCACCCCAAAAAAATACATGTTGCAGCCCTAACCCCAAGTACCTCAGAATGTGACCTTATCTAGAAACATAGTCATTACAGATGTAATTAGTTAAGAGGAGGTCATTAGGATGAGCACTAATACAATTTGACTGGTGTCCTTATAAAAAGGGGAAATTTGGGTGGGAACACACACACACAAGGAGAACACATGAAGATCAGGCAGAGATCAGAGTGATATTTCTACAAGCCAAGGAACACCAAAGATTGGCCACAATTCCTAGAAGCTAAAGGAAAACCACATACAGATTCTCTCAGCTCTGAGAAGGAACCTGATCTTGGACATCAAGCCTCTAAAACCGTGACACAGTAAGTTTCTTTGTTTGAACCACTCAGTTTGTGGTATCTTGTTAAGGTAGCCCTAAGCAAACGAATAACGTGCTCTTCATCAATTGACATGAATTCCTTTGTTATTCTGGAAGGAAAAGAAAACTCATTTTTTAAGCCATCCTCGATCCCCTAAATCTGAGTTGGGTAGCCCTAAATTTTTGTTCTTGGGTTATTTATGTATGTCACTTTTATTCTTAGCATAATATTAAATTGAAAATATCTCTTTAGGAGAAGTAGGTCTCCTCTTCTAGACTCTGAGGTCTTTGCAGGGAAACATCCTATTAATTTTTTATCCCTTACACTGCTCCTGGCACAAAGAATGAATACAATACTGAATTAACTGACAGCATTATTGTAGGAGAATCTGAACATATGTTTACTGTTTCAACTGCTCGATATACATTTATCAATTACCTACCAAGGACTAGGCTAGGTGAAAAGTTACCTGACAGATTCCTTCATTCTCTATAGAATGTCAAAAGTCTTTTCATGTACAAAGTTTGGCCGTTGCAAATATTTAGCACAAGACTATTTTATTGCAGTTAAAATAAAACTTAAAATATTCCCCTACAATCAGCTGTGCATTAGCATGCACTAGCCTAATTAAAAAGCAAGAACTGTAACAAGAGAGAGGAGATGGGCCATACATGGATTGCAAAGAAATAAAAAGAACTAAGTCGTACAATAAAGTGGAGACATTCTACATTACAGAGGTCAAGTGAAGATCGTCAAACTAGTTTTTCTACTTGGGCCCTAGTTACAAGATTGGAAGGTGGCTTTTTAAAAACCACATATAAATATCTTTTTCTCTTTATAAAGAAAAAAATGTTAAATAATGAAAAACAGAGCCCTTTGTCAAATGGTAGACTTCAAATAGGCCAAGAGCCCAAAAGTCTTACCACTGCATGCATCTTTGGTAAGTATAAATATGATCTAAGTATCTAGAATGGGCTTGTCTGAGTGCTCTTATTGAGAATTGTCTGTGATTTTGTTATTTATAAATTTGATTGTTCCAAAAAATAAGAAGACTCAAGACTACTTCTTTGTCAGATTAGGGGGGAAAAAACTGTGTTCCAGGACAAACACCTTCCTTTGAGGGTAGAACCAGAGGATACGAAGGGGCCTAAAGCTTCCTTCAGGGATTCAAAAATTATATTAGGGACTTCTCTGGTGTACCAGTGGTTAAGAATGTGCCTGTCAATGCAGGGGACACGGATTGGATCCCTGGTCCTGGAAGATTCCACATGCCAAGGAGCAACGAAGCATGCACCACAACTAATGAGCCCACGTGCTGCAACTACGGAAGCCTACAAGTCCGAGAGGCCATGCTCCACAACAAGAGAAGCCATTGCAACGAGAAGCTGGTGCACCGCAGCTATAAACCCACGTGCAGCCCCCAAGACCCAGCGCAGCCAAAAATAAATAAATATTTGAAATTTTTAAATTAAATTAGTGCTAACAATAAGAATCATGGCCTTCATCTTTATATTTTAAAAAATTTACAGTACCCCGTGCAAAATAAGAGCTAAATTACTAAATGTTTCATTTTATCTTTCTACATTAAAAGGATCATCTAACGGAATCTTAAGAAGTGAAGAGAGGATCCCTCTTCCCTATATTTGTTGTTATGCTACCCCAGAAAACCACAGCGAAAATCTATGATCTACTATTTCTATGAAAAAAATAATAAAGGCTTCTTTCTGGTGTCTAGGTATGTGGCAGGGAGACCTGAGTAGGAAACCATTCAAAGTTACACTAGTCTTTCACAGAGGATGCTATTTGGGCAAATGATAAGCCACCTTCGTTCCTTCCCACCATCTCTCTTCAAACAAATCTGCTTGTGATCTTTCTCAGAAGTGGGTCTAGGCCCCATTTCAAATAGAATCATGAAGTCTATCTCTGAAAATTATGGATGAAAGTTGTCTCTGATATATATATATATATATATATATATATATATATATATATATATATACATACATACATACATATATATCAGTTCAGTCTCTCAGTCATGTCTGATTCTTTGCAACCCCATGGACTGCAGCACGCCAGGCTTCCCTGTCCATCATCAACTCCCTAAGCTTGCTCAAACTCATGTCCATCGAGTCAGTGATGCCATCCAAACATCTCATCCTCTGTCACCCCTTTCTCCTCCCACCTTCAATCTTTCCCAGCATCAGGGTCTTTTCCAATGAGTCAGTTCTTCGCATCAGGTGACCAAAGTATTGGAGCTTTAGCATCAGTCTTTCCAATGAACATTCAGGACTGATTTCCTTTACGTTTGACTGGTTTGATCTCCTTGCGATCAAAGGCACTCCCAAGAGTCTTCTCCAATACTACAGTTCAAAAGGATCAATTCTTCAGTGCATATATATATATATGCCAGTTCTTTCCACATAGGACTTGGCTGTGTGGTTACTGAGATTCTTCCTTTCTTCCCTCCATAGTATTTTTTAGTCAGTAGGAAATTCACAAAGCGTAGATTTATTCACTTATAGGGGGACTTCTCTGGTGGTCCAGTGGCTAAGACTCCACACTCCCAATGCAAGAGGCTTGAGTTCAATCCCTGTTCAGTGAACTAGATCCCACATGCCCCAAATAGGACCTAGCACAGCCAAATAAATAAAAATAAATATTTTTTAAAAATCTGCCCATTAGAAAAATAAATAGGGAAAGATAGGTGAGATGTAGGGGAAATCGACGATTTGATAAAATACCATAATTATAAACCTAAAGACCTTAAATTTGATTCAAATCTAACCAGAAAGTTGCTTTACATTCTTGAAAAGGAGAAAACTACCTATATTCTAAGAAACTATGAGTAAGATGAATTGGAGTCTGAAGAGGTTAAAATTAGTAAGACTAACTCATAAAATTTTTCAATAATGCAGATGAAAAATAATCAGAGTACCTAAAAAAATCTTGTTTGCTTTTATGTTTTTCATCTTTGACATTCACTATGTTTTAAGGACAGATCATATGTTCTAAACTTTCTTCTATCTTCTCATCTAACAGTTGCCAAATCACTAAGACACTGAGGCCTCTGCAGTTTAGGTACAATGATACCCAATGAAACTAAACTTGATAAAAAGCATTTTTTTAAAAGAAGGCTAATTTGTTTGTGGCAAGAGGACAAAAACTGTGAGTTGAAGTATAATAAGTAACTATTACATTACAGGAAACTAAACCACTACTTTTCTGTCTTCTTTATCAGAATAGATTGTAAACTTTTGGTTGAGAGTTAACATCTTACATTGCTTTGTTTCCATCTTCACACTTGGCCCATGGTCTCACCAGAAAAGTGTTCTTGGGGGCTTCCCTGGTGGTCCAGGGGTTAAGAATCTGCCTTGCAACGCGGGAGATGCCAATTCAATCCCTGGTCTGGGAAAATCCCACCTGCCACAGCACAACTAATCTTACGTGCAGCTGCTGAAGCCCACACACCCTGGAGTCCATGCGCTACAGTAAGAGAGGCCACTGCAATGGGAGGCCCTCGCCCCACAACTAGAGAGCAGCCTCCTACACAGCAAACAGCCTGCATGCAGCAGTGAAGACCAAGTGCAGCCAAATAGATGAATAATACAAATAAATATTTAAAATCAAAAGGGCTGGTGCACTGTTGATTTTGCTTAATACAACAGTCATCATTTTCAGGGAGAAAACTTAAAAGAGTGACTTATCATAACAAAAAAACCTGGATGGTATACGACTCAAAGATTAAAATATTGGGGCCAGTTGATGCAACTTGGTTCTGAACAGTGGAATTTTTAATTGTCAGTTAGAAGAATTACCAATACTTAATGAAGACTAGTTACTGTGGACCAGCCACTGTGTTAAGTACCTGACATGCATAGTACTATCTCATTTAATTCTTCCAACAGTGGCTTAGGTAGCTATTATCATTATTCTCATTTTATGGATGAGGAAACAGGTTTACAGAAGTTAATTGTGAAATAATTAGTTAATTACATTTTATTAATGCACTCTTTCATGGTATCATAAAGCCTAAAAGTTTATATCATTTTTTGATAAGAACTTAAAATGAGTTAACTCATCTAAGTTTGCTACTTAGATATATTTTACACATTTTTATTAAATTACTATGACTATTCCTTGAAAACACTAATTAATTAGAGTTTGTCCATTAAAAAGTAAAAGTTAGTCAAGAACTATTAATTCAGTTGTCCTAGTAAATACAATGCCATCATTTAATGCTTTAACAAGTGGGCACCTGGGTGTATCCTAAAAGTTTCTGCTGGTACAAAAGCATGGTTAGTTTGAAACAAATAAACATTTTCTTTCTGATTTAGGTTATAGAGTTATACAAACCTGAAGTCATTATTTAGCTGTATCTTCAATACATTTATCAGCCAAATAGTATTCATATCACAGATATGGATCTCAAAACAATGATTCTTTCCATATCAATGATATATTTGCACTCTGGTAATATGGTTTATATTTTTCTGAAACTATTTCTATGGCCAAATTTGTCTTTCTGAAGATTTAGTATCTAACAGTTGATTATTTGTTACTGTGAACTTGGAATTCTCAGGAGAATAGTCTGTATAGATAAAGAATACATGGGGCTTCCCAGGTGGCACTAGCAGTAAGTAAGACTCTGCCTGCCAGTGCAGGAGATGGAAGAAACACTGGTTCAATTTCTGGATCGGGAAGATCCCTTGGAGGAGAGCATGGCAATCCACTCCAGTGTCCTTGCCTGGAGAATCCCATGGACAAAGGGGCCTGGTGGACTACAGTCCATAGGGTTGCAAAGAGTCAGACACTACTGAAGTGACTTTGCACACACACAGGAAATACATAGTCTGAAAAGGGTTGTAGATTCATCGACATATTATAATAATAGAATAAACAAGAATTTCCTGAAAAACCTCACATCCACTAAGACTGTGCACTAAATATAAGAAGGTATATATGAAAAAAGATAGGACTAGGGGCAAAAAAAAGCACAGGACTTGGTAGAGAACTAATGGGCTCAATAACAATCTTTTAAAAACATCACACAGTTGAAAAGACATGCTAAATTTTTTATAAACAAAATAATGCTACAGGACATTACCTTAAGAAAAAGTGATAGTAGCTGATGGACATGGGTACAAGGAAGGGCTGAGCCTGCTGTAAGCTGTAGAGACAAGGGTAAATTGCGCAAAGATCAGAGCAGATCACTCCCAATAGCACTTCCAAGGCAGCACAGAACCAAATGAACAAGGGAAAAAGTTGATGTGAAATTGCAAAACTGGGTTCCCCAATGGCTTGCGGCTTTCAAGACTGTTATTTTATGCTTAGCTGTTGTTAGCTGGAAATATATAGGGCTTCCCTGGTGGCTCAGAGGTTAAAGCATCTGCTGGCAATGTGGGAGACCAGGGTTCAATCCCTGGGTCGGGAAGATCCCCTGGAGAAGGAAATGGCAATCCACTCCAGTACTCTTGCCTGGATAATCCCATGGATGGAGGAGCCTGTTGGGCTACAGTCCACGGGGTTGCAAAGAGTCGGACACGACTGAGTGACTTCACTTCACTTCAGTGTGCTCACAAAATCCATAAAATGGACTCTCTTGGTGGTCCCGTGGTTAAGACTCTGCCACTGCAGGGGTCACAGTTTCTATCCCTGGTCTGGGAAGATTGCACATGTGGCGGAGCAACTCAGCCCTTGCACCACAACTACTGAGTCCACACTCTAAAGCCCAGACTCCACAAGAAAAGAAGCCACTGCAGTGAGAAGGCTGTACCTGCCACAACTAGAGGCAGCCGGCATGCAGCAACGAAGATCCAGCACAGCCAGAGATAAATGTGTAAAATATAAGCAAAATCCATGGACCACAGAGACCTCAGTACTTTACTGACACTCTGTTTACCCATCCCCTGTGAGCTAATTTTTGCTAATTCTCATTTCAGAAACACATACGGTAGCCAACCAAACCGGGTCTAAAGAGGTCACCTTTGTTTCACTTCTATTCATCTCTAGACTAATAAACAAATGATCTGGTATGATGATTATTTAATACATTTAAATCATTGTTAATATAGTCAAAGCTATAGTTTTTCCAGTAGTCATGTATGGATGTGAGAGTTGGACCATAAAGAAAGCTTAGCGCCGAAGAATTGATGCTTTTGAATTGTGGTGTTGGAGAAGACTCTTGAGAGTCCTTTATACTGCCCAGAGATCAGACCAGTCAATCCTAAAAGAAATTAGTCCTGAATATTCATTGGAAGGACTGATGCTAAAACCACCTGATGTGAAGAACTGACTCACTGGAAAAGACCCTGATGTTGAGGAAGATTGAAGGCAGGAGCAGACGGGGACGACAGAGGATGAGATGGTTGGATGGCATCACTGACTCGATGGACATGATTTTGAGCAAGCTCCAGGAGTTGGTGATGGACAAGGAAGGCTGGTGTGCTGCAGTCCATGGGGTCACAAAGAGTCAGACATGACTGAGCAATTGAACTGAACTGAATCATCAGTATATATTTAATCAAAGATTGAAACTTCACCATATGGAGCCATCATTCATTTCAGCCACAACATCCTTTTCAAGATGTGGATTAGAGGAACAAGATGAGTATTAGAGTGTCTCATCTTTTCCTTGGAGTTTCTTGTGCTATTGAGTTATTTTTAATATTTTAAAAATAATAAGACATGCACATATGCCCCATTTTAACCCATAATTTCAAATTTATCCAAGTAACTTTCAAACTTTTATTAGCTTGGGATTAAAACAAATGGCTTTAATATTTTATTAGTCCTGTTATGTGCTGCAAAAGATAATTTTATTCCATTTAAATTGAAATTTTACATAGAACAAAAATAAAAGTGCTATATAGTTATTTTTAACTTTTTAATGTTTTCACACCTATTATTTTATTAAAAGTAACTACTCCCAAGAGAATCCAAAATGCAAACCGGATATAGTTCTGTTATAATTCCCTGATAATTGGCCCTTGGTTCCTCAGGATAAAAATTATTTTTTCAACAGAAATAATTGTATTTGAATAATTGCATTCTCAGCCAAATTTTCTCACCTTAAATGACTTTAGGAGTCCAAAACTTACCTTTATGGGATACCCTTCTGGATTCCTTGACCTTCTAAAATTTTTTGCTTTTTAATCCCCAGACAGGTATACTTCTTTTCCAGACTTTAATCTCTTCTTCTCCGGAAAGCCACTTCTCTGCTTCATTAAGCCTCCTTGTAATACCAGAATTAAATCACATACCTCATTTATTGTTGTGGTTGTGGTTTGCTTTTTTTCCTTTTTTTCATGCAGTGCTAGAAATGACTTTGAAAGGAATGACCTGAAGTTTCACCATCCAATTTATTTTACTTTTTGTTGTTTAGTCTCTTAGTTGTGTCCAACTCTTTTTGCAACCCTATGGACTGTAGCCTGCCAAATTCTTCTGTCCATGGGATTTTCTAGGCCAGAATACTGGAATGAGTTGCCATATCCTTCTCCAAGGGATCTTCCCAGTTCAGGGATTGAACCCACAGTTTCTGCACTGGCAGATGGATTCTTTATCACTAAGCCACCAAGGAAACTGCACCTTACTTTTTACTCCCAGATTATTGTGGAATAAGAAGTTGGTTAGCCTGAAAAAAAGCAGAAAGTGTTGGGGTAATGAGAGAGCAATGATGACTCTTTGCCAGCAGTTGAAGGGTTTTGTCATATGAAGGAGATATGGTACTCTCTACAGAGTTTTCCAGAAAAAAACAGGACAAAATAGAATGCTATTCAGAAACATATTTCTAAGAGTCAGTGAGTTACTCCCACCTAGAAATACTTGGAGGATTCCTGAAATGAATGTGATATTTTATAGAATGAGTTTATTGATCTGTACCCATATCAAGACTTTTGTGGGCCTTTGACTGAAGACTAATTATAACAAAACAGAACCTAATGACAGGTTAGAACAAAGACAGTGAGGGTTCAAACTGGGTTCAAACTCCCACTCTGCTAGCTTTCATTGCCTTAGTTTCCTCATCTATAATATGGAAATGAAAATAGTATCATAGAGGTTTTGAGCTTAGTTAACATATGTAAAGTACCCGACAATTTGTATGTTTCTTTACATTAGCTATAAATATTTATTGTGCATGGATTTCTTCTATGTTCTTTCAAATTATTTGAAGACAGAGAATAAAGTTGAGGGTGGGCTATGATTCTGAAAACACTTTCCTTCAGTTGTCCATATGCACAAAACACATTTCCATGAAAATGCACAAGGGCTGGGATATTTATTTCTTCACTGCTGATTTCCAAGCCTTAGGAACAGCTAGCGTATAGTAGATGTTCAACAAACGTGTATTAAATAAATGAATGGACTTGTCTAATTGCCTCATTTTGAAGAACAAATAGATGTATTTAGAATGATTGTATCATAATAATTCTATTCAATCTTAAATGAAGGCATTCTTTGTCAGAAAGAGAATGTTCCAAAAAGTCTCCAGAGTCAAGAAACATGTCTAATTTTTCTTCTTAAAATTCTGCACCAAAAATGATCCCCTAAAAAGGTATCCATGACACTTCTATTCTTGCCATTTTAAACGTTGGGATGATTCATTTGATAGGGAGTGCAAATATTATAGGACACAAACCAGATACAGACTTAAGAAGTGTGGCCCATACTTAAGAAGGCTCAAGAATTTTTATTTAAATAGTAACAAAAGACATTAGTATGCAGTCTGAACCCTAAAAACCATTGTTAAGGAGCAATCTTTTTAAGTGTATTGATGTCTTGGTAGATCCTGGCATGAGTCTAAGGTGTGAAGCTTTCTACTGTTGTTGCTTTCTCGTCTCTAAGTTGCGTCTGATTCTTTTGTGATGCCATGGACTGTAGCCCACCAGGCTCCTCTGTCCATAGGATTTTCCAGGCAAGAATACTGGAGTGGGTTGCCATTTCCTTCTCCAGGGGATCTTCCCGACCCAGGAATCAAACCTGTGTCTTCTGCATTGGCTGGTGGATTTTTTACTGCTGAGCCACCAGAGAATCCCTTTCTACTGTTCTTCCGTGATTGAAATCTGTTCCAGCTGACTTCTGACTGTTTCCTTGATCCCTCTTAGTCCTTAATGGATCCCAATTCACCCCACCCACTATGTCGAAGGAATTACACATTACCAAGTAAAAATTAAATGATTAGTTTGACAAACTAGAAGTCAAATATGTAAATTGTATGGCACTTCTTCTATTGAATCTTTAAAAATTCCTCTATGATACCACGAATTTAACACTTCACTGTTGTCTGAACAATCATGTTTATGTAGCAGACACTCAGATGTCTGTTCCTGTGCAAGGGTCAAGATGGAGGCTGGGGCACCTTAAAAAACATGAGGCATGAGGAAACCATTCCAAAATATTTCTAATGTGTTACTATTTAAACCTTGCGGTCTTCTATAGAAACCCATCACTCTTCAGGCATTAAAGCATAGTGATTAAAAGAACAGGCTTTGGAATAAAAACAGACCTAGGTTTACTCTTTCATTTACTGTGACTTGGACCAATTATTTATGCCCTCTAGGTTTTAGTCTACTCATCTGTAAAAGGAAGATGTCAATCCCACCCTGTAGAATTAGTGCAATGATTAAATGACACAATGTATGTTCATAAAACATATTACTAATAATAATATCAACCACTCATAACTATAGTCAAAAAATATTCAAGGGGACTAAATATGTGCCAGCTATTGTGCTCCACCCCAGTGATACTGAGAAGGTATCCTTTGACTCTAGAAGGAAATAAACTTTTAAGTCAATGGTGCAGTCAAGTATGCCAGGTTGTATAAGCCTGTAATAGGTTCACTGAGAGTGCAAAATTTCCATTCTACCGGAAGAGGCAATATCATAAAAAGGCTATTAGTCAGTGTCCCAGCAACAGAGATGACACACTCAAAAGCATAAACAATAAGAGTTTACTGGAAGGACGATTTACAGAGCTGCGCATAGTGTTAAAGGAACCGAAAGGGATAAAGAAGCCCTCGAGGATGAGCAGGAGTGGGAAGAAGTTAACACTCATAGACCGGAAGGGATGAGTTTGTTTCCTGTATTAAGTGAGAGCCGTAGCCATGGGAGCTATGATGTTGTTTGGAGGAACAAAGCCACTGCCAAACCGTAGTCCAGCAGGATGAAAGAATGGGGAAGTGGAGAGGGAAAATACCTAGACTTTTCTCTCCTCCTGTCCTCCAGTCTTTGCTGGTGCCTCCCACTGACCAAACCCAACCGCAAGCAGCGCTCAGGAAAGCAGGGTGATGAAGACTCCAACATCCGTCCATGGGGCACAGAACTGGGAGGGCAAGGGTGAGCAGTAGGGCTAGAGGGGCAGATGGAGATGGTCTATCACCCTGACACTCAATATGAACCGAGAAATGTGAGCGGGTGTGACTCAGCTAAGAGGGCACTTAAGGAGATACCACAACAAAAAACCCAGAGGTGCAAAAATGAAAGCAAACATGTCATATGAATGGAACTGAAGTGTTGAGACGCGAAGTCAGAGATGAAGTAGAAGTCAGATCACGGAGGGCTTTATACAACCATGCCAAGGCGTTTAGGTCATATTCTTCATAACATGACAAAAGGAATCTGCTGTGGGGTTGAGAACACATCAAGTTAAGAAAACAGGTTCTGTTGTCTCTTTCCCTGTTTAAGGCTTCCAAACCAAGCCTGCTAATACCAATCGTGTATGTTATGGAGGACACTGTATTCCTAATTATTTTAGGGTAATGTATTTAGC
Organism: Budorcas taxicolor; assembly: GCF_023091745.1. Lineage (NCBI taxonomy): Eukaryota > Metazoa > Chordata > Mammalia > Artiodactyla > Bovidae > Budorcas > Budorcas taxicolor. The sequence continues at coordinate 25,275,473 of NC_068931.1, forward strand.
TACACACTAAATTAACACTAATTGAAGTTGGAAGAGGTTCAGAAAGCAATTAAATATTACTTGAAATAAAGTGGCAGAGTAGGAAATGTTCTCTCAATACAGAATTTGTGTTGAATGATTGCACTGAGTTAAAATGACAATTTTTCCCCCTGAATTTCAGCAAGTAATTCAGTCTCCTTCATTTTTTCCAAATCACATGGAAATGAGAGAAAAGATGCGAATGTCAGTGTATTTCCTTATTTAGATTTGCCCTTGCGTTAGGTATTTAGAACTAAAAGCCAAATTAATCTTACGGCAAAGCCTACAAACTGTCACATGGACATGGAATGAATCATCTGTTTTGCTTCTTTTTTTTCAGTCTTGTCCACAGAAATACAAGTGAGATACTCAGAAGCTTGTTCAAAGAGAAAATTGAAAAATAATTATTAAAAGGAGCTCTTAGGCACAGTGCCTTTTTTTTTTTCTTGGTCCTGTTTTCATGTTTTGTGTAAAACAGAGATAGAAAAAACACATGAATTCTTTGCATCCAAACATACATCTTAAAATTTTTGAAATTTCTGTTCAGAGTCTAAGGCCACAGAGCAGCATTTAACCTTTAATTTCAGCTCCATTGCTACTGAAACATGAACTAAAAATTAAACCAATTTATGGATGTTTCTGTAAATATATTGTGTGTTATAACTTAAGAGATTACCAAACTAAACTGACTGCCTAGTTTTTTTAGCCTAAGTCAATTATAAATTTCTATCTGGTTTTAAGGTTTTAAAAACAGCTGACTAGCTTAATTCATAGCACATAAGTGATGGTATGCAAAATTCTATTTGTTTAGCTTGTATAGACTCTGCAATTGAATAAAATTAATTTTAATTAACTTGTTACATATTCAAATAAGTGTATGACTGGAAATGCCAACCTGGATAATTTATTTACTTGGAGATTTCTTGAGGGTTTGGCTGGAATCTGAAGAATAATTAAGTTACAACAAGTCTCAAGGGCATAATGACAATTTGGAAATTGAGAGGAAGATTTGTCCCTCTCATGAGGGAGATTTTCTATAGGGAAAAGACGTAAGAATTAAAACTCAGAGGAAATGACTGTATCCATGGGGAGAAGGGAAGATTTTACTTCAAAAAGAAGATAATTTAGAGAAAGACCAGCTGCCCTGAAAACCCAACAAAGAAACTGACCATAGACATTGAAGAGCTCATAGCACTTAAAAAAAAAAAAAAATTAAAAGATTTAAACCAACAATTACAAAATCCTTATTATGTTTTAGACCAAAGGGGTATTTCTATCCCTTGAAGACTATGATGTCTATTGAGAAAAGTCAAATAAACAGTCTCAAAATGATGTGTTAATTTTAAAACAGAATTTCTATATAATGATGTGAGAACAAAGAGCCGTGTCTGCAGAGGAGGTGACACTGGGTCTTGAAAGAGAAAAGGTAGTTCACAAAGCACAGTCTGCAGTCTGCCTGCAGTGCAGGAGACCCGGGTTCAATTCCTGGGTCCAGAAGATCCCCTGCAGAAGGAAATGGCAACCCACTCCAGTATTCTTGCCTGGAGAATCCCATGGACGGAGGAGCCCGGCAGGCTATAGTCCATAGGGTCGCAAGAGTCGGACACAACTTAGCAACTAAACCACTAACCACCACCACCAAAGCACAGAAAGAGTCAGCTATTTGTGGTTAAGGATCTCCCAGGAGGCTTCCCTGGTGGCTCAGCAAGTAAAGAATCCACCTGCGATGCAAGGAACAAGGGTGCAGTCCCTGAGTTGGGAAGATGCCCTGGAGGGGGAAATGGCAACCGACTCCTGTATTCTTGCCTGGAGAATCCCATGGACAGAGGAGCCTGGCAGGCTCTGTGGTGTCACACAGAATCACACGGGCCTGACTCGACTGAGCAGGAGCACAAGAAGGGAACTGTTTTGTCAGTGTGGCTGGAAGGTCAAGTGTATAGGGCACAGTGGTGTCAGAATAGGCAGAACAGATGCAAGTTACCATGCACAGGATGGATAAACAGCAAGGTACTACTGTATAGCACAGGGAAATAGAGTCAATATCCTGCAATAAACCATAATGGAAAATAATTTTTTTAAAAAAGACTAGGCTGGAGAGTGGTTCTTAGGTAACATATCAAGGAATGGGAATGTTATTCTGTAGATGACAGAGAGTCATTAAGGATTTCAGACAGAGAAAGGATTTGCCACAATTTACCTTTCAGAAATATCACCCAGAGTACCATGCAGCTCGATTAAAGGGAGTGAGCTGGGAAGCATCTTAGTAAGTGATACACAATAGTCATAAATGGTATCAACTTGGAATATTCACTATTAACTGATTGCTATGAAAGAATAACTCCAAAGTTTTTAGACTTGAGAAAATCAGGCTCAGAATAATTTTTTAAAAGAGACAGAGTCCTCACCACTGGACCACCAGAGAAGCCCTGGATCTGATAAATTACATCTGCAATATGAAACAGAAGGTGCACACTACTTAGGATAATTCAAGGCAGGTTCAACAAAAAGACAACTAACACAGCCATGGGCAGGGTGTGGTAGCTCAGGACCCAGGGGCTAGTGACAGTGCAGTCGTTACCAGCTCTAGACTGAAGGATGAGGGGAAAGAACATCACTTCTGCAACATCAGGAGGCCAGATAGGTCAGGAAACAGTCTCTGCTTCCAATTTATCCCTGAGCCTCTCCTAAAAGAATAACCTAAAAATCATGACACATCCTGAATAGAAATGGAGAGATTAGTCCAACTATTATATTTCCATTTATTTTACCAGTTTGGTGCTTGGGAAAAAATGTATAGATCGTGGCAGATAATCGTGCACTAACACACACCTCAACAAGGAAAAACTCCAATCTCAGCTCCTGATACTGAATGTACTAGGGAATGTACTCCTTTCACTGTTCCTAAGAAAGGAGAATCCAAAACAGTTCACACTGGACTGGGATGGACAATAGCTTATATTCATGGTCTCGTCCAGCAGCTCTCCTGTCCTTTGTCATGACATGATCCAAGTGGACCTGGACAATCTGAACATTTCAGAGAAAGTCATATCAGTCCACTGTACTATTTTTTTTAATTGAAATATAGTTGATTGACAATGTTGTATTAGTTTCAGGTGTACAGTAAAGTGATTCAGATATACATACATAGAGAGAGATAGACATATTGTTGTTGTTCAGTCACTAAGTTCGGTCCGACTCTTTGCAACCCCATGGACTGCAGCACACCAGGCCTCCCTGTCCATCACCAACTCCCGGAGTTTGCTCAATCTCCCATCCATTGGGTCGGTGATGCCATCCAACCATCTCATCCTCTGTCACCCTTCTCCTCCTGCCCTCAATCTTTCCCAGCATCAGGGTCTTTTCCAATGAGTTGGCTCTTCACATCAGGTAGCCAAAGTATTAGAGCTTCAGCTTCAGCATCAGTCCTTCCAATGAATATTCAGGGTGTGTGTGTGTATATATATATATATATAAATATATATATATATATAAAATATATGTGTGTATATGTATATATATATATAATTTCTCTTCCAGGTTCTTTTCCATTATACATTATTATAAGATGCTGAGTATAGTTCTCTGTACTATACAGTAGGTCATTATAATTTATCTATTTTATAAGATAGTAATGTATGTCTGTTAATGCCAAACTCCTAATATATTCCTCCTCCCCTTCCCCTTTGGTGACCATAAATTTTGTTTCTATGTCTGTGAGTCTATTTCTGTTTTGTAAATAAGTTCATTTGTATCATTTTTTTAGAGTCCACATATAAGTGATATCATATATTTGTCTCTGTCTGATTTACTTAATCTCTAGTTTCATCCATATCACTGCCAATGGTATTATTTCATTCTTTTTTTATAACTGAGTAACATTTCATTGTATATACCACATCTTCTTTATCCATTCATCTGTCTATGATGCCTTTATCCATTCATCTGCTTAGTTCAGTTCAGTTCAGTCACTCAGTCGTGTCCGACTCTTTGCGACCCCATGAATCGCAGCACGCCAGGCCTCCCTGTCCATCACCAACTCCCGGAGTTCACTCAGACTCACGTCCATCGAGTCGGTGATGCCATCCAGCCATCTAATCCTCTGTTGTCCCCTTCTCCTCCTGCCTCCAATCCCTCCCAGCATCAGAGTCTTTTCCAATGAGTCAACTCTTCGTGTGAAGTGGCCAAAGTACTGGAGTTTCAGCTTTAGCATCATTCCTTCCAAAGAATACCCAGGGCTGATCTCCTTCAGAATGGACTGGTTGGATCTCCTTGCAGTCCAAGGGACTCTCAAGAGTCTTCTCCAACACCACAGTTCAAAAGCATCAATTCTTCGGCGCTCAGCCTTCTTCACAGTCCAACTCTCACATCCATACATGACCACTGGAAAAACCATAGCCTTGACTAGACAGACCTTAGTCGGCAAAGCACATATCTCTGCTTTTGAGTATGCTATCTAGGTTGGTCAGAACTTTTCTTCCAAGGAGTAAGCGTCTTTTAATTTCATGGCTGCAATCACCATCTGCAGTTATTTTGGAGCCCCCAAAATAAAGTCTGCCACTGTTTCCACTGTTTCCCCATCTATTTCCCATGAAGTGATGGGACTGGATGCCATGATCTTCGTTTTCTGAATGTTGAGTTTTAAGCCAACTTTTTCACTCTCCTCTTTCACTTTCATCAAAAGGCTTTTTAGTTCCTCTTCACGTTCTGCCATAAGGGTGGTGTCATCTGCACATCTGAGGTTATTGATATTTCTCCTGGCAATCTTGATTCCAGCTTGTGTTTCTTCCAGTCCAGCATTTCTCATGATGTACTCTGCATAGAAGTTAAATAAGCAGGGTGACAATATACAGCCTTGACGTACTCCTTTTCCTATTTGGAACCAGTCTGTTGTTCCATGTCCAGTTCTAACTGTTGCTTCCTGATTAAGCTGCTTCCAATTCTTGGCTCTTGTAAATAGTGATGCTATGAACACTGGAGGCATGTACTTTTTTAAATTAGAGTTTTCTCCAGATATATTCCTAGAAGTGTGATTGCTGGGTCATATGGTAACTCTATTTTTAGTTTTTAAGGAAGCTCCATACTATTCTCCAAAGGGGTTGCACCATTTTACATTTCCACCAACAGTGAGTAGGAGGGTTCCCTTTTCTCCGTACTCTCTCCAGCATTTATTGTTTGTAGGTTTTTTGAAGATGGCTGGTCTGACTGGTGCAAGGCACACTATATTATTAATATCATGTTCAACAAATCTAATGAGCAAGAAGCTAGAATGGCCTGGAGTGGAAGTTAATGTTCCATATCAAGTTGACTGGGTTAACGGGTGACCAGAAAGCTAGTAAAACATTGTTTCTGAGTGTGTTTGTGGGGTTGTTTCCTTAAGATATCAGTATTTAAGTTGATGAACTAAGTAAAGTTGATGGCCATCCCCAGTGTTGTTGGACATCATTCGTTCATTGAGAGCTTGAATAGAATAAAAAGGCAAAGGAAAGGCAAATTCACTATGTGCTTGAGCTGAGGCCTCCATCTCTGACCTAGGAAAGGACATCAGAGCTCCTGGTTTACAGGCCTTCAGACTCAGACTACATTACACCACTGGCTTTCCTTATTCTCTAGTTTATGGATGGTAGATTGTGGACTTTTCAGCCTCCATAACCATTTGAGCAAATTTCTATAAAATAGAGATAGATTGATGGATAGATAGATAGGTGAATGGATAAAACAAATACGTTGGTTCTGTTACCCTGGAGTGTGCTTGGGTGCTAAGTTGCTTCAGTCGTGTCCTATTCTTTGCCACCCTGTAGACTGTAGCCCGCCAGGCTCCTCTGTCCACTGGATTTTCCAAGCAAGATTAATGGAGTGGGTTTCTGCACCCTCCTCCAGGGGATCTTCCTGACCCAGGGATCGAACCCATGTCTCTTGCATTGGCAGGCGGGTTCTTTACCACTAGCACCACTTGGGAAACCCATTTCTCTAAAGAACCCTGACTAATACACACAATAAGATGTAGTCACTCCAAAAATGTATGGGTCACCACATAAATGAGCTTTACAAGCATCCAATAGTCTGGATGCCAGGATATTGCCTCCAAGGTAAAGGGCAAGTTAATGCACTTAGCACCTTACAACACTGTGCAGCTTTGCATTTGGGAGACTTCCTCATGTTCGGGAGGCAACATACTACACAGAGGCATACAGTTCCACTTCATGTGTCGTGAGATGCAGAAGGCTACCAGCTTTGAGAGAGACTCATTGGTGAGATTTCAGTACAAGCACAGTCTACGTAATTCTGTTGCATACATCATGTGACAAAGCAGACCTCATGCTACTAGGGTACATACAATAGTTAAAGAAACCATGAGGGGTATTTCTCAAACCACAATAGGAAGTTGCTGCACAGCCTTGTTCTCATAGCAAGAACTGTATACCGTTCCAATAACAACTCCTGACATGTCCCTGGATCCTGGCACAAACCAAGTGGTGACCCCAGGTCACCCAGGGGCGCTGTGACTAGATGTCACATTATGAATTAGGTGCTGTTAGATTTACTACATCGTACGATGGAGCAGGCCCACTAGCAATCTGTCACACAGTGGAAAAGAATACATCTTGTATCCAGCTGAGGCAGGTCCAGAGGCCACAAATAAGCTGCACAAATATGGCCCGACCTGTATGTAACCCAGGACCATTCCACATACACCTTGCTCTCAGCTTATTCCCAAGGCTTCAGGGGAGTTCCTTGGAACAGACAATGAAGGAGGAAGGACTCACAGCTGGCTTATTGAGGGGATGGCTCAGTGTTTCAGTATGAACCAAAAATAGACTGCTATTATATACATCCACACCAAGGGGGAATCCTACAAGCAATGGATAGAGAGAGAAGTGGTGTAACTAAGGATATATATGGCCACAATTCAAGCACGCCATAAAGTCTGAGCCCACATTTTTTTCTCTTCTGTTCACTCATCATAGGAAGAACTGGAGGAAAGGAAGAAAAGCAGTAGCAGCAGGCACCACGGGAGCCTGAGCCTCTTCTGTTCTGGCTGCTTTCTGTGTCTTTGGTGCTTAACTTGGGTCTGGTTACACGTACACCAGGGGTTGGCAATCCACAGCCCATGGGCCAAATCCAGGCTGTTTTGTAGCTTTCATTCTTTGTAAGCTAAGAATGGTTTTTACATTTTTTTAAAGATTGGGGGAAAAAAATCAAAATTACATATCATGACACATAAAATGATATATGAAATTCAAATTTCACCAGTCATTAAAGTTTTATTCAAACATAATCACACTTACTTACATATTGCTTATGGCCACTTTTGAACTATATCTGTGGTGCTAGTGGTAAAGAACCCGCCTGCCAATGCTGGAGACGCAAGAAACGTGGATTCAATCCCTGGGTTGGAAAGATCCTCTGGAGAAGGAAATGGCAATCCACTCCAGTATTCTTGCCTGGAAAATTCCATGGACAGAGGAGCCTGGCAGGCTACAGTCCATAGGGTCCCAAAGAGTCGGACACGACTGAAATGACTTCACATACACACACAGTGGCACTGAATGGTTGCAACAGAAAGTTCTGGGGACTTTTTCAGTGTATCTTTTTTGAATGGCATTTGATCCCTCCCTCCATGTAATGTTGGAATCTAACTTTCATTATGGGCTGAAAAGAAATGAGAACTGGCATCAATTTGTGACTTTCAGGGTAATCATAAGAGTTAAAGTTCCCAAACCCAGCCATGATGATAATATGTCCATACTCTTTGTTTCTAAGTCTTGTTTCTCACCCAACAGTTGCCTTATTACAATTGTCCTCTGGGCTTGCTCCTCAAACTTATCTGCCATGTATGCAATAAAGACTGCTCTAAAGACGCTGCAGGGTGGGAGAGGGATTTCTGTTTATCCAAATATATTCTTTATTGAGTTTTCAAAGCTTTTAACTCCTCTTTTTCTCTATATATGCTCTCAAGGGCCAGAAGAAGCCAAGTGACTCCACAATCTTTATAATTACTACTGTTGCTATAGCAACTACACGTCACAGCCATTTGCTGTCCTACAACTCTGTCTTCCTTTGCTCTTCATCCTCTGTCATTATCTGTAATAACTTCAAAATAATCAAGACAACACATCCTATTGATTACCCATATCCCATTTCTCCCTGGAAAAATGTTTGTTTCTTCACTCAAACTTTTGAGAAACCACTCCCAGAATCCTATTTTAAGGGTCTGGATTTCTTGGGTCATTTATGAAACAAATTACTGTATCAGTCAAAGTCCAAGCAGGAAGCAGGTAGCATACACAAATTGGGATAATTCTAGGAGACTTTAATAAAGGCACAATACTCAAAAGTATGGGTAAGATGGAGGAAAACTACAAGAAATAATAGACTGCCACAAAACTAATAAAAGTTATGGGCCCAAAAGTAAAGGGGAGACAGTTGTTCTTGGGACCCAGAAACAGTCATGGAGGGCTGTTGTGAGACGAGCAGTGATGAGTCTTTGTCCATTGGCTAATTGGAATATTTTTATGAATAGTGCTTTACTTTATCAATTATTTGGTTACTCTAAGATACAGTTTGTATAAAAAGAGATAGTATAATGCTTGACTTTTTCTCTTTATTTACTGATTTTAAAAGCTTCAGATATGAAAGCAACTTAAATGTCCATCAACAGAGGAATGGATAAAGAAAATGTAGTATATATATATATATACAATGGAATATTCTGTTCAATTCAGTTCAGTCACTCAGTTGTGTGCGACTCTTTGTGACCCCATGAATCACAGCACTCCAGGCCTCCCTGTCCATCACCAACTCCCGGAGTTCACTCAGACTCATGTCCATCAAGTCGGTGATGCCATCCAGCCATCTCCTCCTCTGTTGTCCCCCTCTCCTCCTGCCCCCAATCCCTCCCAGCCTCAGAGTCTTTTCCAATGAGTCAACTCTTCACATGAGGTGGCCAAAGTATTGGAGTTTCAGCTTTAGGATCAGTCCTTCCAATGAACACCCAGGACTGATCTCCTTTAGAATGGACTGGTTGGATCTCCTTGCAGTCCAAGGGACTCTCAAGAGTCTTCTGCAACACCATAGTTCAAAAGCATCAATTCTTCGGTGCTCAGCTTTCTTCACAGTCCAACTTTCACATCCACACATGACCACTGGAAAAACCATAGCCTTGACTAGACAGACCTTTGCTGACAAAGTAATGTCTCTGCTTTTCAATATGCTATTTAGGTTGGTCATAACTTTCCTTCCAAGAAGTAAGTGTCTTTTAATTTCATGGCTGCAATCACCATCTGCAGTGATTTTGGAGCCCCCAAAAATAAAGTCTGACACTGTTTCCACTGTTTCCCCATCTATTTCCCATGAAGTGATGGGACCACATGCCATGATCTTTGTTTTCTGTATGTTGAGCTTTAACCTAACTTTTTCACTCTCCTCTTTCACTTTCAAGAGGCTCTTTAGTTCCTCTTCACTTTCTGCCATAAGGGTGGTGTCATCTGCACATCTGAGGTTATTGATATTTCTCCTGGCAATCTTGATTCCAGCTTGTGTTTCTTCCAGTCCAGCGTTTCTCATGATGTACTCTGCATAGAAGTTAAATAAGCAGGGTGACAATATACAGCCTTGACGTACTCCTTTTCCTATTTGGAACCAGTCTGTTGTTCCATGTCCAGTTCCTACTGTTGCTTCCTGCCCTGCATATAGATTTCTTAAGATTACTCAGCCTTAAAAGGAACAAAACTGGGTCATTTGTAGAGATGTGGATGCGCCTAGAGACTGTCATACAGAGTGAATCAGAAAGAGAAAAACAAATATCATATATTAACACATATATGTGGAATCTAGAAAAATGGTGTAGATGATCCTATTTGCAAAGCAGAAACAGAGACACAACACAGAGAACAGAAGTATGGATACCATGGGGGAAAGGGGTGGGGATGGGATGAATTGGGAGATTGGGATTGTCTGTATACACTATTGATACTATGTATAAAGTAGATCACTAATGAGAACCTACTATATACCTCAGGGAACTCTACTCAGCGCTCTCTGGTGACATAAATGGGAAGGAAATCCAAAAAAGAGGGGACACACACACAAACACACAGATATGGCTTCCCAGGTGGCGCTAGTAGTAAAGAACCCACCTGACAGTGCAGGAGAAATGAGATACATGGATCTGATCCCTGGGTTGGGAAGACCCTCTGGTAGAGGGCATGGCAACCCACTCCAGTATTCTTGCCTACAGTCCATGGAGTCACAAACAGTCTGACACGACTGAAGCAACTTAGCATACAAGTTGATTCATTTTACTGTAGAGCAGAACTAACACAATGTTGTAAAGCAGCTATATTCCAAGAAAGATTAACTTAAAAAAACACTTTAAATTTTGACTCTCTGGTATCATATAATGGTGACCGATGAGTTTGCTTATGAATATATTTGATATATTTCAATCCAGTTCAGATACTGATGTTTATACTATCCAATGAGAGCCTACCAGGTTGGCTCCTGAGTCCTTCTGAAACATGCCTATTAGTCTTGGATTGCTTCCTTGCTCTCTGAGATGACAAGCTGATCCAGGCTCACCTTGCAAAGTTCCTGCTCCAGACCTGTAATCACTCATTTCTTTAAGATATGATTCCTTCTTTCAAGTTGTGCTTTAAGACCACAGTCTGAGAGCTGAGGATATTGATTGCTACTGTGATTATTCTTGTTTCTCAGCCTTTTCAAAGGACAGAGTTAGAAAATACATATTTTTTTGAAATTCATATTGATATTTCCTATCATAATCATGATATAGGATTTGTATTTAACCCCTTCGATTTCACCTCTGTATTTCTCTTTTCCCATGACAGAAATACAAGTATTTAAAATAAGCCAGCATGTATATCTGATTTTTCTCATGATATGCATCAATAGAATAGGAATAGCAACACCAAGATTTCATAGACACATTTACAGTATAACTTGAGGACTTCCAGAATTATTTTTTGCAGATGTATCTTTAGTAAGCTGAACATCTGGTCTGAGCAGGTGAAGACAATAATACAACATAGGAGTTGTCAGACGGGATGTACACAATAATTGGTACACAAAATGTGGTGAGCCCTGGAGTCAGCAGGTTATACATCTATTAGATATATTATGGATTAAGGACCTTTACTACATCAAGCTTCTACTTGAAAATGCAAATGCTAATAAACAAGCAATTTTCAAATATTTTTAAAGAATAAAATAAATTCATCAGTTGAGGACTTAACTATATTTTTTCTTTTCCTAATACAACAAATCAGCTCCATAATGTTTACGATAAAAATATTAACATTGGTGTGCTATTTCTTTGTGTTCCTGATATGTTATTCTATACTCCAAAGTTAAATTATTGGTAGAAAGGGCAATACTGTTTTAATAGGTGGCAGATGGAAATGGCTGGCTGATGCAGAGAGAGAACTAATGTGTTTCTGGAGAGCTTGCCCCAAACTTCAATGGTGACTATCATGGGAAAGGGATGATCATCAAGAGAAAATGCAAGGGATTTTCTGGTGGTTCAGTCTTCACCTTCCAAAGCAGAAAGTGTGGTTTGACCCCTGGTGGGAAGCTAAGATCCTACATGCCTCATAGCCAAAAAAGCAAAACATAGAACAGAAGCAATATTGCAACAAATTCAATACAAACTTTAAAAGTGGTCCACATAGAACTTCTCTGGTGGTACAATGGATAAGAATCCACGTGCCAATGTAGGGGACACGAGTTTGATCCCTAGTCCAGGAAGATTTCACATGTTTCAGAACAAATCAGCTGATGTGCCACAATTTCTGAGTCCATGCTTTGGAGCCAGGGAGCTGCAACTACTAACGCTCATGCACCATAGAGCCCGAGCTCCACAGCAAGAGGAGCCACCGCAGTGAGAAGGCTGTGATCCGCAACAGAGAGTAACCCCGCTCACCACTAGAGAAAGAACCGCATGTAGAAACAAAGACCCAGTGCAACCAAAAGTAAACAGATCATTGTTCTTAATGGACCACATCCAAAGAAAATCTTAAAAAAAGATAAAAAGGCAAGAACACTGTTCAAGCAGTCCTTGTGTGATGTGCTGTGCTGTGCTTAGTCGCTCGGTGGTGTCTGTCTCTTTTTGACCCCATGGACGATAACATGCCAGGCTCCTCTGTCCACGGGTATTCTCCAGGCAAGAATACTGAAGTGGGTAGCCATTCCCTTCTCCAGGGGATCTTCCCAACCCAGGGATTGAACCCAGGTCTCCCAGATTGCAGGTGGATTCTTTACCATCTGAGGCACCACTGAAGCCCTTGTCTGATGGGGTACCCACAAAAGACAGGGTTCCTCTCAGGGATCTTCCTTCTGCAGCAAACGGTGAGAGGAGTAACTCAGAATTCATTCATTTTAATCCCAAGATTTAGATGAATTTTTCTATCATCTTGCAGGCTGGTATCTGGTATGTGTAACTTACAAATTTCTATTCCCGCCATTTAAACAACTAGCTCGTGCCATTTTGCCCCCAGTGCTTTTCCCTACAGGACTGAAGGTTCAAAAGTAATTTGCAAAGAAAAGCATTCCCAGTCATGTGACTTAAAGGTTACCTTGACAATATTTGTCTTCATTAGTCTCCTTGAAAGGCCATGTTTTCTTAACTTTATATCATGCTGTTTCCCCCACTCACTAAATTTGGTCTGAGTCTGTATTAAGGGCTACATTATTGTCTGCTGACTTCCAGAGAAACTGCTAAGCACCGAGAAAGAAAGCACTTAGCTGCTTTTAGCCATGATCAACGGTTTGCTCCTAAGAGCCTAAAAGGATCAGAGGGGTGGGGAGAAGGATGCAGAAAACCTCTAATAGATCACCACGGAACTTTTGAGTTTGTTTATAGAGAGAACACCAGCAATAGTGACTGACAGATAATGCTCATAATTGATGTTGCTGTAATTCTAGATGGGGTGCAATTGTATGTATATTTAATGTATAATATCTTTATGAAATTTATGTCACATCCTACTCTAATGCTCCTATAAGCTGCTGCACAGGAATAGAAGGAAATGAAACTTGTATTCTCATTCTTCTCTGTCTGGGGAACATTAACCTCTACCTGGGGAACATCTCTACCCGTTTGATTCTGTATTGTTTGGGAGTAGTACCAAGATCAATAGATGGTATTAAATAAATATGTATCAGCTAGGACATTTAACCCATATACACAATCTAACTTACTTATTGTTTTTGGATGACAAGCTTTTCTGGGGGTAATAATAACAATAATGAGTATCATTTATAAGATGGACATGATTCTGGGACTTCCCTCGTGGTCCAGTGGTTAATACTTCACACTTTCAATTCAGGGAGTGTGGGTTTGATCCCTGATCAGGGAACTAAGATCCCATATGTCATGGAGTGCAGACAGAAAACCATTTTTTTAATTAAAAAAATGATGGGCACTATTTTATTTAATCCTAATGCAGGTATGTTCACTCTTTTTTCACAATTGAGGGAACTGTGGCCTGGGAAAATGAAGTAACATTCCCAGGTCATTCAACTAGTAAGGAATTAGAATCAAGATTCAAGTGTAAGTATATCAGGCCATAAAGACATTCATGTGAAGAAAATTCTTTATCATCATTGTCATGTACTTTCACATTCACTACCAGCCTTGAATTCACCTTCAAATCTCTCCTAGACTGTGAATATCTAGAGGGAGATTGGTAGCCCAAATATCAACATCAAGGAATGCTCTGGACAACTGATGGGAGGATTGTTTAGTAGAGTGAGGCATAATCCCTGCTTTCTAGGTCTTTGAATACTAGGAGGAATACTCATTCCCAGTGGTGAAAGTGTCTCAGTTAAAAATAATGGCAACCATTCCGAGGTATGAAGTATGATTCTAAGAAGACTCAAGTAACTCCCTGCATTGGAAGCATGAAGTCTTAACCACTGGACTGCCAAAGAAGTCACAAAATCGTGCCCATCTTGTAAATAATACCCATTATTGTTATTGGCTCAGAGGACAAAAATCTGCCTGCAATGCAGGAGATATGGGTTCAATCTCTGGGTCAGGAAGATCCCTCGGGGGAAGGGAACAGCTACCCTCTCGAGTATTCTTGCTTGGAGAATTCCATGGACAGACGACTCTGGTGGGCTACAGTCCCTGGTGTCCCAAAGACTCGGACATGACTGAGCCACTGACACTTTCACTTTTCAACCAATAGGTAATATCCTAATTTCAACACAATGTGCTTTCAGAGGCTGTTGGTAAGTGAAGTAGAACACCCTTATACTTCATTATGAGTTCACTCTGGTTCTTAGGGCGAATGGGGGAGTAGCAAGGTTGGGTGAAGGGAGCATATGATTTAGTCCCAAATTCTTCACGTATTGAATGCCTGGCTTAGAATGACTTTAAGCAAACTTGTTAATTTCATCCATGTTACCCAGTTTAATATCATACAGTTATTCACAATATACTCTCATCCCCTTGGATCCTTGGAACTTCAGTTGCATCCCATCTGTGAACCTCAATTTGCATCATGTCCCCTCTCTACCCCTCCTCTTCTTCTGCCCCTCTTCCTGGACCATTTAGCTAAATAGTTATCAATTTTGTTGATTTCCAAAGAACTCTTTTTACTGTTTTTCTCTATTTTCTTAAAAAAAAATGCTCATTTCTGTTTTATTTTAACTTATTATTTACTTTTCGTTGCTTGCTTTGGGATAATTCTTCTTTTAGTCTCTTAAGGGGAAAGATCAGATCACTGATTTAGGGACTTCTCTTTGTTTCCAATTTAAACATTATAATATCATTAATTTCCTCTAAGTAATGCTTTAGCTGCATTTCACAGATTTTCGAGATGTCATTTTGACATTTTTATCTTATCTCAAATGTTTTCTAATCCTTCTTATGATTCTTTATCTGAGATATAGGTTGAACATGGTCTTTTTTGGCTAATATTTCACATGCACGCAAAGGAATGTGTGGTGTTATTAGAGCTGTACAAGCTTTTGACGGGTGTTTGATGGTGTGCACTTCCTGGTCTATAATAGTGTGCTACAGGACTTATTGAAGGTGTTAGGTGTTGAAGAGGGCTTCACTTGTGGCTCAGTTGGTAAAGAATCTGCCTGCAGTGCAGGAGACCCAGGTTTGATTCCCGAGTCTGGAAGATTCCCAGGAGAAGGAAATGGCAACCCACTCCAGTATTCTTGCCTGGAGAATCCCATGGATAGAGGAGACTAGTGGACTACAGTCCATGGGATTGCAAGAGTCAGACACGACTTAACAACTAACCAACCACAGGATGACTGGTTTAACCTCTCTGCCCTTAGTTTTCTCAAACATTAAAGAGATTATTAATACATACTTTATAGGATTATTATGAAAACAAATGGAAAGCTTCTTTAAATTTCTTTGCAATGATCTGAAACATAGTAGATTTTTAACAAGTATTGTCACTTTAAAAAGTATTGGCACTGGTGACTCGATGGTGAAGAATCCACCTGCCAATGCAGGAAACACAAGTTTAATCTCTGATCTGGGAAGATCCCACATGCCAAGGAGCAACTAAGCCCTGGGCACAGCAGCTAGTAAGCCTGTGATCTAGAGCCCATGTGCTACAACAACCGAAGCCCTCACATCCTAGATCCCATGTTCAGAAACAAGAGAAACTACCAAATGAGAAGCCATGCACCGCAGCTAGAGAGTAGCCCCTGCTCACCACAATTAGGAGGGCTTCCCTCATAGCTCAGTTGGTGAAGAAACTGCCTGCAGTGCAGGAGACCGGGATTCAATTCCTGGGTCAGGAAGATCCCCTAGAGAAGGCAATGGCAACCCACTCCAGTATTCTTCCCCGGAAAATCCCATGGACAGAGGAGGCTGGCAGGCTACAGTCCCTGGGGTTGCAAGAGTCAGACACAACTCAGCGACTAAACCACCACCACCACCACAACAGCAACTAGAGAAAAGCCAGAGCAGCAATGAAGACTCAGCACAGCCAAAAATTACACAAAATAAAATGAAATTTTAAAGTACTGGCACTTAATTCTTTACTCCTTTAAAACTTAGTTCAATAAAGATTTTCTGAGTTTCTATTGTATATTATGCAGCAACTGCAAGACGGACTTGAAAAGTAATTAAGAAAACATCTTTCAAAAGCTAGAATGGGGACAAATGTGTAAATAGCCACCTGCAATGTGATATAAAAAGTGCAATCTTAACAGAATGGACAAAGTGGAAACACAAAGAAAGGAATGATAAATTCTTTCTTTACAATGTCAGAAATGTTTTGCAGAAGTGGGAGAATTTGAACCTATACTTGAATGTAAGGAAAGAAGCGATATGAATTTGCAAAGTTTTGAATGCAAACAAGGTTATGTAATATTGATCTACATGAGACCCATCTATCTGTTCACTCAAACATTTATTGGAAGCCTGTTTACATAGTAAAGCCCATTTACTATGTGCTAGGCCACAAAGACAATCCACGTGAAAAAAATTCTTTATCATCATCATCACGTACATTTGCATTCACTGCTAGCCTTGAATTTGCTTATAAAAGACTGTAAGCATCTAGAGGGAGATTCATACCCCAAGTATCAAGGAATCCTCTGTACAACTGATGAGGGGATCATTTCATAGACTGAGGCATAATCCCTGCTTTCATTTTTTCATTTTTCTGACAATGTGTTAGGGTCACAAAAAGGAGAAGACATGATTTCTCCTTCAAAGAGCTCACTTAGTGATGGATAAAGAAAGATACTTTGCTTTTTTTCTTCTGAAATTCCCTGTCTTTTTTGGGAACGGTATTAATGATACTTTATAATACTTAGGCAGGTTTGTAAAAATGATCACTGAGATCATAACTCAGTGCAATAGTAAAGTACAACAGAAATTCTAGCACTGTCGCCATTTTTCACAATTTATGTCACAAATGAAAATTTGAAAAATCTGCATTATCATTTTATTTTTCTTCTTTCCTCCACAAAATTAAGATTCCAGCCCAGGTCAACTTTTAGGCATCAACTATATGTACTGAATACTCAAGTTTGCACAAGATATGTTTGCCTTTGAAGAATCAACAACTTAGTGAGGGTATGAAATCATCTGTCTGTAGAGATTATGGCAAAATTCCTTCTGAAAACTTATCATCCGAAAATTCAGAGGGAAGATAACAGAAAGCAAACTAGAATTTATTAAATTGTTCTTGTAGAGCACCTGCAGAATCGTTTGTATCCTAGTTTCTGCAGTCACATAAGAAAACCAAATTAAGTGTTGGATTTATTGTCTGCTTTGGATTTATTGTCTGCTTTGGGCATCTTGACAGAGGCTACTGTGTAAACTTAAGTCTCTGTTTCCTTGGAACTGTTGGACATAGGCATCTTGTATTTCTCACTGAGAAATTTTCTACCAACAGACAAAGGAGATTAAAGCAATAAACTAATTGGAATGCCTTAAGGAGAACTGGCATTCTTCCACAATAAGACAGCTCTCCTGTGTCTCAGACCAGATTGTATTTTTTGAAAATCCAGCCATTCTTTTAAGAGACATCCTGAAAACATAATAGCACAGAAATATGTGAATAAAAACAATGGAAAAAGTGTATTAGGCAAATATCACTCAAAAGACAGCTGGTGTAGGGTATGAATATCCAAGAAAATAGAAAGCAAAGACAAATAGAGATAAAGATGGCAACACAATAGAAAAAGGAACAAGCCACCAAAAAGATACGACAATCATAAACTTTTATGAGTCTAACAATGAAGCCAAGCCAAACCAATGGAAAGGCAAGTAGAAATTGACAAATCCATCATAGTAGGCAATTTCAACAATTCTCTATCAGAAATAGACCTATCAAGTAGGAAAGAGAATATTTCAGCAATAAAATTAATAACCTTGGCACAAATGGATGAGTATAACATTCTGCACTGAACAAATAAAATACATTTATATATTTTCAAGTGTACATGAAACATTTACATAAATTGATCACAAATGAGTCATAAAAGAAATCCAATAAATTTTAAGGAATTATCTACTAAACACATTTCCTCACTGCAAAGCAATAAAGTTAAAAAGCAATAATTGAAAAAAACCTCCAGATGTTTTAAAAGTTTTAAATACATTTCTAATACATCATCATAGGATACATGATAGAATTTACAAAATATTTAGAACCAAATGACAACTAAGTGCTACATATCAAAATGTGTGGGGTGAAGTCAAAGTGGATCTTAGAGGGGAAATTTAGAGCCTGTAGGTACATTTATTACTTTTTTTAAGGACTGAAAATAATTGAGTTAAGAAAGTAACTCAAGAGATTAGAAAAAGAACAGAGTAAACTTGAAGAAAGTAAAAGGTAAAAAAGTAACAGAAATTGATAAAATAGAAAATTAAGAAGCAAATCAACTAAAAAAAAAAACTGGTCCTTTCAAAACAATGACAGCAACTAACAAGTTCATAACTGTCTAGCAAGGCTTCTCAAGAATTCAAAACAACTTAGCATGTCTATCAACAGAGAATTATGGACTTTTCATGCAATGAAATGTATACAATAGTCAGAAAGAAGACTAGAGGTTAATGATCAGCATGCAGAAATCTTAAAAACATCTTCAGCCAAAAAAAGCAATGTGCAGAATATGTATAAATATAACATTTACACAAATAGAAGCATGCAAATCAGGGCTATATTCTATTTTGGGGCACACATGTAGTAAAAATATGCAAACATTCCTGGGAAGCTATGGGGATAACAAAAAACAAAACTGAGGTAAAGGTTACCACAAGGAAAAGAGGGAACAACGTAAACAGGATTGGGAATGAGGACAAAGACGGACGATTTGTCCATGTATGCATTGTTTTCTCTTTGAACAACTGAAGTAAATAGGCAAAAAGTTAATATTTGCTTAAGTTTCAGTTCAGTTCAGTTCAGTCGCTCAGTTGCGACCCCATGAATCGCAGCACACCAGGTCTCCCTGTCCATCACCATCTCCCGGAGTTCACTCAAACTCACGTCCATCGAGTCAGTGATGCCATCCAGCCATCTCATCGTCAGTCGTCCCCTTCTCCTCCTGCCCCCAGTCCCTCCCAGCATCAGACTCTTTTCCAATGAGTCAACTCTTTGCATGAGGTGGCCAAAGTACTGGAGTTTCAGCTTTAGCATCATTCCTTCCAATGAACACTCAGGACTGATCTCCTTCAGAATGGACTGGTTGGATCTCCTTGCAGTCCAAGGGACTCTCAAGAGTCTTCTCCAACACCACACTTCAAAAGCATCAATTCCTCAGAGCTCAGCTTTCTTCACAGTCCAACTCTCACATCCATACATGACCACTGGAAAAACCATAGCCTTGACTAGATGGACATTTGTTGGCAAAGTAATGTCTCTCCTTTTGAATATGCTATCTAGGTTGGTCAGAACTTTCCTTCCAAAGAGTAAGCGTCTTTTAATTTCATGGCTGCAATCACCATTGGCAGTGATTTTGGAGCCCAAAAAAACAAAGTCTGACACTGTTTTTACTGTTTCCCCATCTATTGACCATGAAGTGATGGGACCAGATGCCATGATCTTCGTTTTCTGAATGTTGAGCTTTAAGCCAACTTTTCACTCTCCTCTTTCACTTTCATCAAGAGGCTTTTTAGTTCCTCCTCACTTTCTGCCATAAGGGTGGTGTCATCTGCATATCTGAGGTTATTGATATTTCTCCTGGCAATCTTGATTCCAGCTTGTGCTTCTTCCAGCCCAGCGTTGGAAGTTACTCTGAGGTACTCTGCGTATAAGTTAAATAAGCAGGGTGACAATATACAACCTTGATGTATTCCTTTTCTGATTTGGAACCAGTCTGTTGTTCATGTCCAGTTCTAACTGTTGCTTCCTGACCTATATACAGGTTTCTCAAGAGGCAGGTCAGGTGGTCTGGTATTCCCATCTCTTTCAGAATTTTCTACGGTTTATTGTGATCCACACAGTCTTAAGTCACTATAAAAAGCTTGCTTTCTCACTGGAGTATAACTGTGTTACAGTGTTTTTAGCTTCTGCTGTACAAGGAAGTAAATCAGCTTTATGTATACATATATCCTGCCTCTCTTGGACCTCCCCCCCATCACTTCCCAATCCCACCCATCTAGGTCATCACAGAGTGTTGAGCTGAGCTCCCTGCCCTGTAGAGCAGGTTCCCACTAGCTATCTATTTCACACATGGTAGTGTATATATGTCAATCCTAATCTTATTCACCCCACCCTCCTCTTCTTCCTGTCTCCACGTGTCCATACTCTATGTCTGCATCTCTATTTCTACCCCGAGAATACGTTCATGTACCATTTTTCTAGATTCCTAAATGTCCATCAATAGATGAACGGACAAAGAAGGTGTGGTATATACACATACATACATACATATATATATATATATATATATATGGGAATATTGCTAAGCTATAAAAAGGAACAAAACTGGGTCATTTGCAGATATGTGGATGAATCTAGCATCTGTCATACAAAGTGAAGTAAATCAGAAAGAGACAAACAAATACTAATGCATATATGTGGAAGCTACAAAAAAGGTTTTTTAAAAAAACTTGCTTTTAATCACAATTTTGAGGCTGTAGTGCATGTCTCTTTAAGGCACCAAAGGAGATACAAAGGAGATACAAAAGAGATACAAAAGGACCACTCCGGTGAATGATATTGAGAAGGCGGCTGTTTGGCCTGTTACTTCACCAAGCCCTAGACACATTATATTTCTGTAATTTCATCACTGAAAAAAAAAGTTTAAAAAAGATTGATTTTAAGATGACTTTTCTAGTCATATAGAACTCTTAATATTTTATAACAAAATGCTAACCTAGCCTCTCTCTGTATTGTCAGGTGTTGTACAATGCAATCCATGTTGTGGGACCAGTAAAAGTTTCCATTTGATACCATTGGGAAAATAAGAAATGTCTGTACCTGAGTAATCAAAATGAAATATCTGTTGGCTTAAATTAACTTCTATATATATTTGAAGTAACATTCCCGCTGGTATATATTATGCATGATTGAAATAAATTTGGTAGGAAGTCTCAGAAATCAATAATGGATTTCTCAGGACATAAGAAAATATTTGCATTCCCGTACCTACTTTCATGCCAGGAGGGGAAAATAAAACTTTTAGCACAAATATGATTTCCCTTCCCTTATTCCTTCCCTCCCTCTCTTCTACATGCAAACACTCTTCCCTTATTGTTCTCCCTTGAGACTTTCTGCTTAGCCCATCAGTTCATGTGTGCTCATGTGTTCAGTTGTGTCCAAATCTTTGTGAACCCCTACTCCTCTGTCCAGTGTGCGCAGAAGCTACTCCACACCCGAGGTCAGGGTGGGGGCCGAGACGAACTACAACACGCCTGAGGTCAGGGGCAGCTGTGCGGGCACAGGAGGGCTGAGAGGAGCTACTCCATGTTCAAAGTCAGGAGGGGCGGCTGTGAGGAGATACCCCTCGGCCAAGATAAGGAGCAGCAGCTGAGCTTTGCTGGAGCAGCCGTGAAGAGATACCCCACGTCCAAGGTAAGAGAAACCCAAGTAAGATGGTAAGTGTTGTGAGAGGGCATCAGAGGGCAGACACACTGAAACCATAATCACAGAAAACTAGGCAATCTGATCACATGGACCACAGCCTGGTCTAACTCAATGAAACTAAGCTATGCTGTGTGGGGCCACCCAAGGCAAATGGGTCAAGGTGGAGAGGTCTAACAGAACATAGTCCACTGGAGAAGGGAATGGCAAACCACTTCAGTATTCTTGCCTTGAGAACCCCATGAACAGTATGAAAAGGCAGAATGATAGGATACTGAAAGAGGAACTCCCCAGGTCAGTAAGTGCCCAATATGCTACTGGAGATCAGTGGAGAAATAACTCCAGAAAGAATGAAGGGATGGAGCCAAAGCAAAAACAATACCCAGCTATGGGTGTGACTGGTGATAGAAGCAAGGTCCGATGCTGTAAAGAGCAATATTGCATAGGAACCTGGAATGTTTGGTCCATGAATCAAGGCAAATTGGAAGTGGTCAAACAGGAGATGGCAAGAGTGAAGGTTTACATTCTAGGAATCAGCAAACTAAAATGGCCTGGAATGGGTTAATTTAACTCAAATGACCATTATATTTACTACTGTGGACAGGAATCCCTTAGGAGAAATGGAGGAGCCATCATGGTCAACAAAAGAGCCTGAAATGCAGTACTTAGACGCAATCTCAAAAACAACAGAATGATCTCTGTTTGTTTCCAAGGCAAACCATTCAATATCACAGTAATCCAACTCTATGCCCCAACCAAAAACGCTGAAGAAGCTGAAGTTGAACGGTTCTATGAAGACTTATAAGAACTTTTAGAACCAACACCCAAAAAAGATGTCCTTTTCATTATAGGGGACTGGAATGCAAAAGTAGGAAATCAAGAAGCACCTGGAGTAACAGTCAAATTTGGCCTTGAGGTATGGAATGAAGCAGGGTAAAGGCTAATAGAGTTTTCCCAAGAACACACTGGTCATAGCAAACACCCTCTTCCAAATACACAAGAGAAGACTCTACACATGGAAATCACCAGATGGTCAACAACAAAATCAGATTGATTATATTCTTTGCAGCCAAAGATGGAGAAGCTCTATACAGTCAGCAAAAACAAGACTGGGAGCTGACTGTGGCTCAGATGAATTCAGATTTAACTTGAAGAAAGTAGGGAGAACCACCAGACCATTTGGTCAATTCAGTCACTCAGTCATGTCTGACTCTTTGCGACCCAATGAATCAGCACGCCAGGCCTCCCTGTCCATCACCAACTCCCAGAGTTCACTCAAACTCTTGTCCATCAAGTCGGTGATGCCATCCAGCCATATCATCCTCCATCATCCCCTTTTCTTCCTGCCCCCAATCCCTCCCAGCATCAGAGTCTTTACCAATGAGTCAACTCTTCACATGAGGTGGCCAAAGTATTGGAGTTTCAGCTTCAGCATCAGTCCTTCTAATGAACACCCAGGACTGATCTCCTTTAGAATGGACTGGTTGGATCTCCTTGCATCCAAGGGACTCTCAAAAGTCTTCTCCAACCACAGTTCAAAAGCATCAATTCCTCAGTGCTCAGCTTTCTTTATAGTCCAGCTCTCACATCCATACATGACCACTGGAAAAACCATAGCCTTGACTAGACAGACCTTTGCTGACAAAGTAATGTCTCTGCTTTTGAATATGCTATCTAGGTTTGTCAGAACTTTCCTTCCAAAGAGTAAGCGTCTTTTAATTTCATGGCTGCAATCACCATCTGCAGTGATTTTCGAGCCCCCCTCAAAAAAAATAAAGTCAGCCACTGTTTCCACTGTTTCCCCATCTATTTCCCATGAAGTGATGGGACCACATGCCATGATCTTCGTTTTCTGAATGTTGAGCTTTAAGCCAACTTTTTCACTCTACTCTTTTACTTTCATCAACAGGCTCTTTAGTTCCTCTTCACTTTCTGCCATAAGGGTGGTGTCATCTGCATATCTGAGATTATTGATAAATCTCCCAGCAATCTTGATTCCAGCTTGTGCTTCTTCCAGCCCAGCGTTTCTCATGATGTACTCTGCATAGAAGTTAAATAAGCAGGGTGACAATATACAGCCTTGACGTACTCCTTTTCTGATTTGGAACCAATCTGTTGTTCCATGTCCAGTTCTAACTGTTGCTTCCTGACCCACATATAGGTTTCTCAAGAGGCAGGTCAGGTGGTCTGGTATTCCCATCTCTTTCAGAATTTTCCACAGTTTATTGTGATCCACACAGTCAAAGGCTTTGGCACAGTCAATAAAGCAGAAATAGATGTTTTTCTGGAACTCTCTTGCTTTTTCCATGACCCAGCGGATGTTGGCAATTTGATCTCTGGTTCCTCTGCCTTTTCTAAAACCAGCTTGAACATCTGGAAGTTCATGGTTCACGTATTGCCGAAGCCTGGCTTGGAGAATTTTGAGTGCTACTTTACTAGTGTGTGAGATGAGTGAAATTGTGCAGAAGTTTGAGCATTCTTTGGCATTGACTTTCTTTAGGATTTGAATGAAAACTGACCTTTTCCAGTCCTGTGGCCACTGCTGAGTTTTCCAAATTTACTGGCATATTGAGTGCAGCACTTTCACAGCATCATCTTCCAGGATTTGAAATAGCTCAACTGGGATTCCATCACCTCCACTAGCTTTGTTCGTAGTGATGCTTTCTAAGGCCCACTTGACTTCACGTTCCAGGATATCTGGCTTTAGATGAGTGATCATGCCATCGTGATTATCTGGGTCGTGAAGATCTTTTTTGTACAGTTCTTCTGTGTATTCTTGCCACCTGTTCTTAATATCTTCTGCTTCTGTAAGGTCCATTCCATTTCTGTCCTTCATTGAGCCCATCTTTGCATGAAATGTTCCCTTGGTATCTCTAATTTTCTTGAAGAGATCTCTAGTCTTTCCCATTCTGTTGTTTTCCTCTATTTCTTTGCATTGATCGCTGAGGAAGGCTTTCTTATCTCTTCTTGCTATTTTTTGAACTCTGCATTCAGATGCTTATATCTTTCCTTTTCTCCTTTGCTTTTCACTTCTCTTCTTTTCACAGCTATTTGTAAGGCCTCCCCAGACAGCCATTTTGCTTTTTTGTATTTCTTTTCCATGGGGATGGTCTTGATCCCTGTCTCCTGTCCAGTGTCATGAACCTCCGTCCATAGTTCATCAGGCACTCTATCTATCAGATCTAGTCCCTTAAATCTATTCCTCACTTCCACTGTATAATCATAAGAGATTTGATTTAGGTCATACCTGAATGGTCTGGCAGAAATGCACCGGCTGAGATGGACTGTGCGGCAGAAGTGTGGCGGAGAGGAGCTACCCCATGCCTGAGGTCAGGGTTGGAGGCCAAGAGGAGCAACCCCACATCCAAGGAGCGGTGGCTGCATGGGCGCAGGAGGGCTGAGAGGAGCTACTCTATGTTCAAGGTCAGGAGGGGCGGCTGTGAGGAGATACCCCTCGGCCAAAGTAAGGAGCAGCGGCTGAGCTTTGCTAAAGCAACCATGAAGAGATATCCCACGTCCAAGGTAAGAGAAACCCAAGTAAGATGGTAAGTGTTGTGAGAGGGCATCAGAGGGCAGACACACTGAAACCATAATCACAGAAAACTAGGCAATCTAATCACATGGACCACAGCCTGGTCTAACTCAATGAAACTAAGCCATGCCGTGTGGGGCCACCCGAGACAGATGGGTCATAGTGGAGAGGTCTGACAGAATGTAGTCCACTGAAGAAGGGAATGGCAAACCACTTCAGTATTCAATACTGAGAGATATCAATAACCTTAGATATGCAGATGACACCAGCCTTATGGCAGAAACGAAGCGGAAGGAAGAGCCTCTTGATGAAATTGAAAGAGGAGAGTGAAAAAGTTGGCTTAAAGCTCAGCATTCAGAAAATGAAGATCATGGCATCTGGTCGCATCACTTCATGGGAATTAGATGGAGAATCAGTGGAAACAGTGTCAGACTTTATTTTGGGGCTCCAAAATCACTGCAGATGGTGATTGCAGCCATGAGATAAAAGACGCTTACTCTCTGGAAGGAAAGTTATGAGCAACCTAGATAGCATATTCAAAAGCAGAGACATTACTTTGCCAACAAAGGTCCATTTAGTCAAGGCTATGGTTTTTCCCGTGGTCATGTATGGACGTGAGAGTTGGACTGTGAAGAAAGCTGAGTGCTAAAGAATTGATGCTTTTGAACTGTGGTGTTGGAGAAGACTCTTGAGAGTCCCTTGGACTGCAAGGAGATCCAACCAGTCCATTCTAAAGGAGATCAGTCCTGGGTGTTCATTGGAAGGACTGATGCTAAAGCTGAAACTCCAGTACTTTGGCCACTTCATGCGAAGAGTTGACTCATTGGAGAAAACCCTGATGCTGGGAGGCGTTGGGGGCAGGAGGAGAAGGGGACAACAGAAGATGAAATGGCTGGATGGCATCACCGACTCTATGGACATGAGTTTGAGTGAACTCCAGGAGCTGGTAATGGATAGGGAGGCCTGGCATGCTGCGATTCATGGGGTCACAGAATGTTGGACACGACTGAGCGACTGATCTACTGAAGTGACTCCTCTGTCCGTGGAATTTTCCAGGCAAGAATACTAGAGCCAATTGCCACTTCCTACTCCAGAGGATCTTTCCAACCCAAGGATCGAACCTGCATCTCTTAAGTCTCCTGCAGTGGCAGGCGCATTCTTTACCACTGCACCACCTGGGAAATTTAGCCCATGTTATCCAGCAATGCAATTCTTGCCCGTTTTCACTGGTCGGTTATATCCAACAGGTTTCTCCTCAAGCACCCACAGCCTTCCATCTCATTTGTTCCACCTTTGCCTTGCCTTCCCATTTTCCCATTTTCAGGTTTTCTCTCAACTCCTACCTTATCTTTTACCTTCCTTGTTTCTTTAGTCTGAATGGTCACAGATGACAAGAATGGTCACTGACATCTTTACTTCCCCAGCGAGTCCGAGATGGGCTCACCACAGAAGATGGTAATCCCATTTCTTTTGTGAATTTACATTGTCTATGTTGACCGTATAAATAAATAAAGCAAGAAAACTCATACTGGCCTATTGCACTCTTCTGCAGTTTATTAATCCTGAGAAAACTGGTGTAAACTCCCCACTGAGGGGGAGAAAATTGTTCCTGAAAATCAAGGAACCCAAAGTACACATGCATATCAGTGAGACTCAAGAGCATGTAGTTTAAATAAAAGCAAATTAAATACATTAGTGTTTATCTTGACATCACTGAGACTTACTAATAAAAAGAATTCTTTTTCTGAATGGAATTATAATGAATACAAAAAGGTGAAATGATTTATTAAATTACTGCCATCTTCCCTCCAGGTTTGGGTTTCCCTCGTGGCAGAGACAGTAAAGTATCTGCCTGCAATGCAGGAGACCTGGGTTCAATTCCTGGGTCAGGAAGACCCCTGGAGAAGGAAATGGTAACCCACTCTAGTACTCTCCCCTGGAATACCCCATAGACAGAGGAGACTGATGGGCTACAGCCCATAGGGTCACAAAGAGTCATACACGACTGAAGTGACTTTGCATTCACTTTCTTTCCCTCCAAGTGTAGGATATACTTTTTGACATGGCACAAACCCCATGGCAACATTCACTTTAACAGAATTCTGAAAGAACTAAGTTTATTTCATCAGGGTTTGTTTTTTCATGAAATAATCCTTAAGCAAGTATTCTGGTTCTCTGCTTCTCACTTCCTGATTTGAACTGACCTGGTGACATTTTTTTTTGGTGGAACAATAGGACATAGATTGATACTATCCCACTTGACTTAATGTCTTTGAGTTAATACAAATAATGTTGGATGATTTGATATTAAAATAAAAATTTCAGGGACTTTCCTGGTGGCCCAGTGGCTAAGACTACAAGCTCCCAAAGCAGGGGATCCAGATTCAATCCCCAGTCAGGGAACTAGATCCCACATGCCACAAATGAGACGTGGCACAGCTAAATTAATTTTTAAAATAAAATAAAAATTTTAAAGCAACTTCCTAGACCTTGAATTTGGAAGACAATGCCTTTCCCCAGTATTAGAAATGTAAAGCATTTTAAAGTTGACTATGCATTCTCCAGAGAGTTTGGTTTCTATTGAGCATGATTGTATGAAAAGATCAAGCCCCAAATATATAAGAGAAGAAACTGAAAACTGTATTATGTTTCATTACAGAGAGATATGGATCCTATGCATGCACACGTGCTGAGTTGTTTCAGTTCTGTCTGACTCTTTGAAATCCCGTGGACTGTAGTCCACCAGACTCCTCTGCCCGTGGGATTCTCCATACAAGAATACTGGAGTGGGTTGCCAGGCCATCCTCCAGGGGATCTTCCCAACCCAGGGATCAAACCCATGTCTCCTGTGGCTCCTACTTTGCGGGCAGATTCTTTACCACTGAGCCACCAGGGAAGTCCATAGATCCTATAATCTAGACTAAATGAAATGGAAAAAGACTTTGGGAAAGACATGGCACCAGTATTTAAATAGTCTAGAAATGGTGATAATTTATTCTTCTTAAAGCTGTCCAAGGAGGAAAACCTGGCAATGTCTTTCCATGGTCTATACAGAGATTTACTGCTTCATGGTAGAATTCCTTACATTTAATAGAAACCTTTGAATTTTATGCTATTATGAATATTTCCTGGGTTTAATATATTTGTGCATGAAACTTCTTTTCTGTGGTTAGGTTAATTTATTTAGGGAAGTTTCTCCAAATTTAATTGGTGAGTAGGCATTTAAAGCCTCATTGAAAATAGCCAAATGCATAAACAAAGATTATACCAATTTACATTTCCACCACCAAGAGATGAAAAAGCAGATTTCATCATATACTTGACGTCCAAACTGCTCTTGGTGTGTAAGAAACGTACTTTGGGTTGGAGGAATCCACCAAGACACCAAGATACCAAGATACTAGCAGGATTTGGTGCTTTCATCTTCCTTTCTTCAGATGGTTTGAAGAGTATAAAACTGTTTGTATTATTATGAAGGAGGGCTGAAGAAGGGTAATCTACTTTGTAATTCAGTATCATATGGATGTGTGATCTTCCATACATTTCTATTGACTTAACAAATCTTTGTTTATCTATTGCTATGTTCTATGTTCTGGGCTTTGTTTTAGACTCTGGGAGCAAAAATGGTTAATACATATTATTGTTCTCAAGGTAAAAGTTACAGTTATAACTAAACTCTTCATCTAAACAGCATATAGCAGTGGTCAAAAGCAATTTGGGTAGTGGCCTATTACAATAAATGATTATTGAGGAAAGTCTTCTATACTATCTCTGTTAATGTTATTTCTAAACCATATTTCAACAAACATTTATTACTTCCTGTCATATGCAAGGCACTAACCTGAGAAATGCAATGTGAATCTGATAATATGTGAGACATTAGACTCTTGAGAGTCCCTTGGACTGCAAGGAGATCCAACCAGTCCATTCTAAAGGAGATCAGTCCTGGGTGTTCTTTGGAAGGAATGCTGCTAAAGCTGAAACTCCAGTACTTAGGCCACCTCATGTGAAGAGTTGACTCATTGGAAAAGACTCTGATGCTGGGAGGGATTTGGGGCAGGAGGAGAAGGGGACAACAGAGGATAAGATGGCTGGATGGCACCACTGACTCGATGGACGTGAGTTTAAGTGAACTCCGGGAGTTGGTGATGGACAGGGAGGCCTGGCGTGCTGCGATTCAGGGGGTCACAAAGAGTCGGACACGACTGAGCGACTGGACTGACTGACTGAGTGTGTCTTTGTTGTGGTTGTTGTTTAGTCATTCAGTTGTGTCTGACTCTTTGTGACCCCATGGACTGTAACCTGTCAGGCTCCTCTCTCCATGGGATTCCCCAGGCAAGAATACTCAAGTGGGTTGCCATTTCCTCATCCAGGGGATCTTCCTGACCCAGGGATCAAACTCAAGTTTCTTTGTCTCCTGACTAGAGGCAGACAAATCTTTATAGGTCTCCAGTGTTTCTTTACATCTTGTGAACAGAGATTTGGTTCCAGATCATCCTTTCAAGGATGTGTGTATAGTGAACTGCCTTAGATGGTAGAGATAATGTCTCCCTTTGGAGCAGAGGGCACATTCAGTAATGTCCGATAGGAAAAGTAATATCTCCATTTGGGGAAAGGGTTTCCTTGTTAAAGATTTGGCTCTCAGGGTCTCTTAGCTATAACACAAACTCACTGTGCATGGAGCATCACCCTGGGCCATTCTGAGTCACCCCATCTATGGATGTGAGAGTTGGACTATAAAGAAAGCTGAGCACTGAAGAATTGATGCTTTCAAACTGTGGTGTGGGAGAAGACTCTTGATAGTCGCTTGGACTGCAAAAATCCTAAAGGAAATCTGCCCTGAATATTCATTGGAAGGACTGATGCTAAAGCACCAATACTGTGGCCACCTGATGCAAACAACTGACGCATTGGACAAAGACCTTGACGCTGGGAAAGATTGAAGGCACAAGAAGGGGATGACAGAGGATGAGATGGTTGGATGGAATCACTGACTCAATGGACATGAGTTTGGGTAAGCTCTGGGAGCTGGTGATGGACAAGGAAGCCTGGTGTGCTGCAGTTCATGGAGTGGCAAAGAGTTGGACACGACTGAATGATTGAACTGAACTGAACTGAGCTGAACTGATGGAACTAGGGAGACAAGCAGAACTGGTGTGAATGTGAAGTTCGTGTTGCCTGATGAACTAAGAGTAATAAATCCTTTGTCTCTGATCCAGGAGTCTCCTGTTCCTTGGTCAGCATCCATGAAACTGTGGCAGACCAACTTGTTGGCTCTAAAATAGGTAAAATCTTGGCAGTGCCAATCAAGAAGTTTACTATTTAATCAGGAGTTTAAGAAAAGCACAGAGATAACCATGACACATTACAATTGTGGTCACAGTTACTCAAAATACTATAGAGAAGGGCAAAATTGATTCTGACCAAGAGACAGTTAATTTTTTTTAATTTTATTTATTTATTTTAGTTGGAGGCTAATTACTTTACAATATTGTAGTGGTTTTTTGCCATACATTGACATGAATCAGCCATGGGTGTACATGTGTTCCCCATCCTGAATCCACCCCCCCAACCTCCCTCCCCATCCCATCCCTCTGGGTCACCTCAGTGCACCAGCCCTGAGGACCCTGTCTCGTGCATCGAACCTGGACTGGCGATCTGTTTCACATATGGTAACATACATGTTTCAATGCTATTCTCTCAGATCATCCCACCCTCACCTTCTCCCACAGAGTCCAAAAGAGTGTTCTATACATCTGTGAAGAGAGAGTTTCATGTAGGAAGTTAAGGGAAAGAAAAGGAAATGCCTCAAAATATTGTCATTCTCTTCCTATTTCTGTGAGCATTCTTTCTCAGTGTTATCTTCTGCTGGCTCAGCATCTGTTGTTGGAAGCCCCCAAGATTCTGTCATTGGCCCACTTCTCTTGGCCATCTACGTCCTTTGGGGAATTTTATCCATTCACATGACATCAGCTGCCCAATTATGCATCTTGGCCCTGCATGTCTTTCCAAACTCCAGCTCTCTGTTTCTGATTGTCTACTTCACATCTGGATACTTTATAGGTGACTCAAACTTAACATGCCCACAACTGCACTTATTCTCTCATCTTCCAACATATTCATTCATCTCTTCCTTCCTGTAACTGTTAAAGGAATCATCATTTCCCAGGCCTCATGCAAGAAATCCGCACAGAATTCTCACTGCTAGGCAGGCATGGGGTCAGAACAAAGAAAGTCAGTTTAATAGTTATCAGCCTGGGGTAAATAATGTCGCTAGAGTCAGTTAAGTATTGATACTCTCAATAAATTTGGACCTGAGAGTTGTCCTGTCCTTTCAAAGTGACTCTATCTCTAATCTGATCCACAAGGGATTGACTTGACAGTTCAACGTTACTCTTTTTATTTAATTCTTGTTGGAGTATAATTGCTTTA
The DNA here is from genome assembly GCF_023091745.1 of Budorcas taxicolor. Classification (NCBI taxonomy): domain Eukaryota; kingdom Metazoa; phylum Chordata; class Mammalia; order Artiodactyla; family Bovidae; genus Budorcas; species Budorcas taxicolor. The sequence goes on from NC_068931.1 coordinate 25,306,985, forward strand.
CAATATGGTGCTAGTTTCTGCTGTAGTACAATGTGAATCAGCTATATGTATACATATATCCCCTCCTTCTTGAGCCTCCCTACGCCCCAACCCCACCCTTCTAGGTCATCACAGAGCCTTGAGCTGAGTTTCCTGTGCTATACAGAGCTTCCCATTAGCTATCTATTTCACACATGGTAGCTCATATACGTCAACGCCACTCTCTCAATTTGTCCCACTCTTCTCCCCCGCCCCACGCCCTGATTCCACAAGTCTCTCTATGTCTGAGTCTCTGTTCCTGCCCTGCAATTAGATTCCTCAGTACCATTTTTCTAGATTTCATATATATGTATTCAGTTCAGCTCAGTTCAGTTCAGTCGCTCACTCGTGTCTGACTCTTTGCGACCCCATGAATCGCAGCACACCAGGCCTCCCTGTCCATCACCAACTCCCGGAGTTCACTCAGACTCACGTCCATCGAGTCAGTGATGCCATCCAGCCATCTCATCCTCTGTCATTCCCTTATTAATATACGATATTTGTTTTTCTCTTTCTAGCTTATTTCACTCTATTTCAAAGTTCTCATTGGCTCCTCATCCTTGTCCTTGCGCTCCGTGTCCTACCCACGCTGGATACTACACAGATCTGTTTGGTATCCAAGGGATTCACAATCATTTTTGGAGAGTTGTTTTCTCCCATGAAGTGAATTAATAAGCAAGTTCTGAGGATTTTACTTCCTTAGTAAATATCCTATATCTGTCCCCTTATTTTTATTTCTAGACTCCACTGTCCTGTTGCAACCTTTGAACACCTATGACTAGCTTCTTCTGCTGCCTCCTGTGTCCTCTATTTCTTTCTTGTATACTCTTTCTAAAACGTTCTCTTCAAAAATTCAAACCTAAAAAATTCAAACCTGATGAAAATTCTGTGCTCAAGATCGCACAGTACCTCCCATGACTGATACCATAGGTCACTTACTACAGGTCCTTTATGATAAAGTTCAACTTCCTTCACAGGACAGACAAACCTCTCCGTGATCTGAACCCTATCCAACTCTCCAGCCTCATCTCAGCTACTCCATCCCTCAAATCTCACGATACAGCACAATTACCCTGATTTTTAAAATAGTTATTTGTTTGGCTGCCCTGGGTCTTAGTTATGGCACGTGGGATCTTCGATTTTCATTGTGGTGTGCAGGATCTTTTAACTGCAGCATGCAGGATCTAGCTCCTCAACTGGGAATCGATAGCGGGCCCCCTGCATTGGGAGTGTGACCTCTAAGCCACTGGCCCACCAGGAAAGTCCTTAAATTGTACCGATTTTAATTCTTGCCATACAATATGCTGCTTCTCGCCTCCAGGCTATAACTCACATGACTCCTTTTCCCTAGGGTTCACTTCCTAGTCTCTCCTTCTGTCCTGTCTTGACTTGGCTAATTCATCCTGTCGCTTGTTTCTCTATTGGTCATCTCCTTGAAGAAGTTTGTGAGGTTCTTAACCAATTCATTGCTGAGTAAGACTCAAAATATCACTATGCATCTCTAAGCCCTACCATGCTGGATTGTAATTACCTTTATTTCCTGTGTTTCTGGCTCTCTTACTAGATTAAGACACTTGGGAGCGAGAACTCATCTTCGCAGTCCTATTGGCTTGAATGGTGCCTGGCATATAAGTATTCAACAAATATTTATTGAATGATGACTAGAAAGATAGAAGAGTGAGAGATGAGCTATGAACATTTACATAGGAATTTAATTAGTGTACATTTAAAATTTTAATGAATGGAAAAATGTACAGACTATAGTATGGTGCTCTTCTGAAAGGGTATTATTAATACCATAACAAAGATATCAACAATAAGATAGATTTGGCTGCTATTCCTAATTATTATAAATATTTTCTTTTTTTCTGCTAAACTGGTAAATTAATCATGTAATAGATACATTGGAACATAGTCAATACTTTCAAACTGACATATTTAACCTTTTGGCATGGTAAATACAAAGCCTTTATAATATCAGCATGCATAAAAAGCAAAGTTTATATTAATATTACATGTTTGTCCTTCTTTTCTTTCTTCTTCCCCCTCTTTCTCTCTTCCTTTTCTTCTTTTATACTGAATTCATTTCCACTTATATCAATTCAAAAATGTACTCTAAGAGCAGGAGTCCAACACTCTGGGCATTCATTGAGGTTCAGTGCATCCCTGGAGGATAATCCCTGGTAAGATGGTCTGGTGGGCAGGGAAGCTGGAACTTATTAAGGTGCATAACTCAAAGATTCCCAAGAAAAGGGAAGGTCATTTCAGCACGTCCAGGGTTAGTGACTTTCGTACATAGGGGGCAGGGGACTACTTTCCAGGGCCAGCATGGGAGAGTCAGAAATATCGTTAAGAAACTGTATTAGGGCTCTCCAGAGAAACAAAACTGTGTGCATGTGTAAGTATATGTATGCATATATGTGTACATATATATGTCAAGAGATATAAGGAATTCAGAAGCCTGGGGATGTGCTGTCCATAAGCTGGAGACCTAGGAAAGCCAATGATGTAGTTCCAGTCCAAATCCAAAGTTCTGAGAACAGGACAGGTGTTCTCAGATGTTAGTCCCATGGTGAGGGCAGAAGAGGACCCATGTCCCCACTCAAGCTGTCAGGCAGAGAGCGGGAATTCTCCTTTTCCCCCATTCTGTGCTCTAGCCATGCTTCTCAGTCGATGCGCTGATGCCCACCCGCAGTGGGGAGAGCAATCTGTTTTGCTCAGTCTATAGCTTTAAATGCTAACTCATCGCCCTCATAGACACATCCAGAAATTGTTTAACCAAATACCAGGGCACTGCATGGCCCAATCAAGTTAACATGTAAAATTAACCATCACAGAAATAAAGCCCTCTTTTTGGTTAAAAAAAATCTTTTATGATATCACTTATATGTGGAATCTACAAAAAAAAGGGGGGGTACAAATGAACTTACAAAGCAGAAGCACAGTCACAGATGTAGAAAACAAACATAGTTGCCAGAGGATAAGGTGGGGAGGGATAAATTGGGAGGTTGGGGTTGACGTATACACACTACTATATATAAAATAGATAACTAATAAGGATCTGCTGTATAGCACAGGGAACTCTACTCAATCCTTTTTACATGAGAAAATAATTTTTAAAAAAGAGTGGATATATGTATATGCATAACTGATTCATTTTACTGTACACCTGAAACTAACACAACACTGTAAATCAACTCTACTCCAATAAAAACTAAAAAGAAAGTCTCTCAATTTTGAAAAATCATGTGACACATGACATTTCCAAATCACATTTTGGAATACATATCAACATGGTAAAATGAGGGATAAAGTTAGACTACAAAATTATGTCACAGGTTGATCCAAATTAAATAGGTAGAGACAAATATATATAAGTAAAAGAATATACACCAAATATGAACAGTGATAAATTGTTGTTATGCAGTTACTAAGTCCTGTTCGACTCTTTGTGACCCCATGGACTGCAGTATACCAGACTCCTCTGTCCCTCACTACCTCCCAGAGTTTGCTCAAATTCATGTCAATTGAGTTGGTGATGCCATTCAACCATCTCATCCTTTGCCACCCGCTTCTCCTTTTGCCTTCAACCTTTCCCAGCATCGGGGTCTTTTGCAGTGAATTGGGTCTTCACATCAGGTGGCCAAAGTATTAGAGCTTCAGCCTCAGCATCAGTCCCTTCAATGAATATTTAGGGTTGATTTACTTTAGGATTGACTGGTTTGATCTCCTTGCAGTCCAAGGTACTCTCAAGAGTCTTCTCCAGCACCACAATTTGAAAGCATCCATTCTTCAGTGCTAAGCCTTCTTTATGGTCCAAATCTCACATCTGTGCATGACTACTGGGAAAACCATAGCTTTAACTATATGGACCTTTGTCAGCAAAGTGATGTCATTGTTTTTTAATACACTGTCTAGGTTTGTCATAGCTTTTATTCCAAGGAGCAGTTGAATTGTAGGTTACACTGTTTCTTAACTGTATGTTCTATATTTTAAAAATTTTATGAAATAGACACCTAAATACCACTTTGGAGAATTTTAAATTTGTCTCTGAGGTGGGAGAAAGGCATAAACTCTTTAAGAGGTGAATTTGGGAGTGAGCATTTACTCAGAGAAGGCCATGGCACCTCACTCTAGTATTCTTGCCTGGAAAGTCCCAGGGATGGAGAAGCCTGGTAGGCTGCAGCCCATGGGGTCACTTCCCTTGTGGCTTAGCTGGTAAAGAATCCGCCTGCAATGCAGGAGACCCAGGTTCAATCCCTGAGTTGGGAAGATCCCTGGAGAAGGGAAAGGCTACCCACTCCAGTATTCTGGCCTGGAGAATTCCATGGACTAGTCCACAGGTCGCAAAGAGTCGGACACGACTGAGCGACTTTCACTTTCATGCATTGGAGAAGGAAATGGCAACCCACTCCAGTGTTCTTGCCTGAAGAATCCCAGGGACGGTGGAGCCTGGTGGGCTGCCGCCTATGGGGTCGCACAGAGTAGGACACGACTAAAGTGACTTAGCAGCAGCAGCAGAGTATTTACTGGAGTTGTGCATGATCTCAATTCTAAGTAAACGAAGGTGACACTCCAGCCTCCATAAACCGGGAACCTGAGTGTGAGAGCAGTCAGGGAAGAAAGATGCACCCAGTTTGGACCAGGGGGGTCAGGGGTCCAGGACAGGTGTGCCACATAAGCATATTCTCCCTGTCTTTCTCTTTTCACTGCTTACTTCAAAGCGGGGTAGAAACATATCTGATGGCCTCTCTTTAGAGGATTTGTCAGCAGGGAGCTAAAATCTCATTATCTTTCAAGGGAGAGGCTTAAATGTGGAACTGCCTCTGATACTAAAACTCCTTTGAAGCTTCAAATCACTGGAATACCAACAACAAACTTGCCCACATCCTGTGAAGATTTCTGCACTAAGAAATATTTATTAATAATTATTATTTGGGCAACAATATAAACAAAATGAAATGTTGTCTGCCTGTGCTTTGTTGCATTAAATATATTTACTAAGAAAAATATAAATTATCTTATGAACCATACACTTTTCTTTGTGAAAAGAATCTGAGCTTATCTGTTGATACTTCACAAGTGTTATAGTCAACTAAGCTATTTCTTTAACCAATATGTTAAATGTATGATTGCTGCTGCTGCTAAGTCGTTTCAGTCGTGTCCGACTCTGTGCAACTGCATAGACGTCAGCCCACCAGGCTCCGCCGTCCCTGGGATTCTCCAGGCAAGAACACTGGAGTGGGTTGCCATTTCCTTCTCCAATGCATGCATGCATGCTAAATCGTTTCAAAAATGTATGACTAAAAACTATTAATACATGAAAATTAGTAATTAGTGATTAGTTAGTAATTGTGTTTTATTTTAGTAAAGTTCTTGAAACTGCAGAACTATAGAGCTAAGCTACGAATCACTTAACCACTCCTTTGGAAAGCCTTGCACGTAATTTACAAAGAACACAGGAGCCAGGACCACCGCGAATCACCAGCAGCTTCTCAGACTGACATCTTGTGTTTGCTTGGGAGGAAAAATACCATCTATAAAGAGCTTGCTTCTTCATAAACCCAAACCCATAACCTATAGAGTTACACATACACACATACACACACACACACACACACACACATGATGATTTTGGTAAATTCAATAATTATATTGTCATTTGCTTTTTATATTTGTTATAATTCTTAAATTTTATAAGCTCCTACTTTAGCCATAATGTTCCCTGCTTTACTAAACTGTAAATACTTCAAGCACAAAAAAGGGCTTTCTTGGTGGCTCGGTGGTAAAGAATCACCTGGCAAAGCAGGAGATGTGGCTTCGATCTCTGGGTAGGGAAGATCCCTAGAAGAAGGAAATGGCAGCCCACTCCAATATTCTTGCCTGAGAAATCCCATGGACAGGGCAGCATGGCAGGCTATAGTTCATGGGGTTGCAAAGACTTAGACATGATTAAACAACAACGCACAGAAGAATTGTTATTTAAAAGGGTGGTTTTAACACTTAGGCTTGTGTTATGAACTGTAAAATAAAATCAGTGGATCATGAATACTGCTAAAAATTAAACAGTAAAGAACAGATTAAAAGATCAGGATTCAGTATGCATTAGAAGCACACAAAAAAGTGATGTTTTGGAAAACTTTTGTTTTGATAATACATGTATGTGTATACTGGGTTGCAATGTGATACATATTTTTACATATTTTGCAATGGGAATACATTGTGTATGTTTTCGAAAAGCAAGCATGCCCCACAAAATCCAGTTTGCAACTTGGAATATTTCTCCTTGATATGGATATTTTCCTTTAATATTCCTATATTGACACTGTACTACAGATATTAGTCAATGATCTACTTAAGAAAGGCATGCTCTATAGGGAAAGCAGGAAAGGAAGAGATGACAAAGTAAAATTCTGAATATATTTTAAAATCCTTCCTGAAAGTACCCATATGGGATATACTTCTTTATGGCACTCTACTTTTCCATTTATACATTCTCTTGATAGACAGATAGGATAAGAAGTTTGATTAGTTTACCTGCATGTAGAGAACTTACTATGTGCCAGCTGCGGAGGAGGCAAATATAGTAAAACAAGCTCTTCTGAGGGTGAAATCCTGGCAAAGGAAACTACAAACAAGGTAATCAACAGTAAACTAATAACACACTAACAATTTTAATATGTTGTAACTGATGGGTCCAGAGGCACATTTCCAGTTCAGTGACAAAATTGCAGAACTTGATTTCAATAAATAAAATTTAAATTTTCAGATAAGTGAGAAGAACTGGGGGCCAATCTAATAGTAACCATTGTTGTTATGGAATCAGAGCCTTAAAAATCTTAAAAATGTCTAGACCTGATGAATATTGATCATTCATAATCCAGATGTGGTATCCTACTTAACAATAAGGAGGAGGAAATGGCAACCCAAGAACTCTAGTATTCTCGCCGGGAAAGTTCCACGGACAGAGGAGCCTCGTGGGCTATCATCCATGGGGTCTCAAAAAAGTTGGACATGACTTAGTGACTGAACATGCACACACTAAATGACACAGAGTAAGGACGATTTGGTTCAATTCAACACTAAATGAGCCCTTTCCATGTTCCAGGCATGGTAGCAAGACCTGGAGAAACAAAGGTGAATAAAAGACACTTTCAGTGACCATGGGTAATAATGGTCTAGTAGGAAAGTCAAACATAAAATCAGATGGTAAAGCACAGAGCAATGAGCACAATTAAAAGCGGAGTATTGCCAGGTATGATAGTGACAAGGGAAAGAGAGGGTCAGCTCTTTGAAGGAAACAGAATTTCATGGAAAAGAAAGGAAGAAAAGCATTCCAAGCCAAGAGGACCGCCTCTTCGAGGGCATGTATTGGGTTGGCCAATAAGTTTGTTTGGGTTTTCCCATAAGTTGTAATGGAAAAACCTGATGAAACATTTTGGCCAACCCAGTATTAGCATGGCATATTTGGGCAACTACAAGAAAGTACTACTACTGTCTACTACTACCACCAGATTGTGAGGTATCAGCAGGCAGTCAGTCAAGATGAGGCTGGAGAGGACACCCAATCACATAAAGGAAGAATATTTTATACAGACAAAGGGCTTTACACTTTATTCCACTGACACTGAAGATAAAGACATTGTACAAGGTTTTAAGTGCAGAGTGACTTAAGTTAGGCGACAGTATGGACTTTAGTTGACAGGGAAAAGAGCTTAGAGACCCAGAAAACACCAGGGCTATGAACTTTAATATCACACTTGACTGCTAGCCTATTATGTGACCCAGAACATTCTGATATAAAGAAAACCAACATGTAATGTTTTTATCTCGTAAAGCCGATAATGCAGAGAATTAACAAATTATGCACGTATAAAATGAAGCTTCACAGTTAGGAAGTCATGAAGCGCCCCTCATAGGAGTCATATAGTATCATATACCTGATTCACTTCTGAGCTTATCAGCATATGAAGAGTCGTCACGGCCACTGCCTGGATTGGCTGGGTGACAGGACTGGCTCACTGTGGAATTAACCCCACAGACTCTAGCTTTAGGGACAGAGGTTCCACAGGTGGGAGCAGGCACCTGGGTTTTCCATTTGAGGACTGATGCGCTCTACTACTTGCCAGATATAACTGTTCTTCCAAAATCGAATCACTTCCTCACAGCTCCGTTTGCCTCTCTAAACTTTGCCCCTTCAAAATCAGTACTTCAGGACTTCCCTGGTGGTCCAGTGGTTAAGACTGAGTGCCCAGTGCAGGGGGCCTGGGCTCACTCCCTGGTCAGGGAACTAGATCCCACATGCTGAAACTAAAGATCCTGCATGCCACCACTAAGTTCCTGTATGCAGCAGTGAAGATCCCAAGGGCCGCAACTAAGACTTGGCACAGCCAAATAAATAAATGAATATAAATACGTTTTTAAAAAGTAATCAGAAAGGTTTTTTTTAAAAGAAAACAAAAGAAAAAACCCCAATACTTCTTTTAGCCCTTCCCATGTGTCAGTGCAGTGAAAGCCACTCAGTGGTGTTTGACTCTTTGTGACCCCATGGACTATACAGTCCATGGACTTCTCCAGGCCAGAATACTGGAGTGGGTGGTCCCACTTCAGTATTCCTTTCTCCGGGGGATCTTCCCCACCCAGGGATTGAACCTGGGTCTCTCAGATTGCAGGCGGATTCTTTACCATCTGAGCCACCAGGGAAGCCCAAGAATACTGGAGTGAGTAGTCTAATCCCTTCTCCAGTGGATCTTCCTGACCCAGGAATCCAACTGGGCTATCCTGCTTTGCAGGTAGATTCTTTACCAGCTGAGCCACCAGGGAAGCCCTCCTATGTGTCAGGCCCTGTTCTGAATGCTCAACATATATTAAAAGATTACATTTTCATATCAACCCTATGAGATGAGAACTATTATTTTTATCTTAGTCTATTTGGGCTGTTATTACAGACTATCATAGACTAGGGGGTTTATAAACAACAGAAATTTATTTCTTACAATTCTGGAGGCTGGAAAGTCCAAGATCAAGGCATTGGTAGATTCTGAGTCTGGTGAGAACCGTTTTCTTTCTTTTTAAAATAAAGCCTCTTGATGAAAGTGAAAGAGGAGAGTGAAAAAGTTGGCTTAAAGCTCAACATTCAGAAAATGAAGATCATGGCATGTGGTCCCATCACTTCATAGGAAATAGATGGGGAAACAGTGGAAACAGTGTCAGACTTTATTTTGGGGGGCTCCAAAATCACTGCAGATGGTGATTGCAGCCATGAAATTAAAAGACACTTACTCCTTGGAAGGAAAGTTATGACCAACCTAGATAGCATATTCAAAAGGAGAGACATTACTTTGCCAACAAAGGTCTGTCTAGTCAAGGCTATGGTTTTTCCAGTGGTCATGTATGGATGTGAGTTGGGCTGTGAAGAAAGCTGAGCACCGAAGAATTGATGCTTTTGAGATCCAACCAGTCCATTCTAAAGGAGATCAGTCCTAGGTATTCTTTGGAAGGAATGATGCTAAAGCTGAAACTCCAGTACTTTGGCCACCTCATGCGAAGCTGACTCATTGGAAAAGACTCTGATGCTAGGAGGGATTGGGGGCAGGAGGAGAAGGGGATGACAGAGGATGAGATGGCTGGATGGCATCACCAACTCGATGGACGTGGGTTTGGGTGAACTCCGGGAGTTGGTGATGGACAGGGAGGCCTGGTGTGCTGCAATTCGTGGGGTCGAAAAGAGTTGGAGAGACTGAACTGAACTGAAAGTTTATTAATTTTTTTAATTGAAGGATAATTGCTTAGGGCCTGTTTTCTTGTTCATGATCTAATCATCTCCCCAAATCACCACCTGGGGATTAGGTTTCAACCTAAGAATTTGGGGAGAACACAAACATTCAGTCTATATCAATCGTCCCCATTTTTTCAGAAGAGGAAACAGCAAGTTGCCCAAGCTCCTGAATAGAAGCAGAGTCACTAATCAAATCCATGCCATCTGGCATTGGAGTCAATATTTTAATCACCATAAAATGCTGCCTTCCACAAATCTCAATTTAAAACATATTTGGCAGGAATGAGGGACCAGTACATTGAATTTTGCTTTACAGAAAATTTTTCTTGGGGGTTTCTTTTTCGTAAACTGTAAAATCTTGTAAGTTTTGCCCCTGTACCCAGTTGTTACACTTTTATGTGAGTGGTTTGCACTGGCCCAACAATCTTAAGACAACATGCCTCCTCATATCATGTTTGGAAGTGCAGTCCAGTCAGACTGAAAGAGTACTCTTCTCAGTTGATTTTTTTCCCCTACGGTTTAACCAAAACTCTCGTCTTACAAATAAAATCTTTCTGAAGCAGTTCTGCCACGACTGGAGATTATATAAGATTTTGGAGCTCATTAAAATTTCTTTCCTTTAATACTCAAGGTTGAAATGAAAACTCTTCTGCAAGGTCAGCAATAAGAGCAAATCTAATGTAAGTTCTCTATTGATTAAAAAAAAGTTGATGGCATTAATCTTTTTACTTTTTTATCTTGCCTTTAGGTCATAAGTTACCAGCGCTTTCATGGGAAAGAACTACTTTTCCCTATTCCCTGAAGCTTTTAAAGAGGATGTAATAGTAGAAAATAATTTTTTTTTAAATATACCATTTAAGGTTTAAGGATCTACTAACTGGCTGAAGGACCCCTGACCCTATCCATTCTTAAAAGTTTCTTGAATCATTTTTGGAGCCTGAGCTTAATTTTCAGAAATGATTAATTACTTAAATAGGAAGAAAATAGCTGGCATTTGATTGCTTTTCAGTTCAGTTCAGTTCAGTCATGTCCAACCCTTTGCAACCGCATGGACTGCAGCACGCCAGACCTCCCTGTCCATCACCAACTCACAGAGTTTATTCAAACTCATGTCCATTGAGTCAGTGATGCCATCCAACCATCTCATCCTCTGTCATCCCCTTCTCCTCCCACCTTCAATCTTTCCCAGTATTAGGGTCTTTTCAAATGAGTCAGCTCTTTGCATCAGGTGGCCAAAGTATTGGAGTTTCAGCTTCAACATCAGTCCTTCCAATGAATATTCAGGACTGATTCCTTTAGGATTGATTGGTTGGATCTCCTTGCAGTCCAAGGGACCTTCAAGAGTCTTCTCCAACACCATACTTCAAAAGCATCAATTTTTCGGTGCTCAGCTTTCTTTATAGTCCAACTCTCACATCCATACATGACTACTGGAAAATTGGTTCCTTTTAATTTTTTAAAATTCTTCTTTCTGTGAGCAAAACTTCCAACTTTATGGACCTCTGATTCCGAGTGAAAATGTTAGTCTCTCAGTCGTTCGCCTCTTCACCACACCCCTGGACTGGAACCTGCCAGGCTCCTCTATTCGTGGAATTCTCCAGGCAAGAATACAGGAGTGGGTTGCCATTTCCTTCTCCAGGGAAGATTCCAACCCAGCGATCTGAACAGGGATTACCTGCATTGGATGCGGATTCTTTTCCATCGGAATCACCAGGGATTTGGAGTAAAATAGACTAAAAACTGTCCCCCACCTTTTTTTTCCCAAGACTTTTCTGAAAACTTCACATCAGTGAGACAAAGCTGAAAACTTTCAGCAGATTTTGTGAAAATCATCTTCAGTGCTTCTAAGGGGGAGGACAGGGAAAGTGTGAGAAGCATCTCCAGGGTTTTTTTGTAATTGCTATGGAGAGGTTTATTCATTGGCACAGACCTAAGCTAGCCATCTGAAAGGCAGTGGTTGTTTTCAAGTCCCCCTGGGCGGGTGAAGCAGGTGTTTGTTTTGTCTTCCATGCATTGTACACTGAATATGTACTGAAAAATATAAAGAACTGATCTATGTAACCCTTTCACCTGGCCACCACTTGCCTCTGCTGGTGTGTGTGCTGTGTGCCAAGTCGCTTCAGTGGTGTCCCACTCTTTGGGACCTATGGACTGTAGCCCTCCAGGCTCCTCTGTCCATAGGATTCTCCAGGCCAGAATACTGGAGTGGGTTGCCATTTTCTTCTCCAAGGGATCTTCCCAACCCAGGGATCGAACCCAGGCCTCTTGTGACTCCTGCATTAGCAGGTGGGTTCTTTACTACTAGTGCCACCTGGGAAGCCATTATTTTCCTGGTGTAAAATAATCTTAAAAGAAAAAAAGTAGCACTTAAAAGTGAGGATGTGCTTAAAGAAACAGGAATCTTACAGCTACCTCTGAGCTCTGTCTGCAGAGAGTAGGCCACAGTCAATATTGGGGAAAACAGAGTGTTTATCACAGAAAGTGGACTGTGGGCTTGAATCCAGGCATATCTATCTACAAGTGCTCAATCTTGCCAATTTACCAAATGTCTTGGTACGTATATCTAGAAAACGAGAATTAGTCCAACCCTGGGAGGGAAATGAGTGAGAAAAGCATGTGACAACAGCTGGTTCCCGTCGCCTCCCAGTAAATTGGCGTGTCTGTGGCTGTTGGTCTCAATCTCTGCCGTCTCCAGCAGCTTGTCGGTAGGTACAATGAAGGTGCCAACCCGACAGTCATCTTCCCTTGTGTGGATACTGATAATTCGTTACCTTTCTGTTTCTCGGTGATTAGGCCTTTTTCATTCCTCCTTGTAGCCAGAGTCTGGTGTAAAATAATCTTAAAACTTGAGTCTAGACTCAAGGGGGTAACTTCCAGCTGCGTTTCTGGAGAGTTTTAGGACTGTCGGGGCGGGGTGGCGGGAGGCAAGCCAAGGGATGGATGCTTTTCCCAGCTGTGGCACTCTCAAGAGATGGGCACCACACAGATCTCTTGCGCCCTTTAACAGCAACTCCAGCGCCACGGTGAGGGATGGACCGAGAGGGAGCTACATCTTCAGGACGAGTGAGATTCTCGAGCTCGCCGCGTTCCTCCGGGGCGCCCTCCGGGCAGGCCCGGGGAAAGCGAAGGAATGCGGGCGTGCGGCGGCGCCGGGCGAGGCTGCAAGGCGCCGGAGCGGTCGGACGGGGGAGCGAGAGCTAAAGCTTGCGGAGCGCGCCCAGACGCCCGCCGGATCCTGGAGCCGCCGCCTAGCCGAGCCCGCCCGGCTGCGGGGGGCGGGGGAGGCCGAGCGGGAGGCGGGGCGGGGCGGGGCGGGCGGCGCCGGGGAGGCGGGGGCGGGGTCTCTCCGAGCTGCGCAGGCGTTGCTCGCACCTTGTTGATTAGTCAGTGCTGGGAGCGCTGCTATGGCGTTTCTCAGACCCGCGGCTCCTCCTCACACGCTCCAGGCGGAGGGAAGGAGGGGTGAGAGGAGGAGGAGGCGAGCGGGCGGCCGCCGCAGCTGCAGACCCGGGGCCAGAGGAGGAGGCGGAGCGGGAGCCGCCGCAGCCACCCCGGCCGCCGCGGGGCTGCTGCCTGTCCTCTCCGGGCTTGAGGGCACGCGGGGCGCCCCAGCCATGCCCCGCAGCGGCAGCTGAGCCGGCCGCGGGCCCCCTCCGTCCCTCCCTCGCTCCCGGCTGCCGCAGCCGCCGCCGCGCCCCCGGGCTGCCCGCGGCCGGAGTGCCGGGCGCCCCTCGCGCGTCCCAGCTCCGCGAGCGCGAGCAGCGGCGGCCGCCGAGGCGCGGGGTGGTGCCGGCGGCGGGAGCGCGGGGCCGGAGGAGGCGGGGAAGATGGACCCGGCGCCCTCGCTGGGCTGCAGCCTCAAGGATGTGAAGTGGAGCTCGGTGGCCGTTCCGCTCGACCTGCTGGTCAGCACTTACCGACTGCCCCAGATCGCGCGGCTGGACAGCGGTGAGTCCCCGCCCGCGAACCGCAGTCTTGGCTGGGCTGTGCGCGCCTGAGCCGGGGAGGGTGGGACCCTGTGGGGAGTGGGCTGCCCGCCCCCCAGGCGTTGGACTTGGCCCGCGCGGCTGCCGCAGCCCTGGCGCGTCGCTCTCAACTCCCCCCAGCAGCAGCTAGAGATGTGAAAATCAAAGCCCTTGCAGGATAATTAAAAAGGACGCCAAAAAAAAAAAAAAGAAATCAACATTAGGGAAACCTCTGCAGATAGTAATCTGGGAGGCGAGCTGTCCCTCCCTACCCGCCTGCAAGAATTACTCAACCTGAGAAACCCTGAAGAGTTAGCTTAGGTAACTTTCTCACAAAATAATTGTGCTTTGGGTGGCATCTTTATTTTGGCAACTCTCCCCCGCCGCTCCCCAAGAAGGAGCAGATTTTAGGGGGAAAGGTCCTGGATGACCAATGAAAGAGATCACATTTCTCAGAGACCTTTTATTACAGCTTGTCTGTTTTGTTTAAGTCAACTGAAAGTAATTTAGAGCTGTGTGTAGCAAATGTTTTTAGTAGAGGTGATGGTATGCTTAAGGTTAATTATTAGCTTAGCGCATTTCCAGCCTGGAAAAAAAACTGAAGTCCCGAAAACCTGTATTGACCTGGAACCCGAGCTCAAAACTAAGACATGCTCGTGTTTCCTGAAATTGACAACCAGAGACTAACCCCACGTTTCCCAGCTGTTTGTTCTGCAGGTTGACATCTGCAAACAGGTAGATAGATGTGCATACTGTCAAGATACTTTTCGGTTTGAGAGCTGTGACAGACAAGGTGGCAGTTTAGGTGTGTTTTGCCTTTTGTGTTTTCGTAAGAACTTCTGTTGATTTTGGCTTCATGCGATTTCAGACTGTTTGCAGAAACAAGCTGGCCTCTGCTATGGGGCTGCTTGAAGCACCTGGGCCCAGGCCGGCAGGCAAGTTGATAAAGCTGAGCTCACGCCAAATCAGCACTGAGCAGAAAGGTGTCATTTCTGCTCAAAGGACTTGGGTTGCTCCTTTTTCTCTGGAGTCCAGGCATGTGTAACATGAGACGTTATAAGCATCTAAAGGCATTTTTGTTCCCTTTCTTCTGAGGAGTTAGATTAGACGTTTGAAGTACTGCTGTGAAAAATAAAGGCAGGAGAGTTCAAGATCACTGTAAAACAGTCTCCCCGTGCTTACTAGCTTTGTTTAATTGGTGGTGGTAGTCGTGGGCATTGGGAATAAGCTAGGAGTTCTGAAACTAGTGATGAAGGGCAGGTGAGTTCAGGGATGGTCAGGTGGTATGTTTTGAGGCATTTCTGCTTAGAGTGGGAGTGCTTTAAATATGTGTCTGCAGGTCTGAATCAGAGAGAGAGTGTGTGTGTACTCTGAGTTTCATTTATTCTTACATTGTGTGACATTGTGAATACTGAAAGGTTATAGGATTCCTCACTTTTTCCTATCTCTCATCTCTGCTCACTTCACCAAAACTTAATAGCTAGATGGTGAACATGGATGTGTGTGGTGTAAAAGTCACCCAAAAGTTTCATTAAACAAAATTTTAAGAGGCTGAATGTCAGTTGCAGACATAACTTTCAGCTTTACAATCCACTTTCTTCTCTCCCTGCCATTCATAAAAAGGATCTGAATCAGCAGTGTACTCATCCCACACTTCTTTTTCAAATTAGGACGTGGGTAGCAAGTCTTAACAGTGTGTCCTTTCAAGCTGTGGAATGGATGTTGATCACTATGTGTAATTCCAATTCCGTATTGTAAAGTTTCTCTTATTACTGCTTGAGGATCACAGTGGCATGTACAAATTTGGAATCATAGCCAAATACTGCTTTATACTTTGGTCCTTTCACTTAGTCTCATCTTATTAAAAAAAAACCAAAACTTTTTTTAAGCTGCATGCTGTTTCATGGGATGATGGCTGTACCATGTATCGAGTCCCCTGCAGTGGACACCAAAGCTGCTTCATTTTATGAATTTTAAGTTGTGATGTAATGAATACTCTTATACATAAATCTATTTGTTTGGGTTAGGATATATTCCTCCCCTGCTGAATAAACATGTAAATCCTTTTTAAGTCCTTGTTACACATTGCCAAATTGCTTCAGAGACTAAAGGTTGTACTCATGCTCAAGGGAGAATCATGGGAGTAGCAGTTTCCCTACAACCTTAAAATAATAAGTATTTTACAAACAACTAGAACCAATAAAATTTACTAATTTGAAGGGTGGAAAGTGTTAGATTACCAATTAAATTTGGATAGACTTTAAAAGAGTTGGTCATAGATTCCATGTTTATTTTTTAAATGTGTCACAGCAGTGCACAGAACACGTTAAGGACATGCCACCATGCTGTATGTGAAATTTGTGCAGCCCTCATCCCTGTGTATGTCCTTTTGCCAGCTTTAGTGCTGCAGGTACATTTTATACACACACACATACACCCTATACTTAGACATGAAAGGTAGTCATTTTCCAAATCACTTGTTTTCAGAGAGGTTAGAAAGGAATGGAAAAACATGGCAGTAGTTGACATTACGCCAAGAGGAAACTATTGGCTGATTTTAAGCAATCATTAAAAAAAAAAAAAATCAAACATCTAATTTCAGAACTGTTGATTATTGGATGCCTACTATGTGCTGGTCGGTTTCTAAGTGCTTGATATATCTTGTCTCAAATCCTTAGCACGCCATTTTAAGGACTTTGGGAACCTGAGGTTTGGAGAAATTGAGCAACATACCTAGTAAATGATGGATTGTGATTTTTAGCCGACTTTCCAACTCTGAAGACAGACCTTTTATCTTAAACTGTACTACCTCCTTATACTAAACAGGAGTAGATTTAGAGTAGGTCTAACGTCTGCTCTAAAGAGCCCCACTGTCTCTCTTGAGAGCTGGAGGACCGGAAAGTCAATATTTTTAGAACAGAGTAGACATCGAATTAAGTGCTGGCCTCATCCATCATATTTAGACGATTTTCTGCTTCCCAAAGGAGTGGCTGAAAAGCGGTAAGGGGCAGAGAAGAAAGTAAAGAATCAGAGAAAGAAGGCAAAAAGTAGAGTCTGAGGGTCTAGGGTATGTAGACATGCCTGTTGAGAGCACTCTTTAGGGCGTTTGCCATACTTAACATACTAACTACACGGTAAGAGCTTTCCAGTTCTTTGCCTCCTGCATGTCACTCATGAATTGCCAGACACAGTCACTATTCCACCCCCAGTGGTGAAATTTGTCATTATTTAAGATAAATACAAAATTAGTGAGTCTTTTTTGCCTGGGAAATCCCATGGACAGAGGAGCCTGGCGGGCTATAGTCTGTGGGATCACTAGAGTCGGACACGATTTAGTGACTAAACCACCACCACCACAGTATGTCCTCATGAGTCTTTCTGGAGACCAAAAGAAAAGTACTCTAGAGGTTCTCCTTAAGAAACACATCTCTTCAGCCAGAATCTAACCCCATTTTGCAACACAGTTAAAATCAGATATTTAACCTCATCATCAGTCTTGGAAACTGTTGGCTGTAGAACCAGGTTCAACAAATGTTTTTATGACTGACAGGGTGGAGAGAATACTGATCCTCACCCATCATCAGCCCATCCACACTTAGGGGTAGGTAGGTGGGGAAATTGTTCTTTTTTCTCTGTCTCTTCAGTATTTTTTCTTGGAAGTGCTCTGAAGAGTTGTTCTCCAGCCGTGCTCTTTCAATTTTTTTGCTCTTACAGCGCCTGAAAGATTCTGTAAAAGCCTGTACTCTAAACACATTTCTAAATTAATTGCTAAAACTTTTCATCTTAGTTTAATAGTTTTATATAGTTGTACAGTTTAAATAGTTGTAGAGGATATCTTTCATCATACTGTCAACATTGACTTTTCAAGTTATTGTGTTGTTTAAAAAACTCTAGTAGAATCTATATTTGATTCCCTCATAACTTCTCTTATAGCTCAGTTGGTAACGGGCTTCCATGGTGGCTCAGAGGTTAAAGCGTCCGCCCCCAATGCGGGAGACCCAGGTTCGATCCCCGGGTCGGGGAGATCCCCTGGAGAAGGAGATGGTAACCCACTCCAGTATTCTTGCCTGGAGAAGCCCATGGACAGAGGAGCCTGGCAGGCTACAGTCCACGGGGTCACAAAGAGTCGGACACGACTGAGCGACTTCACTTCACTTCAGTTGGTAAAGAATCCGCCTGTAATGCAGGAGACCCTGGTTTGATTCCTGGGTCGGGAAGATCTCCTGCAGAAGGCATAGGCTACCCACTTCAGTGTTCTTGGGCTTCCCTTGTGGCTCAGCTGGTAAAGAAAGTGAAGTCACTCAGTCGTGTTTGACTCTTTGCGACCCAATGGACTGTAGCCTACCCGGCTCCTCCTTCCATGGGATTTTCCAGGTAAGAGTACCAGAGTGGGTTGCCATTTCCTTTTCCAGGGGATCTTCCCAATCCCGGGATCAAATCCGGGTCTCACGCAATGCAGGCAAACGCTTTACCCTCTGAGCCACCAAATCCATCTGCAATGCGGGAGACCTGAGTTCAATCTCTGGGTTGGGAAGATCTCCTGGGGAAGAGAAAGGCTACCCACTCCAGTATTCTGGCCTGGAGAATTGGGGTTGCAAAGAGTCGGACACGACTGAGTGACTTTCACTTCACTTCATATTTGATTCTCAACGTTATTCATTTTTGAAATTCATGAATAAGTTCTTAACAGTTAAAATTTTTACGTCTTTCCTTTTTTTTCCTTAAATTCATATTTCCATTTCCTTTCTCCTACAGAATTTTACTCCAATGGAATATAGTTTTGGTTTTTTTTTTCTGTTAGAAGGAAGGGTTTATTACTTGTAGTAAATAAAGAGAACACCAGAGATCTTTCCCAAAGCAGTGTCTTATTGATCACTGCCTTACTTTCTGTACCAAAAAAAAAGAAGAAGAATATAAATCAAAAACTAGTATTTCGTATTTCATTTGGCCACAGGCCCTTTTTATTGAAATATTTCAGGTTGTTTAAAACAAAGAAGTGGAAATTAGCTGTGTTAGGAAAGGAGATACTCAAATGGGGTGGAGACTTGCGCTCCTCAGCAGGGATCAGCATTTTCATTAGTTCTTTTGTTAGTTGCCCTGTGCCCTGGGATCTTTACACCCTGGGGTAATGCAGATTAGAAAGATCTGGTGAAAGTTGATGCAGAGGAACTGCTTTTGTAAAGTGGGAGAAGGACCTTTGGGAGGGGGAGGTAATGAAGGACAGCTGCCATTCATCCTGGGAGGGATGTTCTTCCATCACAGTTACAGTTTCAGGCAGATCAGTTTTTAGACAGGAGAATATTTGAAAGTTGGGGACTTGGAAATTGACTCACTTCCCTGGTGACTCAGACGGTAAAGAATCCACGTGTAATGAAGAAGACCTGGGTTCGATCTCTGGGTTGGGAAGATCCCCTGGAGAAGGGCATGGCAACTCACTCCAGTATACTTGCCTGGAGAATCCCATGGACAGAGGAGCCTGGTGGGCTATAGTCCATGGGGTTGCAAAGAGTTAGACATAACTGAGCGACCAAGCACAGCACATATTTGTGATGATGAACCCCTTGGGAAGTGTTGGCTTTGCTTCAGACACATACCCTAGTTCAAAGAATGCTTGTCTACAGCAGGAAAAATGAGTGTATGGTCCTGCTTGCTGAAAGAAAGAAGACCAAGGCTGCATGAACTGCCAGGGAGAGAGAAATAAAGATGGTAGGCATTGGAGGCAGCTGCATTGGCTGGATAGCTGCAGTTTCTCTCTCCTCACTGTGTGGAGAAAACAGAGTTGATTCCAAGCCCCAGGTATGTGGTATGCTGGGGGCTTTGGTATTTGCTTTCTGCTGAGCTTTCTGCTTTATTGACTATGCCAAAGCCTTTGACTGTGTGGATCACAATAAACTGTCAAAAATTCTTCAAGAGATGGGAATACCAGACCACCTGACCTGCCTCTTGAGAAATCTGTATGCAGGTCAGGAAGCAACAGTTAGAACTGGACATGGAACAACAGACTGGTTCCAAATAGGAAAAGGGAGTACGTCAAGGCTGTATGTTGTCACCCTGCTTATTTAACTTATATGCAGAGTACATCATGAGAAATGCTGGACTGGAAGAAACACAAGCTGGAATCAAGATTGCCAGGAGAAATATCAATAACCTCAGATATGCAGATGACACCACCCTTATGGCAGAAAATGAAGAGGAGCTAAAAAGCCTCTTGATGAAAGTGAAAGAGGAGAGTGAAAAAGTTGGCTTATAGCTCAGCATTCAGAAAACGAAGATCATGGCATGTGGTCCCATCACTTCATGGTCAATAGATAGGGAAACAGTAAAAACAGTGTCAGACTTTATTTTGGGGGGCTCCACAATCACTGCAGATGGTGACTGCAGCCATGAAATTAAAAGACGCTTACTCCTTGGAAGAAAAGTTATGACCAACCTAGATAGTATATTCAAAAGCAGAGACATTACTTTGCCGACTAAGATCCGTCTAGTCAAGGCTATGGTTTTTCCAGTGGTCATGTATGGATGTGAGAGTTGGATTATGGAGAAGGCTGAGCGCTGAAGAATTGATGCTTTTGAACTGTGGTGTTGGAGAAGACTCTTGAGAGTCCCTTGGACTGCAAGGAGATCCAACCAGTCCATTCTGAAGGAGATCAGCCCTGGGATTTCTTTGGAAGGAATGATGCTAAAGCTGAAGCTCCAGTACTTTGGCCACCTCATGCGAAGAGTTGACTCATTGGAAAAGACTCTGATGCTGGGAGCGATTGGGGGCAGGAGGAGAAGGGGACGACAGAGGATGAGATGGCTGGATGGCATCACTGACTAGATGGATGTGAGTCTGAGTGAACTCCGGGAGTTGGTGATGGACAGGGAGGCCTGGCGTGCTGCGATTCACAGGGTCGAAAAGAGTCGGACACGACTGAGCAACTGAAATGAACTGAGCTCCTTTTCTTAACTCTACCGTTTAAGTGCCTGGAGGGCTGATGGAGCAGAAACAACTGTGGCCACTCAGATGGCTGTGAGGCTCCACGTGGCTGTTTGAAAGTGTCACAGGTGTTTCTAGATTCAAGTGTTATCTTTGAAATTTTTAGTGGGCACTCATCAATGCTTTTATTGGATTGAAGATTTTCTGAGGATCTGTAGTTGAATAACTTAGCAGGAAAGAAGTGCCTAGTATGTTATACACAAGGTAGGTTTTGAAGAAAGTCTCTTGAATATTCTTTTATATACTGTCATTTTCCTCTAGTTATCATGTATTTGAGTTGGCGATGCATAACAGGATCTTGTGTAGGACAGTGGATGGTTATCAACATT
Organism: Budorcas taxicolor; assembly: GCF_023091745.1. Classification (NCBI taxonomy): domain Eukaryota; kingdom Metazoa; phylum Chordata; class Mammalia; order Artiodactyla; family Bovidae; genus Budorcas; species Budorcas taxicolor. The sequence continues at coordinate 25,328,054 of NC_068931.1, forward strand.
TAGACTCATAAGATGAGATTTGGACGTGGCTCCTTATTTTAAACGCTCTTGCTTTTCAAATAAGATGTCAATTTTGAAAGTCTTAAGGGAGTATCCACGTGACGAGAAAAAAAGAATCTTGAGATGCTCAGTTCATCTGTAAAAGGAAACCTGGTTTGATCATTGTGATTGACTGTATCATAGTTTAAAGAAAGTATTTTAGTCTCTTTACCTCATTTGGCTTCCTTATTGAAATAGCAAGTTTTAGTCGACCAGCTTGTAAACTCATTTATTTTTGTCTGAGATTCCTGAGGTATCTGTCTTTTCACTAACAAAGCTGCAGTTCTAGGAAGACTCATAAAGTCCTTCTTGTCTTTAGCAGGACTATCAATCTTAAGAAAACCAGCTATTATATGCAACTTGAAAAATAACTCTTTATGTATTATTTTGTCATACTTGATAAAATATAAAATGCTTGCTAAAATATTTTTTAAATCTCATGGGATTAATTCTTCTTTAGATGACATTTCCACATGAAGTTGTTTCCCCACATCTCAAACCTCCACCCCTATTCCCAGTTTCATAAAAACATTTACCCAAATTTCATTAAAAGTATAAAAAATTTAATAAATTATCATGATTTCCCAGCTCCTAGCACACTTCCTGGTATGTAGGAGGCATTCAGTAAGAATTGAATAAATGAATGAATAAATCTCAGTGTTAAAATTTTTAAGGCCCAAAATAGATTACCAAAGCTGTCTATGGCCTCTGCAAGTCTGACAGAATTTCACTTTTGTTTCAGTTGAGACACACAAACTAAGGTGATAGGTCCTACAATTAGCAGTAGGAAAAGTAGAGACTGGTAAGATCATGATGAAATAATGATTCTTAGGTTCATTAGTTATCCATCTTTAAATTATTTCTAGCAATTAAAACTCAGTTTTTAAAGGCCTTTTTTTTTTTTCTTTTTGCTTTCTTACTAGTTCTTTCATTCTGAAATTCAGATGCCTTCTTCACATATTACATGTAGTATGTCATTGAGTTTTTAGCCTTGTAGCACCTAGAATGCCATACATCTTTGGAGCTAGTCAACTCTTATGATAAGCAAGAACCTGATTGGATAGCCAGCTCACCATTTAACTATCCATTGTTTCATCTTCTCAGAGCATCAGAAGCTCTTAGAAGTTTTACTTCTAAGCAAAGCAAGCCGCTTGGTTTAAGTAGTGTTACAAAACTACTACTGCTAATTTGGTACAGTTGTTGTCTTCCTAGAATAGCCCCAAGATTGACTTGAAACCATAGTCTCTTAATCCCAGACAGTGAGTTTCCTTTTATGCCATTGCAGGAGTATTACATAGTGGTAGGAGGAGGAGGAAAACCCAGTTTTTCCTGAGCCCTTTTCTAGCCCTGTAGATGAATTACTTTATAAGGCAAGTTATTTTAATCGATTCTGCTAATTCTTAAACCTACTTTGAAATAAATATTTAAATACCACTTGAGCTTTGATGGCTTAATGGTTGTTTAATGAATATCAAGTTATTGAATTTAAAATGCAATGTGAAGTCTTATAGTTATGAAGTTGTTATTTAGGTTAATATTTAACATGTACAGTAAGTTATGATTAGGTCTGATTATAGCTTAGAGAGGAATAGAATTGTGAGTATTGCTTATGTGTGTATCCTTGTGAAGATTTTTGAATAATAGGCTGTGTTCTGTTGTTTTTTTCCATTCAGTAAAGAAAAATTTCCTTGGTCAGTTTTTTTTGTTTTCCCAAGGTGATAGTTTTCTCAGTGATAGATGTTAAGATGTTAGAAATGAAACTTTGCCCTTGATAATTAGTTCAAATTGACAGTATTTTCCTCCTAGCAGGAAACTAGATTCAAATATCTAAAAGTAACTGGAAAAGGATAAATATTTACTTTGCTATTTTTAAACATATCTGTTATCTTGTAGGTAATTAGGAAGCACTGGTTGTAAGAGACTTTGTCATCCATTCAAAAAAAGGTTAATGAAATGCCAGAGGAAATTCACTTGAATAACTCCAGGACATTCATCCATGCAGATGCCTCTCTCTTCCTTGAGTGGGCAAGTAAGGGATGGCTAGAATCAAAGACCTAATATCTATTTCATTGTCATTCCTGATCCTCCATAGTTTATCTTATGAAATCTTCACTTTGTTTCAGGTTAACATATAAAGTAATGAGGAATCCATTTTGGATTCCTGACTTGGATCACTGACTCATAAAATCAATGAAACACCACATCCAAGTTAAAAACAACTTAATTAGTTATGCCTAAAAGAGAGAGAGAGCTCATGAAGGTTCAGATTACTTAAAAATAACATAAAGCTTTATTAAGATATTTTACTTTTATTTTTTCCTGTTTATTTTGGTCCACTCTTTGGTCCGTTAAGAGGAAGGGAGCCACGGAGAGTAGACAGGATCAAGAGAAAAATTTTCAGAAGCTTATCATGGCCAGGTACATCACTTTAGGTTAATTTTAACTGTATGTAACAGGACCAAAAAAAAAAAAAAATAATAGCAATAATGGCTTATCCAACATGGAGATTTCTTTCTTTTTCAAATAACAAGCATCTGAAGAAACATGGCCCAGAATGACAGGGCAGAATGACAAGAACCTAGGCTTCTCATGGCTTTCTGCTCTGTCATCCTCAGCAGGCCGTTTTCACTTCATGGTTCTCAGTGGCTGCTGGAGCTCTAGCCATCATGTCTGCATCCCAGATAGAAGGAAGGGCCCAAGGGTATGTCTCACCATTGATCCTGCACTGCCTTGCACTCACATCTCATTGGTCAGGACTTACACACTCCTATGTGGACAGGAAGGCAAGTGGAATCTTAGTTGGGCACAGTGCAGGAAAGGGGGTCATTGAATATTGGGAGTTACCCATCAGCCTCTGTCTTTTAGATTTTTGCCTTGATGCCTTTCCTTTTCTTTCTTTTTTTTCCTTCCTTCTACCCAGAACTTACTAAAACAGTCATGCCTTGGGCCCCAATTCCTAGACATTTCGTTGTTTGGGTTCTTCTGCGGTTAAGAGAGTAGGCACTTCTTGCCCCAACTTTTCTCTCTTCATCCTTGAGCTAAAACCTTAAAGCGGCTCTGTATAAGAGGCTCTTTATTAGAGGTGGAAGTACTTTTTCAGTAAGCATGAAAAGTTGTATACTCTTAAGACGTTGTTAGAAGGCACTCTTGCATTCTTTTTTAGTTTGCCTGCTTTTCAGATTTTGCCCTTGACCTGATGCACACAATGGGGATAGTTGTCCAAGTTTTAAAACTATTTATTTTACCAGAGAGGCTTAGTGGTTGTTTTTTTCGTTTTTAATAACATACTTACTATTCTCCACCATCACCCCCAATATCATTATTATAGAGAGTTTTACTATAGGGAAACATAGACAGAAAATGACAGAAGTGAATATCAGTGTTAATTCCAGAGGTTATATAATTGTTATGTAACCATTATTTACATTTTCCTATTATGCAGGCATGCCACATACATGGAGAATGTATATAAAGTGAGACTAAACTGTGTATGTGCTTGGTTGCTAAGTCATGTGTGACCCTTAGCAACCCCATGGATTGTATAGCCTGTCAGGCTCCTCTGTCCATGGGATTTCCCAGCAAGAATACTCGAGTGGGTTGCCATTTCATCCTCCAGGGGATCTTCCTGACCCATGAATGGAACTTGAGTCTCCTTCGATTCTTGCCTTGGTGGGAGGATTGTTTACCACTGAGCCACCCAGGAAGCCCTAAACTGTATATGACAGTGAAAGTGTTATTCCTTCAGTCATGTCCGATTCTTTGTGACCCTGTGAACTGTAGCCTTCCTGGTTCCTCTGTCCATGGGATTCTCCAGGCAAGAATACTGGAGTGGGTTGCCATTCCCTTCTCCAGGGGATCTTCCCATCCCAGGGAGCAAACCTGGGTCCCCTGCATTGCAGGCAGATTCTTTACTGTCTGAGCCACCAGGGAAGCCCAAACTGTATATAAAACTTAAAATTTTACATTATATCCTGAGCATTTTCTTTCATTATTAATCTTCTTTGAAAATAAAATTGTCATGACTGAATGCAATTCTGTTGTTATCAATTAACCATTATTTATTTGACCATTTTCTACTTACTAGACATTTAGTTTTGAATGTCATTTTTTTGAGGCTATCTTTATACTTAAATTTGTCTGTTTTACACATCGTTCATTATTTGAGGTTCCTGGAAGTGGGATTAAAAATTTTCTTTTCTTTCTTTTTTTTTTTAGGTTGTTGATGTGTATTGCTAATTGTAGCCAGGAAAGTTTGCACCATTAGCAGTTAATGAATATCAGTCTACATCATTGAATATCAGAGTTTTTTTTCAGTCTTTGCTAATTTAGATGATCTAAAAATTGGTACTTTTTCTAATTTGCATCACTTTGAAGGCTACTAGAATAAACTCAGATTGCTTCATATTGTGAATTTTATAAGTTATTTGTTCAGTTGTTTTTGGTAGAGTTTTTTTTTTTCCTCCAAAGCTCCTGAATAAAAATGAAATCCTAGTGTCCTTTATTCTTTTTTTTCTTTTTTTTTTGTAGGATGTTTATAATAATCTCCAGGCTTCATGGGGGTTTAATCACTTTATAAACTTCTGTTCCATTTTTCTCTGGTTAACGTTCATAAATAGGCATTACCTGTTTCTGAAATTGAATAATTATGGTTAATTTACTTCTCTTCATCAAGTTGGATATTGGATTTAAATGTTATGTTCCATATTGCATTGTGGTCAGTCAATAATCTCATGAAAATCTTGGTAAAAACCATATTATGTGTTAGCAATTACAATTGTACACTATTTAAGTTCAGGTCATGGATAGTTCGTCATTGGTACGTCACTGACAAATTCCTGTGCATTGCCTAAAACTAAGCTGACAAACTAAGTTCACCACTGTTTGATTTTAAAGACTAAGAATGAATGGACATGTGTATGAAAATGTCATTTTTTGTGTGTGTAATATATAATGAACCCTGAAGTGCTGTATTTAGGGCAGTTAGAGTTTCTGTTCCATTTCCTAGTCTCTCTTTTTGTAAGAGTTAGGTTTCAGCAACTTGAGAGTCTGTTGAAGCTTAGAATCTTGAGTATGAATGCAGGAGAATAAATGCTAGAGATTCACAGATAACTTCAAGACCAGGAGGGAAGCAAATGTGATAGTTTGAATGTCGTTTCATTTCCTCTGCTGAATATCTGTGCAAGTGTCGACGTCAGTGTAATGGTTAAGAAGGGAGCCAGAGATAAGAGGAGGCAAGCTGGGTTTAATTCTCTCTGTGTATAGGCAGTGATTGATGGGGGAATCAAAAATATTTTCTGTTGCCAGCTTGACACCTGAGAACTCTATAAATAGTTGCCTTTATCAGAAGGTTGAGGTGGCAGTTGCTGAAAGCACAGTACAAGATGACTTTAAGAGAATCTTTTAGCATCAGAGAAGAAGCCTCAAGCCAACTGCACAGAGGATCAGGGAATTCTGAAATTGTTCTTGCCCTCCCTCCAGTCTGCTCTCTTCTTGACTCAGTTGGGAAGATTTCAATCTGAGCAGGTTGTTCACAGTTTGAGTACAGTCGATGTCAGAGGAGTTTCACGCTAGTAAATGAAGACTAGACAGGGAAGGAAGAAGGGAAATATATGAACTAAGTTATAAACATCATTTACAGTCTATCTAATTTTTTTAATTGTCACAATGAAGTAGAATTTCATTTCTCCCAATTATAAACATCATGTATTCAATATTAAGAATTTGAATACATGGAAATATGTTAAAACTTAAGGTTATCTGAGGTCCCACCACCCTGAGATAACCGTGATTGTCCTTTCATGCATCCCCTCTTCTTCTCTCTCCCACACTCTTATAATTTCAGAGAAATGAGGAATTTTAGCTACCACTTTTTTTTTCTCCCTTCATGTCAACCCTCATGCCTCCAATCCAATCCTGTCTACCCACACAATCCACTTTAATAATCCAAGAGTTTGCTTCATATTTCCTCCCTACTCATATAATCCTGCATAGACATTAGATATGTAGTCCACCCTTAGTATCTTTGGGAAATTGATTCCAGAACTCCTACAGTTACCAAAATCCACTGATGCTGAAGTCTGTATAGTAAACTGGCCATAGTATCCATGGGTTCTACACCCACAGATCCAACCAACCTTGATACAAAGACATATACTGAAATAGGAGTCTGTCCTTGCTTTGTGAAAATGGAATTGTATTACATCTATTAATACTTCTTTATTTTTACATACTTCTTGGCTTCCTGTTTCTGTCACTCTTGAGAATCTTTCTAAACCATCTGGTATAAAACAAATTCATTCCTTTTTAACAGCTGCATAATATTCCATGGTGCAGATCTACTCATTCTTCTGTTGATTGATGTCCAACTTATTTCTAGTTATTGGCCCCTGTTAACTATACTTCACTAAACCTCCATGGATGTAATGTCACGCATTTGTTCATTATTTCTATAAAATTCTGTGGTTTCTATCACATACCTCTTACTTGTCCCCTGAAACATCTTTGATGACTTTGTCTTCCTGATTCTCTTAATCTCACATGCAAGGACGAAAATTAAATCTTTTTTTAGAAGAAACAGTTTAGGGAAAGTAGGTGTTCTGTCCCAGTGCATGGATGGTAAGTCACTTCAGTTGTGTCTGACTCTTTGCGACCTCATGGACTGTAATGAGGCCCTCCAGGCTCTTCTGTCCATGGGATTTCCCAGGCAAGAATACTGGAGTGGGTTGCCATTTCCTCCTCCAGGGGTCTTGCTGACCCAGGGATCAAACCTGCCAGGTGGATTCTTTATCACTGAGCCACCTGGGAATCCTCTGTCCCAATATCAAAACCCAATTCACATAAGTGGAACTGATTTAATAGAAATTGCTGAAATGCTGTCTGAAAAAACAATACTCATTTCCATTATTGATGTATGAGAATACCATCTCTCCAAATCTGTGACAACCATTAGATACGAAGTGTACAAGCAGTATTTTCCAGCCTAATGGATACAAAATAAGATCTTTGCTATGTTAAGTTGCAATTCTCTGACCATTAGTGATTTGTGTGCCCTTTTTATGTATCTGTTTATCACTTAGAGGTACTCTTCTGCAAATTGAAATAATTTTTACTGGTTTTTCTGTTGTATATTTATTCCTGGCGATTTCTAGATGCCGTTTGTGTATTATAGAGATATATTTTATTTACATTTACTGAATATGTTGACTTTGTTTATATTATATATATCCCTTCAAGAGCTTAAATTTTTTATTTAGACAAGTCTCTTTTTCCTGTGTTTTCACTCTTGGCTGAGAAAGTGACTCCTGGATTGTATATGCATTTTCTTAGATATTCTAGGAAGATTTTTTAATTTTAAGTCTTTAGTCTGTCTGGAATTAATTTTTGCATATGACATAAGATTTTTATTTTCTTCCAGACTGTTGTTGTGCCAGTCCATTTATTCAGAAGTAGGCTTACTAAATTGAACTATCTTTGTCAAATTTGTTCTGTTCTTTAACAGTAGAAAATCCACACTTCACCCATACTTGTCTTTCAGGGATTGCCTTGGGATGTGATGTGAAAACATATATGGTTACCGAAATCTGAAAACAAGCCCTTTATTCCCCAAAGAAAGGAGTTTGGCTAGATCTGCCTCTGACCTTGCTTTACTCTTCCTTTCCAATAGCTGTGGGAGGCCTGAGATTTGTTTTTCTAAAGAAAATTTTAATTCATTTGAAAGTCAGTGCTACCCTGGTGAGTCTGGGAAATGATAGTAACTTGTTAAATGCCTTCTGAAAGCACAGACCAGATGCTTTGGCAATAAGTTTTCTCCAGGGAGGGATTTGTTTTAAAATGATACTTGACTAAGCTGCTGTGTGTGTGTCTGTGTGTGTGTGTGTAAAAGAGAGAGTTTGCACCTTTCAAAGTTTCAGAAGAAATTGCAAGTTGAGCTCAGCTTGTTTTTTTAAACTACTTAATTGAAAGTGTATTGATTTACCTCATTATTTTGGAGATGAGGAGCATACTTCACACACTATTCTTAATGTGTATGTGTGTTTCTTGCTTAAAAATCCCATATTGACTCACATCTGTTCATTTATAAAGGCTTAAATTTCTCTTATGTTCCGTACCTCCCCACAAATTGTGGATGGCATTGTCTTCCTCATTCCTCTTAATTTCATGTGCAAGGAGCAAAATTAAATCTTTGTAGGAAAAACACGGGGAAATGTGGATGTGATATCTCAATGTCCCAAACTGCATGAAAAAATGAGAAATAAGTGCAAGAGGAGAATTCATACAGAGATCATTCTTTGAGACTTTTTCTACTGTATGTTGTGACCTTTGTGCAGATTTACAGCAAAATCTCAATCCTGCGTTCCAGAAAGTCCTCCAGACTTTACGAGCTTGGAGTCAGGTGTGTTTAAAAGTTTCATCACTTCTCTTTTTAGATGTCTTTCTAAGCCGCCCAAGAGCAGGGATCCTGTCTTCTCTTTCCATTGTAACATTTCACAGGGTCTACTGGGTCCACCAGATGCGACCCTGCCCCACGGACCTCCGGACACTCCGGCTTGTCCCTATTTGCAAGCTCTGCTTCCAGACACACACAGGTGTACACACTGTGTTCTTCTGACCTTTTAGCAAGTTCTGGACTTGAAATGACAATAATTCCAGCAGCCACATCTTTCTGCTTCAGCTCAAGAGTTTCTTTCCCAGTCTTCTGACTTCTCAAACTCTCTCAAGCCTTAAATAGACCTAATACGCATTTGTAGTCAGTCACTCTAGTGTCCGACTCTTTGCAACCCCGTGGACTTGTAGGCCCCGCCCCCCACCGGCTCCCCTGTCCATGGGATTTCCCCGGCAAGAATACTGGAGTGGGTTGCCATTTCCTCCTCCAGGGGATCTTCCCAACCCAGGGATCGAACCCATATCTCCTGTGTCTCCTGCATTGCAGGTGGATTCTTTACTGCTGAGCCAATGTCTTAATTTAGGACTTAGTGAATTGTAATTACATGTATTAACCTCATGAAAAGGTGAAAAATATTCTGAGGCTTAGTGAAGCCAACTCACTGTAAAAATATTGTTGGTAGACCATTGATATTTGGCTGTACTGTTTAATCAGAAGATCTTTAATTTGTAAGAACATATGTCAGAGTAGAAATGAACATATTTCACTGGTTCTAAGGTACATGTTTCAATATCTATGAAATTGGGATGCATCTGATAATTAATGGCATCTCATAGTTTAATCAGCAGCATTTATTCTTCTTGATTGTTGTAAAATAATGATTGTATTACAAGTGATGGCATCCTAGATTATTTGAACTGGGATAGTTTCATGGAGTATCTTTGCATCAGATCATTTCAAGTGCAAAGCATATGTGTAAAACAAGGACTCTTAGTGGATGTCACGCTACAGGGTAGAAGATAATCCAGATTGAAAATCAAGGAATGTTCCGTGTAATCCATCTCTAACAGAAAATATCAGGGTCACATTTAACACTTAACAGACAAGGCAAGGTTCCCTGTTGTATACAACCACAGCATAATTTTCCATCATACCACATTTTCCAACTTTAAAATGTTTGACTTGTTATGACCTCCATAAGGCAGAGACTGTGTCTTTCATGTTCCCCATTGTGTTTCCAGTGCCCAACGTGGTTTCCAAACGGTGTCACCTTGGCAACAGGAGGGCATTCAGTAGAACTTGCTTTAAGTACTCTTCTCTGGCACGATATACAGCGTGCGCACACACACACACACACACACACACACACACACACACACACACACACACACACACACACACACACACAACTCTCTCTCACAGTGTAGTGAGTTGAATGGCAGCTTCCAAAAAGGTATGTCCAATGACATGTCCATGTCCAGATCACAGGAACCGGTGTGTTAGCTTCTTCGCAAAAGAAATTTTTGCAGATGAATTTTCAGATGAAATCATTTGAGATGAAATCAGCCTGGATTATACAGGTCCACTGACCTGTGTCATTCCAAGAGGAAGGCAGAGGGAGTTTGAGACAGACTCAAGAGGAGGGAGAGAATGGAGCGACAGCCGCAAGCCAGGGTTTACCTGAAGCCGCCAGATGCTGGAAGAGGCAAGGGAGCACAGTCTCTCCAGCACCTTCCAAGAAAACGGTCTTGGTTTTGGACTTTTGGCCTTCAAAACTGTGAGCATAAATTTCTGTTGTTTTAAGGCACTCAGTGTGTGGAAATTTATTATGACAGCCAGAGGAAACTGATGTATATATATATACACACACACATGCACAGAAGCATACACACATGTGTGAACACACACAAGTTTTGCTGGCCTCTAATTAAACTCTCAGATAATATTTTTTTACATTAGAAGCTATAAATATATAACTTCATTTTCTGGATTTTCCCAGCGTGGACTTTACCCTAACATCCATCAATAGGGTGATGGATAAGCAGGATTATGGAATGTGGTTTTCACTCCGTCTTTGCTGCACAGCTGGTGGCTCAAATACTCACTGTCTTATCAGCATAATGTTAAGTGCTGGGAACATGAAGGTGAATAAGCGCCATTCTGATGCTCAGGGAATTCCGAGGCCCACTGAGTAGGTGAAGTGAAGTGAAGTGAAGTCGCTCAGTCGTGCCCGACTCTTTGTGACCCCACGGACAGTGGCCTGCACCAAGCTCCTCCGTCCATGGGATTTTCCAGGCAAGAGTACTGGAGTGGATTGCCATTTCCTTCTCCAGGGAATCTTCCCGACCCAGGGATCGAACCCAGGTCTCCCGCATTGTAGCCAGGTAGATGCTTAGAATTAACTATTGTCATATAATAAGCATGGACATGCTTCATCCCAGAGGTAGGTTAATATTGCCAGGAGCTCTGGAGGCAGATTTCACAGAAACTGTTCATTGACCACTGAGCCAGCCCCAGACAGAGTGAGTAGGATTTCAGTGGGTTTAGAGGAGGGAGGCTGCTATTCCGGCCCGAGGTTAGGAATATCCTGAACAGAGGCGTGGAAGGGGGTGGGAGGATCTTGAAGAGCTGTCACATGTTTATCCTGTGGCTTAGCTGATGGCTCTTAGCCTTTCCCCCGCCTTCTAGGACACAGATAACAGGTGGTGTGATAACAGACTCCCCTGCAGCGTATCTGCTCAAGTCCCACATCTTGGTGCACTTCAGTGTGAAATAGTAAATAACAAACTGCAGCGACATGTTGCAGCCCATGTCTGCCCATTCTCAGACCAACAAGGATTTTTTTATTTCCCTAATGTGTGAGCTGCGAATATTGGGAGCCATCTCCGGAGAGGCTCCCAAGAGGGGAGAATCTTGGGCCATGTGCACTTCCTTACCCAGCTAATGATAAACTAAACTCCATGTCTTTCTGTCTCAAGAAAACCTGTTAGAGAACAAGCTTGTGATTGCTGTGACAAGGATGAGAGAAGGGAAAGGGAGTTTGGGATGGACTTGTGCACACTGCTATATTTAAAATGGATAACCAACAAGGACCTACTGGATAGCGTAGGGAACTCTGCTCAGTGTTACGTGGCATCCTGGATGGGAGGGGAGTTTGGAGGAGAATGGATATAGGTGTATGTATGGCTGAGTCCCCCTGAAACTATCCCAACATTGTTAATTGGCTGTACTCCAATACAAAATAAAAAGTTAAAAGAAAAAAAGAAAACTTGTTAGGGTTCGTGAGTCACATTTTCGTAGAGGAACTTAAATCCATTCCAGTTTTTATTTTAGGAATAAATTTATCTCTCAGACGTCTTCGTATTTCACTTAATCCTAGTACTGAGCAACATAGTCTCCAACCAGCTGCGTCATCACATCACGGTTGCCGATGAGTGTTTGGAGAAAGAGCTCATCTTTGTTCCTGTGCTCCTAGCACGGTCCCCCTATGGAAGCACTCCTCCACTGGTAGTTAACATGAACCAAGGGGAAATGTCAGAAGGCTTTTGATATGGAAAATCACATTTAGATTTTTAGAAGGATCACTCTCGTTTCATTTTGGAAGGTCACTTAGAGCAAGGAGAAACTGGAATTATAGAAAGACAATATTTGGAAGCTATGGGGTTATAATCCAGGAGAAAGATGGCCTCCAGCCAAATCTAAAATGGGACTGCAGAGGAGGGGTGATGCAGAGAGGTGATGCCCTGGAAATAATTTTCAAGGTGAGATTTCCAGGATGGCCGAGTATGAGGAGGAGAGAAACGTTCAGGAGTCCTGAGGTCCTGGTGCGGGTGCTGATGTCCTTGTCAGAGGTGAGAACACAGATGGAGAAGCAGATTGCAGGTGAGGCCATTAGTCAGCGTAGCCAGGTGCGGCTGTGGTGTGTGTACTGTGTGCTAAATCACTTCAGTCGTGTCTGACTCTGTGCGACCCTATGGACTGACTGTAGCTAGCCAGGTTCCTCTATGAATTCTCCAGGCAGGAATAATAGAGTGGGTTGTCATGCCCTCCTCCAGGGGATCTTCCCAACCCAGGGATTGAGCCCATGTCTCTGAAGTCTCCTGCACTGGCAGGCGGGTTCTTTACCACTGGGGCCACCTGGGAGACTTGTGGTCTGGAGGCTGTGGTTCAGTTCGGTTCAGTCTGTGGTAACTGCTCCCAAATGTCAGCCTGTGAAGACAGCAGAGGTTTGTTTCTTCTTCGTGCTCCTTGTTTATCATGAGCTGACCGAGGGCTCTCCCCTGGGTCCTCATCCTCCCTGTAGGCCTGTGCTGATGCTTCCACACCTGATGAGACAGGAGAGCAAATACGCAGATCACGCACTGGCCCCTTAATGCATCCACCCAGCAGCGCTGCCCCTCACGTTCCTCTTATATTTTGCTTTTCGTGGCAGATCCCATGGCCACATCTAACGTCAGAAGCATGGAGGTGTGCAGTCTTTCCGTGGGCCAGGAGTGTGACTCTCAAGAGTCTTGTGCTAATTTCTGAATATGTTGAGCTTGAGGTATTTATTTAAGGGAAATTCCGTTCAGAAGTAATTAGAAGACTTGGCTTACATCTTGAGAGAGTTCAGGGCTAGAGGAATAATGTTGGGAGACTTCAAAGTCGTGGTCATAAAACAGGTCGTGTGAGTGAGTAATTCATCAGGCTGGAGTAGAACCTGTGCTAACGATGGTAGGAGATCAAGGTTCATAAGCTTGTGGTTCCAAATGTTGCAACCCCAAAGCCATATTATTATTATTTTAGCTGTTTAAGTTTTAAATAATTTTAAGTAACTGTTGGCATAGGGGTTGAATTAATCACTTAAATGGAGTTTAGCTTTTTCATACTCCGAAATTGCTGACTTGCATGTAGTGCTTTAAAAGATGCCTTTAAATTTTGCTGTGGGATTTCGGCCAGTTTTCTGGCCTGGCAGGGAGGGGAAAGTATTGCCAAGGATAGCTTCTGTAGTTTGAACTGAAGATCAGTTATAAGTTGATGGATACTAAGATTGCTGAGTACTCAGAAAATTAGAATACCGTATAAAGTGTTCTAACTGGTTGTGTCTCAGACAGAAAGGTACGGGCTTATCCTTGCTGTAATGATCTCTTTTTATAGGTCCAATTACTGGCAAAGGGAGGTAGTTAATAAGACTTCTCCACTGGCCAGTGTGCATGCATAAAGAGACATGCTATTTCTCTTCTCCCTTCTCTTAAAAGATTCTTGCGCTTTTGCTTGCCTGACCTCCATAGCAGTCTACACACCTAAGTTATGCAGTTTTTTATCTTTTCATACAGTCTTTTCAGACATATGTGATTACCCCAAATAAACTCTCCTCCCTTCAAGAGTATGTGCTTAACAGGAAAATTAAAAAAGAAAAAAACAATCAAGCCTGGTTTAAGGCATGTTACCATTATTTCTTTGAAGGAAACTGCAAAATTACAACAGCAGTGATGGTTAAAATGACCATTTTGGTCTTCACAGTTGATGCAAACGAGTATTCATCAGACTTCCACTTTTTGTTAGCACTGTATCTTGAATGGTTGCAAAATAAAAAAGAAGGAAGCGATGCCTATTACCTTCTTGTCCCAGACTCACAAAAGTATTAAAAGCAATTCTTCCTTATTCTTCCTCAGTCAGGCAGAGCCATTGGTGTTGGCTCCTGGATGATAATTATAATCAACATTTATTGAGGGTAATGATGGTGCCGGTTGTTGCACAATAGTTTATATACATTACTGCATTTAATTTTCACAATGGCTCTTTGACATAAGACTACCTACCAGGAACAAGAGGCTGAAGGAAAGGAAATCATTTGCTCAAAGTCACATAGCTGGAAAGCTGGGTAATGAGCTGCTAGCTGGTTTGAGAACCCTGCTTCCCTCCTCTCCTCTGCTCCCAGTTCTCTGACCCACAAGAATTTTTCCTCACTCACGTTGCACTTTGTTGTTCAGTCGCTCGGTTGTGTCCGACTCTTTGAGACCCCATGGACTGCAGCTTGCCAGGCTTCCCTGTCCTTCACCATCTCCCAGAGCTTGCTCAAACTCGTGTCCATCGACTTGGTGACGCCATCCAACCATCTCATCCTCTGTCATCCCCTTCTCCTGTCTTCAGTTTTTCCCAGCATCATCAGCGTCTTTCCCGGTAAGTCATTTCTTTGCATCAGGTGGCCAAAGGATTGGAGCTTCAGCTTTAGCATCAGTCCTTCCAATGAATATTCAGGACTGATCTCCTTTAGGATGGACTGGTTTGACCTCCTTGCAGTCCAAGGGACTTTCAAGAGTCTTCTCCAACACCACAGTTCAAAAGCATCAATTCTTCGGTGCTCAGCTTTCTTTATGGTCCAGCTCTCACATCCATGCATGACCACTGGAAACGCTAGGGTCCTGGAGAACTGTTAGTGGAAGGTGAGAATTCAGCAGGATTCTGGGAATTGCCTGCCAAGGGAGGTTTTCTGTTTCAAATGTTTGTTGTCTTCCTACCACTTTCTCCCCAACAAGAAAGACTTGGGGGAGGAGGGGTGGAAACTGCCATGTGAAACTGAAATAACTGTCTTCATTTTGCTCTTGGCATTTAAAATGCTTGTTCCTTAATTGCCTACCATGGTCTATGCATGCATGTATATTGGGTTGGCCAAAAAGTTCATTTGGGTTTTTCCATAGCATCTTATGGGACAACCTGAACGAACTTTCCACCAACCCTGTGGGGGTGTGTGTGTATTTATATATATAAACCCATATGTAGAGTCAAAGCCTCACTCACCTTGGGATAAGGCTTGACAAAATGCCAGCCTTTCCAGAGAACGTCTGCCCCTGATGTCCATCTGTCACAAAGTCCACCACTTGTAGTCAAGTCCCTTCCTTTAATTGAGGAGTATACTGTATTTTATGATTACAGTGTGATATCGCAAGTGCTTGGGAAACCAAGTGAAAACAGGTGGATCAGTGTCATCCAAGGTGATAAGAAAGAGCACGAGAGGTGCTGTCAGGGCCTGTGGTCATACTTAGGCTCCGACCCCCGCAGGTCCTCCCCGCCCTCCAGTACACATCTGTACCAGGCAGTGTGTTCACAGTGTGTATGGATGAGAACAACTTGAGTGGGGATCCTTGCCTGACTCGTTGGAGATCTGATGAAAGCGGCAAATCGACATGTGCATTAACCCAGTTTGTCGCATAATTTCCAAGTGTTGCTTATCTGTTCACCTGTCGCCTAAAGCCAAGGGCTCAGAACCCCGAATTAGCACATCCTGTCACTGCTCAGGATGTGGGCACCGTAGCACAGGACAGTCACGGCGGCATTAGGAGGGGAAAGGAGCACCCCATCCTAGGAGTTTATGACTTTTTTAAGAAAGCTATCAGGTGGCTAGATAGCTTTCCTTACGTTGGGGTTTCCTCCATAGGGAGTGGTGGTGGCGGCAGTGCCCCGGGGTGGAAAGTGGTGATTCTCAGAAATGGAACTTGGTGATATTCACACAAGTCTGATTTCACTCTACTTTAGTTCCCCCCATCAGAGAGCACCCAGAGTTTACCCAGGTAAACTGTGACCCCTGGGGACCAGGTCTGGCATGCTGCCTGTTTAGTAAATGAAGTTTTACCAGCCATGCATTCACCTGTCGTCTCTGGCTGCTTCTGCACTTGAATACTAGAATTGAGTAGTGGCTTTATAGGGAAGCACTCTAAGAGGACACACACATTAGTATAACTTTTTCTTCTCATATAATATCAGTGTAGTGGTGAAGTCTAGAAAACTACATTTGTGTTGCAGAATAGCAGCAGATGATTAGTGACAACCTCTTTGCCTTGGTATAGGTTCAGTTCTCTTTCTTAAATTGTCCAGATCTGCTGGAAGAGTTGTAAACATCAATATAATTTTCAGAGATCGGGGAAGCTTTTTACTTTTTTGAGATTGGTGTTGTTTATTTACATTGATGAAAATAGAGATGTCTGTACTTTGGACTGCAAGATCAAACCAGTCAATCCTAAAGGAAATTAGTCCTGAATTGGAAGGACTGATGCTAAAGCACCAATACTTTGGCCACCTGATGCAAAGAACTGACTTACAGGAAAAGACCCGGATGCTGGGAAAGATTGAAGGCAGGAGGAGAAGGGAACGATGGAGGATGAGATGGTTGGGTAGCGTCACCAACTCGATGGACATGAGTTGGAGTAAACTCCGGGAGATGGTGAAGGACAGGAAGGCCTTCACCTGATGTGCTGCAGTCCATGGAGTCGCAAAGAGGTGGACACGACTGAGCAACTGAACAACAACAAGAACGAGATCTCCCTAGATTCTGAAAAATGAATTCATCTGGACAGACTAGTCTTATGTACACTCACATGTAATAGTGGTTTAATCAGTGGCAGCTTATCTCTTTGGAAATAGGACAAGAGAGATCTCCAGTTAACCCCCTTTAGAAATAGAGCAGTTTTGATTATTTATAACCCAACCTCTATGTGAAACGGTTTAAGTTTCATGCTGGGCTGCGTACTTGTTGGCCCTCTCAGAATATACTTAGTCAACACAAACTGAATTATTTAGTGTCATTACGTAGCATAGAATCAGGAAAGACAAAACCATTTCACTAATCACACACAATGAATTTCAACAACATAACTTCTAAACTGTGTGTCTCTTGGATTATCCATAGTACTTCTTTTCATTAATGTCATTAAAAATTGTCTATAGAAAAGAAAATTGCAGTTGTGGAAAAATGTCTTTGATGGATAAAGCAGATGGAAAGAACAAACAAATACAAGGCCCCTGGCCTCACAAAATTTAAAGTTTAGTACTTAATCTTTTAGTACTAGTATTATATCAATGTTTACAACTATTCCAATAGATTTGTATGATTTAAGAAAGAGAACTGAATCAATACCAATTCAAAGAGGTTGTTATTAGTCAATTATTGCTTTCCTGCAAAACAAATGTAGTTTTCAAACAGTTGTAGACTTCACAAAACATTGATAGGTATGAGAAGAAAAGAAAAAGTTACATTAATGTGTATATTGCCTCTTTAAAAAAGCTTGCTTTTCTATAAATGCAAATAATTTTTTTATAATATTGACAGAAGGAGCAGTAGGATTATGACAAAAAATTTACTTGGTTTCGTTTAATACATTTGTAAACATGAAGAAGTAAAATTTGAAAATCGAGAATCTAGTTGAATGATATACAGCTAATGATATCTTATTAGAGCTATAACCAGAAAAATAAAATTGTCTTAAATTTGGTAATGCGTATTCAGAGATTCTTTGGCTTAAAACATGGAGGAATAATTTGTATAGTAAATGTAAATGAATGATCAGAAACCCACTCATAAACTTCCTACTGAATGTAAATTAGATGGTGACGGATGCTGTTAATCTCTGTGAAACAGTTGTGACTGCTGTTTGTGTCTGCTTATAATAGGTGCAGCAATGTAGTTTTTTTTTTTTTTGGATAGCATAAGTAGTTTTAAAAGCAGCAAAGTTGCATGTATTTAGTTCTTTGTGTGTTCAGTA
The DNA here is from genome assembly GCF_023091745.1 of Budorcas taxicolor. Classification (NCBI taxonomy): domain Eukaryota; kingdom Metazoa; phylum Chordata; class Mammalia; order Artiodactyla; family Bovidae; genus Budorcas; species Budorcas taxicolor. Next base: position 25,345,994 of record NC_068931.1, read on the forward strand.
CAATCAAGGCCATTGATGGCTTGTGGCAGTTGAGCCTCCTGGGATGATGTACTTAGTAAACATCTCTTAATAAGGTAACTGCTGCCCACTTACTGTTGGGAGATTGTGCTTGGTAACATTCAACAGGTCTAGATTTTTCTGTTTTCATTGTACACTTCAGAGAGTTTCATCTTCCCAGTGCCTGGAAAATTTAGCTTCCACATTACTCACCTAGCATAATTATAGGAATTGCAAGGGGATTTGAGAAAGTGTTGGTGGAAGCAATAATAGTCAACTCAGGAAGTCTCCTACAAGTCATCGTGATAAGCTCACAATAACAGCAGTGTATGAAAGAAAGAAGCACTGCTACTACATTTGTTGACTTCCTGCTGATTTTTGTGTTTTGTGGGTTTTTTTTTGGGGGGGGGGGGGCGGCGAGTGTTATTTTGATCTTCAGTTATACATGGATTTTTCTCTCCAGTTCCCTCCTGACCTTGTGTGTGAATTTGAGCAATTAGGGAGCTTTTCTCAATTTGTTCACTATGTGGAGGATCCTCGTTTGCCCAGGATGGTCCCAGTTTGCGTCCCTTGTCCCAGAGTAGTATTAGTAGAATCCTCTTTCATCTGTGAAGGGCCCTGGTTTGGAAGATACATTATATGGAAATCCTGTTTATAGGTGAAAGGGAGATAATACCCCCCGCCCACCGCCCCGTCTTGTGATATCTGGTGATTGTATGAAACAGTATGAAAATGACCAGCATGATTCTTTTGGCTTACAAAAAATGAAAAATAAAATTTCCATTACAGTGAATTACCTTGAATTCTATAACAATGATGAATAATTTTGTTGATAGTTATCTTACATATATACATATTATTCAGAAGTGGTGATAGATGGATAGATATCTTTTACATACATATGTATTATAGGAAAATTGCTGTCTGAAATGGAGAGAATATTTTGATGACCATTTATGGTGCATCAGGAATCAATACTCTGTTTTGAAAGGAATGCTTACTCCTGTGTTTGTATCATTAGAAATTTTGCTTGCACAGCTCTGTATATTATTGTTTAATGTCCCTATCTGTTATTTGAATTAAATTGAAGGCTCTGGTGCCTTGTGGCAGAGCAGGAATTAAAATTTAGAGCAATTCTTATGATGCCTTTTACCTCAACATTACAATTCCTCAGATAACACATTTTTGCAACTGAAATAATTTGTGAGACTTAATTTCTGTCATGCTACTATGATCTTGTATTTTTTGGTAGCAAAATGAATCTAGTTTAAGACCATATGACTTGATTCTGGGATTATTATATATGCTAATTTGATATTTGGGATTTACTGTAGGGATTTAAAACTATTTTTAGAAGGTGGAAGTAATTTGTCATGCTAGAGTAAGATGATTAATTGTGCATTAGAATCCTGCAAAGCACACTGAACATATTTATACATAGAACTTTGGCAATTTAAGCTAGGAATCTTAATCTTCAGCCATTCAGCTTCACTTAGTCATCTTTCATTAGAAGATTTCTGGTTTATATTCAAAAGCAAGAAATTATTCATGAATCCTAAATATTACCATATATAATAATTTAACAAGACTATTTATACCCTTCCTTCTCCTTCCTTGCTTCCTGCCTTTCTTCCTCCTTTCCTTCCTTCCTATAACAACATGAATGATGCTCTGGGGGGTGGTGTATGTGCCTCCATTTGAGGCATACTCTGCTGTTAGGTCTTTCTGATGAACTATCTTGGTTGTTATTCAGTCGCTAAGTCGTGTCCAACTCTGTGACCACATGAACTGCAGAACACCAGGCTTCCCTGTCCTTCACTATCTCCCAGAGTTTGCTCAGACTCAGGTCCATTATGTTGATGATGCCATCCAACCATCTCATCTTCTGTTGTCCCCTTTTCCTCCTGTCCTCGATCTTTCCCAGCATCAGGGTCTTTTCCAATGAGTTAGCTCTTTGCATCAGGTGGCCAAAGTATTGGAGTTTTAGCATTAGTCTGTCCAGTGAATATTCTGGGTTGACTTCCTTTAGGATTGACTGATTTGATCTCCTTGCTGTCCACGGAACTCTCAAGAGTCTTCTCCAACACCGCAGTTCAAAAGTATCAATTCTTTGGCACTCAGTTTTCTTTATGGCCCAACTCTCACATCCATACATGACTACTGGAAAAACTATAGCTTTGACTAGACGGACCTTTGTTGGCAAAGTGATATCTTTGCTTTTTAATATGCTGTCTAGGTTTGTCATAGCTTTCCTTCCAAGGAGCAAGTGTCTTTTCATTTCATGGCTGCAGTCATCATCTACAGAGATTTTGGAGCCCAAGAAAAGAAAATCTGTCACTGTTTCCACTTTTTCCTCATCTGTCTGCCATGGAGTGATGAGACCAGATGCTATGATCTTAGTTTTTTGAATGCTTAGTTTTAAGCCAGCTTTTTCACTCTCTTCTTTCAACATCATCAAGAGGCTCTTCAGTTCCTCTTCACTTTCTGCTATTAGAGTGGTATCATCTGCATATCTGAGATTGTTGATATTTCTTCTGACAGTCTTGATTCCAGCTTGTGATGCATCCAGGCTGGCATTTTGCATGATGTACTCTACATAGAAGTTAAATAAGCAGGGAGACAATATACAGCCTTGATGTACTCCTTTCCCAGTTTTGAACCAGTCTGTTGTTTCATGTCAGGTTCTAAATGTTATTTCTTGACCTGCATACAGTTTCTCATGAGGCAGGTAAGGTGGTCTAGTATTCCCATCTCTTTAAGAATTTTCCACAGTTTGAACTGTCTAATCAGTAGGTCATAAATTCTTTTCTCTTCCTAAAAGATACGCTGAAAGATCTATAATAGTTCTTTGGCCTTTTTGTGTGTGTGATCCTAAATGAAAGCTATAAATCTTTTAAAACAATTCTATAATTCACCCTTCTTCCTACTGAATATAGATTTTCCCACCAGCATCTGTTAGTCCAAAGTATTGGAGCTTCAGCATCAGCCCTTCTAATGAATATTCAGGGTTGATTTCTTTTAGGATTGACGGGTTTGATCTCCTTGCTGTCCAATGGACTCTTAAGAGTCTTCTCCAGCATCATAGTTTGAAAGCAACAGATGGTGATGCCCTTCTCCAAAACTAGGAAAAATGGCAGGCCTGGGTTGGGTAGTGGAGAGGCTGGATGATGCCATCAGGGGCTGGATGTGCTGAGCTTGAGCTGATGGGTGATGCAGGTGAGATGGAGTTCAGGTATTTACTTGTTCCCATCCATGAGCCCAGGTGTTCTGGGATCACATACAGACATTGGGTCCAGGCTGATGGTTGCGAAGGGAGGCAGAATATATACCTCTAGGAGGAATTGTTTCCTGTGCTAAATCTTGAAGGACAGAGAGGGATTAGCTAGCGAAGGGGGCTGCTCTGTTTTCCTTTACCTTTCTTACGTGGTGTGGCCTCCTGTTAATCTTTGAAAGTTTTACCCTTTTAAATGTTTGTGCTACAAGCACATAATCATTCAGTGTAGAATTTTCTGAACCAGTCCTTAGAAAAGAGACAGAGAGAGGTTTTTCCCTTGCACAGTGGGAGCTTAATTCATCAGGGCTGGTTGGAAAGATCTGGGATGGCATCTAGCACTGTTGAGTGGCTGGTGTTTCCAGGGGCAGCTTGGTTCTGCTGCTTTTCTGTTCCTTTTTGATCCTCTTTTGTGTTTGGAATATTTACTCTCTTGACAGTTATCCCTCACGTAATGACTGTACCTTAACCGGGATAGAATGTGAAATTTCTAGTGACTCCTAAATGTGCCCTGGGATTGTTGCCATGTTTTGAGATCTGGCATGATGGTACAGTGACCTCTTTGAAGCCGGATAGGGCCCTCTGTCTTAGCCCAGGCCAAGCCGTTGACACACAAACTAAGGCTCACAGGAAAACTGGCATTTAACAAACCTGGGTTCATAACCAGAGCAGGACCTGGGACCCCTATCCTTGAGCTCAATGCTATTTCCACAGACTAGGTAACTTTTTAAAACACTAACAGCTTTGTGCTGTGCTATGCTGGACATGGAACAACAAACTGGTTCCAAATAGGAAAAGGAGTATGTCAAGGCTGTATATTGTCACCCTGCTTATTTAACTTCTATGCAGAGTACATCATGAGAAATGCTGGGCTGGAAGAAGCACAAGCTGGAATCAAGATTGCCAGGAGAAATATCAATAACCTCAGATATGCAGATGACACCGCCCTTATGGCAGAAAGTGAAGAGGAGCTAAAAAGCCTCTTGATGAAAGTGAAAGAGGAGAGTGAAAAATTGGCTTAAAGCTCAACATTCAGAAAACGAAGATCATGGCATCTGGTCCCATCACTTCATGGGAAATAGATGGGGAAACAGTGGAAACAGTGGCAGACTTTATTTTTTTGGGCTCCAAAATCACTTCAGGTGGTGACTGCAGCCATGAAATTAAAAGACACTCCTTGGAAGAAAAGTTCTGACCAACCTAGATAGCATCTTGAAAAGCAGAGACATTACTTTGCCGACTAAGGTCCGTCTAGTCAAGGCTATGGTTTTTCCAGTGGTCATGTATGGATGTGAGAGTTGGACTGTGAAGAAGGCTGAGCGCCGAAGAATTGATGCTTTTGAACTGTGGTATTGGAGAAGACTCGAGAGTCCCTTGGACTGCAAGGAGATCCAACTGGTCCATTCTAAAGGAGATCAGTCCTGAATGTTCATTGGAAGGATTGATGCTGAAGCTGAAACTCCAGTACATTGGCCACCTCATGCAAAAAGTTGATTCTTTGGAAAAGACTCTGATGCTGGGAGGGATTGAGGGCAGGAGGAAAAGGGGACAACAGAGGATGAGATGGCTGGATGGCATCACTGACTCGATGGACGTGAGTATGAGTGAACTGCGGAGTTGGTGGTGGACAGGGAGGCCTGGTGTGCTGTGATTCCTGGGGTCGCAAAGAGTCAGATGTGACTGAGCGACTGAACTGAACTGATGCTAAGTGAAGTCAGTTGTGTCTGGCTCTGCATGACGCTATGGACTGTGGCCCGCCAGGCTCCTCTGTCCCTGGGATTCTCCAGGCAAGAATACTGGAGTGGAGTGCCATGCCCTCCTCCAGTGAATCCCAAGGATGGAACCCGGTTCTCTTACGTCTCCTGCGTTGGCAGGTGGATTCTTTACCACTAGCATCACCTGCGAAGCCCCACTAACAGCTTTATTGAGGAATAAGTCCCAAACCATGAACTTTGCTCTTTTAAAGTGTTCAGTTTGGGGGTCTTTGGTATATTCCAGAAGTTGTATAACTGTCACCACTATTTTTGTTGCTGCCAGAAGAAACTTCAGACCCAGTAGCAGTCACTTTTCACCCTTTCCCTTGCTTCTGGGAACTCCCAGTCTACTTTGTCAGGATTTGTCTGTCCTGGACATGTTGTCTGAGTGGAGTCATGCAGCACGTGGCCCTTTGTGACTGGCCTTTTTCACATAGATAGCATCATGTTTTTAAGTTTCATCTATGATGTACCGTATCAGCACTTCATTCCCTTTTATGGCTGAGTAAATAGTCCACTGTATGGATCTGTCACATTTGATGTATCAGTCCATCAGTTGCTGGACGTTTGGGCTGTTTCCACTTTTGGCTCTTATGCGTGCTGCTGAATGGACTTTCGAATACGGTCTTGTGTGTGGACATATGTTTTCATTTCTCTTGGACATGTGTATGCCTCGGAGTAGAGTTGGTGGGTCATATAGGAACTCTGTGTTTTATCAGTGGAGGAACTGCCAGATTCTTTTCCAAAATGTCTGCACCATTTTACATTCCCACCAGCAATGTATGAAGGTCCTAATTTCTGCACGTTATTACTGACTTCTTGTTTATAGCCATTCTAGAGTGTGAAGTGCTGTCTCATTGTGGTTTTGATTCGCATTTCCCTAATGACTAATGATGTTTAGCATCTTTTCATGTGCTTGTCCACTTGTGTATCTTCTTTGGAGAGATGACCGTTCAATTCTTTGCCCATTTTTAAATTGGGTCATTTGTTTCCTTGTTGACCTACAAGCAATCTTTATGTATTCTGGATGCATGCCCTTTATCAGATATATGTTTTGTAAATATTTCCTCCCATTTTGTGGGTTATCTTCTCACTTTCTTGATGGTGTTTTTGGAAGCACAAAAGTTTGACTTTTTGATAATTTCCAGTTTATCTGTTTTTTATTGTCATGCACTTTTGTGTTACATGTAAGAAACCATTTCTTAATCCAAAGGCACAAATAATTTATTCCTATTGTATCCTTTTTTTAAGGTTTTTAAAATAACATTTATTTTTTAAATGTTAACATGTGCATAATAGGAAACCAAAAACGCAAGAAGCAAAAAACAAAGTCATCCATAATCACAAGCAGTTTACCATTTGACATGTTCTTGTAGGTTTCATTTGTGTATTTTCACAGCTAAGCATTAATTTTTATGTAATTAAGATCTTACAGTTATGTATCATGCTGTTTCACACATCATGAATATTTACCATTTCAAAGTCCCAAAGCTATGAGTATTTTGATAACCAAGAATACACTACACCAACTCAGTCTGGCGGGAAGAAAAGTCATCTTGCCTTTCTTCTATTGTGTTCTTTTAAAAGTTCAATAGTTTTAGCTCTTACATTCAGGTCTATTGAGTTGATCCAGTTTTAGTTGGTTTTTTATACGTTACTTCTAAGTGATGGCTTTTTTTGTACTTCCCAGCTATTTTATCTTTAAATTATTAATCTTTCTAATGTTTCAGTTCATATGAAGTTTCGTGAAAAGTTTTAAGAAAAATTCTTGTTTTCGCTCTTCTGGGTCTTATGTTTGGTCTTTTGAGGGAATCTACTTAATGACATACAGTGATTAATTTCAACTTTTTTTTTTAACCTAACGCTATTGTGAGCTGAAGAATACACATGTTCTCTTTTACAGTAGCAAATACAAGTCAGTGTAGTACTGAAGACTCTTGCTCTGTTAACCTGAACAGTTGGTCTCTGTTCTAGGACAATGTCTTCATTTTCTGAGAACATTTGTTTGGGATCTTTCAATGAAAGCATCTCTCTTTGCATCAGTCTCTTATCTGCACAATGAACAAAGCTACTGAGTAGAGGGCAAAAAGCTTAAAACATGCAGGTGACTTGAAAACCACCATATCCCATGCTGTAGCGCTGAAAATTTACATCCAAATCAAAGCTGAGTTTGGGAAACTTCACAGTCTACTCTTCAAATAACATGCTACACATTTTTCTTGTAAAGTCATTGATTATTTTTATTTTTCATTGAAACAGGAGGTTTTTTAGTTCTATAATATGCCTAATTCACACAGCGATACCGCTCTTTTTGTAAACACTGTTTTAAATATAAGGGTGTCAGTCTCTCTTTAAATGTATTTTATATTTCAAAGAGCTTCCATTACCCTGAAATAGCACACGTTGACTGAAAAGCAATGGAATTTTCGTACTGAATTCACATAAATTCGTTTCTATTCTTTAGTTATTGTTTTGTTATACTTTGCTTTTCACGTTGTTAAAAATTATTTTGCAATAAATAGCTTAGCTTCATACTTTATGGGTGATGAATATCAAAACTGAGAATTATCCAGTAAATTCTGTCATTGTGATATAAAGGGTAACAGGTCTTATATAAAGCCACAAGAGTTTACTTAGCAGTGTTAAATAGAACAACAGATTTTCAGTACTGCTTTTTATATTTTTAAACAGTAGATCAATAATGGTTTTCATGTAGCAGTTCAGGAGCTTAGTTTAGTAGTTGGAAAAGCTACTTCTAGCCACTTCAGAGGGGTTTCTTCTTCAAAAAGAAATCAGTCTGCACCTGCCATGGACATGGATGGAAGCAGGGTTCATGGATGGAAGCAGGGGTCAGCCTCATGGGGCTGCCTTCTGGGACTGGCTGGTGACCTGCCCCCAGCTCTGTGATAGCGACCTTTCCGAGGAACTTGGTAGGCGGCAGCTGGGGCAGGAAGTTTGCTGTATTTTGGAATGCAAGCGAAAATATTGGTGCGTTGTCGTCTCCAGAGGACTCTCAGAGCACTTTTCTTTGTCTGCGAGGTCAGGAGGGTGGGCTGTGTAAGGAGAGATTACCATGTGGGTTGGCCTGTGTCCGAAGAAGGAACCTATTCAGATTTGGGGCTGATTACAGAATTGGAGAAATAAAGCAGCAGTACGGGCTGCTTTTGTTTCCGGATATGAGGAAAGGCCTCTGTCCAAGAAGAAAGTGTGTGTGTCTGTGTGTGCGTGTGCATGTGTGTGTGCGCGTCCTCAGTTGTGTCCAACTCTCTACGACCTCATGCACTATAGCCTGCCAGCCTCCTCTGTCCATGGGATTCTCCAGGCAAGAATACTGGAGTGGGTAGCCATTTCCTTCTCCAGGGGATCCTCCCAACTCAGGGATGGAACCCAAGTCTCTGCGTCTCCTGCCTTGGCAGGCGGGTCCTGTACCATTGAGCCACCGGGGCTTTCCAGTGAGCAGTCACTAGACAGAGAAAACGACCACAGAAGTCCAGGTCAGGGTAGCAGCTTTCCTCCTCTGGTTCTTCCGGTTTTTTTTGGAAAAGCTGTATATTTTTGATTGGTGATTATTGGCCACAGCTAACACATATTAAGTGTTTATTCTGTAACAAGTAGTGTGTTTTTGTTTCCTTAGTCGGGTTATTTAATCCTCATAGCAGCAGCATGGAGAAGGCAATGGCATCCCACTCCAGTACTCTTGCCTGGAAAATCCTGTGGACAGAGGGGCAGTCCATGGGGTTGCTAAGAGTTGGACACGACTGAGCAGCTTCACTTTCATGCATTGGAGAAGGAAATGGCAACCCACTCCAGTGTTCTTGCCTGGAGAATCCCAGGGACGGGGGAGCCTGGTGGGCTGCCGTCTATGGGGTTGCACAGAGTCGGACACGACTAAAGCGACTTAGCAGCAGCAGCAGCAGCAGCACAGAATGAAACACTGTTCTCCCCACCTGACCAAGAATGGGGAATCGAGGTTGTCCATGGGTTTGGCTGCCAGACCCCAAACTCTTGTGAAGTTTGGGGAAAAGTTTTAAAATCTTCTTAGTTACAGTAGATACTGCTGCGGCTGCTGCTCAGTCACTTCAGTCGTGTCCAACTCCGTGCGACCCCATAGACGGCAGCCCAAGGCTCCCCCGTCCCTGGGATCCTCCAGGCAAGAACACTGGAGTGGGGTGCCATTGCCTTCTCCATACAGTAGATACTACTTTCTGTATATTTACTTCAGTATTCTTGCCTGGGAAATCCCATGGACAGCAGAATCTGGTGGACTATAGTTCATGGAGTCGCAAAAGAGACAGATATGACTTAGCAACTAAACAGCAAAATGCATGTTACCTGAAGACTTGCTTCTGCACCTCTAGCCTTCCTCAGAGGATCTTTTTCTCTTTCAGAGATCCTGTAAGAACTGGGATCCTAATGTCTCTTTAGGTCTCTGAAACAGCTTCTTATGTGGACCAGTTTTAAAGCCTTTATTGCATTTATTACAATGTTGCCTCTGTTTTATGTTTTGGTTTTTTGGCCCCAGGAAATGTGGGATCTTAGCTTCCCCACCAGGGATCGAACCTATACCCACTGCGTTGGAAGGGGAAGTCTTAACCACTGGACCACCAGTGAAGACAGCTTCTGCTAGTTATGATTCTGATTCTGTATTTCATTGAATATTACAAAATTATCAACTAAATGGCAGTATTATATATATAGCTAAGAAAACAAATGACAAATAAACTGGAACAGTGCTGTTTATCACCTACAATTTTATTTTATACTTGTATATATACATACACTTGTATATACTTGTATAAAGTAAGTAAAGAGTAAGTTATCCTCTTTGAGATTACTTATAGATTTTTTCATTCTTGGGCCATAGAAACAAGGAAATATACGGGAAACAAATTAGGGTATTTCTCAGTCTTCTTTACATTCTGAGCGGAACTCTTCAGCCTCATTTTGCCACTCAGCTGTAGATGTCTGTGCTTTCCCGCACAGGATGGGCCTCTGTGTAGTCGAGAGCATTGTTGAGGCATCATCTCTTAGGAATGCTCTACCGTTGTCTCTAGGATCTCCGCAACTACAGCTTCCAATGCGTGTATGCACAGAAAATGAGAAGACATCAGAACCACCCCCCAGGCAGCAGTGATGGTGAGGTGCAGGCCAAGTTTGAAGATGCAGGGTAGAGTCAAAATGTGGTGTTGTAATATTAGAGGAAGAAAACAAATCAAAAGCCCAGACTTCTTAACTTCATCACCTTTACTGGGGTTCATCATTTTATCTCCGGAATGTGCTTATGCTAATTATGAGTAATGATAACAAGGAAACAGGCAGTGTACTATTTCCAGTGTTATGTATGGCTGGTTGGTAAATTCACTCTGGACAGTTTAATAGGAAATAGCAGCAGTCCTGGGATCTGAAGCTAGAATGTTTCATGATGTGGAGAAGTGCCAGAAGCCCGTTATAGTCACGTGGAAGCTGTGTGAGCTTCAGCAAGGTACTTCTCTGTGCCCCATTTTCTTCATCAAAAAAAAAAAAGGATGTTTACACCTCAGAGTCGTTTGCTGTAGTGAATTATTTTCTACAGTGTGTTTAAACCATTGCTGCTTCAATATCTCTTGGTCCAAAAGTGGCCCAGAATCAGGCCCAACCCACAGGACGTAAATCTGCTGAGCCTTCTTCAGTTGTGGAGCTTTTATAGGACTGGAGAAGTCTTCCGAAGCATTCCTATCAGACATACTTTTACCTAAGCAGTCATGGGCTTTCTCCTTTACAGATTTCCGCTTTGGGTGCTTGATGGGTGAGCCAGTTCCATGCTTATCTGTAGTCAGACTGGAGCAGAACCAAGGCTTAATTACTTGCGTACTTCTGCCTTCCGCCGTGTTCTTTGGGCAAGGGGTGGGAGGGTGGAGAACTCAACTTCATGTCTTTACAACTCCTCATGTTAAATACAGAAGTTGTAACTAACCCCACCCCACCCCCAACAGTGTGTGTTCTCAGTCATGTCCAGTGTTTTGCAACCCCGTGGACTGTAGCCCACCAGGTTCCTCTGTCCATGGGATTCTCCAGGGAAAAACACCGGAATGGGTTGCCATTCCCTTCTCCAGGGGACCTTCCTGACCCAGGAATCAAACCTGCACCTCCTGTATCTCCTGCATTGGCAGGCAGATTTTTTACCACGGAGCCACCTGGGAAGCCCCAGTTGTGAATTCAGAGCAAAGCAAATGGGCTTGGGAATTCAATAACCTGCCTTCCAGTGGCTGGCAAGGCTTCCCATCTGAGTTTTGTTCTGTCTAATAGAGAAGCTGGTACTTCAGAGAGCGGTTGTGAGAACCCTCTGCAGTGTTACAGCTTCAGCTCTTAATCTTTCAAATAATAGTGTTAGCCCAGTAAAGTCAGTAAAACTCAGTCACAATTAGACATCCCACCTTTGTCTAAAGCAGGGGTGGGGATGGGACCAGGGATCAGATGGGGACCTTTTCCAAACCATTCATGCTTCCCACCAAGAGTCCTTATTGAAATGAGTCACTCTTACTCATCAGGGCAGGGGCAAAAGACAATGTCCTGCTTCTCTTTCCATCCTCCAACCCTGAAACTCTTGCATGGGGGATACGAGGCCCCCAAGTTGTTTGCCTTGAGAAGATCAATGCTTATTTGAATGATAATCATTTTTAAATCTTTTTTGGCAACCATCAAAACAGCCTTGGGAGGTAGTATTGTTACAGTTTTCATGTTACAGATAAGAAAACTGAGATTCAGCAGTTAGGTAAGTGCCCAGAGATAAAAGTAAAAGTTAAGTTCCATCATAAACTTATAAATCAGCCAAAGTCAGTTCCTGGTTTTTGTGTTTCAGTGTCATTTTTCAGGATGAGGACTTGACAAGCTTTTGTTCTTGACACTCTGTAGTTCCAGGGTCAGGAGAGAATGGGGTCTGTCTTCTGCTTCTGACCCCCCCTTTCTCAGCACAGTTTGTGAGATTCATAGCTCCCTGAGGGGAAGGGTCAGGCTGATAAGGGGTTCAGCTGCCTCCAGGGCCGAGGGGCCGTGTGGAGAAGTGCTAGCTGTCATCATGGGAACCAGGCACACCGCCAAGGTGAGGAAAGTGTGAGGGCTTAGCAAGACCTTGTGGAAGGAAGTTCATGGATCGAAGCCATAAATTCACAGGGCTGGTGGCTGTCCCAAGGCTGCTAGTTTGCTTGTGAGCCGAGGGTTAGACCAGAGCAAACAGACTTTCTCTGCCAGATAAAGCATGTTTATTTTTGTCTCTTATTTAGTTGTATGTTGTAGGCCTTCTCCCTTTCCTATTTTTCGCTGAGAGTTGAAATGGCAGCTGAAGTTCATTCCTTCCAAGTGAAAAAGAAAGAATATAGAAATGGGGGGGGGGGAGCGGCCCACTGTACATGTTTAGTGTCTTGTGTTTTTGGTGGCAACAGTAGTTCAATTTATTGTTTTTATTCTAGGCTTTAGAGTAGATTTTGGTTATTCTGAGCTGTGTGTGTGCGCAGTTGCTCAGTCATGTCTGACTCTTTGTAGGCCCATGGACTGTATCTTGCCAGGGTCTTCTGTCCATGGGATTCTCCAGGCAAGAAAACTGGGGTGGGTTGCCACTTCCTTCTCCAGGAAATCTTCCCAGCCCTGGGATCAAACCCGAATCTCTTGCTTCTCCTGCGTTGGCAGACAGACTCTTGACACTAGCAGCACTTGGGAAGCCCCTATTCTGAGCTGTTGGCTATCAATTCACCATTGTGAAGAGACTAGTCCAATCCACTTTGGATGAAACATGAGGATAATATTGCATAAAGGTAAGCTCAGTTTGCTTGGTTTAATGATGTAAAGAGTACAGTTCAGTTCAGTTCAGTCGCTCAGTTGTGTCTGACTCTTTGCAACCCCATGGACTGCACAGTACCTCACAATTACACGCCAGGCTTCCCTGTCCATCACCAACTTCTGGAGCTTGCTCAAACTCATGTCCATTGAGTTGGTGTTGCCATACAACCATCTCATCCTCTATCATCTGCTTCTCCTCCTGCCTTCAATCTTTCCCAGCATTTGGGTCTTTTCCAGTGAATCAATTCTTTACATCAGGTGCTCCATAAAGAGCACAGGGATGGAATAAAAACCCTTTTCCAAGTAAGTTAAAACTGAAACATTCTTTAAAACACCTGTTTGAATTATTTGTATTGGATTTTTAAAAAGAAAGTAGACTCAGTGACTAAAGGCTCATTTTTGGTCCTATTTTCTGATGTTTGAAAACCCCCTCATTTCTGTCTGTTGGTAGGTAATTTTGTCCCTGTATTTGAAGGCAGGATGGCCTTGGCCTCAGGGTCATTCAGCCTGGTAGCCTGTTTCAAGATGTAATCATCATCCTTGATGTTCATCATCCCCAGCTTTCACTTTCTTCTTTACCTCTAAACAGTCTAGAAAGTCAGCTTCTACCAGCATCTCCGGTTGTGGAGTTTAGACACCAGAGAGCTTGGGATCATGTGTTGAACGGTTGTAAAGGCTAGAGTTGCATTCACCTCCTTCCTTTCCATATAGAACTAATGGCAGACAATTTTCATCCCTTTACACGTGGTCTCACTCAGCTCTTTAGCTCTTTATCAGGTCCCCAGTAACAAAATCCAGGGGCTAGAAGGAAGCTCCAGGATAGTCCCACCTTGTCCCCATCGTATGATGTCATGGGAGGAGGCAAGAGCTGGAGGTTACGTCTTGCCTCCAGGTCCCTGGCTGAGTAATGGTGGAAATAGAACTGAAACCCATGTCTCCGGCTCTGTCTGGTGCTATTTTAACCATAACACATTACTTTGGTTAAACTTGTTTGTTTCCCAGCTGTCCCTTTTGTCATTGTAATTATCCTGTATCATTATAATGGCTTAAAATCCATGTGTGACAGGAAGAGCCACGTGATACTGTGACTTTGTCTTAACCCGTATAGGAAGGGCTCCCTGTGTTGCAGAGGCAGGATCGACAGCTAGACGTGGCATTTCTCCATTAATTCCATGGTAACTTTTAAAGTCAGTGAGGGAGCTCGGATTTGAATCTGTCTGTCTTTGAAATCTCTGCCCCCTCAGTACCTCACAATTACATTTTCAGAATAAATAAACCTCTTATACTTGAGGTTTTCTTTTTAGTTTTAAATCTAATCAGGATAATGTATTTTTCTTGAAATATTGCCCTGCTTTGTTTTAATTTAGAAATAGAATTCAAGACAAACTCTTGGAATGAATAGTGGGATGCATGTAAGCGGTCCTGATAATGAGGCTGCTTGAAGTTACAGAAATGACATCTGGCTTAAGCGGCTTCATCAGGTTGAATAAGAGAGGACATTGATAATTGGCTACAAAAAGAGGCCTTGTTTGTACTCGGAACTTATGTTCCAGCGGTTAGCCTGGAGTGTTTCTTTTACATTAGAAAGATGTAGATAAATATAAGTCCTTTTCATGTAATAGTTAATTTTCTTGCTTGTGAATCACTGGGTTTAAAACACTGACAGCTTTACACACGTTCATCTAAATGAGTAGTAAGACAGAGCTACAGTGAGGACCACAGTGGAAAGCTGCGGTGGCTGTGTTCTGTGTTCCGTAACTTCCTTGACCTTTCGAGGCTCTCAAGAGAACAGCTCTGGTGGGGGCTAGTTCTGCACGGCAGCTCTTATTAGTACATCCCTCCCCACCCCCCACCCGCACCCCCAACCCTGAAATTCTTGCACGGAGAACACAGATCTAAACCTCTTCCACCAGTACTTTGCTTTATCATTTGACGACTTAATTAGTTCTGCCTTCTTTTTTTCTTTCCTCCCTTCTCACACTCACTCCCTTTGGTGCCTTTCTCTGTTCTTCTCAGCCTCTGAAGTTGTGCCCTTTATCTGAGGAGAATGACTCAGTTTTCTTAAAAAGGCAGTAAATACAGAGAAAGAAACGTGGATATTATTCAGACCTGAGATGGAAGCTCAATTCTGCTGCTTAACTATCTGTGAGACCTCAGTGATGATGTTTTTACTTGTAAAACAGGGCTAGCAATACCTCCTTCAAAGGAAATAAAAATTAGTTAAGATCCTGTAGGAAAAGACCTAAAACTGCTCCTGGCACACTCCAGGAATTCAAACCTGAGTATTCCTCACACCTTTCACCCTTTTTCACGTTCCTTTGTGAAATTAGGCTTCAGTTCAGTTCAGTTCAGTCGCTCAGTTGTGTCCAACTCTTTGCGACCCCATGAATCGCAGCACGCCAGGCCTCGCTGTCCATCACCAACTCCCGGAGTTCGCTCAGACTCATGCCCATCGAGTCGGTGATGCCACCCAGCCATCTCATCCTCTGTCGTTCCCTTCTCCTCCTGCCCCCAATCCCTCCCAGCATCAGTCTTTTCTAAAGAGTCAACTCTTTGCATGAGGTGGCCAATGTACTGGAGTTTCAGCTTTAGCATCATTCCTTCCAAAGAAATCCCAGGACTGATCTCCTTTAGAATGGGCTGGTTGGATCTCCTTGCAGTCCAAGGGGCTCTCAAGAGTCTTCTCCAACACCACAGTTCAAAAGCATCAATTCTTCAGCACTCAGCCTTCTTCACAGTCCAACTCTCACATCCATACACGACTACTGGAAAAATCATAGCCTTGACTAGACAGACCTTTGTTGGCAAAGTAATGTCTCTCCTTTTGAATATGCTATCTAGGTTGGTCAGAACTTTCCTTCCAAGGAGTAAGCGTCTTTTAATTTCATGGCTGCTATCACCATCTGTAGTGATTTTGGAGCCAAAAAAATAGTCTGACACTGTTTCCCCATCTATTTCCCGTGAAGTGATGGGACCAGATGCCATAATCTTCGTTTTCTGAATGTTGAGCTTTAAGCCAACTTTTTCACTCTACTCTTTCACCCTCATCAAGAGGCTCTTTAGCTAGTTCCTCATCCCTTTCTGCCATAGGGTGGTGTCATCTGCATATCTGAGGTTATTGATATTTCTCCCAGCAATCTTGATTCCAGCTTGTGCTTCTTCCAGCCCAGCGTTTCTCTTGATGTACTCTGCATATAAGTTAAATACGCAGGATGACAACATACAGCCTTGACGTACTCCTTTGCCTAATTAGGCATAGTGACTCTTAATTTCATGAAGTAGCATCTTTCTCTTTTTCAAAGACTACTTGCTTTTCCTCGTGTAATAACAGTTTTAAAAAACCAAGTTTTTATTTTATGTCATTATTTTTGTTTAATTACTGCCATTGATTTCTACATTGATTTCTCCTGTTATGAAAATAACCCCACATTATTGGTTAAATATTCTGTGGCATATTCTGTAAACGTACCTACCAGGTATAATGTTTCTGAAGACAAAAATGGCCTAGTTTTCAAAAAACCAGTTTAATAATGTTAGAAAACTTTTGCTTTACTTTTTAATTTTGTATTCTGAAATAATTGTAGATTTGCAGGAATTACAAAACTAGTATAATGAGTTCCCATATCCCCTTAACTCATCGTTCCCTAAAAATCGTAGTTGTTGGTATTCAGTTGCTAAGTCACGTCTGACTCTTTGCGACCCCATGGACTGCAACACCCAGGCTTCCCTGTCCTCCGTGCTCTCTCCGAGTTTGCTCAAGTTCATGTCCATTGAGTTGGTGATGCTGTCTAACCATCTCACCCTCTGCTGCTGCCTTTTCCTTTTGCCTTCAGTCTTTCCCAGCATCAAGGTCTTTTCCAATGAGTTGGCTCTTCACATCAGGTGGCCAAAGTATTGGGTCTTCAGCATCAGTCCTTCCAATGAATATTTCCTTTAGGACTGATTGATTTCCTTTAGGATTGACTGATTTGATCTCCTTGCTGGACTTTCAAGAGCCTCCTCCACCACAGCAATTCGAAAAGCATCTATTCTTGGTGCTTAGCCTTCTTTATGGTCCAACTCTCACATCTGCACATGACGACTGGAAAAACCATAGCTTTGACTATAGGACTTTTGTCAGCAAAGTGATGTCTCTGCTTTCTAGATTTGTCATTGCTTTTCTTCCAAGGAGCAAGCTTCTTTTAATTTTGTGGCTTCAGTCACCTTCAGCAGTGATTTTGCAGACCAAGAAAATAAAATTTGTCAGTGCTTCCACTTTTTCCCCTTCTGTTTGCCATGAAGTGATGGGATCGGGGTCTTCCCAGGTGGCACTAGTGGTAAAAAATAATCCACCTCCCAGGGCAGGAGACCTAAGAGACACGGGTTCGATCCCTGGGTCAGGAAGATCCCCTGGAGGAGGGCACAGCAACCCACTCCAGTATTCTTGCCTGGAGAATCCTATGCACAGGTGAGCCTGATGGGCTACAGTCCATAGCGTTGCAAAGATCTGGACATGACTGAAGTGACTTAGTGCACATGCATGCGACGGGATTGGATGCCACAATCTTAGTATTATGTATGTGGAATCTTAGCTTTTTCATTCCCTTCTTTCACCCTCATCAAGGGTTCCTCCTTAACTTTTTATTAATAACTTTTTTTGGCTGCACTGGGTCTTTGCTGCTTTGTGTGAACTTTCTCTGGTTGCTGGGAGAGGGGGCTGCTTTTCGTTGTGGAGTACAGACTCCGCGTCGCAATGGCTTCTCTTGTTGTGGAGCACAGACTCTAGGCACGTGGGCTTCAGTAGTTGCAGCGCACAGGCGTTTAGTTGCTCTGCAGCATGTGGAATTTTCCCAGACCAGGGATCGAACCTGTGGCCCTGGCCTTGGCAGGTGGATTCTTGCCCACTGCACCACCCAGGAAGTCCTGTTTCTCCTTAACTTTTGCCCACTCATTTTAGCATTCATCTGTGGATCTTGCTTGTAGAAATGTTAAAGGGTTTGCTAATAATGATTTTCTTTTTCATTCATTCTGTCTACATTTTTGAATTAGAATTCTTCTACAAGGAAGATTTGTCTTCTCATGTTTACTTATTAATTATCATTATTTATATCAGAATGAATGCATGGATATTAATTTTATCCTTTGGGTTATAATTTTATATTATCATTATTTACTTAGTTGCTCAAACTGTTCCAGCTTTGGCCGCAGGGAGTTCTCATGGCGGTTTCTGCGTCCTTCAGAATGCCTCCATGTCTTTTTTAAAAGCCCCCTTTCTTTCTTTCTGACACTATAGGATGTTCTAGGCTCTTTTTGTTTTCCCTGCCTCAGGGTTCACTTCTCCAAGGAGCCCCGGTTCCTCATAAAGGTTATGTTTATTCTCCTGGAGTGTCACTGCTTGTAGGCCTCTCTGCAGACAAAGTTAGGGAGTATATGTATGTAAACTAACACATGTATACACACGTATCTTTATCTCTCTATGTATGAACTGGAGGGCCCATACTATATAACCTTGGATTCATATCTAGCACAAGGTTCGTTTTAACCTTCCTCCTTTGCTTATTTTTAACTTCTTTCTCCAGCAGTAAGAAACTGACTTTCAGTAACAAAAACCAATTGACCGTATCTGTGTGGGTCTATTTTTGGATTCTCTGTTCTGTTGCATTGATCTTTGTGGGTGTGCATTCACAAATACCGCACCGTCTTGATTATAGTAAGTCTTCAAATCAACCAGTTTGAGTCCTCTGACTTTCTTTGTCTTATTCAAATTGTTTTGACTCTTCTAGTTCCTTTGTCTTTCCCTATAAGTATTAGAATCTGATTGTCTGTGTTTACCAGTAAGACTCCTGCCAGGATTTTGGTTGAAGTTGTATTAAATCTGTAAATCATTTTGGGGAGAATTGATATTACTGAGTATAATGAGTCTTCCCATCCATGGACAGGCTGTCTCTCCGTTTACTTACATCTTTTGATTTCTTTCAAAGGTTTTCTAGTTTTCAGCGTACAGAAACATACCTGTACCTGTTTGTTTGATTTATACATAAGTTTTTCTTTCTTTCATTGCAACTGTTGTAAACAATCTTATGTTGGAAATAGACAAATCTTAGGGGGAAAACATTTATTTTACTATGATGTGTGATGTTAGCTTTGAACTTTTTTTTTGTAATTTCCTTTATCGAATTAGAAAGATTCTCTTCATTGCTGAAAGTTCTTTTTTTATCATGAGTGGGTGTTGTATTTTGTGAAATGTTTTTTCTGTATCAACTGAAAGTGATCATGTGTGGATTATGTTTTTATTTTATTAATGTGGTAAATTACATTAGTTGGCTTCAAATATTAATCTCGCCATGAACTCTCAAGATGAATTCCTGGTGGAAATGGTTTATTACTATTAATTTAACATTTTGTTGAGGATTTTTATCTTTTGAGGTATATGAGGGGTATATTGATGTAATTTTCTTTTCTTGAGCTGTCTTTGTCTGTTGTCAAAGTAATTCTGACTTCACAGAAAGAGTTTGGGAGTAACTCTTCTGTTTTCTAGAAGGAGTGTAGAATTGATGTTATTTTTTTTTCAATGTTCGGTAAAATTTGGCAGTGATCTGGCCTCTGAGACTTCTTTTGGGGGAAGGTTTTCTAACTACAACTTTAACTTGTTGAAAAGAAGACTGATAGGTTATCTGTTTTTTGTTTTTTTTTTTCTTTCAGTGAGTTTTGGTAGTTTGGATTTTTGAGAAATTATTCCATTTTGTCTATATTGTTGAATTCACAGCTGTAAATTATGTTCTACTTTGTTTTCCTTTTCATGCCTACTAGGTCTTATTGATAGCCCTACTCCTCTGTTGTTGATAATTTTTCTGTCTCTCTTTTGTTCTTTGTCAGCCTGGCTAGAGATGTATCAATTTTATTGATTCCCCCCCACCCCCCCAAGAACTAAGCTTTAGGTTTGATTGATTTTTTTTCTCTATTTTTCTGTTTTTAATTTCATTGATTTCTGCTTTCATTTCCTCTTTTTAACATTTTAAAAATTTCTGCTCTTACTACCGTCCTTCTGATTGCTTTGGGTTTCTCTCTCTCTGCTTTATCTAGTTGTTAAGGTTGAAGCATAGATTGCTGATTTCAGGGCTTTCTACTTTTATAATACAAGCATTTCATGTTCTAAATATCCTTCTACTACTGCTTCATTAGTATCCCATGTACACTGAAAATCCCGAAAGACATTGTTATAATTTTTGCTTTTAACCACCATACATATTTTATGGGAATTAAAAGGAAAAGGATAGTGTATTCTATTTTGATAGTCACCATTTCTGTTGCTTTTCTTTATTACTGATGCTTCTTTCTGGTACCATTTCTCTTGTTTGAAGAACTGTCTTTAGCAGTTTTTGTTTTTGTTTTGAGTAAATCTTCTGGCCAACAAATTTTCCCTTAGTTTTTCTTCATCTGAGAACGTCTTTATCTCACTTTCATTTGTTAAGGCTGTTTTCACTGGATGACAATTCTTTCAGGACTTGAAAAACGTTCTACTTCTTTCTGGCCTCCACAGTTCCTAATGAAAAGTCAGCAGTTGTCTCATTGTTTTCCCAGGCAGCAGGAGAAGGCAGTGACACCCCACTCCAGCACTCTTGCCTGGAAAATCCCTTGGGCGGAGGAGCCTGGTGGGCCGCAGTCCATGGGGTCGCACAGAGTCGGACACGACTGAAGTGACTTAGCAGCAGGCCACTATAGTGGTTCTGCTTTCAGGATTTTTGGCTCTGTTTCCCCATGTTCAGCAGTTTGATAGTGTGTCAGAGCCTGGATTTCTTTGAGCTTGTTCAGGCTGCTGTTGGCTGAGATTTTTGAGTCTGTACATTTGTATCTACCAGGTTTCAAAGCTTACAGCCATTATTTTTTCAAACCTGTTTTTCAGCATGTGCTCTTCTTTCTCTTCTTGTGGGACTCTGATAACACGAATATTAGACCTTTTGGTATATTCTTGCAGAATCCCGAGGACCTGGTCAGGGATTTTTGCCTATTTTCTTTCCATTGGATAATTTCTGTTCATTTATCTACAGATGATGTTTTCCTCTATGAATTCTATCCTGGTATAGACTCCATCAGTTAATATTCCATTTTAGTTGTTGTATTTTCCAGTTCTAAAATTTTCGTTTGCTCCTTTGTATTTCCAGATTTGGGAGAGAGACCTTTTAATCTCTTCATTTCATGAGTGTTCACTGTTACTTCTTAAACCATAGTTTTAACAGCAGCTTTAAAGTCTTTGTCTCATAATTCCAGTATTTGGGTTGGTGTCTGTCTTTTTCAAGTTAATATTTTCCTGGTTGTTTGTATGCCATGTAATTTTGGTTCTTAAGTGGGACATGTTGAATATACTGTTATGAAATTCAGAGTCTTGAGGTCTTGTTTAAATTTTAAACAGAAAATTGATTTGTGTTTTACTTTGTGTTAGCATTCATTCAACAGGTTAGGTTTAGGTTACAAGTTCCAACCTGCTTAGAAGGCAATGGTTCCAGTGGCAGTTTAGTTTTCCGAGCCTTTTGCAGTGCTGATTGGGTCTGACTTTCTTGTGCCCCGCCCTGTAGCCAGTCTGGGTCTGGGCACTGGTCTACACTGCAGTTAATGCCCAAGGTGTTTGGTAGGCTGTTGAATGTCAGAACCATGTGCAGCTTGGAGGTGAGCCCAGGAGTCCTGTACAACTTTGGGCAATTTCTCTCTTGAACTCCCTTTTCTTTGTGATTCTACTAGTGTTTTCTGGCTCCTTGGTGCTCCCTTTCCAATCCTCTAGCCAAGAAGTCAAAGCTGTGTGTTTTTCCTTTCTGCCCTGCACTTCCTGCAATTGCATTTGTGCCCAGGACCACATTTCAGGAGGACGGAGAGGCAAAGAAGCTATGGTAGAGAACAGACTTAGGGACATGGCGGCAGCGGGGTGGAGAGAGGGGCGGGTGGAGTGGGGGTGGGGTGGGATGAATTGAGAGAATAGCATTGACATATATACTCCATCATATATACAATACATAGCTAGTGGGAAGCTGCTGTGTAGCACAGGGAGCTCAGCTCAGTGCTCTGTGATGACCTAGCAGGGTGGGATGGGGGTGGGAGGGAGGGAGGCTCAAGGAGGAGGGGATATATGTATACGTATAGCTGATTCACTTTGTTATACAGCAGAGGCTAAGACAACACTGTAAAGCAATTATACTCCAGTAAAATAAATACTTTTTTTGTAAAGCAACAGTGCTTTGCCCATCCTCTTGGAACTACCACTTCACTGGTCAGAGAGGATTCACCTCCTCAGAATCTTAGGGACACACCCAGCTCCTGACACCACTGCTACCGGACTGCTTGAAGACTCCGAGGTTTTGCTGTGCCAGCTTCTTGTCCCCTTCCCTAGTATGCCTGCTTCCACTTGCTTTTCAGAGACCTCAGAATCCTACACCATGCATTCTGTCTGGGGTTTGTGATTGCAATCAGTCAAGAGACAGTGGCATTTCTTACTGCATCTTATCTGGAATCTTGGAAGAATCTAGAAAGGCTGTGGCTCCCCTGAAGGTGCCAGTCAGGTTGACGTCCCCTTGTTTTCAATGTATTTGCTTATCTGTTCAACCATAGAGAGAGAGTCTGTGTGTGTGTGTGTGTGTGTGTGTGTGTGTGTGTGTGTGTGTGTGTGTGTGTGTGTTGGGGCTTGGAGAGAGAGAGGTTTCTGAACCCACACTTCTATGGGAAAACAAGTTTGACGCTTCGTGTGCAGTATTTGTGTACAAGTCTTTTATTCTTTAACGTGAAAACAGCAAGTTACAAACATGGGTTTCAAATCTCCTAAGGTCAGCTCCTCCCATCCCCTTCAGTGTGTTTATGTGCACAGTTCACCTGCAGTATGGTCAGATTCAAATGCTAAGAGAATGGTTAAAGGTTAGGTTTCACGTTTCTAAGATACTCTGAGCCACCAGCACAGTCCAGCATGCCTGTCTTTGGTCTGTTTTCTGGGTCTGAACGCGTGTCAAGCTGTGCTTCAGCGTCGCTTCTTTCTCCCAGTTACCAGTCTCCTCTCACTTTGATTTCACTCAGCAGTGCTGTTGGCCGTTCTCACAGCAGTAATGTAGTAAAAACTGACATGTAAACAGTATTCTGGGGCTTGGTTGGTGATTATGCCAGGATGATTGACCTATAATGCGTTTGCTAACAGAAAAGGACAAGGCTGGCTTCTTGAAACTTCCTGTAACATCCACTGTGTTTCGGAGTTCACATGAAGATATAATACTACTGTGACATGCTGTCGGAAACCAATTCCTTACTGTATCAGGCCTGGATGCTGTAACGTGTGACTGGATTTCACCTTCCTGGATTGTGACAAACCACTATTTCTGGTCTTTTTCGAGTGTGTTCACCAATCTTTGAGGTATAGAGAGTTGTTGTTCAGTCACTCAGTCCTTTCTGACTCTCTTGTGACCCACGGAGTATAGGAAGTAGCCAAGTGTTTAGCTCATTTTTGTTTTTTATATGTATACTCTAGGCTAATGACAGTACAGATTAAAGAATGTCATTTTCCCCCTGCATCAGGAAGGGGGTGAGCTGAAAAGGCTATCTGGATCAGTGCTTTTCATTAAAGAAGTAAAGTGTCTTTTATCCACGTAGATTAAAATGTTGTCAAGAACCGGAGCCGGAAACACAGCCGGCAAACTGAAGTGCTCTCTGGCTTGTCTCAGCTTGGAGTCACTTTTAGGATTTGACAGTACTGCACTGTGAGACTCAGAAATATCTTGGCAGCACCAGAATTCAGAATGGCGTGCAGCCTCTCCTTGTGAGGGGACTGTGGCTGCCTTTGCCTTTTGTTTTGTGAAGGAAAGCTTCAGGCTTGGTTATTGAATGCTGGTGACAGTGGTTCTGAGAGGTGAGCATTATTACGCACAATGCTGACGTTGTTTTATGAACTACGTATATTTGATTCACATGAAAGTAATAATCCCAAGTGGTAGATCATTGGTGTTAATGTCACTCAGATGATTTAGAACATCACTGGGGAGATTGAAGAAGAGTGAATTTCCAATAGCTAGTGTAGAATGATACACAGTTTGAATTAACTTGTTACTGAGATAGGAAAAGCCTAACAGTGAATACAAATTTGAACTGGGTCATCTCCCTTCATTCTTTGATAGAGATAATAAGCTGTAATATCAGCAGTAGATTCGAGATCTCCAACATTCACTTTGTCCTTTTTTTTTTTTTTTTTACCACCCAGTAGTGAAGGGAAGTGATGATAGGTTTAATTTTTAGAGAGCTCTCTGTTCAGGGGAAGGGGCAGTATACCGAGAAACATAAAATTCATTCCATAAATGCTTTTGAAGATACGAATTTTTGCTGGGGCTCTGCAAACGACAGAAACAAACTCAAGCTCCCTAATCGGAAAGAATATTGTAGTATTATGAAATGCAAGGGCAAAAAGGTAGCAGAGGATGAGACAAGGAGATGAAAAGATGGAAAATGATCTTATTGGCTCATCTTGGGTCACATGCCCACCCTTGAGCTGATCAGCTGTGTCTAGGAATTCGGGCATGTAGTCCAAATGTTCTGTCTGGGATTCCTTCTCTGTGGGAAACAAGTGACATGTAATGGTTAAGTGTTAATCTAGACAGAACCCCCCAAAGTGATCTATTACACTAAATGTTTAAACTTGCCAGTGGAGTATAATTAAAGCCTGTAATGGTGTGTGACCTTTAGGAAGGTTACACAATTTATCAAACTTGCAAATATAGCAAGCTTTTCGACCATGTTCCTTTGCAAGCTATCGTAATGTTCTAACAGTTTTCCTCCATGTGGCTGCTCTATATCTCAAAGATCACTGCATTTCTAATGACATTTTATTGTTTAAAATGGATGACTTCCCTTTCCTCTTACATGACCCATCACCCTTTTCAGAGCTCTGTATACACGCTTTTCCTCCACGTATAGTCACGCTTTCTCACTCAGTTTTTCTGAAATTACACTAAACCTCTTCCCTCCCTTTATTCATACTGTTGTGTGTTGGCACATTTTTTGAGACCTAAGAAATTTAACTTTCACATTTAGAAAATATAGCTTTAATATATTAGTAAATGATGTGGCATTTTTGAAAGGTCACTTTTTTTTTAATGGTTGGAAGGAAAATAGGAAATATTTGTGAGTCATTTTCATTCTCCGTGAGATTAATGTCAGTGTTTTCCCTCTAAAGTTAGGTGCTTAATTTTAATGCAGAGTATCACTTATCTCCATATGCCTGACTTTAATCTTTGTGTCATGATAGACTAAAGTGATACAGCCCTTTGGAGTAGAAGTTTGCATGTGTGGTTATGGGTGGTAAACATGTTGCATCTGCCAGCTTTTCTGTTCATGCTTCTGATGGTAGTGGTGTTACACCCAGACCACAGCTACCTTAGATGTCCCTACGGTCAAGTACTATCCTCTCTCTCTCCAGCTCTGTCATTTATTAACAGAGTGATCTTGGGCTAATCATTTCACCTCTCAGAGCTGTTGTTTTTCTCATCTGTAAATGTGGGGGGAAGAGTTTGTAGAGTTATTGACCTTTTTTTTTAATATTGTTTTTTAAAAATTAGAGTATAATTGCTTTACAGTGTTGTGTTGGTTTCTGCTGTACAATGAAATGAACCAGCTACATGTATACATATATCCCCTCCCCCTTGGGCCTCCTTCCAACCTCCCTCCCTGCAATCCCACTGACAGAGCTACTGACCTTTAAAAACAATGCTTAACAGTTCCTGGAAGTTCATTGCTGTTTACTTAATGGTGGTTTCTGTTAATTTTTAGATGACATGTGTTTCTTATAAAATATAACTTCATTAATGAAAAGCTCCTATCTAGTTAAATTGATATCCATTTTACTGCTTTGCAGTGGAATATGGCTTCTAAACGGGGAGCTCCCAGAAGCTATCATAGGAAGCTGGGGCAATGAGGGAAATACAGGCATAGGAGTGAACTGATAAAATAAGTGGCCAACTCACTAGCTATTCAGGTCATGTTGAATTGATAGAGTTGATTACACTGTGAAAGCTCTAAATAGAATCAAAAAGAGGAATTCCTGTAGAATTAAGTCATAATGCATTTGAAGGCTGAAACTCAACATACGTGCGATAGAAAGAACAAACCGGCATACAACAAAGTGAAGGTTAAATTGAAGTGAGAATTGCTGTCACCTGTGTATTTTACCAGGGCTTCCCTCGTAGCTCAGTCGGTAAAGAGTCTGCCTGCAGTGCAGGAGACCTGGGTTCGACCTCTGGGTTGGGAAGATCCCCTGGAGAAGGAAATGGCAACCCACTCCCGTATCCTTGCCTGGAAAATCCCAAGGCCGGAGGAACCTGGTGGGGCTACAGTCCATGGGGTTGCAAAGAGTGGGGCATGACTGAGCTACTAACACTTTATCTTAGATCCTGAGATGCACATTTTAATATCAGTAAGAGTATACAGTTTTTAAGAGCAGCGAAATAATCCTGCTTTGCCCACTGTTGCCCCCAGGCCACTAGCAGAATATTTTATTTTTTCTTTCGGGCTCTAGAACTAAAGAAAACTGGAAAGGATCCAGGGAAGAGCGATAGCAAGACTCAAAAGACTGTAAAAAATAAGGCCCATGAGGAAGGGGTGAAGGAGTCGTGAATCTTCCGTTTGAAGAGAAGTTCAAGAGGCCACTTAATAAGCCTTTGCATATGTGAAGGGTTGTCATGAGAAGGATACTGAGCAGTTGTTTCCTTTCTCACTGAGAACTGAGGGAAGGGGCATGGTTCCAGCGAGACATAGGTTAGATAAAAAGGATGACTCCTTGAGGAGAAGAGCAAGGCGTGAAATCTCTGGTCAGAGTAGCTGGCCCGTGTGTCTTTGACTGGACTAGACGGCTTGAGTCCTTGACTGTTTGGCTGTGTTCTTTTGAGGTCAGCCACACATTGTCACTGAACTTCTGTGGACTTAAAATCTCAGCTGCAGGTGTAGCAGTTTAAAATCTTGTACCATGTTGTATTTCTTGGTTCTTCATGCCCGTCTCTCTTCTTTATCTGCTCCAGATTACAAGATAATACAGAGCACAGAATGAATTCTTGTAGCCACTAAAGAATCTCAGACCTGAGTAATGAGCAGACTACTGAGGGAGGTGGCCCCACCACGATGTGTATCATATATACTTGGAATCACTGTTTACCTCAAACGGTAGTAAATTACATTTGAAAATAACTCTTTGGGACCTTCCCTGGCAGTTCTGTGGATAGGACTCTGCGCTTCCACTCCTGGCATTGGGGGGGCGCCCAGGTTTGATCCCTGGCTGGGGAACTAAGATTCTGCATGCTGTGTGACATGGCCACAAAATAAATTTGAAAAATAAATAAAAATAACTCTCTTCCTAGGGCAATCTTCACAGTTGTTACTGGGAAAAGTCTCCAAAGAAGATTTTTGTGCCACGATGACAGTTTAACCAATTGGTTAAATCACTGTGTTTCCTATCACTAAATATGAAGAAGGTTCTTTTTTTTTTTTTAAGAGTAGGAGCCACTGAGTTAATAGAGTTTAAAAGCAGAATGTATAGAAAATTCTAAGCACATTGATAGAGGACTGTATGAGTCAGTGGTAACTAATTGATGTATGCCATCCCATTGGGGTGAAAGTAGTGGAAGGGAGGAGCCGGGTGATGATTTGGTTGACACTTCACTCAAACACAGACACTAAATTGGGACTGGCACAGAATTTTAAGTGCCTTTTTTTGGGCCTTACTGTTGTGATCTTTCTTTAGAACAGCCCTGATACACCCTTCAGAAGGCTGGCCTGCGAGGACGTTGTCTGTGCCAAATTACAACACAGAACAAGGGGCTGTTCTGTTTCATTTACTGAGAATACTGCTTAATAAGTACTATTTGACAACATGCTGAATTAAGAGAATGTTATAAGGATGTTTCACGCAGGAAAGTGGGTAAAACATCTGATGTTTACAAGTTCTATTTATATGTACATTGACAGCAGGGTAAAGCCATGCTTAACGCTTTATTTTTAAAATTTTGTTCATCCATCTGAATGTGTATACTGAGAGAAAATGATTTTATCCAGTTATATATACTTCATATCTCTATATAGTTAATGCCAATTTTTTTTTTCTTGTTGGTTTGAGATGTATCAGGCCCTGGTAAATTGCTTTATCTTAACCAAGTTCATGCAATACTGATTTGTAACCTGGGATATTTCCCTGATTGCTTCCTGTCTCTTGACCTTGACCTTGATCTCATCCTAGTGTCTTAGTATATAATCATAAGTAAAGGGAGAAAGAACTCAAAATTTTAAATAATATTTCTGCATATATTTCAGTGACATGTGTCATAACTATCTCAAGTTTAATGTATCATAGATTGTAGCTCATGAAAGTACTTTTGTGAGACATTCAAATGTAGTTCTATTTATTAATAAACATCTACTCTATAGTCAGGAATAACTTATGAAATAATCATGTGTTGAGGTGTAAAATAGCATAGTGATGTTGTGCCTTCTTTTCTAGTTAGGTTTCTTTCTTAAATATGCTTTAAAAATAAGATAGGGCTTAGATATTCCCAGTGCCCCTTGCAATTTGAAGATTGTGTGCTTCCCTGATGTTGAGCTTGTGTGTAGCACACAATACCCTCCCTTCCCTTTCTTTTCCTTACTTAGGACCTAGTGCAACACGGATGAGCAAAGCGAATGCTAGAGTTAAGAGAGAGAGAGAGAAAGATTTAAGGATATACAAAACAATTAACAAGTGGCTAGTTTTCAGTGCTTTAAAGAATGTAAACTAATGTTGTTCAGTCACCTAGTCGTGTCTGACCCTGCAACCCCATGGACTGCAGCACTCCAGGTTGCCCTGTCCCTCACCATCTCCCAGAGTTTGCCCAAGTTCATGTTTATTGCATCGGTGTAAGCTAGTACCCCCTGCCCCGCCACCTTATATTTTATTTCTGAGTATTTGGCAATTATGTGGCATTTGTGATTCACAGAATGCATTCATCAACATCCTCATTTAATCCTCACAACAGTTTATGAAAGAGGTGCTGTTCTTCACATTTCAATTAGAAAACTGTCTCCGAGATGATTGTGGCTTCCCTGGGATGACAGCTAGTGTTAGGCCAAGACTCAGACTCTTCCCTCAGACTTCAGAAGCAGCTGTCTGTCTGTCTGTTCATCACAATATTCACTTGGGCTGGTTTGCTCTGAAACTACAGTGAGACATATAATTTAGGTGAGCTGCATATGTGCTTGTGTGAAATCCAGGTAAATCATTTATAGAACAGGCGGTTTCGTTTTCCTTTTCATCTGGCATAATGGGATTGCATGGTTTTAAGACCAAGAACCAGGAAGTCTTTGCTTGCCAGTAACTGATTGGGAGCTTTGTGTCCTTCTCTTCAAACAGAAAATGAAGGCTGGTGACGTTTAGGTTCTCCAGGCTTCCTGCTAGTTCTGAAATTCTGTGATTCCACATTTCATTATTACTACTCCATTTAGAATTTTAAAAAAATTTTGCCTCATATGATGACCCCACCTTTTTACATTAACTTTTTCCTAGTTATCGATGCCTGGGTTCCACAATACTGTGGATGGTGACTGACACTGTGAAATTAAAAGACGCCTGCTCCTTGGAAGGAAGGCTATGACAAGCCTAGACAGCATGTTAAAAAGCAGAGAGATCACTTTGCTGACAAAGGGCAGTCTAGTCAAAGCTGTAGTTTTTCCAGTAGTCATATACAGATGTGAGAGTTGGACCATAAAGAAGGCTGAGCACCAAAGGATTGATGCTTTCAAATTGTGGTGTTGGAGAAGACTCTTGAGAGTCTCTTGGACTGCAAGGAGATCAAATGAGTCAATTGTAAAGGAAATCAACCCTGAATATCCATTGGAAGGACTGATGCTGAAGCTCCAATACTTTGGCCACCTGAAGAGAAGAGTTGACTCATTGGAAAAGACCCTGATGCTGCCAAAGATTGAAGGGAAAAGGGCAGCATAGGATGAGATGGTCAGGTAGCATCACTGACTCAATGAACATGAATTTGAACGAACTTGAGGAGACAGTGAAGAGCAGGGGAGCCTGGTGTGCTGTAGTCCATAGAGTCACAAAGAGTCAGACACGACTCAGTGAGTGAACAGCAGCAGCAGCAAAGTAATCTATGCCAGGGATTAACAGGCTTTGAGTTTTGGATAGTATAGTAGCAAAATCCCAAATTCTATTGAGTAAGAAATAAGGTCACATGGTAAGACACTCATTCGGAATTTAAAGAGTGAAAATGACTGCAGACCACCAATTATACAGGAGTTCCTTCCCCAAATGTAAATTGAGCATTAGTATTAAGTACCTGGGCTCCCAAGACCTTGAGCATGGAAGTATTGTTCAGTCAGTCGCTCAGTCATGTCCGAGTCTTTGCAACCCCATGGACTGCAGCACGCCAGGCTCCGTTGTCCTTCACTATCTCCTAAAGTTTGTCCAAATTCATGTGCATTGAGCAGAGAAAGCAAGCTGACAAATATGAAATGTCATTACAAATAGAAGGATCCTGGGAGGAAGGAGTACAGAGTGCCAGGAGGGGGAGAGAGGGAAACCGTTTCTTCTGTGGGATGGAAAATAGAAGGAATGCACCAGTGAGGACTTCACTAAGAATGAGATTTTCCCAGGGGGAGAAAGGATAGTAGACCATCATAGAGGCAGAAGGAAGCCTGTCAGAGAAAGCAGATCCCTTCAGGAGACTTCTTCAGAGAACCCCAGGTAGTTCTGTTTCTATCACATGCCGGAGGACGACTTCTTGGGGAGGTAAGCTACATCCAGCCTGGGCCAGTCTTGTATGGACTTGAAGCTATCCTAGGCATTAAGGAGACATTTGATGAAATGTCTCACCAAAGGATGAACTGATCTCTTGCAAAAGTGGCAGAGGGGAGGCAGCATAATTTCAAGTTTAAACAACTATGGGGGAAGGGCACTCTAGGCAACAGGATAAGCCTGAGAAAAGCCCACGAAGACCCAAGATAGATAGCACACGGGGCTGAGCTTGTCTTCACCCAGGGGTTTCTTTGGCCCTCTCAGGCCTCAGACCTTCCCAGTGTCATTACTGTGGCCAGGTCAGGAAGGCCTCCATGCTCTGCCCCATGGATTTCCGACTGTTTTCTCTTAGCACTGAAGAGCCGTAGAAGCGTTCCAAGCAGAGTAGTAATGAGAGCAGATTTGCATTTGAAAGACTCTAATTGCAGCAAAATGGAAGCTGGGTTAGAGGGGTGCCAGGATATAGATGGAAACACCCTCACAATATCCCACTGAGATCTGTTGGGAGCCTGCCTTCAGTGAGAGCAGATGGGATGTATAGAAAGGGCTGGAGCCCAGAGAAACTGAGGCAGAATAACAACACCAAAATATTAGCAGAGATTTATTATTGTTCAGTCTCTCAGTCGTTTCTGACTCTGCCACCTCACGGACTGCAGCACACCTGGCTTCCCTGTCCTTCACTGTCTCCTGGGGCTTGGTCAAACTCATGTCCATCGAGGCGGTGATGCAATCCAACCATCTCATCCTCTGACATCTGCTTCTCCTCCTGCCTTCAGTCTTGCCCAATTCAAGATCTTTTCCAATGAGTTGACTCTTCAAATCAGGTGGCCAGAGTATTGGAGCTTTAGCTTCAATATTAGTCCTTCTAATGAATATTCAGGGTTGGTTTCCTTTAGGATTGGCTGGTTTGATCTCCTTGTAATAACTTGCTGAATTACACACCAGCACGTGGCAGTTTGGGGATGTGAACTGAAGCAAGCTGTTTCTACAGTGCACACCCTTAATGACTACATTCTGTTGCCCCTGGATTAGTAGGCACCTGTGAGATTTGGTGAGGGGCTGGATGGAGGTAATGAGGGAAGAGGTCCCACCAGCAATGACTGCCTGGTTGACTGGGGGGTCCAAGGAGGGGAGCTACCCTACACTGAGATGGGAGGAGTCAGAACTCTTGAAAGAAAGATTATCATTCTGGGATATATCTAGTTTTCAGGTTCTGATGGGGGGCCTGCAGCTGGTGATACGGGACATCAATTAGATACATAGACCTGGAGCTCAGGCTCAGCCTGTGCCTGACAGCTGTGTATAGTTCTGAGTGCACTTGATATCAGGACAAACCAACAAATTGGCGAAGCTGGATATAGTTTGAGTGACCCATTCACATGGTTTAGTTGCTAAGTCGTGTCCAACTCTTGTGATCGCATGGACTGTAGTCCGGCAAGCTCCTCTGTCTGCGGGATTCTCCAGGCAAGAATACTGGAGTGGGTTGCCATCCCCTTCTCCAGGGGATCTCCCTGACCCAGGGATCAAACCTGGGTCTCCTGCCTTGCAGGCGGATTCTTTATAGTCTGAGCCACGAGGCTCAGACCCTTTCATAATTGACCCTTTATCTGAAGGACTCTGGGTGGAGCTTTAGGCTCTTCCTGTATCTCCCCAGAAGTATTTTATAAATACTTCTCTACATATGTCCACGCAGCAGAAATACTGAGGAGGGAACTCCAATGTCACAGAAAGTGGGACTAGTCTGGGGAACCCCGCTGGCTGGTGGATTCTCTGTAGTAAGGACAGCTCCAAGGCAGAAAAACCTTCCTGTGTGTGAAGCCAATGCAGTTAGATACTCTGTAGCTCTCTTGTGTTCAGCTTTCTTTACAATCTAAATAAAAAGTATCCTTCACAGACCTCCCAAAGGTGTATGGTTTCCTGGTGGTCCTTGGGACAGATGAGTGAGGTGGTGGTCAATTTAACTGCCAGGATGGCAGCTCAGTGTCAGCGTTGTGATAGCCAAAGAGCAGAGGAGTCAGCGGATTAGGACACACATACACTGTCCCTGCCCCACTTCTCTCTACTAATGCTGATCACTGCTCTTCTGAGCTGCAGTGTTACCATTTCTCAGCTTAGTGTGTTTTCCATCTGTTGCCCTAATAGCCACGTCTGCAGTGAATTAAGGCAAATCCTATTTCTCTTCCCCTTTTCTCTTTTAAAATCCTGAGCCAAGTCTCACTGGTTCTTTTTTTCTTCTTCTCGTTAATAAATGTGTTCATGGTTGTGGGGGTGGCTCTTCTGTGCTGCACGGGCTTTCTTCTGGTTGCCATCAGTGGGGGCTGCTCCTTGTTGCTGCTCTTGCAGCGGCTCCTCTTATTGCGGGGCATGGGCGCGGGTCTGTGGGCTTCGGTAGATGCAGCTCGTGGGCTCAGTGGTTGCGGTCCTTGGGAACCAGAGCACAGGCTCAATGATTGCGGCACACAGGCTTAGTTGTTCCATGGCGTATGGGATCTTCCCAGATCAGGGATCGAACCCGTGTCTCCTGCATTTGCAGGCGGATTCCTTACCACTGAGCCACCAGGGAAGCCCTCCCTGGTTCTGTGTTACATGATCCTTTACATGGTCCTTCCAGCCATTGCAGGGAGATGGGGACGTCTCACCCTCTCCACGTTGTTATCCTCCTGCTTAAAGTGATTTGAGGGTGTAATTTCTGTTCCTCTTCCCTTCATTGATTTAGTTCTTGGTGATGTTATATTCTGCTGTAGAAGATGTTTTGGATGTTACCCGTTGGTGTGGTGAGCTCAGTCGTGTCTGACTCTTTGCAACCCCATGGACTGTAGCCTGCCAGGCTCCTCTGCCCATGGGATTGTCCAGGCAAGAATACTGGAGTGATAATGCCATTTCCTCCTCCAGGGGACCTTCCCAACCCAGGGATAGAACCCGAGTCTCTGCATCTCATGCATTGGCAGGCAGGTTCTTTACTGCTGAGCCACCTGGGAAGCCGCTTATCTGTTGAAGTGGGCCTGTTATTCCCGTTTCACATGTGTACGCTTAGCAGAAGAGCAGTATGTGGCTATTCTATAGCAGAGGTGGGACTGGGACCTAGAACAGAAAAAAGTGTGTGGGATTGGCTGGCAGGTGTTTTTCTAGAACATAGCAACAAGGAGCAGTTGGCCGGACATGGACATCAGAGTCCCACCACTGCAGTCTGCAAGCATGCCAAGAAGAAAATACCTCATTTTTGACTGTATGACTTGGGAGTAGAAAACACAGGCTGTCAGTTTTATTACATGTGTGTGATTGTTCTATTTTAGTGTCCTGGGTTTTATTTAGACCCTCTACTTAGATTTCTCTTGCATCTAGAAGAAAAACAAATATTGAAATGGAAGAAAATATTCTCTTTTTATTAAGTTAGTGAAATAACATTTCTGGATACTGGTCCCCTGGATAATTTATAAAGTTATTTCTTTGTTTCTTAGAGCTGGAACATAAAACGGGATGAGGTAGAAGGTTTTTTTGTGTTCATTTCTATTATCTCCACATCATTCAGGTAAATTTCTTTAATTAGGTATGCCCTTGTCTGAAGAAAATAAATGTATATATGTATGATGAACTACATTCTGGTTGTCTCCTGTCCCGCTCGGCAAACTTAGAACATTCTGAGTCATTTGGGCACATTCACGTAGTGACTCGTGAATAGATGTTGGTTGTGGGGAGCCCCTCATTAATTGAGCCAGTCTGTGCTTTCAATGTGAAAACCTTTCAGGTGTTATTTAAATTTAACATAATTTAACATTTACTAATAATGACTGTTATGAATAATTGCCAACATAATTTTGATCCATTAAAATAGATTTTTCATTTTAAAAAGTATATGTGTACATAAAACACTTGACAACTCATGCAACTGTATCTTGCCTTTCCTCAAGCCAGCTAAATAGTCCATGTCTCAGATTACCCATTTAGGAAATGGCCCTGTGTACAGAGGATTAAATGTCAAAGTGATTTTTTTTTTCTTGTTTCATTTTGCCTCAGATAATTTATAATTTATCTGTGAACAGTATAGTTGGTTAGGGGATGTAACTAACCAACTCAATTGATGATGTCTTCCCATTAATATCTGTAAATTCCTGGTTTAGTGGTGGGGGTTGGGGGCTTCTGTTTTGTGTGTGTGTGTGTGTGTGTGTGTGTTTTAATGAAAGGGTTTTTTTTTTCCCTTGGTTTGTTTTCCAGTTCTGTTTTCTACTTATTAGAGGCCTCTATACTTTTAGGCCTACAGTATCTGTATAGACTTATCTATAAAATTAGGTGAGCTGATATTTTTAAAGCTTTTGGCCATTTATTTTCAGTATTTTAACATGGTGTTCTTTCACATTGAAGTTTTTTATTACATATATTCTGATTTGTAGAGGTAAAGCATTGTCTTGCTTCCACCTTAAAGGCAACCCAGCTGGAAAAATAGATATTCGGATGTTATTTGGCATCTGCACTTCTTGTACATTACCCTCTCTTATGTGTACAGAGAATATTAAAATTCAGTGGTTTTATGTATTGACACTGGAAACATTAGATTTTCAGCAGTGGTGTATGTGTGAATCTTTGTTTCTATTTTTCAAAATCTTGTTTGGTTTTCTTTTTACGGCTGTGCAGGATTTTTGGAAATCAACTTAATATGAGAAAATTCTAAAAACTGTCAAATATGTAATTCAGATATTTTCTAAGAATGTGTCTTCTTTTACAACTTCTATAGCAGTAAATCATAGGTTTGGGTTTGATTCTTCAGTATTTCATGTTTGTTTTGTCACATAATAAAGCTCAAGGGACTCTAAACCACATTTGAAACTAAAAATGACAGTGAAAATCCTTAAGTGTGACTTACAGCTCAGTTTGTCCTCTTGAAATAAAATAGTTGGATTTAACATGACATTTGTACCTGGTGAAAATCATGGCTTTATTTTAATAGTTGATGTGAAGCATACAGTGCAAATTATAACACATTAATTATCAGAACATTTTCTCATTGGAGGAAGAAACTGCTGTGTACCTGGGCCTGGCTGGTAAAAGAAAGGGAACTCACTGAGGAAGGAAATAAGTCAAAGGCATATTATTCACGAACCTTCTAGCTATACAGTACTGTCCTGAGTCCTTTATGTTTATCCTCATCCACTCATCCTAACTTCCTTATAGTATTTTTTTTTTTAGCATTTTATTATCTTCAGTTCAGTCGCTCAGTTGTGTCCGACTCTTTGCGACTCCATGGACCACAGCACGCCAGGCCTCCCTATCCATCACCGACTGCTGGAGTTCACCCAAACTCATGTCCATTGAGTCAGTGATGCCATCCCACCATCTCATCCTCTGTCGCCCCCTTCTCCTCCTGCCTTCAGTCTTTCCCAGCATCAGGGTCTTTCCCAATGAGTCAGCTCTTCACATCAAGTGGCCAGAGTATTGGAGTTTCAGCTTCAACATCAGTTCTTCCAGTGAACACTCAGGAGTGATCTTTAGGATGGACTGGTTGGATCTCCTTGCAGTCCAAGGGATTCTCAAGAGTCTTCTCCAACACCACGGTTCAAAAACATCAATTCTTTGTTGCTCAGGTTTCTTTATTGCTTATTTATTGTTCTTTATTATCTTATTTATTTATTATTTATTTTTGGCTGTGCTGGATCTTTGTTGCTGTTCGTGGGCTTTCTCTAGTTGTGGCAAGCAGAAGCTTCTCATTTGCCATGGCTTCTTTTGCTGTGGACCACGGGCCCTGGAGCTCTCGGGCTTCAGTGGTTGTGGCTCATGGGCTTAGCTGCTCCATGGCTGTGGGATCTTCCCAGACCAGGCATCAAACCCATGTCCCTTGATTGGCAGGTAGATTCTTAACCAATGGACCACTAGAGAAGTCCCTCCTAACAGTATTATTACCGTCATTTTAACTATGAGAATTCTGAGGCTCAAAGATATTAAATAGCCTAGAGTCACACAGTTAATAAATACTCAAATCTCAATTCAAACCTAAATCTGCCTCCGAATCTTAGGCTATTGAAATCCCGAACTGTCTTCCCCCTAGCATCTGGAATCGTCATATACTCATTCGAATTAATGGAAGCAAAGAGCTGCAGGCAAGGAGCAGGATCCTAGGAATGTGCCTGGTGATTTGGCCTGCCCTCCCATCTGAGAGCTTGGTCTCTGAAAGAGTCTGAGATGATACCTGCCTGCTCAGTGCTTGTTCTCAGTGTCATTTTATGGTGTGAATTTCGCCTCGCACCACGTGATAGACAGACGCACATTGCGCCAACCGAATGCATCATCATAGGTTCACTGTCTAACATGGGAG
Organism: Budorcas taxicolor; assembly: GCF_023091745.1. Classification (NCBI taxonomy): domain Eukaryota; kingdom Metazoa; phylum Chordata; class Mammalia; order Artiodactyla; family Bovidae; genus Budorcas; species Budorcas taxicolor. The sequence continues at coordinate 25,382,893 of NC_068931.1, forward strand.
GACACGTGGGCTGTGTCAGTCTTACAGAGAGAGGAATGTCTATATTGTGCCTTTTAATGGATTGCCAAAGTGTCATTTTCCCATCTCCCTCGCCTGCCAGAAATGTGATTCCAGGGTATGTGCCAGACGCTGTACTAAGAGATTTAGTATATTGTCAATGTTTGTAGAAATACTGGTACTACAATGGCTCACCTGTTTTTCTAAAAATCCCTTGACATAGAATTCTTATCTTTTAAACATTAAGTACAGTATTTCAGAGCATAAAATTTCAGATTTAAGTAGGCATACTTCTGTTTTCTACAGCAGGAGTATTATTCCTGGTAAATCTGCTGTTGAAAAGGGAGTCCTTTGCCCCAGGGTTCATTTGAAAAGAGGTAATAATATATCCTTAATCTCTCTGTCTCTCTCAACATCTTTCTCTTCTATTTCATACATTCCTTTTTGTTTAGATTTCGCCATGGAGTTCTTTGACTCCCATACCACTTAGTGCTTTGTCTGAATTCATCTCTATTTCTTTCTGTTCTTCTTGGGATTTCACAGTAAAACATAAAACGTGAAAACTCTTTCTATTGTTTAGAACCCAAGGTTACAATTTTGGGGCCTTTGAACAGAGTATTCATCTAAGGAGGGGATCTTAGTGTAGATTTGTGGGTTTGGTTTAGGGTGGGAAGAGATCAATAGGAGATTTTAAAAAAACAAGTCTTTCTAAATATTCTGCTTTCTTTGAGGTGCTTAAATACTGAATAAGACCTTAGGGCTTTGTTTATGCTTAGACTTATTTAATGTGAATGCTCACCCATTTCTACCCAAGAGTGTTCATTCAGAAAGCATTCATTATATACTTCTGTTCCACAGTGGTTTTGTGGAATGCAAACCAGAAGAGAAACAGATGACGTTGGGCCTGAAGAGGTGATAATCTGGTTGAAGAGACAAGGTTCCTGGCTGTTTCATGCCTATGCATTCAAAGTAAAGATTGATGCAGATTTAATGGTTCTAAGCATTTGCTTCATCTTTCTAAATGTTTGATACTTTCTAGTCAGTAAAGGAACTAAACATCACTTTTAGGCTAACTAACTGATCATTTAAAAAATAGTCTCAACCTAAAAGTTGAGAGTTATTTTTTATTTGGTGGGGATTTTTAGGACTTCAAGCCCTGGAGACAGTATCTCAAGTAACCCTGTGAGAACTGCTGCTGGGAGGTAAGGGAAGGAACCAGGTTATGTAGACATTTTGCAGCAAAGGGCAGGCAGTCTAAATCTTTGAAGATAATTGTTAATTAAAGAAAACTAGATATCCCATGTTAAGGAATTTAGCAGTATGTATGGGAAGATGCAAGAGTCTGGGCTCACTGAAATCATTCCTTTCATTTGCATCTCAGCTCTCCTGGGTTAGTTGTTGTTCAGTCGTTTAGTCATGTCCAACTCTGCAACCCCGTGGACTGGCAGCACACCAGGCTACCCTGTCCTTTACCTGAGTTTGCTCAAACTCAGGTCCATTGAGTTGGTGATGCCATCCAACCATCTCATTCTCTGTCATCTCCTTCCCCTTTTACCTTCAGTCTTTCCCAGATCAGGGTCTTTTCCCATGAGTCGGCTCTTTGCATCTGGTGGCCAAAGTATTGGAGCTTCAGCATCAGTCCTTCCAATGAATATTCAGGGTTGATTTTTCCTTTAGCATTGGGGAAATTTGATTTCCTTTAGATTTGATCTAAAGGTTTGATCTGCTTGCAGTCCAAGTGACTCCCAAGAGTCTTCTCCAACACCACAGTTCAAAAGCTACTTCACACCCACTAAGATGCTTATAATTTAAATTAAAGATGGATAATAGCAAATGTTGGACTATGTGGAATAATTGGAACTCTCATTCATTGCTGGAGGGAATGTAAAATGGTGTGGCCAATTTGGGAAAAAGGTCAGGGAGTTCTCAAAAGTTAGATATAGAGTTACCATATGACGCAGCAGTTCTACCCCAGGTATATATCTCAGAGAAATGAAAACATATGTCCATACAAAAACTTGTATACAGATGTTCTTATCAGAAGTATTCAGTAATTGCCAAAATTGTAAACAGCCCAGATGGCCATCATCTGATGATTGGATAAATAAAATAATATATCCATATAATCAGATATTAATCAGCCATTAAAAGGGATGAAGTACTGATTCATGCTACAACATAGATGAACCTTGGACACATGCCAAATGAAAGAAGTCAGACACGAAAGTTCACACATTTTATAACTCCATTCCTACGAAATTTCCAGACAAGGCAAATTTATAGATACAGAAAGTAGTGGTTGCCTAAGGCTGGGGTGGGGAGTAGAGACTAATTGTTAATGGGTTTGAGATTTCTTTTGGGATGATAGAAATGCTCTATAATTAGATGGTGGTGATGATTACACAACTCTGTGAATATACTAAAAGCATTGAATTGTAAACTGCAATCAGTGAATTTTCTGGTGTATTAAAGATTTTAAATGCATATTTATCTTGGAAGTCATGTACACTAGTTGCACTGCATCCCATTGGCTATAGCCTAGTTACAGAGTTACACCTACTTGCTGTGGGGCCTGAGAACAGTATCCTGGGCAGCCATGTGCCCACGAAAGGAGTGTTACTGAGGACAGGGAGTCAGTGAGATATTATTGCTGCTGCTGCTATGGCTGCTAAGCCACTTCAGTCGTGTCCAACTCTGTGCGACCCCATAGACGGCAGCCCACCAGGCTCCCCTGTCCCTGGGATTCTCCAGGCAAGAACACTGGAGTGGGTTGCCATTTTCTTCTCCAGTGCATGAAAGTGAAAGTGAAGTCGCTCAGTTTTGTCCTACTCTTAGCGACCTCATGGACTGCAGCCCACCAGGCTCCTCTGTCCATGGGATTTTCCAGGCAAGAGTGCTGGAGTGGGGTGCCATTGCCTTCTCCAGAGATGTTACTGGGTCTCTAGCAATTTCTGCCACTTTCCAAGTTAAAGGTGAATCCTAATTTAAAAAACACAGCTACAGTTTATTATGGTTAAGTTGATAATCATGTTAGATGTAAAGCTTCCCATGAGCCTGAAATAATAACTTGGTTTTTTTTTTTTTAAGATTTTACATACAAAGAGAAATCTGACAAGGTAGAATTTTCCTTATTTCTTATTGCAAAATATAAGACCAAAAAAGGAGGTAATTACCTTTAATTTCATCTGGTAGTTAAATGTATGGGAGCTAAATAATGAAAAATGACTATGTTGAACTATCATCGGTGGTTTATCGATACCAGGTGGGGGCAGGTGGCTTGTTCCGCTCTATATTAATTAAGGAACCCAGCCTGCTGGCAGCTGAGCTATCTTCAGCTTGTTCCAAGATCTTTCTGGGAATCAATATTCAGCCCGTGGCCAAGGAAAGAGCATAAAGGATGGCCTGTGGGCAGTGTTTGTGGGTCAGGACAGGAAGTAGGAAATGTCATTTCTGCTCCCACATATTGGCTGAGCACTAAGTGACGTGACACCACTTAACTGCGAGGGGAGTGGGAAAGAAAAAGAAACCTGCCTGGTAATCAGCTCCTGACATCAAAGATACTTTTTAAAATGTTTAGTGAGAGAAATGCAGTGCTTTGAATAGTTAATTCAGTAGGTTTCCTTTATACATGAAAAGGATTTTAAGGTCAAGTAAATAATTAAAATTAGACAACACTATTAATAATGAGGAAGTATATGTACAGTATTATCACTTGACTGGCTTTCCTTTTAACATTGGTAAAATAAAGCCATGTACAGCTGTTAAGTTAGATACGTAGTAAGAAAGACGTAGAACATGTCAGTTTACCCATTGTTGATAGACTTAGCTATGACATTAACAGTCTGTGTCTATAACAGATTTAAATAATGCCCAATTCAGTAAACCTCATTCTCAGTATTAACAAATCAGATTATTTTAGTGGGGCCTTATTAGTCAGTTAACAGATATTGCGAGTACCCACCACAGATAGGGTGCTACTGATGTCCTGAGAGGAAATCAAGCTAAAATGATACTTTACGAGAGAAAAATAAATAGCAATATAAGAACATAGTCAAGTGGGGTACTGTTAGTTGCTCAGTCATATGCGATGCTTTGTGACTTCAGGGGACTGGAGTCCCCCAGGCTTCTCTGTCCATGGGATTCTTCAGGCAAGAATACTGGAGTGGGTTGCCGTGCCCTCCTCTAGGGGGTCTTCCCCACCCAGAGACCAAACCCATGCCTCCTGTATGGGCAGGCAGGTTCTTGCCAGTGAGCCACCAGGGAAGCCCCAGATGATATATTATTTTTCAAGCAAAGCAGAGTCAGGACTTAAAGGATTAACAGTATGTGCCTTCTGTGGAGATAGAGCCTGTTACTCTGGTGTGAAAAACTGCACCAAGAACAAAGACACAAATGTGGAAAATAAAAAAACACTTTAATTTACTAGCTGCCAAAATTACAACACAACTTAGAGAAGTGAGTGAGTCACTCATTTGTTCCATGTGACATGAGAACAGCAAAAAGAAATAAATAACACTGTATTTATTTTCTTCTTTGCATCCCACTCAACCTTAATACAGAACTCATCCTCAGTAAGGTAACAGGTTTAATATCAAAACATTATCAGTTGTCATCGGAGTACCGTCGTATTTCATGTTTAAAAATAAGAAAGCATTTCAAAGAAATTTGGATTCTGCTGTGCCAGACACGAGGACTTGAGCTGATTCAGACACATTCTTGAGTAATTCATGTATAAAGGTACAGCAGTTATACACTTACTCAGACACATTCAGTTGTAATGAATTTCATTACAGTTCAGACAAAGCTGAAATAGAAAGCATAAAAAAAAAAAACCCATAAGGTTCAATGTTGGGGAGAATACCTAAGAAAAGTTATTATAGAATACTTAAAAAGTGAAACAAGAAAGGCAGTTGCCTGAGGTGGGGGCTGAGGGTGGTGGGCAAAATGGGTGAAGGGGCAGGTGGGAGCCAAAGGCACAAGTCTCCAGTTATAAAATGACTAAGTCAAGAGAATTTGATATACACCATGGTGACTATAGTTAATATGATTGTATTGCACATGTGAAAGTAGCTAGGAGAGTGGATCTTGAAAGTCTCTTAGAAAAAAAGGAGCAACTGTGTATTGTGGTGGATGTTAACTGAACTTCTTTTGGTGATTATTTTGTAGTATATTTAAGTCAGATTGTTAATATTTATGCCTAAAACTAACACCATGTTGTGTCAGTTATGCCTCAGTTAAAAAACAAAAAAACCATGAGGGCAGTGAATCCGGGCTGTTTCATTGCATTGCTGTGGATGCTAGTAGAACCAGATGGTTTAGAGAGGATCTCACGCATTGGAGAAAGAAATGGCAACCCACTCCAGTATTCTTGCTCGGAGAATCCCAGGGACGGGGGAGCCTGGTGGGCTGCCATCTATGGGGTTGCACAGAGTCGGACACAACTGAAGTGACTTAGCAGCAGCAGCATCCAACAGCATGTACGGTCTTGAATGTCTGTTCCTTATCCCCATGGTTCTCAAGGGTTTTCCCTGGTGGCTCAGACAGTAAAGAATCTGCCTGCAATACAGGAGACCTGGGTTTGATCCCTGGGTCGGGAAGATCCCCTGGAGAAGGGAATGGCAACCCACTCCAGTATTTTTGCCTGGAGAATCCCATGGGTGGAGGAGCCTGGCCTTCTGCAGTCCATGGGTCACAAAGAGTCAGACACAACTCAGTGACTAACACTATTAGGATAGATGATAAGCAAAAAAGTTACAAAATTAGTACAGTTTGAGTGAAAAATACTGGTATTCAAAGCAGGAAGACATTCATAGAGCTGGTCTATCAAGAGCCAGTAAGATGAGTCATGAGTAAATAGGGATTGGGAGATAAATTCAAATATAAGGCATTTCATTGCAGGAAAATGAAAGAAAGTGAGAGGATGGCCCAGATGTATGAAAGTGCCATGTGTATGTGGACCAGAGAACTGTTTTTTTGCGCTCCAGTATATGATGTGGGGAACATAAGGTGAGAGACTCTTAAGAACTAGATCATGGGAGTCTTGACTATTGGGCCATGGAATTAAGGCCTCCTTGTGGCTGGGAACCTCTGAAGGCAGATGGGAGTCGAAGAAGATGAGCAGGGCTGTGTTCTTCTGACAGTTTCGTCTGCAGCAATATTTCAATAAATTGAAAAAGTGAAGAGTAGAGGATTGAAAGCCCAGTCAAGAGGTTAGATCTATGAGAGCAGGTACTTGGTTCACTGCCGTATCTCTAGGTCCTAAAACATAGCTGGTCCTGGATAAGTATTGAATAATTGTGTGATGCCTGAATGAATAGCATGGCAGAAGTATGCAGAAGGTAAAGTCTGGACTCTGAGCTCAGAAGAGAAGTTAGTGACCGGCAGCATGGATTCGAAAGTTGTCCATAACTAATTGGACCATTGAGAGATGTATACGATTGTAAAGGAGAGAGAAAAGGTGAACAGGCTAAGGGTGGAACCTTGATTGTGTGTGTTTCAATCGTTGAGTCGTGTCCAACTCTTTGCAGCCCCGTGGGCTGTGGCCTGCCAGGCTCCTCTGTCCATGGGATTCTCCAGGGAAGAATGGAGGGGTTGCCATGCCCTTCTCCAGGGGATCTATCCGACCCAGGGATTGAACCTGTGTCTCTTGTGTCTCCTGCATTAGCAGGCAGGTTCTTTATCACTAGGACCACCTGGGAAGCCACTTGGGAACCTTGATTAACTCCTATAATTACAATTAAAAGGGGAGAAAACTAGGAGCAGGTAAGACGGAGACATCAGAAAAGTGAATCAGGAGATTGTTGGTCAGACAAATAAAGGAGCACAGTTTGTGTAAGTCCAGATTATAAATATTTATTTTAAATTTTGAGATTTTTTTTTTAAGTGGACTGACTTTAAAGAATCCATAGATTTAATGTTCCCCTAACATGAGAAATGATTTTAACAGGTTGTGAGACTTGAGAATCAAGGGCAAACCAGTCAAATATTTATAAGTATATCCCAGATGTGGGGAAATTCAGGATGGCACTAACGTATTTTGGAATGTAACACACAGTTCTTTGAGAGTTCTTTTTACTACATCTTTGAGCTAAATATGTAAGTTTTAGCATGTTATACATAGTACTTAAGCAACAGGATAATTATAGCACAAAAAAAATGTTTACTTCATGAATTCATTTAAATAGTGTCTCTATTAGTGACCTGCCCAAGGATATTTTAAGTGATTATATTAAGCTTTTTTTCCTAGACAATTTTTGTGAGACTTATTTTGCCTCAAGCAGGCACTTGGTTCAGTTGTTTTAAAAAATGAAAAAGACATAAGCTGAAAAATAGGCATCGGTTTCTTACTACTTTATGGCTGCAGCAATCATTCTGAATCCTCTTGATAGAGTGTTTACTGCATCAGCAAGTGGGAGGATTTCACGTTAAATTTTCTGACTAACTTCACTGCAGTTGCTTCTTGGCTGCCTCTTTAGAGCCCACTGTGGAATAAAATTAAAACAGTTTTTATGAACTAACAATTTAGTTGCAGAAAATGACATTTTCTCTTTTCCCTGAATGGCACTGTGTATTCCTTCTGAGTTTCCTGCACACACCCCACAGCTCTGGTTTCTCCTCCCTCATCTATCTCATACATAGTTGTTTAGTTGCAAAGTCGTGTCCGACTCTTTTGTGACTCCATGGACTATAGCCCCACCAGGCTCCTCTGTCCATGAGATTTCCCAGGCAAGAATACTGGAGTGGGTTGCCATTTCCTTCACTGGGGATAGAACCCACGTCTCCTGAACTGGTAGGCGGATTCTTTACCACTGAGCCATCAGGGAAGCCCATTTTTTATAGTACTACCACATTAATTTTCCTAAAGCAGAATTTTGACAATCCAAAACTCTTCAGTGGCTCCCTATTCCACCTCATTTAAGCCCAACTCATCCATCACAGAAGAATCAACCCAAATGCTGTATATTCCCCGTTAGCACTTTGTTGATCCTCTTTGCTAAAGTCCCCACCTGCACTCTCAGTATCTTATTACTCTTGCAGTAGTGTTCATCCCATCCTGCCTTATGTGAAATTACGAGAACGTATCTTACCCAGGAGAATGAGGGGCAAGGTCTTCTTTATATTTTTGCTCACTCCCCGGTTGCTTTGTGCATAAAACATTCTGAAGGGTTTGTTGGTCAGCATATTGTCCACATTAAATATGTACAGTTCTTTGAATATCATTTATAACTCAGTAAATCAGGTGAGGGGGTTGTTTGTTTTTTAGTGTCACTGTTTTTGGATTTTTGCTTAAAATCATACCTCTTTATTATTTTCATAATGTTTGGACAAAGCTTTCTTATCTAGGTTTTTTGTCTTCCCTAGAATTTCAAATGGCCTCTGCTGTTTTTTTTTCTTATTGACTAAAGAATAATGTACTTTTTACACTTTCCTCGAGCTTTTTCATCCCCTCAGTCATGCTTGCAAGGCTGCCTCTCCAGCTGTTTTTTTTAAAAACGCAAAATAAATACATGTTGTTGGATAAATAAATGAGAAATATCTCAAAACGACAAACTTGCAACTGACTCTTCTTTCTTGTATGTTCCTGATCCCTTACCCCTTTCCCGTGGTGCCTTTCACTTTGTAGTTCATAATTTAATCATTCATTTGTGTTAATGGTCCTGTCTGTCGCCTTCCTGTTGGATTCCTGAGCATCCTTAGGGCAGGACCATTTGTTTTGTTTGCTCCTGCATCTCAAGCACTCCGAGTAGCGCCTGTCTTACAGGTTGAGTCAAGGAGTGAGACTTGAGGCCAAAGGTCGGTGTCTTCCTATTTCTTGGGTTGTCATTGGTGGTTTTCAAAGGCAAAGGACTGTGGTGTTGGAAGAGCAGAGTAGCGAGTGGAACCACGGAGTGAGTATTCTGCCACTTAGAAGAAAAGGACAAGCTTCTTGACTGCTCTAAAGGTCATTTCCTCACCTGGGGAAGATTCATAGCACCTAAATTACAATGTTTATGTGAGGACTGGGTTTTAGAGAGAAAAAGCTTCCAATAAAATTAATAGCTGACCTTTACTGATTGTTCCTAACATGGTCAGACGTGTGCTGCACCTTTCCATCACTTTCACCGCACGTCTTCACAGCTGCTCTGTGAAGCAGGGACTGTTGTTGCCCCATCTCACAGTAAAGAGAAGGTTCCTGCCCAGGACCATACAGTGGCGGGGGCAGGGCTCGGACTTGACCAGGTCTGCTGGACCTAAAGTGCACGCTTGTAACACCTGCCTCCTGGGTTTATGCCCTTCCTATCATCCTGCCTCCTAATGGGGAGCGCCTAGAAGGCTGCTTAATTTCTCCTTTGGTGCAGCCATTCCAGATCTTTCTTTCCTGCTTTCTTTCACACTTGAGGGATGCAGAGGGCCCGTGAGTACCAGTGGTCCCCTGGTGGTGGCTTTATGAACCTTGTCCTCCCACCATTTATGACTCTGATAACCGAGTTGATCATTACAGCTTCCTCTACTTTATTTACTGAAAAAATACTGACACTTTAAAAATGTTTTGAGAAGTCTATGAATGCCATTTCAGAACACTAGTGAAATCAATAATAATTCATTTATTCAGATATATAAATATAAATATATTTAATATATTTTGACATCTTGATATAATGTCAAAAATAAGGAAGGCATATTGTTTTCTGTATAAAGCAATTAGTCTCTTCAGGTTGCTGTTGTTTTTGTTGGTTCATTTTTTTGACCATTGAAAAATTGTAAACCAGGGTTAGTGGGGGGTGGATTATTTTAATATCCAGAAAAAAACATTTTTGAAGTTTCAGGGGATAGATTTCTCATTTGAAATAGTTTGTTATTGGGTCAAATGCTGAAAAGTTACTTTAGAAAGTATTAAAATGAGAAATAATTTCATTTTGTGTTACAAAGTTTCATTATTTTCAGTTGATTGGGAAATTTAGTAGGAGGCCAGAGAGAATCGACAAAACATAAAATTTTATTGTTTTATTGAAGGATAGCTGATTTACAGTATTGTGTTACTTTCAGTTGTAGTTACAGTTACATATCAGTTCAGTTCAGTTGCTAAGTCATATCCGACTCTTTGCAACCCCATGGACTGCAGCATGCCAGGATTCCCTGTCCATCACCAACTCTCAAAGCTTACTGAAACTCATGTCCATTTAGTCGGTGATGGCATCCATCCATCTCATCCTCTGCTGTCCCCTTCTCCTCCTGCCTTCAATCTTTCCCAGCATCAGGGTCTTTTCCAAAGAGTCAGTTCTTTGCATCAGGTGGCCAAAGTATTGGAGCTTCAGCTTCAGCATCAGTCCTTCCAATGCAGGACTGAATTCCTTTAGGATTGACTGGTTTGATCTCCTTGCAGTCCAAGGGACTCTCAAGAGTCTTCTCCAACACCACCGTTCAAAAGCATCAGTTCTTCAGAGCTCAGATTTCTTTATGGTCTAACTCTCACATCCATACATGACTACTGGAAAAACCGTAGCTTTGAGTAGACGGACCTTTGTTGGCAAAGTAATGTCTCTGCTTTTTAATATGCTGTCTAGGTTGGTCATAGCTTTTCTTCAAAGGAACAAGCACCTTTTAATTTCATGACTGCAGTCACCATTTGCAGTGATTTTGGAGTCGCCCTGAAAAAAGTCTCTCACTGTTTCCATTGTTTCCCCATCTATTTGCCATGAAGTGATGGGGCCAGATTCCATGTTCTTAGTTTTCTGAATGTTGAGTTTTTCTGAATGTAGAAATAACACCAGAAAGAATGAAGAGATGGAGCCAAAGCGAAACAACACCCAGTAGTGGGTGTAACTGGTGATGGAGTAGAGTCCGGTGCTGTAAAGAGCAATATTGCACAGGAACCTGGAATGTTTGGTCCATGAATCAAGGCAAATTAGAAGTGGTTAAACAGGAGATGGCAAGTGTGAACATTGACATTTTAGGAATAAGGGAACTAAAATGGACTGGAATGGACGAATATAACTCAGATGACCATTATATCTACTACTGTGGGCAAGAATCCCTTAGAAGACATGGAGTAGTCCTCACAGTCAACAAGGAGTCCGAAATTCAGTACTTGGGTGCAATCTCAAAAATGACAGAATGATCTCTGTTCGTTTCTAAGGCAAATCATTCAATATCATGGTAATCCAAGTCTATGCCAAACCACTAATGCTGAAGAAGCTGAAGCTGAACACTGCTATGAAGACCCACAAGACCTTTTAGAATTAACACCCCAAAAAGATGTCCTTTTCATTATAGGGGACTGGAATGCAAAAGTAGGAAGTCAAGAGATACCTGGAGTAACAGGCAAATTTTCCCTTGGAGTACAGAATGAAGCAGGGCAAAGGCTAACAGAGTTTTGCCAAGGGAACGGACTGGTCATAGCAAACACCCTCTTCCAACAACACAAGAGAAGACTCTACACATGGACATCACCAGATGGTCAACACCAAAATCAGATTGATTATATTCTTTGCAGCCAAAGATGAAGAAGCTCTATACAGTCAACAAAAACAAGATCAGGAGCTGATTGTGGCTCAGATCATAAGCGCTTTATTGCCAAATTCAGACTTAAATTGAAGAAAGTAGGGAAGACCGCTTGACCATTTAGGTATGACCTACATCAAATATCTTACAATTATACAGTGGAAATGACAAATAGATTCAAGGGATTAGATCTGATAGACAGAGTGCCTGAAGAACTATGGATGGAGTTTTGTGACATTGTACAGGACGCAGTGATCAAGACCATCCCCAAGAAAAAGAAATGCAAAAAGGCAAAATGGTTGTCTGAAGAGGTCTTACAAACAGCTGAGAAAAGAGAAGCCAAAGGTAAAGGAAAAAAGGAAAGATATTCCCATTTGCGTGCAGAGTTCCAAAGAATGGCAAGGAGAGATAAAGCCTTCCTCAGTGATCAGTGCAAAGAAATAGAGGAAAACAAGAGAATGGGAAAGACTAGAGATCTCTTCAAGAAAATTAGAGATACCAAGGGAACATTTCTTGCAAAGATAGACACAATAAAGGACACAAATGGCGTGGACCTAACAGAAGCAGAAGATATTAAGAAGAGGCGGCAAGAATACACAGGAGAACTATACAAAAAGATCTTCATGACCCAGATAACCACAATGGTATGATCACTCATGTAGAGCCGGACATTTTGGAATGTGAAGTCAAGTTGGGCCTTAGGAATCATCACTACAAACAGAGCTAATGGAGGTGATAGAATTCCAGTTGAGGTATTTCAAATCCTAAAAGATGATGCTGTGAAAGTGCTGCATTCAATCTGCCAGCGAATTTGGAAAGCTCGGCAGTGGCCACAGGACTGGAAAAGGTCAGTTTTCATTTCAATCCCAAAGAAAGGCAATGCCAAAGAACGTGCAAACTACTGCACAGTTGCACTCAGTTCAGTTCAGTTGCTCAGTTGTGTCCGACTTTTTGCAACCCCATGGAGTGCAGCATACCAGGCTTCCCTGTCCATCACCAACTCTGGGAGCTTACTCAAACTCATGTCCATTGAGTTGGTGATGCCATCCAACCATTTCATCCTCTGTCCTCCCCTTCTCCCGCCTTCAATCTTTGCCACTATCAGGGCCTTTTCCAATGAGTCGGTTCTTCACACTCATCTCACATGCCAGCAAAGTAATGCTCAAAATTCTCCAAGCCAGGCTTCAACAGTACATGAACCGTGAACTTCCAGATGTTCAAGCTGGATTTAGAAAAGGCAGAGAGGAACCAAAGATCAAATTTCCAGCATTTGTTGGATCATTGAAAAAACAAGAGAGTTCCAGAAAAAGTTACACATATTCAGTTACATTTATATTCTTTTTCAGGTTCTTTTCCATTATTGATTATTATGATATTTTGAATATAGTCCCCAGTGCTGTTTTTCTTTTTTATATTGAGTAGTGTATATCTGTTAATTCTGGACTCTTAATTTACCCCTCTCCCTCACCATTCTCCTTTGATAAACATAATTTTGTTTTCTATGCCTATGAGTCTCTGTTTTGGAAATAAGTTCACTTGCATCATAGTTTTAGATTCCGAACGAAAGTGATATCATATGATATTTGTCTTTCTTTGACTTACTCCATTAGTATGATAGTGTCTAGGTCCATCCATATGGCTACAAAAGGCATTATGTCATTCTTTTTTATGGCTGAGTAATATTCTATTGTATACATATCCCACATCTTCTTTATCTTTTTATCCATCAGTGGACATTTAGGCTACTCCCATATCTTAGCTATTGTAAATAGTGCTGCAGTGAACATTAGGGTGCCTGCATCTTTTCAAATTAGAGTTTTGTCTTTTCCTGATACTTGCCGAGGGATGGGATTGCTGGATCATATGTTAACTGTTTTTAGTTCTTTGAGGAACCTCTTTACTGTTCTCCATCTTGCCTGTAACAATTTACATTCCCACCGACAGTTTAGGGGGGTTCCCTTTTCTCTACACCCTCTCCAGCATTTATTGTTTGTAGACTTTTTGACGATGGTTATTCTATTGGTGTGAAGTGAGTAATACTTCATTGTTGTTTCGATTTGTATTTCTCTAATAATTAGTGAAATAGCTCAACTGGAATTCCATCACCTCCACTGGCTTTGTTCGTAGTGATGCTTTCTAAGGCCCACTTGACTTCACATTCCAGGATGTCTGGCTCTAGGTGAGTGATCACACCATCGTGATTATCTGGGTCATGAAGCTCTTTTTTGTACAGTTCTTCTCTGTATTCTTGCCACCCCGTCTTAATATCTTCTGCTTCTGTTAGGTCCATACCATTTCTGTCCTTTATCGAGCCCATCTTTGCATGAAATGTTCCCTTGGTATCTCTAATTTTCTTGAAGAGATCTCTAGTCTTTCCTATTCTGTTGTTTTCCTCTATTTCTTTCCATTGATTGCTGAAGAAGGCTTTCTTATCTCTCCTTGCTATTCTTTGGAACTCTGCATTCAGATGCTTATATCTTTCCTTTTCTCTTCTGCTTTTCACTTCTCTTCTGTTCACAGCTATTTGTAAGGCCTCCTCAGACAGCCATTTTGCTTTTTTGCATTTCTTTTCCATGGGGATGGTCTTAATCCCTGTCTCCTATACAATGTCACGAACCTCTGTCCATAGTTCATCAGGCACTCTATGTATCAGATCTAGGCCTTTAAATCTATTTCTCATTTCCACTGTATAATCATAAGGGATTTGATTTAGGTCATACCTGAATGGTCTAGCGGTTTTCCCTACTTTCTTCAATTTCAGTCTGAATTTGGCAATAAGGAGTTCATGATCTGAGCCACAGTCAGCTCCCAGTCTTCTTTTTGCTGACTGTATAGAGCTTCTCCATCTTTGGCTGCAAAGAATAGTCAGTCTGATTTTGGTGTTGACCATCTGGTGATGTCCATGTGCAGAGTCTTCTCTTGTGTTGTTGGAAGAGGGTGTTTGCTATGACCAGTGCATTCTCTTGGCAGAACTCTATTAGCCTTTGCCCTGCTTCATTCCATATTCCAAGGCCAAATTTGCCTGTTACTCAAGGTATCTCTTGACTTCCCACTTTTGCATTCCAGTCCCCTATAAAGAAAAGGACATCTTTTTTGGGTGTCATTTCTAAAAGGTCTTGTAGGTCTTCATAGAACCATTCAACTTCAGCTTCTTCAGTGTTCCTGGTTGGGGCATAGGCTTGGATTACCGTGATATTGAATGGTTTGCCTTGGAAACGAAAAGAGATCAGTCTGTTGTTTTTGAGATTGCATCCAAGTACTGCATTTCAGGCTCTTTTGTTGACTATGATGGCTACTCCATTTCTTCTAAGGGATTCTTGCCCACAGTAGTAGATACAATGGTCATCTGAGTTAAATTCACCTATTCCAGTCCATTTTAGTTCACTGATCCCTAGAATGTTAATGTTCACTCTTGCCATCTCCTGTTTGACCACTTCCAATTTGCCTTGATTCATGGACCAAACATTCCAGGTTCCTATGCAATATTGCTCTTTACTGCATCGGACCTTGCTTCTATCACCAGTCACATCCACAACTGGGTATTGTTTTTGCTTTGGCTCCATCCTTTCATTCTTTCTGGAGTTATTTCTCCACTGATCTCCAGTAGCATATTGGGCACCTACCGACCTGGGGAGTTCCCCTTGCAGTATCCTATCGTTTTGCCTTTTCATGCTGTTCATGGGGTTCTCAAGGCAAGAATACTGAAGTGGTTTGCCATTCCCTTCTCCAGTGGATGTGAACCGTGAACTTCCAGATGTTCAAACTGGTTTTAGAAAAGGCAGAGGAACCAGAGATCAAATTGCCAACATCTGCTGGATCATGGAATCAGCAAGAGAGTTCCAGAAAAACATCTATTTCTGCTTTATTAACTATGCCAAAGCCTTTGACTGTGTGGATCATAATAAACTGTGGAAAATTCTGAAAGAGATGGGAATACCAGACCACCTAACCTGCCTCTTGAGAAACCTGTATGCAGGTCAGGAAGTAAGTTAGAACTGGACATGGAACAACAGACTGGTTCCAAAAGGAAAAGGAGTATGTCAAGGCTGTATATTTTCACCCTGCTTATTTAACTTCTATGCAGAGTACATCATGAGAAACGCTGGGCTGGAAGAAGCACAAGCTGGAATCAAGATTGCCGGGAGAAATATCAATATCCTCAGATATGCAGATGACACCACCCTTATGGCAGAAAGTGAAGAGGAACTAAAAAGCCTGTTGATGAAAGTGAAAGAGGAGAGTGAAAAAGTTGGCCTAAAGCTCAACATTCAGAAAACGAAGATCATGGCATGTGGTCCCATCACTTCATGGGAAATAGATGTGGAAAGTGTCCGACTTTATTTTTTGGGGCTCCAAAATCACTGCAGATGGTGATTGCAGCCATAGAATTAAAAGACACTCCTTGGAAGGAAAGTTATGACCAACTTAGATAGCATATTGAAAATCAGAGACATTACTTTGCCAACAAAGGTCCTTCTAGTCAAGGCTATGGTTTTTCCATTGGTCATGTATGGATGTGAGAGTTGGACTGTGAAGAAAGCCGAGCGCTGCAGAATTGATGCTTTTCAACTGTGGACTCTTGAGAGTCCCTTGGACTGCAAGGAGATTTAACCAGTCCATTCTAAAGGAGATCAGTCCCGGGTGTTCTTTGGAAGGACTGATGCTAAAGCTGAAACTCCAGTACTTTGGCCACCTCATGTGAAGAGTTGACTCATTGGAAAAGACCCTGATGCTGGGAGGGATTGGGAGCAGGAGGAGTAGGGGATGACAGAGGATGAGATGGCTGGATGGCATCACCGCCTCGATGGACATGAGTTTGAGTAAACTCCGGGAGTTGGTGATAAACATGGAGGCCTGGAGTGCTGTGATTCATGGGGTCGCAAAGAGTCGGCCACGAGTGAGTGACTGAACTGAATAATTAGTGATGTTGAGCATTCTTTCTTGTGTCTGTTGTCCATCTGTATGTCTTCTTTGGAGAAATGTCTATTTTGATATGCCCATTTTTTAATTGGGTTGTTTTTTTGATATGGAACTAAGTGAGCTGTTTGTATATTTTGTAAGTTAATCCCTTGTCAGTCACATTGTGAATATTTTCTCTCATTCTGTAAGTTGTCTTTTTATTTTCTTTCTGGCTTCCTTTGCTGTGTAAAAGTTCTGAAGTTTGATTAGGTTCCATCTGTTTATTTTTGCTTTTATTTCCATTAGTCTCGGAAGCAGATCCAAAAAAATATTGCTCTAACATATCATAAAAGGATTCTGCCAGTGTGTTCTTTTCCTCTAAGAGTTTGAGAGTTATATCGTCTTACAATTAGGTCTCTAATCCATTTTGAGTTCATTTTTGTATATGTATGATGTTGAAGAATGTTTTAATTTTATTCCTTTACATAGAACTGGCCAGTTTTCCCAGAAACACTTGCTATAGAGACTGTGTTTTCTCTATTT
Source organism: Budorcas taxicolor (assembly GCF_023091745.1). Taxonomy (NCBI): domain Eukaryota; kingdom Metazoa; phylum Chordata; class Mammalia; order Artiodactyla; family Bovidae; genus Budorcas; species Budorcas taxicolor. The sequence continues at coordinate 25,399,813 of NC_068931.1, forward strand.
TGTATTCTTGCTTCCTTTGTTGTAGATTAATTAACCATAAGTGTGTGGGTTTATTTCTAGGCTTTCTGTTCGGTTCCGTTGATTTATGTGTCTGTTTTTGTACCAGTACAGTACTAAAACATGTAAAATTTGAAAGGAGATTATAAGCATTTAATCTCAAGTACTGTTTCAACAGAGAGAGATAAACTTAGAGATAAATTTTTTGTTTTTGGTAGTTATATTGTAGTGATTAAGAACATAAGCTTTGGTTAAATTCCCTGGCAATCCAGCGGTTGGGACTTTATGCTTTCACGCACAAAGGCCTGGGTTCCACTCCTGTTTTAAGGAACTAGGGTCCCACGAGCCATGGTGTAGCCAAGAAAAAAAAAAGAGCATAAGCTTTGGAATCTGACCTAGGCTTGAATCTGCAGCTTTCTGCTCATTAAATCTGTGCGCTTAGAGTATACATTTCTGTTTTAAAAAATGACTTTGTTTATTTATGTATTTATCACATCTGAGCTGGGTCTTCGATACTGCATGGGCTTTCCTCTAGTTGCAGAGAGCTGGGGCTCCTCTCTAGTTGCGGTGTGCAGGCTTCTCCTTGCGGTGGCTTCTGTTGTGTGGAGCATGGGGTCCAGGCCAGGCGGACTTCAGTAGTTGCAGCACGAAGGTGCAGTCGTCGTGGCTCCCCACGCTCTAGAGACCAGGCTCCGTAGTTGTGGCTCATGGGTTCAGTTGCTCTGAGGCATGTGGAATCTTCCCAGGTCAGGGATTGAACCCATGTCTTCCATACAATGGCAGGTGGATTCTTTACCACTGAGCCACCAGGGAAACCCCTATACTTAACATTCTGAACCTTCATTTTTCTTGTCTGTAAATAAGGAACAATATCAGCCTCATAATGTTATTCTATTACATTGAAATAATATATAAAACATTTAATTAGATGTGCTCAGTATACTGTTGGCACTCAGTATGTGTTTATTTTATTATATTATTGTTGAAATACCACTAAGATAGAATGAGGTATTTGACAATCTCTTTGCAGATAAGTGGGAAACATTTTTATGGAATCCTGTGTATAGTTGTCAACTTGGCATGGGATGCCTCTTTTTAAATTGCTGATTCAAAAGGGGACTTTATCTCATCTTGGGATGAACTATCAACTTCTCCATTAGTGAACTTATAACTAATGAAATTGTGTTGCAGAGAATGGAGTAAGCAGATGCTGATTCTAAGTTTCTTATATAAAATTTGTTTTCCAGGAGAATGCATAGAAGGGCTGCGGGAAAATGACTACCTTCTGATTCACTCGTGCCGTCAGTGGACCACCATCACTGCCCATAGCTTGGAGGAGGGGCACTATGTCATTGGGCCAAAGATAGAGATTCCGGTACATTATGCAGGTAAAGCTCCTCTCAAGGGACAGGGCCAAGGAAGGGTACTTGAATATGCTAATTTTCTCCTCTACGGTGAGAAAATAGGAGAGTTATCTATAAACTAGAGGATAAAAAGACTTGGACAAAGAAGAACAAAACACTTTGGTTACCAGATTCATTTTGTCATGGGAATTTCTAATTAATGCATGTACTTAAGCATGAATTCTTTTTTTTTTCTTTAATGATCTTGTGCATTTTTTAAACTTTTTATTTTGTACTGGAGTATAGCCAATTAACAATGTTGTGAAAGTTTCAGGTGGACTGCAAAGGGACTCCACCATACATGTACATGTATGCATTCTCCCCCAGACTCCCCTCCTCTCCAGGCTGCCACATAACATTGAGCAGAGTTCCCTGTTAAGCACAAATTCTTCTTAGATATTCATAAAACAAAAATGTTACAAATATCTTTGGAAAGGCAGTCCATATGTGTAGGCAGCCTCTGAGCACAAGGATCTCTGAATTAACCTGAGCACAGTTTGTGAATGACTTTGATTTCATGGTTTTACAAGATACCATTGCATAAATAAGCATTATGGTCTGGTTTTAAAAGTATTGAAAAGTCAGATCCTGCACATGTCCTTCTGCAAAAGAGCATTTAGAATAGACAGCAGAGGTGACCTCACTGCTTTAGTTGAATCAAGATAATAGCTACTTTCCTGCCTCACTGGGAATTCCATTCAGTGGGAATTCCATTCAGTGTAACATGTTACTGTTGTGTTTATTTAACTAATTTTTAACTAGTTTAGTTAACGTATTTGTTAACTAATTTTACTATTATTTAACTAATTCCTTTCCATGTCATTTAACTAATCTTTATTAAGGGCTTTCTAAGTACTAGCACTGTTCTAGGAATTGAGGATCCATCTAGTAGCTTGAATCCATTTTCAATAGTGGCAGTTTATACATGCAGTTTTTAAAAAGCATTTTATATATATATATATCCCCTATACTTCCTTCTGTTCCTTATAGTTCATTATGTGAAGGCTCTTTTTCTTTTTCTCTACTGTCATTAATGTTTCAAAAGTCTGTAGCAGGATGCCCTAGACCTCTGTCATATTTTTGAGCGAAACCTCTGCATTGCCCAGAGAGTTGTCTGTCTGGAACAGGGGCTTCACTGTATTCCCGCTGCCTAGAACAGCAGTAATTGGTATGTGTTCAGTAAATATTTATGGGATGTAAGAATGGTTTGGTCCCCCTCTTATTTCTAGGAGTCTTCATTGCTGGATATGACCTAGGAGTCACTAAACTTCTCAAAATCCTTATTACAGAAAAAATTTTAAGAAAAGATTTCTGTTGCCTGAAACCCTGTCCTAGAATTCTCTTTCCCAGCCATAGGAGTAGCCTTCATAGAAAAAGGAGGAACATATAGCTACAGGAAGTGTTAAGAGTGAGATTGGGAGCCAGGCAGAGGGACAGAGAATGAGCGAGAGCCTCCACCTGCCTGGCCTCTCCTGCCAGTGGTCACACGACAGGTGAGTTCCATGCTTGTTTTAGCCGGGCCAAAATGATGGTTCCTGTAGTTCGTGGAAAACCAAGAAGCAAGATGTAAGGTTGTGATTCAGATGAATAAATTTACCGAATCGGTTGTGTTCTTTTAATAGACTGGCTTTTAGTCTTTCCTCGAAACCCTTGTGAATAGCTCTGTGGCATTGCTTGTCCCAAACGAATGTTGTCATTTGATCAGATGTGCAGATTTCTTTAGAGACCCCATATGCCACCAGTCTCTCTAACTTACTGCTCAGAGCTCTCATGCTCTGATTCTAGTCCACTTCTCCAGACTTAGCTTTTCCACTCTGAAGAGCGGGCCTTCCCCTCTGGCTAGATTAGTCACTTTCCTGTGTCCGGGACATTCTGAGTGCTTTTCCGTGTAACCATTCCCCGGCCGGAGTTGCCTTCCTCAGCCGTGCTTCCATCAGAGCCTGTCGTTTCATCAGGAGGCTGCTGGCTCCCCCGACTCGTCCCCATGTTGTCTCCTGATGTGCTTCCCTTGTATCATGTGCATTTGGTTTCACTGCATTACCTTTTCCTTGTGCTTAGTCACTCAGTCATGTCCACTCTTTGTGACCCCATGGACTGCAGCCCACTTGGCTTCTCTGTCCATCGGATTCTCCAGGCAAGAATACGGGTGTGGGTTGCCATTTCCTCCTCCAGGGGATCTTCCTGACCCAGGAATCGAACCCATGTCTCCTGTGTCTCCTGCTTTGCAAACGGATTCTCTACCTGCTGAGCCATTGCCTGCACCCATACTTGCCAGTTGGACTGTACGCTGCTTAACAAGTGAGACTAATTCAAAAAGCCTTTGTGAGTCCTTTGGATCTGTACACAAAAGATACAATTCTTCATGGCTGTGGATGTTCCATCCAGGGATCTCAAACTTGGCTACATATCTGGGAATCACCTGGGAAGCTTTAAAAATGACTGATGCCCAGTTCCCACATCCAAGGTTCTGATTTAATTGGCTTTGAGTGTGGGCTGAGCATCAGGGTTTTAATAGCTCCTCTTGTTATTCAGCCAAGGTTGGAAATCCTTTGTTCTGGAGTGGGCATTCACTGTGTCAGATGATGAGATTTCACCAAACACCTGCAAATGCTTGCAAATGTTTTGTTGTTCTAAATATATATATATATATTTAACATTCATCTTCCTTTGGGATAAAAGATGGTATGTCGACAGCTTACTCTTTATCTGCAAGAAAAGTGATAGTCCACTCAATTGGGAGCCCCAGGCAGTATATTGCAAATGATACTTTTTCATTTTTAAAGTAAAGTTGAGGTGCCCAGGCTAAAACGAAACATGAGCACTAAGATTGCACCACTTTACATGAAAAGAAAGAAAACATATTAAAGGAAGAAAAATTTGAAATGGAACTGTCTTAGTTCAAGTTGCTGTAACAAAATTCCATAGACTGGATGGATTGTAAACAAAAGAAATTTATTTCTTGAGAAGTCCAAGATCAAAGTGCCAGCAGGTCTGATGTCTGGTGAGAGCCCACTTTCTGGTTCTTGGATGATTATTTTCTTGCTGGGTCCTGATATGGTAGAGAGTGAGAGAGAACAATCAGCTTTCCCAAGTCTATTCTTAGAAGGGCACTAATCTCATTCATGAAGGCTCCACCCTCAGGACTAATTGCCCTCCAAAGAACCCACCTCCAAATTCCATCGCATTGGGGATTTAGCCTTCAGCATCTGACTTTGGGAGGATGTAAACATTCAGTCCATAGCAAGGAACCAATGTTTTATGAGACTTGATAAAATCATTTGAAAGAACATCCTCAGGTGTATTTTATTTCAAAGGATTTATGACCAAGTCCAGCCTTTGGAAGAAAGAGAGCATAAAGTAAATAGTGGAGGCTAAAAATACCATTTATGTCTCTGGTTTACTAGTGTTCTAATTTTAGTTATTAGAAGAAACACTTATTCATGCATATTTCACTGATTTGTTATAACTTCATTTACATTGAGAGTCATCACTCATTCTTTGAGAAAAATTAATGAATAATTAATAATTAAATACATTTGATGTAGGAATAAAGTCTACCAGCTTTGTAATCAGCCTAGTTGGATTCCTGATTCTGCCACTTACTGTGTGTATTCGGGCAAGTTTCTCCACCTCTCTGGATCTAAATTTTCTCTATAAAGTGGAGACAAAGAGTGCCTTTCTCTTTGGGTGGTTGTGAAGATGAAAAGAGGTGATGCCAGTTAAGCACCTTTCTGAGTGCTTGTTTGTATAGTCACTCAGTCGAGTCTGACTCTTTGCAACCCCATGGCCTGTAGCCCTCCAGGCTCCCCAGTCCATAGGATTCTCCCAGGCAAGAATACTGGAGTGGGTTGCCATTTCCTTCTTCAGGGGGTCTTCCCAACTCAGTAATCATACCCCAGTCTCCTGCATTGCAGGCAGATTCTTCACCACTGAGTGAAGTGGGAAATGCTTACTATTAATACTTACCAAGTGCTCCATGGTGTTAATGGTGGTGATTATCGTTTCGATAGCACAGTGTTTCTGAAGATTTAACTCTTGGTTTTGAAGTACAGATTACAAGTTGAATTACTTTTCTGCTCATTAAAGCAGATTGACACCCCTCAGAGTTGTTTTGGCTACTGTTTTGTTGTTGTTTTAAACTTCTTATTTTGAGGCTGCAGTAGTATGATAGATTCCTTTATATTATTTAACCATTTTTGACCATCATTTTGCCATGTTTGTTGTATTCTTTTCCATCTCTTTCTCTACATGTGTGCACACTCCCACACACACCCATATTATTTATTTATTTACCCCAAATCTTCGGAGCAGACCACACACATCCCCCTTGTACTTCATTATGTAGTTCCTAAAAGCAAGGATATCCTCGTATGTGACCACAGTACTGTCAGCAAATTCAGAATGTTTAATACTTTGATTTAATCTGCAGCGCATGTTCTGGTTTTGTCATTTGTCCCAGTAATATTTTTTTCCCTCCAGGACAGCCTCTAGTCTGAGACCACTTACTGTTTTTTCCTATCGTGTCCCTTTAGTCTCCTTTAATCTGGGACCGTTCCTCAGCCTTTCTCATGTTCCTTGACAATCTAGAAGCATGTGGGCAAGTTGCTTTTTAGAATAACCCTCACTTTGGGTTCCACAGGCTCTTCATGATTAGATTGAAATTATGCACTTTGGGCTGATTGTGTCCTAGGTGAAATCACATCTGGAGACACGGGTGTCCCTCTATCCCTTATTGGTGACCTTGATTTTGATCACTCGGTTAAGACATATGATTTCTCTGCTGTATAATTAGCATGTGCTTTGTGTTACTGGGAAGTTTGAAAAAAGATTCTTTGAGATTCTGTGGGTATCCTGTTCCTTCTCTAACTCCCTACCCCCTTTATTGAGCAGCTGTTGATGATACCTGTCTGATTCAATTGGTACTTTGAAGGTGGTAAAATAGTGCATTTCTAACTTAACTCCATCATTCCTTCTCCTGTGTGTTGTCATTCTGCTGTAAGGAAGAGCTGTTCCTCTCTCCCACTGTGCCTTTACTTACCTGTTATCAGCATGGAGTTACAGATTCTTACTTCATGCAGGGGGTCAAAATATCTCCCTGTCCTTGTTTATTTTGATGCTCGACTTGTCCATATGTTGCCATTTGGGTACAAGCTGGCCCATCCATCTTTATGACTTGCCCCCTTTGTCCTTATTTTCTGGTATAGGTGGCAGCTGTTTTTCTCCTTCTCAGTGTACCATTTCCATCAGGGCCACTGCACTGTCCTGTCCCAGGCAACACCCCTTACTTTGTGGTCTCTCTAAATGGTGTCCCTTGGAGTTGTGCAGTACACAGCCTAGGCAGCCATACACAGCTCTATTCACATATTTTCCAAAAAATAGCAAAACTCAGCATTTCTAGAAAAATCACAATCCCGAGTGCCTTTCCCATATTTTTAATCAGATTTTCATGAAATTCTTCATGTGAAAAGAAATACTGTCATAAAATTTTCAGAGAAGAGAAATACGACTTGAAGTTCTTATCAGAATTACACTCTCACGTGGTGGTGATAAGAATCACCTTACTCTGAATTCTGAAATTATTAGATGTGCTTGAGAAAAAAAAATAAAGACATCCTTCTTTCTGATAAAGTACATTTTTTATTTGGAATAAAAAAAATTTTCTTGGTTTAACAAACAGTTGATTCCGAGAGAGAAAATGTGTTTAGTCAGCATCATGTATTTTGCTAAAGCAGAGAAACGACTCAAGAAAAATTGGCATAGGGTTTAGAAATGTGATGGCCACTTTCACATACATTTTAGTCAAAAGGCATCACAGATCAATTTTATCCAAGCTCTAACTCCTTGTTGCTACCGAAAGGGCCAAGATTTCCTAAGGAATGTACAACGGGGAATTCGGAATTTTTCTGCATCCTCAGACCATCTAAACTCCTGCCTGGCCTATTCCACTGCTAACTCACCCTGAACATCTCCTACCTCCCCAGTTTATCTTGACTTGTTAAACAACAACAACAAAACAAAACAAAATTCTTTTTAAAAATTAGAAAAAGGAACCTAGTGCAACTTAATTATAGCCAATAGTTTGTAAAGATGAATGATCTCCCTTTAACAGTTCAGATTTCTCTTCGTCAAATTCCTTTTGTCTCAGAGCGATCAGTCAAGCTCACTCGACATTGCTTACACTAAAGCAAGTGTCTTGGGTTTAGGCTGAACCTTCCTAGGGCATTAACCCTGATTTGGTATTCACAATTTGACATTTTGTCCGGTAAAACTAATGTAAACTTCAGACTCCACAAAAAGCTGGATATGCTGTTGCCTCTGGAATTTGCCCTTTTAAGCTCCAAGTTTCCAACTTATAAAATGGAAATTTTCCTTAGAAAATACCGTGAATATTCTCTGAGCTCTAATTTGCGTTATTGACTCAACAGCTTCCCTACCTCAAGATGAGTACTAAATAATGTTACCTCCTCATTCTCACCTCTCTCCTGAAAACTAACCAGAAAGAGCTGTCCGGGGACAGAGCTCTGAGAAGTCAGATGAATCAGAATGTGAGGTGTCTGTGTACCCATGGCCCACCACTTGGGGAAGTAGTGGGATTCTGCCTGGGTTTATGAAAATGCACATCATTCAGTGGCATGCTTGGTGTCTTCACCAAACAGACTGCCACTTGAACATAAGCATCTGAGATAAACCCCAGCCACATTTGGCTTCTATTTTTAAATTCTCAGCCTTCTGCAAATCCAGTGACTCTTTAATAAGCTAAAATAATCTCAGTACTTCCCTCCTCCAGTCAATCCTAAAGGAAATCAGCCCTGAATATTTGCTGCTGAAGCTGAAACTCCAGTGCTTGGCCATCTGATACAAAGCGCCAGCTCATTGGAAAAGACCCCGATCCTGGGAAAGATTGAAGGCAGGAGGAGAAGGGGGTAACAGAGGACGAGATGGTTAGATGGCATCACCGGCTCCATGGACATGAATTTGAGTAAACTGCAGGAGATAGTAAAGGGCTGGGGAGCCTGGCATGCTGCAGTTCAGGGGGTCGCAAAGAGTCAGACACAGCTTAGCGACTGAACATCAACAACAGCTTCCCTCCTAGCTACAATATGTACACAAATAAGTAACAGTGGAACCCAAGGTTAGTTAGAATTGCTTATGAAATCTGCAAGGCCCTTAGCAAGCACCTGCATTTATATCAGCAGTACCTGTTTTTAAAAATGTAGGATGTGCAGTGTCTGTCTCTCAGGCAAAATTATAGTAATGTGATATCTAACATAACCTTGAATTGTAATCACTGAACAAAAGAAAATGTTGAAACAAGCTAATTTTATTCTCCTGGGTTGTGAGTTTAATTAGTGTGAATCATCCATTTATAAAAGTAACTACTTGTTTAGAGCAGTATGTGTACTTTCTCTGTTACACGGTGTAAAGCTTATGTGATAAAATGGAAAGTAACCAGTCTGTCTTTTAAAAAGTCCTCAGTACAAATATTGGGCTTCCCAGGTGCATCAGTGGTAAAGAATCCACCTGCCAGTGCAGGAGACTTGGGTTCTATCCCTTAGTCAGAAGATTCGCTGGAGAAGGAAATGGCAGTCTTGCTTGGGAAGTCCCATGGACAGAGAAGCCTGGTGGGCTATTCTCCAATGGTTTGGAAAAAAAAAAAAAGAGTCAAAGATGACTTAATGACTAAATAATAACAGTACATGGCAAGCAATATTATCCTAACCAGTTTTGCCAGTACCAGTAATAAATATTAGCTAAGAAATAACCCTTTTTCATAATTGAATCTTTAGGTCACAGTTAACAATAACTTAATTTTATTCAGTGCTTGCTCTTCTCTAGTTGCTTCCCTGGTGGCTCAGACAGTAAAGAATGTGCCTGCAATGGAAAAGACCTGGGTTTGATCACTGGGTTGGGAAGATCCCCTGGAACCCACTCCAGTATTCTTGCCTGGAGAATCCCCATAGACAGAGGAGCCTGGCGGGCTTCAGGCCACAGGGTTGCAGAGTCGAACACAACTGAGCAACTAAGCACATATTCTTTTGTTGGGCTTCCCTGGTGGCTCAGCGGTAAAGAATCTGCCTACAGTGCAGGAGACACAGGAGATGCGGGTTCAGTCCCTGGGTTGGGAAGATCCCCCTGGAGGAGGGCAATGGCAACCCGCTCCAGTATTCTTACACTGAAAATCCCGTGGACAGAGGAGCCTGGTGAGTTGTGGCCGACGCGGTCACAAAGAGTCAGACACGACTGAAGCAACTAACCACACACACATTACATTCTTTGCTTGTATGTCTTCATGTAACTTTCACAACAAACCCACGAGACAGGTTCTATTTTCTGTATTTGTGCACCAATGAGAACTGAAGTTTAAAGACATTAAGGATCTTGTAATATTACCCAGCTAATGGGTGTGATTGGAACTCAGGACTTGCAGCTCCACAACCTGTTTCCCCCACCGCAGTTCCTCTTGAATGTGCTAGAAGGCACTTCCACACGGAAGTCATCCTGACCATCACAGAGAAGAGAGATCTGTTAGAATTTGCTGGTAAATTTAGTAAAGCTTCTGCTTTTCTCTCCTTTCACCCAGCTCCCCACGAGTATTCTGACTCCAGGGGAAAACTAAGGAAACATATATTTATCTTGACCTTTTCTAGATTTATAAGTCATCTGCATACAGGTGACGTTCTCATCTCTCAAGTAAATTACAGAAAGTGGCAAAGAGAAGAGCTGCATGGAGAGCCCTGGGCCGGGGAGGGGATGGAGGGAACCTGGGGGGCTTCCTACCCAAGTCTGGAGGCCCAGGGAGAGGGTCTTTTAAGTGTGACTGAGGACATTGGTGGTCTTCTAATGGACATTCTCAGTGAATAAATGGGAGAAAAATCAGACTTCATGAGGGGGTTAAAAATGAGTGGAAGGTGAGACAGCAGGCATGGATAACTATGTTTGTCACAGTATGTTAAAAAAAAAGCTGAGGGAGAGGACATAGGAGTGAAAGGCTTCTAATTTTTTTTTTTTAAACAATAACAGAGTTGGAGGCATCTTTCTTGGTTGGAGGATTACTCAAGAGAGGATAAAAGGGGAAACTAATTAATATAATAGCCCAGTGTCTAGGAAGTTGTCTCTGCCGATGTTTCCACTTCTTTATGATGTAGTTGGCGTAGCTACTGTAACATAATGTTTGTGGTCAGAGGTCGGATGAGTTGTTTCTTTCACACTTGGGTGTCCCCCAGATGTTTTAACTCAAAACAAAGAACTTAATGTAAGCATCAACCTTTGATAGAAGAATGACTTGAGGATTGTTGTCAGCCTTTGGTATAGCTTTCTAGTTTTACTTCTAAACACTTAAGAATAATAACCCAAGTAAACTAGAATGTGAATGGTTTTCATCCTGAGATGACATTTGGGAATTATCTTGATTTTGTGTTAGGTGTGATTCTCGTGTTACAGTTTTGAAGGAAAACATCCTTATTTGTTAGAGACACACTGAATTATTTAGGGGAGGGGAATGATTTTCATGTATAATATACTTCAAAATCAAACATCAACAGAGATGAATATTGGGCAGGCTGTTAAAGTTGTTTAGTCTAGGTAAAGGGTAGATGGTATTCATTTTTAGTATGTTTCAAAATTTTTTGTAATATGAAGGGGAAAAGGACTCCCTGACAACAACCAGCAGCAAAGTGAATTTTTGTGTCTAACTCTTCAGTGGTATTCGTAACAAAACCATTCCTACCTCAGTCCTTGAACCCTACTTACAGTCTTAAGTAATTTCTGGAGGGGTGAAAGTTCACCTTTCCCTGGGTTGTTCTGTTCCAGGGTCAAGTGTAGAAACAGCCCAGTGCGAGGTGAACCAGAGAGAAATGATTCTCTTTTCACGTGGTGGAACCATCCCCAGCCTCCTTTGGGGGCTTGATTGCTCCCAGTCCATCGGCTTCTAGGGCTTGACCGAGTTGGTGGTGGTAATTTAAGTATAGAGGAGAGGGGGTGGGTGAGTGTGTGTGTGTGTGTGAGTGAGATTTGAGAAGAAAGGAAATTCTTTTGCATTAGTTTCTCCTTAAAATCAGAGCTCTTGGGAGAAATGGAAAGGGGGCATATAAGTAAATACGGGGCAGAGTCAGTGTCACAGTAAGTGGCTTTTCTTGATCTATAAACATCGGTAAAAAACTTTCATAAAATATTTGAGAATCCCTCGATTGCTCTTTTCACTTTTCAGCCTGTTTACTCTCATAATCCTTGAAAATCACATACTGAATCTATACACAGAAAATCTAGGCTCTGAAATGTAAAACAAACAGAGTATGCAAACAGGGATGGTGTTTAGAGTTCAAAACTCCAGGTTACTGTTTTCTCTCTTTTCTTCCCCCCGCCCCCCAGCTTATATGTCAGTCCCGAATGGAAAGTTAGTACTTGAAAGAAGATTACTCCAGCTCGAGTCTGGTTTAACCTGTGAGATGATGTGATTAACATCAGCTGGAAAGTTTGAGCAAGCTGCCTATAACCACGCTGTTAATGGGGTGTTTATAACACGGGTGGGGATGGGTTCGTCTCACTTCGTAATTTGATTTCCATGTTGGATTTGTACCTCCGAGAGGTGGTGTGACCTTTTCAAAGGTTCCCTTTCAGCTTTTAAGAATTGCTTAGAGGATTTTTTTGTTGTTGTTGTTGTTTTTCTTTGCGGAAAACGGGCTTCATATGTTCCAAAACTGATGCAGTGCTGGTAAAGCTTCAAGAAGTCACTTTGCTCCGCAGCCCACTCCAGTACTCTTGCCTGGAAAATCCATGGATGGAGGAGCCTGGTGGGCTGCAGTCCAAGGGGTCGCTAAGAGTCGGACACGACTGAGCGACTTCACTTTCACTTTTTACTTTCATGCACTGGAGAAGGAAATGGCAACCCACTCCAGTGTTCTTGCCTGGAGAATCCCAGGGATGGGGGAAGCCTGGTGGGCTGCCGTCTATGGGGTGGCACAGAGTCGGACACGACTGAAGTGACTCAGCAGCAGCAGCAGCACTTACCTTTATGACTCACCCTCCAGGACAGTCGTGTGCTGGCCTTCTGTTAAAGCTCTTACCCAACTGGGGAGTTATCGGGTGCGCTATCCACAGTGAAACGACAGACCATGTGTACCGAGTGAGCCTTTCTGACATTTAGGGCAAGAAGGAGATGATTCAGACACTCACATGTGCTTTTTTCCCAGAAGGTGTACTTCAGCAAGGTCTTCAACCTGTTAGGACTGGTTTACAGAACATCATGGGGTTTTGTCCCTAAGAGTGAGTCAAGCCAATGAGTGAGCGGGAGACAAACAAGAAACCCAGAGCTCTTATCTTCTACATGTGAAAAATTGTTGTAGGTAAATGAGATGCCGTGGGCACATCAGTGTTTGAAATATTCCATGTCTCCCCTCATGTCTTTTGCATCCCGTGAGCTTAATATTCAGTGGCCCTTGCATCTTTCTGTACAGTCCTTCACAGCATTTTCATCACCTCAGCGTTCTTTATTTTTCTTTTTAAATTTTATTTTGTCTGCGCGTCGCACTTTGTTGCAGTGTGCAGGCTCAGTAGTTGCAAGGCTCTGGCTTAGTTGCTCTGCAGCGTGCAGGGTCTTAGTTACCTGACCAGGGATCAAACCCACCTCCCCCGCATTGAAGGGTTGATTCAAAATCACTGGACCACGGGGAAATCCCTCAGCTTTCTTACTTGTAGTAGTGAGGCCAGTCACCCAGAGAGGGAAATTTCAGTCCCTTGTCCACCTCATGCCTTTTTCTCTTTGCTCCTCAAAGTAATTGTGTGCCAAGTCTTGGTTTGTTTTTTTGTTGCTGTTGTTGTTGGCTTTTTGGGGTTTGTTTGTTTGTGGTTTTTTTTTGCTGTGCTGGGTCTTCATTACAGCACACTGGACTTCTTTAGTGGTGGCATGTGGACCTACTTGTGGCATGAGAGATCTAGTTCCCTGACCAGGGATCGAACCCAGGGCCCCCTGCATTAGGGGCTCAGAGTCTTAGCCACTGGACCACCAGGGAAGTCCCCTGGCCAAGTCTTGTGGACACCACCTCCACAGCCCCTGCCGAAGCTGCTCCCCTTTTCCAGCCTGCTCTCACTGGGTCTCTGAAGACCCTCATGCCTCCTCCCTGCCCCCATCAGTCAGATTATTCTTTCTCAACTACTGCTGTTATTTCACCACTGACCAGGTAAGTACAGACTCTCTTCTAATCAGGGCCAGAATAGACTCAACTGAGAGCGCTGGTCTCTGATCCACACCTTGCCAGGCACCAGCCACAATGGCCTGTTTGCTGTTCCCCAAATGGGCTGCACCCGCCTGCCACACTCCATGCTGATCCTAGTCCTTGGATGGCTCACACTTCAGCCACCCCCAGCTTGTGAGCATCTCCCTCACACACCACCTCCCTCAAGAAGCTTTTCCCAGTTTTCCACACCATATATACAGATAAGGTCCTTCCTGTGTGGAATCCTGTAGTAATTTGTGTCCAAGAGCATTTATTTCATGACCTTATTCTCCCCGCTTCTAAAGGCTCCTTGAGGACAGTCCTGTCCCTCATAGAACCTGGCACAGGCTTGGATGGTTTAAGGGCTCACTAAATATTTTTGACCGCGTGGAACTTGAGTCATCTTTAAAGAATGAACTTTTTTTTTTTTCCAGTTGGTTTACAAAGATGCCTGAGATGCCCAGAGAACAGTCTGATTTCCTTTCCCCTTGAAGCAGGCAGGTGTGGCTCTGAGCCCTTCTGTGACAGTGAGAGGGATGATTGTGATGCTCTTGATGGAGGCACCAACTGTTGAATAAGGAGAGAGCAGTTCTGGTGGCGATGAGAGGTGAGGCCCTCCGGTGACCATTCCGGGAGAGGAGTCTTGACCAAGTGCCAGCTTGAGCAGAGCTGTGGGTTATGGACAGTGGTAAAGATAATTCAGGTGTTTTGTGGGTGAGAAGAGTGTTTGGAAAGGAAGGTTAGAAAGTCAGCTTGGAACAGATTTGAAGAGATTTGAGTTCTAGGATGAATAACAGGAACAGTGTAGTCTTTGTGCCTTGGGGGCAACAGCCCTCATAGTCTGTCTTTCGGAGGCCACCTCCTCCTATGCTGATTCAAAATGGATGCTGAGAAATAAGAGAAAGAGAATAGAAAGTTGTTTGAATAGCCTGATGAAAAGATAATGAAGACCTGACCTAGGCTGGAGGAAGTGCTGATGAGGTAAAAGTTGATATCGAGATGCAGGGGACAAGGAAAAAGAAAGATAATTCTTCTGAGTGTTTTGGGGGTTTTTTTGGTCCAGTTTTTAAGAAAGCAGATTTTTGTTTTCAACCTCCCAGGCATAGGCCTTTCTCATGCATGCTTTTTCCTAATGGCTTTCATTTGTTTCTACCATTTTCTTTTTTGCTAAAAACACTCTTGCCTCTTAAAATGTTGTCAACAAAATAAATTTCAGGTTCTTCCTAAAAATAAATAGAGCAGGGAAGTAAAGATTCAGATTTCTTTTGAAATGCTTTTTTGATCTTTTGGGGACACTCAGGGCCTTCTAGTAGAAGTTTCCCATCACCTCAGGTACAGGAGGTGCTAATGGTAAAGAACCTGTCTGCCAATGCAGGAGACGTACGAGACATGGGTTCTTTCCCTGGGTTGGAAAGATCCCCCAGAGGAGGGCACGGCAACCACTCCAGTATCCTTGCCTGGAGCATCCCGTGGACAGAGGAGCCTATCGGGCTACAGTCCATGGGATCGCAAAGAGTCGGACACGACTGAGATGACCTAGCACACACGCACTTAGACTTCCACATTGACAAGAATATGCTCATCCTTTTAGTTTTTGAGCCTGCCAGGTAGTCAGGGATAGGAGTTCCACTGAAAAACGTGTTTGATACAAGGCATCAGATGAGAGGAGGGGAAAAAAAAATCTATTCAAAAATTATACAAAAATCTAAATGTCTAAAAGATTGATACCACAAAGATTTAATAGTTTGGCTTATATCTGGCAATTACTTATTTCCTCCATGCAGTAGGAATTCTTCGTTCTGTGTGTCAAGATCTAGGACACTGAGTTGAGTGAAATAGTCTGGCAACGCACTCTGTACTCTTGCCTGGAAAATCCTATGGACGGAGGAGCCTGGTAGGCTGCAGTCCATGGGGTCACTAGGAGTCGGACACGACGGAGCAACTTCACTTTCACTTTTCACTTTCATGCATTGGAGAATGAAATGGCAACCCACTCCAGTGTTCTTGCCTGGAGAATCTCAGGGATGGGGGAGCCTCGTGGGCTGCCGTCTATAGGGTTGCACAGAGTCAGACACGACTGAAGCGACTTAGCAGCAGCAGCAGCAGCAGCAAGGTGCTCAACCAAGTTTGAGCAAGCAAGTTGCTCAACCAAGTTGCGAACTTCTACCCACCTCCCCTTCCCCAGGACATGTGGCAATACCGTGAGACACTTTTGGCTGTTGCAACAAGGGGAGGGGGACCTACTGTGACCTGGTGAGTAGAAACCAAGGATGCTGCTGATCATCCTGTAAGGCCCCGGAGGGCCTCCACTACAGAGACGCCAGTGGTGCTGAGATGGAGAAAATCAGATAGCAATAATCATGTTGTTATTCAGTTCAGTTCAGTTGCTCAGTGGTGTCTGACTCTGCTACCCCATGGACTGCAGCGCCTCAGGCTTCCCTGTCCATCACCAACTCCCGGAGTTTACTCAGACTCATGTCCATCGAGTCAGTGATGCCATCCAACCATCTCATCCTCTGTCGTCCCCTTCTCTTCCTGCCTTCAATCTTTCCCAACATCAGGGTCTTTTCAAATGAGTCAGTTCTTCGCATCAGGTGGCCAAAGTATTAGAGCTTCAGCTTCAGCATCAGTCCTTCGATGAATATTCAGGACTGATTTCCCTTAGGATTGACTAGTTAGATCTCCTTGCTATCCAAGGGACTCTCAAGAGTCTTCTCCAGCACCACAGTTCAAAAGCATCAATTTTTTGGTGCTTAGCTTTCAGCATAAAATAGAGAATTTTTCAGCATAAAATGAGAACTTTTGATAATACAGCATAAAATAAAAACTGATATAATATTTTATGACATTATATAATATATATAACTGTAATATAATATTATTATATCAGTTTTATTTTGTTTTGACAAAAATTCTGATTTTGCACAGCAGCTGCCAGGCAGACATGTCTTAGGAAAAAAAATGTCAGGGTTGATTTGTAAAACATAAGAAGTCATTGCCCAGACTGAAAAAAAAGCATATGGAGCATTTTTTTGCTGTTCTCAAATTTCTGAATGGACACTGCATTCTGCACACACTCCCTGCTCCTGACAGCAGCATGGGTGTCATGGCAGGAAAATTCAGGGCACAGTGAAGGTTAAGACCCCTTTCAATACAAAGATTTGTTTAGCCTCCAGGACTACCTGGCCCCTTCCTTCTCCCTTTTTATTAAAAAAGAAAAAGGTATATGTGTAAATGCCTGGAGTACACAAATTTTAAGAGAACTAAAACCACATGGTAAAACCTGGTCTCTCTACTTCAGACTGCAGTATGTATGTATGTATATAATATATGCTTCTTCAGATGTTGTTGAAATTAAGAAATTTATATGTTTAATCTGGGGAAGGGTCCAGATCAGCCCTGCCTCCTCCAAATAGAAGTGTAGCATCATTTCACTATTGATCATCATTTCTCTATTGTTATAGCTTCTTTCTCATTTTAACAGAGTTCAGGCAGCTGCATAGGGAATCCAAGTCTAGGGGCCAAAGCTGCACTGAAGCAGTGCTGTTGCAGGTCTGGGGATCTTTCCAGACCCTGACTGAATAACTGGAAACACCTCCTGGACACTGGGCAATGGGTGCAGAGGGTGGACAGACAAGTGGAGTGGAAGCAGTGTGTGTGTGTGGCGGGGGGGTGGTTCTTTATCATACAGACCTGTGATCTCATTTCATGGTAGAAACGGGCCCCTTCCCAGATGAAAAAACCAGGGCTCTGGGATCCTGGCCAAGGTCCTGCTGTCAGTAGGTGGAGACTGAAACCCAGAGCCGTCCACTCATGAAGCCTGCCCACTACACCCACAGCCTGTCTGCCACCTGCCCCGGGGGCCAGGTCACAGACTTCTGATGGGCCTTCTGGGTTTGGGTTGCACCCTGTCAACATAAGCTCACCTCCATGATATTTTTTATCTGTGTTTCAGAGATAACCCTTTGGTAGCAGGTGGGGGCGGTCTTCGGTGACTAGCAAATTGCATAAGTAAGGTGGAACAGCCAGTATTACAGCCCATTGTTCCCGGGGCTGCTCCCCAGTCTATCCCGGCAGGTGGGTGAGTCTTGAAGAGACGGATACTATCTCAGGAATGAGACAGTGCGCTGACTGGCTATAATCATCCTCTCTGTTTTTCCATCTTCCTCTACCTGGAGCCCTCTCGTCAGCCAGGACACACAAGTACTGTCCTTCCGCTCGTCCAGCAGGAAAAGCTCACAACTTTGAGGGTGTATTATTCCTCCTCCCTCCCATGGGAGCGCCATGCAGAAAGGCCTCCTGTGTGTTCCTAGGGTGTAGAAGGGCTGGGGGCAAAAATCACGAACCCTGTGTCCAGATAAACAGGGCAGACAGCTAGGGAAATGTCAAGTATGAAGGCACTGAAACTGAACCAGAGAATTCCCGGCATACGTAATGTTACCTCAGCCCTGCTCTGCTCCGAACCCACACACGTACACACTGTGTTTCGTGGCGAGTGTGTCTTTTCTGTGAGGTAGTGGAAGGACTGTCAGGGGATGCACTTTGCCTGTTGCAGGAACCATTAAGAAGCTGGTCTCTCGTTGATGCTGTGATTGTGGGGCATTCCTGTGTGGCAGCTGTCGAGCGTGCTGCTGTGTAAAGAGGTGACGTCACTAGTGTCGCTGGCATCCGGTCATCCCCATCTGCTGTCTTCGTGCTTGAGCAGCCGGGCACTCCAGACCTTGAATGACACTGAAGTGGCAGGAGCCTCCTTGGGTCAGCTCTGTGATTGCTGGCAGGCTCCAGATCATGGTCTCCTCCTGTCTTATGGCAAAAACCAACGATAGCGGTGAGGTCTGGAAGATGATGAGGGTTCCTACTTTGATCTCTGCTCTTCTGTGGCTGTCTCAGTCCATTCAGGTCCCTCTGACAAAATAATCACATACCAGGTGGCTTAGGAACAGCAGAAATTTAATTCTCACAGCTGTGGAGGCAGAGAAGTCCAAGGACATTGTGCCCATGTGGTCGGGATCTGGGAAAGGCCCTCTTCTGAACTGCAGATGGCTGACTTCTTGCTGTGTTCTCTCTTGGTGGAGGAGGCTGGAGAGCTCTGTGGGGTCTCTCTTATGAGAGCACTGATCTCATTCATGACAGCCCCCTCTCCTGACCTGAACATCTCCCATGAGTCCCAGCTCCTAGTACCATCACATGAGCTTAGGATTTCAATGTATAAATGGGAGGAGGGGAGGACATATTCCGTCCATAGCAGTGGCTTAACTCCTTGAATTTTAGTCCCCAACTAGAGTATGTAGTCTACCAAAGTGATAGTGTAGGGAGGAAGTTCATTGATCTGTTGCAACTTCTTAGGGGCTTTGTGATCATTTCTATATGTTGTCTAACTTTGCAGTGCCTCAGTTTCATCAGTTATAAAATAGGGGAAATAATAACCTATATATACTTGTTTTGAGACTTCCCAGGTGGGTCAGTTATAAAGAATCCACCTGCAATGCAGGAGATGCAGGTTCGATCCCTGGGTCGGGAAGATCCCCCAGAGAAGGAAATGGCAACCCACTCCAGTATTCTTGCCTGGGAAATCCCATGGACAGGAAATCTGGTGAGCTCTGGTCCATGGGGTCGCAAAGAATCAGACACAACTTAGTGACTAAACAACAACAATATTTGTTTTTCAGCTGAAATGAGCTTATAACTGATGCTTAGAAGAGCACCTGTCATATGCTGGGCATATGTGTTCTGTACAGCTGTTACTGTGTAGTTGATGTAGTAACACAGAAAGGAAATGAGATTTCCAACATTGGAAAGGAGGAGAAAAACATATGATTGTCTCATTAGAAAATCCCAGTGAATCAACTGAACCAAAGATTATAAATAACCTTAGAATTTAGTGGTCAGATACAAGGTTAGGTTATAAAATCAATAATGCTCTCTAATACACTAGAAATCACCAAGTGGAAAATGTAATTTTTACACTGCATCCACAACACATTCTCATTTCCCTTGAAGGACCTTTCTCTTGATCTCAATGAAGATAGTTAAGCTTTGAGATGTCAACACATCTGTTACTTTGTGAGACAGGTGTTTCTTTGTTGGCATATGAAAACATGTTAAATCTTACATATAGATTTGTTTTAACATTTAATATGTGCCTCCTACCTTTACATGGAGGATCTTATTTACAGATTTCTTCCAAAAATCTATTTTGAGATATCCTGATGAGTTCATACTGTACTTTTAATTCAGTCATTTGTCTGAACATGGGGATGTGTGATGAGACAGTTTTCTTAAGATTATGGTCCAGATTTTTTTTAAACTAAGTGCATGCAAACTCTGTTAGAAATTAACCTTCCTGGCAACCTGTGTGTAGCTACAGTGGTGATTGTGGTAGTTCTTGCTCTGAGATGGACATAAGTCTCGACAAAATCTATGGATCACTTTACAGACAAAATAGATACAAATTGGTTTGCAAAACTGAAAAAGACACATGTACTCCAGTGTTCATTGCAGCGCTATTTACAATAGCTACAACATGGAAGCAACTTAGATATCCATCGACAGATGAATGGATAGAGAAGCTGTGGTACATATATACTATGGAATACTCAGTTCAGTTCAGTTCAGTAACTCAGTCGCGGCCGACTCTTTGCGACCCTGGGGACTGCAGCACTCCAGGCTTCCCTGTCTATCACCAACTCCCAGAGTTTACTCAAACTCATGTCCATTGAGTCGCTGAACCATCTCATCCTCTGTCGTCCCCTTCTTCTCTTGCCCTCAATCTTTCCCAGCATCAGGGTCTTTTCAAATGAGTCAGTTCTTCCCATTAGGTGGCCAAAGTATTGGAGTTTCAGCTTCAACATCAGTCCTTCCAATGAACTGATTTCCTTTAGAATGAACTGATTGGATCTCCTTACTGGCCAAGAGTCTTCTCCAACACCACAGTTCAAAAGCATCAATTCTTCAAAGCTTAGCTTTCTTTATAGTGCACCTCTCACATCCATACATGACTACTGGAAAAATCATAGCTTTGACTAGACAGACCTTTGTTGGCAAAGTAATGTTTCTGCTTTTGAATATGCTGTATAGGTTGGTCATAACTTTTCTTCTGACGAGCAAGTGTCTTTTAATTTCATGGCTGAAGTCACCATCTGCAGTGATTTTGGAGGCCCAAAAAACTAAAGTCTGACACTTTCCAATGTTTCCCCATCTATTTCCCATGAAGTGATGGGACCACATGCCATGATCTTCGTTTTCTGTATGTTGAGTTTTAAGCCAGCTTTTTCACTCTCCTCTTTCACTGTCATCAAGAGGCTCTTTAGTTAGTTCCTCTTCCCTTTCTGCCATAAGGGTGGTGTCATCTGCATATCTGAGGTTATTGATATTTCTCCTGGCAATCTTGATTCCAGCTTGTGCTTCATCCAGCCCAGCGTTTCTCATGATGTACCCTGCATAGAAGTTAAATAAGCAGGGTGACAATGTACAGCCTTGATGTACTCCTTTCCCGATTTGGAACCAGTCGTTGTTCCATGTCTGGTTCTAACTGTTGCTTCCTGACCTGCATACAAATTTCTCAAGAGGCAGGTCAGGTGGTCTGGTATTCCCAAAGAGTTTTCCAGAGTTTGTTGTGATCCACACAGTCAAAGGCTTTGGCATAGTCAATAAGACAGAAGTAGATGTTTTTCTGGAACTCACTTGCTTTTTTGATGATCCAACAGATGTTGGCAATTTGGTTTCTGGTTCCTCTGCCTTTTCTAAATCCAGCTTGAATATCTGGAAGTTCATGGTTCACATACTGTTGAATATTACTCACCCATGAAAAGGAACACATTTGAGTCAGTTCTAATTAAGTGGATGAGTGAAGTCAGTCAGAAAGAGAAATATAAACATTGTATTCTGACTCATATATATAGAATCTAGAAAGCTGGCACCGATGAATTTATTTTCAGGGCAGCAATGGGGAAACCGACATAGAGGACAGACATATGGACATGGGAGGAAGGGAGGAGGGAGAGGTGAGATGTATGGAGAGAGTAACGTGGAAGTTTTACAGTACCATATGTGAAATAGATAGCCAATGGGAATTTTCTGTATGACTCAGGAAACTCAAACAGGAGCTCTGGGACCATCTAGAAGGGTGGGATGGAGAGGGAGATGGGAGGGAGGTTCAGGAGAGAGGGGACATGGGTGTACCTATGGCTGATTCTTGTTGATGTTTGATAGAAAACAAGAAAATTCTGTAAAGAAATTATTTTTCAATTAAAAAAATTTTTATATTTTAATAAAAATAAGAGAGATTTTTAGGCTTAAATTTTTTTTTAAGTAGATATAAGTTGGTTTGAAGAGCCAGACCAGGTATGTATCACTTTCTTTTAAAGTCTGTTCACTGTTAGAATCAATTCCAAATCACCAGAGACTTCCCAGATAGCTCAGTGGCTGAGGATCTGCCTGCTAGTGCAGGAGACGGAGGTTTGATCCCTCAGTCGGGAAGATCCCCTGGAGTGGGAAGTGGTAGCAGTTTTCTTGCCTGAAAATTCTGTGAACAGAGGAGCCTGGCAGGCTGCAGTGCAAGGAGTCACAGTCAGATGTGACAGAGCCCGCAGCATGGACGCGCGTCACCAGGTCTAACGTCCAGCCGTTGCCTTTCATCGAATGATTTCCGGTTTGACTGCCTTTGTAGGGGCTGGGGGGTGGGAAGGATATCTAGGCTGACACCCACCCGGCTCCTCGGTCCATGGGATTTTCCAGGAAGGAATACAAGAGGGGGATGCCATTTCCTTCTCCAGGGGATCTTCCTGACCCAGGGATCGAACACCCCATCTCCTGCTTGGCAGGCAGATTCTTTACCACTGAGCCACCTGGGAAGCCCACTTGGAAGTCTTTGGGTGCTACCTTTTCCGTGTTTCAATTACGACCTCTTGTCCCACTTCCTAGTAGAGTCAACCCCAAGCCAAACCCAATGGCCATTCGGCTGACTGGGCCAGTTTAACCAGTATTCCCAGTTCTGTTGAGATTGTAGCCCCACACTAGAGAGCTTTGTGCGTTGTTCCTTCCGTGATGATGAGACAGGAGGCAGGTGTGGGAGCTTTGCAGGGTGGAACTTGCCCCTCTGGTGACTCACTGGGTGCTGCCCTTTGGGTGTAGCTTGTTAGGACTGCCTTGCAAGAGGCTGTCTGACCTCAGGAGGTAGAGCTTCCAGGGTTCTACTCATAAGACTGCCTGTTTAACCCCCTGGAAATATTTCAAGTGGGTAATTGCTCTCCACCTTCTAAAATCAATGGATTGGGTGCGTCTGTTTCCTCAGCTGACTTTTCTACATTGTTTCTCAGAAGAGCTAGTGTTGACCAAGGGTAGTGCATGTCATAGAGATGTTGGGCTTTAACTGTGCTTCTGTTATGAGTACACTTCTGTTATGTGATTCTGATAACTTCAAGAATAGTTTCAGTGTAAAGATGCAGCTTGCTTTATTAGTATATAATAATTTTGTAGACAGTATTCCTTAAGTCTGTGCATTATTACGTATGTGTATTTATGTACAGGTGAATGTCATTTCCTTGTGCTTCACAGATAGTACTTTTTTTTTAATTGCAAGTTTGTGGCAGCCCTGTGTTGAGCAAGTTTGTCAACACCATTTTTTTTTTAATTTTTTTTTTTTTAGTTGGAGGAAAATTGCTTTACAGCATTGTGTTGGTTTCTGCTGTACAACAACGCAGATCAGCCATAAATATACATATATCCCATCTCTCTCGAGCCTACCTCTTCCCCCCATCCCACCCCCTCTAGGTTATCACAGAGCACCAGGCTGGGCTCCCTGTGTTATACAGCAGCTTCTCACCAACTGTTTTATGCATAGCAGTGTGTATGTCTGTCAACACCATTTATTCCAGCAGCATCCGTTTTAGATGAAGGTATGTACATTCTTTTCTTAGACATAATGCTAATATACGCTTAATAGATTACAGTAGAGTGTAAACATAACTTTTATATGCACTGGGAAACCAAAGAATGCGGCTGACTCACCTTGTTGTGATATTTGCTTTGTGGCAGTGGTCTGATATCTCTGAGGTATGCCTATGTGAAATGTCAGTGCTGTCTATCTCTAGGTGGTGAGCTTTCAACTGATTTAAAACACAGACCAACCCAAACCCCACCTCGGAGCTCCTCAGCCATACCTCCCTGCGTCTCACCTCTCCTTCACCTCCTAACTCACTGTGGCCTGACTTTTAGCTCTCACAGCTTGGCCGACATATGCACTGAGGTCCTCTGTGCGTCCTGCTTTCTACATCTTGTGGGCATTTTCCAGTCTTTTCCTCACCAGACCTCTCTGCCACAAGTGAGCTTACTGTTTGTTTTTCTCCTTGACATCGTGGACTGCCAGGGCGTCAGCACTTGCCCCTGGTTCTGAGCTCTGTCTCTCTGTGTCATCCACCCTTGGTGCTCAGTGTCACCCAGAGTGTCATCCTTGGCCCACTCAGCTCAGTGGAGCTTGTTCTAAAGCTGCCACACCCGCCCTTAAACCCGCTCTTCTTCCTGGATCCTGTTTGGTGGCATCACATCCCAAGCCAGAAATCTGGGAGTCTTCCCACGACTTCATCCCCCACATCCTGTGATGAAAAGTTGCCTGATTCTATCTCCTCTATGTATCAAGTGTATCCTCTGTTAAAAAAAAAAAAAAAAAAAAAACACGTGTCTATAGCCTTCATTCAAATCCTCTTGGTTTTTCACTTACAATGGCCTTTGGACTGCCTCCAGTTTTGTTCCCCTAAAATTTGCAGCCCACACAGTAGCTAAACGGTCCTCGATATTTAAGACACATAATATTTTTCATTTACACACCTTACACCTTTGCTTTAAGTTGTTCCATGGATCCCCAAGCCAACAAGAGAAGGTCAGTATGAACAATTAAGACTCTGTGACTTCTATCCTGCCCGTCCAGTTCTGCGTTTGTGCAGTTCCCGCACCTGCCCTGGCTTTCCTTTGGTCATGCTCTCTTCTCTGCCCTGAATGGTCATCCATCATCCAGGAAGCCGTTCTGGCCTTCTTGTAGCCCTCTGTCTCTGATGTTGCATGTCTGCATTTATAATTGGCCTTTTCCCCAGTAGATCTTGAGTTCTTTGAGGACGAGTACAAATCTTCCTTTGTATCGCTAGTGCCCACCAGAGGACCTGGCATATAAGACAATAAATCTTTACACTAACAATGTGCCTATGGTAGTGTGAATTGCCGATAAGAATTAGGATATATAAAGATTTTCAACAGCAGATAGTTTAAATATAACCTTAGTGTTAATATTACCTTGGCTTCTATCATTGATCACCAGCCTGTGTGTGAAGGTGAGGAGAATTGAGCTTGAATGTTTTGAAGTGGCACACGCAGTATTTAAGCTTCTCTTGTTGTATGCCCTGTACAAGGTTTAATTTATTTTGAAATTTTAAATGCAAGGGAAACAGAAATTTGGGAATCTTGAAAAGAATGTGGCTTATCAGTTGAGGAACATTGGCTTAAATAAGTTCACAAAACATGACTGCAGATTTTGGGAGTCATGCCTCTAGTAAAAATTCAGTTCAGTTCAGTTTAGTCTCTCAGGCGTGTCCAACTCTTTATGACCCCATGGACTCCATGCAACACGCCAGGCTTCCCCTGTCTGTCACCAACTCCCGAAGCTTGCTCAAACTCCTGTCCATCAAGTCGGTGATGCCATCCAACCATCTCATCCTCTGTCCTTCCCTTTTCCTCCTGCCTTCAATCTTTCCCAGTATCAGGGTCTTTTCCAATGAGTCAGTTCTTTGCATCAGGTAACCAAAATATTGGAGTTTCAGCTTCAGCATCAGTCCTTCCAATGAATATTCAGGACTGATTTCCATTAAGATGGACTGGTTGGATCTCCTTGCAGTCCAAGGGACTCTCAACAGTCTTCTCCAACACCACAGTTCAAAAGCATCAATTCTTTGGCACTCAGCTTTCTTTATAGTCCAACTCTCACATCTATACACGACCACTGGAAAAACCATAACTTTGACTAGATGGACCTTTGTCGGCAAGGCAATGTCTCTGCTTTTTAATAGGCTGTCTAGGTTGGTCATAGCTTTTCTTCTAAGGAGTAAGTGTCTTTTAATTTCATGGCTGCAGTCACCACCTGCAGTGATTTTGGAGTACCCCCCAAAATAAAGTCTGTCACTGTTTCCATCGTTTCCCATCTATTTGCCATGAAATGATGGGACCAGATGCCATGATCTTAGTTTTCTGAATGTTGAGTTTTAAGCCAGCTTTTTCACTCTCCTCTTTCACTTTCATCAAGAGGCTCTTTAGTTCTCTTCACTTTCTGCTATAAGGGTGGTATCATCTGCATATCTGAGGTTATTGATAGTTCCCCAGGCAATCTTGATTCCAGCCTGTGCTTCATCCAGCCCAGCATTTCTCATGATGTACTCTGCATATAAGATAAGTAAGTTGGGTGACAGTATACAGCCTTGATGTACTCCTTTTCCTATTTGGAACCAGTCTGTTGTTCCATGTCCAGTATAACTGTTGCTTCTTGACCTGCATACATGTTTCTCAGGAGACAGGTAAGATGGTCTGGTATTCCCATCTCTTGAAGAATTTTCCAGTTTCTTGTGATCTACATAGTCAAAGGCTTTGGCATAATCAATAAAGCAAAAGTAAATTTTTTTCTGGAATTCTCTTGCTTTTTCTATGATCCAGCAGATGTTGGCAATTTGATCTCTGGTTCCTCTGCCTTTTCTGGATCCAGCTTGAACATCTGGAAGTTCACAGTTAATGTACTGTTGATGCCTCACTTGAAGAATTTTGAGCATTACTTTGCTAGCATGTGAGATGAGTGCAGTTGTGTGGTAGTTTGAACATTCTTTGGCATTGCCCTTCTTTGGGATTGGAATGAAAACTTACCTTTTCCAGTCCTGTGGCCAGTGCTGAGTTTTCCAAATTTGCTGGCATACTGAGTGCAGCACTTTCGCAGCATCATCTTTTAGGATTTGAAATAGCTCATTTGGAATTCCATCACTTCCACTAACTGTTCATAGTGATGCTTCCTAAGGCCCATTTGACTTCACCTTCCAGAATGTCCAGCTCCACGTGAGTGATAACACCATTGTGGTTACCTGGGTCATGAAGATCTTTTCTGTATAGTTCTTCTGTGTATTCTTGCCACCTCTTCTTAATATCTTCTGCTTCTGTTAGGTCCATACCATTTTATGTCCCTATTGTGTCCATCTTTCCATGAAATGTTTCCTTGGTATCTCTAATTTTCTTGAAGAGATCTCTAGTCTTTCCCATTCTGTTGTTTTCCTCCATTTCTTTGCACTGATCTCTGAGGAAGGCTTTCTTATCTTTCCTTGTTATTCTTTGGAACTCTGCATTCTTACGCTTTTATAAGTACGTCATTACAAACTAGTCACATTTATTTCAAATTGCCACAGAGTAGTGCATAAGTGCTCAGGCAGTGGAAACTTTCATGATTTTCTTCATCCAGAACATAGAGAAAACAGATATTAAATCTTAGGTACTTTCTGATGATGCTTATAGCAACTTAGAGCTCGGATGGAAAGGTTATCTTCTTCGTTGCCCAAATTTCACAGCTGATGGGAATGAAGGACATACACGTTGATATCCAGAGGGAAGACACCAAAGTGACGACGGTGTCAGAGTGATGTTGGAAGAAATCATTGATGTCATGGTTGATTTATTTTTTTATTTACAGAGTGCCCCATAGTGTGGTTTGGTTAATCACATTAAATACAGTGTGTTCACTTTAAATCATACCTGACTCAATCCCCCCCGCCAAAAACACCTTGATATTTTCAACTAAAAAGGTTGTTTATTAGCTACCATAGAATTATTATCCTTGCATTAGGATTGACGTATATACACCACCATATGTAAAATGGTAGCTAGTGGGAAGCTGCTGTGTAGCACAGAGAGCTCAGCTAGGGGTTCTGTATGACCTATAGGGTTAGGATGAGGGGGACGATGGGAGAGAGGTCCAAGAGGGAGGGGATATATGTCTACATATACACAATTCATGTACAGCAGAAACTAATACCAATTATACTACAATTAAAAAAAAGAAACCTCCATGTAGACTTGAGGTGGGTATGTATGCCTGTGTGTGTGTATTTGACCTGCAACAAATAACATTATCAGCAAAGTCTTTGTCGGTACTGAAAACAGAAGGGAAGAGTTACAGGTTAGTAAGCTTTGAAAACCTCTTTACAAGGCTGATGTCTAACTATCTCTTCTCTGAAACATGCCGGCAAATATTTTTAACATAGGCAGACTTTCAGTCATTTGGATCTTTGTCCAAATTCACGATGTGGAAGTTTTTCTACATCGTTTAAAACAAAGCATATGGGCCCTGAAATGTGAATCTACATCCGGCACTCGTTTCGTCTTTCACTCATTCTCAGAATGCCTGATAGCATGTAGCCGTGCCAGAATATAGCCACCCTTAGAGCTGACGTGTGGGAAAGACAATCCAATGAGAGGAACACCCAGCTGCTGTAACAGTTTCCATCTACCTTCACGAGAAACAATGGTGTAGGTGTACCATTCAAATCAAGTGCAGACTGATTGTTCACTTTCTAAGCGGGCAATTACTACATTTCATGTTGACTTCCCAAATTAGATTTTTCGTGGTTAGCAATGCTTATTTATTTTTTTAAGATTTTTTTCTTATGTGGATTGTTTTTAAAGTCGTTATTGAATTTCTTACAGGGTTGCTTCTGGTTTATGTTTTGATTTTTTGGCCCTGCGGCATCTTAGCTGCCCAACCAGGGATCTAACCATACTCTCTGCATTAGAAGGCAAGGTCTTAACCCCTGGACCACCAGGGAAGTCCCTTGATGAGCAATATTTAAATGAAAGTGCTAAGCAGGAACGCCTTTTGTTTAATTTCACTCTTTATTGATAGGGAACTAGATTTCTCAGATTCCTGATCAAAATGCAGAGGCTGTTTTTGAAAAGCCATATTCTTGTTGCATGTGCTTGGGGTGAGTGGAGAGGGGAGAAAAAGGGGAGGAGGAGAGGAAGAGCATGTGAATGAATGGGTCAGAGGGTCAGGGAGTGATGTAGACACGTGGTGGTGAAGGGTCTTTATAGATTCACTTTCATTTCCTGAAGTTAATACTTAACCTCCTTAGGACTCAGTACCAGGGTCTGCTGAGACTTGATGACCTTAATATATGAAAGATAGAGTTCCCATAACCTAAAGGTTATCACTGAGACAGTAGGAACAGTGATGCAGAAGAGGAGAATGGTGGTTTTACCAATGAGGAAATATTGAGACATCTCTTTCAGTTCTCCAGCGTAGCATTTTTTGCCTGATTTTCCATGAAAGTTACTTGTCTGGCACCAACTGTGACATATAATGAAGGGATGTGAAGATCCAGAGATTCATAGAAGTTCTATCAAGTGTTGAAATAATAAATAGCTCAGTTTTGATCACTGGTCCTCATGTACAAGCAACATTCACTAAGCACTTTTTTCCACTCGGTGGATGCCCAAGGAGGTAGGCAGTGAAACTGCTCAAGCTGATACTGTCGTGGTGGATGCGTGTCACTACACATTTGTCCAGACCTCTACAGTGCACACTGAGAGTGAGCCCTTAGCTGTGCACTTCCATTGTGTATGCGTAGGTTCATCAGTTTTCATGAATGTCCCCTTCTGGTGGGGATGTTGATAACAGGGGAGGCTGTCCTTGAGTAGAGGGGCCAGAAAGCATTTGGGAAATCTTGGTACTTCTCAGTTTTGCCGTGAACCTAAAATTGCTCCAGGGGGAAAAAAAAAAAAAAAAGATGGGTTTGTCAGGAGGAGGAGATTATTTTCGGAGTGAACACCTCATATGTGTCATAGTCTTCTTGGCACTGACTTACCTCCCCTCCATCCCACAAGCCCCAGATTAATCTTGCCTCTCATGTACCCCCTCGCCCGGCTCCCTGGGCAGTTTAGCCATCTCTTTTGTGACCGACCTTGCTCTTCTTCCTTCCACGTAGCCCTTCACTTTAAATGGTTATTTTGTTTCGTGAGTGTCTCCCTGGCTTGCTCAGGAGTGGGGCTAGACCTAGTTCATCACCCTTGTATCCCTACAACTTAGGAGGGTGCCCAGCTTGAAAATACTCAATAAAGAAAGCAAAGCAAAGTAAAATAAAATTTGGACCTTGGCAATGAGGACATTTATTGGGGGATTGCTCTTCTTGCATTTGTTTTAGCAGAGAGGTAATTTGGAAGTTAGGTGAAGTGTAAGAAGTGTCTCAGAGGAGAAGCATGTGTTCTGTAAATCGCTGGGATTGGAGTTATCCCTGGATGTTATAAGGGCTTCTCTGGTTGCTCAGTGGCGAGGAATCTGCCTGCCAATGCAGGAGGTGAAGGTTTGATCCCTGGGTTGGGAAGATTCCCTGGAGGCGGGGCATGGCAACCCACTCCAGTATTCTTACATGGAGAATTCCATGGACAGAGGAGCCTGGAGAGCTACAGTCCATAGGGTCACAAAGAGTTGGACACGACTGAAGCAACTAGACATGCATGCACGCACTAAATGTTATAAAATGAAATATCTTAGGAGAAGAAAAAGGCTTAGTCTAGTCTTAGGATCAGTATGTAATTTTAGTCTAAAACAACCAGTTTATTGCTACTGAGTTGATAGTAAGGAAAAGCCTGTTCTGACCCATATATCAGCTGATATGTAAGAACGAGCCTTGACAGGTAAGAAACTCTCGACCCTCATGCAATAATATCTACTAAGCAGTGTTCTTCTACCAATCAAAAATCAGTATCTGACATAAACCCTGATCATTATTGCTACTAGTTAAATTTCTCTTACTAGGTTTGAAAACAGTAGTTGAGCAGTTTTATTTAGAGGGAATTTTCTTGGGCTTTGCAGAAGACCAAGGAATATACATAGATATATCTTAAAATAAAGTGAAGTGTTTGCCATTTGTGTTTGGTGCGGGCCTTTTTGTTGTTATTGCTGTCAGTTTTGGTTGACAGGAATCAGTTTGAAACTCTGAAGGGCAAGGTTATAAATTAAGAATGGTAGCACTACTAGCAGGCATAGGGAAGGGCTTAGGGGTGATTAAGATGTTCTGGTAGATCATCAACTTGCCCTTGTCCATGCACCTAGTATCAGTAACTTCTCTCCATTTAAGAAAAAAAAAATTTTTTTTAATAAAAAGTACTATTATCCTTTAGTAGTTGGTTTTCTTTCTTTTTTAAAAAAAAATTCAGGGTGTTCACTGTGAAACTCTTGACCTTCATGTAATGATATTTGGTTTCTCAACCTTACATTTCACCTGTTGGCCATAAAAGCTGTGTTATTACTGAGGACCTAAATTCCACCCGCTGGTTTTTCCAGAATATTTGTAGAACTCTCTCAACCACTAAGAGCTGCCAACCCAGCTTTGGTATGTAGACCTCCCAGCTAGCCGGAAGCAAAATATAATTTAAATCACTCTTCTCTGTTGCATAACTGCCCTTGACTTCGGCACTTAGTTTTCCTTAATGGCTTTAATCAAAGTTTATCTCGTATTATGATGTAGTGGTTAGACTTTCTTGTAAAAAAAATAAGGAAGAGGATTAAAAGCTACTTTGGCTCGGCTTCCTAGTCTTTGTCCCTTTAGGTGTTGGAGTGGATGGATCTGTGTGAACAAGAATTTCTCTGTGATATACAGGTCCCTTGCTCTAAACATATAGATATGTAATACACTTTAAAGACTTTCTTTCTTTCTCCTGGGGTAGCCTTTTCCATAACTTTATTTATAAATTCATTTGTACAGCAGATATTGGGCGAGGATCTTCTGTGCCTGGCAGTGTCCCAGTCTCTGAAGCGCTAGAGAACCATAAGCCTGCCAGGGGTGTGTGTTGCACTGTAGCTAAAAAGTAGCACTAAAGAACATTGCATAGAGCTCCCAGCGCCATACAGTAGTTTGTCATCAGTTATTTATTACTTATTGATACACATAGTATCAATAGTGTGGGGATATAGGTATCTGTGTGTGTGTCAGTTGCTCAGTCATGTCTAGTTATTTATTTTATACATTGTATCAACATTGTGGGGAATATATGTATCTGTGTGTGTTCAGTTTCTCAGTCATGTCCAACTCTCTCTGACCCCATGGACTGTAGCCTACCAGGCTCCTCTGTCCATGGAATTTCCTGGCAAGAATACTGGAGTGGGTTGCCTTTTCCTCCTCCAAAGGATCTTCCTATAGCTAATACTGTGATGTATGAAACTAACATAACACTGTAAAGCAACTGTACTCCAATAAAACTTTAAAAAAAAAGAAAAACTAGCACTAAGGAGGGAAGAAGATTCCCAGGTGGTGCAGGGATAAAAAACCCACCTGCCAATGCTGGAGCTGCAAGAGGCATGGGTTCGATCCCTACATCTGGAAGATCTCCTGAAGGAGGAAATGGCAGTCCACTCCAGCATTCTTGCCTGGGAAATCCCACGGACAGTGGAGCCTGGTGGGCTACAGTCCATGGGGTAGTAAAGAGTCGAACACGACTGAGCACACAGGGAAACCTGAGGCACTTCATCATTTAGAAGGGGCTGCGAGCTGAACTTAGGTAAGGTGGGTAGAACTGCACGGTGGTGTTCCTGCCAGGTCACAGCGTGCAGAGAAGAGAGAAAGTGTATAGGCAAGGAGAGAGGGCAGAGCATTGCACTGAAATAAACTTATACATTTGAAACGACTGAAGCCAACGATTTGTTGAAGGGAAAATGGAGAGGTAGAGCTAGGTTCGTAAATAGGAATCCAATCTGGAGGACCATCTTATTTTATGTTTCACTAAGGACTTTCAGTTCAGTTCAGTCGCTCAGTCGTGTCCGACTCTTTGCCACCACGTGAATCGCAGCACGCCAGGCCTCCCTGTCCATCACCAACTCCCGGAGTTCACCCAAACTCATGTCCATCGAGTCGGTGATGCCATCCAGCCATCTCATCCTCTGTCGTCCCCTTCTCCTCCTGCCCCCAGTCCCTCCCCAGTATCAGAGTCTTTTCCAGTGAGTCAACTCTTTGCATGAGGTGGCCAAAGTACTGGAGTTTCAGCTTTAGCATCAGTCCTTCCAAAGAACACCCAGGGCTGATCTCCTTTAGGATGGACTGGTTGGACCTCCTTGCAGTCCAAGGGACTCTCAAGAGTCTTCTCCAACACCACAGTTCAAAAGCATCATTTCTTCAGTGCTCAGCTTTCTTCACAGTCCAACTCTCACATCCATACGTGACCCACTGGAAAAACCATAGCCTTGACTAGACAGACCTTTGTTGGCAAAGTAATGTCTCTGCTTTTGAATATGCTATCTAGGTTGGTCATAACGTCCTTCCATGGAGTAAGCGTCTTTTAATTTCATGGCTGCAATCACCGTCTGCAGTGATTTTCAAGCCCCCCAAAATAAAGTCTGACACTGTTTCCCCATCTATTTGCCATGAAGTGATGGGACCAGATTCCATGATCTTCGTTTTCTGAATGTTGAGCTTTAAGCCAACTTTTTCACTCTCCTCTTTCACCGTCATCAAGAGCCTCTTTAGTTAGTTCCTCTTCCCTTTCTGCCATAAGGGTGGTGTCATCTGCATATCTAAGGTTATTGATATTTCTCCCGGCAATCTTGATTCCAGCTTGTGCTTCATCCAGCCCAGCGTTTCTCATGATGTACTCTGCATAGAAGTTAAATAAGCAGGGTGACAATATACAGCCTTGACGTACTCCTTTTCCTATTTGGAACCAGTCTGTTGTTCCATGTCCAGTTCTAACTGTTGCTTCCTGACCTGCATATAGGTTTCTCAAGAGGCAGGTCAGGTGGTCTGGTATTCCCATCTCTTTCAGAATTTTCCACAGTTTATTGTGATCCACACAGTCAAAGGTTTTGGCACAGTCAATAAAGCAGAAATGGATGTTTTTCTGGAACTCTCTCACTTTTTCGGTGATCCACCGGATGTTGGCAATTTGATCTCTGCCTTTTCTAAAACCAGCTTGAACATCTGGAAGTTCACGGTTCACATATTGCTGAAGCCTGGCTTGGAGAATTTTGAGCATTGCTTTACTAGCGTGTGAGATGAGTGCAATTGTGCAATAGTTTGAGTATTCTTTGGCATTGCCTTTCTTTGGGATTGGAATGAAAACTGACCTTTTCCAGTCCTGTGGCCACTGCTGAGTTTTCCAAATGTGCTGGCGTATTGAGTGCAGCACTTTCACAGCATCATCTTTCAGGATTTGAAATAGCTTACCTGGAATGCCATCACCTCCACTAGCTTTGTTCGTAGTGATGCTTTCTAAGGCCCACTTGACTTCACATTCCAGGATGTCTGGCTCTAGGTGAGTGATCACACCATCGTGATTATCTTGGTCATGAAGATCTCTTCTGTACAGTTCTGTTTATTCTTGCCACCTCTTCTTAGTATCTTGTGCTTCTATTAGGTCCATACCATTTCTGTCCTTTATCGAGCCCATCTTTGCATGAAATGTTCCCTTGGTATCTCTCATTTTCTTGAAGAGATCCCCAGTCTTTCCCATTCTGTTCTTTTCCTCTATTTCTTTGCATTGATCGTTGAGGAAGGCTTTCTTATCTCTTCTTGCTATTCTTTGGAACTCTGCATTCAGATGCTTATATCTTTCCTTTTCTCCTTTGCTTTTCACTTCTCTTCTTTTCACAGCTATTTGTAAGGCCTCCTCAGAAAGCCATTTTGCCTTTTTGCATTTCTTTTCCTTGGGGATGGTCTTGATCGCTGTCTCCTGTACAGTGTCAGGAACCTCCATCCATAGTTCATCAGGCACTCTATCTATCAGATCTAGTCCCTTAAATCTATTTCTCACTTCCACTGTATAATCATAAGGGATTTGATTTAGGTCATACCTGAATGGTCTAGTGATTTTCCCTGCTTTCTTCAATTTCAGTCTGAATTTGGCAATAAGGAGTTCATGATCTGAGCCACAGTCAGCCCCTGGTCTTGTTTTGTTGACTGTATAGAGCTTCTCCATCTTTGGCTGCAAAGAATAGAATCAATCTGATTTTGGTGTTGACCATCTGGTGATGTCCATGTGTAGAGTCTTCTCTTGTGTTGTTGGAAGAGGGTGTTTGCTATGACCAGTGCGTTCTCTTGGCAAAACTCTGTTAGCCTTTGCCCTGCTTCATTCTGTATTCCAAGGCCAAGTTTGCCTGTTACCCCAGATGTTCCTTGACTTCCTACTTTTGCATTCCAGTCCCCTATAGTTATAGGGACATCTTTTTGGGGTGTTAGTTCTAAAAGGTCTTGTAGGTCTTCATAGAAGTGTTCAACTTCAGCTTCTTCTGCACCTAACCTCGCGCCACTAAGGACTTTAAGCAACACCTAAGGAATATAATTTGAAAGAGTTCTGGACTCCTTCCACCACCTCCCTAAACCCTCCCCTATATAACACTGGAATTCCTCCTTTCATTTTTTCTTATCCAGTGCATTCCCTCCATAGGTTTAACTCATGCTGGAGGAAAAGAAAAATCCTTTTTCTTTTGCGTTATTTTAATGACACTGCTTTCTTTCTAAGATCAACGCTCAGGAAGGCCTTTTGATGAGGTGCTATCGGTCAAGGGGATAGGTAACCAAGAAGCAACTGGAGTCTGAAGCAGGGGGCATCCTGAAGTGAGACATGGGAGGGGAGACAGGCCATGGGAAAAGTCAGGAAGGGCGCTGTCACCTTCCTTAGTGTTTTGATCAACTCTCCCTCCTCTTTTCCACTTCCATTTCCCCATCATAACATATACAGGGCATTCACCTGTTCTGTCCATAGTTCTTGAACCCAAAATTGAAACCATGATCTTAAGAAAGATTTTTGTACCACTTCCTTTGAGATATGTAGACTCTTACTGGATTTATAGGAAGTCTCCATGATATGTTTGTATCATGAAAAGAATATTTGAAATCAGGGTGGTTTCTGTGCTTTAGTATAGCCGTGGGTGTGGAATGATGGTATTTCACGATGATGTGAATGACTGATTTTTTTTTTCTGTTGAATAAACTAAAATATCTAGCATTGCCAGAGTAGAACATCAAAGTTAAAGGCAATCGAAATGATTTTTAGTTTCTCCATAAAAATAAAGTTAATTCCGTGTATATATATATGAAGGTTCTGGTTAGTATTTTAAATTATTATTCGGAACTGGTGTTCTTTGTGAAGGTTAGAAATGAAAATTCCATCTTAGTGTCTCTTGCCCATTTTTAAACGTTCCTGTAGGTCGTCGAAAGGGGTAAGTTTTAAAGAGTCGTGGGTTTGAGTTTTTGCATTACTCTGTCATTTCATGAAGTTAACACTCTGGAGACTGGCTTCCTCCTCACTTTATTTCCTGTGATCTTACAGGTGCCTGGTACATGGTATGTTCTCATATCTTACAACTTTCATCTGATTATCTTCATCTCATGTGTCCTTTTCCTGCACTTTCCCACATTTTCTACTGTTATAACATTTGCCTATGTTTATAATTTCCTATATGAGTTAGATTAGAGAATTGTGGAAGTATATTTTACTAACATTAATGTATTTACAACTTACAGTTTTTCTGTTAGCACTAGCACATCGGGCTTTTACACAATCAGTGAATATAGTTCTTGCTTTGCTCCCACACTTCCTGTGTTGCATGCTGTGTGGGGGGGAGGGGAGGATAGGGGTGTACACTTATGGCCCTGAGATGTTGAAATGTTCCTTTTTATGGAATCAGAAAAATGACCTTGACCTGAGTGTGTCTTACAGTCAGATTGATCAAGGGCTTCTGTGATACTTCAGAAAGTTCTAGAAGTTACCCGAGCCTCTTCAGAACAACCCTCCCTTCTATGTGTTGATGACTGCAAATCTACAAAGGCATTGTAGCTGATGAAAGTTCAGAATGTTACAGTGTTCCTGGCGTTGGGGATAAGGGAATTGAGTCAGCTCATTAAACCTTTTCTAACATTTGCATAAATTTTCAAATCCTTCATTGAAGCTTGATTTGTTAGGAATAAAGCCTGAGACCTAAGCTTTCAGTGCCCAGATCAAAAAAATCTCCCACCGAGAGTTGAAATCTTAACTGAATCAAGAGAAATTCTAAAGAAATTTATTTTACACTTTTTAAAAATTTGTTTAATTTTTAATTGAAGGATAATTGCTTTACAGAATTTTTTGTTGTTTTCTGAAGAAATTTTATATCAGTTTTACCAGCTATAAATAGCATGTAAGATCACTGATAATGGTTTTAATTATATGATATCATTTATATGTAGAATCTAAAAAAATAATACAAATGAATCTATACACAAAATAGAAGCAATCTTAACAGACATAGAAAACTAACATGGTTACCAAAGGGGAAAAGAAATAGGGGAGGGATAAATTAGGCACAGGAGATTAACAGATACAAACTACTACCTGTAAAACAGGTAAGCAACAGATTTACTGTGTAGTGCAGGGAACCACACTCAACAGCCTGTAATAACCCACAAGGAAAAATAACCTGAAAAAAGTTTAACTGAAGCCCTTTGTGCTACATCTGAAATCAAAACAACATTGTAAATCAGCTACACCTCAGCCAAAAATTAATCACTGATAATTCTAACCAGGATGGTTAACTGTACAACTATGATATTATATTCATTTTATAAAGAAACAGTGGTGAGGTAATATCCAAAAAGTAAATTTACTTTTCCAGAGGAATGAAGCCATGATAGAGTTAATGAGAAGGCAATTGTTTTTTTTTTAATATTTGTTTATTTATTTTGGCTGCCCAGGGTTAGTTGTGGCATGTAGGCTCCTTGTTGCAGCATGTGGGGTCTAGTTCCCTGGCCAGGAATCGAACCCAGGACCCCTGCATTGAGAACAGGGAGTCTTAGCCACTGGACCACTAGGGAAGCCCCAGCAATTGTTTTTGATTTTCTGAAAATAACTGGTGTTCTAAAGGTTTACTGTGTTCTTAAACAAGACTTTTTTTGCCTTGACACAGAAAAATATTTTTCCCCTTAAGAAACACAGGTATGCTTTTGTAATCTTGACAAGGAAGATTGTGGTATATCCAGTTTCTCAGGAATATTACTTTTTTTGTTGGGCTTCCCAGGTGGCCCAGTGGTAAAGAATCCTCCTGCCAGTGCGGGAGACACGGGTTTTGATCCCTGGGTCAGGAAGATTCCTTGGAGTAGGAAATGGCAACCCTCTCCAGTAGTCTTGCCTGGGAAGTTTCTTGGACAGAAGAGTCTGGTGAGCTATAGTCCATGGGGTCACAAAGAGTTGGATACAGGTGAGCAGCTGAGCTTGCACGCATGCACCGTTTTTGTTCAGCAAGGCTCATCAGGCTGGGCTGAAAACCAACCCCTCCATGTTCTTTATTGATGGAACTGAATACTTCCAAACTACAGCTCCTGTTTATTGTAATTTAAGCAAATTTAATATGTGAATTCAGATATGAAGATGTATAGATTAAATGATTGCCTATTTGCCATAGGACTCCTTGAACAATCTAAGAACTCCTTGAACTCCTTGAACTACTAAGAACAGTCTAACCAAATATGTACAAAATTACTCACTGTAGATGAAAATGTAGCTTTTCAGAGAGGTACACACATGGATAACTGTATAATCGGTGAATATTACTGGTTTCAAAATGCAAACTCGGCTAATGAGCAGCTCTTCTTTCTTCAGTAATATACATTCTTTTGTTTTGGTGTTTAAAATACCTAGAATTTTTCTCTTTTGAAACAAACTGGAAGTGCAGATTGTAGTATAAATAGATGAAGTTTTTTCTTTAATATCTTGCACAGCATTAGATATTTGATCCCAATGAGTGCTAGTTATCACTGGGTTAAACCATAGACATTTGTCTCACTTGTTTTCCAGTTGAGCTTTTCAGTCATTTCTTCCTCTTTCCTGTAATTTACCTTTACAACTGAAGTATGAAAAACTGAGAAAATCACATATTCCTTATGTCCATTGCTGATCAGCTATATATATTTAGCAACTGGAGGAACATTATAATTTCAAATATTATTTGTAACTTCAGTTCAGTCGCTCAGTTGTGTCTAACTCTTTGCGACCCCATGGATTGCAGCACACCAGGCTTTCATGTCCATCAAGTCAGTGATGCCATCCAACCATCTCATCCTCTGTCCCCTCTTCTCCTCCTGCCTTCAATCTTTCCCAGCATCAGGGTCTTTTCCAATAAATCATTTCTTTGCATCAGGTGGCCAAAGTATTGGAGTTTCAGCTTCATCATCAGTCCTTCCGATGAATATTCAAAACTGATTCCCTTTAAGATTGACTGGTTGGATCTCCTTGCAGTCCAAGGGACTCCCTTCTCCAACACCACAGTGCAAAAGCATCAATTCTTCTGCACTCAGCTTTCTTTATAATCCAACTCTCACTTCCATACATGACTACTGGAAAAACCCATAGCTTTGATTAGACAGACCTTTGTCAGCAAAGTAATGTAATATGCTGTCTAGGTTAGTCATAGCTTTTCTTCCAAGGAGGAAGTGTCTTTTAATTTCATGGCTTCAGTCACCATCTGCAGTGATTTTGGAGCCTAAGAAAATAAAGTCTGTCACTGTTTCCCCATCTATTTGCCATGAAGTGATGGGACCAGATGCCATGATCTTAGTTTTCTGAATTTAAAGCCAATTTTTTTCACTCTCCTCTTTCACTTTCATCAAGAGGCTCTTTAATTCTTTGCTTTCTGCCATAAGGGTGGTGTCATCTGCGTATCTGAGGCTATTGATATTTCTCCCGGCAGTCTTGATCACAGCTTGTGCTTCTTCCAGTCTGGCATTTCGCATGATGTACTCTGCATGTAAGTTAAATAAGCAGGATAACAGTATACAGCCTTGATGGACTTCTTTCCCAATTTGGAACCAGTCTGTTGTTGCATGTCCTGGAACTCTTGCTTTTTCGATGATCCAACAGATGTTGGCAATTTGTTCTCTGGTTCTTCTGCCTTTTCTGAATCCGGCTTGAACATCTGGAAGTTCTTGGTTCACTGTTGAAGCCTCGCTTGGAGAATATTGAGCATTACTTTGCTAGCGTGTGAGATGAGTGCAATTGTGTAATAGTTTGAACATTCTTTGGCATTGCCTGTCTTTGGGATTGGAATGAAAACTGACCTTTATATAACTTAAAGCACATTTAATTTAGGAATGCAGGAGGAGTTAGATCCTTATAAACCCACTAAAAATCTTTAAGATGTTTTTACAAAGGACATGAAAAGGTCTTACCCTAGAAAAATGACAAGCTCCAGAGAGGTCACGATTAACAGGGAGGCCTGATGTGCTGTGATTCATGCGGTCGCAAAGAGTCGGACACGACTGAGCGACTGAACTGAACTGAACTGAGGGTAAATGTACCAGTATGGAAAGAGGGTGTCTGTAGTGAAGGTGATGTGAGGGTGAGGAACCTGTATCCTGGAATAGGAATTCTGGTGTGGGAAACACTGAAGACCATAGCTACTTAGTATAAATACTGAGAATCTGCGTGTTCGATCATGCTACCTCTGTATTATGCCTGCCTACCCTCCTTGCCAGGCCAGCTGTGGTAGTTGCTTGTAGCTGTTGAAGGTGACGGAAATTATTTATAAACTTTTATTTTTGTGTGATTGCTTGACAGTAGTCATTGTTAAGCAACACATGTAGATGATTCCACTTAAATTGGCGACACACACTAATGTAAAGACAGGCACTGTACTCAGCTATTAAATTATTAACCTGGCACCTAGGTCTTCAAAAGATGTTTGAGTGACTGGTTTCCATTCCTGTTTCTACCTGTTGATTTAACTTACTGATGCTGATTCTATGTGAGGTAATCATGACACGTTTTATAAATTCTACTAGGAAACATAATTGGTTGACAAATGTTTATAAAATAATTGACTTAAATAAGGTATTGGGAAATTCTGAAATGCTGATGTAAAGTTTTTCATAGAATGTCTTAATTCCATTTCTTGTTCATTGGAAGTGGGAGAATGGAATGTCAGATTTGCAAATACTTTGAAAATAATTTTCTGTCTAAAATAAAAACTTAGAGGGATAACTTGTACACCCAGATGAATTTATAGTTAATGATACTATTGAAGTTAATAAGTAATATTCAGGTGGATTCTTCCTTCTGAATTTCATTGAAGAGATACAAATATCAAAAAATATTTTAATTTGGGAATGTCATCATCTTTTTGATTGATATTTGCAGTTGATCAAAGATTTGCCTTCCTCATCGTGCTTAACTGGCCCTAACATTAAAAACAGCTAGAGTTCTTAGGCTCTTGCCAACAAGAAGTGTATGAGGAAGTGAGTCAGTTGTGTGTGGTTATGGGGTGGAGCTGGTCTCAGATTTCAGGATTATCGCTAGGTGCTCCCTGCAGTAGATTATCCGCATATGAATGTACTAGTGTGTGGGGTGATGAAGGTGGTGGTAGTGATGACTGGGAGGAAAGAAAACTCATCCATCTAGGACCAGACAGAAGTGTGCCTTGTCTTCTTATGGTTGGGCAGGATCTAAGGATTAGATAACAATCAGAAGTCTGTCATCTCTGAGAATTTCAGTATTTTAAAAAGAGTATCAGACATAGACTGGCGATTCAATTCTTACATGATAGTATACATGATAGAATGCCATTCTCCCAAATCATCCCACCCTCTCCCTCTCCCTCTGAGTCCAAAAGTCCGTTATACACAGCTGTGTCTTTTTTCCTGTTTTGCATACATGGTCGTCATTGCCATCTTTCTAAATTCCATATATATGTGTTAGTATACTGTATTGGTGTTTTTCTTTCTGGCTTACTTCACTCTGTAGAATCGGCTCCAGTTTCATCCATCTCATCAGAACTGAATCAAATGAATTCTTTTTAACAGCTGAGTAATACTCCATTGTGTATATGTACCACAGCTTTCTTATCCATTCATCTGCTGATGGACATCTAGGTTGTTTCCATGTCCTGGCTATTATAAACAGTGCTGCGATGATGACCCACAGAGATGTTATGGGGAGGGAGGTGGGAGGGGGGTTCATGTTTGGGAACACATGTAAGAATTAAAGATTTTAAAATTAAAAAAAATAAAATAAAATCTAAAAAAAAAAAATCCACATCCACATCACAAAAAAAAAAAAAAATAAATAAATAAATAAATGTTATTTTATAACTAAAAAAAAAAAAAGAGTATTAAGTAGAACTGTATTTCCACCTAACTGGAAGTGCCACCAGAATGAGAACATTTCTGTTTAGGGTCTGAAACAAAGGGGGGTGGTGGTGGTTTAGTCGGTACGTCGTGTCTGACTCTTTAGTTGGTACATCGTGTCTGACTCTTGCAACCCACCAGGCTCCTCTGTCCATGGGAGTCTCCAGGCAAGAATACTGGAGTGGGTTGCCATTTCCTTTTCCAGGGTATCTTCCCGACCCAGGGACCGAACCCTGGTCTCCTGCATTGTAGGCAGATTCTTTACCAACTGAGCTTCAAAGGGAGAACCCTGATTAAATGTGCTGATTCAGCACAAATGTTGACTATTTGCTCTTTCCCCAAATCAAGAAAAAATGAAGTGCAGAGCAAGTAGGGTATTGTTGACTAAAAAAAATGTACAACTTGAGAGTTGTGAGTTAAGTTTTATTTGGGGCAAAATGAGGACTGCAGCCCAGGAGGCAGCATCTCAGATAACTCTGAGAGACTGCTCCGAAGTGTCAGTGGGGGAAACTCAATTTATATATTGGTTTTGCTGAAGCGGGAGTTCAATGCCATGCAGCACTCATTTTATAAAAGGTTTTCTGTTAGTCATGAGGATCTGATGTCACTGTGAAGGTATTTAGTGCTTCTCTAGATATGAGGAGATGCAAGGATTGAGATCATAAACTCTATTCCTAAAAACATCCAACTGTCTAAAGACCTGTTCCCAGATTCCCTGGAGCACAGAGTGCCTCACTCCACCCTGAATCCCCTCAGGGGCTGTTGAAGGTCAACAGCCGAGCAGCCTGGGGCTCGGTCTCTGCAGAGGCAGACGGCAGATGCCTTTGTTGTTCAGTCCTTGGCAGTGCTCTTGGTGAGTGCCAATTTGTAGTTGACGGTATAGACCCTGAAGGATAAACAGAAAAGAAGAGATGGCAGAACATGAAAGATATTAACAAGTCTCTAGTATAAATCATGGAAATATCACCCATAATCTTAAAATTTTCAGTAGAAAGAAACCATAGTGACGTGGAGATGCCAGTATTAAAAACAAGAGCTTTGTGAAAGTCAGAACACCCCATTTAATCCCCAGAGCCCGCCCTCAACTTGGCTTTGTGATGTTTGCTGGTCAGTCTAACTCTTGCATGTAGAAGGATGACTTTTTGAAAAAGTGATCCCCCAGAAAAGAGTCTATAGATACTAACATTTGGGGGTTCCCTAATAGGATGCTCCCCAGGTGATCAGCCTGAAGTGAAATTAACCAGTCAGCAAACCCGTTCACCCGCACAGAATTTCCCGTATCTGAATTTTAATGTCTGTCTCAGATGAAGACTGGCAATAACCACAGAGCATCAGAGTTGTGGGGAGTGTCTGCAGCAGGACTGTCCAAGCAAACCACACACCAAAACAAAGAATCTCAGCACAGATACCATGCAGGAATCAGAAGAAAAGTTCCTTAATTGTCTAAAAGGGATCAAAGGCTAGAAGATGTTTATTAAACCAAAACAAGGTTTAAAAAAAAGTAACAAAATAAGCAAGCTCTTCTTTCAGAAATTACAAATATTGCAGAAATAAAGAAATTCAGTGGAATGATAATATAACGTAAGTTGAAGAGCTTTGCCAGGGAGTAAAATTTTGTAAAGAAGAGTATAGACTAGGAAGGAAGAGACACAGTGTAGGCAATGTAAGCCTCAATGTTTGAATAATAGGTATTCTAGAAAGGGAATGAATGTGGGTGATTATCAGTATCTTTTTTTTTTTTTTAAGAGAGAGCCAATACCTGATATGTTTGACCAAGTTTGGGAGGGCTTTTATACTTTGAATTAACAAGAATCAGTTACTCAAAACACAAAGCAGCTGTATGGCAGTCATTTACTCGGCCGTGGGGTGGGAGGGGGATTAAATATTACACAGGAAAGAATATGTAATCCATTTGGTTCCACTGTGACCTGTATAATATAAACACTGAATTTTGATTCTAATGCCCACATTAAATTGTCATGGGACCTAATTGGGTGGTTTAGGGCAGGAAAGCATAGAGTGAGTGTATGTGGTATAAATATACCTCCTATATGACAGGAAATCAATAAGTGATATATACAAGTGATACGTGTTTAGAAACACAAAGACGGATATCAGGAGAAATGCTCAAAAGAGTTAAAAATAAATAGCTCTGGGGAGCAGGAATCAGGTTGGAAGGTGTGAGGCGGGAGCTGCTAGTTCTCTTTTTATTATAAGACACTTAGTGCCATCTGACTATTAAA
Organism: Budorcas taxicolor; assembly: GCF_023091745.1. NCBI lineage: Eukaryota > Metazoa > Chordata > Mammalia > Artiodactyla > Bovidae > Budorcas > Budorcas taxicolor. The sequence goes on from NC_068931.1 coordinate 25,443,819, forward strand.
ACTACAGGCATGTTTTACTTTAAAAATAAAAGCAGGAGACAGGTTTTGCAACAAAGCCTACCATAGACGGTTTTGGAAGAGCATATGGAGGTCACAGCAGGTGTGATGTGAACTGAGTGGACATCCGGGCAGTGTGAGGAAGACTGTGGCCGCCTTGGGTCTGGCGCCCGTGGTTTGCACAGGGTTTGCCCTTCCTGTCCCGGGCGCCCCACACTTGGCAGAATCCTCTGCCATCACTGTTTCAGAATTCTCGATAATTTAGCGACAAGAGGCCCCACATTCTCATTTAGCCCTGGGCTCTGCAAATTATGTAGCCAGACCCGCTTCTAATAGATACATTGTTCGAATTCTGTCCTATTGAGGTTGCTACTCCTTCCTTTGACCCTGACCTTCCAGTGGCCTGTTTTCACCCAGGCATTGCTGTGGCTGGCCTTAAGGGTTGGAGTAAATTTAGGTTCCTCCCAGCAAAGTTTAGAAGTCATGAATTACTGCCTCCAGAAAACTGCCCTGGTTGGTTACTAATCTTTTGTTAGTTAATGCTCTTCTTAAAGAAGATATCTGACCAAGAAAGATGTTGCTGTGGTTGGTGGTGTTTGTTGTTATCCTTCAGTCACTTAAGCGGTGTCTGTCTCTTTTGAAATCCCATGGACTGTAGCCTGCCAGGCTTCTCCTCTGTCCATGGGATTTTTCAGGCAAGAATGCTGGAGTGGGTTGCCATTTCCCTCTCCAGGGAATCTTCCCGACCAAGAGATCGAACCCGCATCCCTGGCAGACGGATTCTTTACCACTGAACCACCAGGGAAGCCCTTGGTGTAGTTTAATAGACCTTTTCTTTCTTTTTTTTTTTTCTTTTTTTTTCTTTCTTTCTTTTTTTAACAGCAGTTTACGTTTACAGCAAAATTGAGGGAAAGGTACCAAGATTTCCCATATATTCTTGCCCAGACATGCGTGGCCTCTCCCATTATCACCATCCCCCACCAGGATGGAGCATGTTACAGTCGATGAACCTACACCCACCTCTATCACCCGGAGGCCCTAGTTTAACATCAGGCTTCACTCTCAGTGTTTTAGTCCATTCTGGCTACTGTAACAATACAGCAGAGTAGGTGACCTATAAACAACAGAAATTTATTTCTCACAGTTTGGGAGGCTAGGAAGTCCAAGATCAAGGCCCAGGCCTGTGTCCTTACATGTGTAAAAGGGGCGGGGGCTCTCTATGTTCTCCTTTGCGTGCATGCTGTCGCTTCAGCCATGCCTGACTCTTTGCAAATCTATGGACTATAACCTGCCAGGCTCCTCTGTCCATGAGATTCTTCAGGCCAGAATACTGTCGTGGGTTGCCCTGCCCTCCTCCAGGGGATCTTCCCAGTCTAGGCACTGAACCCCATGTCTCTTATGTCTCCTGCATTGGCAGATGGGTTCTTTACCATTAGTGACACCTGGGGAGCCCCAGGTTCTCTTTTATATGGGCACTAATCCCACTCATTAGGGCTCCACCCTTGTGACCTGACCATCTCCCAAAGGCCCATCTCCTAATGCCATCACATTGAGGATTGGATTTCAACATATTAAGTGGGGGTGGGAATGGGGACACATACTCAATCTGTAGCAGCATTGTATATTCTGTGGGTTTGACAACTTTATAATGATGTTTCACTATCATTTTAATACCTTGCAGATTGTCTCACTGCCTTAAGAATCCTCTGTGCTCTGCCTGTTCATCCCTGCCTGTCCCCAGGCCCTTGTTATTTTTAATTCTGAACTATATAGTGAATTAAATGGTTTTCTTAGGAAAGGATATCCGGACTTCCATCAGAGAAGTGGAAAGCTAAGTTACAGCAGCATTTTAGGAGGAAGAAGTTGATGGTGACCCTGAGGTATGAAAGGACTCCCCTCAACCAAGGAGGACACAGAGAGGACTAAAATCAGGCCCTTTCTGGTCTCACTTGACGTCTTGTAGTGAGCAGCGCCCTCTGTAGGCAGGTCTCATATCCCGACTGGTCACTGGGTGCCTGTTGGCACATCCCACCTGTGTGTTACTGTCAAGACCAGTTTGGGGATGCATGCACATCTGATGCGCTCTTTTAAAGGGTCTCCTCTGTGACCCATGAACTGACTGTCCAGTCTGCTGCTGATCTGACCCATGCATGTTGCTTGAACTCAGAAGTGGAGGCTAAACAGAGTCTGTCATGTGTGTTCAGAGGACCAGACAGACAGTGCCAGCCGAGAAATAGTGACCCGTTAGTGTTCTTGCCTGGAGAATCCCAGTGACGGGGTAGCCTGGTGGGCTGCCGTCCATGGGGTCGCACAGAGTCGGACACGACTGAAGTGACTTAGCAGCAGCAGCCATAAAGTGAGGAGGCATGTTTTCCTCTTTGGTTTTAGTAAATTCATTTTAAAAGCAGTTTCCAAAGAGGCGCCTTAGAAATGTCTTAAGCAGTAACAGCCACAGGAGTCTTTGTGCAGCCCCCAGGGTGATCTATCTGAAATGCACTGCTAATTTGGATATATGCCTTCCGCTGTATTTATTCAGTTCAGTTCAGTCACTCAGTTGTGTCTGATTCTTTGTGACCCCATGGACTGCAGCATGCCAGGCGTTCCTGTCCATCACCAACTCTCGGAGCTTACTCAAACTCATGTCCATCGAGTTGGTGATATCATCCAACCATCTCATCTTCTGACGTCCCCTTCTCCTCCCACCTTCAATCTCTCCCAGCATCAGGGTCTTTTCCAATGAGTCAATTCTTCGCATCAGGTGGCCAAAGTATTGGAGCTTCAACATCAGTCCTTCCAGTGAATATTCAGGACTGATTTCCTTTAGGATTGACTGGTTTGATCTCCTTGCAGTCCAAACTTTTTTATTAAAAGTTGTTATTTTTTGTTATATCTTATTGATTCATTAAAATTATTTAGTTATAACAGTTACTGTTTAGTATGAAGGAATAGATGTGACTTGTGACTTAGATGAAATTTTTTGTGTTCTTTGTATTTTTTTTCCTAACTTTTTAAAAACTTCTTACTGGGTTTTTTTTAAAAGTTTCTTATATTGGAGTGAAAGTGAAAGTCGCTCAGTTGTGTTCAACTCTTTGCAACCCCATGGACTATATAGTCCATGGAATTTTATTGGAGTATATATATTGGAGTAATTTTTTATATTGGAGTAGACTTCACTTTCACTTTTCACTTTCATGCATTGGAGAAGGAAATGGCAACCCACTCCAGTGTTCTTGCCTGGAGAATCCCAGGGATGGTGGAACCTGGTGGGCTGCCATCTATGGGGTCTCACAGAGTCGGACACTACTGAAGTGACTTTGCAGCAGCATAGCTGATTAACAATGTTGTGATAATTTCAGGTGGACAGCAAGGGGGCTTAGCCATATATATACATGCATTCATTCTCCCCCAAACTCCCATCCTATACAGGCTGCTACATAACATTGAACAGAGTTCCATGTGTTATATAGGAGCTCCTTGATGGCTATCCATTTGAGCTAGAGCAGTATGTACATGTTGATTCCAAACTCCCTAACTGTCCCTTCCCTTCATCATTCCCCTTGGCAACCAAAAGTTTGTTCTCTGAGTCAGTGAGTCTTTTTCTGTTTCATATTATAAATGAGTTCATTTGTATCATTTCTTTTTAGATTCTTTCTGCATGTAAGGGATGTCATACAATAGTTCTCTCTCTCTGTCTGACTCTTTCTCAGCATGACAACCTCTGGTCCATCCATGTTGCTGCTTCTTTCTTTCCATTTTAGATCTGAACAGTTTCGTAAAGGGTGAAAAGCTCTGATGCAGGGAACATAACTCACATGGCGTGCCTTAGGGTACTAGCTAGAGCTGATGAAACAATTGGAAACCAGCCTCTTTCCTGTTCTTTAGTGCCTTTTCTTCATGTCCATTTGGTCATATGCCTAACACTGTGCTGGACACTGGATACACAAGGTCAAATAAGACACTGTCTTATTAAGCTCCTGGTCCAGGGAGCAGAGGCACTGATCAGCTCCACATTGCGATAGAGGCAATATATGAAAAGGTCAAGGTGTCCTTAGAGCCAAAAAGAAAGAGCTAAATTAGGTTCAGTTTAGGGAAAACATTTTAAGAAATTGATTTGTGAGCTGAAACCTGAACGATGCACAGAAAAGTAAGGGTGTGGCCATTTTTGTCAGGAACATACTGTTTGTGTAAAAGGAATCCACAGGGGTCAGTGTCCCTGAGCTCAGGACAGGAGGAGAGGTAACACAGCACTGAACAGCCAAGGCCGTAAGGGACCACATAGCCAGGACCCCAAACTCCAGGAAGGTTTTTGCTTTGAACTCATACATACAGCAGAAGCCATTAATTAATTCATGAGGAAAGGTTTTAACTAAGTCCTGGATCTTCAGATATCATCATGATGATGGTCCTCTTAGGAGGTAGCTCTCACACCTTACTGGAGATTTTGGCTTAGATAAACCTGGGTTCAGATTGCTCTTTGTGAGGGCAAATGGCTTAATTTGGGGATCCTCAGTTGGCATGATAATACCATATACCATAGTAGAGATTGAAAGACTTATGTGAGGTACTTGTACACTGTCTGACACCTAGTAAGTTCTTAACAGATGGTGGTGGTGGAAATAGCAGTTGTCATCTTTGTTGCCGTTGTTATGTTTTTGAGGAATTTAAACAAGAATAAGTGGGCAGAGGAGCAGAGTAATAAGTAACCAAACTATTCGGCCATTAAATAGGAAAGATAAATAGAAGAGCATGTCCTAAGAATCAAAGGAAGGAGTGTTCAAAATTACAGTTATGTAATTATCTTTATGATGGGAAAACTCAAAAAGCCCAGCAGTAGAACTTGAATAATTTCACTTTTTTTCCTCCTGGGCATTTTTACTTTGTAGATTTATCACCTTAAACAGCTTGTAAAAGTTTAGAAAGCATACATGGAAGATGAATGTGAATGTTCATCAGACATAATCAAAAATCCCTGATCTATCATTATTAGTACATTTGGAATTAGTCATTTTTCTCAAGGAAAAGTTTTTGGAGACTGTAACTTTTTTTTTTTTAATTGGAAAAAATTGCTAACCAGACCTGCTTCATGGTGATTCATTCTTTTCCCATTTTGTGCCTTAAAACAAACCAAGAGGCCAGATGTTTGGTTGCCTAAGATGAAAGCCGTTTCCTTAGAAATCCTGAATGAAAGGGAAGTGCTTCTCTAGAAAGGCAAGGTCTGTTTGGAGGTAATCATGACCTGATTCAGGCAGTAGAATGTGGTTGTAAGAATGTTGCTCATAGCAACGAAGAGCACTTGAAGATATATTCATTTTCTAAAATAAGCCTTCTCTAATATTAAGTGTGTTTGGAATTTTCCTGAACTCTATTGAATGTTCTTTTTTTTCAACAATTGTGTGGACCTAAGACATATTCGGTTTGGTAGGCTTATAATTTTTTGATTACTTCTGTTTGCTTAAAAAGCCTCCGTTTCGTTTATAGAATATTTCTTTACCTGCTAACACACTCCTCTTTGTTCTGTCTGTGAATGTAAATCAAACTTTGTCAAGGTATTAGGGGAAAAAAAGCCCTTCATTCCTCTGGATTTATAAATATCAGGATGAAACCAGTAATTTTTAGTTGTCATTATTGAAGAAGATAAAAATGAAATAATGTCTAATATGTTTGTATGTTTGTTGAATTTTTTCCCCCAACTCCTGTTAGTAACTGAAACATTGAGCTGTAAAGCTCTAAAACAAGAGTGGAAAGCTGGTAATTTTCCACTTTCCTCTCTGTTCTTGATTTCTTAAAGTAAAATATATGAATAATTATCATAAACAGAAATCCAAGTAAAGCAGCCATATCCAAAATGTTTCTCTTCCAAAGGTACAAAATAAGAAAATTTTATTCACTTACCTAAATATACAATTCTCAGTGCTGTCATTTTGTTCTTCATCATATGCTTCTTGTTTCGAGAGTTTTCTTTGTGTGTGTGTGTGTGTGTGTGTGTGTGTGTTTTAAGAGATTAGATATAGATTTGTTAAATAGTATAACTGCTGGGTAGTTTTGGAAAAACTTAGAATATCATCAGATTCAGACATGAGCTCTTCAATGTGGATGATGATCTTAGGACTGTTTTCTCTTAAACATTTCTTTCTTCTATCTCTGCTCCAAGTTTTCATTCTTTTAATGGCCTGGAGAAGGCAGTGGCACCCCACTCCAGTTCTCTTGCCTGGAAAATCCCACTGGCGGAGGAGCCTGGTAGGCTGCAGTCCATGGGGTCGCTAAGAGTCAGACACGACTGAGCGACTTCACTTTCTCTTTTCACCTTCATGCATTGGAGAAGGCAGTGGCAACCCACTCCAGTGTTCTTGCCTGGAGAATCCCAGGGACGGGGGCGCCTGGTAGGCTGCCGTCTATGGGGTGGCACAGAGTCAGACACGACTGAAGTGACTTAGCAGCAGTAGCAGCAGCAAAGACAATTTGTGGAGTTTTCTGGAACAGAGTCCAGTGACATAGCAATCTCTGTGGTAAATTTATCATCAGGCAAACACAGTAACTTCTTCTGTCGCTCCCTCTTTAATTACCTTACCCATAACATTTGCTTTCTTACAAAGTATTTATTTAAACACGGTAAAGAGTAGAACACTGGAGGGAAGTCATAGGACTAGGATTCTAACTGTTGGTCTGCTGTGTGACCTCACGCAAATCATTTGACCTCTCTGGGCCAAGTTTAACCAGTGAAGCAAGGGAGTTGGCCTTTGCTATCTTTGTGTTCTCTTCTAACCCATTTTGGGGTGGTCAAAATGTCAATCCTACTTTCATAGAGGTTTAGAGAGAATTATAGCTTGTTTCTTCCTCAGCTAAAGTGTGTTATTAAAATTTTAGATTTGCACTGTAGATAGAAAAGAAACAAGTTTTCATGTGGAGGTAGTCCTGGTGGTTTTACAGTTAATTTTGGATTCTCCCAGATGAAAACTAAATTCTTCCAGCCATAGCTGTCTCTCCTTTGCCTTAATGTTCATTCAGTAATATAGCAAATATTTGTTGACCTAATGTGCTGGGTACCAGGCACTGACATAGAATGTATTGTAAAATACAGTTGTCTCAAACTTGACGCACCTATGTATTTTAATATTTTTCTTTTGTAATTTCAGATAAATCTATTAGCATTTAGAAGTGCCACAAAATCTGTGAAACTTTTTCACATAATCCTTTCCTAATGCTATTTTGCTTATATTGTTAAATAATATTTTTATCAGTAATAGGAATTTCAGTGTAAGATTCCCACAACATAAACATGGAGCAGAAATAGCAAATCTGTGGTACTGAATTATTATTATTTTTTTTTACCAAAACCTGATAGTTCTAATGAATTTGTTGGTTTTGATTCTCAGGAGGATTTATACTTCACATATGTTATCTGTGGTTCCTTTGGCTTCCCTGATATTCATCGGTTTCTTAACATAGACCCATCTAAGACATCATGTGTGAATCATTGTATTATTTGTAATGATTCATTTCTAACCCGTCAGCGTATTAATAGAAGACTTTATAAACTTTCTAATAAGAAAACTGTTTTCTTGACTTCTAAGAGTTCTCCATTATTCCTTCCACTTCATTTCCCCCTCCTCTTTTTCTTTATAAGCTCCACTCCTCCCCTGCCCTGCCCTTTCCCTGTGTTAACTTCCTCCAGCTCGCCATGCTGTGCTGTGCTCGGTCCCTCAGTCAAGTCTGACTGTTTGTGGCCCCATGGACTGCAGCCTGTTGGGCTCCTCTGTCCATGGAATTCTCCAGGCGAGAATACTGGCGTGGGTTGCCATTCCTCCTCCAGGAGATCTTCCCGACCCAGGGATCACACCTGTGTCTCTTGCGTTTCCTGCATTGTTAGGCAGGTTCTTTATCATTAGTGCCAGCTCTTTAAGTTCTAAATCAGAAAGGTCCAGGCTCCATTGACAGGCATTTCCATTTACTCATAGGACAGCATGGAATCGTTTCTCATTCAAAAGGCATCTTAGAATCCACTGTAAAGATGCAGTGATTTCCATATAGTCACAGCGATTAAATAATCATGTCCTGGACAGTTTCTAGAAACATACAGCCCTCCAAAAGTAAATTCAGAAGAAATAGATAATTTGAAGACTGATCACTAGAACTGAAATAGAGTCTATAATTTAACTAACTCCCTGCAAACAAAAGTCTAGGACTGGATGGCTTCACTGGGGAATTCTACCAAACATGTGAAGAAGAAATTATGCTGATTCTTTTCAAACACTTCCAGAAGATTAAAGAAGCAATGCTCCCAAAGTCATTCTATGAAGTCACCATCACCGTGATACCCAAATCAGAAAAATACAGGACCAAAAAAGGAAAATCACAGGCCATTATCTTTGATTATAGAGATGTAAAAATTCTCAACAGAATATTAGCAAGTCAGATTCAGTAACACATAAAAAAGATCATACACCATGATCAAGTTGGATTCATCCTAGGTCACAAGGGTAGTTCAACATATGCAAATTAATAAAGTGATACACCACACCAACAAAAGAAAAGACGAAAACCACATGATCATCTCAACAGATGCAGAAAACGTATTTGATAAAATTCAATGTGCATTAATGATAAAAACTCTCACCAAAATGGTGGAGGGAACATATCTCAACATAATAAAAGCTATCTTTGATGAACCCACAGCCAATATAATACTCAATAGTGAAAAGCTGAAAACTTTCCCACCAAATTCTGGAACAAGATAAGGATTCATGCTTTCACTACTTCTATTCAACCATAGTATTAGAAGTCCTAGCCATAGCAGTCAGACAAGAAAAAGAAAAGATATCCAAGTTGGAATGGAAGAGGTAAAATTTGTCATTATATGCAGATGACATGATACCCTACATAGAAAACCCTAAAGACTCCCCACAAAAACCAATAGAACTGATAAATTCAGTAAGGTAGGATACAAGATTAACGTATAGAAATCCATTGCATTTCTTTACACTAATAGTAAAATATCAGAAAGGAAAAAGTTATTTTTGGAGTCCTTTTAAAATATCACCAAAAAAAAGGAAATACCCAGGAATAAACCTTACCAAGGGAGTAAAAGACTTATATGTTGACAACTGTAAAACATTAACACAGGAAATTTAAAATGATTCAAAGAAAGATATTCCCATGCTCCTGGGTTGGAAGAATTAACATTGTTAAAATGGGCATCCTATCCAAAGCAATCTATAGATTTAATGTGATCCCTATCAAATAATCCAGGAAGTTTTTCATAGAACTAGAATAAATAATCTAAAATTTATGTGGAACCAGAAAAGACCCAGAATTGCCAAAGCAATCCTCTAGACAAAGAACAGAGCTGAAGGCATAACCCTCCCAGACTTCAGGCAATACTACAAAGCTACAGTAATCAAAACAGCATGGTTTTGGCACAAAGACAAGACATATGGATCAGTGGAACAGTATAGAGCCCAGAATTAAACCCATATATCTATGGTCAGTTAATCTTCTACATAGGATGCAAGAATATACAATCAATAAAAGATAGTTTCTTCAGCAGGTGCTGTTGGGAAAGTTGAACAGTTACATGTAAATCAATGAAGTCAGAACACAGTCTCACACCATACACACAAAAAAACTCAAAATAGCTTAAAGATTTGAGTATAAGACATGACACCATAGAACTAGAAGAGAACATAGGCAAAACATTCTCTGACATAAATTGTACCAATATCTTCTTAGATCAGTCTCCCAAGGCAAAAGAATTAAAAGCATAAATAAACAAATGGGACCTGCTGCTGCTGTTAAGTCGCTTCAGTCGTGTCCAACTCTGTGCGACCCCATAGATGGCAGCCCACCAGGCTCCGCCATCTCTGAGATTCTCTAGGCAAGAACACTGGAGTGGGTTGCTATTTCCTTCTTCAGTGCATGAAAGTGAAAAGAGAAAGTGAAGTCACTCAGTTGTGTCTGACTCTTAGCCACCCCATGGACTGCAGCCCACCAGGCTCCTCCCTCCATGGGATTTTCCAGGCAAGAGTATTGGAGTGGGTGCCATTGCATTCTCGTAAATGGGACCTAACCAAACTTAAAAGTTTTTTCAAAGAAAAGGAAAATGAAAGTTGCTCAGTCATGTCAGACTCTTTGCAAACTGCCAGGCTCCTCTGTCCATGGAATTCTCTGGGCCATAATACTGGAGTGGGTAGCCTTTCCTGTCTTCAGGGGATCTTCCCAGCCCAGGGATCAAACCCAGGTCTTCCGCATTGCAGGCAGATTCTTTACCATCTGAGCTACCAGGGAAGAAAAGGAAACCATAAGCAAAAACAAAAGACATCCTACAGACTTACATGTGGGATCTAGAAAAATCATACAATTGAACTTACTTAGAAAACAGAAACAGACTCACAGACATAGCAAACAAATGTATGGTTACCAAAGGGGAAGGGATTAGGATTCGGGGACTAACAGATACACACTATTACATATAGATAACCAACCAAGGACCTACTGTATAGCACAGGGAACTATATTCAGTATCTTATAATAACCTATAATGGAAAAGAACCTGAAAAAGAATGTATATGTAAAACTGAATCACTTTGCTGTCTACCTGAAACTAACACAACATTGTACATCAACTGTACATCAATCAAAAAAAGAAGAAAAAAATGTCATTTCTCCTTCCATGATCCATCTTTGTCTTTTTATCCTTAATCTACTGTCAAACTGCATTATTTTTAATGTACTTCTACCTAATGCAACTCAGAAGTTAGTCTATAGGTAAAAATGATACTTACATAATCAAAGAAGAAATTAGTAAATTAAGCCAGTTACTTGAGAAGTTATTGAAGTGTAACAAATTCTTAGTCCTTTTAGGTGGGCCAGGGTCAAAAAGTTGGCCATACTCCAATGAAATAGCTTTTATGTAAATAAATAGTTGTGCTCAAAGGCCAACTAGAAAGTAAGGGGATATACTTCATGTGGCAGGATTGTCACTAAGAAATAAAAGTAGCATTTTAGGGTTTCTCTGAGCTTCCACTGCTGTATCACCTATGCTGAGAAAATACTTCACACATAATAGATATTTATTGGAAAAAGTGTTCCCGATTTTATTAGCTTCTAATCAGAACTTGTTTGTACATTTCTTTATGTCGGGACATCTTAAAATATTAATTTAACATAAGTGGAATATAAGTGGAAAATCAGGTGCATGTACACTCTCATTCTAAATAAAATATCAGTATAGCTTTTGTTTCCATATTAACATCTGACTCTTCTGAAACCTGAGTGCTCTGTCAGAAGCAACAGATGGTCTGGTTGGCGAATGGAAATTTATAATTGAAAGATTTAGTGCGAGTTGGTTTCTCATTAATAAAAAAACAAATAATTGAACTCATTTGCTTTGTTATTTGTATTCACAGCCCCCTTGTGTTCTCAGTTTGTACCATGTATGTGTTCCAGCAGTTCCCAAAGGGAATTATTAATAATTAATTAGTTTTAATTTGTATCTCGAGCTCCTCTATCCCGTGGCTACACCTGGAGAGTGTCTTCTTCCTCAGGCCCCAGATCAACCTGTCCATCCTCCAGTCTTGTCCTTCTAAACCCATTTTCCATGAAGATCTTTGCCTTCCCTCATAATCAGATGTGCTCACAGATCTAGTCTTTTTACTCCTGGGAAAAGAGAAGGTTGATCCACAGAAAGGAGGGAGGTAACCTCTGGCTCCTAGCTGTGCTCACTGGCTACCCCTTAGACCCTGCCCTCTCCTCTTTCTATTTCACTCTCTGCTCCATCTCACCTTCCTGTCCCTCGCCACCTCCTTCCACAGTCCTATTCAAGCTTGTCCTCTCCAGATGTCTGGTTTTGTCCCTCATCTCCTGACTGTGGCCTCTTAAAGGCTACTCCCCAGCCCTCCCCAGCAAACACCCCAAAATCCTCTAATAGTGACTGGCAGTGGCAGGGTTCTGGGCTCACGGTGGCAAGACAGGGTTCCCCACTCTCAGGCCAGCGTTGCAGCACAGGAAGGTGGGTTCTTGCCCCCCACCTTGGGGTTGGCCTTGGGTGCGTCTCCCCAGCGTTCTGTGGAACTCTTGGTCCTGTCTTAGTGTTGTTATGTTTTAAATCAGGTCTTGTGTGCTGATCTGGCAGCATAATCCCCAATTTTAATCTTGTTTCTCTGGGAAGATGTTAAAGTTTTGAAGAACTGGCTAATAAATGAACTTCTGGAATACCCATACATTTGGAAGTTGGTGCCAGCCTGTTTCTGATAAGGGTCTATCCTGCAGCTGCTCAAAAGGGCTTTGTTTGGGGTGGGGGTTGAAAGAGAAGAAAGGGTTGTTCATTTTTCTTTAAACATTGAGAATTTTTAGCTCTAAAAGCACTTTTTAATCTTTTTAATTTACAGTATTTTTCCCTTTAAATTTGGGCATTTTAGACATAATACATTTGTATAGAAAAAAACATGTATTTCAGACACACAGAATTCCATAAATCTACGTGTCAACAGCTGTGTACCTACACTGAAGAAAAGATTCCCTTTCACAGGCATTTCTTTATGGCATGAAAACTAATATTTTAATCCATCTTTTCAAAGAATGTACCGAGAATTTTAATGTAGGGTAGCCGGTCAGAATTGAACTGTGGTATCACGTCATGCTGAGCAAAATTTGGAGAGGCCTGAACAAAAAAAGAAGGTATGGCTTTAGAAATACTTACATTTTCATTTTTCAGGATATTACTCAGAATGTTTATTAATCAGGTTTCCAGGACATCAAATTTTAAGGTCATCGTTTTTAACTACCTCCCTCCACACTTCTCTTGGTTGAAAGTGAAAGTCACCTACTCATGTCCGATTCTTTGCGACCCCACGGACTGTAGCCTACCAAGCTCATCTGTCCATGGAATTCCCTGGGGCCAGAATACTGGAGTGGGTAGCCTTTCCCTTCTCCAGGGGATCTTCCCAACCCAGGGATTGAACCCAGGTCTCCCACATTGCAGGCAGATTCTTTACCCACTGAGCCACATGAAGCGTATATTCATGAACTTGATTGAACTGTGTGAAACTTGTGTCCTTGATCCCCACTATAAAGCTTTTCATGGAGAATGTCTGAACCTTTATTAATGTATTGTTTATGTCTGCATTAAACTAGGGCCAAGAATTGTAATTGTTGTTTTCCTGCTTGCATCAATACTTTTACATAAGTTCTCTCTACTGATAAATTTGAGTCAGATTAGTGAGTAATAAATCTAAAGATAACCTTTTAAAACCATTGGAAAGCCAAAAAATAAATATAGAATTGTGATTAAAAGACACCCAAACACATTTCATATGGTCCCAAAGTACTCTTTCTGGTTTAATGCAATTGAATTAAAATTACTTCCTAGTTATATTAAAATAGCATCATTGATAACCGTCAACTCTTTTTTTTTTTCAGTGATGTAAGGAAATATAACAGTGCACTATTAAATTTAAAGTTGAACCTGAAGTTCAACTAAAGGACTAAGAAATTAAAATTTCCTAGAAGAATGTTCATATCAGCTTTCTCTTGCAAACTGTTTTGCTAATGTTTGCTGTCTTTCCAGTTAAAAAATGGTATATACCATTGAAAAACAAAGTATATTTATCAAAAAGTAGGAACTTAGCTACTAAATTGTAATTTTATTGAAACATCGTACTCTATATCCCCAATAGGCCATAAAACTTAATGTGGAACAGAAATGTAAAACCTTGACCAGTGGAATTCATGTGTTTTGAAACAAGAAGGCCATCACTTGGTTTGTTTCCACAGTATGAACTTTGAATTTTTTTAAAAAACTCACATTATTTTTATTGTATGAAGTAGAAATGAAAATTCTTCAATTTATAGTTTGCTAAAATAGAGAACAAATATCTGAATAAGAACTTTTAGAAATAATTTGCAACCTTATAAGAGTTGACTTGACATGTAAAAGCTATTTTTAAAACTGCATTTAAAAACTCTTTTTATGTTTCTTAAAAAGAGTCTTATCTTTAGTTTGAAGCAGTAACAGCTAGACCTCATGTATCACCAGAAATATTGACATCCACAAGTTTGAGTAGAAATGTTTTTTTTTTCCCTTATACCAAATTTAAATGTCTTTGGGTCCATATTTAATATCATAAAGACCCTGACTCTGTTTTTAAAACATTTGGGGCAAGAATGTGCTAATATTAGCCAAAAATCCTAATCAGGGTAGTTCTATTGAGTTTGGACTCTTATGGGTTATTTTATTCTTACTTCCCAAATTGTGAAGTGGTTATATTACTTTCACAAATAGGCTTTTTTTAAATCTCTGTGTGTATGTATATTTAGAGAGGAAAGAGACTCTGAATGACTCATTCTGAAAGGCGGGGGCTGGGGGGGTGGGGGGGTGGAGGGGGGGTAGTTTTAAACTTTCCAAATAGCTTTCTTTTCTCCTTTTCCCATTTCTTCCCTGAAACGTGTCAGTTACTGTATATAAAAAGCGTTCCCTTTATTTTAATTATCTCTACTGGTTGCCAAGGTGTAAATCAGAAAGCCCAAGTTTTCTCTGTCCGCCTCATAAACAAGACTCAGTTTTGCTTCAGACACTTGGAGCCCTGCCAAAGTTGTCATGATGATGTCAGTTTACCAAGAATGTTCACATTTCTCATGCTGTGTTCCACATTCCCTGGACTCGAGCAAATGTCCTTTTAGAGCTCATTGAAGTTTTAGGGTTGGATTAAAAACACATGCCTTGTTTTCAGTACTTTATGCTACCTTTTCAAAATCAAGGATCTGTTTTTAACAGCATGATAGTTTACACTCCCATGATCCATTCTGTATTCGTTGGTTAAGAAAATACAGAATGACCAGACGTTTATCAGGTGGTAAAAGCAGTAAGACGTGCCTGTCTTAAGTCAGTTGAAATTGTATCAATTTAGTATTCCCTCATTTGGCAACTGTTTATCTCATATTATAATTCATTATATGTGTTTCAATATATTTATTGATTTTTCAAACTTTTATAAATAACAATGGCTTCTACCTGTATTTGGAAAGGCATAGTAAGTAAGTGTTAGTCGCTCAGTCGTGCCTAACTCTTCACGACCCCATGGACTGCAGCCCACCAGGCTCCTCTGTCCATGCGATTTTCCAGGCAAGGATACTGGAGTGGGTTGCCGTTTCCTTCTCCAGGGGATCTTCCCAGCCCAGGGATTGAACCCGGGTTTCCTGCACTGCAGGCAGATTCTTTACCAACTGAGCTACAATATGTAGACATTATTTGGGCTTCCCAGGTGGCTCTAGTAGTGAAGAACCCGCTTGCCAATGCGGGAGACATAAGGGAGGAGGGTTCGATTCCTGGGTTGGGAAGATCCCCTGGAGGAGGGCATGGCAACCCACTGCAGTATGCTTGCTAGAGAATCCCATGGACAGAGGAGCCTGGCGGGCTACAGTTCATGGGGGTTGCCAAGAGTCACATCCATAGTAGATATTACTCAGTGTACAGAATTACTTGACATCTTACAGTACTTAGTTCTTGGCTAACTGATTGGAAACCACAATGCTATAGATGGTTATTTCTAGTTTTTTAAAAGTGATTTTGGCCAGTAAGCCATAAACATTAGAAAAACCTGACAATTTTTGAAAATTATTTAGAGAAAAAACTGCATTTGAAGTGAGTAGTTTAACTTTTTAAACTCTATGGAGAAGTTACGAGGACCCTGAAAAGTTTAGTTCTTCCAGTATTTAAAATGTGTGTGAATTTAGTTTTATGAGCTCTCTCAGAGAACACACATTTAATATAAAGTCTGTTCTATTTTATGTCTACTATTCTGGACAGTTTGCCTGTTAGGAAATGGACATGATAAAATATGTGAAATATATTTGTCCTCGGGCAGAAATCTCTGGAAACACCAAACAGATGATGTTTATATCGATTTCTTAGTTAGGGTTCATTAATGACCTAATTAGCCTAAAAAATAAAATACTGGTTAATAGTTATTTATGGTATGAATATATTTGATCCTTTTTATATCCTCTTATTTGAGTTGGTAAATTACATATTTACTAAGTGGAAAGGGGGGTTTTCCTTTAATATTCATGTTCATATTGAGCTCTGGTTGCCTTTCTAGGCTGAGGTTGCATGTTGCCTGCTTTTCACTTCTCTTATGATGACGTAAAATGTAGAGTTTTCTTGTACTCACCCAGTTTTGATTCATCCAAAATAATGAAACTTTTTGAGACAGATCCCCTTGCCAAATCGAAGACAGGTATTGTTAATTACAGGCAGAACCCTGGCCCTCTGCCTTTCTCATTGAGTGGCATAATGTATCCTTTTGATAATTTCAAGAGTAGTTCCTTGTGGCTTTCTACAAAAGTTTAAACTAGGCAAATTAAAATCTAGTTTGAATTCAGAGATTTTTAAATCTCTATTTTAAGAAATAATTGCAGATTCCAAAAGTAGTTTTCAAATTAGCAAGGAGGCCTCAACCAGTGTTTCCTTCCTGTCTTAGAACTCATCACGTTCTCTGGAATGTCAAGAGTAAATTTACAGAGCTTAGAAAGGAAGTCCAACGGGTCAGACTTCCAAGTCCTACCTTCCCAGAAAGTAATTCATGACAGTGACAGATCATAGTTAGTGAATTGCTTATTGCATGTTTATATAATGGAATATCATCAAGGTCTTCAAATTAAAAAGATAGTAACCTGGCCTGAAAAGAGTACCAGGACTAGTATCTGCTGGCCCCAGGTTTTGTTGTGCTGTTTTCAAGATCACCATTGTCTCTCTAGGGACTGAAACTGTTTCATAAACCCTGTTATAGTCCTTATTCCCACTTATAGCCAATGCACAAAATACAAATACATACAAAAAAAATACAAAATACACAAATATTTTTAATTGGCATCAATTTGGTCCTTTCCTGTGATTTTAATTAAAGTAGTTGTTTGTTTTCTGCATGCTATGGCATTTCCTAAAGAAGAGTCCTTTTCTTCCAGAAATCTCTTCAAATGGACCCAAATTCATCCTCTGTTATCCAGTTGAGTACAAGTTGCCTCCAGGAGCTTCCCAGGTGGCGGTAGTGGTAGAGAACCCAAGAGATATAGGTTTGAGCCCTGGGTCAGGAAGATCCCCTGGAGAAGGGAATAGCTACCACTGCAGTATTCTTGGACAGAGGAGCCTGGTGGGCTACAGTTCATGGAGTCACAAAGAAGAAGCTGGTGGGCTGCAGTCCATGGGGTCACACGACTGATGACTGAGAGCACAGTTGCCTCCATTCACCTTTGAAAGGTTGCTTTTCTCCACCTGGCTCCATTTCATACTTCTCTTGTCTCCTTGTTTCTAATATGATCTCTCTTCATCTTTCTTGTTCACAAGCAGCCACCTGGAGTCCTGAGAAGGTCTGGCTCCACAAGGATAGGACACTATCCTTGGCTGCAGAGCAGTGCTTTCCACAGGCCAGAATTGCACTGTGTGTTTCAGCTGGTTGTTTTTAATGTTCTTGTTACTACACTTTAATCTCTTATTCTCTCAGTGATTTCTTTTCATCTTTAAAGGTCTTAAGGTCTTTTTTTTTTTTTTCAATTGTACCCACACTACTAACAATCTGAGGACACAATGTCTGCATAGTTACATCCCTGAAAGGCCTTAAACCTGGCTCTCCTAGTGAGGGTTTATATCAGATTTTATATCCAGATTCTCTTTCCAAACAGAAATGTCATGTGAACAAAGCTGACCAGGTTGAACTGAACTGAGATGGTGCTGATCCTCTGTCTCCTGCCTTCTCTTTAACCCTGGTGACAACCTCCTTCCCTTTTGTGGGAAGTTCTTTTCAGACCTGCCACCTTCTGCAAGGCTTGTTCTTCCCTGCAGTTCAACTCTGCTTTATAAACATTCTTCTAGTGTTAAATTTGTGTTCGGGGAACCTTGGTGAAAGTTCTTGAGTCAGATGCTGTGAAGTTCTCCAAAATGCAGTGACTCTTCACTTTTCAACGTGTGAAACACAACCAGGGAGTAATAAGTCAGTCATTTCTCTGATTCCCATAACATTAATGCATTTAATATAAGCAGCACAGTAAACCATTTGTTCTCTTGACCCCAAAGGACAGCCCAAACCCTCTGGGTGTGTTGGAATATTATTTTTGTATGTGGTCTGAAACAGAAGAACTATCAACCAGGGCTTGGATACATTTTCAAAATACTAAGTTATCTTTAACAACGTCTATCACTTTATAAGAGGATTTGCTCTATTACTGATGAAACATATGCAGAATACTTAAAAGAATGAAACGTATGCAGAATACTTAAGAGAATTCTCATAAAATGATGGTCCAATTGTACTGGGAGTGCTTTGGTAGAGTCAAGCCAATTAAGGTAAAAGGTTTTATTTTCTATAAGGGGACCCTGATCTATCATTATGTTTAAAATTCTATATTCACTTGACTTAGCTGCTTCCTCTGCTAGTGCTCATGCTCTGTTGCTAAGTCGTGGGCAACCCTTTGCAACCCTATAAATGGTAGCACACAAGCCTCCTGTGCCCTCTACTGTCTCCTAAAGTTTGCTCAAGTTCATGTCCATTGAGTCAGTGATGCTATATGATCATCTCATCCTTTGCCGTTCCCTTCTCCTCCTGCCTTCAGTCTTTCCCAGCATCATGGTCTTTTTCAATGAGTCAGCTCTTCACATCAGGTGGCCAAAGTATTGGGGCTTTAGCATTAGTCCTTCCAATGAACATTCAGTGTACTTTCTTTAGGATTGACTGGTTTGATCTCCTTGCAGTCCAAGGGACTATCAGGAGTCTTCTCCAGCACCGTGATTCCAAAATATCAATTCTTTGGCACTCAGGCTTCTTTATGGTTCAACTCTCACATCTGTACATGACTACTAGAAAAACCATAGCTTTGACTATATATGGACCTTTGTCGGCAAAGTGATGTCTCTGCTTTTTAATATGCTGTCTAGGTTTGTCATTGGAAACAGAGACTTTATTTGGGGAGGAGGGGGGCTCCAAAATCACTGCAGATGGTGACTGCAGCCATGAAATTAAAAGATTCTTGCTCCTTGGAAGAAAAGCTATGACCAACCTAGACAGCATATTAAAAAGCAGAGACATTACTTTGCCAATGAAGGTCCATCTAGTCAAAGCTATGGTTTTTCCAGTAGTCATGTATGGATGTGAGAGTTGGACCATAAAGAAAGCTGAGCACTGAAGAATTGATGCTTTTGACCTGTGTTGTTGGAGAAGACTCTTGAGAGTCCCTTGGACTGCAAGGAGATCCAACCAATCAATCCTAAAGGAAATCAGTCCTGAATATTCATTGGAAGGACTGATGCTGAAGCTGAAATTCCAATACTTTGGCCACCTGATGCTATGAACTAACTCAATGGAAAAGACCCTGATGCTGGAAAAGATTGATGGCAGGAGGAAAAGGAGACAACAGAGGATAAGATGGCTGGATGGCATCACTGACTCAATGGACATGAGTCTGAGAAAGCTCCAGGAGTTGGTGATGGACAGGGAGGCCTGGCGTGCTGCAGTCCATGGGGTCGCAAAGAGTTGGACACGACTGAGCAACTGAACTAGGTTTGTCATAGCTTTCCTTCCAAGTTACAAGTGTCTTTTAATTTCATGGCTGCATGCACCATCCACTGTGGTTTTGGAGCCCATGAAAATAATATCTGTCTCTGCTTCCACTGTTTCCCCTTTTATTTGCCATGAAGTGATGGGGTCGGATTCTGTTTCCTGTGCTCATTGCCAATTTCACCAAATGAGCATTACCTTATCAAGATTGTAGTGAGAAGACTTCCGAAAGGTTTTCCTTTTTTTTTCTTAGTCTACTGGAAGAACTTAGTATTGATTGAAATATAATTATTTTGTCCTTTATCTTTTTGGCTCAGGCAGTAAAGAATCTGCCTGCAATGCAGGAGACCTGGCTTTGATCCGTGGGTTGGGAAGATCCCCTGGAGAAGGGGATGGCTCCCCACTCCAATATTCTTGCCTGGAGAATCCCATGGACAGAGGCGCCTGATGGGCTACAGTCCATGGGGTTGCAAAGAGTCAGACATGACTGAGCGATGAATGCACAAGTTATCTTTTTTATATCATAATTTTTTATTCTACTAAATGATAATTTTTTATCATTGAATGACATTTCTAATTAGCAACTGAAAATTTTGCCAAATTTTATATTGATTTAGAGTTCAACAATTAAATGAGATTAAGTATGATTGCTGGAGAGGATTTCCCATGCCGTGTTAGTAATATTGGATTCCTAACAGTGGTCTTCTAGTAAACAGTCATTTCATTTAATCATTCTCATTTTAACCTTGTCCAAATCCCATGACTTTGTAATTAGTCTGTCCTGGGTTGACTGTGTTTGATTTGCTCATACACTTTACTTATCTAGTTTGCCTATAGACTATTTTATTGTAGGCTATTCACTAACTGTCTAATCTGTTACTTCATTATTATAGACTTATGGACAAGCATATGTATGTGTTTTATCATCTAGTAATGTTTTATTTTAAAAGTATTTTTGTATCAGAAATCCCTGTTTAATTTTGTACCCACATAGTTAAATTTCCCCAAAATTATTCAAGTAATTAGGCATTTCTAGATATAGTAAATTGCTGTTTATTCAGCATAGTATTTACTTTTTTCCCCACTTAGTGTAATTATTGATAATTTCTATGAGAAAGCTAGCAGTACAAGACCAGGTTTCAATAAGATTGTAGCTTTTTCAATCAAAGTTCAGTTTGACATCTGGTTCCAAAAAGAGGTCCTGTCCCAAAGAAACAGGCTGACAGTTGGGGTATGGAGGTGGAACAGGGAGGCAGCGCAGTTGTTTGGATATAATGCAGAGGTGGTATTAATACCACTTACCAAGCTGGGCATTTCCAAGGCTTCCTCCTGAGTAGGATGTGAGAAGACCTGAGTAGGCTGCACAAAGGCCCCTGGAGATCTGAGCCTTGGCAGAAACAGAATATGATACAAAGACTGCCAGTGTGAGCAGGAGGGGGTCACACTGTGCCATCCCCACCCCTGCCCAGCCCACTTCCCCCCACCCCCCCGCCGCAGTGCTTGGGATGGAAGGGAACCAGGCACTGGTCCTGTGTATCCGGGCATGGGGCAGAAGAGCTAGGAGTGGGAGGTGCCTATGGAGATCTGGGACTGCTGCCCTCAGCAGGCGGCCACGAAGTGCTGGCCTGCTGACACGTCCATGTGCTTTCTGACTGCTCAAATGGCTCTAGACAGCGCTAAAGATGGCAACCACTATTTCCTATGAAGAGTAGGTACTTGTTTAGTCAACCAGTCATGTCTGACTGTTTTGTGACTCCATGGACTAGCCCACTGGGCTTCTCTGTTCATGGCATTTCCCAGGCAAGAGTACTGGAATGGGTTGTCATTTCCTTCTCCAGGGGATCTTCCCAACCCAGGGATCGAACCTGCAATCCCCCACATTGCAGGTGGATTCTTTACCGATGAGCCACCAAGAGAGCCCAAAATGCTTGTTAGGCAAATGGTAATATGTTACACTAAAATATGTAACAATCTGGAAGATACAAAATTGATTATATGAAGTACAGGTTTGGTTTCGTTTTAATCAGCTTGTCTTAAAGTGCTCTTGTGAACAATTCTAAAATTCACATGGAACTGCAAAGGACCATGCAAAGCCAAATCAGCCTGAAAAAGAAGAACAAAGCCAGAGGCATCAGAGTTCCTGATTTCAAAATATGTTATGAGGCTATGGTAATTAAAACAGTATGGTATTTGCATAAAGACAGACATACAAACCAATGGTACACAATAGAGAGCCTGGAAATAAACCCATGCATATATAATCAATTGACCTTTTACAAGAGTGCTAACAGTGCACAATAGCAAAAGGATCATTTCTTCAATACATGGTACTGGGAAAACTAGCTATCCACATGCAAATAAGTGGAATTGGACCCTTATATGACACTATACACTAAATTCAACTCAAAATGGATTAAAGACTTAAAACATAAGACCTGAAACTGTAAAATTCCTAGAAAAAACATAGAGGAAGAGCCTCTGGACATTGGTCTTGGCAATGACTTCATTGATAATGACACAAAAAGGACAGTCAACAAAGGCAAAAATAGATAATTTCCAAAATATATGAAGGATAAGGAACTCCTGTGACTCCATAGGAAAAAAAAAAATCTGACTTTAAAATGGGCTAAAGACTTGAATAGGCATTTCTCCAAAGAACAGATATAAATGTCCAACAGTATATGAGAAGATACTCAATGTCATTTGAGAGATATTTCAGATGTCCATTTCATCTTTAGAGAAACACGCAAATCAAAACCACAATAAGAAATCCTCATACCTGCTAGAATTGCTGTTCTTAAGAAAATAATAAAGTATTGGTGAGGATGTGGATAAATTGGAACCTTGTACAATAGTGGTACCCTGATGCTGGAAAAGATTGAAGGCAAAAGGAGAAGGGTGCATCAGAGGATGAGATGGCTAGAGAGCATCACTGACTTAAAGGACATGAATTTGAGCAAACTCTGCAAGGTAGTGTAGGCCTATCTGTAACCTCGTGGGCTACATGCAGTCCGTGTGGTCTTAAGAGTCGGACACAACTTTGCAAAGAGTTGAACACAATGCAACTGAACAATAATAACACAATATTGAGGGGAATGCAGAATGGTACAGCTGCTATGGGAAACGGTATGGAGATTCCTCAAAAACTTAGAACTGCCTTTTGATCTAGCAGTCTAACTTCTGGGTATGTTTCCAAAGCAACCTAAATGTCCATTGACAGATGAATGGATAAAGAAAATGTGGTCTTGTATGCTCAAGGATTGCAGTAGGCCCTAACAAGTTGCTGCTTCTGCCTATCCCTGCCCCACCCAACCCCTTTTCTCCATTCTGGACCCAGAGTATGAGAAATTTTAAAATACTGCTGAGGTTAAGGGCCCCAACCATCCAGAGTGGAAAATCCACTGTATAACTTTACAGTCAGCTCTTTTGTATCTAATGTTCTGCAGATTCAAGCAACTGTGGATGCCACAATAAGTACTTATTGAGAAAAAACAATTTGTGTAATAGTAGGCACATGTAGTTCAGACTTGTGTTGTATAAGGGTCCCCTGTGCAAATCTGATCACCTTACTCCCATGATAAACAAATTCAAGTGGCTTCTGGTAGTACTTAAAGTGAATGTTAAAATTTCCCTTCTATAGGAAAATAATTCAATACATACATGTCAGTTCTCTTGTAATCTACTTGGTTTTACGTATTTGAGCACAGAGTAAAACACTACATCAGTCCTTAAGGGTGTAAGGTTGGAGGCAGGGCCCATTTGTGGCCTTAGCATGGTGACTAAGAGCCTAACTCTAGGACTAGACTACTTGGATCCATGTCCAGCACGTACTTACTAGCTCCACAGCCTTGGGCAGCAAGAATACTGGAGTGGGTAGCAGTTCCTTCTCCAGGGGATCTTCCCAACCCAGGGATTGAACCTGTGTCTTCTGCATTGCAGGTGGATTCTCTACCATCTGAGCCACCAGGGAAGCCTCACTTAAACTTCTTTGTATTATCAGGTTAATAGTAGCATGAAAGCATTTGGAAGGTGCCTAGCATCTAGTAAATACTACACATTAGTAGTTAATTTCCTATTAATTAACAGTTAATTTTCCTCTCTACTGTTGAGTTGCTATAATAAATATGCTTTACTTTCATAACACGTAAGTTTAGAAAAAAGTTTTAAAGAAAAGGGGAAAAAGAGATCCAAAGATATCAGAGGGCAGTTCTTATTACTACCTGCCAGGCACTGTGTGCCAGGCCCTCGCCTATTAGAAACTTCATCTTACACTGCTTTCCTTTCCTTTGCTCTTCTGGACTCCCAGCACCCCAGTCTTCTCATTTCCTGCAGCCTGACCTCTGCTTATCTTTCAGGTCTCAGGTCAGAGTGATTTCTCATGAAGCCCTTTCATTGGCCCCTTAGACAAGGCCAGATACTCTTGACCTTATAGAAGTTTTTTGCTTAAAACAGCATTTATCCAAATTGTAATTACATATTTCCTTGAGTGATTGCTTAGTGCCTGACACTCTGTCCCTTGACGAGAACCTCTCAGAGGCTAAGACTGTTTGCGTCACTCCCCATTCCATCGCCAGTGCCTAGCACAGCAGTTGACAAACTGAGATGGAGAAGTGTGTTCCACGGAACCACCAGGTCTGTGTGGGGAGCCCCTAGGCTCTGTGAGGACCTGGCCTCAGGAACCCTGGGGAGGAGGCGGGGCTGCTGTGTTTGGAAGGATACTGTCATTTCTGGCAAGGTTTTGAGTTGTATCCAGATCTTGGGGAAGCTGGGGAAGGATGTCAGCCAGGGCCATGATTATAGGATTAGGTTGCATTTTCAAGCGGTCACTCCAACACCAGGGAGGTGGATGGGTGGGTGGAATACAGAGCCAGACTGTAATTCAATTCAGAGATAAAAGTTGTTGATGCTCAGAACTTAGACAGCAGGGATGGAGCAGAGGAAGCAACTTCGAGAAATATTTGGATGGAAGGACTGATATTATGTGATGGGGAGGATGGGGGGGCTGTGTTGGGGTGACGAATACAACTTCTAGGTTCCTGGCTTGTATTTCTTTGTGGATTATGACTTTCTTTTGAGAAGTTAAGAAGCAGCAGGGTAAAGATCAGATTTAGAGAGAAGTACTCTGAATGAGACTTAGGTATGTTAAATGCATGTGAGGCACCCTTGAGGAATTGTTTAGTGGAGGCTTAAAATAGAATGGGCTCCGGAGACACAGAGAGATTTAGGAGATGTGGGTGTGGATGCTGAAGGTGTGGGTGCGTGGTCCACGCAGCAGCCATTCCCGGAGGCCCAGCCCAAGCCCATTGTCTTCTGTAAAGAAATTTCAGTCTGCAGGGATCCCAGTCCTTCTGCCTGTTTTGCCCAAATTATACAGTTGCTTAGAACATGCCAACTTGGGCTATAGATACAAACTTTATGTGCCCCTAAAGATAGCCACTCAAGCCTTTTTTTATTTCAGTAGTCTTTCTTAGGGGCCTGCAGAGAAACTCTTATGAACAGAAATGTGAGTCCTGCTCAGAAATGTGAGCTCTCCTTGCAGCACTGGGACAATGTTTTCACATAGTAGGTACGCAGGACTCATAGTAGGTGTGCTTCTTCAGCCATTCATCGTGGGCTACAGCACTAGCAGGCACATCAGCAGCTGGTATGGAAGCAAAGGACATAATAAATTTAGATGATTTAGTGGTAAGTAAAACTAAGGGTGAAACCCAGTATGGTAGTCAGGCTTCTCCAGAGAAACAGAACCAATAGGATTGAGGTGGGGGGTGTGTGTATGAAATGGAAAGAGATTGGTTGTTGGCAAGTCACAATCTGCAGGCAAGAGACCTAGGGAAGAGTTGCAGTTTAATTCTAAAGGCAGTTGGCAAAAGCCCCGCTCCCTCAGGGAACCTGAGTCTAATTTCTCAAGGCCTTCAACTGATTGGATGAGCCCCAACCACATTATAGAGGGCAGTCTGCTTTGCTCAGCCTTTTCATTTAAATGTCAATCCAACCCCCCAAAAACATCTTCACAGAAATTTCTAGAATAGTTTTTGACCAAACATCTGGGAGCCATGGCTGAGCCAAGTTGACACACACACTTAACCATCACACTCAGTAGGCTGCCCTTATCTATGCCATTAGCCTGCTCCAGAGAAGTTCTGAAGGGCTGCAGATCTATAAAAGACACTTTGATCATCTACAGCTTGTATGTAAAGTAGCCAAAACATGCACAGTTTTGAGGGCTTTAAAAAACCAGAGGTCTTTATTACTTACATAAAGTTCAGGAGCTTGCTGTCACATTAGGGGTATTTAAGCATCATGGCTTCCTTGTTTGGTTTTGTAGTTTGCATTGCCTTTCAAAAGGGAAGTGCATGCCCTCACACTCAGAAATCAACAGTTCATGGTTTATTTCCCATTTTACAGATGAGGAAACTGAGGCACCAGTATTAGATTTCATACCAGATTTCTGGCCATTAAATGGCTGGGTTGAACCTAGGTCTTCTCATTTTAAATCAAGCCTTTCTTCTCTCTTCCTAACCCCTTGTTCCATAACATTTTATTTCTAAAAGAAGAGGGAGGGAGTGTGAGAGAGAGTATGAATGAACAGGAGAATGAATATTTACAGAACTCCTACCTGAATTCAGGATGGGAGAAATAAAAAATTTTACCAGATTATGGGCTTGCCTTGATTCCTCTGGGCTATCTCACGTCAGAGGAATTCAGGTTTGCCGTCCATTCCTTTCTAGTTCGGCATTATGGATGACTATATTTATGGACAAATAAATATGGAAACGCTAAAGAAACCACCTCCTTCACTCTCTGGGTCACCCTCCCTCCTGCCCCATAGCATTTAAGAGTGTTTTCACAGTCATCGCGTCTGCCAGGTTTGGATCCCATGTTAGGCCTCCTTCCACTTTGTTTGGTTAGTTAGCTAATGTGTTTTGCATTCAACCAAGGAAATTCAAAATACTGTCTCCAAGAGAGCCAGCTAAGGGAGAAGTGCTGTCCAACTTGAGAGAGTTCTTTGAGTGATGATTGAGCAAACCACCCACTAATTTTAGGCTGGGAAAGGATGGGGCACAAACCAAGTTTTCAATAGAAAATAACGTCCTGCTAAGACATCCTATGACCCTTGGAAGTATCTTCTGGCTCTCCAGCTCTTGGCCGTTCGGAAGGCTCATATCCCTACTCATTATCGGATTAAGCGTGGTGAAGGCTTCAGTTTTGAAAAGGTAACTTTCTACATTAGATCATCTGGGTCTCAAAGGTCATGAAAGTGAAGCTTGTCCTTCTTTCCGGTGACGAATGTAGGTGGGAAGCAGTTGTCCTCAGGCACGCGTAAATGGATGAGCTGAGCCGTAGCACACAGGGCTACAGAATTTTTGTGCTACCACTTTCAAGCTTATATAGGAGATACTAGATTGTAGTGCACAATGTGGGTTCATTGGCTGTACTTACGTACATACTGTAAGTTTTCACAAAACTTCGCTGTGAACATCATCTGCCTTGGTTTCATTTGGTCTTGCACAAGAAAATTGCGTGTGGCTTTGTTAGTCCCAATTCTGGCATCTTTTGGAGCTAAGAACAAGCCAGTAAAAATAAAACATATATGTTTTCCAGGGATGGATTTCCCAGAGACAATACAAAAGCATAATGTATCTTTGCATGGAGTAGAGAGATGACATTTAATAGTTTATAGTTTTAAACTTCTTAGATTATGGATTTTCGTGACAAAGCTGTACAGTACTTGTCTTATAAAATAGGTGGAAACAAAGGTAACATTCATCTAAAGACCCCTGGACTGCATATTTTTAGCAATTACCATTTTCAGTCACTTGCTGTCAGTCAGGGGACTGATTCTAGCCCGCTGTGTTACCTTCATCTGCTAATATTATTTAATCCTCTTAATCTGTGAAGTCACTGGTAGGATTCTCACTTTATAGATGAAGTTTCAGGGAAGTTAAAGAGTCTCTCCAAGGTCTTGCTGCTGGTCAAGTAAAGTTCTGCTCTGAAGCCCAGGCTTTTTCTAGCCTTCAGCTTCGCCTCATTACAGTGTTCAGATTGATGTCATTAAGTTCTATGACCGTTTATGACCCATATTTGATTTTTAGTTCAGCAGAGCATTTGACTGGGGGGTAAGTCAGAGCCAATGGAAATTTGGCTTGTTGAATCCTATGGTTGCTATATGCTAACTTAAATAATGAAATACTAAAAATCCCCGTGTTTGCATTGTTGATGGCAATCAATATGTTTCAATTTTTTTAAAAAAGTATTGTCAGGGGATTAAGATATTTAATTCAAGAAGCATTTGTAGAGCACCAGTATTTGGTAGGTGCTGTGTGATTGATTTTTTTCATGCATTGTATCTAATATGATTTATACAACATTCCAGCAGTTCTTAATTATTGCTTGTTTACAGATAAGGAAGTAGTAGTAGTTCAGTCACTCAGTCACGTCCGACTCTTTGTGACCCCGTGGACTGCAGCACTCCAGGCTTCCCTGTCCATCACCAACTCCTGAAGCTTGCTCAAACTCATGCCCATTGAGTCACTGATGCCATCCAACCATCTCCTCCTCTGTCGTCCCCTTCTCCTCCTGCCTTCAGTCTTTCCCAGCATCAGAGTCTTTTCCAATGAATCAGTTCTTCACATGAGGTGGCCAAAGTATTAGAGCTTCAGCTTCAGCATCAGTCCTTCCAATGAATATTCAGGACTGATTTCCTTGAGGATTGACTGGTTTGATATCTTTGCAGTCCAGGGAACTCTCAAAAGTCTTTTCCAGCCTAGCTTCGAAAAGAATAATACTTGAGGAAGGATGCTGTGCTTAGTCACTCAGTCATGTCCAACTCTTTGGGACCCCATAGAGTGTAGCCCGCCAGGCACCTCTGTCCACGGGGATTCTCCAGGCAATAATACTGGAGTGGGTCGCCATGCCTTCCTCCAAGGGATCTTCCCAACCCAGGGGTCAATCCTAGGTCTTCCGCGTTGCAGGCAGATTCTTTACCATCTGAGCCACCAGGGAAGCCCAAGGATACTGGAGTGGGTAGCCTATCCCTTCTCCAGGGGATCTTCCTGACCCAGGAATCGAACCAGGGTCTCCTGCATTGCAGGCGGATTCTTTACCAGCTGAGCTAGCAGGGAAGCATGCACAACTAGTAAGTAGAGCTGAGGGCTGCACTGGGGTCTTCTGACCTCATGTCCATCACTCTTGGTCCAGTGTTAATATGAACAGTTTACAACATGCTCTGTTGCCACTGTGGTCACCCTGCCATCTCTCAACCCACCGTCAGCCCAACCCATCCCTGTCCTTTGCATCCCTCCCTTGTGAATTTCAGATAATTTAGGCATCAACCCAGGAAGCATTTCCTGAGTTGTAACTAGAATTGTCGATGGGAAATCATGCATCTAAAGAAAGTACTGTATTATGCAGCCATTAGCGGTTTGTGGAGGGACCTCCGCTCTTCAGAATTCATTTCACAGAAAGCAGTGGAGTTAGCTCTCAAGCATTTCTGAGAAATAAAGACAAGCGGTGGATACAGTGTAGTTCAAATCAGGACAACTCATTACATCTGCTGTGGGTGTTTAAGGAGGCCTGAGGTAATTGAACATGGTAACTGTGCCGCTCTGTCAGAAGGGTTTCACTGACACTTGTTTTGTTTTGTTTTCCCCAAGCCCATAATTGCAGAAATATTCTCCCATGGTGATTAGTTCCCAATTTAAAATGGACTGTTTCATTAAAGGTAACTCCATAATGAGACCAGTGAGGACCCAAGCTGTGTGCTTTAATGATAGTAATTCCCTCCTCACTTGCTGCTTGACCAAGTGCACAGAGAAGATGGAAAGCAGAGCCTTCCCCTCAAGTCCTGCTTGAATCACAAGAAAAGAGGAGGTCGAATTACATTGCGTTTAAGGTCCCTTCCAGTGTTAGCATTCAGTGATTCTTTGGAATACTCACCAAATGGAAGTTCAGAAATTGATTCTGCTTTCACACCCGTGAGGGAAGAATGCCCACAATTGAATACCAGATTAGAAGCTGCGGAGAGGAAATAGTTGTCTTGAGTGAGTTCTTTTTATTGGAAATCAGCCTTGTACTACTGGACAGGAAATTAAGTTCTTGTCTGGGTCGTTAATCATTGTGCCGATTTGAAAATTGGCAGTAGCGGGAGGAGGTGGCTCTATCTGAAGAGGAAGGAAGGGGTGGGCAGAAGGAGCGATCCTAAAAGCTCCCCTGTCCAAGGGCGCACTAGCTGGCAAAGACAGGGTGATACCAGCCACCCCCGTCAGGTACAGATGTCTCCAGTATTTCTGCTGAGTCTCCTGTTTGTTCCCACACATCTCCTGCCCCATACTGTTTCCCATTTCTACCAAGAGGCGAGAAAGAGAAATAATCTTAGGATTTTCACTGAAGAAAGGCAGAGAAGTGATCATGTAATGGGGGTCACGTGAAAAATAAAGTATTAGTTGCTCAGTCGTGTCTGACTCTGCAACCCCACAGAGCCCGCCAGGCTCCTCTGTCCGTGGAATTCTACAGGCAAGAACACTGGAGTGGGGAGCCATTCCCTTCTCCAGGGGATCTTCCCACCCCAGGGATCGAACCTGGGTCTCCTACATTGCAGGCAGATTCTTTACTGTCTGAGCCACCAGGGAAGCCCAGTAGGGATCATATTTCCCTCTTTAGCTCAAGAGGGATGTTTTAAGGGAGGAAGTCAAGATTGGGTTATCTTTAGTTCTTTTCATAGTTATATTGATAAGAGACAAAAAGAAAAAACAAAACCCACAGCAAAAATATGAGTAATAGGTTATGCCACGTCAGGACAGCTTGTGTCCTTCAAAACAACGCCCATCTTTTACTGTCTCTCTTTTCCCAAGTGGAACTCCACTCAGAAAACTTGGAAAGCCACATAAAGCTGGGGCTTTCCTCTTGGGCTTGAAAAGTATGGAGACCATCCTTGCTTTCCTTTTCCACCCCCACCCCCACCCCCAGTATGTAACTGTTTGAGTGTTTGCACTTTTCTATTTATTTTTCCTTTAAGGTGAGAGGTTTTGGTAAATAAAACTTGGCAGCAGGTTTTATTTCCACAAAAATTACAATTGTGACATCTCAGGGTGTCATCTGTCTCCAAGCTGTTCCCAGTGGAGTCTAAATATACCACTGGGCTTTCTCATCGTTCCTCGGAACTGCCTCGGAAATCTGCACCCCTCAGGGTCTGACTGACTAAGCCTTCGACAAAGCTCTCTCTTCTCTTACAGATTTTTCTGATGGGAAAGTAGCTAAATTGGGTTGGGAGTTGAAGCATTTGGCTCGGTTACAGCTTGTGTGGGGCGTCACTCTTTCTCTGTCTCCAGACACCTGCTCCTTTCTGGCTGTAATTTCACAATGTTCTTAACTGCTGAGTGTACAATATGGTCCTTAGCATCCTTGATGAATCCTGCCCTGAACTATCCTCCCGAGCACTGCGGGGGCGGGCCTGCATGGTGACAGTGAAGGTTTGGTGGAACAGAAATAGACTTTTGCCTTCTACCTGCAGATCACACTCCAGCCTGCATGCAGATGGGCAACTTTTCTCTTAACTTGTCACAGCTGCTCCCCCACCCCACCTCCCTTGGTGAGTGCCTAGATATAATTTCCAAAATTTAAAAAAAAAAAAATGAAATCACCAGATGATACATCCTGTCAGTGCAGGAGGAGTACTTTGAGCACCTAATGATGAAAAAAAATGAGATCTGTTGGCATGAAACAGCCGCCTCTTCACAGGAAGTCACATAGACTTGCAGTATTTGGGGCTCTTTTGAATTAAAAAGAGTAGGCTAGGTTTGGGGCTTCCCAGGTAAAGAATCTGCTTTCCAATCTGGGGAACTCCCTGCATTGGTAGGTTCGATCCCTGGGTTGGGAAGATCCGCTGGAGGAGGACATGGCCACCCACTCCAGTATTCTTGCCTGGCGAATCCCATGGACAGTGGAGGGTGGCGGGCTACAGTCCAAGGGGTTTCAAAGATTGAAACATGACTGAGTGTGCACGCATAGGCTGGGTTTCCAACTTGTTGAAGTTTATCTGCCTAGCTCTAGAAGTAATATAAGTGACTCAGGAACTCTTGATGTTCTGACTCGGAGAACCGGATCCCAGCAGTGCCTGGAGGGGTCTTGGTTTTCTCAGCCTGCACCCCCACCTCCTGAAACCTGACTCTTGAAGTCATGATGACTTGTCTTGGTCACAGCCCTGGTCTTCTCTGATTCTGCTCCTTGACTCTGTAACGTCAGACACTAGCAGGGACCATCCTTGAAACTCCCTTCCCTGTCTCCGTGACAGTCCTCTGTCCTGGCTTCCTTCACTTCATCTTCTCCCTTCCTTCGGTTGTCTTTGGTTCATCCCTGCCATGTGGGTCTCAAGATTCAGTGCTTGTCTCTCACTTTCCCCTGCTCCCTCTTTCATTCTTTCTCACTCCCCTCTTTACGTCTTCCTTTCTCCACAGAAAACCTAACTCTCCGGGCTTCCACTGCCACCTCCTGGAGGGGACTCTTTACTCTTGACCTCTCCCATTCCAAAGCTGTGCTGCGGCTGAATACAATTCCACTTTCTTATTGTCTCAGCTTCAGCTTAACTAAGGAAAAGAACTCATTTTTTACCCCCTAAATCTCGCAGGGTCTGGTTTTGTGATTGCCATTTCAGTCCATGGCCTAGACCACCATGTTGGTCCTGCACACTCCTACCCCTCTGTGCGGCTGTTCCCAGGGAGGGGCTCAGGCAGGCATCCAGGGACACGAATGTATGAAGCACTGAGTGCCAAGCCCCGCGCAGACCACTCTTCTGGGCTCGTTCCCCATAGTGCTCCCCGCTTCCTGTCAGGTGGTCGGTGGGAGGGACCCCGCACTGTCCCCGGAGATGGGAACAGGCATATCGCCCTTTCCTGCTCTCCAGACATCCCAGGACTGACTCCGTGCCCTTCGGAATAGGAGGAGGGGCTGGATTGTCTGTCCAGGCTGCCTGTGAGGGCCGCTCCCTTGGGGATTTCAGGACCGGCGTCTTCTGCCCTCCCTCCTCCTTTGCGCCCCCTTTTTTGGAGTTGCAGGACTTGGGTGTGGGGTGCTTTCTCTGTGCCAGGCACCTGTGGCCTGCCTGGGGGAGGAGAGTACGCATGGCTGGCATCGGGTTTGGCGCTGAGTCCAAAAGAAGGAGAGAAAGGGAGCCCGGAGGAGTTCAGTGTGCCTGACCCGCGGCACCTTGGCTCAGACACGGGCTGCTGGCGCTGGTTCGTTCAGCGGGTCTGTCGTGCACATTGCGGAGGCGGGCAGAGCGACACGCGGGACTCGGCGCCAGCGCTCACCTGCGAGGGGAAGACATCACTGTGTACAGCTCACTCTCTAAGTTCTTACTTAGCTGGAACTGGGATAAGTGCTTCGCGCGTGTGGCAGGCACTCGTGGGTCGGGGCTGCTTCGCCGTGCTGTCTGCCGGCGAGGGGTCGCTGCCGGGTGGCCGCCAAGCAGGGCGCACGCCCCGTGCACCGGAGAGGACATCCCTGGCAGCAGTGTGTCCAGGTCTGCTTCGGCTCACCACCCGGGAGCAGCTGGAGCCCCCCCACCTGGCTTCCCACCTGTCACCAAGCCCATCGGGCTGGCCCTGCGCTTGTCATTCCCGCCTGCGGCACCTCCTGCGCTCGGGTCAGGGTTAGCGCCGTGCTCTCTTCTCTGATCGGTTCTGCCCGTTCTGTGAGGAGTTGTGTCTCCTTGAACTCCATACCTGGCACTGGAAGTAGCGGAGGCTGTCTTCCACCCCTGCCCCTAGACAATAAGAGTTGACAGTGGGCTCGGCAGGCTGGGTTGTCACAGCCCTCTGGTGATTTCAATGTACACTGCTTTGGGAACCACAGTGTTCTTGCCTGGAGAATCCCAGGGACGGCGGAGCCTGGTGGGCTACTGTCTTTGGGGTCCCACAGGGTCGGGCACGACTGAAGCGACTTAGCAGCAGCAGCAGCAGTGGTGTGTCTCCCTTAGAATTTAATGATGTGTTGGACTTCAATGGTGGTCCAGTGGCTAAGACTCCATGCTCCCAATGCAGGGGGCGTAAGTTCCATCCCTGGTTAGAGAATATCCTGCATGCCACATGGTTGCAGCCAAAAAAACCATTTTTTAATTAAAAAATGATGTTATCTTATTTCTTATGAAATTTTCTTATTTTCTTATAAAATATATCTTACTTTCTTATAAAGTGTGTTAATAGTTTGTTTTCACAATGAAATTATTAAGTCCATTATTTTGCCAACATTTATCTTTTTTATGCAGTGTTATTAACAGGTTAATATACATTGGGATGGGCTTGCCTGGTGGCTCAGACAGTCTTTACTGTCTGCCATGCTCAAGACCTGGGTTTGGTCCCTGGGTTGGGAAGATCCCCTGGAGAAGGGCATCACAACGCACTCCAGTATACTTGCCTGGAGAATCCCCATGGACAGAGGAGCCTGGTGGGCTGCAGTCCCGCCAGAGTCATACATAACCGAGAAACTAAGCACAGCACAGACATTGGGATACAGCCCTGGAATTTTCACCCATTTCCATATGACTAGTAATTTCGTCTAGTAGAGCAATGGTAAATTCTTCGCAGTCTCTGAAACCAGTTGAGAAGTTCTTACTGGTATAGAGTACATAACACAGGAAAGGCTGTAACCCCAAAACCATTCTTTATGTGGGAGGGAAGTGTTTTAAAGATGATTAGATTTTTGCTACTCACAAAAGGAATGGTAATAGAATTGAAGGAAGGTACTTAGTTTGATGGAAATGATGAAATAGAAGGAGGAACAGATTTTTTGTGAGTTAAAATACTTGGTGAGGTTGGAAGGTATTTCCCATTCACTTCAAAAGCTAGGGTCTGGTTATGTTGGCATATATCTCAGTGGGGGCCTGTGTGAATTTTGAAGAGTACTGGATGGCAGCGGTTGTTTCCAGAAAAAATATTTTAATGTGTTGATCAAAGTCAGTGCTTGACCTGTCAGACATTCAGAGGTTCCTCTTTTCTTCTTTTTTCCCTTCTCTTCTTTTATTCTTTTCTTCCTGATTTATTAAATAAGCATTAAGAAGTGATTGAGTTCTCTGTCTAGAAATAAAAATGTGGGGGGAAGAGTGAATTTTATTCTATTCCAGGCTGATGGTTGTTTACCTTCCCACCTTTGTATATGCAACCATTTAAGTGTGTTTCTTATGCCTTTTTTCTTTGGATGTGTTTTTACCAAAGTGCAATGATTTGTGTGCAAATATTTTAGATTTACATAAATTACACTTTTTAAGTCTCATATTTCTTTTTTTTCCCATTTGGCACTGTTCTAAGGATGCTCTGTGTTTTTAAAATTCATTTTTATTTTAGGGCTTTCCAGGTGGCTCAGCAGTAAAGAATCCGCCTGCTATGCGGGAGATACCGGTTCGATCCCTAGGTCGGGAAGATCCCCTGGGGAAAGAAATGGCAACCCACTCTAGTATCCTTGCCTGGGAAATCCCTTGGACAGAGGAGCCTGGCGGGCTACAGTCCACGGGGTCACAAAAAGTCGGACATGACTTAGTGACAACATTTTTATTTGACTATCTGTTCGTGTGCTTTCCTGAGGATGGGCAGCAAAAGTCATGCATTCTCTTTATGCTGCTATTTGAACATTTCTTTGGGATATGAACCCTGGAATGAAATTGCTGACCATAGAAATATGTAGAATTCATTTAACTACCTGGGGCCAGATTGCTTTCCAGAATGGCTACCCCAACTGTTCCTGCCACAGTCTAACAAGATTCCTTACCCACATCAGCAACAAATATGATGTGAAGTAATAGCTCTTCATTTCCATTTATTTGACCATTCAGTTTCTTGTCACCTGCTTGCTGCTGCTGCTGCTGCTAAGTCACTTCAGTCGTGTCCGACTCTGTGCGACCCCATAGACAGCAGCCCACTAGGCTCCTCTGTCCCTGGGATTCTCCAGGCAAGAATACTGGAGTGGGTCTTCAGCAAAGCCTGCTTATTAGTCAGTTGTCTATTCATTTTCTGGCCCACCATTGTGTTTATGGTGGTGTCTTTTTTGGTGATATGCAGCATTTCATTGACTGTACTGTAGCCCACCAGAGTCCTCTGTTCATGGGATTTCCCAGGCAAGACCACTGGAGTGAGTTGCCATTTTCTCCTCAAAGGAGTCTTCCTGATCCAGGGATCAACGTGCGTCTCCTGCTGGACAGACAGAAACTTTACCACTACCAGGGAAGCCCGGTGTCTCTTACTATTAAAAAGTGCATAGTGCTCTTTGCTGAGTATTCTTGTACTTGTGTGGTCTAATTTAATCTTCGCAACCATCACATTAAGTAGATGTCAACCTCCAGTACTGCGATTTTTGTTTGTTTTCATTGATACCTGTTTTCTTCATTATAAACTAGTATTATCTAAGTGTAGTGAATTTTCTATGTATACTCTTGTACATGGCTAAATATTGGGCTTTCATCCCTCTTCCTCGGGGCCGAATATTAATGAAAATAGTGATAAGCCTTTGTATCAACATGGACATAATCTACTAATTTTCTGATGATTCTTATTTGATAGCCATCAAATTGATCCTTTCTGATTAGCCATTATTTCCATTCAGCATCTATATAGGATCTTAAGTGTTCTAAATTCATATGGTAGCCTTCTGACATCTCTGGCATGTTAAATGTTTTTGCTTTTTATTATATAGTTTTAATAATACTGCTTTATATCCTCATTCATTCTAATTTTTAATTTTCCTTTGTTTTTTAAAATGTAATTTAATTTTACTTAATTTTTTTTTTAATTGGAGGATAATTGCTTTACAGTGTTGTACTGGTGGTTTTTACTTTTAAGGAAATAAAACTCTAAAACCAGAAAAGGAAAAAGTCAAAGACGCTTAGTATAGTTTCAGAAATCACAGTCTCTGACTCAGCCCTAATTGTTCTTTTTAAATCTCCCCCAGTGATTTGGGTTTATTCAAAGCCTGATTTTACATTAGAAGCAAGAGTATTTTTATTTGGAACATGTTTCTATGTCCTGACAAAGTCACTCTCCTCTGTGAGAGTCTTTCTTTCTAGCCTTGTTTATCCCATCAGACATTCCTGCCAGGAACAGCCCTGTTTACATAACTGCCCTCATTGGACGGAGTATTTTACTTAGCGCAGCCCTGCACTCACACCACAGCCTGTTTAACATGGAACAAGCACAGATCTGAAGCGCACTAGAGAATGCTCAAGACGCTTGATGTGAGGCAAAGAGAAGTGGAGGCGTTTGGATGAAAATGAAGCAATGCAAGAGGGAGCAAGAACAGGGCAGAGACCAAAGCAAACAAAAGGAGAGAGGGCTGTTTTTTTGGTGGGCGGGGCTGGAGGGGAAAACATGCTGGTTCAAGAGTGTGGGACAGCGGTGTCTACTGTTTGAAAGCATGTCATTCAAGAAACAGGCTTCCCAGGTGGCACTAGTAATAAAGAACCCACCTGCCAATGCAGGTAGACATAAGAGACCTGGGTTCAATCCCTGGCTTGGGAAGATCCCCTGGAGAAGGGAATGGCTGCCCACTCCAGTATCCTTGCCTGCAGAATCCATGGACAGAGGAGCCTGGTGGGGTACAGTCCATGGGGTCGCAAAGAGTCGGACATGACTGAGCGTGACATGACACATTCATGAAACACTTGGACAGAAATGGAGACCCAGGTCTCAGAGCCCTAGCATGGCTATTGCATCTCCATTTGTTAATTAAAAGAAAAAGGTTTAACAAGGACGAGGGGCTCTTTGTCATGTAGGGCCTTTTCCTTTGACTAGAGTTTCCGTCTTTTACTGTAGTCTTGGCTGATTTCTAGTAACGTAGGACTCTGATCCACAACACTGCTCACAAATGTATTAGAATAATCGTATTTTTTCAAGTGTTTATTATTTTGGTTGTGCTAGGTCTTCGTTGCTTTGCCCGAACTTTCTGCAGCGAGCTTAGTTGCAGCGAGCGGGGGCTACTCTCTAGTTGCGGTACATGGGCTTCTCATTGGGGTGGCTTCTCTTGTTGCAGAGCACAGGCTCTAGGCCCGTGGGCTTCAGTAGTTGTTACTCACAGGCTCAGTTGCTCCATAGCATGTGGAATCTTCCCAAATCAGGGATCGAACCTGTGCCTGATGCATTGGCAGGTGGATTCTTAGCCACTGCGCCACCAGAGAAGTCCTGTATTTTTTCCCTTTGGCTGCACCGAGTCTTTGTTGTGGCACACAGGCTTCTCTTGTTGCGGCTCACTGCCTTAGTTGCCCTACAGCATATGGGATCTGAGGTTCCCCAACCAGGGACAGAACTCGAGTCCCCTGCATTGGAAGGCGGATTTACCAGGGAAGTCCCAGCATGAGACATCTTACTCGGAATTGCTCTTCACTGAGCAGAGGGTGCAGGAGCAGCTTGTCATAGAAAAGGTGACCTTGGCCATCTCCCGTTCTCTCTCTTTCCCAGAACCAGTCTTTTCTCATCAAGCGGCTGTGCTCCACTCTGCACCCTGTCTTCTGCCTTGCTCTCTCCTGTCTTCCTCCCAGCTACCTGGCTTCCAACTGTGCCACTTCCTTAAATTGAGAATGCTTGGCAATGGCTCCTGCTCTTCTGGAGTTTTGCCCAGACTAATATAAGAAGGAGCCAACACTTTTCTCCTAGCCCGTCCTGCATTCTGAAGAGTCTCATGATTGCACTCCTTTTCTTTCAGGACAAGTTCCTCTTGGTCACATTTGACTGCTCTCTGATGGTCGTTGAGCCCTCACCGGGTGCTGCTCATCAACTGGAATCCTTTAGCTATGTTCAATCATCCCAATAGCTGATGTGGGTGTTGTTGCCCTTGTATTCTGGAGCTAGGAGACAAATGGGAGGAGTGGAAGGCTATGACCTAATCCGGGTTGCACAGTGGGAGGGAGAGCCAGCTCCAGAAGTTCATACACTTAATTGCCGTGTGAAGATGTGGAGGCAAAATGATAAGTCGTGAGTATGTGCTGAGCCGTGAGAACAGAGCACGCCTGGCACCCAGAGTGTCGTCACAGCTCAGAGCTCTGCTCTTACTTACCCGCAAAGCCTTTCAGGGGTTGCCCTGCTGGCATGTGCATATGTATGTGTGAAAGTGAAGTCACTCAGTTGTGTTTGACTCTTTGTGACCCCATGGACTGTACCCTACCAGGCTCCTCTGTCCATGGTATTTTCCAGGCAATAGTACTGGAGTGGATTGCCATTTCCTTCTCCAGGGGATCTTCCCAAACCAGGGATTGAACCCTGGTCTCCCACATTGTAGACAGACACTTTACCGTCTGAGCCACCAGGGAAGTCCCTATATGTATGTGTGCATACATATAAATAGATGATGTGTTTATGTTTACACACACATTTACTTCATTTTGGGCTTCCCTGGTGGCTCAGACGGTAGAGAATCTGCCTGCAGTGCAGGAGACCTGGGTCCGATCCCTGGTTTGGGAAGATCCCCTGGAGGAGGGCATGGCTGCCCACTCCAGTGTTCTTGCCTGGAGAATCCCTGGAGCCCCTGGCAGGCTTCAGTCCATGGGGTCACAAAGAGTCAAACACGACTGAGTGACTAACACTCGCTTTCGTACTCTATTTCAGTTTTAGCTCCATAAAGTTCCAAACTAATTAATTTTAGTTCCAAAATTAAAAGGAAGGGTACATCTACATCCTGTCCCCACATATACATAGCCTCACCCATCATCAACAGCCCCCACCACAGTGGTACCTGTGTTAAAATTTATGAACCTACATTGACACATCATTATCACCCAGAGTCCACGGTTTACGTAACAGTTCCCTCTTGGTGTTGCCCAGTCTGTGTGTTTGGACAAAAGGATAATGGCATGTATCCACCATTATGGGATCACACACAGTACTTTCACTGCCCTAAAAATCACCCGTGCTCTGTCCATTCATCTCTCCTTCTCCACTAATCCCTGAAAACCACTGGTCTTTTTGCTGTTTCCATAGTTTTGCCTTTTCCAGAGTGCCGTATAGTTGGAATCATAGAGAGGCCTAGAGCCTTTTCAGACTGGCTTCCTCACTTAGTAATAGGCATTCAGGTTTCCTCTGCATCTTTTTATGGCCTGTCTCATATTTTGTAGCTAAAGGATTTAATGAAAATGTACCCCCTGACCTTTAGAAGTGCAACTTAGGACTTGTAGACTGTGTTTTTATTTCATTCATTTGCTAGCTTTTCCATCTTAAGTCCATGCCCTAAGCCAAGGTGGGTATTAAAAAATAGGCATGTTCTCCCAGCCGCCTCTGATTATCTGAGTATGCTCTACATCAGACTTTTAAGAAACTATTCGTGTTTCTCTGCATGGAGTTTTAATCACTTCAGCTTTGGCCTGAAGGTTCAAAACTAAATCCCTTATAATCAAGGCACTTTTTTTCCCAATGAAAACCACAGCTTGAGCAGCTGCTCCTGTTATTGTCTCTCCTTTGTGGTCCCACTGGTGTGTGGGAGTTGACTGTCGGGCTGTGGAAAAGGGAGCAAATGAGAATCCAAGAAAGGGGTCATGTTTCAGCAGAGGAAGGATGGTGGAATGTTAAAATCCTTGAGTGTGCTCCTTGCCCTCCCCACACTTTGGACATGCAGTTTGGCTCTCTTTTTCCTTTTTAAATACTTCCATAAGGCGTGGAAGAGAAGCACATATCGTATGAACCAGAGTACTGAGAATTCCTAGACCTCAACTCTGAGTCCACACAGAGTGCCTTCATTTTTGCCTGGAGTTGTAAAATGACAACATAGCTTGAAAGTCTGTCTGGATGTCATGTACGTCCATATTTTTTTTGTCCATCTGTATCAGTGGGGTCTTCCTTTTCCTTTGTCTGCTTGAAATTGCTTATCATCTGTGGGTAATTTTTTTTTCTTGCATCAATTTCTATATCTCATTTTCTTTTTCAGATTTGTTGCCATATCTCCTTTACACCTAATTTTCTCTTCCCTGCTTCCCATTTTCTCTAACCTTTGTTTTCCCATTCAGTTTTTGGTACTATATGATTTTCAGTTCTACAAATAAAGCTCAAAGTTTTACTTTTGCTGTTCATAAGTTTTTCATCTAGATAAATAGATCATTTTCTCTTTCTCTAAAAAGATCCTACCTCGAATCAAACTGTTTTTTTACTTATCAGAACCTTGTGTTTTGTTTTTTTTGTTGTTTTTGTTTTGTTAATGTGGGCTTTTGATCCCTAATAGCAGCAGCTGCTTCATCCTAGCAACTAGTTCCAGTGTAAGATATTTTTTTAATGGCTTTATTGAAGTGTCATATATATGTGTATATACATATATATGTATATATATTTCATAAAACTCATCCATTATAAACATACAGGTCATTGATTTTTTTTAATTTTTCTGCAGCAGCTTTATGGAGGTATAATTCATATACCAGTGCCAGAGATTAAAAAGAGTAGCTAGGTTCTGTTCCAACCGAATGGGTGAATTATCGGTAACACCATGTACTTTTCATGCTCCAGTCACCCTAAGTTACCCTGATATGAAGATAGGTTTTATCCTGTAACAATTTCCAGGGTCATATGGGAATTAAAGGAAACCAACTAAGTAGCCCTCCACACTGTAAATAGTGAATGACCCTTCTTCCTACTAACTTGGGGGAATTTTTTCCAGTAACTTACAAGGCACAGTCACTTCCTCTCCCTGTTGACCTCATCCTGAGGAGGGTGGTATCGGTGGTTTGGGGCAGCAGCATAATCAAGGTGGGCTTGGGGTGAGAATGCATGAGTGATGATCTTGGACTTGCTGTTGACTTGCTGTGACCAAAGGTGATTCTCCGATAATCCCTGCCCGCCGCCGCAGACTGTTGAGTGAGGTGATATGTGCACCTGAACACCTTTTGAGTCAACGCAGCCTGGCTGTGGAGTCACCCCGACCGGGCTCCCGTCCAGAGGTTCAGGCTC
Organism: Budorcas taxicolor; assembly: GCF_023091745.1. Lineage (NCBI taxonomy): Eukaryota > Metazoa > Chordata > Mammalia > Artiodactyla > Bovidae > Budorcas > Budorcas taxicolor. The sequence goes on from NC_068931.1 coordinate 25,485,256, forward strand.
CTTTTTCTTTCCTATTTTGTGTTCCCACATTCTGTGGGGTCTTTTTCTTAAGAAGCTGTTCGTTGAGCACGGGAACGTGCTTTTCTCTTCTCGTGCTTTGTCAGTGCTGGCGTTTAACAAGTTCAGGCCTTCGGAGTCAGGCAGGTCTTATCATCATTCATTACCATCTTTAGGTTGAAATGTGTGGGACTGAGGCCAAAAGTAGTGGGAGCTTCCGGTATGTCCAGGCTGAAGACTGTCAGTGGTATAGGTCTTAACTGAGCTTGCCCGTAACGCTTAGGCTAAAAGCTGCAAACAGAGACCTCCCACTTAGAGTCATCCTTTCAGTTTTAGGGAGAGGGAAGAACCTCAAGAGCCTAGACTTCCCACCTAATTTTCCCGAGTATTTCCTGACTGATATCTGCCCACTCACGTACAGCATCACATCCACCAGTATCGTGTTAAGCCGTTGTTCAAACCACAGTCACTCCCTCCTCTCTCTTAGAAACCCAGAGTAGTCTTGGGGTTAGAGGAGATTTTTTTTATTTGAGTGAGCCATTAAATTAATAATTAGATGTGTTTACATTTTTAAAAAATCCAGATTTCTTACATCTGGAAATCATCAGGTGCTCAGGCTATGAGGTTGCCATCTCCACCTTTTTATTAATTTTAGCAATTTGCAACTTCTCTGGCTATGTAAATCCTGGATTTTGAGAGTCTGAAGTATATGTGTGTGTGTGTATGCATGTTAAGTCACTTCAGTTGTGTCCGACTCTTTGTGACCCCGTGGACTGTAGCCCATCAGGCTCCTGTGTCCATGGGATTCTCCAGGCAAGACTACTGGCATGGCTTGCCACTCTCTTCTCCAGGGAATCTTCCCGACCCAGGAATCGAACCCACATCTCCTGTGTCTCCTACATTGGCAGGTGGATTCTTTATCACTAGTGCCACCTGGGAAGCCCATATATATATATATACACACACACACACACACACACACACACACACACATATATGTATAATATATATAATATATATATTATATATACATATATAATATATATAATTATATATAATATATATACGCATATATAATATATATGTATATGTATACATTATATATATAATGTATATGTGTGTGTGTGTGTGTGTGTGTGTGTGTGTGTATATATATATATATATTTTTTTTTTTCCCCCCTGTTCTGAACATCCACTCTTCAAAGCAAGAATTTGTTAAATTTCTAGTATGGACTCAAACTGAGCTGTCAAAGAAGACAACATGAATCCTGCTATCAGAGTACTTATGGTCTAATTAAGAGAACAATACACAAATAAGTGAAATAAGTAGAGAATAGTTAAACATTAACCTCTGGTGATAACTATGAACAAAGATCAGCATGAGCTGAGGTTGTGAGGGAGAGCTTCATGGATGACATTGGACTTTTTAAATTCATTCCCTCTCTCAGCTGTTATTAAGTACCTACTGTGTGAATTGTGCAATATTGGACCCCAAGAATAACAAGGTAATTGACACATCCTATGCTTTCTTTAGAGAGTTTTTACTGTTTCGTTTACAAAGACATGTAAAAAAATAATGATAAAGTGTACATGTTTGGGTGTATTGGATAAAAATCTATAGATAGATGCTTGAATATAATAGGTGCTTGGATAAAAATCTATAAGTAGATAATGGGAGCACAAGAGTGTGGTCAGTTATCTACTTGAGATAAGATGTTTTATAGAGGAGGCGATAAGTGAATTGGTTTTGGATGAGTTGTTGTTCTTATTGTTCAGTCTCTCAGTTGTGTCTGATTCTTTGTGACCCCATGGACTGCAGCACACCAGGCTTCCCTGTCCTTCACTATCTCCCAGAGCTTGCTCAAGCTCATGTCCATTGAGCTGGTGATGCCGTCCAACCATCTCATCCCCTGGCACCCCCTTCTCCTCCTGCCCTCAGTCTTTGGATGAGTAGCATGGCCAAACCTGGAAACGGAGGAAAGGCATTCCTGACCTGGAGTTCAGTTAAAGAGGTGTCATTCACTGTACATGGATCTACATGGTCTTTTAGCATGATGAGAGGAAAGTGAAGGCCAGATCTTAGAGGGCCTGTATATTCTCTGTAAAGTTAAATTGTACAGGAGGTGGAGGGTCACCAGAGTCTTTAAATCAGAGGGTAGGAGGGCACTCCCTACCCCCCGACCCCGGCAATCCTTTCTTCTCTGCCTCCACCCTCCTGCACACCAGAGGCTGGCCGGTAGGGCTAAATCTGTAGACTCTCGTGCCCTTTGATTTCCAGCTAAGTTTAGCCATTGGATAGACAGCCCCAGCAGAAGATGGGGTGGGGGTGTGGTCAAGGGAGGAGGCTGGTCAAGGTCTTTATGTTCTCCAACTTCATGCCTCCCTTGAAGGATGGCCTGGGAAGAGCTGCATCTCCCCTTCTCAGGGCAACCTGTTGACATAACCTTCTCCTTCCTGTTAACTCGTCCCTCCCTCGGCCCCACAGGTCTGTGGTGGTGACTCTTCTCTGATGCTATTCCTAGCTTATCACTGTGCTTCTGCTGCAGCCCACCCACACCATCATTAGTGGTCCTGCCGTAAATAATTCCTCTGCAAATTATCCTCATTTAAAATATGATTCGATTTTAATTTTAAGCAGTCATGGAAAGAATTGTTTCCTGGAATGGAAGTCAAGGGGCAAAGCAATCAATGGGTAAAACTGGCCAAAGCCAGATGATGTGGTTGGAATATGCAGCGGTAGTAGGGATGGAGAGGAAGTGATGCCTGCAGGAAAGGGGATGGAGTTGAATTGACACCAGTTGAATGAGAGAGTTCAGGAAAATGAATGAGTCAAGGATGACCACCCAGGGTTCTGACTTGGGTGGCTGCTTAATTCAAAAAACAAAAAGATGAGTTGCCTGTATCAATTTTGAGAGAGATCTTTTTGGGAGAACTACTGGGAGATAGGAACTAGGTGTTGGGTAGCTCAGTATGGAATTCAGGAGAGATCTGACTGGCGGGAAGGTTGGTGTACTGTCAGCTTATGCATGGTCCTTGAAGCCAAAGTGATGGGTGAGCTTCCCCCAGGAGAGCCAAGAGACTGGGAGAAGGAAGGCAGTCATGCACAGAACTTACAAAGACACAAAAAGGACCCAGATTTCTGCACAGACTGAGAAGAGAACAAGGGCACAAGCCAAGGGGAGAGAAGGAATATTGGTTGCCCAAGTGGTGGAGGAAATATTTGCAGAAGCTGAATGGAGTCAGGTCAGGGAGGGACGAGAAAGCTAAGACAGAGCAGCCTGGGCTGGGTGGTTAGAAATTAAAGAGCTATTACAGGTTTGTATATTTATTCTACAAATGTGTATTGAACACTTAGGTTCTTGAGTGAAATGAAATCCATTAAGGTTGTGTTTCAAGACGAGTAAAGTGAAAAGGCAGAGATGGAAACAGCCTTAAAATCTGAAGCAGTAATACCATTATGAAGCAATAAGAATCAAAACCAGAGTAGTCCCAGTGCATGCTGAGGACAAATAGATTTCAAGGAAAGAAAGGGCAAGACACAGGCGAGAATGAATGTAGAAGCAGTAAGGTGAAGATGAACTGGTGATTCTCACCAGTACATGTTAGGAAGCATGTCATTTTTATGATAAATTGAGCCCTGGAAAACTTCTGATCATTCTGAAGAAGCAAATGACCAACTAGATGCAATGAAAAGTATAATTTTTCCCATTTTCAACAAATAAGAAAATAATTTGCGTAGTGTGAAATAGTTTGGCTGGCTAGAACATGTGTCCCAGAATGAATCAGAGTTTTGAATCCAGTTAAGTTCAGGGATGGACTTTCAGAATTGAAAGCAATGGTCTGACCACTTGTTTCATGGAGATTGAGAAACAAATAGAAATACCCACAGATGGTTGATGATGAAATTCATAATTTTTTGGTTGATGATTTCTTTCTGTTCATTGACTTTAATTCCTATTGTTTGTTGGTTGCAAGTTTGGAACTTTTGTGCTGAGATTTGTTCTTTACCTTTCTTTTTATCCCAATTCCACTTCCAACCCCCAACCCTGGCCCCGAAAAAAAATTGTAATTTAAGAACTAACTAGAAGTAATATTAGGAATCAGAGTGTAGAATAAGATACGTAATTTGTATGAAATACTACATTATGTATTGTATAGTATTTCACATTTGTATTTTCCTTTTTATTTTTTTTAAGATTTATTTATTTATTTATGGCTGTGTTGGGTCTTCGTTGCTGTGAGAGGGCTTTCTCTGGTTATGGCGAGCAGGGCTACTCTATTTGTGGTGTGTGGGTTTCTTATTGTGATAATTTCTCCTGTTTTAGAGCGTGGATTCTAGGCACTTGGGCTTCAGTAGTTGTGGCGCATGGACTTAGCTGTCCTGGACCGGGGATTAAACCCACATCCTCTGCGTTGGCAGGCAGACTCTTTACTGCTGAGCCACCAGGGAAGTCCTTGGGTTTTTATTTTTTTAATTATGCTTAAGCATATTAGAAATTTCAAAACTTGGTAGTAGGAAGCTGAACAGAATATGAAATATGAATTACCTTATTATCAAATACTTATATCTACCTTAAAATAAGGAAAAGACAATTCAAATCTCAAGGTACTATTTTGCACCTATCAGATTGGCACTCATAATAGGAAGTGAGGAAACCATTGGTGGGAGTATAAGTGGGCACATGCTCTGTGAAGTTTAGTTTGGCAATATCTATCAAAAATAAAAACGCACTTACCCTCTGGCCCAGCAGTTTCCATGCGCAGGCATTTTCCTGCCAATGTACTTGCATTCAGCACACAAAGCTTTTGGTACAAAGTTGGAAAGTTTGAATGCCTGTCAACAGGGGACTTGTTTAATTAGTTATGGTATTTGCACAGAGTAGAATATTGTGTACCTCTTAAAAAGAAGAAGACAGATTTTTATGGAATGATAGAAGAACTATATGAAATCCTACCATTTGTTTAGGTAAGAGAGGTCTTATGTGCACAAGTGGACTGTATCAGATACCATCTCTGGACGAATGTACGGGATGCAAAGAGATCTGAGGATCAGATTGGGAAGGAGACATTTTACCCTAAACCCTTACATACAATTTGAACTTTTTGGCAATTATATATATTAAGTAAATCATAAAAACTCTTCACATTACTCAAGAAAAGGGACTCTAGGTCGTTCACCAACACCAACAGTACTAGTGAAAGGTTTAGGTAAATGAGTTTTCATACGTTGTTGGTAGAAGTGAACGTTTATAGATGCTTTTTAGAAGGCAGTCTGTTGGTTGCTGCAGTTCAGAATAACTGATAAGATACATCTCTTTTTACCTGGCAGTCCTTTTCCATTTCGGTCCTATAGAAAATCCAACCTGTTTGCATGCATGGAGTTAAAAATACAAAAGCACTTTTAAGTTAAATCTTGAGTGTAAGTGTAGACTCCTGCCCATGTTTATTTGTTGTTGTTCAGGCACTAAGTTGCCTCTGACTCTTTGCGACCCCATGAACTGCAGCATGCCTGTCCTTCACCATCTCCCAGAGTTTGTTCAAACTTATGTCCATTGAGTCAGTGATGCCATCCAGCCATCTCATTCTTTGTCATCACCTTCTCCTCCTGCCCTCAATCTTTCCCAGCATGGGGGTCTTTTCAGATAAGTCAGCTCTTTGTATCAGGTGGCCAAAGTATTGGAGTTTCAGCTTCAAGATCAGTCCTTCCAGTGAACACTCAGGACTGATCTCCTCTAGGGTGGACTGGTTGGATCTCCTTGCAGTCCAAGGGACTCTCAAGAGCCTTCTGCAACACCACAATTCAAAAGCATCAATTCTTTGGCGCTCACCCTTCTTTATGGTCCAACTCTCACATCCATACATGACTACTGGGAAAAGGGTAGTTTTGACTATGTGTTTATTTATTTCTTGAAAAATGGCAGCTGGTTTGTTGCTTCTGTCACTTGAGAATCCTCATTTCTTCACATCTGGAAATGACCCAGTGGTTTTAGAGATCCAGTTATTTGAACCATTTAGAGTGTATTTCACTCACACAACTGATTTGAAACCACCTAACTTCATGTTGGTGGGCTGTCTCTGAAAGAGGTAAGAGAAGAAAAGAATTCCTTCCTTCCTTCATTCGTAAGCCCTACTTGATGCCCCATGTGGTATAATACCAGGTACCACGGCAAATCACACATCCCTTGTAATTGCGTTTTCAACTTTCTGGAACTTTTTTTTTTTTTTTTTTTTGGCCATGCCAGTCAGCTTGTGGGTTCTTAGTTCCCTGAGCAGGAATCAAACCTGCCCCTCCTGCATTGGGAGCTCAGAGTCTTAACCGCTGGACCACCAGGGAAGTCTCTGGGACTCTTAACCACTTTTGTTCATCTGAGCCATTCTTAGCTCATTGTTGCTTTGGTGTTCTGGTGCCGTTTTTGTTGCTTTCTTTTCTGTTTAATCATTTGTGCTGATTTCTGTGACCTTTTCCAAGCTGGGAGGGGGCGGGTGGCAGGGGGGAACTGGGTGGCTGTCGCCATTGACTTGAGTTATGGCCCCACAGATGGATAATAACGGCCCTGGCTCTCGCTTGCTTTGCTTTTCTTTACACACATGAAGCTGGCCACTGTGCTGACGGGCAGGTGAGCAGTAAACCAGAGTGGTGACAGGTTGCCTACAGGCAGTGCTCCTCACCAGCTGTGATGGGAGCGGGGAGGCTCGAGTCGCGGCGAGCCCCATCTTCGGGGCACAGAACTCACTTCTCATTGCCCACTGCCCACAACTTTCCAGCTAGTAGCGAACAGGACAGAACTGAATTTGACCACCTCTTCCTCTCCTTGTTCTCTACACATCCCAGTGTTGTTGCTCTCTCGTTAATTTAGCAAAATTTGTTTCCATTTTTCATCTCTGACAAGTGACCTTTTCCTTCTAAGTAACAGAGTCCTATAGTTTGTTCAGCATCATATAGGAGCTCGAAACATAGACGCCTCAGGTAGGAGTTTGGGCCTCTTGGCTGTGCTTTTCTTTTTTTTAAAGCTATATCAGGTCTTAAATTAGTTGCAGCACACAGAATCTTTTTAGCTGTGGCATGTGGGATCTAGTTCCCCAATCAGGGATCAAACCCTGACCGCCTGCATTGAGAACTTGGAATCTTAGCCCCTGGACCACCAGAGAAGTCCTTTAGCTGTGTGTTTAATGCATCATCTCTGTTGAAGTAAATCGCAGTGATTATCTTGAGGGATATACACCAAAAGACATATTTTCTGAATGACAGTTATCGTCAGCATATTAATTAATGTAGTTTTAGAAGCAACTCATGAAAGCAGATCAATAATTCTATCAGCCTTTGCTTTCTACATTATTATCTTCAGTTTCTGTAAATTGTAACCTATGAGCGTGCCGTTGGATTCATTCCTGGGAGTTTCGGGGTCCTGCAGACAGAACAGCTCTCTCAGTGGAGACCTTTTTTTTTTTTTTTTTTTTTAATGAAATTAACAAAACTGCTGAAAGACAATGCAGTTTCCTGCCTCTCTGGGAACAGGGTTTTGACAGTAACATCTCAGAACAGATGTTTCGGCAATCTCCAAATGTTTTTATTTGGTGGCACAAAGACTCTGTTATTCATGAAATGGTCTGTTAAAAAATTAGTTCCTCCGTGTGGGGGTTGTGGGAATATGTGTTACATAAATTGATTTCACATTTTGGCAGGGCACTGGTTCTTAACTCTTTAGACTGGCTCCAAGATTTGACTCTGACAAGTTCTGCCTTCCAGGCTGCAGCAGTGGGAGGAGCTAGAACAGCTCAGCGTCTTTTTCAGAGCACTTCAAGTTGACTCATCCGAGAGTGTCAGACTCTTTTATAGGAGAACAGAAGCTAAGTCAGTAGAGTGCTTAGAAATTTGGTCTCTTAAAATACAGTGAGAGGATGTGGGCATGTTCGCTTTTCATTTGCGTTATTCCCTAATATAATCTACAGCTGCGGATTACAATCTGCATCTTACAATTCTGGGTTCTGGAATCATATTTAAAGGGAAAACTTCTATTCTTATGTTGCACATGGGTCTGGTTCAAGTGGTAAAAAATCCTCCTGAGATGCAGGAGGTGCAGGAGACCCTGGGTTCCACCCCAGGGTCGGGAAGATCCCCTGGAAGAGGAAATGGCAACCCACTCTAGAATTCTTGCCCGGAAAAATCCCATGGACAGAGGAGCCTGGCAGGCTACAGTCTATGGGGTCGCAAAGAGTCAGAGAACACATAAGATCTTTACCTTACTAGAGACCTCAGTGTAACTACTTAGAGAAGTATTGGAATGTAAAGGCTGGTCATTTCTAAATATCTTGTTTTCTGGCCACACTTTCTGGGTCTTTGCTGTCCTCCCAGCAGGACAGAGGTCAGCAAACCGTGTGGCCTCAGGGTCAGATCTGACCTACTGCCTGTTTTTGTAAAGTTTGATTAGAACACAGCTGCTGTAATTCGTTTACAAATTGTCTGAGGCTGCTTTTGAGATACTTTGCCAGAGTTGAAATAGTTGAAGCAGACGCCATTTAGCCCACAAAAACTAAATTATTTACAGAACGAGTTTGCCAGCCCCTGCAATAGGAAGCTGCATATATACCGTGACCTGGTATTTAAAACATTACATCAAAACATTTGATATATTTAGATCTTAAAGGTATTTGTGGCGTGTAAGAGGTATAAAATAATTATTTGGTTTTAGACCATTAATCATATGACAGGAAAATGTTTAAAATAAAAATACATGTACACACAGAAACATATAAACTAAAATCTTGCAGGACAATATAAATAAACTATATGGAAAAGAGGAGACAGAGGTTAACGGGTGGTATTAGATATTCAGTAAACAGTTAAAAGAAATGAATGAAAGGAACTGATTTTTCTGATGTGCAGTGTGTTCAGATGTGAAAACATTTGGTCACATTTAGCTGCCACTTTGTTCTTATTCTTTCATCTGTGTGTACATCACTCTCAGCATAGTTTCTTGTCAGTGCTCCCATGCGGTTGAGATCTTCCTATCCGTCTAACTGAGACGACAAACACAGGTGAGACTAGAAGGTTAGAATGTATGCAGCTTTACTGTTGACCCCACAGCCATGCCAGACATAATTATTCATTTGATCCATATACCAAAACTGATTTGAGCCTGCTGATAGTAAAAGATCTCAATTCAGTTCAGTCGCTCAGTCGTGTCGGACTCTTTGCGACCACATGAATCGCAGCTCGCCAGGCTTCCCTGTCTATCACCAACTCCCAGAGTTTACTCAGACTCACGTCCACCGAGTCAGTGATGCCATCCAGCCATCTCATCCTCTGTCGTCCCCTTCTCCTCCTGCCCCCAATCCCTCCCAGCATCAGGGTCTTTTCTAATGAGTCAGTTCTCTGCATGAGGTGGCCAAAGTATTGGAGTTTCAGCTTCAACATCAGTCCCTCCAATGAACACCCAGGACTGATCTCCTTTAGGATGGACTGGTTGGATCTCCTTGCAGTCCAGGGGACTCTCAAGTCTTCCCCAACATTACAGTTCAAAAGCATCAGTTCTTCGGCACTCAGCTTTCTTTATAGTCCAGCTCTCACATCCATACATGACTACTGGAAAAACCATGGCTTTGACTAGACAGACCTTTGTTGGCCAAGTAATGTCTCTGCTTTTTAATATGCTGTCTAGGGAGGCCTGGCGTGCTGCAGTTCATGGGGTTGCAAATAGTCGGACACAACTGAGTGACTGAACTGAACTGAGGTTGGTCATAACTTTTCTTCCAAGAAGCAAATGTCTTTTAATTTCATGGCTGCAGTCACCATCTGCAGTGAGTTTGGAGCCCCCCCAAAATAAAGTCTATCACTGTTTCCATTGTTTCCCCATCTATTTCCCATGAAGTGATGGGACCAGATGCCATGATCTTCGTTTTCTGAATGTTGAGCTTTAAGCCAACTTTTTTGCTCTCCTGTTTCACTTTCATCAAGAGGCTTTTTAGTTCCTCTTCACTTTCTGCCATAAGGGTGGTGTCATCTGCATATCTGAGGTTATTGATATCTCTCCCAGCAATCTTGATTCCACCTTGTGCTTCTTCCAGTCCAGCATTTCTCATGATGTACTCTGCATATAAGTTAAATAAGCAGGGTGACAATATACAGCCTTGATGTACTCCTTTTCCTATTTGGAACCAGTCTGTTGTTCCATGTCCAGTTCTAACTGTTGCTTCCTGACCTGCATATAGGTTTCTCAAGAGGCAGGTCGGGTGGTCTGGTATTCCCATCTCTTTCAAAATTTTCCACAGTTTATTGTGATCCACACAGTCAAAGACTTTGGCATAGTTAATAAAGCAGAAATAGATGTTTTTCTGGAACTCTCCTGCTTTTTGATGATCCAACGGATGTTGGCAATTTGATCTCTGGTTCCTCTGCCTTTTCTAAAACCAGCTTGAACATCTGAAAGTTCATGGTTCACATACTGTTGAAGCCTGGCTTGGAAAATTTTGAGCATTACTTTGCTAGCATGTGAGATGAGTGCAATTGTGTGGTAGTTTGAGCATTTTTTGGCATTGCCTTTCTTTGGGTATGGAATGAAGACTGACCTTTTCCAGTCCTGTGGCCACTGCTGAGTTTTCCACATTTGCTGGCATATTGAGTGCAGCACTTTCACAGCATCATCTTGGACTTGAAATAGCTCAGCTGGGATTCTATCACCTCTACTAGCTTTGTTCATAGTGATGCTTCCTAAGGCCCACTTGACTTCACATTCCAGGATGTCTGGCTCTAGGTGAGTGATCACACCATCGTGATGATCTGGGTTGTGAAGATCTTTTTTGTATAGTTCTGTGTATTCTTGCCACCTGTTCTTAATATCTTCTGCTTCTGTAAGGTCCATACCATTTGTGTCCTTTATTGTGCCCATCTTTGCATGAAATGTTCCCTTGGTATCTCTAATTTTCTTGAAGAGATCTCTAGTCTTTCCCATTCTTTTGTTTTCCTCTATTTCTTTGCATTGATCACTGAGGAAGGCTTTCTTATCTCTCCTTGCTATTCTTTGAAATTCTGCATTCAAATGGGTATATCTTTCCTTTTCTCCTTGGCCTTTCTCTTCTCTTCTTTTCACAGCTATTTGACAACCATTTTGCCTTTTCACATTTCTTTTTCTTGGTGATGGTCTTGATCACTGCCTCCTGTACAGTGTCACAAACCTCCATCCATAGTTCTTCAGGCACTCTGTCTATCAGATCTAATCCCTTGAATCTATTTGTCACTTTCACTGTATAATCATAAGGGATTTGATTTAGGTCACACCTAAAAGATCTCAGACATGAAAAAAATAACTAAGGAATGCCTGAAGAACAAGCACCAGATTGAAAGAGAAGAGAAATGTATGCAGCTTTACTGTTGACACCGCAGCCATACCAGACAGAATTATTCATTTGGTCCATATACCAAAGCATATTTGAGCCTGCTGATAGTAGAAGATCTCAAACACAAGAAAAAAATAGAGTGCCTGAAGAACAAGTGCCCAAATTGAAAGAGAAGAGAAATGTGTGCAGCTTTGTTCTTGACACCACAGCCATACCAGACAGAATTATTCATTTGGTCCATATACCAAAGCATATTTGAGCCTGCTGATAGTAAAAGATCTCAGACATAAGAAAAAATAGTTAAAGAATACCTGAAGAACAAGCGCCCAAATTGAACGAGAAGAGAAATGGTGATAGAGATAGGCTATCTGTCTAAGGGGTTAGAGATGGTTTGTATCAAGAAACCCAGGCTCTCTTATCCGAACCAAATTATCAGTGATCATGACAAACAGGACAAGAAAAAGAAAATATAAGAATTCTGAAGCTCTTATGTCACGAGAGGGAACATCCTGTTTTGTCAGAAGGTACTCCCCACGGCAGGATCTTTTTTTAAGGATGTGAACAGTGTCTGCAGCCACTTTTATAAGCAAACACAGACTTTCCATGGACACAGCAACCACTGGTCACACAGGCTCTTGAGCACTTGTAATGAGGCTAGTGTGAACAGAGGTGTGCCACAAGGGTAAACCAAACACAGGATTTAAAAGACAATGTGAAAAAATTGTATTCGTGAAAATTCTAACTCACTGATGACTACTTTTGTCCCCTTATTTAACACATCTGGATGCTGAAAGATTGCTTCATCCTGAAAGATAATTTCAGTAGCTTGTCTGATCTGTTCTTTGGTAGGATTGATTCCTGAAAAATATCCTTTGAGGCTCTGTACATTATTCAGATTTGAATGATTTTTAAGTACACCGTTGCTTGCTTTCTTTGTTGAGTGACAACATTCATCTGTGGTTTAGAAGCAAACCTTGTATACGGTAATGTAGTTCACCTTTTATTTACAGCTTGGAAAATCTGCAGTTACTTCTGCATTGCTCTCTTGTCTGCCAGTTCCAGGACTACAGTAATTTTCTTTTATTTAGCAAACATTTATTAAGTACCTATTGCATGCAAGGCATTGTGCTTCCCTGAATTTAGACATGTTGGATTTGGTGCTAATGGGACTTCAAGTATAACCATCCAGGGGCCTTAGATGCCTTTAGAAGTGAAAGGAAATGTAGACTGAATCTGCATAGCCGTTTGCTCAAGAAAAATTGAGATGTTTAACTTCACTGATCTTTAAAGAGATGCAGATTAATAAAAGGAAGAGATGCTTTCTAATATGCATGGAAGTGTCTAATTGAAAAAATACTCAGAACAAGATTGTGCTCCAACTAGGAGGCACATAGCCTGTTGGTAGAAATATAAATTGGTTTAGGTTTTTTTGGGGAAAAAAAAAAATTTAGCCATGAATGGTAAACAAGAAATTGTGTTACTCTTTAATAATCTCACTCCAGAAGATTTATCCCCAAAACGTGAACCAAAAGACAAAATCCCTGTGCGTCTTGAGAAGAGAGAAGGGAACCGAGAGTCACTAAATGGCTACTTACACTGAACACTTTGCATCATCTCCGTTAATCCCCGCAGCTGCCCTGTGAAGTGTCCCCACTTTACAGGCAAGGAAGCAAGGCTCAGACGGATTTAGTGATTTGCCAGTATCATAAAACATGTACATGGCAGAGCCCACTTACATTAGGCACCTGCCTAACTCAGACTAACCATAGGAGAACAGAAAAACAGATAAACCCATTATTAAACTCTGTGCAAACATTGTGTCATCATGTGGGGAAAAGGAGAAAAAATTACAAAGGAACAAGAATATAAAACTGTAGATAAACCATGGATACTAAAAGTTTGTACGCAGACTAGAGTAGTGAGAAAGGAAAAGTTTAGTTGGTTATAGTGGCAGAATTTAAGAGAGTAGTATTAAGATTGCCACGGTCTTTCTGAATTTTGAAAGATTGCTTTTATGAAAAAGATATGCTCATTTTGTATTTTTGAATGTGTTATTCATTGCTCTACATCCTTCTAGAAGGTACTCGAGCTGTTGTGTCTGGGTGCATCCTCTGTCATCACCGACTACCCTTTAACTCTTGAAAATGCTTCTATCAAGGTCCATCACCAGCAAAATCCCTACATCCTTAAACCCTTCTCTGACATTACTTGCATCTTGTTAAAACCCAAACCTGCATATACCCTGAAAACACTCCTTTCATGAAGCCCTCTGAGGTGGTAGCTCTGTTTTGTTTTTGTGTTTTTGATTCAAGTGCCTCCAGGAGAAGAAGGGGAGTGATGTCAAGTGTTGCATGCAAAACTGTGAAATGAGACTGAGAACTGTTGGATTTAGCAGCTTGTGTTTAATTGGGGGTTTTGATATGAGCAGTGGAATTGTTGGGGCAAAGCACCTGAATCGCCTGGCTTCTAGGATGTACGGCTTCTGGATTTTCCTTATTCCCCTGCATTCCTGCATTCCTCAGTCTGCACTTAAGCCCATGTTCGTCATCATTAAATGTCATGACTGAAAATATCATCCATGTGCTGATGGCACCCAGCATTATCATCTCCAACCAGACCTTTCTCTTGACTGCCACACTTATGTTGTCCATCTAAAGAGCTTTCAGGGTATCTCCATTTCTATGTCTAATAAGGGCTTCCCTGGTGGCTCAGTGGTAAAGAGTCTGCATGCCAATGCCGGAGACACCGATTTGATCCCTGGGTTGGGCAGATCCCCTGGAGAAGGAAATGGCAACCCACTCCAGTATTCTTGCCTGGGAAATCCCATGGACGGAGGAGCCTGGTGGGCTGCACTCCATGGGGTTGCAAAGAGTCAGACACGACTAAAGAAAGAAAGTGAAGTAGCTCAGTCGTGTCTGACTCTTTGTGACCCCATGGACTGTAGCCCACCAGGCTCCTCCCTCCATGGGATTCTCCAGGCAAGAATACTGGAGTGGGTTGCCATTTCCTTCTCCAGGGGATCTTCCCGACCCAGGGATCGAACCCGGATCTCCTGCATTGCAGGCAGATGCTTTAACCTCTGAGCCACCAGGGAAGCCCCAAGACAGGACTAAGCCTGAGTCCAAACTTAACTCCTGGCCTTACTTCCTCATCCTACCCCTCCAGACCTGCCCATCTCAGTCAATGGCATTTCCATTCCTTTTCCACTCAGGCCAGATTCCTGACATTCTCTTACCTCTTCCAGACACCTGCCGTCTCATGCCTGCATGATGGCGGGGCCTCTAACTGGTGTCTCTGCCTCTACCCCTGGCTCCTTCGCAGTGTGTCCTGAACAAGCAACCGGAACGATTCTTCTGTAATCATCATTGCTTTTCCATGCACACCCCCAGGTGGCTCCCCATCCTAATCAGATGAAGAACCACAGTCCTGCAAAGCTGTGGACCCTCAAAACCACCTGTTATTTCTCTGATTTTCTTTCTCTTCCTTCTTGGCTTTTACTCACCCCAGTCCAGCCTCACTGGTAGCATACCACACACACACCAGCCCATCTGCCTGACAGTCTCTGTGGAGACTGTTGCCTATGTTGAGAATTCTAAGAACTCTCCACCCAGCTCCATCAAAGTCGCTTTCTCACACATGCCTGCTCTGGACAGCGGGTACTCTCCAACCCCCTCACCCTATTTTTAATGGCACTTCTCACCTTCTGATGGGCTTGGCTGATGGCTCAGCTGGTAAAGAATCCACCTGCAGTCCAGGACACACGGGTTTAGTCCCTAGGTTGGGAAGATCCCCTGGAGAAGGAAATGGCAACCCACTCCTGTGTTCTTGCCTGCAGAATCCCATGGACAAAGGAGCCTGGTGGGCTACCATCCATGGGGTTGCAGTCAGAAACAAGTCAGCACATAAACTCATTACTCACCTTCTAACATATTTTTTACTCCATTGATTTATTGTATGTATCTTCTGTCTCCCGCTACAATGTAAAGCTTCAAGAGGACATGTTTATCTGGTCTCTTAATTGATTTTATCTCCAGCATCTAAAATAATACCTCCACCTAATAGATGCTGTGTTAAAAAATATGTTGAGAATATGAATGGTCAGTATGAAAGTGTCCCTGTTTCTACCTGATGACCCATGGATGCATGCAGAGAACTCTGCCTCATAAGAGTTTTTAATTCCTTTTCCAGTTTCTCAAGTGTTATTAACAGCCTTCGGAAAAGGACCACTGAGAAACACGGTGTCACGGGCTTGATTGTATATGGTCTTTTATTCTAAGCTGACAGCAGCTCCTCTAGAATGTAGCAGTGAGTGTCACAAATGCTAAAAATGTACAAGCAGCAGAGTAGATCCTTGACATTTTTAGGAATGTGTTCAAAGTTCTTCAAAAATCACCCAAACTACGGCTACCGTGATAGTATGTCTGCACTCATGACTCTCACAGATGCTGGTAAAAAGGAAGCCACCTGCTGCTGCAGATGCCAAGTGCCCTACTCACTGGAAGGGTCTCCCCCAACACCAGCCCCTTCGGGCTCAGGCCGTGTACCGCAGCCACATCACAAATTATAGGAGCTTCTGAGCCCCCAGTATCGCCCATGTATTCTTGAAACCAAGGACATTGGTGAAAGCTAAGGGGCCACAGATTATTTTATTCCACCTGCACATTTTAAAAACACTAATTTAAAAAAATCAGTTCCCCCAGGCCAGTCAACCTTGGTTTTAGAATATAATGTGGGGGGGCATCATTACAACTAAATAACAGCAGGACCACTATCACAAGCCACATGTGCAACCATTTATAACACACTGAGTTTTCACATCATGTTTATACTCTAAGCAAGCATTCATCCAATTTGATATTGATCTTCTGGGAATAAACCCTGAATGTAAGCAAAAAAATAAAGAAACTACACATTTGCTTTCATTTGTAAGCTAATTTTTAAATATATATCCTAGTTCAGAGAAAACCTTCTGCCACAGTGGCTTTCTGTTTTTAATGTAGTGCTTAGAAGCCTCTGACGGAGAAGAGTGGGAGTAAGGGGAGGGGATGCTGTTGCCATGGTGACAGCTGTCCAGCGTAAGCATCTCACAGCTCTTCCGTTTATCATGTATTTTAGGGCAATTCAAGCTGTTGGAACAAGATCGAGATATAAAGGAGCCAGTGCAATATTTCAACAGCGTGGAGGAGGTGGCCAAAGCATTTCCTGAACGCGTGTACGTCATGGAGGAAATAACATTCAACGTGAAGGTAGCGCTAAAGAACCAAATATTTGTCACTACTAACCTCCTTTGGCTTTTAGGTCTTCGTGTACACAGTTAAGTGCTCATCTGTGCATCTTCCTATGGAGGTTCCATCTTCCTCGTGGGTTGGTGTCAATGGCTAAAACTGGTCTTACAAGAACTGTGCTGTAGCTGAGCTGACCACCCAACCTGCTCCCCCCTCTCCATTATTACACTTAGTTGGCATTATCTTTGGCTAGAATAACTGTTAAGGCAGATCAAAAGTGGTTTTGGGGTTTTTTTCTCTCTCTCTTCTTTAAAATTCTGGAGTTTATTCCCTAATATGTAACCATTTTTTGGGCCAGATTCTTTTTTTTTTTTTTTTCCCATCTCCCTTATTTTTTATTTATTTTTTTACCTTACAATATTGTATTGGTTTTGCCATACATCTTGTGTGAGGCTAGATGCTCTGCTTGTGAGAGCAAGTAAAAGGCACTGGGTAAATCTAATACCACAGACTCACTTAAGAGAGAAACTTCAGAGTGTGCCTTGACATGAGCGTATAGTCTTCGTGGACTGTCCAGGTCAGTCTGCAGAGGAAAAGTTGAGGTCTCGAATGTTGCCCAGTAGGTGCTTGCTTTTCTTTCATTTTCTCTTGGCCACGCTGGGTCTTCACTGCTTGCCGTGGGCTTTCTCTGGTTGCGGTGCGCGGGCTCCTCACTGCGGGGCTTTCTCTTGGTGTGGAGCACAAGCTCTAGGGCTCGAGGGCGTCAGTAGTTGCGGCTATGAACTCAGTAGCCGTGATGCACGGGCTTCCTTGCTCTTCAGCATATGGAATCTTCCCAGACCAGGGATCAAACCTGTGTCCCCTGCACTGGCAGGCAGACTCCTAACCAGCTGGACCACCAGGGAAGTTCCCCAATAGGTACTATTAATCCTTGTTTATCAGAGAGCAGCTGAATAGTGTTTACTGTGCTGCATTGGATTTACACTCTATTTATTTATTTGGCCATGTAGCATGTGGGATCTTAGTTCCCTGACCAGGGATCAAACCTGTGACTCCTGCATTGGAAGCATGGAGTCTTCACCACTCTACTGCCAGGGAAGTCCCCAGTTTCGCATTCTTAAAGGGACGGTTCCATCCTCTCCTACACAGCAAGCTAGCTCCGTGAGAAAACCTGCTATTGAAGAAAGACTAACCAGAGAAGCAATGCCACCAACCGGGTGCAACTTCATTGCCCGCCAACCCTTTGCATTTTGTTCAGCAACATCCACAATTACACTGACGTTTTCGATAGTGTTCACATTGAAAGGATTTTCTCTTTAACCTCATTTCAGCAGGAAGTCCAACTCAGTCAGGGTTTTCTCTGAAAATTTCAAAGTCTTAGGAGCAGATTCTGGTTTCTTGGAAATCCACTCTATTAGAAAAACAGCCCACGTGGTGTCTTGGTCCAAGGATGCAAGTGTCTTTGCGGATGGGTCACCCCACCTACACTCCCAGAAAAGGCGGCAGATACCCAAAACAGCTTTCTTAGTGCAAAAGTCAGCCCATTTAATCGGCTAGGCTAAATCATACTTTGTCCCAGTGCTAAAACACAGCGCCATAATCTACTTCCTTTAGCTTTATTATTAAAATGGGTGAGATTTTGTGTTTTGTAAAGTCTTTTACTAACCGAAGTATGCTTATGTTCAGAGTATTTATAATTTTTAACTCCTTCAGTGGCTCAGGCTTGTATTCATTTACAGTTGAAGATTGTGAGAACGTGTTCATTTTTAAACTCTCTGAGATTCATTGGCTGTAAGTTAATCAAATCCTGTTTCATTAGTATCTTGATTTAAATCTCTTCTTAAAATTTATTTAGAATTAACTAAAAGAAAGAAAATTTTGTTTAGGAAGGAAAGTTAATGCTGTAAAACTCTCTTCTGAAACATTTCATTTTGCTTGTAAATGATGAGAAATCAGACATAATTTTTTTTTTTTTTTTACAATTTTCACGTATTAAAATCTAATTCAGTCTTTGGTGGCATATTGTTTACATGAAAGATCTGTTAAAAATACCTCTAAATGCTGTTTGTTTGTGAATTTCTATTGGACCAGCAATGAATGAAAAAATAATACTGAAACCAGTACATTTTGATAGGGTTTTTTCCCCCGCAGAATACCATGATCGGCTATATTGATTAAAATGTATGTAATAGAGATATCATTTAAAAGTTTAGCACAGTGGTGTGAATGTACTTAACACTGCTAACTCGTATACTTAAAAATGGTTAAGATGGTAAATTTCATGTTATGTATATTTTACCACAGTTTTTAAAAAGCAAGAAGGCAGTGGAATTCCTGCTGAAATGAGGCTAAACAGAAAATCCTTTCAATCTGAGTACTCTCTAAAATGTGTCAGGATAATTGTGGATGTTACAAATAAGTGTATGGAGTAATAGTTTATAGCATCTGTAGAGCTGGTTGAATTGAGGTTGAGTTCTATGCTATGCATGCATGAATATTTTAATACCTCTGGTCCATCACTGATAAAGTTTTAAGATGCCTTCACATCCAGCCTGCACTAATCATTAAGACAGCTTTCAATTCTCTTCAAGGAAGAGCCAATGAAGGAACCTCAAGAAATTTACGTAAAAAAATACAAGTCTGTGTGCTCAGTGAGTAAAGACGCACATAAATAAACAAACCAAGGAGATTTGTGGGAAAGATTTCTGGAAACTCCCTGCATTTTAAAAGAAAATGTTGGATGCCATGGTCTTCTTTAAAACTTGAT
Organism: Budorcas taxicolor; assembly: GCF_023091745.1. Lineage (NCBI taxonomy): Eukaryota > Metazoa > Chordata > Mammalia > Artiodactyla > Bovidae > Budorcas > Budorcas taxicolor. The sequence continues at coordinate 25,504,579 of NC_068931.1, forward strand.
TATAAATGTGCATGTATCAATATGCAGAGCTTAATGTCGAGAGCTCACCGGGGACAAGGAAGTGCTATGCTTTGTTGTTACATCCCCTGGAGGAGGAGAGAATAAAGGAAAAACAGTACAACCTATTCATAAATATAACTGTTACAAATATTGTTGAATATTATATAACATGAAATATGATATAGATATTATCTAGGAAGCAGTTTTTTGAAGGATAGGAGGATTCACAATTCCTTGAAAAATTTATCCTCTTCTTTATGCTTCAGATCAGTGTAAATTAGACCAAGAGAAATGACTTACAGTTAAGAACTGGCAGCTAACTGGCATCATCATAGTCAAAAGGCACAGTTATTTCTTGAAATAAAGAAATATATATGTATGCACATTTATTCATATATATTTACAAGTGCAAATTGAAGCATGAAAAGAATACAGAGTAAAACAGAAGTCTTGAAAGAACAAGAACTAGTTTTGTTATTTTCAAGACTATAGCAAAAATTTACCTAAAATTCAATGGATCATATTAGCACTATTTGAATGGGCATGGCAACCCACTCCAGTATTCTTCCCTGGAGAGTCCCCATGGACAGAGGAGCCTGGTGGGCTACAGTCCATGAGGTTGCAAAGAGTTGGACATGACTGAGCAACGAAGCACACACATTAGTACTGTTTACACATTTATTTCAAAATAAGATATTCCTTTTATCTTGAGCTAAAGAAAATACGTCTTTAAAAGATGACTTGATATTTAAAAATTATCTACCTGATTGCCCCATCGTTGGATGAACTGCATGAAATGAGTTAATATATATTAAATATTTAATTAGTTAAGCAGCAGATATATTTTGAGCACTAACTACATGACCAGCCTCATTATAGGCCCTGGGAGTAAATATCAAATATATAAATCCCTGCCTGCTTGGAAATTACATTCTGCTGGGGATATAGAATGTAAATAAGCAAATACAGATAACTATTATGTTGGCCCAAAAGTTCGTTTGGGTTTTTCTGTAAGATGATACAGAAAACCCACATGAACTTTTGGGCCAACCCAATACCTCCAAATAAAGAGAGAAAGATAGTAGATATACAGGTCTGGAGCTTGGGGTATAATATATATTGAGGGCTTACCAGCTTCTTGATGGCATTTGAAGCCATGGGGCTGAGTTCACCTACATCTCAACTGAGGGTGACCCACCCCACCCCCTCCCAGGGACAGTTGACAGTGTTTGGGTACAATTTTGATTGTCACAGCTTGGGGAAGGGAGAGGGACTACTGGTATCTAGTAACGGAGGACAAGGATACTGATAAATACCCTCCAGTGTCACAGGACAGGCCCCCAAACAAAGCATTATCGAGCAAAACCATCTAGAGCGCCAAGGTTGAGAACCCCTAACCTAGAGACTAGATGAAGAGTAGAGATGTGAGAAACAAGCCCTGGAGCTCTGCAGCCCTGGGGTGTAGAGGAGACAGAAAGGAGTAATAGATAGTAGACAGTAGAGCATGTGAGACCCCGGGAGCCAAAGGACGGGGTCCAGAGAAGAATGGGCACTTGTGGCCGAAGCCTAGCGATTAAATTAGATAAGGACTGGGAACTAACCATTAAATTTAGTAAAATGGGAGCCTTTGGAGGCTTTGAGAGGAAGGAAATAATAAGCAGCTCAGAGACCCAGAAAGCAATTAACCAGGGAAGCGTAGTAGGATGGTCCCAGGGTTCTATCAAAATAAATTTCAAGTGAAATTACTTAGCACCAGCTTCTTTTCCTTCCAGCCATCTTCAGTGGATAAATTGGGTTTAGTCTGAGTCGGGCTTTACCAAGTAGAATAACAGAGATCAGCAAAGAAGGCACAGATGAAGTGCCCAGGAGTGGCAGGTAGCAATGAGCCATGAGCTGTTCACTGGGTAAGGAAGTATGAATACGATAAATGAGATCTTGGAGATCCAGATGAAGTTAAGAGACTTCCAATGTGGCTTAAGAAAGCGAGGTGCAGACTAGGAGCAGCAATAGAATGTAGACTTCTTGGGATTAAATTTGAGGCAGTAACATAGGACATGACAGGAGTAGCTGTCTCTTCAGATCTAAATATGCCTGTTTTGAGTGGGCAGCCAAGGTGGGGGGAACAGAAAATGGCAGATGAGTAGGTCAAGAAAATGAAAGAATATGTTGGCAGGTACCATTCTAAAGGAGATCAGTCCTGGGTGTTCTTTGGAAGGAATGATGCTAAAGCTGACACTTCAATACTTTGGCCACCACATGCAAAGAGTTGACTCACTGGGAAAGACTCTCATGCTGGGAGGGATTGGGGGCAGGAGGAGAAGGGGACGACAGAGGAGGAGATGGCTGGATGGCATCACCGACTCAATGGACATGAGTTTGAGTGAACTCTGGGAGTTGGTGATGGACAGGGAGGCCTGGCGTGCTGCAATTCACGGGGTCACAACTGAGCAACTGAACTGAACTGAACCTCTTGCTGATCATTTTGTCTGTTTCCTCCAGTCCCTCCTAAGCTAATGGCATTCAGTGTTTTTAGAACAGCAGTCATCTGCCTCATTCGCCACTTTTTCTCTCTATTAATAACATCCAGCTTTTGGTTTCCATGGTGAGAATCTTGTTTTTGTTTACCCATTTTCCTGCCTACTTGTTTTTAACTGTGATAGGCATTTTTTAAATTACCTCTTTCAGTTTTTTCATCAACTGTCTCTATTCTCATGTTTACTTTCAAAGTCAGAAGATGTCTTATCTCTGAATTGGTCATTCCAAACCGAAGCCTCATTCCTCTATGCTTTAATAAGAAACATAGCTGTGCCAACAGTTTTCAGTCCTACTTCTCTCTTTAAACAAGGTGTCATGATCTAAAGGGCACATCAGACCAGGTAGTGTAGCTCAGGCTCTGGATTCAGAATTGAGGTCCAGACACTGACTGTGACCACGGGCAGGTCATAGGACCCTAGTGCCATCACCTGCAAAATAGGCAAAATACGGGAGATACCAAGGGAACATTTCATGCAAAGATGGACACAATAAAGGAGAGACAGTGTGGACCTAACAGAAACAGAAGACGTTAAGAAGAAGTGGCAAGAATACATAGAAAAACTACACAAAAAAGATCTTCATGACCCAGATAACTGCAATGGTGTGATCACTCACCTAGAGCCAGACATCCTGGAGTGCGAAGTCAAGTGGACCTTAGGAAGCGTCACTGCAAACAAGGTTAGTGGAGGTGATGGAATTCCAGTTGAGCTATTTCAAATCCTAAAAGATGATGCTATCTAAGTGCTGCACTCAATATGCCAGCAAATTTGGAAAACTCAACAGTGGCCACAGATTGGAAATATGTCAGTTTTCATTCCAGTCCCAAAGAAAGGCAATGTTCAAACTACCGCACAATTGCACTTATTTCACATGCTAGCAAGGTCATGCTCAAAATCCTCCAAGCTAGGCTTCAACAGTATGTGAACTGAGAACTTACAGATGTACAAGTTGAATTTAGAAAAGGCAGAGGGATCAGAGATCAAATTGCCAACATCCAATGGATCCTGGAGAAAGCAAGAGAGTTTCAGAAAAACATCTGCTTCTGCTTCATTGACTATGCTAAAGCTTTTGACTGTGCGGATCACAACAAACTGTGGAAAATTCTTAAAGAGATGGGAATATCAGACCACCTTACCTGAGAAACCCGTATGCAGGTCAAGAAGCAACAGTTAGAACCAGACATAGAACAATGGACTGGTTCAAAATTGGGAAAGGAGTGCGTCAAGGCTGTATATTGTCACTATGCTTATTTAAATTCTGTGCAGAATACATCAGGAGAAATGCTGAGCTGGTTGAAGCACAAACTAGAATCAAGATTGCTGGGAGAAATATCAATAACTTCAGATATGCAGATGACACCACCCTTACGGCAGAAAGCGAAGAGGAGGAACTAAAGAACCTTTTGATGAAAGTGAAAGAAGAGAGTGAAAAAGCTGGCTTAAAACTCAACATTCAAAAAACTAAGATCATGGCATTCAGTCCCATCACTTCATCGCAAATAGTGGGGAAACAATGGAAACAGTGACAGAATTTATTTTGAGGGGCTCCAAAATCACGGCAGATGGTGACTGCAGCCATAAAATTAAAAGATGCTTGCTCCTTGGAAGAAAAGCTACAACAAACCTAGACAGTGTACTTTTCTCTGTTTTATAAAGCAGAGACATTACTTTGCCAACAAAGGTCCATGTAGTCAAAGCTATGGTTTTTCCAGTAGTCATATATGGATGTGAGAGTTGGACCATAAAGAAGGCTTTCTAACTGTGGTGTTGGAGAAGACTCTTGAGAGGCCCTTGGACAGTAAGGAGATCCAACCAGTCCATCCTAAAGGAAATCAGTCCTAAATATTCATTGGAAGGACTGAAACTGAAGCTTCAATACTTTGGCCACCTGATGCAAGACCCAACTCACTAGAAGACCCTGATGCTGTGAAAGATAGAAGGCGGGGGAAAGAGGGACGACAACGGACAGATGGCATCACCAACCCAGTGGACATGAGTTTGAGCAAGCTGTGGCAGACAGTGAACGACAGAGAATCCTGGGGTGCCGCAGTCCATGGGGTAGCAAAGCGATGTACATGACTGAGTGACTGAAGAACAGCAACAGCTCCCCACCTCATAGATTTGTCATGAGAATTAAATGAAGCAGTGCATTAAAGCACGCATGCTTTGCAAGTGTCTTGTGTAGGGGCTGGCTACCTACAGTCTCAGGGCAAGACACCTGTTTTGTAAATAAAGTTTTATTAGAACACAGCCATCCCCCTGCACTTCCTGTTGTCTGTGGCTGCTTCAACAATGTAACAGTTGAGTCCAGTAGTTGCAACAGAGACCATATGGCCCACAAGCCTGAAATGATTACTCACTGGCCCTGTAAGAAAAAGTTGGCCAACCTCTGATTCAAAACATAAAATCCAACTAAGTGAAGTTTCACATCTAAAAAAAAAATTTCCTAACACAAATGATCTCACTTACCCTTTATTTAGTACTTTATACCCTGTGACTGAATATTGAGAACACAGTACATATGTTGTTGTTGTTTCTGAATACCCTTTCACCTCAAATACTTTTTTGGAGCCTTCTTATGCCAGAACATACATGCCAATACAAATGTCTCCTAGCCTCGCAAACCCAGCCCAGTAATAGTAAGAAATTCCCCCACACATGTATTTTCTCCCATCAAAATAAGACTAAAGCTAAGTCTTGTAAGTTCCGTCTTTTCTGTGACATTTGGAGAGAGAGCGAGAAGAAAGCGCAGCCTTGGACTTAGCAGTGGGTAGCTTGCAGCTCTCCTTAACTAGGGAAGAGGCATCTTGACTTCAGTACTGTTGCCCAGAAGCTTTCCAGATTCAAACGACTCCTCTCCACTCTGAGGGTGCCCGAACGCGCTAACCTGGATGCTGTAACGTTGCTCTTTTCATGCCAGTTAGTGAAGTCCAAGATCTCAGCCATTCCAGCACAGATTTCCCTGGAGGCAGAATAATAAGTTTGCATTGTCTCCGCTGGGCAACGTGCCCCAACTCAGGAACTGTGTGACATTTCGATCCCGTATGGAGCATCAGTTCAGTTCAGCTCAGTTCAGTCGCTCAGTCGTGTCCAACTCTTTGCAACCCCATGAATCGCAGCACGCCAGGCCTCCCTGTCCATCACCAACTCCCGGGGTTCACTCAGACTCGCATCTATTGAGTCAGTGATGCCATCCAGCCATCTCATCCTCCGTTGTCCCCTTCTCCTCCTGCCCCCAATCCCTCCCAGCATCAGAGTCTTTTCCAATGAGTCAACTCTTCGCATGAGGTGGCCAAAGTATTGGAGTTTCAGCTTTAGCATCAGTCCTTCCAAAGAACAAGAAGATCCATTCCTTCCAAAGGTCCAGGACTGATCTCCTTTAGAATGGACTGGCTGGAGCTCCTTGCAGTCCAAGGGACTCTCAAGAGTCTTTTCCAACACCACAGTTCAAAAGCATCAATTCTTCGGTGCTCAGCTTTCTTCAAAGTCCAACTCTCACATCCATACATGACCACTGGGAAAACCATAGCCTTGACTAGACGGACCTTAATTGGCAAAGTAATATCTCTGCTTTTGAATATGCTCTCTAGGTTGGTCATAACTTTTCTTCCAAGGAGTAAGCGTCTTTTAATTTCATGGCTGCAATCACCATCTGCAGTGATTTTGGAGCCCAAAAAATAAAGTCTGACACTGTTTCCACTGTTTCCCCATCTATTTCCCATGAAGTGATGGGACTGGATGCCATGATCTTCGTTTTCTGAATGTTGAGCTTTAAGCCAACTTTTTTGCTCTCCTCTTTCACTTTCATCAAGAGGCTTTTTAGTTCCTCTTCACTTTCTGCCATAAGGGTGGTGTCATCTCCATATCTGAGGTTATTGATATTTCTCCCAGCAATCTTGATTCCAGCTTCTGTTTCTTCCAGTCCAGCATTTCTCATGATGTACTCTGCATATAAGTTTAATAAGCAGGGTGACAATATACAGCCTTGACGTACTCCTTTTCCTATTTGGAACCAGTCTGTTCTTCCATGTGCAGTTCTAACTGTTGCTTCCTGACCTGCATCCGGATTTCTCAAAAGGCAGGTCAGGTGGTCTAGTCACCACTTAAGCCTGCACAGACCTCGTAAAAACCATTTCCTGTGGGCTGGGTCAGAGCTCCGCTGACAGTCCTGTCACCTGGGTGTCGGCTCCTGAGAACTAGGTTTGGCATCTGTTTCTGGCATGGGTTTCAGTGTCTTTTTTATTATTCAGTTATTTTTGGCTGTGCCGGGTCCTCCTTGCTGTGTGGGCTTTTCTCTAGTTGCGGCAAGCGAGGGCCGCTCTGTAGTTGGAGCTTGTCATTGCGACAGGCCCCAGGGCGCAGCTGCAGTAGCTGTGGCAGTGTGCTCAGTAGTTGCAGCTCCCAGGTTTTAGAGCACAGGCTCAGTAGTTGCGGCACACAGGCTTAGTTTTTCTGCAGCACGTGGGATCTTCGCGGACCAGGAATCAAATGGGTGTCTCCTGCACTGGCAGGTGTATTCTCCACCACTGAGCCACCAGGGAAGCCCCAGGATCATCTTTTTTTTTAATAGGGAAAATAAAATCATTTAAAGTTCGGAGAACTTGAGTGACAGCTAAGTTTCTCAGTGCTGAGAAGCATGACCAAGAATAAAGTGAAACACCATTATAAATAATCCAGCAGGACTAGGAAATTTATAGACTCAGTGTTTTGATGATCATCAAATGTTAGATCTGGAAAGGCCCTTACACATAGCCCCATCCCACTCCTCCTTTTAATAAATCGGAAAACTGAGAAACAGATGTCAGCTGACTTCATTGATTCATACAAAACCACAAAATGACTTAGCTGCAAAGCCTGGTCCCCTAATTCAATCCAGTTATCTTTTTTACTCCCTCGCATTCTGTCTGTGGATCTGAGATAAGGCCCATGACAATGATCAGAAGATCCTTTCACATAGACACAATAGCTTACATGATAAATTCATTTTCTTAAAAAAAATGTAAATAGGTGTATTCAATAATTACTGCTTAGCCAAATCCTTCTGCCTTTTGTATCTGAAATGTTGATGGTCTGACACACAGGATTTGGCAACTTTTGTGAATGTTACATCTGGCAATTTTTAAGACCTTACTTCATTCCTGAGCATATTGCCAGTATTTCAGAAATGAAACTCTGCTAGTACACTTGATGTTTTCTGTCAGCACTGGATGCAGTTTCTAATTAGATAGCACGTGTCAAAATGAACCCCTTCAAAAATGCTAGTGTAACACATTAACCAGCATTTTTTTTTTAAAGTATCAGCCAGTATTCACAGAGAAATAAGGTGGGTTCTTGCCTTGTTGCTTGAAGCAGTGGTGAAGATACAAGGAAGTGGCCAGAATGCGTCACTGAATCAATAAGCAAGAGTTATAAAGTTTAATATGATTCCTGCAACTTGATGCTGAACCTTGGATGTTTTCCAAGGCTTTTAACTTCCTGAGAATCAGCCAGTTTTCCCCCCAAAACATTGACTTGAGGCAGTCTGTGTGCCTTTTATCTTAATATATTCGTTCCCCTTTTTAAAGTTTCCATCTGAAAAAGTGCTGAAGAAATATCTTCCTGCTCTGCCAGCAGGTTAGACCGTATTTTGTTTCCATATGTAAAATAGCTAACAAATTAAACATATGTCATATTACTTCCTCAACTCATCTTAGAACACACTACAGACAAGGCTTTGAAAATACATTCGTGGAGAGGGTTTGGGCTGCTCTTGATTCTAACCCTTGTCATAATTATTTTACTCCCTGCCATCTCTCCGATCATGTTTACTTTTTAAAACAAATTTATTTACTTACTTTTGGCTGCACTGGATCTTTGTTGTGGCACACGGGCTTGGTTGCTCCTCGGCGTGTGTGATCTTCCCAGACCAGGGATCAAACCCCTGCCCTCCTGCCTTGGCAGGCGGATTCTTAACCACTGGACCACCAGGGAAGTCCTGTGTTTGCCTTTTAAAAGGCAAAACAGCTATGGCTAGACTTTACTCTGGGTACATGGACCATCCTATGGTCATCCTGTAAAGTAATACAAAATAGTGGAACTGAATTCTGAGTTTTTTGGTTGTTTTGTTTTATTAAGAGTATAGATCAGTCCGTCTAGTCAAGGCTATGGTTTTTCCTGTGGTCATGTATGGATGTGAGAGTTGGACTGTGAAGAAGGCTGAGTGCCGAAGAATTGATGCTTTTGAACTGTGGTGTTGGAGAAGACTCTTGAGAGTCCCCTGGACTGCAAGGAGATCCAACCAGTCCATTCTGAAGGAGATCAGTCCTGGGATTTCTTGGGAAGGAATGATGCTAAAGCTGAAGCTCCAGTACTTTGGACACCTCATGCGAAGAGTTGACTCATTGGAAAAGACTCTGATGCTGGGAGAGATTGGGGGCAGGAAGAGAAGGGGACGATGGAGGATGAGATGGCTGGATGGCATCACGGACTCGATGGGCATGAGTCTGAGTGAACTCCGGGAGTTGGTGATGGACAGGGAGGCCTGGCGTGCTGCGATTCATGGGGTCGCAAAGAGTCGGACACGACTGAGTGACTGAACTGAACTGAACTGATAGATCAGTCATGGTGGTCACATCATTCCTAGTTTACGATCCCAGTCCTAGTTTCTGTCTTGACCATTCAGTAAAGGAATCCTTCTCGGGTTGTATGTTTTTAATGATGTCAGACAAATGTTTTCCCCCTGTGTTTTTTTTTTTTTAATGGATAAGGCTTATTTGCTCTGGCATTTCCTACCTCTTCTAGAACCTTTGGAACATGATTAATTTTAGGGTAGCCAGCTCTGGGGGTAACTGAATTATAACAAAAATCCTGTGTAAAATGACTGTAATTTTCTCTTGAGTTTCTTAAAATGGATTGCACTTTCTATCATCCGAAAGAGAAGTACTTGAACAGAGTTTAAACTCATTCTCATCTCCGGGTCGGTATAGTTTTACCTTTAAATGGAAAGACCCCATACCCTAAGAATTAGGTGTTTTATGGTCTCATTTAAATTGTTTGTTGCCTCTTATGTTTGTTAGGTTCCTGCTTTAAGAGTCCGTATTTCGTTTCAGTTACCACTTCTGTTCTGCAGTGGGTTGAAAACTGGTAACCAAGTTGGGTAGAGTTTAGTTAGATAGGAAGAAGTACTCTAAATTAAGGTCCTTAAAGGCTTTTCCATAAGCCCTCATGTCACATCTCTTTTGGTTGCTCAGAGGCCTTTATTTCACTGCCTTTTTTGGGGGCTACATTTCAGAGAGATCAGAAATTATCAATTACTCTGCAGCCTGAATTTTGTCAGATGTAAGAATGAATTTTAAAAATGAAGAGTGAATGAATTTAGAGGTGGCCAATTTTTATTTGTAATTTCCAGTTTTTAAAAATCGCATCTTTTCCTTACCACAAGTCAGATGTCATTTATTTTCAAGAGTCATTCAGAACGATAAAATTGGATACAATGGTGAGGCTAATTATTTCAATGTTTGAAGACAGCCCAGTGCTTTTTTTGTCATCTGTGGTTTCGAGACCTCCTCTGAGAAACTACCGGTTGGCAAGCCCTCCTTTGCGCCGTCACAAATTAAATCATGGCCATTGTATTTGTCATCCTTGCCCTATTTCCTGTTTAAAAAAATAAAACGCTCAGGATTGACATTTGTCTTAACTCTTGATGCCCTTTGCTTCCTGTTTTCTGCCATTTTCCCGTAGAAAAGAGTTATAAAAACTGAAGTTTGGGGAGGAAGAGATCTAATATTGATCAAATACTGTCTAACCAAATATCGGTCAGATCAATCCTGATTTTTTTTTTCAAGAGTTGCAACTTTAACATCTATTCCATGTCAGTCTCTAAAAGAACTGTTCTTAGGGGAAAAGTTGCCTGTTAACAGAGCCGGGGAGAGGGAGAGAGAGTGTGTGTGTAAAATTTTACGTCAGTGTTTTTAAATGTTGCTTGACCCTGGGGTATTAACTCTGAATGGTGTTATGAACAGTAAAACCCTGATAGTTTCCTGGATTAGACCTATTAGAGTTGTTTAGATAACACACTTTGAATGACTTCCTCTCAGGAAACATTGAAACTGGAAATGTTAACCAGGCACGCATACCCAAGCACTTAGGACAGAACACGCTGTTTCTTTTGCTATTAAAAAAAAAAATCTTAAAGAAATTATGCAAATAAATCACATGTGTAGAAACCAGAGGAGATTGTTTGGCTCAGCTGCCAAAGGAAAAACACTTATTTATGATCTCCTTCCTCTGTCACTGACAGTGACCACAAGATCGGTCAGTATGCTAGTCTCCTAATACTTACAGAGCTAATTGCCAGTGTGAACGGTGACATCAGAGTTGGAAGCTTGGAATCACAGATTGTGTGCACATATGTTACGTATTTTTTTATGTATGGCAGTAGGAGTAACTTCCTTTAGAAGTACAGACATACAGGAATCTGTAGACAAAACTGTTGCGTGCGCCTGGAGCATGACATTTATTGAAGACGGTTTTGATCTGTTTAATCTGTGTGAATTCTGCCTCACAAAGCATGTGGACATTCTCTTTCAGTTTCATTTGGTGTGCGGTACTCACCAGATCTATGATTTTTTTCATCCTGGAAGGTGTATGTTTATAAAGGTAAATAAGGAAAAATAGTACCAAAGTTACTGACTCTGGAAGCTAGAAAGAGATGTTTCTTCTTATTCCCTCATGTTTGAGAAGCACTGTTGGCTCCCTGTTCCCTGGAAACAGTTTGTTGTATGAGTGAACACGTGTGTGTGTGTGTGTGTGTGTGTGTCTCAAATCTCATGAGAATGCTTTCTCTCAACATTCCTGTCTCCAACCTGATCTAAATGGATGGACTGCCAAGTTTTTATTTTGCCAAGTTCCAATAAAAAGGAAGTACAGCACTGCCTCTGAGCTTGTTGGAGACGAGTTTATCCTAAAACAGTGTATTATGAATCATTTCAATATGTTCACTTCCTTTGGGATGTAACTGTAATGATATTTCAGGCCCTATTCTGACATTAAGTTTTATTCCGGGATAACACATTCAAAAAAAATTTGAGCAGTTCTTTGGTACAGAAGGAAAGATAATGCTTAGAGATAGTGGTTTGGGCTTGAAAGCAGTAGTGCATGAAAACAGAAAACAACCTGAAAATACAGAGACGTGAAAGGCAATGTGAAACAATTATAAAAATTAAAACTTTTAAGAATTATTGTTAATAAAAGTAATAACAGTTGTTACTGAGAGCGTACCACTGTGGGAAGTTGTTTACCTACAGTAATTAAGCTTGAGAAGTCGCTGATGGTGTTCTCATTTTCCAGATGAGGAAGCTGAGACTCAGAAAGGTAAAACACAGGACTTCCCTGGTGGTCCAGTGTGTCCAATGTTAAGAATTTGCCTTCCGGTGCAAGGGATCTGGGTTCAATCCCTGAATGGAAAGCTGAGATCCCACATGCCACATGACACCTAAGCCCAAGTGCCACAGCTGGAGAGCCCAAGCACCACAACGAAGATCCAGCACAGCCAAAAATAATAAATAAATAAAACAAAATGGCAAAACTTTTTCTAAGGTTACTTAACAGTAAACAGGATTCAAACTCATGTTGTAGCTTAGTTGTTAGTATTGTACCATTGATAGTATGGTACCAATTAATTTCCTAAGGCTGAGTGAAGTTGCTCAGTCGTGTCCAACTCTTTGTGACCCCATGGACTGTAGCCTACCAGGCTCCTCCATCCATGGAGTTTTCCAGGCAAGAGTACTGGAGTGGGTTGCCATTGCCTTCCTAAGGCTGTGGTTCATTTATTCATCACCAGGGATCAGCAGACTTTTTCTGTAAAGGGACAAAGAGTGAATAGTTTGGAGTTTGCAGGCCGTACAGTCTCTGTTGCAGCTACTCAACATTGCCAGTGGAGCATGAAGGCAGCCACAGACCATGCAGAAACAAATGGGCGTAGCAGTGTCCTAATAAAACTTTATTTGTAAAATCAGGTGGAAACTGTCAAGATCATAAAGAAACAAGGCAAGTTCAAGAAATTCACATAACAGAGAACTGGGTGCAATATGGTATCCTGGTTTGATCTGGAAACAGAAAAAGGACCTTTGTTGAAAAATTCAGTGAAATCCAAATAAAGCTTATAATGTAGTTAATAGACTATACCAATGTTCATTTCTTAGTTTGATAATGTGCCATGGTTTTATAAGATGTTAATAGAAGACGCTAGGTGAAGTGTATACAGGTACTCTCTGTACTATCTTTGCAACTATCCTACAAATCTGAAAGTATTCCAAATAAAAGTTAAATTTTATTTATTTGTTATTGATTTAAACTCCTAAACTAACTCCAATATAGAGAAGTCCATGTGAATGCTGAGACCAAAAATAAACACAGTTAAGTTGAGGTCTTGTCAAAAAATAATTATAAAACTTATCTGAGTCCCCTAAAATGGATCTTAAACCTTTGGAGCCTGAACTCCTGTTAAAAGCAATATTCTTCTGCCATTTATGTGCTGATAAATGCCTCCTCCAGAATAATTCCTGGCCAGAGACAACAGAACTGTCTGGTTTTTTATAGCACTGCTGTTAATTGGCTTTTGCCCAAGGTTAAAATTATGTAAAGATGACCTGGAATGAGTAAGAAATTATTTACAAGGATTCTTACTACTTAGTTCTCCAAGAACATAATGATTACTACCCATTAAGCAATATGCTTAAGTCACTTTACCCAAGATGCTTTGGTAACATACAAGAAAAAAATCCATCTCAGGCTTAATGTAAGCCTGATACTAAACATGATAAAGATAAAATAGAACCATAGGCTAATCTCACCTGTGACTGATATTGGGTCGGCCAAAAAGTTCGTTGGTGTTTTCCATAAGATGCAATGGAAATCCCAACAAAGTTTTTGGCCGGCCCAGTACCTCACACATAGACCACATGCTGTTTAGGAGAATCTTGCAGTATACTTTTAAGTGCACCATGATCACGCAGAGATTATTTCAGGCACGTAGGGTTGCTTTGGGGCTTCCCTGGTGGCTCAGCTGGTAAAGAATCCACCTGCAATGGAGACCTGGGTTCGATCCCTGGGTTGGGAAGATCCCCTGGAGGAGGGCATGGCAACCCACCCTAGTATTCTTGTCTGGAGAATCCCCATGGACAGAGGAGCCTGGCGGGCTACAGTCCATGGGGTCGCAAAGAGTCGGATGCAACTAAACGACTAAGCACAGCACAGGGTTGTTTTAATATCTGGAAATATACTGTTATATTATAAAATCCATACATCAAAATTTAAAATAAACACATGACTATCTTATTGGATACAGAAACAGCGTTTGGTAAAAAATAAAATTTAATTTCATTGTAGAAACTTTTAGAAAGCTAGAATTGGAAAGACAAATCAGTAATAATGATTTTTTTAAATATCCATTTCAAACGGACAGATTTTTTCATAGTTGATGTTAAAACACAAGTGATATTCACATTTAAATCTGAAATGACACTCTTACCACCACCACTCTGTTATGAGAAGAAAGGATGAAAACTTTAAAAATGAAACAAAAAATTTTTGTTTGCATAAAAAACAATCACCTAGGAATCCCAAGAAAATGAACTGGGAAAACTATTACAATAAGATTACTGGACACAGAATATCAACAAAGCATATTTAACAACACAAATGAACAGTAATATTCAGGGACTGATAACAAAGGCAGACTTAAATACCAATGAGGGAAATAAAAGATCTGAGTACATGATGAGAGTTTTCATGTGACTTTGGAAATATGACTATCATGATGTTACTTCTTATCAAAAAAGCACCATGTAGATGTGCTTCCAATAAAATTACCAATGCAAACCATGGACAGGATGATACTAAGGTTTGTGGCGGGTGGGAGGCTCCCCTGGTGGCTCTAATGCAGGAGACAGATTCAGTCTTTGGTCCTGGAGGACCCTACCTGCTGCAGAACAGCTGAGCCCAAGTGCCACAACTACCGAGCCTGTGCTCTAGAGCCATGTGCCCTAGAGGCCATGCTCTGCAGCAAGAGAAGCCACAGCAATGAGAAGCCTGTGCACCAGAACTAGAGTTTAGCCCCTGCTCGCCGATACTAGGGGGGAAAAGCCCGCGCACAGTGAAAACTCAGCACAGCCAAAAATAAAGTTCATCTGGAGAAATAGATTAATATCTAAAAAAATATCTAAAATTTCCTACTGTCATATTTTCTTTGAAGTTTTTATTTTGAAATAACTTCTGTCTTAAAGAATTGTTGCAGGAGTAATATAAGATCTCCCTAACCACTTTCGATTCACCAGCTCTTAGCATTTTGCACACTTGTTTTGTCATTCTGTATGCCCACATATATACATATATATGTATAACTGACACTTTTCTGAACCATTCAAGAATGAATTGTATATGTTATGCCCTTTGCCCCTTAGTAGTCAGTGTATATTTCTGAAGAATAAGGGTATTTTTTAATATAAGCACAGTGCATTGATAACAGTACTTTTATTTAGTCTATATTCTGACTTTGCCAAGTGTCCCAATATAGGACTTTATAGCATTCTTTCTTTGAGTACAGAATTCACTCCAGAATCATGTGTTACATTTACTTTTCATTTTGTTCTTTCACTTTAATCTGGAACAGTTCAACTTTTCTTCGTTTTTCATCACATGGATGTTTTTTAAGAATACACACTAGATATTTTACAGAATATTTCTCATTTGGAGTTTGTCTGATATTTGCTCATGATTAGATTCCATTAATGAATGCCCTTGTAGTTGGAATGTTACGTGAATGAGGTTCTGACTCTCTCAGGGAATCACACCCACAGGTATGTGATGGAAATACACTTCTTTTGGGTGAGTTTAGATTTTATCACTTGTTTCTACCCTCTACAATTACTTTTCCTCCTCTGGCAATTAATAAGCTTCTGGACAAAGACATTTTAAGATCTTGCCCATTACCATTTCTTTAATCAAACTTCCATAAATTCAGTAACTATTAATGATTCTAGCATATAATCTTTACTGTAATAAGTACAAAATTATAATTTTTCCAGTCCCACCACTTCTCCACATTTGTCAGGTTTTCCCCCACTCATTTTTTTCATTCATTCATCTTTTTGTTAACAATATGGACCAATGGGGGCTAATTCAGGCCTGTATCCTTCTGACAGGATCCCATCATCTTAAGGGCATTTCTTTACTTCCCAGCACAACAGAACATTCCCAGCTCATCTTTTATCTTTCTTACGCTAGCCTTGGAATCAGTCACTTATTCCAGGAGCCCTGGTTCCTTTTAATGAGGAATGGTGATAGTGGGAGTCTTTGCTTGTTTTCTGTTTGAAAGGACAAAGCTGACTAATGTGTGTTTGTGTGTGTGTCTTCTTAAAATTATGAGTTCATACTAAAGCCTTCAATTCCAGTCCAACTCCATGAAATTCTTTCTTGCTTTTCTCAATTCCATACTTCTGTCTCCCCTGCCACAGTGAAAACTCCCAAACTATGGACACATTTACTCATTTGTTGAATCCTACAACACATGTAAAGTTGTTTCAGATTTGCTGTCCCTATAGCTCTATGCAAAATAAATCTACTAAAAAGAACACAATCTTGGTCGGTCTTTTGTTTTCCCAACACCCTCTTCCGACAAGAAGACTCTACACATGGACACCAGATGGTCAACACCGAAATCAAATAGATTATGTTCTCTGCAAGCCAAAGATGGAGAAGCTCTATACTGTCAGAAAAAACAAGACCAGGAGCTGACTGTGGCTCAGATCATGAACTCCTTATTGCCAAATTCAGACTGAAATTGAAGAAAGTAGGGAAAACCACTAGACCATTCAGGTATGACCTAAATCAAATCCCTTATGATTATACAGTGGAAGTGAGAAATAGATTTAAGGGACTAGATCTGATAGAGTGCCTGATGAACTATGGACGGAGGTTCGTGACATTGTATAGGAGACAGGGATCAAGACCATCCCCAAGAAAAAGAAATGCAAAAAGGCAAAAAGGCTGTCTGAGGAGGCCTTACAAATAGCTGTGGAAAGAAGAGAAGCGAAAAGCAAAGGAGAAAAGGAAAGATATAAGCATCTGAATGCAGAGTTCCAAAGAATAGCAAGGAGAGATAAGAAAGCCTTCCTCAGCGATCAATGCAAAGAAATAGAGGAAAACAACAGAATAGGAAAGACTAGAGATCTCTTCAAGAAAATGAGAGACACCAAGGGAACATTTCATGCAAAGATGGGCTCGATAAAGGACAGAAATGGTATGGACCTAACAGAAGCAGAAGATATTAATAAGAGGTGGCAAGAATACAGAGAAGAACTGTACAAAAAAGATCTTCACGACCCAGATAATCACGATGGTGTGATCACTCACCTAGAGCCAGACATCCTGGAATGTGAAGTCAGGTGGGCCTTAGAAAGCATCACTACAAACAAAGCTAGTGGATGTGATGGAATCCCAGTTGAGCTATTTCAAATCCTAAAAGATGATGCTGTGAAAGTGCTGCACTCAATATGCCAGCAAATTTGGAAAACTCAGCAGTGGCCACAGGACTGGAAAAGGTCAGTTTTCATTCCAATCCCATAGAAAGGCAATGCCAAAGAATGCTCAAACTGCCGCACAATTGCACTCATCTCACATGCTAGTGAAGTAATGCTCAAAATTCTCCAAGCCAGGCTTCAGCAATACATGAACCATGAACTTCCAGATGTTCAAGATGGTTTTAGAAAAGGCAGAGGAACCAGAGATCAAATTGCCAACATCCACTGGATCATGGAAAAAGCAAGAGAGTTCCAGAAAAACATCTATTTCTGCTTTATTGACTGTGCCAAAGCCTTTGACTGTGTGGATCACAATAAACTGTGGAAAATTCTGAAAGAGATGGGGATACCAGACCACCTGACCTGCCTCTTGAGAAATCTGTATGCAGGTCAGGAAGCAACAGTTAGAACTGGACATGGAACAGACTGGTTCCAAGTAGGAAAAGGAGTACGTCAAGGCTGTATATTATCACCCTGCTTATTTAACTTCTATGCACAGTACATCATGAGAAACACTGGGCTGGAAGAAGCACAGGCTGGAATCAAGATTGCTGGGACGATGCATGATACTGGATGCTAGGGGCTGGTGCACTGAGACGACCCAGAGGGATGGTACGGGGAGGGGGATTCAGGATGGGGAACACGTGTATACCTGTGGCGGATTCATGTTGATGTATGACAAAACCAATACAATATTGTAATTAACCTCCAATTAAAATAAATAAATTTTTATTTTTAAATAATAAAAAAAAAGATTGCCAGGAGAAATATCAATAACCTCAGATATGCAGATGACACCACTCTTATGGCAGAAAGTGAAGAGGAACTAAAAAGCTTCTTGATGACGGTGAAAGAGGAGAGTGAAAAAGTTGGCTGAAAGCTCAACATTCAGAAAACGAAGATCATGGCATCTGGTCCCATCACTTCATGGCAAATAGATGGGGAAACAGTGGCTGACTTTATTTTGGGAGGTTCCAAAATCACTGCAGATAGTGATTGCAGCCATGAAATTAAAAGACACTCCTTAGAAGGAAAGTTGTGACCAACCTAGATAGCGTATTGAAAAGCAGAGACGTTACTTTGCCAACAAAGGTCTGTCTAGTCAAGGCTATGGTTTTTCCAGTAGTCATGTATGGTTGTGAGAGTTGGACTGAAGAAAGCTGAGCACTGAAGAATTGATGCTTTTGAACTGTGGTGTTGGAGAAGACTCTTGAGAGTCCCTTGGACTGCAAGATGATCCAACCATTCCATTCTAAAGGAGATCAGTCCTGGGTGTTCATTGGAAGGACTGATGCTAAAGCTGAAACTCCAATACTTTGGCCACCTCATGCAAAGAGTTGACTCATTGGAAAAGACCCTGGTGCTGGGAGGGATTGGGGGCAGGAGGGGAAGGGGACAACAGAGGATGAGATGGCTGGATGGCATCACTGACTCAATGGATGTGAGTCTGAGTGAACTCCGGGAGTTAGTGATGGACAGGGAGGCCTGGCGTGCTGTGATTCATGGGGTCTTGAAGAGTCGGACACGACTGAGAGACTGAACTGAACTATATAGTCAGTGTTCCACAGGCACTTTGATTATTTCTCTGTCTCCAGTACTACTAGTTTATTCATTTGAAATGCAGTTGAGTTCATCTGTTTCCATTTGCATTCAGTTTTTGTTTAATTTCTTGTTAATTTTATTATTTTTATTTTTACTATGTAGACCATTAGCCCACTTTCTAACAGTTGAAACTCTCTAGCATGGTTTCCTCCCCGAGGTGTCACTTGCCCTCATGTCCCTTCCCCCAGGTTCCTCACTCCCCTCCCTCCTTGAAGTAACCAGTTTCATTGTTTTCTGGTTAATTTTTCTTATGTTGCTTTATAAAAGGCAGAAATACATGTATACTAACTTTTCCTTCTTTCTTAAACAAGATGGTGGTATACCTTATACATTAAACTTCGTCTATTCTGGAAGTCATTCCATACCAATTCATTTAACTAACAGTCCTCTTTCTTTCTCACATAGTATCAGTTCATGTGTGTACCACAGTTTATTCAATCAGTTGTTGATGTTTGGGCATTTAAATCGATTCCAATATTTTACGAATACAAATAATGCTATAATCAATAACCTTGAACATGTGTACTTTCATACTGTTGGAGAAATATCTTTGGGGTAAATTCCTAAAAGTAGCATTGCTGAGTGGAAGGATAAATGCATGAATAGTTTGGTTAAATATTGCTGAAGTCCCTGCCCCTGGGCTTGTACTATGTTGCATTTCCACCAGCTATGAACTAGAGTGCCTATTTCCCCATAGCTTTACCAACTGAGTGCAGTGTCAAGCTTCTGAATATTTATCAGTATTCTAGGTAAGAAATGGTATCTCAGTGTAATTGTAGTTGACATTTCTCTGGTTGTGAGAGAAGCTGAACAGCTTTTCATAGATGTATGCATCTTTTTAGTGGGCTGATTTTTCACGACATTTCTGTTTTTCTGGAGGGTTTGGGGTCATTTTTAAAGAGCTGCTTATGTATTAGGGATATTAGTTCCTTTTCTGTGATATACACTGGAAATATTTTCTCTCAGTCTGTTACTTGACTTTTGACTTTGATTCTCTTTTCCCTGTCTATCCAAAAACTTTGAGTTTTTGGAATAACCACAAGTGAGGGCTATTGTTTATCAGATCTCAAAATGTATGATAAGGATATAGAAATTAAAACAACATTGTTATGATGTGAAAATAGGCAGAAAGGTCATTAGGAAAAAATATCTGTATGCATTTGGATGTATGTGTTTTATAAATTTAATATATGATAAATGTGGCACTTCAAATTTGAGATGAAAGGGATGGTTATTTGGAAATGTACTGGACACTAAGCTAGCTATTTAAAAAATTAAAGCCCTATCTTAAATAATCCAAAGAAATTTTATGTAAATAAGATAAATATTTAATAAATGAAACCATCAAAATAGCAGAAGAAAATATTGGTTAATGATATCAGCATTTCTCAACCTCAGCAATCGTGAAAATTGGACTGGATGAATCTTTGCTGTGGGGGCTGTCCTGTGCCTTGTAAGCATTTTTAGCACCATTCTTCGTCTCTGCCCACTAGATGTAAACAACACCGTCACAGTCACGGCAATCTGGAACGTCAGGACACCCAGGGAGGTGGGAAGGGGACAGAAGCACAGCTCAATGGGAACCGCTGATCTGCATCTACTCAGCAAGAAGGAGCATAACACCAAGAATGAACTCTCAAAGGAAATCTTTTAAAATGTTTGCTACATTAAAAAACAAAACAACTAATACTTAAGCCATAGAATTGAAATTCAGGCAACATATTAGGAAATATATAGCATAAACGACATTCACCTTGCATAAAAAGCTGTCAGTAAGATGACCATCACAGGGCTTCCATGGTGGTCCAGGGGTTAAGAGTCCGTCTGCCGAAGTAGGGGACACAGGTTCATCCCTGGTCCGGGAAGAGAAGTGTGCCTTGGAACAGCTAAGCCTGGTCCACCACAACTGCTAAGCCCAAATGTCTCAATTACTGGAGCCCATGCTCCAGCAACAAAAGAAGCCACCAAAACAAGGAGCCCAAGCACCACAACGAAGAGTAGCCCCTGCTCACTGCAACTAGAGAAAGCCCAGGCACAGCAGCCAAGACCCAGTGCAACCATGAATAGATATATAAATCTTAAAAAGAAAAGACAACCATCACAATAGAAAAAATGGGTCAGGGACACAAGAAGACAGTTCACAAAAGAAAAGCTCTAAATAGCCTGATAAATATCAAAAAATCTTTACAAGCATAAATAAATGCAGGTTGCATGCATTACCTTTAATACTGGTAAGCATTAGTCAGCATGCATATGGGGAAACAACCTCATAAAGTAGAAATATGAGTATGTAACACTTCTGATTTAGCACACACACACACATAATACACCTGAAGTATTGGGCTGGCCAAAAAGTTCATTTGGGTTTTTCATTACATCTTACAGAAAAACCTGAACAAACTTTTTGGCCAACCCAATACAGTGGGCAACACATATTAGACCTTTCAAATATATATACACAGCTTTGTTCATGCATTCTGTTTCTGAGACTTTATCCTAAGGAAATAAAGTGTAAAATGTTTGCAGTACTATTTATAATTGTTAAAAATTGGGAAATCCCATCTGCCTAACAGTAGGGAATTGGTCAAATAAATTAAGGCATAACCATATATAATGGAATATGTTAGGTCAGTATTAATATTAATGGAGTATATGCACAGGAAAATAGACAAATTACAGTGAGAAGCAGAGCAATAAAATTGTATATGTATTAATATATATCCCTGAGATAGATTAATATACTTGTTTCTTTTTGTAGAAAAGTAATTTAAATTTTTGAGTTTGAGTGGTACAATAAGCATAGTAATATTAGTTTTGCTTAAAACATCACTCAAGAATTTTTAATTTTTATATTAAAATAGAGTTGATTAACAATTTTGTGTTACTTTTAAGTGTACAGCAAAGTGATTAAGTTGTACATATACATGCTATCTCTTTTTTAAGTTCTTTTCCCACATAGGTTATTGCAGAACATTGAGCTGAGTTCCCTGTGCCGTATAGTAGGTCCTTGTTGGTTACCCATGTTCAACACAGCAGTGTACACGTCAGTCTGAACCTCCCGACTGACCGACCCCTCACCCCCAGCCCTTCCCTGCTGGTAACCATAAGTTATTTCTTTAAGTCTGTTTCTGTGTTATAAATAAGTTCATTTGTGTCAGCTTTTTTTTAGATTCCACATATAAGCAATATCATATGATAATTTGTCTTTGCTTAATTCACTTAGAATGATAACTTCCAAGTCTATCCATGTTGCTATAAATGGCATTATTTCATTCCATTTAATGGCTAAGTAGTATTCCAATGTATATATGAACCAGTGTTTGGGGGGATTTTTTAGCCTATGGTTGTTCAGCAGTTAGGTGTGACTTTGGTGTTTCATAAGAAGTTGTACTCACATCCTTCTACTCTGCCATCTTTTCTTTCTGTTTTTATAAAATTGTTAACGAGTTATCTTTAGTGACTGGTCAGGTTATAGAATTTGCTCATTTTTATATCTGTATTTTCTAATAATTCTTCCAGTGAATGTGAGTAGTTTGTATAATAAAAGAATAGGAGAAATGAGACATTTCTCAAATCCTTTGTCCCAACTTTAGAAAATTTAATAAAATTAGCAAAACTTTAAAGGTAAAAAAGTAGTAGAATTTTAATACTTTAAAAGGTATTTTCTACTTTTTCTACCTATTTTCTACCTATTAGTATTCATGGAATTCATGGAAGTATTTGTATAATTGAAAAAGATACAGTGATAAAATTAAGGTCTCAAAATAATTATCTACATGGTAGAATACATAGGAAAAGAAACTAGAAAGATGTTTATCAGACCATTAACCATAGTCATCAGGCTCGTGGCTGTTATTTTCTTTTTATGTTTTTCTTCTGTATTTCTCAAAATTTTACTAAGGAATACAAAGTACCTTGTTCTTCAGGAAAAAAAGTTTTTAAAAACTTTTTAATAGTCTAAAAACTCACATCATCCTGTTATTGTTAACCACAATAGAGAAATGGAGTGTCTAAATTTAGTATTAAAAAAACAGCATTTTCCTTTGTGCCCGCACACCTGTGTCTTAATATCAAGTTTTCTACTTCTCCGTGTGAATAAGCTAAGGAAAACCCTGAAATTTTATTTATCCTATTGTAGGTTGCTTCGGGTGAATGCCATGAAGACACCGAAGTTTACAACATCACCCTGTGTACAGGGGATGAACTCACTCTAATGGGCCAGGCAGAAATCCTTTATGCAAAGACTTTCAAGGAGAAGTCACGACTCAACACCATCTTCAAAAAGATTGGGAAACTCAATTCCATCAGCAAGCTGGGAAAAGGCAAAATGCCCTGCCTCATTTGCATGAATCACCGGACCAACGAGAGCATCAGCCTCCCGTTCCAGTGCAAGGGCAGGTTTAGCACCCGAAGCCCCCTGGAGCTTCAAATGCAGGAGGGCGAGCACACCATCCGCAACATCGTGGAGAAAACCAGGCTCCCTGTGAACGTGACTGTGCCCAGCCCACCACCCAGAAACCCGTACGACCTCCACTTCATCCGCGAGGGGCACCGCTACAAGTTTGTGAACATCCAGACCAAGACAGTGGTGGTCTGTTGTGTGCTGCGGAACAACAAGATCCTCCCCATGCACTTCCCTTTGCACTTGACCGTGCCCAAGTTTAGCCTCCCGGAACACCTGGTCAAGGGAGAGGGATGGCCCGAAACCCTAGTCCATCACTGGCTGGGTATCTGCCAAGAACAGTTCGACATCGATGAGTATTCACGGGCAGTCCGCGACGTGAAAACCGACTGGAACGAGGACTGTAAGAGCCCCAAGAAGGGCCGGTGCGCCGGCCACAACCACATGCCCAATTCCCTTAGCTATGCTCGCGATGAGCTCACCCAGTCCTTCCACCGGCTCTCGGTCTGTGTGTATGGCAACAATCTCCATGGCAACAGCGAGGTGAACCTCCACGGCTGCAGGGACCTGGGGGGAGAGTGGGCCCCCTTTCCTCACGACATCCTACCGTATCAGGACTCGGGGGACAGCGGGAGCGACTACCTTTTCCCAGAAGCTGGTGAAGAATCTGCCAGCATGGCAGGGAAGTCTGAACTTCCTTATGAAGAGCTGTGGCTGGAGGAAGGCAAGCCCAGCCATCAGCCTCTCACTCGCTCCCTGAGCGAGAAGAGCAGATGCGACCAGTTTCGAGGTTCTGTCCGGTCCAAGTGTGCAACCTCTCCCCTTCCTGTGCCCGGAGCGCTGGGTGCAGCAGTGAAATCTGCAGAGATCGCCCTACCTCCGCCTCCAGTGCCTCCCAAATCCGAAGCTGTAAGTCCTTTCTGTTTTGGGGGTGATGGGCCAGTTCTGTCTCTCTGCTCAGTCCTCTGCTAATTTACTTTCTTTCTTAAAGAAAGGAAAACTCCCCAATGCAAGGTGATCAGAATGAGCAATTTGCTGAATTTGGAGTGAAATAGAAATACTTGGTAGATTTTTTTTTTACCAGTTGGGAGTTGGAATTTTACTTTATGTTTGATGAGAAATGTGTGTATGTGTGTGTTGCTCAGTCATGTCTGATTCTTTGCGACCCCATGGACTGTATAGCCCACCAGGCTCCTCTGTCCATGGGATTTCCCAGGCAAAAATACTGGAGTGGGTTGCCACTTCCTCTTCCAGGGGAATATTCCCAAGAAACTCAAGAGAATTTTATTAGGAGAGGTTTAAACGTGCTGCCTGGAGTACAGATAATAGGGAGGAGAGGGCAGAAGGCTGAGCAGAGAAAAGATATGAACTTGGTAACAGGTATGGAATGATGACGCCCTGAGCTCCAGCCGTCAGTAGCAGCAGATGGCAGGGAGAAGTGAGCTGCTTGGGAACATTTCAGAGATGCAACTGGCAGTATTACTGACAAATTGGGCGTGAGTAGTGAAGGAGAGAAATCAGGAGACACTCTGAGATGTGTAGCCTGAGCAGCAGAGTGGGTATTAGCACCACTTAGACTGAAGGAATAGATTTATTTGGTGGGGGAGAAGGATCAAGAGTCGTCTGTCAGCATCATTTGTAACTCTCTCTTCAAAGTTACATTGAGATCAGAGTGTCATGGATGTACTCACACACACACATTGAGATCTGAGCATCATGGGTATGCTCATGCATACACATTGAGATCAAAGCATCATGGGTGTGCTCACACACACGCATTGAGATCAAAGCATCATGGGTGTGCTCACATACATGCATTGAGATCAGAGCATCATGAATGTGCACACACACTGACATCAGAGCATCATGGGTGTGCTCACGCACACGCATTGAAATCAGAGCGTCTTGAGTGTCCTCACCCACACTCATTGAGCTCAGAGCAGAAGCAGGCCCAACGTGGTTTTGTTCACCACCTCAAACACAGCTCACTCAGAACTTGAGAAGGCATCTGTCAAATTGTGATGGAAAAAGATATATAGGAGAGGAGAAAGGGCCTCTGTTTTGACCATGTTTTTGACTGACAGGCACTCTGAACCTTGCCTCACTTTTTTCTATCATGAATTTCATTATATCTGAAGGGGAAAAGTGCTCAAGGCATTAGATATAATTCTGTTCATTTATTTGATAGTATCTATGGCAGTGGTTTCCTTTTTTTCTTTATCTAGCAAAATCTTTCTTTTATAAAGGAAAACTTATATGAATCACAATAAATAGAAGAATTACAGTCAAAACCCATATGCCTGAAGGACAGATTGGAGGGCTGGGGTTCTCCCCATAGTCCTGTCCACTCTGCTCCCACCAGGTGGCCTCAGGGCACCTCTCTGGAAGCACTGGGCTGTGCAAAGCGTTGCTTCAAACCGTGGAGTTATTGGGCCACATACTACACATGCTAGAAGCATCACCATCAGTAACCCCAGAAATAATGATTTTGGACTCCAGTAGCTTTCCCTTTTGGAGAAGGCAGTGGCAGCCCACTCCAGTACTCTCGCCTGGAAAATCCCATGGACGGAGAAGCCTGGTAGGCTGCAGTCCATGGGGTCGCTGAGAGTCGGGCACGACTGAACAACTTCACTTTCACTTTTCACTTTCATGCATTGGAGAAGGAAATGGCAACACACTCCAGTGTTCTTGCCTGGAGAATCTCAAGGACGGGGAGCCTGATGGGCTGCCGTCTATGGGGTCGCACAGAGTCGGACACGACTGAAGCGACTTAGCAGCAGCAGCAGCAGCTTTCCCTTTTGTAGGGAAGGTAACAGGTGAAAAGAGAGGACAACTATGGAGGTTAAAATGTGGGAGGTCATGCAGAGGAGAGTTCAGAGAAGAACAGTTTCTGGTTGGGCAGGAGAAGCCTTCATGGAGATCATGGCATTTCAGATGAGCTGAGGGTGTACATGTGAATGGGAAGAGCAGAGAGATGAGAAGGAAGGGTGTTCCAGACAGAATGACCTGAGCAGAGGCAGGGGCAGATGAGAAAAATGCAGTTCTGCTGAGCAGGCAAAGTAGGGCTGAAGAGGGGGCGGTGAAGGGCAATGGCAGCCACAAGGCCGGGCCAGGTCACAGATGGCCCTGGACACCAGGTAGCACTTTGTGCCAGAGCTGTCCAGGCAGAGCCCTCACCGCTGCAAAGCTTTCCCAAGAGAAGACCCACCTCCAGCTGTTTGCTCAGGACATCAAAACTCTCCAGAAATTGCAGGTCTGCACGTTCCCCTCCTCTTTACAATCTTCCAGGGTCACTCAGCAATAATCAATCTGCCTGCCAATGCAGAAGACACAGTAGACTCGAGTTCGATCCCGGGGTCAAGAAGATCCCCTGGAGGAGAAAATACCAACCCATTCCAGTATTCTTGCCTGGAAAATTCCATGGACAGAGGACCCTGACAGGCTACAGCCGATAGGGTCTCAAAGAGTCGGACATGACTAGCACACACGTACTAAGGCACAAGCCCAGAGATCCCTGTACCCAGAAGTGGGTGTGGAATATTTGGGGGACTTCTTGGTGGAGTCAGAGTCCTTGGTTCTTTTACTCATGTCAGATGGTGTTCCTCAAAAAAACAGATCAGAGGTAAGGGGAGATAAGTAAGAGGAGAAGTGCTCTTAGCAAGTACTTTAGGCAGTTACAGGACTGGCTCAGCCCAGCTATATATTTGATGTTGCTTGAAGCTAGAGTCTTTCTCTTCAACGGGACCGTGACCACATGAACTTTTCCTGTAGAACTCTGCTCCCACCTGGCACATAATGGGGAGTCCTGTTTGTTGACTGACTGGTTGACTCATCCAATATGGTCACACCCAGTTATTTATGTAACCAAATCTTGAGGTAGGAAACTGGCGATGCTTGTTTTCACTGTGGCTAATGGAAGATGAGTAAGAGCATAAATATTAAGAGGCCCTATCTTGACCTTGGTGCTAAAAGAAAAATGTTAAGAGTTAAATTTGGGACTGAAAGCAAATCTCACAGCAGAATGAAACATGTGGTACTCCAGTCTAAGCTGTAATTTCTTATGGCACAAGAGAACCTTCTTAGAACATATTCAGTGTTTATAGAATGCTCCAATCATAAAGACTTTTTATAAACACCTGAAATTACTTTGTTTTCCTTTTTTTAAGAATCAGGCATTTCGAATGAAGTCATATATTTTATTGGTTCTGTGGCCATGAAACAAGTTTTCCAGTTTCAGGACATGCGTGGGATCCAGAGAATGTCATGACTGTTAGATGTGGTTTCAACTTGTCGTTTTCAAAAGAGATCTTTAATGGCGCATAAATTCAAGTGCTCCCACACAATTAAATAAAACTCCTTTGGATAGTGACAGTGGGGTGGGTCCAGGAAGAGAGATGGGCCATGTGTCTCACAGCTATCCTTCCAATAATTAAAGATGGTAATAAGCTTTGCTGTGAGGCCATTTTCAAGTAAGGCGTTATCTGGGAAAGTGACAAATCCCATCAGGTCTTCAGGAACAGAAGACACTGGAGTAACAGAACAGAGTCAAAGAAGGCATATCTTTCTTATAAAAAGAAACAAAGCTGGTAATTGGTGAATGAATTCTTCTTGGCAACAGTCCATGGCCTGGTCTTATTAGGATCTACAGGGACAATGGCTCACTGCAGGGTGTGTGAGCCTGTGCCTTTTCTTCTGTTCTTCACCACCTGCTTCAGGGTCCTTTGTTGTTTAGTCACTATGTCCGACTCTTGCGACCCCATGGACTGTAGCCCACCAGGCTTCTCTGTCCATGGAATTCTCCAGGAAGAAATACTGGAGTGTGTTGCCATTTCCTTCTCCAGGGGATTTTCCCAACCCAAGTCTCTTGCGTTGATGGTAGAGTTTTTACCAACTGAGCCACCAGGGAAGCCCCCTGAGTTATAGCAAATATCTGGGCTATTTCTCCTCATTTTGACGGTCTTTGTTTCTGTAAAAAATTCTGAAAAAGATTTTCTCCTTCAACAGTAACACTTGCTGTGTTTCCAACAGTGAGCTGCAGTTCCATCATCATCCAAGTTAATGCTTGACCATCTTCCTGCCCATATTCTGCAATGGAAAACTAGGCTGTGGGGCCAAAGAGAAAATCCTCAGTGTGTGTGTGTGGGGGTGGGGGTGGGGGAATCAGTTTAGCCCCGTTAATATACTTTGTACTTGATGTGGCTACTTTGAATTATGCTCTAGTCCAGCAGTTCCCAACCTTTTTGATACCAGGGACTGGATTTCATGGAGAACAATTTTCCCACAGACCGGGGCTGGTTTCTCTTTCACCCACCGCTCCCCTGCTGTACAGCCAGATTCCTGCTCTAGCCTGTATCTTTGTAATGATCGTCAAATACAGAGGTTTTTCTCTTTAAGTGATCCATGGCCTGTGGGTTAGAGACCCTTGTAATCTTTATAATGATTGTTGAATACAAAGGTTTTCTTCTTTAAGCACAAAATCCTGCGGCTTATCTTTCCCAAGAATAAGAGTCTTTTCCCTTCCCTAACTGGAACATCCGAGGAGCCAACTGGAACCGATGTTCCTAACTGGAACATCCTGGAGCTTCTGGTTCCAGGCACAGAAGAGATGCGGCCACTTCTGTCCTTTCAGATTGCTACAGACAAGCCCAAGCTGGGGGCCTGCCCAGCTCACTGAGGGGTGACATTTTCATTTTTTAAAATTGTGCCAAGTGCCCTCAAATCAGAATGACCTGCCAGTTCCACTTAAGTGGGTTATCCTTAATTGGTTCCTATGTTCTAAACATATCCTCTTATTTCATAACATTGTGGCCCTCATTCCATTATTTTAATTTTCTGACTGTTGGCTGATAATGTCTAAAGTATTTACCCAGATACACTCTATAAAGTGACAGTCTTCAAGAGCTGTCTTTTTTTAAACCTCTTTGGAAGATGCCATTTTGGAGAGCAATGATGAGAAAGCTTGACACTGCTTGAAATTCTAGAAATAGAATGTTTGACTCTCAGACTATTCTGGTTTATCTGATGAATCACAAATCAGTATCAAAACTACAGAATTACAACTTGTCTCTAGCTACCTGTGCAATAGTATCAAACCTGAGGACCCCAGAACCCAGGGGTTAATTAACATCCTCTTCCTGTCTTTAGTAGTAGGAGAAAAAGAAAAAGTGCATTCACTCTTGGTTGGATGTTAACATTACAGTGATTCCTAAGATTCATGAAAGGAAAATCCTAAAAGGAGCTCTAGGTTATAAACCACTTGTTTAAAACAAGTTTTACTGCAGTATGGATGGAGAATTCGTTAACCATTGGGATGGCCCCCTTGACATACGAGAGGCAGGATATGAGGATCGAGTCATAAGATGGATTGGTAGCATACATCCACTGTTACAAGATTTAAGTTCATTGTAAATAAAGTTCCTGTAATAGAGCACACTGTTACTGATGCTTGAGGAAAATAAGACAAAGGATGAATTTAATCCAGATTCCACACTGGACTGAGTTCAGTAGGTGCTTGAAAAGACTGACTGGCTGCACAGAGGTGATTTGGAGCACCTGAATCTGCTTCAAACAGGCTGAGCACCTGGATGAGAAGGTGGAAGGAGACACCAAGGGCCCTGAGTCTTCATTTCCCCTCCCAGTGGGATTTCACCAGAAGCAGAGTGATCTGCCATGCTGTGTGGTAGATGTTAGAGGCACAACACGTCACATTTAAGAGCACACGTAGCTTTTCATCCTCCCCCTGCCCCTTAGTGTTTCATACCTTGGGCACAATGTTTCACTTCCTGAGTAAGGCCCTGCAAGACTTAATAATGACATCTTCATTGCATTATTGTATTGTGCAAAGTACTTGGCAGTATTCCCTGGCATGTGGTAAGTATTCAGTAAATAGTAGCAATACCTCGACAGGAGATGAATTCTTTTTTTAGGGTCAGATAGAAAATAAGTTTTTGGAGGTTATTTTCCCCTGTCCTTCCTTACCTAAGGTGTAAAGGCGCCCCAGAGAGTCATGGAAACTGATGGGGACAAGGACATCTACCTCCACAGCCAGGGCAGCAGAGAGTCCTGGCACCCAGACAGGGTACAGTCATCCCTGCCTTCCCAAAGTGCCTGTGAGTTTCATTTTCCTAGTTTTTTAAGATATCCCAGGAACTTAACTGGGTTTAAAAGTAACAAAACCTTTTCATCTGAGTTTTAAAATTCTGCTTGATAAGCTATATGTTACAGTTATCTAGCTGTGGAGCCAAAATTGTAATTGTCATAAACCAAGAACTACAGAAATGCTCGGCAACCTATGGACCCCAATAATATGTAATCCTTTCATGGGGGATCTGGGGACTTTGTAGAACTAGAGAGTATCTATAAAAATGCCACATGTGGTTCCAAGGCTCCAAATGCACATCAAGAAACTCAAATTCCTAGTAAAACCTCTGTAGAAATATTAAAGCTGAGAAGTTGCCTTGGCTGATTTCATTAGGCATGGGTAGGGCTGGGTCATGGTGTTACCAGATGTCACAGCAGGATGTGGCCACCCTACAGAATGAGGGCCCTCACACAACTACCTAAATTAAGGGGGAAACCCTAAAATATATTGTTTAAAAGCTGAGAGAAGTGATTTTCAAGAGTTGAGCTGTAAGAATCAATTCTACTCTACAGCCAACAAATACTGAGCAAAGAGGAAACAGGCATACATACTAAAAATAGCCCTCCAGGCCCGTGGTAGATAATTATTTCTCCTAAATTCACAGAGTAAGAGAAATATAAATAAAAATGAAGAAACAGAGGAAACACTCCCAATTAAAAGATCAGTAGAATCCCCCTGAAAGAATCAAAATGAAACAAACTCTTCAGTCTAATAGACAC
Source organism: Budorcas taxicolor (assembly GCF_023091745.1). Lineage (NCBI taxonomy): Eukaryota > Metazoa > Chordata > Mammalia > Artiodactyla > Bovidae > Budorcas > Budorcas taxicolor. The sequence goes on from NC_068931.1 coordinate 25,535,535, forward strand.
CAAGTTAAAAGGAGATAGTGAAAATACTGAAGAAATTAAGAAGAGTTATCAATTGGAATTCAGATTACGGTAAAAATGAACTAGAAGCTATAAAGAGGAGCCAAGAAAAAGAAAACTCATTTAGCTAAAGGCAATGAATAGCAGATTGCATAATGAAGAATGAATGAATATTCTGGAAGATAGAATAATAGAAATCACCCACTCAGAAGAAGCCAAATGAAAAATTAAAAATGAAAGCAAAGTAAGAAACCTATGGGAAAATACAAAGTGTGCCAATCTACATATAATAGGGATCCCAAAAGGAGAAAAAAGAGAAAGGGGGATTGAAATTTTATTCAGAGAAATTAAGGCTGAAAACGTCTCAAACCTAAAGAAGGAACAGATATTCAGGTATAGGAGGCATCAGTTCAGTCGCTCAGTCATATCCGACTCTTTGCGGCCCCATGAATTGCAGCACACCAGGCCTCCCTGTCCATCACCAACTCCCGGAGTTCACTCAGACTCACATCCATCGAGTCAGTGATGCCATCCAGCCATCTCATCCTCTGTCGTCCCCTTCTCCTCCTGCCCCCAATCCCTCCCAGCATCAAAGTCAATGAGTCAACTCTTCGCATAAGATGGCCAAAGTACTGGAGTTTCAGCTTTAGCATTATTCCTTCCAAAGAAATCCCAGGGCTGATCTCCTTCAGAACGGACCGGTTGGATCTCCTTGCAGTCCAAGGGACTCTCAAGAGTCTTCTCCAACACCACAGCTCAAAAGCATCAATTCTTCAGCGCTCAGCTTTCTTCACAGTCCAACTTTCACATCCATACATGACCACAGGAAAAACCATAGCCTTGACTAGACAGACCTTTGTTTGCAAAGTAATGTCTCTGCTTTTGAATATGCTATCTAGGTTGGTCATAACTTTCTTTCCAAGGAGTAAGTGTCTTTTAATTTCATGGCTGCAGTCACCATCTGCAGTGATTTTGTAGCCCAAAAAATAATGTCTGACACTGTTTCCACTGTTTCCCCATCTATTTCCCATGAAGCGATGGGACCGGATGCCATGATCTTTGTTTTCTGAATGTTGAGCTTTAAGCCAACTTTTTCACTCTCCTCTTTCACTTTCATCAAGAGGCTTTTTAGTTCCTCTTCACTTTCTGCCATAAGGGTGGTGTCATCTGCATATCTGAGGTTATTGATATTTCTCCCAGCAATCTTGATTCCAGCTTGTGCTTCATCCAGCCCAGCATTACTCATAGGAGGCACAGAGAGTCCCAAATAAAATGAACCCAAACAGATCTACACCAAGATATAATAGAAATGGCAAAAGTTAAAAAGAGGATTCTAAATAGGCAGTAACAGAAAAACAGAGTTAATTACATGGGAACCTCCATTAGTTTATGAGCTGATTTCTCTACAGAAACATTTGCAGGCCAGAGGAAATAGCAACATGGGGGAAATCTGCAACCTAGGATACTCTACCTTGTAAAATTATCATTTAGAATAGAAGACAAAGAATTTCTCAGAGGAATGAAAACTAAAAGAATATAGCAATATTAAATCTATCCTAAAAGATATAATGAATGGTCTTCTCTAAATAGAAAAGAAGCAAGAATATATAGGAAAGAGAAAATCACAATTAGAAAAGTAAATCACTTAAATAAGCCAGTAGACAGATTCTTTTAAAGATCATAAAGTTTTTGTGAAAGCAGTGACAGCCACAATGAATAGCAAAAGGATATACATGAGTATGTTAAAGAGGACATCAAAATCATAAAATGTGGGGATGAGGAGAGAAATAAAATGTAAATATTTTTAGAATGTGTTTGAGTATATGACTACCAGTCTAAAGCAAGTAGATGTAGGAAGGGGTTAAACTACTTGAAAAACAAGGTAACAACAAATGAGAACATTCAGTAGATTTACCAAAACCAAAAAGAAGAGAACACAAGCATAATGTAAAAGGAAATCATAAACTACAAAAAGAAAAACAAAAATAAAATACAAAAATCAACTGGAAAATAAGGTTTTACGTGGTAATAAATACATATCTATCAATAACTACTTTAAATGTCACTGGATTAAATGCTTCAATTAGAAGACAAGGGAGGGCTTCTCTGGTGGTCCAGTGGTTGGGAATCCACCTTTCAATGCAAGGGACATTGGTTTGATGCCTGGTCTAGGAGGATCGCACAGGCCACAGAGAAGCTGAGCCCATGAGCCACAACTACTGAGCCCATGCACTGCAGCTACTGAAACCCATGTGCCTAGGGCCTGTGCTCTGCAACAAGAGAAACCACCGCAGTGAGTAGCCCACACACCACAACTAGAGAAAGCCTGTGTGCAGCAACCGAGACCCATCACAGCCCAACAAAAAGATGGCTGTGGACGGCAACAAGGCAGTGATAGACTGGAATAAAAAATATGAAACTAGAGCCTACAATATGTTCCTTACAAGAGACCCACTCTAAGGCAAAAGACACACATATATTGAAAATGAGGAGGTGGAACAAGATATCTTATGCAAATAGAAATGAAAATGGGGATCACACTATTCATATCAGGCCAAATAGATTTTAAAACAAAGTCCATAAAGAAAGTTAAAGAAGGACACTATATAATGATAAAGCAATCAATACAAGAAGAGTATATTACACTTATCAAACTATTTGCACCCAGTGTAGGAGCATCCAAATACATAGACAAATACCGAAAGACATAAATTGAGAATTGATGGGAATACAGTAACAGGAGACTTTAACACCCACTCAATCAATAGATAGATCTTCTAGACAGAAAATTAGTAAGGCAGCATAGATCCTAAAGGATACAACAGTTAGATGTAATTGATATTTTCAGGACGTTATTTCCAAAAAAACAATACACATTCTTTTTTAGTATAGTATACAGGGAACATTTTCTAGGATTGACCACATCCTAGGCCACAAAACAAGCCTCAATAAACTTAAAGAGAATAGAAATTATTTCTGATCGTAATATCTAAGCCTTTTCTCAGACCATACCAGATGAAACTAGAAATCGACTACAGAAAAATAAGAAAATTTATTACATGGAGCATGTAATCAAGATGCTACTAAAAACCAATGAGTCAACAACAAAATCAAACGGGAAATTTAAAAAATACCTTGAGATAAATGACAATAAAAGCAAAACCAAACAAAATCTGTGGGATACAGCAAAAGCAGTTCTGAGAATAAAATTCATAGTGGTACGTGCCTTTCTTAAAACATAAGAAAATTTTCAAACAACCTAATCTACCACCTAGAAGAATTAGAAAAGGAGCAAAAAAAAACCTAAAGTGAGCAGAAGGAAGCAAGGAAATAATAAAGATCAGAGAGGAAATAAAAGATTTTTTTATAAATAGAAAAAAGATCAACAAAACAAAGAGCTGCTTCATTGAAAAATAAACTTGACAAACCTCTGGCCAGGCTCGCCAAGAAGAAAAGAGCAAGGACCCAAATATACAAAATAAGAAATGAAAAAGGAGAAATAACCAATACCAAACAAATTCTAAGAAACCATAAGAGAATACTGTGAAAAATTATATGCCAATAAATCCAACAACCTAGAAGAAATGGACAAGTTTCTAGAAACATGCAGCCCACCAACACTGAATCAAAAAGAAATACATAATTGGAACAGACCAGTCACTAGAAGTGAAATGACATCTGTAATTTAAAATCTCCCTATAAACAAAAGTCCAGGACCATATGATTTCACATGTGACTTCTACCAAACATACAGAGAAGAAGCTATGCTGATCCTTCTCAAACTCTCCCAGAAAACTGAAGTGGAAAGCACACTCCTAAAGACATTCTATGAAGCCACCATCACCCTGATACCAAAGCCAGACAAAGACAGTACCAGAAAAGAAAATTACATGCCATTATCTTTGATGAATATATATGTGAAAATTCTCAACAAAATATTAGCAAACCCCAAATCCAACAACACTAGAAAAGATCATACATCACAAGCCCTTGCAGCACAGCTCAGGAAACCCCCCTGCACTGCAATGAAGCCCTAGCACGGCCAAGCAAAACAAAAAAGATAACACCACAACCAAGTTGGATTCATCCCGGGGTCACAAGGATGGTTCGATGTATGCAAATTAATCAGTGTTGTATACCACATAACAAAAGACAAAAACCATGTGATGACTCAATAGATGCACAAAAGCATTTAATAAAATTTAGCATCCATTCATGATAAAAACTCTTAAACCAAAGTGAGTATAGAAGGAAGATACTTTTCAATATGATAAAAGTTATTTATCCCAATCCCACACCCAGTATAATACTCAACTGTGAAAAGCTGAAAGCCTTCCCACTCAATTCTGGAATAAGACAAGGATGCAAACTGTATTCAAGATAGTATTGGAAGTCCTAGCAATAGCAATCAAACAGGAAAAAGAAAGAAAAGATACCCAAATTGGAAAAGAAGAGGTAAAATTGTCATTATATGCAGATGACCTGATACTATATATAGAAAACCCTAAAGACTCCACACAAAAACTACTAGATTGATACATGAATTCAGCAAGGTAGCAGGGTACAAGATGAATATTAAGAAATCTGTTGCATTTCTTTACACTTAACAATGAACTATCAGAAAGGGAATGTGAAAAAAAAAAAATGCCTTTTACTTGCATCAAAGAAATAAAATACTTAGCAGTAAACCTGACCACGGAAGTGAAAGACCTATATGCTGAGAACTATAAAACATTAATAAAGAACAGTGAAGATGATTCAAAGAAACAAAAGGATACTCCCATACTCTTGGATCGGAAGAATTAATATTGTTAAAATGGCCATACTGCCCAAAGCAATCTACCCATGTAATGAGTATCCCTATGAAATAATCATGACATTTTCCACAGAACTAGAGCAAATAATCCTATTGGAATCACAGCAGGCCCAGAATTGCCAAAGCACACCTGAGGATAAAGAACATAGCTGAAGGCATAACCCTCCCAGACTTCAGGCAATACAGCAAAGCTTATTGTTGTTTAGTTGTGGAGTTGTGTCCAACTCTTTTGCAATTCTGTGGACTGTAGCCCATCAGGCCCCTCTGTCCATGGAATTTTCCAGGAAAAGAATACCGAAGTGGGTTGCCATTTTCTTCTACAGGCAATCTTCCTGACCCAGGGATCAAACCCACGTTTCTTGCATTGGCAGGTGAATTCTTTCCCTGAGCCACCTGGGAAGCCCAGTAAAAAGCTACAGTAATTAAAACAGTATGGTACTGGCACAAAAACTGACATATGGATCAATGGAACAGAAGAGAGCCCAGAGATTAAATCCACAAAACCTACAGTCTTCAACAGAAGAGGCAAAAACATACAATGGAAAAAAGACACTCTTCAACAAGTTGTGCTGAGAAAGTTAACAGCCACGTGTAAATCAATGAAGTTAGAACACATCCTTACACCTTACACAAAAATAAACTCGATGACTTCAAGACTTAAATATAAAACATGGCCCCATAAAACTAAAAGAAAATAACATAGACAAAACATTCTCTGACCTCCTATGTTTTCTTAGGTCAGTCTCCCAAGACAATAGAAATAAAAGCAAAAATAAACAAGTGGCACCTAATCAAACTTACAGGCTTTTGTACAATAAGAGAAACCATAAGATGAAAAGATAACCTACAGACTTGGAGAAAATACTGCAAATGATGTGACTAAGAGGGGCTTAATTTTCTAAATATACAAAGAGCTCATACAACTCATCAACAGAAAGCAAATAACCCAGTTTAAAAATGGGCTGAAAAACTAAGCAGACATTCCTCCAAAGAAGACATAGATGGCCAACAGGCATATGAAAATATGCTCAATATCATTAATTATTAGATGAGGTGTCACTTCATACCAGTCAAAATGACCATCATTTAAAAATCGACCAATCGCAAATGCTGGAGAGGGTGTGGTAAAAAGGGGACCCTCCTACATTGTAGGTGGAAACGCAAATTGGTGCAGCCCCTATGGAGAACAGTATGGAAGTTCCTTCAAAAATTAAAAATAGTTATTGTATGATCTAGCAGTCCCACTCCTGGGCATATATCCAGACAAGCTATAATTAAAAAAGATACATTCTCCCCAGTGTTCATAGCAGCAATATCTACAATGACCAACTCACAGAAACAACGTAAATGTCAATCGTCAGATGAATGGGTAAAGATGTGGTACACATTATAATGGAGTTCTACTCAGTCATTAAAAAAAAAGAATGCCATTTGTAGCAACATACATGTACCTAGATATGATCATACTAAGTCACTCAGAGAAAAACAAATACCACATGTACCATTATATGTGGAAGTAAACTATGACACAGATGAATTTACCTACAAAATAGGAGCAGACTCACAGCAACAGACTTGGGGTTGCCAAGGGGGAGGGAGGGGAGGAGAGGGATGGATTAGAAGTTTGGGATTAGCAGATGCAAACTATTATATATAGAATAAACAACAAGGTCTGCTGTATAGCACCGGGGACTATATTCAATATCCTGTGATAAACCATAATGGAAAAGAGTATGTACACGTATGTATAACTGAATCACTTTTCGGCACAGCAGAAATTGACACAACATTGGAAATCAACTATACTTCAACAAAATAAATTTTAAGAAAATAATTGATTTTACTCTGAATTTTTATTTTGTCTTTGGGCTCTCTCCTTCTGTTGAATATTAATATTAGAGAAGGCAAGTGGGGAGGGATAAAGTAGGAACTTGGAAATAACATACACTACTGTATATAAAAGATAAATATATCTGTAATCCAATAAAAAAGTTAGGTGATATAAATTAAGCTAAAAAAATTTAGGAAGGCACTAAAGGGAAGTTTTTCTTAAGTAAACCTGACATATTCATAGTCAAATTTAGATATTAAACAGGTTCATCTGGAAATGACTATTTACTTTTCAAAATAATTGCTGTACAAAAGGATTCACTCAGGATTCGACTAATTAACAAGGTCTCCTAAGGCATCTGACATTTAATTCATTTTAATTACAACCTTTGAGGAGTACTCGGTAAGCAAGGCATACCTGCATTTCCCATTTGTTAATTGAAATAACAACTGAATTATTACTGTGTTCTAGTAATTTTTGAAACTAATTGCCTTCGGTTTTATGTAGCTTATTTGTTTTTAAATGAAACTTTCTTGGCCAAGAAATTGTTTTCTCCTGTGTCTACTGAAAGTCTCAATGATTAGAATGTTAATAAAGTCACTGTAATATTCTCTGGGCTAGCCCTTGTTTCAGATCTGCACTCTTGGGTTTACCATTTGCACAGAATCACATTAATAGGAAGGTTATATCCTATTTCAGTGTATCTATCATGCATTATACTCCTTGCTCAGAAAAGGGCTTTATTCTCTGCCCCAATGGCATCATCTTTCTTCAGAGTCCAGGGAAGCACCCTGGAATTTAAACAAGTATTCTTTTCAGAGCTGCGGGCCCTCTTGTTTCCCAGCAGCGGCCTCCTGTGCCCTCGGCCTTGACTCCTTTGCCCCAAGCCTGGAGGTTGGAAGCCATGGCAGACCCGGGCCTGCCTTCGGTCCTTATCATCCACATACACAATGGCGAAAAAGAAATGCACACATCTGAGAATCAGGATTTCGACTGTAAATCACATCTACCCTTGCGTAATCCATCAAAGAGACGTTCATTGATGGCCACATTGTCATTCTAAAACTTGAATTTCTGTTTGGCTGAGAATACCCCTGATGGGTATGTGACAGGGTTGTGAACTCTTTGTATAAAAGCCTCTTTATAAATCAGATTTCTTAAGGCTGTAATGATTGTGTTATCTGGGAGAGGGAGTGTGGGAAGAAATGTAAAATACAGGGCAGAGGGCACGCGGTCAAGGCAAAGTTACGAAGTTCAGGGAAGCTTGGTTACAAAACTCTTTTCTTCGGAACACTGACAGAATCCCCAAGTCAGCTTTTTAAGAGAAGAAAACTCACAGCGAAGGTGAGTCCAGTTTTAGATCAAGCTCACCTATCGTGTCTGTTTTCTGAATTATTGTCAGCATAAAAGCAGTGATCCTCGGTCTGCCTAAGGACGGCTGCAGCCCGTTAGTGACCAAGCAGTGTGATCTTTGAGCACCAAGGTTTTCATCCGTAGGCATGGGATGCCGGATGCCGGACTTTAGACCATAGACAAGGACTCACGGAGTCTTAATGACAGTTACTTTCAGATCCACTGCTTGTATTTAAAAGTTGAGTAATTACTGCTGTGGGCTTCCCAGGTGGCTCAGTTGTAAAGAATCCACCTGCCAATGCAGGAGACACGGGATTGATCCCTGGGTTGGGAAGACCCCTGGAGAAGGAAGTGGCAACCCACTCCAGTGTTCTTACCTGGAGAATCCCATGGACAGAGGAGCCTTTCGGGCTACAGTCCATGGGTTGCAAAAGACTTGGACATGACTTAGCGACTAAACAACAGGCGCTGCTATGAAATTTTTTCCCCCCAGAAAAAGTTCAGCAAGGAACATGTCGTTGTAAGTATTCCATTTTCCTAAGCTGTCTCATTGGTCCAGTTGGTGAATGAATGGGGTGTGAAAGTGTCATTTCTTTCCTAAGACAAGTAGAGAGTTCTGAGAAGCTAAGACTTTCCAAGAAGCATCATCAGACTAAAAAGCCCCCATTCCTATGCTGAGTAGCTTCATTGGCATACTGTGTGTCTTTTGTTGTGTTGTTTTAATCCATAGGAAGTGTCAGAGAAAGAGAATGTCACAGAAAAAAGTAGTTCATGTGTATAAGATACTGCAGTTGTATGTAATGTTTGAATTGTCTGCTAAACATTTCCATTTACCCCTGTTTCCAACCATGCTCTAAGGAGCTTTGTATTTGTAACATAACACATTCTCATGCATTGTCTTTAACATGTGACTATTTAGGGAGAAGACCTTGTTTTCCATTTTTCATGAATTATTGGTTCTTCAGATGGGGCTCAGTTCCCCCCACCAGCTAAACAGACTTTCAGCTGTGGAGTGAGGAGGAGAAAGGATCGTTAAATGCCTATTCCAGGAGTCAGGGAACCAAGTTACACTTTCTGGAGAGTATTCTGAAAATAAATAGTCCCACTCTGTGATGCATGAGATTCTGACCACAGGTTGGAATTGGGTTTTGATCTTGTCAGCCACCTTCACATAGCTACACAAAGCTTTCCGAAGTCACTTATTCTTCTGGGTGTGTCCATCTTTGCTCTGCATGTGTGCTAAGTTGCTTCGGCCGTGTCCAACTCTTTGCGACCCTGTGTACCACAGCCCGCCAGGCTCCTCTGTCCATGGGATTCTCCAGGCAAGAAGATTGGAATGCATTGCTGTACCCTCTTCCAGGGCATCTTGCTGACCCAGCAATCAAACCTGCATCTCATACCTGCATTGGCAGGCAGGTTCTTTACCACTAGCGCCACCTGGGAAGCTCTGAGATAATCAGCTGCCATTATTTTTCTGGTTTTACATGGCCGGTACTGGCCTGGGGAAAGCAGAGAACTGTGGGGAAGTATGTTCTGTCTGTCCCTGGAGTCAGTGTACACTTGACCTCCAGGTCACGTGCGTGCAAGTACCTACTCAGGCACAATTTCAAGTTTCTTCCAAGAAAAAAGCCACGCCTCCTTCAGTCCAGTATCCCTTTCTAATAGCTCCTCCCTGTTCCTTCTTGTAAGGAATGGCCTGTCCTCACTCACTAACTTCTCCCTGGCCTCCTGTTCCAGCTCTTGACTCCCCTGGAATCTGCTTCTGGTCTCCTCACTCAACTGAAGCTTCATGTGCTAAGATCCACAGTGACCTGAATTGTCACACATCTTCCTGACCTGCCTGGACCTCTTGCCGTCACTGTCTTCACCCCATCCCTCTCCTGAGCTGTGCTCCCCGCCGTCCGCTTCTGTGACACCATCAGGGCCTGTTCCCTGCTGTGAGCAGTGAGGTGGTGCGGGCCGTTGTGTTTCTCTGCCTTGGTCTCCTCCTCTGCTGCCTCTTAGGGGTTCAGCCCTCTTCACGTCCTCAGATTCTGTCAATAGAACACTGAGCTCAAACTCTCTTCAACCCTGAACTCCTCAGTTTCTCCCAACGCCTGTTCTTCTAAGTGTCTGTCTGAATCAGTAGCACCGGGATTCGCCTCGCCTTCTAAACCCCCAGACCAAATCATCATCCTGGGGGTGTTTTCATGCCTCTCTTGCACGCTCACAACTCCTTCCGCCTCCAGACTTCCTCAGCATAATTGCCTGAGTTTGTCCTCCCTCTGCCTCTTGAATGATCCATGATCCTCCCACTGATCTGCATTCCACCTTCTGCTGTTACGGAGCCTGTTTCTATCTGTCACATGCTGGCCTCCATCACCCCCCTGCCAGCTAATCCCAGGGGCTCCTCGTTCTCAGCAGCCCTACTCCACACCAGCTCAGTGAGCCTGTGTGGGCACCCAGCACGGAACTGAACAAGTCAGTTGTAAATGGAATCCATGTTTGTAGGAAAAGGGGAACTGATGCATGTTCTTCGGACTTTTAGGGGTGGTGGGAGTAGATGGTCCCTGTGGTCTGGCTGTTAGTCCCAGGACGGGCACCTTCCACAGCCTCCTTCAAACCCCACTAGGGAACTCTCTGTGTTAGAGACAGTCACTTTGCCTGTGCCTCGCTGAACATATGCTTCATAGACTAGAGAGAAGTGACAGTTCTAGAAAGGGTGCTCGCTGTCCTCACAATAAATCTCTCTGATTAGCCCTGGGTTGGCAGTCTGCACCTTGAACCCTGGGGAGAAGTGTCTTACTCCAGGGCAGCGTATCTTATCTCTGATAAGATGGGATCATTGAACATCGCTGTAGAAAAGGAGCAAGACTTGTAAAGGGGTGAGGATGAGAAGATTGTGCTGGGGGCGGGGCGGGGGGGTGGATGAGAAGATTGTGCTGGGGGCGGGGCGGGCGGGGGGGGGGGGTGGAAACTGCTGGAAAGAAAGGCTTTAGACCAGAGAACTGCTGGTAAAGCCAGGTTCTGGGTATGGGTGGGAGTTTGCTCGCCCTGAATTCGTGCTGTGGATTGACCCCCATCATAACCAGGTGCCAGGAGCTTGGCTGTAAACACTCAAGCTGCTCATCACCAGAGATCACCAACCAGTAGGCAAAAGTCACCCATAATCTGTGATAGGTAATAACACCTGCCTCAGACACAATGCCAGCTCCTCGCTTAGCACCAGCATTAGAGGGCTTATTCTTGATCATCCAAATACCTCCCCCCCCCCCCCACCCGACACTTCCCTAATGAAGCCACAGCATTTCCCAGTTCAGAAATAACTGTCATCTTCACCAATGCCACGGCCAGGTTAGTGGTGGCGCAGTTGATGGTGGTCACCGAGACCAGGTCTGCTAGACACCTTTTTTCCCCTAAATTGATACCAATATGAAGACACACACACACACAAATTAACACGTAGCCCAGATGACTTATCAATAACAGTTTCCACATAAAAATATAAAAGACATTCTTATGGTATCCATTTAAAAACAAAAGTACCTTGGGTTTGTCTGGTGACATCCAGTAACCTCTGCCTGCCATTCTAGGTGACATATTTGGGCCAGGGGTGTCAAGTCCCCAAACTCTGCCATCCACAGAGCAGTAAGAACAATGACCCCAGCACGTCCACTTTCAGGCTCCTTGAATATACGTGGAGAGTGAGTAAATACAGACGGCATCTGTGCAGAGTTCAGAAGCAGTGACGAGTGCTGATTGTTGTGTGTGATGGTCCCAAACCGCATCTGTTGTGGTTAGGGCTGGGCCTTAGGTGGTGACGGGGGGCAGTTGGAACTAAAGCACAGACAGGCAGGAAAGTACAAGGAATGAGTTTAGGTGACACTGAGCCTGTCCCACTGGAGGGACCTGTGTGTTCATACAGGGGAGAGCAGGGAAAAACTAGAAAGATGGCATCAAATGGGAAGAAATCACTAGAAAGACTGCTACAGGCCTCGATGGGAGGCAGGAGAAGCTGGACTTTGTCCAGTAGTCAGAGGGGCCCCTGGAGATGGGAAGTAACATGATGAAAGCCACATGCTGAGACTTTTAGAAGGAATGTGCTGAAAATGTAACGCTTCAGCATGAAACGGAATATGAGGGAAAACTGGAAATAGGGTGATTGGCCATCCGGTCTTGTAAATTACCTTTTATTGTCAGATGAAATACATTTCAAGCCACAGCTACTTTTCTCTTGGATACAAATGTCCCATGATGAATTAAATCCAAAGGAAAGTAGGATGATTTCTGTTGAAAGGATGTAAGAGTTAGGAAGTAAGATGGCACCATAAACCCTGTGATATGTAACCTCGGAACCCCAAAGCATATATAATTTTTCCCATAAAATACACTGCTGTACAGCTTCCTTCGAGCACCCACATCTGCAGCCACAAGTTGAGAGTAACCCGTGGAGATGCGTTTGTCTGCAGAGCTGTGAGCAGGGCTCACCCACCATGGGCTGCCCTCCCACACCTGCTGGGTGAAGCATTAATTTGTGCCTCCACCACATGACAGCTCAGTTCTTATCCAGGACGGGGTCCCTTTGAAGTCAGGTTTTGTTTTATTTTTAACTACCTTTGTCTCCGAAATGGGTTTCAGATAAGCCTAGTTCTTGAAGTCACATGATTACACCCAAACTGCCTGCTCAACCCACTCCAATATTCTTGCCCGGAGAATCCCATGGACAGAGGAGCCTGGCAAGCTGTAGTCCATAGGGTCACAAAGAGTCAGAGAGGACTGAAGTGACTTAACAACACTGCCTTCTCATCACAAGGGAAGAACTCTTTTTATTCTGGCCTCATGTTAGTATCTCCTCACTGATCAGATCCCAGGGGTAAGAAGCTCTCTCATTCTCACACACACACACCTTTGTGCGTGAATTCCTTTCAGGAGTCATGTGGCCATCTCAGGAGCTTTCCATATTTCAGGTGCTGTTTGGAGTTTAGCTGGAAAGGCTCTCGGTCAGCCAAGCTCACCTCACCAGGCCCTGTCACCTACAAATACCTATTTTTATTAATAGTACTCTCTACCCCCAACCTGCGGGGAAGCTCTAAGGACTGACTGCCCAGTTAGGGAAGGAAGAGGCAGAAGCAGCTGTAGGGAACCTTATGAGAAGAGAAGAGAGGGCTTCCCAGAGGTCAAATTCAACTACATGTAGCTGCTTTTCTGTGTTCCTAGGAGAAGGCAATGGCAGCCCACTCCAGTACTCTTGCCTGGAAAATCCCATGGGTGGAGGAGCCTGGTGGGCTGCAGTCCTTGGGGTCGCTAAGAGTCAGATATGACTGAGTGACTTCCCTTTCACTTTTCACTTTCATGCATTGGAGAAGGAAATGGCAACCCACTCCAGTGTTCCTGCCTGGAGAATCCCAGGGACGGGGGAGCCTGGTAGGCTGCCGTCTATGGGGTTGTTACCGAGTCGAACACGACTGAAGCGACTTAGCAGCAGCAGCAGACCCTGATCAGCCAATGATCCTATGGCAGAAACCAACACAATATTGTAAAGTCGTATCCTTACATTAAAAATAAATACATTTTAAAAATGCGATTGTAATTGACATCTTAGCATATCATCACTGACATCTAAGTCAGCAATCCCTAATTAAGTGTAGGGGCAGGAGGAGAAGGGGACGACCGAGGATGAGATGGCCGGATGGCATCACTGATGGACGCGAGTCTGAGTGAACTCCGGGAGTTGGTGATGGACAGGGAGGCCTGGCATGCTGCGTTTCATGGCGTCGCATAGAGTCGGACACGACTGAGCGACTGAACTGAACTGATCTGAACGACTAATGCCAAAATTTAGAAATTTCTAAATCAGATTCAGCCTTGACCCTTATACTTCTCTCTAATCCCATATTGAAACGTGACTATTTTTTAAATCAAAAAAAATTGACAGACTCCTTATCCTTTCACGTTTTCCGTGATTCTTGTCACTCTGGCATAAACAGAACCAAGCACATCTATAGATGTTACACCCATCCACCCTAGACTCTAAAGACATTCCTTAAGAAAGAAAAGAAACACAGTTGGCTACTTTACAGTTTGATAGCAAGATGGAAACACTATTTTACTTCATTTGTAATCAGTCCATGCTTCCAAAAGTCAGGGAGGGGAGCACCCCAACCAGAGCTTTTTACTGTCCTGGTTGGTTCTCAGCTTCTGCAGAAGACCCCAAAGTGGGGCAAGAGCCCCCCTGGGCCAGCTTACAAGCCTCTCTCTTCCTTATGCAAACCTCATTTCCTCCACCACGACCTTCTTAAGAAAAGCTCAAAAGGGGAAAGCCTGCAGCTGTTGAAGAAAATCCACTGCTCTGAATATTTTGTTTCAGCCTAAGAGCTGCTGAGATGAAAACTTGTATCTGGTGGGTCCTCTGGGTGGGAGCAGGCCCAGGGAGAAGTGCCAATGGATGAGACTTTTAATGGCTTCCATTTCGCTTAGACTTGAGATTTGCCGGGTCACCCGGGGTCACATAACTGTTCTTAATGGCTGGATTTCTACTGCAAGTGAATCAGGCCTTGGAAGCCGGTTTGAGGCCGGGTGCAGCATAGGTGGGAGCCAGTGTGATGTAACAGGAGCCCATCTCATTTGGTCTTAAGCAAACTACAAACCAAAAGCTAATGGGAGCTATTATTTCATTGCCTTCATTACACCAGAGCCCCTGAGATGGAGGACTCAAGGAAAAGGTGAAAAAAAAAAAAAGTTGGAAACACAGCCTAAATGCAGGCGAAGCCTTTTTCTTTCTTTTTGAGTCAGAATTGGCTCAGTTTTTATCTATGAAGTTAACGGTAGAGTAGCTGAACCAGGTATAAACTGCCCCCTGCTGTCTGACACAGAGAAGGACATAAAATATCTTCATTATAAAGAAGCACGCTCTGAATGCCGGCTGTGAATCGCCAACAAGCCGGGGTGAAGGCAGGCTGCTGCGGGCACGGGTCACCTGCCTCCTGTCTGGTGGGAAGATGAAGGGAGGGTGGGGCAGAGGCAGCTCTTACGCACAGCGCTATGGGGGATTTGGAGAGCTGCCTCATTCCACCCTCTGCCGCCTTGCTTCTCAGAGTATGTACGGTCTGGTCCAGCCCGGCACACATCACCCGGGAGCTTGTTAGAAAAATGCAGGGTCTCAGGCCCCGCCCTTGCTTACTGAGTCAGAATCTGCAAGAAACAAGATCCCCAGGGGACTGAGGTGCACATTTACCCGTGAGAATCCCTGGAGGAGCTTTTCCGCTAGACAGGGTTCGCTTAGCCCCTAAGGTTTGGATCAAGTCGAATTCAGCTTGAACAGTGAAGAAACACCACTCCTCGGGAGAACGGCATCCTCTAGTAAGATCGTGATCTCTTACACCCGTACTTTCTTCCTGCTCCTCTTTTCTGCGTCCCCACGGATCACTGGCGCCCTCCCTGGGCTGTGCTTCCCCGCTACTTGCTACATTTCAGCAGCATTTGCCAAACTGGTTTCTTGCAAAATCGCTCCACGTCTGGCAGCCCCCTGTCGGCTCAGGTCACCCCTCCCCTCCGTCCATCGCAGCTGGTGTCACGTCAGAGCAGCCTCGGGCCCCTCCGGGTCGCGTGTCGCTAACCCCGCGTGTTCTCTTCTGCGCCAGGTCCGGGAAGAGTGCCGGCTCCTGAACGCGCCGCCGGTCCCGCCCCGCAGCGCAAAGCCTCAGTCCACCAGCCCCTCGGTCCCTCCTCGCACAGCCAAGCCGGCGCGGCCGCAGACTCGCTCGCCCAGCCCCACCTTGTCCTACTATTCTTCAGGGCTGCACGACATGTAAGTCCTATGCCAGCGCCCGCTTCCCCCACAGTCCCCTCAGCAGCCAAGGCCCCCGGTCCTTGTAGACAGTGTCAGGGAGCTGGCCCCTCTCCGTGGTGTAGGAAAAGCAGTTTTTTCTCTCTCTATTTCTACTGGACGAGCATAGACCCTGTTGGTTCTGAGCTAGGATGGAGGAGCCGGTGGCATGAGCAGACTGCAGAGTCTGTGCGGGGTTCCGTGATAAAGCCTGGCCCATGCTGCTCTCCACTCTGAATTCAGCCGAGCAGACAGCAACTTCCAGGGAGACGGGGAACCACGGGGGTGCTGCCTCTACTCTGAGTTTCCACCCAGAGCCGGGGTCCCTTCCTGACCATCGGCGGACCGTCTTCCATTTCCATCCTCCAGGTGCCCTGAGCGAATGCTTCTGCAGTGTGGCTCATTCCATGGTTGGCACAGGCTGATAACTTTTTTTTTTTAAGAAATCTTTCATTATATTACATTATATCTGTCTCTATGTAACTGTCAACTGTTTCTTGTGTCTAGAGAAACAAATTTAGGTCTACCCGCTTCTCTTGGTCAGGCTGTGAAACCGCGAGGTCAGCCGTGAATGGCCTCTTCTCTTCTCCCAAAGAGGCAGACTTGGTTCCACCCACTGTCCACCCCACCCCACCTCGGTCACCCACTCTGAGCGCACTTGGGTTTCATGGTTGTTCTGAAGAGAGGGCCCCAGAGCTGCAGGGGGTCACACATGCTCCTGACGGGTTACAGTAGCTCTCCTTGGCAGGTGTTTTTTGTTCCCTGAACATTTAAATCCTCATGCTGGTGTTAACTGTGCAGAAACCAAGGCAAGCGTAAGCACTGTATTTGAAACGTTTCTTCCAGCCTCACCCTCTTGGATGGATAGGTCATCAGTGGTCGTGATGGTAGTCCTGTCCCTGTAGCACAAGACGCCCACTAACTGTTCCCTCACACCCCCCTTGCCCACTGCAGACGTCACTAATCAATCAGACCCTATTGGTGATAAGCCCGAACAAGGCTAAAGACGTTTCTGATCACGAAGATCCAGGCACTCACTAACAAATGATTTTCTTGTAGTTAAAAATCTATTTGCCATCTCTGCTGTGGCTTCTTAAGTCAGTATCTTCATATCCATAGTTACTGATGTATTTTAGTAATTTAAAGATTCTTTAAAAAATTTTTTAAGTGAGGTTAAGTAGATACTTTATTGAATTCATGATAAGAAATATTTGCTTCCTAACAACATTTGTCTACTCAGAAGTGACATCGATGGGCTAAAGCAAGGCTGGATGTTTCACTATCACTTTCTCACTCACCCCTCTCTCTATGTGTTTGGCTTTAAAGCAGCGTCACTAAAAGTGAGACGAGTCCCTCCGAGAGCGCTCCCGTGTCCTGCTACCCGTGTAACCGAGTGAAGGCAGATTCCGTGGACCCCAAGTCCCCGTGCGGCAGCCCCACTTCTGAAGCTCTGTCCTCCAGGCTCTCGTGGCCAAACCATTACTCCGGAGCGTCGGAGACCCACACCAGGAGCGACTTCCTGCTGGATCCGAGCCGCAGCTACAGTTACCCCCGACAGAAGACACCGGGCACACCCAAGAGAAACTGCCCGGCCACCTTCGAGCTGGACGGCCGCGAGCTGGCCGCCAGCCCGCCCGGGCCGGGCCCCGCGGAGCCCGCGGGCTGTCCCAAGTCGGCCAGCTACTGCCTGGAGCGCTCGGGCGACAGGAGCCTGGCGGGCGGGCCGGCCAAGCAGAGCAGCTCCTGCCCCGCCTTGCCCCCCCGGGCCCCGAGGCCACTGGAAGAGAAAGCGGCCCCGGACACCCCGCCTCTGCCCCTTCAAATCGACGGTGCTGAGGAAGCCCCCAAGTCCGGGTCTCCGGACCTGTCCGAGGACGCGTACTTCGTCCAGAAGGGCGCGCCGGACCTCCTCTCCGCGCCCTACCCCTTCTCGTCGCCAATCCACCTGCAGCTGGCCCCCCGCTCCTGCGGCGACGGGTCCCCGTGGCAGCCGCCCGCCGACCTGTCGGGACTCTCGGTCGAAGAGGTGTCCAAGTCCCTGCGGTTCATCGGGCTGTCGGAGGACGTCATCGTGTTCTTCGTGACCGAGAAGATCGACGGCAATCTGCTCGTTCAGCTCACGGAAGAAATCCTCTCGGAGGATTTCAAACTGAGCAAACTGCAGGTGAAGAAAATCCTGCAATTCATTAACGGCTGGAGACCCAAAATATAGCCAAATAAGCCCAGCTGGCATGGAGCAAAACTGATAACTGTGTTGTCCTAGGCGGGACTGGCTGGGACCCGGTTTCATGGATTTCTTTTTTTTTTTTTTTGCACTAAAAACCTTCGCTGTAAATAGGGATAAGAGAAAACTCTTACTATGCAGATTACAATTTTTGAATGGTGAACAGGCTATTTTGTACATCAATAAAAATGCTGTACAGAACACTTAGAGGTGTGCCTTGTACGTCACTCAACACTCAACAGCTGCTAAAAGACAAAAGGCATGTTCAGAGAAATACTTCTTACCCAAGTAGGTTTATGCAAGAAGGTCTGATATTTATTTACAAAATAGCCAAAGCTGAGAAACACAAGAAATCTTAAACACACACACACACACGCTTTTGAACAATTCCCTCCTCTGGGAGAATCAACTTCAGACAATTAACTCTAGTCTGTGCTCTGTTGTTTGGACTGCTCAGTGCTAATTGTTTTCCTCTTGTGCCTGAAAATGTTAGTAATATGAAATGACACTGCAGTGTTACGTGCTTGATGGGGATCTTTTTATCAAAAGGCATTTTATCAAGTCTTGTGCTGGTAGAGGGTATAAGACGTCCTTAGAAATAATAAATCATGACCACAACAATTTATCTGTAGCTGCTAATTTTATTGAGCAGAGAAAAATTACCCAGAATATATATGTGTATGTGTATTTATCTAGACATGATACAAATGTATGTTTTCAACATCCCTATGAGTCTGATCTTTTAGGTAACATCTGTTCACTTTCAAATATCCACTGAAAGTTTGGGGCCATTAATTAAGTCGACTCTTAGGAAGAGTGGACAGAATGATGTCAAGGATTCTCAGAATCCTGTCCCTCGAAACTCAGTCTTACCAGTTTCCAGCATGGAAAACTTGGAACAAACCAGTAGAGAGTCTGTATTGAAGAATGAAGTTGAATTTTAAACCTGTTACAGGTTGGGTTTTGCATAGAATACTCCCTTGCCCATTCATGTCTGGGGAACTGATCATTTCTGTTGAGTGGTAATTCTCGGGTTTGAGGGTCGTCTTCTGGTATCTGGTGATGAGGGGTCTGGAGAGCAGTTTTCAGAGCCATGTCTCGTGTTCAACGTGCTTTGTGCTTTAGGAGAGCTCGGAAGTCAGACACACCACCCTCTGCTTTGATCTGTGCTGCGTCTGTGGCATCATTTTTTAGAGCATCAATAAGAGTACTTGTCTAGTTCAGAAACCTCTTCTTTCCTCTCATCCAAAGAAAATACATGATTTACCATACTTTCATTCCAACTGTTCCAAAACCCTGGAACTGACAGTTTTTGCCCAACATGATTAACTATTCCAAAATACGATGGCATCAATATCATTCTTGACTTTTCGAAAGAATATAAATCTTGGAAACATTTTCCTTCTCCGAACAGGTTATCATCCTCAGCTCTGCCTTCCTGAGGTCTGTCCCCACATTCCAGATGGACAGACAGCCACCCAGGTGTCAGAATTGGCTTGTATGTTATTATCCACTCTTCCTGCTCATCAAAATGAGTCCACGAGTGGAAAGACAAAACCCACCAGTTCTAGTTTTGCAGACCTGTTCAATATGGCTTCATTTCCTGACATGAAAGATATTTTTAATACATCTCATTGTTTAGAACTGAGGTGAATTAGAACTGAGGTGAACTGATATACTGTCTCATTTTCCATCTTAAATCTTTTTTTTAAATAAAGCCTCTTTCCCTTCACATATCTCTCAAAATGCAAATACTCTAGGTTAAAAGTACCCCATAAAAAGAATACCCTGTAAAACTTGTCAGACTGGGTCACTTCTTCATAAGTAACTGACACGTCTGTGTAGAAGCTTCCAGTACGGCACTTAGATGGCATACGGCCACTCTGACTTTTCCTGTTGGGAAACCATCCTTCAGTGCCAGGGGCAACCCCTTAGGTTGAGTTAACCTCTCAGAACCTTTCTTTAAAATAAAAACAGGAGGCTGTTGAATAGTTGCAAGTTTTCTCTGACAAAATCTTGCTGAACCCATTCACAAATCCTTAGGCCCAGACACCGTTCTCAATTCAGGAGGGAGGAATAAGTAGGTTTGAGTTTACTATGAAGGTTGCCCCACATGAACAACTGATTCTTTTTATCTTTTTCTTCCTTTGAAAATAAAAGTTCCTTCTGTTTTTTTTTTTTTTTTTTGTCTTGGCTTATGTACATTGAGTTTATATTGATGGCAACATAGAGAGTCCTTGAGGGCAAGGACGATATGGCCTTTTAGTCACACTCAAATTCACTGAGCATCATTTGTGCGCTGGGCACCATGCTAGGACGACTTGACAGGTTGATATCAAGGACAGTTCCTGCCCTCTTGGAATTCATAATGTTTATATTTAAAACCACAGTTGTTGAGACTGAGTCTGTGTAAGAGAAGCATGAAATCTTCTAAGCAGTTGGATATAGAGACAGTTAAGTGTGCTCTGTCTTTCAAAAAGCCACAGATGGAAAAAATGGCAGCTTCTATGAAAGGAGCATCAAAGAAACACTGCAAGACCATCAAAACTTGGAAAGCGTTGGAGACACAAAACATCTCAGAGTCCCACTGGCTAGTATTCTTTTTTACTGACTGGAATTTTGTTTTAATTGGTAATAAGTATCCTCTGGCATGTCTGAAGCCACATGGCACCGTGACTAGACAAGGCTTGCATAGCCACAGAGAATCATGACAAGAAATGCAGGACAAGGGTAGGAAGGAGACAGCCCTTCCCTTCTTGAGCTGCGATTTTGCACTGAAAAGTGACCCCCACACCCAGAATCGTTTCTAGCCAACCAAGTCAGGACAGGACATCTCTGGCAGGTGCCTCACAGTCTGTGCACTGACCCCAAGGCCTGGGAGAAAGTGTCCAAACGGGACTCTTATTTGGGGTCCTTAAATTCATGGCCAAAATCATCACGACCCCCATCAGAAAGGAAACTCGGCAATAAATCAAACCAAGCAGCGAAAATGTAAAATGTGGGGCTGACTCACATAGGGAGGGCGAACTCAAGCACTCACAAATTAGATCCCTCTCAGCATCTCGTAAACAAACGTCTGCATATTCTCTCTCTTTTAAGTTGAGCCGCTCAACTTTATGAACTGTGAAATTTACATTGAGACTCTTTCAACCCACATATGCCGTTCAAGTTTATGAAGTTGCAGCGAGCTGCCCATTCGACTAAATTGCAGTGTTTATTCTTGTCTCGTGTAGAAATAAAACAATCTTATGGGGAAATATTATGACTGTCCATTCCAACTGTTTTCAGACACATGGGCAAACACCCTCTGGCGACATTCCAGAACCAACTGCACGTTGTCCACACGACTCCTCGAGCAGTTCAGGGAGTGGGTGTGGATGAATAGAGGGTCCATCATTTAACCAACACTCCGTGTCACACACAAGTCACTACTCATCATGCCTAAAGAGTGTGAGGTTAATGTTTTGAATAACAAACTGGAAAATCAGACAGTTCTCCAAAGACCCTAGTGAACTGTTCAAAGAAATTTCAACTTTAGTCCACCACAAAAGTGAAATCTGTGGTTGGACACACAAGACTTTCAGAAACTTACCACCATTATACCAATTCCCACTATTTTTCTCATAATGGCACCAAACTGCTGGGGCAAGAAAAATAAAACAGCCAGAGGGCAAATAATGGAAAGTAGGACTTTTACAGGGTGGGGCTGTGATCGTGTGGAATGCTCATGGCTACTTCTTAGCCAGTCACGTCGTTTAGTCTTCAGAACTTGGTGTTTGAAAATTTGTCTCCTTGTGAAAGCCAGAAACAAAGGGTAAACGTGATCTGTGTTAAAACTGTACAAATATCTTCTGTAATTTTGCTGCTCTTAATTTTTAGGCTATGAGTTTTGTAATGAGCTTATCGGATTATGAATTTCTTGTTTCCAACCTCATGTAAGGCTCAGATCATTTCTCACCTATAAACATCTTCTCCCATTCCCATATGAAGCTCCCTTTAAAACATTGTTTGAGCTAAGCCTAAAAATTGAACTCCATCAAAAATGTGTGCATTTTCCTTGACTTAAATGGAAATGGTTTATTCTTTTCGAAGAATTCTGTAACCATCTTTACCGGTTCTTGGCTTGGAACCTGGGGTTAACTACAAGTTAACAGTTGCACTGTTTCCAGAGCATCATCTATGGGCCCAATGTGCACCTCAAGATAAACATGGTTATGTTGTGTCTAAAAAAAAATTCGTCATTGATTTCAGTGGTTCTGAAATGTCTATAAATAAAGAAATTTTAAAAGTTGTTCTTCTGGCATTGGTTCCTTAGTGAGTTGGACCTCGTGTATGGCTTTCTGAAGACTCTCTTTCCCATCCTCATGAAGCAGAAGGGAACTTGTCTGAAGAGATTCTGAAGATTGCAAGTCCACTCCATATTGACAAGAGATTGAAGACTGGCTATCATATCATAAATGGAAGAAGCTGGGAACCAGGTAACCCAATGGCATGCAAAGAGAATGTGGTACCTGTGCGATCGGGAAATACAAGAAAAGACAAATACAGATGAACTGGTGAGCCTTAAAAGATAGTAGGGAACTTCCCTGGCAGTCCAGAGGTTAAGACACTGTTCTTCTACTGCAGGGGGCTTGGCTTCAACCCCTAGGTCAGGGAACTAAGGAATCCCACATATATAACTGAATCATTTTGCTGTATAGCAGAAATTAACACAACATTGTAAATTGACTTGAATAAAATAAATTTAAAATTTTTTAAAAAGAAATATATTGGGTTAAAATCAGATATCCTCCAAATCCTACCTATCTGAGGTTAGAAGAAGCCAAATCACTGAAAACAGTGAGTAGGCGCTGGGAAATTCTTATTTCACTGAAACGAGTTTTCCCAGAAGCAGTCCCCTCTCCCTCCTCAGCCCTTCCATGCACGTGTCCTTCAGGATTTACCAAGTAACATCCCCCAAGCTGACTTGGTCTCAGGTCTCTGTGCTGACATAGCCTTCTGCCTACCCTTTTGAGCTATAAGTCTTTGGTATGAAGGCTTATGTCTTCGTTGTCATATCTTCAAAAGTAATGCTATTTGAGGTTCTACCGAATGATGGCATGATGCCATTGCGTTCCTGATGGTGGCCAGTCTTCATGCCATCAACATCGAGACCCTGGAGCTACATAATAACAATGAAGTAAAGTCAAAAGGATGACAAATGAAATCTGTGGTCATCATAAAATCTCTAAGACTAAAAGAGGGTGAGATAAGGACCTATTTAGAGATTCCAGATAGAGTTTGTATCACTTGCCAAAGAAAAATTTTTTTCTTCTAACAGTTTGATGAAGGCAGTGCATTCAGTTCTTCAATGGATGTCAAGTGAACTAGGAAAGATCAGCGTGTTTCCGTGGGTTGATTTGACTGTTGGATCTGAAAGACACAGGCCATTGAAGACTTGGATGAATGACCCAAGCTCCTACGTGACCTCAGGACCAGAAGCATGATGGGTAAAGATAAAAACCAGTTTGTGTTCTCGGAAGCACAACTGGTGAGGAGCAGCCATGGGCAGACCACAGAGATTTAGAGCCAGAGAGAACCTTGGAAATGAGCTGGTCCAATCTCCTAGCTTTGTTGGAATGAAAGCCATGGAGGGTAAATGAGCTCCCTGAGATCACATACGGTTTGTGACAGAACCAGAGCTGGAAATAAAACCCATTTTGTAACCATTCCCGGGGCTTCCCAGGTGGCACTAGTGGTTAAAAACAAAAAAAACGCCTGCCAATGCATGAGACATAAGTGATGCGGGTTTGATCCCAGGTCAGGAAGATCCCTTGGAGGAGGGCATGGCAACCCGCTCCACTATTCTTGCCTGGAAATTTTCATGAACAGAGGAGCCCGGTGGGCTATAGTCCGTGGGGTCGCAAAGAGTCAGACATGACTGAGTGACCTAGCACGCATGCTCTCATTCCACTACAACCTTGTCTCCCAACGTCCTTCATTTTTAACATAAAAATAACATTTCACGGGTTTCTTGAAAGCACATGGAATGCCCTACCCTAGTCCTCCAACTTCTGTTTCTTCTAAGGCTAAAAATAGGAAATGATACTGAGTTGGTGTTCCCTCCAATTTTGTTTGGTAACAGAAGAAACATCTCCTGCTTGTAAAATGGAGGCTCTGTGTGTGTCTCCTGCTTTCTGATCAAAAACTCTGACTCAGTGGAGATCCTGAGACAGGTATAAGATGAAAAAATGTTTAAAAAATCCAGACTTAAATGTCCACCAAGAGGTGAATGGATAAAGATGTGGAATATATGTACAATTGAATATCACTCAGCCTTAACGAAGAATGAAATAATGCCGCTGGCAGTCACCCGGATGGACCTAGATCATCATACTAAGTGGAGTCAGTCAGAGGAAGACAATTATCATATGATATCACTTATACATGTAATCTAACACAGACTCAAAGACATAGAAAACAAATTCAGTGGTTACCAAAGGAGAAAGGGAGTGGAGGAATAAATGGGGATTAACAGATGCACACTACTCCATATAAAATAAATAACAAGGATCTACTGGGTAGCATAGAGAATTGTATTCAATATCTTGTAATAATGTTTAATGGAAAAGAATCTGAGAAAGAACATACATATATATAATGTATATACGTAACAGTGAGTCACTTTTCTGTACACCCGAAACATTGAAGTTCCACTATACTTCAATTTTAAAATGTCCTCCCCCCAAAAATCTACACATAGCATACACACCTTTTATGCCACTGTACCCGAGGAAGCCCCTAGGAAGAGTACAAACTGGGGAACCTGTGAAAGAGGCAGCTGTAGTACTAACCGTGGCCACAAGGTGTCAGGCTTTTCCAACCAGCCAATAACTGCCCAAGGATAACTCCAGTCAGCCTTGCTGCTAAGTCGCTTCAGTTGCGTCCGACTCTGTGCGACCCCATAGACAGCAGCCCACCAGGCTTCCCCGTCCCTGGGATTCTCCAGGCAACAACACTGGAGTGGGTTGCCATTTCCTTCTCCAATGCATGAAAGTGAAAAGTGAAAGTGAAGTCGCTCAGTCGTGTCCGACCCTCAGCGACGCCATGGACTTGCAGCCTTCCAGGCTCCTCCATCCATGGGATTCTCCAGGCAAGAGGACTGGAGTGGGAGGCCTTAGTACAGAGTAAAATTTTAAAACTCACCTCACTGATGGTGGTCTCTATATTCCCATCTCTTTTCCACTTTCCTTAGTTAGCCAAAGGCATTCGAATCTTGAAGTTATACAAATAAATAGAAAGAAATGGCTCATAAAAGATGAGGGATTTGAAAATGGGGGCGCTGTGCAGTTTCAAATTTAAGCCACATTTCCACAGAGGAATTTGCAAAATGCAAAACTGACTTGTCAGCTTTTTTTTTTTTTTTTTTTCCTGCTCCTTCTTGCAGTCTTTGGAATTTTGAAAGTGAATGGGGCAAATCAGAAGCTTTTGCATAAAGGAAATTTTAGTTCTTTTTTCCCCCCATTGATTGGTTTTGAGCAACAAAAACCCTCAACCAAAAACAAAAGCTATCAAGTCGATTTTCAAGTGAAGATTGAGAAAGTATATCTCCTCCAGTCCTCTTTCACATTAACAACCAAACCATGAACCAACCTAACTGATCCTGAAGAACAAAGGAAAGATGAATTCTAACAAAGAGAATATCAGACCTCAGTTTGGGCATAAACATGTTTATGCTTCATTCTTTGCTTTTTACTACTGTAAGTTTAGCACAGTTATTAATAAAATAAAGGAAGTCTCTTTTTCAACTTTTAAGGAGTTGACTGATTTTACAAATTCAGTAAGCTACCAATAATTTCAGATGTAATTTAAGTTGCCATCTTGAAAAAAGTATAATTGCCAATTAAAGGTTTCCTATAATCATGCTTACCTGTTTCTATCACATTTCAATGCTTTTTGAATCCCATGGGAAAATGGGACTTTCCTTCACTTTGTAAAATGATTGGCTATCCTGGTCCCATGTTTCTGTCCCAGTTACCCTGTTCTACACACAAGGACCCTTACTTTTGGTTCCTGGTCTATGCAAAAGCTGTACCTATGCTGGTTCTGCATTCGTATCCTACCCCCCTCCCCCACCCCACAGTTTAAAAAGTCAGCAATGAAAATTATCACTGAAGCAAAACCTGAAACCAGGATAGCCAGCCATTTCACACAGTGAGGAGCAATGTTTGTGTGACCTAGCTTCCGCTCTTGGTACAATCCCATTTTTTCCCAAGAAACTCACTCTTCACTGAAATCTGATTAAAAACACAGGTGAGCATGGTACACGTTGTGTACACCAGTTATCTGGGGCACATTTTGAAGAAGTCAGATTTCCCTTTATTAATCAGCCTGGATGATAGAAAGATATGGGAGTTATTTGTGTCAGCAGAAGGAAGAGGCAGCCCACCCAGACACCAGTAACTCATAAAGTACTGGGATCCGCAGATCAGTTAATAATTGATAGTTTATTTGGAAGGCTGAGATAACTTATCTTTCACAGATACTAACTGCAACAGAACATTTTGAAATCTGGGCTGGGAAAATGAAGCACACATTTCCTTATTCAGTTAGCTGTTAGGTGTGCTATTAGTTAACCCTTTGAGAGAGGTCTTGTTTATTTATTTGCCTTACCGTGTTGCCAATGTTGGTCATATTTAGAGCATCCGTTCATAGGCTTTGTCCCCTCCTGACTGTCATCCAGGGTCAGGGTGTCATTTGGGAGCAGGAAGTTTCATAGAGAAATCAATAGTTGTTGCTAGAATTGAGGATTTTATACGCATGTATTTTCAGCCATCCCAACACTCAAGTTCTAGGTTGTGGATTATGCCATTTCCAGACCCTGACCCAAATCAGCTCCTCTCCTCACCAAGCACTGTAGCTCTCCGTATTCACAGTAGTGGCCCTGCCTCCTGCCTCTCCACCCCCGCAACCTGGGTTCCCTTTCGCACCTCCTTCCCTGAGACTTCTTAGATCTTAACTCAGACTTAGTCTGAATTTCACATATCCCTGAACCTCCTTTTTGGTCTATCACCAGTTAGTTCACCACAATGCCATTCTCTAACCTGACTTTCACAAACGTGTCCTTCCTCACAGCCAAAGCGATCCACCAGGCAAACAACACAGGTGAGACTGACTGAACTCACAGACAGATGGAAGAAGGCAGGGCGGCTGGTGTGTGGTTGTCTGGGTTTATTAGCTGAAGTAATTTGGGGGCCTGGCCTCCCGTCACTACCAGACAGTAACAATTTGCTTTTTCTATCCTGGCTGCATGAGTGCTAAAGGCAGGTTTGAAATTACTTTCAGTATCAATAAAATATTTACCAGCCAGCCCCTCACCCTCTAGCACCATCCCTAAGGTACATTCCCTTAGAGGAAAGTGCGTCTCATTTGCAGCCTGAGTGGATGGCTGAGGGCACAGGGGTACCAAATCCTCAATTCCAGCAACAACTACTGATTTCTTTCTCAACTTCCTCCTTCCGAATCACAGCCTGACCCTGGGCAACAGTCAGCTGGGGACAAAGCCTACGAACGGAAGGTGGAGGTTGACCAACACCCAGGTTTCCTCTGATTCTCAGCCCTGGCACCAAACCCAGCTGGTTGAGGTCACAGAGTCACTTCCTGCTTCTCATCCCAACGTGGAGCTCCCTGGCTGTCTGGTTTGACAGCCAGTCCAGCAAAGAGGCTCCCCTTGAGATGTGTATTCAGGCCTTCCCAGGCCTTCTGTAAAGTGTCTGTATGCAGCTGGTCCCTCAACGTGAGCTACACGTGTGCTTGCTTACAGCCCAGGTATCCAGCTGGTGTATACACATACAGCCACACCCATGCTGTGAACAAACATCCTCTCAAAGACTCACTGTCTAAACCCATGTGGAAGTGGGCCCAATAATGAACCAGAGACCTCTTCACAACTGTGCCCTCAGCTGCACAGACACCCAGCAGAGAAGCTCTGAAACGCTACCCATACAGCTTTGATGGGTCTCCCACACGTGCACCCACCCTTTTCTTCAGAATGGAAGCTGAGGGAGAGTGTATTTTCTAGCGACAAATATTTGACACCTTTGGAGTCAATTCAAGTCAGAGTCGTGCTCTTTATTATTGATGTGGCTATGACATCATTTTCTTACCTATAAAATAAGAATGACAGCTACCCCTTAGAGTGGTGATGAAAATTAAATGAGTTGATATATGTGAAGCTCCTGACAGGCCACTTAGTTCAAAGAAAGACTCAGTTCTGTTTTGAAATAGAATTAAACTTTTCCCTTTTAAAATGAAGGAAAAGATGATGTGGGAATATTCCTTCTGACCATCCATTCATTCAGCAACTGCTTCTTGAGGATATATTATGTTTTCTGACAGACCAGGTACAAAAGCTGTTCTGAGTGCATAAGACACAAGCTAATGGTTTACAGACAGTTACATGATAGTAAAAATCATTTATTGAATAATTACTGTGTTCCATTCACTAAAACTTGGGAAACCACATACACAATCTCATTTAACTTACACAGAAGCGGTAAGAGGTAATTCCCTGGTGGCTCAGCTGCTAAAGAATCCACCAGCAATGAGGGAGACCTGGGTTCAATCCCTGGGTTGGGAAGATCCCCTTGAGAAGGGAAAGGCTACCCACTCCAGTATTCTGGCCTGGAGAATTCCATGGGCTGTATAGTCCATGGGGGTCGCAAAGAGTCGGACACCAGTGAGCGACTTTCACTTTCACTTTTCACTTTCACTACTGTTACTCCCGTTTTTGTTTTTATTTATTTACTGGCCTTACCACACAGCGTATGGGATCTCAGTTCTCTGACCAGGGATCAAATTGGGCCCCTTGGCAGTGAAAACAGAGAGTCCAAACCACTAGACCAACAGGGAATTCCTTATTCCTGTTTTTATAGATGAGGAAACAGCCTAAAAGGGTAAGTCATCCAAGATCACACAGCAAGTAGCCAGTTAACCCTGGATTCAAACCCGGGGCTCTCTGACTCGAGTCCGGGCTCTGATGTGGGAATTCGTGCTCTTGGAGCTCATCGGACAGATGGTCACTGTGACTTGGAGATCAGAGATGATCTCCTACAGAAGTGGCATCTAAACAAGAATCTAGAGCATGGGTAGGAGTTATGGAATAAGGGGGAGCTGGGAGAAGGTGAAGGATATGAGGGGAGAGGGCGGTATTGGCAAGGTCCTGGAGATACAACAACGGAGCACAGAGTCACTGACGTAAACTGTTCAGTGGAGCACAGAGTCACTGACATAAATTGTTCAGTGGGGCTGCAGCGTGGCAAATAGGGAGCATCAGTGAGAGATGGAGCAGCAGGGGGAGGCCTCTCCAGGAAGGCCATGGCACCGCAGGCCGGGGAGGTTGGCCTTCATCCCGAAAGCAGTGGGGAAACTTTGTCATTGGAAGCAGGAGCCACAGGATGGCTGGGAATGTGGGTGGCAGGGGGTGTGGGTTATAAGGAAGTAAACTTGATTGTGGGGAAAGCCATTAGAAGCAATTAGAGGAAGGCCTAAACAGACATTTCTCCAAAGAAAGCATGTAACTGGCAACAAATACATGAAAGGAGGCTCAAATCACTCATTATTAGAGAAATGGAAATCAAAACTACACTGTGGTATCACCTCACTCAGGTCATCATCAAAAGCCTACAAACAATACATTCTGTAGGGGGTGTGAAGAAAAGGGAACCCCCCTACACTCATGGTGTGACTGCAAATTGGTACAGCCACGATGGAGAATAGTATGGCAGGTCCTTAAAAAACTAAAAATGGAGTTACCATATGACCCAACAGTCCCACTCTTAGGCATATATCCAGAGAAAACCACAGTTTGAAAGGATATATGCACCCTAGTGTTAACTGCAGCACTGATTACAATAGCCAGGACAAGGAAGCAACTTAGATGTCCATACACAGAGAAATGGGTAAAGAAGACACGGTACCTATATACGATGGAATACTACTCTGCCATAAAAAGAAATGAATCAGTGCCATTTGCAGAGATGTGGATGGACCTGGAGGTCGTCATACAGAGCGAAGGAAGTCAGAAAGAGAAAAAACGAATACATCACCTATATGTGGAATCCAGAAAAACGGTAAAGATTAACTTATTTGCAAAGCAGAAATAGGATCACAGATGTAGAAAACAAACTCATGGTCACCAAGGGGGGATTAACTGGGAGATTGGGACTGATCTACAAATATACTACTATGTATGAAATAGATAACTGACGAGAATCTACTGTATAGCACAGGAAACTCTACTCAATGCTCTGTGGTGACCTAAATGGGAAGGAAATCTAAAAAAAGAGGGGATATGTGTTTGGGACAAAGAAAGGCAGCAGTTAGGAAGCACATAGATAACTTCTGCAAGGGGTGAGCTGTTCTTGGCGGGGCAGCACCAGTGGGGACACAGATAAACAGACTGACGAGAGCAGAGTTTAGGAGGGAAAACAAAAGGACTCAGTAGCTGAGCCAACACAGCAGGTACTACTTCAAAGGCAGGCACCTACAGCCGCAGGTGCCTATGACTCTCAAAATTCCACCACTTCCCCTCCTAATACAACATGAGACTGGGAAATACGAGTGTGATACTATGATAGTGTTTCAGAGCTATGAACAGAAACAACAGAATATGAATTTAATGATAAATGCTGGTGCCTAATCCAGAATCTCCACTGGACCTGTCCTGATTGGAAGGATGAAACAGGAGTTCAGTCACAAAGCATCACTCAGTGGAGCTGGGCAGGAATCTGCCAAGGGAGTATCCCTAACTAGGGGTATCCTCCTGTCTTCTGAAACCACAGGGAGCCTGTGTGCGTGTGTGCTAAGTCACTTCAGTTGTGTCCGACTCTTTGTGATCCCATGGACTATGGCCCGCCAGGCTCCTCTATCCATGGGATTTTCCAGGAAAGAATACTGGAGTGGGTTGCCATGCCCTTCTCCAGGGGATCTTCCCAACCTAGGAGCGAACCAGGGTCTGTTATGTCTCCTGCATCAGTAGGAGGCTTCTTTACCACTAATGCCACCTGGGAAGCGCCATGGGGAGCCTGGGATGTCCCCAGTCAGAGGCTGCACGACTGGTTCCCCAGGGGCGCTAGTGACTGCACTTTCACTGGGCGGGGCCGTGGAGCAGAAGGCTGTCCTCAGAGTGCCTGCAGCAGCACCAGGGGAACAGGGCTCACGGCTCCTGGGGGCGAAGGCAAGGAGGGACTGAGGACCGCCTCCAAGGTGTCCACTTGGGCAACTGGAGAGAACAGAAACTGAGGAGCAGGTGGGAAGGGCATGCTGTTTCAGCTTTGGGTATGCTGTATTTCAGGCCATCCACCCTTTTGGCTACACAGAACAAAACCAACTACAGCCGTTTAGTTGAGAAGGGGGGTGGGGGCGTTTTCCTCAGTAACAAGAAGCCCAAAGACAGCACTCAGGGCTTGCGCGTCGTCTGCTCAAGGCCACCATCCAGAAACCAGGATGGCTCAGGTCTCCTGCAGCACCAGCCTTGCCCATGGCTTTTGTCCTCATGATGATAACTTGGGTCCTGTACCTACAAACATTTCTTTCCTGACTTTTAAGTAGGAAGCAAGCTAGAACGTATGAAGACCAGAAGACACGTGCCATTGACTTGGTCCTTTTTTAAGTCTCATAGACTTCCACTTGGCCCAAACTAGGTCACACGGCCACCCTGGTGGCAAATGTCACATAGGTGAGTATTTTCACCCCTGAAGAAATCGGGACTCTAAGAGCAAAGATGAGATCAGATACTGGATAAGCAACCAGCAGTGTCTGCATGGGCTCTTATGCAACAGTCAGTGTTGACCGTTGGAATGCAGGCCTTCCTGCTGGAGATATTTCTGATACATGGGTCAGCAGTTGAGGACAGAACTGAGCTCTAGAACAAGTTAGGCCATTAACTCTCTGGGATCGCATACTTATTCTTGCCTGTATTTTCAGTTGTCTCACACCCAACAAAAATTTGAGACAAGCTGTATATTACACCCACTGGAAATGCATAATGCTGTTAGTATATTAAAGACTGAGAAATTCTATGAGAAACTACTGGCTATGCTGGCTGTTAGTCGCTCAGTCGTGTCCAACTCTTTGCAACCCCATGCACTGTAGCCCGCCTGGCTCCTCTGTCCATGGGATCTCCCAGGCAAGAATACTGGAATGAATTGCCACTTCCTTCTCCAGGGGATCTTCCTGACCTAGGGATGGAACCCACATCCCCTGCCTTGGCAGGTGGATTCTTTACTGCTGAGCCACCATTATTTCTCCAACATTCCCTAGACTGTGCTTTGGAAAGCTGGAGAAGACTAGTACCTAGAGATCATCTAGTTTAGTTCAAGATGTGGCTAACTAAGAATTAAACTGTGGGAAGGATATAAGAAATATGAGATCTCCACTCCATGTAATAGTAAGTACAAAGCCAGTTTCCTGGACAGGCAATTTATGCAGTCATACAACCCCAAGCACTTAATCTCGTTCCACTTCCCAGGGGTGGCTGGGGCTCTATCTGCCCCTTAGGTCGTGACCATGGGTTCTTGTTGACCAGTCAGAGGTCCAGGTTGCCAGAACCATTACTGTCCTAAGTCCTGAATGGGCCAATCAGAAGGCTAAGTAATTTTGACTGATTGACATTGGGTCCTGAGTAGACCAACTGGGAGCCTAAGAAACAATGACTCTTTGATATCCTGGAGTCTTAGTAAACCAATCAGAAAGCTAATGACAATAACCCTTTCATGGCCTCTGTCTTGAGTAGACCAATCATCAGGACACCAGGTAACAGTGACCCATTGGTCTCTTGGATTATGGATAGAACAGTCCAGAAGTCTGAGAGACAATACTACTACTACTAAGTCGCTTCAGTCATGTCCGACTCTGTGCGACCCCATAAATGGCAGCCCACCAGGCTCCCCTGTCCCTGGGATTCTCCAGGCAAGAACACTGAGAGACAATATCCTCTTCATAATCTGGGTCTGACTGGGCCAGCCAAGGGTTCGGATTTCTGTCAAGAATAAAGGTCCAAACACCAAAAACACCGTTCCTCCACAAAGATTGCAATCCAGTGGGCCACACGCAGTGGCTGTGGGGGGCTGCCATAGCCAAGAGCCCCACCCTTCACTGATCATAGTACCTACCGGTCCAGGGTTGATGATGGACATAGCTTGGAGGGGGCATTGTGGCCCTCCTGTACTCTCAGTGTTTGCTGCACCACTCTCCTCCATGCCCACCTGCAGCTGTTTTTTTAAATTTAGTATCACCTGGTGGTTATGGTAGAGGATGGGCCTTCCCCACAACCTCCACCCCCACTGCAACCAGCCCTCCCTACTTAAGAAACTACCAGAATTAAAAAAAAAAACAAAAAAGGTACCCCACATCTGGGTTAATGCTCTCCTGTTGCCCTCGTGAAATTAATTTTAACTAGTGGCTCCAAATTTTCCAGGTGGTGCTAGTGTTAAAGAACGTGCCTGCCAAAGCAGGAGACCTAAGAGATGCTGGTTCAATCCCTAGGCCTGGAAAATCCCCTGGAGGAGAGCATGATAACCTACTCCAGTATTCTAGCCTGCAGAATCCCATGGACAGAGGAGCCTGGTGAGCTACAATCCATGGGGTCGGAGAGTCGGACACGACTGAAGCAACTTAGCATGCATGCTGAATTTTCATTTTGCACTGAGCCGGGCAAACTCTGTGGCCAGTCTCAAACCAGCAGGATAAGCGACAAATGTACAGTGACTCCTATTTTTAGCTTTTGCCTATTTAAGGAGTTGCCTGCTAGTTGAAGTACATTTACCCCTCTTGTTGATATATACCAACATATATGAACATTTTAAGACATAGAAGTGTGCTCTCATCCCTGTTAATTAACCCTCTTCCCTTACTCTTTTGTTTTGGAATGGGGGCTGTCAAGGTTGCATTATGTGAAGAGAAATTAGCCTCACTTTATCATAAATGGATATGAAGGGGAATTTAAAGACAATTTTTTTAAAGAGTAAAAAAAAATGAAAGGCTTTAATCTTCGCATTAAGGAAGGGAGTCATATTTTATTATGTTCAACATGAAGGAGAGTACATGGTCTCCGCATTGGCTGTGTGCTTAGTCACTTCAGTTGCGTCTGACTCTGTGCGATGCCTTGGACTGCATCCTGCCAGGCTCCTCTCTCCCTGGGATTCTCCAGGCAAGAATACTGGAGTGGGTTGCAAGTCCTCCTCCAGGGGATCTTCCCAACCCAAGGATCGAACCTGCATCTCTTATGTCTCCTGCCTCGGCAGGTGAGTTCTTTACCACTATTGTCACCTGGGAAGCCCACACGGCCTCTAGTGGTGCCCAGTTGGCTGAAACAGATTGAAACAGTGGTTGATGCATGAATGGGTTTGACAAACCCCATCCAGACATTAGAGAACCTCTCTAAACAAGCCAGAGCCAAGATCTAGGCACCCCCCCTGCAGACTCTGGTGAAGGGCAGACTATTTTTCTACCTCAAATCAATCTTTTTGTGAAGGTTATCTGGGGTTCTGGAACTTAAACTTATGCCAGAGCAGCAGCTGTCTCCTGATCACAAAACTCCCTCGATAAAAGCCCCAGAACATAAAGGCCACAACCATAAATCTAACTGGTCCTCCACACTGAAGGAAATACCTAAAAACAGGAATAAAACTGGCATAATTAAGAGCTGGGGTGGAGCTCCTTGCAATCAGGAATTACTTTTGAAATCTCTGAATGTTGACAAAAATGATGCAATGATAGAAACAGACTCACCCACAAGTCAAGTTAAAAAACAAAAATTTTTAGAAGTTGATTTTTTTATCCTTCACTCCAGGCAAATAAGTATAGTTTATAATTTTTACTTTTCCCTGTTCTACCACTTCAAGCCTAAAATGTATTTACATGAACAGCCCCCATCACCACAACCCCCATGAGTCAAATGCAACAAGGCGTTACAGGAAAAGCAAAGTGCTGTCTGCCACAGAGGACGGTTGATGAGTGAGTATACTGCTCCGTCTAGAATAACCCATGCCTTAACTTGCTTTACCTTTGCAAAGCTTAAACAGAGTCTTGGGAGAAGTATAGACAGAATGAAATTGCTTTTAGGAAGCAAGAGCCACATTTTCATTTCTTTGAAAGAGGAAAATTAAGCCCAACAGAAGAACAAAAAGATCCTAACAAAGCTTTGTATTACCAAAATGAGGAAAGGAGAGTCTTTGTTATTATTTGTCATGGAAAATGGCAAGATAAGGAGCCATTAGGGATTGACCTTTCCACTGGAAGGAAAGAGCTAGTATTTAGATTCCTTTTCTGAGTCAGGAACTAGGTCTAATCCTCCTTATGTCTCCTACGTGGCAACCACCACAACCATTTCTTGGCAGTGGGTGTTTGGTAATATCTGTTGGTCATTTGATGGGTGAGTAGGTGGATTTAAATTCAGAAATCTTTCTTTTCTTCTCCAAGGCCTTTTTTCTCGTTTTCCTGGCCTCTGTCCTGTGGTGCCTGAGGCTGGCTGTCTTCTAAATACTGTTTTTTTTTAAATAATTGCATTTATTCATTTTTAATTGATTGATGATTACAGTATTAGCTTGATTTCTGTCATACATCAACATGAATTAGCCACAGGTGTACATATATCCCCTCCTTCTTGAACCTCCCTCCCACCTCTCTAGATTATCACAGAACCCTGGATTGAGTTTCTGGAGTCATACAGCAAATTTCCATTGGCTGTCTATTTTATATACGGTAGTGAATCTCAATACTGTTTGAACCAGCATGCATGTACCCATCGGTTCAGTTCAGTTGCTCAGTCATGTCTACTCTTTGTGACCCCATGGACTGCAGTACACCAGGCTTCCCTGTCCATCACCAACTCCCGGAGCTTGCTCAAGCTCATGTCCATCAAGTCGGTGATGCCATCCAACCATCTCATCCTCTATCATCCCCTTCTCCTCCTGCCTTCAATCCTTCCCAGCAACAGGGTCTTTTCAAATGAGTCAGTGCTTTGCAGCAGGTAGCCAAAGTATTGGAGTTTCAGCTTCAGCATAGTCCTTCCAATGAATATTCAGGACTTATTTCCTTTAGGACTGACTGGTTTCATCTCCTGCAGTCCAAAGGACTCTCAAGAGTCTTCTTCAACACCACAGTTCAAAAGCATCAATGCTTCTGCAGATCAAGATGGCAGAGTGGTAGAAGGACATGCACTCATCTTCTCCTGCAAGAGCTCCAAAATTACAACTCTCTCTAAACAACCATCAACAGGAGAATGCTGGATTCCACCAAGAAAAGATACCCCACGTCCAAGGGCAAAGGAGAAGCCCCAGCAAGATGGTAAGAGGGGTGAAATCACATTTAGAATCAAGCTCCATACCCACCAGAGACGATCGGAGGGCTCAAACAAAACCTTGTGTGCACCAGGACCCAGAGACCCCACAGAGACTGAGCCAGACCTCTGTCTGAGTCTCCTGTGGAGGTACAGGTCAGTGGCCTGCTGCAAGGACAGGGGCTCTGAGTGCAGCTAGAGAGCCTGTTGCACATAGCCTGTTGCATAAGCTCTCTTGGAGGAAGTTGCCATTAACCCCACCATAGAGCTGCCAAGCAGATGACCCACAAGCTGCAGAACAATTATACCAAAGAAATTCTCACACTATTAAGAAAATTCTAGGACCCACAACAGATTTCCCAACCTGGGGATCTGGCAGAGGGACTGAGATCCCCCAGAGAATTAGACTTTGGAGGCCAGTGGGATTTGATTATAGAACTTACACAGGACTGGGAAAACAGACTCTTGGAGGTCACAGACAAACCTTTTGTGCACCAGGACCCAGAATAAAGGAGCAGTAACCCACAAGAGACTGACCCAGACTTGCCTATGTGTGTCCAGGAGTCTCTGATGGAGGAGTGGGTCGATGGTGGTCTGCAGGGTCGAGGGCACTGAGTGTGGCGATGTATGCACAGGACCTTTTGAAGGAGGTCGCCATTATCTTCATTAACTCCACCATAGTTTGGTCTCAGGTCAAAACAACAGGGAGGGAACACAGCCCTGCCCATCAGCAGAAAGTTGGATTAAAGATTTATTAGCAGGGCCCCACCCATCAGAATAAGACCCAGTTTCCCCCTCAATCTCTCCCATCAGGAAGCTTCCATACCATGCCTCTTATCCTTACCCATCAGAGGGCAGACAGAATGAAAACCACAATCACAGAAAACTAATCAAACCGATCACATGGACCACAGACTTATCTAATTCAACGAAACTATGAGCCATGGCATGTAGGGCCACCCAAGATGGATGGATCATGGTGGAGAGATCTGACAAAACGTGGTCCACTGGAAAAGGGAATGGCAAACTACTTCAGTATTCTTGCCTCGAGAATCCCATGAACAGTGTGAAAAGGCAAAAAGATCTTACACTGAAAGATGAACTCTCCAGGTTGGTAGGTGCCCAACATGCTACTGGAGAAGAGTGGAGAAAAAACTCCAGAAAGAATGAAGAGACAGAGCCAAAGCGAAAAAAACACCCACTTGTGGATGGGACTGGTGATGGAAGTAAAGTCTGATGCTGTAAAGAGCAATACTGCATAGGAACCTGGAATATTAGGTCCATGAATCAAGGTAAATTAGAAGTGGTCAAACAGGAGATGGCAAGAGTGAACACTGACATTTTAGGAATCTGTAAACAAAAATGGACTGGAATGGGTGCATTTAATTCAGATGACCATTATATCTATGACTGTGGGCAAGAATCCCTTAGAAGAAATGGATTAAATATTTACTGTCATTTTTAACACGCGTCCCTCATAGTCAACCAAAGGGTCCGAAATGCAGTACTTGGATGCAGTCTCAAAAATGACAGAATGATCTCTGTTTATTTCCAAGGCATGTCCCCATATGAGGACCATAATAAGAGCCATTCTCCAGAAGATAAGCTAGGGCCTAAACTTCTTGTTTTGTCCCTAGATTATAAAACATCAGGCTCTCATGTCTTACTTACCTTAGTCTTGGCCCCAAGACTGCCCTACCTGCCCCTTGGCCTGTCCCACCATGGTCAGGTCCAGTAAACACTTCTGTTGTCAGATGGGGGAATATAAACAAACTAAACCATTCCCATTTTGCTTTTGAAAACAAACTCTTCAAGTAGTGAATTTTTAGAAAAAATATTTGCCAAAAGCAGTAAATGTCTTGAGATGCCCATGTTTACCTAACTATTTAAATATTTTTTTCTTAGATTTACAATTAAAGCCTATATTTAGTCTCACAATTGAAGTCAACAGTTTTCAATTCAATGAAATAATCTGTCATGGCTTAAAAAACCAGAGCACCCATTTTTCCTAGCTTTTTAGTTTTTCTTTTCTCATTGAAAAACCCTGCAACTTAACATGTAATTCTCACTAAATTATAATGTGATTTTTCTTTCTATGGTTTAAAACCATTTGCTTCTATTAGATT
The DNA here is from genome assembly GCF_023091745.1 of Budorcas taxicolor. NCBI lineage: Eukaryota > Metazoa > Chordata > Mammalia > Artiodactyla > Bovidae > Budorcas > Budorcas taxicolor. The sequence goes on from NC_068931.1 coordinate 25,574,005, forward strand.
TGCCTTCTCGGATTCGTCTCAAAGCAGAGAGCACATCAGTTGTCACTTCGAGCATCACCCATAGGGTATTTCAGAGATATCTTTATGAGTTCCTTCTTTCAAAAGTTTTTAGAGAGCACAAGTTTTAAGAAACAAAAACAAAACCCACTGTATAGTGTTCTGTCTGGGATTCAGAAAAGACAGGCAAAGGTTAACAAAAACAGAAAGAAATTTAACTCATTCCATTTTATTGAAAGCAATTTCCGAGGAGCTTATCTGTTATGAAGATAACTTCATCCAAGCATTTATTTAATAGTTAATTAGCAGCATCTCTTAAAAGATTTCTGCAGCCTACAAAACAAGGCCATGATGCCCGCAATAATATCAACTGATGAACAAGGCCACAGCACCTAAGTTTTCAGCTGATGATGTGGTAAAGATCATGAAATCCTGCAAAACTCAATCTAAAGTGAGTTATAAATCGTGCAAATACCAGCTAATGGATAATGAGATTCTGTTCTAATGTTGATAATGTGCAATGTAAGTGTTTCCTGTTTCTTAAATAGGATATCTTTGACCATTTAGAGAAGTCTTTAGCACCAAGCATTCACAGGCATGAGTATATTAAAAAAGCCATTTTGTGTATGCCGCTTCGAGGTAATGAGAAAATGCTTCTCGATGGGACACGCATAAGAGGAGACATCAATGTCTTATTAATAGGTAAGAGCACGCTGAGTTAATAGTGCATTGATAACTTATTTTTATTGTCCCCTCCTCACCACGCTCGTGTGACTCAGTGATGTAATATTAGCAAGAAAACAAAATGCTAAACTAGCACAATCACTGTGTCATCATTTTCTTGTATAAAAATGAACTTGCCTTTTATTGAAAATATTTTTTATCCTTGAGAACATCATTTGACCTTTTCACAAATGTCCTGTGTCCAATACATCAACCCCCAACCCCAAGTTCCCCACATATTTCCATATTACCCTTCCTTTGATCCAGCCCTAAATCCCAACTTTGATCTACCAAAAACCAAACACTCCAAAAAACTTGACTATTGTCTAAATCTGCCTCTAGCCTAGGCTATTTCTCCATCTTCCCATTTTACCCTTTGAGGAAAGGCTCAAAGTCCACTTGGAATTTAAGCAAATACTTCAAGGAGCTTTCACCCATCACTTACTGCCCCTCTTGATGCCAGACACTTGGAGGATACAAAATACCTGTGACACCGTATCTGCCTTTCTGTCTAGTTGTGGGAATGAGACAAATAAATTCACTGAACTTCAATTTATTAAATAGTTACTCCATGCCAAGAGTTGCCAGCCACAGACTGGAAAAAACAAAAAAAAGATTCAAAGATTGTCTTCAAGGTACTCACAAGAGAAAACAAGAGGATAGGCATGGAAAGAAATGGGTACCTCAAGGTGTTTTAGGCTCTATGACAGAAGTGCAAGCAGAATGTTAAGAAGGCAATGGTGGAGAAGTTTCCAAGAGTAGGATTCTAGTTTTCAACACTTCCTGTGAGTGGTCATTTTAAGAACTCATTAGAAAATATTCCTGAAGACTTTCTCAGTATCTTCCACGTTCGGTGCTGTAATTTACTCATATTTCCACTTAATTGTCACCTTCAAGAGACGTGACCAGACTTCCAGAATAGCATAACCACACAATCACTCTCTTGTCTTCAAGCTGATTTGCAATCCTTTGCCAAGACATGTTTTCTCATGGTTTTATTGATTGCCTGTAAACTGAGAGAGAGCCAGAACTTTGTTTTGTCACCTGCTGTCTTCCCACTGTCCAGAAGGGAGCCTGTCACAGGAAGGGGCTCGATAGTATTTACGAAGAGATGGATGGTAAATGCATCCAACGATCCAAATGGATCGTCTTAAACTGGCCTTGCAGTCAGGCCATTTTCCCTTTCTCAAACCTTCATATTTCACCCACTTTCCCTCCATCCATGTCAGCTCTGACTCCATATCCAGTGTCGCTCCAGAAAGAAAGCAGTTTCAGAGAAAACTCAGCGCGCCCTCACTGAGACCCTGTCAACAGGCCCCGATGCTTTAGACCAGGTCACAGAACTGAGGCCTATGACACCTGTGAAACTGTTCGTGCTAAGTCTGCACAAATACCCAACTGTGGCATAATTTTTTTAATTTTAGATAGCTTTTAAAGGTTACTTTTCCATTTGCAGTTTACAAAATATTGGCTATCTTCCCCATGTTGTATAATACATTCTTGAGCCTATCTTACATCCCATAGTTCATACAATTTTTAAGCAACATGTAGTAAACACTATGTAAAAAGTAAATTCTGGATATTAGAGGCGTTTTTTTACTATAAGTTTAGAGTTTTTAGTTCAAATTTCACAAGGATTTGGAATTCAGGGTGAGGGGTTTGCTCATTGCCTTCCGTTTTATGTCAAATGGAAGGACTGCTGTTCTGAGACGAGGAACAATGACACAATCATATCTGCTAAATGAGTGAGAAATGTACCCTGAATATTATTCAGGCCTAACCAGCTATTAATAATGATCCAAACAAGAGAGTTTGTTTTAAAGTTTCTTTCTAAAAATCAATCCTTTGAAATGTGTTATTTACCAGGCCTGTGATTCTTCTAATCTATTCAATTCCACAAATGTTAACTGAGTACTTTAAAGCATGTGGAGCGGGGGGGAGTAGAGAGATGAGCAGCAGGCTAGGAACATTACAAAGATGAATAGGAACCCCAAGAGCCCTATAATTTAGTATCTTACCATGTGTTCTAGAATATTTTTATATTTTATAAAATATATTTTTATTTATATTATATCATGTGTTCCAGAATATTTTATATAAATATACATTTACATTTTATAAAATATTTATATATGTTTATAATATTTTCAATTTCTTTTAAAACTTTCTGCTTTGAAAAAGCATGCCTCTCTTCATTTTGTGCTTTCAGTATTCAAGACAGGAAAGTGGTCAGAGAAAGCTCTGCCCCCTCATCCCAGAACCACCTCTACTGAGGCAGGCTCACTCAGGCCCCCAAACTCATCCAGCCCCCCAATCTGTCATGATTCTAGCTTTCTTGGTTGACTTTTCTATAAAAAAACAAGCAGGGCATCTGTTGCCCGTAGCTCACAAACATCCTCTGCTACTTTATAGGAGGTACTATCCACAGAAGGCTGAAAATTAAAATAAACATGACTACAGATTGTCCAAATTAGTCCACATTAAAGCCAGAGGAGCAGGTTGTCATTTAGCTGTTAAATTAGACTGCGGCTGCTGCTGATTTGAGCAGACAGATGACTGAATGACAAGTGTTAATAAACCCAGGAAAAGGTGCAAAGTAAGCCACAGGGAAGCAAGGAATGAAGAGCAGATGGACAATTGGATTTGAACAGAAGGAGAAAAACGGAATTTTTAGGTTGAGTTTTGTTGTTGGTTTGTTTTTTTTTTTTTTTTTAAGATAGCAATAACCTATATTTCTACAGATGGGCTTATTCTTCTTTCTGAAAGATTTTTAAGTCCATCTCCTTCCATTTGCTGTCAAAAAAGAAGGGCTAGGGGCTGATAGTAATAAGATACAGCTAAGAATTCCATGAGTAAGATGACTAGATGTTTCCATAAATCTCAGAAAGCATTTGTCACTTCACACATTGAGTTATAATACATCAGCATTTTATGATTCTAAACACAAATACAGGTCAATGAAAATCAACTAACAGTCTACCTCCAGTATGCTGAAACACAAAACAACTATTCATTCGCTGCCATTTGGCAATGAACTATAGTTGATAAACCTTGCCATTTTAAGAAAGAAAACTTTTCTGTTCGAAACTATTTGTTGAATGAATGTATATATGAATGAATGGGCAGATGAAATGAATCATCCAGTTGCATTCAGTGGCATTGAAAATAATTTCTGGGTTAAACTGTAAACAGAAATTACACTGCAGTACTGTCCTACAAGGACACCCTTGGGACCTGAAATGTGAGATGGGCCCGAAGTTTTACTAGGCAGTCCTCACCTGTAAGATTGAACAAAATGAAGCAAGTCTAGAGGATGGTGGGATTGGCCAACCAAGAGACTGTCATTAATGGTCACTGAGGCCCCTGCTCCAAGGGGACCCTAAAGGGTAAGTGTTAAGACCCCATGATTGGCTTTTAAAAAGGGGTACTATGTTTCTGGAAGGTGAGGTAGAATTGAGTACTGCACATCCTTACTGATATTTTTCCTCTTGAAGCTCTCATGGACTCACATCAAAGTCCTTGGGAAATGGTAAAATCCAAAGGAAAAACCAAAACAATTATCCTCGTGTAAGATCCTTATGCAGTACTGGTAACACTGCCACACACTCTCGCACAGTTCTAGAGAACACAGGACTGCTTCAGTCCATCAGCAGCAGTAGCAGCCCTCCACAGAACACCTTCAGGGCAGCCATGACCTGGCCTGGCATCACAGCTCAGCCACCACGACACAGCGGCACCACCAGAGTCCCCGGGCACTGGCAATTAGTGATACTGAGCATCTTTCCACACACTTATTGGCAGTTTGTATGTCTCATTTGGGAAAATGTCTATTCAGGTCCTGCCCATTTTTAAATCTGATTAGTGTTTTGCTATTGGGTTGTATGAGTTCCTTAACCCCTTACCAGATGAAGTTTTCCCCCCTTTCTACAGGTTGCCTTTTCATTTTGTTAATGATTTCTTTTGCTATTTAGAATCTTTTTAATTTGATACTGTCCCACTCATTTCTTTTTGCACTTGTTGGTTGTGCTTTTGGTGACATATCCAAAAATTCACTGCCAAGACCAAAGTCAATGAGCATTTTTCTTGTTTCCTACTAAGAGTTTTACAGTCTCAGCTCTTATGGATAAGTCTTTAATCCACCCATTGCAAGTTAATTTTTGTGAGTGGTGAAAGGCAAGAGTCCAGTTTCATTCTTTTGGATGTGAATAGATGGAGGAGCCTGGTAGGCTGCAGTCCATGAGGTCGCGAAGAGTCGGACCCAACTGAGCGACTTCACTTTCACTTTTCAATTTCATGCATTGGAGAAGGGAATGGCACCCCACTCCAGTACTCTTGCCTGGAAAATCCCGTGGATGGAGGAGCCTGATGGGCTGCCATCTATGGGGCTGCACAGAGTCAGACACGACTGAAGTGACTTAGCAGTAGCAGCCAGTTTTCCCAATATCATTTATTGAAGGGAATATTCTTTCCCCAGTGAGTATTCTTGGCCCTATGTGAGGGTTTATTTCTGGGCTGTCTACTCTGTTCCATTGAGTTATGTGTCTGTTTTGATGAAAGTACAATATTATATTGATTACTAGAGCTTTGTAGTATAGTTTGAAATCAGGTAATATGATATTTCCAGCTTTGTTCTTCTCAGGATTGTTTTTATTAGATTAAGTATGAAAGGAAGTGAAAGTGAAGTCACTCAGTCATGTCTGACTCTGCAATCCCATGGACTGTAGCCTACCAGGCCTCTCCATCCATGGGATTCTCCAGGCAAGAATACTGGAGTGGGTTACCATTTCCTTCTCCAGGGCATCTTCCCGACCCAGGGATCGAACCTGGGTCTCCTGCATTGGAGGCAGACCCTTTAACCTCTGAGCCACCAGGGAAGATTAAATATAAGAAATTCAAATGCTATATGTGTGAAAGTCCAAGCATGTACAGTTTGCCTCAGAAGAGGACAACAAATGGAAAGAAGAGTTGTTGGAGTAATGAATAGCAGCTTTATTCAGAGAGCTAACAGACCAAGAAAACAGTGGACTCATACCGCAAAGAACCATCTTGCCTGAGTTAGAATTCAAGTTTCTTTTATAGAAGAAAAGGAAGGGAGTAAAGTCAAACATTTCCTGGCTCCCATCGGCCTCCAGAGGGATGTGTTCATTTCTTCCTTCCTGCATCATGGCAGTGGGCCTGGTCAGGATGTTTCTTGTGAGTAAAACAAAGGTATTTTAGCTTACTGGTCATTAGATGGGAGGTATTAGCCCAGAGATACGCCATTATGTATAATTTAAGCTTATAGGCAACATTCCTTTAGTGATTAACTTGTAACAGAACACAAGAGTTCTTCCCTATAACTACAATTGCCCAGTGTCAACATCTGTTCCATAAAACTGTGGGGAAAGGAACGAAGACCACTCTGGCTACTTATAGAGGCAACAAATATGCCTTAGAATATTTATGTCAGTCCTTTATCTACAACTGTTTGAACCCAATGAACCCCCTTAGCACTTTGTTGCCTAACACCAAAAAAAAAAAAAAAAAAGATGTCTTTTTCATCATAAGGGATTTGAATACAAAAGTAGGAAGTCAAGAGATACTTTGTTCAACCTGGGGTTTGAGTTCCAATTCCACACACACACACACACACACACACATACACACACATATCCGCACCCCCACACCCCCCCACCCACACCCCCTGTGTTATTTATTTGGACAAAATTAAACTGATTAATGCTACAATGAAATTACCATCTATTTCAGTTAGATAGGCAGACCTGTAGGAGGCAAACACATGAACAGAGGTTGGTCTAGTGCCCAAAACTTTAACATAATTGGCAACTGCTAGGTCAGCTGGTGAAGAATCCGCCAGCAATGCAGGAGACCTGGGTTCAGTTGCTGGGTTGGGAAGGTCTCCTGAAGAAGGGAAAGGCTGCCCACTTCAGTATTCTGGCCTGAAGAGCTCCAGGGACTGTACTCCATGGGGTTGCAGCGTCGGACTCAACTGAGCAGCTTTCACTTTCAGGTCGTTCAGAGCATTTGTAGTCTCTCACCTGGGCAGACACCTGGAATAGCCTATGCAACAATATTTCAAAGGGGCTCAGTTTAAGCCTGCTTCTGGGAGCCACTGATCCACAGCAAGGCAAACAGCAAGGCTTTATCCCAAGTTGTTAGTGTTATGCACCGAGCCCGTATCTCCGAACCGACCGAGAGAGCAAGTCCACCACAGTAATGCAAAGGCAAGAAGGGAGTTTATTTCTAGCACGCTAGGGCCCAAGTCTCATCCGGCACAGCGGAATCCGACAAGAGCCCCGAACAAAGGAGTATGGCAGCTTATATACAGGCAGTTCTTTGTCTCAGTTACAGGAGTAGCTGGCGTTACATGATTGGCCAGGCAGGATGAGCGCATGCCCTGTCTCTTTCTGGTAAACATGACTCAGGTCCTAGAGCCCGTCATTTGGTCCCTAACAGTTAGGGTTCATTTTCTCGGTTTTTCCTGTTGATTGTCCTCTCTAGGATGAATATGGTTCTAATGTCTTAATCAAAATCAAGGAATAATTTCCTTAAGAAAGATTTTAACCAATTAAAAAGTACTAATTTTTAAAAATAACTAGAAGACATACAATACAAAAAGGCACATGGAAAAATTCTCAACAAGGCTAATCATTAGAGAAATATAAATCAATACTACAATGCAGTGTCACCTCACACTGCTCAGAATGGCCATCATCAAAAAGTCTACAAACAATAAATGCTGGAGTGGGTGTGGAGAAGGAGGAATCCTCCTACATTGTTGGTGAGAATATAAACTGGTACTGCAACTATGGAACACAGTACGGAAGTTCCTTAAAACACTGAAAACAGAGCTACCACATGATCCAGCAACCCCACTCCTGAGCATTTATCTAGAGAAAACTAATTTTTATATATATGAAAATATACACGTATCCCCAGTGTCAATGCAGCACTATTTACAATAGATAAGGTATGGAAGCAACATAAATGTCTTATGACAGATGAAATGGATAAAGATGAGATACATATATACAATGGAATATTACTCAGCCATAAAGAATGACATAATGCCATTTGTGGCACCATGGATGTACCTAGAGATTATCATAGTAAGTGAAGTAAACCAGGCAGAGAACAACAAATATCACTTATATGTGGAATCTAAAAAATGATACAAATGAACTGATTTCCAAAATAGAAAGAAACCCACAGACACTGAGAAAAACTTATGGTTAACAAAGGGGAAAGAGAGGGAGGGATAACTTAGGAGTTTAGGATTAACATATACACATTACTATATATAAAATAGATAAACAAGAACCTATTATATAGCATAGGTAACAGCACTCAATATTTTGTAATAAAATTATAAGAGAAAAGAATATATATAACTATATATATAATCTAATATATATATATAACTGAGTCTCTTTGCATACACCTGAAACATTATAAATCAACTTCAATTTAAAAATTTTAATAAATAAAAAAATTACTTAAAACTGCCACACACAGAACCAATGGCCCACAAAACATTATGACACATGGTTATCATTAATCAGTCTTTTACTATTAACTTTAAATGGCCAATGGAAACAAGCAGTTCTGAGACCTTCCACCACTGATCACGATGGCACGATTGCCAGAGTGGCTGGGGCACCTGGCTCAGAGGGAGGGCTAAGTTTTGAAGCAACATACCCTCCCCATTTCATTCCCTTCCTTTTCTGGTTTTCCCTGGTGTAACAGCCCAAATGCTCGCAAATGTAAAGAATTTCATCATCCATCCCTGCTTTTTCACAAAACAGCTCAAGAGTCATTCAAAAGCCACTGTAAAACCATAAATAGCAGTTGACCATCTAATCATCAAAAGGATGCCTTTTTGCTTTGGCATCAAACAACAGAATTACAATGCAAAAATCGGCAGATGAATGGATAAGAAAGCTGTGGTACGTTTACACGATAGAATATTACTCAGCTATTAAAAAGAATGCATTTGAATCAGTTCTAATGAGGTGGATGAAATTGGAGCCTATTATACAGAGCAAAGTAAGTCAGAAAGAAAAATACCAATACAGTGTATTAATGCATGTATATGAAGTTTAGAAAAATGGTAACGATGACCCTATATGTGAGACAGCAAGAGACACAGATGTAAACAACAGAGTTTAGGACTCTGTGGGAGAAGGTGAGGGTGGGATAATTTGAGAAAATAGCATTGAAACGTGTATATTATCATATGTGAAATAGATTGCCAGTCCAGGTTTGATGCATGAGACAGGGTGCTCAGGGCTGATGCACTGGGATGACCCTGAAGGATGGGATGGGGAACACATGTACACCCATGGCTGATTCATGTGAATATATGGCAAAAACTACCACAATATTGTAAAGTAATTAGCCTCCAATTAAAATAAATTTAAAAACAGAAAAAAAAAACTTGGTTACTGCTAAGACATACAATTTAAGATAATTACTAAAATTATCACTGATTTTATCAAATGTACTTTAATTTTAGGAGTAGCATATGATTTCCAGAATGTGTACATTAATAATGTTTACATACTCAACAAAAGAAGTTTTATCAATCACTTATTTGATGATGCTTTTCACGTAACTTAACATAGCAAATAAGCCTAATTAATCTTTCCCTCTCTGAGATGGAGAATAATTTGAGGTGTCCCAGGGACCCATTGGAAAACTTCCAAAGTTAGCCAGAGATCAAATGAACTCCATTTAGAATTTGATCTTTGGAAAGTTTGTCAAAAATATAAAAAGGTTTTAACCAAAAACAATAAGAGCTCAATAACAAGTACAGATCACTTAGAGAAACTCACAATTACCAAAAGTGGTTCAATATTTGAATAAAATTTTGTCCTTTCAGAGAACCAAATGCAGGTTTTGTGCCATTTTACCTTTACAATTCATTTTCTTAAGTTCAATCTTGTCTTAGCAAATCCTGATCGTGCACCAAACTCTTTCAGTGTCCCTCCTCCACAAACCCTCCACAAACCCTCCACAACTTTCCATATCCATATTATTATGTCCCTCCCTTTCTTTCTCATTCAGAAACATTCTAGGACACATCCCGTCTTTGCATACCGAAATGTTTCCCGTATAATTCTTAACCTTAAAACCTTACTCTCTAGTAAAAACCAAGAAGCAAGTACTTGTAAAACTGTTGTACCAGCATTTCCCGATTGACAAGCTTATGTTTCATTCTTCCTCTCCGGAGAAGGGAAAAGGTAGGCAAACTTAGTCCTGCCAAGCAATTAATGTTCTAATGTTTCATCTTATTTGAAATGACCCAGATAGTCATTGAATTCTTTTCATTTAACTTAGTTCAGTTTCAACTTATGAAAATCTGGAGAGACTATTTTAGATAGACATTGCCAAAACAATTATTCATATAAAGTTTACCCAAAATGCTTAACTCATTTGCCTCTATTTTATTTACTTCAAAAGTTTTATCATATTGTTATTTTTCTTGCTAACAAGCTTTGTCACAGGAATAAATTCTTATTTAATTTCTAGGAAACCTAGGTACAATAAATTATATTTAATGTTGAAAAGTCTAAAGGCACATCTGTATTAATCAAACCAACAAGCTTAAGTTAACTCTAATACCAGATATTAATTCAATATTTCCTAGAATGAACATTTCCTAGATCACATGAACCTGAAATTCATTCCAGCCAGTTTTTTTCATATTTGAGTATTTTACATAAGCACTTAATTTCCTTTGAGACAATCAAATAGAACTTTTTACAAATTAATTTTGGCAGTGCCACAAACACAAGGACCTCAGTTTCCATTTCAAAATTTTAGCCATGAGTCATGTTCAGTTCATTCTCAGTCATGCCCAATTCTTTGCAACCCCATGGGCTGCAGCTCATCAGGCCTCCCTGTCCATCACCAACTCCCAGAGCTTACCCCAACTCATGTTCATCGAGTTGGTGAAGCCATCCAACCATCTCATCCTCTGTCATCCCCTTCTCCTCCCACCTTCAATCTTTCCCAGCAGCAGGGTTTTTTCAAATGAGTCAGTTCTTTGCATTAATTATTTGGTGGCCAAAGTATTGGAGTTTCAACTTTAGCATCAGTCCTACCAATGAATACTCAGGACTGATTTCCTTTAAGATGGACTAGTTGGATCTCCTTGCTATCCAAGGGACTCTCAAGAGTCTTCTCCAACACCACAGTTCAAAAGCATCAATTCTTCTTCTGCTCAGCTTTCTTTATATAGTCCAACTCTTACATCCATACATGACTACTGAAAAGAACCATAGCTTCGACTAAATGGACCTTTGTTGGCAAAGTAATGTCTCTGCTTTTTAATATGCTGTCTAAGTTGGTCATAGGTTTCCTTCCCAGGAGCAAGTATCTTTTAATTTCATGGCTGCAGTCACCATCTGCAGTGATATTGGAGCCCCCCAAAATAAAGTCTCTCACTGTTTCCCATGAAGTGATGGGACCAGATGCCATGATCTTCGTTTTCTGAATGTTGAGCTTTAAGCCAACTTTTTCACTTTCCTCTTTCACTTTCTCAAGAGGCTCGTTAGTTCTTCTTCACTTTCTGCCATGAGTGGTGTTATCTGCATATCTGAGGTTATTGATATTTCTCCTGGCAATCTTGATTCCAGCTTGTGCTTCATCCAGCCTACATTTCTCATGATGTACTCTACATATAAGTTAAATAAGCAGGGTGACAATATACAGCCTTGACATACTCCTTTCCCAATTTTGAACTAGTCTGTTGTTCCATGTCCAGTTCTAACTGTTGCTTCTTGATCTGCATACACAGATTTCTCAGAAGGCAGGTAAGGTGGTCTGGTATTCCCATATCTTTAAGAATTTTCCAGTTTGTTGTGATCTGAATCATGTACCACAAGATAAAACCCATCAGTTACAGAAGTCAGATTCAAATTGGGTTTCCAGCATATGGGACCAATCAACGTCACCTGTCTAGACTGCTAAACCTTTTTTACTAATATTCATGGAAAAGACACTTCTATTTCTATTTGCAGCTTTTTGGTGACTTTAAAAACCAAGCAGAACCTTTCTCTTCTCCCTGAGAATGTCCCTCTGTTGGATAAGGACAGGTTTTGTTTTTGGATTTTTTTTCATGTTCCTTTCCTCCATTTGATACCAGTAAAAGTTTTAAATATCACAAAACTAATTTGGCTGTAAGTGGAGAAACAGTACCAAACAAAGCGAAATAAAAAACTCAAAAGACAAACAGAAAATCTTAAACCCTCAAGTTTGGTCTTGGTGGTTTACATACACCTGTGACACAGGAGACCATAACTGATGTAATTAACACAGCGAGGGTAGCAGTTCATGGTTCCCCAGGACCCCAAAATAACCCTGCCTAAACCCTTTATGGAGAGCCTCACAGGTACTGTGGCCACACGTTTTTCCAACAAAATGCCCTCCTCTCACCCATGAGTTCAGAGCTGTAATCACTTATCCAAAATATGTGTCCGAGAACTTTCCTTAGGGATGTTTGAAACCTTCCCTCTTTTTAGAGACAAATTCAAAACAAAACACAAATGGCACATGCAAATGCTAGCACCGAAAAAACAAACCAGTTCACAGGTCAGGTAAAATGCAATAACTCTTTCCTCTCTCCAGCAGGGCACCGCACTCAAATAGGAAACAAAATGGGCTTACTCTAGGAGGGGGAAACAAAGCCCGAAACAAGACGCAAATTCCCCCGGCTATACACACACTGGAGTGACTTACCCTACTGTATGAAGCCCGTTAGCTCCTTGCTCCAACCGCTAAGCGCTGGGACAGCCAGGGCCACGTTGAAGAACTGTGAAAGGAGGATCCTCAGGATGGACCTCAGGAGTTGCTTGGGCCCAGTGGGTCAGCTAACCAAGACAGCAAAACTCCTGGCTGGGCCAAAACCCATTACTGAGTCCAAGCTCATACAACTTGCCACATGACAGGCCAATAAATGGAGAGATGGGTAGCAGATTGGAGAGGGGAGGAATGACGACTTTATTCACAAAGCCAGCAGACCAAGAAGATGATAGGCTCGTATCCCAAAGAACCAGCTTGCCTGACTTAGAATTCAGGCTTCTTTTATACCAAAGGGGAGGAGTAAAACCAAACGCTTCCTGGTTCCCATGAGCCTCCCTGCTCTCAGTCACAGGTGAGCCTGGTCAGGATGTTACTTGTGAAAGGAGCAAAGGTGTTTTAGCTTAATGCTCATTAGCTGGGAGGCAACGTTCTCAAAGATGGGCCGTCACTTATAACTTAATCTTATAGGCAACATCCCTTTGTAGTAGAATACAAAGTTCCCTATTACATTTGGGGTCTTTTGCAGTTTCATATGAATTTTAGGATTGTTTTTTCCTACTTCTATAAAAAATGGCATTGGAATTTTGATAAGGATTGCATTAGATTTACAGATGGCTTTGGGCAATATGGACATTTTAAACAGTACTGAATTTTCTGACCCATAAACACATATCTTTCCATTTATTTGTGTTTTCAATTTCTTTTGTCAGTGTTACAGCTTGCAGTGTACAAATCTTTCACCTCTTTGGTTAAATTCATTCCTAAATGTTTTATTGTTTTCGATGCTGTTGCAAGTGGGATTGTTTTCTTTGTTTCTCTTTCAGAGATTTCACTGTTAATGTACAGAACTCTTCTACATGATTTCTGTAGTTGATATTACATCCTGCAACTTTACTGAGTTTGTTTATCAGTTCCTTGGTGGTGTCTTCAGCCTGTTCTATCCTATCATACAGGATCACATCATCTGAAACACAGACCATTTTTCTTCTTCCTTTACAATGTGTATGCCCTTTATTTCCTTCCCTTTTCTGATTGCTCTGGCTAAGACTTCTGATACTATGTTGAATAGGAGTGGCTAGAGAGGGCATCCTTGTTCCTGATATTAAAGGAAAAGCTTTCAACCTTTCACCATTGAGTATGATGTTAGCTGTGAACTTGTTATGCACACGTGCTAAGTCACTTCAGCCGTGCCCGACTCCCTGGGACCACATGGACCATAGCCCACCAGGCTCCTTGGTCCACAGGATTCTCCAGGCGAGAATACTGGAGTGGGTTGCCATGCTGTCCTCCAGGGGATCTTCCTGAGCTCAGGGATCGAACCCATGGCTCTTAAGTCTCCTGCATTAGTAGGCAGGTTCTTTACTACTAGCACCACCTGGGAAACTTGTGGACTTGTTATATATAGTCTTCATTATGTTAAGGTCACTGTTAATGAGACCTTAATTTTACTGCCCAGAACAGGGAAATGCTATTTCATACGCTATTCTGTTTTCCTCGTTTTTCATATATTGTTTAATGTTTAAGCCTCTAAACAGTTTCAAAGTCATTGCAGTATATAGAATAAGTATAAATCTAAATTAATTTTCCCAGTCTTGCTATCTAGTTACCACAATAATATTAGTAACTACTTGAGAAGAATTTGTAGTGAGTTTATATTGTATTATAGTCAGAGAAGCAGGAATTCTCATATCCACCTCTGTCAACCATATCCATCCAAGCCTTCCCTTCAGTCTCCCGAAAAATTTGCCGTGAGAAACAAAGAAGAAAGTATCTGTTTGATAGAACTGGACCTCCCAACTAAAGCCTGCAACAGGACTTCCCTGGTGGTCCAGTGGTTAAGAACCTGCCTGCCAAAGCAGGGGAAATGGGTTCAGTCCCTGGTCCAGGAAGAGTCCACATGCCGCAGGGCAACTGGGCCCATACACTGAAGCCCCTGTGCCATAGAGCCTGTACTCCACAACAGGAGAAGCCACCACAATGAGAAGCCCCCACACAGCAACGAGAGAGTAGCCCTTGCTCACCAAAACTAGAGATAGCTGGAGTATAGCAACAAAGACCCAGTGCAGACAAATAATAATAATGAAAGCCTGAGATAATACCAGATGCAGGGTACAGCAGCATAGTGATCGCCACCTTTAGGTGGGTACACAAAGAAGAGAGAGGCATGGCGGGCCCTCAGTCCACTTAGCCAAGCGCATGGAAGATGCTTGACCCTGGAAACAGGGAGGCAGAGAGGCGAGCTGAGGGCAGAGTTGTCCACCAGCAGCTAAATGGCTCTTGTTCGGTCATACATTAATTTTATAGGAAATGAGCAAAGGAATAGAATCCCCTGGGCAATACTTCTCCTTTTAACTCAGTACTATAATGTTTTGGTTTTCATTACTTTCTAAAATATTTCAACTATGATCAATTTTATGTAAATATGTACACATTTACAAATTCATACTGAGTCCTTTAGTGCTCCAGGTGACTATCAAATTGTCAAGTTCTATTTTTTTATTCTGTTATAATTTCCCTTGATAAAATGCATCAATGATGCATAAACCCATGTATTATACTTAGGATGATCATCTCCTTTATTTAAAATACTCAACTGGGAATATTACATATCTGTCCATTTATTCTTGTCCTCTTATTTTTCATGTTAAGATTTATATTTTAAATGTTGTGTGTCCTGAGTTAATTCTCAGTAATTCAATATTTGCACAAACAACAACAACAAATAATATTTCATTATCATTGTGTATTTTAGCATTATGGCACACACATATAATAATAAATCTTTATTTATGTTATATATTTATATATATATACACATTTAAGAAAACTTATTACCTCTGACAAATTTTTATAGATTCTTTTATATTCTTTCCCAACAAGTGACTCATAAAACCTAGAAAATTAAAATGTTTATTTCTTTATTTCCATAATTTATGATTATTTTTTCCTTCTTAACTATCATTAGAATTTTTAAATGTTAACTGAGGCTTTTCTGTGTCTAGTAAGACTATCCCTAGTGCTCTTGCCTGGAGAATCCCAGGGACAGGGGAGCCTGGTGGGCTGCAGTCTATGGGGTCACGCAGAGTCGGACACGACTGAAGCGACTCAGCAGCAGCAGCAGTGTTAAATTAAGCAATTCCTTTTATTTCTACACATCTTAACATAGGCAATTTTTAAAACTAAATGGAAAGAACATGTGATTAAATATAAAAAATTCAAATAGTAAGTGGCAGGCTTTGATTCCTTTTATTGAATTAGAAAATAGTTATCTACCTATCTCTAAAAAATAACCATTTGGGATGGATCTCATAATCACCAACTTTGGGGGGCCATTCACTACTTTTGTTTTCCCTGAAGTCTTTCAAAACAACACAGCCTATGAATGGGGTTAGAGGGAAGGGGAGGAAGGCAGGACATGGTGAGAAGGGGTTCTGAGACCAGAGTGGGTTATGTCCAGCAGAAGAGAAAGTAGCAGGGAGTCACCCTCCCAGCTCCCCACAGTGCCTATGCTTTTTGTCTTTTTCCTTTTTTTAAAAGTGTATAATTTGATAAATTTTTAAAAGTCTCTTTCTTTTAACTATATATATAACATTCTATTGTTGACTTTCCTGGTGGCCCAGTGATTAACACCTCGCCTTCCAATGCAGGGGGTGCGGGTTTGATCTCTGGTCAGGAGCTAAGATCTAACATGCCTTGAAGCCAAAAATCTAAAACATAAAACAGAAACAATATTGTAACAAATGCAATGAATATTTTTTTTAAAGTTATATTAGTGGCTTTTAAAATAGAAAAGAGGATAATTAATGAGACTAGCTGCATGATCAACTGATTAAGGAATGAAATCTGGCCTGTAGCATAACTATAAAACACACCTTATCCTTTCAAAAAAATTTTTTTAAAAACATTTTTGGTCATTCCAATGTTAGTTACCCACATAAGGCAGAAAACAGAGCAGACATCCAATCCGTGGTGATTTCCCCACAGTCATTCTCTCTGGCTCCTTTTGCAACGAGGATACGCACTAAACCAGACTGGACCAAAGAGGCCACCTTACCCCTGACCACGAGGAACCAGCACTTAGCCTGAGCCATGGCAATCAAAACCCTTCTCCACGATATCTCAGAATGGAGCTGAAGTCCCGTCTGGGTCAGAGCTCTGAGGGCCTGAGTCTGGCGCACCAACACCACATCCTCCAGAACAAAGCCAACACGTGCAAGAGGTGGAGTGGGGATGGCCGAGGTTGAGGCTTGGTGGCACACGCGTTCTAGATTCTGTTCACCCCTGGGACCAGCTCAAGCCCAGCCTCCCAAGGTCACAATATGCAAGCCAATGAAGTCCCGTTTGCTTAAGCAAATTTGTTACCTCTTCACTTATAAGCCAAGGAGTCCTGAATTCTACAACCAAAAGTCAAGTGTCAGCAAAGCTGTTTCTCGAATTTGTCTTTCTCGCTTCTCTGGAATCCCACAGGGATGTCTGTGATTAAAGAACAGTGATGGTGCTTCCTTAAAGACAGCTACACTTTCTTTCTCCTTTCTCATTGACTTTGCCAGGAAGCAGTGGTGAAATGCCTGGAGTCCTGAATGAGAAAGTCCTGGTCAAATTATTACCTCCAAATTGGGTTTGCTGCTTGGTATATGTCAAGCTAAAAGATGTAACCAAGATGATGAGAAGGAAGAATTAATAACTTGAAGCAAGTAGGGAGAATACCAGGGATATATCCCAGAGCAGTGTCCCCCGAAGAGAAAAACAGGAAATTTCAAGCTAAATGTATGCACACATTTATGAAGGGTTTGGGCGGTGTATGCATATTCATTAGGGGGCTAGAGTGGAAGAGAATGCAGCATAGAATTGGGGGAGAGGTTGCCAGAGTCCAGGCTGAAGTTGATTGAAGTCAGGAGGGTCAGAAAAAGTCAACATTATCATCCTTTCAGTTCCAACAAGCTTGGGTTCTCAGCATGTTGCTACCATCCTCCACCTGGATGGGGGGACCTTAGCTCATGGAGAACTCAGATACATATCAGATTGATGTTATATCCCGTGAGGAGGAACAGGTACTTGTTTTATCATTTTATCACCAAAATATTGTTTCTTAGACCATAAGGTAGGCTGAGTGCCGAAGGATTGATGCTTTTGAACTATGGTGCTGGAAAAGACTCTCGAGAGTCCCTTGGACGGCAAGGAGATCAGACCAGTCAATCCTAAAGGAAATCAGTCCTGAGTATTCACTGGAAGGACTGATGCTGAAGCTGAAGCTCTAATACTTTGGCCACCTGATGCGAAGAGCTGACTCATTGGAAAAGACCCTAATGCTGGGAAAGATAGAAGGCAAAAGAAGAGGGTGGCAGAAGATAAGATGGTTAGATAGCATCACCAACTCAATGGACATGAGTTTGAGCAAACCTGGGGGATAGTGGAGAACAGAGGAGCCTGGCATGCTGCAGTCCATGGGGTCGCAAAGAGTCAAACACAACTTAGAGACTGAACAACTGTTTCTTGATTGCTTTCCCTTTGTTTCTGCATTCCCTCACTTCCCTTAAGATCATTCATTACTGAGACCTGTTCAAGGGCAGGCATGCAAGTGGCCCAGCTTAGATCACCAAATGCCTTAGGCCAAAAATGGTTTTTCTTCTGTCAAAAAAGCTATGACTGATTCTCTTTCTCCAGGGACCCCCTACCCTATCTGTTTATAAAATCTCAGCTCGAGGATTTACTAGGTGAGAGATCAAGGTGCAGGGGTGACTCCTGGAGGAAATGGTCTGTTTGAATGGGTTCTATAATGGGGAGTCTTTCTTTAACTATCCTTCCTCTTCCCTATTCCAGCTTATATTGTTGCTATAAATGACCCAAGAAATTTTAACCAGAGGCAGCAGCAGCCAAAAGATGACACAAGTTTGAGGGAGATTAAGAATAGAAAACAAAGTTTCTTGGGACTGTTAGAGCTTCCAAGAAGAGAAATGTATTCTATTCTTTTTTAAGTTTTTCTCATTTTTTTCATCTGTGGACTAGGTCTTCATTGCTGCACTCAGGCTTTTTCTAATTCCAGTGAGCGAGGTCTACCTCCTCGTGGTGTGGGGGCTTCTCACTGTGGTGCCTTCTCTTGTTGCAAAGCATGGGGTCCAGGCTCATAGGTTCAACAGTTGTGGCTCACAGGCTTAATTGCCCTGCAGCACATAGTATCTCCCTGGACCAGGGATCTAACTCACATCCCCTGCATCAGCAGGTAGATTCTAACCACTGTACACCAAGAAAGCCTTATGTATTCAGGTCTTTTCTTATATTAGCTACCTTTTTTTTAAAAGCTAGCTTAATATTAGCCTAAGAGCTTTCACAGTATGAAAATTAATCCATGAGATACTGCTGAACTGTGGAAGTGGAGGACACCCTTGTGAGTAGGATGCTCCTCTGGCTAAGGTTTACAGATAAGCAAGGGTTTGCTGCCTTATCAGTTGGTGCATTATCTCACCATCCTGACAACCCCACGTGTTCCTTACGTGTGACAGTTTTCCAAGACTTGATCTAAAAGGAAATATTGCATAATCCCAGCTGCTTTGGAGGGTACCAAATCATTCTCATTAAGATTTCTGAAGATGAAGTCACTCCGAAAGGGGACACCTTTGATCTAAAGCTACTCATCCAGAAAGGAAGTTCTTGAGGACCTGGGGATGATTTTGCTTTTGTTCCTTATATGATTATCAGAGAATGATGATAAAAATTTAAATCTTTTTATTGTGACCATTAGAATAAGCACACAAGTCAACCCAAAAGAACATGTAATATTGGGAAATACTTAGAAAGGGTGGTGGGGAACCAGACAGTTAATTCAACACATTATCAGAACTATATACACTTGAGGTACTTACATGAAAAATATACAAATAAGATTCCTTAAAAAAAAATTCTTCTCACAGTGTAGATGTCCTAATGTAGTGATTGGGAACCTGTGGACAATTTAATCACTTCCAAAATTAAAAAGAAGAATATCTTACCTTTTTTCCTCTTTCTCCTGCTTCTGCCCACAATATGCCTTTTCCAAGCCTCTGGGAGACCTATGTAGGGTCCACATGTGTGCCCAGAAAGGGAGCAGGAGAGGAGCTCTTGATATTCTTGGAATCTGTTATGGCCACCAGCTCAGGAACAGAAAGACTTCCTGAGTGGCAGTACCTGAAACACAGGCTTTAGGTCTTTGGAAGCCCAAGAGCAATTAAAGGCAGAGATGAGGGGGACTTCCCTATTGGTCCAATGGTTAAGACGCTGCGCTTCCACTGCAGGGAGCATGGGTTTGATCCCTGGTTGGGGAACTAAGATTCCTCATGCTTCATGGTGTACCCCAAAATTATAAAAAACAAAAGAGATGAGGAAAGACCTTAGGTCTGAGTCCTAGTCCTTGGACTGGCAGGTCAAATAGTAAAGCAAACTCTGCAGTTTGAGGAACTCCTTTGGCGTTTCAGTGAAACTGTGAATTGGATTTTCACCCAGTGTCCCCATACTTAGGATTCTGCTCCTAATTCCAATGTTAGGAGTTGGGGAGGGGGCAGGAAGCACAGGTGTTCCCCAGGCCACCAAGCACTTCTGCACCAGCTGGGTGTCCTGCAACTCAACTCAGTTCTGACACTGTCTACTTGGAAATAGCATCAGACTCCACAGGTTAAAGACTTAGGCCTATTTCAGAAGTCAGTTGCAAACTGAGGTAATCACTCACGCTTCTGATCCAATGACCTCCACCTTTTTGGGTTTGATTAATTTGCTAGAGGAGCTTACAGAATTCAGAGAAACATTTTACTTACTAGATTACTGTCGTATTATAAAAGGATATAACTCAGGAATAGCAGATAGAAGAGATGTGTCCCACAAGGTACAGGGAAATGGTGCAGAGCTTCATGCTCTCTCAGCGGCCCACTCTGCCCACATCACCATGTGTCCACCAACCCCATCACCTTTTGGGGTTTAATGGAAGGTTCATTACATAGGCACAATTAATTAAATCACAATTGATTAAATCATCGGCCACTGATTTTTGGCCATTGGCCATTGATTCCACCTTCAATCCCACCTTTCTCTGGAAATCAGGAGGTGGGATGAAAATTCCAACACCTTCATCTTGATTGGTTCCCCTGGCAACTTGCCCCCATCCTTAGATGAGTTTCAAAAGTCACCTCATTAACATAACACTCCTTTACAGTTCTCATTGTTTAGGAAATTTCAATGTTTTTAGGAGCTCTGTGGCAGAAACAGGAAGACCAAATACATGTTTCTTACTAGAAATCACATTATCAGACACACTTAGCAGAATAATTTCTTTCTGTTTGTTCTGCAAGTAGAGGTTTCATTTAGTTGGACTTTGCTGGATCATAACCACATTAAACATTTAATGTAGGTTCTGCACAGGTTACACTTAAAGGGCAGATCAGAGGAACCATCTCCCTCTCCTGAGGTATAGCCTGCTCCTCAGTGGAGTGAGGAGACAGAAAGTCCCAAATGGAGTCACTTGTGCTCAACTTGCATCACCAAGCCAAAACTTAATACCTGACTTAAGTGCAGTTTCAACCCCTCTGGGAAAGTAACCTTTAACCCAGTCAACCTGGAAATCACCTGGTTAGCACTAGTGAGGTCATCTACCTCTTCCCATCCCCTTAGGAAGGTGGCCTGGCCTAAATTAATGCATTCTTTACTAATAATTTCCTTATTCTATCTCTTCAAGCCTTTAAAACCCTTCCCTGGGACTAACCTGGTTGTCTAGTGGCTAAGACTGTTAGTGTAGGAGGCTCAGGTTCAATCCCTGATCAGGGAACTAGATCCCACATACTGCAACTAAAGATTCCACATGCCTCAACTAAGACCCAGTGTGGCTAAATAAATAACTTGTTTTTAAAGGTGCCTATGTTTAAAAAACAGGGGAAACAGTGGAAACAGTGTCAGACTTTATTTTTGGGGGCTCCAAAATCACTGCAGATGGTGACTGCAGCCATGAAATTAAAAGACGCTTACTCCTTGGAAGAAAAGTTATGACCAACCTAGATAGCATATTCAAAAGCAGAGACATTACTTTGCTAACTAAGGTCTGTCTAGTCAAGGCTATGGTTTTTCCTGTGGTCATGTATGGATGTGAGAGTTGGACTGTGAAGAAGGCTGAGCACCGAAGAATTGATGCTTTTGAACTGTGGTGCCGGAGAAGACTCTTGAGAGTCCCTTGGACTGCAAGGAGATCCAACCGGTCCATTCTGAAGGAGATCAACCCTGGGATTTCTTTGGAGGGAATGATGCTAAAGCTGAAACTCCAGTACTTTGGCCACCTCATGTGAAGAGTTGACTCATTGGAAAAGACTCTGATGCTGGGAGGGATTGGGGGCAGGAGGAGAAGGGGACGACCGAGACTGAAATGGCTGGATGGCATCACCGACTCGATGGACGTGAGTCTGAGTGAATTCCGGGAGTTAGTGATGGACAAGGGAGGCCTGGCATGCTGTGATTCATGGGGTCGCAAAGAGTCGGACACAACTGAGTGACTGAACTGAACTGATGTTCAAAAAAATACCCTTCCCTTTCTACAACTTGGTGGAACTCCTTTCAAGTTGACAGATGGAAAGTGAAAGTGAAAGTTGCTTAGTCGTGTTGGACTCTTCAATTTCCTGAGCTAGGTAGTCCATGGAATTCTCCAGGCCCGAATACTGGAGTGGGTAGCCTCTCCCTTCTCCAGGGGATCTTCCCAACCCAGGGATCGAACCAAGGTCTCCCGCATTGCAGGCAGATTCTTTACTAGCTGAGCCAAAAGGGAAGCCCAATTTATGACTCATTTAATAAAGCCAGTCTGAGCTTTAAATTTACTCAGTTGAATTTTCTGTTGTCTTACAGGTGGACCACACTGCCTACGGCACCACATGGACATAACAAAGTTAGAATAACCACAAGTTGAAAGCCAAATTGACCTAACCGTAAACATAATATTTTTCACCTGTCAAATAAGGATAATATGCATCACAAAGGATTGTTGTGAGACTTAAATATATAAAATACCCCACAGAGTCTAGAATTGAGTACAGTTAAACGTACCCAGAAATTTTAGTTCTCTTCTCCTGACCAAGAAGGTTAGTTCTCCTTCTGATCATGCTGATTGCCAAAGTCCCAAAAGTTTATGGAGTGTCCATTTCCAGTGGCTTGTTTTTACCTCCTCGGTTGGTTTGAAATGGGTGTTTAACTGGCCAATAATTAATTGTTTCCATAACAGCATTTCCCAGTCATCTGAGAGTTCTGATGAAAATTTCCTATAATCGTTAACTCTTATGATGGCAAGCACTGTGTCTCTGATGTAAACTCTGAGGACTGGAGTCAGTGTTCTAGAAGGCTGCCAGGCGTTAATGGTCAGACTTGACTTCAGTGGTGATATTTGGGTTTACGGTAAAATTCTAGATGTCCAAGGATAATTATTTGTCCTCTCAGCAGTTCATGTTCTTATTTAAATATGATCTTTAAATATTAAAATATTTAATATTTGTTTTAAATTAAAATATTAAATTAAATAATTTAAATATATATTTAATTTAATTATTATTTAAATTAATTAAAATTGAATTGCATTAAATTTAAATAAATAAATGTTTAATTAAATTATAATTAAATATTTAACATTTGTTTAATATTTTTAAATATTAAAGATAACCAATAAAGCTTTTTAAAGTAAAAAGTAAAATAATTTTAATACTTTTTTTTTAAAGAGAAATTTCCTAGAAGGAAGGAATGCCACAAGTTCATCATGTCAAAGAACATTTGATCTGAGTTTAAAATTTTCACAGAGATTCCTTGTCCTCAATATAATCTTTCAGGGCTCAAGGTCGGAGTCTCACTTTTGAAGATCTCAGTTTCTAACTGGTCTGTGCCACAGAGGGCTCCAGACCCCCAACTGGAATCAAGTTTCTATGAGCACAAGCTTGTTGACACATGTGTTAGTGTCCGTTGCGTGGAAACATTTAATAGGAATATTCTAAGGCAAACAATAGGACAGCAGAAAAAAAAACAAAATAAAAAATTATATACAGATACATGAACTTTAAAAACTAAAAAAAAATTAATTAATAAATAAAGATAATCTGAATGGAGCCCCATTCTTTCCAGGCCCCAAGCAGTGGTCTCCATAGAAATACAGGGATTTAAGGTCATTTTGAACCCTAAGATTAAATGCAGTTAACTCTCTCCCTAGAATTTCAAAGAACACATTAACTCATCAATATAACCAGGTACCAAAATGTACAGAAGAGCAAATGAAAGAGCGAATGTGCTTCCATGGGTATTTAATGACAAGGGCATGATTTTGCCTATGAAATAAGAGGTAACTAAATTCTACGCAAAGTATGAAATTCTTTATTTGAAATAAAGAATCATTTGAAATAGCACAGTATTAAATGTCTTAGTAGAAAATCTGTCTCTCTGTGCAAAATTAAAACAATGGGAAACATCTTAAATTTAAAATTATTTTAGAATCTCTTAATTTTAAAACTAGTGGCCCACAAGAATTGAAAACTGTGATTATGCCCTAACCATAGGGCAGTGCCACTTTAGCTGGTTTCCAAAAATACCCACTGTCCCTTGTCAGTCAAAACTGGTAGAAACAATTGATATCACAAAGTTGCAATCATAGGCCTCACAAGTCTGACTTGACAGCCATGCTGCATGGCAGGCTTGGAACCACAGAACGATGCTTCCACAGGAAAAGGTCTCTAGATGATCAAGTCCAACCTCATGTTACAGGGTGCAATATTCCTTTAAAGGGACCTACTATCTTCTTTGAACCAATGCTGAAAATTCTAGAACTGCCCCCACTGGAGAAGTAGTTAGCTACTTAATGCCTCAGTGATTATGCTTAGTCGCTCAGTCATGTACGACTCTTTGTGACCCTTTGGACTGTATCCTGCCAGGCTCCTCTGTCCATGGAATTTTTCAGGCAAGAATATTGGGGTGAATGTCCATTTCCTCCTCCAAGGGATCTTACCGACCCAGATCAAACCTGTGTCTCCTGCATTGTCGGTGGATTCTTTGCCCACTGAACCTTTGGGGAAGCCTTAACACCTCAGGCTACATGTCTTAAACAATCACAAGGAACAAGGACCATGCGAAAAATGACTAAATAAAAATGTCCTGCTGTGAGGATCATGGCAGGTACTGGATCACAGCAGACTGAGATGGCTCCATGTCCCCTCTCACTTTAAAGAAAACTGAGTGTGAAAGGGGAGTTTTTGTATAATTGAAAAAGAGGAGACATTTATGTAAACTGTTACATGCTCCAGTTAAACCTTTGGAAACCAGTGTAAAAACAAAAATCCATACACTATCAAAAAGGTTAAAGCCTGAGATTAACAGGTAATTCAAGTTTGAACCCAGTATGGCCACATGATATTAATAAATGGCATTTTACCAAAGTGTATACGTACCTGCAGCCTTCTCAGGTGGTGTTAGTGGTAAAGAACCTGCCTGCCAATGCAGGAGACCTAAGAGACTCGGGTTCGATCCCTGGGTCAGGAAGATTCCCCAGAGGAGGCCATGGCAACCCACTCCAGTATTCTTGCCTGGAGAATCCCATGGGCAGAGGAGCCTGGTGGGCTACAGTCTATAGGGTCACAGAGAGTCAGATATGACTGAAGTGACTTAGCATGCATGCACACCTACATACCTGTTCATTCCCTTGTCTTTACAAAATCTTCATATATATACATGAGTAATATGACTATACTCATATATAAGAAATTGGAGAGGTTTTCCTCTATTGCTCCCAGAATTAAGAATATAAACTTCTCAAAAATGTATCTCAATCTCAATTTGGAAATTTCAGATTATGGAATAGTAACAGTTTGCCCAGGCTTCCCTAGTGGCTCAATTGTAAAAAATCCACCTGCCAATGTAGCCATTGCAGGAGATGCAGGTTCAATCCCAGGTTTGGGAAGATCCCTTGGAGGAGGAAATAGCAATCCATTCCAGTATTCTTGCCTGGGAAATCCTATGGACAGAGGAGCCTGGCAGGCTACAGTCCATGGGGTCACAATGAGTTGAACACAACTTAGTAACTGAACTACATAACAAGACAGCTTTCCCATAATTTGGTGCGTTAATCATCCAAGAACCAAACAGTAGGAGACTAATAACATTTGCAACACAGATAGTCATGACCTGCATAGAGAAAAACAATGATGAGATCTGCTTTTGAAGGGTTAAACTCTCTTAACCAGGGTTTTAATTGTAAACTGCCATGGACATGTGTTGGGAGCAGAGGCAAATACACAACTATAAAAACTACTTTTAGTTTGAAAAAATTGCTGAGAAAAAGCCATTATCATCCAAGATACTTGCTTCTGCTTTCTTACCCTGCCATTCATCATCCTTTTGATTTCCTTTTCTAGCAACAGCAGCTCTTACTTACACGATGGTTATGATGTGCCAGGCACTCTTCTAGGCACTTTGCATGTATTATGTAGTTTATTGTTCCAACAACATTGTAAGCTAAGCATTATTACTACTCAGTGTAGAGATGAGGAAATGAAGGCACAGACAGATTATGTAACTCTCCCATGTCACACCACAAGTGTGCAGTAAGATTTGAACCAGGGCAGTCTGGCTTCAGAGTCTTAATCACCAGCATGTGGGCAACAATGTCTCTTTTGTGCTAAAACAACTCCCTACAACTCCCTCTGATTAGTGGTATATTCATCCAGTGAAATATTATTCAGATGTGAAAAGGAATGCTGTACTGATATATGCTACAATATAAATGAACCTTGAAAATCTTATGCTAAATGAAAGAAGCCCAACATATAAGGTCACGTATTATGTGATTCTAGTTACACAAAATGTCCAGAATAGGCATATCCATAAAGACAGAAAGCAAATTAGTGGTTGCCAAGGACTGCAGTGGGTTTGTGGGTGCTAGAGCAAGGAGGAAGAGAAATAAGTGTTTAATGGATATGCAATGTTCTTTGGGGTGATGAAAATGGTTTACCAGTGAATAATGATGGTCATGATCTAACATTAAGTGAAGTCGCTCAGTTGTGTCCGACTCTTTGTGACCCCATGGACTGTAGCCTACCACACTCCTCCATCCATGGGATTTTCCAGGCAACAGTACTGGAGTGGGTTGCCATTTCCTTCTCCGGAGCATCCTCCCAACCCAGGGATCAAACTCGGGTCTCCACTGTCTGAGCCACCAGGGAAGTCCTACTGATATAACATTGGGATGTTCTAAATGTCCCTTTAAAATGGTTAAAATGGTGGATTTTGTTGTTTTAAAATTTTTATCACAATAAAAAAGTCAGGAAAAAAAAAGGAAAGAAAGCAATGATGGATAGAATTGCCGGTGTCTTAGCACAAATCAAGGCAATGTATCAAGCTATACCAATAGTCATTGCAATCTTCACTGTGACACACTGTGTTAAATAAATCAATAAATGAGTAATTTTAAAGCCAATCTTACTCAAAAATATCCTTAATGAAGCAATAAATATGATTAACTTTACAAAATCTCAACCCTTGAGCATACATATTTTTTCTATTCTGTCTGATAAAATGGAATGTATTAATAAAGGCACTTTTGTTTCATAATGAAGTATGGCTAAGTTAAGGAAAAGAACCTGTAAGATTTTTGAGTTGTGAGATGAATTAGCCACTTTTCTCATAGAACATCGCTTTTACTTTAAAAAAAAAAAAAAAAACTTGAAAGACAAACAATGGTTATTTAAACTTAGTTATTGTACAGATTTTTTTCAAAATTGAAAGAAGGCTATGATTTTACATACATATATAATGTAATGTATATGAAGTTTAATATATTATATATGATTTTTAGTGTCTATGGCTTTTATAGTGGTTGCTTTAGGTATTACATTAGGTATATAATGATAAATCTAATAATTCAAAATGTTCAAGTTGGATTTAGAAAAAGCAGAGGAACCAGAGATCAAATTGCCAACATCCGGGGGATCACAGAAAAAGCAAGAGAATTCCAGAAAAATATTTACTTCTGCTTCATTAACTACACTAAAGCCTTTGACTGTGTGGAAAACAAACTGTGGAAAATTCTTAAACAGATGGGATTACCAGACCACCTTACCTGCCTCCTGAGAAATCTGTATGCAGGTCAAGAAGCAACAGTTAGGGTACTCTTTCTGCCCCCTTCTGATGCCTATGTCAGAAGCTTTCTCTATCTCCTTTATACTTTAATAAAACTTTATTACACAAAAGGTCTGAGCTAGCAAGCCTCGTCTCTGGCCCTGGATTGAATTCTTCTCCTCCAGAGGCCAAGAATCCTGGCGTCTTTGTGAGGTTCAGCAACAGCCTTTCATCTTGGGGACTCGTCAGGGACTCTTCAGGACAAGATGGGCCTGATAATCTATGTGAGCCTACTTCTGCTGACTCCAAAAATATTGAGTCTGCCATTTGATTCTCAAGACAATGCCATCCTGTCCTGGGCTCACTCCTATGCAGCATTTCACAATCAGTCTAACTGCTGGGTCTGTGGAGCATTCCCCTCTTCAACAGTGGAAGGCTTCCTGTGGTGGACATCTCCACTTCAAGGAAAAGACTTTCTCCAAGTCTGCAAATACCTTCGACAATAATCGCATGTGATGCCTCTTCTTAAACTAATAAGATGACATCTAATAACCTTAAGATGGACTGATGTAACTATGGACATAATATGGCTTTTAATTTTGATTTTAACTTGTTTTAATGACTATTTTGCCTTGCATCTGGAACTGTGTAATTAGATTTGTTTCTAGTTGCATGAAGGCTTTTAAGTTACGAAAGGTTGTCCAAGCTCCTACAAGTGCCACAGCCTCCTCCAACTATTACTTGGGGCCCCTGGATCAGAGACCCTCAATATGAGGGTTAGGAGAATATGTTGCCTCAACAATTTAGGGACCATGCCCTAAACAGCAGGAAGTAGTTATGGAACAAAAAGGACACCCCTTTCCCTTGGCAACATAATTCTCCTAAAAGAAAAGGGGGGAATGAGAGAGTCATTTCCTAGGCAGGTTGATGAGAAGTCTAGGAGTCCCCAAGGAGAGAGGGGTCTGGAATTCTCAAGGAGGAAGAAAGGACAAACTTTTTTTTTCCTCTACATTCCTTAGGATTATATAACAATAATGTATCCTGCCTGAGGATAGTCTCTGGATTAAACTTTCTGGCTAATGAATCAAGGCAAATAGGAAGTGGTCAGAGATGGCAAGAGTGAACGTCGACATTCTAGGAATCAGCGAACTAAAATGGACTGGAATGGGTGAATTTAACTCAGATGACCATTATATCTGTGGGCAGGAATCCCTCAGAAGAAATGGAGTAGCTCTCATGTTCAACAAAAGAGTCCAAAATGCAGTACTGGGATGCAATCTCAAAAACGACAGAATGATCTCTGTTCGTTTCCAAGGCAAACCATTCAATATCACAGTAATCGAAGTCTATGCCCCAACCAGTAACACTGAAGAAGCTGAAGTTGAATGGTTCTATGAAGACCTACAAGACCTTTTAGAACTAACACCCAAAAAGATATCCTTTTCATTATAGGGGCCTGGAATGCAAAAGTAGGAAGTCAAGAAACACCTGGAGTAACAGGCAAATTTGGCCTTGGAATGCAGAATAAAGCAGGGCAAAGACTAATAGAGTTTTGCCAAGAAAATGCACTGGTCATAGCAAACACCCTCTTCCAACAACACAAGAGAAGACTCTACACATGGACATCACCAGATGGTCAACACCGAAATCAGACTGATTCTATTCTTTGCAGCCAAAAATGGAGAAGCTCTATACAGTCAACAAAAACAAGACCAGGGGCTGACTGTGGCTCAGATCATGACCTCCTTATTAGCAAATTCAGACTTAAATTGAAGAAGGTAGGGAAAACTTCTAGAACATTCAGGTATGACCTAAATTAAATCCCTTATGATTATACACTGAAGGTGAAGTCGCTCAGTCGTGTCCGACTCTTTGCGACCCCGTGGACTGTAGCCTACCAGGCTCCTCTGTCCATGGGATTCTCCAGGCAGGAATACTGGAGTGGGTTGCCATTTCCTTCTCCAGAGGATCTTCCCGACCCAGGGATCAAACCCAGGTCTCCCACATTGGAGGCAGACACTTTAACCTCTGAGCCACAAGTACAGTGGAAGTGAGAAATAGATTTAAGGGACTAGATCTGACAGAATGCCTGATGAACTATGGACAGAGGTTCGTGACATTGTACAGGAGACAGGGATCAAGACCATCCCCACGGAAAAGAAATGCAAAAAAGCAAAATGGCTGTCTGGGGAGGCCTTAAAAATAGCTGTGAAAAGAAGAGAGATGAAAAGCAAAGGAGAAAAGGAAAGATATAAGCATCTGAATGCAGAGTTCCAAAGAATAGCAAGAACAGATAAGAAAGCTTTCTCTAGCGATCAATGCAAAGAAATGGAAGAAAAGAACAGAATGGGAAAGACTAGAGATCTCCTCAAGAAAATTAGAGATACCAAGGGAACATTTCATGCAAAGATGGGCTCGATAAAGGACAGAAATGGTATGGACCTACAGAAGCAGAAGATATTAAGAAGAGGTGGCAAGAATACATAGAAGAGCTGTGCAAAAAGATCTTCACGACCCAGACAATCACGATGGTGTGATCACTCATCTAGAGCCAGACATCCTGGAATGTGAAGTCAAGTGGGCCTTAGAAAGCATCACTACGAACAAAGCTAGTGGAGGTGATGGAATTCCAGTGGAGCTATTTCAAATCCTGGAAGATGATGCTGTGAAAGTGCTGCACTCAAAATGCCAGCACATTTGGAAAACTCAGCAGTGGCCAGAGGACTGGAAAATGTCAGTCTGCATTCCAATTCCAAAGAAAGGCAATGCCAAAGAATGCTCAAACTACCACACAATTGCACTCATCTCACATGCTAGTAAAGTAATGCTCAAAATTCTCCAAGCCAGGCTTCAGCAATACATGAACCATGAACTTCCTAATGTTCAAGCTGGTTTTAGAAAAGGCAGAGGAACCAGAGATCAAATTGCCAACATCCACTGGATCATGGAAAAAGCAAGAGAGTTCCAGAAAAACATCTATTTCTGCTTTATTGACTATGCCAAAGCCTTTGACTGCGTGGATCACAATAAACTGTGGAAAATTCTGAAAGAGATGGGAATACCAGACCACCTGACCTGCCTCTTGAGAAATCTATATGAAGGTCAGGAAGCAACAGTTAGAACTGGACATGGAACAACAGACAGGTTTCAAATAGGAAAAGGAGTATGTCAAGCTCTATATTGTCACCCTGCTTATTTAACTTCTATGCAGAGTACATCATGAGAAATGCTGGACTGGTAGAAACACAGGCTGGAATCAAGATTGCCAGGAGAAATATCAATAACCTCAGATATGCAGATGACACCACCCTTATGGCAGAAAGTGAAGAGGAACTAAAAAGCGTCTTGATGAAAGTGAAAGTGGAGAGTGAAAAAGCTAACTTAAAGCTCAGCATTCAGAAAATGAAGATCATGGCATCCGGTCCCATCACTTCATGGGAAATAGATGGGGAAACAGTGGAAACAGTGTCAGAGTTTATTTTGGGGGGCTCCAAAATCACTGCAGAGGGTGACTACAGCCATGAAATTAAAAGACGCTTACTCCTTGGAAGAAAAGTTATGACCAACCTAGATAGCATATTCAAAAGCAGAGACATTACTTTGCCGACTAAGGTCTGTCTAGTCAAGGCTATGATTTTTCCTGTGGTCATGTATGGATGTGAGAGTTGGACTGTGAAGAAAGCTGAGTGCCGAAGAATTGATGCTTTTGAAGTGTGGTGTTGGAGAAGACTCTTGAGAGTCCCTTGGACTGCAAGGAGATCCAACCAGTCCATTCTGAAGGAGATCAGCCCTGGGATTTCTTTGGAAGGAATGATGCTAAAGCTGAAACTCCAGTACTTTGGCCACCTCATGTGAAGAGTTGACTCATTGGAAAATACCCTGATGCTGGGAGGGATTGGGTGCAGGAGGAGAAGGGGACGACAGAGGATGAGATGGCTGGATGGCATCACTGACTCAATGGATGTGAGTCTGAGCAAACTCCGGGAGTTGGTGATGGACAGGGAGGCCTGGCGTGCTGCGATTCATGGGGTCGCAGAGTCGGACATGACTGAGCAACTGAACTGAACTGAACTGAATCCTGTTATCTTAAAATGTAAATTATGGGAGTAGGTCTGTTGAGGTCTTTACAACCTCCAGACATTCTTTTGATTTATTGGAGAGACTATAACTCCACTGCTAACACTAGCAAGACGGTACTCTTTCTGCCCTCTTCTGATGCCTATGTCAGAAGCTTTCTCTATCTCCTTTATACTTTAATAAAACTTTATTACACACACACACAAAAAAGAAGCAACAGTTAAAACCGGACATGGAACAACAGACTGGTTCCAAATTGGGAAAGGAGTATGTCAAGGATATATATTGTCACCTTGCTTATTTATTTAATTTATATGCAGAGTACATCAAGTGAAATGCTGGGCTGGATGAAGCACAAGTTGGAATCAAGTTTGCTGGGAGAAATATCAATAACTTCAGATACCACCTTTATGACAGAAAACGAAGAGGAACTAAAGAGCCTCTTGATGAAAGTGAAAGAGGAGAGTGAAAACCTGGCTTAAAACTCAACATTCAAAACATGAAGATCATGGCAAATAGATGGGGAAACATTGAAAACAGTGACAGACTTTCTTTTCTTGGGCTCCAAAATCACTGCAGATGGTGACTGCAGCCATGAAATTAAAAGACACTTGCTCCTTGGAAGAAAAGCTATGACCAACCTAGACAGCATATTAAAAAGTAGACATCATTTTGCCGACAAAGGTCTGTATAGTCAAAGCTATGGTTTTTCCATTAGTCATGCATGGGTGTAAAGTTGGACCATAAAGAAAGCTGAGTGCCGAAGAATTGATGCTTTTGAACTGTTGGAGAAGACTCTTGTGAGTTATTTGGACTGCAAGGAGATCCAACCAGTCAGTCCTAAAGAAATCAGTCCTGAATATTCATTGGAAGGACTGATGCTGAAGCTGAAGCTCCAATATTCTGGCCACCTGATAAGAAGAGCTGACTCATTAGAAAAGATTCTGATGCTGGCAAAGATTGAAGGCAGGAGGAGAAGGGGACGACAGAGGATGAGATGGTTAGACGGCATCACCGACTCAATGAACGTGAGTTTGAGTAAGTTCCGGGAGTTGGTGATGGACAGGGAAGCCCAGTGTGCTGCAATTCATAGGGTTGCAAAGTCGGACACAACTGAGCAACTGAACTGAACTGAATTATAAATTAATAAGATGTAACATTATGTGTAAATTATTTATGAATATATATAGATAACATGTAATACAATTCAACAGAGAAAATAATGCCAAAAATTAACTCCAACCTAAACCTTACACCTTGTACAAAAATTAACTAAAAATGTATTATTGAGTTAAATGTAAAACAAAAAATATACAAAACATTTTTTAAATAGGAGAAAATATTCAGGATCTAGGAGTAGACAAAGATTTCTTAGATTTGACACCAAAGCCACAATCCACTAAAATAAAAAAAATGATCAACTGAACTTTATCAAAATTAAAACCTTCTGCTCTGCAAAATATTATTTTAAGTAAATAAGGCAAGTGGCAGAGTGGGAAAATATGTTTCCAAACCACCTGTTTGACAATGAAATAGATAGATCAAAATATATTAAAAGTTCTCTAGACACTATAAGAGCAAAAATCTCATTCAGAGCATGAGTGAAAGATGTAAAGAGATAGTCCACTGAAGATGCTATAGAGACAGCAAATAAGCGCATGAAAAGAGGTTCAGTATCATGAGTCACTAGGGACCTGCAGACTAAAACCACAATGAGATATCACTTAACAGGAATGGCTAAAATAAAAAATAGTGACAAGGGAATTCCCTGGCAGTCTAGTGTTTAGGACTCTGCTCTCTCACTGCTGAAGGCCTGGGTTTAATTCCTGGCTGGGGAATTAAAATTCTACAAGCCTTAAGTGTGATTAAATAATAATAATAATAAAGAAAACAAGAAAGTAGCCACTTTCAGATGGAGGGGCAGATGTCCCCAGGGAGAACGGAGCTGCCCTCTGCCCCTCTGTCCATCAGGACAGGACAACATGGCAATGGGGAGATTCTACATGGAAGATCATTCCCATTGGGCAATTTCTAGGGAATGGCCTGTGAGGCCATGGCACTTGGCCCCCAAAGAGAAGGATCAGTCACTTGGAAAGCTATTCCCAGTTCTCTCTCTCTGACTTATAAACAGTGTTTTTCTTCCACAACAGCCTGAATTGCTTCTCCACTTTATCTATTTTTATTTTTCAATTTTTCTAATCCCTTCCTTTAAAAACAAAAACACAGCAACATCTCACCAATTAGACTTTTACCAAAATAATGATTTATAGTGTACCCAGCTATTTACAGAGAGAAGATCCATTTACAGAAGGAGGAAGTGGTTGTAATATATTGTGGGTGAATCCATGATGAAGAATCTTTCATTTCATTTGCTGGCTGTATTGCAGAGTTAATCTTCAAAGTGCATATTGCTAAAGGGGGGAAGAACAATTGATGACTTAATTTCTGAATTTAAAAACTGTTATCGAAATGCATCACAATGAAACAGTCTCATGTTTCAGCGAAGCACCCTCTGCAATCTTCTGGCTTCCCTCCCAGCTGGCATCCTTTCCAGGCTTGGACTGCAGGAAAATGCACAGGCATCTCCCACTTTATTCAGATGTTCAGACATCAGGGTGAGCACACACTTCAGACTCAGAAAAAAAGGTCATTTCAGTTTCAGATTTAAACTAGAGGTAGAGGTTCTGCTATCAGTGAATAAACTGTAGAAAGGCCTTGTGACCCCATGGACTGTAACCCGCCAAGCTCCTCTGTCCATGGAATTCTCCACGCAAGACTACTGGAGCGGGTTGCCATTTCCTTCTCTAGGGGATCTTTCCCACCTAGGGATCCTATATCTCCTGCATTGCAGGCAGATTCTTTATGGTTTGAGCCACCAGGGAAGCCCCAGAAATGCCTAGACTAAGTTGATTCCTTACTCTTGGGCATGTGTTTAAATGACCCAGAGGCAAAACAGTTGTGTTGTTATGTTATGGTGGTTGTGTGTGTGTGTGTGTGTGTGTGTGTGTGTTTCCATTTAATGGCCCTAATAGTTCCTTTATTGAATTAACTTCCTTCTTTTTCTGCTCTTTGTTTTATCATTTTACTTCCAACTTTAGCTCAATAAATCAACCTTTATAATAGTGCTTACATCTTTCAGTTTCCAGAGGACTATCTTGGTAGTCTCACCCTTCAGCTAACCAGTCCTCTCCTCTCTAATCACTTCTCCCACCATAGTTACTCCAACCCCCAAGTACTCCCCTAATGGCCCTGGGTTTCCACCAGGCTGACCTACTGGATCACTGGTTGATCTGTCCCTTTTAAGTCATAAGATAAGCTGGAAATATCTGTTTGTTTGTTTGTTTTTTTAAAAAATAAAGCTATTAATATATACATTTTAAGTACTTTTCTAATGAGCTTGTGAAGGAAGAGATCCACTGCCTTATGACTTGCTTTAAATATCTTCCTGAGGTTCAGGAAACATGACAGCTGTATATGAGAATAAAACTCTTTGCTTTCTGTTCATTATCATTGTCCATCTTTTGAATAACTTCACAAAAAAATTTAGTGAAGTTAGTTTGTCTTTAGACAAAAATTTAGTTTGTCTTTAACAAACAAGGGTCTTCAAACAAATAAGTCTGTCCACTTAAAAAAAATCATAACTTTAAAATAGAGCTGCCTGGTCCAGCTTCCCTCACTCCATCACTTGTATCCCTGGTAAACATCCTTTATGCCAATACCTATCTCAGAGTCTCTGCTTCCCCCAGGGTAATTTCAAGAGTCTGTTGCCATTCTGGAGACCATCTAAGGCAAGGCTTTAAAATTTCTACTTGAAAACCTTGTCTTAGAGTTATCACACCTGAAGCCAGAATTAGTTGGAATCTTCTTTAATGCAAACACCCCAAGTGTGCCTAGCGCCGCCTTTCTACAAGCCTGAGCTCAGCCTTTAGAACAAAGACATTTACATGGTTCATCTTTCCACTTAACCAGGTAGAATGAAATGTGTAGGCAAAAATCAGTCGTGCCTTTCAGGAGGGTCATAGACTCCCACCCCAGAAAACTGCAGAACCATACACAATTCTAGGTACAGTTTCAGGAGGATAATAAGCCTCCCCTCCAAAAGTTTTCAAGGATTCCAATTTAAGAATCGTTGATTTATAGTGAAAGTAACAAAAACTCATAGTCTCCAAGCCTTTTTCCCCAGTACAGGGAATAGAAAAAAAATTTTTTTAAGATATTAAAAAAGTCCTAATTTTTCTTTATATGATTTCATCAGTGGGTTTTGAATAACCAAATATCAGAGTCAACTTACATTTTCCATAACAGTGTTGACTGTCCTTGGACTTGGCTGTTTACGATACTTCTTCCTGGTACAGTAGATGCTGACAAGAGTGACGATCAGCATCAGGGCAAACGCAGCGGCAGTGGAAGATGTGGCAATGACAACGGTGTCTCGTGTTGACCCTCTCTTTTCACACCTTTCTCCCATGTACCACCAGTCATCCCCCGACCGACACCTACACGTTTGAAACATGACTGAGTTATGAGCGGACATTTAAATCTGAAAATCTTCACCATTGAAGGTGTGGGTCAACACTCAGGTCATTGACAGATGGAACCATTGGTCACCCACTCGGACTGAAAGGATTGGTTAAACTAGCCCAGGAAGCCAGGCAGGGCCAACAGCAAGGAGCAATGAAATTATTCCTAATCTGGGATTTAAAACAGCAGCTCCGAGCTGGGGAAGAAAGGCAGCACAGACAGTGGAGAAAATTTAGTTCTCAGTGTCCCAGTCTGGAACATCTCAGCTGTGACTATGGCCGGGTTCTTCTCAGAATTTAGGTATCTCCATCTACGGAATGCAGACAGTCACGTTGACCACATCAGACTGTTGTGAGGATTTATAACTCATGAGGACTGTTTCAGGCAATTAGAAAAGAACGTGCCGGCTTCCCTGGTGGCTCAGTGGCAAAGAATCAACGTGCCAAAGCAGGAGACATGGGTTCCATCCCTGATCAGGGAGGATCCCACCTGCCTCAGAGCAACTAAAGCTGTGAGCCTGTGCTCCAGAGCCCAGGAGCCACAACTACTGAAGCCCATGCACCCCAGAGCCTGTGCTCCCTAACAGGAGAAGCCACCACAGGGAGAAGCCCGAGCACCACAGCCAGAGAGAAGCGTCCACTCTCTGCAGTTACAGAAAAACCCACATAGCAAGGAGAAGGAAAAGGCACCCCACTTCAGTACTCTTGCCTGGAAAATCCCATGGATGGAGGAGCCTGATAGGCTACAGTCCATGGGGTTGCAAAGAGTTGGACATGACTGAGTGACTTCACTTCACTCACTTCATATTTTATCACTGGAGAAGGAAATAGCAACCCACTCCAGTACTCTTGCCTGGAGAATCCCAAGGACAGAGGAGTCTGGTGGGCCATGGTCCATGGGGTCGCAGAGAGTCGGACACAACTGAAGTGACTAAGCACACATGCATGCCACATAGCAACAAAGACCCAGCAGAGCCATAAATAAACAAAATCTAAAAAATATATAATGTACTCACTTTACATTAATAATTTCATTGTTCTACTGGCAACCCAAACTCCCAAATGGAGAGCAAACAATAAATTCCCTATGAACAGTTGTGAGATGAGAATCAACTGATTTCACTCATATGAAATATCACATGAATCATACATTGTGGGAATGAAACAAATAGCTAACGAAAGGATGAGGAGATGGCACCCTTACCTGCACTCAGCTTTGCCATTCTGGAGAATGCAGATCCCATCATTCTCACATCTGAAACTTGTGCAGAGGTCATTGACGTCCAAGGTTGGAAGTGGGTCATTTTGTGTATTAAGGTGGGATATGTCTAAGGAGGATGAGGGGAGAGCAGGTGGGGAAGTCAGTTGGAGTTTAATGAGCATTTGATCTTTAAGTTCAAAATCAAATGTTCAGTTTGTAATACATTCAGGTAATCTTGAAGCAGTGTCCAGTAACATTCACAAGAGTGAAAAAATCAAACAGGCGGGTTGAGAGCTAGCCACCAAGGGAAGCTGGGCCAGCCTGTGGGGCTACAGCTGAACATGTGTTTGCCTGGGTCTGGGCTCACCTGAGCTCGAAGGGGAGCCTGTGTTCCGAATCCCAAGGGATCAACAAGGAAACAAAAGCTCAGAAATGCAAAGAAATGCAAAGAGGCCCTTGCCCAAGATCCCAGGTCTCTTGCATGGCAGAGCAAGTAGATAGATATTCAGCACAAGATACCAGGTCCCCTGACAACCAAGAATCTGTTCTTTTCGGTGTTTTCTGATCCAAACAGGGTCAAACAGACATGATGAACATATGAATTTGTCTCTGCTACCTAAAATGTTTTCTCCCTCAATGAAAGTTATTTCTGAATCGTTTTTCCCCTGAAGTATCATCTAGATTTACTCTGACACTGAAATCAAAATTTCATGGGTTTTAATCACATCACCTTTTGTCACAAAAAATAGTTCTGAGTTACTGAGATGCAAGTGGGTATTTAACAGTAAATGAGTTAAAATCCTATCACATAAAACATGGAAACCACCAGTTATTCCTGGAAAATGTTATTGGTGGCTGCGATGACTAAGAAACTTTAGAAGACAAGAGATTAATGCTGGTACTGACAAGACATATGTATGTGTGCACGCATGTGTATACATATTTAAAAGAGACAACAAAGTCCATTTCCACTTTCATTTTATGTTTTGTGTGACATTTTTACTTCTAGAATCCAAGAATTAAATTCTAGGGTATAATGGATATACTTTAGCTTATTTTTAAAGAAATTTTCTGGACTAAAGCTTTCCACTGTTGTTCCATGCAGTGGTAATTAATTTGTCCTGGCACTATCTCTGTTTCCATCTAAATTATTTTTATATTGTTAATAATTCATACAAAAAAAATCCCACTCATGCCCACTTCTTCCCACATCTCTATCTAATATATCGGAAAATAGAACCCAGAAGAACACAGTAAATAATCAATGACCACAAGAAAAAAAAAAAGAATAGCTTAGAGAAAACTATTTTTATTGACATACCTTCCACTGTCAGTAGGATATAAACATCATCTCCTTTGATAAAATCTCTGCTTTTCAGCAGTTCTTGGGTCATAAAGTTATGGAATCCACGGCCCCTACCTCTTTGAAACTGAGTTCCATTAGGGAAAATAACTTGTGCTCCCACTTTGGAAGGCCTGTCCCAAAAATAGGTTCCATTATCTGAAAAAGCAATTTATATTAATGGATTATGTTTAGCATCATCATAGCTTTTGGTGGCAGGAAAATGCAGGCAATGTGAAGCACAATTAAGATGGAGCTCAGAATAATTAAATGATGTTATTGACCTGTGCTGTAGTCCCCGGCAAATCACTGGAGTTTTTCATTTATATTATCCTGATGGAAACGAGATGGCGCAGCAGAGAGGACCACACTCAGGGTTACTACAGAAAGTTTCCTGGGTAGGAGGCATGGGTAGTAAAGCTCTACACTTTTACTGACTGACCAGTGTAGAAATTCAGCTACCCATTAGAATCATTCTGTAGTGGCCTTCTGAGTTACAGACAGCCCTTTAAACTGAGTTAAATCAGTGCATTACTGAGAGAGTTATTAATTTTAGCATAGAACAATTCATCTTATTAACTAAATTATTCGCCTAACATAGCAAAGTGCTTCAGGAGTAGAAGACAGTAAAAAGCACTGTTTCTGGAAAAGCAGGTGATGACCCATCCAACCTTGAGACATTTTCAACATCATTCAGAGAAAAATGTTTTGAAAAAAGATAAAGAAATTGTGAACATCAAATTCCCACATCTCTTTGTCAATACTATTTTTTTTTTCCTATCAGATTAGATTTTTATCCCCCCAGATCACTTAGGTCCATTCTTTTCATATACAGAATTCAGATTTGACAATAATATTGACCTTGTCATAATTCCTTGTTTTACTTTGTTAGGTTCCCAGAGGGCAAAGGATTATTATAATTAGAAATGTGATCATTGCTTTCTGGGC
Source organism: Budorcas taxicolor (assembly GCF_023091745.1). Classification (NCBI taxonomy): domain Eukaryota; kingdom Metazoa; phylum Chordata; class Mammalia; order Artiodactyla; family Bovidae; genus Budorcas; species Budorcas taxicolor. The sequence goes on from NC_068931.1 coordinate 25,613,702, forward strand.
ACTGCATCTTTCAGTCTAGAAAGATGGGGAATGATGTCACCATTGGCAAGTCCCCCAGAACTCCTCAGTAAGAAGTTACAGTCCATTCCCACACCCTTCCCAACACTAAGAACATCTACTTAACATCTTCTTTCTGATCAAAAACCACCCGCATTTCAAAAGCTGAGCTGTTTTTGACAATATCAGTGACAAGACAAGGACAGCATGGGTTAGGAGAACTCAGCATCTGAGACTCTCTCCCTGCCAGGCCCTTCCACAAGCTTCCCTCCTTGAACTGTAGAGACACTGTTAATAGAATTGTGGGGTTATTATTATTGTCCCGGTTTTGCTGCTGAAGACACTGAGGTTTCAAGAGATTATCAGTGCAAATTCACAATGCTAGTGAGAAGCAAACCTTGGATTTGAACCTAGGCTTGTCAGACTCTAAAACCAACAACACACCTCCTCCCAGGTGGTGCTAGTGGTAAAAAACAAACAAACAAACAAAAAAACCCGCCTGCTAGTGCAGGAGACATAAGAGACAAGGCTTGATCTCTGGGTCGAGAAGATCCCCTAGAAGAGGAAATGGCAACCCACTCCAGTATCTTTGCCTGGAGAATCCCATGGACAGAGGAGCCTGGCAGGCTATGGTCCATAGGATCACAAAGAGTTGGTCTTGATTGAAGTGACTTAGCACGCACACACTCCTTGTACAACCTTGAGAATTTAGGCGTTGTCATCAAATTCCAAGAATACAGCCAATATCTTCTCAATTTGTTGGCATCTCTGTTGATATTCCTGACAGTCTCCTGCCTGGGAGACTCTGTCCAGAATTGCTGAAGCCCTTCCCCTACACTGAAGAAGGAAATGGCAACCCAATCCAGTATTCTTTCCTGGAGAATTCCATGGACGAAGAAGCCTGTCCATGGGGTCACAGTCAGACATTACTGAGAGACTATCAGACTTCCCCCACACATCTTCTGATCCAAAGATTTGGGGCTCAAAAATTCCCTAGGTGCCTGGTTGTGCATTCTCTCATTCCCAAATCATCCATCCCTCCTAGAGCAATGATTGTGTATTAATAATAAAGAAGATGAGCCACAAACCGATGGTCAGGAATGGGTCTGTCGTTAGACTCTGCTGGTTGGACATACGCTTTCGAATGTCAGGAGTTTGATCCAAGATTGTCATCGTGACTTGTTGCCAAGGACATGGCCACTCTAACTGATCATCATTGGCTCCAGAGATCAGGTGGAAATACATTCCTATTTTAGGCAAACTATATAGATTCAAGTAAATCTGAAAGGCATATCCCTTAGAAGAATAAAATGGAGGGCTGTAGAAAGACCCATCAGGGCTGCCAATGAGCTGTGTGAAATTCCTTATATGCCAGACATGATGAGGGCACCGTGTTTCTGAGAGATTGATGTCATCAATAGACAGGCCACCCAGTGAGGCACCAGCGCCTCTGACCCCTTCAAACACCACTCGAAATTTACTGGTCGCATTCAGTGTTACATGGTAAAGTTGCCAGCTCCCAGAGGGTATATCTGCAAAAGAGGTATTATTATTTCAGAGAGGATAAAGGACCATGTGGGTCACATACAAATTGACATTAGAGTCCTAATCTTCATGGCCAAAGGATCTTTCTAGAGCTGCTGCCTCCTGCAGGTGTAAGGTATGGCTTTCTTCTTCCGCCAGCTCAGATCCAGTTACTCCGAGGCAGTTTTGTAGGGCCAAGTGGCTCTCTGGAATATTTGAATGCTTATCTAGCTCATTTTTATTCTTAGATAGATCACCATTTTCCAGACACAGGTGAGCAAACAATAGCATCTAACTCATGAGTACTCCATACCCAACTTATAAGTCACCTCCTCTCAGTCAGTTAAACAGACAAGCAAGCCCAAGACTTTACATTTGTACCAGATTCCTGTGGTCCTCAGCCAAAGCCTCCTTTAATCTATGTAAACTTTGATTGGAATATTTCCTCCAAGTGCAAAATTTTCAATCAGTTTTTGGCAGTATTAGACAGGAATTCATCAGACCATAGAAGGCCCACAACCTACAGTTGGCTCCTTACATCATTTACCAGGGACTCAGCATTACAAGCTTCCCAGGTGGCACAGTGGTAAAGAATCCACCTGTCAATGCAGGAGACGCAGATTTGATCCCTGGGTTGGGAAGATCCCCTGGCGTGGGAAATGGCAAACCACTCCAGTATCCTTGCCTGGAGAATTCCATGGACAGGGGCATCCGGCCGGGTGGGCTACAGTCTATGGGGTTACAAAGAGTCAGACATGACTGAGCAACTGAGCACGCAAAGGCATCAGTATTTATCTGATACCTGGTACCATCTCCTTTCTTCCCAAACTGCACATTCCCCTCAACTATTACTCTCTACCCTGGAGAACAGTGCACCATAGGATATCTTGTGTTATTTTCTTATATCATACAGTCAAATAAGAAGCAGTACATTAAACAATTTTCAGAAGCTCATCCCACAAAGGGAAAGAATAGCTCAGGAATTCATGTCAAATAGTAGTTAACACAGTGCCTTAAAATTTACATGTATTAGCACTTAATGAGAAACACATAGCTTGAAAATCAGTTAGAAAAATCCAAATTACAGGAAACGCTGTTGTCCATGGAAAGACCCTGAATTGAACAAAAATCTCTCATGAGAGCTTCCCTTTGATTTTGATCCGTACTTTCAGCTTAAATTCTGGACTTCTAGGCAGGTTTCTTAAGTACACTTTGTGCTATTATCTATCAGTAATAACACCCACAGATTGCTAATACAAAGGATTATATATGTATAGTCATGTATGCATGTAATAATTTTATTTATAACCTTTTACATATGCATTAGATACATATTATATACATATATAATGTATGGTATATATACATGTCGGAGAAGGTAATGGCACCCCACTCCAGCACTCTTGCCTGGATGTATAATATGAGATTAAGAACCTCAGCTTAAAGTGGTCTTGAAGGGAAATATCATCTATGTTTCAGATTGTTTCTCCTTGTTAAACAGGGGGGAAATGGCATGATATATGGCATAACATGGATCAATTTTTATAATAGGTTTTAGTCAATTCATTCAAATCAAGAAGTCAATATATGAAGCAAACAGTAATATAGTCACTAGCCTACAACCCCTCCCTTCCTCCCTCAGGGAACCTTCTGAACCATCTAATAGGTGGTCAACATGACCCACCTCCCAGACACACGATTGGAAGGAAGGGTGGCCACTCCATCGTTATTGCCCTCTCTCCACTCCAAATTGCTCCAGAAGATACATTTAACCCAAATCATAACAGTTAGAATCCTGCATTGGAATTTATGTTTTTTAGGCTACAAATTAGAGGAAGAGATCCTTCTCTAGTCTGATGGCATGTTTTTAATGTAAATGTAAAATACAAAAATGCAAATGGGAAGTGAAACAGTCAAAGCACCAGTTTTCTGGACAAAGCCCCTCTGAGATAACAAGACAGGTCCCCAGCCATGTTCAGGGACAGGTTCCATCCTACCTGCGGCCACTTTCTCTCTTCTCCATCCTATAATTTAGATATGTTGAGCCAGTAACTCTTGCCGTTTTGCCTAAGCTAGTTTCCATTCTATTTTATTATTTGCCAAGAACTAACTTCGCCAACACCAGAGACCAATCTACAGTTTCTTAAGTGAGCGTCACGTATTCTATAGCACAGAAAGCACTTTCATTTTAGCTTCCTAACCACAGCATAAAACAAGGAGGATCAGGTTCTAGGTTCTAGGTTCATAACCCCTACCCTGTTGTGAGTGGTTGCATTAAATAAAACATTAAGATTGTCTCGCTCTGTTTGGGTTGGACTTGTACGCACTGCTATATTTAAAATGGGTAACCAACAAGGACCTACTGTATAGCGCAGGGAGCTCTGCTCAATGTTATGTGGCAGCCTGGCTGGGAGGGGAGTTTGGGGAAGAATGGCTACATGCATATGTATGACTGAGTCTCTTTGCTGTTCACCTGAAACTATCCTATTACAACATTGTTAATCAGCTATACCCCAATACAAGATAAAAATTTAAAAAATAAAAAGATTGCCTCACTTCGAATGTAAGAATAAAAATGTGATACTATACCTTTTATTTGTTCCACAAGGCTTAGAGTCCTGCTCAGATGAGCCGCAGAATACTCCCTGACATAGATGTTCAGTTGGTCATCTTCACTTCCACTGTTGTACAAAAAAAATTGCAAGCACTGAAATCCTCGTTTAGGGTAAAGTATTCTACTTTCCAGTATTGCTGTGGCCCCCTCGTTTACAGAGCTACAGTTGAAATGCATGAAGAAGCCAGAACCTGTTAAGAGGATAAGAGCAGAACTGAGAAACCAGGTACTGGATACAGGGATGCATATCTTGTGGGCACTCTGTTCCCACTTAGTTCCTGCTGTATGCAGGGCACTGTTTGAGCACCGAAATGCAGATCTTGGAGCAGGCAGACTATGAAAATAGCAACATTAGATCACTTTTTTCTTACTACAGTTGTTAGTTTTCAAAAATAAAAAAAAAGGGGGACTACCCTGGGTCCAATGGTTGAGACTTCACCTTCCAATGCAGGAGGTGCAGGTCCAAAATCTGTTCAGGGAGTTAAGATTCCCACATGTCTGGGCCAAAAAACTAAAACATAAAACAGAAGCAGTATTGTAACAAATTCAATAAAGACTTTAAAATTGATCCACATCAAAAAAATCTTTTAAAAAATGGGAAAAAGTGTTACCTGCTCAGTCTAGCCTCTCTCTCTCTTTCTCCATCCCTTCCTCCCTCCTACAGTAGTACCTATGGAGGGCCACTATCCACTATTCAAATCTACATTTAAAAAATATTTTTATTGAAAATATGTGACATGCTGATGGTGATTGCAGCCATGAAATTAAAAGATGCTTACTCCTTGGAAGGAAGGTTATGACCAACCTAGATAGCATATTAAAAAGCAGAGACATTACTTTGCCAGCAAAGGTCCGTCTAGTCAAGGCTATGGTTTTTCCAGTGGTCATGTATGGATGTGAGAGTTGGACTATAAAGAAAGCTGAGCACCGAAGAATTGATGCTTTTGAACTGTGGTGTTGGAGAAGACTCTTGAGAGTCCTTGGACTGCAAGGAGATCCAACCAGTCCATTCTAAAGGAGATCAGTCTTGGGTGTTCATTGGAAGGACTGATGTTGAAGCTGAAACTCCAATACTTAGGCCACCTGATGAGAAGAGCTGACTCATTGGAAAAGACCCTGATGCTGGGAAAGATTGAGGGCAGGCGAAGAAGGGGACGACAGAGGATGAGATGGTTGGATGGCATCACTGACTCAATGGACATGGGTTTGGGTGGACTCCGGGATTTGGACATGGAGGCCTGGCGTGCTGTGGTTCATGTGGTCGCAAAGAGTCGGACACGACTGAGTGACTGAACTGAAGCATCGTGTAAATTCAAGGTAGGCATGTTCATTTGACACATTTATATATTGCCCACTAATTGCCATCGTAGCAATAATTTGGCGCTCTATTTGATACATAGCATCATTTTTTTGGTGCTGGGAATAGTGAAGTCTAGTCTCTTAGCAGATTTGATGATTATAATATAATATTGTTGCCTATATTCATGATGCTGTACATTCCATCTCTAGGGCTAATTTACTACTTCTTACAAGTTTGTACCTTTAAACAATATCTGTCCTGTCCTCACCAACCCCCATAAAAGAAAAAGGAGAAGCACTTCCATGCTCTAGAGACCCCAAGCCTTGCCCAGACCATCTGAGCTGTCAAGCAACAGTCCTGGGTTCTGAAATCTAGTTTCACCTATCTGCTGCCAGAAATTAGCAAATAAATAAAAATGTGGTACCTGTAGCTAAAAAATGATTATTTGATTCAAAACAAAATTTCAGTAGAAATTTTTACTCATCTGAGTAAAATTAAATACACTGTACTTTCTACCTTCATTCCTGTTTGCAACAGGAATGTGTAACCTCAATCAGCTGAAGTTGCGAAATGGATTAATTCCCAGTCTGGTGCTGTTCACTGGAAGATCTCTTGGATTCTGAAAGCTTCGAGGAAACAAAACCCCACTGCTCCAGAGGTAAGAGTCCTTCCAGAGAGTGGCAGCCCCCCCACCTCCTTGCAGTGGGCATATATTATGGGTAGCGGCCTCACAGAGCCCAGGGCTGGCCCATGGGGAAAAAAGCAAACTCAGACAGTAAAAGCAAAGAAATTAACCATATCCTTATATCATACAGAACCAATTCTTGAGTAGCACTAGTGGGCTATCATTAGTAATTCTAATACAAATAAGAATTCAAATTACAGTATTTCACAGCAAAGAAAAAGGCTACCTAGAGCCTGTTATACAGAGTGAAGCAAGTCAGAGAAAAATAAGTATTGTATATTACTGCATATCTATGAAATCTAGACAAATGGAACTAATGAACTTATTTGCAGGGCAGCAATGGAGACACAGACCTAGAGAACAGACTTTCCACACAGCAGGGGAAGAAAAGGGTGGGACAAATTGGGAGAGCAGTATAGAGACATGTACATTACCATATGTAAAATAGATAGCTAGTGGGAAGTTGCAACTTACAGAGAAAACAGGGAGCTCAGCCCTGTGCTAAGTGGTGACCTAGAGGAGTGGAAAAGGGTGGGAGGTGGGAGGGGGGTTCAAGAGGGAGGGGACATGTGTATACCTATTCATGTTGATGTATGGCAGAAACTAGCACAGTATTGTAACGCCATTATCCTCCCATTAAAACTAAATTTAAAAAGAAGAAAGGAAGAAAAAGGCTAGAAGCACTGAGAATAAAACCCAGAAGAATCTCACTCCTGTTACCTCTGCACTGGCCCATGTTGGAGTGATCACTCTCCGGCCCCTCAGAGACCTGGGAGAGCCGCTGCCAGTCAGCACTGTCTGCTGAACTCTGAATCATCCCACACACATTTTCCAGCTCAAAATCGCACGACTCCATAAAGCTCAAGGAGGAGGCTACAAAAGCAACAGAAACAATTACTGACATGCAGATCGAACACAATAAGCTAAGTAGTAAAAACAGCTCATCCAGAAGAACTAGGAATTCTAGGGTGATATTAAAGGGGACTCGTCGCTGAGTCAGGGTGATGGTGGCTTGAAGATCTCTTGATATCTGCAAAACCAAGACAATCAACCAACTGTGAGTTCTGTATAAGCTGCCTCCCTGATTCTTGTTTATCAGATTAACTGTGTTCGAAACCTGAGTCGAGTCGCTTCCCTGGTGGTCCAGTGGCTTAGACTCTATGTTCTCAATGCAGAGGGCCCAGGTTCCATCCTTAGTCAAGGGACCAGATCTTACATGCCACACCCGACTGAGTTTGCATGCTGCAACTAAAGAGTGTTTTTGCATGCCACAACTAAAAAGATCCTGCATGCTGCGGTGAAGATCAAAGATTTCAAGTGCTACAACTAAAACCTGGAGCAACCAAATAAATATTCTAAAAAGAAAGAAATATGAGTCTACACTCCTCTAGTTATTCAGCTTAATAAAGCACAACTCAAGTTATTTGAACTCATTTAAATTATGACTGTATACTTCATTTGGACTGAAAAGAGTTTTGAATATAGTTGGTCTATACATTTGAGTTAGCAACAATTTCAGAAACTTGAAGGGGGCATGCTGTGACAGGACTTAGTTGGTTTTTAAATCTGAAGCCCAGAACACATGAGAAGAAAAATGCTACTTCCATGTTGTCATTTGGGATCTGGGTGCTAATCTTTTTGTTTTTTTTGTTTTTTCCTTTCTGAACATCAAACTTCAACTATCAACCTATAATTAACTAACTATAATTTCAGAAAACCCAGCACAGAGTAGAATGTTTTCCTACAGAGCAGAGAGGAAGAGAGATCATGTCAAAGAATCTGTCACATACAGCAGTTATACAGTTGATTCAACTTTAAGACATCAGAGTCACTGAAATCCATTCGCTGGCCAATCACATCCATGAAGTCTGGGACCCTTGTTACAATTGTAGGTTCTGATCCATTTCCGAATGCAGTTTTACTGTAGTGCATCACTGAGCTGTAATCATAGGGAACGTTCAAGGAGTCTATTACTTGATCATCATAGAAGTCAAAATTTCTCTCTTTGCCTAAATGATAAATAAAAATTTTAATTACAAAATTTAGTTTGTCTTACTCCGAAGACTGTTAACTTAGAAATAAAGACAATAATAAACATTGTGCAACATTGGTTACAACTAACACTTGATGGTATTTCAAGAGTGCTTCAAATATTCCTGTATTGGAATAGACTCTTCAAACTTAGAATTATGATACCACCTGTCATGCTGAACTTGTCTAAGGTTTCACTGCAGCCCAAAGTTGGACTTGAGCATTTGGCCTAAGGTTCTAAGAACTGCTAATGGAAAGCTATGGCTTTTCCAGTAGTCACAAATGGATGTGAGAATTGGACCATAAAGAAGGCTAAGTGCTGAAGAACTGATGCTTTCAAACTGTGGTACTGGGGAAGACTCTTGAGAGTCCCTTGCACTGCAAGGAGATCAAACCAGTCAAAGGAAATCAAGACAGGGAAGCCTGGCATGCTGCAGTCCATGGGGTTGCAAAGAGTCAGACACAGCTTAGCAGCTGAATAACAACAGTGGGTAGAAAGGGTCTAAAAGGTATTATTGAAACACTCAGTGTCATTGACTGCAATGACGAGATGTAGGTATTCTCACTGGATGGAGATGAAAACAATTGGGAGGTGTGGTGGGATGGGATGGGGATGATGATGCAGGAAGGATTTATATCATCAGTGATTTCTCAGTTGCTGGAATATGTGTAGATGTATGTAAATAAATACATTTAGAGAAGATTCCTGACCACTTAGCATCACTACAAATGGGTCTGATCATCAATGCATAAAGATGCATTATCAAATCAAGGCAGAAGTTTCTAACAAAAATAAGACATTGGAAACCCTGAAGAATGAGGCCATGGGTTGAAGCTAAGCACTTCTCTTGCTCTAGAAATCTTTTAGACTTGGCTATAATGTCTTCCCCCAGACTCTGGGTCAGGGCAAAGGCAGGGGCAACTAATGTGATGTTGGGATTGTGGTGTCAGGGGCCCTCAGCACAGAGCAGCCCTCACTGGCCTCATTTGATGGCCATGTCATCCCTCCCGTCTCACTTCTCTGCCTCCCCATCCCCCTCACCATACCCTATGGAGGCAAGACAGATGGAGAAACGAAATGTCACTGCAGAAAACATGAGTTCTAGTCAGACATGGATATTACAGCCTTTCTGGAGATCTCCCTGGAGATCCAGTGGCTAAGACTCCATGCTCCCAATGCAAGAGGCCCAGGTCTGATCCCTGGTCTGGGAAATAGATCCCACATACTGCAACAAAGACCCATGTGGCACAACTAAGACCCAGTGCAGCCAAATAAACACATTTTTGGGGGGAGAGGGTAGGGGTGGAGAAATCTTTCTGACTTTGAGCACAAAGTCACAAAAAGTTCCAGCTGTTCAACTACTGCAGCGTTTCGCAATATGGGCTCCAAAGGATTATACAACCAAATACTTCAAAAAAAAGAAAAAAAAAGACCATGATCAAGTCACTTGGGAAAACGCTCCTGCTGGAGATTTGCAATTCACGTTAGTCGAGCAAAGACTCCGAACAGTACAATAGTGTAAATAGCTAAGTGTAATTTCTTTTAACCTAGGATTTCCCAAATTAATTTGACCACAGATTCCTTTCTACAAAACACCTGCGAAAAAATTGTGGGACAGTGCTCCATAAAATACTCTTTAGGAAACACTGGTTCCTAACATCACATCCAGCTCAAACTGGGGTTCTGGAAAACTGTTCCCCAATGGCCATCAGGGACTTCATCTCTTACTGTGTTAGAGCCAAATATGCTCAGCCGTGTCCAACTCTTGGTGACCCTATAGACTATAGCCTGCCAGGCTCCTTGTCCATGGGATTCTCCAGGCAAGAATACTAGAGTGAGTAGCCATTCCCTTCTCCAGGGGGTCTTTCCAACCCAGGGATCAAATCTGTGTCTCTTGCATCTCCTGCATTGGCAGGCAGATTCTTTACCACTAGCACCACTTGGGAAGCCCAGAGCCAAATGAAGTAAGATCAAAACATCAGAGTTTTTCCATTATTAATAGACAACACCAATGGCAGAAGAAAGCACATGTTTAGAAATTCAGTATTTACGTTTAAAACAATGTAAAACAACAAGATAAACCTACCTGAAATAATTCTGTTCCAAATTATGCTGACATAGTCATTCCGATCGGACCGTGACTGTTCATGCCAGAACCCAAGGGCATGGAGAAACTCATGTTGAACCGTTGCTATTTTGTCACAGCCCTCTCCGATGGACAGCTGTTGCATCCCAGTAAATTGCTTCCCCACTGAAGACCAGCAGCTGACAGGGGAGTTTACAGTACAAGGAGGAGAGGCTTTTATATTGATGCAGGTTAAGGTCTTAGAGCTAAATCCCTAATGCCTAATCTACCTGGTTACCTAAGATCCTAGATCTTTCATTTGTGTCTAAACACTGTGCACTTCTCCCAAAACCCAGTGAGATATGAAAAGCCTTCCAGACCAGATGATCTTTGGAGAACTTGGGCTGACACCAAATGTTAAGGAGTAATTCACCCTCCACTCAGCCTGGCCTGATTTTTTCTGAATATCCCAAAATTTTTCAGATGGTCCTTGAATAAGGGTTCTATACAGGTAGAGAAACTACTCAGAACTGCTGACCTTGAGTCAAATAACTATCATCTTCTTAAGCAAAGTAGTAAGAGTTCTTGGATAGCAAGGAGATCAAACCAGTCAATCCTCAAGGAAATCAACCCTGAATATTAATTGAAGGAACTGATGCTGAAACTGAAGTTCCAATACTTTAGCCACCTGATGCGAAGAGCTGACTCACTGGAAAAGACCCTAATGCTGGGAAAGATTGGAGACAGAAGGAGAAGAGGGCAACAGAGGATGAAATGGTTGGATGGTATCACAGATTCAATGGACATGAACTTGGGCAAACTCTGGGAGATGGTGAGGGACAGGGCGGCCCAGTGTGCTGCAGACCATGGGGTCACAAAGAGCCGGACATGACTGAGAGACTGAACAACAACAACAAGAGTTCTTGGGTTAAAATAAATTTAAATACACATGCTTGCATGCATACAGATGGGTTTTACTTGAAGGCAGAAGTAAGGAGCTTATTGGAACTCCCCTGGTGATCTAGTGGCTAAGATTCCAAGCTTCCAATGCAAGGGGCCTGAATTCAATCCCTGGTCAGGGAACTAGATCCCACATGCCCCAACTAAGACCTGAGGTAGCTAAATAAGTAGATATTTAAAAAAAAAAAAAAAAAAAGCGGCTTCCTTGGTGCCTTAGTGGTAAAGAATCTGCCTGCCAAAGCAGAAGACAAGGGTTCAATCCTTGGTCCAAGAAGACCCCACATAGCACGGAGCAACTGGGCGCGGGCACCACAGCTATTGAGCCTGTGCTCTAGAGCCCATGTGCCATAACTACCGATGCCTGAGTGCCCTAGAGCCCAAGCTCTGCAACAAGAGAAGCCACCACAATGAGAAACCCACACACCAAAACTAGAGCGTAGCCCCTGCTCACCACGACTAAAGAAAAGCCCAGGCAGCAACAAAGACCCAACACTGCTAAACTAAATAAATAAAAGAAATAAATGGCACCCCACTCCAGTACTCTTGCCTGGAGAATCCCACGGACAGAGGAGCCTGGTGGGCTGCAGTCCATGGGGTTGCAAAGAGTCGGACACGACTGAGCAACTACACTTACTTACTTAAGGAATGCAGAAACTACAAACAGGCTGAAGGTCAGAGTCTTAGGGCGGATGGCATGTGACCCCACCCTCCTTGTCTTTACAAGGTTGAGACAGTGCAGTCTGGTTTTATGGCGAGAGGGAAACTACATCCAGCAAATAGCGATGGTAGCCCCAGCCTCCCTCAAGGTTAGGGTCCAGGGCAATCACTATGATGCAATGTCTCAGCCACAGCAATTCTCAGAACACTTAGAAGACAAACTCTTCAATTTACCCATTGCCCTTGAACACTGATATATAGTTGGGTTCTCCAGACCAAGGCTTGAAGTCAATGCATGATTTTAGGCGATAGCGTTCAAATGCCTTGAGAATAACCCCCCTGGCATTCATCTCTGAAGGGAGAAAACAAACAAAAATAAACTTATTAAAATTATCACCATTGAACAATTCACCATGGAAACAGGGCCTGTAATATATTGTTTATCATGAATTAATCCCTCTATGAAAATTTAGCATTTTATTTTTTACAAAACTTAGTATACAGTATTAATTAAGTATCACATGTAAGTATTTGGTTGTTTTTCAGATTATCTTATTTTGTTCCATGTATATTTCTCTGGAGCCAGTATAGTGCAGATAGCAAAAAAAAAAAAAAAAAGGAGGGGGCGTTTCCTTACCTCTGAGAACACATATACTCGTTCACAGACAACCAAAATGAACCATCACTGTCACATGCTTCATCTAAGAAGCTATAATATATATTTAAAGGCCTGCAGCAGAGTTTTTAATCTGAAGACCTTGAGATGAGAGGGACCATGAATATGTTGAGATAGTATTCAAAGAATTATGTCTATATCTCTATTCATATCTATCTCAGCAAAGTGCAATTTCTGGGGAGAGCATTCATAAGATTCTCAAATGAGTTCAGGGTCTAAAATACGAATAAGAACAACTGCTTCCAAGTTGACTGATGCTAACAGTTTAGATAGAATAGTGCTCAAAGAAGGCAGGGGCAAGAAACCAATAAAGGTATGCAGGAAAAGAAGCTCAGAGGGCAATCTGGGGGAAGGGGCCGTATCAGGTGCATATGAAGAGATAGTCACAAATCAGAGCAGGTACTGGTGAAGTGAAGGATGGTGGCTGCCAGCAGTGGGTGACCATATGGCAGAGAAGATGGTGTGTTGACTGGTTCCAACCAGACACACCTGGGTTCTCTCCTATCCTCACTACTTACTTTTTTTCTAAACCAGAGTCAAACATGACTGAGCAGCTAACTTTATGCTTTTTATACAATGAAAACAATGAACAACTGTTAAGTTAGAAACTTAACAATTATAAAAACAATTAACCATTCAAAAGTGAACATTGCAGGGGCAATTTCATACATGCATAATGTTCTTTAACAACTTGTCTGTCTAGTTCCAAAATGCCTTCATCACCCCAAGAGGACACTTTGTACCCATTAAACCATTGCATTCTCTCTGTATGGATTTTCCTATTCTGTGAAAAGTGAAAAGTCTTAGTTGCTTAATTGTGCCCAACTCTTTGTAACCCCATGGACTATAACCTACAAGGTTCCTCTGTCTGTGGAATGCTCCAGGCAAGACTACTGGAGTGGGTTGCCATTCCCTTCTCCAGGGTATCTTCCCAATCCAGGGACTGAACCCAGATCTCCCGAATAACAGGCAGATTCTTTATGGTCTGAACCACCAGGGAAGCCCCATTCCTATTCTAGTCCTTCTTATTTTTTTTAATTGGAGGACAATTGCTTTACAATATTGTGTTGGTTCCTGCCATACAACAACATGAATCAGCCATCAGTATATCTATGTCCCCTCTATCTAGAGCCTCCTTCCCACCACCCCTCATCCCACCCCTCTAGGTCATCACACCATGAGGATGAGCCCCTTGTGTTATATAACAACTTCCCATTAGCTTTCTATCCATTTACTATTGATGCATAATCTTTGCCAATTTAATTCACCTTTGGAGTTTTGGTATTATCACAAGACCAGCTAAGAGGGGAAATAAAATCGACTTTGCAGGGATATTGTAAGACTAGCACAGAAAGAAGAGGTGAAGTTCCAAGCACAGTAGTCCCCATGGATCTGTGGTTTCACTTTCTGTGGCTTTGGTTACCTGCCATCAACCAAAGTCCAAAAATATTAAATGGAAAACTGCAGACATAAGAGTTGATGATCATGAAACTGCATGCCGCTCTGAGCAGCCTGAGGAAATCTTGTGCCACACTGCTCCATCCCACCAGGGATTCCCCAATCTTAGATGTCCATCATCTGCTTTCAATATCCACTCATCGGCCTCATCAAGGCTCAATGACCCAGCATCACCCAAAGCAGATAGTCCTCCTTCTGATGTGTCATCAGAACGTCAACAGTAGCCTAATGACGCATCACAGCACCTATGTCATTCACCTCAGTTCATTTCATGAAGTAGGCCTTTCATCATCTCCCATCATCAGAAGAAGGCTAACACAGTTCAATAAAATATCACATAACTTTTATTATAGGTTATTATAATTGTTCTATTTTCTTATTAGTTACTATCTCTTACTGTGCCTAATTTATCAGTTTATCATATGTACATAGATTAGGAAAAAACCTAGTATATATTGGGTTTGGTACTACCCACAGGTTCAGTCATTCACTGGAAGTCTTGGAACATATGCCCCAAGGATAAGGGGACACTACTATAAAATGAGCATTTATCAAATGTTTATTTTCTGCTACCTTCTTACATGTCCATTTCACAGACAATTTAAAGACATTATTCAGAATGCCTCGGTCTAGGTAAAGGTAAAGAACAGGACACACATAGGACCTAAAATCCATGAATCTCTAACAGGCACTCAGAATTCAACCATTTACAATATCACACAAATGATACATGCTCAGGGACGTCCCTCATGGTCCAGTGGTTGAGAATTCACCTTCCAATGCAGAGGATTTGGGTTCAGTCCCTTGTGGGGACCAAGATCCCACACATCAATAGGCAACTAAGCTCACATGCTGCAACTAAGACCCAATGTAGCTTAATAAATATTTTAAAAATAATAATTTTTAAAAAGTATAAGTTTTCTAAAAGTAGCTATGAAAAAATAACACACGGTTATTATAAATAAATAATGAAAGAGAAGAGTGAAAAAGTTGGCTTAAAGCTCAACATTCAGAAAACGAAGATCATGGCATCCGGTCCCATCACTTCATGGGAAATAGATGGGGAAACAGTGGAAACAGTGTCAGACTTTATTTGGGGGGGCTCCAAAATCACTGCAGATGTGAAATTAAAGCCTTGGGTATCATCTGGCTGCTAGTGGCAACTCACCTGAACGGGGTAACAAAGCAACTGTGTGTAGCTTCCCATGAGTGAGTTACAGTTGCAAGCCTGAGTGCCAGATTTGAGGTGAGTGGTGGGAATTAAGAAATGGAGGAGAAGGGTTAAAGGTGGGTCTAGAAATGAAGATCAAGGTCCAGGAGCAGGAAGGGGCTGCAGCCATGAAATTAAAAGACACTTACTCCTCGGAAGAAAAGTTATGACCAACCTAGGTAGCATGTTCAAAAGCAGAGACATTACTTTGCTGACTAAGGTCTGTCTAGTCAAGGCTATGGTTTTTCCAGTGGTCATGTATAGATATGAGAGTTGGACTGTGAAGAAAGCTGAGCACCGAAGAATTGATGCTTTTGAACTGTGGTGTTGGAGAAGACTCTTGAGAGTCCCCTGGACTGCAAGGAGATCCAACCAGTCCATTCTGAAGGAGATCAGCCCTGGGCTTTCTTTGGAGGGAATGATGCTAAAGCTGAAACTCCAGTACTTTGGCCACCTCATGCGAAGAGTTGACTCATTGGAAAAGACTCTGATGCTGGGAGGGATTGGGGGCAGGAGGAGAAGGGGACGATGGAGGATGAGATGGCTGGATGGCTTCACTGACTCGATGGATGTGAATCTGAATGAACTCCGGGAGTTGGTGTTGGACAGGGAGGCCTGGCGTGCTGCGAATCATGAAGTTGCAAAGAGTCAGACACGACTGAGCGACTGAAATGAACTGAACTGAAGCCCCTTCCTGCTCCTGGACCTTGATCTTCATTTCTAGACCCACCTTTAACCCTTCTCCTCCACTTCTTACTTCCTACCACTCACCTCAAATCTGGCACTCAGGCTTGCAACTGTAACTCACTCATGGGAAGCTACACATGGTTGCTTTGTTACCCCATTCAGGTGAGTGCCACTAGCAGCCAGATGATACCCAAGGCTTAAGCTAAAAGACTAAAGCCCTACTGGCAGAATTTCATATGGAAAACAGTATGGAGGTTTCTCAAAAAAGCAAAATAGAACTGTCATATGACCACTCCTGTGTATATACCTGAAAAAAACAAAAATACACCACCATCTGAAAAGACACAACCCCCCCCCCCCAAATGTTTATAGCAGCACTATTAACAATTGCCAGGATATGAAAGCAACCTAAGTGTCCATCAAGAGAAGAATGGAGGGACCTCCCTGGTGGTCCAGTAGCTAAGACTCCATGCTCCAAATGCAGGACGC
The DNA here is from genome assembly GCF_023091745.1 of Budorcas taxicolor. Classification (NCBI taxonomy): domain Eukaryota; kingdom Metazoa; phylum Chordata; class Mammalia; order Artiodactyla; family Bovidae; genus Budorcas; species Budorcas taxicolor. Next base: position 25,630,056 of record NC_068931.1, read on the forward strand.
CCAGGTTCAGTCCTTCATCAGGGAACTAGATTCCACAAGCCACAGCTAAGAGTTTGCATCCTGTAACTAAAGATCCAGCATACTGCAGCTGAGACCCAGGAAGGCCAAATAAATAAATAAGTATTTCTTTTAAAAAAAAGTTCCTTAACTTTGTAAAATTTAAAAAAAAGAACACAGATAAATGGATTACGAAGATTAAGTACATGATGGAGTACCACTCAGTCATGAAGAAGAACAAATTTTTGCCCTTTACAGAAACATGAATGGACTTGGAGGCAATTACACAAGTGAAATAAGTCAGAGAGAAGAAAGAAAAATACTGTGCTGCTGCTGCTGCTAAGTCACTTCAGTCATGTCTGACTCTGTGCAACCCCATAGACAGCAGCCCACCAGGCTCCACTGTCCCTGGGATTCTCCAGGCAAGAATGCTGGAGTGGGTTGCCCTTTCCTTCTCCAATGCATGAAAGTGAAAGTGAAAGTGAAGTCACTCAGTCATACCCAACTCTTAGCGACCCCATGGACTGCAGCCTACCAGGCTCCTCCATCCATGGGATTTTCCAGGTGACAGTACTGGAGTGGGTTGCCATTGCCTTCTCCAATAAATACTGTAGATATCACTTATATGTGGAATTTTTAAAGTACAACAAACTAGGTAATATAACAAAAAAGAAGCAGACTCACAGATGTAGAGAACAAACTGGTGGTTACCAGTGGAGAGATGGAATGGGGCTGGGGTAATATAAGGGTAGGGGATTAAGAGGTACAAGCTATTAGGTATAAAATAAGCTATAAGGATATACTGTACAAATGAGGAACATAGCCAATATTTTGTAATGAGGAAAAATGTAGTATAACTTGTAAACATTTTAAATCACTATATTGTATACTTGTCATTTCAGTTCAGTTCAGTTGCTCAGTCATGTCCGACTCTGTGACCCCATGAATTGCAAAACGCCAGGCCTCTCTGTCCATCACCAACTCCTTGAGTTCACTCAAACTTACATCCATCGAGTCAGTGATGCCATCCAGCCATCTCATCCTCTGTCATCCCCTTATCCTGCTCTCAATCCCTCCCAGCATCAGAGTCTTTTCCAATGAGTGGCCGAAGTACTGGAATTTCAGCTTTAGCATCATTCCTTCCAAAAAACACCCATGGCTTCAACAATCTCCCATACTCTTAGCAACTCCCTGTTAAGATTTCTCTATCTTGAATGGCCAGACCAGACACCAAGACATCATATGGTGTCTCCACCACAGTGAGCCTGAAGCATTTCAAATCCTGCATGCCAAAAAGCAATTTCCACCATACTTCTCCATCACTCCCTCTTCAAGACATATTCCCTATTCTTGTTAAAGTCATTGCCATCCACCCAGACACCTAAGAATGAATCCTGGGCACTAGCCCTTCTTTCCCTAGACCCATCTTCTTGATCTCTCACAGTGAATCACCAAATCTAATTGCTTCCTAAGCCTCTTTTAGAATGATTCACTCTTGTCTATCATCACTGAGAGCCTTGGTTTAGAAACGCTTTAATCCTTCTCTGAATTTCTTCAACAGTCTAACTGATCTCCATACTCTTTTTTCTGCCCCTCTGGTAATACATCTTCTGGACTGCAACCAGACTGATAATGATCTCATTTCTGCACTAAAACCTTTGGTGGTTCCACATGACCCTTGGTATACACACCAAGTTCTTTAACACAGGAAAGACTCAAGGCTGGATTCTGCCTACCTGTTCAACTTCATTATCTCCCCACTCTCAACCTAATTCTAACCAGTGGCTTTCTCCTTTCCCCATGCCTTTGCACATAGTGATCTGTCTTCTTAGAGCATTCTTCCGTTGCTATCAGAGGCTGCACTAGCCCACACAGTGCCTTAGAAAGAAGCACCCCGCTATACACCAGAAACTAACACAATATTATAAATCAAATATACTTTTATTAAGAAAGAAATGAAGAATGGAAAGAGGGAAGGAAGAAACGGGCACCAAATCTGAGCAGATACTGCCAGTACTGTCTTAGTATGTGGATGAATAGCACTTCATTCAAAGAGATGAATGCCTCTTGATGAATATGATGCAAACGTAATTTCAGCCCCACTTGCCCCACCTCCCCCGGCACCTCTGTGTGAAGTACAACTTGCACAAGCTTCACAGCAGCCCTACTGCACAGGGTCACTTGCTCCCTATTGTATATGCCTTTATATCTAGTTTGAGTTAAATGTCTTCCAATAGGCTCCCATAGGTCTTTGAACATATATCATCAATCATAATATTTATTCCATTCTATATAATTAGCTTTTGATTTATAATTATCTCTACTGAAATGAGGCTTCCTAGGTTGTGCTAATGAAAAAGAATCTGCCTGCCAATGCAAGAGATGCAAAAGACACGAGTTCAATCTCTGGGTCAGAAAGAGTCCCTGGAGTAGGAAAGAGCAACCCACTCCAGTATCTTGCCTCGAGAATTCCATGGACAGAGGAGCCTGTAGGCTACAGTCCTTGGGGTCGCAAAGAGTTGGACATGACTGAGCACACACACTGAAATATATGATGTTAGTCACTCAGTCAATGTCCAACTCATTGTGACCCCGTGGACTGTATAGCCCACCAGGCTCCTCTGTCCATGGGATTTTCCCAGGAAGAATACTGGAGTTGGTTGCCATTTCGTCCTCCAGGGGATCTTCTAGACCCAAGGATCCAATCCATGTCTCTGGCATCTCCTTTATACAGGTAGATTCTTTACTGCTAAGCCATGGGGGAAGCCCAAATAAATGATACTTAAGCGAAAATTTCCCAAATGGCAGTTTCTAAACTGATGCGGGCCAGTGATATCATTTTTATTAATCCATGGGTAAAATGAGAATTTTGTTTAGTGTTTTCCATGACAATAAATTTCTAATATAGAAAACATACCCTTTCTTTTGGATTAGATTCTTCTGACTTTTTAGTATTAAAACATTATTTATTTTATAAAAAGAGGATGATAAAAAGAAAGTGGGTTCTTGTTAAATTCCTGACTTGGCAAAATAAAATGTTAGTAAAATAATGACAGTTCCTAGAGTTTTGTTTGTTTGTTTGGTGCTTGTTTTTCAGTCATGTGTGAAGTCTGAACATAGATGATGCCTCTGCTTTAAAAGAAAGACTAGCTTCTGAATCTTTATGTTCCAACTGTCCAATATAGAGTAGGCTCTCCGTAAACCTTGGCTGAATTAATCCCTTTACTGGTCAAAGTGAAAGCTGCTCAGTCACGTCCGACTCTTTGCGACCCCGTGGATTATACAGTCCATGGAATTCTCCAGGCCAGAATACTTTCTCCAGGGGATCTTCCCAACCCAGGGATCAAACCGAGGTCTCCCGCATTGAAGGTGGATTCTTTACCAGTTGAGCTGCAAGGGAAGTCCTTTACTGGCCAAAACTCAGCAAATATTTCATACAAAATCGTTTAGGTTCTGTTCATTCTTCATTTTGCTTATTTTTTTTTTTTACATAAGTGTATTTAGGCAGGCTACAATCCATGGGGTCACAAAGAGTCAGACACAACTGATAATGCATACACACACACACACACACAGCCACACAAAGCAACAAACAAAACCTTTAATGGCCATGTGAATCTTCCCTTGAAAATACCATCATCCTATTCTGTTAGGAACATACATTATTTGTGGACACTCCAAATTTCATACTAACCCAAGCTATCATCTAGAACATATGGAATAGTATGAGGCCACCTATATCTTTCTCCAACGATGGCATTTCTTTCTTGCATCTGTCAAAAATAAGTGGGAAAGGATTCATTGAAGGTATCAGTCAAAAATTATGAAACAAGCAATAGTTAAACCAGAAATAAAAGAAGTTTTAAGTTTTCCCAAGCAACCTAAGGGCTTCCCTGTAGCTCAGTGGTAAAGAAACTGCCTGTCAACACAGGAGACTCAGGTTCAATCCCTGAGTCAGGAAGATGTCCTGGAGAAGGGAATGGCTACCCACTCCAGTATTCTTGCCTGGAGAATTCCATGGACAGAGGAGGCTGGCAAGCTATAGTCATGAGGTTGCAAAAGAATCTAGACAGAACTTAGGAACTAAATAACAACAAGGCAACCTAAACAGATTGTCCGTGTGTGTATGCATGTACACATGTGTGTGTACACCTACTTTTATCATATCATAACAAAAGTTTTAGGAGGAAATCATTAACTTCTCTTTTTTAATAAGGAGAATGGCAAGCATTAATACTTCCTTTAATCTTATTTCACTTCAATTATTCATATTTTTACATATCCTTTTAAGTGTTAATGCAAGTTTATATGCCCAAAACATCAGAGTTTGGAGCAGAGAAAGGTTTACTGCAGGACCATGCAAGGAGATGGGTGGCTCAGGCCCCTCAAAACACCTAACCTCCTGAAGGGTTTTGGCAAAGCATTTGTAAAGGCCAGATGAGTGAGAGGGAGGCACAAGATATGTGATCAGTTCATATACAATTCTCTGATTTTCTGATGGGAAATCATTAATTACTATCATTAACTTTGTTGATAAAGTTGAAGAAGGAACCATGTAAAATCATGTAAATAATGATTGATGTAAAACTGGACTATAAATATGGTAGATTCATAGACTAGTTTCCTATATTAAGATTTAAAAACATATAAAAAGAAAGTGATAGCAAAACCTCAATCATCTTGATCTCACAATATGAGAAAAGTTCCACATGAGCTATGCCAAAGTTTTCCAAAAATTTTAAAATATTGAAATTTTTGGAATAGAAAACATAATATTTCATTAATGTATTCACCCAGCTAATGAAATGAACACTGTTCAAGAGAAAAGAGATCTATTGGTAACAGTGGATATACATTTCTCAGGCTCTAGTGGAGGAGACAAACAGCATGTAAGAAAAAAATATAAACAGGATCTATTTAATAGTAGCAGAGGAAATAAAAAGGGAGATGCAAACAAGAATAAAGGAACTGGGGGGAGTGCATTAGATAAAGTAGTCAGGACAGGACTCTTTGAAAGGATGACATTGAAGGTGAAATGAGGGTGACAAGAAAAAGCCAGACTTGAAAGGTTACTTGGACATCACCTGAAGAACTATGGATGGAGGTTTGTGACATTGTACAGGAAGCAGAGATCAAGACCATCCCCATGGAAAAGAAATGCAAGAAGGCAAAATGGTTATCTGAGGAGGACTTACAAACAGCTATGAAAAGAAGAGAAGTGAAAGGCAAAGGAAGAAAGAAAAGATACACCCATTTGAATGTAGAGTTCCAAAGAATAGCAAGGAGAGATAAGAAAGCCTTCCTCAGTGATCAATGCAAAGAAATAGAGGAAAACAATAGAATGGGAAAGACCAAAGATGTCTTCAAGAAAATTAGAGATACCAAGGGAACTTTTCATGCAAAGATAGGCATAATAAAGGACAGAAATGGTATGGATCTAACAGAAGCAGAAGATACTAAGAAGAGGTGACAAGAATACACACAAGAACTATACAAAAAAGATCTTCACAACCCAGATAATCACGATGGTGTGATCACTCATCTAGAGCCAGACATCCTGGAATGTGAAGTCAAGTGGGCCTCAGGAGCATCATGACGAACAAAACTCATGGAAGTGATGGAATTCCAGCTGAGCTATTTCAAGTCCTAAAAGATGATGCTGTGAAAATACTGTACTCGATATACCAGCAAATTTGGAAAACTCAGCAGTGGCCAGAGGACTGGAAAAGGTCAGTCTGCATTCCAATCCCAAAGAAAGGCAATGCCAAAGAACCCTCAAACTACTGCATAATTGCACTCATCTCACAAGCTAGCCAAGTAATGCTCAAAATTCTCCAAGCCAGGCTTCAACAGTAGGTGAACCAAGAAATTTCAGATGTTCAAGCTGGATTTAGAAAAGGCAGAGAAACCGGAGATCAAATTGCCAACATCTGCTGGATCATTGAAAAAGTGAGAGAGTTCCAGAAAAACATCTATTTCTGCTTTATTGACTATGCCAATACCTTTGACTGTGTGGATCACAACAAACTGGAAAATTCTTCAAGAGATGGGAATACCAGACCACCTGACCTACCTCCTGAGAAATCTGTATGCAGGTCAAGAAGCAACAGTTAGAACTGGACGTGGAACAACAGACTGGTTCCAAATTGGAAAAGGAGTATATCAAGGCTGTATATTGTCCCCCTGCTACCCCACTCCAATACTCTTGCCTGGAAAATCCCATGGATGGAGGAGCCTGGTAGGCTGCAGTTCATGGGGTCGCTAAGAGTCGGACACGACTGAGTGACTTCACTTTCACTTTTCACTTTCATGCATTGGAGAAGGCAATGGCAACCCACTCCAGTTTTCTTGCCTGGAGAATCCCAGGGATGGAGGAACCTGGTGGGCTGCCGTCTACGGGGTCGCACAGAGTCGGACACCACTGAAGCGACTTAGCAGCAGCAGCAGCAGCAGCAGCAGCAGAGTACATCATGAGAAATGCTGGACTGGATAAAGCACAAGCTGGAATCAAGATTGCCAGGAGAAATATCAATAACCTCAGATATGCAGATGACACCACCCTATGGCAGAAAGAGAAGAAGAACTAAAGAGCCTCTTGATGAAAGTGAAAGAAGAGAGTGAAAAAGTTGGCTTAAAACTCAACATTCAGAAAGCTAAGATCATGGCATCCAGTCCCATCACTTCATGGCAAATGGATGGGGAAACAGTAGAAACAGTGGCCGACTTTTTTGGGGGGGATCCAAAATCACTGCAGATGGTGACTGCAGCCATGAAATTAAAAGACGCTTGTTCCTTGGAAGGAAAGCTTTGGCCGAGATAGCTGATTAAAAAGCAGACATTACTTTGACAACAAAGGTCCATCTAGTCAAAGCTATGGTTTTTCCAGTAGTCATATATGGATGTGAGAGTTGGACTATAAAGAAAGCTGAGCACAGAAGAATTGATATTTTTGAACTATGGCGTTGGAGAAGACTCTTGAGAGTCCCTTGGACTGCAAGGAAATCCAACTAGTCCATCCTAAAGGAAATCAGTCTTGAATATTCATTGGAAGGCTGATGATGAAGCTGATACTCCAATACTTTGGCCACCTGATGCAAAGAGCTGACTCATTTGAAAAGACCCTGATATTGGTAAAGACTAAAGGCGGGAGCAGAAGGGGACAACAGAGGATGAGATGGTTGGATGGCATCACTGACTCAGTGGAGATGAGTTTGAGTAAACTCTGGGAGTTGGTGCTGGATAGGGAGGCCTGGTGAGCTGCAGTCCATGGGGTTGCAAAGAGTCGGACACGACTGAGCGACAGAACCAAACTGAACTTGGAAAGATCATTCTAGACAAAGGAAATAGTCATTGTTCTATTCAGAGGTGAGAATATGCTTGGTATCTCTTGCATGTTTGAGGCCAGTGGCCTAATGAGATGAGATTAAAGAAGAGAGGAGACAGGAAGAGAGGTAGGCAGGAGTTAAATCATGCAAGGACCTGGAGGCTGTGGGTCAACCTGGATATTACTCTAAATACAAGAGGAAGCCACTGAAGAGTTTCAAAGCGGGAAGTAAAAAGGTAGCACTGCTAATTTAAAAGATCATTTTGCTGTGGAAGACAGGTGACAGGGACAGAGTGGAAAAGATTCTAGGAGATTTGAAGTAGATAAATAGAAGAAAAGTGGATTCTTAGGAGTATAGATGCACTGTGGAGATAGAAATGTTAGAACTTACTGATGGAGAGGATGGCAAGGTGAAGAAAAGGGAAGAAGCAAAGGTGACTCCTGGAAGTTTTTACTTATTATTCAGTGGAGTGGGGAGAGGGAGTGGTGATGAATTTACTAACAGGGAAAACTGGAGAGGGACAACATGCGTGGGAAATCAGAGTTGAATTGAGGACTCATTATGTTTGAGGTATCTCATAAATATTCCAGAGGAACTGATGGATTAGCATCAGGATAGACCAGTTGGGACCTTGGGTGAGGAATGAACCAGAGTTATATATTTGGAGTCATCAGCATAGAGGTGACATTTAAAGCCCTGATACAGGATTGGATCAAGAAGGGGAGAAGAGCAGGCCAAGGACTAAACCTCAGATACTCTGTAGCTCTGATTCTTGAGTTGAAATTCCCTTGGGGGTTGAGGGATATTTAAACATGATACCTGTGTTCATCTGCGTGCTATGATGGCGAGGTAAGAACCAGTACTCTTTATGAATATCTTAGGAGTATCTTTACGTGACAACACTATTCTCAGCTATTAGAGTAGAAGTCACAAAATCTCTCTCTTATGATAGAAAGCCAGATTCATTAAATTGACCAATTCAACTTAATTTTGCTTCAACTAGCTTTAATCAGTGAAGTTCTATTTAAAAACAAAAATCTCTTGTGTGCTTAGTCACTCAGTCATGTCCAACTCTTTGTGATCCCATGGACTATAGCCCACCAGGCTCCTCTGTCCATGGGATTTCCCAGGCAAGAATACTGCAGTGGGTTGCCATGCCCTCTTCCAGGGTATCTTCCCAACCCAGGGATTGAACCCAGGTTTCCCACATTGCGGGCAGTTTCTTTACCATCTGAGCCACCAGGGAAGTTCATAAATACTGGAGTGGGTAGCCTATTCCTTCTCTAGGGGATCTTCCTGACCCATGAATCGAACCGGGGTCTCCTGCATTGCAGGTGGATTCTTTACCAGCTGAGCTACCAGGGAAGCATTGCAATAATGAAAATCAATTAGATCAGTAAGAGCAAAGATATGCAAGATAAGTGACAGTCTTCAACTGCAAAGAAGTTTGAGTAATGAATGATGGAGATACCATTATGTGAATCCCTTAGCACATAATGTATTCATTGACTAAATGTGTCAACTATGATCCTACATCCTTAGAGACTGTTGGGTTTAACAAAACCCACACTATACATTGCCAGGTACTCGATTTCAGCTTGCAGTGATTAATTGAAAGTTCTTCCTTGCATTGTTTCAACTCACCTCATCAAGCATGATGTCTCCCTCAAAAAGATCCAGTCCCAGATCTAAGAAGGAAGATAAAAACTTTTGTTAGCAAATTGGATTCAAGCTCCCCACTTAACAAAGAATGTAAAATTTAAAATCCACAAACCTTCATTGATATCAAATATATCCCGGTCAAGTCCATTATCTACATCTTTAACAAAAATAATAAAAACACATTGAATGTTGTGTTTATGAAAGAAGAAAATCTTTATCAACTGCTGATTAGAAGTAAGCAAGTTTCTTTCGTCTCATATAAGAGAGTACCATGCTCTGATTCAATATACATTGATTGACTGATCGATTGATTGAGAACCTCCCTTGAGTCAGGCTTGGGGCTATGGAGTTTGGCATACATCTCTACATGTCCCTTGAATGACAAATAACTTCAGGAATAAGAAATTGGTCACTCCATATAATATTAATTTGAAGGACTAGATTAGATGACTAGATAGGAAGCAAATGTTTACACAAGATAAAATCAGTTCAAGCAACCCATATATGTATATTCCTTGCTAATAATGTACCTTGGAACTCTCAAGCAAAATTCCTAATCTATATTTGAACTATTCTTTAGTTTCAAAAGGTAGATAATATGGCCAAACCTCAGTGTACAATTGAATAGGAAGAACATCACGTCCATCTGATTTGGCATAAAGACAGCAAAAGTAACAATAGTTGACATTTATGGGATGCCAATATGTCAGTCACTGTGTTTGGACTTTCTTATACCATCATATATATATATATATATATATATATATATATATATATATATATTTTTTTTTTTTTTGCTGAGTATGTGGAACCCCTGAGCAGAAACAATAAAATGTTCTTCAATAAATCAAAAGAAGCCAGTGCTTGATCAAAGTTCAATGCAAGTATGCATTGTGCTTAGCATTAAATGTGTCCTAAGTTCTTCTGTGCTGTTGCTCTATTATTCACACGACCTTCTTTTACTATGTGTGCTGCGCCATGCTCAGTCACATAAGGCAAAACTCAAAATAGACTCACCAAAGATTTCTGGAGTTGGCTGGGAAACAAACACAGAAGAAAATGATATTATTATGATGTCTGTGACGTAAATAGTCTTATTGATTCCTATTTCCATCTAGCCATCTGTGGGGTTTTGTTTTTACCTTAATATTATGGATTAGTTTCTGGCATGTATTCAGGAGAACTAAATCAGAGTCTAAGATAACTTTTTGACCCAAGGGTCTTCTCATTTCATATAAAAAATGAAACAGTCTGTTGTATGAATTTGAAGGGGTGAAGCAAGAAGCCAAGTTCTCAGATTCAAAAGAAGGCAGAACATGAGTTCTGCCCTCCAATAAGTGTTCACATTAAACATGATTTTCTAATGAATTCATGGAGCTTCATTTGAAAAATCTAATAACTTATTCTTGGCATTAAAATATTATAATTTATAATGATGCTTTAAACAGAAAATTTTATTGAAGACCTCATTAACCATGGTTTAATTTCACATTTCACTCAAGACTCTGTCTTCGAAGTCAATATCAAATACTTCAGAAAAAAAAAACTTATGGCTATACTTTGCAAATGAAAAAAACAAACAAACTGAAAATAGTTTCTCTACAGGTAGCCAAATGAAGGGCTCCTCAGTGGCTCAACGGTAAAGAATTCACCTACAAAAGCAGGAGACACAGGAGACGTGAGTTTGATCCCTGGGTCAGGAAGATTCCTGGAGAAGGAAACGACAACCCACTCCAGTATTCTTGCCTGGAAAATTCCATGGACAGAGGAGCCTGGTGGGCGACAGTCCATGGGGCCGCAAAGAGTTGGACACGACTGAAGCAAGTGGGCAGCAGCAGACCAAATGAAACCCAGACCACGTACCCAGCTGAAAAAGCTGAGTAAACCTGAGATTTCTTAATGAAGTCTAGTTTAAAACGCTCTTGGACTTGTAGACAGTAGGTCTGGGTTTTATTCCTGCTTCTACCAATTACCAGCAAGTCAGTTCACCTTCCTGGTACTCGGATACTCAGAATATCTGTACAATGTGGTCACTGCTGGCTTTCTGGGAATTCTGACAGTTATATGATATAGTGTGAAAGAATGTGGCAAACTATAATAAAATGTCATACAAATGTAAGGGACAATTTTATTTAAATACAGATTACCTGTAGGTTCTAGAATCTCCATGCTAGTATCAGTTGGGATATCTGGCAAGCAGTGAGGATAAATTGGTTGGATGGTGACCATCCTTTTTTATATAAACTAGTGTCTTGATTGTCTCACACCTTGGCCACACACAGGCACACCCTCACAGAGGAATGCCAACACACCTCCCGAAAAACATTATCAAGCATTCATTCATAATTACAGTTTTAATGAGTCTCCCATGGTATCTCTTGTTCTCACTGCTGTAGTTCTGTTCACAGAATATTAGTTCAACGTAATAATTGTTATTTAAAAATCGCAACTAAAGATTATCCCCAGGCATTTGAAACTTCATTTAAAACCTCAATTATGGTTACCAGGGGATGTTGGAGGGAGAGATAAGCTGGGAGATTGGGATTGACATATACAAACCACTTATATAAGATAGGTAACTAATAAGGACCTACTGTATAGCACAGGGAACTCAACCCAATACTTTGTATGAAAAAAAGAATCTTTAAGAAAAAGAAGGAAAAAGAGTGGGTTATATGTATAACTGATTAACTTTGCTGCAAACCTGAAACTAACACAACATTGTAAATCAACTACACTCCAATAAAAATAATGAATAAAACCTCAACTTGGTTTGCGGTACCAACTACCTGTCGTTGTAGAAAGATTGGTGTAACCTGATGAAGAAGAAGAGTGATTCCACGCTACACGACTTAAGCCTTGGCTGTGCCCATGACATTCATTACTCACTCTGTCATGTCTCACATTCCTATAACAGCAATACATATCACATTCCTTAGTCAAAACGGAGTGATTTTCAAGTTTCCATCTTATCGTAAGAAAACTTGTTACACAACAATGAAACTGCAGAGAAAACATAATTTTATCTCATGTCCCTGACTTTTCCTCTGGTGCGTCTTCTTCTCACTCCCAGTACTCTGCCTGCCCCTGCTCACCAAAAAAAAAAAAAACCCACATTTAATTTCATTAACATTTTGAAATTCCTTAAAAAACAAAAAACAGGTTGTTCTTTAGTAATCATTATCAACTATCCCCAATTTTTCTAATTTTTTCCCCTACATTGTTTCCTTACCAAGCCAGAAACTGAGAGGAGGGCAGCAGAGCACAGAAACCAAGGCAGATCCCAAGAGGTCATGCTGAGACTACCAGCTGAAAGCTGTGAACTATGAAATTCAGAGCAGCATTTACTTTTTAAAAGGCAAACAACATAACGTATAGCCTTTGGTCTTAATGATCCCTCTGGCAGGTCAGCCAACTGCAGTAGTAATACCTCCAATCAAAAAGTTAAAGTCCAATATCCTTAGCACAGCTCTGCAGAGCTCATTGGTTGTTTTTTGTAGGTTTTTATTTCCCCTGTGTCAACATTCAATAGCCAAACGCCTGACTGAGAACTGTTAACAAAACAAGTTCTCTAATGTGTAATACTGGGCCCCAAGATTATTAAGTGCCACTTGAGAACAATAATATCGTTAATTTCTAATCTCAATCTTTCAAATGTAAACATTTGTGAAGTTCTTTCTGCTCTTCTAGCCCTGAGCTGCTTTAATATATCTAGTTATGTCCATCACGGTTTGCTGTTCATTCATTTAATAAAAATGTATTGATTTATAATACAAAATCCATTAATGTCCTAGAAATTTAGCATACTTGACATTCACATTTAAAGTAGCAAAACAGCAACACATGTCCCTCCTGAGTATTCCCATCAAGCAAAGTCAAGAGAACACTGAAAAACCAGTGTTCCCAACCCATCTCTCAGTTCTTGCTCAGTTTTTCTTCTTGGGGTAATTTCTTTTTAGAGACAATCTGCTTTCTCATTTCCCAGAGTTTCACTCTCAACTTAACTGTGATGTAGGATAATATTTTTGAAATGTGAATTTTTTTTTTCCCTCAGTATTTCTTTCACTCAAGACCAGTCTTTGCTCATTCTGCACTAATAAAAAAAGATTGGAGGACTTCCCTGGTGGCTTAGTGGCAAAGAATCCACCTGCCAATGCAGGAGAGATGGGTTCAATCCCTAGTCCAGGAAGATTCCATGTGCCACCGGGCAACTAAGCCCATGTACCACAACTACTGAGTCCAAGGCCCTGGAGCCTGTGCTCTGCAAGAAGAGAAGCTACCACATGAGAAGCCCTTGCATTGCAACTAGAGAGAAGCCTCCCTCGCTGCAACTAGAGAAAAGCCCGTCAGCGGCGAAGACCTAGCACAGCCATAAATAAATAAAGGATCTGAAAAGACATGATCCACAGACAAAAGACCTACTTTGTGAAGGGAGGATTCTTTGTGAATCTAAGCAAGTCAGCCCATCCTCTGAGAATAGGAGAAGAGTTAAAGGGGAAAGTTAAAGATGGTAGGGATGATCAATTTCTCACTTGTTCCTGGGGAACATGCAGATAGTTTGTGGGATCCAAAATCAAACACACCTGTTTCCTGGTAAGAGATCCAAGAGACCAACATGCTCTACAAAAGAAGTCATGTCTTCAGTGCGTCTGTCTGTTAGTCTCTCAGTCGTGTCCGGCCCTTTACAACCCCATGGACCATAGCCTGCCAGGCTCCTCTGTCCTTGACATTCTCCAGGCAAGAATACTGGAGGGGTTGCCATTCCCTTCTCCAGGAGATCTTCTCGACCCAGGGACAGACTTCAGGCCTCCTGCATTGTGGGCAGACTCCTTACTGTCTGAGCCACCAGTGGAGGAGAATAAATCCTCTGAGGCCGAGAGTGCCCAGAAGTAACAAAGGAAAGGACCAGGCCTGACGGGCCACGTGGATAGGAATGTCTCCGCAGCAGACTGCACAGAATGACAGCCAGCCCAGACAGAGGATGGAAGTTTCGGAGGATGCTTGTGAAGACAGATGACATCGGGAGCAGATGGGGCCTCAGCTGTTAAGTTTAGGCACAAGCCTGGGGGTAAAAGAAATCTTGAATTTGCTACAATTAAATGTCTCCACTTGTGTGGATAGGGACCCAAAATGAAAACGTTGGTTACAAAAAACTAAAGGTATTTATTACACATGTCTGTTTTGTGAGCTGAGATGTGAAGCTGAGACTCCTGACTGCATTCCGTATGTGTCAGGACAAGCAGTTCACATTTGAAGTTGGGGAACTGGAAGCAGGAAGAGAGGAGGCAGCATCCTAGGACTGATGGAGTCTGTATTGAGCCCTAATTATTAATACAACAAACGGACACAGCCTTGCTACGAATCTCAGAGTCATGGAGGCACAGCTGAAATCCAACTATAATGTGTTTTGACAACAGTTTATGGATAGCTTTTACATTTCCTTCTTTCTGGGGTTGTCAGTGACACTCTTTAAAGCAAAAATTATACTTGAGCTGGTCTAACACACCTCCGGTTTTATCCCGCCCCCTAGGAAATTTTTTCAAGCTCATCTTGGAACCTGAAGTTGGATCCCGGGAAAACATCTCTATCTCTGGTTCTTGGTCCTCCTCTGGTCTTCCTTTCTCCCAGGTAGTATGGAAGGAACAGGGATTCATAACCAGGAAGCCCAGGGCTTGAGATTCTCGGCCTTATGAATTGTTCTGAAAGCATCTTAAACAGTTGGGAAATCATATTTTCCTTAGGAATGTAGTTCTATGGATCCTCAGGGAATATGAGTTCATTCTAGACCCGAGAGTCGCAGGCCATGAGTAAAGAACTTTCTAACAAGAAACAGCAGAAAGATTGCAACAGAGATCCCAAAGACTTTGTATCTTTCTTCTTGCAATACCTGTTTCCTAAACTTGATTCTCTTTCCTGAAATAAAAATTTTTTTTTCAAAACAGACTCATAGATACAGAGAATAAACACATGGTTACCAGAAGACATGGGGTGAGCGGAGTAAAGAGAGGAGAGAGATTAAGAGACACAGGCTTCCACTTGCAGAATAAATGGGTCATCTGCATGATGTGTACAGCTCAGGGGATACAGTCAGCAACTGTGTCGTATCTGCGTCTGGTGACAGATGGTGACTAGACATGTAGTGGTGAACATTTCGAAATGTATAGAAATACTGAGTCACTATGTTGTATAACAGGAACTAACATAGTGTTGCAGGTCACGTATGCTTCAAAAACAAACACATTCATAGAAAACGAGATCAGATTTTCAGTTCCTAGAGGCAGGAGTGGGGCGGGGGAATTGGATGAATACAGGAACAAGGCTCAGACTTCTCGTCATAAGATAAATAAGATCCACTCACTTTCTGAGACGGTCCACATCCTGTCCATGGAATACGTATCTCTCTAGATAAACTTTCACTTAAAAAGAAATAATAAGTACTAGGGATATAATGTACAAATGGTAAATATAATTAACACTGCTGTATGTTATATATGAAAGTTTTGAAGAGTAAATTCTAAGAGTTCTCACCACAAGGAAACTACTTTTTCTCTACTTCTTTAATTTTGTATTTACATGAGATGATGGATGCTCAGTAAACTTATTGTGATCATCGTTTCATGATGCAGGTAAGTCAAATTATTATATATGTCATCAAGTCACCTTAAATTTACACAGTCCTGTATGTCAATTATAGCTCAATAAAACTGGGTAAAAAAAAGTTTTGTAAGTTATTTTATTAGTTTCCCAATATTAGACTTTTATGAAATCTTATAAGCACTTGTATAACATATTGGAGAGGTACACAAATTTAAATTTAACTAAATGGATCTTTTTGGGGCTCCAAAATCACTGCAGATGGTGACTGCAGCCATGAAATTAAAAGACACTTACTCCTTGGAAGAAAAGTTATGACCAACCTAGATAGCATATTCAAAAGCAGAGACAATACTTTGCTGACTAAGGCCCGTCTAGTCAAGGCTATGGTTTTTCCTGTGGTCATGTATGGATGTGAGTTGGACTGTGAAGAAGGCTGAGCACCGAAGAATTGATGCTTTTGAAGTGTGGTGTTGGAGAAGACTCTTGAGAGTCCCCTGGACTGCAAGGAGATCCAACCAGTCCATTCTGAAGGAGATCAGCCCTGGGCTTTCTTTGGAGGGAATGATGCTAAAGCTGAAACTCCAGTACTTTGGCCACCTCATGCGAACAGCTGGCTCATTGGAAAAGACTCTGATGCTGGGAGGGATTGGGGGCAGGAGGAGAAGGGGACGACGGAGGATGAGATGACTGGATGGCATCACTGACTCGATGGACGTGAATCTGAGTGAACTCTGGGAGTTGGTGATGGACAGGGAGGCCTGGCGTGCTGCGATTCATGGGGTCGCAAAGAGTCAGACATGACTGAGCGACTGAACTGAACTGAACTGAAATGGATCTAGGAAAAACTAGAAGAATGGGGAGTGTAGTGATGGTAGAAGTCCCTAGGCAGCTAGGGGGACACAAATTAAATAGTGTCCCAGCCAAGTGAAGGGCAGAAGAGCTCCTAAGACATCTGCATCCCCATGTGTTGTGCAGACAAAATTGCATTCTTCACACAGATCTTCTAAGCCCCTCCCCAAAATTACTATCTCTTACTCCATTTTCCAAAATCGTGGTATGTTCCTGTATTATTTAGGATTTTCCAGAGAAGCAGAACTGATAGGACATATATATAGATAGAGAAATTTAAGGCAATGGCTCACATCATTGCAGAAGCTTGCCAGTCCAAAATCTGCAGTGGGCCAGCATGTTGGAGACCTAGAGAAAAGTTGATGTTGCAGACTTAAAAAAAGAAAAAAAAGTTCAAAGGCAGTCTGCAGGCAGAATTTCCTCTTCTTCTGGGGACCTCTGTCTCTCATTGCTTCAATCCTTCAACGGATTAGATGAGGCCCACTCACAGGAGGAGCAAGTTATCCGCTACTCAAAGTCTACTAATTTAAATGTTAATATCACCTAAAATACTTTCACAGGGACATTTATATCTGTGTTTGACAAATATCTGGACCCTGTGGCCTAGCCAGGTTGACACATGAAATGAAGCATCACAGTTTTGCTGCAAGATCTTCTTTTATTTCCTGGACTCTTGATGATCACCTGCTTATGGATGGCTACTTGTCACACTAGAGATGACTACTGTTGCCACTTAATACAAGTGTCTTGACTCAGCTATAACCCTGGCTGAAGACAAAGATGTCATTTATTACAGTTCATGAGGAGCACCAAGGACAATACGGTCACATCTCTGATGCTAGAGAAATATCAAAGGGCAAAGAGTAATCTTACAGATTTCAGGAAGCCAGTAGGCTAAGACCCCGAGGAACAATTCTGTTCTTATACCAAATGATCCTACTTCAAATCTTTGTACTTATTTTATACTAAGAGGCAGCCCACAAAGAAAGAGTGGGGGGTGGGGGTTGGAAATTGCTGTGGCACAACAAGATAAACAGATTCCTCCAATCACTACAAGAGGGTCACCAGGTGGCTTGTAAAGTTCTCCAACCCTAGTCTAGTTCAGTTGGCTTGGTGTCGTTAAGAATTTACGCCAAGCTCGAACAGGTCCGCAGGAGGCATCCATTGACTCTGTGATGGAAACGATGCCAGCTGAGATGGCTCGTAACCTAATACCTGTACATCTACTTTCTGGGACTGTTCAAGAGGTTTAATGGCCTCAGGGACCCCCATGGCAGTCCAGTGGTTAAGAACTCTGCCTACCAGGGAGAAGGGCAGGGGGAAAGGATAATTAGGGAGTTTGACATGGACATGTACACACTGCTATATTTAAAGTAGATAACCAACAAGGACCTACAAGTTCCCAACAGGGAACTCTGCTCAATGTTATGTGTCAACTTGGATGGGAAGGGAGTTTGGGGGAGAATGGATACACATATATTATGACTGAGTTGCTCTGCTCTGAACCCGAGACTAACACATTGGTAATCAGCTATACTCCAATATTAAATAAAAAGCTAAAAAATAAGTTAAAAAAAACACTCAGCCTTCCAATGCAGGGGGGCACAGATTCAGTCTCTGGATGGGGAAGTAAGATCTCACAAGTCACATGGTACAGCCCCAAAAAAGAGTTTTTATGTCCTCAAACTCCAATCCAGTTTTCTACTCCTGTATCTCAGGCCTGCAAAGACTTGGAAGAAGGAATTAATCACTCTTCTTTCTGGCTGCACTTATGTATGACAGTCATTACCCAAAGTTATAGTTATTATATATATTATATACTCAAGGCTGTATATTGTCACCCTACTTATTTAACTTATATGCAGAGTACATCATGAGAAATGCTGGGCTGGAGGAAGCACAAGCTGGAATCAAGATTGCCAGGAGAGATATCAATATCCTCAGATATGCAGATGACACCACCCTATGGCAGAAAGAGAAGAACTAAAGAGCCACTTGATGAAAGTGAAAGAGGAGAGTGAAAAAGTTGGCTTAAAGCTCAACATTCAGAAAACGAAGATCATAGCATCCGGTCCCATCACTTCATGGCAGATAGATGGGGAAACAAGGGAAACAGTGGCTGACTTTATTTTTCTGGGCTCCAAAATCACTGCAGATGGTGACTGCAGCCTTGAAATTAAAAGATTCTTAGTCCTTGGAAGGAAAGTTATGACCAACCTAGACAGCATATTAGGAAGCAGAGACATTACTTTGTCAACAAAGGTCCATCTAGTCAAGGTTATGGTTTTTCCAGTGGTCACGTATAGATGTGAGAGTTGGACTATAAAGAAAGCTGAGCACTGAAGAATTGATGCTTTTGAACTGTGGTGTTGGAGAAGACTCTTGAGAGTCCCTTGGACTGCAAGGAGATCCAACCAGTTCATCCTAAAGGAGATCAGTCCTGGGTATTCATTGGTAGGACTGATGATGAAGCTGAAACTCCAATACTTTGGCCACATGATGCAAAGAGCTGACTCATTGGAAAAGACCCTGATGCTGGGAAAGATTGAGGGCAGGAGGAGAAGGGGATGACAGAGGATGAGATGGCTGGATGGCATCACTGATTCAATGGACATGGGTTTGGGTGGACTCCAGGAGTTGGTTAGGGACAGGGAGGCCTGGCATGCTGCGGTTCATGAGGTCACAAAGAGTTGGACACGACTGAGTGACTGAACTGAGATTTATATATACTATATATAAACTACTCACTGAAATTTGTAACTGCCAGTGCTTGGCACTTAATAGGTGTTTGCTAAACACTTACTGGAAGAAATGGAGAATGAACTATTGAAAATCAATATCTAGAAATTGCTTTCGTTATAGATGTACTCCAGTGGCACTAGTCACATAACAAGTTTTTCTTGGGCACAGAGGCCAATAAAACCACATGCTTTTGTCCTGTATGTTTTTGTCCAATAAGAATTAACATTTCCCACTGGGAACAAAAGTAAGGCTTTGTTGTGACCTATTGTTCTGGGTTGCCTGTGCACAGATCAAGTTTTCACAGTTTCCTTGGGCCAAATCAGATTTACGTGCAAAGTGACGTTAAGAGTCCTTCCCAGGGGTGAGGTTGTGTGTGTGCAACACGAACACGGTGTTAAAAGCTACTCATCAATATGGCAGTATTCAGTGTAAGCTCACTCCATTTATTTTTGAGGAAATTTCTGCCAAATAGCCAATTACCATAGTTTGTCAGTTGTTCTTTAAGTAAATATGAGTTTTTTATGTAATGAGAAAAGCAGCTGCTGCCGCTAGTTTAGTTCATTTCTCAAAAAACACAGAGGTGTTTTTCCTCTGTATGTTGAGTGCATGGATCATTGGCTATTTGGGTCAGCTAAGGTGACACTCTTAGGCCCTTGATACAATCACTAAAGTGCAACTAATCTAATTTAACAACGAACAGGTGACACCTTCCATGTGCCCATGCGTCATCCAGCTTGTTTTTCCCTGAATTGGCTTTTTGTTTCATTTTGTTTTACAGTGTCCTGCGAAGGTAAGCCACCCAGACATGTGCTGAAATGACAACTACTTTGCAAGGAATACATAAATGACACTGTCTGCCAAGTGACAACAGAAAGAGGGCAGGAGGTAAACGGTCCCATGCAATGCGCAAGCCTGGGCTGGTGCCGTCAGGGAGGAACAGGACTCGGCTGCGTTGGGTCTGAGCATCAGTGGCACTGCTCAAGCCTTCACTCCCTCTGGAGGGAGAAAACTTGCTGGACAGAAGCAAAGGAAATTTGAGAGTTTAGTTCTCTTTCTTCTTTCCGTTTTCTGGGCTCCAGCTTTGAACACACAGTAACATTCAGCCTAAGCCACTTAAACCTCAAAGACTACTGAGAAAGAAAAGCTTGATTGTCTGATTCACTTCATTGTCATCAGCTGTGAATAGAAGCGATCCCTGAAGCACTCAGCCATGTGTCTGGCTCCTGGTCCTTTTTGTCACGTGTGCAGTCCTCTACAGCTGTCCACCAACCTTTTTCTCTTTGTTTTCCCCATTAATTAATTTTTATTGCAGTCTAGTTGCTTTACAATGTTGTGTCAGCTTCTACTGCACAGCAAAATGAATAAGCCATATATCCCCTCTTTTGGACTTCCTTCCCAATTTAGGTCACTGCAGTGCATTAAGTAGGGTTCTATCTGCTATACAGTATGTTCACATCAATTGTCCATTTTATACATGGTACCAATAGTGTATAGGTGTCGGTCCCAATCTCCCAATTCCTCCCACCCCATCTCTTCCCCTTTGGTATCCATCCCCAACATTTTCTCTTGAAACCCATTTTCATTCTGAAAAATGACTGAGGAAATCCCAGAGAAATTTTATTGTTCTGAGTTATCACACAATACTGGCCTTATTAAAAAAAAAAACAGAAAAAATTTAAATGAGCATAATTTATTTTAAAGTAACCATTTTAAGAGGCTTCCCTGGTGACTCAGTGGTAAAGAAATCTGCCTACCAAAGCAGGCAACATAAGTTCAATATCTGGTCCGGGAAGATCCCACAGGCCACAGAGCAACTAACCACAACCACTGAACCTGGGCACTAGAGATTCCAGGGCATGTGGGATCTAGTTCCCTGACCAGGGATGGAACTCAGGCCCCCTGCATTGGGAGCTCAGAGTCTTATCCACTGGGTCACCAGAAAAATCCCAGGTCAAAAGTTCAGTATTTTACAAAAGTAGTTTGGCCTGTGGAGCCCTAAAAGGGTCTCAGGGACACTCAGGGGTCTGTGGACCGTATTTTGAGAGCTGTTGCCTTCTAGCGAGGGGAAAATAGAACAAGACTCAAAATGACTGGGGTTTAAGCCTTTAGCTAAGAACTTCACCTATTTATCAGCTACCTGAGCATGGGAAAGAAACTCTCTGAGTCTCAACATTTTTTATTTATGAAATAGAAATAATGAAACAAATGGGCATGTTCAGTATCCTTTTAAAGTCATATACATAAAGTTAGTGCCTGGAATCCCAGTGGGCGCTGGCGGTAAAGAACTCACCTGCCAACGCAGGAGACCAAAGAGATGTAGGTTTGATCCCTGGGTTGGGAAGATCCCCTGGAGACGGGCATGGCAACCTACTCCAGTATTCTTGGCTGCAGAACTCCATGGACAGAGGAACCTGGTGGGCTACAGCACATAGAGTCACAAAGAGTCGGACATGGCTGAAGCACGCACACACGCAGTGCCTGGACTATAGATCAAACTAGGATACGAACCAGAGATTCACAAATCTCTGGTAAAGGAGTTCATAAAAAGGAGCTCTTGTAAAGGTTCCATCCCTGATCAGGGAACTAGATCCCACATGCTGCAACTAAGAGTCTGCATGCCACAACTAAAGACCTCGCATGCTGCTACAAAGATCGGAGATCCCACGTGCTGCAACCAAGACCCGGCACAGCCAAATAAATTATTTTTTTTTTAAAAACTAAACAATTCTTTAATTAATATATTCATGCATTTGTTACTGAAGGAAGTCAGACAGAGAAAGAGAAGTATCATAAGATATCCCTTATACATGGAATTTGAAAAGAAATGCTACAAATGAACTTATAAAATAGAAAAAGACTCACAGACTTAGAGAACAAACTTATGGTTGCCAGGGGGAAGGATGAGGGGAAAGGAAAGTTAGGGAGTTTGGGATGGACATGTACACACTGCTGTATTTAAAGGGGACACCAAGCTCATGGAACTCTGCTCAGTTTTATGCAGCAGCCTGGAGGGAAGCAGATTTCAGGGGGAGAATGGATCCATGTATATGCATGGCTGAGTCCCTTGGCTGTTCACCCGAAATGATCACAGCAATATCAATCAGCTATACCCTAATACAAATAAAAAGTTCAAAAAAATATATTCATGCATTTGTTCCAAAATATTTATAGAGAGCCACAGCCAGACACTGTGCTAGGTGATGGAGATGTATAAACAAACGACATGAGCCCTGCTCTGTAACAGTTTACAGGGACATTTAAATTAGCTGTAAGAACTCAATCTGATGAGTGTCATTTTAAAAAAAAAGCAAGTGCCAAGGTCAAGCAGTGAAATACTTGCTTGGAGTCTATATCTGGATTTAGAAAATCAGTTTAAAAGGAGAGATGGGCTCCTGAGCCAATACGAGGGGAGAAGAATACAGACAGCCTGACTTTGACGAGGTTTACAGGTCACCAAAGTGCGCAGTGAGCTAAGAAGAAGAGTGGGAGCCCCATCATTCTGAACTACAAACTCTGCCCTCAGATGGGGAAGAGAGTCACAACAAAAGTGCCATGAGCACCGGACTTTCAGGCCCCCACCAAGGCAGTGAGAAGCAGCAGCAGTTGATCCTCATATACACATCATGGGAACCTGCAGCCACAAATAATGCTCAGCTGTTCTATGACCGGGGCTTCCCAGGTCTCAGTGGTAAAGAATCCACCTGCCAATGCAAGAGACGTGAGTTTGATCCCTGTGTCAGGAAGATCACCTGGAGAAGGAAACAGCAACCCACTCCAGTATGCTTGCCTGGGAAATCCCATGGACAGAGAAGCCTGGAAGGCTACAGTCCATGGGGTTGCAAAAGAGTCAGACATGACTTAGTGACCTAAATGACAACACCACTGTGGGTTCTGGGTCCTCAAGTTTGGGACTTTGTGTGGCCAGAAGGGAAAGGTGTGCATGGAGGGGGCAAGATGTGATTCATTGCAGGTTTGGGTAAGAATAGAAGGGAAAGAAAAACATTTGCTTCAAGTGTCATAATTTAAGCCACTGGTCAGTGTTTCCACGGAGCTGGCTCCTCAGATGAGAATTCTGAAGGGTTATGAATGGGCCTGGGACACAAAAGAATTACACCTCACAGATACAGCTGACTAAGTCATCATTGTTTTCAGACCAAGCAGGCAGGACATACAGGCTACTGTTTCATCTTCATCTGAGAAAGGAGAGAGAATAGAGATAATGAGCTATCGTGGAAATAAGTGTCATCTTACAAGTGGGCTTAGGGAATCTACTACCAGCACTACACATTTCAGGTCTGAGGACCAGGAGCCAAGAATAACCTGCCTATCTCACCAACCGGCCCTCAAACCAGTCCTGTAGAGTGAAGTGACTTTAGAAACTTCTGAGAATGACTCTATCATAGATTATCTTTTGACTTACATAGGTGTTTTCCAGTATGAGTTTATGAACAAGGAAGAATTTGGAAAGACAGGTAAGTTCTCATTTGTACCTTTATATCATGGCATCCTTATGAAATGTATGGCTAAATGTTTGGATGGATGGGTAGGTGGGTTCGGGGTGGTTTGGTGTGAAATGTGAACTTGACAGCTAAAGATGAAATACATTTTGGAAGAAATTAAAATCTTCTAAGGAAGGGTACATCAGGAGAGCTATCTGGGGGTCATTTGCCAGAGAATGGAGAGCACAATTCCAAGTCATAGTCCTGGCCTTGATCTGGAGATTGGAAATCACTGTGAACATCTCAAATATTCCAGGGCACTTACTTTCTTACTGATATGGTATCAGAAAATTTAGGGAACTTAGAGATCAGAGGGGCCTTTCCAAGTAGCTTGTCTGGTAAAGAATCTGCCTGCAATGCAGGAGACCCCAGTTCGATTCCTGGGTCTGGAAGTTCCCCTGGTGAAAGGATAGGCTACCCACTCCAGTATTCTTGGGCTTCTCTAATGGCTCAGACAGTAAAGAATCTGCCTGCGGTGTAGGAGACCTGGGTTTGATCCCTGGGTTAGGAAGATCCCCTGGAGGAGGGCATGGCAACCCACTCCCAATATTCTTGCCTGGAGAATCCCCATGGACAGAGGAGCCTGGCGGGCTACAGTCCATGGGGTTACAAAGAGTTGGACATGTCTGAGCAACTAAGAACAGCACAGTACAGTACAGAGATCAGAGACAGCCTCAGAATCTCTCAGGTTTGAGAGTTATTTGGTGTCTATAATCCTCCCACACAATAATTCATGATGGGAGGGTATCCCTCACCATCCATTGAGCTTAACTTGAGATCCATAGTCACAAATAGAAATCAGTGGTCCTAACTGAATTAAACAGAGGAAATAATTACATCTTAATATCATTCACTTCTAGTTAAACTGTAACATTTCCCTCCATCACAAAAATAGGCTACAAGTCCTAGTGACAACTGTAACTTTGTCATCAATAAAAATAACAAATATTTTCAAAGAGGTATGGGGCAGGAGTGAAGTGGATGTGGCTATAAAAGGGTGATACATGCTTATAGTAATGTTTGCATTTCCATTATATCAATGTCAATATTCTGATTGTCATTTAGTTTTGCAAGGCATTACCAGAGAGGACACTGGATAAAGAGTATGTGGAATATCTCTGTATTATTTCTTACATTTCATATGACTCTAGTTATCCCAAAATAAAGTTTAATTTTAAAGATAAAAACCCCAAATATTTTCATATCAGATCAGTGTGTTGATATCTCAAAATATTCTTTATACTAATTGCTGATTTGAATTATGGTAGTTATGAGGACTGCAGCTAAATCTTGTCATTTAATACATTAATAAACATTTGTATTATTGTCACAAATGTATTTGTTTTGATAACTGTATCTTAATATAATTGGTTTTCTTTGCAATTCTATGTATTTTATTCCATGCATTTGAAACTTTATTCTGAGAAGGGATCTGGCTTTATCAAACTAACAAAGGGGTTTGTGGCTTAAAAATGTTAGGATGGAAGTGCTTCCTTCCACAGTGGCCCATCTCCCCAGGATGGACACCGCATTGAATTCTCTTGAAAGAATAGGCAGTTTTTTCATGACAGTTCCAGGAAGCGGCCCAAACCATCAAGTCAGAGGACTGTAAGCAAGCTGTTTTATCCATTAGGCACCATAGAAACAGGGCCTAGAGCCAATGAGCTTGAACAATGAGCTGTCCACACAAATGTTTGAGACAGATCTAGGGTGAAAAAATTTCCTCTCAGGTAACAACAAAGCTATAGATGTGAAATTAGTAAATGTCTAGTTAAATGTTGTACCAAATCTCCTGTGTCAAACTCATTTGTCATCTCATTTAATATTCATAACTATTTTTGCATTTGAAAAAAATTTACAGACAAGACTTTCTCACTTTGTAAAGACTCAAAAAAACATGATTATTAAGAAAGGCAATGGATAGCAAGGGATAAATAGGGAGTTTGGGATTAACATACACACAATACTATATTTAAAATAGATAACCAATAAAGACCTACTGAATAGCACAGCAAATGCTGCTCAAGCTCAATATTCTTTAATAACCTCAATGGGAAAAGAATTTGAAAAGGAATGACTATATGTATAAATGAATCATTTTGCTGTATACCTGAAATTGATACAATATTGTAAATCAACTATAATCCAATATTAAATTTAAAAAATTTTTAAGATGATAAAAAAATTAAAGGTTACAAACAAATATGTTCAAAAACAGAGCTATACCCAATATTTTATGGGGAAACTATATTTGCACCATGTGGAAGGTCAGTACATTTTAGGATATTGTAGTATGTTTGAAGAGATGTAAAGTGGGGCCTCAATTAAGGGAGAAGGCACAGGCCTTCAGAAGCCTTAAAACTGCACTGACCTGAAGTTGTAGGTTGTCCTCTTGAATCCTAGAAAGTTCAGAGTTTTTGCTCTGGGAAGATTCCCAATCATGGCATCACTTTTCCCCTTTTTCTCACCAGCTTCTCAATCCCCTCACCACCTTCCCTCAGCCCCCACTTTCAGCCTCACTCCCCCGCCCCTAGCACTTCACTTTCTGAGTCTCAGTATTAATGTTCTTTCAGTGATGAAGGTGGACTTGTCTGAAGGTCTTTGAGGAAACCAGACACAGCATTTCTGGTATAGAGAGGAAAAGCCAAGTGAGAGGATATGGTAGAATTCTGACACCAGAGGGCCAGGCACCCTCCCTTAGAGGTTCACAGATGTGGACAGAGGAAAACACAGTTAACATCCCACCCAAGCCAAATACAGATTCTTTTCAACCGTACTTCAGGATAGATCACATACTAGGCCACAAAACAAACCTCAGTAAGATTGAAATCATATTAAGTATCTTTAATAACCACAACAGTATGAGGCTACAAATCAACAATAAGGAAAAAGCTGAAAAAAGTACAAATACATAGGGATAAATGGCTTCCCTTGTAGCTTAGTTGGTAAAGAAACTGCCTATGATGCAGGAGATCCAGGTTTGATTCCTGGGTTGGGAAGATTCCCTGTAAAAGGAAATGGCAACCCACTCCAGTATTCTTGCCTGGAGAATCCCATGGACAGAGGAAACTGGAGAGCTATATAGTCCATGGAGTCGCAAGAGTCGGACATGACTTAGCGACTAAAACACCACCATAGGAATAAGCAATATGATACTAAACAACCAAGGAGTCACTGAGTAAATCAAAGATGAAACTTAAAAAATACCTGGAGATGAGTGAAAATTACACAATAAACCAAAATCTATCAGTCAGTCAGTCAAAATCTATGGGACACAGCAAAAGCAGTTATGAGGGGGTTTATAGCAATAAAATCCTATTTTAGGAAACAAGAAAAATCTCGAATAGACCATTTAACCTTACACCCAAAGGAACTAGGAAGAGAAGAACCAACAAAACCCAAAGTTATTAGAAGGAAGGAAAGAAATAATCAAGATTAGAGTGGAAATAAATGAAACAAAAACCAAAAGGAAAAAAAGAAAGAAAAAAAAAATCAATGAAGTTAAGAGCTGGTTCTTTGAAAAGAAAAACAGAACTGTTAATGAAATACAGTCTAGTCCCTAGCTAGACTCCTCAACCATAAAAAGGAAAAGGAAAAAAAAAGACAGAAAGAGCCAAATAAATGAAATCAGAAATGAAAGAGAAATTACTACTGACACTACAGAAATCCAAAGGATCATAAAAGATTACTACCAACAATTATACACTAATGAAATAGACAACCTAGAAGAAATGGATAAATTCCTAGAAATGGCAGTCTCCTAAGATTAAAACAGAAAGAAACAGAAAACATGAACAAACCATCTGTTCATATTTTTTAAAAATCGAATTAGTAAAAAAATAAGATTCCCAGGCCATTCTTAATGGCCCAGTAGTGAAGACTCTATATGTCCAATACAGGGACGTGGGTTGGATCCCTGATAGAGGGACTAAGATCCTATATGCTGCCACAGTACAGCCAGAGGGAAAAAAAAAAACCTTCCAACAAACAAAAGTTCAGGACCACATGGCTTCAAGGGTGAATTCTACCAAGTATTTAAAGATGAATTAACATCTATCCTCCTCAAATTATTCTAAAAATTGAAGAAAGATGAATGCTTCTGAACTTATTCTACAAAGCCAGAAATGACCTGGATATCAAGACCAAAGACATCACACACTATCACTGATGAACATGATACAAAAATCCTCAACAAAATATTGTTGTTGTTTAATCACTAAGTCATGCCTGACTCTTTGAGACTCCATGGACTGCAGCATGCCAGTCTCCTCCGTCCTACACTAAAATATTAACAAAACCAAATTCAACAATGCATTAAAACTATCATTCTGTATGTTCAAATCAGCAAATCAATCAATGTGATAACAAACATTAACAAACTGAAGAATAAAAATCATATGACCATCTCAATAGACACAGAAAAACAGTTTCGACAAAATTCAATATTCATTTGTGATTTTTAAAATTTCTTAACAAAGTGGGTGTAGGGGAACATTTCTCAACATAATAAAGGATTTATATGGCAAGCCTACAGCTAATATCATAATCAACAGTCAAAAGCTAAAAGTGTTCCTTTTTAGATCAAGAACAAGACAAGGATGCCCACTCCTACCACTTTTATTCAGCATAGTTTAGGAAGTCATAGCTGTGAAAATCAGACAAGAAAAATAAAGAAATCCAAATTGGGAAGAGAAAGTAAAACTGACACTGGTTTACAGATAACATCAAACTACATATAGAAAAATCTAAAAATGCTACCAAAAAATTATTAGAACCAATAAATGAATGCAGTAAAGTTTGAGGAAATACAATTAATATTCTGAAATCTGTTGTGTTTCTATGCACTAATAATGAACTATCAGAAAAAGAAGTTAAGAAAACAATCCCATTTATAATTGCATCAAAAGAATAAAATACCTAGGAATAAATCTACCCAAGGAGGTGAAAAATCTGTTCTTAGAAAACTATAGAAGAAACTGAAGAGGACACAAACAAGTGGAAAGATACACTATACTCTGAATCAGAAGAATTAATATTGTAAAAATGGCCATACTACCCAAGGCAATCTACAGATTCAAAGCAATCCATTTCAAAACACCTATGGTGGACTTCCCTGGTGGTCCAGTGGTGAAGAATCCACCTGCTGGGCTTCCCTGGTAGTTAGGTAGTAAAAAGTCCATCTGCCAATGCAGGAGACATGGGTTTGATCCCTGGTTTGGGAAGACCCCACATGCTGTGGGGACACTAAGTAACTGTACCTCAACTACTGAGTCTGTGTTCTAGAGCCCACGTGTCACATCTGCTGAAGGCCACACACCCTAGAGCCCACGCTCGAAAACAAGAAAAACCACCACAATGAGAGGACCACACTCCCTACAACTAAAGAGTGTCCCTTGCTCGCCACAACTAGAGAAAGCCCATGTGCAGCAACAAAGACCTAGCACAGCCATAAATAAATAAAAAACAAAATTAAAAAAAAAATACCTATGGCATTTTTCACAGA
Organism: Budorcas taxicolor; assembly: GCF_023091745.1. NCBI lineage: Eukaryota > Metazoa > Chordata > Mammalia > Artiodactyla > Bovidae > Budorcas > Budorcas taxicolor. Next base: position 25,659,230 of record NC_068931.1, read on the forward strand.
ACTAGAAAAAATAATTCTGAAATTTATATGAAAACACAAAGAACCCCAAATACCAAAAACAATTTCAAGAAAGAACAAAGCTGGAGGTAGTATCATCCCTGATTTCAAACTATACTACAAACGATACTGCAATAATCAAAATAGTATGGTACTGTCACACAAACAGATATATAGATCAATGGGTCAGAATAGAGAGCCCAGAAATGAACCTACACATATATTGTCAATTAATCTATGGCAAAGGAGGCAAGACTATACAATGGGGAAAAAGACAGCCTCTTCAATAAATGGTGTTGGGAAAACTAGACAACTACATGGAAAAGAAACAAACTGGACTACTTTCTCACACCATATACAAGAAGAAACTCAAAACAGATTAAGGACTTAAATGTAAGACCTAAACCATAAAAATCCTAGAATAAAACATAGACAGTATGCTCTCTGACGCTAGCCTTAGCAATATATTTTTTGGATATATTTCCTCAGACAAGGGAAACAAAAGCAAAAATAAAACAAATGGGACTACATAAACTAAAAAGCTTTGCACAGCAAAGGGAACTATCAATGAAGCAAAAAGGCAGCCTAATTGAATGGGAGATGATATTTGCAAATGATCTATCTGATAAGAGGTTAACATTCAAAATATACAAAGAACTTATACAGCTCAACATCAAAACAGACAACTCGATTGAAAAATGGGCAGAAGACCAACAGATGGCCAACAGGCACATGAAAAGATGCTCAACATCACTAATCATCAGGGAAATACAATTCAAAACCACAATGAGATATCACCTCACACCTGTCAGAATGGCAACTGTCAAAAAGACAAGAAATAACAAGTGCTCACAAGCATGTGGAGAAAAAAGAACCCTAGTACACTGTTGGTGGAAATGTACACAGGTGCAGCCACTATGGGAAACAGTATGGAGATTCCTCAAAAATTAAAAATAGAACTACCACATGATCCAGCAACTCCATTCTTGGGTATTTTTCTGAAGAAAACAAAAACACTAATTCAGAAAGATATATACACCCCTATGTCCACTGCAACATAATATACAATAATCAAGATATGGAAACAACCTGTGTCCATCAGCAGAGGAACAGATAAAGAAGATGTGGTATACATACTTACAATGAAGTATTACTCGGCCATAAAGAAGACTGAGATTTTGCCATCTGCGACAACATGGATGGACCTGGAGAGTACTATCCTAAGTGAACATACTTATATACAAAGTGAACATTCAGAGAAAGACAAATACAATATGATTTTGCTTATGCGTGGACTCTAAAACCCAAAACAAATGAGCAAACATAAAACCACCACAGACTCAAAGATACTGAGAAAGAACATGTGTTTGCCAGAGGGGAGGAGTGTGGGGAAATATGCGAAATACGTGAGGGAAATAGAGGTGTAAAATTCCAGCTCCATAATATATGAGTCATGGGGATGAAATGTACAGAGTGGGGAATATAGTCAATAATACTGTAATAACTTAGTATAGTGACAGATGGTAACTTTAGCTTATGGTGATCACTTCGTCATATACAAAAAGATTGAATTACTATGTTGTATACCTGGAACTAGCATAGTCTTCTGGGCAAATTATACTTCAATAAAAAAGATATTTGTCAATATTTTTATATATTTTAAAAAATCCCTACTGAGAATAAATCTTTAAATTCGCTTCTATAAGGCCTTTCTCTTGGTTGTGAGAATGTCATAAAACTTTGATATCTGCTCATGACTAAACTGTCTGAAAGCTTTCTTTAACATTACTATTGTTTCTATTTGAAAGTAAAGGTGTTGGGTGCCATGATATTTCCAGGGTTAAAGATCTCTAATTCTGCTGCCTTCTGTACAACTGAATTACTTTACAAGCATACATTACTTGTATAGGTTGTAGGCAAAGGAATTTTGCTTTAATAACATTTCCCACATAGTCTGTTAAGGCACCATACTGGCAAAGTAATATTTTCAAAAAAGTAGAATTATGACTCTCATGAAAAGTTTAAATTTACAGACACCAAAGCTTTTATTTAATTAGTTGACAACAACAACAAAAAAATGAGATGTAAGAACCAGTTTCAAGAAGAATTTAAAGGACACTCATATTTAGGCAATCAGGAATATTGAAATAAAAGTGCTAATAGTTGCAAAACTGACTAATATTATACAGGAAAATGAAATCTTCCTACCTTTCTACAGGGCACCAACCATTGTACAGTATCTCTACTGGACAACAGCACTTGCATGTCTGTTGATAAAGGTCATTTGCATGACCACCAGTGTTCTGCAGCTTCGATTTTGCCCTAGTCAATAGGGAACAATTGATATCAGTGTCGGGAGTTTCCTGGCAACCCAGTGGTTAAGGCTCTGCCCTTCCAATGCAGGGGCTATGGATTTGAGCCCTGATAGGGGAACTAAGATCCCACATACCATGTGGTATGTCAAAAAAAAAAAAAAAAACAATCAGACAGACATTGTCCTCTTGGCAGTGCATAGCACTCCACTGAAAGACAACCCAATAATCTCTTTAGCCAGCTTCTACTTCTGGACAATTTTCCTGATGATAAACCATTTTATCAACAATTGTGAAAGTGAAAGTGTTAGTCACTCTGCTGCTGCTGCTAAGTCGCTTCAGTCGTGTCTGACTCTGTGCGACCCCATAGACGGCAGCCCACCAGGCTCCACCGTCCCTAGGATTTTCCAGGCAAGAACACTGGAGTGGGTTGCCATTTCTTCTCCAATTCATGAAAGTGAAAAGTGAAAGTGAAATCACTCAGTTGTGTCTGACTCTTAGCGACTCCATAGACTGCAGCCTACCAGGCTCCTCCTTCCATGGGATTTTCCAGGCAAGAGTACTGGAGTGGGGTCCCATTTCCTTCTCCAGGGGATCTTCCCAACTCAGGGATCAAACCCCAGTCTCCTGCATTACAGGCAGATTCTTTACCATTTGAGCCACCAGAGTAGATCAACAAACATGCTGTATCAAAAACAAAAGCATACAATAAATTAATGGTGAATAGGGACCATGGGCATTACAGCTGAACAACTGCTGCCTCCTCTAATTTCTTATTTCTGACCTTACAGTAACAAAGTATTATAATAGTTTCTAAAATTCTTTATAAACAATACAATTTAAATCCAAATTCTTCTGTAGAGGGATAAACCTGGAAGGGGGAAAAAAAAGATTCCAGAGCTCACCTGAAAAAATAAACATTTAAAATAATCAAGAAAATTTTGAGAAAATTGAGAGAAGGAGTGGGCGTAAGTGTTTATGTAGGAAGAAAAGTGCAGAGATTTGTCTTGTCTATTGCTAGGTATTAGAAGTCATTTGGAATTCATAATAATAAAAACAGTAACAACAAGAAATAGATTAATAAAATGACATAAAGCCCCAAACCAGAGCCAACGTAAAGATCTACTATATGCTAGAGCTGATACTTGGAGAAGGCAATGGCAACCCACTCCAGTACTCTTGCCTGGAAAATCCCATGGACAGAGGAGCCTAGTAGGCTGCAGTCCATGGGGTTGCAAAGAGTGGGACACAACTGAGTAACTTCACTTTCACTTTTCACTTTCATGCACTGGAGAAGGAAATGGCAACCCACTCCAGTGTTCTTGCCTGGAGAATCCCAGGGACGGGGGAGCCTGGTGGGCTGCCATCTATGGGGTCGCACAGAGTCGGACACAACTAAATCAACTTAGCAGCAGCAGCAACAGCAGCAGTAGAGCTGATATTTAAAAACAGTAGACGAATGATGGGTTATAATTAATGATGTTGAGAAAACTAGATACATAGTTGTTGTTTTAAAAATTTGAGGACTAAAAGTATCACGTGGAATTACTGGATGGGGGTGGGGAAGAAGCTGGGGCATTTTAGACAGAAGGTAACCAGACCAAAGCCATCACAGTGAAGACAGGAATATAGTGCAAGCAAGGATAAAACAGAGGTTCTAAATGGAAAGCCAAATACCCATCAGAAAATGATAAGAGCTGACTGAGGAAGAGCAGTCAGGAGCCAGCCACATTGGCCCTGGGATGCCATGCTAAGCAGTCTTGAACTTGATCCTAAAAGCAATTGGAAGACAAGGAAGTTTTCAAGCAGGAAGTTGTCATGATCAGATTTTCATTTTAGGTAGATTACTCTGCTGATTAAAGGATAGATTCAAGAAGATTAAGAGAGACCATTTAGGATTAAGGTGCGTAAAAAGAAGGTTGCAGAAATGCTTAGGAATATGAGCCAGATTCTAAAAAAGGAACAGATGAGATGAGCAAGAGATAGGTATTGTCAATATCATCCTTGGCTTGAGAATTACATCTGGGTGGTGAGAGAGAGAAGAAAGGTAGGATGATAGTAAAAGGGAGGTTCTAACAGGTTCTAATAGAGATAGGAAGAGACTTGGTGTGTTGGCAGCAAAGCCAGTCAGGAAAGATTGGGGGCGGGGGTGGGGGGTGAGGTGGAGGAAGGTCACAGGGGAAGTCCTGGCAGAGAACCATAGAGGAGCCATCTCCTCATTTCTATAGAAAAGGAGGAGGCAGATGCTGTGGACCATGCAGTTTTACTATCAGGCCCCATGATCCCACCTTTATCAGTTTCTGAAAAGAAAACGTGCTTCTTGCAACTAGTAAATAAGTCCTGGAGAGCTAATGCATGATAGAGAGATTGCAAACAACAAAAACCATACTAGAACCTCAAACTTGCTAAGAGACTGGATCTTAATTATTCCCCCCACCACACAAAAAAAAGAAGAAGAAGAAATAGTATGGAACTTGATAGAGGTGTTAGCTGATCACAATGCAATATATAAAATCACAGTGTATCAGGTCAACACATTGTACACCTGAATCTTACAAGATATCACTTGCCAATTATGTATCATTTTTCTTTTTGGCCATCCAGATATGTATCATTTTTCTTTTTGGCCATGCAGGTGGCTTGTGGGATCTTAGTTCCCCAACCAGGAATTGTACCTGGTTCCACAGCAGTGAAAGCCCCAAGTCTTAACCACAGGACCACCAGGGAATTCCCTATGCACCACTTTGTTTTTAAAAGACAAATCCACATATTGCTCTAAAAGGTTCATAACTGCCGCGGCCAGCACAAGCAAGAGTTGCACCTGCACAGGGAGAGAACGGAGTGTCCCCGCTAAGAAAAATAAGAGAGAGAGACAAAAGATGGGGTTGAGAGGATCAGACCACAAATGGCTGATGCCTTTCTTTATTAGGCTACAATATCTATAGGATAATGTACGTGACTTAAGACATGTACAGGATTATTTTTTAATCTCAGGATACAATCACCAGACCCTTACCATTGTGTACAGAGCACTATAAGATTATCTATCTTCTATGACATGTTGCAGAAACAAGACATCTTGGGGCCTTAAGGGCTATAAAAATTCTTGAGGGTGGCGGGACAGGGAGCTTAGGAACATGCCTAAGGCTCTGCATACCTGCCGAGCAGCTCCCAAGACTTAACCCTTCACGGGCAGTCCCCCGCAGCTCCCCTCTCTTTATTTTTTAAAAACTCCATAAGATGTCGGTGTTGCAACATGTTTTTACGTATCAGAATTTTCACATGTAAAAATTCTTTAACAATACTACGAATAAAACAAGGAGCCAAACAAATCACGATAAGCACAACAGTCAAAACCGCGCCCACAGCAATTATGCTTTGCCACAGTGAATGCAGGCTAGGGAAGTTAGAAAATAAATTTTGTAAAAAATTGTTGACAGTATCAGCTATATTTAAAGTAGCCTTAGGAGAATTTTCAATATTAAGGATTTCATTATGTAATTGCAATAGATCTAGAGAAACATTAGTATTAAACTAAATTCCTTGTAGATGTTTCTTCACCTTATCCCACGGAAAGTCAGATGCATTATAGGTCTTTTTAGTAACACAAATCCATTTATAATTAGCATGACATTGAATTTTCATACGAAAGTTAATGCTCTGAACTTGTTCCCCTAGAACTCTAACTACATCATATAAAGCTGATAATCTATCTTCTATTTTTCTATCTATATCTTCTTGTGTTCCCATTACTTTAGTAACGTTATATGACAAGGAATCTACAGTATGAGCAGCTTGAATGGATTGTGCTAGAGATACAGAAGCGGTAACAGCAGTTGCTATAAGGGTGATTAAAGATACTATACCCAGAACAATCAGGCTCACACTTCTTTCAGTGCGGCTAAGAGCCGTGTTAATGCGTTGTAGCAATTCTAAAGCAGTCTCGTCATACCAAGCTTCAGTTATTTTAACTGGTAACATTACAAAAGCAGGTTGTTTTACTATTATAACTTGTTCTCCTTTTTCAACACCTCTTATGCAATTGGTAAGTATGCAATTAGAACAATTTAAATGATAAATATTCAATGACAATGTTATTTCCACATGGCCTTGTATCAACATGAATGGGTAAGGGACACAAGCTCGGGGATATAAAAACCCCGTAACTCCTACATTACCATATTTACTCCCACTGATATTGGGTTGCAAATATAGACTATTACCATGACCAAAGGCAGCCAAAAGTTTCCACAGTTCTGTTTGACAGAGAGAATGGGTGGATGTTGTCCTCGATATTCAAGAAAATCAGGTTTTCCTCCAGGTGCCCAATCCCACAAAAAGGTGGTATTTGCATTGTTGATATTGTACACCGACGCAACCCGGGCTCGACATAAAGTCCAAGGAGTGTCTATCCGTATGCGGATGCTTAGATGTTTGTTACAAAACGGAATGTCGAGAGGTCCAGTTCCGTCACGGTGCGATCTTTTTCCGGTTTTTTCATCAATGCCAGAAATAGTCACTTGAGGATAGGATATATCAGCTGACACCTGTATACAGTGAGGATGTTGTAATTGATAAGAAAAGCACATAGGATATTGCGTAGTAAGACCATAAAAGGAGACATTGGCTTGCTGAGGGGAAATATGAGTGTCTGATTTTCCTCCTAAAAGACTTGTGTCGTTGACATAGACAGGTACTATTTCTTTATCCCATCCTAATGATTGAATCATAGGCGGGTCAGGAATGTATGCCCAAAAAGCCGTAGCCGCTCCGTTTTGTATCCGCTGTAACAATAATAATAACATGATCAATATATTTGTAGGTGTCACTGGAGGTTTGTATACCTTGCTGCCGATTAACATCGGCTATATGAGCACACTGTTTAACATTTTCAGATTTCCATAATAAATAATCTCCCCCCGAAAGACAAGCTCTAGCTATTTGTTTCCAATCATTTGGGGGTAGATTCTGAGTACCCAAATTTTCTATCATAGCAATAGTGAATGGAGCGGTAGGACCGTATTGTGAGCAAGCAATCTTTAACTCTTTTAATTGTTTGAAAGGCAGCGCTTCATAGAAACGCTCGTTGTTATGTTCAAAGACAGGAAAAGCAAGAGAAAAATCGGAGACAACCTCACCAAGTCGTTGTGCTTGTCTTAATGCCTTTTGTAGCGGAGACACAATTTCAGATGGCGGAGGAGGAGGAGGCCCCGGAGGGGGATCGAGACCAGCAACAACGGAAGGAGCATAGGCAGGGGGAAGAGGCGGAGCAGAAGGGGATTTTGAGTTGTTATTAGGAAGCTTAATTCCTGAGTTCTGTAAAGCAACAGTGAGGTTTTTTAAACATTTAACCAAATCATCTTTAGATGTTGATGCCCCCTTTTCTTGTGCTAAAAAACCCCAATCTTCTTGATGGTATTTAGCAGCTCCTTCGTCTAATTTCGCCTCATCTGTGGAGGAAAGTGAATCATCATTATCCGAAGGACGCGATAAGTTACAAAATGGAGGGTCACCTTCAATTCCCTCGGGAACAGCATACCTGGGCTCCGAATCAGGAACATGAAGAGGATTTTCTTCCTGTTTTAAAAAATTTCCTAAACGTTTTAATTCATCATTATCAAAGTCCAGGCAATCACGAATTAGTGTCCAAAAAGATAAAGTTTCTACAGGAACCTTTTCAGGGCCATGTAAAGTATAATGAGTCCGAATTTGTTCCCCTACCTTCTTCCACGTCTCTAAACTTACTGTGCCTTCTCTGGGGAACCAAGGGCAGACTTCTTCAATAAATGAAAGAAAATTGATTAATTTAGGTTTGGAAATAGTAATTCCCCGGTGTTTTAACATTACAGATAACATATGTGCAAACAATTGACGACTATGCGTCTGTCCCATATTTATACTCTCAACTATATACCTTACTACTCCTCCTTAATTTAAGTCACTTGTATACTTATATACTCACTCTTTTCAACTTAATAAGAGTAGTGGCGAGGAAAACTGTCAAGCTGCCCCACGTTGGGCGCCACCTGCCGCGGCCAGCACAAGCAAGAGTTGCACCTGCACAGGGAGAGAACGGAGTGTCCCCGCTAAGAAAAATAAGAGAGAGAGACAAAAGATGGGGTTGAGAGGATCAGACCACAAATGGCTGATGCCTTTCTTTATTAGGCTACAATATCTATAGGATAATGTACGTGACTTAAGACATGTACAGGATTATTTTTTAATCTCAGGATACAATCACCAGACCCTTACCATTGTGTACAGAGCACTATAAGATTATCTATCTTCTATGACATGTTGCAGAAACAAGACATCTTGGGGCCTTAAGGGCTATAAAAATTCTTGAGGGTGGCGGGACAGGGAGCTTAGGAACATGCCTAAGGCTCTGCATACCTGCCGAGCAGCTCCCAAGACTTAACCCTTCACGGGCAGTCCCCCGCACATAACCATCCAGTCAACAGATTTCCATCCTATTCTATGCTGATGTTATTCTGTGTTTGGAATAAGGCAGTGAACCAAACAGATGAAATCCTGCCCTCATGGAGCTTATGTTCTCATGGAATAGAAGACAACTCTCAAATCTGTTACTTAAAACAGCACTTGTGGAAGTGATACGTGCCCTGAAGGAATGCAATTCTAGCTAAGGAGGTCCAGAGTAACTGAGGGCACTATTTACAGGAGGCAGTCGGCAGCCGGTGGCGAAGGTGGGCAGATCTTGCATCAGATGACATTTTCTGAGACCAGAAGGACAGAGTTTAGTGAGTGGTAGGTATGAAGTTTCAGGCTTAGGGATTCTGCAAAATAACATCTTTTAAGAAAATGAATAAACAAAAGTAACCTGGGGACTTCTCTGGCAGTTCAGCAGTTAGGACTCTGCACTTTTACTGATGAGGGCGCCAGTTCAATCCCTGGTGGGGGAACTAAGATACTGTCAGCTTTACTTGCACAGTCAAAAAAAACAAAAACAAAAAACCAGTGGCCTTAACAGTTACGAGTTATACAAACAGTGGCATTTCCCAATAAAAACTTGGGCTGCAAATCAACTCTCTATTAATCTCAAATGGGACCTAAAATGCTATTTAATACTTATTTTTGATCCACCAAACAGGCTTAAATTTTGGAGAACTGAAGGATAAAATTAGTATTATAATAATCCAATTTCTGTTAAGTTAGCATGGAAAATGCTAAGAGAAAATGACACTTAGAAAAGCCTGAGACAAATAGCTGAGATGTCTAAAATATTTTAAAATTTCCTTGTAATTTAATTATTCATCAAACATGTGCTCTACTCCCACAAATGCTAAACACTGCCCTGAGCACCTTGGGTCAACATCTTGAGCCACAGCCCTGTCCTCTGAGATTCCACTGCTGAAAGGGATGGCAGACTGGAAACTACTAACAACTAGTCACATTGCATGGCTACAAAAGAACGTGGCCAGGGTGCTTTGGGAATATAACACCCAGAGAAAGAAGAAACCAAGAGCTTCTCAGAGAAAGCCCTGAACCTTTCCTTATGGGCTTCTCTGGTGGTTCAGATGGTAAAGAATCTGCCTGCAGTGCAGGAGACCTGGGTTTGATTCCTGGGTCAGGAAGATCCCCTGAAGAAGTGAATGGCTACCCACTCCAGTATTCTTGCCTGGTGGGCTACAGTCCATGGGGTCACAGAGTCAGACATGACTGCGTGACTAGCACTTTCCTTATTGCCTTACCGTATCTTATTCTTTTTATGTGCTCCAGCAGCTAGCAAACTACCTGGCAGACAAGAGGTACTCCACAAATATTTGCCAAATTGAACCAAACCAGGTGACACCTTGGTTAACTCTCATTCAGGTTCTTCCTCTGCCACACCCAGAGCTGTATTCCTGTCTTGCCCCAGCCCTCCTCCTACACTATATTCCTTCATTCCTTCATTCAATAAACACATATGTGACAGCTCTAAGTGCCAGGACCTGTTCTGACAGCCAGTGACATAGCAGGGAATAAAACAAGCAAAAATCCCTGCCCTGGTTAGGGTTAACATCCCAAGACAGGAGACATGACTAAAATCTGTAGCATCATACAAGATAGAGCTATGGAAAAATTAAACTGGTCTGTTAGATAGGGTACAGTCAGAGAAGCAAGACCTCTAAAGGATACTCCCAGTGATGTGCAGGACTTAGTAAGTACTGGCCTGAGAGATCAAATTGTTAACATCTCTCTCCCACCACTTCTTGATTTGTGATGTCACACATGTGTGCGCACTGTCTCTTGTATCCAACTCTTTCCCACCCCATGGACTGTAGCCTACCAGTTTTCTCTGTCCATGGGATTCTCCAAGCAAGAATATTGGAGTAGGTTGCCTTGTCCTCTTCCAGGGGATCTTCTCGACCCAGGGAATGAACCTACATCTCTTAGGTCTCCTGCTTTGGCAGGCGAGTTCTTTACCACTAGTGCCACCTGGAAATCCCAGTGATGTCACATGAGTAGTTTAAAATTGCCTTGGAGCAGCTAAAGCCCATGTGCCACAACTACTGAAGCCCACATGCTCTAGGGCTGGTGAGCCACAACTACTGAGCCTGTCTGCTGCAGCTGCTGAGCCCAGGAGTTGCAGCAACTAAAGCCCAAGTGCCTAGAGCCTGGGCTCCACAACAAGAGAGCCACCAGAATGAGCAGTCCTTGCACCACAACTAGAGAGTAGCCCCCAGCTTGCTGCAATGAGAGGAAGTCCACGCAAAGCAGCGAAAACCCAGCAGAGCCAAAATAAATAAATACATACATAATAAAAAGCCAAAGTAGGAATATTCTATGAGGGAAATTGGCAAGTGCTATGAATCAGGACTTCTCTTTTTCTGGAAAACTAGTTGTTCAACATTTCCCAGAATCACACACACACACACACACCACATACCACACACACACACACACACACACACTTATTGAGATTTGACTTTATACAACTGATTGAGTAGTCTATACAGGGCTATTTCTTCTGTGTCTGAGGCTGGTGCCTGAAGGGTAGGTAACCAGGAGGGGAGATGGATATGAGGTAATCCCAACAAGGTGGAACCTGCACAGCTGAGCTAGAAACCAAGAGGATGGACTAGAACTCTCATTGCTCTCCCATCATCTCTAAGCCTCAAACTTCAGTGATGGGGAGAGTAGGTTAGGGAGGTTTTACAGGAGAAGCTGGTGCCCTTCTTTATGGAGCTAAACACATCTCTGATCTCAGAGTCTCAGAAACTAAAGGAGGATCCAGTTAGACCTAGAGAGTTGTGGGTTCAGCCACTTCCCCTTGCCAACCAGCTGAGCCAGCCAGGTGAGGCAGCAGGTAAATGACACCAGATGCGGCTACCCCAGTAGACCTTGTAACTATGTCAGTCCTCTGAGTGTAAAAACAACATGGCTGTGCCTTCACGTCTATCTTCCAAATGTCGTGCAAAATGTTTCTTTGACCCATATGACCTGGGAACTCTGTAGGAAAGAGAACCTGACGAACGAAGTTCCAGCTCAGCTAAGTTGACAATATAAATCCACCATGATTAGAAAAGGGAATAAGGAGTATTGGTAGCAATTTTCAATAGGATTTTCATGGAAGTGAGACAGGAAGGGGGCAGGGCACAACTTTAAAAGAATGACATAGCTGCTGAGGATACAACATAAACGGGTTAGAACTGATTAGGCCTAAGATGGCAGATGATTCTTCAACTTTCAATAGAACTTGATCCTCGTTATATGCTCATTGTAATATATTAGCATATGCTAAATGACACATGGACTGCAAGGAGATCCAACCAGTCCATCCTAAAGGAGATCAGTCCTCGGTGTTCACTGGAAGGACTGATGTTGAAGCTGAAACTCCAATACTTTGGCCACTTCATGTGAAGAGCTGACTCACTGGAAAAGACCCTGATGCTGGGAAAGATTGAGGGCAGGAGGAGAAAGGAATGACAGAGGATGAAATGGTTGGATGGCGTCACCAACTCAATGGACATGGGTTTGGGTGGACTCCAGGAGTTGGTGATGGACAGGCAGGCCTGGCATGCTTCAGTTCACAGGGTCGCAAAGAGTCGGACACGACTGAACTGAACTGACATGACACACCCACAAGTGCCATGACAGTTCCAAGGTTGACCAGAAAAGGCCAAAAAATGGGCAGTGACCCAATTTCTGGAAATCCTTGCCCCTTTCCCAAAATAGTTGAAATAATCCTCCCTCTTATTAGCCCAAGAAGTTATCCAGCCCATAAAACTAACCACCCCATACTTTAGGACCACTCTAACCTTCTGAGATGGATCACATTCTATCTATGGAATATGTATCTCTCTCAGTAAACCTGTTTTCACTTTATTGTGGCTCACTCTTGAATTCTCTTCTGTGCAAAGCCAAGGACTCTCCCTTTGAGGCCCTGTCCCAGGAATTTGCCTGAGATCTGGGACTTGACCATCCTCTCACATTCTATTTTCCTGCAACATCTTTACAAAGGAGAAGGAAGAAGGTGGTCTTCTCTCCCTCCCCACTCTTCCTTTGATTATGAATATGTAGCCCATGTAGTTCTCAGGGTAGAGCCCTCTGCCTGCCCACTGGTATTATTCACAAGCATTAATAAACCTACTTCTTACCTTTCACTTTGCCTCTTGCTTGAATTCCTTCTGCACTGAGACATAGAGAACCTAAGTTTCCTTAAGTCCTGAGATGAGTTGTGTGGTTTCAGTTGGAAGATTGTGGGTCTGAGTCCTATTTCACAAGGACTTACTAATAAAGTGACATTTGAATAATAAATTGAAGGAAGTGAAGGAGCAAAACTTTGGGGATTTTTATGAGTAGGAAGTTCCAGGCAGAGAGGACAATAAATGAAAGACCCCAAGTTGGAGGCATACTTCACATCTTAAAAGAACTACAGGGTGACATGTGACTGGAGTGAGTACATGAGAGAGAGAGTATCTACAGTGGAGTCAAAAGGGTAATGGCCAGGTGTGTGTATTTGTGTGTGTGTGTGTGTGTGTGTGTGTGTGTGTGTGGTGTGTGTGTCCTGGGGGGAAGGCATGTAGGATTTTGCCAAAAACTTGGCTTCTACTCTGTGCAGGATAAGCATCCACTGGATGATTCTGAGCGGGGGAATAACAACACCAAACAAGTCTCATTGGTTTTATTCTGGCTGCTATCTCAGGAACAGACTGAAAGGTCAGCAAATGCAGATGGTAAGGTTGCTGCAAAAATCGACAGGAAAGCTGATGACAGCCTGTATCAAGGAAGCAGCAAGGCAGATGATGCTAAGAGGCTGGATTCCTGAACATCTTTCGAAGATAGAATCAAAAGAAATGGGACTGGATGTGGGACATGGGGGAAACAGTAATCAAAGATGAGTCCAGGTTTGGGGGCTGAGCAACTAGAACAAGAGAGTTGCTATCAACGAAAAGTGGAAAAATTGAAGGACAACCAAGCTTGGATGGGAACGGGTGATCAGGGTTTAGTTTGAACAAATTAAGCTTGAGTTTTCCTTTAAACCAAGCTGAAGATGACAGATCTATGAACTGGAAGTTTAGAGGGCAAGCACAGGTTGAAGACACTAGTGGTAAAGAACCCACCTGCCAATGCAGGAGATATGGGAGACATGTGTTTAATCCCTGGGTTGGGAAGATCCCCTGGAGGAGGGCATGGCAACCCACTCCAGTGTTCTTGCCTGGAAAATTCCATGGACAGAGGGGCCTGGCAGGCTACAGTCCATGGGGGTTGCAAAGAGTCAGAACCATCTGAGTATCTGAGCACAGCACCACAGAGGTTAAAGTTATAAAGTTGGGGTTAACAGCAAAGAGTATTTAGCACCATGAAATTGGGTGAGACCACCAAGGCACAAAATAAGCTGCAAGGACTAGACCCTGAGGTCCTGCCCACTAAAAGCTCAGGGACGCAAGGAGGAATAAGCAAAACAAACTAAGAGGGAGTAACCAGAGAGGGTCACAGAAGAACCGAGAGAGCATGGTAACCACCGAGCAAGAGACAAAAAGACAGAGGGGGTGATTAATCAATTTGCAGATGAGCCAAAAAGGATTAGAACTGAGGGTAGATCAATGATTTAGCAAAATGTCATCTTTGGCCACCTTGTTATATAGTTTGGGGAGACCTGAAGCAATAACAACCACTCCGGAGTAAGTCAAGTAAGATCGAAATACAGAAGTTAGTGACGTTGAGTATAGACAACTCTTTAGAGGTGTGAGAGGAAGAGCAAAAATGGAACATGAGCAAGAAGCAGAATGGGGTCAAGAGAGTCTGGGTTTTCATTTTGTTTGAACCTGGAGAGATAATAGCGCATTGATAGCCACTTAAGAGTGAGTCAATAGAGAGGGAAATTTGTACGATGGACAGAGAGAGGAATAATTGCTAGAGTAACGTCCTTCAGTAGATAAGCAAGGATGACACCTAGTACACAAGTGGTGGGAGTCCTCTCTGAGTAAGTAAAATGGGTCTCTGCAGCAGACCAAGCATGTGAGGTGAGTAGACTAGTACCTGGGCAGATGCGGGTGAGGAGGAGATTGTGGAAGTTCTCTTATTATTATTCCTAATCTCTCTTTCTATATAAGTGGAGTAAAAGTATCAACTGGATAGATTTGTTTGGAGTATTAAAAGAAGTTAATACATATGAACATAAGAGGGTGTGTGTGTGTGTGTGTATGCTTAGTTACTCAGTCATGTCTGACGCTTTGCAACCCCATGGACTGTAGCCTACCAGGATCTTCTGTCCATGGAATTCTCCAGGCAAGAATACTGGAGTGGGTTGCGACTCCCTTCTGTAGGGGATCTTCCTGACCCAAGGATCGAACCCAGGTCTCCCACACTGCAGGCGGATCTTTACCATCTGAGCCACCAGGGAAGCCCATAAGAGTGTAATAAATGTTAAATATTAAAATAGTACTGCATATTAGTGTCAGTGATCTCATCTATTCTTGTGGTATTGAAACCACAACCTCCTATCCTTAACTTCAGATTTAAGATCCCTCTCCTGTGGGACAGTTCTCAGAATCAACAGGTCTAGAACTCAACTCACTTTGCTCCTCTCAGGGCAACTCCATCTCCTCCAAGCTCATCACAGCAAATGGCTCCTTCCTTCTCCAGGGAGGAACATCAGCAGGATACTCGTTTTCTGAATCTCTTCCTTTCCCTCAGACTCATGCCTGAGCCATTTGGTAAGCATATGGAGCAGAAGGGGATTCCCTGGAGGAAGAGAAGTAGGCATGGCTTTCTTGACATGAGAAGCCATTTTGGCCTAAGCCATTTCAGCCTAAGCCATTTCGTGGTCTAAGCCTGGCCACAATGCTTGTCCTTGAACAGGTCTCAATGATGATGACCTTCAAGAAACAAAAGAATGAACTGTTATCAGGCAAGAGAAATAACAATAGCAAAGAAAATGAATCAGCTGTAAAGATTCCCAGTTCTGTTTCAACAGTAAAGATTAGCCTGAAGAACTTTTTTGAGCTGTTTTGCAGAATTGAAACCCCCCTTGGGCCCTCAACCACCAGATCAACTAGAGCTTAAGGCATGATGATGCTGTCCTTTTCTGATCCTCCTGACTTCAATCAACTAAAGCTTGGAGTCTATCAACTTGGCCCCAATACAAATACAAAAATGCATTTGTCATCCAATAGCAACTGTGTGATAAATCTACCGGCTGTAATGTCTGAACATTTATATATGCATAGTAGCTATGGGTTATATTTTATGGTATTTGGATGATTTTTAAAAAAACACACAAAATAAAACACTATTGAAATCTCTCACTAGAGCCAAACCAATATACACTGCATAATCTTTCAAAAGTTCAGCCTCCACCAGTTATTACCCTCCCCAAAGACCTTGCGTGCCCCTGGGGTAAAGAACAGGCCATTTGCTGGGCATATACCCAGAGAAAACCAGAATTCAAAAAGACACACATGTAACCCAATGTTCACTGCAGCACTGTTTACAATAGCCAGGACATGGAAGCAACCTAAATGTCCATCAACAGAGGAATGGACAAAGAAGAGTGGTACATATATACAATGGAATATTTACTCTGCCATAAAAAAGAACAATAATGCCATTTGTAGCAACATGGATGGACCTACAGATTGTCTTACTAAGTAAAGTTAAGTCAAACTTAGAAAGACAAATATCATATGATAACACTTATATGTGGAATCTAAAAAAGGGGATACAAATGAACATATTTACAAAAACAGAAGAAGAGTCATAGATGTAGAAAACAAATTTATGGTTACCAGGTGGGGGATAAACTGGGGGATTGGGATTGATATATACATACATATATAAAATAACTAATAAGAACCTGCTGTATAGTACAGAGAAGTCTACTTCATACTCTGTAAAGGCTTATAGAGAAAAAGAATTAAAAAAAAAAAACAAACAGTGGCTATAACTGATTTACTTTGCTGTACACCTGAAACACAGCACTATAAATCAACTATACTCGAATTTAACAACAACAACAAAAAGAACAGAGCTTTTGAGCTTGGCTCCCAGGAGTCCTCCTGCTCTGCCCATCAGTCTGTCTTATCTCCCACCACACCCTCCAGGAACTGCTCTATCCACATCGCTTCCCTCCTCCTCTCCTAAATACATCTTCTAGAGTCTATTGCTGGCACTCTGCCCCTCCTATTCTTATCTAGGTATGACTCACCTTCCAAAGTCCAAGTCAAGGTTGGTCCCCCCTTCCTTGACATCAACAAAGTGATCTCTCCCTCCTCTGAGATTCTACAGAAATTATACTCCTTGGAGATGTTTTTATGGACATGTTGTCTTTTCCCACAAAGTTATTATATAAATTCCTTGAAGGCAGGGTGATATAGTACCCTTTGCCCTATATCCATAGTTTTGAGCCTAGTGTGAGTCTGAGGAAAGATGATTTTGCTAAAAATGTAATTTCCATCTGTTAGATACATAAAAACTATGTCTTAAGAGGTATACTGACACTGAAGCTCCAATATTTTGACCACCTGAAGTGAAGAGGTGATTCGTTGGAAAAGACTCTGAAGCTGGGAAAGACTGAGGACAAAAAGAGAAGGCGGAAGCAGAGGATGAGATAGTGTAGTATAGTATCACATGCATACTATCACCAACTCAACAGATAAGAGTTGGAGCAAATTCCAGGAGATAATAAAGGACAGGGAAGCCTGGCGTGTTGCAGTCCATGGGGTCACAAAGAGTTGGACGTGACTTAGTGACTGAACAACTAATCTGTGTAAGGACCTGGAAATAGGAGAGTTCAAACAGCATGCTTGCCCTCAGAAAATCTCCCTTCTAGCAATCACCTTTATGATAATCTTAATAATCACAATCATACTAGAGGAACTGGTGTTTAAATCTTTAGAAGGACAAGCGGACATATTGACAGTCTGAATGGAAACTGGGGTGTGAACTCCAAGTTTCACGGACCCCTGGATGTGGCAGATTTGCTCTGCAGCATAGCATAGCATATGCGTGCTCAGTCGTGTCCAATTCTTTGCAATCCCATGGACTGTTGCCCTCCAGGTTCCTCTGTCCATGGAATTTTCCAGGCAAGAAATCCTGGAGTGATTTGCCCTTTCTTTCTCCAGGATATCTTCCCAACTCAGGGATCAAACCCTCATCTTTTGCATCTCCTGCATTGGCAGGCAGATTCTTTGCCACTTGCACCACCAGGGAAGCCTATGGCCTTGGAGAAAGGTTTGTGCTGAGAAAACTGAAATAGGCATTCTCTTCCCCTCTGGCTGCCTTCTGCCTGTCTACACTGTGTGCCTCTAGGACCCTCCACACAGTGTGGAATAGTGTATGGGCCTCTATACTATGACCATCTACACTGTGCTGACTGCTGCTAAGTCCACCCCTTCCTTTTCCTGTTTTCCCTTCAGTTCAGCAAACATATATTGAATACCTACTGTATTCAAGGCATGATGGAAAGCACTGTCTCCTGGCCTTACCAGTATATACTTTATATAATATAATGTAATATAACATATATCCTTTATATAATTTGTTATATAGAACAGATATACATTTATATGTGTGTTTTTATAATCAAAGTAAAAATTTATCACAAGGACTAGGCTCAGAAGTAAACATGTCAGGTAAAACCCATAGAAAATTACCCATGGGAAGTGCTTAAACAGTTTATAAATCCTACATTAAGGGGTACAGAGGAATGAGGGCCCCCTGAGGGAATAGCCAACTCATGCTTGAAACACCTCAAACTCACTGTGGGGCAGCCTGAGGGCGACACGTTAAGTGTGTATGAGATGAGAATTTGCTGTGTATGAGTATGTACGTGTGTGCCTGTCTTTTTTTCAAGGAAAAGGAAAATCATAAAGATGTGTGCAGTAAGCACTACAAATCACCGTCTTTCTCTTTTCCAGATTTCGACTGCCCCAATACAGGACAATTCTCCACTTCGACCATATTCCAAGCAACTGGTCTTTAAATGTTCTAACCTTAATGTAGTGGTTCTAGGCTGCCACCTCGTGGCTGTTACACATGTGTTTTAACCAGCCTCTTGCTGTGCCGCTTGTAATTTGATGCCATTCCTAACAGCTTCTGCATTTTCATCACCACTGACTCCACCTGGCTTCGAGAACAGTGTGTTCCTTACATGACAGATGAAGAGTAGAAATATGTGCTTATGAAAATAAATTACAATCTTTTACATCTTTTGGGATAAGTATCCAAAGAACTTACTAAAATTATAATAATTATAATAAAATCTTGGCAGGGTGGTACATTACATTCTGCGGCTGCTGCTTCTAAGTCGCTTTAGTCGTGTCCAACTCTGTGCGACCCCATAGACGGCAGCCCACCAGGCTCCCCCATCCCTGGGATTCTCCAGGCAAGAATACTGGAGTGGGTTGCCATTTCCTTCTGCAATGCATGAAAGTGAAAAGTGAAAGTGAAGTCGCTCAGTCATATCTGACCCTCAGTGACCCCAGACTGCAGCCTTCCAGGCACATTACAGTCTAGACGTCATTATGGTTTTCTCCCAAATTACATGTAATCTTTATTTTAAAACCCCAGTATCCCACAAGCAACAACAAATTCCTTTCATGAGCATTTATTGAGCGCCTATTAGCCACTACGTGAAGGAGCCGCCAGCCTTGTAAGGAGGGAGACATGACAGACAACTGCTGTGTTGCCAGTGATGTCTTCACAGAAGAGTTTAGGCTGAGGCTTAAATCAGAGGTCAAGGGGCCAAAGTCAGGGGGATGAAGGTTTATTGACATATCTGCTTCCTTGGTGACTCAGATGGTAAAGAATCTGTCTGAAATGCAGGAGATCTGGGTTCGATCCGTGGATCAGGGAGAGGGGAGAGCAGCACCGTCAGGTGGGAAAGCACACACAACACTGTCCTGGGACTCAATTCCCAGCTTCACTAGCCCAGGCAGCATGCTAGGATCTAGCTTTTAAAGAGACCCATTTAAACATTCTTAGGAGAACCAACACCAAGCTGGACCCTGTGGGGCCCTCCCAGATACAAAAGTCTTTGTGTGTCCTGTTTGATTTTGTAGGGAAAACACTGCAGCCTCTGAGACCGTCCCTGAGTTCCAAAGGGCAGATTCAAACAGTTACTAATTAGTGGAGTGAGGAAATGCAGAAACAAAGGAAAGGCAGTCAAGAAACTGTGTGCGTGCACATGCACGCATGTACATGTACTGTCATGTCCAACTCTGTGTGACCCTATGGACAGCCAAGCAGGTGAGCCTCATCCCAAACCAAACCAATCAGAATCTCAGGATGATGGGATCAGGGCATAGTTGTTTTTCCAGTTTCCCAGTGATTCTGTTGGTCAGACAGTGTTGCAAACCACTGGTCTAGTTGGGAAAGAGTCTTATATAAATTAACATAATGCTCTGATAACAAATCTCTATTGACATAATAAGTGCTGCTCGGGGAATAAGTAGAAAATAAGCTTCATGAAGGCAGAGATCTTTGATTTGTTTATTGATATATCTGCTTCCTTGGTGACTCAGATGGTAAAGAATCTGTCTGCAATGCAGGAGATCTGGATTCAATCCCTGGATCAGGAAGATCCCCTGGAGAAGGGAATGGCAACCCACTCCAGTTATTCTTGCTTGGAGAATTCCATGGACAGAGGAGCCTGGTGGGCTGCAGTCCATGTGATCACAGAGTCAGACACAACTGAATTACTAACAACAACAAAGATCTCAAGCACTAGAAAATATGTAACATAGCAAATCAACCCATATTGCTGACCTATAACTTTTAAAATGAATAAATAGAATAAAATAGAATTTCAATGAATTTTTAACAAATGAATAAATAGATGAGGTATGGGAAAGGTATTCAAAGCAGAAATACTAAGAGACATGTGAATAAGTGTAGAGTAAGTGGAAAGAATTTCACTTGACTAAAAGTAGGTTGTAGATTACAAAATGGACACTAGTGGAAAATGGTATTGATCTCTAGATTAAGGAAGTTGTTCTATCTATCGTGTGCAGAAATCGGTAAATGAGAGCAAAACACTACTAAATTTGTAATTTTCAAAAATAACCCTCAGTTTCTAAGGTAATCAAACATTTCTATTTATGTACCAGCATTCCTATAAAAAAGATACCTGCACTCATTTTTATAGTGGAAGAAAGATAAGGTTAATTACCTTGTGTTCAAAACTCGGTTAAGAGTTGGACAAAAGAAGCAAGACTGGAAGGTTGCCTGTATTTTACTACAGAAACACAAGATACAAAGAAAGATTCGGTTGGAGATTTAATATTAGAAGATGGTAAGAATATGTAATATTGTTGGGAATAATTATCTCTTAAAGCAGATCATTAAATTATTAATAATAAGCAGTAGTAGTAGTAAGAATTCTTAATTGAATGTCTTTAACAGATTGGAAAGAATTTCTTTAAACGAAAACTTGTCTTTGGAGGAAGACTCATGAATTAGTGGACAAAAAATTCAAATTTCAACAAGTTTAAAGGAAGGTAGTGTGATCCCCAGGCCAGAGACTTTAAAAAGAAAATGGTGGTTCCTGGAAAGGGTATTCTATTAATAATAATGTAAACATAAACTGATCCCATTGAGGAAGGGAAGGTAGAAATACTTAAAATCAAACTGCATGTTAGAAAGACACCAAAATTTTTAAATGGAATCAGTCTTGTAAATGGGATGTGTGTGCATGCGTGCATGCTCAACTCTCTGTCATGTCCAACTCTTTGAGATTCCACATACTGTAGCCTGCCAGGCTCCTCCGTCCATGGGATTCTCCAGGCAAGAATACTGGAGTGCGCGGCCATTTTCTCCTCCAGGGGCTCTTCCCAACCCAGCGATCAAACCTGCATCTCCTGCGTCTCCTGCATTGGCAGGCAGGTTCTTGACCACTGAGCCACCTGGAAAGTCCAGGTTAGTAATTACTTTCCTTTAAATGCCTTTATATACAGAATAAATAGCAGTGATGGCCTAAACCTGTCAAGGATCATTTCAAGGTTAGTGCACAGGATATCTAGAAGTCTTGAAAAATTCTGAAGATTAAAAAAAATTTTTTCCAATAATAGTGGGAGACTTTAATACCCTACTCACACCTATGGACAGATCAACTAAACAGAAAATCAACAAAGAAATGCAAACTTTAAATGATACATTAGACCAGTTAGACCTAATTGATATCTATAGGACATTTCACCCCAAAACAATGAATTGCACCTTTTTCTCAAGTGCTCATGGAACATTCTCCAGGATAGATCACATCCTGGGCCATAAATCTAAACTTGATAAATTCAAAAAAATCGAAATCATTCCAAGCATCTTTTCTGACCATAATGCATTAAGATTAGATCTCAATTACAGGAGAAAAACTATTAAAAACTCCAACATATGGAGGTTGAACAACACACTTCTGAATAACCAACAAATCACAGAAGAAATCAAAAAAGAAATCAAAATATGCACAGAAACTAATGAAAATGAAAACACAACACCCCAAAACCTGTGGGACACTATGAAAGCAGTGCTAAGAGGAAAGTTCATAGCAATACAGGCATACCTCAAGAAACAAGAAAAAAGTCAAATAAATAACCTAACTCTACACCTAAAGCAACTAGTAAAGGAAGAACTGGAGAACCCCAGAGTTAGTAGAAGGAAAGAAATCTTAAAAATCAGGGCAGAAATAAATGCAAAAGAAACAAAAGAGACCATAGCAAAAATCAACAAAGCCAAAAGCTGGTTCTTTGAAAGGATAAATAAAATTGACAAACCATTAGCCAGACTCATCAAGAAGCAAAGAGAGAAAAATCAAATCAATAAAATTAGAAATGAAAATGGAGAGATCACAACAGACAACACAGAAATACAAAGGATCATAAGAGACTACTATCAGCAGTTATATGCCAATAAAATGGACAACGTGGAAGAAATGGACAAATTCCTAGAAAAGTACAATTTTCCAAAACTGAACCAGGAAGAAATAGAAAATCTTAACAGACCCATCACAAGCACGGAAATTGAAACTGTAATCAGAAATCTTCCAGCAAACAAAAGCCCAGGTCCAGACGGCTTCACAGCTGAATTCTACCAAAAATTTCGAGAAGAGCTAACACCTATCCTCCTCAAACTCTTCCAGAAAATTGCAGAGGAAGGTAAACTTCCAAACTCATTCTATGAGGCCACCATCACCCTAATACCAAAACCTGACAAAGATGCCACAAAAAAAGAAAACTACAGGCCAATATCACTGATGAACATAGATGCAAAAATCCTCAACAAAATTCTAGCAATCAGAATCCAACAACACATTAAAAAGATCATACACCATGACCAAGTGGGCTTTATCCCAGGGATGCAAGGATTCTTCAATATCCGCAAATCAATCAATGTAATTCACCACACTAACAAATTGAAAAATAAAAACCATATGATTATCTCAATAGATGCAGAGAAGGCCTTTGACAAAATTCAACATCCATTTATGATAAAAACTCTCCAGAAAGCAGGAATAGAAGGAACATACCTCAACATAATAAAAGCTATATATGACAAACCCACAGCAAACATTATCCTCAATGGTGAAAAATTGAAAGCATTTCCCCTAAAGTCAGGAACATGACAAGGGTGCCCACTTTCACCGCTACTATTCAACATAGTTTTGGAAGTTCTGGCCACAGCAATCAGAGCAGAAAAAGAAATAAAAAGAATCCAAATTGGAAAAGAAGAAGTAAAACTTTCACTGTTTGCAGATGACATGATCCTCTACATAGAAAACCCTAAAGACTCCACCAGAAAATTACTAGAGCTAATCAGTGAATATAGTAAAGTTGCAGGATATAAAATCAACACACAGAAATCCCTTGCATTCCTATACACTAATAATGAGAAAGTAGAAAAAGAAATTAAGGAAACAATTCCATTCACCATTGCAACGAAAAGAATAAAATACTTAGGAATATATCTACCTAAAGAAACTAAAGACCTATACATAGAAAACTATAAAACACTGGTGAAAGAAATCAAAGAGGACACTACTAGATGGAGAAATATACCATGTTCATGGATCGGAAGAATCAATATAGTGAAAATGAGTATACTACCCAAAGCAATTTACAAATTCAATGCAATCCCTATTAAGCTACCAGCCATATTTTTCACAGAACTAGGACAAATAATTTCAAGATTTGTATGGAAATACAAAAAACCTCGAATAGCCAAAGCAATCTTGAGAAAGAAGAATGGAACTGGAGGAATCAACTTGCCTGACTTCAGGCTCTACTACAAAGCCACAGTCATCAAGACAGTATGGTACTGGCACAAAGACAGAAATATAGATCAATGGAACAAAATAGAAAGCCCAGAGATAAATCCACACACATATGGACACCTTATCTTTGACAAAGGAGACAAGAATATACAATGGAGTAAAGACAATCTCTTTAACAAGTGGTGCTGGGAAAACTGGTCAGCCACTTGTCAAAGAATGAAACTAGATCACTTTCTAACACCATACACAAAAATAAACTCAAAATGGATTAAAGATCGAAATATAAGACCAGAAACTATAAAACTCCTAGAGGAGAACATAGGCAAAACACTCTCCGACATAAATCACAGCAGGATCCTTTATGATCCACCTCCCAGAATACTGGAAATAAAAGCAAAAATAAACAAATGGGATCTAATTAAAATTAAAAGCTTCTGCACAACAAAGGAAAATATAAGCAAGGTGAAAAGACAGCCTTCTGAATGGGAGAAAATAATAGCAAATGAAGCAACTGACAAACAACTAATCTCAAAAATATACAAGCAACGTATGTAGCTCAATTCCAGAAAAATAAACGACCCAATCAAAAAATGGGCCAAAGAACTAAATAGACATTTCTCCAAAGACGACATACGGATGGCTAACAAACACATGAAAAGATGCTCAACATCACTCATTACTAGAGAAATGCAAATCAAAACCACAATGAGGTACCACTTCACACCAGTCAGAATGTCTGCAATCCAAAAATCTGCAAGCAATAAATGCTGGAGAGGGTGTGGAGAAAATGGAACCCTCCTACACTGTTGGTGGGAATGCAAACTAGTACAGCCACTTTGGAGAACAGTGTGGAGAGTCCTTAAAAATTTGCAAATAGAACTACCTTATGACCCAGCAATCCCACTGCTGGGCATACACACTGAGGAAACCAGAATGGAAAGAGACACATGTACCCCAATGTTCATTGCAGCACTGTTTATAATAGCCAGGACATGGAAACAACCTAGATGTCCATCAGCAGATGAATGGATAAGAAAGCTGTGGTACATATACACAATGGAGTATTACTCAGCTGTTGAAAAGAATACATTTGAATCAGTTCTGATGAGATGGATGAAACTGGAGCTGATTATACAGAGTGAAGTAAGCCAGAAAGAAAAACACCAATACAGTATACTAACACATATATATGGAATTTAGAAAGATGGCAATGATGACCCTGTATGCAAGACAGCAAAAAAGACACAGATGTGTATAACGGACTTTTGGACTCAGAGGGAGAGGGAGAGGGTGGGATGATTTGGGAGAATGGCACTGTAACATGTATACTATCATGTAAAAATCGAATCGCCAGTCTATGTCTGACGCAGGATACAGCATGCTTGGGGCTGGTGCATGGGGATGACCCAGAGAGATGTTATGGGGAGGGAGGTGGGAGGGGGGTTCATGTTTGGGAATGCATGTACACCCGTGGTGGATTCATGTCAATGTATGGCAAAACCAATACAGTACTATAAAGTAAAATAAAGTAAAAAAAAATAGTAATAATAAAATAAAACAAAAAAAATAAAATAAATAATAAAAAATAAAAAAATTAAAAAAAAATTTTTGAGGTATCTTTTTAAAAAGAGGGAAAAAACAGAGATAGGTTTTATTTGGGGGAGAATGTACAATTTATTCCAGTGGTTCTTAAACTTTGGGTACATGAGAATTGAGCTTCTGTGGTGGCTCAGACGGTAAAGAATCTGCCTGCAATGCAGGAGAACAGGGTTCGATACCTGAGGCTGACAGATTGCTGACCCCATTCGCAGAGTTCTGGACCAAAGGCCTGGGGCATGGCCTATGATTTTTTTTCTAACAGATTCCCAAATAATGCCTATGCCTCCAGTCAGGCACCTCACTCTTGAGACACTCTCTGGTTTAGTCCATGTCTTGCTTTGGCTTCCACAGGAAGTAGATCCTGAGAAAAGGATTCAGTGTAAGTTGTGTAATTGGAGGGACTTGTGTAGGGAAAACAGGCAATGAGTGTTCTAGGAGCTTTTAGCAAAACCTGGCCAGTATGGGACCCTCAGGACTGCCTTGAGCAAATGAGGTGAGAAGTGAACTCTCAGATAAAGAGATCACACATATCTAGATGGGGAAGGGCACATATCTAGATGAGGGTAGGGATGCCCTCTGTTAAGAAGACAGTAAGTATTAAGACTCTCTGGTGATAAAATTAGAGGGAAGGAGGCAGGGATCAAACTTTAAAAGAATGACATAGCCCGAGGACATGATATAAACTGTTTAGAATCAAATAAGTCCAAGATGGCAGAACAGTCATCTTCCACCAGAACTTCGGCCTCAGTAGATGCTCATCATAATGATTCAGCAAGCTAAATGACACATCCACCAGTGCCATGACAGTTCTGAGACCAACCATCAAAGGCCAAAAAGTGACAGGTGGCCTAATTCCTGAAAATCCCCAAAATAGCTGGAATAATTCTCCCACTTATTAGCCTATGAAATTAGCCCATAAAAACTAACCACGCCATATTTCAAGGTTGCTCCCTCCTTCTGAGATGCCCTACACTCTGTCTGTGGAGTGTTTGTCTCTAAATAAATTCACTTATCATCTATCACTTTGCCTTTCACTGAATTCTTTCTGCAATGAGACATTCAAAAACTGAGCTTCATTAAGTCCTGAAACCGGATGTGGGATCTCAGAACACCAT
The DNA here is from genome assembly GCF_023091745.1 of Budorcas taxicolor. Lineage (NCBI taxonomy): Eukaryota > Metazoa > Chordata > Mammalia > Artiodactyla > Bovidae > Budorcas > Budorcas taxicolor. Next base: position 25,685,959 of record NC_068931.1, read on the forward strand.
GGGTTCGAGTCCCAACCTGAGTCACATGGTTTCAGTGGGAATGTGTGTGCTAACTTTGAAGGAATGGAATTTATGACTACAACACCCTGGTTTCTAGTAAGGAGAGTAGTGTAGGTGCAGCTGGGAAGGTTAAGCAAGAAGGAAGCCATGTAGGATTGATCAACTTAAAAACTTACACTTTGTTTCCTGCTTGTGTGAGAACAACGGAAGTTATTGGATTTTAACCACAGAGAGATGGGAATACCAGACCACCTGACCTGCCTCTTGAGAAACCTATATGCAGCTCAGAAAGCAACAGTTAGAACTAGACATGGAACAACAAACTGGTTTCAAATAGGAAAAGGAGTACATCAAGGCTGTATATTGTCACCCTGCTTTTTTAACTTACATGCAGAGTACATCATGAGAAATGCTGGGCTGGAGGAAGCACAAGCTGGAGTCAAGAATGATGGGAGAAATATCAATAACCTCAGATATGCAGAGGACACCACCCTTATGGCAGAAAGTGAACAGGAACTAAAGAGCCTCTTGATGAAAGCAGGAGAATGAAAAAGCTAACTTAAAGCTAACCATTCAGAAAACTAAGATCATGGCATGTGGTCCCATCACTTCATGGGAAATAGATGGGGAAACAGTGGAAACAGTGGCTGACTTTACTTTTTGGGGGCTCCAAAATCACTGCAGATGGTGACTGCAGCCATGAAATTAGAAGACGCTTACTCCTTGGAAGGAAAGTTATGACCAACCTAGACAGCATATTAAAAAGTAGCGACATTACTTTGTCAACAAAGGTCCGTCTAGTCAAGGCTGTGGTTTTTCTAGTGGTCATGTATGGATGTGAGAACTGGACTATAAAGAAAGCTGAGGGCCAAAGAATTGATGCTTTTGAACTGTGGTGTTGAAGAAGACTCTTGAGAGTCCCTTCGACTGCAAGGAGATCCAACCAATCCATTTTAAAGGAGATCAGTCCTGGGTGTTCACTGGAAGGACTGATGTTGAAGCTGAAACTCCAATACTTTGGCCACATGATGCAAAGAGTTGACTCACTGGAAAAGACCCTGATGCTGGGAAAGATTGAGGGCAAGAGGAGAAGGGGACGACAGAGGATGAGATGGCTGGATGGCATTACCATCTCGATGGACATGGGTTTGGGTGGACTCCAGGAGTTGGTGATGGACAGGGAAGCCTGGTGTGCTGCAGTTCATGGGGTCACAAAGAGTCAGACACTACTGAGCGACTGAACTGAACTGAACCAGAAAATGATGAGAAGTTCGAGGATATACAATAAGGGGAACAAAAGCAGATGCAGGAAGTCTGGTAGCACCCCTCAAGTAGGGGTGAAATCTTTGGATAGCAGGATGACAGTGAATAGGAAGAAATGTAAAGACATTTTAGAGATATTTTGCTGTTGTCCAGTTACTAAGTCGTGTTCCACTCTTTGTGACCCCATGGACTACAGCACGCCAGGCTTTCTGGTCCTTCACTATCTCCCAGAGTTTACTCAAACTCATGTCCGTTGATTTAGTGATGCCACCCAACCATCTCATTCTCTGTCACTCCATTCTCTTTTTCCCCTTAATCTTTTGATCAGGGTGTTTTCCAATGAGTCGGTTCTTTGCATCAGGTGGCCAAAGTACTGGAGCTTCACTATCAGTCCTTCCAATGAGTATTCAAGGTTGATTTCCTTTAGGACTGACTGATTTGATCTCCTTGCTATCCAAGGGACTCTCAAGAGAATTCATCGGCACCACAGTTCAAAAGCATCAATTCTTTGGTGCTCAGCTTCTTTATGGTCCAACTCTCACATCTGTACATGACTACTAGAAAAACCATAGCTTTGACTATACAGACCTTTGTTGGCAAAGTGATCTCTGCTTTTTAGGAAATAAAACAGGATTTGATAAGATGTGGCTATGTGAGGTAAGGAAAGAGAAGTGCCAAGAACGACTCCTAGGCTTTTTTAGCCTAAAGAAGTACTGGAAGCTACTATGATTCTGAGTTTTAGAACACAGAGAACTAGGAATGAGGAGAAGGTAAGTGTGATCTATCACGAATTTGAGATGCCTGGGAGACCATCAGAGATGCTGAGGAAATAGCTGGATACACAAGTCTGGTACTCAGAGGAGAGGTGCAGATGAAAACTTTAGATTGGTTTCCATGAAGATGGTACTTGAAACCTGTATGAATGTGATCACCAATGTACAATGAAGGATGAGAATCCTTGATTAGGGACAAAGAACATTGTGAGAAAGAGGAAGGGTTAGGACTGAGCCCTGAAAAATTCTATCCAAATGCCTGGTCAAAGATGATCAACCCACAAGGAGTGTAATCTAAGGAGAACCAGGAAAGTAGAGTGCCATATATATACCTAGAAAAACAAATGTCTCAATACAGTAAGATAAAAACAAGTACTAACGAGCTATGAGACTTCCATCAAGGAAATAAGGGACTTCTCAGCATTAAGGTTGTAGTGACTTCCATCTTTTCTACTGAGGAAACTATTAGGAAGAGTGGTAGAAACAAAATTAGGAGAGATTAAAGCTCAATATACATGAATAAGAGTAAACAGCTGCTTCAGATGAATTCACACCCTTAGGTCTAGATTAACAACATCCCAGAATGATAAAGAGTGAGACAACTCCATGACAACGGTGATAATGACAGCTGTTTGCTGAGCACCTTCCACATTAAAACTTCATATTCAATCTGCAGGTTAACACGAAAAGAACACAAAAATACCTATCTTCCATGAATCTACTTCTGCTGGGGATTGCCTGAAACCAATACACACCCTAGAATACTCTTATCTGACCTCTTCTCTTCCTCCTGGTCACTGCAGTTTCTCTCTTCTTTCTTGACCTAGTGATTCTGAACTGGTCACACATTAACTGACCTATAGGTTCACCTCAGGATTCTGATTTTGGAGTCCAGACTCACAGATAACTCAAGAAACACAGCCCAGGAGGACCCAGCTTTGTCATGTTCTCAAGGTGGGCTGAGTATCAATCTTTGATAATTATGACAGTAATCCCTTTACATTTTTTGATGTTATAATCTTCAAGTAATGATAAGGGTTAAAGAAGAGTACATATACGCATATGTATAACTGATTCACTTTGCTGTACAGCAGAAACCAACATTGAGAATCAACTATAATCCAATAAAAATTCATTTTTAAAAATAAAGATTAATTTTAAAAAGGCAAGACAAGAGACAAGTAAAACAGGAAGCCCCAGGTCTAGAATAAAAGGGACATAGGTCTACAGTGGCTTCATGTGTACATTTCCATCTTTGGATTAAATGATGCAATGGCTCAAACCAACTCAAAATTTATTATACAATTAACATGCCCTTTTCAGTATTATAATTTTCACAAACTTCAGATATACTTGCCTCTTTATTACCCTATTTTCCGTTATCACCTAATAAGCAGCAGAACCCAAACAGAATCAGCACTTCAATTTATTAATAGACATGTTTGTACTGAAGAACCTCATACTCACGATATCACAGACCTCTATCTGGATCAACTCCTGATTTTTGGTAAAAGAAACACTTGTTTAGAACCAGAATGTCCTCTCCAATATACATGGCCTAAACAAACAATGGAGGACGCAAAAACTTCTAACTTGACTGAAATAATCACACCTTTCGACAGTGAAGACAATACAACATCACACATATAGTCCCCCTTTAAAGTAATGCTCAAAATTCTCCAAGCCAGGCTTCAGCAGTACATGAACCGTGAACTTTCGGATGTTCAAGCTGGTTTTAGAAAAGGCAGAGGAATCAGAGATCAAATTCCAAACATCTGCTGGATCATGGAAAAAGCAAGAGAGTTCCAGAAAAACTTCTATTTCTGCTTTATTGACTATGCCAAAGCCTTTGACTGTGTGGATCACAATAAACTGTGGAAAACTCTGAAAGAGATGGGAATACCTGACCACCCAACCTGCCTCTTGAGAAACCTATATGCAGGTAAGGAAAAAAGTAAGAACTGGACATGGAACAACGGACTGGTTCCAAATAGGAAAAGGAATACGTCAAGGCTGTATATTGTCACCCTGCTTATTTCACTTATATGCAGAGTACATCATGAGAAATGCTGGGCTGGAAGAAGCACAAGCTGGAATCAAGACTGCCAGAATATAAATAACCTCAGATATGCAGATGACAACACCCTTATGGCAGAAAGTGAAGAGGAACTAAACAGCCTCTTGATGAAAGTGAAAGTGGAGAGTGGAAAAGTTGGCTTAAAGCTCAACATTCAGAAAATGAAGATCATAGCATCTGGTCCCATCACTTCATGGGAAATAGATGGGGAAAAAATGGAAACAGTGTCAGACTTTATTTTGGGGGGCTCCAAAATCACTGCAGATGTTGATCGCAGCCATGAAACTAAAAGCTTACTCCTTGGAAGTAAAGTTATAACCAACCTAGATAGCATATTCAAAAGCAGAGATATTACTTTGCTAACAGAAGTCCGTCTAGTCAAGGCTATGGTTTTTCCAGTAGTCATGTATGGGTATGAGAGTTGGACTATAAAGAAAGCTGAGCGCTGAAGAATTGATGCTTTTGAACTGTGGTGTTGGAGAAGACTCTTGAGAGTCCCTTGGACTGCAAGAAGATCCAACCAGTCCATTCTAAAGGCGATCGATCAGTCCTGGGTGTTCTTTGGAAGGAATGATGCTAAAGCTGAAACTCCAACACTTTGGCCACCTCATGTGAAAAGTTGACTCATTGGAAAAGACTCTGATGCTGGGAGGGATTGCGGGCAGGAGAAGGGGACGACTGAGGATGATATGGCTGGGTGGCATCACCGACTCGATGGACGTGACCTTGAGTGAACTCCGGGAGTTGGTGATGGACAGGGAGGCCTGGTGTGCCACAATTCATGGGGTTGCAAAGAGTCAGACATGACTGAGTGACTGAACTGAACTGAACTGAAGCACCCCTAACAGAACTTATGTTCCAAGGACATAGAAAGTGTACTTTGGAAATTACCAATGAGAATCATGTTACTTGACAACATTCTAGAACTGCTGGCTTGTAAGTAATTAGAAAATAGTAATTAGAGAATGCACTGTATATTCAATAAATCACACTGAACTAAAAATACTTCATATTTTAAGGCATTTAATAGACCATGGAAACTTACATTACCATATGTAAAATAGATAGCCAACAGGAATTTGCTGTATGGCTAAGGAAACTCAAACAGGGTCTCTGTATCAACCTAGAGAGGTGGGAAGGGGAGGGTGATGGAAGGGAGGTTCAAGAGGGAGGGGATGTATGTATACCTATGGCTGATTCATGTAGAGGTTTGACAGAAAACAACAAAATTCTGTAAAGCAATTATCCTTCAATTAAAAAATAAATAAATAAGAGTTGTTAGCCTCGTGAACAAAATGCAAGAGCTGGAGACTAGGATATTTAGGCATATTTGTAAGTAGTTTAATAACCATACTCAAAAATTATTGTTTAGTAGTTGGAGCCTGTCTAAAGCAGTCTTTAGTAGTTTGTTCCTGAGTTAGCCTTGGTCCTAAATAGTAAGGCCAAAGTCTGCTTACCAAATTTGCAAATGAATCTGGGAGAGATTAATATGAATGCAAAAATCAAAATTCAAAACATGTAAGTGGCAACAGGGGCAAAACTAAAAAGGTAAAATCCAATAGTCATAAATATAAGGTTCTAAATTATAAAAAATATTTTATAGGTTATAATTGACATAGACTGCCATCAATGCTCATGCACACTTCAGCAATTTTGATAAAAATTTGGTTTCTAAAACAATGTCCATAGTAGTACCAAATCATCCTTCAATGATCAGAAGAAAATTTAAAGCACTGTATTGTGATCAGGGAACCAACAATTGAAAGAATTAACTTTTTAATTTTTGATCAGATTAAAGTACAGAGGTAAGAGAAACCCAAGTAAGATGGTAGGTGTTGCAAGAGGGCATCAGAGGGCAGACACACTGAAACCATACTCATAGAAAACTAGTCAATCTAATCACACTAGGACCACAGCCTTGTCTAACTCAATGAAACTAAGCCATGGCCGTGGGGCCACCCAAGATGGGCGGGTCATGGTGGAGAGGTCTGACACAATGTGGTCCACTGGAGAAGGGAATGGCAAACCACTTCAGTATTCTTGCCTTGAGAACCCCATGAACAGTATGAAAAGGCAAAATGATAGTATACTGAAAGAGGAACTCCCCAGGTCAATAGGTGTCCAATATGCTACTGGAGATCAATGGAGAAATAACTCCAGAAAACATGAAGGGATGGAGCCAAAGCAAAAACAATACCCAGCTGTGGATGTGACTGGTGATAGAAGCAAGGTCCGATGCTGTAAAGAGCAATATTGCATAGGAACCTGGAATGTCAGGTCCATGAATCAAGGCAAACTGGAAGTGGTCAAACAGGAGATGGCAAGAGTGAACGTCAATATTCTAGGAATCAGTGAACTAAAATGGACTGAAATGGGTGAATTTAACTCAGATGACCATTATATCTACTACTGCGGGCAGGAAACCCTTAGAAGAAATGAAATAGCCATTACGGTCAACAAGAGTCCAAAACGCAGTACTTGGATGCAATCTCAAAAACGAGAGAATGATCTCTGTTCGTTTCCAAGGCAAACCATTCAATATCACAGTAATCCAAGTCTATACCCCAACCAGTAACACTGAAGAAGCTTAAGTTGAACGGTTCTATGAAGACCTACAAGACTTTTTAGAACTAACACCCAAAAAAGATGTCCTTTTCATTATAGGGGATTGGAATGAAAAGTAGGAAGTCAAAAAACACTTGCAGTAACAGGCAAATTTGGCCTCGGAATGTGGAATGAAGCAGGGCAAAGACTAATAGAGTTTTGCCAAGAAAATGCACTGGTCATAGCAAACACCCTCTTCCAACAACACAAGAGAAGACTCTACACATGGACACCACCAGATGGTTAACACCAAAATCAGACTGATTATATTCTTTGCAGCCAAAGATGGAGAAGCTCTATACAGTCAACAAAAACAAGACCAGGAGCTGACTGTGGCTCAGATCATAAACTCCTTATTACCAAATTTAGTCTTAAATTGAAGAAAGTAGGGAAAACTGCTAGACCATTCAGGTATGACCTAAATTAAATCCCTTATGAATATACAGTGGAAGTGAGAAATAGATTTAAGGGCCTAGATCTGACAGATAGAGTGCCTGATGAACTATGGACAGAGGTTCCTGACATTGCACAGGAGACAGGGATCAAGACCATCCCTATGGAAAAGAAATACAAAAAAGCAAAATGGCTGTCTGGGGAGGCCTTACAAATAGCTGTGAAAAGAAGAGAAGCAAAAAGCAAAGGAGAAAAGGAAAGATATAAGCATCTGAATGCAGAGTTTTGAAGAATTGCAAGGAGAGATAAGAAAGCCTTCCTCAGCAATCAATGCAAAGAAATAGAGGAAAAGAACAGATGGGAAAGACTAGAGATCTCTACAAGAAAATTAGAGATACCAAGGGAACATTTCATGCAAAGATGGGCTCAAGAAAGGACAGAAATGGTATGGACCTTACAGAAGCAGAAGATATTAAGAAGAGGTGGCAAGAACACACAGAAGAACTGTAGAAAAAAAATCTTCACAACCCAGATAATCACGATGGTGTGATCACTCACCTAGAGCCAGACATCCTGGAATGTGAAGTCAAGTGGGCCTTAGAAAGCATCACTACAAACAAAGCTAGTGGAGGTGATGGCATTCCAGTTGAGCTCTTCCAAATCCTGAATGATGATGCTGTGAAAGTGCTGCACTCAATATGCCAGCAAATTTGGAAAACTCAGCAGTGGCCACAGGACTGGAAAAGGTCAGTTTTCATTCCAATCCCAAAGAAAGGCAATGCCAAAGAATCCTCAAACTACCACACAAGTGCAGTCATCTCACACACTAGTAAAGTAATGCTCAAAATCCTCCAAGCCAGGCTTCAGCAGTATGTGAACCATGAACTTCCAGATGTTCAAGCTGGTTTTAGAAAAGGCAGAGGAACCAGAGATCAAATTGCCAGCATCCACTGGATCATGGAAAAAGCAAGAGAGTTCCAGAAAAACATCTATTTCTGCTTTATTGACTATGCCAAAGCCTTTGACTCTGTGGATCACAATAAACTGTGGGAAATTCTGAAACAAATGGGAATACCAGACCACCTAACCTGCCTCTTGAGAAATCTGTATGCAGGTCGGGAAGCAACAGTTAGAACTGGACATGGGACGACAGACTGGTTCCAAATAGGAAAAGGAGTATGTCAAAGCTGTATACTGTCACCCTGCTTATTTAACTTACATGCAGAGTACATCATGAGAAACACTGGGCTGCAAGAAGTACAAGCTGGAATCAAGATTGCCGGGAGAAATATAAATAACCTCAGATATGCAGAGGACACCACCCTTATGGCACAAAGTGAAGAGGAACTAAAAAGCCTCTTGGTGAAAATTAAAGTGGAGAGTGAAAAAGTTGGCTTAAACTCAACATTTAGAAAACGAAGATCATAGCCTCTGGTCCCATAACTTCATGGGAAATAGATGGGGAAACAGTGTCAGACTTTATTTTGGGGGGCTCCAAGATCACTGCAGATGGTGACTGCAGCATGAAATTAAAAGACGCTTACTCCTTGGAAGAAAAGTTATGACCAACCTAGATAGCATATTCAAAAGCAGAGACATTACTTTGCCGACTAAGTTCTGTCTAGTCAAGGCTATGGTTTTTCCAGTGGTCATGTATGGATGTGAGAGTTGGACTGTGAAGAAAGCTGAGTGCCAAAGAATTGATGCTTTTGAACTGTGGTGTTGGAGAAGACTCTTGAGAGTCCCTTGGACTGCAAGGTGATCCAACCAGTCCATTCTGAAGGAGATCAGCCCTGGGTGTTCTTTGGAAGGAATGATGATGCTAAAGCTGAAACTCCAGTACTCTGGCCACCTCATGGGAAGAGTTGACTCATTGGAAAAGACTCTGATGCTGGGAGGGATTGGGGGCAGGAGGAGAAGGGGACGACAGAGGATGAGATGGCTGCATGGCATCATTGACTCGATGGACGTGAGTCTGAGTGAACTCCGGGAGTTGGTGATGGACAGGGAGGCCTGGCGTGCTGTGATTCGTGGGGTTGCAAAGAGTCTGACACGACTGAGCGACTGAACTGAACTGAAAAGTACAGAATGATGAAGCTATCTTACGGAAGATAACTTCAATGGGATACCATCATGCCTAACAGTCTGAAAATATTCTGGAAAACCTCAGTCCCTTGGAAAGCACACCTCTCAGCTCCATGATACTAGAATCACAGACTTAATCACTTCTTGCTAAGCCATCATCTCTGCTCAGCTTAATCTCCATAAACTGCTGGAGTTCTGCAGCTTGTCAAGTCACAAATTATGTTTTTCTTCCCACTAAAAAACATTAACTGCTCTATTTAAAATGAATAGCCAACAAGGAGCTACTGTATAGCACATGGAACTCTGCTAAATATTATGTGGCAGCCTGGATGGGAGGGGAGTTTGGGAGAGAATGGGTACATGCATATGTATGGCAGAGTTCCTTTGCTATTCACCTAAAAATGTCCTAATACTGTTAATCGGCTATACCACAACATAAAATAAAAAGTTAATATACTTTGTTTTAAAAAAAAATACATTTTGGGTTTTTTTGAAAAAAGTTCAAATATACAGAAAATTTACAAGACTAGTACAGTAAGTTCTCATATACCTTTCTTCTATTGTCTTTAGGTTTAATGTGGTGGTTTAGTCATTAAGTCCGGAGAAGGCAATGGCAACCCATTCCAGTACTCTTGCCTGGAAAATCCCATGGATGGAGGAGCCTGGTAGGCTGCAGTCCATGGGGTCGCTAAGAGTCAGACACAACTGAGCAACTTCACTTTCACTTTTCACTTTCATGCAATGGAGAAGGAAATGGCAACCCACTCCAGTGTTCTTGCCTGGAGAATCCCAAGGATGGCAGAGCCTGGTGGGCTGCCGTCTATGGGGTCACACAGAGGCGGACACGACTGAAGTGACGTAGCAGCAGCAGCAGTCAATAAGTCATGTTTGACTCTTGTGACCCCATGGACTGTAGCCTGCCAGGCTCCTCTGTTAGGTGTTAATATTTTGTCACATTTATCTATGTGTCTTTCCTTTTAGCCTAACCATTCAAGAGCAAATTGCAACTATCATGGCCTAATAGTTCTGATGTATCTTTTAAGAACAAAGACAGTCTCTTACATATCTACTTTACATATTGGTGAAGGGATAAACACAGAGACCAACAGCTAGAACAGAGAACCCCCAAAAAGATCCACACAAGTACACTCAAGTGATTTTTGTTTTTTCCAAAAAACGATGAAAAAGCAAACTCCATGCAGGATGGCAGTCTTTTCAGCAAATGGTGCTGAAGCAACTGGACATCCATAAGCAAATAACAAATAAATAAAAAGGAACCTCAGCTTAAACCTCATACTTTACACAATTAATGGATTATAGGTTTAAAGGTAAAACAGAAAATTATAAAACTTTCAGAAGAAAACATAGGAAAAACATTTGTAGGACATAGGGCTAGTAAAGAGTTCTTATGTGTGTAGTATAATTCATAAAAGAAAAATCAATAAATTGTACTTCATCAAAATTTAAGGGTCTTCCCTGGTGGCTCAGTGGTAAAGAATCCGTTTACCAACCTGGAGACATGGGTTTGATCCCTGGGTCAGGAAGATCCCCTGGAGAAGGCAATGGCAACCCACTCCAGTCTTTTTGCCTGGGAAATTCCATGGAAAGTGGAGCCAGGCAGGCTACAGTCCATGAGGGTGGTAAAGAATCAAACACGGCTTAGCAACTAAACAACAACAAAATGTAGAACTTTAAACCTTTTTAAGAAGAAAGAGAAGCCAAGACTGGGATAAAATATCTACAAACCTTATGTGTGACAAAAGACTTGGACAAAGAATATATAAAGAATTTTTTAAACTCAATAGTAGAGAAACAAATAATCCAGTTGGAAAATGGGCAAAAGAAATGAACAGATGTTTCACTAAAGAGGACATACAGATGACAAACACATTAAAAGATGCAACATTATCAGCCATTAGGAAAACATTAATTAAAACCACAATGAGATATCATCATATACCTATTTGAATGGCTAAAATAAAAAAAAATATTCAAAATACCAAATGCTGGTGATGATGTATAGCAACTGAATCCCTCATACATGGTTGATAAAAAGGTACAGCTGAACAACTTGGCAGTTTCTCATAAAACTATGTATACATATCCACAATACAACACCAAACTCAGGAAATGTTAAAATATTATATTACCTAATACATGGTCAATATACAGATTTCACCGGTGGTGCCAGTTACTATTCTTTATAAAGGCAATTTTCCCCATGGTGGATCCATGAATTCTTAACCATTTAGAAACAAGTGGTTATTATCATGGACAGAGGGTACATTTTAAGTTGTATTTTATTTTGTTTTTAGATATTTTCATAACTATACCACAATAATAGGTAAAGGTATTTATAAAAGCTGAAATATTGAGCCTAAGCTTTTCAATTTCTCAGGAGAAAAGAAATAAAAGTAGATTAAAAGGGGCTGAAATGGAGTGCTTACTACATATCAAGCATTGTCGTAATCTTCACCATGACCCTCTGAGGCAGGGCACTGCTATTTCAGATAGGAAACTGAGATTGTATTATACAGATTAAATGACTTACCCAAGGTGACAGTTAATATATGATGAGACTTAATTTCAAACCCAAGGTTTTCTCAAGAGTATAGGCTTCTAGGTCATTCATTCACTATTACACTGGCTTCTTCTGTTTAAAGGGATCATGAGAAAGATTTTCTGAAGCACACTTCAGGCTCTAACGGTAAATCTTTTAGAGGAAGATGGCAGATCTCTGGGAAGTTAACTGGGTTGTAAAGCAAGGCAAAGTCATTCATTAAAGAGGAAATAAAACTAGAAGAAATAATTATTGAGCACAGAAAGTCAATGAAGTTTTCCTTTAAACTAATTTATTTAGTATTTGGGGGAAGGGGATGAACATCTTATCCTTTGGAGTGAAAACTACAAAAGGTAAATTAATGAGTAAATGATCAAAAATAGATTAGACCATAGATTTATAAGAAAATCACACTCAATGTGAGATGTACATATATTTTTTAAAAATAGGCACAAATGGGGCATAATTACTTAGTGATATTAAAAATAAGAAAAAAATATAAGGAATCAGATTAAGAAAATAGAATTGATTAAAAAATGCAAAATTCAAACCTGTACTGGTGCAAATGCACACCACAAGATTGAGGTTGGGGGGGTTCACTCAGATGTTCATCCCACCAAGTGAATTAACTTGGAAATCTTCAGGAAGTCTTTATTTTACCAAGAAGGAACAAGCTAAAAGCAAGTTATTTTTTAAAAGTATCTGAATATTGATTAACGTAACAATGTTCAAATGTTGTAAAAAGTATTACATTTTCAAGGCAAAACATTATGCCAACACATACAAGCAAAAAATGGATTTACTGCGAACTTAAATCTGACTAATGTTGTATAAAATACTTGCTTTTTTGAAGAACCCTGAAAGCAACTTTTTGAAGTAAATTTTTAAAAACCACCAGCTAGCACACAAAAATGTAGTTTCCGACAACAAACAAGTAGGTAGACAGAGGACTGATACACTTACGGATGAACAACCAACAGAAAGCCTTCTACTTTAAATACACAAGTTTTTTAAAGACATTGCATATGATGTTGCTTAAGGATGTTATCTTTGTAGGACGGTAGTTTTTTTTAAGGAATAAATTTATGTTAGGAAACAGTACAGTATCTTACTTATACTCTAGGTAAGCAATAAGCAATCATAAGCATAAAGTGTCAGTTCTCCAACAGTACTTTCTATGAATAGTTAATAAAATCCAACTATGTAAATACTCAGACAACTAGTGTTTTCTTATATTCAAGATTATATACGACAAAATTTTTTTTTACACCATACTACATTCATTATGGGTTCATTAAATGTGTTAAGACTGATTTTTAAGGGAGTTTCTACATTTAAGAATGTACCACATTTTTGAAGGGTAAAAGTCGTATTATCATCTCAATTAGATGCAGAGAAGCATTTGACAAAATTCAGTATCTATTAATGATAAAAACTCAACAAAGTGGGTATAGAGGGGACATACCTCAACAAAATCAAAGACATTTATCACAAACTCACAGCTAACATATTCAACAGTGAAAACCTGAAAGCTTTTCCTCTACAATTAGGAATAAGACAAGGATGCCCACTCTTCCCACTTGTATTCAACACAGAATTGGAGGGAATTCTCTGGCACTTCAGTGGTTAAGACTCTGTACTTTCACTGCTAAGGACACAGGTTCAATCCCTGGTCAGGGGCAAGCTGCACAGTGCAGCCAAAAAGAAACAATATAGTGTTGGAAGTTCTAGCACAGCAATTAAGCAAGAGAAAAGGTATTCAAGTTATAAAGAAGGAAGTAAAACTGCCACAGTTTGCCCATGACATTACTTACAGAAAACCCTAAAAACTACCAAAAAACTGTTGGAAATACACAAAGTCAGTAAACTTGAAGGATACAAAATTAATATATAGAAACATGTGATACTTATATATATTAGTGACAAAGTATCGGAAAGAGAGATTAAGAAAAATCCCATTTACAATTGTATAGAAACTAACAAAATACTTAGGAATAAGGTTAACCAAGAATGTAAAAGACTTCCACATTGAACACTCTATAACAAGACTTCCCTGGCAGTCCAGTGGTTAAGACTCTATATACTTCCACTGCAGGGGGTGTGGGTTCAATCCCTAGTTGGGGAACTAAGATTCCTCATGTCATATCATGCTTGTGCAGTATGCCACCCCTCCCCAAAAAAGTGTAAGACATGATTAAAGAAATTAAAGAAGACAGAAATGGAAAGATATTCTGAGGTCATGGATTGGAAGAATATTGTTAGTGTCCAGACGAACTAAGGCAGTTTACAGATCCAATGCAATTCTTATAAAAATTTCAGTGAATTTTCAATAGACTGAGAACAAATTCTAAAAATTGTATGGAACCACAAAGACCCTGAATTGCCAAAGCCATCTTGAGAAAGTAGAATGGAGCTGGAAGGATCATGATCTTTGATTTCAAACTACACTATAAAACTGTAGTAATCAAGACAATATGGGATGAGTATAAAAACAGACACACTAATCAATGGAAGTGAATAGAGTACAGAAATAAACCCATACATATATGGACAACTGATTTATGACAAAGAAACCAAGAATATACAATGGGAGAGAGGTCAGTCTGTTCAATAAATGGTGTTGAAAAACTGGGCAGCCATATGCAAAAAGAATGAAACTAGACCACTACCTTACACCATACACAAAACTTAACACAAACAGAGTTAAAGATTTGCAGACCTGAAACCATAAAATTCCTAAAAGAAATAGAGGCAGTAACCTCCTTGGCATGTTTTAGCAATTTGTTTTTTTTTAGATCTAACTCCAAAGGCAAAGGAAACAAGCAAAATAAATAAGACTACATCAAACTAAAGGCTTCTTCACAGAACAGGAAACTATCAACAAAATGACAAGGTAATCTATGGAATGAGAGAAGATATTAACAATTGATATATCTGATAACAGGTTAGTATCAAAAATATACAAATAACTTATACTACAACTCAACAACAACAAAGCAAGTATTTAAAAAAATAGGTAGAGAATCTGAATAGATATTTCCAAAGAAAGATAAATGGATGGCCAAGAGGTACATTAAAAGATGCTCAACATCGCTATCAGGAAAATGAAAATAAAAAGTTATAATGAGGTATCATCTCAAAATTGTTAAGACTGGCTATAATCAAAAAGACAAGAAATAACAAGTGTTGGAGAGAAGGTGGAGAAAAGGATATCCCCTTAGACTACTGGTGGTAATGTTAAATTGGTGCACCCACCATGGAAGACAGTATGGAGGTTCCTGAAAAAATAACACTGCCATATAATCCAGTTATTCCACTTCTGGGTATTTATCTGAAGAATATGAAAACTAGAAAAGATATATGCACTCCTATATACATGGCAGCTTTATTTATTTAAGCCAAGATATCCAAGTGTCCATCAAGAAGTAAACAGGTGAAGAAGATGCGTTACATATATGCAATGTACTAAACATTTGAAGTAATCTTTACAATGCAGTGTTAGCAATGGAATGCTGAAGCAAATCTAGCAATGGAATATTGGCCATAAAAGACATGACATCTAAGACACAGGTGGACTTTGAGGGTATTTTGTGACATGAAACACAAATACCTTGTGATTTCACTTATGTGTGGAATCTAAAAAAATCATGTGAAACAAAACATATACAAACTCATTGGCAGAGAACAGACTGGCACTCACCAGAAGGCAAGGGAAATGGCAGAGAGGGTGAAATGGGTGAATGGGATCAAGTGGATGGTGATCAATGACAATTAGACTTATGGTGATTACTTTTGTAGCATATACAAATATCAATTTACAAAACGTTGTATATCTGGAACTTACATGGTGTCATATACCAATCTTACCTCAATAAATAAAGAATGTACCATATTTCTTGCAGATGCCAACAAGCAGATCCTAAAATCTACGTGGAAATGCAAAAGACCTGTAACGAACAAAACAGTTTTGACAAAGAACAGAGTTGGAGGACTTTCTCATAGATTTCAATCAATACTCACCATAAAGTTACAATTATCAAGGCAGTGTAGTACTAGCATGAGAGATATAGGTGAACAGCAAAGAACGCAGAGTCCTAAAATAAATCCTGTTACTATGGTCAATAGATTGTTATCAAAGGTGCCAAGGGAATTCTATGGTGAAAAGGAAAGTCATGTACTGGTTATCTACATGCAAGAACCATACTTCACACCATACACAGATCAACCTTAAAGAGATCACAGACTTAAATGGAAGAGCAAAACCAATAAAACTTAAAAAGAAAACATTAAAAAATCCGACACCCTGGGTTAGGCAAAGATTTCTTATATAAGACATCAAAGACACAGAACAATGAAAGGAAGAAAACAATGATCAAATTGAACCCACCAAAATTCAAAATTTTGTACTTCACACCATTAAGAAAATGAAAATAATGTGCTAAAACAATTTTAACTTACAAAACATGTTCTCTATCAAAAGGGTGTACATGAACCCTTGGGAAGGGGAAATGGTTTCTGAACATGAGCACCTCCAAGGGTCTATAAGATCAAAAATATTTTCATAAAAATACTGACATTTTTAATTGCCTTAGTGTGTTATTTGCGGTGTTAGTGCCTTATATGAATCAAGGCAGTGGCACCAAACATACTAGTTTTTACATCATGCATTCAAGTGCAGGGACTTCCCTGGTGACTCAGAGAGTAAAGAATCTGCCTGCAATGCAGCAGACCTAGGTCTGATCCCTAGGTATGTAAGATCCCCTGGAGAAGGGAATGGCTACCCACTCCACTATTCTTGCCTGGAAATTCTCAAGCACAGAGGTGCCTAGTTGGCTACAGTCCACAGGGTCACAAAGAGTCAGACATGACTGAGCTACTAACACCCAAGTGCAGAGTCTTTCATTAAGATATTAAAAGAGATCTGTAAAGATGCCAAACAATACCACTACTCTCAATGAAACATTTCTTAAGTTATTTTCCACTAAAAATATTAACGTTAATGAGCTTAATATTCTATCTGGAAACAGAAAACTGTTGGTATAAAGCAATACTAAACAAACATTCATGAACTTTTCAAAAAGGTCAGAAAAACAATTTAAAACATTAAAGGTTAGGGATTTCCTTGGCAGTCCAGTGGCTAAGATGTCACCTTTCAATGTAGGGGTTATGGGATCCCTGGTCAGGGAGCCTAAGATGCCTCGTGGCCAAAAAACTAAAACATAAAACAGGAGCAATACTGCAACAAATTCAATAAAGACTTTAAAAACCACATCAAAGAAACTTACAAAAAAAAAGGGGGGGTGGGTTCTTAAAGAGACAACTGAATAACCTAGGCAATCATATAAAAGCTATTCAAGTCATCTGCTAATACTACAAATATTGTACTTTGTTCTTCTCAACAGGATGAGAATCAGCTGATTATTCTTTATAAAGATTATTTTTAAAGATATTTATTTAAAATGTCTTTTTCTGGATTATTTGTACTTCTTGGAGAAAAAGACAACCCTCAGAATGGGAGAAAATAATAGCAAATGGCAAAACTGACAAAGGGTTAATTTCCAAAATATATAAGCAGCTGATACAACTCAATACCAGAAAAACAAACAAGCCAATCAAAAAGTGGGAAAAAGACCTAAACAGACATTTCTCCAAAGACATACAAATGGCTAACGAATACATGAAAAGATGTTCAACATAGCTCACTCAGTTCAGTCACTCAGTCGTGTCCAACTCTTTGCGACCCCATGAATTGCAGCACGCCAGGCCTCCCTGTCCATCACCAACTGCCGGAGTTCATTCAAACTCACGTCCATCGAGTCCGTGATGATGCCATCCAGCCATCTCATCCTCTGTTGTCCCCTATCCTTCTGCCCCCAATCCCTCCCAGCATCAGAGTCTTTTCCAATGAGTCAATTCTTCGCATGAGGTGGCCAAAGTACTAGAGTTTCAACTTTAGAATCATTCCTTCCAACACACACCCAGGACCAATCTCCTTTAGAATGGACTGGTTGGATCTCCTTGCAGTCCAAGGGACTCTCAAGAGTCTTCTCCAACACCACAGTTCAAAAGCATCAATTCTTCGGCACTCAGCTTTCTTCACAGTACAACTCTCACATCCATACATGACCACTGGAAAAACCACAGTCTTGACTAGACAGACCTTTGTTGACAAACTAATGTCTCTGCTTTTGAATACGCGGTCTAGGTTGGTCATAACTTTCCTTCCAAGGAGTAAGCGTCTTTTAATTTCATGGCTGCAATCACCATCTGCAGTGATTTTGGAGCCCCCCAAAATAAATTCTGACACTGTTTCCCCATCTATTTCCCATGAAGTGATTGGACCAGATGCCATGATCTTAGTTTTCTGAATGTTGAGCTTTAAGCCAACTTTTTCACTCTCCTCTTTCATCAAGAGGCTTTTAAGTTCCTCTTCACTTTCTACCATAAAGGTGGTGTCATTTGCATATCTGAAGTTATTGGTATTTCTCTTGGCAATCTTGATTCCAGCTTGTGCTTCTTCCAGCCCAGTGTTTCTCATGATGCTGCATATAAGTTAAATAAGCAGGGCGACAATATGCAGCCTTGACGTTCTCCTTTTCCTATTTGGAACCAGTCTGTTGTTCCATGTCCAGTTCTAACTGTTTTTTCCTGACCTGCATATAGGTTTCTCAAGAGGCACATCAGGTGGTCTGGTATTCCCATCTCTTTCAGAATTTTCCACAGTTTATTGTGATCCACACAGTCAAAACCTTTGGCATAGTCAATAAAGCAGAAATCGATGTTTTTCTGGAACTATCTTGCTTTTTCGATGATCCAGCTCATTAGAGAAATGTAAATCAAAACTACAATGAGACACCACCTCACACATGTCAGAATGGTCATCATCAAAAAGTCTACAAAGAATAAGCGCTAGAGAGGATATAGAGAAAACAGAACTTTCTCGCACTGTTAGTGAGAATGTAAACTGATATAGCCACTATGGAAAATGGTATGGAGATTCCTTAAAAAACTAGAAATAAAGCCATCATATGACCCAGCAATCCCACTCCTAGGCATATACCGTGAGGAAACCAAAACTGGAAAAGACACACGTATCCCATTGTTCACTGCAGCACTATTTATAATAGCTAGAACATGGAAGCAACCTAGATGTCCACTGACAGATGAATGGATAAAGAAGTTGTGGTACATACACACAATGGAATATTACTCAGCCATAAAAAGGGATGCCTTTGAGTCAGTTCTAATGAGGTGATGAACCTAGAACCTATTATACAGAGTGAAGTAAGTCAGAAAGAGAAATACTGTATTCTAACGCATATATACAGAATTTAGAGCAACGGTACTGAAGAATTTACTTACATGGCAGCAGTGGAGAAACAGAGAATAGACTTGTGGACATGGAGGGAGGGGAGGAGAGGGTGAGATGCATGGAGAGAGTACCATGGAAACTTACATCACCATGTGTAAAATAGATAGCCAACAGGAATTTTCTGTATGGCTAAGGAAACTCAAAAGGGGGCTCTGTTATCAACCTAAAGGGGTGGGATGGGGAGGGAGATGGGAGGGAAGTTCAAAAGGGAGGGGATATACATATACCTATGGCTGATTCATACTGAGGTTTGACAGAACAAAATTCTGTAAAGCAATTATCCTTCAATAAAAAAATAAATTTTTAAAAAATTGTAAAAAAACAACAAAAAAAATCAAGATTTTCCAAACAAAATTGTATAGAAATTGAAGAGACCTGCCAGATGTAAACATAACTGTTAAATTTGTACTGAATACACAGTAATAGTAAAGACAACAGTCTCTACTTCAAAAACTCTGCATATTAACTCTTAATCTCCACAGTCCATAAGAGGCTACACAATTTGTTCCAAACCACAGTAAGTGTATCAACTTGCAGAACCATCAAAACCAGGCTATCTAGTCCAAGAAGCTAGGCTTGATTAAGAGCTTTTAGTACCCCATGAAGATACATTTACTCCCTTCTTCTGTATCAACTGCAACTGCCCTTTTTAAGCTTCTATTGGTAGTGTTACACACTACTGCCAGAAAATAGTCCTGACATATTTATTAAAATCTTGTTCCTAACAAAATGCCCTTGAGAACAGTATGAGAAAGGTCAGGTTCTTACCTGGTTTCAGTGGAAAACCATTTAGTTATACTCTTCACCTGTTTTTCCAGTTATTACAAAAGGAAGACCAGCCAGTCTTCAGATTTTATCTAGACGTGGAACCGCTAGGAGTCAACACACATGAAAAAAGAACCACTTGTAATTCACTTAATTTTCACACACAAATATTTAAAAGTAGTTTTAGAATCAACTCTTTAGCTTTTCTGTTCTGGAAAAAAGACAAGTTATTGTAGGCAGCTGTAGACTAAAAACTGATGTACAAATTTCAAAATAATATTGAACAAAAGTAGCCAGATAAAGATTATAAAAACAGGGAAAACAATTTGTGATGTTAGTGATGAGTTGGCAATCAAATAAGAGGACTTATGGGATTCTCTGTATCCTCTTTTAATCTTTTGATAAAACTCATTTCTATTCCCCATCTTCTTCAGAACTGCAATAACTAGAAAATTACATTGTAAACTAAGTGGTATCACAGAATGAGCTTTTAATTCATATTTCTATTAGTTTTATACTATATGTATTCACATGTATTCTGGGCCACACCTTTTCTACAAATATCACCACTTCCAGAGAGGTTTTAGTCTTTGAGTAGCAGCCCTAAGGGGTTCCTATCAAGTTATGATTCACTGAAGATTGTAATACTTACAAAGCATGCGACAGGTATATGACATTGTGTTTGGCAATACATTCTTATAACCCTGATACCTTATTTAAGGGTAAATTTTCCATTTAAAAATGTCTGTTAACCAGTTAACTAGCTTTCTGAAAACCCTGCTGTGTGAACACTTGATAAAATAGCTTTATAAGTTGATTAACATTTGAAATAAAGATAAAACAGGTTTGTAAAGTTACTCCCAACATACACCATCAGCATGTGGTAGCTTTCTCCTATCCATGTTTTTAAATGCAAAATAATGGGTTATCTCCTGCATGTCTTCCAGGGTGAGTTATGAGAGTTAAATGCTATCATGTTTGCCTCTAGACAAAATTTTAATTAGACACACAAGTAGGAGAAAACCATGTTTAATTGAAAAATAAAGCAATACATCTCAAATAAGACTGCTTAACAACATCAACTTTTGAGGCCTGTTAAGTGGTACTGTGAAATTTAGGTGTAAAGTATCAACAGTTTCCTCTCTATCCCTAAACCACTAATCAAAGGATGGGAGGTTTTCAACAAATATTTCCATACTGAGGAGTTCCCAGGTAACAGCAAGTAAAAGTTGGTATTTTCCTTATGAAAAAACTTTTATGAAAGACACACAAGACAATAAAATGATATTTAACTAATCCACAAACTTCAAAACACAATTTCATCAAGCTGATCTCTACAGTTTTCCTTTAAAGACGTTCTCAAATCTCGGAACAGTTTTACTTGACATACGGGAAGTATTAAATTCTGAAACAAAGTACTAAAGTTATTGCTTTAAACTGGAAAAATCTATGGTCAAAAGTCTTTTTTAAAAAAAGAGTTCATTAAACAGCTATTCCTATAATTACACTCATATAACTGCAGAGAAACGTTCAACCACATAGGAAACATCACTCTTTAGGATGACAGAAACAAGGTGTATGTTAAGATGTATGGCTTTTTTGGTGACTGCTATTACTACCCATAAATAAAGTCATTACTGTTTGACTGAAAAAGGTTTTTACAAAACTCTGTTTCAAAATTAACATTTTTATTAAATCAAGTTAAAAAAACATTCACTGTAGAAAAGTCAACAAGGGTTTTAACAAAACCAAAATATACCT
Organism: Budorcas taxicolor; assembly: GCF_023091745.1. NCBI lineage: Eukaryota > Metazoa > Chordata > Mammalia > Artiodactyla > Bovidae > Budorcas > Budorcas taxicolor. The sequence continues at coordinate 25,707,612 of NC_068931.1, forward strand.
TTTTATACAACATATGTATATATTAGCAGCAAACTACTTCTGAGATTTTATGTTCTTTTAGTTATTTATTTTAAAGAAAGCATAAACAATTATATTAGTATGGAATGTCAGCTAATCCACTCTTCAGCTTTATTCTGTGATTTGGGCCTTCTAGTACAAGTTATTTTGTGACTTTCATTAATGAATACTAAGAATGAACTCAATTTTGACTAAAATGTAGTGAAACAGAGTGGCTGGTAGGATCCATCTCACTACTATAGTCCCGCATTATCTTTCAGATAACAAATGAGCACCATATAAACATTTAATTGTGTAGGTGTGTAAACTCAATTTTTAAGGTGTCATAGTAGCCAAGTAGACAACTTAGCATTTGACTGTTACTTTAAAAATCTGGTAACATACAAAGTTTTAATCAACTCAGATAAACACATCAACCCCATATTACTAATCCCTTTTAAAAATCTTAATAGAAATTCTGCATATACCCAAATTGCATGCTTTTATGTGTACATACACATACAAAAGTGCATGTATATATACATACACATCTTTAGCTTTGAACAAACTTCTAAATTGAGATGAAGTCAAACCTCTCTTTTAAATATATAGAGAGAATGTAATATCACCAACTGCAAGTTTCTAATACAAGTTTCATCATAGCTAACCAGCAATTCTGTTACTGAAAATTCTGAAGCCAAAGAGCTGTAATTCAGCTTACTGTACTTTAGGCTTACAAATAGTCAGCCAAACAAACAAGATTTGACATTACCAACTGTCCACCAAAGAAATCAATTTTTCTCTTGATATTTCCTTCTAACAGCAAAAAGGAAATATCTATACAATGAGCTTTTGCTTTTTAAAGAGTTAAAATTATTAAAGAAATCTCACTAGTCTTCAAAAATACTAAACATTATATAAATACAACTTTCTTATAGTTGAATTCTTCAGCTAGAATCTGTATTTAAAAAAGTTTCCTTTGGATTGTTTCATTTAGCACTTCAAGTCTCCATTTGCAACTCAAATAACTGGCTCAGTTTTGTTAGGTTTATATTAATCACATCATTCAGAATTTGGTACTATGTTACCTGTGTACAATAATGTCAATGGAAGGAACTGCACCGAATTTCAAAAGCAAGGAAAAATTCAAGAATATGTAATGCAACAAAGGTAAGTACAATAGGGATTCTCTTTTCACCATTAATGAAATATAATCCTTTTAATGTTTATAAAGATAATGTCCGAAGCTTTATCTTTTAACTTTTCAAAAGAATTAAGTTTTTACATGGCCCACCTTTATTTTTCAATTAAAAAACTAAAACAATAGACTGAATTACTTTTATTAATATACACATCAAGTTATTGAAATGGTGACTTCACGTAGTTTTCTCCTTACAGATGGCACTTGCAGGCACAAAGATGCAGAGATGTCTACAGCCTTCAGATGTTTACTTGAAAAGATTCTTCAACCGCAGTTTGATACTGGGTTTCCTCATCTAGCTGAAGATTCTAAAAATGTAACATTAACATGTCAATAGGAAAACCATATTCAATTACTCAATACTTTGCCCAATACATTACACATCTTGATACACATTACATATACTTGAAATTGTTTATGTTACAACAAACTTAAAAAATAAGAACTAAAATTTTAAAAGTCAGTTATAACTATTTATAAATAGCTAATAAACAAAACAGAGGATCAACAGAGAATGAAATTTCAGAGTTACAATGCCTGATGCTAACCTGAATTAACAGCATCTTAATCATAATATAAAGATTACAACTAAAGTCCATTCAATCTGATTATACTATTACTTCTTAACTTAAAAAATTCTATTTCCTTTCAATTATGGTCCATGGATGCTTTAAAATAGGCCTCCTCTTTTACAATCTCAAATAATTAAAATTAAATGTTCTTCTGTGGCAAGGTGAAACAATCTGGCAATCAGATCAAAAGTGGTTCACAAAATATATTTTTGTTTTTCCAAACATAATTCTCCAGATGCAGTAACCTTTCTTACATTGAGAATTCAGAATAATCTATAATTATACCATAAAAATGCTAAAATTATCAGACTATACCTGAATTCTACATATAGTTGACTATTTTTATACAGTATCGCTAAAAAGTGCAAATTACACAAAATAAAAATATATATCAAGAATGATGTAATTTCAACACTGGAGGGGCAGAGGAAATATAAATTCTGTTCCTGCCAGTCTCAGAATTGCCCATGCCTGTGCTCACCTAAACATGAAAACAAGTATGAACCATGTTTTGTCAGGCTGAATCTTAATAAGACTTTTAATTCACTGAGGATGAATAAAATGCAAATTCATAATTAATAAAATAAGTCATCTAATTTTTTTAAAACTATCAAGACACATTTCAGAAGTAAAAATTAAATTCATGCTTTGCTCTATAGATCCGTTTTTATATAACTTCCCTCATGTACTCTGTTCAAGCAGTGAACTAGGGCCAGAATCTGCTATTCAGTCTGGCCTTACCCTGGGTCAAGAAGATCCCCTAGAGAAGGGAGCCACTTCACTATTCTTGCCTGAACAATTCCATGGACAGAGGAGTCTGGTGGGCTATAGTCCATGGGGTTGCAGAGTCGGACACAACTGAGTGACTAACACTCTCACTTTCACTACTTAATAAATAAGCTCTGCATTTTTAAAAAGAATGTCTCTCACATGTAGATATTATGAGTTTAACAAGCTACTTACACTACACAAGAAATACATCCTCTAGCTGTCATACCCAGAGAAGGCAATGGCACCCTACTCCAGTACTCTTGCCTGGGAAATCACATGGACGGAGGAGCCTGGTGGGCTGCAGTCCGTGGGGTCGCTAAGAGTCGGATACAACTGAGCAACTTCACTTTCACTTTTCACTTTCATGCATTGGAGAAGGAAATGGCAACCCACTCCAGTGTTCTTGCCTGGAGAATCCCAGGGATGGGGGAGCCTGGTAGGCTGCCATCTATGGGGTCGCACAGAGTCGGACACGACTGAAGCGACTTAGCAGCAGCAGCAGCTGTCATGCCAACTTTACTTTTCTAGCAGGTATAATTTTTCTTAAATCTAGATAATATTCATATAAATCAGCATCTTGTTAATCCAGGGGCTTGCTCGTCCTCTATTAATAATCTCTCTAGTATAGGAGGTAGACAATAAATTCACCACTTACACAAACCAAAGTTCACCTGTTATTATCAAATCAATAGAACTTGCTCTATATCAATCCAACATGATACAGTATTTCACCTCAAAACTCATCCAGACTGAAAGGTTAATGTGACTTCAATGTTTAAAAAGTATTTTCTTAATATTGAAAAATTCACTTACCACAAATTCTCCATAATCAAACTGATGTCTTTGATTTAGATGACTAACAAAATTTCTAGTAACCTGGCTAGGATCTCCCCAAGGAAGAGACACACAAATAGGACACGTCTATAAGAAACAGAATATTTCAAATAAAAAATAATGAAAATAACTCAATATTATTATTGAAAGTATTAAAACAACATGTTACCAAAAATTTTTACATGAAGCACTTCTAAGGGCCAAATTTCATACTAGATTATTTCTAGACCAAATTACCTTAGATAAATTATACTAATCTGACACAACACAATAAAAAGAGAGATATTATATATTCTATTACTTAAATCTGATTATTCTACTTTTTAACAAAAACACCACATCCAGCCTTAACCAACTGTAATGACAATTATCGTTAATCAGTATGTAATCTCTGTTCAAGGGGCTCTCAAACCAAGAACACTGAAGTAGTCTGCCATTCCACCATGGACCACATTTTGTCAGAACTCACCACCATGACCCATCTGTCTTGGGTGGCCCTGCACCGCACAGCTCATAATTTCACTGAGTTACACAAGGCTGTGATCCATCTGATCATTTTGGTTAGCTTTCTGTGATTGTGGTTTAAGAAATGCAAAAAGGCAAAATGGTTATCTAAGGAGGCCTTACAAACAGCTGAGAAAAGAAGAGAAGCGAAAAGCAATGGAGAAAGGGACACATATACCCAACTGAATCCAGAGTTCCAAGGAACAACAAACAGATTTAAGAAAGCTTTCTTAGGTGAACAATGCAAAGAAACAGAGGAGAACAATAGAATGGGAAAGACTAGAGATTTCTTCAAGAAAATCAGAGATACGAAGGGAACATTTCATACAAACATGGGCACAATCAAGGACAGAAAAGGCAAGGACCTAATGGAAGCAGAAGAGATTAAGAAGACGTGGCAAGAATACTCAGAACTATACAAAAAAGATCTTAATGATCTGGATAACCATTATGGAATGGTCACTCACCTAAAGTGACCCTATGGACTGTACCCTGCCAGGCTCCTCTACCCATGGGACTCTCTAGGCAAGAATACTAGAGTAGGCTGCCATTTCCTTCTCCAGGGGAATCTTCCTGACCCAGGGATGAAACCCACGTCTCTAATGTCTCCTGCATTGGTAGGTGGGTTGTTTACCACTAAAACCACCATTCTGCAAAGATACAATTTACAAAGCTACCCCTCGGTAATGAGTCCTCAGTTCACCTTTCCTTACTTTGCGCTTTTCCAAGCTCTTCTCTTACTTTACCCTCACAATAAGCCTCTCGCTTCTTGTAAGTTAGTTACCGGGATTTTTTTTTAATAAGATTTTTTTGTTTTGATGTGGACAATTTTTAGTCTTTACTGAATTTATTACAGTATGCTTCTGTTTTATGTTTTGGTTTCTTGGCCACAAGGTATGTGGGATCTCAGAGATCCCGGACCAGGGACTGAACCCCTACCCCTCGCACTGGAAGGCAAGTCTTAACCACTGGACTGCTACAGAAGTTCCTGAAGGTGAAGGTGAAGTCGCTCAGTCGTGTCTGACTCTTTGTGACCCCATGGACTGGTAACCTACTAGGCTTCTCCATCCATGGGACTCTCCAGGCAAGAATACTGGAGTGGATTGCCATTTCCTTCTCCAGAATTTTAAGTATCTCATCTGGCTTCATAGTCATCAATCTTTTGATGACAAAATATACCTTACTGATAATGTCCCATCTAAATTTAAATTAACCACTGTCCCTTGTACACATGAAGGGAAATAAATAGAACAGCATACCTTAAACAGAAGACTGTCATAAACACACATACTTACCACAGGAACTATCTGAAATAGGTGATTACTGTTACAATGATCCAGTAAACGCTGTCTGGTAAAATTTGATTCTTGACACAAGGGACACTTAAAGGTAGGATGCCCAGAAGAACTATAAAACAATTTTAAATGAAGCATACTGAATTTGAAATTGTAAGAATGATGCACTCCTATTTTTTGATCAATTACTATTTCTTTCTTTAAAAGTTACAATTATTAAACTAATCAAAGATTCTCTCATTTTTTGAAAACTATGTTTTCAATAAATAATCTACAAAAGATATTCCCAAACAATCTCAGTTTACAGTTCTTATTGTCTAGGAAACTTTTTCATGGTGCCTCTAAAATAGGCCTTAACAGAAAGAAAAACAAACCCAGTTGTCCCATTTATTAAGTAGATTTGAACAACTTAATTCAGTCATTAATGTAACCAATATATATCACTGTATATCCCTTGAAAATTTTAAATATTCCATGGTGTCCCAGTATGGAAACACCATATCTAGGAAATTAAAATTTTTAAAAGACTTCCATGAATATGGTATATAACTTTAATTTATCCTAGTTTCTAAGAATATACACACAAAATTCACAGAAAAATGAAAACATCAATTATCAGAATGATCAACATTTCAAAATATTTTGAGGATCATACATCACTGCCTTTTAATTCCTCAATTTCAGCAAGGGACAGTTCAACATTGACAACTCTGCATAGATTATGCATGGAAGAAACCTGACCACAGTGACACAGAAAAGCTAACTACTTCTAATTTAATGTGATCCACAAAGCAACTGATGCCTTTCTAAACTGCTAACTTCCAGCATTATGTCTGAAGACTTAACTGAATTTAAAATTTTTAATTTAAAAATCCATCATTGGAGAAATGTCTGTTTAGTTCTTTGGCCCATTTTTTGATTGGGTTGTTTATTTTTCTGGAATTGAGCTGCAAGAGTTGCTTGTATATTTTTGAGATTAATTCTTTGTTGGTTTCTTCACTTGCTATTATTTTCTCCCATTCTGAAGGCTGTCTTTTCACCTTGCCTATAGTTTCCTTCACTGTGCAAAAGCTTAAATTAGGTCCCATTTGTTTATTTTTGCTTTTATTTACATTACTCTGGGAGATAGGTCATAGAGGATCCTGCTATGGTTTACGTCAGAGAGTGCTCTGCCTATGTTTTCCTCTAGGAATTTTATGGTTTCTGGTCTTACATTTAAATCTTTAATTCATTTTGAGTTTATTTTTGTGTATGGTATTAGAAAGTATTCTAGTTTCATTCTTTTACAAGTGGTTGACCAGTTTTCCCAGCACCACTTGTTAAAGAGACTGTCTTTTCTCCATTATTCTTGCCTCCTTTGTCAAATATAAGGTGTCCATATGTGTGTGGATTTATCTCTAGGCTTTCTACTTTGTTCCACTGATCTATATTTCTGTCTCTGTGCCAATACTATACTGTCTTGATGGCTGTAGCTTTGTAGTATAGCCTGAAGTCAGGCAGGTTGATTTCTCCAGTTCCATTCTTCTTTCTTAAGATTGCTTTTGCTATTCGAGGTTTTTTGTATTTCCATACAAATTGTGAAATTATTTGTCCTAGTTCTCTGAAAAATACCATTGGCAGCTTGATAGGGACTGCATTGAATCTATAGATTGCTTTGGGTAGTATACTCATTTTCACTATATTGATTCTTCCAATTCATGAACATGGTATATTTCTTCATCTATTTGTATCATCTTTGATTTCTTTCATCAGTGTTTAATAGTTTTCTATACATAGGTCTTTTGTTTCTTTAGGTAGCTTTATTCCTAAGTATTTTATTCTTTTCATTGCAATGGTGAATGGAATTGTTTCCTTAATTTCTCTTTCTGTTTTCTCACTGTTGGTGTATCGGAATGCAAGGGATTTCTGTGTTAATTTTATATCCTGCAACTTTACTATATTCACTGATTAGCTCTAGTAATTTTCTGGTGGAGTCTTTAGGGTTTTCTACGTAGAGGATCATGTCATTTGCAAACAGTGAGAGTTTTACTTCTTTTTTTCCGATCTGGATTCCTTTTATTTCTTTTTCTTCTCTGATTGCTGAGGCTAAAACTTCCAAAACTATGTTGAATAGTAGTGGTTAGAGTGGGCATCCTTGTCATGTTCCTGACTTTAGGGGAATTGCTTTTGATGAACGGATAAGAAAGCTGTGGTAAATATACACAATGGAATATTACTCAGCTATTAAAAAGAATGCATTTGAATCAGTTCTAATGAGGTGGATGAAACTGGAGCCTATTATATACAGCGAAGTAAGTCAGAAAGAAAACACCAATACAGTATATTAACGCATATATATGGAATTTAGAAACATGGTAACGATGATCCTATATGCGAGACAGCAAAAGAGACACAGATGTAAATATGAGATTTTTGGATTCTGTGGGAGAAGGCAAGGGTGGGATGATTTGAGAGGATAGCATTGAAACATGTATATTATCATATGTGAAACAGATCGCCAGTCTAGGTTTGATGCATGAGACAGGGTGCTGAGGGCTGGTGCACTGGGATGACCCTGAGGGATGGAATGGGGAGGGAGTTGGGAGGGGGGTTCAGGATGGGGGACACATGTATACCCATGGCTGATTCATGTGAATGTATGGCAAAAACCACCACAATGTAAAGTAATTAGCCTCCAATTAAAATAAATTTTTTAAAAAATAAAAATAAAAAATAAATCAAAAAAATAAAAATCCATCAGTACAAAGTGATAAGTATTATTTACTAAAGTAATAGAAATTTCCAAAGCTTACCCTGTATTCTCTTGGTAAGTTTCTATGTTATCAGATGCAGACGTTTCACTCCTGTTACTAAAGAATCATTGGTGGGGGGTGGGGGAGAGAAGAGAAGTTAATACCTCAAGTAATAAAGCACGACACAGATTCATTACCTGCTAATGAAGACAACTAGTCTGAATTTGTTTGAAAAGCCTGTACTTCAAATAGTTCTGAACTATGATATAATTATGGCATTAATTATTTTTTAAATAAATTCTGGTAAGAAGACTGCTTATGATGTCCTTATCATATCCTCTAAAACTTAACTTAGACATAGTTACAATAGTATAGAGAATACAGAATTCTGCAGAATTATCTTAAATCCACAACACGAATATTTCCCCAGGTCCTTTAGACTTTCACATTAACAGACTCTCTACCTCTACCTGGACTAGTAAGTTTTTGAATGCTGGGGCAGGATCAAGAATTTGTGAACTTCCTGGCTTGTAACTAGGACATAGCTTAAGGTTGCAGCATCCAAAAAGGAGTAGGTTAAGAAAATATTTGAATGTTCACTATGTTTATATTTTCCAAAAAGGAATTAGGCTTTCTGACATTTAACACAGAGAATAACTTGATGTCCTCACTCGGACCCCATGCCAGTGTTGTGTGTCACTTGCACTATTAGAGAAAATCCTGAGAAAGGTGGGCATGCTATAGGGGTTGTCACCTATGCATTACAGAATTTCATCAATGTAGTCAATTTTATAAAAGCAAGATCTTTCAATAGCAGAAACATTAAAATAAAAATGAGACAGGCAGTGGACCAAAAAACTGTACCACACAAGAGCTTTGCTTACATCTGAGTACCAGAGTTAAAGAGTTATAAAGCTTAGAAAATTGATTATTCACTTTTCTTTTAACAGAATGACAAGCAATACTGTATCATCTACCTAACAGATGTTCTCCAATGACAGTCATTTACCTTCTGGGAAAATACTGTTGTTGTGTCTCCACATATATTCTCCACAAGGAAGCTTCCCTGATTTCATACTCAAATAGAAGATTATTAACCACTATTTTGTATCTTTTTAGCAGTTATTAATCTGTTTCTGCAGGTTAAGGTGGAAACTAAAAACTGCTTTTAAAATAAATTTAAACTACAGAGATTATTACATTCATTAAAAGGATGTTAAGACTTCAGCAAAAACAGGATGCCACCTGTTTTTTTAATATCTATACCTGGTAACAGATTTTGAAACTGTTTTCAAGTCTTCCAAATAAATATAATCATTGGGTTTTGAACATACCCTTATAAAACATTTATAAAAACTTCCAAATGGTTTGTAAGAACAACTATAACATCAAAGAAGATAAAAAATTTCAACAAAAGCCCTTCTGAGATTCATCAAACAGGACTGAAAAATACAGGAATCTCAACCTATGACATATTTCTTCCATTTGGATCTATTATTTTCTGTGTTGTAGCTATCTTTTTCAGCCATGATAGTCATCAAGACCAAGTATCATTAATCCAAAGATTTGGATCTAAATCTTTAAATTATTGTCACTGTATTAAATCAAGATTTTAAGAAATTTTAGAAATCAGTCAGCAAATTGTTTTCAATAAAAACAGTATTAAAACAAAGAATGAAAATATTTTGTACCATTAAATAAAGCAGTTATTTTTTAACTGGTGGAAAATTAACTGTTGGTTTCTGCTGTGCAAACTTCTCTTTAAAGTAACTTTTTCATCTTAAGCATTTGCATGTTTTATAAAATAAAGTATCAATCAGTACTATAAAATACATGTTTAGTCTTAAATACACATATACTGGGAGTATATTCTCAATTTTTTTCACTGGTAGGATACACAATCACAAAATTTCCAATTTAAAGCACTTTAATATCAAAGTTAATGCCCTTTTAAAATGCTTTTCCCCTCTAACTCCTCTTACAGTTTCTCTACTTTCCATTATTACTTAGTTATCATCATCATTCTAGCCCTTCCTGACTATCCTGTATCATGCCTACACTACTACTGGTTGCCTACTCATATATTCTAGAAACGTACGAATGAGCTCAACAGTATTGATGTATGGCAAAACCAATACAATATTGTAAAGTAATTAACCTCCAATTAAAAGAAATAAATTTATATTTAAAAATAAATAAATAAATAAAACTTTTTAAAAAAGAATACCTATTACTGGCAACCACATTATGAATTTTTAAAAAACAACCATTTTATCTGATACAGAAAAACCATTCAATAAAATTCAACCTCCATAAATGGAAACAAAAACAAAAAAACCCTCTGATCACCCACAATGCTTTTAAAAATACAAATGCCTAAACTTAAATAGCAGACTATCTGGGAATGGAGCCAGACACATATACTTTTATAACCACATAAAAGATTCTAATTTGAGTAAGAACTACTCAATGGAGAAATCTTAAAATTCAGGATGACATAATCACAGAACAGATGAAGAGTATCTATGTTTAAAAAACTGTAGTAAACTATACTTAATCATAAAATTTTAGACACATTCCCACTAAATCAAGAATTTTTAAAAGGTACCTGTTATATAATACTGATAGAGATCCTATTTAATGCAATAAATCAAGTATGAAATAAAGTAGTAAGAAACAAAACTGTACTGACAAACTAAATAAGTTTCTATGTAATAAATCCAAAAGAATACATAGGAAAACTATTTTGAACTATTAGAACTAGTCACCAAGGTTTCTAAATACAAAATTACATAAAAATCCTTAATATTACTACTCACTAGTAAAAGCCACTTAGATTACAAAATGAGAAAAAAAGATCTATTTGTACAGCAACAAAAACTAAAGGCTTTCCTAGCAACTAACATTTTCACTGTCACTACTACTAGGAAAAGATGTGTGTGTGTGCGTGTGTGCGTACGCGTGTGCACGTACGCTCAGTTGTGTCTAACTCTTTGCCACCCCTCAAGCCCACCAGGCTCCTCTGTCCATGGGATTCTCCAGGAAAGAACACTGGAGTGGGCTGACATTTCCTTCTCCAACACAGGCATTGAACTCATGTCTCTTAAGTCTCCTGCACTGGCAGGCAGGCTCTTTACCATGAGCACCACCTGGGAAGCCAGGAAAGGATACACTAGAACATATTCATGTGTGCTCTAAATGGACTTCTTTTAGCACATTTTTTTTAACGGAGAGACAAACAGATGGGAAACAGTGGGAAAAATAAGTATCATATGATGCCAATTCTCTCCAAATTAATATGATTTCAGTAAATTCAAACAATGCTGCCAATTAAAATCTCTACAGAGATTTTCTGGAAGCTCAAAAGTCTGATCCTAAAATTCATGGGGAATAGCAAAGAGCTAAAAATAAGAGAAACAATTTAATAAGTACAACAAGGAGGAAAACTCCCTAACTGATCTGATATTAAAACCTATTGTTAAAGCCACAATAATTAATGTAACATGGTTCTTGAGGAATAAATGAAGCAACACAACAGAATAGAGATGTATAGGACCAAAATGGCATCATAAATCAGTGGGAAAGAATGGACTCCTCAATGAATGGTACTAGGACAAATAGTTATCACATGGGGAAAACTTTTCCTACCTCACATTATACATCCGAAACAAATGCACAGGATATAAACATCATGAATAAGACTAGGAAGCCCATTCTATTAATACTAGATTAAAAGACAAGTAAACAGGATAGACTTCAGAGTAAGTAACACTTGGTCTAAGTTTTCTAAGAGAAGAAAAAGTCCACTAGCTGGCAAAGAGTATGGGTTAGAATGGTGGCGAAAGAGTGGAGGTGATGCAATGACAATGATTATGATGATGATGATAATTAAAAACTAACATTTAGGGAATTCCCTGGAGGTCTAGTGGTTAGGGGGCTTCCCTTGTGGCTCAGTTGGTAAAGAATCTGTCTGCAATGTGGGAAACCTGGATTTGATTCCTGGGTTGGGAAGATCCCCTGGAGAAGGGAAAGGATACCCACTCCAGTATTCTAGCCTGGAGAATGCCATGGACTAAGTCCATGGGGTCGCAAAGAGTCAGACACAACTGAGCAACTTTCAAAACTAGTGGTTAGGACTCTGGGACTTTCACTGCTGAGACTGCAGGTTCAATCCCTGGTCAAGGAACTAAGATTACACAAGCTGCATGGTGTGACCAAACCAGAAAACAAGAAAGAAAAAAAAAAAAGCTTAACATTCATTGTTTTACTTGTATTAACCTATTTATTGACTCCCAATCCAATAAGGTGTTTAATAGTATCATCATTACCCCTTTCTCTTTCAAACAAATGAGAAAACTGAGGTATACTTTCTTGCCAAACTCATACAATTAGTAAAGGAAAGAGCCTGGTACCCAGGCAGTCTGGTTCCAAGCCTTCATATTTAACAACTAAGTTATTCTGTTTCTCAAGAATGGAAAGGATATGGTGGGAATAATTCAACATAGCTAAGGCACGTGATGCAGTAATGAGTGACCAAGAAAGCCAAAGGCTAAAAAAGAAAAGGTGAGTGCAGATAAGAAAGGGCTTTAGAATAAGGGATTTTGTCTTATTAAGCTAGTTGCTGAATTAGATCATTGAACTCCTTGAGAATTTTGATATTTTCTCTCCAGAAAAATGTACATAGTACATACACACAAAATGGCAGTTTAGGTAGTTCACAGAGCTGTTACTGGCCCATGGAATTCAGGATGAGAAACACTGCAATGGGGGCATGGGAAGTCATTAACAAGGTACAGAGGGAAGCTACAAAGAGAAAAAGGTCAGAGCCACACCTTTGAAATACACTTTGACAACAGCAGGCAGAACAGACTAATGGAGGACCACCAACTAAAAGAATACTCAACAGGTCAAGTGAGAGATGATGGAGACTTGATGGGAAAGTGACAATAGGGTAGAAGGAGAATACAGATAAGGGATACTGCAATTACCTAAGACCAGCTGGATCTGGGGAATAAGAGGGAAGAAGGCAAGTCTCATGAGAAGAAAACTGAGTTATTTAACAAGTCAAGACTGCCCAAATCATATACTAGGAACTTTGCTAAGAGACAGAGACATGATTATTGAACAAGACAAAGATAATCCCTGCACTTAATAATCTACTGAGTTAATAAAAAATTGTTGAGTAATTCCACTACAGCAGAAGTATAACTTAAAAAAATCAGAAGGAATGAACCTAAGGGGAGAAAAAGAAAAAAAAAAAAAAAATCACAAAATAGGAGTGACCAATTTCATCCAACGACACTGAGCCCAGTAAAATGAGAAGACTAGTAACCTAAAAAACAAGTAATCAAAAAATTATTAAAAACCTTTACCAGAACAGTTTTAACTAAAGAGTTGAGAAGAAGCTTTATTATAGTATGAGTGCTTATGAGTGGTTAAATTACTGAAAATTAGCAACATGTAAAATGAAATGCTACTAAAATAAAATCTTAAAGACTTTGCTTAACATATCGTCTCCTGGGAGCCTTTTTATAAAACTGCCAATACTGCCTTTCTTTACACAATTGTGTGTGCTTGCTGTTGATTTTTTAAAAAATTAAACACATCATTATTTGGAGATAATTGCATAGGTGATTAATACTATAAAGAAAACAAAAGAATGAATAACCCAAAAAAGAGGATAGTGGTTATCTCTGGGAGTATGGGGTTCAAATGGAGGATGGGCATACAAGGAGACTCTAAGGGGCTGGAAAATGCTATATAATTTTTGATTTCAGTTAGTGAATAACCAGGGATTTGCTTTGTGACTAACTTTTAAACCACACGTGTGCATTCTGGCCATTCTTATGCATAAAATACATTTCATAAAAATGTTTAATATACATAAACCTGATACAATAAGATACATATCAAACCAAAACCTAGCTTTAAAAGATTTGAGACTAACATAGAACTAATAATAGTACCAAGTCTCACTTTTACATGACATTTTTTATCAAAATAAAGATTTCAAACTAGTAAAAAGATTCTAGCTTACAAACACATTACTAAAAAGGGATTTCCTCTAGTTTTCAAGTAATTTCAGCTGCAGAAGAAAATACTTTCAATTCACAAATCTATTTTTCACTCAGACATGGAAATTTTCTTAAAATAATTTTTACTTAAGCTTAAGTTGAGCACAAAGTCAATTTCCCAGATTCAATTTAACACGTGTCAAACTTAAGAAGACACGCAATTTAAAAACATAAACACACATAAATAAAACAAACAATACCTTATACAGCCTCCCCCAAATTTCCATTTTAACTATAAAAATAAATATTGCTTACCTGTTTCCTACTGAATCTTGAGAGATCTGAAAGTTTGGAATGATAGAAGAAACACCATATTCATCTTGATACTTCTTACAAGATTTGTAATGATGTCTCATGCGATAGAATTTAATCTGTAAATTATTGATTAAAAAAGCAATGTGACTTTCAAAAGAACAAACATTATATGATTCCATTCATATAAGGCAGAAGAGAATTCAGAGAGATAATGCAGAACATAGGTTACTAGATGGGGTGGGGAAGATGGCGGGGCAGGGGAACAGCAAGTTACAAGTTAACAGGTACAGATTTTCTGTTTGGGATGATGAAAAAATTCTGGAAATAGATAATGGTGACTGTTACACAATGCAGTGAATGTACTTAATACCACTGTATTGTACACTTAAAAATGGTGTGTTTTCTACCTTATCATTCATAATAGTGCACTAACTGTTCACTTGATGCCTCATTAAATTGTGTATATATGTATGTACATATATATAATACATATATCATATACATATGTTTTCTTAGCAAATGGAAATATATGTAGATATTTATTATATATAAAATAAGGTTTACCATGATCTTTCACTTATTAAAAAAAAAAACTAAGAAAAGGCTATTTTACATTATGCATTTTCACCATATTAAAAAATAAATTTAAAAATCTTTAATGTATTGTGACTTTTAGTTTAAAAGGGAACTCATTAAGATTTGAGACACTGCCAACAAGAGGAGAAAAATAAGACAAAAACAGGTAAGTAAATAATCATGTCAATGTATGGCAAAACCAATACAGTATTATAAAGAAAAATAAAGTAAAAATAAAATTTAAAAAAAAAAAAGAAAAAAAAATCCATTTAAACAAGAGACTTTTTTAAGTAAATTAATTCTAAAAATAAGAAGTTTCTGTCCATTAGATGCAGAGAAAATGGAGATGAGTCCAACAGTCCATAAACTCACCCTATAAATTAATAATTTTATATTTGAAAAAAATACTATTAATAGACAGAAAATAATATTAAAAGTATTAAGAAGTTACCTCATGGCACTAGGCATATTTTTCTTTAACTACTGTAACCTGGCAGAGTTAGAAAATGCTTTAAAAAACTAAGTTCCCAAATTAACACTTGGAACATTTTTCAGTTTCTCTCTAAGGAGTAGAGCCAGAAATCTCAAGTATATTTTCCAACTTCACTTCATTGCCTTGTCAATTAACACCTCCCTCAAAGAGATGGAAAATCAGGTATGTCTTGTGTGAATGCATAAAACAGCAATTGGTTTTGCTCAATGACTTTATTTGCTGTTTGAGAAAGTGGCTGTGATAAATCTATAAATAAGCCAATATACTCAAAGCCTAACTACCTCTACCATTTCACTCCCTCTCCAAATGACAAAATAAAATCCAGATTGGAGAATTAATGTCGCTTATTTGCCAATACCTGATTTTTCCCATCTGTTCCTTAAAAAGTAAGGAGTTTTCTGCCAAATACTTTGTGATTTTTTTAGATAAACACATATATATCCAAGTAGAGTGGGCAGTTAGAGTTCCCCTTGACTACATAACCCATTTGGCCCATTTCTACAGGCAAAATGACAATAATAATGCTACCAGAAAAACTACTTGAGAACTGAAAGTGTACCAGAAATGGGGTTTAAGGGAGTTAAATGCCGGTTTGTTCATTCAGTTTAGTAGGTAAATCAAGAGTGATTATTTTGAAAAAATGCCACGCTAAACGTTATGGCAAATTCAAGGACGTATCTTCTGGTCTCTGTTCTCAGTAAGTTTATTATCTAGTAAGATCTACAGCCATAGCTTTTCTGGCCTTTTTTACCCTATTCTCAGCCTAAATAATTTCTCTTCAAAACAGTACACACCAAGATAATTCAATCAGAAATTTCAGAACAGAAGTTTGACTTTCAGAGAACTGTATCACATTTACTCTACCTGTTTTGCACAGCATCTGCAGCTACCAGAAAATTTCCTCATGATATTTTCAAGGTCTAAGGCCCGTTCAGGACATGCTCTCTCTCTTCTAGTCACATTTCCACGACAGAGGGGACAATGTATTCCACTTTCTCTCATTGCAGTCAGGAAACACTTTCTACAGAAACTAAACCAAACATATGTG
The DNA here is from genome assembly GCF_023091745.1 of Budorcas taxicolor. Classification (NCBI taxonomy): domain Eukaryota; kingdom Metazoa; phylum Chordata; class Mammalia; order Artiodactyla; family Bovidae; genus Budorcas; species Budorcas taxicolor. Next base: position 25,723,964 of record NC_068931.1, read on the forward strand.
ACACATTACTACAGGAAAAAGTACTCTTTTCATTTTGATGAGTAAACACAGCAGTTATGAATACGTAATAATGCTAGGGTATTTGTATGTCAATAAATCTAGAATTTTTAAACTATATATTAATTTCTCAATATAAAACTAGTGTCTGGACTAGATGGGAATATAAAAGAAGCTACACGTAAGTCTTTTAATTTTTAACATACTACAGGAAAAATAGATATTATATAACATTATCAGAGAAAGCATGGTACAAAAGAGTGACTGAATCTTATCCTGTGTTGCTTAGCAGCTGTGTGATTTTTAGGCGACACACTCCACTAACAAAATGAGAGAAATGGACCACACATGAGCTTTTGTCTCAAACTGATATACTTCAAGATGTTGTTCTACATGATATGAATATGTCTCCTACAGAAACCTATTTCAGAAACTGAAGTATTCAAAGCAATTAAGGTTTCTCTGCTACAGAAACCTAATGATGCCCAAACTTCTGTGGTCAAGATATATGAAAATTCCCACAATATGCAATGGTACATAATTTGAGAAATACTTGAGAATCCATCTAGTTCTAAATATATATAACCAACATTCTAATTGCAACCAAATTCACCAAAATCTTCTCCCCTGACCTAAAAAAATACCAAAGTTGAATCTCTTGCTTTTAGAAAAAACAGATAAAAATCATAGCTTTCTCTATCTGGGATCCAGAATCATTTAATCCAAACCCCTATAAATACAAATACAAATCTTTCACATCTATACTATCAAAAGTGGAGAGGTAAAAGTATGATAACATATCACTCTGAGTTTCTCAACTATGTGGCACTGAACAAGTGACTCTTCTTTAAAATCAGTTTCCTCACACATACAATAATGTTTCTATGTATACTTGACAGGCTTGTTCAGAGAATTAAGACAGGTCATGTAGTCTTACTACATGTATAAAAACGTTTACTACAATACTTTTGACAGTCAGGAAAGTGCTCAATAAATATAAGGTAACATCACAAAGGTAGCACAGAAGAGATCACAATACATTAAAACATTAAAAATACTCATCATAACCAAGAGTCAAAGAAATGCAAAACAAACTAGATGGGGGATTTTTTTTTTCAGTTGTCAAAACACTAGTTTTTAAAAATAATAATAATAGACATAAAGGAGAGAAAAATTTATAAGTGCTCTGTATTTCTAAACTGCAACTTGCCAATAAATAACAAAATCCTTACTGAAGATGTTCCAAAACTCTGAATGCCATTTTCAGCTTTATTAACTACAGTTACAAAAACCATCATCTTTAAATTTAATTGTTTAAATTAAAAACTGAAATTTTGTTTACATTTTTTGGTAAATTTTTAGTACAACATATTTTAATTCTTTATTTCAATGTTTTCATTCTTTAATCAGAGGGACTGTTAAAAAGAAAAAAGGAGAGGAAGAGTCAAACAAAAAAAAGCCCATAAGACTAACTGGAACAATAGTCTAGATCATGATACGGTCTACATTAAGGCAGAGGTAGGAAGGAGGAATAGAGGATCACTGTTTTAGAAATATAGTTATCAATGTCTATGATCCTGTATGAAGGGAATGTCCTAAGTTAAAAAATAAAATATGACTTTTTGACAATTACTTGTGGGAGAACGAGAAAGAAAAGCATTTCTGATTTTGAAGACTGAGTAAAAAGTACCTGTATTAACCAAGTTAAGAAACACTGGAAAAGAAGAGCGAGTAAAAGGTGACAGTACTAACCAAGTTGAGAAATACTGGAAAAGTTGGTTTGACAGAAAACTACAAATTTAAAGCACCTACAAAAACCTCAATGCACAATATCCAGTAAACAAGTAGAAAGATGGATATGAAAATTAGGGAGAATATATGGAGAGCAGACAAGGTGAGACAAACACTAAAGAAACAATCTAGAGAAATATAAACATTTAAAGGAAGGTTTGAAGAACCAGAAGAACTAAGAGTAAATAATGTTATAGAAGCCCAGTCTAGTAAACTAACAAAAAGAAATAGTAATTAAGGAGATAAAGGTAAAGCCATCACCAAACTATGAAGCTTAACATTTCTCTTTAAATAAAAACTGAAACTGCCAAGCTTCCCTTAGTGGCTCAGTGCTAAAGAATCCACGTGCCAATGTGGGAGACACAGGTTCCATCCCAGATCCAAGATCCCACCTGCCACAGAGCAACTAAGCCCATGTGCTACAGCTATTAAGCCTGTGTTCTGGAGCCCAGGAGCCACAACTACTGAGCCCATGTGCCACAACTAAAGAGTCAATGTGCAGCAACTACCAAAGAACAGGCATGGCTGCTCATGCTTCACAAGAGAAGCCACAGCAATGAGAAGCCTGCACACGCCAACTGGAGAGTAGCTCCCATTCACCGCAATTAGGAAAAAAAAGGCCCACACAGCAACAAAGCCCCAATACAGCCATCAATAGATATACATAAAAAATTGTTGTTTTGAAAAATTGAAACTAAGTTCATATTAACAAAATTCATTACAAAAAAGATAACCATGCATAAAATTGATGGTGCATGAATGAACAAAATGAAGCAGGTTAGAATAACTATCAGCAGGTAAATTAGTCAATATGCTGGCTAACTTAATTAACTACAAATAAAATATAAACACAAAATACTAAAAGATTTTTTGAAACTTGATGTACAAACAAAAGTTGTATTGGGGGGAGTAAATAGAATAAAGCATAATTTCAAAGTACACTTATTCAATATCTAAAATAGTATCAATCTGATGACACGACATACCTGCCAGAATGACCAAAATGAAAAAAGTGGAAAATAACAAGTGTTCAGGATGATGTGAAACCAACCTAAATTTGCATTTGATGCTATAAAAGTATAAACTGACATGAATATTTTGAAGATTAATACAACCATTTGGCAGAATCTAATATAGACCAGTGGGCTTCCCCCATGGCTCAACAGTAAAGAATCTGCCTGCCATGCAGGAGCCTCAAGAGATTAGAGTTTAATCCCTACATCAGGAAGAACCCCTGGAGGAGGGGATGGCAACCTACTCCAGTATTCTTGCCTGGAGAATCTCATGGACACAGAAGCCCGGCAAGCAGTCCATGGGATCGCAGAGAGTCAGACACAACTGAAGCAACTTAGCACACACAATTACAGACCAGCAATTTCACTCCAAAGTATATACCCAACTGATTTGCATATATGATCAGAAGAAATGTCCTGGGAAGTTCACTGCCACACTATATGTAACAGCCAACAACACAAATGTCCATCAACAGAATAATGCATAAGCAATTACAGCATATCCACAAAATGGAAACTCTAATATACTGCAATGAGAATGAATTCAGATGAACAATGTTGAGCTTTGGAAGCCAGATACAAAAGACTACGAAGTGCATGATTCTACTCTTATAAAGATCAAAGAGCAGGTAAGACTACTGTTAAAAGTCAAAACCACGGTGTCCTGAAGAAATGGATATACAGCTCGGAGAAGTGAGGAGTTTCTAAAGTACTGGTGATGGAGTTCTGGCATTCTGTTGTTTGATACTGGTGTTGAATACACAGATGTGCTCGGTATGAAAAAAATTCGCTGAGCTGGAATTAAATTTTCTCAATTAGGAGTAAAAACAGGGGTAAATATGTTTAAACTTATAAAAATAACTAAATTATCTTCTAATGGGACCTAAAATAAAACAAACCAAAGCCCATCTGGGTTCTCTGCTGTATACTCGACTGAGCCTATCTATCTTTCCAACCAGGGATCAAACCCAGGTCTCCTGCATTGCAAGCAGATGATTTACCACCGAGCCACCAGGGAACCAAATGGATACAAAAACAATATGCTGTCTACTAGACACCCACCTCAAACCTAGGGACACATACAGACAAAGTGAGGGGCTGGAAAAAGATACTTCATGTAAATGGAGACCAAAAGAAAGTAGGAGTAGCAATACTCATATCAGATAAAGTAGACTTTTAAGACTATGACAAGAGAAAAAGAAGGACACTACACAATGATCAAGGAATCAACCCAAGAATAAATATAATAATTATAAACATATATGCACCCAACATAGGAGGACCTCAATATGTAAGGCAAATGCTAGCAAGTATGAAAGGGGAAATTAACAGTAGCATAGTAATAGTGGGGGACTTTAATACCCCACTTACACCTATGGATAAAACAACCAAACAGAAAATTAGCAAGGAAACACAAGCTCTAAATGATACAATGGACCAATTACATCTAGTTGATATCTACAGGGCATTTCACCCAAAAACAATGGATTTCACCTTTCTTTCAAGTGCACACAGAACATTCTCCAGGAGAGATCACATCCTGGGCCACAAATCTACCCATGGTAAATTTTAAAAATTAAAATGATTTCAAGCATCTTTCCTGATCACAAATGTGGTAAGATTAAATATCAACTACAGAAAGGAAAAAAAAAAAAAAACTACAAAAAACACAAACATATGGAGGCTAAACAACACGCTCCTGAATAACCGACTGATCACCGAAGAAATCAAAAAGGAAATCAAAATATGCATAGAAACAAATGAAAATGAAAACACAACAACACCTATGGGATTCAGTAAAAGCAGTGCTAAGAGGGAGGTTCATAGCAATACAAGCTTACCTCAGGAAACAAGAGAAACATCAAATAAGCAACTGAACTTTACACCTAAAGCAACTAGAAAAAGAAGAAAAGAAGAACCCCAAAGTTAATAGAAGGAAAGAAATCATAAAAATAAGAGTAGAAGTAAATGAAAAAGAAACGAAGGAGACTATAGCAAAGATCAACAAAACTAAAAGCTGGCTCTTTGAAAAGATAAATAAAATAGACAAACTGTTAGCCAGACTCATCAAGAAAAAAAAGGAGAAGAATCAAATCAATAAAGTTAGAAATGAAAATGGCGAAATCACAACAGACAACACAAATACAAAAGATCATAAGAGACTACTATGAGCAACTATATGCCAAAAACTGGGCAACTTGGAAGAAATGGACAAATTCTTAGAAAACTATAACCTTCCAAAACTGAGCCAGGAAGAAATAGAAAATCTAAACAGACCAATCACAAGCACAGACATCAAAACTGTAATAAAAATCTTCCAACAAGCAAAAAGCCCAGGACCAAATGGGATCACAGGCGACTTCTATCAAAAATTTAGAGAAGCGCTAACACTTATTCTAATCAAACTGTTCCAGAAAACTGCAGAGAAAGGCAAACTCCCAAACTCATTCTATGAGGCCACCATCACCTTGATACCAAAACCAGACAAAGATGCCATGAAAAAAGTAAACTACAGGCCATTATCACTGATGACCAAAGATGCAAACATCCTCAACAAAATTCTAGCAAACAGAATCCAGCAACATATTAAAAAGACCATACATCATGACCAAGTGGGCCTTATTCCAGGGATGCAAGAATTCTTCAATATTCACAAATCAATCAATGTGATACATCATATTAACAAATTGAAAATTAAAAACCATATGATTAACTCAACAATGCAGGGAAAGCCTTTGACAAAATTCAATACCCATTTATAATAAAAACGCTCCAGAAGGCAGGCATATAAAGAACATGGTGGTGGTTTAGTCACTAAGTCGTGTCCAACTCTTGTGATCCCATGGACTGTAGCCTGCAAGGCTCCTCTGTCCATGGGATTCTCCTTTGCAAGAATACTGGAGTGGGTTGCCATTTTCTCCTCCACATGATCTTCCCAAACCGGGAATCAAACCCAGGTCTCCTGTATTGCAGGCAGATTCTTTACCAACTGAGCTATTAGGGAAGACCCCACCTTGACATAATAAAAGTCATATACAACAAACCCAGAGCAAACATTATCCTCAATAGCAAAAAATTGAAAGCATTTTCTCTAAAATTAGGAACAAGACAAGGGTGCCCATGCTCACCACTACTATTCCACACAGTTTTGGAAGTCCTAGCCACAGCAATCTGAGAAGAGAAAGAAATAAAAGGAATCCAGACTGGAAAAGCAGCAGCAAAACTCTCAGTTTTTGCAGAGGACATGATCTTCTACAAAGAAAACCTTAAAGATACCACCAAAAAATTACTAGAGCTAATCAATGAATGTACTAAAATTACAGGATATAAAATTAATACACAGAAATTCCTCACATTCCTATACACTAACAATGAAAAAACAAAGATAATAAGAAAACAATCCCATTTACCACTGCAATGAAAACAATAAAATATTTAGGAATAAATCTACCTAAAGAAACAAAAGACCCAATATAGAAAACTATAAAACACTGATGAAAGAATCAAAGATGACACAAATAGATGGAGAAATAAGCCATGTTCGTGAATTGGAACAATCAATATACTGAAAAGGAGTTTATTACCCAAAGCAATCTATAGATTCAGTGCAATCCCTATCAAGCTACCAATGGTATTTTTCACAGATCCAGAACAACTAATTTCATAATTTGTATGGAAACACAAGAAACCTCGAATAGCCAAAGCAATCTTGAGAAAGAACAATGGAACAAGAAGAATCAACTTTCCTGACTTCAGATTATACTACAAACCTACAGCCATCAAGACAGTATGGTACTAGCACAAAGACAGAAATATAGACCAATGGAACAAAATAGAAAGTCCAGAGATAAATTCACACACCTATGGACACTTTATTACCTTTGACAAAGGAGGCAAAAATATGCAATGGAGAAAAGACAATCTCTTTAACAAGTGGTGCTGGGAAACTGGTCAACTACTTGTAAAACAATGAAACTAGAATACTTTCTAATACCATACACAAAAATGAATGCAAAATGGATTAAAAATCTAAATGTAAGACCAGAAACGATAGAACTCTTAGAGGAAAATATAGGCAGAACATTCTCTGATATAAATCGCCACAAGATCCACTATGACCAACCTCCCAGAGTAATGGAAATAAAACCAAAAATAAACAAATGGGAACTCGGTTCAGTTCAGTTTGGTCGCTAAGTCATGTTGGACTCTTTGCGACCACATGAATGGCAGCACCGAGGCCTCCCTGTCCATCACCAACTCCCAGAGTTCACTCAAACTCATGCCCATCGAGTCGGTGATGCCATCCAGCCATCTCATCCTCTGTTGTCCCCTTTTCCTCCTGCCCCCAATCCCTCTCACCGTCAGAGTCCTTTTCAATGACTCAACTCTTAGCATGAGTTGGCCAAAGTATTGGAGTTTCAGCTTCAGCATCAGTCCTTCCAATGAACACCCAGGACTGATCTCCTTTAGGATGGACTGGTTAGACCTCCTTGCAGTCCAAGGGACTCTCAAGAGTCTTCTCCAACACCACAGTTCAAAAGCATCAATTCTTCGGCCCTCAGCTTTCTTCACAGTCTGACTATCACATCCATACATGACCACTGGAAAAACGACAGCCTTGACTGGACAGATCTTTGTTGGAAAAGTAATGTCTCTGCTTTTGAATATGCTATCTAGGTTGGTCATAACTTTCCTTCCAAGGAGTAAGCGTCTTTTAATTTCATGACTGCAATCACCATCTGCAGTGATATTGGAGCCCCCCAAAATAAAGTCTGACACTGTTTCCACTGTTTCCCCATCTATTTCCCAGGAAGTGATGGGACCAGATGCCATGATCTTCGTTTTCTGAATGCTGAGCTATAAGTCAACTTTTCCACTCTCTTCTTTCACTTTCATCAAGAAGCTTTTTAGCTCCTCTTCACTTTCTGCCATAAGCGTGGTGTCATCTGCATATCTGAGGTTACTGATATTTCTCCAAGCAATCTTCAGTCCAGCTTGTGCTTCTTCCAGTCCAGCGTTTCTCATGATGTACTCTGCATATTAGTTAAATAAGCAGGGTGACAACATACAGCCTTGATGTACTCCTTTTCCTATTTGGAGCCAGTCTGTTGCTCCATGTCCAGTTCTAACTGTTTTTTCCTGACCTGCATATAGGTTTCTCAAGAGGCAGGTCGGGTGGTCTGGTATTCCCATCTCTTTCAAAATTTCCCACAGTTTATTGTGATCCACACAGTCAAAGGCTTTGGCATAGTCAATAAAGCAGAAATAGATGTTTTCTGGAACTCTCTTGCTTTTTCCATGATCCAGTGGATGTTGGCAATTTGATCTCTGGTTCCTCTGCCTTTTCTAAAACCAGCTTGAACATCTGGAAGTTCACAGTTCACATACTGCTGAAGCCTTGCTTGGAGGATTTTGAGCATTACTTTACTAGCGTGTGAGATGAGTGCAATTGTGCAGTAGTTTGAGCATTCTTTGACATTGCCTTTCTTTGGGATTGGAATGAAAACTGACCTGTTCCAGTCCTGTGGCCACTGCTGAGTTTTCCAAATGTGCTGGCATATTGAGTGCAGCACTTTCACAGCATCATCTTTCAGGATTTGAAACAGCTCCACTGGAATTCCATCACTTCCACTAGCTTTGTTCGTAGTGATGCTTTCTAAGGCCCACTTGACTTCACATTCCAGGATGTCTGGTTCTAGGTGAGTGATCACACCATCGTGATTATCTGGGTCGTGAAGATTTTTTTTCTACAGTTTTTCTGTGTATTCTTGCCACCTCTTCTTAATAACTTCTGCTTCTGTTAGGTCCATACCATTTCTGTCCTTTCTTGAGCCCATCTTTGCATGAATGTTCCCTTGGTATCTCTAATTTTCTTGAAGAGATTTCTAGTCTTTCTCATTCTGTTGTTTTCCTCTATTTCTTTGCATTGATCACTGAGGAAGTCTTTCTTATCTCTCCTTGCAATTCTTTGGAACTCTGCATTCAGATTCTTATATTTTTCCTTTTCTCCTTTGCTTTTCGCTTCTCTTCTTTTCACAGCTATTTGTAAGGCCTCCCCAGACAGCCATTTTGCTTTTTTGCATTTCTTTTTCTTGGGGATGGTCTTGATCCCTATCTCCTGTACAATGTCACCAACCTCTGTCCGTAGTTCATCAGGCACTCTGTCTATCAGATCTAGTCCTTTAAATCTATTTCTCACTTCCACTGTATAATCATAAGGGATTTGATTTAGGTCATACCTAAATGGTCTAGCAGTTTTCCCTACTTTCTTCAATTTAAGTCTGAATTTGGCAATAAGGAGTTCATGATCTGAGCCACAGTCAGCTCCTGGTCTTATTTTTGTTGACTGTATAGAGCTTCTCCATCTTTGGCTGCAAAGAATAGAATCAATCTGATTTCGGTGTTGACCATCTGGTGATGTCCATGTGTAGAGTCTTCTCTTGTGTTGTTGGAAGAGGGTGTTTGCTATGACCAGTGCATACTCTTGGCAAAACTCTATTAGCCTTTGCCCTGCTTATTCCATACTCCAAAGCCAAATTTGCCTGTTCCTCCAGGTGTTTCTTGACTTCCTACTTTTGCATTCCAGTCCCCTATAATGAAAAGAACATCTTTTTTGGGTGTTAGTTCTAAAAGGTCTTGTAGGTCTTCATAGAACCGTTCAACTTCAGCTTCTTCAGCGTTACTGGTTGGGGTATAGGCTTGGATTACTGTGATATTGAGTGGTTTGCCTTGGAAACGAACAGAGATCATTCTGTCACTTTTGAGATTGCATCCAAGTACTGCATTTTGGACTCTTTTGTTGACCATAATGGCTACTCCATTTCTTCTGAGGGATTCCTGCCCACAGTAGTAGATATAATGGTCATCTGAGTTAAAATTCACCCATTCCAGTCCATTTTAGTTCACTGATTCCTAGAATGTCGATGTTCACTCTTGCCATCTTCTGTTTGACCACTTCCAATTTGCTTTGACTCATGGACCTGACATTCCAGGTTCCTATGCAATATTGTTCTTTACAGCATCAGACCTTGCTTCTGTCACCAGTCACATCCACAACTGTTTTTGCTTTGGCTCCATCCCTTCATTCTTTCTGGAGTTATTTCTCCATTGATCTCCAGTAGCATATTGGGCACCTACTGACCCAGGGAGTTCCTCTTTCAGTACACTATCATTTTGCCTTTTCATACTGTTCATGGGGTTCTCAAGTCAAGAATACTGAAGTGGTTTGCCATTCCCGACCTAACTGATCTTAAAAGCTTTTGCACAGCAAAGGAAACTATAAGCAAGGTGAAAATGCAGCCTTCAAAATGGGAGAAAATAATAGCAAATGAAACACCAAACAAAGAATTAATCTCCAAAGCATACAAGCAGCTCATGCAGCTCAACACCAGAAAAACGAACCCCATCAAAAAAGTGGGCCAAAGAACTAAAGAGACATTTCTCCAAAGAAGACACACAGATGGCTAATAAACACATGAAAAGATGCTTAACATGAATCACTATTAGAGAAATGCAAATGAAAACCACAATGAGGTATCATCTCACAACAGTCAGAACGGCCGCCATCAAAAGTCTATGAACAATAAATGACGGAGAGAAGGCAACCCTCTTACATTGTTGGTGGGAACGCAAACTGGTACAGCCACTATGGAGAACAGTGTGGAGATTCCTTAAAAAACTGGAAATAGAACTTCCATACAACCCAGCAATCCCACTGCTGGGCGTACACACCAAGGAAACCAGAACTGAAAGACAAATGTACCCTAATGTTCATTGAGCACTTATAAACAGTTCACTGAGCTGTTTACAACAGCTAAGACATGGAAGCAACCTAGATATCCATCGGCAGATGAATGGCTAAGGAAGTTGGGGTACATATACACAGTGGACTATTACTCAGCTATAAAAAGGAATGCACTGGAATCAGTTCTAATGAAGTGGATGAAACTGGAGTCTATCGTACAGAGTGAAGTAAATCAGAAAAAGAAACACCAATACAGTATATTAATGCATATATATGGAATTCAGAAAGATGGTAACAACGATCCTATATGCAAGGCAGCAAAAGAGACACAGATGTAAAGAACAGACTTTTGGACTTTGGGATAAGGCAAGGGAGGAATGATTTGAGAGACTATCACTGAAACATGCATATTACCATATGTAAAAGAGATGACCAGGGCAAGTTCAATGCATGAAGCAGGGTACTCAAAGCCGGTACTCTGATGCAACCTAGAGGAATGGGGTGAAGAGGGAAGTGGGAGGGGATTCCGGATAGGGGGTCACATGTGCACCAGTGGCTGATTCATGTCAATATGTGGCAAAAACCACCACAATATTGTAAGGTAATTATCCTCAGTCACATCTGACTCTTTGCGACCCCATGGACTACAGCACGCCAGGCCTCCCTGTCCATCACCATCACCCAGAGCTTGCTCAAACTCATGTCCATCGAGTCAGTGATGCCATCCAACCATCTCATTCTCCATCATCCCCTTTTCCTCCTGCCTTCAATTTTTTCCAGTACCAGAGTCTTTTCCAATGAGTCAGTTCTTCACATCAGGTGGCCGAAGTATTAGAGTTTCAGCTTCAACATCAGTCCTTCCAATGAATATTCAGGACTGACTTCCTTTAGGATGGACTGCTTTGATCTCCTTGCAGTCCAAGGGACTCTCAAGAGTCTTCTCCAACACCACAGTCCAAAAGAATCAATTCTTTGCTGCTCGGCTTTCTTCATAGTTCAACTGTCACATCCACACATGCCTACTGGAAAAACCATAGATTTGACTATACAGACCTCTGTCAGCTAAGTAATGTCTCTGCTTTTTAATATGCTGTGTAGGTTGGTCATAGCTTTTCTTCCAAGAAGCACGCAATCTTATCATTTCATGGCTGCAGTCACCATCTGCAGTGATTTTGGAGACCAAAAAAATAAAGTCTATTGCTGTTTCCATTGTTTCCCCATCTATTTGCCATGGACTGATGGGACTGGATGTCATGACATTAGTTTTTTGAATGTTGAGCTTTAAGCCAACTCTTTTACTCTCCTCTTTCATTTTCATCATGAGGTTCTTTGGTTTTTCTTCACTTTCTGCCACAAGGGTGGTGTCATCTGCATATCTGAGGTTACTGATATTTCTCCCAGCAATTTTGATTCCAGCTTGTGCTTCATCCAACTCGGCATTTCGCATGATATACTCTGCATATAAGTTAAATAAGCAGGGTAACAATACACAGCCTTGACGTACCCCTTTCCCAATTTGGAACCAGTCTGTTGTTCCATGTCTGGTTCTAACTCTTGCTTCTTGACCTGCATATAGATTTCTCAGGAGGCAGGTAGGGTGGTCTGGTATTCCCATCTCTTGAAGAATTTTCCACACTTTGTTGTGATCCACACAATCAAAAGCTTTGGCATAGTCAATAAAGGAGATGTTTTTCTGGAACTTGCTTGCTTATTTTATGATCCAACAGATACTGGCAATTTGACCTCTGGTTCCTCTGCCTTTTCTAAATCCAGCTTGAACACCATCTTTCAGGATTTGAAATAGCTCAACTGGAATTCCATCACGTCCACTAGCTTTGTTCATAGTGATGCTTCCTAAAGCTCACTTGACTTCCTAAGGCCCAGTGAAAACTGGTTCCATTTAAAAGGATGAAAAATTCTTCCTAACAATTGTCAGCTCTCATCTAAAGTTATGTTGGTGGCTGCAAAAAAGTTCATGATTATTTCTTTTATCCAACTGAAATGACCTTCTTTCTTATCATGCTATCTGAGTTATACTGTCTGATATTAGTATTTCTATACCAGCATTCTTTGGGCTGACACACAAATACACTCAGAGAAGTTAGCACATTTACTCTCTGAAAGACTCAGTTCTGGTAAAATTACACATGCATTCCTAGAAATTACTGCACTATGCAAAGTCATCCAGTAAAAATCAAAGAGCTTATGGGAAAAATGGGACTGGGGCAAAACTCAAATGTGAACATCCAAAAGAATACTCCATGTAAAGTTTTAATTTAGCCTGAAAAAAGTACACACTGCTCATTACAATAATTATGGGAAAGAGTATTTTAGCTTTTTTTATGTTTTATATTCCCTAAGGGAAATGCTGTAAGCAAGTATGAATACAATTTTTATGTACACTATGCTACCATCTGTGTAAAAAAAGGGAGGGGAAAGAATATATGTTCAGATTTGCTTATGTATATGTAAAACTTCTGAAAAGATATCAGAAATGGGCAGAGGTGGATGCAACAAGTGACAATAGGAATAAGATTTGGGGAAGTTCTCTGCTGGCCTAGTGGTTAGGATTTCAAGCCTTCATTTCTGTGGCCTGGGTTCAATTCCTGGTCAAGGAACTGAGATCCTGCAAACCATGTGGCTTGGCCAAAAAAAAAAAACCCTAAGTCAAATCTTAGTAACTAAGCACAGCTATCCTTTAAATAGATACTAAAACTACCTCTTAAAGACTGGTAAAAATATATCTTAGAAAGCAAAACTGATTTACAAAGGTGCAAAAACAGTTTAATGGAGGAAAGATAGAGTTTTTAATAAATGATGCTAGAGCAACTGAAAATCCATAGACCAAAAAAATAAACTCCACTCAAATTGCCCCTTTATATAAAGTTAACTCAAAATAGATCACAGACTGTAGTAAAGTGGGTAATGGCCATCCAAAGATATAGTCACTTCATAATTCCCAGGACAAGATAGTATCACCTTATAAGAGATCTGATTACTGTTAAGGATTGGGGATGAAGAAATTAGCTGGGATTATCTAAGTGGGTTCCAAATGCTACAAGTCTTTGTAAAAGAGGCAGAGGGAAATCTGACACAAACACACAGAAGAAAGCCATACTGAGATGGAGGACAAGACTGGAGTGATGTGGCCCCCAGCTTCTCAAGGCCCTGCCAACACCTTGACTTTGGCTCACTGAAACTGATTTCAAACTTCTATCCTACAGAACTGTGAAAAAATTCATTTCTGTTGTTTTTAAGTCATCAAGTTTGTAGTAATTTGTCATAGCAGTCCTAGGACACCAATTCACAGAGCAAAATGCAAAACATAAACCTTTCAGAAAAAGGTAGAAAATATTTAGAATACAGAGCTAGACAGAGTTCTTAGACTTAATGATGAAAACACATTTCACAAGAGGAAAAATGATAAAGTGGACATTATAGAAATCCTAAATGTTTGCTGTGCAAAGACTGTTAAAAAGATAAGATAATCCAAAGACTGGGAAGAAAAAATTGTAAATCACGTATCTAACAAAGGATTAGTATCTAGAATACATTAAAAAGTCTCGAAGCTCAAAAGGAAAAAGCAAATAATCCAATTAAAAAACATAGCCAAAAGAAACTGAACAGATATGATGCTAATTTTATCTGAGAAGATACAGATACTAAATAAGCACATGAAAAGATGTTTAACATCATCAGCCATTAGTAAAATGCAAATTAAAGTTATCAGATATCACTGCACACATTGAAATGGGTTAAATTTTTTAAAATGGACAACATGAAATGCTGGTGAGGATACAAAGAAACTGGATCACTCATACATTGCTGGTGGAAATGTAAAATGGTACAGACACCATAGGAAATAATCTGGCATTTTCTTAAAAGATAAAACATGCAACCACCATATGATCCACTAATTGTGTTCTTGGGCATTTATCCTAGAGGAATGAAAGTTTATGTTCACACAAAAATCTGTACATGATTATTTATAGCAGCTCAATTTAAAATAGTCAAAAACTGACTATTCCAGATTGCCTTCAGTGGATCAATGTTTAATCAAAATGCAGTACATCCGTACCATGTATGCATGCATATTCACCAATAAGAGGAAATAATGATAACACACAAAAACCTGAATCTCTAGAGAACTGTGCTGAGGGAAAAAAGAAATCCCAAAAAATTATATATTGTTTGATTCCATTTATATAACATTACATAACATTCTCTCTTCGGTAACGGCTCCATTGAAATATGAGGATGAGATGGCTGGATATAGCATCACCAATGCAATGGACATGAACTTGGGCACACTTTGGGAGATGGTGAAGGACAGGGAGGCCTGGTGTGCTGCAGTCCACAGGGTCACAAAGAGTCAGACACAACTGGGCGACTGAACAACAACAACTATTGAGATAAAACTCATATACCATACCCCATTCACCCATTTAAAGCATACATTTCAGTGAGTTTTTGTGTGTGTGTGTGTTTTACAGAGTTGTGCCATATTTAAGATTCTTGAAATGACAAAATTATGGAAAGAGAGAACATAAGAATATTAGTGCTTGCCAAGGGTGAAGGAGGGACAGAGTGAAATCAAGAGGAAAGTGGGTGTGACTATACAAGAAATATAGGAAAAATCTTTGTGGTGATGGAAATGTTCTTTATCAATGAGATATCCTGGTTTTATTTACAAGACATTATGATTAACGGAAACTGGGTCAGGGTACACAATTTGTCTATTATTTCTTATAACTACATGTGAATCTACAATAATCTCAAAATAAATAACTTATCCATATATTATAATGAATATTCACCTAATAATATGTTTTAAGTACTTACTACATAACAGACACTAGGGATACATCAGGGAACAAAAGCGATGAAAATCCCTACCTTGATGGGACTTACAATCCCAAAACAGTTAACAAGTCATATGATACTGTGCTAAAAATTAGCAAAAGTTACTAATGAAAGTGAAAAATCCCCAAAGAATCAAATTAGAAGAATTCAAATATACTAAAGAGATTTTAGAAACAATAGAAAAGGAATGCCCTCTAAGAAATACTAAGGTCAACTAAATAGGCAAATTAATAATGATTCAAAACCATATCTTAGTAGATTCCAAGTAAGTCTGAAAATGGACAATTTTCTTTAGAAGACTCAACAAACAGAAAAAAATGGACAGCATTATAACTTAGATAAAGGGAATCAAGTATCTCAAATCTGAAAGTATAATAAGATACAGTAATCTACCAAAACAAACAAAAGGCAGGAAAATAATGTAAAGTAAGTAATAAATTACAATGAATTATTACTGAATCAGTCATAGAAATGGCCACAAATGTACATAAAGTACACTCTGAACAATAAAATTATAAATTAGGATATAAATATTTAGTATGGAAAAACGCATATAGCTTGCTAGCAACTAAAGAAACAAATTGTAAAGTGACTTCTAGACACCATTATAAACTGTATTAAACTAACAAAATACTGGCTTACAAAAAAAGCTGGCAAAATACAGATATATTTTAATAGTATTAATGGCATTGTGTAAGCCCAGTTTTGTAGAAAGCAACATGACATCTATACAAACAGCAGAAACTATTTTTTGAGCATTTAACATGTGCTAGGCAGGGTTCCAGAAATTTTATCTTAACATATACTATCTTAAATTCTTAATAATGAATAAATGTTTAAAAGTTCCTTTATTTTACAGATAAGGAAACCAAGACTTTTTAAAAAATAAGTAAACGGGGCTTCCCTGGTGGTTCAATGGCTAAGACTGAGTTCCCAAGGCAGAGGCCCGGTTCAAGCCCTGGTCAGGGAACTAGATCCCACTTGCCACAACTAGGAGTTTGCATGCCACAACAAAAAGACCCCACATGTCACAATGAAGACCCAGCATGGCCAAAGAAATAAGTATCTTTATAAATAAACCTGTAAGAGACTAAGGCAAGGTGTTTCTTCATTGAAAAACAAGGTCCTGAATGTTCCCCCACCCCAAAATACTCTATATACAAACACAGTCCTCCACAAATTAACACCTACATATCACTTAAACCTCAGCAACAATTTCACTTCCTCAAGAAAGGTCTTTGACTACTGAACCATCCACTCACCAACCCACCTAGATCTGCCCCCCTTCTTATACTTGCTCTTTCAACCTACAGGTTTGTAACTACACATTTATCTGACTGTTTATTTGAACTAAAATGTGTCCCATCAATGCCTGAGGGCAGGGATCATATCTAACTGCACACCACTGTATGACCAGCACTGTAACACAGAGCTGGGCACTTAGTTGTTGCTCAGTCACTAAGTCAATTCCGGCTCTTTGTGACCCCATGGACTGCAGCACACCAGGTTCCTTTGTCCTCCACTATCTCACAGAGTTTGCTCAAATTCATGTCCATTGAATCAGCGATACTACATAACCATCTCATCCTCTGCCACCCACTTCTCCTTTTGCCTTCAATCTAGTAGGCACTGAATGCTAACCTACATTCAAAAATTTACTTAACCCAAAATACAATCCACAGTCCTCAAATCAAAACCATGAGCACCTTTCAGGTACAAAATACTTCAATACAGCTATAATCGTTCTTGTGTGACACAGCTGACAAATTCCCTTGTATTTACCCTCTGACCCAGCAATTCCACTTGTGAGAATTATCTTACAGGAAAAACTCTCACATGTGAAATGGTATTCACATAAGTTTAATCACTGTGACACTATCTGTAACAGCAAAAAGATTGGAAACAACCTACGTGTCCATCAGGTAAGAAATTAGATATATAACTAATGATACATCAAACAACGGAATACTTGAACACTCAGTATGTTCCAAAGGGGTCAGGAATTTCTGTCTGGTTTGTTGAACCCCTAGAGTCCTAGAATATACAATAGTACTGTCAGCACATAATGGACACTCAGTGTTGGCTGAATGAATTAATGAAAACTCTACAACCAGAAAAAAAAGAGAAAGAAAGAAGGCCCTTTATGTACTGATATAGAATAACCTCCGC
Organism: Budorcas taxicolor; assembly: GCF_023091745.1. Taxonomy (NCBI): domain Eukaryota; kingdom Metazoa; phylum Chordata; class Mammalia; order Artiodactyla; family Bovidae; genus Budorcas; species Budorcas taxicolor. Next base: position 25,741,541 of record NC_068931.1, read on the forward strand.
TACACTAAAACATGAAAATAGCAATGTAGAAAACAGTGCACATAGTATGCACTCTGGAAGAATATATAAGGTAATAATGACTGTGGGAGACAATTATATTATTTCCTTTTGTACCTTTAAAATTGTGAATTACAATATTCTCCATTCACAATAATACCTTTGGTATTAAACATATGGACCAAAACACTAGAAATAAGATTCCTTCTTGCTTACAAAAATAATCTAGCTCTTCATGTTAGATGCTAAATTAAAAATATTTTTATATTTTGATGGGTTTTGAAAACTATAAAATATACATACAAGATTATTACTATCATTCACAAACATTACCTCGTTTGGTCCGTCCAATAACACTGAGAAACAGGCTGCTTCTACCCCTGTTTTATGGAGAAGAAAACAGGCTAAAAGGAGATAAATCGCTTGACCAAGTGATACAGCTAGTAAGCTGTGGGCTCCAAACACAAACCCATTCATATAATTATTCAGTATGTAAAAGTAGACCTGGGTTGCTGCCTTTTAAGAGCTTACAGTCTAAATGGAGAAAATGGCATCCATCAAATCAACTGACTCCAAAAATATTATGATTATAAACTGTGATAAGTGGTGCACAAAGAAAGTTATTCAGGTCTTTTATTTCCATTCTACTGTTTTTGCCTCTGTACCATCATGCACATTTCTTCAAATACAAAACTGCTCATCTCCCTTTCACTAGACTATCTGAATTTGCTAGACAAAGTTTATTTCAAAACAAACTAGAAGGGAGACGGAAAAAAGGTACAAGTCAAGATAACTAGAACTATTTTGATATATCAAAGGAGCCTGCATCTTTAGGAAAGTGAAACAATTTAAAAGGTTATCTTTAAATTTCTCCTAACTTTAAGCAAATGCCAGATGAATTTTCCTTATCCATTCTCCAAACAACAGGTTGATCAGACATTGGGAGAGAAAAGCAACTTTCCCATCCATCAAGCTCCTGCTTCACTATCAATTTAAAATTGTATACTTTTTATCTTCCTAGTGTATAATCAAAATCATTTCCCAAAATAACTTAAAACTTTTTCAAAAATCAGATATTTCAAGGTAGTCTTCAAGACTAAATCAAATCAATCTTGTTATATAATTAAATAGCATAGTTTTTTAATGATACCACTTTATAAATATTTTTCAAAAACATTTAAAGTCTTCAAAACTTTAAGAAAAAGATGGCCTAGAGCAGCATTTATTACATCAGCCAGAAACCATATGAGCCTGGCTTTCAGAATTATAATTAGTAATAATTATACTATAAAAGTATAATAAAAGAAGAAATTTTAAAAATATGTATTTAGAGCATGAATGCCAAACAGGATATCTATAAAGTTGCTCAAATTATAAGAAACATTAAGTGAAAACTGAGGGACTGGATAATCCAAAGCAGGTCAGCAAAGAATCATAAACACACGCACAAAAATCATACAAATCTGTGCTTAATGTGAAGTGGAAGCTGATCTATATCAGCTCATTTTAAAAGATGCTTCCTGGGACTTCCCTGGTCATCCAGTGGTTAAGACTCTATGCTCCCAATTTAACGGAGCACAGGTTAGATTCTTGGCCAGGGAACTAAGGTCCTGCATGCAGCCTGGTGCCACAAAAATAAATAAATAAAAGATGCTTCCTTACATACATGCCCCAAAGCAAATGGATTAGACTTCCATTTTTAACAGTCTGGCAAGGCATTAACTTGTCGTATGTAATTTTCACTGTGATAGAGCTTAGATCTAACAGCATACAGAGTTATTTCCTTAACCATTCAAAATAGACAAAGGTTTGGTTCACTACTGTACAGCGCAGGGAGCTCAGCTTGGTGCTCTGTGGTGACCTAGACGCGTGGGATAGGTGTGTGTGGAGACTGGTGGGGGCGGAGGGGGGCAGGTTCCAAGAGGACATATGTATACATACAGTTGCTTTCCCTTTGTTGTACAGCAAAAATCAGCACAACATTGTAAGGCCACTATACCCCAATAAAAAACAAAAAACACCTTAATTCCTACACTAAAAAAAAACACTCACTCAGTAAAAGCCAAAGTTCTTACAACGTTCTGTAAGGCCCTGCTCATAGTACTTAATACTTCCTAACAAACTGTATGACTTATTTGCCATGTTGCCTATTGCCTACCTCCCCAACTAGAATGTTAGTTCAGCAAAGAGAAAAATTTTGTTTTGTTTCTGCCTGGTACATAGTAAGTATTCAATAAAGATTTTTTGAATGAATGGGAAAAAAAAGGGAGGCTTGGTTCAAAAAGCTTTTGAAGATTACAAAGGATAAAAGCAAGAGAGATAAATACTTTACCATTATGCCAGTCTGTACCTTCTGAAACATACCTGCTCAACTTTAATATTGTTAATTAATCTTTACGTGTTTTTCAAAAATCTGACCACTCTAAGGCATCTGACACTCCTGACTACCTTTTCCTTAAAATTCTTCTTGGTTGCTTGTCACACTCTATCCTCATTTTCTTTCTATTCTGTCTAATCCTTCTCAGGCTGCACTTTTCTCAGCTCCACATTTAAACATATGTTCTCCGGAACTTTGTTCCATCTCAATCTCTGTTATCTTTCAATTTATATACCTCCTCCAGTGGCTTCATCCATACTCATAGCTTTAGTTCCATGTATTCTAGATCTCTGTACATACACTTAACTACTGGGCAATCATCATCTTACACAGTCTCCTTAAAATGTCAGGAACCTTTTCTCTCCAGTCCCTCTACTGTTACCTTGGTTCAAGTTCTAATCATTTCTCTCTGACAGAGCAATGAATGATCTCTTCACTAATTCCACCAGTACCCGGCTAGACCATGTTAGTAACTGTAAGTATTCTAAAATTTAAATGTGACCATACTGCTCCCCTGACAGAATTATTCAGTAGATCTTTATGGCTTTCAGCAAGAAGTTCAAATTGGCTTACACAGTAAATTCCTGCCAACATCTCTAAACTCCATCTCACAACTCTCATCTTTGGCTCCAGCCAAACTTTATAACCTGGAAACAGTCATCCCTGATAATCCCTCCCCGTGCTGTACACCTAATCAGGGTATTCCCCAACAAACCCTGAAATACCAACTCTGACCTAAACTATTACTTCATCCAGGAACTCTCTCCTCTACTTAGCTACCTGCTTTCAAAGCTCACATAAATTTTCCTCAATTTCTTCCATACCAATCATATTCAGATACAGATCTTCTCCATTAAACTGTGAACATTCTCCAGAGAAAGAGCACTTCGTATTCTCTGTACCTGACACCGAGAAGGCATCCAACAAGAGCTGTTTGAAGCAATGTTACTCTTGCGTTAGTCACTCAGTCATGTCTGACTCTTTTGAGACCCCATGGACTGTAGCTTGCCAGGCTCCTCTGTTCATGGAATTCACCAGGCGAGAATACTGGAGTGGGTAGCCATTCCCTTCTCCAGGGGATCTTCCCAACCCAGGGATGGAACCCCGATCTCCTGCATTTCAGGCGGATTCTTTACCATCTGAGCCACCAGGGAATGAATGAGGATTAAATGGGAATGTATTTTTTTGGTAAGGTTATTCCAGTGATAATGAATCTGCTCCTTTTACCAGAACGGGCAAATCCTTCACCGCCGTTGAAATGGCATAAGGGCCCAAAGCTCTCATCACCTCATCTCTCACTGCTACTGCTAAGTCACCTCAGTTGTGTCCAACCCTGTGCGACCCCAGACAGAGATGGCAACCCACCAGGCTCCCCTGTCCCTGGGATTCTCCAGGCAAGAACACTGGAGTGGGTTGCCATTTCCTTAACTAGTGCATGAAAGTGAAAAGCAAAAGTGAAGTCGCTCAGTCGTGTCCAACTCCTAGCGACCCCATGGACTGCAGCCTACCAGGCTCCTCCGTCCAAGGGATTTTCCAGGCAAGAGTACTGGAGTGGGGTGCTGTTGCCTTCTCTGTATCTCTCACTACTCACGGACAAAAAATTTCTTTTGTAGCTAAATATAAATTTGTTTGAGGCCCAGGTTTGTTCTCTGTGAAAGGGGAAGAACAAATGACATTCTAAACTAGGTTTTTACAATATGATTTTATTTCCCCACTAAACTCCTTCTAATAATACCCTGTTCTACCATCATCACCCTTTCCAAAGAAAATCTTTTCTCCTTCCACCTTAATTTATTGTTTAGTCAGAACCTTAGAGCAACTGTGTATGTGTTTGACGGAGGACGGTGTGGGTAAAGGAGGGGATGGAGGGTGAGTAGAACGTGTCCATTTCTCTTACCAAAATCTAGTCCCTATTTTATTTCCACATCCCAGCCCAAAGAAGATGATTTGAGAAAAACCCTCAACAAATCATCTCCACACTCATTTCCACAGCCTTGAGGTCAAGCCAAACTACAGTCTGATTTAACAAAATGTCTCACAAGGGAAGTGAACCAGGGCAAACTGCATGGAATTTTGAGGGGAACTAGAGATTACCATGAGCTCCAGGAGGTCAATGACCCAATGAGTACTAGAAATGATTCTGTCCAAAAAAGACCTATACTTCCTTACTTTGCCCTCCTTCCCTCCTTTTCTTCTATCCACTGCCAGCCCAAGCGCATGCAAGGAACCAAGTTAAAATAAACACTTGAAGATTAAAAGCCAAAAGGCATACACTGTGCCTTAAACATCTCAAGATATTCTTTTAACTACCTGCATTTGTTGCACCAAATAATAAAAGAATAAAGACTGTCATTCATCTCCTATAAGCGGAAAAACTGTAACTGGTTTAACTTCTATTAAGAAAAGTCACATATTCTTGGGCTCATACAAGCACTACAGAAGAGGATTAAGGAAGACAACAGATTTGGAATCGGAGTGCGAAGAGTGGGTACCAAGAAACAGCTGTAAGGAAATTTAAGACTAACCTCAAATTCAACAACCAATTATTCACAAAATTATAGAACCCAGCGGAAAGAAAAATCGATTTAGAAAATGGTTCGATTCCTTTCAGCAATTTGCAAGCACACAGAACTTTCAAGACTGGGTGTATTTGTTTCAAAACGAGATTTCCAAGCCTCACCTGCCAGAAATTCTTTTGTAAGTTGGGAATGGAGCCTAGGAATTGATGTGTTTATTTAAAATGTTCCCCCAGAGACCCCGATAGGCAGTCAGGTTTGTCAGAAGTGCTATCTACCTTTACAAGAAGAGCTCCTTCTAATTCTTACTAACACCCTAGTAGCCTCTATTAATTATCGAAGTGCTTCCTTTAAATATGCCAAATCGAACAGCACCAAGCCACCTCAACCAACCCCTCGCCCTCCCTACGGTTACAGCCTTCATTTCAGTTCATTCCTCACAAGAGCCGTCTTTCTCATTTCCATCGTTGTAGCATTCAAGTAATGAGCAGAATGGTAAAACAAAGGGAAACTATCACTTCAATACCCGGAAATCCTGTCAGTTCTAACATATGAGGGAAGCCAATCCATTCTAGAGCATTCCAACCTGCATTGAATTTTGAACCGATTAAAACACTCTCAAGGGTGGTCTGTGAAGCGGGACTGAAAGGTTAAGTTAGACAAGAGCTCTAAATCTGGAAACGATGGGCGGCCAAGGTCCTGAAAGGAAAAGGGAGACCTGAGAGCCGGGGTGGGGGGTGGGGTCGCGGAGCGCGGCGAGCGGGCACCTCAGGCCGGTTTTGACACTCGACACCCCAGCCTTCACTCGGGTTGCTAGGAAACAAAAAAGGCTCCACGTTCTCTGCAGCTCCTCCCGGACCCTCAGCAGAGAGCAGGGGCCCCGAGGAGAGAGGACGCCATGGGGACTGGCCTGGGCACTGCCCCGGGGGCGCGACGACGAGGGGGGGCCGGGCGCAGTGAGCGGGCCGCGAGTTCGGCGGCAGGGCGGCCCGGCCTCCGACTGACCGGGAATGGGCCCTCAGCGCCGAGCTGAGGAGAGGGGAGGCCGCGGCGGGCTCGGCTCCCACCAGGCCGCGTCCCAGGCCCCAGGGCGGGGTGCGGGGCCTAAACCACCACCCGGCTCCGCGCGGGGGAGGGGGCGTCTACTCACACGTGCTGACAGGCCGCAGTCCGCACGGGCGTCTTGAGCACCTCCTGACAGACGGGGCAGTAGAAATCATCTTCGGTGTAGGACGTGGCCGCTGAGAGCTCCTCGGCCATGGTGGGCACGAAGGATGAAGGCGATGGCGGCGGCAGCGGCCGAGGTGGCGGTGGCGGCCAGGGGCCCTACTCCCAGCGCGAACCCGAAGGGGGGCGGGGAATCGCGTCAGGAAGCCGCTCGCGCCAGGAAGCAGGAGGGGCCCCGGGGGGCGGGGCCCGGGAGGGGCGGGGCCGAGCGCGGAGACGCTACGGCCGCTCGCGCCGGGCGAGGGTCGTGCCCTGGGGCGCTGTTCCCACAGGGGCAGGACGGGAAGGCGGCGCCTAGCGGGAGGCGGTGGCCGAGAGCCCGACGATTGGCTTCACGGTCGCTTCCGCTCGAGCCAGGAGCCTCCCCTCTCACCTGGGAAGGGCGTTCCTAGCCCTTCCCCCGCCCAGGGCCACACCCTTACCTGGCTCCGCAGGGCTCCGCGACCCCGCCCTCAGCCCTCTGCTGCGCTTCTAACCTCGCTTTTCCCCGGCTTTTAGGCTCCTTTCTCCCACTCGCTCCACGAAACCCCTCTCCCACCCGCGCGGCAGTCGGTCTCCGGGCGGCAACCTACCCAGTACCTCGGCTCCCCGCCCCACACCGCCCGACCCCGCCCTGTGCCCGCCTCACGCCCCGCCCCCCGCACTCAGCTTGCATAGACTCTCACTTAGGAGCCCCAGAACCCCGAGGCTGGTGAACACGCTTCCTCGGCTAAAGTTCGTAGAGAATCCCGGCGTCGTAGTTGGGCTTCTTGTCCAGCCTTTGCCGCCTTCGCAGCCGAGGCCGGGAGGGGAGAGACGGGCGGCATACGTGGTGCACATCGACCCGAAACGGGGCCGATCCCGAGGCTCATGGTGCACCGGGATACCGCCGCCCACTCCAGCTGCTCTCCCGGGTCATCGCTCTGCCCGAGCGGGCGGCGAGCCTGGGATGGAGGAGAGGCGGTAACGCGGCCTCCATAGCAACCGGCGCTTGTAGCCCACAGCAGCTTGTGACATCACCAGCTGGGTGCTCACCTGTACCCCTCAGCCTCCCTCCAGCAAGGATCCCATCTCTCAGAACTCCTATCAAATATACTGGTGTTTTCAGGAATTTTTCCATTAAAAAAAAATTGCCTTGCCTAATAGTGTTAAAGATTTGGTCCTTGTCAGAATGTTTTGATCTTGCCAAGGTGTGTTCTGTAATAATCCGTTATGGGATTTTAATCCTTTGGTGAAAAAAAATTATAGATAAGCCTCCTTAAGAGGCTTTAGACCTCATCTTCAGACCTTAACACAGTGAGTTACAGTCACAAATACAGTTTTCCACCAACACCATTGTTTTGTTATTTGATAGCTTCGAAGAAAAATGAGGTAGAAGCATGGATCTAGGCATTTTACCGTAATCAACTAAATGTTTTTTTAATGAGTCCTTAATTCCAAGATATAGCCCCACAATTGATAAGTGAATAAGATGAGGTCACAATTACATGAACAGAGCTAAAGAAATATAGAACATCATAAAGCATCCTCAATTTACTTGAGGAAAGAAAAAGTTTCATTACCATGCTTTGTTAAAGCGTTCCACTATGAATAAATGAATCAACTAGGAGCCACTGAAAGGACTTAATTCAATTCTGTCATTTATTGTCTACATTGTTCTTGGCACTGTGATAAACGTCATGCAGGTGTCATCAACTTTTTAAAAATATTTATTTGTCCTGGGCCTTAGTTGTGGCACTTGAGGTTTTGGATCTTCATCTGGGCATGTTGTTGTTCAGTTGCCCAGTTGTGTCCAACTCTTCACAGCCCCATGGACTGCACCGAGCAGGCCAGGCCTCCCTGTGCCTCACCATCTCCCGGAATTTGCCCAAGTTCACTTTGTCCACTGCATCGATGACACCATCCAGACATCTCATCCTCTGACACCCTTGTCTCCTGCCTTCAGTCTTTTCCAGCATCAGTGTCTTTTCCAATGAGTCCAGTGTTTGCGTCAGATGACCAAAGTACTGGAGCTTCAGTTTCAACATGAGTCCTTCCAATGAATATTCAGGGTTGACTGGTTTGATCTCTCTCCTTGCTGTCCAAGGAACTCTCAAGAGTCTTCTCCAGCACCACAGTTTAAAACCAACAATTCTCAGCACTCTGCCTTCTTTACAGACTAGCTCTCAAAACCGTAAATGACTGCTGGAAGACCATAGCCATGACTATATGGACCTTTGTCAGCATGGTTATCAAGAGGTTCTTTAGTTCTTCACTTCCTGCCATAAGAGTGGTATCATCTGGGCATGGGGGATCTAGTTCCCTGGAGCTTCCCAGGTGATGCTAGTGGTAAAGAACTTGCCTCCCAGTGCAGGAGACATAAAAGACATGTGTTGGATCCCTGAGGTCAGGAAGATCCCCTAGAGGAAGGCATGGTAATCCACTGATCAGGGATCAAACTTCGCCTCCTTGCAATGAGTCCAGGTGGTCCAGTCTTAGCCACTGGACCACTGGGGAAGTTAGAGGTATCATGAACTTTGCTCTCAATTTGTTTATACTCTTGGTTGTCTATCAAAATGATAGAACAAAAAAATGATATTTTCCAAAGTATCAATATTAAATTTTTCATTAACAGTGACTATGATGCAGAAGATGAATGATTGGATTTGTACAGACTTGAAATGGGTCTTAATGTACATCTTTAAACAACAATTCCTAGAGTAATACTGAGTCATTTGTCCAGTAAACAGCGAATTCCCTCCACCACCAATCTACAGTGTTTGGCATTATTTTCTTCCTTTCATAAATAGCAAAAACAGTAGAAGTGGAAGAAGACAGGCTAATTTTAGCTTCAGATTTATTTCTTCAGAGGAAGAAAAGCACCTGATGGGAGAGATACCTAATAGCAATAGTCCCTAAGTGCTTTTTAAATTCTCTCATAAAATGGTTCTTGGTTCCAAATTTCACATTTTTGATACTATATTCCCAATCATATTTTACTTATTTTGATCACTTTTAGGAAGTAAAATGCATTTTCTACTTAGTAGAATGTTTCCCTTTACTCATTGAGAATTGTTAATTAGAATTAATTTTGTGACTTTTATTTCATTCTTTCTCAGTAATGGCACCCTTCCTCAATGCACTAATCCAAACACGTTTGTATTACTTTTCATATACTCTATGACTCAGGTAAGTCATTTGGCTTACATATATGTATATAGTTGGCCATATGTGGAAATCCATCAAAAGTGTGGGTATAAGGAAAACGTAGTCATCTTTTGAGAATTAAGCTTAGAAAAATAAACCATAAATGCCAAAAGACATAACCTTCTGTCTTGGCAGCTTTTTATATGAAAAGCTACTTGATATTTTTATGGCATTTTCACAGATTTACTCAAGATCCATTCAGCTGTGTAAGTAAAATGTCTTCAGGTTTGGGGAACAGTAGGGGAAAAACTCTAAATGTTAGACCAATTTATAAACTTAGTCTGTTGAAATAATTTAAACATTTCCTCTAAGTTTAGGTTAAAACCCTCAGTCTCTTAATAGTCCATCTCTCTCAGTCGGCTGTCCTCAAAATGACAAGTGGGAGGATAAAAAGAAAGACAAAGGGTAGTTGACATGAACTTGAGACACTACTCTGGAATCTTGGTCCTAAGATCTACAAAGTCTCCTTAAATTCTCGCTGGACTTTTCTACAGAGAGGATAACTTTGACTATTCTCTGAGATGCGGGTCTTGGGCATTCTGTTGCTGGTAATGTGCTGGTGAGGGCTACTCTGGCCTGTCCTAGCTGGGTCATGGCCCTGCCCTGTGCCCTTTTTGATTCCATCTCACCAATACTGTAGAACCTTCTAGATCTCTGCCACTGTCATCTTCTGGTTTCTTGATCCTCAAGGCAGCAGGTCCCTCATGTTCTCAAGACAACTATACTCCAGTGTATCTCTGGGGTCCCTCCCCTCTATCTCTGGGAGGAAGACTCATTGTATGTCATTGGATTTGCCTGAAGTGCTGACCCATAGGTTGGTTCTGCCCAGCCTATAAGGCAATGTGCTTTCAGCTCCCCAACCCTTAGCTCTCCTCTCAACTTATCCAACACATCTTTCTTCTCTCTTTTCCAACTATAATTCTGTCAATGAAAATCAATCAATCTAAGAACGAAATGGAAACTTTTATTCAAGCTAAATTTGAGAATTATAACCTGGGAACAGCTTCTCAGAAAGCCTTGAGATATACAATTGACTATTAACTCAGCCATAAATAAGGAACGAAAATTGGGTCATTTGTAGAGATGTGGATGGACCTAGAGTCTGTCACACAGAGTGAAGTAAGTCAGAAAAAGAAAAGCAAATTTCGTATATTAATTCATGTATGTGAAATCTAGAAAAATGGTAATGTTGAACATCGTTCCAGGGCAGGAATTGAGATGCAGACGCAGAGAACCAACGTGTGGACATGGCAGGGGAGGTAGGGGGAGGGTGGGATGAATTGGGAGATCAGATTTGACTTAAATGCACTACCATGGACTTCCCAGGTGGCTCAGTGGTAAAGAATCCACCTGCCAATGCAGTAGACACAGGTTGGATCCCTAGGTCCAAAGATTCCCCTGGAAGAGGAAATGGAAACCCACTCCAGTATTCTTGCCATGGACAGAGGAGCCTGCTGGGCTACAGTCTATAGGATCGCAAAGAGTTGGACGTGACTGAGCAACTGAGCACACACAGAATACACTGTGTGTTGTGCTGAGTCACTCAGTCATGTCTGACTATTTGCAACCCCATGGACTGCAGCCCGCCAGGTTCCTGTCCATGGGCATTCTCCAGGCAAGACTAATAGAGTGGATTGTCATGCCCTCCTTCAGGGGAATCTTCTCAACCCAGGGATCAAACCCAGGTCTCCTGCAAAGCAGGCAGATTCTTTACTGTCTGAGCCATCAGGGAAACCCAGCAAGTACACTACCAGGTGTAGAATAGATAGCCAGCGGGAACTTGCCATATCACACAGGGAGCTCAGCTCGGTGCTCTTTGATCACCTAAGGGGTGGAATGGAGGGGCTGGAGGTGGGAGAGGGAGGAGATATACATATGCATATAGCTAATTCACTTTGTTGTACAGCAGAAACTAGTGTGACATTGTAAAGCAATTATACCTCAATAAAAATAAACAAATTAGTAAATAAAATAAAGAAAGCTCTGAGAACTGTTCTACCTGCTAGGAATTAAGGCACAGTTATATGAGTTTTCTGAGACAGAGAACAGTACATCAAATGAAGTGATATTGACATTTTACATAACTCAGATCTAAGCATCCTGGTGGTGGGTCATGTGAGCCCTTACAAGATCAAGGAGGAATGTTATCTTTTAAGGAGTTGTCTTGATAATGCTAGGAGAATGTTGCTTTTTATGGTTGAACAGGTGTTTCCTGCTAATGGGGGAGCATTTGTTGATGCATGATGTGAATACACAATGCACAGTGGGAGGAGAGAGGAGGCCAAAGAAAACTTTTTTATGTTTAAATTTTTGTCTTGCCAAAAAATATGAATTATATTTCACAATCCCCTGGACTGGAAAGAAAGGACCTCTCTTCTTGCCATTTCTGGCTGATGGGCTGACTGGGGTGCTCCCATATGTAAAGCTCTTCAGTCAAGTCTGCTAGGCCAGGTAATTAACATACTAAAGGGGGAAACAAATACATTTAGAAAATTAATTTCTCTCTTGATAAAGCCTAGCTTTGTCTTATTACAAAATCTTCAAAGCTCATTTTGTGGTAAAAGTAATTGCCTTGGAAGAGGTGAGTGGGGAAGCTGGGAGACGGAATAGGAGGGAGGCTCACTGTTCGCCATCTGCCCTTCAGTATCTATTTAAATTGGTATTATGTGGAGTCATGATGTTCAGCTGACTGGCACCAGTGCAGCTCTGCGAGTCCTTTCCAGCCTGGCCCATTCTGACTGGTCACTAGTCTGTCCTGAAGGGCCATTTGATTCCAGTTGTTAAATGTTATCAATATTACTCCTGACAATGTACATAAATAACCTATTCACTGAAGGCGTATAATTTTTTTAAGCATTTTTTTAAAGTAAAGTTCTTTTCATTCCTGTTGAATTAATACTAATCAGCAGTGGCCACACGACTGGAAAAGGTTAGTTTTCATTCCAATCCCAAAGAAAGGCAATGCCAAAGAATGTTCAAACTACCACAAAATTGCACTCATCTCACACACTAGCAAAGTAATGCTCAAAATTCTCCAAGCCAGGCTTCAACAGTACATGAACCGTCAACTTCCAGATGTTCAAGCTGGATTTAGAAAACACAGGGGAACCAGAGATCAAATTGCCAACACCTACTGGATCATTGCAAAAGCAAGAGAGTTCCAGAAAAACATCTACTTCTGCCTTATTCACTACACCAAAGCCTTTGACTGTGTGGATCACAACAAACAATAAAAAATTCTTCAAGAGATGGGAATACCAGACCACCTTACCTGCCTTGAGAAATCCGTATGCAGGTCAAGAAGCAACAGTTAGAAATGGACATGGAACAACAGACTGGTTCCAAATTGGGAAAGGAGTACATCAAGGCTGTATATCGTCACCCTACTTATTTAGCTTATATGCAGAGTACATTATGCCAAATGCGAGACTGGATGAAGCACAAGCTGGAAGCAAGATTTCTGGAAGAAATATCAATAACCTCAGATATGCAGATGACACCATTTCTTATAGCAGAAGGCAAAGAAGAACTAAAAGGCCTCTTGATGAAAGTGAAAGAGGAGAGTGAAAAAGTTGGCTTAAAACTCAACATTCAGAAAATGAAGATCATGGTATCCGGTCCTATCATTTCATGGCAAATAGATGGGGAAACAATGGAAACAGTAAGAGACTTTTTTTTTTTTTGGCTCCAAAATCCCTGCAGATGGTGACTGCAGCCACGAAATTAAAAGATGCTTGCTCCTTGGAAGAAAACCTATCAGCAACTTAGACAGTGTATTAAAAAGCAGAGACATTACTTTGCTGACAAAGATCAGTTTATTCAAAGCTATGGTTTTTCCAGTAGTCATGTATGGATGTGAGCTGGACTATAAAGAAAGCTTAGGCCAAAGAATTGATGCTTTTGAACTGTGGTGTTGGAAAAGACTCTTGAGAGTCCCTCGGACTGAAAGAAGATCTAACCAGTTAAACCTAAAGGAAATCAGTCCTGAATATTCATTGGAAGGACTGATGCTGAAGCTGAAATTCCAATATTTTGGCCACCTGATGCAAAGAACAGACTCATTGGGTAAGACCATGATACTGCGAAAGATTGAAGGCAGGAGGAGAAAGGGCCGTCAGAGGATGAGACGGTTGGGTGGCACCACTGACTCAATGGACATGAGTCTGAGCAAGCTTCAGGAGTTGGTGATGGACAGGGAAGCCTGGCATGCTGCAGTCCATGGGGTCACAAAGAGTCGGACACAACTGAGCGACTGAACTGAATTAATACTTATTACCTCTTTTTCCCACTTCACCACAACATTTGTGCACACATGTGCACTCATGCACACATGTGCATGCACACACACTCACACACACATACACACACACACACATACACAGAAGGATGCCTCAGGCTGGGGTATCAGAGTCAGGGGTACTGGCAGCAGCAGACCTAGAAGATGCCCCCTAGCATAAGTTCTCCAAATTTACCTGTTTAGTCTACCACAGTTTGAGACAGTTAAGTTTCAACTCCTTCATAAACGCCATTATAAATATGCATTTCCATGCTATTTACCTGAATTTAACTTCATATCAGCAGTGTTTCTATACACTATTATGTGTGTGTGTACTTGGTCGCCCGGTTGTGTCTGACTCTTTGCGATCCCATGGACTGTAGCCCGCCAGGCCCCTTTGTCCAAAGGGATTGTCCAGGCAAGAATACTGGAGTGGATAGCCATTTCCTTCTCCAAGGATCTTCCCAACCCAGGGACTGAACCCAGGTTTCTCACATTGCAGGCAGATTCTTTACCATCTGAGTCACCACGGAAGCCCATACACCTCAAGCCCCTTCATGAACACACCTGTACCCTTATCTTAAAACATCCCCAGTTTAGCTGTTTAGAGGGACACTACTATGGGAAAGATCTCCTGTGTTCTCCCTACTCGCTGCAAATAATTAACTCTTTCTTCTTCCCATCTTTGGCTTGGTTGTGTCTATTGGCTCAGTACCCACCAAGAGGTGAACTGTTTTCAGATAAGATGAATGCACTTAATGGAGAGTGACAAGAATATAGGGATCTTGATTTCATATTCTTGAAGTGTGACAGTCACAAGTTGGGACTACACACACAATCAATTGTAATATGAAGGCTATAGAGCTGCCATTTCTAATAATAGTCCTATTAGTAGCCCCACTGGGCCTATATGTATTGTGAAATAAAACCTCCATGTTGCAACTGATTAACATAGAGGTATGTATAGTCCCAACTTGTGACTGTCACACTTTCAAGAATATGGAATTGAGATCCCTATATTCTAGTCACTCTCCATTAAGTGCATTCATGTTATCTGAAAACTGAGTTCATCTCTTGGTGGGTATTGAGCCAAAAGACACAATCAAGCCAAAGATGGGGAGGACAAAGAGTTTATTAGTGTCAGCAAGTAGGGAGAACATAGGGGATCTTTCCCATCCTAGTGGCCCTCTAAACAGCCAAACTGGGGAAGTTTTAAGTTAAAGGTACATGCATATTCATGAAGGGGCTTGAGCAGAGGAGAGTTCAGCCTAGAATTCAGGCAAAGGTTGACAGAGTCCAAGATTTAGTTGATTGAAGTCAGGAAGGTCAGCCTTACCTTTCCACCCTGCACTTGGTTGGGGGCCTTGATTATTGTCGCACTGAAAGATACATCTTTATGTATATCCCATAAGGAGGAACTAGGACTCCACTTTATCACTGCACTTTTCTCTGTTTCTGCATTTCTTTGTTCCCTTAAGATCATTATTACTGAGACCTGTCCGAGGGCAATCATTGTGGCCAGACTCAGACCACAAAATGTCTTAGGCCAAAATGGCTTCTCTTAAGTCAAGAAAGCCATTCTCTGGGGACTCCCTTGTTTATCTGTTTACATTAACTTGGAAGGTATGTTAACAGGAACTAACAATCAGCCACCTCCTTCCTTCCCCAAGCAGAGGAAGCCAATCCCCAGAGAGCAAACAGGCAGCAAAACAGACATTCTGAATGCAGCTCAATTTGTCCCACTGGATAAGCTATGCTGTCCTCAGAGGCAGAACCATAGATTAAACCAGAAATGGCAATAAATGTCAACAAATCAACTCACATTCCAAATTTTCTTTGATGTTGTTTTACTAATGTTTGAGAAAAAGATACAAATTTGGAGAAAAAGATACCTGTCCCCGTCCTTCCTTCTAAACCACCTTCTCCCTTCCTCCTCTCTTTTTCTTTCATTTACTTCACACATTTATTGACATCTTCTGGGCATTGTTCTGTCCTGGGCTCACAGCCAGGACAAAGGCAACTATTACAAAAAGACTGCTGCTGCTAAGTCACTTCAGTCGTGTCCGACTCTGTGTGACCCCATAGACGGCAGCCCACCAGGCTCCCCTGTCCCTGGGATTCTCCAGGCAACAACACTGGAGTGGGTTGCCATTTCCATCTCCAATGCATGAAAGTGAAAAGTGAAAGGGAAGTCGATCAGTCCTGTCGGACTCTTAGCAATCCCATGGACTGCAGCTTACCAGGCTCCTCCGTCCATAACTAGTTCCAGTATAAAATTGAAATCAAAAGCTTGACACCAGTTTTTAAAAGCAAACAAAGGCTAATTTTTAAGGTATAGAAGAAACCTCCAGAACATAAATACTTCCTGTTCATAAAGTTAATGATTCCAGTCATTTCCCCTTCAATACACATATATTTGTACTTCCTCAAAAGGAGATCCTGGGAGTAGGAAATGGCAACCCACTCCAGTATTCTTGCCTGGAAAATCCCATGGACAGAGGAGCCTGGTGGGCTACAATATAGTCCTTGGGGTTGCAAAGAGTAGGTCATGACTGAGCATCTGAGCACTCACACTAAAGGATACAATGCAAAGCCCCTTCCAGCTATGCTTCTAGAGGTGATGTCATAAGTCTACTCTTTTTCCAGTGCAATATCTCTTCTTCCTTTAGTTGAGTTTTAATCTAGTCCAGTTTTTTTGTTTGTTTGTTTGTTTGGCTGGCTACATCCTGTGGCTTGTGGGATCTTAGTTCCCTGACCAAGGACTGAACCTGTGTCCTTGGCAGTGAGAGCACAGAGCCCCAACCACCTGACTGCCAAGGAATTCCCCTGGGTCAGTTTTCATATCTCATTATCCTGCTGTCTTTTTTAAAAACAAGTTTTATTTATTTATTTTTAAATTTTTGGCCACACTCTGCAGCCTGTGAGATCTTAGGTCCCACACCAGGGATCCAACCTGCGCCCCCTGCACTGGAAAGCAGAGACTTAACCTGGACCACCAAGGAAGTCCTCTACCTGCAATCTTAGACTAAGTCATAAATGTAATCCCTATCCACCCACAATGCAGAACAAATACAACTACAATAAGAACTTCCATTTAGAACGTGGAGAGAGGAGAAGAAACCATAGACTATGTAGTGTCTGCTGTTGTACAGAGTTAATGAAGCAAAGCAGGGAACCACTGAGTCCCGTGAGCATCGTTTGGTTGACTTGACTGTGGTGAGAATCCTATTGTCAATGAATCGGACTCTGATACTGCTGGCTGGGATCATTACTGTTGTCAGGGGAACATCTAAAAGGACCTTAGAATAGACTCTCCTGTATAAGGAGAAGGGAGGGGTCTATTTTATTTGTAATTACATTTTGTTAAAAGTATTAGGTGTAATAATGAGACTCTTCTCGATGAGGGGAAGGGATAGTTAGGGAGCTTGGGATCAACATGTGCACATTGCTGTATTTAAAATGGATAACTAACAAGGACCTACTGTATATAGGGAACTCTGCTCAATGTTCTCAGGCATCCTGGAGGGGAGGGAAGTTTGGGGGAGAATGGATACATGTCTATGTATGGCTGAGTCCCTTTGCTGTCCACCTGAAACTGTCACATTGTCAATTGACTATACTCCAATACAAAATAAAAAGTTAAGGGAATTCCCTGGTAGTCCAATGGCCTAGACTCTAAGCTCCCAGTGCAGGGGGCCTGGGTTCAATCCCTGGTTGGGGAGCATGGATCCTGTATGCTGCAACTAAGAATTTGTGTAGCCAAATAAATAAATTTTTTAAGTTAAAAAAAATGAGACCCTTCTTGAGACTCTAGGAATTGGGATATTCTGCCTGGTTGATTTTATTTATTTTTAAAAATCAACTTTATTGAGGTATTATTTAAATACAGTAAAATACATCTGTTTTGATCATCTTTGATGAATTTTCATAAATTCTGCCCCATTGATTTTAATGAATCACAGGCCTGTTATACAGGTTAGGTTTCTGCTGGTGCTACAGTTCTGATAAAATGTTAGTCTTCTGTTTATCAGTTTCATTTTCGGGGAACTTCCTGAAAGTAAACACCAAAAACTGTGCCAGGTCACAGGCTGCTAAATTAGAGACAAGTCTGGGCTTGCCTCATAGATTTCCTATTTGTTAGCAGCAACTCCAGAGAAGGCAATGGCACCCCACTCCGGTACTCTTACCTGGAAAATCCCATGGATGGAGGAACCTGGTAGGCTGTAGTCCATGGGGTCGCTAAGAGTCGGACACGACTGAGCGACTTCCCTTTCACTTTTCATTCTCACGCATCAGAGAAGGAAATAGCAACCCACTCCAATGTTCTTGCCAGGAGAATCCCAGGGGCGGGGGAGCCTGGTGGGCTTCCGTTTATGGGGTCGCACAGAGTCGGACACGACTGAAGCGACTTAGCAGCAGCAGCAGCAGCAACTCTGAGGATAACACACATATAGGGCACTGTTTGACAAACTTTGTCTCAGAGTGATTGAAGAAACAGACTGGGCTGACGGAAAACTCTATCTTCTAGAACTGGGGTCCTCAGCCTGTTAGAAACTGGGCTGCAGAGCAGGAGGTGAGCAGTGGGCAAGCAGTGGGCAAACAACTGAAGCTTCATCTGCCATTCCCCATTGCTCCCCATTGCTCCCATTACTGCCCGGACCGTCTCCACCCCCCACCATGAAAAAATTGCCAAAAAGGTTTTGGGGACCGCTGTTCTAGAACCTCACCCTGCCCCCACCCTGAATTCCAGTCCAGTGTACTTTGCCATGCCCCTCCCCCCATCCTGTTTGTCAGGATGGGAGCCAGTGTGGGGCCCTGTGGTGTAGCCCAGGGAGTCCGGTACCCCAAATCTGCCATTAATCCCTCCCCAGTGGCCAAGATCTCACACTTTCTCAGTCAACATTTTAGTCTTATACAGAGAAAGGGAAGTGAATCAGGGAACTTCTTCACTTCAGTCCAGCAAATGATTCCTTTCTTCTTTATAAAAATTTTTGTTTATTTATTTGGCTGGCTCCAATCATTCTGGGAGCTTCCCTGGTGGCTCAGTGGTAAAGAATCTGCAAAACAGGAGATGCGGGTTCAACCCGTGGGTGGGGAAGATCCCCTGGAGGAGGAAATGGCAATCCACTCCAGTATTCTTGCTTGGGAAGTTCCATGGACAGAGGAGCATGGGCTATAGTCCCTGGGGTCGCAAAAGAGTTGGCTCGATTCAGCGAGTAAACAACAACAATCAGTCTGGGGTCCACCTGCTTGTATCCAACCTAAAGTTACCATCCTCCACACTGAGTTGGGGCAAGGGGCAGGGTGGGTCTTAGTTTCTGAGAAGTGTCTATCAGATTGCTCTGCACACCCTGCCCCATCGCTAGGCCTTTCCTTTGTTCCTGTATTCCCTCATTTCTTTGATGGGTAACTGTCTGAGCCTGCCCTTTGGGACTCATAGAAGGTCTAAGAAGCTGAAGCCTTTTTCTTACAAACAAGAAATGAGGGGACACAGAAAGACTACTATATCTGGGAGGGCCATAGGATCCAGCTCAGTTTCAACAGCCCAGTCGTGTCTGACTCTTTGCTACCCCGTGGACTGTAGCCCACCAGGCTCCTCTGCCCATGGGATTTTCCAGGTCAGAATACTGGAGTGGGTTGCTATTTCTTTTTCTATGGGATCTTCCTGGCCCAGGAATCCAGGAATCCAGCCTGCCTCTCCTGCACTGGCAGGCGGATTCTTTACCACTGAGCCACCTGGGAAGCTCACACCAGTTTCAATAGTACCCATAATGAAAACAAGAACTGCCTTCTCTTCCCAAGCATCCCATCAAGAATCCTATAAATAAGTGACTGGTGACTCAAATCAGTAAATATCTAAGAGAACATACAGCCGATGCAAATGGGGGAAAAAACAAGCAAACAAAGCTGTGTACTCTAAGTTTCACCTTAAGTCTGGAGAGAGATCTGTGGGTGAAAAAAATAGTAACAGGGAGGAGCACTGTTCAGTCTCTATATTTAAACCTTTTATTTTGGATTCTCAAGGGCTTCACCAGTGACATGACAGTTCCTTCCTAAATTTCAGCAACGATTATAATTTCCCAAACTGGGTGTCATAAAACTATATATTTGGTATATAAATTGGTATTTGGTTTACCCACATACCAATTTTGTTTGTTTGTTTATTGTGGTAAAAAAAAAGTAACAAAAATTTCCATTTTAACCATTTTTAACTGTGTGGTGCAGGATGTTAACTCTATGTACCTTGTTATGCAACAGGTCTCCAGAACTTTTTCATCTTGCAAAACTGAAATTCTATACCCATTGAACAACAACTCCTATTTTCCCCTTCCCTCTGCCCTCTGACAACCACCATCCTATTTTCTGTTTCTAAGAGTTTGACTACTCTATCAATAAAATAATAATAAAAAATCTTTATTACAAATTTTTGGCTGCATTGTGCAGCTTGCAGGATCTTAGTTCCTCAATCAGGGATCAAACTCATGCCCCCTGCAGGGGAAGGGAGGAGTCCTAACTACTGGACCACCAGAGAATTACCGTAAAGTAGTTTTCGCTTTTATTTTAATATTTATGTATTTATATGACTGGGTTGGGTCTTAGTTGTGGCACGTGGAATCTCTGATCTTCACTGAGGCATGCAAACTCTTAGTTGTGGTATGTGGGAACTACTTCACTGACCAGGGATTGAACCTGGCCCTGTGTTGGGAACGAGAAGCCTTAGCCACTGGACCATTTGCAAGTCTCCACAAAGGTAATTTTAAAACCAAAACACCTCAAGACTGAATTTTCTGGAAAACACACTCTTGAAATACTGTCAAAGGATAGTATGGTTTCACAATAAGACTTTGATCTTCTTGCATGTATTATTAAGAATGTGTTAAGGGGACAAGGTGAAATACACTTAGAGGCATATAAAAATATAGTAGATATTAGATCTAAATATTTCCTTTGTTTTATCTGATTACCTGGGTTTTATTTAGTTGCTCAGGTTAACTTTACAGGACATTAATACACTGTATAATCGGGAGCAAGTTAAACTCAGCAACTATAATATATAATGTACAGTTGTCCTTCAGAATTAGCAAGATATGAATGAAAGTGACATAATACTGCTTGTCGTTCAGGAACTATATTTCTGGACTGAATGGCTACTTTAGAACTCTTAGAAGAAAAGCAGTCTAGTAGTTTGGCCCACTTGACAAATGTATCTCTGAAGAGAAGAGCTGCATCTGGCCTGAAGACCTTATTCATTAAGAATATCTTACTTATGCTTCTCAAACTATAATTTGTTCACTAATTTATCATCAGATATTTGAAAAGTGTTAGTTACTCTGTCGTGTCTGACTCTATGCGATGCCAGTGACTGCAGCCCACCAGGCTCCTCTGTCCATGGAATTCTTCAGGCAAGAATACTGGAGTGAATAGCCATTCCCTTTTCCAGGAGTTCTTCCCAACTCATGGATTGAACCTGGGTCTCCTGCATTGCAGGCAGACGCTTTACCATCTGAGCCACCAGGGAACCCCCTCATTAGGTGTTTATTGAGTGCCTATGGGCTTCCCTGGTGGCTCAGATGGTAAAGCGTCTGCCTGCAATGCGGGAGACCTGGGTTCAATTCCTGGGTCGGGAAGATCCCCTGGAGAAGGAAATGGCAACCCACTCCAGCACTCTTGCCTGGAAAATCCCATGGACGGAGGAGCCTGGTGGGCTGCAGTCCATGGGGTCGCGAAGAGTCGGACCCGACTGAGCGACTTCACTTTCACTTTCCTTTATAGATGCATGGCACTGTGGTAAATTCTGGGGAAATAGTAGTAATGAGTAAATTCAACATAAAGTTGCTCTTTTTATTATAATTTTGCTCCCTCCCCCTGCCACAAATACTTTATTAGAGAAAAAAAATATATACTGAGGAGCTAACAAGAATATTTTGATCACTTGTCAGCCACTCATTTTCCCACTCAACAAACAAGCTGTTATTTATGGTCTGATTTTGTGCTCTCTCAAATGCCTATGTTGAAACCCCTAAGCTCCAATGTAATGGCTTGGAGACAGGGTCTTTGGGAGGTAATGAGGGTAAGATGAGGTACCCTCATGACAGGATTAGTACCCTTATAAAAAGAGACACCAGAATGTTGAATTACTTGCTCCCTCTCTATGCCATGTGAGGACACAGTGGGAATGTGACTGTCTGTAAGCCAGGAAGAGAGCCCTCACCAGAAACTAAACTTCTTGATGATGGAGTTTCTGTCTCCAGAATTGTGAGAAAATAAATTTCTGCTTAAGCCACACAGTGTATGGTGTTATGATGTGACAGCACTAGCAAATTGACACACATGTATTGAGCTGAAGGACTGATGCTGAAGCTCCAATACTTTGGACACTGATTCGAAGAACCGACACATCAGAAAAGACCCTGATGCTGGGAAAGATTGAGGGCAGGAGGAGAAGGGGACGACAGAAGACGAGATGGTTGGATGGCATCACCAACTCAATGGACATGAGTCTGAGCAAGCTCTGGGAGAGGGTGAAGGACAAGGAAGCCTGGTATGCTGCAGTCCATGGGGTTGCAAAGAGTTGGACACAACTGAGCAAGTGAACAACGACTATTGAGCTTATAGTAAGGCCCTCTGAATATAACCCTTGCCTTTAAGGAACTCCCAATCTCATGAGTATCAGAAATATAAACAAAGGAATACAATACGGTAGCTGTAGCAATTGGAGGTGTGGTCTAGAGATAGTGTGGTCTAGTGATATAAAGGGTGGTGTGACTGACTCTGGTTCGATGGCTCAAACAAGAAGTCTTCTCAGAGAAATTATGAAATTTATTACAAGGGGAGGTAAGGTGCCACTACCAGGCTGCTCTGGAATGTGTACATTATACCACTAACACAACCACAATGTGCCAGTTCTTCCACATCTCTGCATCAGCTAAGAAATTTTAATAGACTGATTCACAAAATATTTACTGAGAGCTTACATTATATCAGACATTGTGTTAAAATAGAAAAATGAAACATCATTATAGAGTTCAAATGAATGTTTTAATTACTATACTTGCACATGTTTTATATGTGGGCTTTATTATTTATTTCTCTCGATTCTTAGTTCAGTTCAGTTACTCAGTCATGTCTGACTCTTCACGACCCCGTGGACCACAGCAAGTCAGGCCTCCCTGTCCATATTTATGTTATTGCGCACCTCCTGTTATAGGCTGAATGTTTGTGGCCCCTGTGAAATGGAGTATTTCCTGCCATATCAATAAACAAGGATGTCACAGCAATCAGCGATTCCAAATGTGAATTTCTGAGCCTGAAGGCGTCCAGGAAAAACAGTGTCTGCTATCTGGCAGCCACTCCCCATGGTTAGCACTGGCCCCAGATAGCTGAGATGCATATAAAAGGAATGATTTCAGTAAGACCAGACTCTTGCATCTTTGTATACACAGAAAAGCGCTAAATGCTAAATTCCTTAACTTGAAATATCTGGTTTTCCTTAATTAACTGTAACCTTTTGATATTCAGACCACCTACCCCTTGTTGCAAACTTCTACGTAACCTGACTCCCCCACCCCCAACAGTTTTCTCAGGGTCACTTGAGATGCTATCTTTGGAGCTTGAAGTCTTAAAAATTCCCACCAAATAAAACAATACTCAACTTCTAGGTTGTGACTTTTTTTAGTCTGCACTCCCAAAATTCCTGTTGCAGTCCTAACCCTGTATGTGATGGTACTTGAAGGTGGATCTGTGCAGGTAATGAGGTTTAGATGAGGTCATGAGCAGATTAGTACTCTTATGAGGAGACAAAGAGACCAGAGCTCATTGTCTCTGCCATGTGAGGATACAGCAAGAAGGGGCCATCAACAAGCCAGAAAGATGGCCCTCACCCAGAACCAAATCTGCTGACACCTGTGTTTGAACTTCCCAGCCTCCAGAACTATAAGAAATAGATGTCGGTTATTTAAGCCACCCAGCCTATACGGTTAGTGGCTTCAGAATGAGCCTGTAATGCAGGAGGCCTGGGTTCGATCCCTCAGTCGGGAAGATCCCTTGGAGAGGGAAATGGCAACCCACTCTGGTATTCTTGCCTGGAGAATTCCATGGACAGAGAAGCCTGATGGGCTACAGTCCATGGGGTCTCAAAAGAGTCAGACACAACTAAAGTGACTTAGCACGCGCGCACATACACACATATATATTTTTCCATTATGGTCTATCATCAGTTCAGTTCAGTTCAGTGGCTCAGTTGAGTCGACTCTTTGCAATCCCATGAATCGCAGCACGCCAGGCCTCCCTGTCCATCGCCAACTCCCGGAGTTCACTCAGATTCATGTCCATCGATACTGAATATAGTTCTCTGCTATACAGTAGGACCTTGTTGTTTTTCTATTTTATATAAAAGTTTGTATCTGTTGATCCCAAACTCCAAATTTATCCTTCCCCCACCTTATCTCCCCTTTGGCAAACTTAAGTTTGTTTTCTACATCTGTGAGTCTGTTTTCCAAATTACTTCCTTTGTATCCTGTTTTAGATTTCACATAAGTGGTAATCATATGGTATAAGTGATATCACATATAAGTGATATCATTTTTCTTTTTCTCTGATTTACAATAATCTCTAGGTTCATCCATGTTGCTGCAAATGGCATTCTTTCATTCTTTTTTTAACAGCCTATGGTATTTTCTAATAGTCAGCTAAGTTGAACAAGACACTTATTTACTGAGGTATTCTTACAAACTTACTTCTGCTTAGTTTCATAAAGACTTAGCCAGATTACAGGGGTTTAATGTTTTTATCACTCTTATGAACTTTATGTGATAAAAACATTATGTCTTTATATTATCAATAACTATGATAGTATAGACAGCAGAAATATCTACCGAGTACTTACCATGTGCCACTGTTTTGGATGTTGTCTTAAGATGCACATTAAGATGTTGGTAAGTTAGTAGTGTGTACTTGTACTCAAATAATTTATATTCTGGAGAAGGGACACACTCAAAAAAAAAAAGAAAGAAAGAAAGAAAATAAACATATACACCAATTTCAAATTCTAATGGTAGTTAAGCAGAAACTATTGAAGGAGGAAACAGAACAGGCTCTATCTTGAAAGCAGGACCCCGTCTTGGGCCAGACTGTGGACTTTGAGCTATATGCCCAGTATCTATGGAAACGACAAGCCAACTGGAAAACCAGGCCCCTGGAAGGAAGAGCCCCAGGGCTCTCCATTGCCTAAAAGAATAATTATCTACGTAACTGAATAGAATCATACATTCTACTATGCTTATTGGGGTATGACCACAGGCCTATTGATAATTGTCTACTGTTAACTACCTAGGCTTAAGGCATATGAATCATGGGTTAACTTTGACTGTATCTTTCTTTTTCCTTTGTTCAGACTAGTTTCAGGGAAACATACACTTAGGGTAGGAGAAGGCAATGGCAACCCACTCCAGTACTCTTGCCTGGAAAATCCCATGGGCGGAGGAGCCTGGTAGGGTGCAGTCCATGGGGTCGCTAAGAGTCTGACATGATTGATCGACTTCACTTTCACTTTTCACTTTCATGCATTGGAGAAGGAAATGGCAACCCACTCCAGTGTTGTTGCCTGGAGAATCCCAGGGATTGGGGAGCCTGGTGGGCTGCCGTCTATGGGGTCACACAGAGTCGGACACGACTGAAGTGACTTAGCAGCAGTAGCAGCAGCATACACTTAAGGTATATAAGGTTTTCACAAAAACTGGTCTAGTTTCTTGGCTAAGGAGACTGCCTTGGGCCCGCTGGTGTAATAAACTGCACTTCACTATCTGGATTGTCCTGAGTGAGTTTGTTTCCCGGAACACATGGCTACAACACTATAATAGGATATAGACAAAAGGG
The DNA here is from genome assembly GCF_023091745.1 of Budorcas taxicolor. Lineage (NCBI taxonomy): Eukaryota > Metazoa > Chordata > Mammalia > Artiodactyla > Bovidae > Budorcas > Budorcas taxicolor. The sequence continues at coordinate 25,766,973 of NC_068931.1, forward strand.
AAATGACTGGCTAGAATTATGAGGAAAATCCTTTATGAGAAGATGACAGTTGAGCTGGGAGTTTAATGACTAGAAGGCAGCCATGTCAAATCCTGGAAAGGGCTTTTCAAACAGAAGGAATAGGAAGTGCTGAGGTGCAGGAACCACTAATCCTGGTTTGCTTAATTAATTCGAAGACCAGCGTAGCTGAAATGTAGGGATTAAGGAATTGAGTATAGATGAAATCGGAGAAATAGGCAGGGGCCAGATCATGAGGGACTTTGGAGGGAATGGAAAGCCATTTAGATTTTATCCAAGTAATAGTGAGAAGCCCTTGGAGCATTTTAAGCTGTGGGTAGAGAGAGGGGCGTGATTAGAGTTATGTTTGTGAAGATTTCTCTGTTGGTTCTTTTGATGCTGGTCCAACAATGTAAGTGGAGAGAGGCTAATTAGATATTTACTATAGGGATCCAGGAAAGATATGATAGTTTAGACTAAAATTATGATTATTACTAAAAGTATGATTATTACTAATCATAGAGATGGTGAGAAATTGATAGACTTGAATACATTTTGATGACTTGCTGATGAATCCATCAGAATTTCAGACTTTCTAATTCTGTACATCTGGGGAGGGCCAAGAAAAGTGCAATTATACCAAGTAAGCCAGGTGGTTCTCATGAATGTATACTAGATGTATACTGGGAAAATACAGTGGTAAATGACTGAGAATATACTTGGTGTTTCTTTCAGTGAACAAGAAAAATGATTTTTTAAAAAAGAAATTATTGTCATATGTTTGAGAAATGGACAGGCTTTTCATTTGGTAAACTGATTCCAAATTTTGAGGAAAGTTAATGAAAAACTGCCATGGCAAAAATGAGTATCACTTCAGGTTTCTAAAAGGCCAGTCTTGTTTTGACTTGCCATCCCTCTTTTTCATAGATATTTAAAAAATCTTTGACCTCATCTTCCTAGACCTCAGCTTCTCTATCAACTTTTCTTGGCTAGTACCTCTGTGGTTGGCATTAATATTATATCCTAAAATCCAGTTCTTTTCTACTTGAAATCGCCCTTTTCCAATGTCTTGAAATTGTTGTTGTTGTTTAGTTGCTAAGTCCTGTCTGACTCTTTGCAACCCCATGGACTGCAGTGCACCAGCCTCTTGTGTCCTTCACTGTCTTCCAGTTTGCTCAGATTTATGTCTACTGAGTTGGTGATGCTGTCTAACCATCTCATCCTCTGCTGGCCCCTTCTCCTTTTGCCTCCAATCTTGTCCAGCATCAGGGTCTTTTTCAATGAGTTGACTCATCAGGTGGCCAAAGAATTGGAGCTTCAGCATCAGTCTTTCCAATGAATTTGCAGGGTTTATTTCCTTTAGGATTGACTGGTTTGATCTCCTTGCTGTCCAAGGGGGTGGCCATGACTTGCTGGAGCAAACGAGATGAGTGGAAATGACCTGTGTAATACACTCTCCTGTCCCTTGTGGTGAGGAGTGGCTGGGGAGGCACATGGTGATTTACAAGAACCGTGAGATCAAAGCAAGCTGGAATTCTAAGGCTGGAGAACTGCCAAGATTCAGTTCTTGCCAAGGTCAAGAACTGCCAAGATTCAGTTCTCGCCAAGGTCAAGAACTGCTGAGATTCAACTGCCAAGGTCAGTAGACTGGGTGAAGACTGAGATTGGGGGTTCTTTGTAATCAAAGCATAGAAGCATGACCTAATCTATCTTGACCAATCTCTGTTTCAACTTCATTGTGCCTTTCTTTTTGACTGCACCGTGCAGGATCTTAGTTCCCTACTGCCACTGCTACTGCTAAGTCGCTTCAGTTGTGTCCGACTCTGTGTGGCCCCGTAGACGGCAGCCCACCAGGCTCCCCCGTCCCTGGGATTCTCCAGGCAACAACACTGGAGTGGGTTGCCATTTCCTTCTCCAATGCATGAAGTGAAAAGTGAAAGTGAAGTCGCTCAGTTGTGTCCGACCCTCAGCGACCCCATGGATTGCAGCCTACCAGGCTCCTCCATCCATGGGATTTTCCAGGCAAGAGTACTGGGGTGGGGTGCCATTGCCTTCTCCTCTTAGTTCCTTAACCAGGGATCAAATCCATGTCCTCCGCAGTGGAAACAGAAGTCTTAACCACTGAACCGCCAGGGAAGTCCCCATTTTACCTTAAATGGCTGCTTTGGGACAATAATTTTCCCTCATCAAGACCCATGCATGGCCTTCTCTGAAGCCTGCAGGATTAAGATATCAGATGTTCTAAACATAAGGTAAAAACTTAATATTTCTTAGGTTTGGGATCTCAGACATAGGTGTGTCTCTGTCACAGTGAAAAGAAAAAAAAGAGGAATGAGTTTTACTTTCTTTTCTTTCCCGAGAACAAAAAAAGATAAAGAGAACAGTGAGCAGACTTGGTCACTTCTAGTTTTTACTTTAACTATTCTTAATCTGTAGACTGTAACTAAATTTGCTTTTCTCAAAATTAACCTACTATGTAAATTACATCCGGCACCTATCACTCCCTAACTCTGCATGAGCTACGTTCTGTGCCTATTATTGACTCTATGCTAATTACATCCTGTACCTGGTGCTTACCTTTACCACAGACCACCCTTTGTAATTTTCTATTTGCATTTCAGAAAAAAGGCCATAGTACAATAAACCAGGACAAATGGACTCAATGACTGGGCTACTGGACTGCCAGGCCCAATTACCAGGCTACCTGATGCCTGTTTTGAAACAAAGCAGGAAGAATGCAAGACCTTTTTTTACTGTGAACCCTAAGACTATGAGACCCAGTTTATATAAAGTCTCTCGGTTCCCCTGGCAGGGGATTGGAGATGGGGGAGTTGGGGAGAGCAAGTTCTTGAGGCTCTAGCCTGCTGTTTCCCCTCAGGCTGGCTGAGGATTGAAGCCATTCTATTTCCTCTAAACTCTGTCTCCATATTTTTTATTCAGCTTCAGTGTACAGAGAAAGCCGATATCTTTGCAGCAACACCTCTGTTATATTTTACCTTATTTACTTCAATAACTATAACCTAAGTGATAAAGGTTAAGTCTTCCCAAACAATTCTGGGTTCCCAATATCTTTCACGATGTCACTCAGAAAACAGTCAATCAGAGATAATGCCCTTAAGACCTGTGTTTTGGCCTGTGCTTCTTGTGAAGAATCCAAAAAGCTTTCCTATGTTTTAGCATATTCTGAACTGGAGCTACGGCCACCCAAAGCTTAATATGTATTTAGCAGGGAAGAGGATACACAACATTCATCTTCATCTGGCTTTTTAAATTTCAGTGCAGCCCCTTGGAAGCAGAACCAATAATATAATTCCCATGGTGCTTAGCATTACCTTGACTTAAACCAGGATTTCTCAACCTCACTACTACTGACATTTTGGGCAGGGAAATTCTTGTTGTGAGGGACTGTCCCGTGTATCGTGGAACGTTGAGTAGCATCCGTGGCCTTGACCCACATCCTGGGCAATAGCACATCCCCGTTATGACAACCCCAAATGCCTTTAGACGTTGTCAAATGTTCCGAGAGGCACAATTGCCTCTGACCAGGAACTACTGGCCTAAACGAAGGTGTATTTCTGCGATATTGTTGAATGATGACAATTTAAAAATATCAGGTTTAAAAGCATGAAAAGGGTATTAAATGTAAAACATTATCAAGATCCGTATTTAAGAACAGTCACAGTAGAGGGCTTTCCTGGTGGCTCAGTGGTAAAGAATCTGCTTGCCCATGCAGAAGACGTAGGTTCAATCCCTGATCAGGGAAGATCCCACAAGCAGTGGAGCAACAAAACTCGTGCGCAACTATTAAGCTTGTGCTCTAGAGCCCGTGCTCTAAAAGAAGCCACCACAATGAGAAGAAATCTGTGCACTGCAACCAGACCCATGGACTGTAGCCTGCCAGGCTCTTCTGTCCATGAGATTTTCCAGGCAAGAATACTGGAGTGGGTTGCCATTTCCTTCTCCAGAGAATCTTCCCAACCCAGGTCTCCTGCCCTGCAGGGAGACTCTTTACCAACTGAGTTATCAGAGAAGCCCATAGAGTAGCTTGGCTCCCCATAACTAGAGAAAAGTCCTTAAAGCAATGAAGACCCAGCATAGCCAAAAAAAGAAAACGTACACTGTAGATATTTTAATGAAAGCAATGGTCCTGCCATTCTTTATTTCTCACAATAATACATATTTACAGAAGAAAAAGAATTGTATGTTTTAAATTCTGATCATTATACAGAGTTTTTGCAGTTGAATAAAAGGATGAATCTCTTAGTGACCTTTAAAAGTAACTTCAATGCTAATCGAAGGTACTAATTATATGTTAAACACGTTTAATAACTGTTGTTAAGCTCACTTGAAAACACAAGACATTTAGCACCCAGTAAAAGTAATAAAGCAATATCATTTGAGCTAAGACCTTTTCAGAGATCTGACTTAGAAGTATCTTCATCATAGACTCGCAATCCAATTTCTCAACATACATTTTAGAAACTTGGGAGAAAAAACACGTTAAAGGAAAATCTCCATAGCTTTTTGTAGGATTTAAAGACTTTAGCCTTTTAAGAATCACATGTGAATCAGTTTTTCCCTCAAAAGGCCTTGAAACATTAAAAAAAAAAAAAGGAACAAGATTTTTGTTATTAATCAAAAGCTTCAAATACTGGTTTTCATTTTTTAAAAACACTGTCTTATAAATTTTTTTAATAAAAGTTAAAGGCACAGTGAAACAATGAATAAGAGTTGCACATCACTATTTTAGAACTCAAAATAATGCAAAAGATAAAATAATTTTGGCGGCCAGCACCTCATTTGTCCTGTAGGGGGCAAACTTCAGAAAATAGTGAAGGAAGGGAAGCCTGGAGAACTGCACTCCATGGGGTGGCAGAGTCAGAGGTAAACCAGCGGCTGAACAAGGGGGTAAACTTATCATAAGAGGAACCAAAAGACAGGAGGCAGAATTGCTGTACTGAGGTTTAACAGTGGCAGGTGACTTAAAGCTTTACTCACAATACAGTTTTTAAGTTTGGAAGTTTTTTCATGTTTTACAGATTTAAGGATACCTTTGTATTGCTCAGAATTAACCAAAATTTATTTTCTGGTTAGTAAGTACTCATACTCGGAAATATATTCTTTTATTTTTCAGGGACGAGATTTTTTCAATCTAATGATTATCTCTGGGAAGTTCCTCTCCTTTTGTCTTTGTTGCCCAATAGGTTTTGCATTATTGGATAACCCATCCAAACTGCAGGAAGAGATGTCATGAAACTTCAAATCCGTTGTCAGTTGTTAGCAGCTGTGAAAAGCAAGCTTGGAGCCAGTATCTAAAATAGGAGGAAGTGACTTCCCTGGCGGTAGCTGAGACTCTGTGCTCTCAATGCAGAGGGCCCAGGTTTGATCCTTGGTCAGGGAGCTAGATCCCACATTCTGCAACTAAGAGTTCAAATGTTGCAACTAGAGAGTCTGTGTGCTGCCGCTAAGACCCAGTGCAGCCAAATAAGTTAAAGGAAAAAAGCAAAAGGGAGGAAAGCAAGCCTGTAGATTTCATCCAGGTTTATGCTTTTCTCATCATCTTGTTGTGGATGGCAGAACAGTAAACAAGGTTTTGAAGAAGTAATGGAAAATTTACTACAGAAAATTTAGGGGAACGTGACTATGACTACATTTATAAACAAAGAAGTTTATAAACAATTACAATTAAGAAACTAACTATAATCAAAGAATGTTTTATCCTCATGAGTTGAAATCACTAGTCTTTATAACTTCTTTGCTTGCTTTCAAGATGGAAATATTCCATATCCAGACTTGTTGTTAAAGAGCCAAATATGAAAAATGGAACCATCAAAGGAGTGGTGGCAAGCACTAAGCATATAGTTACTTGAAGAACTAAAGACTAGATGGAGGGTAGAAGGGAGAGAGTATTGTAGATTACACCAGCATATTCTGAGTTTTTTTTTTTTTGGCTGTGCCATGTGGCTTATGGGATTTTAGTTTCCCAAACAGGAACTGAACAAGGGTCCCTGGCAGTGGAAGCACAGAATCCTAAGCACTGGACCACCAGAGAATTGCCTGAAAACGTTAATATCATACAACTTTATTTATTTATTTTTTAGTACAACTTTAAAAATAGAAGATTGGGGAGAACAAATGAAAAACATTTTTAATTGTTCCGGCTATCATAATGGTGGTGGTTTATTAGTATTATTATTTTGAGACTGTTGCATTTGTAAGGCAGTTGAAGAAAACAATAATTGTGGTATATTCCTATGTCCTTGAAAATCTGGACTCTCAGTACAGAAAAATAAAAGACACAACTGTAATAGAAAGGATTAGGCAAAAACCTTGCAGTACTTAATTTGATTTGGAAATATCAAAATAACTCATAAAGTGTTCTTAGAGAAAAAAAGGTATTTCTTAGCTCTCTCCTAGAAACAATAACCAATCCAGCGACAACAAATCTGACAGTCCCAAATAAGGTGTTGAAGCACCGTTTCTCACTGAAGGAACCAGGCTTCTTAAGAGAAATGGCCGATTCCAGATCTGGTGCAAAAACATACAAGTTGAGCCTGGAGACTTGTCACAGGAGACTACAGGAAGCCATTAAAGACTGCTAGAGTAGTGTCGAAAGGACTCAGAGTCAACTTGATAAGGCTCCCACTGACCAAAAACAGGACAATTTGAGCTTTAATAGGGCAATACTCAACATGGATTAAAGTCCATCAAGTATGTTTAAATCCATGAGTTCACTACACTTAAAAAAGTGATGTACAGAAGATGATAGAAAACAAGTTTATAAGCCTGAAAATTGATAAATCAAGGAGAAGATTCAAGTATTTATTTTTCTTTTCCTCTATGAACTTGACCACTGGTTAAACAAACAGTAGACAGGGGGAACATCTCTTTATATATAAAAATCTTCCAACTAATAAATGAAAAAGAAATGACAGAAACTCTAACCCACAACAAATCAGTGGATCTAGGCATATCCATTTCAGCTGACATCAGAAAAAGAGCAAACCAGACATTCTCTGCCCTCTGTTGAAATAATACACCATGCTCTATATAGTCTGGTCAAAAGGTTGAACCTGAGTCTGCTCAAACCTCTGGATCCATGTATCATATCCAGATGACAGAAGAACATGCTGAATTGAGCCATGAGTATGCTATTAACAAAATACAGATAGTTGGGTATGTATAAGACCAGGTTCTTCAACAGATAAATTTTAAGGGAAAGAAAGAAGGGGGAACCCATAGATTAAAAACAGACATTAAGAGATATAGCTAACAAAGCAATTTTAAGTGAGTAAGATTAAAAGCTAGTATAGAGATACAGACTTGGGGGATGAACTAAGAAATACAAGGAAGTGAGTACTGTTAAAATCAATGTAGTGGTTACTTCTGCGGGGCTGGGGAAGAGGGTTATTAACTTTGACAGGACACACAGAGGACATCCAAGGTGACTGGCAGAGTTCTAAAACACTGTTTCCTTACGATAATGAAATAAGCTATACATCTTCTGTTTGGTTTTCAGTATTTGTTTAATTTTTCTAAAAGATAAAACTAAGAAAAAAAAATCAAAGCCCTTAGGATTTTCCACTAAAATTATGGATGGGAATACTTCTGCTGTAAATCTCAGCTGATGGTTCTTAAGAAGTTGCCTATATTATAGAAATATTTCTAAATAATAAGCTACAAATATTTGAAAAATATAATATTAAATTCTTATATGTGCATAGTTATAAAAAGTCAAAGCACTAAGTATACATTCCTAACATGAAATTACAGTATTGTTACAGTATTATGTTATAGATTTGGTTAAATGATCATTGTTGACTTCCAAAATTTTCCTTTCCTACTCCCATACAAGGTTATGGGTGTCATTCTATTAGTTGTTAGAACATGAGCACTGGAACAGATCTCACATTTCCTTGAGTATCCACACTTTGTTTCACTCTCCACAGAACAAAGATTAATTATCTTGTCCAATCATAAGAGTAGTTATCAGTATGTAACATTACACACAATGTCATCCGATTTGCAAATAAAGATCCTTCACCCACATACTCAGCCTTATATTCTCTTTCATGTATTAATGGCAGATGAAGACTTTTTTGCTGTTAAGTGTCTCAGAAACTAAAGAACATAAAACAGACCTAAGTCATCAAAGTGAAAGCAGTTTTAAAATGCAATACAACAATAAACATGGACAAACATATAATGTGTTGTACTCTTTTCTGCTCATCAGACATTGACAGCTCCCCTACAATTTTTCAAGCAGCATCTTAAAAAAAATGGTGCAATTGTACGATATCCTCTTTTCTTTTAATACAGTTATGCAGTATTCGAGTGATTCACGTATTCCAGAAGTGACCGGTCTAAGACCCTTTGGATAAGAGCTTCCTCAATTATATTGAAATCCTACAATAAAGAAAAAAAATTAGAAACATACAGTCAGACATGACAGTTTTCAGCAACTGGCAGACGAATGTTAAGACAATGCCTCATTTTGCCAAGTAAAGCCCTGAATTCAATCCCCAAGTTTCAATACACACGCAAAAAAAACTCATAGAACCCAAGACTTTTGCTCTGGGGCTTGTGCATTTTCTATTTCATTTCCACTGTCTATCAGTTAACTAGCTATCATTATTAATAAAATAATCTTGATCTGGAATTTAAAGTTTTTTATCTGATCTAACTATGATAGTTTTTAGCCAATATTACAAATCTGGGTCAGAGTGCTATGCTCCACATAAACATATAATATGGAGTGAAGTTAACACACTCTCATATGATTCACCATTCCCAGCAGTACTACTGAATATCTAGTTCTGAAAAAAAAAACTGTTGGAAACAAAACGCTCTTTCTCCTTGCCTCCTTAAGTCAAAACTGAATTCAAAACTTTAGGTCAGCACATTCTCTAAGTAAAACAAAAACTAAGAGCCCCATCTTCTGCAACCCATCTCCTCTTCACCAGTAAACTAAGAAAATAAAATCTTTATTGGAAGTTCACTCTAAAACACAAAAGCAAACAAATAAAGCCCACAAGAAAGTCATAAAACAGACCAGAGTACAATATTTGGACTTAATGCCAGGTTGCTGTTCAGTAGGTAAGTCATGTCCAACTCTTTGCAACCCCATGGACGACAGCATGCCCGGCTTTCCTGTCCTTCACTATCTCCTGGAGTCTGCTCAAACTCATGTCCATTGAGTTGGTGATGCCATCCAACCATTTCATTCTCTGTCTCCCTTTCTCCTCCTGCCTTCCATCTTTCCCAGCATCAGGGTCTTTTTCAATGCCAGGTGGTTCTGAGGCAATTTATTAACTTTTGAGCATCAGATACTTCATAGCTAAGTAAGGATAATCATAAAGTATGTATTTCACAGAAGTTGCTATAAGGAATGAAATGAGACAACTTGCATAAAATGCCTAGCATAGTAGTTGGTAGTTGAGGAAACACAAAAGTCAAAAGAACACTGTTTTGACCTCACTTCCACATCCAAGAATGTGATTTTGAGGGGGTGGACAGTATTCTCACCAAGGTGACCTCTTCCTGGCCAGCCCCAGGTCATACTGTAAATGATCTTGAAGAGAATGGATTGAACAATGAAGAATCAGAACAGGTATGGAACCAACCTGGCTTTTAGAACATCTCATGGAGCTATGATAAATACAGGAGCCCCTACGTTTTATGAAAAAATGATGACACGTGGCTCTCGCGAGGGCTTGTGTGCCTTAGTGGCCAGAAAAGACATTATTTGAGAGATGGAGGAGAGATTATGAAGCCTGTGGTGTGGTCTGTTCATTCTTCAAGTGGTCCTAATATTTCCATTTAGTCTCTTGCCATCTCCAGTTTGCTTAACATCCACGCCCAAACTGAGTAAATCACTTGACGTGCATCATCTCATTTAATCCCCATGAGAGCGTTTGGAAACAGTATGTACTTTGCATAGACCTTACTTTAACAAATGAACAAACAGAGACTCCAAAGTTAAATACATTGCCCAAGGTCACAAGCTGTGACAGGACTGTTACTGAAACCCAGCTTCCTTGTGTTGAATCTGGATAATCAGAATGCATGGAGAAAATTTCCAAATGATAGCCTTCAACAATTATTAAATTCCATTTAAACTGCATAAAAAGAAAATAGTCAAAATCATGTGAAAATTATATGCAAATTCAAATTTAACTTTTAACACTTCATGAATTTTAATAGACGTAACAATATAATGTACCATTTAGAACATGGCTATGAATGTCCCCATGATAAGCAATCCCATTTGCTGAAAGGGACTCATGGAACAATGCATCACTCTCACAGGAAAATGCATGGACCAAAGCAGAACAAAAGCTATGCTAAATGCAAAAAAGCAAAATGGCTGTCTAAGAGGCCTTACAAATAACTGAGAAAAGAAGAGAAGTGAAAAGCAAAGAAGAAAAGGAAAGATATAAGCATCTGAATGCAGAGTTCCAAAGAATACCAAGGAGAGATAAGAAAGCCTTCCTCAGTGATCAATGCAAAGAAATAGAGGAAAACAACAGAATGAGAAAGACTAGAAATCTCTTCAAGAAAATTAGAGATTCCAAGGGAACATTTCATGCAAAGATGGGCTCGATAAAGGACAGAAATGGTATGGACCTAACAGAAGCAGAAGTTATTAAGAAGAGGTGGCAAGAATACACAGAAGAACTGTACAAAAAAGATCTTCACGACCAAGATAATCATGATGGTGTGATCACTCACCTAGAGCCAGACATCCTGGAATGTGAAGTCAAGTGGGCCTTAGAAAGCATCACTACAAACAAAGCTAGTGGAGATGATGGAATTCCAGTTGAGCTATTTCAAATCCTGGAAGATGATGCTGTGAAAGTGCTGCACTCAATATGCCAGCACATTTGGAAAACTCAGCAGTGGCCACAGGACTGGAACAGGTCAGTTTTCATTCCAATCCCAAAGAAAGGCAATGTCAAAGAATGCTCAAAGTACTGCACAATTGCACTCATCTCACACGCTAGTAAAGTAATGCTCAAAATCCTCCAAGCCAGGCTTCAGCAATATGTGAACCGTAAACTTCCAGATGTTCAAGCTGGTTTTAGAAAAGGCAGAGGAACCAGAGATCAAATTGCCAGCATCTGCTGGATCATGGAAAAAGCAAGAGTTCCAGAAAAACATCTATTTCTGCTTTATTGACTATGCCAAAGCCTTTGACTGTGTGGATCACAATAAACTGGAAAATTCTGAAAGAGATGGGAATACCAGACCACCTGACTTGCCTCTTGAGAAACCTATATGCAGGTTAGGGAGCAACAGTTAGAACTGGACATGGAACAACAGACTGGTTCCAAATAGGAAAAGGAGTACATCCAGGCTGTATATTGTCACCCTGCTTATTTAACTTCTATGCAGAGTACATCATGAGAAATGCTGGGCTGGAAGAAGCACAAGCTGGAATCAAGATTGCCAGGAGAAATATCAATCACCTCAGATATGCAGATGACATCACCCTATGGCAGAAAGTGAAGAGGAACTAAAAAGGTTCTTGATGAAAGTGAAAGAAGAGAGTGGAAAAGTTGGCTTAAAGCTCAACATTCAGAAAACAAAGATCATGGCATCCGGTCCCATCAGTTCATGGGAAATAGACGGGGAAACAGTGTCAGACTTTATTTTGGGGGGCTCCAAAATCACTGCAGATGGTGATTGTAGCCATGAAATTAAAAGATGCTTACTCCTTGGAAGGAAAGTTATGACCAACCTAAATAGCATATTCAAAAGCAGAGACATTACTTTGCCAACAAAGGTCTGTCTAGTCAAGGCTATGGCTTTTCCAGTGGTCATGTATGGATATGAGAGTTGGACTGTGAAGAAAGCTGAGTGCCAAAGAATTGATGCTTTTGAACTGTGGTGTTGGAGAAGACTCTTGAGAGTCCCTTGGACTGCAAGGAGATCCAACCAGTCCATTCTAAAGGAGATTAGTCCTGGGTGTTCTTTGGAAGGAACGATGCTAAAGCTGAAACTCCAGTACTTTGGCCACCTCATGAGAAGAGTTGACTCATTGGAAAAGACTCTGATACTGGGAGGAATTGGGGGCAGGAGGAGAAGGGGATGACAGAGGATGAGATGGCTGAATGGCATCACTGACTCGACGGACGTGAGTTTGAGTGAACTCCGGGAGTTGGTCACGGACAGGGAGGCCTGGTATGCTGTGATTCATGGGGGTTGCAAAGAGTCGGACACGACGGAGCGACTGAACTGAAGTGAACCTTTAGCTTGTTTTATCATTTCTGATAATGGGAAATTGAGTCATAAGTATCAGAACTATCCATACTATATCAGATTTTTCTTTCATCTTAAAAAAAATTCTGACTATAATGAGAATGGCTATGAGTTGGCCATTATTAATGGGTAGCTGATCAGTATACAGAGGTTCATTATATAATTCTGTCTACTTCTGTATATGTCTAAAATTTGCTCATAATAATTTAAGTTGAAAACATTAAATAAACATGAGTTTTGTATTTTATAAAATTTAAATTAAAAATAGAGCCCATGTGTCTCACTACATTGATAATGTTGTATCTGTTATTGGCCATTCAGTGTATTATAAAATGACTGCAAATTCTCTGAGCCATTTCATTACTGATATGATCTTCTCTCAGTTAATATGTTTTTAACTTTATAAAAATTATAACTATTTAGTGGGCGGCATTTGGAGAAGGCAATGGCAACCCACTCTAGTACTCTTGCCTGGAAAATCCCATGGATGGAGGAGCCTGGTAGGCTGCAGTCCATGGGGTCGTGAAGAGTTCGGCACTACTGAGCAACTTCACTTTCAGTTTTCACTTTCACGCATTGGAGAAGGAAATGGCAACCCACTCCAGTATTCTTGCCTGGAGAATCCCAGGGATGGGGGAGCCTAGTGGGCTGCCGTCTATGGGGTCGCACAGAGTTGGACGCGACTGAAGCGACTTAGCAGCAGAGCAGCAGTGGGAGGCATTAAAGTAGAAATTAAAATAACTGGAAAGTGAAATCTGGGTCTTTATACAATGGCTAATTATTCACATCACAAAGAAAATGATTTTGTCTAAAGCAGGTAACTACTCTTAAAGTAGTTATATAAAATATATATATTTATAAAACACAATTTATAAAAGTTTTTATGTGTCTTCTTTAATACTAATACTTAACACTGCAGCTATATATGCATTTTTCCTCTATAATCTTATAGTAAGACTTCTTATATTAAGAAAGGTAAGCTTAATTCAGCATAAAAACACAATGTAGAAGAAAATATACTTACTAAGAAATCATCATAAAACAAAGTGTGACTGACTTGCAAATGTCTTATTAAGCTGCCACTGAAGCTGCTTCGATTCTCATTAGGTACTAAACGGCAAAGCGGACAGAACTGGAAATAAACAATATCAAGAGTTCAAGAAAGAATTTTAAATAATCATTAGTGTCAGTGATAAAAAATTAAATAACCATTCAACAAAGTTAATTTTAATTTTATGAATCTATTGGCCATACCTTGGTATTATGTTTTAGAATTATATAAATATTAAAGCAATATAAACAAATAAAATTGCACTTCTTTCTTTATACACATTTCTTGTATATAAAGAGTATAACTATTTGTTTCATACTTACCACTTTATTATTTAAATAATATTACAGTCAGGAGGTGTGCCATAATTTAATTAGTTACCTACCTCTTGCAATACTAAAGTTTTCCTAGGTATGTGGATATTTTGCTATTACAAATTACATTATCTACATTGCTATTGTTATTACAAATTATATTATCTATAGTTATATATCAAATTACATTTTTGAGGGGATTATTTTCTTAGGATAAATGACTATAAATGGAGATTAGAAGGTCAAAGTTATGAACATTCATGGTTCATAATATACACTACATATGATACATGATTATAGTTTTATATTACCACCAGCAATATAGATTATAATATACCAGCATCAGATATTAGTATTTACACATATTTTCCTAATTTAATAGCCATGAATGGCCATCTACAAAACCTTCTCATTTTGAAATATTTATAAGCTCAAAAGAAATGGCAAAATAATGCAGAGAGGTACATGTCACCATCACCCAGCTTCCCCAAAATGTTACTTCTTACATAACTATGGCATATTATCAAAACCAGGAAATTGGCAATTAACTAGACAACATCTGACTTAAGATTTCACCAGCTTTTGCATGAACTCATTTTCTGGGGTGTGTATATATATTCTATGAAATTTTATCATACATACAGTCATATAACTACCAACACAATCAAGAAGCAGAACTGTTCTCTCACTACAAGAAACTCCCTTGTACTATCCCTTAACTTCTCTCCTGAACCCTGGCAACCATGGATTTGTTCTCTAGATCGGCCTTTTTTTTCTCTCTTTGCCTTACTGCCTGTCATGCAGGATCTTAGCTCTCTACCAGTATCCAGAGCGTGCCCCTTGCAGTAAGCTGAGTCTTAACCACTCGACCCCTAGAGAAGTCCCACAAATGGATACCACTCTTATCACCTAAGCAGATACTGCCAGTACAGCATAGCAAGTGCTGTAATCAAGATCTGAACAGATAACTGTTAAAGACTGATAAGGGAATCATTATTTTTTTTCTGAGAAGTCAGGAAAGGATTCAGCCAAGTTGCATGCAGCTGGTGTGAATCTTGAAGAACGAGTCAGCCATAGCAGAGGAAAAGCACCACAGGCAGGGAAAGCAAAGTGGAAAAAGGCAGGAAACCCTAAAAGGACCGGGCCTGCTTAGGCAATGGGAAAATGCTCAGTGAAGCTGGAGACAGGGCATGTTGGGGGCAGCCGGGGGAGGAGAGTTTGGAACAGTAAGTTGGAACCAGTACTAATCGACATACACTCTTCTGAGCAGCTCATGTGATTTCTGTTCTCCCCGTATCGAGTCAGAGGAACAGAGATGACTAAGCCTTGGTCCCATGACTAAGGAGCTTTGAGCCCAGTGGACGGGAAATCTACAGAAAACCTGGAATTTCAAGCAAAGTAGTTTTTCTTTTCAGTCTGATGTTAAGAGAACTAGTGAAGGCATCAGACTTCAGGTGTATAGACAATTTAGTTGTGTGACTGAAGAGACTTTCACCAGAAAGACACTACAAAACAATGGGTGACAGTCTACACTACTTTAAAAATTTCTTCTGTTTCTTGAATTGGGGAATTTGACATAAGGAAGGAGAGAGTAAGAATAGGAAAGGGAAAGAAATGGTAAAGTGAGAGACTGATGATCATGACCTAAGTACTTAAGTGTTCACCTACACTCTCCCTAAGGTGGTTGTTGTTTAGTTGCTTGATTGTGTCTGACTCTTTGCAACCCCGTGGACTGCAGCACTCCAGGCTTCTCTGTCCTTCACCATCACTTGGAGCTTGCTCAAACTCATGTCCATTGAGTCGGTGATGCCATCCAACCATCTCATCTTCTGTCATCTCCTTCTCCTCCTGCCTTCAATCTTTCCCAGCATCAGGGTCTTTTCTAATGAGTCAGCTCTTCACATCAGGTAATCCAAGTATTGGAGCTCCAGCTTCAGCATCAGTCCTTCCAATGAATATTCAGAACTGCTTTTCTTTAGGATTGACTGGTTTGATCTCCTTGCAGTCCAAGAGACTCTCAAGAGTCTTCTCCAACACCACAGTTCGAAAGCATCAGTCCTTCGGTGCTCAGCCTTCTTTATGGACCAACTCTCACATCCATACATGACTGCTGGAAAAACCATAGCTCTGACTGTACAGACCTTTGTTGGCAAAGTAATCTCTCTGCTTTTTAATATGCTGTCTAGATTTGTCATAGCTTGTCTTCCAAGGAGCAAACGTCTCTTAATTTGATGGCTGCAGTCACCATCTGCAGTGATTTTGGAGCCCAAGAAAATAGAGTCTATCACTGTTTCCCCATCTATTTACCATGAAGTGATGGGACCAGATGCCATGATCTTCATTTTCTGAATGTTGAGTTTTAAGTCAACATTTTCACTCTCTTCTTTCACTTTCATCAAGAAGCTCTTTAGTTCCTCTTCACTTTCTGCCATAAGGGTGGTCATATGCATATCTGAGATTATTGGTATTTCTTCTGGCAATCTTGATTCCAGCTTGTGCTTCATCCAGTCTCGCATTTCGCATAATGTACTCTGCATAGAAGTTAAATAAGCAGGGTGACAATATACAGCCTTGACGTACTCCTTTCGCAATTTGTAACCAGTCCGTTGTTCCATGTCCAGTTCTAACTGTTGCTTCTTTACCTGCAAACAGATTTCTCAGGAGGCAGGTAAGGTGGTCTAGTATTCCCATCTCTTGAAGAATTTTCCAGTTTGTTGTGATCCACACAGTCAAAGGCATAGCCAATGAAGCAGAGATAGATATTTTTCTGGAACTCTCTTGCTTTTTCTATGATCCAACGGATGTTGGCAATTTGATCTCTGGTTCCTCTGCCTTTTCTAAATCCAGCCTGAACATTTGGAAGTTCTTGGTAAATGTACTGTTGAAGCCTGACTTGGAGAATTTTCAGCATTATTTTGCTAGCATAATAAATGAGTACAATTTTGTGGTAGTTTGAGCATTCTTTGGCATTGCCTTTCTTTGGGATGGAATGAAAACTGACCTTTTTCAGTCCTGTGGCCACTGCTGAGTTTTCCAAATTTGCTGGCATACAGATTGCAGGACTTCCACAGCATCATCTTTTAGGATGTGAAATAGCTCAGCTGAATACAATCACCTCCACTAGCTTTGTTCGTAGTGATGCTTCCTAAGGCCCACTTGACTTCGCATTCCAGGATGTCTGGCTCTAGGTGAGTGATCACACCATTGTGGTTATCTGGGTCATGAAGATCTTCTTTGTATAGTTCTTCTGTGTATTCTTGCCACCTCTTCTTAATATCTTCTGCTTCTGGTAGGTCCATACCATTTCTGTCCTTTACTGTGTCCATCTTTGCATGAAATATTCCCTTGGAATCTCTAATTTTCTTGAAGAGATCTCTAGTCTTTCCAATCTATTGTTTTCCTCTATTTCTTTGCATTGATCACTGAAGACGGCTTTCTTATCTCTCCTTGCAATTTTTTGGAACTCTGCATTCATATGGGTATATCTTTCCTTTTCTCCCTTGCCTTTCACTTCTTTTCTCTTGTAAAGCCTCCTTACAAGAAAGGAGGCTATTTGTAAGGCTACTTGTAAGGCCTCGTCAGACAACCATTGCCAATTTCCTAATGTCAGCTCATCCTTTACTATCTCTCTTTATTCAGATATGCTCCCAGACCATACTACCATTCAGTTCAGTTCAGTCGTTCAGTTGTGTCCGACTCTTTGCGACCCCATGAATTGCAGCACGCCAGGCCTCCCTCTCCATCACCAACTCCCAGAGTTCACTCAAACTCACGTCCATAGAGTTGGTGATGCCATCCAGCCGTCTCATCCTCTGTCGTCCCCTTCTCCTCCTGCCCCTAATCCCTCCCAGCATCAGAGTCTTTTCCAATGAATCAACTCTTCGCGTGAGGTGGCCAAAGTACTGGAGTTTCAGCTTTAGCATCATTCCTTCCAAAGAACACCCAGGGCTGATGTCCTTTAGAATGGACTGGTTGGACCTCCTTGCAGTCCAAGGGACTCTCCAGAGTCTTCTCCAACACCACAGTTCAAAAGCATCAATTCTTTGGCACTCAGCTTTCTTCACAGTCCAACTCTCACATCCATACATGACCATTGGAAAAACCATAGCCTTGACGAGACTGTCCTTCGTTGGCAAAGTAATGTCTGCTTTTCAATATGCTATCTAAGTTGGTCATAACTTTTCTTCTAAGGAGTAAGCGTCTTTTAATTTCATGGCTGCAGTCACCATCTGCAGTGATTTTGGAGCCCCCAAAAATAAAGTCTGACACTGTTTCCCCATCTATTTCCCATGAAGTGATGGGACCAGATGCCATGATCTTTGTTTTCTGAATGTTGAGCTTTAAGCCAACTTTTTCACTCTCCACTTTCACTTTCATCAAGAGGCTTTTTAGTTCCTCTTCACTTTCTGCCATAAGGGTGGTGTCATCTGCATATCTGAGGTTATTGATATTTCTCGCGGCAATCTTGATTCCAGCTTGTGCTTCTTGCAGACCAACAATTTTACAGCATACATCAAAAGATACTGGCCTCAAAAAAAATAGATTCATAGATAATAACTTACTGGTTACTAGTGGGGAGAAGGAAGCGGGGAGGGGCAACATAGAGGTAGGGGATTAAGAGATACAAACTATTATGTATGAAATAAGCTACAAGGATATATTGTATAACACAGGGAATATAGCTAATATTTTATAATAACTATAAATGGGTACAACCTTTACAAGTTGTGAATCACTATATTGTATACCTATACTTGTAACTTACATAACATTGTACAACAACTATACTTCAATTTAAAAAAAAAAAACAGACGTTGGCCTCATCTCAGTATGGACTTGATCTGATGGTGAACGCAATGGGTAAATAACAGCCACCATATTAGAAGCTACCACCAATTTCAGTCTTTTGGAACGTCTGTTATGATGGATACCCAGCTCTGTCTGTGGTTTAGATTAATCCCCATGGCAGCTCAGTCAATTGAAGAACACTTTTTATATAATGGTAAATACCATTTGAGGAAGAAATTAAAGATAACTGAATCCAATACCAAAAGAAAAGAGTCATGCATTGAAAATAATTATGGGCAAATGTTCCACCAAAATTAAGGTACCAGATTGAACACCTAATAATAGGAGTTTGGAAGCAAATCTAATGAAGATTTTCTTCCTTCCAAAACATTTATGCATGTATGTTCCCACTGCTCCATAAAGCTACAGATATTCTGAATACCCACGGAAATAAATTGCTGTGGGGATTAGGGCTCAGCTTCTGTCAATACAGTTTTTAATTTCAAACCAAATGAAGTCCTGTCCCTTCTCACAAAGAATGAATCTCAGGATCAAGGCAGAAAATAAAACTACCTTTGAACTTGGGTGGATGGAACTATGATTTTTACAATATCCTATTTTTCATATCACTATATCTATCCTACTGTAGCTAAGTTCTCCACCAAGAGCTGGGCCTGCAATGTTGAACTAAGAAATTATTAATAAGTTCTATGGCTTCATGAACCTATTAATTTGGAGGGAGAGACAGATACAAAATAAACACACAACATACAACTGTGATAAATGAGAAAAAAAAGCAAGAGCTGAAAATAATTTTGGTGTCAGGGAACTGAGATTTAAGGTGAGTTCTAAAGGATAAATAAGAACCAACCACTGAAAGAAAACACTGGACAAAGAGGATAGCCAGAAAGTCAGGTTCTTGCTGAAATATCTTCCCTTAATATGATAAAATACTAAATTTCTCTTGAGTGGTCTCATAATTCAATCTGAAGCATGCTGTATCATTTGCCTCTTTTAAGTCTAATATTATATAGATATACTTTAAAAAAATGCAGCAGAATATAGTTAATTACTGTACTATGAAAAGGACTTGTTGAAACTTCTTGATGTTCTTAACCTACTACCCTAGTTTGCTTGAGCAACTCAGAAATAAAGGATTAGTTGCTTGTGGCTTGATTTTTGAATTATCTAATTCTATCTGGAAGGCAGAATCCTTTGCTCAAATCTCTATCTAGAGACTACTTATATCTGTTAAGTCAGATGACATCACTGACCTTCTCTGCAGGCAAACCTAGCAATTCAGTCCTTTAAAGCAGTAATCCCTCACTACATTCCATGCCAATCCAGAGGCAGTCTTAGACTCAACCCTCCTTGTCCAAGGACTTCCTTGAGGTATTTTCACATATGTGTTCCCATTAGTGCTGCGTAAATGCTGCCACAGGATCTGCCTCCAGCCTTTTCATAACCACAGGTTTAATCTGACTTCTAGTGGCAAACTGAAAGTCACTCAGTCGTGTCCGACTCTTTGCGACCCCATGTGCGATAGCCCACCAGGCTCCTCCAAGCAAGAATACTGGAGTCGGTTGCCATTCCCTTCTCCAGGGGATTTTGCCAATCCAGGGATCAAACCTTCATGTCCCAACTGCAAGCAGATTCTCTACTGTCTGAGCCACCAGGGAGTGGGGCTTGTCTTAAGCTTGTACACTCAATCAAGCATGAAACACTAACGGAGGAAACCTGAAGATATTCTGTTCCAGTAACCACTTTTACACAGCCCTAGTGTTTTACAGAACCATGACTTTTCTGAACAATCTGCTCCTGCCTTAAGCCAAGACAGCATCCTTCCCAGCTTGGGTTCCCCAACTGTGAGAGTACGCAGCTTCCTCTAGGAAATGTGCTCTAGCCTTGATTTGATATGGCTGCAAACATCACCCAGTACCCAAGCATTACCACCTGATTCTTTTACTACCCTGCAATGCGGGATACCTGGGTTCAGTCCCTGGGTTGGGAAGATCCCCTGGAGAAGGGAATGGCTACCCACTCCAGTATTCTGGCCTGGAGAATTTTATGGACTGTATAGTCCATGGGGTCCACAAAGAGTTGGACACGACTGAGCGACTTTCACTTAGGCTTTTTAACTACTAAATTCCACAGGCAGTCTGATCCCATGATTCCTGATTTACTTCTATCCTTTTGGCAGTTTTCTTCAGTGACTTCTATGATCTCTAAATAATAGAAGACCCAGCTTCCACAGGTGACCTTCAATCTGATGGCCAAACTGAGCAGCACATGGACAGGATTTCTGCTGGAAATGTGCCAATGGATACATCCAGTACCAATGGATAGACACGTAAGGTGCCTG
This sequence comes from Budorcas taxicolor, assembly GCF_023091745.1. NCBI lineage: Eukaryota > Metazoa > Chordata > Mammalia > Artiodactyla > Bovidae > Budorcas > Budorcas taxicolor. The sequence goes on from NC_068931.1 coordinate 25,787,746, forward strand.
CCCTGGATGGATGCTATAGTGCTGCCCATAGTCCAGAATGCCTAGTGTTCCTCCAGCCAGACCAGCACCTGGGCACTACTAGTCACGGCTCAGGCTGCGTTGATGATATCTCCTTCATAGGGTTGCTGGGAGAAGTTAAAGAGGCACTTGGTCAGTTCTGTTCAGTCGCTCAGTCATGTCTGACTCTTTTTGACCCCAAGGACTGCAGAATGCCAGGCTTCCCTGTCCATCACCAACTCCCAGAGCGTATTCATGTCCATCAAGTCGGTGATGCCATCCAACCATCTCATCCGCTGTCGTCCCCTTCTCCTCCTGCCTTCAATCTTTCCCAGCATCAGGGTCTTTGGCACTCAGCTTTCTTTATAGTCCAAATCACATCCATACATGACTACTAGAAAAACCATAGCCTTGACTAGACGGACCTTTGTTGGCAAAGTACTGTCTCTGCTTTTTAATATACTGTCTAGGTTAATCATAGCTTTTCTTCCAAGGAGCAAGTGTCTTTTAATTTCATGGCTGCAGTCAACATCTGCAGTGATTCTGGAGCCCCCTAAAATAAAGTCTACCACTGTTTCCATTGTTTCCCCATCCATTTGCCATGAAGTGATGGGACCGGATGCCATGATCTTCATTTTCTGAATGTTGAGTTTTAAGCCAACTTTTTCACTCTCCTCTTTCACTTTCATCAAGAGGCTCTTGTAGAGTCTTCTCTTGTGTTGTTGGAGAGTGTGTTTGCTATGACCAGTGTGTTCTCTTAGCAAAACTCTGTTAGCCTTTGCCCTGCTTCATTTTGTGCTCCAAGGCCAAATTTGCCTGTTACTCCAGGTATCTCTTGACTTCCTACTTTCGCATTCCAGCCGCCTATAATGCAAAGGACATCTTTTGGGGGTGTTAGTTCTAGAAGGTCTTGTAGGTCTACATAGAATCGTTCAACTTCAGCTTCTTCAGGATTACTGGTTGGGGCATAGACTTGGACTACTGTGATATTGAATGGTTTGCCTTGGAAACAAACAGAGATCATTTTGTTGTTTTTGAGCTTGCATCCAAGTACTGCATTTTGGACTCTTTTGTTCACTATGAAGGCTATTCCATTTCTTCTAAGGGATTCTTGCCCACAGTAGTAGATATAATAGACATCTAAGTTAAATTTCACTGAGTTCAAGAGGCACCCAGAATTCAGTGTATCGGGAATCCCCCTGCAGTCCAGTGGTTATGACTCGGCACTTTCACTGCAGGGGCCCAGGTTTGTTCCCTGGTTGGAGAACTGAGATCCTGCAAGCTGTGCACGTGACCAAAACAAACCAAAAGACAAACCAAGAAAACTCAGTATGTGGTAGTCATTATTATGCCATCTTAATGTTTTCTTTCTTCTTTTTTTAAATATTTACTTATTTATTTGGCTGTACCAGCTCTTAGTTGTGGCATGTGGGACCTAGTTCCCTGACTAGGGATTGAACGTAGGTCCCCTACATTGGGAGCTCGGAGTCTTAGCCACTGGACCACCAGGGAAGTCCCCCAATGCTTTCTTCAAGCTTCCTCTAGGAAGGTACCCCAGGGACCAATCGTAAAACACTTCCTTACCTCAGTTCCTCCAAGGGCAACTTAAACAGGAAAAGCCCATGACAATCTCCGCTGCTCCCCCAACACATATCAAGCTCCTAGCTAGCCATTCCAAGAACCAAACCCCTGGATCATTAGGGTAAATAAAAAAAGACCTTTGACTGTGCTGTGGGGCTTTTCTCTTGAACTTGCTAGTAGAGCACAGGTGTTTATGCCCCAGAGCTAGACAGACACTGGGCTTCAAACTATAGCTCTGCTTACTTACCAGCTGTAAGACTTAACCTCTCTGAGTCTGAGTTTACCGTTGGTAAAATAATAATCATCTCTATCTCATAGTATTGTTGTAAGTGCTATCTATCAATCATCTAATAAACTTACATTTCAACCTCATCCACCTTCCAAAAGGATTTTATTAAAAAAAAAAAAAACTTTAAAACTCAAAAACCCCCCAAACTTTTACATATATGAAACACACACACACACACATACATATTTTAGTTCTGTTTCAGTTCAGTTCAGTTCAGTTCATAAAATCCAAAATAATCTTCAAGGTATCATTTTACATCTGTCAATTTAAAAATAAATGTAACCCAATTTTGGCCAGTTACGGTGAAAGCAGTTTACTCAACAATTGCTGACACAAATATAAACTGACTCAAACTTTTTAGAATACGTTTTGAGTGTTAATTAAAACTTGCACTCTTGGGCCCCAAAATATCAATTTATGGAATTTCCTCTTAAGAAAAAAACGATATAGAAAGTTTAAACCTACATGAACGTGAATGCAAATCCTAAAAACTGGCAGCAATCCAAATTTTAAAAACAAGTAAAATGGCCAAGTAGATGATGATGATCCATCATCACCCTGCCTTACCTCTCAACTATACAAAAATGAAAATTGTAAGAGCCACACTGCAAAGCAGAACTAAGAAAGGCAGCATTCACAATAGATCAAGGAAATAATAAACAATATGCATTTTAATCTGTGAGCCTATTGATGAATATTCAGACTCTGAAATAAATTAATGAATTGATTAATAAAGGTGAATGACTTCCTACTTTTCATGTCTAGTGTATTATTGCCTTGATAACCATATTTGCATTATTAAAAAATGTTTCTCACTTAGGATGTGAGCACAGTTAGCATACTAACATTAAATCTTAACTATGCATTTTTGATCTGCTTAGTTGATTACGCCCATGATTATCTGTAAGAGACAATGTTGTCTAATTCCATAAATGAAAGAGTAATTGCGCACTGGTAATTCTTGTCAGTTTCAACTAGACACTTTCACATGGTGTTCATAGTCATAGAATCACTGTAACCTTGACATAAATTATCCTTTATGATATATCCATAAATAGAAGCCCATAAATGGATTTTCTAATGTATATCAAATTTAGATACTGCAGGAATATATAGTAACATAATTTCTCACCACAGGTCTCCTTTCTGATCTGTGATGAGTAATGCAATGATCCAGCAAACTGTCTTCATCCAATTCCTTCTGACAAAAAGGACATACACACCTGGAAATTGCATAGAACACAAATATTACTGAAATTACTGATAATTAGACAGCAGTCACTTAACTAGAGATAAAAAACAGAATGTAGGTGGATCTAGTTTCTAGTGCTCATTCCTTCGATTTCATATTCATTTTCCTATCCTGATAATAATCTTGGTGCCTAAATTTTTTCTCATGAGCAATGCAAATGTGTAACCTCACAGGGGCAGGACAGAGACACAGTTATAGTGCATGTGAAGCACTTTATTTTCTTTGGAAGGAAAGTACACTCTGAGTGCTCCATTAACTGAGAAACAGAGGATCATACCACCCAGCTGTATCTATGTTACTTTTTCTGTCTCTTTTACTTCTTTTTCTAATTCAGGTAACATCTGAATTGGGTGTTACTTGTTCTCCAACCAGAATATCTGATGACACTGGCAAATATAACCACAGATGTCAACTCACAGTATTAGCATCCAGTGAAGAAAGAAAAACAGCCCACAACTATCTTGTTACTTCTTTATGCGCATCTAGGAGTACCTGTCCTTCACATCTGTGTTGTCCAGTGGAGTAGCTATTAGGTATGTGTCTACCAGGCACTTGAAATATGGTCAGTCCAAACTGAGATATGCTAGAAGTTTAAAATACACTCTGAAGTTTACAAGCTTTATATATAAAATGTCTCAATAATTTATATATTAATGACATGTTCAAAGGAGAATATTTTAACCAGTTGAATACATACATGAAAAATTAATTTCACTTGTTTTTACTTTTTGAATATTGCTACTAGAGAATTTAAAATTACATGTGTTCTGCATTATATTTCCATTGCATAGTGCTGCCTTAAATTCTTAGGGACAATACAGAGGCTTGGGATTTTTCACTCATTTTCCATTATAGATATAACTTCCTGTTCCCCAAGACATGTATTCTGGATAGTTTCCTTGCATAAGAACTTAAAAAATTTGAATTATGTTATAAGTTCTATAAAGCAAAGATTTCTATATTAAATGCAAATATTAATCTATCTTGTAAGACTAATTAATCAACAACCCTTCTCATTTTGGTTATTTTAACTCTTTGTTGTTTAATTCTAACTAGCAGGATAAATTAGTATTCATATACTTTAAAATTTTCATATCAACTTTCCAATCAAACCACATGCTTCTTTAGCTCGCTTGTTAGCCTTCCTTCCTACTGGTCCCTGGGGCCAGTCTAACAGAATTCAAAACTCTTCTTAGAGCTAAAATACTCACAATTTACAGGAGTATGGAATAAATCTAATCCTATAATGAAAGGTGCATTTGCAAAGTAATCTCTAGAGAAACATTTAGACTTCTGGATTATGAAATTTAAGATATATTGGAGTAGTATTTCTTAAAAAAATTTTTTTTGGCTGCATTGAACACTTATAGGATTTCAGCTCCCCAGTCAGGGATCAAACCTGGGCCCTTGGCAGTGAACGTGTAGAGTCCTAACCACTAGAGTGCTAGGGCATTCCCCTTTTTTATCTTTAAAAAATTTTTTTTATTGAAGTAGAGTAGATTTACACTGTCACGTTAGTTTCAGGCGTATCGCACAATAATTCAGTTGTATATACATGTATATACATTCTTTTTCAGATTCTTTTCCTTGATAGATTATTACAAAATATTAAGTATTTTGTCCTGTGCTAAAGTGAACAGGAATGAAAAAGCCTCTTGCTGGAAGTGAAAGTGGAGAGTGAAAAAGTTGGCTTAAAGCTCAACATTCAGAAAACGAAGATCATGGCATCTGGTCCCACCACTTCATGGGAAATAGATGGGGAAACAGTGGAAACAGTGTCAGACTTTATTTTTGGGGGCTCCAAATTAAAAGACACTTACTCCTTGGAAGGAAAGTTATGACCAACCTAGACAGCATATTCAAAAGCAGAGATATTACTTTGCCAACAAAGGTCCATCTAGTCAAGGCTATGGTTTTTCCAGTGGTCATGTATGGCTGTGAGAGTTGGACTGTGAAGAAAGCTGAGCGCCGAAGAATTGATGCTTTTGAACTGTGGTGTTGGAGAAGACTCCTGAGAGTCCCTTGGACTGCAAGGAGATCCAACCAGTCCATTCTAAAGGAGATCAGTCCTGGGTGTTCATTGAAAGGACTAATGCTAAAGCTGAAACTCTAATACTTTGGCCACCTCATGCAAAAAGTTGACTCATTGGAAAAGATCCTGATGCTGGGAGGGATTGGGGCAGGAGGAGAAGGGGATGACAGAGGATGAGATGGCTGGATGGCATCACTGACTCTATGGACATGAGTTTGAGTGAACTCCGGGAGTTGGTGATGGACAGGGAAGCCTGGCGTGCTGCGATTCACGGGGTCGCAAAGAGTCGGACAGGACTGAGCAACTAAACTGAACTGAACTGATACACGTAATTTCTTAAAATGAGCATAACTAACATTTATCTTCAGGAGAGGAAAATAAATTATACTGAATATCTCTACTGGATAGCTGAATTCATAGGAAGACTTAATGGTTTCAAAGCCATTATCTCCATTCAGTAGTACACAAAGCATTTATCTATTTCTTCAGCAGAGCCAAATGCCAAACTTTGTAATTCCTTTGCCATTCAGAATAGTTGTCCTTCAGTTGCTGAGTTGTATCCAACTCTTTTCCACCCTCTGAACTGCAGCATGCCAAGCTCCCCTATCCTCCACTATCTCCTGGAGTTTTAATGACCTAGATTTGTTTTCTTTTTTTTTTTTTAAGAAAAAATAATGATCAATATCCTCCATTACACCTACTAGCTGTCTCTATCCTTCCTCCAGCCCCACATAAGATTACCCAGCAAACAGGTTGTAGGATTCAGAATGCCTGCCCCATGCGTGTTCTTTCGTGTTAGAATATATACTGAAATGTCACTTTGTCCCTTCTAAAGAGTAAGCAGGAAAATGAGAGGGAATGAGCTGGGAGACTGAGCAGTGGTGATGGAAAACTAAAGACAGTAATCTCATAACCATCATCTCCTTCAGACTCTTAGTCACAACACAGAGCCTAACAGAAACTGAACAGTTCTGCTTTCTATTTTTGGATCTTCCTCCATATAAACTTGTCTGAGGAAGCTTCCTCAATCTCTCCAGGGTCCAGTTGGTTCTCCCAGAAGTTTTTAAAGCAGAGAGAGGAAAATTCTTTTGTAATTACTGCTATTAATCATTGAAAACAAATGTTTACTAATAAGAGGTATTATGATTAGGAGCCAAAACATAACCATATACATATTTTCATAATAAAAATGTTACGCTTTCCAGCCCATTAAATTCTTTATAAGCATGTCAGATTTAGCATTAAAGCAAAGTGTACAGAAGCAAACCTTGTTGTTGTCTCTCCAAGCTCTTGCAGTGGTCCGTACTTATCTATGTACTTCTGGCATGTTCTTATGTGTGCTCTCATTTCACTGAGGCAAACCTGTATGAAAGCAGATCAAAATAAGCTCACTGTTCAAAAGAGGCTCATTTCAATCAATGAAGTCTTCTGTGACCAACTTCACTGCTTTCTTTATTTCAAATAAGGTCATAGCGTGGGGTCAGTTGAGTAAAAGGATGCAGTCAAGGTAATAGTTCAATCAATTTAAGGCATTATCAAGAATAACACTGATTTAAAATTTCTTTATAGTTAGAAGATCCGGGAGCTGAGTTCTTGAATTTGATTCTTTTAGAAAGCATATGTTTTTCAAAGTGAAAAAATATATATTAAATCCAACTTACTTTTTTTGGATACTATTACCTAAATTAGTGATGGAAAGAAGGAAGAAAGAAAAAGAGCAAAAGGAAGGAAAGGGGGAAAAAAGTAAAAAGAAAGAGATAAAAAGAATAAATAAATGGATTTTAGAGATGTCAGGAGTAAGCAAAAAGAAATCCTGTGCTTCAGGGAAAGATATAAATACCATGGCTTTATAATACATCCAGTAGCATTACATGAATTCACAATACAGAGCATACTTAATGGCCCCATTAAGAGCAAATATAAAGGACAGCTCTTGCAGTCCATTTTTATGAAGGCAGAATAAAGAGCCCTTGTCCTTCCAGATATACATTCAGAGATCCTAACCATGAGGGATCTGTTGCTGCATAGCACATATTCTACTAAATGTGTCATTAGAAACTCTGATAAGATCTTGTGCTAAAGGAAGCTTTGTTAGGGTTGTGGTAAGGTAGCTGACCCACCCTGCTTCATTTTGCCCGAGCTACGGAAGTTCAACCTCAAACATGAAATCTGCCATCTCAAAGAAGCAGTCGTAACTGCTTCACAAAAGACAAAAATAAAAGCAAATGGAAACGTTAACAACAAATCCTTGCTTTATCCATCTAAAAAGATGTAAAAGCTAGGACTGATGTAGGCAGCTGTCTTAAAACAGACTGCTTTACAACATTTAACATCCAACTTTGCACATCAGTGCTCTCTCCTCTCCCTGTGACTTTCGTTAAGAACAGTCCTTGATCAACATTCCTCATATAAATGTAGCAATCTGGGGACTGTATCCTGACAAGTGAATTGATAAATTCATAGGGTGTCTACCCCAGACACAAAACTGAAATCAGTTGTCAGCGGTGGCAGGAGTATATAAGCCACTGCGCTTGCCTTAAAGGTGTTTATATTCTAATAGAGGAAAAACAAATGAACAAAGGATGTGAAGACAAGTAGATAGGAAACCGTTCAATACTGGGGACTGGGATACTCATGGAATGGAGATCTGGCCAGGACTCATAGGAAGCAGAGTTGAGAATGCCTAATATCCCAGCAAGAAGAGACAGATACAAAGAAATCTCCCAAAGGAAAGATCAAAATACTTGTGAATAATCAGAAATAAGTAGTGAAAAAAGGAAGCAGATTCTGACCCAGGATAATAGAGAGAATGCTCTTGTTTCTGACAGATACCAAAGAACTGAATAACAGAATAATACGCTGAGTTTGATTTTTTGCATGTTGAATTTTAAACGATGGCAAAATATCAAAATAAAAATAAGCAGTAATGATTACTAAGAATGTGAAAAGCTATTGATTTGAGCATTCATTTCCACAGTGCTAAAATGAATCCTATCCAGTGATGCTAGTGGTAAAGAACCGGCCTGCCAATGCAGGAGATGAAAGGGATGCAATTCAATCCCTGGGTCAGGAAGATTCCCTGGAGAAGGGAATGGCACCCCACTCCACTATTCTTGCCTGTAAAATCCCATGGACAGAGGAGCCTGGTGGGCTACCGTCGATGGGGTTGCAAGAGTCCGACACGACTGAGCATACAATGCTAAAAGCCACTTGTGGTTTGTCTTTCATCTTTACAACCACCCTGTGACACGAACATTATCTTTTCCTTCAATTTACAAAGACTCAAACAATAACTCAGATTAATAATTTGCCCCAAATCACAAACAGTAAGTGAGAGAATTAGTGCTCAACCCTAAGATGTCTGAATCCAAAGACCATGCATAGATTCCATAGTCTCACAGCCATGAACAGATTTAGGTCTTATATAAATATTCAAAAAATGCATTTGAGCATTTACTATGTTCCAGCCACCATTCAAAGTTCTTGATACAGAACCTAATAAAACAGACACAATCCTTACCCTCCTGAAATCTGGTGGGGATAATGGATAATGGACATTAAATTTAAGTCACAAATATGTAATTACAAATGGCGACAAGTTAAAGAGAAAGCACAGACTGCTAAGAGAAAGTGTTTAAGAGATTATAATTTAGATGAACAATCAGGAAAGGTCCTCTAAGAAATTGAGATCTTCAGTATAAGATCGCCCTTTTGATCTCTAGACAGGTAATATCTAGATATATTCCCCATCGCAGTTCAAATGTAATGTATGTAAAACTTAAAACTTAACTCTGTAGATTCTTCTCCAAATTTGCTCCCCAAATTAGCACTTTCACCTACTCATCTCATAAACTTGGAAGCCATCTTTGACACCTCACTCTTATGCACCCCACATCCAGTTACTCACCAGTTTTCTTCAATCCCTCTCTTAAATACACCCTGAAACAACCTCTTATTCCATATCTAATGCTCTTACGCTAACCCAGCTTCCTAACCACTTATCCTAAAGGCCAGTAAACTGACTCCACCACTTCTGCTTTTGCTCCCTCCAAACCATTCTCCGTGCGCATGCCTGAGTGAGAGCTTAAAACTATAAACCTGATCAAAAGCTTACACTTTTTCTATGACACCCTATGGCATTTAAGATAAAATCTAGAATCTTTGACACAGCTTCTAAGACCTCACATGATCTAACCAGACTAGTATAGTATCAACGGTAACAGGGAGGCAGCGGTCAACAGAGATAAAAACTGCCAAGCCCAGAGCACCAGAGATGGAATTACGCCACTGGGCTTGAAAATAAAGCTACTCACTGGGTGGGCTACAATAACATAATAGAGGCCACATAATAAGGGGTGAGGGGAGCAATGGGAAGGGAGGAAACGGAGCTGGTCGATGAAAGCACTTGTTTGAGAAATTAGGTGATGGTGGGCATCAGGTGACGGCTCTCCTGCAGTCCCTACTTATGAAACTGGAGGACAGGAAGAGGAGAGACTGAGACGATCCACTTTGAAATCCGAGTAGGATGAGGTCAAAGGCAGAGGTGAAATGACTAACTGTCTGACAATTTTCTCGGCGGTCTAAGCTGGTAACTATGAGCAAAGGCAGGGTGACGTACCAGAGTGTCACATTCGGTGCAATTCCGGAACTCAGATTTCATTCTCTTGGCGACATCAGCTGCTGGAACGCCTTCGGAAGGAAGGTAGGCCCGGCAGTAAGGACAGGTCCACTTATTGTTCTTTAGACTGGTAGCGATGCAAGAACGGCAGAATCTACAGGACACAAACCAAGAACACGTCACTCTCCTTGACAGGAATTAAGGAGCCACCACTGGGGGTTCATGTGTGGAAACTGTGTTTTAATGACACCTTGCATACTAAGAGCAGTTCTGCCAAGTGGAAGCTCCATCTACACTATTATAAAATAGATAACAGATGAGAACCTATTGAACAGCTCTGGGAACTCTACTCAGTGCTCTGTGGTGATCTAAATGGGAAGGAAATCCCAAAAAGAGGGGATACATGCATACAGATAGCTGATTTACTTTGCTGTATAGCAGAAACTAACATAACACTGTCAATCAACTGTACTCTAATAAAAATTATTAGAGAAAAAAAAGAGCTCCATTTGCATCCTACACTTGCTGGAGAGTCTCTTTCTCTTCCCTGTGGGTCACAGGTTCTCACCACATGTACTAGACACATAAAAGGTGACAGGCAAGGTGGTGAAACAGCCTTCCTACAAACAGAATTCAAACTATAACTCAAATATCACTCAGCCACAAAAAAGAATGAAATAATGCCATTTGCAGCAACATGGGTGGATCTAGAGGTGATCCTACTAAGTCAGACAGAGAAAGACAAATATCATATAATACCATTTAAATGTGGAATCTAAAAAAAATGATACAGATAACTTATTTGAGCAGACTCACAGACAGAGAAAACAAACTTATGGTTACCAAAGGGGAAAGGGAGAGGGAAGGACAAATTAGGAGTTTGGGATTAACAGATAAAAACTACTACACACAAAATAGATAAGCAACAAGGATTTATTGTATAGCACAGGGAATTATATCAATATCTTATAATAACCTATTCATATAATAGAAAATCATCTGAAAAAGAATCTATATATCTATATGTATCTATGTACAAATGAATCACTTTGCCTACACCTGCCATTTCCTTCTTCAAAAGTGAGAATTGCTCAGTTGTGTCCAACTCTTTGCAACCCCATGGACTATACAGTCCATGGAATTCTCCAGGCCAGAATACTGGAGTGGGTAGCCTTCCCCTTCTCCAGGGGATCTTCCCAACTCAGGGATCGAACCCAGGTCTCCTGCATTGCAGGTGGATTTTTTACCAGCAGAGACACAAGGGAAGCCCCCTGAGAGTAACACATTATAAATCAACTACATTGAAAAAAAAAAACCCTATAACTCAAAGGATATCTAACATACTCTTTTCTTTAATCTTATTTTACCTTAAAATTTGTGTGTCGGGGGAAGGGGGGTAATAGGTCTTTGTTCTCTGGGTTTTTGTGTGTCAGACAAAAAACTAACAAGTTGAGGAGGTAAGACACATTATAAGTGTTCATAATTTTAAACTCATCCTCAGATATAGAAAATTACCTAATCAAAATTACCACTATTAGGAATGTCCTCCATGTCAATAAATACATTCTCTGGTTTTCTCAAAGATAATCTTGACAAAATATTAACATAATCAACAGAATTCACACAAAATCTTGACCTGTTTACGGGAACTGTTGAAAATTAAGTGCACACAGTAAAAGTGAGCATTTCAATAGGCTATACATATTAGCATAATTTGCTAGCTCTTGAAAAGTTCATCTATCATAGGTACACAATTCAAGGAAATTTCACAAACAAAATTCGCAAATAGCCATTGTGCGTGTGTGCTTAGTTGTGTCCGACTCTTTGTGACTCCATGGACCATAGCCCACAAAGTTCCTCTGTCCGTGGGATTTCCCAGGCAAGGATGTTGGAGTTGGCTGCCATTTCCTTTTCCAGGAGATCTTCCTGACCCAGGGAGCAAACCCACGTCTCCTGTATTGGCAGGTGGATTCTGTGCCACCCGGGAAGTCCCCTATTAGTCATTGTGATTAGCCATTACTGATTCTTGAAAGTATTCTCTTCTCCCTCTGTGATAAAACCCTTAATACACATAGAGGATACTTATGTCTGGCATTTGCTTGATGCTTTTCCAGTGGTCATTTATGGATGTGAGAGGTAACTATAAAGAAAGCTGAGCACCTAAGAACTGATGCTTTTGAACTGTGGTGTTGGAGAAGACTCTTGAGAGTCCCTTGGACTGCAAGGAGATCCAACCAGTCCATTCTGAAGGAGATCAACCCTGGGATTTCTTTGGAAGGAATGATCCTAAAGCTGAAACTCCAGTACTTTGGCCACCTCATGCGAAGAGTTGACTCATTGGAAAAGACTCTGATGCTGGGAGGGATTGGGGCAGGAGGAGAAGGGGACAACAGAGGATGAGATGGCTGGATGGCATCACTGACTCGATGGATCTGAGTTTGAGTGAACTCTGGGAGATGGTGATGGACAGGGAGGCCTGGTGTGCTGCAGTTCATGGGGTTGCAAAGAGTTGGACATGACTGAGTGACTGAACTGAACTGAACTATGTCTGCCCAGCACCCATTTCCCCTTACTCTTGCCACAGTATCCTGATTTTGCTCTGCAGGACCCACCCCTCTTATATGAGATGCAAACTGGTGGGACCCCAATTCAGGTGCCCACAATCCTTTGCTGAAGGCAGAGCACGTGATGTCGACCAGACTGAGTGAGTAAACCGTCTCCCTGGGAGACGCATGCTAAACAGTGACACAAGAGCAGATTCAGCAATAACTTGATGGGACTGCCCTGCTCTTTGTATACAACCCTGGATCTGCCTGGGTTCCTACCCTTTTCTTCTTTTTGTTACTAATGTTGTTTGGAAACTTTATGTTTTGATATAATTTCAAACAAAACTTTTTTTAATCCTGTGCCGTGAGGCATGCAAGATGTTAGTTCACCAACCAGGGATTGAACCGGTGACCCCTGCATTGGGAGCCTGGAGTATTAACCACTGGACCGCCAGGGAAGTCCCCATAATTTCAGATTTGATACACTGCTTTTTATTTACAAAGTTCATAACAGACCTTAACTCATTTAACCTTAACAACCCCCTAAGAAAGATCATTATTTCGTTTACAGATGAGCAAACCGTGGTACATACTGGTTGTTACTTCTGCAAAGTCACAGCTACAGAAAGTGCCTGAACTTGGTTAGTCTTAAGGTAGGTTTTCTTTTTCTTTTTTCTATTAAGTGGCAGTGTTCAGTGCTATAGAATTCTACTATTTTCTGTTGACCAATCATGATATGATAGTATTAAATGAGTAACAGTTATATAATCACAACAGTAAAAGATGTTTAGGTGTTTACCAGTTTTCACAACCAACAATCAGACAAAAAAAATAAAAGATAATTACAATTGGGAGCCATAAGGGAAACATGGTTAACCTAACAATATAAAATAATTATATACAATTTTGGGGGTGAAATAGAATGATGTGGTAAGTAGAAGTGCATACATGCATAAGTTTTCATCCACACAGCCAGTCTATGTCTTTTGGTTGGTGCATTTACTTAATTTACATCTAAGGTAATTACTGATATGTATGATCCTATTACCATTTTCTCAATTGTTTTGGTTTTATTTTTTGCAGGTATTTTCCTTGGTTTTCTGACTCAAAAATTCAGTAACCTGTCTTTCCACAGCCACAGTTGCCCTTGTTGGAAACAGCAATACTTCCAGAATCAAAAGATCTAAGTCCTCTGCTGTCTTTTACTTCTGTATGCTTCAGGTGATTAACTGTAAGTTCTACGGCACAATGTTCTTACGTTTCCTTGTGTCCCTAAGGATTGGTTCTCAAAGTGTAAGAGTATTTATTACAAACAACAGTCCAAATGCTCAACTCGTAATTAACATTTCTAATGAACACTTAAGGTTCTGGCAGGAATTCTTTGTCTACATGATTTAGGAGCAAACAGGTAACACTGTGTTTCTTGTCAACTAAAAGTCACCCCCTCTTTGCTCACACTGATTTGAGTTTTGCACAAATAGAAGACAAACAGAAGATGAATACTGGTGCAAAGCTCCATGGTGGGCACTGGTCACATTACCTCACTTCACTCTTGCAGTAATGCTAAATGCTCCTCTTTCTCTCTACCCTGACTGATGGCAAACTGAGGTTCAGAGAGGTGTTAACAATTTGCTGAGGTCACACAGCTGTGAAGACAATAGTGAGCTGTTTGTTGGGTGTTTTTTGCCAGTCGCTCACAGCTTGTGGGATCTTAGTTCCCTGACCAGGGATTGAACCAGAGACCTTGGCAGTGAAAAGACTGAGTCCTAACCACCAAACCACCAGGGAATTCCTAAGATAGTAATGTTTTTTATCCTCAAGCAGTTTTGGGAGAGGCTCAAAGTTTGCAGTCTTTTTAAAGACCCTTGGGCTTCCTAGGTGGCATTAGTGTAAAGAACCCACCTGCCACTGCAGGAGATATAAGAGATGTGGGTTCGATCTCTTGGTCATCCCCTGGAGAAGGAAATGGCAACTCACTCTGGTATCCTGGCCTGGAGAATCCCATGAACAAAGGAGCCTGGTGGGCTACAGTCCAGTCAGACATGACTGAAGCGACTTAGCATGCATGACAAGTAGAAGCAGCAAAGCAATGAGATCACTGACTGCTGTACCTGCATAAGCCAGGTGGGCTTTACCTAGAGTATATTTCTGCTGTTATTTTGTAAATACTTCGTACATGTTTTTGTAACTATGATCAATAACCACAATAATGGAAATTCCTAGTAGATATTCATGAAAAAGAGCACATTTGAGGCATGTTTAAAACCAAGTCTCTCTCTATAACCCATTCAAGTCTGTACAGTGGTATTACCTGCGGCACGAAACTCTCACATGAGCCTGATACAGACACTGTTGCATTATATGAGAATATTAGCAGCAAATCTGGTAGATGAGTCCATTAACTGTACTCCTTTTAAGAGAAGTGTTTATCAAGTGGAGAAAACACATCAAGATCAAGGTGTTTTGGAACAGATTGAATTTACTGATTATGAGTACATAAAAACCACAACATTGTCACCATGCAAACATGCTGGATGCTGCTGCAGCTCAAGTCTCACTTTCTGGGCTGCAGAAGCAAGACTGTAGAACTGCTGAGTTCAAAAGATTTGAGGGGAACATTCTCTCCTTAAAGGTGTAGCTATCAAATTCAAGTCATGAGTGCTAGAGTTTCTACCATCCCTACCCTGGTATCTTGCCATGAAAAGTGTACAAGTGATTGGGACTTCCCTGCTGGTCCAGTGGTTAAGAATCTGCCGACCAATGCAAAGGACACAGGTTCAACCCCTGCTTGGGGAACTAAGATCCCACATACCACAGAACAACAAAGCCCATACCACAGACCCTGCGAATCACAACTAGTGTCCCTGCCTGCAACAAAAGATGCCACACGACACAACAAATGTCCCTCATACTGCAACAAAGACCCAACGCAGCCAAATATAGAAATGTTTGGAAAAAGTATACAATGATCAACCATTTTCTGAGGGGCCTAATCAGAAACCACTGAGGTTATTCAGCTTTATGTAGTATATACTA
This sequence comes from Budorcas taxicolor, assembly GCF_023091745.1. Lineage (NCBI taxonomy): Eukaryota > Metazoa > Chordata > Mammalia > Artiodactyla > Bovidae > Budorcas > Budorcas taxicolor. Next base: position 25,803,097 of record NC_068931.1, read on the forward strand.
CATAACAGGGAATACAGACAGAAAGTATTAGTCGCTCAGTCGTGTCCTACTCTTTGCGACCGCATGGACTTGCCAGGCTCCTTCATCCATAGGATTTTCCAGGCAAGAATACTGGAGTGGGTTGCCATTTCCTTCTCCAAGGGATCTTGCTGACCCAGGGATCGAACCTGGATCTTTCTCATTGCAGGCAGCATCTGAGCCACCAAGGAATACAGACAAGATAACTCAAAACTAAAATGTCTCAGAAAGCAAAGTGTAGAACTATATACACACAGTGTGAGCTTCCTGCAGGCTTGTAGGTATATAAGAATATCTGGGGTAAAGAACATAAGAACATTTACTTACCCATTGAAAAGACGGCAACTGGAAAGAAAGGGTGTGTGGTAGAAGAAGGGTATTTTCATTGTCAAATTTTAAGTGTGAACCACATCAACTTATTACCAACATTAACAAACAATTCTTTTAAAAAGTAAATCATCTGCAACCTCTTGGGATCAATGGTCTGCTAATGTCTGATAACACGAAACTTGCAGGTACCCCTTGACTCAGCCATACCAAGCCCATGTATTCTCTCAAAAGGAATTCTTTAAAATGTCCATTTGTACAAGAATATTCAGAAGGAATGTTTTCATAATAGCCCCAAACTGGAAATAACCCAGATATATATCAATAAAAAAGTGAATAAACAACCTGTGGCATAATCATACAATGAAATTCTACATAGCAATACAAAAAGAACAAATTTCTGATACAAGCAATAATATGGATGAAATTCAAAGACATACTGAGTGAGGAAACCAGACACAAGTGACCATATTTCACTTTTGATGAAGTTCTTGAACAGGCAAAACTGATCTATGATAGAAAAAAAAAGTTTCAATAATGACTGTCTACAAGGGTACAAGGACAGGCATGGCTGGGAAGGGGCATGAGAGAACCATATGGGGGCAATGAGACTATTCTATATCTTAATAGGGGTTTGGGCTAAACACAGGTCTAAGGGCAAATGTTATACCTAGAACGGATGCATTTTACTATGTGTAATTTACTTTTAAAAATCCCATAAATATTGAACTCTGGTTAATATTAATATAATGCATGCTCATATGAGAAGCGGTAGAGTGTGCTAATGTTTTTAACCCACTCTGAAATGCATTTAAAAAATCAGATGGATTGATGGATAAGTATGTGATAGAGAGATAAGTGCAAATATAGCAAAATGAACAACTGAATACAGATAGTGGATCTATGGATATTCACTGTACAATTCTTTAAAATTAGCTGTATGCTTGACATTTTTTCATAATAAAATGTTAGGGGAAATTAATCATCTTACTATGATGATTTACTTAAATTACTTAATTATATTTTTTTTACTTCTGAGAAAATTTAGTTGGAAAATTAAGAAGGGAAATGTTCAGAGGATGAGAGGTCTGAATTTTTTTTTTAACAGAATGTGATTTGAAGAGAAAAATAGTTTTTAAAATATATTTTTAAGAGCACTGAAATTCAGAGTGAGGAAAAGTTTAGCTTGCATTTATGATTATTCAAATAAATTTAAAGAGCGGGAACAATTGAAAAGATAATAAAAGGCTGAAGAGAGAAAACACAAACTGTTAAAAAAAAAACAATTTGTATGGCTTTCAGCAAGAACAATTATTCTATGGTTTATAATGAAGACTTTACAAAACCTGCACAAATCTCCCCAGACTCAACCAAATAAGCACAGACTCACTAACGAAATTTTTAATAACAGCTTATGATTGCCAGACAGTGTTCGACATGCCAGGGGTGAAACCATGGCAGTGCCTGAGGTCCCTGCTCTCAAGAGTTCCAGGATGAAGAGAGAGGATATAAGCAGGTAAACAAAAGGACGGGCAAAGGATGAATGCCCTGAGAAGAAAACAGTTGGCAATAAAAATAGAGCGGGTGGGGCAGAGGGAGACGTAAGATGGGTGGTCCCTGGGATGACATTTGAAGACACCAGACTTCAGAAGACCCGGGAATGGTTTTCCAAGCTGAACACAGAAGGTACAAAAAATAGGGACTGTTTTGCTGAGATACGGAAAGCCAGTGTGGCTGAAATGCAGGGGGCCCAGGGTCTACCTGTGTAGGATACAGATCATAAAGCCAGAGCTAAGAGTGATGGGCAGGCATTGGAGGGTTTTAAGTGGGAGTGATATGACCTGATTTACATTACAGAGATCACTGGGGTTCCTCTGTGAAGAATGGATTGGAGGTATGAGAGCCATAGCTCAGAGTTCAGCGTTAAGTCCACCATACAAGTTGGTTCAAGAGAGAGTGGTGGGGCTTCCCTGGTGGCTCAGTGGTAAAGAATCCACCTGCCAGTGCAGTTGAGTCCCTGATCCCGGAAGATTCCATATGCCGCAGAGCAACTAAGCCCAAACTGCCACAACCACTGAGACCGTGCTTTAGAGCCTGGGAGCTGCAACTACTGAGCCCGTGCGGCACAACCACTAAAGTCTGTGCGCCCTAGAGCCTGTGCTCCGCAACAAGAGAAGCCACTGCAAGGAGAAGCCCGAGCACCATAGCTAGAGAGCTGCACCTGTTCATCACAACTAGAGAGAAGTCTACACAGCAACGAAGACTCCAGCAGAGCCAAAAATAAACACAATTATTTCAACAAAGAGAGAGGGTGGAGGCTCAGACCAGCAAAGTAGCAGTAGACAGTGTAGGCGGATAGACAGATTTAGGATCGATTTGGAAAGCAGAGGCAAAGGGTTTAGGATTGACCAAATGACAATAAATATATGCCCCGTTACTAAGTGAAAGAAGTCAAATACAAAAGACTATTTACTGTATGATTCCAGAACTCAGTGACAGAAAGCAGATGGTGTTATGTGGGGCGTGGATTGACTGCAAAGGATTCGAGGGGATTTTTTTTTTTTTTTTTCTGATGTTGTTAGGTCTTTTCACTTAGTCTTTTTTTTTTTGTAATTGAAATATAGTTGATTAACAATGCTGTGTTAGCTTCAGGTATACAGCAAAGTGATTCAGTCATACCTATGTATTTACATATTAATATATATATTGTTTTTCAGATTCTTTTCCATTATATTACAAGATACTGAATAGTGTTGCTTGTCATATCATAGATCCTCGTGGTCTGCCTATTTTGTATATAGCAGTGTGTACCTGTTCGAGGGAAGTTTTAAGGTAAAGGAACTAACTGTCCTAGACCTTGTTTGAGATGGTGGTTATAGAATTGTATACAATTATGTACCGTGTTACCTCAATAAAGCTGAAAAACAGAACCCCACGAAACAAAAAATGCCTCAGTAAAAACACTGCATGAAAACCACAGAAATATACACTGCATGGAACCATTCAGAGTCCTGTAAGCGTCCCTCCCACAGAGCCCCAGGCCCTGAGTAGTAGCTACTCAGTCAATGGTCAGCAGATTGAAACAACTAAATCGGTTATGAGGAATGGGCCAAAGAGGAATTTTCAGGGCAGGGGCAAATGTTCTCGCTAATAACTAAGTGTTTTACTCCTTCTGGGAAAAACCCATGGAGTAAAAATGAACACAAGCCCAAGGAGGTAAGGAATTTCCATGTCTGCCCTCCTTCTCCCCTCCGTAAGACTGTATGATGACTCACAACAGACATGATCTGAATGAGGAGAATGTAGGTGAAAGCTGAGGATGGATGTCAATAGCATTTTTTTTTTAAGGTTGAGTTAATGTTTTCAAAAATTCTGAATGAGTTGTCATTGCTTCTCTCTCTCTCTCTTTTTGCCACCCCTGCGGCACACGTGATCTTAGTTCCCGGACCAAGGATGGAACCTGTGCCCCCTGCAGTAGAAGCATGGAATTTTTACCACTGGACCACCAGGGAAGTCCCAAATTGTCATTGCTTTAAACTTCTGGCTTCTCTTGAAAAGCCAAGTCTCCTGCAGCTCTGGACTCATGGGTTGTTGCCCGTTCCTGTTGGCGTTTACCCTCCTCTCTCACTCACACCACTTGCCTCCCCTCTGTTGAGCTTGCAGCTCCTGATGACATCAGTCAAGAACTAGATAATGATTCTAAGAACTTTAAAACTGGTTGGAAACTTAATTATCCCACCCCATTGTGTATTTTATTAACCCCTTTGCTAATCTGTTTCTCTAAGTGATTAGCAATAAAACTCAAACAACAGAAAAGTCGGCAAGGTATTGGAGGAAAATGAGGAAAGGGTTGCTGAGGACCTTGGGTAACTAAAGTTATGTCCACAATCTTAGGAGGGAAAACTGCACCCTTCCTTAGTAGAATCAAGGATGCGTTAGGGATTCCATGGGGCCCAGGGCTAGACAGGCAGAATAAGGAATCAGAAGTGAAGTGAAGTGAAGTCACTCAGTCGTGTCCGACTCTTTGCGACCCATGGACTGTAGCCTACCAGGCTCCTCTGTCCATGGGATTTTCCAGGCAATAGTACTGGAGTGGATTGCCATTTCCTTCTCCAGAGGTGACCCCCAAATGCAGTTCTGGAAGAAGCCCTTGGCAACATGTGGTTGGTCTAACATTTTCTTTACGTTCTCAGCACTGGGGTGGTTCACTGTAGGAAGGCCAATATGAAGCTGAATGAAAATCTTGGGTCCCTTGGGGAACATATAAATAGAATAAGGGGCGTTTCTATTGTTATTCAAAGGGAGGATGAAGGCTTCCCTGGTGGCTCAGTGGAAAAGAATCTGTCTACCAATGCGGATGTGGGTTGATCCCTAGATCAGGAAGATCCCCTGAAGAAGGAAACTGGCAACCCACTCCAGTATTCTTGCCTGGGAAATCCCATGGACAGAGGAGCCTGGTGGGCTACAGCCCATGGGGTCACAAAAGAGTCAGACATGACTTAGCAACTAAACAACAACAACTCCAATATAAGGCAATAAACGCACACACAACCAGTCTCCCTTTTACCACTCATGGATGGATCAGCCTGGACAGGCCCAAGTGCAGTTCTTCTCAGAGCACAGGCCCTCAGCCACCGTTCTTTGAAATTACCTTCAATGTTTTTATGTAGTCAATGAGGTTACTCCATCCTGGAAATCATTTTGCCTCCAAAAACTGACTCTGCCTTCGGAACATTGAATCTACACTCCATTATGAGTTGATTTTTATATTTAACCCCCCTAAGGAAAATTTCACTTCCTTTCACCTGTAATCTTAGAGGGGTGCCTCTCTATAACCCTCAAACACTGTCCTCAATTTGTTGCATCTTACTGTCAGTTAAATAGGGTTATTTGAGGCTGTACTTCTCAAACTCGAAAATGGATAAAAATCACATGGGCTTCTTGTGAAAATACAGTTTGAGATTCAGCAGACCTGAGTTGGGGGCTGAGATTCTGTAGTGCTGCTGGTCCTAGGACCAACCAGTGTTATTCACTCAGTCGTGTCCAACTCTGCGACCCCGTGGACTGTAGCCCACCAGGATCCTCTGTCCATGGGATTTTCTAGGCAAGAATACTGGAGTGGGTAGCCATTCCCTTCTCCAGGGGATCTTCCTGACCCAGGGATCAAAACCCAGGACCAGTGGTCACATTCTCTGGAGAATCTCGTGCAGCATAAAAACTCAATCTGCATCATTATTTATTTAAGTTCTGTTTGTTGGAAAATGTGTAATTTAATAGATCACTAATATTTATCATGCCTATGACAACACTAATGTTGCTAGGTAAACACCAAGCAGTCCAACCGTCAAATGAGGCAAATTTTAGGCCAGTTTAATCACATCTTTCTAAAATTCTCAGTAATATAGGCACAAATGAATAACCCTATAAAAGGAAGGGAGTTCAATAACTATGATGGGACTCCTATCTATGACTCAAACTCCACGGCATCAGTTGGCTGGCACTATGAAGTGGTTGTCCAAAGTGGTGCTCACAGAAGTATTCAAATTTTGTCTTAGAGTCACTCGTTAATTCAAAATACTTAACATTTGCTAAGCTTGGGAACTTAAAGCAGTGGCAATGTAGGAAGTGGCATTCCTTTATTAGAACAACGGCTCTCAAGAGTTACGGGTCTAGATGGAACAAGACTCTAATCATCAAATTCTCCCCCCAACCCTCACTTTTTTTGGGTCACTTTGCTCAGCATATGGGATCTTAGTTCCCCAACCAGGGATCAAACCCAAGCCCTTTGCATTGGAAGCACAGAGTCTTAACCACTGGGTTGCCAGAGCATTCCCAATCATCGTATTTTGAGTGATGCTTACCCAAGTACATTAGAAGGAGGAAGCATTCTATATGCATTTGTTTTAGTATCAGGGGCCTAAAAGGCTCATGTTTAAACTGCAAAGTTTCATCTTAAAATCAAATCACAGGTCAAGAAGCACATGAAAGGATGCTCAAGATTGCTTGAGCATCAGGGAAATGAGGATCAAAATCATGCTATCACCTCACACCTATCAGAATGGCATCACCAAAAAGCACACATAACAAATGTTGGTGAGGATGTGGAGAAGAAGGAAGCCTCATACACTGTTGGTGGGAATGTAGATTGGTTCAGGCACTGTGGAAAACAGTATGGAAGCTTCTCAAAAAATTAACAATAGAGTTACCATATGATCTAGTAATTCCACTCTTGGGTATATATCTGAAAAAAATGAAAACACAAATTCAAAAAGATATACACAACCCCAATGTTCATATCAGCATTATCTACAACAGTCAAGATATGGAAGCAAACTAAGTGTTCATCAAGAGATGAATGGATGGAGATGAATGAAATACTACTCAGCCATAACAAAGAAAGGAATTTTGCCATTTATAGCAACATGGGTGGACTTAGAGGGCATTATGCTAAGTGAAACAAGTCAGAGGAAGACAAATACTATGGGATACAACTTACATGTGGAACCTAAGAAATACAACTAGAGAATAAAAAGGAAGCAGACTCACAGATATAGAAAACAAACTAGTGGTTACTACTGGAGAGGGGGACGGGGGAGGGGCAATTTAGGATTAGGGGATTAAGAGGTACAAACTGTTAAGTAAAAAATAAGCTACAAAGATGTATTATACAACATGGGGAATATAGCCAATATTTTATAATAACTATAAATGGAGTATAACCTTTAAAAATTATGAATGACTGTATCAGACATCTGTAACAGAATATCATACAGCAACTACACTTTAATAAAAAAAAATCAAATCACAGGTCAAATATTACATGAGTGATAATCTGCAATCACATGGGAAACTTCCACAACCTCTCACTACTTCAATTTAACCACCTGCATCTGTGCCCATTTAATATTCTACATCCTCTTACACTGATGAACTGTCCATTTCGCTAACTAAGCCCAGCCCTTCCACTGAAAATCATAGCTCTGGAATTCTCTCTTCTCTACTGTGCATCAAAATTTCCCTCACTAAGAGGAAAACAACAGAATGGGAAAGACTAGAGATCTCTTCAAGAAAATTAGAGATTCCAAGGGAACATTTCATGCAAAGATGGGCTCGATAAAGGACAGAAATGGTATGGACCTAACAGAAGCAGAAGATATTAAGAAGAGGTGGCAAGAATACACAGAAAAACTGTACAAAAAGGATCTTCACGACCCAGATAATCATGATGATGTGATCACTCATCTCGAGCCAGACATCTTGGAATGTGAAGTCAAGTGGGCCTTAGAAAGCATCACTAAGAACAAAGCTAGTAGAGGTGATGGAATTCCAGTGGAGCTGTTTCAAATCCTGGAAGATGATGCTGTGAAAGTGCTGCACTCAATATGCCAGCACATTTAGAAAACTCAGCAGTGGCCACAGGACTGGAAAAGGTCAGTTTTCATTCCAATCCCAAAGAAAGGCAATGCCAAAGAATGCTCAAACTACCGCACAATTGCACTCATCTCACATGCTAGTAAAGTAATGCTCAAAATCCTCCAAGCCAGGCTTCAGCAATATGTGAACCGTGAACTTCCAGATGTTCAAGCTGGTTTTAGAAAAGGCAGAGGAACCAGAGATCAAATTGCCAGCATCCGCTGGATCATGGAAAAAGCAAGAGAGTTCCAGAAAAACATCTATTTCTGCTTTATTGACTATGCCAAAGCCTTTGACTGTGTAGATCACAATAAACTGTGGAAAATTCTGAAAGAGATGGGAATACCAGACCACCTAACCTGCCTCTTGAGAAATCTGTATGCAGATAAGGAAGCAACAGTTAGAACTGGACATGGAACAACAGACTGGTTCCAAATAGGAAAAGGAGTCTGTCAAGGCTGTATACTGTCACCCTGCTTATTTAACTTATATGCAGAGTACATCATGAGAAACGCTGGACTGGAAGAAACACAAGCTGGAATCAAGATTGCCGGGAGAAATATCAATAACTTCAGATATGCAGATGACACCACCCTTATGGCAGAAAGTGAAGAGGAGCTAAAAAGCCTCTTGATGAAAGTGAAAGAGGAGAGTGAAAAAGTTGGCTTAAAGCTCAACATTCAGAAAATGAAGATCATGGCATCCGGTCCCATCACTTCATGGGAAATAGATGGGGAAACAGTGGAAACAGTGTCAGACTTTATTTTTTGGGGCTCCAAAATCACTGCAGATGGTGACTGCAGCCATGAAATTAAAAGACGCTTACTCCTTGGAAGAAAAGTTATGAGCAACCTAGATAGTATATTCAAAAGCAGAGACATTACTTTGCCGACTAAGGTCCGTCTAGTCAAGGCTGTTTTTCCAGTAGTCATGTATGGATGTGATAGTCAGACTGTGAAGAAGGCTGAGGGCCGAAGAATTGATGCTTTTGAACTGTGGTGTTGGAGAAGACTCTCGAGAGCCCCTTGGACTGCAAGGAGATCCAACCAATCCATTCTGAAGGAGATCAACCCTGGGATTTCTTTGGAAGGAATGATGCTAAAGCTGAAGCTCCAGTACTTTGGCCACCTCATGCGAACACCTGACTCATTGCAAAAGACTCTGATCCTGGGAGGGATTGGGGGCAGGGGGAGAAGGGGACGACAGAGGATGAGATGGCTGGATGGCATCACGGAGTCGATGGACGTGAGTCTGAGTGAACTCTGGGAGTTGGTGATGGACAGGGAGGCCTGGCGTGCTGCGATTCATGGGGTTGCAAAGAGTCAGACACGACTGAGCAACTGAACTGAACTGATTGGTTCATTTCCATCCGCAGACAAAACATTTCATTCTTTTTTTAAAGAAGACGCTCCTGATCCCACATCTTTTTCCAGTGATTGCTCCAATCTCTCTCCCCCCTTTGCTTCCCAACTCCATGAAAGGGCTTTTGATACCTTCCATCTCTCACTTGCTTCTCTGATCCCTTGAGAACCCACTCCAATTAGTTTTGGAGCCCACATCCCACTTAAACTACTCTTCACAAGGCCACCCATAGTCTTCACATATAGTAAACCCAGTGGTCAATTCCCAGCCTTCATGCACTTGCCTTTTAAAGCAGCATGGATCATGTGGGTCCCACTTCCCTGGAAAATACTTCTTCTTTTCTAAAATAATTTTTAGTAATTAAAAAAAAATTTTATTTATTTGGCTGCACGGAGTCATAGTTGCCGGCATGTGGGATCTTTGTCGTGGTGCATGGATTCTCTAGTTGGAGCACACAGGCTCAGTGGTTGCCCTGGGCAGGCTTTTAGTTGCTCTGCAGCATGTGGGATCTTAGATACCTGATCAGGGATCCAGTGGGTACCTTCTGCAGTGAAAGCGCCAAGTCTTAAACTCTGGATGACAGGGAAGTCTAAAAGGTACAAACTTTGGGCTATAAAATAAGTAAGTCATAGGAGAGAATATAGAACATGACTGTAGTTAATGATACTGGATTGCTGAAAGATGCCAAGAGAGAAGATCTTAAAAGTTAATCATTATGAGAAATACACATTTTGTTAAGCATATATTCTGACAGATGTTAATTAGACTTTGGGTGGTGATCAATTTGCAGTACTTACAAACATCAAATCATCATGTTATACACCTGAAACTAATGTTACGTATCAATTATGCTGTGCTGCGTGCTATGCTTAGTCACTCAGTCATGTTCGACTCTTTGCCACACCATTGACTGCAGCACACCAGGCTCCTCTGTCCTCCACTATGTCCTGGATCAGTTCAGTTCAGTCACTCAGTCATGTCCAACTCTTTGCGACCCCATGAATCGCAGCGCGCCAGGCCTCCCTATCCATCACCAACTCCCGGAGTTCACTCAGACTCACGTCCATCGACTCCGTGATGCCATCCAGCCATCTCATCCTCTGTCGTCCCCTTCTCCTCCTGCCCCCAATCCCTCCCAGGATCAGAGTCTTTTGCAATGAGTCAGGTGTTCGCATGAGGTGGCCAAAGTACTGGAGCTTCAGCTTTAGCATCATTCCTTCCAAAGAAATCCCAGGGTTGATCTCCTTCAGAATGGATTGGTTGGATCTCCTTGCAGTCCAAGGGGCTCTCGAGAGTCTTCTCCAACACCACAGTTCAAAAGCATCAATTCTTCGGCCCTCAGCTTTCTTCACAGTCTGACTATCACATCCATACATGACTACTGGAAAAACATAGCCTTGACTAGACGGACCTTAGTCGACAAAGTAATGTCTCTGCTTTTGAATATACTATCTAGGTTGCTCATAACTTTTCTTCCAAGGAGTAAGCGTCTTTTAATTTCATGGCTGCAGTCACCATCTGCAGTGATTTTGGAGCCCCAAAAAATAAAGTCTGACACTGTTTCCACTGTTTCCCCATCTATTTCCCATGAAGTGATGGGACCGGATGCCATGATCTTCATTTTCTGAATGTTGAGCTTTAAGCCAACTTTTTCACTCTCCTCTTTCACTTTCACTATCTCCTAGATAGTTTGCTCTAATTCATGTCCATTGAGTCGCTGATGCCATCCAACCATCTCATCCCCTGTCGACCCCTTCTCCCCCTGCCCTCAATCTTTCCCAGCATTAGGGTCTTTTCCAGTGAGTTGGCTCTTCACATCAGGTAGCCAAAGTACTGGAGCTTCAGTATTCAGCATCAGTCCTTCCAATGAATATTCAGGACTGATTTCCTTTAGGACTGACTGGTTTGATCTCCTTGCAGTCCAAGGGAATCTCAAGTTTTCTCCAACACCATAGTTCAAAAGCATCTTGTATTTATTTACTGATTTGCCTGCACCAGGTCTTAGTTGCAGCATATAAAATCTTATATTTACAGCATGCAAACTCTTAGTTGGGGTATTAGTTCCCCTACCAGGGATCGAACTTGGGTCCCTTGCATTGGAAGCTCGGAGTCTTAGCCATTGTACCATCAGGGAAGTTCCAGGACACTTCTGTTTAGATGTCTCCCTATGAGACTACTATACATTCAACAGGCCTAATCATGAGGTCACTAACTTCCTCCTGAGCTAAATTAAACTCTGGTCCCCTTCATCTATCTTCCACATTTGTCTCCCTCTGTATCTACCATATCAAATTTCTCTACTTCTTTTAAATGTTAAATCAGATTTCCTTTTAGTTTCACGTATACAGTTTCAACTCATCTCTTTCCCCAGCTCACTGACAACAGAAGATAGGCAGATGTAGGAAGTCTCAGCCTCCAAATCTATTTTTACAACTGATAGGGCAATACAAATGGCATCAGAACATTAAAATGGAACTTCTTAAAGTCCACCAAAGCAAGAAAGAAGCTAAGAATAAGACTATCTGGGACATCTTGGAAACGTCACAGATTTTATCTTCTTGTGGCCCAGTTTGATTCCGAAAGAAATCCAGAGATGAGAAAACCCATAACTGGGTTTTTGCTTGCTTTATGGAATGACTTTGACGGAACAGAAACTGTTTTGACACGTGAAACTAATACGACATTGTAAATCAACTATACTCCAATTTAAAAATGAACTATGTTTTGAGTATTATGGGCTACTTTTACATTTTTAATACTCATAGAAATTTCATGACTCACTTCATTTTACAAATGAAGAAACTAAGATTCAAAAAGATTAAGCAGAGTGCTGATTACACAGCTGGTTACTGGCAGATAGAACTTCAAATTCTGCTTTCTATCAAGCTCTGCTGTTTTACTCCATCACAGTACATACATACGTGCAACATTACAACATTAATGTGCAACATTACAGTACAACATTCAAGGTATTGTTGCCATATTATATTTGCTCAACTTGAAACTGGTTTATAAACCAAAATTAGCATAAACAACCGAGGTTAATAAGTTTGGAAATTAGCTTAAGTCTGGGATAATATAGCAGTTTCATTTCATTTCCTCATTTTCCAATTTAAGTTCAATGGAAGAGAGTAATTCATTTAGGAAGTACAAATGGCGTTAGGCGGACTCACAATCTCCAGAGCAGAAGGGACTCTAGTTAACACTGACAAAGTGGAAGAGGCCCAAGTAAATTTGCCAAAAGTAGGAATATGGAAATTGTGCCCATAGCCAGAACAATGGACATAGCTTTGTCAAAACAAAGAACAATAAAGTGAGGGAAGGCGATTTGTCCACCCTTGTGCTACTTCATGGCTTTTTTTCCCAGTTGCTGGTTTCCTATTCACCCTAACAAAGAAAAAGATTAAACACAGGATTTAACATTTCACAAGATTTTATTACCCTTTAGCAGAAGCAAAACACTGCACATACTAAGCTGCAGCATTCAAAAATCCAAACTAAGGAAAACCGTCAGATAACAATCTCCAATAGCAATGCTGCCCGGTTCAGTCCCACAAAAGAAAGTCGTCCAGACTTGATGCCACGGTGTGTGTTCCCCGCAACCGAAAAGCTTTAACTCTGATACAGACTAGGGATCGAACCCGCGTCTCTTAGGTTTTCTGCATTGACAGGCAGGTTCTTTACCGCTGAGCCATACAGACTAAATTTAAATGTAACTATCCTGAGGGTTATTACTGCTCTGAGCTAATCAATATATTTCATACATGATACAATAACATCTTGGCTTCTATCTTTACCTCCGGGGAATTATGTCAATGTGGACGGCTAGGAAACTACATCAGGTATCAGGCAGGACGTAAATTAGCCTTGAATTTAAAGGGCAAAGCTGAAACGACAGGCCCTGAAAATACAGCCACAAAATAATGCCCAGGGGCACTCTTGCTTTGAACATTGTGTGGGCAGCAGATTTTTCTCCCTGGCTCTCTGCTGGGCTTTTCGGAGTTGAAAACTGTTTCTCAAATGCTAGGCTATAGGTGTCAAGGACCATCTAAGTCCTTTTAAAGACGTTTTGTGCACTTGCATTCATAATTTATGACACTTCTTTTTTCCCCGGTAAGCCAAAAAAGCACTTACTGCCTCGGAGCTTCATCAAACTAGTCGGTGATCCAAAGAAGACATTAAGTGGGTTTTCACTCAGGCTCTATGAAATCTCCTGCCCCGCCCGCCCCCCGCCAATCTCACCAACACGCCCAGTCACACACCCAATGCATCCACCGGAAGAAAGCTTTTTAAACGAACAGAACACAAACTCACAGACCCAACCCCCAACTACTAGTTACTCAGGCACACGTTAAGGAGGTGCCAATTTTATACAGGGATTTTGTTTTTAAACTCTTCCTAGAAACGACCACAGCTGTGCGCTCCCATAGCGTTTTCGTTACAAAGTGTGCATGTGGTTTTTAAGACAGTTATTTTTATCCCTACTTCCTACCGTGTGAGGGGGCAGTGAGCAACGCAGGTAGTCAGCAACCTCCGTCACTCGGGTGACTGGGCTTTAAAAGGCTGCATTCACAGGCTTGGGGGTAATATTCAAGCCCCAGATCCCACCCTGGCGGCCACAGAAAGTCACTGGGACTGTCCAATCTGACGGTTCTTTGAGAGACCTGGGCGTCTGTGTCGGGAAAGGGAAGTTGGGGTGGAAGGACACTTTGCACAGATCCTTGCCTGCTCAACAGACCAGCCTCGGCAGGCGTTCTGGACCACACGTGCACAGAGCGAGCAAAACAAAACCAACCCCGGCTCCCGGCTGAGAGGGAAGCGCCGCGCGATCAACCGAGGGGAGTGGCCACTGCGCTCCGCCGAGTCCCCGTCTGGGGTCCCCGCGCGTGCCGCTCCTCCACCCCTGCGCACCCTCCTCAGCTCGCCAGCCCTGGATCCGCATCCCGGGGGCTCCACACCTGGGCTGCCGGAGGAGGTGGCTCTCGGGGGCGCTGCAGGACCCGCTGGTTGGTGTTTCTCCCCCCCTGAAATCCTGTGTCACTTTCCGACTGGGCACTTTCCCAGTGGCCCGCCCTCGACGGGCCCAGGTCTCTCCTCACATCAGTCTCCCCCAAGTGCTGTCATCTCAGTCCCCCATCCCCACCGCTCCTCTAGCATCACCCACCGCCCCCCCGACCCCCGACCCAGGGCGGGGAGGGCGCGCAAACCCAGCTCCCCTGGCACTTACACGTGGCCACAGCGGGTCCGAACGGGGTGGTGCAACACCTCCAGGCACACAGAACAGTCGAAGGACGTGACGGGCAGCTCGGGGTCCCCCCGGCGCTCCAGGGCCCGCGGGGTGGCCGAGGCGGGCGCAGATTTCCCGTTATCGCTGCTCAGCACGGAGCCCATCCCTGCACCTCTGGCCCCAGGCAGTCGCGAAAAGCTCGGTGCCTGCGGCCGGCTTGTTTTGTTGTCCTGCGGTGGAGGAAGGAAGTCCCGGCCCAGTTGCGATCACCGCCTCCCCGCGCGCCCAGCCCGCGCAGCCCGGGAGCAGCCTCGGTCGCGGCGCCCAGTCTGGGTCTAAGGCAGGCCGAGTACGCGGCCGCTTTCGGAGTGAACCTCCCTCCGCTCGCTGCCCGAGTCTAGGCTGGGAGGCGGCGGCGGCGGGGCGCACAGTGCACGCCAGACGTCCCCGGGCCCTGGAGGATTGAAATCTGACACCTCAACTGCAGAGCCGAGGACCTGGGCTGGCGGTGAACCTCGGCGGCAATCGCACGACTCCTCCTCCCGAACCACTAGAGCGAGTGAATGAAAGTGCGGGCGTGGTCTTCCCTGAACGCAATTGGAGAACACCCACTTGTAAGGTGATGGTCCTCTCGGTCTTGCAATGTAATGATTACTGCTGTAGCCACAGAGAGGATCTACGAGCGTCTCCGAAGAAAGTGCTAATCACTACTTCCGTCATCTAACCAACACTCCATAAATGGAGAGGTAGCAAGCTGTAGTGGGAAGAGTTCTTGGAGCTGAATTGAGTCCCACCTCTAGGATAGGGATTCCAGCGCTAAGTTCTAGGAACGTCCCCCTCCCCCCACAACCGCCCCTCCCCCCAACCTCCGCTGCCCGCTCCCCGCCAAGTTTCCTCACCTTAGGATCTCTTGCTGTTGTTTGTACTCCTCTCCATCCTCTTTGAATATTTATGACCAAATACATCAGTTATTAATTCACGCATTTAATAAAACTGAGTGCCCACTGCGTGACAGACTCCGTTTTGGTGACTGGGGACACAGTTTCCAACAAGCAAAAATCCCAGTTCTCACAGAACTTACTTAAAAAACATTTTGGGGGAAGATAATCATAGATTCAGGGTTTCCCAGGTGGCGTAGTCGCTAAAGAATCCTCCTGCCAATGTAGGAGAGGCAAGAGATGCCGGGTTCCATCCCTGGGTCGGGAAGATCCCCTGGAATAGGAAATAGCACTCCACTCCAATATTCTTGCCTGGAAAAATCCCATGGACAGAGAAGCCAGGTGAGCTACAGTGCATAGGACTGCAAAGAGTCGGACACAACTGAGCACCCACGCAACAGCAACAATTATAGATTCATATTCTATTAACAGAACCCATAGTAGTACATAGTATGCATATGCAATACACACATACAATAATAAACAATAATCCTATACACTTCAGTTTTGCCCATATTTTACTTTTAATGAGACGATATAAGGAATCAACAAATAAATAAATAAATGAACTTGTTCATTTCAGATAATAAGAGCCAAGAGGAGGATAGAACTGGGAATGAAGATTGGGGCAGTAAGCATAAGAAGGTCAGGGAAGACTTTTTGGTTTTGGTGATATTTGAGTAGAGTCATGAATAATGAAAAGGAGTCAAACACTCCAAGATTTAGGGAGAAACTTGCTAAGCTCTGGGAATGGTGAACCAGGCAAGAACAACAATAACAACCAGCCCAGAAAGAAGGGTGTGGAGCTGGAGAATGGGGGGCTAGGAGTGTAAATGGGATGAGATGAGATGGGAGTCAAACCTGATCATACTCAATCTTTCAGGCCAGGATCAAGAATCTGGGTTTTATTCCAGGTGCCATGTTTGAGTACTCTGACTGCTGAGTGGTTTGGAAAAGACAAAAGCAAAATAAGAATGGAAGCAGAGAAACCAGTTAGGAGGCTACTGAATGAGTCCAGGTGAGGATAATAGTGGCTGAAGCAGGGGATTCTCTGGGTAGTAGGTGAGAGATGGACAGGTTTGGGATATATTTTGACAGAAACCTAAAAGGGCTTGCTGAGAAAATGGATACAGGAGTGAAGGAAAGATAACTATTGTTTTCTGTAAAAGAAAAAACCCTCTTTTGATTCCCACACGCCCCTCAGCTCCTGTCCTATGTCTCGTTGACCGGATTCTCTGCTTTTTTATGTCTTTGTTTCTTAGTTACCTCCTAATGCAGTCCAACCTGGGTTCTGAACTGACCGCCGCTCTACCTTCATCTGTCTGAAAACCACTTCATTACCAACGTCACCAGTGGGTGGCCTTTATGTGGCTCATTTTAGTCCCTTTCTTGCTTCACCTCTCACCCACATTTGTCAGTGTTGGCTTCTGCATCCTTGGAGAAACATGTTTTGGCTTTCCTTCTCTCTTTCTGGCTGCTCTCTCAGTCTTCTTCTTTGGCCTCCCCTGCTCCATGGAAAACCTAAGTGCTGGAGATGGTAGGATTCTGTCTTGGGATCGTCCCCCTTCTGATCATTTATTCCCTACCTAAGAATCTCAAAAATCACATCCATTCTGCTACCATCTAGGTGGCAAAGTCTTTATCTTTACTCTAGGCACTCATATGCCCAACTGCTTACGCAATATAATCAGCCCGTTGCTTCAGACACCTTCAGCTCAACATGGACAGTAACACACTCACCTCCAGCTGTTTATTCCTCTTAGTAAATGGCACCATAATCTACCTAGTAGCTCAGTCCAGATACCTGGAAGTCACCTTTAATTGCTTCCTCTTCTTCATTTACATTGAATCAATCCCAATCATGATTCTGCTTCCAGTAAATCTCTCAATAGTTATTGAATTGTTTCCTTTTTTCTCTATTCCCATGGCCAGCCCCCACTTAACTTTAAATCATTGCATTTTCTTGTGTGACCTGATGCAGTAGTTGCTATATGCTCTGGGCTTCCCTGATGGCTCAGATGGTAAAGAATCCGCCTATGATGTGAGAGACTTGGGTTCAATCCCTGGGTTCGGATCCCCTGGAGAAGTGGATCCACTTGCATTCCCTATTGCCATTGTCCAATTTCTTATCCACATCGCAATTAAAATGACCTTCTGGAAAGCAAGTATCTTACGTCACTCCATGCTCAAAAGACTTAAATGGCTCTCCATAACCCCTAGGATTACATTTCAAATCCTTAGCATGATCTTCAAAGCTCTCCATGATCTTACTCCTTCAATAACTATAATCAGTAGAATACCTCTGCAACAGGGAATAGAAATTCAACAGAAGGCACCTTAATCAATAAAGATATTTATTATCTAATATGTAGATCAGTCCACAGAAAAGAAGTTCCAGAGCTGGCTCAGCAGTTGAAAGATGTCTTCAAGGTCTCAGCCCTTTGCCATCCCATGTCAGCAGTGTCTTCCTTATGCTGAAAGATGGCAGGCAGTGCTCCAATAACCGCATCTACACACAACAATCTTGAAAAACAGAAAGGAAGGATAGAGTTTCCTTCTCCTAGCTCCTTCTCCTTTTAAGTGGGAGGAAAACATTTCCTAGGTGCCTTCTGTAGACTTCCCCTTATATCTTATTGGTTCAAACTGGGCCCCATGACCATTCTTAAACCAGTCACTAGCAGAGAACCATGAGGATATTTTAACTGGTTTAAACTCATAATATACTCCATAGGGCTTGGCACTTCAGTTATCTGAGCAGTACAGTTAGGGGATCCTTATCAGGAAAGAAGATTAAGAAATTGGGTAGGCCCACAATAGGGCCTCCCAAAATAACCATTTTGGCTCCCATCTCCTTTCACTCTCTCCCTTATTCTGTATGGTCCTAAAGTTCTCTACTTCTTTCCGTTCCTTGACTGGGATGGTCAGAAAGCTGTTTCTGATCTCAGGGGTTTTATACATGACTTGTTGCTCTGTTTGAACACTTTCTACCAACATCCACCACTTTCAACTCCCTCTAATTCAAACCTCATGTCTTAGTTTGGTGACTGTAATTCAATACTAATATCACAAGGTAGATATTATTTGTTCCCATTTTATAGGCTCTGAGAATTTAACTTAGCAAAGGGTACACAGCAATTATGTGGCAGATTAATATTTTAATCCTAGATGTTTTATTTGTGCTTTTCACTAAGGCACTTATGTAGAGATGAGAAACACTGAGAATCTTAGAAAAGAATAAGACAAACATTAGATAAATTAAGGCAAGAAACTGGGACCTGGGAGGATAGATGACAATTACACAGCTGATATTATTTATAAGGCTCTTAATAAACATAAAATGGACAGTAATGATGATGATGAAATTAGGCAGAGAATAAATTTATAATCTAGACTCTAGGCCCTGAAAGGGATCAGAAGCATACATTAGTAAAAAAGAAATTTGACAGCCCTGTAATCAACATCTCTGGTATCAAGAAGTCTGAGAATCTTAAACCTAAAACGAGAATACAACTGCCAGGAAAAATACATGATTTACTTATCAATTTATTTGTAGGAGTGATGAAAAGAAATGAATTTACAATTTCAAGTGGTGTTGAAGATATGAGAAAGACATGTCTATACTCATTTTTTTTGGTAAAATTTTTGTTATAGGTTTTATTTATTTGATATTGGAGTATAGGCAATTGTGTTGCCTATCACAATGCCTATGCAATGGTGTTGTGATAGTTTTAGGTGGACAGCAAAGGGCCTCAACCATACATATACATGTATCCATTCTCCCCCAAACTCCTCTCCCATCCAAGCTGCCACATAACAGAGATCCCTGTACTATATGGTAGGTCCTTGTTGGTTATCCACTTTAAACACAGCAGTGTGTGACATGTATATATTCTTTGCAGTTTGTTGTTAGTACCAAAAACTTAGAGAAAACATAAATATCCACAATAGGAAAATATTTTCATAAAGTATGGTACATTTACTTAACAAACAGATAAAACAACATTTAAAAATGTGGAGCTTGCTATTTTTAGGCCTGTTTGCAGTATTTAATTTAAAAAATGCATGTAGGCGAAATGACATGGATGTTTATTACAGTATTATTTGTAATAGCAAAATACAAGAAATACTTTGAATATTCACCAATAAATGACGAGTAAATACATTATAGTACATTTTACAATGGAATACTATGCAGTCATTGAAAAAGAACAACAGGACTTCCCTGGTGGTCCAGAGGTTAGGACTTGGTGAAGTCACTGTGATGACCAATCCTCAGTTGGGGAACTAAGATCCTACAAGTAGCGTGGTGTGACCAAAAAAGAAAAGAAAAATAGAAGGAAAAGCACTTCTATAACTCTCCTCAAAGGAAGCATTCCAACATGTATTACTGTGTGAAAAAGACTTTAGGAGCACAATTATACATACTGAATACTATCATTTATATATTTTAAAGGTCTTTAGGCATACACTCACACATACATATGCACACATATATGGACTAATATAAACATATTGATTTTTAAAAAATATACACAAGAAATGAGTAAGTGTGGATGCCTTGAGAGAGGGGAACTAATTACTGAGGAACTGGAGTGGGAAGAGATAATTTTACTTCATGATCTATTGATTGTTTTGACATGTTGAACTGCAATAGGTAAAAATTAATCATTTTAACATACAAATATCCTTAAACTCAACAATTCAAATCCTTGAACCAACATGTGGACAAATGTGCACAAAAAGGCACAAACAGGAATGTTCCCTGAAGCATTGTCTATAATATCAAAAAATGCAGGCACAAAATTTCCATGGGGAATGATGGAATATAGTATGATACACACATACTGTGGAAGGCAATGCAGTAATAAAGAGACTATTACTAAAATACTAAAATGCTATTACTAAAATAGTAAAATTTTTTAGCCTATAACTATGTAACAGGTATTAATCTAAGTGATTTGTTACCTAATTTAATCATCATAATAACACAAGGTAGTGTGAATAAATGTTAGTTGTCTCCGGCTTCATTCATCCAGCAAACATCCAGGGAGAGTCTACCATGCGTCTAGCTCCTCACGAGACACTGAAGACACAGTCAGGAGCAAGACTCAGTGGAGTGGAAGCTAGTGTTTTTGTCTGTCAAGCATCTCCTCACCTCATTCAGTGACAGTACCACATCCTCTTCCTTTGGAGGAACTGACTTTTCTTCATCTCATGTGACTTTGGTGGGGCCACCAGTCATGTGTCTCCTTTGCAGCCCTCAGTGCCCTCCCTTGGCCTGAGCAGGAGTTCCTGTGACTGGGATCTGCAGCCTCTCTGATGTCTGTCCTTCCTAAGTGTAGTGGACAAACCTCCTTTTCATCTCCTAGCCATGCCATATCTTACTAATGCTTCCTTTTTCACTTGACTCATTTATTCAGAGTTGAGTTTTGTGGCTTGCAGCCAAACTCACTCACACATTCATCCTGTGTTCTGAAGGCATGTCATGGTCAAGTAGGTTAAGTTGGACAGAAAAAGAACATTACATTTATAATTCAATATAAGACCAATCTATTCAGAGAAAGAGCATTACTGGTGATGACTTAACCCAGGTGGAAGGTAATGAAGGGGAGGAGTGAAAAAGAGGATTTCAAATAGAGGGAATCTGAAATGAAAGAAAGATGGGCAGAACATTGCAGATAGACAATCTAGTGGGCACAGATAAGGTGAGAAGTGGCATGCTCTGTCCTTTGTTGTTGCAATTTTAAGCACACAGCAGATGTTAAAGAGAGAAAAACCCAGAGACCTACGCAGAGGTGATATCATGAAAGCTGTATTTGACAAGTGAAAAAAATTTCCACTTGCTTCTATGCCTTAGTGGAGCCAATTAAGAATTTAGGTAGAAGAGCGACATGGCCATACCATGATTTTGACAAGTCACTCTGTCCATGTCAAGGGTTCTCAAACTTTATGTATCATCAGAATTACCTGAGGAGTTTATTCAAATAGCCTCATTCCAAGACATTTCAAGTCAGGGAACCAGGAGTAAGTTATGGAAGCTGCATTTTTAACAGTCCCCCAATGGTTCTGATGCAGGGCTCGATGGACCATTCATTCCTTGTGAAATGTGGTTCCACATAATGGGAAAGCAGTAGAACCTTCGGGTTACTGTGACAGAGGCATCAGTTTCCAGGAGAGAGTTACTTACATGCGTCCCTAACATAATCTGTTCTTCACCTTGTGTGCCTCCTCAATACTGGATGAGAGTACACTGGTTAATACCCTGGCACCGAAACATACATATCTCTATTTACAAAGACAGTTTACAAATTCCTAACTATAAACCTATCAAGAGTAATAAAGATTCTTAGTGTTCAACAGAAATATGAGCATCTGATATGCAATCCTGAATGGTGTTAGCACAACCTCCACAATTTGGTGTCATTTGATGACAAAATAGGTACTATTCCCTTTTTTAAAGGGAGAAGAACATTATAAAGAATGAAGCTCTGCTGAATGAAAGACTTATGAGTTCCCTCCAGATGAGGACCCAAATCTTTGGCTCTGGTTTCAGCATAATTGGTTTTTCACTCTTGGAATATTGTTCTCAGTTTTACTGCTAAGAAATCACACTGCTGTCTGTTGCTAGGTTTCCCAAGTAACATGTTAGGGGCAGCTGTCACCGTGCCATTCTAACCATCGCCATTTTCTGCAATCACAGTCACATTACGGCCTATCCTCAAAACATGCGGTTTGATTCCAGGAATAACTCGGTGAAATATTTCTATAATTTTCAGTGGGCAGCACAACTGGCTAATGTTTGGAGCAAATCCACATTTGAGGTGTTCTACCTCAACGAACATGAAATCATAGTATGCCTAGAGTGGGAAAGGACCCTAGAGGCTATCTGACCCTGTTCTCTCATTTTGCAGGTTAGTAAACCGATTTCCACTGAAGTGAAAGCAGTCACACTGCACATTCTTCAGCATTTCAAATGGACATATTTAGAGGAAAAATTAAGTCATT
Organism: Budorcas taxicolor; assembly: GCF_023091745.1. Lineage (NCBI taxonomy): Eukaryota > Metazoa > Chordata > Mammalia > Artiodactyla > Bovidae > Budorcas > Budorcas taxicolor. The sequence goes on from NC_068931.1 coordinate 25,825,387, forward strand.
AAGTACCTGGAAAGCACTGGCCAACCCAATACAGGTGACATAATCTATTCTGGGAGGCAAGATCACACATGATGAAAAGTGACAATAAATGATTTTTTAAATAGTAGTTTAAAACAAAAATAGAATCACTATTAAGAAAGTAGTCTATGATTCAGTTCAGTTCAGTTCAGTCGCTCAGTCATGTCCGACTCTTTGCAACCCCATGAATCGCAGCATGCCAGGCCTCCCTGTCCATCACCAACTCCCGGAATTCACTCAGACTCGCATCCATCGAATCAGTGATGCCATCCAGCCATCTCATCCTCTGTCATCCCCTTCTTCTCCTGCCCCCAATCCCTCCCAGCATCAAAGTCTTTTCCAATGAATCAACTCTTCACATGAGGTGGCCAAAGTACTGGAGTTTCACCTTTAGCATGATTCCTTCCAAAGAAATCCCAGGGTTGATCTCCTTCAGAATGGACTGGTTGGATTAGTTGCACACAAATACAAGATCTTTTTGTGATTTTGTGCAACACTAACCTTTATATACGGAGAAGGCAATGGCAACCCACTCCATTACTCTTGCCTGGAGAATCCCAGGGACAGGGGAGCCAGGTAGGCTGCCGTCTATGGGGTCGCACAGAGTCGGACATGACTGAAGCGACTTAGCAGCTTAGCAGCAACCTTCATATAAATAGTTTACTGTTGGACATTCTTCTACTACCTACACAACTAGCCATCTTTTACCACAGCACAATATCAATGCTTCAGGGTTTAATTCCAAAAATTGTCATTGCTTTCTGTGCTGCCATTATAAGCAAATATTGGATTGGCCAAAAAGATCATTTGGTTTTTCCTTAAGATGTTACAGAAAACCCTAACAAACTTTTTGACCAACACAATACTATAGCTAAATTATGTCTTTTCATCTGGGGAAGGCAAAAATATAGTTTGCCATTATGTATGAGTATATATAAATGTAATTCCATTATGGAAGTCTTTAAGCTGGCAGATAATAAAAATAACAACAGATACTATTTTGATTGATTACTGTGGATCATGCACAATGTTTAATGCCAAGTATTGATAGATATGGGCTTTCCTGATAGTCCAGTTGGTAAAGAATCTGCCTGCAATGCAGGAGACCCCAGTTCGATTCCTGGGTTTGGAAGATCCGCTGGAGAAGGGATAGGCTAACCATTTCAGTATACTTGGGCTTTCCTTGTGGCTCAGCTTGTAAAGAATCTGCCTGCAAAGCGGGAGACCTGGGTTCAATCTCTGGGTTGGGAAGATCCCTGGAGATGGGAAAGGCTACCCACTTCCGTATTTTGGCCTAGAGAATTCCATGGACTGTATAGTCCATGGACTTTCACTTTCATTGATACATATAAGAATGTGTGTGTCAGTATTAAAACAAAAAGTCATGTATATATTAATATACATTGCTGTTGTTTAGTCCTTAAAGTTGTGTGTGACTCTTTTGCAACCCCATTGACTGCAGCTCACCAGGCTCCTCTGTCCATGAGATTCTCCAGGCAAGAATACTGGAATAGGTTGCCATTTCCTTCTCCAAGGGATCTTCCTGACTCAGGGATTATACTAATGTCTGCTGTGTCTCCTGCATTGGCAGGCGGATTCTTTACCACTGGGCCCCCAGGGAAGTCCATATTCCTATATATACATGTACATTTATACACATGTATGTGTATAGTTGAATGTTTACAATGACACATTTCTTTCGGATTCCCTTTTACAAATTTAGACTAAGAGGGTAACTTGCCCAAAGTCAAACAATCCCCATGTGGCAGAGCCAGAATTTGGCACCACTTAGTTTAGCCTCCTATGTTTCTGGCCACTATACAAGTATATATGTCCACAGTACCATTTTCCCCCATTATACCATCAGATACATAGGTAGGACTGAGTCTGTCCTGTTTATGCTGCTTATTTCCTCTAATGCATTAAAAGGTTAGCACTCTGAGTTCCCAAATCCAGAAAATAATACAGGATATGGTGAAAACAGGCAGACTTGATTTTTTGAAGGCATAACATGGGTTATTCAAAGTATTTTATAGTATTAAAGATGTCCCTAGAATAAAGCAGATGTAAACTTTATTACTCCCATTTTATTCAATACAAATGGAAAACTCAAGCATACAAATAGGCCTAAAACACCACTTATTTCTAGGCTTTGTTGTTGTTTAATCACTAAGCAATGTCTGACTCTTTGTGATCCCATGGACTGTAGCTTGCTAGGCTCCTCTGTCCATGGAATTTCCCAGGCAAGAATATTGGAGTGGGTTGCCATTCCCTTCTCCAGGGGATCTTCCCCACCCAGTGATGGAACCTGTGTCTCCTGGGTTGGCAGGCGGGTTCTTTACCACTGAGCCACTTAGAAAGCCCATTCCTGGCTTATGCTGTCACAATTTGGAAGGTAAGTCAGTTGAAAAATATACACACACAGAAATTAAGGGAGAGGTTAAATTCCAATGATCTGGAGTGGCACCCACAGCAAGTATATGGATTTTATGCAGAAATTTCTGGGGAAATCAATGGTAAGAGCTCTTGCTCCGTGCCTCAAAAAACAGGCACTTTCTCCTTTTAAAAAACAGCATAGCAGTGAGGGTTGTGGTGTCATTTTTTGACAGTATATCCAGATTCATGTTGGTTGCAACATGCAAAAGAGCCATGGTGTCCTCAGGTGTTGAAATAAACAACTACCGCCTATAAGAAAGTGCTCAAATAAACACGTTGTGTTCGGTGTCTGTGTTCCTCTCTCCCTTCCTCTGTTTGTTTTTGGTCTTCTGACCTTTTGTAGAAGCAACAAGAAAAGTGGGACAGTGTGGAGAGCCACAGTCCACCTGGGAAGTAGGTGCATGCCCTTGGGCCAGGGTGACAATGATCTCCAGATGCCATACTAAATATACAGAGCTTTTTTTTCCAGCTGGTGCCCGACCAAGTTAGGTGAGGTGCTGGCTCAGTGGAATCACTGTGTCCCTTTATGATGAGCAGTGGCAGCTGCTGGAAAAAAAATGCTGTGGGTCAGTGGACAATGGAGTACGTTTATTAATTTTAAGACTGCAGCTGGGATTACTGACAGTGCAGCAGTTCTCCAACTTCAGTAAAAGTCTACCAACATAAACGTCTTCACTGGGAAAGGAAAGTTTATTAAAAACACAAGATCCAAGATTTGTATAAAAGATCATACAAACAGAATGTTAAGTACGTGCCATATTATAAGTATGTGCCATAATTTTTTGTAGTGTAGGTGTAGAATATACCGCTAATGAATTGTATTGGCCTATTTACTTCTTTTCTTGGTCTCAATATAAAACTGGCTTCCCTTCCAATATATTAAACCAGTTACTATTAAAATGTCAACAAGGGTCTAGTAAGCAGTTTTCTTTGTAGTAATTGTGTGATCAGAAACACATCAATCATATGATATCGCTTATATGTGGAATTTTTAAAAATGGTACAAATGAACCTTTTTATATAACAGAAGTAGAGTCACAGATGTAGAAAACAAACCTATGGTTACCAAGATGGGAAGGAGGAGGGAGAGATAAATTGGGAGACTGAGACTGACATATACAAACTACTATATATAAAATAGACAACTAATAAAGATCTACTATACAGAGAACTCTACTCAACACTCTGTACTGACCTGTATGGGAACAGAATCTAAAAAAGAGTGGATACATGTATAACTGGTTCACTGTGCTGTACAGCAGAAACTAACACAACACTGTAAATTAACTATACTCCAATAAAAATTAACTTTAAAAAGAAACACATCAATATAGTTTGTTGATTTTTTAGATTAATTTTTAAATTTACATGTGAGTCTAATCAAAGATGATTCCAGTCAAAAGAAACAACTCTAAGATTGCCTTATATTTAACCTTTGTATTTACGATCGTTAACCATAATACATTAGCACACTCAAAAGATTTAATGGAAATACCGCTTTATCAGATTGGCTTCAGAGAATCATCTGGAACTCTATTGCCAAACGAGAATGAATAGCCAAAAGGTTAGTCAAAAAACTGAAGTTACCAACAGTGATGGTAGAGTAGCAGTGACACAAAGGGCAAGCAAACTTTAAATGGAAAATTTTTAGGTTAGGGCTTTGCTGGTGGCATAGCTCAGGTGGTAAAGAATCTGCCTGCAATGCAAGAGACCCGGGTTCGATCCCAGTGTTGGGAAGATCCCCTGGAGAAGGGAATGGCAACCCACTCCAGTATCCTTCCCTGGAGAATTCTATGGACAGAGGGGCCTGGCCAGTACAGTCCATGGGGTCGCAAAGAGTCTGACACAGACACCCCATATAAAATTAACACTAATTATGAGCTAACTCTATCCTCAACATAAAACTTATAGGTATCAAAACTAAACACAAACTGTAAACTGAAACACAGTGCCCCTGGCCTAACTCAGAAATAATGATCTTCTTTATGGAAGGGCAGTGGCTTCTTCCTAGCTTGTCTTTGTGTCAAAGTGAATAAAGAAAAGTCAGACGATTCCATGTCAGCAGTGCAAAGGCAAGAGAAGGATCAGTGTTTCCTTCACGCTCAGGCTCTGTAGAGTCCTCCTTCAGGAAACAGTGGAAAAATCGATGCCAGATGGCTCTCTAGGAGCCGCTGCTAATGCTTATGCTATTGTCAACTCCCCCGTGGAAATGTTCCCACACAGCAGGGAAGGGCTGCAGACTTCATATCTCATCAACCACTGACCTCCAAGGTAGAGGTGTGGTCTCACCCACAGGTCCTAGCAAAGGCCATTTCTCCCAGTACCAGTGAGTTATGACTTGGCTTTCAGACAAGCAACAGAAATCTCCTCCCTTTTCCACCTTTGATTTGTGTTGAAATAGTATTTTAATCAGTTACAGAAAATTCATAAATAACATTAGCTATCACTTATAGGGCACTTATAAGCGACAGATTTTTATCTTCTTGGGCTCCAAAATCACTGTGGATGGTGACTGCTTGCTCCTTGTCAGGAAAACTATAACAACGTATTGAAAAGCAGAGATATCACTTTACTGACAAAGGCCCATATTGTCAAAGCCATGGTTTTTGTAGTAATCATGTATGGATGCAAGAGTTGGACCATAAAGGCTGAGAACTGAAGAATTGATGCTTTTGAATTATGGTGCTGGAGAAGACCCTTGAGAGTCATTTGGACTGTAAGGAGACCAAATCAGTCAATCCTAAAGGAAATCAACCCTGAATATTTGGAAGGACTGATGCTGAAACTGAAGCTCAATACTTTGGCCACCTGATACAAAGAGCCAACTCATTTGAAAAGACCCTGATGCTAGGAAAGATTGAGGGCAGGAGGAGAAGAGGGCAACAGAGAATGAGATCGTTGGATGGCATCACCGACTCAATGGACATGAGCTTCAGCAAACTCTGGAAGACAGTGAAGGACAGAAAGCCCAGCGTGCTGCAGTCCATGGGTTGCAAAGAGTCGGACACAACTCAAGAGACTGAATAACAACAAAAATAAGGCACTTATCATGTGACGTTAAAGTGTGAAGTGCATTACACAGGTTAACTCATTTCACCCTTAACTCTTAAACCAGTATTATTACCTCCATTTGAAGTTAAATAACTGGCATACAGCCATGAAGCTTGTAAGTGGTAGAGCTGGAATGTAGCCACGGGTCTGGATGACAATGAAGTTTCAGTTTTAATTGCTGCTCTGTTTTCTATTCTAAAGAAAATAATTTAAAAGAATGACTTCATAAATAATCCCATAACCCTGGTAAAACTGCTTTCATTTCCTTGTATTCCCTTTCATTATTCATAGGAATATTACTGGGAACTTCTTTTTCCATTTATTGTTCCCTCCCCCTACTCTATCCTTTCAATTTAGCAAGAATAACCACTTTCCTAGAAATGACCTTGCACTCAACACCTCGCTCCCAGCCACCCGCCACTGTTTGTTAGTTCAGGATGGCTAGCTGACCCAAGCTGGGCTGAGAAGTCGGTTTCGCACACATTTCGAAATTCAGGCAGAGAGATTTCAAAATATAGATAAGCGAAGCAGAAGGGAGGGAGGGAGCGGGGAGAGAGGGAAGGAAAAATGAATCAATTTATCTCTGCATTGGCGGTAAGTTGTAAAATTCTGAAGCTACGTGCCATTATGTTCTTCATCGTGGACTGCAAAATAGAGAGCGTTTAGTGATAAGAAAAAGGCAAAAGCATTGGAGAGAGATGGAGAATGAGGAAGACCTTGGGACTCTACAGTGCTTCAGGCTTTAATTTATTCCAGTGGGGACTCAGTCCTTGGATTCTGGGACATGTCCTGATTGTCCAGAAAGTTCTTTCTTTTGCATAAGATAGCTAAAGTTTGTTCTTGTCAGTTGCAACCAAGAGTCTGAACTATTAACAATACTTTATAAAAAATAAATGCTTTTTTAATAATAAAAAAATAAAAAGTTTCCCAATAATCTGTCTGGTAAGAACACTGATAGATCTGAAGGAGAGGTGGTATGAGTGAAGGCTGGAGACGCCTCTGCTGTCAGCTGCAGGCAAAGGCAGTTTAACTCACACCTACCAGCAAGGAGGGTGTACTGGCTTCTGCAGCTACAAGCCCAGTGGAAATGCAGGCTTCGGGGCTGACCTAATTCAAGGCCATCAGCATTATTTCCTTTTATCTTGCCAGTTCCATGCCCACCTCCCACTTAGGCAAGTGGTGAGATAACCACCTGTGAGTTGAAGGAAGCTTTCCTAATGTCCTTAACACATTTCACATTAATGCTTGTTATTATAACCCTTGTGACCAGGGCAATATTATATGCTGAGTTGAGGCCCAAGTTCTTGAACTAGCACATGGAAAGCAGGATGGTGATTCATCAAGGTTACCTTCCTGAAAAACATGATTGCATACCACCCAGCAATCCCATGCCTGGGTATATATCCAGAGATAATCATGATTCAAAACTATACTTGTACCCCAGTGTTCACTGCAGTACTCTTTACAATAGCCAGGAAATGGAAGCAACCTAAAAGCCCATTGATAGATGAATGGATAAAGAAGATGTGGGACATATATGTTTTTGTTGTTGTTTAGTCACTAGGGTCATGTCTGACTCTTTTGGGACCTCATGGACCATAGCCCACCAGGCCCCTCTGTTCATGGGATTCCCCAGCCAAGAATACTAGACTGGGATGCCATTTCCTTCTCCAGGGGATATTCCTGACTCAGGGTTCGAAACCACATCTTCTGCATTGGCAGGTGGATTCTTTACCACTGAACCACCAAGGAAGCCTGTGGTACATATATATAATGGAATATTACTCAGCCATAAAAGAGAATGAAATAATGCCATATTCAGCAACATAGATGGACCTGGAGATTATCATACTAAGTAAAGTAAGTCAGACAAGAGAAACAAATATCATATGTTATCACTTACATGTGGAATTTTAAAAATGATACAAGTAAACTTATTTATAAGCTTGTATGAGTATAACTGAATCACTCTGCTTTACACCCGCAACTAACCATCATTGTTAATCAACTATACTCCAATATAAAACAAAAACCAAAAAGAAAGAACCTGGTTGCTACTGCAGGCAGAGTAGGAGGATGATGGAGTTTACTCTAGACACTCTTTGGGCTTGCTAGCATCCTTGCCGAGAGACAATGGGTAGAGTGTGAACAGCACTGAATGTGGAGCCAGGCTGTCTGAGATTTTTCAGGTTCTTGGCTTCCCTGTGAGTCTTCTTCTTGTCCTTAGCTGCCACTGGTGCTGTCATATTCTTTGCTTAAAGAAGGCAATGGAGTCTTTAGTCTGCACTGAGGAGCCTTTGTTCTCTAGTGTCCTTGATATGGCTGATGACTGCTCCTTCTTGAGACTGCCAGTGGGGCTAGAGATGATCCGGAGATCGCCAAAAGTGGGTGAGCCCACCACCAAACCTATCTGGACTGCAGCTGCTTCCTGTGACAGCTCAGTATTTTTCTCGGCCTTGAATTGATCCGCAGTGGTACTGGGTGTGGAAGTGCTCAGCACATGGTAAGCACTATCCCAAATGTATAAGAGGCCGCACAGTTAAGAGCACAGAATTCTCAAAACGGAAGGCCTAAGCTTAGACCCCAGCTTTGGCACGTAACAGCTGTGTGATCTTGGATAACTTGCTTAACCTCTCATGCTTGATTTTGTTTCATCTGTAAAACAAGGTTAGTAATGGCACCTACCGCAGGGGGTTGTGAGAATTGAGTTTATAACGTGAAACGCTTTGAAGAGTGACTGGTACATGTAATAAGTCGGTTCTAAGTATTTCCTAATGTTATTATCATTATTTATTATCTTAGGTTGAATTTCCAGGAAATAGAGTCTGAGATAGGAATTTTGGTGCAGGAAGGTTTTTGGTAGTACGCTTGGGATAAACCACTCTGAGTGAGGTTAGGGCTGGGCAGAGGGAGAAGCTCAACCGCGATACCACTGTAACAAAGCCTGGCGGGGTGAGGTGGGCAGGCAGTTGTCCTACATTGAGGCCTTTGCACCATCCCTCATTCCACACCCCTGCCTCCCTGTGAGTAACGTTGGAGGTAGCCTCCCCCTGACGACAGGTCTAATTCAGAGGGAGGACAATCTCTAGGGTGGGACTTGGTCATGAGGTACTAACAGACAACACTTGGGGAAGCTGGTCGAGGAAGAGTACCTTGGTCATGGAGGGGAGTCTGGGTGGTACACTGCAGCATCCAGTACATACACCTTCATGCACAACCCCCTTTTATGAGATACATTCACTCAGGAGTCATGCCAAGTTCAGCAATCTGGGCGTTATGTTGTCATCTTTATCAATTCTAGCTATAGCTCGCCAGGAGGGCTATGTCTGGATGATAATTAACCTCCAATATCCCAGTATAATCAGAGAAGAAGAAAAGTGACTAAAGGGTTGGAAAATGCGAGGCTGGGCAACAACATACAGTTTCAAACACACATCACATCCTGTTGCACAGGAATATTGGGCTCTCAATGCCATGTGGAGATTTGAGGATTTGGTTAACCACACTGGCAGTCTGCACCCTTTCTCTTGCCCTGACTGAGCCCTGGTTCCATCCTCTGGGATGATCACTTTTATCCAATGTCCTCTTTGGCTGTATGTGGGGTGAGCATTAGCACAGAATCCTCTCCTAAGGGTTATATTTAATATTACACAACTGATTTCGTGATGGTAGGCTCTCCAGGTCATGGGGATTGCATAGTCATCACATGTTCAAAGTGAGGACATTTCCAAAAAGTCCTGAACAAACTTCCCTTATTGGTCTGAATCAGGTGATGCCCATTCTCAAAACAAGAATGGTTTCAATAACTTAGGTCTGGGATACTGAAGTAATAATTGGGGAAGGGGGTGACTTTGTCAGGTTGGGGAATATCTCTATTGCTGTCATCAATTTCTCATCTGTTTGGCTGCTACTCGATGGGAAATGAAGTCATTGATGTTTGGGAGTGATCCAGTCATTGCTCTGTCAGTAGTTCAGCTGGATCCACTGGCTGAGTAGGCAAGATATATAAAGCACTAACAAACTGAAATTTTTGCAAGCTAATCTCCTCCAATTACACTCAAGAATCCCAAACTATACTTTTAGCCTACAGAATTGCCTAAGGGGATGATCTATTCTAGAATACAATGGAGGTTGACAACTTAACAGGGGGTTGTGTCAGCAACAGAGAAGAACAAGGAGCAAATTATTTGACCTTACTTGTATTGCTATTATAAGGGTGGCTCATTGTTGATTTACATTAGGTGTTCTGGTTTTGAAATCATAACGTCAAGGGATACCTAAAAATGCAGTAATCAATTGTCTTATCTTCCTCCCCAATTAGGGATCTCATTCAACCTACAGACTCAGTATATGAGGTCTTAAACATGGTAGGAACATCATGAAGGTTTGTTAAATGCCAGGTGAAATTCCTTGTAACTAGTCATTTACAGTTACTCCATATTTACTGATAATTTCAAAATGAGCTCTGCTTGGAATGAAACTTTTACTTCTTTCATCTATCTGCATGCCTAGCATAAAATACAGGAATATAGGGAGTTCTTAAGAAATTGAATTATTGTTATTAATGTCAACGTAACTTTATAAGCAAGTATTTGAAAGTAGTTGAAAACAATTTGCTTAAGATGTATAAATGTCATTTATATTTATTTAGTGAAAACTATTCTTTATGGGAAAAAAATGAGCCACTTTGCCCAAGGCTTTGTCCATGTGCAGAACACACACAAATATAATAGCAAGCATCATTTACATGTCAGTGATTCTCTGTGCCGGTCACTGAAGCAGGGCTTCTACTTTCGTCCAGTTCGACCACAGCTATTTCTGGGAGTTATCAGGAGGTATCCCACATATGCTTGCAAAAGAGTCCTTTCCCATTGGGCATTGTCATGGCTCTACAGTAACACCTTCATCAAATTCTATTACCCTTTCCTGGGTGCTGCTGCAGACCATTGCAGGGGTGCCTCGATTCTCTGCCTGACACAGGGTTATTTGCCTGCTTCCCCTACAATTAAAAAACTATTTTTATTTATGTATTTGGCTGCGCTGGGTCTTACTTGCAGCATGCAGGATCTTTAGTTGCAGCATGTGGGATCTAGATCCTTGACCAGGGACGAACCCTGACCCCCTGAATTGGGAGCATAGAGTCTTAGCTACTGGACCACCGGGGAAGTCCCTCCCCTACAATTTCAATAGGCACCACTGTCTCTGAGTATCTTTCCATACTAATAAATAAGATTATATCAAGTATTTTTGTTAACTCATATTGTTCTCAGTATACATAAAAATTTATATAATTTACTATATATTTTAATAGTATTTTATGCATTATACCATAACTGATTAAGTTCAGTTTGGTTCAGTTCAGTTCAGTCGCTCAGTCGTGTCAGAATCTTTGCGACCCCATGGACTGCAGCATGCCAAGCCTCCCTGTCCATCACCAACTCTCGGAGTTTACTCAAACTCATGTCCATTGAGTCAGTGATGCCATCCAACCATCTCATCCTCTGTTGTCCCCTTCTACTCCTGCCTTCAATCTTTCCAGTATTAGGGTCTTTTCAAATGAGTCACCTCTTCATATCAGGTGGCCGAAGTACTGGACTTTCAGCTTCAACATCAGTCCTTCCAATGAACATTCAGGACTGATTTCCTTTAGGATGGACTGGTTGGATCTCCTTGCACTCCAAGGGACTCTCAAGAGTCTTCTCCAACACCACAGTTCAAAAGCATCAATTCTTCAGTGCTCAGCTTTCTTTATAGTCCAACTCTCACATCCATACATGACCACTGGAAAAACCATAGCCTTGACTAGACAGGCCTTTGTTGACAAAGTAACATCTCTGCTTTTTAATATGCTGTCTAGGATGGTCATAACTTTTCTTCCAAGGAATAAGTGTCTTTTAATTTCATGGCTGCAATCACCATCTGCAGTAATTTTGGAGACCAGAAAAATAAAGTCTGACACTGTTTCCACTGTTTCCCCATCTATTTCCCATGAAGTGATGGGACCGGATGCCATGATCTTTGTTTTCTGAATGTTGAGCTTTAAGCCAACTTTTTCACTCTCCTCCTTCACTTTCATCAAGAGGCTTTTTAGCTCCTCTTCACTTTCTGCCATAAGGGTGGTGTCATCTGCATATCTGAGGTTACTGATATTTCTCCCAGCAATCTTGATTCCAGCTTGTGTTTCTTCCAGCCCAGCATTTCTCATGATGTACTCTGCATAGAAGTTAAATAAGCAGGGTAACAATATACAGCCTTGACATACTCCTTTTCCTATTTGGAACCAGTCTGTTGTTCCATGTCCAGTTCTAACTGCTGCTTCCTAACCTGCATACAGATTTCTCAAGAGGCAGGTCAGGTGGTCTGGTATTCCCATCTCTTTCAGAATTTTCCACAGTTTATTGTGATCCACACAGTCAAAGACTTTGGCGTAGGCAATAAAGCAGAAATAGATGTTTTTCTGGAACTCTCCTGCTTTTTCGATGATCCAGCAGATGTTGGGAATTTGATCTCTAGTTCCTCTGCCTTTTCTAAAACCAGCTTGAACATCTGGAAGTTCACGGTTCACGTATTGCTGAAGCCTGGCTTGGAGAATTTTGAGCATGACTTTACTAGCGTGTGAGATAACTGATTAAACCAATCCCCAATTATTGGACTTTGGCTATTTTGGTTTTTATTACTACAAATGATGCTGTCATGAACATCCTTGTAGTAAAAACCTGCACATTTCTTTGATTTTTGTTTTAGGATCATAATAGCTAATTTAATATTTTGCCCTATGTGCTCAGCTGCTCAGTTGGGTCCTACCCTTTGCGACCCCATGGACTGTAGCCTGCCAGGCTCCTCTGTCCATGGCATTTTACAGCCAAGAATACTGGAGCAGGTTGCCATTTTCTCCTCCAGGGGATCTTCCTGACCCAGGGATCGAACCCAAGTCTCCTGCACTATCAGGTGGATTCTTTGCCACTGAGCCACCTGGGAAACCTGCTTCTTGAAAACAAGGAAATGATTTCATAAGTAGTTCAAGGACTGAAGAGTTTTCAGCATTTAGAAGAACTACTGATAAAAATAGAAAACTCTAACAATCATACCATGTATACCAGCTTAATTACCAGCTACAACAATTCAAGGAAGAGCTGTCCAGTGGCTCAGAGCAGCCTTCCTGGCTACGTTGGTTTTGTTTAGAAACTGCTCATCATCAAGTAAACAATGGTTTTGGAATAATTTTCAGACATTTTTATTGTTTTGCTTTAAATATGCAACTGAGTCATTTGAATCCAAAGAAGAGTACTGTAATATGAGAACTAAATGAACTCCTTTAATTTGACTGTTTTTTAACCTGTTTAAGTACTATAAGAACTTTAACAGGAGAAGTAGAGTTTACATAAGAGCACATTCCAGAGAAATTAATAATGGGAGTGCAAATGAGGGTGAGGAAAGGACCTAAGGAAGTTCCTAAAGCAGAGCCAACTGTTTGATAAGCCAAGTTTTTCATAGGAAAACTTGTAGCTGAAAAATGGAAATTAGGAAGGAGACTGTAGTTCCTAACATTTATGTCAGTTCTGCTTTGTTTCTTCTGCTGGTTTCTTCACTGTCAGCCAGAATCTAAATCTGGTTTGCTACGGGCAAATCCCAGGTCAATTCTGTACCTCTTATTCTAGTCTTCTCTCTTTTCTCAGAGACTGGTTCTCTTCATCATAATCCTTACTCAATGATAGTAGATTTCTCTATATCCAGGTAAGTCACCCAGTCATGATGATTGATTTGAGTGACTCATAAATCAGCTGCTTGCCTGAAATAATAATAGCTATCATTTACATATGCCACCTTACTTTCATTATTTGATTTTGTCCTCCAGAAACTCTGTGTGCACGCGTGCTAAGTTGCTTTAGGTGTGTCGGACTCTATGCAACCTTATGGACTTGCAGCCCTCCAGGCTCCTCTGTCCATGAGATTCTCCAGGTAAGAATGCTGGAGTGGGCTGCCATGCCCTCCTCCAGGGGATCTTCCAGACCCAGGGATGGAGCCCATGTCTTTTAGGTCCACCTGCAGGTGGGTTCTTTACCACTAGCGCCACCTGGGAAGCCCTCTGATAACCCTAAATTACAGTAATCTACAAGGAATAGAAACTGGACTCAAGACCACATAAAGACTAAGAACTTGCACTGGCTTATAGAACAGGAAGCACACACACAATGTTGGCTTCCAGGCAAGGTTTCATCAGGATTCTGACTCCATTTTCTTACAATTCTGTCCAATTCTATGTATCAACTGTGTTCTGAAGCTGATTCCCTGGTGGTGTGGAATGGGTTCACTATGTGCTTTGAGGGGTTCCTTGCGTGCTTTTTGATGTATGCAGTGAGCAAAAGATTTCCTTGAGACTTCCCCGATGGTCCAGTGGTTAAGAATCTGCCTTATATTGCAGGGGATCCAGGTTCAATCCGTGGTTCGGGAGCTAAGATCCTGCATGACTTGAGGTAACTAGAGTCGGTGCACCACAACTAGAGAAAGTCCACATGCCACAACAAAGAGCCAGCACAGCCAAAAATAAAAATGAATAAATCATTTTTTTTTTTTTTTTACAAAAAGAGATTTCCTGTCCTTCCACTAGCAGAGAAAGGAAAACCTTTCCCAGAATCCTCTACTAAGTCCTTTGTGCTACAGTGGGCTGCCATAACTAAATATCATAGACTGAATGGCTTAAAGAAATTTGTTTTCTCACAGTCTGGAGGCTGGAAGTCTAAGATCAGAGTGCTGCTATAGTCAGGTTCTGGTAAGTACTTTCTTCTTGGCTTATAGACTGTGGCCTGCTCTTTGTGTTCTCACATTGCAGAGAGAGAGAGATGTGTGTTTTTCGATGATCCAGCGGATGTTGGCAATTTGATCTCTGGTTCCTCTGCCCTTTCTAGCTGTCTGGTGTTTCTTCTAATAAAGGCACTAATTCCATCTTGAGGCCCCACCCTCATGATCTCATCTAACCCTAACTACCTTCCAAAGGCACCATCTCCAAATACAAATACCATAGCACTCAGAGTTAGGGCTTCACTATATGAATTTTGTGGGGACAAAACTCAGTCCATAGTGTCCTTCTTTGTATTTTCCTAGCCATTCTGGCTTAATAATTTGCATGGAGAATGAGATCTCATGATTGGCTTGGCTGGATCAGCTGAAGTGAAAAGAATCTGGGGGAGTTGACCACCAAGTCCATGGTTGTGCACTGTGCTCAGTTGCTCAGCTGTGTCCAACTCTTTGCAACCCCATGGACTGTAGCCTGCCAGGGTTTTCTGTTCATCAGATTTCCCAGGCAAGAATACTGGAGTGGGTTGCCATTTCCTTCAAGCCTGAGTCTCCTGCATTAGCAAGTGGGTTCTTTACCACTGAGCCACTTGGGAAGCCCAAGTCTGTAGTTAAGTAGGTACATTTCACAAATCAGAAGACTGAATCTGAGAGAAGTTAAGCCAAGGTCATGCATATAATGAGTGGGAGAGTCAAGATTTAAACTCAACTGACTCCAAAGCTCTCGTTTTTTGTATTATATGATGTTAACATCACTTGTTTGCTTTTCTAGTTTGTAGCTTACCTGTCCCTTCTAGTTTTAGACTGTTTTCTCTCTTGTTTTCTTTTTTTTTGACATGGATCAATTTTTAAGTCTTTATTGAATTGCTTACAATATTGTTTCTGTTGTATGTTTTGGTTTTTTGGCCCCAAAGCATGTGGGATCTTAGCTCCCCAACCAGGGCTTGAACTCACACCCTCTGCATGAAAAGGCAAAGTCTTAACCACTGGACCACAGGGAAGTTCCTGTTTGCTTTTTTGATAGCAGACACCTTGCTGTGGCCCTTGCAGCCTGTATGGACAATCCAGGACCCTGAGCTCCATGCCGAATCTCAGGTTCCACGTGTGGAAGACTAGGCCCTAAATTAAATAGTTCTGTACTACTCTTTGGACTTTGACTGAAGGCCTTTTTTATAAAGTCCTTACTTTTTAAAGGTCAAGTCCTCCTTACTTAACTTCTTTGGTGGAATGCTGCCCTTCCACTTCCTGAAATCTCCACTCCTTTCAAATCCAGCTACTTGCAGAACTCAAAGAGACCTTCCATCATTAGGTCTCCCTGCACTTGATCACACTCTTCAACCTGACTGGAGGCCTCTGATTGGATTTTGTGATCCTCCTGGTGGAAAAAAATAGAAACTTTGAAGTAAGACACTATGATTTATAATAAGAAATACATGTTTGGCCTTTACCCCTGTCTCTATTTCATAGAGTTCCAAAACCTCTTGGAATTTCCTAAGTGATAAGAGTGCTGGGAGTATCTTTTGTTATAGAATTTGGTCTTTTATCTTTGGTTCCTGAAATAGCTCCACAGCCATAAAGGTGAAAGAAATGTCTTATTATTCATAACCTTTCAACCACACTTGAATGTATTACTTTTAGAGAGCCTCTCAAGATGTGGGCTGGTTGTCAGGGGAACCAGCCATGAATAGAGGGTTGGAACTTTGAGTCTTATTTCCCCAACCTTTTGGAAGGGGTGAGGGGTTGGAGGTTGAATCAGTCACCAGTCAGCAATGATTTAATCAATCGTGGCTATGGAACGGTCTCCACAAAACCCCCAAACAATGGGATTCAGAAAGCCTCCAGGTTGGTCAACATGAGGGGTGGCTAAGAGTGACACTCCCAGAATGGGCACGGACACATGGGGCCCCTTCCCACACACTTTGCCTTATGGATCTCTTCCATCTGGCTGTTTTTGAGTTGCATCCTTGTATTAATATAATAAACTGGTAATTTAGTAAAGGAACTGTTTTCCTGAGTTCTGTGAGCCTCTCTGGCAAATGAATCAAAGCTGAGGAGGGGGATGAGGGAACCTCCGATTCATAGTTGGTCAGTCAGCAGCACACATGACAATTGGACTCTCCATTGGTGCATGAAGCATGTATGAAGGGGGTGGGGGTGGGGCAGTCTTGTGGGACTGAGCCCTGTTGAAATAAATTTCTAGGTCCAAGATGGAGCTGCTCCTACCTCATCAGCAAACCAATACTTTAACTTTGGTGTACCGGTAAATTCTCCACTTGATCAGAATTGCAGGATATCCAGCCAGTCACTCTCTACCTGCCAAGAATCTGTACCAACTTCATTAATCTAAATAAGGTCAGATATGCAATCTCAGCCAATTAATTTAAGGCAGATAGTTTTTCCTTATTCCCTGATTGACCTGTTAGCCTTCAGAGGAAATGCTCATGTTCTAAGCCAATCATCTGCTGTTTCCATGTTGCCTCTTCTAACATTTTATAAAACTCGTTCTGGCCCAAACATCTCTTGGGAAGACTGCTCTTCCACTTGTGAGGACTGTACTCTCTTCCATGTATTATTTTCCCTTGAATAAAGGATATACTATTAATTACTAAATTGTCTTTACTTGTGGGATCCGATGCTATTCCCAGGCAGATACTGTCAGAATTGGGTGAAATTGTAGGACACCCAGTTGGTGTCCCAGAACTCACTAATGTATAGAAAACCCACACATCTTGTGTCAGAAATGAGGTGTATTATCATAGAGTATTGAGAGCAGGGCAGACCCACAATGGGAGCATTTTTCTTTACAGATCCATATTTGAATTTAAGCTCTCTCTACTATTTTGTGGCTGAGGACTTAAAGCAAGCTGCTAAAACCTTTGGAACTCAGTCTCCTCCTTGAGGGACCATGGATACTAATAACTATTTGATAGGTTTATTCTAAGAGATCAGAGTCTGCATGTGCAAAATTCTGACAGGTAACAAGTACTTAATAAATGGGAAGTCCTTCAAGACTGGAAGGTATACATGCCTTATCAATTTCCTTTCATCCTCCCAACCTGAAATCCTTACTGTTTCTCTAAACTCTCATAAAAATCACAGCTAACACAACTGGTTTGACTATTAACCAGGCCTATGTTGTGATAACTCTTCTGTTGCTGTCTTGGATTACTATTTAAAACATGTAACTATTTAACTTTCCATTCAGATGATAAGCAACTTGCAGTTTCTGCTTAATATAGCACAGGGTCTTCCCTATGTATTTGTAAAGAATATTGAGTACAGAGCTTTCTCTTCTCCAAGCATAGTTACCACCATAGTTACCACCACTTTAACATGCTCAGTAAATAGCAGTCTTCTCAAGTAGGAGGTTGACAACAGAAATAGGACAAAGGAAGACTATCTCCCCCATGCATTTGGAAGGACTGCAAGCACTTCTGTGAATAAGGACATGGTCCCTAATTGCTATTTTTTTTTAATAATTAAATTTATTTTTAATTGAAAGATAACTGCTTTACAGTATTGTGTTGGTTTCTGCCAAACATCAACATGAATCAGCCATAGGTATACCTATGTCCCCTCTCTCCTGAACCTCCCACCCTCTTCCCTCCCAATTCCACCCCTCAAGGTTGTTATAGAGACCCGGTTTGAGTTCCTTGAGTCATACAGCAAATTTCTATTGGCTATTTATTTTACATATGGTAAAATACATGTTTCCATGTTACTTTCTCCATACATCCCTCCCTCTCCTTCCTGTGCCTCCCCAGTCCATAAGTCTGTTCTCTATGTTTGTATCTCCATTGCTGCCCTGCAAATAAGTTCATCAGCATCATCTTTCTAGATTCCATATATATGCGTTAGTACACAGTATGTGTTTTTCTCTTTCCGACTTACTTCACTCTGAATAATAGGCTTTAGGTTTATCCATGTCATTAGAACTGACTCAGACGAGTTCCGTTTTATGGCTGAATGATATTCTATTGTATATATATGTGCCACAGTTCTTTTCCCCATTCATCTGTTGGACATCTAGGTTGCTTCCATGTTCTAGCTATTGTAAATAGTACTGCAATGATCATTGGGGTACATGTGTCTTTTTCAGTTTTGGTATATGCCTAGGAGTGGGATTGCTGGGTCATATGGTGGTTTTATTCCTAGTTTTTAAGGAATCTCCATACTGCCTTCCATAGTGGCTGTATCAATTTACATTCTCACCAACAGTGCAAGAGGGTTCCCTTTTCTCCACATTCTCTCCAGCATTTATCATTTGTAGATTTTTTTGATGATGGCCATTCTGATCAGTGTGAGGTGATATCTCACTGAAGTTTTGATTTGCATTTCTCTAATAATGAGCAGTGTTGGGCATCTTTTCATGTATGGTTTATTAGATACCTGTATGTCTTCTTTGGAGAAAAACTTATTGCTGTTCTGATATGGATGGGGCTGGTACTTTACGACTCTGAGATTTCCAGTAACTGCAAGGACAACTTATTTATGGTCCTCCTGCCCCAAGTGGCCTGGCTCCTATTTCAAGCCCCTCTTGCCCCTATAAAGATGGCTTCTACCTTGGTTCCTAGTGCAAAAGTTGTTTTTCTGGTATTCCAAGCATCCCATACCAAGAGTGATCTAATTGTTCATCCTAAATAGGATCCTGCTATTTATACTTTCTGTCAAGACAACAGCATTACTCAGTACTGTCCAGGTCGGTTATCCCTCCTTCTCCTGGTATTGGATCTTTGTCTTGCATTTTCCTGTTCTCTCCTTGAGGACCAAGAGCCTGTCCCTGTGACACAGACAGATTGGTAGTGGAGGCCGCCGGAAAGCAACAGATCTCCCAGACATGGATTGCTTTAACCAGAGGATACTGTCCTTTGCCCTCTTGGCTGGACTTCTGTTGTCAGCTGAGTCAGACCCTCCCAACCCTCTTCCTAAGGGAGTGAGTTTGGCTGAGTCCCAAGATTAGTGCCCATTTTACTCTGAGAAAAGAGCCGTGCTTCCTGTGATTGGGCAACTGCTGCTGTTAATCTAATTATCTGGTTAAAGTACGAACAGTCCTCAAGTAGGGGCACACAGACACAGGGAGCTTTGCACTGACAGGCCTCTGCCAATTCCACTTGTGCTGGCATCTACAGGACTCCCAGCCCTCCTAAGTAGGTCATTGGGTCAGAATGCTTTGGGGAGTTCCAGCAGACCACAGTGTCACCTTGGCTGTGGTTCCCAAGCCACTTCCCTTCACCCCAGCTTTCCTCCTGGTTGGGGGGTGGTCCTCTCTGTTTCTCTGCCAAGTCGCAGACTTGGATTTCTCTGACTACTAGTTTTAGGCACCACTTGACACTAAAATACTTCCCAAGATACTTCTATCACTATAATTTCTCCTTTAATTAAAAACACTTTCCTTGGAAGGCCATGTTAAAAATGCACATTGACTTCAAGGGAAAAATGCCAATTATGAAACCCAGGATGTCACTGCTTTTGGGCTACTAGAATACTGATACTTCAAAAGACAGTTCTTAAGGTGGTGGCGGGGTGGGGGGGGGGGGTGGTGGCGGTCTCTAGACATCATTTACCAAAGAGTTATCAGTATAATTTCATCTCCTTGAGGGTATTTTGGGGAATAGAAGGACAAGATTATAAAAGTCCAGTTAAAAAATCTTCCTTGAAGTAATTTCAGCCCTATTTTACTGGTCTGTATCTCTCTTTGGTGATCTCTCCACTTCTGGAAATTCAGGTAAATTCAACTCAACAAGTATTAATAAGGCCAACTCTGTGCATGGTATTATACTAGGCACGGTGATACCAAGAAGAATAAAAGAGTCCTGCCCTTTAAGAAACTCAAGAAAGAATAGCACATTCTGTATTCCATGGAATTTATCTGCCCCCCAATTTTCAGCCCCTACCTGCTGTTTTATTTCATTTCAAAACTGAATATAAATACATTGTGAGAAAAGCAAAAGAATCACATTAAGATCATCCACCACCCAAGTACATCGACTGAAAAAGAACAAAGTATACCTGCCTCTGTCAAGGAAAATTCCCTGGTATGTTGCAAGTGCATTCTAATTCCCAATGTCTTCTAGAGATTTTTTTTTTTTTTTTTTTTTTTGGTTGTTGAGTCTCTATGTACACAGTAAGCTTAAATACAACTAGATTCACATTTATAGTAAATCCCAGTGCATAATTCCCTCCCACTTCTTTCAGGAGCCAAAGAAAAGATCAAGAGAACAGGAAAGACTATCACAGCAGTTTTGATAAAGCTGAAAAAGCTGCCACTTGCGTGAAAGATGAAGTCATCTTATTTTTTTCAAAAGGCTCATGAGTCTGGGTAAATGGGTGTATTTAGAAGAAACAGAAGCAGAAGACTTCTAATTATCAAATTTCTTAAAAATAAAATGGGTTGCCTTGACACGTAGTGAGTTCTTGACTAGCTTTAAACACAGCCAAAGCTAGACAACATCTAGAAAGTGTTGTTGTAAAGATGAAGATGTCTGTATGTTTTAACAAGGCATCTATGGCCCAGACTCAAGAAAAGGAGGGACCCCTGAAAGATGCTTGGCCTGTTGAAAGGCATTGAACATTTTAAAGACCCCCTTTTTTTGCTGGCCTCTAAAAATACCAAGTATGGAAAATTTATTGAATGAACCTTGTTCTCTTGAGAGTGGAGGGAACTTGATAAGACATGACGCTATTTACGTGATTACCCAGGTTTGGAAACTCCCAAGGAGGTGTTAACACTGGGACTGCAGATGGAGTTCACTGGCTGTGCTAACAGGAAAACTCACATCTGTTTGAGGAGTGACTCATGGTAGGCTGAAAGGCTGTTGCTTTAAAAAAGGAGACAGAATCTGGGACATTATTCAGGCATTTAGAACAAAGTTTAAACCCACGCTGGAACTGGTGCCTGGGTATTCATCAACTTTGCAAAGGAAAACAAAATAAAACTGAAAACAATCTAGGGAGACGAAGTAAGGAAAAGAGTCAAAGGTACATTTACATGTTTGTGATGCTGTGCTTTTAATAATGGTTTTGCTTGCAATGTGCCACTGATGACAGTCTAGATACAAGTTTTAAACCAATGGGACAGGATGGTATCGTTAGTTTCAAACACTGCATACTGTATAGACTCTTAAGTATTTTACTTGACTCATTGTCTGGAGAACTAACATTCTCAGACCCAGAACTCGAAGTTACAGAGAAATACGTCTCATAATATGAGGTCCCTGAATCGCCTGGAGAGTTGGTTCATCTATATAACAATTGTTTTTATACATATCCTTTAAAAATCATAATAGCTCACACTTCAAATCATAATCTGTGCCAGGTATCGTTCTTTACATGTACCTATAACTCTCTTAAGGAAACCTGCCTTAGAGGTTAAAGGAAAGTGAAAGTCGCTCAGTCATGTCCACCTCTTTGCAACCCCATGGACTATACAGTCCATGGAATTTCCCAGGCCCGAATACTGGAGTGGGTAGCCTTTCCCTTCTCCAGGGATCTTCCCAACCCAGGGATCAAACCCAGGTCTCCCACATTGCAGGCGGATTCTTTACCAGCTGAGCCATAAGCAAAGCCCTTAGAAACACTTTTTTCTTATATAAGTCATCCTTGTGTCAGTATATGCGTAGTAGCTCCCCAACCAGGGATGGAGCCCATGCCCCCTGCAGTGGGAGGATGGAGTCTTAACCACTGGATCCCCAGGGAAGTCCCAATCTCGTTTTGTATTTTTGTTGTGTCTTGTTTTATATGCATGTGTTTGTTTCTCACAGGATGTTGGCGCGTCACTTTATGTAAGCCTTCTCCCAGAAGCTTCGGAAAAGAGAATTTATCTATTCCAAGAATCCCAAGAACCCCCTGTACCAGAAGGGAGGTTAATTTTTAATAAGCATCCTAATGATTCTTGTGGATATTAAAGTTTGAAAACCACTGCTGTTATCCTTCTTGAATTACCCAACATACTAGCAGCCCCTCTTCGCTTTCTCCTCTTGGAGACCTGCCCCTCAGGACATGCCTCTTGTTCAGTTTCTCCTTTTTCTCCTGTCTCTGGCACTTCTAACCCATTGCAAGTAAAGCAGAAGAACTTGCAACATACTGAGAAAGCATATTTGGACTCCTCCTTCTGTATTTACGAAACCCTGGTGGGACCTCTCTGGTGGTCCAGTGGCTAAGACTGTGCTCCCAGGGCAAGGGACCTGGGTTTGATCCTTGGTCAGGGAAATAGACCCAAGCATGCTAAATACTTCAGTCCTGTCTAACTCTTTGCAACCCTATAGACTATAACCTGCCAGGCTCCTCTGCCCATGGGATTTCCCAGGCAAGAATACTGGGGTCGGTTGCCATTTCCTTCTCCAGGGGATCTTCTTGACCCAGGCACCGAACCCACATGGCTTAGGTTTCCTGCATTAGCAGGCGGGTTCTTTACCACTAGCGCCACCTGGGAAGTTCAAATAGCTCCTGCATGCCACAAATAAAGATCCCGCATGCCGCAACTAAGACCAGGCACAGCCAAACAAATTTAAAAAACAAACAAAAAAGGAACAGATATTAGGGAAAAGGTGGAATAAAGAACACACCCCAGAGAGGTGATTGTTGTTATAAGGTTAAGAGTATAGTAAATGAAGTGGAATGTCTAAGTCACTATAGCACATTCACAGACATCTTCAACACTTGGACCTAGAGCTTTCCTTTTATTTCTCAGAGTAAGAGTATAGTAAATGAAGTGGAATGTCTAAGTCACTATAGCACATTCACAGACATCTTCAACACTTGGACCTAGAGCTTTCCTTTTATTTCTCAGAGTTATCATCACTAGTAATGACCTAAGAAAAGCAAACACTGGAAGTCCTTTCATTTTTCAGATTTTCCTGCCTCTCATGAAGTGTGCTTATTTATCCACCTAATAATATATCATTACTTTTGAAAGAGTAATGCATATTAAAAAAACATAAGAGGAAATACAGTGAAAAAAAGTCCCTCCCACAGTCATCCAACCAATAACACACCAGCGTGGCCACTTTATCATCCACATACTCTGTGCATACCAAACCCACAAACATATACACACCCCCTTGGGCACACAAATAAAAGCATACTGTATACACCATTGTACTTCTTGCTTTATTTACTAAACATCTCAATGCTTATTGCAAATCACTACCTCATTCTTATTAACAGCATATCCATTATGTTAGAATATGATGTAGTTGTGATTCCCCTTCTTTCACTATATGGGTCTTGCAAAGATAAAGATATGTCTTTGATGACCATAATCATTATTTTCAGGCTTTCTTCACTTTTTCCACTGCCTTCAAAGTATGCTCCAATATAAATGCAATGAAATAACTGAGGATTATTTAACCCTTATTATTTGGATTCATCCTAGGTGGATCTTGCGAGCATGCTGTCACTTAAGTCATGTTCGACTCTTTGTGACCCTATGGACTGTAGCCCACCAGGCTCCTCTGTCCATGGGATTCTCCAGGCAAGAATCCTGGGGTGGGTTACCATGCCCTCTGTTCTCTAACCATGGATGGAACTTGGATCTCTTATGTTTCCTTAATTGGCAGGAGTGTTCTTTACCACTAGCGCCACCTGAGAAGCCCCAAGTAGATCTTGCTGCTAAGTTGCTTCAGTCGTGTCCGACTCTGTGAGACCCCATAGATGGCAGCTCACCAGGCTCTGCCATCCCTGGGATTCTCCAGGTAAGAACACTGGAGTGGGTTGCCATTTCCTTCTCCAACGCATGAAAGTGAAAAGTGAAAGTGAAGTCGCTCAGTCGTGTCCGACTCTTCGCGACCCCATGGACTGCAGCCTACCCGGCTCCTCCATCCATGGGATTTTCCAGGCAAGAGTCCTGGAGTGGGTTGCCATTGCCTTCTCCAAAGTAGATCTTAGGTTCAATCAATAATACTGCACAACTCACAGGTAAAAAGAACACTAAAGGGTACAGAGGAGGAGGACCTGCTAAATCACATCCCAGTATTTGCTAATGCAGTGTTGCTTTCAACTGCAGGCTGTGACCCGTGGGTAGATTGTGAAATCACTTTAGTTGGGTTAAATATACAGCATACATTAGAAAGAAAGAAAAGTAGAAAAAAATATGCAGCACATGAGAAAGGTAAGTATTGCTTTAGAACATTTATTTCAGTTTTACATTTATAAGTTTGTCTATTGGTTTCTGATATGAAATATTTCCCCACCCGTGCATGTGTGCTAAGTTGCTCAGTCATGTCTGACTCTTTGAGACACCATGGACTGTAGCCCACCAGGCTCCTCTATCCATGGGATTCTCCAGGCAAGAATACTGGAGTGGGTTGCCATGCCCTCCTCCAAGGGATCTTCCCCACCCAGAGATTAAACCCGAGTCTCCTGCATTGGCAGGCATATTCTTTACCATTGAGCCACCTGGTAAGCCCCTTAGTCTGGTACTCAGGATCAAACCACTCTACCATATCTTGCTTTTGCTTACTCATTTAAATCCCAGGACTTCCTCCACATCTGTGGAGGAAGCTAAGACTTTTTCTTAAGCTTTCTGCAATCCAGGCCTGCTTAGGGAACTAATCTGGGCCCAGAGTGGGAGATGCCAGGGCCTTCCCTTGATAATTCCTCTGCAGCTCTGCTACTATTACATAAGGAACTCTGCATTAAGTGTTAGAGGAGTCCCACTGAGGAGTGACTCAGTATCTAACTGGTTTGAGATACTGTAATCTTGGACAAGCTACTTTAACTCTTCTGTGTCTCCAGGTGCCACATATAATATGAGGAGGTTGGACACTAATTTTGGATATCCCATCCTGCACTAATATTTGGGGTTTAATCTGGTGTGTTTGATCTTTACAGTAATCCTGAAATTTCTTCCTTTCAGCATTTTCTTCCTCTTCCTTCTTTTTTGACTGACTTTCAAAGTGTTTTGGAGGGTCTGCTTTTTGCCAAACACTGTATCAATGGCTGGAGACATGAAAGTGAAAATGATGGTGAATAATTTTTACATCCTGTTCCCAGCAATCACCTACTTGGACAAAACAGTGCTTCCTGAATCTGCTCTCAACCCAAGTGCACCTTGATCAGTCCAGTTCAGTTCAGTTGCTCAGTCGTGTCTGACTCTTTGCGACCCCATGGACTGCAGCATACCAGGCCTCTCTGTCCACCACCAACTCCCGGAGCTTACTCAAACTCATGTCCATCAAGTCGGTGATGCCATCCAACCATCTCATTCTCTGTCATCCCCTTCTCCTCCTGCTTTCAATCGTTCCCAGAATCCGGGTCTTTTCCAATGAGTCAGTTCTTCGCATCAGGTGGCCAAGGTATTGGAATTTCAGCTTCAGCATCAGTCCTTCCAATGAACACTCAGGACTGATCTCCTTTAGGATGGACTGGTTGGATCTCCCTGCTGTCCAAGGGACTCTCAAGAGTCTTCTCCAATACCACTGTTCAAAAGCATCAATTCTTAGCGCTCATCTTTTGATCCCTGGTTGGGGAACTAAGAACCCACATGCCACAGGGCACAGCCCTCCCCCAAAAAGTTAAAATTGAGTTAAAGGAAAGTGATTACTGATACTAATACAACTTCTCCTTTAGAAGGGTATAATGTCCATGTGATGCCTAAATATCAAATATACTGAGAAGGCTGATACAAAACTAAATGTCTCATAAACCTTCAACAGCTTCCCAAGTGGCATCAGTAGTAAATAACCTGCCGGTCAGTGCAGGAGATGAAAGAGATGCAGGCTCAATCCCTAAGTAGGGAAGATCCCCTGGAGGAGGGCAAGGCAACCCACTCTAGTATTCTTGCCCAGAGAATCCCCATGGACAGAGAAGCTTAGCTGGCCACAGTCCATAGGATTGCAAAGAGTCAGATACTCTTTGTGATTGCAGTGATTAAGCATGCAAACCTTCAATTCTATTCTGTAAGCTTTCTTAAAAACACACAAAAACAGAAACAAACAAAGAAGGGAATTCCCTGGTTGTCCAGTGGTTAGGACTCTGTGCTTTCACTGCTGAGGAAAGGCCCGAGTTCAATGCCTGATCGGGGAACCAAGATCCCACAAGCCATGGGGCACAGCCAAAAAAGCCAGACCCAAATAAAACAAAGAAAAAAACCAACCAAGCAAAACATGCTGGCTTTTCATTAAGAACATTCACACATAGTTTTGGAATGCCTGCTGCATACATGGCCGGCACTGTAAAACTTTTCTTTCTTAAAATTCCTATTTGTTATATGTATGACCTTTAAAAATCTATACTTTCTTGATGATGGAAGATAATAGTTGCATTGTACCTTGTACTGGTCAAGTCACATCTGGGACTCTGTGTTCAACTCTAAGCACTCATTGTTAGAGAAACATAGACAAATGAAAGTATTCTCAGAGAAGTGAGGGAACTTAAATCATCAATAAATGGAATTGCTAAAGAGGGTGTATATTTTGGGACCAGAGAAGAGTAGATTGTAAGGGCACATAATAGCTAGCCTGGTGGCTCAGACAGTAAGGAATCTGCCTGCAAAGTGGGAGATTCAGGTTCGATCAGGAAGCTCTCCTAGAGAAGGGAATGGCTACTCACTCCAGTATTCTTGTCTGGAGAATCCCATGGACAGAAGAGACTGGCAGGTCACAGTCCATAGGGTCACAAAAGTGGGACACGACTGAAGCAATTTAGCACACACGTAAGATGTAGATTAGAATTTTGTATTTGATCATCAGGGGCAACCAAACAGAGCCTAGACTATCCCCTGGCTGGAATATTGTAGCTTTTAACTCTTTCTTGAATATGAGATTTTTATGTTCCTTCTTGCGCTTCAGTTAGTGTGAAACCCCGAATCTGATGAAGGAATTAGGCCACGTCGTACAATTCTATGTTACATTCAAAAAGTTTACCTGGTACAATTTGATACAGAACCTAGACTTTCTTTGGAACCATGTTTCTCATAGCTCTAAAATGACTGCAGTTGTGTGCTTGGCATCATTCATATTCCTGGTGTGTACTTCCAAGTTGTACAAAATATCTCATATTATGACCTCAAGGACATAATTGGAAGAGAGGTATAACCTGCAGTGCCAGAAATGTAACCTTTCAGCTTTTTAAAAATTGAAACTTCAAGGGCATTGTCTTGAAATAGATTGAGCTCAACTTGCCTGGCAATTTTCTAGAAGAAAACCTGTTATCAGTTTTCAAAGAACATCCCAGAAAGTACTCTCTGACTTTGAGAAGTCGGATGAAAATCGCACTCCGTGGGCGTCACATCCTGTGTGTGGGCAGAGTGCCTCTGTGACGCCTCAGTCATGGACGCACTGCTCCGAGCGAGTGCTGGGGGTGTGAGTAACCGGACAGAGTCAGTGAGTCTGTGTTGGGTGAGGAGTGGGTGGGGAGAGGGACACGATAGGAGGGTGGAGCTCCGCAGAAGCAGGGAAGGAGGACTAGCAATGCCACCGCAAGCAGTGCTTACAGCCTTCAGCAGAGCAGCTGAGATTATGCACAGATGTCTGCAAGGAGATTGCGAAGATTGAGTCGTCATTCCTTTCCGGAAGGGCATTTAGACGGTGAAAGCAGAAATGCATATTCAGATTTTAATTCATTGGTGTCGAAGAATAGAGACACCTACAAATTCTGAGGATGGTTAAAACAACCTACTTTATATTTGAATATTGTATCTTTCAAAGTTCTTCCACATTTTATGGGGCCAAATGTAGCACTGTAGCAACTTTAAAATATTTTTGAAATTTTTGGACTCCCACACCTGCATAATGGCTGCCAAATTTAGTGTATCAAATGTCTGTGTAAGGCCAGTGAATTTAGTGGGTATCAGTGATGATCTCAGCATTTTATTTTCTTAGTGACTAATACAGAGACTGGGCTTTCCTGGTGGCTCAGAGGTAAGGAATCCGCCTGCCAATGCAAGAGACACAGGTTCGATCCCTAGACTGGGAAGATCCCCTGGAGAGCCCACTCCAGTATTCTTGCCTGGAGAATCCCATGGACAGAGAAGCCTGGCAAGCTACAGTCCAAGGGGTCACAGAAGAGTCAGACATGACTGAAAGACTAAACAACAACAATAACAACACAGAGACTATGTCTCCAACTTCATATTCTGGCCCACTGTGTAGTTTGGAAGTTAGCACTAGTTTTGTGGTGCAGAGTAATGTTCAGAAGGAAATTTGGCCAGGACACTAACTTGATTGCTTGAAAGCATGAACAAGTGGTCCAGGATGCATTTTATGTTTGTTCCAGTTTATTCTAAGAAACCTTATAGTCATATGGTTTTAAGACTTGTGCCAGTGATTCCTCAAACTAAAGCAGAAATGTTATGTGTTATTTTTCAAACAAATATTCTTTATACTTTGTGGTTTTTCTCAGAAAACAAACTCTATTATTTCTCAAACACAATATTAAGGATTCTATTCAGATCCATGTATTTATCGAGTAGAAAGTCAAAACACAAATTATGACATTATAAAGAGTTACGGCAATAGAAGGGGTATGGAGCATATAATAGGTAACAGAGTATGGAGTCACAGTCTGACTGTGAGTTTAGATTCTAACTCTACCACCTACTACATGAGATTTCTTCGGCGGATCAATAAATTTCTCTGTGCCCTGTCATCTTCAGTTGTGCACTAGACATAATAATGGGAGATACTTCCTAGAACTGAAATTTCAATGAATACACACTTAGAACACTCTGAACAGGGCTGAGCCTTTGGTAAAATTCTCTGTAAGTGGTAGCTATCAGCATTCAAGGATTTCTACTTGAATTTTAAGAATTCAAGCCAAAGTTTCCTTAACTTTACCATCATGTTTAGACATGTAAAGTGAAATAATGTCATTTTAAAAAGTGAGAGATTTTAGGTATGTGTAAAAATGAGAGAATATAGGTTATTTGTACATTAAGGGACTTGCCCAAGACATGAAAGACAAGGACTGTATCAGGGATTCTGCCTTCTGATAATATTTGAAGCACCGCTTAAACATATAAACTATTATCTGCAAGCAAAAGTAAATAAATACACTGAGTCAACTGTGGATCACAGATACTATTAGCACTTTTGTACCTACTGGTGTGTTTATAAACGTGGCTTTCAATGCAAGGTGAGTTAAAGTCCAATGTGAGTTTGAGTTGAGTCATCTTAGCTTCTGCAAAATGTACTCAATTGCTTTTGCATGACAGCAACCTTAAGACGGTATCTATACATAGGCAAGGTAGAATGATTATCTGGGGAAAGCAAACCATGTAATTCAAACCAAATGACATCCTTTGGTCTGAACTTTCCAAATAACTATGACTAAATTGGTTGTTCTTTGTTTTATTTTGTGTCATTTTGGAAACTGGGGGATTAGTAGAAAAAGTAGATGAGGGAAGAACTAAATTACCCAAACAGTGGTCTCAATTTTCTACCCAGGACAGTCAGTGTTGACCCTTAAAATAGAGGACAGAAAGTGCTGTGAAAGTGTTTTGCCTCAGAAAAGGGACCCTACCTTCTGTCATTTCACTGTTATAGAATAACTATTTAAATTTTGTTTTAAAACTATTGTCATTATTAAGATGTTTATTTTAAGCTGCTATCAGCCAAAACCTATATTTGCAGTGTCACTACTGCCTGTCAGCAGAAAGAAAGGCTAGCACATTGATTTCTAAATGCATGTCTAGGAGGAGAAAAAGTGCTCAGACCTAAGATGTGAGAGGATTCAATTTTCCAGTGGGCGTGACTTGGATTCAATCTAAAATGTCAACCCAAGAATCACCAGTCAATATAAAACTCAGTTCTTATACATACACATGAAATAACTAGAGCAAAATCAATTACTTTTTGTCACCACTTAAGAATATTTGTTGTTGTTTAGTCACTAAGTCGTGACTGACTCTTTTGTGATCCACCAAACTCTCTGTCCATGGAATTTCCCAGGCAAGAATACTAGAGTGGGTTGCTATTTCCTTCTCCAGGGGAACTTCCCATGCCAAGGATCAAACTCAAATCTCCTGCTTACCACTGAGCCACCTGGGAAGCCCCACCTAAAAAGAATAGAAACCTTTTAAGAGTATTGAGAGACTTTGGAAGCTGGCAGAGGAGTAGGTGTACGAGGAATACATCTCTCTCCAAGGATACATCAGGAATACACCTTCAGACACAGAAGTGCATGCAGAACACCAGCTGAGAGCAGACAGGAGTGCCTGCCCAGCAGAAAAGAATATGTAGACCCACACAAAACTTGGTGGGATGAAGGAACTAGGGGGAAAAACAGGAGTGTTAGTAGGACTGGACCTGCCCTTGGCGGGTTGGGGGAACTGAAGCAGGGGTCCAATCCCCACATCCCGGCAATTGTCTCTGTCAGAGGAGAAACATTTAAGGTTGAGAGGGGAACAGCTGATCTGTGGCAGCCTAAACAGAATGAGAAGCAGACAGTCCTTGCTGCAGCCATACATACCCTAGATGGCACAGTGGGAGCTGGAGTTTAGGGATTGCAGAGCAATCCCAGGGCAAGGGCTGCTATTGACTGTGGAAAGACGGATCGAGGGGATGTGAGGGAGGAGATTGTGTTTGGGGGGTGCCTGTGGAGGAAAGCCAGGCAGCCATGGAAGCAAGCTGATACTGCTGAGTCACGCATAGTGGGTGGAGCCATCACCATAGCCTCTCTCCCCCAACAGGCCAGCATTGGCAGCTGAACAATAGAGATGCTGGCCTATCAAATGCCTGACGCACTGAACTACAGTGTAGGACCCCACCCAGCGTTCTCCTTTAAGTGCCTGATGCGGCAATCTACAGAACAGGACCCCAGTCAGGGGGTGCCTCTCTGTGTGCCTGATGCACTGAACTACAGAGAAGGACCTCAGACAAGGGAGCCCTCTAAGTGCCTGAAAGAGTGGAGCTACGGACAAAGACTGGCTAAAGAGGCCTTCTGATCGCCAGCTACAAGAGGCTTGGAAAAAACTCTGATAGGACCATAACTCCTGCGGCAGAGGCAATCCGTGTCCCTGCACACTTGGTGCCACCAGAGACCCCGCAAGCCAGGCAGCTGCGCCACCTTCACACTCAACTCTCACTGGGGCAGAGCTGCCACAGGAAAACAGTCTTGTGTCAATGCGTGGAGGGTCCCTTCGGCAGTGTCTGACTCCTTGCGAATCTGTGTACTGTGGCCTGCCAGGCTTCTCTGTCAGGGAAGGGGGTTCTCCAGGCAAGAATACTGGAGCGTACTGGCTAATACTGGTTGCCATACCCTTCTAGAGCACTTATTTCCTGCTGCCCTAGCTGCCAACTCCCCTGAGTACCCGGTGCTGCCAGAACCCCTGCAACCCAAGCAGCTGCACCACCTCCACACCTGCCTTCACAGGGGCAAAACCAAGTCCTCCAGGGCAGCCTCAGGAGCAAACCCCAGTGGATGACCCATATCTAGAGGTAAAAATAAAACCACAATTGAAGCCCTGGGGCAGTGTGTCTAAGGAAGACCACCCCAAATCCTCCCACCAGCTATACAAGCTGCAGATTAAATCCACAGGATCGATTAGGCAGACTTTGTGTCTGTGGAATATATAAAAGGTCACTGACAGCTCTCACCGAAGAAAATGCACTAGTTCTGCTGGCTGTGGACATTGGAGGCTAGAACACAGAGGAGTAGGAGCAGACTAGCATCTGAGCTGCCCTCACAGCAAGTCCAGAGATGAGCACAGCGTTAGAGGGCATCCTAGGGAGGTGAAGTGGACTGTGACTCCGAGCAAGGGAAAGGACTCTGACAACAGTGACTCAAGAAAAGCATTTATTCTTATGTTTTGACTTGTTCTGTAGATTCTTTTGGATTCCCCCCCATTCCCACCCTCCATTGTAGTTGTTGATTTTATTGGCACTATGAAATCTAACTAAACTTTTGAGCTTTTTTTTTCCTCAGTCACAATTTTATTGTTATAAACCTCTGCCTCTATATTGGGATTTTGCAGTTCTGGGGAGGTTTTTTTTTTTCCTCTTAAAATTTTTTTTTAAACCTATTATTACTTTTTCTACATTTATTCCTTTGTTTACTTTTCCTACTGTTCTTTTCCCCTTGCAGTTAATCTTCATTGTATATAAATCTTCTTCATCGACCTCTATCTAACTTTGCATAGCTATTCTTTTTTCTTTTCTTTCTTTCCTTTCCTCTCAACATATTTGTTAGTTTTATTTTCATTGTTTCATTCCCCAACTGGCACCTTGTTTTAGTTTTGTTTTCTAGTTTGTGCTTTAGTTAATTTTGTTCTTAACTGGTAAATATAAATTTTTATTTCCTTCGTTCGCTGGGTCAGTCTATTGTACTTTGTTTTTGTTGGACGGTTTCGACTTTGTTCATGGGTATATATGTATATGTGTATATTCTATTATTTTAATTATTATTTGCCTGATTTTGTGACTGCCATTTCTCTGGGGTTCATCTTTGTTTCTCGTTTTTGGATATTTGTTTTAATCTCACTTAATGCCATAACAAACCACTTGTGGAATCTTCATTCCTGACCAGAGGTCAAGCCCTGAGCCTTTGGAGTGGGAGCACTGACTCCAAGACCCTAGACTACCAGAAAACTAACCCTAGGGGGTAACAAATAGTGAGAGTGAAGACTCACGCAAAGGAAACCACTGTGATACACAAGACCCAGGCTCACCCAACCACCAATAGCACCCTGTGGAGGACGCCTCATCTAAACAACAAACAAAACAAAAATACAAACCCAATCATCAGCAGACTGGATTACCACCTCACTCAGCCTTGCCCATCAGAGGAAAAACAAACAAACAAACAAAAACTCAGCACAAATCTCACCCTATAAGAAGCTTACACAAACCACTGGACCAACCTTAGAGGGCAGAAACCAAAAGGAAGAAAGAATTGAACCTTGAAGCCTGGGAAAAGGAGACCTCAGATACAATAAGTTTAAAAAAAATAATGAAAAGGCAGAGAAATACTACACCAATGAAGGAACAAACTAGAAACACAGAACTCCAAATAAATGAAGAGGAAATAGGCAAACCACCTGAAAAAGAATTCAGAATAATGATAGTAAAGATGATCAAAAACCTTGAAAGCAAAATGGAAAAATGCAGGAATCAATTAACAAAGACCTAGAAGAATTAAAGAATAAACATGAACAGACAAACAACACAATTACTGAAATTAAAAATACTCTAGAAGGAATCAATAGCAGAATATCTGAAGCAGAAGAATGAATCAGTGAGCTGGAAGATAAAATGGTGGAAATAACTTCTGAAGAGTAGAATAAAGTAAAAAGAATGAAAAGAACTAAGGATAGACTCAGAGACCTCTGGGACAATATCAAATGTACCAACATTCAAATTATAGGGGTCCTACAAGAAGAAGAGAAAAAGAAAGTGTATGAGAAAATTCTTGAAGAGATTATAGTTGAAAATTTCCCCAACATGGAAAAGGAAATAGCCAATTAAGTCCAGGAGGCACAAAGAGTCCCACACAGGATAAACCCAAGGAGAAATGTGCCAGGACACATACTAATCAAACTAACAAAGACTAAACACAAAGAAAGAACAGTAAAAGCAGCAAGGGAGAAACAACAAGTAACATACAAGGGAAACCCCATATGTTTAACAGCTGATCTTACAGTCAGCAGAAACTCTGCAGGCCAGAAGGGAAAGGCAGGATATATTTAAAGTACTGAAAGGGGAAAATCTACAACCAAGATTACTGTACCCAGCAAGGATTTCATTCAGAATTGATGGAGAAATCAAAAGCTTTTCAGACAAGCAAAAGTTATGAGAATTCAGTACCACCAAATCAGCTTTATAACAAACATTAAACAGACTTATATAGTCAAGAAATACAGGAGAAGCAAAAAGATCTACAAAAGCAACTCCAAACAATTAAGAAAATGGCAATAGGAACATATATATCAACAATTACTTTAAATGTAAATGGATTAAATGCTCCAACCAAAAGACACAGACTGACTGAATGGATATAAAAACATGACCCATATATATGCTGTCTACAAGAAACCCACTTTAGACCTCAAGACACATATAGACTGAAAGTGAGAGGATGGAAAAATATATTCCATGCAAAAAGGAAGCAAAAGAAAGCTGGAGTAGCAATCCTCATATCAGACAAAACAGACCTTAAAATAAAGAAGATTATAAGAGATAAGGAAGGATACTACATAATGATCAAGGGATCAATCCAAGAGGAAGACACAACAATTGTAAATATGTATGCACTCAACTTAAGAGCAGCTCAATACATAAGACAAACACTAACAGATATAAAAAGAGAAATTGACAGTAACACAATAATATTAGGAGACTTTTAAAATCCCACTCACAGCAATGGACAGATCATCAAAACAAGAAAATTAATAAGGCAACACAAGTATTAAATGATACATTAGATGAGATGGACCTCATTGATATCTCCAGGACATTCCATCCAAATGCAGTAGAATACACCTTCTTCTCAAGTGCACATGGAATATTCTCCATGTGGATAGACCACATCTTGGGTCACAAATCAAATTTCAGTAAATTTCAGAAAACTGAAATTGTATCAAACATCTCTGAGCACAATGCTATGAGACTAGATATCAATTACAAGAAAAAAACTGTAAGAAACACAAATACATGGAGATTAAACAGCACATTTCTAAATAACCAACAGGTTACTGAAGAAATCAAAAGGGAAATCAAACAATTTCTAGAAACAAATGACAATGAAAACATGACAACTCAAAACCTATGGGATGTGGCAAAAGCAGTCCTAAGAGGCAAGTTTATAGCACTACAATCCTACCTCAAGAAACAAGAAAAACATCTAACAGACAGCCTAACTTTACACCTAAAACAACTGGAAAAAGAAGAACAACAACAAAAACAAAATTAGTAGAAGGAAAGAAATCATAAAGATCCAAGCAGAAGTAAATGAAAAAGAAAAGAAAGAAGCAATAGTAAAGATTAATAAAACTAAAGCTGGTTCTTTGAAAAGATAAACAAAATTGACAAGGCTTTAGCCAGACTTATCTAGAAAAAAAAGAGAAAAGAATAAAATCAACAAAATTAGAAATGAAAAAGGAGAGGTTACAACAGACAATGCAGAAATACAAAGGATTATAAGAGATTATTATGAACAATTATATGGCAATAAAATGGATAACCTAGAAGAAATGGAAAGATTCTTAGAAAAGTTCAATCTTCCAAGACTGAACCAGGAAGAAACAGAAATTATGAGCAACCCAATTATAAGCACTGAAATTGAAGCTGTGATCAAAAATATCCCAAAAAACAAAAGCCCAGGACCAGATAGCTTCATAGAATTCTATCAAACATTTAGAGAAGAGCTAATGCCTATCCTTCTAAAATGCTCTCAAAAAATTGCAGAGGAAGGAACACTTCCAAACTCAATCTATGAGGCCACCATCACCCTGATATCAAAACCAGACAAAGATAACACACACCAAAAAAACTACAGGCCAATATCACTGATGAACATAAATGCAAAAATCCTCAACAAAATTTTAGCAAACAGAATTCAGCAACACATCAAAAAGCTCATACACCATGAAAAAGTTGGGTTTATTCCAGGAATGCAAGAATTCTTCAATATACGCAAATCAATCAATGTGATACACTGTATTAACAAACTTAAAGATAAAAACCATATGATAATCTCAGTAGATACAGAAAAAGCCTTTGACAAAATTCAGCACCCATTTATGATGAAAACTCTTCAAAAAATGGGCACAGAAGGAACCTATCTCAACATAGTAAAGGCCATTTATGATAAGCCTACAGCAAACATTATTCTCAATGATGAGAAACTGAAAGCATTCCCCCTAAGATCAGGAACAAGACAGGGGTGTCCACTTTCATCACTGTTATTCAACATAGTTCTGGAAGTCCTAGCTACAGCAATCAGAGAAGAAAAAGAAATAAAAGGCATCTAGATCAGAAAAGAAAAAGTAAAGCTCTCACTCTTTGCAGATGACATGATACTGTTCATAGAAAACCCTAAAGGTAGTATCAGAAAATTACTAATCAGTGAATTTAGCAAAGTTGCAAGATACAAAATCAATACACAGAAATCATTTGCATTTCTACATACTAACAAAGAAAAATCAGAAAAAGAAATTAAGGAATCAATCCCATTCACCATTGCAACAAAAATAATTAAATATCTAGGAATAAACTTACCCATGGAAACAGAAGAACTGTACACAGAAAATTATAAGACACTGATGAAGGAAATCAAAGATGATATAAACAGATGGAGAGATATTCCATGTTTCTGGTTAGGAAGAATCAATAGTGTGAAAATGACCATACTATCAAACACAATCTACAGATTCAATGTGATCCCTATCAAATTACCAATGGCATTTTTCACAGAACTAGAACAAAAAATTTCACAATCCATATGGAAACAGAAAAGACCCTGAATAGCCAAAGCAGTCTTGAGAAAGAAGAATGGAGCTGGAAGAATCAACCTTCCTGATTTCAGATTATACTACAAAGCTACAGTCATCAAGACAGTATGGTACTGGCACAAAAACAGAAATATAGA
The DNA here is from genome assembly GCF_023091745.1 of Budorcas taxicolor. Taxonomy (NCBI): domain Eukaryota; kingdom Metazoa; phylum Chordata; class Mammalia; order Artiodactyla; family Bovidae; genus Budorcas; species Budorcas taxicolor. The sequence continues at coordinate 25,862,206 of NC_068931.1, forward strand.
CCAATGAAACCAGATAGAAAGCCCAGAAATAAACCCATGCACCTATGGGTACTTGATTTTTGATAAAGGAGGCAAAAATACACAATGGGGCAAAGACAATCTTTTCAATAAATGGTGCTGGGAAAACTGGACAGCTACATGTAAAAGAATGAAATTAGAACACTTCCTAACACCACACACAAAGATAAACTCAAAATGGATTAAAGGCCTAACTATAAGACCAGAAACTATAAAACTCTTAGAGGAAAACATAGCCAGAACACTTGATGACATAAATCAAAGCAAGGTCCTCTATGACCCAACTCCTAGAGTAACAGAAGTAAAAACAAAGGTAAACAAGTGGGACTTGATTAAACTTAAAAGCCTTTGCACAGCAAAGGAAACTATAAGCAAGGTGAAAAGACAACCCTTGGAATGGGAGAAAATAATAGCAAATGAAACAACTGACAAAGGATTAATTTCCAAAATATAAAGCAGCTCATACAACTCAATACCAGGAAAACAAACAACCCAATCAAAAAGTGGGAAAAAGACCTAAACAGACATTTCTCCAAAGAAGACATACAGATGGCTAACAAACACATGAAAAGATGAGCAACACTGCTCATTATTAGAGAAATGCAAATGAAATCTACAATGAGATATCACCTCACACCAGTCGAACGGCCATCATCAAAAAGTCTACAAAGAATAAATGCTGGAGAGAGTGCGGAGAAAAGGGAATGCTCTTGCACTGTTAGTGGGAATGTAAACTGATACAGCCACGATGGAAAATGGTGTGGAGATTCCTTAAAAAACTAGGAATAAAACAACCATATGACCCAGCAATCCCACTCTTAGGCATATAACCTAGGAAACCAGGGTTGAAAAAGACAATGTATCCCAATGTTCATTGCAGCACTATGAACATGGAAGCAACCTAGACGTCCATCAACAGATGAATGGATAAAGAAGCTGTGGTACATATACACAGTGGAATATTACTCAGCCATAAAAAAGAATGCATTTGAGTCACTTCTGATGAGGTAGATGAACCTAGAACCTATTATATAGTGAAGTGAGTCAGAAAGAGAAAGATAAATACCATATTCCAATGCAAATATACAGAATCTAGAATAATGGTTCTGAAGAATTTATATACAGGGCAGCAATGAGAAAGAGACATAGAGAATAGACTTATGGACATGGGGAGAGGGGAGGAGAGGGTAAGATGTATGGAAAGAGTAACATGGAAACTTACATTACCATGTGTAAAATAGATAGCCAACGGGAATTTGCTGTATGGCTAAGGAAACTCAAACAGGGGCTCTGTATCAACCTAGAGGGGTTGGATGAGGCGGGAGATGGGAGGGAGGTTCAAAAGGGAGGGGATATATGTATACCTCTGGCTGATTCATGTTGAGGTTTGACAGAAAACAACAAAATTCTGTATAGCAATTATCCTTCAATAAAAAAATAAATTAAAAAAAAAAGAGTATTTGTCACCAAGGTTGTGAACTAAGCCAACAACTATCTTAACTGACACTGAAAGAACACAACGCCTCATAAATACAGATTTCTTTTCTCCAACTGTATCTTTTTAAAATTAAGTAATTAATTTATTTTTGGCTGTGCTGGGTCTTTGTTGCTGTGTGGGCTTTCTCTAGTTGGGGCAAGTGGGGATACTCTTCAATGTGGTATGTGGGCTCTTGTTGCGGAGCGCAGGCTCTAGTGTGCACGGACTGCAGTAGTTGCAGCTCCATGCTCTAGAGCACAGGCTCAGTAATTGTGGTTCACAGGCCTAGTTGCTCTGCAGCATGTGGGATCTTCCCAGATCAGGGATCAAACCCAGGTCTCCTGCATTGGCAGGCAGATTCTTTACTACTGAGTCACCAGCGAAGCCCCTCAATTGTACTTTTTAAATTTTCAAATTTCCTTTAAAATTTATGTTGACTAATGGATATTGACTCAAAGATGAGGACTACTTTAAAAAAATCTAATGAAAAAAGCCATAATCCTGTAGAATATGTTATTTCACTACAACAGGATTATTTTAAGAATCATGAAAGAGGCATCTTTCTTCTTTTTTTTTTGAAGGAAAGAGGCATCTTTCATGTAATGAAATATGTAATAGGCTGCTACATGTAATGGGCTGCTACAACAAAATACCACAGCCTATATACTAAAAGTGCTGAAGGGGAAAAAACTCTGGAAAAACTGTCCTACGAAGATAAGAGTGAACAATCATAAAAACTAGCATTACTATAAATTAAAAAAAAAACACACAGCATAGGTGGCTTAGGCAACATAAATTAATTATTTCCCAGTTCTGGAGGCTGGAAGTCTAAGATCAAGGCATCAAGTTAGTTTCTCATGAGTGCTTACTTAGTGGCTTGAAGACAGTCACTTTCATGTCACCATGTTTTCTCATGGTCTTTTCATGGTGGGTGCATGAGAGGGGAGAAAGAACGAACTCTGATATTACCGTTTATAAGGACACTAATCCCCATTTGTTGTTCAGTCGCTAAGTCGTGTCTGATTCTGCAACCCCATAGTCTGCAGCATGCCAGGCTTCCCTGTCCTTCACTATCTTCCAGAGTTGGTTCAAACTCATGTCCATTGAGTCGGTGATGCCATCCAACCATCTCATCCTCTGTCGTCCCCTTCTCCTCCTGCCTTCAATCTTTCCCAGCATCAGGGTCTTTTCCAATGAGTCAGTTCTTTGCATCAGGTGGCCAAAGTATTGGAGCTTCAGCTTCAGCATCAGTCTTTTCAGTGAATACTCAGGGTTGATTTCCTATGATCTTATTTAAACTTAATTACTTCCTTAGAGACTCCAACTTCAAATACAGGCACACTGGCATCTAGGGTCTTCAACATATCAATTTGGGTGGGGCACAATCAGTTCATAACATGTGGAAAACTTCAACTATTTAGAAGTTAAACAAAAAACTTCTAAGTATCCGTAGGTCAAATGAGAAATAACAGGGGAAATTGGAAAAATATTTCAAACTAATGACAACAAAAATACAAGATATCCATTTTATGATGGATGCAACCAAGGCAGTGCTCAGATAAAAATTTATAGCTTTAAATTCTTAATAAATTAAATAGAAGAAAGTTTTAAGATCAGTGATTAGAGATTCTACCTTAATAAACTTAAAAATGAGCAAGGTAAACCTCTAAATGTAGAAGGCAGGAAATAAAGCTAAGAGCAGAAATCAACATAATAGAAAACATCAAACACTAGAGAAAATTAATAAATGTAAGAGCTGATTTTCATATTATTTACAAATTATCCTATAAAGATTAGCACAATTAGTCAAACTTTAGAAAAACTAATCAAGGGGGAAAAACCCCCACATATTACCAAGGAGTTAAAACCACAAATCCTAGAAATATTAAAATAATAAAAGATATTATTAAAACATTTCACCAGTCAATTTGATACATTACATGAAATAGAAAACTTCCTAGAAAAATATAACATATTAAAATTGGCAAAGATGAAACAAAATCTGAATAGCCCTGTATCTATTCAAGAAACTGATTTTTAGAGTTTTTTGGCTGCATGGTGAGGCATGTGAGATCTTAGTTCCTTCCCCAGGGATCAAACCTGCACCCCCAGCACTGGAAGGGGAAGTCTTAATCACTGAACCACCAGGGAAGTCCCAGAAACTGATTTTTAAACCAGATACATTTTGATGAAGAAAAACCCAGTTTCAATGCTAAATAATCAAATATTTTAGTTATAAATAGCACCAACCTTGCATAAACTCTTTCAGAAATAGAGACAAAAAAAACTGCCAGCTATGTGACCAACACAGCTACAAACCAGAAAAATATATTAAATACAAATAATTTAAATTACAGACATTAGTATGGCTCATGAGCATAGACTCAAAAATTAATAAAATATTAGTAAATCAAATCCAACAATATATGTAAAATGGAAAATACATCATGATAAAGTAGGATTTTACCCTGGAATGCAAAGCTGATGAAACATTTGAAAATCAATCAGTATTCACCATAATAACTGAACAGAAAATAAAAGAAACATGCCTTTTTAATAGATGCAGAAAAAGTGTTAGACAAATCTCTATACCCACTCATGATTCAGTTAACACCTAAATCATGAGCATAATCAATGGCGAAATGTTCAATGTTTTCTTTCTAAAGTTCAGGTCCAAGAAAAAGATACTTGAACAATTTTTTTAAAGTATAGCTGAGTTAAAATGCTGTGTTAGTTTCAGGTGTATAGCAAAGTGATTTAGTTATACACCTATATATATATATATTTATTTATTTCAGATTATTTTCCATTATAAGTTATTATAAGCTATTGAATATTCCCTGTGGCATACAGTAGGTCCTTGTTGTTTAAGGATACCCATGGTAATACTTTTATTCAACCTTGTAAATAGTCATTGCAATAAAAAAGAAAAATAAATGCAAAGCATAAAAATAAAAAAGGAATAATCCTATGTACTTGCAGACGATGTATAAAAATGCTGCGCCATGCTATGCTTAATCATTCAGTCATGTCCTCCTCTTTGCGACTCCATGGACTGTAGCTCACCAGGCTCCTCTGCTCATGGGGATTCTCTAGGTAGGAATACCAGAGTAAGTTACCATGCCCTCCTCCAGGGGAGTCTTTCCAACTCAGGGATCAAACCCAGGTCTCCCGCCTTGCAGGCGGATTCTTTACTGTCTGAGCCACCAGGGAGCTTTTAACCCGGTTTCCAGGAAACCAGGCAGGATTTCTCCTTGAGCCTAAACTTTATTAATATGACCTCTGATCATGTAACCCAGCATAAATTTCTGACTGCAAATAAAAATATTAGAGCTCAGTCTAATAAAATGTTAGAAATGATTATAAAATGCTAGAAACCAACTGCTAGAAATAATGAATTTAAGCAAGATCAAAAGGTACAAGGTCAATATACAAGTCAATTATATTTTTATATGCTGGTAGCAAACAATTGGAAATAAAAAAGATTCCATTTACAATATTACACAAAATGTTAAATACCTAGGAATAAATTTAACAAAATACATATTAAATTTCTTTTCCAAAAAGTACAAAACATTGCTCAGAGAAATGAAAGGACTAAGTAAATGGTGAAATACACTATGTTCATGGGTTAGAACATTCAATATTGCTAATATCTCAGTTCTCCCCAAATTGATTTATAGATGCATCACAATCCCAATGATCATTCTAGTGGGGTTATTTTTGTAGAAATTGATGAGCTCATTCTAAAGTTTATTTTAGATGTGACCTAGAGTAGCCAAATAATATTTGAAGTTGCTCATTCAAGAAATATTTATCGGTAGATGATATAAGATGATTTAAAATAATTTTAAAGCAAGAACAAATTTAGAAGACTTGACCTGATTTCAAGACCTACTGTAAAGCTATAGTGATCAAGATGGTGCAGTGCTGGCAGAAAGATAGACATAGATCACTGGAGCAGAATAAAAAATACAGAAATAGACCTTCAGCTATGGGGTAAATTTTCTAAAAGGTGCCAAGGCAATTCAATGGGAGTGAAAGTTCTTATAACAAATGATGCTATGATAACTTGATATCTGTATTAAAAAGTTAATGTCAACTCAGTCTCAAATCACTTACAAAATTAACTTGAAATGGATAATAAATCTCAATCCTAAAGCTAAAAACTATAAAACTTCAAGAGAAAACAGAAAAATATCTATGGCACCTTGAGGTTTTCTGAGGGGAGGCAAATTTTAAAAATTAAGGCACAAAATATTAATATAAGTGTACAAATGTAAAACTTACAGATCACTGAACTTTTATAAATGAATACATCTACGCAACCACTCCCAAGATCAACGTCTAGAGTGTTACCAGTGCCACAGAAGTCTATCTCAAGCTCCTTTCCAGTCAATATTCCTTCACCAAAGTTAACACTATCCTGACATATCATTATAGCTTAACTTGCTTGTTTTATTTTGCTACTTGGAATCATATAGCCTATCTTTCCACATGTAGCACTGGTTTACTCTCTTTGAATAGTATTCTATGAATATACTCTAATTTATCCACTCTATTGTCAATAGGGTTTTTCTAGTTTCGAGCTATTGTCAATAAACTGCTATGAACTTTCTTGTACAAATCTTTTGGGGCATATATAGTATATGTGTTAAGTGTGTATTTGAGTGGAATTGCTGGGTCCATAAAAGATTGTTTGGCTTTATTAGGTAACTGAGATGTGACTTATTTGTGTTTCTGAGAGTCTTGGTGTACGTAAGGAAGCCAGTAACGGGTTTATTTAGTTCCCAGGATTCTAGTGTAAAGAGTAGCTGAAGCCAATTGGTCTGAACCATTTTAAACTTCCACCAGCAGAGTATGAGAATTCCCGCTGCTCCACACTTTTGCCAACACTAAGTATCAGCAGTGCCATAAATTTAGCCATTATGTTGGGGGATAAATGACGTGGAACACACTTACATATGCTTATTAGGCATCTGGATGTTTCCTTTTTTGAAGTACTACTACATGTCATTTGCCTACTTAAAAATTGCAGTTTGTCTTTTTCTGATTGATTTGTAGAAGTTACAAATATATTCTGGATACAATTTTTATCATATATGTATATTGCAAATATCATCTCTTATTCTGTGACTTACTTTTTCATTGTCTTAAGAGTATATTTGTTAAATAAAAATTTAAATTTTAGTCAAGTCCAATTCAGCAATCTCTTTCATTATGTATCTTGTGTTATGTTCAGAAAGTCTTTACATATTCTAAAGTCTTTGACACATTCTCCTGTTATATTTTTAAAGTCTCTTTTTTTTTCCCTTTCATATTTAAGTCTATGAGCATCTGGCATAGAATTTTGGTGTCCGTTTTTGAAATTTTTATTCTTTTCCACTGATCCATTTGTCTGCACTTGAATCAATAGCACATTGATTTTGTACTTTATTTAGAAATGTTTTGGTATCTGATAGTGTGAAACTCGGGCTTCCCTGATCTCAGTGGTAAAGAATCCACCTGCCAAGCAAGAGACGCAGGTTTGGTCCCTGGGTTGGGAAGATCCCCAGAAGGAAATGACAACTAAGGAAGTCCCTTAGACAGAGGAGCCTGGTGGACTACAGTTCATGGGGCCACAAAACAGTTGGACATGACTAGTGACTAAACAACAACACCAGTGTAAACTTTCAGCTTTGTCCTTTTTTTCCAATATTGAATTTGTTATTCTTATTCTTTTACATTTTGACATAAATTTTAGATCAGTTTCACTAAATTCTCAATTTCCACAAAAAAGTTTTTTTCAATATGGGAAGACTCATCATCTTTAAAATGCTGAATCCTCAAGACTTCTCTGGTGGTCCACTGGTTGAGGATGCCACAGGTTTGATCTCTGGTCCAGAAGGATTCCACATGCCTCAAAGCAACTAATCCCGTGCGCCACAATTATTGAGCCCAAGCACCCTAAAGCTCATTGTTGTTCAGTCACTCAGTGTCCAAATCTTTGCAACACAATGGACTGCAGCATACTAGGCTTCCTTGTCCCTTACCATCGCCTGGAGCTTGCTCAAATTCATGTCCATTAAGTCGGTGATGCCATCCAAATATCTCGTCCTCTGTCACCCTCTTATCCTCCTGCCTTCAATCTATTCCAGCATCAGGGGCTTTTTTAATGAGTCAGTTCTTCACATCAGAGCTAAAGCAGCTTCAGCATCAGTCCCTCCAATGGACATTTAGGGTTGATTTCCATTAGGATTGACTGGTTTGATCCCCTTGCTGTCCAAGGGACTCTCAAGAATCTTTCCCAACACCACAGTTCAAAAGCATCAAATCTTTGGCGCTCAACTTTCTTTATGGTCCAAATCTCACATCCAAACATGACTACTGGAAAAACCATAGCTTTGACTATATGGACCTTTGCCAGCAAAGTAATGTTTCTGCTTTTTAATATGCTGTCTAGGTTGGTCATGGCTGTCCTTCCAAGGAACAAGCATCTTTTAATTTCATGATCACCATCTGCAGTGATTTTGGAGCCCAAGAAAATAAAGCCTGTCACTGTTTCCATTGATTCCCCATCTACTTGCCATGAGCTTGTAATCTAAAACAACAGAAGCCACTGCAATGAGAAGTCTGCGCATCACAACAAAGAGTAGCCTCCACTCATTGCAACTAGAGAAAGGTCGCACAGCAATGAAGACTAAGTGCAGCCAAAAATAAAGATATAAAATTTTAAAAAGCACCACTGAATCCTCAAATCCATGGACATGGCATACACCTTAATTTACTTGGGTCTTCTCTAATTTTTCTCAGTAATATATTGTTGCTTTCTGAGTACAGATCTTACATATCTTTTATTAATTTTTTCCTTAGGTATTTGATGTCTGTCAATGTTGTTATAAGCTATATTGTTTTAACTTTTATTCTCTACTTTTTTCTAGTGATTTTTAAAAATATACTGATTTTATATGCAGTGACATTACTAAATTCACTTACTGATCCTAGTGGTTGATCCAGACTCTCAAAATGGCTATACCTTTGAATGATCTCCATTCCTCTGTCTTCTACATTTCTTTCTTAACAGTCTGTCTTCGCTACTCTGTTTCACAACTCTGGTGTCAGCTTACACAGGAGATATTAGTGAACTAAACTTACATCTTGGTGGGCAAGAATCGTTCAGAACCATGGAGAGCAGCCCACATGGTTCAAACTTTTCTTAGTCTTCATATGACAGCTCTTTGTGGGCTTTGTTCTAAACTCTGGAGTTTAGAGTATTGTCTAGTCTATAAAAAGTAGTCAATAAGTATTTACTGAATGAAATGAATCTTCCATGGTGAAATCAAATTCATGTAGGACTATAAACATTTTCATAGCTCTTGATGTGCTGTGCTAAGTTACTTCAGTCATGTCTGACTCTTTGTGACCTTGTGGACTGTAGTTGGCCAGGCTCCTCTGTCCCTGGGATTCTCCAGGCAAGAATACTGGAGTGGGCTGCCATGCCCTCTTCCAGGGCATCTTCCCAATCCAGGAATCAAACCTGCATCTCTTTTGTCTTCTGCATACTTCCCTGGTGGTTCAGATGGTAAATAATAAGAGATTTTTCTTTCTGATCTATAAACCACATATATCTTTTTCCTTGTCTTATCATGTTATCTAGGACTCCAGTATGATGCTGAATAAGAGGAGTAACTGACATTCTTAAGTAAAAGAGTTCATTCATCAAGAGAATTTAGCAATACTAAATTTAATGTACTTAATGAGGAACCTCAAATTACATGAAGCAAAAATTGATAAGAGCTGAACTGAGATATAAGACATATCTCCAGTTATTTCTATACTTCTCTCAATAATTAATAGTAGTACACCAAAAATTTTAGTCAAAATTTTAATCTAAAGATATAGAAGGATATCCTTCTATGAGGAGGGATATAAGGATATAAAGCTAGATATAAGAATGGTATCATAGGGAAGTTCCCTAGGATTCCAGGCTTTTGCTACCATGGCCTGGAGAGAGTTCAATCCCAGGTCAGGGATCTGAGGTCCTGCAAGATTCAAGCAAGACATGGACAAGAAAAAAAGAATAGTACTGTAGTTGAATCGTCCCCCTGAAAAAAGATATGCTGAATTCCTAATCCCTATGACTATAAATGGGACCTTATTTGAAAACAGGGCATTTGGAGAAGTAATCAAGTTAAGTAAGATGAAATTCTACGGGATTAGAGTGGGCCCTAAATACAAGGATTGGTGTCCTTCTAAGGACAGAGAGAGAGATTTGAAGATACAGACACACAGGAAGCAAGCCAAACAACAACAAGCAGATACTGGAGCTTCCACAAGCCAAGGAAGGCCAGGATTTGCCAGTATCCACCACAAGGTGGAAGCGGGAAGAGGATTCTTCCCTAGAGCCTTCTTAAGAAGATAGTTTGATATTTTGCTGATATTTTTATTTGGGGCTTCTAGAATCCAAAACTATGAGAAAAGAAATTTCTGTTGTTTTAAGCTCCTCAACTTGTCACCAATTTGTCAGAGCAGCCCTAAGAAACCAATGCCTCAGCAGTAAAGAGTCCGTCTGCCAATGCAGGAGATGCAGGTTTGATACCTGATATTATAGAATTCATCACTGTTTTTCAAACATGCAAAGAACATTTACCAAGAGAGACCATATTCTTAAACCAACTCTCAATAAACTTAAAATAATCCAGTCATATCAAGTACCTTCTGATCACAGTGGAATTATAAATCAATAACAGAAACATATTTGAAAAATCCCATTTGAGAAATGAATAACAAGCTTCTAAACAATCCGTAGGTACAAAAAGAAATAGCAAAGGGAATTTGGAAAGTATTTTGAACGAAACAAAAATGAAAAACAAACATATCAAGTTTTGTGGGATGCATTTAAAATAGTGCTTATTAGGAATTTAACTTATTGTAGCATCTTTACAGGAGCATCTAAGGGATTTTACTTTTGTCATCTGTGGCTGTTAAAATTTTCATGGGTTGAGATAATCTACTAAGTCAGGAGAATGGATTTGAATGTGCACCTTTAAAAATATTTTGTAATTGAATTATTCTTGTTCCTTGCTACTGACTTTATGAATTTAGAATTCTTTATTGAGTACTTTTTATTAATTCTCATGTTTTCAGCAAATTTGTCTGGCCTTTCTGAGTACATAATAATCTCCTTTTCTTTGCCGATACTTATTTTTATCTCATTAGCCCCAAATTTCAGAATTAGTATGAAATAGTAATAGCAATTATTAGTATCAATGCCTTATTTATGATTTTTACCAGAGTGCTTCTGATGTTTATCAACTTCTCAAAGAGATCTGTGCCTGGAGAATCCCAAGGATGGCGGAGCCTGGTGGGCTGCCGTCTATGGGGTCGCACAGAGTCGGACACGACTGAAGTGACTTAGCAGCAGCAGCAGCAAAGAGATCTGTAATTCTGAAAATTAAGAACCATTGTTTAGAATCCTGGGTTATTAGCATTCATACAATATTCTATAGGTGATGATTCTTGAGATCAGAAAGTTTAAATGACTAGTTCCAAGGTCTTAAAAGTAGGCAGTGGAAGAACCATGGCTAGAATTCTCTTTCATTTATGGTTTTGTTATCAAACCTTACAACACAAATTGTAATAGTTTTCCTCATCTCTGATTTTTTAAAAATTGAAAACATTGCATTTGTATCCTTTTTGGTAACAAATTTATTGAGATACAATTCACATACAATTCACACATTTAAATGATATAGTTCCTGGCTTTTAGCTCATTTACCAAGCTATACGTCACCATCACAATCATTACTAGGATATCTCCATTACTCCAAAAGAAACCTTCCAACTCTTCCATTCCTCCTGTCTCACTCTTTATCTCTAGGCCTAGGCAAGCACTCATCTGTTTTCTGTCACTATGATGTACCTACTCTTAATATTTTTATACAAATGGAACCATATGTGGTCCTTTGTGACTGGCTTCTTTCACCTGGCATGTTTTCATTGTTTATTCATGTTGTGGAATGTATCAGTACTTCATTTCTTGTTATTGCCAAATACTATTCTATTGCACACCTATAAAGTGAAAGTGAAGTCGCTCAGTCAAATCTGACTCTTTGTGACTCCACGAACTGTAAGCCTACCAGGCTCCCCTGTCCATGGGATTTTCCAGGCAAGGACACTGGAGTGGGTCGCCATTTCCTTCTCCAGGAGACCTTCCCGACCTAGGGATTGAACCTGGGTCTCCCACATTACAGGCAGACGCTTTATCATCTGAGCCACCAGGGAATTCCAATGCATACCTATAGCACTTATTTATCAGTTGATGAATATTTGGATTTTTCCACATTTGGCTATTATGAATCTCCTGTTATGAACATTCAGGTGCAAATTTTTGTGTGCACACATTTTCATTTCTCTTAGGAGTGAAACTGCTGCATCATATGGTAACTCTATGCTTAACATAGAGTTAAACACAGGAAAACAGCTTGCCTACCAAACCAGCTGCACCACTTTACATGCCCACCAGTAGTACATGAAGCCTCAAATTTCTCTACATTCTTGTCACATTTGTCATTGTCTTTTGGATTATAGCCATTCAGTGGGTGTGAAGTGGTATTTTATTATGGCTTTGATTTTCATTTCCATGTTGGTTAATAATGGTGAACACCTTTTCATGTGCTTACTGCCTATTTGTATATATTTTTTTTTCTTGAGAACCATCTATACCCATTGCTCATTTTTTAAAACTTTGAGAATATTTAAAAGTATATTGGTCATTCAAATTTCCTCTTTTGTGAATTTTTGTCACTTGCATAGTATTGTGTTGCAGTCTGGCACTTATACAGTATCAACTGTATTATTGCCTTTTTCCGTATTAACTATAGGAGCTCTTTAGGGTAGATATGTTTCTTTGTACATTTGTAGCTTGAATTTTCACTACTTTGTGATCTCCTGATAAAAGACCTTAAATTTAATATTTTCTGTTATATTATCAATCTTTTCTGCTACCGTTTGCAATTTTTGAATCTTGTTTAAGAAATATGTCCTTATATCCTTCATGAAAGGCAGGCAGTGTAGTGTACTGGTTAAAAAGGAGACTCAGGATTTCCCTTGTAGTCCAGTGGCTAAGACTCCCACCTCCCAATACAGGGGGCCCAGGTTTGATCCCTGTTCAGGAAACCAGATCCCACATGCTATACCTAAGACCTGGCAAAATCAAATAATTAATTAAAAATAAATAATAAAACAGAAATTAAAGACGCAGTTTCAGTCAGTTCAGGTGCTCAGTTGTGTCCGACTCTTTGCAACCCCATGAATTGCAGCACGCCAGGCCTCCCTGTCCATCATCAACTCCCAGAGTTCACCCAAACTCATGGCCATCCAGTTGGTGATGCCATCCAGCCATCTCATCCTCTGTCGTCCCCTTTTCCTCTTGCCCCCAATCCCTCCCAGGATCAGAGTCTTTTGCAATGAATCAGCTGTTCGCATGAGGTGGCCAAAGTACTGGAGTTGCAGCTTTAGCATCATTCCTTCCAAAGAACACCCAGGACTGATCTCCTTTAGAATGGACTGGTTGGATCTCCTTGCAGTTCAAGGGACTCTCAAGAGTCTTCTCCAACACCACAGTCCAAAAACATCAATTCTTTGATGCTCAGCTTTCTTCACAGTCCAATTCTCACATCCATACACGACCACTGGAAAAACCATAGCCTTGACTACACGGACCTTTGTTGACAAAGTAATGTCTCTGCTTTTGAATATGCTATCTAGGTTGGTCTTAACTTTCCTTCCAAGGAGTAAGCATCTTTTAATTTCATGGCTGCAGTCACCATCTGCAGTGACTTTGGAGCCCCAAAAAATAACGTCTGACACTGTTTCCACTATTTCCCCATCTATTTCCTGTGAAGTGATGGGACCAGATGCCATGATCTTTGTTTTCTGAATGTTGAGCTTCAAGCCAACTTTTTCACTCTCCTCTCACTTTCATCAAGAGGCTTTTTAGTTCCTCTTCACTTTCTGCCATAAGGATGGTGTCATCTGCATATCTGAGGTTACTGATATTTCTCGTGGGAATCTTGATTCCAGCTTGTGTTTCTTCCAGTCCAGCGTTTCTCATGATGTACTCTGCATAGAAGTTAAATAAGCAGGGTGACAATATACAGCCTTGACGTACTCCTTTTCCTATTTGGAACCAGTCTGTTGTTCCATGTCCAGTTCTAACTGTTGCTTCCTGACCTGCATACAGGTTTCTCAAGAGGCAGGTCAGGTGGTCTAGTATTCCCATCTCTTTCAGAATTTTCCACAGTTTATTGTGATCTACACAGTCAAAGGCTTTGGCATAGTCAATAAAGCAGAAATAGATGTTTTTCTGGAACTCTCTTGCTTTTTCCATGATCCAGCGGATGCTGGCAATTTGATCTCTGGTTCCTCTGCCTTTTCTAAAACCAGCTTGAACATCAGGAAGTTCACGGTTCACATATTGCTGAAGCCTGGCTTGGAGGATTTTGAGCATTACTTTACTAGCATGTGAGATGAGTGCAAGTATGCAGTAGTTTGAGCATCCTTTGGCATTGCCTTTCTTTGGGATTAGAATGAAAACTGACCTTTTCCAGTCCTGCGGCCACTGCTGAGTTTTCCAAATGTGCTGGCATATTGAGTGCAGCACTTTCACAGCATCATCTTTTAGGATTTGAAATAGCTCAACTGGAATTCCATGACCTCCACTATCTTTGCTCGTAGTGATGCTTTCTAAGGCCCACTTGACTTCACATTCCAGGATGTCTGGCTCTAGGTGAGTGATCACACCATCATGATGATCTGGGTCGGAAGCTCTTTTCTGTACAGTTCTTCTGTGTATTCTTGCCACCTCTTCTTAATATCTTCTGCTTCTGTTAGGTCCATACCATTTCTGCCCTTTATTGAGCCCATCTTTACATGAAATGTTCCCTTGGTGTCTCTAATTCTCTAGAAGAGATCTCTAATCTTTCCCATCCTGTTGTTTTCCTCTATTTCTTTGCACTGATCGCTAAGTAAGGCTTTCTAATCTCTCCTTGCTATTCTTTGGAACTCTGCATTCAGATGCTTATATCTTTCCTTTTCTCCTTTGCTTTCACTTCTCTTCTTTTCACAGCTTTTTGTAAGGCCTCCCCAGTCATTTTGCTTTTTTGCATTTCTTTTCCATGCAGTACTTGGATGCAGTCTCAAAAACAACAGAATGATCTGTTCATTTCCAAGGCGAACCATTGAATATCACAGTAATCCAAGTCTATGCCCCAACCAGTAATGCTGAAGAAGCTGAAGTTGAACAGTTCTATGAAGATCTACAAGACCTTTCAGAACACCCCAAAAAGATGTCCTTTTCATTATAGGGGACTGGAATGCAAAAGTAGGAAGTCAAGAAACACCTGGGGTAACAGGCAGTTTTGGCCTTGGAATACAGAATGAAGCAGGGCAAAGGCTAATAGAGTGCTGCGAAGAGAATACACTGGTCATAGCAAACACCCTCTTCCAACAACATAAGAGAAGACTCTACACATGGACATCACCAGATGGTCACTGAAATCAGATTGATTATATTCTTTGCAGCCAAAGATGGAGAAGCTCTATACAGTCAGCAAAAACAAGACTGGGAGCTGACCGTGGCTCAGATCATGAACTCCTTATTGCCAAATTCAGACTTAAATTGAAGAAAGTAGGGAAAACCACTAGACCATTCAGGTATCACCTAAATCGAATTCCTTATGATTATACAGTGGAAGTGAGAAACAGATTTAAGGGACTAGATCTGATAGAGTGCCTGATGAACTATGGACGGAGGTTCATGACATTGTACAGGAGACAGGGATCAAGACCATCCCCGTGGCAAAGAAAAGACGCAGTTTACCAAAGTACAAATTATAGCTCTTCTACTTTATGATACTGTGGCCTGGGGAAACTTAGTTAACCTCTTTTGCCTGAGTTTCCTCATCTATAAAATGGAAGCGATATTAGTAGTACTTACTTCACAGGGTTGTTCTGAGCACTAAATAAATTGGGGTATGTAAAATGCTTAAAATTGTATCAGCACATAATAAACATCAAGTAGTGTTATTATTGTTTGCATCTTTATTCCACGTGACCTGATTTATTTTGTTGGTATGTAGAAAATTGATTGGACTTTTGTTCCATATAGATAACCAATTCTTGAAGCACTGTTTATTGAATAATCTGTCCTTTCTGCATTTTTTTGTTCATGTTTCAAGTTGGTCTGTCCCACACCTCTCCATTTTATTCCAATAGGCTATTTGTCTCTTCCTGACTCTTAAAAACTTTAACATACCTTGCTTGCTGTTCAAATTCCTCTACCTTTTAATTCATCTTCAAAATTATCAACTGTTCTTACACCTTTGCTCTTAAGTAGGAATTTTAGGTTTACTTTGTCAAATTCCATAAAATCTCTGTGGCTATTTTGATTGGAACTGCACTGGATCTCTGGTTAAATGCTGGTGGAACTGATAGGTTTATGGTGCCTCTGTCACTACCAATAAGAGCATAACTGAAAGCTCCCCAAAGTGTTTCCTGACATAACTGACTATCAGATAGGATTCTTGCACATATGTCTAGCTGACAAAACCCACAACAAACGATGATGTCTTAGCTATAAGAGATGGTGAAAACACGAGTTCTGTCTCCTAATTTGGGGAGGGAAACTGAAGAGACGGAGAGTTACAAAGAAATGATAAAAGTGCTCTCTATATTTAGCCCACTATAGAATTTCTAAATAAGTAGTTTTGTTCTTTTTGAAATCTTGAAAATTTATTTTTCTTCTCCAGCTGCTTTTGTAAGGAAGCTACAAAATTATTGAATAGAAACAGTGATAAGACAAGATAATTTCTGTCTCAATCTGATTTTAAAGGGAATGATTCTTACATTTAATCATTAAGTGTAATAGTATGAATTTTTGTTACATAACCTTTAATTGATTAACAGTTTCCTTTTATTTAGCTATAATTGACCTAAAATAGTATATTATTCCCAGGTGTATACAGTAATGATTCAGTGTATATCATGAAACAGTCACCACAAAAAGTCTAAAAAATGTCTATACATTTAAAAGTTGCTGAGAGAAGAGGTGTGAAAAGTTCTCATCACAGGAAGAAACAATTTTTGTAACTATATTATGGTGATAGATGTTACCTAGATGTTGCACATTTTTGATTGGATAATTTATCCTTTTTATTGAGTTATAGTAGTTCTTTACATATCCTAGTTTCTTCCCCTTGTATCTCTATACTTTGGGTATCCAAATCCCGTTTTTAGCCATATTGACATTTATCATATTTTCACCAAATCATTTTAGATATGTGATTTGCAAAAAACATCTCCCATACTGTTGGCTGTCTTTTCACTTTCTTAATAGTGTCCTTTGAAGCACAGTTTTTAAAATTTGGTGATGTTCAGTTAGTCTCTTTTTGTAGTTGTTTCTTCTGCTTTTGCTGTTATAGCTAAGCAACCATTGCCTAATTCCAGGTTATGAACCTTCATGCCTATGTTTTCTTCTATGAGTTTTATTGTTTTAGATCTTACATTTAGGTCTTCAAGTTTGAGTTAATTTTTATGTATATGGTGTGAGGTGGGGGTCCAACATCATTCTTTTGCATGTAGACGAATTGATGCTTTTGAACTGTGGTGTTGGAGAAGACTCTTGAGAGTCCCTTGAACTGCAAGGAGATCCAACCAGTCCATTCTGAAGGAGATCAGCCCTGGGATTTCTTTGGAAGGAATGATGCTAAAGCTGAAACTTCAGTAACTTCAGAAACTTTGGACATCTCATGCGAAGAGTTGACTCATTGGAAAAGACTTTGATGCTGGGAGGGATTGGGGGCAGGAGGAGAAGGGGACGACCAAGGATGAGATGGCTGGATGGCATCACTGACTCAATGGACACGAGTCTGAGTGAACTCCGGGAGTTGGTGATGGACAGGGAGGCCTGGCGTGCTGCGATTCATGGGGTCGCAAAGAGTCAGACACGACTGAGCGACTGAACTGAACTGAACCAGTTGACCCAGGACCATTTGTTGAAAAGACTATTTTATTTTCCTTTAATTGCCTTGGTGCCCTTCAAGAAAATCAATTGCCCTTAAAAGATGAGGCCTTATCCTGGGACTCTCATTTCTATTCCATTGACCTATATGTCTATTCTTATGCCCATTATCACACAGTCTTGGTTACTGTAGCTTTGCAGTAAATTTGTAATTAGTTGGTTTGAGTCCTTCAATTTTGTTTTTTAAAGATTATTTTGGCCATTCTGGCTCCCTTGAAGTTTGCCAAACTTTACCATCAGCTTGCCAATTCCTACAAAGAGGGCAGTTGGTAATTTGATATGAATCTACAGAACAATTCGAGAAGTGTTGACATCTTAATCCTAAGTCTTTTGATCCATGAACATGTCCTTTCATGTGTTCAGGTCTTCAATTTCTTTCAAACTGCAAGTATTTTTTTTTACCATGCAAGTTCAGTTCAGTTCACTCAGTCATGTCTGACTCTTTGCAACCCCATGAACCACAGTACACCAGGGTTCCCTGTCTTATCACCAACTCCCAGAGTCCACCTAAACCCGTGTCCATTGAGTTGGTGATGCCATCCAACCATCTCATCCTCCGTTGTCCCCTTCTCCTCCTGCCCTCAATCTTTCCCAGTATCAGAGTCTTTCCAAATGAGTCAGCTCTTCACATCAGGTGGCCAAAGTATTGGAGTTGCAGCTTCAACATCAGTCCTTCCAAAGAACATCCAGGACTGATCTCCTTTAGGATGGACTGGTTGGATCTCCTTGCAGTCCAAGGGACTCTCAAGAGTCTTCTCCAACACCACAGTCCAAAAACATCAATTCTTTGGCACTCAGCTTTCTTTATATTCCAACTCTCAAATCCATACATGACCACTGGAAAAACCATAGCCTTGACTAGACAGACCTTTGTTGACAAAGTAATGTCTCTGCTTTTGAATATGCTATCTAGGTTGGTCTTAACTTTCCTTCCAAGGAGTAAGCACCTTTTAATTTCATGGCTGCAGTCACCATCTGCAGTGATTTTGGAGCCCCCAAAAATAAAGTCTGACATTGTTTCCACTGTTTCCCCATCTATTTCCCATGAAGTGATGGGACCAGATGCCATGATCTTCGTTTTCTGAATGTTGAGCTTTAAGCCAACGTTTTCACTCTCCTCTTTCACTTTCATCAAGAGGCTCTTTAGTTCTTCACTTCCTGCCGTAAGGGTGGTGTCATCTGTGTATCTGAGGTTATTGATATTTCTCCTGGCAATGTTGATTCCAGCTTGTGCTTCCTCCAGCCCAGCGTTTCTCAGGATGCATTCTGCATATAAGTTAAATAAGCAGGGTGACAATATATAGCCTTGATGTACTCCTTTTCCTATTTGGAACCAGTCTGTTGTTCCATGTCCAGTTCTAACTGTTGCTTCCTGACCTGCATACAGGTTTCTCAAGAGACAGGTCAGGTGGTCTAGTATTCCCATCTCTTTCAGAATTGTCCACAGTTTATTGTGATCTACACAGTCAAAGGCTTTGGCATAGTCAATAAAGCAGAAATAGATGTTTTTCTGGAACTCTCTTGCTTTTTTGATGATCCAACGGATGTTGGCAATTTGATCTCTGGTTCCTCTGCCATTCCTAAAACCAGCTTGAACATCTGGAAGTTCATGTTTTACATCTTGCTGAAGCCTGGTTTGGAGAATTTTGAGCATTACTTTACAAATTAGCTAACAAGTATTCATTCATGGCTTTTGAGGACTGCTTAGCAGCTGTAACTATTCCTTTTATTTTTATGTAAAATCACTGCAATGTGTTGAAATTAAAAGCACTTATAAAGATATATGAAAACAATATATGTTACATTAAATAATTTCTTAAATAAGGAAGGGCAAGTAAGTAAAAATCTTTTCGTTAATATATAAACTACGGAAGTATAATGAAACATGTTTGAGACTGAAAGTTAGGAAACTGGGAAGCTTTTTCCAGCTCTGTGGTTAACTAAGCATATGACCTTGGGGAAATTATATCTCTAAGATTGTTTCTTCACATTTAAAATGATATTGTGATTTTTCCTAAATGTAAAGTCATGGCATGGGTCTATGCAACCAATCTACAACATAGCATGCAAATTATTTTTAGCCTAAATCTTGAGGATTACTGTCTATAGAATTGTTTGGAGTTGAGATCTTCAACATTCCCACCCACTGCTTCCCCTATCTATATTTTTCTTATCCAAATCCAGTTGTTTTTGGAAGTATTTACACATGATTTAAAACCAAGTACTAATAGTATTCCTTATCTTAGAAGCCTAAAGGAGAAAATATGTATAAAAGATTTTTACTTGTTGCAGATTAAATTAGAGAAGGATTTATATGGGGCTTAAATACCTATAATAAGTATAAAATAGAATTATGAGCAATATTATGGCTATGATTCATCATTAAAATAACCAGGAAATGGATGTCATCTGTTTTAGTCAGAATTTTAATGATAATAAGCCTACTTAAAACATCCAGTACAGTAAATAAGATAACAAGTGTGGGCCAATATGTGGATTATATATTTAAACCTTTCTTTTTTTAGTGTTTGAAAGTATCCTAGCATAAAATTCTTTAAGAAACTTTTTTAAAAAGTAAAGTATCTTTAATACTGTGTTAGTTTCAGGTATACAACATAGTGATTGGATTTTGCAGATTATATTTCTTTATAAGTTATTACAAGATATTGGGTATAACTTATGTATATAGTAAATCCTTGTTGCTTATTTGTTTTACATAGTTTGTATCTGTTAGTGCTATACTCCTAATATGTCCCTCCTTCTCCCCACTTTCATAGCCATAAGTTTGGTTTCTATGTCTGTGAGTCTGTTTTTGTTTTGTGTATACATCCATTTTTTTTAGACTCTACATAAACCTAGGAAACTTTTAAAGTACCACTTTTCTCAGCATCCCTGGACCTCCAATTATCTCCCATGTGAGATCCTGTATTGTACTCAGGAATTGTTGTTTTAGTGGCTAATTAGAACCAGTTTTTTAATTGGCTTTTGAAGCCAATACTCAATAGCACCATCTACTGTTAACACAGTGCAATTTAATAATAGTGAAAATATCTTCACATTGGAATGAATACAAGAAAGCATCTAGTTCCAACTTCATAAGCT
The DNA here is from genome assembly GCF_023091745.1 of Budorcas taxicolor. NCBI lineage: Eukaryota > Metazoa > Chordata > Mammalia > Artiodactyla > Bovidae > Budorcas > Budorcas taxicolor. The sequence continues at coordinate 25,882,863 of NC_068931.1, forward strand.
CACAGGTAAAGAATGTGAGGCTCAGAGGACGCATAACTTGTTAAAAGTCACAGATTTATTGCTAAAACCGTATTGCAAGCTATTGCAAGTTAAAATTTCTGTAGGTGCTCTCAAAGTAAGGAAACACGTGGAAAAGCAATTTATCCTAGTGATCAAGTCTCTAGGGTTAAGAACCGAGCTGGTTCTGCACCAGTGTTATCCTGGGACAAGCTAATTAACTTCTCTGTGCTTCAGGTGCCATATCTGGTAACTGGCTACACATGTGCTTCTCAGGTTTGTGTAAGAAGAAGCAGTAGTCAGTATACATAAAGCATCATGCTTGCTTGATGTATGGTGATGGACAATGGTTATATGACTTTTATGCACAAGTGGTGGAGATACGTTTGCGTCCAGGCCTCTCCAATTTCAGTGTCCATGTTTTTTATCACAGCAGATATCAGAAGAGACTGGCCACTATTTTACATAAAAAAGAATTCATGGGCATTTGATAACACAGTATTTCAAAATATATGCGTACTGGCGTAGCATATGTTTTATGGGATTCTTTGATTTTGGGAGTCTAAGAAGTTGGGTCTCATCTTCAGTACTTGGAAAAGAGATCCTTAGTTGTTTGTGTTATTATCATTTGGCCCAGCAAGGTTCCTCTCTTTTAGTGATAGATCTTATTCTCCTGGCCTTGAGGGTTCTGCAGAAAGTAAATGGTTCAGAGGACAAGTGATGTAAAAAGGGTTAATGTCCAGTGGAGTCAGAGAAATGAGAGAAGTGTCATATCTTAGAATTCAGGCAAATACATCTTGTGGGGTACCTCATTCCTAATCAAGTGGGGAGGAGAAACTTGCCCTGTCATCCCACTTTCATTCTCTTCATTTAGCAACAGAACTCTCAGGCCTACACTTTCTAGTCTCCTTTGGAGACACTAGAGCCAGTGATATAAGAGTGAAATTGCTGGATGCCATTTTTAAATTTGATCTGAAATCATTAGTCATTTACTTTTCCATTCTCTTTTCCCCATTCCTGTAGGCTGAAATGCAAATATGGCAGTGACTCAGCTTTAATCTATAGGGAAAGAAAATACCTTAGAAGATGAACACATGAGGTAGTTTAGGATAGACTAGGAAATAGATATTAACAGTGCAGTCACTCACTGGAAACTGTGCATGTGGTGTTAGATAGTAAATTCAATGCATAAGCTAACAATCCATTTACGCTTAGATGTAAAGAGGAATGACATACTGATTCATGCTACGATATGGATGAGCCTTGAACATTACTCCAAGTGAAAGAAGTCAGACACCGAAGGCCATGTATTATATGATTCAATTTATGTGAAATGTTCAGAATAGGTAAATCCATAGAGACATAAAATAGATGAGAGATTTCCAGGGGCTAAAGGGGTGCTCTAGGGACTTCTCTGGTAGCTCAGACGGTAAGCAGTCAGCCTGCAATGTGGGAGCTGCTGCTGCTGCTAAGTTGCTTCAGTCATGTCCGACTCTGTGCGACCCCATAGACGGCAGCCCACCAGGCTCCCCCATCTCTGGAATTCTACCAGGTTCAATTCCTGGGTTGGGAAGATCTCCTGTAGAAGGAAATGGCAACCCACTCCAGTATGCTTGCCTGGAAAAATGCCATGGCTGGAAGTGCCTGGCGGGCTACAGTCCACAGGGTTGCAAAGAGTCACACACAACTGAGCAACTTCACTTTGGAGGGGTGTTCGGGTGCAGAGTGATTGATAGTGGGCAATAAGCTTCTTTGGGGGGTTATGAAAGTGTTCCAGGATTACCAGTAATGACTGTGCAACTTTCTGAATACAGTAAAAACCACTGAACTGTACACTTTATAGGAGTGAATTTTATGATATGTGAAGTCTATCTCCAAATATCCATTTACAGTAAATTATACTTGAGAGTCCTTCTCCCAGAGTCTAATAGTTAGTTTACCTCCAATGTAAAAAACAAGTTGCCTTTTTAACTTGAGTTGAGAACTAAAGTAGCATGCTTGCACTGAGGCGCCCTGTTACAAAAAATGTATCTTATAACTTGAGTCACCCCCGCAGTTACATAAGATTCTCACATTATAAAGCGTAAGGGACATATCAAAGGTATTCAAAAGGGAGTATGTATACTCCAAGGGATAAAAGACTTTCCAAGAGGTTCTCAGGCACAGATGGTTCTAAGGAAATGAATTTCCAGATCCCCAACTTGCATGTGTTATAGTTTCTAGACTGATCTGTGGCTAAGTTGCCATGTCATTAAGTTCCTATTGCCCTTTCCTACTTCCCATTTTTCAATTTATAGGAGAAAGGCATACTTACCTGTCATGAATTCTTACCATGGTGGAAACTTCAAGGTGCCAAACAATCCGACAGTTTGAGATACTCGTCTGGGGAATGTACTTAGTCGCTCGGTCATGTGTGACTCTTTGCGACCCCATGGACTGTAGCCGGCCAGCATCCTCTGTCCACGCCATCTCCTGTGTCTCCTGCATTGCAGGTGGATTCCTTTACCCACTAAGCCATCAGGGAAGCCCCCTTCCTTGGAGAAGCCTCCTTTAAACCATGGACCATAAAGCCATGATACGGAGTTGCAGTTTTCTGTCTTGTATTTTTGACATACAATTCAGAGTAAGTCCAATCAGTTGAATATTTTAGTAAAATTCCTTTCATTCACTTCTACACGTTTAGAAGAAAAATCTGTAAAAATGAAAGCTAGGAAGAGAAGAAGCCAATTCAGGTCTTCATTCGGTACATGATTACTGGCTTCCCACACCTTCATCCCTAGGAAGTAATTTTTCCAGCAGAGTGTGAAAAGGAAGCGCCCGAGGATGATGAAAAGATCGGGGGCCAAGGCTTTCCCTGAGACCAACGAAAATGCAGGAGTTTCTCTTACACTCGGGTTAACTGCCACATATTTACGTGCCACAACGGCACATATTTATGCCCGCTGGTTGAGTCCACCTTCGTAGCAGCCCTTTCTAAAAGCATGGTTGTGTTCAAACGGTACGTGGACGGTTTAAACCGGCTCCAGACAAACCTCCAAGAATCCGGCCGGCAGCTAGCTCCCTACCGAGAGCTGCCCCTAGTCATTCCACCAGAAGCGTGGGAAGGGCGGGGCGAGCTGGCCGGAAGCTGCGAGAACAGCCACACAAGGTTTGTCCACTGTTTCCAGGGAGGACCAAGTCGGCGTGGAAGGCGAATGGGCACCTCCCCACTGTGACAGCACCGACCACGAGCGTCATCCTGTCTACTCCCTCGTCACACCTCTCTGGTCTTCTACGCGCTAAGAGAACCAGGCCGAACGTCGCGTGCCTACCGACCTGGCTCCGCCCACCACGCTCGTAGCCCCGCCCCAGACCCGCCCAACAGGAGGTCTGCCTATCGCACTTCCGGCATCAGCCGGCCGACCAGCCTCCTTCCCTCTTCCAGGCTCTCTTCTCCCGCCCCTATCGACTTTAACACTGTCACGTGAGGGGCGAACGCGGGGGCTGCCGGGATAAGTACGCCGGTGGGTCAGGGTTCGGCCTCAATATGGCGGTTCCAGTCCGGCAGTGACCAAGGCTTTGCCGTCGAGAGGACTAACTGGCGACTGCCGGCGTCTCCACCTATCAGGGTGGAATGCGAGGACGCCGGGGCGAGCGTTGAGGAGCGGCGGTGACGGGGAGGGGTCGGTGGCGGGTGCTCCGGGAGCCAAGGCGGCAGCGTCTGTTCGTTCTATTGGTCTCAAGGCTTCAGCGCCCGGCCCCGCCCGGCCGGGCCAGGCCGGCGGGCGGCGGCGGTAGCTGCTGCAGCCGCAGGATCAGCCTCCGAGAGTGGGCCGGAGGGCGGACGCCGCCGCTGCCTCTGCCGCGGTGATGGCCCAGTGTGTACAATCAGTGCAGGAGCTCATCCCGGACTCCTTCGTCCCCTGTGTGGCCGCGCTGTGCAGCGACGAAGCCGAGCGGCTTACTCGTCTCAATCACCTTAGCTTCGCGGAGTTGCTTAAGCCCTTTTCTCGCCTCACTTCCGAGGGTATGTGCTCTCCCCTTTGCACTGAGCTCCTGCAAAGCCGGGGCCGGGAGAGGGAAGTTGGGGGCGGGCGGGGAAGAGAAGGGCGGTGTTTACATCTTGGAGCCGGGAGAGTGGCGTCGGGCTGGGGCCCCGCGGTGTCTTTAGTGGCCGCAGGAGGAGGTTCTGTAAAAGAGATGGTCAAGACAGCAGCTTGGTTCTGACCTCCAGTTTTTCGGGCACTTCCCGGACAAACCAGACTGTTGGGTAATTAAACGTGAGCCGCAGAGAAGGGCATTGAGCCTGTGCTCAAGGGTCGTAGGGAGGGAATTAGGAAGTTGCAAGGAGGTCAGGCTAAGAAGATGCTCGCTGTTAGACCAATGAGGGACGAATCGTCTTCCCCTGGGAGTTAAACTGGGTTTTCAAAGTTGCCTTAAGTATTATATTCTTTAGCAGTGAGGCGTATCCCTTTCAAGACTTAAGGTTTACTTTACTTTTTTCTTTTGAAAATATTTCTCTAGGTATCCAGAATTTTACTTTACCTCTCAAGCAAATAAAAGGTATTATAAAAGTAGTGAAACTTGGAACAGCCTTTTTTTGGTCTGATGGATGAGGAAATAAGGACAAGTTGTTATAATAATTTAATCGAGTTTGTGGCAGTTATCTAGATTTATAGGGATGGAAAAGTCCTGAAGTTTGTGGGGTTTTTTTTTTTTTCAGATAATTTAATCAACAGAAGAAATATGTTTTATTGAAGAGTTGCCTGTTTTCTCCAGCTTTAGATTCCTTATTAGGGAAAAGTAAGCGTAATAATAGTCTAGTGTGTTTAATCAGTATCTTTACCTGTACTTTGCAAACAGAACATTGAAAAATATGGGTGAGATTTTTTTGTTATAGACTTTAAAAAGGTTCTATAATAAAGGTTGTCAAGACAACGACCATGATGTTTATTTGGTTATGATGACTTCTTCACACACACAGATGCTGTGCCATAAGTTTTATGTATTTACAGGCCACACGTGTGTATTCTTTGGGAGAATACCTCCATTATAAGTTCACTTTTGTATTTAAAGGAGACAAGGAGCTATCCAAAATAAACAGGTTGAGAACTCTTGAATTTCCTTCAGCCTGTACCTTAGCCATCCATCTCATCTCCTGCAGTATTTTTTACTAACTCAACAAAAACGACAAAGTGCTCTACATTCTTAAATATTAAAAAACAAAACAGAGGAGCAAGTTTGCCTGTGATTGGAGTGCTCTTTCCTTCTCTGTTAATAAAGAATAGTAACACTAACTGATGTATATACTTAGCGTTTCTCTTTTAGTCTGTCTTGAGTCCTGTGAGAAAGGTACTGTTAACACCATTTTAAATTTGAGGACATCCAGGCATGGAGATACTAACTTGGTCAGTCCTAGACAGGTGGGAAAGATTTAAAAACAGGCAGTGTGATTCAAGACAAGGTGTTCTTAGTCAGATCATCTTATCTCCTGATAATATTTAAAATCACTTGTTCACAGGCAGGAGCGGTGCCATCCAGTAGTAACAATGTGACTCACATGCATAACTTAAAGTTACTTTGTAGTCACATTGTAAAAAGATAAAAAGAAATTGGTGAAGATTAAATAATATTTTATTTAATCCAGTATTTCCAAACTTGTCATTTCAGCAGGTAATAAGTATAAAAAAACTTAATGAGATAATTTGCATTCTTTTTTTATCGCTAAGTCTTTGAAAGTTGGTATGCATCTTACACTTATATCAACACCTAAGTTTGGACTAGATGTATTTGAAGTGCTCCGTAGACACTTGTGCCTGGTGCCTCCTGTATTGGACAGTGCAGTGAATAGAGGCTGAAATCTTTACTTTTTTCCTTGTGTAGACTGCAAAAGATTTAGGGATGGAGTATAATGAGATAGACTTGAATAGGTAGATGTTGGTGGAATGGAAGAGGATGAGCATTCACTTTTGAGAACAGAGATGAGGTTAGAATGGTATGGACTAAGGTAGAAATGATAATTGAGTGGTCGGGGAACAGTGGGAAAACTCCCTTTTCAGTACAGGACAGTAAGGAAAAAGGCCTAGATAAGGAAAGATCTTGAATTCTGGGAAAGGAATTTTTGATTTTCTATCTTGTGGATATGTGATAGTCAAAAGATTTCTTGAGCAAGGGCATGGAGTTTGGGGGAAGTTGTGTGGTTCGTAAGCAACTGAGGTTTTCTTTTTTAATACAGTAAAGTTTTATGTGTTGTGTAAAGATAAAAGATGTCATTATTTTTCAAAATACATTTTTCAAAATACAAATACACCAGTTATGTATGTTTCCTGAAAAAAATTTTAGGTCGAGTTTGCTTAAAAAGCATGTATTTGGGAGAATTAGTGTCATTTAGTGTATTAAGAGCTCTGGGAACACCTACTGTTGTCAAGAGACCTTTCAAAAGTATAATCTAGTTTCCCAAATTTATTTGAACGTGAAGTTGAGTTTTCAGAAACAGTTGTCTTGAGCAGCCAGTAATCTGTGGACAGCACGTACTGGGGAATGTTGCTTCAAGGAGCTATATGTGGCAGTCCATAAAAGTAAGGCAGTGGTGGAGCCGAATTTCACCCTGAAATTGAGATGTTATATGCTATATAAAGTCACCTTTTGTGACGTTATAATCTTAATAAAGCCTTAATACAATTATTTAATTTTGAAGCTTTTGGATTTTTTTGTGTGTGATATAAGAGCTTTTGTCATTCTTAATTCTTGCCTTTCTCTTTATTAAGCTGATTTTGTGCTACTCCAGTGTATACGTATCAATTGTTACGTAATAAATTGCCCTGAAACTTAGCACCTTAAAGGCATTTTTAAAAATTAATTTTATTTACTTATTTTTGGCTCTGATGGGTCTTGGATGCTGGGTGGGCTTTTCTCTAGTTGTGGCAGGGGGCTACTGCTGTTACAGCGCAGGCTTCAATAGTCACGGCTCCTGGGCTCTAGGGCACACACTCAACAGTTGTGGCACACCGGCCTAGCTACTCTGTGGCACATGAGATCTTCCTGGATTAGGGATCGAACCTGTGTCTCCTCCACTGGCAGGCAGATTCTTTACCACTGAGCCACCAGGGAAGCCCCCAAAGCATCTTGTATCCCTCAGTTTCTCAGGGGTCTGGGAGTGGCTTAGCTGGACTATTGTCTCTTGAGGTTGCCCTGGAGCTGTCAGCAGGGACTGTGGTCATCTAGGACTGGAGGATCCACTTGCAAGCTCACTCCTACAGTTGTTGTTTCACCTCTTCACTGGGTGTTGACCTGAGACCCCAGTTCTCTGCCATATGGGCCTCTCTGGAGGTTCCTTGAGTGTCTTTATAACCTGGCAGTAAGTTTCTCCTAGAGGGAGTGATCAGAGAGAGAACCCAAGATGGAAGCCATACTCTTAAAACCTTATCTCAGTAACCTTATCTCTTATAACCTTACCGCAGTAGTTTTTGCTGTGTTCCACTGGTCACACGTGGGCTTCCCAGGTGGCTTTAGTAACATATCCACCTGCAATGCAGGAAACATGGATTCGATTCCTGGGTCAGGAAGATCCTCTGGAGAAGGAAGTGGCAACCCACTCCAGTATTCTTGCCTGAGAAATCCCATGGACTGCAGAGCCTGGTAGACTACAGTCCATGGGGTCCCAAAGGAATCAGATATGACCTAGCAACTAAACAATAAGAACATTGGTCACACATATCCATCCTGGGATGTGGGAGAACATATACTGGGAAATATCAGATCATCAGGTGCCATTTCAGAGGCTGGCTGCCACACATTGACTCATTTCTGGATTATTGATGAGATTACCCAATAACTAATGACCCATTCTGAATATAAGACACAACTCTTAGTAGAATAACTTTTTTTGTGTTAACACTTAAGAATACCAGAGTCAATTTAAAATTTTAAGAGAGGTTTAATATACATAATAGTTGCTTATATTATTTGACAATTAGGGATCAACTTCAAGGAAACTGCTTGTATCCTAAAAATACCAGAAATGTATCATAGTATTTTGATGTTTTTTGGTTTCTCTGTTTCATAGACCAGCTGAGAAGTTTAATTAAGGAGTTTATTTAAATCATTTAGAAAACAAGCAATTACAGATGAGTGCAGAAGAATGCAAGAAGCATCCAGCTCGCCACTACCTAGAGCCAGCGAATCTTGTCATATTTGCTTTGTATCTTTTTCTTTGCTTTAAGAAACGAAGTTGAAGTCACCTTTTTACCGTTCCTTAGTCCCATTTCTTTCCTGCTTTTACAATAGGTAGTCATTATTATGGAATTTGTGTGTATACTTTCTGTACATATATTTAGTTTTACAAGTACACATATTCATGTCGTATGTAGTATTTTTAAAAGCTTTTTGTCTGATATTTTTTAATTGAAAATTTAGACGTCAGCTGAGAGAATACACTGGAAATTTAGGAAGACAGTTTTTAATGGATGTAACTTTATTTAAGACATAGGCGGACCTGAACTTAAACGTTTACTAAAAAGCATGTCCCATTAGGAGGAAATGTCATTTTTTAGTGGGTAGGTACGCAAAGTCAGTTTTCTAAGAATTGCCCTGTGTTGGTGTATGATGACTCATGACGTACTTGAAACAGAAGATGTTCTGTGTGCTGCCACCATCCTACCTACCTACTCGTGTGTTAGGCCTGTGCTGAGTGCTTTGCACTTACTATGTCTTCTAACAATATCTCATCTAAATTCTTAAAATAACCCTGCGAAGTAGGTTATTTCCTTCATATGTTATAGGTGAAGAAAAAAAATGAAGCATGGAAAAGGTTAAAAGTTGTTTAGGATAACCCAGTTAAAAGTAGTGGGTTAGTATTTCAAGTAAAGTCCGATTCCAGGATTTGGGTCCTTAATCTATACAATAAATTGCTTCTAGTGCTACCATGGAAGCTAATCATCTTACCTGATTATAAGAAAAAAATATACTTACATTTCTTACTGTGCACCATGAGCCCTGTCTTACTACAGTTGCCTGAGAACCTCTTGCCTGGCCTTGAAGCTCTGAGCCCTGGTTATAAATCATCTAGACCGAGACAAGGCCTGTAGTAGGGAGGAGACCAGAGGTATTGATTAGGTTAGGAGAAGGATTATGGGCACTGATTTTTGTTTTCTTCCTTTTTACTAGACTTTGTTGTTTAGAGCCGTATTAGATTCACAGCAGAATTGAGCGGAAAATAGAGTTCTCGTATACCTCCTGTTAGGATATGTGTACAGCATCACCTACTATCAGCATCCCACACTAGAGTGGGCATTGATCTTTATGATAGTAGAACGGGGGCCGAGAATGCAGGCATCTCTGTCAGGGAACCAGAGGAACCCTGCGTGCAGCATTTAATGCCTTTTCTTCCCTGATTTTCAGTTTTGATACCATAGATCTCACACTGCCTTGGACCAGCTTTAAGGTAAAGTGAGAATCAAGAGATTTGGTATGGATGGTGGTTGGGCTTCCCAGGTGGCTTAGTGGTACAGAATCCACCTGCCAAGCAGGAGATGGGGGTTTGATCCCTGGGTTGGAAAGATCCCCTGGAAAAGGAGATGGCAACCCGTTCCAGTGTTCTTGCCTGGAGAATCCCATAGAGGAGCCTGGTGGGCTGCTGTCTATGGGGTCGCACAGAGTCGGACATGATTGAAGCGACTTAGCAGCAGCAGCAGCCAGTATTCACGCCTGGAAAATCCCATGGACAGAGGAGCCTGGCCGTCTAAGTCGGAACCAACTTAGCAACTGAACCACCACCATGTGGATGGTGGTTATGTGCTGCGTGGTCAGTCGCTTCAGTCATGTCCAACTGTGACCCTGTGGACTGTTGCCCGCCAGGCTTCTCTGTCTAAGGGGATTCTCCAGGCATGAATACTGGAATGGGTTGCCATGCCCTCCCTCCTCCAGGGGATATTCTCGACCCAGGATTGAACCCACATCTCTTTTGTCTCCTGCATTGGCAGGAGTTCTTTACCTGCTGGTGGATTCTTTACCACTGGCCACCTGAGACACCCTCCCTGTCAATTCCAAAGGTAAGGAAGGAAAAGACCTATGGTAGAGTAGCTGTGAGCAGTAGCGTGACTGGAGAGGAAGGATAGACTGTCTAGCTAGCCCTTTGGTGTGTAATGGAATGTTGTGTTGTTCCTTTGCTAAGTCCTCTTTGGGACCCTGTGGACTGCAGCACACTATAAGTCAGTTGTATTTTGGAAGACTTGTTACACTTGGAATTTCTGATTTCCAAATTGAGCATCCTTTGTAAATCATTAACCCAAGTTTTTTTCTTTTTAATTGTCATTATAATTGTTGGCTTGTTATACTTTGTGTAGAATTAACTTCAAGTTTTTTTTTCTTTTTTTAAGTTCATATGAGAGATCCCAATAATCAGCTTCACGTAATTAAAAACTTGAAGATAGCTGTAAGCAACATTACCACCCAACCACCTCAGCCTGGAGCCATTCGGAAACTCTTGAATGATGTGGTTTCTGGCAGTCAGCCTGCAGAAGGATTAGTAGCTAATGTGATAACGGCAGGAGATTATGACCTCAACCTCAGTGGTATGTAATAAGGTTTATTATTATTTTTTAAATGTTATTTCTTTTGTTAGAAAAGGTAGTTCTGTAACTTGGAAATCATTCAACACACACTTAAGTACTTGCTGAGTGCTCAAGCCTGAGAATACAATGTGGAAGACAAGTCCTTGCTTTTTAGGAGATTGCAATCGAGTAAGCAGGCAGCCATTCAAATAACTACGAAATATGTGATTTCACTTTTTCATAATGAAAAAATTTTTTGTAGTTCTACTTGTAAAGTTAATGCCTAGAACATGTACATAATATTTCTTGAATGAAAGAACCAACAGTAGACAAAACTATTCTTTTGTGACATTAGTAATACAATGATTATGTAAAAGCATTGTTTTATTGTATCTTTTATCTTGCTTAGTGTTAAATAGAGGAAATGTTTATAGTATGTAAATAAATACTTATCCTAATCTGATGTGACTCGTAAATGTTTTCATAATAAAATTGTTAGGTGAAACTAGGTAAGAATATAAAGTGAGTTAGCAGTATTTGGTGTGACTCTTTGCCAGTGTAGAAAAGACTTGATGAGGAGACATAGGATAGATTTTTAGAGGGCAAAGATGAAAAGTACGTCATCTAGGAATTTTCTGGTGGTCCAGTGGTTAGGACTCCAGCTTCCACTGCAGAGAGGCATGAGTTTGATCCTTGGGCAGGGAACTTAGCTCCTGCATGCTCCATACATCATCTAATTAGGCTGTTTTAGCTACCTAATAATCATCTCAGATCAGTGTAACTTATCATCTATTATATTAATGCCTCCTAATTGCATAGTTGAAACATACAAAGAGAAATTAAGAGGTATGTTTTAGATCATGAAGTTACTTGGTTGCACTTGTATAGTTAAAAATATTTGTAGATTTACTTTGTTTAAAAATTAACAATTTTTCTTGTTTTCTATGTCATTTTAATTCCAACAAGATAAGTTACCTTGATAAGATTAAGTTTAGAAAATTTTGATTATCTTTAAATCAAAGGAATCCATTTCAGGATATGTACTTTAAGCAGTTCCTGGCATAACTTATTTTCATGAGGCGAGATTTGCATATTTTTGGGAGAAAGTGATGGAGTTTGAATTATTTCTCTCATCAGTGGAAAATTTGAAGTGTGAAAGGCACTGAATCTAATGCCAGAGTGTCCAGGTTTTTATATTACCACTGCCAGGGTTAGTTATAGTTAGTTGGATAATCTGAATAAGTTACTTACTCAGAATCAGTTCTGTTCTCTGAAGATGAGAGAATTTGACTAGATTACTTCTTAAGGCCTCTTCTAGACCTTTAATCCTGTGATTCTGTTTTATAGGGACTTTAACATTTTTATTACTCATGCAACAAATATTTATTGATTTCTTACTATTATGCTTTGCACTAAGATGCTATTTGTAACTTCATAACCTGATCAGTAATTAGGAGACATTCTAATTTATAGTATCTTAAAATACATTATAATAGAGATATAGCATATCTAATATGCCAGAGTGCTGAGGGGCACAGAGAGAGGAATAAACTATCATATTTTTTCAAAATTATCTTTTTTTATAGTGCAGATAGTTTCCTGACCTCCAAAGCTCGTATACCTTTTATTTTAAAAAAATTTATTAAAATGATACCTGCACAGAAAAAAAGCAAAAGTGTCAGTCAGTCGTCCAGGCTCCTCTGTCCGTGGAATTTTCCAGGCCAGAATACTGGAGTGACTTGCCATTTCTTTCTCCAGGGGATCTTCCCAACCCAGAGATTGAACTCTCATCTCTCTGTCTGCCGCATTACATGCAGAATCTTTACTGTCTGAGCCACCAGGGAAGCCCAATACAGAGATAATGCTGAAAAGACTTAAGAGAAAAAAGCAACAGTAATCTGCTCTCTGTACCCCTGCCCCACCAACTTTTAGTGGTTTTCTCTGGTATTCATTCTGTGTTTCTAAGTAATATTTTTATGTGGTTGTTTATGGCAATGGCACCCCACTCTGGTACTCTGACCTGGAAAATCCCATGGGCGGAGGAGCCTGCTGGCCTGCAGTCCATGGGGTTGCTAGAGTCGGACACGACTGAGCGACTTCACTTTAACTTTTCACTTTCATGCATTGGAGAAGGAAATGGCAACCCACTCCAGTGTTCTTGCCTGGAGAATCCCAGGGACGGGGGAGCCTGTGGGCTGCCGTCTATGGGGTCGCACAGAGTCGGACACGACTGAAGCGACTTAGCAGCAGCAGCATGGCTTAATTAAAATTATTATTTATTGATTTCTCATAATTGATGAAGATTTAGCTTAAGTACGCCCCTTCTTCCATCTCCCTAATGTGGTTTTTTATAATTTTTGGTTAATACTCACTGTTGGCAATACTAAGTATTCACTTCTTCACTGCTGAGCCAAATATTGGGCTTTCAGTTCATTTTTATACAGCATTTTGTTTTTTTCAGGATTTAGTTAATCACCTTTTAAAAAACAACTTGCCCAGAGTTCTTCATATTTTTTGCTAGTTTCTCAAACTTCCAATAGCCTCTCAGTAAGATTTTCCCCTTGATAGATTAATTTATGAGATAATACATTTATTAAGACCTTCCTAATGTCTTCTCTCTTTCTACTCCACACATTCTCATTAGGGAATGATAAGTATCCTTCAAGGGGGTGAAGACTTGGGGGACAAAAAGTATATACTACAATGATTTGTGGCTCTCCAAAGGATCACAGTACATTAATGGATACATCCACTCCAGTGTTCTTGCCTGGAGAATCCCAGGGACGGGGGAGCCTGATGGGCTGCCATCTCTGGGGCTGCACAGAGTCAGACACGACTGAAGCGACTTAGCAGCAGCAGCAGCATTCTGTGGGGAGAAGGAACAGTTGCTGCTGCTGCTAAGTCGCTTCAGTCGTGTCTGACTCTGTGCGACCCCATAGACGGTAGCCCACCAGGCTCCCCCGTCCCTGGGATTCTCCAGGCAAGAACACTTGGAGTGGGTTGCCATTTCCTTCTCCAGTGCATGAAAGTGAGATGTGAAAAGTCGCTCAGTCGTGTCTGACTCATAGTGACCCCATGGATTGCAGCCCACCAGGCTCCTCCGTCCCTGGGATTTTCCAGGCAAGAGTACTGGAGTGGGGTGCCATTGCCTTCTCCGGAAGGAACAGTTAGAAGGATATTTTTAAAAGTTTACCAGGCGGGCTTGAGGGGTTGGAGGGGAGAGGGAATATAATGAAATGGAAGTTTCAAACACTGTTCTACTCTCTCATGGTTTGGCTACACTCCAAGACCTGCTCCACAGCTGCCATCCTGGAGATTTCCTCCCCTGCTCTGTAGCCTCTCATTCATATCTTCAGGTATATTTCATTGATTTGGTAAAGGACATCTCCAGTATTTTCCTAAAAAAAGATTTATGTTTTGGAAGGTAAAATTTTTGAGGAATGAATGTCTGAAACTCCTTAGTGAAGTGAAATCACTCAGTCATGTCCGACTCTTTGCGACCCCATGGACTGTAAGCTACCAGGTTCCTCCATCCATAGGATTCTCCAGGCAAGAGTACTGGAGGGGGTTGCCATTTCCTTCTCTAGGGGATCTTCCCGACCTAGGGATCGAACCCGGGTCTCCTGCACTGCAGGCAGACGCTTTACCATCTGAGTAGGCAGACTTTAAAAAAGAATCTCAAGTGGTTAGGACAAGCTTCAGAAGAAAACAGTTTCTTTAGCTTCTTTCTCTGCTACTTAAGGCACTTCCCTGTAGCTTTATTGTTTTGTTGGTCCTGAAGACTGAGAATGTGAGATGCTGAAGTACTGAATTTATTTTGATAAAATTATGTTAGAATAATACTCTGGAGATTTGAGAATGTGAGATGATGAAGTACTGAATTCATTTTAATAAAATTCTGTTAGAATAATACTCTTTGGAGATTTGAGTGGTTTTATCCATTTTAAGTAGGATTAATTCTTTGTCTAGAAATACTCTAGTTTTACCATTAATGTGAATCATCATACTTTTCACTCATTCTGTTTATGAAATACATGTTAGATACTTCACTCATAAGCCTAGCTTTCACAGTGCAGTTTCTTCATCAGATTGGTCAATTAAAGCTAGAGTTCCTTCATACAGTAATTGGAGAGACATAATGATGGAATTGAAAGAATCCTCATTATATACAGGTATTTCCTCTGGTGGTCTCAGTTTTCCAGATTGTTCACAATCTACTCCTTGTCTATTACTTTTTTTTCCACTCAACTACTACTTTTTTGTATTTGTTTCAGTTAACACGTCTGTTTAATTTTTCTAAAACGGAGATAACTTTCGTAATCTCTTATCTATTACCTATTGTATTTACTCTTGATTTACAGTATTATCTGCTAAACTCAGGCATTGACCTTGAAAAGTATAATTTGGGCTGCACCTTGTTTTGGTAAGAAGGAAGAACATATTTTCCACCCTTTTTCAGTATGTAGTATACTTTTTTTCTGATTGCCTTTATGTTAACTACTAATACTCTGTAAGATACCATGAGGCTTCAGTGAATAGTGAAGTGTAAACAGTGTTTTAGGAGATTGTTTAAATATTCTTTAATGTCTTTCCAAAGATTTTTACTTAAAAGCATGAAGAACCCTTTAAAAAAGTGGTTATTATTTAAAATGTGGGTAGTGCCAAATAGGAAATTATTGTTCTTATTTTTCTAGTATCTTGAAGTATTTTTCTGTTTTTCGTCCTGGGAATTGTTTATCAATACCAGTTACTTTGAACTATGAGAAAGTCCAGAAATAATGAAATTCTCTAGGATGATGCAATAGTGAACAAAATCACTGTTATATCATCCTTCAGTTTGAAATTTTGTATTGCCCTAAGTTCTAAATCTTCTTTCAGGAAGTTGTGAAAGAAGTTTGGAGACAACATCTTCATAGTCGTCATCTTTATCTTTTTTTTTTCCTCCATGGAACACAGCTGAGACTTGGGGATTTTTAGTCCATTTTGACAAAGAAAAGAAAATTGACAGTGGAATACACAATTTTTCACCATTACTAGACAAATTAGAAGATGAATGCAGTGACATATGGCAGTTCAGACTAATGCTATCTAGTAGAAATAGATGAGCCACTTAGGTTATTTTCCATGTTCTGTAGCTACAATAAGGAATGTAAGAATAGGAAATTCCCTGGCGGCCCAGTGGTAGGACTTTGTGCTTTCACTGCCAGGGGACCCAAGTTCAATCCTTGGTCAGGGAACTAGATCTCACAGACTTTGTCACATTGCCAAGAGAGGGGAAAAAAAAAGAATGTAGAAATGAGTGAAATTAATTTTAATAATATGTTTAATTTTAACCTAAATATTACCATTTCAAATGTAATCAATGGAAAATTTCTTTTGTATTATCTTCAAAATTTTATGTGTATTTTATACTTAACAGCACACCTCAATTCAGACAAGCCACATTTCAAGTGCCCAAGAGCCGCATATGGCTAGTGGTTACTTACCTTATTGGACTCTGATGACAGTGGTGAAATTGATCATATATAGAAATCCTAGTCTTTTGAGTCTTCAGATGACAGTATCTAGGACAGTTGTCTTCAAACTCAAGAGTTGATGAATGAGCAATGTGTTTCTAAAAACAAAAAGAAAATATAGTATTTCACCCAATTTAACAGGAAGGACTTAATTTAACAGGTAGGACTTCATATAATATTTTGAAATGCTAACCTAGACCATTCCATTTTGTTAAAGGACATGTGACCATATTCTTTCATCTTTTATGATGTTTGTGTAAATTTACTTAATATAGTTTGTTAGTGTCAGGCATGTGTATGAAGGTAATTGGAAGGAATCAGATGATGTAGAAATGAAAATTCATTAACTTAATCATTGTGTTTGCTGTTTAGAAGTCTAAAGAATGAAAATGCTTTGCAGTGATGGAGAAAAATAAAATGACCTTTTTGTTTTCAGCAAAATTTTGAGCCATCACGTTTTTCCAAAATGTTGCACCTTGGCTGTGCAAGAAAAACCAGAAATAACCATAAACTAGAAGTTGTTAGACATGTGTTTAAATCTGGAATCAGTATTTACACTGTGAATGTGTTCTAGGTTTGTGAATAGTAGTTGATGGACATTCAAAAAACATTGCCTGATTGAGGCACATATATTTGAAACTGGAAACAGATGGAATACAATTTGAGATTGCTTTATTAAAATTTATAAAAAGCTTGTTTAGGTTTTATTCTTAATTCTGTGAATAATTTACAAAATGAATTAGAAATACAATAAAATATTAGGTGTCAATTAAATCCAGATAGTAAATGCAATGACTATTTTTCTTGATATACTGAGGGTTAAAAGGAATATAGTTTCAAAAAAGAATGATCTGTTTTAAAAAAAAAGCTGGTGTATGAGAAATTTAATTATTGGGCATAAGTAATCATGGCTTTCACCTCTTTAGAATACTTTGATTTTTGCTGATTTTTTTTTTTAGAAAACACTTGATTAGAAATAGTCTCTTCAAGGATAGTTCTCAAGGGTGTTGTTAAAATGCAAGGTTAGTATTTCTTAGCTCTTCATATTATTTAAGATTATTTGATTTGCAAAATGCTTATAAATTTTATATATAAGTTCTGGTTTTAGTTTTTTGGAGCTTTTGTTGAAGTCTTCTGAATTAAACCATATATTTTGATAATCACTGTTGTAAGTGTTAAGTATTTTTGACTTGAGACTCTTATTGAATTACATAATTATACATCTAATTATCATATTTCTTTCCCTTACTTGAATATTTTCATTCGGGAAGATATTATTTTGCAACTACTGTTTATCAAAAGTTAAAGTCTTAAGTGCCAACATTATGTGGAATTTGTAATATTTCTTAGTGCCTTTTTCTTTAGTCTGAGTGGTGGTTTTCTGGTACTTTCAACGTTTGTGAATGATTAGAGAGGGAAAATATGTGATTTACGGGTAATGTTTAGGGTAGCCAGTCTTTTTCACTTGCAGGTTTGGGATCACTGATGATAGTATTTGGTTTCAATAGAAAGAAGACCAGAGTTGCTGTAGGTCTATCTCACTGCCTGCAGCCCTTGTTAGATATGTATTTGAACACTAATAACTTCGGCTTCCCAGGTGGCACATTAGTGAAGAATCCACCTGCCAGTGCACGAGATGCAAGAGACACGGGTTCAATTCCTGTATCCAGAAGATCCCCTGGAGTAGGAAATGGCAACTCATTTCAGTATTCTTGCCTAGGAAATTCCATGGACAGAAGGGCCTGGTGGGCTGCAGTCTGTGGGGTTGCAAAGAGCTGGACACGACTAAGCATGCACACACAACTCTGTTTGCCAAGTTACTGGCACTAAGAAGGGAACAAAGAAGAAATGGGGATAGAGAGAGGGCTGCCTTTTGTAGAGTGGAGGATAGAGCATTACATTTTTTTTTTACTTCTTGGCTGCCTTCTTTCCTTTCTTACCAGGGGAAGAGTACATTCTACATAGAGAAACTTCAACTGGTAGGATATCATGGTTGCTGTTTCAGTTCCAAACAAAGAACATGTAGAGAGGGAAAGGAATGTGAGCAAAATACTAATTTCATCCCAAAACATGTATAAGAGAATTTTTAAGGGATGAGAAGTGTCACTAAATGTTAGTCTTATGTTAACATTAAAAAAACCAAACACCTTTTTTCTGCAAAAATGTTGCTTGAAAAAGCAGAAAGAGAACGATGCCCTAGTCAATTAGCCCTTCAAGGAAGCATGTGGCTGAAGGAAAAAGTTACCTCATCAACCTGAATGTGACCCACTTGAAGGATAAAACCCACTTCTGCCATATATATTTAGAAAATTTTCCTTTGTTTCTATATTCTTTGTTGAGTACCCAGTGTTTTCTTGTACCAGTATTTAGAAAGTATTATTTTAGTTTAAGAACTCCTACATGTGTATGCATGCTTTTTTTTTGTTTTTGATTTATTTTTTTGTTAGGTCTTGTTATCTGGAACATACAGTTGCAGAGTCAAAACTATAAAAGAAGGTGTATTCACAGTGGCCTAGCTTCTCTTTGAGCCCTTCCCCTTTCTCATCTCTTTTTTGTCTTACACATGGTGGCATTTGTTAGATTCATTCTGTCATTTCTCTTTGACAGAGTAAACTAATACACGTGTGGCTCTCTTTCTTTTTTCCTTCTTTCACAAAATTGCATACTTTTCTGCTGTTGTCTTTTTTCACTTAATGTATCCTGGGGGCACTTCATAGTAATCGTGTGGAGCTTTTCCCCTTTCTCTTAAAACTCCATAGCACATCCAGTGTGTGTACCACAGTTTACTTAACCAGTCCCCTCCTGGTGGACACGTGCTTTTTCTAGTCTTTTATTACAGGAAATGTTGCAATGAATAGCTATTTTGGAAGGCCTAATTTGTTTATTCAGAACTCCCCAACCCACTGTGAAACAGACCCCTTGTCATATGTCTACAACTTACCTGTTATTTGTTAAATTTAAGCATGGTTGAAGCAACAAGGAAAATAGAAAAATAAAGTTGATAAGGTCATTTCTCCCACCATCTGTGGTGATTTCTTATCTAACCAAATTTTTCATTATTATTTATATTTTATTTTCTCTTCATTGGTACTGAGTGAAAATAAAAACTAATTTTCAAGGTAGAGACCCATTTTGACTGATTTAGGGGAAAGATATGTTTACTGGTTAGTAAGAAAATCGGTTTCAATTATGCCACTTTTCGTGTGTGTATGTATGTGTGTGTGTGTGTATATATATAGTACTATTTCTGGGAATGTTTTTCCTCTTCTGTAGCAAGAAAACATGAAATTTTTGTAGTACTAATCCTCCTAAACAATATGTGGGTTATTCTCATAATCCATTTGTTGGAATTAAAGTTTTTTTGTATATATGATACTGGGTTGGATATGCTGCTTGGTTAAGATGAATAGTTTATTATTTCACCCTTCCCAGTTTAATGTGTATTACAGTGTAAACAGAAAATATACTTGCTATGCTTTCAGTGAGTCTAAGAATAAAACAAAAAGTATATAAGGTTTTATAGTCAACATAAGTAACTAGGAATAGTGTCCTTTTAGTAAAACTGTGATTTAGATTAAACCTAATGAAATGACCAAGTTTAAGAAAATTCAAGTTTTTAACAAGTTAGAATAGTTGTAATGTAAAATGCTTAGCATGGAGTGAGAAAGATTTGACATTTTAAGAATCACATCACATACATGTATACAAAAAGTAAAAATACACGTCTTTGTATTTGATTGTGAGGTAAGCCTGTTTTGAAATTCCATTTGGAGAGGTTTAGTTGCTGTCTTACTCGAGTAATCAAATTATAAAGTAAGGTTTGTCAGCCTCACCACTGTTGTTTTGAGCGAGATAATTCTTTGCTGGTGTTGGAGAGGGGTGTGTGTGGGGTATTGTTAATCCTGTTTTCCTAAGTGTAGGATGTTCTCATTATTCCATCGTTCCTGACCTGATTCCCTAGATGCCAGTAGCACACCTCCTTGTTCCTATTTGTGACAACTCACAGTATCACCAGACAGTGCCAGATGTTTCCTGGGGGTCATGATTGCTCTTGGTTGAGGACTGCTGTTCAGAAATAATGCCATTTATGAGAAAGAGCTACTTATAACAGTGTGACTAGTCGAAGGGAAAACTGTAGTTCTAAAATCTGGTTGTTCTCATAGGTAATATTGAAAGCATTAATAAATAAACTGTGGTATCATTGTGTAGGTTGGGAATAGGTCAGTTTTATTTTTGCAAGTACATGTACTGCCATCTATGAATATATTTGTGTATATGGCTCATGTATGTATATCAATATATATATAAATTAAAGCACATGTGAAAAATGCTTGTTTATTGCTAGAAATGATGTTTTATACCTTTCAGGAATATGAACTTGAAATGTGGTCTGTTGTAAACTAATTCTACTGAACAGTTTAAACTTTTTCTTTATTAATTTTAGCTACTACGCCATGGTTTGAGTCTTACAGAGAGACCTTTCTTCAGTCGATGCCGGCGTCAGATCATGAATTTCTGAACCACTATTTAGCATGTATCCTTTGACTTTTATGTTCTCTTAAAATATGTGGAAGTTACTAATCTCAGAAAGAGTTACATAAACGCAAAATTGTTGAGAGGATGTAAAAATTATTTTTTATTGATGTGCTTCAGATTTTCTTGTTGTCCTTGTTAAATGGCATCCTAGATTCAAGACTGGTAGAGCTAAGTTTTGGTTAAAAAATAAGAATACTAAGAGCCTGCTTAGTTTTTGTCATCCAACTTGCACATTTCATGCTTAATATGTTTTTAAGCTATTTTAGAAAGAAAAAATGTAAACTGTCAGTGTTAACTGCTTTTGCTGATTGTCTCAAAATTCCCTGGTGGTTCAGATACTAAAGAATCTGCCTGCAATGCAAGAGACCCAGGTTTGATCCCTGGATCAGGAAAATCCCATGGAGAAGGGAATGGCTACCCACTCCAGTATTGTTGCCTGGAGAATTCCGTGGCCAGAGGAGCCTGGCGAGCTACAGTCTATGGGGTCTCAAAAGAGTGGGACACAACTGAGCGACTAACCCTTTTGCTTTCAAAATTAACTGCTTATGCAAAAGCTCAGATTTAGAAACAGCTTTCCACCCTTTAGTAACATGTTTTATAGCTGTTAACCTCCTTTCGCAGTTGTGACTTTCATTTTTTTTAACGTGGTTACAGAGAAAAGTTGAGAAAGGGACAGAGTATGAAATTTCACTGAGATGGAATGGAGAGGATCAAGACTCAGCAGAAGTTTTCACTATGTTGATAGTTGAACAGTTTTCATATTGTCCATTTTTATTTTCATGGATTTCCTTATTGTATGTATAAGTGATCTAAACAGCTGTCAACAAGATATCTTTAGTACTTAGAATCTTGAATTACTTAGAAATGTCGAAGAAATTATTTTATGCATGCAGGAAAAACTGTAAAAATCAGACTTTGTTTGTTTTAGCTTATAAAATACCTCCCTAAATTTATTTTTAAAGAATAATATTAATTATTGGACTTCCTAGATGGCACAGTGGTAAAGAATCCACCTGCCAGTTCAGGAGATGCAAGAGACACAGGTTCGACCCTTGAGTCGGAAAGATTACTCTGGAGAAGGAAATGGCATCCCACTCCAGTATTCTTGCCTGGGAAATCTCATGGACAGAGGAACCTGACGGGTTGCAAAGAATTGGACACTACTGACTGTGCACGCATGCTTGCAGTTTATTTTAACAGGATAATAGTTACTATTAAATGATAAGTGATAATTACCTTAATGTGGTTTACAAGGTATGTTGGTGGCATCCTCTGGTGAAGCTGAACCTGTGGAACAGTTTTCAAAATTGTCACAAGAACAACATCGAATTCAGCACAATAATGACTATTCCTACCCCAAATGGTTTATACCAAATACACTTAAATATTATGTACTTTTACATGATGTAAGTGCAGGAGATGAACAGAGGTAAGTTTATTTTTTTTAATTTTAAAATATTTCCTGTCAAATGAGTTAACATTAATTTCGACATGGCTTAAGTTTTTGATACATTTTTCATCTGAGGAAGTAAGAGTTTATTAATAAATTAGCTCGATCTTTTATTTGAAGTTATATTCAGCAGCTACATCATTTTATTTCATATGCTTCTCCAAACTTTTCCTTCAGTGTATGTGTCTATTAATCTTTGTTTACGAGTACTTGCCATTTTATATTTATAGATCTTAGCTGTATTTCTTAGCTGTATCTTACTTTGTATATTATTATCGCTCATTTTTTTCTCTTGTCCCTTTCCTGGTTTTCCTGTAACTTTTCGTTTCCTGGTTTATAGGCACTTCTTTTTTCACTCTTCACTCTTATCACTTTATATTTTTAAACTTGATGTTTTTCACAGTCTCAAAAAAACATCCAAACACTTATTTCTTATGTCCCCTTTAATGTTCTTTGTTAGTGATTTACCATAGTCCTTTTATTTGGGATAAGAGAATAACTTATCGTTAACGATGAGTTCTTGGAAAAAGATAATATTAAAACAGTTTTACTTTTGTGGCTTTTTCTGGCCAGTGCAGACTGGGGAGAAGATGGGACACCTGATACTTTTTTGTTAAGAGGGAAACTTAAATGTCCAAAAAAGGTTAAAAATAAATGCATTAAGACTTTTTCCTGCTTTGCAGTTTATTTTGATTTTTGGTTCAAGATATTGATCAAAATTAATCTTTTGTTTCAAACAGTTATTCTCTTATGTCAATGCTGTTTAGAATATGCAGTTAAATAATTGTTTTTGTCCTTGTCCTGAGCACATGCCATCGTTTTAAAATAAAGTTTTCTTGATAAAACCAAAGAATTGTTCTGAGGATTACTAACCTTTATAATTTTTTTGATATCATAAATAATCTGTAACCTCTTGGATAAAGTGTATTTTATAAATAGAAATAATTTGAACTGGCTTTTATTAGTTTCAGTCATTTGAATATGGATACCTTCCATATTAAATGGTTATAACGTGGATATTTAAGTGGTAATTAAAGTATTACATCAGTGGTTCTTATGCTTAAGTGTCATTGGTAAAGCAAGTAGATGTTTAGTTTATTGTATGTGAGTAAATATACACACACATATACTTTATGTGTTTATACAAATTTATAACTGTTTTACTTAACCAGCCTTAATTTTACAGTGTGTAATAAGATTTAATTATTCGTTAGTTTTGTTATTTGTATCGTATTAGTATCTGCATTTGAATGGGCTATATCCACATGTTTTTTGACACCAGATAGCTGATGAGTTTAGGGAGAAAACCTAATTAGGTTAGTTCTATGTACCAAAATTTCATTTCCATTAGAATGATTCTTAGGCTGACTTATTTGAATTATCTTATCTCTTACCAACTAGCAAGTCTAGTTAACTAAAAGTAAGGAAATCACCTGCTTTTTGTTGCATTTGAGATTAGCTTATGGGTCCAGCTGATAATAAACTTAGCAAAAAAGTTGGATTTTTATATAATAAGTATTTTGACTGCTTTTCTTGTGTTTCCTTTTTTTTTTCCCTTCTTCTTCTAAACTGTTTTCTTTGGAGACTGCTTAGGGAAGGGTAAACTGTAGCAGTAAAAGATGATTTTTTGGGGCGGATGCTACAGTTATCTATTTTAGCAATTATATTTTTTGGTAAGTTATCTGTTATCTAAGGCAGAATTTCCCAAAGTTGTATTTCCTGAAGGCTAGTCCAACATAGTTGAGTTTCTGATTTATAAGTTTGAAGCCACTCTTTGGAAATTCACTATACACAGTAGCAAATGGAAGACTCAGAGGTGGTCTGCTGCAAAGAAACTGGTTGGCTTGATTACTGTCGTTCCCCAAACTAGTTTGACCACTGAAACTTTCTTTTTTAATAACATGGGTATTTTTGCAAAATTTATTCCATGAGATGTACTTTGGTAACTGTACTTTAAGGTGATAACCAAGCTAGCTAAACTTCAGTTAGAATCATGAACTTTGTTGTAATTTTTAAAATTATGCTACTTCTAATGTCTTTTTTGGGAACTATTTTTTTTTCATGGTTTTTGTATTATTTTAATATCTATTATTGTCTAAGATCCTGTCTTTGTTGGCTACAAACATTTCCATTTTTTATTTTAGAGCTGAGTCAATTTATGAAGAAATGAAACAGAAATATGGAACTCAGGGTTGCTATCTACTTAAAATTAATTCTCGAACATCTAATCGAGCATCAGATGAACAGATACCAGATCCTTGGAGTCAGTATCTCCAGAAAAATAGTATTCAAAACCAGGTATATGTAAAAAACAACAATGAAGCAAACCACAAAAGCTATATTTCAGTTTTATGGCTAATGGCATCACTGTAGAATTTGTAGAATTATTAATAGTTATTTTATGGAATCTGGCTAGTTTTGATCCACTACTATGTGAGCTCTTAATGTTTCAAAAGCTGTTTTTAACTGCAGTAATCCCTTCCTTGTATACCTTTCAGGTATAAATATCAGTGTTAATTGTTTTCTTGAAAGAAAAGTGGAGACTTCCCTGACAGTCCAGTGGTTAAGACTCTGCGCCTCCACTGAGTGGGGAACTAAGATCCCGCAAGGCGCATGGTGTGGCAAAAAAAAGATGAAAAGTAAATTATACCTTAAGAATTGAATTAGAATGACTAAACACGTAGATAATAGAATTTTTGGCTTGCACATTAAATTCATTATGAATGCTTACAGTCAATTCTTTATTATCCACATGCTCTGGGGGTTGCCTTCCTTCATTTTCAACATGCTGTTCTTATGGCCACCTTTTGGAGCTCACACTTTTTAGGTGGGTGGGCTTTTTTCCCTAACTTTCCTTTGATTTCCTTTTCTTTTGAATTTCCAGGAAGTTTTGTTTCTTCCTAATCAACTTTTCTAATGTTGATTTCTAGACTAATGTTAATTGCTGTCTGTTGGCTGGTGTGTGATGGGTGTAAAGTTTCACGTTCTGTCCAACTTTTAACATAGAATTTTATGCCACTTGGTACTAGTCGAATGCCAGGTTATACGCTTAGTTCAGGTAATCAAGAGTTAACTATTTTTTGTTTAGAAGGAAGATTTCCAAAGTAAATGGAAAATATATTTTGTATAATTAAGCTGCATTATATACTTTATGTGATACTATTTAAAAATATGAATTAGAAAGTATGTACATTTTGATGTTCTAATAGAAATAGTTTAATCTGTTTATATATTAAATTTTAAATCCAGTTTTACTCACTTTAATTTTATAATGCTGGGGAAAAATGTCTGAAGAGAAAAAGAACCAGTTGGAGGTAGAAGAGCTTTAAATAGTGTTTCAGGGCCATACTCAAAATAGGAATATTATTGAAAATACTCGGTTTAAAATCTAACCATCTAAGGTTGGGAAAGGGAACATAATAGGTCAGATTGTGCAGTTGGAGAACTTTTTAACAGAAGACAGAGTTATAGATATTCTACAGCTTAGAATTCTAGAAGTCCAGGATTGGAGGATAGTTTAAAGATTGTCAGATCCAGTCGTTGTCGTGATGCTTTCAGTTCAGTTCAGTCGCTCAGTCGTGTCCGACTCTTTGAGACCCCATGAATCGCAACACGCCAGGCCTCCCTGTCCATCACCAACTCCCGGAGTTCACTCAGATTCACGTACATCGAGTCCGTGATGCCATCCAGCCATCTCATCCTCTGTCGTCCCCTTCTCCTCCTGCCCCCAATGCCTCCCAGCATCAAAGTCTTTTCCAATGAGTCAACTCTTCTCAGGAGGTGGCCAAAGTATTGGAGTTTCACCTTTAGCATCATTCCCTCCAAAGAAACCCCAGGGCTGATCTCCTTCAGAATGGACTGGTTGGATCTCCTTGCAGTCCAAGGGACTCTCAAGAGTCTTCTCCAATACCACAGTGCAAAAGCATCAATTCTTCGGCGCTCAGCCTTCTTCACAGTCCAACTCTCACATCCATACAACACTACTGGAAAAACCATAGCCGTGACTAGACGGACCTTAGTTGGCAAAGTAATGTCTCTGGTTTTGAATATACTATCTAGGTTGGTCATAACTTTTCTTCCAAGGAGTAAGCGTCTTTTAATTTCATGGCTGCAGTCACCATCTGCAGTGATTTTAGAGTCCCCAAAAATAAAGTCTGACTCTGTTTCCACTGTTTCCCCATCTATTTCCCATGAAGTGATGGGACCGGATGCCATGATCTTCGTTTTCTGAATGTTGAGCTTTAAGCCAACTTTTTCACTCTCCTCTTTCACTTTCATCAAGAGGCTTTTTAGTTCCTCTATACTTTCTGCCATAAGGATGGTGTCATCTGCATATCTGAGGTTACTGATATTTCTCCTGGCAATCTTGATTCCAGCTTGTGTTTCTTCCAGCCCAGCATTTCTCATGATATACTCTGCATGTAAGTTAAATAAGCAGGGTGACAATATACAGCCTTGACGTACTCCTTTTCCTATTTGGAACCAGTCTGTTGTTCCATGTCCAGTTCTAACTGTTGCTTCCTAACCTGCATACAGATTTCTCAAGAGGCAGGTCAGGTGGTCTGGTATTCCCATCTCTTTCAGAATTTTCCACAGTTTATTGTGATCCACACAGTCAAAGGCTTTGGCATAGTCAGTAAAGCAGAAATAGATGTTTTTCTGGAACTCTCTTGCTTTTTCCATGATCCAGCAGCTGTTGGCAATTTGATCTCTGGTTCCTCTGCCTTTTCTAAAACCAGCTTGAACATCAGGAAATTCACGGTTCACATATTGTTGAAGCCTGGCTTGGAGAATTTTGAGCATTACTTTACTAGCGTGTGAGATGAGTGCAGTTGTGCGGTAATTTGAGCATTCTTTGGGATTGCCTTTCTTTGGGATTGGAATGAAAAGTGACCTTTTCCAATCTTGTGGCCACTGCTGAGTTTTCCAAATGTGCTGGCATATTGAGTGCAGCACTTCCACAGCATCATCTTTCAGGATTTGAAACAGCTCCACTGGAATTCCATCACCTCCACTAGCTTTGTTCGTAGTGATGCTTTCTAAGGCCCACTGGACTTCACATTCCAGGATGTCTGGCTCTAGATGAGTGATCACACCATAGTGATTATCCGGGTTGTGAAGATATTTTTTGTACAGTTCTTCCGTGTATTCTTGCCACCTCTTCTTAATATCTTCTGCTTCTGTTAGGTCGTGATCCTTTAATTTCCTTTAAATCTATGAGTGACCTCATCTATTGAAAGTACTTACTGTGTTTTTAGGTGACCTGCTCTATGTTTAAGCAGCTTGAGGATCAAGCTTATACTCAATCCTATAGGGATCATGTCAGTTTTTCGTTAAAATGACTTTCAGAATATAGAACATAACTCTCATGTCTTTTTGAAATATTTTTCTAGGCTAAATGTACCATTTTGCAGCTCTTTCTTAAATGTTGTTTTTAGTCAATTTCTTGTCCTGATCACCTTCCCCTTATTAAGTTCTAGGTTATATATTTTTCTCAGTCTGGCACTCAGAATAATACCTCATGATATTAGTGGGCTCATGGAGTAGTCTGGACATTTTTTAAAGTTGTTTTGGTGGCTAAAACCAATACCCTTTGTACAAGTAAGCATTGCATTGGATATTTTCCCAAAACTTCTGTGTATTCAGAATGCACTCCAGCCTATTAATACTACATCCATGAGCCAGGGGATTCCATACCATCCTTTTTTTAACCCCTCCAGTAGTCCATCTTTCTTGCCATTATTCCTTACATAGTTGCATATACAGGGATTCATATAGGCATATGCATATCACATATAAATAGATAAACTGAGATAGAAGTAACTTGAATTCAGAAGAATTAGGGTAGTGTGCATGTGAAACAATATAAGGATATAGTAGGTGTGGATTTAAGTGATAGAATATGATACATGGAAGAAGTTAAGAATTTGGAGAATTAGACATTTTTTGCTGTAGCAAAAAAATGAGGTTTACTGTAGTTGATAAATTTGGTGATATCTTAAATATGATTAAGTATAACTATTAATATTTTTTATATTTTATTTTGATAGGAATCATATGAAGATGGCCCTTGTACTATAACTTCCAATAAGAATTCTGATAGTAACTTGCTTTCATTGGATGGATTAGATAACGAAGTCAAAGGTCTTGATATACTTTCTCTTAAGTTTGGGTCTTTTGATCGAAAATAGCACTCTTGTTAAAGCATGCTAATCTTTATATGTAAAAGATGGGGGAAATTTTCATAGTGAAAAGAGATAATGGTCAGATTAGCTTTTCCTTTGAAGATTTTATTGAGTTATTTGAGTTGATGTTTTTTTGAGATTTAAAAATTTGTTTTATAAGAGTAATAAGTCAAACTTCATAAAAATTTTTTTGGTAGAGAGCAAGGGACAGTATGATATGTAGCATTAATTAATCCCCTGTTCACGTGATTTTGAGAGTTTTATTTTTGTATTTTAAATAACAATTTGGATAGTGATAGCTTTAAAATTTTTGCTATAATTTTTCTTATTGTTAGTGCTATTTAAAAATAATTTTTGTATTTAACACTATTTTTCTTCATTTATTTACATGAATTAAAAATTTTCTATTACATGTAATAAGTATTAACCCAAGTACTGATTTTAGGGGGAGATTTGAATGCTATTGTCTTAGACTTCTAAGACATATAGTAAGAGAAAGGGTTCCAATACTGTTTCTTTTCTTTAGCAGTATAGTAGTAATGCCGCAATTTTCTGTTGCTTTCTGGGTAAAAGAAAGATTTGTTTTTCAGTAGATGGCTTACCAAATAACTTTAGAGCTCACCCACTTCAATTGGACCCCTCCAGTGACTCTTCTAATAGCATTGATGGCCCAGATCATGTAAAATCCACTTCATCATTACATGAAACAAAGAAAGCAAATGCTGGAATTATTCATGGTGCATGTTTAACCCTTACTGATCATGATAGAATTCGACAGTTTATACAAGAGTTCACATTTCGGGGCCTTTTGCCACATATAGAGAAAACGATTCGGCAGTTAAATGATCAGGTAAGATTTAATTATTTGCATTAGTATTTTTTAAAATTTCAGGAAATAGTAAACTTGGGAATATAGTAGTATAAGTTTGAGTGTATGTTTTTATTTTTAAAATAGACCAATATTAGTATTTATTAACTTATTATCAGTGATGAAATTCTAGTAAATCCTAGAAGAGGCTTATTTATTTTTATTAGGGATTTTGGATAATTTTCTTTAAATCATTGTTATTAAAGTGCACATTTGCTTACTCTTAAAACTTTTTATTTAGACTTTTTTCTTTTCTATGTAAATAAAGAAAACTAAACTCATGTTTGTCAACATATTTCATTTGTTTTCTTAGCTAATATCAAGAAAAGGTTTGAGTCGATCTCTATTTTCTGCAACTAAAAAATGGTTTAGTGGCAGTAAAGTTCCAGAAAAGAGTGTTAATGAGCTAAAAAATACATCTGGATTGCTGTGAGTAAAATATTACTGTTTTTAGTTTTCCTGTATTTAACTCTGATTAATGTTTAACTAATGATGTTCTGCAAAAAATGTCTGTATCTCTAGTTTCTTAGTTTCAGTTTGGTCAAAACTCCAGTAGATAAGAATTGTGACCATAAATAAGTTATATCAAATTTTAAAAAAACCTATAAGTAATTGGTATCTAAAAATAAATAAGATCACAGGGAGGTCACATTATTGGGTCTGTTTTCCTTAAAAAGATGAGTTGGATTAGGTATTCATTGATAACTCTTCTTTATTAAAGTACTGAGGTCTAGTAATTCTAAGACATAGCATGTATTTAGAAATTTTCTCTAAAATCTGGTTTTAAGGGAAAATAAAATTCATTTTAGATTTTTTTTTTTGACTACATAAAGGTGAGTCACCTGGAATTGATCATTTGCTTCCTAATTTGACCATGGAGAAAGTGCTTGCCTTCTGCTGAGAAATTCTCAATATAGGGACATAAATTATATAGATACAGATGTAACAATCTGTTTCCAGATATCTTTGAGAAATTCGACCTCCTTGGAGGTAGAATTTTTATAAGACAGGATCAGGTTTTCGTATGTTTTGGACAATTGGGCATCTTTTTAGACATTTTGTAATATTTAATGGCTTAGCAATCATAGATTCTGAATTCCATTTTTTGTTTTGTATCTACAGGTATCCACCAGAAGCACCAGAGCTTCAGATCAGGAAAATGGCTGACCTGTGCTTTTTGGTGCAGCACTATGATTTGGCGTACAGTTGCTATCATACTGCAAAGAAAGATTTTCTTAATGATCAAGCAATGCTTTATGCAGCTGGTGCCTTGGTTGGTATTCCGTAGTACTATAATTTCTTGTTCCTGCTACCATGAATGACTTAGAAATTTTTCTTCATGAAATGGCAAGCAGAATTTTCCCTAGGGATAAAGTTGTACTCAGGGAGCACATAATGCTTTATAGATTTTGAATTAATTGATGATAACTTGATGGATTTCTATTAAATTAGTATCTTCAAACATGGTCATACATGAGAGTTTCTTAGATTTGATTAATACTTTCTATTTAATTTGAATTATAGTTTGTACTGTAGTCCCAGTATAAGAACGTCTCTTTTTTAGAGGATTCTTTTTTATGTTTTGAAAAATGTTTTAAAATTGTTCAAAATGTTTTTTTCTGATCTAAGACCATTTATTGGTTAAGAACTTGTATTTTGGTGTGTGACAAACTTTCATCTTAGGCAAGTTACTGAACATCTCTAAGCCTTAGTTTTCTCATCTGTGGAATGTGAATCCTAAATATGGTTAGATGAGGTACTAGGTTTGTAAAGTGTCTGGCACACTACCTTATATTTAGGCTGTCAATAGGCATTGGCAATGTTAGTTTTGTAATTGATATAAAACCTAGGTGTTTCAGAAAGTATTTTCTGTGCTGCCTTATAAACTTTTACTGTATTTGAAAAGTTGTCATAAATATGTTTGTAATCTACTTTCTGTGCTTAGAAAAGAGTAAACTAGCATGGTTACTTTCTACATAGTCTATTTAAACAACAGGACACATGACTTACAGGGAAACTAGGATTCATTTCTTTTAGGGTAATTTATCCCACATAAGGACAGATTGCCCTGCATGTAACAGCTACATATAGAAAAGTTATAAAATTGTTCTTGGTTTTAAATGATAAATGAAAAACATTAAAATTTTCCAATTGGATAAGGTATGCAAGGATTTTTATGTTCTTTTTTTATTAGAACAAAGTGAGTTGCTGGAATATAAAAATATGAGCTGAAAGAGCATGCCACTAATGGAGAAAAGGGAAAGGGATATTTTCAGAGAACCAGTATTTTTCCCCATCTCATCTTCATTCGATGTTGAACAAAGCATACCATTGGCCATTTGATTTAAAAAATAATGCAACGTGCTTGTGCACAGACAGCAGTTACTTTATGTTCAGTTAAAGAATGGGGAAGGGGAAAAGGAAAGAACAGAGAAACTGTACAGCAGTAGTCAGGATGTGGTGGAACCAAATTGCAGCGTTCTAACTGAGAATGTCTTCTTGGTCTGGAGGAACAGAATTCTGGAGTTAAGTAGCAGGTTCCCTCTTTGGTAGAAACCTCTTGTCTTCCACTGGAACACATCAGTTGTATCTTCAGCCTCCATTTCCAACTGTGCAGGTGTGTCTGTTTCATTGATTGGCATCCAGACAAATGGGAATCTGGTCTGGCTCCTTGACAAAGCCTCTTGTTCACAGTAGGCTTCCGTTAGTTTACTAAGTGGCGTGTGCCTCTTGATGTTAAACTGCGCCACAGAGCCCTTCTGTCCTGCCCCCTTCACATGACGAGGATCATCATTCTCAGTCTTGACTTCTACCTTGGGCTTTTCATTGGCCATGGCATGTGCAGGAGTCTCCTCAGCTGTTGCTTCAAAAAAGCGGTGCCAGGTCCACACCAAAGGGGCATATGAGCGTGTGGCAGGAGGAGGCGGCGGCAGTGGTGGCAGAGGCAAAGAGCACAAGTCATGTGCTCCCTTCCCCACTCTGTGTGCCTGTGTAGTCTTCTTAAAAACATGTAAGCTATAAACATCAGTGTGAAGAATAGAAATACATAAGACTCTACTTCATTGATAATTACCATGTAGATAACCTGTTTAATAACTGCCATCTATTTTGCATTTATTTTAATACTGTATCTTTAAAAATAAGATAGTAATTTTAAAAAGTAAAGCTAAAATAAAAAAGTCATCTAACTTTTAAAAAACCTTTAAGAACTGAAAATGTTGATGAATAAAAGTATTTGAAAAAGTATATGGATTGTCCTTGGCTAGACAGCCTGTAGTCTGTGGTTAACTAACATAAGCTAATAGAAAATCACAAACACTTAAATGTTATTTCATCAATACTTTATAACATAAGTTCATAATTTCAAAATTGTGCATAATGTATCTGCAAATTGAAAGTTTGGAAAAATCTTATGGCACAAAATTTGTATGATTTTATCGTATTTGAGCTTTTTCATTTCTGTCTACAATCTGATTAATACTGCATTTAAACCATTTAGATGGAGGCAAATTAGTGGCATATTGAGCATATTAGTAGAGGCATATGAAGGAAAAATAACTGAACACTGGAAAGTAAAGGCATAGCTACTATAACATATGCACACCTAAAAATCATTGTAGTCTATAATTACCCTAAAAATCATAAGCCTTAGAGAAAAATTGATCTGGTAGAGTCCTCATAAAAGCTATGTATCTTTGTAACCAGAGAATAAGATGCCGTGTGAGGCAGCTTAGCATGGTGGAAGTTATCCCAAGAAATAAAAAAAGTACACAAAACCAGTTTGTGAACCCTGGAGTGGGGAAAAGAACTCGTAACCAGTGGAATTGTCGTGAACGTAAGCATGGAAAGAAGTGCAGCCTGCCTTGAGCAAGAGCTGTGCAAGGCTGGGAGTATACATCGCTAGAGAGACGCCCCCTGCTCCCCAGTCACACACATAACAAGGAGTAGGCATTCATTTTTTATTTTCTTAAAGCACAGATTACAAAAGCTCCTGCTTGGGCAACAGCTAAGTTGAGAGCTTTTTCCTTTCTTGCTGAAGGTTATAAGTCTATATTTGCTATTTTTGATCCCCTTGCCTAAGAAAAACTATTTTTGGATGAATAAAAATTCTGTTTGTACTGATACCACCTTCCTATTTACCATTCACATAATAGGTAATTGATCACAAACTATACTGCCTGCCCTTTTTGATGAAAATTAAGATACTTAATTATTTTTAACTATAAAGTTAAAAGGTACATCACAGAAAACCAAAAAAAATTTTTTGGAGAAATACAGTTTATTTTGTAGTTTAATTTGTCATAACAGCTGAAGGTTAAGGAGGTCATTCCAGTTCTTGACTAAAGTCTTTGTAAAATGTGTTAACCCATTACTGTATACTGTAAGAAATGATTTAATGGTTGATTATTGAAGATCATACAGTTTCTTGGGGGTGATCATTCTGAATGTTCTCATTGTATTCTTAGAAATTGTTAGCTTGTATGTATATTGACTAGTGATTTCTTGTAGAATTAAATTAGAAAGTGACTTAGAATTCGAAGCCTATTTTTCTTACAGGATTTTTTCCTTAGTACACTTTTATTGGTGTATGTATGTGTGTGTGTGTGTGTTTGTATGTAGTATATATAGTGCATATGTAGCAAATATAATGTATTTTTATATAGTATTATACAATATATGTGGGGCTTCCCTGGTGGCTCAGATGGTTAAGAATCTGCCTGCAGTGCAGGAGACCTGGGTTCAAGGTTGGGAAGATCCCTAGAGAAGGGAATGGCTACCCACTCCAGTATTCTTGCCTCAAGAATTCCATGAACAGAGAAGTCTGGTGGGCTACAGTTCATGGTATCTCAAAAAGTCAGGCATGACTGAGTGACTGACATTTCCATTTTCAAGCTATATATGTAATGTATTTTAGTTTTTTTGTGTAGTATAGAACCCTATGTGTATTCATTATATTTATTAGTTATAATATAAGCTAGTTAAGAAAACATGATGTTTCAGAGCCATAGGAAATTTTGTCACATGGAGATCACATATTTTCATTCAATTTCTTCAATAAATTTTTGCGCTGGATGCTGAGGATACAGATATTTTGAAACAGGTAGGGTTCATACTGTCATGGAACTTAAACAGTCTGTCAGGTTAAAGGCTTTACTCATATCCCAATTTTTACATAAATTATTTTTGTGTTTTTTCCTCTATTTTAAAAACTGTTGCAGAAAAGTGTTTATTCATCCTAAAAGTAGGTTGACATTAGTAAATTTCCCCCTGATTTATGGAAGTTTCATTTATTTCTAGTTAAATTTTTATTAAAAGTTGGTCTATATGAGACTACAAGTATGAATGTAATATAGTATTTTACTAAGAGTCCAAAACCTTCATTTTTATTTTCATTTCTTTTCTCTGTTTTGGCTCCACAGTGAGGCATGCAGGATCCCAGTTCCCCACTAGGGATGGAACCCGTGCCTCCTGCACTGGGAGCACGGAGTCTTAACCACTGGACTGCCAGGGAAGCCCCTCACCTTCATTTTTAAATCCTTTAGCACCATTGTATATTATTTGAACTATTAATGGAATGGGTCTTTGAAGTAAGGAGTCCTAAAAAGTTGACAGATCGGTTTCAGAAATGATTTTTGTGCCTTCTGATACAGAATATGAACCCTAGAGTTTGTAAGAGGTGAAAGGTATATAGTACAAGTTGTTATGAGCTCTGATTTCAAATATCAAAGCCAGTAAATTGGAAACAGATGCAGTCTGTTTCTCTCTCTATGGTTCTATCATTGGTCCATTCTCTAGTCTCTAAGGAACAGGCAGTCACGAGGAGGTGGCAGCAGAAATCTTACTTGATAGTTACAGACCATGACCAAAAGTGTTTACTAGGTCTTCTTGAAAAACATTCATTTAAATAGTGACAGACTTTGGAATGTGATTGGAGAACTTTAAAACTGAAAACATATAAATGTAATTATTTCCAAGTCTGCATTAGGCTATCAAATTTATATATGTGGCTACATAAAAAAACTCAGTGAACTGCATTCCAAATTTTAGACTCTGAATGCTAAACTGACGGCAAGAATTTTCTCGTTTTGAAATACTGTGATGTCTTTTCCTCTAGGAAATGGCAGCTGTGTCAGCTTTTCTTCAGCCAGGAGCACCCAGGCCATACCCTGCACATTATATGGATACAGCAATTCAGACATACAGGGATATCTGCAAGTAGGTGACTAGAATATTTATGTTCTATCCCTTTAGAGATAAACTTGACATTTATATTGTAATTAAATATAAGTGGTTCTTTGTTTTTTTATGTTTTAATCTTAAGCTCTCAAATCAAGTTAATATATAAATGAGGTGATGATTTAAAACTAGTGTTTTACTACATTTTCCTTTCCTGGAAGGATTTATAGTTAGGAATTAGTTAAATGTAATGTTGAACTTACTTGTTTCATTGAGGGTGATTTGTGTTTTGAGAACATTTTTAACTTTAACTACTATAAAACCAGGAATTAGCTAGTTTGAACTTTTCCTTGTTAAATAGGCAGATACAGAGAGGTAGATAATGGCCTCAGGAAGAAAATGAGAAACGTTTTGTACGTGTAGTGAGTTCTGTTGAAACTCCATGGAAGTTAGAACTCTCCACCTGTAAAGGAGACTATGAAAGTTGGTCCAGAGAGGGTTTCATGGTATGTTTGAGGAATAGACCTTTAAAGAAAGGTGGTTGGGATTTGAGAACCATAAAGATATTTCAGGAATTTTGGTTGGCAGGAACAGTATTTTGGATGTAACATTATTGGAGAAAAGGAAGAGAGTCTGGGCTAGATTAGAGGGTTTTGTGTATATGGAAAGGTGTTTTGAGAGAAATCAGTGTGGGAGAACCTTAACTCTCATTTATCACTATTTTTAAGCTGTGGTTAAGATTTGTGTTTAATAAATGGGGAGTTACTGAATATTTGAGTAGAGCTTTGACATGGTTATTTTTCAGAAAGATTAATTCTAGCCTTGGAAAAATTAAAAGATGAGGACACGAAGGCAGCTTTGTCTGCTATAGTGTTGAAGTGGTAGTAGTAGTCATAATAATGTGTTTAGAATACAGCACTGGTAATAAAGATTAACACTGTTAGCACTCAGCGTTTACCACTGTGCCAAAGTAACTTATATGCTCATTTAATCTTTACAACAAATGTATGAAATGGTGCATACTGTTATTACTGCATTCTACAGGCAAGGAGATTGAAACAAAAGAGTTTAACTTGCTGGAATGGGTGAATTTAACTCAGATGATCATTGTATCTACTACTGTGGGCAATAATCCTTTAGAGGAAATGGAGTAAACTTCATAGTCAGCAAAAGAGTCTGAAATGCAGTATTTGGATGCAATTTCAAAAACGACAGAATGATCTCTGTTTGTTTCTAAGGCAAACCATTCAATATCATGGTAATCCAAGTCTGTGCCCCAACCAGTAACTCTGAAAAAGCTAAAGTTGAACGGTTCTATGAAGATCTACAAGACCTAGAACTAACACCCAAAAAAGATGTCCTTTTCATTATAGGGGACTGGAATGCAAAAGTAGGAGGTTAAGAAACACCTGGAGTAACAGGCAAATTTGGCCTTGGAGTACAGAATGAAGCAAGGCAAAGGCTAATAGAGTTCTGCCAAGAGAATGCACTGGTCATAGCAAACACCCTCTTCCAGCAACACAAGAGAAGACGCTACACATGGACATCACCAGATGGTCAACACTGAAATCAGATTGATTTTATTCTTTGTAGCCAAAGATGGAGACTCTCTGGACAGTTAGCACAAACAAGACCGGGAGCTGACTGTGGCTCATATCATGAATTCCTTATAGCCAAATTCAGAGTTAAATTGAAGAAAGTAGGGAGAACCACTAGACTATTTGGATATGACCTAAATCAAATCCCTTATGATTATACAGTGGAGGTGAGAAATAGATTCAAAGGATTAGATATGATAGACAGAGTGCCTGAGGAACTATGGATGGAGGTTCATGACATTGTGCAGCAGACAGGGATCAAGACCATCTCCAAGAAAAAGAAATGCAAAAAAGCCAAATGGTTGTCTGATGAGGCCTTAGAAATAGCTGTGAAAAGAAGAGAAGCGAAAAACAAAGGAGAAAAGGAAAGATATACCCACTTGAATGCAGACTTCCAAAGAATAGCAAGGAGAGAGAAGAGAGCCTTCCTAAGCGATCAATGCAAAGAAATAGAGGAAAACAATAGAATGGGAAAGACTAGAGATCTCTTCAAGAAAACTAGAGATACCAGGGGAACATTTCATGCAAAGATGGGCTCGATAAAGGACAGAAATGGTATGCACCTAAGAGAAGCAGGAGATATTAAAAAGAGGTGGCAAGGATACACAGACGAACTATACAAAAAAGATCTTCATGACCCAGATAATCACAAAGGTATGGTCACTCACCTAGAGCCAGACATCCTGGAATGCAAAGTCAAGTGGGCCTTAGGAAGCATCACTATGAACAAAGCTAGTGGAGGTGATGATATTCCAGTTGAGTTATTTCAAATCCTAAAAGACGATGCTGTGAAAGTGCTGTACTCAGTATGCCAGCAAATTTGGAAAACTCAGCAGTGGCCACAGGACTGGAAAAGATCACTTTTCATTCCAGTCCCAAAGAATGCCCAAAGTACTACACAATTGCACTCATCTCACATGCTAGTAAAATATTGCTCAAAATTCTCCAGGCCAGGCTTCAACAGTATGTAAACCATGAACTTCCAGATGTTCAAGCTGGTTTTAGAAAAGACAGAGGAACCAGAGATCAAATTGCCAACATCCATTGGATTATTGAAAAAGCAAGAGAGTTTCAGAAAAACATCTGCTTTATCGACTATGCCAAAGCCTTTGACTGCATGGATCACTACAAACTCTGGAAAATTCTTCAAAAATGGGCATACCAGACCACCTGACCTGCCTCTTGAGAAATCTGTATGCAGGTCAGGAAGCAGTAGTTAGAACTGGACATGGAACAACAGACTGGTTCCAAATTGGGGAAGGAGTACATCAAGGCTATATATTGTCACCTTGCTTATTTAACTTATATGCAGAGTACATCATGAGAAACGCTGGGCTGGATGCAGCGTAGGCTGAAATCAAGATTGCCGGGAGAAATATCAATAACCTCAGATATGCAATTGACACCACCCTTATGGCAGAAAGGGAAGAAGAACTTAAGAGCCTTTTGATGAAAGTGAAAGAGGAGAGTGAAAAAGTTGGCTTAGAGCTCAACATTCAGAAAACGAAGATCATGGCATCTGGTCCTCACTTCATGGGAAATAGATGGGGAAGCAGTGGAGACAATGAAAGTCTTTATTTTGAGGAGCTCCAAAATCACTGCAGATGGTGACTGCAGCCATGAAATTAAAAGACACTTGCTCCTTGGAAGAAAAGTTATGCAGAACCTAGACAGCATATTAAAAAGCAGACATTACTTTGCCAACAAAAGTCTGTTGAGTCAAGGCTGTGGTTTTTCCAATCGACATGTATGGATGCAGAGAAGGCAATGGCACCCCACTCCAGTACTCTTGGCCTGGAAAATCCCATGGACGGAGGAGCCTGGTAGGCTGCAGTCCATGGGGTCGCTAAGAGTCAGACACAACTGAGCGACTTCACTTTGACTTTCATGCATTGGAGAAGGAAATGGCAGCCCACTCCAGTGTTCTTGCCTGGAGAATCCCAGGGACCAGGGAGCCTGGTGGGCTGCCGTCTATGGGGTTGCAGAGTCAGACATGACTGAAGTGACTTAGCAGCAGCAGCAGCATGAATGGATGTGAAGAGTTGGACTATAAAGAAAGCTGAGCTCAGCTCTGAAGAATTGATGCTTTTGAACTGTGATGTTGGAGAAGACTCTTGAGAGTCCTTTGGACTGCAAGGAGATCCAACCAGTCCATTCTAAAGGAAATCAGTCCTGACTATTCAATGGAAGGACTGATGTTGAAGCTGAAACTCCAATACTTTGGCCACCTGATGCAAAGAACTGACTCATTTGAAAACACCCTGATGCTGAGAAAGATTGAAGGCGGGAGGAGAAGGGGATGACAGAGGATGAGATGGTTGGATGACATCAGTGACTCAGTGAACATAAGTTTGAATAAGCTCTGGGAGTTGGTGATGGACAGGGATGCCTGGCATGCTGCAGTCTATGGGGTCACAAAGAGTTGAAAACGACTGAGCAACTGAACTGAAGGGCATGCAGTTGATAAATGGTTGAGCCAGTGTCAAATCTTGCCCTTTTAATAATTGTTTGAGAATATATTGGAAGTTTCTGGCAGAAGAAACAGCCTTCTGTCAAAGAGGAACCTTTGAAGAATTTTGAAAAAGAGTTTCAGAAGGTGGAAGAACTATGAGAGGGAGGCAGTAAGGAAGCCTGAAGTCCTTTAAATTCCTTTAAAGTCCTTTCTCCACAAAGGGCTAGAATTCTCATAAAGTCCCATAAAGTCCTTTCTCTGAGATGATTTTCTTTGTCTTCATGAAGCCCAGAGCTTTTAGGGAGGTTCATGTAGAATGATGCAAGACAAAAGTGAAAATATCCATTGACCCAGATAGCTATATGACAGTCTGGTTTTGTCCTCCTGTTCACAACAGATTGTATGCTTTTTCTAAATACACTCTTAACTGTCATGCATTTACCATATAATCCTCCTCCTAAGTTACCATGATTGGTAAGGTTTATCATAAACATAATAGATATTTGGGGATAAATTAGAAACACTACATTAGTTATACATATCAATTTTAAGAATCTCCCCGATCTGAGAAATATTAAAATATAAATAAATTTTCTTAAAATACAGGAAATACAGTGTACTTTACCAGGGCCCTTAGAATACCACACCCCACTTTTTAACTGATGCAGTCCTATTTATCTGGATAAATTTCTTATGAAACTTTCCCTTCCCTCCTTTATCTCTCGTATCATAATGAAAATTAGTTGTCCTCTATTCATTATCTGTTTTACATCAGTTTCTGCTTTTAGATAGGAATTGTGTTTTAGAAACGCTTGCCTCTGTAGCACTTCCACTGCTTGACACACTGAGTTTAAAATGTTGCTTAAAGAAACAGTAAAGTCCTAGACTTGTGGTAGCCTTCTGACTTCATAACTGATCATATGGGGGAATATGTGAAGACAAAAATAAAACAATTTGCGTTAGATTTACAAAGTTCACTAAAGATTCTCTAAGAACTGAGCGTTTTGAGCGTGTTGTAGTATATGTAAGTTGTTTAGTTGCTAAGTTATGTCCGACTCTTTGTGACCCCATGGACTGTAGCCTACCAGGCACCTCTGTCCATGGGATTTCCCAGGAAAGAATACTTGAGTGGGTTGCCATTTTTTTCTCCAAGGGATCTTCCCAGCCCAGGGATTGAACCCATGTCTCCTATGTCTTCCATATTGGCGGGCGGATTCTTTACCACTGAGCCACCTGGGAAGCCCAAAACATTCTCTCAAATAGTCATAAATACCAACCCTCTAAGAAATATCATGGTTTGTAGAAAGTTTATGGCAGATCACTACAGTAATTTTGGAAGCAATGAATTGTTTTTTAAAAGTATAACTATTCAGAATGGCCTTCAAGTTAGTGATCTTTGGTTGTAATTTTAAGGTCAAGTGGTATTTTCATTAAGGATTAGAATGTAAAATGAGAAGAACTTTGTGGCTTCAGTTGACCCTTGATCAAAATGGGTTTGAACTCTGTGGGTCCAACTTATACATGTATTTTTTCACAAAATATGTACTGCAGTAGTACTACACAATTCTAAGTTGGTTGAATCCATGGATGTGTAACTGTGGGTACTGAGGGCCAACCACATATGTTTGACTACACTGGGCAGTCAGCAACCCCACCCCCCGACTTGTTCTAGGGTCAGCTGTATTTCTGAACAAAAGGATTCCATCTTGAAATTTCTCAGTTTTCATTTATTTTTATTCAGGAATAAATAGTCCAATTCTAGATTTTTGATGGTAGAAGTACATGAGAAAAATCAGCTGATTTCATATTTTCAAAAAGAAGATTTTGGTCAGGAACAGCTAGACAGCACTAGCTCCTCGATATCTCCAGGTGAAACATCCCGATGGTACTACCCCAGAGAAAATGTCTCATTATTCCTAAAAGTAATCAGTAAAATGAAATACACATAACCAGAGTTTACAGTAAGGAAAGAAAAGAAATCTGTGTGAAATGTGTACCTTCCTTTATGTCTGAAAGCAGGTTTTGTTTACTAACTGCTGGTTCTGGTTATGTTCTAGCATTTTTCATATAGGAAATGTGACTTTGTATTGTGTTCTTCTTTTTTCTTTAAACATTTATTTATTTGACTGTGCCAGGTTTTGGTTGTGGCACATGGCGTCTTTAGTTGAGACATGTGAGGTCTAGTTCCCTGACCAAGGATTACACCTGGGCCCCCTGCATTGGGAGTGCAGTGTCTTAGCCACTAGACCACCAGGGAAGCCTCCTTATATAATTATACAATGATACAAAGTCATGATGAGTTAAGAGAATTGTTTGAAGTTGTTTTATTTAACCATTTTTGGTAAGTGGAAAGCAAGGATACGGATTTCTTTTAGAATTGGAAATTTTTGTTGAACTCATGGTTACTGTGATATACTAAAATATCATTGTAGTGCTAATTATATTTTTCTTGACTTTTTTTCTTTAGGAATATGGTATTGGCTGAAAGATGTGTATTGCTTAGTGCTGAAATCTTAAAAAGCCAAGGCAAATATTCAGAGGCTGCAGCTCTCCTAATACGGTTGACCAGTGAGGTACTAAAACTGTGTAGTACTTGTTTTAATTAGTATTGTTTCATATTTTTAAAAATATTTTCTTTCTTCTTGAGAAGGTTATGCAGAACGAAATTAAAGGGGGACCTCTTTTTTGGAATTTATAACCTGGCTACTTTAGTAATTTGTAGAATTAATTTTAAATGCAATGTTTTGTAAACAGGATTTATTTTATTTACACATTTTATTAAGTCTACATGATTATTAACCACAACCATCCATTGTATGTCTTCTGTGAATTAGGTTTTGACTTATGGATAACAGTATTTTTTTTTTTTCTGTTCACTACTGATCTGTTTTTTATTTTATTTTATTTTATTTTTTTAATTTTTATTTTTACTTTATTTTACTTTACAATACTATATTGGTTTTGCCATACATTGACATGAATCCACTACGGGTGTACATGCGTTCCCAAGCATGAACCCCCCTCCCACCTCCCTCCCCATAACATCTCTCTGGGTCATCACCGTGCACCAAGGATAACAGTATTTAAAGCAACATGCATATACATCATTTCTGATGTAAAATCAATACTTAAGAATATTCGGGAATTTTAAATTTTGTTTTTATTCATATGAACTTGTTAAATCATCCTAAACATTTTAAAAATTCTATATTATGAATATTTCAAAAGGAGGAAAAACCTGCTCATAGCTGCTATTTCAGGTTTCCAACAATATTAAATTGCATTGACTATAGGCTTGTAAAGAATGGCAGTAATATGATTAAAGACATGTTTTTTTAGATGAGTGCTCAAGAACAGAAAAAACAAACACCTTTGTTTGCCCCTTAAATATTAACTTAACCTAGGGTTTTAACCCTTGGACCATTGTACCTTTTTACTTTTGTGTAATCTATTTACAGTTATGATTTTCACTCTCAAATCTCTCCAGCCCTGGAGCTTTAGATTTGAATGGCCTGGAGCTTTAGATTTGAATGACCAACTGTCTTTTAGACTCACCTACTCAAGTGTTTCCAATGCACCTTTGAGTCCACATGTCAATAACTAAACTTAATAGTTTGTAGATCATGATTTTAAATTCTAGCCAAGCAGCTCCTAATTTGCTCAAGGCAGAAACTATTTGAGATG
Organism: Budorcas taxicolor; assembly: GCF_023091745.1. Classification (NCBI taxonomy): domain Eukaryota; kingdom Metazoa; phylum Chordata; class Mammalia; order Artiodactyla; family Bovidae; genus Budorcas; species Budorcas taxicolor. The sequence goes on from NC_068931.1 coordinate 25,925,855, forward strand.
CTCCTGTAGTCTTCTATACTGTTAGTGACACAGATGTTTTAACTTCTTAAATATGTGTTCTTTCTATAACTTAAAATATTTCACTTATCTTTCTCTTTTTAAAATCCCTCCTATTACTGTCCTGGTTCGTGTCCTTAATGTCCTTCTCCTGGACTTCGTCCCATTTCATCTTTTCTTCACCTCAGTTCAGTGGTTCCGATATCAGTCAGATCCTTCAGATAGTACCCAGGTTGTCTTCAGTGTGTTTGTCGTGCCCTCTTATATGCTGTGAGACCGCCATATCATATATTGAAAATGTATAAGCTGTTAGCTTCTTGAGGATAGGAAACTGTTTCTTTCAATGTTATTTTTCCCTAGTGCCTAACACTGGGTTTGAAACATGGTATATGATTTACAGATGTTTGTTAAGCTGAACCACTAATTATTCTAAAAAGTTTCTTTAGAATACAACTAAGTAGGCTAAGGGATGATATTAAAAATATTTTATAATTGATACTGTGTGGACACTGACCAATATGAACAGTTGTCAGACATTAAACTGTTTGGTAGAGCTGAGTATAGGTTCTTGAGTGTGTTGATGTTCTGTCTATTAATAAATAATCTTAACTTAGGTTTGAATATGTTGGCCATGTTTTTCAGCCTAGGAATTATCAGTGACTGTAAAAGGAGTTTATGGTTTAGAAGCTTGGAATAAAATCTCTTTTATTAGAGCAGATTCTTGTGTCTCATTGTAACATTATTTTCTTTCACTGTTTTTTCTTTCCAACTCTTTTTTTTTTTTTAACCCTTTTTCAAACCTGGATGATTTATTTTGTCATGAAATTCTAGAAAATTTGTCATTGTCTTTTACTGCTTTGGGGTGAAAGATGGGGGTGAATGTGTGTATTTCCCTGGAAGCTGTGATTTTTAGTGGCCTTTTCTACTGTGCTTTTCAGGTATTTCTTTGAAGTAACTTGAAAGTAGAGACTGCTAGGCATAATGTGTCTAAGATTATTAAATTTTAGCTAATAATTTATATTTATTGTACTTTTGTTTACTGGAAAAGCTGTATAAAATGAGAAGTGCATTTATCCTGAGGATAGAGAACTGAGTCACATAGTCTTGACACTTAGGAATTGTTTTTCCTAGTTTTTTGTTAATACCGTTATAGCACTTGACAGCTGTGAGGCCTGGATGAAAAGAGTTGAGCTCTGAGTTTGTTGTTTGCACTGTAAGTCTGTGGGCAAGTGGACCGTATTCTCGGGTCATGTTCTGGGATTTTCAGCATGGCAGAGCAAATGCGGCTTAATGATAAAACATGGCACATTTATCAGCACATAGGTAGTATGTCTAAATTTGGTGCTTTAAAGCATGATGCTTTCCCTCTACTTGTGTCTGTATTTCTGTGTTGAACATTTATTTTGGTCGTATAATGCTTTTTGTGTGTTACTCCCATTTAAATGCAAATAAATCAGCTTATCAGAGGTATAGTAATAGCAGCAGTTTTTTTAATAAATTTCTCCAGCTTGGGAGGAACTGTTCTGTTTCTCTGGTAAGTTGATCAGCTGTTAGCACCTTTCCTATTAATTTCACAGTTATGCAAAGGAAAAAATCTTAGTGCCATGCCATCCTTGAGATCTGATTCACTGAAGTTTGTTGTCTTTATCAACTGCGTTTTTATGGCAGTTTTTACTGAATCCTCTACCCCAAGTGATTTTATAGCTGGTTGTGGGCAAAGTTCACAGACTGGAGTTCTTGCTGAAGTGGCAACCATGGGTTTTTTCTTTTCTCAGCTCCTCAGAGAGCATGCATGATGGCCTTGTCATAGCATGGTTGTGAACTGCCACTGAAGTAAAATTGTATACTTCAAACATTCAAAGCCTCTGCTTTCTGGATAAAACTATCCCTCTGTGACATTCTGCCATTTTTCTTCCGTCAACACTGATGATAGTTAGCATTCTTTTCTGGTCCATTTTTTGACTTCAAAGCAATGTTTTCCTACTTTAGGTGTCTCTGTAAGACAGGAACCAAGCAAAGAACAAAGCTGCAGTGAGATATAAGTGCAGTGTTTAGCCCTGCAGATCAACTCTCAGCAGCTTTACTGAACACAGGAGGCACATTTTGCTTCAGCTAAGTTAATATATGCTGTGGACTTTGCAGGTCTTTCTTGAATTGGTCAATCCAGGAGACTGCTGGGGGTTTACTGTCCTGGTTCTCAGTTGATGTACAATCTTAATAGAATCATTACACACCACCACAATTATCTAGTATATATTCCTTATTTTAATCAGAATGTCCAGGATTGCTGCCCACCAAGTTTTGCAGGATAATGAAGCTTTGTAGAGAATTAAGATGTTTCTATGCTCTGTGTGTGCATGTATGTGTGTGTGTGTGTGGATGTGTGTGCATTGCTGGGAATAAACTTGAGAAATTTATCAGACTTAAACTGACTCCATTGAGAAACCTAAATTCCAAAATAGAATTAGAGGGTATCTACCTGTTCTAGATATTAATGATAAAGTAATAGAATAGAATGAGAATTTAAATGCTACATATGATTGGCTGTCATTGTGTCATATTAGTGGGAAATGTTATATTATTCACTGAATGGTATTGTGACACCTGATTAGCTGATTCCTGTCTTATTCATTGCATAATATAATTATAGCTTGATTAAAATATGAAAAAACAAAACAACCTTGAAGAAAATATGGAGCTTCGCAGGTAGCACAGTGGTAAAGAATCTGCCTGCCGCTGTAGGAAATGCAGGAGACATGCGTTTGGTCCCTGGGTCAGGAAGATCCCTGGAGTAGGAAATGGCAACCATTCTTTGCCTGGAAAATTCTGTGAACAGTGGAGCCTGGCGGGCTGCAGTCCGTAGGGTCACAAAGAGGCGGACATGACTGCGTGACTGAACATACAGATGCACACCCAGAGAAGAGAATATGGAAGAGCATTTTTTAAATTTAGGAATGATCACATTCTTTCTTAGTTTGATGCAGTATTTTGAAGCCATGAAAGTGAAGATAGTGTTTGACTACTAAAGAATAGACTCTTATAGTAAAACTGGGAAATACCATTTACAAATGTATGACAAAGGCTTAATATTGATTAAGTGTACAAAGGTTCTTACAAACTAGATAATCACAAAAACCCATTCACACATGGGCATAACAGGCAGTTTGCAGAAAAAGTACAAAGACCCTTAAACCTATGTTAGATGAACAGCCTTACTATTAAAGAAGTCTAAGTTGAGGAACTAAGTATTATTTTTCTTTTATGGAAGGTCAAAAATCTTAAAATTTATTTTTGACTGGGTAGAGTAGAAAATAAACTCTTACTCTCTGAGAGTTTTTTACTGATATAACCTTTTTGTACCAATATACATTATATATTGATTGGAATTTGAAGTATATGCATAGCTTTCATTAACTCAGCACTTCTATTTCCAAACACTTGTCTAATAAAAATATTTGTTTGTACAGTTATTAAAAAATATTTTTAAAGATGTTTATGGAAGATTTTTTTTTTGTAGTAAAAATTTGTGGCAATATTGAATCAATCAAGTGGAGACTATATTAATAAATTATGCATTTATATAGAATACAGTGTGGCTTTAAAAGAAATGAGAGATGTAGATGTTTTGGAAGGATGTAAATGATCCTAAGGTAAAAAGTGAGATAATACTCTGTGTAATACTATTTCTGTATAAGAAAGTATGAGTATCAAAGCTGTGGCATTTGACATATAAGTGCATACCTATTTAGAAGGAGAGAAGTGACACAGGCTGGCGCCATGCTAGTAATGGCAGTTATCCCGGAGTCAGATGAGGCATGAAGTAGGGAAGAAAGATGCTTCCTTTTTTTCTTCAAACATTCATTCTTAAAGGGAAAAATAAAGAGGCCATATTTAATAATTTTTTAAGAAGAAAGCATTTTCCTAAAAAAAATAGAGAAGTAAGCGCCCTGTCTTCCCCAAGTAATTCTGATGCCTTGGTTAACAACTGCTTGTTAATTGTACATTCCTAATTTTCCCACTCACTAGCTTTTGGATCTAATTAAGAAAATCATCTGATCATTTAGCTTTTGTTATGAGGGGGTCTGAAATAGATAATATCTACCATTTACTGAATGCTTTTCCTCAGATGCTTCCGCTCTGGTATAATTTTATGATTGCTATGGAGATAGTTGCAGTAATCAATAGTCTATGAACACTTTTTAATGTGACTATAATTTGTTGAAATTGTTGCATTTAAAGTCAATGTTTTCTGTTTTCAACTTTCCCTGGGGAAAATAATGGCAGCAGAACACATGGAAGGGCATGGTAAGTTCAGCTTGAGAATAGCTGAAAAGTTAGAGAAAGTTTGGTGAAAGTGTTGTTGATGCTTAATCAGCAACCTTCAGTACTTTCTCAGTTATTTGTCAAGTGATGATGGCTCTGTCAGTTCCCCTTATGGGCGAGGCTATAAATGTACAATCTGGTTTTTGTAGACTCTGTCTTGAGTCAGTTGCAGTGGAAACTAATTTGAGTTGTACCATTTACTAATATACTAATAGTAGGTGATAATCTTTGAAGGGGAAACCTTCTGGATGTTTTAATGAAAAGCATTTTCTTTGGCTGTTTTAAACTAGAGCAAAACTGAGAATTCCTTTTAAGTATAGTTAACCTTTATAGAAGATAAAATAACAGATTTGATTATTTAATGATCTGCACACATTCTGTTTTGGCTTTCCTCTTTTATTGGATGAATAGAAATAGGCTATTGTATGTCACAGATCCGTTTCCAGAAGAAATTAGATATGAATCTGTTTTTCTGTACTCCGTTTTCTGGTTCAAGTGTGTATACCTGTATTAAATTCTCAGTTTATAATCTTTTTTTGCCATTTGAAAAGGGATTGCATTTCTTCACAGATTTATTACATGGTGCATATCACAGCCAGACTTTTGGCTTTATATAAAGCGAAAGAAAATATTTCATGGTAGAGACTTTTTTGAACTTTTTTTTTAAATTTGTACTTATTGGAAGAAAGAACCATCAAGACTGGATTGTCTCTTGATCTCTGTCCTCAGATACTACTAATTTATATTGGATACACTATATTATTTTAAGGAAGAAAATGTTTTTTCACTAATTAACTATAATTTTTGTGAAATTAACCTTTTTCTTTTAACATTCAATAGGATTCTGATCTTCGAAGTGCACTTCTTTTGGAACAGGCGGCACATTGCTTTATAAACATGAAGAGTCCCATGGTTAGAAAATATGCGTTTCATATGATATTGGCAGGCCACCGGTTCAGTAAAGCAGGGCAGGTGAGTGCGTTTGCTTTAAAAAGAAGATAATTTGTTATTTATTTTAATTTTTATTTGTTGTAACTTTTTTTTTATAAATGTATGTTATTTGTCAATTTTTTGATTTAAAATTTTTAAAATAAAACTAAATTTTGTTCTGAGGTAATGTGTTACATTGGTAAGGACATGAGATTTGGCTTTAAACAAATCTGAGTTTAAATCTTGATCTTGTGCTCACAACTTTACTTTTTAAAGTTATGTCTTTGAGCCTTTTTTTTTTTTTTTAATTTGTGATTTGCCCAAATTTCTATGAGGCTAAATGATATATGTGAAGGCTAGATATACTTCCCTTAAGTAACTTCAGTTCTTCTTAAAGGTGATTGAACCTTCCCTACTTCAACTCTGGTCTTCTGTTGTTTCTCAGAGTATCTCTTAATGGTATTTGCTAAATATTTAATGGGTAGAAGCCATCTATTTCTTCTGTCTTGGAGCAGCTGGGTTGGAAGAGATCTTTATTAATTTGGAGCTATTCTCTGGTCCCCAATAGTCCTTTTAAACATTAGCTGAAGGGAGCTTTCTTGAGGCAGAGAATAGTAATAGCACCTGAGATAAGGTCATTTGAGTCTGTGTGTGCTCAGTTGTGTCTGACTTTCTGCAGCCCCATGGACTGCATGACTGTGACCCCTGCCAGGCTTCTCTGTCCATGGTGGTTTACTATAAGTATACGTAAAAATGTGGGCTGAGTAATCATCTGTATATTCCAAGCACTCTGCTAGGAGCTGAGCTTACACTTGTAAAACTAACATGCTCTTGTCTCTTAAGGAATTTTTTAATCTAGTCAGGGAGTATGAGGATTTTTTTTTAATTTAATTAATATGAATTTTTATGAACGTTCCTTTTTCAAAGTCTGTGATAACCAGAACATGCCAGCGTTAATTCACAGATGTAAAGAAGGAAAGGTGTTCAAAATTACTCTAAATTTCATGGAAGAATGTCATGATTTTTAAAAATCAACTTTTCAAGATTGAGTTCCTCTACTTTTGGAAAATGGGAAGTTAGAAAATATGTGAACTTGCTTTATATTAAATACAAAATTGTAAAAATATTTATGAAATTAAGTCTGTATAATAATTTTATGTACTTTATGATTAGAATTTCTCAGGTTCTGAAGTGAGGGGGGGAAAAGCTGATTTTTCACAGCCCATTTTCCATAGTTGGTACAAATGAAGCATCTGAAACATACTATCCCATTGTTTATCTTTGCTTTAAGTGTTCTATTAAAGAAATCTACAAAATGTGTTAGGCAGAAGAAAAATTATATGCCCCACTAGAAATGGTTCTGTCATTTTCCCACATCTTTTGTCCGCTTTTGTGAATGATTTCGTTTGTGGTTATGCTGTCACTGGATCTTGTATTTACCTTCTAAAGGTACAGGGCATATTGCCTCTAGGAAGTGCATGGCAGGTTAAAAATGCTACATTCTGGTAGGTTGAGATACATTTGCTCTCTGGCCTAATAATCATCCTTAACTGTAGTCATCTTGTGGAGTTAATGATTCCAAAGTAGCTGGTTTGCTGTTTTGTGACCTATATACCTTCAACCCAGAGGATCACTTTCTCAAATAGTAGAAATCTGAAATATGCAGACCTGTTGGAAAAGCAAATATATGTCCCATTGAAGTTGGTCAAGAACAGTGTCTTCCGTGGAAGATAAGGTGCTCATCGTGCACATAATCCTGACTCGGGCCAAGTTGTTTCTGAGAAGCTCCAAAACTTTTCATGACATTTTCATTAAAAACAGATGTGGCTATTGACAGAGATGAGTGCAGAGCATAAGAGGAGATTATATATGTATACAGTGATGTCATTTTTCAGTCCTCTGTGATTGCAAGTTCATGCTGAATTGCTTATCTTGTCCCCAGAAATTGTTTATAGTTCCGTTTTTTCCATTAAGAATATTAACAAGTAAAAGGTATTTAAAAAGAGAACCGACATTATAATCAGGATTAAAAAAAATTAAAGTCTGAAGACGGTGTTTCTGATTATGCCCAGTATACCCTGGTTGATCTTTCTATTATTTTAAAAGGCAGACTTTAAATCCTTGTTACCTCTTAAATCTCTCTAGATGCTTTTCCAAGAGATCCTAAAAAATATACTTGAACTTGATACTTTTAGACACATTTTATTGCTTCTCTGTATCTCTCAGTTTTTAAGATTCAGTATTTGTGTTCCTTTACTAAATGCAATATGGAGATGGGGATTTTTTTGTTTTGTTTTGTTTTTAAGAAACATCACTTAAAAATTATTTTGAAATGATCTCAAACCTATAAAACAGTTTCAAATACAGTTCAGAAACTTTGGTTTACCTGAGCCATTTGGGAGTGAAGTTGTCTACCTGGTGCCCCAGTACCCTCCCAATACTTTAGGACATATTGCCTCTTTCTTAGAAACAAAATTCTTTTCTCCTCTACAGCAGTAAAACAACACCAGTCGAGAACTTTGCACTTAATACAGTGTTATTGTCTAATCCTCAGACCCTCTTCAAGTTTTGATGGTTGTATAGTGAAGGATCCTGTTAGAAGGGTACTTTGACGTTTATGATGTTGACACTTCTGATGACTATCGGCCAATTATTTTGTAGAGATGTGCCTCCATTTAGGCTTGTTGAGTGTTTCCTCATCCTGAGATTCAAATTGGGTATATTTGTAGGAGTATCACAAAGAAGAGACTGTGTTCTCACTGCACACTATCAAGTGGCAGATGATTTTGATTTGCCTTTATTACCTCTTGATCAAGAAAACATTTCCAAAAACAACTGACCAATTCTGGTTGAAAATGATACAGATTTTGTTAATCTACCTTGGAAGAGGGTGGGTATAAGAATTTACTCTGAAGGAAAAGGTTTAGTGGAGAGAAACCTTTTTCTTGGTGAAAAAGTGAAAAAAAGTTAGTTGCTCAGTCAGGTCTGATTCTTTGTGACCCCATGGACTATAGCCCTCCAGGCTCCTCTGTCCATGGGATTCTTCAGGCAAGAATACTGGAGTGTGTAGCCATTTCCTTCTCCAGGGGATCTTTGTGACCAAGGGATTGAACCTTGGTCTCCTGCATTGCAGGCGGGGTCTTGAGCTGCCAGGAATACCAAATCCTGTGTTTAGAATGGAGGTTGTCTGAGTTCAGAGGGTGGCATTAATATGTAATTAAAGCCTAACATACACTTAAGGGTGTGGTAGGATGCAGCCTTAGGCAGAAGAAAAGAATACCAAACTCTGTCACTATCAAAGACCAACAAATACATGTAGACACATACACCTTCATACTCATATATGTAGAATTAGATAGAACACACTTTACTGTTCAGTCCAGGGCAGTGGTATAATGACTAACCAAATTTAAGCTTCGCAAGATAGCTCTCAGCTACAAGTTAACAGCAAGTCTCTCACTGATCTATGACTCCACGTGCTGCTGCTCTGGAAATTCCCAGATGGTTTTTCACAAAATCAGTATTATCCCTGACTTCTCAGACTTCTTACCCTTGGACAGAGCAGCTGCTTGTCTGCTTCAGGATCTCTTGGTTTTTAGCGATCATTGCGAAGTTTAGTTTCATTTTCTTCATCATCCCAGTCTCTGTTAGAAGAACTCATTACTAGTTACTTGATTTTTGTGTGTGTGTGTTTGTCCAGTCCCAGAGAAATTTGGATTGTAATACTTTGCTTTATATATTTTCTTACAGAAAAAACATGCTTTACGCTGCTATTGTCAAGCCATGCAAGTTTACAAAGGAAAAGGCTGGTCTCTTGCGGAGGATCATATTAACTTCACCATTGGGCGACAGTCCTACACTCTCAGGCAACTGGACAATGCTGTGTCTGCTTTCAGGCATATTTTAATCAATGAAAGTAAACAATCTGCTGCTCAACAAGGGGCCTTCCTCAGAGAATATCTTTATGTTTACAAGGTGAATACTTATTCTCAGAAGTGGATATTAAAATTATATTTGTCATTATTTTCAAAAAAACTCATTTTCAGTACTATATAGTAAGAATCTTATAAGTGGTTTTATTAGACTATATATAATTATCTTTCATAATAAAGTACAACAGACTAGTCTTTTTGGTCATAAATCTGAGTTACATTGCCCTTCTACCGTTCTCATAAAAGAGAATTGATTTGTGGCTGTATTTGAAATCTAAAAAAAAAAAAATACCATGAGCTTTTGGGACTGTTTTCTTCATTATGTATTTTTGAATTAAAACTGGTTTTACAGCGTTTGGGTTATCGTCCCATTCTTTGGAAAAGTACATTCCTCTCTGTTTCCTATGAAAGATGAGTAGATATGGATCTGTGAGAGGTAGACATTACTTTGATGAAAGGCAGAAAAATTAATTGGAAGAAAAAATATTTCACTGAGACAGGAGAATAGCAAATTTAAAGCATTATTTTGTGGACAAAATGGAAAGTTGTAATTTTTTCCTCAAGGTCCATGAATAGTAAATATTTTATCTGTCCTGCAGAATATAATTACCCTTTTTTACTTTAGTAATTTGAAATCATATGGGTAAGAATTTTGGCAGATAGAATGCTATAATGAGTCTAGGAAGTAAAATACATATAAAAATAATATTTGGAGCTTTAGCATCCAGAGAGAACTAACTTGCTGAGTAACCTTAAGGAGATTCTCTTGGACCAAAATAAATATATCTAAAGTTCTTCCTTGTAAAATTTTATGACTCATATATTAAGTAAAACTAGTGATTCTTAATATTCTTTCTTAACATGCCTTTAATAACTTATGTATTAAAAATGAGGACAGATAAGCATTCTCTCAAAAATTCTTTTCGTCTTTTGTATTTCTCTTAGAATGTAAGTCAGCTCTCACCAGATGGCCCTTTACCGCAGCTTCCTTTACCATATATTAACAGTTCAGCAACCCGAGTTTTCTTTGGCCATGACAGACGACCAGCAGATGGTTAGTAAAGTTTAATTTGGCTTTGTTACCTAGTGACTTTTTCTTTGAAGTTATTTCATCTTTTTCCACTAAAAAATATTATGTCATTGTTAAAGAATATTTGAAAGTAAACAACTATACCATATCATCTATCATCCTGCCACTTGAACCTACTACTTCAGTGCTTTTCCTTCCAGCTTTAAAATATAAAAACAATAACAACAAAATAGCTGTATGTATAATAACTTTTCTCACATAATATAAAGAAATTCTCATAAAGGTTATATAATCTTGATAAACATTTTTAATGGTTGTAATTCATTCAATGGATATAAAGTATTTTAATATTTGCTATATGGTGTCCATCTTTTTTGATTATGTGACATCTAAGTTGTAATGGACATCTTTGTGGATGAATCTTGTCTTAACATTTTATTATGGAAAATTTCAAATGTACACAGATGCAACGAACAGTTGCCAATATAATTGCTGTTCTTATTGTGAGACTTTTTTTAAAATTCAGGATTATTTCCTTAGCATTGAGCTTTAGAATGGCAATACTGGGCCAAAAGTTTAAATACATTAAAGGTCTTTATGCATATTAAACTTTGTAATTTGAAGTCTTTTTAATTGGAGCTTAGTATGTTTCTTTTTGAGAGCTAATTTAGTCTTTTATTTAAAATATTATCAGGGTACTTGTAGAAGCATTGTTTTTAGTAGCAAAAAAAATGAAACAATGAATCAATAGATTTTGGTACCTTCATATATTGGTTTCATGGTGTAGGACATGAGTGAATGAGTTCTATATTTCAATGTGGATAATACCCACAACATAAAGTTGAGTGAATAAAGTTGCAGAAGGATGGATCAAAAGTTATTCCATTTATATAAATTTCAAACATATACACTAGTTCTGTGAATTGTTTATATATACACTCATATTTGATAAAGTAAAACAAAAATTATGAATGTGCATGCTATACTTCAACTTTGGAATAGCTCTGGGAAGAATTGGTACCAATGGAAGAGATGAAGGAGAGAGAATTAGGGAAGGTGAGATAGAGGAAATCAGCTCCATCTGTAACATTTATTGTAGTCTTTAAAATAAAATCTGGTTTCTTATAACAAATTTGACATTTCTTAAATTTTGATACACAAGTATTTGTTATATTATTTTCCATATTTTGTCTGTATATGTGAAGTATTCATATAAAATTGTGGACACTAAGAGAATATATTCTGTCAGTCAGAAGGAAAAGAGCATCAGTATTACAAGTTGAGTTCCAATTAGGCTAGAATTAGTAAGAGACTATTTTTCTCTCAGATAAAATTGAAAATAGGCAAGAATGGTATATGTATGTATTTGGATACCTTTGATTTTTATTTAAAGTATATTTCCTTTGAGGGCAGGTATTAATAAATATGTGTAGTTAATAGTGACACTTTTTTTTTAGGTGAAAAGCAAGCAGCTACTCATGTAAGTCTTGATCAAGAATATGACTCTGAATCCTCTCAGCAGTGGCGAGAACTTGAGGAACAAGTGGTGTCTGTGGTCAATAGAGGAGTCCTTCCATCCAACTTCCATCCCACGCAATATTGTTTGAACAGCTATTCAGATAACTCAAGGTTTCCCCTTGCAGTTGTGGAAGGTAATTAATACACTTGAATTTTTATTCCCCGGTTTTTTACTTGTTTGTTTTGCTTACAGCGTATTCATGGTAATTTTTTGCATGCCAAATATGACTGGAGGCTGAGGATACAAAAGTTAATTGAGTACTAGTGAGCTGCATTTATAAAACCAAGCAGTGGGGACTTTAATACAGGAATATTCAACGTGCTTTTGGAATGTAGAAGAGAGGATGACAGAGTACAGAAAAATTATGGGGGAAATCTTCTAAGAAAGATAATTTCAAAAAATCCTGAATAAAGGCACGTTTACAAAGTGATAAAGGACAGTCTAGGCAGAAATGCAGAGCTTTGAAAGCAAGGTATGTTCGGAGAATTGAAGCATACGGTGATGTGTGGGGTTTATTAAAATTACTAACTTAGGCCTTTCTTTTACAGAACCAATAACAGTGGAAGTAGCTTTTAGAAATCCTTTGAAAGTTCCACTTTTGTTGACTGATTTGTCATTGCTGTGGAAGTTTCAACCTAAATATGTCAGTGGAAAGGATAATGAAGAAGTTAAAGAACTAGTAAGTTGTTAAAAGGTATTTGTAATAAGCATGTTTCAGTAATAGTCTAACAGATGCTGTAATAACATTTCAGCAGTTTCTGTAAAGGGACCTGAACTTACTCTTTTCTTATGCTTATTTTCCCTCATTACAAAATGTATGATAATGTGCTTGCTGCTGCTGCTGCTAAGTCGGTTCAGTCGTGTCCGACTCTGTGCGACCCCATGGATGGCAGCCCACCAGGCTCCCCTGTCCCTGGGATTCTCCAGGCAAGAACACTGGAGTGGGTTGCCATTTCCTTCTCCAATGTATGAAAGTGAAAAGTGAAAGTGAAGTCGCTCAGTCGTGCCCAACTCTTCGCGACCCCATGGACTGCAGCAGCCTACCAGGCTCCTCCGTCCATGGGATTTTCCAGGCACAGTACTGGAGTGGGGTGCCATTGCCTTCTCCGGATAATATGCTTATTGTTGAAAATTAAAAGTATAGAATTTTTCCGTGTAATGAGAACACTTAAGATTTTCTCTTAACAACTTTCTTATAACATGCAGCAGTATTAATTATATTTATCATGCTTTACATTGTTTCTTATATGTTATAACTGGAAGTTTATAACTTTTCATTGCTTTTATCCAGTTGCCCCTCTCCCCACTTCCTGCCTGTAATAACCACACATCAGTCTCTTTTTCCATGAGGTTGTTCATTTGTTGTGTTTTTGAAGCATAGTTGACTTACAACACTACGTTAGTTCCTGATACACAACCCAGTGATTCGCTATTTCTGTGCATTTCAAAAAGATCACCATAAGTCTAGTTGTCGTCTGTCACCATTCAAAGATGTTACAGAGTTATTGACTATATTCCCCACTTTGTACACTTCTTGTGACTCATTTACTTTGTAAGTGAAGGTTTGTAATCTTAAATCGCGTTCACCTATTTCTTTCTCCCCCCCCAGCCCCTCCCCTCTGACAACTATCTGTTTCTTCTCTGTATCTATAACTGTTTCTGTTTTGTTATGTTGTTCACTTTGTATATTGCTTAGCACATAGTAAAAACCTAATAAATGCTAACTAATAGCTATTGTCATCGTTGCTAAGTATTGATATGTAACAGTGTTAATAATCTGATACTTTATTTGTTTGAATGTATATTTTACATAATTTACTTTTCAGGTGAAAGGTGAACCTGAAATGATTGGAACTGAAGTTATTTCAGAATTCTTAATTAATAGTGAAGAATCTAAAGTGGTAATTACTTTATTACTTTTCTGTCACATCTTTCTAAAAGTAAGATAACAACAGATTTTAAAAGCCTGTTTATTCAGTTTGTTTTCCAGTTTTCTTAAAAATTAAAATTTATCATCTTAAGAAACTGGAATTACATAGAAGAAAATAGGTTGGGAAAGTAGGTTTGCAGTGGTTTTTAGTTGGTTAATTTCCTAAGAAGCCTGGTGAAAAAAGGTTTTGCTTTCTTCTTGGGTTGAGTGTTGTAATTTCATATGATACTTGGTTGGCCAGAATATCTTGGTTTTTATTAAAAGTTGTGATGCCTATAATTATTGAGTTTAGAAAGTTTCTTTTGAAGAAAATGCTTTCCAGTAGGATAAATCAATTGAGAATTAAATAAATTTAGGTCTGAGCTTTTATCTCTGTAACATTACAGAATTTAGGTATTGCGCTATTTAAGATATTGTGAAAACAGATAATAAGAGTGACTTAAATATCTCCACAGGCAAGGCTAAAGCTCTTTCCCCATCACATAGGGGAGCTGCATATTCTGGGAGTTGTGTATAACCTTGGCACCATTCAGGGCTCCGTGGCAGTAGATGGCATTGGTGCTCTTCCTGGATGTCACACAGGTAAAGCTATAGCATTACTGAACAATTAGAAGCTAATAAGTAAATCTCCTTAGAATAAATTGAGAAATATTTTTAAATTAGGTTTAAAGTACCTTTAATAAAGACATTTAATCAGATGAAAGAACGAATAATTTGAATTATTTTTAACTCTGCCATTGCTTAAAAAAAACAACTTTATTCCCTTCTGATGTATTTTTGATAATTCTGTGGTTCTACCCTATGTATTTTTCTTGTTTGTTACTGATCCACATTTAGTAAATTCTAAATTAACATATTCTAACCATTGGTTGAGATGTCTGCTGCCAGTACAAAGGTTGACTTAGGATAGTCTCTTTTTCTGAATATTTATAAAAACATAGAGTGAACTAAGGACCAGTGTTTTCACATCATTGAATGTGAAATGACAAAAAATTCTGTCATCTGTTTTGTAAAAAGAGAAGGATTTAGAGTTAAGCTGGTATTCTTGGTTCCCCAGAATTGATAAATTTTACAAATTTTTGAAAAGTAAAACTACCAGATACATGTTTAACACAGCTTGCCTTTTTTTTCTTTCCTTTAATTTCAGGAAACCATTCTCATATTATTTTGTAATAATATGTTGCTATTTGAGTTTAAGTTGACAAGACTAGAGAGAATTTACTATAAAATTCCTCTCTTCTGTCTCTTCATTTTAATAGCTATTTTTAACAAAGTAACAGTCAGCAGACCTGAATTTAGCATTTATAGAAGCTGATTATTAATATTGAGAAATCTTTTGGGACCACTTGGAAAATTTGTTGGTTCTTTTAAAGTTCACTTTGAAATTTCTACTTGCTTGCATATCTAGGGTAATTTAGTAAAACATTTTTTTGGAACGTATACTGAAATGGAATGAATCCATAAGAATTCAAAAATTATAAAACAAAAAATTGCCACTAAAAGTATAGTATTCTGCAGTTTAGTACTACGTGTATAATTCTTGGTTGACAAACACCAGAGGAGATTCTTCTACAAATAATATTGCTAATTTTTAAATATTTTAAGTAAGTTAGCTGAGTGTTAAAAACTTTTTGAAGCTTCTTTACTTTCCCACTAGCCTATGATTTTAATTTTGTACCACAAAGATGATTGTCAATAAATTATAGCTAATTCATTCAAGGTACCAAATATATGCATTAATAAATCATTTATAAATTTTTTATGATGTTAGTTGGAGAAGACCCTGAATTAACTATTAAAATAAATTGTACCGTATAGAATTTGAATGAAGTTTTATTGTTAAATGCTAACAGGAATCTGGGTCAAATGAGGTAATGGAAATGTTACATTATATGTCTAGTCTGGGCATATCACAGTGAGCTTCAGCGTATTAAAGGTTCTAAGTATTCCTGCTAAGAGGAAAATGGCAACCCACTCTAGTATGCTTGCCTGGAAAATCTCATGGACAGAGGAGTTGGTAGGCTACAGTCCATGGGGTCACAGAGTTTGACATGACTGAATGATAGGTCTTAAGTATTCCTGCAGGAAATACAGCTGTCTGCCTTTGCTATTTTCACACCTATGTGCAGTGTGTGGAAGCTTTTGGGGGAAAGCTCACATGCATATTAAATGAGTTTAATTTTGAGAAAGCTATGTCTATTATAATTTTCATTGTGTAGTCTATTGAGAAGGTACAGTTAAGTCTGTTGAGAAAGTGTAGTTATTTATAATCCAGAAATAATTGAAATTAGTATACATATTTGAATATGAGTAGCTATTCTGTCAGATAGATCTTTCCGGTTAATTATAGGTTTCAGAAACTTCCCATTTGATGATGTGCAGTCCTTCTGCAAAGTAGGTAAATCCTAATAAAATGAGAAATTAAGCAGCATGCTATAGTAGATATGGTTAAACATGAACATAAAATATGCTTAGTTCTTTGCTTAACCATGTTAATTGGTAATTGTCTATAGAGTTCTTCTAGAAATAATCTGAAACAGACAGTACTCATATATTCAGGCTAACTTGATGTCAGTTAACTTATCAAATTATTTTAGGGCATTGATTGTTTTTTATTTCAGGAAAACATTCCTTGAGTATGTCAGTCCGAGGGAGACAGGATTTAGAAATTCAAGGTCCTCGACTTAACAACACAAAAGAAGAGAAAACATCTATTAAATATGGTCCTGATCGACGTCTAGATCCCATAATCACTGAGGAAATGCCACTATTGGAGGTATTTCACTTTTTAAAATTTCATGGGCTTAATAATTTATCTCCAAGGTGAGGATGATAATTTGGATAGATTAATTTTAGACTTTGAGATTGTTGATATATTGAAGTGCAGTTTTAAATTCTTGGTAAGCTAATGTTAAATAGATGTAATTCATAAAGACAAGATAATCATGCAAATTGGCATTAACTCACAGTCAGGTTATAAGATATAACCCTCAAAATATTCATAGAAGTTCGGAAAAAGCTTCTAAAAGAACACTTTGATTGTTATTAAAATCAGTGGCTCTTTCTGGGTAAGATATAAAAATAACACAGGAGTTAATTTTTATAAAATGTTTAAGCAATATAGATAGGTGTATGAATAAAAGCAATATTCACTTTCTTTGTGTCCCACACTGTCATGCCTTCATGCAGTCTTTTAGCTGCAAAAGATAGAAATTGATGCTGCTGCTGCTGCTAAGTCGCTTCAGTCGTGTCCGACTCTGTGTGACCCCATAGACGGCAGCCCACCAGGCTCCTTCTTCATCCCTGGAATTCTCCAGGCAAGAACACTGGAGTGGGTTGCCATTGCCTTCTCCAATGCATGAAAGTGAAAAGTGAAAGTGAAGTTGCTCAGTCGTGTCCGACTCTTAGCTATCCCATGGACTGCAGCCTACCAGGCTCCTCCATCCATGGGGTTTTCCAGGCAAGAGTACTGGAGTGGATTACCATGCAGTCTCTTAGCTGCAAAAGATAGAAATTGATGCTAGGTAGTATTAAACCCGCTGCTGCCCCCTCCCCCCAACTATTATTTCTTCAAAGGATTTTAGAATAACCTCATGGAAACTATAAAGCATCATAGAACGGTAAGCTCAAGGAAGAATAAGGACTCAGCAGCTCTGGGAAATTTGTAAAACCTTTAGAAAGCATTACTTTCTAAATAACTTTTTATTTTCTATTGGAGTATAGCCAGTTAACAATATTGTGATAGTTTCAAGTGGTCAGTAAAGGGACTCAGCCATACATATACATGTATCCGTTCTCTTCCAAATTCTCCTCCCACAGCCTACTACATAATGTTGAGCAGAGTTCCACATGTATATAGTAGTAGCAGTGTGTACATGTCCATCCCAAACTCCTATTTTGATACAACTTTATTAGTCTTACAACTTCTGGTCTTTGTGCCACTTCATTATAAGATATATCAAGTGTCTAGGAGAGAACACCTTGAATCTAGGTGGCCCACCTTGAATCAGCTGTCTACCTGAGAGGCAGGCCACTGGCACGGCCATGGAGTGCAAGTGTGAACCCTGGAAGGAGGTTCTTCCTCCTGTATCCTCAGATTTCCCTGGAAGGGGGGTTAGGAGCTTAGTCATTCACCTTCAGCCAGTGATACCAAACTGATGTTTCTCTTTTTAGACCTTTCCTTGTATATTTGTATATATTTTTAGTAATCATACTGCACATTTTATTCTGTGACTTGCTTTTTGCCTTTATCAACAAAACCTGATCTTTGTTTTCATTCAGTAAAAATTATTTCACAGCTGCTTAAGGTTTGCCTTTATTTAGACATATTATACTGTATTTTAGTCATTTATGTATCGATGGGTATGGTTCTGGCTTTTCATTGTTACTGACAGTTCTGCGGTAAACATTATGTATATATTTTGTCCATGCTCTAGTTTAGGCTGTAGACTTTTAGAAATGGAATTGTTGGATCAATTGTGCAATGTGCCACAGAATTACCTTTAGCAAGCCTCTGGGAATTGACAGATTTCCTTCAGAATGAGAGTGCCATTGCCTCCTGTCAGTGCCATACTGGATACTATCATGTTTTTATTTATTTATTTATTTATTTTAACTTTTGTAAATCAGACTGGTGAAAATTGGCATTTCTTTGATAACTGAAAAGGTTGGTTAGTCTTCATTTTTTTGTCCATGTGATTTTTTTCTTCTGTAAGTCCATATGATGCCCTTTAATTGGATGTTACTTCTGTTTTCTCATTGGATGATTTTATGGGTACTAATCCTATACTTGCTCCCCTGGTGGCTCATATGGTTAAGCATCTGTCTACAATGTGGGAGACCCGGGTTCGATCCCTGGGTCGGGAAGATCCCCTGGAGAAGGAAATGGCAACCCACTCCAGTACTCTTGCCTGGAGAATCCCATGGAGGGAGGAGCCTGGTAGGCTACAGTCCATGGGGTCGCAAAGAGTAGGACACGATTGAGCGACTTCACTCACTAATCCTATACTTATAGTGGTGGGATAGGTAACATGCTCATGAAAACGGTGCTGTTTGTGTTGAGCAAAAGGTATTGTTGAGCTGCATATTTTCTGCCCAGATTTTACACTTGCTTAATTATGTTGCAGACTTCCCAGGTGGCTCAGTGGTAAAGAGTCCACCACCCAAGTATGAGAACACGGGTTCGATCCCTGGGTTGGGAAGATCCCCTGGAGAATGAAATGGCAAGCCACTCCAGTATTCTTGCCTGGAGAATCCCATGGACAGAGGAGCCTGACAGGCTGCAGTCCATGGAGTCTCAGAAGAGTCAGACATGACTTAGTGATTAAACAGCAACAACAATTACGTTGCATTTAAAGAGCTGTATGGGGGATTCCCTGGTGGCTCTGTGGTGAAGAATCCGCCTGTCAATGCAGGAGACACAATAATAATAATAATAATAAATAAAGAGTTGTGCAGGGCAAGTAGAAGACTTACAGACTGATGTCAGTGCTCATTTCTGGTTAGTAAATACTTGCACATACTTTATCTTTCATCTGACAGTTTTCATCATTTAAGATTTTTAACTTGGTTAAGAGAACTTTTATTATATTTGGATGAGTAATAGTATACCTTAATATTAGTAAAAAATTCATAGAATATTCTCATTCCTAATATCGTATGTCAGAAATATTTTGTAGAGTTTGAAGTATTTAAGGGCGTAGTGAAAGAAGTAATCAGTCTACAACATCTGATGAAATAGTCTCTTAATCAAAACAAGAGTGAGCATGAAAATTACTGAAGCTGAGAAAAGATGAAAATTAAAGTGTCGTGTGTTAACTATCACGTGTGTAGGTAGCATACTGAAAGCATACAGCTGTGAGCTGTATCTACTGATTAGAAATGTTTAGGTTTTAAGTTCTGTTGGGGAAAAAAAGGTGTCATTGCAAAACTTTTTCTTCCCTTATTAATTTTTTTTACATTTCATTAGAAAAAAGTTTTACATAGAAAAACAGAAGAGCAGACCCTTCAGGTTCTCACTGTAGGCAGTATCTTGTGTATATGACATTTATTCAACCAGACTTGGCCTGTCATGTCAGATCACTTGATGTTACAGATGAAATCACAATGACTAGCCTTACGTGTATCATTTTTACTCTATATGCCTATCACACATCTTGAGGATTAATTAGTGGAAGTGAAAGTCCTGGTTCTCGGTCTTATTTTCCATTAAAATTTGAAGCTGTCTAAAACATCAACTTTTTATGAGGACTTTTAGCAGAAATGCATTTGAAGTAAAGGCTAGATGTACTGGTTCTCCTTAGAGTCAGCATAGTATATTTAGTAAAACCTTATTCTGAAGGTACATACACAGTGTCCTACATATGGTTTATCGCTGGTCCTATCCCATCAGCCTTCCCGTTCTGCCAGTGCTGTTGCCTTACCCGTGGTATCGGGGTGTCTCTACAGCACTGTTATTTCACTGGTTACTCATGCGGTTGTTTTTGATGTAACAACTCAAAATTGATAGTCCTTCACAAATTTTAGCTTATTTGACTAAGCTTACTTGATACTGGCTAATTAGTACATTATCTGTGTTTTCAGTATGATGTTATGCTTAGTTTATTTTTTCCTAACTTCTTAACTTGTGTTTTGGATTTCTGTGTTAATCCCTTATTTTCTCATGTCCATTTCTGAAGCTTCTCATTTTATCTGATTTCTTAAGAATTTGGCCAGAAAGAAGTCTTATTCAAACTTAGATTGACAGACACAGATATTTCCACTGGACTTTGGTAACTCCTTTGGGACAGCCGGCTGACCCTTACTCCTCATACTCTTACCCTCTTATCCCTCCTTCCTGTGATTCTGTCAGAGTACTTCTGACATTTATGCTTTGGATCTTTTACATGTGAATGACTTACTGGATGATTTGGTTAGTCCATATTTCCAGCTCTTTAGTACACGTCGACAGTCCCTATCTGAAATCCTGAGGCCAGGCAGGTGTTGAAAGTCTTTTTTTTTTTTTTTTAGAAATCACGCATATACATGTGTGTTTTTATCTTCCACATTTTGTGACCCCTGTTGGGTTTGTGGCAGCACCAGTTATCAAACACATTAACATAGCTTGAATGAACCACATGAATATCACACTAAATGGGAAAGTCTATAAAGAGTCTCTGTTAGTCAGATCAGGTTTCCCTCACACATTGGGTTATGGGAACCCTGAGCATATTCAGAGATACCAGGTTTAAAAATTATGTATATGGAATCATGCTTCTGTATGTTCTCCTCTTTTCAGACCTATTGTGCATCACTTCATTTTAATGATGTATAAATAAATAGATGAGCTACTTTTTAAGTTGACAGTGTTAAGGGCTCTTCGGCTGATAACTGTTCATGTAATCATGTTAAATGACTTAATAACTTGTCTTAACCATAATCTACACAGTTGTGAAAATTTTGCCGGTGACCCTCTAGTTGTTGACATTGTACCTTTAATATGTAACTCTGAAATCTGCTACTGAGTAACATTGGTCTCTGTCTTACCCTCTCTTTAAAAATGGAGTTCTTAATAACCACATACACAGGGAGATATCAAAGAGAATGAATAAAATACTTGCAACCCTGTAGTAAAGAAATAACAGCATCTTAAAGTGTTATTCAGTAGAGGTTCAGAATTTTTAACAGACAATATAATAATATTTTTTCCCTCCAATGCAGGTGTTCTTTATACATTTTCCTACAGGGCTCCTCTGTGGAGAAATCCGAAAAGCCTATGTAGAATTTGTCAATGTCAGCAAATGTCCTCTTACTGGATTGAAGGTTGTTTCTAAGCGTCCAGAGTTCTTTACCTTTGGTGGTAACACAGCTGTTCTAACACCGCTGAGTCCCTCGGCTTCCGAGAACTGTAGTGCTTACAAGACTGTTGTGACAGATTCCACCTCTGTGTGTACAGCACTAGTGTCGTCAGCTTCTTCTGTGGACTTTGGCATCGGCATAGGAAGTCAGCCAGAGGTGATTTCTGTTCCCCTTCCTGACACTGTTCTTCTACCTGGAGCTTCAGTTCAGCTTCCAATGTGGTTACGTGGGCCAGATGCAGAAGGTGTCCATGAAATTAACTTTCTGTTTTACTATGAAAGTGTTAAAAAGCAGCCTAAAATACGGTGAGTATTATAAAATGTTTTAGATTTAACCTCTGCGTTAAGGATACGTATATATGAAAAAAAGTGAAAGGGTTAGTTGCTCAGTGTTGTCCAACTCTTTGCAAGCTTATGGACTGTATGTAGCCTGCCAGGCTCCTTTGTCCATGGAATTCTCCAGGCGTGAAAACTAGAATGGGTAGCCATTCCCTTTTCTAGGGGATCTTTCTGACTGAGGGATCTAACTTGGGTCTCTTACATTGCAGGCAGATTCTTTATCATCTGAGCCACCAGGAAAGTATATATCCATTCAAATAAACATTTTATTATTTGTTAACCTATGTGATTGTTTACTAAGAAATTACCCTTAACCAAATTATGCATGAAGTTTGTATCTGAGGTTGTCCCTAATCTGAGTAGCCAAAAGTGGAAAAAAATTAAGCTACATTAATCTTTTTCATGCTTCTTTCTGTAAACTTCATGGCTTTTTGATACAGCTAAGTACTGTGGTCAGAGTTACCACATAATAATGAAATTCACAGGTACCATGAATTAAGAGTGTCGTTAGTATATGAAGACAGGTTGCCTACAGTCATCCTTTTTAAAGGAAATTATTTTAACTTTTCCTTTTCTCTAGTGCCCTCCCCTGCCTCCCCAAATTTATGTGTTTGCAGAGCAAGGAATTTGGGTGGTGTTATGGATATCTCTGAAGAAATCAAAACACAAGGAGCCGTAGCTTGTATATTTGCACGAGAGTATTTCATGCTAATCCCATTGTCATTTTTACAGAATTAACTTGGAATAATTGTGCTACTTTTTAAAATTTATTTGACTATTTAAAATATCGTAAAAGGCTTACTGTGAGAACAAAAAGATGCAATACTTGTAAGGAAAAGTATGTTGTAGGTCCTCCGTAAATGTTAATTCCCCTTAAGAAGATGAGTCTTCTGGCCAAAGCAATTCATTAAGGCTTTGTGGAATGTAGTAGTGGTGAAATGAGCTTCCAAAGAAAGTAAAGATTTCAGAATTTGAATGTCAAAAGGTATAGGCAAAGGAGTAGTGGGTATTCCAGGAAGTAGCTGTATTTATGGATAAATATTGACAAGTTAGGAGATACAAACTGAATATAGTTAGTTTGGCTACAGTGTAAAATGTATAAAATGGGAATAAAGATTGAATTGTAAAGCTTTGTTGTGGAAAGCCTTGAATGCCAGGTGAAAGTGTGTAATTTATCAGTGCTTGGTAGGCGTCCAGTAACTTTGGAACTATTATCAGAAGAGTCATAATCAAGATGTAACTATATGATGATTATTTTCAGGTCTGTGCTATGGATGAGTTTGAGCAGGGGAAAAGGAAGACTAATAGTTTTCTTCCAAACTGGGAGTAAAGAATTGAACTAAAGTTAGGCTATCTAGTTATTCTTACATTATTGTATTTGTCTTTGTTTTTTTAATAGTATAAATGGTCCTGAGAGTGAATAGGTTTTAAAAACTTTATTTGGAATTAGAGAATCATAATGCTGGGAGAGGTTCTTAGATTAAATTTGTAATTTTTACTTCTTTAGTCACAGAATATTAAGACATACTGCAGTCATTTGTACCAGTCGATCTTTGAATGTGCGAGCCACTGTCTGCAGAAGTAATTCTCTTGAAGATGAGGAGGGCAGAGGAGGCAATATGCTAGTCTTTGTGGATGTGGAAAATACCAATACTGTAAGTTAGTTTAAAAATAAACTTTGTTTTTAATAATGAATTTTTTTCCTTCACAAGACAGCATAAGCTAGGAATTTAGGGAGTATTCATTTTGAATAAAATATAAAAAATCCTACTTCTCAATTTGCTTTTGTGGTTTTATCCTTTAGTGCTTCAAATAAAAGGATCTAGTGGTATTAATATGCTGCTGCTGCTGCTACTGCTAAGTCACTTCAGTCGTGTCCGACTCTTTGTGACCCCATGGACGGCAGCCCACTGGGCTCCACCGTCCCTGGGCTTCTCCCAGGCAAGAACTAGTCGTGTGGTATATAGCCATGCTGCTGCTGCTGCTGCTGCTAAGTCGCTCAGTCGTGTCCAGCTCTGTGCGAGCCCATGGACTGCAGCCTACCAGGCTCCTCCGTCCATGGGATTTTTCCA
The DNA here is from genome assembly GCF_023091745.1 of Budorcas taxicolor. Lineage (NCBI taxonomy): Eukaryota > Metazoa > Chordata > Mammalia > Artiodactyla > Bovidae > Budorcas > Budorcas taxicolor. The sequence goes on from NC_068931.1 coordinate 25,949,762, forward strand.
GGCAAGAGTACTGGAGTGGGGTGCCATTGCCTTCTCCGTATATAGCCATACATACCAGTAATTCAACCCAAATGAGATCTTATAAAATGCTTTCTAGTCTCACCACTGAGAACATCTTTTGATGTGATTAAATTTACAAAGTTCTATTAGGATTTCACATTCAATCGTAACTTGATAACCCCTCACTTACACATTGCCAACAGTACCATTTCCTTTATATAAAGCATTTCAAACATTTTATTTACCATTCCTGTTTATGTACTCTACAGATCAAAATGAAAATTCTTGAAGGAAGGGAATGTGATCTTATTAAAACAGAATATTAGCTTCAGATTGATGCTGTTTAGCTACCTATTTGAATTGTTATTAATTCTGTAATGTCCTTTTTCTTTCAACTCCGTAAATTTGTAAGGTCATTTTAGGAAAAAGTCTGGATAATTTCAAATTAGTTCTTATTAAGGAGAATACAAAAATTGCATGCAGTTTAAATAAATGTAGTTGATTGTATTTGGAGGTTCTGTTCTTTGTTGCTTTTTTGCCTTAATAAGAATGTGATAGAAACATGAGAAAAAATAAAATGAAAGTGCTATGGTTTTGATTAAAAATTGACAAATAATTTTTGATAAATAACTCAATATGATAGATTCTAATAACTGAATGCCTTTCAAAATTAGCCACCAGAAGTATAATTAAATCTGTTTCTTGGATAGGTGATGACTTAACCTGTTTTAAGAATGTTTGTGGAGGAATTTAAATAACTGCCATTCCTGAAATATGTAGTGTTAATTTATTTCAGAATAAAAATTGCATCTTATGTTAACTGACAGTGACTTTGGTAGCAGTGTCCTTCTCAGAAGAATATACTAAGTGCTTCTAAATCCTGAATGACTCTCTTACTTCTTTTTGATAGAGTGAAGCAGGTGTGAAGGAATTCCATATAGTACAAGTATCAAGTAGTAGTAAACACTGGAAGTTACAGAAGTCTGTAAATCTCTCTGAAAACAAAGGTTTGTGCTTTTTCCTTCTTCAGAATAAATTCTGCTATCTTTATTAGTTTACTTTTCTTCAGAACAGTACCAGAATATAATAAGATTATTGGTGCCTTTCTTATAATTAACTTTTTTAAGCATTAAATTGTGCATTCATTACATTGCATGATTTTTAATGAAACTACCCATCTTAATCGATGATTTCCCATCTTTTTATTCCACATCTTTTCTATTTGTATATTCTTTTTTGTAAAAATTCAGTTGTGGGACTTCGCTGGTGGTCTAGTGATTAAGACTTCACCTTCCAATGCAGTGGGTGCAGGTTCGATCCCTGATTGGGGAGCTAAGATCCCACATGCCTCATGGCTAAAAAGCTAAAACATAAAACTGAAGCAGTACTGTAACAAATTCAATAGCGACTTTTAAAAATGATCTACCAAAAAAAAATTTAGTGATAAAATTAGTGCTTGAATACATGGTCACAGTCAAAATTCCAAATAGTACAGAAGCATACAGACTAGTTTCTCTTTGTTTCCTTTACTGTTGGTAAGCTGGTTTTTCTGTGTATAATCATACTTGTATGTTGATTGGCTTTTCTGTGTATTTCCAAACCCATATAACACTTAAAAGAACATGCACACTTGTGATACATATTGTCTAATTGTTTTCCAAAATATTTCTATCATTTTATCATCTTGCCAGTAGTATGAGAGTGCTTAGTGTTTGTCAGAATAGATTGAAGCTGGCAAAATGGTACTCTTTCTAGAAATAATTGTACATGTATTTTAAAAGATTAAAAAAATGTTTTAAACCCTTACCTAGCCTCACAGTAATCCTTATTTTTGGAATTTATACAAAGGAATTAATTCAAAAATATAAGAAGATCCATATATTCAAAGCAGTTTATTTCAGGCTTATGTTTAATAGGGAAAAATTGAATGTATCTTTAATGTGAATTAAGCTAAAACTCATCTTGTCATTAAAATATATAACCTTTTAAAATGTGTCTGTAATATAGTGGAAAAATGTATCATAGCAAACTATGTGCATATAATAATATTGATATAAATTATCCACATGAAAAAATACTGATAGGAAATCGAACGATAGAGTGGTGGGGTTATGTACTCTCTGGCTCCCAAATTCTGAGTTTTCAAAATTTCTGTTTATCTGTATGAACATGAATTTCAGGAAAATTTAATCTTACCCTTTTAAAGAATTGAATGAGATTTGCTTCATTGAGAGAAAAGCAAAAATGTTTCTCAGTCAGTTCAGTTGCTCAGTTGTGTCCGAGTTTTTGCGACCCCATGGACTGCAGTATGCCAGGCTTCCCTGTCCATCACCAGCTCCCAGAGCTTGCTCAAACTCTTGTCCATCGAGTCGGTGATACCATCCAACCATCTCATCCTCTGTCGTCCCTTTCTTCTGCCTTCAATCTTTCCCAGCATCAGGGTCTTTTCCAGTCAGTCAGTTCTTCGCATCAGGTGGCCAAAGTATTGGAGTTTCAGTTTCAACATCAGTCCTTCCAATGAATATTCAAGACTGATTCCCTTTAGGTTTGACTGGTTAGATCTTGCAGTCCAAGGGACTCTCAAGTGTCTTCTCTAACACTGCAATTCGAAAGCATCAGTTCTTTGGCACTCAGCTTTCTTTATAGTCCAGGTCTCACATCCATACATGACTACTGGAAAAACCATAGCTTTGACTCTTCGGACCTTTGTTGGCAAAGTAATGTCTCTGCTTTTTAATATGCTGTCTAATGGTTGATCATAGGTTTTATTCCAAGGAGCAAGCATCTTTTAATTTCATGGCTGCAGTCACCATCTGCAGTGATTTGGAGCCCACGAAAATAGTCTCTCAGTGTTTCCGTTGTTTCTCCGTTTGCCATGAAGTGATAGGACCAGATTCCATTAAACATTATTTCTAACGATGAAATGTTCTCCAGTTTGACTATAGAAGTCTGAGTAATGAACTAGGTTTTACCATGTTACAAACGGAGAAAGATCTTTGAAATTTACTCTCTTCTTTTCCTAGATGCCAAACTTGCCAGTAGGGAGAAGGGAAAGTTTTGTTTCAAGGCAACACAATGTAAAGAAGAAGAAGGTAAATTCATTTTAGTGTCACACTTTCTTAAATGGTCATTTTCTATTTCGTGCCAAGGACATGATTAGTTTGTTCTCCTCCATTTTTTAGTTGCTACAGAGGCCTCAGAAAAATACACCTTTGCAGATATCATCTTTGGAAATGAACAGGTATGCAAGTAAACCTAATAGCATTTGATATTTAAAGTTGTAATTCTGGAGTATCTTGACTGTTTTGGCAAAAATGTTAACTCTACTAATCTCTAAATTCTTTGGTGGATGAACGTATCAGCTTTGTTGAGTTTTGCAACTGCTGTCATGCCCCAAAGCAAATAAAAATGCTATATGTAGTATGCCATTTTAATTAGTAATTTAAAATTAGCTTTCTTTTAGATTGTAAGATACTGAGGAGATAAATTTAGCCCCTGGCATTAAAAAAAGAAACAGGATTAAATGAAAGAACCTATCTGTTTGGAAAAGTGGTCACAGTGGAACATACAGATGATGATCCCCTGGATTTGGGAATATCAAATGGTTCTGAGACCCAAATAATAAGCTGTTCGTAATTTTTTTTTTTTGGTAATGAGATAACTGTGAAAATTTTTTGTAATTTTTGTTATGAACGAACTATGTGAACAGTAAAAAAAGTTCATGTCTGAGGGGGTAAATCTTAACTTATTTATTAATATTTAATAATTAACTTGGAAGCTTAACATTACTTAACAGAATTTATAATATAGGAAATTAAGTGTCAAGATTCTGCAGTGAAACACACTATTCTATTAACTAGGGGAAATTCTGTAGTTCTAAGTCTGTTTAAAAATCTTTTCTCTTATTCTCTCCCTTCAAGTGTAAAAGCCAAGTTAATGCCAGTAACTTCATTTGAGTTGTGTTTCATTGGGTATCACCTAGTCTTCCAAGTATTTGATTGGGAAATACTTGTTATTTTAAATAGTAAAACAAATTTTTCAATAGGAAAAATAATTAAAAATTTTTCTTTTTAACAATTTACTTTTTTAAAACTGAAGAATGGTTTATAATATTTTGTTAGTTTCAAGTGTACAGCAAATTGATTCAGTTATATATACATATTTATATATATGTTGTTGTTCAGATTCTCAACAGTTAACTTCCTATTTTCTTTGAATACTCATTTGTCTTCCCTGGATACTTGGAAGGTCCAAGTTAGTGTCATGGCCATCTGGATTTAAGATTCAGGGTAATTTGTACCAAATATTTAGCGTTTTAAAGCATTAGGGTGGCCTTCTTATATTCAACCAAGTTGGTAAGAAATATGTAAGTTGTAGAAATACAAATTTTGGCAGGGTATATCTAATTGAAAACACATAGAGACAAGTGATTTTCTTTTAACAGATAGTAAGTTCAGCAAGCCCATGTGCAGACTTCTTCTATAGGAGTTTATCCTCTGAATTGAAGAAACCACAAGCCCAGTCTTCGATGCATACAGAAAAACAGTCAGTAGAGGATGTTATGAGATTAATCCAGAAGTGCAATGAGGTGGATTTGAATATTGTGGTGTTGTGGAAGGTATGTGTTGTTAAATTATTTCAGCAAGCCTTATTTATACTGGATTCTTAAGCTAAACAGTAAATGTAAGCTACTGTGTATATTTTTTTCTGCTTAAATTTTCCAGTTTGAGTTTGAAAGCTGTTTTATAACTTTTTGTTAACAGTTCCAGATGACTTTTATTTATTTTTTTGCCTAAAAGAAAAAAAATTCATTCAAATTAAATAACTTTGTTCTGTTACTTATTACTTACAAGAGGTACTGAGAATATTGTAAAACATGATAAGCTCCATGAAAGCAAAGTGGTATTATTAAACTCTTTATTGTGGGCATTTTCAAACTCTGTAAAAGGGAAAATAACACCACATAACTCTAGGTACCCATTACTCAGGCTCCAGCAGCCACTGATTTGCTGCTGTTCATTTTCCACCTGTATTCCATTAGCTCCTTTATTTTTACCTTCCTTTATTTTTTATGCTGTACTGTATATTTTTAATGACATAATATTTCATCTGTAAAAGCATTTTGTAAACTGCTTTTCTAGCAGATGAGGACTTTCTTGTTTAATATAACCCTGCCATATGATTATCTCACTCTAATTAACAAAAATTCTTTAGAATTACCTAATGGTTGATCTCTGAAATCTTTCAGATTGTTTGAAAATACCATTTTAATTAAAAAAAAACAGATTCAAATGCCATCTACACATACACATGGCAGACTAGAATGAGGTAATTTAGGCATTGGTCTCCCCTAACTGAGGGTTCCATCCCGGGGTTGGGAAGTTCCCCTGGAGGAGGGCATGACAACCCGTTTCATTGTTCTTGCCTAGAGAATCCCTACGGACAGAGAAGCCTGGCAGACTACAGTCCATTGGGTTGCAAAGAGTTGGACATGATGGAAGTGACTTAGCATGCATGCAAAGTTAACTTAAACTATAATACAGAGATTTATTTTTCACAGTATACACTTTTGTATCTTAAGTATGTGTCTTTAGAAATGATTCTACACTGAAATATAGGATATTGCCTAGGGATATTCACCTGAGGTATGTGAAGAGGTTTTATTTTGTATTGTCTAGTACAGAGGCCTAACATTGGGACATGTTCATGGTAGATGATCGGAACATGCATTTTAAATTGATTCAAATGTTCTAGCGTGTTCTTTTTACTAAGCTGTACATTTTTAAATAAACTTACCTAAAACTAGGCTGGCTTTACATGAGTTCCAATAAAAGTACTTAAGCAAATTGACTTTTGTTGATTATAGAAGGTGAAGATGCTTAATGCTAAAAGGATAAATTACACATTGTTATCTTGAAATCAAATGTCCTTGAAGCTTTGAGTCAAGCAGATTCTATTTTAGCCTCAGTAGCATTGCCCCTTTATGTAAACCAACCATCCATTAAATGTATAATAGACCTTATGCATTTGTAGCTGTCACTCCACAAATGCCTGCCATGTAACAATTATAATATATCCAAGATAGGATCTTGAGTAATGTGTGCTGTACTTTGTACTTATTGTTGAGCCCACAGTAACCTTGGTTGGAGGGGTGAGTTATCATTTTAAAAATCACCCTGAATGAAAATCAACTACTACTATTGCTGATCCCATTAAGAAGAAAACTACCCGAGATTGTGATGCTCCTTAGTTAGGAAATGGAAGTTTGAATAGGTTAAAGGATGAGATATTGTCTGGTAGTGGCTAGTCTGTGATAAGTTTATGATTCAGCTCATTTGAGAAAGTGACTAGTAGATTTTCCTCAGTGAGGGCTCTGGTAATGCACAAAGTATCCCCTTGACTGAAAGAAAACTTGACAATTCATTTAAGTTGTGGAGTGGATGCTTAGGGAACATAGCACTCTAATAAAATATGATTCAGAAGAAAACTAAGACCTTGGACAACATTTTTGTTTTAACAAAATTAGTTGTAAGGGGATATAATTGAAAGTGTGAAAGTGTTACTTACTCAGTCGTGTCCAACTATGCAGCTTCATGGAATGTAGCTCCCCAGGCTCCTCTGCCCATGGGATTTTCCAGACAAGAATACTGGAGTGGGTTGCCATGCCCTTCTCCAGGCGATCTTCCCAACCCAGGGACTGAACCCGGGTCTCCTGCATGGCAGGCAAATTCTTTACCATCTGAGCCACCAGGGAAAGCCCAAAGGGGTGTAATACAGCTTCTAATTATTCTTTGTTTTTTCTTCTTTTTTTTTTTAATTTACTGTATTGGTTTTGGCGTACATTGACCAGAAATAAAGGTTTGTTTTGAAAAACAAAGACTTTGTGCAGGAGAGACTGCATTGTAGGGTTATCGTGATTTTTTTTTTTTTGATCCCACAAGACTGCTGAAAGAGATGTATGTCCTGTGTCAGGACTTTATCCATTGTCATCCTCTTGATTAAAGGTCACTTCATCAAGTATTTATTTAACTCCTGCATTTCTCAGTTGTGCGTGGATGGATGCTAAGTAGGCCTTGGGCCTGCCTGGGCCTTAGTGCAGCACTTCTCCAAGTGTGATCAATGGATGGCAAATTGCCACACGTGATAAGTATAGAAATTGAAAATAAACATTTTTGGAATGTTTATAGCATTTGACTAAGTAATTTTGAATCTGTTGAGTCTAATAGTTAAAAAACATTGGACTTGTCAAAAAAAAAATAATAATTTATCTGTATTTGCGTAATGTGATGTTAAGTGTATCAGAGCCATTTAGAGATTTTATTTTCTCCAGGATAGAAGAAGTTAAAGAAGAAGAATTACATGTTGGAATAAGTTTTAATATAGATTAAATCAGGCCATTATACAGTTTTCTTCTTATACAAGAAGAAAAAAAAGCCTTTTTTTTTTTTAAGCTTACGTACTTAAATTTAAGATCTCCAGGGACCTGGCATTTCCACTTATAGGCTTTACAATTATACTCACTGATTTTGCTCTACTATGTGATAACTCTGGTGCATCTTAGAAGCACAAGTATAAGAAAAACCCTTTTGCCCATATATTGTCAGTCCAGTAAAGAAAAAAGCTTGTGTTATGGAATAGAGCTCTTCTTTTTGGGCTAGCTTCTTAAGCACTCTAGAGAAAATTGGGAAAGGTTTCAAGATTTGTTTCTCCAATATCCAGGCCAGCTGTTTTATATTGAGGCAGAGCAGATTTTGACAGATACTCTATTGATTGAAGGAATGAATAAAAGTTAGAAATGCTGACAAAGTCATGAGTATTGGTATTTGATAGATATTAGCTGTAATACCTCAACTTTCCAGCAGATTTTCCCTTGGTTACTTTTGAGATTACTGCCAAGCAGGGGTAACAGTTTTGTGTTTTGTTCTTCTTAGGCTTACGTAGTGGAAGACAGTAAGCAGCTTATTTTGGAAGGTCAGCACCATGTCGTTCTTCGCACTATAGGAAAAGAAGCTTTTTCATATCCTCAGAAACAGGTAATGACATGCTTTGGGGCCTCCTGTGAACTTGTAGGGGTTTTTGTTTGGTTGTTTTGTATTTTTGAAGGTGTCTGATTTCTGCAAGCTTATATACTGAGATTTGAGTTGGGGGTTGGTGGCAGAAAGCTGATTAAAATTAAAAATGAACATAAATTGATTTTGAAGTTCACTAGCCCTTAAGACAATTAAGATACATTTGTGATCCTGGAGTTTCCTAAGATACACTTTTTATTGAACCTAGAACTCATAGTTATAAAAAGAATTGACTTGTGTGAGAGGAAGGAACCATATCCTCTATCTTACCTTGCTTATTGTTCAGTAGGCCTACACCATTGCAAAACTCAACAGGGCTGGTCATATAGTGTAAAGGAGGGCCTCTGAAGTTGCACAGCAGCTGATAGTACTGTTTGTTTTCTTGTTTCTCCTAAAATACTGTTTAATCTTATCAAAAGTTCTCATCATATATAAGTAAAATTTAAGCATATTAGTCCTGTGATTCAAAGTAAGTTGCAGACATCTGCCTATCTGCCCCCAAATACTTGACTTGAGTATTCCTGAAGACAAAGACAGTCTTCTCCATAATCACAGAAACCATTATTAATTCAGGAAGCTTAATATTGATTCAGTATTCATATACACTCTAAATTCAGATGTCATCAACGGTCTTAGTTGTAAGACTTGGTTTGCTTTTTCCCATTCAGAATTCAGTCCTGGATCGCACATTGTGTTTACTTGTCTCTTCAGTCTCTCTTAATCTGGAATATTTTCTGAACCTTTATTTTTCAGTTATGTAGACATTTTTGAAGAGCCCTGGCCAGTTATTTTAATGTAGAATAATACTTTGAATATTTCTTATGATCAAATTAAAATTACACATTTTTGACTGAAATACTTTCTAGGTGATGTTATATCCCTGTCAGTGTATTATATCAGAAGGCACATGAGGGTCTCCCCTGATGGTCCAGCAGTTAAGACTTTGCCTTTCAGTGCAAGAGGTTGGTTTGATCCCTGGTTGGGGAGCTGAGATCCCACATGCCTCAGGGCCGAAAAACCAAAACGTAAAATAAAGTCAATATTGTAACAAATTCAATAGAGACTTTAAAAATGGTCCACGTCAAAAAATCTTAAAAAAAAAAAAGGCACGTGATATTAATTCGTGCCATTATAGGTGATGGGCCATTTGATTAAGATATTACCTGCCATGTTTCTCCACAGTATTACTATTTTTTCTTCTTATTTATAAGAAGAAGTAATTTGGGGAGATGATGTGGGACTGTGTAAATGTGATTTCTCATCAAAGTTAGGTATACTAGCTTTACATTCCATTGGTAATAATATAATTAGAATTGATTTTTACTTTAGTGATGACTAATGGTAATTTTCTGTTAGGTTTAATGAAGATATATTTAACCCCAAATCTGTTTCGTACTTTAAGAAAGTTGTTTTTCTCAAACTGATTTGAGTAATTAAAAATCTAATTTTATTTATAAATTGTCATACTTTGATAATTTGGAACATCTCAAGGCAAGATTTTCATTTATTAAATGAAACAAAGTGTTCTCTATAAAATTTACTCATAGTCCCATTTTACAAAAATACTGTCTAAGGCATATTGTTTTTATTTCTCTGTATTTCACCTTTGAAATATTTAACATGATTAGCTGAGTTGGAAGATGTGGCATGTTCATCATACTGAGTTGAGAATAATATATATGGAGCTCAGAGACTTTAAGATTGATGACCTAGTGCAGTTTACTTCCATAACTTGATAAACTTTAGCTTACTTATAAAACAAGGAGTATTTTATATCTTGCCTCTCTTATGATGGAACTCTGTCTTGGGGTATAACTGTCTGTCAACCTTATTGGAAAAAACTATTGTACAAATTGTCCAGCACTCATTGTGAAACTTGTTGCTGCTTTTAAGCTGAGAGAGAGGGACACTTTTATCAGTATTCCCTCAGTAAATTAGCTTTAGGTTTTTGGTATCCTTTTATGGCTGTTGTTCATGTGTTTGCCTCCTGGTAAGTGGTATGTAGAGATTCAATATAGTTTAGAAGTCTCAAATAACAGCTTGTTTATCTTAGATGATTATATTATGTTAAACAATAGGATATTTTTTAAACTTTTTATTAAAGTTTAACAGAAATGCAGAAGAGTGACTTTTCACAAATTGAAGAACACTCCAGTATAAGCAGGACCCAGATTAAGAAAGAGAACTTCAGAAGTTCGGCTCCTTCTGGCTTCCAGGCACAAGTTTTTCTTCCTCCAGAGTAAACCTTTACAGTCACTTTCCTCTCACTCATAAGTCAAAAACAAATTTGAATATTACTTTTGCAGCTGTATAAATCAAGGGTCAGCAAACTTTTTCTGAGGAAAGCTGGATAATAAACATTTCTGACTGCTGGCCAGAAGGTTTTTGTCAGAATTATTCATCTCTGTTGTTTAGAGTCCAAAAGCAGCCATAGCCAGTATGTAAACAAATGGATGTGGCTCTGTTTCCATAAAACTCTCTTTACAAAAGCCCCAGAAGTAAGCTGGCTTTGGCCTATGGGCTGTGGTTCACCAGTCCTGGGTGTAGATCAGATTCCAACTAGGCTACCAGGAAATTAAAAAATCAAAATTTTCTGATGGTAAAGGAAAATGGAGAAAAAATTAATCAAGGAAGAAGACTTCCATGGTGGTCCAGTGGTGGGGAGTCTGCCTGTCAGTGCAGAGGACATGGGTTTGATCCTCGGTCTGGGAAGATACCACATGCCTGGGGACAGCTAGGCTGGTGAGCCACAACTACTGAAGCCTGTGAGCCTAGAGCCTGTGCTCCTCAGCAAGAGAGCCCACACAGTGAGAGGCCTGCGCACTGCAGCTGGAGAGCAGCCCCCGCTCGCTGCGATAGAGAGCGTACACCCGCAGCAAGGAAGACCCAGTGCAGCCGCAAATAGATAGGGAGAGTATTTCTAAAAGCTCTCGAAGCAGGTGACATACAATTGAATGTCTACAGCCTAAGTACTAAGCAGTTTTATTAGATGAGAAACACAGCAACTTTTGAAATTATTTATTAATGTGAACCCATTTTTACGTATGAGGAAATTAAGTCTTGAAGTATTAAATAACTTACCCAGGATCATAGAACTATTATGTGAGGTTGTTGGATATCAAGTTAACACTAGCACATAATAGAGAATGAATAAATACAGATCCTAGTTTTTCTCCTAGGTTGTATTGCATATGATTCCTACTGTTAGTTTGTTCGTTTTTACAGCAGAAAAAGTATTGTACATGCTTTACTTTATTTCCACTGGTTTTAGCTTCTTTTTTTTGTATCTGTTACACCTTATTTTAAGAAGGCAGTGTTTTCATTGTCGTATTTTTTCTTTTTTCAGGAACCACCAGAAATGGAACTATTAAAATTTTTCAGACCAGAAAACACTACAGTTTCCTCAAGACCATCAGCAGAGCAGCTTTCTAATCTTATTAAAACGAGTCTTCACTATCCAGAATCATTTAATCATCCCTTTCATCAAAAAAGGTTTGAGATGTATTTTTGTTAAAATTTTTCTGCAATATACACACCTGTATATGCATGCACACACATCCACACATTTATTAATAGCATTAACACAAATGCTGAAGAAGAAATCTAGAATAATATTGAGTCTACAGAAATTGCCATCAAGTAATTTACCCATTACTGTGGTTATTATGTGTTGCTACTGTAATTAACAGATGGATATTTCCTCAGCCAATTAGTTGTCAAAAGTTTTCTTTTGATGAACATATTTATCATTAAGTCAAAAAGAAGGGAAAAATAGTTTATCATTTTGTTTTTGTTTTAGATACAGAATAAACCTAAGACATGACTATGATATAGATTCATCAAACAGTTTAAATTTAGACAGCATCATTGACTTAAGGTTTACCAAGTGTTAAACTTTTGCGGGGATGATGTATTTATAATTTTGATAAATAGCTTGATTATATAAATTTGAGGTTCTAAAATAAAAGGTCCTAAGTCAGGTGATACTTCAAAAAGGCGCTGGTTTGCAGATATAAAACAAGATGGAGTGAAGTCTGTTAGCGGCAGTCTGTAAATCAGAATTGAAGGTGTAAGTTTTGGTGAAGTCACCACCGTGGGTAGGGGTAGGGAAGAGGTGGGATAGAACAAAAGAGAATGGTGACCCATAGAAGAGTGCTTTGGAGAGATGAGCTAAGGAAAAAGGAGTCCATCAGGAAGCCTGGTTGAGAAGTAGCAGTCAAAGAATTAGGAAGACAAGACCATTGAGTAGATAGTGGGATCACAGAGGTGGAGTGAGAGCAGTTCAAGGAGAGGAAAGTGGCTACCACTTTTAAGTGCTGCAGAAAAGTCGTTTCACTGGTTCTGATGATAAAGAAATCATTCCTGATTTTGAGAAGACTCTTAACTGTATGGAGGGTAGAAGCGTGACACAGTAGGTTTTGAGGAGAGATAGAGGCGGGAAGGAAGTAAGGATACTGGTGTAGACCACCAGCCTTTCAAGAAGCCTGGCTGTGAACAGGGATCAGGGAATACCCTTCAGTATTACTGGTTTCTTACTTAGAAGATATGGATTGTATTTATGGCCTTGAAGGAAATGATGGGACGCAAGAAGGGCAACAAAACCCTTAATAGATGAAAAGGTAACACTGAAAAGTGGCAGGATTAGCTTTGGACAGAAAGGTGAAACTAGGGAGAAATTTTAACAAGTTTGCACATGCCTCCCTTTTAGAGAGTTTGTAGGAGCAAGGTTAAGTACTCAGAGTACTCTAGGAAATAAAGAGGTGAAAGGGTAGAGAATTTTTAAAAGTGAAATTTGAGGATAACTACTGAGAGGAATGAGAAGCCGGCTGAGAACGCACAGAGTGCTGGGCAAAATGAAGACCTTCACAGAGACTTAGGAGTATCAGAAGCATCTAAAAAGTAACTTGAATGGTGCTAACCATTTTTAAACCTTCTTATTGTGAAATATAGCACATAAAAAGTGAAGTCGCTCAGTTGTGTCTGACTCTTTGTGACCCCATGGACTGTAGCCCACCAGGTTCCTCCATCCATGGGATTTTCCAGGCAAGAGTGCTGGAGTGGGTTGCCATTTCCTTCTCCAGGGGATCTTCCCCATCCAGGGATCGAATCCAGGTCTCCCGCATTTTAGGCAGACGCTTTACCATCTGAGCCACCAGGGAAGTATAACATAGAAAAGTTCTCAAAACTGAAAATGTGTGGCCATAGTGATTCTTTTTCACAAAACTAATACCCAAAAAATCATCTCTAGGGAAGAAATTTTAAATTGCTAGCAATCTGAGAAGCCCCCTGTGTACTTGCCATCCATCCCCAGTATTAGCAGTCATTTCTTTGCTCCTCTTTCTTTATAATTTTCCAACCAAGTTTACATCTTCGTATTTTGATTTTTGTGGGGTTTTTGAACTTTATTGTGTAAGTGGTATTATACAGAGTTTATTCTTTTTATGCCCACTTTCTTTCAAACTAGTTTTACTAATTAGTACATCCCCACTAGTAGTACGTGGGAGTTCCTTCTGTTGATACCTTTCACCAACACTTTCTGTTGTCAGACTTTTAAAAATTTTAGCCATTTAAGTTATTTTAAAATACTTTTGGTCTTAAATCTTGTCTAGGTCTTAATTGCTTGGTACTCAGTCTGTGTGCCTTTGACTGACAGAGGCATGCTGGGATCACTTGCGGAAATTAAAAAAAAAATACAGATGCTTTGATCCTACTCCCAGAGATTCCCGTTTGATTGGCCGAGGGTGGGGGCAGGACATCCAGAGCTCCTGAAGTTCTCCAGGTGATTCTAATGTGCAGCCAACGCTGAGGAAAGAAATGTTTTATCCCTGCTAAACCTGTCTTGACTTTACACGCTTCCATAGACAGTTTTGATTCCATAATATTTCATTTTACCTCACGATTCTACTTTGTCCCGGTTTATCAAACCCTGTCCTGCTTCATGTATTTCCTGAACATCTTAGATTCCATGGTGCTGCTTAGTGGTTAAAACCTGGGCTGTGTGTTAGAGGCTGGAGCATGAAGGACTTCTCCATGTGATTTTGTTAGGGTTGAAAAGCATCATAGAAACTTGGCAGTGCAGAGAAGTATGTAAAACAGGACAGATTTGATCAAACTAAAGCAGAACAGTGAGCTAAAATAAAGCACCACAGAATTCAAACTGTGCATGGAAGTATGTGAAAACAAGGAAGGGTTGAGAAGGATAAGATACGGGAGTTTCTTCCAACTTGGTTGCACATTAGAATCACCTGGAGAATTTTTAAAATCCTGATATTCAGGCCAATTAAATCAGAACCTCTGGGAGTAGGACCCAGGTGTCTGTATATTTTAAATAAATCCTCAGATTGCCACAATAATGCTTTGTGAGATACCACTCCAGAATTCAGCAGCTTACAGGGCATTTATTCCCACGCTCATGGGTCTGCAGACCATCGACAATTTCGATTCTCCTTCAGGCTGTGGGTTGGTTGGATTCACATCTGTGTACATGTATTTTAGGGGTCAGTCCAAATGTGCAGCAACTAGCTATTATTCTTCTCATGGCATGTCTCTGAAGTACAGAAAGTGAGCCACGTTGCAGTAGCACATTTAAAGCTTCTGCTTGCGTCCGTCATTATTACTCCACTGGCCAAATAGCCTCTCCTTCACAGTCAACAAGACGATCCCCCATCACACAGCTGGAAGGTGAGGGGAGTGAATAATTGTTGAACAATAATCACCATTACCACAGTAATCAGGGTTGAGAATGGGTGAAGTAGAGGGTCAAATGATTGGACATTCCTGTGAAGCTGAAGATCAGAAGCATAGTGGAGTGAGAGAGCTGGCGATTGTGGAGTGGAAAAGCTGAGGAGTGTTTCAGAGGCAGTTATTTTTGGTGACTAAAAAAAAATTCACAGTTAAGTCATGAAAGATAGATGGCTGAGTTTTGAATACTCCTGGTGGTTATGGAGGTGATAGATCAAGGGTTTGAGAAGGAGCTGAATAAATTGTCTACCTAACTGCAGATGGTGACTGCAGCCATGAAATTAAAAGACGCTTACTCCTTGGAAGAAAAGTTATGACCAACCTAGATAGTATATTCAAAAGCAGAGATATTACTTTGCCAACAAAGGTCCGTCTAGTCAAGGCTATGGTTTTTCCTGTGGTCATGTATGGATGTGAGAGTTGGACTGTGAAGAAAGCTGAGCGGCGAAGAGTTGATGCTTTTGAACTGTGGTGTTGGAGAAGGCTCTTGAGAGTTCCTTGGACTGCAAGGAGATCCAACCAGCCCATTCTGAAGGAGATCAGTCTTGGGTGTTCTTTGGAAGGAATGGTGGTAAAGCTGAAACTCCAGTACTTTGGCCACCTCATGCGAAGAGTTGACTCATCGGAAAAGACTCTGATGCTGGGAGGGATTGGGGGCAGGAGAAGAAGGGGACGACCGAGGATGAGATGGCTGGATGGCATCACGGATTCAATGGACGTGAGTCTGAGTGAACTCCGGGAGTTAGTGATGGACAGGGAGGCCTGGAGTGCTGGGATTCATAGGGTGGAAAAGTCGGACATGACTGAGCGACTGGACTGAACTGAACTGAAACAGTGAAGTTCGCCAAAAAGATGACAAAATTCAGGATTGAAAAGAAGAAAGCAAACTCATGCAGAAGCTTTTAATAAATGAAACCAGTAGGATGGTGTGGAAGAAGCCTGGGCAGTGCTTTCTGTCTAGGTGGCAGGCCTCTGCTTGACCCGCATAATACATGAATCAAGGGTGGGGTGGGGTTAAGCAGATGCTTCCCTCATCTTTACCTCAGATATTTCAAAATGCTTATCCCTTCCCCTGCCCCAAGGAATCTCTGTTGCACTGAGTTACGTTCACTGGTTTAGTTTGTCAGTTTGAGGGCAAAGAAAAAGAATAAAAACCTTGGAGTAGTTAATGACGAAAGTGGAGGTGTTTTTACAGGAGAGAGAGGAGGAAGAACTCGACAAGTGGTATTGACTACATTAATGAGACATTCTGGCCTGAGATGCAGAAGATGCTGGAAGATAAACAGCATCTGTTATGGCAAAGCCTGTAGAGGCAGCTGTGTCCTCAGCCAGAGTTCAGTTAAAGTGAGGTGTGGACACATAAAGAGAAGAGACTGAGGATCTGGAGGAGTGTTCTTAAAGCCATGGGAAGTGGGGAGGGGCGCGACAGGAGGCAACTTGGTCACGGCAGTGGGACGCGGGGCAGCAGAAGAATGAGAATACGAGAAACAACAAAGCGTCACACTGGGGTTAGCTGCCATCGCTCCTCACAGTAAGAAGTCGTGTTACATAGTGTTTGTGAAGCTTTTGAACTTGTGCTAGGCATTATTGTCAGCGTTTAGCATATTTGATCTTACCAGCCACCACAAGAAACTCGAGAGATGGGTAGAGTTATTTTTCCTAGGTTACAGTTGAGGAAGCTGAGAAACAGAATTGTTGAGCTGACATGTGACTTCTAGCAGTCTGACTCTAGAACTCATGCCTTTAATAATACCAGATTTTAGTGGTGGGGGAATGCTTGTTAGCAGTTTGGTCTCTAGGCACTGTTTTTGGCTCATCAGATGAGCGTTTTAGAAAGGCTGTTGTGTGAAGCAGTGAGTTTTGAAAGGTGGTCCCAGAGCAGCAGCAGTTGGGAACTTACTAGAAACGCAGATTTTGGGCCCACCCAGCCCTTCTGAATGAGGAACTCTGGGGATGGAGCCCAGCAGTCTCTTTTACCAAGCCCTCCCCGTGACTGTGGTGCACGTTGTAGTGGAATGATCACACGTCAGGTATGAGAAACACCCAGTTGAAGATTGGTTTACGTCAGAACACTAATTCAGAGGTGATTAGTAAACCAAGAGATGGAGTGACTTCAACTCGTAAGGAATGTAAATTTTGAATGAAGTCACCAGCCTCCAGAGCTGTGTGGGAAACAGAATTGATAGGAATTTGTGACGAAAAGTAGAAAGTTGAGAATGGGGGGCTAATGAGGCAGTAGCCCCCATTCCCACTTAAAAAAAAAACCACTTGGGATGATGCCCAAGCTTTGCTGGGGAAATGAGAGTGCTGTTCACTGAGACAGTGATGGAGGAAGAAGAGGAATGAAGATAATGACTTTGGGGTTAGGAAGCGTCCAGATGTTCTTATTTCTTCTTTCACTGGAGGCATTTAGATAGAGCATGGCAGATTTGAGGCTCAAGTGGTAACACTACTAGAGTTCCTGAGGTTTTGCTTTGGGTTACAAGTTACATGGCTTGAATTTAACTTAATGAGGGGCTCTAGACTGAACCCCTGTTCCTTAGTCTAGGTTGTCCTCCATTCCTGTGAGAAGTTTGTGGGGAAGGTAAGGGTGTAGCACCAGTATAATCTAAGGATGAGTTTTTGAAATTATCCTAGTTTTTGTCTAGGGAAATCTGTTATTTGCAGTGTGGTTTAGGAAGCATTTCTTAGTAAACGGATATAAAATTTTTGAGAGCATAAAATATATTACCTGAGCAGAATTTTAATATTGTGTGAGCTCATAAGATTTTTTTTTACTATCTCTTTACTATTGTTCTTTATGTTAATAGGATAAAATATTTTAAATAATACTATGTAACCAGGCTTCCATAGTTCATCAGGCACTCTATCTATCAGATCTAGGCCCTTAAATCTATTTCTCACTTCCACTGTATAATCATAAGGGATTTGATTTAGGTCATACCTGAATGGTCTAGCGGTTCATCATGATGATGTGATCACTAATCTAGAGCCAGACATCTTGGAAAGTGAAGTCAAGAGAGCCTTAGAAAGCATCACTACGAACAAAGCTAGTGGAGGTGATGGAATTCCAGTTGAGCTGTTTCAAATCCTGAAAGATGATGCTGTGAAAGTGCTGCACTCAATATGCCAGCACATTTGGAAAACTCAGCAGTGGCCGCAGGACTGGAAAAGGTCAGTTTTCATTCCAATTCCAAAGAAAGGAAATGCAAAAGAATGCTCAAACTACCGCACAATTGCACTCATCTCACATACTAGTAAAGTAATGCTCAAAATTCTCCAAGCCAGGCTTCAACAATATGTGAACCGTGAACTCCCTGATGTTCAAGCTGGTTTTAGAAAAGGCAGAGGAACCAGAGATCAAATTGCCAACATCCGCTGGATCATCGAAAAAGCCAGAGAGTTCCAGAAAAACATCTATTTCTGCTTTAGTGACTACGCCAAAGGCTTTGACTGTGTGGATCACAATAAACTGTGGAAAATTCTGAAAGAGATGGGAATACCAGACCACCTGACCTGCCTCTTGAGAAATCTGTATGCAGGTCAGGAAGCAACAGTTAGAACTGGACATGGAACAACAGACTGGTTCCAAATAGGAAAAGGAGTACGTCAAGGCTGTATATTGTCACCCTGCTTATTTAACTTCTATGCAGAGTACATCATGAGAAACGCTGGGCTGGAAGAAACACAAGCTGGAATCAAGATTGCTGGGAGAAATATCAAAAACCTCAGATATGCAGATGACACCACCCTTATGGCAGAAAGTGAAGAGGAACTAAAAAGCCTCTTGATGAAAGTGAAAGTGGAGAGTGAAAAAGTTGGCCTAAAGCTCAATATTCAGAAAATGAAGATCATGGCATCCGGTCCCATCACTTCATGGGAAATAGATGGGAAACAGTGTCAGACTTTATTTTTTGGGGCTCCAAAATCACTGCAGATGGTGATTGCAGCCATGAAATTAAAAGATGCTTACTCCTTGGAAGAAAAGTTATGACCAACCTAGATAGTATATTCAAAAGCAGAGACATTACTTTGCCGACTGAAGTCCGTCTAGTCAAGGCTATGGTTTTTCCTGTGGTCATGTATGGATGTGAGAGTTGGACTGTGAAGAAGGCTGAGCACTGAAGAATTGATGCTCTTGAACTGTGGTGTTGGAGAAGACTCTCTGAGAGTCCCTTGGACTGCAAGGAGATCTAACCAGTCCATTCTGAAGGAGATCAGCCCTGGCATTTCTCTGGAAGGAATGATGCTAAAGCTGAAACTCCAGTACTTTGGCCACCTCATGCAAAGAGCTGACTCATCGGAAAAGACTCTGATGCTCGGAGGGATTGGGGGCAGGTGGAGAGGGGGACAACCGAGGATGAGATGGCTGGATGGCATCACGGATTCGATGGATGTGAGTCTGAGTGAACTCTAGGAGTTGGTAATGGACAGGGAGGCCTGGCGTGCTGTGATTCATGGGGTCGAAAAGAGTCAGACACGACTGAGCGACTGGACTGAACTGAACTGAACTGAAGCTTCATTTGTGCATAGAGTATGTTCATTTATTATGTTCTTAATAAGAACTCTGCACCAGTCTGTTCTTAGGTCCTCTTCTCTCACTCCCTGTCCTTTCTCCTGTGCTAAGTGAGATCAGAAACTAGGTTAAGTGAGCAAATATGTCTACTTGAAAGGGCTTTTCTCATAACTTGTTATACAAAAATAATTCTCATAGTCTCCCAAACATGATGGCTTCTGTGCAGATTTGATAGGATAGCAAATGTAAATCTAGGCCAAGTTCTCAAAGTTAAGTAATTTTTGAGAAACACAAAGAACAGCATTGGTTGTTGGCATTTTCACGATATTTTTTCCCCTCCATTTGTCTTTCTTAGTTGCAGTTGTTTCCTTCTGTTTTTCATTTTGGGAAATAACCTAGAAACATTCTGGTTATTTTTAAAGATTAGCTTTAATAAAAGGAAATAAAAATGGTTTTGTGAATGTATATATTCTTATATTTAGTATTCAAGCATTGTATTAATACGTTTTACTTCTTATTTATGCAACTCATTTGGCTTGAGTGATTTTAGAACTCAGTTTTTTTCCTTACTTGAATATAATTATTTTTCAGGATCTTATGCTGTTAGGTAACTGTAAGTTTTATTTTCAAGAAAGTGTTTTTGTTTGCAATACCCCACTAATCTTTTTTGGTTTTTCTTTTCCACAGCCTTTGTTTAGTACCAGTGACCCTTTTACTTTCCAATTGTTCCAAGGCCAGTGTCGATGTAATAGTTGATCTTCGGCATAAAACAACAAGGTAAAGATTTATTTAGGGCAGGTTTATTTTGTAGTTAAAGATTGAGTTGAAAGTAGTTTAATATTTTGAAATTATGCAAATAATTATCTAATATAGATAGAGTTTACTCAGGCATACCCTTTTTTGTTTGGTATTAAGAAGTGTTAGCAAAGGGACTTGCCGACTCTGTGCTCTGAAGGCAGGCATCCCAGGTTCGATCCCTGGTTGGGGAACTAGATCCCATATGCCACAGCTAAGATTGAAGATCCTGTGTGCTGCAACTAAGACTTGGCACAGCCAAATAAAAAAAGAAGTGTTAGAGAAGAGTTACAGAGATTTTTCTTAGCATTTCAGTAGTCGCAAATGAAAACTGGTTTCCAGAAGCAGCAATTCTGGCCAGAGGCGACAATTTTTATAAAAGCTTGTTGGTGATAAAGAACTCTAAACTTGAAAATCAGTAAGTTCATGATAGAAGTTTTTTTAATCTTGTTTTCTGATTTATAAAATAGTGCTTAACAGCGAAAAAAAAAATGCAGGTCTATATTGGCACTCCTAAGAGCTAGGTGCTTTTCAGAATTCAGAAAATTTGGGATCTTTAGAAAAGCAGTGTGAAGCATATGCTGATTATTATGGTATAACACTGCAAACAGGATCTGGGTCAGCTCTCTGAAATCTGAACACATTTTGTGTATCATAAATTAATTAACTAATGTCTTATTGGTAGACACTGGGTTGCTCTCCATGTTTCAGTATTATAAACAGTCTCAATATTATACCCATTCTTATATATACATCTATTTTTATGTATGGAGAACCAGGTGGTTAAAAGCTCAGGTTTGAAATCAGGTTCCCTATTTACTGGCTGCTGTTGTGAGTGTTAAATGAGATAATTCATTCTTAGCATTATGTCTAGAACATAACAACTGTTACTAAATGTTAGTTATTATAGAAATAGTAATATTAGTTATTACTGTTGATGTTATTATTAATAAACAGTTGGCATCATAAATAATTTCTAGAATTAGAGTTGCTGGATGAAAGGGATGTGTTACTGGGGCTTTGGGAAAAAATTCCTGAAGAAAAAATATCCTCCAACTTACCATTTTCCTCCTTCCTTAGCCCAGAAGCTTTGGAAATCCATGGATCATTTACATGGCTGGGACAAACACAGTATAAACTTCAGCTTAAAAGCCAGGAGATTCACAGTTTGCAGCTGAAAGCATGCTTTGTCCACACAGGTGTTTATAACCTTGGAACTCCGAGAGTATTTGCCAAGTTATCGGACCAAGTCACGGTGTTTGAAACAAGTCAGCAGAGCTCCATGCCTGCCCTGATCATCATCAATAATGTGTGACAACTTACAGATTTGTACTGAAATGCACAGGAATCAGTTTTATTTTACTGAATAGGTTTTACAGCAGTATTTGAAATACCTAACTTGTTCGGGAGGTTGGTGTCAGATCACCGCAGAATACTTTTGGTTTGTCTATTTGTTGATGATGCAAAGCACGTAGGACTGAGAATACTTAAATTCTTTTTTTGTATTTCTTTAAACCCTGGTAATAATTTACATGCTCATAATACAGAATTTCAGCATATCCATGCACCTTATTAAGCCCCATCTTAAAACCAGTGTCTGAGTCTGCTGTTACAACTTACTGATGGTATGTGAACATTAGGAGATGATCTGAGAAAGAAAAGGCCTTGTTGGCAATCCTCCTGTTAAGCCATTAGTCTATAAATTCCAGCTTTACTGTGAAGTTCTATAAAGTGGCAGATACACGGTTTCTTGTCTCACTTCACACAATTCTCTAAAATCCGTTTTGAACTTTGGTTATGAGTCTTCATACTTCAGTATCTGGTCGTTCCTATGGCTTATACATAACTTTGTAAAAAGAAAAAAATTTTTTTCTGATGCTTTGAATATAGTTTTGAAAGGAGTTTGACTTCCCCCCCCCCTCATTCATCTCAGCATAGAGTGCACTATTTCACAAATGAGATTTTTGTCATTTAAATTATCATATTCTTTATTATGTAACTTTAACAATTGAGTTGATCTGTTTAAAATATAAATCTACTCAAGTTAATTAAAAATAAGCTTTTCAAAAATGTATTATATTTATAACAAATGTACTGTAAATAGAATAAAGACATGCTATTCACTATATAGATTGATTAGATGCCTTTTTAAAAAAAATTCTGAGAACTTAATATATTCTTTATACAGAATCATTGCCAACCATATTATTATAGCAGGTAGCAGATCAGTTTCCTGAGAAAGTGTTACCTTTGTTTCCAAAAGTGAAGAACAGTCTTTGTTCTTACAGTCCTTGCTGACTGTGTTATAAAGGAGCAAATGCATTTTGTTTTCAATGTGTCATGTCTGATACCTAGTTACAACTTTGATAATCCTTTCATATCTTGGGAGAAAGGAAGATCAATGCTTCTTAACACTGTTGTGTCAATAACCACGGTGCAGACTCTGATGCTGGTTACGGAGGACTAGGTAATGTAGCTCTCCTGCTGAAGAAAAGCAAAACGTCAGAACAAAATCAAAGAATATGTTTTACTGCTAAAAACAAAGTGTTGTCAATATAGTTTGTTATTAGAAGACCAGAATCCAGGAGAAGAAGTCTAGAGAGATGGGACTTGGGCCTACTTTGCCTTGGGAGGTTGCCCACGTAGCAAGAGGCAGCTGAGAAGTGGAGTCTACAGTTGACTTATTTTAAGACAAGAAGTATAGGTCAGGAGGACTATTTGAAACTGAAGGAAGAAGAGAAAAAGGTTGGAAAGTAGGCCCCCAAAAGATAAGAAACCTACTGGATTCTGTAAGAAAGTCTTATATATTTATCTGGAGTCTGAGAAAGGGGAGAGGATAGGGCAGAAGCAGTATAGGATTTGAGAATTTTCCGAGATGGACAAGTTACGGCTCCAAGTAGTTCAGTAAATCCAAGACAACATAAAAAGGAACCTGTATCCAGAAGCATCATAGTGAAACCGCTGGAATTTAAAGACAAGAGGAGAACCTGTCCTGAGTACAGAAGACAAAACTTACATGAGCGAATGGTAGCAGTAATTCAAGTGATAGCAGACTTCTGAACAAAAACAGTGAAAGACAGAACATAGTTCCTTTCAGTCCTTTGAAGATACCCTATTAATTGCTAAGCCTGAATTCTAAACAACAAGGATACCTGTTAAGGGAAGTGAAACAAAGATATTTTCAGACAAAACCAGAGAGTTTACTTCCTTCCTGGTGACTGAGGATAATGGTATGTGTGTGTGTATGTATGTGTGTACCTGCATGCACACATGCTCCATCATGTCTGACTCTTTGCACCCCCATGGACTGTATCCCACCAGGTGCTTCTGTCCATGGGATTTTCCAGGCAAGAATACTGAAGTGGGTTGCTATTTCCTCCTCCAGGGGATCTTCCCGACCCAGCCATCAAACCTGCATCTCTTGCAACTCCTGCATTGGCAGGCAGATTTTTAACCACCAAGCCACCTAGAAAACCCTATGGTGTCTGCCTAAATCTAAATCTTTGCATTCATTCTCCAAATGAAGTATACAAATCAACAAGAGCAAAGGAAACCATGCCTACCTTGTGCTTTTAGCATAACTAGACAGAATACTAACTTCAGACTATCTGCACATAATCTGAAAATGTAGCCTTAAATTCCAGCTGCCTATCTTGAGAATCTATGGCAAATCTTTGTAGAACGGATGGATGTGGGGAAGACAGGAATCTGGAAAGACACTGTGGAAGGGAGATAAGAGAACTGGGCTTAAGAGTGAGCCAAAATCACTCAACAAAGAGAAAGTCATCCTGACTGTTAAAAGTACGAGGCAGACCGGAGCTCTTGTGACAGGCAAGGGACTTGAAGCTTTGCAGTGGGGCATTGTAGGAGCAGCGGGGGAGAGCAGGGTCTGTCCATCACATGGCTAAGGAAGTGCTTCCTGGTAGGAATTAGAGTGTTGAGTATTTTGAGGCTTGTGCAGCTAAAATCAAGTGAAATTGTTCCATTAAAGATTTGGACCCTTTGGCCTGAGTTCCAGAAGACTCCATTAAAATAACCTAGAAGGCTGGGATAGGATAGGGAGGGAGGTTCAAGAAGGAGGAAACATATGAATACCTATGTCTGATGTGTGTTGATACATGGCAAAAATCAACCCAATATTGTAAGGCAATGACCCTTCAATTAAAACGTAAAATGCAAAATATTCAAAAAATGCAAATGCCTGTAGGTACCCCAAAACCACCACCACCCCACATGTGTCTTTATGTAAGATTTTTCAGGCATCCTATAAGAGGGCAGTGAGACTTGGAATGGGACACAGAACAGTGTCTAGAAGGGAGGATGTGTTGTGAGCTGGTGGGAGAAGCAGAATTTCATGATTTTGCTTAGGGTCAATCCTATTTGGTGTTTCTCACCTCAGAATAAAAGTTTGGGTGTCCTGTGTTATTCCTCCCCATGTTTTTGTTTTGATTTTTAAGCTTTGATTGACATAAACTTTTCTAAAACTTGTTAGCAGTTCTCAGTTCCTTACCTACTTGAATTAATTACTCTGTACTTGATGACAGGAAAGGACACATCTGATAATTGGATGTTTGTGAAAGGCAAAAAGCAAACGTTCATTTTCACATGTGAATGAATAGTTCATTAGTTAACTGAATATTCTACCAGGAGGTAGTGTATAAAACCATCTGAAATCTTTTAAGACTTAGCAATCTTGCTTAGAAAGTCGGCTCTCAAAATATTACTTTTTGGGACTTCCCTGGTGGTCCAGTGGTAAGGAATTTGCCTGCCGATGCAGGGGACATGGGTTCGATCCCTGATCCGGGAGCATTCCATATGCCGCAGGGCAACTAAGCCCATGAGCTGTAACTACTGAGCCCACTCCCCCTAGAATCCATGCTCCACAATAGGAGAAACCCGGGCATCACAACTGGAGAGTAGCCCCTGCTCACAGCAGTGAAGATCAAGCACAGCCAAAAACCAATTTAAAAAAACAAAAATTTTATAACTTTTTGAACTAGAGAAGAGGCATTTGGCTGCAAGAGGCAAACAATAGGGAATTTTAACGCAAAGGGCAGAGGAAGAGGAGGAGGGTGGTTGGAAGGGAGCTTTCATCCTTGAAGGAGAAGGGCTATGGGTGAGCCAGTGTGGCTGTACTGGGGCAAGTGGACCCAACCCTGCTGCCACTAGACAGCAGATTGTCTGTCCCAGTCTGTTTTCCAGCGGCCCTCTGGAGGAGCCGCACAGAAGTGAGGAGAGATCAATAACCACATTTTCCAAGTTCAGAAAAAGCCTCCTGAGAGCAAAGCTGCTGATCCATGCCTCCATCTCGTGCGGGCATCTCATCTACCCCACCACACCTGCCTGAATTCTAGGTGCAGGTGTGTGGCAAGGTGGAGAGGAAAGTCACCTCTGGAAACCTGTATTTCCTTCTTGGAAGTTAAGGGCCATGAGCTGCAGGAAAAAAAAAAAAAAAAAAAGCAAATTTGAGTATGAGAGGGAGATGTAGTAAGTAGGTGTGAAACCACACACCTCAGATGGGACTGGAACCCACAGTTTTCCAACTGGCAGAAACACTCAATTCAGATGTGATGATGGGTGACAAGATTCAGCTAACCTTCAGATTGGATGGAATCAGGAGGTAGAATCAGCTGATGACTTAGTACCTGGAACAAGGACTGAATTTTAGCCCTGGGCCAAGAATGCCACTGCAATGAGAATAGGTTACTGGCCCAGCTAGATTCCTAAACTCCAGTGTGGAGGAGCTTTACAATATTTTTAGCCAAGACACGTAGCTTTTAACTCCACTTACATCTCCTTTACGTTGGTTTCCAATGCTAGTTAATGTCTGCTGGGAGAGCTGATATTTGAAAGGCTTTTGGTAGCCACTTCTGGGTTTGTGGACTGACCAATTTTTCAAAGGCTAAATAACCATCCCCGGGTTAGATACTTGAAAGTGTTTTTTTACTACTCCTAGGTGGTTAAGTTAACATATTTAACAAATATGTTAAATACATATTTGCCACACTGTCTTTGGTAAAATATTTTAAAGTAAATTATACTCAATATAACATTTGATTCCCAAGGCACAATGTTCAAGACAGAATTTCCTTTTAGTTTGATAAGTGTGAAAGTGAAGTTGCTCAGTCGTGTCGGACTCTTTGTGACCTCATGGACTGTAGCCTACCAGGCTCCTCAGTCCATGGGATTTTCCAGGCAGGAATACTGGAGTGGGTTGCCATTTTCTTCTCCAGGGGATCTTCCCGACCTAGGGATCAAACCCGGGTCTCCCGCATTGTAGGCAGACACTTTACTGTCTAAGCTACAGAGCTCTAAGGTCGATAAGTGTAATAAGACTTCAGTCTTAAACTTAAGCACAATATTATAAACTTGAATTTCCCAAATTGTCTTCCACTGGATAGGGTGTTAATAGGTATTAGATGAAAAAGTAGGGAAATATGGAATTAAACTAAAAAGTTATCTTTATTGCTCATGTGTATTTTTGAGTTTCCCAAACATATTGATAGGCCTTACTAACCAAAGCATTTTTTAGAACTAATGATATGCTCATAGACTAGAGATTGGCAACCTTTTTCTGCAAAGTGGCAGATAGTTTAGGTTTTGTGGGTCATACAGCCTGTTGCAACTACTCAGTTCTTCCCATTGTAGTGCAAAAGCAGTCAAACACAAAATGTAAATGAATGATTGTGACTATTTTTGTAAATACACACCTGTTTCTGTAAATAAAGTTATATTAGCTTTGACACTGAGGGATACTGTCAGCATATCTTGGGAACCTGGACAAGGCTAGAGGAGAGAAGAGAAAGGAGAAAGGACTATCTTGTTGTTCTTGTTTAGTTGCTAAGTCATGTCCGACTCTTGCGACCCCATGGACTGTAACCCACCAGGTTCCTCTGTCCATGGGATTCCCCAGGTAAGAGAACTGGAGCGTGTTGCTATCACCTCTCCCAGGGGATCTTCCAGGTGGACCCAGGGATTGAACCCAAGTCTCCTGCCATTTCTGCATTGCGGGCAGATTCTTTACTCCTGAGCCACCAGGAAAGTCCTTTTCCTAGGGCATTTTTTTCCATTAAAACATAACAAGTGGGTCCTGAAACCAACTATCCACTAGAGGGCAGCAGAGGTGCAGTTTTGCCTCAGTGCCATTCTTACTGCTGCTGCTGCTGCTAAGTCGCTTCAGTCGTGTCTGACTCTGTGCAACCCCATAGACAGCAGCCCACCAGGCTCCGCCGGTCCTGGGATTCTCCAGACAAGAACACTGGAGTGGGTTGCCATTTCCTTCTCCAGTGCATGAAAGTGAAAGTGAAGTCACTCAAGTTGTGTCCAACTCTTCGCAACTCCATGGACTGCAGCCTACCAGGCTCTCCGTCCATGGGATTTTCTAGGCAAGAGTACTGGAGTGGGGTGCCATTGCCTTCTCCAGCCATCCTTACTACTTGCCTTTAAAATGTTGGGATTAGCATTTTATGAGATAGCACTTGGTAGAGTTGGGTATCACATCAAACATTTTATCCTCTACTGTAGAGAATTAGTCAAATTAATGATAGTACCAACCTAAAGTTACAGTAGCAAGGCGCGGCAGCGTAGCGGTTAGGCCAGCAGGCAGGCTAGGGTCCGGCCTAGCAGCAGGAGGGGACGGCCGAGGATGAGATGGCTGGATGGCATCACGGACTCGATGGACCTGAGTCTGAGTGAACTCCAGGAGATGGTGATGGACGGGGAGGCCTGGCGTGCTGCAATTCATGGGGTCGCAGAGTCGGACACGACTGAGCAACTGAACTGAACTGACTGAAAGTTACAGTATTAACTCAGAAAATACTTCATAATTAAAGCTGTTGCTGAGTTTTTAGTAGTCTTTATTTCAGAGAATCAAGATAGATGGGTTTTCTTGAAACAGTATTTTAAGACACTTTAAAGTTTTATTGATCAAAAGTCTTTAATTTGTCATTGCACAATCTAAAATGAAGGCTAAAATGGAAAATTGTTAATGAAACCTCTGATAAAATACATGGGTGAGACTTCTTCCATCCCCATTTATTAGCTGTGGACAAACCTCTTAATGTCTTTGTTTCCTTATAACACAAGATTGATTCTTGAGATAATGAGTTTTTAAAGTTCTTAGAGCTTGGTTGGTATCCAGTGCATGCTGGCTAAGTCAAATCATGCATCGGTGAGCTACTGGAAAATTCCTTCCAGCAGGATATGACATTACAGGGAAAGATGACTTAAACCAGAAGAACTTGCAGGCCATGTGGAGAACAAGAAAACTTATCAGCTTGATTCAGTCGTTTTTATTTTATTTTTAAAAGTATTTATTTGGTTGTGGCAGGTCTTAGGTTGAGGCATGCACGATCTTTAGTGGCAGCATGTGGGATCTAGTTCGCTCCCCCTGCTTGGGGAGCTCGGAGTCTTAGTCACTGGACCACCAGGGAAGTCCCTGGGCAGCTTTTTTAAAGTATCTCACCGTTACCCAAAAGTCATAATCTGGGGCTAAGAAGAAGTTAGCATGCATAATCTTTCACATTTTGAAATAGAAGTTACAGTATTATAAACTAAAACATTGATTTCAAAATCATATTAAGATTGAGGTATCAAGTATAATACTTAAATATTTTAGATATTTAAAGGGAAGTTATAATATTTTCTAAGCAAAAATGGAAGGGACTATGATTTGGGGCATATGAGTTTACTTGTGGATAACCAATCATAATCTCCGCAAACAAGACTACCTTGGAAGAGCGAGTACAGATGACTCCTAAGTCTACATGGATTGGAAACCAAGGCATTGCTCCTTCAAACATGAGACCTTGGAAAAGTAAAAATAACTGAACCACCCACATTAGTCTTCTCATTCATACAGTGTGACAACAACAGTTCCCCTCTCACTGGGTCATTGTGGTGATCAAATGCCAAAATTTCATAAATTTATTAGTTCACCTACTGGTAGTGAAGACTCAATGATCTTCATGATTTACTTAAATCCCATTTGAGAATACCCATTGTAAGTTCCTCTAATAGATGCCATTTCAAATGACTATGAACCATAAACCCATAATCAATTCTATCTATAGCAGCCACTGCACTATTTTAAGTTTCCAATTTTGTTCATGATTATAAGCTTTATTTGGATTACAGGCTTGGGCCTCATGCTCATCGCCTTGAGCCTCATGAAGGAAGCAAAAAGATTTGCTCCCTTCGTATCGTCCTTTCCTTAATACTAAGAACAGTGCAGGACATATGCTAGAAATTCTTGTTGAGTTGAACCGAAGACTTGGTTAAATTACCTTTCGTCTATTACAAGTAGAATGATTGTGTGATTAGCAGTGCCAGGGGGCAACAGTTCTTCAGTGGCTTTATTTAACATATGTATAATGCCTTTTTAAAAAATGTTTATTTGTTTTTGGCCATGCTGGGGGCTTTTCTCTAGTTGTGGCAAGCGAGGGCTACTCTCTAGCTGAGGTGTGCAGGCTCCTCATTGCAATAGCTTCTCGTTGCAGAGCATGGGCTCTCTGGTGCACGGGCTACAGTAGTTGTATTACGTGGGCTCAGTAGCTGTGGCTCCCAGGCTCTAGAACACAACCTTGGTAGTTGTGGTGCACAGGCTTAGTTGCTCCATGGCACGTGGGATCTTCCCAGATCAGGGATCAAACCCATCTCTCTTACACTGACAGGCAGATTCTTTACCACTGAGCCACCAGGGAAGCCCTTTACAATGCTTTATAGATGAGAAATATTCATAATCCTGGCACTTAGTTTGATAAAAATGAGTTTTTGAAACTGAATTCACATACTTGGATTCATTTTCCTGTTAAGAAAATGGAAGAAAACAATAACTAGTCTTTTATCCATGACAAAAGTTTAAGAATTGTAGGGAATTGGAAACACTGGGTTTGCTTCTGTATTTGCCTGTTTTGCTGACATTTTCACTAAAAGTGACTTCAAGTATAGGAGTTCTAATGGATCATTCATTCAGTAGTTATGAATGTAGTTTTGCCTTGGCCCTGTTTTAGGTGCTAGAAACCCCATCCTAGGCATTGGCTGCAGTAATAGCTAATACTGAATTAAAGATACTAACTTTTGGGGACTTCCCTGGTGGTTAAGTGGCTAAGACTCCACGCTCCCAATGCAGGGCCCAGGCAGGGTTCAATCCCTGGTGGGGGAACTGGATCCCACACGCAGCAACTAAGACCTGGTGCAGCCAAATAGATGTCGGTCAGGTCACTTGCTCAGTCATGTCCTACTCTTTGCAGCCCCATGAACTGCAGCACACCAGGCTTCCCTGTCCATTGACAACTCCCAGAGCATGCTCAAACTCATGTCCATCGAGTTGGTGATGCCATCCAACCATCTCATCCTCTATCATCCCCTTCTTCTCCTGCTTTCAATCTTTCCCAGGCTCTTTTCCAACGAGTCAGTTCTTCGCGTCAGGTGGCCAAAATATTGGAGTTTCAGCTTCAATATCAGTCTTTCCAATGAATATTCAGGACTGATTTCCTTTAGAATTGACTGGTTGGATCGCCTTGCAGTCCAAGGGACCCTCAAGAGTCTTCTCCAACACCATAGTTCCAAAGCATCAATTCTTCGGCGCTCAGCTTTCTTTATGGTCCAACTCACATCCATACATGGCTACCGGAAAAACCATAGCTTTCACTAGATAGACGATGGTAAGGTAATGTCTCTTGCTTTTTAATATGCTGTCTAGGTTGGTCATAGCTTTTTTTCCAAGGAGCAAGCATCTTTTAATATCATGGCTACAGTCACCATCTGCAAGTGAATTTGGAGCCCAAGAAAATAAAGTCTGTCACTGTTTCCATTGGTTCCCCATCTATTTGCCATGAAGTGATATGTCCGGATGCCATGATCTTTGTTTTTTGAATGTTGAGTTTTAATCCAGCATTTTCACTCTCCTTTTCCACTTTCATCAAGAGGTTCTTTAGTTCCTCCTCCCTTTCTGCCATAAGGGTGGTGTCATCTGCATATCTGAGGTTATTGATATTTCTCCCGGCAATCTTGATTCCAGCTTGTGCTTCATCCAGCCTGGCATTTCACATGACGTACTCTGTGAAGTACATATAAGTTAAATAAGCAGGTTGACAATATACAGCCTCGATGTACTCCTTTATCAATTTGGAACCAGCCAAATAGATACATAAATTTAAAAAAAATACATTAATTTTTTTACCTTAAATGTGGCACTCTTCAGACAACAACTGTATGAGTAGTACATTTGTGAAGAATCAGAATTTCATCTTTGAAAGTTACAGGAAAATATTTTGCTATGTGAATTTACTAAACCAGGCATGAAATCTTTTGTTTACATTTTTCAAGTCACAACCCTTACATTTTTGCTTACTTTATTTACATACTGTAAATGCATTCCTTTTGGTGTACGCTTTTGAGTTTTGACAAATATATATAATCATGTGACTGCCATCATGAGTTATTTACAGAAGAGCTCATCACACCCCCCATATCCCTTCGTGCTGCCTCTGTAGTTTCCTAGGGCTGCTGTAATAAAGACCATAAAGACCGCAAACTGGCTGAATCGCACAACAGAAGTTAATTTCACACTGGTTCTGGGGGCCAGAGTCCAAGATCAAAGCTGGCAGAGCTGGCTCCTCCTGAGAGCTGTGAGCCCTTTTCGGCCCCTCTCCCCTGCCTTTGGTTGGTTTGCTGGCGGTTGTTGGTGGGTGGAATCACCATCCTATCTCTGCCCTCGTCTTCTCCTGGGGTTCTCTGTGTGGATGTCTATGTCACAATTTCTCTCTGTCTTTTTTTTTTTTTTTGTAAAGACACCAGTCATTTTGAAGGAAGGGCCCATCCTACTCCAGCAAGACTTCAGCTTAATACATCTGCAATGACCCCATTTCCAAATAAGGCCACATTTTGAGGTACTGGGGAATTAGGACTTTATATGAATTGATTTAGGGGGTGGGGACACAATTCAACTCATAACAGTAGCCAGCCACTACCCCAACTGTCATCCCTGGCAGCCGCTGACCTGTTTTCAGGTCCATGATTGTTCCTTTTTCAGAATGTCATGTGAGTAGAATTACACAGTAGAGATTCTTGTCTCTGGCTTCTTTCATTTAGCATACTGCATTAGAGATTCGTACACATTGTTGCCTGTATCAGTAGCTTATATCCCTTTTTATTGCTGAGGAGTATTCCATTCAGTGGATGTACCAAGTTTGCTTATCCATTCACCAGCTGCAGGATATTTGAGTTAATGTCAGTTTTTGGAGATCATAAATAAGCTTGCTATTAACATTCACATTCATGTTTTTATATGACTGTAGTTTTGATTTTTTTTTCTGGTGAATTCCTAGGCATGGAATTACTATGTCACATATACGCAGGTAGAGTATGTTTAACTGGATAAGAAATTCCCTAATTTTTTCTAAGGTGACTCTACCTGTTGCATTCTCACCAGCAATGAATGAGAATTTTTGTTTCTCTGCATTCTTTCCAGCAATTAGTATTTATTTTCAAAACATTTTAGCTATTGTAATGTAGCTATTGTATTGTAATGTAATAGGTACATTAATTCTTAGCATTTCTTTTTTTTTTTCTTTTTGGCCATACCGCATGGCTCGTGGGATGTTAGTTCCCTGAGCAGGGCTTGAACCCATGCCCCTTGCAATGAAAGTGTGGAGTCTTAACCACTGGACTACCAAGGAATTCCCCTCTTAGCTGTCTTAATTAGCATTTCTCTAATAGATATTACTTTAAAAAATTTTTTTAATATGGTGGGTATCTACTGTTCATACTGTACTTGTTATGCTATGTAACTCCTGTCCTCTCTTGATAGTTGACGACTCTCTTTGTAAATAGAAGGGAAATCACTTTGTTTTCATTACAGGTTTTAAACCTTGTTGTAATATATTAATTAGCATGTGACTTAATGGGCTTTCCCTGATGGCTCAGCAGGGAAAGAATCTGCCTGCAGTGCAGGAGAGACAGGAGATGTGGGTTTGATCCCTGGGTTGGAAAGACCCCCTGGAGGAGGAAAATGACAACCCACTCCAGTATTCTTGCCTGAAAAATCCATGGACAGAGGAGCCTGGTGGGCTACAGTCCATGGGGTCACAAAGAGTTGGACGTGACTGAGCAACCGAGCAAGCAAGCAAAAGTGTTGCAAGTATTACTGCCTATTAAGAAAATTAGCTTACAAACATGCTTTCTAAAATGTGAATAGGTTATAACCTCCAAGCACACAAAAGTTGATGATCGTGGCTGTTATTTAAATACACATTTTGAAAAATGCGTGATTTTTAGACTATATGTCTGGAAGGTTACAGAAGAACCCAATTATGGTGGTTGCCTCTGGACTGGAAAGTTGTTAACAGTGGGACAAGAGTGGAAAGGAAACTTGTTTTTCACTCTTTATTTCAAACTAGGCAAATATCTTTCTTTTAAAAAAATTGAAATAACTACAAACAAATAGCTTAAAAGCTAATTTCCAGCTTTTAATTAAGCAGCTCTGAGTAGGGAATCATGAATTTATAAATTTAACAACAAAAATGTTAACTTTTTAGGTTTCCTTAAGAATTTGTTGTTATGAATGTCATGATAGAATGTAGAATTCTCTCCTGAAGGAATGCATAGCATCAATATTTACCAGTTTTTGCTGGTAATTACTACAGTTTTCACATTAACTAGACTCATAATAATCTCGTTTCTCTTTGTCTCTAAATGATGTTTTTGGATCTATTCCCCTTGATGACAAAGAACGGGCATGTTCCCACAGAGATTCTCACGAGTTATTTTACATCACTCATGGGGCAAAACACATCTTATTTCCTCACATGATGCTCAGTTTCATTCTCTAAAGAACCAGTGACCCAAATTCTGTGTGTAACAGGAACTTGAAGTTTTGTGGCATCGGAGGACTTTGATCTTGAAGCCAGCCCAACAGCAAATGGAAACCAGTCTTCCAAGTCAAAGTCCTTCAATGACCCTTATCCTTGGGCATCATTTCCCACTCACCTACTTCCTACAGTTTCCATCTTATCATCTGGCTTCCAGATCTCACTGTCTCCCCTTTGGACTGCCTCCAGACCTGCAGTCTTCTGTCTTGTGCAGCTTGGAAAGAGCAGGACTCTGTAGGAGTGAAACAGAAAGACTTCTATTCTTCTCCACCCCCCACCCACCCCAATTACACACCCCCAACACACCCAGGCATATTGATTGAAATGTCAGTAACTCTTTCAACATCCTCCTGTCACTCTAAATCTTAACAACAGCCTCAATTCCATCACTAAATTTTCAAAACACTTCAACAGCCAGCATTCTGAATGTCATAATATTAAAGCTCTAGTTTTCTGCTGGGAAGCCTTAAATTGGGCAGGGGGCAGTGTGGCCAACTTCTCCCTTTTTGTAATGTACGCTTCTCCCCTTCTGTCTTGATATGCCTGGCTGCCTCCAAATCTCCCAGAATTTGTCCTCTCTCCCTGAGGCAGTGGGAATCTGGCACTGATGTCCTCCGGACACTTTGGGCTTGGTAACTGTTTAAATCTCATTCTCCACATCTTGTCCTTGAGAGTCTGTATCTTGTGCTCTTGCTATGTAGAGGGGTTTGGTTCATTAAGTATTTGTTTGTTTATCTGATGGCTGTATCTTTGGTTACATATTCTGCCTGCTCTGTGTCAATGTTACTCTGATAATTTCTCTCGTTCTTCCTTTTTCCTTGTAGTATTCCATATATGTGTATATGTATATATTTATATATTGTTGTTGTGAAAGTCACTCAGTCGTGTCCAACTTTGCAACCCCATGGACTATAGAGTCCATGGAATTCTCCAGGCCAGAATACTGGAGTAGGTAGCCGTTCCCTTCTCCAGGGGATCTTCCCAACCCAGGGATCGTACCCAGGTCTCCCACATTGCAATCGGATTCTTTACCAGCTGAGCACCAGGGAAGCCCATATATATATACATATATCGTGGTGATGGTTTAGTCACTCAGTCATGCAGTCATGTCCGACTCTTTTGTGACCCCATGGACTGTAGGGGTCCATGGGATTTCCCAGGCAAGAATACTGGAGTGGGCATTTCCTTCTCCAGGGAATCTTTCAGACCCAGGGATCAAACCCGGGTCTCTGCATTGCAGGCAGATTCCTTACCTACTGAGCCACCAGCGAAGCCCAAATATTCATTTATAATACATATTCTAGTACAGTTTCTAAAACCCATCTTTAAAAGAAATGAGTTCCTTGATCTATTGTTCCTATTTGCAAGAGGTCCTTGGAGAGAAGGTTGTATGTAGTTGATAATGTTGTATCCCAGTAATTTTTCTTATGATTGAAGGTTTTTTAGATACACATACATCTATAATTTTAGCCTTTGCTACTTTTTAGCCAACTGAGATTAATAGCTGTAGAAACTGCTGTGGGATGTTTTGCCTCCACTCTGCCTCACTGCAAGATTTTTTTTTCTCACAGAAATGGCTTGTCAGTGTAATTTCTTGCTCAGCCCTGCCTTCACTGCTTTTCTTCAGATTCAGACTCAAACAGGAGAGACTGTCCCCTTGACTTTTTATGACAGAACACACTTCTGGTTTTCCTCAGACACATCTGGTGCTTCTTTTGTGTCTCCTTTTTAAGCTTCTTTTCCTTTCTTCAGCCACCAACAGGTAGTCTGAATCGTTTAATGATTCCTCGTGGCTGTGCCGGATCTTCGTCGCTGTACTCGGGCTTTCTCCAGTTGCGGCGCGCAGGGGGCTGCTCTCCGGTGTGGCGCTCAGGCTGACTGCGGAGGCTTCTCTTGTTGCTGAGTGCGGGCTCTAGGCGCTCGGGCTTCAGTGCTTGCGGCTCCCGGGCTCTGGAGCAATGGCTCAGAAGTTGTGGAGCATGGGCTTGGTTGCTCTGAGGCACTGGGATTTTCCTGGACCAGGGATCGAACCCGTGTCCCCTGAATTGGCGGATTCATAAGCACTGCACCCCCAAGGAAGTCCCTGGTTGTTTCTTAAAGAGTGAGCTGCTTGGGGCACAGAGTGAAGTTTCCATTAAAAGGGGCATTTGATTCTGCTCCTAATTTTTATTTCCACACTTCTCTGAGATTGGGGGTTAATATGCTCACGAAATCATAGGGAAAGTGACCTTCCTCCTGAATTTCTCGGGTGCCAAATTAAGCATTTAAAAATTAACGGTGCTCATGGACTAGATGAATTAAAAAGGACAACAGAGAAATAGCTTTATAATAGAAAAAAAAATTCCAGAGAAATGAGGTAAAATGAATTTTTAAAATATTCTGATATTATAAATGCTATTCTTTAGAAAGTTACTCTTTTATTATGAAACCCAGAATCATAGGCTCAAGGAAAGTTAATTAAAATCTAGGAAATGTCTGTTAATCTGAAATGAATTGCAGTTTGGGGAGATCGAAACTTGTTAAGTTTAATATATTAAAAATTGGGACTATATGCCTAGCAGTTAAATTTTTTATGCTGTATGTTTCGTATTGAATCAATCAGAAAATGGATAACTGCAAATCAGATGTGATTTATGAAATAAATGATTATTGCTAATGCCATAATTAATCTAATTAATGTAACATAATAATTCCTTTATTTTTGTATATAGGAACTTGGAAGGGGCAGCTTTACATAAACACTCATCTGCCTATTTGCAATTATTTTAAAATGTAAATTTAGGTCTACCATACAGTGTCAGACTTAATTTTGGGGGGCTCCAAAATCACTGCAGATGGTGATTGCAGCCATGAAATTAAAAGACACTCCTTGGAAGGAAAGTTATGACCAACTAGATAGCATATTCAAAAGCAGAGATAGTACCTTGCCAACAAAGTCAAGGCTATGGTTTTTCCAGTGGTCATATATGTATGTGAGTTGGACTGTGAAGAAAGCTGAGCACCAAAGAACTGATGCTTTTGAACTGTGGTGTTGGAGAAGACTCTTGAGAGTCCCTTGGACTGCAAGGAGGTCCAACCAGGACATCCTAAAAGAGTTCAGTCCTGGGTGTTCATTGGAAGGACTGATGCTAAAGCGGAAACTCCAAATACTTTGGCCACCTCATGCGAAGAGTTGATTCATTGGAAAAGACACTGATGTTGGGATTGGGGGCAGGAGGAGAAGGGGACGACAGAGAATGAGATGGCTAGATGGCATCACCAACTCGATGGACATGAGTTTGGGTGAACTCCGGGAGTTGGTGATGGACAGGGAGGCCTGCGTGCTGTGATTCATGGGGTCGCAAAGAGTTGGACACAACTGAGCGACTAAACTAACTGAACTGACAGGAATTTGGAATTGGGTACTTTTCACAAACATATACCTTTATTTGTCAGTTATAATTCATTTAAAATTTAAGCCTAGGGACTTTCCTGGCGGTCCAGTGGTTTAGACTTCGCCTTCCAAGGTAGGGGGTGAATCCTGGTTGGGAAGCTAAGATTCCACATGCCAAAACACGAAACAGAAACAATATTGTAACAAATTCAATAAAGACTTTAAAAATGGTCCACTTAAAAAAAAAGACTTTAAAATGTAAACTTAGGTCCACCATTTGAACATGTTGATCAATCTCAGATTTGTATCTTCAGCCAAAATTTCTCTCTGAGCCTTAGCCCCAGACGTTTGACCTCAGTGTGTTCTGAGCTCCCCTACCCTCCCCAACGTGATGCTTCTATCAACTTCCTTGTCTCAAGAGATGGCATTACCATCAGCCACACCCAAGCCATGACACACAGACTTGTTCCCAACCTCATCCTCTCCCTCATTCTCTACGTCCAATGAACTGCTGTGTCCTCTCAATACTGTCTCCTCCACATGAATTTGTCTTCTTTCTCCTTTTGCCCTGATACTTCCAGAACTCCAGACTGCTCTGGTGGCTAGTCTGGTTTACCATAAAAATGATCTCATGGGTCTAACCCTTGTGCGACCTCACCTCCAACTGAGTTGCCACACTACAGTCAGAGTTTCCATCTAAGCATTGACATACATACACTGCTGTGTGGCACAGGGAGCTGAGCTTGGTGCTCTCTGTTGACCTAAATGGGGCAGGGGAGGGGAGGGAGATTCCAGAGGGAGGAGACATGTATACATGTAGCTGATTCACTGTGCTGCACGCAGAAACTAACACAACATTGTAATTATACTCCAATTTAAAAAAAAAAGTTTTAAGAAGAAGAAACTAATAGAAAAATTATCCAAAGTAAGTTCTGTCATCGATCAGAATTTTGCCAAGTCTTGATCAAAGTTGTGATCTAAAGCTCGATTATCATAGACTCTCAGAAGTCGGTAAGAAGCAAAAAGCAATTAATCTTAACCCATGGGGAAAAAAAATAAGAGTAAAATGCAAAGCTGTTCAAGTTGTTTCCCCGTTGGCCCCTCTTTTCCCCCCAAAGAAAGTCTAAACTCTCAGCAAGCTCTTCATTCTGAATTTTATTTTAGACTCATCTCCCACCTGCCTTAACCCTGCTCTCTGAGTTCAGCTTTCAACAGGACCACGGGCTTCTCCAGTGCTTCGTGCTTTCTCTCACATCTGAGTCTTTATATGAACTGCCCTCTGCCTGGAATGTCCCCTTCCACACATGCCTTCAGGACAAGCCTAGCCTGTCCTTCAGGATTCCAGCTAGCTCTCTTCCCCGAAGCCCCCCTGAACCCCCCCTGAAGCCTGGAAGTTGCTCCCGTAGCTCACAGGGCACTGCCTACTGTATTGTGTTATACAAGCTATGGGTGGAGATTGATTGCTGATTATCTCATGATACCCATTCTCTCCTCCTTTCACATAATAGAGCCCCACATCTTTAGCTGCCACATTAAAGTGAAGTTGTGTCCGACTCTTTGCGACCCCATGGAAGTCTACCAGGCTTCTCCATTCATGGGATCTTCCAGGCAAGAGTACTGGAGTGGGTTGCCATTTCCTGCTCCAGGAGATCTTCCCAACCCAGGGATCATACCTGGGTCTCCTGCTTTGCAGGCGGCTTCTTCACCGACTACACCAGGGAGGAGGAATGTGGAAGAAGGAAGTTTATCTCCTAAGACAGGCTGCTTAATGCAGATGTACCAGACACACTGGAAGGGAGGGAGGAGGCCTATCTGGACAGAGAAAAATTTTATGTTAAATTTTTCTTGTCTTGCCATAAAATACGAATTTTATTTCATCATTTGTAAGATACTTTTTTATAATGGGCTATAAATCCAACTTGCCTGCACTTCACTGCAGAGGGTGTTGTTAGCTAGTTTTTCCCTAGTCCTATCTTCCAAGACTGTTTACTACACAAAACATCCTGTAAAGGGTGGTCTGCTACCAAGGGCCAGAGAAAGGCTTAGCTTACAGTTCAGTTCAGTCGCTCAGTCGTGTCCGACTCTTTGCGACCCCATGAGTTGCAGCACGCCAGGCCTCCCTGTTCATCACCATCTCCCGAAGTTCACTCAGACTCAAGTCCATCGAGTCCGTGATGCCATCCAGCCATCACATCCTCAGTCATCCCCTTCTCCTCCTGCCCGCAGGCCCTCCCAGCATCAGAGTCTTTTCCAATGAGTCAACTCTTCTCATGAGGTGGCCAAAGTACTGGAGTTTCAGCTTCAGCATCATTCCTTCCAAAGAAATCCCAGGGTTGATCTCCTTCAGAATGGACTGGTTGGATGTCCTTGCAGTCCAAGGGACTCTCAAGAGTCTTCTCCAACACCACAGTTCAAAAGCATCAATTCTTCGGCACTCAGCCTTCTTCACAGTCCAACTCTCACATCCATACATGACCACAGGAAAAACCATAGCCTTGACTAGACGGACCTTAGTTGGCAAAGCAATGTCTCTGCTTTTGAATATAATATCTAGGTTGGTCATAACTTTTCTTCCAAGGAGCGTCTTTTAATTTCATGGCTGCAATCACCATCTGCAGTGATTTTGGAGCCCAAAAAAATAAAGTCTGACACTGTTTCCACTGTTTCCCCATCTATTTCCCATGAAGTGATGGGACTGGATGCCATGATCTTCGTTTTCTGAATGTTGAGCTTTAAGCCAGTTTTTTCGCTCTCCTTTTTCACTTTCATCAAGAGGCTTTTTAGCTCCTCTTCACTTTCTGCCATAAGAGTGGTGTCATCTGC
The DNA here is from genome assembly GCF_023091745.1 of Budorcas taxicolor. NCBI lineage: Eukaryota > Metazoa > Chordata > Mammalia > Artiodactyla > Bovidae > Budorcas > Budorcas taxicolor. The sequence continues at coordinate 25,989,950 of NC_068931.1, forward strand.
ATATCTGAGGTTATTGCTGTTTCTCCCGGCAATCTTGATTCCAGCTTGTGTTTCTTCCAGTCCAGCGTTTCTCATGATGTACTCTGTATAGAAGTTAAATAAGCAGTTAATTAGCTTACAAGACAAGCAGAAAAGCGGAAGCCCCATGGAGAACTCTCTCCCAAGAGATAGCAGTATTCTGTCCCTTGAGGCTACTTGAATATTAAGAACTTTTCAGAGTAATGATAAGACTGGAGAAACACTTTTATACCTCAGCGTGTAATCTGAGGGCTTCCCTGGTACCTCAGTTCGTAAAGAATCCTCCTGCAGTGCCAGTCACTCGGGTTTGAACCCTGATTTGGGAAGATGCCCTGGAATAGGAAATGGCAACCCACTCTCTGGCAACCCACTCCAGTATTCTTGCCTGGGAAATTCCATGGACAGAGGAGCCTGGTAGGCTATAGTCCATGGAGTCACAAAGATTTGGACACGACTGAGGGACTAACACTTTGGCTTTGATAAGTGGTTAAGATTCTGCCCTTCTAATTCAAGGAGTGTGGGTTCAACCCCTTGTTGGGGAACTAAGAGCTCATGAGCCTTGTGTCATGGCCCAAAAATGAAATAAATTGTTGGAATTGCTAGCCAAGAATCAAGGAATTTGGATAGCCTTAGAAACCATATCTATACCTTCTACTATTTGTTGTGGTCTGGGCGTGGGTTGGAAAAGAATTTCCAGACATGAGGCAGAATGAGAGGGAAATAAAGTTTATTGGAGTGGGAGACGCTGTTAGAACAACGAGCCAGCTCAAGGGAGAAGTGACATTGAACAGGGGTCCTTAGTCCCTAGTACCCAGGGTACAAGGAGTGGGATAGGGGTCTTGCAGGTCATTTGCTGATTGGATGAGGCACGTATACTGGGTTGGGGGAAGAGTAAGGCAAATACCTTCTCTCTTTGGGGTAGGAGGGGAGACAGGTTATGCTGCTTAGGAGGACCTGAAATCCATTAAGAGTTACAGTACGGGGGAGGGAAGGACGATAAGGGTCTGGTTTTTCTGTTCCTACATTCCAAGACCCTTCTTGGTTTTATCTGCTCTGATGTTGGGAAAGATTGAGGGCAGGAGAAGTGGGTGATAGAAGATGAGATGGTTGGATGGTATCACTGACTCAATGGACATGAGTTCGAGCAAACTCTAGGAGACGGTGGAGGACAGAGGAGCCTGGCGTGCTGAGTCCATGGGGTCACAGAGTCAGACATGACTTGGAGACTGTACAGCAACAAAAGAAAGTGGGAAAGCCCACAGGTGTAGCAGAAGTAGTCGAAGGCAATTAGCTGGGACCGGCAGGAGCCACAAAGGATAGTCACTATGCAAATACAAGACCATGAAATGCCAGTTTTCCTTGCAGAGATAACCTCAGAACTGGTTTTACACCAAAAGGAAAGGAAGATAAACGCATAATGTTTTCTTTCAGCACAATTCACCCATTCAGATCAAGTTGTCACCATTAGACAAGCTAATAGATTTTACTTAACAGTTAAAACTGGCAGATGGTTTCTGATGTAAATGAAGTTCTTACATTCTGGCTCAGTCTCCTTTCGGCATCTCTCTTCTCAACTTTGAAGGTTTTCTCCTAAGTTTTAGGGCCAAGGACACACAAGAAAATAAACAAGGAAAATAATCTTTTAAAAATGTAGTAGTCCATTTCACACCAATTTTGCATCTCATGAGCTGTAACATGTATTTGCAGAGGCAAAGAATATCTGTTTTATTTTCACCTCTTAACCCAGATGGTGATAAATGGCTTTTTCTTCTTCTCACAATCTCTTTCTAGAACCCACCCAGGTTAGTGTTACCTTGCCTAAGGCATTTTATAGGAAAGGACCTTATATGACTAGGGTGTGTTCAGGACCTGCACCCAAGTACTGCATTTTGGACTCTCCTGTTGACTATTACGGCCACTCCATTTCTTCTAAGGGATTCCTGCCCACAGTAGTAGATAAAATGGTCATCTGAGTTAAGTTCACCCATTCCAGTCCATTTCAGTTTGCTGATTCCTAAAATGTCGATGTTCACTCTTGCCATCTCCTGCTTGACCACTTCCAATTTGCCTTGATTCATGGACCTAACATTCCAGGTTCCTATGCAATATTGCTCTTTACAGCATCAGATTTGCTTTCATCATCAGTCATATCCACAACTGGGTGTTGTTTTTGCTTTGGCTCCGTCTCTTCGTTCTTTCTGAAGTTATTTCTCTACTCTTCTCAGGCAGCATATTGGGCATCTACTGACCCGGGGAGTTCATCTTTCAGTATCCTATCTTTTTGCCTTTTCATACTGTTCATGGGGTTCTCAAGGCAAGAATACTGAAGTGGTTTGCCATCCGTTTCTCCAGTGGACCATGTTTTGTCAAAGTAATGCTCAAAATTCTCCAAGCCAGGCTTCAACAGTACATGAACTGTGAACTTCCAGATGTTCAAGCTGGATTTAGAAAAGGCAGAGGAGCCAAAGATCAAGTTGCCAACATCTGTTGGATCATCAAAAAAGCAAGAGAGTTCCAGAAAAGCATCTATTTCTGCTTTGTTGACTATGCCAAAGCCTTTGACTGTGTGGATCACAACAAACTGGAAAAGTCTTCAAGAGATGGGAATACCAGACCACCTGACCTGCCTCCTGAGAAATCTCTATGCAAGTCAAGAAGCAACAGTTAGAACTGAACATGGAAAACAGACTGGTTCCAAATCAGGAAAGCAGTACATCAAGGCTGTATATTGTCACCCTACTTATTTAACTTATATGCAGAGTATATCATGAGGAATGCTGGACTGGATGAAGCACAACCTGGAGTCAGGGTTGCTGGGAGAAATATCAATCACCTCAGATACTCAGATGACACCACACTTATGACAGAAAGTGAAGAACTAAAGAGCCTCTTGATGAAAGTGAAAGAGGAGAGTGAAAAACTTGGCTTAAAACTCAACATTCAGAAAACTAAGATCATGGCATCTGGTCCCATCACTTCATGGCAAATACATGGGGAAACAATGGAAACAGTGACAGAATTTATTTTGAGGGGCTCCAAAATCACTACAGATGGTGACTGCAGCCATGAAATTAAAAGACGCTTGCTCCTTGGAAGAAAAGTTATGACCAACCTAGATAGCATATTAAAAAGCAGAGACATTACTTTGCTGACAAAGGTCCATCTAGTCAAAGCTATGGTTTTTCCAGTGATCATGTATAGATGTGAGAGTTGGACTATAAAGAAAGCTGAGTGCTGAAGAATTGATACTTTTGAACTGTGGTGTTGGAGAAGACTCTTGAGAGTCCTTTGGACAGCAAGGAGATCCAACCAGTCCATCCTAAAGGAAATCAGTCCTGAATATTCATTGGAAGGACTGATGTTGAAGCTGAAACTCCAAAACTTTGGCCACCTGATGCAAAGAACTGATTTATTGGAAAAGACCCCGATGCTGGGAAAGATTGAAGGCAGGAGAAGAAGGGAATGACAGAGGATGAGATGGTTGCATGGCATCACCAACTCGATGGACATGAGTTTGAGTAAACTCCAGGAGCTGGTGATGGACAGGGAATCCTGGTGTGCTGCAGTCCATGGGGTTGCAAAGAGTTGGATATGACTGAGCAACTGAACTGAACTGAACTGAGGACATGCACTCATTTAATCGGGCCTCAGGCAATTCCTTAATGAGCTTCTCTGGTTCCTTTATTCTGACCTCAGTTGATTTTCTCTGTAATAAAGAATGCTAACTCCATTTGTTGGGGGTTGTGCTTCTGTAAGAGTCGGACACGACTGAGCAACTAAACTGAACTGTGGTTCTGTAAAGAGCTCAAATATATTATTATGTGTATCCCTTGAGGGGGAACCAGAACCCTGCCTAATGGGGTCCTCTTGGCTGCTCCTCTCTTATCTCTGCATCCCCTCCCTTCCCTGATTAGCAACTCTTGGAATCTGCCCTTTAGGACTCAGGAAAGGTCATGGCGTATGGAGTCTGTTCCCTACAAACAAGGAATGGGGAACATGGAAAGGCCCTGTAGCCCCTCGAGTCCTGCTTAGTTTCCTAAAGTTGGGAGCTGGGAGACACTCAGAGAAAGTTCAGAGAAGGAAAGAAAACTCTTTGATTGGCTATCGCCTAGCGCCTAGGTGGCTGTTTGTGACCTGCTGTCCTTGGCATTTTGATTTGTCACCTTGAGGCATGTACATCACACTGGTTTCTAATGCAGGAAGGCAGGACATCTGAGCCACCTCTGTCTAATGGCCTCCTTGTTTAATTTAACAAGAGTCACAGGCCAAAGAGAGCTGGGGGGTCCCCCCTGGGAAATAAGGGAACTGCTTTCCTCTGTTCTCTTCTTGCTTCTCCAGCCTGCATCCCTTCTTCTCCATCAACCACGGCCTCCAGTTCAGTTCAGTTCAGTTGCTCAGTCGTGTCCGACTTCTTCTGACCCCATGGATGGGAGCACGCCAGGTTTTCCTGTGCATCACCAATTCCCGGAGCTTGCTCAAACTCATGTCTATAGAGTCGATGATGCCATCAACCATCTCATTCTCTGTCAACCCCTTCTCTTCCTGCCTTCAATCTTTCCCAGCATGGGAGTCTTTTCCAGAGAGTCAGTTCTTTGCATCAGGTGGCCAAAGTATTGGAGTTTCAGCTTCAGCATCAGTCCTTCCAATGAATATTCAGGACTGATTTCCTTTAGGATGGACCAGTTGGATCTCCTTGCTGTCCAAGGGACTCTCGAGAATCTTCTCCAACACCACAGTTCAAAAGCATCAATTCTTCGGCACTCAGCTTTCTTTATGGTCCAACACTCACATCCATACATGACCACTGGAAAAACCATAGCTTTGACTAGATGGACCTTTGTTGGTAAAGTAATGTCTCTGCTTTTTCACTTTCCTCTTTCACCTTCATCAAGAGGCTCTTTAGTTCTTCACTTTCTGCCATAAATGTGGTATCATCTGCATATCTGAGGTTATTGATATTTCTCCCAGCAGTCTCGATTCCAGCTTGTGCTTCATCCAGTCCAGCATTCCTCATGATGCAGTCTGCATAGAAGTTAAATAAGCAGGGTGACAATATACAGCCTTGACGTACTGCTTTCCCGATTTGGAACCAGTCTGTTTTCCATGTCCAGTTCTAACTGTTGCTTCTTGACCTGCATACAGATTTCTCAGGAGGCAGGTCAGGTGGTCTGGTATTCCCATCTCTTGAAGAATTTTCTAGTTTGTTGTGATCCACACAGTCAAAGGCTCTGGCATAGTCAACAAAGCAGAAATAGATGTTTTTCTGGAACTCTCTCGCTTTTTCAATGATCAAACAGATGTTGGCAACTTGATCTCTGGTTCCTCTGCCTTTTCTAAATCCAGCTTGAACATCTGGAAGTTCACAGTTCACGTACTGTTGAAGCCTGGCTTGGAGAATTTTAAGTATTACTTTGCTAGCGTGTGAGATGAGTGCAATTGTGCAGTAGTTTGAACATTCTTTGGCATTGCCCTTCTTTGGAATTGGAATGAAAAGTGACCTTTTCCTGTCCTGTGGCCACTGCTGAGTTTTCCAAATGTGCTGGCATATTGAGTGCAGCACTTTCACAGCATCATCTTTTAGGACTTGAAATAGCTCAACTGGAATACCTCCCCTAGCTTTGTTCCTAGTGATGCTTCCTAAGGCTTCTTGACTTCACATTTCAGGATGTCTGGATCTAGGTGAGTGATCACACCATTGTGGTTATCTGGGTCATGAAGATCTTTTTTATATAGTTCTTCTGTGTATTTGTTGCCACCTCTTCTTAATATCTTCTGCTTCTGTTAGGTTCCTACCACTTCTGTCCTTTTTTGTGCTCATCCTTGCATGAAATATTCCCTTGGTATCTCTAATTTTCTTGAAGAGATCTCTAGTCTTTCCCATTCTGTTGTTTTCCTCTATTTCTTTGCATTGATCACTGAGGAAGGCTTTCTTGTCTCTCCTTGCTATTCTTTGGAACTCTGAATTCAAATGGATATGTCTTTCCTTTTCTCCTTTGCTTTTTGCTTCTCTTCTTTTCACAGCTATTTGTAAGGCCTCCTCAGAAAACCATTTTGCCTTTTTGAACTTCTTTTTCTTGGGGATGGTCTTGATCACTGCCTCCTATACAATGTCACGAACCTCTGTCCATAGTTCATCAGGCACTCTGTCTATCAGATCTAATCCCTAGAATCTATTTCTCATTTCCACTGTATAATCATAAGAGATTTAATTTAGGTCACACCTGAATGGTCTAGTGGTTTTCCCCACTTTCTTCAATTTAAGTCTGAATTTGGCAATAAGGAGCTCATGATCTGAGCCACAGTCAGCTCCTGGTCTTGTTTGTGCTGACTGTATAGAGCTTCTCCATCTTTGGCTAAAAAGAATATAATCAGTCTGATTTCGGTGTTGACCATCTGGTGACATCCATGTGCAGAGTCTTCTCTTGTGTTGTTGGAAGAGGGTATTTGCTTTGACCAGTGCATTCTCTTGGCACAACTGTTAGCCTTTGCCCTGCTTCATTCTGTACTCCAAGGCCAAATTTGCCTGTTACTCCAGGTATCTCTTGACTTTCTACTTTTGCATTCCGGCCCCCTATGATAAAAAGGACATCTTTTTTTGGTGTTAGTTCTAGAAGATCTTGTAGGTCTTCGTAGAACTGTTCAACTTCAGCTTCTTCAGCATTACTGGTTGGGGCATAGACTTGGATTACGGTGATATTGAATGGTTTGCCTTGGGAACAAAGAGAGATCATTCTGTCATTTTTGAGATTGTACCCAAGTACTGCATTCTGGACTCTTTTGTTGACTATGAGGGCTACTGCATTTCTTCTAAGGGATTCTTGCTCACAGTAGTAGATATAATGGTCATCTCAGCATCATTTTCCATATGCCTGTGCATGCATGCTATATCACTTCAGTCGTGGACACTCTTTGCAATGCTATGGACTGTAGCCCACCAGTCTCCTCTGTCCCTGGGTTTCTGGAGTGGATTGCCATGCCCTCCTCCAGGGAATCTTCCTAACCCAGGGGTTGATCCTGAGTTTCGTATATCTCTTGCATTGGCTGATGGGTTCTTAACCACTAGCGCCACCTGGGACGCTCTCTTGTATTCCTCCTTGCCAAAAATCAGTAAAAGCCACCATCTGGTTTCAGCTGTTAGTGGCAACATGATCTCTGACCTGAAGACCAAGTGGAAGCAGTGGTTTGGTTGTCACAAAAGACAGCTGACCCCACTAGGGAACGATTTCACAAGGTTTATCAGGGTTGCAGGTTAAAAAGAAACCTGGAGACCTTGGAAATGCCCGCAAATAGCTAGGATGGCACTTTGAAGGAAGCATGCCTGTGGGTGTCTCTGTCAAAATAAGTTGAATAAACAAAGATGTAAGCCGGCTCTGAGATCACAGGCCGATGTCACTGGTAACAGGAGTCACAGAAATGTCTTTCAGCACCGTCCACCTCCCTTTACCCTAAAGCCACACTCAGCTGTTGACCTTCAAATAGTGATTTAGCTTCCGCAGTGTCTGCCAGCAGGGAGAGAATACATTGAGAGTTATTGTCGTTTAGTTGCTCAGTCATGTTTGACTCTTTGCAACCCCATGGACTGTAGCCCGCCAGGCTCCTCTGCCCATGGGATTCTCCAGGCAAGAATACTGGAGTGATTTGCCATTTCTTTCTCCAGAGGATCTTCCCGACCCAGGGATGGAACTCTCATCTCCTGCATTGCAGGTGGATTCTTTATTACTGAGCCACCAAGGAAGCCCACGTTGGTAGTATTAGTGTGTTTTCCAGTTCTCCTTCAGGCTTTATTTTGCTTGTTAATCCATAGTACTCTTCTGGTCCATAAAACAGTCTTTTTTTTTTTTGAATTTGGTACATAGGAATCAGTTTTTGTGTATGTACCTCTTATGTACACAACAAAATCTTTTTTTTTTTTTTTTTTTTTTTCAGAAACAAAAATGACATCTGGGGCCATAGCCTCTTATATTAGTCTGTTCTGGTTGGCAGAGCAAAGTACCATGGACTTGGTGGCTCAAACAATAAAATTTTATTTTCTCACAGTTCTGGGTCCTGAGAATCCAAGATCAGGTGTGGGCAGGTTTGGTTCCCCTGAGGCCTCTCTGGCCTGCAGATGGTTGTTTTCCTACTGTGTCCTCACAAGGCCTTTTCTCTGTGGACACATCCCTGATGTCTCTTCCTCTTTTTATAAAGGACACTGATCAGGAACTTCCCTGGTGGTCCAGTGGCTAAGACTCCGCTCTACCAATGCAGGGGGCCCAGGTTCGATCCCTGGTCAGGGAACTAGATCCTGCATGCTGCAACGAAAAATCTTGCAACTAAAACACCCTGCATGCCTCAACCTTACAAAGATCCCATGTATTGCAACTCCGCCAAACAAATAAATAATAAATATTTAAAAATAAAAAGTAAAGGGCACTGATCTTACTGAATTACAGGCCCACCCTTATGATCCTAATTACCTCTTTAAAGGTTCTGTCTACAAATATAATCACACTGGGTGATGGGGCTTCCATGTGAATTTTGTTCACAACACCCTCCTTCCTCTTCCCCACACCCTCAGGAGCACCATGAAGTTTGGATGCCCAGAGAATGCAGCCTCTCTCCATTGATGACTTTCCCCACTGATAACTTTCTGTGACTGCCTCTCCTTCCCATACAGTCCTTGTCACCCATGACCGGGCACTGGGAGACTCCCCTTCACATGAGGATGCTCACCCCAGAATCCAGTTTTGCCCCCACCATTCCTCAGGCTGTCACCCTGGGTGACTCCAGCGAATGGAAGACCCAGCAGCAGAGCTCACATCTTTACAACCAGGTTGACCCACTGATACTCCCTCCTCACTGGTCTCAATTTGAAGATCCTTTATGGTTCCACACAGCTCACTCTGGAGGCCCTCAACCTGGGATATGTCCTAAAGTCCACTTTCTCTTCTTCAGCGTCAGGTAGTTTAGCTCTTCTTGAGAAAATCTAAGCATCTTTATTTATTCATTTTTAATTGATTTTTATTGGAGCATGGTTGATTTACACTTTTATGTTAGTTTCTGCTGTACAGAAAACTGAATCAGTTGTAGAAATACATATATCAACTCTTTTTTTAGATTCAGTTCCCATATATGTTAGAACAGAGTATTGAGTAGAATTCCTTGTGCTATACAGTAGGTTCTTATTAGTTATCTATTTTATATGTCTGACAGTTCAGGCACTAAGTCATGTTCGACTCTTTGCGACCCCATGGACTATAGTACACCAGGCTCCCCCATCTTGGGAGGCTTCACTGTCTCTCAGAGTTTGCTAAAATTCATTGAGTTCAGTTCAGTTCAGTTGCTCAGTTGTGTCCGACTCTTTGCGACCCCATGGACTATAGTACACCAGGCTCCCCCATCTTGGGAGGCTTCACTGTCTCTCAGAGTTTGCTAAAATTCATTGAGTTCAGTTCAGTTCAGTTGCTCAGTTGTGTCCGACTCTTTGCGACCCCATGAATTGCAGCACGCCAGGCCTCCTTGTCCATTATCAACTCCTGGAGTTTACCCAAACTCATGTCCATCGAGTCGGTGATGCGATCCAGCCACCTCATCCTCTGTCGTCCCCTTCTCCTCCTGCCCCCAGTCCCTCCCAGCATCAGAGTCTTTTCCAATGAGTCAACCCTTTGCATGAGGTGGCCAAAATATTGGAGTTTCAGCTTCAGCATCAGTCTTTCCAATGAACACCCAGGACTGATCTCCTTTAGGATGGACTGGTTGGATCTCCTTGCAGTCCAAGGGACTCTCAAGAGTCTTCTCCAACACCACAGCTCAAAAGCATCAATTCTTCAGTGCTCAGCTTTCTTCACAGTCCAACTCTCACATCCATACATGACCACTGGAAAAACCATAGCCTTAACTAGACGGACCTTTGTTGGCAAAGCAATATCTCTGCTTTTCAATATGCTATCTAGGTTGGTCATAACTTCCCTTCCAAGGAGTAAGCGTCTTTTAATTTCATGGCTGCAATCACCACCTGCAGTGATTTTGGAGTAGATGATGCCATATACATATTATATGTAGTAATGCATATATGTCAATCCCAATCTCCCAGTTTATCCTCCCTAAACATATTTAGTACAGCAATGAACTCATAGTCTGCAACCTTGTTTAAGCATCATTGGAATTTCATTTTACCCTTCTCTTGGTCTGCTTTCTCACAGTAGTTCTTACACACTTAAGCTTCTAAATAATAATATACTGACTATGTGTCAGTCACTGCTCAAAGCACTTCTTAGTAAGTATTAATTCATTTACATTCAATTCTCCTAACAACCCTGGATGGTAGATACTATTATTCTTGCCTCATTTTATAGATGAGGAAATCAAGGCACAGAGACATTATATAACTTGCTCAAGGTCACACAGCTACTAAGTACCACAACTAGGATTTCAATGCAGGCATCCTGTCCCACATAAATCCCTCCACCTGAGTGATCCCACTTCTGAGACCTGCTTCTCTCAGTTATTTCCTGTCTTCAAATTCTTTCTTTCATTAGCTTTCCCCAGCTTTGTGATTCCCCAAAGCTTGATTATGTCAACATCTGTTACACTGAGTGAATTCCCCAGGACTGATACATCACACAACCCTGAAAAGTGGCATGCTAATGTATTTATAGTGACACATATAATTTCCAAGGAAACCAAGTGTTCATTTGAGACCAAGCTTAAATCTCATCTCCAGGAGGCCCTTTATTGCTTTGTTGTTTAGCTTTCCTCCGGCACTTTTCATTTGCCGCTGTGTGTTGCTATTATCTTATTTATTACAATCCTGTGACATCCAGCTAGACTAAAGGTCTATCTACTGAAAGCAGCAATGATACCCAGTCTTGCTTTTAATGTTTGGCCCAGCATCTTGCACACAGTGGTCACACATGACAAATCTTGTTGGTTCTTTCAACATTCTTTTCATCCAACACATATTTATTGAGCTGCTACTGTGAGTCAGACATTGTTCTAGACTTTGGGGAGTTAGTAGTGTATAAAACAGATGGTGAATCTGATTGCATGGAGTTAGTGTTCTATCAGAACGAGATGAGCAACTAGGAAATAAATATATGTCAAGTTATGATATGAACTAAAGGGAAAAATGATTCAGAAGACAGCATCAGGGTTTGACAGGGGTTGTGGCATTATTTTTACAGAAGGGGTCAGAGACAGCTTTGCTGTCTAAGGTGACATTTGAGTGGAGACTGGAATGAAGTGAGGGCGCAAACAAAGAACTGGCTTTATCAGCATGAATATTTATGAAGCTGCTGGTTTAGGTCATCTGACACCACTAACCAGCCATGTCATTTTTTCCCTAATAAAATGTTAAACATTTAGAAAAGCTGAAATAATTTTCCATTGAACACCATGTACCACCACCTAGATCCTACTGTAAACATTTTGCTTTATCACACATCTCTCTATCCATCTCCTATTCATCCATCAAGTCATCTTTTTTTTTTCCTGATACAATTGACAGTAAATTAGAGACATTTGAATATTTTCCCCTAAATACTTCAGCATACATTAGTTCAATTTTTTTTAGTTTATTTTTCCTGTATGTAAAATGAAATGTACAAATCTTAAGTACATGTTTGCTTTTTTTTTTGCTCCTTGGAAGAAAAGTTATGACTAACCTAGACAGCATATTCAAAAGTAGAGACATTATTTTGCCAACAAAGGTCCATCTAGTCAAAGGTATGGTTTTTCCAATAGTCATATATGGATGAGAGTTGGACTATAAAGAAAGCTGAATGCTGAAGAATTGATGCTTTTGAACTGTGGTTTTGGAGAAGACTCTTGAGAGTCCCTTGGACTGCAGGGAGATCCAAACAGTCCATCCTAAAGGGAATTAGCCCTGAATATTTATTGGAAGGACTGATGTTAAAGCTGAAACTCCAATACTTTGGCCACCTGATGTGAAGAGCTGACTCATTTGAAAAGACCCTGATGCTGGGAAAGATTGAAGGCAGGAGGATGCTGGGAAAGATTGAAGGCAGGAGGATTGGAGAAGGGGATGACAGAGGATGAGATGGTTGGATGGCATCACCAGCTCAATGGACATGAGTTTGAGCAAGCTCCAAGGAGTTGTCAATGGACAGGGAGGCGGCGTGCTGCAGTCCATGGGGTCACAAAGAGTTGGACACAGCTGAGCGATTGAACTGAACTGAACTTTTTAAAGAAAGGAAACTTTGTTGTTAAGTCTTTCAGATTTTTAAAAATATTAATTTATTTGATCCCACTTGGTCTTAGCTGGGGCACATGGGATCTTTGATCTTTGCTCCTGCATGCCAGATCTCTAGTTGCGGCAGGTGGATCTAGTTCCCTGACCAGGGATCGAACCTGGTCTCCCTGCATGGGGAGCATGGAGTCTTAGCCACTGGACCATCAGGGAAGTCCCATACACTTGCTGACTTCTGACAGACGCGTACACTTGTATAATCCAAATTCTGTTCAAACTGTAGAACATTACCTTGACTGCAGAAAGTCCCCTCATGTCCTCATGTCTCACCCCATTAATCCCTGGACCCGACTGGCAACCACTGTTTTACTTTTTACCACCATGGATTTTGCCTGTTCTAGAACTTCATATAAATGAAATTATACAATATACATTCTTTTGGGGTGAGGCTTTTCTCACTCATAATGTTTCTGAGGTTCATTCATATTGTTGCATATATCAGTAATTTTATTTCATTTAAAACTCTAGTCCAGTGGCTCTCAATCAAGGGCAGTTTTGCCCCTCCAAGGACAGTTAGCATTATCTGGAGACATTTTTTTTTCTTTTGACTGTGCTGTGTGGCTGGTGGGATCTTAGTTCCCCAGCCGGGGACTGAACTGAGGTTCTGGCAGGGAGAGTGCAAAATCCTAATCAGTGGACAGCCAGGGAATTCCCTAGGGACATTTTTGGTTGTCACACGACCAGGTTGTTACTGGCATGTAATGATTAGAGGCCAAGGACGCTGCTGAATGTTGGGTCCAGCAAGGACAGCCCCCTCCCCACACCTGACTACAAAGTATTATCCAGGTCCAGAAGTGGAGAAACCCTGCTCTGCATGTGTGCTCAGACACTTCAGTCATGTCTGACTCTTTGTGATCCCATATACGGTAGCCTACCAGACTGCTCTGTCCATGGGATTCTCCAGGCAAGAATACTGCTGTGGGTTGCCATTTCCTCCTCCAGGGGATATTCCCTGGAGGATCTTCGGAATCAAACCTTTGTCTCCTGCACTGGTAGGTAGAATCTTTACCACCTGAGCCATCTGGTCTAGCCAGATATAAAGCAAAACAGGTCTCTTTCCATCCAACCAGTATCTTCTGTCAGTTATCATTGATCAACTAAGGTATTACATCTGGATCTTTGCTTAGTGTTAGTCTTCTTGTTTTTGCCTTTTTACATTTTAAAAAAGGACAACATTTTCAGAAAAATAATTTTTCTTTCATAGTGGAAAATCCATTTGTCAATAGCAGACTCAGGTAGGAGGAATTTTGGGTATGATTCTTTCCTGGGAGTCATCAAATCCTATTGTATTCAGATTTCCTGGAAAATCCAGGTGGGAAGCAAACTTCACTAGCCTCTGGGAACCACCAAAGCAAATGCAAGTTAGAGATTTTTCTTTTCTTTGCTTTCCTTTTCTTCTCTTTTGTCTCTTCCTTTTCTTTACCTTGTTGATATCCCTATGAGTGCGAGAGCGACTAAAGTGGCCACTTTAGATTGAGAGCAGGTCTAAATATCTCTTAGTTTCATATTTTTTCCCATTCAGAGCAATATGCCAAGAGCACAAGGAAGCTGGTTGGGGGTTGGGTAGAAACAGACGGTACTTTGAAATGGTCTGTTGTTCTTTTTTCAAAAAAAAAGTCATTGACTACAATATATAGAACATGAGATTCCTATAAATGTATTGGAAAGCAGTTACATTAAGTGTCTTATAAATTTAATGGCTACTGTTTAGATCTACCTGATAGATTTCTTGGTATAGATTCTGCTGTGAGGCTGAATTTCTTGTTTCAACAAGAGCTGTGATTAGCATTCACATAGCTCCCAGGCACTTCTGAAAGTATGGTTAAAAACAGAAGGGAACATTTTCCTTAAAATTAGCTGCTGTGACGTTCTCCTTTTATGAGTTTTTTTATTATGCTAATCCATGTTGTGTTTTTATTATTTGAACTATTTTATCTATGGTCACTAATTATTTTAAACATTAATGAGAAAAATTAATAAAATCATGGATGTAAATGCCATATTTGTAACTTTGGATTTTATTTTCATTGTATTTCTGACTCACCTTGTGTCATAAATATAATGTAAGACCACCTGACCTGCCTCTTGAGAAACCTATATGCAGGTCAGGAAGCAACAGTTAGAACTGGACATGGAACAACAGACTGGCTCCAAATAGGAAAAGGAGTACGTCAAGGCTGTATATTGTCACCCTGTTTATTTAACTTATATGAAGAGTACATCATGAGAAATGCTGGGCTGGAAGAAGCACAAGGTGGAATCAAGATTGCCGGGAGAAATATCAATAACCTCAGATATGCAGATGACACCACCCTTATGGCAGAAAGTGAAGAGGAACTAAAAAGCCTCTTGATGAAAGTGAAAGAGGAGAGTGAAAAAGTTGGCTTAAAGCTCAACATTCAGAAAACGAAGATCATGGCATCTGGTCCCATCACGTCATGGGAAATAGATGGGGAAACAGTGGAAAGAGTGTCAGACTATTCTTCTGGGCTCCAAAATCACTGCAGATGGTGACTGCAGCCATGAAATTAAAAGACACTTACTGCTTGGAAGAAAAGTTATGATCAACCTAGATAGCATATTCAAAAGCAGAGACATTACTTTGCCAACAAAGGTCCGTCTAGTCAAGGCTATGGTTTTTCCAGTGGTCATGTATGGATGTGAGAGTTGGACTGTGAAGAAAGCTGAGCGCCAAAGAATTGATGCTTTTGAACTGTGGTGTTGGAGAAGACTCTTGAGAGTCCCTTGGACTGCAAGGAGATCCAACCAGTCCATTCTAAAGGAGATCAGCCCTGGGTGTTCTTTGGAAGGAATGATGCTAAAGCTGAAACTCCAGTACTTTGGCCAACTCATGCGAAGAGTTGACTCATTGGAAAAGACTCTGATGCTGGGAGGGATTGGGGGCAGGAGGAGAAGGGGACAACAGAGGATGAGATGGCTGGATGGCATCACCGACTCGATGGACATGAGTTTGAGTGAACTCCAGTAGTTGGTGATGGACAGGGAGGCCTGGCGTGCTGCAATTCATGGGGTCGCAAAGAGTCGGATACCACTGAGCGACTGAACTGAACTGAACTGAATCTGACTTTTGATAATCAGTTTTTAATTATGATTTTTTTTACTTGAGTATATGGTAAGTTAAACAATATACTTACAAACAAATAATTTAATGATATATAAAATGTATAGGGAAACAAATCACACTAAAGCCTGTTGTCTAGTAGTATCTGTTATCTAATATTTACATTCACATAATTAAAAAATAACTTCCTTAAAAATATGTTTCTGACTGTTGGTGGGACTGTAAATTGATACAGCTACTATGGAGAACAGTATGGAGTTTCTCTGAAAAGGTAAAAATGGAGCTACCATATGACCCTGCAATCCCACTCCTGGGCATATATCTGGAGAAAAACATGGTTTGAAAGTATATTTGAATGTTCCTTGCAGCATTGTTTCACAGTAGCCAAGACATGGCAGCAACCTGAATATTCACGGACAGAGGAATGGATAAGAAGATGTGGTACACATATACAGTGGAATATTAGTCAGCCATTAAAAAGAATGAGATAATGCCATTGGCAGCTACATAGATAGACCTAGAGATTGTCATACCAAGTGAAGTAAGTCAGACAGAGAAAGAGAAATATCATACGATATCCCTTTTTTGTGGAGTCTATAAAGAAATGATACAAATGAACTTATTTATAAAACAGAAACAGACTCACAAACTTAGAGAATGAATCTATGGTTGCCAGGGGATTGGGTGGGGGGAAGAGATAGTTAGGGAGTTTGGGATGGAAATGTACACATTGGTATATTTAAAATGGATAACCAACAAGGATCTACTATATAGCACAGGACTTCCCTCATAGCTCAGTCAGTAAAGAATCTGCCTGCATTGCAGGAGACCTGGGTTTGATTCCTGGGTCAGGAAGATCCTCTGGAGAAGGAAACGGCAACCTATTCCAGTATCCTCACCTGCAGAATCCCATGGACAGAGGAGCCTGGCAGGCTTCAGTCTCTGGAATCACAAAAGTCAGACAGGACTTAAACTGAAAGTGAAAGTGAAGTCGCTCAGTCCTGTCCAACTCTTTGCGACCCGTGGACTGTAGCCCACCAAGCTCCTCTGTCCATGGGATTCTCCAGGCAAGAATACTGGAGTGGCTTGTCATTTCCTTCTCCAGGGGATCTTCCCGACCCAGGGATCAAACCCAGGTCTCCTACATTGGAGGCAGACGCTTTAACCTCTGCAGCACCAGGGAAGCCCTTAAATACAAGAATACAGTCTCTCAGAAAACCTCCTATAGAGACACAGAACTTCAGATCGAAGTACTAACATCAAAGATTTCAAGGGAGGAAAGGAAGCCAGGTTGAAAGAAGAAGGGGGAGGAGGCGGGAGAGGGGGGCGAAAGGGGTGGCCTTACAGACGTCTCCTGCCACCTACAGATACCCAGCCGTTATGGGACTTTACCCTGGGCCTCCAGAGAAGGGAGGACAGGAACTCGGCCCTACCAGAAATCAGACCAGACCAGAACCAGAATTCGAGTTCTCTGCCAAGAGGAGGTGATCAGTCTCCAATCCTTAGCTCAGGCTGAGGGCCCTTCAACCAGATTCCTGCGTCCAGGACCGGGGGACTAGAAAAACAGGGAAGGATAGGAAGGGTTAAGGAGAGGAAAGAGAGAGGGAAGGGGAGAGAGGTCAATAAAGTCTCTGGTTCCTTACCGGTCGGGGCACTCTGGCCAGTTGTCTGTGTCAGGAGGAGACCAGGGACCAAAGGGTCCCAGTTGCAGCCGCTGGGTCTGGTCCATTGGCAGGCAAGCTGGCCCCTGAGTACCCCGAGTGGTCAGGATGTCAGTCTCAGTGAAGAAGAGTCCCCGCCAGAGTCGCCATTTGTTGCAGGAAAAGGGACCCCTTCCAGGGCCCGAAACCGGGCTCTTGTCTAACACTCGGAAATGAATTGTCCGAGGAGACACATGTGTTGACAAAGCAAGAGATTTTATTGGGAAAGGGCACCCGGGGGGAGAGCAGTAGGGTAAGGGAACCCAGGAGAACTGCTCTAAAGTTTAGCAACTAAACCTCCTCCCATATAGCACAGGAAACTTTGCTCAATGTTATGTGGCAGCTTAGATGGGAGAGGTGTTGGAGGGACAGTGGATACATGTATATATATGGCTGAGTCCCTTTTCTGTCCACCTGAAACTATCACGACATTGTTAATCAGCTATATTCCAATATATAATAGAAAGTTTAAAAAGTACGTTTCCTCATAAGTCAAAATTGGGTCAGCTGATGCCCTTCTCTTCTCATTTTCCAGAGCCTCTTTCCCTGATAGCCCCTCAAGAAACTTCTAACAGGAACCAAATGTGATCTGTTATTGCTTACCAACAGGCTTTTTCTTATAATTTAGTTAAGGAGTTATTAATCTCCTTAATCCAAATATGTATCTTTTGGCACAATTAGCTTCTTACCCAGTGGCGTCCAAGTGATATTTTCCTCACAGGTTCTCTCAAAAATTCCATCCCTGGTCATAAATTCCAGCTGAGAACATTGTCTTTCTTCTACACAAGAGTGTTATATTGGTTTGCCAGGGCTGCTGTAACAGAGTATCACAAATAGTTGGCTCAGATAACCGAAGTTCCTTGTCTCACGGTGCTGGAGGGTGGAAGGCTGAAATCGAGGTGTCAGCAGACTGGCTTCTTCTGAGGCTGTGAGAGCAGAATCTGTTCTAGACTTTTCTCCTTGACTTGTAAATAGCCATCTCCATGTTCATGTGGCATTCTGCCTGTAAGTGTAGATGACCCCAAATTTCCCCCTGTTATAAGGACACCAATCCTGTTGGATTAGGGCCCCACCTAATGGCATCATTTTAACTTGATGACCTTTGTAAAGACTGACTCCACATAAGGTGACATTCTGGAACTTCCCTGGTGGCCCAGTGGATAACATCCACCTGCCAATGCAGGGGGCACTGGTTCCATCTCTGGTCCAGGAAGATTCCACATGCTGTGGAGCAACTAAGCCCGTGAGTGACAACTACTGAGCCTGTGTACTGCAATTGCTGAAGCCCAGCACCTAGAGCCTGTGCTCCACAACGAGAGAAGCCACCGCAATGAGAAGCCCAAGCTCCACAACTAGAGAGGAGCTCCGGCTCACCACAACCAGAGAAACCCTGAGCAGCAACAAAGATCCAGGGTAGCTCAAAGTAAATAAATAAATAAAATTACACAAAGTCTTTGTCTAACAGTTTTATTTATGTGTAACTGGCACATAATAAACTGTGCATATTTAGAGTGTGTACATTTGGTAAATTTTGACAAGTGGTACATACACCTGTGAAACTACCAGCAGAATCAAGATAATGAATGTAATCAAGGTAATGAATGTATTTGTACAATGAGTATAATGAATATAATGAATATACCCCCTCCACCAAGACTCCCCAAGTCCCCTTTGTCACTTCTCCTTCTTGTTCTTCACCAACTCCTCTATGCCCAAGGCAACCACTGATCTGCTTTCTGTTATTCCACATTAGTATGCATTTCTTATGATTTTATTAGGTTGGTGCAAAAGTAATTGCGGTTTTTGCGTTGTTGAAATTTGCCCCCAGGAGGGCATGGCAACCCACTCCAGTATTCTTCTCTGGAGAATCCCTATGGACAGAGCAGCCTGGCAGGCTATAGTCCATGGGGTCGCAAAGAGTCAGACATGATTGAGTGACTACGCACAGCACAGTACTGGAATAGATTCTTAAATAAATGTGGTTATGTTATACATCATGTACATTATTTTAATGTTCATTTATTGCTTTATTTATTTATTTTTGCTAATCACTTGTTACTTGCTGTGCATTTTATATTTATTTTAAACTAGGGAAATGATGTTAGACAAAAAACAAATTTAAGCAGTTTTCTTTTTTGAGTTCAAAATGGGTTGTAAAGCAGTGGAGACAACTCACAGATTCAACAATGCATTTAACCCAGGTGAACATACAGTGCAGTGGTGGTTCAAGAAGTTTTGCAAAGGAGACAAGAGCCTTGAAGATGAAAAGCTCAGTGGCCAGTCTTCAGAAGCTGACAACACCACTTGAGAGGATTATCGAAACTGATCCTCTTACAACTACATAAGAAGTTGCCCAAGGACTCAGTGTTGACCATTTTATGGTTATTCAGCATTTGAAGCAAATTGAAAGGGTGAAAAAGCTCAATACATGGGTGCTTCATGAGCTGACTGCAAATCAAAAAAATCATCATTTTGAAGTGTCTTCTCTTATTCTACACAAAAACAACAAACCATTTTTCAGATTCTCACCATTTCATGTGCAATGGAAAGTGGATTTTATATGACAACTGGTGATGACCAGCTCGGTAGTTGGACAGAGAAGAAACCCCAAAGCACTTCCCAAAGCCAAAGTGTTAGTCGCTCAGTCCTGTCCAACTCTTTGTGACCCCATGGACAGTAACTCACCAGGATCCTCTGTCCATGGAATTCTCCAGGCAAGAATACTGGAGTGGGTAGCCATTCCCTTCTCCAGGGGATTTTCCCGACCCAGGCATTGAACCTGGGTCTCTTGCGTTGCAGGCAGATTCTTTATCATCTGAGCCACCAGGGAAACCCTTTACAAAGCCAGACTGGTACGAAAAAAAGGTCATGGTCACTGTGTGGTGGTCTACTGCCCATCTGATCCACTACTGCTTTCTGAATCTGTTGAAACCGTTATATCTGAGACACATGCTCAGCAAATTGATGAGATGCACCAAAAACAGCAAAGCTTGCAGCCGGCATTGGTCAACAGAAAGGGCCCCAATGCCTGACTGCACATTGCACAACCAGAGCTTCAAAAATTGAACAAATTGGGCTACAAAGTTTTGCCTCATCTGCCATATTCATCTGACCTCTGACCTACCTGTCACTTCTTCAAGCATCTTGACAAATTTTTGCAGGGAAGACAATTCCACAACTAGCAAGAGGCAGAAAAAAAAAAATGCTTTCCAAGAGTTTGTCAAATCCCAAAGCACAGACTTTTATGCTACAGGAATAAACAAACTTATTTCTCATTGGCAAAAAATCTGTTGATTGCAATGGTTTCTATTTTGATTAATAAAGATGTGTTTGAGCCTAGTTACAATGATTTAAAATTCATGGTCAAAAACCACAATTACATTTGCACCAACCTAATATATGAATTGAATTGTAAGAACCGAGTCTTTTAGTTTGCTTATCCATTCACCTGTAGATGGATATTTAGGACATATCCAGATTTTGGCTCTCATAATGAACTTTAGCTAACAGCTATGAACATTTGTGTATAAGTCTTTCAATGGACATATATTTTCAATTCTTTTGGTAAAATGCCAAGGAGTGAAGTGTCTGGATTACAGTATAGGTGTTCATTTACCCACCTCAGAAACTACCAAAATGTTTTCCAAAGTGGGCTGTATCACTTTATATTGCCACCAGCAGTCCAGGTCATTCACAGCCTCCCCAACACTTGAGATGTTCTTTTACATTTAATAATTCTAGTAGATTTGAGGTAGTAACTCTTGGGGGATTTAAATTGTATTTCCCCCATAAATAATATAGACTGTCTTTTCATGTAATTTTTGGTCATTAATTTAGAAGAGCTTATTGTTGAACAAAATTTCGTAGACAAATTTGATCATGATTTTGCCTACACTTATTAATTTTCTGCTGCTAATTTTCTAGGGTCAAGGGAACCAGTAAAATTCAAAGCTGAGAAGGACAGAGGCAATGAAAATCAAGGTATTAACTAGCTGGGAGAAAGAATGATTACATAAGCAGCTAGTGTTTTTCAGAGTAGGAAATATTATAGTTTCATTTCATTTCACGACTCTAGCAGTGGTTACAAAAACAGGCTGTGAGGGCTGGGTCCCAGGTGCCAGTTGTGCTGTCTACCCAACAGGAACGAACAACCATCTACAAGCCGATGATGCAGATTTATCTATGGTGCTCATCACTGGAATAACAAAATTTCTTCCCCCAGCTGAGGTGCTCATTAGTCCCCTCAACCTGAAAGGGTGACATGGGGTCAGGCAGAGAGCAGAAGCGAAGGGCCCAAGAATGCAGCTGAACTTTAAACAGGCCATCGCCTGTCATGATGCTTTTCAGAATCCAAACAAAGATGCAGAACACACAGTTCTGTTACTTTCCAGTCTGGAGACTATTTTCCCCCCATGATATTGTTGCAGGAAGGGGGAACCCTATCCAGGGTTCAAGAGTGGGCTCTTTTCTAACTTGGAAATGTATTGTCTGAGAAGACACGCATGCTGACAAAGCAAGAGACTTTACTGGGAAGGGGTGCCTGGGCGGAGAGCCAGGGGGAGGGAGCCCAGGAGGACTGCTCTGCCTTGCGGCTTTAGTCTCGGGTTTTATGGTAGTTGGGTTAGTTTCCAGGTTGTCTGTGAACAATCTTTCTGACTCAGGGTCCTTCCTGGTGGTGCATATCATTCAACTAAGATTGATTCCAGTGAGAGGAGTCTGGGAGGTTTAGGACATACAGACTGACATCTCCTCTCTCCGTTAGACCTCTGCTGAATTCTTTCGGTTGGTGGTAACTTGTTAACTCCACATTCCGTACCAGGACCTCCTGTTTTGGATAACTCATGCAAGTGGTTACTATTGGTCCTGGTCAGGGCAGGCGGTTTCAAGTCAGTGATTCCCCTAACAATACTATTAAAGAGCATATGGGACAATATAATTGTTCTAACTAATAAAGTGAGGAGAGTTAAGTTTCTGTGGACTATGTGAGAAAGGGGATCTCTGAAAAGAGAATGGTGTTGGAGGAATCAGGGCAGTTGAATAACATGATGAGGTCGTGAGAAACAATTTAAGAATGGGCTTCATCTAATTTTTAGGATTTGGAATTGCTGTCTCATGGATACCTCTGTCGACCTCAAATGTCAGTAAATTCTGTTATATGCTTGAATGCCTCATTTTGACTCTGTGTGAGCATATGAGTCTATGCGTGTGTTAACCAAGGAAAAGAAGCTGGATCTGACATCCAGGCTGGCACACAGGAGGTAACAGATCTCTGAGTTTCATGAGTCCTCTGGGAGCACAAAGCCAGAATTGCTCAGGGAAACATAAACTCTGGGGAATTTGCAGAAACCCTTGTTATTGTTGTTTAGTCACTCACTCGTGTCCAACTCTTTGCAACCCCATGGACTGCAGCATGCCAGGCTTCCCTGTCCTTCACTATCTCGTGGAGCTTGCTCAAACTCATGTCCATTGAGTCGGTGATGCCACTCAACCTTTTCATCCTCGGTTGCCCCCTTCTCTTCCTGCCTTCAATCTTTCCCAGCATCAGGGTCTTTTCCAACCAGTAGGAAAGGGTAGCCAAATTATTACAGCTTCAGCATCAGTCCTTCTGATGAATATTCAGGATTGATTTCCTTTAGGATGGACTGGTTGGATCTCCTTGCCATCCAAGGGACTCTCAGGAGTCTTCTCCAACACCACAGTTTGAAAACATTCATTCTTCAGGGCCCAGCCTTCTTTATCACACAACTCTCACATCCATACATGATGACTGGAAAAAAAAAAAAAAAACCATAGCTTGACTATGTGGACCTTTGTCAGCAAAGTAATGTCTGCTTTTTAATATGCTGTCTAGGTTTGTCATAGCTTTTATTTCAAGGAAACCCTTCAGTTCAGTGCAGTTGCTCAGTTGTGTCCAATTCTTTGCAACCCCATGAACCACAGCACACCAGGCCTCCATGTCCATCACCAACTCCCGGAGTCCACCCAAACCCATGTCCATCGAGTCGATGATGCCATCCAACCATCTCATCCTCTGTTGCCCCCTTCTTCTCCTGCCATCAGTCTTTCCCAGCATCAGGGTCTTTTCAAATGAGTCAACCCTTCACATCAGGTGGCCAAAGTATTGGAGCTTCAGCTTCAACATCAGTCCTTCCAAAGGACACCCAGTACTGATCTCCTTTAGGATGGACTGGTTGGATGTCCTTGCAGTCCAAGGGACTCTCAAGAGTCTTCTCCAACACCACAGCTCAAAAGCATCAATTTTTCGGCGCTCAGCTTTCTTCACAGTCCAACTCTCACATCCATACATGACCACTGGGAAAACCAAGCCTTGACTAGATGGACCTTTGTTGGCAAAGTAATGTCTCTGCTTTTGAATATGCTGTCTAGGTTGGTTATAACTTTCCTTCCAAGGAGTAAGCGTCTTTTAATTTCATGGCTGCAATCACCATCTGCAGTGATTTTGGAGCCCAAAAAAATAAAGTCAGCCACTGTTTCCCCATCTATTTCCCATGAAGTGATGGGACCGGATGTCATGATCTTCGTTTTCTGAATGTTGAGCTTTAAGCCAACATTTTTGCTCTCCTCTTTCACTTTCATCAAGAGGCTTTTTAGTTCCTCTTCACTTTCTGCCATAAGGGTGGCGTCATCTGCATATATGAGGTTATTGATATTTCTCCCAGCAATCTTGATTCCACCTTGTGCTCCTTCCAGCCCAGCATTTCTCATGATGTACTCTGCATATAAGTTAAATAAGTAGGGTGACAATATACAGCCTTGACACTCCTTTTCCTATTTGGAACCAGTCTGTTGTTCCATGTCCAGTTCTAACTGTTGCTTCCTGACCTGCATACAGATTTCTCAAGAGGCAGGTCAGGTGGTCTGGTATTCCCATTTCTTTCAGAATTTTTCACAGTTTATAGTGATCCACACAGTCAAAGGCTTTGGCATAGTCAATAAAGCAGAAATAGATGTTTTTCTGGAATTCTCTTGGTTTTTCGATAATCCAGCGGATGTTGGCAATTTGATCTCTGGTTCCTCTTGGAGACCATTCAAAGTTCTAATCTGTTGTACATTAGACCTCTCACAAGTGTGAACAAGTAGTTTCATCTAATTTAGCTTAAATTTTCAAAAACAGAATGACATTTACAAGAATTCAGCCAACAAGTAGCTGTCACAACTCAGTCAATGAAAAGTCACTAAACTTTGAACTTTCAATGCTTAGAAGTTTGTTTATTACACTCCCACAACTTCCTTCCTCCTCTTTAAAACTGTCCCTCTCTCCTTGCTGCAGGGAACTTACATGTGGCTCACCATGGTTGCAGACCCTGAATTGTGATTCTTTGTTGATCCTGAGTAGTACTCTTTTTTTGCTAGAGAAATAATAGGTTGTCTATTTATTTTAGGTGAACAGGTATTGCAAGTAACGGACTGTTTACCTCTGCAGTTGGTGTTAGTTGCTCAGTCGTGTCTGACTGTTTGTGACCCATGAACTGCAGCCTGCCAGGCTCCTTTCTCCATGGGATTTCCCGGGCAAGAATACTGGAGTGGGTTGCCATTCCCTTCTCCAGGCAACATTCCTGACACAGGGATCAAACCCAGGGCTCTTGCATTGCAGGTGGATCCTTTAACTGTCTGAGCCACTAGGGAAGCAACTCTTCAGCAACCTCTACAGTAAAGAGACCTAATATAAAAAGATGATAAATAGGTGTAGCTGAGGGTGGGAATGGAGAAGGCAATGGCACCCCACTCCAGTACTCTTGCCTGGAAAATCCCATGAACAGAGGAGCCTGGTGGGCTGCAGTTCATGGGGTCACTAGAGTTGGGCACGACTGAGCGACTTCACTTTCACTTTTCACTTTCATGCGTTGGAGAAGGAAATGGCAACCGACTCCAGTGTTCTTGCCTGGAGAATCCCAGGGACGGGGGAGCCTGGTGGGCTACCATCTATGGGGTCGCACAGAGTCGGATATGACTGAAGCGACTTAGCAGCAGCAGCAGCAGCAGAAGCAGCAGAGGGTGGGAAATGATGATGTGGGAAACCAGGAAAATATTTTTAGAGTCAAGAAGAGAACTGCAGATCAGAATGGAAAATGACCATTTTCCTAGACCCAGGGCTCCGAGTCTTCATGATATGGACTTGGAAGTTGGTTTCAGAAATAGCTGCATTTCAGAAAGATGAAAATTAAGGCCTCTCCCATACTTTGGGGACCTGAGGTTGATAGATGCCCATCCAGTGTTCTTCCTCTTACAGAACTGACCCAAAATATTGCATGAGCATTTGACATCACCCTCCAAAGCAGAAAAATTTTAAAAATACAAAACGTTCATTTAGAGAGTATGCTGGGCCTTTGATGAATTTAAGAATGCTCATTACTAGATGCTTTGCTTATTAATACACTCCCAAGGCAGGAAAAAGCACACAGAACAAGCATGCAGATGAAAAAGTATATGGGTTCATACTGAATCAGTGTTTGTCCTCATGAGCATTGTGTGTGTGTGTGTGTGTGTGTGTGTGTGTGTGTGCGTGTGTGAAAGAGATCTATTTACTATTGATAATGACCTGTTGGAAGGTCTGGAAGGACTGAAAGTTGCATCTGTGTCTGACACTGGCACAGAGACCACAAAGGGGACCCAGACTTGAAGCAACCAAGCCCTCAACTGATGGTTCTTTGGGGCTGAAAGTTGCAAAGTATATCTTGGCTTATGCTGCCTGTCCGCACGGGAAGACTTCAGTCCAAAGTGAAAATAAATGGGCCATGACTTAATCATATTTATATCCATGAGATGGAGAATGTTGTATGAAATCCATTTGCCAAACCTCAAATTGTCCATGAGGCAATTTAAAATGCCCAGGAACTGTACAAACAGGCTTCCTTCAGTCGTACTTTGAACAAGTGGAATAAGTGAAGTAGGCACTTTTTGTGGCCTTGCTGATGTTTCCCCACTGATATTGATCCATGAATGCTACAATTTTTTCAGTAGACCAATGGTTTAAAGCATGTACAGTGGAGAGGAGTGGGAATTTTAGAGTCTCCAGTAGGACCAGGTTGTTATTTGGTGCAAACCAGAGTTTCTTCTTTTTACAAACCAACAGTTGCTGAATTTTCAATCTTGTTTTTCCTTTTCTGAGGTCAGTTATTGCACGTTTCTAACAAGTTTTCCTAAATTATCATTTAGGGAAGTATCTTTTAGGACAATAGCAGAGATTTGGCTTCTATTGGTTTCTTTAAGAGCAGCATTTAAAAAATCTATTTATTTATTTGGCTGTACAGAGTCTTAGTTGTGGCACTCTGGATCTTGGATATTCATTGCAGCATGTGGGATCTAGTTCCCTGACCAGGGATGGAACCCAAGCCCCCTGCATTGGGAGTGAAGAGTCTTAGCCACTGGACCACAGGGAAGTCTCAAAGGCAGCATTTTTTGGGGGGAAGGAATGTCAGCAAGGTGTTTTCCCTTAGCTTCCAGAGAGTCAAGTTTAGAATGCCCTGAAATCTTCAGTTCAGTTCAGTTCAGTCGCTCAGTCATGTCTGACTCTTTGTGACCCCATGAACCACAGCATGCCAGGCCTCCCTGCCCATCACCAACTCCCAGAGTCCACCCAAACCCACGTCCATCAAGTTGATGATGCCATCCAACCATCTCGTCCTCTGTCATCCCCTTCCCCTCCTGCCCTCAATCTTTCCCAGTATCAGGATCTTTTCAAATGAGTCAGCTCTTTGCATCAGGTGGCCAAAGTATTGGAGTTGCAGCTTCAACATCAGTCCTTCCAATGAACATCCAGTACTGATCTCCTTTAGGATGGACTGGTTGGATCTCCTTGCAGTCCAAGGGACTCTCAAGAGTCTTCTCCAACACCACAGTTCAAAAACATCAATTCTTTGGTGCTCAGCTTTCTTCACAGTCCAACTCTCACATCCATACATGACTACTGGAAAAACCATAGCCTTAACTAGATGGACCTTTGTTGGCAAAGTAATGTCTCTGCTTTTGAATATGCTATCTAGGTTGGTCATAACTTTCCTTCCAAGGAGTAAGTGTCTTAATTTCATGGCTGCAATCACCATCTGCAGTGATTTTGGAGCCCAGAAAAATAAAGCCAGCCACTATTTCCACCTAAAACAGCAGGTCAAACCATTATATCCAATAATTCCTGAAATAGGGGCCATTTAAAATTCTATTTCCACTGGGCATAAGGAAGTCACATTACTATACTTTACTTTACTTTACATTCCAAAATCATAAGCTATTTCTAAAGCCTGTTCACTACCAGTTATAAATGTTGGCAGTTTTGCCCTTGCCCTCACATAAAAGCATATAATTCAGCATGTTGGGTTGAAGTAGCCATTGCTAAAGATGTTGCTTCAACAATATCAAAAGGAGTAGCAATAGCATATCCAGTGAATCATTGGCCATTGTCACTTTTAAGTAAGAACCACCAGTAAACCATAAGAAGTCAGCATTACCCAACGGGATTTCCTGCAGATCTTTGCAAGGAGTCAGATGACAGGGCAGTGTTAAGCAGTCATGAGGGACTTGGTCAGTGACAGAGGGGAGAAGAGTAGCCAGGTTAAGGTTATGACAGTGGAAAGGAGTGATGGAAGAAGCACTTAACAAGGGACTTCATAGGAGGTGAGACATCCAACTGAGAAATACTGAATGTGATAAGAATTTAGGAGGGCTTCTATTGTGCGAGGTACAAAAGTGTTTAAAGAGGATCCCACAGTGATTTTTCTGGTGGCTTTAACCCAAAAGGCAGTGGCTGTAAAGGCTCTAAGACAAGGTGGGTATTACCCACAAGGCCCAGGGTCCAGTTGCCAGCTGTAATACCCTATGGGTCATTGGTGGCCCCATGTTTGGGGGTGAGTACCCCAAGGGCTTCCATCGTGGCTCAGATGGTAAAGAATCCACCAGCATTGCGGGAGACCTGGCTTTGATCCCTGGGTTTGGGAGATCCACAGGAGGAGGGCATGGCAACGCACTACAGTATTCTTGCCTGGAGAATTCCTGTGGACAGAGAAGTCTGGCGGGCTACCGTCCATGGGGTCGCAAAGAGTCGGACATGACTTAGTCACTAGGCACTAATGCTACACCCCAAGGGCATTCCCTTCCTTCTCATATACAAAAGGAAAAAGGGAATCAATAATGGGATGTCCAAGGGTGGATTCATCAAACTCTCCTTTAAGGCCTTGAACATCCCATGGTTCTTCCCATGAACTCGGATCTGGGGTTGTTTCTGTTGAGTAAAACACAGTGGTTTGACCATAGAGAGACATTTAGAATTGATCTCTAGCAATAATCCACCAGCCTGAGAAAATGTCACAGTTGCTTC
Organism: Budorcas taxicolor; assembly: GCF_023091745.1. NCBI lineage: Eukaryota > Metazoa > Chordata > Mammalia > Artiodactyla > Bovidae > Budorcas > Budorcas taxicolor. The sequence continues at coordinate 26,018,326 of NC_068931.1, forward strand.
TTAGTTTTGGGAAACTCAGGACACCATGAAGCCTAGCTAGATCCAGGTGTTGTCCTTGTCCTGATGGCAGATGCCCTAGATATTGAACCTGGGTTTGGGCAAACTCTAATTTTCCTTGGCGATCTTATATCCCTTTAAGGCTAAATGCTTTAGCAAGTAGGTTCTGGCTTCGTGTGATGAGGCCTGAGAAAAAGAGCAAAGAAACAAATCATCCACTATTGCCTGCAACCAACTAGACCCTCTTGGGAACTTTATATCAAACAGATTAGCTTTAAGGATTTGCAAAAAAATAAGAAGGATTCTCAGTAAAACCCTGAAGCATTGCTGTCCAAGTGAACTCTTTTCCTCCCCAGATGAAGGCAGTGAAGTATTGACGAGCTTCGTCAACTGAGATACTAAAGACTACACAGCATAAATCAACTACAGTAGTGGGGATGGATGTTAGTCATGTATGAGAATTAGGGGCAGCTGGGTGTCGATAACAAGGTTGTTTATTGCTGGGAGGTCCTAGATAAACTGCCACCCTCACCCCTTAGGTTTTTGCACCAGTAATTACAAAGACTAGTACAAGGGATCATGAGGTCTTAAGTCTCGTTATCTTCGATTATAGTCTTTATGCCTTGAAGGGCTTCTTTACTTACAGAATATTGATTCATTCTGGGAAGAGATTTCAAGAGATCTATTGAATCTTCATGAGAGTTGTGCTGTGAAGTTTTCTAATATTAGTTGCTGATTTTGCCCGTAAAGACAGTGGTAGCTGATTCAACAGGGACAAATGATAGGTATTTTCAGATTTGCGCTAAGACTGTGAGAGATGGAACAAATAAAATGCATCACAGTTAGGTTGACTGCTTTGATCACTTATTTCTAAAATTATTTTCCCGTTTTTGGGAGAAAGGAATCCCAGCAAAATCCTACTGTAAGAAGTCTTGCCCTAACAAATAGGGCGGAGGAACTAAAGAGAAAGGGATGAGTATCTCTCAAAGAGCCTAAACAGGGACTTCCCTGACAGTCCAATGGTTAAGACTCTGCACTTCCAATGCAGTTGTTGTGGGTTTGATCCCTGGTCTGGGAACTCATTGGAAGGACTAATGCTGAAGGTGAAGCTTCAATACTTTGGCCACCTGATGCATTGAGCCAATTCATTAAAAAAGCCCCCGATGCTGGGAAAGATTGAAGGCATGAGAAGAAGGGGACAACAGAGGACGAGATGGTTGGATGGCATCACTGATTCAACATGAGTTTGAGCAAGCTCCGGGAGGTGGTGAAGGACAGGGAAGCGTGGCATGCTGCAGTCCATGGGGTTACAAAGAGTTGGATACAATTGAGCAACTGAAGTATAACTGGGAACTAAGGTCCCACATGTTGCCTGACACTGCTGGGGTTGAGGGTATGGGGGAAGAGCCTAAACAAAAGGGAATATGTTTGGAACCTCTCGAAGTTCATTAGAGATCCCCATAATTTGAACAGGGGTTGCTTAATAGTCGTGGGGTTGAAGAATAAGAATGTGGCTCCGGTGTCAGTTAGGACCAGAAGAGATTCATCCCCGATATGGAGAAATGTCTCTCCAAGGCAACTTCAAGAGAGGAATGGGAAGAACCTCTACAGTTCCTTCAGGGCTTGTTTCTGAGAATCGCAAGGATGTTGAAAAGGCTGATTAGAAAGCTAGGTGACTGCAGGGTTTTGATTTTTTTTAAATTTAATTTATTTATTTATTAATTGGCTGCGCCAGGTCTCTCTCTCTCTCTTCTTTAAGATTTATTTATTTTTGGCTGCTCTGGATCTTTGTTGCTGCATGAGGGCTTTCTCTAGTCGAGGGGCTACTCTTCATTATGGTGCTTGAGCTTCTTATTGTGGTGCCTTCCTTTTCAAAATCTGAAACATTCTGAAGTCTGAAACACAACTGTTCTCAAAGAAGAGATTGTGGATTTGTATTTGCAGACAATTCTTTGCCTTGACATCTGCAAATATCAACATTTATTACTACTTTAGGAATTCAATCTTTATCTCAGTTATACCAAGAAGTCTTTGCTTCTCTCCAATATTCTTTCCAAAATTCTGGTTATCTGCTTCTATAACTACTCAAGGAATGGCTGCTCAAGGTTACAGTCTTCTCATGTCTGTGCTACCTCTTTGTTCTAAGTCTAATTAATATCATTATTTTTGTGTGTGTGTAGGGTGGGAGGAGTCATTTCTATTGGGGCCTGTGTTATGAATGTTGTTGTTGTTTAGTTGCCAAGACACCGTGGATTATAGCCCATCAGGCTCCTCTGTCCGTGGGATTTCTGAGGCAAGATACTGGAGTGGGTTGTCATTTCCTTCTCCAGGGGATCTTCCAGACCCAGGGATCGAACCCCAGTCTCCTGGATTGGCAGGCAGATTCTTTACTGCAGGTCCTGGATGTGTCCCTGAAACACCATTAACCCATTCTCCTAGAGCAGGACCTCAGGAGAGATCCTACTTTACATTCACTACAGTGAACATGCCTTGATGTTCACTATGGTGCCAGTTTTCCAAACATGGCTGCTATTAAATATGTAAATATCGACAATTGTAAGGAAGGAGGATCTGGAGTTCTGGCTTGAAATAGAGTGTTAGTTCTTCAGATAAAGCATTGCATCACTGGTGACTTTGTTTAGTACCAGAATTCATTAAAAGCATATTTCTAATTAAATCCTTGCCAAGCTGAAGCCATGCTGGTTAACTCCACCTACTCTATTTGGTAGATTAGTTTAGTTGCTTTGATTAGACAACTTGCTCAGTTTTGGCAGGATATTAAATTATTTTCTGTAATTAAATGGTCATGCATTATTGATTAAAAATATTGTTAGTGCACTGTTAGCACTCTAACTTTTTCTCTGTTTTGAAATAATTTTAGAATGGAAACTTTAATCCAAATATTTACCCACTAAAGATTATTGATGGTCTATGATGTGATAGGCCTTGCCACTGGGAGTCACAAAAGTGAATGAGACGCAGTGCCTGCTTTTAAGACACTCATATGCTGATCAGAGCAAGAAATGTTCAAAACTCATCTGGTTGATACTAAAACTGGGATATGTTGTATGAGATACAGAAACAAGTGGGGCAGGGAAGGTAGTACTTGCCTTTTGGGTGTGCCCCATACAGAGTTCCATTGTAGAGTTTCACTCAGAATCAAAATCAGTGTCTTATACTCACATTTAACCTTCTAAGTTAGCAGACAGTGTGGAGATCGCAAAACATCACTCAAGATTTCAGTCCAGCTCTGCCACTAACTTTTTAACTTGTAGGATCCCCATTGGAGTCATCTGGGCAGGCTTATTAAAAAGGCACATCCTAGATGATACTGTATTGTATAATTGAAATTTGCTATGAGAGTAGAACTTAAGTATTTTCACCACACACACACACACACACACACACACACACACAAATATCAACATTCTTCTGCAGGTGAAGACCTAAGCACGTGCTGAGACCTTGGGGAATGTATAGTGGCATGAAAGTGGATTGTGTCTTCACGAAGTTGAACATAGTCACCATTGGGTGCAGAAGAGGGTGCCAAGTGCCTCGCTGTGCTTGTATGGGGAGAAGGGGTCTGTGTTTAGATTGAGGATTTAGGGAAGACTCCCAAAAGCTAAGTAGGAGATAGAAGGAAGGCCAGTTTAGGCAGAGGGGATAACAATACAAAGGCAAAGAAGTGTCAGCCAGCACATTATGCTTTTTTTCTGGAGACAAAGTCTTTTGATATGGGGCTGGTGCAAAGAGTGCCTTTTGAAGTGTGTTGGCAGATAGGGCCCAGGGTAGGAAGACATCAGATCACAAGGGACCTTTATCTTTCAGATATTGTTTAACGATTTATGCAGGGAGAAAACAATTTACACAGGGAGATATGTTAGGAAGATGATCACCTCAGCTCTAGTGTGGGGGGCACATTGGGAAGGGGCAAGTTTCTCTCACCCAGGAGACTCTGAGCATCTCTCTTTAGTTCTGTTTTCACCGCATTCTGATTGCCAACATCTTGACAGAAAAAGTGAGAACTCACTATCGATGTCAGAGAAAAGCAAACCAAACCAAAGAAAACAAAACAAACAGAAAAAAGAAAAAGTATATCCTTCCAGCCCCCAGCAGTGCTAATATTTAATACACAGCAATTAAATTTCTAATGAAAATCATTGCTACAAAAATCAATCTGAGTCTGAATGTTGGTGTCTCCTTTCTCCTTCTATGAGGTTTTATTTCTTTTCACTGAAGTTTAAAGAGGACTCAGGGGTTTGTAGGATTCATTCAGGAGCAATTCACTACAGGAATCTGTTAGTGGGATGGGCAGGGACGCGCCATCATTTGATCCCAAAAAAGCCTGTCATTTGACTCTGTTTACAGTGGGCAGCGCACATCAGAGGGCGGTGTAGCCGGGTGCTGTGACCTACTTTGTGGTTGAAGTCTTTCACTGTTCCTGGGAGGGAGGTTATTTTTGTTTCTGCTCATCCCTCATACACACACATGAAATAGAAACATCTGATGCTCCCTGAACGCACACCAAGAGTTGTGGGGCAAAATGGGCTTCCAGGTTATTTCATTTATGCCTCTTCCACCTGACACTTCTTTTTCTCCCAAGTGAATTCCATGCAGCATATAGAACTTATAACCTTTTACTCATCTTTTCCTTTTCTCTTTCTTTTTAAAAGAATATTCCAAGGCTTAACTGGCAGGCTATGAATTCCCAGCTTTTGTGCTTCTGGATATAAAGCTTGTTTTGTCTTCCTGAAAAATTACACTAAAATCTTTTTACTTCACTTAGGATATTCCAACTTAAAAAGATACTAATTTTTAAAAGTTTCAGTAACATTTCCTTAGGAAAATGACTGGGAACGTATCTTCATGGTACCCTTAGAGGAAGCTGGCAATGGAAGAAACACAAGTAGTGTCTATGTCTTTTAATATCTAGGGATTCTAGCATCTTTGGATTAGTCTGGCTTTAATTTTATCGAGCTCATTTAGAAAGATATTGCCATGCTTGTTCAAAAGGAATCCTTCTCATGTATCAGACAGTCATTGTGTGGAAGTTTATTCAGACTACTTTCATGGGATTTTTTTTTTAGTTTATTTGGCTGCGCTAGGTCTTCGTTGCTGCATAAGGGCTTTCTCCAGTTGCGTCAAGAGGGCTCTCTCTAGTTGTGGTGTGCAGGCTTCTCTGCTTGTGGAGCACAGGCACTAAGCCCCTGGACCTCAGTAGTTAGGGCACACATGCTTAGCTGCCCAGCAGCATGTGGAACCTTCCCAGACCACGGATGAAATCTGTGTCCCCTGCATTCACAGGTGGATTCTAAACCACTGGACCACCAGGGAAATCCCAGACTACTTTCATGTTTTGATTTGATGAGATAGGTCTGTGGGTTCATCTAGAATCAGGAGGCTTAGTTAACCTTCTGTCTACAATGGTGCCTGGTATTTGTGAGCTTGGGAAAATCTTTTCCTTCTCATCAGAATTTGTAGTTCACAGCAATAAACCTTACTCAGGAATTTCAATAACAACACACCAAAATAACAGTACAGACCATAAGAAGTAAAGAACATAAGCTTTAGAATAAGACTCATCTGTGTTCAAATCCTAACTTCACTATTAAAAAGCTATAAGGATATTAGGGAAGTGACCCTTGTGTTTTTCATCTGGAAAATGGTGTAATATTTACTGCAAGTGGTTGTTTTGAGTTATTAATGAAATAAATGCCCAGGAAGGCAGCCAATACAGCATCTGCTGATGACATGGTTTCAAATTATGAAACTTGTTATCATTCTCTTTTATTTTTATCTCACCCTTTGTATTTCTCCCAGTATCTTTCTAGTATGGAAATGGAGTCTATCCAACATTTACAGTGTTGATTCTATTTTGATATGTTGGCTACTATTAATATTTCCTTTCTGGTCTTGATCTATTATTAATCTTCTTTTCTGGTCTTGATCTATTTTTTTGATTTTTCTCCAATGATTTCACTGTCTGGATAAAATGTGAGTATGTGTGTGTGTGTGTGTGTGTGCATGCACACACGCACACGAGCATACTCAGTTGTGTCCGACTCTTTGTGACACCATGGAGTGTAGCTTGCCAGGCTCCTCTGTACTGGAGTGGGTTGCCATTTCCTCCTCCAGGGGATCTTTCTCACTCAAGGACTGAACCCTTATCTCTTGCACCTCCAGCACTGGCAGGTCGATTCTTTACCACTGAGTCACCTGGGGAGCCTTTTAAAGGACAACCACCATGTAAACATTTCCTGGCATCTGAATACTGCAGCCCAGTCAATGGGACCTAAATGTTCCCACCCTTCATGAAACCAGTCTCTGAATGGTTACACACATAAAAGAAATGCAGATTGGACTCCATGCAGGTCTTTACCAAACATCTCTTGAGAATTTGGAAACTGGATTTATACTACATTTTTGTATAATTGAATTTAACTTTAATACAATTGTATTTAAATACTGCTCCTGCTCCCCACAGTTCCAGCCTCCACATAACCCCTCATATCCACTCCCTCTGCCATCTTTCTTTCTATTTCACATGCTGCTCTTTCCCACCATACTAGCTCTCTTCTTGACTCCCAGCCTCCAATTGGTCAAGCTCTTCCTATTCTCTCTGTTTCCCAAGTTTCTTCTCCATGGGCACCTCCATGCTCTTTCTCATGTGGAAGAATTTAGCTATTCTTAGATTCTACACGTCTCTCTTCTAAGTTCTTTATCCGTTAATTCTAACAAAGGCAGATACTTAAAAGGAATTATTTTTAAGGGACTTTCCTGGTGGTCCAGTGGTTAAGAATCCACCTTACAATGCAGGAGACATGGGTTCAATTCCTGGTTGGGGAATTAAGATCCCACGAGGAACTAAGCCCACGCACTGCAACTAGAGAAAGCCCGTGTGTCACAAAAAAAGACCAGTGTAGCCAAAGTCAAATAAATTATTTTTAAAATTGAGGTATGATTGGCATACAGAAAGCTGCTGCTGCTGCTGCTAAGTCGCTTCAGTCGTGTCTGACTCAGTGCGACTCCATAGACAGCAGCCCACCAGGCTCTGCTGTCCCTGGGGTTCTCCAGGCAAGAATGCTGGAGTGGGTTGCCATTTCCTTCTCCAATGCATGAAAGTGAAAAATGAAAGTGAAGTCGCTCAGTCGTGTCCGACTCTTAGTGACCCCATGGACTGCAGCCTACCAGGCTCCTCTGTCCATGGGATTTTCCAGGCAAGAGTACTGGAGTGGGGTGCCATTGCCTTCTCCAACAGAAAGCTGTACCTACTTAATATTAATATATACATCTCGATGAGTTTGCAGGTAAATGTAAACCTGTGAAACCATGACCATAAACAATGCCGTAAACAAAGCCATTACCTCTAAAAATTTCCTCCCCTCCCTCTTTAAGAAATTCTTGTTACAAGTATGTCAGTGGGATTTACCTAAGACTGTAGCATTCCTATGTCAACATGACTTCCTAGTTCATTCCTGAGAATTTGTTCAAAACAGATACAGTTGCAAGCCAATAAATAACTTCAGTGTTTGCTTCAGGAAATTCCCACAAACCAAGTCATTAGAGATAATAAGTTGCTTACCTGGACAAAATCTTGTTCGTTAACCACAGGTTACTTATTCAAGACCCTTGCTTTGCTGTGTCGACCAACCTAGATATAAATAAATAAATAATAAAGTAATTTTAACATATTATATGTAAAAATAAACTCTATATTTATGTACAATATAAATAAATTTCCCTGCCTTGAAGACCCAACTTAAACCCATCTTGAGCTCAGACCCCAGAGCTGAATTAATATCTCACTTCTGAGTTCCCTCTTTAAAATGCTCCTAAGATTGTCAAGATTGTCTTCTCTTTTTGGGAGAAACTTCTAATAAATTTAGCTTTGTTTTATTAAAAGGTGGTATTTTGGAGAGATGAACACAGCAAATAAATATTTTCTAATTTATCTTATGTTCTTGGTAACTACGTGTTTTTGTTTTTGTTTTTCTCTTTTTATTATTTATTTTTTTTAATTTTTATTTATTTATTTATTTTTTAATTTTAAAATCTTTAATTCTTACATGTGTTCCCAAACATGAAACCCCCTCCCACCTCCCTCCCCACAACATCTCTGTGGGTCATCCCCATGCACCAGCCCCAAGCATGCTGTATCCTGCGTCAGACATAGACTGGCGATTCAATTCTTACATGATAGTATACACGATAGAATGCCATTCTCCCAAATCATCCCACCCTCTAACTACGTGTTTAAAAGACACACAGAAGGAACTGCCTGTATTTATAATTTGCTCTTTTCCAGAGAATCCTTTTATTTATTTATATTTTAAATTGAACTATAGTTGATTTACAAGGTTGTGTTAATCTCTGCTATACAGCAAACTGTACACATATATATACCTTCTTTTTCAAATATTCTTTTCTATTATGGTTTCTCCTAGGAGATTTTATATAGTTTCTATACAGTAGGACCATGGTGTTTATCTATTGTAAATGTAATGGTTCGCATCTACCAATCCCAATTTCCTAGTCCATCCCTTCCCCACTTCCTTCCTCCACCTCCTCCTTGGAAACCACAAGTCTGATCTCTGTGTCTATGAGTCTGTTTCTGAAGAATCCTACTTTTAATTAGAAGAAATACTTAGATCAAGCTCGTGAAATAGCTTTATTTCTGAAAGTGAAAGTGTCAGTCGCTCAGTTGTGTCCTGTTCTTTGAGATGCCATGGGTTGTAGCTTGCCAGGCTCCTCCGTCCAAAGAATTCTCCAGGCAAGAAGACTGGAGTAGGTTGCCATCTCCCACTCCAGGGCATCTTCCTGACCCAGGGATCGAACCCAGGTCTCCCGCACTGCAGACAGATTCTTTACCCTCTGAGCCATCAGGGCTTGTATCTTTATTTCTGGGATGTGCTTAACTTCTAGTGGACAGGACTACAGCTGGCCTTAGGCAAAATTGTGAAGTAGGTTAAAATGAATTTCAGTATAATAAGTTTGCTTTGTCTCCTATTCCTCAAGAATCTTTTACAAACCTACCTGCGTTAACCTAGATTCTCCTGCTGTCCTGGGACCTGTACTCAGTTCAGTCAACTTGTTCCCCAAGTTCTCTCCTGTCCCCTCCCTGCTTCCGCTCAGCCACATGTACCCCTCTCACCATCACCCTGAGACAGACTGGGCTCTGGGACCCTTTGCTGTGGTGCTGCAATGCTTGCGCCTGGACACACCTCTCCTAGAACAACAAAATACAAAGAAACTATACGGGACTAAAAATAAATGTGCGCATTCTCAGTTCAGTTGCTCAGTCGTGTCCGACTCTTTGCGACCCCATGAGTTGCAGCACGCCAGGCCTCCCTATCCATCACCAACTGAGTTCACTCAGACTCATGTCCATCGAGTCAGTGATGCCATCCAGCCATCTCATCCTCTGTCGTCCCCATCTCCTCCTGCCCCCAATCCCTCCCAGCATCAGAGTCTTTTCCAATGAGTCAACCCTTCGCATGAGGTGGCCAAAGTACTGGAATTTCAGCTTCAGCATCATTCCCGCCAAAGAAATCTCAGGGCTGATCTCCTTCAGAATGGACTGGTTGGATCTCCTTGCAGTCCAAGGGACTCTCAAGAGTCTATTCCAACACCACAACTCAAAAGCATCAATTCTTTGGAGCTCAGCTTTCTTCACTGTGCATTCTCACTCAGGGCAAATTCTGGACAAAAGATGCAAAGAGATCAAAAGAACCTATTGTTACTTCTGAAGCTCCTGGAGCAAAAGCAAGTTACTGAGCAAGCTCCCTTGCACACAACACCACCTAAGGGCAAACCACCCAGCCACCCCTCCAGCTCAACTCCTCGACACATCCTATCCCCACTCCATATAAGGAACAAGCTTGTCCCCACTTTGGGGAGTGAGCAAGCAAGGGAACTGGTTGTTGGTTATCACTCCCTCCTACTGCAGCAGGGACCCCAATACAGCCTTGCCTGAATTTCTTCTGTGGCCTCTGATCAATTTCTATTGATTAAGGAGGTCAAGGTCTCATTAACAATTTTCTCACTCCTTGGTATGTTCTTGATTTTTAACAAGTTTATAGCCCTAGGTGGCTCAGACGGTAAAGCGTCTGCCTACAATGCAGGAGACCAGGGTTCAATCCCTGGGTCGGGAAGATCTCCTAGAGAAGGAAATGGCAACCCACTCCAGTATTCTTGCCTGGAAAATCCCATGGACAGAGGAGCCTGGTAGGCTACAGTCCATGGGATTGCAAAGAGTCAGACACAACTGAGCGACTTCACTCACTCATAGCCCTAGGAATCAGAGAGGAATTCCCATCTCTGAACTCATGTCCAGGACCAAAGGCCTCTGAAAGCCTGCATTGCTAACAATATGTTCAGAATTTAGCTTTATCCATTTTGGGCTGAGTGTTGAAGAATTGATGCTTTTGAACTGTGGGGTCGGAGAAGACTCTTGAGGGTCCCTTGGGCTGCGAGGAGATCAAACCAGTCAATCGTAAAGGAAATCAGTCTTGAATATTCATTGGAAGAACTGATGCTGAAGCTGAAGCTCCAATACTTTGGCCACCTGATGTAAAGAGCTGACCCTGGGTCATTAGAAAAGACCCTGAAGCTGGGAAAGATGGAGGGCAGGAGGAGAAGGGGACAACAGAGGATGAGATGGTTAGATGGCATCACTGATTCAATGGACATGAGTTTGAGCAAGCTCTGGGAGATGGTGTAGGATAGGGAGGCCTGACATGCTGCAGTCCATGGGGTCACAAAGAGTCAAACACGACTGAGTGACTGAACAAAAACAACATTTTGGGGTGTGAGCAGGTGGGAACACAGGGCATGTGGATGAAGGGGAGGATGAGGAGGGAAGAGGTAGAGAGGACCAAGAAGAGATAAGACTGGCATCCCCTGGCATGTGACCCTGGCAGTCTCAGGAAATAACATACATTAGTGTTTTGAAGCTTGGAGTTGCGGCCTTCCAGTGAACCTTCTTATTTAATCTGTGATGCCCAGAAAGTGCTTAAAGTTCTATAATGACAGGCAGAACCCAAAAGACAATTTATCTATGATCACTCAACATCTAAAGAGGGGAGTTAACTGGGAAAAAAGAGTAGGTAATCCACTGGCCCTGATAAGTAAGGTTTTAGTCCCCAAAAGAGGAGGCTCATATTACTATTCTAGGGAGAATGGAATGACACAAAAGCAAGTCTCAGGCTTCAAGACTTTTTGTAATAAGGGACATCCCAGTTGGTTCAGCAGCTAAGACTCTGCTCTCCCAATGCAGGGGCCCAGGGTTCGATCCCTCATTAGGGAAATGACCCCACACGCTGCAACTAAGACTTGTGCAGCCAAATAAATAAATAAACAGAAATAAATATATAAAAAATACTTTCTGTGATAAATAATTATTGAGTGACTGCTGTGTACCAGGTACCAACAATGGAATATGTTTTATTCTTTTTTTCTCAAAATTCACTAAGAGGTGAACATTGTTAGGGATCATTATACTTTTTTAAGAAATTTGCCAACTGTTTTTAACTGCCTGTCAATTTTAGTTGTTAGGTGTGAAATTAACAGTGGTGTGCATAAGAAAGAATTTAAATCTAACATGCTGACTCCATCTTTTCCTCCCTTGTGCCACTTAATTATAAAACATCATAAAGTAATTACTGTGGCCTCTAATAATGAACTTCATTTGTAATGGAGAAATTTCTTAATGATTTTTATGTTGCAGTCAATTTTCCTGATGATTCTGGAGGTTGATAAGTGTTGAAAATGACTTGGGAAGTAGCACTGACTTAATCTAGATAAAAATATGCTTCTCCTTGCCTGTGCTCACAGGATTTATGCTGTATTTGCAAAACTGAACTATGGTAAGGAATGCTCTATAATGTCTTAATTGCAAGAGAACAGACTGTTTATTCTTCTCAATCATTTACTGAGTTTTTGCTGTGTCAGCAAGTGATGTGAGACTGATAAGAAATGCTTCAATCATATGACCTGAATTCATGTAAAAAAGGACTATTAGAGTCCATCTTTTTTTATTGCATAGATTAGTTAGCTATGAGAAAGTAAAGTAGTGAGGAAATTTGGCTAAGAATGCAGACCAGAATATATTAATTTGAGGACATGTTTTAAGAGGACCAAAAAACATAAGAAATCATGCAAATTGGGAAAATTCTCTGTGTTAAAAGAAATAAGTGAAGAAGAGGCAGAGAAGACTGTTACCCAAGGGCAATAAGACAATGTGTCCTAATGGGGGTTTGCATGGAATGAGGGGTTGGTCTGAGAAGTAGGGAGAGTCACCAAAATTATTGGGAGAGTCAGGGGACAGCCAGGGTGATCGAGATGGAGGAGCCTCCTTGGGGGCACGGGGAAGCTTGTGAACCAGAGGATGAGCTCACTGGAACACAGAGGTCCTCATGACGAGCAGACCTAAGCTCCCAGCTACACAGCTTCTGTAGTCACAGCCATTGTCAATGCCAGCTTGAATTCTCATGCTCCACCAGTCTCTTCTCCTTTGAAAATATCCCTTCCCATTTCTGTGATCAGATATACCCAATCAGCTCAGTTCGGTTCAGTTCAGTCACTCAGTCATGTCTGACTGTTTGCCACCCCATGAATCGCAGCACGCCAGGCCTCCCTGTCCATCACCAACTCCCGGAGTTCACTCAGACTCACGTCCATCAAGTCCATGATGCCATCCAGCCATCTCATCCTCTGTCGTCTCCTTCTCCTCCTGCCCCTAATCCCTCCCAGCATCAGGGTCTTCTCCAACGAGTCAACTCTTCTCATGAGGTGGCCAAAGTACTGGAGTTTCAGCTTCAGCATCAGTACCTCCAATGAACACCCAGGACTGATCTCCTTTAGAATGGACTGGTTGGATCTCCTTGCAGTCCAAGGGACTCTCAAGAGTCTTCTCCAACACTACAGTTCAAAAGCATCAATTCTTTGGTGCTCAGCTTTCTTCACAGTCCAACTCTCACATCCATATATGACCACTGGAAAAACCATAGCCTTGACTAGACGGACCTTTGTTGGCAAAGTAATGTGTCTGCTTTTGAATATGTTATCTAAGTTTGTCATAACTTTCCTTCCAAGGAGTAAGCATCTTTTAATTTCATGGCTGCAGTCACCATCTGCAGTGATTTTGGAGCCCCCCAAAATAAAGTCTGACACTGTTTCCACTGTTTCCTCATCTATTTCCCACGAAGTGATGGGACCAGATGCCATGATCTTCATTTTCTGAATGTTGAGCTTTAAGTCAGCCTTTTCACTCTCCTCTTTCACTTTCATCAAGAGGCTTTTGAGTTCCTCTTCACTTTCTGCCATAAGGGTGGTGTCATCTGCATATCTGAGGTTGTTGATATTTCTCCCGGCAATCTTGATTCCAGCTTGTGTTTCTTCCAGGCCCAGCATTTCTCATGATGTACTCTGCATAGAAGTTAAATAAGCAGGGTGACAATATACAGCCTTGATGTATTCCTTTTCCTATTTGGAACCAGTCTATTGTTCCATGTCCAGTTCTAACTGTTGCTTCCTGACCTGCATATATGTTTCTCAAGAGGCAGGTCAGGTGGCCTGGTATTCCCTTCTCTTTCAGAATTTTCCACAGTTTATAGTGATCCACACAGTCAAAGGGTTTGGCACAGTCAAAAAAGCAAAATAGATGTTTTTCTGGAACTCTCTTGCTTTTTCCATGATCCAGTGGATGTTGGCAATTTGATCTCTGGTTCCTCTGCGTTTTCTAAAATCAGCTTGAACATCTGGAAGTTCATGGTTCACATATTGCTAAAGCCTGGCTTGGAGAATTTTGAGCATTACTTTACTAGCGTGTGAGATGAGTGCAATTATGCGGTAGTTTGAGCATTATTTGGCATTGCCTTTCTTTGGGATTGGAATGAAAACTGCCCTTTTCCAGTCCTGTGGCCACTGCTGAGTTTTCCAAATTTGCTGGCATATTGAGTTCAGCACTTTCAAAGCATCATCTTCCAGGATTTGAAATAGCTCAACTAGCTTTGTTCATAGTGATGTTTTCTAAGGCTCACTTGACTTCACATTCCAGGATATCTGGCTCTAGGTGTGTGGTCACACCATCGTGATTATCTGGGTTGTGAAGCTCTTTTTTGTACAGTTCTTCTGTGTAGTCTTGCCACCTCTTCTTAATATCTTCTGGTTCTGTTAGGTCCATACCATTTCTGTCCTTTATTGAGCCCATCTTTGCATGAAATGTTCCCTTGGTGTCTCTAATTTTCTTGAAGAGATCTCTAGTCTTTCCCATTCTGTTGTTTTCCTCTATTTCTTTGCATTGATCACTGAGGAAGGCTTTCTTATCTCTCCTTGCTATTCTTTGGAACTCTGCACTCCAAGAGGAGCAACCCCACTTCCAAGGAGTGGTGGCTGTGCAGGCAAAGGAGGGCCGAGAGGAGCTACTCCACATTCAAGGTCAGGAGGGGCGGCCATGAGGAGATACTCCTCATCCAAGGTAAGGAGCAGTGGCTGTGCTTTGCTAGAGCAGCTGTGAAGAGATACCCCACGTCCAAGGTAAGAGAAACCAAGGTAAGATGGTAGGTGTTGTGAGAGGGCATCAGAGGGCAGACACAGCGAAACCATAATCACAGAAAACTAGCCAATCTGATCACACCGACCACAGCCTTGTGTAACTCAGTGAAACTAAGCCATGCCGTGTGGGGCCACCCAGGATGGGAGGGTCATGGTGGAGAGGTCTGACAGAATGTGGTCCACTGGAGAAGGGAATGGCAAACCACTTCAGTATTCTTGCCTTGAGAACCCCATGAACAGTATGAAAAGGCAAAATGATAGGATACTGAAAGAGGAACTCTCCAGGTCGGTAAGAGCCCAATATGCTACTGGAGATCAGTGGAGAAATAACTCCAGAAAGGATGAAGGGATGGAGCCAAAGCAAAAACAATACCCAGTTGTCGATGTGACTGGTGATAGAAGCAAGGTCTGATGCTATAAAGAGCAATATTGCATAGGAACCTGGAATGTCAGGTCCATGAATCAAGCCAAATTGGAAGTGGTCAAACAAGAGATGGCAAGAGTGAACGTCAACATTCTAGGAATCAGCAAACTAAAATGGACTGGAATGGGTGAATTTAACTCGGATGACCATTATATCTACTACTGTGGGCAATAATCCCTTAGAAGAAATGGAGTAGACATCATGGTCAACAAAAGAGTCTGAAATGCAGTACTTGGATGCAATCTCAAAAACGACAGAATGATCTCTGTTCGTTTCCAAGGCAAACCATTCAATATCATGGTAATCCAAGCCTATGCCCCAGCCAGTAATGCTGAAGAAGCTGAAGTTGAATGGTTCTATGAAGACCTACAAGACCTTTCAGAACTAACACCCCAAAAAGATGTCCTTTTCATTATAGGGGACTGGAATGCAAAAGTAGGAAGTCAAGAAACACCTGGAGTAACAGGCAAATTTGGCCTTGGAGTATGGAATGAAGCAGGGCAAAGGCTAATAGAGTTTTGCCAAGAGAATGCACTGGTCATAGCAAATACCCTCTTCCAACAACACAAGAGAAGACTCTACACATGAACATCACCAGATGGTCAACACCGAAATCAGACTGATTATATTGTTTGCCGCCAGAGATGGAGAAGCTCTATACAGTCAGCAAAAACAAGACCAGGAGCTGACTGTGGCTCAGATCATGAACTCCTTATTGCCAAATTCAGACTTAAATTGAAGAAAGTGGGGAAAACCACTAGACCATTCAGCTGTGACCTAAATAAAATCCCTTATGATTATACAGTGGAGGTGAGAAATAGATTTAAGGGGCTAGATCTGATAGACAGAGTGCCTGATGAACTATGGACGAAGGTTTGTGACATTGTACAGGAGACAGGGATCAAGACCATCCCCATGGAAAAGAAATGCAAAAAAGCAAAACGGCTGTCTGAGGAGGCCTTACAAATAGCTGTGAAAAGAAGAGGAGCGAAAAGCAAAGGAGAAAAGCAAAGATATACCCAATACCGTGGCTCAATTTCCCCCCAAAGAGTGGCGGATAATCTGTAATTATTCCTTGAGCTACAGATGGTTTTGATAGACGGTGTGGAGTCCAAACCTTGGAGGGGGAAAGGGTGAAGAGATTTTGGTGTGATGTAGGGGTTAAAACGTCAGTTAACTCCCAAGCTCTTAGGTCACCAGGTAATCTGCAGAACATTAATCCTCACCCTAGTCCTGAGCCTCAAATCTTTGCTGATTTGTATCCCTGGGGAGACGAAGAGTGACAGGGTGAGGAGTGAGGGAGCTCCTGGAGGAAGGAGAGGAGGTGTTACAGATAGTGATGATTTGAAAGGGAAGAAGAGCGCTTGCTGGGATGTGACTCTTTTTTTTTTTTAAAGGTTTTTGTTTTTTTTTCAATGTGGACTATTTTTAACATCTCTAAGTGAATTTATTACAATATTGTTTCTATGTATATATGTCTGTGTGTGTTGCTGCTGCTAAGTCGCTTCAGTCGTGACGGACTCTGTGTGACCCCATAGATGGCAGCCCACCAGGCTCTGCCATCCCTGGGATTCTCCAGGCAAGAACAGTGGAGTGGGTTGCCATTTCCCTCTCCAATGCATGAAAGTGAAAAGTGAAAGCGAAGTCGCTCAGTCATGTCCGATTCCTCGTGACCCCATGGACTGCAGCCCACCAGGCTCCTCTGTCCATGGGATTTTCCAGGCAAGAGTACTGGAGTGGGGTGCCATATATATGTTTTTTTTTTTTTTTTTTTTGGCATGGGAGGCATGTGGGATCTTAGCCCCCTGACCAGGGATCAAACCTGCACCTCCTGCATTGGAAGGCAGAGTCTTAACCACTGGACCACCAGGGAAGTCCCTAGGATGTGACTCTGATCCCAGCTGGTTGAAGGTTGGAATGCACTAGGGTCAGAAATGTTTGGGAAAATTCTGTACCTGTCATGAAGCTGTTCTTTGGAGAAGTGATCTTATGCTTTGACAGGAACTTTTCATTTGTCCAAGTCTCTCTTCTGTCAAACTATCTGCAGCAATGTTCCATTCTAGGAGCAAATCTCGTGCAGTTTCAAGGGAAATTGAAGATGAAGAAAAGACAGACTAAGAATAATCTAGCTATGAAGTTCGGAGAAGGAAATGGCAACCCACTCCATTACTCTTGCTTGGAAAATCCCATGGATGGAGGAGCCTGGTGGGCCGCAGTCCATGGAGTCATGAAGAGTCGGACACGACTGAGCAACTTCTTTTTCACTTTTCACTTTCCTGGATTGGAGAAGGAAATGGCAACCCACTCCAGTGTTCTTGCCTGGAGAATCCCAGGAACGAGGGAGCCTGGTGGGCTGCCGTCTCTGGGGTCGCACAGAGTCAGACACGACTGAAGCGACTTAGCAGCAGCAGCAGCTATGAAGTTACTGGGGCTTGGGTTGGAGACCCAGCAGATGGCGTGATAACAGCTTATCTGAACATGGAGGATATATGAGATGCTAAATGGAAATCCATTCTGGTGAATCCCAGATGCTGGTCCAGGGCTCAGCTGGATCATAGAACAATACAGATTCCTGGGCTGCAGACCAGACTTTCTGATTTGAAAAGTTTGTGAGAGTCCTTGGGGGTGATTCTGAGGCAGATTGAAGGTCAGTCAGTTCAGTCATGTTCAACTCTTTGTGACCCCATGGACTGCAGCACGCCAGGCCTCCCTGTCCATCACCAACTCCCAGAGCTTTCTCAAACTCATGTCCATCAAGTCAGTGATGCCATCCAGCCCCCTCATCCCTTGTCATCCCTTTTTGAAGGTAGGAGCCATTTACCACGGTTCAGAGGGCTCAGCCTTGGCTTCTGATTAGAATCACCTGGTGAACTTGAAACAGGTGGTGCTGTTCACCCCCGACCCTGTGCCATTTACATGAGTCTTCAGGGGGAGCTCACACAAACTAGTAAAAAGAAATCTCCCAGGTGATTCCAATGTGCAACCAAGTTTGAGAACCATGGCTGTAGGCCATAATGGTTGTTAGACTTCAGACTTCATGTTCTCAGAGCTTAGAAAAGTAGCAGGGAGAAGCACCTCCCACAAAATGCTCCCCACCACCGACAAAATCATGTGGCAGATGATAAGCTAGGCTAAGATATTTGGCATTTGGTACTTCCATTTTTAGGAAGCACATAAAACTGATTGGGGGAAAAATGGTTGAATACCTAATTCAAAATATCACAATAGTGATATCTAGTGTCGAATTTAGATGCTTACTCAGAATTTCAGTATTTTCCTCCCTTTCCCACCCCTTTTGGTGAATATTATTTAAAGCAAAATGCAGAGAGATAATTTTCAGTAGCCCTTTAATAATTTCCAGAGTCTTCAGAGCTATAAATTGGATGATTTGGTGATGGCGTAGAGGAGCTGGTGAGTAGGGGGTGTGCCAACTCAAGAAATATAATTATCCCTCCTCTTGCTTTCTAGTAGATTTGGAAAAAAACAAAAGCTAAAAACCTGACCCGGCGTATAATTGAGCCTTTCAGAACAATGTGAAATAATTATCCCAGTTACCCGAGTGCTGAGATGAAGCAGATCTTTTTATATTCCTGTGTGACCTCAAATCTAGAGCTTTTTCACCCACTTCCCTGATCTGAGGTGTAGACATTCAACTTTCCAGGAGGATGGAGAATCTCATCCTGGCTCAGACCCAGCCACACAGACCAGAGTATTTTGGGTCCTCAGACCTCCCTTTTTTCCTGGCACGTTCATGGCTCACCATGAACTGAAGGCGAAGGGGAAAGCCTGCAGGAAGACTGAGAAAGATCCACACAGGAGTCCAATCTTTGCCTCCACTGTCTCCACACAGGTGAGTCCATCCTTGTTTCAAGGCTAGCAGGTAGGGAAGAGGGATGGGGAAAGCCTTCGATACACTTCCTTCCTCTCTATAGAAATGACGAATTCTTTACTGTCTGAGCCACCAGGGAAGCCCGAAAGATATGACAGCAGCAAGAAAATAAGCACCTCCTACCCCAACGGCAGGGCTTCCCAGGTGGTGCCAGTGGTAAAGAACCCACCTGCCAATGCAGGAGACATAAGAGACACAGGTTCAATCCCTGGGTCAGGAAGATCCCCTGGAGAAGGGAATGGCAACCCACTCCTGTATTCTTGCCTGGAGAATCTCATGGACAGAGGAGCCTGACAGGTTACAGTCCATAGGGTCGCACAGAGTCGGACACAACTGAAGTGACTTACCATGCCCGCTCCCCAACTGCGCACAGACATTCTTCTGAGTAAAAGGTGTCATTTTCTGCAAATGATTCCCCTTAAATTTAAATAATGAAAAGATAAACCTAAAGTCTCTTCAGTGTTTTCTTGGAATCTCAAAAAGCTAATGCAATAAGTGAAAATGTGTATAGAGAATATTCAATATAAAGTCTTAATGAAAATGTAACCTATTAAACCTAAGAGGGAGTTTCCTGGTGGTCTAGTGGTTAAGACTTCACCTTTCAGAGGAGGGATACAGCTTGATCCCTGGTTGAAGAGCTAAGATCCCATATGCCTCGGTGCCAAAAAACCGAAACAAAACAGAAGCAATAAAAAAAGGTTCTTATAATGGGGGGAAAGCAACCTGAAAATAGAGTGCTACGAAGGATCAGCACCATTTCAAATTAAGACAAGAGCCCCACATTAGACACAGAGCCTGAGGGCCACATGGAAATCACAACTTGCAATTTCAAACTGTGTCCCAGTGGCCTTTATTTTTGACAATGATCTTTTAGTTTGTGATCAGTAGATTTTCCATTTCATTTCACTCGTCACTGAGATAAGCCATCATAAAAAAATTTGGATCTTAATCTTTCACACCGAGGAATAGGCCATTTTGCTAATTCCATAATCGTATCAACAAATGAGTGTTTATTCAATTTGTTAGAAATTTTTGAATCTCACTTGATATTTGGCTGTCTTTGCTTGCCAGATGAATTGTAGTGAATGACCTAATTTAGGTAAATGAATTTGAAAACAATCTCAGATCAAATAGGTCTGTGACCGAGAGGTAGAATTATTAGGTTGCCCTGTTCCCAGTACCCGTGAAATCCCATTTTTGGGCTTGTGTGCTGTGCTAAGTAGCTTCAGTTGTGTCCAACTCTGTGATGCTATGGACTGTAGCCTGTCAGGCTCCTCTGTCCATGGGATTCTCCCGGCAAGAATGCTGGAGTGGGTTGCCCCTTCCTTCTCCAGGAGATCTTCCTGACCCTGGGATCGAACCCACGTCTCTTATGTCTCCTGCATTAACAGGCAGGTTCTTCACCACTAGTGCCACCTGGGAAGCCCCATTTTGGGGCTTGGAGCTCTATTAACAAATTCACTTTCTAACAAGACCTTCGTTGGTCCTCAGTCAGCTCCCAAAATTACCTGCTGCTGCTGCTAAGTCGCTTCAGTCTCTGTGTGACCCCATAGACGGCAGCCCACCAGGCTCCCTGTCCCTGGGATGAAGTAAGTTGAGAATAATACAGCAGTGTGAATTTGAAGGCCAACGCTATGTTTGATAAGCAAACATGGGACTGGATGTTCAGTTCCTATTTTTAAAGGACTGGAAACTTAGACATGTCCATCCTGGCAGCTCCAGCCCTACATGCCTGCCCTATCTGTTTCTGATCACATCTGATTGTCCCTGTAAATAATGAAAGCGCAGGGGCCTGTCTATTTTGGGCAGCCTGTGAATGTGGCCCTAGTACATGCTGCCTTCAGATCTCCCCTGCTGAAGAACCTGAGCCTACTTATAAACAAAAAAGATAACAAAAAGACTATTAAAAAAAAAATGTATTGGAGTATAGTTGCTGTACAATGTTGTGTTAGTTTCTGCTGCACAGCAAAGTAAATCACTCTGTGTTTATTTATTTGTTGTTCAGTTGTGTCCAACTCTTTGCAACCCCATGGACTGCAGCACATCAGGCTTCCCTGCCCTTCACCATCTCCTGGAGTTTGCTCAAACTCATGTCCGTTGAGTTGATGATGCCATCCTCTGTTGTCTCCTTCTCCTCCTGCCCTCCATCTTTCCCAGCCTCAGGGTCTTTCCAAAGAGTTGCCTCTTCTTATCAGGTGGCCAAAGTATTGGAGCTTCAGCTTCAGCGTCAGTCCTTCCAATGAATATTCAGGGTTGATTTCCTTTAGGATTGACTGGTTTGATCTCCTTGCAGTCCAAGGGACTCTCCAGAGTCTTCTCCAGCACCACCATTCAAAAGTATCAATTCTTTGTTGCTCAGCCTTCTTTATGGTCCAGTTCTCACATCCATACATGACTACTGGAAAAACCATAGCCTTGACTAGACAGACCTTTGTCAGCAAAGTAATGTCTCTGCTTTTTAATATACTGTCTAGGTTTGTCATGGGCTTCCCAGGTGACTCCAGTCATAAAGAACCCGCCTGCCAATGCAAGAGACATAATAGTCTGGGGTTCGATCCCTGGGGAGATCCCTCCAGGGGATTGAAAGGTTGTTGCTGAACGAAAAGACGCCAGGATTCTTGGCCTCTGGAGGAGAAGAATTCAATCCGGGGCCAGAGATGAGGCTTGATCGCTCAGAGCTTTTGTATAATAAAGTTTTGTATAATAAAGTTTTATTAAAGTATAAAGGAGATAGAGAAAGCTTCTGACATAGGCATCAGAAGGGGGCAGAAAGAGTACCCCCTGCTAGTCTTCAGCTAGATGTTATATAGTTACTAGAAGTCTGTTGGAGAAGGCAATGGCACTCCACTCCAGTACTCTTGCCTGGAAAACCCCATGGATGGAGGAGCCTGGTGGGCTGCAGTCCATGGGGTCGCTAAGAGTCCGGCACGACTGAGCGACTTCACTTTCACTTTTCACTTTCATGCATTGGAGAAGGAAATGGCAACCCACTCCAGTATTCTTGCCTGGAGAATCCCAGGGATGGGGGAGCTTGGCGGGCTGCCGTCTATGGGGTCGCACAGAGTCAGACATGACTGAAGCGACTTAGCAGCAACAGCAGTCTGTTAATGAAAGAAAGGAATGTCTTAAAACTCAATGGCACCAGGCCCCTCATCCATAAGATGCATTTTGGGATAATCTTGGCACCAAATGGTTCATCCTGGGCCATAAAATGATTAACTTGAATCTTGTAGAAGGACAGATTACCATACAAATAGTTTCATTTACATAGATTAGGGGAACAATATCTGAGTATAACATACTGGTTTGTCAAGTAGGTTCTGAGCCATTAGGCGAAACAGACTTGAAGACAGAGTTTGGGGTAAATGCATAGTACATTAGCATAGCTTAAGACAAACATTTCCATAATAAAAATACATTGGTTAACTCAAGATTTGAGAATAGTTAACTTCAGGTGAAACCAGGTGTCATTATGGCAACACAATATTTTAAGAGAAACTTCCTTTTAAATTTACATAGAGAAGGAAAAAAATATTGCTAGTTTGTTTCCTCCTGTGCTTAAGAGGGATAAAAATGTCTGACACTTGCAGGCTATTTCCTCCATTTGGAGACCCCTGGCCTTCCTGCCTGTTACCCTCTCATTCCCTCCCAGATCCTCCCTCCAGGGGAGATCCCTTGGAGGAGGGCATGGCAACTCGCTCCAATATTCTTGCCTGGAGAATCCCATGGACAGAGGAGTCTGGCAGACTATACTCCATAGAGTTGCAAAGAGTTAGAAACAACTGAAGCAACTTGGCACATAGGTTGGTCACAGCTTTTCTTCCAAGGAGCAAGTGTCTTTTAATTTCATGGCTGCAGTCACCTTCTTCAGTGATTTTGGAGCTCAAGAAAACAAAGTCGTTCACTGTTTCCATTGTTTCCCCATCTATTTGCCATGAAGTGATGGATACCAAGATCTTAGTGTTTTAAATGTCGAGTTTTAAGCCAGCTTTTTCACTCTCCTCTTTCACCTTCATCAAGAGGCATAACATTCAGATGGCAAATGAATTCATTCGTTCTTTAAAATTGTGTGTTTCTTCTGCTATGTCTCCTATGCATCCACCGTGTGTTGCACTGGCCTCCTGGGGTGTCATCAGGGAAGACGGCGAACAAATTCCTTGCCTCCACGAGTCTCACATTCTAGTTGAAGGAGCAGAAAAGAAGCAGACAGACATATCTTTCAGGTAAATATGCATTTTAAAGAAAAATAAAGCAGAGCAAGTTTGCTGGATGGGAGGCTATTTGAAATGGTGTTCTCAGCAACTGTGTCTTTGGGGAGAGGACACGTATAGGTGTGGGGAGAGTCGAGCAAAAATCTTGGGAAGTGTTCTGAACAACAGGAGCACTGAAAGGTGGATTGGACCTTGGTGTTTTCAAGAGATGCAGTCAGACTGGAGCAGAGGGGCAAGAGGAATAACGTTAAGAACTGACTCTGGATATGGATCTTCATGTCTATGTTCAGCTGTTCAGTCGTATCTGACTCTTTGTGACCCCATGGACTGCAGCATGCCTGGGGTTGGAATGAAAACTGAGCATCTAGAGTCCTGTAGCCATTGCTGAGTTTTCCAAATGTGCTGGCATACTGAGTGCAGCACTTTAACCTCATCACCTTTTAGGATTTGAAATAGCTCAGCTGGAATTCCATCACCTCCACTAGTTTTATTTTAGTAATGCTTCCTAAGGCCCACTTCATTTCATATTCCAGGATGTCTGCACTACTCCAAAAAAATATTCTAAGTCTGACCCCAGTGTGCCTAATTCCAGGAAAATGGCCACTCTTGTAAACAACTGCTCTGGGTACTAGAGAAAACTCCTGAAATACACTTATTAATGAAGATGGCTATTATAGTTCACGTGTGCATTGCCTCAGATGGATTTTTAAACACTAACATGATTCTAAGATTCATTTATTTGGTCCCAAATATCAGTTGATTACAAGTGTTCTTTTCTTTTTTAAAAAAAGTATTATCTATTTGGCTGTTCCAGATCTTTGTTGCACCATGCAGGTTCTTTTAGTTGCTGCATATGAGATCTAGTTCCCTGAACAGGGGTTGAACCCAGGCCCCCTGCATTGGGAATGCAGAGTTTTACCCACTGGATCATCAGGGAAGTTCTCAAATGTTCCTTTCTAAGTCAGTTCAGAATGCATTTTCCAACAACTGTAGTTCTTATGCATGCGGGTGTGCTAAGTTGCTGTAGTTGTGTCTGACTCTTTGCAACCCCATGAACTGTGGCCCTCCAGGCTCCTCTGTCCATGGATTCACCAGGCAAGAATACTGGAGTGGGTTGCTATGCCCTCCTTCAGGGGATATTTCTGACCTAGGGATTGAAGCCGCGTTTCTTATGTCTCCTGCACTGGCAGGCAGGTTCTTTACCACTAGCGCCAATTTTCCAGAATGACCTTCAAAGTCCCATTTGGCACCTCTGTACTTGATGGTATTAATAATAGCACATAACCAGGATGATAGCGTTATTTCTATGAGGAAGTCAATTCTGGGTTCCACTCAGTGGGGTCTGTTCACACCCTCCTCTCTCCTGTTCTGCATTCAGCTCATTCTGGTTCTGCTGCTTTGTAGCCTCAGAAGCAGCATCCAACAGCGAGGTTTCCAGGGTTCTTGTGGTATCAGAGAGACCCCTGAGCCATCAAACAGGGCTCTGATAATCAAAGTGGCAGTAGGGAACCACACACGTACTTCCCCAGAACCATCAGGAAGGGACACGTGTCCTCAGCTGTGCAAGGAAATGGGAATTACTGTAAGTCCCCTACATATGAACAAGTTCTGTTCTGAAAGTGCATTCGTTAAGTCCAACAAAGTTAGCTTTGGTGCCCAATGAACATAATCGGCTAAATACTGCTGCTTTAATGTTTGCTTCCAGACCTCCTGGGCTTGAAATAAAGATACTGTTCTTCTGTACTCTATTCACTACTGCACAGTAAAGTACACAAAAACACTACCATTTGTAGAGAATGCACGCACATGACAATGTACACCAGACACGGGAACATGTGACATTTGAGCACACATTCACATCTTTGAAAGTTTGCAGCTTGAAGGTTCATATGTAGGGAACTTACTATAAAGGTGATAGGGAAGCAAGCAGCAGAGAAGGGGAAAGAATCACTGACTCTGAATCACTCCCTACAGCACTGTAGGGAGGTTATCCAGCTAGTACTTCTCTGTGGCCAACACTAGGGAGCACCATTGTAGCTGAAGGTGTGCCCCTCACTGGGAATCTAATGCCCTTGGAGTTGTACAAGTGGAGGCTCTGCAGGAAATCGGAGGAAGAGAATCTTGATGAGACACCTATGTCCAGGTAAGAGATGTTTATATATCAGGCATTTTAATGTTGTAAATGACCTTACAAACTTTTAATATTTTATAACATTATCCATGTGTTAAAAAAAGTATACATTTAATAAACCAGGAGAAACAGTAGGATTATCTGGCTTCATGCTTTTTCATAGACCAGATTTTATGACCTCAAGTGGTATTTTCTCTCCAGAAGTGCATTTTGGACGCAACCTTCTGGTTGCATTGAGGATGAATGCAGAGAAAGCTAAACCCGGATACAGAAAGGATAATTAGGAAGTGATTGGAACAATGCAGGTAAGAGATGTTCAGAGCCTGATCTTGGGCAGGAAAATGGACAATGCTTAGGTTGTAAAATTGAACAGGCTTGAGAAATCTGACATGAAGGCAAGAAAGAATAGCAAAGGGTGGTCACTGGCTCTAGGCTGAATAAGCAGGTGAAAGCGAACACTGATGAAGGAACAGTCGGGGTGGGCGGGGGGAAATGGTGAGTTCACTTCTAGACATGTTGAGTTAGATGCATCCAGGGAATATGTGTATGGAAAGATGCAGCAAGCTTGGAGGTCAGTGAGGAGTCTAGAGTTGCAGACAGTGATCCAGGTATCACATGCAGGTGACAGCTAAGCCAGGAGAACGCAAGGAACCTGCACTACAAGTTTATAGGGGACAGGATATCTAGGAAAGAATCTCGAGGCTCAGCAACATTTAATTTTCAGAGAGAGGAGAGGTACTGGCAAGAGTTTATATACTGGAAAATCAAAGGGTGTGTCTTTAACTGGGTTTACAAAGACCCAAACCAGTCTATCTGCTCCCCAACTACTTAAGATGGCTCAGTGATGACTGCTGAGACTACTCACGATGAACAGGGAAGCCTGGTGTGCTGCAGTCCATGGGGTCACAAAGAGTCAGACGTGACTTTCGACGGACCAACCACAACAAAACAATTAATATAAATTAAGTTGCTTCTTCTTCCTTTAAACTATTACTGAAATATATCCTTATATAATAGTGTGCAAAGAATTTAGCACAAAACAGGATTAAATAGTCTTTGGTGATCTTTTAGAAGAGACTTTTGAAAGTTATGAATATGTGCCTTGAGTTGAAAAGTCTTGTTGCAGAAACAGTAGACTTATTTCTGTCAATTTCATATTGTTTTAATTACTCCTGATAACAGTGTTAAAATTTCCATATTTTTGACATTGTCAATAATGAATCTGTCATCATTTTCTAATTGGAAAATATATCTTAGTTTTTTAAGGAAGAAATTAGTTGGAAGCAAATATGAAAAATATTATCAATGACTGTGCGATCCTGGAAATATATTATTATTAAGTTTAAAATTATGTAAATTTTAAAAAATTAAGTATTTTAAAAAACTCTATTTTCCAGCTGTAGCTTTCAGTGAGAACATGTGATTGTAAAATTCTTTCTATATATTTTGTGTGTGCCAGGATTTAAAATCTGACATCCATGATTTATTATGTAAGTCATTTTTATGTCAAAGGCTACACTCATAAATAGAAAAATCATTCCACAATTTTATTTTCTAGTTTTCTATTTTTGAACATAATAAAAAATTGTCAGTATTTCGTTCATGACTGAAGACCTAGGCTCAGTTCTGCTTTAACATGTGTGATTCTAAGATTTCAGCAGAGCTGTGGTTTTCCAAGTTCTGACTCCTCTTGCTTTAGCAGTCGTTGACATCACCATTACAGGAACCACTGGCTTGTAGGCAGGGGAAAACCATCTTGTAAGCAATCACTGCATGCCTGTACTCCCAGACTAATTGGAGGCTGGATGGTGAGGGGTCCACAGTAAGCGTATTTCAGGTTCTTCTCAAGGCAGCCTCTAGAGGGCAGAGAAATCACAAGCCTGTTAGCAATTCTGTACAGGTATTCAGGATTCTACATCCTTTCTTTAATGTTATTCTGCTTTTCAACTTCATTTCAAATTGACGTTTTCATGATTTATTTTTACCAAATTTCAAAGTTACAAAAGAATATTCTTATTCCCCAGAAACAACTAACACTACCCTACCCAACAACCCAACATCACCAATTCCTTATTTATCTTTCCAGAGGCAGTGGTATGTGGTGTGTGTGTGTGCATCACCCTGTCTTCTCCCTTGAAGTGAAAGTGTTAATCACTCAGTCGTGTCTGACTCTTTGAGACCCCTTGGACTGTAGGCTCCTCTGTCCATGGAATTCTTCAGGAAATAATATGGGAGTGGGTTGCCATTTCCTCCTCCAGGGGATCGCCCCAACTCAGGAATCGAACCCAGGTCTTTTGCATTGACGTGTGGATTCTTTACCATCTGAACCATCAGGGAAGCCCCATCTTCTCCCTTATTTTTATACAAATGTTAACCTCCATATACGTTATTCTGTATCTTGCCTTTTCCACTTAATATTGCTTTGGATAAAATTCAGTGTAAGGATAGACAGCTTTCTTGTTTATGACTGCAAATTCTAGCTACAGGGTGCATAATTTTCCAGGTAATACTTCAGTGAAGGGGACTTAATTGTTTCTGCGGTGCTGCTGGACCTTAGACATGTAAAATTTCACTAGCAATAGCAATAGCAATATCTCCACCTGAGTCATATCTTACAGTGTTTTGGAGGCTGTTCTTAATTTTGCTGGGGAAGGAGGGGAAAATGATACTGAACTTGATTTTTAAAACATCTCCTTCAAACTTTAAATTCTCTCTGTAAACTAAATCTTTCCCGAGAAAGCCTCTCCATTCCCCTCCCAGCCCCCCTACCTCCCCCCCCCTCCGCCCCGCAACAAGACACTGCTTTCTCTGTAGGCAAGAAGAGTGCTGAGAATTGTTCTCTTGTTTGCCTCTTCCAGGTCATTTTATCTCCTCCCCAAACACCTATTCTTAAATCTCAAGTCACCAGGCTTTTCAACCACTTCTCTTCATTGCTGGTATTCTCCACCAACCCCCAGATCACATTCCTTCATTTCTCTCTATTTTTTTAAGTTCCCGAATGACTGTTATTCTCTTCAACTCTATTTCTGTTCTAGTGATCGGCTATTTTAATATCTACACATGTGAAAATTTCACATTCTACTCTGGTTGAACTGGATTTCTAAGGACAAACAGTAAAGATCTAGGCAAACAAGGTGAGAAAGGGCTAAAATTAAGGTTTTTGTGACTAGGAAAGCACGGTGTGAAATTTGAGTTAAATTGGGACAAGATCTTGGCCAAATATAACTTTCTTTCTTCTTTCCTTCTTTCTTTTCTTTCTATTGAAGATTATTGGCGTGCGTGTGTGTGTGTGTGTGTGTGTGTGTGTGTGTGTGTGTGCGTGTGCGCGCGCGCATGCGAGTGCTTAAGTCGCTTCAGCCGTGTTTGACTCTTTCGAGATCCTATGGGCAGTAGCCCACCAGACTCCTCTGTTAATGGGATTCTCCAGGTGAGAATACTAGAGTGGGTTGCCATTTCCTGCTCCAGGGGATCTCCCTGACCCAGGGATCGAACCGACATCTCTTATGTCTCCTGCATTGAAAGGCAGGTTCTTTACCACTAGCACTACCTGAGAAGCCCATGATTGACATACATTATACTGAATACTGGAGAAGGCAGTGGCACCCCACTCCAGTACTCTTGCCTGGAAAATCCCATGGACGGAGGAGCCTGGTAGGCTGCAGTCCATGGGGTCGCTAGGAGTCGGACACGACTGAGCAGCTTCACTTTCACTTTTCACTTTCATGCATTGGAGAAGGAAATGGCAACCCACTCGAGTATTCTTGCCTGGAGAATCCCAGGGATGACTCAGCCTGGTGGGCTGCCGTCTATGGGGTCGCACAGAGTCGGACGCGACTGAAGCAACTTAGCAGCAGCAGCAGCAGCATGTTGAATATTAGATTGGAATGTACAACATAATGATTTGATGTTTGTATACATTGCAAAATAACAATTTTATTTAGACTCTATTGGGTAGATGATGAAAGTCTCAAATATTTTCACTGTAGGAGTTAACAGGCTAAAATTTGTGTTTATGAAGATAACTCTGATTGTATTGTAGAAGATCGATTGGAGAGAATTGTTGTCATGGATTCTACCCAGCTAAAGAGGTGTATTTCTTGGTCACGTTATTATTTAGATGATGTATTTGTTCATCGTGCCACATCCTGGATTTTGGAGGTCAAGGTAAACATACCTGATTGGCACTGTCACCCCTCACCCAGGCTGGAGTTGTGTTCCCTAGTGAAATATCTTCAGGGCATCCAAGATAAATTAGGTAGGTGGAATACCGTAGCCCTGTGGGCCCCCTCCCCTAAGCAGAGTAGAACTAGGGGGAATTTTACTTTAATTTCTCTGAAGATGGATGGGAGTAGGAACTGTAATGTAGTAGATAAGTGTGTAGTTTTGAAGCCAGGAAGCCTGGGTTCAAATCTGAGGTCTGTCTTCCAGTTGGCTATGGGATCTTGACTTCCCTGGTGGCTCAGTGGTAAAGAATCCACCTGGCAGTGCAGGAGATGTGGGTTCCATCCCTGGGTGGGGAAGATCCCCTGAAGAAGGAAATAGCAACTCACTCCAGCATTCTTACCTGAAAAATCCCATGGACAGAGGAGCCTGGCGGGCTACAGTCCATGGGGTCACAAAGAGTCAGACATGGCTGAGCGCGTGCACAGATATGCACACACATGCGCACACACACAGGTCTCCTGAGAGACCAGATTCAAGCTTCTAGAAGAAATAACAGTAGGAGAAAAAACGATTACAGCCAATCGCAACATAGATTTTCTTCTTCATCAGCATGGAGTTGGCATCACGACAGCAGACACAATCACACTGATTTTTGTAAAGAGAGAAACAAGTATTAAAGCTTGGGAGAAAATGAGTAAGCATGAGTTGTGCCAGCCTAAAGGCTAGCATTTATCTCCAGCAAATACTGGGGCATTCAGGCCCAGAGATTTCTAGAAGCCCTCCCTCTTTGCCCTCTTGCTTCAGTTCCTGATGCCCTATCTCCCACAGTGGCTATGCCCTCTGTCATCCTGGAGGTCTGACCTCTCACTTGCCTATGCACATGCTCTTCGTTACCTAGCAACTTCAACTCTTAACCCTGAGCCTAGCTGGTGACCAGTTGTCAGCATCATGATTATTCTTGGTACAATATCAGAATGGACATAGTGGGAAATTTTCCTCAAAAGAGACAACACACTGGCTATTTTCTTTCGTCTCCCATTTATGCTGGTTTAGGGGCAGGAACTGGAGAAAGAAATGGCAACCCACTCCAGTGTTCTTGCCTGGAGAATCCTAGGGATGGGGGAGCCTGGTGGGCTGCCATCTATGGGGTTGCACAGAGTAGACACGACTGAAGCGACTTAGCAGCAGCAGCAGCAGGGACAGGAACGCATATTTGTTGTTTAAACGTTTTATTTTGGTAAGTGTGCATTTGCTCACATAATATGGGTCTGGAAATGAGTCTGGAAATAACTTCTAAAGCTCTCTGATCTCTAACCTTTTTATTTCCATGGAGGACTATTGTTAAACCAACCAGCACATAAGCTCATAGACCCTATTTTTAAAAACTCTGATGTCTTATTATAAGCAAGAGCATGATGTTTTAAGCCTCAGTCAGAAGAAATTCCTTGGGAAAATAATTTTTAGGTTGTTTTCCCTGGTTTTTGGAGGAGGTCATCGAAAGGACACAACCTTCAGTTCAACTACAAGCTGGACCTGAGTGATCAGAGGCTCCTCACCCCTGCCCCTGACCTTGAAATTAATGTTCTGCCACTGTTCCCACAGGGGTAACTGTTCTGAGGACACAGTCATGAGGGAGGAAGATGTCGTTGAGACCATGTGGATGGTATACATCATAGAACCCCATGAAAACTTCTACGTAAACTTGTAAGATTCTGGTGGGCAGGTGTAGAGATCTACTTGTCTTGCAGTACCCCAGACAAGCCGCATCAGTAAGTTCCCTTGCTTATTGGACCTGCCACTGCCAGTCTGGATGGCCTACATCTTCCTTCTATCTCTCCTTGCCTTCTGTGCACAGGGGCCAGTTTGCAAACCAATACTGGTCGCGTGCAGGAAACAATGCTTTAGGCTTCTTGTGCCTCAGGCTCTTGGCAAGCTTAGAAATTCTCAATCTCATTACCATGGAAGAGTGAAGGAGAAAGCTGACTGCAAATCTAAGTATTTGGTGCATTTTGCGTGCGAAGCACCGATAGTATTATATATTATTCAGGAGCACTATTTGAGTGCGTTGGAGGTTAACAGAGAAAGAGACTTTCCAAAATGACTCTGTCTGAGCTTTTCTCATGAGGGTCACATGTCTATCATAATAACTCATTCACTCTGCTGCAACCTAATAAGGGTGCATTGTTTAGTTATTAAGAACATTAACGAGGAACAACAGGATGCTGAGTGTGTGTTCTCCCATGCTTGATGTGCTGATGGTACATGACATCCAGGCTTACATGTCTGACACTTGATTGAGAGTGGGGACCTCTCAATCAAGTGTCAGAATTCAGGGATATTTCAAGATTCAGTGGGCTTCCCCAGTGGTGCTCAGCAGTAGAGAATATGCCTGCAGTGCAGGAGCCACTGGAGATGTGGGTTCAATCCCTGGGTTGGGAAGATCTCCTGGAAGAGGGCATGGCACCCCACTCCAGTATTCTTGCCTGGAGAATCCTCATGGACAGAGGAGCCTGGTGGGCTACAGTCCATAGAGTTGCAAAGAGTCAGACACAACTGAATCGATTTAGCATGCACACATGCCCAAGATTCAGTATATTAATAGCTCAGATAAAAGGTTAAACAAGAGATGTACTAAAATGGATAGATGCTGCTTCAACTCCTCTAATTCTTTTGGAAATTCACCTTACTGATTGTATTTCTCAGAACTGAATAGATCTCTTCTGGTAGCACATTAATGTTCAATATTATTATGGATGTGTGATGACTTAAGGCACCTGGAGTAAATCACTCTCAACAGCAAAGAGCTCAAAGGTATGAGTTCTGGAGGCAGCTCTGCTTCTGACATTCCCTCTGGGCATTCATTTGAGTGAAGCCCTTTTCTGTCCTCTGATGCCTAAAAGCCTAGTTTACCAGTTCTCTCTACTTTGCCTTCTTCCCCAGTGGTAACCACTCTCTGACCCTGTTTACGGCAAGGCAGCCCAAAGGGTCAGTTCAGGTGCAGAGCCATTCATTATGCTACTGTGAGGAAATTCCAGGGTATGAGCTAGGTGGTTGAGGTAAATTACAGGCAGAGTATCTCATTACTCAGTTTAACAACTGTTCTGAGCACAAAACATTCTATCAGGCATTCTCTGTCATCATTCTCATTACTAGTCCCAAAGCCAATTTCTAGACTATTTTTTGTATTACCTAGTTCTGAGTTCTCTCTGAGACCCCAAGATTCCTGGGGACTTGGGACCTTTTGAATTCTGAGTCCCTAGTCTGCCCCTTCAGCCTCTTAGTTGACTGGTGGGTAAGAGAGCTGTGAGCTTGGACTTCCCTAGTGGCCCAGTGTCTAAGATTCTGCACTGCCAGTGCAGGGGGTCTGGGTTTGATCCCTGGTCAGAGAACTAGATCCCACATGCAGCAACTAAGACTCAGCAGTCAAATAAATTAAAAAAAGAGAGAGTGAGAGCTGTTAGTTAACAGAATGGAAAGAATCCGCCTGCCAAGTAGGAGGTGCAGGTTTGATCCCTGGGTCCAATAGATCCAGAGAGGGAAATGGCAACCCCCTCCAGTGTTCTTGCCTGGAAAATTCCATGGACAGAGAAGCCTGGCGGGCTATAGTTCATAGGGTCACCAAAGTGTCGAACACAACTTAGTGACTGAACAACAACAATTGGTTAGTCAGTCAAACTTTTGATGAAACATTCTCTAATTCAATGTCTTTCTTTCTTTGTATCTGATATTAATCTGATCCCCTTTCACTCTCATCCTGATGAGTTGAATGAGCATTGAAATTGGAACCCAGAAAACTTGAGTGTGAGCCCTAGATCTGTTATTTACTAGCGGTTGTGCCTGGGAAATTTCTTTAATTCTTTGAGCCTCAGTTTTCTCATTGACAACATGGAGAGACTGTTGCCTTTCTTACTTTACAGGGTTGTTGTGAAGATCATAATGAAGGCCACAGACATGTTTAGCTTTATATTTCACCATAGGAGACTATGATTCCGTGAAAAAGACAGCTCTAAATGTGATAGAGACTTGACTAAGAAATGAAACATGGCTGAAAGGCATGTGAATTGACTATGGTCCATCATGCCTAAATCTGAGTGACTTAGTAGGGTCAGAAAAACAGTATTTTTATAAGAGCACCACAGGATTTCCAGATCAAACACACATTGCACAGCACGTCGGGCCTCTTTATACTAAAAAGTTACTCATTATTTAGCTGAAACTCAATTTAACTTGGGTTTCCCTGATAGCTCAGTTGGTAAAGAATCTGCCTGCAATGCAGGAGAGCCCAGTTCAATTCCTGCGTCAGGAAGATTCGCTGGAGAAGGGCCTAGGAGAAGTGATAGGCTACCCACTCCAGTATTCTTGGGCTTCCCTTGTGGCTCAGCTGGTAAAGAATCCTCCGGGGAATCTTGTATTTTACTCGCTCAAGCTGGTGATTCTACACAGGTGATCCTCACGAGTGAGCTGCTTTTGAAACTTCTGACCTGGATCTTGAGTAGGGCCTCATTGAGAGCCAGGAAAATGGGGTGACTGACTCTGTGGCAGGACATCAGATGCCATGGTGAGAAGACCATGGTGTCTTCCTATGAGAATAGAAAGTCCTGCCTCACCACCCATGGCTGTGACATTTTCTTCTTAGAATTGTATACACTGCAAATGTAAACAACCAAGGAAAAGATAGAGAAGCATCAGGCAAGTATCCATTATTTACATTTGACTAGTAGTCAGACAACCTAGAAATAAGTTAAAAAATTTTTTTATTGGAGTGCAGTTGCTTTATAATATTGTGTTAATTTCTGCTGTATGACACAGTGGATCAGCTATATGTATACACATATCCTCTGTTTCTTGGATTTCCTTCCCATTTAGGTTACCACAGAGTGCTGAGTAGAGTTCCCTGTGCTATATGGTAGGTTCTCATTCAGTTCATTTCAGTTCAGTCCCTCAGTCGTGTCCGACTATTTGCAACCCCATGAATCGCAGCACGCCAGGCCTCCCTGTCCATCACCAACTCCCAGAGTTCACTCAGACTCACGTCCATCGGGTCAGTGATACCATCCAGCCATCTCATCCTCTGTTGTCCCCTTTTCCTCCTGCCCCCAATCCCTCCCAGCATCAGAATCTTTTCCAATGAATCAACTCTTTGGATGAGGTGGCCAAAGTACTGGAGTTCAAGCTTTAGCATCATTCCCGCCAAAGAAATCCCAGGGCTGATCTCCTTTAGAATGGACTGGTTGGATCTCCTTGCAGTCCAAGGGACTCTCAAGAGTCTTCTCCAACACCACAGTTCAGAAGCCTCAATTCTTCGGTGCTCAGCTTTCTTCACAGTACAACTCTCATATCCATACATGACCACAGGAAAAACCATAGCCTTGATTAGAAAGACCTTTGTTGGCAAAGTAATGTGTCTGCTTTTGAATATGCTATCTAGGTTGGTCATCTTCCAAGGAGTGTCTTTTAATTTCATGGCTGCAGTCACCATCTGCAGTGATTTTGGAGCCCCCCAAAATAAAGTCTGACACTGTTTCCACTGTTTCCCCATCTATTTCCCATGAAGTGATGGGACCAGGTGCCATGATCTTCGTTTTCTGAATGTTGAGCTTTAAGCCAATTTTTTCACTCTCCTCTTTCACTTTCATCAAGAGGCTTTTGAGTTCCTCTTCACTTTCTGCCATAAGGGTGCTGTCATCTGCATATCTGAGGTTATTGATATTTCTCCTGGCAATCTTGATTCCAGCTTGTGCTTCTTCCAGCCCAGCATTTCGCATGATGTACTCTGCATAGAAATTAAATAAGCAGGGTGACAATATACAGCCTTGATGTATTCCTTTTCCTATTTGGAACCAGTCTGTTGTTCCATGTCCAGTTCTAACTGTTGCTCCCTGACCTGCATATATGTTTCTCAAGAGGGAGGTCAGGTGGTCTGGTATTCCCATCTCTTTTAAAATTTTCCACAGTTTATTGTGATCCACACAGTGAAAGGCTTTGGCATAGTCAATAAAGCAGAAATAGATGTTTTTCTGGAACTCTCTCGCTTTTTCGATGATCCAGCAGATGTTGACAATTTGATTTCTGGTTCCTCTGCCTTTTCTAAAACCAGCTTGAACGTCTGGAAGTTCATGGTTCACGTATTGCTGAAGCCTGGCTTGGAGAATTTTGAGCATTACTTTACTAGAGTGTGAGATGAGTGCAATTGTGTGGTAGTTTGAGCATCCTTTGGCATTGCCTTTCTTTGGGATTGGAATGAAAAGTGACCTTTTCCAGTCCTGTGGCCACTGCTGAGTTTTCCAAATTTGACCCATTAACTTGAATTTATCAGCGGTT
Organism: Budorcas taxicolor; assembly: GCF_023091745.1. Taxonomy (NCBI): domain Eukaryota; kingdom Metazoa; phylum Chordata; class Mammalia; order Artiodactyla; family Bovidae; genus Budorcas; species Budorcas taxicolor. The sequence continues at coordinate 26,054,016 of NC_068931.1, forward strand.
GTTTTGCTTTTGATTTATTTTACACCCCGCCTGCTTTCCTCATTTATTTTATCTGCCTGGCTGCCATGGGCATTGATTTGGGGATCCCTGTTTGAGAAGCAACATTTTGGTTTCACCTTAATGAAAACAAATGAATTAAAGACTAACTTTGAGGTGCTTTTTACAAATATCAATTAGAAGCTGCCTCTCTCACACTGACTAAAAAAGGGGGCCCACGTACAGGAAAGAAGTAGCTTCAAGCTCTGTCAGAGCAGGATAGCAAGCTGGATGACTCACGTCCCATGTGGACAACTTTGGAACAGTGCTTTTGCCTATCAGAAACTCAGTTTCTCCACCTATAAAATGAAGCCAATAATGGTAGCTACCTCTTGGCGTTGTTATGAGGTTGTTCTACAGTGAGGTATGTAAAGAACTTTATAGCCAAGCTCAATAATAAGCTTAAAATTTAGAAAGTAACATTTTCATTTAAGTCATAGTTTTTATATTTAGATAACATCAATTTTGAAAGAAACTGATGAGAACTAAGTGCCTGGAAAAAACTTTCTTCATTAATAAAGGAAGAAATAAAGTGCTACAACCACATAGAGGAAATTTTTAGAAAAGGTTATTTTCATATGTTTCCTGGGTTAAACTCACTGTCATAATCTAATATACCTCACAAAAAGTAACTGCATTTTGAGGAGTTAATTTCAAGATGGAATTAGCTCATGAACACACTTTTCCTTGCTAAGTGGCATTGCTAATTTTGGAATTTGAAAGAAACCAAAAGTTGAAAAGAAATAAAATTCAGATGGAATTCAACATCACCAAAAGCCCTTAAACATGAGGCAATAAATATAAATGTGAGCACAACAAGGCAAATTACAAAGGAAGAAGTCAAAACAGTCTTCCTAAAAGATACTATGTGAGGAAAGCAAAATAAAAGACTATGTATCGATAGAGGAGCAAAAACCAGTGGCGACCACAAACTGCTGCAGAAACCCAATGGTAAACAAGAAAAGTACTTTATGCTATAGAATGTCTACATCACTGGAAGGGACGGCAGGCAAAACTCGTCAAGTTTGAAGAATGGCAAGAGTCTAAATGTGAGTGACTATAATTCTTTTAAGATATTTGGTAATTAAAGAATGTTTAGGAAACAAACATTTGAGCGTAAACTAAGTGCAGGGAAATGGGAGCAATCAGTCAGGGCCCTGCTCTCAAAGAATTATCATCAAGCTGAGAGAGGTAGGAGTGAATAGAGAATCATATATAAAAGATAGATGACGACTGGTGAATTCAAAGAGGCGTTGCCTAATCTTCACTTTTTAGTCATCCAACTTCTTTCATTTATAAATGGGGTTTGAAAGACGAATAGGTAAATAAGAGTTTACCAGGTGGACAAGGGGAGAAAGTGATTACAAGCATGGGGACCAGCATGTTCAAAGGCTCGGAGATGTAAAATAGTGCATAAAAGATGGAGAAAATTTTACCCTCCAGAGCATGGTACACAGAGAAGATTGGTGGGATGGCTTATACTAGGAGCAGAAGTGTGTGTACGGATTTTGGGATTTTGGAAAGGAGAGGATAACATGAGGGGAAAACAGCACGATGTTGAAATTGTACGGTATGTGATGTATTTTTCCTCTCTGCTACCCCCACCCAACTAGGTAATTCTAATAGTCTCAAGAAATGCTTGATGTTTGGGAATTATTTATGGGTACCAGTCTTGGGAAAGAGCCAAGATCATGAGATCGGGGCAAGAGGACAGACACAAAGAACCACTAAGACCACGGCTAATGTTATGTCATTTTTGTACAAATTTTACAAAGAAACCTCTTTGGGACTGGGTGGTGGCTTTGTGCCAAAAAGAGGCATTTGTAACCCCACAGCAGGGGCACAGCTTTGAGGGCAAAGTGCTAATTCGTTGCAGCTCCCACTTGCCCCCATGGCTGCACACCGTTTTGCTGTGCACAGCCTGAGCAACCCAATGTGGCAAACACTCAATGGTGAGAAAGTATGCTCGGAGGAGGGTTTGTGACTGTAAGAGGTCATGGAAGTAGCGTTTAGGCCAGCATCACGTATCCCTAAAGGACTCAGAGATTATATCTCATGTGCCTTTGTACACTGTGTTCAGGGAACTCTGAGCAGATCAGTATTTTTGGAAACTATATTTCTAAGGGAGTGTGTTTGTTTCCTAGGGCTGCTGTGACATATTACCACAACCTGGATAGTTTAAAATAGCAAAAATGAATTCTGTCACTGTTACGGAGGCCAGAAATCCAGAAGTCTGAAATCAAGGTCATCAGCAGGGTTGGTTCCTCCTGTGGCTCTAGACAGGGTTTTCATCCTGGGTCTCTCTCCTGCCTCTGGTGGCTGTAGGCAATCCTTGCGTTATAGACACCATTGACTCTCTGCCTCTGTCTTCACATCATCTCTTTCTCTTTTATGCACACACTTACCACTGGATTTAGGGTGGCTCAGTGGTAAAGAATCTGCCTGCAATGCAGGAGATGTGGGTTGCATCCCTGGGTTGGGACGATGCCCTGGAGAAGGAAATGGCAACCCACTCTGGTATTCTCACCTGGAAAGTCCCATTGACAGAGGAGCCTGGTGGGCTACACTCCATGGGGTCGCAAAGAGCTGGACACAACTGAATGAACACAGCACAGCGGCACATATTACATTTGCAAAGACCTTGCAGCAAATTAGGTCACAACCACGAGTCCTGGGTGGACATATCTTTCGGGAGCCATCATTCAGTTCACCACAAGAGGAGTCATGGTATCCACTGGGCCAACAAGCAAGCAGGAACCTCCCGTCTGACCCTGTGTGATCAACATATGGTATTGGCTTATGGTTCACTGATGCTGAACTATTTGTCACTTACTTGGTGTTTATTTCAGCCTAAGCAGTCTTTCTTTGTTTTATACTGTGTGGTTTGGTCTTTTCCTGACAAGCTGCTGCTGCTGCTAAGTCACTTCAGTCATGTCCGACTCTGTACAACCCCATAGATGGCAGCCCACCAGGCTCTGCCATCCCTGGGATTCTCCAGGCAAGAACACTGGAGTGGGTTGCCATTGCCTTCTCTGTATCCTGACAAGTCAATTGCTTTAATAAGAAAAACACAGTTTTGGGCTTCCCCAGTGGCTTAGTCGGAGAAGGCACTGGCACTCCACTCCAGTACGCTTGCCTGGAAAATCCCATGGATGGAGGAGCCTGGTGGGCTGCAGTCCATGGGGTTGCTAAGAGTCGGACACAACTGAGCGACTTCACTTTCACTTTTCACTTTCATGCACTGGAGAAGGAAATGGCAACCCACTCCAGTGTTCTTGCTTGGTGAATCCCAGGGACAGAGGAGCCTGGTGGGCTGCCATCTATGGGGTCACACAGAGTCTGACACGACTGAAGCGACTTAGCAGCAGCAGCAGCAGCAGCAGTAGCTCAGTGGTAAAGAATCCATTTGCCAATGAAGGAGAAACGGGTTTGATCCCTGATCCGGGAAGATCCCGTATGCTGTGGAACAGCTAAGCGCCACCACTATTGAGCTTGTGCTCTGGAGCCCAGGAACCACAACTGCTGAGCCCGTGTGCCACAGCTGGTCAAGCCTGAACACCACAGAGCCCATGCTCTGCAAGAAGTGAAACCACCGCAATGAGCAGCCCTTACACCACAACTAGAGAGGAGCCCCTGCTCGCTGCAGCTAGAGAAAAGCCCACACAACAATGAAGACCCAGCACAGCCAAAAATAAATAAATAAAATTATTTTTTAAGAAAAACACCATTTTCACTGATGCACTTCTTATTGCAGAAAGATGAAAAGTCCCAGAGTTTTCATTTGGTAATCTTCGAGTTTGAGCCTAAATTTTCCATTTGCCTAGAATTTGTTTAAAATTGTTCCTATCCTAGAGATATCATTTCCCCACTTGTAACTCTTTGTGGCTTGATTTCCACTGAACTATTAAAACCTTCCCACAGTCAAGGAGTTCTCTTTGGGCCTCTGTGTTAGAATAACATATGGTATCTGATGCATCTTGAATGAGAAAGGTTACAGAAGGATGTACATTTATGGTTGCAAAATGTTCATAGTCACATACCCCAAGGCCCATAGGTTTTAAAATTAGACTAAAGAAAAGGAAAAAGAAATAAATAAATAAAAATTTTAAAAAAAGAAAAGGAAAAGGCTCTTTTTCTTTCTTTCCTTGATTGGAGAAAAAGTGCTTTGCAATGTGGTCCTGGTTTCTGCTGTACAACAAGGCAAGTCCATCATAATTATACATATGTCGTCTCCCTCTAGAGCCTCCCTCCCCCTCTCCCTCCCGCTCCTCTCGGTCGTCGCAGAGCACCAGGCTGGCTCCCTGTGCTGTACACTGGTATCTCGCCTGCTCCCGATTGTGCGCACGGTCATGCATCTATGTCAGCGCCGCTTTCTTCGTTCGTCCCATTCTTTCCCCCGCTGTGTCAAGTCTGTTCTCTATATCTGCATCTCTCTTAAGAAAAGCCTATTTTTTCTGAAATGGGGTTGATTACAAAATAAAATAAACTGCTGTCTCGTAGAATTAAAGACTATTGGAGGCAAAGGACGCTTGTAGATTAAGCTAGCGCACCCATTTGACAGAGAAACTGACGCAAGAGAGATGGGCTTGCTGAACATTACACAGAGAAACTGACTCAAGAGAGATGGGCTTGCTGAACATTACACAGCTAGCAAGTGAAAGAGAACTCATTTGCTTTTACTGCTTACATTTGCAACAGTTGTGAAAACTAAATGCACGAGGTAGATGTCCTGATGAATCGAAAACTGGCTTGAAACAAGCATTTCTGTTTCACAAGGATACATCTAAAATAACCCACCCGGTCTCACGTTTCTTCAGTCACTTAATTCCAAAACCTGAGGATAGCCTCTCTCCCTCATTAGATCACCATTTTGCATCTTTCTAATTAAATGCATCAGTTAAATTAATGAATGCTTTGCCTTTTTGACAACATTATTTTTTTCCCTTCTGCCAGTATCTCCCACTATTGTCTGTTGAACTCCTTTTTTGGTCCAAGCTTCCTTCAGCACTTTGTTTTCTCCTAAATCTATCCAATCTTTTTCTATGGAGAAAGTGGGAAAATCAGAGACAAGGGCAGAAACAAGGAGGAAAGCTGGAAAGGAATAAAGGGAGGGAGAGATATTAGATTCTTCCTAACTTTCTACCTCGGAGCATATTAAAAAGCAGAGACGTTACTTTGCCAACAAAGGTCTGTCTAGTCAAAGGTGTGGTTTTTCCAGTAGTCATGTATGAATGTGAGAGTTGGACTGAAAAGAAGGCTGAGCACCAAAAAACTGATGCTATTGAATTGTAATATTGGAGAAGACTCTTGAGAGTCCCTTGGACACCAAGGAGATCAAACCAGTCAATCCTAAAAGAAATCAATCCTGAATATTCATTGGAAGGACTGATGCTAAAACTAAGGTTCCAATATTTTGGCCACCTGATGCAAAGAGCTGACTCATTGGAAAAGACCCTGATTCTGGGAAAGATTGAGGGAAGGAGAAGGGGGCAACAGAGGATGAGATGGTTGGATGGCATCATTGACTCAATAGACATGCATTTGAGCAAGCTCTGGGAGATGGTAAAGGACAGGGAAGCCTGGTGTGCTGCAATACATGGGGTTACAAAGAGTTGGATACGATTGAGCAACTGAAAAACAATTTTCTGCTTCTGTTTTCAGATGTCAATATTCTTACAGTATTATAAATAAATTTAAAAAAAGAAACTAAATATCCACCAACAAGAAAGTTGTTAACTAAGTGGTTCACAAATTTTGGCCTGTATTAGAATCTCTTCTGAACAGTCTTAAAAATATGGATATTTGAGCCAAACACTAGACCTGAATCTAAATATGTATAAGTTTGGACACTGGAAGCAGGACAATCACCAAACCTCATAGGTGATCCTAATGTAAATTGCAATTTGTTAATTAATACATTAAATTATTTCATGATACAGTCATACAAAGGAATATTATGCAGCTACCAAAAAGGACAGTGTAGGTCCATATGAATTGACACTAATAAATGTCTATAATGTGTGAGTGAAAAGGTCAAGTTAAAGAATAATATATTTAAAATTATTTCATTTATTTTTATAATATATATCATATGTATAATACATACAATGTATAGACTGGTTCCAAATAGGAAAAGAAGTACGTCAAGGCTGTATATTGTCACCCTGCTTATTTAACTTAGATGCAGAGTACATCATGCGAAATGCTGGGCTGGAAGAAGCACAAGCTGGAATCAAGATTGCCAGGAGAAATATCGATAACCTCAGATATGAAGATGACATCACCCTATGGCAGAAAGTGAAGAGGAACTCAAAAGCCTCTTGATGAAAGTGAAAGAGGAGAGTGAAAACGTTGGCTTAAAGCTCAACATTCAGAAAACGAAGATCATAGCACCTGGTCCCATCACTTCATGGGAAATAGATGGGGAAACAGTGGAAACAGTGTCAGACTTTATTTTGGGGGGCTCCAAAATCACTGCAGATGGTGACTGTAGCCATGAAATTAAAAGACGCTTACTCCTTAGAAAGAAAGTTATGACCCACCTAGATAGCATATTGAAAAGAAGAGACATTACTTTGCCAACAAAGGTCTGTCTAATCAGGGCTATGGTTTTTCCTGTGGTCATGTATGGATATGAGAGTTGTACTGTGAAGAAAGCTGAGTGCTGAAGAATTGAGGCTTCTGAACTGTGGTGTTGGAGAAGACTCTTGAGAGTCCCTTGGACTGCAAGGAGATCCACCCAGTCCATTCTGAAGGAGATCAGCCCTGGGATTTCTTTGGAAGGAATGAGGCTAAAGCTGAAACTCCAGTACTTTGGCCACCTCATGCAAAGTGTTGACTCATTGGAAAAGACTCTGATGCTGGGAGGGATTGGGGGCAGGAAGAGAAGGGGATGACAGAGGATGAGATGGCTGGATGGCATCACTGACTTGATGGACGTGAGTCTGAGTGAACTCCGGGAGTTGGTGATGGACAGGGAGACCTGGCGTGCTGCGATTTATGGGGTCGCAAAGAGTCGTACATGACTGAGTGACTGAACTAAACTGAACTGATAGTATATTAATTGATATTGTGGTGGCTCAGTGGTAAAGAATCTGCCTGCAATGCAGGAGATGCGGGTTCAATTCCTGGGCTGGGAAGATCCCCTGGAGAAGGAAATGGCAACCCACTCCAATATTCTTGCCTGGGAAATCCAGAGAGCCTGGCACGCTACCGTCCAGGGGGTCACAAAAGAGTCAGTCACGACTTAGTGATTAAAACAACAAGAAGCATAATATTAAAAAAAAAATACAGATGGTGTTCTACAGTGGTATTAAGTGGTATTTGCTCTTTGTTCAATATATCTCTGTTTTCACGTTTTTATAATGAGTCTATTATGAACCATGTATAATTGGGGGGAAATATTAAAATAAGTAACTGCCTAGAAGCCCTTGTCCTTAAACGACAATGCCAGGGAAGATTCTTCACAGGATTAAGTTAGTTAATACCATTTAAATAATTTACTACTGTGAAAAATGTTTTATTCATCTCTTTCCTGACCTTACTCTTTACAAATGTTCTAAATTACAGATAGCGCATGTTTAACTTGTCCTGTAAATTAACCTTTTCAACTAGAACAGGGAAGAATACAAAGTTTCCCTCCCACCTTATTCATTGTGGTGAAGGTGAAAACTCTTAATGACATCAGTTGATCAGCTTCTGTGAGTGAAGAAGCAATAAAATGATCATCTTTCAAGGCAGACACATTGGGTCACAGGCACTACTGAAATATTTTACCATGTACTAAGTCCATGGGGTTGCAAAGAATCAGACAGGACTGAGTGACTGAACTGATCTGAACACTATAGAATCTTGGAATATAAGTGACTATTTAAAAAAAAAATTTTTAATTGGAGGATGATTGTTTTACAAGGTTGGGTTGGTTTCTGCCAGGTAACTATTTTATTGACGAGGGAGAAACAGATTCTTTTTCCTCTGTTGTTTAGTCACCAGATTGCGTCTGACTCTGCTCCTCCGTGGACCCCTCCAGGCTCCCTCGTGCATGGAATCTCCCAGGCAAGAATACTACGGTGGGTTGCCATTTCCTTCTCCAGGGGATCTTCCTGACCCAGGGATGGAACCCCTGTCTCCTGCCTTGCAGGCGGATTCTTTACCACTGAGCCACCAGGGAAGCTCCTCTGTTTCCCTAGGTGAAATTAAATGCCTAAAAAATTTTTAAAAATAAATCAATTGACTGTTTCTCATAGTTAGAGGTATAGTTAATCATTTTGGGTGCCTCCTTGAGTAAAAAGTTTTAGGATAAGTCTTCCTTCATATTTTTATTTGCAAGGCATTGGGTTGGCCGAAATGTTCATTCAGTCATAAGATGCTATGGGGACCCAAACGAATTTTTTGGCCAACCCAATAAATAGTTTCCCAGACACTTTGTGGTTACTTTTACCAAGAGAGAAGTACAGACAAGTAGTGCTTATTTATCTTTTTCTGTGCTGTTTCTTCCTGCCTTTTATCCACCTCCCCTACACACACCTTGGCCATATGAGTAAGTGTCTGTTCAAGACGGATATTCATAAATGAGTGATTCTTGTGATTTAGGCATGTCATGTGGTTAGTATTTCTCAAGAAGTCTGTAAATGCCTCTTATTGAATTAGTACAGTTCTCAGAGTTAACTTTATGGTACTGCTATTATTTCTGCTTTGATCTGTTTAAGCACTTTCAGTTCAGCGATATAAAGCCAAAATCAGACTTGAGTGTATTGGTATTGGTTATTAATATTAATATTTTCTATAAAATATTAAAGTCACTTATAGGAATATGGAAATATGGTTTCCTAGAAGTTATCTAAGATTCCTATAGTAAATGTTTTATGTATAGGATACCTATAACAGTATAATAGATATAGTATGTATGTATATATACATATTGAACAGATTTATATACCGTATATACATATATTTATTCCCTCTGTGAATAGCGTTACATTTTTCTTTTATAGAGCCTGAAGCTTAATAAAATCTAACACTGATGGAGCATTTACTATGTTCTAGGTATATTATCTTATTTAACCATCATAACTACCTGTCTAAATAAAATTTTCAAGAAGCTAAAAACATGATTATCATTTCAAAATAGTATGAACACATGCTAAAATGTTTATTAACTCATTAGTGAGAGAATCAGCAGGATAAAAAAGCTGTTCAAGAAGTAGGTTTTTATAGGCATTTAAGAGGACATGCCTTAGGGACTAAATATCAACAAGAGAGAAATGTTAATATAAGATTGATCAGTAGGGCAATTAAAAAAATTACTTTTGGGGCTATCTTTTCTACCCGACAGAAATTACTTGTGGTTCCACTGTAGCTACCTTCAAGTTAGCACTTATCTCCAAAGAGTCTAAGATCTTAATTCATGTACTCATACCAAAATTTCTGTACAAATGTCAAACAAAGGAAAGTTACACTAGATAATAAAATAATCCATGAGTGGGCTGATTAAGCAGTGTCCCCGTATGACACTGAAAACTCATGCTAGGACTTCCGTAGTGGTAATGCAGGGAACATGAGTTCGATCCCTGGTCTGGGAACTAAGATCCCACATGCTGAGGGACAACTAAACCCATGTTCCTTTGTTGCCTTATAGTCAAGTTCCAGATCATATCTTTTAACACACCCTGTTGTGTAAGTGGGGGCCTCCCTGGTGTGACCCAGTGGTAAAGAATCCACCTGCTAATGCAGAAGATGTGGGTTTGATCCCTGAGTCAGGAAGAGCACCTGGAGAAGGAAATGGCAACCCACTCCAGTATTCTTGCAAAGGAAATCCCATGGACAGAGGAGTCTGGCCAGCTACAGTCCATGGGGTTGCAAAAGAGTTAGACATGACTTAGCAACTAAAACAACAACAAAATTGTGTAAATAATTTTATTATCCTCATTAATTTGGTAGAGATAAATCAGATTCAAATAAGCAAAATCACATATATTTTATAAGGCAATGAAGCGATCTGAGTTAGAGCAGATATATTCTACTCTATATTCCCATCTATAAATAGAAAATAGCTATTATTACCATTAATATCTATAAATAGAGAATAACCAAATCCATAGAGTTTCATATTTATTACCTAGCTTTTGTCTTATTTGACTGATTTGGCATTGTTGTATCCGTGATTTTTAAATGACAGGCTATGCCAAATTCTTTTGATGGGTAAACATAATATTAATATAGAGTTTTATCTATAAAGATTGAACTTTGTATGCCTACTGTAAATTAATTACTAGTCACATGACTCTTTCCTCTTTGCCAAAACCCAGAGCCACTTAGCCCAGCTGATTATTGTATGTATTGTCAACAAATGAGGTCCATATGGGTTGCCTGATTCTAATATAAAAAACTCTTCAATAACCATTGTCTGCATTCCTAAACCAATTGGTTAATTCACAAATATGTATAAGTGGTGAGGAGAGAGCAAAAACCTACATATTATGTCTTCTAAAGATTCAATCCATCATCACTCTTAGAAAATTAAGTCCAAATACTTGATTTTATCATATTTCATATATTTGGGACAAGGCATGTAAAAAACTTTAGTAAGGAAGGATGCAGGCCTTTTTTGATATGAAAAAGCTCTTTTATGCCCCTTTATACATTATCTTGGTTTTGCTCATCCAGTTCTATTTTTCTATGTATCTTAAAGTCCTCTAAGTTCTACAGATTATTAATTAATTGTAAAATTATTATTAATGTTTTGTATTTGATATTCTGATTTATCATTTACTGCAAAACTTGCAGGGCTAGTTTTTCACATTCAGTTTTTGTCATTGTCATTAACGTCATCATTTTTGTTGAAAACAGAGATAACAAAGAAGGATTAAAGTCCCAGGGCCTGGGTACATGATTTATTATGACAGAAAAGTTTTGGTAGTTCATTATCTTGAGTCATGAAGCACTGACTCTCAGCTCCCAGAATAATATTTAAACCTCTTAACCCTACTGCTATGCAAATAAAAAAAAAGTGTGCTAGTATCTCAGTTATGTCTGACTCTTTGTGACCCCATGGACTGTAGCCCAGCAGGCTCCTCTGTCGGTGGATTTCTCTAGGCAAGAACACTGGAGTGGGGTTGTCATTCCCTTCTCCAGGGGTATCTTCCCGACCCAGGGATCAAGCTCAGGTCTCCTGCATTGCAGGTGGATTCTTCACAGTCTGAGCCACCAGGGAAGCCCATTATGCAAAAGAACCAGTGCAAATTAGCTGCTCAGAGCTTTACATATTCCTGCATATATTCTTAGACGTTTAAATATACCCGAGTCAGGTCTGTCCTTGAATACACTTATTTGGCTCTCACCTGATTCTATTTACATCACACAGCTTCCCCAGGTGTTCTCAGAGCTCCAGCTATATAGGCTCCCTCTTAATACTGGTGTGATCTCTGACCTTAAATGTGATACCGATGACGACTTTCTAGGGGCTTATGTTTTTCAAAGTCTTGCCTTGTATCTGGTTTAGGATGAAATTTGTTTTTAATGTCTGTCCGTCTGTAACTCTTTTTCACTCTTATTATGAAGCAGCTGGAACAGCAAACAGAATTTCTGTTCCTTTAATCTCTCCCACCTACCCTATCCACATAGCATAAACACAAGGTTTTTCTGAAGGATTGGGGTGACACAAAATGGCATGTACACATCCCATTCTTCAATTCTGGTTCTTCCTGGTCTTCTTTCTCCTCGGGCTCAGCCACCCAGCGTTTTCCAGGCCCCTGTATTTCTCCTCGAATTTTTCACTTCTCCCTATTGTCTACCTATTCTTGGATTCCCTTGCCCTCTCCATATGATTCTTATTTTGTTATGAAAATAATTTCTCTTTTGTTTTTCTTTGTCTTTCTTTTCTGCCTTCCTGATACCCTTTTCTTCAGCCAGGATAACCTACCAACAGTTTTCTCCCTGAATTCTGCCACCAGCTAGTTTTAAAATAATTATACACACACACACACACACACACACACACAGATATATGTATACATACACATGTAGTTACAAAAAATTCAACAATAAATAAATATAAAATTATAAATAAAATGAGTTTATAAATAAAAATAAAAAATAAAAATGCATAAAAATGAAAATAAAAAGAAAGCAGAGAAAATATGATTTTCTTTTATACTTCAACAGCTCCTTTTTAAAAAATTTTTTATTTATTTATTTTTATGTTTGGCTGAGCTGGCTCTCTGTAGCTGTTTGTAGGATTTCTCTAGTTGCGGTGCCAGGATTTCTCGTTGCAGTGGCTTCTCTTGTTGCGGAGTACAGTCTCTACAGTGTGCAGGCTCAGTTGCTGTGACGAGCAGGCTTAGTTGCTCCTTGGCATGTGGGATCTTCCCAGACCAGGGATCAAACCTGTTCCCCTGTACTGGCAGGTGCATTCTTAACACTCAACCACCAAGGAAGACCAAAGACTCTTATTTTTATATGATTCTCCTTTCCAAAGGCCCCTCATGCCAGATTTTTGGGTGCTTAAGTATGTGTATAACTCTGCTTTCCAGAAAACAGAGCTCTGCGTATCTCCCATTTCCCCCTCCAGACCTACTCTGTACTTTTCGTTCACTTATTAGAGCTTTGTAATTGATTCATCCTCAGACTTCCTCACCTCTGGCTTCAGGCTGAAAGATCTAAGTGGGAGAAGAGAGAGATGGGGCCTTGGCCTGGCTTCCTAAGGTCCCCTGGTGGCTCTCTCCAACCACTCTCTCCTTCCAGTTCACGTAACTGGGCCTTTCCTTCCCCTCTTCAAGCCTATTTTGTGATTATACTGTGCCTTGTAGTACTACCTCTAGGGGTTTCTAGAGAAACCCCTGTCCAGAATGTATAAGCAGTTTCCATTGAAAACTCCTTAGATGTTCAGTTTGAGTGTTGCCTGCTAGAATCCTGAAGATGTAAATGGGAGCACCAAATGCACGAGTTTTAGGGGCTTTGATGTCAGGCTGTACTGACTCATACGAAATTGATCTTAGGCCTTTACAAGCATAATTTTCAATTGCACTGATTTAATTTTTCCACCCAATCCGTTATTGTTGGCAGTTAGGTTATTTCCAGTCATTCTATGCTTATAACGTTGCTGCAAACATATATCCTTGTGTTCATTTCTTTGCACATATGTACAAGTAGGATTGGAGGATACTTTCTAAAATTAGTAATTGCTGTACCAAAAACTATATGCATTTAAGACGTTAATATAATGCTGACATTTGCCCCCATAGAGGTTTGTACTAGTTTATACTGCCACTTGCTAATGCGGTTGATTCTTTCTCGAACCAGTAATTGGAATATGGTATCTCATTGCCATTTTAATTTGCATTTTTAACATTTGGAGTAAAAGACAACAACTTTCTGGTTATTTAAAACTTTTTTTTTCCCATGAGAACTTCCTTTCCTTATATCTCTTATTGATATGTAAGTGATTTTTTAATATACTAATTAATACTTTGTCTCTTTTATGTGTTTCAAATATTTATTTTCAGATTGTCCTTGATTCTTAAAAATTCTTTATTTCATTTATTTCTTTTTGGCCGTGCCAGGTCTTCGTTACCGTGAGCAAGGGCTACTCTCTGGTTGGGGTGTGCAGGCTTCTCCTTGCAGTGGCTTCTCTTGTTGCAGAGCACGGGCTCTAGGGCTCGAGGGCTTCAGTAGTTGCAGCACGTGAGCTCAGTAGTTGCAGCTCCAGGGTTCCACAGCACACAGGCTCAACAGTTGTGGTGCACAGGCTCAGTTGCTCCGAGGCATGTGGAATCATCTCAGATTGGGGATCAAACCTGTGTCTCCTGCACTGGCAGGTGAATTCTTTACCACTGAGCCACCAGGAAAGCCCTGTCCTCGATTTTTATCTTTGCTTAAGGGACATTTGAAATTTTGCTTAGTAACATTTCTTAATCATCTCTTTTAATGTCTCAGTTACAAAGACCTTGCTCATTCTATAATGAAGATTCACCTTTCTTTCTTCCAGTATTTTTACCATCTCACTTTTTATATTTTTGTGTTTAAAACTTTAAACTCTCTGGGTATAAAATTAGTGCATGATATTTTCTTTCCCTGGTGACTTCTGAAAATTATTGAAGAAGTCAGGGTCCCTGTGGAGAAGCCTGGAGTCATTCTTTGAACTCTTATTTCTTTCTCTATTTATATTCCAGATGTGTGTATGAATATTCTTTTTAATTAAAAAAAATCTATACTGATCTCATTCATGGTATAATCTTTTATGATATAATCTTTCACACTCTTGTTTTTTTTTTTTCCCCTCCTGTTTTTCTTTTGTTTTATGCTGGCCCCTTCTTGATCAATCCTCTTTTATCTGGAGTTACTCCCAGTCTGTGGAAGGAATGGCAACCCATTCCAGTAGTCTTTCCTGGAGAATCCCATGGACAGAGGAGCCTGGTGGGTTAAGGTCCATAGGGTTGCAGAGAGCAGGACACCACTGAAGTGACTTAGTAGGCACACACACACTCTCAGCCTAGTAGGGGTGAGGGTCAAGGAGTGCACCTAAGGAGGGTCTATATGACCAGGTGTTCCCTACAAAAATTTTCATGAGGCATTTTGCCTTGTGGCATGATTCTAACCCAGGTTAGGAGATGTTGCACTGCTTTTTCGTGAATTTCCGTATAATCTAAGTTCCTAGTAAGCTTATGTGTGGCTTAGCGTTTACCACTCTTCAGATTGCCTTTGACTTTGACTGTGTGGATCATAACAAACTGTGGAAAATTCTTCAAGAAATGGGAATACCAGACCACCTGACCTGCCTCCTAAGAAATCTGTACGCAGGTCAAGAAGCAACAGTTAGAACTGGATATGGAACAACAGACTGGTTCCAGATCAGGAAAGGAGTACGTCAAGGTTGTATATTGCCACTCTGCTTATTTAACTTATATGTGGACTATATCATGTGAAATGCTGGGCTGGATGAAGCACAAGCTGAACTCAAGATTGCCAGGAGAAATATCAATAACCTCAGATACGCAGATAACACCACCCTTATGGCAGAAAGTGAAGAAGAGCTAAAGAGCCTCTTGATGAAAGTGAAAGAGGAGAGTGAGAAAGTTGGCTTAAAACTCAGCATTCAGAAAATGAAGATCATGGCATCCAGTCCCATCAATTCATGGCAAATAGATGGGGAAACAATGGAAACAGTGACAGACTTTATTTTGGGGGGCTTCAAAATCACTGCAGATGGTGATTGCAGCCATGAAATTACAAGACGCTTTCTCCTTGGAAGAAAAGCTATGACCAACCTAGACAGCGTATTCAAAAACAGAGACATTACTTTGCCAACAAATGTCCGTCTAGTCAAAGCTATGGTTTTTCCAGCAGTCATGTATGGATGTGAGAGTTGGGCTATAAAGAAAGCTGAGCACTGAAGAATTGATGCTTTTGAACTGTGGTATTGAATAAGACTCTTGAGAGTCCCTTGGACTGCAAGGAGATCATACAATTCAATCCTAGAGGAGATCAGTCCTGAATATTCATTGGAAGGACTGATGCTGAAGCTGAAACTCCAATACTTTGGCCACCTGATGCGAAGAACTGACTCATTTGAAAAGACCCTGATGCTGGGAAAGATTGAAGGCAGGAAAAGAAGGGGATGACAGAGGATGAGATGGTTAGATGGCATCACCGACTAGATGGACATGAGTTTGAGTAGGCTCTGGGAGTTAGTGATGGACAGGAAAGACTGGCGTGCTGCAGTCCATGGGATTGCAAAGAGTTGGACACGACTAAGTGACTGAACTGAACTGAACTCTTCAGATTATAAAATATTGGCATCTCAGGACGACAAGTCATCCAAGGTTTTGTCTCCACAGGCCACACCGACAGCCTGCTTCTTAGAGAAATGGTGTGGCTATATTTTGCTGTTGAATACTTTCCCTGCCATGTTGTGAGAAGAGGTCAGAGAGACTGTCTCCGCGTCCTGGCACCAGCTTGCCTTCCACGGATGCACTGTTGGTTTTGCCTCTCAGGGCTCCAAGCCTCAGAGAACTCTGAGCTCTGACACCTCTGTCTCAAACATTCTGAGCAGGAAGCCTTTGCCAGCATTCTCTCTGATGGGGCATCGTCTTCCCAGACTTTCTTCCTATAGGCTTGCTCAGAGTTTTAGGTGTTTTCCAGCATCAGTGAAGATTTTTCTTGTACTCCTTGTTATTTTTGGTTGATTTCAGGCAGGAGAGGTGGCAGACTGTTTTCATTTTATTGGTTTACACTGGAAACTTCTTTCTGCCAGCCTGGCCTTTAATAACAAGCTTTCTTTCTGCTACATGTATAATATTTTTATTGCTTCAGCCCCTTTTCTCTGTGGCAGTGGAGGAGGGTTGACCAGAATTTTTTTTCTTAAAGATAGGAAAAAAGTCAAGGCCATCTCATTTTGATGAAATTTAAATTTCATGGTATTAATATTCCCTCTCCACATACTGCATGGTTCTTGAGAATTGCCATACATGATAAAGGCTCCTAGGGGATTTTAATGTTATTTTAAATAGGATTGAGTCAGGAATTCAATGAGAGTGTTTAAAATTAAGTGTCTTTATTAACCACCATGAAATTCATGTTGATAAAATTCTTCTACCATTTACAATTTAAAGATATATGAGGTGTGGGGATGCCTGGATGTGAAGTGTGGAAAGGTACATTTCAGTTCTTTCATGTCATCCTACCAGTTTCACAGTTCTGCGTATTATTGTGATAATGTGGGATTTGGGGTTAAGCCAAAATAGGGAGTTTTTCTTTCCACTGAAACAAGTTATTAAAAAAAAAAAAACTTATATCAGGACCAGAACCTAAATCAACAATAACTCAGTAATAATGGCCAGTTGTTGTGAATATCCATGTGAACAAAAACCCTACAGATGGTGACTTCCCTGGAAGTCCAATGGTTAAGACTTTGCCTTCCAATGCAGGGGCTGCAGGTTTGATCCCTGGTCAGGGAACTAAGATCCCACATGCCTCATGGCTAAAAAAACCAAAACATATAACAGAAGCTATTTGGCAACAAATTCAATAAAGACTTTAAAAATGGGTCCATATCAAAAATATCTTAAAAAACTAAACCCTATGGTTGCTTATCATTTGACTAGGGAAGATCATACAGTAAAGGACTCTGAACTCACTTAGGTACTTTCCTTGGTACTTTGTCTCTTTTAACCCACTGGGAAGTCTGGAGAGACTATGAGCAATCATTCTCTATCCTCTAGCCTCCTGAAAAGGTTGATGTGTTTAAAGATATCCAGTCTTGCTGGGGATGTATCTGTGCTCTGGATAATGAGCAAAGGGGTATTATGTTTAGTGCAAGCAATAATGCTTCCACCTAGGAAGGTAAAGTGTTTACAAGTGCTGACCTTCTCCATCTCAGACACCTGAGCTGATTAGCTGGGAAATGTTTCCTCTTCACCTTACATCTTCCTGAAGGAGCAAGTCCACTTATTTAAAGATAGATCAATCATCTTTCTCACCCTCACAATAACCATATCATTCCTGTCTTGTCAGATGAATAATACAGGAAACATAATTGGTAGTGATTATGAATATTGTTGGGCTTTCCAAGTGGCTCTAGTGCTAAAGAATCCACCTACCAATGCAGGAGACAGAAGAGATGTGGGTTCAATCCCTGGGTCAGGAAAATCCCATGCAGGAGGGCATGGCAACCCACTCCAGTATTCTTGCCTGGAGAATCCCATGGACAGAGGAGCCTGGTGGGCTGTAGTCCATGGGATTGCAAATAGTTGGACATGACTGAAGCAACTTAGCACGCACACATGCACGCACGCATGGATATTGTTACATTACATCTTGAGAGTTGTCTCTTGATTTGGAGGCCTGCTTATTTCTGTGTGTCCTGTCTTAAAGCATCTATTTTGGGAGAAGTGACTGTAACTCTCTAACCTGGTCATTCTCTAACATTCATTGTCACGTTTAAGGAGATCCATATCTTTATCATATTGCATTTCCCACCCTTTCCATTTTCAAGCCTTCTATTTGATCTCCATTTGGGGGGAAGCAAATTAACTTTAAAAAATCTGATTTTCAACATGAATTAACCTTATTTTTATTTATTTTGCTGTGCCACTTCTCAGCTGCAGCATGAGGGATCTTTGACCTTCATTGCAGCATGTGGGCTCCAGTTCCCTGATCAGGGATCCCCTGCATTAGAAATTCAAAGTCTCAGCCACGGGGCCACCAGGGAAGTCCCTAAACTGATTTTTAAATTGGCCCCTTATTTTAAGAGATTGGCCTTTTTAAAACTGCTTTTCAAGTGCAGTTTCAGGATTGCAGACAAGTTGAGAGGGAGGTACAGAGATTTCTCCATGTACTCTCAGCTTCCACTTATTCATATCTCCCCAACCTCCTTCATCATCAACATCCTCCACCAGAAGTGGTACATTTGCTACAATCGATGAACCTCCAATAACACATCATTGTCACCCAAAGTCCATCGTTTATATCAGGGTTTACTCTTGGTGTTGTACAGTCTATTGGTTTGAACAAATGTAGAATAACATATGGGCTTCCCAGATGGCCCTAGTCGTAAAGAACCCACTTGCCAATGTAGAGACATAAAGAGATGCAAGTTCAATCTCTGGGCTGGGAAGATCCCCTGGAGGAGGGCATGGCAACCCACTCCAGTATCTTGCCTGGAGAATCCCATGGATAGAGGAGCCTGGCATGTTACAGTCCTTAGGGTTGAAAAGAGTGGGACATGACTGAAGCAACTTAGCAGGCATGCATAATGACATATATTCATCATTACTGGAGAAGGAAATGGCAGCCCAGTCCATTATTCTTGCCTGGGAAA
Source organism: Budorcas taxicolor (assembly GCF_023091745.1). Taxonomy (NCBI): domain Eukaryota; kingdom Metazoa; phylum Chordata; class Mammalia; order Artiodactyla; family Bovidae; genus Budorcas; species Budorcas taxicolor. Next base: position 26,072,866 of record NC_068931.1, read on the forward strand.
TCCCATGGACAGAGGATTTGAGTGGGCTACAGTCCACAGGGTTCCAAAGAGCTGGACACAGCTGAGCGAGCGTGTGCACACACACACTCATTCATCACTGCAGTATAATAGAGTATTTTTCACTGCCCTAAAAACACTCTGTGCTCTGCCTATTCATTCATTCGCCTCTCTTCAACCCTGGCAAGCACTGGGCTTTTCACTGTCTTCAGAGTTTTGGAATCATACAGTATGTAGACTTTTCAGATTGACTTCTTTCATCTAGTAATATGCACTTAAGTTTCTTCCATGACTTTTCATGGTTTGATAACTCACTTCCTTTTAGCCTAGAATAATATTCCATTGTCTGGATGGATCACAGCTTATATATCCATTCACCTACCGAAGGACATCTTGGTTGCCTCTAAGTTTTGACAGTTATAAATAGAAAGCTGCTGTAAGTAGCTGTGTGCTGATTTTTGTGTTGACATAAGTTTTCAGCTTCTTTAGGGTAAATATCAAGGAGTGTGATTGCTGCATCATATGGTTAAAGTGTGTTTAGTTTCGCAAGAAACTGCCCAACTGTCTTCCAAAGAGGCTATACCATTTTGCATTCTCGGCAACAGTGAATTTGAGTTCCAGTTGCTCCATATCTTCATCAGTATTTGGTATTGTCAGTATTCTGGATTTTGGACATTCTTATAGGTTTGTAGTAGTATCTTGTTGCTTTTTTTTTCAATTTGCATTTCCTAATGATACATGATGTGGAGCATCTTTGCATATCCTTATTTGCTATCTATAATCTTTGGAGAAATGTCCATTAAGGTCTTTGCCCTATTTTTAATTGAGTTGTTTGTTTTCTTAATATTGAGCTTTAAGAGTCCCTTGTATATTCTGTTTTGTTTTCTTGGCTGCACTGTGTCTTTGTTGCAGCTCACGGGCTTAGTTGCCCTGAAGCATGTGGGATCTTAGTTCCCTGACTAGGGATCAAACCTGTGTCCTCTGCATTGGAAATTGGATTCTCAGTCAATGGACCACCAGGTAAGCACCAAGTGTTCCTTGTGCATTTTGTATAATGGTCATTATACATCCGATAGATGTATTTTTGGCAAATATTTCCTCATAGACTGTGGCTTGTTTTCTCATCCTCTTGACATTGTCTTTTGCAGAGAAGATTTGTTTTAAGTCTAGCTTATTATGTCTTTTATGGATCATACTTTTGGTGTTGTACCTAAAAAGTCATCATCAAATTCAAGGGATTTTAGTTTTTCTCATATGTTATCTTCTAGGAGTTTCATAGTTTTGCATATTACATTTAGGTCTCTGGTCTATTTTGAGTTAATTTTTGTAAAGAGTATAAGCTTAAATTTTTAATGTGGATGTCTATTTATTCCAGTATCATTTGTTGAAAAGACTATCTTTGCTTTATGTTATTGCTTTGCTCCTTTTCAAATATCAGATGATTAAATTTATGTGAGCCTACTTGTCTGTTCTTTGGCAATTTCAAACTAGCTTGATTATCACAGCTTTATAATAAGTTTTGAAGTTTGGAAGTATCAGTTCTCCAACTTTGTTCTTCTCCTTCCATATTGAATTGGCAATTCTGGGTCTTTTGCCTTTTCATAAGAGTCAGTTTGTTGATATCTACAAAATAACTTGCTGGGATTTTAATTGGTGTGACATTGAGTCTGTTTGTCAATTTGGTAATAACTGACATCTTAACAATATTGAGTTTTCCGATCCATGAAGAAGAAATATCTCTCCATTTAGCTTTTATATTTCATTCATCAGTGTTTTGTAGTTTTCCTCATATAGACCTTGTACATTGTTTGTTAAATTTTATACCTAAGTTTTTAAATTTTTGAGATGCTAATGTAAACGGTATTATGTATTTAATTGCAAATCCCACTTGTTCATTGTTGGTATACAGGAAAGTGATTGATTTTAAAAAAGAATTTGTTTTTATTTTTGGTTGTGAGTCTTTGTTGCTGAGCGTGGACTTTCTCTGGTTGCGGGGAGTGAGCTTATTCTTCGCTGCGGTGCATGGGCCTTTCACCGTGGTGGCTGCTCTTGTGGCAGTGCACAGGCTCTTGGCACACGGGCTTCAGGAGTTGTAGCACACAGGCTCAGTAGCTGCGGCTCACGGGTTTCAGCTGCTCTGTGGCACGTGGAATCCTGGAGCAGGGATCTAACCTCTGGCCTTTTCATTGGCAGGCAGATTTACCACCAGGAGAGTCCAGTAATTGGCTTTTTTATATGAACCCTGTACCTCACAAACTTGTTATAATTGCTGATTCGTTTCAAATGTTTGTTTGCTTGCTTTTTGTAGATTCTTTTGGATTTTTTTACATTGATCATGTCATCTGTAAAAGATGGTTATATTTCTTCCTTCCCAATCTGTATATCGTTTATGCCCCCCCCCTTTTTTTTTGCCTTGTTGCATTAGTTAGAACTTCCAGTATGATGCTGAAAATGGGTGGTGAGAAGGAACACCCTTGCCTTGCTCCTGATCTTAGTGGGAAGCTTTGAGTTTCTCATCATTAAATGTGATGCTAGATGTAGGGTTTTTTTCTTTTTTTTTTGGTAGCTAGTCTTTATCAAGTTGAGGAAGTTTTCCTCTATTTTTAGTGTACTGAGAGGTTTTTTTTTTTAATTTTTACCATTAGTGGATGTTAGTGTTGGATTTTGTCAAATGTGTTTCTGTATCTATTGATATAATCTGTAATTTTTATTTTTTAGCCTGTTGATGTGATAGATTACATTAGTTTTAAATATTGAACTAGTTTTGCATACCTGGGATAAATCCATCTTGGTCGTAGCACATGATTCATTTTAGACATTGTTGGATTTGATTTGGTAATACTTTGTTGAGGATTTTTGCATCTGTGGACATGAAAGATATTGGTCTGTAATTTTCTTGTCTTGTAATATCTTTGGTTTTGGTGTTAGGATAATGCTGGCCACATTGTATGGATTAAGAAGTATTTCCTCTGCTTTTACCTCTTGGACGAAAATGTACAAAATTGGTGCAATTTCTCCCTTGAAAGTTTGGCATAATTCACCAGTGAACCTATCTGGGCTTCATACTTTTTGTTTTGAAAGGTTATTAATTATTGATTTAATTTCTTTAATAGATATAAGCTTATTCAGATGCTCTATTTCTTCTTGTGTGCATTTTGCTGGTTAGTATCTTTCAAGAACTACATCATTCCATTCTCTTCTTGATTTCTGAGCAGAAATCAAAGATGATTCTTATCTTTGTTCATCTATAGATAAGGTATTTTTTCCCTCTGGGTCTTTCAAGAATTTTTTTCTTTGATTCTCTGCAGTTTGAAAATGATATCTCTAGGTGTAGTTTCCTTTGGCATTTATCTTGCTTGGTGTTCTCTGAGCTTCCTGGATCTGTGGTTTGATGTCTGGCATTAATCTGGGAGAAATTCTCAGACATTATTGTTTCAAATATTTCTTATTTTCCTGGTTTTCTCGTTATGTGTATGTTGTCCCACAGTCCTTGGATATTCTGTTTTGTTTTTTTTTTTCCCCAGTCTTATTTTTCTTCACTTTTCAGTTTGAGGGGAAGGGTTTCTACTGATATATTTTCAAGACTATAGAGTCTTTCCTCAGCTGTGTCTATTGTAGTAAAAAGACCATGAGAGACTTTCTTCATTTTTTCTCAAAGTGTTTTTTGTCACTAGCATTTCTGCTTACTTCTTAGGATTTGCATTGCCTATTTGTTCTTGCATGTTGTCTACTTTATTAATTAGAGCCCTTAGCATATTAATTACAGTTGTTTTAAATTCCCTGTCTGATCATTCCAGTATCCCGCCATGTCTGATTCTGATGCTTGCTCTGTCTCAAGTTACACTTTTTAACTTTTCATATGCCTAGTGTTTTTTTCTTGATAGTTGGACATGATGTATTACACGAAAGGAATTACTATAAGCAGGCCTGTAGTAACGAAGGGATGTGGGGGAAGGGAAAGTGTTCTGTGCCCCGATGGGTAGGTCTCAGTCTTTTAGAGAGTCTCTGCCTCTGGGCTATGAACTTCACAAGTGTTTCTCAGCTTTTTTTCCTCCCCCTTAGGTGGGACCAGATGACTGGAACTGATTGGAGTTGGACAGTTCCCTTCCCCAGGACAGTTAGGCTCTGATAATGCCTCAATCAGTCAGACTCTGGTTAGCTAGTTTCTCCTAGGGGCATGCCTTGTTAAGAACATAATGCTCTCCTGTAATCATGAGGGGATTTTTTGCTGATATTTATTATGGGAACATGTTTGAGCTCCTGGAGACAACAGTCACAAAAGTGTGGAGTCCTCCATGACTGGCCCCCTAGAGGTTTTAACCCTCAGGTTTGTTCATACTGAGCGTGTGTGTGTGTGTGCGCGCGCACGCGCGCGCTAGTCGCTTAGTCCTGTTTGACTCTTTGTGACCCCATGGATTGTAGCCCACGGTCAGGCTCCTCTGTCCATGGAATTCTCCTGGAGTTAGTAGCCTTTCCCTTCTCTAGAGGATCTTCCTGACCCAGGGACTGAACCCAGGTCTCGTGCATTGCAGGCAGATTTCTTTACCATCTGAGCCACCAGGGAAGCCCACAGAGGTGCTAGCAATTTGTTATTAATTTACCGTCAGGTTTTCCTACACCAGCACTGATTCCGTAGATGGTTTCTGCTTATCACTTTCTGCCTCCGGAAGTCCTAACTCCCTGTATTTGCTTGTGTCTCCAAACTTGGGGATAGCAGCTTATCGTGTATCCTCATCTCTCTTAAGAATCCAAGAAAAGTTTTTGACTTTTTTCCAGTGTGTTCAGTGTTTTGCTTGTTGATGGGACAGAATAGTGATTTCTAAGCTCCTTAAGTCTAGCCTCCATTTTTTTTCTTCATGTTATTTTTATGCATTTCCTTTACAGTTTATTTCTAAGTATTGTGTAGGTATGTGTGTTAGTTGCTCAGTCATGTTTCACTTTTTGCAACCTCATGGACTGTAGCCCGCCAGGCTCCTCTGTCCATGGATTTCTCCAGGCAAGAATACTGAAGTGGGTTGCCAGTTCCTTTTCCAGGGGATCTTTCTGACCCAGGGATCAAACCCAGGTATCCTGCATTACAGGTGGATTCTTTACCACCTGAGCCACCAGGGAAGTCCATTTATAAATATTACTTACATGTATTTTCTGCTGTTCTTGAGTTCTTTTTGTTGTTGTGTATTTATTATATAGTTTCCAAGGTTAATGTTTGTGCCAGGTAATTTGATTCAATTTTATCTATTTTTGTAATATAATCAGGTATTTATAGCTTCCATTTGCTATTCATCTTTATATATTTATTTATTTATTTGGCTGTGCCACATGGCTTGAGAAATCTTTGTTCCTCTGCCAGGGATTGAGCCAGGGCCCTGGCAGTGAAAGCACCGAGTCCTAACCACTGGACCATCAGGGAATTCCCTGTCTTTACATTTTAAAAGCATATGTTATACATATGCTATATATATATAAACAATGCATTTAGATATAGAATAATCTATCATATCATCCTGTTACTCAGGCTTTCTCTATGCTCTGAGTGCCATCATATGTTAGCCCTATGAGGTACCAGTGGAATACACTGCTACTAATCATAAACAGTGAGGGATGTCCTAGCTGTCTTGAGATGAATAATTCTATTGTATATATTGTTTTCTCTGCTCTGTCCTCTCCAGAGATTTGAGTTCTGGTAAATAATTCTGACACGAATTGACTTCCAAAGTTATGGGGCCATAGTACTCTCCCTACTAAAAAGGAAAAGGGTGAAGGACTAGGCACTAGGTTAGAAACATAAATTTTCTGGCAACTTATGATGATTTAAGGAAATGCTTCAGGAAGCAGAGGATAAAGATAATTAGGAGATTGGTAGAAATCTTTTGACATTTTGAAGGACATCCTAAACAAGCAAAGCTGAGATGACTGGGCAATTGCTTAAATACAATGCTTAAAATACTTCTCCATAGGAACTATGGGACTCTGTATAATCAATCCCAGTTAGAGCTCTAATATTTAAGGATGCATCCCCATGCTGAACTATGTGTGTGTATGTGTGTGTGTGTGTGTGTGTGTGTGTGTGTGTATATATATATATATGAGTGGCTGTTTATTTTTTCAACTGTATTTTTTTTTTAAGTTTTAAAGTTTAATTGGAGGGTAATTGTTTTGCAATATTGTGTGGGTTTCTGCTGCACAACAATGGGAATCAGCCATAGGTATACATATGCATCCTCTCCCTCTTGAGCCTCCCTCCTACCCCGGAACATCACCCGTCGCCGCAGAGCACCAAGCTGGGCTCTCCGGCTGTATGTACTGCGGCTTCCTTCTCGCTCTGTTTCACACACGGTAGGGTATATATGTCAATGCTACTCTCCCCATTTGTCCTGCCCTGTCCTTCCCCTGCCATGTCCAAAGTCTGTTCTCCAAGTCTGCATTGCTATTCTAGCCCTGCAAATCTGTTTATCAGTACCATTTTTCTAGATTCCATATATATGCATTAATATATGATATTTATTTTTTCTCCTTCTGACTTACTTCTTGAGTGGCTCTTTATTAATCTCTATTAGATATAATATGTTTTCCAGTTAATGCTTTTTATGGTAATCATAAACCTATAAATAATAATTTTTCTTATCACCTTCTATTTTTAGCACTTAATTTTATTATCCAAGTGCATTGGCTAATTCTTTCCAATCCAAATCTTCTTGTGACTCGAGTGAGTATGATTCTACATTAATCATACTGATGCAATTTGCTTGCAATAGCTCTTTACAAACTAGGACATATCTTCATCCTTATTTTATGAAGAGTTTCAACATCAGAAATTGTTTCATTGTATCCTATGCTTTTCAGGCCTCAGGAGACATTGTACGTCAATAAATTTATGAAAAATTATTCAATCCCACTAGCCCTCAGGAAAAGTGCAAATTAAAACCAAAATGAGACACTCATCACATTCTACCTGAAATGCTAATGTTAATAGGGTTGAAGATACTAAGTGTTGGTTAAGTGAACAACTTGAACTCAAATGCTGATGATGAGATTGTGAACTGGTGTAATCATCTTGGGAAATTGTCTGCCATTGTCTCTGAAATCTGATCTTTCATATATCATAAAATCTAGAATTTTGACTACTAGGTATATAACCAAAATGAAATGTATAGTATGTGTATATGTTAATATATTTTTATTCATAATTGAGTCAAACTGAAAAGCCATGTCCTTTAACAATTAATAGCCTTCCCTGGTAGCTCAGAGGGTAAAGAATCTGCCCGCAATTCAGGAAACCCGGGTTTTATCCCTGGGTCAGGAAGATCCCCTGGAGAAAGAAATGGCAACCCACTCCAGTATTCTTGCCTGGAGAATTCCATGGACAGAGGAGCCTGGCAGGCTACAGTCCATGGGGTCACAAAGAATTGGATACAACTAAGTGACTAACACACAAGGTAGGTAAATAAATTGTGCTATATTTATACATTCACCTATTGAAAAAAGACACTGTATTTTTTTTCTCTAACCTGTCAATAATTTGTTTAATGTTGCCAGGTGGTTGCATTTCGGAGGCATTCCTTATTGGTCATGGTAGGCTGGTATTATTCATGCTTTTTAGGATGAATACATTTTGGTTTCTTTCTTTTAGTTAGCTCTGATGTATCTCAAGTTCTTCCTTTTTCACATGTCTTGTTACAATAACTTACATCGAGCATGTGGATATGAACTCGGGGATATCAGCATGCCAGGACCTCAGTATTCCAAAATTCCATTTCCAGACACAGAGGCACTGAAATCCTTCATTGAATTTACCTGAGACCTATTTATCACTTCAACATTTACCCATTTAAGCTCTGAAACCAGTATTTTTCCCAGAATGATTTAGTCACAGACTGAGAAAATCCTGTGAGGCATATGTTAAATATGAAAATAAATGGATAGAAGGTGGCCTATCACTGTCCTTCATTAAAAGCTATTCTGTGTCATAATTTCATTTTTTAAAAAGCTTTCGTCTGTCACAGCTGTTAAGATTGTTGATATGAGAGAACTCTTTCATAGCATACATCTTTCACCTATTTATTTTATCCTCTACTTTTCTTAGTCATTCACCTATAAAGATGGCCCTTTTGATAAAAAACCTCTGGAAGAGACAAGGTGAACTAACTTGTACTCCTTGTTACGCTAAACTGAAGACTATACATAACTGTGTAAAAGTTAAGACTGTGTTAATTAATTCATTCACTAATTATCTACTGTCTTACTTTCGTACTGAGTCCTGGGAAATAACTATAAATCATCAAAATAGAACCGTGTTCAGGAAATGACTTCTTAAAAAAATCAAGTGACTGAGGGTAGGCTCTTTTGACTCTAATGAGCAGATTCTTTTAACTGCATCAAGCAACAGACATTGTTTTTTCCTTCTCTATATTATGAAGTGAAGTGAAAGTTGCTCAGTGTCTGACTCTTTGCAACCTAGTGGACTATACAGTCCATGGAATTCTCCAGGCAGAATACTGGCGTGGGCAGCTGTTCCATTCTCCAGGGGATCTTCCCAACCCAGGGATCAAACCCAGATCTCCTGCACTGCAGGCAGATTCTTTACCAGCCGAGCCACCAGGGAAGCCTTTATATTATGGATATGTATATTAACAAGAAAGGTCTTTCTCAGAGTTACCCAGGACTAACTGCTGTTCAGAATTCTAGGCTGCCCTAGGAATGTGTATATTTGTCTGTTCGGTAGCCAAGTTTATGGGTCTTCTCTCTAGGGCTGAGTTGCCCAGCTGGTGTATACAGCACCATGTGCCAGGACTCTGATTTTCCTCAGCTTTCAGAGGAAGCCTCAAGCAGGTCCGGAGACAGCCTCTGTGTTTACCCTGAAGAAGCCAGAATAGTGTCCTCTCCACATAAGGCACAGTGCACTGCCTGGTATGTGACTTGCCTACTTTTTCAATCTCCTATTTTTGCTTTTTGTCGTCTGTCGTCTGTCTCTACCCTCCAAGTTTTCCAAACAGATTCTAATCCCATTGCTGTTGGTAGGCTTCTTTCTCAGGGGAAAAATCAGTGGCTGCTCAGATTCCCTTTAAGGCAAAACCAGCCATCTGTGGTGGAGAAGGCGATGGCACCCCACACCAGTACTCTTGCCTGGAAATCCCATGGATGGAGGAGCCTGGTAGGCTGCAGTCCATGGGGTCGCGAAGAGTCAGACATGATTGAGCAACTTCACTTTCATTTTTCATGTACATGCATTGGAGAAGGAAATGGCAACCCACTCCAGTGTTCTTGCCCGGATAATCCCAGGGACGGGGGAGCCTGGTGGGCTGCCGTCTATGGGGTCGCAGAGTTGGACACGACTCAAGTGACTTAGCAGCAGCAGCAGCAACAGCAGCAGCCATCTGTGGACTAAACCTAACATGAAACTGAGAAGAATGGATGGAGCCAACAGGATCAGTTCTTTTTCTCATTCTGACTTAACAACTGATGACAGGCAAGGACTAAACAATTGGGCCCTAACTTTATGCACCACCCTGTTATGCTCAGAAATTCAGTTGTGTCTGACTCTTTGAGAGCCCATGGGCTGTAGCGCCCCTGACTGCTCTGTCCATGGGATTCTATTGGCAAGAATACTAGAGTGGGTTCCAATCCAATGAATATAGTTCCTGAAACAGATGTCTGAGACAAAACTGGTAGAGAAAGTTTGAAAAAAATGGATTGCATATATTCATTTCTAGAAAAATTGAAAATATGCAGCAAATCAAACATTTGCCCAGACAGGGAAAGAAATATGTGTGAAAATGGGAGCCAGTGTAGTTTGTGGAAAGGGCACTGAATGAAGCTGTTAACATTCTGGCTCTCTCCTCAGTTCTGTTACTACTCATCACCACGTGACCCAAGGCCAGATATTGTACCTCACTGAGCTTTAGTTTTCCCATGCCCAAATGATATACTAATAATACTTGCCATGCCTACCCCAAAGGTATGTTATGAAAATGATAGGAAAGTGATTTGAATACTTGAAAATGCTAGCAGGCATTCTTATGATGTGGAAGAATCATCTTGGATTCAGGGTGAAAAGATTAAGGCAATGTAAGATGAGTATGAAATTTGGGTCAACTGCTGAATTAGGGATTGTTGCCACTATGGTGGTTTTCTTTTTCAACTTTAAGTATAATATAATGTAATAATAAAATTATATATACAACTTTTAAAATTTGGCTTTAAGGGGATTATGTTTGATCTCAAATGTAAGATAACTTAAAGATAGGGACTAATATTTTTTTCTCAGCAGAACTCTGACTATATTTATAATGGAAATCAGTGGGAAAATGGACTTTATTTAAGGGAAGTTTCTGTAATAATATTTTGGAATATGTACTCCATTTTATAAATAAAGCCAATATCTAATTCATACAATCTACATTCCAATTATGTAAGTAAAAAAATTCAACTGTCTAAGCACAATTTATCAACCTAACAATTTTCTTGAAATGAATCTTAGATGCTGAGACCGTGTACTTAAACATGTAAAATTACTATACTTAATCAGTGATTGTTATATGGAGGTCTGAACCCTAAGCAATCATAGAAGTGAGATTCTATGTGCTCTTTCATTCTCTTTCCCCCAAATTCACAAGGAAAATAACTTACTGATTTTTACTTAACCAAGGTTATGAGCAAGGCCAAAACACTTAATGGATATTATTTATCTCAGCATAAACCAAGTGAAATGTCACCCATCTCATTAAACAAGTACATTTTCCCTTTTTTTCATGGTAATTACAATCTCAGTAACATATTTTTGATTAATATAAATAGGAAACCATTAGTTATAACTTAATTAAGTTGGTTCTCTCCTCAGCTCAGTATCTCAGCTGGTAAAGAATCTGCCTGCAACACAGGAGACCCTGGTTCAATTTCTGGGTCGGGAAGAGCCGCTGCAGAAGGGATAGGCTACCCACTCCAATATTCTTGGGCTTCCCTGGTGGCTCAGCTGGTAAAGAAGCCGCCTGCAATGCAGGAGACCTGGGTTCGATCCCTGGGTTGGGAAGATCTCCTGGAGAAGGGAACAGCTACCCACTCCAGTATTCTAGCCTGGAGAATTCCAAGGACTGTATAGTCCGTGGTGTTGCAAAGAGTCAGACACAACTGAGCGGCTTTCACTTCACTTCAGCTCAAAACAGCTAACATGACATTTACTGGGTCTTGCTACTATGTCTCACCATCTTAAGTTTAAGGTCTCTTTGGTATCATAAAATGAAACTGAGTAGGTCACCCTTCTGCTGTGGGCCTTACCGGGCTCCTGAGAAAGGATCAGGTGATAATCTGGGCTGAAAAGATTTGGTCCTGAGTATTTCATTGCTCTTTGCTTTATAAATAAGCTGAGACCTTGAGGCATACTTCAGACTATTAGAGACTGAGACTTCAAGGCTGACTCAGTAGGTGTTTTTAAACAGGAATAGACCAGCACAACTTGTTACTGTTGGCACAGAGTGATCTAAAGGAAAGATTAAAAAAAATTTTTAAACAAATATTCAAATGGTGCTTATTAGGTACCAGGTTCTCCCAAGCTTTTTAAAGCACTGACTCACTCAATTTAATCCTCACGATGATCCTAACAGGTACTATGATTGTTTTCTTTAGCTTATGAGAAAGTGGAAGCGCAGGGAGTTTTAAGTAACCTTTGAGGTTACTTGACCAGAATGACTGAGATTCAACCCCAGGCTGCTAGGCAAGAGGCATGGTTACCTATCTGTGTCGCTGGTGACCAATGGTGCTCAAGAGCACACCGACTAAACTGGTTTTCTAGTACTTGCTCAAATCCAGGGAAGGACTAATCCGTTCTAAGTACTGCAGTGAACCCGGGATAGACAGCAACAGCAGTTGTCTATGCCAGCCAAGCCCATCTATACAGAGGCTTCAGAGTTCTTAAAATAAGATTAATCATTAATTTCTAAGATGTTAATCTGCTCATTCAGTTTTATAGTAAACTTTCCTTTCAAAAACCCAATCTTCCCTGAGAATTATCCATTGCCAAGCCAGCAGTGGTATTAGTGGTATTAAGCACTGTAAACAATAGTTGACGTGGTGAAAATAAAGACAGATAAAAGTCAGCAGGGTGAGAGAGGGAAACAAGACAATTTTGCTTTCTCACTATTCATGGATTTCTTTCTCACTTGTATAGGTTATTTTTTTTTACAAGAAATTTTTATCTCTTATTTTATATATTGCTCCATTTTGTATTTCAGATGTTACAAAACTGTTACAAAAATGTCACGTACTTTTACACTAAATATCAAATTAGCCAGAGAATAACTTGTATGTACTCCAAAAAGCAAAATGAAGATGAATTTGCTGATTCTATCCAGTCAACCCTCTAAAGAGATGTAAGGAAACCCCTTACGTGCCAGAACTCATGTTTAGCTTTTTGCACAGTTATCAGGTTTAATCCCATAACCTGCAAGCTGGTATCACACCCACCATTTGAAGACTGAGAAGACAGGCTTGGAGAGGGTAGTGGCTCGGCATAAGTTTCACAGTTAATAAAGGGTCTTGGCAGAATTATAAACTCAGGTATTTCGGGCTCCACAGAGCATAGTGCTATATCAGAGTCGATGGAAGGCATGGGTCTCTTGCTAAGAAGATACTAAATCTCCTGGCAATCAAGCGGTAATTCAATACCACTGCATCTAGAAATACTGAGCAAGTAATGGCAGCAGGGGGCATCCAGCCACCTCCTACGTGACTAGTTGCAAAAGAAACACCCACAAACACACTTTGGAAAAATGTAATATAGCTAAGGACGAGCTAGTAGGAAAAAAGTAGCTTTTGAACAAAGGATAGACCACGACCTTGGAGGTGCAGTAAAGCAATTTGCCCATTGAAGCTGGCTGGTACGGCAGCATTTAAGGGCACATTGGTTGCACAGAAGTCTTTTCTGTGCCGCCTGAACGGATACAGCTAAAGCAGGGCTACCCAGGGCTCACCTTCAGAGCAGAAGGCAAGTTCTATTATGAGAGATATACGCAGATCGTTATCACATCCCGACGGTAATATCTCTATAGTTAGTGCGGGATGGGAGGTTTCATTAATCCAGGATCAGAAAACACCTTGTTTCCGGAGAGTATATTTCGGGAGGAACGCACATCACTGAAGCCTCCTCGTTGAGATACAAGCACAGCATCGTTCATTATCGATCCCCAGGGTGGAACGTATCCGAGGCTCAGGAGCGGTCCCTCAGCCCCCGAGAGCGCGGCGAGCGCCGGGGACCCCGTGCGCGGGCGGGGGCCGCCGTGACGCAGGACGCGGTCGGGGCGCGGGTCTTCGCGCGGGGAGCGGGGGTGGCGGCGCGGGCCAATCAGGAGGCGCGGTGTTTCGGGCGAGGGGAGGGGAAGGGAAGGGTGGGCGGGGGCCGCCAGGTTTCCTCGCGGCCGCCGCAGCGCCGCCTGCAGTTCCGAGCGAGCGCGCTGAGCCCCCGGGGGTCTCCGGACGCGTCGCCGGCCCGATTTCCTTCGCGGCTCCCCCCGCCCTCTGGAGTTCGCCTCTTCAGCGACCCGGACGCGGCTCCGGCCCCCCCCGTCTTTGGGCTCCTCGGCCCTGCCCGCCGCGCAAGTCGTCCCGCGGCTCTCCGCCTGGTGTCCGCGGGCCGTGCGGGGGCGGCGCCGGCGGGGGCGCTTCACCCCCGGCCGGCGGCGGTAATGCTGCTGCGGTTGCCGCCCTTGCGGCCGGGCGGACAGCGGGCGGAGGCAGGAGCCGGAGCCGGAGCGCGCTCGCCGCTGGCCGGGACGCCGCCCTCGCCTGTGCTCGGCTCCCGCGGCCGCCGGGGAACGCCGGGGCCCCGCGCGGCATGAGGAGGAGGCTGTGCGCCGGCGAGCGCCCAGCTCCTCGGCCCCCAGGGCCCCTGCGGGCCCCCGCGCCTCGCGCGCGCCGGCTGCGGCCCCGGCGCCCACGCTAGCCCAGCGCAGGCACGAGACGCCGCGGCCCCGAGGAGGAGGAGGAGGCGGCGCAGGCCTGCCTGGCGCGGGCGGCCCGGACCCCGAGCGCGGGGGCTTCGCGACCTGGACCCCGGCGGGCGCAGACAGCCGGAGCCGCGGGGGAGCCGCGCGTGCTGCAGTCGGCCGGCCTCTCCGCAGGGGCGCCGCGGCGCGCAGCCGGCGCCTCTCCCCACCTGCAGCCCCTCCTCCCGCCGCCACCGGGCGCGTCGAACGCCGCTCCTCGCCCTTCCACGGCCTCCTCGGGTCCTTTGGTCCCCGGACCCGGGCCCCGCGTCCGCTCCCTTCCCCCGCCCCGCATCCTCCCAGCCTCTCATTCATTCCGTCCGCTCCTTCCTCTCTCCTCCTTCCCGCTTCCCCAGAGTCTCCCCGCGCGGCCCCGCTGCAGTCTCGGGGTGGTGGTGTTTTTTTTAGCACATTCATGGAAGTTTAGGGCCTGGACGGTGCCCCCAAGTCCGGCCTGAGAGTGCAGCCCGAGCTGCCGGCCGGGAAGAGGAAGATGTCTGTGCTTAAGCGGATGATGCGGGTCTCCAATCGCTCGCTCCTCGCCTTCATCTTCTTCTTCTCCCTGTCCTCGTCTTGCCTCTACTTCATCTATGTGGCTCCGGGCATCGGTAAGCACGCAGGCACCCTCCCTTCCCACGGTAGCGGTAAAGGAAGTGTAGCATGTTACTTATGGGATTGGGAAGCTGTATGGTATGTACCGGGGCCCGGCAGAAGGCATTTTATTTCAAATGAGACGTGTCATATAACCCGCTTTGGGGCATGGTTTTGGCACGTGAGTTTTGTTAATGAACGTTTAACTAACTTAGACTGCTTTAAATGGACAGAGCAAAGTGCGGTATGATGGATCTCATTTTGATGGACCTCATTTTGATGGACCTGAGATACCCCTGGACGGTTTGTTGAGTATTCCTGACACTTTTATCCATTTAATATTAAGTTTTTAAGCTTAGACTTAGTGCTTATTCAAATACCGTCAGCTATGTTAACTGGTTGTAAATACGATGGGGAAACCCACAGTAAGGAATGTGATTGAGCTCAAGAATGTACTAGTGTAGTGTTCCAGGTCACTTTTTTAGAATGGGGTCAGTGAACATTTGTGCCTCACTTAAGGAATTTTTAGGCGATGAGTTGTCTATTAAAAACAATGCTCCATTATTTAGTCTGCTTGGGTTGTTTTTCAAGCGTAGGTAACTTCTGCTACCTGTCAGGATGAATTCTGAAATACAATAATAATTAAAAGAACAATTATGCAAAATAGCTTAAATGGTAACTGTTTAGTTTTTTGTTTTTGTTTGTTTGTTTCTGGTCCAGAACACACTTTTGTATAATCTGCTTGAATTAGCCTCTTTATTAAATATCCTAGTTTCTCAGCACCTTTGATTGAAAAGGTACCAGTGTGGCATTCTCATAAGAAACAGACCATCACCAGACCTCATCAGGACTGTTGAATTTCCTAAAAATCACTGTGACATTTCTTGATTAAATTTTCAGGTTCAAGTAAGATGTATAGGCTCAGAATGATACTTGAGAAGGCATAAATTGTTGAAACCTTAATAACCCAAAATAGAAGTTTGAGGTTAAAAGTTTGAAAAAAATGTGAATATTTTAACATAGTATTTTCTTTTATTGCATTTTTTTTTTCTTTAGGCTAAATCAGACACCTCCTGAAGCCTGTAGCAGAAATGACAGCGATAGCTCAGTGGATTCCAGAGTTGTTAGCCAAAATACTCAGCAGGCTTTTTCTTAAGATCCTCTGCCATTTTGGAAATCTTATCAATTAACTACTCATTCTACAGCAGTTTTTTTACTTGTAGCTCTTTAAAGATTGGACATCATTGGAGGATGTTAGTTTATCTGATATTTCAAGTTTGAGAGATTTTGGAGAAAAAAGGTTTTTTTTTTGCGCTGAGCTAACAGTTTTGTCACTTTCTTGGTATTTTGAGTAACATTACAATTATGTTACTCAAAAAGCTAACCAAAGGAACTCAGAATTCCATTTTTCACTTCATAATCAGCCAGTTTTTGTTATTGTATTAATGTATTGTGTATATATTCTTAAAGTTCTGTTGGTGTGAAATACTTAGACATTTTCCTTATTTGCATACTTAATGTTTACCATAGAACAGCCACTGATAAGTCATAAAAATTTTGGCAGTTGTCTTCTAGGCAACTAGATTAAAATTATTCTTGTGGGTCTTTGAATTTATTCTTAAAAAGATTGATTGAAACCAGTAAGAAGAATGAAAACCAAAACTTAATGTTAAGGATTTGTTAAACTGAATCTGTTTCTCAAACTAGTATTACTTAGCAGCAAAAAAAAAAAAAAAGCCCGCTTATCTTTTAATTATTGAGAAGCAGTTTTCCAAAATTCATATTTTTGTTTGAAAGCTCTGATTTTGTCATTGGTAACACATACTATCAGTTTTTCTGACAGAATGTCAAGCTCATTTTGCTTACTTTTTAGGAAAATGTAGGTCAGATACAGAAATTAAATAACCATAGTTTTGCAGTTGTACCTTTAAAAAAAAAATGTCACATTAAATTTTTTTAGTTTATTTTTGGCTGTGTTGGATCTTTGTTGCTCTTCGGGCTTTTCTCTAGTTGAGGCGATTGGAAGCTACTCTTCACTGTGGTGCATGAGCTTCTCATTGTGGTGGCTTCTCTTGTTTCGGAACATGGGCTCTAGGGTGTGTGGGTTTCGGTAGTTGCGGTTCCTGGGCTCTAGAACACAGCCTCAATAGTTGTGACCCGTGGGCTTAGTTGCTCCAAGACGTGTGGGATCTTACTGAACGAGGGATCAAACCCATGTCTCCTGCATTGACAAGTGGATTCTTTACCACTGAGCCATCAGGGAGACTCTTCAGTTGTATCTTTAAGTAAAAATGATGTTCCATGAGAAAAATGTGGCTAGTTCAGCTCACAGTGCAATGATCTATTACACGGTTTGATTTTCAAGATAACCACGGTCCTTTGGTATGCTGCTGAAATGCCTTACATGTGCTTCCCATTTCATCACAGATTTCTTTTGTTTTTAATTAATTTTTATTAGAGTATACTTGACTTACAATGTTGTGTTAGTTTCTGCTGTACAGCAAAGTGCATCTGTTCCACATACACATATATCCACTCTTTCTTAGATTCTTTTCCCATACAGGTCATTACAGAGTATTCAGTTGAGTTCCCTATGCTTCACAGTAGATCCTTATTAGTTACCTAATTGATAATGGGTTGGCCAAAAAGTTCATTCGGGAAAGCCTGCAGGAACTTCTTGGCCATCCCCACATACACTCATGTGTATGTGTCCATCCCAATCTCCCAATTTATCCCTCCCCCTTCCCTCTTGATAACCATAAGTTTGATTTCCTACTTCTGCATCACAGATATCTTATTAATGAGACATACCCTAAACTAAGTAGTTTCTTACGGCTAGTTTACATTAGATGTCCATAGACTCTTTTGGAAATAATTCATATTTTAGCCTGGGTTAACATCTTGGAGCAGAGTTTTCTTATGACTAAAATACATGTTGTATAAGAGAGTTTTTTTAATTGATCTGAAATGTTTTAAATCTCTTTTGTTAAAAAAAAAAAATTCATATGAGCTGTATCCACATCAACCTGTTTAGTAGCTGTCAGTTGTATTTTCCTCACTTTTCTGCCCAGAGACTCATTTTTCTTGTGTGCCTCCCCCCAGACAGTCCTGTCATTTTAGTGACTCTTGTTAGTCTCCATCGCCCGTGTTCCTCCCTCCCTCTCTAGTACCATATAGTAGTGCACGCGTGCTCATTTGCTCAGTCGTGTCCAACCCTTTGTGGTTCTGTGGACTGTAGCCCACCAGGCTGTTCTGTCCATAGGATTTCCCAGGCAGGAGTACTGGAGTGGGTTGTCATTTCCTTCTCCAGGAGATCTTCCTGATCCAGGGATCAAACCTGTGTTGCTGCGTTGGCAGCAGATTCTTCACCTGGGAAGCCCCTTCTTCCTTTGTGATTGCAAAATGATGAGCAAAGTTTCCCTCAAAGGTCTTGCCTTGGCTGAATTGAAACTGGAATTCCATTTAGCATGGAAATGTTTCCAATATAACATAGCATTGTCATTTTCCTGCTGTCATATCAGAGGAGTAGGTGAAGTGACATAGATTCATTCACCTAACATGAATAGAGCACCTTGGATGGGATAGACTTTGTCTGAGGAAGACAGATGGCTAAGACAGGCCACCTTCCCTCATGTGGTGGGGTGAGTACCCTGCCAGGGCTGCAGCCAGTCCTCGGAAAGCACGCAGTGGAGTGTGCGGGCTGGTGAAGGATTTCCTGAGGAGGTGACAGATGGGATTTATCTGGACTGAGCAGAGGGATTCTAGTCGGAGGGAATAGCAGGAACAAAGGTAGGTTCCAGAAAGTAGGAATATTTCCGTCTGATACCACTTAAGGTGTGGGGTGGTGGATTGGCCAGACTGGGAAGACTCGTGGGTCTCCCCTGCCCAGCCTGGTGTTCTGGCTCTTTAGGTCCCTAAACTTCCTGGCTGAGAGTGACTGGCCTCGATTCGCACAGCTTTATGAAAGTGGTCTGTGATTAAGACATTGATGTGCCTTGACTCAGTGGAGCAGTATCGTGGGGAAGATTGTTCAGCTGTCCTGGGAGTGGGGATTTTGCTGTCCATTTGACTCACCAGCCATCCTGACCTTTGCTTGACTTGCTGATAGGCTCTTTCTTTCTTTGAGCAGAGGAAGAATCTGGTTGGATCACTTTGGTGTGAATTCCTGTGGGGCCTTCGAGGAATTACCGGGCTGTGTGCCTCACTTTTTGGCTCTCAAGTGGGTGGATGCCTGGCTGGGACAGGTGGAGTTGTTGATGGATGGGCCGGGCATGGAGGGTGTGTTGTGAGAGGGTATGGCTTAGTAGAGCCTTGCTCAGAGCCTCCCTGACATTTCTGGCTGGTTTCTGTCACTTTGCTCAGAGAGTAGCTTGTTTGTTGCCCTGTAGCTTTCTCATCGGAGAAGGCAATGGCACCCTACTCCAGTACTCTTGCCTGGAAAATCTCGTGGATGGAGGAACCTGGTGGGCTGCAGTCCATGGGGTTGCTAAGAGTCGGACACGACTGAGCGACTTCACTTTCACTTCTTACTTTCATGCATTCGAGAAGGAAATGGCAACCCACTCCAGTGTTCTTGCCTGGAGAATCCCAGGGACGGGGGAGTCTGGTGGGCTGCTGTCTATGGGGTCACACGGAGTCGGACACGACTGAAGCGACTTACCAGCAGCAGCAGCAGCTTTCTCATCACAGCCTTTCACCCTCCTGGGGGTGAGCCTGATTGTGGTTTTAAGCTGTTACACTTTGCTTGGTATTTCAAAGTTCCTCTTAGTTATTTTCCTCACCAAGTTCTCTGGTCACTGTGACTCCTTTTGAGGATTCTTTTGGTTGGGCCACATGTTGGGCATTTCTTTTTTGTGGGCCTCTCTTACCGGACAGGCTTCCCAGGCTAATGTTTTTGTCCTGTGAGTAGCAGGAGACATCAGACATTCTGAACCTGGGAATGCTGGAATCCTTTGTTTTAGAGCAGTTCTTCTAGCCTGGAGTACAGTTTATACAGGACAGAGGGACCAGGTGGGAAGTTATTTCAGTGGCTCAGGCGATAGAAGACTTGAATCTAATCAAGGCAGACTTGAAGAATATGGACAGTGGAATTGAAGGAAAGGGAGATGCTTTAAGACAATGCTTGTATTGTGGCCTAGACACTTGTATTCTAGTGGGGCGAAGGGGCTGTAGAAAGGCAGGTGCCTTGAGGGGGCCATTTTGCTTCTAGAGAAATTGAGTTGGGATGCTTGTAGGATAGCGAGGAAGAACTTGTCAGCAGGTGGGCAGATGGAAAAAAGGGCTTAGAGCCCACGACAGAGGTCTAACAGGAGAGAGATGTCATCAGCGTATAGGTGGATGATAGATACCTGTTTTCCCCTACACATCTGAGTTAATAAAACTCATGCAAGTGACTCACTAAGTTAGTTACTCGTAAATATGGAACAGTAGGTGTCAGATGGGAGTATGATGGAGGCTCAAGTGTAGTTTGAGGGCTTCTCTGGTGGCTCAGCAGTAAAGAATCTGCCTGCAGTGCAGGAGATGCAGGTCATCTGGAGGAGGAAGTGACAACCACTCAAGTTTCTTTCCTGGAAACTTGCATGGACAGAGGAGCCTGGCAGGCTGCAGTGCACGGGGTCTCGAAAGAGTCGGACACCACTGAGTGACTAAACAAGTGTAGTTTGAAGGATTTCCCATGAGGCTGTTACCTTTTTCACTCCCCGGCCCCCAAAGGGGGTAGTGTGATCAACACTGTGGAAAAGTTCAGGTGGCCACCCAGGGAGAGCTTGTGGAGGCTGAAGACAAGGTAGCCAGGGATGAAATCCATCAGCCTAGGGTGAGTGAAGAAATAGAAACAGGAAAATGAAGGGAGAGAGGTACCATGAAAGTGAAGAGAGTTAGAGGCCTTTGCAAAAATGGATCCATCGACAAATAAAAATGATCAGCAAGACAAGCATTGCAGTGGGGTAGGGTAAAGTCTTGAAGGAGAATCATGGATTTGGTAAGTAGGAACTCTGTGACGGCCACTAGGGGACCTGTTTTTGTGCTGTTAGAGGGCACCAGTAAGACTGCCTGAGGTTGGATAGTATTAATAAAGTCAGATGAAAGTGGCTGATTTCCAGGAACGTGGGATCAAAGGGATCTTAGAAGATGGGAAGACCTGAGCTTATGTGGATTTTCAGGGAGTGAGGACATGCTTTAAAGATTTGAAGAAGGGAACAAATTATGACGTGATCTTGTTCAGTTGCTCAGTTGTGTCTGACTCCTTGCGACCCTATGGACGTCAGCACACCAGACTTTCCTGTCTATCAGTATCTCCCGGAGTTTGCTCAAGATAATGTCCAGTAAATTGGTCATACCACCCAGTCCTCTCAACCTCTGTCATTGCCTTCTGCCTTCACTCTTTCCCAGCCTCAGAGTCTTTTTTCAGTGAGTTGGCTCTTTGCATCAGGTGGCTGAAGTATTGGAGCTTCAGCATCAGTCCTTGCAGTGAATATTCAGGGTTGATTTCCTTTAGGATTGACTGATCTGATCTTGCTGTCCAAGGGGCTCTCGGGCCTCTTCTGCAGGACCACAGTCTGAAAGCATCGATTTACTCCTCCGTACATGTTTGTCTGGTTCTGCATTGAACAGGATCCACGTGGTCCCTGTTTTCCTAGAGCTGAAGCATGTATGCTAAGTCGCTTCAGTCGTGTTCGACTCTTTGCAACCCCATGGATTGTAGCCCGCCAGGCTCCTCTGTCCATGGGATTCTCCAGGCAAGAGTATTGGAGTGGGCTGCCATGCCTTTCTCCAGGGGATGATGCCAGAGTCCGTCATTTTGTTGCCTGTTTGCTGTTTGGTCGCTGTAAGTCGTGTCTGACTCTTCCGTGACTCCGTGGAGGCTCATCTGTCCATGGGATTCTCCAGGAAAGAATACTGGAGTGAGCTTCCATTTCCTTCTCCAGGAGATCTTCCCAACCCAGGGACTGAACCCACGTCTCCTGAATGGGCAGGCGGATTCTTTACCACTAAGCCACCAGGGAATTACCTCCAAATTTAGGGCCTTAAAACAACAAACATATGTTATCTCCTAGTTTCTGTGGCCAGGAATCTGGACATGATTTGGCTAGATGGCTCTGGTTCAAGGTCTCTTACTTGGCTACAGAGTGTAGGTCAGAGCTGTGGTTGGAGGCTCCACTGGGGAAGAATCCACTTCCAAGTTCAGCCGTGTGCACTCGGGTAGGATTCTGCCCCCTGAGGGTTGTTGCACTGAGGACCTTGGTTCTTTGCAGGTAGTTGGCTAGAGACCTCACTCAGTTCCTTGTCCCGGAGCCTCTCCACTGGGTATTTACAACCCCATCACTTTGGCCATATTGTCTTTGTCAGAAAAGAGTCATTTTGGGCCAGTGCACAGTCATGGGCTGGGGAGCCATCTCAGAAATTGCTTACCTCCATCAGGTTGCCATTCTTTTATTTTTACTTTATTTTCTGGCCACCGTTCTTGAGCCTATATGTTAATTCAGCTGTATTGTTCCAGCAGAAGTGAACCTCAATTCTTTGATCTTGTGAGGAATCAGGTAGTTTTAAAGGGAAAATGAATTCATTGAAATCTCACAGTGCTTCACACCATTGTCCATGTTACTGTTTTATGAGTAAATTTTATTTTGTAATTGGCAGATAATTGCTTTACAATGTTGTGCTGGTTTCTGCCCTCCAACAGTGTGAATCAGCCATAAGTGTACGTACGTTCCCCTCCCTCCTGAACCTCTGTCCCACCTCCCACCCCATCCCACCCCTTGATTGTCACAGAGCACCAGGCTGAGCTCCCTGTGTCACACAGCAGCTCTCCAATCCTGTCTGTTTTACATGTGGTAATGTATTTGTTTCAGTGCTTCTCTTTCAATTCATCCCACCCTTTCCTTCCCCTGCTGTATCCATTTCTGAGAGATTGTTCTAGAACTTGGATTGCCTAGGTCCTGCTTGGGCATTCCTGGTCAATGGAGAGCCCCGCAGGCCTTGTGTATTTCCAGTTTTCTCCCTCTGGTCCGTTTCCCTCGCCACTTGAGACCGAACTGAGTGTTGTCACCACTGCTTGAACTGCACTTGACCGGTTTCATCACAGCACCCTGCCCCCAGCTCTTTCTCCCTCTTCTTTCTCCTTTTGCTTCTGAATCATTTTTTTTTTCTTAATTCCCAAAAGACCCAGTGATTGAGTATATAAAAGATATGTTTCTGCCTTTTCTCAGGATAATAACAGAATAATATGTGGGTAATATTGTGGTTAGAGTTGAAGATTGGGTCAGTTGAAGGTTAAAAGTAAGTTTTCTGAGAATACGTACAAGGCCATTAACATGCCACTGGGAAATCAAGAGTTTTACTCCAGTTATTATTAGGTATTTTCTCCTCATGTTTTAGACCCATTGGAGAATTTCGGGTAGCATTCCAGTTTTATTTTTCTGTAGCATGTATATCCTACATTGGGCCGACTTGATTTGTTGTGTTTCATGGGCATACTTGTTTTTGGTTGTAGCAGAACTTGATGGTGTTTGGTTTAAGCCATAGCAAAAACCCTCCTCAGTTAAAGTAGGCAAGAAAGGATGTTTATCCTTGTTTGTTGGTTTGAAAGTATGCTCTGGCTGTGGAAATCTTTGAAATTCATTTTCCACGCTCTGTCCCCTTCTCTCCTGGTTTTAGAGGCATTTTCCTTTCATGAATAAGTAAATTGAAATTATGAAATGTTTTATTTTTGGCTACGTGGCATGGCAAAATGTTTAAGAAAACATAACTTAGTGCTTTTAAATCTAAATTGTAATTAATTTTTTTTCCTCCAGAGGGATAATGGATATGACTTTTTGCTTACATCTTGGTTTTCATGATTAAATAGTCAAGTTAGTAAAAGTCTTTGGCTCTCAATCCAGTCTTTATGTTATATACTCCTTGAGGATGAAACATAGATTCTTCATTGTCTGAATGAATTGCACATAAATTAGGAAGCTGTATAAAAGAGGATGTATTTATACAAGTTAAACTGTGAAAGGAGACTTCTATTTTTTGGCCTGTTACAAATGTTAGTGATGTTTAGAGAATTACTACAAGCAGTAGTTTTCAAACATGAGGGTGCTCAAGCCTTATTTCAGGCAACCGAGGTCTTATCATTAGAGAATCTAATTGGGATCCTGATTGATTTTAAAAAATATATTTATTTATTTATTTGCCTGCATTAAGTCTTAGTTGTGTGCAGGGTCTTTTTTTTCTTTTGCATTAAAAATTTTATTTTTAATTGGAGGATAATTACTTTACAATATTGTGTTGGTTTCTGCCATGAATCAGCCATAGGTATACACGTGTCTCTCCCTCCCTCCCACCTGAGTTTGATCCCTGGTCCAGGAACTAGATCCCACGTGCTTTAACTAAGAGTTCACATGTGGCAAGTAAATGATCCTGCATGCTGGGAATGAAACTACCATGCAGAATCTTCAGTTGTGGCATGTGCCCTCTTAGTTATGGTATGTGGGATCTAGTTCCTGGATCAGGGATTGAACCCTGCCTCACCCTCCAATTTTGGGAGTATGGAGTGTTGGTCACTGGACCACCAGGGAAGTCCCTGATTGATTTTTTTAATTAGTCCTTCACCCTGGGAACTTTATTTCTGGCACACACCCCAAACAGTTGGGAAATCCTTTAGTGTGAAATAGTTTTACATTTGAAATTGGTTATCTCATTTGATCCTTCATCTAGCTAATCTTACCTGTTAAAAACCAGAGTAATTTGTTTATAGCATTGTATGTTACTGGAAAAAGAGTTTTCATGGTGAAGAATTTCTTTCCTCCAGAATAAAAATGGGCAGAATGTACAGAAAACTTAAGGCAACTAGGATCATGTGTTTCTTTATGAACCCACTATGTGATTGAGCTATAGGTTGATCCTGAATTTGTTATTTAATGTTTTTAATTATTAGAGAGATACATTATAATTCAGTTAATAGGATCAATATAAATAGTACATCATGAGAAATGATGGGCTGGATGAAGCACAAGCTGGAATCAAGATTGCCAGGAGAAATATCAATAACCTCAAATATGCAGATGATACCACCCTCATGGCAAGAAAGTAAAGAAGAACTAAAGAGCCTCTTGATGAAAGTGAAAGAGGAGAGTGAAAAACTTGACTTAAAGCTCAACATTCAGAAAACTAAGATCATGACATCTGGTCCCATCACTTCATGGCAGATAGATGGGGAAACAGTGGAAACAGTGAGAGACTTTATTTTTTGGGCTCCAAACACATTGCAGATGGTGACTGCAGCCATGAAATTAAAAGACGCTTGCTCCTAGGAAGGAAAGTTACGACCAACCTAGACAGCATATTAAAAAGCAGAAACATTTCTTTGCCAACAAATGTCCATCTAGTCAAAGCTATGGTTTTTCCAGTGGTCATGTATGGATGTGAGAGTTGGACTATAAAGAAAGCTGAGCACCAAGAATTGATGGTTTTGAACTGTGGTGTCAGAGAAGACTCTTTAGAGTCCTTTGGACTGTAAGGAGATCCAACCAGTCCATCCTAAAGGAAATCAGTCCTGAATATTCATTGGAAGGACTAAAACTGCAACTCCAATACTTTGGCCACCTGATGCGAAGAGCTGATTCATTTGAAAAGACCCTGATGCTGGGAAAGATTGAAGGTGGGAGGAGAAGGGGATGACAGAGGATGAGATGGTTGGATGGTATCACCAACTCAATGGACATGAGTTTGAGTAGACTCTGGGAGTTGGTGATGGACAGGGAGGCCAGGCGTGCTGCAGTCCATGGGGTCGCAAAGAGTCGGACATGACTGAGCGACTGAACTGAACTGATGGCCCTACATGTTAGCCAGTGGAAATAATTTCAAAACAAAAGACTTATAAAAATCTCTCTATAACATGTTCACAGTTAAGCACCTCTGTGAAGTTTGTTACTGTACCATCACACCTTGATTGAAATATTATCTCTTTTTAAGTATTTGAGGCTTGCTAGAGTTAATAATTCTTTACTGAAATCATGTTTTATATATTGCCTTCTTGGTAATTAAGTTAATGGCTCAGATATTATGACTTCTAATCATAGTGCAATGTCCAGCTTGACTTGGAGGAAGAGAACTCGGACTTCATTTTCATTTCAGTCAAGAGGACCAGCAGTAGAGAATTAAAAGATGCCTTGTTTTTTAATTTGAGAGTATGCTCTGGCTTCAGAAATCATTGAAATTTATTTTCCATGCTGTGTCCCCTTCTCTCCTGCTTGTTTTAGAGTCATTCTCCTTTCGTGAATAAGTAAGTTGAGATTATGAACGGTATTTTAATTGTGAAAACCCAGGGAAATTGTGGATAATTATAAAGCATATAGTTCACATAGGTCTCCCTTTTATGTCCTCTTCATTATGATAGCATTCTCAAGTGGGTAGTGGTTCATTTCATTCACCTTAAATCCATTCTGAAGTCATTTATTTTCAGCAGATTTATAGTGTTTCCTGGGTGTGTTTATTTACGGCTTCATCCTTTAGTCTGTAATTTCATTAGGTAAGTTTCCTTACTGATTAGATTAAAAATGTAATTGCCTGCATTTTTCCTTTCCTGGTTCCCTCATTTCCTCCTGATTCTACTTTTCTCCCATGTGGTTTATAACTCTTGAGTCTTTAGGCTCCTGTCGCACTTTAAAGAAGCCATATGTTTAAGTGAGTAACAATGAATTAACAAAGGACAGTGCTGAAAGCTGTCATGTGTTAGATCATGTGTTCAGAGTCTGGTTTTTGAATTTTCAGCTAAGTTTAAACCAGGCTGAGCTTGTCATCTGGTTGTTGTAGAAGTAATTCCGATGTTTTAGGCAGTTTACCCTTTCTTAGGATTTTGGTTTTTACAGAGGGGCCCCATGGCTCCTTAGTTGCTGACACTGCTTGGCAGTTGGTGGTTATTCAACACATATTTATTGTGAATAAACACATGTCTCTACCTTGAACGTCTTTAATAAGACTGTTAGAAAAGTTATCCTCAAATAACTTAAGGCTGTTAAACTGCAGAGTGGAAGTGGTAAAAAACACCTGTCGGAAAGAATTTGGTGCCTACATCAGCAAAGCTTGAGCTATTGGCTAAGATCTGAAATAGATCTGCACTGTATGTGATCAGTGTATTCATGATTGCTTGATAAAATAGGATTCTGAGCACAGAATTCTTTCATTCTACTTATTAGTCAGTCTGTGATTTACTGGAAGGATGGGGAGGAGGATATTATAGGCTAGTAATTACTTGCTCTGCAGATTTTCTTGAGCCCATACTTGACTTTGAATTATTATCACCATGGTATGTTTAAAAAGTGCTTTGACATAAAGGGAATCATTTGCACAGCCTAGAAGTGTGTTATGTTTTGTTTTTAACTTAAGCAATGCTTTGGTTTTAGGCAAAGTTTGAACTCTTTCATATGTCATGTGGCCTCATCCTGGAGGTTACGGCATTATTATTAGGAGATAATATATTTAGCTTTTACAGACTCAGACGAGTAATTTCTGGGAACTCATTGAACAAAGGGCTAGATGTGGAAAGAAGAAAACTTACAGACATGTGAAATAGATGTTTAAAAGGTTATTGTGAATTCTTAGCAGTTCATAGAATACATGATTCAAGTGTTTGTGGTTACTATCAAGGGATGTATATATGCAGCTGGGCTCTAAAGGCTGAGCGCCAGAGAATTGATGCTTTCAAATTGTGGTGCTGGAGAAGACTCTTGAGAGTCTCTTAGACAGCAAGGAGATCAAACCAATCAATCCTAAGGGAAATCAACCCTGAATATTCATTGGAAGGACTGATGCTGAAGTTCCAATGCTTTGGCTACTTGACGTGAAGAGTCGACTCACCAGAAGAAACCTTGATGCGGGGAAAGATTGAAGGCAAAAGGTGAAGAGGGTAGGAGAGGATGAGATGGTTAGACAGCATCTTTGACTCAACAGACATGAATTTGAGCAAACACGGGGAGATAGTGAAGGATGGGGAGTGTGGTGGGCTGCAGTCCATGGGGTCACCAAGAGTTGGACACGACTTAGCGACTGAACAAGAACAAAAATATGAAGTGGTTTGGTTTTTTCCATGTTGTTTATTTCATTACATTGTTCTGTAGATTATATGGGAAACCATTTTCTCTCCTGTGACTTTGAAGTACTACTACTGATATCTTCCTTGCATTGGTTGCAATCAGTTAATCCCCTCTGTTGTCACTTCCCTCATAACTTTTTGCATTGAAGTTTTCTTTTTCTTAGTCTCTCTCTCTCCTGTAGGACTTCCAATCATTGCTTCTCCCAGATTGCTGCCTCAGTGTCGTTTAGAGCAGTCCTTGAGTTTTTAAAATTTTACCTGTGTAACTTCTGAGTTTGTTTTTTGATCTCTTTTTAAAAATATTTATTTATTTGCCTGCAGCAGGTCTTAGTTGCAGCGTGTGGGATCTTGGCATCATGTGAGATCTTTCATTGCAGCACACCGATTCTTTGATTGTGGTGACAGTGAAAGATAAGTCGCTTAGTCGTCTCCAACTCTTTGTGACCCCATGGACTGTAGCCCACCAGGCCCCTCCATCCATGGAATTTTCCAGGCAAGAGTATTGAAGTGGGTTGCCATTTCCTTCTCCAGGGATCTTTCCGGCCCAGGGATCGAACCCGGGTCTCCCGCATTGCAGGCAGATGCTTTACCATCTGAGCCAATTGTGGCTTGCGGCGAAGTTCCGGAGTTGCGGCATGCGGGCTCAGTGCATGGGCTTAGTTACTCTGAGGCATGTGGGATCTTCCCAGACCAGGGGTTGAACCCGTGTCCCTGCACTGGAGGGTGAATTCTTAATCACTTCACCACCAGGGAAGTCAGTTTTCTGGTCTTAAAATGCGGAAAGTTGTGCTTGTTTCCTGAGAGGGTATATTTGTTTCTTAGGGCTGCAATACAAATTACCACAGTCTGAGTGGCTTAAAGCAGGAAGGCATTCCCTCACAGTTTCGTTGGCCAGAAGTTCAAAGTCAAGGAGTCGGCAGAGCTGTGCAGCCTCTGAAGGCCCTGCGAGACCCTCCCTTGTCTCTAGCTTTGGGTGCCTGTTGGCATTCCTTGGCTTCTTAGGCTGGTAGCCAGTCACTCTAATCTGCCTTCATCCTCACTTTACTTTCTAGTGCATGTATGTGTGTGTAGAAGTCTCACTCTGCCTTGCTCTTGTATGTGTACTTTCATTGGATTTAGGGCCAACCCAGATAATCCAGGATGATCTCCTCATCTCGAGATCCTTAACTTAATTACATCTATAAAGACTCCTTTTCCAAATAAGATAACATTTGCAGGTCTGGGAATTAGGATGTGCACACACATCTTTTGGGGGGCCTCTGTTCAACCTGCTACAGAAGAATTAAATGAAATGTAATTCATAGCATTTAGCTCAGTGCCTGATGAATGGAGGTATTCAATTCATGTTGATTCATTTCCCTTCTCTTTAGAAACCCACGCCCTCCAACATTCCACACCTGGGATGATTTCTGAGTTATGCTCAATTCAGAGCCTTCCTGTTCCACCCCATCCCCCTTCTCTGCAGACCACAGTCTTCCTAACCTTCTACATCTGGGACTTTCTCACCTTCATTAATGTTACCACTACTTTTTTTAATGTTGAGAATAACCTAGTTAACTGGTCATAGGGAAGTATTTAAAATTATTTATTTTAGCTGTTGCATGTGAACTCTTGGTTGTGGCATGTGGGAACTAGTTCCCTGACCAGGGATCAAGCCCAGGTCCCCTGCATTGGAAACGTGGAGTCTTAGCCACTGGCCCACCAGGGAGGTCCCCATTAATGTTATTTCTCATCTTCACAGTGACCCCCGAGTCCTCTCCTCGCCTTTCTGTTTCTTCACACCATTTACGTCCTGGGACCGTTACAGCTTACTGTCCATTGCTGCCAGCGCTCCTCAGGTTGGATGGCTCATCTCCGAGTGTCCTCTGCAGCTGTGCCTCCGAGAGCCTCTGCTCGTGCCGTCCCACCAGTGGAGACGTTCTTCTCCCTCTTTCGCCTTACTCGCTTAGAGCCTTCACTTTAAATTCCTTCTTTCCTTGCTCTGCTCAGGTCATGCTGCGGTCCCTCCTGCCCAACAAAACGTCCCTTGACCTGGCTCTCTCTAACCTGTTCCAGCACTGGACTGCTTTCACTTTGTCTGCACAACTCTCTACTAATTTCTTTTTTTCCCCATTAGTTGGGTGAAACTGCTCTCTTGAAGGTTGACCAGGATCTAATAGCACTTTGATTTATTTGTTTTAAAAAATGTTTATTTGGCTGTATCAGGTCTTAGTTGTGGCATTTGGGATCTTGGATCTTTGCTGCAGCGTGTAGGAACTAGCTCCTTGACTAAGGATTGAACCCAGGCACCCCTGCATTGGGAGAGCAGAATCTTAGTACTGAACCACCAGGGAAGTCCCTGTAATATTATTTTAAAAGGCTGACTGGGATGGTGATGAAGAGTTGGGTTGCTGGAGCTGTCTGCTGGGGGTAAATCCTACTTCCACTACGTGCTAGTAAATTACTGTGTGACCTTGAGCAAATCACTGAACTCCATTTTCCTTATCTGTGAAATAGGAATATTAGTACCTTACAGGGTTGTCAATTAGTTTATATAAAGAATTTCTGAGGAGGCCCAGTAGAGTTAAGTGCTAGGTATTAGCTTTTCATTTTTCAAGCTTTTTTCTTTTTTTCCTTATTGTCTTTCTTCTTCTCTGTGTTGACATTTGTCATGGTTGACCATTCCCTTTTTCTTTTGTCCAGTGGCTTCTTCACTGTGTTCCAGCTCAGATTAATTCATCTTGAGGTCTTTTAGTTTTATATCTTCTATTTGTGGTCTGAACTCCACCTTCTTATCTCCTTTCTAGATAATTTTTCCTGTGGTAATTCATCACCATGGTTCCCACTTTTGCTTTTGTATGAACATTTCTCCCAATTGTATTTGTACCGCACTCTTCTTAGCTCTGCTGCTGCTAAGTCGCTTCAGTCGTGTCTGACTCTGTGCAACCCCATAGACGGCAGCCCACCAGGCTCCCCTGTCCGTGGGATCCTCCAGGCAAGAACACTGGAGTGGGTGGCCATTTCCTTCTCCAGTGCATGAAAAGTGAAAGTGAAATTGCTCAGTCATGTCTGACTCTTTGCGACCCCATGTACTACAGCCTACCAGGCTCCTCTGTCCATGGGGTTTTCCAGGCAAGAGTACTGGAGTAGGGTGCCATCGCCTTCTCCACGTCTTAGCTCTAGCACTGTGTTTATAATTGCGTGTGAGAATGTCTGACAACACAGTCTCCCTCTCAGAATCAGCTGTGCAGTTGACTTCTGATTTGTTAAAGGACCTGGAGATTGTGGCAGTCGGGAACAAGGATGTTGAGGTCAGAGGGATGTTGTGTTTGAGTCCTTCAAAGCCTAGGAAGCCTTTGCCAGATCACTGCAGACTGCAGAGCTCCTTGACTTGAATCCATTCTGTGCTTTGAAGGAGCGAAGCTGCATGTGGAAAAGGGTGTGGAGACACAACTTTACAGCAGATACATTCCCTAGTTTTCTCACGTTGAGAATGAGGCATGTTCATAACTCTCTTTCCTCATAAACCCAGGGTAAGATGCCTACAAGCTGTTGTAAAGTGTTGCTATTTTGAAGTGTTTTTCCCCGTAAGGTATAGCTTCCCTTCCAACCCCTGGAAAACAGACTAGGTAAATAAGCGAAATTTATGTCTCACAGTGCAGAGGCAAATAGCAAATGAACCAAATTAGAGAACATGACATCATTTTAATGAAGCAGGACTGGCTTTTAGTGTTCTTTTGTCTTGAGACCAAAGGGCAAGCATGGGAAAGAATTGCCTATTTTCTGAAATGTAGTCACTTGTAAAATGGAATAGAAAAATCTCTCTTTTTAAAAAACTATTTTTTGCAGCATTTGGGCTTCTTAATTCCCCTACCAGGGATCGACCCCTAGCCCCTTGAAGTGGAAGCATGGAGTCTTTACTACTGGACCACCAGGGTAGTCCCTGGAATAGAAATTTTAGACAAGGATTTCCTGGCTTGCCAATAAGACATTCTGTTTTACAACAATGATGATTAGCAGGCATGTAGAATTACCTGAGTGT
Organism: Budorcas taxicolor; assembly: GCF_023091745.1. NCBI lineage: Eukaryota > Metazoa > Chordata > Mammalia > Artiodactyla > Bovidae > Budorcas > Budorcas taxicolor. Next base: position 26,104,523 of record NC_068931.1, read on the forward strand.
GGGTTACTATAGTTTTATGATGTTTGGTAGTCAGTCTGGATTATTCCATGCTGGTTTCTTATGCCTTGAAACACTTTGACACATGGCCTTCCTCCTGTTAACAGTGCCTCTATTTAAATACAGCTTCATTCCTTAATGGGTTTTGATCTTTAGGGATTAAACCCATGAGGACCATTAACCTAAGCAATGTAACTCAATTAGCTGTGAATGATTTAAAATAAACTAATAGATTTTCTGTTTGGAGAGCTTGGTGTCTCACCTTTATTTTTTCTCCATCTGTCTAATGCATAGTAAACACATGCTTTTGGTAAATCACCCTTGTCGCAGGTGCCATCAGTAATCTTTTTTTTTCTTTTTTTCTTAACAGTTTGGTTACCTGATATTTTGAAAGTTTTTAGGAAAATTTGACTTTGTCCTTTTCTATGCTTGTTATCGTCCTTGTTTCCTAAATTTGACTTGGTTTCAAGATTTGGATTTGATTCCTGGGTGGGGAAAGATCCCCTGGAGGAGGGCATGGCAACCCACTCCAGTATTCTTGCCTGGAGGATCCCATGGTCAGAGGAGCCTGGCAGGCAATAGTCCATGGGGTTGCAAAGAGTTGGACACGACTGAGCGACTAAGCACACAAGATTCAAGCAGTTTTCCCTATTAGAGTAGGTATGTTAATTAAAAGAAAAAGCTATGTAGTTTGTGAAAATTCTGTTTCCAGGACACACATGTATTCTTACTTTGTGTATCCTTGTTTGGGGCAGTATTGTTTCTCCCAGTACTGATCTTGGCCTAATAACTCTTGACTCAGTCCTGCTTCTCCAGGTTTCTTTTTCGCCCCAGTTTGGTGCGTAACAGATAGTATAGGCTATTTACACCACTGGTAACAAATTTCATATATAATTTTAGGATTAAATGATCCAAGATAAGGGTAAAGTAGATGCTCGTAATCCATTTCATTTTTTCTCTGCGTCGTTTCAGTTGAAATCTTGGTTTAGGTAGAATTGCTAATGTCACTTTGGCTTTTCTTGAACATTTTACCACATTTTTGGTTGGCTGTTCTCTTTAGTTTCATTTTTTGCTTTGTCTCATCTGTCTTTGAAAGTCCACTAAAAAAACAGAAATTAATAAAAACTTGTGGGGTTTGTAAGCCTGGTTTAATAAATTCAAGCCTAAACAAGTTAGATCTAATTATAGGACTGATTTCCAGAGAGGATGTGGTGCATGTGTGCTAAGTCGCTCAGTCATGTCCGACTCTTGGCAACCCTGTGGATTGTCTGTCCATGGGATTCTCCAGGCAAGAATACTGGAGTGGGTTGCCATGCCCTTCTCTATGGGTTCTTCCTGACGCAAGAACTGAACCCATGTCTTAAATTTCCTGCATTGGCAGGCAGGTTCCGGACAGGCGCCTAAAAATGATTGAGCTGGAGCTTATGTGAAACCTGCGTTTCTCTCTTATGGATTAAAGGTGAAAAAAAAAAAAGTGTTAGTTTACTCCATTTCTCTGTTCTGTTTATTCTCTGCTCATTTGTACTTCGAGCAAGTTCAGATTTCAATAAAAGGAGAAAGGAGGTAGCAAACATTTTGCTCATCTCCCTGTGCCATCTCAAAGAGGCAGAACTGGGCCCAGAAAATGAGTTGGCATTTTTTATCTTTTAATTCAGCATTCATTTTTCAAGAGTGCCATTAGTGTGTTGAGAGGCAGCTTATCTTAAAATTGAAAGAGTCATTAACCAAGCCTTGCAGTTTCTTGGTTTTGCTGTGAAAATGAGCCTCCTCCTCTTGCCTGAATGGAGCTTATGATTTTTAGCTTTATGCCTGGAGCATTTAGCGTAGAAGGGGCTTCCAAGAAACCCGGTGTAGTACTGCCATTTTTAGGTGAGAGAGCTGAGATCTGGTGCACTGTCCAGAGTTACGCCCAGCACTAGCAGAATCAGGACCAAGAAGGAAAGGGTCTTGAGACTTCTGTGCTTTTCTGAGGAGGCCTGGCGTCTCAAAAGGCAGTGACTTTTGTAATCTTTGTCCAATTACCAGTTTCTCCCAGAGGAAAAAATAGAAATTATTCTTGAAGCACTTACCTTGGAGATTGAAATTAACAACTTGAAAATGCCGCGTTGATTTTTTAAAATGAGACCATTAATGATGTATTTAAATTTTTTTTTCTATTGAAGGACAGTTGCTTTACAGTACTGTGGAGGTCTCTGCTATACATGAATGTGAATCAGCCATGACTATGCGTGTATCATCCCACCCTTCTCGGTTATCGTAGAGCGCCAGGCTAGTTATCTGTTTTACACATGATGTATACATGTCAATGCTACTCTCTCCATTTGTCCCACCTCTTCTCCCGCTCTGTCCACAGCCCACTCTCTACGTCTGTGTCTCCGTTTCTTCTCTGTAAATAGGTTCATCGGTACTATTTCTAGATTGCATGCTGACGTGCTCAGTTGTGGCCAACTCTTTGCAACCCCATGGATTGTAGCCCGCCAGGTTCCTCTGTCCATGGAATTTTCCAGGCGAGAATACTGGAGTGGGTTGCCATTTCCTTCTCCGTTAGATTCCATATGAATGCTTTAATAGATGATATTATAGATGATAATAGATGATTTGTTTTTCTGACTTCACTCTGTGTAACAGGTTCTAGGTTCATCCACCTCACTACAACCAGCTCAGATTTGTCCCTTTTGAGGGTTGAGTTATATTCCATTGTGTATAGGTACCATGTCTGCTTCACCTATTCCTCTGTCATTGGCCGTCTAGGTTGCTCCCATGTGCTGGCTATTGTAAATAGTGCTGCCACGTTGATTTTGATTTTGTCTGCTTTTACAATCCTGGTAGGTAGATTTGTGATTGAGAGTGTAAAATTTCAGGTAATCAAGAGAAATTGCCAAAAGAGATTGTGATTCGAGATTATCCTATGTGTGCCCCTCAACACTGAGAATTTGAAAGATCCGTATCCAGATTAGACATGGTGATTTGTGACATATGTTTATGATTCATGAGGGAATTTTTATCTCTGTGGAGTCGTTGGTTTGAGGGTATTAATACAAAATTAGAGGAAATGAATTTTAGGATTATGTGGTTGAATGTGGTAAAGAATGCCTTTCTGAAATTCCTGAGTATATTTTATAGTGGAAAATCATATGTGGATAAAGGAATTATGATACTTTGGATTGTTCATTTAGTCTCATTCTAGTTGACGGATGGATATTACTACTTTTAATTTTTCATTTTAGTGTTTTTTAAAAGGAGTTTGTTTTTGTGAGTTTTTGATAATGGGAAATAGTAATTTTATATTTGTTTTCCCTGTTCGATGTACTGATTGAATCAGTTCGGGTCTGTTGAGCAGTTCCTCAATTCTGAATATTATTTTTTTAATTTAAAAAAGCTAATTGAGTCATGTCATTCTTTTTTTTTTTCTTTTATAGCCAACACATATCTCTTTATGGTACAAGCTCGAGGAATAATGTTAAGAGAAAATGTGAAAACAATAGGACATATGATCAGACTGTACACAAATAAAAACACTACACTCAACGGTACAGGTAAGACTGCTTCCTGCTTTAATTTTGCTTTACTTCTGCTTCTTAGCCTTGTCATCATAAATTAGTAAACCAAATCTCTTCATCTTTGTCTTGCCTCCAAGTAACTTCCTGTTAAAGAGGAAGGTCTCCTGACTGCACTGGGAGGGCCCTTCACTGTGAGGACTGTCAAGTATTTTAGGACGTAAAAGATGTGATCACCCAGGTGATGGGGTTTTGTATAAAGATACTTAGGTTAATTCTTGAAAGCATAAGCAAAATATGAAAAATAACCTGTATTTTTCAATTCACCTTCCATATTAAAGACAAATTAACCACAAAGAGAGTCATTTGTACATCTTAGCCCTGCTGCCATCTCTCTTCATGCCCATTTTAATTCCTAAGATGATTTGCCAACTTTGTGTAGAAAATACTTGTTTCAGTTGCAGAAGAGTGTTAATCATTGTATGGCATTTTTAGGAGCAAAAGGAAGAAATCATATAACATTGGAAATCAGTAGCTGCTCTTGCCTTTTTAAAATATAACTTGAAGATTCTCCATCAGAATCACAGGAAGTTAAAGCCTCAGTAATAGGCCCAACTCATGATTTAATGACGGTAGAGCTAATGTGAGTAGCTCTCCTGTTGTGGAAGAATGCATGTGCTCCTCTGTGGCAGTGTTCTCCACATTGTCTCTGGAAGCTGTATTAGATGCTGTTTTAAGGGTTCAGTGGCTGATTGTCACTTGTTGCATCCACTGTATTATTTTAAGCAGTTAAAATTCAAGATTTAACTTATGTCACCAGTTCTTCATTCATTGTGTCACTATAAATCACACACACACACCCCCAACTTGCTAATAGGAAGTCCCTGTCCCTCCCAGTCATAGGTACATTTTCTTAAAATGTATGTTAAGGTGGGTAATAGTTTTAGACCCTTCTCAGATCTCAAGACTGTTGCATATTGATTCTTAATTTCAGTGTCACACATGCTTCTACAAAATCTTTTCTAGTCATTTGCCTAATTTGTGCTTTGATGCCACCAATCAATGTTTTTTAATCACCCTTAATTTTCTTCTTCCTTTTAACTTTAAAGAAATTTCCTTCAGAAGGATGGTCTCATCTGAGTTGGTATTTTAATAGTACAGTGAAAGTCTCATGAACTGGTCTTCTGCCTGAGTTAGTCTTCTGAATAATAGGTCAATTTTAGAGTTGAAACATTTTAAAAGCTTCACTGGGATTTGTCCTGGTTGAATAAGTTGGTTGTGAAAGTGTTCATTAAAAGTTCGTTCAACTGAACAGAAGTATTAAGCATCTTTAGGTTACTGTATTTGTGTGAGTGAGTGCTTATAAAATCTATGTATAATTAGGTTCTTTTCCCAGGGTGTGAATAAGTTATATGTGTGAGTATTGTGCTTCATTAGGAGAATTAGTTATTTGGGCAAGATGAACCCCACCTCCAACCCCAACTGCAATACTTCACAACTGAAAGGAAATTCCCTCCTCCCCTCACTAAATCAGAGTTTCAGTGAAGACCAAACAACGAATGTATCCTTTGATTAAAGTTTGCTTTTTATGAACCTTTGGAAGCCTTTCAGTTGGTTCCTTTACTGATGGTGCAGCTCTTCTCAGGAAACTGTCATTGTCAGTTAGGAATTGGGTTTGGTTGTAAGAGAAAGCTGACTACAGTGGTTTAAACACACGAGGCTTATGCTCTTGTGTAAATGAAGTCTGGAGGTTGGATAACTTCCTTTTGTTGAGAAACTCTTCACACACTTTCCCCTTCTGCTCTGTCATGTTTCACAGGCTGAGACACTGGGGGTCTCCGGGCTTCATTCTGGTCTTGGGTCATTAGAAGGAGCACTGGAAGAAAGGGAAAAGAAACAGTTCCCCCTTGGTAAAGATCCTTCCCAGACGTCCCACGTGGTAATTTCACTCATGGCTTGTTGCTGTTGTTCAGTTGCTAAGTTGTGTGTGACTCTACGGCCCCATGGACGGCAGCGTGCCAGGCTTCCCTGTCCTTTACTGTCTCCTGGAATTTCCTCAGGTTCATGTCCACTGAGTCAGTGCCGCTGTCTCATGCTCTGCCTCCTCTTCTCCCCTTGCCTTCAGTCTCTCTCAGCGTTAGACTCTTTCGCAATGAATTAGCTCTTTGCATCAGGTAGCCTAAGTATTGGAGCTTCAGCATCAGCTTCAGTCCTTCCAGTGAACATTCAGGGTTGATTTCCTTTAGGGTTGACTGGTCTGGTCTTGTTGCAGTCCAAGCAGGAGACTCTCAAGAGTCTTCTCCAGCACCACAGTTCAGAAGCATTGAGTGTTCAGCACCCAGCCTTCTTTATGGTCCAACTTCACATCTGTACATGACTACTGGAAAAACCTTGGAAGAAAAGTTATGACCAACCCAGATAGTATGTTCAAAAGCAGAGACATTACTTTGCCGGCTAAGGTCTGTCTAGTCAAGGCTATGGTTTTTCCTGTGGTCATGTATGGATGTGAGAGTTGGACTGTAAAGAAGGCTGAGCACCGAAGAATTGATGCTTTTGCACTGTGATGTTGGAGAAGACTCTTGAGAGTCCCTTGGACTGCAAGGAGATCAAACCAGTCCATTCCGAAGGCGATCAACCCTGAGATTTCTTCGGAAGGAATGATGCTAAAGCTGAAACTCCAGTACTTTGGCCACCTCATGTGAAGAGTTGACTCATTGGAAAAGGCTCTGATGCTGGGAGGGATTGGGGGCAGAAGGAGAAGGGGACGACAGAGGATGAGATGGCTGGATGGCATCACTGCCTTGATGGACGTGAGTCTGAGTGAACTCCGGGAGTTGGTGATGGACAGGGAGGCCTGGCGTGCTGCGATTCATGGGGCTGCAAAGAGTCGGACACGACTGAGCGACTGCACTGAACTGGAAAAACCATAGTTTTGACTATACAGACCTTTGTCAGCAAAGTGACATACTTAATTGTGAGGGCGACTGGGAATGATAGTCTTTGAGCTGGGCTCCTGATGCTCTGAATGAAATTGGGATTCTGTCCGTGGTGGCTCAGACAGTAAAAAATCTACCTGCAATGCAGGAGATGTGGATTGGGAAGATCCCTTGGAGAAAGGAATGGCAACCCAGTCTAGTATTTTTGCCTGGAGAATCCCATGGACAGAGGAGCCTGGCAGTCTACAGTCCATGGGACTACAAAGATTCAGACACGACTGAGTAACACTTTCATTCTACCTAGGAAGAAAGGGAAAATGGAGTTTGAATACGTAGCTATGAAGCACTGCCGTGTTCATTTATATTGAGCAGCTAGTATAGTTAATACTCAGCTTGATATTGGAGATACAACATGAAGAGAAACATCTTTTCGAAGCTGTGCTTTCCAACAGCATGGTCTTTCTCCCACATTGCCACATTACATTTTTTAGGGAAAATAATCTTGAAATAATCTTGAAACTTGAGATCTAGAAGGACCATTAGAGATCACTTGCTTCAACCCCATTATTATACATCTGGGACGACAGAGCCCAGATGAAGTGACCGACCCAGGGCTGCACAGCTTGTAACTGGTCAACCAGGGCGAGAGCTTGTCTTCCCTACTGCTGATGTTCTCTGGTTTAAGGATCAAAAGATTCTGGATCTAGTACTTGTTGTTATACCAACTAACCTGTGAATATTTAAAAGATTCTGCAAGTTCTTTATGCCCAGCTTTTTCATTTACCTTGTTTCATAGAATTATAAGACTAAAATGAAAATCTGGCATGTAGCATTCACTGTAAAAGGCAGATATTATTGTAAGTCAGGTCCAAATCTTTTGCAACCCTGTGGACTATAGCCTGCTAGGTTCCTCTGTCCCTGGGATCCTGGGCAAGAATCATGGAGTGGGTTGCCGTTTCCTTCTCCCGGGGGTCTTCCTGACTCAGAGATTGAATCCAAATCTCCTGAATCAGCATGGAGATTCTTTACCACTGAGTCACCAGGAAAGCCCCAAAGGCAGATAGTACAATTCAAAAATAAAGGATTCCTACCTCCCCCACCCCCCACCCCCAAAAAGAATAAAAGATCTTCATTTTATGGAAGATCTCTAGGAGATCTTCTGGGAGAGTTGGAACTGTAAATAGCTACTTATAATGCAGTGATTTATTTCTGTGCAGATGTGTACAGATAAAATCTGCCCAAAAGGAGACAGTGGTCAGTAAGGTGTACAAAGGACTAATTGGGCTCCAGGGAAGAGTTGAGGAATATGTATTGACTCACTGAAAATTTGTCACTTAGATTAGATCTTTAAAATACTCATCATAAGAAAAAAATATGTAACCATGTGATGGATGTTAATTAATTAGCCTGGTGATAATCATTTCACAATACATCCAAGTATCAAATCATTATGTGGTACACTTTAAACAATACAGTGTTACATGCCAATAAAACTAGTTAGCAAAAAGCATAATATTTAACACTTAGTGGCAAATTGTGATATTTCTAAGTACATTTAATTCCAAATAGGATTTTTTAACCTGTGCGTGACATTCTGAAGCATCAAGTGTAAAGTGATTTACATAAAACTTTTGTAAAGAAATCATGTACTTTTATAATCAGATGGTACCTTGCCTGGGAGTCAGTCAAATTAGGAAAACAAAATGTATTCAGTGGGCAGTTATCAGAACGGATGACAAAGGTCACGTGCTGTTAGAGCCAGTAGGCCTGTTAGGAATAAGCCAGCACACTTCCTCATTTGGCGGGTGCATGGTGGGAGGCCCTCGGACTTGGCCAGCCTGACATGGCAAGCAGTAAATAGACCAGAACACTCCCTGGGTTTCCATTACCTGCTTTAAGCCGCAGGGGAAACAAAGCCCTGGAGAGGGCTCGTTTGGCCTGTTCTCCTAAGATCCAGTGAGAGCCAAGGAGGGGCTTGTCTAACAGTTTTCACTCTGGGTTCCTTTTTTTTTTCCGGTGTAGCTCTGAAAGGGAGGAAGAAGGCAGGGGCCCAGGTCTCACTGTGTTTTCATCCGTTCATTAGATGAAATAGTGTCTGCATTTTACAACGGTTGTGGTAGATCGGCCTCTGGAGCGTGTGTCATGCATCACCTTTTAAAGCTCCTGGGTTTTGAAGCTGGGGGTGTGCCACATGGGCCTCAGCACTTTGGTAGAAATAACAATTTTGTGGGTTTATTACATCATAGTCTCCCAGAGTTTAAATCATTGTTGGCCACATTCTCAGTTGTGAAGTATTCATTTGTAGTAAGTGTCTTCTGTGTTGTAGATGCTGTATTAGATCTTAGAAATCAAAGGCAATTTGATTTCAATTAAAAGAGATTTACAGACATGGCAAGGGGGTGCATAGTTCTTATATACACAATACACTGGGATGATGTAACTACCACTGGATGCATTACTGAAGGGTACAGACATTTTTATTAGCCTGACAATGAGTTAATGCTCTTGTGAGCATTTATAAGGATGTTGTCAAGAGTCACATGTTTTAGCTAAAAAACTTTCTATTTAAAGGATAAAATTTAATGATACTGCATGTCTCTGAGGGTTTTTTAAAATTGATTCTTTATAAATTGATAAAAGGGATCCATGGTTTCTTTCGTGACAAATTCAGTCATTTAAGCATGAAAATAAAAAGTGAAAACAATCCTCCAGCCCTCCCATTGACACGAGACTCCCCAGAGAGAGCCATGTTAACAGTCTGTTTTGCAGAGAGGTCTGCAGAGCTTTAAACCTTTGTGACTTGGATGTGGATTTAGAGTCAGAGTCTGTGGCTAAAAGAGGGGGCCCGGGCTTTAATGACAAGAATTAATAAATTATGTATAGTAAGAAAATGCTCTTATTTAAATTTATATGACATTAAGAAATTACTTTGGGATTGTGTGTTAATATTTGTCTTCTTTAGGATTATAAGAAAATGGGCCTTTGGACCACAGAAAGGCAGTGGACTCCCAGGGACAAGCTTATTTATCTTCTATTTTCAGCTCCTACAAATGCACAGTACAGAGTAGATGCTTGGCTGGCATCATTTGAGTTCCCAGTAAAAGGAGAAGAGTTTGTTTGTTTTACTAGAAATTTGATATATATATATATATCTACAGTTTTTAAAGGATTTTGAAAAAAGAATCAGAACTTTACTGGACTTCCTGACATTTATTTTGAAGCTTCCCAGGTGACGCTAGTGGTAAAGAACCTGCCTGCCATTGCAGGAGATGAGGGTTTGTTCCCTGGGTTGAGAAGATCTCCTGGAGAAGGAAATGGCAACCCATTCTGGAATTCTTGCCTGGAGAATCCCATGGACAGAGGAGCCTGGCGGGCTACAGTCCATAGGGTCACAGAAAGACAGACATGATTGAAGTGACTCGGCACGCACACTTGTGTCATGCTTTAGTTCAGTTCAGTGGCTCAGTCGTGTCTGACTCTTTGTGACCCCGTGAATCGCAGCACGCCAGGCCTCCCTGTCTATCACCAACTCCCGGAGTTCACCCAAACTCATGTGCATCGAGTCACTGATGCCATCCAGCCATCTCATCCCCTGTCCCCTTCTCCTTCTGCCCCCAATCCCTCCCAGCATCAGGGTCTTTTCCAGTGAGTCAGCTCTTCACATCAGGTGGCCAAAGTATTGGAGTTTCAGTTTCAGCATCCGTCCTTCCAGTGAATACCCAGGACTGATCTCCTTTAGGATGGACTGGTTGGATCTGTTTGCAGTCCAAGGGACTCTCAAGAGCCTTCTCCAACACCATAATTCAAAAGCATCAATTCCTCGGTGCTCAGCTTTTTTCACAGTCCAACTCTCACATCCATACATGACCACTGGAAAAACCGTAGCTTTGACTAAACGGACCTTTGTTGGCAAAGTAATGTCTCTGCTTTTGAATATGCTGTCTAGGTTGGTCATAACTCTTTTCTTCCAAGGAGTAAGCGTCTTTTAATTTCATGGCTGCAGTCACCATCTGTCGTGATTTTGGAGCCCAAAAAAAAAAAAAGTCTGACACTGTTTCCACTGTTTCCCCATCAATTTGTCATGAAGTGATGGGACCAGATGCCATGATGTTAGTTTTCTGAATGTTGAGCTTTAAGCCAACTTTTTCACTCTCCTCTTTCACTTTTCATCAAGAGGCTTTTTAGTTCCTCTTCACTTTCTGCCATAAGGGTGGTGTCATCTGCATATCTGAGTTGATTGATATTTCTCCCGGCAATCTTGATTCCAGCTTGTGCTTCTTCCAGCCCAGCATTTCCCATGATGTACTCTGCATATAAGTTAAATAAGCAGGGTGACAATATACAGCCTTGACGTACTCCTTTTCCTATTTGGAACCAGTCTGTTGTTCCATGTCCAGTTCTAACTGTTGCTTCCTGACCTGCATACAGGTTTCTCAGGAGACAGGTCAGGTGGTCTGGTATTTCCATCTCTTGAAGAGTTTTCCACAGTTTATTGTGATCCACACAGTCAAAGGCTTTGACATAGTCAATAAAGCAGAAATAGATGTTTTTCTGGAACTCTCTTGCTTTTTCGATGAGCCAGCGGATGTTGACAATTTGATCTCTGGTTCCTCTGCCTTTTCTAAAACCAGCTTGAACATCTGGAACTTCGTATCTTTAAATCTTTCGGATATCTATGGATGAGATACAGGTGTGGCCTCCTAGAGGGGTTTGTTTTTGTCGTTTTTGTCTGTCCCTGCATGTATTGGCATAAAAACGGGTTATGTCCACTGAACCCCTCAGTCCTCTGTCTTAAAGGGCTTTCCTTACCAAATGGTCTGCAGGCTTCCCTGGAGAAAGGCGTGAGTCGGAGAGGACTTTGTTACTGGGGCTTTCTCACTTTCTGGTGGAATAGGTCTTAGCCACTGTACCGTCACTGGGCCCTATTTGTCACGTTGAGGTTTTCTGGTAATACACTTACCTTCAAACCTGACTGACAACTTGCCAAATTCATGAGGAGTTTCCACTTATTAATAAGGGGCTCTGGTCTGCAGGCCCCCTCCCAGCAGGTAGGCCTGAAGGGTGTGTGTCTTTGCTCCAAAGTGTCTTCCTGGCTCCCAGGCTGCATCTCCATCTACTGTTGTTTTTTCTTTTTTTTTTTTAAGAATGTCTTCAGTTTACTTTGTTATTTATTGGTCACACCTGTGGCTTGCAGAGCTTTGTTCCCTGACGAGGGATTGAACCTGGGCCCTTGGCAGTGAAAACAAGAAATCTTAACCACTGGACCGCCAGGGAATTCCCTTCATTGTATTTTGATGATGCATGAATGTTTGTTAGGTCGTGACATGGACCAGAGGTATTTAGGTTTCTTTGATTCTTCTCAGGTGCTTCATATTCAATTTCCAGGAGTCTGCGGTGAGAAGGTTTAACTTTTGCAGTTCAGTAAGCCTGTGATTTTGACCCTCACTCTTCTGCTTGCTGGTCACTGGTAGGCAGACCTCCCTTTTAAGTCATATGTCCATTTTCCCCTTTCCTAATTCTCTTCTTGCTGGCCAGTTCTTATAGGAATGCCTTTTTCATTAGAGCAGATTACTGAGGACTGAAATAAAGTCTTCGTATTTTCCAAAGTGGCTGCTGGAACTTTATTTCCTGTGGGTACAGAGTTTGTGATCCAGAAGAGAGACAGTGGTGTAATCAGCTGTTTCCATTTCTCGGCTCTTACTGTGTGCTGGTCTCATTCTCTTAGGCCGGCTTCGTCTTGCAGAGCAGGAAGCTATCAGGTCATGGTTCCCAGATTTGGATCTCAGAATTGCTCGGAACTTTGTTCCAGAAAGGGACTGAGACGTGATCTCCTCAGTTCCAAGTTAAAAAATTCCGAAGGCTCTTGATTGTTCCAGGTTGAGGGGCTCATTTCTAAAGCAGTCACTCCCAGCTGAAGTTCCTGAATATGCATATGGACTTGGGGTTGTTCTGAGCACTTTGTACACTTACCTTTCTGAAATCTGAAAATGACAACAGGAGGCAGGTGCAGAAGAGAAACTTTTCTTCTCTTGCTTTGTACCACCAAGCTAGTGTGTGTTGGCGCAGGATTTGAACTCAGTACTTGATTTTGGCACTCTAAACCAGTACCTCTGTGTTCCATAATTTGCTGACTCTAAAAATAATAGACCTAATGTAATAACAGCTCCAGGGTGCTCCAGAAACTGCAGCCCACGGGTTGGGTATGACCAATTTAAGACTTTTAACTGGGCTGTATTGCAGAAGCTAGTTGAGTGGGTAAATCTCAGTTTCTTAAGTGTGAGGCGGTGAGGAAAACATTACTCCCACCGTCTACTCTCTTTGGCTGCAAATGCAGCGTGCTGTGGCCATGTGGGTGTCCAGAGCACCCTGGGCTGCCTGATAGCGGTGATCATCCCCCTGGAGCACTTTGTATATATATTAATATACATGTATATATATTACTGTATTTTATTTTTGGCTGTGCTGGGTTTTCATTGCTGCACGTGGGCCTTCTCTAGTTGTGGCAAGCAGGGGCTACTCTTTGTTGTGGTGCACGGGCTTCTCATTGTGGTGGCTTCCTTGGCCAGGGGGTTAAGAATCTCCCTGCCAGTGCAGGGGACACCAGTTTGATCCCTGGTTGGGGAAGATCCCACATGCCACAGGGCAACTAAGCCCAAGCACCACAACTGCTGAGCCCACGCTCTCGCCCCCCTGGTATACTTTCACTCCCCCTTTGCATCTAGCTCGGCTGGGGGAGGGATGGGAGCAGGTGTTTTCTGCTGGTGGCAAATGCGTCTGCTGTGTGTGTACACGCACGGACCCGGCTGCTCTGCTCCCAGACTCATCCCAGGGTCCCCAGGGAAATCATGCTGAGAGGTCCCTTCTGGCAGCCGTAAAGGGTGAATGGGAGAGCAGTCCTGGCAGGTGTAGTTTGCTTTTCCTGAGTTCTTTCTAGATAATTGCCTTTTAAGTGCTGCTGTGGATCGCAGAGTGTAGTCTTTACACAGTGACAGCCACATATTTCATACTAGGAGCAAAGCAAAAGGCAATTTTTTGGTCGTAACTTTTTTTTCCTCTCTCTCTCTGTCTAAGATTATCCTGAGGGCAATAATTCAAGTGATTATCTTGTTCAAACAACAACATATCTTCCGGAAAACTTCACGTATTCACCATACCTCCCCTGCCCAGAAAAACTGCCTTACATGCGTAAGTTTCATCTCGTTTTCACTTCAAGTATGTGCTTGTATTATAATAACATAATAAAATTCACATGGTTTGAGCACACCACCCTTAGGTCATTATCAGGGTGCTCATGTTCATATCGTGTAGCATGTTATTATATTTGACTTTTGGGGGGGTGCAGAGCAATTTTTTTGTAGTGAAGAGGAGGATTGAAAACCTGAAGAAAAGCTTTTCACTTACCCAGAAATAACCTCTGTTGTGAGTTTCATGTGTATTCTTAAAATTACTCTTAGAGTGACTTTAATATCTTTTATATAGATAGAAAATTAGAATATTGCAAAGGCTTTAAGAATTTATATAAGTGGTTTTAAAACTGCATTTTTTCCTGTAACTTGCTTTCTTAGTTATTTTTTGAGAACTGTCCATGTTGATACATTTATTGTCATTAACTATCATGCAGTATAAAAAAGTGAACTGTGTGCATGTGTGCTCAGTCGTGGCCGACCCCATGGACTGTAGCCCTCCAGGCTCCTCTGTCCGTGGGATTTTCCAGGCAAGAATACTGGAGTGGGTTGCCATGTCCTTCTCCAGGGGCTCTCCCGACCCAGGAATCAAACCTGCATCTCCTGTGTCTCCTGCCTAGCAGGTGGCTTGTTCACCACCAAGCCACGGGGGAAGCCCACTGTAGAGTGTATTTTTGAATAAATGTATGATATTTCATTTACCTTTCTCTCTGCTGATGAAAATTTAGTTTGTTTCTAATACTTTGCTATCACAAAGCAGCGCTGTAAGGACAGCATCAGGCATTTCCTTGTGCCTAGAAGCGTTATTGCTGGGCTGGCTGGCAAGGTTGCACTCCCCAGCAGCTATCCCCATTGATATCCCCAGGAGCAAAGCACGAATGCATTGCTCTGATACTGATGGACTTTTAAGATTTTTGCCTTTCTTATGGATAAAACACTTTTTGCTATTACGATAAATTTAAAAAGATATCTTGTCTAAGTGTTTACTTTTCTTCATTACTAGCGGCCTTGAGTGACTTTTCCTGTGTTTGTGAGTGGTTTTGAATTTTCTCCCCTGTGACTCAGTCACTGCTTTATTGGTTCCTTATTGGTTAGTTAGATTTTTGTATGGATCAGTGGGAGTTTTTTATATATTCTAGCGGTGTCCTAGTGTCTGCTATTTGTGTTGTAATTGGCTTGTCTTTTCATTTTGTTTATGAAATCATGTATTTTAAAATTATGTTTCTAAGTGTATCAATCACATTAAGGCTTTCACTTTTTTTTGGTCTCAAGAAAGCTTTCCTTGTTACCCAAAAGCCATATAAATACTCTCTTATTTACTTCTAATAATTTTGTTTTATATTTTTGTGTATAATGTGAGATAAGGGCAAGATACTATGTCTTTTTTTCAAAATTATGAAGATAATACATTATCATTAAAAAAAAAAAAAGCTCTATAATCACTCAGAAGCCACGGAGCTGTTATTTGCAGGTTTTCATTGTTTGTGTCTGCACCTCCCCCGCCCTGCTTTTAAGCATACTTCATACATATAAGTTAGTATCTTGATCTTTATATAGTTAAAATTTAAATAAACATTATTTGGAATTGCTTATTTTTAATGTCCTAAGTAAGTGTGTTTTTATGTCTTTATATAACTTTTCTTTATTGAGGAAGTTAGCCTGGCGTATTTATAGGATTTTTCAGTGTATTTTTGATAGATAGTGTATAACTATAATTAAAAGTAAGAGTCACCTTTTCTCACCATCTAAGGCCATGGCTCTCACACTTTGGGTGCATCAGAATCTCTGGACAGTCTTGTAAAGTGCACGTTTCTGTGCCCAGCCCTCAGAGTTCTGGTCAGTAGATGTGGAGTGGGGTGTGAGAAGTTTCACTTCTAACAAGCTGCCAGGTCACGTTGATGTTGGTGATCCTTGGGCCACAGACCCACTGATCTGGAATCAATCTTGGTTGCGCTGTAGCCTGGGGAACGTTTATAATTCTTGGGCCCAACCCCTGAGTTTCTGATTTTTATTAATTGAATGTGAGGCCTCAGGTTTTTTTTTTTAATTAATTAGTTTATTTTGGCTGTGCTGGGTTTTTCTTGCTGCGAGGGCTTTTCTCTAGTTGCGGTGAGTGGGGGCTACTCTAGCTGCAGAGCTGGGGCTCCTCGTCGCTCTGGCTTCTCTTATTGCGGAGCACAGGCTCTGGGGGGCACGGGCTTCAGTTGTTGCAGCGTGTGGACTCAGCAGTTGCGGCTCCTGGGCTCTAGGGCACAGGCTCAGTAGTTGTGGCTCACGGGTTTGGTTGCCTCTCGACATGCAGCGTCTTCCTGGACCAGGGATCGAACTTGTGTCTCCTGCACTGGCAAGTGGATCCTTTACTACTGAGCCATCAGGGAAGCCTGGGGCCTCAGTATTGTTTTTTTTTTTTTTTTTCAAATCTCAGTTGATTCTAGTACTGTAACCTTCTTTGCTGCTGCTGCTAAGTCGCTTCAGTCGTGTCTGACTCTGTGCAACCCCATAGACGGCAGCCCACCAGACTCCCCCGTCCCTGGGATTCTCCAGGCAAGAACACTCGAGTGGGTTGCCATTGCCTTCTCCAGTGCATGAAAGTGAAAAGTGAAAGTGAAGTCGCTCAGTCACATTGGACTCTTCGCGACCCCGTGGACTGCAGCCTACCAGGCTCCTCCGTCCATGGGATTTTCCAGGCAGGAGTACTGGAGTGCGGTGCCAGTGCCTTCCAGTACTGTCCCATAATAGGGACTGAAGCTGTGGTTTTTGTGCCTGTATATTTGTCAACTTTGTCATTGCAGTTTAGGCCTTCTAAAAATGAATGTTTCTGTCTGTGCAGTGCTGGAACCACTGGGTGATGCTCTGTTGAAATATTGATTATAATAATTTCATTTTCATAATTTGCATATTCAGGGGTTGAGAGTTTTAGGAAGTCTTTCTGTTCTTGATTTAGCTGCCGCTTTCTTAATTAGTGCTTTGTGGGTGCTAATTGAAGTCTTGTTTCGGAGCATCTGCTGGCCAGGCCGTCCTGTCCCCCGTCCTGTCCCCACCCTGTCCCCCAGCCCCGTAACTCATGAACGCTCCTGTCAGGGGCTTGAAAGATGGCATCACAGCTGCCCTCCCTGCCTTTCTCGGAATGTCTTGGTGCTCCTGCTCGTTCCCTCTGCTTCCATCAGTCTTAAATTCTTTTGAAGAAGAAGATCATATCAATTTGACCAGTTACTTTTTCACAGAAGGACTTTTCAGGGTTCTGTCGGCTTTGCGTCCAGCTCCAATCCCTTGTCCAGTTAGCTGTGGCCAGCATGATGGGACGTTTAACAGAAAATATCGTCACATGCAGAAACTCCTGAGGAGGGGGCCACGGGCACAGCTACCACATTGAGGCTTCTACCAAGAAGGCTGGTTTGAGCCACCCTGGAGACCCCTTCACTAGCCTTGTGACCGCTGCACAGTTGAGCCTGTTTGCCTGTCTGTAAAATCTGGAATCATATGTGAACTTCATGAGGATAAAGAGAAGCACAGCGCCGGAAGCTTGGTGGTTGTTAATTTGCTATTCCCTCTCCTTTTCCTCATTCCTTTGAATGATGGAGCCAGATTTTACAATGATCAGGGGCGTAAGAAACCTAGGAGAAATGTGTAGAGTGAAGGCATTTATTTTTACTTATCTATGCATCCTTAAATTTTTTTTTAATTAGCAGATTTTTTTCCCATCGGTGACAGAGAAAAGCATAATAAAATACCTAATTATAAAAATCTTGTCATAATGTCACACAAAGTGATTGAATTCCATACCTCCCCAAGTAATAGTTAAGGAGAGGCTGTGTAAAAAGAGAAAAGGAAAGATATAAGCATCTGAATGCAGAGTTCCAAAGAATAGCAAGAAGAGATAAGAAAGCCTTCTTCAGCGATCAATGCAAAGAAATAGAGGAAAACAACAGAATGGGAAAGACTAGAGATCTCCTCAAGAAAATTAGAGACACCAAGGGAACATTTCATGCAAAGATGGGCTTGATAAAGGACAGAAATGGTATGGCCCTAACAGAACCAGAAGATGTTAAGAAGAGGTGGCAAGAATACACGGAAGAACTGTACAAAAAAGATCTTCACGACCCAGATAATCATGATGATGTGATCACTAATCTAGAGCCAGACATCTTGGAATGTGAAGTCAAATGGGCCTTAGAAAGCATCACTATGAACAAAGCTAGTGGAGGTGATGGCATTCCAGTTGAGCTGTTTCAAATCCTGAAAGATGATGCTGTGACAGTGCTGCACTCAATATGCCAGCAAATTTGGAAAACTCAGCAGTGGCCACAGGACTGGAAAAGGTCACTTTTCATTCCAATTCCAAAGAAAGGCAATGCCAAAGAATGCTTAAACTACCGCACAATTGCACTCATCTCACATGCTAGTAAAGTAATGCTCAAAATTCTCCAAGCCAGGCTTCAGCAATACGTGAACCGTGAACTCCCTGATGTTCAAGCTGGTTTTAGAAAAGGCAGAGGAACCAGAGATCAAATTGCCAACATCCGCTGGATCATCGAAAAAGCCAGAGAGTTCCAGAAAAACATGTATTTCTGCTTTCTTGACTATGCCAAAGCCTTTGACTGTGTGGATCACAATAAACTGTGGAAAATTCTGAAAGAGATGGGAATACCAGACCACCTAACCTGTTAGCCTCTTGAGAAATCTGTATGCAGGTCAGGAAGCAACAGTTAGAACTGGACATGGAACAACAGACTGGTTCCAAATAGGAAAAGGAGTATGTCAAGACTGTATATTGTCACCCTGCTTATTTAACTTCTTTGCAGAGTACATCATGAGAAATGCTGGACTGGAAGAAACATAAGCTGGAATCAAGATTGCCAGGAGAAATATCAATCATCTCAGCTATGCAGATGACACCACCCTTCTGGCAGAAAGTGAAGAGGAACTAAAAAGCCTCTTGATGAAAGTGAAAGAGGAGAGTGAAAAAGTTGGCTTAAAGCTCAACATTCAGAAAACAAAGATCATGGCATCTGGTCCCATCACTTCATGGGAAATAGATGGGGAAACAGTAGAAACAGTGTCAGACTTTATTTTTGGGGGCTCCAAAATCACGACAGATGGTGACTGCAGCCATGAAATTAAAAGACACTTACGCCTTGGAAGAAAAGTTATGACCAACCTAGATAGTATGTTCAAAAGCAGAGACATTACTTTGCCAACTAAGGTCCGTCTAGTCAAGGCTATGGTTTTTCCAGTGGTCATGTATGGATGTGAGAGTTGGACTATGAAGAAGGTTGAGCGCCAAAGAATTGATGCTTTTGGACTGTGGTGTTGGAGAAGACTCTTGAGAGTCCCTTGGACTGCGAGGACATCCAACCAGTCCATTCTGAAGGAGATCAGCCCTGGGATTTCTTTGGAAGGAATGATGCTAAAGCTGAAGCTCCAGTACTTTGGCCACCTGATGTGAAGAGTTGACTCACTGGAAAAGACTATGATGCTGGGAGGGATTGGGAGCAGGAGGAGAAGGGGACGACAGAGAATGAGATGGCTGGATGGCATCACGGACTCGATGGACATGAGTCTGAGTGAACTCCGGGAGATGGTGATGGACAGGGAGGCCTGGCGTGCTGCGATTCATGGGGTCGCAAAGAGTCGGACACGACTGAGCGACTGAACTGAACTGAACTGTGTAAAAAGATGATCTACTTAGATGAAAACCATTCAGGTAGGAGTGATACTGAATTTCCCTGTAATCACTGAAAATAAGGTTAGGGCTTAAAGTTGTTGTTTGATTATCTAGCTGTAACTTTTTTGATTTTTCTGGCACTTTATTACCATAAAGAGTTAACTTCTCCAGTTGGAATTCACATACAGTTGACTGCATGGGTTTCAGCATTTATTTCACAGTCAATTACATTATAAAATCTATTTTAGGTATTATTTATGCAATATGAGTGAATACTTCTTTATTGTTAGGGTTTATAGATTCTCCAGAGGGCAAATCCACTTTCAGCTTTATTAAGTTTACAGGAGACTTTCCGTAGTCACCTGAAGAGGGAATGGCAACACACTCCAGTATTCTTGCCTGGAGAATTCCATGGACAGAGGGGAGCCTGGCGGGCCACAGTCCTTGGGGTTGCAGAGTCAGACAGGACTGAGTGCCTGAGCAAGCACTCCGTATTAATAATATTCACTTTATCTGGAGCTGAAAAATAATGCTTAGTATTGATGTTTTGATTTGTCTGTGTGAGGTTAGTGATAGAAAATGTCAGCTGTACACTCTGCATTAAAATGAAGACATACTTGCCTGTAGATTTCCCGTCATTCAATTCCTATTCAAAGAGAGTGCCTCTGTAGTGACCCCGTAATGCATTTCGTCCTAGCGTTTTTGGAATAGTTGCCTTTGTGGTTTAACGTTGATAGTTTCTATGGTTGCTAGCCTTAGGACTACAACAAAAGCCACAAGGACTTTTTGAGATGAGTTTAAATAGTTCAAGTGAAAAATGAGCAGAGAGGGAAAAGATAAGCAAATAAACTTCAGACAAGCTCAAGTAGTGCTTACTGTAACAAACCGTCATGCCTGTGTTTATCGTAGAGAAAAGCCACGGGAGCCGTTGCAGAGCAGGCGACACACCCAGAGAAGAGGTTGTGACAAAAGGGAGATAGCACTTGCTTCTGTAAGGAAAGAGACACTTCAGAGAGAGGGGGCATGCTGAAAGTGGGTCTCGCAGGATGGTTTAGTAGATAGCTGAAGGGGCAGCTTGTAGGCACAGGAGGCTCTGTATCCTGAGAGTGGGGAGTGGTCGGCTATGACTGGGGTGGGTGTGTTGTGGGACGTGTGGGAAGTGAGGCTACACAGCAAGGTGAAATAGTCGTAGTCTCAGTCACTCAGTCGTGTCTGACTCTTCACGACACCATGGACTGTAGCCCGCCAGGCTCCTCTGTCCATGGAATTCCCCAGGCAAGAATCCTGGAGTGGGTAGCCATTCCCTTCTCCAGGGGATCTTCCCAGCCCAGGGTCTTCTGCATTGCAGGCAGATTCTTTACCATCTGAGCCACTGTGTAAAGGACTCACCAGTCTGAGGGCTGCCTGGGTCTCATGAATTGCTGGGCATCCATGCGGTGGGCATCAGGGGAGTGGAGCCCTGAGCGCGTGTGCAGAGGGTTCACTTCCAGCCGGGGTGCATCTCTAAAGGTGCATGGTTTTCCAAGAATCCAGGGACAGAAACGGGTAAAACAAAGCAGAAAACACTACTTTGGGAAATGTAACCTTTACCTGCTTTCAGGAGATGCATGGTGGGACTAGGACAGGACTTCAGAAAGGTGCTTCGGATGAGCAGTTGAGATTGAACAAGAGTGGGGAAGTACCAGGCCCTGTAAGAGCCACACGGAGCTCCCCATGGCCTGGAGGAGCGGCTGGGGTACGTGCCGGGCAGTGGTGCTAAAGAGAAGAGAGATGCTTTTGGTCCGATGTGGTGACCAACTGAGGAATCAGGGTTGATTTCCAGGTTTTGGCTCAGTGGTGGTTAACCGAAAGGCAGATGGCAGGATAAACCTCACACTTGGGAGAATGGGGAAATGAATGAGTTCGGTGTTGGGCTTCTTCTGTTGAAAGCTCAGGAGACTTTGTTTGGGATCTGAATTTTTTCAGAGAGATCTGGGCTGGAGGTGGTAGCAAGTGAGCCTGGAAGAAGGCTGCATATGAGTGGGCCCTTGAAGAAAATCAGAGCCCGAGGGTCAGCAAAGAAGGGAAAGAAGCCAGGGAAGGCGGGGGGTGGGGGTCAGGGGACGTGTCCCGAAGGACAAGGAGTAGGCTCTGCCTTGTCCCGTATCTCAGAGCAGTAAAGGGAGTGTCTGTGAGAGGCTGTTGAACTGGGCACATCTTACACTCACGGGACCACAGCCAGCATGATTCAGTGGGGTGGTGACATGAGAAGCCAGGTATCCTGTCCTGAGAAGGCCAGGTATCCTGACCCAGAAGCGTGTAAAAACTAGTTGGTTTAAAACAAAGAAGTTCAGGATTTCCCTGGCGGTCCAGTGGTTAGGACTCAGCGCTTCCATGCAGTGGGGTGCAAGTTCAACCCCTGGTCAGGGAACTAAGATCCTTACACGCCTCAGGTCATGACCAAAAAGAAGTTTTGTGGGAAAGGGAAGGAGACTTGGGGGAAGGAGTCTGTGGACGAAGTGGTGTTAAGGGAAGAACGATTTAGGAGGAGATGGACTTAAGTGAGTTTTAAGCTCTGCGGGGGAGGACGCTGTGGACAGACTGAGATGCGAGTGAAGGGAGGAGGAGGGAGGTGTCCAGGGAGCCCGGATCATGGCGAAAGTGGCAGGAGACAGAATGTGCTCCTGGGGAGGCACTGGTAGGGACTAGGAGGAACACCGCCTCCTCCAAGCAGGAGTGAGACCCATTTGGAGATGAGGGGGAGAAAAGTCCAGGGGGCTCAGCCCTGTTGCTTCTACGTTCCCAATGGAGTAGGGACCACATGCATATGAGGGGTCGGCCACGAAGGACCGGGTAGCGTGAACCATGAGATGCAAAATATTTAAAAAGTAGTTGTAGGGAATGCAAAGTGGAGTCAATAAATCATATATTAAAAGGTGCTGACTCACCTGTTAGCCAAGAGAGCCCTCCCCACACAGGGGTGGTCAGAAGCTACAGATAATGTGACTCTCGTTTCTGTTGAAAGCTTATTCTGTTTAAGGCAATCAGTTGGGTCCTATCACCTCAATGATGAGTTTAATCTATGTGCTTACTTGATTTTCTGGGGGGAAGAATTTGAGTGGCATTTCTCAGGTGATAAATTTGAGCATGGGAAATTGTTGAGCAGATGTGGCAGGTCAGGAAGGGAGGGAAAATAACAGTGTCTGAGTATCTGGGTGTGTCTTAGTCTGTTTGGGGTGCTAAAGCAAAAATACCATAGACTGGATTACTTAAACAGCAGATATTTATTTCTCAGTTTTGGTGGTTGGACATCTGAGTTCAGAGTGTCAGCAGGTTTGATAACTGATGAGAGCCTGATTGCTGGTTCATTGATGGCTGTCTTCTTGCTTGGCATCATGTGGTGGAAGGGGTAAGGGGTCTCTCTGGGGTCTCTTCTATAAGGGTACTAATCCCATTCATGAGGGCCTCATCCTCATGATGTAATCACTCCCCAAAGGCCCTGCCTTCTAACACCGTCACATTTGAGGTTAGGATTTTGCCATGTGAATTCGGAGGTGGGGGACCACATACATTCAGCCCATTTCTCCACAGGTGTGCTGTGATTGGGTGAAACTCATGGAGCTGTGTTGCTCCAAGTGTGGTCCAGAGATGATCAATGTGTGCCAGAAGCAGTGAGGAGGAGCGTTAAAAATGCAGGCCTCTAAGCCAGCAGTCCCCACCCTTTTTGGCACCAGAGGCTGGTTTTGTGGAAGACAGTTATTCCTTGGAATGGTTGGGGGATGGTTTCAGGATGATTCAAGCGCACTACATTTATTGTGCACTTGTTTCCATTATTACACCAGCTCCACCTCAGATCATCAGGCATTAGATCCCAGAAGTTGGGGACCCCTGCTCTAAGCCAAAGCTCAGAGCCGTAAAGAAAGGTTTCTGGGTTGCCAACCACAGGATGTAACTTGATTGGGTTAAAGAGGAAAGGGAATCCATAAAGAGATATCAGGCAGCCCCAGAAAACCTGGGTGGCTGCGGAGTTCAGTTCAGAGGCTGAGCAGCCAGAGCAAGGCCCAGACCACTCTGGGAAGAATCTCCTGCCGCCATGTGGCTGGGATCGCAGCTCCTGCTACGCCTGTGTAGGTCTGGGGACCAGAGGTGCCACTTCTGGGGCCCCTGACACCAGAAGCTTCTGCCGTCACTGTGACGTCTGCTTCAGCGTCACCATCTGTACATCTCATCACTTGACTCCTTCTCTCTGCTGAGAGGTTGGGAGAGGTTCTAGCTTCTTCCTCTGGGAGGCAGGACTCAACAGTGGGCAGTTGTGCAAGCCCTGAAATGTGTTGACATGTAAAGCTGGCTGCCCACAAATGTGACCATTTACTGACACAGGAGCTCTGAGAATGGGCCCGAGACCTTCTTTCTCAACAGGCAGGACTGGTGATCCTCAGCCACTCCACCAAAGTTAGCTATTGCTTTTTTAGGAGACCAGGGAGACAGAAAAAATGGGGAGACAGCAGAGAGAACTTAAAGCCAGGACTGGCTGGCTGTCACTGCTGACGCTGCCAGTCATTCTAGGTGACGGTGGGGCTCAGGGTGTGAATTCAGAGCTGATGTTACCAGGAGGATGTCCAGGGAAGGAGGTGAATGTCGCTGAATGTGGCTGCATTTTGGAAGGTAGTTTGGCTAAAAGCCAGAAACTTCAAAGGAGGTAAATTTATGAAAAAAGAAAGTAATGATTTTTTATGAAGTGTAGGTAAAAGTCTACAGTGTACCTTCTTATTTGCCTCACCCCAACCTTGTGGATCTCAGAGACTAAGCAATGAGCACGGTTTGAGAAGAATAGTGTTTCACTTAAAATGAAGAGTTGGGGTGATATCCTAGAAAGACGTTCCCTACAGTATATGGGAAACTTCTCTGCCAGAGTAGGAGATGTGGGTTTAATCCCTAGGTTGGGAAGATCCCCTGGGGGAAGAAATTGCTACCCACTCCAGTGTTCTTGCCTGGGAAAGCCCAAGGACAGAGGAGCCTGGTGGGCTACCGTCCAGGGGGTCTCAGAGAGTCGGACACGACTGAGGGACTAACACTTTCACTATGCTGTTTTCCGTGGTGATTATACCAGTTGACATTCCCACCAATAGTGTTGGCGGGTGGAACACTTTCTTGAGTGAAACACCAGGTATGTAAGGAGATGAGAGTAGCCTTGGTGGGTACCGTGGGAGGAGGGACTTGGGGTCCCACCACAGGCTCACCTGTGAGGTTCTTTCCTCTGAGGGTAGTTTGGAAACCGTGTCACCACTCGCTCACCTGTGAAGTGCCTCTTCCTGGCCACTCTCTATAATTTGTCCCTTTTCCTTCACTTTCTGTGCACAGGAATAAGTATTTTTTTCTGATACCACGTGTTGAGTAGCTGCGGCTGGTGTATGAAGTTAATAATAGGCAGATTATGACCTGTTTGAATAAAGGGGCATAAGCTCCTGACACGTGGTTGGCGGGGAGCTCCCTCAGCATCAGAGCTTCTACTCTGGGGAAGTGGGACCCACAGGATTGTTTTGATTCAAGGTGCCATTTCAATACACCTCACACGGAAAGAAGAGTCACGAGGTTTATTACTCATGGGCAGGGGCACAGAGAGCTGGTGGAAGGGTGGCTTGCCACCCCCGGAGGTAGAGAGCAGGCACCAGGGATCTGTTGCTGATAAGGTGGTTGGGGCAGAGGTCACTGAGTTTTCTTGGCCTTAGTTCTAAGTGGTTGTTATTAAAGGGGCCTCTGGAAAAGCAAAGTGGGAGCTTTTTGGCAGGAATCCCAAACTCAACCCCTTATCTGAATGTCCAGACTCAGGATGTGAGCAGGGTTATCACACCGTGAAATGCCGAGGCAGCAGCTCAGGAAAACAAAGGTTGTTTTTCTCATCACAATTGATCCCGTGATGCCTCAGCATTATTAATCTTCAGGGCAGATCACAGACACTGTGTGAATGGTGGAGATATTAAAGGCCATTGGCAAGGGTGTTGTTCACCAGCACACAAAGCAGAAATGCCATTGGCAGTATCAATAGACAAATGCCAGTTTGCAGTCCCGTCTGTAGCCACCCACTCTATTATTTGGGGTCCAGCCAAAAAAATTAAGCCCTTGGATAACGTTCAGGTAGGTATTTGATTTAAAAACCCAGGCGAGATTGTGGAATACTAGTACCTATTGGGCCATCTTTTGAATGTTTGCGTAAAGTTTGTGTGGAATTATTGACGTACACACAGAGAGGGTTCCCCTTACAGCGTGCACACACCTTCTTCCTGGGCCACTGAGTACACCATTTGTGCTAAAGAATCTCACTGCCGCTGCTGCTGCCTGAAGGCTGGGCTTTGTGCGGTGTGCTTGGCCGTGGTGGCTCACAGGTTGGGGTTTGCTGTAATGACGTGTTGTTTGGTGCCCAGAGCGGTGGCACCTTGAGTCACCTCAGTCCCATTGAGGGAGGGAGGTGGCTGACCTACTGCCAGTGTAATGGCCTGAATGTCTCAGGCTTTGACATGAAGTGGCAGACAAAGAATTGCGGGATTCTGTTCAGTGATGCAGGTGTTCCCAGGGAGACTGAACGGCCCTGGTGTGAAAACAGGGGTGCAGGGAAGTGGAGGGAAGGAGGAGAAGTCAGGGGTCTTCCCCAGATGGCTGCGGTGAGACCCAAGATGGCGGAGATTGTACTCCTTGGGACCAGGTCTGGGTCCTAGGACTCCATGAGTGTGGTCAGGGCATCCATAGCTGTGCCAGGAAAGGGTCGGGGTAGATGGCCACCACCAGGAGGTTGTTAAGAAAGATGGTTTCAGTAGTGACATCTGTTGTCCTACTTGTTATGCCTCATAACGGTGCCCTTCACGTCTGTTTGGAGCAGTTCCAGGGAAGCAATGCAATTTGGCCTCCAGTGTCAGTGAGAACATCCCACTGGATAATTAGAGAACAGGTGATCATCCCCCAGAGGAAGGGACAAGTTCAGGGACCTGCAGGGTCCCTAGGGCAGGGGTCTTGGTGGCTGTCACTCTCAGGGATCAGGTGTGGGATCCTGGGTTCTGCTTCTGGGATGTAGCACCGCAAGAGGTGACAGCAGCTTCCTCCAGGATGGGACCGCTGTCTGCTGAAGAGCACCTGGACAGAGGCGTCTAACTTGTGTTCAGCTGTCCCAAGGTTAAGTCACCAGGGACCTGGATCTCCGGAGCTCCAGTACGGAGCCTGTCGCTCATCTCATGAGGGAGGCTGAGCTTCTTACTTCTGTCTCTGTAGGCTTGGAAGGGTCTCTTTCTCTGTAAACAGAGCCCGGAACCAGTTCCAAAGACTTCTAAGAGCCAATTGGTGCCCTCTCCCTCTCCCTTTGAATGAATTTTCTTAAAAAAAAAACACACAAAACTCTTGCATTTCTATCATGGTATAGCTAGGTGTCTCATTCCTCACTCACACTGGCCATTGCTGGACCTTTTGGTATATGCTGCATAGTAACAAGGAACACCTGGGGCAGAAGTCACCCCTTCTCCAACTCCTGTGCTGCCACCTCCCATTCCAGGGGGTCCCAGTCGACCACCGAGGGATTGGGACCCGCCTCTACTAGTGCAGCATTAACAGACACATTTGGGAAAGCTCCAGACACTGAGAACATAGGTTCATAACTTGCTATGTGCGTATGCCACCAGTAATGCCCAGACCATGAGGATCTTACAAGCTTCCAGTAGTAGTTGTTTTTTTTTCTAGTATTTATTTATTTGACCGTGCCTGGCGTTAGTTGCGGCATGTGGGATCTAGTTCCCTGACCAGGGATTGAGCCCGGATTCTCTATACAATGGGAGCATGGAGTCTTAGCCACTCGACCGCCAGGGAAGTCCCTCTAGTAGTTTTTTCACCTCCTCTGGGGGCTTGGGAGGAGCTGGTACCCAGGGCTTGGGGCCCCACTTTCAACAGTGTATGATGCACTTGCCTCCTGGGTGCCATGAAGGCCCTGGTAGAGCTGCACCTCTCAAGGGTTAGAGCAGCTCTCCAAGCTCAGCACTCAGTCCTGACCCAACACAGCGGCCCCGTAGCTGGCCTCCCCCTCTGGCTCCAGGGCTCCAGGGAGCTCTCCTTGGCTCCTAGAGCCTCAGGGCCCATGCCTCCGCCCCTGCCCAGAGAGAGAGGGGCAGAGCCCTACCATCCAGCGCCCAGACTTCCACAGGTGGTTATAGCCGATCACCTTCACAGCCGACGCCAGGTGGGGTCTCATTCAGAGAATAAAGTGACGTAGAGGCGCTTCAGCCTAGGGGCTGCTGGCCGGGCTCTGCGGGGGAAGCTGACCCGGCACAGCACCAGCAGTTCGGCAGGGGAGGGAGGCTTCTCTGCCAGGCCTGGCATCAGCGACACACAGCAACTCAGAGGAGCCGACCTCCAGCCAGCAGTGGTTCCTTCCCCGAGAGACTGAACAACCTGGAGGAGGAAGTTAGCCGTTTGCAACTCCTCGGCATCTAGGAGTATGGGGCCCCAGCCGTACCCACCATCCCATCCTCCTTCTCAAGTGTATTGAGCAGCTGGAGCTGGTGTATTAAGAACATGGAGATGATGACCTCCTGAATGAGGGGGCACTGGCCACCCATACTGGTTGGCAGGTGGCTCCCTTAGCATCTGAGCTCTCACTTGGGGGAAGTGGAGCTCGGGGGTCATTTTGATGGAAGGTGCAGTTTCAGTACACCACAAAAAGGAAGTAGAGTCTCAGGATTTACTCACAGATTCCAGAGGGGGCCAGGGCCCAGGGAGCTGCGGGGTGGGGGCCGCCCTCCGTCCCAGCTCACCAGCCAGCAAATGGAGAGCAGGACAACATGCACCTGTCACTTAAAGGTGGTTGGGGTGGAGGCTTAACTCTGAGTGTTTATTTGAGAGCTTCCCCAGGAAAAGCAGAGTGATGGGCATTTTGCACTCAAGTTCTTATCTAAATGTCCAGACTCCGGGTGTGAGCAGGGTGGTCACACTGTGAAATGCATAGGCAGCAACTCAGAAAGAAATGGCTGTGTTTTCAGAGAAACAGAAGTTGGTTTTTCTCATCAACCCACCCCACCCCACCTCCGCTAATCAGTGTTTATTTTTCCTTCTCTCTTTGTGACCACACTCTTGCTGTTCCCAATGGTGGTGGTGTCTATCCTGGAGCCTGTCCCCCACCCCTTCATACCCACCCCCCAGTAGGGAGGTTGTTATTACTCCTGGCATGACAACCTCATGCCACTGGGTCATGTTTGGCCTTCAGCCCGTAAGATATTAAGATTTCAGAGCAAAGAGCAATAAGCAAATAGAAAAGATGCTGAGGGTCTCTGAGGAATGTGAATGGGGGGGCTGCTGTGGGGAGGAAGGTGAACTTCGGATGCCTCAGGCATCAGAGATTGTTAAGTGATGGACACTGAAGCCCCCTCCCCCATTGAGGAGAAAGATATAAGGCCCACCTCTTAATTTGCTGGCGCATGTGTGTTCAAAATGAAAATTAAACTACAAATAATGCTGGAGCAGACTGCTGACAGTAATGATGATTGCAGCTGTTGAAGCTATAAAGCTGGGCAAAAGGCAAAAAAATTGGTTTAACAGTGCATAAAGAATACCAACTTAGGTTCCTTATGTGAACTACTTATTTAGTCTAATTACTATCATTTGGGGAATCATGCATACCAAGAAATGCATCAGATTTACTTGTGTGGATTTTATCTGATTACAGTTATAGATTCTGTTTCTGTCAGCTGAGTCATGAGAGTCTATGCTCACATCGACTGGTGGATCTTGCATTTGATCTGTCCTTCCTCTGCAAGTTCACAGATTAGGTAAATCTGCCCTTTCTAAGATTAGCTACTTTGCATGTCTTGTCACAGCACACATTAGAGGAACAGACGCGAGAGGATTTTAGATTTTTTCCTAGCTTACTCTATGTAGCAAAGCCATTTGCGTTTTGAAATACTTCTTTCTAGTGTGCCTGCCAGTGCAGGAGATCCAAGAGATGCTGGTTCAATCCCTGGGTGGGGAAGATCCCCTGGAGTAGGAAATAGCAATTCACTCCAGTATCTCGCCTGGAAAAGCCCATGGACAGAGGAGCCTGGAGGACTATAGTCCACAAGGTTGCATAGAGTCAGACATGACCGAGAATGCACACAACAAATGAAACAAGTAGTGCCTAAGTGCTTAATGGTAGTGACTGTGTTCCTGCCTCGTTAGGTTGAGGAGGGAGATGGGAAGACGGGTGGCTGTGAAATCTTACAGAATAGAAAGTAGCAGGAGGAAAGGAAAGGGGCTCTCTCGAAGAGCGACCGTGTGTTTTTCAGTTGTCCCTTGGTATCTGAGGGGCATTGGATCAAGGGCCAAAATATGAGGATGCTCATGTCCTTACCTTACTCTGTCGGCCCTCCACATGTAGGCTCTGCATTCACAGATTTCAGCCAACCTCATGGATACATGCACTTCCCTGGTGGCTCAGACGGTAAAGCTTCTGTCTACAATGCAGGAGACCCGGGTTCGAGCCCTGGATTGGGAAGATCCCCTGGAGAAGGAAATGGCAATCCACTCTAATACTATTGCCTGGAAAATCCCATGGACAGAGTAGCCTGGTAGGCCCCAGTCAGTGGGGTCGCAAAGAGTTGGACATGACTGAGTGACTTCACTTCACATGGATACAGAGGGCTGGCTGACTGCATGTATGGAATCATGGCCACTGAGCTCAGACGCCTTGAAATAGGAAGCCTCAATATTTGTTGGTTTGCATTTTATGAGACAAGGAGGTGAAAGAACTTAGTTGTTAGTCCTTAGTTCTTGTTTGCTTTTTTAAGTTTAATTTTTGTAACTTTTTATTCTGTATTGGGGGTATAGCTGACTAGCAGTGTTGTGATCATTTCAGGTGAACAGCAAAGGGACTCAGCCGTTCATGCGTGGTTGCCAGGGGGAGGATGGCAGGAAAGGAGACTTAGGGAGTTTGGGATGGACATGTACACACTGCTGTATTTAAAATGGATGACCAACAAGGACCTACCATATAGCACAGGGAACTCTGTTCAGCATTATGTGGCAGCTTGGATGGGAGGGAAATTTGGGGAAGAATAGACATATGTATGTGCCTGTAGTTCTTGGTTGGTTTTGATTGAGTTAATGGAAATGGTTTTCCATGCAGGAGTCATTCCTGTTTCCATAGTATATGTTAGAAAACCTATTAGTAAAACAGCTCCAGGAATATCATTTATTTGTTAATTTGAAGAGAGAGTGCCTAGCAGACCAGGAACATCTTAGAAGTTTATAGTTTTCATTTTGCATGTCATGGTAATACATGGTAGGTGCTCACAATAAATTTGTTGAATTGTGTTTGCAGATTCTCTCTTAAGAAATGTCAGTAAACTGGATGACAGTAGTAACAGCTAAATTTCCTGCCGGTGTACCTTTGTGCCCAGCATCTAATGGGTATGACCACAGTGGGAGGCAGATCTCTTTTTACAAATAAGGAAGCTGAGGCACAGAGAAGTTAAGTAATTTCCCTAAGACACAGAAGCTAGGATTCAGCTCCCAAACTAACTGCTTAATTAACTTTTATATACTGGGCGTTCATGTCTTCTATGTTGAGTATGTTGAAATTAAAAATGGTTTCTAAATAGTTGATTAAATTGAAATGATAAGCTATACTGTAATGACTGGAAACATTTACTAAAGAATACTATAATATTCATCATATTACTCGAAAGTAAAAAGCTTAAGTGCTTTGGTTTTCTTTGGCTGATTTGCCAAAGATAGTAGGGTAACCATATGATTTATCATCCAAAGTAACACTGAAAGGTGGTATTAACAATTATATGGTGAAAACAGGACTAAATGGTACTATGCCAGCAAATATGTTATGCCACCGTGCTACTGAATGTTGTTTGTCTGACTTCATATTAAAATGGTTCTTCACATTTTTGACCTTCTAGGGGGATTCCTCAATGTCAATGTAAGTGAAGTCAGTTTTCATGAAATTCATCAGCTCTTCTCCAAGGATTTAGATATTGAGCCAGGAGGTCACTGGAGGCCTAAAGACTGTAAACCCAGGTGGAAGGTGAGGTCCATTGTTTCATAAATCATGTGACTGTTACTATGCATTCGAGAAAGGTGTTTTCAATTTAGAATATATAGTGGAATCCCTGTGTCTTGATAAATGAAGACAGTTTGGTGTTTAGTGTTTAAGTATTGACAGTTCAGATGTGGGTTAGTTGTGTTACCTGTGAAGATGAGCTACACCTGTGCTTACACAAATACTAGGC
Source organism: Budorcas taxicolor (assembly GCF_023091745.1). Lineage (NCBI taxonomy): Eukaryota > Metazoa > Chordata > Mammalia > Artiodactyla > Bovidae > Budorcas > Budorcas taxicolor. Next base: position 26,136,032 of record NC_068931.1, read on the forward strand.
TCCTGTGTTCAGTCTCAGAGAGCCTGCTGATAAGTTCCTCACTTGGGACTGGCTTGGGAAACAAATGGTCTTCTGTTCTGTTTGAAAGAGAGGCAGTGATTTCTTTGCCTCCCAGTGCTGCCCCTGATGGTTACTGACACCTGCAGGCGTGTCCCCACCGAAGCCTGGAGCCAGTGGTTTCCAGCTGGGTCTAGCATTGGGGCTCCTGAGTCCCAGGATTCTAAAGAGGCTGCTTGGCGGTCCCTGCAGGACACACAGAACAACTTTGGGCCCTTTTTCGCCTCTATTTCAGAAAGCAGAGTGTAAGCTTTTCATCTTTTTGATATGTCAGAATCCTACTTTTAATGTTGTGTTTGAAAAACTGTAAGGGAGTCAGCGTGCCCCTGCTGCTTAAAAAAAAAAAAAAAAAAAATTGAAAACCGTGGTTTAAGTCAGAGTTGCTCTCAACACTGTGAAACTGGTTAATAAGCGCATGCCCATGTAATGTTGTTATGTTTGAATAGGAAGTAGCATTTATGCCATTCAAGTGAAAACTGCATATGATTAAATCAGATGTATGATTAAATCGGATGTTATATCCCGAAGGGCTGTGATGTAACCTTAATCTGGGAACATTTTTCAGTTCTTCTTTTAGTATTTTTAGTATTTTTTAATATTAGTATTTTGTTAAAATATTTATCCTTTGGTACCAAAAAACGATAATCACTCCTGGGAAGGAGAATTGTACGCTGTTGAGCTTCTGATGAAAGCTGTCTGACTTGACTGGCCTTGAGTCCTTTGTGTTTGGGGTGTTGGGGATCTGTATTACTCATGTTGGCTTCCCTAATGTAGACACCAGTCTCTCGTGTAAGGTAAGCACTAAACCCAGCTTTGCCGAGTTGAGTTTATGAGACAGATAAATGCCTTGTTATAAATTATTAAATAATTTTTTATTTTCCTCAAAAAAGTTGTAAAACTGCTGAAATGGATTCTAGTACAAATGTTGGCTATGCATTCTGTTTTACAGTTGCCTTATGCTGTTTTCCAGAGCAGATTCAGATGATAAATTGATTTCATGATTGATTTTATCATGTTTGTGTATAAAATATGGCCCAGTTTACATAATAACTACTTTTTAAAATGTCCTGGGCAAAATAAATTATTTTTCTTATTTGGGTGATGAGTATGTATGTTGAATGCTAATGGGAAAAGTGTCCTCAATCACAGAGGCTGTGGGAGAGCGTGGAGGTTGGTCCTCAGATGTGTTAACACGCGCGATGCATCCCCCTCAGGTGTGCATTGTGTGGTATCACAGGATAACTTGGGGTCAGAAAAATTGAGTGTTTTGTCCTCTCTCTAGTGGTCTATATCAGATGTTGCATTTTAAAGTGTTTTAGGGTTTGTTTTCTTCTCATTTTCTGGGAGAGAGGTATGTATCACACATAGGTAGCTCCTACTTACAGATTTTAGTAGACTGTAAACTCCAGTGGATGGGTAGGTAACACTGTTGAAAGTGGTGTTTCAGGAGCCAGCTAATTCAGGATTCTAAAAATTAGCTTATTTTTATTCAAGAACTATATGGTACTGTTGCTCTTATTAGAGTTATGTCTAGTCTCAGCTTCCGAGCTATGCAGCTCAAGGTATGGGAGGAAATTTGGAGATAGCTCAGAGATGACTTGTACTTCCCATGTTTAATCAAATAACCTTCCCCCCCGACCCCAGCCTCTGTTTACGTTCTGATAATGTCCCATTTTAATCTTGGAACTGAGGTGAGAGAGAAGATGCAACTAGATTTATGTGAAACATCCGCTGCCAAGTTGATTCTTAATATTTGAGGATCTTTTTTTTTTTTTTTTTTAAAGAAAACAACTAAGTTGTCTTAAAAAAAAAACAAAAAACTCAGTTTGTTGATGGCCAGTTAATTGGAACTGAGATCTGCTAAAACTAGTGGTTTCAGCAATTCCTAGGTATTCTGAGCACCACAGGTCCCCATTGAAGGTTTAGCACAGGACAGATGCCTTACAGAGGCAAGGTGGTTTCTAAAAGGGAGGTTGAAAGGAGGAAGGTAATGCTTTTCAGATCATTGAAGTGTTTACCTATGACGTTACCTGTGTTCCATTCGGGGTCCAGGTGGAGGCCCGAACCACTCTGGTCTAAAACCTGAAGGCTTTAAAGAACCAGGCAGCTACTTGTTGGGCTTATCTGGTCGGAGGCCTAGAATTGTGCTTCTGGTCTGAGGTTCTTCAGAGATGATTCTTGACCATCTGCTCCAGAGCTCCCTGGGGTGTTTGGTAAAAATGAAGATTGTTGAGCTCCTTCCTCAGACATTCGGAGTGAAGGCTTGTCAGTTTCTGCTCTGTTCTGTCTTAGTTGGTCGCAGACAGCTAGGCAAATCGGAAGCCGAGTCATTTAGGGACCCTGTAGCGGGAGGTGTGATTAAAGTCTGAAAGTAGAACAGAATCTTGGTGGGGACAATGTATGTAGTCAACATTTTTCTTGGTGATCTCTTCATGGTGAGTGTAGGAGAAAATGAGCAGGGAAGAAAAATAGGTGCATAAATTCAGTAAGTTTAGCAGTTTTAAAGAGATGTGGAGAGATTCACGAAGATGCCTTGTTTTTCCAAAGATAATAATCAGATGTTCTCCATCTCCAGTGGAGATGCATCAACAGGAAAGTGGCTCCAGCAGCAAATTAGGGCACATGTAAGGAAGAATCTCCTGAAACAAAGGCTATCAAACTTCGAAATAAATTACCGCCACATACCGAGAGCTTCTTTTTCTAGAAAGTGAGCTATAAACTATTGAGAGTCATTCCAAGCCACAGGGAGGGATATACCAAATGAATCTTTAGATGCTGTTTAGCTTTGTTTTAATAAAAACTTCAGGCATATTCAAAATCTTTATTATCTGCCTCATTAAAATGTGGGCATGTATTTGTTATAAAAATGTCAGTTTAACTTTGAACTTGCTGTGACAGTGGGGCATTTTTTCCTCTTATAAACTCTCAGTTTCCACACAAGATTAAGAAAGAAAAAAACTCAGTATTTTAAATGTTCTGTTGGAGAAATTACTGTGTTAGGGGCCATGACTACCTTTGTCTATTCTTATGTTCAATTGATTACTCAGCCTAATTGTACTTAATTAATACGAGCTGTCTTTAATTTGACTCGACATTTTTAAAATAGCTTATTCCTTAAATATAGGACTTCCCTGTATCTCAGATGGTGAAGAATTTGCTTGCAACACAGGAGACCTGGTTTCGATCCCTGGGTTTGAAAGGTCCTCTGGAGAAGGGAATGGCAACCCACTCCAGTATTTTTGCCTGGAGAATTCCTCCTCCTGGAGAGAGGAGCCTGACAGGCTACAGTTCGTGGGGTTGCAAAGAGTCAGGCACGACTGAGCAACTAACACCACCACTACTTCCTTAAATATCTGTTTAGTTCAGTCGCTCAGTTGTGTCCGACTCTGCGGCCTCATGGATTGCAGCCATATCTGTAATTGACCTTAACTGCTTTTATAGCCCATTTATATCATAGGCTGCCAACTTGTGGCCAAATTCAAAACCAAGAAGGGCAAGCTCAAGCCTAATTTGCTAGAAATCAGGTCTCCTGCATTACAGGCAGATTCTTTACCATCTGAGCCACCAGGAAAGCCCAAAGAAGTTACTGCACTGATACAAATCAGATAAGGTCATTGGTAGAGGTTGGTACTCAATCATCCATCTCCTTTTTCTCCTTCTACTTTTCATAACAGTTTTCTGTCCTGAGAGTAAGCCTAGGGGCTCCTGAACTGCTGAGTTGTGTAGATTCGGGAATTCTGTAAATATGTTAGCAGTTGATCCTGAGGCCCATCAGCAAGTCCTGGGTCAGTAGCGAGCGCCCAGCACCAGCAGCGACCGTTGTGTGTGGAACGGAAGGGACCCCCTAGCTCTGGGTTCCGAGTTGCTCTGGCAGTCTTGTGGTCCTTAGGCTGATAAGCCAAGAGATTCCTTATGGAGCAAACCAAAAGAGAATGGGGCCCAAAGTGCAGCTGGCAGATACGCCAGAACCTCTCTAGTTCCTGCCACGTACCAAGCCTGGCACAGTGTGGACATGAAAATGTCAGCTTCCAGCAGACATAGGTCTCTTTCTTTTTCCACTGTCTTTGTCATCATTAAGGAAAAATTAGTGGCGGAGTTTTTAGTTCAGATGTCAGTTTTCTGAAACCGTCTTTTGTTCTCTTTTAAAATAAAACTATTTTAATAATCTGAAATTTTTTCTCATGTATGATCCTGGTAATGTAAAATACACAGGTAAACATTACTGTTTTCTATGTCTCTAATGTTATGTCCTGATTCTGCAAGTAGGATTAGATCTTAAACCTATGTTCTGTCAATTATTTACATCTGTTCATTCATTAGTAAAAGTATTTGGTATAGTTGAAGTTTTAATATATCCCACATTTTCTCTTTAACCAGTTTATTAGGCTTTATTAAAAAACCCAGAATATAGAATGACACATAAGCATTGTTATTAGACATATTTTGACTCATACTCTGAAAATCTCATGATTTTGGAATTTATTATTTGTTCAGCATCCTTTTATTGAACTCTAGTTGATTTACAATATCTTGTTAGTTATGCCTTTTTATTAAATGAAAAATATTAATATAATTATCAAACTTCATTTATTTCCATGCTATGTCTGTTAATAATATCTCTAGGCAGATAAGCCATATTAGATACTAGATGTTCAAGTGGAATCTCTTCTGAATGCAAATTGAAATCCATAAAGTTATTACTTATGATCTAATTAAAAACCTAGAATTAGTCTTGACACATCCCTCTCACTCACTGCTTATATATCCAATCCATGAACAGATCCTGGTACTTCGCCTCTTAAATGTTTCAAACATCTATGTGCTCCTACCCTTCTGGTCCTTCTCAAGCTACCGACACCTCTTGCCTGGACTTTGCATTCATTTTCTAACCAGCACCCTGAATCCGTTTTTGGTTTTCTCCAGTCTGCCCTCTCCAGTAGTGTTTGCTGACACGGTTATATCTCTGCTTTCAAATCTTCCCATGATTCTGTCGTTTTCATGGGAGAAAGACCGCTGTCCTTAGGATGGCCCGTTTATACCACTGCAGGTTCACAGGCGCATAAATGGTACAAAAGCAGGGGCCATGTTTGTTTGTGTTCACTGTTGGATCTCTGGTGAGGCAATTCTTAAGTAAGAGGATTTCAAGGGTCAGTTTTTATCTTTACATCTAGGGCTTATTGCTGTATTTATTGATATATGTGACTATTTTGTTTTAAAGGTGGCAGTCCTCATTCCTTTCCGCAATCGCCATGAACATCTTCCAATTTTTTTCTTGCATCTGATCCCGATGCTCCAAAAACAGCGGCTGGAATTTGCCTTTTACGTCATTGAACAGGTGAGAATAATTTTCAAAATGGTAACTAGGTATACTAGAACTTAATAAACTCTTAGATATTGTGTGATTAGAGATGCTTATTACCTTGGTTTTGTATTTGTATACAATTCCGTTTTGGATTGTGTATACCACATTTGGTTAAGCCATTTATCAGTTGATATGCTTCTATCATTTTTAATAACCTAATGTCTTACCTATTAAAGTAAAATACACATGTAATTATTCTTCGTACTATCAGCTCGTTTTTCTCTCTGTAAATATTTTTGTCTGGGGATTCAATGTGTAGTTTTCTTTGGTCCTAACCCTTTTGGAAATATTCTCTATACGTCTGTGTCTTCCTCCTCTGTCATCACCTAGTTTTGTCCTTAGGGTGTCATCGTGGATTTCTTCCTTGTTCTTTCCCTCCTCTCACTTCCCAAACACTAGAGTCCTTGCTGAATTTTATCACTGATTTCTATATGCTGTTTCTAAAATGGTGCATTTTGTTCATGTTTTGAATACATTGTAATTTGGATACTTTTGGTTTTAACATTGTTGACCTGGTTTTATCCTGATTGTTCCTTCTTTTTACTAAATCTGACTAAAAGCGTATTTCCTTATTTATCAGTAGACAGAAAGTGGCCTAGTTTATATTAGATGGTTCTGATTTTTTGTTTTTGAAATATTAGAAAATATTCAAATTCTCTTCCTAAGATTGTTCCATTTAGTGTGTTTTCCCAGCTCCTTTATGGCTGATTCTCCATCTTTTTTTAGTTTATTTTTTCACTCTTAGCTTTTTTGCCTACATTTCCCACCCTGAAAATACTTGGCATTTAATATAACTTAAACTTGGTCTGTATGTAAATCACTCTTTTAAGGCCTGTTTCCTGTTCATATGATGATGTATTAATATATAATGCATATGTGCTTTTTAATGCAACTGCCTATATTATCAAAATTAACTTTTTTAACCTGATAGTAAATTGAACATTTTAGCCACTTTCTTGGTAGCTATGGGACTTCCCAGGTGGTGCAATGGTAAAGAATCCACCTACCAATGCAGAACATATAGGAGACACAGGTTCAGTCCTTGGGTCAGAAAGATCCCCTGGAGAAAGAAAGGGCAATGGTATTCCTGCCTGGAAAATCCCATGGACAGAGGAGCCTGGTGGGGTACAGTCCATAGGGTCGCAAAAAGTCAGGCACAACTAAGCACACATACACGGTAGCCAAACTTCTAGGCCTGTTTTACCAACTGCTAGTTTCCTTTTTTGTGAGTCTTCATAATGTGGACGATGAGATACCTATAGCTACCTGTGTCTTTAAAGGCTTTTCGTCTGGGAGTCTGACACGATTGAATCACTTTGTGTATGTGATGAAAAAATCTGCAAAGCAGCTAAGATCCTTATTTTCTAAACCTCTTAAGTCTGAATCTCAGCCTTGATCAGTATTAATTCAGGCTTGTATATTTGATAGTGTGAGGCTTTGAGCAAGTAACATCTTCACCATGTAGGAAATGTGAAGAGTTATTTTCCTGCTGGACTGGTGCCTAGAAGAGCCAGTCCTTTGACGAGCAGCTCGGAACCCCCAGTTATATATGAAGGATAGTACACATATTTCTGTCTCTTCCTTCTTTTGCTATTGAATCAGGTGTACATTTCGAGTGATGGAGAACGGTCAACCAGGATGCAACCTTTTTGTCTTGAACAAGGGCGTTGCCATTTTCTGAGCTGTGGGCACATAGGATACTAATGAGGAGAAATGGGGCTTCTGTTTTTGCTTCAGTTTGGTTTTGCTCGAGCATATGCATGTGTGTGCGTGTGTGCGTGTGTGTGTGTGTGTGTGTGTGTGTGTGTGTGTGAGTGTGTGAGTGCTGTACCACAATCTCATGTACCTATGTGGAGGTTCCCCTTCGCTTTTTAGTGCCTTACTCTCAACCATGATGGAAAGCCAAGAGTTCCCACAAGAGGAGACAAAGCCAGGCTAACAAAAAGGATTATAGAAAATGGACACAGTGGAAGGAAGAGAGCACATTTTTGAAAAAAAGAAATTAATAGTAATACAAATTCATAATCACTATCCACAGAGAGAAAAGGAAAGATAATGAGCCCGTGAAATGAAAACAGGACTTCATTAAAAGAGAGAGAGAGAGAGAATCAGAAAAAGTTAGAAAAGAAAATGGGATAAGTGAAACAAAGCTTTCAGTAGACAAACTTAAGAAGATAACTCTTAAACTAGAATCAGAGCAGGAGAAGTTAAGAAAGTTAATCAGAAAGTACCAGTACAGCACAGAGGTGACCATCTCCAAGATGGTCCCCAGCTAGCCCTGTCTCCTGGTGTGGCCTCCTGCCCCAGTGACCATGGGAAGCACGCTGAGGAGTGGCAGTGTGTGCCTCTCGAAGCTGGATCATAAAGGACGTTGCTGCTTCTGCTTTGGTCTCTTGGATCTCTTGCTCTTCAGGAAGCCAACTGCCATGTCATGAAGACACTCAGGCAACCCCAGGAGAAAATCGACTTGCTAGCACTCTTACTGGCCTTGTGACTTAGCTATTTTGGAAGTGGATCTGCCAGCTGAAGTCCACACATCACGGAGCAGTGATCAGGGATCTTTGTCAGAATTGCCTATCACAGTGCTTTGAGCATTGTAAATGCTGTGGTGTGATTAACCACCGGTTTTGCTGTGATTTGTTACACATCAGTTGATGAAGAATGTATTTCCTAATCAGAGTTCTGGAAAAATATAGCAAAAAAAAAAAGGGGGGGGTGGACGGGGAGGGGTAAAACAACCAAAGAAATAATGTAAGAATATTTTCCCAGAAGCAAAGACATGAGTCTTCAGATTAAAAGGGTCCACATGTACCCATGAATAAAATACAGATCTATAAAGCATACTACCTTAAAATTTTTTAATACAAATTAAAAAGAGAAGATAACAAAAACATTCTGTAGGAACAGTTGCTCATGATTATGTGTCAGAATCATGTGAACCTTCTCAGCAGTGCTGATACCTAGATGATTGTGGAGCCACATGCCTTTAAGATTCTAGGGGAAAGTAATTTTTACCTAGAATTTTTTTACCCAGTCAGTGTATCAATCAAGTGTGCAAGTAGACTGATGGCATTTTCATTCACTCATTAGCTAAATGCACACACACACACACACACATACACATACATGCATACATACATACATACATACATATATGTGTGTGCTCAGTCACTTAGTCCTGTCTGACTCTCTGCAGCCCAGTGGAATGTAGCCTGCCCATGGCTCCTCTGTCCATGGGATTTCCCAGGCAAGAACACCGGAGTGGGTTGCATTTCCTTCTCCAGGATATCTTCCTAACCCAGGAATGGAATCTCCATCTCCTGCATTGGCAGGTGGATTCCTTTCCACTGAGCAACCTGGGAAACCCTCTCTCTCTCTCTCTCTCTCTCTCTCTCTCTCCACACACACACACACACACACACGCTGCTAAGTCGCTGGGAAACCCTCTCTCTCTCTCTCTCTCTCTCTCTCTCTCTCTCTCTCTCTCTCTCTCTCTCTCTACACACACACACACACACACACGCTGCTAAGTCGCTGGGAAACCCTCTCTCTCTCTCTCTCTCTACACACACACACACACACACACACACACACACACACACACACACACACACACACACACACACACACACACACACACACACGCACGCTGCTAAGTCGCTTCAGTTGTGTCTGACTCTGTGTGACCCCATAGAGAGCAGCCCTCAGGCTCCTCTGTCCATGGGATTCTCCAGGCAAGAATACTGGAGTGGGTTGTCCTGCCCCCTCCAGGGGATCAAACCCCTATGTTTTAGTCTTTTATGTTTCCTGCATTGGCAGGTGGATTCTTTACCTCTAGAGCTACCTGGGAAGCCTATATATTATATATATATACACACACACACACACACACAGACATATGTACGTATATGATGTATATATGTGTATGTATATATATATATATATATACACACACACAGCATAATATATATATAGCTATATTTATATATATATGCTATGTAAATATGTATATATTTAATTTTCCCCATGGATCCTGACCTAGGAAGCTGCTGAAGGAAGTTCCTCAACAGATTGACAGAGCCAAGTGAAGGACACAGCTGATGTAGGGAGCGCAGGAGGAGGCCCAGGATGATGGCCACAGCTGCTCAGACCAGGCCAGACTGGAGCAGGATGTGAGGGCAGTGGGAGCTAGAGCTGAGCTTGGAGGTTGGAGGAGGAAGTGATAGATGGTTTGATGTATTTGAATGATTGCATCAGTTATTAACAAAACAGCATGACTTTGGGGGCTTTTGTACAAAATAACAACAGTTATATATTAAGAAAAGTGAAGACAGTTATTAATCCCAGTTTGAGGAAGAAAACAGAATCGTAATTTATTCAACACAAATACTTACATAGTTGTAGTAATGCAAACACCATTGATTTAACAAAAATTTGTGACATAACTCTGTTGGGAGAGTGGATGGAGGGGCAATGAGTGTGGAGATATAAATCCTCAGTGACCATGATAAGAAATCAATAGTGTCTAAAAAGTGAATGAGGCAAGGGGATATTAGAACTATCATTACCTTGAAATATAGAGGTGAGTCTAGAATAAACTTCTAGATGTGTATAAATGTATTGCTTTTGGAAGATGAAGGGCGTTAGATATAGAACTTATTTTTATTATAAGCCATTAAATATTAGGTCCACATTTAATAAAAACAATATTTTTAAATCTTAAAGTCATTTGTTCAAACCGATGATGTACCAGTAATAACATTATAATTTAACTGCCTTTCGTTTTTATCCTCTCCATCTCACTGGTGAGGAAAAGCTTTAAACAATAAAGTGATTTCTGTTATCTCAAGTTAGTGCAGGACTCAGGGCTAAAACTTAGTAATTTTGCACTGTTGAGGGAGCACTGGTGATGACTGCATTGTGTATCTCATTTGCTTCTGTCATAATCCTTTTTTTGTTGTAAGTTTTGGAAATGATTGCTAAGAAATATTGCTAAGGCATAGGTAATTTTGCTCTAATTTTCTTTAGCTGTAGAATGAAAGTTTTTATTGCCAATGTACCTTTATATAATTTCCCTTGTAAGTAAAGGGAAGTGGTTATAATATAGGAAGTTGGATTCTGTGTAGTAAGTTCCCACTTTGTTTGTCTCTTAAATTGTTCTTGCTCTGTATCATAAATAAGAATAATAAAAATAGAAACTCTTGCCTGGGTACTATACAGTGGAAGTGACAAATAAATTCAAGGGATTAGATCTGATAGAGTGCCTGAAGAACTGTGGACAGAGGATTGTGACATTGTAAAGGAGGCATTGATCAAAACCGACCCAAGAAAAAGAAATGCAAAAAGGCAAAATGGTTGTCTGAGGAGGCCTTACAAATAGCTGAGAAAGGAAGAGAAGCAAAAGGCAAAGGAGAAAAGGAAAGATACATCCATCTGAATGCAGAGTTCCAGAGAATAGCAAGGAGAGATAAGACAGCCTTCCTAAGTGATCGATGCAAAGAATAGAGGAAAACAACAGGATGGGAAAGACTAGAGATCTTTTCAAGAAAATTACAGATACCAAGGGAACATTTCATGCAAAGATGGGCTCAATAACGGACAAAAACGGTAGGGACCTAACAGAAGTAGAAGATATTAAGAAGAGGTGGCAGGAATACCCAGAAGAACTATACAAAAAAGATGTTCATGACCCAGATCACACTCACCTAGAGCCAGACATCCTGGAATGCAAAGTTAAGTGGGCCCTAGGAAGCGTTATTGGAGAAGGCAATGGCAACCCACTCCAGTACTCTTGCCTGGAAAATCCCATGGGCGGAGGAGCCTGGTGGGCTGCAGTCCATGGGGTTGCTAAGAGTCGGACACGACTGAGCGACTTCCCTTTCATTTTTCATTTTCATGCATTGGAGAAGGAAATGGCAACCCACTCCAGTGTTCTTGCCTGGAGAATCCCAGGGACAGGGAAGCCTGGTGGGCTGCCGTTTATGGGGTCACACAGAGTCGGACACGACTGAAGCGACTTATTAGCAGCAGCAGCAGCTGGAAGCATTACTACCAACAAAGCTAGTGGAGGTGATGGAATTCCAGTTGAGCAATTTCAGATCCTAGAAGATGATGCTGTGAGAGTGCTGCACTCAGTATGCCAGCAAATTTGGAAAACACAATGGCCACAGAACTGGAAAAGGTCAGTTTGCATTCCAATCCCGAGGAAAGGCAATGACAAAAAATGTTCAAACTACCTCACAATTACACTCATCTCACATGCTAGCAAAGTATGCTCAAAATTTTCCAAGCCAGGCTTCAACAGTACGTGAACTGTGAACTTCCAGATGTTCAAGCTGGATTTAGAAAAGGAAGAGGAATCAGATCAAATTGCCAACATCCATTGGATCATCGAAAAAGCATGAAAGTTCCAGAAAAACATCAACTTCTGCTTCGTTGACTACACTAAAGCCTTTGACTGTGTGGATCATGACAAACTGTGGAAAATTCTTAAAGAGATGGAAATACCAGACCACCTTCACTGCCTCCTGAGAAATCTGTATGCAGGTCAAGCAGCAACAATTAGAATGGACGTGGAACAACAGACTGGCTCCAGATTGGGAAAGGAGTACGTCAAGGCTGTATATTGTCAGCCTGCTTATTTAACTTCTATTCAGAGTACATCATGTGAAATGTTGGGCTAGATGAAGCTCAAGCTGGAATCAAGATTGCCAGGAGAAGTAGCAATAACTTCAGATATGCAGATGACACCACCTGTATGGCAGAAAGTGAGGAAAAACCAAAAAGCCTCGATGAAAATGAAAGAGGAGAGTGAAAAGGCTGGCTTAAAACTCAACATTCAAAAAACTAAGATCATGGTATCCAGTCCCATCACTTCATGGCAAATAGATGGGGAAACAGTGAGAGACTATTTTCTGGGGTTCCAGAATCACTGCAGATGGTGACTGCAGCCATGAAATTAAAAGATGCTTGCTTCTTGAAAGAAAAGCTATGACCAACCTAGAGAGCATATTAAAAAGCAGAAAGCAGACATTACTTTGCTGATAGAGGTCCATATAGTCAAAGCTGTGGTTTTTCTAATAGTTATGTATGGATGTGAGAGTTGGACTGAAAGGAAAACTGAGCACTGAAGAATTGATGCTTTTGAACTGTGGTGTTGGAGAAGACTCTTGAGAGTCCCTTGGACTGCAAGGAGATCCAACCAGTCCATCCTAAAGGAAATGAGTCCTGAATATTCATTGGAAGGACTGATGTTGAAGCTGAAGCTCCAGTAAATCCTTTGGCCACCTGATGCGACGAACTGACTCATTAGGAAAGACCCTGATGCTGGGAAAGATTGAAGGTAGGAGGAGAAGGGGACGAAGGAAAATGAGATGGTTGAATGGCATCAGTTCAGTTCAGTCACTCAGTCATGTCTGACTCTTTGCGACCCCACGAACTGCAGCATGCCAGGCCTCCCTGTCCATCACCAACTCCCAGAGTTCACTCAAACTCATGTCCATCGAGTCGGTGATGCCATCCAGCCATCTCATCCTCTGTCGTCCCCTTCTCTTGCCACCAAATCCCTCCCAGCATCAGGGTCTTTTCCAGTGAGTCAACTCTTCACATCAGGTGGCATCACCCATTCAAAAGATACAAGTTTGAGCAAGCTCTGGGAGTTGGTGATGGACAAGGAGGCCTGGCATGCTATAGTTCATGGGGTTGCAAAGAGTTGGACACGACTGAGCAACTGAACTGAAAGGGAAATGTTTGTAAGAAAGGTAGTTGGGTTTTGTATAAGTTCCAGTTGTTTTTGTCTCTGCAGATACCTTTGTGTCTATTATAAGCAATACAAAGTTAGCACCCCCCGCCCCGGCCTTATTATGTAAGAGAAGGGTCCCTGCTTCCTGATTCACTTTGTTTCCCACTTCTAGTCTTGACACCATATTGAAAGCTTCACTAAAAAATGCAACCTGTATTATTTTCGGTGGCTTTGTTTTTTTTTTTTTTTTCCTGGTCATAAATAACCTGTATCCTGATGTATTTGAAGTAAAACAGAAACATGAATTCCATCATTATATAAATGTGATGATCTCCCAATGGACTTGATAATAATAGTGTTTTCTCATGTGTTACCAAAGTATAAAATAAAGTAATAATTCAAATAGTATATTTGATAATCCTAAAGCATTTATCTATTTGATGTGGATGTGTTTATTTTTGCTGTTTGACCATGATTCAAGAAGTTAGAAAGCTACAGAAAAATGTCATGGCGGAGCCTGAGTACATTTCCGTTTTTCTTTCCTCCGTGTAGACTGGTACACAGCCTTTTAACCGAGCAATGCTCTTCAACGTGGGCTTCAAAGAGGCCATGAAAGACAGCATCTGGGACTGTGTCATCTTCCACGATGTGGATCATCTACCTGAAAATGACCGAAACTATTATGGATGTGGAGAAATGCCACGTCACTTTGCAGCCAAGCTGGATAAATACATGTATATGTAAGTAACGGCAGTCTTCCTGATACGGTACAACATGCTTGTGCTCAGTCATGCCCAAGTCTGTGCAAGCCCATGGGCTGTAGCCCGCCAGGTTCTTCTGTTTGTGAAATTCTCCAGGCAAGGATACTGGAGTGTGTTGCCAGACCCTCCTCCAGGAGATCTTCCCGACCCAGGGACTGAACCTGCCATCTCCTGCCTTCGCAGGCAGGTTTTTTACCATCTGAGCCGCCCGGGAAGCCAGAAACGGTGCAACATACCTGCAAAATTATATCATTAAAATAGAAGCAGCCTTATGTGCCTGGATCTGAGGGGGTCCAAGAGCCTAGAGAATACCTGTCACTCCAGCCCACCTTCACAGGGAGCTGGTCCATAGAGTTGCTTATTATCCTGGTGCTTCCTCACACACAGGTTTCAGCGTGGGGTGGTAGGAAAGAAAGCCTGGTTTCTACGGTCAAGGAAGTGTGGACCCAGTTTCTGGCTTTTACATTTGGCAGTCAGAGGGCTTGGTTGTCCCAGGACGTGCATCTCTGAACGCTGGTGTCCTTGTTCAGGGAGCAGGAGCGCCCACCCCACGGGTTCTGCGAGTTCCCAGGCTCTGGGCTGCCCAGGCAGGAGCAGGGCACAGGCTGGCTCCCCTGTGTTCCCCTCCTCCGCGGATGTTCCAGTGCAGGGAAAGCCCTCTCTTCTGCAGCCCATTTTCTCTTCTTCTGAAGCTGTGTTTTCTTGACCTGCCTTTAATATTAAGAAACACGTTTTTCGTTCTGTGATGGGAGATATGTTGAAATGATACCATCATTGGAGCTGTGATAGTAGACTTAAATTGACATTAAAGCAGGCAGGCCTGATCTGGGAAATAGATCACAGTTTTTATTGGCTAACGGAAGTGGAGAGGAGAGAAGATAGCTTGGAGCAGGGAGATGTTGGCTCCGTCACTGTTTCACCGCTGCCCGACCTGCAGAGCTCGAGAAGCAGGAAGTCTCTGTGGTAGGACCTGGCGAATCAGCTTGGAAATGAGAAAAGAGTGCTTTTTTTTAAAAAAAAAAAACTGGTCATTGTCATCATTAGAAAAGCTCCTTTTTACCATGGTATCAGAAATCCAAGTCTGGCATTACCTTGGGAAGATCACCCTGGTTCAGGATCTGATTCTTTGCACTTCTAGAAACTCAATTGTGGTCAGCCTGCTAGAGTCACATTATATTCAGGTGAATTGATTTTTGCTAGGACTTTCCTGAACTCAGTTGTTAAAGAATCTGCCTGCAATGCGGGAGACCCTGGTTCAAGTCCTGGGTCGGGAAGATCCGCTGGAGAAGGGATAGGCTACCCACTACAGTATTCTTGGGCTTCCTTTGTGGCTCAGCTGGTAAAAAATCTGTTTGTTTTTTGTTTACTAAATTTTACTGAAGATTTTTATTTAATCTTATAAATTAAAATTTAATAAATTTTAATAAAGATTTTTGCTAAAAGATAATCATGAGTGTCATAGAAATGAAAAGTTCTCAATTTTTGTTTGAAAATATTGATTTCTAATGAATAAAGTCATCTTATCTACCTAGACTAATCCTAGGACTTCCCAGGTGGTGCTAATGGATGATAATGATGACCCAAATGCGAGACAGCAAAAGATATAAAAAAAACAAAAGATATAAAGAACAGACTTTTGGATTTTTGGACTCTGTGGGAGAAGCCAAGGGTGGGATGATTTGAGAGAATAGCATTGAAACATGTATATTACCATATGTGAAATAGATCACCAGTCCAAAGTCAGTGCATGAAACAGGGCACTCAAAGCTGGTGCACTGGGACGACCCTGAGGGATGGGATGGGGAGGGAGGGAGGTTCAGGATGGGGGACTCATGTACACCCGTGCTTGATTCATGTCAGCATATGGCAAAAACCAGTACAATAGTGTAATGTAATTAGCCTCCAATTAAAATAAATAATTTTTTTTAAAAACCCACCAGCCAGTGCAGGAGACAGGAGATACGTGGGTTCAGTTCCTGGATGGGGAAGATCCCCTGGAGGAGGGCATGGCGACACACGCTAGTGTTCTTGACTGGAGAATCCCATGGACAGAGGAGCCTAGTGGGCTACAGTCCATAGGGTTTCAAAGGGTCGGATACAACTGAAGCGACTTAGCATACAGACTAATCCCAGGGTTCATAGGTATCTGGGGAAGAGCATTGCAGGGATAGGCAGCTGGTTTTTTCAAAATTAAATGCTAGACTTGCTTTTACTAGTTTATATTTATCCTCATCTATCTAACAATGTATTTAATGAATAAAGATCAATTAGGAAATTAGCTTGGTAACATCTAACATTGCATTAGCACCTATTGATGTATTTGATCAAGTTTACTTTTGGTGTGAAAATAGACCATTTTTTGAACCCTAGGTTTTGATTTGAGTCTTACAAAGTAGCAATACTAAACAGTGAATTTCAGTTACCACAAGTGTTTTATATAATACAGTTAGGTGTACCTATTTCACTAGAATATGAAGACGCTTTGTTTCTTGGTGTGCTTTTTACTTCCAAAAATATGATTTAATCAACATGATTGTTTATATGGAAATGGAGGTATATTTTGCAAAGCACGTAGATCTAAACGTCAACTTCATGTGGCGAACTGTCTTGACTTCACTTTTAGAATGCTGTTTTCTGCTTTCTTTTGTAGTCTTCCTTATAAGGAGTTTTTTGGTGGTGTAAGTGGACTGACAGTGGAACAGTTCAGAAAGATCAATGGTTTTCCTAACGCCTTCTGGGGCTGGGGAGGGGAAGATGATGACCTTTGGAATAGGTATGTTGAGGTACAGATTACTTAAAATTGGAATTTCTGATGATTTCCTTTCTGTTAAATAAACTGTACTTTCTATCCCAGGAAAGGATTCTTTGGGATGGAAAATCTTTGTGGTTCCTAAATCCTATTTTGTGTTTTTCTGTTTTTCCATTGAGTGCCCTTTTGAAATTACTGACAGCACGTACATTCGAGCATTCTCTTGTATTTTAAATAGAACTCAAATAATTATTTTTATATTTTATTTCTTAATGTATTTTCATTTCCGTGTATTGTATCTTAGGGTTCACTATGCTGGATATAATGTAACAAGACCAGAGGGGGACCTGGGAAAATACAAATCTATTCCTCATCACCATCGAGGCGAAGTCCAGTTCTTAGGACGGTAAGTTTAATATCATCTTTAGATAGCGAGGTTTCAAAGTTATTTAACACATGAAAGATCTTTTTAAAAATGCATCACACTACCCACAAAAAAAAAAAAAAAACTTTTGAAGGGAATTATCTGTCGATATTGTTTTTCTTTATAAAAGTAAGGCATTCTTGTGCTTGTTTTTTTAAATAGTTTTGTTTATTTATTTATTGTTTTTGGCTGTGCTGAGGCTCTGTTGCTCTGTGGGCTTTTTTCTAGTTGTGGCGAGGTGGGGGCTTCTCTCTAGTTGCAGTGCGCAGGCCTCTCGTTGCAGGGGCTTCTCTTGCTGTGGAGCCCGGGCTCTGGGGCATGCCGGGTCAGTAAGTGTGGCACGCGGACTCAGCTGCTCTGCGACACGTGGGATCTTCCCACATCGGGGGTCAAACCCGTGTCTCCTGCACTGGCAGGTGGATTCTCCACCACTGAGCTACCAGGGAAGTCCTTGTGCTTGTTTTGAAAAGATACATACACATGTATGTATACTTACACACATACGCACCCCTATATGTTAAAGAGCCTCGTTAATTGTTTATATAAAAAGTTTTTCCTTAGCATAAAGCCTAATGCATTTTATTTCTTAAGGATATCTAAGTTGTAAGAGTACAAAATAATTATTTTTCAGGTAGCATTTTAAGACTAGTAAAAATGCTAATTTAGAATGTGGTGTAGAATGGTTTTTAATTATGTGTAAGAACCCAAAATTGTAAAGAGCTTTAAATGCTTTACTGATAAGAATGACCTTGAGCATATTCTCATGTTTTTCTTTTGAAACATGTTTCTGTTACTTTTAATTTTTTTCTTTAATGCTGTAGGTATAAATTACTCAGATACTCAAAAGAGCGCCAGTACATCGATGGGTTGAACAATTTAGTATACACGCCAAAAATACTGGTTGATAGGTTGTATACAAATATATCTGTAAACCTCATGCCAGAGTTAGCTCCAATCGAAGACTATTAAAGGAAGTAGCTCTCCTGGCAAGACCGCAATGCTGGATCGGAAACTGGGAGTGCGCCCCTAGTGGAGGTCAGTGAATGGATGCGTCACAGTGCTCTGCGTGGTGAGAAGAGCCTGCGTTCTCAGTGGTTATTTGTGGGATTGTACACAGTCAGCCTTCTTCCACCCACCCATCTTTTACCGAGACACACCCCCTGGCGAGCACTGCAGAGACCAGATGCAGTTAAGTCTGGCAGTTACAGGAGCTCCCTACGAAGAGAAAATTTTTATACTAAAATCTATAATTTAATTCAAGAGAATGCTTTATTTCCATTTAAACATATTTTGTACATATGTGATGTAAATTAATGTGTTCAAATTGTTGAAAAATAAGATGTGTTACAGTTTTGCATGTAACAGGTGATGCCTTTATGGGACTTTTATAAACATTTTTTATTTGCATGGAATAAAACCCTGTAAATTTATGTCGCTAAACAAAGGTTAACCTTGTGTGAAATGAAGGAACTGTCAATAATTGACAGCCAACTAATACAGTACACTGTTACACTAGTTTTGAGCTTTAGCCCTTCAGCTTTTTGTGTGGAAGAAGTCACAGCTTCCGTAACGTTTTTAAGGATAAGAAGAAAGGACTTAAATAGCTTTTCTTCCTACCAGGATTACCTTTTTTTTCCGTTGCTTGCAATCTCATCAGATTTTGCTAAATCACAACCATATTATTTATGCATATTGCATGAGTCTTACTGAGAAAATCTTAAAAGTTGTGATGTGACATGATATAAAGGACCTCTTTGTTAAATGTCTCTCATGTACCTCTGGTGTGTGTGTCAGGGATTTTGTGCCTCAAAAAATGTTCCCAAGGTTGCGTGTGGTTGTGCACTGTATTTTTTTAATTCACAGTGAATAGCACTTTTATTATTTCCAGTTCAGAAGAGCCAAAAAAAATTTTCATTTAAGAAAAAAGCAAAACAATTTTTTAAAAGATTGAGTTATGGAAAACCCAGTAGTACTTAAAACATACAAATGAATTATACTATTAGATAAAACATTAAATGTTCTATTTTTATGAAGATAAATGCTTAGTAGGTAAAAGCAGATTTTAAGTTTAATTATCAGACTCATCGAACTTCAAGTTTGGAAGGGACCCTTTTTAATGTTGGCTGGTTTCATTCAAACTGCGTGTATTTTTTTCACTTTTAAGTTATTACATCTCTGGTGTTAAAATTTCCTCACTAAAACATAAATTAATAGAATTATATAAAAATACATTACCAATTATTTAAATGCATTGGCTTTATTAAGACACTTCTCTAAAAACAGGTCTCTCTACCTGACATCAAGTGTATTACTTATTCTTGAATTTGGATGGCATTTTCATAACAAAACCAAACAGCATCCTACTTTGGAAATTATCAATTATGATTGACCAAAGATTCTTTAAAATGTCTTAAGATATTTTCACAAATTTAAAACAAAAAATTATGTATCTATAAAATGAACCTTCAATATCGAGGAACAAAATGGGTCACTCACCTGACACAGATATAGTTAGTTATGTCTCAGGTTGTAAGTTTAATTTTAAAATTTTCATTTTCTATGGCAGATATTGATAACACAAATGACTGCAAACAAAACCATAAAATAATTGAAATTCTTACACTTTGAGAAAAACTGATAGCTCTCTGTTATGACAAACAAAATTTTCTACATTTATTTCTTAGAAATATTTCCAAAATATTTGTTTTTCACTTTTTGATGAAAAGTCAAACCTTCTGGAAAGCAAGATATTTGTTCTTAAATTGTGTATCTGTCTCTCAAAGCCAATGTAGTTTTTTAATTTGATAAAATGAAATAAAGTAGATTGAAAAAGTTAACATTTGTTGATGACTAACAAGATAGTAGGGGCATAGGAGCATAATTAACCCAATAATACTTAAATATTTTAGTCATGGGGGAATTTGGGGCTGTTTCTGAGTCTTATTAGGAAAACATATTTTTCTCTTTAATATGGAGCTGCCCACATTTTGGAATCTTCTCATTTTGATACACATTTTAATAGTTTCAAGAGAATTCCCTTCAACTAGATTTGCCTTATTTTCTTGGATTAAGTCTATTAGTCATTTTGGTTTAAGTGAGGGCCATAACTATTTTGCTTTTCTCAGTTTTGGATACAGTGTGGCATCCTGTGAAAGCCATCTCATTAGTTTGCTTTTTGTCCTTTGTTTTGCTTTTTAAGTGCAGACCTCAAATTGATTTTTGCATATAAATAGTAACTTTTATGTTTGCATATATGTGATAGAGCTTTGCCAATTACCTGTATGAAAAGAACTCTATCCCATGGTGGTGGTGGTGGTGGTTTAGTACCTAAGTTGTGTTCGACTCTTTGCAACCCCATGGACTGTAGCCCTCCAGGCTCCTCTGTCCATGGGATTTCCAGGCAGGAATACTGGAATAGGTTGCCATTTTCTTCCCCAGGGGATCTTCCCAGCCCAGGGACTGAACCCTGGTCTCTTGGGTCTCCTGCCTTGCAGACGGTGTCTTTACCGACCGAGCCACCAGTTACAGCCGCCAGCCTGTAACTCTGTCCCATAAAAATTAACAAATACATTACAAATGCAGACTATCTTTATAGTTCAGTGGATTTATTAGCGTGCATGTATTGATTACCTGCTCGATTAGGTGCAGTGCTAGGTATGTCTACAGGAAACATCTTATTTCAGTTCTAAATAAATCAAGTCAAGGAAGTGAAAACCTTTCTAAAATTATTTAAACGTCTTCTGTTAACTTATGCGTTGTATTTTTTAGTCTCAAAGGCAAGAAATGTATATAGACAAACATAATTCTGAGCTCCCTATAGCACTGCTGGGAAAGTTATACAGTGCCTTTCGACTAGAGAAAGTAGTAATGATTAATGGGCCTGTTTGTAGAAAAGAAAAGGAAAAAGTGTACACATTCGCTGTAACATTATGTCTCATTCACAGTGGAGATTGTCATTTAAGTCTTTGCCAAAACTGGGGTTTAATGAATATTTTTTTAGTCTAAATATAAATTTCTGTTTGTAGTTTGTGAAAAGGTGTTCCATAAAAATAAACCCTTATTTGCCATATTATGTAAATACAAAATTATGTGTTAAAACTTGCTTATTCTCCTTTCCTAGCCAAGGTATTGATAATCCATTTTAAAACAAAATGGAAAAATATCCGGTTCAATATTCTCCTTCATTTTGGAGGTTCTGTACAAGTCGAAGCAGATTGTGTGTCATTTTATTTGGCCTTGTTTGTCTCTGTTACATTTCTTTGTGTACTTTTCAGACAAATGCTGGTACTCTAGATGTATTATCTTGTATTTGCAAATATGCCAATGAGAGAACTGAAATGGTGATAGTGTTTATCAGAAAAAGGAAGTGTACTTAAGATTATTTTATTTATTAAGATCTAAAAGGCTTCTATATAAATGCACTGAAATAAATGCTAGTAATTTCTTGTACTCTCATTTTTTTTTTTTTTTGCTTCTCATGGAAATGTTTGTACTTTTTTATCATTGTCTTTTATGAAATATAATGTTCTAAAGACCTTGTGTGATGATGTAATTATTTTCTCAGGACCTGTTTTTGGGGTTGTCTGGGGTTTCGTTGTGTTTGTGTCCCTGATTTTCAGGTGGATTATTGCTGAATACTGTGGTTGTACTATGATTTACACTGTAAGCATGAGGTAATCACATTTACCTTTGCAGCAGTGTCAGTTAAATACATTTAGATATGACCTCATAGCTTGGACCTCAGAGGACACACAGTGACATTTAAATACTGTTCATCAATACAATTAGTAATTTACTGTATCAAAATGAATAGTTAAGAAGTCATTTTTGGCATAACTTTCTTCTCCCTGCACAACTTCAGTAAGCTGGTGTGTTGTAGGCAGGAATCTGAAGATCTTTCAGTTCAGTTCAGTCGCTCAGTCGTGTCCGACTCTTAGCGACCCCATGAATCGCAGCATGCCAGGCCTCCCTGTTCATCACCATCTCCCAGAGTTCACTCAGACTCACATCCATCCAGTCAGTGATGCCATCCAGCCATCTCATCCTCTGTCGTCCCCTTCTCCTCCTGCCCCCAATCCCTCCCAGCATCAGAGTCTTTTCCAATGAGTCAGCTCTTCTCATGAGGTGGCCAAAGTACTGGAGTTTCAGCTTTAGCATCATTCCTTCCAAAGAAATCTCAGGGTTGATCTCCTTCAGAGTGGACTGGTTGGATCTCCTTGCAGTCCAAGGGACTCTCAAGAGTCTTCTCCAACACCAAAGTTCAAAAGCATCAAGGAAGTCAAGTCTCAGAAATACCTTGAGACTGGATTTGCATTTGGGACCAGATCATGAGATCATGACTTCTGTCAATTTGAATTATTTGTGTAATGAATTCTCAGTGTTATTAATTTTTATGGATAGTGTGACTTACTGGGATATGGTCATTATATATCACAAATAAAGCCAGTTATTAAATCTTAATCATTTAGGTATTCAAATCCTGCTAAGCCAGAAAATGGAGTTTTCTTAGTCTGCCCCAGGTTCCTAGCTATAGTATTAGTGTGTCCTCTGATGAATAATCCAGCATCATGTAATGGTTTTATATTTTTTTGTTGTCTTATTTTTTCCAATTTTATTGAGATATAATTGACATATAGCACTGTCTGAATAGTGGTGTACAGCATAATGAAATAATGACCACAGTAAGTTTAGTTGAACACCCATCATCTCATATAGATGCAAAAGAAGGCTTTTCCTTGTATGGATTTAAGGTTGTGGAGATATTCTGGACCAAAGTTATTTTTTTAGAAAAGGTGCTTCTTAAGGTGCACTTGATTTAAGTGACTTCAGAAAAGATAGTCCTGTATCACCCACAAATTAATACAAGAAAAATATATGGGTTGAAAAGTAAAATTTGTGTCTTTCTCAACGCATTCCTAAGATACATTTTGGTGGACCTGAATTCCATAGCTAATTTAATCTTCTCAACTCCGTCAGCGGAAGTCTGTGCTCTGGAAGATCTCCAAGAAGCATCAGACATTAATTACTTTCAGGGAGTTTACTGTCCTCTGTGTAAAACTGACAGAATGGGACACTTGAAAACCCATGTATCACTGAGTCATGTCTGACTCTTTGCAACCCCATGGACTGTAGCCCGCCAGACTCCTCTGTCCATGGGATTCTCCAGACAAGAATATTGGAGTGGGGTGCCATGCCCTCCTCCAGGGGATCTTCCTGTCAAGTGAGGTGCTCGATTGTGCCTTCTGCAGACATCAGTTGTATAGTTCACTCATGCATTATTAGAGAGCCAACGCAGTGTCTTGAAGGAGCAACTTTTTTCCAGGTGCAGAATATTTCTCAGCCAATAAATAACCAACACAGACTTACTATAGAGCACAGGGAACTCTGCTCAATGTTATGTGGCAGCCTGGTTTGGGGTTTGGGGGAGAATGGATACATGTTATACATGTGGCTGAGGCTCTCTGCCTTGCACCTGAAACTGTCACAACGTTAATTGGTTGTACTAAAATATAAGTTTTCAAAAAAGCCAGAAATAGACTATTTCTCTGCTGGAAACACTACATGTCAGAAGGATAGTTGAAATAATTGCTTTTCTGCAACTGTGGGCCTTGATTTGCGGTTACCTCTTAGTAGAACTTTGTTGAAAGGTGGTAGTGATAAGTGAAGACTCTGGAATCAGACTGAATTGAGTTTGAATTCACAGATTCACTGTTATTAGCTGTGTGCTCAGTTGCTAAGTCGTGTCTTGACTCTTGTGACCCCATGGACTGTACCCCGCCAGGCACCTCTGTCCATGGGATTTCCCAGGCAAGAATACTGGAGGGGATTGTCATTTCCTCCTCCAGGGGATCTTTCCAGCTCAGGGATCCAACTCCTGTCTCCCGTGTGTCCTGCATTAGCAGACAGACTCTTTACCACTGAGGCACCTGGGATATTTTAGCAAAATTTTAAACTACTGTGGCCCTCGATTTCTTGGCCTCTCTATGGAGGATGAGAGAACTACCCAAGGGTCACTCAGATGATTAAAGTAACTAATTCTCATAGAGCACTTTGCACAGTGCTGGACTCTGACCACAAACTTGGCTTATATTAAGTCAATATCCAGTTTTAGAGTGAAATTCTGTTCATACAAATTGTCTTGGATCATATTTTAAGAATGGTACTACGCTCCTTAATTCTGCTAGGAAATGAAGTCAGTGATTACCCTATGCATGAGAATGTATGTAAACAATTAGTAAACTGACGAAAGTACACAATTATAACTTGGCGATAATAGTCATGAGAAGAAATGTATGGCAAATGAGAATCTGGCTTTGTTGTTGATCTTAAGCAGATGATGTGGCAAGCACCTGTTACAATACTGAACTCATGGAAAGGATTCCGTAGTTTTCTCTCTTACAACTGAAGGAGTTCAGCGTCCACCTGGGCCTGAACTCCTATTTCTCTCCTACCTTTTGGGTGTGGCTTCTTCACTTACTCTCTTCTCAGTTTCTTGGAAGATCCTTCTTTTTCTGCCTTCCTTTCTTCCTCCCCTCTCTTTGCTCTGAGCAGTAATTTACCCTCTAGGACACTTTCCAGCACTGCCCAGTAGAATATCCTCAGATGATGTACGTGTTCTGTGATATTACTGTATGAGAGTCACTAGCCACGCATGGTGGTTCACCACTTGAAACGTGGCAGGAATGAGTAAGGAACTGGATTTTTAATTTTGTTCAGTTGTAAATAAGTAGCCACATACACCAGATGATCTCTTGTATTTGCAAAACTGAGCACATGGTCCGCCAGGTGTGTGCGGAGACTTCCAGGTATCTGTGTCAGTTCATCTCTGTGCTCCCAGCATCTAGTTCCGTGCTCAGTGAATGAATGCTTCTGTCAGGGGAGACTGTTTACCATCTAACAGAGCAGAACCCACCGCAGCGGTACCAGTGACTGCTTCATTAATGCACACCCGTCATACCCTCTTACTGAACTGTGTTAAGTAGGATCGGTGCCTTATTAAAGGTCATTGTCAGAATGTGTTATGTTCCACCTACAGATTTACCACGTTTTAAAAAATTAAAGTGGATTAGTTTATAAAACTAAAAAACCAGAATAACAAAGAATTCACTGCTGAGATAATTTTTGCTTGCTAAATTAAAAAATCTAACAAGGAACGTGACAGTCATCCCTACTGTAAAATAAATGTCTCAAGGCAGAAATATGGTGATGAAAGAGTTTGAGGGCAGATGCTGAAAACACCTGCTTGATTTATCAAAGAGAAGGTGTTAACTTATGTCTGGAATGTTATTTCCAGTTTACTTAGTTCATTTCCAAGGATTTGCTTCATTTACAGTCTTCCCTCCCCTTCTTCCCTTCCTTTACCTGCTCTTCTCTCTCCTTCCACCATCACCATCGTTAGAATCAGAAAACATCATGGCGGGTGGCGGCTGTTAGTTTCCCTGAAGTCTTAGAAATCCCCTGAGTACTTTTGTTCAGGCAGAACAGGGTTGCTATGGTAACCAGACCTCCCCTTTATTCCTGTATCCCTTGACCTTGTATAAATGTCATTTGGCATAGGGTAACTGCAGTCTTTCTGTCTGTGTAGCAGCTTCTGGCAGCCTAGTCTCAAGTCTCTGATTCCAATATTTTAGGCCATTTATTAAGCACCTGCTCTGTCCCAGGCACTGTGGTGTGCTGGTGGCTGTGCTGGTGGCGTGAGAGTGAATAAGACCAGGTTCTTTCCCCCGAGGGGACTACAGCCAAGTAAGGGAGATGCTTGCCAAGGGCTTCTCATAGGGGCCAACCCTTTATCCCTTCATTTTTTATATAATTTTATTTATTTATGGCTGTGCTGGGTCTTTGTCGCTGTGCGGGCTTTTCTTCTAGTTGCGGCGAGTGGAGGCTACTCTCTCGTGGTGCATGGGCTTCTCATTGTGATGGCTTCTGTTTCTGCAGAGCATGGGTTCTAGGGTGCGTGGACTTCAGTAGCTTCCGTGCAAGGGTGTTCGTCGTGGCTCCCAGGCTCTGGAGCACAGGCTCAATAGTTGTGGGCACACAGGCTTAGTTGTTCTTCACATGTGGCATCTTCCTTGGACCAGGGATTGAACCCATGTCTCCTGCATTGGCAGGCGGATTCCTTACCACTGAGCCACCAGGGAAGCCCTGTGTATTTTATAACCTACCTGGAAACCCAATAGAAAAGGGGGCAGAAGTCTGAGGCTGCATACAGGAGGGGGGGTCCCCAGAGTTCCTTCCCACAGGCTCCTCACCACTGAGGGCATGGGGGTGGGTGCTAGTGGGGAACAGGTTTGGCCACCACTGCTCCCCAGTGGGGGCAGGGAGTGCCCTGGCTGTTCTTGGGGTGCTCTTCTGAAGAACAGACAGTATGGTTGAATGGTGCCTGCTGCTCTGCACCCTTCTAGGTTCTCAGGCTGAGGACAGCAGGCTGCTTGTGGGGCTTTTTCTACTTGGGTCAGTTATGTTGCTGACCTTTTTAGCACCCAGCCTGGGATATCTAATGAAGAGGCAAGTGAACTCCCAGGATTCATGGCTGAGTTGTTACTTGAGTCTCTGGGTCCCCAGGGAGTTGGTCTTCCTTACCCCACCTTTCAGAATCTCCCGATAGGCTTTCATGGTTGTCGTTTGGTCATTGGTGGGAGAAGTGAATGGGATGCATTTACCCCAATTTGTCCAACTCACAAAAAAAAGGCTCATAAAAAGGAAGATTGGGAACTCTGCTGGACTTGATGGTGTGAATGTCAGTTTGGTGGCTGTGACATTGCACTCTAATTTTGCACCATGTGAGCACAGGGAGGAGAGCTGGGTAATGGGTCCAGGGATCTCTCTGTATTATGTCTTACAACTTCATGAGAGTCTACAGTGACTTCAGAATTTTAAAATCATCATGTTTTTTGGCAGAAACCAACAAAATATTGTAAAGCAATTATCCTTCAATTAAAAATTTAATTTTTTTTTTAATGGCAACCCACTCCAGTATTCTTGCCTGGAGAGTTCCATGGACAGAGGAGCCTGGTGGGCTACAGTCCATGGTGTCACATAGAGCCGAACATGACTGAGCAACTAACACTACCTATATGAACGATAATCAACTCCACTGGCAATAAGAGAGATGCAGATTCAGGTCGCATCAAAGTATCAATTCCAACCTACCAGATTGGCAAAAATCCAGAAGTTTCACCAACACTATCAGTGAGACTGTAGAGAATCAAGGGCTCTCATACATAATATACAAAATGTCACAACCTCTGGAGGGGAATTTAGCCATAACCAGCAAAATGATGAATTTGCCCTTTGTTCCAGAAATACTTCTTTAGGCGTCTTCGCTAAAGACACACCTCTACAGGTACGAAACAACAGACGTACACATTTATTCATGGAGGCATAAGAGTAGCAGAGGTTTGGGAGCACCTGAATGTCTTCAGGGGACAGCTGGTTGAATGGCACCGGTCACCTACTCCGTGGGCCCCTCTCCAGCCATATGAGAGAGGAGGCGCAAATTCTTCATTCTGATATGTACTGATTTCCAGACTAGTAGTGTCCTCTGGGAAAAAATAAAGCTCACACACTATCTAAAATGCTACTTTTTGTGTCTAAAAGAAGGGGAAATAAAAATATATGCATTCTTGTTTGTGGTGTTTTTTTTCCCTACAAAACCTAGCAGAAAAAACCAGAAACTAATAAAAATGGCCTGTGGGGAGAGAGTGGCAGGGGGTGGAGGGCACAGGACTGGCAGTGAGACTGAGCCTTTAATACATTTTTAAATAGGAACTGGAACTGTGTCAGTGTTGTTTATATGATCAAAAAATCCAATTTAAAAAGCAAACCCTAAAATAGATCTTAAACAGAAACAAATTTTAAAAATTATTAGAACAAAGCAGAACAAATGTTTAATGAGTTTGTCTTTCGTTAGCTGGTGATCAGCCTTAACAAGTAGAAAGATGATGATTCCTATTCGATCACTGTTCTTGCTGCATTATATAAATGTCCCTAATGCATTTTGCAGGGTCTTATTTTCTCCCTACTTTTTACTGAGCATTTTTCTTTTTTTGTACAATTTACTTTGCATTGTTAAGGTCGTATAAAAACCTTTCTAGAAATGAATGCCTGACTCTAGACTTTAACTTCAAAGTCCAATAATTTTAAGTTAAAAGAAAAGCTGAACAGCAAGCATTGCTTGTTCTTCTAAGTCTGTAGTCTGAGGAGTTTTGCTGCTTCTAGGTTACAAAAAAATATGGCATTGCTTTTATAGTCTGCTTTTGTAAGGGAAAACACTAGGCTTATTAGTATATGTTGGAGGAAATAGGAGTAATAAAAATTTTAGTAGCTATTTATCTAAATACTTCTTTTATGAGTCATTTACTGTAAGTGTTAGTTGCTCAGTCGCGTCCGAGTCTTTGTGATCCCATGGACTCTAGCCTGCCTGGCTCCTCTGCCCATGAAATTCTCCAGGCAAGAATACTGGAGTAGGTTGCCATTTCCTTCTCCAGGACTCCTGTAGGGGAAATTAGAATTTATTTACTCCATTTACTGGGAGTACAGCAAATACAATTTTTTATTCTAGGCCTAGTAGCTAAAGTATAATTCCCAATCCCATTGGGAGAACAAATGGAATCATGAAACCACAGAACTTTAGATCAGGAAGGTAACTTTGAAATCAACTAGTTTATTTCTTTCATTTCCATTTCTTTTACTACATATCAATTTAAAATATGTATAAATGGAATTTACTACCCTCCCCTGGACAGTTGTGACAGCCTTCAGGCATCCCTCAGTCAGTCCACCCTAGACTCAAGACTGAGATCTCGAAAACCTGGGTCAAAGCAGCTCATTTATTTACCTTCACTTACTTCCCCGTTTCCCACAGGACTCTTGATGAAAGTGAAAGAGGAGAGTGAAAAAGTTGGCTTAAAGCTCAACATTCAGAAAACAAAGATCATGGCATCTGGTCCCGTCACTTCATGGGAAATAGATGGGGAAACAGTGGAAACAGTGTCAGACTTTATTTTGGGGGGCTCCAAAATCACTGCATATGGTGATTGCAGCCATGAAATTAAAAGACGCTTACTCCTTGGAAGGAAAGTTATGACCAACCTAGATAGCATATTCAAAAGCAGAGACATTGCCAACAAAGGTCCATCTAGTCAAGGCTATGGTTTTTCCAGTGGTCATGTATGGATGTGAGAGTTGGACTGTGTGAAGAAAGCTGAGCCCCGAAGAATTGATGCCTTTGAACTGTGGTGTTGGAGAAGACTCTACAGAGTCCCTTGGACTGCAAGGAGATCCAACCAGTCCATCCTAAAGGAGATCAGTCCTGGGTGCTCACTGGAAGGACTGATGCTAAAGCTGAAACTCCAGTATTTTGGCCACCTCATGTGAAGAGTTGACTCATTGGAAAAGACTCTGATGCTGAGAAGGGGATGACAGAGAATGAGATGTTTGGATGGCATCACCGGCTCAATGGGCATGAGTTTGAATGAACTCCAGGAGTTGGTGATGGGCAGGGAGGCTTGGCGTGCTGCAGTTCATGGGGTCGCAAAGAGTCGGACACGACTGAGCGACTGAACTGAATTGAACTGAACTTCCCTGTTGCCCACAGGACTTCAACCTGGTAGCACAGCCCTTCAGTCTTCTTGCTACTTCGGTCTGAAATCTAGCCTCTAACTAACTAAACCAAATTGCTTGCCTTTCTGTGCATATTTAATATACTCTCAAATCTTTGTACCTCTGCAATTCAGTCTCCTCTCCAGAAGTGTTTTTTTCCTACTTACGTGCCTGCCTCCTACTTAGCTTGGGAGGACAAGCTTAGCTGTCCTTTCCTCTGTTGAGGCCTCCAGGATCCCAGGAATGAAAACAAGTGTTTCTGTTCTGTTACTGTAGCATTTTACTCTTTTTGTGGCAATACTGACTTCCATTCCTCATTTCCTTTCCTGCCTTTTCTCTTCCCTCCCTCCCTCTCTCTTTCCCTTTCATGTCTGTCTCCATTGCTTACGAACAGACATGAATTCCTTGCAGGTAAACCCTCTGTCTTAATGCATCCTTACAGCTCTAGCCCCGGGTCTCAATCAGTGTGTGTTGGATAAATCAATACCTGTATGATGTCATAGATGGAATAATGGCCACCCGCATGCTAATTCCCAGAACCTGTGCCAGGAACTTTGCAGGTGCAATGCTTTATTTATTTATTTGGCTGCACAGGTCGTAGTTGCAACACGCAGGATCGTCCATCTTCATTGTGGCATGCAGGATCTTTAGTTACAGCATGTGGGGTCTAGTTCCCCCACCAGGGATTGAACCTGGGCTCCCTGCATTGGGAGCTCGGAGTCTTAGCCACTGGACCACCAGGGAAGTCCCTTGCAGGTGTGATTAAATTAGGCTCTTGAGGTGGATAAATTTTCCTGGATTATTTGAGAGATCCAATGTAATTGCAAGTGTCCTTATAAGGAGAGGTGATGAGTCAAGGAGGCAGGTGGCCTCCGGAAATTTAAAAAGGCCAGGAAAACTACTTTGTGAGGCCAAGTATCCAGAGGGAACACACCTCTGCCAACACCTTGATTTTGGACTTCTGGCCTCTAGAAGTGTAAGAGAATAAGTTGGGGTTGTTTTAACCCACTGAATTTGTGGTATTTGTTACATCATCAAAAGGAAACTGATGTACATGCCCTGTGAATTAATAAGTCACAAACATTTTAGACTGTTAGACATACTTGAAAAACATTTTAGTAAAGGGAATAAACAATACAGGAAACATAAATACAGGAGAAATGTTTAGTAATCAAGTAAAAAGTGAAGCAATTGTGAGATATGATATATCTATTAAAGTGGCAAAAAAACTTTAATAAGAACTTGTAAGTCTTCAGTGTCAGAATTTATGACAGTAATGTGTTCATATTCTAATATTATTCCAAATAATTATACTTGTAGTTACAGGCCCTGATAATGTATATGGTGCATGTTTGGGGCTTACCAGGTGGTGCTAGTGGTAAAGAACCTGCCTACCAACGCAGAAGATGTAAAGAGACTCGGGTTTGATCCCTGGGTCAGGAAGATCCCCTGGAGGAGGGCACGGCAACCCACTCCAGTATTCTTGCCTGGAGAATCCCATGGACAGAGGAACCTGGCGGGCTACAGTCCATGGGGTCTCAAAGAGTCGGACGATTGAATCGACTTGGCACACACATCCATTGCTTTAAACCCCTTTATGTGTCTTATGACAATTGGTCTTAAATAACTCTTGAGGTGGTACTATGATTATTCCCATTTTACAAATGAAACCAAGGCAAAGTAAGTTTATGTAATCTGTCCAAAATCAAAGAGCTTGTAATGGTGGAGACAAGACTCATTTCCAGGCAGCTTGATGTCCAAGGCATCAGCCTGAGTTATAAACTTCTAGAAATGTTAGGTCATTCACTTAATTCAACAGAAGCAAAAATCTGTATGCTTCCTAAAAATGTTCATTACAGCACTAGCTACAAGTGCAAAAAGTTGAGACTAAGTATATCACATTATGAGCAGGGTGTAATTAAACTGTAATATATAAGATAAATTTTTCAAAAAAGTTGTAAAGATCACAGAAATATTAGAAATTGTTCACGGGAAATTACAGCATGAAAATTTACATTATGGTTTCAACTTTCAATATGTTTATCATATTCTATTAATAATATTCTATGGTGCTACATTTTATGGTGGTCTATTAACACTCTATGCTGGTATAACTAGGGTTTACTATAATTTTAGCTTATTGGACATTATTATAGTATCTTTGGGAAAACTGCCAATTTTATTCTTAACAAAGGATAAATTCTTTCAATTTAATAATATACATGCAAAAGCCTATTTCCAAACCCTTCCTGATTTTTTTGTACTTTTGAAAATCAAGGTGAATATCAACTGAGATGTTTCGGTCACAAGTGACAAAATAACTAAATTAGTAAATCTAAAGCTGTTCTAAATTACCTTAAAAACTTTTTTAAAAGCATAAAACATTTTTAAAAGTTATGGTTTTGAATAAATAAAGTTGATTTACAGAAACTGAATCAAATGCTCTTGAAAAATAAGTATGTTATTGGTTAATGCCACTGAAAATTTGAGAAATACTCAATGCTTCAGCTGCTCTGCCTTGTCATCAAGACTGACTTGCCACCTTTTTGGAACTGGCTCTCTCCTGAGGATTGCTCACTTTGTGGTCATAAGATGGCTGCCAGTACCTCCCAGAGCTGTGTTCTTCGAGGAAACATCTCGTTTGATCTCATCAGGAAAGAGAAGCCCTGAGTTTCCTTCTGATGGGGCCGTTTCAGACCTCAAGTGCCCCTAAGCTAAACACCAGGGCAAAGATGGTGAGATTTCACTGGTTGACTTAGATGGAGAAGCTTCCATTCCCCTTCTCTGGGAGCTAAGAGCATTTTCATTGTTACTCAGTGGAAAAGAGATGGATGGAACGGATGCTGGTGATAGAGCTGTAATGTTCATTGTAGAATTGATGTTTTCATACTGTGGTGCTGGAGAAGACTCTTGAGAGTCCCTTGAACTGCAAGGAGATCAAACCAGTCAATTCTAAAGGAAATCAACCCTGAATATTCGTTGGAAGGACTTAACGTTGAAGCTGAAGCTCCAATACTTTGGCCACCTAATGGGAAGAGCCGACTTATTAGAAAAGACCCTGTTGCTGGGAAAGATTGAAGACAGGAAGCGAAGGGGACGACAGGATGAGATGGTTGGATGGCATCATCGACTCAATGGACATAAGTTTGAGCGAACTCCAGGAAATGGTGAAGAACAAGGAAGCCTGGCATGCTGCAGTCCATGGGATCACAAAGAGTCAGACATGACAGAGCGACTGAACAATAGCAAATTCGTTATAGAGCATTTGCAAAATTTGCTGGGTATTTGCCTCTACATAGAGGATGCCCAGACAAGCAGGGTCTTGCCTCTGGCAAAGCCTCATCTTCCCTGTAGGGCTCAGACCCTCTGCAGTGCCCCAGGCAGGCCCCCCATCCCATCGTGCTTCTCTATGGGGAGGCCGGGAATAGCAGAGAGTCCCTGCCTTTCAAGACAATGAGGCAAAACCCACCCAGTGGGCTTTAGTTGTGGTTTTGAATGAAGGTCCTTTTTCTCTTGGTCCTGGGCCTAGGCAGTGGAACATTTTAAGAGTCTCACGCTCTATTGACTGAGCTAGCCAGGCACCCAATGGGACATTTTAAGTCAACTGATTTTACAGTAGACATTCTCAGTGACTTACGTTCTTGAAGTCATTCCAAGGATGCGGAACTTGGCTCTGAATATTTGAGATTACTCCCAGGAACTGATAGCCTTTTAGTGTTTCCCAACAAACTGGTCCATTTCATGGCGCCGTTTCTCCCACGTCTATGTGAGAGGGGAACATGCCCTGGTAAAACCCAAGGGACTTGTAAAGGCTCAGAGGAGAACTAGTTGCCTACCTGGAGCCAACTTTCTGTTCACTCCTTCAGCAGATAATTACGGAGCCCTGATTATATACTAGGGACTATCTTCCGTGTGCTTGGAAATACATTCCCGTGTATTTTCCAAATACACTTTCCTGAGGAAGGCAGTTGAGTCCTGTGCTTTCAGCTCAGTGCAAGTCTTCATCTGGGCAGCTGCCAGGACTTACACAACAGTCCCAGTGCCCTCTCCCAAGCCCACCACTGCATTCCCACCTTATACCCAGTCTCCCAACCTTCAACCTCCCCAGGAGCAACATTAGTGGCAGCAGCAGAAAGTGGGTGACTGCCGAGCCCCGGAAGAAGCTCCACATCTCAGGGCTTATTTAAGCAGCTACATGTAACCCCGCTCTCCCTGCTGACGACAGTGGTTCCGGAACAGACCTCAGCATTTGCCTTGATTGCCAGAGATGAATTACCATCTGCCTCGGCTTTAAATTAACTGGGGCAGTTCTAACCCACAGAGAATGGGGTGCAAGGAAAATGGAATTGATTCTGAGCTCATTTCCATTTTGAAAGGCAGGAAGAAGTAGTCATGGGGTTAAGGGGGGTGGGGTGCTCTGTGAACCGAGACGTAAAAGAAAGGAATGGTTATAATACTGAGGGTTTGGGTGAGAAATAAAAATTCTTAGAAGGGTCACCTTTGTGAACAAAATACCGGTTATAAAGCATATGTATCCTAAATTTCCTTTCAGGAGGTATTTTAATATTAGTTTTGTTTTCTGGCTGTGTGTGGATACCCAGTGCTGATTTCCAAGGTGTGAGATTGAAAACTGGCTTGATCACTTCAAGCTTGGTGTGACTAAAATTGAGCTCGCTGTTGCTGACTACAAATCTGCCCTTTGCGCATGTTCCCAAGCTCTCTTCCTGGCTGGTCCATTCAATCCACTGGCCAGCACTGATGCCTAAGGTTTCATGTGTGCATGCAGGCTCAGCCACTTGGGTCGTGTCCAACTCTTTACAACCTCATTGACTGTAGGCCACCAGGCTCCTCTATCCAGGGGATTCTCCAGGCAAGAAACTAGAGTGGGTTGCCATGCCCTCCTCTAGGGGATCTTCCCAACCCAGGGGTCGAACCCGCGTTTCTTAGGTCTTCTGCATTGGCAGGTGGGTTCTTTACCACTAGCACCAAGACTTCGTGGATTTCTCTAATTCACTCCCCCTTTCACAACAAAGCTATCTCAGCTATTTGCTGATATTTTGCAGATCAGCAGCTCTATAGACATTGAGGAAGAAGGTGGGGAGGCAGCTCCTGACCTTTGGGAACTGGCCTCAAGGTTATTACAAGCTGGTTGGGGTCACTGTTGCTCTGTTGGGTGTGACAGTCTCATGGAACATCAAACAGTGTCGGTCTAAGACCATGATAAAGCCAAAAAAAATCACTGTGGAACTCACAAGATCGCAAACCACCCTTCTCACTAAAAGGAGTAACTATGTCTGCTTTTCCAAGTACAGCTTTGTGTCTGCACTGGTCTGTCTGCCCTGCAGATAAACAGAGACTGTCATGGAATTGCCCCCACTTTCTAATGACATCCAATCTAGAGTGAAGTTCCACTTTCTTAGACTCCCCCAAGTCACCCGGCCAAAGCATAAAATCCTTCTGTAGGATCTAATACTTTATTAGTGAGAGTATTGTATGTTCTGTCTTGCTGAGATGAGTAGTAAGTCCAGCGGTTTCAACCACACAGATCTGTTCCTCTTTGTGGATTTGGGCTGGAGAGAATTGACACACTGTCTTCTCTCCGTTTGTTGAATCTTGTTATCATCCTGCATGTGTGCTAAGTCGCTTGAGTTGTGTCCAACTCTTTGTGACGCTGTGGACTATAGCCTGCCAAACTCCTCTGTCCATGGGATTCTCCAGGCAAAAATACTGGAGTAGGGCTGCCATTTCCTTCTCCATGGGAATCTTTCCGACCCAAGGATTGAACACACATTTGCTCCACTGGCAGGTGGATTCTTTACCACTGAGCCATCGGGGAAGCCTGCCTTGGATCATACCATAGCCCTTGTCAAATCATGTTGACACAGTTATCTTCTTAAAAGGCTGTGAGCGCTTCATTTGCAGGCACTCTGTCTATCCTTAGGTTCACAGCATCTAAAGTAATGCTTGGCATACAGCAGTCTCTCAGTACCTGAAGTTTGGGTTAGTCTAGGTGAATTAGGGGTGCGAGGGTCCACTGATTACATCTCCTAGTCTGAGTCGGATCACAGGGCTCGAGTCACTCTAAGCCTGTCCCAGTGGAGCTGGGCTACTCGAGATCAGAAAAGCACTTAAAGGAAATGCACAGAATAAAGAACAGGACTTGAGGATTTGCCTTTCGCCATTCACCGAACGTGAGAGGCAAAGATAGCTTTCTCATTTTCAGAATGTGTGTTTTTAATAGCCGCCGACCAGAACAAATATGTGCTTAGCTTGGAAAACATTGGAAATTTGGAGTTCCCCGGAATGCATCCAGAGATATTTCTTTTAGTTCCTTTGCATCTCTGTCAAATTTAGATTCTTTTTTTTTTTTGAGAAAGGATGACAAGGGAATCAAAAAAAGCAAGGACAAATGAAATGGGAAGTGCTTTAATAGGCATGTTTTATTGTTTCTGCCTGCTTTCTAACATAGCTTATAAAGTGAAAACACTGCTTTAATAAAAATGGAATACTCTTGGTTACACAAAATCCTGTCCTTCATCCTTTGAGTCCACCGAGGCAGGCGCCCTCACTCCTTGGGACTGCTGACAAGGGCGGTGGTAGAGTACGAGTAGGGGCTGAGCAGGGCAGCGATGGTGTAGTGGCGGAGGCCAGAGTCATTGGCTGTGAACACCACCTGCAGGGAACACAGACAGGATCGCTTTCCAACCGTGAATCAGAGCCCCCAACCATGAATCATTCAGAGACCGTGGGAAGTCCAGTGCCAAAGAAATTATTTTTATTTTCTTGTTTTCTGAAACAGTGGGTGCAAAAGGCAAAATTCCAAATACACTGGCCAACTAAGCTGTCGGAACCTTGCACAGCCCTTTCAATAAAATTCTTCACTCCCCACCCCCACGCATATAATTAGATCTCTCTTTGGGGGCGCAAATTTGCACTGATAATCAAGGTGGCTCTAACCTGACCGAGGGAAGTCACAGATCTCCTTAGTGCTTGTGTCTCATGTTCTTGGTTTTAGAAAAAGGAAGAGAGAATGTAGAAACTGCCATTAGTGACCCAAAAGCCTAAGAATGATGGTTGCAAGCCCACTGCAGACTTAGAGACCCTAGAATTTTGAAGCCGGAAGGGAGCATTCTTCCCATTTCACAGATGAGTGAACCAGACCTCTGAATTAGGGTGTTTGGCCCACGTTCATGAAACGGCAGAGCCAGGCTAGGAATTAAGCCACCTGTCTCCAAACTCAAGACATTTTTTCCCCCTACTATTCCTTTGTATCTCCTAACATGCAGAAGAATAAGTGTATTTTGTGTATATAACATGCAATGAAATATGGAGTCAAAGCATCGGAGGGTTCTATTTACAGTGCAAGCAGAGTATGGAAGATCATGTTGGAATTCTGCAATGCACGCATGTTGGGGCTCTTTTAAGCTTTGGAACTGGGCAAAATGTCTATGAGAGCATGGTTCCCATTAGTTATATACTTCAGGCAAATTTCACAGAGGTGAGACTCCAAGTGCTGGGATAGTCTAGGTGCCCAGAGTGAAGCAAGTTGAGATAACAGTTCAGAAGGGAGATAGAGGGCGGCAAGCAGGTATTTAGTTTTACTTATTTTATACAGAGGTCCTGGATTGAACTTTGAATACACACTATATAAGCACCTTTTATTTTAAATAGGGACAAAGGAAACCTTGATGACTTGGGGATGGGAGGAAAAAAGATCCAATTAAACTGTACTTAAAACAAAAATATCATCAGAACAGGAGGAGGTGAGAATTGCTCAAGAGTCTCTACAAGAAGAAGAAATATTGTATGACGTCCCTTAAATGTGGAATCTAAAAAGAAATGATACAAATGAACTAAGGTACAAAACAGACCCACAGAATTAGAAAACAAACCTGGGGGGAGGGATAGTCAGGGAGTTTGGGAAGGTCATGTACACACTGTTGTATTGAAAATGGGCAACCAACAAGGACCTACTGTATAGCACATGGAACTCTATTCAATGTCATGTGCCAGCCTGGGTGGGAAAGGGGTTGGGGGAGAGTGGATACAAGTATATGTGTGGCTGAGTCCCTTCGCTGTTACCCGAAACTATCATGACATTGTTTATTGGCTATACCCCAATACAAAATAGAAAGTTTAAAGTCTGAAACCAAACAAAGAATCTCTCTGCAGGAGAAAGGGCATTCCTTAAAGGCCAAGTTTCTGGAAGCAGGTCAGGAGAATTTCTGATCTCTTGTAATGACATTGGCCTGCAGACTCATTTGATTCTTCCTAAAAATTGTAAATGGCATGATCTGCATTCAGAAATCCATGAGGTCGAGAGGACTAATAGTTCCAAAGGGAATTTCTTGTCTTGTTTAGTCTAATATGGCCCCCTGGGTCGTTGGCCAAGGCAGAGGTGACTAATGCTGAAGGACGGCAGTATTTTGGAAGAAGCTGACGGAAAAGGAACTTATAGTTGAACCCACCACGAACCCACCAGTCACCCAAGTGAGGCACTGGGACTTAGGTATGACTCCTCACGCTCTCTCTCCTCCCCCGTATCCATTCAGGCTCCAAGTTGGGCTCATGGTCCTGCCTGCAGTGTCTTACATCAGTCACTTTCCCTCCATCCCAAGGGCAGGGATGTGTTTTCACTTCTGAATCTCTAGCTTCTAGCAGCCTTCTCAGCAATAGCAGGTTTTCATTTTTCAAATGTTTGTTTAATGAATACTGAAAGAGTGAGGAGCAGGCTAGGAAGCTAACATCTGATGGGCAAGAATAGCAGATCATGGGCAGGACAGTGCTGAGTCTCAGATGGTCTCATCAGGCTGAGACCAGGGGGGATAAGGAGTACAGGGGGTTGGTCTGGTGCTCCAGGGTGGGGCCTAAGACTCTAGGGGCAAAAGTCTTGTGCTGGGCAACATCTAAAGCCTGAAACCACCCAAGACAGGAGCTCCGCATCTTGTTGCCTGGCCGAGAAGTAGCCAGAGACATGCATCTGGGTAGATAGGGCTCCCTCGGTGACCTGTGGGCCCCAGAACTCAAACAGGCCTAAGGTTTCCCTGGCAACACTGTCTACTAAAAGAACCGTTTTATGTCAATGAAAAGTCTCATCCATGACTAAGCCAGAGAGAATGGTTCCCTTTCATGCTGAGCTATTTTTGATGCAATTAGTTGATCTTTAACTGTGACCAGCATGTCTGGATTCTATTTCCGTGGCAGCTCATCTGTTTTACATGACTTGAGGAATTACAGGCAAGGAAGACATAAGGATAACTTTGAGGTTCCTACTGCCTCATCAGCAGAGGAACAGAGTGTGAACCAGGGGTTACAACTGTGTCTTTATTAATATTATTAGCTCTTCTCACAGGAAGAAAGCTGAAGCACACCTGAGGCTAAACCCAGCCTTGGCCCTGGTGGCAAATACTACTGTTCCTCCTGTTACTGGCCCCGTGACCTCGACAAGTTACTTCACTTCCCTGTGCCTCACTTTCTTCACCTGTAAAATGGGGATAATAATAGGAATGACTGCAGGCATTGTTTACAAAGATCAAATAGGTTAAATATAGAAAACGGTAGTAGTTTATGCTTGATAAGTTTCATCTGTTGTGTGGCTATTATTATTTTGAATTTACTGTTTCTGTATGTACTGTCTGAATTCAATTATCCAAACCTCTGGAAGCCAGATGAGTTCTAGAATAAAAAGGTTGTCAAATTTTAGAGAAGTAAAATGATGCATCTAATTTTTGTTGTGGAACACCCTAAGTTGGGGTGTGGAGCATTGCCTAATAATCCAGTCTATTAGTATTTTTTCAGCAGACAAATAGTCACATTCAGGGGAAGGAATGAAATCTCTCAGGAGCATCTCTTAAGTTCAGGTCCTGTTGCTGAATGAATTATCATCAAACAGAGAAAAAGCTTGCTTTTCAGAGTTTTGTGGATTTCTGATTGGAGAAATGAGAAAGGCACTGTACTAGCCTGACATTTTCTTCGACTTTTCTGTGGTGTGCAAAGTGCAAGTGGCGCATTTCCTGGGATTGCAAACAAACAGACAAAAAATAAAACACAACGTTCGCATCCTTACACTCACCTCTGCATATTCATGGAACGGGGAAATGCCAAGTGACTTCCAGTAGGATTTGGTGTCTAATTCTACTTTGTATAGTCCTTCTACAAATTTGTCCTCTGTGGTGAGCCCGTGGAGCTCTCCAGAGTCACTGGTTTTCCTAAAAGGTGCAAAAGCCCAGGTTAAGTTAGGCATTGAGGGAATAAATGCCATGGCAAGGTGACACCACACACAGACACACACACACAGACAAACATGCACACACATGGGAGTGTGTGTGTGTTATATGGGAGTGTGTGTGTTAGTCACTTAGTCGTGTCTGAGTCTTTGTGACCCCATGGATTGTAGCCCACTAGGCTCCTCTATTCATGGAATTCTCCAGCCCAGAATGCTGGAGTGTGTAACCATTTCCTTCTCCAGGGGATCTTCCTGATCCAGGGATTGATCCTGAGTCTCCTGCATTGCAGGCAGATTCTTGACCACCTGCGCCACCAGGGAAGCCCAAGAATACTGCAGAGGGTAACCATTCCCTTCTCCAGGGGATCTTACCAACCCATGTGAAGATATATATATATATATATATATATATATATATTTTTTTTTTTCCTCAATTAGGTCAGGATAGGGAAAATTCTAGTGACTGTCTAAAATTAACTAACAGAAAACTTGTCAGGAATGTTTCCAAAAGCTCATTGTAGATTTTTTTTCTCATGAGGTTTCACTTCAAAAGAGACTTTGCAGCCAACCATTGGTGTCTGGGTGAAGTTT
Source organism: Budorcas taxicolor (assembly GCF_023091745.1). Classification (NCBI taxonomy): domain Eukaryota; kingdom Metazoa; phylum Chordata; class Mammalia; order Artiodactyla; family Bovidae; genus Budorcas; species Budorcas taxicolor. The sequence continues at coordinate 26,176,542 of NC_068931.1, forward strand.
CGTAACTACCCTGGAAGTGGCCGTGAGCTGCTCTGACTGTGGTTCCTTTGACCCCAGGGCCTCGCTCCTCTCCCCTGTGGTGTGAGTGTCTTCCAGAGGTGGTGCACATGGTGGGGACCCCAGAGTGCAAGGAGAAACCTGTATCTGACTCTTCCATTGTTTACATAATTAAGCTCCTTGGCAGCTCTGTGCCATCAACAAATACTAGGCAATTCATTTTTCTTTCTAAACTAAGCAACTTCTATTTCCATGTAAGAACCCATTTGGTAGGCTTCCCAGATGGCTCAGTGGTGAAGAATCCACCTGCCAATGCAGGAGGCATGGGTTCTACCGATGGGTTGGAAAGATCCCCTGGAGAAGAAAATACTCCAGTATTCTTGCCTCGGAAATCCCATGGACAGAAGAGCCTGGTGGGCTACACAGTCCAGGGGGTTGCAAAGAGTCAGACCTGACTTAGCAACTAAAATGACAATCTGTCTGATGGCTGGTGTTATAAATCATTCTCAATTAGACAGCAAAAACTCAGACAGACTAAAACAGAATGGCTCTGTTCATTACTCTCCCACCTTTGTTCTTTGCTAGGAAGAAAACATTGATTTTTCCTTTTTTTGTCATCAGAAAAAAAAATTCCCACAAACATCTGAATGCTTATGGCATCCATTTTATCTCATGCTTAGAATATTCTCTTAACTACTTTCCATGGTGTGCTTGGCATTTTATAGAAACATAAATGAATTAACAAATAGAAACTCAGTTGAAACCACACCAAAGAAAATGGTCTTTCCAGTGATGGATGAAGAGTCATCATGTGATGACTTGGGATTCAATTAAAACCCACAGAAAATCTCTTCCTGGGAAACATAAACACTTAGAAGTATTGCTTGGTACTGAGGATTTCTTGGTTGTTCATTCTTTTAGTTAGTTTGTGGAAAAGAATCAGCCTGCCAATACAGAAAACATAAGAGACATGGGTTCGATCGCTGGGTTGGGAAGGTCCCCTGGAGGAGGGCATGGCAACCCACTCCAGTATTCTTGCCTGGAGAATCCCATGGACTGAGAAGCCTGGTGGGCTATGGTCCACAGGGTCATGAAGAGTCAGACACGACTGAAGTGACTTAGCATTCAATGATGGATGAAGCGTCATTGTGTGATTCTTGGGATTCAGTTAGAACCCACAGACACTCTCTTGCTGGGAGACATAAACACTTAGCAGTATTGCTTGGTACTGAGGGTTTCTTAATTGTTCATTCTTTTAGTGAGTTGGTTTAGATTTACTAATCTGTATTTTCTTTGAAATGGTTACTAGTAGAGGTGGAGAAACTCAATGAAAGTTCTAAAGCAGCCAGTGAAGGGGAGAAATCATTTGGGCTCCTGGTGCGGGGGAATGCAAGGCTGGTCTGGGTCTGTGCTTGATGTCATGTATCTTTCTCTTCTGTGTCCTTTCTTATGGAGCTTGACAATCCCAGCCTCACAGAGCAGATGCTCCACTAGGCTTCGCTGGACAACAGCCCTGGACTTGGGATGATCCAGATAAACTATGGACAGCTGCCTAGTCCGTGCTATCCCTCAATTCCTTTTCCTTCATTAATATATTAACATAAATTCTACATCTTTCCTAATAGCACAAATCAAGGACTCTCAGCTTGAGTGATATGTGAAGGCATCTAGGAACCTGGAGCTCCTGAAATTAAATACACATTTTTGTAGGCGCATGTATATGTGCATTTTTCTTGGCACGGAATTCACAGTTTTCATCACCTTTTTTGAGTGGTTTGTGACCTCAGAAGGTGGTGAACTGGAGTGGGGCGATGGGAAGCTGTTTGGGGTTCTGGTCACTCCCAGCTGGGCCAGGCAAGAGGGCATCCTTCTCAGGGCCCACGTTCCCTCTGCCCACATTTTCAGTCTACTTGCTGGTTCTTTTAGTGAATGATGTTATGAGGGACACTTTGGCTGAACCCACCTGCATTGGCCAGGGCACAACAATAACTTCTTGCCTGAGCCATCTCACAATAGGAGGTCCTGAGAAGTAACCTGGAGTTGCTGCCAAAAACTAACCAGGAGAATTCAGGAGGGGTCAAACGGAGGGAGGAGATGCCAGACCAGGTGTCCTGCCAACCTCCCAGAAACCCTTGGGCTGGAATCCATCTTGGCTGAGAGGTGTGCTTGCCATCAGCTGGGACCTTGAGTCAGACCAAATATGGGCACAAGCAAAATGATTGGCCAGAGACAACCAAGAAAGCCAAACCCACCTCCATAAACCCTGAGACTGAGAGCCAGGAGTAAGAGCGGACCTCCTGCCACTCTCCACTCGGGTGTCCCTTCCCAGTAAAGTCTTTTGCTTTGTCAGCACATGTGTCTCCTCTGACAATTCATTTCCAAGTGTTAGACAAGAGCCCACTTTCGGGCCCTAGACGGGGTCCCCCTTTAGGTAACAGTGTGATCCAGATAAACTACGGCCATCTGCCTAGTCCATGCTGTCCCTCAATTGCTTTCCTTCCATTAATATATTAACACAAACTGTACATGTTTCCTAACATCACAAGACAAGGACTCTCAGCTTGAGTGGTTATGTGAAGCCATAACAATGAGTGATGGGGGAACGGAAAGATATAACCAAGCCCCACGTCTGGGAGCCCCAGGCAGCTCACCCCGAGGCAAATGGCTCCCAGGTCTCATCAGCAGCCTTCTTGAACACCTTCACACCCACATTCGCAGCAGGACTACCCCGGACGGCGTCCAGGACCTTGACCATCAGAGGACACTTGGATTCACCAGCGCCCTGGGTGGAGAGAAGACAAGTGACAAGTCAACAAAGTTGATCAGAGCCACAGGCTGCATCCTTTGTGGTGTGAGACCAGGAACAAGGCAGCAAAGATGCGAGAATCCCATTTTCAGTGACAGACGGGTTGACGGTTAATGAACTTCCTTACTCAGTGTACACAGACACAATTGTCTCCAAAGAAAGAATAGTTTCTGCCTCCGGACATGCTGTGCTCTCCTGGGGTTGTGTATTATGAACTTGAAGGGAGATAATGGTCCCTCTGAAAAGAGTGGCTTTGTTAAGCCTCCTCATCTGAGTGGAGTTACTGCAAAGATATAATATGCCACAGGACCAAATAGGGGCTTCCCTGGTAGCTCAACTGGTAAAGAAGCCACCTGCAGTGCGGGAGACCTGGGTTCAGTCCCTGAGTCGGGAAGATCCCCTGGAGGAGGGCATGGCAACCCACTCCAATATTCTTCTCAGGAGAATCCCACGGACAGAGGAGTCTGGTGGGCTATGGTCCATGGGGTCCCAAAGAGTCGGACACAACTGAGTGACTAAGTATAGCATAGAACCAAATAGCTTTTCCTGAGAACATTTTACTCAGCTGCTGCTGTAGCAGTTTCTTCTTACTAGTTGCTGTAAAATAAAGTCAGATGATTTCATGATCCTTTTCATAGTTTTATTCTTCTAAGCCAAGCATCCCCAACTTCTGGGATCTAATGCCTGAGGATCTGAGGTCGAGCTGATGTCATAATGATAGAAGTAAAGTGCATGATAAATATAATACTCTTAAATCATCCCCCAACCATCCCCCAACCCCCACCTTCCAGTCTGTGGAAAAATTGTCTTCCATGAAACCAGTTCCTGATGCCAAAAAGGTTGGGGTCCACTGTCCTAGGGGATTTAAGAATTAGATATTGGACTAGAAGGTTGTGCACCAAGCCTTTGAAGAATTAATCGGTACATACTTTTTGATTAGCTAAAGGGAAATCAGCTTTATCGAAGGTCAAGCTTCTGTAGTCACAGCTTCCAGAATATCGGATCTTTATTTCTACCATTCACCTGAGGGAAACGAGGCACCACTGCAAAGTCATAGAGGAGGGTGCCCAGGACCCAAGCCCCAGTTTAGTAAGCTCTGTAGAACTTCATTCTTTCTGAAGTTTGGATCAATGACATTTAAAAATAGATGCCGGCTGCCCTGGCCCCAGTAACAAAAGCTGGTTGGCAAAGCAGGAAGAAGTCACTTGTACTTCATCCGCAGGAGACAGATGAAAGAGAGTCAGACACTCACCGCAGGGCTGGCCTCAGACAGAAACACCAGTCCAGCGAGGCAAAGGAGGAGCAGACGGAAGGAAGCCATCCTGCCAAGAACTGCTGGGTCCCTGAGCAGACTGCCTCCAGCTCCAGGCTTTTATACTCACTTCACCCCAGCCAAGCTGCTGATCCCTGCCAACCGGACTCCAAACCTGCTGATTCTGATTATTGACTTAGTCAACAAAGGGAGAATAAGTAACCCACACAAATATGAACCTTGCCTAGAGAGATTAGAGCATCAAAACATTAGCTCTATGAAATATTCCTTTTTTAAAAAAAAAAAAAAAGCCTTTATGGACATATTCTTAACAGGTCATTTGACCAGCTAAATCACCAAAACAAAACCATCAAAACAAACAAAAATATTCTTCTCTGTGCTCGTCTGGATGCAGTAACATTCTTGGAATTTTTTTTCTCCCATAATATTTCTACGCATGTTTTTCCACTTTCTACACATTTTATCATTTATTTAAAATGATCGATGCAAGTTGTGATAATTTATTTCACATGCAATGACATTTGGCTGTGCTCAGTCGTGTCTGACTTCTTGCGACCCCATGGAGTGTAGCCCACCAGCCTCCTCTGTCCATGGAATTTTCCAGGCAAGAATACTGGAGGAGGTTGCCATTTCCTCCTCCAGGGGATCTTCCCCACCTAGGGATCGAACCCGGACCTCCTGCATTGGCGGGTGGATTCTTAACCACTGAGCCACCTGGGAAGCCCAATGACATTTGGCTGCACAGACTTAAATACAGTGCACCGGAAAACATCGCTACATTTGATCTATGTCTATGAGTCAACAAGGAAAAACCTTTGGCAGTGCTTACAGTTTAAAAACCCACATTTCAGCCAAACTGAAAGTCATTTGGAAGTTTGGCTTAGTCAGCAATTTCTCCACAATTTTTGTATTCTTTTGAGAAAAGATTCTCGACCCAAGGAATAATGACACATTTAAAACTGCCATCCATGAGCCTGAAATATAGAGAGCCAGAGTTTTTTTATGGCCTCTCCTGCACTGTATGTGCAGAAACAAGTTTCCCCAGCTGACTTTTGTCAGAATCCAAATTTCTGGATGGAAATAGAAATGACCGTGAGAGCTAGAAGCCATCGTTGACAACAGATTCTCTTTGTCTTGACCGACTTCCATTTCTAGCTATGCTCTCAACTGGATTTGCTTGTTGGTGGTTTCCTGAGGTCAACCAACTCCCCTGCACATTTCCATATTCCTAGAATGCCTTCCTGTCCCTGGAATATAAGTCCAGGATTCATATTCATTTGATGATTCATTGATTAAGTACCAGCTCTCGTGTGCATGTGTGTGCACCTGTATGGATGTGGTTTTGTTCATGGATTAAGACAGGTTTTGTCCTGATAGAGACATACATGGAGAATATGCAGAGAAGATGGACGGTCATTTTGGACAACCACATGTCAAGGGCTAGTTCAGTTTCAAGCTTGAGAGCTGGGGGAGGATTCCCCTAGTTGACAGCTTGGAAGACACTACACAAAAGATCATGAAGAGCTTTTTAGAAAGTGGTAGAAGGGACAGGAAGGCATTCTAGGAATATGGAAATGTGCAGGGGAATTGGTTGACCTCAGGAAACCACCAACAAGCAAATCCAGTTGAGAGCATAGCTAGAAATGGAATCTCTCAGGCTTAGAGTCTGACTCTGAAGTAGCAAAGGAAAGAGTTTTGAATTTGAAGTTCGATGACCTGAGTCCCAAACCTCGGTCCAGTTCCCAGGATTACCTTCTTTGAATTATTTAATATCTCAGATACTAAACTTACACATTTGTAAAACAGAAATACCTACTTTTTTTTTTTTTGGCCGCTCCTCACAGCTTGTAGAATCTTAGTTCCCTGACCAGGGACTGAACCCAGGTCTTGGCAGTGAAAGTGCCACTGGGAAGCCAGGGAATTCCTTGAAATACCCACTTTTCTACTTCAAAGAACTATTCTAGTAACTTTTTACATGTGATAATACAAAAACTCCTAGTAAACTGTTGCCCTCATTCTGTTATAAAGTATAGTTATTGTTTACAGAAAAGAGTTCAACATCTCTGCTAAGGAGAAAATCCTTTCTCTTATATCTTTCACATATTGTCAACTAATATTCTCTGGACTATTTCTCAATGCTCATAACTTGGATGGGGAGTCTGTTTTTTGACTATGGATCTTAAACATTTGAATAGGCTCTCATACCCCAAGTCAATCTTCCTTCAAAGCATCTTAGTGCTGCTTCTGTTAAAGCCTAGAAATGTCTAAGTTAAAACCTAGGCATTGTGAACTGGCAACCCTGGGCTGCCTCCAGCCCATTGACGCAGTGTTTGGCCTGAGGAATGTGCCTTTAAAAAATTTTTGAAACAGTTGTTAAAATTAAAATTGAGACATTGCATAAAAATGTGGATTTCTGGCTTCTCTTGGGAAATCAGAAAAGAATGTAGCATTAGGCCTGTTTGCACACATGATGATAATCACCAGGCTCTCATTCTGCAATGCCCAGGCCTCTCCCTCCACCCCAAGCCTAGGTAACATCGCTAGTGGCACTCTCACGCTTGAGCATTTTTCTCTCCTTACACATGTTCTGTTTCTCTCATCTATGTTCCCTCCCAGCCTCTTGAAAATTTGAGTTTGAAACTGTTGGTCTTCTAACAGCCACTTGAGAGGTGAGTGACAGCTTGTTTTCTATTTGCCAAATAGTCCCGCTTCTCTGAACAATTCCTTTTCAGACATACTTCCCAGAATCCTCACCACCCAGAACTTCCTCCTCTGATACATCCCAATTGGTGGCCAGGGCTTCTTTTCAAATGGGACTCTCTGAACTGGACACATGCTTCAGCTGAAATCAGGCCACTTTGCAGAACTTTGAGACTGTAACCTTCTTTTGGTCAGAGCTATGGTTTTTCCAGTAGTCATGTACAGATGTGAGAGTTGGACCATAAAGAAGGCTGAGCACCAAAGAATTGATGCTTTTGAATTATGGTACTGAAGAAGACTCCTGAGAGTCCCTTGGACTGCAAGGAGATCAAATCAGTCAACCCTAAAGAAAATCAACTCTGAATATTCATTGGAAGGGCTGATGCTGAAGCTGAAGCTCCAATACTTTGGACACCTGATGCAAAGAGCCAACTCATTGGAAAGGACCCTGATGCTGGGAAAGATTAAAGGCAGGAGGAGAAGTGGGTAACAGAGGATGAGATGGTTAGATGGCATCACTGACTCAATGGACATGAGTTTGAGCAAACTCCAGGAGATACTGAGGGACAAGGAAGCCTGGTATGCTGCAGTCCATGGGGCTGCAAAGAGTCAGATACGACTTCCACAATGACAGTTCAGTTCAGTCGCTCAGTTGTGTCCGACTCTTTGCGACCCCATGAATCGCAGCACGCCAGGCCTCCTTGTCCATCACCATCTCCCGGAGTTCACTCAGACTCACGTCCATCGAGTCCATGATGCCATCCAGCCATCTCATCCTCGGTTGTCCCCTTCTTCTCCTGCCCCCAATCCCTCCCAGCATCACAGTCTTTTCCAATAAGTCAACTCTTCGCATGAGGTGGCCAAAGTACTGGAGTTTCAGCTCTAGCATCACTCCTTCCAAAGAAATCTCAGGGTTGATCTCCTTCAGAATGGACTGGTTGGATCTCCTTGCAGTCCAAGGGACCCTCAAGAGTCTTCTCCAGCACCACATCAACTCTTCGGCGCTCAGCCTTCTTCACTGTCCACCTCTCACATCCATACGTGAGCACAGGAAAAGCCACAGCCTCGACTAGACGGAGCGCAGCCTTAACTCTAGTAGCTGTGACCACGTCTCCCCATCCTAACACTACCCGTTTTGACTGCTTGGTCACAATGGTCTAAAATCACCATGTATCATCCATCATCTGTGCTTTTGTCATTTATGAATCTTATTTGGTTTTTACCTTTATTGAGGTGTAATGGACAAATGAAGTTGAAAGATATTTCAGGTGTATATTGTGGTGGTTTAGTATATGTATACCTTGTGAAAGGATTCCCACCATCTAATTAATGAACATCCATCTCCTTGTGTATTTATGTATTTTTTCTTTTTAGTGAGAGCATTTATGTTCTACTCTGTTAGCAAATTTTAATTATATAATACAATGTTACCAACTTGGCCCTGTGTGCTCCTACTCAGTCGTGTCTGACTTTGTGACCCCATGGACTGTAGCCAGCCAGGCTCCTCTGTCTATGGAATTTTCCAGGCAAGAATCCTGGAGCGGTTTGCCATTTCCTACTCCAGGGGATTTTCCCAGCCCAGGGATCGAACCCAGGTCCACTGCATCTCTTGAACTGGTGGGCAGATTCTTTACCACTAGTGCCACCTGGGAAGCTCATTATAAACTTTAGTCACCATGTTTTACATTAGGTCTTCAGACTTTATTTATCTTATAGCTGGAAGCTTGTAGCCTTTCACCAAACCCTTTCTATTTCTTCCAGCTCCTGGCAACCACTTTTCTACTCTCTGTGTCTGAGTTCAACTTTTTTATACTCTACACATGGGTGAGATCATACCACGTTTGTCTTTCTCTGGCTTATCTTACTTAACATAATGCCCTCAAGGTTTATCCATGTTGTTGTAAACGGCATTTTTTCCCCTTCTTTCTCATGGCTGGATTATATTTCATTGTATGTATACATAGCACACCTTATTTATCCATTCATTCATAGACAGATATTGAGTTGTTTCCATATCTTGGCTGTTGTGAATAATGCCGCAATGAACACGGGAGTATACATATCTCTTCAAGATCCTTTTTTCATGTTCTTTGGATATATACTGAGAAGTGAGGTTGCTGGATTTTATGCTGGATTTTATTGAGGAACCTCCATACTGTTTTCAATAGTTGCTGTACCAATTTACATTCCATCAGCAGCACACAAATTTTTCCTTTTCTTTACATCCTGGCCAGCACTAATTATCTCTTGTCTTCTTTATGGGCCTTCTCGGGTGGCTCAGTGGTAAAGAATCCACCTGCCAATGCAAGAGACGCAGGAGACATGGGTTTGATCCCTGGGAAGATCCCCTGGAGGAGGAAATGACAACACACTCCAGTATTCTCACCTAAAAATTCCACGGACAGAAGAGCCTGACAGGCTACAGTCCATGGGGTCTCAAAGAGTCAAACATCATTGAATGAGCATGCACCCACATCTTCTTTATGATAGCCATTCTATCAGGTATGAGGCAATATCTTACTGTGGTTACCATCTATGAATTTTAACCTAAACGCAGGAACCGATATTCATGTCTGATCTGTCTCCTCGTGTTAGTTCCACCCCCAACGCCACCCATTTACATCGCCTACTAGTTGACTCTAGCGTTTGTTGTAGCAGCGCACCCTCCAAGTCTCACACTCTTGGCTGCTTTGATTTGCTTGCCTTCTAAACTACCACTGACCTGGAAATCATTAATAAATTTTGAGTCTGAACAACACAAGGAGGTCGAGGGAAACTGAAACTACAGGGAGCATCTTGAATCTGATTGTGGAATCACCCATAAACTTACAGAGATGGAGATGATTTTTAACATAAAAAAAGGAGAAAATTCTGGCAGAGACCTAAAAGAGCAAATGTAAATAATGTGAATTAAAAGTAAGAGAGTCCCAGGAAAAGATGCTAACAGCATTTTTGGTGAGAGAAGAGCAAGGCCGAGTATGAAGGAGGAAATGAAGCTAGTGGAAGTGCATTCTTGCTTGAGTTTGTACGGAGCAAATGGCAATGCCAAATAAAAGAGAACTCCAGTGTTTCTTGCCTAAGAGGCAATTTGTGATGAAAGAGGGTTATAAGGATAAACAGAAACTCCCAAAGATTAGAGGGCCTGCCTTTCCGTGTTTATTTGAGTTTGTGAAAGCTCTTTTAGAAAGGTGGTTACATGGGGTCCATCAGGAGAGAAGAATTAAGGTCAAGGGTCACCATGTTCCTGGAGTCTTAAGTGGTTGCTGTAGCAACTGTGCTTTCTAGAGGGAATATTAGCAGCCGAAGGAGCCAGTGCCAGAAAACAAAGGCGTATTAGTGAAACATTTCCACCATAAATGTATGTCTTGTCTTAGCCATGTACTGTTTTTCTTCACATTCTGAGCATGGGGCTGAGGCCTAGATGTTTGCTGTTCACTCACTAAATCATGTCCGACCCTTCACGACCCCATGGACTGCAGCACACCAGGCTTCCCTGTCCTTCCCTATCTCCTGGAGTTTGCTCAAACTCATGTCCATTGAGTCAGTGTTGCCATCCAACCATCTCATCTTCTGTCACTTCCTTCTCCTCTTGTCCCCAACTTTCCCAGCATCAGGCTGTTTTCCAATGAGTCAGCTCTCCACCTAGATGTTTAGTTGAGGTAGAAAAGACCAATTTGATGACCCAATTCCTCCTTTTACTACAGACATATGTGATAGTTAATGAACAACTCGGGACTGCTCAATATTTACGATTCTTCTACATTCACCCTTTTAATGGACAAGCTTATTTATTAATTTTTTAAAAATCACAAATTCTTTCTTTTTCGTTTGTTTTCCGAGGGTGCCTGGCAACTGCATTTCAGTGACCTGTTGACCTGAAATGCCCACTAATGTTCTTGTGAGTAAGCCGATTAGCTAGAGTAGCGAGTTGGTTGGCCAGGTATTTGGACTGAATCTCATGGGGGAAGGGAGCTGGAAGGGAATGACACGGGGCCCTGGATCGCTGCAGGCTAAAGAATGCAATTTTGTCAGCTCCCCTTGAGGTGACTAAACCCTGAGGATTTCCTTAATGGTAAGAAAATCATAAAAGACTCATTTTAAAACCATAATACCAATTTAATTAATAGTCAGATGGTTACTGAGTAAACAAGGAATTAGAGCAAAGGGACTTGACTAATTTTTTGGGGCCTGTTTCATCCAGCCAGTGGGAGAGCCTAGAACGTTTCCTTACTTCAGGACAGAGTACACTTTTCTTGTGCTCGGAATGCTTCTGTCTTGTCTACTGTGTCTTTCCTCTGGAAATTTCTGAATAAACACAGAAAAAGTCTTTTCCTTTGCCTTTCCTTTTTTTCATTGCCCATAAAGGCAACCATATAAATGGGATCATACAGTATGTAGCCTTTTGATTCTGTCTTATTTCTATTAATAAAATTCTCTGGATATTCACCCATGTTGTTGCGTGTTTCATTAATTTTCCTGTTAATTTATAAGTAGTAGTCATTTGAATGGATATACCACAATGTGTTTGTCCACTCAGCACTCGCTGGATGCTTCAGTTTCCAGTTTTTGATGATGATCTTGTGCTTTTTACATGTAAAAAGCAATGTTCTTAAACAGATGGGGAACATATCTGAGAACTGTGGGTAGTATGTATAGACTGAAATGAATCACCTGAAAAACTCAGAACTTATGATATGAGAAATGCATTATAAAATCAGCCTGTAATGGAAGAAAGCAGAGCCATTCCAAGTCATCTTAATAGAGATTCTTAAGCTGGGGTCTGCAAACTGTTAGTGTCTGTGGGTAAAACTCAGAAAACTTGTAATGTGTCCGTGCAATGTCACTTCAATTCTGTCCAACTCTTTGCAACGCTATGGACTGTAGCCTGCTAGGCTCCTCTGTCCATGGAACAAAAATACTGGAGTGGGTTGCCATTTCCTTCTCCAGGGAATCTTCCCAACCCAGGGATTGAACCCAGGTTTCTTGCATCGCAGGCGGATTCTTTACCATCTGAGCCACTTTATAAATGTGGACAACAAAACAAAATAGTTATTAGCAGTATCTGTGACTTTGCCACAAATAGAAACCACAGATACTTTCATAATCATCTAGTTGGTGGATATATTTTGAAATGGTTTTTATGCTTATTACTTTGCCAACAAAGGTCCGTCTAGTCAAGGCTATGGTTTTTCCAGTAGTCATGTATGGTTGTGAGAGTTGGACCATAAAGAAAGCTGAGTGCTGAAGAACTGATGCTTTTGAATTGTGGTGTTGGAGAAGACTCTTGAGAGTCCCTTGGACTGCAAGGAGATCCAACCAGTCCACACTAAAAGAAATCAGTCTTGAATATTCATTGGAAGGACTGACATTACAGCTGAAACTCCAATACTTTGGCCACTTGATGCGAAGAACTGACTCATTTGAAAAGAGCCTGATCCTGGGAAAGATTGAGGCAGGAGGAGAAGGGGACAACAGAGGATGAGATGGTGGGATGGCATCACCAACTCAATGGACATGAGTTTGAGTAAACTCTGGGAGATGGTGATGGACAGGGAGGCCTGGTGTGCTGCAGTTCATGCGGTCGCAAAGAGTCAGACACGACTGAGTGACGGAACTGACTGATGCTCATCACTGCTTTGAAGTTATGGTAGTTATTAGATCCAATGCTAGATTTTGTAGTTAATAACGATACACATATATCACAATTTGAAAAATATTTTAAAGTGTCATTTCAATGTCATTGATTTCCTTTGTAATCCTCTATATTTAATTTTATGAACAATGAGATTAAAAATCTGGGGAAAGAGAGAGGATGGACCCGAGGCCAGCGTGGCATGGCTGTACTCTAATGGAATCTACTAGCATATGTCAAGTAAGAAAATGGGAGTTATCCTTAAGATTGGTTAGCAGTGGAAGGAAATAAAGAGGAAATTGGATGTTGGTCGTTGGATTGAAGATTTACAATTTTATGAACAGGATTTCCCCTGGATTAGGAAAGGATGTCATAAAGAATTCCCTGAAATGTAGAGAAATTATCTGTCGTTCTGGCCTGCGGGGTGCTAAGTTTCTCATGGGATGTCACTACATCAAATTCTTATTGATACTTCAGTATTTGTGAGCTTGGTTGTAAGAGTCCATCTCTGAGATTTCAAATGAAACAGTGGTTCTGAGATTGCACAGTTGACTTTGAACGTTGATCAGCCATGTGATTTGGCAAATTCACCCAGCAAATGGTCGCTAGGGAAAGGCCAGCTGGGCTCCATCAGGAGACACTCACTGACCTCAGCAAAAGCCCTTCTTACAAGGTCAGTAACAGTAGGTGAGCTGGTGCGGTTTCACTGGTTTTGAAGGAAGGAGCAGATGCAACAGGAGTGACAGATGATTCTCCACTATTTAGAACCCAAGCAGAGGAAAGAGGGGCTCTCTAACAGAAAGACAGAAGGCAGTGAATCAGAACAACAGCCAAGTAAGCTGACGTTCTCACTTATGGAAAGGGCAGTCATCTTAAAGGCAGAGGCCAGGGAGACCACGCAAGTTTAATGTCCCCAAAACAACCATGCTTTCCCAAAACATGGTCCTTAGACTTTCTTGGAGATCCAGTGGTTAAGACTCCACCCTTCCACTGCAGGGGGCACGGGGGCACGGGGGCACGTGGTCAATCTCTGGTCCAGGAACTAAGATCTTGCATGCATCGGGGGCTGTGGCCAAAAAAACTCCACCAAACACAAGGTTCTTAGTGTCCTAGAGGAGAACATTCTGGACCACTGGACCAAGAGAATGTAACAGGGTAGGGATTCTTAGGTCGATCTACATCATCACTTAAAGATGCAAAAGTATGATTGATTTTTCCAGTTGACATGACCTTGAGACCTGATGTGGGAAAAAAAAGGGAGGGGGGGTTAACATACAAACCAGCTTGCTCTTGTCTGTCCCCATGGGCGCAGACTCGCTCTTCTCTCCCTTTTCAGCTTTTCTGTTCACTTGTGCTCTGTTCACTGCCCCTTGCATCACTCCCCTGCCCATTCCTTCCACTGAGTTCCGGAAGACTTCGGTCCTCCTGTGCCCAGATGGCCCATTTCCTTAGCTGGTGTCCCCAGTGCTCTACCTCTTCATTGTAACTGAAATCTGGTTTATCCCCAAAACAGCATTTCTTTTGAGCTTTCTTTCATGGTACCAACTTCCCCATCTGACCAAAAACCCTTGAGTCCTCATTACTCCTATTAGGGATTTGCCTGCCTGTGCCCCACAGTCAGACTTCAGTTTTTCTCACCAGGCACCTTTTATACCTCTAATCCTCAATCTTCTGCCATTTCCCCATCCAGGTGTCCCCCTACCATCTGACTGGAGGAAGATGGCAATGTGCTAAGCTTGCTTAAGGAGAAGTGACAGAATTACCTTGATCATGCCCTCAAAAAATTCATTTTATTCTTGTGTAACCCTCATTTCAGCTTGCCTATTCTTACATCCATACCCATGCCTCATTGATTCCTTGTTTCCCTTCCTATATATTCTTAGATTTGCATTAAACACTCAACCTTCATTTCTTTTGTGAACTATTCTGTGACCCTTCTGCTTCCACTCCCCCATTCAGAAGACAGACCATTATTCTTTTTTTAATTACCCTCCTAGTTTTCACCTTTCTAGACTGATGTTCCCACTTTGACCTTGATCTTGATTTGTCTTCTTTTAAGATCATCCATGACCTACTTTTCATTGTATTTCACCCATTCTCCCCACCTCTTTCCTTCTTTTGTGCCTGAAAACTAACTCATGTCAGCCAAGGTGACACCTCCCTCCCATCCTTCCATTCCCACCGCTGCTAAAAGAGTAGTCACTTTTCCCTTCTTATCATGCACGGTGGTGGTGACAGCTTCCCTGCCACTTCGCTCTTCCAAGAGTGCCTTTTACTGCAAGGGTTCTTGTCATCACAAAACCCAGCGGTACCCTATCAGCTGTGTCTATCTTGAGCCTTTACTCCACAGCTGCTCTACCACCTCTTTGTAGAAACATCCAACTTGGTTCTTTCTGGCCTGACTCGTTGGTCCTGTAATTGCTCTCCTATCTGAGTATCCCAATCATGTCTCCAACAACATGTCTAAATGTGAACTTCGCAATCCCCATTGCCTCCCACCTTCTTCCTGCCCCCATCACTCTTTCTCCAAGTGACATTACTATGCTCTCTGTTGGTCAGGATTAAACCTCTGGAGTTACATTTGAATTCTCCCCCTCTTTAGCACCAAAATTTAAAAGTAAAAGCACTTCTGTGTCCAAAATATTTCCTCCACTTCTCACTTTCTGTTTCCACAGCTGCCAACTGAATTTCAACCTTCATTGCTAATCACATAGCCTTTTCTAAGTATGTCTAATTGGTCTCCTTCCTCCTAATCTGTTTTCCATATAATCTTTTCTATAAGCTACTGCCAAGTTAATCTTCTTAATGCATACCTCTGATTACATCACATCTCTCTTCAAAAGCTTGCTCTCACTCCCCATGGTCAGCTAAGTAAAGTCAAATGTCCTTTGCCTGACATTCAAGAATGGCCAAGATTTGGTTCTATTCCATTGACTCCATTGACTGTGATGGTCCTCCAGCACTAGCTGGACCTTGAACAGATCCCATGACATGCTGCCCCTGGGTCCTCACCCCTTCTTTATCCTGCTGCCTGCCCAAAGGAGCAAATAGCTGCCCAGAGGCTCCTAGCATTTGAAAGGCAGCCCGTTAGGGAGGGGTGAGACTTGAGGCTGAGGTTTCAGAAACCCAGAGAAGTGATGATGAAGGCAACGATAACAGAGAGAAAAGTCCAGGTGAGACGCGGTGTGTGTGTTACAGTGTGTGTGTGTGTGTGTGTGTATGTGTGTGCGCACACATGAGCTCAGTCATGTCCTCCTCTTTGCAACCCCATGGACTGTAGCCTGCCCAGCTCCTCTGTCCATGGAATTTTCCAGAAGTGGGTTGCCATTTCCTTCCCCAGGACATCTTCCTGACCCACAGATCTAACCCCTGTCTCCTGCTTGTCAGGCCAATTCTTTACCACTGTGCCACCTGCGAAGCCTTGAGACACAATGGTGGAGGTAGAAATAAGAGATCCTGGTGACTTCAGGAACAGAAAATGAGTGAGAGGGAAGAACCAAGTTCCACTTGAGTATTTTAGCTTGGAAGGTTGTTTAGATGATAAAATCATTGGCTTATACAACTAGAAATGTGAAAGAAAGTGAACCTAGCTTCGGACATGAAGTGTTGATATCCAGGCACCCAAGCCCAGATAACAGTTGGAAATGATAGCCTGGGAGATGCAGCTTGGGGGAAATCATGCTGGAGGTGGAGATTCAGGGTCATGACCCTGTAGGATGGACCCAGCATTTGGAAGTCACCAATAGACATTAGCAGTAAGAAGTGTGAAGACAGAACCCTGGGGTAAAGTAACATTTAGTCAATGATAAGACCAAGGGAAGCCTGAAACCTAGGTTTTTCCTAGGCAGAAGTTACCTCTTTCCTTTAATATGGTTTATACATCCCTTAAGGGCTTCACAGATGGTGTTAGTGGTAAAGAACCCACCTGCCAATGTAGAAAACATAAAAGACATGGATTCTATCCCTGGGTTGGGAAGATCCCCTGGAGGAGGGCATGGCAACCCACTCCAGTATTCTTGCCTGGAGAATCCCCATGGATAGAGACGCCTGGCAGACTATAGTCCATGGGATCACAAAGAGTCTGACACTACTTGAAGCAACTTAACCTATAGCATACATCCCTTAAACATTTATGCTGTTCATCAGAGCTGTGTGTACTCACAGTTTCTTTTTCCTTGAGTGTTCATGCCTTAAGAACAGAGGCAACGCCTTCTGATGTTTTGAGTCCTAGTCTCCAGTTAGTGTAGGGCCTGGCACACAGGAAACACCCCCAAAATGCTGACCAAATAATTTAAGAAATCAAAGAAGAGTCGCCTCCAGTTGCAGCTAGGTTCTGCTTACTCTCTCAATGAACCAACACTTGCATTGCCCTCCACACCCAACTTTTGGCATTTCTGATGGCAGATCAACACTCTAACTGCCATTTTCCTATGTTCTCATTTTTAAAAGTGTTTGTATTGAAATACACTTGCTTTACAATATTATATAAGTTATAGGTATAGAGTATAGTGGTTCACAACTCTTAAAGGCTAGACTATGTTTATAGTTGTTGTAAAATACTGGCTCTATCCCCCATATTGTATAATATATCCTTATAGCTTATTTTATACCTGATAGTTTGTACCTCTTAACCCCATTCCCCTGTATTGCCCCTCCCCCTTCCCTCTCCCCACTGGTAACCACTAGTCTGTTCTCTACATCTGTGACTCTGCTTCTTTTTTGTTATATCCTCTAGTTTGTTGTGTGTTTTTTTTTTAATCCAAATATAAGTGATAGAAAGAAAGAAAAGAAAGTGAAGTCATTCAGTTGTGTCCGACTCTTTGCGACCCCTTGGACTGTGGAGCCCACCAGGCTCCTCCGTCCATGGAATTTTCCAGGCAAGAGTATTGGAGTGGGTTGCCATTTCTTTCTCCAGGGGATCTTCCCGACCTAGGGATTGAACCCGGGTTTCCCACATTGCAGGCAGACCCTTTACCATCTGAGCCACCAGGGAACATGATAGCATACAGTAATTGTCTTTCTCTGTCGGACTTATTTTACTTTTTAGCATAATATCCTCCAAGTCCACCCATGTTGCTACAGAGAGTAAAGTGTCATTCTTTTCTAAGGCTGAGTAGTACTCCACTGTATATGTCTATCACATCTTCTTTATCTGTTCATCTGTTGATGGATGCTTAGATTGCTCCCATATCTTTGCAACTGTAAACAATGCTGCTGTGAACATTGGGGAGCATGTTTCGTTTTGAGTGTTATTTTTTTGATAAGTACCTAGGAGGGTAATTGCAGAAATTGGTGATGGACAGGGAAGCCTGGCATGCTGTGGTTCGTGGGGTCGCAAAGAGTCGGACACAACTGAGCGACTGAACTGAACTGAATGCTAATTCTTTTTTCAATTTTTTGAGAAACCTCCATACTGTTTTCCATGTTGGCTGAGTCAACATTGTTCTATGTTCTTGACTGCACATGCCAGACAGAGCCAGACAGAGCCACACCGAGCGTGAGCGCCAAAGTTCCTCGTTTCAGCCCTCGACCAGTACTTTTGTTTTCCTGCTCACTCACCGGCTCCTCACCTGCTATCTTCACCCTGGTTAATCTTCTATGCGCCTCTATCTGTCTTCTGCATTTGTCTGAGGTTTGGTTTCTTCATTCATTGATTTCAGACTCAGTTTCAAAACTCCTTTACTGTGATTCAGCAGAAGGGTAGAAGACTTTTCCTCTGACACTTCATTGCCTCCAAAATGTGCCTTCTAGATGACAATTTCACCTAACTTACTTAGCCCAGAACAGACTTAGAAACTGGAGCAAACTTCTTTATTCTGAGCTTGGGGATAAATTTATTGCATTTTTGGATCCGAGGAGCAATTTCTCCTTCCTTATCGTACATCTTAGAACAGTGGTTCTTCAAGTGTTGGCTCCTGATGAACAGTATCAGCATTCCCCAGGAACTTACTAAGAAGTGTAAATTCTAGGGTCCCACTCTGGAAATGTGGAATCTGAAACTCTGGGAGTGGGGCCCCACAGTCTGCACTTTAACAAGGCCTCCAGGGGATTCTAATATGCTGCTGCTGCTGCTGCTGCTAAGTCGTTTCAGTTGTTTCCGACTGAGTGACCCCACAGACGGCAGTCCATCAGGCTTTCCCCTCCCTGGGATTCTCCAGGCAAGAACACTGGAGTAGGTTGCCATTTCCTATGCTAGAAAGTCTGAAAACCATTGTCTTAGATGCAACACACATTCAGGAGTGAGGTTGGGCAGTGGAGTCCAGAGTCAGGTTTCTTTAACAGATCTCCCACCTCCTAGCTAGGTCACCTTAGACAAGTTCCTTACTTACCTTGTTACTTATCAAGCTTCTTACCAAGTTACTTATCTTACCTCTGGATCATAGTTTTCTTTTTAATAAGATTCACATTTCTGAGTCAGCGATTACAAATTTGAGTGGTAGAATTCTTGGGCTCTGTGAACACCTATGAATACAATATAAATCTCCATGGGTTCAAGTAATCAGAGCCTCAGGGCTGGCCAGACACATTAAAAGGGCTAGGCTGGTTGTGGCCAGGTATATGGCTGTCTTTAGAGCCCCTCAGTCTTGCTCAGGAACAAATCCATTTAGCCAGGTGTCTATGAGGCAAATTAGAACCTCCTGACCTCTGTGTCAAAGTCCTGTTTTGAGAGCAGCTAAGTGGATGATCCATGTCAAGTGGTTGTTATTGAATCAGTGTCTTCAACCTGTAAAGAAAGAACTATTTGCAGATATTAGTAGCTTAGGAGGGCTGATGCATGAAGAATGATCAACCCCAGATTTCAACAGGCAAAGAACTGCCTATTGAAAAGCCCAGAAATTGGCTTAGGACTGCTGGGTGTGTGTTACTTATGAATTCAGTGGAAGAGCTTGTTCATTGTATTCTCCACTTCAAGAGTTTAAACTACAAGGTCACTCTGAAAATGAGCGCTGATTCTTCTCGAGAAGTAAACCATGTCATTAGCTGCCTGTAGAGTCTATACAGCTCTCCTGGAACACACTCAGCTTCTGTTCTTTTAATGCGTATTCATGCCAACACGGTAATTCTTCAGTTGGGACAAATGTTCGCATAAAAGACAAAATCAATTTATCCATAGCTTTATTTGAGTCATGTTTAACCCCACTTGGCCTTCTCCCCACTGCTTAGTTCTGAGAACTGCTCCACAGTCATCATGAAGACAAGGGCTATTGCTGACTGATTTGGACAGAGCCGTGTTCCTAGCAGCGTAGTGGCAGTCAGCTCACAGTATTCACAATCTCTTATCTCCATTCTTGAGGGTGCTGGAGGGTTCAAGACAGCTCCTGAAGCAGGTAAGCTGCCCCATCTTGCACCATGCCCATCCTCTGGGTCCTCAGACTTGGTCTCCATCTAGAGACCTCAAGGGCCATTGAAATGATACTCACACTTAGAACCCAAATCGGTGACTCAGTGTCCATTTTTTAAAGAAGGTCACAAATATGAATAAGTGGGACATGTCTGCTCATATTTGGTTGTTGTTGTTCAGTTGCTAAGTGTGTCCAACTCTTGGCAACCCCATGGACTGCAGCATGCCAGGCTTCCCTGTCCTTCACTATCTCCCAGAGTTTGCTCATGTTTGGTTATTTATTTATTTATTTGGCTGCATCAGGTCTTAGTTGTGGCACATGGGATCTTTTGTTGTGACGCACAGACTCTCCAGTGGTGGTGCCTGGGCTCAGTAGTTGCAGTACTTGGGCTTAGTTGCTCGATGACATGTGGGATCTTAGTTCCCTGACCAGGGATTGAACCCGTGTCCCCAGCATTGGAAGATGGATTCTTAACCACTGGACCACCAGGGAAGTCGCTCATATATGGTTTTTGAAATCTCTGTTAGCAGGGCTAGTTCCTGGGCATATTGATTAAAAACCTCGGCTGGGGCTTATGTGTGAAGCAGGCAGTTTGAATTTTTGATGCCATCATTTTTAAGAAGCCTTCCAAGCATCTCCCCACTTTATTATACTGAGGCCATCTCCAAATCTGTCCATGTCCACCCTTGCTGTGAGAGCTGATTGGTAAAGAAATACTATTTTCTTTGACAGGCAATGTAGTACAGTAGAAAATGCATGCACTTTGGAATCAGAAAGTGTTGGTTTGAGTTTGACTTTCTTGCATCCTAGGTGCTTTACCTGGGTTTTCTTATACAACCCATGAGGATTAATGTACTTGACTAAACAGGGGTAAGAATAGCATCCTCTACCTGTTGGGGAGGATTGAACACAATAATGAATAAGAAGCATGGCAGGGTGATTGGGCACATAGTAATTCAGGTGGCTCAGTGGTAAAGAATCCATTCGCCAATGCAGGAGACACGGGTTCAATTCCTGGGTCAGGAAGATCCCCTGGAGGAGCAAATGGCAACCCACTCTAGCATTCTTGCCTGGGAACTCCCACGGAAGAGGAGCTGGGAGGGCTGCCTTCGTGGGGTAGCAAGGAGTTGGACACAACTGAGTGACTGAACATACAGGCAGTTCATAAACGCTGGTCTAGTCGGTAGAGGTGGGAGGGGGGATGGGGGTTGGCTGGCCCTCCTGGACTTTTTAAAGCTATTTATTTATTTATTTTTAATTGTTATTGGAATATAATTGTTTTACAGTTTTATGTTAGTGTCTACAAACACTAACAAACTGAAATCAGTGAAGGTAGAGCAAATTGAAATCAGTGATTTGTACACACGTATCCCCTCTCTTTTGAATTTCCTTCCCATTTAAGTCACCACGGAGAACTGAGTTGTTAAAGCAATTTAA
This sequence comes from Budorcas taxicolor, assembly GCF_023091745.1. NCBI lineage: Eukaryota > Metazoa > Chordata > Mammalia > Artiodactyla > Bovidae > Budorcas > Budorcas taxicolor. The sequence goes on from NC_068931.1 coordinate 26,197,730, forward strand.
ACTTTGGCTTGGTTTGTTGTGGACACCCTATAGAGAAACTTGCAAGCCTCTGTCTGCTCAATTCTAGATCCCAGCTTTTGGGTTAGGAATCACTATCTCATATCTCAGTCGAAGACTCACTGCATTTTTGCCCAAATGCAAAGGTTGATATCATAAACTATGGGAGCCCTGTCAGAATTAGGGTGTCTGTTGGTTAACTTGGCAGTTGCCCCTTGGATTGTGAAGCATGTAGAAATGAAGTGGAAGTAATAATCATAGCATTCGAGTGATGTCTGTTTATTTCAGTGAAATTCACTGGGTCCAGGGGTCCCCAACCTCCGGGATCTAATGCCTGATAATCAGAGGTGGAGCTGAGGTAAAGCTGATGTTGTAATAATATTAGAAATAAAGTGCACAATAAATGTGATGTCCTTGAATCATCCCCAAACCACCCCCTCCACGCCCCTGGTCTGTCAAAAATTGTCAGCCATGAAACCAGTCCCTGCTGCCTAAAAGGCTGGGGACCGCTGCTCTATTCGGTATGACTATCACACCAGTTTGTGAAAATAAGGGTAGTACATTAGGTCAGGGAGTGGGAGGAACTCTGCTGTCTCCATCACTGCTGGGAAATACGATGAAGTGTTGCGGTCTCTTCCTCCTGGCCATTCAAGGATGAGACTCTGAATAATCTGCCCTGGGTAGGGGGAAAGGTTGCAACTGGACCCTGTTGATTGTCGGCGGAAGTAGAACTGCTCCAATCATACTTCTAGATTGGGTCTGACTGCAGAGGTCAAGGGTGATGATTGCATCAGTAGTATTTACACTTTGCCCTGGGCTTTGAGCTTCTGCGCATTCAGAAGGGCATCTTTGGCAGGTTCCAAAAAAAATATTCACTCAGAGGCACTAACTCTGCAGGAGGTTGAGGTCATAAATGGGGACTCAAGGCCCTGTGCTCCGATGAGCAGCATGTTGCCTGCTTTCGGTATGTGGCTCAGGCATTCCAACCTCTTCTAATATGATGTAGAAATTCTTTTTCCAAGGTGAAAAAATGTCTTGGACCCAAACTTCTAATATCTACCTGAAAACACCCTATGACAAAAAATTAATAAGAGGTCATCAGTGCCTTGAAGTGACTCTGTGTTTTATTAATCGAGTGTACGTGTGTGTTTGAAAAACAGTCATCGATTTCTGGATGAAATACCGACTTCAATCACCTTCCGTGGTTGGGCTGGCAGGCCCCATCTATTGCCTTCATCTACGAGGCCCCTGAACCTGCAGTTGGTCCTGTAGGGGGAGCTCTCGAGTGTTCTTCTGCCAATGCCTGGCGAAAGGAAGTGCAATTAGAGAGTCAACACATGCATTGCGCTGAAGGTCTTAACTGCTGTACTAGGTCTTAGCTGCAAGGGACGTTTCAAGCATAATCTTGTCCTCAATAACTGAGACCTCTTGCTAGACGACGGACCAGGTTCTTACACTTGAAACCAGAGGCATGTCATCAAGCACTTGACTGGCAGTTCAGACTGAAATTGTGCAACAAGCTTGGGGGAAAGAGAGGTTACCAGAGTCAGGTGACAGTGAAGAAGACTCAATGGAGCGGAGTTTTGAAGAGGGGGGGCAGGGCTAGAGCAAAATATGATTCAAAGATCCAGAAAAGAAGGGGGAGAGGGAAGGGAGGTGGGTTTTGCATCCTGACATGTCCACAACTCTGCCAATCTAGACCCCATCTTCATTTCCCCAACTGTCCTGCCTCCCACCCTCCTCACAGTCCCCTAGTCTCTCATACCTTCCTTTTATCCATCCTGCTAGCGTGGTGTCTTTGTTTTGTGGCCGGCTAGCACCTCTAGCGGCTTCCCTTGTGGCTTAGCTGGTAAAGAATCCACCTGTAATGCGGGAGACCTGGGTTCAATCCCTGGGTTGGAAAGATCCCCTTTAGAAGGAAAAGGCTACCCACTCCAGTATTCTGGTTTATGGGCTTCCCTGATAGCTCAGTTGGTAAAGAATCTGCCTGTAATGCGGGAGACCTGGGTTCAATCCCTGGGTTGGAAAGATCCCCTTTAGAAGGAAAAGGCTACCCACTCCAGTATTCTGGTTTATGGGCTTCCCTGATAGCTCAGTTGGTAAAGAATCCGCCTGTAGTGCAGGAGACCCCAGTTTGATTCCTGGGTGAGGTAGATCCACTGGAGAAGGGATAGGCTACCCACTTGAGTATTCTTGGGCTTCCCTTGTGGCTCAGCTGGTAAAGAATCCGCCTGCAATTCAGGAGACCTGGGTTTGATTCCTGGGTTGGGAAGATCCCCTGGAGAACGGAGTTGCAACCCACTCGAGTATTCTTGCCTGGAGAATTCCATGGACTATACAGTCCATGGGGTCACAAAGAGTCAGACACGACTGAGCAACTTTCATTCATCATAGCACCTCTAGAGGAGAGTCAGGAGAAGCACAAGGCAGGTAACTCTCCCACGGAAGGCTATATTGATCAGTGGTGAGGTACCTCCGGCTTTACCTGGGCAACCAGGTAAAGATAGCATCCTGGGGAGAGGGCGGCAGTGGACCATCCTGGGACCAAGGTCCCCAGGCTGTCTGCTCAGTGTTAAGGACCCTTGGGCACAATTGCTCTGGAAACCACTCTGGCTCTTTCTTGTTATTTCCTGGTTTTGCCCACTGGAGGCTTTTAGAGCCAAATCAGAGTTTAAGATCCCAGTCTCAGAGGCAGCCAGCCTGTGCTCCGACCTGGGCTGATGGCAATGGGCTGCTCTGCACCTGCTTCCTCCAGCCTAGAAGTGGCCTCCTTGCTCCTTCTGAGGCTGTAAGTTAAGGTCCGGGACTTTCTGAGAGGAATGGGCTTGAGAGTTGGAAGCTTCTTGGGGCCCTGATGCCATGTTTGGTTGGATTCTTGGATTAGACTTGACATTCAAAGCCATCAACCCTTCTTTGCTTGTTCTTTCCATTTAGAGCTTGGGCTTTCTGGGAAAGCAGTATTAAAAAAAAAAAAAAACAGCACAAATGAGGTTGGGGGATTATCTGGGGATTTCAACAATGGTTGATTCCCTTTAAGAAGGATAATCTGGACTTGAATGTGTAAGGGCTGCAATTTCAAGTCTCACACAGCCTGCAGGGGGCCAAACTGAGTGAATGAAAGTCAGTGAATAAGAGGGAAATGATGTCTCCACAAAGGACACATGTCTCACCATTAGAACACAGGAAACTTGGTCATCTCATCACTGTTTCCTCTTTGCTCTAGGGCTGGAGCCGCTGGATCAGCAGGAAATCAGGGCTGAGAGGCACTCAGAAAACACTCCTGTTCTTAAAAAAGACAGGACAGACTCTCATTCAGTGCCGTCTTGCTGGGGTATCACTGTGACTGTGAACCTTCTGAGATATTCATCTCTCTGTTTCTCCCTGCGATTTCTCTCATTTGTTAGCAGGATTCAGTATGTTCTGTTCTTGCAGAGAAAAATCTCCCTAGGCCATTGCATTGCATTGCTTTTAAAGTTAGTATATTTTTTGTTTATTTTTGGTTGCCCTGGGTCTTCGCTGCTGCATGCGGCTTTTCTCTAGCTGTGGTACATGGGCTGCTCATCCCAGTGGCTTCTCGTGTGTGGAACACAGGCTTCAGAGCTCGGGCTCAGTAGTTGTTTTATTTTATTTATTTATTTATTTTTGGCTGCGCCTTGCAGCAGGTGGGATCTTAGTTCCCTGACCAGGGATTGAACCCATGCCCCCTGGCAGTAGAGGGCTGGAGTCTTAACCACTGGACCACCAGGGAAAGCCTTACTTTTAAAAAAATCTACACTTTTTAAAGGCAAATACATCATGACCAATTGGGATTTATCTTTCAAAAAATACTTTCATTTATTTTTGGCTAGGCTGGGTCTTCGTTGCTGCATGGGCTTTCCTCTAGTGGTGAGGGGGCGCTACTCTCTAGTTGCCGTGTGCGGGCTTCTTCATTGCGCTGGCTTTTCTTGTGGAACACAGGCTCTAGGGCTCCAGGGCTTCAGTAGGTGAGGCTCCCGGGCTCTAGAGCAATAGCTGTGGTACTTGGGCTTAGTTGCTCCACAGCATGTGGGGTCTGTCTGGATCAGGGATCGAACCTGTGTCTCCTGCGCCGGCAGGCAGATTCTCTACGTTTGAGCCACTAGGGAAGCCCTAAACCTACATTTTATAGATGAGAAATTGAGAAATATTTGGGCAAGGTTGACCTGTACCAGACCACTCAAGGCCATACACCTCTTCAGTGAGGAACTAGAGCTGATACTAAAATAGATTCCACCTTTTTCCTGCATGAGAACACCTTTCCAAGGCCCTGAATGGGACACTCTGCCTCAAAGTTACTATGTATTCTTTGAGATAAAGAAAGGTCTTTAACAACATCTAAGAGAGCTTACTCCTTGGAAGAAAGGTTATGACCAACCTAGATAGTATATTCAAAAGCAGAGACATTACTTTGCCGACTAAGGTCCGTCTAGTCAAGGCTATGGTTTTTCCTGTGTTCATGTATGGATGTGAGAGCTGGACTGTGAAGAAGGCTGAGCACCGAAGAATTGATGCTTTTGAACTGTGGTGTTGGAGAAGACTCTTGAGAGTCCCTTGGACTGTAAGGAGATCCAACCAGTCCATTCTGAAGGAGATCAGCCCTGGGATTTCTTTGGAGGGAATGATGCTGAAGCTGAAACTCCAGTACTTTGGACACCTCATGCAAAGAGTTGACTCACTGGAAAAGACTTTGTTGCTGGGAAGGATTGGGGACAGGAGAAGAAGGGGGCGACAGAGGATGAGATGGCTGGATGGCATCACTGACTCGATGGATGTGAGTCTGAGTGAACTCCGGGAGTTGGTGATGGACAGGGAGGCCTGGCATGCTGCGATTCATGGGGTCGCATAGAGTTGGACATGACTGAGCGACTGAACTGAACTGAACTGAAGAGAGCATTATATAAAGGGAAACACCTAGAAATGTTTTTTTAAATAGAGAGTATTCTTAGAGCAGTTTCAGGTTTACCAAAAATGAGTACAGAGTACAGAGGGTCCCACACACCCCCTCAAACACCTCCCCCCGACCCCACTACAATTTCACTTATTAGCAACATCTTGCATTAGCCTGGCATATTTGTTGCAATTGATGGGGAAAATTCAATACATTATTATTAACTGAATTTGGTAGTTTGATTAGGACTGACTGTGTTATGCATTCTATGGTTTTAACAAATGTAGTGATATGTATTCACCGCTGTCCTATTACACAGACTAGTTACATTGCCCTAAAAATCCTCTCTGCTTCTTCTATTCATCCCTTTTCCCCCTGTCTTGCATAACCACTGATCTTTTTACTCTCCATAGTGTTTGCTTTTTCTGTAATGTCATCTGGTGGGAGCCATACAATATATCACTTCCCTGGTGGCTCAGATGGTAAAGAATCTGCCTGCCTGTGCAGGAGACCCTGGTTCGATCCCTGGGTCAGGAAGATCCACTGGAGAAGGAAATGGTAACGCCCTCAGTATCCATGCCTGGAGAATCCTATGGGCAGAGGAGCCTGGCAGGCTCCAGTCTATGGGGTCACAGTCAGACACGACTGAGCAACTAAGCGTACATACAATAGATAGCCTTCCTAATTGGCTTCTTTCACTTAGTAACATGTGTTTAACATTTCTCCATGTCTTATCATGACTTCATAGTTTATTTTACTTTGTGGCTGAATGACGTTTCATTGTGTGGATGTACCACTGTTTGTTTATCCATTCAGCACCTGGGGGACATCTTGGTTGCTTTCACATTTTGACAGTTATGAGCAAAGCCACTATACACGTTTGTATGCAGGCTGTTGTATAGTAGAAATGGTTTTTGATTGGCAGCTAGAATGATTGGCCGAGCTTTAAGAATAGTCTCAACTCTCCACCTTTATTTTAGTCTCGTTTAGTTCATCTAATATACACGGGTATTCCTTGGTTCCCCAAGCCCATGCTCTCTTCTTTAAAGAGGAACAGTCTATACCATGTAACAGAACTCTGAAGCTTTGGAAACTCTCAGACTCTAAGTTCACAAAATGTCCCCTTGGCCCCCAGATTTAATTAGATTTAAGGGAACTTATTATTCTCAGAAATAATCAACAACCGAGGAGTCTTACTTAACCCATGCCAGTTTCACATAAAGGATTCTAGAGCATTGCAGGCAGTTTTTGACACCTTGGTCACAGGCAAGATTCTTCATGAATTTCAATCTCATTGTTCCTTCTTCTAAAGTTCCCTCAGGAAAGAATGATTTCTCAACAGCTAATGTTCTCCAGAGCACCACTCAGGTTTAGCAGAGCGGATGTGCCAGCCATTAGACCACACGTAGCCCAAGGGGGAAAGACCGGATTTTAATATTGTCCTGTTACTATTTAGGCAAAGCGGTTGTCTCCACAATCACACATTTCCCAATCATCCTGCTGACTCAGCCCTGTGCTTCCTTTTGCTGGTGGGCTGAGACTTGCAAAATTCTCGTGTTCTGTTTGCTTCTATTAACATTTTTACACACACATTTCTTTTCCTCTCGCCTTTATTTGCCTCCAAAGAACCCTGCTAGAGAGAACTCTTCTAGTGGTAATGGTGTCATGTTTTATTTCAAACCATTAGGATTTTCATTTGATTATTACTTCCTGTTCTTTTTGGTAACCTTGGTCAAAACTTGAAATGAAAATAAAAATATGTTCTTGCGGTCATTTGGGAATGATTGGTTGGGGTGATGGAATTTAAACATCCCCTTTTTAGTTGCTAATGTTGAAAAAAGGAAGAAACTGAGGTGAGAGAAGGCAAAAATAAAATGAGACACCCTTTTTTTTCATGTCAGAGATGTCTATATTTTTCAAAAATTTTTGTTGGAGTATAGTTGAACTACAGTGTTGGGATAGTTTCAGGTGTACAGCAAAGTGAATCAGTTATATAAATATCTGATTACATATATATAATATATATTCTTTTTCAGATTCTTTTTGCACATAGAATATTGAGTTCCCTCTGCTATACAGTAGGTCCTTATGATAATAGTTATCTATTTTATATACAGTAGTGTGTATATGTTAATCCTAATCTCCTAATTTGTCACTTCCCCCCCACGTTTTGCCTTTGGTAGCCGTAAGTTTGATTTCGAGATCTGTGAGTCTGTTTCTTTTTTTGCAAATAAATTCATTTGTATCATTTTTTAAGATTCCACATAGAAGTGATACCGTATGATATTTGTCTTTGTCTGGCTTCATTCGCTTAGTTTGATCATCTCTAGGTCCATCCATGTTGCTGCAGATGGCATTGTTTTGTTCTTTTTATGGCTGAGTAATATTCCATTGTATATATGTACCACAGCTTCTTTATCCATGCCTCTGCTGATGGACATTTAGGTTGCTTCCATGTCTTGGCTATCATAAATAGTACAGAGCTGACTCATTCTAGTGTTATTAATGAAAGAGCCCTGGGGACACATATTCCAATAAACCACTTGTGAAAGCGCACTCATTACATTTATAAACCGGGTGTCCAGATAGTTTGACACTTAGAAAAAAATACACAAAGGACCCCAATTGATGGTGGAGTAGAGTGAAGGGATAGAGTTGGGGGGGTGTGGCAGGTGGGTCTGGGCGAACAGGCAATACTTAGAACAGTTTGATATCGATTTGTGGGGCCAAGAGGCAGCATTTAACCTGTGGTAGACCTAGCTGCTGAAGTTGCTGCGCTATATCAGGAACAGGCTCAGTACATGTGATGGGAAAATGTTGGATGGCCTGGCCCTGTTCTCTGTCTAGATAAGGATGTCAGAATAATGTGTGTCCAAATGTATTTAATGTCAGAGATGAGCCAAAGCTGAAGTCTTCGACCAAGAAGGGTGATTAACAAAATTCATGCCCAAGATCCTGCTTACTTTCTATGATGAAGTATATGTGCTTTTATTATGAAGTAAGTCACTTCAGTGTGTTTGACTGTTTGCGACCCCATGGACCATAGCCCACCAGGCTCCTCTGTCCATGGGATTCTCCAGGCAAGAATACTGGAGTGGGTTGCCATGCCCTTCTCCAGGGGACCTTCTTGGTGCAGGGATCAAACCTGTGTCTCCTGCATCTCCTTCACTGGCAGGAGAGTTCTTCACCACTAGTGCCACCTGGGAAGCCCATTATGAAGTATGCACAAACTCAAGGCCGATTGGATGCCTTAATTATAACATAAATAATTATTGAAATTAGTGTTTAACTCTGAAATAATGGCAGTACAATTCTCAACCTGTGCCTACAGTGAAAATTTGATTACATTCTTTATGTTAATAAAGACAGCCTCTTCCATGAAGTATGATAAGAATTATTTGTTGAATGAATTATCCATCAACAGTACCAGTATTGCTGCCATTATTATTGCAGAAGACTGCCAAGCAAAGAAATACTTGATTAGGGTTGATACACAAGAATGTCTTAAGTCTCTGGTGAATTTGATATTATTCCTCCTCTAGGCATTGATTTCTTCTTGGAATTATATCTGATTTTCACAGTTCCTTCTTTTGTGGTGGACATACATTCAACTGTAAGGAATCACATAAAGGAGCATATATTGTAAATCTAGAAAAATCCCATGAGGCTTTCCTGCAGTCTTCTGGGCCAGACGTCATGGTCTCCATTTATCCTTTTGGGGCCTGTAGGGAGAGCAGTGGGACAGGTCCGGTGGGTGTGGGGTGGTCCTGGCTGACAGTATCAGGTTGGAGCAAGAGGTTACCAGGGATACAAAGATGCTCTGGGCAAGAACTGGAAGTCATATTCAGAAGGAGAGCAAAGGTCAACGTGTGTTAATACCTCCAAAGCTTACAATGAATGAAAAAGACTACTTGGCCGGCAAATCTTTGACAAGAGAAAGTAGCAAAGCCAAGAGTCAGCAGAATTTGACCAGGAGAATGAAAGGAAAGTCTGGAGGTCCAGGGCAGACCGCTGGGCACTTCAGTGGATTGAATGTCCTAGGGCAGTGGATTCCTTGCAAAATTGGAAATACTGAGCTTGGAGGTGAGTCTGTGTGGAGCAGAACACTGGAGGAAGAGTGCCTGGAACACGTGCGTCTCTGCACAGCTGTGAGTGGCCGAGACATAGATGGGTCGGGAATCTCAGCTTACAGTGTCACTGCTCTGGGCCCAGCTTCTCTGTGACTCGCTTGACTCTCCCGAGGGCTGTTGCCCACCCGCCATGGTTGCCCCATGTCTTCATTATTATTTTTTTCCCCCGCACCACATGTTATGTGGGATCTTAGTTCCCTGACGAGGGATGGAACCACATTCCCTGTGGTGGAAGCACTGAGTCCTAACCACTGGACCACCAGGGACGTTCCCCGCATTGTATCTTCAAACAACAGAAAAGGGGCATTTCTGTTTATTAGAAAGAAAAGCCTTCCCACGTCTTTCCCTCTGAGTCTGTTAGCCAGGATGAGGCCGGAAACCCAGGACCTGGCACCAGGGTAAGCTGTAAAGCTGGTGTCTGGCATTTTCGACTTGAATCAGCCAGAAAAGAAGCCAGTCCAAGGAATGGCATTTGTGACTCTGCAGACAGTGCCGGCTGCAGGTGTCCATACTTTGGGGAGCTTTTAAGTCTTGTTCAGAAAATATAAAGTTCAACCACATTACTCTTTCACAACTCAGCCAGCTCATTTGACTGTGCTCCATTGTGGTTGAAAGAAGGGTTATAGACGCGCCAAGTGTTCTTCAGAAGCTAAGTCTGAGCCAAACAGGAAGTGGTATTTCCTACCCTCTTGTTTCATGTATCCTGCTGTTGTTTGTGGAGTCGCTGGAGATGGCAAGACCTGGTCAAGAGCTCTCTGCTGAGGGAGAGTGGGCGTTTGGGCGGAAGTGCAAGTATCAGGGATGGAACATGTGCGGGTCATGCCGGTTGCTCATCAGAGAATCTGTCCCATGCCAACTACCACGAGACAGATACTTCATCTGTAACAAGAATTTTAGATCTGCTCTCAGAGTCAGCTTTTGTCCTGGCTTTCTCTGAATTTAGCCGACTCTGACACTGCCCTGTGTCCATGAGTCTAATAAGCTTCGAGCTGTTCTCAGCAGGATGGAAATGTAGACATTACGTGCTGTGTTGGTTTTTTTTTTTTAATTTTTGGCTGTGCTGGGTTTTCATTGAGGTGTGGGCTTCCTCTATTTGTGGCGAGTAGGCGCTCCTCTCTAGCTGTGGCCGAGGGCTTCTCATTGTGGCGGCTTCTTTCGCCGTGAAGCACAGGCTCTAGGCTCACGGGCTCAGCAGTTGTGATGGATGGGTTTAGTTGCCCCATAGCATGTGGGATCTTCCCGGACCAGGGATCAAGCCCCATGCCCCCTGCATTGGCAGACAGATTTTTAACCACTGGACCACCAGGGAAGTCCCTGGATTGTTCTGTAGCCACTTTTAAGGAACAGAAGGGTCAATGATCCAGGAATTCAGGAAACCAGGAGGGTCCACGCTGAGGACATGGAGATGCTGAGAGGACAGGTGAGCCTGGGGAGACCTGGGGTCAGGAGATGAGGGCAGAGAGGGCAGTCCCCTCAGCAGCCCAAGCAAACATCAAGGCCTTTCAGGGATTTCCTTAGTGGTCTAGTGGTCGACTCCATGCTTCCAACGCAGGGGACACAGGTTCGATCCCTGGTTGGGGAGCTAGGATCCCACATGCCACGCAGCACAGCCAAAATAAAAAAAGTGAGATCTTGGTTCTATTGTGTTGCAGGGTCCCCTTCCCTCTGTGTCTGAGTGAGAGTTGGCTATCAGAGACACCTGCATGAGATCTCAGAGGCAGATGGGAAGTAGCGACCTGTAGGCTTAAATCTCTTTGCAGGCCGGTAAGGTGGCAGCTGAAAGGGGGCGTCCAGTGGCTTCATCCTATCCTTGCTGCATCCCTCTGGTGTCCGGCTCTTTTTCCTGGTCATTGGCCCATCTGAACAACAATCTAGCACCAGCCCTGTGGCTGTGGGTCTCTAGTGCACCCCCCGCCCCCCTCCACCCCATACAAGCAATTACTGTTCTCCTAGTGACTAGCCAGCGCTTGGCCAGCTCTGAGCAGCCCACCCAACCACCACTTCAAGGGGTCTGGACAGGGAGTTTTCTCTGATTGTCTCACTTCTCTGTCCGGATTTTTGCTTCCCGAGCTCCTCCGAGTGGGGCCAAGTCCACTTCCTAGACTAAATCTTACCCCATAACATATGGGGCAGCTTCCCTTTCCTGAGCTGGCTGAGGAGAGCATGGAGCCTGTCTGAGACGCACGCTACTCCAAAGTGCATACAGCTAGCCTCCACTCATGTTCTCTACACCATGTTTGCAGCCCCCATCTCTGCTAAGGGTAGGGGGTGTGGGGTGCTACTTAAACTTGCCAAATTAAGGAAATTCTGTCTCTTAGAGTTTAAAACACTGATTTCTGGGTTAACTTAAACTGCTTTGCATCCGCCTCCATCCTCTGTTCGCTGGGTGCCCTGTCCCTGGGCGACAGGAGAAACACCCATATTCCTGGTGGGACAGCCCTCTCTCGGCATGTGGATCTCCGCTTGGTCCAGTCAAGCCAGCCCCTGGAGGCCCTGGACTGCTCTCCCTTGAGACGGAGCTAATTCCATATGGTCTTCCGGTCAAGGTGCTGGACCCTTCTACTGGATCCCAAGATCTCTGACTTTTTAAAAATTATTATTATTTTGGCTGTGCTGCGTGGCATGTGGGGTCCTAGTTCCCCAACCAGGGATCGAACCTGTGTCCCCTGCGTTGGAAGCGTGGAGTCGACCACTAGACCACCAGGGAAGTCCCCCAGAGGCCTTGACGTTTGCTTGGGCTGCTGAGGGGACTGCCCTCTCTGCCCTCATCTCCTGACCCCAGGTCTCCCCCGGATCACAGGTCCTCTCAGCATCTCCATGTCCCCAGCGTGGACCCTCCTGGTTTCCTGAATTCCTGAATGCCCAGGCTGTGTGGGAACCAGGGTATGGTCAGAACCATTTAGGGAATGTCTAGAACCCATGAGGAGGGGAGAGGGTTTCCAGAAGTCTCCAGAAGATTGAAGAGTAGGTGCAGTGTGAATGGAGACCTGTCTGAGAAAGCGGGCCTTGAGATTGAGGTGTCTGAAGTGGAGGAGTTTCCTGGAGCTGACAGATCCAAGGATATTCCTTAGAAGTGGGGACGGAGCGAAATGGACCAGAAATGGAGCACATGGCAAGGTTTCCTTCCTGAGTGGAAACTCACCTGTGAAAGTGCTGGGGAGAGGCTTCAAGGAGAGCAGCAGAAAGCCTAAGAAGGAAGCTTAGGAGACTGGAATGATGGTGGACTTTGTAAGTCAACTTCCTGAGTTTAAATCCTGGGTCTAATGTTGAGGTAAATCCTTTTGTAACCAAAGGTGGGATCCAGCTGCTCAAAAGCCAATAAAGAGGCCAGGTTGGTAGAAATCAAAGTTTGCTTTATTTTGGATGCTGGCGAGGGGGAGGGGAGAGAGGGTGGGCTCCTGTCCAAAAGTCAACTCCCCCGACCCCGATAAGCAGTGGGCAAGAACTTTTATAGACAGAGGGAGGGGGCTACATCCAGAAACAGCACAGTTGCTCATCTTGAAAGAGCTCAGATGCTCATCTTGAAACTGGTTGTCGGTGGCCTGACTAACGTCATCTTGATGGTTTTAAGCACAGTTAATCTTCAGTTCTGGGGTTGGTTTGTTCCCATTTTCTAGAGGCCAGTTCTCAGAATTGTGGCAGCTTATGTCGTGGCTACAGTCTTCGTGTCTTGGCTACAGTCATTGTGTAGTTACCTTCTTCCATCCAGTGGGCATTTCAGTATCTCTAAGACAGCTCACAAGGTATGGTTTAGAATATTATCTATAGATCTTGAGAAGGAACTGAAGGTCCTTGACTTTGCCTACTCACTAAACTAGTCTTGTTTTGTCCTGTTTGACTGCTTTTATTTGCTTCTGCATTTTCTCATTTCTCTGATTAAACTTATTCTTTGGCCGAAGTTTTTCCACAAGCAGAAGGCAGGCGGAGAACACGGCGGGGAAGGCCCCTAGGGTCCTCCTCTGTTTCGCTCTCTTTGAGCCTCGCTTTGCCCAGTGTTAAACAGGGGCTGTGATGTTCCTTCTGCAGGATGACCGAAATAGTCGGCGGGTACTTGTCGCTCTGCAGTCCATCATTAGTTGCATTTATCACTCATCATTAGCCAGCAACAGCCAGAAAAGAAAATAAAAACGCACCACCATACTTCCATGGACTGGCCCCTTGCACTTCCCTTGGATTTCTAGAATCCAGAGGGCATGGGCGTTTGTTGTACTCACTCCCACTTCCGTTCTCTTAGTAAAGCTGTGGGCCCATCTCATAATTATGGACAAGTCCAGGAAAGATATGAATTTACTGCCACTCCGTGTAGTACCTGGGGACAGGACACGATTTGATGTTCCTTTCATCCCATTTCGCAACTAGAGGGCGTCAATCAGTTCAGTCGCCCAGTCGATGCTCTGCGGCCCCGTGGACGGCAGCACGCCAGGCCTCCCTGTCCCTCACCAACTCCAGAGCTTGCTCAAACTCACGTCCACTGAATCGGTGATGCCATCCAGCCATCTTATCCTCTGTTGTCCCCTTCTCCTCCTGCCTTCAATCTTTCCCAGCATCAGTGTCCTTTCCAAGGAGTCAGTTCTGTGCATCAGTTGAGGGCGTGCCCACCTGCTCTTTCTGCCCCAACTCTTCCTGGCTCTGCGCCTCTCTCTCCCAGAGGAAATTAAGAAATGATTGGGTTTTAGTGTAAAGACAGAGTTGAAACTTTGAAATGGAAAAATTAAAGTAGTCTTGATTGGTAGCTCCAACACAATGCAAAATTTCAAAAGAGAGCACTCCTGGGACTTCCCTGGTGGTCTACCAGTTAAAACCCCGCATTTCCGCTTCCAGGGGGTGCAGGTTCAGTCCCTGGTCTGGAAACTGGAGTCCCACATGCCACATGGCGAGGCCAAAAGGATTAAAAAATTTAAAAAAAAAAAAGAAAGAAAAGAGCACTCCTGAAACTCACACAGCTCATCTGCTCCCATTATTTCATTAAATATCTGTGTCACCACAGGAGACCACAAGCTCCTTGCCAGTAAGGACCATGTCTTAAGAATTTTTGTATGTCCAGGACTTAGCCTAGAGCCAGGCCTAGTAAATGTCTTTTTAATGAGTGATTGAAAATTTGAACTTGGAGAAGAGAAAGATCCATGTGAATTCATGATGCCTGTCAACTTAATAAGAGACTAAGGAAAATCTTAAGAAAAATAGCTTTCTCTGTTATGAATAATAAAGGAAGAGATTGGCTTAAAATAGCAGCATGAGGGATTCCAGTGAGACCTAGGGAAGAACTTCCTGACATAGAAGCTGTGAATGGGAGTGGATAACAAAGAACAATGGTGTCCACCCACACCCCACTTTCCTTTCATTGGTCAGGAGGTGCCTCTGAAAGGGAGGCTGCTTCTAGCTATCTTCCAAGCTCCTTTTTAGCTCTGAGACTCTATGTTTTCTTCGCTTACTGCAAATCGTTGCTGCTTTCTCCACTGCCTTGACAAATTTTTTGGAGGCTTCAGAGCATTTGACTGCTTAACTGTCATGGGCTGGAGTGGATTTCTGTGGATGTAGAAAGTTTGAGAAGCTTCAGAGGCTGAGTAATGAGTTCAAAGCCCACCTGGGTGGGGGAAGAAAGACTGAGTGAGCTGGAGACCCTCCCCACAGCCCAGAATCTGGTCTCTTTATAGGCCCAACAAGTGATGAAGGCTTGTTTTGCACTGAAGGAAAAAAAAAAATGAAAAACAAACCAAACTGAAAACAACTTTGCCTGACCTTTTAAAACCCCTGTAAGCCTCAGGGCTGTTGGCTGTATTTTGCAATAACTCTGATCTTTTGACTAAAAAAGAATGCTGATCAGTCCGGGGACGCTAACTTCCATTTGTTACCCGGTTGCTAAGTGATAGCTAAAGAGGATTAGCCATCATAGATCACAGGTGCATGGAAATTTCTGCCCCCTGCTTTTGTTTGTAGTGATGAAAAATAGTTTAGAGCATTTGAGGAAAAAAATCGTTTCCTGTGTCTTTGGCACTTGAATTGTTTTTAAAGAGCCGCTCTCTGCCCCAACAAATCCAAAGATGAGAAGATGGAATTCAGATTTCTGCAGTCCTGCAGTGCCTCTTAAACTTAGTTTTTTCTTTTTCCATCATCATTTCTTTAGCTCGGGCTAAATGTCTGATGATGCAGAGGGTATGAGACAGATCCTCTAGATTTACATATTGTTTAACTGCACTAACCCTCAGCTTACTCATCCATAAAATGGGGGGAAATGATAGGAGGTATTTCTAGGATTGTTGAGAGGATAAAAATAGATTAGTATGAGAAATTTTAATTAGCATTGTATCTGCCCATAGAAAGTATCCAGTAAATACTGAATGCTATTATTAGTATCATTGCTATTGTCATGAATAAGTATTTCTCTGGCCTTAGAGTATTATTATTTCAAAGTGAAATGTGCATTTATTTTCCTGTCTTAAAGACTGACTGCAGTGACAACAAGTTTTGACCAGGGTGAGGACCACCCAGGGACTTGCCCAGCAGCATGTACACGGGGCCACATACTTTGGTTTGCTCATCTGAAAAGTGAGTTTTTAAGCCCACTGTAACTGACACACGCTGTCATGAAGGTCGGATGGAGCAGTAGGAATATGGATTCCATGTCCCCTTTTATCCTTGGAGTTGTATGTGTGTGTGTGTGCTAAGTCACTTCAGTTGTGCCCAACTCTTTGCAACCCTATGGACTATAGCCTGCCAGGCTCTTCTGCCCATGGGGTTCTCCAGGCAAGAGTACTGGAGTGGGTTGCCTTTTCCTTCTCCAGGGGATCTTCCCAACCCAGGGATGGAACCCAAGGCTTTTATGTCTCCTACATTGGCAGGAGGGTTCTTTACCACTGAGCCACCTTAGAAGCCCCATCCTTGGAGTTTCTGAAAGTAATTTAAGAAATATCACTAGCATACTTGGGGATTCCCTGCTGGCTCACACAGTAAAGCAGGAGCCCCTGGCTCAATCCCTGGGTTGGGGAGATCCCCTGGAGAAGGAAATGGCAACCCGCTCCAGTATTCTTGCCTGGAGAATCCCATGGACAGAGGAGCCTTGTGGGCTACAGTCCACGGTGTTGCAAAGAGTCAGACACTACTGAATGACTAACGCTAGCTAACTAACTAGCAGTATCACAGGAAGCCCCCCACCTGGTAGCAGAGGTTCCTCAGTTTTGTCGTTAGAGCTGTGTCAGAGCTGGGGGCAGGGGGTAGTGGGGGAGACCTGGAGAATTTCTTTCTCTCTGCATTCCTTCTTCTTTGCATGTTTCTCTGCTCCTTTTTTCAAACCTCCTGATTTGTACTTATGACGAAATATCTGGAGACAGACAGACAGAAAGACAGAAAGGAGAGAGAGAAAATATTCCTCTTGATTGTTGCCTTTATTTCTATTTCAACCAAGTGGTTGTTTGTGGATATAGGTCCCTAAACCAATTTTTTTCCTAATTTTTAAGAATTGAAATCTTGCATGAACAACAATAAGGTAGATTATACCACCCTTTCTGAGAATGCTCAGAAATCCAGGGAAGCTCCTGGATGAAAAAGCTCATTCCTTAGAAAAGCAAGAATCCCTATTTGTCTCTTTTAGCTACCAGCTTTAGCTGTTCTCAAAGAAATCAGAAGAGTGATTAGTTTCTTTTTTCTTCTGTGTCCACTTTTAACTAAATGCTTCCTTCCAATGTCTCCATTTCAAATTCTCAGAGAAAGGAATTAACTGGGCCAGTTACTCACCATCAGTGCGCCGTGAGCAGATCTTTGAATCAGTCTGTCTTTTTGGCTTCTAGACATCCTGCGGATGACCACTCTTGGGTTAAACATTCCTCTCTCATCTAATCAGCTTTCAGTTCAGTGTGTGTGTGTGTGTGTGTGCGCGCGCGTGTGTGTATATTGCCACTCTGTTTGAGCTGCTATAATTGACTGGGAAGCTAATAAACAAATTATGAGAACAAATTAATTTCTCACAGTTCTGGAGGCTCAGAAATCCAAGAACAAGAACATATTCAGTGTCTGGTGAGAATCCACTTCCTGGTTCACAGACCAGGAGGTGTCTTCCCAGGGTGGAAGGGGTGAGGGAGTTAGTTCTCTGGGGTCTCAAGGGCACTAATCCCATTCATGAGGACTTCATCCTCACAACCTAATCACCTCCCAAAGGCCCCACCTCCTAATGCCATCACATTGGGAGTTAGTTTGAATTGTGGGGGACACAAGTATTTGGTCTATAGTGGGTATGTATCACATGGAGTGGGAAGATTCTTCTGAAGTTCTGGAGTTCTGAGTGAGGTGTATAGCATTCAGTGGACCTGTGTGGATGCTCACACTCCAGGTTTCTCTTAGATTGTCAAGCCAAGGGAGATAAAGTAGATTGAGAATAACCAAACATTTTATAAAAAGGAACTCCTGAAAATATCTAACCATTTACACTGAGCCCAGCAATCGCAGTCCTAGTTATTTGCCCAGGAGAAATGAAAATATATGGCTGCAAATACCTGAACAAGAATGTTCATAGTATCTTTATTCTTGATAACACAAAATTGGAAAAACCACCAGCTGTCCATCAAAATGAGAATGGGTAATTAACTTTGACACAATTAAAAATAGAATACTGCTGCTAACAAAAAGAAATATATTACTGATACACACAACACAAGGGAATCTCAAAAAACATTATTCTGAATGAAAAAAACACTTATACCCAAACACACATGCTATATGACTCCATTATGAAGTCATAAAGAGGCAAAACTAAAACATTTTTAAATGATTAAAAAAGGTGATAAAATGAAAAAAGTGATTTTAAAAAATGTCTCTGGGTTTGGGAGTGGGGCTTTGGCAGGAAGAGACATTAGTATTTTCTGTTGTGATGATAATTTCTACATCTTGAAAGGGGTTTAGGTTGCACAAGTATAAGCATTTGTCAAAACTTAGCAAATGTACACTTAAAATTGATACATTATCTGTAATTTTACATCTGAGGGGGAAAAATATAAGCAAATCTTGAACTCTAGTTAAAAGATATGCACACTGACATATATAGACGGAAATTTACTTATGGCTATATTGTTATTTGAAATTGACTAAAAATAAGATGGACTGATGGATGGAAAGAGAAATGGGTGGGTAGACCTATGTGATAAAGAAAGAATAATGAAATATTAGTGGTGGAGTTTGGTGACGGGATTTTGGGTGTTCTCTGAAAATGCTTTCAAATTCACTGCATGTATGAAATTTCTCAATAAAATACTAGGGAAATATCTGACAAGTAATGCCTTTCAAATAATTTAATTAGTCCTCAGTTTAA
Organism: Budorcas taxicolor; assembly: GCF_023091745.1. Classification (NCBI taxonomy): domain Eukaryota; kingdom Metazoa; phylum Chordata; class Mammalia; order Artiodactyla; family Bovidae; genus Budorcas; species Budorcas taxicolor. The sequence continues at coordinate 26,216,061 of NC_068931.1, forward strand.
GATGAATTTAATAGCAACAAAGAATAATTGAGCACCTGTCATCTGTAAAGCAGTGTTATGTATTATACTAAGAATATAAGAATAAAGAAAAAGCACTTGGCTCAGAAAGCTTGCAATTTCATTTTTGTTGTTGTTCAGTTGCTAAGTCATGCCCAACTCTTTTTGACCCCATGGATGCCACCAGGCTTCCCTATCCCTCACCGTCTCCCGGAGTTGGTTCAAACTCATGTCCATTGATTCAGGGATGCCATCCAACCATCTCATCCTCCGTCTCCCTCTTCTCCTCCTGCCCTCGGTCTTTCCCAGCATCAGGGTCTTTTTCATCGAGTCAGTTTTTCCCTTCAGGTGGCCAAAGTATTGGAGCTTCAGCTTCAGCATCAGTTCTTCCAGCGAAATTTCATAAGGCAGACCAAACCCAACCCAAACTGTCATGGGGACAAACACAGGTCAGTGACTTTCTGGAATAGTCTAATTGCAAGTATTTTCATTATTTTTTTAAATATAAGGGATTCATTAATAAATAACTCAGTGTTCTTTTGATTGCTTAACTTTGAAAGACTTTGTATATAAACAAATTCAGAAGTCAGGAAAAAATCTTTTGTCACGTGCTGTCTGCTGATTTTGTTTAGGAAAAAGGTTTTTGCTATAATTGTATCTGGCCTCTCTGTTGGTTCAGAGACACTGTTGACATGACATTTAAAATTTACTTTACACCAAGGAAACAGGCACCAGAATACATGGAAAAATCAATGAACGTCAGAGAAAAATGAGGTTACTATTTAAGGTTCACTCGGGTTGTAGTTATTTTCAACTTTCCCCCACTCTCTTGCTTTAGGATTTCCCACCTGCAGCCCAGCCCCAACAACAACCTATGGCTCATTCTAAACCCTGATCATAAGATTGTCCTGCTCAGAAATTTCTTGTGGCTTTCAATTACATAGAGTCTGGTCCCATGGGCTTCTCCTGTGCTCTATATGGATCCCTTCATTCATACCTTCTGCCGAGCTCTGCATGTTGTTTAGTTGCTGAGTTGTGTTCAACTCTTTGTGACTCCATGGACTGTAGCCCCCCAGGCTCCTCTGTCCACGGGATTCTACAGACAAGAATACTGGAGTGGGCTGCCATTTCCTCCTGCAGGGGATCTTCCTGACCCAGGGATTGAACCTGCATCTCCTGCATTGGCAGGTGAATTCTTTACCACTGAGCCACCAGGGAAGCCCAGTGCATTCTCTGTTATGGCATTTCCCAAACACTAACCACCCACAGCTCTGTGAGATGAGCCTCTGGTCCAGCTGATCCCTCTTACTCAATCCTTACTTTTCATGAAAAGCCCTCCTCTTTCAGAAGGCTCTTTAAATGTTCCCACCCCCAACCTAACAGAAGAATTAATCTTGCCCAGCAGCTTTGGGGCTTTCTATCTTTGACGTCTTGTTTGTTACAGACCGTCTTGGTTTTCAGAATAAGGTGTTAGTAACCAGCACCTCCACTACTGTGTGGGCCCTTGAAGGGCAAAGTCTGGGTCTCACTCACCTTTGAATAAACTTTAAGTCACTAAACAATGCTGTGCACGTCGTGAGAAGATGACAAATGTTGGTTTAATTGAATCTTGTTTTGCAGAAAAAGTCAACATCTCTTCTTAAAATCAGCCCACCAGGCTGAGTGTGTTATTTGTAAATCCATTGGCCAATCTGTCCTCCAAAGTGCAGCGTTTTTAAAAGAACCAAAATCCCATGACTGACCTTCCAAAAGGAATTTTGTATTTTGACACAAAAGGAGCCTAAAGTTTTGTCAGACTTCCATAAGCTGGGCCTCATTTCCCAGGCATTTCTTTTTTTTTTTTTTTAACTTTACAATATTGTATTGGTTTTGCCATACATCAACATGAATCTGCCATGGGTGTACATGTGTTCCCAATCCTGAACCCCGCCTCCCACCTCCCTCCCCAACCATCTCTCTGGGTCATCCCAGTGCACCAGTCCCAAGCATCCTGTATCCTGCATTGAACCTAGACTGGTGATTTGTTTCTTATATGATAGTATACATGTTTCAATGCCATTCTCCCAAATCATCCCCCCCTCTCCCTCTCCCACGGAGTCCAAAAGACTGTTCTATACATCTGTGTCTCTTTTGCTGTCTCGCATACAGAGTTATCGTTACCATCTTTCTAAATTCCATATATATGTGTTAGTATACTGTATTGGTGTTTTTCTTTCTGGCTTACTTCACTCTGTATAATAGGCTCCAGTTTCATCCACCTCATTAGAACCCAGGCACTTCTGAAGGAGATCACACTTTACCTGGGAGGAGCACAGTTAGCAAGCAAAGGCAGGTATGGGCATTTGTGAGTTTGTATTGCTAATGAACTTATTCGTTCAGTTCAGCTGCTCAGTCATGTCCAACTCTTTGTGACCCCATGGACTGCAGCAGGCCAGGCTTCCCTGTCCATCACCAACTCCTGGAGCCTACTCAAACCCATGTCCATCAAGTTGGTGATGTCATCCAGCGATCTCATCCTCTGTCGTCTCCTTCTTCTCCCACCTTCAACCTTTCCCAGCATCACAGTCTTTTCAAATGAGTCAGTTCTTCCCATCAAGTGGCCAAAGTATTGGAGATTCAGCTTCAGCATCAGTCCTTCCAATGAATATTCAGGACTAATTTCCTTTAGGATGGACTGGTTTGATCTCCTTGCAGTCCAAGGGACTCTCAAGAGTCTTCTCCAACAACACAGTCCAAAAGCATCAATTCTTCGGCACTCAGCTTTCTTTATAGTCCAACTCTCACATCCATACATGACTACCAGAAAAACCATAGCTTTGACTAGATGGACCTTTGTTGGCAAAGTAAAGTCTCTGCTTTTGAATACGCTGTCTAGGTTGGTCATAGCTTTTCTTCCAAGGAGCAAGTGTCTTTTAATTTCGTGGCTGCAGACACCATCTGCAAGTGATTTTGAAGCCTAAAAAATAAAGTCTGTCACTGTTTCCATTGTTTCCTCATCTATTTGCTTGCCAAGAAGCAATGGGACCAGATGCCATGCCCTTCATTTTCTGAATGCTGAGTTTTAAGCCAACTTTCTCACTCTCCTCTTTCACTTTCATCAAGAGGCTCTTTAGTTCTTCTCTTTCTGCCATAAGGGTGGTGTCATCTGCATATCTGAGGTTACTGGCAATCTTGATTCCAGCTTGTGCTTCATCCAGCCCAGCATTTAGCATGATGTACCCTGAATATCTTTGGAAGGAATGATGCTAAAGCTGAAACTCCAGTACTTTGGCCACCTCATGTGAAGAGTTGACTCGTTGGAAAAGACTCTGATGCTGGGAGGGATGGGGGGCAGGAGGACAAGGGGACGACCGAGGATGAGATGGCTGGATGGCATCACTGACTCAATGGACATGAGTTTGAGTGAACTCCAGGAGTTGGTGATGGACAAGCGTGCTGCAATTCATGGGGTCACAAAGAGTCGGACATGACTGAGCGACTGAACTGAACTGAACTGAACTGAACCCTGACTATAAGTTAAATAAGCAGGGTGACAATATACAGCCTTGACGTACTCCTTTCCAGATTTGGAACCAGTCTGTTCCATGTCCAGTTCTAACTGTTGCTTCTTGACCTGCATATGGATTTCTCAGGAGGCAAGCCAGGTGGTCTGGTATTCCCATCTCTTTAAGAATTTTCCGTAGTTTGTTGTGATCCACACAGTCAAAGGCTTTGGTGTAGTCAGTAAAGCAGAAGTAGATATTTTTCTTGAACTCTCTTGCTTTTTCTATGATCCAAAGGGTGTTGGCAATTTGATCTCTGGTTTCTCTGCCTTTTCTAAATCCAGCTTGAATATCTGGAAGTTCACAGTTCACGTACTGTTGAAGCCTGGCTTGGAGAATTTTGAGCATTACTTTGCTAGCATGTGAGATGAGTGCAATTGTGCAGTAGTTTGAACATTCTTCAGCATTGCCTTTCTTTGGGATCGGAATGAAAAGTGACCTTTTCCAGTCCTGTGGCCACTGCTGAGTTTTCCAAATTTGCTGGCATATTGAGTGCAGCACTTTCACAGCATTATCTTTTAGGATTTGAAATAACTTAACTAGAATTCCGTCACCTCCACTAGCTTTGTTCATAGTGATGCCTCCTAAGGCCCTCTTGATTTCAAATTCCAGAATGTCTGGCTCTAGGTGAGTGATCACACCATCATGGTTATCTGGGTCATGAAGATCTTTTTTTGTATAGTTCTTCTGTGTATTCTTGCCACTTCTTCTTAATGTCTTCTGTTAGGACTGTACCATTTCTGTCCTTAATTGTGTCCATCTTTGCATGACATGTTCCCTTGGTGTCTCTGATTTTCTTGAAGAGATCTCTAGTCTTCCCCATTCTATTGTTTCTCTCTATTTCTTTGCATTGATCACTGAAGAAGGCTTTCTTATCTCTTCTTGCTATTCTTTGGAACTCTGTATTCAAGTGAGTATATCTTTCCTTTTTTCCTTTGCTTTTTGCGTCTTTTCTCAGCTATTTGTAAGGCCTCCTCAGACAACCATTTTGCCTCTTTGCATTTCTTTTTCTTGGGGATGGTCTTGATCACTGCCTCTTATACAATGTCATGAACTTCCATCCATAATTCTTCAGGCACTCTTTCTATTGTATCTATTCCCTTAAATCTATTTCTCACTTCCATTGTATAATCGAAAGGGATTTGATTTAGGTCATACCTGAGTGCAGTTTTCCCTACTTTCTTCAATTTCAAGCTTAATTTGGCAATAAGGAGTTCATGATCTGAGCCACAGTCAGCTCCCAGTCTTGTTTTTGTTGACTATATAGAGCTTCTCCATCTTTGGCTGCAAAGAATGTAACCAATCTGATTTCGGTATTGACCATCTGGTGATGTCCATATTGTAGAGTATTCTCTTGTGTTTTTGGAAGAGGGTGTTTGCTATGACCAGTGCGTTCTCTTGGCAAAACTCTGTTAGCCTTTGACCTGCTTCGTTTTGTATTCCAAGGCCAAATTTACCTGTTATTCCAGGTATCTTTTGACTTCTTACTTTTGCATTCCAGTCCCCTGTAATAGAAAGGATATCTTTTTTCGGTGTTAGTTCTAGAAGGTATTGTAAGTCTTCATAGAAACATTCAACTTCAGCTTCTTCAGAATTACTAGTTGGGGCATAGACTTGGATTACTGTAATATTGAATGGTTTGCCTTGGAAACGAACAGAGATCATTCTGTCGCTTTTGACATTGCATCCATACATTGCTTAATTTTTTCCCCAGCCTGATTTTGGGACTGATTGACTTTGCCTCCGTTGCTGCATGCATAGTGCCATCCTGTGGCCAAGATGCATATAACACCAGTATTTATTTATTCCAATAAATACTGTGGTAAGCTGACTCATTTGAAAAGACCCTGATGTTGGGAAAGATTGAAGGCAGGAGGAAAAGGGGATGACAGAGGATGAGATGGTTAGATGGCATCACCGACTCAATGAACATGAGTTTGGGTAAACTCTGGGAGTTGGTGATGGACAGGGAGGCCTGGTGGCTGTGATTCATGGGGTCGCAGAGTCGGACATAACTGAGCGACTGAACTGAACTGAACCGAACTGAACTGAACTGAATGGTTTTTGAGCATTAGGTCATTTTGCCTCTGCTATTCCATCTCTTTCTGTGGTCCAGAGGATCTCCAAACGGAGAAACATGTGATCTACCACTAGGTGAATGTACACATAATTGAGTGCTAAGCCAACTCAGCTTGGGCTTCATCTATTAAGAGTAATTTAAGCAGGGTTTATGGTGTTCGTCCTTTGTGCGTTTTTTCACCTTCTCATAGCAGTACTCCAAGGCATGTTTTTCGCTTCTCATCCCAGTAGTTTTCCTCTGAGAAAGAGTCCTGTAAAACTGGGGCGATGGTAGGTGTGGTCCTTGGAGAGGCTGGGAATAACAAAACAGGAGAGTACTCTAACTGGGTCCAGCTCAAAGCGTTGTGAAACCACTTCCTGCTAGAAGAAGCTGAACGCAGTAGATGAAGGGAAGCAGGACATCTGGGTTCCATCCCAGTGTCAGCCGTGGGTAAAAGGACAGAACAATGAAACGGGTCTTTAATACAGTGAGTAAAATGTCTTGACCATCTAAGTAACCAGATTATAGAAAGAAACTCTGAAATAAACAGACTTGCTGAGTCATTGCAAACAGTTTCCACTCTGCACTAAAACCTTCATAGTGTTTTTAAAAAGATTTTTTGATATGGACCATTTTAAAAGTCTTTATTCATTGTAATATTGCTTCTGTTTTATGTTTTGGTTTTTTGGCCCCAAGGTGTGTGAGATCGTAGCTCCCCGACCAGCACCAGCATTTCTACTCTCTGCCCTAACCTAGACCTGCCCCTGCTGCATTGGAAGGCAAAGTCTTAACTACTGAACCTCCAGAGAAGTCCCCATAGTTCTCTTTATATCAGAACCCCCTGGTCCCTTCTCAGAATTTACTGATAAGACTCTACAGTGAGAACAAACTTGGGTTTGGGATGCAGCAAGTTAGAGGTTGCAAGTTAAATGAAGGACGGACAGATGAGACAGTGACATCATAGAACACAAAGGTTTAGGAAATCCACTTTCAAAATTTTGTTGGATTTTCAAAATTCACAGTTGTTTGAGTGTATCGTGAGAAGACACATCAAAAAGGCCCATTCCTGCCTTCAGTGATCTCAATTCCTAGGGCGGATAGGGATAAGAAACAAGATTAACAGAAACAAAATAGTTTGTCTTTTGCTTCTTTAATCTGTATTTTGCCTTTTATTCCCCAACAGAGTACATATAATACAATAAAAACATTTTGGTAAAATAATACTTTAAAAGTGAGAAAATTGGAGTGATAGAGAAAAGAGATTGAACCTAGGCAGTAGTACATCTGCAAAGAAAAATAACTGGATTAAATGAAAATTCTGTTTAGCAAATGACAACTTTTTAAGATTTTAAATATTGATATTTCTGCTAGTTGGAGGTAATTAGGGGGCCATACCAAGGGTTTATTACAAAGCAAGTAAATATTAAACCAAGTCGACAAAATGTACAAATATTTATTAGCAGACATGCACAGAAAGTCAAACAACCTGCTTTTGTAACTCAGGGCATTTCTACTCTTTGCCCTAACCCTTCTGACTAGCAGTTGATGAAAGGTGGACGGAATTGTGTTCAGATGACGGGACGAGCCAGCATTGTGTTTGGCCAGATGGTGGGAATCTCCCAGAAGGAGAAGAACACACGGCTGGTGAAACTCCAGTGCTTCAGTGGACCCATCAGAGTCTTGGAGCCTCCGTATTCTCATGCTTCCTTCGTGGATCTGCATGCTGGGGGGTGATGTACCCAATGTCTCAGCAATCGCCAGTCTCAAAACCACTTGTGATTGTTCAAACGCCCAGTCACATCCAGCTCTTTGCAACCCCATGGACTGCAGCATGCCGGGCCTCCCTGTCCCTCACCGTCTCCTGGAGTTTCCCCAAGTTCATGTTCATTGCATCGGTGATGCCATCTAGCCATCTCATCCTCTGATGCCCTCTTCTCCTCCTGCTTTCAATCTTTCCCAGCATCAGGGACTTTTCCAATGAATCATCTGTTCACAGTCAGATAACCAAAATACTGGAGCTTCATCTTCAGCATCAGTCCTTCCAGTGAATATTCAGGGTTGATCTCTCTTAAGATTGACTTACTACTTACTTCACCAATTAACAAACTTCTATCCCTTGTGCTAATTAGCCAATCTTCCAATGTGGATTTTTTTAAAATATATTTTTAATTGAAATATAATTGGTTTACAATGTGTTGGTTACTGCTGTGCAGCGAAGTGATTCTGTTACACATACACACACATATACACACATTCTTTTTAGATATTCTTTTCCATTATGATTTATCACAGCATAGTGACTATAGTGGGACTCCCGGTTGGCGCAGTGGTGTAGAATCCATACACCAAGCAGGAGACCCGGGGTTTGATCCCTGGGTTGGGAAGGTCCCCTGGAGAAGGAAATGGTAACCCACTCCAGTATTCTTGCCTGGAGAATCCCATGGACAGAGGAGACTGTTGGGCTACAGTCCAGGGGGCCGCAAAGAGTTGGACATGATTGAGTGACTGAATGCACATCATTTTGTAAAACTAGAAGGCAAGATAGAGGGAGAGTATTTGTACTGATCTAAATTTAGATTACAAGAGAAAAAGGCCCCATGAGCTATGTATGGGCCTTAGAAGCAAGTGAAAAAAAAAAATTAATCCTTAGAATGGGTTCCATGGGAGAGGATCATTGTGCTTCCCCTCGATTAGCTGAAGAGTCATTTGTGGTGCTGCGAAAACCTCTGAGGAAGCAGACATTTTCTACATAAAGCCCGTGTCTGATGCCACTGGACTGGGGTGTCCACAATCATAGGTCTTGGACTCTGGAAACTGTACATATTACAAGTGTACTTTTGCTTTGATTGACTTTGAAGTTTTCTCTAAAGATTCAATAGATACTCTGTAGTCTCTTCATTCAGGCTACTTTCAAGCCAGCTTTAAATTTTATTACTGTTTCAAGCAATCTGTGTTAATTATTAACCAAATAGTTGGATGAAGAAACTCCTGGATTACATGGGGAAAAAAACAGTGCAGCTTTTCAGGCTAAGTCTGTTTACTGCTTCCCCGATGGCTCAGCAAATAAAGATTCTGCCTCCAACTCAGCAGTCACAGGAGACATGGGCTTGATCCCTGGGTTGGTAAGATCCCCTGGAGGAGGACGTGGCAACCCACTTCAGTATTCCTGCCTGGAAAATCCCATGGATGGAGAAGTCTGGCGGGCTCCAGTCCATGGGGTCACAAAGACCCAGACATGACTGAAGGGACAGAGCATGCATGCATGCTGTTTGTTTACTGGATGTTACCAGCTGAGTTCTGTTCCCTCAAAGTTCATCTGTTGAAATCCTAGTTCTTAGAACCATGGAATGTGACTGCATGTGGAGCTAAGCTAAAATAGGGTAGTTAAGTTACAATGAGGTCATCAGGATGGGCCTAATTCAGTATAACCAGGGTCCTTATAAGAAAAATTTGGACATAGACACATAGAGTAAAGATATAGGGGAAGACAGCTGTCTACAACCTAAGAAAAGAGGCCTCAGAAGCAACCAACCCTGCTGACAACTTGATATTAGACTTCTGGCCTCTAGATGTGTGAGAAGGTAAATGTCTACGGTTTAAGCCCCCCAGTCTGAGGTGCTTTGCATTGGCAGTGCAAGACGACTGATATAATAGTATTAAAACAAGAATTCTTATGATCTTTTGTTAATTAGTTTGGCTACACTGGGTCTTTGTGTCTTGTGGGATCTCCCCAGTTTGGCACACGCAGATTCTCCAGTTTTGGCCGCAGGCTCAATAGCTCTGCGGCAAGTAGGATCTTCGCTCCTTGCCCAGGTCAAACCCAAGAGTCCTCTGCATCGCAAGGCTGATTCTCAACCACTGGACCACCAGGGAAGTCCCTCTTATGACTTTACAAATGAATCATCATTTAGTTGCTGAATCCTGAGCCAGTGAGTGTCCCCTTGGGGGGCAGACAGACGTGAGGGGGGTTTAGTGCATCAAACACTAAAGGTGGGGCAGGTGGGGGAACCCTCATGGGATGGTCCAGTACTTCAAGTCTGGTGACATTTGAGGAGGAGACGGTCACACCAGCAGACCTCCAGATGCAGAAGGGAAGTCAGACAGGGAGTTGCTGTGGTGGAGAGACGCCTGGCTGGTGCAGGAAGTAGGAGACGGGGAAGAAATGCCCGGATCCTATTTTTCTTCCTCTCCAATCTCCAGCCAATGTCTTGCACTGGCGGAACCCATCTACAAGCCAGGCGGCAAGGATGCCTGGTGAAGCACCTGTTGTTAAAACAGGCGAGGAAGGGCAGAGAACAACACGAAGGGACATCTGGAGAATCGACAACTCCAGGGGTGTGTGGATTTATAAGGGGTATATCCCTCATTTTCTCCACTTGATTCCTGGGTGTGTGGTGCTTCTGTAATCTGTGAACTTTTGAGTCCATTTCCACTCATAAATGGGCTTGATGGAGTTTCAGAATCTTCACGGCAATAATGCATAACAGTCACTGAGGTGTATAAAGGAAGGGGTGGGGGATGGAAGAGACCACGTTTGAGGGTCTCTGAATGACAGTATGGGTGTGAAGCTCAGAGACTAGTGACTTTCAAAATCCACAAAGTGAAAGTTCAAAGCTTATGTACATCGTGAAGTAGAATATTTGAAGGCAGACGACAGTAAAGCTGCAGTCTGTAATTCTAGCGCTATGGTGCCAGAAACCTTTCCACAATGATAACAAGGGTCTGTACTTGCCTTGTTGTTAGTCATTTGCCACTTACAGTGCAGCCCTAGAATTTAAGAGCAAGCAGAAATCTTAAAAATGAAAAAATGGAATTTTCCTGATGCAAAAAGGAAATATATCTTCCCTGAATCCTCTTTAGAAAACTTGTCATCGTTAATTCTTTCTCTGCCCTGTTTGGATGGTATATTGATCTTTTAAAAACTAAGTGAGCCTCTTGCCAGCTTTACAAGCAGGGCTATCTTTCTCAAGGACTTGGGAGCTATCTCTTTGAACATCAAGGAAGTAAGGACCCTTTTCTCTCCTCCTCTATGGGTGTGTGCTTTCACTTCAGTTGTGTCCAACTCTTTGCAGCCCCATGGACTGCAGCCCTCCAGGCTTCTCTGTCAGTGGGATTCTCCAGGCAAGAATACTGGAGTGGTTGCCATGCCCCTCTCCAGGGCATCTTCTGGACCCAAGGATCAAACCCTTGTCTCCGCCATCTACCTGTACTCACAGACGGGTTCTTTTTATCATTAGTGCCACCTGATGCCTGGCTCCAAATCATCAACTAATATTAGAAGTTTTATTTCTTTGGATAAAGGTCATCAACACACACAATGGCCACTTCAGTTATCAGTTGAATGTAAGATGAGCTGTGTATGAAAACGGTGCCGGAGCCTTGCTTGAGGACAACCTATCGTTTATTTTGTGAACAAGTATGTAATCAGTTGTGTCTGCTTGGTGGAGAGATTTCTTTCCGTCTTTGCAGTTTCCTTGTGTGTTGCCTGTGACGCTCATCGCATTCTGACTTGGTGCTTATTCCGTAATAAAACTGTTTTCTATTTTTGTGACAGTTTTTCTAGGTTGGCAGGAGATTTTGGTTTTAGTTAGATTTCCACAAGAGCAACCAGTTATTAAAATAAACGCAAAGAAGTATAGTTGAAAGGTGAGTAGAAGAACCACGAGTGGAATTCTAGAACACACAGCACACAAAAGAAGGCAGAAAAGGGGCAAAGAAATGTAAGGACAGATGGGACCAAGAGAAAACAAAAAGTCATCCATGTGAATAACTGCTGTTAAGTAGATTAACATTTTCCATAAGAAAGCAAGATCTACCTGTATGATGTTTACAAGAATCACACATAGAAGTATAAAGTAGAAGGGTCAAAAAAATGTACCATGCTAACAGTAGGCTTCAGGAAGCTGGTGTGGTGACATTATTAGGAAAAGTAGATTCAAGACAAAAAATATAACCAGAGAAAAGACCTTCTATGAGTTAATTCTTCAGAGACAATAATTCTAAATGTATTTGTATCTAATAACACAGGTGTAACAAGTTTCAAAGTATTGTTAAGAAATAAACAGAAAGAAATAAAGAGGAAACAGGGAAAACCACAATCAACTGGTGACTGTAACTTTCCTCTCTCAACAATTAATGGAAAAAGTAGACAAAAAATCAATAAGCATACAGAGGATTTTAGCTACGCCAATACAGTGAAACCGAGAAATTTGTGTTAAGGAATATTTAACTGATAGTTGTTCTGTGAAAACCCCTCATTTCTAGATGACACTTGATAAGCAGTGTTTACTGTATAAATTTTGATGTCATGGTGAATGGCATATGTCTGTAGCGTTTCATGAAATCAGTGAAGAATTGCTCCCATGTGCCACTCGGAATAGGAGCCCAGGGGTTACAGCAGGGCAGGCTTCATGCTTTAGGATGTGTTGACATACCTGCGTTATGAAATACTTACTGATATGACACTTCAGTATAGGCAGAAACTCATCTTTTCTCTTGTAAGCTATAAGCAATTAAAACAGCCTGTCTACATCATTGAATGATTTCATCTCTTGGGGTCAACTGTTACTTTCTGGGCAGAGAGTAAACCTCAGCCCCTTAGAACAAGGTTCCCACACTTGGCAAATAGAAATACAGAGCTCCCTGTTAAATTTGAATTTCAGAAAAAAGGTAATTTTTTACCTATGGGACATAATTTACACTAAAAATACTATTCATTATTGATCTGAGACTCAAGTTTCAGACAGGCCTTCTGTGTTCTACCCTACTTAGGAAGGGAAATATATTCTTCCAGGGAGTCTGGCTGAGCAGGATGTAAGCAGTTCTGTTAATAATTAAAATACCAAGGTCCACAAACACCTGCCTCCTCCCTAACGACGGGCTGTATTTCTTGTAAATTATGATGGGGCCAATAAAAAGATACAGGCAGAGGGTTGCACAAAGATCATCTTTTTATTTAAATATTTTGTTGATATACATACAAATATAATGTTTCTTCTGTAGGACAAATGTAAAAACTAATACAAATTATCACCCTTTCAGAAACAAAGAAAATCATCTAGAAAATATGATGACTTTACAGGAAGTTTAAGACCAGGTTTTGCTTGGCGTATGCAGGTCACATTCACAAGTTCACACAGTAGTGATGGTCTTGTGGCAGACTTGGCACACAATAATTACTAAGTCTATAACACAAAGACAAAAGCAACAATAATTACAAGTAGAGAGTACAAAATTTAGAGTATCAAAGAGAGACCTTCATTTTGGCCACAGGTTTAAGGTGTATAAAAATATTTGCTTTTTCTTTGTACATATTAGTGGGAGTAGAAAAGTATAAATCTTTTGCATAACAGAGGTCATCAATATTTTTTTTTAATGTGCTACAAAATGAGTTTTTCGAGATTTCACTTTCCTAGTAAAATATACTCAAAATTCTCGAAATTATAGCCTTTAGATTTTATGGAAATTATTTTGTTGCGGAGAATATTTATATAATTGATGACTGATAGGCACTTACACTTTGAAACTTGAAATAGATCATTTCTTCAAGGAGGAATAAAAATACAATCTATTTATTTGGCCAAAACATCCAGATCACTTTTCAGAAAGAAAGGTAAGATGCTATAGAAATTCAGGTTAGCTCTACAATATTCAGTAGTCCACGTAGTCAGCCATGGCCAATTAGCCAATGACTTTGAGACATGGAATAAATCATAATTTCAAACTCAAAATTACAGCAGTTATAAGGACTTCCAATATTTTTTTGCAATCGTAGATAAAAAGAGAGTGAATTCTAAAAGTTGCCTAATTGTATACATGTTGACTTGGCACCCACGGTTGGCACTTGAGGATATACAGCAGTGCAAAGGGCTCTTACCACAGTGCACATGGATTATTGTGTTTTACTAAATTAGAAGATAATGTATCCTGAGTTTTTTTAATAGTCTATTATTGCTATAAAAATAAAGTGATTTTATATTTATGAATTTCACCCTGGATTATTCTACTGAACTTGAAGTATTTAATATTTTCATGATTACTGAGAGACAAAGAAAAGGAATGATGCTATTTTTTAGGTCATATCACACACACACACACACACACACACACATTTACATGCACAGAACACACAATGTTTTACCATATCATGTTCCAAAATTCAATTAACCTTACATGGATGGAAGGGCACCTAGTTTTAAAGAATCCAAACAAGCAAAACAGGTCATTCCGACTATACAAGTATCTTTGGATAAAGAAGCTGTTGGTAATCTGCTAGGTGCAAGAAGTATGGAACACAGAACAGCAAAGTTAAATGTTAACACGGCAGGCCAAGAACCCACTCAGTTTCATGGACAGCTCTACCAGAAGGCTCATGCACTACAGACACTGTGAATCTGATAAGTCAGAAGCCAGATTTACTCTCTAATTAACTTTTTTGGTGAGTATTATTTGGCCATAAGTCACTCAAAGGCACCTAAGACCAGCTTCATCATTCTGTCCCTTCAGGAAGTCCTGGGGTATCTCTGAAGTGCAATCCTAGAAGCTGAGACAGTGAGGCTCTTTGTGTAATAGTGACTGAGAAAAATTTGAGGCCCATAGGATGTATGCCCCTTACATCTACAAGGCTCCTGAAAAGCCAGGTCCTTTGAGAACATGACATGAGTCACTGATCGCTAAACTCTGGAGTGGCTGACGGCTGCTTAGGAGAAGGACTGCTGGACGGTGCTCTGCTTGGAGACCCTGGTGGAAGACGTGGTTACCGTGTATTTAGAATGACTAGACTCCTCTAAGCCTGAGTCTGGCAGGGAACCTGGGACTCCAGCTGCAGAAGCCACAGTCTTTCTGGCCATTACCGAGGTTTCGGCAGGGATCTGGTAATTAGATTGCAGAGCGGAGGCTGGCGTCAGCACTGTTTCCGTCACTGTCACGTTCTGACCTAAGGCTACACTGGGCGCGGCCAGCAGGGGCTGCAGGCTGGAGCTGGGGGTGAGGAAGCGCTCTCTTTCCTGCACCATGACATAGTGAGCGTCAGGCAGAGGCGGGGTGTCTTCCAGGGGGACAGACATGCCCCCGTGGGGTTGGATGACCCTCTCGGTGACCACCACGTGCCCCTCGCTAGCATACTGCTGGTTCCCTAGGGTGGATGCTGGGGCGTAGACTCGCTCTGTCACAATCAGGCCCTGGGACTGTTGGGGGCCCAGGACCACTGTACTCGGGGGCCCCGTGGCGCCCGTGGCATAGGACGTTTCGGTCACTATCACGCTACCGGAAGCCAGTGTATCAGGAAGTGGTGCAGTGACCTTTTGAGCCTGCCTAGCGGATATAACAGACTTTTCATTGACTATTTCCTGAGTTACCTTCTCTGTGTCTGCCTCATGCAAAGGCTTGGGACCCTGAAAGCTGCCACCTGAGGCATAAGCATTCTCAGAGTTAAGCCTGGTTTGCTCATAGAGGGACCGTGAAACCGCCTTCCCGTCTGCTTCTCTTGCGGGTTTTGCCCTCTTCTGAGTTTCCACATCCATCTCTATTTTTCGACCCAAGCAAACTTCAGCAAGGGTCTTGAATTTCAATCCTAAGTCATCTAAGAAGTGGTCATCTAGCTCTCCTTCAATGAAACTGCAGCAGCCGATGGAACCCCGGAGAGACTCCGTTTCTTCCTGAGAATAAACCAGAAGGCAATCTTTGGCTGTGTGGATGTCATCTTCCTCGGTGTAAGAGGCTGCTTTCTGAAACAGAAAGAGAAACAGGCATATAACCAGTGACACACTTCGTTTAAGGACAGTGCTCTCGATTCCTGCTCAAAATGTGAAACCTCTAATTAGAAGGAAACATCAGAGAAACACAAATTGAAGGACATCCTACCACACGACTGGCCTGTATTCTTAAAATAGTATTAATAGATGAGAAAGGCAGAGGGAATGGTTTCGGATTAAGAGGAGAAACAAGGGCCATGACAAGTGAATGCAAAGCAGCACCCTGGAGTGGGTCTGAGATGGGAAAACAATGGGTATAAAAGACATTAATGGGATGATTGGCTAAACCAAGACATGGAATCTGTCATTAAGTCTCTGTACCATGGTGATGTAAGAGGATGTATGTGCATGCGTGCGTGTGAGAGAGAAAGCAAGCAAATGTGGCAAAATGCTAACATTTGGGTAATCTGGGATGTGTGTGTGCATGCTAAGTCGCTTCAGTTGTGTCTGACTGTTTGCAACGCCACAGACTGTAGCCCACCAGGCTCCTCTGACCATGGGATTCTCGGGCAAGAAAACTGGAGTGGGTTGCCATGCCTTCCTCCAGGGGATCCTCCCAACCCAGGGATCATACTTGCATCTCTATGTCTCTTGCATTGGCAGACAGGTTCTTTACCACTAGCACCACCCGAGAGGCCCTGAGTAAAGCATACATAGGAGTTCAAACTTTATATTATTCTTGCAAATTTCCAGATGAGTTTGAAATTATTTCCCCATTGAAAGCTGTGCACACATACATAATTAAGACTGACTCACGCAGGATTAGAGCAGAGTGGGAAAAAGATACTAAAATAAAACAAACAGGGTACCAGAATGGAGCCTGGCCATGAGACAGAAAATGGATGAGAAGCGCTTTTCCTTGACACTGACCAAACCACCATCTCCCTGGGGGTCTAGCTGATACTTGGGGGTGGGCAGCTGGGATGAAAGCAGAAAGCAGGGAAGCACTCAGGTACTTTGTGGCCATGTAGAAAGGAGATGGCAGGAATAAAGTGGCCTCTATGGAAGCCCATCGGGTCCCTAGCAATCTGACTCTGCCCATCCCATGCCCAGGCATGATCCTGTTCTCCAGAAAGGCTTCTAATTCCTAATTCTAGTCATCAACTTCCTGACTGCATTGCATCATCTTTTCTGCAACTTGCTCCTAATTTTATGTAAACTGCCGCAATGGTGAACCAAGTACTTGCCTTCAAAAGAAAACACTTAAACAGGCGTAGTAGATTGTGTTTTTTAGGTTACGTAGTCTCCCCCCTCCCACCCTACCGGCTCTGCAGAGGACCGCAGTTTCGGACCCACCTATATCAGCCTGGTCATGTGACGTGCTCTGGCCAATGACACATGAGTGGGCGTGGCTTTAGGGGGCGCAATTACCGGGTTCTCATTGTTCTGTTCTCCACGTCCCAAGGACGGGAGCTTCCTGGGCACAACCTGAGCTGAGCTGCACGGAATGGCAAAAGCATGACTGTGGGAAAGATGCCCTGGTGAGAAGTAAACCTGTGAGGCCACTTGTCACCACCACACAATGGACTAACTTGGTCCCATCTCTCCTTCCTCACTGCCTGTAAGCACCCTCTTCAAAGGAACACAGTCCCATTTAGACCCAAGAAAACGATTCCCCTCATAACATCATGTTCACATATAGATGCAACTTCTCCCACACAGAGAAACCAACGCTTACCTCAGTGAAGTAACTTCTCAGGAACTCCTCGTTCACCGCCACCGCGCCTGCCCGAGCTCCGGCCACTTCTCTGGCTGCCTCCGTGGCTCTCGTGGCCCTGAAGGTGTCCGAGGTCACCATGGCCCCGGTCGTCCCAGTGACCTGGGTGGCCCCGCCTGAGACGAGGCTTCTGTATTCTTCCCAGCGGCCTTCCGCCGCGGACATCTCCTGCTGCCCTTTGGTAAAGGAGGCAGAGCTGCTTCCTTTCACGATAGCTTCCTTGGCCGTCACACCTCCGCCTACCCCAGCGCCTACCGCAGCGCCTACCGCGGCGCCATCTCTGAGATCCGCCCCCAGAAGAGGCAGCACCACCTGTGAGAGCACATACCATCGAGTCATGGACGGCCAGTACGCTGACCGTCTGAGCTAAGTGAGGTTCTGAGCTAAGTGAGCCGGTGAGACTGTTAGTCAGTCACTCACTGCAACCTCAGTCGTGTCTGACTCTGCGACCCCATAGACTGTAGCCTGCCAGGCTCCTCTGTCCATGGAATTCTCCAGGCCAGAACACTGGAGTGGGCTGTCATTCCCTTCTCCAGGGGATCTTCCCCACCAGAGAACAAACCTGGGTCTCCTGCATCGCAGGCGGATTCTTTACCATCTGAGCCACCAGGGAAGCCCAAGCATATGAAGGGAGTAAGATATTTGCCCAAGGCAAATTAGTAAAAACTTTGTCTGAATGACTTCTCTGAGTCTTCTGAAGATCTCTGCTCTAACTTCTCATTCTCTTGTGTGCTAAGTCACTTCAGTCATGTTTGACTCTTTGAAACCCCAAGCACGGTAGCCTGCCAGGCTCCTCTGTCCATGGGACTCTCCAGGCCAGAATACTGGAGTGGGTTGCCATTTCTTTCTCCAGGGGATCTTCCCCATCCTAGGATCGAACCTGCATCTCTTATGTCTCCTGCATTGGCAGGCAGGTTCTTTACCACTTGTGCCACCTGGGACGCCCAGTAAGTGGGTAAGGAAGGGGATTTTGCAACATTTTACAACTGTCATGGGGGCTGTGGGTGCACCTCTGCGGACCTTATGTATTGTTTGGACTGGAAATGGAGAAGCACCTGGTTATGAAGGATTGCCCATTTAAATATTGGGACAAATCTTCCTATCTAAACCCCTACACACTCTTGCTCACTTGCTTAGCATTTGTTCTACATTCCTGGCATCACTACCTGACCCTCCGTCCACGTTCTCTGTAACTCAGGACCTGCGGCAGTAGAGCAAAACCAACTCAACACTGCCCTGGCAACAAATACAAAGTAGGCTGTATTTAACGAAGGCATGTGAATGAAATCTGTAGGAACTAGCTTACTCTCATGACCTGTGATGTCAGAGACACTTCCTAAGACTCCTTTAAAGCAGAAAAGAAGACACATTCCACTGACACTGGATTATCTGACCTTGTCTTCAGGTGGTGCCCCCTCGTTGTTCCACGGATGCAGCATCTCTATGGTACCTGGGATGGGGGTAAAGCCTTTGGCGCCCTTTCCACAATGGCACACCAGCAGCAGAAGTGGTATAACTGCAGAGAAACAAAATCCAGCACAGAGAAGGTTAGTCTTGACAGATTTTTGAATTTATCTTGCATAGTTTTGGAATTTGCATATCACTTTCTAGAGTTCAGTCTTCACTTACTTATAGCCCTATTTTTCTGTTTTTCTTTTCTTCCCCTTATCCAAACTCACCAAGTCTGTTTTGGGTGAGTCATACCAAAGCTGAAAAGCAGAATGAGGGAGTCTTACAGATTCAGAGTTCCTGTCCATCACAAAGACTGTGGTCACTGTCTGTGGTCACTCAGTGGAACATCAAGACTGGATTTGACACTATCCAAATCATCAAAATCAATTTAATAGCTTAATTTTTAAAAAACCACTTTAATTTTTAACATATGCTTCCACAATGGCTCAAAAGGTAAAGAATCTGCCTGCATTGCAGGGGACCCGAGTTTGATTCCTGGGTGGGGAAGATCCCCTGGAGAAGGGAATGGCTACCCACTCTAGTATTCTTGCCTGGAGAATTCTATGGACAGAGGAGCCTGGTGGGCTACAGTCCATGGGGTTGCAAACAGACACAACTGAGTGACTAATACTTTCACCGACTATGGTTACTGTGTGTAATAAAAAGCCTGAAGATAGCAAATGTTTATCAAGTGTCTGCCATGTGCTAAGCACCCCCATTAAACCCTGGGAAATCTGAGGTGAGACGGTCATGCAAGGAATCCCAGGTTGGTCAGCTGAGACAAGTCATTATCATCAGGTCAGTATTTTAACCCATTAAATGCAGATGATGATATAAAAGTGCACTGTAAACTGTTGAGTGCTGTGTATTCAACTGCACATCCACTGATGGCTTGGATGTACCCCTCTTCTAACAGAGAAATAGTGGAGGCTGCCTTGGAGGTGGCTGTCTGCCCATGAGCGGTGGGCAAGTGGAGTGGTTCCATGTGACCCCAGGCTGCAGTCTTCTGTTCTTCCATGAAGGGAAACCCAAAGTCACTGGAGGGCACTGGAGGGCAGGCAGGAAGGGATGGGACGGTTGTCACTGCTGGGAAACATGAAAGTGCTCAGAGGGTCTGGCTCCTGTTGGTGCAGGGGAAGGGGTAAGCCAAGCAGAGCTTGTGCGGAGGTGGAGCTCTGACGAGTCAAGTGTGCAAAAAGCAAGAACTGATGGGAATCAGATGGGTTTGTAAAATAACCTTGAACCACGCAACAAGTCTTTTCTGAGAGTTTTCCACGCACAAGGCACTGTGTGTGAAAGAACAGATAACCCACCTCCCTCACAGAGCTTAACAAAGTGGGGACACCCACAAGGTTGAAACGTATGTCTAATAATCTTGGTTACTGAAATCAGGAAATGATACATTTTTATAAAACAAAATTCTGAAGAGAGCTCTGGTAACTTTTGATGAATTGATCAATGATCAATTCTTGCTTCCCTTCTCACCCTCAATAGCATTCTAGTGTGATTACAGAAAAACTAAAGAAATCAATGAGTACTATAGTAACAAAGTAGTAAAAACACCCTAAAAAGACACTAGAAATTACTAAAAGAGGAAGTGCTCAGTTATGTCCGGCTCTTCACGGACCCATGGACCGTAGCCGACCGGGCTCCTCTGTCCATGGGATTTTCCAGGCAAGGATACTGGAGTGGGTTGTCATTCTTCCTCCAGGGGATCCTTCTGACTCAGGAATCAAATGCGACTCTCCTGCTTGGCAGGCAGATTCTTGACCACTGAGCCACCTGGGAAGGCCCCCAAAAGGTAACGTTCAGCTTTTAAAATACTTACGTAGCAAGAACAGAAGGGCAAGAATTATGAGTGCAATTGCTGCAGGTCCCAAGCCAACGTAGGAGTCAGCCCACATGTTTACACAGCCACTGCCTTCCACACAATTGCAAACTGTGAGTTTAAGGATCTGCTCTTCAGGACAGCTGAAGCCTTGACTATCTGCGATCCGGAAGCGAATTTCACTTGTCCCATGCTGTCTTTTGGTTTGTTGCAGTAGCACACTGGTATCTGTAAGGGACAAGAAAATAAAGTGAGTGGTTACTAAGAAAGGGGCAAGATTAAATTACAGAAACAGTCTCTCTTTTTTTCTTCAATTTATTGAGGTATATTTAATTTACAATATTATATAAGTTTCAGGTATACAACACTGCAATTCACACTTTTTAAAGGTTATACTCCATTTACAGTTATTGTAAAATATTGGCTATAACCCCTGTGATATATAATATATCCTTGCAGCTTATTTATTTTAACATAGTAGATGGTACCTCTTAATCCCCTACCCCTGTCTGGTTCCTCCTCACTAGCCTCCCCCAGTGGTAACCATCAGTTTGTTTATTGTATCCCTGAGTCTACAGAAACATTCTTTAATTGCTAACCATATTTAGTTCCAGTTAGTTTTATTATTCCATAATTTCTGTGTTGAATTCACAGTGTGCTCGATGAGAGTAGTCCAAATATACAGGTGAAGATCACAGCATCATTTCTGAACACACCTTCCTTTTATGATGACTAATGTTAACAAATGTGTGTAATCTATCTGATGCTAGGAACTCTTTCCATTACTGGGATACAGTGACAAATAAGTGGTGGGTTAAACAATATTTCCATCGAATGACCATTTTTTTAAAATTTAGTTTTTCCTGTTTAAAATAATTACTTATTTGGCTGCACTGGGTCTTAGTTGCAGGATCTCTGAACTTCATTGTGGAATTTGGGATCTTTAGTTGTGTTTCATGTGAACTCTTAGTTGCGACCTGTGTGGCCTAGTTCCCTCGAGCAGGGATCGAACCTGGTCTCCCTGGATCAGGAGCTCAGAGTCTTAGCCACTGGACCAGCAGGGACGTTCCTATCCTACCATTTCTTAAAAGAACTTTATCAAGGCAAATTTCAAACAGAGAGTGATCAAGAAAAGAACATAATTAACCCTCATGGTACCCATCTCCAGCTTTAATCATTTTCAAGAATGGGCCAATCTTGTTCCATCCTTTTTGTTCCCAATGTGGTATGTCTGAAATTTTGAAACATTTCAAATCTACAGAAAACTTGAAAGACTATTACTGATACAATGAATTTTGATATACTCTTCATGAATTGTTTACATTTTATAACAATACTATCTCTCTACAAGCACACTTTTTTTTTTAATTGAAGGATAATTGCTTTACAGAATTTTGTTGTTTTCTGTCAAACCTCAACATGAATCAGCCACAGGTATACATATATCCCTTCCCTTTTAAACCTCCCTCCCATCTCCCTCCCCATCCCACTCCTCTATTTTAAGGTAAGCTGCAGATCTCAAGACCTCCTTCAGCATATATCTTCTAAGACCAAAGGATATTAAGCCAAGAATTAATTATTGATATAATATCTAACATATAACTCATATTCAAACTTTTCAACTGTTGTAAAAACATCCTTTATAATTCTCTCTCTCTGTGGCTTTATGCTCATTACTTTGCCAACAAAGGTCCATCTAGTCAAGGCTATGGTTTTTCCAGTGGTCATGTATAGATGTGAGAGTTGGACTGTGAAGAAAGCTGAGCGCCAAAGAATTGATGCTTTTGAACTATGGTGCTGGAGAAGACTCTTGCGAGTCCCTTGGACTGCAAGGAGATCCAACCAGTCCATCCTAAAGGAGACCAGTCCTGGGTGTTCTTTGGAAGGACTGATGCTGAGGCTGAAACTCCAATACTTTGGCGACCTGATGCAGAGTTGACTCATTGGAAAAGACTCTGATGCTGGGAGGGATTGGGGGCAGGAGGAGAAGGGGACGACAGAGGATGAGATGGCTGGATGGCATCACTGACTCGATGGACATGAGTTTGAGTGAACTCCGGGAGTTGGTGATGGACAGGGAGGCCTGGCGTGCTGTGATTCATGGGGTCGCAGAGAGTCGGACACGACTGAGCAACTGAACTGAACTGAAAAAACCAGTAAACTTGTAAGTTAAGAAAAACTGAGGTATTATGTTAAAAACTCTTCTGAAATGAATCAGTTCAGTTCAGTACCAACTGTTTAAAACAAGAGAGTCTTCTGGAGATTATTTTTCAGCATTCGAAACCCAAAAGAACATGTCAACAAAGGAATATGTCCCAAGATTTGGATATATGCTCATGTCCTTCTGGCACGGGGGTAGAAGGACAGGCAGCTTCCTTTTCATGTTATGTCCATCACTCACCAGCTCTGTGACTTCAGACAAGCTACCTAATTCTACTTAAGTCAAAATTCTCTCAGCTGTGATCAGGGAATGATGGTACGGGGTACGGAATAAATGTGATAAAGAAGGGTTAGCAGAGTGTCCGGCACATGGTATATGCTCCACAAGTGTTATTTTTAATGGAGTCATCATTACCATACCTCAAGATTTTTAGACGGCATCTACTAGGATTACTGTACTTAGAAAGGCAAAGCACTCCTCAAGCTTATAAGACAACTACTTCAAGAGTGATTTGGGGAATACCCAGCTACTTTTAAGATATTAGAGGGGACTTCCTTGGTGGTCCAGTGGTTAAGAATCCACAATGCAATGCAGGGGATGTGGGTTTGACTCCTGGTCTGGGAACTAGGATCCAGCCCACTACAACTACTGCGTGTGTGTGTGCACCTGATGTCGCTTCAGTCTTGTCCAACTCTTTGTGACCCCATGGACTGTAGCCCACCAGGCTCCTCTGTCCATGAGATCCTCCAGGCAAGAATACTGGAGTGGGTTGCCATGCCCTCCTCCAGGCGATCTTCCCAACCCAGGGATCAAACCCATGTCTCTTATGTCTCCTGCATTGGCAGGTGGGTTCTTTACCACTAGTACCACCTGGGAAGCCTGATAACTACTACTGAGCCTGGCACCATAACTTGAGAGTCGACATACCACAAGGAAGATCCAGCATGCCGTAGCTAAGATATAAATAAATAAGTAAATTTAAAAAAAGGTATTAGACATCCATTTTTCTTCTTTCCCTCCAGGTAGATTATTTATCATTAGGCAGATCAAAGACACTATGCCTGAGGTTCAGAACTTCATTTTATAAACTCAACTGTATTGGAAATACAATTTATGCAAAGCAAATAAATAACTGTTATTATGAAGATTTTGCTTTGCAAATAGATTTCTATCAGGTTTAACATTTAAATATATAGTCTAGTGATTTTTGCTTACCTTCTCGGCGTACTATTTTCCATCTTTCTGCCATTCCAGCTGGTTTATTAATGACAGAGAAACTGAAAGGCCAGCTGTTTTGGGGTCCGTCCAGGTCCTGAGCAGTCACGTTCACGAACGGCACGTAGTCACAGACAGTCTGCACAGGGTCAACCAGTGTGGGACAATTGTCATTGATGTCTTCAACATTGATAACAATAGTGCCAGTGATGGTTTTTCTAGGATATTCTTAAAGATAGGGGAAAAAAAAAAAGTACACTTTGGTCATACTGCTCAAAATGGACATGGTTTGAATTCTCTAGTCAATTTCATAAGGAGAACTAGTATCCAAATTAGGACACTTCTTATCTTGGATGTGCTTTCATATTCAGATCAAGTAATGTCTTTCAATCCACTAAATATGTAGAAATGTGAAGGTTTACCCATGTGACCTTTCTATAAGGGCAAAACAAAGGTCTCCATGGTTGGAAAATAAAATCTAAATACATATAACCAAGAAAAGATGTTTCTTTAATAACTTACCTTCTGTTATAGCCAAAATCTTTGCAGTGTATGTACCATTTTGGACATATCTGGATTCATAATCAGGAATCTTCACGAGTTTAATTTCAGATGTGGCAGAATTCACAGAGATCCAATTGTCTATATCTTCAAATTTGGCATACCTGTTAGAAAAGAGGAAATTAATTCTGAACTCTGGATAAACTATCTATAAACTAATATCTATAACTCCTTTAAGCTTAATTTCTGCTTTATTATATATGTTCTTATTACAGGCATGTTTGGAGTGTTCTTGAGACTATCCTAAAAGCCCCTCTGTTTATCACACCTACTTTGGAATCCTCCTTATTTCTGTAACATACCCCAGACATGTGTGCAAGGGCAACTACCCCCTGCCTACTCACTTGGGAGGTTTATGAGTTGCTCTTAGCCTGCCTTACAGCTTTCAATCTAGTGTCCCTTAAATTTGGAGTTAACCTTTTGAGGATAACTTAAGTCACCCAACAAGAACTCATGGAGAAAAGCCACCTTACATCCTATTGTTTCTTCGCATATTACCAATATTTAAAAAATAACAGTTTTTAAAAAAAAATCAATGCCTTAAATGGAAGTGCTTTAAATTTGCTGGACATATGTACACCTATGGCTGACTCATGTTGATGTCTGACAAGAAACAATACAATTCTGTAAAGCAATTATCCTTCAACTGAAAAATAAATAAATAAATAAATTTGCAGGATATTGTTGGTTGTTAGGAACAACAATCTTCTTTTGGTTATAAACAGCTAAAAGTGAAAACAAAGCTGATAAGGTGACTTCTGGTTTTCTTTTCTCAAAGCAAAGGAAAATTAGAGTGGAAAGACAGCTTCAGGAAGGCAAGTAGAACTTTCATAGTATGTTTTCACAAACGTATGTTAATTTAATCCCATAGAGTTTAAAATGTATCCAAACACAAACATAAACTAAATAAACATAGAGTATTTGGTTCAAGCAGTCAGATTATTATTTTGTATTAAGTGGCAGTTTAGGCATACAAAAATGAGTGGCTAACATACAGCAATATTTATTTATAGTTACCATTAAAAAATTCCAATTATACACTTGAACTAAATTTTCCTGCCTTTTAATAATTTTACCAGTAAATGACGATACCTTTGGATAGTCACAGATATTTTTGAATTTCATGGCTGGAATTTTAAAGCTTGAACTGAGCTCAATGTTTTCCCACATTATACTTATAACCAAGACAGAGCTACAGTGCTAAGAATCACATTTCACAATGGAATGCTTTGTGTGATCTCATTTAAGGAATTTTCTGTTTCCTATTGTTAAAATTAGACACCATTCAAGGTAGGATGGTGGCTCACATGTCATGTCAAATATCCGTACAACTGATGCACATGGATAATCAGTTAAAGTAAATCATGACAAAGTTTCTTCTACTGTTCTCGTCGACATTTCAATTAGGTGAATACTGGAAAATTATTTCACTTAGCTGTGCCTCTCATTCCTTATCTGTAAAATAAGGTTTGACTTAATCTTTAAGATCACTCTCTTTCTAAAGTTGTATGCTAAAGAATAAGGTACTTTTGAGAAGAAACATGGTTCATTATTTTTCAAGGTAGCACACATCATCTTTTGATATGGTCATAACTCTTACTGAAAACACCAACCAAAATTAAATAGGTAGATGGAAATAGAAGTTCCAGTAGACAGCCACAGTATTATTGGAGAGTAATTAATCAGAACACTTAAGCCTCTCAGCAGACAGTCTGAGAAGTCATAAGGAATGTGCATCCTCAGGTTTAGAGCCACAGAAATAAAAATTAGGCTACAAAACTCAAGAGAAGCTGGACTGGTGCCTGAAGGTAAGCTGCACAAAAAAGGATCACCAAAGACATTGCAGAAAACACAATGGAAACTGCTTGTTAATATTATTTTGGAAAAAGGTCATTTGCTACTATTGGCTGATGAAGTCTATGAGGAGATTCTCCAAAACGAAAGAGATTGTTGAAAAGCTTCCTCCATATCCCCATTCTTGCTATGGTTGGCAGTGTTTCATGAAGTGCTGGCACCCAGGGACACGGGCCCAAGCAGAGTGAAGCAACCGAATAACTCTGGTATTGACGGCAGGAAAACAGGAGCCACGTGATGGACATCCAGGATTCCACAGAGGCTGTAGACATCAGGAGCACGTGCTGAAGCACACGGCTGCCCCTGGTCAGCCACTGCAAGACCTTCAACGACACCAAGCGGGATACTTGCAGTGCCCCCTGACGGTCATCTTGGGTGGCAGGTGAGGATTCTTGTACTGTGCTGTGCTTAGAGACTCAGTTGTGTCTGACTCTTTGTGACCCCATGGACTGGAGCTCACCAGGCTTCTCTGTCTTTGGGGATTCTCCAGGCAAGAATATTGGAGTGGGTTGCCATGCCCTCCTCCAGGGGATCTTCCCAATCCAGGGATCAAAGCCAGGTCTCCTACATTGCAGGCGGATTCTTTACTGTCTTGAGCCACCAGGGAAGCTCAAGAATACTGGAGTGGGTAGCCTATCCCTTCTCCAGGGAATCTTCCCAACCCAGGAATTGAACCAGGGTCTCCTTCATTGCAAGAGATTCTTTACCAGTTGAGCTACCAGGGAAGCTTAACTTCAACCAAATAACTACAGGTAAGCAGACCTTCATCAATTACAGCTCTGTAGAGTTATCTCTTGATGGCAAGGCTCTGAGAGCTAAGCTGTAAACTCACTTTGCAAATGTGAATGGATCATGCAAACCTAAGGCGCTGCTACGGAATGGGTACAATATAGGGTTGGCATATAATAGGTTCTTTAAAAAAAAAAAATTTTTTTTTTTAAATTTTGTATTGGAAGATAGCCAATTAACAATGTTGCCATAGTTTCTCCTCCAAACTCCCCTCCCATCCAGGCTGCTCTATAACATTGAACAGAGTTCCCTGTGCTTTAGAGTAGGTCCTTGTTGGTTATCCATTTTAAATATAGCAGTGTGTACATGTTGAACACAAACTCTATCCTGTCCCCCCAATTCTTCACCTTGGCAACCATAAGTTGGTTATTGAAGTCTGTGAGTCTCTTTCCGTTTTGTAAAGAAGTTCGTTTGTATCATTTCTTTTCAGGCATCTAGTAGGTTCCTAATAATATATTCTGAATACAGGTCACCAGGATCAAGACAAACGTTACAAGTTTCATTAATCCCTGGACCAAAGAGCCTGGTTTGAATGAAGACCAATTTTCAAGGCTGATGATCAATTAAAACTGGTGTCCCCATTATTAAAATTTCAATGCATTATGCAGCTTTTTTCCCCTTAATCAAAATTAAAGTGAACTTGCAGTAAATTTTACTTGCTACTTTCTTACCTCTAAAGACAGATTTTAGAAAGTTTCTTTCTGAACTTTTTCTTTGTTGCTATTTAGCCTTCTCAACCCAGAACTTTTTAATTAAAAAAAAAATTACAATGTTGCATTGGTTTCTGCCATACAACAATGCAAATCAGCCATAATTATACATACACTCCCTCCCTCCCTAGTCTCCCTCCCCTCCCCCGAGCCCATCTCTCCAGGTCATCATGGAGCACCAAAGGGGGCTCCCTGTGCCACGTGCAACTCCTCACTAGCTCTCCATCTTACACCCGATGGTCTATGCATGCTGACGCCACTTTCTCCATTCTTCTCACTCTCTCCCTCCCCCACCTCCCTTCTCTATGTCTGTGTCTCCTTTCCTCCCCTGCAAATTGGTTCATCAGCATCATTTTTCTGAACCCAGCCAGCCTTTGCCTCCCACTCGGGTCATGGAGGGAAGGGGGTTCCCGGGGAAACACCTGGCCTCTCAGTGACAACACAACTCCAGAAACTTCATTTACAGGCCTTTTGGGGTTTGTAGGCCCCCAATGGCAGGGTTCAAAGGACTGAAGTGTCCAAATTCCATTATGATTTTTGAAAAGATGCATTCAAAGTAACTTAAAATGAGGAAATAATATTCATAACCATCTCTTACTTTACATTGGTTACTTTTCCAGTGTCTTCATCAAAAGCTTGAAATTTTCCCAGTATTTGGCCCTGGCTTAATTTCTCCATGCTCTCGCTAGTGTGAAATCGGATTGTGCTGCTTTTAAAATAAATGCCTTCTTTCACATTTTTCACTTTGACTTTGATGGGAATGGATGTCGGCTTGTATTTATCCTTAATTGATTTGTGAAAAGCTGCTTTGTTAGTGACGATAATGCTCAAGTCAAGATTCTTCATTGTTTCATAGTCTACTTCCTAGAAAGGCAAAATCAGAGGGAATTCTTTTAAAAGGGAAAACAACAGAACACATGCGTGTGGTTTCGGTGTCAGATATTATATAGTCATTTAAAACATGAAAAATAGAGCAGTAATGACTACAGTAAATCCCCAATATATAAATGAATTCCATTCTGAGAGCACGTTCGTAGTCCAACTTTGTTCATTAAGTCCAACAAAGCTAGCCTAGGTATCCAACTAACACAACTGGCTATACAGTACTGTAATAATACTGTCAAACAAATAATACATAAAAAACAAACACAAAAAATAAAGAAAACATTTTTAATCTTACAGTACAGTACCTTGAGAAGTACAGTAGTACCGTACAACAGATAGCATACTGGGGCTGGCATCCAGTGAACTGCCAAGAAGAGTTATGGAGTAGAGGTGGGAGAGGAGGAGGGAGGTGGTAGAGTTGAAGGATCGTCAGCAACAGGAGATGGAGGGCGAGTTGCAGTTTCACCCATACTTTAACGTGATTGGACACACAAATGCACATTCTCATTTTTGCAAGTTCACTACCTGAAGGCTTGTATATAGGGGACTTACTGTACTCCAACTCTTAAATTGATACCATGTCATTAAAAATCTGCAGCCCCATGGACTGCAGCCCGCTACGCTCCTCTGTCCATGGGATTTCCCAGGCAAGAATGCTGGAGCAGGTTGCCATTTCCTTCTCCAAGGGATAGTCCCGACCCAGGAAATCAAATCCTCCTGCGTTTGCAGGTGGATTCTTTATCACTAGCACCACCTGGGAAGCCTAAGGATGTTTAGGAAGCATCCCCAATTTTATTTTATTTAAGATCAAAATCATTTCAAATATATATATTATCTTTAGCAATCTGAAGTGATTCTTCGCTTAATTAAAAAAAGTTAAGGGACATTCAATATAGGTTAATATTCCTTAAAAACTGTTCCATGGGTTTGTTCTGGCAAAAAGGGCTATAGAAGTAGCAGCAGACTGCCAGCTCTGTCCCATAGCATATCATAAAGCTGAGACCTCACTGCATCTTATTAGGTAACACATAATATTAATTTGTCTCATTAATGATGTTCATTTTGATCCTTTGATCAAGGTGCTGTCTCTGAGGCTTCCCCACTGTAAAGTTACTTTTTGGCCTTTGTGATTCACGTGTATTTTGTGTGGCAGTACTTTGAAACTATTTAAGTTCCCCATTTCTCTGCAAATTTTCTATTTATGTTTGTTTCTGTTAGTATAAAAAAAATAAAAGGAGGCCTCCTGGAGAGAAAAAAAAAAATTTGACTATATTAATATAAACCCAGGAAGGGGTTTTCAAATTTGTTTAAAAATCTGCAGCCCCATGGACTGCAGCCCACTGTCTCCTCTGTCCATGGGATTTCCCAGGCAAGAATACTGGAGCAGGTTGCCATTTCCTTCTCCAAGGGATAGTCCTGACCCAGGAATTGAACCCATGAGTCTTGCATCTCCTGTATTTGCAGGATTCTTTATCACTAGCGCCACCTGGGAAGCCTAATGTTTAAGAAGAGAATCTAACCCCTTTCTTTATAACATGATGTCTATTAATAACTGGTTTGCTATTAATGCCATAAAAGATTAACCCTTTTCCAAATACTCTGTTCTTTGCAAATTGTGGTATTACATTTGATTCGGTCAGTTTATCACTCTCTCTATATATATTTTCCAATTTGTCCATTTTCTTTTTATAAACATTTCTATAGTGTTGTACTATTTAAATACACTTTATTTACTTAGCTATTCTGTTATTAGGCATTTGGACTATTTGCAATTAACACTGCTCTGAACATTTGCATGCAAGTTTTTTTGGAGATAATGTATATGTTTTTATTTTTCTTGGGTGAACACCTAGGACTAAATTGTTGGGTCACTGGATTAGTACTCTATTTAATTTTTATGAAACTGCCAAACAGGCTCTCCCATTTAATGTTTCCACTGGCAATATACAGGAGCTCTGGTTTGTCTATATTCTCACTGATACTTGGTGGTGTTGGTCTTTTCTGATTGTAGCTTCTTTCTAGCCAGGCGTGCAGTGATAGCCCACACAGGCTTAATCTGCACCTTCCCTAATGGCTACTGATGCCGGGTATCCTTTACGGGCACACTTACTATTTGCATATCGTCTCTAACTTCCTGTGAATGGAATCTGATGGTTGCCCTTATACTTTGGAAGTGATTCTTTATACAATTGAGAAAGTAAATTCATAATTTTCTTAATCTGGTGCTGTCATTTTACTACTAAATTTACAGTAACTCTGTCCCTTTTTGTGCTACCATGGTGCATTGAGGGTATTTTTATTATTCATCACTATGTGACTGCTTCTCCTTCTGTATATTACTGGCTTTTAATCTCAGGCACTGAGCAGGGTTGCACCTATAATCTATGACTAAAAAAGGATGCTTAGTTCAATACAAGAAGGTAAATTGATTTTGTCTCTAATGCCATTATCTATTTATTCAGTAATCATAAAATTTATCTTCCCTTTAATTCAAAATCACTGCAGATGGTGCTTGCAGCCATGAAATTAAAAGACGCTTACTCTTTGGAAGGAAAGTTATGACCAACCTAGATAGTATACTCAAAAGCGGAGACATTACTTTGCAAACAAAGGTCCATCTAGTCAAGGCTATGGTTTTTCCAGTGGTCATGTATGGATGTGAGAGTTAGACTGTGAAGAAAGCTGAGCACCGAAGAATTGATGCTTCTGAACTGTGGTGTTGGAGAAGACTCTTGAGAGTCCCTTGGACTGCAAGGAGATCCAATCAGTCCATTCTAAAGGAGATCAGTCCTGGGTGTTCTTTGGAAGGACTGATGCTAAAGCTGAAACTCCAGTACTCTGGCCACCTCATGTGAAAAGTTGACTCATTGGAAAAGACTCTGATGCTGGAAGGGATTGGGGGCAGGAGGAAAACGGGACAACAGAGGATGAGATGGCTGGATGGCATCACTGACTCGATGGACATGAGTTTGAGTGAACTCCGGGAGTTGGTGATGGACAGGGAGGTCTGGCATGCTGTAATCCATGGGGTTGCAAAGAGTCAGACACAACTGAGCGACTGAACTGAACTGAACTGAATTTTATTCTGTTTTCCTCTGCTTTACAAAATGTGGTCTATATACATATGGTAGCCTATTGATAAATGGTATCCATAATTATTACAATGAAACTTCAAGTTAATTTTCCTCTATTCTGTTATACATTATATTATCATCATTCCTTTATTAGGATTTACTTACTTTACTGTATAATAAAGTTGTAAAAATGTGGATGCTTCTGGAATCAATTTTTTGTCTGTGACTTAATGAAATGTTTTGAAAGCTTTAGCTTTGCATTTTATTTTAAAATTTGATATTCTATCATTAACCATTTAACATATAGTGGTATTCTTCCTTTTTAATTTTGTTTAAAAAAAAAAATCCATCCTCTAAATTTGTTTAAAAAATTCTGTAGGAGTCAGGGTTTTAAATGTTTACGACCCACATACTTATAACATGATTTAATTTTTATTGATTCAATTAAGCAGAATTATACACTGTGTTTCAAAATGTGACCCTCACACTACTGACATTAGAAATACAAAGAGTGTGACCACTTACAACCATAGAACTTGGGCAAATAGGGATGGCGCCTATCTCTAACGTTGTGGCACCAGTACTAATAAATAAATATTTGAAGCTCAAAATACATCAGAGTCTTCCTCTTGACCAACTTCTCTCATTCCAGGTTTGAACCCTAAGTCCTTACCTTAATCAGGGTCACGATTCCTTCATTAGTTTGAGTATCAGTTTCTATGCGGAAATAACCCCCTTCGTTTCCTGATGCAAAAGTAAAATTTGCTAACCAATTATCCGAGCCTACTTCATCTGCATCAGACACTTTTATGCGTAAAACCTCTACGTTGGCTTGGTTTTCTTCAACTGATCCTTCATACTGCAAAACACAAACAGGAGGTTTTTATTCTGATGGAACACAAGCATAAGTGATATATTTTTAGTTATGACTGACATGTAAGTAGGCACATTTGTTATAAAAATAATAGTTACCACGTTTCTGTCAACTACAGGTATATTGTCATTGACATCCAAAATACGAATCTGAACTTGAGCTTGTTTTACTGGTTTATCTGTTATTTGTCCATTGCCATCTCTTGCTTCTACCGTCAAAGTGTAGCTGCTGTACTCCTGCAAGGCAATGAAAAAGATCCAGCTGGGGTGAAGATGAATTGCTCCCAAATCTGTCTTTCTGGTTTGAGTTCACTTTATCATCAGGGGAATGAACCTCAGTACATTTTATTCATAAGTAAGTTTCATGGGGGCTTCCCTGGTGGCTCAGTGGTAAAGAATCTGCCTGCCAATGCAGGACACACAGGTTCGATCCCTGATCTGGGATGATCCCACATACCTCGGAACAAGTAAGCCTGTACGCCGCAAATACTGAGCCTGTGCTCTAGACCCCAGGAGCTGCAACTACTGAAGCCTGAGGGCCCTACAGTTTGTGCTAAACAACAAGAGAAGCCACCGCAATGAGCAGTCTGTGCACCATAACTAGAGAGTAGCTCCTGCTCGCTGCCACTAGAGAAAAGCCAGTACAGCAACAAAGACCTAGAGCAGCCAAAAATAAATAAGTAAATATTAAAAGACATCTCATGACCTGCTGTTAATTCTATGAAGATGCTGTCTGTTTGCCATCAGAGCTTTTTTTAAAAGGGCAGAAAAACCTAGAGCAGTTGTTGACATCAAAATTCTTAATTACATCATTGGTGATATTTATCAGGAGATGAGTCTCTCCTTAAAATAGTCTGAGCACAAAAGTGCTTTCAAAGGTAGCCAGCATTACACTGGAAGTGATGAGACTCTAGAAATTAGTTTTTTTCTAGCCCACACTTCATTTTAGGTTACAAGTTAAGTCATGAAGACTTAACCCCCCAAGAACACTGGGTCAGTAAAGGCAAAACTTGGTGCACGGGAAAGAAGATTCTTGGAGAACAAGACCTAGAGAACAACATGTCAGATGTTACTCCAAAGGGGATCCGTCTCTTCCATGTGGTCCCTTCTGATGGCTCCATCAGTGTGGTTGAAGTTTAAGAAGGAGCCAGGCAGCGAGTGCCCATGCCTGGGACCCTGTGCAGAGCAAAACTGCTCAGTGAAAGGCAGGATGGCAGAGACTCTGGGACCAGCTGCCTGAGTTCCAATTCTGACATGCTAGCTATGTCGGACACACATTATCCCTTTGACTCTTGGTTGCCTTCTACATAAAATGAGGATAATAACTGGATCTGCTTCACAGGGTTTACAGGTTCATTAACTGAGTTAATCCACGTAAAAGGCTTGGAATAGCACTGGGCACATGGCTTGCCCAGCAAGTGACAGCCAGTATTTTCTTTTGCTAAATGTTTCAGAGACAGAATCACACTACTACTTCAAAATAGTACTTTTCCATTCTCATTTTATGTGAAAAGGTAGAGTAGAATTCTAGGAGTAATAATATTCTTTAGGGATTCCCTGGTGGTTCAGATGGTAAAGAATGTGCCTGCAATGCAGGAGACCCAGGTTCAATCCCTGGGTCAGGAAGATCCCCTGGAGAAGGGAATGGCAACCCACTCCAGTACTCTTGTCTGGAGAATCACACGGACAGAGAAGTCTGGTGGGCTACAGTCCATGGGGTTGTAAAGAGTCAGATACAACTGAGTGACTAACATTTTAACTATCCTTTAGAAAGATATCAAAGGAATGTTGACCCGAATCCTCTTCCTCTCTGGCCAGAGTTAAATCATTTTTTTAAGCATTACAAAATACACTGATTGTTTCTGATGATGATTTATATTTGATGACAATACAGCACTCTAAGGATCATCAACATTTTACCATGCATGCTGTTAACATCTTTATATGTGTAGCATTTACGAAATCTTGTCTTCTCTTTTCAACTAAAATGTTCCCTTTGACTTAGAAATTAAAAAATGAAATGTTTGAGAAAATATCCTTTAGGAAACAACTCAAATTTTCCTCCAATTTGGGATTTACAATAACTCTTTCCTTTACAAATACTTCTGTTACTCTAAACAGGAGTAATAGAATCTCTTTTCCTCCCTCTGAAAATGTATTAGCAGTAGGAAAGATTCCTGAAGTTTCATTACAGAACCACAAAGTAAGGAACATTGCTTTAGAACTCTCTAGCAAACAGATCCTGACTGGAGAGGCCCTAGGTCAATGCTTATGTAATTTAAAAATTTCCAGGAGCCACATGAAAAAGAAATAAAGAGGGAATTCCTTGGTGGTCCAGTGGTTAGGACTTGGCACTTCACTGCTGGGGCCTGGGTTCAATCCTTGGTCAGGGAACTAAGATCCCACAACCACATGGTGTGGCCAAATAAATAAATAATTTTTAAAAAAAAAGTAAAAAGAGACAGTTGATACTAATTTTATTTTTCCTTTGGGAGAGTAGAAGTATATTGGTTTGCTTTTTCATTTATAAAAACATTTGGGGGGTTTTCTGGTTGATTATCTTCCTCTTCCTTTACCATGATGCCTACTTACAGTAATGACAGGGGATTGTTTAAACACCAGGTGATACTAGTTTTAAACAAAGAAATTTCATTTAACCCACGTTATCCAAAATGTTATCAATTCAACAAGTGATCAACCAAAAATTATTAAGGTGATATTTTAACATTCTTCTTCTTTTTTTTCCTTCATATTATATCTTCCCAATCTGGTGTATATTTTCCACTTACAGCACATCTCAATTGGGACTAGTCACATTCCGAGTGGCCAATGGCCACATATGACTGATGGCTATGATACTAGACAGCACATCCCTAGAGGAGGATCATTCTGAGTTATCCTATGAGTGAGTAACACAAAACAAAGTCAGAAAATTAGACTAGAGAGAGAATAAACTGGAAGGAGAGGAGAGCAGAAAAGATGAATAACATGAAATATTAATTTACCTCTCTGTCCAAGGTAATACTGGTTGTATAGATCTCTCCTGTATCTTTATTTAGGTAAAACACTGGAGAACTAGCAGGCTCCTGAGACACGATCCTATAGGAAATTTTAGAATTCAGAGTGTTGGGCTCATCTGCATCGGTTGCGGTGATTTTCATCACAAGTGTATCTGATAGCAGAAAACGAAGGGGTCCAAGATGAAACACAACTTTTAGCACACTTATGTTGTTATTATTTTATATATCATATCAGCTTGTTCCAAAAAGGATTTTAGGTATGTATCAAATTCAGTTTACTAAGATCAAAGAATTTAATTGCTTGAGGGAGCAAGTGTGAATGGAGGTAGAAATAGGAAAAATAAGATAAAAGTGAGGCTGAGGTTAGTATATATAATTTTTAAGATGAAGTCCTGGACACGCTATAGGAGGTATACAGATTTGCTTATCACATTTCTAATAACCAATACAAAAAAAGAAAAATGAACAGATACACATACATGCTTATTAAAATACAAGCAATTCAGGAAAAGCATAGCTATTCTTTACATTCAGATCAAAGAGAAATTTCTCCTGCAAGCCCCCATATAGAAAGCTGCATTTAACATTTGCATTGAAGCCTGGAGGTAGAAATAATATGTCTAAGGTTAGCAAACTACAGACAGTGGGCCCAAGCCAGCCAGCCACCTGATTCTGTGAATAAAACTTTACTGGAACACAACCATACCTATTTGTTTACATAGCATCTTATGGCCGCTTTCCTGACACAGGGTGAAACTGACAAGTTGCAACACATACCTAACCTGGCACATCAATCTACCGTATCTGTTTTGAGGGTAAAAAAACTTAAAACAGAAAATCAGTTCCAAACCTAGACCAATCAGTTTATTATTATTTTTCCTGTGGGTAATAGTCAGACTCCACTAAGACAGAGGCTTCAGTGTTCAGTGACATGCTGGGCACAGAATGATCTTGGGTACTCATTCATAAAAACAATAAACTCTTACTTGCTGCACTCAGCTCTTCAACAGACCCAACAAAGACGTCCTGTGTGAACACTGGCTCGTTGTCATTGATGTCAAGAACTTTAACTTTGAGTTCTATTGGTTTCTCTAAGTTTTTCCCTCTTTCATCCAAAGCATAACCAGTTAGCTGGAATCATGACATACATAATAGAAGGCATTTAGGCTGAGGTCATTCAAGTAGAACAATTTCAAAAACATAATAAAACATAACTATTACCCAAGAAAAGCTACAAATGCATAAATCGTTCTTACCAGAAAAAATGGCGTTTCTTCTCGATCTAGAATGGTGGTAACGTTCAGTTCTCCGGTGTCTTTATTAAAGACAAACACACCAAAAGGCGGCTCCGTGATCCCCTTTCCAGTGTATTTGTATGTAATTTTTAGTTTTTTTTCTTCTGCAAGATCAGAGTGTATCTAACATAAAAATAAGAAGGAATGCTTCAAGTTAAACGCTAACTTACAGGTAATGGTTTTAATTGAAAATTTCGCTCTAAAGCTGTTGGATGTTGAAAGGAGGGAGGTGGGAGACACAGGTGATCCAGAGCAGAGGTGCTGGGGTCACAGCACCTGGGTCTAGGCATGTCACAGCTACACTAGGTGGGATGCTGATGGTTACCTACCCTCCCACGCGTCAGTGTTCTTACCTGCAATGTGAAGAGACACTTCTGCTTACCTCTTAGGGTTGTTATGAAATTAAGATATCATTAGGGGGGTACATCTTGGTAAGAGTGGATTTTAAATTTAGGTAAGGTAACATTTGCAGACTCAAAACCACCTTAATAACTCTGATCATCAGGAAGGTATGAGTAAGGCATCCTTTCACAGGAAGGTTAAAATAGTCA
Organism: Budorcas taxicolor; assembly: GCF_023091745.1. Classification (NCBI taxonomy): domain Eukaryota; kingdom Metazoa; phylum Chordata; class Mammalia; order Artiodactyla; family Bovidae; genus Budorcas; species Budorcas taxicolor. The sequence goes on from NC_068931.1 coordinate 26,253,396, forward strand.
AGCGCTTCGCCTACTTGGAATGTTCCTGCAGATTAGAGTTTCTAACCTGGGGGACTTCTGTAGTTAACACCTTCCTCCCCTAGAAAGAGCTCTAGTTGTATCTCTAACTTGTTTGTTTGCCATTTCTGTTATCTCTAATTCTTCATCGCTAAGTGTATTTCTGTCGCCCCCTACTGGATCCTCAATTTCTCTTTTCAGACATCACTGAAGCCATTACCCACCTTTGCCCATCCAGTTCTTCATCCTGAAATCTCAGAATTAGCTACACATGCTTCCCACAGGATTCCCAACATGCTCTGGGGCTGAGGGTGCTGCTGAGAATGAGATGCGACTCCAATCTCCTGCCACGCCTGCTCTGCTCCTGGAGGAATGGGGACCCTGGGGCGGTCCGGTGATCACTTTTCACTGTTTTTCCCTGTGTTTCATCTTTCTCTCTCTCTTTTTTTTTTTTGCCAAGTACATGCATACACACACACAACCCATGTGTATGTGTATACACATACATCAGTATTTTAGAGAATATCCTAGATCTTTATGTGCTGACTATATATATAATTTCACTTATATTAAAAATAAAATCAAACTGTGTGTGAATCTAGCAGTTGGTTTGCATATACATATGTATGCACATAAGAGTATGTAAGTATATACATACTTATGTATTTCAAAAGATATGGAAGATACTAAGCTGTTGACAGTATTACTTTTAGATAAAGAATCTATAAAGTTGGGGAAATACAACAGAATGTTTTGCTTTTTATGTAAATTTTACTCTTAAAAACTTTTATAATTAAAATTAGTAAGAAGAATAGCTAATGCTTACTGAATCCCATGTATTTTAGGGAAACCTATTGAAAGAATGAGTGAATAACTCAGATATCTCATCAAATCAGCACTAACCAAACCAGAAAGCTTAACTGCTTATATACAAACTATTATGTAAAGTCATGGGCTTCACTGGAGGCTCAGACTGTAAAGAATCTGCTTGCAATGCAAGAGACCCAGGTTGGCTATCCACTCCAGTATGCTTGCCTGGGAAATCCTATGGACAGAGGAGACTGGCAGACTACTGTCCGTGGGGTTGCATAGAGTCGGACACGACTAAGCAACTTTCACTCATTTCATGTAAAGCCATAATCAAACATTTAGATTTAAGAGGGCTTTTATCAAAATAATATATTGCTGGAAAAAGGAAAAGTGTCTTCTGTTCCTGGCTGCTCTTTTTTTAAAGGAGCTTGTTGTGTGTGCTGTTTATAAGGTTGGAAAGATGAAGGTACCACTTGCCCATGAACATTTATTCATTCACACAAATGTTTACAGGATGTTGGCTTCGCTCGGGGCACAGGGTGTGCACGAGCTGTGAGTCCTGAGGACCAAGCCCTGCCCTCAGGGAGCTTATACTGTACTGAGGAAACCAGACAACAAGCAAGCAACTTATGACATAATGTCCTGGAGGTGCTGCTGCTGCTGCTGCTAAGTTGCTTCAGTCATGTCCGACTCTGTGTGACCCCATAGATAGCAGCCCACCAGGATCCCCCGTCCCTGGGATTTTCCAGGCAAGAACACTGGAGTGGGTTGCCATTTCCTTCTCCAGTGCATGAAAGTGAAAAGTGAAAGTGAAGTCGCTCAGTCGTGTCCGACTCTCCGTGACCCCATGGACTTGCAGCCTACCAGGCTCCTACGTCCATGGGATTTTCCAGGCAAGAGTACTGGAGTGGGTTGCCATTGCCTTTTCCGCCTGGAGGTGAATGAGCTATAAACCGAGCTGATCAAAGTGGATGGGGTGAGGCCGGGAAGGGAATTCTTGGCCAGAGGCTTTATGCTGTGAGATACTGCAAATACCTATGGGGAGGGGTTCCAAGCAGAGGGAACAGCAAGTGCTAAGGACTGATGCTAAAGCTGAAGCTCTAATACTTTGGCCACCTGATGAGAAGAGCTGACTCATTGGAAAAGACCCTGATGCTGGGCAAGATTGAGGGCAGGAGAAGGGGAAGATAGAGAATGAGATGGTTGGATGGCATCACCGACTCAATGGACATGAGTTTGAGCATACTCTGCGAGATAGTGAAGGACAGGGAAGCCTGGAGTGCTGCAATCCATGGGGTCGAAAAGAATCAGACACGACTAAGCGACTGAACAACGAAAGGGTGGGAGGCTGGCATGGGCTTTGGGCTTGCGTCAGCTTTGGGAGGTGGCAGAGTGTGGGATACAGGCTGAGAGGAGCTGGGGTCAGAGAGGAGGTCAAAGTCAACAAATCCTAAGAGAGCTCTTGTTGGCAGAAGTGAGGAGTGTATTTCTTCCACTGCAGTGTACAGCTGTTGAAAGGGCCTCATGAAGGGGATGAAAATTTCAGTTCAGAAGACCACTTTGGCTGCTTTCTGGAGAATGGACTGTGTTGGGGGAGGGGCAGGCAAGAGTGAAGGCAGGGAGACCAGGTCAGGATGCTTTTGGCAACACAGGTCAGAGCTGACATTGATGGGTATGAGAAGCGTGGCAGTGGAGATAAGTGGGCAGGTTCAGAATACACTTTTGGCATAGAACTGACAGTATCTGCTACAGTTTTGAAAATACTGAAAAAAATTATAGTACCATTTACTGAAATGGATAGAACTTAGGGAGAACAGCTTTCGGAAAAAGCAAGCGTTCAGACTTTGCACGTGCTAAATCTAAGATACAAATGAATGGAACTACCATATTATTTATCAAAACAATAGGGCATTTTGAGAGTTGAAAGGGGAGTTATTAATAATTAGGTCAGGACAATGGCCGTAAACCCAGACTGTTTCAGGCAAGATGAGTTAGATAGCAGTTTCTTTTCATTTTGAAAACTACTTTCATGGGTAGGGCGGCAGAATGCATGACTCTGATATAATAGTTTTAAGCTGAAAGCGATTGAGAAGAAGCAGATACAAGAAAAACTCTCTGTCCTCCTCCTATTTGCCTAAGACTGTTGTGGTTTAGTCATTAAGTCGTGTCTGACTCTTGCAACCCCACAGATTGAAGCCCGCCTGGCTCCTTTTTCCTGGAATTTCTCAGGTGAGAATACTGGGGTGGGTTGCCATGCCCGTCTCCAGGGGATCTTCCCAACTCATGAACTGAACTAGTGTCTCTTACATCTCTTGCACTGGCAGATGGGTTCCTTACCACAGAGCCACCTGGGAAGCCTTACTTGCCCAAGAGCAGGACATAAGTTTGTAAAGGTGCCCTTTCTACCCCTCTCGACAGCAAGGACAAAAAAGTTAATCACTGGAGGGGAGTTTACATCCCTATCAGCCTGGAGACAGGACCAGGAGAATCTACAAAACAAACCTGACTAACTAGCTTTTTCTAGTATTAGTTGCCCATCTATTTGCCTTTCCAGGTTGCTGCCCCTGGGGATTCGAGGTCTTTCTTGTCTGTCTTGTCACTTTTCTAAAAATTTATTGTCCTTCTACTATGTAGCTTATATAAACCCAAATCCTAACCAAACCTTTGATTTACTCATCTCAGGGTACTCCCACATGTTTCATGCGGGATAGACAAGTTTCTAGGGGGTTCCCAGGTGGCTCAACGGGTAAAGAATCTGCCTGTAATGTAGGAGACACAGGCGATGCGGTTCAATCTCTGGGTCTGGAAAAATCCCCTGGAGGAGGGCATGGCAACCCACTCCAGTATTCTTGCCTGGAGAATCCCATGAACTGAGGAGCCTGGCGGGCTATAGTCCACGGGGCAGCAGAGTCAGACAGGACTGAAGTGACTGAGCACAGAGCACATACAGACACGTTACTAAGCTTGTTTTTCTCTTGTTAATTATTTTTCGTCAGTCCAATTCACAGGGCTCCTGCCAGAGAACCTAGGTAGGTTCTAGAGAAAACAGATGATGAGATCTCCTTTTAAGCATTGTTAACACTCTGTTAAACAAGGATTCAGCTGGTGCCTGAGTCCACTCTTCGTTGAATCAAACACTGAAAGTCACTCAATCATGTCCAACTCTTTGAGATCCCCTGGACTTCTCCAGGCCAGAATACTGGAGTGGGTAGCTGTTCCCTTCTCCAGGGGATCTTCCCAACCCAGGGATCGAACCCAGGTCTCCCTCATTGCAGGCAGATTCTTCACAAGCTGAGCTACCAGGGAAGCCCAAGAATACTGGAGTAGTAGCCTCTCCCTTCTGTAGCAGATCTTCCCACCCCAGGAATCGAACCAGGGTCTCCTGCATTGCAGGCACATTCTTTACCAGCTGAGCTACCAGGGAGGCCCAGCTGAATCAAAGCCCTCCATAAAATACATGTTTACCACTAATGCTGCATCTTCTAGAACAGGAAAGTGGATCTTCAGGGTGACATCAAGAATATTAAAAAGTTCAGTGAGTACCTCATGTAACAGTCCTAAAATTTTACAGTGAACATGGACGATCTCAGACCACATTTCATACGTGTACTTCCTTTCCCTCTTTAGACAGTACCTTGGCAATTGGATTCTTCCTGGACAGGTCCTCTCCCTCCCGGAGGGCCACAGGGGCGGTGATCCAAGCACGCTTCTGTCTCACTGGGTGAATGTGTTTAGGAAGCAACTTGCTTTCATTTCTTGAGTGTAAGGCCTAAAGAAATAAAATGTTGCCCAAAAATTAGTAAAACATTAGTAAGGAATCATAAAATGTACTAGAAGTTGAGAGAAAGCTGTGCAAATTCTAAGGTATAAATTATTTCATACTTTTTGATATGGCTTTAATATAGGCTTTGGACTTCCCAGGTGGTGCTAGTGGTAAAGAACCCACCTGCCAACGTAGGAGACATAAGAGAAAAACAGGTTCAATCTCTGGGTGAGGAACATCCCCTGGAGGAGGGCACGGCAACCCACTCCAGTATCCTTACTTGGAGAATCCCATGGACAGGGGAGTCTGGAGGGCTACAGTCGATATGGTTACAAAGAGTTGGACATGACTAAAGCGGCTTGGCACACATGCACAGGTTTCATTTTCAAAGAGAAAACATATACTCTGGAACAAACACTATCTACCTGAAGAGCTTGTTTCCAAACCAGTAAAGCAGTTTTGTTTTGTTGTTTTTTTATCTGCAAGGAAAGATCTCCCAGAGGGAGGACTTAAAAAGGCTAGAGTAGTTTAGTGAACTTACAAATGGGCAAATTACAATTAACACGGCAAGTCAAGAAACGTTTCTAACTGAAAATGAAGTCTTATTTTTCTGTGGTGGCTTATAATTTAAAAATGAATTACTAATGCTTTAAGACAAAATTATCAGTAACCTGTTGATATCAACTTAACTAAAACTACTGAAAGTGTCAGTTAATGAATTTATTGTTTTAAGAATGAAGTTAAAGGATTAAATGGCCCATCTCTGGTTTATCAAAAACTAGGCAGAAAACTAATCTATAAGTTTTCAGTTGGGCTTTAATAGATGAATATATATTTTATCCAAGGAAAATTTTAATGCAGTATTAAAATTAAATGACCTAGTATTTTAAGATCAGAGATGATTTTTATACTGTTTACCATTTTATTCATTTTATTGCTTTATATAATAACTTGCATTTTACTTCAAAATATTTACACTGGTTATCACTAGATCACTGATTTTTTTCCTTTGTTTTCAGTGGAAAAATTCTTCTATAATTAAAAAATTAATTATGTATCAAAACATTAAAATAATATAAAGTGTATAATGTAAAAATGTAAAACAGCCTTCCAGTTTTTCACTCATGTTTTAGAAAATGCATTGTTAACAGCTTGATAAATATCTTTTGATATTTTCTTATGATCATACAGCTGCACATGTAAAAAAGGTCTCCTTCTTTTTTCCCATAAAAATGGAATTATATTAGGATGGCCAAAAAGTTCATTCAGGTTTTTTTCTGCAACAGCTTATGGAAAACCCCAAACTCCATGGCCAACCCAATACTATACATCACATTCTGTCCCTTGATTTTTCATTCAGTACCTCATCATGGACATTCCTTCATGTACCATGAGTTGTTTTACTTTTACCATTCTCTCACTGACGGATATTTAGATTGTCAAAAATGCTGCATAATCTTCCCTGGGTAGAGGTTCCTGTGAATGTGGTTCAGTGGGAATGGCTGAGTCTGAGGTGATAGGATAGAGTTGTTGTTTAGTTGCTAAGTCACGTCTGACTCTTTGCAACCCCACAGACTGTAGCCCACCGCATAGACTGTTGAGTTGGTGATGGACAGGGAAGCCTAGTGTGCTGCAGTCCATGGGGTCGCAAAGAGTCGGACACGACTGAGCAGCTGAACTGAGACTGTAGCCCACCAGGCTCCTCTGTCCATGGGATTTCCCAGGCAAGAATACTGGAGTGGGTAGTCATTTCTTTCTCCAAGGGATCTTCCTGACCCAGGGATTAAACCCACATTTCCTGCTTGGTAGGCGGGAAATGATCCACCTGGGAATTTACCTGAATCCACCTGATATTTACAACTGATGCACCTGGGAAGCCCCAGGGATAGAGTAGGATAACCAAAAGCTAGCTCAGAAATCCCATTAGGAGACTGTTAATAGAGAGGGAACTTTAGTGGGCTTTGGGAGACCACAGTAAGTAAATAATCACTCAAGCAAGTAATGGAAAAATCCCAAAACAATGTGGGCTTACTTAATTCATAAAGCTGAACAAGTCGCTTAGCATCGAAGCTAGATGGGTTTGCTTAACAAGAAAACCAAGTTAACTTGCTTAACAACAAAACCATGTAACAGAAGCAAAAGACATGTCCCGAAATAAACAAAAAAAAATAGTGGAAAATAAGGCCCCAAACCTGCCCAGTGACATCAAGTTAATGACCCTTAAGACATACTCTCTGCAAATACAAAAAACAATAATTTACGGGAAGGTGACATTTCAAAGTGAAAGACCCTCACTGTACTGAGACCTAATATAATTTTTCCAAAGTGCCATGAAGGATGCACCATATAGGGTCAATAACACCCCCACCCAACACACAGGAGTTAATGACCTAAGACTCAAAGAATGAAAAACAAGGTGATCTTCTTTCCATTCCTTTCTTCCTTTTATTTATAAAAATGTAACCCACTAATATTCCGGGCAGCACAACACTGACCACCTAACTGCCTGGAAGCCTCACAATCATCCTATTCTAGTAAATCTCTGACCTATCACTATGCCTGCCTCTCGCTGAACTCTTTCATGTGCGGAAACATAAAGGACCACAGCTCCGAGGCACCTCCCTCAAAACGCCACCTAGCGGTTTCAGTGGGAGTGTGTGCTTTCAATCTGGTAAAGGCACAACTGTCTTCTATAAAGTTCAAGATAGGAATAATCCCCTTTGTTTCTTACCTCAAAATGGAGTCCATTTCCAAAGTCAAAGCAGATCTAGAAAATAAAAATTATTTGTTGTTTAATACAACGTATCAGTCAATTCAGCTTAAATATTTCACTAATGAGTAACCTACCACCTAGCATATTATAGACACTAAAAAAGGATGTGTGTGTTTAACCACCACTCTCCTCCTTTGTCAAAAGGAAACACATTTTAATTCTCCTATTTGTTCCCCACCAAGACCAGAGCCGGAGAGCAGAACCCAAATCCAGCTTCTTTTAGATGCACACTGCCTCCCCCAGCAACTCAGAACACAGCTACCATCTGAAAAACAAAGGCAAAGACTCTCGTCTTGAATCTGAGCCACTCCCTGATCCTTCTCTCCTTAGCTGGTGGTTTTCACCTCGTGTTCTCGGGGCCCCACGTAGCTTTCCTCAAGGTCTTTAGTGCGAGATGCGCCCCCAGCCCTGCCCCCTACTAACTCCCATCATGCCCTGCGGGTCACACATGACTGCCCATATTCAGACTTCATTCCTCAACAACCACCCGCCCCCACCCCCACTCCCACTAGCTGTTTTCTTTGGTTCTTATCAAGCACTGTCACACTTGGGATTTCATCGCTATTCACAACTAAGTACATCATTATTCACAACCATGTAAATGTAAATATAGTTACATATACGCTCAATCTGCACAACAAACTCCCATTTTGCCTTCCGACACCTGCTGCATTCTTTATAGTCCACTAATCTCTTGGCTTAATATGAACCAGCACTTCTAGTAGGGTAGCTTCACGTGACTAGTTGCTGTTGTTTAGATACTAAGTCATGTGTGACTTTTTCAACCCCATGGACTGTAGCCCATCAGGCTCCTCTGTCCATGGGATTTGCCAGGCAAGAATACTGGAGTGTGTTGCCACCTCCTTCTCCAAGGGATATTCCCCATTCAGGGATTGAACCCACATCTCCTGCATTGGCAGGCCGATTCTTTACCGCTGAGTCATCAGGGAAGCTAATTATTTTCAATTAATCATTCATTTGCCCGGTTGCCACATGAGGTAAGAGGCTTAAGAACACTTCCATCATTGCAGACAATTCTGTTGGACAATGCTAGCACATGGCTGCACCCATTCCAAAGTTGTTGTCTATGACTCAGGGATTCTCAGTCTCTTGCTGTTATAATATTCTGGCCTCACTTTTTCCCCAACTCTGGAAGCCTAACTCTGATTCTCTTGGACCTTGTATTGGCAACATTGCTGGGAAGGGCCATAGAGGCTGAAGGGACCCGCCACACATCCATGCTTCCTTCACAGCAGTGATGTTTCCAGGGTATGTTTATGTTTGTTCAGAGGAGCTCTGTTGTGCAGACATCCTGTCTGTGAGCATCTCCTTCACTCTCAACAGTGTGCTCACTCAGACCATACATTATACAATCACCTTCTCTTTGCTTCTTGTACTGCACCCCTCACACTGACCACATTCCTGAGCCCACTCACTCTTAGGAAACGGCCCCACATTTTATTTGATGGATTGTATCTCCGATTTCCCTCTCCTTCCCTTCTTTCCCTGAGGAAGAGCCGTCCTAATGCCTTTTCAAGGTTAGCCATCATCTGTGTGCTTTATTTGCAACTTTCCCACCTACTCTCCCACACTTACCTTCTCAAGAACCTTATTCCTTCCAGTTATCTTTTACCTGGATTTGCTACTTCATTTGCTAATCAAATGTTTATTTCCTTCGCCAACAATGACCCAACATATTTAGATCTTCACCATCTTAAAAATAATCAGAACTTTTCCTTGTTTCTGCCAACATTTAATCTACTGTTCCATATCCTGATTCCATTGCCTTTACGTCTTCACCTGCTGTTTATGTATTCTTTGTAATCTGTCTTAAATTTGGATTTTTCTCAGGCTTTCCTGCCTTTTTTAATGTGGCATCTCAGGTCACATGGATCCATGAAGCCTTGATGGGTACATCATGGAAAGCAGGGCTTTCCCTAAAATTCCTAAGTCTCTTTCGCTTACATCCTTTTGAAGCGTCTCGCAGGGTCTGTTCTACACGTTGATCTTTCATTTTCCTTTCTTTCCCCTACCTTATAGTACGTGTTCTTGTTTCTACTTGGCAAAGAGGTACTTAAGGATAGTGTTCAGCCTGTAGTATGAGTTTCTCTTGCACAGATGAACAACTGTGGCTAATTTTCTATTTTATAGTCAGAATATTATCTCTTCCTCATCCTGTTACTAGTTTACCAGCTAGCAATGGCTAGAGGTATCTCTGACCAAAGTCATGCTCCCCAAATTATGTACTTTCCAAGGTGGTGTGATGTAACAAAAAAGGGAAGCAATGCTGAATGGATTACTCCTCTCTGCATGTTCCTCTGGTGGGTATTTTCAAAGGGAAAGAATAGGGATGAGATTCAGGATTCCTCATTGTCACATCATCAGGGGACATTCTTAAAATGTGATACATTTCGTGCCCAGTCTCCTAACCACTGTTTTCTCTGAACAAACTCTCCTGAGGAGTTGCCCAGGTAATATATTCACCACTTTTATTCTTCCCTAGAATCTTATTGGGGCTAGCAAAGGTGTGATATTATATGTAACTTTACGTAAATGTTATTCTGACCAAATATATATTCCAGGATGTAAGTAAAGGGGGGCAGTTCATAGTTTTCAAGTCACATGTAAACTCTTTATAAAAGTATTTTCATTTTTTATTGGAGTGTACCTTTTCAAATGTTACTTGTTAAGAAATGTAGAAAACCACATAACTATAAGCAGTGCTTCTTAAGTTTTAATCTGTATTTTGTTCACTGGGGCTCTTGTTAAAATGAAGACTTCATTTCAATATGCCTGAATTTAAGCTTTACCCTTGGCATTTCTAACCGGCTCTCAGATGACGCCTATGTTGCAGGTTCTTGAACCGCACTTTGAGTAGCAAAAGTTGTAGAGCTGCAGTATGCAACATCATTCATTCACTGAGGGATACAGACAACAAAGCTCACCTATTCATTATTATCTCAGTAGATGACCCAAGAAGCTTTGTCACTCTTGATTGCTAATTATCTTGAAAGCAGAGAATCTTTTATTTCATGAATTTACTTATTTTTAACTGCTTAAAATTTACATTGCAATTTACTCATCACTCTGTGAATGGAGAACTTCGGATACAGAACTTACAGATACGGAGTAAGATGCGCTATGACTATATATACAAAAGCAGAGTTAACAGGACAATGAACATACGCATAACCAGTTTCAACAGCTGTCTAGCATACACTTTGTTTTTTTCATTGCCCATTGCTTCTCAAGGGGTTTTATCCCATTTACTTTTTACTGTTGTTACCTGCTTCTGCCATTGCAGCATTTGATTTTTGAGAATTTCCCTAAATTCTTTAATTGAAGTATTATCTGACATACAATATTGGTTTCCTCACACATTTCTTTTTAACTAAATTTTTAATTCAGGGCTATTTGTAGATTTACACAAATATTGTAGAGAGAGTACCAAGTGCCTTTATTCATTTTCCCCTAAAGTTAACATTTTAAATAACTGTGGTACATTTGTCAAAACTAAGAGCTCAACATTGGTACAGTTAACTAAACTCCATACTTCAGTCCTAAGAGCTCAACATTGCTACGGCTAACTAAACTCCACACTTCAGATTTCAGCATTTCCTCCATTAATGCCCCATGTTGCAGGAAGTTGTCATGCTTCCTTAATCCACTCTAGTCTGTGACCATTTATCAGGCTTTCCTTGTTTATGACCTTGACCGCTTTGAGGCCTTGACTCTGGCCAATTATCCTGCAGAGTATCTTCTTACTTGGATGTATCTGTTATTTTTCTTACATTTAGAACTGGGCGGTGTGTTTTTGTAAAGAATACCACAGAGTGGTGGTGAAGTGCCCTTTTCATCACAGCACATCGGGGTGCGTGATACCCACGCGACAGTATTTGTTAAAGCAGCCTTTGTAGGTTTCTCCTCTGTAAAGCTGCGACTCTCCCTTCACGTGCTGTATTCTTTGAAGTGAGTCATTGAGTCGAGCTCACCTCAGAGTGGAGATGCTGAATGGCCATATGCCGGAGGAGAGAGGTTAAGCTCTGCTTCACAGGTGCTGGGAATCTATGCTTGTTGTTTGGAATTCTTTTGTGAGAAAGATTTGTCTCTTTTTCTCTCTCATTTACTAATTCAATCATTTTTATCAGCTTGGACTCATGCATATTGATGTTACTCTGTGGGTTATAATCCAACACTATTTTATTTATTTTGTTGTTCCAATAGTTCCAGCTGTGGCCACTGGAACATCTTGACGGTTAAATTCTATGTCCCTCTGACACGTCCCCAAGCTTTGGTATTTGAACTCTTTCTTACTGTCTAGTATTACTAGATATTCCAGATCCATCTGGTATTTTCTCTGTCCCAGCTTTAGAATGAACCATTTCATCAGGAAGCCTTGATTTCTAATACTGAACGGTATTCAGAAGCCAAGATCTGGGTGTGTAGGTGTAGTACCTTACAATCTTGTTTCCAGTCTCCGCGCCACTTTTTAGGAGAGGGCATAAAGATAGGGCTTTTCTTCTGAACTTTGTTATTACTAGAGGCTGTTTTAATTATTTAGAGTAGCAAAAGTTTCATCTAAACCTAATTACCTCCCAAAGGCCCCAGCCTCAAATGCTATCACATTGGAAGTTAGGGCTTCCGCATATGAATTTGGGTTAGGACACAAACATTACATTTATAACAACGTGTAAGAGAATTCAGCCAATGAGATATCAAGGAGCTTCCAGAAGAAGATTCTTCCCTCTGATAAGAAAAAAACAAATGCACAGCCTCTCTTTGTACCTGCTTCTGGAGACTGCTGAGCAAGGATGTGATATTTGGAATGGCGAGGGCCACCTGTGACCATGAGCAGAAAGCTTATAAGATGGCAGAGAAGCCAAACTGAAACCATAACATCTTTGAGTTACAGGACTGCTCAAATATGGAACCAGCCCCTATCTCTGGACCATTTCTTATGAGATAATAAGTATTCTTTTTATTTAATCTTTTAGCTGGCTTTTGGTACTTATATCTGAAAGCAGCCTAATAACATCCATTTTGCAGAGTTATTATAAAAGTAGAAGAAATAATACATACATGTACTTATTGCAATGACTGGCACATAGCAGGCACTCAATGAACAGAATTATGATGCTATCTCCTCATTTCTAAGACTTGAATGAATTTTTCTCACCTTAAAATTTCAGAAATTTGGATTTAACCATGCCTTTAATTTTCCAAGCTCCCACCATATGCTAAATTAGAGTGTTTCTGTCCTCTTGGATTCTTACATGTTGGGAAGATGGACACAAATAGGGTGTGATAATAAGAGCTGTAAGGAAAATTCAAGCAAGTTCAGGGTGGCAGAGAGGATTTAGGACTTCAGGGAGGCTCTCAGAGGTTATATCTTTAGAGAGACTGGAATGGGATGAGACAGCAAGTCAGGCAGAGCCCTGCAAAAGGAACAGCCAGGCCAGGAGTGTGAGAGAGCACCATAGCGGTACTGCTAGGGGGAGGGAGTCGGTGCAAATCGTGTTGCGGTGCTGGTTATATTTCTTATCTGGCTGCTGTTTACGTGGTAGGCTCAATTTGTGAAAATCCAGTAATTCAGTATGCTTCCTTAAAAACTTACCAAAATAGATTTTGAAGCCCCTGGGGGCTCTGGTAAAGAATCAGCCTGCAAAGCAGGAGACCTGGGGTTTGATCCCTGGGTGGGGAAGATTCCCTGGAGAAGGAAATTGCAATCCATTCCAGTATTCTTGCCTGAAGAACTCCATGGACAGAGGAGGCTGGTGGGCTACAGTCCATGGGGTCACAAAGTCAGGCACGACCGACAACCGAGCGACAAACACTTAAAACTGAGGGTTTCTTGGAATCAACCTAATAGTTCTGCTATTTGCGTTTTAGAACCATTGACTGCAGTAGCCTATTTTCACAGACACTTAATAAAGAGGTGACAGACTGAGATATTTGCTCCACAGTTATGGTACAAAAACCCCAAGAGACCTGTACCAACGTTTTGTCAACTGTGGAACTCTGTGTGACTGAGATGGCTGAAATCTTAACTGTGGCTGCTGCTAAGTCGCTTCAGTTGTGTCCGACTCTGTGCGACCCCATAGACGGCAGCCCTACTACTCCTTCCTAAAGGAGATGGTTTGGACGTTTCCTTAGGGCTTGCACCTCATAGCACACACTCTTAAGTTCGAACAGTAGTTCTCAGTTGGGGGAGATTTGGTGCACACACACCCCAAACCCGCCCCCACCTCCCTGTGGACACCTGGGATATCTGGTAAAGTCTGGAGACGTTTTTGCTTATCGAAGCAGAGTTCTGTTTTGGGGGGGCTTGGGGTGGGGGAGTAGAGGAAGTGAGTGCTACTGACAACTATTGGGAAGAAGAGACCAGAGAAGCTGCTCAACCTCCTGCGATGCACAGGACAGCCCCTCCGCTAACACGGCTCTCTCTGGCTCTAAATGGCAAAGTGCCAAGCTTCAGAAACCCTAACTTAGACCATGTGTCTCTAATTCGAAGTTACCCCAGTAACTAGGGTCAAGTAGGTCATACAAGTTCTGGAGGACCATGAATTGATGGAAATTTCCAAACTGGTGCAGACAATATAAATGGACTAACTGATACACGCTGTCTTCTGTCCCGCATTTCTACTCCTTCCCACTTCTCTTTGAATAGTTTCAGTCCTGTAAGTTTGAGGGATGCCCTGTGGGGATGGTATGAAAGGATTTCAAGCATTAGAAGGATGTCTGGACAAAGCGGACACTATGGTTTCTCTCAACTATGAAATCTGTAACTTTTTTTTTTTTCTCACAAGGAACTTGGTGATTGAAAAATGTCACATATATGACATGCCTTCAGCATTTAAGACTGAAGAAGAAAAGTAAGCTTCTAGTTTCTGTAGCCAAACAAGTAGTGTTTTTAGATGAACCAGACACATCCTTCAAAAGATTCCCAATTTACTGATTTAGGAAAAAAAAAAATTCTATCGTTAGAAGAACCTATGCATCTTGTAAAAACTGGCCTTCTTGGTAACTGGAAAGAAAATGATTGTTTTTGTGTGTGTGTATATGTGTGTGCGTGCAAAGGAATGGGGGAAGGTCAGTTTTACAATCAATGCCTCTTTGTTCCGGAGGTCGGCACCTTTAGAAAAGACTTCCTTTTCTGAAGTCACCTTCATGAGCTTAACAAACAGAACCCGGGAGGACAAGTTTAACAAACAGAACCCAGGAGGACTTACAAGTCACTGGATGACAGCTGCTCCTGGCTAATAGACTATCGGCCTTAAGCAGATGATTTTTAAGCTTTCTGTTGTGATTCTTTGAGTCCATGGTTAGTTCAGTTCAGTTCAGTGGCTCAGTCGTGTCCGACTCTTTGCAACCCCATGAATCGCAGCATGCCAGGCTTCCCTGTCCATCACCAACTCCCGGGGTTCACTCAGACTCAAGTCCATCGAGTCAGTGATGCCATCCAGCCATCTCATCCTGGGTCGTCCCCTTCTCCTCCTGCCCCCAATCCCTCCCAGCATCAGAGTCTTTTCCAATGAGTCAACTCTTCGCATGAGGTGGCCAAAGTATTGGAGTTTCAGCTTCAGCATCAGTCCTTCCAAAGAACACCCAGGACTGATCTCCTTTAGAATGGACTGATTGGATCTCCTTGCAGTCCAAGGGACTCTCAAGAGTCTTCTCCAACACCACAGTTCAAAAGCCTCAATACTTCGGTGCTCAGCTTTCTTCACAGTCCAACTCTCACATCCATACATGACCACAGGAAAAACCATAGCCTTGACTAGACAGACCTTTGTTGGCAAAGTAATGTCTCTGCTTTTCAATATGCTATCTGGGTTGGTCATAACTTTCCTTCCAAGGAGTAAGCGTCTTTTAATTTCATGGCTGCAATCACCATCTGCAGTGATTCTGGAGCCCCAAAAAATAAAGTCTGACACTGTCTCCACTGTTTCCTCATCTATTTCCCATGAAGTGATGGGACCAGAAGCCATGATCTTTGTTTTCTGAATGTTGAGCTTTAAGCCAACTTTTTTGCTCTCCTCTTTCACTTTCATCAAGAGGCTTTTTAGTTCCTCTTCACTTTTTGCCATAAGGGTGGTGTCATCTGCATATCTGAGGTTATTATTTCTCCAGGCAATCTTGATTCCAGCTTGTGCTTCTTCCAGCCCAGCGTTTCTCATGATGTACTCTGCATAGAAGTTAAATAAGCAGGGTGACAATATACAGCCTTGACATACTCCTTTTCCTATTTGGAACCAGTCTGTTGCTCCATGTCCAGTTCTAACTGTTGCTTCCTGAGTCTGGTTAAGTGACCACTTAAACTTTAATATCTCAGACTAACCGATAACTTATTGCAGATGAGATGCAGAGGAGTACAAAGATGTTTAAAATATTGTTTTAACTTTGAGGCATTATAATGGCTTATTATTTCCATTCAGCCAGAAAGAACTGTAGCCTGCTTTAGAATGGTGGTCAATGGATGATGTTTGGGGACCCAAATAGAGGTGACCTAACATGCCTGCTGCTGCTCTTCCATCTCATGTCCACCACCCGACAGTCACAGAAACGCCTGTTACTTCCCTTTCTTATCCACCCTTCCAACCAGGCCGAGTGTTTTACAAATTCTGTTTCCTTTCTTCGAACACAAGGCAGAATCAGAAACTGCCTTTAGGGTCCCTGGCTTACACCCAACCCATTCTTAAAGTTTTCAGCTTTGGCTAAAACAATTTAAGGGAAATAAAATGAGATAAATAAAGGCCATGGATGCCATTTGTTTCCTCTGATCAGTTCAGTTCAGTCGCTCAGTTGTGTCTGACTTTGCGACCCCATGGACTGCAGCATGCCAGGCTTCTCTGTCCATCACCAACTCCCAGAACTTGCTCAAACTCATGTTCCTCAAGTTGGTGACGCCATCCAACCATCTCATCCTCTGTCATCCCCTTTTCCTCCCGCCTTCAATCTTTCCCAGCATCAGGGTCTTTTCAAATGAGTCAGTTCTTCACATCAGGTGGCCAAAGTATTGGAGCTTTAGCTTCTGCATCAGTCCTTCCCATGAATATTCAGGACTGTGCTCCTTTAGGATTGACTGGTTTGATCTCCTTGAGAGTCCAAGGGAAAACATAAATGTTTTCCAAGAATTTTAAAACAGAGAGTTAACAATGCTGTGCTACACTTGAGTTGTTAGATCATGTTGCAAACTGTCATTTCAAGGGAAGTTGTATAATCTTGGACAGCTCCTATTTTTAACTTGGCATAGACAAATTGAAGATCCCCAAAAGCCAACATTATTTTAGTTAGTGCCAATTTCCTTGGCCTCTAAAACATCTTTAAAAAATTAGAGTTACTAACAAATATTTAAATATGCTTTTTAATATTTAACTTTCTTTTCCATTCCCAATTATTTTCCAGGAGGGATGTTAATAAGCAGTGATTCTCAAGTATGAGTGGCATGTGAATCATCTTGTTAAAACAGAAGACTCCCGGGCCGCATAAAAGCAGTTTCTGATTCAGTAGGTCTGGGATGAGGCTTCCCAAGTAGCGCGGTGGTAAAGAACCCGCCTGCCAATGCAGGAGACATAGGAGACTCGGGTTCCATCCCTGGGTTGGGAAGATCCTGCGGAGGAGGGCACTGCAACCCCACTCCAATATTCTTGCCTGGAGAATCCCATGGACAGAGAAGGCTGGCAGACTATGGACCATATGATCGCAAAGAGTTGGACAGGAATGAAGCAACTTAGCATGCACACACCCAGGTCTGGAGTGGGGTATAAAAATCTGCATTTCCTACACAAGTTTCCAGGTAACGCTGATGCTGCTGGTCTAGGGACCACACTTGTGAAATCAACTGTGTAAAATCACAGAGTAGCAGGGGAATGAGAAGGAGAGCCTGCATAATTCACAGCCTGGATAAGGAGCCCTTAATTACAGAGATGCATGCAATAGTCTATTCCAAATAAGGACATTCAGCAACTGAATTATTCCCATCACAAGATTTTCCACTTCACAAGCAGTAATCAAATAGGCTACAAGATTGCCTTAAACGGTGTTCACACCTTTCTCCTGATTCATCTCTCTTCTTCTGGCTTACGTTTTACTGATCCTGAGAATTTATCATTTTTGAAATATTTTATCTACCATTGTATTGGTGTTTTCTATAGCTGCTACAAATGCTTTGAGAATCAGCACAATATAAGGAAACCTGTATAATGCATCTTTTCAGATATATCTATATAATACATAATTGCTGAGACATAAGTGACAGGCTGTTTCGACCTTTAGGCTGCAATGTACTCCTGAAAATGACACTAAAAATAGAATGGAGAAAACCAGATTCCCCCTGACCCCTCCTGCCCAGAAGCTTAAGAAAACCAAGAGCTTCAAGTTTTCCTTTTACATCACTAGATGGCACTGCTCTGTCAGTGAGTCAAACTGCAGGAATTGCCAAAAACTGCCCAACAGCACAACCCACTCCAGTGTTCTTGCCTGGAGAACCCCAGGGACGGTGGAGCCTGGTGGGCTGCCGTCTATGGGGTGGCACAGAGTCGGACACGACTGAAGCGGCTTAGCAGCAGCCCAACAACTGTCTCCAAGGTCCAAAGTGGAAAACAGGCTTTTCAATTGACTTCAAATAAGCAAACTGGCAAAACCCAACAGTGAAAAGCAATGATTTTAGAAAGCGGTGAGAATACTTCTGCAGGACAGTGAAATTAGGCAAATTTCAATGTATGTTTCTCCTTTTTTTCCCCTTTCTTGAATGATTCTATCTTGTAATGAAACTAAACCAATTATGTAATTCCATAAATTCAAGTCTTTCATATGACTAACTATGGGAAACTGCTTATTTTGGAGGTGGTGGTCTAACTATAGGAAGCTGCTACAGTGGAGGTGGTGGCCTCGCCTTTGGCTTGACAGAGAGGCATTTGGTGTCGGGGGTACCTGGGCTCTCCCCAGCTTCATGCATTAACAACAATCACCAAATCCCGCTACTGGCACATGGTGGTGGTGGTGTTCGGTCGCTAAGTCGTGTCCGACTCTGTGTCCCCATGGACTGCAGCACGCCAGGCTCCCCTTCACTATTTCCCAGAGCTTGCTCAAACTCATATGCATTCAGTCGGTGATGCCATCCAACCATCTCATCCGAAAAGAATCTGACATTTTTGCAGCACCCCGTGTTCAGTATGAAAAGGCACACAGTGGCTGCTCCAGAAACGTCAAATTGTTTTCCCTACACCTGACTTTCCCCTACTGTAGGCTCCACGATCGTGGGGCTGCTCACAAGCATCTAGAAGGCAGGTTGGCACACAGTGGAAGCACAGCTAGTAACTGCTGAATGTGTTCAAGTCGAACAAAAATTTACCCCTCACTCCATCCAGACATTAAAGATTTCTTCTAAACAAACGAAAGTCAGATTATTATTCCAACTTTGTCCAAACATAGAAAGATACATTAACTCTTAGGTTTTTAAAGGATTCTTCTGTGTCCAACGCATTGAGCTAGTTTATAGATAAATGGTACACTAATTCTATTTCAAAGAGGTTCAGTTTGTCAGGAGAGTAAAGTAGACATAGGGTTTCCC
This sequence comes from Budorcas taxicolor, assembly GCF_023091745.1. Taxonomy (NCBI): domain Eukaryota; kingdom Metazoa; phylum Chordata; class Mammalia; order Artiodactyla; family Bovidae; genus Budorcas; species Budorcas taxicolor. Next base: position 26,272,311 of record NC_068931.1, read on the forward strand.
TAGTGGCTCAGACACTAAAGAATCTGCCTGCAATGGAGGAGACTGGGGTTGGATCCCTGAGTCAGGCCGATCCCCTGGAGAAGGGAATGGTTACCCACTCCAGTATTCTTGCCTAGAGAATATCACGGACAGAGGAGCCAGGTGGGCTACAGTCCACAGGGCTGCAAAGAGGTGGACACGACTGAGCAACTAACACACACTTTACTACAAGAGGTGGTTGTTGTTTATTTGCTTTGTGACCCCGTGGACTGTAGCCCGCCAGGCTCCTCTGTCCCTGGGACGTCCCAGGCAAGAATACTGGAGTGGGTTGCCATTTCCTTCTCCAACATTACTATAAGAGGTAGAACAACTTCATTGTGTGAATAACAGCTGCAAAAACAGTTCTGAGGAGCTCAGAAAAGGCAGAAAGGATCTCCTCTAGAGACTCTGGGAGAGGATGAGGGGAGGGAGCAGATGGGAGGTGGAAGGAAACAATCTGCTTTAAGGACTGTAGGTGTCAGAACAAGGAGAGGGCAAAGAACAAGAAAGGGTGGATTTTGACAGCCAGACCATATGAGCAGAAAATAAGGACAAAGCCTTGTGCTAAGATCTTCACAGATCCTATAAGAATGAACTTCCAAAGAGGGATTCTATGCATTCAGAGCTTCGAGATTTTTTGGCAGTACTGCAGGGCGGGAGCCAGGAGACGGTTTGAGGGTTAGGGTGTAAGCCAAGGGAGATGCAGTGAGGACCGGGAATGGGGTCCTGGCGCCCAGATGGATGGGTGGGTTGAGTGTTTATGGGGACCACATGAACCCCTGGCAATGCCCTGCGTGTCAAGGATAGGAGAAGGCGGCAGATGGTGTCAACATTTTAAGTGTGAGTAGCTAGAAGGATGCAGTTCTCAGAGCCCAGGTTGCAGAGATGCTAAGGCAGCATCCTGAGCATCCTCCTTTGAGTAGGGAGGTGACAGCAGACACTGGGCAGTGCAGCGCTGCGGCTCACAGCGAGGCAGGGGTCACGCGCAGGGTCCCCAGGGGGCACCCCGCCAGCCACTGCTGCCGCTGCCCACCTGTGGGTCGTAGGTCCAGCATGTCCTTCTGTGCTGGGTTGGAAAACCACGACAACCTCCCTGAGGTGAAGAGACCCCCGGCAGAGTACTATGCAAACAAAGGAAGGAGGAAATTAAAAGAAGAGCTGATTGGTTGGGAGCCTGTTATACAGAGAGAAGTCAGAAAGAGAAAACCAAATATTGTATATTACTGTATATATGTGGAATCTAGAAAAATGGGACTGACAAAAAAAAAAAAGAAAAATGGGACTGATGAACCTATTTGCGGGGCAGAAATAGAGGAAAGAGAATGGGTTTGCAGACATCATGAGGGAATGAGAGTGGGAAGTGAGAGAGTAGCAATGAAACACACATTACCATATGCAAAAGAGCTAACGGGAGGTTGCTGGAGAACACGGGGGACTCAACCCGGTGCTCTGTGACAACCTAGAGGGGGTGGGAGGAGGTTCAGGAGGGAGGGGACGGATGTATCCTTATGGCTGATATACGCTGTTGTATGGCAGAAACCAACACAACACTGTGAAGCAATTATCCTCCAATTAAAAATAAATTTTAAAAAATAAGGAAAAAAAAAAACGATGACTGGGCTGGGCCACTGGTGCCATTTCTTGGGGTCTAAGGAGACTGGATCTCTAACACGAGGCACTTTATAGGCCATCTATTTCAGTTGATTTAGTTTGTATCATAGGGAACTTGGAAAAATAGCGGGATGGAGGTATTTTAGAATAGGGAAAATTGGACCTCTCACTTCTCGTCTCCACCCAAATCTCCCTTCTCATTTTCCCATCAGCCAGGCAGTACCTGCTGGACTGATGAAAGGCATTCCCATGAAGGTGGGATTTTGAGACAAGACCTAGGGAAGTGTTTGGCACAGAGCAGGTAGGTGCTCAGCAATACCTGATGAGTAAATGAATGTATCAAGGCTTAATTTAATCAGCCTAGAGGATATTTGCATTTTAAAAAGAGGTAAGATGAATCCCTACTGAGAATCTCTCACAATCTATCACCATTTCTCACTGGGGGAGCTACTGGCATTTCTGATAGGCAAAGTCTTTTTGAGTGGCTAACTTTTTTCTTGAAGGTTCTGTGGATTGCTGGAAGTTTAGCATCCTGCGTTTGGAGTAGTAAATACCAGCAGCATTCTGTGCCCATCAGGCTCCTCTGTCTGTGGGATATCCCAGGCAAGAATACTGGAGTGGGTTGCCATTTCCTTCTCCAGGGGATCTTCCTGACCCGGGTATCAAACCTGTGTCTCCTGTGTTTGCTGCATCAGCAGGCAGATTCTTTGCCACTGCGCCTCCTGGGAAGTCCCTTGTTTCCAAACCAAGCCTCCTGCCACGCTGCACACTCCCTCCACTGTACTGCTTGGGCTTTTCTGCCAGCCTTAGATCACAGCTTCCCAAATTCTGAAAGATCTCTCTCTGGTTTTTTTCATAATGAGGCAAAATTATTTTTGCCTCATTATTAAATGAGTCGACTACAATCTCTTCTTTCTCCACCCTTTCATGACCAACTCAACCAACATTCATCTCTCCATTTTCTTAATGATTTGAACACCTCCCTAAAAACACTCACTTGTCAATAGATCTTTTGAGGCTTCCTTGGTACCAAGAAGGCTGCCGGCTCATCTTTCTGCATGTCCTTCTGTCCTGCATGCTGTGTTCCAGCTGCATGGACTCTGTTCAAGAAACCACGCACCCTTGTCTTCAGGCCTTTGCACAAGCTCTTCTCTCTACCTAGAAGCTTCTTCCCCCTTTTTCTCTTTGTATCATCTTAATGATTTATAATTACCCTCAGGTCTTTGCTGGACACTCAGTGCCAGGGCCCCTTCTGGAGGCTCCATGGCACCATGTGTACTGTTATCATTACTCTTTTTAGCATCACCATCTGGGGTTTTCCCATTTACTTTTTTACCAGACTGTAAGCATCATGAGGGCACAACACTTCTGGAGTTTTCTTCGTCTCCCAACATCTGATACATTGTCTAGACTGAGCAGGGAGCTGCTAACTGTGGTCACCTGTGGTTAGTTCTTAGCTAGTTTACTTTCTTGAGGGCATCGTTCATCTTATCATTAGACTATGGTATAAATCTTGATGTTCCAGCTTCTGTAACTCCAATCACCAAGCTTTACATATGATAAAAAATTTCAAAAAATTTAAAAAATAATTTGAAATCAACAAAACAGTGCAATGTAATATGTGGTATACATCTGAAACTTTAAGATAAACTTAACTAAGAAAATAATCTTCCGTCATATTTGGGGTATATGTTTAAAAAGTGTTATCAGCTGCTAAAATCTTTGGCACACTGAAAGATAGAAATAGCTGTATTTTTTGTTGTTGCTGCTGTTTATTAAGAAATATTAAAATTGATCTAAAGTACATTTATAATTTTAATTAAGGTCTCTGATTTTTACTGCAATTTGGCAGTTTTAAAAATACAAACCCTTATTCAATGTGTAATTTCTTTATCATATAAATGTTTGTATGCATTACTGATCAATAAACTATTTTGCAAAATTTAGACTGGTAATTCTCACTCTTATACCTGTCTGATAATTAAATTAACTGGAAAATATCTAAAGGCTTCCCTGATGGCTTAGACAGTAAAGAACCTGCCTGCAATGCAGGAGACCTGGGTTTGAACCCTGGGTCAGGAAGGTCCCCTGGAGGAGGAAATGGCAACCCACTCTAGTATTCTTGCCTGAAAAATCCCATGAACAGAGGAGCCTGGCAGGCTACAGTCCATGAGGTCACAGACTCAGATACAACTAAGTGAAATTTTCTAGCAATATCTATTTTTGGACTTTAGCCTTGGGGATTTTAATTTATCTCATCAGATATTTCTAATGATCAGGGAGAATTTAAACTCAATTATCATGTCTTTTTGCAAAGTAATTTCCCCTAATTTTATAACTAAAGAAATTTCTGTTAAACAGTTGCCATTTCCCATTAATTTTTAGGAACAAAAACAGATGTGAAATCATACATTTCTAAAAGTCCCTGGATATGATAATTTACTCTTATAAGCTTCAATACTTACCATCTCACATAGATTTTAATTTCTTCTAAAATCTGTCATCCACTTGCATATTAGAATCTGAAGCACAACTCCAGTGTTACTGATAATTTATAAGTAGTCACACCTACTTGTTACAAGTTAAATTATGTCTCTTAAAAGAAGATATATTGAAGTCTTAACCCCAGTACAGAATAGGACTTTATTTGGAAACAAGGTCTTTGCAGATTTAACCAAGTTGAGGTCACTAGTGTGAGTCCTGATATAGTTGTTGCTGTTGTTTAGTTGCTAAATTATTTCTGACTCTTGCAACCCCATGGACTATAGGTCACCAGGCTCCTCTGTCCATGGGATTTCCCAGGCAAGAATACTGGAGTGGGTTGCCATTTCCTTCTTCAGGGGATCTTCCCAGCCCAGGGTTCAAACCTGCCTTTCCTGCATCGGCAGGCACATTCTTTACCACTGAGCCACCAGGAAAGCCCTAAAGCTATGCTGTGGCTATGCTACTGTAGTGTCTTTCCTACATCCGTAATTCAAAGGAATACTAAATTTCAGTTAGATAACGAGACTGGACATGGAATTTATTCCCAGCCATGTCTAAGGACCTTCTGAATTCTCTCCATGGACCATTTGGAAGTCAGTAGATCCCATGTAAAGAACTCAAGGAAAGCAAAGGTTCTCTGACTTTATTTACAAAATTGCTTCTGTTTCCCATCTGACAGCAGAGTTGGGCTCTATTTGTGTGCTAGGTCTGTGAGTGCCACTCGGCACCTTGCTTCTGGTTTGTCTCTCGGAACTTCAGAAGAAAGTTAGAGACCACACATCACAGACTCAGAAGCTGAGGTTCAGCGTATGATCTAGCATGAACAATCAGCATTTACATGAGATTTGAAAGAAGTGAAGCAGAAGCCGTGTGTCTGCTCTTCTTGCTGGCAAGCACAGATGTGGATGGAGCTGGGTCTTTGCAGTCATCTTTCTCTAGCTCTAGGGTCCATCTAGTAAAATCCATATTAGATTCCTGAGTGCCAAGATGTAGGGTCCTGGGATATATCGGTGTTATACATCCTAGCAAACATGGCATGGTTCTGGAGCTGGCAACAGAAGTAACACCCCGATTTGTCTGTTTTCACATTGTGGGGTGGCAGTGTGGGTTCCTGATCATGGGAGAGGCAGCAGTTCCCTAAGTGCCTGGGCTTGGCTGTATGGCTCTGAAGCCATTACTGATAGCTCAGAATGGAGTGCTTCCTCAGTCTTTGTCACACCGATGCAATGGACACAATGCCCTTCCTGCTTTAACTAGCCAGAGTGAATTCTGTGATCTGCAACTGAACTCTGACCCACAGACACTACAATTTATATTCCTTTCCATAAAAGACCCGTGTCCTGGAGAACTACTTCTGTTGGAATACATGCTTCTCAAATATTCTTCCCTGAAATCTATAATTCCAACTTCAAACACATCAGGGGCAAAATGCTGAACTGCCCACTGATCTTTGATCAAATATAAACACACTCAAATTCGTATCATTTAAAGTACTACAGAAAATACAAAGAACTGTCCAAGAGTTTTGCTTATTCAATTAGTTATAATCACTTTTTAAAGAGGCAGTCAGTTCATGTCCAGTAAACAAAAGATACTGAATTGCTAGAGTAAAAAATATGCCAAAGTTATGTACCTATTTTTCTGTAAATGTACTTTAATTGGTCTGCTTGTTATACCACTTGAGGATAAAGGCAATTTCTTTTCTAGGATTTAATATTTAAACTTCAAACTGAGCCAGGTGCTATGCTAGCGTGATAATTTCCTTTAGCTAGGAAATACAATGAGGCGGGAACTAGTTGCTCTGTTATTCTGAAGGCCAGAAAGGAAACTGCAAATTATCTTTGAAAAGTTTTACTAACAAAATAAACTTGAATTGAACATCACCTCAACGACCTCAATGACTTGGGCAAGATGAAATAAAAAGCAGGAAAATTAAACGGTGTGACAAAGATCTGCAGGTCCTAAACAGCTCACAAGTGAGAATTCACTGAAACTCCTAGATTGTATTAGCCATGTTTCTTCTTATGTGATAAATATGTGTGCTGTTGTTCAGTCTGTAAGTTGTGTCCGACTTTGACATGAATACATACATATAAAACCCACAAGGGGAAAATGTCCTTCCTTCATTGTAATTCTGGGATAGAGAGAAGGCAATCTTTTGGAAGTTAGAACTTTTACTACAGAGAATGTACTTGCATTTTTTTATTTTTACCATTATATAAGAAAACAGAATATGATTTTGTACCTAATCTCTCTGAACACACATTTAAGTCTCTGTAAGGTGAAGGCAAGCCTATATTAGCAGGATAACTGTCACTTTATCAAAACCCATTTGGCAAGCCTCTTCCAGAGTCAAGTACGTCTCAGTCCTGTCCAACTCTTTGCGACCCCATGGACTGCAGTCCTCCAGGCTCTGCTATCCATGGGATTCTCTAGGCAAGAATACTGGAGTGGATTGCCATGCCGTCCTCCAGGGGATCTTTCTGACCAGGGTCTCCTAAATTGCAGGCGGATTCTTTACCGTTTAAGCCACCAGAGAAGCCAAACCCTTTAATTATGCGCAATTCCCTCAACAAACAGAAAAATGTATTTAAAAACCAATTCGAGTATAGGAGTAAAGCATAAGAAATGCAGATCTAGAGAGCGAACATTGTTTGCCAGTTTAATAACCTCCGAAAACCCCATTTGACTGTTGCGCTGCACGTCGACTTTCCGTAATCTTTTAAAGTGAAAAAAAAAAAAAAAACCTTAAAACGATTACATATGTTCATTACCTTCAATACTAGGCGATGTTTTATAACATCAACTTTGTGAACTTTAAGTTCTAGCTATAGGTGGGTGATTTGAAGCGTAACGTGGCTTTAAGAAAAAAACTAAACTCTGTAGAATACATTAGAGAAACTCTCTGGGGCCCCTTTCTGCAGTCTCAGAATACAGGTGTGTTCCCCAGGTCACTGCCGCGCTCGAGCGGCGGGAGCCCGGGGAGGTAGGCGCGGCCGCCGCCTCCATGTTGCGGTCGGAGGAGACTCGGGACAAAGGCCGGGTCACCAGGAAAGGTGTTCCCGCCTCAGGGCTCCCTGCACCCGCAGATCGCAGATCCAGAAACGTGCTGGGGCCTGTGTGCGACCGCAAGAGAAACGGAACGGCAGCCCGGTTCCCACCGGCCGCCCGGCCCCAGCGGAGCCGCAGGGTCCCCGCTCGCGGCCGCCTGCCCGGCCCTCTCCCACCTCGGGGCACAAAGAGGGATCGCCGGGCGCGCCAGCCCTCCCCCGGCGGAAGCGGGCAGGTCGAGGCGCGGGCCCTGTGCCCGGCGCCGCCCCGGCCCCCGTGCCGCCAGGCTCGCCGCACTTACCAGGAAAAGCAGCAGCGCGCCCTCCGCGCCCCGCGCCATCGCGCCTCCGCCGCCAGCTCCCCGCGTCCCCGCGCGCGCGCGCCGGCTCCTCCCCGGCGCCCCCGCCCCAAGGGTCCCCTCCCCGCCGGCGGCCGCCCGGCCCTGCCCAGAGGGGCGGCTCCAGGTGTGGCCTCCGCTAGAAAATGGAGCCCTGAGCCGGACCGAGCGGCTCGGGCCGAGGTGGGAATGGCGCGGAGGAGGGAGGCGCCGGGGGGACGCCCGCCCCGCGCCGCACGCGCACCTGGAGCCGCGACGCCCCGGGCTGGGAACTCCGAGCGACCGGCCCCGCCCCGCCGCCTCCCCTCCCCGAGCCCCTCTCCGCCGGGGGCGGCCGGCTCCCTGCGCCCGGGGCCGCCGTGATGAGGTGCGCTGGGTGGCCGCGCGCGGGGCCCAGGTGGCGCCGAGGAGAAGGACGAGCGACGCGCGGACCCGTGTCCTCCCCGCGTCCTCCGCGCGGCCTGCTGTCCGGGGCCAGCTCTCCGGGAGCGAAGGTTCTGGAGCCGGATTCCGGTGGTGGTCTCCGTGAAGGCTTCTCACCTCCTTCCCACGGCCCCTTCCCACAGGTTTGCCGCTTGTCTGACTCAGGGAAAAACAGTTATTAGAAGAATCACAAAGGATCCCAAGGAACGGTTGTTGTTGTTCTTTTTTTTTTTGGTCCCCTTGTTAACTAACCTCGACTGGGAGAAAAGTCTAGAAAGGTTAAGGGAAAGTCACACTCTTCGCTGTATTTACAAAATCACATAGCGTCACTAGGAGTCAGAATTCTCTAACCCATAGTTATTTAGCTGTGTGACCTGGACGACCTTTCTGTGCCTCAGTTTCCCGATCTGTCAAATGGAACAGATACCACACACCCCACAGAGGGGGCTTCCCTCATAGCTTAGTCGGTAAAGAATCTGCCTGCAATGCAGGAGCCCCGGGTTTGATCCCTGGGTCGAGAAGAGAAGGAAATGGCAACCCACTCCAGTGTTCTTACTTGGAAAATCCCATGGACAGAGGATCCTGACGGGCTACAGCCCATGGGGTCGCAAGAGTTGGACATGGCTTGGCTACTCAGCCACCAGCAAACAGGGCTGCTGTGATTAAATCAGAAATATCTTTATAATGCATTTTATAGTGTCTAGCTCCTAGCGCACCGGAATCAACTAACAGTGATAGTGTGATTGTTTTTGCAAGCGTAAATATTAAGTTGAAGTCTTCTTGAAAAACAGAATCTCTAGAATAAGCACCAGATTAGGAGACTTCTGCTGCTGCTGCTAAGTCGCTTCAGTAGTGTCCGACTCTGTGCGACCCCATAGACGGCAGCCCATCAGGCTCCCCCATCCCTGGGATTCTCCAGGCAAGAACACTGGAGCCGGTTGCCATTTCCTTCTCCAATGCAGGAAAGTGAAAGGAGACTTCTAAGAAAGTCTGATTATTGACACTGACCTATTGGAAGAGCCTGTAATAGTATAAAGGGTTGATTTGATACTATAAAGAGATGTTTGGCATCAAAGTTGATCGACAAAGCAGAGTCCCTTTTGTGATTAGATGTACCTCCCTCTCTCTTCCCCAGTGTCTCCTACCCTTTCTCCATTTCTAATCTTGCCACTTTTCAGGATCCAGTACAATGGCCTTAATCCCTTTCTTCCTCAACTGCCAAGGACCAGAACCACCTTTTACTCTGTTTGTTTAGGGATTAACTGGCCAGTGACTTTTCTCATAGTGTTACTAAAGGTCAGCAGCTAAATAGAGGACTGAATGTCTAGGAGGAGTGTCTGCTTAGTTTTTCGCTGTTTGCAGTGCCTGGAACAGTGCTGAGTACCATGATAGACTTTCAGTAAATACTGGTCAGGTAGCTGAGTCAGGAGGGAAGAATGTTTTCTAGTTTCCACACCTTTTTCTTGAATTACGTGTGGATGGTAGTACATCTTGGAGATAATTCTCATTCCCCATCACTGCCAGGAGGATTCCTAATTAAACAAGGCAGACTTGACCAAAACACTCTCAAATCATCCCTGGAAACTATACATACATAAAAAAGGAAAAAAAAAAGTGAAGTCGCTCAGTCGTGTCCAACTCTTTGCGATCCCACGGACACCAGGCTCCTCTGTCCATGGGATTTTCCAGGCAAGAGTACTGGAGTGGGTTGCCGTTTCCTTCTCCAGGGAATTTCCCGACCCAGGGATCAAATCCAGGTCTCCCATATTGTAGACAGACGCTTTCCGTCTGAGCCACCACTTGATCTTAGCCAAAAGGCCAAGAAGTTTAAGTCCTACCCAAAATGAGTGCTCTTGCAACTGAGTCCTGTAGGCAAGTATTTATGCCTCTTTATCTAGAATTTGATCTCTGTTTAGTAATGAAGATAATTGTAGCTTCCAGAATGAGAAAAGCTAATGCAAATTGTATTTCTGTTGGATTATTTACTCTCCCCTGGAGGCTGTCAAAGGCAATTTAAAGATGATGTTCCTCTGTAAGACATGTATTGCAAGGCTTTGAGAGAAGATGTACAATCCAGTGCCATTGGATGACATTCTTGAATTAGCTCCTCTTTAAAAACCTATGACTGAAACCTATGACTCAGTGAGCTGAAGGCACTTGGAAATTAGATCATACACAGCTCACTCTCTCACTCCTGACTTCTTTCTGCTGGCATGAGAGTCAATCTGTTTCATAAATCTCTTTGTACAACATCAAATGCCATTACCAATGACATGCTGATTGCTTTAAAATGAATTAACAAGATATGAAAGATTACTTACAGGTTTTTCTCCCTCTAAATTAGTTGGGCATTATGGTAAATGTACTTTTCTTAAGACTTAATTTTCTTAAGACATACTTGCAATACATCAGTTAAAAAATGTACTTTGTGCACATAATTGGCTTTAACATTTATATATATTCAAAATATCTGTGTTGTATTTCCCAGCATATTTTGTTTCACATGTACACAAAAGTGATTATTAGCTTATTAGAATCATCTCTTAGTATTATCTAAAACAAAAATGTTATTTTAAAAAAAAGCCTTCATAAAGATCAACAAAAATTAATGTGTCCCCTTTCTACCATCACCTCTTCCTTACTCCCCACCCACTCCAGCATTTAAAAATCACTTTATAAATCATCATGGTATAAATGGCTAATGGTTTGATAGATCACTGACCATTTAATTCCATTGAAAATCCCAATGAGGGTATGTGTTAGAAATAACATCTAAGAGGTACATGCTGAATCTGCTGCTCTCCTACGACATGCCTTAGAAGCAAAGAACAGAAATGTGTGGCTGTTCCAACATGAGAAATGGTTATCATGGCTGGGAGGCTTACTCATACAACATTGATTAGTAAAGGGTATGTGTAACAGGGAATATAGCCAATATTTTATAATAGCTATAAATGGAGCATAACTTTTAAAAATTATGAATCACTGTAGAGTATACCTGTAACTTATATAACACATCAACTGTACTTCAGTTGAAAAAAAAAGGTTACTTGGATAAAGGGAAAATTTATGACATACATCGAGGTCAATAAAGTAAGAAGGGTGAAAAAAGGAGGAAATTGTTTTCTGGTTTGGTTATATTCATTTGTTTCTTCATTTATTCAAACTGAGTTTGTTCGCCAAGCATTTAATTTGCATTTTATTGGCAATACAGATAAGCAATCCAAGAAACAAAAATAGATGCCTATGAAATAGTATAGCTATAACTAACATAAACTTATTGATGCAGTGGTAGAACTCTGCATGGTATGAAGCAAACAGAGGGAAGAGAGTAGTGAACTCACGCTTTGGACGGTGAGGTTGGGGTGGAGTGGTATGGTGAGCTGACTCTTAAAGGATGAATAATTGTGAAGGAGGCATGACACCAGTCAGGATAGAGTCACTCAAAGCATAAATGCTGCTGGTGAAGAGTTGGGGATTCATGAAGAGTCAAGAGTTTCAGATTTATCTGAAAAAAAATTTTTTTTTTAAATCATATTGACAAAATTGAATTTGAGATATAAGAGCAGTATCCAATGAGAAAAGTCTCGAAAGTAGTTTGAAATGAGAATACAATTACAGGACGATTTAGGAGGCAGAAAAAGTTACCTAATTTTCTTTATCTTTGGCTGTTGTTTCTCAATACATTTCTTATTCTTTGCCTACCTGCTAAATGCTTATGCCTCTTGAGTTCTTTCCTTTCCATCTTTTCTTACTTGGTACCCAGCATGACTCTGTAGCCACTTGCGTTGTGCAAATCCTTCACAGCTTTCTCTCCTGAGCTTCAAACTTGGGACATTACCATTTGGATATCTCATAAGGATCTCAAACTATCATCATAACTTTGTGAAAGTCACTCATTCATGTCTAACTCTTTGCGACCCCATGGACTATACAGTCCATGGAATTCTCCAGGCAAGAATATCAGAGTGGGTTGCCACGCCCTTCTCCAGGGCATCTTCCCAACCCAGGGATCGAACCCACGTCTCCCCCATTGCATGTGGATTCTTTACCAGCAGAGCCACCAGGGAAGTGCTAACAGAATACTGATAAACAGCATACTGATAAAAAAGAAATACACCTCTCCAGCTCAAGCTTGCTACTTCCTCCTGTGCTTGGTCACCTTGACCACTCAAGCCAGGAACCCGAGAATCATTCTCAATTCTTCTTCTTGTATTCTCTGCAATTATTGTACTTTCATTCTCTGTGGCTCTGTTCAAGATGATTCACAGAATGTGCATCGCGGCATCACTGTGATGTATGGTTAATTCATTCACGTCTGCTGCTGTGATGCCTCTTCTTTCCCAAGATGGTTACTTCTTTAAGAGCAGAGGCTATATCATATTCATAGTCGGCCCAGACTTCCGTATCCAGCACATATAAGATGATCAATAAAGAGTTGTTGAACCAAGCCCACATAGAAGGGAATAATTACAAGTAAAAAAGGAGTATTGTAGGGGAAGGTATTTGAATATATCCACTCTGGATGTATTAATAGTGGATCTGGCCAGAAAACGGTCTGGGAATGTGTGTGGGGGAGTTACACACATGCATACAGGCATGCAAACATATGTACAGGTGTGTTGGTGGATGTTTGTGTGTTTCCTCCAAGGATGCTACAGTCCAGGAGCAGGAGAGAAATGGCAAATGGTGGGTGTGAGTCAGAGTTTCAGAGTGGCCTGACAGAGGTGTGTCAGGATGTGGTGTCTCCAGGGTTGAGTGTGGCAGGAGGGGTGTGGACAGAGCAAAGCTGAAGGAGTTCAGGGATAGGTTAAGAAGAGTGTGTTAGCTGCGGGTGGAGAAATTGCAAGGGATTGTCCACCCCCTTAATCCTAGAAAAGAAGTATGGTCCTTTTCCACAGAAGCCAAAGTAGGAGTGACATCACAGAAATTAGGTGTCTGGGTGTTGAAATTTTCATGGCTTAGCTGGACCAAGAACCTTAGGCAGTGAGAGGGGAGAACTGGGTGACTTGCAGTTGGGGGATGATCTCTTAATAACAGGGTGGGAAAAAGCTTTGCTGCCTTTCTGAGCTGGGACTTGCAGAGTAATAATCAAAGCCCAGCAGACTGCAAGCCCCATGGTCTACTGTAGAGAAACCAGCACGTCCTTAGTGAACAGTCACCGCTCTGTGCTGCAGCAACAGTCAGTCCTGGGAGCACAGCCACGGAAGCCAACACCCTGCCCGAGAGATAGAGAGCCGCATGTGGTGAGTCACGGGCTGGAGCTGAGCTGTTCCCCGCAGGCTCCTCCTGTGAGTCAGTAGATGAGGACTGACTCCTTGCATGCAAAGTCCCTAACCAGATGACTTCAGGAAATTGTCAGCAGTGTTTGTGGACCAGAGAATCAGAGGGAGACACAACAGGGGCAAAATGAAGACTTGACTCAGCAGAGAAAACAAAGTTGTCTGTTTTGGGGTCTAAGCAGAGTGCTGAACCGACATCATAAGAGATTTTTTTCGAAATACATCATGCACTAGTTTTACAAGGTGATGAGACTATAATAGTCCTAAATTGAGGTGTGTTCAAAACAGGGATTGCCTAGAAAACCTCGGCAAGGTCTTGATGGCCCATTAGAATGCCTCACCCTCCCACTAAGATCTGAAATCCCTTAGCTGAAGGCTCCCTTGACGTGCATATTCCTGGGAGGGTGGCGTGCTAATCCTTATCAATCATTTACATCATAGCCTGACACCACAAATATACCAGGCAAGCCCCACCTGAGAGCCCTTGTCCTCTCTGTTCCTTTTCTCGAGAAGGTTCTGTTCCAGCCACATACAAGGGTTACTCCCTCGCTCTTCACTTCTCCTCAAATATTAGTTTCTCAGTGACATCTTCGGCTACCCGTATAAAAATTATAATAACTCCCACCCCCAAATCTCCCCACTCACCTTTCTTACTTCATTTTTCTTCTTGGCACATTGCAACTTAAAAGGCGGTGCATTTGCTTATTTATTATCTGTCACCATTCATTAGCATGTAAACTTCCTGAAGGCTGAGGCCTTTACTTGTGAACTGCCATGGATTCTGATGGGGACTTCCCTGATGGTCTAGTGGCTGAGACTCGTTACTCCCAATGCAGGAGGCCTGGGTTCAATCCCTGGTCGGGAAACAGAGCCGACATGCTGCAACTAAGACCCAGCACAGGCAAATAGATGAGATGGTTGGATGGCACCACTGACTCAGTGGACAGGAGTCCCGGAGTAGACTCCGGGAGTTGGTGATGGACAGGGAGGCCTGGCATGCTGCAGTCCATGGTGTTGCAAAGAGTCGGACACGACTGAGCGACTGAACTGAACTGAACTGAACTGAACTGATGGATTCTGGTGGCTCAGATGGTAAAGAATCTGCCTGCAATGCAAGAGACCTGATTTTGATTCCTGGGTGGGGAAGATGCCCTGGAGAAGGGAATGGCCACCCACTCCAGTATTCTTGCCTGGAGAATTCCATAGACCTAGGAGCCTGGTGGGCTATAGTCCATGAGGTCGAAGGTCAGACATGACTGAGTGACTAACACACACAAAACGGAGATCACCTAAACAGTGCTTGATCAATTGTAAGTCTTCAGTTTGGCACCCCACTCCAGAACTCTAGCTTGGAAAATCCCATGGACGGAGGAGCCTGATAGGCTACAGTCCATGGGGTCGTGAAGAGTTGGACATGAGTGACTTCACTTTCACTTTTCACTTTCATGCACTGGAGAAGGAAATGGCAACCCACTCCAGTATTCTTGCCTGGAGAATCCCAGGGACGGCGGAGCCTGGTGGGCTGCTGTCTATGGGGTCACACAGAGTCGGACATGACTGAAGTGACTTAGCAGCAGCAGCAGCAGCAGTTTATACTAGTTGAATGTGTGAACGAAAGAATAGCAAATATATTTTCAAGGTTATTTTGGAGGAAAGGGTGTGTGTGTGAGAGAGAGTGTGTACATGTAAAATAAAAAGAGAAGAGACTAATATTCCTGGAAGGATGTAAATCTCACCAAACTGGGGTGGGGGTGTACTGGAAGGTCTCCAATACCGTGGACAACCTCCCCCCACCACACAAATTTATCCCAGACAAGCCTGCTAGGGCTTCTTGAACCATGTCAAGTTGGAGGAGTTCAGAGGCCAGTGGAGAGTGTTTCTGTGTTCTTCCCCTTCTTCGAGACTCCCTTCCTTACAGGAGGGACAAAGTGCAAAACCATAAACCACATGGAAAATCCCTTTTCCCTCTGGAGATGAACAAAGCTAGCATTCATTCCCAGAGCTTGGCACTTGGGAATGTTGGTTTTATCTCGCCACCTACGTTTTCTGAAAAACATCTCAGAATAAATCTCTAGCTTTGATTTCACCTTAGGGTTTATTTATAAGAATTCTTGGAAAGATAAGGGAAGTGGCTGGGGAATAAGGGTGGAGAGTTTGGTTGCTAATAGTAGCACTGAAGTGGTGCCCATCGCCTGTGAGATGCGAACTGTAGGGCTTATGGGCAGTACAGGAGTGTTTACTGAGAGTGTCAGACATGTTGACCCAAATGTGACTAATGAGCCTCCGGAGGAAGACCCACCAAAAAAAAACCCCTCAGAAGACAGAAAAGAATACTGGTTTCTCAGCAGTTACCTCAGTCATTTGAACATGAGCAAGTAACATTCTTGCATATCAAGAAAAAGTGAGAAAGATGGCTTTGGAAAAGGTGGATGTAAAATACTGGCTTTGAAGTTCTTTTCAAAGCAGTCCAATGGATGATTATAAATACTTTAGCAAAGAGAAGCAGAATTTCAAAAATAAACAACAATTTCCATGTTAAAGAGAAAGCAAGGATTCAAAGAAATTAACTCATTTTGATTTACTTTCCGAACTAACCTTGTTGGTGCTTTTAAAAATTATTGTACCATGCAGTGACTTGTTAAGTATCAAGTTCCAAAATCTGTGATTGATTTACTTGTTATAAAATGATTAGAGAACATTTAAAGTTATTTAGTAATGATGTTATTATTATTATTATTTTTAATGATGTTATTTACTTGCATTTTTGACATCCCCTCGGGTGGAAAAGGAGGCTTGATTCCAGTGGGGGAGGCAAACGGTGCCCGAGGGTGAACTTGTCCAAGGGAGGGTATGACCTTGTGAAGGTCATTTGCACAAATTACACAGAAGAAATATTGGGAATCACTGCTCTGCTGAGCAAAAGTTGCTGCTGCTGCTGCTAAGTCGCTTCAGTTGTGTCCGACTCTGTGCGACCCCATGGACAGCAGCCCACAAGGCTCCCCCGTCCCTGGGATTCTCTAGGCAAGAACACTGGAGTGGATTGCCATTTCCTTCTCCAATGCATGAAAGTAAAAAGTGAAAGTGAAGTCGCTCAGTCGTGTCTGACTCTCAGTGACCCCATGGACTGCAGCCTTCCAGGCTCCTCCATCCATGCGATTTTCCAGGCAAGAGTACTGGAGTGGGGTGCCATTGGATATTGTTATTCTTGAATCCCAGATTTGATATTATGAATACAAATTGTTTTTATGGAGTAACTTTATAACAAAAATAATCAAAAGTTTCTTAATATAAATAACAACTTAGTTAACTCACTTACATCTATATGTGCCCAGGGAATTGGAAAGTTGAAACAGTCATTCAGGTATCATGTCCCTGGTGCCTGAGCATTTTAGAAAAGTGTTCTTAAAGCTGTTTTGCCTGAACTGTAACTTTTTTTTTTTTTGGTTTGTTTTTGCAGTGGACCTAGTTTGAGTTTCAGACTTCCTTGGTGGCTCAGACAGTAAAGAATCTGCCTGCAATGCAGGAGATCCAGGTTCGAATCCTGGGTTGAGCAGATCCCCTGGAGAAGGGAATGGCTATCCTCTCCAGTATTCTTGCCTGGAGAATTCCATGGACCGAGGACCCTGGTGGGCTACGGTCCATGGGGTTGCAGGGAGTTAGATGTGACTCAGCGACTAACACTTTCACTTAGTTTGAGTTTTATCACCTTCTCTAGCTCCCATTTAGAGATTTTATTAGATAGAAATGTGTTCAAACATTACCAAACCAGGTAAACAAAACTTAGTTACAAAAAATACAATAGGAAAGAATCTGCTCCTGATATTTTAAATGACCACAGTAACCCTTACCAGCTTGTCTGAAAACATTTGTGGTTAAAGATTTTTTTGTTAAAACGTAATATTTATTATGAATATTACTGTATGCCCTTGGACCTCTTGTTTTATAAGACAGTTGTCTGCTAATTTACGGTAACATATTATTTTGGGTGAACTTCTCTTAATTTCTACTGAAACAGTATCTGAATGAGTCATACCTTTGGAGAGAGAGTCACGCCCATTTCATGCAGAATCAGCTACAATAAAGGTAAGTCAGCCAATAAAGACTTCTTGTGACTAATTCTTCTGTGAGTACAAAAGAAGAGAGTGTATCCTTGTTCTTTCTTAACTTTAGGATTAGAACATTGAAGTAATCAGTAAATTTATGACAACAAGTCAGGCAGAACAGTACTACAAGGAAAGCTTAAGAGTTGAACAAAGTAAAATAGTGTGAGAGCTCACATGGAGAGTTGGTTTATGATTCATAAAGTGCCATTGTGAGTTTCCATTGTTTGGACCTTGAAATTTCAGTAATTAGACTCTCAAGTCCACAGAGTTTGATTTACTGTTCTTTATACCTGCGATTTTCCCTTTAGAAGTGTGAATAAGCCACCTAAAACCAAACACACACACACATAAAAAAAAGAGGAAGATTTTTATTCTGAGGCTTTCAGGACTCAAAAGGTGATGGGATTTCTCAGGAACATTTTGCTTACTTTTGTTTCTAGAGAGGATGTGTTAGGTCACTTGGTCAGAATATGAAACCTGAGTCTTGGATTTGCCCTGGGTGGTCCTAATGTACAGGTAGAGGCCCACATGTGTGATTCCGCAGGTAAATGTCCCTGCAGGAAACGCTCCACCTCCTGACCTATGACCTTATGATAATGAAATTTTATTTTGTTTTCTAAGTCAGCAGATATTTAAGTATTTACGATACATACTTCAAGGAGGAGAACAAAGCATTTTCTGTGATTTATACTTTGCCGTGAATTAATTTATCAAACAATTAAAAACTTGATTAACTAGTTATGATCACATTTTAAAGGAAATAGGAAGTAATTATGAAAACCTTTATTGTTGTATCCGACTCTTTGTGACCCCATGAACTGCAGCATGCCAGGCTTCCCTGTCCTTCACTATCTCCCGTATTATATTCTGGAAATAAGGTAATACAATATGCAAAGGTAAAGACAGTTTAACTTCCTTCTATTTTATGTTGAGTCAACTGGCTTTTGTAAATAAAATTCCTTTTCAACTGGCACCATAAATCCTGTAAAATTGTAAAGTGAGATAATTTTCTTCATACAGTAATTACTATTCTAACATGTCTCCTACTGGAGGTTGGGTCAGTAGCAGCATTCTTTTTATGCTGATTTTCAAGTATAACTACTTTTTTTTCCACCTGAAGCTACCTGGCTGCCCTGTTCTATTTGGTGGAAATGACATAGTTAGAACTCTTAACAGGAAAAAAAGGCCTCTATTCTGTCCTTTTAAGGAAGCCCAGCTGAAAAATTCCAGTGATCTGGTGATTCTCATCACTTTGGCTACAAGATCACAATTTGATATGAATGAATTCATCTCTATTTGCTTGTGTATTCAGAGGAATTTCTAGTGCCATGTAGGGTAGACAGGACAGGCTCTGTGGTGAAGGCGAAAGATTAGGGAAAAAGAAATACTGCACTCACAATTTGGAGTCACAAGAAGAGAATTGGCTTAGTTAGTTCCTAACTCTACCTTTGATCAACAGATTACTTTTCAGCCTGTTTGAGCATCTGTAAAACAGGATTTTGGGTCAGATAATCTAGAAGTTTTGAGTTTGTATGGTTTCAGTGGCGTTGGATGTCACCCTCATAACTTTCTGAGTTTATTTTGAAGATTGAAAAAAAATTCTTTTATGTCAGATCTTCATGAGTACTTCTATTAATATGTCCTAAGGGTGTTCTGTTTTGTGTGTGTGTGTGTGTGTGTGTGGTACAGGGGATCTATTTCCCTGACTAGTGATCGAACCCAGGCCCCCTGCATTGGGAATGTGGAGTCTTAGCCACTGGACCTAAGTACATTCTTATTACTTCTTGATAGAAACTTCATGAAGTAGGGACTGTTACTGTCTCCATAAGAATAGTCCAGAGATGTGTGAAAAGTTGAAGTAACTTGCCAAAGACACACAACTAGTAAGTGATGAAGCTGGGATTTAAACTCAAGTAGTTTATCTCCAAAACCCGAACTCTTAACCATTAACTTAAACACACAATTGAAAACAAAGCAAAAACGTTTTAAGTTTATCTTTTGTTAGTTATAACAAAGCTTATAATAAGTTTTAACTTATAACTTCCTAATAAGTTTTGATTTTTCACCACTAGCAGATTTTCTTTGCTTGACAACTCATAGTTTCCTACCAAAATATTCAACATCTCCCGACTTGTTCTTTCAGTGAAGACAGCCTTCCCTAACCAAGGTTGGCAAAGTGGTAATAGCGTGCATTGGCTTGTTCTGGAAGCCCTGGGAGAGTCTTTGATCCCTAGAATAGAAGGCCTATGTCATCCCAACAGCATATGCCTTTGTTGTTAGTTTGCAATTTGAAAGAATATTCAAAGACCAACACAAAGAGGGCCCACAAAAGTGTGTACAGAAAGAGTGGCTAGTTAGAAAATCAGCTTAGATTTCAACCACTAGCAGCCATAAATATCTTCTGAGGAAGAATCCATAGCAGTTTATAACTGAGAGGAAAGGGAAGATACGGAAAAATATGGTCAAAAGATGTTGGACTAAGGGTTTATTATATATTAAAATTTTTTTACATACAAAAAGTTGTACATAATTAATATATACCACTTGATGAGTTTGAGATAAGTATAAACCCATGAAACCATTATCATAATCTATACCATAAACTTATGTGTCACCTTCAAAAGTTTCCTCCTACACTCTTTATTACCGTTACTTTGTGCATGTGACAAGAACACTTAACGTAAGACTTACCCTCTTAATAAAATTTAAAGTATACAGTACAGAGTTGTTAAGTATAAGCTTTATGCTACACATTAGTCTGTAGAACTTATTCATCTGGTACAACCGAAACTTTGTACCCATTGACTAATATCTTCATTTCCTATTACACATGTTTTTACTAATCAAAAGTTGTGGGTGTCCACCCTGGATAAGTATAATTAAGATTAGTTTAAAAAAGATAAAAGTTTGGTCAAACAAGGGCTCTTCATTGTGTCTTACTGAAAGAAATTTAAGTGGAAAATCTAGGTGATTATTTCTTTTTAATTATGCATCTAGAGAGCAGATTCCTTGTATGGAGAAACTTTGTGTCTGCAGCACCACTGAGCATTAGTATTTGGTCCATGGGTCTAAGAATGAAAAGACACCACTTCAGCTTTACCAAGCTACATGGTTACTGGTGGCAAATACATGTGCTGTGGTGCATGTGTATATGTGTGTGTGTGTGTATGTTTCTCCTAGTAGTTAGGACCATAACAGTCAGTACTAGTGAGCAGGACATGAAAGGCATGACTAAGCTAATCTCACATTTTGTGTTTAAATACCCAATTTTGGTTTAGTAACAATGCCTCCTTGCAGGAGCAGAAACCATATCATTATGCCATTTACATAAATCCAGGGTTACCTGATTCTGTACTGCTTTATAATTAAGAAAGTTCTTTGCAATCCTCTTTTGATTATGAAAGAATATAAATATTTCCTCTACCTTCTACAGAAATGAGGACATACTTATTCAGTATCAGTATTTTGCTTTTATCATAATTTGATGCTCTGTTTTTATATGAAATTTATTGTTTGCTAACTTAATAGTGACAAATTCAGCCCATAGAAAACATCAGGGATATTCTGAGGCATAAAATTAAAAATAAGGTGGTCCCATATCCTTCATGGGAATAAAGGTATAAGTAGAATTGGCTTTAAGTAGTAAATATTTGCTGTAGTTGTTTAAAATGTGTTGTTTCCCACAAATCATGGAAACACTGAGGTGGAAGGACTCATTTAAAGTTATTATTTTAAAAAACAAAAACCAAGTTCACAGATACAGAGCAAGACTGGTGATTGCCAGAGGTGAAGTGGTTGGGAGATGGGCAAAATGGGTGGAAGCAAAAGGTACAAACTTCTAGCTAAAAAATAAATAACTTCTGGGGATGTAAGGTACAGCAGGGTCATATAGTTAGCAGTATTGAACTGCATATTTAAAAGTTGCTAAGAGTAAACCTTAAAAGTCCTTATCACAGAAAAAAGATTTTTTTGTATGGTAAAGGATATTAACTAGACTTATTATAATAATTTTGCAATATACATAAATATCAAATAAAAAGTTTAACATATAAAAGTATTTTTATATCTATATGCATGTCAAATTACCTCTTCTGTTAAAATGTGTTATCAAAGTAATTTTTAAGGAGTTTATTGGGAAAGAGGTTCCATGACCTCCAGGTAGCTTGTTTCTGTTATTAAATGTGGAGGAAAGCTGCTTACTGTGACCTGAAAAATAAACTCACATAGCCATCAAAATAGTGGCAAATCAAGTACGTGCATTCTTTCATCTGTGCCTACCTTTTTATTTCTCTACCTGTATCTTTCAGTCATAGTATATATGTGCCAACATTGTACTGCTTCTTTAATCTTTAGAATTATATTTGGATTTACGATTTTTATTTTATAATTTTTATTGTTTTCTTTCCAATTTTTCATGTTCTAGTTAAAGTCTTAGATCTGAAAATAAACAGATTATTCTGACAAACTAATAAATATTAATACTGCTGAATGATATAGACCAGCTTTTACATTTGTGTCACTTATTCTATGATCTTAAGGAAGTTACTTTGATTCTCTGAGTTTCTGTTTTTGTGGCTGTAATCTCAAAGTTACCATAAGAGATAAACTAGAATATAACACTCTTGGCTGTCTGGTAGACCTCGAAAGTGTCACTCTTCCTTTTTTGGTAACTGTATCCTTTTACACTTTAGACCATCATTATGTTGAGTTTTAACTATACCTGCATTGTGCTTAGATTTTTTTGTTTGTTTTGCATTTGTTTAAAAAACTGAAAAAAGGCAATGTATAAAAGAAAAAGAAAGCAAAGACACCAACCTGAGGAATGGCCTGTGTCTTGTCTTGGGATCATGGTGAACTCTGGATCAGGCAAAGCAGAAGGAATCTCAGTATTCTTTGTGGAAGATGTGTTGTTTCTGGCACCTGGAATTTAAATGATTACCTTCTTTTCTCATCAAATATCCCCCTTATGTAAAAAAAAGATCTCAAGACTATGTTGTTGAGCAAGTGCTAAATCATGTGATCTCTGATTCACAATTACTCTTATAGACTCAGTAAAGGAATTGAGAAAATACTGGATTGCCAATAACAGGAAGGAAAGATCCTTAACTTTTACTTAATTGCTACTTGTTTCTTAATCACCAGTTACATGGGAGCTAGTCAGTTGAATGTATTCATTTACACCTTACTTGACTTTTGAAAATTAGATAAGAGAAACTGATCTTGCTGTTTTTATTCCTTCACCTTCCTATGGATAAGAGGAACTGGTGATGTTTTTGGAATTTACCTGCATGGTTTTTGTTTTCCTGGGGTTGATCTAGGACATCTGAGTTAAGCCATCCACTTTTCTTCACTCAACATTCACTCGAATCCAGTTTCTGCTCACCTTACCCCAGGTCCAAGTTGAATTGTCTGTATTTAAAAATGAGGAGGGTCAGTGAAACCAAGATGTGAGGCTCTGAAGGGACTTGTTTTGTGGTATCCCTTTAAAGGAAGACATAAAAATGACAGACATTTGTTGTTGTTGTTCAGTTACTAAGTTGTTTCTGACTCTTTTGTGACCCCGTGGACTGTAGCCCGCCAGGCTCCTCTGTTCATAGGATTTTCCAGGTGAGAATACTGGAGTGGGTTGCCACTTCCTTTTCCAGGGGATCTTCCTAACCTGGGGATCAAACCTGTGTCTCCTACTTGGCAGGCAGATTCTTTGCCACTGAGCCACCTCAGACATTTACTGGCAGACGGACTCACTGCAGGGGCTAATGGCTGTCACCAACGTCATGGTACGTTTTTGTCATCATGTTAGGCTAGAAACCTTACCTTCTCCTTCTCCACCTTTTCTCTCTTGAGTCTTCATAGGGTGTCAACATTTTTGCCTGAGAGACCATTCCAAATTACCCAATAGATCATAAATGAGTTAAGTCATCCAGTTAATAAAAATCTGCCCTGACCTCATCCAACATCTATTTGCACCTGAAGAAGAGATCCCAAGTCCATGTGTACTTCCTGTTGGGGAGGATTCAGAAAAAGTGTCAGCTTTAAAAAAAAAAAAGGAAAAATACTGATAAAAATACACATGCAATCACTTTCTTACATCATATTTCTTAATAGTTATTAACTGCAGAGAATAGTTCAGTTTGTGCTAAATGGTTAAGGAAGTACTCATAAATTTGTTGCCAAACAGTTTTATTATAACAATGTTACCACTCTATAAGTTTTAATATATACTGTTTACAATTTATAATACATCAAGTAAAAAGATAGTTTTTAAAGAGTTTTTCTGCTTAAAACATTTTTTATTTTTAGTGAAAAAATACAGATACATTTTTGCTTTGAATTTAATTTTACATGGCAGATTAAAATTATAGGTCCTCTTAGATAAGAGTGATCTACTTTTGTTTCAGAACTCCCCTGATTTCACTTTCCCCCTTACTTGACTTTACTACTGTGGCATAGTTTTCTCTGTAGTTTGGCAGTGCAGCAAAATCCCCATTTCATGATTCGGATTTTAAGAGGAAATATTAGAATACCTTGAGGATCCTGAAAACACTTGTGAACTTGGAACAAGGGTTGTTCTGATTATTAGTTTAATTCTCACGCATAAACAGAGTCACAGGTCAGCTCTGTGGGTTCTAGACCCCAGAGCAAGCTTCTGTTGAGAATAGGTCCCGGAGGTAACAGCAAGGCGACTTCCTCAGGACCTGCAAGGCTGCTCCAAAGGGTCTAGTTCCCCTCACCTCAAGGTGGCACCCTGCAGACCTTGTTGCTACAGCAACCTTGTCTTGGAAGAAGTGATCGCCTGTGCTTCTTGGGCTTTCTGGTAGTCATGACACCAGGGAGAGGGAAGAATGCTAGATGTAAGGATATTTTAGGGGGTCTCCTCCCCACCAGGAATCCTCAGGACTGCACCCTTCTGGGCTAAAACACAAACACTTTATACTTTGCCTTTCATCTGAAAACAAATATAGATTTGAATATGGCAAAAACCAGAAAAGAATATTTTATATACAATTAGAGATAATAGAGCCAAATAATGACCTTGTAAAGACTCAGCTAAGACAATAATGTTAATTAATAAGAGGTAGGATGCTCTCTATGGGCTAAAGGATGAGGACCTTGAATGATCAGAAATGACTTGAAGAACTACATTGTCATCAGGGTAACACACGTGAAATGACATATTCTAAGCTGTCACTAACCTAACATGGTTATACTCAAGGATTAAATTGTGGTAGCAGCTTCATTTAAAAGGACTGAGGCTTAATAAAATTAAGTTACTCATAATCTCTTTCTATATCCCTTTTTGACCTGAAACACGGCATATAATACTCATTCACAAATTTCATTATGTGTTACTCTAGTCAGAGGCCTCTTTTGCTTGTGAGAAAAGCCATATTTTGTATTCCTAGGAAGTCTGTAGACATTGTTAACATGATAAATATCACTACATGTCATATGTAAGTTACATCTACCGACTAACATTTAAAAAATAAAGAGTAATTTTCAAAGACTATTAACACAGGATTGCTATTATTGAGAAGTGTAGGGAGGGGCTTAATGTAAAATATTTTCTTTAGGTAGATCCTTTCAAGGTGATTTAAAAAAACACAAAAATATTTACACCATACTGAACTTTCCTAAATTTCCTATGATACTTCTATTTCAAAACTGTCTTACTGTGAGAGTATGAGGAATATAGATGCACCAAGTTTAATGTGTAAACCAATACCCTTAGCATGAGCAAAAGATGTCCCTAGGGTCTCCCAACACCAAGAAGATGGAAGAAGTTCAAATGCAATTATTTTCTTTTCCCCAAGCAGCTCAAAATGCTTTAGCGAAGACTTTATGATTCTTACATCATTACTAATGATGTAAGCAAAGGTGAAAAATTTAAGAACTGGGGGTCTTGACTCCAAGTCCTTAATCCACTAAAACACACTGCATTTTTTCCTAAAAATTATTAGGAAAATTTCCCACTGAATATGATCTTAAGATATTTCAGAAAACATTTAAGATCTGCTAGGACTTGAATTTGAGAAGTAAGAGTGACCACACATCCAGTGTGGGGATATAAACTAGACAATTTAGACTGTAATCATGACCAGTTTATGAAAGAGTAGCAAATAAGTGCCAAATCAGACCAATACTGTGAGATTTGCTGTGCTATTTTGGATAATTTGGTTCAAGTATCCGTATTTGGCCAGTATGTAATTCCAGTTCACTCTGCTTATATCAGGCGGGAAGAAGGATCTTCTGTAAAGATCTTACTGCCTGATCCTCGTAGCTCTGTAGGACCATGTAGGTTGCTAGTAATACTAGGAATCGGACAAATCACT
Source organism: Budorcas taxicolor (assembly GCF_023091745.1). NCBI lineage: Eukaryota > Metazoa > Chordata > Mammalia > Artiodactyla > Bovidae > Budorcas > Budorcas taxicolor. The sequence goes on from NC_068931.1 coordinate 26,297,950, forward strand.
CTTTCTGTCACTATCACATTTTGCGTGAGAAGTGGATCAAAAACGGCAGCGGGAGGTTGCACAAGGGAACCAGAAGAAGCCGAGTAAGTCTCCGTTACCAGATAGCTACCATGCTGCAAAGGGTCAGCGATGGAAACGGCGGGCTGGAGGACAGAGCTGGAAGCAGACAGTGCAGATGCCCCCTGGCTGCCTGACAAAGTCTGGTGCCTAACAGACTCTGACTGCTGGACTTGTACATGTTGGTCATAGGCATCAACCCTAGAACTGCTGTCTTTGGTAGGCGACTGAGAATTTTTGGTTTCTTCATCCATCCCGAGGCTTATCTCGGCCAGCTTTTTAAATTTGGGGCCGAGGGAGTCCAAGAAGCTCTCGTCAAAATCATCGGCAATAAAACTGCAACAACCCAGGGAGCCGACGGGAGAACTGGGGGCCTCGATTCCTTCATTATCATAGATCAGCAAGCAGTCATTTGCTTCCTGGCCGTCGTCTTCATCTGCACAGGCAAATGCTTTCTAAAGGTGGAGACAAGAGGAGAAAATGAACTGTAAGAGACACTCAGGGGAAGGATGTAATACCTTTCGTAGAACTCAGCGTTTGATCGTGACTGTGTGATTAAGGTAATCCATCGAAGTCATGTATGGATGTGAGAGTTGGACCATGAGGAAGGCTGAATGCCAAAGAACTGATGCTTTTGAATTGCAGTGCTGGAGAAGACTCTTGAGAGTCCCTTGCACAGCAAGGAGATCAAACCAGTCAATTCTAAAGGAAATCAACCCTGGATATTCACTGGAAGGGCTGATCCTGAAGCTGAAGCTCTTTGGCCACATGATGCAAAGAACCAACTCACTGGAAAAAACCCTGATGCTGGGAAAGATTGAGGGCAGGAAAAGGGGGCGACAGACGATGAGATGGTTGGATGGCATCACTGACTCAATGGACATGAGTTTGAGCAAAATCAGGGAGAGAGTGATGGACAGGGAAGCCTGGTGTGCTGCAATTCATGGGGTCCCAAAGAGTAGGATACGACTCATCGATTGAACAGCAACAACAACGATAGAAGTAAGGTCATACTCCATATCAGCAATCTTGTTACAGAAGTTATCTGTGTTTGGAGAATGATGAAATTGATATTTCTTCAAACTTGAGTCTGTTGTAGGCTCATATTTGAACTCTTGAGTTTTAAGATTTGCACTGACATGGACTTAGCCAAACAGAGCAAGTGTGCGGAGCCTGGAGGTTATTTGCTGGGCCATCTGTGAAGATCCCTGTGTGTGCTTGGGTTACTGCAGGTCATTGTGTGGGGCAGGGTGCAGGCTTCCTCTCCATCTGAGGCAGCTCTCACCAGCCTGGGGCCTTGGCCAAGACACTGTAACCCTTGTGAGAGTCTGACCCCTAACTGGGAGTCTGATCCTTCCTGTCAGTCTGTCCTCAAACACTGTGTCAGCCTTCATCTGCTTGGCCACCAGGCCAAATGCCATCACTTACAGCTCTGATAGCAAAGGTGTAGGTGAGATCCATTCTAGTGATGCACCAACCAGGAGGCAAGCTACCCGCTTCCCAGCGTCCTCTCTGTCCTTACACCCCTGTCCCTTTGTAGATTCTCTGCTTCCTGACACTTTGCCTCATCTTGGACCGCATCCCTTGTTTCCCTTTTTATGTTTGGGTCATTAATGTTTCTTCAGCACTTTTGGACATGGACTCCTTGGCAATGTGAAGAATACTGTAACCCTCTGGGAAAAATGTATGCCGATGTATTCTGACATACTTTATGGTACAGGAAATGAGAAATAACTGCTTTGTATGTCTAAAGAGGATGCCGCTGATATGAAAAGCAAAGGGTTTTGTTTTTTGCTGTTATCTCAGTGGGAGGAATGAGGTGCCATGTTCTCTCATTTTGTGTCTACCCATCCCTTCTTTCTTTTGACCAGTAGCCGGATTTTGGCAGCCACCTTAGGTTATCCTTGTTATTTTTAACAAGGAGCCTTTACCTCTTTTTTCTTGTCTTAAAAAGCTGCAAAAGAACTGAAGTGCAAAACCGAAGTTCAGTCAAGTAGAAAGCTCTCTAATGTAAACAAGACAACGAAGCCACAGAGTTTTCCATCAGATTACCTGAGAAAAGTAGGAGTCCAGGAATTTCATGTTTATCGCCCCTTCCCCAAAGTCCCTGTTGGTTCCTCCCGTGGAATGCCTTGTTCTCATCGTCCCAGACTGCCCCATGGAAAAGTTGCTCAGACCAGCGGTTGCTCCGAACCCTGCAGCACCCCCAGATCCTGCAGCTGCTCCAAGCCTGGTGGTCAGTTCCATTCCTGAAGCTCCTTCTACCACCGTCCCTCCAGCATATGTATTTGTACAGACTTCTAAAAACAGGGGAGAAAGTGCTGTAACATCTCATGCTGTGATTTGTTTTGTTTTGTTTTTTACTGATCTTTGATATCCAAGAGCACATGCCAAGTAAAGCCAGCATGTGGGAGAAAATACAATTTTATGGCTCAAGGTGAGAGGAACGCCCCACAGTCTGTAATGTGAGAGTAACAGAGGAGGTGAGGGAGTAACAGAGGGTATTGTTTTCAGAGAGATATTGTTTCTGAAAACACATCAATTAAAAAAATAAAAAAGATTTTCAGTGACAACAGCCAGAAATGGAAAAATATAAATGAAATATTCAGCGCACAGCCATGGAAGGCTTCTAATGTGATGCTTGTTTTCAGGAAAAAAGAAGTTGTAATTTAGCTGTCATATTGGCTCAATATGGAAACCAAAGAGGAAACATACATAATGTAATCATGCAAATTAGCCAATGCTAATTAGGTGTCTTAGTGCCTGATGGAAATTTAATGAGCTGTGACTATTCTGCCTGTTACCTTTACTCTGCATTTTCATGGATAGCTGTTTTTCCTAGAGAATTCAATATATTGTTTTTGTGATGTAATGGGAGAAGCAAATAAGGATTAAGGTAGCTGATAAAGACAGATAGTTACATTTTGGGGGCGATCTTATGTAGATTTTTCAGGCTGGACATTTAAAAACAATCTATTGCTAAGCATGGAATTAAGAACAATTTGAATATTAGGCATTAGATCTTATTGTTCTATAGGCTTCCCAGGTAGTGCTAGTGATAAAGAATGTGCCTGCCAATGCAGGAGACATAGGGGATTTGGGTTCGACTGAAGCAACTACCGCACAATTGCACTCATCTCACATACTAGTAAAGTAATGCTCAAAATTCTCCAGGCCAGGCTGCAACAATATGTGAACTGTGAAATCCCTGATGTTCAAGCTGGTTTTAGAAAAGGCAGAGGAACCAGAGATCAAATTGCCAACATCCGCTGGATCATCGAAAAAGCAAGAGTTCCAGAAAAACATATATTTCTGCTTTATTGACTATGCCAAAGCCTCTGACTGTGTGGATCACAATAAACTGTGGAAAATTCTGAGAGAGGTGGGAATACCAGACCACCTGACCTGCCTCTTGAGAAATCTGTATGCAGGTCAGGAAGCAACAGTTAGAACTGGACATGGAACAACAGACTGGTTCCAAACAGGAAAAGGAGTGCATCAAGGCTGTATATTGTCACCCTGCTTATTTAACTTATATGCAGAGTACATCATGAGAAATGCTGGACTGGAAGAAACACAAGCTGGAATCAAGATTGCCGGGAGAAATATCAATAACCTCAGATATGCAGATGACACCAGCCTTATGGCAGAAAGTGAAGAGAAGCTAAAAAGCCTCTTGATGAAAGTGAAAGAGGAGAGTGAAAAAGTTGGCTTAAAGCTCAACATTCAGAAAACAAAGATCACGGCATCCGGTCCTGTCACTTCGTGGGAAATAGATGGGGAAATGGTGGAAACAGTGTCAGATTTTATTTTTTTGGGCTCCAAAATCACTGCAGATGGTGACTGCAGCCATGAAATTAAAAGACTTACTCCTTGGAAGGAAAGTTATGACCAACCTAGATAGTATATTCAAAAGCAGAGACATTACTTTGCCGACTAAGGTCCGTCTAGTCAAGGCTATGGTTTTTCCTGTGGTCATGTATGGATGTGAGAGTTGGACTGTGAAGAAGGCTGAGCGCTGAAGAATTGATGCTTTTAAACTGTGGTGTTGGAGAAGACTCTTGAGAGTCCCTTGGACTGCAAGGAGATCCAACCAGTTCATCCTGAAGGAGATCAGCCCTGGGATTCTTTGGAAGGAATGATGCTAAAGCTGAAACTCCAGTACTTTGGCCACCTCATGCGAAGAGTTGACTCATTGGAAAAGATTCTGATGGTGGGAGGGATTGGAGGCGGGAGGAGAAGGGGACGACCCAGGATGAGATGGCTGGATGGCATCACTGACTCGATGGACGTAAGTTTGAGTGAACTCCGGGAGTTGGTGATGGGCAGGGAGGCCTGGCATGCTGCGATTCATGGGGTCGCAAAGAGTCGGACACAACTGAGCAACTGAACTGAACTGAACTGAACTGAAGCAACTTAGCATGCTTCTTGTTCTAGTTTACACCTTAGTGTGATACTGAGATAAGATGAATGAAATAGTCATTTGGTAAACTAAAGAAATAAATAATTTGACCTATATGACAACACAAGCGATCCTTGTCCCATTACGATTAAATATTGTTGTTGTTTAGTTGCTCAGTCGTGTCCAATTCGTGATCCCATGGACTGTAGCCCACCAGGCTCCTCTGTCCATAGGATTTTCCAGGTAAGAATACTGAGTGGGTTGCCATTTCCTGCTCCAGGGGATCTTCCTGACCCAGGGATCGAACTCCCATCTCCTGCATTGGCAAGCAGATTCTTTACCACTGAGCCACCAGGGAAACCCATGATTAAATACAAGAATTGGTTATTGAATTGAAATCAGGTTCCTGTTCTGGGGAAGAGAGAAGGGCAACAAGATCTAGGATGGGCACACACAGCACTTTAACTGCAAATATCACCAGTGTTAACAGGCAGAGTTGGATGATGGGTACATAGTGTGTTTTATATTCTCCTTTACATTTTTCTGTATATGTAAAATCCTTAACTTTTTAAAAAATTAGTAATCAACTATCAGAGAGCTATACTTCAGTTTACTGAAGTTTGGAGAAATATAACAAATCTGCTAGTAAAAATGGTGATATCAGTAGACAAATGAACTTATTGAAGTCAGAACTAGGTCACAAAATAGACTGCTATACTAAGAGTAAACCGATTCATTGAAACCCTGTTTCAGTGGTAATATCTCAGTATGTGCACAAATTATTAAGGAGAGAATTTAGAACATTTCTTAGTTTTTAATATTTCTTATTTAACCCATTGTTCCTTTCAGAAATAAATTTGATGTTGACTTACCAGAATTTTCCATGAAATCAACTCCATTGGCAGTTATAGGTGGCACACAGATATTTGTGATTTCCTACAAACAATGTGCAAAAAATATATTTAAAAATTAACCAGATTTCACCAATATAAGTGAAATACACTCCCTTTTAAATGGAGACATTACAAGAATTCCAAATTCTTGCAGGAGTAACCATTTTTATGATGTGACATCTGAAGAGCTAAGGTCCTAAAAGGCTCCGTTCATTTCAGCACTTGATGGTCCTTGATGGTCAGGAGTCTTATTTTTTATACCCCTCTACCCCCTTTTCTATGTAGCATGTAAATTGAATTTTGCTCTGTATGAGTGAAGTAAATGTTTTATAAAGTGGATCTTCACCTTGTCTTCAGGTTGGGCTCCTTCGATTCCCCACGGGTGAATTGTTCCTTCTGAACCATCCGGCACTGGGACAAATCCACCGGTCACTCCTCCAATAGGACCTGCCCCACAGTCACAGGTCAGCAGCAGGAGGAGAGCCACTAGTATGAAGGAAAACAAAATATCAGAACATTTGAATCACTTGGAAATGACTTGACAGGGCGATTGTTGGAAACATTACAGAGAAATACAGTATCTTTAATGCTTATGGAAAATCTAATAGAAAGCAAGATTAATTTCTACAAGGTAAAATTTTATAAACTAAGCATACTAAAATTTCACAAAATTATGAAACTGAAGGAGACAGATCATTCTTGTGACCTATATATTTTCTTAAAAGAGGCACTGTTTGATGAATGATAAAAGTGGTCATTCATTTCCTCAATTATTTTCTATATTTTTATTATTATCGCTTTTATTTGTACATATTGAAGCTCAGTATACGATGTGGGGTGAATACACACCTGAATAGTCAAGATTTTAGGTGGGCATTATAATGATATGGTAATCTGGTCTCTAAACATCTCTTTATAGAACAGCCATTAACCTACAAACTCCCCCTGCAACTGATGATCTAATATCATTACACCCTTAATGGTGACTTAGGAATCCTTAGCTTGGAGGGGCCTTCCTGCCTGGGTAGTTATCATTCTCTCTGTGCAGATAGGTCACATCTTGGCAATAAAGATTAGCATCATTCTCAGGCTAATAGGCCAAGAAAGAAATGAAACACTTCCCAGGCTGGGAGGTTGATGACCCCACTTCCACCTCTGCCCTGCTTGCTGGATGTTTGTGTCCGACTGAGTTTGTGTCTGATTCTTGTGATCCCATGGACTGTAGCCTGCTAGGCTCCTCTGTCCATGGGATTCTCCAGGCGAGTATACTGGAGTGGTTTGCCATTTCCTTCTCTAGAGGATCTTCCCGACCCAAGAATCTAACCTGGGTCTCCTGCATTGCAGGCAGATTCTTTAGTGACTGAGCTATGAGGGAAGTCCTGCCCTGCAGAAGGAAGACACTAAATCCTAGTCTGAATTCTTTCACTTACTGGCAGCTTAGTGAGGGGTTTAAGAGTATATAGTCTCTGGAATCAGTCTTCTAGGGTTTGAATTTTGGCTTCACCATTCACCAGCTGGACAAATTACATCATCTTTTCTTGCCTCCATTAACTATCCTAAGAATGGGAGGATATATAGTATCATAGATTGTTGTGAGGATTATGAGTTAATGAAGATAAAGGATGGTATTGAGTGCCATGAGGACTCCCCAGTATTGTTTGAATGAGATACATCAGTTATACAAATTAGGTCAGTTACATATATATATACATATATATATATATATGTAAATACATGATGAAAAAATTAGCCCAAGTATATAAAATAAAATAAGTTGACAAAGCACATTTTCTCAGAATTTAACATAATGTTCATATAAATGATACCTTTAAAGGCTTTCTTTATTGCCATCCTCAATTCTATGACTTAATTAAATGTATGGGAAGGGTTGAATATTTTAAGTGGGCAAATTCGTTTTGAAAAGTGATGAATATATATATGTATGGTCAGTATTTTTAGATGAGTATAACAGTCTTTTAGAAGTCTTGTTGATCATTGTATGTACGATATGTATTCGATTTTTATATACACATCCAGAGGAAGTTTTTCAAAGTGTTGACTGTGTTTCCACAGAAACGTGTATGTTCTGTCCACAAAATTCAAGATATGATCTTTTGCAAATGGTAGGATCACATGAAGCAAATATGACTGTGGGAATATCACAGTATATTTCCTCTGACTGCCATCCTGAGCTACAATCTCAAATGCATAGTAGCCTAGAGGATATATCTGTACCTCAAAATTCAACATTTCAAAATCAGATTTATGGTTGCCACCCTACTTATCTGCACTTCATCTGATATTTTCAATTTCATTTAATGGTTTCAGTAGCAACTGAATTCAGTGGTTTATCTGGACTTCTCATCCATTCATTCTATCCATTAGTCTCCAGATCTTCTCCATTTACTCCAACTGTGCCTCACATACATATTTGTTCCTTTCCAGTCTTATGCCGTGGCTCAAAACCTGGCCTCCATCATCCCATGTGAGCTATAATATTACAATAACCCCCTAACTGTTCTTCCCTTTTTAATTTGCAGTACACACTGCTGTCAGTGTTATCTTTCTAAAATACAAATAAAGTCATGTTGGTCTTTTATTCAGATATTCTCAGCAACTCTCCCTCTCGGAATGGAACTTGTCTTATATCCCTGGGTATGGTCCAGTGTCTCCTAGTTTATAGCCTATGGGAACTTGAATAGAATTTGTTGTATCCTACTATTGTGTGAAAATTGTATGAATCTTAATTATGTTGAATTGGTTCCTAGTGCTTTTCAGGTCTACTCTGTCCTTCTATATTTCTGTACATTTTGTTAGTTTTTGAGAGTTTGATATTGCAACTCTAAAAATCTTCATTTACCTACTTAAAAAATAATTGTCATATGTAGTGGAACTATAACAGAAACATATGTATCTAAATACAAATAACTTTGTCTTTTCCAACTCTCTCCTGTAAATGTGTTATCATACTTTCATAATTTAAAAACATAAAAAAGAAAGAAAAAAATACATGTATGTAAATTCCCTTAATGTGTTCAGTAAACTTCATCATATTAAGTTTGAGCCTTAAAGGAGTGTATTTTCAGGTGAAAAGCTGTTTTGAGGAAATTCTGGATTAAGCAACAACTTCTCAAAGTGCGATATATTTATATGCATTGTAAAGCTCAAAGCTTATGCTATCTTAGAATTTTTCCTAAATTTTTTTGGTCAGGACTCTATTGTATTTTAGAATTTCATGAGACTTGTAGAGGGAATAGACATTTTAGAAAGTGCTGCGATCTTGGATAAAGTCATTATTTTGACCGTGAACACTACAGGCAGTGTGTAGACTGTCTGTGCTTTCTTTTCGCCTTTCTTTGATTCTCTGGTGCTGGTTTCTGTATGTCTAACATACATGACCTGCTCTGCTGTATTATAAATATAGATTGTTGGCGAGTCACTTGTTAACTTTAAGCATTTCTGGTTCTTCCTGAAAATGTCCACGCACCCCCCGGCCCCACCTCACCCTGTGAGCTCTGCCTCTAATACAACTGCAGAGATGCTTTGTCCGTGCACATGCTACCATCCCCGTGGCATACTCACACAGCAGCAGCAAAAGGCCGAGGAATAGCAGGCCGATGGCGGCAGCCCCCATCCGAGACCCCTCTCTAACAGTTTTAGGGCTGCTGGTCGGAGGCGCACTTTGACAGATGTCCCTGTAGTCACACTGGCAGACTTCCAGGGTCAAGCTCTCTGGTGTCGCGCACCGCCTCCCCTCACCGTCCGTGACCACGATGGAGATTCTGTACACTCCGGGAGAGACTGGCTGTGGGGCTGTGAGGAGTGCGGACGTAGCTGTAGGGGAACCGTCAAACACGTCAGCGGTAGGACAAGGTGACTCTGGCTCTTAAAACTACTTCTTGTTTTGGATGAATAGGGCCGCAATTGACACATCACTGTTACAAATAGTAGGGTGAGACTGGAGCAGTTATGAGGGCTGTTGGGGTTCAGTTGGGTATACATTATTTCAGAAAAGAGCAAGCGATTCATTTACAAAGGACTTGAAGTGGCCCGATGGTCACTTTTGTTGTTTTTCAGTCGCTAAGTCATGTCCAGCTCCTTTGCAACAGAGAAGCCTGGCGGCCTACAGTTCATAGCATTTCCCAAGCAAGAATACTGGAGTAGGTCACCACTTACTTCTCCAGGGGATCTTCCCGACCCAGGGATTGAACCTGTGTTTTCTGCTTGGCAGGCAGGTTCTTTACCACTGAGCCACCTGGGAAGCCCTGCTGGTCACTATGAAATCTAAAAAGAGAGAAGATTCTTATTATGTTTAATGGCTTTTTCTATGAGATTCCTGGAAAACATAGGAAATGTGAAATTAGCATGATAAAAGTTAGGAGAAAAGTAAGGATGGATTAACTCTTGCCCATTGGCTTATGAGTTTGAGAATTTCAGCCTACCATGCTTTCAAGATTCCTGACTAGTTACAGACTAGGGGCAACCTTGAGCAGGCTGACCCCTCCAGTATTTCATGTCTGCTGACAGCCTGGCCAGTTAGGAAAAGTTTATGTATTTAGAAATCTAAACAGCTCAGCAGTAAAATAGGTGCCTGACTGTAATCTTTTCATTATTTATTTATTTTGGTCTACTGAGGAGATACAGATAAAAAATTGAAAATATAAAAATATCCAATAATTAGAGTCCGCATGAGAAAAACAGAAAATTTTAAATAGTGCTAATATCTTATATTGTTCCTTTTCTGAAGACAGAGGAAATTCATGAGGATAGGACGTCATCTTCATTGCAAAGAATTTTTAAAATTGGACATGAGTTTGAGTGAACTCTGGGAGTTGGTGATGGACAGGGATGCCTGGCATGCTGCAGTTCATGGGGTCGCAAAGAGTCGGACACGACTGAGTGACTGAACTGAACTGAATATCTTATATTGTTCCTTTTCTGAAGACAGAGGAAATTCATGAGGATAGGACATCATCTTCATTGCAAAGAATTTTTAAAATTACTCTTGGAAAGGACCTGCTCCCAAATGGACTCCCTCTTAACCTTCTGGAAATATAAAGAAGCAGCAGTTTTCATTTGTGGAAGCAGCTTTACAATTACTCACCATCTGTTCCTGAGATACTCCATGCAACTGGAAGTTTTACGCTTTGCCCTTCCACCGAAAATTCATAGGGGCCAGCATATTTATCCCTTTGCAGTGGTGAAGCTCTGACAACCACGGAAGGTGATGAACTACAGACTACTTCCTTTTCCAGGGCAATTGTTGGACAATTTTCATTAAAATCAGGTACATAGACAATTATGGTGCCTGTAGAAGTTTTACCAGTGTTTTCTATAAGAATAACATTTTAGAGTTAGAGAACTATCCAGAGCAAGTTGTGCAAAACAAAGAAACAAATAAGCCCATAAAATTTCTCTCACATGCATGGACTTCTCTGGTGGCACAAGTGGATAAGAATCCACCTGGCAGCGCAGGGGACATGGGTTTGATCACTGGTCGAGGAAGACACCACATGCTGTGGAGTAACTAAGCCCGTGCACCTCAACTACTAAGCTTGTGCTCTAGTGCCTGTGAGTTGCAACTACTGAGCCCTCATGCTACAACTACTGAAGCTGAGAGCCTGTGCTCCGCAACAAGGGAAGCCACCACAATGAAAATCCCGTGCACCACAGCTAGAGAGTAGCCCCTGCTTGTTGCAACTAGAGAAAGCCTGAGTACAGCAAAGAAGACCCAGTGCAATCAGAAGTAAATAAATAAATATTAGAAAAAAATTATCTCATGTGCACCAGATTAGTGTGTGTACTCATGAAATTGTGTCTGTTATTCCTGCAAATAAAAAGATGTCACCCAATTTCTGTACCTTGTTAAAAGGAAATCTAATTATCAGCTTGGCTGCTGTCTTTAATTAGTAGCTTGTTGTTGTTCAGTCACTAAGTCATGTCTGACTCTTTGTGACCCCTTGCACTGTAGCCCACCAGGCTCCTCTCTCCATGGGATTCTCCAGGCAAGAATACTGGAGTGGGTTGCCATTTCCTTCTCCCGGGGATCTTCCCGACCCACAGGTGGAATCCTGCATTAGCAGGTGGATTTTTTACCTCTGAGCCACCTTAATTAGTAGCATCAGCTATTAATTCAAAGTTATTGGAACCAAGACCTTTAAGGTGATAAATTCCACTGATTATAAATGAAATCAACATAAAAATAATAGGTTTATTAAATATATTCTAGTGCACGAGCCCAGACTATGTGGAAGATTTCTGCTTTTAAAGCTTGAGCCAAAATATTTGGAATAAACTATGATTTATTTTTATTACCCAAGATATAAGATCTCTCAGTGATGGGATTAAGAATTACTTCTGTTGTTTCCCTTAGTGCTCTTTTCTGTTTTTCCAGATAATATGATTTTTTATTTTATTTTTATGTTTGCTGAGATTGCCTTGAGTATAAATTAATTTTACACTTAGGGAAGCACATAGTCAATGTGCTTTGACCAGGTGCTTCATTTAGAAGATTTTTCAGAAGATTTTTCCTGTTCTGTGATATAAGCATATAAGTCTCTGTAAGTAAGTCACTCTGTGTGTAAGTAAGTCACTCTGTGTGTAAGTAACTCACAAAGGCACCTCACATTTGAGCTGAGCTTCCCTGATAGGCTTTCTGTATCAATCTTTGTCCACATTCTCAAGTCAAGAAATTCTTGCGCCAACCACAGCAAGCAGTAGGACTAAACCCAGAATTCACTGGTCCAGCGAACTCCATTGAGAACCTAGGATGCTCAGTCGTTGCCTAGGTTTAGCCACCTCAGACTTAAGACCCAAGGCCCCTAAGGTAATCAACTTTATCTAGTGATAAAGGTTCTTCCCTGGTGTCTCAGTGGTAAAGAATCTGCCTGCGCCTCAGGAGACGCAGTTTCGATCCCTGGGTCAGGAAGATCCCTTGGAGAAGGAAATGGCAACCCACTCCAGGATTCTTGCCTGGGAAATTTCATGGACAGAGGAGCCTGGTGGGCTACAGTTCATGGGGTTGCAAAGAGTTGGACACGACTGAAGTGACTTAGCACATATGCATGCAGTGATAAAGGTAATGTGTTAGTAATCAAAAGCATCTATTCATAAAGAAATGCCAATTGGAATAATATTTTTTTCTTACCATCTATGGCCAGAACCTCAGCTGTGATTGTCTTGTTAACTATGAAAGTAACGTCTTGATCAATGTTTTTGACAAATTTGATTTCAGCAGTTTTTGAATCAATCGTTAGCAAACCACCATCATTACGTCCCAAGACATATCTGTTTTGTAACAGAAAACAGTAAGTTTTTTTTCAAACATGGAATGTTACCTATTTAATGAAAATGACTTATATTTAATGTATTTCCATAAGACTCTGAAATATGCTTTTTAAAAAGCAGCAGAAAATTAACATATTAGCATAGACAAGGAGTATTTCATAAGCCTTGAGAATATGTTAGCCTGGGTTTTAAATTTTCTGCTCTGCTCAGTAAAATAACTGTCCTTGTTCTTTATACTATAGCAGCAACTTTTCATGGTGTTTTATTATTTTAGGCACCATGCTTTGTAGGTACTGTTCTATGTCTGACTACACCATGGTCTTCTGGTGAAATTCTACTTTTTTAAGGCTCAACTGAAAGTTTGCATGACACTTTTTCTAGATCTCACTAGACAGGCTGTCATTCTTCACTTCCACTTTCACTTATGTTTTTGCTACCTTAGCTCCTAGCACATCTCTTCTTGAGTTATATAGGTCCTTGAGTTGGTTACCATTGTATCTCTTTACATTCTTGGCATAGAGTAGTTTAGATATTATTTTGCAGTAGTTTATAAATTAAAACTAGTCAAGGTAAACAGCAAGATCCTACTGTCCAGCCCAGGGAATTATATTCAATATCCTGTGATAAACTGAAATGGAGAATATGAAAAAGATTATATCTGTATAACTTAGTCACTTTACTGTACATAAGAAATGAACACAACATTGTAAACCAACTATACTTCAATAAAATTAAGAGAAACTTCATCAAGGAATAACGAGATATTAAGTTATTCTCACCTGACAAATGAGGCAACTTCGCCAGTGTCTTCATCAATGGCTTGATAGGTTCCCAGGACATAATTGATCAACTGTCTACTACTTACGCCTTTTTGGACAGTAAATATCTTGGAAGAAGGACGGAATGTAATTCCTTCCCTCACATTTATTACTTCAACTATGAGTGGGGTTGACTGGACTTGGTATTGAGAGATTACGGATTGGTGAAATTCAGCTTTGTTTTTGACGGCGATACCAAGTTGCATGCTTTGTACTTGTTCATAATCTAGAGACTAGAGTAAAAATAAAAATAGAAGGAAAGAGGTGTCACAAAAATATGATCAGGTAAGAGGACCAGAGAACTCTATGTTATGTGCTATGAATGAATCCTTTATTTCTATACAGCAAAATAATGCTCTGATGAGGGTCCTTCAGAATTTTTCGCTTATGAAACCTCAGTTTGGTGACTGATACTTATGAAGCACAGTTACTTCTTTTAAGACTAACAAAACACCTTTACAGTTTCTTTAGGCTGTGTGATGCATTGGAAAGAATTCCAAATTTGTTGTTGTTGCTTGGTTTGAATCCTGGTTCTGCTTCTTAATAGCTGTGTGACTCAGGGCACAATATTTTAATATCTCTGATCCTCAACTATTTACTTCTGAAAAAGAAAAAAAACTCTTACCTCATCAGATTGTTGTAAGGACTGAACAAATTACAGCCTACAATACATTCCTGCAAATGGTACCTACATCCACTCCCAGAATAGTGAATTCTGTGCAGTGGATATAGTGGATTCATGTGCAGTAATATCTTTCCTGACTTAAAAAAATTCAGAGACGACAAATTATCTTACTAAACTTGGTTGGCACATAGGCTTCTGTAAAGCAGTGAGAGTGTGGCCCACCAACTCTCCATAGAACCATTTTCATATGGTCTTATGTGTTCACTATTTGTTTGACTCTTATATTGAAGTGGCACACGTCAAGGCCAGAGATATCCCACGATAGCTGTTTTCATTCACTAGTAAATTTTCTAAGGGCGATGGGATAAGGAAATGTTCATTTTGGTTACATTGGAGTATAACTGAAAATAAGGTATGAGATCTAGATTTGAGTTTTAATTTGGCAGTGACTGGTTTGGTGGACTCAAGTGTTTCCTAGTGGAGAGGAAGAGAAAGATGCTCAAACTGGTCATTATAATGTAAGGGCTAAGTGACAAAAGAGATGGTAGAGTCTCTCTGTGAAGGCGAGTGAAGACTTGTACTTGAGAAAAATCAGGAAAGGCTTCCTAGAGGTTTTTGTGCAAGCGTTTCAGGGTGAGGAAGAGTCATTCAGGCAGAGTAAATGCCAGATTTAGCAGAAGGTGATAGGGAGCTGGTGATAGTGAGAGGCCTGGGGTACAACTCTGAGGGGGTTGAAGGTCATCTCCAAGGCCAGCAGGTGGTCATCAACCCTGGCTCCATATTAGAGCCCCCTGAGGAGCTGCTCGGCCTTCCCTGAAGACAAACTGGCAACCGCTCCTGTGTTCCCACGGGTTAGGAGAAGCGGCAGCGGATTCAAAGGGACAGTCTAACTGGGGGCCATTTTCACAGCCAGTGAGAACAAGGAAAGTTTTTAAGGGGGAGTAATTGGTCCAAACTGTTTTCAGAAGAATGTGGTAGACAGAGAATGACAGGGGGTAGACACAGGAGGTGGGGGTGAGGAAGTCTACCAGGAGGGATTGCCAGCATCTCGAAGAGAGGGAGGCAAGGCCGGCGCAGCACAGGCCATAGGAAGGAAGGTCAGGGCCAGACTATAACAAAACCTTGCAACTGAGGAGGGCTGTAGCTCCCTCTCTGAAAAGCAGAGTAATAGGAAGTCTTACAGGGCTTCCAGCAATCTGGAATTGCAGCAGTCACCCTGTTAAGGGAATATTATGGGTCTGTCATTCTGCTGGACTCACGGAATTAAAGAGAGAACCTCATATAGTCCAATGTCCTATGCCAAGGAATGTCCTAAAACTGGTAATATTTTTCTAGTCTATACAATCAGTTCAGTTCAGTTCAGTCGCTCAGTCGTGTCCGACTCTTTGCGACCCCATGAATCGCAGCACGCCAGGCCTCCCTGTCCATCACCATCTCCCGGAGTTCACTCAGACTCACAACCATCGAGTCCGTGATGCCATCCAGCCATCTCTCCTGGGTTGTCCCCTTCTCCTCCTGCCCCCAACCCCTCCCAGCATCAGTCTTTTCCAATGAGTCAACTCTTCACATCAGGTGGCCAAAGTACTGGAGCTTCAGCTTTAGCATCATTCCTTCCAAAGAAATCCCGGGGTTGATCTCCTTCAGAATGGACTGGTTGGATCTCCTTGCAGTCCAAGGGACCCTCAGGAGTCTTCTCCAACACCACAGTTCAAAAGCATCAATTCTTCAGTGCTCAGCCTTCTTCACAGTCCAACTCTCACATCCATACATGACCACAGGAAAAACCATAGCCTTGACTAGACGGACCTTAGTCGGCAAAGTAATGTCTCTGCTTTTGAATATGCTGTCTAGGTTGGTCATAACTTTTCTCCCAAGGAGTAAGTGTCTTTTAATTTCATGGCTGCAGTCACCATCTGCAGTGATTTTGGAGCCCGAAGAAATGAAGTCTGACACTGTCTCTACTGTTTCCCCATCTATTTCCCATGAAGTGATGGGACCAGATGCCATGATCTTCGTTTTCTGAATGTTGAGCTTTAAGCCAACTTTTTCACTCTCCTCTTTCACTTTCATCAGACATAAATAGGTTTATGTTATTTCAGATGAAGGGTCTGTTGTAACCAAGTCTGTTAAATGGAAGTTTTACTCAATTGTTTATTTTGCAAACTTAGTTTATATGTTCCCATTTTCTAGAAAAAGTTGCCGTTTTTCCCTTCCAAGGACTGTAGCAAATCCATTTAAAGTAAGTTGACAAATTCACGAGCCACTATTCCATGTATTCTTGTCTGTTCCTGAGTTTAAGTCAGCAAATGTTTTACTTTCTTGTGCTTCAAACAGGCACACTGATAAATATATGTCTACTAGTGTGTTTGTGTTTCTGTAGAAAGGATGATAGTTTGGAAGGAAATAAATCAACATGTTAAGAAAAGTCTCCTTAGGAAATGGGGCTGTGTTTTCAAAATTCTCTCTACTTTTGTGTATTTTTTATATTTTCTGTAGAGAAGTGGTATTATTATTTGTAAGTGAATAAAGTTTATTTATGACAGTTTCGGCTAATATAAAGTAACAGTTTTGGTTAATACAGAATGTTTTTCCCCCTGAAAGGAAATCAGACCTTACCTTAACTACTTGCAGGATACCTTCGTTAGTTTGGGGATCAGTTTGTATTTCAAACCAATTCCCTTCATTTCCAGAGGTAAAGAAGAACTCTGCAAGCCAATTATCAGTGAACTCTTCGTCCAAATCTATTACTTGAAATCGAAGCAACTCAGAACTTAAAGTGTTTTCTTTAATACGTGCTAAATACTAGAAAAAAGCAGAATTTAAGTTTCGATGTCAGGTTTTTATCTAAAAGAATTATATTCATTCTGAATGGCATTAGTCATTAATTCCCAAATTATGTATTGCCTCTTTGCTGGTCCCTAAATTCTTATCTTTTACAATAGCTTATTTTAAAAGAAAAATGCAGAGAATGTAACTAAAAGCCAGCAAGCCAGCAAATCCTGAATTACGGTGGTAAGGTATAACATTTTATATATATATATATATATATATATATATATATATACACATACATACATATAATTATTTTATAATTATGTTTTAAATTATTTTTCAAGGAATGAAAGGCATACCTGTGATTCTCTGAATGTTGGGAAATTATCATTGACATCTTTCACTTTAATGCTACATTCACACTGAGTTGATAGTCCTTCTCCATCTCTGTCTGCACCACTCACAACCAGGCGATAGCTGCTAACTTGCTAAATTTGGAGAAAAAAAATAAAGAAAAATGATTAATCTCTAGTGTCAGGGATATGAATGACAACTTCTTGTTTCCTATGGGAAGGAAGTGAAAATATTTAAATTTATGGTTCACTCTCTAGAAGGACCACATGCACTTTCATTGTCCACCGTAGACGAAGCCTGTGGGGCACATGCCCCACGTGGGAGGAAGTCTTTATGGGGCTGATACAAGTTTTCTCTTTTGTGAGCTTCTCAGGGCAGGAAAGTGCACTAAGAGCAAAAATGGACAATGAGGATGGTACTCTGTTTATCTGAGGGAACCTCATTTATAGAGCTTCCTTGCTGGTCTGTTCAGAAAATCATTTGTGTAAAAGTAATACAGATTCTGATGGGGTCTTGTGTGTTGTTGGAGATGTGTTGGTAGAACACTGGAAAAGAGAGAGTAAGGGGATTCTTTTTTCTTTTTCCCTTGTGGCCGCTCCATGTGGCTTGTGGGACCTTAGTTTCCTAACCAAGGATTGAATCCGAGTTGCTCAGCAGAGAGAGCATGAAGCCCTACCATTGGACCATCAGGTAATTCCTGGGGATTCTCTAGTGTTCTAGAAACAGGAGTAAAATGGAAAGAAGTCAGGAGAAAAAGCACGGCATCAGAGAAGGCTTTATTCCAGATACAAATTTCTCCTTAGGAAATTTCCTTTTCCTCCGTCACATGAGGGATTAGCCCCAGTTCAGTCTCTGTCCGTGGATACAATACCTTCTCTTATTCCCTCAGTTTAACTTCCATGGATATGGGATACTCATTTGTTGAGGTACAATTGATTGTGCAGGTCTCAGACACACAACCCACCCCAGCAAAATCACAGTAGGATGCGATGAGCTTCCCTCAGTTGGGTCAGTTGAATCCAGAGAACCCCTCTTCCTTTCCTCTTTCATTCTTAGGTAGAAGGGAGTCACCTCTCTTGGGTTTCTTACAACTGAATCCTGAGTTATTGAATGCTCCCAAGTGCCTTGCTTTACCTCTCGATCAAGTGAACTGGTCAAAGTGCGGACTTCCCCCGTGTGTCTGCTTAGGAGGAACATGGGTGTGCTTGCAGGTTCCTGAGAGATGATTTTGAAGGCAATTTTAGAGTTCAAGTGGTTCGGTTCATCTGCGTCTGTGGCATTTAGGATCATCACCAGTGAGTCTAGGAGTACAGAAGTTCATTAAAGACTATGTAAAGATTGACATTATGTTCACGTTAAATATCCAACACAATTTCAAATTGATCTTTGTCTTTTAAGATCTTAAAACTATCTGTGTGCCAAAAAACTACATGTTACGTGCAATATCTCTTAGTCAGGTGACTGAGTCAGTTGACCTGTGCTGCCTTCCATAAAAATCCTCCACTTCTCACTAAGCCTTGGTTGGTTGTGTTGAGGTTGAGACTGTTTTGTCTTCATCTTTTTACCCTTGCTGAATGGCTTTATGGTTCTCTCTTTCCCCCCAATTATCCATGTAAGGAGTGTGTCTCTGTCTTTTATAATCTAAGAAGGCCCAGCTGATGCATCTGGGTTGTCTAAAGCCACCTCTTCAGCTTTGTGACTAGAATAAGCTTTGACTTGATAACACAACCACAACCTAGAAGTACAATGGCAGTGGATAAGTAGCTCAATCATAAATATTAGCAAGGAAGACTCAGACTGTCTTCATGAATTTTTCTACAAAACTACTGATGAAACTAAGAGAATAAAATGATGTACTATAATGATGCTTGTATCTGAAGTTAAACAAAAATAATTAAAAGTGGTAGTTACTGCAGAAGACTTACTCGAAGCACTATTTTCTTCAATTTCACCCTGGAATATGCTTTGTGAAAATACTGGAGCATTGTCATTTATATCTAAAATTTTGACCGTTAGTATAAGTGGTTTTTCTACCTCTTGTCCTAGGGTGTTAAGAGCACGACACGTAATCTAGAAAAGGAGAGGACATGTTAATGAATGTTCTACAACATCAGTTTGCTTATTATTAAAACTTGTCGAGATAAGGCCTCTCCTTGCATATACAGTACTTTTGTGCAAAGAGGAAAAATATTTTTCCCAAAGAGGAGACAAAGTAGGAAAGTGTCTTCTCTGGGTAGACTAGTTGTCCAAGTTGCCCCTTCTTGTGGGCTGGTACTGTGTCTCCTGTTAGCCTGAAAGTCTTGGCCAGAAGCATGCTGGAGTTCAGTGTTCATTCACCCTCCTGGGTTGTTCCTTCAGGGGCACAACCTTCAGAGGCTCTTTGTTTTATTTGTTTTTTTACTTTTACGCTGCACATTGCAGCCTGTGGGATTTTAGTTTCCCAACCAGGGATTGAACCTGCGGCCCCTGCAGTGGAAGCCCAGAGTCCTGACCACTGGATCACCAGGGACATCCAAGGAGGGCTCTTTGTTATTTGACCGTGGATGGATTCACGCACTGATATCCTTCTAGATTAACGTTCTAAAGTCACTGCCACAAGGGAAAGGGTGGCTGATATCGAGGATGCACACTTACCTGGAAGCTGGGGGTTACTTCTCTATCAACTATGGCCGTTATGTTAATTTCTCCAGTGTTTTTGTCAATGACAAAGATTCCAAAAGGGGGCTGATCAATTCCTACTCCAGAGATGTGGTAGGTAATTTTTTGGGTTGCTTCGAAGTCTGATGTAATCTGCAGCCCAAAATACCCAAAATGTTAAGGTGATCATCACTCAGGCCTCTTCCTTCCCACTGTGCTCCACACTCTCAAGTCATCTGTTCATTTTATTCATGCTTTCTGACACTGTGTTGTTTATTTTTTTGCCTTGGTAGCTACTAGGAATATGAAATAAATTCAAATTGTTTCCTCTGTTGGCCAGTATGGACCAATGTGCCTTAACCTTTCCAGCCTTAGAATATTTGCCCAGATTGTGGTCATCATGGTGATGTTAAAAGGTTGAGAGAAAGTCAAGGACACCTAATATTGACAAGCCTGCTACTGAATGCCTCCTTGCTTAGCAGATAACACTAAAAAAAAACACAAAAAGACATTTAGTTTTAAATAGGAGAAGCTGGAGAAAAAAGTGGAAAGTGATAGTATGCTAAGTGTTTAAAATATTAGAATGAATTGCTTTTATTATTAATCTTTAAATTTTTAATAGGGAAAATTTCAAGTGTATTATAAAGTTAGAATGTATAATGAACCTGATATATCTCATCACCCAGCTTCAAAGGTTCTGAATACATGGCCAATCCAATGCTGATTGTCAACCATCTTTAATTATCTTATTGCTGTTTGCTATGATTTCAAATCTACTTTTTTGTTTTTATCTAGGAATAGAGTTGCTTTGTTTTAAGAGTGTAGTTGTTTGCATTGAGGAAGCTGTCAGGATATTGCTGTGGACGTCTGTGACTGTCAATATACATTCAGCCCAGCTCTCGCTGAGCAACACTGGGGCTTATTGATTCAAGCGTGTGGAGAAGTCACTATGGCTGGGAGACATTTAAGCTTTAAATAGGAAGTTTATGAGGACTTCTTGAGAGTGTTCAGTTTGGGCAAGGCAACTCTTAGCTGATCTAAATGCCTCTCTGAAGAACTTGGGGCATTAGCTCCTGCCTGGGCAAGGCATCTTTTGCCTGGCAGTGGTGAAAACTGTAATCTTGCTTGCCACGACCTCTGTTCCCTAGCAGCGTGCTCTAGTGATAAGGGACTTTTGCTTTGGCACTGGCAGCCAGACATCAGCTTGTGATTGACTAAACTGACTCTCGTGAGAACCAACTGGTAGAAAGGTCCACCTCAGCTTAATCTGGACTCTATGCCTTTAACCTCTCTTGCCGGGGACAATAGTGTGATCAATCTACACTTGACTAGGAGTATGGTATTTTTTGGTTTATTGAGAGACATTATCCTATATGTTTTTAGCTTGTGAAATTGTCATAACTCCTGCAGTGAACCCGTGTTAGATACATTATTGGTAAAGACAGTCACCTTCTCTGGGGATAATTTGCTGTCCCGAACAAAGCACTTGGCCATATACATTTTTCTCTTCATTTGCTAGAATCTGAATCCCAAAAAGCATATCCATTGAAATATATTGAAATGGCTGTTAATTATTTTTAATTACTCTGGAAGCTGTAATTCCTTCATCTTTCTCTTTTAAGTTGATATTATTAATACTATTGTATTTTTTGTGTTATTGAAAATACTAAGTTATTTGTTCTATGGACTCCTCAATCTATATTTTGCTAATTGGAATTTCTGCATTATTCTTATTTACATCTAGTACATTTATTCTCAAAAATCACATTGCTTCTGCTCGTAAGACTTACTTTGGCAATTGGATTTCTGTTCGAGTTGTCTTCTCCTTCTCTGCAGGGTCTTGCGAATTTCACCCACTCACGTTTGTATCTCCTTTTGCCTTGTTGTATTGCTGTCTCATATTCTTCGTATTGTCCTTTTGTCTTATTCAAAAAGGGATTACATTTTATTATGCACATTATTGGAAATTTTTGCTTTGAGTGTTAATTACAGACATCTAGGTTGAAGAGTCTTCTATGTTTCAAGATATTTAAGATGGTTAAATACCCAATTTTCTCTCCCTGACACTATCATGCAAAGAAGAAACAGTAAATAACTAAAACAACTACAGAGCTATATGATTTTTAATCTTAGCATTTAACCGTATTTTATATTTCCTATATATATTCCACAACATCTAACTGTTCTGAGCACAAATACCGGTTTATCTGTTGATATTTTTAAGATAAGACAAAAGAATGCATGAGGTAAGTTACAATAATGACATTGATTTATGCTAGTATTTAAGTATTATTAGGTTAGTTGTTAGAATTGTATTTTCACAATTAAATTATTTAGTATTTTACAATATTAAATAAATATTTTTCCAGTACAATTTTTAAACTAAACTATTTTAATTGCAAAAATCTTTTTCATACTTTACCTGTATTCTCAATTCTCCATGAACCAAAAGAACCACCTGTAGACATTTAAAGAAAGTCAAATTAAACATGAATTCTTCAAATAAGTAATTACATAAGATAATAATTCTGATTTTTACATTCTGCTGTTCATATTGTAGTTGTTTCTGTTTCAAGAGGGAGGGAACACAGGTATGCCTATGGCTGACTCATATTGATGTATGGCAGAAACCAGCACAACATTGTAAAGCAATTATCCTCCAATTAAAAGTAATAAAAATAGGAAAGAAGTAGATTTGGAGAAGCAGTATTCAAAGAGCAAAAAAGAAAATAGTCTTCATGTAAATAGTTCCTTCAGTTGTGTAATCTATAATCTGTAATCTATAATCTATAATCTGTAATCTATAAATTATAGAATGTTAATGATGTTCAGGAGAATCTATTGGACTTTTCAAAATTCTAACAATTGGTGCAACAACCAGACATTTCTTACCTGGCTGCTCTATAAACACTTCCCAGGAGCTATGAAAGCTATTGCTTTGGGAAACAATAGTGAGCATCATTCTAATAAGCTTCAAAAAGTACCACAGGAGATTATTAAAAGCTGTGAACTACTCTACTGACTTGGCAAAGCTGTTTTCGTTAGTTGCAATTCCAGACTAAGGCATTTTCTTAGTCATATAAAAGTTGAGAGAATGGAAAGGAGCTAGTCTAATTTAGGGAGAAGGCAATGGCACCCCACTCCACTACTCTCGCCTGGAAAATCCCATGGATGGAGGAGCCTGGTAGGCTACAGTCCATGGGGTCGCTAAGAGTCAGACAGGACTGAATGACTTCACCTTCACTTTTCACTTTCCTGCATTGGAGAAGGAAATGGCAACCCACTCCAGTGTTCTTGCCTGGAGAATCCCAGGGACGGGGGAGCCTGGTGGGCTGCCGCCTGTGGGGTCGCACAGAGTCGGACGACTGAAGTGACTTAGCAGCAGCAGCAGCAGCAGTCTAATTTAGAGAATGAAATGTAAAAGATGGGGATGTGCTATTCCAATCACAAGTACTGTTTGCTGTGGAATGCGGATTTGTGCATCTCTGCTCTACTAGTTCAATTTAAATTTGAGCTGAATTTTCCTACTGATCTAAAAGAAATAAAGATAAGATGAAGCCAGGCCAGGCTAGGTCTTCACCTTCTCAAGAGTATACAGGAGCTTCATCTGTGTCATTTTCAGTGTTGTTTTCTACCTGGAATGCATTCTTCTTACCTTCACACACTTGAATACTGTATTACTCATCATTTTAAGTTCCAACAGTCTCCATGAAACTGTCCTTACTGATGTCTCTTTTTCTAAGTTTGCAGAACACATATTCTGTACTGTGCAATTTAGCCCATAATGGTTTACCGTGATTTATTATTTCTTATGGTTTTGTGTGCATTATATGGTGTCGAGCCAAGAGAATTGCAAGCTTTCCAAATCGGTGCTTCTATATTATTTTTATTGTTTTTTGCAATCCTTACAATACGGATCCCTTAGCAGATGTTTAAAAACTGTTTTCTGACTCACTGATTAACTAATTTGAAGACAATTTGGAAGGGAAAAGATTATGAAAAATAAATCAGGACAAAAGAATTATGTTTTATGTGTCAGATGCTATTCATAGAGCTTTATGTTTACCATTTCACTTAACACAGCAGCCATCTGAAGGAGACTGTAATCTGTCTTTTAGGGATGAAGAAAAGGAGAAAACTCATGAGAAAATGAGTACTTTGCCCCCACTAACAGCCCTCGGATTTGAATCTCTGCAGCCTGACTCTAAAGTGTGCACGTCACCACTACACTAGATTCTTAAGTCAGCGTAGATAAATAGAAAATAAAAGCAAGTCATAAAAAAAAGTTATGTGATAGTCAATTTAGATTTCTTCCTGGCAAAGACTGCAGTTAATTCTGAAACAATGTAGATTTATTACTTCACTTATTTTGGAAGGCTATAATAAAGAGGCAAGTCCCAGTCTGAACCAAAGGAAAGATGATATCAGACGTAGGATGCGAGGACCCTTCCATTCTAAAAATTTCAGTGAAATCTTGATTTCAAAGGATGTTTGCTAAAATTGTCATGGAAAAGAACCATGACTTGTGGTTATAACAGGTCTCAAAATGATTTTACAGCATTGCTGCTCTTTTTTAAACAGTATCATGAGTTACTTGGGGGCTTCCCAGTGAGTACTAGTGGTAAAGAATCCACCTGCCAATGCAGGAGACATGAGAGGCAGGTTCGAACCCTGGGTTGGGAAGATCCCCTGAAGAAGGAAATGGCGACCCACTTCAGTATCCTTGCCTAGAAAGTTCCATGGACAGAGGAGCCCAGTGGACTGCAGTCCATGGAGTTGCAGAGAGTCAGACACGACTGAGTACATATGCACACATGCATTATGTGGGAGAAAAGATCAGGGCAGTGAAGTCATTGCACACCTTTCTCAGTTCCCAAGAACAACTCAGCCCCACGTGCAGGGAGGGATGGACCAGGCATGATCCCTTTTACAGGAAAACTGGAGTCATCCTGAAAATATGAATCATGTTTGTACTAGCCCTGTGGAGAATGATTCTTCTAATAGACACTAAGACAAGATTTCTGTTTTTCTGGGAAGTGAAGGAAGGACAAACCCTAAACTGTGGAAATCGAGCATTGCAGACAGGTGTTTCTTACTTGTTAGGTCATTTCTTTGACTCAGAGCCCTTAAAGAAGCTACTCAGCCAAACCTTTACTCTTTCCCATCCTCTCTTTCAAAGTCAGACCACCAGGAACGTTTTCCAATTTTGGGGAATATTGTGAAAATATAATCTTTGTTGTGTTTTTAGGAATATGGGGACAGTTACTAAGAACACTTTTGAATAATGCAGTGCTTTTTAAATATGGATTTAGACATATAGTCATAGCTTTACATTATTCCCAAGTATTTTTTTAAAAAACTTTACTATTTGAGTTAATTAGTACTTACCATGCAGCTACTTAGTTATTTTAGTTACATTGTTCGTATAATTATTTTGAATACCTAATAAATATTTCAATAGCTTCTTGACAATATAAATCAATTAAGTTGTCCTTTTTGTGGCCTAGAGTCTAGAAAATAGCAGTGTGGAGAAAACACTCTGTATCTTGTGAATTTATTTTTCTTTCTTCCCTGTGTTCCCTGGTTATGGTTTTACAATTTTGACTGTATGATTTATAAAGCAGTGATATGGTCTAAATGCCTTGGTATACATAAGAATTAGAGATGTTTTATTAAAAGCAAATAAGATGTTTAAGTTAATAAAAAGCATGCGACATAAAGTGACCTGATGTCCACGTGCCCTATTTGCTAGCTAAAATGTATGTAGTTATATCATTAAGATTCCTATTGAGTATGGTAGGTGCTGCCAAGTGGCTTCAGTCGTATCCGACTCTGTGCGACCCCGTAGACGGCAGCCCACCAGGCTCCCCCGTCCCTGGGATTCTCCAGGCAAGAACACTGGAGTGGGTTGCCATTTCCTTCTCCAATATGGTAGGTTTGTAATAAACATATTTTGAGGATGTGGGTGACTGGATTTTTAAAAATCTTATATAATAACAATTGCTTTTTACTGAGTTTGGCTAAGGTTTTGTTTAGAGTACTCTGAAACTTCAGCATGGGGAAGGAAGGTCAGACTGTTTGAGTATGCATTGGATTCAGGAAGCTAGTCCTAGCCAGCATAAGGCATGGCCATTTTTCTCTGCATGGCTTAAGATCACACCCACTCCTCTCTGGGAAATTTGCAGAATGAGCTGGGTAATTCAAAGGAATCATTACAAATTTTAAACTTGATTTTTAAAATTAATAATTATTTTTGAAAAGTTCATGAAATATATGTATGTATATAGGTTGGTGATACTATTTTTATAATTGGTTAGATGCAAGATTATGTGTCAGATTAAAGAGATCAATAGATATGTATCAACTTTTTGAAATTAAGATTTTAGAAAATCCAGAAGTATTTTAATAAGCTTCATGTTTATCAAGGAAAATTCCTTAATTGAATGAAAATGATTTATGTTTAATTACTTAGGAAGTATTTAATTTAGGAGAGTTCAACACTTTAATAACTGATGTTTAGAGTAAATTCAATTTAGAAAATTAAGCCCTTTTTCAGAAGCTCATTTTAAGTACTGGGTAAGAGACAGTTTCTTCCCAGGTGGCTCAGTGGTAAAGAATCCACCAGCCAATGCAGGAGACGTAAGAGATGTGGGTTCAGTCCCTGGGTTGGGAAGATCCTCTGGAGAAGGAAATGGCAGTCTACTCCAATATTCTTGCCTGGGAAATCCCATGGACAGAGGGGCCTTGTGGGCTATAGTCCATGGGGTCACAAAGAGTCAGACACAACCTAGTCACTAAACAACAAGAACAAAGATGCAGTTAAGTGTAGAAATACAAAACTGGACATTGGATGTTGAATCCCTCAATTAAAATCCTAGTCTCATGATGTACTAGCTGAAAAACTTGAGAACATTATTTGATTTTTCAGTTTCCTTATCCATAAAATAGGTATAATAATTCTACTAACTTTATAGGTATGTTGTGAGGATTAAATGAAAACAGGTCTAAAACACATAGATGAACCCTAGCCTGCAGTAACTGCTTAATAAGTGTTAATTACCTCTGTTTGGACTTAAAAAAGATGTAAAGAGCCACTGTGATATGATCTTTTATTATTATCACTTATGTCAAGGCACATAGAACTCTTTCTTGAGCCTCAGAAAGAGATAAGAACCAGTGTTCCACTGTCCAGTGGTGTGATTTGCCCCCTGTGCAACTCCAGGGGACATTGTTCACATTGTAGTTTATGTGAATGTACCTCCTGGCATTGTGCAGTGTACAGCCTGGTCAACTGTGCAGTGGTCATACAAGGAACATGTGCACATTACACGGATTCAAGTATTCATAGTATAATTATGGATAGTAAACAGTTGCCTGTGTAATTCTTGTAATGAACTTCACAAAGCAAGCCGTCTCCTTGGTGGTTTAGTTGCCAAGTTGTGTCCAACTCTTGCCCTAATTCTTGTAATGAACCTCACAAAGCAAACCCTCTCCTTAGGCTATCAGATTGACTCCTAACTGGAAAGGAAGAGCCAAAGGCTAAGAGGTTTATGAGAAGCATCATGGACACCAAGTCTTCTAGTTCTAAATGAAAACCGGTTTCGAGTATTAAGCAACTGGGAGTGGTAATTGATGGAAGTAAATAATTACATCTTTCCCAAGGTTTGCATGTCAGTCAGGGCTGGCTGGAATCGCTTGGCAAGGTTATTCTGATTTTAGAATTTTAACTGTTGGAGAGGTTCAGGAGGAAATTAATTTTCATATATTCACCAGAATTGGAAATTGGATTGCTTCATCAATGAAGAGAAGGAAGGATGTGTCGAAGATTTTCCTTCTGTTAAAAATCTGGGCCACTTAGCTTACAATTCTTTTCTTAACAATTTGCTTTCTGGATGTTCTGTAGCGAAAGTGGTTGAAGGGTGTTCTGCTGTATTTGGGGCTTCCCTCATAGCTCAGTCCGTAAAGAATCTGCCTGCAATATCGGAAACCCTGGTTCGATCCCTGGGTCGGGAAGATCCTCTGGAGAAAGAAATGGCAACTCACTCCAGTCTTCTCGCCTGGAGAATCCCATGTACAGAGGAGCCTGGCAGGCTACAGTCCATGGGATCCCAAGAGGCGGACACGACTTAGTAACTAAATCACCACCACTGCTGTATTTAGAACACATTCTAACTCAGAGCTTGGTATTTAAACTACTTTTCTTTTTTTTTCCAGCATGAACACTATTAATTTGTTTAAAACATCATGCTTTAAACATCTTTGGATTTCAAACGCTTGTATTAGTTTTGTAATGAGTAAATCTTTACAGAATAATATTGTAACATGAAATTAAATGGCTTATTGTTTAGATGCTATAGGAGTGTTATTTGACAGACCATGTTTCAGATCTAATGGACTTTTGAAATACTGACCAGTAGTCTCCTTTGAAGACAAACATTGTTTTGAAAAGGTTAAATCTTTGAAGACAAGTATTTTTCAATCACAAAACCTTTCCCCAAAATATTTACTTGGTGTTGCGCAAAACAGATCAAGCAAACATGGGAAACAGATAAATGTTAAATTTTACAACATGCTGGTGTTCCTCACACAGTCCCCTCTCAATGAATCTAGAAGACTAAAGCAGTTCAAATTTGGGGTAATGCTCCAAGTTTAAAATTTTGTTATTTCCCTATACCCACTATCATTTAAAATTCAGGTTTAATTTTTTTCTGTCAATTTTCAAAAAATTAATCTCATAACTGTTTTTGATATGCCCTTTCACTCAAGAAAAATGTAGGTTCTTGACATTAAAACTAATGTCGGTCGTTGTTTAAAATAGGAAGGCAGAATATTAAGGCGTTATCAAGTTTCATCTTTATTACTAAAACATTACAAATAATAGGAAGTAGAGTCCTACAAAGCACTTTATATTTTCCGGAACACTTTTTTGCATTCATTGCTGTTTCATTTTTACTATGGTCATTCTCATTAGTCAGGGGGATATGATTATTCTTATTTGACAGCTGAGGAAGCAAAACCTGGAGTGAGTCAGTGGTACAGGCATAGACTGAAGTCTGTGATTTAGCTTTTATGTATTACCTCTCTAGGCAACCTTTGTATGGTCATAGGTTGGGGGAATTAACTCAAAACCTCCGAACAGGTCTTCCAACTTTCACACCCCACCCTTCAATAACAAAAGATGTACATTTCCACTCCACAACGCTTTTAAGAACATTGTTCTTTTCCCATCACCACACCATTTCGAAACTCTGGGTGGCTCCCCACTTCTAAAAGGATTTCACTACCCTTGACAGAATGCACTTTTCTGTCTGACCCTTATCTGCCATTCTAACGCACATCCGGATTCTCCAATGCAGCCAAACTAGTGTGTCCCTTACCCCTAGGCAAGCGCTGTAGTTGCACTTGCCTTTGCTCATGCTGGGCTGACGACAAAATATATGTCCCTGTGGCCCGTCTATATTTATCAGAGAGCAGCCCGAATCTCTCCTGGTCCATGAAGCCTGGTTTGCCTACCTCACTTAAAAAAATTTTTTTTTGATGTGGACTGTCTTTATTGAATTTGTTACAATACTATTTCTGTACTTTTTATGTTTTGGTCCCAAGGCATGCAGGATCTTAGCTTCCCAACTAGTGACTGAACCCACACCCTTTGGAAGGCAAAGTCTTAACCACTGGACCACCAGGGAAGTCCCTGCCTACCTCACTTCTGACTGACACTGCTTTCCATTAATGGGATTAAGAGTAGACCAGCACTGTCCAGTTGAAATAAAGTAACGAATCTGAATTGCATTATCGAATTTTAAATTTTTTAATATTCATATTAAAAACGGCTAAAAAGGTGAAATTAATATTTTCAACATATTTTTAATGAATGTACCCCAAATACTGTCATTTCAAATTATAGTCGACATAAAAATTATTGATGACATATTTTATGTTCTTTTTTGGGCTTCCCCTGTGGCTCAGTGGTAAGGAATCTGCCTGCAGTTCAGGAGACGCAGGTTCAATCCCTGGGTCGAGAAGATCCCCTGGAGGAAGGCATGGCGACCCACTCCAGTATTCTTGCATGGAGAATCCCATGAACTGAGGAGCATGGCAGGCTGCAGTCCACAGGGTTGCAAAGAGTTGGATGCAACTGAGCACATATGCATGCATGTTATTTTTTTTTCATACAGAGTCTTCAAAATATAATGTATACTTTATGCTTAACAGCACATCTCAATACAGATCAACCACGTTTCATGTGGTTAATAGCCACATGTGGCTCGTGGCTACCGTATTGGACAGAGCAGTTCTAGACCACTTAGTTTAATAATTATATATGACATTATATTGTTGTGTAAATAACTTGTACGTTTTTGTATGTGAGCCTGTGCAATTTTCCTGAGGGAGCTTCCCCCATGACTAGGATTATAGAGGCACTGTGGTGGGGGTTATAGTTTAGAGAGGCCTCATTCAATCATTCATTTACCCATTCTTTGAATAATTGTGTGTCCACTGTAAGGGAGATATGATGGTAGGTATTGGGGATGCAAAGAGGAATAGAACAGCCCTTGGTGTAAGGATCTTACAGCCACTCCAGAACCAGAAGGGTAACTGAGAGGGGTACACACCAGAGAAGGGAAAGAAACCCCCCTAAGTATGTGGCAGTCTTAATTCTGCGACAACACTATTCCGGCACACCCTGCCGCATATCCCCTAGCTTCACAGGCTGGTCATTGGCTGGGACAGATGGCTTATCAGGCTACCCGCAGTTCATTTAGTTCAGAAATGACCATCTGGAAAGGCGGGGAAGTCATACAACTGCCAGATTTCTCTTTACAACATTCTTGGGTCAATTAAATTCATTAGATTGCCGAAACAATTAGTTACACTCTTATAATAGAAACAGACTCGAACAGAAGGGTGTGATACCAGTTTTCTGCTTGACCATTGCCATGACAGAGAAGGCTAAGAAATGCTGGCTAACAGGCAGTCTATTCGAATTTTAAGCATATTTAATTTTTAGAAAGTTCTTTCTTGAGCTCTATTTCCCTGTAACTTCTTGAAGTTCAATTATCGCAATTTTTTAGATGAGGACATGAGGGAAACTAATGCTTAGGCCAACCCAACTTATTGTTGGTAAAATGAAGAATTATTATTAGGGATTTAAAAAACATTCATTATGGTATATTTCAGTATTTTGATATCTATGTGGAACTGATAATATTGTGACCAGTTTCTTCACTAAAACAACACAGTTAAGGAACACACTAATTTGTAACATCTAGTCTAGTTCTTTGCTCTCCAGATTCCACTACTCTTTTATCCAGTACTATATAAAACTTTCCTAGTCAGTAAAAGTTTTACTTTTCTGGAAAACTGGCTTATAAAAGATTAGATATATTTTGCACATAATGGCTTAACATAAACATTCTTTTCTTAATAACCCTCCCAACTTCTCCAGAATCAAACATTGCTTTGATTTTAATTCAGTGGTCTTAGACTACTTAAAAACATGTCAGGTATCAAGACCAGGCATGTACAATTCTTAGCCATGTGCTTGAGAGATATATATAACTTTGGGAAATAGACCTCGTTCTCGTTTATGTGTTTTACTTTGTGTAATAGAATAAAAGCCTGAACAAAAGGGTGAATAAAAGCATGACTTTAAAGAAAGTGAAGATACTGTGGAAAATAGACCTGCAATCAGGATTAATTAGTTCGCCAACTAAATATGCTAAATGGCGACTTTCAAATTCGTTTCTATCTGGCTTGGTTTTCCATGTGAAAATACAGCATTAAAAAAAAAACACAAAAACCAACAACAACAAAAGGGGGAAATTGGTAATCTTTGCAGTTTCATTTGCAGTTTCTTTCCACTGAACTCTTTTTAGAATTTTTAATAGGGATTCAGCAATCAAATTAACATTCTCTAACAAGGAGGGAAACAGGGAAAGTTTGCAATTATTAGGGGGAAAAAAAAGGACTTACCGTTAAAATGGCCAGAGCCCCTGTGGTTCTGAAAGGGAGCCAAGCCATGGTTTCTGATTTCCTTGGTAAACGAAGGGAGCTGCTGCTTTAGTCCTTCCAACCGTCGGCATACGATGTCTCAGGAAAGCCCTTTCTCAGCGCCTCTCCTGTCTTCAGGAGTCTGCAGATGGCCTGTTATGCAGATCCTCCCCACCCTAAACCGAGGATTGGTCTCACCAGAAACGCTTGCATCACTTTTGCTCCCAGGTAAAAACTTAGACACACCTCAATTCCTGAAGCAATGAAATCCTTTGTTGGAAGCTGAAAGAGAAGTTCACAGGCTAAAAACCAGTTCTAATAGGAAGGTACCAGATGAATAATAAATTAATCACAGTGTGGAAGGGCAAAAGCTAGCCTTGACTACACTGTAAAAGGATCTAGTTGGCTGGTTCTCATGGTGCCAATTAAAACTGAAAAGTAAAACAAAACATCCAAAATTCCCCCAAATCTAACATGTGGAAGAGCACTTATTTTTAGCTTGAGTATATGTGAGTAGATTTAAAGTTGAGCAAAATATATTTTGGGGGCTTCCCAGGTGGCGCAGTGGTAAAGAATCTGTCTGCCAGTGCAGGAGACATTGGCTTGATCCCTGAGTTGGGAAGATCCCCTGGAGAAGGAAATGGCAACCCACTCCAGTAATCTTGCCTGAAAAATCCCATGAACAGAGGAGCTTGGTGGGCTACAGTCCATGAAGATCTCAGTGTTAGACATGACTGGGTGATTGAGCACACACACACGAAATATATTTTAGGTGTTAAGCAATATATATTTTTTGAAAAAAACTGCAGATCTGAAGAAGAAAATCATCACATCAAGCAGTTGTTAATAATAGGTTTTGAGTGAAAACAATTAGAAATAAAATTAGACTAAACACAAATGGTGCCTTGGATATTTGAAATCTATAAACCAAGTGTTGCAAAATCAGGTATCTGATAATACTCAGTTGACATCTTTCTGTTGTATTTCTTTTCATTTATAAATTTAAAAAAAAGTAGTTTGCAGGGATTTCCTTGGTGGCCCAGTGGTTAAGAATCCACCTCCCAGCACAGGGGACGTGGGTTCGATCCTAGGTTGGAGAACTAAGATCCCACATGCTGTGGTGCAACTAAGCGTGTGTGCCACAACTACTGAAGCCTTTGTGCTTTCAGCATTCCAGATTGTTTTTAAAGGTTTGGTAGAAGAACAATATTATCCTTATAAGTATTTATGCATCAGGTTTTGGAAGATTTTTAGTTTCAGAAAAACCATTTAATGAGAGTATTTCAGACAGAAAGGATTTCATAGTCAAGGAGTTGGGGAAAAACACCTTATAGGCAAAATGTTGTGCATTGGGGGGTTTTGTGTGTGTATTTTTAAAAATTTTGGTAAAGTATACATAATAAAATTTACTATTTTAACTATTTTCACGTTATAGCTGAGTGACATTAAATGTATTCACATTGTTGTACAGCCATCATTACCACCCATTTCCAGAAAAAAAATCTTGATTTTGTGATAGAGTTTTTGTAAATAAAGTTTTATTGGAACGCAGCCACTCCCATTTGTTTATGTGTTGTAAGTGGCTGACTTTGTGGTGAAGGGGAGGGGAGTTGAGAATGAACAGAGACTGTATGGCTGCAAAGCCAAAACTAGTCAATACTAACTTATAGGAAATGGGCTTCTCTGGTGGCTCAGATAGTGAAGAATCTGCCTACAAGGCAGGAAACTCAGGTTTGATCCTGGGTTGGGAAGATACCCTGGAGAAAGTAATGGCAATCCATTCCAGTGTTCTTGCCTGGAAAATCCCATGGACAGAGAATCCTGGTGGGCTATAGTCATGGGCTTGCAAAGAGTCGTACACAACTTAGTGACTGAAGTTCCACCACCACCACCAATTTATAAGAAATGTTGGCTTTATTTATTTACTTTCAGAAAACACTTGATGACTGTTGACTAACATTGTATACCTTAAATAGCATTTATGGCAAATCTGTTGGGTGTTGGTGCTAATGGAGGAATAATTAGTGAATCGTTTAAACTTAAAAACTTGGAAATTTTCCAAAGATCAGGTTTGATATCCTTTGTAGAATTCCTTCTAAGTTTAATAATGTGTATTTTATTCACTTTTTGATTAGAATCATAAAGTGAGCAAATACTGAATCCTTACTAACATGGAAAGACTGAAGCACACGGCAAGTCTTTCTTGAATTAGGAAGTGGTTTCTCCATGACAGGACTAGCTAACAAGTTTAGGAGGACAGAAGCTGAGATGAGCTTTATTGAACTTATTACTGATTTGTGGAATGCAGAATTCAGCAATTGAAATGTTGGTTACTTGTGAATTTAGCATCTGAATTTGTTTAACATTGGTGAGAGTTTTGTGTTTAGATGTATGTGTACTCGGTCCATTTTCTTATAAGATAATGAAAAGAAATACATATAAACTAGAAACTAGAATGGACTACCATAATATACTAGAACTTATTTTTAAAAGAAGTGATTATGAATGTATTTGACTTTTTTCATTATGATTGTATACATTAAAAAAAATTTTTTAAGAGAGCATATTAGCTTTACAATTAGAAAAGAAAGTTCTTTAAAAATAATATGAGTACAGAAAATCTTTATGTATAACATTCTAAACTTTGGGGCAGGGAAAAAGAGAAGCAATGAACTTCAGTTGCTTTCTTTTCTATAATATCTTGCAGTTTCTTCAAAGCAGAGTTAGTGGAGGATGAAGGAGCCTGTTACACTTCAATTCATGGGGTTGCAAAGAGTCAGACATTACTTAGAAAACAATTATTGTGCTAGAGACAAAAGAGATTTTTAAAATGATAGCAGTGAATTATGATATTCCTAGGAATACCCATAAATTGCATTGTGGACTAAATTCTAGATATGGCTCATTTTTTTCCCTCCTGATTTGCCTTTACTAAAATTCTAGTTCTTTGACAATTTTAATTAATTAGGCTTAAAAATATTAATTATCACTTTGCTCTTTCCTCACCTAAACACAGGTTAAGGATTTAACTGGTACTTCATTTTTGTATTTTGAAATACCAGTATGTAAATTCTTGGTTGGGTGGTGAAAATAGAGTATGGGCACCCTTGTAGGAGAGTTATATACCATACATAGCCTGATGCAGGCTAAGTTAAGGAAGGTTGTAGACAGGAAGGACAGATCCCGTTGTCCACTGGTAGGCAGACAGGCAGAGAAGGCAATGGCAACCCACTCCAGTACTTTTGCCTGGAAAATCCCAGGGACGGAGGAGCCTGGCGGGCTGCTGTCTATAGGGTCCCACAGAGTCGGACACGACTGAAGCGACTTAGCAGCAGCAGCAGCAGCAGCAGGCAGACAGGACTCCCCTAATCTTCTAGGTGCTCTAGATAATGCTTTAAGCTAGCACTTCTTTTTCTTTGCAGGATTGGGGAGCTCAGTAAGGTAATAAAACATCCTTGTATTGGGGCCACATTTACAAGGCGAGAGGAAGGTAGACTGAGGTTACCCCTGCTGGGTAGTGCCTTTGCCTTCTGGACTCAGCGTGTTTTCACTTGCTAATTTGTTTGTTTTTGTTTGTGAAAAGGAAAGAAGGGAGGATTTTCCAGTGGTTTCTGTTGAGAGATTATGTTATTACTCTCCAGATAATGGCTTTGGAAGCAAGCCCCAACTTGAAGCTAGCTTTTACTCAAGAAGCTGAGATGAAAATGAGGGTCATAACAATAATAATCATAATCATTGAAAAGAAGCTTCATTGTACTTGTGTATTGTGCTTCATTTGATGCATTGTATTAAAAATATAAGAATGGAACAATAGATACAATGCATCATAGGTTAAAGAAGAAACTGTTCTTCAATCTGCTGAAGGCTGAACATGAAATAAGAAATGAAACAATAAGTATGAGTGTTTATTTAAGTGGCAGTGGCTTCAGAGGTTCCCATGATGTCCCCAGTGTCCCTAATTTCCTACAGTAGTTCTGTTATTCATCAAGTAGAGAACCTTAATAAGACTGCCTTCACTGGCAAGCCTTTACTGGTTTTTGCTTGTTTTGACTGGAAATGTATATAATGTATCTTACATGTCAGACATCACTACTTTTTGATATTTAATGGTTCTTGAATGTCCACCAATTCATGAATTAAAGTATGAGTTCCACAAATTATGCATTAACAAAATGTTACACACATCCCAAAATGGCCCGTCACTGTAGTGATCCATCACTTTTTGTTATTCAAGATAATGGGAATCATGCACTTCCATTAAGATCATCACTTGAAGACATCCAGAAATGTCAAAGAACGTCATAATTGTGCATTTGGAGAGAACAGCCTACAACTGTAAAAATCAGTGAAAATAGAGCTTTGATCTAATTAGATGGTATTCAACATGGTCATCATGGTTCTGTGATTCCTGGAATTCTTTCTTTCAAAAGATTTGTGTAATTTTTATTATATACTGATTTAAACTCAAACTTCAGAAGGGTAAATACAGGTGAACGTGCATTTAAAAATTTTGTCGTGAACCAGGGTCCACTTCTTTTGGCTTCGTTTAGTCTGATTAGGCAATTGCTTATTCGTGGAAATATTTTTGTTAGGTAATAAAGAGTGAGAAGGGAGGAATTTTCCAAATGAACCTCATGTTCACTTCAACAGTGTGTTTCTTTAGAAAAAGCTTTTCTTTGGTTCTTGTGGTTGAGTGAGTGAAAGTCACTCAGTCATGTCCGACTCTTTGTGACCCCATGGACTATATAGTCTATGAAATTCTCTAGGCCAAAATACTGGAGTGGGTAGCCTTTCCCTTCTCCAGGGGATCTTCCCAACCAGGAATTGAACCCAGGTCTCACACATTGCAGGGGAATTCACTACCAGCTGAGCCACAAGGGAAGCCCAAGAATACTGGAGTGGGCAGCCTATCCCCTTCTCCAGGGGATCTTCCTGATCCAGGAATTGAACCGGGGTCTCTTGCATTGCAGGCAGATTCTTTACCAACTGAGCTATCAGGGAAGCCATAAGGTGAAATCTACTTATAAGACCTGTTTTGAACCCATCTAGTTCCCTCCTTCTCTGGGCTTCCACACTTGCCAGATTCCTGGAATCTCTCAAGGTAGCTTAGGCAAGGGGCTTAGGACTCAGTTCCTGTTTCTTTCTCACCTCTCACCCAATCTGCCTCTCAGTCAGCAACCTGACTGCTATTTTTAAAAGGATTGCAGCTTGCAGTGTACTTGGAACAGAATCAGAACTGCCTGTCGTGGCTTCCAGGGAACTGCCTGGTCCATTCCTTGTGTTCCTCTCCAGCCATATCGCATACTCCCTTCTTCTCACATGCACCTTCTTTTGTTCTTCGAAAATCATCAACTCTTTTCCTGTCCTAGGTCATCACTCATTCATCAGGTGGTGGCTTCTGAGGCCTTCTCAGAGGGGTCCTTTCTTCCTCTTCCGTAGCATGGGCCTGCTCATCCCCATTATTTTATCCATCATCCCAATTTGCTGCCTGTATAGGGCGTAATGGGGCTTCCCAGGTGGCTCAGTGGTAAAGAATCTGCCTGCCAATATAGAAGACACAAGAGATGCCAGTTTGATCCCTGGGTGGGGAAGATTACCTGGAGTAGAAAATGGCAACTTACTCCAGTATTCTCGCCTTGAAAATTTCATGACAGAGGAGCCTGGCGGGCTATAGGCCATGGGGTCACAAAGAGTCAAACATGACTGTGTGACTTAGTGCATGCATGCCCACACACACAGGGCTTAGTGTCATGTGTCCATTGTTATTTCTTATTTGGAATACTTAAATGACCTTTCTCCACTTGACTGTGTGCTCTATAAGGAGGGATCATGTCTGTTTCATTTAATAGCATATTCCTAGCACTTTGCAGGGTGAATAAATGAACATATCTTTAAAAATTTTGTGCAAGTATGTCTGCTGGATCAAAAGGCATGTATACTCCAGATTTTTAATAGCTCATCATCCCAGAAGGCTCTATCAATTTATGTTTCTACTGATAGTGTAAGAAATTATCTCTCCTTTTCCCTCTCCCCCTGAGGCATAACATTTATTATAGGTAATCCTTTTCTACTTCTTTTATGAGAAAATAGTACTCATATAAAATATATATTTTAGTTCTACTAAGAGATTTTAGCTTTAAATCTCCTAGTAGAGTGAAACTCTCTCTTAGTAGAGCTAAAATATATATTTTTAGAGTACTATTTTCTCATAAAAGAAGTAGAAAAGAATTACCTATAGTAAGAGATTTAAAGGGGGCTTCCCTGATGACTCAGTGGTAAAGAATCTGCCTGCTGTACAGAAGACCCCAGTTGTATCCCTGGGTGGGGAAGGTCCTCTGGAGAAGGGAATGGCTACCCACTCCAGTATTCTCGTCTGGAGAATTCCATGGACAGAGGAGACTAAAGGGTCTCCATAGGGTCACAACGAGTCGGACACAACTGAGTGGCTATACTCTCACTTCTACTTTCAAGAGATTTAAATGTGGTTCTTATAAATGCAAATAATAATTTATTGGATTATAATAAATTAAATGAAGTTAAGATTCTGAGTATAGCAATCTAAGAAACTGGAGCCAAAACTAAGTAAGTTCTGGATCTTGGTTTGATCCAAAGAACCTGACACCCCTCCTCAATCTAACCTCATCTGACCTTTTCAGGG
The DNA here is from genome assembly GCF_023091745.1 of Budorcas taxicolor. Lineage (NCBI taxonomy): Eukaryota > Metazoa > Chordata > Mammalia > Artiodactyla > Bovidae > Budorcas > Budorcas taxicolor. The sequence continues at coordinate 26,336,444 of NC_068931.1, forward strand.
GAGGTGACAAAATGATATGATTTTTCACCATCTCAGGTAATAAAATGATACAATTTGAAGAGGTAGGACAATGAAATATGCAAAGTCAAGTATTAATTTCCTATATTCCCTAGTTATTGTTAGATCCCTGTATTTGTATATTTTTAATATTCCTTTTGATAAAGAGCACATTTCACAGAAGTTCTCAAATATTTTTAAGTATTGTGAGGGCCATGACTTATGTATTTCTAGGAGTCAAATTGTACCAGTATCATTACTGGTAATTTCTAAGGAAGGAAAAATAATTGTTAGAATTTAAAGCTCAACCCAGGGACTTCCCTGGTGGTCCAGTGGCTAAGGCTCCATGCTCCCAATGCAGGGGGCCTGGGGTTCGATCCCTGGTCAGGGAACTAGATCCCGCATGCTGCAACTAAGACCTGGCACAGTCGAATAAATAAATAAATAAAGCTCAACCCACCACTCCACCCGTGGGAAGCAATATCATGTGAATGTTCCACCAGCTTCTCAAACCACACGTCACAAGGCGTGGCTGCTGGTGGAATGGACACTGCATCGTTTGCTGCAGCAGCTCCCTGCTCCCTGCTGTGCCTCAGATGGGCTCTGAAAACAGCATGGAACATTTGAGAAAATGATCTCCAAGGATTTTAGCAACGACTGTAATTAAGAACTACTAGCTCTAATGAAGGAAGGATATTTCCGAAAAATGAGCAGTCCATCACACTTCATTCTTCTGGGTCAAAGACAGATGTGTTTAATCTCTACAAAGACTCATTGGTTGCTGACATTTTACCTAGTGAGGCATCATCCACTGATACTTTTATGATTAGTAAGTTGCAAGGAAGTTTGGCAAACCTGTAAAACTTGCACAACGGATCATCCCGTGCATTTTAAGCATTGGGGGCCTGAGTAGGAGCGACAAAACCTCCTGAAAAGAGAGGAAATGAGAGGAAATGAGAGGAAAAAAATTGCAAGTGTATTTTGTTGCTTGTGTTTTTCAGGGGCCCGATAATTCTCGTATTGTGCAGATCAGTTTTACAGTCACATAAGACTTAGGAAGGCACTGAACTTCCTGTTCAAACACATGAGCATGTTTCTTCTGCAGTTTGGGACATGTCTAATTGGCCTTCTTTTGAATAAACACCATTATGCTATTCGCTGACATTAAGAAGAGGATCAGAATCCATTATGTACCTGAATAGGTAATAAATCTATGTCTTGTAGGAAAATGTTGCTTAGCCTATGGAATTTTGTTCTCTATTATTTCATGTTAACTTTTTTGAACATCATTTCAGTTTACTTTCCTTTATTGAAACTTCTGAAGATTCCTGTGGATTCACTTTAGCTGAGCATTTCTCAAAGCACAATCTTTATAGTATAGTTTTATGGTTTTTGACCCAGTATTGGCACAGGTGGAGCCTATTTGGTTTTCTGGAAGGCTACACCTCAAGAGAGATTAAAGTCGAGAAAACTCCACCTCTAGTCTCCCTTGTTCTTACAGCACGCTCATGAGTCAGTTTGGGCTTCATTTTTGAAGCCTTAGACACACGGCCAATTTTATGGATGTTTGTACACGTTGATTAACTTGTGCAACATGGTGACAATATTAATCTTTAGTTCTCTGCATGAAGTCATGTTTGACAAATTTTTGGAACACCTTTTTATTCCTTTATACTTTGAAGTGATGTAGTGTGTACTAATTTGGATTGGTCAGCCTGCATCTTAAGGAAGAATTTTGAGCTTAAGAAATTTTATCTCCAGTTACTCCAGGTTTCACTATGGTCAGTTGGTCTGTAGAAGTTTTCTGTTTTGGGGGCCACCTTTCAATGATTTATATTTTTCAAGGAAATTATCCATATCTTCTAGCATTTCATCCATATCTTTTATCCATATCTTCTAGCATCTTCAAATTTATTATCACACATTTGCATGTAGTGCTTATCTTAGAAATTTTAATATGGATTTATATATAATAAGTTAGTAACTTTTTTTTTACCCTAGTAGTAAAAAAGGACCTAGAAAGTGAAATAAGAATCCATTCAGACTCTGAGAAACTGTAAAATATTTGCAAGTAACTTTCTTAAGAATGATTAGAAGACTGTTAGTGAAGGGTATAAAATAAGACCTAAGTAAATAGAAAGATATTAATGTGTTCCAGGATGAAATTAATTACTGTGTCAATTCTTTAGAGATAAATTCTCAATGCAGTTCTCAGACTTGATCCCATAGTCTGTGTGAAAGATGGAGGTGGAGAAAGATGAAAAAAAATGTAAAGTCTGCATGGAAGAAAAATATATATCCCCACCAGCCAATTAAGCATGGTTAACAAGAATATTGTGGGAAAACTGGACAGCGATAATGTAAAAGAATGAAATTAGAACATTTTCTCACCCCATATATAAAACTAAATTCAAAATGGATTAAAGACCTAAGTGAAAGACCAGAAACTCTAAATATCCTGGAAGAAAACATGGACAGAACACCCTGGGACACAAATCATAGCCATATTTTTGGGGGTCTATCTCCTAATGCAAAGGAAATGAAATAAAAATAAACAAATGAGACCTCACTAGACTTAAAAAGTTTTGCATAGCCAAGGAAACCCTCAACAAAACAAAAAGACAACCCACTGAATGGGAGAAAATACTTGCTAAGAGGTTAATATCCAAAATATATAACAGTTCATACAACTGAACATCACAGGAAACAACTCGATTAAAAAATGGACAGAAGACGTAAATAGACATTTTTCCAAAGAGGACATATGGGTGGTCAACAGGTATGTGAAAAGATATTCAATTTCACTAGTCATCAGGGAAATGCTAATCAAAACTACAATGAACTGTCACCTCACACCTGTCAGAATGGCTGCGTTCATAAAGAACACAACAAATGTTGGAAAGGATGTGGAGGAAAGGGAACCCTCATATACTGTTTATGGGAACATAATTTGGTACAGTCACTGTGAAAACCAGTATGGGAGTTTCTCAACTAAAAATAGAGCTACCATATGACCCAGCAATTCCACTGCTGGGTATTTAGCTGAAAACAAAAACACTGACTCAAAAAGCTACATGGCAGCGTTATTTACAGTTGCCAACATATGGAAGCAAACTAAGTGTCCATTAAAGATGAATGACTCAGGACCTGCCTGGTGGTCCAGTGGCTGAGACTCTGCTCAGTCCAGGGGCCTAGGCTCCATCTGCGGTCAGGGAACTAGACCCCACATGCTGCAATGAAGACCAGGCATGGCCAAATGAATAAATTAAAATAAATATTAAAAAAAGGTAAATGGACAAAGAAGAGTAGTATGTGTATGTATGTATATATATATATATATACATGCAATATATAATATATTAATAGTTGAGGATTCATATTCTCCAGACACCATCTCCTATCTCCCAAACTAGCCTGTGCTCTGGGTCTGCATTCCCACACATGGGTTGTTGTTGTTTAGTTGCTCAGTTGTATCTGACTCTTTTGGGCCCTCATGGACTATAGCCTGACAGGCTCTTCTCTTCATGGGATTCTCCAGGCAGGAATACTGGATTGGGTTGCCATTTCCTTCTCCAGGGGATCTCTCCTCTCTCCCTGACCTAGGAATCAAGCCCATGTCTCCTGCATTGGTGAGTGAGTTCTTTACCCCTGAGCCAATGGGAAAGCACATGGGTAGGAATTTCTTAAAGGTTATCCTGGAATGTTTGCTTACATGTTGATCCCTCTTACTAGTCTGTAGCACTCCCAAGGATTGGAGCTGTGTCTGGTACCTCTTTGTAGCCCCCATGCCTCACCTGTCCATGCCAGATATTAAGTGCTTGTTGAATTGAAAGTGTGAGCAAAACGTGCATTAGGAATCCTGCCTCTGAGTGTTACACTGAAAGAACAGATATGGGAATCCTGGGAGAAAGTCTGAGATCAGGGTCGGAGAGTCCAGGTCAGACTGTGGGCACCTTTCAGTGTCTGAAAAAGTTCTTGTTATGCTCACAGTCAGGTCTAAGGGAGATGAAGTCATAATAAAAATTCAAAGGGGTTGGCATTTTTGACTAATATGAGAAAAACAACAAAAATGGAAATGGAGTACAAATTAGGAACAAGAGCAGGCAACTAGTCAGTTTAACAAGCTCCAAACCAGGAAATGACTGTCTATCCTAGAACAAGGATTATCTCTTCTCTGTCTTGTGTTGGCTTCCTGGCGAGGAGGTCATAGATCTCACTGTGGCTAGACCAAGGGTGAAGGGGTGGAGAAGTCAGGGTGGAGGAGTCGGGGTGGAGGAGTGGGAGATGTGTGTGTGTGTGTGTGTGTGTGTGTGTGTGTGAGAGCTTCCACAGTGTGACAGGCTCCTTGGGGCTAGGGAACCCAGCATCCGCTCCTGACTGCCTTTCAAGGCACATCCCCTTTCCAGTTTGCCTGTCTGGATGTAGCTTGCTCTTTCCATTCCTAATTATTATTCCCTTTCCCTGTCTCTCATCCTTTTACTTCCTGCTCCTTCAGCAGTGCCCCACCCCCAACCCATTCTTTCTTTTCGTTTTATTAATTTTCCCTTTCCATACTATCTCTGGGCAAAGTGTAGATCTGAAATTTGTGTTCCTCTGTTTATCAGAGGAAATTTTATGTTCTGTATTTTCGTTCTAAAAGGTAAATGCCCTCTCTTCCAATTTTTTTCCCACTCTTAAAAAAAGAAGATCCAACTAATAAAATTGCTCAGTATTTATTGGGACTTAATTAAAACCCATTCTGCTAGAACTTGAGGAAAAGCAAGCTTCTGTGTGTGTGGAGGGGGGAGTGAGCATGTGGGAGTGGACGCACTGAGTCTGACCACCCCACTTCAGTCCACTAAGAAGGGGAGTACGCAGAAAGGGGAGGGGTAACACAAAATCTCAAGGAATTCTGAAGTTTTTTCAGAAAATTTATCCCTCGGGGAACAACAGTTCATTGCTCTCCAAGAGCCTTCATTCCTAATTTTCTCAGCTGACCATAAAACACCCTGGAAATTGCGTACCTGGGGCTTTACTCACAAAGGGGATTCTCTGTAATTGGTTTCTTCTTAAACAAGTGCCTGGAGTGCCTCAGGTCACTCTCCTTTTAGGGAAGGACTTAGTATCTATAGGGATTATCTTGTTAAGTGAGAGCAGATGCTATCTGGGCAATTTCATACCCAGAAATATGTGTTGTCCAGGAAACTCACATTTTGAAGGTGAAGCCTGTGAAGCCCAAAGAGGTAAGGGACTCGCCTTTCACTGCATGGTTCCTCAGTGGTGAAGACCGAGCAGCAATCCCATATCCAGGTTAGGTTGACAGGATCCCACTGGGCAGGAATTATAGGTACCTGTTTCATCATCTACAAATGGCAAGCTATATCATGCTCCAAAAGCGGAAGATAGTCAGAGTAGGGTTTGCTAGGTTCAATGTAAATGAATGAAGATAGGATATACCTAAAACCTACATGGAGCCTTTCTTTCTTCCATGTAGATGAACTGTCTTTCCCTTGTTGCTAATTCAGTAAGTTGTGTCTGATTCTTGTGACCCCATGGACTGCAACACACCAGTTCCTCTGTCCTCTACTCTCTCCTGGAGTTTGCTTAAACTCATTTCCATTGAGTTGGTGATGCTATCTAACCATCTCATTGTCTATTACCCCCTTCTCTTGCCTTCAATCTTTCCCAGCATCAGGGTCTTTTCCAGTGAGTCAGCTCTTCACATCAGGTGGCCAAAATATTGGAACTTCAGCTTCATCAACAGTCCTTCCAGTGAATATTCAGGACTGATTTTCTTTAGGATTTACTGGTTTGAGCTCCTTGCAGTTCAAGGAACTCTCAAGAGCCTTCTCCAGCGCCATATTTCAAAAGCATCAATTCTTTTGTGCTCAACCTTCTTTATGGACCAACTCTTACATTCGTACCTGACTACTGGAAAAATAATAGCTTTGAATATACATGATCTTTCCTCCGGCTTCCCAGGTGGCTCAATGGTAAAGAATCCGCCTGCCAATGCAGGAGATGCAGGAGGCTCACGGGCTACAGTCCACGGGGTCACAGAGTCAGAGATGACCAAGTGACAGCATGCACACCCCTTTGCTTAGTAACCACTATAATAGGCTTTTGGTCACTGAGGATCGCTGAGTCCTCATTTTACAAACTCTAGTCCTCCAGGGATTTGATGACTTGACTTTCCCAGTACTCTCCAGGAACAGGTATTCTGTAAAAAGATTTACCTACTGCTTATCTTCAGATGATGTGAATAATATTAAAGGGACTGAAGCATCTCTCACTGGCACAACTTTTGCTCTGCTCCAAGAGGAACTGTCCTCTATCCGTCACTCTTACTCCCCCATTCCTACCTCTAAAGCCCTTCCTGTTTCTCCTTAAATCTATTCCTAAAATTCAAACATTTGAGACTAAAGAAGCTTAAGATGATCTAGTCTAGTGGTATTCAAACTTCTTTTAACCATGGTCAAAAATAGAGTTATGTCAACAACCAATAAGTGTGTACTCTGCCTCTGTGTGATATACTCTCCTATTTCCTTTTCTCTTATGTTCTATCTAATTCCGTAAAAATATTTGTCTAGATAGGCATGCTGAATTGACATTGTGACTCCTTACTGGGGGAGTGTGACCCACAGTATTAAAAACACTGTGTGTGTCAGTGCTCAGTCGTGTCTGACTCTTTGCGAACCCATGGACCGTAGCCCACCAGGCTCTTTTGTGCATGGAATTTTCCAGGCAGGAATACTGGAGTGGGTGCCATTTCATCCTCCCAGGGATCTTCTCAATCCAGGGACTGAACTTGAGTCTCTTGTGTCTCCTGCACTGGCAGGCGGATCCTTTACCATTAGTGCCACCTGGGAAGCCCGATTAAAAAAACACGGGTTTAATCCAATTCTCTAATTTTACAAATAAGCAAAGTATGTTGAAAAATTTAAATGACTTGTCCAAGAACTGAATCCAAATATGAATAGAATTCTGAGACCTGTTGTGAGAGCTGCAAATCTTGGAATGTACAAGTTTAATAATATTTCTTCATGATTTTTTTTGTAGAAACATAGATCCTCCCATAACCTACAGCTACTAGAAGAGACAATTTTGATAACAATGTTAAGAATTGACTGAATAAGGATAATTCAGTCAATGAGTATACATTCCGCATATATGGAATATATTTATTTATATTTATTAACAGTCTAATGTACCAGGCACAATTTTAACTAAGCCTTGAGATACAAAGATTAATGAGATAATGGTGGAGTCTTGGATCAAAGTGTATCCATAGGCATGGAAAGCATTGAGCTAATTCAGTCCATGCTGTGAAAGTTTTTACATGACTAATTGGTCATGTGAAATTGACAGATATTTAATGAATGCCTACAAGAGTGACTATTTTCTAAAACTCAGTTTAGTCTAACAAGAATGAGTACATAAGGGGGCAACAGATATATGATTTTAAGTTAAGACTAAAAGAACTGGTGATAAATATGAATCCATCTTAGAAATCCAGAAGGCATGGTTACTGTTATTATTGTACTCAACCCTAAGAATCACCAGTTATTCCAGATATCAAAACTCAATATAAAGCAATGTTCATTTTGCCCAGATTTTCCAGCTGACAACGTGATGGATGTTTTCTAAGTTATCCCTGCTAATCAGTCTGTCATGGAGCTTAGTGGCCTCAATTTCAGGTACCATTTCTCAGCCCTTCTTTTCCTGTTAAGCTACATACTTTTCTGTCTTGTCAAGTACTTTGCCAAAACATGCAGTGAGCTGAACACACCCTTATCTTCAGAGAAAGGACATCCCTTTCAATTCCCGAGAAACCACAATTGCTAAGCCAGTGGGATTTTCTGTGGTCTTTGCTTGCCTCCCTTCTTCTCTCTCTAGAGGAGGTAGAAGCATGGAGGGAGGAATTCGGGAGAAGTCTGATGCCCTCCTGACCTGGATCCTCCTGTCTGAGGAAGCCTGTGGTGCAGGCAGAAAGGAACTGTTGACTTGGAGAGAGAGACTGGGAGAGGCCGGAGTCAGTGGAGGGTATGTGTCCTGTTCCCTCTAGTTCTTGCTGTCTCTCTCTGATTCTCATGCTTGCTTCCTCTTAGCAGTAAACATGACTCCTCAGAGCCTCCCGTCAGAAAATCTGAAGACAGCGAGGAAGGCATTAACGCCCTAAACTAGCTGATTACCAGAATATGGTAAAGGATTTAACTTTCTTTTTTTTTTTTTCATTTCTATAGATAGTCAGTTGTTTTTCACTGATAAATTTTATGAAACTGCTAGGGGTGGGAAAGTGTTAAGCTTCTAGTTAACTGTTTTAGTGCTTCTGTGTGGTTTGGTCCAAAAGTACTGCTGGATTTTAGTAGTCGATTGGAAGCATCTTGATTCTGCTCTGTATGAATATGAAGATTATGCTCTGTGTGAATAGATAACAGCCATCAGAAACAGCTAATGAATCTTATTAGCTTGTGACACTTGTCTGGGGTTTGCACTTCAGCCTGTAACTGTTGGGAAAGCAATGACTGTAGAGGCCAGGTTTTCTCATGGGTCCAGGTCTTCCATTCTCTCTCTTCAAGAGTTGAACCTTTTGTCTTCATTTTTCAGTGTTACTTATCACAGTATCTTCTCTCAGTATCCCAGTGCAGGTGAAGCAGAAGATGTAAATGCTCCAAGTTGAGGGAGGCAGGGTGAGAAGGGAGAACATTGGTTTGAAACAGTGGAAATGAAAAGTAACAGGGAATAGGCTAGAACTTGATTGAAATCTACCAATTGTGAAAGATTAGTCAGGGTTTAATGCATTTTGGGTGGTGTAAAAAATCTCAAATTTCTTGAAATTAAGAACAAAGCTAAGTAATAAGTGCCATCCTGGGATGGGATTTACTATCATCATGTCAGGTCATGTCTGTCCTGTTTTTATTGGGAATATTTTTTTCTCTGTAAAGCACATACTTAAATCTGAGGATCCTTTCTGATGGATGGTTAACCTAGTTCTGTCAGTCCGCCCACAGGTGGTACCTGGGCGTGCCGGTGTGCATTGTGGTTCAGACTTTCTTATGACTTTTTTGGGGGAAGAGACGTTTTTCCGGGTTTAAATTCTTAAATGATAATTTGGTACTTTCTTAGAAAATTGTAACCCATTATTTTGGTTGTAGGGTTATATGTACATCAGTTCAGTTCAGTTCAGTCGCTCAGTCGTGTCTGACTCTTTGTGACCCCATGAATTGCACTCAGCACGCCAAGCCTCCCTGTCCATCACCAACTCCCGGAGTTCACTCAGACTCGCGTTCATCGAGTCAGTGATGCCATCCAGCCATCTCATCCTCGGTCGCCCCCTTCTTCTCCTGCCCCCAATCTCTCCCAGCATCAAAGTCTTTTCCAATGAGTCAACTCTTCGCATGAGGTGGCCAAAGTACTGGAGTTTCAGCCTTAGCATCATTCCTTCCAAAGAAATCCCAGGGTTGATCTCCTTCAGAATGGACTGGTTGGATCTCCTTGCAGTCCAAGGGACTCTCAAGAGTCTTCTCCAACACCACAGTTCAAAAGCATCAATTCTTCGGTGCTCAGCCTTCTTCACAGTCCAACTCTCACATCCATACACGAACACAGGAAAAACCATAGCCTTGACTAGATGGACCTTAGTCGGCAAAGTAATGTCTCTGCTTTTGAATATGCTATCTAGGTTGGTCATAACTTTTCTTCCAAGGAGTAAGTGTCTTTTAATTTCATGGCTGCAGTCACCATCTGCAGTGATTTTGGAGCCCGAAAAAATAAAGTCTGACACTGTTTCCACTGTTTCTCCATCTATTTCCCATGGAGTGATGGTACATAGATCAGGGCTAACATATTATTTATAGACAGCAGGAGAAGGGGGCAACAGAGGATGAGATGGTTGGATGGTATTAACGACTCAATGCACGTGAGTTTGAGCAAACTCCAGGAAACAGTGAAGGACAGGGAAGCCTGAGGTGCTGCAGTCCATGGGATTGCAAAGAGATGGACACGACTTACTGAACAACAATAACAAGAGTAAGGAAAATAATCAATGGTGCACTAATAGCAAAAAAAAAAAAAAAGGCTTAAACTCCTAACACTGACTTTGCTTTGATTTCATTTCTATTCCTTGTAAATGTAGAAAACATGTTATTCTCAAGGTGAAAGGCTTAGTCTTGTGTCCATGTTCTGCTCCTTCTGCCGATGGTCCTCCAGGGAGAGCTGCCTCTTTCCCAGGGCCTTGACAGGCTTGATGTCTTTAGCTTATGGTGCCATCTTTGGGAGAGAGCTGGCATAACTGCTTGCCACCACTGGCTGATGATGTGAAATGCACAAATTCAAATAGGATTTTGAATTACTCAGTTAGCCCCAGGATCAGGATGTGTAGAGGAAGCTCAAGGCAGGCCCTCACTGCCTTGTTTTGTTGAAAGAACTTCCTCTATCCTCTCACCAACTGCCTCCTCCTCCTCCTACACCAGTGCAGACTTCCCAAATGATTCCACAGTCACTGTTCTTTAAATATTTTAGTGGTTCTTTTAAACTTTCTTTAGAGAAAGTTTCTCTTTAACTCTCTATAGAGAATGGTTTTCTTTAACTTGAAAAAGCCCTGGGTGGCTCAGAGGTTACAGTCTGCCTGCAATGCAGGAGACATGGGTTCGATCTCTGGGAGGGGAAGATTCCCTGGAGAAGGAAATGGCAACCCACTCCAGTCTTCTTGCCTGAAGACTCCCATGGAGAGAGGAGCCTGGCGGGCTACAGTCCATGCGTCGCAAAGAGTCAGACTCAACTGAGGGTCTTTCACTTCACTCTGACTTTTGGATTAAAATTAAAATACCTTAGGCTGTCATGCATATTTAGGCCTCTGACTTCTCATTTATACAAGCATCTTCCTTCATTCCCAGCCTTAATAAGCTACTTTCATTTCTCAGAAAGAGCACATCTCTTTCTTCATGTTCCCTACCCCTACCCCACCCTGTGTCTCTCCCCCAGTCTGTTCTATTAACCTGGAATGCCATTCCTATTTCTTTACTTGGCTATTTCCTGTAGTCCTGCCAGACTCAGCTCAAAGGTCATTTCTTAGGAGAAGCCATTCTCAACTCTATTCAGCTGGGTGACCCTTCTCTTTCCTCTTAATCCTCACATTCATACCGCTTATGAAACACTTGTCATACTGTTTTTTTTTTTTCTTTAAATTTTTTTTTGGGGATGTGGACCATTTTTAAAGTCTTTATTGAATTTTTTACTATATGGCTTCTGTTTTATGTTGTGGTTGCCTCCCGTGAGGCATGTGGGATCTTTAGTTCCTCAATAAAGAATTGAAACTGCACCCCCTTCATTGGAAGTCTAAGTCTTAATCACTGGATGGCCAAGGAAGTCCCATGTCATACTGTATTGTAACTCTTACTACTTCCTGCATCTGACTGTGAGGGCCTTAATGGCAAAGAGCCTAATTCAGCCTCTTTATTCCTAGCACTCAGCCCATAGGCCTGGTGGCTCAGCTGGTAAAGAATCTGCCTGCAGTGTAGAAGACCTGGGTTATAGTTAGAAGTAAAGGGATAAATACAAATGTAACACAGCACTAATTTCCTCTAAAGGACTGAGGAGGGCTTCCCTGGTGGCTCAGATGGTAAAGAATCTGCCTGCAATGCAGGAGACCTGGGTTCAGTCCCTGGATCAGGAAGATCCCTTGGAGAAAGAAATGGCAATCCACTTCAGAATTCTTGCCTGGGAAATCCCATGGATAGAGGAGCCTGGTGGACTTCAGTCCATGGGGTCACAAAGAGTTGAACAGGACTGAGCAACTAACAAAAGGACATTTTTAATTAAAGAATGAATGAGCATTGGAAATAGATCACAGTGACTCCCATATCATTTTTCTTTTTCTCACTTTTCCTCATCTTGGAAAGGAAGATCATAGAGTAGATTAAATGAGAAAATTTTTGAAAAGTAATTACCATGATGCTTGGTGCATAATAATAATAAACACTTGTTCTTTCATTCTTCTTTCTTTGAGTTGTAAAGGTTTCAGATTTCCCACACCTGGTGGTTATGCCTCACTGGTACCAGAGTACTGGTTCCACCCTATCAGTACCTCCTTGTTAAATACATAAGGAAGACTTCCCAGTCAACCAATATTTATGCTGATCACATGTAAACACTGTGACTTTTGTACTAACACCTCATCATCACTCACCGCACACACTCACTGCCTCTATTAAACACATTCAGCATCTCTCTTACCTTTAACTCAGTCATCTTACTAATCACAGGGAAACTCAGCTCTAGGATTTCTAACCAGAGTGTGGTCTTCTTTTTAAGAAAAACATTTTCAATACTTAAGGTTGATTCTTTATATCAACAACAGTAAATACAGGTAGTCCTTGGCTTTCATTTTTTCCCACCCAATTCAACTCACTTTTTCTACATTGTGTACTGGTATCTTTGCGTTACCGTCCTTGTGCGCAATTCAGCCTGCCCGTGAGCTAATGGACAAGCACCCTGTGTTAGCAGCACCTGGTATCCCTATGCCAACAGTTCAGTACCAATCACCACCTTTATCTGGAAAGAAGAATTTATTTGCATCATTATTGGACTGGTTTTTATTGCCTTTTCCTTCATTTTTTCTGCACTTGATTTTATTATTTTTTTGAAAATGCTAAGATGAAATCTCTTGCCTATTCACTTTCTCAACAATCCATAAAAGTACTGGCAGATCTCCACCAATAATTCTTTCTTCATATAAATTCTGTTTTTTTGCTCTTAATTTTATTTCAAATAAGCTGAAATAGAATTTAAATAGCAAATTAATTTTCATTATCTGTATTTAATATTTAGTCCATGTTTAAAATATTGCAACAATCATTTATACATGGACACATGGTAACATCTGGGAATTTCCATGTAATATGTTTAGTAGTACATTGTTTAGGGTCTGTTTGTTTGGTTTTCATAGTTGTTTCGTGAAATATATTATCATGACAAGAACTTTTATCTTACTATTGGGAACTTTATTTTACCCTGCACTGTATGATTTTCTTTTCTTTTCTTTTTTTGGTTACTGAACTTACACATAAGAAGTAGAAGAAATGATTTTGGAAGAAAATAAAACTATCAATCAATCAATGGCTATAATGAAAAGTAATCTTATTATTAACAGTCTCAAATTTCTGGAAGTTTTACATTTTTTCTGAAATATTCATCCTATGTAAAATATCACACCAGAAAAGGCAAAGCATTAGATTAATGCTAATTTTGAAAGCCTCAAAGTTATTCATCTATAAATTTAATTTAATTTTATTTTCAATCAAAATTCCATTGTTTATTGTTGTTTTTCAAAACTGAGTGCATCAGAAGTGTCAAGATAATTTAAAAAAATTAAGTAATGGATGCAGACTACACCTACCAGATATTATAAAGTGAAAGTGAAGTCGCTCAGTCGTGTCCAACTCTTTGTGACCCCATAGATTGTAGCCTACCAGGCTCCTCCCTCCATGGGATTCTCCAGGCAAGAGTACTGGAGTGGGTTGCCATTTCCTTCTCCAGGGGATCTTCCCAACCCAGGGATCGAACCCAGGTCTCCTGAATTCCAGGCAGACGCTTTTATCTCTGAGCCAGCAGGGAAGCCAAATATTATAAGCACACTAAAAACAATGTCATACACCTGTAACAATAGTCAGGATTATCAGCATAATTGACTAATACATCAGTGTAATAAAGGAGAGACTAGAAATATATCTAAGCATATATGGTAATTTATAATAATTTAATGGCTCATTCTATGATTCAATCAACTCATATTTATTGATTGTTAGCATGTATGCAGATAATGGGTATACATCAGGTAATCATAATTCTTCAGTTCAGTTCAGTTCAGTTCAGTCGCTCAGTCGTGTCCAACTCTTTGCGACCCCATGAATTGTAGCATGCCAGGCCTCCCTGTCCATCACCATCTCCCGGAGTTCACTCAAACTCACGTTCATTGAGTCAGTGATGCCATCCAGCCATCTCATCCTCTGTTGTCCCCTTTTCCTCCTGCCCCCAATCCCTCCCAGCATCAGAGTCTTTTCCAATGAGTCAATTCTTTGCATGAGGTGGCCAAAGTACTGGAGTTTCAGCTTTAGCATCATTTATTCCAAAGAACACCTAGGGCTGATCTCCTTCAGAATGGACTGGTTGGATCTCCCTGCAGTCCAAGGGACTCTAAAGAATCTTCTCCAACACCACAGTTCTAAAGCATCAATTCTTCGGTGCTCAGCCTTCTTCACAATCCATCCATACATGACCACTGGAAAAACCATAGCCTTGACTAGGCGGACCTTTGTTGGCAGATTATTAAAAATTTAAAAACTGATTAAATCAGCTGATTAACGATTATTAAGTTTGTGGTTAAGAAGTCCTATTAAGAACTGTTGGTGGGAATGTAAATTGATACATTTTGTTGAGAGGGAAATTTAGGAAAACTAAAAAATTATTTGCATGTATCTTTGATATGGCAACCTCCTTTTTAAGAGTCTATCCTATAAAAATATATCAACATATGTATGTGCTCCTGTGATTATGTACATGTGTATGTATGTGTATATATGAATGTCCACTGAAGCTTTGTTAACAGCAAAAATTGGAATCAGTCTAGTTCTTTGGGATTAAGGGAATGGTTCGAAGTGTGTGTGCAAATTTATGAATATTTTGCAGAATTTTGAAAGAATGATGTTCATGATAATGTGGGAAAATCAAATTATAGAAGAGTACTATAATAGAAAAATTCAGAATCCAATCACAGAATCATGATGCTAAACTAGAATACCTTTATACTCTAGAAAAACAAATCTGTCGTCATTGCTTTAAAACCAGTTGCTTTGGATACTTGATGGCCAGCTTTCAGGTTTGCTTCACCATCACTCACTTTTAAGGTCTTCAAGGAACTACATTCCCCAGATACATCTTCTCTGTAATGTTTTAGAATTTATTAATATGTTATTCATCTCTCTCATAACTTCTTTCAAAAAGCACACAAGATTGCTTTCAATGACTTTATTACTCTTCCTGTAAAATGGTGAATTTCTCCCAAACTGTAATTATCTTCATGAGTTTATATTTGTGCCTTCCTGCTAAGGATGGCATTTACACAAATCTTTCAAAGGTCATTCAAAGGGCTGTTGTCTAGAGGTAACACTGCTAAACAAGAAGTATTGGCTTTCTGGGAATGGGATTTTTTCATGTAACCTGTTTAGTCAGTATAATGTTTAGGGTTCATTGATTTGGTTTTCATGGTTGTTTTGAGAAATATGGGCTTCCCTGATAGCTCAGTTGGTAAAGAATCCATCTGCAATGCAGAAGACCAAGGTTTGATTCCTGGGTTGGAAAGATCCACTGGAGAAGGGATAGGCTACCCAGTCCAGTATTCTTGGACTTCCCTTGTGGCTCAGCTGGTAAAGAATCTGCCCTCAATGCAGGAGACCTGGGTTCGATCTCTGGATTGGGAAGATCCCCTGGAGAAGGGAAATGCTGCCCACTCCAGTATTCTGGCCTGGAGAATTCCACGGACTGTATAGTCCACAGAGTAACAGAGTCGGACCCGACTGAGCAACTTTCACTTTTGAGAAATATATTATGGTTAAATACAGGCACTTCCTTTTAGGTGCTTGAGAGAACTTGACTGTATTCTTTGCTTCCAAAAGTAATGTGTGCATGTGCTAGACTAGACATTCTGCTGATGCTGGAGATACAGAAATGATGTGTGTGCTAGTCACTCAGTTGTGTCCAACTCTTTGTGATCCCATGGACCCTAACCCTCCAGGCTCTTCTGTCCATGGGATTCTCCAGGCAAGAATACTGCAGTGGGTTGCCAGTTCCTTCTCCAACAGAAATGATAAAATTGCCCTTATTTTCAGGGGCTCACAGACTGGCAGGCATAGGAAAAATATAGTATCTTTGTTGCTGAAGGGAGTAGAGAAGTAGCTGAGCAAGTAAGTTGGGTCAATAGGAATAGGTATCAAGAAATTCTCCTAGAAAGTGACAATGCTCGAAGTGGGTGTTGAGAGACAAGAATGAAGAAGCTGAGCAGATGAAGGAAGGGAAGAGGGTTTCAGGTTAAGGAGCCAGGGTGGGGCAGAGTGATAGCTATGAGAAAGCATGCTCTACTGCAGAAACTGAAATTGTCCATCTGCCTCACCTGAAGTAATGAAATAGGTCAGGGCCATGCAATGTATACAGCCTTCAATTAACATAGAGAATGATCGACTGGAGTTGTTTTACACAGTGCACCATGGGCTTGCCCACCTCAGCAGTGTACAGGCCATGTCCAGGCTTTGGGGCCAGCAAGCTCAGCTTGGAATGCTGGCTTTTCGGAAGATCCTGACACCATACTGGGCTCTCTGCCTTAGTGATCTGGCCACGGGGATATCTCTGTATCATATAATCAACAGCACAGCACGTATCATGAGATTTCTGAGGCCTGTCCCAGTGTCATCTCATGAAATAGGACCTAGTCACTCATTAACACAAAAATTTTCACTGGAACCCTCATTTTCTATGAAAAGTGAAAATGTTAGTTGCTCAGTCGTGTCCAACTCTTTGTGGCCCATGTACTGTAGCCTGCCAGATTCCTTGGTCCATGGAATTCTCCAGGCAGGAATACTGAAGTGGGTTGCCATTTCCTTCTCCAGGGGCTCTTCCTGAGCCAGGTATTGAACCCAGGTCTTTTGCATTGCAGACAGATTCTTAATTATCTGAGCCACTTTCTGCAAAGTTAAATCCAAAACCCTAATGGGATTCAAGATCCTCTGCCATCTGTCTCCCATATGTCCTTCTAGAATTAAGTTGGAAGAATTTGATGAGTAATAATAATGTCTTTGAGGTTAGGCTGTTCTGCGGTTGAATTTTAACTCTGCTATTTACTTAAGCTCACATAACACGTTTACCCGTGGCTGATTCATGTAAATGTATGGCAAAAACCACCACAATATTGTAAAGTAATTAGCCTCCAATTAAAATAAATAAATAAATTTAAAAAAGATAAAAAGAGAATTCAATAAAATATAATTTCGAGTAATTCATATGGCAAGCATTATATAAAATGGCTGACTGTGTGATAATTCATATTTTGCTTCAGACATTTTAAATTATGTTTAACTGTTAGTGCTTCTGAATATATCCTGTATTTCTGATGTTGATACTTTCGGAACCACTGTCAGATAGAATTCTACTTGGCCTACCTCAGGTGTCACCATCTTCAAGGAGCCTTTAAAAAATAATTGAAATTAATTATCCTCTTCTTATTTCAACAGAAATTGATACCTCTGGTACAGAAATAATACTAATAACTTTAAAAATAATTTTAGAGGTTGAATCTTTACTTATTTATTTGTTGTGCTGAGTCTTTGTTGGTGTGCATGGGCTTTCTCTAGTTGTGGTGAGCGGGGTTACTCCTTATGGCAGTGAGAGGGCTTCGCATTGTGGTGGCTTCTCTTGTTGCAGAGCACACACTCTAGGTGCAAGCTTCAGTAATTGCAGCACACGGGTCTAGTTGTGGCCCATGGGCTTTAGTTGCTCCGCAGCTTGGGAATCTTCCTGGACCAGAGGTGGAACCCATGTACCCAGCACTGGCTACTGTACCACCAGGGAAGCCAGCCCTATTTTGCTAAATTTAAATACAGTGGGAAAGAGATGGTGTTTTATAATTTATACAATGTCTAGAACAATTCTGGAGCTTATTCAATTGATTTGTTAGTTTATAATGAGCCATTTACTTGTAAAATAATGATGCTATTGAGAAATTCTACCACTGATAAATACATTATTCTGAATTTCGGTTTATAAGTGGATTCATGTTCCTATATTGTGCACATAATGATAAAGATGATAATCACCTAGTAATAAAATGGGAAACAGTTTTCCAAATGTGTATTTGTGTATGGAATACTGCATGCACCAAAGAGAAAATAAAAGATATATTTTCTTATCACATATTTTTTATTGAAGACATTTATAAAACATTATTATATTCAGTAATATATTGCAATCAGAAGCATCTAATCCAAAAGAGGGAACATTTTAAAAGAATGCTTTTCTGAAAGAAGTTTATAAATTCTGTCTTGTCAATGTCTTCTTTTCCCTTCACCTGATAAGACTTTTCTAAAAGAACCCATTTATTCACTCTATGGGGCAGTAGATATAATTCAAACTACTTCTATTGTATTTGTTTATTAAATCTCATTTCCTGGACTCCTGGGTTCATTTTCAAATGTTAATACAAATGCTATGTCATCTTTATCAGTACCCTCTTAAGCAGGAGAAATCTTGCTTTTTGCCTTTTATTTTGTTTGAGATGATGTTTTTAACATATGCCAATTTCAGAGGCTTGATTCCTAGAATGATGGAGAATTTCCTCTCCACTGATAATGTTGAGAGAAAAAATGAAATGGTTCTGATCTCATTTCCATGGATAGTATGGAGGAATGCATCCACCAGAAGTAGGATTTCTCTTTTTGAAGCACCATTAAATCTTTGCATATTGATAGTGGGACAGATCACAGAAAATTTTTCTATAAAATGAAAGAACTGGACAAGAGATTGTGAAAGGCCCCAAATTCTTCAGCACTTTTACTTACAAAAATATTAAGCAAGAAGCACTACAGTTTTTTCCTTCCAGAAGAAAATAAGCCCTGAAAATAAATTTATTCCATTTATATTATTTTGCTAGTCACATCATTATACTTACTACTATATAGTTTACATATTCTACAGAATTAAATAAAACTATCTCTCTAGAGTTTCTTTTTCTCAGGACAGCTTGATGCCTAGTAAAAATAAGCAATCTGTGCATGGGTTTCCATTTTATTTATTCAACATTACTAGTAGCATTAAAAAGAGAAACACAACTTGGTAATGGAATTAAATATTTTGTTAATTATTTTTGGTAGGAACTCAAAGCCATATCCTCAGAGTTTTAAGTCTAGAAATGAATTAGAAGCTTTTTGAAGACAGGAATCTTGCCAGTTGTCTTCAACTAACATTCAGACAAGACCAGCACTCAACACAGAGAAGCTTCCAAGTAAATATTGTTGAATGTATGCAAAATTAGAGAGGTGCTTTCAGAGGCTATCTGGTTGCCAGAGGAATAGTCTATGACTTAGGTCAGTTAAACTGATTAAACCACATTTCATATGGTTTTCTGACATAATTAACAAAAGCAGGGAAGAAAACGTTCTCTAAGGAGTAAAATCTCCAATACTTCTCCTGGAAACTGTTTCTGTTGTCATGTTGTTATAATTATATTTCTGCTAGTCTAAATTAATTTACAGTTGATGATATAAATCAATAAAGTGCAATAAGAATTCATCCATATTGATATGAATATATGCATATCTATATATGTATATAATTCCTTTTGATGGACCATTTTCAGTGACACATTCAGCTAAGAACTCTTTCCCTGTATTATATTAAGCATGCCCTAATCATTGCATATCTTGAGAAACCATTTGATGAGACAAGTGACTTTAGATCTCTATTAACAGATTCTCCATGTTCTTTTTCAATTTCACTTCAAAAGTGTACATTTAATTCATTTTTTCCACTTAAAAGTTTTAAATAGAAATATGTATTTATGTATGTATTCATAACATATGTATTCATGGCTATTGAATGCAGACAAGGCTTGTCTATGCAACCTTTAAGAACAAGAGCATCTTGGTTTATGTGACCAGTTTTACAGGCCTGAAGTCCTTAATATTCACTGTATGAATTATGTTCTATTTATTAGACAGTATCAAAGGATGTAACACATTTTCTTGAAGTTTTTTTGGCACATAATAAATCAGAAAAAAAATTTTTTTTAAGGCTTATCTAAAGTGCTTAGCCATATTTACTCCCCAAAAGATATAATCAAAGAATCTCACTGAATTTAGAATTTCTGAACATTTGTTGACTTAAAATGTTAAATATGGTGCACTGTGCATTTTTGATGGATATGTTGGTGATTACAAGGTGCATGGTCTCCATAGAGAGTATTGACCATATAACACTTACTGTTGGGAGTAATGTATGTTACTGTACCGTGTTACTCTGTGTCGAGAGGTCACTGGGGATGTGGAACCAATAGTTTGGCTTATGCGAATGTCTGGACTCACCATTTGTGTCACTTGAATTTCTGGTCCTACCAAAATACCACCGCTCATCACAGGTCCCCTACAACCATCACTCACGCTACTACTGCTCACGTCAGGCCTACCAGGACTAGACACCACTCTCTCAGCATAGATTACATTGTGTGTGTTGGCTAACTCAGCAGGGACACAGATGTTCCCCTGAACCTCATAGACAGGTGCCATTACTGTTTCCGTTACTACAACATTGGGTGCAAGCGGAGGATCAAAGACAATCGTAGTGGGTTGCACGCACGGATCAGCAGTAGTGTAAGTCTCGGTCACTACAATATCCCCGTGCATCACGGGTTCAGGTATTGCCATTTCTTCTTTGAACTCAGCCTCTGAGAGAGTCATTCCTGAAGATTCATTAACAAAGTAGTTCGGTCCAAGTAAAGGGAGGTCAGTGCTGATGGGGATACAGGACTGCTGTGAAGGAAATGGGTCAATTTCTGTGTCTAAGCAGATTTCAGCAAGAGTCTTAAATTTTGGATCTAAAGTTTCCATGTAGCTTTCATCTAAATCATCCACAATCCAACTGCAACAGCCAATGGAGCCCACAGGAGACCCTACTCCTTCGTGGTCATAAATGAGCAAACAATCGTTTGCAGGGCGGCCTTCATCTTCGCCTGCATAAGCATATGCTTTCTAAAGTTGGAAGAAAAACAGACAGTTAGAAGTTTCTTTTCTCTATAAAATAATTAAAGAAGAACAACAACAATGCCTTAGAGACATCTGATCTAAGATGATTTAATGGAATGAACTGAGAGATACCCTGATTGATTGCCGTATTTCTAAATAATTGGAACTCTGAAAGGAGATCAGTGTGCATAGTCTTTTGTTTCTGGGTGGTCTAAAATAATAACATATTTAGTTATGTGCAAAACATTTATTTAAGGAGAGATATTTGATCAACTTGGAATAAAAACATCTATAGAGGTGTACACAGCTCTGTGTTTCAGAGGTTTATTTTATGTGGCCTAGGTGAAGAGAGCTGGGGTGTTTCTGGAGTTATGTTATCAGGAGGGACTTATCTACTGTGATTTTTAAAATTTTTTAAAATGACAGACCCTTGAAATGAAATCCTAGGCGTAACCTCAACATGTAGAAGTAATGAAATGAGAACTTCTTTGTTTGAAGGTGTGTGGAGGGAGCAGAGACCTGGTGTTTCCCTTCCCTATTTGCCTCAACTGCTATAGCCCTTGGTGGTTTCCATGAAATCCCACAGGGCCTGCCCAACACCATCCAAAATCCCTTGATACAATCTGACCCTTTTTTTCTTTTATAAATAAGGTAACCACAGGCCCAGAGAAGGTGAATGCCACGCCCAAGACTTAAATAGTTGTCCAATACAACGTCAAATCCACCTATCTTTTCTCCACTGCATCATGCTGCTTTCCCTATGGTCTGTACCAGCGTCTGCATCCCTACTTTTTCTTAAAAAAAAATTTCTATTTATTTATTTGGCTGTGCCAGTTCTTAGTTGCGGCACACAGGATCTTTAGTTGTGGTATGTTGGATATAGTTCCCTGCTTCTGCTGCTGCTAAGTCGCTTCAGTCGTGTCCGACTCTGGGCGACCCCAAAGACAGCAGCCCACCAGCAGCCTGGTGGCTCCCCAATCCTTGGGATTCTCCAGGCAAGAAAACTGGAGTGGGTTGCCATTTCCTTCTCAGTTCCCTGACCAGGGAGCAAACCCAGGGCCTCCCACATTGGGAGTGTGGAGTCAGCCAGTGGACCATCAGAAAGTGAAAGTGAAGTCTCAACCCCTGGACTGTAGCCTACCAGGCTCCTTCATCCATGGGATTTTCCAGGCAAGAATACTGGAGTGGGGTGCCATTCCCTTCCCCAGGAGATCTTCCTGACCCAGGGATTGAACCTGGGTCTCCTGCATTGCAGGCAGACGCTTTACCATCTGAGCCACCAGGGAAGTCCATCTGGACCACCAGGGAAGGCCCTAAATCCTACCTTTAGAAGTAAATGATTGTAGGTCTTGAAATCAATTACTCATGAGTTTGGTATCACCTTAAAACTTTGCTGTTGAACATTTTACATGACTAGTAAAATGGGCTAGGAAGAGGATAGCCCTCTCTTGCCTGCAGCACAAGTTAGCTGCTGGGCTGGGTGGTGGTAGTGCAAAAAAAGTGACTGGAAAGAAGAATGGATACCACTCTGCAGAGGCTTTACCTTGCAGAGGGCAAGGCCGGTTCTCACCACTTGAAATTCAGTGCCATGTTTTAATGTAAGAAAAATGCTAAAATGTTTGGCATGACCTCACTGCCCATAGAGAAAGAAGAATGCACTTTGATTTTTTTGGTCCCATAAAACACCAGTTGAAACCAAATGGAAAAAAGAAAAAAAAAAGCCCAGTGCAATTTTGACAGGAATGGCAAAGTTCCTTAAATATTAGTGTGACTTTTATGAATGATTCTTTGAATATAATTTCTAGGACACTTCTACAACATGTATATAATTTGTGCCCATTTGCCAAATGTACTTGAGTGGTGTGGATGACTCATTTAAATTACTGATACTATTCATGCTCTGTCTATAGTGGTATTGGTAACCACCAATTTTAAGATACAACTTACAACAACATCTTTAGCATCTTTTGTTAAGAGCAGTGGTGAAACTCGTGTGTTGCCACCATAAGGAGTAAAATGGGCTAATTAGAATATGAGATAAAATGGACTGCTAAATAAGAGAAATAAAGGTACTAAATAGGAATTCACAAGATAATTTAAATAAATCCTGTGTTTATCCTTTGTGCTACCTTGTTAGGCCATCCCAGTGCCTTGTGTCTTTCCTCCTGGCATGCTCATAGACCCACGATCCTCTCCCCTAGTGAGGGACACAGTGCCTGGGGCCCTGAGTAGAGATGGGGAGACCTGGGTTCCAGGCCCTAATTTGTCATCAAATCTTGGTGATGCCCTATTCCTCAGTTTCTGCTCTCTTTCTTCCCTAATTCTGGCTTTTGATTTATTTTTTCTCCTTTCTGTTGGAGGTATCTGCAGGCCTGAAAGGACACCGTGAAGAACAGACATGAACACACAGTTTTTCTTGATCGGGATTCTCTTGCTTTGCTCTTTACTGTGGGAAACACTGGGAACACCAGAAAGAAACAGAATACAGGAAAATAGCAGAAGGGAAACAGAAACTGATGAGATACTAGCCTTTTTCACAGTCGTCAGAGGTTGGATATGACATGTTTCAGTAAGTTGGCTTTTTGTATTTTAAGGAAAAATGAAATATTTTCAATTCAAGATTGGGATAAAGTTAAAAGTAACTGAATATATCTCAGAAAAGAATCTTCTGCCATTGTTATTATTATGCAGTCTCAAGAGTGAATGATAATATTGTTGAACTGTGTGCAGGGGAATTACCTCAGAGAAATATTGTTTTATTCAGGATTGGGGTAGAGTTAAGAGTCCCCGAATAGATTTCAGAAGACTCTACCACCATCGTTATTATTATTATTCAGTCCCAAGACTATTTTGTGGAGCTGTGTGCAGGGAAGTTACCTCAGAGAAATAGCTGTCCAGGAAAGCCAGGTTCAGGCCGGTGTCCCCATAGTCCCGCTGGATGCCCACCGCCGAGCTCCTCCTCCCCGCAGTGCCCGCTGCTCCTCCTGCTGCCAGGCCAGCGGCCGCCCCCAGACCGGTATTGAGTTCCACTCCCGAGACACCCCCTTCAACTGTTCCTCCTCCTGCATAGGTGTTAGTGTAGATTTCTGAAAGGAGACGGGGTTCAACGGTGCTGGAGTCATCTGCATTGTTTACCCGCGTAGACACTGTCAGCAACACCACCACCCCTTCCCCCCAGCAAAGGGAAGGCTCTGGAACACTAGTATATATAGGAGCAATTCCAACTATATCTATAATCTTCAGGCTTGCTGATAAAAATAAAACTAAATAAACAGTTCAAAGGGAGCTGGGTATCAGGTGTGGCTTTGTCACCTTTTGGGAACCTCCATCCCAAAGACTTGAAGGTGCAGAAGAGGCCAAAAGGACCAGAGCCTCCGTTTTGCCCGTACCAGTTCCTTCTCTGGCTGCCTCTGGCAAGCTCCTCAGGCCTGGCTGAGAAAACTTGCACTCACTCATGAGCCCTCCAGAGCAAGGCCAGCCACACATTTGCAGAAACTGAAACTCACAGTCCTCATTCACCCAGGTGCTGGATGGGGAATGGGCTTCCATAGGAGTGTTCAGTCACCTTAAGGCTCTTTGCAGTCAGAGTCTGGCTTGGGACACTCAGAAACCATCGCTGAGAAATCACAAGCCTGCTCTAGAACTGGGCAGCCTCTCGACTTTGTTCAGTTATTGCCCAATACTGGGTATTTTTCCAGTATTTTAGGGTGTTTCTGGGACTTGGTAAATTAGGAGAGGATAAGAGTGGTGAGGCAAATGCATGTATGAATTTAAGAAAAGTTCCTTATTTCAGCTCAGTCACTCAGTCGTGTCCAACTCTTTGCGACCCCATGGACTGCAGCATGCCAGGCTTCCCTGTCCATCACCAACGCCCAGAGCTTGTGCAAACTCATGTCCATCGAGTCCATGATGCCATCCAACCACTCATCCTCTGTTGTCCCCTTCAGTGTATTCTTGCTGCTGCTACTGCTAAGTCGCTTCAGTCGTGTCCGACTCTGTGCGACCCCATAGACAGCAGCCCGTGAGGCTCCCCCGTCCCTGGGATTCTCCAGGCAAGAACACTGGAGTGGGTTGCCATTTCCTTCTCCATCAGTGTATTCTTAGGAGAACGTATTTGCTGCTTCGTTTTTTCTTTCTTTCTTTTTTTTGAACTGCTTGTTTTATAAATAATGGTAGCACTTACTGTGCAAGGTACTATTCTAATGTATATTTTGTGATATACATATATACATACAGCACATATATCATCCACACATTCGTATACAATATATGTAACATATATGATCCATATTATATATCACATACATATAATATGTAATATACATACTATACATATATAATATGCATACTATACCTATAATAGATAATATGTAGACTATACATATAACATATAATATGTATATATATGTATGATCATTTACTCTTCATAGCAACACTTTGAAGTAGGTACTATCATAAATTCAGTTTCAAAGAAGGAAATTGAGGCCCAGAGAGGTGAGGTGTCTTACTCAAGGACTTAATTACTAGTAAGAGGCTGAGCTGGGAATCAAACTTAAGCATTCTGGTTCCAGACTTTGCCCTTTGAATTGCTACATCGTTCTTCACTGACAGTAGTTTAAGACAGAAAAATAAAGTCACCACTTCAAATATGTAACTTTCTCTCCACTCACACTGTCCTCCAAGAAAAATGACAGATGTGCTGATTTTTGGTAAGGTACTACACATGAGATTTGTCTGGCTGAACAATTTGCAGATTTTAAAAAGGAAAACAGATTTTGACATCCACTGACCAGAGGAATCCATACGGTCCTGGGTATTAGAGGCTGTCATTGGTACACATATGTTGGACACATCCTGAAAAGAAAAAAATTTTAAATAATTGTTTTATGTTAAACATTTTGAAATATATATTTAATCACTTATTTTGTCTGCACTGGTCTTAGTTGTAGCACATGAGACCTTTAGTTGTGGCATGCGGGATCTAGATCTCTGGCCAGGGATCGAACGTGGACCCCCTGCATTGGGAGCACGGGGTTTTAGCCACTGGACCAGGGAAGTGCCTGTGTTAAACATTTCAAAAGTGATGTATGTTCAACTCTGTGCAGTTTATAATTATCAGGACATGCTGAATCCCACTGAAACACCGAGCTTCTGTGGAACCTGACGAATCCACTCACCCTGTCCTCAGGATGGGCCCCTTCTATTCTCCAGGACTGCACCACTCCTTCTCCCCCCTCAGGCACAGGAGCAAAACTCGTCCCCAGCCCTTCTGGCTGTTTTCGTTTGCAGCAGCAGCAGAGGAGCAGCAAGAGCGGTGCCACTGCCCAAGAAAGTGGAAAGCAAGAGTCAACACATATTGCTCAATTTAGGAAGTCACCAAATGCATCGCTTTTGGGAAAATGTGGCATGATATTCAGAACTAGAGGGAAAAATACAAATGTAATGCATTTATTTCCCCTGAAGGACTGAGTGGGGCTTCCCTGGTGGCTCAGATGGTAAAGAATATGCCTGCAGTATAGGAGACCCAAGCTTGATCCCTGGGTCGGGAAGATCCCCGGGAGAAGGAAATGGCAACTCACGCCAGTATTCTTGCCTGGGGAATCCCATGGACAGAGGAGCCTGGTAGGCTACAGTCCATGGGGTTGCAAAGAGTCGGACATGACTGATTGAGTAACATTAAGGATTGAGGATACGTATCCGTGTTTATCAATACAAATCCACTAATCACTTAAGATCAGGTAAACTTTAATGACAGATTAGGCAAATAAGGTTCTTTCTTCCTGCTAATCTAAGACTCCAGACTGGTTGTTGGCAGATCCAGGGTTCAAATCCAGTTTTATATTTCCTAGTCCCCTATGTACATGTGTGCACATTTATACATGTGTGTTTATGTCTGTGCTTTTCCTATGTCCTAGACTGCTTTTCTGGATTTCCCCACACACCATGTTCCTTCTAAGAAGATCTTCAGCTTAAAGTCATTTTCTCCATCAGGACTTCCCCAGCTTTCCTGTTTAGACTTAATTACTTCTGCCTTTCTGCCCTTAAAGGACTCTGCTGAAATTGTCATGACGGGATTACTTTATGCTCTGCTGTGTTACCGGACATGACTGAGCGACTGAACAACAGCAAAAATCCTATACTTAGGGACTTGCATGTTTCCCATCTTTTTGACCCTCACTAACCCTGGTCTTTATTTTGTTGTTGTTGTTGTTGTTGTTCAGTCGCTCAGTCATGTCCGACTCTTTGGGACCCCATGGACTGCAGCACACGAGGCTTCCCTGTCCTTCACTAATTCCCAGAGTTTGCTCAAACTCATGTCCATGGAGTTGGTGATGTCATCCAACCATCTAATCCTCTGTCATCCCCTTCTCCTCCTACCCTCAGTCTTTCCCAGTATCAGGGTCTTTTCCAAAGAGTTGGCTCTTCACGTCAAGTGGCCAGAGTATTGGAGTTTCAGCTTCAGCATTTGTCCTTCCAGTGAATATTCTTACTTTACCATTATTGAACAAGTAACATGCCCATATCAGTCCCATTGCTTACTTCCAGATTTCCACAAACATTGCCATAGGTATCAAAAAGAAATGGCCATTCCAGTGAACCTGATTACATTCTTATTTTGATGAACTGCTGAAAAGAGGGATTTAATCCAGTACTTACGAAGCAGCAGTAAGACGCCCATAGTGATCATGCCAATCCCTGTTGATCCCATACCAACATTTGAAGCCTCAGTTTGGTCGTCAGTGACAGACACACTGGTAACAGAGCTACCATCCCTGGTGCTGACGTCTGTGGTGCTCGAGGACAAGCACATGTGGTTGATGTCACAGTCACAGGCCCTTAACTCTATGATCTGCGGCAATTCGCATGCTCTGTTAAAACTGTCCTTTACTAGGACTGGGATTTCGTAGTATCCAGAATATAAAGTCTGCTCAGCTTTCAGGATTGCAGAGGTAGCTGAAAAGCAAGAGAGAAACTAAATTAAAGATGGGGTACATATATACAATGGAATATTACACAGTCATAAAAAGAATGAAGTCACATTGCAACAACATGAACAGACCTAGAGATTATAATACTAAGTGAAGTCAGACAGAGAAAGAAAAATATCATATGATATAGCTTATATGTGAAATCTAAAAAGATGACACAGATGAATTTATTCACAAAACAGAAATAGACTCACAAACATAGAAAACAAACTTTTGATTACCAAAGGGGAAATGGGGGAGGGATAAATTAGGAATTGGGGATTAACAGATAGATACCACAATATATAAAATAGATAAAAAATAAGGTTCTACTGTATAGTAGAGGGAACTCTACTCAATACTCTGTAAAAATCCATATGGAAAAAGAATTTGGAAAAGAATGGGTCTATTTGTATGTATAACTGAATCACTTTGTTGTATACCTGAAAGCAACACAGAAATTGTCAAGTGACTATACTTGAATATACAGGAAAAATTAAAAAAATTTTTGGGGAGTAACTCTTCCTAATACCCATGATTAACTTAGGATCTGACTTTTTTTCATGCTCCTTTAGTCACAGAATTCATTGTCAGTTTTTAAAAATGAACACTTATGATGCTTATTTCCAGAAACAATACTTGGCATATAATATGCACTCAGTGGATATTTGTCCAGTGAATGAAGAATATTGAGCTGAAAGGAAATATTAGAAGTTTTCTATTTGGGATGACAGCTTCCAAATACCCTCATGAAGACTGTTGTTCATCTCTTATTCAAAATCACTGTCTTAACATTTAAAATTATTCTAAAAACTATTATTTTACTAATTCTTTGTGCTGTGATTATCTATTGATTTTTATAGAAACCATTGCTTAAAACGTAGGTTGAAATTTATCAACCTGAGGAGGCCTTAGGAATGATTTACTCCTAAATCATGAATAGTAATTGATGAATCCTTAACAATTATTATTATTGTTAATTATTATTATTATGGGTTATTGCTTTCAGTTAGCTATGTAATAACTTGGCTATGTCTACCAAAATGTAACGTGAGCTCAAAATAAGAGTCAAATAAGGCACGGCCCCAACCTGTTAAGTGGGATTTTTTCTTTTCTTCAAGACCAGCATGTAAATAGGACCCTAAGACTATTCTTTCCAATAAGACTATATTTTTTACTGGCAAATCTGTGATAGAAATATCTCACGTTGAATATTTTTTCTTGTTTTTCCTCATAAAATCTAGGATATGAATGAGGAAAAAGTAGTTAGCAATTATTTAAGAATAACATTGAATTTTGTAGGGAAGAATGAACTCAGAGTTATCTTGATTTTAATGCAATTGCTTAGCTTTTAAAAATATTAAGGTGGTTTTGTGTGAAAGGGCTAAAAGGTTTTATGGTGAAAACAGGTTACCTAATTTCCTCCAAGTCCTTAATGGTGGCATTTTTTTTTTTTCTGGCATCATTTTAGGATGAATGGAAAAGTTTGGTGGCCTCAGAAAGGTGGATTTTTCCTCTTACCTTGAACTCTGATTGCCATCTTACCACCCTACCCACAACGTCTCTCCTGTTTCTCCAAATGAATGTCTGATGAGGGAGCTATTGTGGCCAGAATGGGGGCTTCCCAAGTGGCAATTTACCAGGTGGTAAAGAACCCCCTGGCCAATGCAGGAGATTTAAAAGATGCAGGTTTGATCCCTGGGTTGGGAAGATCCCCTGGAGGAGGAAATGGCAACCCTCTCTAGTATTCTTGCCTGGAGAATCCCATGGAAAGTATAGTCCATAGGGTCGCAAAGAGTTGGACACGACTGAAGAGACTTAGTAGGCACATGTCCAGAGTGAAATTCTCTCAAAACATTTCATTTTCTATTATACATCTAACATCTCAGGAAAAAGAACCCAAGGTACATAAATTGTTAAGATGCCTGAAATGATATCTCAACTTTTATCAATGTGAGGCCTTTATTTTAAAGTAGCAAGAGTTACCATAAACATGCATACTATTATGGACTCTTTACACTTTCGGTGGACATAGAGTTTGAAAGTATTATTATGTGACTTGACAAATTATTTAGTAATTGTTTTTGCTTTTGTCCTTAGAGTGTAAGCAAATTTGCATTCTACTTACCATTTACTGATCTGATATCCCAAATGTCCGCTGTCCCTGGGGGTTCATTAACAACACAGAATGTAAAGGGAAACCCATAAGAGTGACTGTTAACGCCTGCAGCAGAGATCAGGATGGAGGGAGAGGCAATGCAGATGGTTTCTCTCTCAGCAACAATGACTGGGCAGTAATCATTGACGTCAGGAACTTCGATACATATGGTTCCCGTGGCCGTTTTTACAGAACCATCTGAAACAGCAAGACATATAGGGTGTTGGGGTAAATGGTGTTGGGGAGAAAATTCTTTCTCATCTCCCATGATGATGCCACAGCATGGAGGAATAGCATGACTTGACTCCTGAGCTGGGCTTCCCTGGTGGCTCAGAGGTTAAAGCGTCTGCCTCCAATGCAGGAGACCCGGGTTCGATTCCTGGGTCGGGAAGATCCCCTGGAGAAGGAAATGGCAATCCAGTCCAGTATTCTTGCTTGGAGAATCCCGTGGACGGAGAAGCCTAGTAGGTTACAGTCCACGTGGTCCCTGAGCTGGTGCGTGATAGGACCCTGCCTGCTTAAATCTCCTGAAGCCACTCTTGCCTTTGCTCAGCACCTTCCTGGCACAGTGGCTTCTTTTTAGTTCTTTGAACTCCTTGTTTCCTAAACCAAACACTTGAGCCTTCTAACCACTCTTCCTAAAATGTTTTTCATCGCTGTTTCATTCAGCTACATATCTCAGAATGCAAAATTCAGTGTCCTTTCTCAGAGGTTTACTGCTTTCTAGTCCACCATATCTCCCCAAATGAGACCCCTGTAGTCCAGTTTAGAGCCTTTCATTCTGGGTACTTTTTGAGTCCGGTGTTTGTGGAAATAACTGCAATTGAAGTTAAATAATTGTTTGAGTATTTTTTTTTTTTCTGTTTCATTGTTTAAATCCATCCATTAGATAGACACTATTTCTCTCTGAAATGGTACTTCTGAAAACAAATATAAATATATTTGCTTTTTTCCTAACTCATTTGAAACAAATTTTGGGTTAGTATATTATTAGAAGGTACAGAGGATCAAGAAATAGGAGTCTGGGCTTTTAGTCTACTTTTATACTTTATATTGAATAAAGAATTGTTTTGTTTTTTACTTGCAGAGAATCTTACTATTTTCATTTGTAAATCAGAACATTATCATCTCTAGATATTTTGCTAGGTCACTCTTTGTGAAGTTAATAAATGTCTTTTAAAGATGTCTTCTGTATGCCTAAATAGTAGAGTCATTTAGTTACTCGAATGATAACAAACCAGGAGCCTATTCATACTGTATATGGTTTTGTACAGGGTGTTCTTATACTCGATTTGGGAGTTGACTTTCTATTCTAGAGACACTAGATTGTCCTGCAGATTAGATTATGTGCTGTGTTGTTCTCTCATCCTCTTGAACTTCCTTATGGCCTTGGGCTGTGGGCTTCCCTGGTGGCTCAGCTGGTAAAGACTCCGCCTGCAATGCTGGATATCTGGGTTCGATCCCTGGGTTAGGAAGATCCCTGGGAGAAGGGAAGGTCTACCCACTCCAGTATTCTGAGCAGGAGAAGTCCATGGACTGTATAGTCCATGGGGTCGTAAAGAGGCAGACACGGCTGAGCGACTTTCACTTTCTGTGGCAAACCACAGCTAAAGCCACTGTCGACAGCATCTGCTGCTTGTTGTGTCTGCTATAGGCAGAGCTCCGCTTCTTTACCTAGTGGCCGCGCATCCTTGAGCAAACTTATTCCAACTCTCTGGAAGGCTTGTGCCAGTGCAGATACTCGGCTTAGGGGAATAAACAGTGGCCCTCGTTTTTAGGTTTCTGTGGGTACGTTTTCATATAGTTTTCTTTTCATTTACTTGACTAATTTTTTATTCTAGTTTTTGAACTAGAATTGGATTTTCTCGTATGACCCATTGGCTGTGATCAACCTGGCTAGAATTCATTTTCAGAATACTGATGCTAAATAAGACTGATAATAAATATTTATATAACTTACGTAGATGCTGAAAGTGACGCTCATAGGATGAAGACTAGAATGTATGGACTGTAATTGTTTGGGTATTACCATGGTTTCTCTTTTAATCCTATACTGACTGTTTATCTTTCTCTTTGTTTGGCTACTGTAAATCTCAGGAATAAACTTAATGCAGTGGTGCAATATCTATCTTCTATTAGGTATGTACTTGAGACATCTATCTTCTCCCTTCTTTCCTGGTTACTGACCTTTTTCTGCTGTTGCGTTTCATAGTGGCTGGTTTCCTAGTTACTGCTAGGAAATAGCAGTAGTTGCCTTTGCTCTAGAGAATCATTAACTGTTGCTAAACAAATTCCTGTTGCTACTCACCAAGAGGAACACTTAATAGATTTTCCCACACTGCTCAATTACAAGTTACTTCAGTACATCTGCACTTACGAATGTAATTTGAATCTTATATTTGTAATAACCTTGTGCTTTCTTGGTCTTCCAACATTTTTCTTTGGACAACAATACTCACACAGGCCTCTTATTGTAGCTCAGTTTCAGTGGTTCTGAAATAACTATACACTCGGGATGCTGCCTTACCTGTGGGTGAATTTTGAGCACACTTTGTAGCACTTACTTAAGTAAACATTTCTAACATACTCTACAAGCTGATCAATTCTCTCAAGAGATGAGGTCGAAAGCAGAAACTGAATTTTATTTATATATTTTAACTTTTATGCTTCACACTGTAAATCACCTACAATTCTGTTTTGTAAATAGGTGAAATAAATTATGACTTAAATGTAAATTATGATTATAAGGATACTGAACTCAGTCCTTGATCTAAGGTATTTAGAACTCTCTATAAGTCTTACAGACACCAATAAACTGTATGTTGGATTTGAGTCAATCTAGTATTAACATTAGAATGTTAGTTGTATTGAATGTAATAGTAATAATTTTATTAAGAATTGACAACAAATTTTCTTACCATCTATAGCCAGGATCTCTGCTGTGTATATCCCATTGGTAATATATTTTGACTTCTTATCAAATTCCCTAGAAAATTGTATCTCGCCAGTCCTTGAATCTATTTTTAACCAGTTGCCTGCGTCATGTCCTATGATATACCTGTTTTTAGATAAATACATTCATCATTTGCTTATATAAAAGATAATCATTTTAAGCCGCACAATGTGTTAATCTTATATATGGTATTTACATGCTTTATAGTGACAATTGAGTCAGTTTATAAAATGTATAGAGAATAATATTCCAGTATTGAACATATTTATGTACAGATTTACAACAGAATTTTATAATCTCATAATTCTTACTCTTCTAGCTCTTAATATAATTGTTAATAGAATGTATGAAATTATTTCAGGGCTGTTTATAAAATCATAATAGTGTTTATTGAAAGAATGTGAGAATGTGCTTTATTCATTTTCACATGTGATATATTTTTTTCTTAGATTTTAGTACATATTGGTTTCAGAGCCCCTCATTGTTGGCCTGTTAGGGGTTGTGGTATCATCTGCTTGTGTATGTGGATTTTTTTTTTTTAACGTATAATGAATTCAAAGCTTTTGACCTTGTTGGTAGAACATCTGTTCTCTGTACCAGGCATAAATTCAAATGTCCAAGACACTTATCTGGCACACTGTTTCCTCTGATAGACTTCACAATTTTTGTTGTCTACCTATTTATTAGCTGATTAAGTAATCAAAAATTTTTATGTCAAAAGTAATTTATAGGTCAGTAGACTTTGTTCATTCCAAAAATATTGGAAGGAAAAGATAAAGAGAATATGTGTATATTTTGCTATAGTTATTTTCCAGGATATCTTACATAATCTAACTCATATATAATCTATGTATCTAATGACCCTAATACCTACCTTTCTATTTTTTTCAGCTCTGATTCTCTCAAGATTCATCAAATTTCTGAAACATCTATTTTTCAGCCTCTTCTTTTTTTATTTACTTTTTCATTTTAGGTCAAGTAGGAGATTGAAATTAGCCCCAAAGTCATTAGATAACACAGATTTTAAGGAAAAAAAAGTGACTCATCTTTTATGATGTCTGATTGTTTATAATATAGCTTAATCATCCTGGGGCCAGTAGTACAGCCAGGCACAAAAGGTCAGAGAGACTCATAGAGTATCTGTAGGTGGCTCTTTGATCTTACAATTGCTCGCTGGACGCAACTACTCCTTTAACTTGTTGGAGCCCTTACTGCCTCTAAAGCACTATTAAAATTCTGAAATGTAGTTAGTACCGCAATCATCTTCTAAAACGAAGACAAAAAGCGAAGCAAAACTTCAAATATAGCACCTTCTAGTGAATTAATATAGGAAGAGCTGAGCTTTATCTTTTTAACACAAGCAAAATATCTGCAGTACCTGACGTTTGTTGCAGGATTTCCTGTATCCAAATCTATAGCTGTGTATGTGCCAAGCACAACATTCAATAAGGAATTTCCTTTTAGTCCTTCTCGCACACTGAATGTCATAGAATTTGGATGAAAAGCGGGTCCTTCTCTCACATTAACAACCTGAATTCTCACAGGGGTTGAGTGCATTCGGAATTGAGAGGCAACCGAGTGGTGAAACTCAGCTTGGTTTTTAACTCCAATGCTAAGATGAAAATTAGGCACTTGTTCATAATCCAGCATCTGAAATGATAGAAAGTTAAAAAAAAATAACAACAAAACTCTGAAACAGAAAAAAGACTTTCTTGGTAGAATTAGAAGTCAAAATTTAAAAAGCAGTACACTAAAATAAAGGCCAGGAGCTATGCAATTCTGCTCCTGAACCGATCGAACTTTGTTTGTTCCCGCATTAAGTATATCATGGGCTTCCCTGGTGTCTCAGATGGTAAAGAATGTGCCTGCAGGGCAGGAGACCCTGGTTTGATCCCTGGGTGGGGAAGATCCCCTGGAGAAGGAAATGGCAACCCATTCCAGTATTCTTGCCTGGAGAATTCCATGGACAGAGGACCTGGTGGGCTGCAGTTCATGGGGTCACAAAGATTGATTGACTAACACTTTCACTTTCACTTACATATATCAGACATGTTATATCCTTTATCTTTTGGCATAATCAGGTACATGGTACATGGACCATTCAGGCCTGTGACTTTAAGTTGGACTCTAGTTTCAGAGTTTTGAACTTCCTACATAAAACCCTAAAATGAAAGATGACCCTTCTTTCCAAATGCGGTGCTTATGAAAAATCAAAGTAAAACTTACTAGAATGAGATTAAAAAATCCACAGTTATTAAATGAATAAATAGTAGCCAGGTCTCTTTTGTAGAATGCCTTTCTGAGAATATTTTGGAAGTATAATCAGAGAACCTCGAAGCCAATATATATGATGTAATTGAACCTGTAATTTTGAAAAATGATGCAAACAACTTCTAAAGGAGAATTTGTGACTGTTATAGTCTATAGCTATTATAGACTATTAGAGCCCTCAACTATAATTTAATTGTGCTGAGTCTGGTGAACAAGAAGACTCCTTCATAGAGCACATTCAAATGAGAAAAGTCACCTTTGAGATGGGTTCTTTGGATAAAAGATGAATAGAATCTTTTGATCCAGAATGACTGATGTGGTGACATGAAAAGTCACCAACAATGATTCAGCACAAAGCTGAAATGAATTGTGGGCTCAAAAATGAATTTTCAATTGGAAGAGATCCATTTTCTCCATTTGTAAAGAAACAGTTGTAGAAAAGGGAGTACTGGGTGCTGTTAGTAGTGCCCTGGGAGCTAAGATAAACATCAATTGCAACACATTTACCAATAACAGGAGTTAAGACATGAGTAACATCAGCAAGAATCTTAGACAAATCTGTGCTTCTCAGGGAAATTCCATAACCTCATGAATGTTCTAGATTTTGGTTAAATTCTTCACAGGAGGTAATAAGATAGAAATATTCACAGGAATTTACTGGGGTTCTTGTTTGGGGCTGGTTCAACATGCCTCACTTAAAATTCAGCTAAAACCCTTGAGATTTGGGATTTCAGTTGCTGAAATTCCCAGAATTGACATTTTTCTAGTACAGATGTGTCTGGAAGAGACCAGCAGGGCACACACAATCAGGAAAGATCTTACAGAAATCAACAGAGGGAAAAATCTTCAGATGCTAGTTCTTTCCTATAACTTGGTTTACTGGCCCCGGATTACACTGTAGAGCACAGAGGTGGCAGTTAAGTATGAGTCTGGAATCAGAGACATCTGGTTGGAACTTGTCTTTGTCATATGCTGCCTAGGTGCACTTAGACAAATTAGTTTTCCTCTTTGGTTTTGTTTCACTTTCTATAAAAAAAGGAATCATAATATTTTCTTCCCTTAGTTGTGATGACTGAGATAATATGCATAGAGCCTTTATACACATAATACAACCCAATAACTGGTGTCCAGAGAGTGTGTGCGTGCATGCTCAGTCGTGTCTGACTCTTTGGGACCCCATGGGCTATAGCTCAGCAGGCTCCTCTGTCCATGGAATTTTCCAGACAAGAGTACTGAAGCAGGTGGCCATTTCTTCTTCCAGGGAATCTTCCCGACCCGGGGATCAAACCCACATCTCTTGCCTCTTTCATATTGGCAGGTGGATTCTTTACCAGTGTGCCATGTAGGAACAGGATCAGCAAGTGTGTAATAAATCTTGATTAGAGTTTTTATAAAAATACACAACCAGTATTTCTTTGTTAGAATTCCAATTGGATAGTATTTTGCTTTTCTTCTTGATGTTGAAGAGAATGTGTGCTTACTCCCCCATCTATTTATATTGTTATCCATACATATGTATTCATAAATACCAAACAAATTTATTTTTGACAAAAAGATTTTTCACTTTCTTAGAGGTCTTTCTCTTGTTTAGCTACACCACAGGGGCCAATCCTAAGGAGGGTAGGCCTGCCAGGATTCCATACCCAAGAAATGGGGTTAATTAATTATGGGCAATATTGAGAGCTGATGGGGAAAAGGAGAAAAAGGTTTGCTAAATTAAGGATACCACAGCCCTGAAAGGAGCAAGGTTTCTAGAACAAAGGGAAAACCATGAGGATGAATCTGTTAGGATTTTCTGCTCAGAAAATCCTTACCAGTGATTTATAAGTGGGATGGCTATAAAGTGGGATAGTTCCTAGAGAACTGGGACTATGTCTGATTTATATTCCTGGTACCCTTCATTTCTCAAATTTGGGTTGAACTGAATTATTTATAATGTCCTCAGACTAAGAAAAGGGTTCTAGAAATCTTAGGCAAAAGCTTATGACTTAGAGGTCACTTCCTACGAGGTTAAGTGATAGCTTGAGTGACTATGGAGAGAGTCCCAGAGGACATTAGTGACCTTGTTCCAAATGCCAGATCTTGGAAAATTACACATATATCCTCTACATACATAGCTCTTTTGGTTGTGTGCTAGCATACATATTCAGTTCAGTTCAGTTGCTCAGTTGTGTCCGACTCTTTGTGACCCCATGGACTGCAGCACACCAGGCTTCCCTGTCCATCACCAACTCCTGGAGCTTACTCAAACTCATGCCTATTGAGTTGGTGATGCCATTCAACCATCTCATCCTCTGTCATCCCCTTCTCCTCCTGTCTTCAATCTTTCCCCAGCATCAGGGCACACATATTAAGATTTTAAATTTCATTAGCCCTTCTACATTATTTTTATGTTTGAAAGCATATTGTTTTCTGCTCTTTGTAAGAAATTTGGGAAGTTATCATTCTGAAAAAATATACATACTTTGTTTACACCATGTCTAATACTACCTTGACCAATTTTTCATGAAATTGAAATTTCCAGTAGTTTTTTTTTCTTTTTTGCAATAATGTAAGTAGATCTTTGAAAAAGTTGTAGCTCTCACAGAAGACATTATGTATGTCATAGATAGTGCACTGCCTGAGTGATGAACGTGTTTTCTTTTTCATTTTTCTAATTTTGTAGAAATGATGAATTCTGCATTCAAGCTCAGTGACTCCTGTTTCGGTGAGAGCAGCAGTTTCAGTAAGTGGCATCATCATTACTCTCAAAGTTTGGTGAGTGGCTGCTATCTTCTGGACATGGGACCAGGTGCAAGAGATGGAAAGATATTTAGGTCAGGTTGTTTATGCTCAAAGATTTTTTGTTTTGCTCTTATTTTAGTAGTTTAGGAGGCAGATTAAAAGCAAAAAAAAAGTTATATATTGCAAGATAATATATGAAGACAGTGATAAAGGTAATAAGAATTTCATGACGTGTCTAGATCTTGATTTTTAACTAAGATGCAAGGTAGAACAAATTCTGATCCCTGGAAAGAAATGTGACTAAATATTCAGAGTTTGATGAGGTGACAGGCAACCTCCTGTCTCTCTCTTTCTATCCGTGTCACATTTGGCAGTTGCTCCTATTTGTTCCTTAATTTGTATTTTGACCGCATTCGCTTTAGATCAGGTTCCTAACTTCGAGACTTGTTCAATATAATAGTTATTTTCTTTCATCTTTCTGGAGTTGAGCTCATAATGTTACAGCTATTTAAAAACATACCTCAAAGCTTTTCTTGGTGTATAAATAGAGCTGGTGAATTTTTTTGGTTAAGGGCAGATAGTAAATATTTTAGGCTTTGAAGGTCAGATACAGTTTCCATCTTGAGCATTCAGTTCAGGAAATGGAGTGTGGAAACAGCCATAGGAAATATATGAATGAATGTGTGTGGCTGTGTTCCAGTAAAACTTTATTTGCAAAAAAGTGGCAGGTCAGATTTGGCCTGAGAGTCATAGTTTGCTGATCTTTGGCCCAAAGCCATGTTTCTCAAACAGGAAGTTCATCACATGTTCTTGGAGTCCTTGTGTTCTCTTAAGGAATTTTGAAATGTTGTATATTGATTTGAATGGCAATTTAAAAAGCACATACAGATGTTTTCCATGTTTTTGATGACTGCCTTATAAATTAATACACTGCATGACTTCTGTGCTAGTGGTTGTATTTTGTGGTAAAGTAGTAATACTTTAATTTCTCCAAACAGTGGCAAAAAGGACAGAAAAAATTCAATATATAAACAATATGTTTGCATCAGATGAGGGCTAAATGGCTTCCTAATTTACTGTCTGGAAAAAAGTATCACAGTAACTGGAATAGAGAAGAGTAGTAACAACTGAATAATCACAGTTCACACTGCGTGCTCAAATAAATATGTACATAGGTCTACTAGCATATGTTTTCATAGCTATAAGTTCTGTTTATGTTGTTAGTAGTAATTTTGTTTGTGAAAAATTAATTTTCCTTATTGCATTAATGCTAATTTGAATCTTATTGTTTGTAGTTTTATTTGTATTTTTAGATTTTATTGTTGTCTATAAAGCATAAAGTAGTTCAAGAAAAATTAATCTATAAGAAAAAAGTCGAACCCTGCAGTCCAGTACTCAGGGTTCTTAACATGTGTTCTTGCATCTCATCACTTTTCTCCATGAATACTCTCCAACCGCCCCACAGAACTGCTCATCCTGCCCGAACATGCTTTATGCTTTCTCACCTGTGTGTCTGTGGATTTTGTTACTCAATTAACAATCTCGGTTATAAAGTCCTAAACCTGATTCCATGACTGAAACCCTTTCAGCCACCTCTTGCTCAGAAAGATCTTATCTGTTAGAACTTATTTCATATTTCACCCATCTGGCTATTAATTGGGGTTTCCCAGGTGGTGCTAATGGTGAAGAACCCGCCTGCCAATGGAGGAGATGTAAGAGACATGGGTTCTATCCCTGGGTTGGGAAGATCCTCTGGAGGAGGGCATGGCAGCCCACTCCAGTTTACGCCTAATACCATAACATCTACCATGTGTTTTGTTTTTAACTCATATTATTACCTAGTTTGGAAGTACCTGCCTTATTTTCTCAACTAGGTGTTGGGCATTGTGAGAACAAAACAGACTTCTTATTTCTCTTGGTAATAAACACTGCGTTGCTGAACAGACCACTAACCCAGGTCACTTGTCCACACAAGTAGTATGCAAGGTTATGGTGCACTTGTTGCAGACAGATTCTCTCTCTGAGTATTCTAACCCTTCTTGGAAGGCGAATATTGTAGATCCCATACCGTACCTTGACGACTTTCAAAATGCCTTCGTTGGTTTGTGGATCTGTTTGAATATCAAACCAATTCCCATCATTTCCAGAGAGAATTAAATATTTTGCCAACCAGTTGTCAGTGCCTTCTTCGTCGAGATCAATTGTTTGAAATCGGATCAGTTCCGAACTTAAACAGTTCTCTTCGATACTCGCTGAGTACTGAAATGGCATAGATCAATTTTATAATCAATTAATTTTCAAAAGGAAAGAGATTGACATCATAATTATTATTTGAAATACTAACAACAGGTTATGCCAATGATTTCTGCATCAGCCATCTGTCCTATCAGAAATATAAGAATAAAATG
Source organism: Budorcas taxicolor (assembly GCF_023091745.1). Lineage (NCBI taxonomy): Eukaryota > Metazoa > Chordata > Mammalia > Artiodactyla > Bovidae > Budorcas > Budorcas taxicolor. Next base: position 26,376,682 of record NC_068931.1, read on the forward strand.
ATTACAAGATAATAAAACTGGTTTCTTGTGCTGCAGGTGCAATCAAGGTCAAATGGGCACTTTGTTTTATTTTTCTTGCTTACTTTAAATTTTCCTTAGTTCTTCCTTTTACGTAAAGGGCAGGATGGTAATTATATTAGACTTTGTGGACCAGAGAGTTTGTGTCGGTTACTCATCTCTGCTGTTGTTAAGATCAAAGCAGCCACAGACAACACAGGACAGTGGTGGCCCAATAAAACTTTTAAATTTTAACCAAAACAGGCAGTGAGCCAGGTTTTTCCCTACTGTTTTCAATTGTGTGGCTCTTTATGAATATGGAAGTTGGAATGTTTGGGACTTTTCTGGAATTGATTCAGCAAATCATCAGGCAGAGAAAAATACATCAGTGTTGTTACATGATTCCCAGAGTTATGTTCATAAATTTCTACATTTCTGAGAGTAGAGAGTATAGAGGAGATAGTCCATTGCTGCCAAAGAAGAGATTTACCCAGAATAGTGAAACAAAGGCAAACATACTATTCAGTGAAAGTGAAAGTCGCTCAGTTGTGTCTAACTCTTTGCGATCCCATGGACTATATAGTCCATGGAATTCTCCAGGCCAGAATACTGGAGTGAGTAGCCATTGCCTTCTCCAGGGGATCTTTCCAACCCAAGGATCAAACCCAGGTCTGTCGCATTGCAGGTGGATTCTTTACCAGCTGAGTCACCAGGGAAGCCCCCAAGAACACTGGAGTGGGTAGCCTATTCCTTCTCCAGCGGATTATGTATATGATTATATGTAAGAAGTTCCAAAGTTTATATAGCGAGAAAGTTGAGTATCTATACATGTCATAACCCCATGGACAGAGGAGCCTGTTGGGCTGCAGTTCATGGGGTTGCCAAGAGTTGGACATGACTTAGCACAGCACAGCAGCATACATGTCATAGAACCAGGTTAACAAACCAGCAGGAAAGTAGATCTATTATCAACACTTACGGGGAAAAAAGAGTAGAAGAGTAACTTACGGAAGTTTTCTCCAAAGTAGGGAAATTATCATTGACGTCTAAAACCTTGATTCTGCAGTCACACTCTGAAGACAGTCCATCCGTAGCTCCATCCCGATCTGAGCCCCTCACGAGGAGGTTATACATGCTGTGTTGCTTAAGATGAAAGAGAATTTTAAGACTTTGACCTTGTTTGGAATACAATCCAACACATTCTGATTATTCCATTTTTCTTTTATAATTTTCTGTCATCTTTTTAACACAGTATTTTTTTCTTTTCATCATTTTCATTGAAAAGTAATGGCTGGACTACTTTTACTCTTCTCCTTTACACGAAAAAGGCATGGGCACACATGAATCATTTCATCTTTGTCTCTTCAAAACTGAACTCCTTGTGTTTAAAAATTCATTCACAGCAGGCTTTACCTCTCTGTCGAGGAGACTGGACGTCGTGCGCACTTCTCCAGTGTACCTGTTCATGATGAACATCGGTGAGCCCGCCGGCTCCTGAGACACGATCTTATAGGCGATTTTAGAATTCAGATGATTGTCTTCATCTGCGTCTGTGGCACTTAACTTTACCACCAGGGTGTCTAGAAATGAAGACGGGGGCGAAGAAGGTTTGGGAGTCTGTTAGAATCAACTCTGCAAATCATCAGGCATAGGAAGAAAGAGTAGTCTGCCTTCTGAATTCTCTTGTTCTAATTTTCCATGAGAATATAGTACCATGACTTTCCGCTTCACTGCTGATTACAAAAATAATGGTGGTTTGCGTCTATAAAATCCTTTACCGCTTATGAAGTTCTTATACTCTTTAAATGATTAGATAGCAAATTAGCACAATATAGGAGTCTTTTTAAAAAATCAATACTCTTTGTTTTTAAATGTACTTATTAATTTATTTAAAGTGACAACAATAAACTCATTCTGTTTACATAAGTCACATCTTTTTTATAAAAAATGAACTATATCACAATGGAATTTAGTGACATGGTTGACATTGTCTCATGTTTCTGCAAATGTATTTTTAAAAATCTTAGAAAATTAATACAATTAAAATAATTACTTTCCATTTTCAAATACAAATTTGGGTTTTTCTGATATTGAAATTGCCTGTATTTCAATCTACTAAAGCTTTTGACCAAGACAAATAGATGATGTAATGCAGTGAAGGCGTGTCACTCTACTTACTTGCATCGCTGTTTTCTTCAATGCTGGCTGTGTACACATTTTGTGTAAAGACGGGGGGGTTATCATTTATGTCCATAACTTTGACTCGAAGCTCAAGAGGACTTTCTAAGTCTTCACCCCGTGAATTCAGAGCCCGGCAATAAATCTGTGGAAAGTTGGGGGAAAAAACCACTTTTTTCATCAGAAGAAGTTAAGCAAGAATCTGAAAATATAATAGGTAGTGTGCAAAGCAACAATTTTCCCAGTAAATTCAGACTGTATTACTATCTAGTACTTTAAATATTATCAAGATAGTTGATTACATACATAATGTAACACATGAGAGAATCCTGAACTATAACTTTATATTTTTATGCTCTTTTCATGTATTTAAGTCCTTTATTTGATTTTGGTCTACTGTGTTTTATCAAAAGTAAGCAAACCCCATGGACAGTAGCCTGCACCAAGCTCCTCCGTCCACGGGATTTTCAAGGCAAGAGTACTGGAGTGGGTTGCCATTTCCTTCTTCAGGGAATCTTCCCAACCCAGGGATCGAACCCAGTCTCTTGCATTGTAGGCAGACGCTTTACCTTCTGAGCCACCAGGGAAGTCCATTTTCATACTCTTTTCATCTATTCAAGTCATTTATTTGATTTTGGTCTACTGTGTTTTATCAAAAGTAAGCATTAGTCCTGAGATGATATTTTTTAAAGAAAAAAAAAATATGCATAACTCAGAGCACACTGCTGTGACTTACCAAGAAAAGTGGTGTTATCTCTCTGTCCACCACTGAAGTGATGTTAATTTCCCCCGTCCGAGGGTTAATGGTGAACACTCCATAGGGCGGTCGATCGATTCCTGCCCCAGAGATGCGGTATGTAATCTTCTGATTCACTTCACAGTCTGATCGAATCTATGAAGAAAATGGCCAGAAGTGTGGTTTAATTTAGAGCAGGTCATAATCTGCCGAGTGTAGTGAACTGAGAAGGGAATGGGCTTTGTAGTCAGGTGGGCTTTGAACCAAAACCTGGAACCATGACTTATGGCTGTGTAACTCTGGAAAATTCACTTAGCTTTGCCACGCACCAGCCGATAATGAGATATTAACAATACCGCCTATACCCTAGGTTCTCTAATACCACCTAGACCCTAGGTTTGCTGTGGTGATTGTATGAGGCGGCATATACACCCCACCTCACTTCACCCCAATTCCTGGCATATGGCACGTACATGCTTGATGCTACACTTGTTATTATCAAAATATTCTTCAATTCTCTGGTTTTCTTTGTTCCTAGAGAAAGAATTTGAGAAGAAAACACCATCTTTACTATTTTTTTCAAAAGGTGTTTCACTGTCTAGACTTTAGTTAGAGATTTAATCAAAATTACCAATAAATTAGGAAAGCCAGAAGAGAAATACAGTGTTTAGAGATATTGGCAATAATTTTATCAATTGAAACCTACTGTATCACTCATTTGCCAAACAGATTTTGTGACAAAGATTTTTGCCATATAGGTTTTGAGTAGTTTTGTATATGCTGTTCATAAATTTAAACGAAGCTATTTCAATTTTGAAATCCCACCTGTATGCTGAAGATGAGAACACCCAGTAAGATACTAAGATTTGTTGCCCAAATATCCACACTTAAACAATGACAGCTGGAAATACAACTTGGATTAGTTCCCCTTAATCTAAAGATCTTATTTATATAAATGAAAATCCAGGAAATCCCCCAAATGTGAATAAGAAGAGAAGAAAAGGAAATGGCAACCCATTCCAGTATTCTTGCCTGGGAAATCTCATGGACAGAGGAGCCTGGGTGACTACAGTCCATGGGGTTACAAAGAGTCGGACATGACTGAGCGACTGGCACACAAGATCACATACCAATGGGATAACAAAAAGCTATAACTGTGAGTTGAATGGAAATGGTAACAATTTAAAGCTTTCCAAAAATTTCCAAGAGTTTGAAAACTTCTGAGAGAAAATAATCTCTTTTCTTGAGGTGAGGTTACAGCTTTAATATCAGTGGGATGCTTATTATATATGTACAGCTTTATATATACATTTAAGCTATGCATATATGTAGTACTTTAAGGAGAGATTTCTGGTAGATCACTGTAATGTTGATTTCATCATGAGGGAAGGGCCAAGATGTCCAGAAAGAGCTAGTGAGGCTGTTAATGTGGGTCCCTTCCTTCATGAATCAATTTATTATGTATTCTTTTCTTCACTCTCCTCCCTTACTAATTGCCAGTATTTAGAGTACTTGTTAAGACTCTTCTAAATTCTGGATGTAGGAATCTAGTGGAAATGTTTGACCCTGTCCTGACTCTCTTGGAAGGGATTAGTCAATAACTGTAAACTTCCCAGGTGGTGCTAGCAGTAAAGAACCCGCCTGCCAGTGCAGGAGACTCAAGAGATGTGGGCTCAGTCCATGGGTTAGGAAGATCCTCTGGAGAAGGAAATAGCAACCCACTCCAGTATTCTTGCCTGGGAAATCCCATGGACAGAGGAGCCTGGCAGGCTACAGCACATAGAGTCGCAGAGTCAGACACGACGGAAGTGACTTCACACAGGAATCTAATGGAAACTTTTGACACTATCCTGACTCTCTTCGAGGGAATTAATCAATACTGTAAACCTTTGATTTTGTAATATAAGACTATTGCATACATCATGCATACCCTTCCTATAGTGTAGACATGTGAGTACACAGAATGCAAACCAACAGATAAAGCTCAGTTGCGCAGGAGATCCAGATCTCCCTGGATCACTCAAGGACCCTCTGCTCTGTATTATCAGCTCCCAGAATGTGATATTCAAAACAGTATCTCAACAATGCAAACAAATTACTCCACATCACCCATCTTCGTAAGTCACTATGGTGTCCTGGAGGCTGCAAGTCCTCAACGTGTCTGGGGCCTTTCCTGCCCTGCAGGGGCCTTTCCTGCCCTGCAGAGGCCTTTGTTATCAGCACAGCCTCCTGTTTGTTTCATCACTTACTCTGGCAATCGGATTCCTCTTGGAGTTATCCTCTCCTTCCCGACAGGCCGCAGCAAACTTGACCCACTCCCGCTTCTGTCTTCTGACTGTTTGCCATTTTGCGGTGCCATTTTCCGCATCCAATTCCTTCACCTTAAGCAAAAAATGTTCCCATTTTGCAGTGTTAGAGCAGTTTTACTCAGTAAGGACATTTATTCAACACTGTAAGGAGCACCCAGAGGAAGCAACAGTATCGAATTTGAGAAACAAAGAACCTGTTTACTGTGTCACAACTCTGGATGGGCATAGCCTGGTCACCTTGACTTAGCAACTTCCCTTGGAATTGTCTCTTTCTAACTATAGGATTCTAGTAAAACAAATTTTCTTAGCTGTGTATGGAGCTCATAGTATGTTCTAATGGGTAACAGGTGTGGCTTTTCTTTCCTCAATCTGTCCTCGCCATGAGGAGTCCTGCCCGCCTCGCCCTTCACTCTGCTGTGACCAGGTTTCCTGGTCTCCAGAGTGTAAAAACTGCAGTGTTCCATGTGAGTATATCCCCTGTGAAAAGAGCTTTGTGCTGGTGAGTGTGCTCAGCTAAGAGTGGGAAGGGATTTTTTTCTCCTCTCTTGATAAGGACCCTGGCCTGAGTAAGCATCCAAATAGATTAGCGCAGGATTAGAAGGGATATTTTAGCTGAGTTGATGGTACCTGCAGTAATCCCATTGACGTCTAGATGGCTTCTCAGAGTTGTCTGTCTGTATCTCTGCTTGCTATATGTTTTTCTCTTTGTAGTCTTATGTTGCTATTGTTGGAGGATATTTAAGAATTTTATAGTTAAAGAATTTATATGGGAGGTGAGAGGCAGGCTCAAAAGGGAGGGGACATATATATAGAACCTGTGGCTGATTCATGTGACGTATGGCAGAAACCAACACAATATCATAACAATTATCCTTCAATTAAAAATAAATAAAGAAGAAAATAATTTAGAAATATTACTACCTGCATGTTTGTATACATGTGTACTTATGTGTAGAGATTTTTAACAGTAATGCCTAATATATTTATAAAGATGTGGATAAGTGTGTTTGCTTTAATCAAGACTTTATCTAATTACCACTTTGGGGAAAGAAATCAGTGAATGGAATTTATCCTTTCAAGAATCAAAGAATTTTTCATTTTTCCCCCATTTTGATGCAACTTCCGTTTGATACAAGTGTTCCCCTGTTTGCAACAGAGATTTGGAAACTAATTTTATTTTTTCAAAGGTTTGAGATCATCATAATAGAAATTTAACTACTGAAATAAGGTCCTGCTGGAGATAGAGGACAGTAGCTTTATATGCTGAGTCCTGCTCTAACAATCTGCACCAGATTCTCTGTTGTTTTATTTAGTTGCGATTACGTATTTTTTCCTTTTGTATCTTTTACTCATCGATTTACTGTCAGTTGTCTTCTTGCTGATGTAACTGTCGAAAAAATCCTCTTCCCACTCTAATTTGTAGTTTTGCTTCTTTTTCTTTGATTGAGGTTGGAAAATGTATAGATAAGCTGATGGTATAGTTTGATAAGTAGGAGTTACTACACTAAGCTGTCACAAACCATGGCTAAATGCATGGCTATTGAGGAATATAGGTTTTACCATTGCTATTTCAATTTGGAAGAAGTTCTTTCTCTTATCTTTTATCTCAACTATTATGGTTTCTGATTTTTGATATATGATGCATTAGAAAATTCAGTTTTCTTTTGTTTTTAAATTGAAAAATAGTTTTCTTATACATTACCTCAACAACAAATTCACTGTTTATTTCCAGCACCACCTGTTACGGAAGGTAAAATATAAGCATGAATTTTCATAATTTAAAGGAAGCAGTACCAGAAAAGCATTGACAGTGTTTTTATTAATTCATTTGTTAAATACTATTTTGTTAATAATATGGAATAAACATGGGTGATGCAAAATACAGGCTTTTTGCCCTCTAAAGGCTTAACTTTTAGGGAAGACATAATTTTAACTTAAAGCAAGGCAGGTTAGGATACATGCTTCAACATAGATACTGATGGGCTCAGTGAAAGGACAGAGTGGACCACTCAAGTTATCAAGGTGAATCCTGGGAAAGACTCATAGGAGAGGAGGCCATTGAAAGGGTCTGTAGGATGAACCTGCTTTGATTAGAGGAATTGATGGGGAAGAAAATTTTCGCAAGAGGAAAACACAAGTACAGTTGTAAAGGCACTGTTTTAGAGGATGTTCTGGAAATGGTAAATAATTTTCAGTCAGTTCAGTTCAGTAGCTCAGTCACGTCCGACTCTTTGTGACCCCATGAAGCGCAGCATGCCAGGCCTCCCTGTCCATCACCAACTGCCGGAATCTACCCAAACGCATGTCCACTGAGTTGGTGATGTCATCCAACCATCTCATCCTCTATCATCCCCTTCTCCTCCTGCCCTCAATCTTTCCCACCATCAGAGTCTTTGCCAGTGAGTCAGCTCTTTGCATCAGGTGGCCAAAGCACTGGAGTTTCAGCTTCAACATCCGTCCTTCCAGTGAATACCCAGGACTGATCTCCCTTAGGATGGACCGGTTGGATCTCCTTGCAGTCCAAGGGACTCGAGGAATTAGAGGAAATGATGAGGAGGGATGGGCAACAAGGCTTAGATGTGAGCTTGGCGCTGGATCATGAAGTTTTATATGCCAGACTCAAGAATCACCAGTCTATGTCCGATGCAGGCTACAGCATGCTTGGGGCTGGTGCACGGGGATGACCCAGAGGGATGTTGTGGGGAGGGAGATGGGAGAGGGGTTCATGTTTGGGATCGCATGTACACCCATGGTGGATTCATGTCAGTGTATGGCAAAAACAATACAGTATTATAAAGTAAAATAAAGTAAAAAAAAAAAAAAGAGTCTAGACTTTATTGGGTAAGAGATCGGGAGTGATGAGAACATGATTTTTAAAACATGTCATTGATACAAAGAGGAGATTACAAGGAGAAAGCACTTGAACTTGACACCCTTAGATAGCAGTTGCTTAGGTAAGACATAGAACATGAACATCAGTGCTAAGGTGGCACTGGGAAGGAGAGAGGATGGATGCTTGTGGGCTGTGGGGCAAGAGAGAGAGGAAGAGTCACGTGATTCTGGTGACGTGAGTGAGGCTTTCTTGGAGAATTGAGGTTCTATTATAGAAACAGAAAATTCAGCAGGAGATTATCATTGCAGGAAAATGGTGACCTAAGTTTGTTTTAGGTCCCTGGTGGCTCAGATGGTAAACCATCTGCCTACAATGCGGGAGACCTGGGTTCGATCCCTGGGTTGGGAAGATCCTCTGGAGAAGGAAATGGCAACCCACTCCAGTACTCTTGCCTGGAAAACCCCATGGATGGAAGAGCTTGGTAGGCTACAGTCCGTGGGGTCGCAAAGAGTCGGACACGACTGAGCAACTTCACTTACCTTACCTAAGTTTGTTTTATTTGTTTGCAGTGGGTTTCTGAAATTTGGAGTAGATATAAAAGCTATATGTGTGTGTGTACCCAGTCGCGTCTGACTCTTTGCAACCCCATGGACTGTAGCCCACCAAATTCCTCTGTCCATGGGATTCTCCAGGCAAGAGTGCTGGAATGGGTAGCTGTTCTCTTCTCCAGGAAATCTTCCCAACCCAGGGATCAAACCCACATCTCTTGAATTCCTGAATTGGCAGGCAGATTCTTTACCAAGTATGCCACCTGTACAAGTAGAATTTATCCAACAGGAGTGCTGTTTAAAGTTGAAGGAAATGAGGCTATGACTTGAAACAGTTTAAGATAAAAGAAGTAGGCAGGGATTGGAATCTAATGGGAACTGCTTGTGCAGAGGTCAGGAGGAAGAAGTCTGAAAACAGAGGGCACCCAGAGACTAACAGCAAAGAGAGGTCAAGGGATCAGGGCTGTGAGTGTACAGCAGATTCTGTTAGTGTGGGAATGCTAAGAAGGGATAGGGGTTGTGGTCCTTGCGGTGGAGGGTTGGAGAGGATGTGTAATTCAGAAAGGAAAAGAAGTTGGGTAAGTAGGTTAAGGAGAAGTAGCCAAAGTGGAGTGAGTGGACTGGAGTGACAAGCTAGACAAAGAGGGGCTCTTCAGTAGTTTACGTGCCATAACAAGGACAAGGAGAATGGAGATGAGGACGTCAGGGGATCTAAAGTAGTCAGTCTTTGCTAACTTTTCCCAGGGGCATAAATCAAATTACAGGAGTCAAGAAATAAGTTATTGAGAAAAATGGAAATAGCAATGATAGATTACATTTTCAAGTTCAGAGATTTTTAAAGTGTGAGGTGCAGTGAGGATTTAACTAGATCCAGGCATATGCTGGGACACAGTCTACAGGGAGAGGAAATGGGATTGTGGAAAAAGAGTCATAGGAAGAGAAAGGAAATGGAGGGGGAGAAGGGTGAAGAAATCAGAGAGTAGTTACTACTGTGACTGAGAAAATTGTGCTGTTCTTATTCACTCAGTTGTGTCCAGCTGTTTGAGACACCACAGACTGTAGCCCTCCAGGCTCCTCTGTTCATGGGATTTCCGAGGCAAGAATACTGGCGTGAGTTGCCATTCCCTTCTCCATGGGATCTTTCCAGCCCAGGGATAGAAATCACGTCTCCTGCTTTGGCAGTTGGACTGTTTGCCACTGAGCCACCAGGGAAGCCCTGGTTGAGAGAATGGGCATGGCTGAATGAGGACTGTGGGTGAGAGAGACCCAGATACGAGGAAGACTGTTTCTCCTTTTGAAACAGAAGAGCAAAAGGATACAATGAAGAGAGAAAATCATTTGGAGGTGTAATTGGGTGAAAATTACACACATACCTACTCCATAGTTCTGAACAATTGGAGTGAGCAGGCGTGGGGAGGGCTACATGAGACTGTCAAAGACCTCTGGAATCTGCCAGAGGGGAGGTGACAGGAAGCCAGCCCAACAGCCCAAGTCAGAGAGGAGCGGTAGGCCCACCTAGCATTCTTGAAATGATCATTCCTTCATTGTGCATTTGTTCTGTGCCTTTTCTAGCAGTGCTTGACAGTCTGGGGGAGAGTGGACAAAGAATACAAGGGCTGTCCTGGCTTTGGGGATTGTTGTCAAGAACAGAGCAGAGATGCAGGGAGGGGATCAGACACGACTGTGAACTCCAGAGAGTCAGTGAACTGAGACCAGAGAGCCTGGGACTGGTGGAGGGGGGCAGAGTAGATTTTGCAGGTGTGAAATGGGGCTGTAAGAGGGAGTGTAGGGTGGGGATTTGGAATGACAGCTGAGTCCAGAGAGGGTAAAACACGGATGAGAAATTTGGTAGTAGGGCCCAGTATTTCCTTTTAACTTACTTTCTCACTCATGTGTACTTTTATTAGACATAGTAAAATATCTAGACCTGGGAAGAAAGTTTATTATTGAACAGAAGATGGTTTTAATTGGTTGCATAAGATCTCTTATTCCATAGTTAATATTGCCTTTTGGGGACTTCCCTGATGGTCCAGTGATTAAGAATCCACCTTCCATTGCAAAGGATGCAGGTTCGATCCCTGGTCGGGGAACTAAGATCCCACATGCTGAGGGGCAACTAAGCCACTGAGCCACAACAAAGATCCAAAGTATCACAACTCAGACCCAACATAGCCAAATAAATAAATAAATAGTTTTTTTTTAAAATATTGCTTTTTGGGAGTTAGGTATTCTTTTTGTTAGAAAGATAAATGATTCTGGAAGGTCTAAGAAAGTAAAAAAATCACACAGTATACTACTACTTGGAAATCACCATGGTTGATATTTGGAGAAATTCTTCCAGGACTTTTTTTTTTTTAACACATATACAAGTTGTAATTTTTTTAACCAAAAAGAAATCATATTATAACATGCCATTTGATAATTTGTTTTTTGCACTGATTATTGGGGTAAAATTCCATGTCAGTGAATACATAAAGACATCGTATATTTTGAAGGTTGCCTTATGTATCACTTTAATAGATGTCTTCCATTCAGGGCATCAGGATACTAGGATAACAGAGAACTGACAGGTTCTGTGATTTAGATTCCCCCTTGTCTCTCTTCTCTCTCTCCTCTGCTTCTCCTCCTTTTTTCTCTCTCCTTTGATATTCTCTTCCACCTATTCCTCTCATCCTACCTGATGTTGTCTTAGGTTTGACTGAGAATCAGGCTAGCCTCAGTATCCTGCTTCCTCTCTGAGCTATAATCAACCCAGTAACCTAATTTTAACTGGAAGATAGTGAGAGTGAGTCCTAGTGGGGTTCTGCTCATAACTCAGTCAGTGATGTGGCAGTAATTTTCCACTGTATCCACCCTAGTTTCTGCGTACTTAAAAGTCTGCCAGGTTAATATTGGATGTGTGTGGTATGAAAACACCCTCTGGAGGATGGACCCAAATTACTGACTCTTTTTGTTAATTAATTAAGCAGGAGGCTATTAAACGGGTGGCTCTGATGCTCTGGTGTTGAGGCAAGCAAACTAAAATCTAAGCCTGTTAATGCCTCAAGGATAGCTGTGCACAGAGAGTCCAGTAGGCTTTAGGCTGTGCTTGTGTGTGTGCTCAGTTGCTTTAGTTGAGCCCAACTCTTTGCAACTCCATGGAGTGTAGCCCCCCAGGCTCCTTTGTCCGTGGGATTCTCCAGGCAAGACTACTGGAGTGGGTTGCCATGCCCTCCACCAGGGTATCTTCCCAGGGATCGAACCTGTGCCCCTTGCATCTCCTGCAGTGCAGGTCTTTACTCACTGAGCCACCTGGGAAATCTCAGGCTTTAGACGGCAGCACCAATAATTTCCTAACTTTGCTTTTGCTTTTTCTCTGTAAATGCTTTCCCCCAGCCTCTGTGGGCAGAGTGTTTCTAACTGCTTACAGTTTGGTGATACCTGATTCGAATCAGTTTTTGTTCAAATAAATTCTAAAATTTTAATATGTTTTAGTTTATCTTTTAACAATTCATTTACTCAATGCCTAAAACTTCTCTTGAATCACCTGATATTATTTTGCCGAATTGCCCTGGTTTTGCTTAAACCTTACTGTCACATAATTATTCTTCTGACTGGGAGAATATTGATGTTTGTGTTGAACTATTCCTAATACTGTCTTAAAGAAATCTTCAGAAATTTTTTCTTATGTGGCCCTAATGTTTTTTTAAAAATCATGTGCTTCTTCAAAATTTTCTAAAAAATTTAACTTAATTTTTTGTTTTAATTTATTAAATAAATAATTTAATTTAATTAGACAATTAATTAATTAACTTAATTAATTTAACAAAAAGAATCAGTGCTTTGGGTCCATCCTCCAGCAGGTATTTTCATACCACACACATCCAATATTAACTTTGCAGACTTTTAAGTAGGCAGAAACTAGGGTGGATACAGTGGAAAACAACCTAAGACATCTAAAAAATTTCATCATGAGTTTAAATAGCTGTAAAGGATGGAATTTAAGAATATTGTAAAAGTTGATATTTTGAAATAAAACTGTTACACTACTTTTTAAATATAGCCAGTAGAATCCAAAAGTTGCAGTCATTTGATGCCAAAGAACCCATCAGCAAAATGAAAAGACAAGTACTCAATGGGAGAAAACATTTGTAAATGATATGACCAATGAGTCAATATCCAAAATATGTAAATAGCTCATACAAGGCAACATCAAAACCAAAACCCAATTGAAAAATGCAGAAGACCTGAATAGTCACTTATCCAAAGGACATTCATATGGCCAACAGGTACTTGAAAAGATGTGCAGTATCATTAATCACAATGAAATGAGAAATGCAAATTAAAAACCGTAATGAAATATCAAGTAACACCTGTCAGAAGGACTATCATCAAAAAGACCACAAATAACAAATGTTGGCGACGATATGGAGGAAAGGGGACCTTAGTACACTGTTGATAGAAGTGTAAATTGGTTCAGCCACAGTGGAACAAAATGTGGAAGTTTTTCAGAAAACCAAAAATAAAACTATCATATGACCCAGAAATGCCACTCCCAGTCTCTGTGCCCTAGTTGATGAGTTTCCTGTCTTCCTTTTTTTTCTCTGGAGGTCCTTACAATAAATGGTGTTAACTTTAGTAACCTGAATAGGACCTTTTCTAGCAATGTAAAAGTGCCAAGGAAATTAAAATGTATGTGCCTATGCTAATCTCCAAGAGTATGATGAAGACTCAGATGGGGTAAAGAGCTCACAGGTTAAAAGAGGGAGGAAAACAAACGAGAAAAGATACCGGAATATCATACACGTTGTAAAAGAAGGTTACAACATTGGCTCATTTCGGGAAAGGGGTCCGTTTTGGAACTGTAGATTGAGTTTGGGACATGTGATATTGGGTTCAATTCCACTGTACCCCTTATGGTACATTTATGAATCATTTATGCCCCCAGTTTTATTTATAAAATGAGGATATCTCTATTTATCTTTCAGGGTTTTTGTTATGTGTGTGAATTAACTCTGTTACCTGTAAGATGTTTTGCTAGTGGAAGGTGGTGAAATGGGATGGCAGTGACAGAGCAAATACCAGAGACCAACCCCTTGGTTGTCTCAATTTTTAACCCTCAAACTCACTTTGAAACTCACAGCCCCATTGAAGTTGCCTGTTGCATATAAGTGGGAAATACGGTAAAGTGACTTGGTAAGAAAGACAAATTAGAAACTAAACCCATGCATTCATTCACAAAGTTTTATAGACAAAATATTATGTGACATGCATTATCTTTTGTGTACAAGTTCCAACCTTTTATGATGTGTATATTTCAGGGAGAATAATAGGATATGTAATATTTTCTAGCCAACTAATTTTTGGCAAATTGCTGGAGTTTTTTCTGGGTCTAGTTTTCTTTTAAAATACTTTCTAGTAGAGGGAAAATGATGATTTTATATATGATATGGAGAATCTAAGTCATTACATGTGCTGATTGCAGTGTTGAAATACATATTACTGTTTCATACTGAGTGTATTTCAAGCAGTAGCCACAGAATAAGGCTATTTTTCACCTATATAACTTATCTTTTTGAAGTCAGTTTTCGAAGTCATTTGCACACCTAGGACCAATTTATTAATAAGCAGTTCTCCCCTGAATAAGACTTGTAAAAATAATTGAGGAAAGCAATTGCTGTTCTGAGGGAGATGCCAAGTTCAAGCCTAATTATACCACTTTTGTTTGTAATTGAAGGTATATTAAGTAGTGGCATTTTCGTTTGGAAGCCATATAATTTTCTGTGTAGAAAGGCAGGCCAAACATTTCTCAGGCAGGTAATATCTGAAGGTTTCACTCCAGTCCCTCCTCTGACAACTTTGTCATCAGAGTTGCTCTCTGTGAGTGGAGAATTCCAACCTCGATCCCAAGTGGGAAAGAAAAGGAAACATCACTGCAGCTCAAACAACAGGTTCATTCCTTTACAAGGATTCTTCTCTGGATGCTTAAGTATAGACAAGAGTCATCCAGAAGTTCTCTAAAAAAGAGAAATGTCTTTGAAAGAGGGAGAACATCATAGAGTCTCAAGAGCCATGAAATATTTTGAGAGCAGGACTTTTATGCTACAACTGGACAGGGAGATATTATTTAGAAGGCTATTAAAATTGTAGGTCATGCTAGGGTAATAGAGAGATATCTTGTTGTTGTTTAGTCAGTTAGTCGTGTCCAACTCTTTGCGACCCTGTGGACTGTAGTCTGCTAGGCTCCTCTGTTCGTGGGATTTCTCAGGCAAGAATGCTGGAGTGGGTTACCATTCCCTTCTATAGGGAATCTTCCCAACCCAGGGGTAGAACCCATGTCTCCTGCCTTGCAGGCGGATTCTTTACCACTGAACCACTAGGGAAGCTCTGATATATCATAGAATGGAACATTTATTTTTTTAGTTCATCATGAAGTCTGCAGGTATTTGAAGGCAAAAATACATTTTTTCCCACTGAGGGGGTTAAAATGTATAATTTCTTAGCCATTTATATTAACAAAAAATAATAAAGATGAGGTTTGCTTCTATGTAACCTTTGGTGTGATGAGGACATTTTTTAATGCTCTATAACAAGCAGTACTTATACCAGTCATTTAAGGCTGTCTAGGGAAAAGTCTCTGATGCTGGGAGGGATTGGGGGCAGGAGAAGAAGGGGACGACCGAGGATGAGATGGCTGGATGGCATCACAGACTCGATGGACATGAGTCTGAGTGAACTCTGGGAGTTGGTGATGGACAGGGAGGCCTGGCGTGCTGCGATTCATGGGGTTGCAAAGAGTTGGACACGACTGAGTGACTGAACTGAACTGAACTGAGGGTATTCTGTTTAATACAAGTAAAAAAACCAAATCAGATAATGGGTTTTTTTTCTTCCCTTCTAGCTTATACTTCTAGAAATTTTCCTGTCAATTATATAAATAAAAACAGAATTCTGTACCACATATCAGAATAGCATTGTTTTAAGTGAGAGATTGATAAGTTAGTTCTAAATATGTTTCAAAATCTTGATGCTTGTTTTCAGCTTACAGTGAGATAGTATCTATATGCTTTGCCACCAACCCTTCTGGTACTCTCCAAGAACCAGAATATTTTATTGTAATGTTTACAGTTTATATATAGCACAAATGATCACCATAGGTGTATGAAAATTCTTATCTGATAAAAGCTATGTGGCTGTTTTTAATGATTTTATCAACTTGGTAAAATATATCCTCTCACAGCTAATAACTGCCCTGCCTTAAGGTGATTCCTTCCTAATAAAACCTATAGTAGCAGTGTTACTTGCTCAGTCGTGTCTGACTCTGTGACCCCAGGGACTGTAACTCACCAGGCTCCTCTGTCCTTGGGATTCTCCAGGCAAGAATACTGGAGTGGGTTGCCATTTCCTTCTCCAGAGGATCTTCCTGATCCAGGGATTGAACCCAGGCCTCCTGCATTGCAGGCAGATTCTTTACCATCTGAGCTATAGAGAAGTCCAATAAAACATATAATTCAAAATAAAAAAAAAAAAACTTATGTAATTCATAGCATGACTTTTAGCTTTAGATTCTACAACCGAAGTTATGAAAATAATATTCAGGAGCCAGTTATGATTTGCAGAGTTTCTGCACTGGAAGAAACTTGGTGACATCATGTCTAACTGTGTGTCCAGATGTGGGGCACAGTGAGGCCTTGTGAGGCTGGGTGCCTTGGCCAAAGGCACGCAGCCCCTTTGAGGGGAAGCTGTGACTCAACCTTGGGGCTTCTGAGTCTCAGTTCAATATTGACTGCACCTTCCCACCCTGGTTTGTTTTATAGAAGTACATGATGAGCAGCATCCTTAGAAAGAAGATGCCAAAGACTCCTGTGGTATAATGAAACACCCTCTTGTATTGTAGAGTTTGGGGGTACCTTTTATAGGTTAAGTCAGTCAAAATCTTGCTTAAAGTACTTTTTGTGGTAGATGACACAGAGGACCGTCTCTGAGAGGCTGCCACACCCTCGTTAGTGTAAGCTGCAGTGATGCTCCAGAGAGCCTTTGATTTAGTTCATGAAAAAAGGTCAGAGTTCAGGTTCAGGAAATGAAAGATAACTTGTTGTTTAGTCACTAAGTCGTGTCCGACTCTTTGTGACCCCATAGACTGTAACCCTCCAGGCTCCTCTGTCCATGGGATATCCCAGGCAAGAATACTGGAATGAGGTACCATTTCCTCCTCCAAGGAATCTTCCTGACCCAGCGATCAAACCCAAGTCTCTTGCATCGCAAGTGTATTCTTTACCATTGGGGCTTCCCTGGTGGTTCAGATGGCAAAGAGTCTGAATACATTTCATGGGGTTGCAAAGAGTCGGAAATGAATGAGTGACTAACACTTTCATTTTGCTTGCTCAGTGGCCACTGGGAAGCCCGAAAGACAAGTAGGCATGCCTGTTTTCCACAGCATCTATAATATTGTATTGATTGTCCTTAAACATTTTTTGAATTTATTCCAATGTTGAAACATGCTAGAAGTTTCTACTTCCCAGTTCCAAAAGTTATTAATTGATACGTTAAGGGATCTATTAGAAATGCAAGTCTTTAAGTCTATCACCATTATTAAGAAATGTAAAACACAATACTTTAGTGGGGAGTAGGGAGAAATTTGGGTGTCCCTCGTGGCTCAACAGTGAAGAATCCACCTGTAGTGCAGGAGCCACAGAAGATGCGAGTTTGATCCCTGGGTCAGAAAGATCCCCTGGAGGAGGGCATGGAAACCCACTTCAGTATTCTTGCCTGCAGAATCCCATGGACAGAGGAGCATGGTGGGCTACTGTCCATAGGGTCGTAAAGAGTCGGACATAAGTGAAGTGACTTAGCATGCAGGCATGCTGGGAGAAATTTAGTATCAAAAACTCCAAAATTACTAAGGATAATAAATCAATACTACCAAAAAGAGATCCTGAGAATCTGGAATATAATACTCTTTCAAGATCAAGAGAAGAAAGATGAACTCTTCAGTTAACAATATTGTCATAAAACATGCTGTGCATAGAGGAATAGGAGGCAAAATTTAGTGCTCAAAAGTCACCTTTAAACTCTTGATACATGCAATCAGTTTGTCTTACAGAAACAAAAAGTTTTTCTGAGTCAAAATATGCAGATAACCCACAGAAGTGTAACAAGAGGTCATACTGATGATTCTTGATTTCCGTTAAAGATAAAGTCAGAATGTTCCCTCTTCCTTTAGTGGAATAAATGAACAGTGATCATTACAGCAGGGCATTGCAGTTCTATTTGGAGTTTTTCAGTTTACACATATTTTTCAAAAATTGTCATTTTGTACTCTGTCTTCCAAGCTCAGAGAATGGAATGTTCTACCGGTGTTCCCTTCCAAGCTTGGACTGTGTGCCCTTTGGCAGCGTCGGGCTCCTGCACCACTTTTGAAGTTCATAGAAACGTGAACTGCGGAAGGACAGTGCCTGCCAGACCAACTGTACAGTGATTCCTTATCTTCCCCGCTTGGCTGCTTTCTGCCCTTTTGAGCTGACATTCACATGAGTCTCATATAACACCACTGCCTGAGAATAGGGTGGAAATCATTTACCAAGCTTACGTTGCATCACCACTGCTGACATTCCTGGGGGACTGAGGTGCAGCCAACTATAGGTATTTGGCTTTATTTGCTTGGGAAAAAAAAACCCCTACAATTTCCAACAATTCTTTTCTATCTTTCCACTTATTTTTTAACTGTTTTGACCGAATTGTTCTGTCACTTGACCAATAATAGATTTAAGTCTAGTCTAATCTAACTTATTTTATTCTCAAATAGACTTTTCTAGTTGAATTGACAGTTGTTTGGTGAATTAACTAACCTGATCTTTGTTCCTCTAAGGATCTGGTATTAGGAGCTGCCTAATCTCTTTCTAATGGGCCTCCTTAGTGGTTCAGTGATAAGGAATACACCTGCCAATGCAGGAGATGCGGGTTCCATCCCTGAGTTGGGAAGATCCCCTGGAGAAGGAAATGGCAACACACTCCAATATGCTTGCCTAGGAAATCCCATGGACAGAGGAGCCTGGCGGGCTACGATCCATAGGGTTGCAGAAGAGTCAGACACGACTTAGCGACTACACAACAACAGCAACAATCTCTTTGAAGGCTGGAATACTCACTATGCATTATGAGGGTTGGAGGAAAGTAATATAATATCCAAAATGCCATGTTTACACTGAAAAAATAGATCATGTAATTGTTCCCTTCTTGGACTGTAGGAATGCCTTAATAATTCCAGAAAGGGTTTCTCTTCATGGCATTCATTTTTCTTTAGTCATTTCTGAGGAAAAAATTCCTATGACTTAAATATTTTATAAGTAATTGCAGGCATAGTTAACATTCTTCCACATTGAAACAAACTCCCAGGGAAATAACTGTTTAAAAGAAATGGGGTTGATCGACTTTACTTCCCTAGAACCCATTTGCATTGAGAATTTTGACAGCAATCAGTCTGATTTAAGTCTAAGTAAAAGAAAATAGAAAAATAATTGCATTTCTGATTATAAATTATAAAAACATTCCAGAAGTTTATCTGAATTAGAGTCTGTCTCTGATGTCATTTAGGTCTAATTCAACCAGATTCTCACCCTGCTTCTCTATGGCATTTATCCAGCATGGAGAGTCCTTTGAAGTCCCAGAGGCTAGACTCATAGAACTCCCTTGGCAGGAAAAGGTTTAAAAATGGAGCAAATCCCAGGTAGAAAGTCCAAGGGCTGACCCAGGAGGCAAGGCCTCGGGTCTGTACTTCTTTCCCAGGCCTTTAGATTCTACTTACCGTTAAAATGATCAGAAGGCAAATGTTCCTGAAAAGGAGCCAGTCCATTCCTCTGGGTCTCTCTTGCACGGGCAGTGAGATTTGATTTGAGCCTGGTCCTCGTCCTGAATTTGGCTCTGGGAAATGTGCTTTGAAATGCCCTTCGAGGAGGGCCTGGGTGATGACTCTGCTGCTCTCTGGGCCAAGGGATGAAGATGTTCTATAATGACTCTGTTTCCCCACCCCGAACTCCTGGGCTGGCCTGAAGGACGGGCATTGCCTGGGTTCTGGGTAACAGCATAGACACACCTTGATTCTTATTGCAATGAAACCCTTTGTTGGGCACCAAAGAAAAACCCTACAGAGTGCGGACAAGATTTACAGGGAAGATACCCAATGAATAATAAATTACTCACAACATGAAAAATAATTAAAATGCTAGGGCCTGTCATCATGCTGAATGAAATTAGTAGGCTTCTTCTTACTGCCAACATTGTAAAAGCAAAATTACATATACTCACACACGTACATATACACACGCACATGTTCACTACAGAGTCAACTTCAAGGACTGACACTCTGAGCACAGGACATTGTGAAAAGGTATCAGGCCTAAGTAGGGAAACAGACAGAATAATGGAATTCTCATGTCTATATTCTAGTGATTCTTCCCTCACTCCTAAAGAAGTCCTGTTGTTGAGGTGCGTTCTTCAATTTTAAAGATCTTCTAAAAATAAAGTTAAGACAAAGAAACGCTTGAGTTCACTAGAATATTTGTTTGCACGTTTTAGCATCTTCTTAGTATACAGTCAAACCAGTGTGGTATAACATTAATTAAATTGTTCTAAGGTAACCACAGTACAGAGTGTGTTTATCCCTCATGGCATTTCTGCTGATAAAAAGTATATAACATGGCTGAGGAACACCTGTTAAGTCCTCATAAGGATGTATCGAGAAGCCAAAATTGGAAATCTAAGAATTGAAGGGGAAAAGAGCAGAGCAACATCTGGTTATTTCTGAAAATCATTTTCCCCTTTTCATTTCTTTCTTCTCCTTTGTTTGTCTGGGTTTAGAATAGGTATAGTTTTCTCATGAAAAAAACTGCTAGCTGGCATCAACTTTCACAAACATAAAAAGAAAATGTTAAACGTTTTCTAATTGCTAGTAGGTGTTGTTGGAGAATTTCAAAGGGAGACTGTGTCTTGTCTTCAGAAACAATGCAGAAGCAATCCCTACTCATGGAATGTATTCCAAATAACACTTAGTCTTTTGAGAACCTTAGTTTAGCATTTTTGGAAGCACAGGATAGAATCTAGGCAGTTGGAGGGCTGGCATAGTATTCTAAAGTGAAGAGAAATGAGTGATATGTTAAAGGTATTGGTGGGACAGAGAGCAGGAAATTATACTTAAGCAACGTTAAAAAATGAATTGTTACAAAGAGACAGTATTTGGATGTATCTGCCTAGGCTAACCTATGTATCTGGGTGTGTTAGTTGCTTGGTCATACCTGACTCTTTGCGACCCCGTGGACTGCAGCCCACCAGGCTCCTCTGTCCATGGGATTCTCCAGGCAAAAATACTGGAGTGGGTTGCCATGCCCTTCTCCAGGGGATCTTCCTGACCCAGGGATCAAACTCAGGCTGCTGCATTGCGGGCAGATTCTTTACTATCTGAGCCACCAGGAAAGCCCCTAAACAGGGGACACTGTGGCTGCATAGGCCAGAAAATGAACCCGGACCTCCTGTGTGACAGGTGAGAATTCTACCACTGAACAACCTATATCTGCCTAATTCAAGAATATAGAAGATGACCTGATAAAGCAGGCGTGTGGATTGTGTTTTAAAATACATCTTTGAGTGGCTCTTCAGAATGTACAAGACTAATGCACATACCTTCATGGGGTGGCTATTAACCAACTGTTTAATTGTATGCTAGATTAGTCTTTAAACCAAGAATTATGGAAACCTGGGGGCAGGAGGAGAAGGGGACGACAGAGGATGAGATGGCTGGATGGCATCACCGACTCGATGGACATGAGTTTGAGTGAACTCCGAGAGTTGGTGATGGACAGGGAGGCCTGGAGTGTTGTGATTCATGGGGTCACAAAGAGTTGGACACGACTGAGCGACTGAACTGAACTGAACTGATGCTTGAGTAAATAAGCATTCAAAGCATTCTCTTGTAACATTTTTATATCCAACTGAGCTTTCATCCTTCTTCATTTGCATAAAATTTTGTCCAGAGGTTTGAAATGTGACAATTGTATCTACCATAGAAAAGTTTTCTTTTATAGCTATGTCAGAACAGCATTAAATTATTTTTTACTCTTTGAGATATATCCTCTCTCAATGGTGCTAGTGAGCTTGGGGCTTTTGGAATGCACAGCATTTTCCCCTTTGTTTTTCTGAATATCAAAGGTGCAAATGATGCTGTTGCTTGAGATTATTTCTAAGAGAAAGGGTGGTAAGAGATGGTTCTCTCCAATCCGGCTTCCCAGAGACCTTTTCATTGGCTATAATTACACTATGACCTTGTTTTTATTTTTGTATGAAGGATTTGACTTAGCTGGGAATAAAGAAGGACAATGAGAATTTGCACTGTGTCAGTGAGTGGGGTTATTCCTCGGCTAACTGTGGCATCATTTCCACCCCTAGAAACATACCACCAACAGCTCTGGAGATGGTTTGTGTCTTGTGGAAACGTAATGTGCAATATTGCTTGAATTTGAATTGTGAAAACACAGGAGAAGAAAATAAAGTGTCTCAAATAAATGGAATTTCAGGCTTAAAAAATATATGACTGACACCTTCTTTCTATGTTCCACCAGTTTATCATGGCCCATATACCAGTTCTTTTTTGGTGTCCACATCAAAAGGAGAATATGAGAGGATGGTAGAGAGTTATGGGAGCTTCACTGCTTCCAGTACCATGCTCTGGACCAAGAGGCAGGAATAAATGTGGGAGATCTTGGATTGCAGTGAGAGTCACTACAGAACAGTAGCGAATGGGAGAGGCCAGCAGGGATTTATGGTTCTGAATGCTGGCTCAGCCCGAGTTTAAGAAGGAACTGAAGGATCAGGGAGAAGTCAGTGGCTATCATGATGGTTTTATTTCTATAACAACTTCCAAGCAGGCTCTGAGGTAACCTCTAATGGTGTATTATACTAAGATCATCATACGAAAACTGACCATTGTTTAGCCAGTTAAAGGAATTTATTTTGTTTTATTTTAGTTAATATTGAATCATAATAATTTAATTTGCCTAAGCAAATTAATGAAACAAGTTTAGATCCCTATGAGTTATTGTTTTTCACAAGGAGAAAATTATACTTTTCCCTTGGAGAAAAGTATGGAGATATTTTACAAGGATTTCCTTCTTTTGTTTATAACATTGTTGATTGATTTCTTCTGAAATACAGAATTTTCTATCTGAATTGCTATTGATAGGGTGAATTTCAAAGAAAAGAAACAATAAGCAATAGAAATAAGGACTACATTGTGGCTCAGACAGTAACGAATCTGTCTGCAACGCAGGAGACACGGGTGCCATCCCTGGGTTGGGAAGATCCCCTGGAGAAGAGAAAGCTACACACTCCAGTACTTTTCCTGGGAAACCCCATGGACAGAGGAGCTGGTGGGCTACAGTCCATGGAATTGCAAAGAGTTGGACGACTGAGTGACCAACACTTTTAAGCCACTTTTCAGTAATGGTAGATATGTGAAGGCAAAATAGAAAAGAGTTGACGGCTGAATGTTACCTTTCTTTTTAAATGAGAGGTTTATTGAGGTATAATTCACATACTGAAAAATTTAGTCATTTAATGTGTATAAGTAAATGCATTTTTTGGTATATTTACCAATGTGTGCAACTTTGACCATAGTCAGTTTTTTTTAAATTTAAATTTACTTTTAATTGGAGGTTAATTTATTAAAATATTGTGTTGGTTTCTGCCATATATCAACATGAATCAGCCTTTCTATGTTGTAGAGTTGACCAAACTATTGAGTTTACCACATAACTCTGTAAATGGAAATTTTCAAGTTAAGCGTGCCCTACTATTTATGTTTGAAATCAAACCAGTAGTATTTCATTTCCTCACATGAAAGTGTACATTGAATTTCAGGGGTGCTTTTGATATTTAATTACTGTCCTTGTGCTTCTATAATATTGTCTCTTCCTGCTTCCAAAGTCATAGTATATTTTCATCCCAAACGTCATACCCTCCTAACACATAGAGAGCACTTTAATACGATTTTTTAAAAGAATGCTACAGAGGACAGCTAATTCAGTACATTCCAGTACAAATTCTTTTTAGAAAAAAAAAGAAAGACATCTCTACAGGCAAAGATACTGTGAAAATGATGTTAGGGCAAAGTATTACATGAAATTATAGTTTAGGATAACTGGTGGATGTGATTTAAGTATCTAAGGGCAGCTTAATTTCTTGAAAACCGGTTTTAAAGGAAAGGAAATTTTAAAAGTATTTATGGTCCCAAACTATGTCAAATGCTGGAGACAAGTAGGTTCTAGAGTTGACTTAAGCAAAAGGGTTTTCATTAGCATGGGCCTAGGGGGATGGGCAAAAGGTAAACAAAGCTGTTTTGGTTTTGACCTAGAGCAGTTACTATGAATACATGTCTGTTCACTCTGAGATAATGGCATTGAAGACAAAAACCTGTCTCCTCATTAAAACCAGTTTATGTATGACAACCAGGGTGCTGGCAAACCAGGTTATTTAGTGGGTGTTCAAAATCACGGAGTTAAACATCAGCTTCCTAAAGAGTTACGTTAGTACCATAAGGATGATGTTAGTTTACACCCTAAAATCATACTTACCCACAGACAGAAGTGCCTTGTTGGTTCTCTGTGACTTCATGTCCTTGGTGTGGGATGTATTCCAAACAAGGGCAGAAAGAATAGCGTGGCTTCTAGCTCTGTGTTAATTATTACTTACATGCTTGTTGCATGGGCTTCCCAGGTGGCAGTGGTGGTAAAGAACCCACCTGCCAATGCAGGAGACATATACTTACTGCATACTTCTCCCCACAGATGTCATTGTACTTCACCCCCCGACTCCTGGTCATTAGAGCAGTGGCAGCTGTTCCACAATGTGGTCAGTACTTAGATGTCACTCTGGCTACTTTGATGGCACTGGCAGTGCCCCTCTTTGGCAAAGTTGTAATGTGTATGTAGTTTACCTTTGATGCTGTTAGTTAAGCACCAAGCAGACTCTGAATGTGATCTGGGCTCAGGTTGTTTTGGAAGAAATCCAGATACAGGAAAGTCAAAAGCTAGGCAGTGCTTTTATATATATATTTCTTGGACTACTTGCACCAAAATCATTTGGTCCATATACAAAACAAATGCAGGTTTCGGGACCCCAGATTTACTGAATCAGAATCTCTGGAGGTGAAACCTAGAATCATTTATTCTTAACAAACTTTCCAGGTAATTCTGGAGTTGCAGGCTGAAATTAAGAGTCACTGAACCATGGTAATTAACCAGGACCCATGGATAATCCAAAATGGCAGCAGAAAAACATGGACATTTTTCTAATATGGTAAGATGAGCACCTCTTCGTGGGAGGGAAGTGCTATTGGCTTTTAGTGTTTCTTTTTCTGTGAAAAGTTTGCTTCCTTTTTCCTGTTTGAGGTCTTAATTATGGATTTATAAACACTCTTCACATGTAAGGGAAATTAACCTCTGTCATACGTGTTGTAATTATTTTCAGCTATTTTTTCTCTTTTGAGTTTCTCTTGGGTGTGTTTTAATTTTGAAATTGAAAAAGATTATATTTTTACACTGAATAGGCAGTTATAAAGAACCCTGCTATCTCTTAGTTCCCTATTGCTGCTGTTAAGAAGTTTTCTCGTGAAGTTTAGCTGGATAAGTCTCTGGGTTACACTGAATGTGCTGTAGTGTTCTCTTGCTGCCTTCCTCATTTCTATGGAGTCAGAAAGTAAAGAGGACATCTTTAAGGAGTCTGCCTTTCAGCTTTGACTCATCTACTGACCAGTGCTATGGAATGGGTTTCCGAAAAATGCTCTCTGATGATTCTTTAGCCTGCCTACATCACTAAATCTTGAAAGGCTGTGTCATTTGTTTTTAGAGAAATCTTCACAATTCATCTAGAGGAATATCTACTGCCTCAAAACTAGAACTTCCTAGTTTTGGCCCACGTTTCAGTGTACTTAGTGGATGTTGCATGTGTGTATGTAGGCTTTTGAAGGTAGATTGTTATTTTCAGCTATTACTTCATTTCATAGAGTTGAGTAGCATAAAAATATCTTGACTCAACTATCATTAATTGGAAATCTTCATTGTGTTCACTTTTATCACATTATTAGTTTTTACTGTTAGAAGTTAAAATATACTTTTATTTATTTCACATACTTTATCTCTAATTATAGCATCTTATTTGTCATGCTCATAGAATTACCTATTTACAGTTAAGGTCAATGTGCTATGCCAGTGTGGCATATTGAAATGGGTAAAAATTTACATATGGTTCAAATTCCAGAAATTTTTTTTTTTCAATTCCAGAAATTTTATAAACTGGGTTTGTTTCCATGAGTGAGTTAATTTATCTCTGTAAATAGCAGATTCCTTACCTATTTCTTTCCCTTGTAGATTTTAGGACATCAAATTAGATATATTTTTATAGAAAAACTAGCACTCAGTGCATTCTCTTTGAGTGCATTTCTTTCATGATTTATAGAGTGTATATATCTTTAATAGATTTGACATTTATTAAAACTTTTGGCATTAGGTGTAGATATACACTGTTTTTTCTATAAACTAGTATTCAGTTTTTTGTGTTACATATTAAATGTGATTTTATTATTGTTTTCTACTCTAGGTTGTAACACATTAATTTCTAACAATTTTGTATGTGTTTAAAATTTCGTTCTATATAGTTAATTTTTAATCCTCATCTTGGTTTTAATAATTTTAGAAATTCATTATATGTCTTAAAAATATGGCTTATTATTCTTACTTTGTGAATAATAATGTTTTAGACGGAGAGCTTTTAGGTTGTTAATAATGAGTATTGCAAAGAGAAGTCCAGCCAGATAGTTACTCAAATAGGACCTATAAATTACCTAACTTGGCCTGAGTTCTCCATTGCAGTTTACATCTGTGTTTTCTAGGGTCACATTTATTTTTGTCTTTATATTGAAAACAGATCAGTTTTCCTGGTGATAGATGTTCAATAATCATGTTTATAGAAGACAATCTATAAAGTGGAATATTAACTTATGAGTTTGTAGTGGGGGATTTTTGCCTTGGTAGGAAAACTGTAAAGTTAATTTTCTCTCTCCAGGTGCCCTCTACTTGTCCTAGCATTTAAGTTACCAACCACAAAATTGTTTATTGATCATTAATAGAGAGCAATGGAGAAGGCAATGGCACCCCACTCCAGTACTATTGCCTGGAAAATCCCATGGATGGAGGAGCCTTGTAGGCTGCAGTCCATGGGGTTGCTAAGAGTCAGATACGACTGAGCGATTTCACTTTCACTTTTCACTTTCATGCATTGGAGAAGGAAATGGCAACCCACTCCAGTGTTCTTGCCTGGAGAATCCCAGGGATGGGGGAGCCTGGTGGGCTGCTGTCTATGGGGTTGCACAGAGTCGGACACGACTGAAGTGACTTAGCAGAGAGCAAAGATGGATAGATATTTTGACATGCTCTTCACCTAAGCAGCAGGGGTATCTAGTAAAATATTCTTCCCATGTGAAAGAAATACCTTTATTTTTTCTCCCAGAGAACAGCATATGAAAAGGTATGAACGTCTACATATATTTGATTTCACCTGTCAGATGATCACTGATACAGGATTCTCAGAGCACTTCTCTATTACTATCATGATCTTTGTCATATGAAGAAAGCAACATTCTCATTGCAGTTTTTTGGACTCATTTTTCAGATATTTGAAAAATAGTTATATTTGGAAATAAACTATTTTTCTTTCATTAACCACTTAATTTTAACCACCTGCTAGTAAGGTCTAAATTTTTATATATCTAATTTTTCCCCAAATGTATTTAAGACATTTTAAGGAAAGGTACATTTTACAATCTAATGAATTATATTGTTCCTCACAAGACATCATCATGCCAAAGAATAATTTCAAAAGAGAATTTCTGGTGAGAACAGTGGAATTTGACATGCTCTGTGATGTAATCTAGGGGCTCAGTTCTCATACAGACTGTCGAGGTGAGAATGGATTTTAGAAAAACTGAAGTGTGAATGAATTGCATTTATTCATGTATCCAGAAAATAATGATTGAGTTTCTGCTTGTCACTATGCTGACCTCTCTGCATCACACATTAATTCAAGGCTCATCATTTAACTGCTTCCATATTCAAATAATGACAATAGAAATTTCAATGTACATTTTTCAATAAGCTAAGTGCAAGAATATATCTTCAAAACAGAGTAAATGATCATGTTGTCTTTAGAAATAAGTTGTTTGAGTGTTGGGACTACATACACAGAAAATGATGAATTTAAATGACTCATAGCCCTTGTTTTTGACAGTGAGTAGACATCAAAACCGATTATCTATCAAGGTCACTCCTAAATGGGTAACAGTAAAGCTAAGTCATGTATTATAAGAGAATGATTATATGTCTATACACTTTACAGGGACAAGCATCTAATTAATATAAATGATATAATATCATAAAGGTACAAGTTAATGACAAGGGGGACCTGAAGACTTTCCTATTTTACTTCATTGGATTTTATTATCCACTCTGTTGCTATATTAACTCATGATCATTCTTATTTACAGTGGAGAAAGGCCTGTCAAATCAGAAGATTCTGAGGTTTCGTGTCACATATTTTATCAGAGAGTGCTCTATAGAGGGTACCAGTGTTTGTGACAGATCCTTTCAGTACCCTCTGCATAAATTGCCCTCATTCCTAGGATAGTTTATCTTTATGGTGCAAGTACCACGCCAGCTCCCAGGGTTTTCCCCAGGAGGGATTTTCCCTTCCCAGACATGCTGAGCTTCAGTTGTCCATGATGATTCCTAGCTTTTATTGCCTGCTTTCCCTCCTCTCTTTCATCTCACCATTTACTACCTGTGGTTCCTCCTCTCCATCCTTTCCCTACAGATTACCCTCACATCCTATCTTAAGGTCTACTTCTGGGTGAAACCAATTGAAAATGTGATTAAAATAAACCAAGAAGCCTGGAGGAGTAATTTATCAAGCAGAAAACAGGCATATGTTTGGAGAGAGATATCTATTAATTTGAATGCAGCAAAGTGTTTTCCTTTGAAAAATGTGACCAGTTCCATTCTGGGTCCCACCGGATAGGAACTTTTATTTATTTATGTGTTTATGACTGTTCTGGATCTTCGTTGCTACGGGCTTTCTCTAGTTGCGGTGTTCGGGCCTCTCGTGGCAGTGCCTTCTCTTGCTGTGGAGTGTGAGCTGTAGGTGCATGGGCTTCAGTAGTTGTGGCTCTCTGGCTTAGTTGCACCATGGCATGTGAGATCTTCTTGGACCAGGGATTGAACCCATATCCCCTGCATTAGTAGGCAGATCCTTAACCACTGGACCACAGGAAAGTCCCAGATAGGAACTTTGATAAGAATTATAGCCTGAGATTTTGAGCAGTTGCAGGAAAGCTCTAGAGGCAGGGGATTTCGTCCCTAGGCTTTACATAAGGATGGCTAGGACACAGGCACAGAGCAGACTGGGATATCCCAAGTCTGGCATAATTAAGCTTGGTTTGTAAAACTAGAAAAAGTTAGCCTCCCAGAGTCAGCTGGAGTTTGTATTATTTGAACTCAGTCACCAAGTCCATGCTAAGAAACTGGCATCTGTTCAAAATTTTTGGCCAGTATTCTCCTTTTATATTTATTATACTTGAGTTCTTTCAAGATACTTTATAGTGGGATTTTAATTTACTGCTCAGTGCTTTCCAGTTTCTTTTTGCATGTTGCTGTTAAACTGTTTAGGGCTTTTGGTTTATTTTTGTCACTTGTTTTGCTACCAAATTGTATGGTCAAACCAGGTACTAGGACTCCATGGCGTCACAAAGAGTGGGCAAAACTGAAGCAACTTAGCACACATGGACACATGGAAGAGCTGGCAACAGGTGATCTTTTAAAAATACAAGCCTGATCAGAGTACTCCTCTGTCCAGGCTTTCCAGTGGCTCTCCATGTCACCAAGGAAGTCAGAATTCTTACAATGACCTGTGAGGTCAAACTCCATCTCACCCCTGGTACCTCTCAGATTTCATTTCTCATTGCTTTCCTTCTTTCACTCCACATGTAGGTCTCTTCTTCTTCCTTGAATCCCCCAAGCCACATGCCTACCTCAGAATGCTTGCAACTTTGTTGTCCCCTCGGCCTGTGCCTGTTGTCCCCTGTGCCTAGATAGACGAGGAGGGAAGTGAAGCTGACAGATGCGGAGAAAGTGGTGGGAGTCCAAAGAGTAATGAAGTGGAGGAATTGCAACAATCGGAATTTGTCAGCAAGTGAGCTGGGAGGATAAGCAGAAATTGAAAGAGAGGCATTTGAGGTCCTGCCATGCTGGGTTATGATGAGGAAGCAAGTGACTGAGGAAGCTGGGGGAGTTTGAGGTGTAGGAGCTGAGAATGTGGGGTACCGAATGCTTTATCCATGGAGTTGGAGAAGCTACAGAAGACAGAGGGCCAGAGTACAAGAGTCTTTAGTAAAAGTGGGAATGTTATAAAGAGGTCAGTAAAATAGCACAAGAAGAGAGGGAGGGAGAGATAAGCAGATTCCGTATGTCTGAAAAGGGGAAGATGATGATGATGAAGATGATAATGTTTTGAAAGTGGCATTGGAAAGCAAAAAGGAGATGTACCTCAATAAAGATGATGATATGATAATAAAGGCATGATTTTAAAAGTAAATAAGAAAATCTACTTAAAAGATATAAAATGCTGTAACAAAAAAATCAGAGTATGAAAGAAAAAGGTGAAAACATAAACATGCTTCAAGTATCGAATAAAAGCTTAAAATGCGTTATTGATCATTGACTTAGTTACATGATGCTGCTTAAGGCTGTGTTCTGATATAACTGAGTAGCATTCTAGAGCGAGGGTTCCTCAGTAAACATGAGAAGAAATGAATTAGGAAATCAAAAGTAAAAAATTTTAACAGCATGAAAATAAAATGATTTCTTCCCTTCTATGGACTGCAAATTATAACTAGATTTGATAACTCCTAATTATTCTTTATATGTTGAAACCCATCCCCACCTTGCAATTCAGAAAAGATGATGAAGGCATATGAATCATTTTATTGCTGTAAACATAACTCTTTAGAAATTACAAACCAACTTAAAATAGCCAACAGATGACCATGCAAGGAATTAGGACCCAAACAATCCCAAAATATTTGTACTGAAAATGGAAGAAAAGCACCTTGTTATAAACATCACCCAAGATGAATATTAGAGTTTAAAACTAGTTGTAAAATAGCGAAAGAAAAATAAGTTAGACTAAGTACAGTTTGATGATAAAGTGTTTAGTAATTCAAATATAACAAAATGGAGGAATGTAGACAACTAAACAATAGCTTATTCATTGTTTTAAAATTATTTGATGGAGAATAGATTGATCCACTTATGCTTTCATCCTAACATGATTTGAATAACTTAGAACTGGAAGACAAATTCTCTTTCATGGACCCGTGTATTCTAATACAATGTGAAATAAGTCTTACAAACACCAGGAGTCCCTCAAAAGTTAGAATTGATTAAATAGGCATGAGGAAATGTGGCAATTCCTTCAAAAGTTCGTTCTGGGTTTCATACGTTTTTCTGAAAAAGTGAGGGCTGTTTTGGCCAAGATTAAAACACCTTTAAACTCCTGATAAAGTCAAAGGCTGTCATATATGTTATACCCTGACTAACATTCAAATATTGGTATAAACTTAGAAATGAATTGTATATGTAGCAACTGAAAACATCCAGAATGAATATGTAATTTTTGAAGCTATATAATTAAAACTATGTCAGAATAGTACATTGAATAAAGATTATGAGGCTAAAAACTTTATACAAAAATGTAGAGCAGATGTCCAGATGAAGGCCTATAAATGACCCCTAATAGATACTTTTTCTATAAATTTTTCAGTGCAAATATGGTTATATCATGCAAGCTAATACTACCTAGCAGATGTATTTGAAATTCAGTGTTAAAATTAGCTCAAAATGGAGAGTAGGATGTTTTGTAAATATTAAACACTTTATTTTCAAACTATATATACATAACATATAAATAACTCTTTCTTCCTTCTCTTGTTAGGAGCAAGGTGATCTGAGACTCAGCTTGCAATACGGGTTTGAAATATAACTATTCATTTATAAAGATATTTTCATATCTTTACATCTATGGAATGATATAAGGTATATGAATTAGAGTAAAACATCTAAAGAGAAGGATTAAATTCTTCCTAAAGGCTGATCATTTAAAAAAAATTACGTGCCTTTAAATGACTTAGAATGGTTGCTGTCTTAAAAAGATTGTTTTAAAATTTAGGGATAAAGAATTATAACATCAATGTGTAATCCTGAAAAAAAATTTTATTTTGAAATTATCTTCCTAGGAAGATTGATGACTAACACTGCCATTTTTCTCTTTTGTCTCCCATGATTTTATGTAACTAATGGATCTTAATAACAATAGTTATTAAAGACAGTTACTCTGGCATTTGTTAGATTATCTAAAAAATGCCTCTGGAAGATACCAGGAGTCTTAAGAAAATACTTCTGTATGATATGTCATATCAAAATGACAAATACTAGCAATTAATTAATAATTATTTTTATTTCTTCAAACTCCTGGATCTAGGCATACTCAAGTATGCTTTATTTCTGGAAAGATTACCCATTATTTATGGAAACTCTAAATGAGAGAAATAAAAGAAAGACTCCCTGTGAATGATTTTATTTACATCTCTGCATTTTGGCATGCTAAAGACTATCAAAATTTTACATAGTCTACAGAGTCAATATAAGATGTATATTGTGGATTTGAAAATATTGATATCATTTGCTGTAACATAGAGCAAAATAGCTCTGGGTAAAATAATTCACTCACCATCCCCCTTTGACAAGTGTTGGAAGTCCAATAACTATTCTTTGATCTTATAACACTCTGGAAAATTAAGTAATTGGGGAAGACTAATCCTTAAAAGATTTTTGTCATATCTAGTTTCGCATTAGTGAGCACATATTAACACTGAATTTAGAAAAGAGAAAAAAATGCCTCTACCATACAATAGTAAATTTACCTCTAAGAATGCTTTGATTCTATTCAGAGATTTTTTTTAACCAGGTAACATTATATAGCAAATTCACGGAAATGACTTACCATAAATAGCATGTTACTAAAATTTTGAAGTTATAAAAATATATCATAATATATAATTTGGAAACTATTTATAAATTGGAGCATAGATAATCCAAGAGCTTATGACAAATCAAGAATGTAAAATTTAGGCTAGTGAGAAAATTCAGTTTGAGGGTGGAATAGAATAAGAAAATGGTTTATCTAGTACAACTTCACTCATGTTAACACAATATCATCAACTCTGTTAAAAGTTCCTAGTTGACCTCTTCAAAATAGCAGCAGAAGGTTGTTTTAAAAAGTACGAAACTTAGTTAAAACCAATAGTATGGTATTAATTTACTGAAACATTCTAGCTCCCCCCATTAAACATTTTACATTTTCTAAAAACAATTTTTTTAGATCCCCTTCAAATAATCTCCCCAAAGCATAACTATACTGCAGGCTTTTTCTCACAGCTCCTCCCAAATTCTTTAACTTAGAAAATGTGTAATAAAGAGCTGGAAATATAAAGGAATAACACTAAAAACACAATCTGAAAATGCAATCCTCTGGTTCTTTGGAAGATAATTTACCACTAGTGATGACAACAGTGTCAGGTGTTACTTGCTTCAGTCAGAGAAGTACACCTGGTAGGTTCTCCTTTATTAGGTCAGAGTCACAGTGGTAAAGGGAGAAATGAGTGTGATACCCTGCAACCTCACCAGTATACAATATTCATCACTATTGCATCTACCACTAAACACAAACTAGAATCAGAGAAGTCCTTGACTCCATAGGAACTGTAGCTGAAGCTCCAGCGCAGGATCCAGGCTCACACAGCACCAGTTCACCCCTAGTCAGTCTCACTCTGTTGTCACTCTTTCAGGGAATTTCCCTCCCAGGAAACACTTCCTAATTTGAGGTTTGTTTCATCTAATGCCGTTATTAAGGTGGGAGTGGCTGGTCACTTCTGGACTTGGATGTGTAGCCAGGTTTTTACTCTTTAATGGTTAAAGTGAAAGTGAAAGTGTTAGTAGCTCAGTAGTGTCCGACTCTTTGCGACCCCATGGGCTGTAGCGCACCAGTCTCCTCTGTCCATGGGATTTTTCCAGGCAAGAATACTGGAGTGGGTTGCCATTCCCTTCTCCGGGGATCTTCCTGACCCAGGATCGAACCCTGGTCTCCAGCATTGCAGGCAGATTCTTCACCCACTGAGCTATGAGGCAAGCCCTCTTTTAATGGTTAACCCTGGTCTAAATATGTGGTTGAGTTTTTATTTATATCATCTGTGACACTGACCAGACCAGGCATTTGGGGCACATTTCAAATTCTTCTCACATACTTGAGTGTCTATCGCATGTTTAGTTGTCTTTAAATATTGCCTGAGCTATATGAAATTTAAAAACCAAGCAAGGAGAATGATGACCATTGCCATCTTAAGGTCAGTGTTCTGTTCCACGTGCTGGAGATACACTAGAGGCCACACAAAAGCACAGAAGACCCTACAGGCACAAAGAAGCCCCTGTCTCAAGTTTTAGTTCATGGTCATGATTGCCTTAGTATTCATATACAAAAAAAAGTTATAAAGGCTCAGGAGAGCTCTTGCCCAATGGCACTGTTTCCATCGATTTTTCTCATTGTGGTGTCTCACCTTGTGCCACAATTTTCTTAGCACGTGGTTGTGCATCCTAAATCACATTGTTAGTTTTCTGGTGATGGGAATTAAACCTAAATCACAACGATGGTGAAAAAAGCATGCTGGGGTCCCCGGCTACTTGGTATACTGAACTGTACTGTACTTTGTGATTCGACTCCGGGTTGTGGTAGGGGAGGCGGAACCGAGCGTGTTGCTAAAGTGATGCTCAGAGGAACCCCTCAAGTGGCCAATGGTGGCTGTGCCCCCTAGGCTGCTACTCAGGCCCGCGCCACCTCCTAGGCTGCCCAGCCCGATGCCGCCACCACTTCCTCCACCGGCACTGCCCAGCAGGCTGCTGCTGCCGGTGATGCCGGAGCCGGAAACTACCCTCTCGGTCACAATCACGTTGTGGGTGTTCGATAACTCAGGGTGCATGCTCAGATTGCCCACTATGCCGGAAGTTGGCTGGATCACTCTTTCCGTCACTACTACATTCGAAGACTGCCTAGGATCAGGGATGGTCAGAGTGGTGGGCAGACTTGAACTTGGTGCTATTACCCTTTCTGTCACTATCACATTTGACCCGTCTCTCAAGTCAGGCATCTCTAGAATCCCTTGCAAGTCAGCACCGGAGATCGGACCGACTACCCGCTCTGTCACTACCACGTTTGATGCGTGTCGGTTATCGTGAATGTGGACAGTGGGCTTCAGAGTGCCCGAGGAGGTGTAAGACTCGGTCACGGTGACATTACCATAGCCCAGAGGATCAGGAATCGGCGTAGGGTGCTGTACCCCAGGTCCCGAGGGGTAGGTGTTCTCAGAGATGACGGTGGTGGTGCCGAAACGTGGGGAAATGGGTGGGTGTCCACCACCAGTGGGCTCTGTTCCCTGCGGAGGGCAGACCGGCTCAGTGTTGTCCGGTGGCCAAGAGGGATCAGAGTCTGGAAATGGCTCAACGTCTTTTCCCAGGCTGATGTCTGCCAACTTCTTAAACTTCGGCCCCAGTGTATCCAAGAAGCTGTCATCCAAGTCTTCTCCAATGAAGCTACAACAGCCCACAGAGCCCGCAGGGGAGCCTGCACCTTCAATATCGTAGATGAGCAGACAGTCATTGGATGGGCGTCCTTCGTCTTCATCTGCATAAGCATATGCTTTCTGAATTTGTAGATGAAAGAGAAAATGGAATGATGAATACATTTTTAATAGCAATAGAGGTCTTTATCATTATTTCTTCTTCCAGGGGTTTACCAGAAAACTACACGTAAAGCAAAATTCTAACATCTTCCAGAGACCCTTGTTGTTTAGTTGCTAAGTCGTGTCTGACTCTTTGCAACCCCATGGACTGTAGCCCACCAGATTCCTCTCTCCATGGGATTTTCTAGGCAAGGATACTGGAGTAGGCTGCCATTTCCTTCTCCACAGACTCTTTAGAAGTCGTTATGTAATTACTTGAAAGAGTTTGGTTAGAAATTACCTTAACTGTAATTTTGATAATATATTTTGATATTTATTTAGATGGACTTTTTCATGTTGGTGCACTTTGGACACAAAATCATGAAAAGAATCACATGAATTATTTTTCAACCAACTTAGAAGGACATACTTACACAGAACTTAAAGTATGCCAGAATTGTGTATTTTTTGGATTTGTTTAAAAGACACAGTTTATAGTTGATTTGGATTCATTTGGGATTGTACTTGTCTTCCTTCAGATGAAGTGAATATGGTGATTTATTTCAATGTGGTTTTTAAAGCAAGATAAGAGGAGAATTTGACCTTGGGTCTATGCTACTTTGAGGTTCAAAATCGAAGGTGACCAAAGACAGTTCTTAAAAATGGAACTTCTGTCAAGTTAAAGTGAAAGCACACAGACGAGTGTGCTTTTATCTCATCTTTCTTGTCTGCGATACTGGATTGCAAACTTTCAGGTTAAACAGAAACACCTAGCAAACCACTCATTGTGCCATTTCAATTCAGAATTATGTTTTGAGTCCTTACTGTTTGCCAGACACTCGATTAGGAAGTTGGCAATAAAGTAATGAGCAAAACCAGGTAAAGTCCCTTTCTCATAGGGTTTACATTTCAGTAGGATGAACCAGAAAATAACACATAAAGGTATCTGTCAGAAGGTGCAGAGTAAAGGAATAGAGAGATGGGGTTTCTCTTTCAGACAGAGTGGTCAGGGAAAGCATCTCATAAAGTGATGTTTGTTCAGAAACTGGAGTAAAGTCACTGGGAGAGTAAAGCAGAGAGAGAGAGAGGGTTCTGGACAGAAGGAGCTACAAGTGCAAAAGTTTTGAGGCAGAAATTGTACTTTTCATGAAAATAATATTCATGGGTAGGGACACAGATAAGAAATATGCCTATAGATTTCAGCAACAGTTTTCTTATTATTTGCTACTATTTGAAAGATTTTTACTGGTATTTCAGTTCAAAATATCAGCCACTGGGTTCAATCCCTGGGTCGGGAAGATTCCCTGGAGAAGGAAATGGCAACCACTCCACTATTCTTGCCTGGAAAATCCCATGGACAGAGGAGCCTGGCAGACTACAGCCCATGGAGTCAGACATAGACACGACTGAGCGACTTTTTCACTGTTTTTCTGATTAGGAGAGTTAATGAAGGTGTTTTAGGCCAGGATGTATAAGGACATAAAGGTATGAGAGACAGTCTCAGAGGTAAGAAATTTTTGAAGGTTTAAGTGTCCTATGAAGTATGCTACTGCTAAGTCGCTTCAGTCGTGTCCGACTCTGTGCTACCCCATAGACGGCAGCACACCAGGCTCCCCCATCCCTGGGATTCTCCAGGCAAGAACACTGGAGTGGGTTGCCATTTCCTTCTCCAATGCATGAAAGTGAAAAGTGAAAGTGAAGTCGCTCAGTCGTGTCCGACTCTGTGCGACCCCGTAGATGGCAGCCCACCAGGCTCCTCCATCCATGGGATTTTTCCAGGCAAGAGTACTGGAGTGGGGTGCCATTGCCTTCTCCGCTAATGAAGTATAACTAAGGGCAATTCTGTCTCTACCTGGAGATAGAAAAATTAATTATCTCTGGTTCTTAGAATATCCTAGAAGTGTACTATGGCTCTTGGGCCTACTCTTTCTTTTTTTAAAAAAATTTTATTGGAGTATTGTTGCTTTACAATGCTTTTGTTAGTTTCAGCTGTATAGCAAAGGGAATCAGTTATATGTGTTTATATATATATATATCCCCTTTTTAAAATTGCCTTTACTCTTACTATATCACTCCTTTACTCTGTGCTTGAAACTGAGCCAGTTACCAGCAACATAATGTAGAGCATGTACGGACGTGGGCATGTGACTAACAGATTCTAACAATGGAACATTCCATAAAACGTACAAAGTACTACAGAAATACACATAGAGAAACATCAATCCTATTTTGGATGAGAGAATGAACAGTTAACAATTTCAGAAAGGTGGAAATGTTTGAAGTGGATTGAAAGATGAGTGGGGGTTGGTAAGAGAGATGATCAGATAGAAGCATTCCAGGATGAACACAGCATGAAAAAAGACATGGGGGGGAGTGGACCAGCGTGAATAAGGCAGAGGCGCTTGGCAAGTGGGGTTGTTGGTAAGGAGTAACTGGAGATGTGAGGGCAGAGGTCAGCTGGTTAACGGCTATGTGAAGGAATTTTGGATTTTATTCCACAGGCAAAATAGAGCTGGGAGCCACTGGCTGTTTTAAAGCAGGGGAGTGCCGTCTATGGGGTTGCACAGAGTCGGACACGACTGAAGCGCCTTAGCAGCAGCAGCAGCAAAGTGCTCAAGTCAGAGTTTTAGAAATGTTATTCAACTGGAATATAGATTGCCAGCATCCATATCTAAAGACCAGAGGCTGGGAACCTAGTTAGGAGATGGCCACCATAACCTCGTTGAAAACAGTGGGGGTCTGGGGTAGAGGTGGGGCTTCCTTGATGGCTCAGCGGTGGAGAATCCACCTGCAATGCAGGAGACAGAGGAGATGGGTTCAATTCCTGGGTCAGAAAGATCCCCTGGAAGAGGGAATGGCAACCCACTCCAGTATTCTTGCCTGAAAAATCCCTTGGACAGAGGAACCTGGTGGGTTATAGTCCAAAGGGTCGTAGAGTTGGGCATGACTGAGCTACTGAGCAAGGGGTAAAGATATGGGTGCAGGATGGAGGGAAGGCATGGGGACAGAGAGCTTACCTGGCAGAAGTAACTTTCCATGAAGTTCATATTCAGCCCTCCTTCTCTACATTCCCTCATAGAATTTCTTCTTAGTGTTCCAGGATATTCTTGACATATCTCGGGTCCTCCTGACATTTTAACTCCATCTGTTAGTTCAAATCCTGTTGTTCTTTCTCCTCCTCCCAGATCTTGCATTTCTCTGCCACCATACTCATTTGTGTAAACTCCTAAAAGTGTTGATCAAATTAAATTTTACTTTCCAGTAAATTATATTTTAAATCTAGTAAACTGTATTTTCTCTAGCATATTATAAACTAAAAATTAGTAACTTACTCTAATGTATAGTTTCTTCATTTAGGTATGCAGTTGTGAGCGAGCAAAGAAATAAAATGAAGGTAATACATAAAGAATGGAGATTATAAATATGATATTGAGTTCAAAATAATATTATTAACCAATTTGTTAATCCAGTAATTATTTTTTGTCTGTTACATGTGTTAGTCACTAAGTCATGTCCGACTCTTTGTGACCCCATGGACTGTAGCCCACCAGTCTCCTCTGTCCATGGAATTCTCAGTAGCCATACCTTCTCCAGCGGATTTTCCCAACTCAGGGATCGAACCCGGGTTTCCTGCACTGCAGGTGGAATTTTTTACTGTCTGAGCTACCAGGGAAGCCCATCATTTGTTGAGAGGTTACTGTATGTTGTACTGGGATAAGAGGGCTCCGTAGAGGTTACAAAACCCTATCTATACTTAAGAGAGTTTGATTTCAAATTGGAGGAAAATACCCAAATTCTAAAAGTTAAAGAAAAAGTATAAGAATACTCAGCGTATATATATTAGACTCTAGCACAGGCACTCCAAAGCTTTCAGAGAAGAAAACACGGCTATGATGAGGGCAAAGGTTTGCATGGAGACTCTGGGATTTGCATTTGAATGTGAGGAGTGAGTAGAAGTCTGTTATAGTATTCCATGTAGATGAGATAAAAGGGTGGCCTAGACTACGCAAGTGCCATTGACAGAGAGTGTTGACAGTGGAACAGTCCTATGGCTTTCATATTTTAAAGCTGTTGAGTTTAGGTACAGCATTTCGTACTTCTTATTCGGATGCTGTTCATTGTGCTTTGTTCAAGGTTTGTAGACTTAATAAGGGAATAAATGCATAAATAAATCCTCGTGGATTTGAAGATTTGTCAAGTCTTGAGAACTGATTGGGTGTCAATGAATAGGAAGCTATGAGAGTCAACAATAAGTTTCTGCTTTTGAGGTGGAAGGTGTTGGTGTCATTAACAAAAATGGATGCCTCATGGGGAGAAATAAGTTTAAAGACTAGCATCTCCCGCCTTTTGAATGTGGTCTAGTTCTGTAAGTTATAAACATTCTATGTCTTTTCCATTTTGAAGAGTTCAAAGTGGAAAGGTCATGATCA
Organism: Budorcas taxicolor; assembly: GCF_023091745.1. NCBI lineage: Eukaryota > Metazoa > Chordata > Mammalia > Artiodactyla > Bovidae > Budorcas > Budorcas taxicolor. The sequence goes on from NC_068931.1 coordinate 26,416,612, forward strand.
CAAGTTTGAAAAGGACTGAAAAAAAAAGAATTGGTAATATTTATTTACCTTGAAAAGAAGCAAGATGGTACAATTATTTTCAAAATATGAGTTTTTAATTAATTGCTCTTTTTATTAGACTGATTTTGTGAATTGTAGAAGCAGAGGCTAGCCTCAGTAAATGAGCATACATCTATTTAATAGGGTTGTTTTTAAGTTCAAATGAGTAGTTTTTAATAAATAACAATTGCTCTATTAAACAAAAAAATCTCAACCAAAATCTATTTACAGAAATCCCAATCATCACCTGTGTACTTTCTGATGATTACGGAAGATTTAAAAAAATACCAGCTTAAAAGAATAATAATTACTGTAGGTTTTTCTTTATCATTTAATTTGCAAATTAGTCATCTAAAAAAGAATGATAGGAACAATTGTAAAGATAAGACGGTTGGGAAATAGTAAGATGTACAAAGACAGAGAACAGAGTTCCTTCGTAGTAATTGAATTGTTAAAACTTTAAAAAAATTTTTCTTACCTGAGTTGTCAACGTACTCAATTACATTTGCATTAGTGCCTGGTATGCATGGTACACCAATATTGGTCAGAGCCTAAAGGACAGGAAACATTTTCCCATTTGTAATGGTTCTTTTCTTTCAATGATTATACAGTGGGCTTGTTCTCAAATTATCTGAGACATTAAAAAGAAAAACGCTAAAAGCAATGTGAACCTTATTGATAAAGGCTTTCTTGGTTACTGTCACCCAATTCTGATGCACCTTTGATTTCTCTTGGTTCTCCCTTTTGGCTCTCTCAGAAAAAAGAACAGTCTAGACTGTGAGTGATTCCCTGTGTCTTGGTTCAAGAGTTTTGAAGCCTGTGAAGGGGCCACCTGTTATTGATGAACACTTACCCCAGGATCGGCCTGTGCACCTTCCACTGCCCACGAGTGAATTGCTCCGTCGGAACATTCAGGAACAGGCTCAAAGCCAGCCCCGCCGCCAGGGGCGCCTCCATAGTCACAGCAGATCAGCAAGAACGGGACCACTGATGGGGAAAAGACAGGAATATTGGAATTACCAGTGGGACCACAGTAAAAGAAAACGACCTACCCTTATGATTAAATTTGAATCCCTAATTTAACTCCACTTGATCAATAACCTCAGATATGCAGATGACAGCACCCTTATGGCCGAAAGTGAAGAGGAACTAAAAAGGCTCTGATGAAAGTGAAAGTGGAGAGTGAAAAAGTTGGCTTAAAGCTCAACATTCAGAAAATGAAGATCATGGCATCCGGTCCCATCACTTCATGGGAAATAGATGGGGAAACAGTGGAAACAGTGTCACTATTTTTTTGGGCTCCAAAATCACTGCAGATGGTAACTGCAGCCATGAAATTAAAAGACGCTTACTCCTTGGAAGAAAAGTTCTGACCAACCTAGATAGCATATTCAAAAGCAGAGACATTGCTTTGCCAACTAAGGTCCATCTAGTCAAGGCTATGGTTTTTCCTGTGGTCATGTATGGATGTGAGAGTTGGACTGTGAAGAAGGCTGAGCGCTGAAGAATTGATGCGTTTGAACTGTGGTGTTGGAGAAGATTCTTGAAAGTCCCTTGAACTGCAAGGAGATCCAATCAGTCAATCCTAAAGGAACTCAGTCCTGAATATTCATTTGAAGGACTGATGCTGAAGCTGAAGCTCCAATACTCTGGCCACCTGATGTGAAGAACTGACTCACTGGAAAGGACCCTGATGCTGGGAAAGATTGAAGGCAGGAGGAAACGGGGACGATAGAGGATGAGATGGCTGGATGGCATCACTGACTAGATGGGCATGAGTTTGAGCAAGCTGTGGGAGTTGGTGATAGACAGGGAAGCGTGACATGCTGCACTTCATGGGGTTGCAAAGAGTCGGACACAACTGAGCGACTGAACTGAAGTGAGATGAAGTCCCCTCAAGGTCAACCCCTGCCTGTGTTGGTAGTACCAGCCCTCATCACACTGTCAGACATCCTTTATTTCTTCTCTGCTGGAGTCCTTTATTGCGGTTGCTTGTACTCTCATTCTTTTGGGACTGTGCACATGGATTTTTTCTTCTTCTTGTCCAGTAGGCTAGCTCCTAGTCATCTGTTAAAACCCAACTCAGAGTTTACTTGCTCTATGTAGCCTTTTCTGATTGTTTCAACCAATTGTTTCTTACTGTCTTCTTCACTCAAACAGCAATTTGAACCTGTCTGTTATGGTGGTGGTTGGTGGTGATTTAGTTGCTGTGTTCGACTGTTGTAACCCCATAGACTATAGCCCACCAGGCTCCTCTGTCCATGGGATTTCCCAGGCCAGAATACTGGAGTGGGTTGCCGTTTCCTTCCCCAGAGAATCTGCCCCTCCCAAGGATCAAACTCAAGTCTCTTGCATTTCAGGCAGTCTCCTGCCTTGCAGGTGAATTCTTAACCAACTGAGCCACCAGGGAAGCCTGTTATGGTACTTCCCTATTACATTGAGACTCAATGCAAACTAGTTTTTATCCTCCACTGGACTCTAAGAAATCAAACTGATTTTTTTTTCATGTCATAAACCCAACACCAAACATAGAAATTTCTTGATAATTTTGCACAAAATAAGAATGTATAGAATATATTTCATCAAAGAGAGAGAAAACTAATTGCCTCCCTAGTTTTTTTGGAGTGACACATAAAAACAGAACTGTTCAAATACTTACATCCTAGGACCAAGAATCCCATGATGAGTAGTCCAATGCCAGCAGGACCAAAATGTACATTATCTCCTAGTGGCTGATAAACACCAGGTTGACCTCCAGCATTACCATTTGTGTCACCAGCATAAGTATTTTTGTCATTACCAACACCAGTTGTGTAGCCATTAGTGGCAACATGTCTGGAAGTAAGGCCATATTCAGTGGTAGTACTTCCATTTAAATTTGTACGATCAGTTTCCCAGCCACCGTTTTCAAGGTTAATAATAATTGTACCAGTACATGTTCTTTGAAGAGCATCTGTAACAAAGTTTAAAATGAAAGAAATATTTTATACATGTAGGTTAATAATTGTTGGACGATACAAAACTATTTTCTCTTTGCATAAATACTTATTTCAGTGTCTTAATTCCTACCAATTCAATAACCCCCCCCCCCATATTGTCTTTTGTCTGTGACTCAGTTTTTAAATCAAATCATTATGAGTCAATATTAGTGCTTTAGAAAAACTGTTCCATGTGTTGAGAAACATACACAATAAACATCACGTTATGTGTTGGTCAGCAGTGTGTTATAAGCCCATGTGGAGACATTTCTAGACTATGTGTTGCATACTTCTCCATATTTTGTTTGCTGTTTGACTGTCTTTCATCTTCAGTTCTCGTTTTTTTTGTTTTTTTTTTTTCCCTTTTATAGCCTGACAAAACCAACAGACTTTGAGCAGGTTGGTCTGTCATTTGTATAGAAATCACCTACTGATAAAACATCATATCCTCAAACTCACAACTGTCAGTTCAAACGACTCATAGGAGGGAGAATTTGGCACTATTGGAGGTGGGGGGTGGATTTTCATTATTAATAAAGTGGAGAACTTTTGTTTCACTATCAGATATTCCAAATTTGCTTTCTTCTTGTCCTTCGAAGTTTCAGTAAATTATTGTCTTTGTGGGCTACACATGAGAGGAGAGATCTTTGTGATTTGTTTGAACTTAATGGCTCCACACTTGCTATTGGTTTCAGCAAGTTACTATAATTGTTATTGTTGTTCAGTTGCTAAGTTGTGTCAGACTCTTGCAACCCCATGAGCTGTATTATCTCTATTTTATAGATGTAAGTTTTGTTGTCAGACTTTGTTCATCATTGTCATTCTAGAATCTGGCACAACGGCTAACGTTTGGTTAGAATTCAACACATAGTTTCTGAATAAATGGATAAGAGTATTCCTGAAAGCAGGTGATAGAGACAGGCTCACATCCTAGTCTGTGTGCACGTGTGCACGTGTGCCCAGTCGTGTCTGACTCTTTGCAACCCCCTGGACTGCAGCCCAGCAGGCTCCTCTGTCCATGGAATTTTCTAGTCAAGAATTCTGGAGCAGGTTGCCATTGTCTACTCCAGGGGGTCTGCCTGACCCAGCGATTGAACCCACATCTCTTGAGTCTCCTGCATTGGCAAGCAGATTCTTGGCTACTGCACCACCCAAGAAGCCCACATCCTAATCTACCTGAAATCAAAGTCCATGTCATTTCAGTCAAGCTAAGCTGATTCTATTGTTATTGCTGTGTCAGAGTACAACAATTCTGTTGTTACTGTTTTTGTTATTTTTATTATTATCATCAGATCCAATGTTTATCCCAGAAAACTGTATTTTTTAATGACAAAGCTAATGTTCGCTACTTGCCCTAAACCAACAGTTTTAGTAAGCTTAAGTTTCAATTTCCCCTTCATGTGTCCAGTTAAGCTTGATGTTGGGTGTAAGAAAAGGAGTAAACTAGCAATTGCTTAAGACAATTTCAGCACTGAAATAAGCTCTATCTGTGGATGGAATAAACATTTCTATTTGTAATATACTTTCCTCCTAGTGATCTAACCTAGTTTAAAGCTGTTGGTCTTGAAAAGTAATAAACTTGCTAATTCCAAATTGTTTACATGAAGTTGTACATCAAGTAAGGATCATATAAAGTTAAGCTAGCTTGGCTTTGTGTCTATTTGAAAATAATTTTACAATATCATTAAAAATTTTCAATTACCGACATTAATAGGAACTAACATTTATTGAAAGTCAGCACTTGTCTAGCACTTTACTGTAATGACTCCTTGAATGTGAAAGTGTTAGTTCCTCAGTCATCTCTGACTCTTTGCAACCCCATGGACTGTATAGCTCACTGGGCTCCCCTGTCCATGGAATTCTCCTGGAAAGAATAATGGAGTGGGTTGCCATGCCCTTCTCCAGGGGGTTTTCCCCACCCTGGGATCGAACCCAGGTCTCTCACATCGCAGGCAGATTCTTTACTGTCTGAGCCACCAGGGAAGTACCTAATAACTCCTTAAGTACTTCTAAATCCATAATGTTACTGTCCCACTTTATGGAAGAAAATCTGAGGGATAAATGGGTTAAATAACTTCTCTAAAATCTGTAGCTAGTAAGTGATGGTACAATATACCAATCCAGTTTCATCCCAGAGCTCACTGTCCTAACCATAAATTATAATGTCTCTTGTATCATTCAGGATTTGATTCTGTAATGCCCAGTATGATAATTTTTGTTGGAAAAAGGGTACTTCAAAATACAATAATTAAAATTTTAGTTTCTGAATGAATATGTATATACAAATTCCATATATATATAATATAACTATACATAAATTTCATGAGAAGGGAAAAAAATAAGTTGATTTCTTACCATCAATAGATAGAATTGTTCCTTCGTATTTTCCCCCAAGTATTTTGTATTGTTCCATAGTAACTTTATTTCTCAAAGTAATTGCGGCTGTCTTTGAGTCAATAGCGAGCAAGTCAGTTGGATTTCTTCCCATTACATATCTGTTTTTGAAAGACAGTGGTACAAATTAATCTTAGTTATGTAGAGAGAGAGAGATTGATTTTGATTTTTTTTTTTTAAGGATAATTGCTTTATAGTGTTGTGTTGGTTTCTGCTGCCATCCAGTGTGAATCAGCCCTAGGTAAACATATGTTCCTTCCCTCTTAGACTTCCCTTCCACCCCCCCATCCCCTCCTGCCTCTCTAGGTTTTCCCAGAGCTCCCTGTGTTACACAGCAACTTCCCACTAGCTATCTATTTTACATATGTTAATGTATATGTTTCAATGCTTCTCTCTCAATTTGTCCCACCCTCTCCTTCCCCTGCTATGACCACAAGTCTGTTCTCTATGTCTGTGTCTCTATTCCTGCCTGCAAATAGGCTCATCAGTACCATTTTTCTAGATTCCATAGATTTGCATTACTATACAATATTTATTTTTCCCTTTCTGGATTCACTCTGTGTAATAAGCTCTAGGTTCATCCACCTCACTAGAACTGACTCAATCATTCCTTTTTATAGCTGAGTAATATTCCATTGTATATGCGTACCACATTTTATCCATTCATCTGTCAATGGACATCTTCCATGCCCTAACTTATTGTAAATAGTGCTGCAGTGAACGTTAGGGTACATGTGTCTTTTTGAATTATGGTTTTTTTAGGGTATGTGCCCAGTAGTGGGATTGCTGGGTCAAATGGTAGCTTTAGTCCTAGATTTTTTTTAAAAAGAAATCTCCATACTGTTCTCCATCATGGCTGTGTCAGTTTACATTCCCACCAACAGGAGGGAATGTAGGAGGGTTCCCTTCTCTCTATACCCTCTCTAGCATTTACTGTTTGTAGATTTTTTATGATGGCCATTCTAACTGGTGTGAGGTGATGGTTTTGATTTTAAAACATGTTTCCTGCCAGTAGATGTAACCCCTGGATATAATTTTCAATCATTAGAAACTTTGTCTGAGGACATTCAGAAATGGAGGGAGATTTAAATTTAAGAAAAAGAATTAAGCAACCACTTGTGATGGAATGTCTATTACACCCATTTGGATGTCTGAATAATCCCTTGATACTTTCAGCCTCATTTTCATTTGATTTTGGTAGCATCAGAACTGTCCTGCACAACCCAGATACTGGGACTTCCTGGACTGCTGCTAATTCTAAACTTTTCTCTTACCAAAGAAGTTATTTCTTCAGAGCTTGGCTTTCATCCCTTTCCTATTTCTAACCCCTCCCCATATACACAGTGAATTTACAGGATTTCTTGTGGATTCCAAACTCCATCCTTGTCTTGTACCTCTATCCTATTCTCTGTTCTCTTCCTCTCTTCATCTTTGACTTTGAAGTTTTCCTTCCATTTATATGTTTGTTAGACGTACATTGGTTAGAGAACTCTCTGTGTTGGGCATTGTGGTAACGTGGGGAATAGAACTTGGAAAGGAGTCAGAGGTAGGGGTGTGATCTTCCCTCAGTGAACTCACATCAGTGGAGTACAAGAGAGCTTATCAGCAATGGTGGTGCGAAGACCGTAGATAGTGGAATCTGAAAACAATTCGTGTGGATGATCTTATTTATAAAGCACAAATAGAGACAGATATAGAGAACAGATGTATGGATACCAAGGTGGAAGGAGGGGTGTGATGAATTAGGAGACTGGAACTGACATATATACTCTATTGATACCATGTATAAAATAGGTAACTAATAAGAAGCTACTGTATAGCTCAGGGAACTCTAGGCAGTACTCTGTGGTGACCTGTGGGGAGGAAACCAAAATGAAGGGATATATATACATGTTTAGCTGAATAACTTTGCTGTATAGTAGAAGCTAACACAACACTGGAAAGCAACATGCTCCAGCTCCTGCTCAATCACTCTTTCATATCCACCTCTTTACGACCCCATGGACTGTAGCCTACCAGGCTCCTCTGTCCATGGAATTCTCCACTGGGGCAAGAATATGGGTTGCCATGCCCTCCTCCAGGGGATCTTCCTGACCCAGGGATTGAACCCATGTCTCTTGCTTCTCCTGCATTGGCAACTGGATTCTTTACCACTGAGCCACCTGGGAAGCCTTAAGCAACTATATTCCAATAACATTAAAAAAAAAAAACAAAACAGTAATGGCACAGTGTGGTAAGAGCTATAATACTCATATGGGTGAGTTGACTACAGAGCAAAAATCTTTTAAAACTAATTTGTGAGATCTTTCCACCCCACCATTGTTCTTGACTACAGACACTTTTCAAAATACATGTGCACGTATAATACAGTGATTTTTCAGGATCAAGTAGAAACATTTGGATATGTAGAGTTTAAAAAAAACTACAAAGCATGACCTTTTCCTTAATGTAACCAACTTTTTCATATCAAGGTTATTGTTGATCAATATTAAGTGCTGATTAAAGTAAGAAAGTAACTCATATGAGTTAGCTAAATCTAATTGATTTCAATGTGTGGATTTGCAATGGGAAAATCAATCAATCAAATCTTCCAAGGGGAATACCATGATGTGTGGAAATCAGCTAACTGATCAATAAAATATCTAAACACAGGAGTGTCAAACTTTCAAGATACAATTATTTTCACATTTTAAACCTTCACACTTTCCATCTTACATTTTTCACAGATTTTTATACTTTCTTAAACACTCTTAAGTAACAGTTCACCAGTTTGTATATGATTGAATTTCAAAAATAGTGAAAACTATTTTAATTCAGATACAGTTCAATATGTGGTGAAAATTAGTTGGAAAAAATCAGTCTTACCTAACAGTTGTTGAAGGCCGACCAGTGTCAAGATCCAAAGCGACATAGTCTCCCACTTTATAGTTTTGTCCCATATTACTATTTATTACAAATGTCCTTGAACCTGGACGGAACACTGAGCCTTCAATTACATTTAACACGGTCACAGAGACTGCAGTTGCTGTGAGTTTATATTGAGACATAATTGATTGATGAAATTCAGCTTTATTTCTAACACCAAGACTAAGCTGCAGATTATTCATAGCTTCAAAATCTAGGGGCTAGAAAATACAGAGTGAAATGGTTTTACTAGAAGGAGAAAAAGCATTCTAGAGGAAAAAGACATTCTTTGATTAGAGGCAAAAGAAATTCTTATATCTTCAATAAAATATAAATACATATAAGTACACAATCTATTCTTACTTTATGTTCAATTCAATACAAACACATGAAAATACAGTAAGAAAAAAATCCAGTAGTCAGATCCTTTGTTGAAAAAGTTAAAAATGTGTGAGTTCTAACTGTTCACCAAATTAAAAAATTTAAAATAATACAGATGGTCAAATCCATTGATTTTGTAGTGCAAAGAGAGCTTATGTTAGTTGCTATCATTTCACGTTTCTCAGAAAATAGCCCTATTTATTACAAACAATGGGCCAAATACACCTAGTCTCAATCATTTGACTGATTTTATCCATAAAGAACTATTTACAAGAAATTTTATTTTGTATATGTGATTTCTTTCAATAAATCAAGTAATAGAATAGAATATGTAAATAATGAAATCCATAGTTTATATATCCAGGAAAAAATTCATTTTACATTATAAAATTATCAAGTAGTCTTTTTCATTATGAAAGATGTTGTCAAAATCCACTACTCATATAATCCACAACTATGCAGTATGCATGTAAATACCAACTACATTTTTCTAAATTTTCACAAGAGTAGATTAGATGACCATCAATTCACACATTGAGCTCTCCAGTTAGCTAAAATTTTCAGTCTTTGCTCTAAAATTATCTCTATTTGCAACTCCAAGAATGGTTATAAAATTATGTATATATACACATCATATGCAATTGTTGTGGTGGACGGGGGAGCCTGGTAGGCTGCCGTCTATCGGGTCGCACAGAGTCGGACACGACTGAAGTGACTTAGCAGCAGCAGCAGCAGTCACTAAGTCATGTCCAACTCTTGCGACCCCATGGAATGTAGCCCACCACGCTCCTCTGTCCATAGGATTTTCCAGGCAAAAATACTGGAGTAGATTGCCATTTCCTTCTCTAGGGGTATCTGCCCGACCTAGGGGTCGAACCTGGGTCTCCTGCACTGCAGACAAATTCTTTACTGACTGAGCTACCAGGGAAGCTCTATGCACTTACTATATGCATATAATCCTAACACAAAATTGATACATGATGTCACACACATCTGGGAAAAAAAATCAACATTAATCCCATTTTACAGATAGAGATATTGAGGCCAGATAGATAAATCAACTTTCTAAAGTAACATCATAGTTTGGAGTGTAATAGATTAGGACTCAGTTTTCCCAGCATGGAATTCTAGATAGGATTGTGGAAAAAAGAATGTGAACTTAATAGCTAGAAAAATTGAGGTTTGAATGTCAGTTATCCCACTTACTAGAGATGAGAACTGAGCAGGTTACAAACTCTCTCTGAACCTCAGTATGTGGGCATAGAACCTAATTTGCAGGGATACTGTAGAGAATAAATTAAGGCATGTGCTCAATGAGTAAGTGAATGGGAGCTCTAGGTATGGTGACATTTATGAAGACATATGAGACAAATGATCACACATTCCTATAGGGACACAATTCCTCAGGAGTTCATTTCCCAGGGCAGTTTTGAAGGAAGGAAATAGTGAAAAAGGATTGCACTTTACCATGAGGAATACGTGTTGCATGCATCATATACAATCCATGCACAGCTATTGCAGATTTTAAAAAATTGACTGACAAGTCTAACAGCAGAGGGTGAAACTTTCACTGTCGACTCCCTAGGAGTCAGACATTTTTTCTCATTGAATCCCAGAGAAAATTCTACTGCAGTTAAATTGGTGGATAAATAATGTAGTGGAGACACAGAAGAACTCTGTTGACTGGGATGATCTGGACCAAATCTCTAGTGTATGTATGCCTGTAATAAGCCTGGGTCAGCAGCCAATGTGAGATGAGAATTTGATAATCCTACAATTACAGTGGGCTTCCCTTGTACCTCAGCTGGTAAAGAATCTGCCTGAAATGCAGGAGACCCCGGTTTGATTCCTGGGTTGGAAAGATCTGTTGGAGAAGGGATAGGCTGCCCACTCCAGTATTCTTGGGCTTCGCTGGTGGCTAGGCTGGTAAAGAATCCACTTACAATGTGGGAGATATGGGTTCCATCCCTGGGTTGGGAAGATCCCCTGGAGGAGGGCATGGCTACCCACTCCAGTATTCTGGCCCAGAGAATTCCATGGACTGTAGTCTAATTTTAATTTTGTAAAAAACTCTGGATAAACTAATAACTTTTAATTCATATGATGAATATTGTTAGTGAATAATAATTGTGTACAGTATTGACAAGGACACCTTTTTTTAGGCCATGTTGAATCTGCTTCAAAATAAAATTCTTCAAACTGAAAGGATTAATCAATTATTGTTGCAAGCATAAAACAAGATTCATGTTTAAGAATGCTTTCCCTTTATATGATCCATGAGGGAATATTGTATTGATAGGGAAGAGTTTCAAGTAAAAACTTCAGTGCCTATTTTTATAAAATGATATGAGCAGAAAAACTCTCTATAAAAGGCTCTATATCATATATAACCCTAAAACACAGTAATTTTTATTCTTTTGCCTATTCAAGTTTGTGAAGTGTCAACATCATTTTAAGATTAGCACTTTGAAAAAAACCAAGAAAACAAAATATTGGATAGGATATAATATAATAGAGTGCCATACCTTGACAACCTTTAAGGTTCCCACATTTGTTCTTTCATTCATTTCTATTTCAAACCAATTCCCCTCATTTCCAGAGATGAAGAAAATGACTGCCATCCAGTTAGCTGAGAACTCCTCATCCAAATCTATTACTCTAATCTGGAGCAAATTTGAATTCAGAGTATTTTCTTCAATGCTTATGGATTGCTGAAACAAGAAATAAAAATATTTTAGCACAAACTATGTGAGAAAGAGAATTATACTAGTTTTATATAGAATGTTTATAATTATTCATGATATAGAAAGGGGGCCCATGTTTGTGGTCTGACTTTTCATTGTTCAAATAAGGGTTTTTTTCATATGTATTATATAAACAAACATGAGATGAAATATGTGTGTACCTTTGTGTTATGACTTAAAAATAACTAACATGTACATCTGTAAAGAGAATTGTTAGAACAAATTTTAGAAGGTAAGGAAACTAAAGTTATTAAATTCAAGGACTGGACTTTGCTGGTGGTCCAGTGGCTGAGACTCCATCTTCCAGTGCAGAGGGTAGGGGTTTGATCCCTGGCTGGGGAACTAAGATCCCACATGCTGCATGGTGCCACACACATACACACACACACACACAGACCCCAAACTTTGGGACTTTCCTGGTGGTCCAGTGGCTAAGACTGAAAGCTTCTAATGCAGGGGGCCCAAGTTCAATCTATGGTCAGGGAATTAGATCCCACGTGCTGCAACTAAGACCAGGTGCAGACTAATAAATAAATACTTTTAAAAAATTCAAGGACTATTACTTACTGTTGGCAGTTCTATGTATGGGATGTTATCATTGACATCGAGGATTTTAATGTTGCATTCACACTCTGCTGACATACCATCTGCCCCACCATCTCGGTCTGAGCCTCTTACAGCTAGAGAGTACTGGCCATATTGCTAAAAAGACACAACAAACAATATCACAGTTGATGTAGACAGTTCTTATTTTGTCTTGTACAAAGATCTTTTAAAATGTTGGCTCAACATTTGCATAAATCTATGTTGAAGATAGAGGTAACACAGAATGTTGAAAATTCACAAATCTCACATGAATCAATATGAAGTTGCCACTTCTATTCCTAACAATGCCTATCCAGCGTTATTTAAAAGAAGCAAAAATTTTAAAAGCCCTCATTCCTTATTGTATGCTGAAAAATAATATAAAGGATGAAGCAGACCAAAATTGTCAAGAGGGGAGAGATTGTTTACCAGGAATTTATAGAATGAAAATTCTGTACCTAAATTATTAGCCCCTGAATGTGCAAGTAGAATAAAGAGATAGCAAATGTTTGCATTTCTGGGGAGTGGCAGGATGTGGCAGTACAGTTACTGATGATCTGTTTTCTCGATTCTATTCAATAGTACTTAAATTTTTAGAAGCTGGTAAAAGCCATGAAGCCTTTTCTAGATATAGGTATGTGTGCATCCTCACTCAAAGTTCATATACTTTTAGAGGATTCATAGTTAGGGATGTCTTGAGGGCTCTCCACAAATCCCAGGTTAAGAATATCTGTTCTGAAAAAAAGGGAGAGGCCTCAAATTAATAAGATTAGATATGAAAAAAAGAGAAGTAACAATGGACACCACAGAAATCATGAGAAACTACTACAAGCAACTGTACACCATAAAATGGACAACCTGGAATAATAAAGACAAGTTCTTAGAAAGGTACAATCTCCCAAGACTGAACCAGAAAGGAACAGAAAATATGAACAGACTAGTCACAAGTACTAAAATTGAAACTGTGATTTTAAAACTCCCAACAAATAAAAGTCTAGGACCAGATGGCTTTGCCAGTGAATTCTATCGAACATTTAGAGAAGAGTTAACACCTATTCTTTTGAAACTATTCCAAAAAATTGCAGGGGAAGGAATATTCCCAAACTTATTCTATGAGGCCACCATCACCCTCTTACAAAAACCAGACAAAGATACCACAAAAAAGAAAATTATAGGCCCATATCACTGATGAAAATGGACATGAAAATCCTCAACAAAATACTAGCAATCCAAATCCAACAATGCATTAAGAGGATTATACCCCATGATCAAGAGGGATTTATCCCAGGCATACAAAGATTTTTCAGCACCTGCAAATCAATCAGTGTGATACATCACATCAACAAATGGAAGAATTAAAACATATGATTATCTTCATTATCATCATCAAAAGAAAAGCTTTTGATAAAATTCAATACCCATTTATGATAAAACTCTTCATAAAGTGAGCATAGAAGGAACATACCTCAACATAATAAAGGCCAAATATGATAAACCTACAACTAAAATTCTACTCAGTGGTGAAAAGCTAGAAAATATTTCCTCTGAGATCAGGAACAAAGGAACAAGACAAGGATATCCACTCTTGCCACCTTTACTCAGCATAGTTTTGGAAGTCCTAGCCACAACAATCAGAGAAAATGAAATAAACTGAATCCAAATTGGGGAAGAAAGGGTAAAACTGTCACTATTTGCAGATGACATGATACTATATATAGAAAATCCCAAAGATGCTCTCAGAAAGCTAGAGCTCATCAATGTATTTGGTAAAGTTGCAGGATACAAAATCAATACACAGAAATCTGCTGCTCTCACAATGAAATCTATACTCTCACAATGAAGGTCAGAGAGAGAAATTAAACAATTTTGTTTCTCGTCACATCAAAAAGAATAAAATACCTGGGGATAAACCTACCTAAGGAGACAAAAGACCTGTACTCTGAAAACTATAAGATGCTGATGAAAGAAATCAAAGATGACACAAACAGATGGAAGAATATACCATGTTCTTGAATTGGAAGAATAAATATTGTCAAAATGACTGCAGTACCCAAGGGAATCTACAAATTCAATGCAATTCCTACCAAATTACCAATGGTGTTTTTCACAAAACTAGAACAAAAAATCTTAAAAGTTGTATGGAGACACAAAAGATCCTGAAAAGCCAATGCTCTCTTGACAAAAATGAAGCTGAGAAAATTAGACTTCCTGACTTCAGACTATACTGCAAAGGTGCAGTCATCAAAACAGAATGTAACTGATACAAAAATAGCAGCATAGATCAATGGAACAAGATAGAAACCCAGAAGTAAATCCATGCACCTATGATCAGTTAATTTACAACAAAAGAAGCAAGACTTTACAATGGAGGAAAGACAGTCTCTTCAATATTAAGAGGTATTCAGAGAATACCTCCGAGAAAACTGGACAGCTACATGTAAAAAATGAAACTAGGAGATTCTTTAACATCATATACAAAAATAACATCATACACAAAATAGATTAAAGATTTAAATGTAAGACTGGATATTATAAAACTTTTAGAAGGAAAGATAGGCAGAACAGTCTTTCATATAAATTTCAGCAATATTTTTCTCTGAGCCATCTCCTATAGTAATGGAAATAAAAACAAAAATAACAGGACAGCAATGGAGAAACAGACATAGAGAATACACTTATGGACACGGGGAGAGGGGAGGAGAGGGTGAGATGTATGAAAAGAGTAATGTGGAAGCTTACATTACCATATGTAAAATAGATAGCCAACGGGCATTTACTATATGGCTCAGGAAACACAAACGGGCTCTGTTATCAGCCTAGAGGGGTGGGATAGGGAAGGAGATGGGAGGAAGGTTCAAAAGGGAGGGGATATATGTATACCTATGGCTGATTCATATTGAAGTTTGACAGAAAACAATAAAATTCTGTAAAGCAATTATCCTTCCATTAAAAAAAAAATAAACAAGTGAAACCTAAATAAATCCAAAAGCTTGTGCACAGCTAAGGAGACCATAAACAAAATGAAAGGATAACCTAGAGACTGGGAGAAAATGAGTTAACACAAGGGATTAGTCTCCAAAATTTACAAACAGCCCATGTGGCTCTATATATGAAAAAACAACCCGATCAAAAAAATGGGCAGAAGATCTAAGTAGACATATATTCAAGGAAGACATCAGATGGCCAAAAGTACCTGAAAAGATGCTAAGCATCACTAAAAATTAGATGCAAATCAAAACTACATTGAGATATTACCTTACACCAGAGGTAGTATCAGCAAATCAAAACTACATTGAGATACTACCTCACACCAGAGGTAATTTCAGCCAGAATGGCTGTCATCAAAAAATCTACACACAATAAATGCTGGAGAGGGTATAGAGAAAAGGGAACCCTACTACATTGTTGTTGGGAATGTAAATTGCTGCCGCCACTATGAAAAATAATATGGAAGTTCCTTAAGAAACTAAAAATAGAGCTGCTATCTAATCAGCAATCCCACTCCTGGGCAATATCCAGAGAAAAACATGGTTTGAAAGGATACATGCACCCTAATGTTCACTGAAGTGCTGTTTACAATGACTAAGACATGGAAGCAACCTAAATGTCCATTGACAAATGAATGGGTAAAGAAGATGTGGTAAATACGTACAATGGAATATTACTCAGCCATTAAAAAGAAAGAAATAATGCCTTTTCAGCAAGAGGGATGAAACTGGAGATGATCATACTAAGTGAAGTAAGTCAGACAGAGAAAGACAAATATCATATGATATTGCTTATATGTGGAATCTAAAAAAAAAATGATGCAAATGAACTTATTTACAAAGGGGAAACAGGCTCACAGACTTAGAGAACAAACTTGTGGTTACCAGAAGGAAGGCTGGTTGGGGAAGGATAGATTGTGGGTCTTGGATTGACTTGTACAAACTGCTATATTTAAAACAGATAAGCAACAAGGACCCATTTTGTAGCACAGGGAGTGAAAGTGAAAGTGAAGTCGCTCAGTCGTGTCCGACTCTCTGCAACCCCATGGACTGTAGCCTACCAGGCTCCTCTGTCCATGGAATTTTCCAGGCAAGAGTACTGGAGTGGATTGCCATTTCCTTCTCCAGCAGATCTTCCCGACCCAGGGATTGAACCCAGGTCTTCCGCAGCGTAGACAGACGCTTTACCGTCTGAGCCACCAGGGAAGTCAACTCTGCTCAATATCATGTAACAATTTAAATGGGAAAGAATTTGAAAAAGAATAGATATATGTATATGTATAGCTAAATCACTTTGCTGTGCACCTAAAACAAATGCAACATTGTTAATTAATTATACTCCAATATAGACTAAGATTATAATAAAATAATATGTGCTCTAGTGGCTTGCCAGTGACTGCACAGTTCCTTTATTGTTTAGAGTTCTTCACCATTACAACTCTTTTCATGTTAAAGGTATCCCACTGGGCTCCTTAAGAAAGTTTGAGAGGGAAAAAACAGCTAAATAGTCAATTTTTTCTGATGGTAATTTTCAAACAAGTAATAAAGGACATAGTGATAACCTGGAAACTGATGGCATTTGGGTTATTATAGAGCACTAAAATAATCTGATTTATCCTAAATCCTGAATTGTTAGCAGGGAGATGGTCATTTCATGTTTGGGAACACATGTAAGAATTAAAGATTTTAAAATTAAAAAAATAAATAATTAATTAATTAAAAAAAGTAGCTATAGCACTTAAAATTTAATTTATCAAGTATAAAATAAAATTTCCTTATTTATAACCCTGAAATTATGCACATCAGTTATATTCTATCAATATTAAAAGACATAATGAAAAGTTGCTATTTTAAAATTAAATCAAGGGACCACATGGTATTATAGAAACCATGTGATGCTGATTCTCATTTGGTAACAATCAGTAATTATTTTTAAATCTGTAAGTGAATAGACTGGTCTGGATGTTACTGAATTCCTCTCCATCCTTCTGATTCTGTGAGTCATTTCCCAAAGTAATCAGTGGGCTGTCAGTATGTGAGACATAGGAAGAGAAAAGGGAAAAAAGAGTTCTCTTGTCAAATGAGCCTATGATAGGCTGGATTAAAGAAAGATCAGCAAACAAAACAAAAAAGAAAGATAAGCAAGTTTCTTAACCTGTAAAAATTCTTGGGGCTTCTACTGTGTTCACCTGCATTGTGACTCACCAAGATGGGGGACATTACAGCAATTGTTTCTTAAATTTATTTCATTGTAGAACATACTTGGAAAAAATAGAGCTTTTACATCGACCTTGTGTGTATTTGTATGTACTTTTAGAATGTAGTTTTCTCAAATTGAGACAAATTCGGTAAATTAAATGGGAAATGAGTATAAAATCTATTTGAGGAATTATTTTCATCTCACAGATATTTCTTATGTCATTCCCATTATGTGAAAAGTTTTAAACTATTGTTTTCTTTTCCATTTCTTTTTCTTAGAACTCTTGCTTTTAGAATCAGTTCCATTGAGACTACAACCCACTGAAAAGAAAAAAAAATACCTCTCTGTCTAGAAAATTATTCATTGTTCGAATTTCTCCAGTGTATCTGTTGATAATAAACATCGGTGAATCTGAAGGTTCTTGTCTTATGATCTTGAAGGCTATTTTTGAGTTCAAATTATTTGGTTCATCTGCATCAGTGGCATTGAGTACCATCACCAGTGTATCTAGAAGTCAAGAAAATTGATTGCAAATGGACAATTTGCATTTTTGTTGTAATATAGTATACTGCTTTTCTAAAAAGTTAGTCCATGTAATGGGAACTCCACCATTTCCCCTTTCTATTTTTTCAACATATCAATATCTTAGCTCCTTTTCTATACCTTTGTCTTGATGAAAAGATCACATTTTACCAGGAACTTTAGACATTACTGATATTTAAAACACAAGGAAATATTTTCTTCTGCTTTTACATTTCTTATTCTAGTGTAATTATTTTTTAAAGGCTTCTATGGTGAAACAGAGTGATATAAGGACAGACTAACTCTCCCAGCTACAGCACTTTCTAGCTATGTGATCTTGGCTTCAGTTTCCGCATCTATAAATGGGGATGAAATTGGATTGTCCTCACTGAGTTCATGAAAGAATTAAATAGTTATAAGCAATAAAATTATGTGAAGTTCCTATTGAATAATACACATTCAGTAAATATATTTCATTATTTTATTTTGCGTGGTCTCTAGTAAAGTGCTAGATACCTAGTGGTTTAAAGAGATGCATATGTAATTACATACTGCATCTGTTCTTCACCTTTTCCGGTAATCTTGTTGGTAGTTTTGATGAAGGATACTGGAAATGTGAGGAGCTGCAAGCATTCATAAACTAGACTTTTCTATACTCAATTCTGCACCATTGGCCTTGTCTTTAGACATAAACTATCAGCTCCTGTCTCTCTCTCTCAATCTCTGTGTGAATTTATTTCAGCAGTTTTAAGTGTTTTCAGAGGCAATTATTTCATTAATTATGGTGCATTCATACAATAAAATCTCATG
Organism: Budorcas taxicolor; assembly: GCF_023091745.1. Taxonomy (NCBI): domain Eukaryota; kingdom Metazoa; phylum Chordata; class Mammalia; order Artiodactyla; family Bovidae; genus Budorcas; species Budorcas taxicolor. Next base: position 26,435,156 of record NC_068931.1, read on the forward strand.
AAAATCTTAAATGATGAAACCTGTATTTCCTAATATGAAAATGTGTTCAAAATATATTTAAAAATTCACACTGTAGATTAGTATGTAAAATATGGTCATATTTGTTTCTTCTTTGGAAATATGTTTATATATATTTACATGATTATAGAAAATATGTACCTAAGTAACTAGTGATTCTATTTGCCGCTGAAGAATGGTACAAAGGAGAGCAAAGAATGCATTTTATTCCATTTTTACTCACATTTGTGAAATTTTTATAGTAAACCTTCTTATAGTAGTATTTTTAGAAGTTTAAAATATAGGTATAATATTTTAACAAATAAAAATTAAAATGTAAGAATTATTTGAATTTACAAGAAATTATACTGCTTAAAGGAGAAGGCAATGACACCCCACTCCAGTACTCTTGCCTGGAAAATCCATGCACAGAGGAGCCTGGTAGGCTGCAGTCCATGGGGTCGCTGAGGATCGGACACAACTGAGCAACTTCACTTTCACTTTTTGCTTTCATGCATTGGAGAAGGAAATGGCAACCCACTCCAGTGTTCTTGTCTGGAGAATCCTAGGGAAAGGGGAGCCTGGTGGGCTGCCGTCTATGGGGTCGCACAGAGTCAGACACGACTGAAGCAACTTAGCAGCAGCAGCAGCAGCAGCAGCATACTGCTTAAAAGTACTATGGTAAGTTGAAGTTTTGAATTTAAATGAGACAGTATCTCTGGTGTTTTTTGATATATTTAGGACAATCTTCAGTGGTAACCTAAGAAGTTAATACACTATCTGCACAAGTGATTGAATATTTGGCAGTTAAAATATTGCTTTTAACAGTAATCCACAAGGAAGTAATTGCACGTTTAGATTGTGAAAGCTCTTGAGAGTAAATACTGGATCTAGTTTCTAGATTTTCTGGTTCCCTTCCACTGGCATCTCTTGAGATGGTCACCTTTAAATCCACATGGAGGACCAAACAGGATTAGATTTAAAATACATTTCAAATACATAAAATGGGTGATTTGACTAAAAAGCAAACAAAACGTATATTTATTAACATGAAGGGAGAAATGCTTGTTTTGTATTTAGTGAAAGTTAGTCATGTCTGACTGTTTGCGACCCCATGGACTATAGGCTCCTCCGTCCATGAAATTCTCCAGGCAAGAATACTGGAGTGGGGAGCCGTTCCCTTCTCCAGCGGATCTTCCCAACCCAGGGATCAAACCCAGGTCTCCCGCATTGTAGGCATTTTGTTTTTCTTTGCTGTCAAAAAAAGCTCTTGAAGATTATGAACACCAAATAGATTGTCTAGAGGTGATTTCTGTGAGTTAAAGTAGTTAAATTTTTTTTAAAAAGCAATATGAATAGAAGCGAATGAGATTCCCCTTTAAGTAGTCAGTGTGTGTGTGTGTGTTAGTCACTCAGTCGTATCTGACTCTTTGCGACCCCATGAACTGTAGCCTGCTAGGCTCCTCTGGCTATGGAATTTTCCAGTCAAGAATACTGGAGTGGGTAGCCATTCCCTTCTCCAGGGGATCTTCCCTACCCTGGGGCTGAACCCAGGTCTCCTGCATTGCAGGCAGATTCTTTTCCCTTTGAGCCACCATGGAAACCCTCAAAAGTAGTCAGACTGGGAGGCTAAATTCTCTGCACAGTGCCTCTGTCATCACTGTGCAAAACACTTTGGGAATTTTTCCTTAGGAATCTACTACAGAGGTGGTGTGTGAGCAAATTCCTCCCATTTCTTTAGCGTTGCTTCTTGTGTATGACAGCTGGAGCTGCTTCCGTGGTTGAAGGGAAAGCCATCATGGAGCCTTCCTCATGCCCTCCTGTTCTACATGCTTCTCCAAACTTATCTTTCACATTTGTGGTGTGGTATCTTGACAGAGTTTAGCCTCTAGATGCCTGACTGTTAAGAATGATCTGGAAACCCAATAGTCTTGTTTACTTAATAAAGTAGAATACTTACTTGCATTAGAATTTTCTTCTATTTCTCCTACAAAAGTAGACATAGAAAATACTGGAGGGTTGTCATTTATATCCAAAACCCTGACTCTAAGCTCAAGAGGTTTCTCTAAATCTTGGCCCAGTGAATTCAGAGCCCGACAATAGATCTAGGAGAGAAAAGAGGAATAATTACATGGTGCAACCCATAATTATTAAGTTCTCGCTTTCTCTGAGCATTATGCTTAGGTATTGTGGGAAACTAAAAGGACAGTGAGACATATGATTTCCTACTCAAAGATAGGCACAAGCAGTACTTACAAGGGGAGGCAAACACAAAGTCAAAATCCCATTCGAGAAAAGGTAACATGATAAGTTATATAAAGGAAGAACAAAATAGCTATGACTTCATAGGAGGATGTAATGATTGAGAGATCTTCAAAGAAAATTTCAACAGGTGAAGCAGACAGTTGACAGAGTGTTCCAAGAAAAAGGATTCATGTGAGGAAGGAAGTGAAGTGGCAAAAACTCATTGCTTGGAATTAGGAATAGGGGTTATGGGGTTTGAGAATATGACAAAGGAGAGTCACACAGGGGCTTCAAAATATAGCATTCATAGGATAAGTGGTAGCTATGTGGGCGTTTATATTATTATTATTTGTTTTTGTTGTTCATTCATTCAGTCGTGTCTGACTCTTTGTGGCCCCATGGGCTGCAGCACACCAGCTTTACTTATTGGGTGTTACATAAGTGTTATGTGTACTATTTTGCCTATTTGATATACAGTAAGTCCCCTACATATGAACCTTCAAGTTGCAAACTTTCAAAGATGCAAATGTATTATAAATCTATTCCAGTACAGTACCATATAGCCAATTGTATTAGTTGGGTACCTAGGCTAACTTTGCAGGACTTACGAATGCGCTCCCAGAACAAAACTCATTGGTATATAGGGAACTTACTGTGCGTGTGTGCATGCTCAGTCACTTCAGTCGTGTCCAACTCTTTGTGACCCTATGGACTGTAGCCCACTGGGCTCCTCTGTCCATGGGATTGTCCAGGCAAGAATACTGGAGCTGGGTTGCCATGCCCTCCGCCAGGGAATCTTCCTGACCCAGGGATCAAATCTGCCTCTCTTACCTCTCCTACAGTGGCAGGTGGTTCTTTACCACTACCGCTATGTGGGAAGCCCAGGGAACTTACTGTGTTTCATACAAAAATGCATGTGTTTCAAGAGAAGCTAATAGGCTGGCATGTTGATTTAGACTTTTCAGGGAAACATTGTGGGAGACAAGGCAGGAATACCGATATGGAATAGAAGACTAAGGAATTAAAGCAGTTTGAGGCATACAGACAAGCAGTATGAGTGAAAACCTGTAGGCATAGATTACTATTTGAAGACATTTTGGAAAATTATAGGGTTTGAATTGGAGAGGTTACAAAATCAAAGAAAGATATTAAAATTTCTCTATTTTTGTTTTTACGGTATTAACAAGTGTTGACCCTAGTGATAGATGGAAATTGATTAGCAGCCAACGGAGCAGTCAGAAGAGAGATGAAAAAACAAAGTAGATTGAGTAAGGTTCTTGGACAGGTAATTATGGGAAAATAGCTAGCTCTTGTGATAAGTCATTGGGAAAAAGCAGAAAATCGATCCTTTTTTTGGATTTAATTCAGAACATTTCTGAACTGGAGGAGAGAGAATTAATTATGGGAGTTTGTGATGGAAGGCCTCAGACTTTTTAATGAAGTGGGTCATCAGGTCAACTGCGTAAAGTGGAAATGAGGTTGAGAGTTTGAAGTTTTGTCACAGCGACTGTAAAGAATAGAGGGAGATTCATTAAGGGTGAGTAACAGTGACTGTGAAGAATAGAGTGAGATTCGTTAAGGGTGAGTTAAAGTTTCTCCAGGGCACATTCTGAGCTCAGGGGAGTCGAGCAATATGAATTTATCATCAAGTACGTTCACTCAGGAAAGGCTCCATCTGGAGTTCCAGAAATCATCATTTGGCATTGGAGTTAAGAGGAACTGATATTTTCAACTGAATTAAAGATAAAGAAGTAAGTTAGGCACTTGCTCTTCTTGACGAACATTTAGCTTAACACGGGAACTGACGAGAGGTTAGCCCTTTGGCTAAGGCTGTTAAGCTAACACTCCTCCTTCTCTTAATCTTTTGTTTCTGGGCATTGGATGCTCATGAAATAAGAGACAACCACAAACGCCCAATATTGAGACTCTTGAAATCAAATACATATGATCTGAACTTAAGATATTTCAAAAGTAATATAGGCCTGAACATACATATCCATGCACTTACAATGAAAAAAGGGGTGACCTCTCGATCGACTATGGATGTTATATTAATTTCACCAGTTTTTTGATTAATAACAAAGATTCCATAAGGTGGTTGATCAATTCCTACTCCAGAGATGCGGTATGTGACTTGCTGGTTTGCAGCACAGTCTGAGTGAATCTGCAAAGAGAGCACAGGTGAAAACCTTACAGAGAGGAAATCAAAAGTGCGACTGTTTGATGTAATAACTGTTGAATGTGAGTTATCCTGTTATCTTTTGAGAAATGTTGGAAATAGGAGTTATTTTCCTAGATAAGTGGAATAATTACAGTTCTAGTATTTTCAGCAGTACATGACAATGTAATAAAAGAAATTCAATTTTAGTTTCTACCAAATAAGAAAAAAGTAAAATATCACTCTCATAAATCTAAATCTGTGTAGTTCTCATTCATGCATTCACTCATTCAACATTTAAAATGGATCATATTATTTTTAATGTCTGTGCTAATGTTGAGGCCAGTAGGAAACTCCTTACCTTCTTAAGGAGTTTCTCAATGTTATTATATAACTTTGATCTTCTGATTAAATGTTTTTTTAAATGTAAGGTTTTTGAAGAAAGTTTTAAGTGGATTTATGTAGGTGACAAGAGAGAGTTATCCAACTCTAGTGTAGAAGGTTTTAATTCTGAAAATAGGAAGTTGTATTAGCAGAAAAATCAGAGACCACCCCAGATAAATTTTATGGAAACCAGGGATCTCTTTGAGATTAAAAAATATATGATTATAAGCAATCTTATGGGGGAATCTCTGTGTAAATCTGTGTATATATATATATATATATATATATATGTGTGTGTGTTTGTATGTGTGAATCTGTGTGTGGAGATGTTTCCGTGTGTGTGTATGTGCACATGTGCATGTGACTGGGTGTTTACTAAAGGAAAATAAGGGAAAACGAAGGGAAAAGAGAATGTGAAAGAGGGTACATTGTGAATGTTCATAGAAAGCTAAAAGTAGAAAGTCAATTCTAAGAGATTATGAGGCAGAAAGAGCACGCATTTAAATGGTTCCTGTGAATGTGCTGAGCATTAAATTCATTGTTTAAATCACTGTATTTTTTCATCTAGAGTTTAGGGTGACACATGATTGTGTATATTAATTTCATTAATGTTATGAGTCAGTGTTCAACTGTCTACCCAAGTGGATAAATTTCTTAATTTACACTTTTGATGGCTTCAATTTTTATAATCTGAATAGCTATAGTTTGTTCTGAATCATAACTTCTCAGTGAGATATGCTCATAAAATATTTCAAAGATAGGTTCTTTTGAAAATTTAACTCTGTCTGTTATGATTTTCGGTTTTTGCTTTGGGGTTGATACTTACTTTGGCGATCGGATTCCTCTTTGAGTTGTCCTCACCTTCACGGCAGGCTGCAGCGAACTTGATCCACTCACGCTTTTGCCTCCTGATGGAATGCCACTTGATGGTGCCATTTTTAGTGTTATAATCTCTGACCTTGGGTGGGCAGGACAAAGTAATAGTATCTATTAACTTTTATTCATAATTCACATTCCACTGGAGATTTTAGAGGTCAGGGCAGTGTCAGAAAGAGAGGATGTTTAGTAGGAATAATTGGTAATTTTGATAATCCATTAATTTTAGCAAAACATTAACTTTACTTATAAAGGATAAATTTTCATTGAAAAATACATTACTTCTCCCAAACTATTTTTTTTACTTTCAGTTTGGAAAAAATTAATTTGCTATATATTACCTGGATTCTAAAGTCGCTGTTAACTTCCAGCACCACCTATAAAAAATAAGATAATCATAATAGTTAATTTTTAATTGAATGCTCTACAATTCATGCTATCCCATTGCTTAAAAAAAAAATTAAACAGTCTTGTGGGTCATTAGCAGGTGGATTTGGTTTCTCTCTCAAGGTCTGAGGACAATACTAAGGATTCTTTTATGTTTGGTTTTTACCTTTAAATTTTGCTCTTCTTTTCATTACTTTTTATTGTTAACTTTTTTTTCATTCTTAGCCTGTACAGATACTTGTAATCATATGAGCTAGGATATTTGAAACTAGAACCCAGGGAGAATGAGGGCTGGAAACTCAAGATCTCTTAGTAAATCTTATGCCTGAAGAGTTGAAAGCACTTGGATGGTATTTAGTGATTTCAATAGTATGTAATGATACTAACATATTTGACTATAGTTTTGGGATCTGACTAGCCACAGATGGAAATAGAAAAGAAAATCTGAAGTAAAGAAAGCATGTAGAGCAGAAAATATCTGGAAAACTTTGGAATGTTTGCTTTTTCACAGTCCAGTTCTAGATGGAAGATTTTCGAGTATTCTTGAAAATCTGAAGATGATAAATCTTTAATTTGCTTTGAAATATGAGATCAAAACAATTTTCTTCATGTAAAAATGAGTTCATATTTGATGTTTTATTGCTGGCACTAAACAAAACAGATGATATAAATGCATCCTTCCACAGCAATGAAAATAAATTATAAGACTGTAAGGACAAATTGCTGTGTAAGCAACTTTCATTAATCTTTCCTCCTGCATTGGACAATTTCCCTGTCAGATAAATGAAGTAGTCAAACAGAACTCTCCCTAGTTTCAGCTCTAGCCTTGATCTTTATATATGATTTGTAAAATTATACATATAATTTAAATTATTTTTTTCTAAAGACAAAGGCACTTCTAAAAATATACACATATATTAAGTCTACTCTATCAATATACTAAAGACATTGTAAAATATCTAAAAATTAAGTGTGGATTTGAAGGATTTGTTTACATTCGTTAAATTTAACTTAGAATTAGTTAAAGATGGTATAAATTCTTAGTTTTTATTCACCCCTAAATAAGAAAATTTTAACTTCTGTTTTTTTTTCAGAATTGCTAATTATGAAAGCTGTTATCATAGTTAGACTTTATCTGGACCACTAATAAAAGAAAATTATAGTTTGTATTTTTAAAAATACTAATAATAGTAATTTCAAAATGTAATAATTACTTTTTATAGTCACTTTCAATTTTACCCTTAAATAAAAATAAAATTTTAGTCTCCAAGTACATATTTTTAAAAAATTTCCATAATTCATGATGGTTAATATCAGTAGTATAAAAAGATTATGTTTTTATTTTATTTTATCATGGTATCAAATATTAATCATTATCATTAATCACCATTACAATTTACTGGATGATAACTAAGTATTGGAAAATGTGTTTAGAGAAATCCATGCACTCAATCTTCAGTAGTATATGTGGTCAATACTATAATTCTTTCCACTTTAAAGATGAAGAAATTGAGGTTTGGATATTAATTTAGGGCTAAATACAAAAGCATCTGCCTGCCAATGCAGGAGACTCAGGAGACAGGGGTTTGATCCCTGGGTTGGGAAGATCCCTGGAGGAGGAAATGGCAACCCACTTCAGTATTCTTGCCTGGAAGATCCCATGGAGAGAGGAGCCTGGCTGGGTCACAAAGAGTTGGACGTGACTGAGTGACTGAGCACATACTCACAGTCCAAAACAATTCAGCCTGAATTTGTGTTTGTGGTATGTGTAATATAAGATGGCTTATTCCAAGTAAATTTCTAAGTAAAATATACTATGAAGAATTGACATTATCCTTCCCTGGTGGCTCAGACGGTAAAGCACCTTGCTTACAATGCGGGAGACCTGGGTTCGATCCCTGGGTAGAGAAGATCCTCTGGAGAAGGAAATGGCAACCCACTTCAGTACTCTTGCCTGGAAAATCCCATGGACAGAGGAGCATGGTGGGCTATAGTCCATGGGGTTGCAAAGAGTCGGACACGACTGAGCGACTTCACTTTCAATTGACATTATTACAACTTTGAGAATTCAAAATAATTCTGATTTTAATCTAATCTCATAATATCCTTATGAATTATTAACAAGAATGCTTATATACAATAATAACAGCTATAACAGTAATGCTATGCGTGGGGTAGGAGGGGAAAGAAAAATAAATGACCCAAATCGTCCAAGTTACTTTGGGCAAGTAACTGAATTGTTATTGTAGAGTCCCTCTTGGGCACTGAATTGAAATGATGGTAATGCAGGTATGTGTTTCTTGCTACCTGTGAACTCATGAACACTTTTTCCTCTAATTTGTAGGTGTGGAACTGGGGAGTGGGGGTATCTTATTTGTCTGGGAGCCATTTCTTCATAGTTACAGAATTGTGTATGCATCTGTTATCTGTCTTGCGCTTCCCTTACCACACCGAAGTGTCAGTGCTTGCTGTTTGTTTTGGAGAGCTATGCCAGATGACTAAGAAACCTTCCAACTTTATGAAGCTGGGTCATTCTTTTTCCCATGAGTAGCAACTCAGGCAGAAGACCAAGCAAGTTGCACCATACAGTCAGGCTGTCAACTGGATTAGTAATTAAAAAACTGCCAAGTCTGCTTAAAATTATGTTTCGTTAACATAATCTTACTGTGATTTGCTCAAAGTCCAGAAAAAAAAAAAAAAACCAACTCTGAAATAGTCATTCTTGGACTTTCAAAGGCAAAATAATGAAATAAACAAAGTACTTCATAGGATCAGAGAACTTTCAGTGTACTTGCTGAATTCTCTTAGTTTAGTTTTCTCATTTGTGAAATGACAGGGATAGACTAAATTATATACAGTTACCTTTTCCATTCTAACAATAAATCTCTGCATGCAGTAGGAGAATATTGAAATTTTTTGATCTTGGGAAAGGCATGATAAAATTGTGGGTTTAAAAGATTACTCCAACCACAGGGAAGAGGCAGTGATTACAGGCCACCAGCAGCGAGTGTTTTACATCAAATTAGGCTGGAGATGCAGAGCTGAACGGGAACAGTGGGAACAGACCAGAAAAGATTAAGGGAGAGATACTGCATGGGTGAAACTGACAGGGCTTGAGAACCAATGGGACGTGGGAGTCAAGAGAGGGAAGAATTTCAGGTGATGGCAGTTTTAAACAGGCAGATCAGGAGCAAGGGCATAGCAGAATTCAGCAGGTTAGAACACGGCAAGTTTAAGATGCCAGAGAAGGGCCTGGGTGAAGAGGCTTAGCTATTTGAAAAACACATCAGCTCCATGAACAGTGATGCTTCAGGCCTGATATACGGAGGAATAACTGCTCAGTTTGCTTAGTTGAAATCATGGGAGAATTTGAAATCCCTCAAGAATACAGCCAAGAAACAGCCTGGGGATGAGAATGAAACATGGGAATTCCTACATTTATGTAGCTGGGAACAATGACGAAAAATAAGAAATGAAAAGGAGAAAAAGAAGTTTCTGAAAAAACAGGAAGAAAATGTCATGCAAAATCAAGGATGTCAAAGGAAGGGAAAACTGAAAGACAGATGGGGTGTGAACCATATCAGATGATATAAAATAGCTGAGCAGAGTGATTCCTGAAGAAATCTGAGGTTTTCTAGGACTTTGAATAGGATGCTTTCAGTTGGACAGAACAGGCTCTTTCTGACTGAAAGGAATTGGGGAATAAGATAGAGGGGAAAAGGACATGAAAATGGTCACTTTCCCAAGGAATTTGGTGATCAAAAAAAAAAAATCAGAAAGGTGATAGTAGAATTAAATTACTAATAGTGTGCAAGGAAATATTTTTGGAGAGGGAGACATGTGTTGGAGATGAAAGTCACTTGGTTGGAGAGGGAAGTTGAAGGACACTATCCTGAATAATTTAGACTTTGTCTCTAGAACAAGGATAAGGTTATTTGGGGGAAACTAGAGGACTAGTTTGGATTATGAGATGTGTTGGGGATGTGTTCTGTGGAGACCATGATGGAGATGCACTTAGGTATGAAGACTGGTCAAGCTGAGTACATCTCAGCTCTTTTGCCCACTGGATATGGGTGTTGGGGTGAGTCACTTAGCCATTCAGTGCCTCAGTTTCCTCCTCTGTATATGAGACTAAACCCTTTTCCAATTAAAATATTCTAAGAAAGCAGTGAATGATTCACTTAAAACACATCCTCAATGAACCCTCCCTGCATCTCTATTTTAGGAGCCAATCCATATATATATAAAATTTTTTAAAGCCACAAAACACAAAGTTGCATGCTAATATCAATGATTCTAATTAAGCTCATTTTTTTTTTCTTTTGACATTGAGGTTTACATTTCTTTACATATAGTAAAAATGGTCTTGAAAGTAATAAGTAGTCAGGACAACTTCTTGCATTTAATAATTGTATTAACCTTCAACAGTCACATGACAGTTTTTAAAGCATTACATTTTGTGTCTAACTGTTATGTATATCATAAGAATGAACCTGAGATAAAGCCAAAATATGATAGATGGATTCTTTTTAAAAAAACCTTCTGTTTTGTCTTTCCTTTGTGTTACTTGGACCATAGCTGGAGTTGACAGCATGTTGGTAGGTCATTCTTCTTATCTGTTGATTGGTTTATTTATTTCTTTGACAAATACATATCAGATGTGTGTAACCAGGGCTTTATTATTAAGACTTTTGAAGGACTTAAGCCCTAAAAATATTATGGCAAGCCTTAGATAAAATATAAATGTATACTGCATCATGAAAGTAACAGGAAAATTCGCTGTGGCTGTTTTCATGTGTAATACCCTCATGATTATTGGGAGTGTGTATGTGAGGGGGAATAGAAACCACCCCAAAATTCCCCATTTACCTCTTTTATTCCCTATTTACCTTTTCTTTGTGAATTAGATGTTTACTGAGCAGTCTCACACAGGTGCAAGGCACTATGAAGGATACAGAAGTGACTTGGACACAGAACCTGCTCTCTAATAACTTACAGCCAGGTAGTTTTATGAGCAGCAGGCAGTCCTTAATTTGTGAAGCTGTGGTTGTTTATTAGCCAAGGGTGTGCTCTGTGCTTGTAGACCAACTGAGATCAGCAACTGGTGGCATTTAAACCACTTTGACTTGCCTAAGTCCATTAGAGGACATTGCATGCCAGGCATAGCCAGCAAGAATGACATGACCCAGCGCTCTGGAAGAAGGCCCCCTCACTGTGGGGAGCACAGTAAGTCTAACTGCTGTACCAAGTGTGCATCCTGCTTCGAGTGTCAGGCCAGTGCCTGTTAGGACACGGAGGTAGCCAACAACCACGTTCTTGAAAAATGTGTAGCAGACGAATTATCAGAAATAAAGTGCTCTGGGAATAGACAGTGTTATTTTTCTAGATTCATGAGCCTTGTTAAGTAGGTGAATCTTGTCCTTTAGCAGCCACGTCATCAGATTTATCCAGTTAGCATTTCCTAGTTCTTTAGGTTTTTCTATTGCCTTAATCAGACACAGCAAATGATTTTATTCTGTAGCAACTCAAACCAATTAAATGATGACAGATTTGTACTCTTTATTTTCATAAATGTGAAAGAACAGGCCGATCTTAAATCTGCTGTGAAATTCCAAAGCTTTTAAGAGCATCATGATTTTGCTTAAATACAATTTATACATTTGACTTAACAGGTGAACAGAAAGGCCGCTTCCATCTTCTAGAAAATACTTTACTGAAACTCTGATATCTGTAATATGTATCACTATAATAGGAGCGCGAGAAAGCATAGATCCCTCCCTTTGGTTCTCTTCTGTTGTATCTGTACTAGTTCATTAGTTCTTCTCTTGCTTTAGGCATCAATGAACACAATTATGGAAATTTAAGATTCTGGTTCACATAAGTTGATGAACTATGTAATAAAGTATATATTATAGTCCGTGTATTTTAGCCCTGGGCTTGAGAAATACTCCAAATAAAACCTGCTTATATACTTAATAATTTCAGCTAAGTTCAAACTGTGGAATTAGTTTATCTGGTGGTCAGAATAAGTTTTTTTTTTAAGAGAAGTATTAACCATGGAAAGAGGAGAAGCGAGGCTGGCATGATCAACTGAAGAAATCTATCATTCTTGGTAGTAAAGATAGGTTTATTTGTTCTTTGTATGCTGCAGACGTTGACTTTTATAGGAAAAGACACCTTGATATCTGTATTGATTTGAGTTGGTCGATTGGACCTGGTGAAGTTGCAGTGAGTTTCAGAAATCAATAGAACTATAAAATTCTACTGGTTCTACTTTGCTTTTTTCACAGTCACCATGCCATCCCTTATACCACAGTTATAGCCACTTACAAAGATTTCTTATATTTGATACAAAGTTAACTTTGTTTTCTGGTGTAGAACTCATTCTAACCTTCCCCAGCCCCCTGCTAACCACCCATATACACAACAATCTCATGGAAACAAAAAGAAAGAAAAATAAAAATAAATGTAGCATTAATAACATTTCTTTGGCCTGCAATGTTATAACAGCTGTAAGCTAGTGTCTGTTCAGGCACCTTGCCTAGATAATGGAATAGTCCTGTGGCAAGCTTGGCCTCCATAAGAAGTTTCTTCCGCTTTATTCTCCCTGATCTAACCCTCTAATTTGAACAAAGTCTTAAAATTTAAAGGAACATTGAGCAGATTACACAGCATACTTGCAAATACATGGTTGCCCAGCTCTCAGTGGGTTTGCATTAAAGATAGTATCAGTTTAAATGTCTTAAAAGTTTTCAAAATTGCCCAAATATGCTCCTTAATGTAGATTTTCACTTACCAATTTTGAGCAGAGGATATAAAGACTTAGATTTCTTTTTTTAATTGATAAAAGCAAACATTCAGAATAAGGCTAGCAGAAAAGTTTGCTATAGTGATGGTTCACATTCAGAAACAGTATTTTAAAGCAAAAATAGATTGGATAATTCCAAAGGATATTTATCCAGATCATCTGGTAAAATCAGTAGTAGAAATAACTTGTGATTTTTCTAAACCATAGAAAGTGAATTTTTAAAAAAAGTTATGATATTTTAAATGAAAGATTTCAATTCTTTATAAAATAAGTTCTTCACGAAATAATTTCCCTAATGTGTATGAGAAACTTATGATTGATTCCAAAGTAAAATATGGCAAAAAACAAATGATTCACATGCAAACAGGCAAAAACTATCCAGACACAGAAAATAAAGGACGAAGGCCCAGAAATCTCTCTACAAAGAGAGAAAGTTACATGAAAATACATGGTTTTGATAAAATGATATGCTGTACTGAAGAATGACTAGATACAAATGGCTATTTAAAGGAATTTTATAGGGTGCAATTAATTAGAAATAATCATAAAAATTTAAAAAGGCATCTTATAGATTCAATGAAAATACATAAGCATCTGAATAAACTTTAATCAACTGACACTATAATGGACCTGAATTAGATCAAATATATATGAAATTAAAAATAAAAGCATTTTCTTATTTCATAATTAACAAACACTCCTACTTTCAAATGACATACTGTGTGGTACTCATTAATCCCTGCCATGTCCCAAATTATGAAATTCTCAGTATCAAGTCCCTGGAATAAGGCTAGTGTTTGAAGGGTAGTTTGGAACTATATAGCTACCACTTACTGATGCTCATTTATTAATAAATCCACTGGTTATGGCCTCTCAATAAAGTGAATTCAAGTTAACCAGCATATGTTGAATCAAAGATCTCACTTGTTACTATAGACACCCAACAATCCAGTTCAAAAATGAAGCAAGTAGAGACAAATATTCACCACAGCGCTACATCCTGCCAAACTGGAAGACACAATTTACCTGGCATTTGCCTCTTTGTATTATATTAACATTATTGTGAGAGAGACTACAGTTTTCAATTTTTCAACACAAGAGAAGTTGATACAACACACTAATGCTGCACTTAGAAGTCGTCTCTAAAGAGAGAAGACTAATAAAATGTAGGGTTGCAATAATAAAGTATTTTGTTATAGTTTCTCTGACCATCAAACGTACAACTTTTGTCTCATGGTCATTACTGACTTTCCAGTAGTAAGAACCATTATCATAATAATTATACTTATTCCTTAATTATAGCCATTCCTTCACCTACTATGTCATTTATAAATCTCCCATACTGCCATTCTTTTTGAAATTAAATAAATGTTTTAAATAAAATTACAGTTTAGAAGTGTGGGGCTTCTGATATTAGTGATATGAACCCCCAACCACATACAGAACTGATGAGACTGTTTGGGTGGTGAAGCCAGTTACAAACAGCTATGATTTTAATTTGTATGGATCCTATTTTTACATTTTAAAAATTATAGTGAATCTACCAGCAAAGATACCAAAAGTATGGGAAAATGTCTAGATTAAAACCAAGATACGCCTATGAGATTAGTTTACCAAGACCACCTGCAAAAGAGAATTTGAACAACAGAACGCTATTAAGTAGTGATCTGCCTTTCCCAAGTTCAGTGTTTCCCCGGCATGACATGGCAATGACTCCGATGTCAGAGATATGATATGGTGAATTGACACTGATGCACTAATATGATCTTGGAGTCTTCAATTAAGGAGAGAAACACTATTTAAAAATCTAGTCCATAAAAATCACCTTATCATTAGCATAAACTTTTAATGGGTTTAGGTGAGAAATAACACAAAATAACATTTTTCTGAAAGTTCTCCCTTGTTTACCATGAGATCCATGATGGAAACTTTTTAACAGGATTCACTTACCAGAAAAATGAGCAGCACCACAGCTGCTCCGAAGAAGGGCCAGTTCATCGCTGCTGGGTTCTCTTACATCCAAGATCAAGGGAGTTTTGTTTTTTCTTCTCTGTTCTTTCTCTTCCCCCCACTCAGCTGGCGTCTGCTTAAAAATAATTTCTCAGTAGATGTTCTTACATGCAGGCTTTGAGGTGTTTCTGCCTTCTCTGGGAGCAGGTCTGAAGGTACGTATAACCTGTCTAGATCCCCACCCTAAAAACTTGGGCTGGTCTCCCTGAAATGCTTAACAGGATCATCATTGCTCGCAGGTAAAAACTTAGGGACACACCCTCTTTCAGCTGAAAGGCAGCTCTCTGTGAGGCAGGGAAGATTCACCCCTTTATTGAAGGTTTCCAGTGGCAGGCATTTAGAATGATCAGAAGTGTGAAGAGCTGTACAATGGATAGGGGTTTTTCACCCCAGGTTCTATTTATAGGTTGTTCAGCTTCTTCCCGTATTGAAAAGGGAAGTGGAGTCTGAATGTTTATACTATTCAAAGAGGATTATGTGACCCATGTTCATTGCCAGACCTTCAGGTCACAATAGAACATTATAAACTTTCCATTTCAGTGGACATTAGGAAACAGTCATTTTCTGAACTATTTTTAAGAGACAGAAACTCTGCTAATGTTAGGAGTGAGGATTTTTTTTTAAGCATTCGTTCAAACAAACAAAACGTACATACTTACAATTTTACTTACAATTTTAAGGTCCCTTGCGTAAATCACAGTTTCCTTTAAGTGACCAGCCAAAGTCCAGGGATGTCTCTGTTGTTTCTCTAAATGAATATCTTCTTTCCCCAATTATTTCTCTCTTTTTAAGGTTCTGTCCTTTTCAAATGGAGTAAAATAAAATGTAAAATATCACTAGGGAAGATTAAATGTAAACAATCAAAACCACCAATTAAAATCTCAGTGATAATTTAAAAAGTGAGGATCAGAGCCTGAAATACTAATAGAAACACAGAAAGCTGTTTTTCAGGTGAGGTGGGTTAAAAGTCAGTGACGATTCCCAAGCACAGAGCCAAGAATCTGTATAGTGAGCCAATTAGAGCACAGGGTATACACTGGAGAAAAAGCTGCCCACACATGCAAATAGGAAGCTGAATGTAGCCCTGAAGTCTTTGAAAATAAGTAGTGACTGTTGCAGGAAAGCCTTTGGAAGTGTTCTAAGGGTAATCTCCTCTTCACCTGACAATGTCTAGTATAAATATTGTGAGTGGCAGGAAGTCTATGGAGCTAGAAATAGCAGTCTGGAACAAGAGATCTATCTGGTAAGATGTTGATTATGGTCAAAAGGATGTTAAAAATTGTCCCAGAAAGGAAGGGTATCTCTGAGAGTCAGAGGTTCTCTAGAATGCTGTCATTTCACTACAGGTGTGTGGCTAAAAAGGTTACTCCTCAATGGTTTGGAAATGTCATGCTCTTCGTCATGGAGCTTAGAAGGAGGAGATGGGCTGCCTATATTTACTTGAATAAATGGTTAAAAAAAAAGTGAATAAGAATAGTTATGATAGGAATTGGTTGATGTGAATAATTGGATCAACTTTCTCATTAGTCAAGTAGGATAGAATGTATGTATCGACCCATGACTTAGTCTGAGCAATGTATTAGTAGTAAGAAAGTCTGACCACAAATGGCTGAAGACTCACTGGGCATGGGAGATGGAAGGATATACATTTACAAGCCTCCCAGTGGCAAGTGAATGTTCTTTCCACCTTGAATTCTGGGCATGGTGCTAAGATGTACACTGGTCCTCTTCATCCATGGAATGACTCTTCCCCACACCCAACCCTGTCTCCACCCCTAACTCAATGACTTGCTCCACAATCCCAACCAACTGGAGCACGTGTAAGGCAGCAGTGTCTCCAGGAGCCTTCTGGAGAGGAGGTGTGGAAGAACCTGGATGTTGCGGAGCAATGGCTGTCTTAATTGTCATATGAGAACTAGTGACATTAGGTAACAAGTGGAGAAGGGAGGTTATGAATCACCATTCCTCCTCCTTCATCTCCTTCTCTACCTTTTTTTCCCTACTCATTTTAATGTCCTTAAAGCAGTCTTGTTCAATAGACAACTTCCTGAAATGTGGAAATGTTCTCTATCTGGGAGAACACTTGAATCGATTGTGCATCTGTAGATCCATTATGCTAGCCACTAACCATATGTGGCTATTGAGCAATTGAAACAGAACTCAGAAACTAAAATTTTTACTGTAAATTCCAACAACTGCACGAGGCCATTTTTCTTGTTTAGTCGCTAAATTGTGTCTGACTCTTTCATGACCCCATGGACTGTAGCTTGTGAGGCTTCTCTGTCCATGGGATTTCCCAGGCAAGAATACTGAAGTGGGTTGCCATTTCCTTCTCCAAGGAATCTTCCCAACCAACCCAGGGTCGAACCCACGTCTCCTATACTGGCAGGTGAATTTTTTACCACTGAGCCATCAGAGAAGCCCAACCACATACGGCCAGTGGTTACCATATGGCCCCAGTGCCAAGAGGTTAGAGCATCATTGTTTTTATTATCTTCTATCTTATCCTAAGCCTAGTTGCTGTTCTTTATCAATTCAGCTCTTTCTAGTGAAATCTACCCTATTCTTTTTCTCAGTTGAGGGAACTCTAGCTTTCTGCTTTTCCATTCAGCACATTTGATTCTTTTCCTATTATCTCAGTTGCCCAGTCCCTTATATTTGACTCCTTGCTGATCATATTTCCTAATGCCAGTGGGCTGAGAAACTAAAACAGAGGCAACAGCACACAACTCTCGTTTCTGTGGTCATGTTTCCTTAGACATTCCTTCCAGTCCCCTTTTCTGGAACCCTCACCCCACTAAAGCGTAACTGTGCTGTACAATGTTGCTTAACCTTCTTGGTCTCATTTCATCCTGATTCTACTGTGAACAGTGCTCAGGGTGTGCATGTCCATTCCTTCATGGGAATTTGATGAAATCTGGGGTGATTTTTCTGTTTTGTTTTTTTCCTGGTGTTTTCTGGTAAAATGGGCAGATTTTTTCACAAGGATCAAAATTCTTGGGGGAAAGGATTTTGCTCTTTTCTAAGGCATTGCACACCCTAGAATGTCATGTCTACATTTCTGTATTTTTTTCACAGCTTGGAATATTGTAGTGCCCTCTTGAAAGACAAAGTAATCAGCATCTTTCACAGAAGCTGATGGATTCTACTGATCCAGAATTTCTTAAGCCTTATTTAAGCAACTGTTCTATCCCCCTTCGTTTACATGGCACCCATAGGGTGGACACATACATTCCAGAAAAACTCTTTGGAATATGTTTTTATGTTATATGTGAGCCTCTGGTGTCATATATATATCTAAATTACATAATAAACTCTAGAAATTGTTTTAAAAATAGGTGAAAGATATTTTTTAAAATCTTAAAAATGGAGAAGAAATTGAGAGAAATGTTAAGGATAGTAGAACCAAAACCTTTTGTATTTGCCTCTATGTTAGTGTTCCTATGAGAGGTATTGAGTCTAGATCTTGCGCAAGTTGTTTAAAATCAGACTATTCCTCAATGAGTCAAATAAAAAGTCTGGGGGATGGAGGCAGCATTTGATTAAATGAAACTTTTCTTTTTGTGTATAACAGTCAAATGCAATGCCTGATCCTTAGTTGGATTCCTGATATGAACAAGACAACTCTAGAAATAACTTTGGGGATATTTGGAAAAAATTTTTAAATAGACTGTTAAGGAATCATACATTTTATTGGTAATGTATATATTAATAATTTGTTATATTGATTAATTTATATTTATGACTATATTTTATAATCATATAAAATTATACAATTGATGTGTAACTGATACCAATTAGCTAATTATACTTTTATTTCTATGTATTAATATATTTATTGAGGTGTCTTTATTTTTTATTAAATTTATTTAGTTTTAATTGGAGGATATTTACTTTACAATATTGTGCTGGTTTCTGCCATACATCAGCATGAATCAGCGTGGAAGCAGCCTAGATGCCCATCAACAGATGAATGGGTAAAGAAGTTGTGGTACCCATATACAATGGAGTATTACTTGGTCATAAAAAGAACGTATCAGATTCAGTTATAATGAAGTGGATGAACCTAGAGCCTATTATACATAGTGAAGTAGGTCAGAAAGAGAAAAATAAATATCATATATTAATGCATATATATGGAATTTAGGAAGATGGTACTGATGAACCTGTTTGCAGGGCAGCAGTGGAAACACATTGTGGCCACAATTGGGGAAGGAGAGGATGGGATGAATTGGGAAAGTAGCACTGAAAGGTATGTCTTTCTTTTTAAAGATGCATGCTGAATTATGTAGGAACAAAATCTCATGATAACAGAAGTCTTCTTCATGGTAATTCAGCAGTAAAATGGATGAAGTGAATATGGCAAAATGTGAACTGTTAAATCTATGTGATGGCGTGTGGTTTTCTCTGTTTTCTGTATAGTTGAGAATTTTTGTAATAAAATTAAAAATAATGATAGGTAGATATTGGCAAATTACAGCCATGGGCCAAATCTGGCTCACTGCCTTGTTATTTTATTGGGACACAACCATTTTCATCGGCTTATGTATTACCTATGGCTATGTTCCCTAGAACAGCAGAGCTGAGTAGTTATGACAGAGACCATGTAGCCTGCAAAGCCTAAAATAATTACTTTTCTGGCCCTTTATAGAAAAAGTTTGCTGACTCCTGCACCAGATGGATAGATTGTATTTTGTAATACAAAATGTGATTCATTAATACATTAGTTGATTTTAAGAGAATTCAGAAGATTGATCTGGAGATTATGAACAAAAATCAGGAAGACTGAAAATAACTACCAAAATTAAAGCAATTAATCACTGAGGAAAAGATACATCTTTATAATCAAATTATATTTTTAGCTTTTTATTTTGGGAAAGACTTTTTAAATTCACTAAAATAGCCTACAGTCTAACTCTTCTTCCTTTCCTTTAAATCAGATATAAGGAGACTTTTCATTTTTCTCTAGTCAGTTCTAGAATGAGAGTCCAACATCATCACATCTTTATGTGGTTTTCTCTATACATAAAGATTATTCATTAGCAGGGGAATCCTATATGACTCTGAAAACACTGGATTCTACTGAAATATTTTACCCTCAGAGTAGTGAAGATCTCTTCACTATCTTAGCTATTGTCAATACTTTTTTAAAAATTAAAATAAAAAATTTTTTTTTAGTTCTACTGGGTCTTTATTGCTGCTTTCTCTAGTTTCTTTTGTTGTGGAGCAAAGGCTCTAGGTGCGGACTTCAGGAGTTGCAGCACGTGGGCTTCCTGGCTCTAGAGCGTGCAGGCTTCGGTAATTGTGGCATGTGGGTTCAGTCATTCTGCAACACGTGGAATCTTCCCAGACAAGGGATGGAACCCACGTCTCCTGCATTGGCAGGCAGATTCTTTATCCACCGCACCACCAGGGAAGTCCCAAAACTAAAAAAAAAAAAAAAATCTCATTGAACATCCACCGCATGACTGCATATTCAGTATTGTGCCAGGTGGAACTTTGAAAATAAGTTTGAACTCTGTTTTTAAAGATGTCACCAAAAGCTGAGACCCAGCCATGCTCATTGGCTTATGTATTGTCTATGGCTATGTTCCCTGTAGAGCAGCAGAGCTGAGTAGTTATGTAGCCATCACTTAGATTTAACAGTTCACAGTTTGCCATATTCACTTCCTCCATTTTATTGCTGAATTACCATGAAGAAAATTTCTGTCATCATGAGATTTTGTTCCTACATAATTCAGCATGCATCTTTAAAAAGAAAGACATATCTTTCAATGCTACTCTCCCAGTTCATCCCATTCTCTCCATCCCCCACTGTGTCTCCAGTGTCTGCGTTTCCATTGCTGCCCTGCAAATAGGTTCATCACTACCATCTTTCTAGATTTCATATATACTGAAACAGAAGTATTACCACTCCCTTCTGGATGACTGTCCAACTCACACATGTGTGTATTAGGTACCACTGCAGGGGACTCTTTGAACTTCATGTACAAGTTCAGTCTTCCCTTTTACATGTAATAAATTGTCATCAGTTTAGTTCTATGAATTTTTTTTCTTTGGCTTTCTCTCAGGGAGTCATCTCAGATAGTCGTACATGACTAAAGCAACTTGGCACGCATACACACACACACACATGTGCTTATACTAGGGACTGGAGTTACAAAGATGGGTGCAACATGGTTTCTGCCCTTACGTGGCTCCAAATGAGCTGGGATGAGAAATAAAACAGATTTTTTTTTTTTCTACCAACATGTTAAATAGAAATGCACACAAGTGCTTTGGGAACCTACATGTTTGTGATACAAAATTCTTGATTTCTTCTTTTTTCTGTAGCTTACCTAAATCAACTCTTGTTATATTAATACTTTAAATTTGTATCTGTGCCTTTCTGTCTTTATTATTGCTGTCATAACTCCCTTCCTGGCCCTCTTCACCTGGCATTGCCAGGCCATACCTCTAATTGCACTTCTGTTTTCTTCTCTTTAGTCAGTTTTGTATTCATTTTCCAGAATACTCTTTCTGCAGCATTGCTTTCCTTAGGCCATGTCTCTTCTCAGGAAACTGCAGTAACCATATTTCCTCCCAGGTCAAAAGGTCTTAATATTGCAACCTCTTGGAGACAAATTTGTGTCTCCAACTTACTATATCTGATGCAAACAAAATGCAGTCAGCCTCAGTGATTTTAATATTTTCCACCATGGCCTTTCATTTTGGAAGACTCTGCTTTTGATGATGATGATACTGATATGCTTCAGCAACATAAATTCATTGATAGCTATCTAGAATATTTTCTATTTAAGGGTGAGTGTATAGCCTATGAGATGGTTAAAAAGTTTTCTTCACCATTTTCAGAAACAGTTATTTGACTGCAGTTTTAAAAAATCAATCCATCAACATTCTTGAGCCCTGCTAGGGACTGTACTAGTTTTTAGGAGAGGTGAAAATGGATAATAGAAGTTTCTGTCTCTAAGAAGGCTAAAATCTTGACTGGCTCCCACAGGCGTGATGAGGCTTCTATTTCAAGGTACTCTGAGGTATGTGCGGTAGGAAAAGTGTATAGTGAGTGTTTTGAGTCCTGCAAAAGGGAAATAATTTCCACACTAACAGAATTGGAGAATATTTCATGGAAGTGGTAGATTTTGAAATTTTTAGGATGACTACCTTCTCAACAAATGGAAATGTAGATGGCAAAGAAGGTAAAAAGGGATATGTATTTTTCAGGCCAAACATGAGTCAGATTAGATCTAAGTATATTATTTAGGTTGTTCAAGGTAGCAGGGTTGATGAACTGGCAGAATGTGGAGGACTTTGAATGCCGCGTTGAGGAATTTGCATGGTATTATACTGCAGACCAAGAACCAGTATTTACCTAGTCAAAGCTGTGCTTAAGGAATTTGTCCTGGAAGCTTCATGGTAAATGATAGAGAAGAGATACTGGAGAGAGAAAGATGAATTTGGAGGCCATCATAATGGTTTGGGTAATGAATCTGAAATAGTGTGGTTTCAGAGAAAGGAAAAAGGAAATGGGTGTATTATGGAGTAAAATAGACAGTATTGAATGATAGAGTTAATGAAGATGAAGGAATAGGTCATGGGAACTAGAGAGCAACACCTCCCTCCTTTTGAAATTGGGTGCAATGGAAGAAAAAGGAATCTATTCACGGTTTGGTGTAAGAACTGATCAGTTTTTAACATTTTGTTTGTGTTTTTTTCCCTCTTCTACTTAAAAAAATTCAAACCTTTATCCAGACTTAAAATCTATTCATATTTTGGCACATTAGCTCTCTCATTGTGAGCAAATATCTTCTTGGTATATTTTTTATAATTTGTGTATTTGTATATTTTGAATAATTTGAAAGTTGCATATATCATGACACTTCATTTCTAAATGCTATCGTATATATCTCCTAATAGCAAAACCTCCTGCTATGTAATCAGTGTCAGTGTCCTTGAACCAAAAAGAATGTTGTTAATGAACAATGACACACTGAATAAAAAAGAATATGCGAGTCCACAGTGTTGCTCAAAAAGGATAATGGTGCTAATAGTAAGATCTTCTTTCGAGGAGACTGTCAGCTAAAAAATATACGAAAAAAAGTAGAATTAGAAAATTTTAATGTTGCACTTAGTGAGATACTAAGTGATTCAGGTAAAGATCATCAGTGAATGTTAATATTACTGAATGAAGCTTGGTTGGGAAACCAGGTATTTACATGGTCTCAATATATCACATCATCTCACCAACTGATAAAACTAAGCATTCTTTTTTTTTCTTTTTCCATCTTTATAGTTTTTTATTTTTTTAATTTTAAAATCTTTAATTCTTACATGTGTTCCCAAACATGAACCCCCCTCCCACCTCCCTCCCCATAACATCTCTGTGGGTCATCCCCATGCACCAGCCCCAAGCATGCTGTATCCTGCGTCAGACATAGACTGGCGATTCAATTCTTACATGATAGTATACATAATAGAATGCCATTCTCCCAAATCATCCCACCCTCTCCCTCTCCCTCTGAGTCCAAAAGTCCGTTATACACAGCTGTGTCTTTTTTCCTGTCTTGCATACAGGGTCGTCATTGCCATCTTTCTAAATTCCATATATATGTGTTAGTATACTGTATTGGTGTTTTTCTTTCTGGCTTACTTCACTCTGTATAATCGGCTCCAGTTTCATCCATCTCATCAGAACTGATTCAAATGAATTCTTTTTAACGGCTGAGTAATACTCCATTGTGTATATGTACCACCGCTTTCTTATCCATTCATCTGCTGATGGACATCTAGGTTGTTTCCATGTCCTGGCTATTATAAACAGTGCTGCGATGAACATTGGGGTACATGTGTCTCTTTCAATTCTGGTTTCCTCGGTGTGTATGCCCAGCAGTGGGATTGCTGGGTCATAAGGGAGTTCTATTTGCAATTTTTTAAGGAATCTCCACACTGTTCTCCATAGTGGCTGTACTAGTTTGCATTCCCACCAACAGTGTAGGAGGGTTCCCTTTTCTCCACACCCTCTCCAGCATTTATTGCTTGCAGATTTTTGGATCGCAGCCATTCTGACTGGTGTGAAGTGGTACCTCATTGTGGTTTTGATTTGCATTTCTCTGGTAATGAGTGATGTTGAGCATCTTTTCATGTGTTTGTTAGCCATCCGTATGTCTTCTTTGGAGAAATGTCTATTTAGTTCTTTGGCCCATTTTTTGATTGGGTCGTTTATTTTTCTGGAATTGAGCTGCATAAGTTGCTTGTATATTTTTGAGATTAGTTGTTTGTCAGTTGCTTCATTTGCTATTATTTTCTCCCATTCAGAAGGCTGTCTTTTCACCTTGCTTATATTTTCCCCACCAGAAAATTACTAGAGCTCATCAATGAATATAGTAAAGTTGCAGGATATAAAATCAACACACAGAAATCCCTTGCATTCCTATACACCAATAATGAGAAAGTAGAAAAAGAAATTAAGGAAACAATTCCATTCACCATTGCAACGAAAAGAATAAAATACTTAGGAATATATCTACCCAAAGAAACTAAAGACCTATATATAGAAAACTATAAAACACTGATGAAAGAAATCAAAGAGGACACTAATAGATGGAGAAATATACCATGTTCATGGATCGGAAGAATCAATATAGTGAAAATGAGTATACTACCCAAAGCAATTTACAAATTCAATGCAATCCCTATCAAGCTACCAGCCATATTTTTCACAGAACTAGAACAAATAATTTCAAGATTTGTATGGAAATACAAAAAACCTCGAATTGCCAAAGCAATCTTGAGAAAGAAGAATGGAACTGGAGGAATCAACTTGCCTGACTTCAGGCTCTACTACAAAGCCACAGTCATCAAGACAGTATGGTACTGGCACAAAGACAGATGTATAGATCAATGGAACAAAATAGAAAGCCCAGAGATAAATCCACACACATATGGACACCTAAGCATTCTTTACAGTGGTAGAAGCTGAAAATAGGCAGCTCCTTGCATGATGCAGTCAAAACTATATAATGTCACCCATGTAATATTCCTGTCCAAAATGCTTAATCTGAATCTCCAAACGAGAAAACAATCACAAAAATCTCAGTTTTGGAATATTCTATAATAAAAAACCCTGAAATTTAAAAAAATGTCAATGTTATAATGCGTAAAATATAGTGGAGGCTTATGCTAGATTTGTTGTTGTCCAGTCACTCAGTGTTGTCTGACTCTTTGGACCCATGAATTGCAGCATGCTAGGCTTCCCTGTCCTTCACCATCTCCTGGAGTTTGCTCAAACTCATGTCCATTGAGTCAGTGATGCCATCCAACCATCTCATCCTCTATCATCCCCTTCTTTTCCTGCCTTCAGTCTTTCCCAGCATCAGGGTCTTTTCCATTGAGTAGGCTCTTCACATCAGGTGACCAAAGTATTGGAGTTTTAGCTTCAGCATCAGTCCTTCCAATGAATATCCAGGACTGATTGCCTTTAGGATTGACTGGTTTGATCTCCTTGCTGTCCCAGGGTCTCTTGAGAGTCTTCTCCAGCACCACAGTTCAAAAGCATCAATTCTTTGGCGCTTAGCCTTTTTTTTATTGTCTAACTCTCATATCTGTACATGACTACTGGAAAAACCATAGCTTTGACTATATGGATCTTTGAAGATAAAGTAATATCTCTGCTTTTTAATATGCTGTCAAGATTTGTCATTGCTTTTCTTCCAAGGATCAAGCGTCTTTTAATTTCATGGCTGCAGTCACCATCCACAGTGATTTTGGAGCCTAAGAAAATAAAGTCTGTGATTGTTTCCATTGTTTCCCCATCTATTTGCCATGAAGTGATGGAACTAGATGCTGTGATCTTAGTTTTCTGATTGTTGAGTTTTAAGCCAACTTTATCACTCTCCTCTTTCACCTTCATCAAAAGGCTCTTTAGTTCCTCTTCACTTTCTGCCATAAGGGCAATGTCATCTGCATATCTGAGGTTATTGATATTTCTCCCAGCAATCTTGATTCCAGGTTGTGTTTCATCCAGCCCAGCATTTCACATGATGTACTCTGCATAGAAATTAAATAAGCAGGGTGACAATATACAGCCTTGATGTACTCCTTTCCCAATTTTGAATTTGGCTTTGGAATTAAAACTGACCTTTTCCAGTCCTGGGGCCACTGCTAAGTTTTCCAAATTTGCTGGCATATTGAAGGACATCAAAATTCCACACAATATTTGATTCTTAATTGGATTCAATGCCATCAAGTAAAATAGCATGCTCAAAGGAAAAAATGCATACGAAAGTGATAAAACTAAGAGATTTTAATTTATATCTTTAGTCATTGACAGATTATAAATATATGATTCTGAAAATAAGTTAGACAAAGACAACAAAAACAAAAAGTAAGACAGCAACGAAACCAATGGAAAAGTATTATTCATGCTAAAATTGCTGAAGTTTGAAATAATGTATTAACATTCTAGTCAAGGCTATGGTTTTTCCAGTGGTCATGTATGGATGTGAGAGTTGGACTGTGAAGAAAGCTGAGCACCGAAGAATTGATGCTTTTGAACTGTGGTGTTGGAGAAGACTCTTGAGAGTCCCTTGGACTGCAAGGAGATCCAACCAGTCCATTCTGAAGGAGATCAACCCTGGGATTTCTTTGGAGGGAATGATGCTAAAGCTGAAACTCCAGTACTTTGGACACCTCATGCAAAGAGTTGACTCATTGGAAAAGATTCTGATGCTGGGAGGGATTGGGGGCAGGAGGAGAAGGGGATGACAGAGAATGAGATGGCTGGATGGCATCACTGACTCGATGGATGCGAGTCTAAGTGAACTCCGGGAGTTGGTGATGGACAGGGAGGCTTGGCGTGCTGCGATTCATGGGGACGCAAAGAGTCGAACACGACTGAGTGACTGAACTGAAATGAACTGAACTGATTAACATTCAAATTTGAGGAGCATATTAAAAGAGTGTCATAACCAGTTGAAAATCTCTTTAGGAATGTAAGATGGTACAAAGTTAGAAAAATCTATTGCAATATTTAACTACTGTAACAACTCAAAAAAATAACTTCCACAAGTGCTTTAAAAAGCTTGATGTAATTTACCACCTGTACTAAAGTCAAAGAATGAAAAATAAAGACATGGAATGATCATTAACTTTATAAAAATGATGTATCATACAAAAGTCTGCCATTTATGCTTGACATCAAATATGAAACACATTTTTAAAAAATATATTGCAATTTATTGTGAGTGCACAGAATCTTAGTTGCAGGATTTCCAATCTTTGTTGGGGTATGTGGGATCTTTAGTTGCAGCATGTGGGATCTAGTTCCCTGACCAGGGATTGAACCCAGGTCCTCTGCCTTGGAAGCATGGAGTCCCAGCCACAGGACCACCAGGGAAGTCCCAAAACACATTTTTTAAATCATGAAAATGATCCCACTATTATATAATATTTTCTGGAAGTAATAGCCAAATATAAGTATTGGAAGGGAGTTAAAATTATGATTATTCATAAAGGATACATTTTTCTACATGGGAATTCCAAGAGAATCAATTTAAAAATTAATGCAAACAGCAAGAGAATTTATTAAGGTGGCTGAGTACCTAATTAATAACAAAATTCAATAATCTAAACAATTATCAGTTAGGAATATAATATACTAGTTTATAGGAACAACTATAAATGTAAACTACCTCATAATGAAGCAGAGAAGAAATGTGTAAAATCTGCATGATGAAAACTTTAGTGCTTTCCTGAGGGACATAAAGACAACATGAAGTGACTGAAAGACATGCCTTGTTTTTGTGCAGAAAAACAATGTGATAAAAAGACTCTGAAAAGTCTTTTTTTGCTGAATTGACAAATTCTAGTATATGTAAAGTATAGTAATGAATGAAGTCAAATCTTGAAAGTGAAGTGAAAGTGAAAGTTGCTCTATTGTGTCTGACTCTTTGCGACCCCATGGACTATACCGTCCATGGAATTCTCCAGGCCAGAATACTGGAGTGGGTATAGCATTTCCCTTCTCCAAGGGATCTTCCCAACCCCAGGGATCCAACCTTGGTCTCCTGCATTGCAGGTGGATTCTTTACCAATTGACCTATCAGGGAAGCCCTACAAGGCATTAAATATAACACTACAGTAGTTAACACTTTTGGGGAATGAAAATGAATAAAAAAATCAATGAAATAGATTAAGAATTTCAAAATAGATTTAACATATAGTTACAGATCTCTAGTGCACAATACAAATGGCTTCTCAGATCATTAAGAAGTATGTGCATAATTCAAAAGATGGTGTTGAGGCAAGTGGCCAGCCACTTAGAACAAAATTAACCTGCCACTTATACCAGAAAAAATTCTGGATGGAGAAAGCATTTAAATGTAAAAGAAGCCAGACATAGAAGAAAAGAACTGAGTAAAAATTAATACCTAAAATTGGGGGATGTCAATCTAAACTTCAAGAGTAAAGGATTAATGAATTTTAGCAATATAAAAATTTAAACATGAACGTAGCAAATAAGCATGTGCAAAGAAAAAATGAGAGATAAGCTAGAAAAAATATGTTGTATGTATAACAAAGTTCAGTTCCCATAGTATGCAATGAACTCTTGCAAATCTGTAAGAAAAAGTTGACAACCCCTCCTAAAACAGGCAAACTATATAAATAGATCTTTCACTTTAAAAGGACATAAAGTGATTCATAGGCAAAACTTATTCAATCTTAGTCAGAATTAGATATATAAATAATAATGACAACAAAAACAAGTAAAAATACGTCACCAGTCAGATTAGCATTTGATAACAAAATCATTAGATAACACCCATTGTTGGGGAGGAAGTAGAAAAATGGGAAATCAACTCCTCGAGTGAAAGTGGAAGCTCCAGCTGGTAAATGTGAAGGCTATGTCTGGCTTCCTTTCCATTTAAATGCTTTCTCCATCTGGAATTTTTTCTGGTATAAGTGGCAGGTTAATTTTGTTCTAAGTGGCTGGCCACTTGCCTCAACACCATCTTTTGAATTATGCACATACTTCTTAATGATCTGAGAAGCCATTTGTATTGTGCACTAGAGATCTGTAACTATATGTTAAATCTATTTTGAAATTCTTAATCTATTTCATTGATTTTTTTATTCATTTTCATTCCCCAAAAGTGTTAACTACTGTAGTGTTATATTTAATGCCTTGTAGGGCTTCCCTGATAGGTCAATTGGTAAAGAATCCGCCTGCAATGCGGGAGACCTAGGTTTTGGGAAGGTGATTTAACAAGGTAAAAAAAGCATTCAATATACTTGTACTTTGATGCAACAATTTCTATTCTCTGAATTCAACCTACTTATGCATTATTTCATTAAGCTTGGTCCTATGTTTCTTTTCCATATTGATAATCTCTAGAGTGATCTCAGGCAATAAAAACCTCCAGCCCTGTTTTACTCTGAACTCCAGACCTATGTAACCAAATGTCCACTAGACATCTCCTCTTGGAAGTTTCAAATATAGCTCCATTTTAGTATGTTGAAAATTCACGCCTTTTTCTCACTTTGACCAGCATCCATTTCCCAAGCTTAATAAGACCACCAACTATTTCTATTCAGTTATTTAAGACTGAAGCCCAAGAGATGTTACTGACACCTTTTTCTTCCGTAACCTTCCACTTCTGATCTGTCACCAAATTCTGATTTCATGACCAAAATATCTTTCAAGTTCACTCCCTTCTCTCCATCTTGACCATCACTGTCTAAGGTTTGTGATAATGTTCCCTCACCTGGATTATTATCATTGTGGCTTCCTAATAGATCTGTATCCATTCTGATCAGCTTCCAATCAGTTTACTATGTGAGTGCAAGGAAAAGTATTTTCAAGAGCAAAACCCAAGCCTACAAATATGTCCAATGGCTTTTAGCATAAAAGGGAACAGAAGTTCTTAATTTAGGCTAAAAGGTCCTGAATTGTCTGGCACTTGGTAATCTTGTGACCAAGTCTCACCTTGTACCACCTGCTATTTGTAAGGAGTCTGAAGGGCCCTCATATACCTCCTCCCTTACAGGTCTCATAATTACAAGTTTACATGTATTTGTCTGATTTTACTCTCAGTCCTCACCCCTAGATTGTTCTATCCATGAGAATAGGAACCATTCAGATTAATTTTGGAGAAATGCAGGGTATAAGGATCTGGAGGTCTCAATGAGATCAAAGACACGTCTATTAGGAGCAAAGGAATGAGATTTATGGAAGAATAGAAGGTTGTTGTCCTAAAACTTTCCCGTTAGAATTTAAATGTTAGAAGTGGAACAATTTTGCAAGTCTTAGAGGTGGTCACAGGAACTGGTGTTTATGATGGTATGAATTGTACTCAAGATATTATGTACATGCTTCCTGAGAAATTAAAATCTCCTTAAAGTTGGGGAACAGAACTAGTGGAGGTGATGAATTCCAGTTGAGCTGTTTCAAATCCTAAAAGATGATGCTGTGAAAGTGCTGCACTCAATATGCCAAAAATTTGGAAAACTCAGCAGTGGCCACAAGACTGGAAAAGGTAAATTTTCATTTCAGTCCTAAAGAAAGGCAATGCCAAAGAATGCTCAAACTACTGCACAATTGCACTCATATCACACACTAGCAAAGTAATGCTCAATATCCTCCAAGCCAGGCTTCAACAGTACGTGAATCATGAACTTCCAGATGTTCAAACTGGATTTAGAAAAGGCAGAGGAACCAGAGATCAAATTGCCAACATCCACTGGATCATCAAAAAAGCAAGAGAGTTCCAGAAAAAATCTGCTTGCTTTATTGTCTTTGCCAAAGCCTTTGACTGTGTGGATCACAAAAAACTGTGGAAAATTCTGAAAGAGATGGGAATACCAGACCACCTGACCTGCCTCCTGAGAAACCTGTATGCAGGTCAGGAAGCAATAGTTAGAACTGGACATGGAACAACAGACTGGTTCCAAGTTGGGAAAAGAGTACGTCAAGGCTGTATATTGTCACCCTGCTTATTTAACTTATATGCAGGGTACATCATGAGAAGCACTGGGCTGGATGAGGCACAAGCTGTAATTAAGATTGCTGGGAGAAATATCAATAACCTCAGATATGCAGATGATACCACCCTTATGGCATAAAGTGAAGAAGAACTAAAGAGCCTATTGATGAAAGTGAAAGAGGACAGTGAAAGTTGGCTTAAAACTCAACATTCAGAAAACTAAGGTCATGGTCCCATCACTTCATGGCAAATAGATGGGGAAACAGTGGAAACAGTGGCTGACTATTTTGGGGGGCTCCAAAATCACTCCAGATGGTGACTGGAGCCATAAAATTAAAAGACACTTGCTCCTTGGAAGAAAAGTTATGACCAACCTAGACAGCATATTAAAAAGCTGAGACATTACTTTGTCAACAAAGGTCTGTCTAGTCAAGGCTATGGTTTTTCCAGTGGTCATGTATGGATATGAGAGTTGGAGTATAAAGAAAGCTGAGGGCCAAAGAATTGATACTTTTGAACTGTGGTGTTGGAGAAGACTCTTTTTTTAAAAAAAAATTTACTTTACTTTACTTTACAATACTGTATTGGTTGAGAGTCCCTTGGACTGCAAGGAGATCCAGCCAGTCCATCCTAAAGGAAATCAGTCCTGAATATTCATTGGAAGAACTGATGCTGAAGCTGAAACTCCAATACTTTGGCCACCTGATTCAAAGAACTGACTCATTTGAAAAGACCCTGATACTGGGAAAGATTAAAGGCAGGAGGAGAAGAAGATGAGGCAGGATGAGGTGGCTGGATGGCATCACTGACTCGATGGATGTGAGTTTGAGTAAAGTCTGGGTGTTGGTGAAGGACAGGGAGGCCTGGCGTGCTGCAGTCCATGGGATCACAAGGAGTCAGACAGAACTGAGCAACTGAACTGAAATTTGGGGAGTTTATCTTTTTACTTCTGCTTCCCTAGTGTTGCCTGGTGCCCCATAAATACCCAATTAACAGTTTAAGTTAAGTTGAATTCAAAGGCCCTATTTTAAAGAAATTCTGGGGACTTCCTTGGTGGTCCAGTGGCTAAGACTGTGCTCCCAGTGCTGATGGCCTGGGTTCAATCCCTGTTCAGGAAATAGATCCCACATGCTGCAACTGAGAGTCTGCATGTTGCATGCTGCAACTGAGACTTGGCACAGCCAAATAAATTAATTAATTTTTAAAAAAAGAAACGCTGCCACTCTTGTTATAGCATTTTTCTAGACTCATCCCACAATTACTTCCATCACATCTTGAAAAGAAATTAGTATCTTCTGTATTCATTTTTTTCATCACTTGATCTCAAGCAGTGATTTCTTATTTTAAAAATTTTCATACCACAGGAGATTTCCAAAGTGAATTGCTGTTGCAGTCAGTGAGCAGTGCATATTTTTTGGCAATTATGACAAACATAACAACAAGAAACTTGGGAACAGGTTTTTAAAACATGCTTCTGGTTCATGGGAGGATTTTTCAACTCAAGCAGCTGCAGACCTCATCAAAATTTCATGATATAATTAACTAGTTAATATGAAATGATGATGACTAACCCCTGGAACTGCACATCCAAGCAGTCAAACTAGTATATTATGAGTCACAGAACTGTGAACTTAGAGTCAGTGAGAACACCCAAGAAAATCTGCATCCATTCAGAGCTATTGATTGTGAAGTAAGAATAAGAGAAATGCCCAGTCCTATCAGAAATTGTGTCAATGTCACATCATCAACTCTTTGTCTTGGACTAATCATATCAGGGAATAGCTATAAGATATTATGAAAGTTTTTACCATTAAACATATTTACTTCCATTCAGAGGTGTTAAGTTCGATTCTCTGCAAATTAAGTGAAGAGTGTATAGAAAACTGTGTCTCAAAATGTCCTTAAAATATTGATTCTCAGGTCTTTGTATTTACTAAATTCGTATTTCTAGAGAGGGGGACCCAGATAATGAGATTTTTAATTTGTGTCCAGAGTGGCTTGTATGTGCTTTAAAATTTGAGAGCCTCTGATATAGAAGCTTACTTAAGGATTTTATTCCTAGATTCGGAGAAGGCAATGGTAACCCACTCCAGTACTCTTGCCTGGCAAACCCCATGGACGGAGGAGCCTGGTAGGCTGCAGTCCATGGGGTCGCTAGGAGTCAGACACGACTTCACTTTCACTTTTCACTTTCATGCATTGGAGAAGGAAATGGCAACCCACTCCAGTGTTCTTGCCTGGAGAATCCCAGGGATGGGGGAGCCTGGTGAGCTGCCATCTCTGGGGTTGCACAGAGTCAGACATGACTGAAGCGACTTACCAGCAGCAGCAGCAGCATTCCTAGATTGTCTTGGTGTAGACATCACAACTGTTACACAAATGAATAGAGACTCAATGACCCCAGGAGTATTCCCTGATTTAAGTTGTTATTGCCAGTTTCTGACATTTTCAGCAGTGGAGAAGGTTCTGGTGTTTCTGTTCAGTTCAGTTCAGTCGCTCAGTCGTGTCCGACCCTTTGCAACTCCATGCACGCCAGGCCTCCCTGTCTATCACCAACTCCCGGAGTTTACCAAATTCATGTCCATTGAGTCGGTGATGCCATCCAACCATCTCACCCTCTGTTGTCCCCTTCTCCTCCTGCCCTCAATCTTTCCCAGCATCAAGGTCTTTTCAGATGACTCAGCTCTTTGCATCAGGTGGCCAAAGTATTGGAGTTTCAGTTTCAGCATCAGTCTTTCCAATGAACACCCAGGACTGATCTCCTTTAGGATGGACTGGTTAGATCTCCTTGCAGTCCAAGGGACTCTCAAGAGTCTTCTCCAACACCACAGTTCAAAAGTATCAATTCTTCTGTGCTCAGCTTTCTTCATAGTCCAACTTTCACATCTATACATGACTACTGGAAAAACCATAGCCTTGACTAAGACGGACCTTTGTTGACAAAGTAATGTCTCTGCTTTTTAATATGCTGTCTAGGTTGGTCCTAGCTTTTCTTCCAAGAATCAAGTGTCTTTTAATTTCATGGCTGCAATCACCATCTGGAGTGATTTTGGAGCCCCCCAAAATAAAGTCTGACATTGTTTCCACTGTTTCCCCATCTATTTGCCATGAAGTGATGGGACTGGATGCCAACCAGTGTTTCTGTTAATAAGGAGAAACTGCCTGAAATTGCAAAGAAGACAAACTTTGGAGTCAATTCCCTGGTGGCTTCATGGTAAAGAATGATGCAGGAGACACAGATTTGATCCCTGGGTTGGGAAGATACCTGGGAGGAGGACTTGGCAACCCACTCCAGTATTCTTGCCTGGAGAATCCATGTACAGAGAACCCTGGCAGGCCATGGTCCATAGGGTTGCAAAGAGTTGGACACAACTGAGGTGACTTAGCACGCGCTTATGCACTCATGGGTTATTAAGTAACACAGTCTTGGGTGAATATATGGAGGTAAAAAAGAATTAAGATGTTGCATGACAACTTCTGCAATAGAAGTTTATACAAAATTCTCTAGGAAAAGAGTAAAAGGCAAACACTCATCTGCTTCAAAGAATGAGAGGGATCTTCACAGAGGAGTTAGCATTTGAGATGAATACTGATGGGATGTGAAGGACGTCTGTAAGATGAAGAGGGAATGTAGGGGTAGGAGAAATGCGTCACCTTACAGGGAACTGCTTATGCCACAGTCACAATGAGCCAAAGCCTAGACAGTTGAAAGAAACAGGATTTGGCAAGTGATTGTTCTTTGGGTTAGCTCTGCTATAACTGGCTATGTTTTGTTTACTCCAAGAGGGCACATGGTGAGCTTCCTTTTTCTCCTGCAGCTGTTGTTGTTTAGTTGCTATCATGCCCAACTCTTTTGTGACCCCAGACTCCTCTTTCCATGAAATTTCCCAGGCAAGAATACTGGAGTGGGATGCCATTTCCTTCTCCAGGGGATCTTCCTGACCCAGGGATTGAACCCAAGTGTCCAACATTAACAGGCAGATTCTTTACCACTGAGCCACCAGGGAAGCTCTTTCTGCCATAGAGTGGGTTGCAAAAGGCCCCACAGGGATGGCATGCCACGTGGGTTATCATTCTCCTCTTCCTCCATCATTGCCTCATTGGGACACACCCTAGCAGGTGTCTATGCAATCATCACCCACTTGCTCACATCAGCACACATCAGAATTATTTTTCTGAAGGCCAAGCAATGCTTTCTGGTGTTTGTTCAACAGTTGGTTTATGTTACTCATCTGTGAAGCATCTTAAGATGCCCAGTGATAAGTTGCTTCTCCTCCATGCAAGCTGGGGATGAGACTCTGGCTGGGAAAGTTTCATGCCCATTTTATTTATATAATCAGGATCTAAAACAACTCTCTTAAATGCTGGGTCTTCCTCTACAAACATTTGTGTAACTGTTAATACTGTTGTTTATCTGTTTTGTATCTTCTTTCTGGAGGATGGATGACCTCAGCCTGTGTGTATGTTGGTGTGTATGTCTTTGCTATAAACTCCTCACACTATACTGAAGATTCTTCTTCTCTCATTGTCTTTTGTTTATTGTCATGACTTCTGGATTTAGAAAGAGTCTCACGGGGCTAGATAGTCCATTGTGAAATCTCCACAGGTCTTTCTTCCTAATTCTAGAAATAGGGGCTTTTTGGCATTGAATGAGACCTTACTTATAAAGCCTGCTAGGCTCGGGGCTCCTCCATGATGGAATGTTTCATAAAATGAGGTTTGACCTCCCGTGGTCACTTTCTCTTTAAAGAGAGTATTTCCCAGAGGCCTTCTGTTTGATGAGGCAGGTGGTACAAAGAGGGCCACAACCCACCGCATGCTATGGTCCATGAGCCAGCCAGGATTCCACCTGCGCCTCAAAATCTTCTTCCCCCCACACTCAGATCCCAACAAATACTTGGCATAAGAATATCCACCAATTATTAAAACAAAAAAAGTTCTGTCAGTGTAATATTTTGAGAAAGTGATGGATGATGAATTTATAGATGCCTGCCAATGAATGAAATTCAGTAATTTACTCATGCAATAAACTTGGGTTGTGTTCTGATTATGTGTCATATGCTATGCTCGATGTTAGAGAGTCAGCATATCCATATGGAGGTCACAGTTCGGAGAGCATGGTGCCCTTGTGGAAAAAAATGACAGTGTTATTTTATATTTGTATTATCTATTTTCCTTAAAGTCAGTGGAGTCACTTTCCTTTAAGTCATATTTTGCAAGCCAGGAATGTGACAGGATAAAGTTATTGCAAGGAACCTCTGATAGCTTATATTTTCCTATCATTTTAGATTGAGTATAGACCCCCAATTTATATATTCTCCATTTATTAGCTAAACAGTGGTAATTCCAAAAATTAGTTCAAGTTTTCACATATGTATAAAATATTTCAAATATTTATAAAAATTATCTTCTTCATAAAATTAATAAAATACAAATAAAATTAATTAATTGTAATTTCAGTAACTGAGTATTTTCTTGGCAGATATTCATTAGTGATATTACAATCCAATAAAAAACTTTTATATAAATGCAAACTATGTAAATATTTAAAAGGAGAACTGCGTACTTTAAAAACAGAAACCACTCAGAACCACTGACCATTAAACTGTTAACATGAATGAGCCTAAGTCATGTTTATTTTAAAACAAATAATGAATAATCACTCGCCTGAGTACTAAGTCGCTTCAGTCATGTCTGACTCTTTGTGACTCTATGGACTATAACCCACCAGGCTCCTCTGTCCATGGAATCCTCCAGGTAGGAATATTGGAGTGGGTTGCCATGCCCTCTTTCAGGGGAACTTCCTGATACAGGGATCAAACCCCTGTCTCTTATGTCTCCTGCATTGGCAGACAGGTTCTACCTGGGAAACCCTGAGTAGTCCCCTAATATTCCTTTTTTTTTTTTTTTTTTTTACCCACAAGGAATTTTGCAAGCGTTTTTTGAGAATTTAATATTATTCTTTCATTTATTCCACTAATATTTATTGAGTGCCTACAAGTAGGCACTCAGTGCTGTATCTAGCACAAAATATTGCACAACAACCTGACAGATATTGGAGAGAGTAACTATTTAAGAAGATATAAATTCCTTTTTTTGTGACAAATTTGCTTTTCTCATAAATTTACAGAAAGTTGTTAATGTTTCAAATAAAACATTATTGACCCTGATAAATAATATGGTCTTCAATATGAATGCAGAAAAAAATGGATAAAGCAAAAATTTTTTTTTAATTACAGAAATTGTAAATATGGTCAGATTTCCTCTCAGTTGCTCTTGGGTGGGCCTGAGGCTTGAATTACCTTTTTAAACCACATGTTTGATACAAAAACGTTAAATAGTTTTAAGCTTTCCAAAGTTCAAAACTTAATAGATTTATTGAAATAGTCTCTAGTAGTATTTTTACAATTTAATTTATTGTACTTTTGGCTCACTGGGTCTTGTTGCTGCTGGGGCTTTCTCTGATTGTGGTGAGCTGGGGGCTCCTCTCTGTTTGCCATGTGCGAGCTTCTCATTGCGGTGGCTTCTCTTGTTACAGAGTGCAGGCTCTAGGGCGTGCAGGCTCAGTAGTTGTGGCTCACAGGCTCCAGAGCACAGGCTGAGAAGTTGTGGTGCATGGGTTCAGTTGCCCCGTGGCATGTCAGGTCTTCCTGGATCAGGGATTGAGCCCGTGTTCCCTGCATTGGCATGCAAACCACTGGCCCACCAGGGAAGTGCAATATTGTTTTATATTCACAATTAGTAGTAGAATATAAGCAGTGAAAATAAAAACTGAGTATAAAATTCCGTGTGATTATCTGCCACATGTATTTTACTGTAATATAGCAGACCAAAAGACTTTCAGAGTTAATGAGAGTATTTGAAAACCTCCTTAACTCCTAAAGTGTATTTTAAATGAACATTCACTACTTTTGTGTACATGATGAAATGAATCGTTCACCATTTTTAAAAGCATCTTTCTTTTTAAGGATCTTATACAGAGTTTACTTAACTGTCTTTGAATTTCAGGGTGTATTGCACTTAAAATGAAAGGCTATCAAAACTTGCTGAAAGATAAGTGAGTGCTCCAGTGGTTGAGTTATGTCTAGAGTCAGCTGATTCTTTTTAGCAATGAGCGAATGAGTACATTGTGACAGTTTACACATCTTTTCAACTTAACTGTATAGATACTTAATTAAGAGCTTGTTGCTTACTAGTGGTTATTAATATATCAAGATGATATTTGTGGAATCTTAGGTAGGTTGTGACTTTTCGGACTTTGACAGTTGATAAATTGTGAGTTTGATACATGCTAGAGTCTCCCAGACTCCATCCTGAAAGCAGTCTCAGGACCAAGTGGTGATGTATGGTCATTGGATTCTCTAAGTTAGGGTGAGTAGTTGAATTAAATAGTACTCTAATTTTAAAATGAAATAGAAACACTACTAGAAACTGAATGGACTCAACAGAGAGGATGAACTCAATAGAGACACTATAAAAACTGAATGGGCCTGGGAGAGACAATGGACTCAACAGAGACTCTACTAGAAGCAGAATGGACTCAACAGAAACAATGAACTCAATAGAGAAACTGCTGAAAACTGATTGCACTCAGCAGAGACAATGGACTCAACAGGGACACTACTAGAAACAGAATGGACTTTCTGTTATTGTCTAACTCCATATTTGTCCCTCTGGAGGTACCTCCCAGCTCTGACCGTAACTGTAAATGTTATCTCACTCAGTCTGAGGAGAGGTACCTGGTGAATTGGAATCAAATTTGTGGGTTTGACTATTATTTCATGTCCATTGCTATCTTATTATCTTACCACTAGTCACAGGGGCTTTATATTAATATTGTTTTGCTAGATTAGTAAGTCTTATAAATGTCTGTTCTCAGCAAGAACTCAAACTTTCTTTTCTGGTGGGTGTGACCAATTAGTGTAACTTCACAGACATACTCATTATTCTCTGTAACAACTTAAATTACTCAGATAGAACTTTGGGTTTTTTCTTCCCCCTTAAGAATTTTTTTTTTTTAATCAGAAGTATACAACTGCTTCTTACATACACATTTAACATTACACCAGATTCTTGGTTAATAGCTTTTCAAAACTTTGAGAAAAACCTTGAAAAAGGTTTCACTTGTCATTTGAAACATAATCAAAGAAGGAAAAGAAAAGATGAAGAAGAAAAAGGCAACCTACTCCCATATTCTTGCCTGGAAAATCCCATGGACAGAGGAGCCTGGTGGACTATGGTCCATGGGGTCGCAAAAGAATCACACACGATTTAGTGACTACACACCAATACTCTCACAAAGATTACAGGAACATGACTGTCATGGTTATGGAGGAGGACCTGGAGGTGGTAATTTTGGAGATCTCTCTGGTTATGGAGGAGGAAGAGGAAGATATGGTGATGGAGGTCCTGGATTTGGCAACCAGGGTGGGCTCTAGATGTGGTTATGGCAACTGTGAAAGTGGAGATAATAGAAGTGGAATTTATAATGATTTTGGAAATGATAACCACCAACTTTCTAATTATTGTCCAATGTAGAACTTAGTTTTGAAGACAAAACATTTCACATACTTCAAAGACATGGAAACATTTAGAAGATAAACTGTATTTTAAAAGTCCTATTTAAATTTTTGTGATATTAAAAGTGAGTTTTCCTTAGAAATATTTAAGGAAAATTATGGTTATTTATTAAGCCCTTCTACCACTCATTTTTAAGTCATACCTTGAATGAGGCTGACATATTTCTGGGTGGCAAAGTTCTTTCTCACAAAGAAATGTTATGTTGTATCAGATGCAAGGAGGTTTCTTCCAATTCTGATAGTTTATGATGCTACAAAAGAAATATTTTTATAATAAGTACATTTTGTTATAAATTTAAGAGAGAGGGAAATTTGGAATTGCATTACGTGAAGCTGCAAGGTTAAGGTTATGTGTAATTCTCTGATGATTTTTTGTGTAGTAAACTTTTCTATCCTCTATAGTTGTAAATTATTATTATTTTATACCACAGTACTTATCATACAGTATGAACTCAGTGTATTTTTGGATTATAATCACGTCTTCGGGAACAACAGTGATTATTGCCTGCTCTACCACTTCAGTTCACAAAAGACACATGAGGGCCTGACACGGCAAGAAAGACGTCCAAGGTCACCTCCGGTCTTAGGCTTTTTCAATGCTTTTTTCTACACCAGCCTAGCCTGTCTATGTAAGATTTCATAACTTGAGCCATTTTTATTGACAGAAAAAATACCAGTGAGATAAAAGATTGAAATTAGTGGAAGTGAGAAATAGGTTTAAGGGACTAGATCTGATAGACAGAGAGCCTGATGAACTATCCATGGAGGTTCATGACATTGTACAGGAGACAGGGATCAAGACCATCCCCATGGAAAAGAAATGAAAAAAAGCAAAATGGCTGTCTGGGAAGGGCTTACAAATAGCTGGGAAAAGAAGAGAAGAGAAAAGCAAAGGAGAAAAAGAAAGATATACCCATTTGAATGCAGAGTTCCAAAGAATAGCAAGGGGAGATAAGAAAGCCTTCCTCAGTGATCAATGCAAAGAAATAGAGGAAAGCAACAGAATGGGAAAGATTAGAGATCTCTTCAAGAAAATCAGAGATACCAAGGGAACATTTCACGCAAAGATGGGCTCAATAAAGGACAGAAATGGTATAGACCTAACAGAAGCAGAAGATATTAAGAAGAGGTGGCAAAAATACACAGAAGAACTGTACAAGAAAGATCTTCATGACTCAGATAATTATGATGGTGTGATCACTCACCTAGAGCCAGACATCCTGGAATGTGAAGTCAAGTGGGCCTTAGGAAGCATCACTGTGAACAAAGCTAGTGGAGGTGATGGAATTCTAGTAGAGCTATTTCAGATCCTAAAAGATGATGCTGTCAATATGCCAGCAAATTTGGAAAACTCAGCAGTGGCCACAGGACTGGAAAAGGTCAGTTTTCATTCCAGTCTCTAAGAAAGGCAATGCCAAAGAATGCTAAAACTACCACACAATTGCACTCCTCTCACATGCTAGTAAAGTAATGCTCAAAATTCTCCAAGCCAGGCTGCAACAATATGTGAACCGTCAACTTCCAGATGTTCAAGCTGGTTTTAGAAAAGGCAGAGGAACCAGAGATCAAATTGCCAACATCCGCTGGATCATGGAAAAAGCAAGAGAGTTCCAGAAAAACATCTATTTCTGCTTTATTGACTATGCCAAAGTTTTTGACTGTGTGGATCACAAGAAACTGTGGGAAATTCTGAAAGAGATGGGAATACCAGACCACCTGACCTGCCTCTTGAGTAATCTGTATGTAGGTCAGGAAGCAACAGTTAGAACTGGACATGGAACAACAGACTGGTTCCAAATAGGAAAAAAAGTATGTCAAGGATGTATATTGTCACCCTGCTTATTTAACTTCTATGCAGAGTACATCAAGAGAAATTCTGGGCTGGATAAAGCACAAGCTGGAATCAAGATTGCCGGGAGAAATATCAATAACCTCAGATATGCAGATGACACCACCCTTATGGCAGAAAGTGAAGAAGAACTAAAGAGCCTCATGATGAAAATGAAAGAGGAGAGTGAAAAAGTTGGCTTAAACTTCACATTCAGAAAACTAAGAACATGGCATCTGGTTGCATGACTTCATGGGAAATAGATGGGGAAACAGTGGAAACAGTGGCAAACTTTATTTTTTTCAGCTCCAACATCACTGTAGATGGTGACTGCAGCCATGAAATTAAAAGATGCTTACTCCTGGGCAGGAAAGTTGTGAACAACCTAGACAGCATATTAAAAAGCAGAGACATTACTTTGCCAACAAAGGTCTGTCTAGTCAAGGCTATGGTTTTTCCAGTAGTCATGGATGAATGTGAGAGTTGGACTATGAAGAAAGCTGAGCACAGAAGAACTGATGCTTTCGAACTGTGCTGCTGGAGAAGACTCTTGGGAGTCCCCTGGACTGCAAAGAGATCCAGCCAGTCCATCCTAAAGGAGATCAGTCCTGGGTGTTCATTGGAAGGACTGATGCTGAAACTGAAACTCCAATACTTTGGCTACCTGATGTGAAGAGCTGACTCATTTGAAAAGACCCTGAGAAAGATTGAAAGCGGGAGGAGAAGGGGATGACAGAGGATTAGATGGTTGGATGGCATTACCGACTCAATGGTCATGAGTTTGGGTAAACTCCGGGAGTTGGTGATGGACAGGAAGGTGTGCTGCAGTCCATGGGGTCGCAAAGAGTTGGATATGACTGAGCGGCTGAACTGAACTGAACTGA
Source organism: Budorcas taxicolor (assembly GCF_023091745.1). Classification (NCBI taxonomy): domain Eukaryota; kingdom Metazoa; phylum Chordata; class Mammalia; order Artiodactyla; family Bovidae; genus Budorcas; species Budorcas taxicolor. Next base: position 26,477,288 of record NC_068931.1, read on the forward strand.
ACTGAACTGACTGATCATGACAATCAGGATGATGGAAAAAGATAGCCCTCAGGCATTCCTAGAATTAAAGGAAGCAAAAGAGTCATATTACCTTCACAGTTATAAAAAGAACAGAAAATTTAGCCAATAATTGATAAAATTATTACTGATAAAATAGCAAAAATTTTTCATTATTGTTTTCATCCTGTTAATGATAGAAGTTGGAATTGTTCAGTTTTCCCAGGTTTATGATGTTAAGATTGCCTGGTCATTAGCACATAGTTATCGTTTTTTAGAGGTAGGTTTTTTAGTTGTTATTCGATTGAAATGATAGCATTAATGTAAATGTTTACCCCTTTTATTTAAAAGAATAATAGAAAGATACACTGGTAAATTACTATTTTTGTATTTTATTCATAATATTGATCTGCCCCTTGATTTAGAAATGTAATTTACTAAAACTGCTTTATATTTAACTAGAAACACTATATTAATTTTTAATGTCAGTTTATTCCATTATGAATTTCATCTCGCAAAGAGTAAGATTATTGTAAAGTAAGTGGATGGAACCAAAATCACATTGATAATAACCTACAAAAAACCTTTCAATTATCCATCAACAGCAATATACTTTGTTTTGTGAACGTAGCCCTACATAGTGACATAAAGTTACACATGGCCAATGTGGGAAGATAGGGCACTTGTCCCAGAGTGTGGCAGGCAGCCTGGTTTCAAATCCTAGTCTGTTAATTTTCAATCCCTGTGACCCTGAAAGGTTATTTCACCTTTCTGTGCCTGTTTCCTTATTGCTAAAGTAAGTATAATATCAGTATCTGCCTCATAGTGTTAGAAGAATTTCATGATTTAATATATGTGCCAAGCATAGAACAAGTACTGAAATAAGTGACAATTATTATCATTATAACACAAAAATATACAGAATATAATAAACATTATGCACGTACCATGTAAGTTTCCAGTTTTTTAAAATGTGTGATTGAATTGATGTAAATTACTGGCTCCAAATAGGAAAAGGAGTACGTCAAGACTGTATATTGTCACCCTGCTTATTTAACTTATATGCAGAGTACATCATGAGAAACACTGGGCTGGAAGAAGCACAAGCTGGAATCAAGATTGCCGGGAGAAATATCAATAACCTCAGATATGCAGATGACACCACCCTTATGGCAGAAAGTGAAGAGGAACTAAAAAGCCTCTTGATGAAAGTGAAAGAAGAGAGTGAAAAAGTTGGCTTAAAGCTCAACATTCAGAAAACGAAGATCATGGCATCTGGTCCCATCACGTCATGGCAAATAGATGGGGAAACAGTGGAAACAGTGGCTGACTTTATTTTTGGGAGCTCCAAAATCACTGCAGATGGTGACTGCAGCCATGAAATTCAAAGACACTTACTCCTTGGAAGGAAAGTTATGACCAACCTAGATAGCATATTCAAAAGCAGAGACATTACTTTGTCAACAAAGGTTTGTCTAGTCAAGGCTATGGTTTTTCCAGTGGTCATGTATGAATGTGAGAGTTGGACTGTGAAGAAAGCTGAGCACCGAAGAATTGATGCTTTTGAACTGTGGTGCTGGAGAAGACTTGAGTCCCTTGGACTGCAAGGAGATCCAACCAGTCCATTCTGAAGGAGATCAGTCCTGGGTGTTCTTTGGAAGGAATGATGCTAAAGCTGAAACTCCAGTACTTTGGCCACCTCATGTGCAGAGTTGACTCATTGGAAAAGACTCTGATGCTGGGAGGGGTTGGGGGCAGGAGGAGAAGGGGATGACAGAGGATGAGATGGCTGGATGGCATCACGGACTCGATGGACGTGAGTCTGAGTGAACTTCGAGAGTTGGTAATGGACAGGGAGGCCTGGTGTGCTGCAATTCATGGGGTCACAAAGGGCCGGACACGAGCGAGCGACTGAACTGAACTGAACTGAACTGAATCCTATGCTTGATGATATACTTGGTGTATTGTATTCTTTCCTTTGGTGTGTGGCATTAGTTTATACATTCTTCAGTGCATGTGTATGTACTGGATATGGATGTGAGAGCTAGACTGTAATGAAGGCTGAGCGCTGAACAACTGATGCTTTCCAGCTGTGGCACTGGAGAAGACCCTTGCGAGTCCCTTGGACAGCAAAGAGATCAAATCAGTCAGTCCTAAAGGAAATCAACCCTGCATATTCACTGGAAGGACTGATGCTAAAGCTCTAAAATTTTGCTGGCTGATGCAAAGAGCCGACTCATTGGAAAAGACCCTTCTGCTGGGAAAGATTGAAAGTAGGAGGAGCAAAAGGTGACAGAGGATGAGATGGTTAGATAGCATCACCAACTCGATAGACGTGAATGTGAGAGAGCTCCAGGAGATAGTGAGGGACAGAGGAGCCTGGCAGGCTTCAGTCCTGGGGTCACAAAGAGTCGGACAGGACTTCACAACTGAACAACTGGATCAGTATATAAACTATTTTCTTGTGATGAGTTATGGTTTTAAAAAAAATGAAAGTGGCTGTCTAGAGCATCTGTATTCCTCCTCAGCTGCCTCCTCAAAGTTACCTGGGTGCTGTCTCAGTGGTTTTTGCTTTTTTTTTTTTCCCCCTAGTGAACAATGAGCAGTAAAACTGGCTCTCAGGATGGGCAGTCTAAGTAGCTTGGGAGAGCAGGAGATTGCCTCCGGGTGTAGACTGGGCGGGGGACCGGGGCGGTGGGTGGAGAAGGATAGTGGGAGGAGGAGAAGCCCAGAGCATGCAGCAACCTGTGCTCTGACTCCAGGTTGGGCAGCAGGCGGGGTGTGGAGGCTCTGCTGAGATTAGGCGTGTTGGGTCCTTGAAAAGAGGCAGGTTGAGAAAAGGGAGAGGGAAAAAGTTAAGTAGGCTAGTGTTTGCATGGCGTGAGATGCAGTTCTGAGGAGGTTAGCACTCTTGAAAACTTGCTGCGAAAAGATGGATGGATGGGGGAAGGGTGAAAGCAGGAAAGAAATTGAAAGAGATAAGGAAAGATTGGAGTCACTTGAATAAGAATCTTGACACGCCTGACTCCTTCTGACTCAGGATGTTGTGGTTCAGGCACTGCTCGAAAGCCAATTAAGAGCTCATTGAACTAATTTGGCCTGGATGCAGTATATAAGGACAAAAAGCTGTTGCTGCATTCATAAAATCTCAAATTTGGTTTCTGTAGCTGGTGAGGAACTTTTGTCCGATGGTAGAGTTCATAGTGAACTGAAGAAACACTAAGGACAATGATGTGCTTTTCAGAGCAGGGACTTTTCAGGGACTTTGTGAACCACCCAAGAAACTTGCCCAAGGTTATGGTTGTGCTAAAAATGATAAACAAAATGGTAGAGAGGCAATAAAGGACAGGCTATGGGGGAAAGGGGGGAAAAATAGATCTGGTCCTTTTAATTGAAATTGATCTTTCATCAGACAGGGCACCCATCTGCTGATACACACCCACCCCTCAGTTACAAACAAACCACTCTTTGAACCTGAGATTTCTTGGAGGATTTCCTCAAAGTGTTCCTGAGCTGATCTGGTGATGCCAAGTGGACCACTTCCCTTGCCCAGTCAATGCCCCCTGTCCCACTGAAGAGAGTTGGATCCCATGATACAGTAGTCTTGGTGAGAGGAAAATAAGAATGCCATCCTCTTTTGTAATGGTGAACGTGTTAGTTGCTCAGTCATGTTCAACTATTTGTGACCCCATGGACTGTAGCCTGCCAGGCTCCTCTGTCCATGGGATTTCCAGGCAAGAGCACTGGAGTGGGCAGGGTTCCTTCTCCAGGGGATCTTCTTGACTCAGGGATAGAACCTGGGTCTCCTGCGTTGCAGGCAGATTCTTTACCCCTTGAGCCACGAGGGAAACCCTTTATTATGGAGAGACATCAAATTAATGATGCATTATCATATCTTTCAAAGGTGAAGGTTTTTGTACCATGGTCTCCCGAAGTGTCTGGAGAGGCAATGGCACCCCACTCCAGTACTCTTGCCTGGGAAATCCCATGGACGGAGGAGCCAGGTAGGCTACAGTCCATGGGATCATGAAGAGTCGGACAGGGCTGATGTGACTTAGCAGCAGCAGCAGCAGCAGCAGCAGCTCCCCAAGTCTCAGGCATGGGCAAGGCAGGAACCCATACCATCCTGTTCTCAAGTGTGCTTCGCTCTCCCAGGACAAGGCTTTGCTCCTGGGCCATGCCATGCTGGTCCCTTTCCAGTACTTGAGACCTCTACCTCCTCTCCTGACCTCATACTTATTATCACTGTATCTTTTGTAAATGACTCCATTCGATTATTTTTCAAACACGTTTCAAAAGATGCTGTTGTTTGTTGCTAAGTTGTCTCCAACTCTTTGCCACACTGCGAACTGCAGTGGACCAGCCTTCCCTGTCCTTCACTATCTCCTGGAGTTTGCTCAGACTCATGTCCATTGAGTCAGTGATGCTATTTAAACATCTCATCCTCTGCCACCCTCTTCTCCTTTTACCTTCAAAAGATGCTAAAAGGAAATAAATTAAAAGATTTGCTTTCATTTTAGGGCTTTTAAAGCATTTTTTTCATAGAAAGCTCTTTTAGCATTTGGTAGCGTCAATGAATAAATATATAACTATATATATATCTCTCCTTTTGTGGCTCTTCCTCACAGACAGTGGCTGCTGACATGCAGAGGCATGAACTGAAGTGCAAGTAAAGGTCCCTTTCTCTTGCCCAGTTGTGTGTCTCTGTGTGTATAGGCTCATCAGAAATTTAGACATGCATGAGGGACTGATGAGCTACCTAGGAGAGGTTCTCACCCATGGAGAGAGACAGGAGGACAAGTTTGGTCTAGGAAACAAAGCACTGACTGTCAGAGAAGCAGCAACAATCATGAATACACCATGTTGTTCATACATCGATCTGTCCCTTGACATACTGATGCATACCCGATTCTGTTGGAAAAGGAGGGGTTGAATGTAAAACTGAAATGATATCTTCACTAAAACCTATTGCTGGCAACCTAAAACATGGCTCCCAGTAGGAAAGAAGAGTGTGACACCTGTAGACTGTACAGTTTGAGGATTCCAGGAGGAGACAGTGGCACACGGCAGACGGTGATGATCGTAATGGAAAAGTGGCTTATCTCTGGAGCAGACAACTTGAGGGGGCCAGTGAGGAGAGGAAGAAAATGGTAGATGTCGTGTAATGGTCCGTTGAGCACTTTCAGGAGCATGCAGGAGACATCCTGGGAATTCTGGGTGTTCTAGGCATATCTGGGGTACAGGATGAATTTCACAGGGAAAGGAGGCCCTCTCATAATAGCTGGAAACAAGAACCAACTGGACAATAGGTATACCAAAGATCTGTGTGCAGGGGTGTTCAGGTCTTTTAGTCTGTTAGATAAGTCATAAATTAATTGAATGGGTTCAGATATCCCCTGTGGGTCAATAAATACCATACGTACATCTCCTGTAAGGAAGAACAGTGTAACAGAGGAAGTGCTGAAAACTGCACCAGAAACCTTCTGGGTTGTGCTGTGGTCCCATCCTGAGAAAAATGAGTTGAGACTGACAACTTGGAATCTTACCATTAGCATGATATATTACCCAATGAACTACCTACACAGGCCCCATATGTTTGCTTACATGAAGTTGTATTTCTCTAAACCAGTGAGGGGGCAGGTTACTGGCTAGAAGAGTTTTCTTCACTTGCTATCTCAAGTCTAAATATCTGACCAAAATCTTCCTCTCTTCTCTCATCACTTCCAAAGATCCCCTAGAGAAGGGAATGGCTACCCACTCTAGTATTCTTGCCTGGAGAATTCCATGGAGAGAGGAGCCTGGCGGGCTTCAGTCCATATAATCGCAAAGAGCCAGACATGACTAACGTGCTCCACTGGACTACGTAACCTTTCTCCAGTTGCTGAGCCTTTTCATTCCTCTACGACTGTGCTCATGTGGTTTCATTCTGTTGTGTTGACTTTCCCCCAACCCTTGCCTCATTTCTCAGCCTGACAAATTCTTTATTAATCTTTAAAATACATCTCAAAAGGCTTCTCTTCTTTGTAGTATTCCCTGACATCCTAGAAAGAACTACAGTTTCAATGTAATTTTTTATTCTACTATAGCCATAACTTGGGGCTTGGTTACAGTATTTTACCCACAGTAGAACTACTGTAAAAATTGTGGTCTGTCCTCTCAAACCCTGTCGCTGCTTTATTAACTAAGTTTATGGAATATTCAATATCCTCTGTTGGCATTTCATCAATCTTCACAGCATCTTCACAAGGAGTAGATCTCATCTCAGGGAATCGCTTTCTTTGCTCATCCATAAGAAACAAATTTTTCATCAAAGTTTTATCACCAGATCACAACAATTCAATCACACTTTCAGGCACCACTTCTCATTCTCACCACATCTACATTTACTTCCTCCATTGAAGTCTTGAAACTCTCAAAGTCATTCATAAGAGTTGGAATTAATTTCTTCCAGTTTCTTGTTAATGTTGATATTTTGACCTCATCCCATTGGCGCTAGTGGTAAAGAACTCGCCTGCCAATGCAGGAGACGTAAGAGACTTGGGTTCAATCCCTGGTCAGGAAATCCCTTGGAGACAGAAAAGGCAAAAGAAGTTGGCCTCCAGCTGCTATCTCTGAGAAGATCTCTTGTAAAATATTAACAGGGAAAACTAACATGTTACTTTAGCCAAGTAAACAGAAATTTATAGTCAAATTCTGCTGCCAAGGCATCATACTCTATAATACATGAAAAGACCAAGAATATGAAGATAAAATGCTCTATCAACCTCCCATGCCTCTACCCACCTGCCCACCAAATAAAAAAAACAGAATGTTTTTTAAAGCTTTGATAGATAATGATAGTAAGGTGGCATCAAGGTAAACATGATAGGTTCAAGGCTGCATTTTCTTAGCTGTTATTAACTCTGAAACTTGGTCACATTCAGTTCTTTAACATGAGTTACCCTCAAGTAGCAAATGAATTCCTCGTATATCTTCCACAATACTCTAGCCATTTCTCATTGGCAACAAGAAAAGCCACAGAAAAGGGTCATGTGTCCTTTTGAAGCACAAATGGTACTAATGCAGAATGGTGTATGAAGCTGGTAGATAATTACTCTAGATTCTATTGTATATAAAACCATAGGGTTCTATAGTCTAGCAGAAAGAACCCATAGGGAGGTCAGGGAGATATTTTACTAGAGAATAAATAGTCTGCCATTGAAATCATATGGTTATCAGAAGCTAGGTGTACTTGTCATTGAATAAAGAACTCAGGTTTATTGTTTCTTCTTCTGGGACAAATTTGTCTCTAGTTCTTGGAATAATATCAGAAATACAGTAGGAATTCTGTGATAAATATGGAAGAATACATGGCAAATTTCATTGTGAATATTCTTCTAATCTCAGACTACAGACATTATTGAAGTGCTAAATTTCATTTGGATACATGACATGTAAACTTCTAAGAATATGGAGAAAATCTGGAGGAGAATCATAAAAAATTATTCATGTTGGAAAGTAGGCCTAATGTGATCAACCATATGTATTCAGTCTAGAAAGCTAGAGCTTGAGAAAGGGTAGTTATTTTCATATCTATTCATTCAGCAAACCCTCAGTTCCTGCCATCTGCTAGGCACTATTTTAGGCGTTTGGAATAAACAGACAAAGGAGTAAACAAACAAACAGTCCAAAAACTCCCTGAGTTACTGAAATTTATAGTCTAGTGGGTGAGAAGATAAGTATAATAAAATGATAAATAAACTGTATACATAAGAAAGTGATAAGTGCGTGGAAAAGAGTAATTTCCACGCAGGGAAAGAGTAATTTAAGAGCGGGGATGTGCCACTGTTAAATAGATGATCAGGATAAATGTACTGAACACATGATTTTTGAGTCCAACTTTGAGGTAGAAGGAGAGTTGTCCATGCAGATATCTGCAGGAGGAACATCTTAGGTGAAGGAAATACACAGGCAAATATCTTAAAGCAGAAATTCCTTACATAGATTTGAGGCGAAGGAGATAGTGCACGGGACAGATGATGTGGGGCCACCTTAAAGGCATCATGAGTAATTTAACTTTTATTCTGTTACATGAAAAAAATATTGCAGGGTTGTAAACAGTGATGATGGGATTTGACTTTCATTTTCAAAGGACTCTTTACATTGCAATGTGGAATATAGACTTTAGAGAGAGAGAAGAGCACAGACATTCCATCTAGGAGGTTATTCCAGAAACCCAGGTGAAGGATCTTGTGTGCTAGTATTAGTATTGGTGCAATGGAGGTGGAGTGGAAAAAGTCAGTCTTCATGCCAATCCCAGAAAAGATAATGCCAAAGAATGTTCAAACTACCATACGATTGCGTTCATTTCACATGCTAGTAAGGTTATCCTTCAAGCTAGGCTTCAGCAGTATGTGAACCAGAACTTCCACATATAGAAGCTCGGTTTAGAAAAGGCAGAGGGATCAGAGATCAAATTGCCAGTATTCATAGGATCATGGTGAAAGCAAGGGAATTCCAGAAAAACATCTACTTCTGCTTCATTGACTAAAGCCTTTGACTGTGTGGATCACATCAAACTGTGGAAAATTCTTAAAGAGATGGGAATACCAGACTAGCTTACCTGCCTCCTGAGAAAACTGTATGCAGGTCAAGAACAACAGTTAGAACCGTGCATGGCACAATAGACTGTTCAAAATTGGGAAAGGAGTATGTCAAGGCTGTATATTGTCACCCTGCTTGTTTTACTTATGTACAAAGTACATCATGCGAAATGCCAGGCTGGATGACTCACAAGCTGGAATCAAGATTGCCAGGGAGAAATATCAACAGCCTCCGATATACAGATAATACCACTTTTAATGGCAGAAAGTGAAGAGGAACTAAAGAACCTCTTGATGAGGGTGAAAGAGGAGAGTGAAAAAGCTGGCTTGAAACCCAGCATTCAAAAAATTAAGATCAAGGCATCTGGTCCCATCACTTCATGTCAAATAGAAGGAGAGAAAGTGATAACAGTGACAGAATTTATTTTCTTGGACTCCAAGGCTTTCCTGGTGGGGCAAGTGGTAAAGAATCTGCTTGCTAATGCAGAAGACACAAAAGACATGTTTGATACTTGGGTTCAGAGGATCCCCTGGAGTAGGAAATAGCACCACCACTCCAGTATCTTGCCTGGAAGATTTCATAGAGGAGCCTGGTGGGCTACAGTCCTGGGGTCGCAAAGAGTCAGATATGACTGAGTATGCATTACAAAATATATATATTTAAAAAACTGCAGATGGTGACTGCAACATTGAAATTTAAAAAACCCTTGCTCCTTGGAAGGAAAGCTGTGACAAACCTAGACAAGTGTATTAAAAAGCAGAGACATTAGTTTGCCAACAAAGATCTGTATAGTCAAAGCTATGGTTTTTCCATTAGTCATGTATGGATGTGAGAGTTGGACCATAAAGAAGATTGAGCGCTGAAGAATTGATGCTTTCCTGTTGTGGTGTTGGAGAACACTCTTGCGAGTCCCTTGGCCTGCAAGGAGATCAAACCAGTCAGTCCTAAAGGAAATCAACCCTGAATATTCATTGGAAGGACTGATGCTGAAGCTGAAACTCCAATACTTTGGCTGCCTGATGCAAAGAGCTGACTAATTGGACAAGACACTGATGCTGGGAAAGGTTGAAGGCACAAGCGTGTGTGTGCATGTGTGGGCACACATGTGCACACATGTGCATGCATGCACACACACATGCACACATTCAAATGTAAGCTCAGAAGAAAAAGATTAGAGAGCCTTTTATATTGTAATTTAGTAAGCATTTGGAAAAGGAGGATATTAATATTTGAGAATGAATACACAGAAAGTGCTTAGTAAATTGTCAATTGTTTTTAGAATAGAGGAGAATAGATGAAAAAAGAAAGAAACGAAGAGATATTTGGGCACAGAATTTATTGAGATGAATAATTCAGTTAGATAGCACCATTTATACAGCCTTGAATTGGGGATATTAGAGTAGACTGTTTATGTGTCTCTCTTTTTAATAAAGAATTTACTATAAAAGGACATTTTATAGGTCTTCCCTTGTGTCCCAGCTGATAAAGAATCTGCCTGCAATGCACAAGACCTGGGTTTGATCCCTGGGTTGGAAAGTTCCCCTGGAGAAGGGAAAGGCTACCCACTCCAGTATTCTGGCCTGGAGAATTCCATGGACTACAGTCCGTGGGGTCACAAAGAATCGGACATGACTGAACTGAACTGAACAACTTTCACTTCATAAAAAGACATTATATAAGGGAAGAAAGGGAATATGGTTAAGGAAAATGGAAACATCTACTCTAATGGAAAGATCTATTCAGTTTTGAACAGGGTGTAGATTGTGACACCTGGAAATAGGCAAGCTTGTACTTACTGGATTGTGTGAAAAGTAAAATGGGAGAACCTACTTCATCTAATTGAGATCTTGGCATAGTCAAAGGTAATGAAACCTAGGTTTCTTAGCTGATTAAAGTTATAAAATGGGGGAATTTTCAGAAATAAGGTGTCAGACAAGTTCTTTTAATTTTTCCTACTGGAGGTTAGTCAGTCAGTCAGTTAGTTCAGTCGCTCAGTCGTGTCTGACTCTTTGCGACCCCATGAACCACAGCACGCCAGGCCTCCCTGTCCATCACCAACTCCCAGAGTCCACCCAAACCCATGTCCATTGAGTCAGTGATGCTGTCCAACCGTCTCATCCTCTGTCGTCCCCTTCTTCTCCAGCCCTCAATCTTTCCCAGCATCAGGGTCTTTTCAAATGAGTCAGCTCTTCGCAACTGGTGAATAATACGACAAGATCTGTGGTTTAGAATTTTGCCCCTCTTCCAAACTCAAGAACAATACAAATGGCATAGTAATGCAATGTTTATATATTTTAAGTCAAAAGTACCTTAACGTGAAAGGAAGTCATTCATTTTCTGGGTCAAAAGTAAAGTCTATGACCATGTGGAAGACACAAACATTTTCAAACTTCTCTTTTTATTTCTACATCCATACACATTATTAATTCCGTTTAACCCTTTTCACTTACAGTGGCATTCATCTCAAATCTTGCCTCTAAAATTGTACTCTCATAAGCTGTATGGCAAAAGCCCATCCAAGTCTGCCATCACTACCACTTTCAAAAGTGCTCGTCAACCCTCAAGTGGAGTGCTTTGCCAGTTACCAGTGCAGAAACCACTCCCGAGATGAGTGGATTGTCTGATTCATCAGAGAAAGGGCGTGTGTAAGTGTATGTGTGTGTGTGTGTGTGTGTGTGTGTGTGTGTGTGCATGTGTGTGTGAGTGATACTTCTGAAGGTGGGTTTGAAGAGGAATCGGAGACTTTAAAATCTCACCATATGCCCTCATCATTCTGTAGAAACCTCTCCATCTTTCTTTAGAATATCGACTCAGCTCATGGGGATTTTTCTTTTTTCTTCTTCATAAGCACACAATCTGTGTTGTTCTAAAGCAAAGCAATTCCTGATAGAGAAAGCTTGGACCAGGCCTCTCTGGAGAGCTTAGATATTTTTCCCAGGTCAAACAAGACAAAAATTAATCCTGAGCTTTTATATTCAGAAGGGTAAGAAACTGTTTTGTGCCTTAATGCTGTCAGGGTTCTTTTTTTAGACCATGGCTTAAGTACATTCACCTTCTAAAAAGGAACTAACTCAAAGACATGCTCATTTATAACATCATGAAAGATGATAATATTAAAGAAGATGTTCTTTTGGAAGGGTAGAGATGAAGGACTTAACCCAGATTAAGAAAAGAATTATAACTTGTTTTTTAAGAAAACTGTTTTATGCTGTGTAAAATATGTGTTATTTGGGATTTTAAAAACTTGGTAATAAAGGTTGTAAATTTCAGAATTTGATTTCTAAAGAAAAAAACAACAGCAGTACATATTCTTCTATGTGAAAGCTACTTTGTTGGCTTAATCTACAAACAGATCTTCATTAAGAAAAATACACACACACCAAGCGAAAACTGCTTATTCAGTGACGCTGCTCACCAAAGGAATTATTCTTTGACTCTGTTTTTAGTTGGGTGTGGGAAGGTAATTTTCCCTCTTGGCTGCAAGCTTGGAGAGGGGCCAAAGTGAACACCCATGTGAACACAAAATAATTAGGAAAGATTCACTCTGAATCAGTATGTTCCCATGAACAAGCTGGGATTTTAAAATCTGCTCTGATTGAAATTGCTTAAAATATAGACTTGGGAGTGGGTAAGAAGTGATAAGAGGAAAAAAAACTAAATCAGGAACAGCAAAATATTTGTTCTAAGATAATTAGGATGGATCAAAATGAACATTCAGAAGAAATAATTAGAGCCTTTGTTACTTTTCTTATTAATCATCATTTTAAAAGAACAAGAAAAAATTAGTATTATAATCTCTGTCTCACAAATTTCATTTTGTGAAAGCATAGATAAAAAATTCTAGAAAGTTAGATATTCTCAATACTTAGAATAAATAATTCTTTTTTTTCCTAAAGAAAGAATCGTATTTCAGTTTTCTGTTTATTAATAGACTATGCAAAGTCAAGTTAATACCCGCTTGAGGTATTTTCTTTAAGAAATTAAAAATAACTTATTAGAGAACATAACTTTGTTTTTCAACTTTTATAGTTAAAGAATTTTATGGGATTGTTAGAGTATATAATAACATTGTTGTATAAAATATTTGTTTGAAAGATGGGACCAACAAAAATTGTTATAGACAGTTGCCTAAAATGTACATGGTATACTTGTCTTCAGTGTTATGAGTAAGAAGTAAAATTGTACCCATCAAGCTTGTTGGTAACACTTCAAATAGCTTTGGGGGGGGAAAAGGCACAACCCAAGCATCATTATTTAATTCATAAGTGCAATTAGTTACAAGGGCTTTACCCACAATTCTTTAAAGTCTTAGTGTATTATTCCAACTAATAACAGCAGAGGTCAATGCTGAAAAGTTGATCTAGTAATAGTATAATTCTGAGAGCTACTTTTCTTGTAATAACAGTTACTTGCTCTGATCATGAAAATACGTTGTGTGCACATATATTGAGAACAAAACCTCATAGGATTTTTTTCTTTTTGAGAAAAATTCTACTGGCCAAACTTATTTTCAAAATTTTGTATCTCTGTACTTTATACATCTATCACCTAGATTTTTGTGACTCAGTGGGGCTGGGCTTTCCTAAGCGCCAAATGTGCTACGAGGGAGTAACACCATTAAATGAGGAGCATCTAATCTGATATCAATCCGTGTGAAACCAAACAGTCACGAAAAGATGCAATTTTCAATTAGTTGTTTTAATTTGTGATTGATTTAAATGTACCAGTATGAATCAAATGCATTTATGTGTGCGTATATATGTGGGTAAGCTATTTACAGCTATGTTATGTATACATTTTTATGTGTAGAAAATGAAAATACACATTGATTAGCCCTTTTGAGCCTTTTGAACAACTGCTTCTTCTTCCTGCTTTCCACTGATTTGAGAATTTAGATAATTCATATGAGGTACGTACACAATCACACCCATAGTATGTACATCCTAATCACACAACACAGAGGTATTGTGTTGTGTGAAATAAAGAAAATACCTCAAGATTCCTCAAGGAATACAGTTTATGTTGGCCCCATCTTTCAAGCAAATATTGTATACAATAAATTTATTACATACTCTAATATTCCCATAAATTCTTTGACCGTAAAAGTTGAAAAAGAAAGTTATATTCTCTAATAAGTTATTTTTAATTTCTTACATTTATGTTAAAGTAGAACATCTGTGTTCTACTTGATTAGAACATAGTTGTAGTTGGACTTCCAGAGTGACTTTATGGTGCTATATGATAATCTCCAGTGGAGAAAACATGGGGTTCTAAATTCAAAGTTTGGCAGATAAAGAAAAAGTTGGTTTAAAAAGTTCTGATTAGAAGCTACTGAGCCCTTTGGGAATCATTGCTGACTTAAGATAGAGAGACCTCAGCCCTTGTAATCAAGCAAATGACACATCACTGAAATAATCTCAGCTCTCTCACTTGAGAAATATGGAGATAGTCACCAATCAACACCCACTTCTTTAACAGAAATATTGTGTTCATAATGATAATAATTGAGGAAGATTTTGAACCGGGAAGATCTGTTACAAATATAAAAATATTGGGTTGTCAACATTCTGCAACTAAATGTTTCAGAGTTTTTACCTTAATATTTAGGTATAATCACTATAATTTTACCATCTGAATATTTTCCCTTTAATTTTCCAGAAATTATTAAATGAGTAAAGTTTACCTTTTATTAGAAACAAAATACAATCTTAAATGCCATTTTTTATTAAAATTTTCTTTTTGTCAAGCTGATCAACTTTTCTTCATTACTTCATATCTGTATATTTTTACATGCTACAATCATGTTGTGTAAACAATTTTGCATGATAATTTGTACTGAATATGGTTTTTCATTTTTAAAAATATTGTCATACTCCGTTTTGTCTTATCAGAATGCTTTAAATTGTTTCATTAAGTCAATATATAGGGGGGGTTGACATTTTTATTCTCCTTGATTTCATTTTATTATTGCAGATGCCCAATTAACAGCCTCATGAATTTCTTTTTGCTGTCCCAGATGGTTTCCCTAAGATAACCTATATTTAGTTTCCTCTTCCCTCCATGCATACCATTCTTTATAAAAGTCACTAAACTTAAAGGTAGTATTTTGTTTTATTTTTCAAGTTCACTCTCAATTAGTAGATTAGCTTCTTGAAGGAATGGACTATATGTTGCTGATATTTATATTCTAGATCCCTACCACAGATGCTCAATAACCATCTATTGTATAAATAAATGAGCAAATTTCTGGAAATAGAATAACTATGACATAGAGTTCTTCATGATTCTTGAATACATTGTTCCCAAAAGCATGGCATAATTTTAGAGGTACTAACGGTGTTTTCTTGGGGCAGTATCACCTCAGCATAGCCATCATTATCATCAAAAATATTTTTGGACTTCTTACAGGTGTTCATTGGAAGGACTGATACTGAAGCTGAAACTCCAATACTCTGGCCACCTCATGCGAAGAGTTGACTCATTGAAAAAGACCCTGCTGCTGGGAGGGATTGGGGGCAGGAGGAGAAGGGGACGACAGAGGATGAGATGGTTGGATGGCATCACTGACTCGATGGACATGTGTTTGAGTAAACTCCAGGAGTTGGTGATAGACAGGGAGGCCTGGTGTGCTGTGATTCATGGGGTCGCCAAGAGTTGGACACGACTGGGCGACCGAACTGAACTGAACTGATAGGTGTACTATATCATCTCCAGGTTGTTATAATTTATGCTTCTTTGATTATAAGCAAGGATGAACATTTTCCAAGTACTTTTGCAGTAATAATTTAAAAATATCTATTTCTTCTCTTTAATGCCAAAATAATATTTTGGGTCAGTGATTTTTTTATCATTTTAAAATAAAATTTTAAAACAATGAGGTGAAGATAACACTACTGAAAGTGATTTGAAATTTGGCCTAGTTTCTATACAATTAAATTTAACAATCCTTTAGCAAAACCACTCCCAGAATTGAAGATCCCACATGATAAAATAAATTTTACAGAATGAGAAATTGTAAACTTTAGGCTGAGGTTCTACTTCAGTTATGCAGACCTCAAGGTGCTGCTTTCCTGAATGTAGCCTTGACCCACTTATTCACTCTCTCATCTGTCAGCTACTTGAACGACAGTGCAAGACTACATGCTGCATAAAATACTTGCGTGTGTACATGCTCACTCATGTCCAACTCTTTGGGAACTCGTGGACTATCGCCCGCCAGGCTCCTCTGTCCATGGGATTTCCCAGGCGAGAATACTGGAGTGGGTTGCCATGCCTTTCTCCAGGGAATCTTCCTGATCCAGGGACTGAACCCGCATCTTTTACATCTCCTGCACTGGCTGGTGGATTTTTTATCACTATGCCACCTGGGAAGCCTGCATAAAATCCTTGACATCCTCTAAATTCCTGTGTCCATTCTGTGTCCGTTTGTTAACTCAATTTTTTCTAGTCTCTTGTGTTACACTTCCTTCTCCAAGAAATTTTGAATCTGTATTATTTCCTCTACATGAGGTTCCATTCCTTCTCACTTTATTCCTTCAAAGTACTACCTAATTTTCAAGACCCAGCTCATCCTATGCGTTTTCCATAAGGTTTCCAACTTCCTCAGTCAGAATTCATCTTTCCCACTTGTATCTCTGTTTTGTTTTGATAACTTTGTTTTCAGCCCTATTTTAAAGCACAAATCCTATTCTGTCTTTTGTCATAGGCATAGGATGGTGTCATGGTTAAAATCATAGTGGCTTTGAATGCCATTTCTACCTCACTGCCACCTCAGGCAAGTTTATTCATGTCTCTGTGCCTCAGTCTCCTCATCCATAGAAGGGGCCAATAATCAACCCTGCACCTGTGTTGTTAAGGAGGATTAAATGAGATAAGTGTGTGAAGCTCATACACCAAAGACTCAAAGTATGTAAGCTATTATCTTTCTCCTAAGTTTGTGAGTTGCTGAAAAGGAGGATGCTATTTTAATGATCTTTGCATCTCTGATAATTATCACAGAAAATATCAGTAGTAATAACATAATAAATAACATTTTAAGCTAGAACAAGTTTTCCAGTGGGTCTATATTCTGCTTTGGAAAACACCAATGCAGTCTGGATAAATCTGTAAATAAATAGACAATCAGATTGATTAAAAGTAAAAATATTAGGAAAAAACAAAATTGAAAAACTGTATATCCTTGAAACTGCAGCTTCATTTGATGTGCTTGAATTGAAGAATTGACCCCTCAACTGTTTTTCAAAGTGTTGGTTGATGGGTAAAGTTGGTTTTTTGGGTAGATTTCTTAAAATTGATTTATTTTCATTTAAAAGATGCTGCATGTAATAGTGGAATCTGAGACACAGATACATCATTTACAAGTGGAATTATCAAGATCTGGGTCCAAGACTCCTCAGCCAGTGTTAAGAGTACATTTCTAAATCCCCATGGTCACCCATCAGAAAAGCTAAAGTAAAAAAATGGAAAAGATTGTCAAAGATGTAGATCAATTGTAACTCTCACACATGACAGTTGCAGTGTAAATTGGTAGAAACGGTTTGGAAAATTGTTTGGCAGTATCTATTAAAACAAATGAACATGTACCTACCCTAAGGCTTAGCAATTCCACTTGTTTGATATATACCTATCTTAAATGAATGGATATGTACACTGAAAGACACATATATGAGAATGTTTATCATAGCACTGTTCATAACATCCCCAGATTAGAAGCTGCTCATCAATAGTAGAATGGATAATATATTACAGCATATTCATATAATAGACTACTATACAGTAATGAGAATAACCCTTCCAGTCCATAATCCCCCCAAATATATGAAGGAAACATACAAACGTAATATCTGAATGGGAGCCAGATACATATGAGAACACGTAGCATTATTTCATTTATTCCAAATAAATGGACAAAGCTTAAAATGAAAAAATAGGCAAAGCTCTGCTGTTAGAACTCAGGCTAGTAGTTACATTTAAAGTCCTTTCTGTTAGTGCTCTAGATCATGATCCAGGAGCTCGTGACATGAGATGTAATTATATGATAAAAATTCACTGAGTCATACGCCTGTGATAGGTCCACTTTTCAGAGGCACAGTAGGTATACCATATTTATATTATATGTTCATTTAAAAAAGCAGGTAGGGGCTTCCCTGGTGGTCCAGTAGTTAAGACTTCGCCTTCCAGTGCAGGGGGTTCAGGTTCGATCTCTGGTCAGGGAACTAAGACTCCACATGCCTTATGGCCCAAACACCAAAACATAAAATAGAAACAATATTGTAACAAAAACAATAAAGACTAAAAAAATGGTCCACATCAAAGAAAAAACCTTTTAAAAGATAAAAAGTAACTGAACCTTCTCTATGAGTCTGTGTAGAACTTCTTAAAAATTTGCTTTTATAAAGAACTTTTCGAATCCCTTTACAGCAGGCAGCAAAATACGTTGTGAAGTCCCTTTCCTAAGCCCAGGACTTCTTGGGTCCAAGAGGCATCCACATTTATGCTTCTCCATCTGGAAGACCAACTCTAAGGCTACCTTCCAAGAGTTTGAAGCCAAAAAAAAAAAAAAAAATAGCCCTTTCCCTAATCTTTAGTGTTTTAACTCAGTCACAGTAGAATCTGGCAGTAAGCTCAAGTGTTTATTCACCCTGTTTAAAATCTTGGGACCCTTCTTGTAAATGGAATTCCTCTGACACCACAACTGTTTCCAAAGAGATCAAGAATTCTGGGATGCTTCAGGAATAATTAATATCGACTGTTTTCTCCCCGTAGTCAAAACTAAGAGCTTATGTTCCACTCTTGTGTTCTCATTTCCTTGTACTGGAGGTCCATAGAGGAAAGTCAGTATTCCAATGGGAAGCTTGAAAATGGGTGGAGGCAATGGATGCCCCACTTCTGATATGACTAACTTGTTACGTTGTGTGCTGTGTGCTCAGTCTTGTTCAACTCTTTGTGGCCCTGTGGACAGTAGCTGGTCAGGCTCCTCTGCCCATGGAGTTTTCCAGACAAGAAAACTAGAGTGGGTTGCCACTTCTTTACTCCAGGGTGTCTTCCAGACCCAGGGATCAAACCCACATTTCTTTCATCTCCTGGCTTGTTCTACACGTAGGGGAAGGAGGAGAGTGATATATGCTTAGGGTGACTGCCCTGTCTCTCCTTTCTGGGTTCACTTTGGCAAAGAACTGCTTATATTTCCTTTATTTTGCTAGAAGGATCAGGAAACAAGAAAATCTGTCTCAAATGCGAAGTACCTAAGATTTTTCCAGGTAGCTAATATAGAATAATAATACAAATTTCTTCTTGCTAACTTTAATTTCATTGTGCACCTTTATTTGGGCATCAGAATGAGCTTGATGCTGTCCACAGTTCACTTATTATCACATTCGATGAGATTATGAAGAGTTTGAAACATAATTAGTGTCATTTCTGCTTTCAGTGATAATTAGATTATATATTTGTTGTTCTTTTCATACGTGATATAAAAATCAGCTTGCTGGTTTTCACTCGACTTGATTTAGGGCAAAACTGATTTCTTGTACAATAGTCATGGATATTTCTTCTGTTTGGCTCAGATGCTTAAATCTTCTCCACTTGGCAGATGATCTAACCAGCCCTTCCTTCCACTCATGGCAAAATCTTACTGCTCCTTCCACCTGTTTAGGCCCTCAGTCACGTCCAACTCTTTACAACCCCTTGGACTGCGGCACACCAGGCTCCTCTGTCCCAGGGATTTCCCAGGCAAGAATACTGAAGTGGGTTGCCATTTCCTTCTCTAGGGGAACATTCTTGATCCAGGAATTGAACCAGTGTCTCCTGCATTTGTAGGCAGATTTTTTTTACCACTGAGCCACCAGGGAAGCCTCTTCTACCATGTTACGTTCCAAATTTATTTCCTTCTTACTATTGCAGTCAACAAGATTTTTTTTTTTTTCTGGCTTCTAGACCTCGTGTCTTTCTCTCCCTCTCTCTGTCATTCCCTAATATTATAATATTGATTTTTTTCTTACTTTCCTCCAAGGCAATTGCTAATTGCATATATGAATGCTTTCACTGTTTCTTGTATTTCAACTTTCATTTCTCGCTAATCTCTTTCACGTTCCTCATACTAGAATCATGCCTATTTTCTCTTCTTTATACTTCTGTCTTCTGTCACTCATGCTCAAGTGATCTCATTTTGTTTAAAATAGCCTTCTCATTTATTTCTTTAAATCTTTTCTTTATTAAGCCCTGTTTAGCGAAATATAGAAAAAGAATTCACTTCCTCATCTGTATCTATAGTATCTTGTTGGGTGTATTCTATAGCATTAACTGAGGAGTTTAAGCCAAATTTTAAGAAATTTTAACTTGCTAGTCCTAAGTATGTAAAAAATAAGATTCATTGGATGCGTTATGTTGGAAATTTTTTGGTTTTAAATTTATAAGGAAACTTCATAGAACTTTCTTTGTCCCTATTCTGTGATGATATCTGGATAAATCATCATTCTAACCATTGTCCATCACCACCCAGAATCTATGTTATTATTGCTTTTGTGACCTCAAGTCCCAGACCTTGTGTTTTTCTCAAATTTGCCTTGGAGGAAAGCAAGAAAAAAAACATAATCAATATTATAATGTTAGGGAATGACAGAGAGAGGGAGAAGAAGAGAAGTGGTCTAGAGGCCAGAAAAAAAATATTGTGTTATGCTCGCAGAATCATAAACTGCAGAGAAAAGGGACAGAGGTTTAAAAAAAAAAAGAAGGACGAGGAGGAGAAAAGATACAACAAATGGAAGAATAATGATATGGCGAAGAGTAAAGGAAAAAGTGGAAAGAAGGAAAAATGAAAACCAATAGAGATAAAGAGGAAAGCTTGTTTGGGGAAACTCTAGATTGGGGGGGGGGGATGCTGAGTTTGCATTTACTGACTTCCAGGGATTTTTCTTTGCTAAAAACCACATGGTCACACATGGATTAGCTGGCTCGCATGTTACCATCTGCAGAGACACACTATGTCTTTGTACTCATGGCACAAAAGACTTCATTCTCTTTCTAAGAAACATTTGATTGTATGACAGCCTAATTTATACTTGATGAATTCGCCTTAACATTTAGATAGAAGGTTACTGGCAAACACAATAGAATTTAGAAGAGGAGTAACCAACAGCTAGAAGTCAACCAAACAACAAGTATGAATGGAGAAGCACATCTCATCTTAAATGAAAAATAACCTGAATCCAGAGGAACTCCACTGATGAATAACACAGCAAAGGATTGTGTATGTGTGTGTGAGTTGCTCAATCGTGTCCAGCTCTTGCAACCCCATGGACTGTAGTTCACCAGATCCTGTGCCATGGGAATTTCCAGGCAGGAATACTGGAGTGGGCTGTCATTCCCTTCTCCAGGGGATCTTCCAGAGGAGTTCCACTGATGAATGACACTGCAAAGGATTAATGGCTGCTATTCCTGAGAAAATGCCAATTTCTTTTTCAGATATTGTACGAGTATAGGAGAATTTAGGTACAAGTCAGTGGGGATGGATGGAAAGAACTAGATATTGTAAGATTCTTATCAAAGAACCATATGTTTTAGTTGTTCCTACAGGCTAACATTTCCCTTGAGATGACTGTGATCTCCTGTGGAGTTACAGGGATGACAGTGATTATCTGGCCATACTTATGAACTCTCTCTTCTTAGAAGAGTCCCTAATGGCAAAGTATAGGTCAGGAAACTTGCCTTTTAATATTAAAGATAACAGTCACAACCATCAATATAGAAAATTATAGCTTCAAAAGTATATCATCAAATAATATTTTATTGGCAGCCATGAATCTTTATGGGTTTTCATTTAAAACTGTGAATGGAATTGAATAAGTACTTTAAAGCTCAATGTTTAAATTGGAATTTGTCTTCTGATTTACAGGGGCCATTCTTAGTTCAAGAATCATAGCCATAATATTCATCATGATTATTTTCCTCTTATTTCAAGAAATGTAGAGAAAGAATTGGCATTAAAATTAATTTCCTCTGATTCAAAGTTGAAAATTAGAATATTGAAATGCATCTTTGGCACCTTGTCATTTTGCTAACATTTATTAGTATGAAAATTAATGTACTATCTCAGGGAACAGATATTTTCATAGATATATAAGCCCTTAAAAGTATATATTTGTGTTTGCGTGATGTATATATTGAGTATTTAGTCTTATATGTGTATTTGTGTTTCCCTGGTCTTCCTGGCATTCACAGGGCTTCCCTGGTGGCTCAGCTGCTAAAGAATCTGCCTTCAATGCAGGAGACTTGGGTTTGATTCCTGGGTTGGGAAGACCCCCTGGAGAAGAGAAAGGCTACTCACCCCAGTATTCTGGGCTGGAGAATTCCATAGACTACAGTCCACGGGGTCGCAGAGTCAGACATGACTGAGCAACTTTCACTTTCTTTCATATATTTGTGCAAGATATATATGTATATACCAGAGGCCCCAAACTTCAGAATCTAATGCCTGATGATATGAGGTGGGGCTGATGTAATAATAGTAGAAATAAAGTATAAAATAAATGTAATGTGCTTGAATCATCCTGAAACCATCTCCACCCCACTCCCACCCACCCCAGTCCATGGAAGAATTGCCTTCCACAAAACTGGTCCCTGGTGCTAAAAAGGTTAGGGACAGCAGATATATAGCATATGCTTATATATAGAAGAATAACTTAAAGTATAGACTATAACTAGTGGGAGTTCTTTTGAAATCCCATCAGTATGATGGTTACAGTGACATTGTTTTCATAATTACTAATGGTTTGTAATATTACCAGCCATTTTAAACAGCAAATGTAATAATGCTTCATAAATAAGAGCTTGCTGCATAAGTTGAGGACAGGTTTGCTTAGAATGCTGCCACCTTCAGGAAATTTTACCTTATGATAATTTGTGTACATGATATTGAGGAACATATTCCCGTTTAAGAAGCATTAAACATTCTCTGTGTTCAAATTATAATTTTTCTTTACCTGATAACAAAATGTTGAATAGTACTGCTTATATAAAAAAATCTATTTTGGAAATCATTTGAAATGGGCTATGTTACTCTATTAAGAAAAAGGAATCATTTTTACTAATAAAAATATAATGTGAATTTTACATACTTTAAAATATTATCCTTGACTTAGCAAAATACATACATTAGTCAAATGACTACATAATAATTGATAAATGACTACATAATATTCCTGCTTTAAAGGGATTAAATGATAAAACAGTTTACTTACAATTTCTTATGCCTTTAATCATGTAGCTACTAATATAGTTATGCTTCATTAACTCTGTAAGATGTGCTGAAGAAAATTATGCTGTTATTTCAAAAATCATCTTTCAGGCAATACTGGGTTGAAATATTATTAATTATTTTGAAATATGTTCGTGGTCATCAGTTCAGTTCAGTTCAGTTGCTCAGTCGTGTTCGACTCTTTGCGACCCCATGAATCGAGCACGCCAGGCCTCCCTGTCCATCACCAACTCCATAGCTCACTACAATGTAAATTTACCTAAATCTAAGGATTTATAGAATTTGTAATTGACAATAAACTCCTCACATTTCCTCAATTTTTACCATGTTTTGAAGACTAAAATCACAGATAAATAATAATGAAAAGGCATTTTGTAAAAACATCTTTCTGTGTATAATAACAATCATATTTATGTTTCTGTGGAAGTAGCTTTCTTCCAAAATACTCATTCCTATATAAGAGATATTATCTTATTCTTTTTCAACAAAAAGAACAAATATTAGCCAAAAAGTTCATTCAGGATTTTTCATAAGATGTTACTGCAAAACCCAAATGAACTTTTTGGCCAACTAAGTATTTAATCACCAAAATGATACACTTATTACAAGAGTTAACCATTTTTTCCACTTCACCTCTAAACCCCTATCTCTTTTCTGAGTATCTTTCTCTTCAATGAAATTGATAGAAACATGATGCATATACACAGATGCACACATTCATACACATACTCATGCACATACATATACGTATACAATCACATGAATTTTGTTTTTGTTTTAATTTCTGCAAAAATTAGATCATATTTTATAAACATAACACTTGAAATGGATTGTATCACTTAGCAACATATTGGAGATACCCACTCAGATTATTAGGTATTGACAGATTAATTCATTCACATTCATGACTATACAATATTTTATACACACAGAAGAATTATTCTTTATTCAATAATTTTGGTTTTGATTTTTGATTTTTAAATTATCATACAGTCTAATTGATTGGTGGGCTGTACAGTTTTTTAATTTTAGATTTGTGTAAAACTGAAATTTACAGGTTACATCAGATTACAGAACAATTTCATCACCTTCAAAAACTCTCATGCTATCTTTTTATAGTCGCATGCTTCCTCTGTGGGCTTCCCAGGTGGGGCTAGTGGTAAAGAAGCCAGTGCAGGAAACATAATGAGAAGTGGTTCGATCTTTGGGACAGGAAGGTCACTTGGAAAAGGAAATGGCAACCCACTCCAGTGTTCTTGCCTGGAGAATCCCATGGACAGGAGCCTGATGAACTTCAGTCCACAGGGTCGCAAAGAGTTGGAGACACCTGAAGAGCATGCATGCTTGCTTCCTGCATCCCTAACTCTTTGAAACCATTGAACTGTTCTCAAACTGATAGTTCAGTTTTTTGGAAAATATTGTATACATGGAGTCATTAATGTACACCTTTTGAGACTACAAAAGCTAAAGTGTGATGATTTCTTTCACTTAGCACAATGTCTTTGAGATTCAGCCAAGCTGTAGAGTTTATCAATAGTTTGTTCCTTTGATGTGAATTTACAAAAGTTTATTTATCCATTAGAAATTGATGGAGGTTTTGGTTGATGGAGTTTTTGATTATTATGAATAAAGATGCTATAAACATTCAGGTACAGATCTTTCAGTGTGAAAATAATTTTTATTTCTCTCCAGTAAAGGATTAATTTTGAAGAAATTGCCCAACTTTTCCAAACTGGCTGTACCATTTTGTATTCCAGGAAGCAATATATGAGTGGTCCAGTTGCTCCACATCTTTACCAGCGCTTGACGTTGTCGGTATTTTTTATTTTAGTTGCTCTAATAGTTTTGTAGTAGTATTTTACCTTGGTTTTAGTGATGGGACTTCCCTGATAGCTCAAATGGTAAGGAGTCTTCCTGCAATGCAAAGACCTGGGTTTGATCCCTGGGTCAGGAAGGTCCCTTAGAGAAGGAAATGGCAACCACTCCAGTATTCTAGTCTGGAAAATCCCATGGATGGAGGAGTCTGGTGGGCTATAGTCCGTGGGGTAGTGATATTGATATTGGATATTGATATATTGATATTAATGGCTAGTGATATTAATTTTCTTTCCAAGTGCTGTTTGCTGTCTGTAGATCCTCTTTGGTTCAATTTTTTTGTGGAAATGGCAACCCACTCCAGTGTTCTTGCCTGGAGAATCCCAGGGGCGGGGAGCTTGGTGGGCTGCTGTCTATGGGGTCGCACAGAGTCAGACACGACTGAAGCGACTTAGCAGCAGCAGCAGCATATAGGTTCTTAAGTTTTCTTACTGTTGAATTTTGAGAGTTCATCATATACTCTTGATATAGGTAATTTATTGTATATGTGATTTTGCAAACATTATCTCCCAGGCTGTAGCTTGCCTTTTGATTTTCTTAATAATGTCTTAAACAAAGCAAACATTTTTAATTTGGATGAAGTTCAAGTCATCATTTTTTTCTTGAATAGATTGAATTTTTGTGTCACTTCTAAGAATATTTTACCTAACCCTGGGTCACAAAGATTAAAAAAAATTTTTCTAAGTACTCTAAGATTTAAATCTAGATATATGATCCTTGGCATAATGTATAAGATGTAGGTTGAAGTTCATTTTCTTACCTATAGCTGTCCCATTGTTCTAGCACCATTTCTTGAAAAGATTAACATTTTTTCCAATGAATGACTTTTGCACTGTTGTGGGTCTAGTTTTGATTTACATATTTAAGTGTGTATATACACATATTATTTAAAATGTACGGATATTATTGAGTGTCCCTGGTAGCTTAGATGGTAAAGAATCTGCCTGCAGTTCAGGAGACCCTGAGTTAGGAAGATCTCGTGGAGAAGAGAATGACTACCCACTCTAGTATTCTTGCCTAGAGAATTCCATAGATAGAGGAGCCTGGTGGGCTAAAGTCCATGGGAGTGCAAAGAGTTGGACACAACTGAGCAACTGTGATGTTGGAGAAGACTCTTGAGAGTCCCTTGGACTGCAAGGAGATCCAACCAGTCCATCCTAAAGGAGACCAGTCCTGGGAGTTCATTGGAAAGTCTGATGCTGAGGCTGAAACTCTAATACTTTGGCCACCTCATGCGAAGAGTTGACTCATTGGAAAAGACCCTGATGTTGGGAGGAATGGGGGGCAGGAGGAGAAGGGGACGACAGAGGATGAGATGGCTGGATGGCATTACCGACTCGATGCACAGGAGTTTGAGTGAACTCCGGGAGTTGGTGATGACAGGGAGGCCTGGCGTGCTGCGATTCATGGGGTCACAAAGAGTCAGACACAACTGAGTGACTGAACTGAACTGAACTGAGCAACTAACATTTTCACTTCACTACATATATTATTACAAGTTCAGTTCAGTTCAGTTGGATTTCCTTGCAGCCCAAGGGACTCAAGAGTCTTCTCCAACACCACAGTTCAAAAGCATCAATTCTTTAGCGCTCAGCCTTCTTCACAGTGTAAGATGTAATAATTTTTATATGGTGACTTTGTAGCCCTTGACTGACTTTGTTAGTATTTATAAGCTTTTTTTTCTGATGCCTTATGACTTTTACACCCAGTCGTGCCATCTGTGAAGAAAAACCGTTTTTACTTCTTTTTTT
The DNA here is from genome assembly GCF_023091745.1 of Budorcas taxicolor. Classification (NCBI taxonomy): domain Eukaryota; kingdom Metazoa; phylum Chordata; class Mammalia; order Artiodactyla; family Bovidae; genus Budorcas; species Budorcas taxicolor. Next base: position 26,503,748 of record NC_068931.1, read on the forward strand.
CCAAAGTTCAGGCTTTGTATTTATCTCAAAAATTATTGATCAAAAGAAACCAGGCACCCAACAGTATAGACTTTATAATTTTACTTGTATTGAGCTCATGCAAAGAATATGCAAAATTAATTTTTGATGTTAGAAATCAGAACAATCCTGGTGATTGGAAAGTGGTATGGAGAAATTTTCTAGAATGACAGACATGTTCTTCTATACCTCGATCTGGATGTTGGTTAACTGCGTACATATTTCAAAATTCATTGAACTGTACAATAAAGATGTATGCCTTCTCTATATAAACTACAGGGCAAACAGTATCACATTTTGGTTGCATATTTGTTTTTGGTGGGGGAAGATATTGGTATAGTAAAGATTAAGGTAAAGCCCTCCACATGGTTCATTTTGACTCAGGACTCTATCCTTGACTGACTGGGAACAGCAACCCAAAATCTAAACTATGAAACACCCTGTTGGCTGCTATAGTTGAAGATTTATTTTAAATTTTTAGATAATTAAAAATCCAGGGCAACATGTGTACACCCGTGGTGGATGCATGTTGATGTAGGGCAAAAACAATACAATATTGTAAAGTAATTAGCCTCCAATTAAAATAAATAAATTATATTTTTTTAAAAATCCAGTAACCAACTATAGAAAGAGAAATGATCATCTCTACTGGAATAATAGGGGATGAACCGTTTTGACTTGAAATCTTGCCCAATATCAAGGTCCTAATGAAAATAAAAGACTCAATTATAATACTTTTAAAATTTAGGATTCACTATACACAAATATAAATTGATATATTTGATTATTTTTTGTAATTTGAATTAACGGAAATTACTTTAAAATCATATGGTGGTAAGCAGGCAGTTGCTACATCCATTTGCAAATAATATACATAGGTTGGATACAGAATATAATTATGTGTGTTTATAAGTGTAAAATATCTAAATGCAGTTGAATAAAATATATACTCAGCGCAGCTCAATGTGCATTCTTTCTCCTGGAATAAGTAAAATGTGTGAAATAAGTAAAACAAGTGTGAGTTACTCTGGTTGAACATTAAGCTGAGTGTAAGGCACCAGTCCCTGATAAGAAAAGAATGTGGATCTGTTTTTCAGAGTGAGAACTGTTAAGGAGGTGCAGTTAGCTTTGTCAATAGCAACTGTAAATAGCAAATGAAACAGAAAAACAGTGATGAGTTCTAGAACATTTGTTTCAATATTTTATTTCTACTTTATTTGCCTACAAATTTCCAAAGGTATTAGTTTAAGAATAATGAAATGGAAAAATACATTCCATCTTTTAAAATGTGAAATAAAAGTTTTTAAACATTCTTGTAAAAATATCTGATACATAGATATAAATTTGAGTTAAGAGGAAATCATATTCTTCTTTTCTTAAACCAATAGACGCACAATGTCAAAAGGGTGCCTAACTTCCTATCGCCCTGGCTTTGGACCTGTACAGCCACCCCTTCTGCTGCTCATACGGAATTGTTGCGAAGACTTGAGACTTGGAGTCTTTAAAATCCTGGGACATTCGAGATGCCTTGGAAATTCCTCTTGTCCCTTATCTTGGAATTATCTCTGAAGAGTTATGGGTCACTTTGGGCTTTATTATTCCTCAGCCTCTGTGGAATCCTTTTAACAGGGAGCTGGGAGTGGAGGGTGGAAGTCTAGTTGAGCAAAAATCTTTTGAAACCTTGATATGGGAAGAAGATATGGTCAAGTTGTGCTTTGTCAAGAATTTGGAACTTCTGGGTTTAGAAAATATGCTTAAAACGTGCCTAAGTGTCAAGGTAGAAAATATTTGGAGACTCATTTGGTTTCAAAAACTACCCTTGAATTATGCGGGTGCAGTTCAGGGGAGTTAATAAACCTGTCTAGGCTATTGAATAAACAGACCAGGGCAAGGATTTAAATCTAAGTAGTCCCTACTCACTAAAAAAAAAAAAAAGCATCAATATTCTTTAACATGTCTAATAAAATGACGAAGTGTTTTATGAGAAAAGTTCGCAATCTCATGCCCATTCCTTATGACCTGCCTACCAGGGGCAACCCACTTGCAAGTCTGCTTCTTCTCGGGTTTCTTTCAAATTTTAAATGTACTCAAGTTTGAAAATTGAGGTACAATCCATTAAATTCCTTTTATGGAATATGACATGATCATTTAGCTCTTTTTAAAACCAACAAATGGAAAAACAAAACAAAACAACAACCTGGTTTTGATACAGACGTTCCTCTCTCAACGCATGGTCCCAATGCAGCTATGCCATCATTTTGGGCTAAGCGGAAAATTCAGTGCTTCCATTATTCTGACTGTATTGTTCACAGTGAATTACACAGCACATATGATCACATTTCCTTTTTGTGTGTGCAGTTTTCCATTTTCCTTGGAGTTTGTTAGCAGTCATTTCACTGCTTAGATTTCTATGTACTTTTCATTAAATAATTCCCAGTACTTTCACAGAGCTCTGAAAACTTAAGATAATCGTTCACCTAGGTGAATGAAAACAACTTTCTTTATTTGTTCAGTTGTTTGACTGTTTTTTTTCTTTTCAAGCTTCCCTTCTAGGGTATACTCTCTCAGCTCCAGTTTGACCTGCTGTTCTTATCATATTAGCTTTAGGGCTCCACTTCTCTCTTAGTCTTAGCATTTTGTATTCCTTTTCTTTTGCTGGATCTCTTATTCCCCAGGCCTCATCTCTCGTTCTAGGTCTCATCTTTTTGCTTTTTAACTTATTCCCTGAAGAGAGCAGCTTCTGAGAAAAGGCACATTAGAAATCATCATTTTGAGACTTGACCTTATGACAATGCCTTTATTTTACTCTTACACTTAATTGATTGTATGACTAGATATAGAATTCTAGGTAAGAAATTAATTTCCCTTCGAATTTCAAATATATTGCTCCATTATCTTCTGGCTTCCAAGATTGTTGTTCAAATTTTTATTTCGTGGGATTTTGGCAAAGAGAATACATATTTGTGTTCAGTCAGTGATATTTAATCCTCTTTATTACACCACACTGATTTCTTATTCTCTCAAATATTTTCGATCTGTTCATGCATGAGAGATTTATTATTTTTTTTAAAGGGCAAGAGGTAAAGCATTGATTTGCACTTTCAGTATGTTATTATAACATGAATAATAATTTGTAAAAAATGAAAACAAGTTTTGATAGAGCAGTGTTACAATACAGTTGAAAAAGAAAGTAAAGAGACCAGGAGAGTTCCAGAAAATATCAGAAGAACTTTGGCGTTATTGAATATTTTATAACCTTTCTGATTGAGTAGCTATTCCTTTTTTTATGGCTCTTAAATTTAAGATGGAAGCCTAAAAATTGTTTGGCCAGTTCTATAGTTTTGTTCCTATGTTACCAGAACTTTCTAAAACTCAGATTCTTTAAAGACTAATGATACAAAAAGAGTTCCATTGTAAAATCCTTAGTTACGCTTCACCTATGAAACATCATTTTTAGTAATATATCTCTGACATTGAAATCATACCCTTTATGTTTATCCTTGAGCCTTGTAACTGTTCATGAATTCAATTAGCTTAAATCCACAAGCATCAGGTTGAATGTAAAGAGATATAGCTTCTGATAGTTATACCAATTTCTATTTCTATCTCAAACATATAAAGTTTGAAACGTAAGCTTCTTTTTTTTTTTATTTTACTTTACAATACTGTATTGGTTTTGCCATACATCAACATGAATCCACCACGGGTGTACATGAGTTCCCAATCCTGAACCCCCCTCCCACCTCCTTCCCCATACCATCTCTCTGGGTCATCCCAGTGCACCAGCCCCAAGTATCCTCTATCCTGCATTGAACCTAGACTGGTGATTTATTTCTTATATGATATTATACATGTTTCAATGCCACTCTCCCAAATCATCCCACCCTCTCCCTCTCCCACAGAGTCCAAAAGTCTGTTCTATACATCTGTGTCTCTTTTGCTGTCTCGCATACAGGGTTATCGTGCTTCTTATCTCTCATATTAGCACTTTTTTTTTTATAACTTCCACTTAATTCTGCACAATGATGAAAGAAGATGACATTGGATCAAGAATCAGGAGATCCAACACAGGAGAGAAGAAAATGCTCAGGATGCTGGTGAAAGAAAGACCGAGTATGATAACTGAATATCCAGCCTGAAGAGCAAACTATTCAGGTCAGAGGAGGATGAGGATTTGTATAGACCAGTGATATATTTGAATGACTTGCATTTCTCCCAGAGATTTCAGGCATGACAAGTACATACAAATCTCAGTAAACAAAGCAGAGAAAAGCATGAGATATCAAGCTGTACAAATGTTAAGCTCAGTGTACAGAATGTGTATTAGTTTTGACTGGAACGTGGTTTAAATTTGAATGTAGCAAAGTTGGACATCGTTCATATGACCTTAAAAATGTAGTCAAGCTTCAGAAGAAATAGTTCATGGTCCTCCTTTGCTTAGATCTTATCTCTTGTGTTCTCTCTGGCCAGCATCACTTTGCCAACAAAGGTCCGTATTGTCAAAGCTACGGTTTTTTCCAGTAGTTGTGTACAGATGAACTGGACCATAAAGAAGGCTGAACACTGAAGAATTGATGCTTTTGAACGGTGGTGCTAGAGAAAACTCTTGAGAGTCCCTTGGGCAGCAAGGAGATCAAACCAGTCAATCCTAAGGGAAATCGACCCTGAATATTCATTGGAAGGACTGATGCTGAAGCTAAAGCTCCAATATTTTGGCTACCTGATGTGAAAAGCCAACTCATTGGAAAAGACCCTGATTCTGGGGAAAATTGAGAACAGGAGGGAAAGGGGGCAACAGAGGATGAGATGGTTGGATGGCATCACCAATTCAGTGGACATGAGTTTGGCCAGACTCCAGGAGGTGGTGAAGGACAGGGAAGCCTGGTGTGCTGTAGTTTGTGGGGTCACGAAGAGTCGAAAATGACTTAGTGACTGAACAACAGCAACTGCCCAGCATACTTTTCCACAGGAAAATTGATTGATTCACTGTTTTAATCATGGAAGTCCTTGCTCAAATATCACTTCTGTGATCAATCTACTGAAAATAACACCTGCAGTCACCTCCTCTGCTTCACTCTCTTCATGCTGCTGCTGCTAAGTCGCTTCAGTCGTGCCCAACTCTGTGCGACCCCAGAGATGGCAGCCCACCAGGCTCCCCCGTCCCTGGGATTCTCCAGGCAAGAACACTGGGAGTGGGTTGCCATTTCCTTCTCCAATGCATGAAAGTGAAAAGTGAAAGTGAAGTCGCTCAGTCGTGTCCGACTTTTAGAGACCCCATGGACTGCAGCCCACCAGGCTCCTCCGTCCATGGGGTTTTCCAGGCACGAGTACTGGAGTGGGGTGCCATTGCCTTCTCCGCATTCTCTTCATAGGACATATTAATTCCTAAAATTCCACTATTTGAAAAACTTTTTATTTTCTGTCTGCTTCTCTGCTGTGTCCCTACACTTAGAACAAGGTCTGGCATATGATAGATGCTCACGGAAGGCTGTGGAATGAGGAAACCCAGTGGATGGTGAGCTCCTGGAATCAGAGAATGCCTTGTTCACCACTCTATCTTCAAATCTTCACCAACTGTTTATAGTTCTAGGCATTCCAGGAATCTGTGGCGAATGAATGAATGAATGAGTGAAATCAAGAGTGAGCCATTCTCTTGAAGTGTATAATAGAAGTATAATGTTGTAACCTTTGGAGTGTTTGCATGATTAGAGAGAAGTCCTCTGTGCAGTAGAATTCAGGATGACTGATAGAATACATTCTGTCCTCGTCTGTGGGGGATCTGAGAAGCAAGTTCTGATGATGTGTGTGTGCTATGCTCTCTCACCCCCAAGACAGTGAGTAAATTCAAATGAGTGTGATTACTAACATGGTTAAAACGGGATAAGTACATCCCAGGGTCAATGTCAGTTTGCAGTCCTTTTGGAGTTCTGTCTGTGAGAGGTACTCTGCTTTTTCCCTCTCATCTCTGTATTTGTAGATATTAATGGTTATACAAAGTTGGCAAAAAAAAAAAAAAGGAAATAATTTTGTACATTATTTATGAATAATGCCAGAATCCTACCGATTTTTCTTAAAGTAATATGAAAAGGGATGAATACTTTAAGAAGTGGACCATCCCCTGAAAGTATAAACAACAAGGACAGACAAGCTGTGGGGATACAAACAGTTGTGAAATAGTGAACGAGGGGCCAGGCGTAGTGGTGGAGGGACAGGCCAGTGTTGGCATTCTTACTTCTCTGTCTATAAATGTCTCATAATAAGTTAGTTTTATATTTCTATTAGCTAAACATATTTTCTCATTGGCCTTCTTAATAAAGATATTTATGTAACTTTTTTTCAGGAATCATGAAAAGAGGAAAAAATAATCCAAATTCATTGAGATTTACGAAAACATGGACTGAAAGAGCCCTCCAGTGAGTGTTTTGATGTTTTTAAGAGCTGACGGTACGTTCCACCTTTGATCTGGGGGCTCCACTTTGAATCAGCAATGCTGGCAAAGCAAGAAATATAGTTGCCTGATGGGCTGCAGGCAAGATCATACCTGTCGTCTCTGGGAACCTTAGCTATGTGGTCTGACTCTCTGATTCAGATAAACTGGATGAGTGAGAAAGAGCTCAGAAATCAAAAAGATTCCCAACCTGGATGTACTAAAGGGTTTTATATATATATACACACGCATACATGTACATATGTGTGTATGTATATACACGAAGAGAGAGAAAAACAAAGATAATTTAAATATTCTAAAGTAATCTAATTTAGATGCAGCTCTCTTCATTTACATCCAAATGTTTATCACTCTGGATTACCGATTGTTGTTTAGTTGCTTGGGCATGTCCGACCCTTTGAGACCCCATGGACTGAAGCACGCCTGGCTTCCCTGTCCTTCACCTTCTCCCAGAGCTTGCTCAAACTCATGTCCATCACCAACCATGAGTTGGTGATGTCATCCAACCATCTTGTCCTCTGTTGTCCCCTTCTCCTATCTCCAATCTTTCCCAGCATCAGGGTCTTTTCTAATGAATTGGCTCTTCGTATCAACTTCAGCATCAGTCCTTTCAATGAATATTCAGGGTTGAGTTCCTTTAGGAAATCTGGCTACCCACTCCAGGATTCTTGCCTGGGGAATTCCACGGACAGAGGAGCCTTGCAGGCTCTAGTCCGTGGGGTCCCAATGAGTTAAACAAGACTGAGTGACTCTTTTCTTTCTTCCACTAGTAAATCCCTAGGCTCTATTTTCATTACAGCAATTGAAATGACCTCTCAAAATATATATATATGTGTGTGTGTGTGTGTGTGTGTGTATAACCAGGTCACACTATTTCAAACCTTCTAATAATAGCGTAGAGAAGAAATATATCCATCTGTAAATCCTTACATGGCCCAGCCTCTGCTTACCAGTCTGACTTCATTTCATGCCACTTTCCCTGTCAACCACTGCTCTCCAGCTCATCTCACTGTCAACATAGCCAGACTAGCTAGCTTTCTCTAGTCATTAAGGTCTCAGTCCAGATGCTATTTCCGCAAGGAGGCCTTCTCTGGTCATTCAATCAAGAGACACCAGTCACAATCATAGCACCGTATTTGGTTCTCTGTAGAGTACTTATTTCCATTTGCTATTATTATCTACACGTGTGGCAGACAGGCTTCAGGGTACCCCCGTCATCTTCATTTGGTATTTATACTTTTGTATAGTCTCCTCCAGGGCTTCCCTGGTGGTTCAGTGGTAAAGAATTCACCTGCCAATGCAGGAAAGTCAGGTTTGATCCCTGGGGTTGGGAAGATCGCCTGGATGAGGAAATAGCAACCCAGTCAGTATTTTTGCCTGGGAAATCTCATGAACAGAGAAGCCTGGTGGGCTACAGTCCATGGGGTCGAAAAGGGTCAGACACAACTTAGGGACTAAACAACATAAATAATCTCCTCCCTTTGAGTATGGGCAGGACCTTTGACTTGCTTCTAGCCAACGGAATGTGGCAAAAGTGATGGGATGTCACCTTTTATTGCAAAGGTGATGGAGTGTCGTCCTGGGATTAGGGTACATTATAAAGGATTCCATTTCCTTAGAAGACTTGCTTTAGAGACTATATCTTTGCTGCCTTTGAAGAAGAAGCTGTTGTGTTTATAGAAAGCCATGTGGCGAGGAACTGCAGAAGTTGCTAGCAGCTAATAAACCCCAGAGTTCTATACCTGCAAGAAAAAAATGCTGCCAACAACCACATGAGCTTGGAAAAACCCTGAGCTGGGCTTGGTCAGTACCTTGATTGCAGCTGTGTGAGACTCTAATCAGAGAACCCAGTTAAGCTGTGCTTGGACTTTTGAACCATAGAAATTATGAGATATTGAATGTGTGTTGTTTGAGCTGCTAAGTGAGTGGTAATTTGTTACAAAGCAAGAGAATGTGAAGACCCCAGTTTGTTGTCTCTCTCCAGTGGGATAGAAACTTCAGAATTCAGAAAAATACCTGTCACATAGTGTTTAAAAATATTTGTTGCAGATGGACTTCCCTGGTGGTCCAGTAGGTAAGAATCTGCCTGGCCTGCAGGGGACGTTGGTTTGATCCCCGGTCTAAGGAAGACTCCACATGTTGCTAGGCAACTAAGCCATTGTTCCACAGCTACTGAGCCCTTGGTCTGGAGCCCTCAAACCACAACTACTGAACAGATATGCAGCAACTACTGAAGCCTCTGAGCTCTACAGCCCCTGCTCCAAAGCAAGGGAAGCTATGCAATGAGAAGCCCATGCCCCACAACTAGAGAGTAGCCCACACTTGCTGCAACTAGAGAAAAACCCTTGTGCAGCAAAAAAGACCCAGCGAAGACAAAAATTAAAATAAAATAATTAATAAGTAATTTAAAAAGTACAAAAATATTTGTTGAAGGAACGAATGAAACTAATTGGATTATGAAACATTTTAAATGGCAGAGAAATCACCATGGTAATTTAATACATGAATATTGAAAAAATGGACCAAAGTAGTGGGGAGGCAGTCAGTATCACAGTGGTCAAAGTATGGGCTTTGAAGTTGAACAAACCTGGATTTCAGCACTAGGTCTGGTTAGATTGACTCCAAGCAAGTCATCTTACTTCTGATCTTTTGCCTTCTCTTCTCTTAAATGGTGATAACAGTACCTACATCATATATGAAGTAGATTATGACAAGAATTAAATAAAATACAGTATTTAAGGCCTCAAACGTGACATATAGACACACAAGAAAATTGTTCTCAAATAATTTTTAAATTATTTCTTAAAGCTAAATAGAAATTCTAGATATCATTTGCCCATGAAACCATCAGTGCATTACTTTGATAAGGATTTTGGAGTTGAAGAGAAGGAAGTCATATTTGCTATAAAGAGGAAAGATAAGGGACTACTTCCTGAGTATGAAGCTATAATTTAGAAGAGCATAAACAGAAACCAAAACACAGTAAAGATTAGATTAAGATTTTAAACAGCACAGGGACTTAAAATTATCATAAAAATATTTAACATTTAATGAGAGTGTGTAAAATGACAGTCACTCCACTCAGTGCTTTATGCATAATTTAATGTTAGCAACTTAGCAACTGAACAACGATAATGTTAGCAACAACACTGGGTTAGAATGCTCACTTCACAAGAGAAAATAAAATAGAACTATTAAAAAATGTGAAGTATCCTGTTTTTCCTCAAATCTATATTTCCTGCCCCCCCCCTTTTTTTTTTTTGCCCTATATCACAGAGAACTACATTTCCCAGGCTTCCTGCTCTCTGACTTCTGGGAGACATGGCCAATGGGAGGTCTTGGTGGAACATGGGAGGGCGGGAGAAAGGGAGAATGTAGGTATATCTCTCCTCTTCTCTTTCTGCTTCCGGGGACATCTCCAGGAACAGCTGCTTCTTCTCATTAGTTCTAGCTCCTACCAGATGGGCTTCTCTTCAAGCTCTCAGCTCTACCTGGCATCTCTTCCATGGTTCTAGCTCCCACTAGGCTTCTAAATCCTTGAGAACCCTCCAGCCATCAGGGAGGGAACGTCTTCAGCCATCAGGGAGGGAACTTCTTCCTATTGTTGTTAATCTCTAAATAGCCTTGTAGATGGACTTCTCAGCTCTTTTATCATTTGAGTAACTTTCCACTTTATTTTCTTTATTCAGGAGACTTAAAGTGGTTTCTGTTTCCTGGCTTTATCCTATTGGATTCACATTTCAATAAAATTTAAACCTAAAATTCAAAAAGTTTCCAAGCCTGTGCTCTTAACAATTAATCTATAATGTTGATATGGAAAGAAATCAACTCCTTCAAGGTCAGAAAAAATGAATATAATTTATGCAACTATTCATGATAGGACCATGATATAATTACATAGCATTTATGAAATAATATCTGAGACTCTCAAGAATGAATACTAGATTATTTAGCAAGTATTATAGTTCATTTACAAATAATACTACTTAATTTTTCAACAATAATTAAACATTTTATTTATATCCACAATATAATGCATATAATTTCATGTACAACACGAATTGGATTTTGGTGAATAAAAAACTTAAATATTTGAAAAAAACCCTTCAGTGCTACAATTCTACAAAGTCTTAGTATTACTTCTCCTTATATGATATAAATATGTAAAATTGGAAACATCATATAGTCAATTGATACAGTTGACTCTTTCTTAGGGATGAGTTAAGTTTTGATAAAAGAAGACAAGGAAAATAAACTTACTTTCTATGATTCAATGGGACTGCTACAGTCAAATTGATAAGAATATTTCAAGGCAAACTCTGTTTATTTCATTGGTATACCTATTTATAATTGGACTTGCAAATCTGCACTTGCATATACTTCTGTCCTTGTCTCATTTCTGCCTTGTTTGGCTGCTTGATTTCCTACTCTACCAGAAATTTCTTCTTTTATTATTCTTAATATCCTAATCACCCACTCCAGTGTTCTTGCCTGGAGAATCCCAGGGACAGGGGAGCCTGGTGGGCTGCCATCTATGGGGTCGCACAGAGTCGGACATGACTCTGGCGACTTAGCAGTAGCAGCAGCAATATCCTAATCATATTTATTTTAAAATTATTTGCAGACTGCTCCTACATGTTCATCTTATCGAGAATAATTACTTTTCTGATTGTTGATTTGGTTTATTGTCTTTCTTACTGCCACGTTTGCTTAAGCATGGGTTTGTATTGAAATTTTGATTTGTGAACTCACTAAAACACTTTTTTACTCTCCCCCTTTCTCCTTATTGATGCTTTCGTGTCGTTTGCAGTTTTGAGAAGACTTGGAGGGCATCACATCAAATCAGGGCTTATATTCATGTTTTATGAATATTCTACTATTCTTGGCAACATGCTGCACTAGTTACTAAGCTAGGAGATGTGTCAGCCCAGTTACTGCCTGCAAAAGTGTGTCCATTCTCCCAAATTCCCTAGTGACTTTGTATAAGCTTTCACTCTAGGCAGTAGTCCGAACCTTTTAAGGCTCATTTAAAAAGTGGTGGGTATTTCCACTACAACGTCCAAACTTAGGCAATTAACTGGACCCCAGTATTCTACCTCACACTGAGTACTTCTAGCAGCAAAAGTTGTATATCTATAGTTTTAGTATTTATCTTCAAATTTTAGCACACACACACACACCACACATCTTTTCTTCTAAGAAAGTCTAGAGTTATTTTGTAATTTCTATTCTTTTCCAAAATAAGGCAAGAACTCTACTGCAGCTTAGCTTTATTAGACTATGTCTAATAGTCTATCCATTAGACAATGTCCCTCTTTCTGTTCACAATTGCATTTATCTGTTTTATTTTATTTTTTTTTAATTCTTACATGTGTTCCCAAACATGAACCCCCCTCCCACCTCCCTCCCCATAACATCTCTGTGGGTCATCCCCATGCACCAGCCCCAAGCATGCTGTATCCTGTGTCAGACATAGACTGGCGATTCAATTCTTACATGATAGTATACATGATAGAATGCCATTCTCCCAAATCATCCCACCCTCTCCCTCTCCCTCTGAGTCCAAAAGTCCATTATACACAGCTGTGTCTTTTTTCCTGTCTTGCATACAGGGTCGTCATTGCCATCTTTCTAAATTCCATATGTATGTGTTAGTATACTGTATTGGTGTTTTTCTTTCTGGCTTACTTCACTCTGTATAATCGGCTCCAGTTTCATCCATCTCATCAGAACTGATTCAAATGAATTCTTTTTAATGGCTGAGTAATACTCCATTGTGTATATGTACCACCGCTTTCTTATCCATTCATCTGCTGATGGACATCTAGGTTGTTTCCATGTCCTGGGTATTATAAACAGTGCTGCGATGAACATTGGGGTACATGTGTCTCTTTCAATTCTGGTTTCCTCGGTGTGTATGCCCAGCAGTGGGATTGCTGGGTCATAAGGGAGTTCTATTTGCAATTTTTTAAGGAATCTCCACACTGTTCTCCATAGTGGCTGTACTAGTTTGCATTCCCACCAACAGTGTAGGAGGGTTCCCTTTTCTCCACACCCTCTCCAGCATTTATTGCCTGCAGATTTTTGGATCGCAGCCATTCTGACTGGTGTGAAGTGGTACCTCATTGTGGTTTTGATTTGCATTTCTCTGATAATGAGTGATGTTGAGCATCTTTTCGTGTGTTTGTTAGCCATCCGTATGTCTTCTTTGGAGAAATGTCTATTTAGTTCTTTGGCCCATTTTTTGATTGGGTCATTTATTTTTCTGGAATTGTATCTATTTTATTTTTTAGCATGTTTGAGTATTTTTACTTTCCATTTTTATATGGTTAGGAACATGACAGTGATAGATTGCAGTGTTCAAAGCATATGCTTATCTGGGACTTCTCTGGGGGTCCAGTGGTTAAACTTTGCCTCCCAGTGCAGCAGGTTCGATCCCTTGTCGGGGGAGCTAAGATCCCACATGCCTTGGGGTCAAAATATCAAAACATAAAACAGAAACAATGTTGTAACAAATTCAATAAAGCTTTTAAAATGGTCCACATTTTTTAAAAATCTATTTTTTAAAAAAAGCAAGCTTATTTTGCTATCATAATCACTGTCTAACTCTCCATCATTGTTATATTATTGCCAAGTTAAAAAGTATGAAGAAATTACCACGTTTCTACTGGTCTAGCATACAGATTGTCACAGGATTTTAGCATTTCAAATGAATAAGTGGAATGTCCTTTTAAATAAAGATTTATTTATATCTTTTAAAATATTTAAGAACATTTAAAAATAATGCTAATAGTATAACATTATTAAATGAAATGTTCAAAAGAAAAAAATATTCACTACTCAATATTCTTCCTCTCCTTGATATGGCTAATTTGGTTTATATACAAATGTACCTAGAAAATTAGTGATATTCCTTCAATGTATTTATATTGGAGAACTACCCAGTTGTTATACATTGTTGGCCATATCTTTCAGTGTTTTAGGACTCCTCTGCAATTAATTTTAAAGCTTGTGCCAAAATTTCTGGTGTCAAATTTCTGTACTTTGAGGTGGATTGATTTTTAACAATGACCAAAAATCATTCAGAAAACAAGTTTCTGAATTAGTTCTTTAAGTTGAGTGATGCATTTTTAGATGTAAGGAAATATTTTAGAATAAAAATTATAGTCTCTCTTGTGACATAAATTGAGTCTACAAATAGTTTTAAAAGAAGTACTTTAAAAAATGCTCTATGCCAGGATTTCCCTGGTAGTCCAGTGGTTAGGACTCCATACTTCCTCTGTGTGTGTGTGGGGGGTGGGGGGTGGGGGAGCAGGGGGGATGTGGGTTCCATCCCTGGTGGAAGAACTAGGCTCCCATGCTGCACCACATGGCCAAAAAAAAATTTTCCATAATGTTCTATGCCATTATTCCAGCTTTCTGAAGCCATTTTTATGCAGACATTCATTAAATAGTGTGTGTGTGTGTGTGTGTGTGTGTGTGTGTGTGCTTGGTCGCTCAGACGTGTCTGACTCTCTGTGATCCCATGGACTGTAACCCGCCAGCCTCCTCTGTCCTTGGGATTTCCCAGGCAAGGACACTGGAGTGGTTTGCCATTACTCCCTCCAGGGGATCTTCCCGACCAGGGACTCCAACCTGAGTCTCCTGGTCTCCTGCATTGGCAGGCAGATTCCTTACCACTGAGCCACCTGGGAAGCCCTATACCACCGTGATAACATCTGAGCGAAAGTGGAAATGAGATCATGTACGAAAGACACACTGTATTCGTTCTTATTATTCCTATCAGTATTAACTACAGTGCTTCTATTTTAGCTGACATGTTTTGAAAGAGATATAAAGCCGTTAGGACCATTTGTAGGAACTTACATGCTGTTGGAGGTTTCAGTCAACATTTTTAAGGAAGAGCTGCTCATTTGTAACACCTAGGTCATATTTCAAGAGAATGTTTAGAATATATCAAAGTGTTAACCAGATTACCATGTTGATTTTCCATATTTTCTTTAGCAAGGATGAGTATCAAATATCTCTGTTTGAAAAGTGGAAAAACATAACAATAGTTGACACCTACGCACTCCCACTTACCTCCTGCTGTTACGAGAGTAAATGAGTTTTAAATGAGTAAAAGAGAAGTAGAAATAAACCTGTAAGTGTATAATCACTACTCTTACACAATAGCTACACATGCTTGTGGAATTTGATGTGTTTCTCATCATAGGAGGTCTGCGGGCATTGTTTCTGGTACCTGCTCTTTATGGGTTAGAAAACAGTGAGGAAGGTGTTTAAAATGTTTGGCTTCTCAGAACGCATCAAGAGGAGACTATCTTTCTCTAGTACTGAGGTCACTTCTCACCTGAACATTTGGCTTGTCTCCACACCCATGAAATCTCATTTTCTCTGCTGGCACTGCCAATTTAAATTTATTTTATGTGTGATATAGACAGATATATGCCAGGTGCTGGACTGAGTCCATTAAGACTTCACAGAGGAAGGGAGGTTGTTTTAAATACTTAAATGGTAGTTGGCAGCTCTGATTCTTGACCCTAGCTTGGTAAAAAGCCTGGGCTCCACATTTATAATGCAGACAATGCCGACTGAATAAAGGTTAAGTATATTGTGTGTTTTTTTTATACTGACTCAACCATAAATATCTGTCATACCTAACCCTAGACTAGACATAAAATCTTAGAAGTCTGTGATTCTCAGAGGATGATAAGCAATTGGAACAATTTTCTCTTCTTCAGATAAATTCCGTATCAAGTAGACCCTGAAGCCAACTCTAAAAGAAGAAAAAGAAATAAAAAACAGTACAGTCAATCCCAAGGATGACGTCTGTAAAACATCAGCTTGGAATCCCCAACACAATCCCACAGTGTCAGAAACGCACTGTGGTAACACCATTACATCAGCTCTCTGAGAATAAGTAATCAAGGAGATCAATGCTGGCTCTTTCTGCAAACATATCCTTTCTGTGAGCAGTGATTCAAGAACATGAAGAAAGAAAATTACGTATCTTGAAAAATGCAGACACTTGCACCATTCTTCTGAAAATACTTCCCTAGAATTCTCCAGAAGTTGTGATATTGCAATAAAAATGAAACCAGAAAAAGAATATGTATGTATAACTGAGTCACTTTGCTGTACAGTAGTAAAGGCAATGGCAGCCCACTCCAGTACTCTTGCCTGGAAAATCCCATAGGTGGAGGAGCCTAGTAGGCTGTAGTCCATGGGGTCGCGAAGAGTCTGACATGACTGAGCGACTTCACTTTCACTTTTCACTTTCATGCATTGGAGAAAGAAATGGCAACCCACTCCAGTATTCTTGCCTGGAGTATCCCAGGGACGGGGAGCCTGATGGGCTGCCGTCTATGGGGTCGCACAGAGTCAGACACGACTGAATCGACTTAGCAGCAGTAATTAACACAACATTGTAATTCAACTATACTTCAATTAAAAAATTTTAATGAAAAAAAATACCCTAGGCTCCATACAACTTAACTAGTTTTTGGTACACAAACTATTTTCTTAGACATTTTTTTTTTCTGTCATAAGCAAGAGAAAAGCCAAGACATGTTCCTCAGTTGCTTCATCTTAAAGATGGATAAATCAATGATTTATTTAGAAGAGCTATCTCTCTCCCAAGACAGGGATGTTGACATGTATTATCAATGCTGTGATAGCACCTCTTTGTATTCCATATTCTATGCATTTTCTGAGGGAGTTAATTTCATGGACTATTTCCAAGTGGCTGAATTCTCATCCTCATCGCTCCTTAGGGCATACAAAACAAACAGTAGTCCATAAAGGTGTATTTAAAATCTTAATGAACTGCCAATATTATATATTATTATGATTGCAAAGATTCATAATTTCTGTAATTCATAGTCTACAATCTTGTTTCTTTCACAAAATCCTCGAGTTCTTTATTTCTTTCCAGGGCTAGCAGGCAAGGCTCATCCCTGTGAGCTGTCTTCCAGCTTTCTGAATGTGTTTGTTAAGTATCGGAGAAGAATCTCAGCTAACCTCCCAGGCTAACAAGCATCTCTCTGCTTGTAATTCTTGCTGCTTTTGCCTCTGACAAAGGTGGTCAAGATCTCTTTTCTTCCTGCTTTCTAATAGATTGTAGCAGTTGGTTGATTAATCTGGTGTTTCTCTGAGGCACAGCTGTCAGCAAAATTTACCCAATCTGAGCCATCTTTTCTCTGAGGGTAGCCCTTTTATCTCCTCCTTCTTGTCTTCATTGGTTCTTTCTCTTTAATGTGGACCATTTGTTAAGTCTTTGTTGAATTTTATATAATATTGCTTCTGTTATTTATGTTTCTGCTTTTTTGGCTGCAAGGCAGGTAGAATCTTAGCTCCCTGACCAGGGATCAAACCCTCACCTCCTGTTGTTTAAATTTAAATTGTGAAGGTCGCTCACAAGAGTCGTGGCTGACTCTTTGTGATCCCATGGACTATACAGTCCATGGAATTCTCCAGGCCAGAATACTGGAGTGGGTAGCCTATCCCTTCTCCAGGGTCTCTTCCCAACCCAGGGATTGAACCCAGGTCTGCCACGTTGCTGGTGGATTCTTTACCAGCTGAGCCCCAAGGGAAGCCCAAGAATACAGGAGTGGGTAGCCTATCCCTTCTCCAGTGGATCTTCCCAACCCAGGAATCGAACCAGGGTCTCTTGCATCGTAGGTGGATTCTTTACCAACTGAGCTAAAGTCATAACCACTGAACTGCCACGGAAGTCCCTGTTTTCTCTTTCCTAACTAGAGCAATCTCTAACAGATCTTCAGACATTTGGTATAAAATAAAATAATCTTTAAGTTTTGAAGTGCTTTCTGATGACTTTTTAGGAACTTTTACCAATAAACATAAAAGACTCAAGCCAGGTTTTTTTTGTTTGTTTTTTACTCTCTTAACATAGGTGTCTTTTTGAAAGTTTGATTTACATGAGTTCCTATTTTGGCCTTCATTCAATCCCTTACCAATTAACCTATAGTTCACTTCATTCTAAACATGTCTTTTTTGTGTTTAAAGTTTCACCCTTCTTAAAACAACTCAGGGATATATAAAATGCTGTACTTGATCAGGTAGAATGGATTAAAGAAGGGAGTGCTCTAGATGTTGGCAATGAAGACTGTCATTATTTGGCAAAGTACAATTTGAGATTCAGCAGTTTCCTTTCCAGTTTAAGAAGCCACATCCCAAAAGACAAGTCAAATCATGAGTGCAAAAGAGATGAGAGACTATTATGTAAGCAATTAAATGTATGTTAGGAACCCTGAAGAGAGACCCCATTTTTCTCATTTGTTAGACTCTACTATCAGATAGACTATTACTGTAGATCTTTCACTTTCTTATTATCATTTTACTTCATGTATTATTGCATCCTGGGCCTTTACAGATTTCACTGCTGCTTGGCAATTTGCATGTGGTTCTGGTCTTCAGAAACATGGTTCCTGAATCTGTTCGTTTTTCCACTTCCTACTGCCCTCAGTCCTGCCATATTTCTTCAACAACGTGTGTGCGTGTTCAGTTGTATCCAACTCTTTGCGACCCCATGGACTCTAGAACACCAGGCTCCTCCTGTCTGTGGGATTTTCTAGGCAAGAAAACTGGAATGGGTTGCTATTTCCTCCTCCAGGGAATCTCCCTGATCCAGGGATCAAGCCCACATCTCTTGCATCTCCTGCATTGCAGGCAGATTCTGAACCATTGAGCCACCGTAAGACTAGCCAAAGCTAGCCAAGACCATGAGGCTCAAGGTATCACTGCTTTTCCTTACTAGAATAGCCTTCTCAGGGATGTTAGATTACCTTCATTTCCAGTCCTTTTCTAAAGCTTGTATCTCAAAAACCTGATGCTGACTTCGAATAATCCATTATTAGCCCAGTCTTGTGTTCAGACTCTGATAAGTGTCCCACATGCCGTATGCAAGAACAGGCCAGTAACTGTTCAAGTTTTCTAAGTGTGCATTTGAATCTTACAGAGCATTTTCATATCCAAAGTATTTCTTATTTAATCCTCAAAAAACCTCTGTGGGTTGGATAATATCCACACATTACAGATACTTAGCCAGATTCAAGACTGGCAAATAGCCATTTCAGACTCTTACCTTCATCTTCCATTCCAGTGCAAGTGGAATTCTTTTTTTGTTTGGTTTGTTTCTTTATTATCCAAGATATCTTTACTTAGCACATTCTTCAAAGGCCAAGAAAAATGTAGGAAAGAGAGGAAAAGGGCTTTTCCAATAAGGGCAAATTTAGAATGCTGTTAGTATGAAACATAGATATGTTGAAAACATATTCACTATCCCTTTTTTTAAGACCATAATTTATTTGTATTTATTTTTTTAAGTTTTATTTACTGACACCCACATGTGGCCTTTCTCTAGGTGTGGTGCACAGGCTTCTCGTCGCAATAGCTTCTCTTGTCCTGGAGCACGAGTTGTAGCACATAGGCTTCTGTAGGTGCGGAACATGGGCTCAGTTGCCCTGCGGCATGTGGGATCTCCCCAGACCAGGGGTCAAACCCCTGTCCCCTGTGTTGGCAGGTGGATTCTTAACCACTGGATCACCAGGGAAGTCCCACCATCCCTTTTAAAAGCATTCTTGGAGAGCTTTTTTTCGTACCCTGAAGACCCCCACGGTGTGTGGCCAATGTCTGATATGAGGAGAGAGCTCAAGAAACAAGCCAGGAAGGCTGCTATAGTTCTCTGCTCAGAGAAAGTGTGATGTCAATTCCATCTGCCCCATGGGTGGGTAATTGAAGCCCTGGCTCGGTTTTGTGGGGTTTCCCCATCCTGCAGTTCTTAAGCAGGCATACAGTGCTAAAGATAACAAGTGACTCCATCTTCTGTTCATGTCCATGCTTCGTGTGCCAAGTTTAAATAAGGAAGTCTTACCTGGCTAACCACAATGACCAGAGTGTAGCATTCTTACCCCTCTGAGCTCACATACCAAGTCTGGTTTCCAGTTTGCTAGATTCTCCTGGAAGTGAGTTATATGAATTAATGAGTTATAGTGCTTTGGGTTTATCAAATGTATTCAAGTCAGTTGTAATGAGGTATTTTAGAAGTCGACTCAGTCCATAGTTGTACTGCCTAAGGACAGTGAGGAAGTCAAAGTGAAGAAAACTTGAGTGGTTTTCAAAATGCACTGCTTACAGAGCCTCACACTTAGAGATAACTGAAATATAAATGACACATACATACATTATTGTCCACTGCCTCCAGCAGATATCAGCATGTCTTCAGAGACTTTATGAAGACACTAGAGATTTTAGGGCTGCAATTCTATAGCCTTAGTGTTTGCCATACTCTCCCATGAAACATTTAAAACCTGCATTTGTAGAACACTCCAGAGTTGATTCAGATAATTAAAGTCGTTTTTAACTATCAAAGTCCGCTAGATGTCCATCAGCAGATGAATGGATAAGAAAGCTGTGGTACATATACACAATGGAGTATAACTCAACCATTAAAAAGAATACATTTGAATCAGTTCTAATGAGGTGGATGAAACTGGAGCTGATTATACAGAGTGAAGTAAGCCAGAAAGAAAAACACCAATACAGTATACTAACGCATATATATGGAATTTAGAAAGACGGTAACAATAACCCTTGGAGAAGGCAATGGCACCGCTCTCCAGTACTCTTGCCTGGAAAATCCCATGGATGGAGGAGCCTGGTAGGCTGCAGTCCGTGGGATTGCTGAGGGTCGGACTCAACTGAGCAACTTCACTTTCACTTTTCACTTTCATGCATTGGAGAAGGAAATGGCAACCCACTCCAGTGTTCTTGCCTGGAGAATCCCAGGGGTGGGGGAGCCTGGTGGGCTGCCATCTATAGGGTCGCACAGAGTCGGACACGACTAAAGTGACTTAGCAGCAGCAGCAGTGCGGGGGGCGCTCTGCAGAAAGAGAGAAGCAGTGGAACTTCCCTCAGCAAAGCCGAGAGGTCCCCAGGAGAGGTGAGCCTGCTGTCTGCCAACCCAGCCCCTCGGCGAAAGACAGACAGTCAGACACGACAGGGGTTCCGTCTAAGCAGTACCACTTCAGTGCCACAAACTCTTGGTTTATATAGGCAAGCAAGGGGGTTTTGCGAGGGACTTTCTATAGTTGCACCAATCACATTAAAGGTCAAATCGTAATATGCCATAGTTGCACCAATCACGTTAAAGGTCAAATCATAATATGCCATAGTTGCACCAATCGCGTTAAAGGTCAAATCATCATGCGCCTTCATTGTAACAGGAGTCTACATGATCGTGGGCTGTCCACGTGCACGGAAATCAAGAGAGCCAATCAAAAACTGTAACATAGACCATACCCCTATCTCTTCCGCCAGGTGCCATCTTAGTTTCCGCCGGCAAAGCTAACCCATCTTTTTAAGGTTTCCCATCTAGGGCCCCACACAGCAGCAATGATAACCCTGTATGCGAGACAGCAAAAGAGACACAGATGTATAGAACAGTCTTTTGGACTCTGTGGGAGAGGAAGAGGGTGGGACGATTTGGGAGAATGGCATTGAAACATGTATAATATCATATAAGAAATGAATCGCCAGTCTAGGTTCGATGCACGATGCAGGATGCTTGGGGCTGGTGCACTGGGATGACCCAGAGGGATGGAACGGGGAGGGAGAAGGGAGGGGGGTTCAGGATGGAGAACACGTGTACACCCGTGGCGGATTCATGTTGATGTATGGCAAAACCAATACAATATTGTAAAATAATTAGCCTCCAATTAAAATACATTTAAATTAAAAAAAAAAACTATCAAAGTCTGTTGATTTCTGTTTGAAGAAAAAGGAGAAATTTAAAACAAAACCGAAAAGCAAAGACATCTTAGGGGATTTAAAACAAAACCAAAAAGCAAAGACTAAGATTAGGGGATTTAGCTATATTCTTTTCCCTTGCAGTCCTGTCTGCATAGCAGTTCTTACTGCTAGAAACCATCCCATTCACCTGTCATATATACTCCATGAGAGTAGAAATATTCTTTTATTTTGCATTAAATAAACATTGAATGAATAAAAAACTACTTCAGAGAACACTTTTATCTACCCTACTCTATGTATTAAAACATTGAGACCCAGTACATTTAAGTGATTTAAGAATTTTCACAATTAGCAATGAATGAATCTGGATAAAAAAACATCTCTTTTCTGTGTGTTGGTTACTTTCAACTGGTCACCTACTCAAATACATTCACCCGAATAGTACTTATTGATTGCCAGTCTATCAGGCACCTCATAAAGAAAATGAAATAACATTGTTCTTGCTGCAAGGAATTTATTATCTCATAAGAACAATAAAGCCAATCTACTGAAAGTACTCCTTCAAATGATTGCTCTTCCAATGTTAATTAAACAACTGAATCTTTGGCAAATCCATCAATGACACAACACAGAACTTGGTTCAACACACTTTGGTAAAAAGTCAGTTATATTGTACAGTGTATAAATACTTTTTACCAAATGCACCTACCTATATGTCTGTCATATAAGATATTGTTTTGGATCCTATGGACATATGGTTAGTCTATGACTTTTTGTCTGGAATTACTAGATGGCACTTTTTGTAGGTTCTGACACTGTACCACCTTTTGTCACACAATTCATTGATCCCCTAATGACCACCTTGATGAAAGGTGAGGAGAGTGGAATAAACAATGGTTTAAGTTTCCTTTTCTAGGCCCTTAACCAGAGCCTGAATTTGCCAGTCTAATTACCTGAGGAATATACTTGTTAACATAGGGCAGGCATAATTTCCATGTTGTCAGCAGAACTTTGATGGTATCAAAATAAATGAGTCATGTAATTTGAGCTTTTGAAAGTAGGGTTTGAGAAACCAGAAAGAAGGCTTTCAAGATAGGCAGAGGGTGACATGGTGAGGCCTGGTGGGCCTGAGTGGGGGCTTCCCTCTCCACCACGCAGAGTAATTGCGTAGACTAGGACCTCCATCTGGAGCATTAACGCAAGGGAAGAATTCCCTTTCCTTGGTCAATATTCTGATGCACCATGAAACAAACACCTCTACTGTGAATCTTGCAGTCTCACACAGATCCAAGATTTCAAGAGGAGGTGTTGCTGAACAGTTTCATTGCTCAAGGCTAATTATTCATAGGAGAATCCACCCAGGAAAGTTGCTAAACTGGTTTGCTGGCTGTTTGGTGGAGAGTTTTAAAGAGACATTGCTACATTTGACCAGAGAACTTTATTTTATGTAAAAATTATACATGGAGAGAAGAGAGAAAGGACAAGTAGCTATGACAAAATAAATGGGACTTCTTTTAATTTCCAGTCCTTAAAACTATATTTAAAAATGAACGAAAGAGCATGACTTAATTGTTGATCAAACATTCCACTAAAAGGGCACGTTTAAAGTTTCTTTATGTTTTTAAGATATGAATACAAGGAGAAAAGTTGGAAATATGCCATGTATTACTGTGGGAAGATCATGATAAAATATTACTCATTGAAGTTCTGTTTAGAGACTCTACATACAGGCCTATGCACATACTAACCCCAAACAACCTTTCTTATGTTGTAAAAACCAAAGAATATGGATGCTTGATTCCTTCATCATTATTCTTTTTAGAATAAAAATTTTAAGGCAACCAAGAGTTTGGTGGTATATCCTTTTTACAACTACCATTTTCACATAGTTTCCTAGGAACTTAAGCAGAAATTCTGTGTCCCCAGGTACCTCTTCCCTGTATCTTAAAGGGAGAAATATAATTTTAAAAATACAACTGAGTTAACAATTTGACTTGATTAATTAATTTATTTAACATACAGAAGTCAATTTTATTTCTATACAATAGCGATGAACACAGGGACTCATCAAAATTAAAAATACAATCAAAATTAAAAATAAATTAAAATTTATTTTATCAAAATTAAAAATACAATTCCGTTTATAGCTGCTCAAAAGAAAAAACAAAACACTTATGCTTAAATCAGCCAAAACACATATAAAGCTTGTCTGCTGAAACCTACAAAATACTGCTGAAAGTAATCAAAGAAGAAACAACTAAATGGAGATTGCATTTATGTTCATGAATTGGAAAATTGCAACACAGCAAAGATGTGAATGCAATTTCTGATCTGATTTAAAGACCTTGGCTTATTCCTGTTGTAGCCACATGTTCCGGTTCCCGGCCAATGCACCGTGTTGTAGCCACGCGTTCCTGGAAACAAACTCACTCAGAAGGACTATGCAGATAGTGGAGTGCAGTTTATTACACAGGCAGGCCCAAGGCCAGAGTCTCCTCTTAGCCAAGGACCCCAACCAGCATTTGTGAAAATCTTTTATATCCCATGAGTACATGTCTGAACCAACCACTCCAAATTCCTTGAGACTTACATAAACCAAGGAAAATACAATCCCAATAACTTCATCTTTCACGTGCTATGTGCTCATGTGCTCAAACAGTCAAACAATTAGCCAATAATCAATAAACCTGAGGTTACACTCCGATTGATACAGAAAAATTTATGGCCTGTCTGGAGGAAGGGGTGATTAGTGTTTGTTTTCTCTTAGGCGATGAGTAACCTAGGCACGATCTTCAAGGTTCCCCTGTCTCGGGGGTGGGGGGGGGGGGGGGGGCGGGGGGCGGATCTTATCCTTCTGTTGTTGTTTCCATAGGCACTAAACACAGAGTTCAGAGGCCATTGGAAAGGTGGCCAAGCATGATCAGCATGAACAGGCCTAAGATGGAGTCCAGGCCCTATGAATTTCTTCTTCAGTCCCTCTCCAACAGGACTGGCTGCTTCCTCTTGGTCTTCATAGCTCATGATGTCTTTTTTGTCAGTGTCAAGTGTCCAGCATAGAGCTTGAACGAGGAGGGGTCTAGCAAGTGGTTTGTTGAATGAATTACTAGCTACATCTAAGGCTGTCTTGAGTTGGGTTTGGTGCATGAATATCTCTGTATGTTTCTATTTATAATGTTTTACAAATATGCATTCTACTGAACATGGCTATGAAGCCTATGATAGAGTGAGAAATAAACTGAGTTGAGTGATCTAAAAAGGACTTCACGTTACAATACTGGCAATTTCAGATTTAGATATGTAAACAGGTTTCTTTTTTAACATACTTAGACATTGTCATAGACTCAAGTAGGAAGGCAACAATTTTTTGTAATCTAGTACATCAAGACACTATACTTTGCATAAATATTATTACATTTAATTGTCACAATGAGTCTGTGAGATATTATTCTGCCAATTATGCAGAGATAAAGAAACTGAGGTTGAGAGAAACTCTTTCATGAGTAAAAATACTGTTCAAGCTTAGATCTTTCTGACTCTAAAGACAGTGCCCTTTAAACAAACTAGTTAGCATTTTTAGTGATTCACATCTTAGTATGAATTATTTTATTCAGATATATTTCCTGAATATAACATATCAATCCCCCTGAGAAAGGGGAGGTTTGAAGAAAGGGAAGAGAGGTGAACAGTTTTAAAGAAGGAAGTAAGAATAGAAATCTGGGGTACTTGGTGATGCTTTGTAAAGAGAGCACTATAATTTAGCCACCAGTTGTGAAGAACTGACTCACTGGAAAAGACCCTAATGCTGGGAAAGATTGAAGGCAGGAGGAGAAGGGGATGACAGAGGATGAGATGGTTGGATAGCATCACCAACTCAATGGACATGAGTTTGTAAACTCTGGGAGTTGGTGATGGACAGGGAGGCCTGGCGTGCTGCAGTCCATGGGGTCGCAAAGAGTCGGACATGACTGAGCGACTGAACTGAGCTGAACTGTAAAGAGAGCATGAAGTTTCAGGATGCTTGGTATGCTTGTGATTCTATTGAGGTTAAAGAGGGCATCTTGTGGGAAAGAAAGGAAACACTGAGGGGAAGAAAGACATTCTTTTACAATTTTGCCATATTTGATTTTAATAGTGGGAACAGAAAAGCACATCTTCAAATAGGGAAGTGATGCTAAATGCATCCTTATTTGGGAAATTATTCCTAGTTTATATTAGTTAACTTAAACAAGTGTATATTTTCTTTTCTAAAATTTATTTCATCTGTTCATTCTTTAGTTAGAGCTTACATGAGGAAGTAAATGATGATTAAGAAGAATATGAGTGGGAAAAAAATGTCAGGTTTGGAACAGAGGACTGAAGTTTTCTTTGCATGGGACCAAGGGCAAGCTGTAGGTCTACTTCAACTCTAGTAACTTGGCTTTTCGAAATGAGAAAGGCACATTCACTCACTCATTCAGGAAGCCTAATGGGGCACAATATAAAGCCGAGATCTCTTTTATGCACATGTGTTTATGAAGAAGCAGTTGTAAGGAATGGATAAAGATGTGGCATATATATACAATGAAACATTACTCAGCCATTAAAAAGGAATGAAATTGTGCCATTTGCAGAGGCATGGGTGGATCTACAAATTGTCATACAGAGTAAAGTAAGTCAGAAAGAAGAAAATAAGTACTATATATTAATGCATATATATGGAATCTAGAAAAATGATACGAACAAACCTATTTGCAAGGCAGAAATAAAGATGCAGTTGTAGGGAACAAATGTATGGATACCAAGAAGGGAAGAGGGTGTGTAGCATAAATGAGGAGACTGGGATTGACATATATACACTACTATGTAAAATAACTAATGAGGGCCTGGGGCTTCCCAGGTGGCACTAGTGGTAAAGAATCTGCCTGCCAATGCAGGAGATGCAAGAAACTCCAGTTCAATCTTTGGGCTGGGAAGATCCCTTGGAGTAGGGAATGGTACCCCATTCCAGTATTCTTGCTTAGAAAATTCCATGGACAGAAGAGCCTGTTGGTCTACAGACCATAGGGCTACAAAGAGTCAGATATGACTGAGCAACTGAGCACACAATGAGAACCTACTTTATAGCACAGGGAACTCTAGCCAATGCTCTGTGGTGACCTAAATGGGGAGGCAATCCAAAAGAGGAAACATATGTGTATATATGGATAATTCAGTTTGCTGTATAGCAGAAACTAACATAACATTGTAAAGCAATATACTCTAATAAAAATTTTTTTTTAAAAAGGAAGTGGTTTTAAGCACCACTCATTACTCAGTAAGTTTTTCTGTCTCTGTAGAACAAATCATAACATAGAAACTACAAATATATGCCAAATTAAAAAAAAAAAAACAACTGATGATGCTTGAAGACATTCCATCACATGTTACAAACACCAATGGTTAAAAGTCCTGGAAGAAGAGCCTTCCTGGATTCATACACTTACTGGTTGTATGACTTCAAGCAAGTTACTAAACATTTCCAAGCCTCAAGTACCTCATCTGTAACACAGGATGATTATTTTACCAAAGTTGTGAGATTCTTATTAGAAGATTAAAGATGGCCCATGTGCTATGCTCCATGTAGTGCTTAGCATGTATTGAGCTCTCAGTAAATATTGCCTTCTTTGCCCAGAAATGAATTTTGAGGATTTAAATTATCTTTAGTGCTTTCCAGGTGGCACCAGTGGTAAAGAACTTGCCTGCCAATGCAGGTCAGATATGAGATGGAAGGTTCAATCCCTGGGAAGATCCCCGGAAGGAAGGTATGGCAATCCACTCCAGTATTCTTGCCTTCAGACTCCCATGAACAGAAGAGGCTGGAGGGTTACTGTCCATAGTTCTGTGTGTGTGTGTGTGTGTGTGTGTGTGTGTGTGTGTGTGTGTGTGCGTGTGCACGCGGGCGAGCATGCGCGCTAAGTGGCTTCAGTCGTGTCCAACTCTGTGCGACCCTACGGACCATAGCCGACCATCCTCCTCTGTCCATAGGATTCTCCAGGCAAGAATCCTGGAGTGGGTTGCGTGCCCTCCTTCAGGGGCTCGTCCCGACCCAGGAATCAAACCCACACCACGTCTCTTAAGTCTAACCTGCATCGGCAGGCGAGTTCTTTACCACCAGCACCACCGGGAAAGCCCCTCAGTAGTTCTACTTCCCCTCCAGTTTCAGTTTCAGTTTAAAATCCAGAGTTTAAACTGAAACCTACGCTAACTTTTAGGACAAATTTGATGGCAAAACATGGATAGTTTAGTTTGGAGATAAATTAGAATTGACCAAATAGGAACCACTTTCCAACCTTCTATGATTCTTATACACACAGTGAATGGAAATTCACTTGTTCGCTCTATTTCTCCTTCAGAGGAGGAATAAGACAGGTTTTGTCAATAGAGTTAGACTTGAAAGTGAAAGTTTCTCAGTCATGTCCAACTCTTTGTGACCTCATGGACTATACAGTTTATGGAATTCTCCAGGCCAGAATATTGGAAAGAGTAGCCTTTCCCTTCTCCAGGGAATCTTCCCAACCCAGGGATCAAACCCAGGTTGCTCACATTGCAGTCAGGTTTGTTACCAACTGAGCTATCAGGGAAGCCCCAGAATTAGGCTTAAATGTACTTCATTCCAGATGGCCGAAGACTGAGAAATTCTAATAAAGGGAAGAAATTATCCCCCAAAGAATTAATATCCAGAGATACTGCAGTTGACCTTAATATAGGCTCCTGTTAATAGAACAAATATGAGTTTTTGAATCTACAGGAAATGTGAGAATCACCCTTCCATATTTACTCCTCTTCTAAAATATACCAGAAAGTTCTCTGCCCTGGGGCCCTCTGCACATGCACTTCTGGCATGAGAAGACCCCCGAGAGAAGAGAAAATCTTGAAGACTTGTGCTCTGCTAAAGATTTTATAATCTCCAGTCAAATTTGTGTCATTCTCAATCCAGCAAACACTAAATGGGTCTGAGGCTCTTCCCACCTATCCCATTTAAATGCAGTATTTACAAGTCTTCAACAACTATTAAAAGGTATTTTAATAGACTAATTTTGTTACATGATGCCAAGTATATTGTTTCAATTGTTGCTGCTAGTTTGGAATGTAATGTTTTATTTATTTTTGCTGTCTCTTTAATTGCCATGTACATTATTCATAAGTTTCATTGCTTCAAAACTCAAGCAATAATGGTCTTCCTTCTGCCATTTGTGCCAACACATCACTGTTCGCACTAATGGGAGTAAGAAGACAGCAAATCCAAAAGCTAACTGGGCTTAGTTCTTGTTCTAGTTTCTTGAGGCATAAAGTTAGGTTGTTTATTTGAAATCTTTCTATTTTCTTAATTATGCATTTATCATTATAAACTTTCCTATTAGAATTGCTTTTGCTGCATCCCATAGATCTTATATTGTCCTCCTATTTCCGTTTCTTTCAAAATATTTCTTGATTTTTTTTTTTGATTACTTCTTTGACCCATGGGTTAGCCAAGAGTATATTGTTTTATTTCCACATATTTGTGGATTTTCCAACTTTCTTCTTGTTGATTTCTAATTTCATATCATGTGGTCAGAAAAGATACTTGTTATGATTTCAGTCTTAAATTTATTAACTTTTGTTTCCTGTTTTATCAGATGGTCTACTTTGGAGAATGATCTGTGTGTACTTGAGAAAAGCGTGTGTTCTGTTTCTGTTAGGTGATAGGTTCCATACATGTCTGTTAAGTCCACTTGTTCGAATATTTGGTTTAAGTTCAATATTTCTTCACTGATTTTCTGTTGGGATAATTTAGTCATTGCTAAAAGAGGAGTATTAAAGCTCCCCTGCTATTATTATATTATTGCCTATTTTTCCCATCAGATTTGTTAATAATTGTTTAATATATGTAAGTTGGATATGGGTATATATCTTAATACATGTTAGGTTGGTATATATGTTGGTTGCAGATGTATTTACTTGTTATATCTTTTCTATGAATTAATCCCTTCATCATTATATGTTGTTGTAACTTTTGTCTTGTTACCAGTTTTGTCTTAAACTGTTTATGTGGGTCTTTTCATAGTCTCCTTCTTTTGCTCTCATAATTCAGGCTAAGAGATTAGGAAGTTGGGAAGCAAATGGTCTGCAGAGGATCTTTGTTTGCTTTAATCTCCAGTGCTTTTTCCTTAGGAAAAATTAAGGTAAAATTTGCTACCAACACCTTGTGAAAACAACAATGAAATAGAATGACTATAATTATAATCAGTTTCATTAATATAGTTCTAATATCCTTTGTGAAACAGTTTACTAGTTGTACATTTATTTCTTTTCCATATGGTAATAGCCTAATTGTACAATCTTAGGTCCTTAGACTAACAGTCTAGGTTTCAGTTTTTCCATGAATATTCAGGGAAAGCTTTTTATGTTTTATGTTTCATTTGTATAATTTTGATGATTTATTTGCAAGAGAAAATTATTTAACATGAAAAGATACAGTATATGAGAGGAGCAAGTTTAATCAAGTTCAATTTTTGTACAAGAATCAGAAATTCAAATTTAAGATATATGAACACTTTCCTGGTGATCCAGTGGCTAAGAATCCATGCTTCCAATGCAGGGGGCGCAGGTTCAATTCCTAGTCAGGGAACTAGATCTCACATGCTGCAACTAAGCACACGTGCTGCAACCACTGACATGCGCTCTAGAGCCTGTTAGCCGCAACGAACACAGCCAAAATTAAATAAATAAATAAATTTAAGATGTATGAAAATCTAGAAAAAGGTACATTGCACTTTCCCTCTCTTTTTAATGCTATTTCTCCTTTTTGGTAATAATTCAAAATCAACATTATGAACAATCATTGTCCTTTTTCTATGTGTTTAACTCTCCTACTTGACTGTTCCTAATCATTCATTTCAGTTCAGTTCAGTCGCTCAGTCGTGTCCGACACTTTGCGACCCAATGGACTGCAGCACCCCAGGGCTCCCTATCCATCACCAACTCCCCGAGTTTACTCAAACTCATGTCCATTGAGTTGGTGATGCCTTCTAATCATCACGTCCTCTGTCATCCCCTTCTCCTCCTGCCCTCATCTTTCCCAACAACAGGGTCTTTTCAAATGAATTAATTTTTCATATCAGGTGGCCAAAGTATTGGAGTTTCAGCTTCAGCATCGGTCCTTCCAATGAACATTCTGGACTGATTTCCTTTAGGATGGACTGGTTGGATCTCCTTGCAGTCCAAGGGACTCTCAAGAGTCTTCTCCAACAATACAGCTCAAAGAATCAGTTCTTTGGCACTCAGTTTTGTTTATAGTCCAACTCTCACATCCATACATGACCACAGGAAAAACCATAGCTTTGACTAGGAGAACCTTTGTTGGTAAAGTCATGGCTCTGCTTTTTAATATGCTGTCTAGGTTGGTCATAACTTTTCTTCCAAGGAGCAAGCATCTTTGAATTTCATGGCTGCAGTCACCATCTGCAGTGATTTTGGACCCCAAAAATAAAATCTGTTACTGTTTCCACTGCTTCCCCATCTATTTGCCATGAACTAATGGGATCGGATACCATGATCTTAGTTTTCTGAATGTTGAGCTTTAAGCCAACTTTTTCACTCTCCACTTTCACTTTCATCAAGAGGCTCTTGAGTTCTACTTTTCTTTCTGCCATAAGGGTGGTGTCATCTGCATATCTGAGGTTATTGATATTTCTCCTGTCAATCTTGATTCCAGCTTGTGCTTCATCCAGCTCAGCGTTTCTCATGATGTGCTCTGCATAGAAGTTAAATAAGCAGAGTTACAATATACAGCCTTGATGTACTCCTTTTCCTATTTGGAACCAGTCTGTTGTTCCTTGTCCAGTTCTAACTGTTGCTTCCTGACATGTATACAGATTTCTCAAGAGGCAGGTCAGGTGGTCTGGTATTCCCATCTCTTTCAGAATTTCCCACAGTTTCTTGTGATCCACACAGTCAAAGGCTTTGGCATAGTCAAGAAAGCAGAAATAGATGTTTTTTTGGAACTCTCTTGCTTTTTTGATGATCCAGCGGATGTTGGCAATTTGATCTCTGGTTCCTCTGCCTTTTCTAAAACCAGCTTGAACATCTGGAAGTTCATGGTTCACTTACAGTTGATGCCTGGCTTGGAGAATTTTGAGCATTACTTTGCTAGCATGTGAGATGAGTGCAATTGTGTGGTAGTTTGAGCATTCTTTGGCATTGCTTTTCTTAGGGATTGGAATGAAAACTGACCTTTTCCAGTCCTGTGGCCACTGCTGAGTTTTCCAAATTTGCTGACATATTGAGTGCAGCATTTTCACAGCATCATCTTCAGGATTTGAAATAGCTCAACTGGAATTCCATCACCTCCACTAGCTTTGTTTGTAGTGATGCTTCCTAAGGCCCACTTGACTTCACATTCTAGGATGTCTGGCTCTAGGTTGATGATCACACTATTGTGATTATCTAGGTCATGAAATTCTTTTTTGTATAGTTCTTCTGTGTATTCTTGCCACCTCCTCTTACTATCCTCTGCTTCTGTCAAGTCCATACCATTTCTGTCATTTATTGTGCCCATCTTTGCATGAAATGTTCCCTTGGTATCTCTAATCTTCTTGAAGCGATCCTAAGCATTACTGGATTTGAAATCAAATTAATAAAGCTTATCTATACATGTTCAAAGTTAAAGGAAACAGTTTCTGACAGAGTGTTCAAGTGAATCTTCAATGCATAAAAGTGCCTGTGCTTTAAGTCTGTTGATTTTATGATATCCATCCAGTCCACAACTTCATTATTGATCTTCTTGCTAGTTCTAGTTAAATAAAGATTCTGATAGAAAAATTACTAAATTAAAATCCAGGGAAAGATTTTAAGTTTTAATCTTTTTGGAAAGAAATAGGCTCACTTCTTTAAAAGAGTGTGATATTTCCCCTGATTTTCAAAACAACTTTACTTATAATCTGACATTCCATAAAAACTATAAATCTATGAATCACTCTCAATTTGACATTCCATTGAATTGGACTTATTCCATTGAGTAAGACCATATGTGTATGGTCTTATTAGAAAATAAACTACTAAATTTATTTTGAAGCATTTTTATACTCATTTGGCATTAAATGTCTCACCTAATCAAAAATTTACTTGACTAACTAGTATAGGTCACCTTTTCCTTTCTCAGAGAAGTCAGACAAAGCATGTATTATTCCCATACATTCACTGCATCATTCTGGCATGTCTTTGGTTAGGTATGACTCACTGAACAGACAGGCCATCTTTCATTACTGAAAAGAAGACTTGTTTAAACAGAGCATTGTTAATCTTATTTAGTTAAAACAGATAGCTACCTGGATGACTATTCTGCTGTTCTTTTACTGTGCATTTATACCTCTGAGTCATACCTAGGAGTTACAGCATGGGGTCATTATACAATCAAAAATGTAGAGACAATAATAGAAGTAAAGTGGAAAATAATTTCACCATGATCAATAAAAATTATGTGATATTTTAAGCAATGCATTATTATTTATCATAAAACTACAGGACTATTTTAATTCTCACAAACTTACAGACAGTACAGTATTTTGTAATGTCAGGCAAGTGAATTAACTCTTGAAGATAGTTCTGTCTCACAGTCAAACTGCAAATTTCAGTTAGGAGACTTGAGTTAGAATATCTTTTCCATACCTCTTGGTTATTGTTATTTCTTATACGTCTCCAGTTTCACTTTTTTCTTTGGCCAAATGGGGATATTGCAGTGTTTGTTTGTCTTGTTCCAAGAAATTGTTAGAATGAGAACTGTTTATGTGTATAAAATGATCATAAATTCCTCAGACTTGGTGACTTGCCAAGCAGACCAATAGGTAGGGCCTATTGTAAACAATGCAAAAAAAAAAAAAAAAATGAAGTCGCTCAGTCGTGTCCAACTCTTTGTGACCCCATGGACTGTAGCCTACCAGGCTCCTCTGTCCATGGGATTTTCTAGGCAATAGTATTGGAGTGGATTGCCATTTCCTTCTCCAGAGGATCTTCCCAACCCAGGGATCAAACCCCTGCCAGGGATCAAACCCAGATCTCCCGCATTGTAGACAGACGCTTTACCGTCTGAGCCACCAGGGAAGTCCAATGCAAAGAAACATAAAATGCAGCAGAGTTAAAAGGCAATTGGCTACTTACTGTTGACTTGATTAAATATTTGATATACAAAATATCTTTACTTATATTTCTCAAGTGAAAAATGATCTGCCTTGTGGTATTATTGTGATTGCTAATCATAAATAAAACATAACCACAATAAAGCAATAATCAAAGTACCAATGAAAGAAAACAGTTTATGGACTTTTTTTGAAGAGCATACAAAGTGTTACTCAAAATTAGAGAAAGGAAAAAACACCTGGCCATATACTAATAAAATATTACTGATTACTGATAACATGCATTATTTTTTAAAGTTTTTAAATGATATTAATAAAATACTGTATATCTTCACTTTGTTATGTTTCATTCCCAGTTATATATAGTATTAGAATTATATGGCTATTATATATATGTGTGTGTGTGTGCTTATTTGCTCAGTTTTGTCTGACTCTTTGCAACCCCTTGGAACTGCAGTCCACCAGGCTCCTCTATCCATGGGGATTCTCCAGGCAAAAATACTGGAGTGGGTTGCCATGCCCTCCTCCAGGGGATCTTCCCAACCCAGGGATTGAACCCAGGTCTCCCTCATTGCAGGTGAATTCTTTACTGACTGAGCCAGCATGGAATCCCAATGAATACCTACATATTGAATACCTACATATATTATACCTACATATTGAATACCTACATATATTATATATATATAATGAATATAGTTACAACCCTGTGGACAGTAGCCTGCTAGGCTCTTCTGTCCATGGGATTTTCCAGGCAAGAATAATGGAGGGGTTGCCATTTCCTCCTCCAGGGAATCTTCCTGACCCAGGGATCGAACCCTTGTCTCCTGTGTCTCCTGCATTGCAGGCAGGTTCTTTACCGCTGAGCCACTGGGGAAGGCCCAAATATAGTTATATATATATATATAGTTATATATATAATTTATGTGACATGATGATTCAGTGGGAAAAAGTATTATTTATTTAATCAGTAAAAATTTATTACATGTATAATGGATGCCAGGAAATATACTAAGATCAACACAATTCTTGCCCTTATATTAGGTTTATTTTTTAACCAGGAGAAACACTGTACAAATAGAAAACTAAGTAATAGCTTAGAAATAATTTTTTAGAACTGGTTTAGGGAAGCACCAGAGTTATGGGTAGAATGAGTAAGAGAAGAAAGTGTGGAAAATAAAAGCATTCTAAAAGTTTCTTTTTCAGCGTAGGAGATAGACAAATTGTTGGGGGAAGTATAAGAATTTTTAAAACTTAAATTAATAATAGAGAAAGATTAATTTATTTGTGACTCTTAAAAATCGAAAGCTAACCATAGGGCATAAAAGAGAGTGCCTACTTGTGCTCCTGTGACTAAGCAACCATCAGCGGATTTTACGGAAGTGACATGAAAAATCTCTGCTATCAATTAAAGAAAAAGTGGTTTTTCTCTTCCTGCCAGCTGAATACAAACATGTTCACATGCCAGTTTTAGCCATAAGGTTAAGAATAAAGTCTGAGATGTGATGAAACAACAGAATGGAAGGAACCTGGCTACCTCAACAGCTACATGGAGCAGAGTTACCTTGGAAAACGGAATCATCTATTTGGGCACTGTTATGTTACATATGAAAGAAAGAAATGGTTATTTTAATAAAGTCACTGTATTTGGGAGTCTCTGTATTACTACAGCTTAGTTTTGCCATAACAGAGAAATTAGTACTAAAAGTGAGGTGCAGCCACTACAAAAACAGATGCGATATTGGCCTGAATATACAGCAAGGGCATACATAGGACTGAGAAGATGGTTACCCTTGTTCATGCTATGAAAACATTTGGTAAAAGTATTGCTATTACATGTGA
The DNA here is from genome assembly GCF_023091745.1 of Budorcas taxicolor. NCBI lineage: Eukaryota > Metazoa > Chordata > Mammalia > Artiodactyla > Bovidae > Budorcas > Budorcas taxicolor. The sequence continues at coordinate 26,538,956 of NC_068931.1, forward strand.
TCGTTTGCAGGACAGATTTCCCACTGAGCTTGCACTTTTAGGTGAAGTAGTTGGAAATTTCTGGCATGACAAACTGAGAATGATGGTTACAACATAGGAGTCAGAAAACAGGAATGCTCAAGACTAAAAAAGTACAAAAACAAAAAACTGTGAGTGAGGTCATTGGAGCATGCAATACGCTGTACGCAAACAAATCTTTGCAAAAGCAAAACAAATACGCTATAAGCAAAAAACACAGATTACTGTGTTTTTAAGGGATTGTGTTACTAAATCAGCCATCACTCTAGCCTGCAAAGCCCAGACTTCAAGGTCTGAAGCAGTTCTGAAGGAATGCATAGTCTCCAATTTTCACTTAAGAGTTACCATAGAGAATTAGAGACATGGGGGTTTCCCAGGGAGCTCAGGGGTAAAGAATGTGCCTGCCAGTGCAGGAGATGCAAGAGTTCTATCCCTGGGTCTGAAAGATCCCCTAGAGAAGAACATGGCAAGCCACTCGAATATTCTTGCCTGGAGAATCCCATGCACGGAGGAGCCTGGCAGGCTAAAGTCTATGTTGTCACAAAGAGTCGGACACAACTGGGCGACTGAGCACATGTGCACACACACGTTCAGTTCAGTTCAGTTGCTCAGTCGTGTCCGACTCTTTGTGACCCCATGGCCTGCAGCACGCCAGGCCTCCCTGTCCATCACCAACTCCCCGAGTTTACTCAAACTCATGTCCATTGAATGGATGCCATCCAACCATCTCATCCTCTGTGGTCCTCTTCTCCTTCTGCCCCCAATCCCTCCCAGCATTAGGGTCTTTTCAAATGAGTCAGTTCTTTGCAACAGGTGGCCAAAGTATTGGAGTTTCAGCTTCAGCATCAGTCCTTCCAATGAATATCCAGGAATGATTTCCTTTAGGATGGACTGGTAGGATCTCCTTGCAGTCCAAGGGACTATCAAGAGTCTTCTCCAATACCATGGTTCAAAAGTATCAATTCTTTGGTGCTCAGCTTTCTTTATAGTCCAACTCTCACATCCATACATGACTACTGGAAAAACCATAGCCTTGACTAGATGGACCTTTGTTGGCAAGGTAATGTCTCTGCTTTTTAATATGCTCTCTAGGTTGGTCATAGCTTTTTTTCCAAGGAGTAAGCGTCTTTTAATTTCAAGGCTACAGTCACCATCTGCAGTGATTTTGGAGCCCCCCAAAATAAAATCTGTCACTGTTCCCACTGTTTCTCCATCTATTTGCAAAGAAGTGATGGGACCAGATGCCATGGTCTTTGTTTTCTGAATGTTGAGCTTTAAGCCAACTTTTTCACTCTACACTTTCATTTTCATCAAGAGGCTCTTTAGTTCTACTTTCTGCATATCTGAGGTTATTGATATTTCTCCCGGCAATCTTGATTCCAGCTTGTGCTTCATCCAGCCCAGCATTTCTCATGATGTACTGTGCATAGAAGTTAAATAAGCAGGGTGACAATACACAGACTTGACGTACTCCTTTTCCTATTTGGAACCAGTCTGTTGTTCCATGTCCAGTTCTAACTGTTGCTTCCTGAAATGTATACAAATTTCTTAGGAGGCAGGTCAGGTGGTCTGCTATTCCCATCTCTTTCAGAATTTCCCACGGTTTATTGTGATACACACAGTCAAAAACTTTGGCATAGTCAAGAAAGCAGAAATAGATGTTTTTCTGGAACTCTCTTGCTTTTTCGATGATCCAGCGGATGTTGGCAATTTGATCTCTGGTTCCTCTGCCTTTTCTAAAACCAGCTTGAACATCTGGAAGTTCTCGGTTCACTTACAGTTGAAGCCTGGCTTGGAGAATTTTGAGCATTACTTTGCTAGTGTGTGAGATGAGTGCAATTGTGTGGTAGTTTGAGCATTCTTTGGCATTGCCTTTCTTAGGAATTGGAATGAAAACTGACCTTTTCCAGTCCTGTGGCCACTGCTGAGTTTTCCAAATTTGCTGACATATTGAGTGCAGCATTTTCACAGCATCATCTTCAGGATTTGAAATAGCTCAACTGGAATTCCATCACCTCCACTAGCTTTGTTTGTAGTGATGCTTCCTAAGGCCCACTTGACTTCACATTCTAGGATGTCTGGCTCTAGGTTGACGATCACACCATCGTGATTATCTGGGTCGTGAAGATATTTTCTGTATAGTTCTTCTAAGTATTCTTGCCACCTCTTAATATCTTCTGCTTCTGTTACATCTATACAATTTCTATCCTTTATTGAGCTCATCTTTGCATGAAACCTTCCCTTGTTATCTCTAATTTTCTTGAAGAGATCTGTACTCTTTCCCATTCTCTTGCTTTCCTCTATTTCTTTGCACTCATCACTGAGGAAGGCTTTCTTATCTCTCCTTGCTGTTCTTTGGAACTCTGTATTCAAATGGATATATCTTTCCTTTTCTCCTTTGCTTTTGGCTTCTCTTCTTTTCACAGCTATTTGTAAGGCCTCCTCAGACAGCCATTTTGCTTTTTTGCATTTCTTTTTCTTAGGAATGGTCTTGATTCCTGTCTCGTGTTCAATGTCATGAACCTCTGTCCATAGTTCCTCAGGCATTCTATCAGATCTAGTCCCTTAAATGTATTTCTCACTTCTGCTGTATAATTGTTAGGGATTTGATTGATTCTTCAATTTAAGTCTGAATTTGGCAATAAGGAGTTCATGATCTGAGCCACAGTCAACTCCTGGTCTTGTTTTTGCTGACTGTATCGAGCTTCTCCATCTTTGGCTGCAAAGAATGTAATCAATCTGATTTTGGCGTTGACCATCTGGTGATATCCATGTGTAGAGTTTTCTCTTGTGTTGTTGGAAGAGGGTGTTTGCTATGAACAGTGCATTCTCTTGGCAGAACTCTATTAGCCTTTGCCTTGCTTCATTCTGTACTCCAAGGCCAAATTTGCCTGTTACTCCAAGTGTTTCTTGACTTTCTACTTTTCCATTCCAGTCCTCAATAATGAAAAGGACATCTTTTGGGGGTGTTAGTTCTAGAAGGTCTTGTAGATCTTCATAGAACCATTCAACTTCAGCTTCTTCAGCGTTACTGGTCTGGGCATAGACTTGGATTACCGTGATATTGAATGGTTTGCCTTGGAGACATGAACAGAGATCATTCTGTCATTTTTGAGACTGCATCCAAGTACTGCATTTTGGACTCTTTTATTGATCATGATGGCTACTCCATTTCTTCTAAGGGATTTTTGCCCACAGTAGTAGATATAATGGTCATCTGAGTTAAATTCACCCATTCCAGTCCATTTTAGTTTGCTGATTCCTAAAATGTCAGCGTTCACTCTTGCCATCTCCTGTTTGATCACTTCCAATTTGCATAGATTCATGGACCTAACATTCCAGGTTCCGATGCAGTATTGCTCTTTACAGCATCGGACCTGACTTCCATCACCAGTCACGTCCACAACTGAGTGTTGTTTTCACTTTGGCTCCATCCCTTCATTCTTTCTTGAGTTATTTCTCCACTGATCTCCAGTACCATATTGGGCACCTACCGACCTGGGGAGTTGATCTCTCAGTGTCCTATCTTTTGCCTTTTCATACTGTTCATGGGATTCTCAAGGCAGGAATACTGAAGTGGCTTGCCATTCCCTTCTCCAGTGGACCACGTTTTGTCAGAACTCTCCACAATGACCCATCCATCTTGGATGGCCCTACATGGCATGGCTCATAGTTTTATTGAGTTAGACAAGGCCGTGGTCCATGTGATTAGACAGGTTAGTTTTCTGTGATGGTGGTTTTCAGTCTGTCTGCCCTCTGATGGAGAAGGATAAGAGGCTTATGAAAGCTCTCTGATGGGAGAGACTGACTGAGGGGAACACTGGGTCTTGTTCTGATGGGTGGGGCCATGCTCAGTAAATCTTTAATCCAATTTTCAGTTGATGGGTAGAGCTGTGTTCCCTCCCTGGCATTTACCTGGGGCCAAACTATGGTGGAGGTAATGAAGATAATGGTGACCTCCCTCAAAAGATCCCATGCATGTGCTGCTACAGTCCATGCCCCCAAACCTGCAGCAGGCCACCACTGACCCATGCCTTCACTGGAGACTCCTGGATACCCACAGGCAAGTCTCCTGTGGGGTCACTGTTCCTTTCTCCTGGGTCCTGGTGCATACCATTCTGTTGTGCCCTCCAAGAGTCTATTTCCCAGTCCTATGTAAGTTCTGGCAGCTCTAGAGTGGGGTTAATGGTGACCTCCTCCAAGAGGATTATGCCATACCCACACCCAGAGCCCCTGTTCCTGCGACAGACCACTGCCAACCGTACCTCCACAGGAGATGCTCAAACACAGTTCTGTCTCAGTCTCTGTGGGGCCCCTGGGTCCTGGTGCACACAAGGTTTGTTTGAGCCCTCTGAGCATCTCTGGAAGAAAGAGGTTTGATTCTAAATGGGAATTCATCCCTTCTATAGTCTTGCTGGGGCTTCTCCTTTGCCCTTGGATGTGGGGTATCTCTTCACAGCCGCTCCAGTGCCTACCATCTTACTGGGTAGACATGGGGTACAACATTTTTTTGATCTTGGACATGGGGTATCTCTTCACAGCTGCTCCACCGAAGCGCAGGTGCGCTCCTGACCTTGGACAAGAGGTATCTCCTTTTGGCCACTCGCTGCTCCAGCACTGCACAGCCGCCCCTCGCTGCTCCAGCACACATCAGAGACGTGAAACAGCTCACAGAAGGCAAGGCCTGTAAGCACATTGAACAGAAGAGCTGCTCTCAGAGAGCAGAACCAGGGACAGCCAGATGGACCACCCAAGGACTGCCACTGTCAGCAGAGATGGATAAACGGCTCCTTTTAAGCAGAGTAAAAGTTGCGTTAGACCATTCTTTCAAGTGTGCTCTCAAATGTTCCTTTTCCAAATTGGAGATTCTGTTGGAGTCAACACTATATCTGCTCCTCTACTGTTTATTTAGGAGGTGGGGGTATGGAAGAGAGAGAATATGTTGACTTGAAGAGGATTGTACTTCAATCAGAGATCCTGAACTTTGAGCTGGATGAAATAACTGCATCAGATGTTAAGACTCTCTCCCTTGGAAAGGAGATGAATGTGTTCTAGTTATGGAAAGAAGTTTATATCTAGTGGGGTGGCTAGAGCCGGAGATAGCTAGTGAAAGTGTAGTGAAATTGTTATTTGCTCAGTTGTGTCCGAATCTCTGTGACCGCTAGGCTTCTCTGCCCATGGACTTCTCCAGGCAAGAATACTGGAGTGAGCTGCTATTTCCACCTTCAGGGGATCTTCCGGACCCAGGGATCAAACCCAGGTCTCCGGCACTGCAGGCAGATTCCCTCTGAAAGCAGGAAATGAATCTCACAGGTGAAAGTTACCCTCCCAGTACCAGGAGGTAGAGCGGCAGAGTTAGAGAATTATCTTATCGCCAGAGATGGAGAATTCAGAGTCAAGAAGGCTGTATAAACAACTTTGTTACTTCTTCACTAATTTATTACCCCAACACAAACTTCTTGTGTTGTCAGTTCTTAACAAATTTGTTTCTTTGTCTTAAAGGCATAAAAACTGCCTGCCTTGGTCACTTCTTTGAGTCTCACATATTTTAATGAGCATCTGTGCGTACAAAATTAAATTTGTTTTTTTCCTTTGAATCTATCTGATGTCAATTTGTCAATCAGCCAAAAAACCTAGCAGGGAAGAAAGGAAAAGCTTTCCTCCTCTACAAGGAAGAAACAAAGTCAAAAGACAAATTGATCTAATGAAATGTTTGCAATGTGTCTGAAGTATGAAGTATTAACAGAATTAACAAAAACTCCACAATTAATTTTTTTAAAAGGAAAAAGTAACTCAATGAGCAAAGGATATGAATGAACAATTCCTCAAAGAAGAAATACAAATTATCCATAAATATATGAAGAAATGTCTCAAAGTCAATAGTAGTTAAGGAAACAAAAATTAAAGAACAATGAGATGTCATTTTTCATCTACTGGGCAAAAAATTTAAAGAATAGTAATTTCCAGTTTTGGCAGCTAAAAAAAACAAATGGTGAATTTATGGAATGCTACTATTTCTTTGGAAAGTATTTTGGCACTACCTATTAAAGTTTCTTAAATGCACTGTTCTTTGACACAAGATTCTACCTCCTTGAAAGTGTATCTGTTGAGACAGATTAAGTTATAATGTATATTAAAATAGATATGCCAGAAGCTTAAGCCAATAGAGGTTTATTAGGGCCCCGTTGCAGTAGGTGGACTGGGAAGATTGCTGACTGTAGTCACTTAAAGATCCAGGCTAAGGGGCTTCCCTGGTGGCTCAGTGGTAAAGAATCCATCTTCCAGTGCAGGAGACACAAGTTCGATCCCTGATCTGGGAAGGTCCCACATGGTGGGGAGCAACTAAGCCTGTGTGCCACAACTATTGTGCTCTAGAGCCCGAGAGGGGCAACTACTGAAGCCTGCATGTCTTAGAGTGTGTGCTCTGCAACAGGAGAAGCCATCGCAATGAGAAGCCTGTGCACAGCAAATAGAGAGTGGCCTCCGCTCGACACAACTAGAGAAAAGCCTGCACCTGTGCAGCAATAAAGACCCAGCACAGCCCAAAATTTAAAAATAAATAAATAAAATTTAAAAAACAAAGACCCAGGCTAAGAGGGGCTAGTTCTCAGAAGTGACATTCACCACCTTTGCTCACATTTGCTTGGCTGAAGATGCCATGTGATCATGCGTAACCAAAAGAGACCCAGGAAGGACAATGCTACTATATGCCAAGAAGAAGAGAGCCTTTATGATGATACTTTAAGAATCCATTCTATAGAAATCTATCTGCCTGCAAAACAAACTATGGTAAATTCATATGATGGAATACTGTGTGTGTGTGAGTCACTCAGTCATGTCCGACTTTTTGCCATCCCATGGACTGTAACAGCTCACCAGCCTCCTCTGTCTGTGGAATTCTCCAGGCAAGAATACTGGAGTGGGTTGCCATTTCCTTCTCTAGGGGATCTTCCTGACCCAGGGATCAAACCCAGGTCTTCTACATTGCAGGCAGATTCTTCACCATCTGAGCAACCAGAAAACCTAAGAAAATACTACTCAGCCTTAAATAGGAACAGACGTGGTACACACAGTAACATAGTTGAACCTTGCAAGCATTTGCTAAGTGAAAGAAGTCAAACCCCCAAAACTGTATACAGTAGAATTCCATTTATATAACGATCTGATAAAGGCAAAACTATAGAATGGAGAGGACTTCCTTGGTGGCTCAGTGGTAAAGAACCTGCCTGCCAGTGCAGGAGATGCAGGTTCGATCTCTGCATCTGAAAGATCTCCTGAAGAAGGAAATGGCAACCCACTCCAGTATTCTTGCCTGGAGAATCCCATGGACAGAGGAGCCTGGTGGGCTATAGTCTTATGGGGGTTGCAAAAGAGTTGGACACGACCTAGCAACTAAACACAATAACAAATAGCACAGGATGGAGAACTTATCAGTGGATAAGGATTGGAAGTGGGAGGAAGAACTCCCTGCGAAGAGGCAAGATAAAGAAACTTGGGGAGAGAGAGTGATGGAACTGTTCCCTGGGATGATTTTGATCGTGGATATGACCCAATGTATTTGTCAAAAGGCTTAGAACTAATCATCACAGAAAGCAAAATTTACTGAGTGTAAGCTTAAAAACACATTAAAAAATAAAGAGGTGAATTGTTTTAGTTTCTGTACACAGCTTTTGCTATCAGAGTAGTTTTTAGGGTGGGTGATGCTTAGCAAGTATACAATACATGCATTTCAAATTTGTTCTTACTTTTTTTTTTTTAACTTTTGGCTTCACCCCACAGCATGTGGGATCTTAATTCCTGGACCAGGGACTGAACCCACATCCCCTGCTTTGGAAGTCTGAGTCTTAATCACTGGACTGAAGAGGGAGTCCCCTATTCTTACTGTTAAATTTCTAAATGATTCCAAGTTGAAATTCCAAGAGAGTGCCTTCTCAAGTGGCCCTACCTTTCAGAGAACACTAAATTAAAATGTGAATGAATAGGACCTAGCCAGATTCTTTATAATGTGTGTTATAAGATTTGCTAATTAAAAAAAATAATTGTTTCTTAATTACTTAACATTTGGATTAATCCTTTTTTTCTTCCTTACAAATATTCATTGTCGCTCTCTCCCCGTCGTTTTACAAGGCATCAGATTGTTCATTCATGAGGAATCCTTGTGGGAGTGTTAAAGAACTATGAGGTATGCTCTGTGTGACTATCTCTTGCTAAATAATTTGCATAATTACATGGTTAACTATTCAGTTTACCTTGCCGTGCTCTCCAAAGGAATAATAATGGTAATTTTTTATTATAATCAGCTTTATTCATATTTGTAATAACTCCTCTGAAATATTTCCTCAATTATTTGAATGATGTACATACAAAAAGAATGAATAAAATAATGGAAGTTTTAAGCACCATGGGAGCTATTTTTCAACAAGTGTTCATTTTGGATTCAGTACTCATATATTGTAACACATTTTCATTGATCAATAGCCTTGAAGTATTTTAGTCACTAGCCCAAGTTCACCAAGGTTAATGCAAATATTCCATTTAAAGTGTAGAGGAGGTTGATGACAGGAGCTTGAGATGGGACTCTTTCTTTCCTAATTCATAACATATTATTGTTACCAATAGCATTGAGGGGAAAACCCTGTAGCAACTATTTAAAGGCAAAGAAAAGCATAAACTATGAAAATGGATTCTAAATATGCTGGTGAGTTTCTGACTGATTGAAGCATAAAATGGTTCTGTTTTTAATATAGAATCTAGGATGTAATCTTTAGACTCAACAAGCAATTTTTCATTGCTCTGTTGGGTTTTTTTGACCTCACCGCTTTGCATGTGGGATCTTAGCTCCCCAACCAGGGATCGAACCTGTGCATCCTGCGTTGGAAAGGCAGGGTTAACCACTTGACCATCAGGGAAGTTCCTCAACATGCAAATTTTAGAAATGAGATATGTCTTGGATGGTGAAAGCAAAAAAACATGTATTTGGTCAATTCATTTTGGTAGGTGTACCAGGTTATGTCAGTAGCACCAAAAATTTATCATCTCAAGATTAGGGATAAATTGGGTTAGAGCAAAATTTCAATCTTTCTAGGTCAAATGTTCTCTTTGCTGTTTCCTCTTTGCATCACAGGCACCTTCTCATTCACTTAGATTCAAAGCCACACTATCTCTGACTCATTCTTTTTACTACTTCCTTCACCAGCACCCGGATTTCTCATTAAGTTGCCCCAGTCTTCTCTCTGCAGTATCTTCTGAATGAACCCGTTCCTTGTGAGTGCTCTTCCTGCCACTACAAAATTTATGGCCCTCAGTACTTCTCATCTCTCTGCCTGAAGCTGAGTCTTGCTTTCCTGCCCAATATCTCTGTGGAATCAGATCCTTTATAGACATTTTAGTCCTGATCCTCAGTCTGTCTGTGTAGTTGGTCTCTGTTTCCAAGCCCTTCCTGTGATATTTTATGACTCAGTTCAGTTCAGTTCAGTTCAGTCACTCAGTCATGTCCGACTCTTTGCGATCCCATGAATCGCAGCACGCCAGGCCTTCCTGTCCATCAACAACTCCCGGAGTTCACTCAGACTCGCGTCCATCGAGTCAGTGGTGCCATCCAGCCATCTCATCCTCTGTCGTCCCCTTCTCCTCCTGCCCCCAATCCCTCCCAGCATCAGAGTCTTTTCCAATGAGTCAACTCTTCGCATGAGGTGGCCAAAGTATCGGAGTTTCAGCTTTAGCATCATTCCTTCCAAAGAACACCCAGGACTGATCTCCTTTAGAATAGACTGGCTAGAGCTCCTTGCAGTCCAAGGGACTCTCAAGAATCTTCGCCAACACCACAGTTCAAAAGCATCAATTCTTCGGTGCTCAGCTTTTTTCACAGTCCAACTCTCACATCCATACATGACCACAGGAAAAACCATAGCCTTGACTAGACGGACCTTTGTTGGCCAAGTAATGTCTCTGCTTTTGAATATGCTGTCTAGGTTGGTCATGACTTTCCTTCCAAGGAGTAAGTGTCTTTTAATTTCATGGCTGCAATCACCATCTGCAGTGATTTTGGACCCCCCCAAAATATAGTCTGACACTGTTTCCACTGTTTCCCCGTCTATTTCCCATGAAGTGATGGGACCAGATGCCATGATCTGAGTTTTCTGAATGTTGAGCTTTAAGCCAACATTTTTACTTTCCTCTTTCACTTTCATCAAGAGGCTTTTTAGTTCCTCTTCACTTTCTGCCATAAGGGTGGTGTCATTTGCATATCTGAGGTGATTGATTTTTCTCCCGGCAATCTTGATTGCAGCTTGTGCCTCCTCCAGCCCAGCATTTCTCATGATGTACTCTGCATATAAGTTAAATAAGCAGGGTGACAAGATACAGACTTGACGTACTCCTTTTCCTATTTGGAACCAGTCTGTTGTTCCATGTCCAGTTCTAACTGCTGCTTCCTGACCTGCATCCAAGTTTCTCCCATCTCTTTCTGAATTTCCCACAGTTTATTGTGATCCACACAGTCAAAGGCTTTGGCATAGTCAAGAAAGCAGAAATAGATGTTTTTCTGGAACTTTCTTGCTTTTCCGATGATCCAGTGGATGTTGGCAATTTGATCTCTGGTTCCTCTGCCTTTTCTAAAACCAGCTTGAACATCTGGAAGTTCACGGTTCACGTATTGCTGAAGCCTGGCTTGGAGAATTTTGAGCATTACTTTACTAGTGTGTGAGATGAGTGCAATTATGCGGTAGTTTGAGCATTCTTTAGCATTGCCTTTCTTAAGGATTGGAATGAAAACTGACCTTTTCCAGTCCTGTGGCCACTGCTGAGTTTTCCAAATTTGCTGGCATATTGAGTGCAGCACTTTCACAGATTCATCTTTCAGGACTTGAAATAGCTCCACTGGAATTCCATCACCTCCACTAGCCTTGTTCCTAGTGATGCTTTCTAAGGCCCATTTGACTTCACATTCCAGGATGTCTGGCTCTAGGTGAGTGACCACACCATCATCATTATCTTGGTTGTGAAGATCTTTTTTGTACAGTTTTGTGTATTCTTGCCACTTTTTCTTAATATCTTCTGCTTCTGTTACGTCCATACAATTTCTGTCCTTTATCGAGCCCATCTTTGCATGATATGTTCCCTTGATATCTCTAATTTTCTTGAAGAGATCTCTAATCTTTCCCATTCTGTTGTTTTCCTCTATTTCTTTGCATTGATCACTGAAGAAGGCTTTCTTATCTCTTCTTGCTATTCTTTGGAACTCTGCATTCAGATGCTTATATCTCTCCTTTTCTCCTTTGCTTTTCACTTCTCTTCTTTTCACAGCTATTTGTAAGGCCTCCCCAGACAGCCATTTTGCTCTTTTGCATTTCTGTTCCATGGGGATGGTCTTGATCCCTGTCTCCTGTACAATGTCATGAACCTCCATCCATAGTTCATCAGGCACTCTGTCTATCAGATCTAATCCCTTGAATCTATTTCTCACTTCCACTGTATAATCATAAGGGCTTTGATTTAGGTCATACGTGAATGGTCTAGTGGTTTTCCCTACTTTCTTCAATTTAAGTCTGAATTTGGCAATAAGGAGTTCATGATCTGAGCCACAGTCAGCTCCTGGTCTTGTTTTTGCTGACTGTATAGAGCTTCTCCATCTTTGGTTGCAAAGAATATAATCACTCTGATTTCGATGTTGACCATCTGGTGATGTCCATGTGTAGTCTTCTCTTGTGTTGTTGGAAGAGGGTGTTTGCTATGACCAGTGCGTTCTCTTGGCAAAATTCAATTAAACTTTGCCTTGCTTCATTCTGTATTCCAAGGCCAAATTTTCCTGTTACTCCAGGTGTTTCTTGACTTCCTACTTTTGCATTCCAGTCCCCTATAATGAAAAGGACATCTTTGTTGGGTGTTAGTTCTAAAAGGTCTTGTAGGTCTTCACAGAACAGTTCAACTTCAGCTTCTTCAGCGTTACTGGTTGGGGCATAGACTTGGATTACTGGATTACATTTTATGACTACTTTAGGTAAATATGGCAACACATGGGCCAGATCTCATTTTAAGAAGGTTTTTTTGGGGTCAAGGGCAGGGTGAAACTTTTCCTTTATTCAAGTGGCAGAGAAAAGACACTCTATTTTTTTTTTTTTTTAAGTAGGAAGAAAGATACTGACTTTATTTATTTATTTATTTTTAAGAAAGATATGCAGTAGTATGAAGACTGGATTTGGAGAGAGACTGAACAATCAGAATCAGAAGAGCATTGGGACACTTTGTTGTTGTTGATTAGTCTCTAAGTCATGTCTGACTTTTCTCAACCCCTTGGACTGTAGCCCACCAGGCTCCTCTGTCCATGGGATTCTCCAGGCAAGAATACTGGCATGGGTTGCCATTTCCTCCTCTAGGGGATCTTCCCGACACAGGGATTGAACCCATGTCTTCTGCATTGGTGGGTTGATTCTTTACCACTGAGCCACCAGAGAAGCTCTTTGGGATAGTTTAGGAAAGGTAATGAAGGTCTGAGTTAGCGTGGTTACAGTGAGAAGGGAAAAAAGATCAACTATATAAAGTGTTAAATAGATACAAGGTATAGGATTCTGGAGGAAGGCGTGGCAACCCACTCCAGTATTCTTGCCTGGAGAATCCCATGGACAGAGGAGCCTGGTGGGCTACAGTCCATGGGGTCGCAAAGAGTCGGACAGGACTTGAGTGACCTCACTGTATAGGATTCTAGCAAGGACTGTTTAAGGAAGGTGATGAATAAGGAGAAACCACTCATGACTATGTGGTTTGCGGTGTTAAGTGGTCAAGAGGGTGGAGATGCTGGTAATGGGTGGAGGGAAGAGCAGATGTTGGTGGCATTAGGAAGACTATACATTCGGAGAGACTGGGTTTGCATCTGTTTCTGGTACTTAATTCCATATAACAAATATCTATCTTCATTTCTTTCTGCCTTATTTTGAACATCTCTATTATTGTCGTTGAGTTGCTAAGTGGTGTCCAACTCTTTTTGATCCAGTGGACTGCAGCATCCCAGGCTTCCCTGCCACTCACTGTCTCCAGGAGTTCACTCAAATTCATGCCCATTGAGTCAGGAATCTGCGAATGGTTACTGCAGCCATGAAATAAGAAGACGATTGCTTCTTGGCAGGAAATCTATGACAAACCTAGACAGTGTGTTGAAAAGCAGAAAGCAGACCTTTGTCTGCTGACAAAGGTCCATATAGTCAAGGCTATGGTCTTCCCAGTGGTCACATATGGTTGTGAGAGCTGGACCATAAAGAAGGCAGAGCACCAAAGAACTGATGCCTTCAAACTGAGGTGCTGGAGAAGACTCCTGAGAGTCCCTTGGACAGCAAAAAGATCAAACCAGTCAGTCTTAAGGAAAATCAGTCCTGAACATTCATTGGAAGAACTGATGTTGAAGCTCCAGTATTCTGGTCATCTGATATGAATAGCCAGGTCATTGGAAAAGTCCCTGATGCTGGGAAAGATTGAGGGCAGGAGGAGAAGAGGGCATCACAGGATGAGATGGCTGGATGGCATCACTGGTGCAATGGACATAAACTTGGGCAAATTTCGGGGGGTGGTGAGGGACAGGGAGGCCTGGCGTCCATGGGGTCGCAAAGCGTTGACAAGACTGGGTGGCTGAACAACAGTGCCATCCAACCACCTCGTCCTCTGTCGCCCCCTTCTCTTCCTTCACATCTCTGCGGTGGTTTAGTCACTAAGTCATGTCCAACTCTTGCAATGCCATGGACTATAGCCTGCCAGGTTTCTCTGTCCATGGGATTCTCCAGGCGAGAATACTGGAGTGGGTTGCCATTTCCTTCTCCAGAGGATCTTCCCAACCCAGGAATCAAACCTGAGTCTCCTGCATTGCAGGCAAATTCTTTACCGACTGAGCTATGAGGAAAGCACATCTCTATAATGGAATAAAAATACCTACCTAAACAGGATGCTTAGGAGGACTGAGTGAGTAACTACATGAAAGGCACCAGCCACACAATGAGTTCTGGACCAATACATGGAAGTTATTATTATTCTTGTTATTAGATGGTTACTGTAAGGAAATAAGAGCCATCCTAATTGTTAGTCAGTGGTATGTGGTTGTCTATCTGCACTGGAATGGACGTGATACAGCGTTTATAGGAGGCATTGCCTCATGACCAGGGAAGCTGGATTGACCGGTTGAGTCCAGCCGTCCATGCTTGCCAGGTTGATCTGTCCTTGGGAAGAGTCGTCCAGGAGGTTTCCTCAGTTGATCCGGTTTACTGGTGAGCTGAAGTAATTTGGAAAAAATCCAAGATGAGAAGGGAAATTCAGGGAGACAGGCTGAAGAATCTAGGTGAGAACTATCTGCGGAGCAGTTAAGGAGAACCCCTTAATGGGAGGCTTCATTAAGGTAGAAGCAGATGGGGGTGGGTGGGAGGTGGGTGTGGGGGTTGAGAGTTGGGGCGAAGAGGATCTGCTGGAGTCAGAGCTAGTGCAGTAGACAGGGTGTGGCGTGTGAGCCCGGAGCTGCAGAGGTGGGTGCAATAACCCTAAAAATCGGGAGGTGCCTGGGAAGGGCGGCCCGGGGTGGGGGTGGGGTGGGGAGGTGGAGACATGGGAGGGGCAGGATTGGAAAGGGACAAATGGGAAATTGCTGGGCTTGGTGGGGTGGGGCTCTCCCAATAAATCATCTGCAGTGGCTCCAATTGGCTTGAGTGTCTTTTTCTCTGGCGGCTCTATTATCAGGGCCCTGCCTCCTTTCTCTGTTGTGTTTAATCACTCATGACTCACCCAGGCAGCCAGAAGGCTTCACGCCGCTGGCGGGGTGAGTGGCCCAGAGCAGCTGAGTCTATTTTGCTTGAGCAAACACAGGATTGCACTTCCCTGGGACACGGAGGATGGTTTTGGGAAAGGGACAGACCTGATATCGGGGTGGGACAGAATTATTACTTGAATTAATTATATTCCAAAAATGTGTTGCTCATGAAATGATGCACATACCTAAGTAGTATCTGGAGGTT
Source organism: Budorcas taxicolor (assembly GCF_023091745.1). Taxonomy (NCBI): domain Eukaryota; kingdom Metazoa; phylum Chordata; class Mammalia; order Artiodactyla; family Bovidae; genus Budorcas; species Budorcas taxicolor. The sequence continues at coordinate 26,553,958 of NC_068931.1, forward strand.
TTATGATTAAAGTGTTTGTATTCAGTGTTTATAGCACTATGTGGTTGAAGTGTAAGAAATAGGATAGAAGAGGAGAACCTCTCTGGGGTGAAGAGCGAGGCTTCGGTATAAACTGGAAGTGAAAAAGTGAATGTGTCAGTTGCTCAGTCACGTCCAGCTCTTTGCGACCCCATGAACTGTAGCCTGCCAGGCTTCTCTGTCCCTGTGATTCTCCAGGCAAGATACTGGAGTGTGTAGCCATTCCCTTCTCCAGGGGATCTTCCCAACCCAGGGATCGAACCCATGTCTCCTGTATTGCAGGCAGATTCCTTATCATCTGACCCACCAGGGAAGCCCAATATAAGCTAGAATCCAGTTCAAATCCCAACTCCTCCACTTAGCCATGTGGCTCTAGAGGCGAGTTGCCTAACCCCTTTAGAGGTTCTTTTCCTCACCTGTAGAAAGTGAAAAGTGATACCTATGAAGAGGTGTTATGGGGATTAAATAATGTAGCATAGCCAGACACAGTGCCTAAAAAATGACAGCTCTTGCTGTTTACCTTAGATGCTTTTTCTTATCAGTTATCTCAGATGTCCTTTCAAAATCATTGAGAGAGGAGTGTGATTCCAGTTTCACAGAGGAAGGGCATGTGGCTACACTGGTTACACTATTTGCTGGAATCACAGAGCCGCCTGGTAGCAAGGCTAGCACTAAAATTCGAACCTTTTGACTTCCAAGCCTAGTGCCCTTTGCATATACAATGTACAGACACAAGGAACTAGGAATCAGGACAGCTGCTCAGTATTTACTCAGCTTGACTTCTTAGCACGATGTGAAAATTATCACATGTTCCACTGCTAAGAAAGGAAGTTGTTGAGGCTGAGTTGGGGGTGGCCATTTGGGCTCCACGAGCTTTTTATAGATTCTCTATCCCTGAAGGATCTGAACATCCAGAACAATTTCCCTGCCTCACTTGCAAAGGATGGGGGTGGGTGGGGTGCCTCAGGAGATATGTCTATAATAGAGGCTCCAAAGATGGGCAACTGTGGGAGGAAGCAGGGGTAGGAGCCTTTCTTGCTTCATCGATAATTGTTTTGAAAAGCAGACAGTTGCCTGCAAGTTGCCTGCAGGAATGGAACACGGGTCTCCTTTTCATGAAGTCTGCACTGGAGTTGCTAATGGGTGCTACCAATGCCAGCTCACTGCTTGGCTGCCTTGGCCCTTCCCACTCCCTCTCCTCCTCCCCCTCCCCCCAACCCATCCCTCCTACATGCCCCACCTCCTCCCCCTCAGTGTTGTTTACTTATCAGACCACCCCCTCAAGAGCCCTCCTCCGAGGCAGAGCTCACAGCTTCCCAGTTCAGCACTGTGTCCCCTCATCCTAACTCCAGGCCCAGCAAACAGCTGTGCAGGCTCTCCATAAATATTTGTTGAAAGGGCAAAAGTATGCTCAGAAGTATAATTCTACAGTTTGGGAAGGCAACTTCTCAGGGAAAAAAATGGCATTTATGAGCAGAGCTTTCCAGCAAATTGTATTCAGCCATAATACTACAAGCATGCCTATAATTATCTCTGTATTTCTTGTTTTTGCATGATATTAATTATTTCTGCAAGATCTGAGTGTTTGCACCAATGTACAAAAATGAGCACTCTTAAACATGACAGTAGATGGCTCCTGTTTAAAAGTTCTGACACTTACATTCTAGAATTTAAGGACTTGATTTGGGATCTTCTGTTTTAGAAACAATATACTGTGGAAAGTGAAAGGAAATATTTTACTTCAAAAAAAGGAGAATACGAGCATTTTCTAAGCATAAATTCAATGAACACTGTGTTTGGTCTATACATGATAACATTTATAAATAATTTCAAGACATGTTAAGAAACTGATTTAAAAAGAAACAGGTAGGTAAACTTAGGGCGAAGTGCCTTTCCTGGTTATAGAATATACATTTCCCTAAAATACTCATAATTTGCTAATGTAGATGATTTTACTTCAGAAAAGTATATTTTTAAGACAATGTGTCTGGAATATTACATCTAATGTTGTCAACACTGGTTTCTCTTGCTGTGTATTCTGTATTTTTATGATATCAAACATTCTCACATGGGGAAGCAATAAAGGCATTTTTCTCTGCCAAGCTATAGGTCAAGGCTAATGTAAACAAACTGCCAACTTTTATATAAGAGGTTTCCTGAAGTTTGCAGAGTTTAAAGTTCCAAGACAAATCCCATGGTATCTAGGTGAGGGCTTTTGATACGGATAGAAATCTCTAGGAAGGCATTATGGAATCCCTCAATTATAATGACTGAACCACCACCACCGCCCAGCTGAGAAGTTGCAAAATGCAATAAAGTTATTCCAGATTATCTCAGCCAGCAATCAGGACTTTCTCCTGCATCTAGTGCGACCTTGGAAGACTAGTAGGGCAAGTCTCAACATGGAGGAGGTATGGGCTTGGGTGCTTGAGAATTTTATATAGATGGGTTTGCATAGAAATCATTACTAGCAGGGGAATTTACTTGTAAGTCCAGTGGTTAAGACTCTGTGCTGTCAGTGCAGGGGGCACAGGTTCAATCCCTGGTCAGGGAACTAAGATCTCCCATTCCATGTGGTGTGGCCAAAAGACTAAAAAAGAAGAAGAAAGAAAGGACAGGAAAGAAACCATCACTAGCAGGACACCTGGGAGAGACCTGGAGGCTGATGGCTGCTTCATTCTTCAGAAAATGGGCACAGGCACCGAGCCAGCAATATAACCTGCATTCCTCCATGTAAATGTTAATCACACACCTCAGTCTTGCACTTTATTATTAAATTCTGACACATACATTCCATACATGTGTCAGACGTTTTAGATTTTCTATAGACCAAAAGTTTTGCTTTGGGAAGGATTTTTACAAGGTACATTCAGTAAATTGTACTTTAATTTTGACCAAAGTACTAATTTCATGCCTCAGGATGGGTTTAAATGTGCCAACAGGATCATTTTTGGCTTGGTGTGAGAGGTGGCCTGTTTCTTTGACCTGCCAACCCTGAATTTGTCCCCACGTTGTGAGCTGTGAAATGAAGCCAGTCACTGATGAAAGGAACAAGAGAAGCCAGTTGGAGTCTTGGAAGAAAATCAAATTTTATCTGCTTGTCTCAATCTAAAAGTCCAGTGTCTCATTTCTGAGCTCTTACGAGCAGGGAGGCATTTGGATTTGAAGGATAAAAGACCCAAAAGAGAGAGAAGGATGAGGTGGTGACATCAGAGCTGCTTTAACGTCAAGAGAGGAAATCTTAGATCTGTACCGCAGGGTCAGTGTGCCAGGGAGAACACTTGGAATGGAATTGTCTCTGTTTTCTTTGACATACAATATTATATTAGTTTCAGCTGTATAACGTAATGATTTGATGTTTGTAAGTATTGCACAAGCGATCACTCCAATAAGTCTAGTTAATATCTGTCACTGTACATGGTTATAATTTTTTTTTTCTTATGATATGTTCCAATCAGACCTTAAATGACGAGTCTACAATCTCAGTCATAACCTCTTGACTTGCTTGGGTGTTGTCTTAGAGCCAGGCCACCTCTCCTGGACCCTGCCTCTGCCCTGTTCTCCTCCCTGGTTTCTGATTCATGTGTGTCCTTCTGCAGCTCATTGGAATTGTCTCACTGAGGGCAGTGTATTGCCAAGGTCCGAAGGCAGGTTTGCAATAAGGAAAGTGAGTCTTGTTGAATGACTCTAAAGGAAGCGACTTTGACTTTCATTCAAAGTAAATGAAAAAGTGGAGGCAGAGGAACCAAGATCTTGTAGGCTTTACTTTGATGAAGCTATTAGGGTGAAGAATCCACCTGTCAATGCAGGAGACACAAGGGATGCAGGTTTGATCCCTGGGTCAGGAAGATCCCCTGGAGGAGGAAGTAATAACTCGCTCCAGTATTCTTACCTGGAAAATCCCACGGATAGAGGAGCCTGATGGGCTACAGTCCATGGGGTCACAAAGAGTTGGGCACAATTGAGCGACTGAGCACAGACAACACTCTAAATAAAACTCATGACTATTTCTCTTTTTTATTCTCCATTGTGGGACTGATATATATATAATAGCATTTATTAGCAAAGGAATGGAAGTGGGTTATTCAGGGTGCAAAAGAGTAAAGGTGGAAATAATCTCTGAAGTTTAAGAAATGGTTTAGCAGTCTAAACCATAGACCTGAAAGTCTAGCAGTCCCTATCTAATATTTAATCCACAACCATTAACCAATGGAATAGAATGAAAAGTAAATATGCTCACAGTTCAACTGAAGGGCACAAGAGAGCAGTCCAAACATTTAGACCGTTTTATCACAGGTAATATTTTTAGGTTGAAAGCAATCTAAGAAAGGTAAGATTCTGTACTTCTAAACAGGGATATTTCTTTTGAGTGGTAGTATCTTCATCTGTAGGTTGTGAATTGTATCTTTTCCCAGGATGATAAGTGAGGGAGAGACCAAAGGAAGAAAAGCAGACGTATGTTTCAGTTGAGAGTATGCCAAATACAGTGATTCACGGCGTCCTAATCAGACAGGCATGACCTCTCACTGAAAAAAAAGTTTTACTCCACCCATCCTGGAAACTGTTCTTTGCACAAGCTCAGCATACTGACAACCACTTTCTAGACATGTCACCAAGCTGTTCTGGATTGGCAAGGAAATTATATGAAAATGCTGACCAAGTCAGCTTAAATCATTATATGACTTTACTGCTGGCTCTTGTGATAGATTCAGCTCTGAGTATGGATTTTTTCTTTAATTCAACAACTGATCTCATGTATGTGTGGCTTTTTGATTTGCTCTACATTTTTCTCTACAATTTTATATGAGCCATATGCTTTTGAAGAAAATTGTAAATACGCTTCTAACTGCATTTCTCTTTAATGTCTAATTCTGTAGGGTTACATAGGTTAAGAAAATTCATGACTTAAACGTTTAAGAATCGTGTCATCTATACCTCTCATTTCATAGATGAGCAAAATAGAGGCCATACCTACTATCACATAGGATTGGATTTTTGCTAATACTCTGATTTTTAAGAACAGCATTCTTTTGTGAGTTATATAAAATGAATACACACTACAAATTATTACTAATATCTGCAGAAAGATTAGTCATTTGAGTTTATATTTATGGTTTCCCCAAGATGGCAGTGCTTCTGAATCACCTGAGAAATCAGAAAAACAAAGGAAATAAACAGTTGAGGATCCAACACAGACCGACTGACTCAGGTTGGTAAGGCTGGACCCAGGTACTAGTATATAATGAAAAAACTCTCCGGGTGTTGCTAAAGTGATGAATATGGACCCACTGTTTGAGAAATAGAGGATGTTGAACAGGCAACACTTTGCTTTCCAAGGTGATTCAGCAGAAGGTTGGATAAGACAGCTAAAGTATCTGGCTACTTAAGGAATGCAACTGTAAAATTTTAGTCTGGTGAAACTCCAATAATTTTCAGTTTCAAGCTGATTCTTTCCAGGCTCCTTGTTGTCACTGTGTCATTTCTAGCTTTGGTAAGAGAACCTCTGAGCTTGATGAACAGGCAAGTCCACTTAATTTTCACCAAGGCATTTACAACTGACTCTATCACCAAAATGAATTTTGGAATATTTTAAACTGAGAACTCAGTGTTTGGGCTAAATTCTGAATAAATAACCCAATAGGAATTAATGAATGGTGCATTTTTAAAAATAGTAGTATAAGGATGTCTATGGTTGATTGATGTCTAAGAATAACATTTAAAAACTCAAAAAACAAAAAACAGAAACCACAGCATCTTAGGCCAAATAATTGACTTAATGACATTAGGCAAAATCACAGACCAAGCTTGATGTGTAGAACAGTGGTCCCTAACCTTTTTGGCACCAAGGATTGGTTTTGTGGAAGACAATTTTTCCACGGACTGGTTTGAGGGGGTGGTGGGAGATGGTTTCCGGATGATTCAAGTGCATCACTGTTGTTTGTGCACTTTATTTCTATTAGTATTACATTGTGATATATAATGAAATAATTATGCAACTCACCATACTGCAGAATCAGTGGGAGCTCTGAGCTTATTTTCCTGCAACTAGATGGTCCCATCCAGGCATAATGGGAGATGGTGACAGCAGGGTTTGTGTTCCTATGAGAATCTCATGCCACCCTTGATCCGACAGGAGAGGGAGCTTAGGTAGTAATGTGAGTGATGGGGAGCAGCTGTAAATACAGATGAAACTTCACTCGCTGGCAGCTGCTCGTGCAACCTGGTTCCTAAAAGTCCTTAGGTCAACTGGTACCCGATCCATGCTCCGGGGGATGGGGACAGATAGTGTAGGGAATATATTTCACATAGGATTTTATAAACCCCAGTTTTCTAAGGTCTTTGTCATTTACTTCCTAACTGTGCCCCTGCTCATCACTTCAATGAGCTACATAATTAAAAGACCAGGAAAGATGTTTCTAATGGTGTCACATTTTGCTGATTCAAATAGGCTTCCAAAGACAGTCTTTAGTTATAGGGGACAACTATAGCCTTCTCCCCTTAACACTTTTTCACTTTCCTGGGTGCAACACTTCTGTTCTTCTGAAAATTCATCTTCCTATCCTTTTAAGCCATGCATTCAGAGGGTGGTATTAATCATAATATTCTCACTAAGCTGCAGGGGTTGACACATGGCTTAAGAATATCTGCACAGAGTCCCCTTGAGATTGATTAAAATGAGAATTAAGAGAAGAAAGCCTTCTCACCTCTGCTGTTGAAGGTACGAGACCATCTGCTATGGAAGAATGTGAAGGCAAAGGGAGGGACTGGAAATAGGGTAGGAGGCCTGGCAGGGCTGGAGTCCTTGTCTCGTCATCCCATGAATCTCCTGCCCATCCTGTTCACCCTGCTTCTTTGTTTCGGTGAATCAATACTTTTTTTTTACTTTTGGCTTCAAAACCAGTTTGGACTCCATGTGTGTAATTCGCAGCCAAAAGAGTTTTAAAACAATAAAAAGTCAGAATACCCTTAGGATTTAGGGAAAATTCACTAAATCCTAAGGGTTTAGTGAAAGTCAAAATTATTTGACTTTCTCATAGAATGCACTTGTTGAGTACAGAGGATGGCAGAGACAAATATATTACTGGCTGTTCTCACATAAGTTTTCATTGCTGGCTATTCTCCGGAAAAATAAGAAGCTCAAAACAGCAACAACAAAAGTCGAGAGAGGAACAGTACATATGAGAGTAGATTTCAATAGTTATTACTAAATATATATTTTGTATTTTGCATAAGTGCATATACTTACACACTTCAATTTCCTATAGACTAAATTTAATGCCATATTTTGTATTATTATTTTTAAAAGATATTTGGCCATACCTGCAGCATATGGCAGAGAAGGTAATAGCAACCCACTCCAGTATTATTGCCTCGAAAATCCCATGGACGGAGGAGCCTGGTGGGCTGCAGTCCATGAGGTCGCTAAGAGTCGGACACGACTGAGCTACTTCACTTTCACTTTTCACTTTCATGCATTGGAGAAGGAAATGGAAACCCACTCCAGTGTTCTTGCCTGGAGAACCCCAGGGATGGGGGAGCCTGGTGGGCTGCCATCTATGGGGTCTCACAGAGTCAGATACGACTGAAGCGACTTAGCAGCAGCAGCAGCATATGGGATCTTAGTTCCCTGACCAGGAATTGAACCTGCACCTCTTACATTGAAAGTTCACAACTTGAAGGTTCATATGTAGAAGACTTACTGTAATTAGAAGGTTCTTTCTTATGTTTAATTGAGATTAATCTGAACTGAATTTTTGGCCCCATCTGGTAGTTGGGCCCCTGTCCTCTGCAGGCAGATATATCTGAAGTCTTGCTAGGAGTTACTAAGCTCCTGTCTTCTCATCTTCAGTTCAGTTCAGTCGCTCAGTCATGTCCGACTCTTTGCGACCCCATGGACTGCAGCATGCCAGGCCTCCCTGTCCATCACCAACTCCTGGAGTTTACACAAACTCATGTCCATTGTTGGTGATGCCATTGAATCACCTTATCCTCTGTTGTCCCCTTCTCCTCCTGCCCTCAATCTTTCCCAGTATCAGGGTCTTTTCCAATGAGTCAGTTCTTTGCATTGGAATTTCGGCTTTAGCATCAGTCCTTCCAGTGAATATTCAGGACTGATTCCCTTTAGGATGGACTGGTTGGATCTCCTTTCAGTCCAATGTTCCTCTAAAAAAGGAGTGTTAGGGACCTTGAGAATTCTTGGAATTGTCAGAAAATCCCTGTGCCACTGAGGACTTGATAAGGTGAAGAAGATGCTTCAACTCCTCAACGTTTCTTTAGAATAGAATGGTTCTTAGAAGTTTCTTTTGATGTGATAAAGGGAAAAGGGAAATGAATAAACTGAGAATGAATAGACTGAGACGTGACCTTCTTGAAATATGCCAAGCCCTTCGAGGAGGGTGTGTAGAAGTGGGGGGAAGGAGGCACTTTTACTTGTATTACTGCATTTAAGCCTCATAACAACAATGTAAAGTAGATGACATCATCATTGAGGCTGTCTATTTCCTTTCTTCTAAAGAAAGATCTTTACATGTAGAACTATGCACTGAGGTTGACGTGATCTTAGTGATCATATATGTTCTTACCTAATCCAGAACACTTTTGAAGTTGATGGATATTAATGTTATTATGTTGCAATAAATGGGTAGAGACTAGGACTGTCTGGGGGTTCTGGAACTTGGGGTCACCATAACATAAAGTCACTTCTAAGCCACCAGGAAGTCCTAGCCAAGGGCACTGTAAGTTAGGGACTTGATCATAGTAATTCCATCTTTCGTTTCTAACTTTCATGGGCCCGTCTCCATGCACATTATGAGAAAATATCTTCTTATATCAACATTGACTCAAGAAGTTAAGTGTTTTAATTTGTCCAAGGGATACATTTTCACCTAAATCTGTTTGAGTTCCCAACAAAATTCCAAACAAAAGAGAGCTTCTCGAACTCTCTCAGGACAGTGGATGGGATGGAACTCAGTTCTGCCTGTCATGGTGCCAGCTCACTTTGGGCCTCTCTTTCACTGGGTTTCCCAAGGGTTGAACACGTTGGAGCTGTTTCCTAGCCCTTTTCTCTGTCCTGTACAATTGCTATCAGTACACATCTCAGGAAAAAGGTGAAATTAGTATTCATAGAATCCATTTGAGATTCCTGATGAAAGATGATTTGATAGTATAAGATATTATTATCATTATTATTAACAGACCCTGGGATTGTATCCTTAGGGTTATTTGTGACACTCTGTCAACATGAACACCATCTGAAGCAATGAACCTCAAATATCCACTTGGTAGTATCTTCTAATGACTTTCATTATTTTGCATCAGCAAATGCTTAGTCAATTCATAATGAGAAATGCTCTGTGTGATCGTTACTTAACAAGAAACTAAAACTTGTTCTACGTGCACAGATAGACTGAATCATATTTTGAATTGGGATAAGCACTAAGAATACAAGTAGAAACTTGTTCAATTATATGCCTTGGAAGATCCAACTCTCAAAGAGAACTAGACACTGAAGTTGTCAGCATTATCCCAAATGATTCAAGGTTGGATAAGCCAAATTAATAGAATCTTGTCCAGTTTTACTTCATGCCTGTGTGTGTGTGCACGGTAAGTCACTTCAGTTGGTCCAACTCTGTGTGACCCTATGGACTGTGCTCTCTTTCAAAACTTAACAAGTCTCACAGGGAGCTCAAATCTGGTGCTCTGTGATAACCTAGTGACTCAGGGTTGGATGGAGTGGAAGGTGGAAGGGAGGTTCAAGAAGAGGGAGATACATATGCCTATAGCTGATTCATGTTGCTATATGGCAGAAGCTAACACAATATTATAAAGTGATCATCCTCCAATTAAAAATAAATAAAATTTTTAAAAATGTGTATCTTAAAAGGAATGCTGTCACTTTATGTTAAACTAAAGAATAAGTTGAAGATGATTATATTCTATCCAGTTATTATGCAAATTAAAGATGTAAAATTATAAAATTCAATGTGGAAAAATGATTTGACTCTTCAGTTGATCTCTTTTTCTTAGCTCCCATCAGTGTGCAGATCTGGAGCATCATTCTTTGGCTCAGTTATATTTAGGATGATCTGAAGTGTCCTGGTACTAGATTAAATGGTAGAATTATATATTGCTTAATGTCGCAACAGACATTTATGTTTATGGACATTTTTTTATTGCTTGGCATTTGAAAATACATTTTAATCCACAAAATCAACATCAGAATACTTGATCCCAAGGATGTACTATGAGATACTTAACACAACCATTTCTTACATAAGTGACAAAAGATGCTTTTGACCACCTACGTGAGTGCGGTGTGCTCAGTCATGTCTGACTTTTTGCGACCCCATGGACTGGAGCCTGCCAGGCTCCTCTGGCCTTGGGATTTCCCAGGCAAGAATACTGGAGTGGGTTGCCATTTCCTTCTCCATTAGAGCAACTACAAATACTAGTAAAAGATATTATAATAGGAGACTAATGGGTTTTTGATTTTGTAAAGTTCTTTACTTATAGATTTGTTAAGGTTAGGTTAGGTTAGTTATACTATACTAATCTTTTTGAGGTATACCTTTGGGTCTCTTTCATAGGAAAAGAGATTTTTTGCATTTTCCAATCTGTTTATTTGCTACATCAAGGGAACACTTGAGTTCTAAGGTGGACAAGCTCATCATTTATGTTGGGGTTCTGTACCCAAGAGGGCTTCCCTAGTGGCTCAGCGGTAAAAACTCACCTGCCAATGTGAGATGTGGGTTTGATCCCTGGGTCGGAAGTATCCCCTGGAGAAGAGAATGGTACCCACTCCAGTATTCTTGCTTGGAGTATCCCATGGAGAGAGGAGCCTGGCCGGCTACAGTCCATGAGGTCACAAAGAGTCAAACACAACTGAAGTGACTTAGCACACAAGCGCCCAGGACTGTAGAATCTAGGTAAAGGGACCCACCTTGCAGTTATTTCAGTGCTTAGACACTCAGTCGTGTCTGACTGTTTGTAACACTATGGACTGTAGCCTGCCAGGCTCCCCTGCCCAAGAGGATTCTCCAGGCAAGAATACTGGAGTGGGTTGCCACGCCCTCCTCCAGGAGATCTTTCTAACCCAGGTACTGAACCCAGGTCTCCTGCAATGCAGGCAGTTTCTTTACCATCTGAGCCCCCAGGGAAGCCCCACTGCTGACCAACATGAAAAACTCACCAGCAAAAAGCGGTCAAGCAGTGGTTTGCAACCTGCAGTTTGACATGCTGCCTGTGGTTCTTGCTAAAAGTGCATTTTCCTTGATTCCGCCCCCTCCCCCCACCCCAGGACACAGTCATCTGATCTGGAACCAGATCAGGAATATCAGGTTTGCTGAGCACCTGGGTGTTTCCCAATGCTTGTAATCCAGATCCAGAACACGCCTGCAGGTTATCAGTGACTAGAACAGCAGCTGGAAATGTAAGACGGGTGTGGCTAAGGTAGCAACAGAATGTGTCTCATAGCCTGGTCCAGCCAGGGTGGAGATCCGCAGGGATAGAACAACCAAAACTGTAACCTTTCATTTTCTGTCATTTCACTTCCTTTTCTATCAGCTCCTCCTCCAAATCCACCCCACAGGCCCTTCAGATGAGACCCAATTTCTCTTCATTTTTCTAGGATAACTGCTAGGAATTTACAGTAAATTCCTTCCAAAGGAAGTGCTTTCACCGTAAGAGGATACTTGTGAAACATATTCTTCATCAACTGCTCCACTATTTATTAGAGAAGTTTTGTGTAATGGTTGAAGCCAGGATTGCTGGCTTGGTGTTCAGTCGCTCAGTCATGTCAGACTCTTTGCGACCCCATGGACTGCAGCACACCAGGCTTCCCTGTCCATCACCAACTCCTGGAGTTTGCTCAGACTTATGTACATTGAGTCGGTGATGCCATCCAATCGTCTCATCCTCTGTTGTCCCCTTCTCCTCCTGCCTTCAATCTTTCCCAGCATCAGGGTCTCTTCAAACGCGTCCGTTCTTTGCATCAGGTAGCCAAAGTTTAAAACAGCACCAAGAAAATGTTAAGGTGGAAAGAGTTTTACTTATTATTTGTTATATTTAAGTCAGTGGACCAGTTTTCGGGGCCTAAATACCCGGTGTGAAACCAGTACGGTTTTGAGTCTTGGATTTAAGGAAAGAAGTTTTCTTTTTACTAATCTTTAGGAACCATTGGCTCCTCTCTATAAACATAAATAAATCCATACTTAGGCATAATAACCAACTTAAAGAAAACAGGGGAGAACTGTGAAAATAAGTGAGATATCTGTGAATGAAGTTGAGTGTCTCCTATCAGTGTGTAAAACAGTAATAAAGAATTCTTTCAAAAGATACACAGAAAGCCATTTGACAGAATTTGCCAGTTATTCCTAATAACCTTACTGTAATATTTTTAACTGAGGAAGATAAAAACATTTCCTTAACTTTTGCTAAATTCACCCAGCTTAACCTGTGAACTCATATTTGTCTGTTCCATTGCCTTATCCATGTCCCTACTGGTGGTTGACCATCCTTATGAGGTAATCTTGGCATCTGAACCCAAACCTTTGTCTTAGGAGAAAAATGCCCTTGTTCAAGGATATACTTTGATAAGTTTGTTGACATGAAGTGAGGACTTGAAGTAAGACTGGGAAGAGTTAAGGAAACAAACCTCAAAAACGGATAAACCATTCTACATTAGAAGTAAAGCGGAATTTAGAGGGGAATAGAGAAGAGATCAGAGCAGAAAATAGAAAAGGAAAGAATAGAAAGCAGAGAATAGAGAGAGGGAATTCAGGCATGACCATATGGGTTGGAGCCAGAGAATGACAAAAGCTATCAGGCATTTGAGTAAATCCCAGGATTTTAAGAAGAAGCATTTTTTAATCTTGTAAATGTTTGTATTCTTGTTTTTGCTTCCTAGCTTCTCCTACCCACTCCCTCATCTCTCCAAACCTCCAGCAAACCCTGGTGTGCCTGTGCAGTTCTGTCAGGGGTGGCACTGTGGTCAGTAAAAGGCTGGGACAATGTGGCTGCCTGGACACTGACTCACAGAAAGCATGGCCAGGGAGCTCCACGTGCTGAAGAGCAGAAAATCACTTTAAGTCTGTGGATCAGCGGAGGGATGTGGAGGCGCAGCTGCAGGGTCGCCCTGACTCAGGAGGGGGCAGTGCCGCCTTCTTGCTTCCCAATTTGATCAGTTTTGTAGATCCATAATATTCCAACAATGGACGGAGGAGCCTGGTAAGCTGCAGTCCATAGGGTCACTAAGAGTCAGACATGACTGAGCGACTTCACTTTCACTTTTCACTCTCGTGCATTGCAGAAGGAAATGGCAATCCACTCCAGTGTTCTTGCCTGGAGAATCCCGGGGGCGGGGGTGGGAGGGTGGGGCGTGGAGCCTGGTGGGCTGCCTTCTATGGGTCGCACAGAGTCGGACACAACTGACGCGACTTAGCAGCAGCAGCAATATTACAACAAGTATAATAAGATAATATTCCAACAAGCATAATATCCACAACAGAAAAGGAGATAGAAATTTAGAAAAATTGGAAGGGAATAGAGAAAAATTATTGCTGTTTGCACATAACATTTTAATCAACATATTGGTGGTGGTGGTTTAGTCGCTAAGTCGTGTCCAACTCTTGTGATCCCATGGACTGTAGCCTGCCAGGCTCCTCTGTCCAGGGATTCTCCAGGCAAAATACTGGAGTGGGTTGCCATTTCCTTCTCCAGGGGATCTTCCTGACTCAGGAATCAAACCCGGGTCTCCTGCATTGCAGGCAATCAACATATTACCGTGCGTCAAATTAGTAAACAACCAATAGAGAGTTGTGTATTGGTGCTTCATGGGAACCTCTGTGAAATGAGTCTTTATAATTTATTTTTTAGAAACATTTATAGTAGGCTGACTACAGTTCCAATATAGAATACAGGGTTACTCATTCTTATAAATTCTTTTGCCTTGTTTATGGGGTTTGAGTTTAACCCTCAAGGTATTGTGAACTCTAAATACAGGGTCTTGCTAAGTCGAAATGAATGCCCAGAAACTAAGCAACACCAGCTAGTATTTCCATCTTAGTGGACAGTGGAAAAAATTATTTAAAATATATTTGTTAAAATGAATGATAAGGAAAAGGAATATGTAAATCAATATATTTGGGATATAAATGATGATTAAAATCTCTCTCTCACACACATACACACACGCACACACACACAGCATCCAGGAGATACCTGTGTGTGAAATAGACAAAGGAGCTCTTCCTTTTGGCAGATACAGCTTCACACCAGGGTATACAGTTGATGTGAGGAGACCACGTCAGCTTCCACCTCCTACTCACCCTTCCCCAGCTCCCTCTACTCAGAGATCAACCCAAACAAACATATGCAGCAGATTTGTGGAAAGAGAACTTAAAAGTAACCATAAGAATAAAATATAGTATGGTTAGAGATGACTTGAATAAGATATATGCATCATCCATATGAAAAAAATTCAAAACATTACTGATACATATAAAATAATAAATTGAGAGTCATAGCTTGTGACTAAATTGGAAGATTAAATATTTTAAACACATCAACTGTTCATGCAAATATTGACAGATTTTGGAAACTCCGACTAAAATACTGTGTTCTGCAGCAGAGGTCTGGTGAATGTAAAAGATGTTTTTAGATTAGAAAACTCTTAAAAAATTTTTTTTATTGATTAATTTATTTTTATTAGAGGATAATTGGTTTTCAGTATTTTTTAATTTCTATTTTAATTTTTTTATTATGAGTGAATCTGAAATTTATTTATTAGTTTACTTTAAAATGATTTTCATTGGAGTATAGTTGATTTACAATGCTGTGTTTCAGGTATACAGCAAACTGAGTCAGTTATAAATATACATATATCCACTGATTTTTAGATTCTTTTCCCCTGTAGGTATTATAGAGTACTGAGTGGGCTTCCCTGATGGTTCAAGCAGGTAAAGAATCTGCCTGCAATACAGGAGACACGGGTTCATTACTTGGGTTGAGAAGATCCCCTAGAGGAGGAAATGGCAACCCATTCCAGTATTCTTGCCTGAAAAAAGCCCATGAACAAGGTCACAATCAGTTACAACTGAATGATTAAACAGACAGAACAGACAGAACTGAGTACAGTTCCCTGTGCTTTACAGTGAGTCCTTACCAGTTATCTATTTTATTTTATTCACTAGTGAAGTCACTCAGTTGTGTCCGACTCTTTGTGACCCCATGGACTGTAGCCTACCAGGCTCCTCTGTCTATGGGATTTTCCAGGCAATAGTACTGGAGTGGATTGCCATTCCCTTGACCCTTAATTGACCACAACACAATCCCACAGAAATATTCATCCTCTTCAGCTCTCCAAGTCTCTATAACTGCCTTCGAAATGGAGAAATTTTATAAGCAGTAGGGAAAGGAGAAAGGAGGCTGAAAGCGTGAGTATTTATGACAAATAGATTGACACTATTCAGATGATATGATGGAACAAATGCTAGCAGATGGGTCTAGATGTCATTGCTTACTTTTGCCACTATTATCACTATTACCATCATCTTTCATTCTGAATTTCTCCAATCTTCTAATCTTGTGTTTTTGACAACTCTGACCAGTTAGCCTAGCCATTCATCCCCGCCCAGGAGTTCATGAATATCCCTGATTCAGGCTCCTTCTTCCTCTATACAAAGTGAAAAACCAAGTACACTGCTCTTGGCCTTGCCCTTTGGGAGGATTTCCCTTCACCAGCGTGGCCACCCCTGAGTGGGGTTGTAATGTGGCCGCAGTCCTCCTCCAGCTGGCTCTGACATACTGCGCTGACTCAGCTGTGAGCCAGGAGCTTTTATTTCTAATCTTGTTTTTGTTTCCCTGCTTCATCTGTGGATCATAATTAATGCCCATGAGGTTATCTGTGTTAGCTGGGGAAGAGACAAGAATACAAAGGAAATAGGTGCCACAAGAGTCAGGGCCACCTAATCATATCATGTACTTGTGTCTTCTGGGCCTTCTTGGGACCCATCCCAAAATTTCAATTTCCATCAGGTAATAAAATTTTCATGTTCTCACAGGTAAGACCAAGGTCTTATTTCTAGGTTATTGATGAAAAGATTCAGTTGCAGGGTCCTTCCTCAAAGAGATCCAATTTACCCTTCGATGAATGGACTCTGGGTCTATAAGCTCTCTTACATCTGAAAAATGGATGCTGCTGCTGCTGCTGCTAAGTCGCTTCAGTCGTGCCCGACTCTGTGCGACCCCATAGACGGCAGCCCACATTCCCCATAGACAGGGAATCCCCGTCCCTGGGATTCTCCAGGCAAGAACACTGGAGTGGGTGAAAAATGGATGAGGGACCATGAATTTTCTGTCCTGATGACTATCAGTCTTTTGCTCACCATCTTTTGATGAAGCAGTATTTTGACTGATTATCTACTTCCACTCTGAGAACAACACAAACTGTGGTCCATTACCACAAATACCAGTTTCTGCAGACCTTAATAACTGTCATTCCAGCCTTGCCACTCACTGTAATAACTGTGTCAAACTTACCTCTGGCCTCTGCCGTTCTGGAATGTCATTACCATAGAGGTAATGGTGGCAGCATCTATTACAGTAAACTCCAGCCAATAGAGGACAACCACTGTCAGTCTCAAAGAGGCCAGTATCCTTGTACCAGCACAGTCCTTTTTCCCTTGTTTAAGTAGTGCCGTGTAGGCCTTGGGACTTCCCAGATGGCGCTGGGGTAAAGAACCCACCTACCAATGCAGGAGACATAAGAGACGCAGGTTTGATCCCTGGGTCAGGAAGGTCCCTTGGAGGAGGGCATGGCAACCACTCCAGTATTCTTCCACCCTATGGACAGAGGAGCCTGGTGGGCTACAGTCCATGAGGTCTCACAGAGTCCGACATGACTGATCATGAGCACTATGTATGCCTTCTCAAGGACATAATCAGATAGTGGATTCTACCATCTCACATAACACATTTGTTAAAATATTCCCACCTCGCAAACCTTCTAATCCTCAAACTTCAGCATTGCCACTTCATTTACTGTAGGTCATTTCCATATCCAAATTCCAGGGAATATTCTCAGCAGCATATTAGGAATGACTCCAACAGTTCTTGCAGACATTAAATCCTGAGGCACAAAGGAATATTCTCATATCAAATAATTCTTCCTTGAGTGAAGTAGCAAAGTGTTTGCTCAGTCATGTCTGACTCTTTGTGACCACATGGACTGTAGCCCACCAGGCTCTTCTGTCCATGAAATTTTCCAGGCAACAGTACTGGAGCAGATAGCCATTCCCTTCTCCAGAGGATCTTCCTGACCCAGGGATTGAACCTGGGTCTCTGGCATTGCAGGCAGATTCTTTACAGTCTGAACTTTTCTTAACCAACTTTATATCCTACCTTCTAAAGCACAAGATCTATTCCTACATGTGATCTCAAAGTTCCTACCAGTATAGACAGACAAGCTCTTTCAGTTCCTTTGGTGTGTTAGCTATTTCTCCCCAGAGCAGAGATTATATTTCTCCATAAAGCCCTGTAATACCTGTGATACTCAATCTTGTATGTCAACTTGGCTAGGCTATGGTGTCAGTTGTTTGGCCAAACACCAGTCTAGATGTTGTTATGAAGGTATATTTTAGTTGTAAATTGTCAGTAGACTTGAAATAAAGCATATTACCCTCCACAACGTGGGCAATCCTCATCCAATCCATTGAAGGACTTAAGAGTGAAGACAAAGTTTCCTTGAAACAAAAGAAATTCTCCTCAAGACTGCAACATAAAAATCCCCACCTGAGTTTCTAGTTTGTTCTTCAGCAGGTTTTGGACTCATGTTGAACACTTTCATAAATTTGCAGCTTGCTGGCCTACTGTATAGATTTCCAGGTTGGCAGACCTCACAATCATCCAGATCAATTTCTTAAAATAGACCTCTTTTTCTCTTTCAATCTGCATACACACACACAGTGTTTGATATATGTTTTTTCTGTTGGTTCTGATTCTCTGAAAACTCTAACCCAAAACCCAAACTTGATCATAGGTTTGAAGGCAATGAGACGAAAATGGGTAGATTTGGAAAGAGAACGCTTATTCCCAGGAAGGCCCATTCATCTTAAAGTTTTTTTTTCTAGGGATACTATATTATCTATTGTCTTGGCTTGGGTTCTCTTAGAAGCAGAGCCTGAGGCAACGTAGGCTCTTAAACACAGGTTATTTATTTGAGAAGTAACCCTAGGAAGAGTAAAGCGTGGGAGAGAGAAAAATAGGGGAGGAAGAACCAGTACACGGGGACATTACTGGGTTGATCAACACTGTAGGTGACTGACCCTCAATCCCATGTCAGTTTCTGAGAGGCCTTATGAAATGTCCACGAAAACTTTTGAGAATAAAAAGGAGAACTACTTCTCCAGCAGTCTGTGTCCTCCGTTGTTTAAGATTGTGCATACTTGGGCATCATATGTATTTGCTTTTGTTGTTCCGTCACTAAGGCATATCCTAATCTCTGCAACCCCATCGACTGCAGCATGCCAGGCTTCCCTGTCCTTCACTATCTTCCAGAGTTTGCTCAAATTCATGTCCATTGAGTCGGTGATGGTATCTAACCATCTCATCCTTTGCCACCCTCTTCTCCTTTTACCTTCAATCTTTCCTAGCATCAGGGTATTTTACAATGAGTCCACTCTTCACATCAAGTGGCCAAAGTATTGGAGCTTCAACTTTAGCATCAGTCTTTCCAATGAATATTCAGGGTTGATTTCCTTTAGGATTGACTGGTTGGATCTCCTTGCTGTCCAAGGGACTCTCAAGAGTCTTCTCCAACACCACAATTCAAAAGCATCAATTCCTTGATGCTCAGCCTTCTCTGGTCCAACTCTCACATCCGTACATGACCACTGCAAAAACCACAGCTTTGACTATACGGACCTTTGTCAGCGAAGTGATGTCTCTGCTTTTTAATATGTTATTTTTGTCATGGCTTTCCTTCCAAGGAGCAAGTGTCTTTTAATTTTGTGTGTATTTACTAATCCCATAATGAACCTTGGAGCTTGTCACCCAGAGCCACTGGAGGGGTAAGATAGTAACCCAAACCTTCTGTTCTCTGACTTTATAACCAATTTCCTGGAATTCAATCCACTCCCTTTCTTACTTTTATTTTACCAGTTTTCCAACTTGTAATAGTTTTACCCCCAATTTCTAATCTTTGATTCTTACATTTTGTCCATTCCACAGGGCTCTACTACTTTCTAGTAGGTTCAAATCTTATCTCCATGACTTGCTGGCGCTCTGACTTTAAACTCTCTAGGCCTCAGTTTTCTTGTCTCTAAAAATGGGATAATAACAGTACCAACTTTATAAAATTGTTACGAGCATGGTTTGAGATAATGCACGTAGAGCATTTAGCAAGGTCTGATACATAGAAACTAGTCAATAAATGACAGCTAGTATGACTATGATGGTAATTATAATAATGATGGTGGTATTTGTCTAGGTCAGGTACTACAGTTCATCATTTACTCTTTCACCTTCTGACCCTTGGGTTTCTGCTGGTCCTAACCAATAAATGTCAAATTTGAATTTATGGTTTCTTCATCTTAGTTGGACTTTTCAAGTATAATTACCAAAAAAGTAAGATTAGGGCTCATACTTATTCATCTTCTTAAGCTTTAGCTACTTTTTCTACACAGTCATATTGTGCCCACTCAGTCAAGTCCAACTCTTTGCTACCCCATGGACTGTAACCCACCAGGCTCCTCTGTCCATGGAATTTTCCAGGCAGAGTACTGGAGTGGGTTGCCATTTCCTCCTCCAAGGGATCTTCCCAACCCAGGGATCAAACTTGCATTTCCTGCATTGCAGGCAAATTCTTTACTGCTGAGCCATCATGGAAGACCTTTCTACACAGTGGTCATTGCAAAGGCTTGCCCTTTGCAGTTGACTTTCATTACCTCACTTCTTTTTTGTTGTTGTTGTTTTTGAGTGATGTTTTTATTTATTTTGAGCAGAAATTTAAATCAAGACGAAGATCTCAAAACCATCCTCTATGGCATCTTCATCCATTCGCCCCTCCTTTCCTTGAAGCTCAGAAGGCACTCTGTATCATTATCTTAATCTAAGAGTTCAACATTTGGTCTTGCTTCATTGATCAATGAACCTATGTGCCAGGCAGTGTATGAGACTCTGTCCCAAGAGCACTTGTAACCCACTGACTTTCCATCTCTGCTCTGCCACTTTCTACTAGTGTAACATCTGGGGAGTTATTTGGCTACTGGGTTTCTCAGCTTAACCTCTATGAAAATAATAATAATTATCACATTGGGTGGTTGTGAGAAGAAGTTAATGTCTGTGAAGTGCTCAGAATAGGACCTAGAACGTCATATAAGCTATATCAGCAATAGTTATTATTGGAACCTCCCTAACAGTCTAATGGTTAAGACTTCATCCACACTCCCAATTCAGGGGACGCAGGTTCAATCCCTAGTCGGGGAACTAAGATCCCTCATGCCGCACAGTGAGGCCAAAAAATGCAAGCTATTACTCTTCTTGATGCAGGGAACACATCTGTTGAGAAACTTCGCGGGAGGCAATGCAAAGGTGAGGGATCTCCTCTCCCTGCCTTCTGGCATGTGAGCTCGGAGTTTAGACTCCCTTTCCTGGGGATTTGATACTTGAGCAAGGGAAACAGAGGCTGAGAAGATATTCCTGGCTGTATCAGAGGCTTTGAAAGCCTGTGAGGACGACAGTGTTGTGTCCTGTCACTGCAGGGGCCATCCTAGGCAGAGGCATCCTGTAATAGGGTCTTCACTGTGTTTTCTCAGAGTGATGTCTCCCTGGCTCTTCCCAGTTTTCTGAACCTGATTCATTAGCTTTTGTGCTGATTCTGTCATGTATGTCTTATTACTTCATCAAATTCCTTTTCTGTGATATTAACTGGTGTTCATTTTGCTTGTCTGAAGCCAGGAATCCTGACAGCTTACAGGGATCACTGCTGAATCTTAAAACTCTCTCTTCCTTTGGGAAGACAGCTTTCCTTCGTTATTGTTCCATCACTCATTTGTGTCTGACTCTCTGCGACCTCATGGACTGAAGGTCGCCAGGCTTCTCTGTCCTGCACTGTCTCCCGGAGTTTGCTCGAACTCATGCCCGTTGAGCCGGTGATGCCATCCAACCATCTCATCCTCTTTCGTCCCCTTCTTCTCCTGCCCTCAATCTCTCCCAGCATCAGGGTCTTTTCCAATGAGTCGGCTCTTTACATCAAGTGGCCAAAGTATTGGAGTTTCAGCATCAGTCCTTCCAATGAATGTTCAGGGTTGATTTCCTTTGGGACTGATGGGTTTGATCTCCTTGCTGTCCAAAGGACTCTCAAGAGTCTTCAGCACCACAGGTCAAAATTATCTGGTCTTTGACAGCCTAAATTCGTCTCCGAGAAAGGAATGTAATGCATGAGACACACTGTGTGTTCCACCCTCGAGCTCTTAGCCTTGCCTTCTCTTGTTTCTTTCCCAGATCTGCATGTTTCCTGGCTGACTTAATACAGATACAAAGAGCATCTTGCCTCCTGATCGTACAGTTTTTTTGCCATGTCACTTCCATTTCCCCATCACACAGGTTTGGAGTGACTCTAAGTCCTGAATAAATTATTCCTCAGAAAATGTCATTTTATGACATTTAAAACACACTGGCAAGGATTATAAGCAGAATCTAAATACAGATACTTTCATGTTGTACACAGAGCATAACTGGGAGTTTATATCTTATGTTGTTATACTATCTTTAGTAGACTTGTAGTTTATAACAGTAGGAGTCATCTTTTTGAAGTAAATTCTCCCAAGAAGCCTAGCAGCTACTTTATTGGAATGATTTCCTAGATAAGTTTCCTAAGAATATTGTTTGACTCTTTTATTAATGCAATTCCACTAAGTTGCTAAGCTAAAACTAGAGTTTAATATTTAATATCCTCAATAAAATAAAAAGAAATCAAATGATTTTTATTAAAATGTTCTCTCTCATACAAATGAAGAGGTCAAAAATGAAAACAAAAACAGAAACTCTGCAACCTTATATCAGAATGCTGTTTGCTGTGAAATGTACTTACCTTTAGATTTATATATGAATATTTGAGGGACTCTCCTGGTGGGCCAGCGGTGAAGACTTTGCTTTCTAATGCAGGAGGTGGGGGCTTGATTCCTGGTCAGGAAGCTAAGATATCACCTGCTTCCCAACTCACAAACCAAAGTATAAAAAAGAAACAATGTTGTAACAAATTCAATATTTAATCCAGGTGACTGCAAATTTCACAAATTAAGCAATTCATGTGCAAAAAAATGTTTTAACTCAAAGCACACAAGCATAAGAGGCAAACCTACCCTTTAAAAGACTAAATGGCTAAATGACATTACCTATTATGCCAAATGGGGTTTTCCTGGTGGCTCAGACTGTAAAGAATCCACATACAATTCAGGAGACTCAGGTTTGATCCCTGGGTCCAAAAGATCCCCTGGATAAGGGCATGGCAATCCACTGCAGTATTCTTGCCTGGAGAATTCCATGGACAGAGGAGTCTGGTGGGGTACAGTCCATGGGGTGGCAAAGAGTCAGACACGACTGAATCGACTTAGCATGAGCACATAATGCTAAATGAGAGCATTATTCCAGGAGTTCAGCCGTGTTTCCGATCTCTCCTCTTCCTTTTTCTTCTATCTTTACCTCTCTCCTTTTTATGCTTGCAAATAATTTATTTACTTATTTGGCTGTGCTGGCATGTGGGATCTTCGATCTCTGTTGCAGCACGTGGGATCATTCGAACTCTTAGTTACAGTGTGTGGGATCTAGTTCTCTGACCAGAGCTGGAACCTGGGCCCCCTGCATTGGAAGCACAGAGGGAACCACCAGGGAAGTCCGCTGCTTGAAAATAATTTTTAGGACTCTGTAACAGATTTTTCGGTAAGGAATTCCAAACTCAGAATACAAAAGCCTGTTAATTTTTCCTGAAGGAACAAGAGAAATAGTCTATTCATCATAAGCTTCCCTCCCCCGCCCCCCCCTCCCGCTCCAGGGAAACCCCAGCACCAGGGGAAGGGGCAAAATCTGTGTGCTGGACGCTGCTGGACTCTGTGGATACGATGATCAGCAAGACTCCTGGGGCCTTGCCCTAATGGAGGGCACATTCTAATGGAGAAGACAGACAAAGAGACAAAGATAGATGAGGTACAGTGTGCAATCGTAATAACTGCTAGGAAGGAAGCAAAGAAGGGACTGGCAGAGAAAGTCACTGCGATCGTGGGATCTGCCCTCAGGTGGCCAGGAGAAGCTCTCTGAGAGGAAGACATAAGCTGATTCATGGCTTCCCAGGTGGTAAGGAACCCACCTGCAAAGCAGGAGTCTCAGGTTGGATTCCTGGGTCAGGAGGATCCCCCAGAGAAGGAAATGGCAACCCGCTCCAGTTTCTTGCTTGGGAAATCCTATAGACAGAGGAGCCTGGAGGGCTACAGTCCATGAGGTCACAAAAGAGTGGGACATGACTGAGCGACTAAACCACCACCACCATGGAAAGGGGGATGAATCAGGAGTGAACTAACTGCTGAGGAGGAATTCCAGACAGAAGGAGAGGGCGTGGCTAAGTCAAGGCAAGAATGACGACTTACTGGTGTGGTCTCATGGGGACCAATTAATTTCTTAACACCTAATCCTGTCATTTTCTTTTTTATTCAACAAAAATTTATTTGTTTCTCTGTGGGAGGCATAATTCTAGCCAATGGGACTAAACAGTCCCTGAACAGAAAGAATTTATTGTCCAGGAAGGAAAACTTGCCAGTCAACTGGAAATGACTAATCAGAGTAAAAGGAGGCTTTCTATGAGACACACATCCAGTACCAATTCATGTGGGGGTAATGAACCAGGAAAGGTTTGCCTACACAGGTAACATCCAAGCAGACACCTGGGCATAAGGGGAATTATATGTCATTAACGGGGTGTGTAAACACAGGGAGTGAAATTGTCTCCTTTCATTGGGTTGGAAGAGTTGAATGAATGACTTCAACATCTCTATGGTTGAATTGTGTTCCCCCCATATTCATATGGGCTTCTCCAGTGACTCAGCAGTAAAGAATCCACCTGCAATGCAGGAGCTGCAGGGAACGTGGGTTGATCCCTGGGTCGGGACGATCCCCTGGAGGAGCACATGGCAACCCACTCCAGTATTCTCACCTGGAGAATCCATAGACAGAGGAGCCTGGTGGGGTACAGTCCATAGGGTCACAAAGAGTTGGACATGACTGAAGTGACTTAGCACGCACAGGAATATTTATATGCTGAG
The DNA here is from genome assembly GCF_023091745.1 of Budorcas taxicolor. NCBI lineage: Eukaryota > Metazoa > Chordata > Mammalia > Artiodactyla > Bovidae > Budorcas > Budorcas taxicolor. The sequence continues at coordinate 26,578,284 of NC_068931.1, forward strand.
GACTGGTACCTCAGAATGTGACCTTACGTGGGATCAGGGTCATAGCATATGCCCATTAGCTAAAATGAGGCTATTATTATGGGCCCTAATCCAATATAATTGGTATCTTATAAAAAATGGGACATTTGGACACAGGGACACATAAAAAGGGAAGGTAATGTGAAGGGGCATGTGAAAAGACAGTCATCTCTAATCCAGGGAGACAGGACTGGAACAGATCCTTCCCCCTGGAAAAAACACTTTGCTCACATCTTGCGAACAATGAGATAGTAAATTTCTGTTGTTTAAGTCACCCGGTTTGTGATATTTTGTTACAGCAGCCCTACTAAGCGAATATAAACATAAACTAGGAAATACCTACATGATTGTCTTAAATGAAAGGAATATACAGAAACGAACATACAGAAAGTATATGTGTTATGCATATGCGCTCATTTGTGTCCAACTCTTTTCAACCCCATGGACTGTAGCCCACCAAACTCCTCTGTCCATGGAATTTTCCAGGCAAGAATATTGGAGTAGGTTGCCATTTACTTCTCAAGGGATTTTCCTGACCCAGGAACTGAATCCAAGTCTCTTGAATTTCCTGCATTGGCAGGCAGATTCTTTACCATTGCACCATCTGGGAAGCCGCAGAATGTACATATGTTCACCTATAACTTGGTAATGTATCCTAAAAGTGCACACATGCAAACAAAAATATTACACCTTTGGGAGAAAACATTTGTGAAAGATGTATCTGATAAAAGACTGGCAGCCAAAAATATACAAAGAATGTTTCAAAATTCAGCAGTAAAAAAACAAACAAGTCAACTAAAAAATGGGCCAAAGAACCTGAGTCCTCATCAAATATGATGTGTGTGTGTGTGTGTGTGTGTGTGTGTGTGTGTGTGTGTGTTAGTCATTCAGTCCTGTCCAACTCTTTGCAACCCCATGGACTGTAGCCTGCCAGGCTCCTCTGTCCACAGGATTCTCCAGGCAAGAACACTGCAGTGGGTTGCCATTACCTTCTCCAGATGATATACAGATGGCAAATAAGCATATGAAAATATGCTTCACATCATGTCATCAGGGAAACGCAAACTGAAATAACAATGAGATACCACTGCACACCTATTAGAACGGCTAAAATCTGGAACACTGACACCACTAAATGCTTACAAGGATGTGGAATAAAAGGAAAACAAAATGATAACAGCTGTTTTAAAGGCAGCTTGACAGTTTCTTTCCCAGTGGCACAGCTGTAAAGAACCAGTCTGCCAAAGCAGGAGACACAGGTTCAATCCCTGTGTCAGGAAGATCCCCTGGAGAAGAAAATGGCAACCCACTCCATTATTCTTGCCTGGAAAATCTCATGGACAGAGGAGCCTGGTGGGCTACAGTCCATAGGATCATACAGAGTTGGACACAACAGAAGTGCCTCCAGCATGCGTAAATGTTCTATCCCTTGGACAAAGGAACCTGGTGGGCTACAGTCTGTGGGTTGCAAAGAGTCTGACACAACTGAGTGACTAAACAACAACAACAAGCATACTCATATGATCCAGCAATAGTATCTCTGTATTTACCTAAGAGAACCGAAAATTTATGTCCACCCAAAAACCTGCACACAGATATTTATAGCACTTTTATTCACCATTGCCAAAACTTAGGAGAAACCAAGATGTCCTTCAGCAGTCAAATGGACTCACCAATTGCAATACGTTCAGACAATGGAATATTAATTAGCGCTAAAAAGAAATGAGCTGTCAAGTCATGAAGACAATGAAGAGACTTAAACGTATATTACTAAATGAAAGAAGCCAATTTGAAAAGGTTCCACCCTGTATAATTCCAACTATATGACATTCTGGAAAAGGCAACATCGTGGAGACAGTAAAATGATCAGTGGTCCGCAAAGGTTGGGATGGGGAGGAAGGATGAATAGGTGGAACACAGCCTAATTTTAGGGTAGGTAAACTATTCTGTACAGTACTATAATGGAGGCTACATGTACCTTCACCAAACCCATACAGTATATACCACAGAAATAAACTCTAATGTGAACTCTGGACATTGGATAACAATGATGTATCAGTGTGCCATCAGTTGTAATAAATGTTCCATTCTGGTGGGGATGTTGCAAATAGGGGAAGGGGTAGGAGGTATGTGGGAACTCTTTGTCCTTTCCTCTCAATGTTGTTGTGACCCTAAACCTGCTCTAAAAATAAGGTCGGGGCTTCCCTGGTGGTCCAGTGGCTAAGACTCCGCCTTTCTAATGCTCGGGGTGTAGGTTCAAGCCCTGACTGCAGAACTAGGATCCCGCATTTCACACAAACGAAAAAACTTTTTTAAAAAGGTTTACTTTAAAAAATGCTGTACATTGTTTCATAGAGCCCTTTAATTAGAATATACAGAGTATGTGAAAGCAAGCTAAATCTTCCTAATTTGGTAAATACAAAGCATGACATTTCTCTTGACTGTTCAAAGAAAACCTTTATAGGTAAATCTGCAGCTTCGTATCTTGTTCTTGATAACTACCTTAGTTCTATGTTTTATTGCATAAGTAACACTTGGGATTCACAACCAGTCTAAACTGGAAATTTTAAAGAAATATTTTTTTTTTTAAAAGAAAGTTTTCTCCAATAATATTGATCTTAGCCATGAGCCACTTTTTATTTATTTTAATGTTCATTGGACCTTATTAAAATTAAAGAAGAAAATTTTATCTATAAGACCGAGTAATGAAAATAAAGAGAAAATTCTTAAATAGCAAGCAGATATTTGTATACATAGGGTAGCATGTGTGTGTGAATGGAGCTTCCTTCCCAACCCCAGTTAGTGATGAAAGTGTTAGTCGATTCCTCTGTGATTCCATGGACTGCAGCTTGCCAGGCTCCTCTGTCCATGGAATTTCCCAGGCAAGAATACTGGAGTGAGTTGCTATGTATGCTCTGGTTTAAATTGTTTGGGGAATGAGTGAGATGTCCTTAGAGATTTTAAATACTCAGAATATGCATGGAAGTAAATCCACTTTTTCTTCCTCTCTACCTTCCATTTCTCTATTTAAAAATTAATACATGAAATGACAAGAGGAAGAAATAGACTCATTTCTTTGTAGTCATCGAAACACTCAGAAGTGCCCCAAATTTGCAACCTTTTATTTTAAATTTCTAAAGATATCCACAAATTGGACAAAAGGCATTTCTTGTGAAAAGTTCGTTAGTTCTTGTTAGAGGAGGATTCTCTTAGCTTATTTAGATTGGCCAGTGGTCCTCACTCTTGGCAGCACATTAAAATCACCTGGAAGGATATCTTTGTTTTGTTTCTTTGTTTATTTAAGTATCTGAGCTCAAATCCCAGAGATTTGGATTTAATTGGCCTGGAGTGGGACCTAGACATCAGTAATTTTTTTTTTTTTTAATTTTATAACTGGTTGAAGTTGAGAACCCCTGACCTAAGCAGTGTTTCTCCTCCTTGGCTAGTTATCAGAATCACCAGGGGCAACTGTTAAAACTGTAGCTTCCTTGGTCACTCCCTCAAGAATCTGATTCCTTAAGTCTGAAGTGGACCAAAGGAATCTGTGCTTTTAACAAGCACCCTCGGTGTTTGATAATCAGCCAAGTTTGAGAAACACAGGAGACGTCCAATAAAAATGCTAAACAAGCTCAACTGGTCTGTTTTTTGTTTGATGACAAAATTCCCTCCAATCCATCCTACTGCTGCCTGTCATTGAAAAAAGAAAGTTTCTCTTTTAAAATTTTCTACCTTTTCCTTGCATAGGTGTTTGTGCACGTGTGTTTGGTTTAACTAACCATCCATCCCTTTCAGAGCATTCAAGGACCAATTCGCAATATTCACTTTATGCACACACAGTCACAGATGCCCACAATATAAATAAAACTAAATAGCGGCAAAATATTTGTGTATTTTTAATCACCCAAAACACTGGAAAGAGTTTTTTAAACGATATTTTTCTTTAGGGAAAATTGCTTTGCAATCAGATGCTACTTTCTTCACTGACTGAATCACCATGTTCTATCCACATGAATTTGGGATTCTTAAATGACATTCTCAGAGTCTGACATTGAATATAGAATGCATACGATCAAGCGCTTTCCTTCAAGTCCCCCCTGTCAGAACACCTAGTCCTCATCCTCCTTTGGGAGGTAATACCTGGTGTCTCATCTGGTAAAGAATCTGCCTGCAGTGCAGGAGACCTGGGTTCAATCCCTGGGTTGGGAAGATCCCCTGGAGAAGGGAATGGCAACCCACTCCAGTGTTCTGGCCTGGAGAATTCCATGAACAGAGGAGCCTGGCAAGCTGCAGTCCATGGAATCACAGAGAAATCGACTAACACTTTCATCACTAACTGGGGTTGGGAAGGAAGCTCCATTCTGCTGACTAGACTTTTCAAGTGACTCTGCCCAGTGAGATTCTGTAAAAGGTGTTTCTTGTTAGACAGGTGCCTTTCAGCCAGGACTCAAATTGCAACTAAGTTTCTGGGGTGGGGTGAGAAGGAAGGAATTCTGTCTATATTTTCATAGTTTAAATGTTATAAGCAGCATTCTAATTTATAGTATCTATTAAGCACATTTGTACTTCTTAAATCAGCATGGAGTTCTAGAAGTACGCATTTCACAGAGAAAGACTTCTTTGAAACTTGTATTCAGGAAATAAAGCTCAAGTTTATTGAGGTTTCAAGCTTGCTGCTTCAAGCATGCTAGGATTTCCAGATTTAACAGACAAACAAAAATGAATAGAACAGCATCATTACCAATGAAAATAATGACAAAATAAAGGGGCAAGAACCCACAGAGTTTCTTTCTCTATTTTCCTTTTTTGCTGAACTCTTTGCTTTTACCTGTGGCTGTTTTTCACTTGAATCTTCAAGCCCTCTGTAGTTAGATTTTTTACTTAGAAACCAAAATGTTTATTTTGTTTTAATTCTTTACAAGAAGGTGAAACATATTGATATATTTTCTTTCATTATTTTCCCCCCTCACAATCGAAAATAGAGTAAGACTATCCTAGTCTAAAAATAAAACAAATAAAATAAATAATCAATGTTATCCCTGTTGGTTGTTTAACAATAAATTCTCCAGAAAAATAAATTTTTGAAAAAATGTTCTGATTTAGAGCCTATGGTGTTTGCCATGGGGTAAATACTCCCACCATTGTTGATTTCAAGCTACCAACGTGATGTCTCTGAGAGCAGATTTTGGAAGAGATGTACATAGTTCGGTATAAAGAACCAGGACACATGCCTTCCATGCATCCCTGGCGGTAATGTTATGAGCATTTATTCATTTAATTTAATCCATTATAACCTAATAAAGTGGAAGAAGAAACTTAAAATCAGTTGAGTCTGGGTTTTGGTCTAGCTACTTACTAGCCATGTGAAAGGAACTTCATTCTCTCTGATCCTGAGTCCTTCTGACTAATGTATTTAAAGCTTTCTCTATAACCATCTCCTTTTGAATGTTATCTGTTTCTCAGCATGTTTCAAAACAAGTGTAAAGTATGTCATGTTGCTAGCGTGTACTTTGATATGGTGTAATGAAAATGGCACTTTTACTGCAATTTAATCATGGGAAAAACATCAGACAAATCCCGTAGGACACACAGTCTCTGACCAGTACTCTTGAAAACTGTCAAGGTCATCGAAAGCAAGGACAATGTAAGAGACTACTATAGTCAAGAAGAACGTAAGAAGATGCATTTACTGAATGTTGTATGATATGACATCTGCCTCCTGATGGGAGGCTAGAACAGGAAAAGGAATCAAAATAAAAGCTAAAGAAAAATCTGAATAAAGTATGGACTTTAGTTAATAATAATGTATCAATCTTGGCTCACCAATTATAAGAAATGTATCACAATAATGTAAGATAATAGTAGGAGAAAGTGAGTGCAGAGTGTCTAGGAAGTTTGTACTCTTCTTGAAAATTTTCTAGAAGATTGAAACTGTTCTAAAACATAACAACAAGAAAAACAACAAAAAAATTCAAGTGTAAGATTTTCCCTGTGGGATAAATATTTGGAAAAACTATTATATAGTATCACCACTGAATCCTCTCTTCTATAGGATGGAAATTCCCAGTTTCTTTAATGATCCTTTACGTGTTACATCTTCAAGTTCCTCCATCCTGGGAGTTTCTCATCATTTCCTGAATAAGCGTTGTTCTTCACACTGTTTTTGGTTTTGGTTATAAACTTCTCTGAAGATTGTTCTTCCTTCGGATCACTTTAGTTGCTTAACTTCACTTCATCTTTCAAGAGCCACTCAGACAGCGCCTCCTTCTTTATGACGCACCGAATCTAACGCGCTGCTTTCCTATCCACCGTGCCAAGTGACTTTCTCTTCTCTGTACTCTCATGACATTTGTTCATAGTTCCGATTACATCAGGCAGTGTGATAATTTTTCTCATCCGTCTCTTTTTTTCACACCTTAAGAAGAGGCCATGTCTGTAATCCTGGAAAACCTAGAAAAGCACCAGATACAAAGAAGGGGCGTGCTAATTATCAGTTGGTAAAGTTGGTCCTACCTGTACTAGCCAGTAACGCTAATCCATTTTGGTCAGTCCTCTGTTCAGATTTACAGTTGTCGCTGGGTATCCAAGGGGAACTGGTTCCAAGATGCCCGACTCACACCACTGAGGATACAAAAATCTGTGGATGTTCAAGTCGCTTATATAAAATGACATAGGACAATTGGGTCTTGATAGCCACAGGTTGGAATCCAAGGCAGGTAACTGCAACCCTGGGCAGGGGCACCGTGTCCACGTGCCTCTTTTAGATCAGATGTTCTGCATCCTCTTTTTGCTAATCTAATTCCTATCTTTCAATTCTCCATTTACAAGATACACTTTCTTTCTGAACCTCCGTTTCACTTACAGTTAGTGAGGCACCATTAACTAGTTTATCCTTGTTTTAATACACACTTACTTTGATTTCAGGACCATTTTCTTGGTCTGTGCTTGAAGTCCGTGGTCTAGGCTTGAAGAACATGCTGGTATCTATGCTTGGTCACCTAATACTGGCTAAGATGTTCTGGTTTTCTGATTATTCCACTCTTCTGTGAATGTCCTTCCTCTGAATGCTGGAAAACTGAAATCCTGACCAATATTTAGCATGTGCTCATGTATTTCATGGGGCTTCCCTGGTGGCTCAGACAGTAAAGAATTTGCCTGCAATGTGGGACACCCAGGTTTGATCCCTGGGTTGGGAAGATCCTCTGGAGAAGAGAATGGGACCCCACCGTAGTATTTTTGCCTGGAGAATTCCGTGAATAGAGGAGCTTCATGGGTTACAGTCCATGAGATTGCAAAGAGTCAAACATGACTGGGAACTAACACTTTCTTTCTTTCGTATATTTCTTGTTCTGTTCTCTCTTCGAAACACAGGCATTTTGTCTACTTCACAGCATTGTAAGCATTTTTTAGGGCATAATTGTTTTCCCCTACAAATTTTGTTTTTCTCACATTCCCAGGCAGTGTGAGACACATCACTTCAATTCAGTTCAGTTCAGTTGCTCAGTCGTGTCCGACTCTTTGCAGTCCCATGAACTGCAGCACGCCAGGCCTCCCTGTCCATCACCAACTCCCGGAGTCCAACCAAAGCCATGTCCATTAACTCGGTGATGCCATCCAACCATCTCATCCTCTGTCATCCCTTTCTCCTCCTGCCTTCAATCTTTCCCAGCATCGGGGTCTTTTCCAATGAGTCAGCTCTTCGCATCAGGTGGCCAAAGTATTGGAGTTTCAGCTTCAACATCAGTCCTTCCAATAGACACATAGCAAATCCTTATTGATAAATAGGGGTCTTATTCTAATTCACACTGTCTGACGACCTGACAAAATACTGGGCCCATTCCAATATGAATCCAAACTCTGGGAGTTAAGTCTGGGAGTTCCTACGGTCAGTGCTTTCTAGACTCACTTTCCCTAAATTATTCCAGGGCTGGAGAATTGTATGTTACCAATTGATTGCAGAAGCATCTACAATGCAACAGTAATTTGAGTCCAGTGGCTAATTGAGGCTATTTCATAAAGGGAGTATGCTTTAAAAGGTGTGGTTTCTTTCGTTTAATGTTAATCACTCTTAATCCGTTTATATAAAGGAATGTGTTTACACAGTTAATACAAACATAAAGTGTAGATGTGTATTTTTAATATAACTTAGTCCACAAATATTCATGGGGCACTATCTTCCCTTTCTCCATCAATCACTATTTTATGCATTATATATTCTATGAGTTAAAAATTCTTATATAAGAATTTTAATGTGTTAAAATTTTAAGGTGTTAATGAAAGTAACACCATCAGGGGTTCAGCAAAACAGACGACAGAATTCTTTTCTTTCTGAATAAAGGTAAAATAGCAAAAGAGTCAGCACAATAGTTGAGACCAAGTTGAGATAAAGCCGAGTTCTTTCACTGTACCTGAGACCTCTGATCAGTCTCAAGAGAAGCACAGTGGGCAGCCAGGCACATCTTCAAAGTACAAATATTTTCAGAAACAGTCTAGTTCAAATGTGTATAGGGAAACTTTTACTAAAACTTTTTACTAAAAACTTTTAATAAAACACTTAACAAAGTGTTTCTCTGTTCACGCGGGAGAACATGTTGTGTTTGATCATGCACAGCAGTTTCTGTTTCCCATTCTCATTATCTTCCTGTATATGACTCAGGATGTAAAGAATCCACCTGCCAATGCAGCAGAATTGGGTTTCATCCCTGGGTGAAGAAGATCCCTTACAGAAGGAAATGGCAACCCACCACTGTGTTCTTGCCTGGGAGATCCCACCATGGACAGAGGAGCCTACTGGGCAGCAGTCCATGCAGTTGCGAAGAGTTAGACACTGCTATGGCAATGGCACCCCACTCCAGTACGCTTGACTGGAAAATCCTGTGGACGGAGGAGCCTGGTAGGCTGCAGTCCATGGGGTTGCTGAGAGCTGGACACAAATCAGTGACTTCACTTTCACTTTCACTTTCATGCATTGGAGAAGGAAATGGCAACCCACTCCAGTGTTCTTGCCTGGAGAATCCCAGGGATGGCGGAGCCTGATGGGCTGCTGTCTATGGGGTTGCACAGAGTCGGACACGACTGAAGCGACTTAGCAGCAAGCAACTAAATAACACTACATATAAGAAATAGCCGCAGTTCATAGCAACCCTTAAGGACCAACAATTTAATCCCTCTTCTTTACTCTTTGAGCCTTAAGCAGCAGCAGGACCACTGATTTGATGATTTGACAGTCTGTTTGTTCAGTTAACCTTAGATAAGAACAAATTCTTACGGGCATTTCATGAAACACTGTACAAAATCTGATCAATAGAGATTTATTTTTATGACATCCAAAACAAGCTACAAGAACCTTAGGGAATGGGTTTTACTTTTAGTTCAAGAATGAAAGAAATTAGAAATGGTTCCATTGAGTATGAATCACATTTGCTATAGAAACGACAACACATATTTCAATCTAGCCAAAAATCAATTTATAAAGCTCTGAGTGAGTTCATGGTTGTTACTTCAGAAAATATCAGTAGTTTCTTAGGGAAGATTAGTGTTTCAATGGACTTATAAGGCAGAAATACTTTTGCAGTCAATGGGTTCTGTTGACTCAATCACAAAGTTACAAAAGGCTAGAAATTAAGTCTAAAAACTTTCTCATCTCAAGAAGCTCCATTGAAGAAAGTCTTTTAATTATTAACTTGTTTGGTATGTTCTATAGTTTCAAATATGTGCCAATACATAAAAAAGAACATAGGCATTATAAAAAAAAAAAAACTACAATGGCTTGGTAGTTGTGAAAAGTGCTATACATCATGATTAGGTAAATAATTCAAATTAAAATTAAAACTTTTTTTACTTAGTAACATAGAAAGATTTTTAGTGATATGATAACTTTGACCCTGGTGAGAGTGTTTACTGTTGCATTCACTGTCAGTAAGAATGTACATAGATAGCATCACTCATTATTAGAGAAATGCAAATCAAAACCACAATGAGGTATTATCTCATGCTGGTCAGAATGGCTGCCATCAAAAAGACTACAAAAAAATAAATGCTGGTGTGGAGAAAAGGGAACCCTTTTGCTCTGTTGGTGGGAATGCAAATTGTACAGCCACTGTGGAAAACAGTGTGGAGATTCCTTAAAAACCTGGAAATATAACTGCCATACAACCCAGCAATCTCACTGCTGGGGGATTGCTCCCACACATGGAGGAAACTAGAACTGAAAGACACGTGTACCCCAATGCTCATTGTAGCACTGTTTACAACAGCTAGGACTTGGAAGCAACCTAGATGTCCACTGGGAGGCGGATGGATAAGGGAATATTATTACTCAGCTATAAAAAAAGAACGCATTTCAGTCAGTTCTAAAGAGGTGGATGAAACTGGAGCCTATTATTCAGAGTGAAGTAAGTCAGAAAGAGAAACACCAATGCAGTATATTAACTCACATATATGGAATTTAGAAAGATGGTAATGACGATCCTATATGCAAGGCAGCAGAAGAGACACAGATGTAAAGAACAGACTTTTGGACTATGTGGGAGAAGGCAAGGGTGGGATGATTTGAGAGAATAGCATTTAAACATGTATATTACCATATGTAAAATAGACGACCAGTGCAAGTTCAATGCATGAAGCAGTGTTCTCAAAGCCAGTGCTCTGGGACAACCCAGACAGATGGGGTGGGGAGGGCGGTGGGAAGGGAGTTCAGGATGGGGGGACACATGTGCACCCATGGCCGATTCATATCAATGTATGGCAAAAATCAACACAGTATTGTAAAGTAATTATCCTCCAATTAAAATTAATTAATTAATTTTAAAAAAGAAAACCAGGTTGACAAAATTAGGAAAAAAAAAAAGAATGTACATGGGTACTCTGCTTTTGTGACACAAGTTGATCTTATATACTAAAAGCTATTAAGTCCCATTAAATTAAATATTTTTGATCTAGAACTTTGTAGGACTTTGTAGGACTTGTAGGACTCTATCTTGAAAAGATGCTCCTAAATCTAGAGAGAGCCATCCCAGATAGCACCAGTGGTAAAGAACCCGCTTGCCAATGCAGGAGATAAGAGATGCAGCTTTGATCCCTGGGTTGGGAAGATCCCCTGGAGGAGGAAATGGCAACCCACTCCAGTATTCTTGCCAGGAGAATCCCATGTACAGAGAAGCCTGGTGGGCTATAGTCCATAGGATTGTAAAGAGTCAGACACAACTGAAGCAACTTAGCAAACAAATCTAGAGAAGGGGTGCATCTGTCAAGATGGTCTTTATAACCATAAAAATAAAAAATTAAATGACAGATACCCAATATTAAGGAGTTGGGTAAATCAATCATAAATCATTTATTTGAAGAAGTTTAATACAGTCACTGATAAATCTATGTAGGACTTATGACATAGGACAAATGTTTGTTTTATTTTATTAAGTGGACAAAGCATGCTATGTAATTATATTTATAGCACAGTGTAACAATGTTAAAAAATTCTATATACAGAAACTGGACTGGAGTATATACCCTGGAAGATTCCCTTTAGATCATAGGTGAAGATTCCCTTCCTCATTTTCTATCTTAACAAAGTTTAGGTAGGGAATATATACTTTTATGTTTAAAAATCAACATTTAAAAACATGATTTTTAATATGTAATATGAATAACTGACAATAAAATTCCATCTGTTATTTTAAAATACTTTTTAAAAACTTAATTTTGAAAACTAGCACTGAAAGTAATAATTGGAGGAAATATCAGAAAGAGTATAAAAGTCTAAAATATTCATTGTGTTTCTTTCACCAGGATGAAGTACTTTAATTTTCAAAACTGATAGTAGACTGTAAGCTTCATGAGGGCAGAGATGGTGTTTTTTTCCAGCTTGCATTCAGCAGCACCATGAGTAGTGCTTAGGAAACAGAAGGTGTTAATAAATGATTGATGAATAATCCACTGACATGGTTGAAATGAGAATAAAGAAAAGGTCAGTTTACTGGGCATCATATAATTTGTTTTTCCAGGTACTTTTTTCTGTCAATAGCTGACAATTGTCTTGGAGCAAGATCTTCCTCACCACTTCTTGCCCATGTGCTCTGGCCTTCCCTTGAGTTTAGCCTTTGGGGCAAGATTCTCCAGTGGGATTGTGTTTACTCCAACTAGTAAAAATGAGACATGTTCTTTCAACTATGGATTACTGAACAACTGACTGTAGTCTGAGAGTTTCTGGTTACCATCTTTGGTTCTGCACTGAGAAAACTGAATGATAGTGAAACCAACAGAAAGTCAGAGCTAAGAGATGGAGAGAACCAATAGCTTTATTTATTCACTTATTTTTGGCTGCGCTGGGTCTTTACTGTGGTTCACAGGCTTTTCACTGTGGTGGCTTCTCTTGTTGAAGAACACAGACTTCAGGCCCATGGGCTTCAGTAGTTGTGATGTGCGAGCTCAGGTTCGGCATTTTACCCAGCTCACATTTTACCCAGATAAATGTGACACAAAGGCTTAGTTGCTGTGAAGCATGTGAAATCTTCCTGGACCAGGGATCAAACTGGTGTCCCCTGCATTGGCAGGCAGATTCTTAACCCCTGGGCCTCCAGGGAAGTCCGAGACAGCCAGTATCTTGGTGATATCATTTGATCGCTTGGGTTGAACTATGCTTGAATCCAGGACATCCCTGGACTCCCCAATTACATGACTTAACAAATGCCTTTATCCTCAATAATTTTGTTTTGTTTTGTTTCTCTTAAGCCAATTTAAGTTGGGTGTGTGTGCTGAATAGAGAGAGTTCTAAATTATGCAGATATTTATGCTGATGTTTCTTTTCATAAGTCTGCCAACAATTTTGATGATAATGGGAAGTGGTCATTTTTCATAAAATTAGTCAGTACTCTCTGCAAACAGCCTTAAGAAATCATTCCTTAGTAATTGTCAATAGCTATGAGTTACTTCTAATTTTTAGTAACATTTTACCCAGATAAAAGTCCATGAGTTCACTGGAATTGTAGGGACTTTCCATGGCACACTGGATCTCTGAGAACCAGATGGCTTCTACAGTTAACTTCTTTTTAACTCCTTTATACATTTCTAATCTTCCACATTAAGCCCACACACTCTGTGTTACTCCTGTAGTTTCTGTTTTCTTCAGTCCTATACACTTAACCTAAATATGCTTTGTGAGGGCATCATTAACATGTAAAGCATTCCTACCAGTCCAAAGTCTTTCAGAATAAACTGGGTAGCCTGATACAGATAATATTTTATGAGCAAGAGGCTATTTTGAGGCCTAGATTTTATTCATAAGCAGCACTTTCTGCAAGTGAGCTGTGAATAAATATCTTTTATGAAAACTGTCACGTGCTTCTATAAGACACATTCTTTGAAATTCATAGAAAGGCATGTATTCTTGACACTTCTTAAACTAAAAACTAAAGAACTGCAAAGGTCAGGTGGATCTTTAAACTTAAATCTTTCTCTGTGTGAGAAATAAATAAATCTAAACAAATAAATCTATGGTGGAAAGCAAAATATGCAATATATACATATTTTAAATTAATTCTTTTCTTTTACAGGAGTTTCTCTGTTAAGCATGTAATCCTTATCTTTCTTAATTTCTCTCTAAATCATTAAGATATTTAATATTTGTTAAAGTGCCTCTTTTTAACCTATGTGCTGTGCTATGATTTTGAACTAAAAGAGAATACATTTGTGTTCTGCTCCACAAAGTATGCCTTTTTGAATAGTAGGATTTCATCTTCTTTTCTTTCTGTATATGGTGCTAATCGTCTAGCAGGAATCAGAGCCCAGTATACAAACCTTTAAATATTTCTTCAATGAATCTATCTGCTTATATATCTTTAGATAGCATTTTCAAGGGACCTTGGATTTGCAATAATTTAGTGTGTATTTCATTTAAAATTTAGTCTCTGATTTTTTATTACACTCCTGGGCAATTATATGGTATAAAACATTAGTACTTGCTATGAACCAGACAGTGTTCAAAGTGTTCTATGTAATATCATATTTACCCTCATAATAGCCTAAATTAGCAGCTATTATTACCCCCATTTTACTATGAAGAGATTGAGGCACAAAAGGTTAAGTGACTTACCTAATGGCATATTGTGACTAAATAGCAAAGCCAGGAGTTGAAGCCAGAGTCTAAGCTCTTAACCACCGTACTACACTATCAGTCAGTTATGTTGTTAATTCAAACACAGATTAAAAGAAACAAAATACATCAAATGTACACATAAATATAAAATAGAGCTCTTTTTGAAAAACCTGATGGCAGGAAATTGAAAGGGATAAGTTTTGCTTTCATTTAACTTGATTTTAAGGTAATTGATTTATTATAATTTATTTTATTATAAAATAACTTGTTTTCATATAAAGTACTTAATTTTTTAAGGAAAATTTTGTGCATAAGTAGCAAATACAGGGAAAATATTGTTGATGTGGTAAATTTACAAACCAATGATTCAGAATTAGCCTTTTAAAAAGTTTTTAAAATTACTTTCAAGAAAGAGTTAATTGGAGGAAAAACAAAAACCATGTAGCAGGCAGGCTAAAAGAAGTAGAATTAAAAAAAAAAAAAGATTCCAGAACCATGGAGAAGATTCTGGATTAACTTGAATTTAGCGATAAATGCCTTGCATCTCTTCTACAGGTCATACATGCTAATTTTTTCAGTATCACCAATTTAATTTTTGCAATGCATGCTTCCCCATTTCAATGGAGAATGTCAAACATAGGAAGATGCAATTATGACTGCATTAATTGGAAAATATAACCCAACTTTCCAGGATTCAAGAGTTGAAGAACTTTAGTCGTTGAATTCAGGAATATATATGTAATTAAATATACGTTTATTATCTAAATCTATACTTAGATAATTATGCTTAAAATACACAGAATTTCAGTTGAATTTACACATATCAGTTCAGTTCAGTTCATTTCAGTCGCTCAGTCGTGTCCGACTCTTTGCGACCCCATGAATCGCAGCACGCCAGGCCTCCTTGTCCATCACCATCTCCCGGAGTTCACTCAGACTCATGTCCATCCAGTCCGTGATGCCATCCAGCCATCTCATCCTGGGTCGTCCCCTTCTCCTCCTGCCCCCAATCTCTCCCAGCATCAGAGTCTTTTCCACCTCTTCACATGAGGTGTCCAAAGTACTGGAGCTTCAGCTTTGGTAATTATTCTTGTTTCTACATTTTCATTCTTTTCTTCCAAAACATCAAATATAAAATTTGCCAATTGAAATGATTTTATTTTCTTAGTGAAAATCAATTGCAACACAGATTCAGAATATATATTTATTGGTGATTTTATCTTTGGCAATAACGGACTACAAAATATCATTCAGTTCTTTTTCCAGGACCTTTTATTTTCCAGTTATATTATTATTTCCATCTCTATATAGTCTGTCAGATTATCAAAAGAAAATCTTTAATTTTTCCTTTCTCTGAAGCATGGAGATTGAACTGTACCTTTTTTTTTCTTTTGAGGTAGAAATATAAGTAACAAGAGCAAGAAGACTAATTTCAAGTATATGTCTCTGTTAGTTGATCAGTCATGGTCAACTTGTGATCCCACAGTCACGACCCCATGG
This sequence comes from Budorcas taxicolor, assembly GCF_023091745.1. Lineage (NCBI taxonomy): Eukaryota > Metazoa > Chordata > Mammalia > Artiodactyla > Bovidae > Budorcas > Budorcas taxicolor. The sequence continues at coordinate 26,593,891 of NC_068931.1, forward strand.
TCTATAACCCACCAGGCTCCTCTGTCCATGGGATTCTCCAGGCAAGCATACTGGAGTGGGTACCCATTCCCTTCTCCAGGGGATCCTCCCAAAACAGGGGTTGAATCTGGATCTCCTTCATTACAGGCAGATTCTTTACCATCTGAGCCACCAGGGAAGCTCAATTTCAGGTATAAACATTTATAAAGTAAGTAGTTGAATAGCCATTTTACTTTGCCTATAGAAAGACCCTCATAAAAGAGGCCAGATGCCCATAGTATTCTAGAATAATTGACTGCAATTAAGAGGTATAGCATATATCTGCTTCTGAATACATTTCACTGGTTTCAAACTGGCTTATCGTTCAACAAGACAGAATTCTCACATTCCTGATCATCACTTTCTGCCCATTTTCAGTATACTGATATACATTTATTATCAGAATAGCATGAAAGAGTGAAAGGAGTCGCACCTTGGTGACAGTCAGACCCGAGTTCACATGTTTACTTCTCCATTTTCTCTGGGTTAATGGGCGGAGGTTGGTTACTTCCTTTCTCACGGTTTCATTATCTAAAAGGAGCCCTCACCGGGCTGTTTGGGAGGATTTAGTGAAATGCCTGTTGGTGGTTTCTGATTCTTGCTGCTGCTGCTGCTAAGTCGCTTCAGTCACTTCCGACTCTGTGCAACCCCATAGACAGCCCCACCAGGCTCCTCTGTCCCTGGGATTCTCCAGGCAAGGATACTGGAGTGGGTTTGCCATTTTCTTCTCCCTCTGATTCTTAGTAGTGGCTAATTAAATATGAATTTAAGTTTCCTTTTGATGCTCCAAATTAAACAATTACCATATGAAAAGATTTACCCTCCTTTCCTAACTTCCATTGCTGCTGTGTGTGTGATACTGGTATTGAACTCATTGAGTTATGATGGGAGAACTGATGCTAAAGTTGCCATTGCCAGGGTCATTAGTGTTTAAAAAAACTAAGCTTGATGGGAAAATGTACTTTTAGGCAAGAACGTCCTGCATGTAATGTACAAGTAATTTGGATAAATGGAGTGATTTTTTAAAAGAGTTGGTCTTAGATTACAGGTGTTCTCAAATAAAGATATTCAAGGGAAAACATCTTTACATGAGTAATAAAAAGAATGCAATAAGAAGAGAATTGATATTTTATATTCCAATGGTATTTTTCACAGGAAGAGAAAAAGCAGTCCTAAAATTTGTATGGAACCACATAAGGCCCAAAAGAGCCAAAGCAGTCTTGAGAAACAATAAAATTGGAGACATTGTGGGACCTGATTTCAAACTCCATCACAAAGCTATCACAATCAAAATAGTGTGGTATTGCACTCAGAGAGTGGCTGCAGGAGCAGAGTAGAGCCGTTGCAGTACCAGCTGAGCTAAAGACCCAGCATGTCTGGCCAGCTGGATCTGGATCCAGTGGTGCAGTGAGCAAGGCTTGGCAGCTCGAGCAGTGCAGGTCCATGTACCCATGGAGTTGCCGGTAAAGGGGGCGTCTCCCCAGACCCACCTGCCAGGCTTGGAATGGCCAGAGGCCCAGGCACACAGGGGTGGGTGTCAGCCTCAGGGTTTCTCGAGTGAACCTTTAGGTAAGTGTGCCAAGGGAGGAGGATGTTGGCCAATGGGCGCTACCTCCTCAAGGAGGGAGAGGAGGACCCCAATCAGGAAGCACTCTATGAGAAGTACTGCCTAACATTATTTTTTAGAAAATAGTAGGATATTGGCATGAAAACAGACAGATCAATGGAACAGAATAGAGAGCCCAGAAATAAACCTACAGTTAATGTGGTCAATTGATTGACAACAAAGGAGCTAAGCATATACAATGGGGAAAAGAGTTTCCTCAATAAATGGTGCTAGAAAAACTGGACAGCTAAATGCAAAAAAAAAAAAAAAAGAGAGAGAGAGAGAGACAGGACCACAATCTTCCACCACACACAAAAACTCAGAATGACTAAGACTTGAAGATAGGATCTGGAAGCATGAAGCTCCTAAAAGAAAACAGAGGTGGTAAGCTCCTTGAACTAAATATTGGCCATGATTTTTTGAATCTAATCCAAAAGCAAAAACAACAAAATCAAATACTAATATAAGCAAGTGGGACTATATAAACTAAAAAGCTTCTTCACAGCAAGGGAAACTATCAACAGAATGAAATAATAATCTACTAAATGGGAGAAAATAATTGCAAATCATATATTTGATAATGAGCTAATATCAAAACATGTAATGAACTCATGCAACTCAATAGCAGAAAAGCAAATGATCCAGTATAAAAATGGACAGAAGATCTGAATAGACATTTCTCTAGAGGAGACATAGAGACTGGTCAGTAGGCACATTCAGAGATGCTTAATATCACTGATCAACAGTGAAATGCTAATCAAAACCACAATGAGATATCACCTCATTCCTGTTAGAGTGGCTATCATCAAAAAGATAAGAAATAATAAGTATTAGTGTGGATGTGGAGAAAAGGAACACTTCTGCACTGCTGATGGGAATGTAAATTGGTACCACCACTATGAAAAGCAGTATGGAGATTCCTCAAAAAATTAAAAATAGAACTACCATATCCAGTAATTCCACTTCTGGGTATTTATCCAAGGAAAATGAAAACACTACTTTGAAAAGATATACGCAACCCCATATTCTTTGAAGCATTGTTTACAATAGACAAGATATGGAATCAACCTGGATTCCATTGATCAAGTCTCCATCAATGAACGAGTGGATAAAGAAATTGTGGTGTGTATATATACAATGGAATATTAATTCATACGATGACATGAATGGACCTGAGGGCATTATGCTAAATGAAATAAATAGGACAGAGAAAGGTAAATGCCCATGATCTTACTTTCATGTGGAATCTAAGAAAAAAATAAATAGATGGAAAGCTAAGCTCGTAGATACAGAGAACAGACTGGTGGTTTAGAAGAGAAGGAGGAGGTGGGAAATGGTGGAAGAAATGGGTGAACTCAGGGTTTTTTTTTTTTTTTCCAGTTTAAATAAATGGAATTAAAAAAAATTGAAGACTGCAATAAGAAAATTATATCTCATTCACTTACTGTTACAACATCGATATACACTGTAGTAAATTCCTCTGACAGCTAGAGAATCAAACCAGTGTGCAGTGGATAATAAGGAGCAGACACAAGGCCATCTGCGAGGTTGCTACTGTGGACGGCGGCCCTCGATCTCTAGCAGAACGGCTTTGCTGTGTGTGACAGACTACACCTAAATGCTTAGATGGGGAGATAACTCCTGATGTATGTGATTGCACATGCCTGTGTATCCCTGATTTGCCAAGGGCAGTTGAAGAGGCATTGCTTCTTTGCATGGAGTTCATGCACAATCTATGTTTGTGCCCAGGGGCAAGACAGGGTTAATAAGGCTAGGAAGGAGGGGAGGACGTGGGAGTGGGTAATAACCGGGGAGGACTTCAGAGCATCGACCTGGGGGGAAGGGAGGAGGGCCGAGGATGGAGGGTGTTCCCTGTTGCTTCTGCCGATGTGTCAAGTGGCAGGAGAAATTTTGAAAGCTCTGAGGAGGAGCCAGTGGCTGCGTTTGGGGGTGTTTTGTACCCCACCCTCCCCAGTTGTAGGAAAACCTCTTTCCATTCCGAGGTAACTGAATTGAAGGACGAAGACTAACCCGGGAATAGGAGGAAAGCAATTGCCCCGTTGCTCCCTCCTGTCATTTCTCCCGTTTGCCTGCTGACTTTTCTCCAAACCAAGTTCATCCGCGCCAAGGTGACAACAGGTTACCCTGCGCAGGTGCCAGCCGTGGGGAACCTGCCGAAGCCGCCCCGTGTATTCCAAGCTGCCTTGTTATCCAGTCACCATCCCTGAGCATCAGGACCACTTCTGATGGCTGTGGCCTCTGCCGCCCCAGGGAGCATCTTCTGGAAGCAGCTCCTATTCTCTCTCCTGGTGAGTAACAAGCAAAGGATTAGGGAGTCTAAGCACGTTACTCGGTGCTGCCTTCCTTGTTACTCGGTGCTGCCTTCCTTCAGGTCGGGCTTGAAAGAGAGGAGGGCGGGAGTGGAAGGCAGAGAAGGGAGACTGGAAGAACAGGAGCAGAGCTGAGTAAAATTCAAGGAAGCACAGAGAGACTTGTGACCCAGGAGGCTGGTGTTTGGTTTGCTTTTCAAGTTTCCACCGCCAAGCTGTTCATTTTTCAAGGGAATCCCCTGTTCAGTCTTGCTAGGGTGTTTTTCTACGGAGCAATGGGATGAATTCACTCCTCAGGCATTTGGCCCAGAAAGTTCTGAGGTTTGCTTTTGCTACTAGTCACTAAATAAGCTGTACTTGTTTCACCTGCTTAGTTCCCCTGAGCTTCGAGAAGAGGAAAAGGAGTCTGCTTGAAGATGTGAACTATCCAGGACTCGCTTCATTTTAGCCAGAAAGGGCTGAGAGAAGGGCGGAGCTCTTAGTTCAAGGAAGGCGTTTAACTGGAAAAAAAAATAATAATAATAAAGAAAAATGTGACATTCATTGATAAAATACATGAACTTGACTTCCACTTATGTTTTTTGTAACTGTGTATTTAGGTGCTAATTTTTTCCTTGGCGGGGGTTAGGGAGAGAGTTGTCCCACATCTACATCTGGCATTTCTGAGCACTGAATTTCTTTCTTGTTTTCATTTTAATAAAATATTTTAGCTTCGGATTATATTTTCAGTATTTAAAGATTTTATTGTAAAAGGGTAAATATTTTCTCTGTATAAATAGTACACTAGGGGACTTCCCTGGTGGTCCAGTGGCTAAGGCTCGATGCTCCCAACGCAGGTTCAATTCCTATATCAGGGAACTAGATCCCACATGCCACAGCTAAGAGTTCTCATGTCTCAACTAAGATCCCGTGACTAAAATCCAGCACAGCCAAATAAATAAGTTAAAAAAAAAAATACACGAAGTGGGGTTAATGGTCATATGCTCATCCTATAATTGTCTGGGGGTATGTGTAGGGGGAGAACAGAGATCTTTAGTTAGTATTATGAGTTAGGTAAAATGAAGGGAAAGCTTTCCAAGATATTCACCCAGATTTCTTTTACTTTTGGTCTCTGCTTTGCACAGTACCCTTTGGTTCATCCACTGCCCATCCATTCCTTATGCCCATGATGCCTAAAAATGAGTCTGACCCCAGCTTCTTCCAAATAACTAAGCTGCTTGTTTAACTTGAAGACTGTGATATATTGTATGTCTTAGAGATCTGCTCTGTCTGTGAGGCAGAACCAGTGAAGTGGAGACCCTAGGGCAGGAAGGAAAAATGATGGAGGTATGAGAGGATATGTAGATGTATCCTCTGAGAATAATGTGTGACTAGATAGTATAGATGTGTAGGTCTATGAATCTACATGTGTATATACACATATCTGTTTCTAATTATAAAATGCTCTTCCACATGATATACTTAGACCATTATTAATATATAGTTTTTTATATACAGAAAGTTCTTTAGGTATATTTTTGTACATTCCGTGACATTAGAAATGAAAATATTAAGAAGTCAAGTAAGTAGTAAAAAGACCCATTTTTTAAAAAAAGGTTATTTAATTTAAAGCCAGAATACAAATACAACTTTTTAAATTCCAGTTTTTGGTGTTATCTAACAGAGTTATTGCAAAATTACAGACTTTAAATAGGCCTACATGATATAGCCAATAGACTTGGGTTGAGTTAGAAAAGAAATGTACATCCATAGTATAGCTGATGGTTTTCTCTCCTTCTCTCAAATAATGGGTCCCCGAACTCTAGAAGGGCTTGCCTTGTGGCTCAACTGGCAAAGAATCTGCCTGCAATTCGGGAGATGTGGGTTTGATTCCTGGGTTGGGAATATCCCCTGGAGAAGGGAAAGGCTACACTCCAGTATTCTGGCCTAGAGAAGTCCATGGACTGTATAGTCCATGTGGTCGCAAAGAGTGGGACACAACTGAGAGACTTTCCCTTAACTCTAGAAATACGTCCTCAGAGAAATATTGGTTATAAAAGTCACCTACCTGTTAAAGCTCTATTTTATATTTAAGTAATAACAAAACAGTCATTTTGAAAAAGAGTAGAGGAAGCAAATAAACAGAAAATGCCAAGAAAAATAGGTTCTGAATTTACAGACACTTCAGACGGTAAAGCGTCTGCCTGCAATGCGGGAGACCCGGGTTCGATTCCTGGGTCGGGAAGATCCCCTGGAGAAGGAAATGGCAACCCACTCCAGCACTCTTGCCTGGAAAATCCCATAGATGGAGGAGCCTGATAGGCTACAGTACATGGGGTCTCAAAGAGTCGGACACGACTGAGCGACTTCACTTTAAAACTGATACTGTTTCTTTAATTTTTCAGGTAGGCTTGGTTTTTTCTTGAGTTAGGTATATGGCTTTGTAAAGCAATATTTGTGTCTTGAATTGAACTAAAAATCTTTACCCTGTTGAAGTCTACTCTCCATATTTTGAAATATATTTCTTTTTTAGACTAATTTTGTGAATGAGATCATTTAGACTTTGAAGTTTATGAGCCAAGCCTTTTTGAGGAGTAATTTGAGATCAGGGAATACTGGTGGATGTTGAGCTTTAGGAGGTTAAAAACATCCTCAAGTACCTCAGTTTGCTTGGGGCTGTGAAAAGGATGATTTGTATACAAATACATAATTACTGAATTCCAAAGTTAAGTACTTTCTTCATGCTGAGAAATCAGAAAGACATTTATGAATGACCTCAGAGATGATAAACTCTACATATAAAGTCAATAGTTTGTAACTCATTTTCTTGAAATGATGCAATACAATCCAGGTTCTAAGAACTCTGTTCATTTTAATTTTTTCATTGCTACTAAATGACTGTTGTGTTCCTAAAGCCACTTTCTTTGCTATTTCCTTTTTAAATGAATATGAAAAATATTGAAAGATTAGAAGATTAATTTGTTATTGAAATTCACAATATTTTTTATCAGTAAGACAAAACTGTAATGTGAAAGCTTCTGATCAAATGTAAGTCCTGATTTTTTTCTTTCTTTTAAGGTTTTAATATTATTTTGCGATGCTTGTCAGAAAATTTCTCTTCAAGTTCCTTCTCATCTTCGGGCTGAAGCACTTGTAGGCAAAGGTGAGAAAGGATGTTAAGAATTTCATAGTTTTGACTGCTACATTTAGCTTTCGGCTGCTCAAGCCATACGGTAGTCATTTTGGCATTAAAATTTGACCTGAAATGAAAGATAAACAACTTGTTTTTTGGTTGTGGTTAGAAACAATTAAAGCACCAAGTTAACTGTGTTACTTTTCTTGGCAGGAAAATCAGCAAACATCAGAAGTCTAAATAATCTTAGTTTAGTACAAACAAAGCACCAAAATGAGAAACGTATTTTAATTTCCTGTGACTGATCTGCTGCCAAAATTGCCAAACCAACATTCTTTCATTGATTAGATAGAAAATAGACATGACAAAATTGAAGTGCCCAAAAGAAAATTTATGCTGGAGATTGATGACAAAGACCAGGTGCCCAGCAAGAATTTATGTGATCTATTTTACAGAAAAGCTTCTGAAAGTCAAATAAAATTTTAAGTAGTCTTCATTGTCGGAGAAGGCAATGGCAACCCACTCCAGTACTGTTGGCTGGCAAATCCCATGGACAAAGGAGCCTGGTGGGCTGCAGTCCATGGGGTCGCTAGGAGTCGGACACTACTGAGCGACTTCTCTTTCACTTTTCACTTTAATCATTGTAGAAGGAAATGGCAACCCACTCCAGTGTTCTTGCCTGGAGACTCCTAGGGACAGGGGAGCCTTGTGGGCTGCCGTCTCTGGGGTCGCACAGAGTCGGACACGACTGAAGCGACTTAGCAGCAGCAGCAGCAGCAGCGGTCTTACTGTCACAGCCAGGGTTCCCCAGTGGCTCAGCGGTAAAGAATCTGCCTGCCAATGCAGGAGATGCAAGAGAACGTGGATTCAGTCCCTGGGCTGGGACAATCTCCTCGAGAAGGAATTGACAACCCACTCCAGTATTCTTGCCTGGGAAATCCCATGGACAGAGGAGCCTGGTGGGCTACAATCATGGGGTTATAAAGAGTCAGACAAACTGAGTGCCTGAGGATGCATACACACACTGCTACAGCTATATCTGAGACATGAGTTGGTTGTTCTAAGTCCAGGAATAACATCCCTTTCATCAATATCTTTCACTAGCCTTAAGTTTACGACTAGAAAAACATATCTCATATACAGAAGTGGTATTCTTTCCAAGACAGACAATGCTTTGCCCAGTGTTTGGAGGTTTTAGATTAATTCCTTTTTCTTTCAAAGGTACTGAAAGGATACACAGCCTACACTCTAAAGACACATAGTAAATATGATAAATATTGGGTTAGCCACAGAGTTCATTGGGGTTTCTTCTGTAACAGCCTATGGAAAAATCTGAATGAACTTTTTAGCTAATCCAATATATTAAATATGAATCTGCAAAGGAAATATTTTGATACAACCACTAGGGATTATTAAGCATGGAGTTTATTAAGTTTCCAAAAGATTTTATAGAAGTAGTATGTGCAATATTACTGAGAAATATTATTCAAGTGTAGAACAGTTTTCTAATTTTTTTGCAAGACAGTTTTATTAATAGCTATCACCGATGATTTCAAAGAAGTTCAAAATCTGACATCATGCAGTTAGTTATACTACATGTAATAGAGAACAATGCATTTGTGCATAATAATGAGTTAAAGTGGAAACAATAAATCCAGTGACATTAAAAGTATTTTATATCTATCCATAAATTAATTGCTAATGAAATCAGTGGAGACAGCAACTCCATCAATTTAATTACTTAATTTTTATGGCCTATAAGTTTTAGAATAGTAAGTACTTCACACACCCCTAGCGTAACCTCCCTCTTTTTGCTTCTCCCACATTAACTAGAGGTTGTCATTCCTGTAAAACTTGTTCTATCCTTGTTTCACTTTACAAATTACTGTAAAATTTCTTCCCTGCAGTGAATCTGAAGGAGTGTCTCCAGTCCGCCAGCCTAATCCAGTCAAGTGATCCTGACTTCAGGATTCTAGAAGATGGCTCCATTTACACAACGCATGACCTTGTTTTGTCTTCTGAAAAGAAGAGTTTTTCCATTTTGCTCTCAGACAGTCAGGGACAGGGGCAGAAGGAGATAGAAATCATACTGGAAGCAGGAGGAAAGAAGGTATATTAGACAAGACTTAAGCACAATAATCTGCTCACCAGAGCCCTTCATCTCGTTTATTTCCATCCTTGTTAAAATTCTTGTTCTTGAATACTCAGTTTTTTTTGTATTCCGTTTATAACAAACATATGTAAAGACTAGACTGCTTTAATGAGTAATAGAGTGATTTATAAGTGGTGTAAAAATGAACAGCTCTGTAGCCAGGGAACAAAGGCAGAATATCAAAGGTTTCAAATGATGTTCTGAGGTGTGGCAACAAGAGTGACTTACCTGCAGAACAAGGCAGGGCAGGTCTAAGACTCATTGAAGATTGATTCTGGCTGGAGGCGTGACACTCCACCCTGAATGGCTTTCCCTCGAGTGACTGTGGCTTTGAGTCTCTCTTTAAAGAAAAGATGAGAAGGTCTCCAGTTTATTCCTATCTTAACAGAACATTTTACAAGGTCCTTTTCTTCAGAGAATGCTGTATGGCCAGTCCACAGGATTGGTTTGAATGTTCTGACTCTAAGCTAGTCTTCTTGCAGGGAGTGGTGATGCTTAGGAAGGGAGAAGGTTCCTGGAATTCATATAAATCTCACTTTAAACAAATTATGCACAATGAATTTGGTCTTACAAGATAATTTATTAATAAGTGATTTGATTTATAAGGAAGTTTTTCAGCTCAATTCCTTTTGACTGTGAGAATCTTCATCAAATTTAGAATATGCTTACATATTATATACATATCCTATACATTTGTTTAACATTTAGACTTAATGTTATATAATTACATAACATTAACGTAAGCCTTAATGTAACATAAGGCTTATACAATATTATTTTATATTCAAATTGTAAAGAGTCTCCATATGAAATAAAATATGCTGGAACACATACTATGTGTCTTTATATAGGTATACAAATGCTTTTCAAGTTAGCTAGTATTTTAGCAAATTTTGGTTGTACCACTCTTAGTGGAATAAAATCAATTCTTTATTTTTTGGATTATTTCTTTTTAGTGGGTCAGTATTTCTTCAGATAGTATCTTTTATCAAAACCCTATAAAGTTCTGGTGATGGTTAGGTGATAAGTGATTAAAACAGGAAATAGGTGAAACTGGTTGTGTGTGTGTGTGTGTGTGTGTTACTAACAAAAAAGCAGAAATTGGGCATTATCCATAAAATTGTTATGTGCAACTGTTACCTATTTTCTTCATGTTACTGTTTATCCGAAAAACCACTGGATCTAGAATGATAAGCAATGCTGTATTTTTTCACCTCTCATCCAATGCAGGTTCCTAAGAGACATATGAAAGACGCAGTCCTCAGGCGAAGCAAGAGGCGATGGGCGCCTATTCCATGTTCACTGATGGAGAACTCACTAGGTCCATTTCCACAGCACGTGCAGCAGGTACATGTCATCTCATTTGATGTTATATGTTAGCTTTGCTTCTTTGTTTTTAAAACTTTCCATTTGAGAAGCCCTTGGTACTAATAAGGACCATCTATTTACGAGAACTAGGGTCCTGTAGAAGAGTTTGAATTTTATCACTTCCCTCCAAAAGTCACATTTTAGCATTAGACACAAGTTGTATATTTTGAGTTTCTGATTCTTTTAGGTCTGCATCCAGATTCTCCCAAATATCTTGCCAGAATTTAGCATTCACATACAGAGGACATGCCTACAGATTTTGCATAATTCAGTTCTCCCTTTCATTAGCACTTACCCTCACAAAAAAAGGCCAATATATTTGTTTTCCAAAAAGTGGTATTACTGCCACTTAATTTAGGCCAGTTTTCAGTTCAGTTCAGTTCAGTTGCTCAGTTTTGTCCAACTCTTTGCGACCCCATGGACTGCAGCATGCCAGGCTTCCCTGTCCATCACCAACTTCTGGAGCTTGATCAAACTCATATCCATTGAGTCAGTGATGACATCCAACCATTTTGTCCTCTGTCGTCCCCTTCTCCGCCTGCCTTCAATCTTTCCTGGCATCAGGGTCTTTTCCAATGAGTCAGTTCTTTATCCAGGTGGTCAAAGTATTGGAGTTTCAGCTTCAGATCAGTCCTTCCAATGAAGATTCAGGACTGATTTCCTTTAGAATTGACTGGTTTGATCTCCTTGCATTCCAAGGAATTTTCAAGAGTCTTCTCCAACATCACAGTTCAAAGGCAACAGTTCTTCAGTACTCAGCTTTCTTTATAGTCCAATTCTCACATCCGTACATGACTACTGGAAAAACCATAGCTTTGACTAGATGGCAAAGTAGTGTCTCTGCCTTTTAATATGCTGCCTAGGTTGGTCATAGCTTTTCTTCCAAGGAGCAAGTGCCTTTTAATTTCATGGCTGTAGTCACCATCTGCAGTGATTTGGAGCCCAAGAAAATCAAGTCTGTCACTAATTCCATTGTTTCCCCATCTATTTGCCATGAAGTGATGGGACCGGATGCCATGGTCTTCAGTTGAAATTGTACAATTTATGATGCATTAACTATGGGAGGAAAGTTGTGTTATTTCCAGTTTTTTAGTCACAAAAATTTCCATTCCAAATAATTCAAAACCACTGAAATCATGGCTGTATACAGGAATAAGAATAAGTGAATAAGAATAGAAAAAGAATAATCAATGCCATGATTTTTCCATACATATGCAGATAACTTCAAAGAATTTAGTATTCAATAATAAGTGACAGAGTTTGTGGCTTCGCACAATGCAGGATATAATTGAGAATTTAAAAATATGGGAGACACTGGGAAAGAAAGAATAGATACATGGGAAAGAGAGCAAGAAATAAAAAATAAGGGCTTCCCTGGTGGCTCAGTAGTAAAGAGTCTGCCTGCCACTGCAGGAGACCTGGGTTTAATCCCTGGGTTGGGAAGATCCCTTGGAGAAGGAAAAGACAACCCACTCCAGTATTCTTGCCTGAGAAATTCCATGGACGGGGAAGCCTGTCTGGCTACAGTCTATGGGGTCACAAAAGAGTCGGACATGGCTTAGTGACTAAACAACAACAATAAAAAATAAACTATCACAAGAGATTAGGTGGAAAGATTTATCATGATATATTTGCTCTTTCCCTAAACTGTCAATTATTGTTACAGGTTCAGTCTGATGCTGCACAAAACTACACCATCTTTTACTCCATAAGTGGACCAGGGGTAGACAAAGAGCCCTTCAATCTGTTCTTCATAGAGAAAGATACAGGGGATATATTTTGTACAAGAAGCATAGACCGTGAGCAATATCAAGAGTTTCCGGTAAGATGATTGCATCATTAATTCAGATTTATGTTTTTTATCACTGGTTTAGTATTTTCAAGCTATTTATATATATCAGAAGAATCAATGATTTGTCTTAATATTTTAAATATTGTTCATGTGTCATACAAACTTTAAATTTCTATTGGTACAATAGATGAAAAAGGATGATTATTACAAGGGAAGAAAAGAGAGGGGGAAGGGAATATTTAATAACAATTTTAAAGGACAGGTTTTGATGTATATAATCCTGGGACAAGAGCAGTGAATTTTGTTGAATTTAAAGTTCTCAATAATAACTTAGCTCTGATCACATGATAATTTTAAAAAAATACTGATGATTGGGCCAATTCCCAGAAATTCTGATTTAATTGTTTCAGGATGAAAGTAAAAGTGTTAGCTGCTCGGTCTTGTCCGACTCATAGCGTCCCTATGGACTGTAGCCTACCAGGCTCCTCCATCCATGGGATTTTCCAGGCAAGAGTACTGGATCCCTTAGCATGGAATTTATTAAGATACAGGGATGAAAACCAAAGTATAAGTTTTATTACTGAAAAAGCCCAGCTGGAGGTTGTTTGGGGAAAAGTGAAAAAAGGAACATAGGGAACATGGACAGTTATTTCAAAAACTTCTCTCCTAGAGATTAGAAGTGGAAATGTCTTTCCCGTCAGGTGAGCATGCGAAGATGTAATATGGCCTTTCAACACAGCAATGAGGATTTTCTGTTACTTTGGTAGATAATGGTGAGATCACAGAAGAGTCTTATTCAGGAATATCATGATTAAAATTGTGCTTTATGGAAATGCATCTGACTCCTGAAAGCTACATAGTTTGGAGAAGGTCAGGACAATTATAGGAAAGTTTGTCGGATGTTGGTTGGCAAGTTGGTCGGCCAATACTTTGGCCATCTGATGCAAAGAACTGACTCCTTGGAAAAGACCCTGATGCTGGGAAAGATTGAAGGCAGGAGGAGAAGGGGACGACAGAGGATGAAATGGTTGGATGGTATCACCAACTCCATGGACATGAGTTTGAGCAAGCTCCGGGAGTTGGTGATAGATAGGGAAGCCTGGCGTGCTGCAGTCCATCAGGTTCCAAAGAGTTGGCTATGACTGAGCAACTGAACTGAACTGGTTGGACGTGTGTGTAGTATACAACAGGAAAGTTGATAGGATGCATTTGGGGTCACATGAGGATGGTGGCTTTGGAAATAGAAAAGAGGAGATGAATGATAAAGAGACACAGAAATGCTATAATCTCAAAAACCTAGTGCACAGAAATGCTTCACTCTCTAGGGTCTGGCAATTGACTAACATAAGGCTAAAGAGGGAGGGGTTAGATACCTGGGATTTTAATCTTTGTTCATTCTAGAAAATGGTTACAGTGGGGGAATCAAGAAAGTTAGCTACAGTGAAGAACTGAATTCAAACAGAGTTCACTCTGGGCAGCTTTAGTTGTTTCTGTTAGTGGAGAAAATCTGTTTAACTCAACAATCATTTACCAAAGACCAACTGTGTGTATACTGCATAAGAAGAGTTCAAAAATAATCTTATGGTATTTAAGAGAAAGGGCATTAAATCATTGCATTTGGGGCCAAGATATATCCTTTCGAGATAGAGTTTGGAATGCATATATAATTTTGCTAACACTTTTACTACACAAGAAATACATCTTTAAGGATAGAAAAATGAGAAAATACAGGTAAATAGAGAAAAGAGCATAAATGAATCACCCAGAAATAGTTGATATATATTATTTATTTCTTAAGTCATTAAATCGTGTCCAGCTCTTTGCAACCCTATGGACTGTAGCCCACCATGCTCCTCTGTCCATGTAATTTCCCAGGCAAGAATCCTGGAGTGGATTACTATTTCCTTCTCTATATATGTGTATCAGTTCAATTCAGTTGCTCAGTCATGTCTGACTCTTTGTGAACCCATGCACTGCAGCATGCCAGGTTTCCTTGTCCATCACCACCTTCTGGAGCTTGCTCAGACTCACGTCCATCGAGTTGGTGATACTGTCCAACCATCTCATCCTTTGTTGTCCATATATAAGTCTACAAATAACTAGAATCATATTTTGTACAAACTTTAGGAAAAAAAAACAATAACAACTTGTCATTAGCACAACCTGGGGAAGTCTACATGCATTCTAACAAGGAGAACAGTACGCAGTTAATTCAGGGACCAGAGAAGCCTCATTGAGCGGGAGTGTGTGATATTTGATGGGAAAACAATGAGAAAGGACTGAAGCTGGAGGGCGGGCATAGACTGTGCGGCTGTGTTGTCTCTCTGTTGCATACATTCTCAGATAGACCTTTGCCAATGATTTTTTTTTTTAAGTATTATGACTTTCCCCAACTGCTAAGTTCAATTTTGTGCCTAATTTGTTATTTAAGTATCAACTGATGGTGTTCATCTACCTTCCAGATCTATGCCTATGCAACCACTGCAGATGGTTATGCACCTGAGTACCCACTTCCCCTAGTATTCAAAGTGGAAGATGACAATGATAATGCCCCATATTTTGAAAACAAAGTGACTGTCTTTACTGTGCCTGAGAATTGCCGAACTGGTAAGTTCATGTTTTAGGAAAACATGAGATTTTTTGCTTCAGTTGAATTCTTTATTACTGTTTTAAGCATGGCTAGGCAAAATATTTTTAAATGTTTGACTTTCAAGGTATTTTACATACAGACCCTGGCAGTCCAATGGCTAAAACTACATGCTCCCATTGCAGAGGGTCCAGGTTCCATCCCTGGTCAGGGAGCTAGATCCCACATGCCACAACTAAAACCCAGTGTGGCCAAATGAATAAATATTTTAAAAAATATTCTACATAAAACTTTGTAGTCTTATAAGATCATAGGCTTTTCAAAGTCAAAGTCTTTGTATTAATTTTCTAGGCACATGTAGAAGGCTGCTAACTGATCCACAAAGTTTCTAACTTTGTTAGATTAATCCACAATGACAGACAAATGCTGTTTATATTTTCTATTTTGATCCATGTGCATAGGTGTCCATGATGTATTTATAAAGCAATAGATCTTTTGAATCTTTACAAAGTCACAATACCTTTTCAAGGACTCAAAAATACAGTATGGTATGGAAATGCTGATCAGGCTTATAACATATGTATTCCTTTACTTTGCTTATTTTCCAAACAAATTGGAAAAAACATTTTTTAAACTAGTCTGATGCTCTTAGCAGCCAAGATTGTGACCTCATCAAACCAAAGGGTGTAACAAGTCTAATTTATAAAATCACAAGATATGTTCTTAGTGTCTAAGCCTTCTCCATTCTGTTGTCACTGTGTGTGCATATTTAATGTTACTCTCCACAAGAAATGGTTTGCTAAGGTAACATTACCAATACTCTGATTTCTGAGCCATAAAGCTTGTCCAAATGACAGTCAGACTGTTGTGTAGTGTTTGTCTTGTATGTATTAGCAATTCAGCACATCTATTAAAGTATAATAGCATGAAACCTTTGTTATCATATGCAAAGCTAGTCTTTTCCTTTAACATTATCAAGTTGAATATAAAAGAAACAAGATACATAGAGAAGGTCTCATCTAGAAATGGTCATGGACTAGATTAGGAGGAAGAATTTGAGCACCCCTGTTCCCAAGGGTGGGGTGAATATTCTTACCTATGTAGAATACAAATCATATTATCAGTGGTAGCCACCTAATTGAAGTTTCCAGGTAAGGGGAGCTTAAAGCTGTGGGAGAGCATTTAGGCACTTCCCTGTTGGCTCAGTGATAAAAAAGATTTGCCTATCTGTGTATGAGCTGTAGGAGATGTGGATTCAATCCCTGGGTTGGGAAGATCCCCTGGAGGAAAAAATGGCAACCCACTCCAGTTCTCTTGCCTGAGAAATGGACAGAGGAGCCTGGAGGGCTACAGCCTATGGGGTCGCAGAGTCGGACAGGACTAAGCATGCATGCATGCTTCAGTTCAGTCACTCAGTCATGTCCAACTCTTTGTGACCCCAGGGACTGCAGCACACCAGGCTTTCCTCTCCATCACCAGCTCACGGAGCTTACTCAAACTCATGTCTGTCAAGTCAGTGATGCCATCCAACCATCTCATCCTCTGTCGTCCCCTTCTCCTCCCGCCTTCAATCTTTCCCAGCATCAGGGTCTTTTCTAATCAGTCAGTTCTTCTCATCAGGTGGCAGGCTTATTTATTGATAAATTAATCAACTGGGGGGTTTTAGGGGTGAATATGCCACAGCAATGCCTTGATTTTATTTTTGTTTGTAATTCAATTAGATCACTCCTTTAAGTTGTTGACAACATTGGATTTATCTAAACAGGAACCTCAGTGGGAAAAGTGACCGCAATAGACCTCGATGAACCTGACACTCTACATACTCGTCTGAAATACAAAATCTTGCAGCAAATTCCAAACAATCCAAGACATTTCACCGTACATCCAGACACAGGTGTCATCACCACAACCACGCCTTTACTGGATAGAGAAGTAATGAATTGCTTAATTTCTCAATCACTAAACTATATTTAAACTGATCATGAATTCCCAGAGAAGTTAAAGTCAAGTTCTTGGTGGCCACCTCTCCAAGAATGTTTCCATTATAGAGGTCTTCCTACAGAGATCGTGGGAAGATACAAGGTCTCAGAGATCGTTGACCTGGTTTGATGTGTGGATATTAAAATAACTTTACTTTTTAAAATATTAAAGCAGAAACACCAGCTTTTCATTGTACTGACTGAAATATCTTTTCTCTATTTGCATTTATGGTGGCTTCTTTTTTTTTAATCAAAAAAGAATGTTTGTGAAAGAATCAAAGCCTGAGAAATGGCTATGAGACTCACAAGTTATGTGTTCATCAGTGTATCTTTTTCCTTTCTTTCAGAAATGTGATACGTACAAGTTAATAATGGAAGTTCGAGACATGGGGGGCCAACCTTTTGGTTTATTTAATACAGGAACAATTACTATTTCTCTTGAGGATGAAAATGATAATGCACCATATTTTACACAAACTTCTGTGAGTATATATGTGTATTCATTTATCTAGCTTCACTTACATCTTCAAAAAACAGATCTAGAGTCTGGTAGCTCCATGAGATTATATATTTTGGTTTTAATAGATACCATTTACAAATAACATCCACATAAAAATATGATTTCTGTAAAAATAATCACAGTGCTAGGATGCAAGGAAAATAAGTACTCTTTTAGTCATCTACAAGTCTTTCAGTTCAGTTTAGTTGCTCAGTTGTGTCCAGTCTTTGCAATCCCATGGACTGCAGCACAACAGGCTTCCCTGTCCATCACCAACTCCTGGAGGTTGCTCAAACTCATGTCCATCAATTTGGTGATGCCATCCAACCATCTCATCCTCTGTCTTCCCTTTCTTCTCCTGTCTTCAATTTTTCCCAGCATCGGGGTTTTTTCTAACGAGTCAGTTCTTTGCATCAGGTTCTTAGCCCGAAATTCATTCATATAGGTGGTGTTTCTTGGATACCAAGCTTTGGAATCAAATTCTTTGGAGTTAAATTCCTTTTACAGGGTGAAGGAAAAGAGGGCATTTGTCTGTGTTCTTTACACCTCATCTTCATAAGAGAGCAAAGGGGCTAGTTTATATCTTCTGCTCCACTGAGAGCTCAATAGTATAGGTTGCCCACTGCCGTCTATACACAGGCTCTTTATATATGGGTTATATATGAGGAAACTTTCACTTAGGAAGTACACAATACAAGAAATATATATTGGATGATACTTCTAGAAAATGATTCTTCCTTGAACTTTTCGTGAGTAATCTTCACATTTTCATTAACCTATACCAGAATACAAGTCAAAGAAGAGAAAACCTGCAGTGAGAAGCACATTCATCTAATTGTTTACATCAATCCTTGTAATTTATAAGGATATGTTTTATCTCATATTTCATAGGAGGAAATGAAAGTTCAGTTAGGTAACTTACCCATGCTCTCATACCAAGAGATCATATACGAGAAAAATGTAGGATTAGAATCTATATCTATTATTTAAAAGAAAAAAAAAGAATCTAGACCTGTTATATTCCAAAGGCTATTAGGCTATCATCTTTCTAAAGTCCTTTTCTGTAACCATATTTCTTGAGGGGGTTAGGGGAGAGAAATTATGATTTCATTTCTCAAAGAAGGCAAATTTTTTTCCTTAAAGTGTTTGTCTGTGAATTAAAAGTTTAAAAAATACAATTTACAATTATCTTTAAATAACTGAAGGTTTAATATCTTAATAGAAAACATTTATGTATTTTAAAAAGAGGAGTAATAGACTATAAATATTGTAATGGTTCAGACTAAAGCTAGATCTGAGGGCTTGAATTAGAAATAGCACCTCAGTCAGTCAATTCAGTTACTCAGTTTTGTCTGACTCTTTGTGACTGCATGGCCTGCAGCACACCAGGCTTCCCTATCCATCACCAACTGCTGGAGCTTGCTCAAACTCATGTCCATCAAGTTGGTGGTGACATTCAACCATGTCATCCTCTGTCATCCCCTTCTCCTCCTGCCCTCAATCTTTCCCAGCATCAGGGTCTTTTCCAAGGAGTCAGCTCTTCTCATCAGGTGGCCAAAGTATTGGAGCTTCAGCTTCAGCATCAGTCCTTCCAAAGAATATTCAGGACTGATTTCCTTTAGGATGGACTGGTTGGATCTCCTTGCAGTCCAAGGGACTCTCAAGAGTCTTCTCCAACACCACAGTTCAAAAGCATCAATTCTTTGGTGCTCAGTTTCTTTATAGTCCAACTCTCATATCCATACATGACTACTGGAAAACCATAGCTTTGACTAGACAGGCCTTTGTTGGTCAGGAAGTTGAAAAGGTAAAGCATGAAGAATGGACAAGATTTGAAACAGCATTATGCGTTAAATGTGTACATCCTTCCCACTGTGTGTTTGCACATTTCCATATCACTTTGCTTTCTTTTCCTTTAAATAAAACTTTGAGTAGAAAATTACATTAAAACTATGAATTTATAATAACAATGGGCAATTGTTTCAGTATACTGTAGAAGTAGAAGAAAACAGAATTGATGTTGAAATTTTACGAATGGCGGTACATGACCATGATTTGCCAAACACACCTCACTCGAGAGCTGTGTACCAGATCCTAAAGGGAAATGAAAACGGAACCTTCCAAATCAGTACAGACCCAAATACAAATGAAGCAGTCTTGTGTGTTGTCAAGGTAAAAAATATTTATATATATGTGTGTGTGTGTGTGTGTGTGTGTGTATGTATATAGTAATTCCTGTATGTATATAACTAGAGTTGTTGCAATGCAATGCTGAAATGATTTATATTGTTTCATACATGAGCTTTATTATTATTATTTTATCCTCATTTTCTCTTAGACGAAAGAGGTGGTTGGTACAAAACTGATTGTTCTATATATGGGGAAAACCAAGGCAGAGAAATATTAAACTAATAAATAGATACTAACTTTAGAAGCGGTCTTAGACACCCACTTATCTAATTCCTTATGAAGTATAAGATGGAGAGAAATGGAAAAATCAATATTTGAAATTAACCTCTTGACTTTTCGATTCTCTTCACACTCATATTATAGTTTTAGCACTCTACAGTATATTTTATAAAACAGACTATTTACTAAACATTTAGCATCTATTCCCATTAATTCTCCAATATTTAAGGTAACAAGTATGTTGGGATTTTAAAAATTTAATTGCATTTGCTGTCTCAGAGAATGTTCACTTTAACTGAACTTGGTTTCTTTTTGAGACCTTCTACCTGCAACGTTCACTAACTTCTTACAACTTTCCATATTAATTTCTTAGAGGCAGTGTATTTTCTTAGAAGGGATATGCATAAATTTTGCCTTCCTCATTAAATTTTTAGAAAATGTCCTTTAATTATAATATTACCTATTCTCTCTTTTTTTCTCTATTTCTTTCTTTTTTAAATATTTGACCTTTTTTCCTAGGTTTAGTTCTCTCTTTTTTGTTATTTTGGTAGATTTAGTCCCTAATTGTTAATTGTTTGGAGATTCTTTCTAGTTATTCACTTCAGGAACAAACCCAAATATTATGTACTTTGAAAAGGTGCTGCTAGATAATACAATTATATCTTTTGATTTAGATACTCACAGTAACTGCTCCATTATAGCCAAATCTCATGTCCTAGTAGTCTTATTATGGAGCCAAGCTTGGGTCCACTCACTCCTACATGGTAAAGACAATCTACTGCCACTCAGTTGTGGTTAAGTGCAGCTTTCTTGTAAAAGTTCCAATACAAGGAGAGTGACTGACTTGTGCTTGAAAACCCCAGACTCCCCTATAGTGTGTGTGTGTTAGTTCCTCAGTCTTGTCCGACTCTTTGTGACCCCATGGACTGCAGCCCACCACGCTCCTCTGTTCATGGAATTCTCCAGGCAAAAATACTGGAGTGGGTTGCCATTCGCTTCTGCAGGGGATCTTCCCAACCCAGGAATCAAACCCAGGTCCGCATTGTGGGCAGATTCTTTACTGTCTGAGGCACCAGGGAAGCCCCTAAGGGTTTCAACAAGCCATTTACAAAGGGAAGGTGAGGAAGGGACATTCCAGGTCTGTGGCCAGCTACCACACAGGGCTCTGATTGGCTGATGGTGAGGTAACAGGAGTTAACAGTATAAATCTTTAGGTCTAAGGGCTATGTGCTCCTGGTCATCAAGGAGTTGACATTTTCCATTTGGTGGGTTTGGGGCAGGGTTTCACATCTTTAAAAGAACTCAACAAGTGTGCACCAGGTGTCATTATCTAGGTACTTCAGAAAGGAGCTAAAGCAGAGGATATGAGGGACAAGGCTGCCCTAGGAAGGCTCCATAGGGTCCTGCTTGATTACAGTCTATCTAATTATTTTATATACTTAGCTTAGAGGGACTTCTGCTGATTTAGTTATCACTGTTACCCTATTTGATAAATAATAAAATAACGAGAAATTGCCCATTGAAATTCATTCAAATATTCTGTATTTTTATTCATATTCAAACTTGTTTTAAAAAAGAATGGAGGCAGGAACTTCCTGAAGGAAAGCAAGAAGAAAAATTGGTTGAATCTTAAAAATAAACAATTTTGCACTTGGTAGTGTTTGTCGCTTATAGGAAGCTGATTATCCATTGTTAAAACATGAGCTGCAACTTCTGGTAACATTTCATACATAATGATTCTCCCTTTGGTGCTAAAACTTAGAATCATACTTTTGTCTTCTGTATATAGTGTTAAATATTGACTCATTCAAGTGTGCTTATTGAACAGCCACTGAACTATGAAGTCAATCGCCAAGTTGTTTTGCAAATTGGTGTCCTTAACGAAGCACAATTCGCTAAAGCAGTAAACTCGAAAACGACGACGACTATGTGTACTACGATTGTCACTGTTAAAGTTAAAGACCATGATGAGGGTCCTGAATGCCAACCACCAGTAAAAGTTATTCAGAGTGAAGACTGCCTCCCTGCAGGCACAGAACTCCTTGGATACAAAGCGGTGGACCCTGATAGGGGCACTGGCGAGGGCTTAAGGTAAGATATTTTCAAAATTTTCTTCTTTTTAATTGCGATGTTCATCCTCACGCTCAGTTGCTCAGTGGTGTCTGATTCTGTGACACCATGGACTGTGTAGACTCTGACTCTTTGTGACCCCATGGACGGTAGCCCACTAGGCTCCTTGGTCTATGGAATTTTTCAGACAGGAATACTGGATAAGGGTACCATTTCCTCCTCCAGGGGATCTTCCCACCCAGGGATGGAACTCACATCTCCTGCACTGGCAGGCAGATTCTTTACCATTGAGCCACCTGGGAAGCCCCAGTTGTGATTGATGATTAATTTCGAATTTGGGAACATTCTATGCGTTTTTCAGAGTGACAGATTTTGAGCTTGTGTCCACTCTTTGGTTTGAACTTTTACATTTGATTTCTGAAAACTAGGTATAAGAAGATACAAGATGAAGATAACTGGTTTGAAATTAATGAATACACTGGTGACTTGAAAACTGTAAAAGTGCTAGATAGAGAATCAACATTTGTAAAAAACAACCAATACAATGTTTCTGTGATTGCATTCGATGCAGGTGAGTGCAAGTTTCTGGAAATAAAATATAAATATAGGACATATTTTTAAGGAAATCTTGGAGTTAAATTTGTTTGTTTCCACATCAAAATTTAATACAAACAGTGATTGTTTAATTGCAAACAATGGTTGCATCATGATTGCTTAATTTCTTGGCAACCACACAGTTGAGGTCTCAGTGTATCACTAACTCAAAAGTTGCAGGTTTCAGTTTCAAGGTTCATATTATTTGATGTCTGCCATGGACCTGGTGGCATCATCAAGGATCTCTATTTTTTTCAGGATTTTTAGGTTTAGATTATTCTGATTTGAACTTGCTGGAGGGGTTCAACTCCCTAAAACAGATGGGTTCAGATAGGTTTGTTCTGAGTCTTTCTTACTGGGGAATAAAACATTTATCCTATTTCCTAAATAAATGTCCAAACAATGGTTTTTGAAGTCTTTTTTTACTGAGATTCGAAATCATTCTCCAAGGTTAATTCTAGAACCTATCTTGTGAAGAAAGGTCCTAAAATAGTGATCTCAAAACCCTTTTGAACATAACCCTCCAAGCAGTAAATCATTTTTTAATATGAACCTTTGCAGTGTAAGCTCTGTCAGTTGGTTTCTCTTTTTGCAATGCAAGTGCTTGACTTAAGCGTTGATTGCGATCTCAAATAAACACATTGTGAGCCACAGAGCTAGATCCAGAACCATGTCAACCCCCTATCCCATCTCCCCAGGCTCCTTTGTTTTGGAGATCTTGGTTGATTTCAATAACTCACTGTTTGAGCTGCTTGTTTTTCTCTTCCTGTGCTTTAAATTCTTGCTCTTGTGTTTTAAATTCATCAATAAAGAGTGAGCCTATGAAACCCAAGGCCCCAGCCTCCACCTCAATGCAAACAAAATCCCAGATGTCATTCCCCTTGTCCCACACTGCCCCCAACAAACTTACTCTGGCTGTGTGATGTATGATTTCCACGACTGGTAAATAATAAAACTTCCCCTGCCCCCAGAGCTTCCTGATGGTTTTTACTTAGGGCATCTTGCAATCATTATGATCACAAGGGTCAGTTCAGCTGCGACTTTGATTATTGATAGACTGAGACCTGCCAAACAACTACCCCAGGATATTTATGGGTGTGTTTATATATATATATATACACTAATATGCTAACATCATAACATACTATGTATACATTATGAAAATAGACTTTAAGAGAAGATTATAAAAGACATAAGTAAAAGTTACAATATGGCATTTCATCTCATCAGTTATACACTCACTCATTTGGGGTAAATTTCCATAAATGATAAAAGATGAGTGAACTTGGGTTTTTCTGATAGAGCCTATGTTTTTGACTATCTGTTTAATCCAAGATGGTTGTCATGGTCTATACCTGGGTTGGAAAAGAATTTCCAGACATGAGGCAGAATGAGAGATGAATAAAGTTTATTAGAGTGGGAGAAGCTGTCAGAACAGGCCGGCTCAAGGGAGAATCAACTCTTTTCTTGGGCTAGTAGCTGATTTTTATGGCCTCAAGACAGAGAAAATTCCTACTGAAAATGGTGGCATTAGGTGATTGGTTAGGGTGCTATAGGGTGGGTATTTTACCTAATATGGGGTCAAGGAACTGGCCAGTTTAGATCTAGAGGCTCATGGCAACAGTTGCTATGAGGCTTGGTCAGTTTCAGAGATTTTTGTCCTGTGACATTGGTGCAGGGTTCTACACCTGTGATCTTGGTATAGAGCTCTACAATGGTATGGTTAGGATATTTTTATACACTGGATATTCAAAACAAACAAGCTGGTACAACAATGCTGTGGTCTTTTTCTCTGTTTTTGGTCTTTTTCTATAGAACCATTGAATTTCTTTAGCAGGAATGGGCAAGTGCATGAATAAACAAGTCCAATCCCATGGAAATAAAAAAAAGCTGAAACGTTCCAAAGTCATGAAATGACTTGTTCATTTTATGAAAAATTACTTCTTCATGCATGTTCATTTTACCCTTTAACAGTTTGATAATAAGATAAAGACAAATATTTTCTCACATATTATACTTCTACTTTTTTCTATAGCTTTACAATAAAAGCCACATCTACTTTAAAAAAATTAGATTCTCTGTTGAGAGACAAAGGTTAAACTAATAAAGATGCTGCTGCTTATGATGTACATGACAAGGGCAAGTCAGTCCATTCACATCTGTCCCATTTAGGTTTTTTCTTTACTTTCTCTCTCAGCCTTGGTGTATTCTTGTTGCCTGGGAATGGGAATGGTCTGTTGCACATTGTAATCAATGAGAAAACCAAGCAGTCTGAAAAAAATCTGCCCACGAGTGGAAAATATTTCAGTTTCAAAGTCTGAAAGAAAACCACAATTTGAATATTGTTGCCTAATCATGTGATATGATCTTCCTTTAATTTTTTTTAAATTATTCGCTTATTATTTAGTTTCGGCTGTGTTGGGCCTTCATTGCTACATGGGCTGTTTTCTAGTTGCACTGAGTAGGGGCTACTCTCTAATGGCCATGTGAGGGCTTCTCATGGCGGGGGCTTCTTGTGTTGCAGAGCATGGGCTTTAGAGCTTGCAGGCTTCAGTAGCTGTGGCTCTGGGGGCTCTAGAGCGCTGGTTGAATAGTTGTGGTGTGCGGGGTTAACTGCATGTGCAATCTTCCCCGACCAGGGATCGAACCTGTATCTCCCGCACTGACAGGCAGATTCTTAACCACTGGACCACTAGACAAGTCCTTCCTCTCCTCTTCGCAGCTCTCACAGAATCTTTTATTAGAAATCTTTCAGTATAAGTAGGAAAAGAAAATACAGTAGTAAACCCTGGGGGAAACAAGAACTGAGAAATACACTTAAAACTGCCACTACTTTATAATCATGGTGATTTGCTGCTTATAAAAAAGCAAAGGTGAAATCTGATTGGTTTAGGAACACAATTATGATGTGAAACAAGGATTTATATTTACTCACTTACTGCACCAATGTTGATTGTCTTTTAAGTCCTAAGTTCTAAGCCATGAAAACTAGGATTCATAAGACAAAATCAAATTTTTCATATAATATCAATTGAAGGATGATTATATTCTTATAAAAGATTCTCTGGTATAAAAACTTTCCCCATCAAAGAATGTATGAATATCATAAGAAGTGGAAAGCAGTTAAAGTGTTACCAAGCTGAAAGGATAAAGGGAGGTGATTTCACAGAAATGGTGATAAAAAAGGAAATACTCTTCGGGGAGAAGGAAAATATGGAAAACAAAGATATAAGAAGTTAACTTTGTCTTTTGGTGATAAAAGAATGTCTGTAAGTATAGTGATCACAGTACAGACAAATGAAATGTCAGATCTATGTCTCAAGCTCATGGATAACCTGGCTGTGCTCAAGAAGGAAAGATAGGGTGTTAGAAATTTTAATGGAAGATTATATGGTGAAGGATTTTGGTTATTTAAACTTTAATCCATTTTAATATATGCTTCCAAGGGTCAAATATATAAGTAATTACTTATATTTCTACATGAATATTTAGTTTTGATGCTCATATATAGTTCATGATGATCATCTAGGTATCCAATTAATTTCCTTGTATCTTTTGTGTCAGTTCTTTTTTGTCAATCAGGTTGCTTGCTTCTCTGCTTTCATTCTAAAAGCACTGTTTTGTACCCTATCCACCTATAATAAGGCTGCCCCTTCTGTTTGAAATTCAGGTCCCTCTGCTTATTCAAATGGATGGCAGTGAGGACTTTTGTGATAACTCTCACTAATCTTTGTTTAGTTCCTCTCTGAATATGTTTTTAACCCTGCTTCCCTGGGAACAATACTGTAATTATCACAGTATAAGTATATATACTTGTATATACTTAAGTATAAGACACATATAGATGATGTGTCTTCTCTATAAAAATGGAGCTCTCTTTGTTTCTCATATACAGTCTTTCCCTCTAGCGAGGCTATGAACTCATGTTCATATAAAGACCCTTATCTTTGCTAAATATCTTTTTACCAAGCATCTAGCAGAGATCTTGGCATGTTTGCTTCGTGTAGGTACTGGTATTCACCATTCCTCTGCTGTTCTGTGAGTCTCCAGGTTCCAGGTTGTGAATTTTATTGCTTAGACCTTTGCAAATTCAGGTGCATAACAGGCACTTGGATCACTTAGTTTTAATGTAGAAACTTGAGTTCAAAAGTTTACAAATGCTGTGGTATGCTTGAGTGTAAAAAGAATTCTCTTAAAATGAGTATTTCAAGGTTGTCATGCGGAAGAGGTAAACTTTTTGCGTGTATAGTCCAAAAAAAGAAAAAAATTGGAAATGATTAGGAGATGTATTACAGCTTGGTAAGAAAGAATCTGAAAACTTTCCAATCGTTAATTAAAGAGTTCTATATATGTAGTGGGCTGATTTATAACCCAGTGAACTTTCTATTCCTGGAAACATTTAAATAACAATGGGGAACTCTTGCTTTTCAGAGTTCTTATTGTTGTAAATTTAGATTTTAGTTAACCCAAGATGTACTTTCTAGCCTGGAGATTATGACATCCCTTACTCACTGATTCTTGGCATTTGCTTATGTGTTTAACTTAAAATAAGGTTTGTTCTTATTTAGTTCCTTAGTTGTGTCTGGCTCTTTTGCGACCTCACAGACTGTTGCCCGCCAGACTCCTCTGTCCATGGGATTTCCCAAGAAAAAACTGAAATGGATTGCCATTTCCTTCTCCAGGGGATCTTCCTGACCCAGGGATTGAACTAGTGTCTCCTGAACTGTAGGCAGATTCTTTACCACTGAGCCACCTGGAAAGCCCAAAATAAGGTTTAGAAATGGGCAAACATACATACATAATTACCTTTTCACAGTCTTCAACTATTATCAGGAATTACTTTTTTTTTTTTTTTTTGCTGTTTCCCAGAAGGAAAAAAATTTCAATCAGGATTTTGTAGTTTTAGAAGACATCTAGGACTTATTTTTCAGCTGTGGCTTTGCCTACTATCCGTTTTAACAGTTTTGAGTTTTCCTTTTTTAACATGCTTAAAACAGAGACTGTGATGGAAAATAATCATTTATGTGATAAATGTTGGTTGAATACGGAATTAAATGAGTCTTTATTTGCTGCTGGATGGCTGCCGTATTTCTTTATTTCACTTTTTAAAGTGTGATTTCTATTGTACCTTAAAGAGAAATAGCTTTCTTCTTATATTTTAATAGTTAAAATCCTAACACACATGTTGATTCACACTAGTACCTGTAACTATTTTTTACATTAAAAAAAGCTTTTTTTTTCCCACTTCTCACTTCTTTTTTAGGTGTTGAAGTTGTCATTTGTACTCAAATTTATTTACAAATTTATAGCAATCTCAAAATGTTTATATGCTATTGTGAAAGTAAAATCTTTCAGTCCTGTACGACTTTTTGTGACCCCATGGACTGTGGCCTACCAGGCTTTTCTATCCATGGAATTTTCCAGGCAAGGGTACTGGATTGGGTTGCCATTTCCTTCCCCAGGGGCTCTTCCCAATTCAGGGATCAAACTCGAGTCTCCTGCATTGCAGGCAGATGCTTTACCATCTGAATCACCAGGGAGATATCTATGCTATTGTAGATTTTTTTTTAAACAAAACTTGTTATTTCTCTTCAATTTCTAGATGTTGTTAAATTTGTTTAGATTGAATAGTTTTTAAATAGGTATATACTGCTGTTACCTTGTAAATAACTAATTTAAAAGTCACTTTGAATAAATTCTTATTCACAGAAAAAAATTTCACTGAAATATGCTACTTGATATGGCTTAATTGTTATTTTAACCTGAAAAGAAAGAACATTAAATTTGCACATTATTTATGGTAGTCTATATGATAAATTCAATGTTTATGCACCAAAATTTAGACCAGCATTCAAAGCAACAAAAGAGAGGAATTTCATCAGTTATTTTTCTGTTTATTTCAATTTTGAAACCTTGCTATTTAGAGTAGTTTGTAATTTTATCACAAGCTTTAAAATCTGAACATGTTCTCTAAACTTCATTCTCTTTTAAGCACGCACGATGGGCATTATGCTAATTTAAGATATTTATTTAGATTTATGTGTTGAAGCATTAGGCCATTAATAGTGGAGTTCTGGAGGTAAGAGTTCTTATTCTCAAAAGCATATTAATTAGATTAGGGTGGGGGGGGGATACAACTTTTTTACAGTTTGTTCAATTGATTTTTTTAAGTATAAAAATTAATGCTATGACAAACCTAAGCAGTAAAAAGCAGAGACATCACTTTGCTGACAAAGGTCCAAATAGTCAAAGCTATGGTTTTTCCAGTAGTCATGTAAGGATGTGAGAGTTGAACCATAAAGAAGGCTAAGCACCAAAGAACTAATGCCTTCAAATTATGGAGAGCAAGGAGATCAAACCAGTTAATTCTAAAAGAAATCAACCCCAAATATTCAGTGGAAGGACTGATGCTGAAGCTGAAGTTCCCATAGTTTGGCCACCTGATGCGAAGAGTTGACTCATTGGAAAAGACCCTGATGCTGGTGTCACGCAAGTGTATGTTCCTCGGTTCTTTGTCTTGTCACAACAAAGATTTGGAGTGACGGACATTAAAGCCCCCTAGGCGTGTCACAGCTCTTAGGTCTTGGATAGACTGTGTTATAGCTCTCAGGTCTCGAATGGACCATGTTATAGCTCTTAGACAAATCAGGTCAGTGTTACAGCTCCATTTTACTTAGAAGATAGCAGGAAAATCGATCCAAAGACACGAGAAGAGCGCCCCAATGCATGGGGGAGAGAGAGAGCTAGCTTTGGCTCCTCTATTTATATGTTTCTTTCTCCCTGGGCCTGTCCTATGTAAATTGGGCCAGCCAGGAGTGTTGTTTCGTTTACCTGAGGTCCTCACTCCGGTCCTCAGACCTTCTCTTGTTCTGTTTTCGTGGGCTTTTCCCTTCCTTGTCTTTTAGCCACTGCCATTTTGGACTCCTTTTCCCTATTTTACCTACCTAACACTGGGAAAG
Organism: Budorcas taxicolor; assembly: GCF_023091745.1. Lineage (NCBI taxonomy): Eukaryota > Metazoa > Chordata > Mammalia > Artiodactyla > Bovidae > Budorcas > Budorcas taxicolor. The sequence goes on from NC_068931.1 coordinate 26,623,366, forward strand.
ATCAAAGGCAAAACCAGAAGAAGGTGATAGATGATGAGATGGTTGGATGGCATCACCAATTCAATGGACATGAGTTTGAGCAAACTGGGAAACAGTGAAGGACAGGGAAGTCTGGGGTGCTGCAGTTCATGGGGTTGCAAAGAGTTCAAAACAATTTAGCAACTGAACTACAAGTGTTCAGTTAGCCAGGAAATACTGGGCAGATCACTGAACTGTCAAGATGAAAACAAAGTAGCCCTTAGGATGAAAAGTTAAGTGCGTGAGCTAAAGATGAACAAGGGTTTTGAGAAACTGAAGGAGAATGTGGCAAGCATTGTCCATAGAAGTCATGGCAAGTTTCATGCAGAGGTGACATTTGAATGGATTCTTAAAGGATAATAAGGTTTTATCAGGCGAAGGGGAGGAGAAAAGTATTCCCAGGAGTGGCAATAGCACGTGCCAAAGCTGCACACAAGATGGAGCACAGTTTCTGGGTTTGATGATCAGTTTTACAAAGTTTGGGCTTCCCTGGTGGCTCAGATGGTAAAGAATCTGCCTGCAATGTGGGAGACCTGGGTTTGATCCCTGGGTTGGGAAGATCCCCTGGAGGAGGGCAAGACAACCCACTGCAATATTTTTGCATGGAGAATCCTCATGGAGAGAGAGGCCTGGCAGGCTACAGTCCATGGGGTCGCAAAGAGCTGGACATGACTGATTGACTAAGCACACACATGACAAAGTTTGAACAATGAGTATATGAGGAAAAGGTTCAGGAGAGAAAGTCAGGAAGTGATTGTGACCTAATGTAAAGTGTTCATATTTTAAACACCGAATGCACTTTCAAAGAAGGATGAAAGAAATCCATTATCTTCTAAATCGGTCATTCTGTAGTGACATTATTCATAATCTCATACCTTTTAATTTTAAAAACCACTTATCTGATACAGCTACCAATCTCCAGGGAAGAGTAATGTCACTATTTTGTACTGGTAGCAGTGGTATTTGTGGTTTGGAAAGTGTGAAATTCAAGTTCAGACAACTAGTAGAAAGCAGATGTCAACTGTACATCATAGAGATTGTTGAAAATAAGTGTTCAAGTGGAGAAAGATCCTATCTTTTATTTTTCTTAGACGGCAGATCTTGCACTGGAACGTTAGTAGTTCTTTTGGAAGATAAAAACGACCACCCACCGCAGATAAAAGAAGAAGAACTGACAATGTGCCGGCATGATAAGGATTATGTTGTCCTCGAAGCTACAGATCAAGATGGACCTGACAATGGGCCACCTTTTCAATTCATTCTCAATAATTCTGCCAACAAACTTTGGACAGTGGAGACAAGGGATGGTGTGTAATTATGCTAAACCTTCTAATCAATAGGACCTTAGAATGTTTGGTGGCCTAGACTTTTACCTTAGTTACTTATACTAAAGAAATCTTTATTTTAGTAAAATATTTTATTGATCCCAGATAAAGGATAATACCTTGTTTCTTAAGACAATGAGTAATATGTATAGATTCTTATTCTGAATATCTTTAAGAAAACAGACAAATCCATTTTAATAAAATATTTGAATAACATAGTAAATATAGAATAGTAAAGATGAGCATAAAGCAATATCCATTACTTTTCCTGTCTTTTCAAGAAATCAAAATCTCTTTTTTTTTCGCATAGGTAAAACTGCCATTCTTCGGGGGCGGCAAGATCTTGATTATAACTATTACACTGTTCCTATCCAAATAAAAGACAGACATGGCGCTTCTGCAACACACATGTTATCAGTGAGAGTATGTGATTGTACAATTCCATCCGAATGTAGAATGCCTGATAAACTTTCAAGAGAGGCGTCGCTAGCAAATGTATTCCTTGGAAAATGGGCAATTCTTGCCATGGTGTTGGGTTCTGTGTTGTTGTTATGTAAGTATAATTATATAGAATGTGTTATGTAATATTTTAATATTAGAAATGTTATCTAATATTTTAAAAAATATATGACAATTCTTTACATTAGTGACATTGATAGCCTTTGAGAAGTGTGTCCTTTTAAAAATCTTGTGCAAATTCAATGGCTTGGAGTTGTGAGTCATAGAAGAAAAGGAGTTTTCAGAACTATGGCCACAGTTCTTCCAATAATTAGCTGTGAGACACTGGATAAATCATTTCCTCTTCTTTAAGCTCTTTTAATGGTGCAATGAAGAGGTTGGGTAAAATTAATGTTTCCCTCCCATGCAAAGTATGATTATCTTTCAACCAGCCACATTCATGGAGTGGATGCATAAAAAGAGTTAGTGAAAAGAGTAGTTTAAAAATTTACTTAGATGTTTGTGGTCAATGATATTAATGAATATTAATGACATCATTTAGCACACATCTTAATTAGACTCCAGAGTGTGAGGGAAACGGGCATATGATGAGTCGCTGAGGAAAAGCAATGGAAGATTTTTGCATTCTGCAAACTGGCTTTTGGAGATGCAAAAGTGATGGAAATCTTTGCTCAGGCTTCTCCCCTCCCTTCCTCTCCCTTCTTTCCTTCCTTTGCTTCTTTTCCCTTCCCTCCTTCCTTCTTTCTTTTTCAAAAATCTGTTTGACTGCATGCAGTCTATTTGCATTTACAGACTTTTCCCATAGCCTTTGCTGTGTCTGTGTTCAGTGATTTGTGTTTCGGGTTAAACTGGATATTCCTCTTAGCACCTGATGGATGCTTTCAAAACCAAGCACTGGTTTTATGTAATGGCTTTTCCTGTTTGATTTATGTCTAATGTTCTTTGTTTTGTGATTCTAAGATCTTTGAGTTGTTCCTTATGGACTTTAATGCCAATAATACTAGCTTAAAGTCCAATCAAATGAAGTTACTATTTCAGTGTGGAGAAAAGAAGGAAAATGTTGAAATCTGAACCTGGGAAGAGAGCTATTCACAGACTATGTTCACTTCCTCTTTCTATTGATTTGGTTCTTGTTTAGCCTAATAACATAACCTCACTAAGACAGAGATAGTCTGTATATATTTGTTAATAATCTCTTTTAAATTGTATGACCCAAAGAAATCTCAATTTATGGAACCAATTTTTTAAAGTTCTGTGAAGAAACTTAAAAAAAATCTGATTCAAATGATTTACTATATAATTCAAGTGATTATAATAATTTACTATAAATCAAATGATCTACAGTGCCAGCATGAAAAATTGTGATTTTACTTATATATTTTTTATTTTTTAGGTATTTTGTTCACATGTTTCTGTGTTACTGTTAAGAAAACAGTAAAGAAATGTTTTCCAGAAGATGTAGCCCAGCAAAATTTAATTGTATCAAATACTGAAGGACCTGGAGAAGAAGTGATGGTAAATCAGATTTCACCGTTTTGGGTATGGTAGTTTAATGAGGCTGTGCTGTGCTTAGTCACTCAGTTAAGTCCAACTAACTCTTTGCAACCCCATGGACTGTAGCCCCACAGGATCCTCTGTCCGTGGGATTCTCCAGGCAAGAATACTGGAGTGGGTTGCCATTCTCTTATTCGTCAAACCCAGGTCTCCTGCATTATAGGCAGATTCTTTACCATCTGAGCCATCAGGGAAGCCCAAGTTCAATCATAACAGTTGATTATTATGTAAAATAGTAATAATGATAACCTGCATGCAAGCTAAGTTGCTGCACGTATCCAACTCTGTGCAGCCCTATCGACTGCAGCCTGCCAGGCTCCTCTGTCCATGAGATTCTCTAGGCAAAAATACTAAAGTGGGTTGCCTGTCCTCCTCCAGGGGATTTTCTTGATCCAGGGATCAAACCTGAGTCTCTTAAGCCTGCCTGCCTTGGAATTGGGTCCTTTAACACTAGCGCTACCTGGAAAGCCCAAATAATGATAACAGCTAATGCTCCTGAGAAATCTGTATGCAGGTCAAGAAGAACAGCTAGAACCAGACATGGAACAACAGCCTGGTTCCAAATTGGGAAAGGAGTACAAAAAGGCTGTATATTGCCACCCTGCTTATTTGACTTATATACAGAGTACATCATGAGAAACTCTGGGCTGGATGAAGCACAAGCTGAAATCAAGATTGCCAGGGAAAATATCAATAACCTCAGATATGCCAATGACATCACCCTTATGGTAGAAAGCGAAGAGGAACTAAAGAGTCTCTTGATAAAAATGAAAGATGAGAGTGAAAAGCTGGCTTAAAACAACATTCAAAAAACCAAGATCATGGCATCTGGTCCCATCACTTCATGGCAAATAAATGGAGAAACAATGGAAACAGTGACAGACTTTATTTTCTTAGGCTCCAAAATCACTGCAGATGGTGACTGCAGCCATGAAATTAAAAGATGCTCGCTCGTTGGAAATAAAGCTATGAAAAACCTAGACAGCATATTAAAGAGCAGAGACATTACTGACCAAGCTTTGTATAGTCAAAGCTATGGTTTTTCTAGCCATGTATGGGTGTAGTCATGTATGGATGTGAGAGCTGGACTATAAAGAAGACTGAGCGCTAAAGAATTGATGCCTTTGAACAGTGGTGTTGAAGAAGACTCTTGAGAGTCCCTTGGACTGAAAAGAGATCAAAGCAGTCAATCCTAAAGGAAATCAACCCCGAGTATTCATTGGAAGGACTCATGTTGAAGCTGAAGCTCCAATATTTTGGCCACCTGATGCAAAGAGCTGACTCATTGGAAAAGACCCTGATGCTGGGAAAGATTAAAGGCAGGAGGAGAAGGGGATGACAGAGGATGAGATGGTTGAATGGCATCACCAACTTGGTGGACATGAGTTTGAGCAAGCTCCAGGAGTTGGTGATGGACAGGAAAGCCTGGCATGCTGCAGTCCATGCGGTAACAAAGAGTTGGACATGACTAAGTGACTGAAATGAACTGAATACTTTTGAGCACTTACTAAACCAAACAGGGGCTTCCCTGGTAGCTCTGTTGGTAAAGAATCCACCTGCAATGCAGGAGACCTGGGTTTGATCCCTGGGTTAGGAAGATCCCCTGGAGGAGGGCATGGCAACACAATAACAAAGCATGACAAAATGAATGTAACTGACTTGAAATTTATTGTCTCACAGTTCAGAAGGCTAAACATTAGAGATTAGGTGTTGACAGAATCCTACTCCCTCTGAAGGTGCTAGGATTCTATTACACTTCTCCCTCCCAGCTTTTGGTAGTTCTTTGGCTTATGACATCATTGATTGAGTCTTCATATGGCTTTGTGTATGTGTGTGTGTGTCCAACTTTGCCCTTTTGGATTAGAGACCCATCTTATTTGATTAGGACCTTGTCTTAATTTAACTAATTTCAACTCAAAATGACTCTATCTTCAAATAAGATCATATTCTGAGACACTTGAGGGTTAGGACTTTAATGATTGAATTGGGGTGGGGGATGCGATTTGACCTATAACACCAATGATATGAGTATTATTATCATCTTGATTTTACGTATGGGGAATTAGAGAGCCACAGCAGTTAAGTGATTTGCCCTTGTGAAAGTGAAAGTTGCTCAGTCATGTCCTACTCTTTGCAACCCCATGAACTATGCAGTCCATGGGATTCTCCAAGCCAGAATACTGGAGTGGGTAGCCTTTCCCTTCTCCAGGGGATCTTCCCAACCCAGGGATCGAACCCAGGTCTCCCACATTGCTGGCGGATTCTTTACCAGCTGAGCCACAAGGGAAGCCCAAGAACACTGAAGTGGGTAGCCTATCCCTTCTTCAGGGAATCTTCCTGACCCAGGAATCGAACTGGGGTTTCCTGTATTGTAGGCAGATTCTGAGCTATCAGGGAAGCCCTCAGATTTACCCCTATGAGATTTGTCCATGATGGGAAATAAATGAAAGAAAACTGTTCGTTACAATTTGATTTATTTATTTTAGGATGCAAATATTAGACTCCCTACACAGACGTCCAACGTTTGTGACACAAGCATATCTGTTGGCACCCTTGGTGGCCAAGGAGTCAAAACACAGCAAAGTTTTGAGATGGTCAAAGGCGGCTACACTTTGGATACCAACAAAGGAGGTGGACATCAGACCCTGGAATCTGTTAAGGGAGTGATGGACACTGGCAGATACACATACAGTGACTGGCACAACTTCACCCAACCTCGGCTCGGCGAAGTAAGTGCCAGTGTCTTCATCTTCATTTCTTTACATGAAAGTTAAACTCTGTTTATAAATCAGGATTTCCCCAAAGTTTCACTCCTTATACATCTGGAGCTCACCACCTTTTTAGATACATGAATATTAGGTCCAAACCCAAAGAGAAAAATGACCTCGTATCAGTTTTTAAAATAAGGTTTCCAAAACTTGACCTAGGAGTGGCATATGTAGGCATTTCTCTACTTTAGTAAGTATAAAAAGACTCAGCAGCAGCAGCAGCATAACTTCTTTCCTAAAAATTGCCAGGAAAATCACCTAGAGTGAAATGTTACAGGGCACTATGTGGATCACAAATTATAAATATTCTTAGTATGCTGAATCTTCCATGTGATTATGAAATCTTAATGATTGCCATCAACCAGACAGATCATTAAGCTTTTATTTTGGGTTTTAGTTCCTCATTTTATGTTCAGATCAGTCAATGTAGATTAATATTAGCCAGTTATATATATTATTATAAGTATGTAATAATGTATAAACATAAGGGTCATAGCTTATATTTGTTTCCCCTAAATATGTAAAAAAAGTTGTAGACACATTTCAATGGTACAAATCTCATGTTTAAATGGGAAATTGTAAGCTAGTTGTGTGATGCATGTGGAGCTTTAGTTTTTATCAATGTGTTCAGTAGGAGCATTTATATATTTGCTATATTTTAAGAATGAATATAATACAGACCAATCATGTGCATTTTTTATATGTAGGAATCCATTAGAGGACACACTCTGGTTAAAAATTAAACAGTAAAAGGTAAATCAAAGCCATTATTTTTAAGCTAATACATTTAGGTGTTTTTTAAAAAAACTAATAAAATGTGCTCTTTCTCGACACAGAAGGTGTATCTGTGCGGACAAGACGAGGAACACAAGCTCTGCGAAGACTACGTTCGCTCCTATAACTATGAAGGGAAAGGGTCTGTGGCCGGCTCAGTGGGCTGTTGCAGCGATCGGCAGGAAGAAGAGGGGCTTGACTTCCTAGATCATCTGGAACCCAAATTTAGGACGCTAGCAAAAACATGTGTAAAGAAATAAAATGTGCCTTTTAATAGCGTAACATCTACCAGCGCATATGTAGGAGCTTATTGAATGTAAAACAATAGCAGCATCTGCTAAAGTATTTGTTTATGGAGGTAAACTTCCGGCTCCCCTAAATTCTCCTTGTCTGAGATAACTTTTGTCTTCTCTAGAAATCAGTGTTTCATTTGTTAATTTCCTTTTCTATGCATGTACATTTTCTTGCCCTTTCTGGGCCTGCACTGTGTGCTTCTCACACCTTCTGTTTGAAAACTTATGTTACTTGGTATGCTCTGGAAGAGTATGTGAGGGAGTCAGGGATTGTGGAGATTAAAGAAAAATACCTTGTTATTTTAGATGAAAATGAAACATTTTCTTCAGAATCTTGGGGACAATTATGCTTTTAGAAGTATTGTTTTTGGTGCTACAGAATTGCTTCCTTTACCTGAATGGCTTATGCTGAAGAATTTTTTATGCATTCTCTGATGCAGTCTTTGATTTGGTGAATAAGAGCTCATCTTTCATTGTGTTTTCACCCTGTGGAGGTGCTCCCAGCTTGATCCTGGGATCTCTGTTGATGTGGATGCGTTATCAGATTCCTACAGGTTCTAGAATTGTTGGAAAGATGTGGACCAGAAAAGGCTCACAGAAATTTGAGTCATTGAGATCTTTTTTAGAAAAGCATTTCCATGAATGACTTGCAGCCTTAATGCCCACGGGTTGACTGAAACACGCAAATCTGTTTTGTTGGTCCACTGTGATGCATTATTACTTTTTAAAAATGTAAATACCTTGGCAAGGACATATTCTCTCTAGTTTGACACCATCCCACCATCCTCAAGCATTTGAGTAACTAGACCAGTAGGCATTAGACTTACAACCCTGATAGCCTTTTGAATATGCTAAACACTGAATGGCTATCCATACTGAAATGGATACTCAGGTTACATTGGTAATCACTTTCAGAAAATGTTAAATAAGAAAAAGTGTCTGGCATATATATGTTAAAAAACTGAAATGTGTTAACTCAATTCTTACCAAACATTTGTTGAGTGATGCTGGATAAAAGAATGAAAACATGAGTTAATGAGCTATTTTGAATACATAGCATTTTAATAAGATATTCTATTTTATTAATTTAGAAAAAACCATATATTTAAATAATATTTTAATTTTTTGTGCCAAATGCTATAGATTCATAAAACATTAGCGGTATATATCACAAGGAAATTTTTCATTCAGACAAAAAATCTTTTTTCATCTTTTAGCTACTTAATCTTCAAAAATAATGAGTGACTAATTTTCTTAAATTTTGTGAATTATTCTCCTTCTTAGTCACAGGATCTAAATAAAGATGTTTCTTGAAATGAAATTGAATAGTAGAGCAGAATAAATAAGTAGCTTTAGCAAGTAAAATTTTTATTTTAAAAGGTGTCCTCTATGTATTATTTTTATGGGCATTGTCAGTAAAATAATTTTGGAGCATAATGCAGATTCTGAATATCTGTTATCTGGTGTACATGTTATTCTGACAATGATGCTAGTTTTGAAATTTTATAATATTAAAATTTTGGAAATATATCATAATAATGTTCTAAGTTATATTTTTGAACATAGGTGCAGAATGTTTGCTGAGCAATTAAAAATAATTAGTTGAAAATTAGCTTACATGTTTGTTTATGTCTTTGTATTTCTTAAATTTAAGTGTGAAAGAGAAAATTTGTATCTGAACATAAGGTACAAATAAAGGCCAAAGGCTGATTTCTCAAATCAACAAGAGAAGATACTTTAAAACTATGACCAGAATTGTTAGAAAGTGTAGGAAATGAATTCATATTAAGGAATTTTGACTATTTTAAGATGTTTCAAAATATTAAAATTCATCTCATAGAAGAACTATGATGTCTTTTGATTTAGGAATTTCAAAGTTATTCTCTAGTTACACTCAAAACCAAATGTTAATTATATGATTAATGAAATTTATGAAACTTTGCTAGACTGTTTATGAATTTAGTTAATAGAATATTGTATATTATGAATTATTTCATGTATGTTAATTTTCACTTAATTGTTGGTAAGTTAATCATTCTGAATTGTTTTCAATAATGAAATCTATAGTTATGGAAAACATACAATTAAAACTTTCTTATCTTATCAAGATCTCCAACTATTTCATGTGAAAAACTTGATGAAAACTCCATCAAGAAACTCCAAAATAGAAGAAAATTGGCATAATTGTTATAAATGAACTTTTGTTAAATACTTCCTTAACTTTATTGAGCTTTTAATTCCTCCTAGATTTTAAAAAAATATTTTGTATAACTTGATATCTATGCATGTGTTTACTTTTAGAGAACAGAATATGCTGTTATTTGGAAAATATTCACAATCGTTGTTCTAGAGTTGAGGACTTTCATTATCATAGAGAGGAAAAGCTAACTTTTTTTGTTGTGTTTAGTCATACAAGTCCTGTACTACTTGAAATTCCTTAATTAGATTAATGAAACAAACCGTATATTGCTGCATATTTTTGGTCTCTTTTATCTGCTTTTCTAATAAATCTGAAGGAACATTTTTCATTTGGCCAGACATTGCATTTGTCTCACTACATGGTTAGATTAAAGAAAAGAGGACTATTTATAGCAGCAGAAAGCATTACTAAGAATGGACAGACCTTTGCATACTTCATAGGGCCTAGTAAATCTGAGCGAGCATAGTTTCAAACAAATTCTTTGAAAGGATAGTGCTGCATGAGAAGTAAAAACCACACTTGATCTCAAATCCTTGCCACAAATGAAATGATAACCACTTTCTAATATATAAGTGGAATAATTGTTTAAGAAATGTTATGTGCCAAGTATATTTATAATATGCATTTCATGCAGGTAGATCAAATTATTTAAAAATCTTTACTTCTTAAAGTGTTTTGAACAATAGGAATAAAAAGCATTCTATAAAATCAATCTGTAGAGAAGATGTTTATTTACTAATGTTAGAGAAAAAACAATTAAGAAATAAGTGTGACTGTCCTCTGTATTTGGCCTGAGAATACATGAGATTTCAAAATGTTTAAAGTTTATTTGTCAGAGTGCAACGGTGAATACCTATAATCATGGAGTGTTTTTATTTGTTCATATTTAGGGACCATTAAATGCTAAAACATGGAATTATTATTAAAAAGAAACTTCAATGCTTCCTTTGAGATACCTGAGTTTTTACCTAGAATTCATACCAAAAATTCAAATAGAATTATTTTCTGCCAGGCATAGTTCAAGAAAAACTAAAAGGAACCCTTTGACCCAATGTGGAAATGAAAGAATTTTCTTGTTTTGATTTTGTCCTTCTTAAAATATTTAGAAAACTTAGAAATTAAGAGTGAAATGACATTTATATTTACATTTACGTATATACATTTACACAAAATTTAAAATCCAACTTCACAAAGACCTTTTGTTCATACTAGGCATTCCACAAGAGGGACAGATTATTCTACATTCACCATATTTCTCACCTCTTGGAGATCATAATGAAAACTCTAAACCAGTGGTTCTTGAAGTGTGATTCCTGAACTGGCAGCATCAGCATCACCTGGGAATGTGCCAGAGATGCTAATTCTTGGGTTCTTCCTCAGCTTCACTAAAAACTCCCAGGGGAGGCCCTCCAGGTGTTTGCACGGTACAAGTTCACAACTCTGCACTAGGTCTTTGCTACTCAGTGCTGTTCACAGCACCTGAGGGCAGGTGAAGAAGGTGGATTCAGGCCCCTCCCCAGACCTATTGAATCAGAATCTGCACTTCAGCAAGATCCTCCAGGAAATCCCTCTGTATGTGAAATTTTGACATGCACTGTGTAGACAATCCCATGATTGGAATCAGAAAAAACTAATAGAAGAACAACATGATTAGCCAGTTAAAGTGAGTGCACAGATAGTCTCAGACAGCAGGTCTATGGGGGCCAAAGGGTAGGGAAATTTGTTCCGGCTCACCTCGTGACCCCAGTTCAAGACCAGCTGTCTTCTGTCTTCTGTCCACCCACACAGCAGAACCCTCCACCCCACTCTGTGTTATTCTGTACTTGGATAATTGACTCCCTGTGAATTTTGTACCTTATGGTGCCATATGTCAGAGAATTTACAATGGTAGACTTTGACATTATTTCTGATTATGTCTAGGCAACAAATTTACCAAACTATGTTTAAAAACCAACTTGAATAACCTGGACAGTTTAAGCAATGCATGCAGTACCCTGAGATCATTTTAGCAAATAGGTGTCTTGACATATTCTTTTCTTACTAAGCCAGTTCATCACCACGTACCTTTTTAACCTTTTATTTTTCTGGGTGTAGCTGACTTAGAGTATCATAGGTGTGGCTAGGAAGCTGTCAGAACCAGTTGTGTTTTACTGAGTAAACATATTCTTTCATTATTATTTCTTTTAGTTTCAAACTGGAAAATCAAGCAGAAGAAAATGAAAACAAATTTTCAGAGTTACTTTCATTTTAATAATTTAATATTTATACATGATTGAAGTGAAGTGAAGTCGCTCAGTCGTGTCGACTCTTTGCAACCCCATGGATTGTAGCCTGCCAGGCTCCTCTGTCCATAGGATTCTCCAGGCAAGAATACTGGAGTGGGTTACCACTTCTTTCTCCAGGGTATCTTCCCGACCCAGGGATTGAACCCAGGTCTCCCACATTGGAGGCAGACGCTTTAACCTCTGAGCCACCAGGGAAGCCCCTTATACATGATATTAAATATATAACAAATGTACTTCCCTGGTGGCTCAGAGGTAAGGAATCCATCTGCCCGTGCAGGCAACATGGGTTCCATCCCTGGACTGTGAAGATCTTTTGGAGAAGGGAATGGCAACCCACTTCAGTATTAGTAACTGGGAAGTCCCATGGACCAAGGAGCCTGGAGGGATATAGTCCATTGGGTTGCAAAGAGTCGGATATGACTTATCTACTAAACAGCAACAAATATTACAAATACTTAGTAAAAATTAAATGTTAATTTAGTGTTGATGTTTTAATATTAAACCTATTTAAAGCTAAATATTAGTAACTTCCCTGGTGGTCTAGTGGTTAAGACTTGGCTCCCCAATGCAGGGAGTGTGGGTTTGACCCTTGAGCAGGAAGCTAAGATCCACACGCCTCACAGCCAGAGCACCAGAACCTAAACATCATAACAAATTCAATAAAGACTTCAAAAATGGTCCACATCAAAAAAAATCTTAAAGAAAATAAAGTTAAATATTAAGGAGACATTTGACACTGACAAACATATATCCCTTGATATCTCATGAGAGTCCACTGGCGGACCCTGCTGATTGTCTACCAGCTATCCCCTAACCTAGCTATCTCTTACAGATTGAGCTTAATTTCATTTGAGATTGCTATAGGAAACCATTATGTCCCAATCCCTCGAACTAAATTCTGGTCAGTGAGAAGTAAGTGTATTGCTGTGTCTGAAATTTTTGAGTAGGTGTTTTAAAGGAGCTGATTTAGCTGGAAGATGTCTTTAGTTTCTGTGTTTGTTTTGTTTCCCTCAGTTGCATTTCATGATTTCTGGAACATAGATGTGATACCTGGTGCTCAAGCAGCCATCTTGTGATGCTGCAAATTGGTAACCATGAGCCACTTGTTCAGAGTGGCAGAGCACAAAGACAGAAGGAGCCCGGATCCCTAGTGGCTTTGTGGAGCCTGGACTTCACGCCTCTAGACTTGTCCACTTGAGTGAATAAAGCTTTCTGTGTTTAAGCAAGGCAATTTTAGATTTTCTGTTAAAAGTAGCTAGTCTAATCTGATGTAGGGAGAATAGAGGTTGGATAGAAATAATTGTTTTACTTAAGTCATGATTCAATAAAATTAAAATTAATCTGCATTGGGAACTCATTTTATTTAGACTAAGATGTCAAAAATGGTTGATTTTGAAGATAGTTCAGTGTTCTCTGAACAGTCCCAAGACAAAATAAAGCATTAATTATTTGTTGTTGTTTTGTTGCTTAATTGTGTCAGGCTCTTTTGTGACTGAACTGTAGCTTGCCAGACTCCTCTATCAGTGGGGTTTCCCAGGCAAGAATACAGGACTGGGTTGCCATTTCCTCCTCCAGGGGATCTTCCTGTCCCAGGGATCAGATCCTGCTGGGCAGGTGGATTCGTTACCACTGAGCGTTACTTGGGAAGTTGGAAGTCCAGAAGGTGTACCTTTTCTGAGTCATTTGAACACACTTTTTTTTTTTTTTTTAAACTCTTGAAGCCTGACTTTGTCAGAAGCCATGTTTTTAGCAGTAAAGGATCTGGATTCTTCTATTAATCTGGTGTATGATCTTTAACAATTCATCGAATCTCATTTACTTCAACTCTTCAACTATAAAAAGGATTTTACTGTTGATTTTATCAGCCAGACAGATGTTCTTCAATGCAAGGATGATGTTTCAGCCATCATTGTGTTCTCCCTTATACCTGTGCTTGACAAGGGTTTTTATTTGTTTGCTTGTGTGTATGTTTATAGTATATATACATGACATTTAATATTTAATTGATGCATTAAGTAAAAATCTTTAATAAAAATATCTTCTCTAATTTTAAAACACACTTTTAAAGATTTAACATACTATTTCTACTGCTTCAGTCTCTGTCCCTGTAAATTGTGTGATCAAATGGATGTGCTCCCTTAAGTCTGAGGGATTCAATGTTTGGTTGCATTCTAATATCCCAAGGCATTGTTTTTCAGTTAATTACTATAGGTATATGCTAAGTCGCTTCAGTCATGTCTTTGTGACCCCATGGACTGTAGCCCACCAGGTTCTTCTGTCCACAGTATTCTCCAGACAAGAATACTGGAGTGGGTTGCCATGCCTTCCTCCAGGGGATCTTCTTGACCCAGGGATCGAACCTGCATCTCTTATGTCTCCTGCATTGGCAAGCGGGTTCTTCACTATTAGTGTCACCTGGAAAGCCCCAATTACTATACAGATAAATAAAAATAAATACAATTTATTTTCCTATTATTCAATCTAACGAATTACATCACAATCTAAAATGCTTCTTATGCCAACTCAACTAGACTTCACAATGAGTAAAGGTGAGTTCAACAAACACAGGAAGTTGAAGAGGTTTCAGCAGGTGACAAAGAAGACAACTTTATGGTTTTGCTGTATGACAAATGGTGATCCCAAATACTGATTGACTTAGATGGAATTCTATTCTTTCGTATTAGAGACTATACAAAAAGATATTTTTAAAATGACCTCAGTGAATTAGCTAGGACTTGCACTAGACTATTTGATGACAGAGATAAAGTGGTTTATTTATTTATTTATATTTAAGTCATGCACCATCTGATCCCGTCAGCTCAGGGCATAGTGTCTCCCAGTAGTCCAAGCCAGAACCATAGGCAACACCCTTGACTCCTTCCCCCACATCAGTATCCCACATAGAATTACAGCCAGTTCACTCTGCCTCCTAATTATCTCTTAATCAATTACTTATAAAGTGGTTTAAGAAAACCAATAGGTAAAAGTTGATTTTCACTAATGTAGAACAAGTTTAGAGAGTCTTGGACTTGTACGAAGGCTTCTTAATGTCATCTGTATTCCAGGAGCCTTCCCCTTTTCTGCTCAACCATCCTCTGCACAAGTTGCTTCACAATCACAAAATGGGTAATGCAATGCCAGCCATCACATCTGAGTCTGGAGTAGAAAAACAAGGAAGGAGGAAGACTTTCTTTTTAGGGAGCATTTCCAGAGACTTCCTCCAACAAATTCTGCCTACATACACTTTGTAGAACTTAGTCACTTGTCTATCCCTATCTTTAAGAGAGAGTGAGAAATGTGGTATTTCAGCTGACTAAAGTCAGGGCACTGTAACTAAGGAAGATGTTTAATAATGATAGGAGGTAATCTGTGGGTGAACACAATGGGAAAATATGGTTTCTTAGTCTTTTAAAAAAAAATCTCATTTTAATTTTTCTGGCTGTGCTGCACTGCATGTGGGACAGAGCTTGCAACCCCTGCAGTGGAAACATGGAGCCCTAACCATTGGACTACCAGGGAAGCCCATGGTTTCTTATTCTTAACCAGTATTATCCTGCTCCAGGCAAATAAGAGGCTTCCCTGGTGGCTTAGACAGTGAAGAACCTACTTGCAATGCAGGAGACCTGGAGTCGATCCCTGGGTGAGGAAGATCCCCTGGAGGAGGGCATTGCAACCCACTCCAGTATTCTTGCCTGGAGAACCCCATGGAGGAGTCTGGTGGGCTACAGTCCATGGGGTCGCAAAAAGTGGGACATGACTGAGTGACCAATACTTTCACTTTTTTTAGGCAAGTAAGATTCTTAACAAAATATTTATCACTTATATAATAGTTAAGGGCCTACAGAGTAGTTAGGCTGAAGGGTCATGCTCTTTCACTTGTCAAGTTTTAAAAAATATTGCAAAGCATAAGTTTTAAAAGTCACACAAATAAAACCTCAGTCTTTTCAGAGATTAAAACCTGTTTACATCCTTAAGCCAGATGTGACCTGCAAATTGTGTTGGGGGAGGGGAGGGAGGAGTTGAGGTTGAGGAGAAGAGAAGCTTTTACAGTTGAAAATATTACGAGTAAACTGCTATGTTAAAAAACTAGGACATTTCACTCCACGTGCAAATTTGTGACTTCCCTTGAAAAATTGGCAGGTGTGGCAACACTGAGTATATATTCCCAAAGGCTACCAATTGCTAAGAAGTGACAAGTGACTTCTTGAGGGCCCCTGCCAGCGCCAGTGCCCTCTGAGGCTTGCCATTTCTGTCTCAGATAAGAAGGCTGTCGACTGCCATTTATTATGACGTTTGTACTATTGTTCTCTGAAGGTAGATGTAGTGAAGACAAGAGACACATTTTCTGTGCTTTTATCTTCTCAAAAGCAGAGTAATGAAAAAGCACTGCTTTTTTAAAGCAACCTAATATGTTTAATTACTTTCCTGGACCCTGCAGGCATTAAAGGTTATGACTGCTTGCACTCCATGACTTTTCAATATAAAATGGATTATGTTGCCATTTTCTGCACAGTGTAATTTGCTTCTTCATTATGTTCGTTGTTATTGTCTTCACTCCCATCCTCACATTTGAGTGGAAGCTCTATGAGGGCAGAGATCTTTGTGTCTAGAACAGCGCCTCAAACATGGAAGGAACTCAGTAAATATTTGTTGAACACATTTATTGAGCCCCTACTATGTGAAAGCATTATAGGATACATATACAAATGTTATCTCATTGACAAAAATTATTAACATACTTCCAAGTTTAGATGTTTACTCTCCTTTGACCAATAAGAAAACTGAGGCTGGGAGAGGTTAACTCACTTAAGATCAGACTGCTAGGCTTCCATAGAGCAAAGATTTAAATCAAAGTCTGAGCAAAGATGACCCCGTGAGCATTGTTCCTGAAATGGCTCTCTCAGGTCCACAATACAGTGGGAAAAGCATGTTAAGCTTATCAATCCTGAAAGAAAATATGCTTCCTATGAATCTGTGTTAAATATTAATATTTTACATACAACCTTTTATAATATAAATTTTGATCTTCACTTGGGACATTTCTGTGGTAAAGAGGAAGGCACATCATCTTCCTCACATCAGACCCATTCTCTCCACATCAAAATCAATGGGTTAAATAGATGGCTTCCATGTGGAATTGCTCTTAACTCTTCATATCCTGATAGTATGCAAATTTGCATTTCCAAAGCAGATGTCTGTCTTGAATTCCATATCCATACTGCTTATTCCAGGCTTCCCTGGTGACTCAGATGGTAAAGAATCCACCTGCCAATGCAGGAGACCCAAGTTCGAACCCTGAGTTGGGAAGATTCCCTAAAGAAGGGAATGGCTACCCACTCCAGTATTCTTGCCTAGAGAATTCCATGGACAAAGGAGCCTGGTGGGCTACATTCCATGAGGAAGCAAAGAGTCGGACACAACTGAGTGACTTTCACTTCACTTCACCGCTTTTTCTGGTCTGATGGCTCCCAGAAATCTCAAATTCAGTACCTTCAAAAGCAGGTGATTTAACTCCTACATGCATGAACACTTTCCTGCCATCCCTAACTTTGTTAGTAACAAAACCATCGCCTCTTTGTCCAAACAAACATCAAACCCAGAATTCTGCAATTAGCAGAGCATAAAAAGAATAGCACATGAATGCATCCAAAAGAGATAGATTAATGAAGTGAATAATTACAACACTTTGGCCAGATAACAGATTACAGAGGCACACTATGAAAGCTAATGAGCACACAGAAAACTCACAATACTTCCCCTCCATGGGCAAGTAGAGAAAGCTCCATGAATAAAGTGGTAGAAGACATTCTAGGTGGAACGAAAGTAAGGATTCCAAAACCAAGCAAAGCCAAAAGCAAGTGACCCAAAGCAAAATGAAACAAGCAAAAACCAAGGTCTACTTGAGCTCCAAAAACCACAGTTTGAAAACCGCTTGGGGGCGGGGGCGGGGCTGGAGGGGTTGTAGAGCTGGAGGACCAGTGAAGATGGTCCAGTAAGGGCTGAGTGGTTAAACACAGCAATGAATCTGGAGACTGACAGTATGTGAGGGTGTGAGGACGAGGCCCTAGATACTTTCTTGAGTAAGTGGGAGGATCATGAAACCATTAATCACAAGGAGAGAAGCAAAGCTGTTTTGTTGTGGAGAGATAGTGGCTGCTGTTTGAAATATTCTGAGCTTGTGGTATTTACAGGAGTCTCAGGAAGGTACTTCCTGTTCAATGAACAGACTTGATGCTCCGCACACCCACTACCCATTCTTTATTACTTAATACCCATGTAATCCTTCCCCAAACACTAGATGCTCACTTAGGGCAGAGAGCACTTTTTATTAACATTTAGTTTTCTATCTAGTTAATAAATGGTATAACTACTTTTTCTTGCATGTATATTCAAAGCATTTTTTCCTTCCTCTGCTTGATGAGGACTGACTAGGCATTCCCCTTATACCTCTTTCATTCTCTGACCCCAGACTCTCCCCGCCAACTCCTCACCCCAACTCTAAGCTAGAGGGTTTTGTTATGAAAATCAAGTTGTCAATGGCATGTCAGTGAGGATTACTATTGGGTGAAATAAAATCAATGTGAGAAAGGATGTGGATTATATCTGGATGAAACTTTTATCAAAAAATGAAGGAAAAGGGATTCATGTCAATGTATGGCAAAACCAATACAGTATTGTGAAGTAAAAATATTTAAAAAAATTAAAAAATTTTAAAAAAATGAAGGAAAAAAAAAGGAAAAAAAAAAAAGACTTCAGAGAGTGAGGAGGGGGTTCATTTTATTTATGTGGTGATGATTGTTATTGCTGAGGTTGAGAAAGCAAAAAGTAGATAAAAGGTACATTTAAATTATCAGGAACCAGCAGCAAACTGTATAAAGGGCACTCAGAAGGTTAGCCACGGCAAGAAAATATTTTTTAAAAAATGTATTTATTTGGCTGTGTCAAGTCTTGGTTCCTGCTCATGGGAGCTTCGTTGCTTCATATGGGATCTTTCCTTGTGGCCCAAGGACTCTCCAGTTGTAGAGCAAGAGCTCAGTTGCTCCTCAGCACGTGGGATCTTAGTTCTACAACCAGGAATCAAATCCTGTACTGCAAGGCAGATTCTTAACCACTGGACCACCAGGAAAGTCCCTAAGAAGACAATTTAAAGGCGATTGCTGTGTATTGAGAATATTCCTGAAAAGGCTAGTTAGTGTCAGGGAAGAGGAAATTTCCCCTCTATCCTCTTGAGTTCTTGTGCCCAGACTAATAATAAAATCTACAGGAAACAGATTAATGGGAGAAAAAAAAGTATTTTAATTTGCAAGCACAGAAGTGTCATAGAAATGAATCTAAAGAGTGGCGAAAGCAGGCAACTTTTATACTTTTTTGACAAAGAAACAAGAAATTTGTGAGGAATTGACAGGACAAAGCAGCTTAGGTTTTGGTGCTTAATTGGTAAAGAATCTAAACAGAGTTTGGGCTTGGGGTAGTCAGTTAAAGAAGTAAAAGGTTTGTTTATACAGGTTTCTCAGCCCAAATTCCTTGTCTCTGTGATAAGGATGACCTTTTACCTCCAGATTCAGGAAGGCATGGAGAGATTTATTTCTCTGTCTCAGGGAGACAGAGAGGAGGGTCAGAGTGTCCTTCCTGTATTGGACATTTCTTAAATAACTTTAACTCAAAATAATCACTATGCCATGGAGGCATGTTTTGAGATGGCCGAAGGCAATGGCACCCCACTCCAGTACTCTTGCCTGGGAAATCCCATGGATAGAGGAGCCTGGTAGGCTGCGGTCCATGGGGTCGCGAAGAGTCAGACACAACTGAGCGACTTCATTTTCCCTTTTCACTTTCATTCATTGGAGAAGGAAACGGCAACCCACTCCAGTGTTCTTGCCTGGAGAATCCGGAGGACGGCGGAGCCTGGTGGGCTGCCGTCTATGGGGTCGCACAGAGTCAGACACCACTGAAGAGACTTAGCAGCCGCAGCAGCAGCCCTGAGCCCTAGCAATAAAAAATATCTGAAATACTTGAACAGCTTTTCAAAATTAAAAACAAACTTTAGATTAGTGACTATGTCTCCCAGAAAACCCACTCTGCTGGGACTGAGCTCCGTGTGGAGGTAGGCTAAAAATACTAACATGGTATCTGGCCAGGTAAATGCTTGGAGAATGATTGGATTGTTTTTGTTTTCAGTTTTATTGAGGTACAACTGACCAAACTGATATGCTTAAAGTGTACAATATGATGATTTCATATCTGTATACTTTATGACATGATTATTGGAATCAAGTTAACACATTCATCAACTCACATACTTTCATCTTGTATTGAAGACTTGCACCTGTTGACCAGCTTTCCCTATTTCCCTACATACCAAATGTCTATCTATCTATCTATCTATCTATAGCTCTATGTATATATCTACCTGTGTATCTCTCCACATTTTTAAGCTGGCTTCCCCAAAACTGATCAGAGGAAAAACATTTAACCTTGGTTTAGTAAATTAATCCCTCCTATCAGTTTCTTTGGAGGGAGTTACACAGAATTGTCTTTATGACAATTAAATTTCTATGCTTGTAATTACAAATCAATATTGTAACTAGAAGTTCATTTTGTTTATATATACACTGTTGTGGGACATAGTGTGTGCTAAGTTGCTTCAGTCTTGTCTGATTCTTTGTGATCCTATGGACTATAGCCCACCAGGCTTCTCTGTCCATGGGATTCTCCAGGCAAGAATCCTGGAGTGGGTTGCCATGTCTTCCTCCAGGGAATCTTCCTGACCCAGGGATAGAACCTGCATCTCTTGGGTCTCCTACATTGTAGGAGGGTTCTTTCACCTCTAGTGCCACCTGGGAAGCCCAGGGGAGATAGAGATGGAATAAATTGAAGACATAGGAAAGAAGAAGAATTACTAGAGCAATGTTCTTGAGTAGGTGAGAGGAGATGGGAATGGATGCCCAAATGGAAAAGGTGACCCTAGCCATGAGCAGAGAGCTCTTCCACATATAGAAGAACAGGCCATGTACACGGCACAGATGCAGACAGCTGGGTCAGTGTGGGGAAGCTTGATAGTTTTCCTCAATAATTTCTATTTTCTCTGTGAAATAGAAAGCTAAGTCAGTAACAGAAACTGAGGGTAAAGGAGGGTGTTTGGGAAGCTTGAGCAGAAGTAAGGAAATACAAAAATACTGCCAAGGAGAGTGAGGAAGCGAAAGGACTAGACATAGAGTAAGACTATTGGGCAGTTCTAAAGCCTACTTAAGATACTGCTCATGACCTTAAAGGGAAACTCCTGAACTTGGACATGAGTTTATCTCTAACTGAGGTTAAGCAGAGAATCAGTTTGGTTTTTCTCTACTAATGAATCAGTTTTCCTAACACGACCACTAAATAATTTTCTTTTCCGGTGGTGTATACTGTCCATACTTTCATCATATATAAGTTCCTGTTTCTGCACTGGTGTCTTTCTGAATTTTAATTTAAAAATAGGCTCTTTAGCCTATTTGTCTGTTTTTGTGCAAAAACCATGCTAGAAATTCTTGGTTGGCCCAGCTTACATTTTGACAAATATACCAATACTCCATCATGTTTGAGATCAGATGAGGAATGCCCACCCTGCTGAATTTGACTAAAGACACGATTTATTTTAATAGGCCAATAAGCATTAAAATTAGGAAAACAAAGAGCTTGTCAGGAATCATTCATTCATTTATTCATTTACTCACTCATTCAATAAATATTTATTAGGCATCTATTATGTGCCAGGACTCATGATGATTAATGCTGGTGAGATGGGCAGAATCAAAAAAACTCAACTGCAGTCATGAAAATGTAGTCTTTGGTGAATGTGTGTGCATGCTCAGTCACTCAGTTGTGTCCAACTCTTTGCAACTCTATGGACTGTAGCCCACCAGGCTCCTCTGTGCATGAGATTTCCCAGGCAAGAATACTGGAGTGGGTTGCCATTTTCTTCTCCAGGGGATCTTCCCAACCCTGGAATGGAAACCACATCTTTGGTGTCTCCCGGAAATATTAATCAAATAATGACTCAAATTTAACATTGTAATTGTGACAGGTGTTCTAAAGAAGAGGCAGCTGTTTGGTAAGAAAGATTTGACCCTATCAGAGAGGGTTTGACCTTGTGGGGAAGGAAATAAGGGTTCCTATTTATAGGATGAGTGGGAGGAGAGACAGGAGAGAGAGACAGAAGAGAGTTCCAGGAGGCGGGAAGAGCAGATGCAAAGCACCCAGCGATGGTAGGAGCCTCCTGAGTCCAAAGATATGAAAATATGTGTTTGTGTGCAGTCTTCAGAGATCAGATCATGCAGAGGAAGCCAGGCAATGAGAATGCAGAGACACAGCCAGCAGAGAAAGAAAACAGGAGACTTGGCTGTCAGAGAAGCCAAGAGCAAATAGGTTCTAGGTGAAGTGATCCCACAAAACAGTGAGCTTCCTGTCCCTAGGTCCACTTCAGAAGGTTGTTGTTTAGTCGCTAAGCCGTACCCAGCTCTTTGCAACTCCATGGACTGTAGCCCGCCAGATCTCTTTGTCCATGGGATTTCCAAGGCAAGAATATTGGAGTGGGTTGCCCTTTCCTTCTCCAAGGGATCTTCCCAACCAGGGATCAAACACGGGTCTCCTGCAATGGCAGGCAGATTCTTTACCACTGAGCCACCAGGGAGAGGCCCTCAGAAGGTGGTAACAGTTTGCGATTCATGAGCAGATTTAACAAATGATTTAAAAATGAATTTATTTTTAATTGGAGGATAATTGCTTTGCCATATTGTTGTGTTAGTTTCTGCCACACATTGACATGAATCAACCGTAGGTATACATATGTCTCCTCCTCCATCCTCTGTCCCACCTTCCACTCCATCCCACCCGTCTAGGTTGTCGCAGAGTACTGGGTTGAGCTCCTGCATCGTACAGCAAATTCCCACTGGTTGTCTATTTTTCAGGGCAGCAGTGGAGACCTAGACATAGATGACAAACTTATGGACACAGTGGGGGGGACGAGAGGCAAGTACAAATTGAGAGATTAACATCGCAACAAATGATTTTTATGCAAGGTGATTTTCCGTCCTTATAGAATGCTGTTTATGTATCATTTTGCATACATAAATGATGTATGCATACATACAATCTCTTAAATTGAGATTAGCCTTTTCTTTTACAAAAGCATCAGCATGAGATGAATTGCAGATGAAGAGGGGTTTGCCTTAGGTGTTTGCCTGGAGCACAAGCCTTTTCTGTTTTAGGCACCACAGCAATCTCAGTGCTGGGAGCATGCCGGAGACAGAGTAGATACTGAATAATACTTGTCAAAGTAGTTAGTAAATAATTCAAAATTCTGTGGTTCTAAGGATATATTTGTTCATAGCACTCCACGGTGGCACATGTCAATGGCATCTATTAAAGGTACGAGCAGACATGGTCAGGTTCACCACAACTGCCTGGGAATTCATTCATTGGCTTCTTTTTATTGCTGTGCTGTGCTTAGTTGCTCAGTCCTGCCCAACTCTTTGCAAACCCCTGGACCATAGCCCGCCAACCCTCTGTCTATGGGAATTCTCCAGGCAAGAATACTAGAGTGGGTTGCCTTACCCTCCTCCAGGGGATCTTCCCAACCCAGGGATCGAACCCAGGTCTCCCACATTGCAGGTGGATTCTTTACTGTCTGAGCCACCAAGGAAGCAAGTTTATAATAAGAATTGACTTATTGTTTGCTTCACTTATTTATTTTAAAAATAAATTTTGAAAGGTAATCGAAATTGAAGAGTACACTCTTACTGAGCACAATTTGGAAGAAAGCTTCAAAGAAATAAGGACAGCATTAAAAAAAAATATTTAATGGATAATGTGGCATTAGAAAGAAAAAAACATTTTTTCCTATCATAAAAGGACTTGGATGGTCCTTGCCCTAAGAAGCTCACAGTGTAAAGGACAGATAGGAAAAATGAACAGAATTTCTATTGAACATGTTAACCACAATACTAGGAATGCATGCCAAGAGGGCTATAGAAATACATGGTGGACATTCAGTAAATGTTTGTTAAATGTTGAAAAAAATTGATCCAAATTTTCAGTAAGTAGGAAACTAGCACAGGCTGTAGCATCTCATCTTAGGGTTGCACCATTTAGTCCTTTTGAGTCAGACAAAGTCTGAAGGTCTTGTCAACAGGAAGGAGGCTTAAGGATCTGGGATCGGTGAGTGCATTAACACTGGGTTTCAGCCCTCGAGCAGGACCTGAGGAGAGATACTGGAAAAGTAGGAACTAAGGAGCTGTCACAGGGATGAGGTGGGTTGTAAAGGTATGGGGCTGTGGGGTAAAGAGGGATACCCATGTTAACCAACACTTACGGAGTTCTTAGAATGTGCTAGGTTTTATTCTGCATGACTTCATGAACCTTATTTAATCCTGTAACAACTCTGAGAGGCAGTTTAATTGTGCTCTTTTTACCATGGCTATCAGACATTTTCCTCTCTACTCTCACCTGTAAATAACTAGCCAATGTCCTTCAATCTTGTTTTTGTTTTCTCCTTTCAGTCTGTTTCCTTTGCTTTGGGGTTCCATTCTGTGTCACTGGCCATGCCAAGAGAGATGCACCCTGAACATCACATGTCCACATGGACCCTTCTCAGTGGACTCGTGCAGCTCAGAGAGAGCTGTTGCTGTGTGCACATCAGTGATGAAGTGGTATTTTGTTGTTCTTGCCATTTATATTCAGTTACCACTTTCTGAAATTAGAGAATTGTGAAGCCTGGTTGCAGAGATGTGCCCCATGGGCCTGGGGTTGCTATTGGTTCATCTTTTTAAGAACAACTCTGGTTCTGACTTTCTCTTTGAAAAGGAACACCCATCTCCAGCCAACTTTCTCAAAAATCAGCCACAAGGAGTCTAAATAGTTTAATTTTAGACATGGAAGCCGCCATAGACAGCATCCAGTATTATTTTAATTATCTTCCTTAATGAATGAGAGTGCTGAGGGCTGAGGTTACCTGAGCAGCCCAAAACACAAAGGAACTTGGTCCTAACTGTTGGTTTGGTGCGTCCTTTACTATAGCCCAATGGAAAATCACTTCAAATCAGCAAAATCATGTTCACAGCCAAAAGACATTCTTAAAAAAAATTCCTCTTCTCACATTTCATGTCTCTTTAAATTATATCTGCTGTTTCAAGATCGTATTATTAAAGAAACTATTTCAGAAGCCATATAATGTAATCTAAAACTATTAAATAAATCTGGTCCCTTGTTTAGAGTTTATATTTCATTTCCTTAAGAAATTCACGAAGAAACAAATTACCATCTTAATAGCTTCAGTCAGTTACCTAGTGTGAAAGATGAAAATAAGGATCTAAGGCAAATTCTTTTCAAATTACCCTCTTCCCTTTTCTGGAATGTGGAAAAACATGAGTCACCCTTAGGTGTTTAAGGTTAAAGGGTAAGCAAGAATTTGAAAATGTTCTATTATCAAAGACCATAACAGCCTGAGTACATCTGTCGAACACGAAACTGGCATGATATCACCATTAACAGGATGAGGAGTGTTAATGAAATCACTGCTGGAAAAACATAAGGGTTAAAAAATGTGGAAACAGAAGGATGTCAACCAGAGTCTCATGCCGATGACCCAGGCTGATTTTACAAGCAAAGTTTCAGTGATAATTTTATAAACATGGAGACAACAGAACAGCTCACTATGTGTCATTCAATAATAAAATAGAGCATGGGACTAATACTTAGAATGTAAGACAGGCACTGTTTGACAATACTCTTGAATTTAAGTATATGGTCAATATTACAATAATTTTGGCTCTGTGTATAATGGTATTGGGAGCACACATGTTTTCAACAGCTGAAATCTGAGTGTTATGGCTGGCTTTTCAAACAGGTTTCTCCACACACCCCTGTGCAGACAAACCAAATGAAATGGGACAGGTTTCTCCTTTGTGGTCAGACTTCTCTAGTTTAAGCCAGTAATTGAAAAGAGGTACGGCATAATGAGTCAGAATGCCCCGTCATTGCTTTCTGAAGAGCTGCAAGAATACCACTTTTATATTTTAATCTTCCAGGTTAAGCACTCCTATAATTCACCTGGTTTAAGTATACTTCAAACCTAAACATAGATTCTATCCTATTCTTTTTCTTTTCTTACCACAAACTCTGGTTTGGGTGATGGGAAAGGAAGAAATCTCAGTGAGACGTCCAGGAGTCCAACTTAGGAGCTAAGTGATAAGAAGGTCAGTGGTTGGCTTTAACTGTGACAAAGAAGGGTCTTGGAGAAAATCAGGAGGCCACATTTAGCCAACGTCTAGGATCTCAGAAAGATTCCATAGTTAACTCACCCTTGATGCCTGGATTCCCTTATTTTAATTAACTAATTAATTATTTCAATTTCCTTATATCGTTATTATTCTGGCCATGACATTTATTTACCAAAAAAAAAAAAAAAAAAAAAAGACAAACCTCTCCCCGGAAACCAACGATCAAACAAGACCCCAAGAAAGGTGTGCATACTGGTTGTCCGCAGGAAATTAACTCCAGGAGAGTGTGGGAAACAGTCTCCCTGGGTGCTCGACCGCTCAGGCGTGTCCGACTCTGCGATCCCAAGGACTGCAGTCAGCCAGGCTCCTCTGTCCATGGGAATTCTCCAGGCAAGAATACTGGAGAATACACGCTCTCCTCCAGGGGATCTCCCCAACCCAGGGATCGAACCCGTTTCCCGCATTGCAGGCGGATTTTTTTACCGTCTGAGCCACCAGGAAGTCCAGTCCCCCTGGGGCCAATCCTCTACTAGGTGGGCCTCAGGCAGCCGCGACACCAAAGTCCGACCTCTCCACCTCCTTCCCCGGCGGCCTCTGCGGGTCTGCAACTGACCACAGCGCGCGGGGCGGAGTCGGGTCGGGAGCGCGCCCGGGTCCTCGCCCCTTCCCGCGGCCCGGCGCGCTCGGGGAGTGAGTCTTTGTACAGTCAGGGCTTCTGCTGGGCAGGGCCAGCTGTTAATCCTCCAGGCGGACACCGGGGCGTGGGGGGGGTGGGGGGAGATGGGGCATATAGGTGGCGTCCGCTGGTGAGAAACACCTAGCGCAGGTAAAAGGGCGGCGGCGAAAGGGAGTTCCCACCTGTTGCGTTCTTCCAGAAATGAATACATAGGAGGGGCCGATCGGTGTCTTTCGGACGCGCCTGGAAACCCCACCCTCGGTCCGAGGAAAAGCCTTTGGGCTGAGAGGCTGGAGCTTCAGAAAAACCGAGAAGAAAAGCAGCTCCTCCGCGCGCCAGGTTCTTGGCCTCGCACTCCTGCGCCCCGGCCGCGGCCCTTCGCCCTGCCGCGCCCTCCCTCCCCCGGCCTCCGGGTGCCTCGGCCGGCGACCTACCCCGGAGTCCTCCCATGGCGCCAGCCCGAGCCCCAGGCTCCCCCAGCGGGGCCCTCTGCCGGCAACTCCTACTGACCCTCGCGGTGAGTGGCCGCCTGGACACCGGGCCCGGAGGGCGCACGGACAGATTTGGGAGAGAGGGGCACCTTTGGGAGCAGAGATCTGTGGGTGGCGAGCCAGGCGGGGGTTCTTGGCGCTTGGGGCTGGCTGCAAAAGTGCAGTCGGTTCGGGTGAGGGAGGGCGGACAGAGGACGGCGACCTGGGTGCTTCGATCCCGCAGGGGACGAGGAGGAGGGTGTCTCCGGTAGCGGCTGCAAACGCCCATGCAAATCCGTGGCCCCTGGGTACGAGCCTCCGAGCGCCTCCAGCCCGCTCACCTCGCCGGGGAGGACAGTCCAGGCCGGCTCAGGGTCGGGTTCCGGCCACCGACCAGGCGAGCCGCTGGGCGGACGCGACCAAACGCGCCGATCCTGGGGTGAAAGAGAGGTCTAGGCGCCTTTTGGGGAATTTATCTTAGGCTGTAGGTGAAGGGGAGGGAAGCGCGGAGACCGAGCGGTCTGGACCCTCTGCGCGTGAAAATAGTAGACAGCTCCCAGATGGTCCTCAGTTAAGGTTTCCGTTGTGGGTCCGCACGTGAGGTTTCACTCCCTTTAAACTTTGGGGAAATGGTCGCCTCGGAGGCATCCGGATTCTTCCTCCCACCGCCCGCCCCTCCTCGCCCTCCAGCTTCAGTTTCTTTTTCCACTTGGTGAAACACAATAGCTACAAGCCCACCTCCCCAAAGCGCTGAAAGAAAGTGGGGGTGGCCTTATTTGGAAAGGACAGCGCCACCACCCTCACCCCGCCGTCCCCGGGCAGAAAAGCCTGGGATCTCCTTGGGGGAGGGGCTGCAGCCGCTGAGAAAGTATGGGACCAGGAGTTCCCCAGACAGAGCTCCCGGGGTACCCTGGGAGGAGAAAAGTCACGGAGACCGAGAGCAAGGGGGCTAAGCCCGTAGTGGCCTTTTCAAGCTGAGCCGCAGGCGTTAGGGCTCCAGGCAAACCTGAAGGACGCGGGGACGAACCTGGAGAACAGACAGTCAGGGAATTCCTTCTGGGACTGGTGGAACTGGCGGCGTGAAATATCCAGTTAATTTCCCTTACTCTACCGCTCTCCTGTTTCACGGAATTCCTGAAATTTTTAATGAATGAAATTGTAGTTGTTGCTATCATTAGAATGGCTTTCCTTCTGGACTTCAAACCTTAACTCATTTCCTGGGGCACGTTAATAACACAAAGGACCCGGTGCACAGCAATTAACAGTTCACACTCGAGGAACTCGAGAATGGAATATGTAAATAACGGTCATAAAAGGTATCTTGATTTTGATTAGATTCTCAGTAAAGTTGACTCCCCCACACCCCCCCCCCCTTTTTTTTTTGGACGCTTCTTTCTGAACCATTGACCTTCAAGGAAAAGAGCACAATTAGGCTCAGGCAATGAAATGCACAGGTCATAAATATTCCCAGGCGGCTCAGATGGTAAAGAATCTGCCTCCAGTGCAGGAGACCCAGGTTTGATCCCTGGGTCGGGAGGATCCCCTGGAGGTGGGAATGGCAACCCACTCCAATATTCATGCCCGAAGAATTCCATGGGCAGAGGAGACTGGCAGGCTACAGTCCACCTGGTCGCAGAGTAGGACACGACTGAGCAACTAACACTGATATACTAACAGAAGTTTCTGTGTGTCTTCTCAGATTCTTTTTAGAAAAAGCAGATATAGGGAATAATCTAAGGTTGAATAATCCTCTTTCTTTGACCTTCCTTAGCTTCAAAGCTGCATTGGCCAGAAGTGGGGTGACTCTGGCCGCACCCCTCATCCTGCTGCATTTTTGCTGGTCGGGTTGAGCTCTTCTGAGGCTCCTGTGCACGTCTGAAGAGCCCTGGCAGCCTCAGATAGTTGTGGTTGTGAGCCTCATGTGTTTGTGTAGAGAAGAGAAGCGTTACTGAATAAAAATGGCTTGTGAGACAATCTCTTCCTCCCCATGCACCCAAGTAATCCTTCACCATTCCATGAACCAGCTCCCAATTTCCTAGTCCTGCCTCACCTCACACATTTGCACTCCGCCTCCACCTCAATGTACTTCCACTATGGCTCAGCCGTAAAGAATTTGCCTGCAATGCAGGAGACCCGGGGCTGATCCCTGGGTGGAGAAGTTTCCCTGAAGGAGGGCATGGCAACCCACTCCAGTATTCTTGCTTGGAGAATCTTCACAAACAGAGGAGCCTGGTGGGCTACCGTTCAGGGAGTCTCAAAGAATCAGACATGACTGAGTGACTTTCTGCCCAACACCTAATGAAGCTTCTCTCTCTAAGGTAGTCAGGGATCTCCATTGTTAAATTCAAGTCATTCCTTAATGCAATTTCATCTTGTGATTGGAGCCTTTATGAAAAAGCTAATCTACCAATACATAAAGAGTTCTTATAAATCAAGTCCAGCATTAACATGAAAAACCATAAAGTAATAAAAATGTCTCATAAAATATTTCAGCCTCACTCATAATAGGGAAAGGTGAATTTTAAAACTATATTGAAATGTCATTTCTCATTTGGCAAACATCCAAAAGTTTGAGAGCAGGCTCTGTAGGCAAGAATGTGGAGAAATAGAAGCTCTTAGATGGTTGGTGAGTGTAACAAAAAATTACAACCTTTATGATCTATATGGGTTGTGACAAATGCGAATAGAAACTGTTTTGCTTCTTTGTATCCTATTTGTATGCACTTAGTTCTGTTGATATACCAAATGCTGCATCCTTTTAATTACTGAGACTTCCTAACACCTTTCACTGTCATTTAAAGCTAATATCCTTTCACTGCTTTTTTTTTTCTTCATAATTTTTCTGTTTCTGTTTATTAATTGTTTATGTTTTCCTTATGACCTCTTTAAAAACATATCAGTTATCACTTCATTTTTTAAAAACCTTTTTATTTTGTATTGGGGTGTAGCTGACTGACAATGTAGTGATAGTTTCAGGAGAACAGTAAAAGGACTTAGTGATACTTATACCTGTAGCCATTCTTCCCCAAACTCCCCTCCCATCCAGGCTACCACAT
The DNA here is from genome assembly GCF_023091745.1 of Budorcas taxicolor. Taxonomy (NCBI): domain Eukaryota; kingdom Metazoa; phylum Chordata; class Mammalia; order Artiodactyla; family Bovidae; genus Budorcas; species Budorcas taxicolor. Next base: position 26,653,499 of record NC_068931.1, read on the forward strand.
AATATTGAACAGAGTTCCCTGTGCTGTTTAGTAGGTTATCCATTTTATTATTATTTTTTAAGCCTGAATTGTTTTTTTTTTTTTAATTTATTTATTTTTGGCTGCACTGAGACTTCCTGCTGTGCATGGTGGGCTCTCTCGTTGTGGCGAGCAGGGGGCTGCTCTTCGTTGTCGTGAGTGGCCTTCTCATTGCAGTGGCTTCTCTTGTTGCTGGGCCTGGGCTTTGGTTGTTGCAGCATGGCATGTGGAATTTTCCCTATCAGGGGTCGAACCAGTATCTCCCTCATTGGCAGCAGATTCTTATCTACTGTCCCACCAGGGAAGTCTGGTTATCCATTTTAAATATAGCAGTGTGTACATGTCCATCCCCAGACTCCCTAACTATCCTTCCCACCCGGTTTATGCAACCATAAGTTTGTTCTCTTAAGTCTGTGAGTCTATTTCTGTTTTCTGAGTAAGTTCATTTGTATCATTTCTTTTTAGATTCTGTGTATAAGGGATGTCATACGCTGTTTCTCCTGTCTGACTTAAGTTCGTTTGCTCATTATGACAATCTCTGGGTTTCCTTATGATCTTTTAAGTTAGCTAGTTTAGTTCTGGAAAAAAAGTACTGTTGGGATTTATTAGGTTCATAAGCTTCATAATTTAACTTTGTGTAAATTGATATACTTACATTGTTGATTTTTTTTTCTATTCAAAATAATGATACATATTTATTTTTGTGCAAGTCTTTTGTGTCCTTCAGAAAAATTTTCAGATTTTTCTCACTTAAGCTTCAGTTTACTTTTTGGTATTCTAGCTTTTTTCTTTTACCACTTTTGAAAATGATTTCTTTTTTCCCAATATATTGCTTAACTGGCTTTATGTGGACGAAGACTAATGATTTGTGTATTTTAGCAGTTATTTCTGCACCCTTACTGAAATTCTGTTACTGTTTTATGGTTAATTTGCTTGGGTTTTCCAGATAAATAGTCATATCAAATGCATTTTACCTCCCTCTTTTCATTCATATATCTAATATACTTTAATGTAATGTTAACTATAGGTGATGACCCTTGGGAAGTCCATCTTGTTTCTGAGTTTAGTGAGGCTATCCTAGTGCCTATTGGTGATGTGATTCTCATGTAAAATAAAATTCATATTGAAATAGCACTTATCAATTCCTACTGGGGGCTCTTTTTTTTAAAAAAAGTTTAAGAATGGTTATTGAATTTGGCCAAATGGTTTTCAGCAGCCATGGTGCTGATCACATGCTAAGTCTACTTACTTAGTGGCTTGAGTTTCCTAGACCATCCGAATGACATGAGGGTGGCTCGCAAGTCCATGTGAGGCCAGTTTGCTTCTAGCTCATACCTACAGTGAAGGTTCTGCATTTGGGAATCCAGATTAACGTGAGTGGCTCTTCCCTTAGATCTTGGGCAGATCCATGCTTTGATTTTACTCCCTTCTATTTGAGGCCAAAAAACCAAAATCTAATCTTTTCAGATTAGAAGTTTTTTCTGGTTACTCCTGTGTTCCATCTTAATCCTCAGTTTTTGCCTAGGACTTCCTTGTAAGATGTTTTAGGATGCTTTAAAAACATGTATCCATCATTCTTAGTTTTGGCCCGGAGACTTGACTGAACGCCCTAGGTCCCTTCTTGGCAAAGAAAATTGTTCCCCGAGTTCATTTGTCACACTGGTCAGAGTTACCTTACTCCAATAGAAAGTTGCTTATGTCATTTGTGTGTGTGTGTGTGTGTGTGTGTGTGTGTGTGTGTGTATGTGTGTGTGTATGCACGTGCTAAGTTGCTTCAGTCTGGTCCAACTCTATGCAACCCCATGGACTGTAGCCCACCAGGCTCCTCTGTCCATGAGATTATCCAGGCAAGAATTCTGGAGTGTGTTGCCTTGCCCTCCTTCAGGGGATCTTCCCGCCCCAGGGATTGAACCCACATCTCCCGTGGTCCTGCTTTGCAGGCAAATTCTTTACAGCTGAGCCACCTGGAAAGCTTGCTTATGTCATTTATCTGCTTAAAACAAATCTTTGATTTCTTATTATCTTTAGGGAAAAAAGATCTATGTGTGTCCTGTGTGAAGGCTGTTGAGACTCTCCCCCACACCTGCTTCTCTGAATCCATTTTCAGTTCCTCTCCCTCTTGTGCTATGTACATCAACCAGGGCAAATGGCATTTTCAGGTTTGTAGCTTCTCTGGGTCTTTGCACATGCAGTTCCTGTGTTGGGAACAACAAGCTCGGCCTCCCTCGGACGTGACTAACATGTCTCCCTTCTTCACCTGTGCCTTAGAAGGGGCTGGTTCCCAGCGCTCTCCCAAAGCACCCTGAACTTCCCTGTCATAGCTTTTATCCTCCTGTATTGAAATTGCAAATGTCTTACCTTTGACGTGAATGTTTCATGAGAACCCTGTTTGCTGCTTGTGTCTGGAACATATTAGACATTCAATAAATATTCGTTGAATGAATGAATGAGTGAGTGGATGTCCAGAACACTGTTATCTGAGATGCTGTCTTAATTTGGCCATCCTCACCTTTTCCATCATTTTTACCTTAGTCCAAGTCACCACCCCTCCTGTCTTAGATTCCTCCTTGCTTCCACTCTGGTCCTCTATAGTATGTTCTCTGGTGGCTCAGAAAATAAAGAATCTGCCTTCAATGCAGAAGATGTGCGTTCGATTCCTGGATTGGGAAGGTCCCCTGGAGAAGGGAATGGCTACTCACTCCAGTATTCTTGCCTGGGGAATTCCATGGACAGAGCAGCCTGGCTACTGGTAAAGATGGTGAAGAATCAGACGGCAAAGAATGCTAAAAATCAGATGGTAAAAAATCCGCCTGCAATGCAGGAGATCCAGCTTTGATTCTTGGGTGGGAACGATCCCCTGGAGGAGGAAATGGCAACCCACTCCAGTATTCTTGCCTGAAGAATTCCATGGACAGAGGAGCCTGGTGGGCTACAGACCATGGGGTCACAAAGAGTTGGACTTGACTGAGCGACAAACGCTTTTGCTTTTCCGTCTGTTTTCCTGTGGCCACCTGAATGAATCTGTGTAAATGCTCACAACGTGATGCCACAGTCTCTAAACATATGGTTGCTTCTCTTTGCCCTCAGAATAAAGCTGGCCTCGTTCCTGTGGCCCTTTAGACCTTGTCTACTATGCCCACGACTGTCTTTTCAGTATCGTCCTGTCACTCGTCCCTCTCTGTGTTTACTGCCATTATGTTTGTTGTTTGAGTTGCTCAGCTGGGTCCAGTTCTGTGATCCCATGGACTGTAGCCTGCCAAGCTTCTCAGCCCGTGGGATTTGTTAGGCAAGAATACTGGAGTGGGTAGCCATTCCCTTCTCCAGGGGATCTTCCTGACCCAGGGATCAAACCCATGTTTCCTGCTTGGCAGGCAGATTCTTTACCACTGAGCCACCTGGGAAACCTGTATTTACAGTTCCAGGCTCCTTTGTGTTCCTTTGACACTCCAGGTGAAGCCGCCTCTCAGGGCCTTTGCTGCAGTTTTGCTCCACTTGGAAGGCTCTCCCCTAGTCAGTGAATTGGTTTGCTTTCTTGTTTCATCCTCGACTTTTCTTTTATCACCCTCTCTCCCTGTTGTACTTTTCTTGTAACACTTAACTCGTGGCGTTATGTGATCTTTGTGCATTTGTGTATTGACTTTTTGTCTCTCATTATAAAATAATCTCAGTGAAGTCAAGGAGTTCTCTTTGTTCACTGTGGTAGCCTTTGAACACTGCCTGGCACCTGGGCAGCAACCAAGAAACATGGGTTGAATGAATCAGTGGGTGTGTGCTTTCTGTCACCTTGGGCTGGGCTCTTCACATGTCTTCCTCTTTGCTCTAGACTAGGCAACCAGTGACAATTCTCCTCATCTTTTTGTTTCTCAGTATTTTTATTCGAGTATAGTCTCTTAGTTATGTTCATTGCTCAGTTCCAATTGAAATGTAATCTCTGCCATGCTTAGTCCTTCATACACAATTTAAATTGGATAATTAAAGGGTCTTTAATGTGTTTTGGGGGAGAAGGCAATGGCACCCCACTCCAGTACTCCTGCCTGGAAAATCCCATGGACAGAGGAGCCTGGTAGGCTGCAGACCAAGGGGTCGCTCTGAGCGATTTCACTTTCACTTTTCACTTTCATGCATTGGAGAAGGAAATGGCAACCCACTCCAGTGTTCTTGCCTGGAGAATCCCAGGGACTGGGGGAGCCTGATGGGCTGCCGTCTCTGGGGTCACACAGAGTTGGAAACGACCGAAGTGACTTAGCAGCTGCAGCAATGTGTCTTGGAGATAAAAATTTTCATTCCAATTTTGACAATTTTAATTTATGTTTATAGATTTTTAAATAACAATGTAAATGATGGTTAGTTATTTTGCTTTTGGTCAAAAACCTTTGCAAAAATATAGGAAAAAAAGACTCAATCTTTCAGAAGCATCCGTTTATAGTTTCAGTGAGAACTAAATTTATTTTCAGTGGGCTCAGATATGTATTGTATTGGAACTCGTTCACCATAAATCACTAAATCGTTTACATTAAAAAAAAAATTTTTTTTCGTTTACATTTTTTAAGTGAAATATTTTTAACACTGACCTTAATTTTCATTAATGAGAAGTTCAAAATAAGTTCATATTTCAAAGTTGTGTGCATGTATGCGTGGGGCCACATGTAAATAATTTTTAAATATCTCCATGGCAGTGAGTCAGGGCTTGTCTTTAAAAGTGTTGGTCTTTTCTTTAGAATATTTTTGATTTGGTACCACAACTCATAGGCAGTTCACAGATAATTGAAATGGTTTGCTGACTCATTAGATTTGTTTTTATTTTGTTATTTTTACATATCTGTGCTGCCTTCCTCGGAGAAGGCAATGGCACCCCACTCCAGTACTCTTGCCTGGAAAATCCCATGGATGGAGGAGTCTGGTGGGCTGCAGTCCATGGAGTCGCTAAGACTTGGACATGACTGAGCAACTTCACTTTCACTTTTCACTTTTATGCATTGGAGAAGGAAGTGGCAACCCACTCCAGTGTTCTTGCCTGGAGAATCCCAGGGACGGGGGAGCCTGGTGGGCTATCGTCTATGGGGTTGCACAGAGTCAGACACAACTGAAGCGACTTTGCAGCAGCAGCTGCCTTCCTAATAGTTTCCAGTGTTTTCCCACAAAAGGGTGTCATTACTGCTGCTATTGCTACTGCTGAGTCGCTTCAGTCGTGTCCGACTCTGTGCGACCTCATAGACGGCAGCCCATCAGGCTCCTCCATCCCTGGGATTTTCCAAGCAAGAATACTGGAGTGGGTTGCCATTTCCTTCTCCATTATTAACTCCATTTTCAGACTAGGAAACAAATCCCAAGAGGATAAGGAATTCTCTGGGTTTACATGCATTTTGAGGGAAGGAACTATGGCTCTCTATTGGTTTTATTCTATGCAATTTTTTTTCTGAATTCTTAATCCCATTATATGCTTGGCATTTTATTTTGATAATTTTGTAAACTGATTTATAATTATACAAATGTGTGCAAACTGTGTACACATGAAAAGGCTCTTTTTCATGCATAATATTGATTTATTTTAGATCTTAACATTTGCCTGTGATGCCTGCAAAACAGTTATACTACATGTTCCGGCTAAACTAGATGCTGAAAAATTTATTGGTAGAGGTAAGAAACTGCCACAGTATGTAATAAATCCTAATTTGCTGTGATCTTGTAAAATTAGTGTAATCTTTAGAACAGTGACTGTGTTGGAATTAATAGTTAAAACTAATACAATACATTGTAATACAATACTTTTTAATACATGTGTCAATCCAGTGAATGAAATATTGTTCTTTATTGAAAGACATATAACATTAAATTGTTTTAATTTGCTTAATGAAGTAATTACTAACATTTACATTAGATGTAGGCTATGATATGCCTCAAAACATGTCTTTGAAATTGAGAAATAGTATTGAAACTATTTCTTGAGTTTAAAGGTGTGGTTTTTGGATTTTTGTCCTAAACTATTTTGGCATCTTCCTGACATTTATTTCCAAGTTTTTTTTTTTTTTAAGTGGGCTTTTCTGGTGGGGAAGAATGGTAAAGATGATGACGAATCAGATGGCAAAGAATGGTAAAAATTAGATGGTAAAGAATCCACCTGCAATGCAGGAGATCTGGGGTTTGATTCTTGGGTGGGGATGATCCCTTGGAGGAGGAAGTGGCAACCCACGCCGGTATTCTTGCCTGGAGAATTCCATGGACAGAAGAGCCTGGTGGGCTCTAGTCCATGAGGTCGCAAAGAGTCAGACATCACTGAGAGACCAACACTTTCATTGCTTTTTTATCAATTAGTTTTTTTCATATAACTCAAATGTATAACTAAAGATCGGATCAATGTAGAGACAGAATATGATGACTATTTAACAACAGATGCAGAGTTCAGTAATAATTTAATAACTCCCAGTTTTAATTTCTAGGTTCTATTTAACTTAATTTATGTGTTTTATTGTGTTGCTCTGTGGCTAGTTTCAGTTGATAAAGAAAAACTTCTTTTGGTGTGAGTTTAATATTCAAACTGTGGAGTTTACATGTCTTTAAGAACAAATGTCTCTTTTTAAAAAAGGATGTGAAGTAGGTAAAAGACATGGTAGATATGTGTAATTAAGAACAACTTAATTAACCATGTAGTTTCATATGTCCTTTTAAAAAATGCAAAATTTACAAGTGTCAATGTAGTTAAAGTTTTTGATCGTCCCACCTCGAATGCATAGCTTACGGTTAAAATTATATATTGCTTTGATTTACCTCACAAATGAATGCTCTGTGCATTTTCTACAGTTAACCTGAAGGAGTGCTTTAAATCTGCAACCCTCATTCACTCAAGAGACCCTGATTTCCAAATCTCAGAAGATGGTTCAGTCTATACAACACATGCCATTCTTTTGTCCTCAGAGAAGAGCTCTTTCACCATACTGCTTTCCAACACAGAGACCCACGAAGAGAAGGAAATACTTGTCCTTTTAGAGCATCAAACAAAGGTATGCCAAAGTATGATGAAAAAAATGAAGTATGATGAATTGACTTCTTCAGGTGTAACTCACATGAGCAGAGAAGATGTGAATCAGAAAAGATAGGGGTTAGTTTAGCTTGAAGAAGAAGGAAAACCATGACTCAAGATAACAGTGTGGAAATGGAAAAGAGTGGCTCAACCTAGGTTATCCCAGGTTATAATTTCCTTTTATTTGGGGCATAAAAGGAGAAGTTGGCATATGGGACAGAATGAGAACTTGAGATTAGACATGGAGCAACGTTTCTTGATCTTCACTGTGGAGTAGGTTTCCAAAACAATAGACATTATTGCTTAAGATATTCGTATGTAATTTGGGGTATGTAGCTTTTAAAGATTCAGGAACTCATATGGCATGTTACTTACTCGTATGACATGTTGCTTAGTATGATGTCTTATTTGGGCAGCGGTACTCGGGTCATCATACCTGAGGCCTTCAGAGATAGGTTTCATGTATCTTGGCATAATTTTTACTCTTAGAAAATGGAGGGCTATTTTAGGTGAAGGTTTGGATCTCATGCACGCAGTTGACTTTGTGACACCCCAAATCAAAGTGACTTCTGTTCAGCCCCTGGCCATTACTCATGACGGCCGTCTGAGAGTTGTCACTGTGTTTCTCTCCTCCTTCTGACACAGATCTCTCTGTTGGTCCCCTGGCTCTTCCTAGTTGCTGGTGAGTGGAAGATGCTTATGCTGAATTTAGAAGGGCACCTATCCACTTAACGTTCTTTGCATATCTCTCCTCCTGTGTTTCTGCATGGCAATGTGGCAATAGTTAATTTTTCTTTCCAGTTTTGCTTCTAGGCTTCCGATTCCATCTCTCTCTCTTCCATGTTCCCACCAAGTTATTTTCTCAAGAGGATTGTTGAGATAACAGTTAGGGCAGGGTTTTCTTCTTCTTCTTCGTCTTTTTTTTTTTTTTTTTAATGATATTGACATTTTGTTTAGTTTTCAAGCACTACTATGGTCCTACGCCTCCCCAGCTAATCCTCATGAGATAACAAGAGAAGAAAGATGTATCAGTTTTCAAGTTTAAAAATAAAGTAGCTGTTGACTTGATTATTTTTTGTTGTTGTTGTTTTCTAAATTGAGGTACTAAAGAAAAGGCATTCTCAGGAAAAAGTTTTGAGACGTGCCAAGAGAAGATGGGCTCCTATTCCTTGCTCAGTGCCTGAGAATTCCTTGGGTCCATTCCCACTTTTTCTTCAACAGGTACAATTTACTTTCTTTTCACTGTGAGAGTCTATGGTTTCCATCTCTTTTAAAAATTTGGACAATGAGTATGCAATTATTTTAAAAAATGTGTATATAAGTGAATGAGTGTGTCTATCATATGCTTCAATATGTAGTATAAATACATCTCTCTATACCTGCATAAACTTTTTTGCATTTGTAGTGATGCAAAAGCCATTTATAAAGCTGTAAAGCCCATCTAGCACTCTCAAACACATGCTTCTTCAATGGGTTTTCATATCATCAAGTGTATCTCAGAGCCTGGACGTAGTCTAGAAAACCTCCAAACATCTTCCATAATAAAGGATGAAATTGTTGATAAAAAGTCAAATGCCATGAAAGGGAAAGACGATACACCTTTCCATGGTTTCTTTCCAAGTTCACTGTTAAATCACACTGGGTCCACATTTTCTCTCTCTTAATTTTCGGTGGAAACGTCAGCAAATGTTTGTGCCTTCCTCCACCACCAGCGCTCACTACGAGTCAGTCTAGCCCTTAGATTTCTTTTCCACCTATTCTTGAATCAGTGAGAAAGATACCTTATTTAGAGCCCACCAATAAATTCAGTGCAACTGAGAGAAGAGCATTTTAAAATTGAGAAAAAAATGTTCTGAAAATAATCGTGAGTCATCCTGATAGGTAGTCAATATCCTACTAAGAGATGAAAACACTTTGGAAAAAAATGTGTTTTGATGTAGAATCTAGTTCCCTGACCAGGGATCAAACACATGCCCCCTGCATTCAAAGGCAGTCTTAATCATTGGACTGCTGGGGAAATCCTAGAGAAAATTTTCCTTTTGAATCAAATATCGAAGTAGCACATTCACCAGGATATTCTGTCATTTCCATTTTCACTCTTTTTCATCCTCCTGTTGAACCCCTATGATAAAGACAATGCTGAGAAATAAAAACTAATTAAGGAAACCACTTTCCAATGTTTGCCCTACAGACAGTATACTTTAAATCCAATGTCTCAAATATTATGTTATATATAATAAAACTTCAGATGTTAAAACAGTTGACAAAAGGATAACTTTTCATGCTCAGAATACTTTGTTTTCTAAGACAAGAAAAGTCCAGAATGCTTGATCCATGTGGGTACATGTAGTGAAAGTATTTGTTAGTTATTCTGGAAAACTAAGGTGCTCTTTCATTATTTTCCTCATGTCTTGCTCTTGAATTTCTCAATTATTAGGCTTCCTTATTCTATTGTTGTCTTTTATTCATACATAATAATAAATTAAAGAAGGTAATTACTTATTGTAATAAAAAATATCAATGTGATTGCATAAATATGTAGATGAAAGTTTTGCTGAGATACAAATTTGTCTTTTATGTATATACTGTCTACTTTCTAGATTCAATCTGATACAGCCCAAAACTACACTATTTACTATTCCATAAGTGGGCCTGGAGTTGACAAAGAACCTCGCAATTTATTTTATGTAGAGAGAGATACTGGAAACCTGTTTTGTACTCGTCCTGTAGATCGTGAAACATATCCATCGTTTGAGGTAACGTTTACATATTGTTTAGTAGCATTAAGCTTGGCTCTTTCGCCTCTCTTCCTCAATTCAATTACTCTTTTCTGTCTCCTGAGTTTCTCATCTGTGCTCAGGTAGTGTTGTACAGACCTGATAGTTGCCTGGAAGCAAAAAAGAATTTTATAAAGTAAGTAGTCTTCAGTTTTATTAGGTTGTTCTGGGAATTACAGTTTTACTATTTCTGTTTTCCAAAGATAAAAGAGCACCACTTTGAAAGTAGTTATTTATTTGGCAGAAAAGATCTGTGAACCTCTTTATGGTACTGAGAATGATGCCGTAGGAGATAAGTCAAGCTCAGAAGTTAAGCCTCAGAACCTTTGCAATGAAAGAAAATTAATTTGTGAGCAAGTAAGGAGTGTGGACAGTGTTTAACTAGGATAACAAGGCATTTCATCATCTAGGCAACCTCCCATGGGGGATGAGTGTTAAAATGTAAGAATTTAACCTAATGTTGTATTGAATTTCCCACAGGAACTGGTCATTTTGCTTAACTCAACTTTAGTTATATGTTTTTGGATGAATTAATTCTTTAGTTTCATAATTACTATGACATGGTCTTCTAAGTACCTGTGATGGTCTGTTCTTTCTATGACAGCTGTTAGGAGATAAAATGGAATTTAAATTCATATTGTATAATCAAAAGAATAAATTGCATTCTAGACACAATCTATGGCCATTTGGTCCATTTCTGACTCCCCTTTTTAAATTAATTCTTATGAAGACAGTTATCTAACTATAGCCATCAATATGACTAAAATTCTAACTAGAAAATAAAATAGTATCTCAGTTGACTACACCTGGGGAGTTTGGAATCCTAAGAATTCAGTTATAAAAGATCCAGAAAATTGTATTTAAAATACATGCACTTGAAACTTTCAAACAAAACAAAATAGTTCTCAGGACCCTTTCAAGAAAATAATAATAAAAACCATTACACTCATGAACAACAATACAGCAATGGTGAGGAAACCAAATTTATCTATGTTATTATATTAGATATACTATATTATAAATGCTATAGTACACCATGAAATTAGCCATCTCTTGTGGCATTAAGATTATGCTCACATTCAAAAGTAGTAACAAATGGTGATGCCTAACAGTCTCCAAATGAAAGGCAAAGCATAAGCAAGTTTGAACCATATTTTATTTTCACTTTTTTTTCATTGTTACTCTCTTCACAGCTGGTTGCCTTTGCAACAACTCCAGATGGATATACTCCAGAATATCCATTGACCCTACTCATCAGAATTGAGGATGAAAATGATAACTACCCAATTTTTACAGAAACAAATTACAGTTTTAAAGTTTTTGAAAACAGCAAAGTTGGTGAGTACCCACCTTGGCAATGTATGGCAATTTAGTGTTTCAGTTCATTAGCTGACTTTCATTCTGGCCACTGGGAGGTAGCCTAGCCTGCTGCCACAAATAAGGGACTTGCCAGACAGGTGGCTGTGGGAGGCATTTTACTCTGCCTTTTGCTAGTTGTGTGCTGTGACCTTGGGCAAGTTTCCTAATCTTGACAAGCTTTGGTTTCTTCATCTGTAACATGAGATATTAACGTACAAGGTTAAATGAAGTGCAGTAAACCTTGAATGCCAAGCACAGTGGCTGAAAAATAGGAGTTACTCAATGTTAGTTTGCCTTTCTGTGTGAGATGAAAGAAATACTTTTAAGAGGCCATATTTTCTAAATATTCTAAGATTTTTTTTTTTCTGAAAAGAAGTTATTGAGCAGTGGAAGTCTTAGCCTTGAAGAGATCTGCTGATGTTCTATAGTGATTAAATGATAGACTGTATTCTGGGCATCGCTGGGCTTCTCAGGTGACCCTAGTGGTAAAGAACCTGCCTACCAAGGCAGGAGATGTAAGATATGTGAGTTCATTCCCTGTATCGGGAAGATCCCCTGGAGAAGGACATCTTGCCTAGAGAATCCCATGGACAGTGGAGCCTGATGGGCTACAGCCCATAGGGTCGCAAGAGTTGTACACGACTGGTGTGACTTAGCACGCATGCACACATGCATTCTGGGCATTGTTATAAAGGTCTTGGAGAATAAATTTTCTCAATCTCTTGAAAAATGGACCATTTCAACTAGGAGTTAGAATTAGATTTTTAGTCTTCCTCTAGAAAGATCTCAGTAAGCTAAGAATTTTCAGAGCAAAACTGACCCATAGGATCAATTTAAGTGCAGGCTTATAAATAGAAAAAGCTTAAAGAATAATTGGAATTCTTTAGTTAAGAAATACTAAGGCCATAGGGGGATATTATCAACATTTATAAAATTATGCAGTAAACATAGTAAATATGGATATGGTCAAACACTGGGATATTTAAAAGGAAGTGATACTTTATATGGAATCCTGAAAATATACAAATGCTATTCCTATTATTAATTTTGTCATGCAAAACTTTTTTGTGGTAGAGAGAGAGGAGTCAAAGGGGAAGTTGAAACTGTAAAGGTTTTGGAAATTAAAGAGGATTTTTGTGTATGTAGGTACTACTGTGGGACAGGTTTGTGCAACAGACAAAGATGAGCCTGACACACTGCACACGCGTCTGAGATACTCCATCATTGAGCAGTTTCCAGCATCACCCACCCTCTTTTCTATGCATCCAACTACAGGCGTGATCACCACAACATCATCTCAGCTAGACAGAGAGGTAACAAATATTAACAAATAAAACCTGATTTGTTGTTCAATCACTGAGTCGTGTTTGACTCTTTGTGATCCCATGGAGTGCAGCATGCCAACGCCAGGCTTTCCTGTCCTTCGCCACCTCTTAGAGCTTGCTCAGACTCATGTCCATTGAGTCAGTGATGCCATCCAACCGTCTCATCCTCTGTCGTCCCCTTCTCGTCCTGCCCTCAATCTTCTCAGCATCAGGGTCTTTTCTAATGAGTTGGCTCTTTTGGTGCACCTGTGTTTCTCTGTATATCACCTGCAGATAAGCTTTTGAAAAGCATATTGTGAATCTAACAAAAATTATTTTAGGTAGGTTGATGGAGGTCATTATTTTGAACTGCTAATTCATTCTCTCCTGAATTATATGATTTATAAAATCAAATTTCCTAATATAAACATATTTATAGTTGAAAAAAATAAGAAATGTTGTAATTGTACAGTAAAACTTGGAATTTGTAGAATTTTCTTATCTACAGATAACAATGCTTCTCTATCTGTGTAACTTGATTAGCAATCTCATCTACATTTTCCTCTTACATAGGTTAAGTGAAAGTTTATCTCTTGCTGATGTCTGATTCAACATTTTCAGTTGACTGACAGGAATCCTTATTTGAACATTTCACAGCTACCTAAGATGCAGTGCATCTAGAATTCTTCTTTCCTTCTGAACATGCTCTCTTTCCCATGCTTTTAGTTAAAATGACATTAAAATGTTCTTTTCCTTTAGTGATTTTTCTATTTTCACCTTCGCTTTATGTTCTAAAAATTGTATTTGATGTCTCCTCTTGCAAGTCAAATTACTTTCCAAAGCATGTTATTAACTCCACAATGATCTTATATTCACATCTATCCATTGTCCCTGCAGCTAAACTAGTTTAGTAATTACTCATTTTGTTATTCAACTGTTACTCAACTGTTAGCATTTATTTATCTGAATTCTTATAATAGCTTATCTGGCCTACTTCCTATATTTATAATCCTTAATTTTAAAATATAGTAATATGTGTTTGTCAGGTTTCTCTTTGATTCCTAAAACTCTGTATTAATTCATTTCCTCTCCCATGAATTAGGGAAGTGGTTTGCAAGTTTTCTGGTCTCAGGAGCTCTTTATAGTCTTAAATTTTATTGACAATTCTAGGCTTTTGTTTATGTGGGTTATATTTATCACTGTTTCATCCAAAAATGTTTAAAACTGATAGAAATTAAAAAATATATATTTACTTACCCATTTAAGATATTACATGTTAATATAAATAATATTTTTATAAAAATAATTACATTTCCAAAACAATTTAATGAGGAGTAGCATTATTATACATTTTACAAATCTGTTTAATACCCGACTTAATGTAAGGGTGATTGGTTTTCATATCCCCTGCATTCAGTCTGTTATCTAGTTTTAGTCAAGGTATATAAAGAAAATCCAGGATGACCTGAAGTTAGAATAGAAAGGAGTGTTTTAATAGTAACTCCAGATCATTGTGGATAGTCTTCTTTGACATACTACCCCAAAGCTTGACAGGTAGTAGTTTCATAAATGCTTTTTGCAGTGTGCACTCTTAAGAAGCCTTGTCTGTGAGCTTTCATACTTTGTCACATCAAAATCCATTGTCTTGTACTGTAAGTGACCAATTTATTTACCGTGTGTGGTTTTGTAACATCGTGCATTGGTCATATGGGAAATACTGGCTCACTGAGTTATGCAGATCCTCCAAATATTGACACATTTAATTAAACAATATTAAAACAATCACCTACTCATCTCCATTAATACCACAATAGTTCATAAACGTTTTCTAGAATCCTTATTTTTGCTTGAAAGCTCCAATTGATCATTTGCATCAGATAGCCTTTTCTTTAAGTGACAGATTTGCCTTATGTGTGTCAAAATGTCTTCCAGATACCAAACTGAATAACCCTAGGTGTCTTTTATGTAAAAACAGTTTAGCTTCTAAATCAAACAATCCTGAAAGTACTTTTCCTTGGAAGAACATCGTATTATATTATGCAGAAGGGCTTTTACACATACCTCCCATTTCTTCATGTGGACTGAAGGTTGAGATTTAATAACAGTGGTTAAAATTAATCATTTTTACTGCATTTACAAGGACATTCCTAAGTAAAATTTCTATTTTTAAATTCAATTTTATTATTTATAATTTATATATTCTTACAATGAGTCTGTGCCAGTGAAAGGGCTTCCTGGGTGGCTCACGGGTGAAGAATCCATCTGTAGTGCAGAGTGGGTTCAATCCCTGGGTCAGGAAGATTGCCTGAAGTAGGAACTGGCAACCCACTCCAGAGTTCTTGCCTGGAGAATCCCATGGAAAGAGGAGCCTGGTGGGCTATGGTCCCTAGGGTCACAAAGTCAGACACGACTGAATCAACTGGGCAAGCATGCATGCACGCACATGCCGGTGAAGAATGGGGTATCATTTGCTAAATGAATGGATTGCTGTCATAGGTCTACAGATTATAGAGATTCTTCATGGAATTTGTATGCTCAGGAAGAGCAGGTTATAAACCAAATTTTCTTTTATCATCAAGCCTTAAATAGATTATTCTGATAAAACACTTGAGAACATTTGACTAATGAAGGAGTCTTGGAGTTCTTTTACCCAAGAAAGCTTTGGACTCACTTTCTGATCCCAGGTTTCTGATTTTTTTTCTGTTGGTCTTCCACACTTTAATCTCTTTAAGCATCAGAGCTTTTCTTCCATCTGAAGATAATCATAGGTTGATATTTAAGTCCCAACCTTCATTTCTGTCTTTGTGTTATCTGCTAGTTGATCATTCCCAATAAATCGTAGCTTGCTACAAATAGAATCCATATTTCCTCCTAGAAGTATACTAGTCTGAGCTTTTAAAATTTTTGAATAAAAGAAGACCATTAATTGTTTCAACTCTACATATGTGATTGATTATGAGAGAGGAGTAAATCAGGAAAAAGTCAGGAGTGTAAAAGTATACCCATTGAGAGAAATATTATTAATGGTTTTATTTTAGGTAATATTGAGTCCAGTGCATGAGGACTAGAAAGTTTAAGAAGTCTAAAGGAAGGATAGCTTCTCTGATAGCTCAGTTGGTAAAGAAACTGCCTACAATGCAGGAGACCCCGGTTCAATTTGGTTTTCTTAGAGAACGGCAACTATTCTAGGTGGAAGGTCAGGAAGTTTTTTATATATTTTTTGTCTTATAAAAGGTCAGTTACTTAGCAAAGGTATTATTATCATTTTATAGAAGAGGAAAACTAAGGAAAAAGATTTTTTCAACTGCCAAAGATTACATTTGTTATTTTTGAGCTTGGCAATAGAACCCAAGCTTCCTAATGTTCAGTCTAGGTGGCATTATTATTAGAGTTGCTGTTAATCCTTTCATATCTCAATACTTGTGACAGATGAGACCGTTATGAGGGGAAACACACTTTCTTAAACTTACTAGTGATGAGTCTGCAATCTCTAAAGAATGGAAAATCCTTTAAAAAAAGACACTATTTTCCATGAAGAGAAAAAAAAAATTTACAAAGCTCCAGAACTTTCTTCTCATGCTAATTTAATGATCTTTTAATAAATGTCAAGTAAATATTTAAAATCCACCACTTTTACAAGAGAGTATGTTATTGCTTTATCATAAGACTGGTATAGAGTCACTGTTAATGTATTTTTGAATGTAAGAATGTACTTTGAATAGGAGATAAAGATTTTAATTAATTACTAGGCAATTTTAAGTGTGCTATGACAATATTTTTTCTTTCTGTTAAGTAATACAAAAGCCAAGTTGATTCTATGAGTAGCACTTTAAATCTGAGAAACTATTATATTTTCATAAATTAATTGAAAATTAGTATGAGGAAATTATTCCTCTGGCAGTACATGAAAACTATAAAGTCTAATAGTGTACTTCTTTAATTTATGATTTCATTTATAATGTTGCTTTCACTCAGTAATTAAATTCTTACTTTCTTTTCAGCTAATTGATAAATACCAGCTGAAAATTAAAGTGCAAGACATGGATGGTCAGTATTTTGGTTTGCAGACAACTGCAGCTTGCGTCATTAATATTGAAGATGTGAATGACAACTTGCCAACATTCACCCGTTCTTCTGTAAGTGTGTGATTTTAATATAAGAAAATGTAAAAGGCAGAGTTAGTTGCTAAATATGCATATCTCTCTTCATGCCCAGTGATTTCAAATGAAGTTTTCCCAGCCATATATAAGTAGTTTGGACTTAGGGTTTAAAATCATGTAAATATAGTTTGGGGCTTCCCTGATAGCTTAAGAAAGAAAGTGAAAGAAAGTGAAGTCGCTCAGTCGTCTCCGACTCTTTGTAACCCCATAGAGTGTAGCCTACCAGGCTCCTCCGTCCATGGGATTTTCCAGGCAAGAGTACTGGAGTGGGTTGCCATTTCCTTCTCCAGAGGATCTTCCCTACCCAGGGATCGAACCCGGGTCTCCCGCATTGTAGGCAGACGCATTACCATCTGAGCCACCACTTAGTTGGTGAAGAATCTGCCTGCAATGCAGGAGACCCCGGTTCGATCTCTGGGTCGGGAATATCCCCTGGAGAAGGGATGGGCTGCTCCCTCCAGTATTCTTGGGCTTTCCTTGTGGCTCAGCTGGTAAAGAATCTGCCTGTAATGCGGGAGGCCTGGGTTCGATCCGTGGGCTGGGAAGATTCCCTGGAGAAGGGATAAGGCTACCCACTCCACTATTCTGGCCTGGAGAATTCCAGAACTATAGTTCATGGGGTTGCAAAGAGTCGGACGTGACTGAGCAACTTTCACTTACACTTTTCAAACATAATTTTTGAAAATTAGAAGAGCCAGGCTTACTTTACATGATGTTCTGCTTTTGTGAGAGTTACTAATTAAACTTCTTTTGTCATTTTTTGTTATCTTAGTATGTGGCATCGGTGGAGGAGAATAGAATTGATGTGGAAATCTTACGTGTTGCTGTTCAGGATAAGGATTTAATTCATACTGCTAATTGGAGGGCTAATTATACCTTTTTAAAGGGTAATGAAGATGGAAATTTTAAAATTGTAACAGATTCCCAAACCAATGAAGGAGTTCTGTATGTGGTTAAGGTAAGAATAAATCAGCAGATTATTATTTGCAGCTTATAATATGATAGATTAGCATATTAGAGCTTAATGAAAAGAGAGGAATTCTAGTAAGTGTAAATCTAAAATAGTTCAGTAAATGTAAATACTGTGTTCTTCATGTATATAGTGGGATGATTGTACTCGTTTTGGGGAACATTTTGAAAAGGTATGATAGTTTAGAATTATTACATATATGTATGTTCAATTAATAAGATATAGTACCCACTTTGTAACGAGTATCTCTGGTTTTTTTTTTTTCCTTTTTTTGTTTTAACCAGTATCTCTTAACAGTCAAAAAGCTAGCACAGTTTTGGCACCAGTGAGACACTGCCAGGCTATCCTAGTCCATTCTTTCTATCACTGTGTCAAGGAGCTGCTAGTTCATTATTGAATTTCCCAAATAATGAGTTATTCTTGGTCAGACTCATAGGGAAGCTGTTTTATAGATCTTTTCTTGTGGATACAGTGTACATTATGTTCTTTACTTCCTGGTTCAGAACGGGAGTCCTCAACCATTCAAAGATGTAAATACTTCCAAAACCTCTTTCTAATAATCTCTAATTATCTCAGGAGACATCACTGCTAATTCAGGTGGCAGAGTTAACCCATAAAGTCATCTGAGCTCTGGCTTTGGACAAAACCATAGGAGCCTATGGTTCTGCTGCTTCTTTTACTAGAACATGATTCTATCCTGGGTCTCTGGTTTCGCTTTTCTACATTCACAAGGAGAATGGGTTATAAAAATGATGATTGGTTTTTCTTACTGTGATGAAAATTAGCTGCATTCTGTGGGTTAATTTCTGCTTCAAACAGCAAAGGGATTGTCCCTTAAATCTTGTTTCTTTCTTTATCCAATTCTGCCCTAATCCTTGGCATTATAGAAAGGAAAATTATCTCTGTGAAATCTAAGACCTGACAACACAGGGAGCCCAGCTTGGCACTCTGTGATGACCTTGAGGGGTGGGATGGAGGGAGGGAGGGATGGAAGGCTCAAGAGGGAGGGGATGTATGTATATATAGTTGTTGTAGTGCAGAAACGAACACAACATTGTAAAGCAATTTTCCTTCAATTAAAAAATAAAGGGAAAAAATCTGTCTTCTGGGAAATGGTTTCACCCATTTTTAATACAGCTATGAATCAGGCAAAATAAAATTAATACCTTCTATTAAACTTGATAGTACCCCCATTTTTTAAAGAGTAACTGGGGTAAAAAAGGTAGAAAAGAAAACTGTATCACCCATAATCTTTCTGTTTTCTTGTCTCTTATCTTAAAAACATCTTATAAAATTTGACCCACCTTTTCTGCCTTAAACAAGGTATAGATATTTGTTTTCACCTCAGGAGGATAGGATAAACTGCATCCAAACTGATGGAATAGTAAGTTACTGTTGATTAGGGCATCGAGTCCCAAAAGTAATATTTCAAATAATAATAGTTAATTAAATACTATCTAAAATTGCCGTTAGGACCTATGATATTGTGTTAAATTTGCAATTGAGGGATTTTTTTTTTTTTGCTGGCTCTACCCAAATACTGAATCAGCACATTTGTGGGTATATGTTTAGTATTTTCATGACTCTTCCTGAGCCAGCACTTAGTACATATTCCCAAAGCTAACTAGCTACACACTAGTTCACATGGCCAAATACTGCATCTTGATCTGATTATCAACATGCTTGCTTTTGTAGCCACTGAATTATGAAGAAAAACAGCAGCTGACCCTGCAAATTGGTGCAGTTAATGAAGCTCCATATATTGGTAGTTCAAGATCAACCATGAACATGGCAACAGTCACTGTTAATGTACAAAATCAGGATGAGGGCCCTGAGTGTGACCCTCAGGTACAAACTGTTCGAATTAAAGAAAACGTACCAGTGGGAACAAAGAACGTTGGTTATAAAGCATACGACCCGGAAACAAGAAGTAGCAGTGGCATAAGGTACTTGTAATTCTATTTTGGTGAACGTCAAATTGACCATGTTTTTTTTTCTTAGAAAAGAAAAAAAATTTCTGTGTACATTGGGCTTCCCTGGTGGTTCAGCTGGTAAAGAATCCGCCTGCAATGCGGAAGACCTGGATTCAATCCCTGGGTTGGAAGATCCCCTGGAGAAGGGAAAGGCTACCCACTCCAGTATTCTGGCTTGGAGAATTCCATAGTCCATGGGGTCGCAAAGAGTCAGACCCGCCTGAGCAACTTTCACTGTTTAAAATGTATAATTTATTTTGATACTGTTGTTTCAATTTGACTTATGATCTGTTCTGCTATTTTAACTCATCATTATTTATAGGTATATGAAGTCAAGTGATCCAGAAGGGTGGGTTGATGTGGATGAAAACTCAGGAGTAATCACAATTTTGAAAAGACTCGATAGAGAAGCCAGAAGTGGTGTATATAATATTTCAATCCTTGCCTCAGACAAAGGTAAGGACTTTGTGTTTAAGCCAGCTATGTAGACTCTCAATCACGTACATCCTGTTTTTAAATTAACACTGTACATTCAAAGTTTTTTCCTCCCCAGATGACAAGTATTGAGGGGTTTGTTATAATTTATTAACTCGAGTTTGCTTTCCAGTAGCACCTTCAGTTTTGTATGTAAGTATAAAAGAATTTAGTCATAGAAAATATATGACTGTACTTTATTAAAATTAAATAACCATTCATTTTAGTGAAGAAAATTACTTTAGTAAAATCAGCTTCATTTTATTTATTCATATCTCTTAAAAAATACTCACTTCAGCAGGAAAATTGATTATAGAGATAATATACTTAATTTCCGCATAGACAGTCCTAAAAGGGCTTCCCTGGTGGCGCTAGTATTAGAGAACCTGCCTGCCAGTGTTGGAGACATAAGAGATTCTGGTTCAGTCCTTGGGTCGGGAAGATCCCTTCGAGAAGGACATAGCAACCCACTCCAGTATCTTGCCTGGAGAATCCCATGGACAGAGGGGCCTGGCAGGCTACAGTCCATGGTGTGCAAAGAGTCAGACATAACTGAAGCAACTTAGCACACACAATCCTAAAAACGTATCTGATACTATAAAATTAGAAAACAAATACTGTGAATCCACAAAATCATGTAAAATGTAAAGTCATTTTCTATGAGCCCTGTATGGAGAAGGAAATGGCAGCCCACTCCAGTATTCTTGCCTAGATAATCCCGTGGACAGGGGAGCCTGGTGGGCTGCTGTACATGGGGTCGCACAGAGTTGGACACGACTGAAGCGACTTAGCATGCATGCATGCATTGGAGAAGGAAATGGCAGCCCACTCCAGTATTCTTGCCTGGAGAATCCCAGGGACAGAGGAGCCTGTTGGGCTGCTGTCTATGGGGGTCGCACAGAGTCGGACATGACTGAAGCGACTTAGCAGCAGCAGCAGCAGGAGCCCTGTAAAACTGGAATGTGAGCACAATGATCAGGAATGGGATCCTCTTATTACATAAAATATAATTTTTACTGTAACATACACTTGAACTTTGTGCCTCTGTAAAATAAATGTTAATTACAGTAAACATAAATTATTATACCATAGCTTGCAAAATAAGATTTTAGAAGTGATTTTGGAAGATGTTTTAGGTACTTCAGCTTTTTCTACATTAATGAGAAATGGCTCATATCCATTGATTGATTTGGTAAAGTTGAAACCATTTTTAATTTAACTTCATACAATTAAAGACTATCCTTAAAGACGTCAGCTTCCTTTGCCCCTTTGTCAAGACATGCTTTTTGGTCAAAGTCAAGTGAAAAGAGAAATAACATGAATATCAAGTCCATTATTTTTACATTTTATATTGCAGTTGGCAAATGGTTTGTTCATTGATGAGATAAAAATTAGTCTGGAATGAGAGATTTTGGATATGATTTTATTCCAAATTTTCCTCTGTTGCAGAGGAGATAAAAATAAGCAAGAGAGCAAATGTTTCATGGTGTTTAGAGAGGCACTGTATCATCCTTGTGGTCAAAAATAAATGTATAATGTGGTCTTTTCCATTCATTTCTTTTGAAGCTGGTCAGGGATAAGTAACTCCACGTATTTTTTTTTTTTTATATGAACTGAGATTGTACTAAAGTATGTTTTTTGTTTATTTGTTTTCATTCTTTACCTTTTTAAAAGATCTGTATCAACTCATTCCCTTTGGACCTTCCCCACCCCACCTACTTCCATGTGAGAAATGCTGTCTCCTGTGAGCACTGACCTCTGGGCTTATGCTAAATTCCTCTCTCCGGCTTCCCTACAGCACTTGCTTCTTCCTCTTTTAAAAATTCTCCCTCAAGTCTTCAGTGTCTCAACTTTTCCACACATTCCTCTCATATCTCTGAACTTTTTAGTTGTATTGCCTTCCCCTCTTCTAAACATAGGTCTTTTTTAAGCTTTGAGTTCAGTTTCCTTTCTTGATCTAACCTCAGTTGGCAGTTTCTCCCAGGTGTCTCCTCTGTGTAGTTGAGTTTTACATTTCTTCTCTTGTAAGATTCACACTGTTGGGAGGAGGAGTGTGCTTTCAGATTTGTAAAAGCATTTAGCAGGAGAGTGTCATGCACATAAATTGTGGACCACCTTCCAGGACTTTTTTGAAATTGGTATTTACCCATATAGAATTGGGAACCAGGACTTCCCAAGTGGCACTAGTGGTAAAGAACCTGGCTGCCAACGCAGGAGACATAAGAGATGCGGGTTTGATCCCTGGGTCGGGAAGATCCCCTGGAGAAGGGCATGGCAATCCACTCCAGTATTCTTGCCTGGAGAATCACATGAACGGAGGAGCTACAGTCCATAGGGTTTCAAAGAGCTGGACACAACTGAAGTGACTTAGCATGCACACACGCCTATAGAATTATATTAATATTAGAAGCTGAGCATTGCATGCATATACTCCAGTAAATAAAATAATATTATTTATTATTAACACATGAAGAACAGAGCTGTGAGACACTGAGTTAGATGTCTAAAATCTTTGGTTGACATATTCTATACCAATACTGATCACAATGTGAAAAAAAAAAAGTTTATTGAACAACTCTACACATTACATGACAGGGGAATTCAAGCATTTATTACAGTGGTAGAACAGCAAACAATGTAGACTAGGTCGGTTTTTAAAGCCATTACAATCAATCTAATTCAGTCAGTAAGACATGTGCTTTCAACTCTGTGTGTGGACCCAAATCGTATCCTGCAATCCTTATTTTCAGAGCGAGCAAGAAAACACCACGTAGCATGAGAACCAGAAAAATCTGAGGGAAGAGAATATTCTGCCCTAATAGAAAAGTTTGTCAGGCAGATAAAATACATGTTTGCATATATTCTTGCTACCTTTCTGTCTTTTTTTTTTTTAAGTTGTCCTAAGTGAGAGATAGTTGCCTTGTTTCTTGTATCTCATTTCTTCTCTTCTAGTTCTCTTTCCTTCTTGCTGAACTATATCTTTCACTAGTTCTTTCAATGGTGCGATGTGGGTGATAAACCCTCAGTTTTCTTGTTCTGAAAAATATTTCAATATCATCCTCATGTTTGGTTTTGTCATTTGACTTGCTTTAAAATTTCGAGTTAACTCTTTCTTTCCCTCAGTACCCTGCAAGTGGTACTCCATCGTCCTTTGGCATTTCTTGTTGCCAATGCTTATTTTAGTGTGTTGTCTTTTTGTAGGTCATACATCCAGATAACTTTTGTAGCTCCCTAGGTTGTGTTCAATATATAGTTTTAATTCAGTGTTTATGCTGAGAATTTAGTTTTATTTACCCAGTAGTGCAGTCAGATCAGAACATTAAAAAAAAAAAAAAGTCCATGTTTTTCTTTAATTCTGGGATATTCTCAGCCAGTATTTCTTTAAGTATTGCTTCCTTACCATTTTATTTATCCTTTTCTTCTAGAGTCCCTATTAGATGATTATTAGATTATTTCTACTGGAATTTCAGCTGTCAATTGCATTCTTATTTAAACAGTTAACTTTATGTTTTTGAAAATAGTAAATATACATGATTTGAAGCTATCTTGCATAAAGTGAGTTAATCTTCTGATTAGTGATTTTGTTGGCTTTCCTTTAAACATTAACCTTGCTCATTCTGGAAGTTTAATTTGCAGGATATTAAATACGAGGTATTGACTTGCCTTCATCTTCAGACTTTTGCTGTATTCCACTGTCAGTTCAGTTCAGTTCAGTTCAGTTCAGTCTCTGAGTTGTGTCGGACTCTTTGCGACCCCATGAATCACAGCACGCCAGGCCTCCCTGTCCATCACCAACTCCCGGAGTTTACCCAAACTCATGTCCATCGAGTTGGTGATGCCATCCAGCCACCTCATCCTCTGTCGTCCCCTTCTCCTCCTGCCCCCATCCTTCCCAGCATCAGAGTCTTTTCCAATGAGTCAACTCTTCCCATGAGGTGGCCAAAGTATTGGAGTTTCAGCTTTAGCATCAGTCCTTCCAATGAGCACCCAGGACTGATCTCTTTTAGGATGGACTGGTTGGATCTCCTTGCAGTCCAAGGGACTCTCAAGAGTCTTCTCCAACACCACAGTTCAAAAGCATCAATTCTTTGGCACTCAGCTTTCTTCACAGTCCAACTCTCACATCCATACATGACCACTGGAAAAACCATAGTCTTGACTAGATGGACCTTTGTTGGCAAAGTAATGTCTCTGCTTTTTAATATGCTCTCTAGGTTGGTCATAACTTTCCTTCCAAGGAGTAAGCATCTTTTAATTTCATGGCTGCAATCACCATCTGCAGTGATTTTGGATCCCAGAAAAATAAAGTCTGACACTGTTTCCACTGTTTCCCCATCTATTCCCCATGAAGTGATGGGACCAGATGCCATGATCTTCGTTTTCTGAATGTTGAGCTTTAAGCTAGCATTTTCACTCTCCTCTTTCAGTTTCATCAAGAGGCTCTTTAGTTCCTCTCCACTTTCGGCCATAAGGGTACCCCAGAGCAATTTTGTAGTTGCTTCCACCATGTCCTTTTCTGTGGCCCCCAGTTCAGCACCCGTTTCTTAACTTGATGGGCTGTGGCTCCTGGCCCATGATGACCCTGGAAATACAACTGGTCCTGTTGTTGGGTTGAGGTAGTGGCTGCAGGGCTCTGCCTGGTCTCCTCACTTTCCTTAGGAGGGCAGCTTCGTATAAGACACAGCCCTGGGTTGCAGATGGCACAAGTTTACTTCATCCTCTTTTCCACTCTTCATAACCATGGCCTGCTTATTAATAAGCAGAAAGAAAAAATAGTTTATAGACACAAGTCCTGGATTTATGTTCACTTTTAGGCTTACAACTGTGTTACTCATTTGTAGCCGGGACCCATGCCCACTTCATCTTCGAATCTCCCAGATTTTCCACTGCAGAGCTCTGTCCCAAGTAATTACTCAGTAAGTTTATTGACTGTATTGATAGATGAATTCCTTAGGCTACCTCAGAGTGATTATTTGGGTTTGCAAGTGATTTTCCACTTCTGGGGTCTTTTGTGTGTTAAACATTTTTGTGTACTAATTTTGTTCTAATCTTCCAAATGCATATCTTATGCCTTTTACCCCTTTTACTTTTCCTGCCCCCAAACCTTCGGAGAAGGCAATGGCACCCCACTCCAGTACTCTTGCCTGGAAAAATCCCATGGACGGAGGAGCCTGGTAGGCTGCAGTCCATGGGGTCGCTAGGAATCGGACACGACTGAGCGACTTCACTTTCACTTTTCACTTTTCACTTTCATGCATTGGAGAAGGAAATGGCAACCCACTCCAGTGTTCTTGCCTGGAGAATCCCAGGGATGGGGGAGCCTGGTGGGCTGCCGTCTCTGGGGTCACACAGAGTCAGACACAACTGAAGCAACTTAGCAGCAGCAGCAGCACCAGCCCCCAAACTTTAAGTGCTTTCCACATGCCTTCCCTTTCATTATGTCCAGAACATAGGTCTGTATATGTGTTTTCCCACCTTATTAAATCTCCTTGTGTTTTGACTATACCAGAAATGCCCTTTTCGGTCCTCTCTTCCTTCCTCTTTTTAAAAATCTGTTAAAACTCACCTCTACAAAAATTCCATGTCTATTGCAGCTTTTTAGTGAATGGACAACAAATCTAAATAGCAGTTATTTTTTGTACAACATCTTTGAAATGGATTATGTCTTTCTATTAACGTATTTTAATGATGTAACCTAAGACTGTACCTGTTCCTGTTATTTCTGTGGTACAAATGCCTAATGTGTAATTGCCTAATAGAAACTCAAAAATCAAGAATTATATTTTCATATCCAATTTTCTAGATGGGAGAACATGTAATGGAGTACTGGGGATTATTCTTGAGGATGTGAATGATAATGGCCCAGTCATACGTCAGCGGACAGTGATAATCTGTAAAACTGTCATGTCATCGGCCGAGATTGTTGCTGTAGATCCTGATGAACCCATCCACGGCCCACCCTTTGACTTCAGTTTGGAGGGTGTTTTGGATTCAGAGGTACTTAGAATGTGGAGACTGACAAAGGTTAACGGTATGTATTTCTAAATGTTACTCTGTCGTTTTCAGCATCAAAATGTCTAAAATATAGAGGAATAATTCGCTGTACGGTAACCACCAACAAATGAACGTGAGTTTCTCAGTATTGGTGGGAAGAGCCTGTTTCTGGTCAGTCCTGTGCCAGGATTCCCTACGATTTGCGTGAATTCTCATTCCCACGCTACACGCTATCCCTCCTGCCCCAACCCCACCAGACTAGATCTGATAGAACCACTGCCAGGCTTGTGTGCCTCCCACGCACACAGATTTTTCACATGGCGGTGGTGTCCTTGGTCAGAAGGGAATCCCCATCCTTTGCAGGTGTGTTCTCAGGGAAGCGGACACTGAGACAGTCTTTCTAGGCTGAATGTTTATCAAGGCGTTTCCTAGGCATCAGTACACGTGAATGGAAAGAAAGCAGAGTGGAGCAGAGAACTCAAGCTGCAGCTCGGGCCAAAGGACACCCTTGACTAACGCATGAGTCATCTCCATTCCTCAGTGGCCATTCTGTTCTGTGCTCTTTCGTGACTCTGTCAGTGGTTTGGGCTGCCCGAGGGGGCATGACCTTTGGCAGGAAGGCCCAGTCCCTGGTGGTGCTGATAGTCTCCCAGGCAGCTGGGACCATACATCCCTGGTTGCAGGGGATCTGGGAGTGCCTCACTGTGTCCACTGTCTGATCCCTTTTCTGCTCTGCATTGACTTTCAACCATTTCTTATCTAACGTTTTTTATGTGGGATTCTTCCCCGACTTGGTCCCAGTGTGTACTTCTGACTTTACCTTTGTTAAAATCTATGGTGACAAGAATGGCAAAAGCAAAAGGAACTTCTCTCCGGGCCACCGTTGTCTCACTCCCTACATCAGCTCTCAACTTTCCAGCACATTCTGGGTCTCCTGACTGCACAACCTGTGCACCATGTCCTGTCACTCCAGCTTTCATGACCCTAACTCTAGCCTTCATCTACTGTAAACTGAATGGGGGTTGCCTTTAAAATGCCCTTGAATGGTTTTCCTCCCCACGCTTTCAGTGAATATTTCTTGATTTCCTATTATAAGTTGCTCTGTGAACTGACAGACAAAATTTTCAGTGTTTTTAATAACATTCCAATGAGTCCCAGGTAGAGCTAGTGGTAAAGAGTGTGCCTGCCAATGCAGACATAAGAACTGTGGGTTTGATCCCTGGGGGAAGATCCCCTGAAAAAGGGAATGGCAACCCACTCCAATATTCTTGCCTGGAGAATCCCACAGACAGAGGAGCTTGGAGGGCTATAGTCCATGGAGTCGCAAAAAGCTGGACACGACTGAAGCGACTTAGCATACCAATGAGTGTGCATGTGAGAAGCAATCTTATATTTAGATGACCTCTCTACTTCTTTGGTGTCATAACATCACATCTTTTTATGTAATGTTAAAAGAGGCAGTAATTTTAAAAAATTCCTACTTATTTAGTACAGTGAAATGCTAACAGGATTATGTTGGTCAAAACTGTATTAAAGTTTTGCTGGGCTGTGCAATAGTCCAAAAGCCTGAAAAGTGCTAAGTGGAGAAGACTGTGTTCTAAGGAGGCTTTAGGTCTCATTATACTGTTTATTCTTCTTGGGCATTCATTCATTTATTCATGTGTAAGATGGGATTATAGGGGGAAGAAAACAAGACAGACAATGCAAATAGACCATGGTATGTTTTGAATCATAAATCTCGGTTTTGTTAGTCTTATTATCATTTCTTACACATTCATGGACACCGGGTTAATCATGCTTTCCTTTAAAATTGACTCAATTCAGTGACTTATTTTTTTTACCCAAGTATTGAAGGTTTACATTTAGAGCATCAAATATGAAGTAATAAAAATGTCCCACTGGGCCAGCTAACTGGGGAGAATTATTCTGGGGCATGGGTACGTATAATCTATATGTAAAGTGGCATATTTTTGGCTCTGTCCCCAAGACTGTTGGATTTTGATCTGGATATTTTTCCACTCTTGACTTAAAAAAAAAAAAATCAAAAGCAAAAAATATAAGGTTGGTCCCAGTGTCTTATAGGATCATGAGGAGAAGTTCCAGCATCATAATTGATGCCTTGATAGTAAGTTCATGGTTTGGCATAATATATGAAAATAAAGTAAGGAGAAACATCTGGAATTCAGACTATGAAATTCTCTGATGAATCGTGCATAAAAGAAGATATATTAAAATTAAAATTTGGGTCATATTAAAAATTTTTAAAGATACGATAAAAATCAATCTCTTAACAAATCTATTATTTGTGATGAGAAGGATTTGTGTATGGACAGATAAAATATATTATTACAAAAGCCAAAAGACCTTTGTACAAAGAGGCAGCATAAACAAACTTGTATATGATCAGAAAGGCTTTGTCCAAGCACACTTACAATCGAGTAGGACTTGAGCCATTCCCATTAGGAATATCCATTGTATGGAAATGATGCTGAATATCTTGTCACTAGTTATTTATGCTCAGGAGAAATCAATGACATTCTATAAGTCATGGTTTTATTTCCTTTCAGGTACAGCAGCACGTCTCTCTTATCTGAATGATCTCCAGTTTGGAAAATATACAGTCCCTGTGAGAGTTACGGATAGACTTGGCCAGTCACTCGTCACTCAGTTAGACGTGATATTATGTGACTGTGTTACCCCAAATGACTGCGACATTTACCCAAGGCCGAGGACTGGCAACAGAGAAGTGATACTTGGAAAGTGGGCCATCCTTGCAATACTGTTGGGCATAGCATTGCTATTTTGTAAGTCCTTTCATGAATTTAAACGATAACCTTTAAAATAACTTTCAGGACACATTCTTAGACTCAACACTGTTATCTATGGCTGCTCATTTGTATGTAGCTGCGTTTCTATTTAACACACACATGTTTAATTCTTATATTGAAAGTGCATGTAGGTATCATATTAGTGCTGTCGTAATTGGTGCAGACATGAAATTCAACACAAATACAGCACTGAGCGTGTCCTTGTTTGTGGCATATCTATTTAAGGCAGGCTTTTCTAATGGATGCTGCTTTGACTCAAGCAATAATATTTATGTTTTCTGGAAAGTTGTTTTTGTATTTGTCATCATAAATTCATAACAGTCTTTTATGATAAACCAAAGTCATCTCTCTTATCCTGCAGGTATCTTATTCACCTTGGTCTGTGGGGCTACTACTGGGGCAGCCAAAAAGCCAAAAGTATTTCCTGATGATTTAGCTCAGCAGAACCTCATTGTGTCAAACACTGAAGCTCCTGGCGATGACAAAGTGGTAAATGTTTGTCTTTTCAAAATAGATACAGACGATAGGGATTTCCCTGGCGGTCACTGGTTAAGACTCTGCACTTCCACTGTAGGGGGTGCCGGTTCAGTCCCTGGTCAGGGAGTTAAGATCTCTCCTGCCACGTGGTTCAGCCCAGATATTAGTATACATTCAAACAATAAATTTGCCTAAACAACTGTAGTGATCTTTTCTGGGAAAAGTTTTTTTGAAATCAGATAGCTTACAATATATAACATGTCATCAGTTGCAGGGGACAAATTAAATGACATTGATCCCATGGTGATATGTGGCATTTCAATTTGGCCATGTAATGTTACTTAATAGTAAAAATCCTTTGGCATATCAGTATTTTTTTTTTCCCTATTTCAAGTGTGTCACGGCTTCAACTTTAAATCCTGTCTTTTTTATATAATTGAAGCTGCTGGTTGTACTGTAAAAGGGTTTCATTTAGTTATTCACCAATCATCAGCATAATGATTTTAATTTTTTTTCTGGCAGCAGCCATAAAATGACTACAGGCTTTAATCATCGTGGGAAGAACTTTAATGGAGGCTTTCAGGCTCTACTATGGGTTAGAAAGGAGCCTGCAGTCAAATGTATGAAGCAATCATGCTAAAAGGTGATTGCACTGCTTCAGCTTTGAGTTCCAGCCTTGTATGTGGATGAAGGAAAAAAGTGAAGTGAAAGTCGCTCAGTTGTGTCCAACTCTTTGCAACCCCATGGACTGTACGGTCCATGGAATTCTCCAGGCCAGAGTGCTGGAGTGGGTAGCCTATCCCTTCTCCAGCAGATCTTCCCGATCCAGGAATAGATCTGGGGTCTCCTGTATTTCAGGCAGATTCTTTACCAACTGAGCTATGAGGGAAGCCCCAGTATGTGGATGAGGAATAAATAAATTCCCTACCAAAATGTAATTGATGATTAGAGCAGGAAGGATCTAGAAAACAAAAGGATGTTGACATCTAGGAAGGTATTAGAAAAAATGAAACTTAGAGTTTCCTAGAAAAACGTAACATGGGAAGTTAGTGTCCAGAGCTTTGGTGTTCTTACTTTCTCTGCTGATTTGTCTTTGTTTAATTAGATGACAAGGATTTAGTATTGCTGCTTTTTACGGCAACTTGTTATTTCTGTTAATTTTGTTTCAGTTGAAGGGAACGCAATTAGTCACTGAATAAAAATACCGATTATTATTTTTGTTTTTGTTCTAGTCAGGTGAAGGGAATGAATTTAAGCAGCATCAGTCTGTGTGAGACAATAGTATGGAATCCTGAGCCTGAGATGTGAGATGCTGGAAGGATTTCACAGATGAAGTTGTACAGTATTCTAAGCAGTTATTAAAAAAGGAGTACACATCAGGTTTTCTGACTTGTCTCAAGGCTCAGATCACTTGACATCTTGCAGTTGGCTTCCTGTATTGGAAGCTACCTAGTGAAGCAGTAGAATTAA
Source organism: Budorcas taxicolor (assembly GCF_023091745.1). Taxonomy (NCBI): domain Eukaryota; kingdom Metazoa; phylum Chordata; class Mammalia; order Artiodactyla; family Bovidae; genus Budorcas; species Budorcas taxicolor. The sequence goes on from NC_068931.1 coordinate 26,684,321, forward strand.
GGTAGTTAGGTACCCAAGACTGCCAAGATAGATTGAGTTCCAGCCCTTGGAATGCTTACCTCCTAGCATGAAAATTCATAGCATTATCTGCATGATTTGTTCTTTTTCTCATTTTTTGTTTTTCTCTGTATTTCCCCAATGCCAACTGTTTTGTTTCAGTATTCCACAAATGGTTTCACAACCCATGCCGTGGGTGGCTCTGCTCAGGGAATTTGTGGCACCCTGGGATCCAGAGTGAAAAGTGGAGGGCAAGAGACCATCGAGATGGTAAAAGGAGGGCACCAGACCATGGAGTCCTGCCAGGAAGCCGGGCATCATCACACCCTGGAACGGTGCAAGGAAGGTGGACAGCACACTCTGGATTCCTGTAAGGGAGGACCAATAGCAACTGACAACTGCAAATACACGTACTCCGAGTGGTACACTTACACTCAGCCCCGTCTTGGTGAAGTGAGTTTCCCATAAATCTGTTTTGCTTTCTTTTCAACTTTCTAAATGATTATGAAATGATTATGATCTTGATTTTTCACCTAATGGTTAATCTACTCATTAGAAATTTGATTTTCCTTAACTTTGATTGAATTGCAATCCGAGGTTAAATGGGTATTGACTTTTCTTCCTATTTTGTTTGGTTGTTCATTCTTTCTGAAAGAATAAGATGATACTTAAATTCTTTTTCTCATGGCTTTGTGTTGCCATTTCTCATTGGACAAATCAGGTCTTAGAGACCAACAGTGGAATCTGAGGCAACTCCAACCTGCAGTCACTCTGCCTATCTGGAAAGCTTTGAGCCACATGCATTCAGGTTCAGTTGTACGAATGCATTTCACATTAGTCATAATCTGGAAAGGGAAAGCAATGATAACTTAAATGCTTGCATACTTGCTGCCACATGTGTGACTTTTAGAAACCTGCTATGTAGTTAATTAATTGATGGTTTAATTTATGATACAGACCAATCATGTGCATTTTTTATACATAGGAATCCATTAGAGGACACACTCTGGTTAAAAATTAAACAATGAAAGGTAAATCAAAGCAATTATTTTTATGCTAGTAAGTCTTGGTGTTTAAAATAATAATAATAAAATATGTTGTGTTTTTCCTCTTGGCAGAAGGTCCAGCAGTGTGATCAGGATAACACCCATATGCAAGCTCAAGACTACATCCTGTCCTATAACTACGAAGGAAGAGGGTCGGCAGCTGGATCTGTGGGCTGTTGCAGTGAACGACAAGAAGAAGATGGGCTTGAATTTTTGGATCATCTGGGACCCAAATTTAGGACACTTGCGGAAACATGCATGAAGAGATGAGTGCCTTCTAGATGGTCTACAAAAGCCAATGGGTTTATCGTCTTTTTTTTTTTTAATAAGCTAAGATTTTTTTAAACATAAAAGATGCTATATTTGGGGCTTTTCCCCTTTATTTTGTTGGGATCTCTTTAGCCAAATGCGCATTCACTGAGGGATGCTGTAAATAACTGCCCAAATTTCCTGGCTTTTTCATAGTGTTTAATTACTTGCCTTCCACCTAAGGACACCTGCAGATAGACAAGAAAGTCTGCGTTATTGTTTACATTTGGGTATAATGACAGCAGCCAATGTATAGTGCAATACAATGTAATGAATTCACGTGTATAGCATAGACTACTTGAAGTAGAACCAAGTGGAAAATTGTGGAGACCTTGCTCTAACTTCATCTTGAGTTACCTAATTCATTAATCGCTTGTATGGTACTTAAAGACTGCTGTTCTCCTAAACATTCTAAAGTGTTTATACTGTATTCTTGATGTTGTTTTAGTCTTGTAACATGACCTGTCTTCATAAACAAGTGTTGACTGTTATTATAATTACATTTTGGTGGAGTTTACTTTCTACCTTGTATTCTTTGTGAAATCTGGCACTGACTTACACTTGCTCTGTTACTCACCTTCTCTGAACATTTACATTTTAAAAAATGCTTTAAGGGTGTATTTTTATTTCGTGAGGCTTTGGTCTTTGGTCTCCTCGCCCCCGCTCTCCACCGCCCCCTCGGGTTCTGCCTCTCTCTCCTCCCTTCCTTCCCTTCTCCCTCTCTCTCTCTGTCTCTATCTTGTTTGTTCTTAAAGTTTTTATTTGGGTTGGAGAATCTAAATATAGTTAAAAGCCATCTGTCTTTCCTCTCTTATAACGTTCTGTGTTTCTCTTTTATATAAGCACCTATATTCTTGGCTTTTCTTAAAATCAATGTAATGTTGATTTTATTGTTTGGACCGTTTTGGTGCTTGCTTCATTATCTTCTCTACAAAGACTCTTTAATTTTGCCACTAAATTGTAGAAATATATCATGCTTTTATTAGATGCAGCATTTTTTGTTAACAAAAGAAATACTGTAATTAACATTGGGATGTGGGCATTTTAGTATATTTGTTTGGTTCTCAGTTGCTCAGTGGTGTCTGACTCTTTGTGACTGCATGGACTGTAGATGCCAGGCTCCTCTGTCCCTGGTATGTCCCAGGCAAGATTACTGGAGTGGATAGTCATTCCCTTCTCCAGGGGATCTTCCCGACCCAGGGATTGAACCCATGTCTCTTGCATCTCTTGCACTGGCAGGCGGATTCTTTACCACTGCAGCACCTGGGAAGCCCAGTAGTATATTTATAGTTCATTATTGTAAAGATCCAGTTTATAAACGCAAAATAGTGATGGTTTTTGAAATAAAGTTTGAAATGCAGGGATCTTGAAAGCTGTCTAGGAATAATATAGCTTTTTAGATGAGATGGCTAGTTACAGCTATGTGTTTGTAAAGTTTGTTTTTTTTTAATATTATAAGATTAAAGTTTTTAATGAATGTAGAAGTGGTCCAAACAATTTAAATTTTGAACTGATAAGACAAAATTAAGCTTAATAGCCAACCAAATTCCAGGGTAGGTTTCACAGCTGATTTCAGTCAATGAATTTTCTATCTATACTAACCATTGGACATTTAAAAAATATTTCAATATTTAGAATTGTTAGTAATATGCCTGCTTTTGAATTCACAAGATTGGCTTATACCAATTAAGAATTAGCATTGGGTAGTTTATTGAATAATCTGTTTATCTTTTCAGTAGTTTCATTGCTGCTCAGTCAAAAATACAGTTTCTCAATGTTATTTATAAAATACTTGTGCATGACTAGTTATGATAAAGCAAGTCAGGTAGTTTTAAAAATCAGTGTGTTTGTTAATCATGTGTCTGATGTGAGCTTATGGGATGGTGTTTTCTTACTTAAAGAAGTGAGGCTCTTTTAGAATCCTGTTCTACACATTTTAGGATTTTAGAGTTCGATTTGGAGAGGTCTTTGGTTGTTACCATCACATTTATCTAATTTTACTGTTCTAAAGACTGTGATTCGATGGAATGTTGGTTAAGTTGCATAATTTCTCCATGTCTGGTTTTTTTCACCTAAAATGGGGGATAATAAATAGAACTCCTTTTCTAGGGTTCTCCTGGGGTGGCTGTAAGACATTTGAATAAAAAATGGTTTTTAAGCATGAAAGTCACTCAGAGTGGTCCACCCAAAAGGCACTCCTAATAAAACTAAACAATTTAAAATAAGTTGCATTAATAACCCATTTCATGTTAACAAAGATCAATTAAGAAAATAAGATAATGGGAGGATTGTCTTTGTTGTTGTTATTTTGTTTTTGACTTTTGAATATCTGTCAGTTGAGCATATGTTTCTCTGTAATGATCATCCAATGACTGAGTCTTCTGTTTCCAGTGTTTCAGAACATACATTGCAAAGACTGCTGAAGTATCTGCAAAGGATTGCTTTGTTGCAAGTAATATGAAACTACTGTGTTCAAATTGGATGGAAAGAAGAACATCCACTTCTTAAAATGGGCACTAATTCTGGACCCCTATGAAAATTGCATGTGCTTAAGACTCCTCCTTCAAGCTTATTCTTAGCTGTTCTTCTAGCTTTTTCTGCAAAGGAATGGTTTCCCTCAGAGGCAAGCAATTGCTTGCCTGGGAGTTTAAGACTCTTTGGCATTCACCAGGGTAACCTAAATGCAAACACTCCAGAAAGACTGCCTTGATGCAAATGCCCAGCCCCACACTTATTGGCTGTGGGATTGGAGAAGTCACTCAGACTTTGAGTCTAGTTTCCTCACTTGTATGACCTGTACTGAGGATGTTGGAAGAGTCTGCATGCGTGCTAAGTTGATTCAGTTGTGTCTGACTCTTTGCAACCCCATGGACTGTAGCCAGGCTCCTCTGTCCTCCAGGCAAGAACACTGAAGTGGGTTGCCAGGCCCTCCCCTCCTCCAGGGACTGGAAGAGTCTACTTCATAGTTGTCAGAATTAAAAGAGTTAATTCATGAAAAGACTTGGCACCAACTTAGCCCTCAGTATATATATTGGGCTTCCCTGGTGGCTCATGGTAAAGAATCCACCTGCAATGCCGGAGACCTAGGTTTTGATCCCTGGGTTGGGAAGATCCCCTGGAAGAGGGCATAGCAACCCACTTCAGTATTCTTGCCTGGAGAATCCCCATAGACAGAGGAGCCTGGCAGGGTCGCAAAGAAATATATGTATGTTACCTGCTGCTATTATTATAGGAGAGGAAGATGCCATAGTTGGGAATAATCATAGATCCAGGCTCCACTTTCTTTTTAGCTGACATCTTGTCACGATGTTCCCATTTATTTTCCCCAGAAGCTTGGTCAGTGTTTTAACTGTGATAGTCTTTGAGAACATCACAGCTAGTAATAGTGTCCAGATCGCTCACTCTTGGTAGTCAAGAAGTTAAATCATATTCATAGCCCACAAATCAGTATGATCAATTTTCAGACTTAAACAAAAAGTAGATAAAATTCCTCATAAGCCATACACTGGTGTGGGAAGCAAAAAAGGAAGCAAAAATACTGCTTCAATAGGGGAAACCTACAGGGAATTGCCATTAGTTCAGTGCAGTCTGCATTTGGGGGTCTCCATGTAATCATTTTCTGCTTTTAGGGATCCCCCATTTTGATACTGGCTTTATCTTGGTTCCCATTTTTTTTTTTTAGTGGAAAATCTGACTTTGACAACAAGCTTTCCTTTAATCTCCATCTCCAGCCTTTTCCTGGGCTCCTGATTGAAATCTCAAGCTTAGATTTTGCCCTGGTCGTCCCCTTAGGCAGTAATGTCCTGAAGACAAAATGCTTCCTTCTATGGACCTAGAACCATCATTTTTTCTACCTCCATGCATAACAAAGCTCTAAGAGGTTGCATGAGATCTGTGTAGGTCTGCACCTCTCATTCCCGTTTTCTGTGAGACCCACGTGACTCTGGTAATTTTTAACTCATTATGAGTAAAGACAAACAGTATGTTACCACATCCAGTCAGGCCTTCCCGAGTTTCCTGTGTCGTATCCTTGTAATTACATGAAACTCTAGAATCCTCAGTTTCTCTTTTTTGCCTGCATGGCATATCCTTTTATTGCCCCAAACTGCCAAACTTTCTGAGAATTTTAATCACAATTTCGTTTGTTCACTTCTTTGCATACAGTCATTTAATGTCTTCCCAGTACCGCCACGGAAGGCCTTCCTAATACAGACTGTGCTCATATGTCAGAAGGAGCAAGCTGAATCAGCTATGTTTGGTGTCCACACTGGCACAGGACAAGGCATGGTGGAGTTGTCCCTTGTGCCCCTCAGAAAATCTGTGCAAAGCTAAGAGGTTAGAGCTTTCGAGTTTCTGCTGATTGCCTGCCTACTCTTAGTTATGTTAGACTGTAGGAATGAGGATGGAGCAAAGTGCTAATTCTGTCACAGTTGACAAAGAGTAGCAAATTTCAGCAAATTGCTGACATATTTGCTGACACTATCTTTTAGAGTGTGAGTTCATAGCTCATTTGCTTCAGAATCATCCATGGTGTTTGTTAAAATAAAGATCTTGTATTGAGTCAGAATCACAGGGTTGACAGGCTATTGAGAAGAAATATGGAAGGCTGTGCTTTTTCATAAATTTCATAAAGTCTGAGAACCACAGAGAGGGATTGGTAACTAGGTTTTGGTAATTATTGGGACACTTATGAAACAAATATTTTAAAGTTTTGCTCCTTCATATCAGCTGCTTTGTGCAAAATGCTGGAAATGTATCAAAGTTGACACGTGAGTTTGTAAAATCCCATAATTGCAGTTAATTAGCCATTTCTGAATGAATTTTCTGCTCTGATTCCTGCCAACCACATGGAGGGAAACTAGAGGCAAAATCTTAAGGTAGGATCGTGGGATGAAGGTACTAAGTAAACAATAACAGTGAACTAATTTTGCTGCATAAATGCTGCTAGCCAATAAAATACATGCAAATTATGTTGTATATATTCCCGGAACAAATCAGGGTTGTCAAATCTCCAGAGACAAATGGGACAAGGAGGTCAGCACTAGGAGCAACAGGTGACTCTGTCTATGAAGTGGCAGATACTTGGCAGTGTTATACTGTTACGTGGAAGCTGTGACAGGTAGGGTGATAGGCACTGATTGCTAGATAACCATGATGGCTAGGAGCTCCAGAGGGCCTTATGAAATAGGACAGGAACTTGGGGAAGAGTTGAGACTTTGGCTTAAAGAATGTTTCCTGTGGGAATTGGGCCAACTGGAAAATTTCTGAGAACCAAGGACATGAGGTGGAGCCATGGGGAATGAGATGTTGTGAAAGCTAGAGTTGAAAGGAGAGTGATGGGGTCAACCTACTGAACTTTGGTGCAAAATTACCAGTCAAATCAGGTAAAAGGAATTTATCCTGACAAAGTGAGATAATGGTGCAAAGACTCTACACACACGCAAGGATGTTTAGCTCAGTGATGTGAGATACGTGGATAATTGGAAATAAGCTCCATGTCCCATAATGGGAAAATAAATGATTTGTAATACATTATTGTGATACAAGGTACTATAAGTGAGGATTACGAATGTGGTGACTATGGACCCTAACTCTGACAGACATGAATCCAGATACCAACTTTGTTTCCACTAACTGAGGAGCCTTGGTAAGTCATGGGAACCTCAGAATTCTTATGTATAACATGGGGACAAAATAGGAAGAAATGACATAATACATGTAAAGATTCTTTCTTAATGCTTGACTCATCAATGTATTAATAAATGTAGTTGTGATGATGATAATAGAATAGTAGGCTCTAGTCCATGGGGTCGCCGAAGAGTTGGACATGGTTTGGCAGCTAAGAAAAGGTATAAAACATAGCATTCATTAAAAAATAGAATAATTCTCTAGATCAGTATAATTCCATATTCATAAATGTAAAACTATGTAATATACTAAAATATTGAGTGGTAATCTCAGATGAAATATTTCTTCATTATGTTTCTGTGTTTCCATTTTACAGTGAGTCTTTATTGTAAAATCGGGGGAAATTGATAAATAACAAAAGTTCATGGACTTTAGGCTTTTGGAGATTTATAGAACTCTGAGAAAAAGAAAGAAAAACTTTAAATCTTAGCCTTACAACATCAAGGCTACAATGAACATACATTCACAGTAAATGACTGAGTTGAAGCAAAAAAATTTTTATCATTTCATAATAGAATGTACTCATGTTTTTGGTCTAAAATTTTACATTGTGTGTGTGTGTGTACTCAGTTATGTCCAATTATATGCAATCCTATGAACTGTAGCCCACCAGTCTCCTCTGTCTATGAGATTATCCAGGCAAGAATATTGGAGTGTGTGGCCACTTCCTCCTCCAGAAGAGCTTCTCAACCCAAGGATCCAACCCTTGTCTCCCAAGTCTCTTGCATTGCAGGCTGATTCTTTACCACCGTGCCACATGTGAAGTCCTTTAACACACAAATTTTATCATTAAATTTTCATATGCTGGCTAGGGACCAAGAAAAAGTAATCAATTTTCTAGACATGCCAAATGAACTGTTTCAAATATTTGCATGAGTGCAACTGTGAACCAAGTAAATTGTTCATTAGTAGTAAGCCAAGCTTTACCACTTCCTCCTACCATGGACACGAAGTTAAGACTTTCAGAAGACTGCTGAAAAAGTCATTTTCTAGTTATTTTAATATCTCCTTTACACATTTCCACATAAACATCAGTAACTTAAATTCCTTCTTTTTGCATGATGCATATGGAAATGTTTTAGAGTATAAATATCATTTTAAAACTTCTAATTACTAAAATTATTTCCAAAACTCTTTATATGGTTCATTGACTGTTCACAATAAAAGAATTTGGATAGTTTCCTAGAACAGGATTTAACTTGCAGATAGAGTTTGATTGTTTTATGGTTATAATTGGGTGCTGTTTTCTTACAAGAATAATAATAATTTAAAACCTGCCAGTGCATCTTTACATTTAAGCAGGAAGGCAAAAAAGCAACACAATGAGTTTCAACCATTTTTGGTTTTAACAGATTACCTCCATAAATTTTATTTTTAAGGAAAAGGAATATGGGTCCAAATTCTGAATTTTTATCTCAACTGTTTTGGAACTCATCTGCATCTTTAGCTAAATCACATAATTTCTTCTTTGGGTGTATGTTTCTTCAGTAAAATTAGAAGTTAGTCTAGATTAACTTCCTTGGTAGCTCTGATGGTTAAGAATCTGCCTGCAATGCAGGAGACCCGGATTATCTCCCTGGGTCAGGAAGATCCTCTGGAGAAAGGAATGGCTTACCCACTCCAATATTCTTGCCTGGGAAACCCCATGGACAAAGGAGACTGGCAGGCTCGACTCTTTGGTTGCAAAGAGTTGAACATGACAGTGCTTAACACACTAGACCAGATTAAATATCTAGTCACTTTGTTATAATTTTCTATGATCCTTTGATATAATTTTCTATGATCCTGTTAATTAAATATGAGTGAAGTGGTAATTCAGTCTTGGTTTATTACTGATCTCCAAACATCCTCCAAGTCAAAGAGATTGCATTGCAGTATCTGTGGTGTGGGGGAATGTACGTCAAGGACTGGGAAGGGTAGTTGGATTAGTCTGGTGTTGGTTCCAGGATAACATGAAGCTGGTTAGTGTCCCTGATAAAATGTCTTTAACAGACAAAATGCACAAGTCTATCCAAGAACTCTGCTGATGCTTTGATTTATATAGTTGCCTGGATATGTGCCTAAAACTCAATTACTTAAGTTCTCTTTTGCCTTTTTTGGGGTCTGAATTCCTTTCGGAATTCTTCCAATAACATTTTGGCAATTTTCAGTCTCTTGCAAAACCCTTCTACTTTTTCATTCTTTCTTTGTTCTCACCATTTCCTTCCTTTCTCGACTTCAGTTTACTTATTCATTACTATATTCCATTATAACCTCAACTTTCCCTTTCCGTCTTTGTAATTACTCAGTAAAACCCTATCACTGGATAAACCCCATTTGCCAACTATTTCATGAATCTTACTTGAACACGGCTCAAGAAAAAAAAAAAAAAACAGTTAACCATGCTGACTCTCACAATTCTGCCCTGTTACCCAAGTTCAGGGTTTTTCAAACAGGGAGACATGGACAACTGGTTGAGACACAGCCAGTTAACCTGAAGAATGATCACCTGCATTACTAATGAATTAGAAGGCGATGAACAGAAATGGTCACTGTGTGTTACACATGGGAATAGTAGGTATTATTCATGAAATTTAAGTTCCAGATTACAAGTATGAAATGTGTACTATTTTCACAACATTAAAAATACTTCTTGTCTAGTACAGTCAATAATTCAAAAGACTGGTCTGGTGAATTTGCTATTTTACACCTACTCTCTGCATAAGTCTCAATTGACCTTCCGCACTTGGCAGATAACTTTGCATCTGCTTCTAATGGCAAAATAAAAACAGAAGAGAACTCCCTTATCTTTCCACCACCAACTCTACCAGACTCCAACTATACCATGTAATTTGACCTCCATCCTTTATAATGGTTGAATTTCTCTCTTTCCCTTTAAGGCAACCTCTCCAATAATACATTGGTTCCCATGCCCTTTTGCTTCTTCAAGATTTTTGTTCAAGAAATGAAACCTCTCCAGTGTGTGCGTGTGCTTAGCCGCTAAGTCATTTCCGACTCTTTGGGACCCCACAGATTATAGCCTGCCAGGTTCCTCTATCCATGGGATTTCCCAGCAAGAATACTGGAGTGACTTGCTATTTCCTCCTCCAGGGGATCTTCCTGACCCAAGTATAGAACCCGAGTCTCCTATGTCTCCTGCATTGCAAGCAGATTCTTTACCTGTTGAGTCACTGGGGAAGCCCAAACTTCTCCTGCATTATCCATAATCTGTTCTGGCCTGGATCGTTTCCTGGATCATTTTCTTTCCTGGATCGTAAATAAAAATGCTTAATGGAAATAACAGCCTGGATATAGTAGTTTTTATGTGCCATACTGTAAGGACTTTACATATGTTAGTTATTTTTATGCTCATTCAAATTAGGAACCATTATTATTCCCATTTTATGGATGAGAAAAGTGAGATAGAAATGTTAAATGACTATTCAGGGTAGTGGTACTAGGATCCAATAGAACCAGACTAAGCAATCTGACTCCAGAATCTAGGTTCTTAACCACTCTGCAATTGGCTTCTTTCATGTGAATACAACTTATTTACCTCAAGTTGTTCTTCAGCTATTGCCTCATTTTTTTTCTGTCCCCTTTCATAGAAAAACCTACATAACAGAGACCTGAATGATGTTTTTGCAGAAGACTGTGAGTCCCACAGAACATTTTAGAACCCAATTTCAAATTGCTTAGGCTGACAGCTCCACATACCTGCCTCAAACTTCACACATCTAAATGTGTCCAAACTTTACACATCCGAATAAAACCCTTTGTATCTTAAGCCAAATTCTGTCCCATTTCCTTCATTCGTTTATTCATTGTGTTCATACTGCTGCTTAGTCCAAAGCCCTTGTCTGACACTTTTGAATCTTCTCTTTCTCTCGCATCCCATCTCCAATCTATTGATGACTCCTACGAGGTTTAATTTCATCACTAGTTTCTTAACAGCAGCCATAATTGATTTATAAAATATATAACTCAGACCATGCCTCCCTCTCTCACCACTACCCAAAAATCTTTCTATATCTTTTTTTTCAAGAGGTTTCTATACATTTTTATGAGCAAATGAAATCTAAAATAAAACCTAAACTCTTTAACAGGGTTATGAGTTTTTTTTTTTCCTTTGTTGCTTCTTTTTTACCATGTTATGTGATAGCAGCTTTCATTCCACTCCAGCACCTGTTGGAGTCTCTGTGTTCTCGGAACAGACAAGCTTGTTCTTGATATCCAGGGCTTTTGCACCCTCTATTCTCTCAGACTGGGATGCTTTTCTTCCAGATTACTGGTCCCCTCTATCATTCAGGTCTCCAAGCTCACATCTTGATAAATCTGGCTAGATGACCTGTATAAAATACCCGTTTCCCAGGATATTTAAACTAGCTTGGGTATCAAGGCTGTTTGGTCTTTAAAAAAGGAGTGGCAGAAAGCTTATGGTTTCAGGAAGCATGACTTCGTCACTGTCAATTACATGTGCTTTGAGAACACTTCTATTTTTATTGTCCCACTTGAGACTCCAGAATCTGCAATGGAAAAGCAAAAAAGTAGGCAAGCCATGAGCCAAAGTAAGAGATTTTTAAAAATACAAAACCCAAGGGGTGGGTTTGTACATCTATGGCTATATACACCTATGGCTAATTCATGTTGATGTATGATAGAAATCAAACCAATATCATAAAACAATTATCAATCAATTAAAAATAAACATAACAAAAAAGAAAAGTAATCCCCAAATGTAAAAAAAACCCCCAAACCAAAAGGATTTTACTGGTGGTTCAGTGGTTATGAATCAGCCTTCCAATGCATGGGATGCCAGTTTGATCCCTGGCATCAGGGAGTTAAGATCCCACATGCCACAGGGCAACTAAGCCCACATGCTATAACTGCTTAGCCTGCTGGTCACAACTGATACTCGATGTAGCCAAATAGAAATAAATAAACACATAAATATTAAACCAAAAAACAAAACCCCTAAAATCCAGGTAGAAATGAGCAGACGTATCTCAAAGGGACCTGTGGTTTTTTCAGACCACAGGTTTGAAAGTTATATCCTGATACTGCCTTGCAGTACTTAGTGTGAAGGCAATGGAAACACTCTTCTTTGTCCTGTGTTTACTGTGTTATGATGTTAAAAAGTCTCACATGATAGCTTTGGTTGTCTAAGTGGAATGAATACCAAAACAATACCTGATCTTTTTCTTCTCCCACGGTGGCATGTGGGATCTTCTCCGACCAGGGATCAAACCCATGTCCCCTGCATTAGCAGGCAGATTCTTTACCGCTGGATCACTGGGGAAGTCGGGAATGTAGAAGCTCTTGACTCACTCTGAAATATGATGACAGATACAAAACCTAGGAAATGAGGAGACTGATGTTGCAAGAATTCAAGTCTTTGGGTTCTCCTACGATGAAAATTCCTAACCTCTTTTCATCTACAAGTAAATCATTGGCTTGCGTGCATCTAAATAAATAGTGAGAACTGTGTTAATTGCAAGCAAAGTGTTAATAAACTGAAAAAACTGGTAATCACTTAAAACTCCAAGCCCCAAGAGTTAGAATAAATATTCTTGCCTTGAAATAGGAAAACGGAGCCATTAGAACCTTTCTAGCCGTGAATATTTCACCAAAGGTAGGAAACATGTAGACCTAAATGAGTCTGTGGAGGAAATACTTCCTTGATATAGATTTCTTTCATAATTGATTGCAGTAAGAATAAAAAAATATAGGTAACAACAGTCCAGGTAATAAGTGGACCAGAAACCACAATATATTTCACCATGTTTACCATGAAAAAACTTGATGAAGTATACAAAAGCAGACCTGAGTCTTTCTTGTAAAGTATTGATTAAATAGAGTATATAAGTGCTAAAAAGAGGGCTAAAAAATGGGGAAATGATTTACCTGTAGATGAAAAGAGGCTAGGAATTTTCATCGTAGGAAAACCCAAAGACTTGAATTCTTGCAACATCAGTCTCCTCATTTCCTAGGTTTTGTATCTGTCATCATATTTCAGAGTGAGTCAAGAGCTTCTACATTCCCGACTTCCCCAGTGATCCAGCGGTAAAGAATCTGCCTGCTAATGCAGGGGACATGGGTTTGATCCCTGGTCGGAGAAGATCCCACATGCCACCACTACTGCACCCACGTGCTGCCACAGCTGAAATCCTTGTACTCATGAGCCTGTGCTCAGAAACAAGAGAAGCCACTGTAAGAACTACTGATCTTGGTGATGATATTCCTCAATTTGAAGGTAGTCTACTTGCGGTTCCACTGGATTTGTTTTTAAGTTCATGTACATGACTTTTGGCATGTACAAATTTAGTAACATTATGATGCCTTTTGTCCTACGTAATCTACTACTGGGGACATATAGGAAATAAATGAAACTCTATGCCTACAAAAAGACTTACACATGTTCACAGCAGCTTTATTCATAAATGATGGTATTAATAACACATTTACACACATATATACATCAAGTTTCTGTCCCTGGTTTGGGAAGATCCTCTAGAGGAGGGCATGGCAACTCACTCTAGTTTCTTGCCTTGGAGAATCCCCATGGACAGAGGAGCCTGGCAGGCTATAGTCCATGGGGTCGCAGAGTCGACACGACTGAGTGACTAGGCACAGCATACCTGGTCAAACTTGTACACTTATATTTGTCAAAACTTACTGAAGTGAATGCTTAATGTCTATGAATTTTATCCTATGTAATTCAAATGTAAAAGGAAAATTCTTTTCTAAAAATTTACACGTTCACAAGATGGAGAGGCTAGAGACTTAATAACTACCTAGCCCAGGACAATTATGTCAAACAACTTAACAGGCAATTTAAAATTTCAGTTACAATCTCTAAATAGATGGGGTTAGAGTACCCAGATCAGGCTGTCTTGGATCCCTGTTATTTTTAGAGGGAATTTCTTTATTTTACTAATACTATGTTGTTTCCAAAAATGTCTCTTTGATTTCGCCTCAACAATGGCCAAGTACAAAGGTTCACTGTGAACTAAAGAACGTTGCTAAAAAAAAAAAATAATAAAGAACATTGCTTCCACTTGTTCAAAATTAAAAGAAAGGATTAGGGGAAGAATAAGCTAGAAGGCCATGGACAAACTTGAGGAAAAAAAAAATACCTGGCATATTCCTGGCCAATTGCCATTACATAGGATCTCCTGCTTCTTTGAATAGAAAAGTTTGGAAAACTATTGCTGAGAGAGACTAGTAGAGCAAGGCTCAGACCATCTGTTCTCAGAAACACTTTGTTTATTATGATAAAGGAATGTGGCTGAAAGTAAGATGTCTTTATCTTACATTATGTCATAAGAACAGTGTGAGCTTATCACTTTCCAGTATCTCTCTGGAGAGAGAAAACTTTATTCCCAGTGTGCCAATGAAAAGGAAAAGTTGATATCGGGTGACATTAGTGTCAGATATCTTGGGAATATTGTCATTTAGTCAATAAGTCCTGTTCAGTTCATTTGTGACCTCACGGACTGTAGCCTGCCAGGCTCCTCTGTCCACGGGATTTCTCAGACAAGAATATGGGAGTGGGTAGCCGTTTTCTTCTCCAGGAGATCTTCCTGGCCCAAGGATCAAACCTGTGTCTCCTGCTTGGCAATCAAATTCTTTACCACTAAGCCATCTGGGAAGCCTTGCAAGTTAAAACTAGAACTTGTCAATGAGGAAAATATATAGCTTATTATAACACTGAAAGGCAAATGCAAGTATGATCCTTAAAAGCCATGCAAGAAAAGAACCTTTGCTTTGTCCTTTAGTGTTTCAGTGAACACTAAGTAGCTAATTGGTGGAAAGCTACTGCTCATCTGGATACAGAAGGGCTTGCGAAACTGAGCAGGCTGAAAAGAGAAAGAAAAAATTAAGAAGAATAAATCTTGAGTAAATGACATTCAAGAGTAGATAATGAATAATCAATAAAATAAATGATTAATAGCAATAAATAATAATTGCTGAAGTAAATCATTGACTGCACATAGAGAATTGGTGGGAAAACCTGCTTCTTCCTTCCTGAGTGCGTTTCCTGAGCAGGGGGTCCGCCCCTTCCCCCAGCTGGTTTTGAGGGATGGTCCTTCTAAATTTCTGGAAAGAAAGAAGGCTGACGGTGCAATGAATCAGATGAATGACACATGGGATCTGGAAGGTGGCCTGTTCACACCTGTAGCCTTGGAGCTCAAGTAACGCCCTCTGAACAACGGAAGCACAGTGAGCTCCTGGCATCATGAGAACATACAGGAGAAACTACAGCCTCACCCAGTGGGAGGACATCTTCACGCTGAATGAAGCAAAGGATTATGGGAAGGTTCTAAGATGAGAAGAACTAAGTTCAGTCTGTAACAGGGCTTTGTTACACTGGGTTCCTCCAGTTACTGTAAGAAGTCATCACTCACACAATGGAGTTGCTGTCTGTGTGGAAATTCCTATTCCTTCCAGCCTGGTGTGAAGTCATCAGGAGACCACTCCTCCTCTCTCCTTGAAAGGCTTGTTTGCAGAAGACAGGCTGTTGGTCAAGGCCTCTGAAGATTTCCCTGGAGGAAGAGTAAAACCATTGTCACAGTGGCTTGAATCATTTCTTAAGGAGAGACTGAAAGGGAGCATTTCTGAACCTGGCACACCCTATCTGGATTGAACTGTTGACAAGGTTGTTACTTAAATGGAATATTTCTGAATTTGAAAGATGTACCAACGCTCAAACTGTGTATGTTTGATGCAAAGTGAGAGCAAAAGGCCACACCTCTGTGGAGGGGAATGTTTTCTCTGAGAAGAAATGGATAGTCCTACTGTCAATCACTCGCTGTAGAGATCAATCCTCAAGATTAAGAACTGAGCATGAAAGATGAGAAAGTGTAAACTGCTGTTCCCCGGAAGGCCAGGTCTCGTTGTGGTCTTGTTCTGAGGTTCTCTTTGCTTCCTGGAGCATTTCTGTAGGGGTGAAAGGAGAGCTTGGAGAGGTGGCTTGCCAGGGGGAAGACAGGAGGGGAAGGAGGCAGATGGAGATCCTGGGATGGCTCTTGTCCTGAGCAGCAGTGACATATTATAGCTTACTCTTGACTTCAACTGTCTCCAGTAGTCTTTTTAAAAGACCGCCAAAATCAAGCTCTTCTTAGTGATGCTCTGGGAATTTAGTGGAGGAACTTCAGTCACACTTTGAAATGTGGTAACAGGAAAGCAGAGTCCTCTCCTGGAGGCTGGCATGGCAGTAGCAGAGTTTTTTACTCTTGGAGGAAAGGGGCAGCAGGGATGAGAGAATCCAACTGTCTAGCTCCCAAGCACCAGGGAGGAGCTTTCTCCAAAACAGCAAGTGTACACATTAAGGGGTGCGTTCCTGTGTGCTCAGTTATGTCTGACTCTTTGCAACCCCATGGACCATAGCCCGCCAGGCTCCTCCGTCCATGGGATTCTCCAGGCAAGAATACTGGAGTGGGTTGCTACGCCCTCCTCCAGGGGATCTTTCTGACACAGGGATCGAACCCACGTCTCCTATGTGTCCTATACTGGCAGATGGGTTCTTTACCACTGAACCACTTGGGAAGCCCACATTAAGAGGAGATAATCCTGGGGAGCTAATTTCTAAAAATAAAGTCTGGGAAGGCTCCTGGCATTTGAATACATGTTTGTACAGTCTTCCTCACTGTCGCTCCAATAAGCAATTTGTTTGGATACTGTTTATCAGGGTGACTATTTCTCCTAAACAATATTCTACAAATGCCTCGGAGCTAATGTTTCAGGGCAGAGCTCATCTGTGTCACTAGCAGCACTGTTCAATGTGAAACTTGCACTCAGTTTTATTGTCCGCTTTTCATAAGTATTTCTTCCCTACCAGCAAATTTGTGCCAACTATCATACAGTTTTTCGGTTGTGTTTTACAGGGATATGTGAGGAGACCCACATTTGGGGTGTCATGCCTATTTAAACCACTGAGAAGAGTGGGTGTGTGAAACCAGCACCTGTGGGCATGGAGTTGTGTAAGGCAGCCTTCTTAGTGGGCCAGGTGTCAGCTCCCAGCTCCTAGGGTCATTATCCTTTCTGTGGCTAGAGAGTTCTCTTAGCTATGGAGAACTCTTCCTAGTGATCTTAAATTTGCTTTCTACTGAAAAAATTGATAGTTCACCTAGATCTCTGACATTTTATACGTTAGCATAAGCTCACCTTCCATTTTTGATCTATTTAATTATTGCTCTCACTCCTCAAACTAAGAAGATAACGAGGAAAACTAATATTTCTTTTCCATTTTTTGCACATTATTCTTTTAGTAGTGACTTACTTTGCAAATTGGGGTAAAGTATTGAAATAAAGATATTTCAGAATAACTCTTTATGGTTTACAATGTCTCGTGATGATTTTAAAATAATGCTGTTATAGAAGGCATCTGATTCTAACCATATTCAAACCAAAGCTCATATTTTAAATACATTTTCAATAATCTCATTTATAATTATAATTTTCATAGGAAAAATAAAAGCAGTTTCAATTTATCTTCAAGTCATAGTTATGTTATAATCATAACTGCCCATGAAGATTCACTTCTAAATTATAAAAAATGCATTGCTTTTTATTGGGACTAGGCTAATATACACATGATGGACAGATATATGCCTTAGCAAAACAGGAAATTCCAAGATAGTTGCTAATACTCCATATAGAAATTATTCAGTATTCATATTGCACCTAGAATTTTATAATACAAATAGAAAATATCACCCATATGCTTCCTTTCAGCATTTCTAGAATAAATCCCTATAACTTTTATTTTGTAGAAGCCATGGAAACCATGGAAGCTCAGAGTAGCTGTCATATAATCAGTAGGTTTAACAATCGGCTTAATTATACAGTACATGATAGTTATCTTATGGTTTTAGTCGCATAGAAGAGAGTAGGAATCAGGTCAGACTCTAGTGGACAAAGCTGAAAGTACTGAAAGACTCTGATGCTGGGAAAGATTGAGGGCAGGAGGAGAAGTAGGTAACAGAGGATGAGATGGTTGGATGGGATCACTGACTCAAATGGACATAAGTTTGAGCAAACTGCAGGAGATGGTGAAGGACAGGGAAGCCTGGGGCGCTACAGTCCACGGGGTCACAGAGTTGGACATGACTTAGCAACTGAACAACGACAACAAGGAATACCCATATAATGGCAGAAAGAGGTTCATTAATGAAGTTAGTGAGCCCATTTAACTCACCCAAAGTGATCATTTTACAGACTGAATGGCTGGCTCTCCATCTCATCCAGGATGAAATTCAACTCCTCAGCCTGGTTTGTTAGGAGACTATCTTTCTAACCTAATTCCCAGCTCAGGAGTTCTTCCATCCGTGGTTCTGAAGAAACTTCTTTGTGTTTCCTTGACGTGGGAAACCCTCAAGATTCTCCAGAGTTCCACTAAGGTTATTTCTATGGCCTTAACCCCAAACATGCTCCTACCCTTCCCCTTTTCTCTGTTGGTTCTTATCTCAAGCATTATTCAGCCCTGGAGGCTGAGGGTTAAAAATCAAGGGGCCAGTAGATTTCCTTTGTGATGAGAGCTATGGTCCAGGCTTATGTTTTAAAGTCTACCTGAGGCCAGAAAACACTTTGAGAGGCTCGGTCTTGAGGTCATGGTCAGAGTGAAGGTCCGGAGGATGGGAGATGAAAATAGTTGGAGTGAAGTGTGGAGAACTTTCTCTGAGACTGGAAGAGCTCCTCCATACAGAGGCCTCCAGAGGTGAGACAAAGACTCTGTTGAGTGCATGGGAGCCTTGCATGCCTCAGAGACAGGACTAGGAAACTGAGCTCAGTGTCTGCATCCTGAGAGCTTAGGCCTAGTAGTTCAGGAAAGCCCAAGACTTTAGGAAAACCCACGACTTAGACAAATAGCCTATAGGGGGTGACCAGCATGGGATGAATGAAGGTCTTAGTGCCTTCTCTGAATAATCTGCACTGCCTGAGAATCCTGACCTTGGAATTTGTGTACAGACTTTGAGACAGCAACAACACATGTCCAAGAGGGAGTTCATCCTGAGTCTAGTAGGTGGAGGCTTAGAGAACACAACTCAGTCTAGGGAGAAATAAAGAAATGTGCCCTTATGTTAGGGTGCTTCTCAGGCAGTGTTAGTGGTAAAGAACTTGACTGCCAATTCAGGAGATATAAGAGACTCAGTTCAAGCCCTGGGTTGGGAAGATCCCCAAGAGTGGAGAAGGGAATGGCTACTCACTCCAGTACTCTTGCCTGGAGAATTCCATGGGTTGAGAAGTCTGGCAGACTACAGTCCATAGGGGTTGCAAAGAATTGGACATGACTGAAGCGACTTGGCATGCACACCCTAATGTTATAAGCTACCTCTTTATTAAAAGGTTTAGCATACTGGGCAATGATCATTACCTTTAATCCCTTCTAGACTTTGCATTGCTCTGGGCGGGATCTGGGTTGTTTCCTTTCTTCCAGCGCCTGTGTAACTCTTGGCCCTGATGAACGTTTGTTAAATGATATTGAATCTGGAAGCCTCATTTTAGACTACAAGCTTTTGTGTGGTGAATTTCTGTTTGACCACGAACTGAAAAACTGCATCTTATATAATTACCAGGTAATTCCTCAAATCAATAGTTTCATATGAGAACAAATTCTTTCTTACAAGGTTCAAATAAGGCCACACCATCGGCCGGACATGAAAGCTCTGAGCTTAATCCCTCACATTTGGGGTGCGTGAAAATGGTGAGATGTCAGCATTTCCTTTATTTGCTTTCAATTTCTGATGTACCCAGTGTCAGCTTATTCGTGCCACTGGCGATAATTTCTCCTCTGTCCTTTATCTTATCGAGGGAGTGAAGTTTGGGAAGAATACATATATATTTTGCATTAACAAGGAGACTGCGCTCAACGTTTTATCAGAAGCTGGAGGGAGGATTCGCCGGTCCAGTGACAACGGTGTTCCTGGCACCTAGGAGCGCCCGTGTTGGGGCAGGGATCCCTGAAGGCGGTTTGGGGTTCTGCAGTGGGAATGCGCCGAGCGGCGTCTGCGAGGAGGACGCCCCAGGAGTCGGGGCGGAAGGCGGGGCAGCCGCGGGGTGCGGGGCGTGGGAGAGCAGGCCGAGAGGGGGTGGCCTGGACCGCTTTCACGCGAGCGAGCACCCCGCCGGGCCGCCTGGAAGCCGAGGGGCAGGCTCGGGCAGCTCCCCCGGCGGCTCTCGCGGTGATAAAACTTGAGAAATAACAAGGAGGGGCGGCTCGGCGTCTCCAGAGTCCAATCCCGTCTCAGGAGCGAACACGCTCTCGGGCAAGACAAGCCTGAAAGAGGCCCGGGCGACTTAACGAGCAGCCGAGAGCAGCGCACCCGCGGCGCCCCTGCACCTCGGCGGCCTGTGGTCTCCTGCATCCCGCCCGGTGTCCGCATCCTCCCCTCCCGGGCCCCGCGCCCCGATGGCTGCGCCCCGGCCCCAGAGCTCCCTGCGCGGAGCCCTCTGCAGGCAGCTGCTCCTGACCCTCGCGGTGAGTGGAGCCCGGGTGGGGTGGGACCTACCCAGAGTCGGGATGGAGCGGGGGGTGGTGGGGGATGGGCCGTGGTCCCGCTGGGGGGCCGATGCGGGCGAAGACGACCGAAAGGGGACGTCCGCGCCTCTGCTCAGTCTTGCGGGGGCACGGACCAGCCAGATTCGGGCTCGGTGGGCTGAGGAGAGGAAACGCGTCCTAGCGAGACGCACCCGGACCGAGGTTTTTATTTGGGACTTATTCGATTGTTTGAAAGCGGGCTGGGCTCTGGTTTCGCTGAGCTCCCTTTTGCGCCGCCGCGAGTGGTCCGGGGTCGGGGTTCGCGCTCCTTTCTTGGCTCCTAGTGATGGTGGTGGGGATAGGTTTGGGTAGAGAGGGAAGAAGAGTGTTTGGTTAGGTTTCTGAGGATCCCTGAGTGAGTTACAGGGCGTTACTGGTGGCTCAGACGGGTAAAGAATCTGCCTGCAATGCAGGAGACTCGGGAATCTATCCCGGGGTTGGGAAAACCCCCTGGAGATGGCAATGGCAACCCATTCCAGCATTCTTGCCTAGAGAATTCATGGACAGAGGAGTCTTGTGGGCTACAGTCCATGGGGTTTGTTGCAAAGAATCGGACACGGAGTGAGTTACTCCGGGGTCCCTTAGGATGGGGACATTGGTGGGTGGAGGGGTTGGAGCGGTGTCCCTGGGTCCCGGGGTTGAGTTACCCCTGAAAAGCGGCTTCCAGGTTTTGCCTCGTTTGATGGCTATTCAGTAACTCACCGGAGTGGTCCACCCACGTGAGCCACCCGGCTTGGGGCAGAGTGTACCTGGGGCGTCAGAGGGTGGACAGCTGAATTAGGGTTGGAGGTTGGGGTTCGGTGGTGTGTTTGGGGAGTGGGGTAGGGTGGAGCAGAGCAGATAGAATCAGACTGAGAGGAGTGTTGGGGTAGGAGTGTGGGGTTGGGTGGCACTTTGTCCCGGTGCAAGGAGGATTGCACAAGTCTAGAGCCCAGCCTGGGGTCTTTTGTGCCCGGGACACCTGAGACCCGAGATGAGATTCACCCGGAGAGGAAGTTTGGGATGATTCTCGAACTCGGGAGACACAAAGCAAAAAGTGGGGACCCCTGATGGTGTGATCCCGCTGAGCTGCGTTCTGGGCGTGCTCTGGAAAGGAGCCTCGGACCCTCGCCTTCCCCGCGCGTGAGGTCGGGTGGCGAGAGGGACTAGCCTGGCTCCGGAGCCGGTCGACTCAGGCTAGCCAACTAGTGCTTAGTGCTCTTCTGCCCCCAAGCAGGGCGAGTAGGTGCAAGCTTTGTCCTCTGTTTGAATCATCGAGCTACGAATAAAGGATTGGTAGCTATGATCTAACATATTTATGGACAAAGCATCGCATAAATGGGCATGTCGATCTGCCTGGCAGCTATTCCAAAAAAAAAAAAAAAAAAGAGCTGATGACAGGACTCTTTACACAGGAGAGCTGCTCTCAGAGTGTGTTCTGTTCTGATATATTTCAAAGCGTTTCCAGCTAATCTGTTTAAAAGCGTGAATTTAGTGTTTCATGGTTTCTCTGAGAAAGGAATTTGGGAACGGAGAGAAGAAACTGTGGAGGTGCTGTGTTCCCAAGATTTCCCGTGTATTCACTGGAGGGGAGGGAGTGGTATTGGAGGAACTGTCTGGGTGGCAGGGGGTGGCGGATCGGGTGTTGGGTTGTGGCAAGACAAGATAGTGCCTGTATTTAAATAGAGATAACATCAGCTTTAGTATATGATTTTCTTGTTTAGGATTATTTTTTAAAAGAATTTCCTAAAGATTAGATTAAATGATATCTTGGCTTCCCTGACCAGGGATGAAGCCCACACCGGCTGCATGGGAAGAGAAGTCAGCCACTGGACCACCAGGATAGTCCTGAGACTCCTTGTTGACCATCTTATGTCTGTATTTCCTTTTGACTCCCAGGACCTCTCCACTTTTCAGTTTAATATTTAAGGGCATAGCATTTGGGAAATGCAACTTTCATTTTATAGAATCCTTAATGGCGCTCTGAAAGACAATCCCTTGTTTAAAGTGAGAGCCCTTCAGAGAGTTCTTTAACACAGAACTGAAACTTTTGACGTATTCACTTTCCCATGCAGCCACCCCGTAGTTTGTGGGATCTACCTTTTTCACTTTTCTTTTCTGAATCTGCATCCCTGTCCCACCCTTCTAGCCTCAGTATACTTTGTGTGTGCTCTAAACTGCTATTTAATGCACTTAGTGGCTCAGTCATGTCCGACTCTTCGACCCCAGGAACTGGAACCCACCAGGCTTCTCTGTCCATGGGGATTCTCTAGGCAAGAATACTGGAGGGGGTTGTCTTGCTCTCCTCCAGGGGATCTTCTCAACCCAAGGATCAAACCCAGGTCCCCTGCATTGCAGACAGATTCTTTACCTTCTGAGCTACCACAGAAGCCCCTAAACTGCTACAATTAACTGCAAATCCTAATCATGTTTCCTTACACATATACAAAGAAGGGGGCTGGTGGGGAAGGGAAGAAAGGAGAGGGAGAATCTAGAAAAGAACCATGTCAGATCTTCCTATTACTACTGAAAGAACTGAGTGTCTCTTAAAATGTTTCTCCTTTTAATGTAACACAAATTGTTAGGAATGGTGAAAACTAATTTGTATTAGCTCAGTTGCTCAGATGTCTTATCCTCTATTATAAATAATGAGATCCTTTTACATGTGTATTTAATGTGTTTGCCATATCAAATCCACTTTGGGAATTAAATTTTCTATTCTATATTATACATAGTGTGTACTTGGACATGGTTAATCTATCATTTGCTAAAAGGGCTCTTCAAAAGGAATTAAAATAGCATTTTCCTTTATAACATACTTTCCCCCTTGAAGTATGTGGAATTCTACCTGCAACCTATGTTGACAACCTATGTGTGCTGTGTCCTTTCCCAGAATTTATAGCATTAAATAATGAGAATAATATGACTCCTTTCCCACACTTTTTGTTTATTGCTGTTCTTGATAACATTTGACATATTCACCTTTTTAAGATAAAAGCGAGTATAATACTATTATCTTTTGCATTGGAGGGAAAAAAAGCTTAGGACAAATAAAGGAGGAGAACTAGCTTATTTCTAAACTGTGTGCTTAAGAAGTCAGAGTTGTATTTATTTACATCAGTGCATCTTTATTTACCTTCTTCAAAGAAGGTTATTGTTATTGGTATTCATACTGAGATACAGCTATATTCCATTGTACTTTCTGAGTCACTAAATATGTGTAAGCCATGCACATTTTTTGGTCCTGTTGTAATCCTTGTGACAGTTGCTATGCCATATATGGTAACTCTGGTGACCTGTGGCTAATTATACTTCCCATTTAGGGTCCCATCTTATGGAGTTTGGATAGAAAGAAATTTAGTAGACTCATCAAATCATTGAGAATATAGAAAGGTAAATCTTACAATTCAAGGTGATAAGAGTTTGAAAGGTAAGATTTCTGTCTTGGAGACAGCCAGTGTCCACAGGAGAAATGATGAATTGGAAATTCTGTGATCTTTATGCTCAAGGAGATATCCTTTATTTTCAGATAGTCTATAAACACCTATTCTTTGGCTTCTTTTTCCTCTGTTGAGAAAGGTGTCATTTTAGAAAGCCTACTTATGCATTCACTCTAAAATTGAGCAATAGTACAAAGGTGAAACACTGGCAGGTACACTGTTTTTTTTTCATTCTCTCTTGGCACTTAGACAGTTCCTTGAGGATTTGATGATTTGTACGATAAGCTTTCTATGATATGATTAATTAAATTTGGACAGTACTGTGAAATGAAACAAAGCAATTTATTTTTTCCAAACTAGCATAGACAATACTTTATATTATCATTAAAAAAAGATACATTTTAAAAAAGATACATTTGTTACATTTTAATTTAAAGTTGCTTACAACTGTAAGTTCTATCAATCAGATATTTAAAGTTGTTCTAGAGGGTTCCTCATTAAAAGAAATTCTTTTATAACTCAGTCAATCCAGAATTCATTAATATTAACAAATTTTTGTTTTGTATCTTGTATTTTTCATTGGGCAGTCACCAGTTATTCTTAAAATACCTTTAAAAGTTTGTCATGTAATGGTGGTTTTATTATTTTTTTCTACTTTATTTTCAGTAATATATCCAAGTCTCACTAGCATAGCATTACATGTCTTTCTATTTCAGGAAACATAGCATGACTGAAATTTATATGTGAATATCATCCTTTGCAATGTCCGTCCCTTATATTAGGGCATCTCTGATAGCTCTGCTGCTGCGGCTAAGTCGCTTCAGTCATGTCTGACTCTGTGCGACCCCATAGACGGCAGCCCATCAGGCTCCCCCATCCCTGGGATTCTCCTGGCAAGAACACTGGAGTGGGTTGCCATTTCCTTCTCCAATGCATGAAAGTGAAAAGTGAAAGTGAAGTCGCTCAGTCGTGTCCGACTCTTAGCGACCCCATGGACTGCAGCCTACCAGGCTCCTCTATCCATGGGATTTTCCAGGCAAGAGTACTGGAGTGGGGTGCCATTGCCTTCAGATGGTAAAAAATCTGCCTGCAATACAGGAAACCCTGGTTGGATTCCTGGGTCGGGAAGATCCCCTGGAGAGGGGATAGGCTACCCACTCCAGTATTCTTGGGTTTCCCTTGTGGCTCAGCTGGTAAAGAATCTGCCTGCAATGCAGGAGACCTGTGTTTGACCCCTGGGTTGGGAAGATACCCTGGAGAAGGGAAGGGCTATCCCCTCCAGTATTCTGGCCTGGAGAATTCCATGGACTGTATAGTCCATGGGATTGCAGAATTGGACACGACTGAAGCGACTTGCACTCACTCTCTCCCCGGAAATCCAATTCGTGCCATAATTTCAACCACTCTCCAGCTACTGCTGACTCCCTGATTTGTATATCTGGCCTTGAGTTGCCCTTACGTATAGGTCTATCTATCTAGCTGTCTTCTGGACCTTTCTGCTTAGATTTCCCGTGTGTGTGTGTGCTCAGTCGTGTCTGACTCTTTGTGATCCTTTGGGCTGTAGCCCACCAGGCTCCTCTGTCCATGGGATTCTCTAGGCAAGAACACTGAAGTGGGTTGCCATTTCCTCTAGGTGGAATCTTCCTGACCCAGGGATCGAAACTGCATCTCCTGAGTCTCCAGCATTACAGGTGAATTCTTTACCAATGAGCCATCAGGGAAGCCACTCTGCTTCCACTAGATTTCCCACAGGAATATAGAATTTAATATACACCAGGCAACACTCATTTTTTTCACCGTTTTTGCCATCCTTGCTAGTATTCTGCTCCTCAAGGAACTGCTCTCTTCCTATATTGGTTGGTGATACTTCTGTCTGCTCATCTACTTTATCTATTCTATATTATAAATGGTACGTACTTGGACATGGTTAATATATCATTTGCTAAAAGGGCTTGTCAAAGGAATTAAAATAGCATTTTCCTTTATAGCATATTTTTCACCTTGAATTAATTGTACATCATTTCCAGTGATGTTTATTATACAGAGACAAAGACGAATGACCTGCTGCTATATATCCAGCATGGATAAATTACACAACATAATTCATGCAAAGAAATCAAGTTGCTTACAATTAGTGTATGACTATATATATGTAAGGCTTAAAATTGATAAAATGAACCAGTCTTCTTTAGGGGTACATACACATGGGATACAATTAAGTGGAAATAGGGATGTAAATGATTTACCGAAATAAGAAATCATCCGTTAGAGTTTACTTGAATTTGGAGAGGTCCCTCCATCAGGGAAGAAAATGCAATTGGGGAGAGTTAAATAGGAACTTTGAAAATAATAGTAATGTTTTATTTCTAAAACTTTATAACTTTAAGGCAAACTATAACTTTAAGGCAAGTGCCCTAGTGTTTCTTTTATTTTTTATTAAAATACATGTGTAGTTAGAATACATCTTAAGGGGGACAGTTTTTTAAAAAATGAAACAAACAATATAGAGGATTAACGAAACCAAACACTATTATTTGAAAGTACAGACAAACCTGCTACAATTGCATAAGTGAAAAATAGAAAAGGCATAGATAAAACAATATTAGGAATAAAAACAGTCACATTTATGGAGAGGATAGAAGTTTTAACAAATAGATAATAATATTTATGTATTATTCTAGCTAATCTGAAAAGAGACAAAATAGGCAATTTTCCACAAGGTAAAAATTGCCAACATTGACTTGAAGAGGTGTACAAATTCTAAATAGACTTATAAAGACACTGAATTGGAAGCCAAATACCTCCACTTACACACACCCTCATATCCATCAAGCCTAGACCTGTGTGATAGGTGAATTCTTCCATAAATTTATGGAACAGATAACCTCTACCTGATATAAATTGTTTCAAAGAATAGGAAAAAAACCTGGAACTCTCCCTAACTCATTTTATGAAGATGGTATGAAAAAAAGTAGAAGCCTGATCTCTCTTATGATCAAGTATTTTAAATATTAAAATCAATGGCAGCAAACCAGACCAATAATGTATTTTTAAGAACATAAAGGCCTGTTTATGGAATTTCAGTTCTCTTCCATTCATCTATATGTTTATCCTTATACTAGTACCACTCTGCCTTGATTATTGTATTTTTGTAGTAAGTTTTGAAATTGGGAAAATTTTCAACTTTGTTATTTTTCAGGTTAATTTGGGTCTTTCATTGCCCTGAATTTCCTCAAGGATTGATTTTCAATTTCTGCAAAAAAAAAAAAAGCCTATTTGGGATTTTGATAGAAGTGCCTTGAATCTGCCAGATGAATTTTGGAAATATGTGTTTTGACCTATGAAGAGGGGTTTTCTATTGTAAATGAAATTGTTTGTTTACTTTTGGTTTCAAATTCTTTTCATTGCTAGTGGACAGGAATGCAATCAGTTTTTGTGTGTTAACCTTGTATTCTGCAACCTTGCTGAAACCATTTATTATTTTTGATAGTCTTTTAGTGGATTCCTTAGGATTTTCTATGTGTAATACAAGATCGTATTATTTGAAAATAGAAACTATTTTGCTTCTTCTTTCCCAGTCTGGATGCCTTTTATTGTGTGTGTGTGTGTGTGTGTGTGTGTGTGTATCTGCCCTGGCTAGAAGCTAGAAGCCCTAGTACAGTGTTGAATAGAAGTGATGAGAGCAGGTATCATCGTCTTGTTCCTTCTGTCAGAGGAAAGCATTCAGTCTTTCTCTGTTAATCATGATGTTTTTCTTAGATGCTGTTTATTATGTTGAGCAACTTCTCTTCTATTCCTAGTTTGTTGGAAAATTTTAAATTGTAAATCAGTGTTGGATTTTGTCAATTGCTTGCACCTATTGAGGTGATCATATGGCTTTGTTCTTAATTCTTTAAAAAAAAACAAACCTACTTTACTGAGGTGAAATGGACACACAAAAAGCTGTTCATATCAAAGCATACCCCCTGATGGGCTTGGTGATAAGTATATAGCTGCAAGATCATCACGCTGTATACCATAAGCATATCCATTACCTCCAAGTTTTCTCTTGCCTTCTTCACTGATTGTTATATTTTATTTTGGTAAGAACACTTAAGTTTTATCCTCTTAGCAAAAATTTTAGTATACATTACAGTATTGTTAACAGTAGGCACCATGCTATACAGGAAATCTCTAGGATTTATTTATTTTGCATATCTAAAACTTTGTTCTCTATTCTATACTGTATTAATATGACCAATTTTTCCCTTAGGTCTTCAGTTTTGCTTGTGAAGCCTGCAAAAAGGAAACATTTATTATACCTTCCAAACTAGAGGCAGACAAAATGATTGGCAGAGGTGAGCACTTTCAAAACAATGTTTTTAAAACAGAAATGTAATTTACTTATGCTGGAAAGAGCGTATTATCCAATCTTTGCTTTTGGAATTAGCCTGAACGTATATATAGTTAGATATAATTCAAGATATGTTAAACTATATGTTCTATTCTTTATAACCCTATAGAATTTTGTCATCGATTCTAAGGCAAATGTTCTAATCCATGCTTTTGTAGTCATTTATGTTTTAACAGTAAAAATTATGTAAATAATTATATGTAGAATGTAGCCCTTTCATTACTCCAGGATCCAAGCATTTGAGAGACATATGTAAGGAGCTCAGAGAGTCGGAGCAGAATTTTTATCAATGCTATGGCTGCAGTGAGAAATATAACATGGTGTGCTGTTCCTTTCAAAACTGGGTTTATCAGTCATTTGCCCAGTGAGAAGTTGCTGCTGCTGTTGCTGCTGCTAAGTCGCTTCAGTCGTGTCCGACTCTGTGCGACCCCACAGACGGCAGCCCACTAGGCTCCTCTGTCTCTGGGATTCTCCAGGCAAGAACACTGGAGTGGGTTGCCATTTCCTTCTCCAATGCGCAAAAGTGAAGTCGCTCAGTCATGCCCGACTCTTAGCGACCCCATGGACTGCAGCCTACCAGGCTCCTCTGTCCATGGGATTTTCCAGGCAAGAGTGCCGGAGTGGGGTGCCATTTCCTTCTCCGCAGTGAGAAGTTGGAGAACCTCAAACTTTCCCAACAACCAGGCAGCTCTCTTCAGATGGAATTTCTCCATGGAACAGGAAATACTGGAGGAAAATATCATGATTTTGTTGAGAGATACAGCTTGTCCCAGAGATACC
Organism: Budorcas taxicolor; assembly: GCF_023091745.1. Taxonomy (NCBI): domain Eukaryota; kingdom Metazoa; phylum Chordata; class Mammalia; order Artiodactyla; family Bovidae; genus Budorcas; species Budorcas taxicolor. The sequence goes on from NC_068931.1 coordinate 26,713,472, forward strand.
AAATTTACTTTTTCAAAAAGCGTCCCATTCCTGGGAAGGAAGAAAAGAAAGGATGTGAAGAAATGTCAGGGGTGTTCCTCTAGGGAAATGGACCAGAGTTTATCACTCTGGTAAAAGCGTGAACAGAAGGGAAATAAATCATCACTTCTAAAGATGTTTAGTTTTCTTTCTTTTCTTTTTTTTTTGACTTAACGTTTCCATCTGTGACAGATTTGAATTAAAGTGAAAACACTACACATGGGTAACATATGAATTCTTTGAGAGGATATTACTCAAGTGGGTATTAGAATATCACTTTGGTTTCTGTTAAGGCAGATAAGTGGAAGAATGGGATGTATTTGATACTTTTAGATATAATATTGAAACACTGGTGTGAGACTTGTACTTTATAACTTTGCACTTGGGAAATTTCCCAGGGAGAGAAGAATTTCAGAATTTCAGTAGGAAGCCCCAGAAAGAAAGAAACAACAGCACAAAGAGAACTGTGGTCCCCAGGGGAGTTAGTGAGGTTGGGTGGGGCAGGAAGAGTTTAAAGATTTTTCTTATTTGACTATTTGCCGAACTCATATACTCTGTCACTCTTTGAGTTCATGTGTATAATTTCTGGCTGAAGACAGGTGTATCTTAGAAGACTTACTATATTGTTAAGAAAAGCTCTTCTGTTTGTTTATCCAGGTGTGCGTGCGTGTGTGTGGGTGTGTAGTTCAGCTTTGTCCTGATTGCAACATGCATATGTCTTCAATAGGAAGATCATTTTCATAAGCCTTTTAGAAGAATATAAAAGTTTTAAGTACCTTATTTAAACAAATATGCAATCCAGAATTATCATTTTTAACAGAAGAAGAATGATCACTTTTAAAAAGTACGTGTAAAGAAGCTGGCTAAAATATTTGCTAAATGCAGACTGATTGGTTCATTTCATTCCACTTCAGGGTTTTGAAGAAGATTGTATACATTATTAGAACATTCCTCCCCCCCCCTCCTTTTTTGGCATGTGTTTCTTACTTTACAACTTGAAAATTCTTACTTGCAGTTAATTTGAAAGAGTGCCTTGGGTCTGTAGACCACATCCAGTCCAGTGATCCTGATTTCAGAGTTCTAGAAGATGGGTCAGTATACACAGCCCACGCTGTTGTGTTGTCTGATGAGAAAAGATCTTTCACCATACGGCTCTCTGACGCGAAGAAACAGACACAGAAAGAGATTCTTGTGCTCCTGGAATATCAGAAGAAGGTATTCAAAGTCCATTGATATTTTCAGGCGTGTTTTTCTTCTCATTTAAATGCTCTCATTAAACATTGCAAAGAAAAGGATAAAAAAGATTTATCTTCCTCTTCTTTTTTTCCCCTTTCTGTTTGCTTTCCCTTCCTCCCTGTCTCCTTTTCTCCCTCCTCTTCCCCTCTCGACATTGGTTAGACATTGACTTTGGATCTGGCTTTATTGGATCTGATGGCACCTCTCTGGGAAGGCTTCTTCCACCTCCAAAGTCTACTTGCTTTTGCCTGCCTGCGTTGGTTTGGTAATCCCTCTGTTGCAGCCTTGGTAATTTTTTATTAGTGCAAACAACCTATCCACAGTTGCTTAAGGACATGAGTCAATCTTTGTTACCTCTGTTACTACTGCTCAGTTACCCCTGACCCTGAGTCAATAGGTACATTTTAAATTAAGGCTAAGTGCAGTAGTTCCCAGTGATGTCAAGTGCCACAGTCATTCTGATGTTAAAATAGGATGGAAATCCTGTAGTATGTATGTGTCTGAACGGTATTAGCTGTCAGCCAGTGATTATTCACTGTAGTTCCAGATTCTACATCAAGAGGAAGGCTGTTGTGAATTACAACTAATCAGTGTGAAGTGTATTATAGTAATGAAAAAAGTCACTTAAATTAATAAATTTATGCTTAGCACTTTAATAATTGCTTAATGTATTCTTAATTAATTCTCAGGAAATACCACATCTTCCTTACTATACCATGAAATGAAATGGAAATCACTAAAAACTCCAATAGAACTTTCAACAATGATGGAAATGTTCTGTAATCTGCACTGTGTGATATGGTCACCCAACATTAATTAATTAATGACTACTGACAATTATCATGTGACTAGTGCAACTGAAGAATGGAATATATATTTTACTTAATTCTAATCAACTTAAATGGTCACATGTGGCTTGTGGCTTCCTTATTGGACAGTGGAGTTAGAGTGTTCAGGCAATGAAGAAAATGCATGATCTCACTCTGGTTCACCTGAGAGTATGAGGTTTTAGCGGAAAGAACAAGTAAGAGCTGTCTATAGCTTGTTAGAAAGAGGATGCATTCTCTGTTTCATTTTGGGACAAAACAGAAAGAACTGAAAGTACAGTGATGATCTTCCTAATCTGAAAGTTTGGTCAGGATTAATATAGAAATGTATACAAACGGAAATTCTTTGGTTCATGAAACCTTTAAAATCTGGTTACATTTTTTTAACCTAATTCAGAGAAGATCGTATTATCTAGTCTTTAGGTTCAGCATGCACATACTGGAGACTGGTCCATGTACTGTTTTACAATGAAGTAGGCTGTGATGCTTTTTGTTTAAAATTGTTAATTGTCTTTCTCTCGATTCAGGCATTGAGGAAAAGACACGCTAAAGAAACTGTTCTCAGGCGTTCCAAAAGGAGATGGGCGCCTATTCCCTGCTCAATGCAGGAGAATTCCCTGGGACCTTTCCCCTTGTTCCTTCAACAGGTAGGTTTTCCATTCCTTCTGACTGGGATTGCTTTAGTTCCAAGAGTCTGTTTTGTTCAGGTTTTGGTAATTCTTTAAACATTTAAAAATCAACAGATTTGAAGATAATCATGAAGAGTAAAATCACTAAAAAATTAATAATGAGAAACACTAGAACATCACTAAAAACTAATAATTATAATATGGTAAAGACTCTGTAGCCATTAAATGATCTTTATTAGTTAATTCATTCATTTAGCAGCTGGCTATTGAGAACCCACTCTGTCCTGTCGAAAGCACTGCTCTAAGTACTTAAGCTAGAGATACATTTAGTCATTTGGGCTTCCCAGGTGGTGCTAGAAGTAAAGAAATTGCCTGCCAATGCAGGAGAGTTAAGAGATATGGGTTTGATCCTTGGGTTGGGAAGATCCTTTGGAGAAGGGCTTGACAACCCATTCCAGTATTCTTGCTTGGAGAATCCCATGGACAGAGGAGCCTGGCGGGCTACAGTCCTTAGGGTCACACAGAGTTGGACACAACTGAAGTGACTTTTAGCATGGCATGACCTTTGCTCTCATGACCTTCCCTGGTGGCTCAGATAGTAAAGAATCTGTCTGCAGTGTAGGAGATGTGGGTTTGATCCATGGGTCAGGGAGATCCCTTGGAGAAAGGAATGGCTACCTACTCTAGTATCCTTGCCTGGAGAATCCCATGGACAGAAGAGCCTGGAGGGCTACAGTTCATGGGGTCGCAAAGAGTTGTATATGACTGAGTGACTAACACTTGCTCTCATGTAGTTTATGAATCTAGTGAGGAAGATAGAAGTAGGCAAATGATTGTAACATGAAGTGATAAGCCCTGAGATGGGAATGGATTGGGGTGATCTGAGAATTCATGGGGTGAGTACCATGTCCTGAGATGACAAGTGGTAAAAAACAAAAAGATGACTTAGAGGGGGAGGCAACTAAGCTCAGTGCTGAAGGATGGGAGAGTGTCATGCAGGTAAATTGTTGCAGAAGAAGAAAGAGGGACAGAGGTGGAAGCAAGCATGGTTCCTCATAGGAGCTCTCAAGAGCTTAGTCTTCCTGTGTGTGATGGGAGTGGAACAGGAGATGGGGCAGAAAGGCAGGTAGGGTCCAGCTGGAATGGGCCATTTGTGCTCTGCTGGGTAGTTTAACTTCTTCCTAAAAACAAGTCTTTTTAAAGCAGGGTCAGATTTACTTTTCATAAATGAAAATAAATAATAAGTGTGCAATGAAAATAATGACTGAGGCGGAACTATGGCATGGAGCTCGCCTTTTTCCTTTAAATGTCTATTACTCCGGTCAGTGTTTAATGCTAATGGTGCCACCTGTGTCCTACTTATTTATGTTTTTAACTATGCTTCCGGTGTCTTTCTCGCTTATAGGAAACTCTACCCAGTGCTGTCCCTTTGTTTCTTCTTTTAGGTAATTGTACTTTAAGCACTGATGAGGCCTATTAAGAAATTGATTTCTGATTACCAAAGTTATAGTGATCAGAGATAATTACGGCCTTAGTACTGTTAAGCCGGTCACCACCTCTCAATCCTCGTTTCCTTGATGTGTGTGTCCATTTGACTTAGCCGACCTCTCCCTTTCTTCATCCAGGACAACGCTCACCCAGCTTTCCACCTTTTTCGCTGGCCACTCCTACTTGGTATGTCTTGCTGGTTCATCCTCACTCCACTTCCCCCTATTCCCCACCACCCCAACCTCTGTCTTAAATTTTGGAGAGCTCACCTATGAACCTTGTCTCATGTTTATTTATATTCATGTTCTCAATGATCTCATCCAGCTTCATTGCTTTAAGTACTTTTTATACACTGGAAACTTAAAACTTCATTATCTCTAGCCCAAAATGCCTAATTAAGATTTCCACCTGGAGGTTAAGTAGACACGTCAAACTTTGCATATAAAAATCAAACATTTGGATTTTCTTACTAAAAAATATCCTCTCTTCTCAATTAATGGCAGCTCCATCCTTTCAGTTGTTACCACAGTAGAGTCTGTTTGGTAAGGTTTTATTGTGGAGAGCATACTTCTCCTTAAGGAATTAATAGATAGGAATTTACTGCGTTCGTGCCAAGTCGTTTCAGTTGTGTTCCACTCTGTGCGACCCGAGGACTGTGTAGCCTGCCAGGCTCCTCTGTCCATGGGATTTTCCAGGTAAGAATACTGGAGTGGGTTGCCATTTCCTTCTCCAGGTGAAATAGATGTTGAGCCCCTATTTATCATATCCAACCATTCTTTTCAATTAAAATTGTAATTCCTTTATTATTATAGGACAAAAATCTAGCTGTATTTTACTAAGATCTTAAATTATACAGGATAAATATGACAGAGATTTAGTCATTTCATGTCAAAGTATGATCCAGTAAAGAGATTCTAATTTGAGAAATCACCAGGGACCCAGGCTTCTTCCTTTTTAGGCTTGGCCATCCTTCAGGTTCAAGATGGCTCATCCTTCTGTCCAAATGATGGAACACACGCCTCCACTTTTCTAGAGCACAGTCTGAGTCTCACCTCTGTTGGGTTGGCCAACAGTTCACTTGAGGTTTTCCGTGAGATGTTATGGAAAACTCTAACAAACATTTCTGGCCAGCCCAATATTATTATTTTTTTTTTGCTAAATCCCATTGATCCCTTTTTGCATGATCATACCTAATTGCAAGGGAGATAGAAAAATCTTTCTTCTGGACCATCTTATGCTCAGCTGTAAGTTCTAACATTAAGGAAGACGGGCAGAATAGACATCGGGGAATACTAGCATCCTCTGACTTAGTGACATCCCTGACTTCAGTCTTCACACCACACAGCCAATCCATTGTCAAATCCTGCTGGCTGTATCGTCAAATTCGATCCAGAATCTAACTGTTTTTCACAACTGCTGCTGCTGCCATGCTAGTCTAACAAATAATTCTCTCCCCTGAATTTTTACAGTAACGTTTTTTTTTTTTTTAGCAGTAACTTTTAAATAGCCTTCCTGTTTCTTCCCTTACTTCTCACCCAAGTCTAATCTTGACAGAACAGCAAGAATTAGCCTTCTAAAATATAAATTGGATATTGTTGTTTAGTCGCTTAATCGTGTCTGACTCTGTGAGATGCCATGGACGGTCACCTTGAAGCTTTCTCTGCCCATGAGATGAGATTTCCCAGGCATACTGGCATGGGTTGCTATTTTCTTCTCCAGGGAATCTTCCTGACCCAGGGATGGAACTCGCATCTCCTGCACTGGCAGGGGAATTCTTCACCATGGAGCTACCAGAACTCCAGAAATTGGATATTCCAGTTCCAGTTCAGTCGCTCAGTCGTGTCCAACTCTTTGCGACCCCATGAATCGCAGCACGCCAGGCCTCCCTGTCCATCACCATCTCCCGGAGTTCACTCAGACTCACATCCATTGAGTCAGTGATGTCATCCAGCCATCTCATCCTCGGTCGTCCCCTTCTCCTCCTGCCCCCAGTCCCTCCCAGCATCAGAGTCTTTTCCAATGAGTCAACTCTTCGCATGAGGTGGCCAAAGTACTGGAGTTTCAGCTTTAGCATCATTCCTTCCAAAGAAATCCCAAGGCTGATCTCCTTCAGAATGGATTGGTTGGATCTCCTTGCGGTCCAAGGGACTGTCAAGAGTCTTCTCCAGCACCACAGTTCAAAAGCATCAATTCTTCGGCACTCAGCCTTCTTCACAGTCCAACTCTCACATCCATACATGACCGCAGGAAAAACCATAGCCTTGACTAGATGGACCTTAGTCAGCAAAGTAATGTCTCTGCTTTTGAATATACTATCTAGGTTGGTCATAACTTTTCTTCCAAGGAGTAAGCGTCTTTTAATTTCACGGCTGCAATCACCATCTGCAGTGATTTTGGAGCCCCCCAAAGTAAAGTCTGACACTGTTTCCACTGTTTCCCCATCTATTTCCCATGAAGTGATGGGACCGGATGCCATGATCTTCGTTTTCTGAATGTTGAGCTTTAGGCCAACTTTTTCACTCTCCATTTTCACTTTCATCAAGAGGCTTTTTAGCTCCTCTTTACTTTCTGCCATAAGGGTGGTGTCATCTGCATATCTGAGGTTATTGATATTTCTCCTGGCAATCTTGATTCCAGCTTGTGTTTCTTCCAGTCCAGCGTTTCTCATGATGTACTCTGCATATAAGTTAAATAATGAGGGTGACAATATACAGCCTTGATGTACTCCTTTTCCTATTTGGAACCAGTCTGTTGTTCCATGTCCAGTTCTAACTACTGCTTCCTGACCTGCATACAGATTTCTCAAGAGGCAGGTTAGATGGTCTGGTATTCCCATCTCTTGAAGAATTTTCCACAGTTTATTGTGATCCACACAGTCAAAGGCTTTGGCATAGTCAGTAAAGCAGAATAGATGTTTTTCTAGAACTTTCTTGCTTTTTCCATGATCCAGTGGATGTTGGCAATTTGATCTGTGGTTCCTCTGCCTTTTCTAAAAGCAGCTTGAACATCAGGAAGTTCACGGTTCACGTATTGCTGAAGCCTGGCTTGGAGGAGTTTGAGCATTACTTTACTAGCATGTGAGATGAGTGCAATTGTGCAGTAGTTTGAGCATTCTTTGGCATTGCCTTTCTTTGGAATTGGAATGAAAACTGACCTTTTCCAGTCCTGTAGCCACTGCTGAGTTTTCCAAATGTGCTGGCATATTGAGTGCAGCACTTTCACAGCATCATCTTTCAGGATTTGAAACAGCTCAGCTGGAATTCCATCACCTCCACTAGCTTTGTTCATAGCAATGCTTTCCAAGGCCCACTTAACTTCACATTCCAGGATATCTGGCTCTAGATTAGTGATCGCACCATCATGATTGTCTGGGTCGTGAAGACCTTTTTTGTACAATTCTTCTGTGTATTCTTGCCACCTCTTCTTAATATCTTCTGCTTCTGTTAGGTCCATACCATTTCTGTCCTTTATCGAGCCCATCTTTGCATGAAATATTCCCTTGGTATCTCTAATTTTCTTGAAGAGATCTCTAATCTTTCCCATTCTGTTCTTTTCTTCTATTTCTTTGCATTGATCGCTGAAGAAGGCTTTCTTATCTCTTCTTGCTATTCTTTGGAACTCTGCATTCAGATGCTTATATCTTTCTCTTTTCTCCTTTGCTTTTCGCCTCTCTTCTTTTCACAGCTATTTGTAAGGCCTCCCCAGACAGCCATTTTGCTTTTTTGCATTTCTTTTCCATGGGGATGGTCTTGATCCCTGTCTCCTGTACAATGTCATGAACCTCATTCCATAGTTCATCAGGCACTCTATCTATCAGATCTAGGCCCTTAAATCTGTTTCTATGTTACTATTATCTAAATTCTCCAATGGCTCTCAGTCTGACTCCAAGAAAAAGCCAACATCCTTGGAATCTCTTATATGCCATTGCCCTGTTACTGCATTCATTGTCATCTACGACTTTCTTTTCCCTTAGTCCTCTCTACTCCAATCACACTGCCTTCCTTGAACACTCCAGACATCACCCTGGTCTGATCACTTTGCACTTCCTGTTTCCTCTGCCAGGAAGAGTCTTCTCTGTTTATTGTCATTCTTTTCAGTTTTGCTAATTCATCTCCCTAAGAAACATTCCAATTGACATTCCTTTCATCAGGATATGAGAGTCCTTGTTTGCCTCATCCCTGCCCACAATGGGTAGTATTGTTTTTTTCTACCTTTGCCAAATCACTAGATGGGAAACTATGCCTTTTTGTTTTCAATTAGGTTTTCTTTGGTTACTATTTATGTTGAACATTGTCTTCATTAAATTTGGGAGCTTTTAAAAAATCTTTTGCCAAATTATCACAGTTTGTTACCATTTTGCAGGTTGATGAAGTGACAAAGGTAATTATTCTTAAAATAATCTCTTTAAAATAAAAAATGTAAACATATATGTTGTATTTAGAAAACAGCATTTTAATGAAAAAATTTTTACATATGCTTTTTCCTTTTAGGTTCAATCTGATGCTGCACAGAACTATACCATCTTCTATTCAATAAGTGGGCGTGGAGTTGACAAAGAACCTTTAAATTTGTTTTTCATAGAAAGAGACACTGGAAATCTGTATTGTACCCGGCCTGTGGATCGTGAAGAATACGATGTTTTTGATGTAGGAGCTTTATCAATACACATGACTCTTAAGTGATTAAACTCTGTTTCTCCTGATACTCCGTCTACTCTTTCCTGTCTTCTGCACTCTCTTTTTTGAGGGCATCTTAAAGACAAAGGAAATAGATTGTATAATATTTTGGAATGCTTGGTCTGCTCTTTATCTCAACTTCTGTTAGGTAAGCCTAAAATGAAGCCAAGAAATTTAATTGCATTTGGATGTAAATTCCAGCAAATTTCCAAAAGTTAGTTTTGTTTCTGAGGTTTTCCTTCTCTCTTTGGTCATGGTCCTTTCTCTTCTCTCTAGGACATGGCCACAGTTGATTGGAAGAGTCATCTTCCAATGTCCCTCTTTTGCTCCTTTTTTTTTTTTTTCTTTCTTTCTTGGTATTTCTTCAGCATGTATGATTATCTGATGATATCTGAGAACTACATAATGTAGCAAAAGTGGGAGACCAAGCCCAAACAAGGCACAATAAGTCAGTATACTGATAAGGATGCTGCTGCTGCTGCTGCTAAGTCGCATTAGTCATGTCCGACTCTGTGCGACCCCATAGATGGAAGCCTACCAGGCTCCCCCGTCCCTGGGATTCTCCAGGCAGGAACACTGGAGTGGGTTGCCATTTCCTTATATCAATGAGGAATAAGTCACTTAATTTTCAGTGTAATAATTCAGACAATTTTCAGCATGATATAATAAATGCTCTAGGGTTATGTAATTATTCCTGTGGTTCAGGGGAGCTGATTCTCCATAGAAAAGAGGGCTTCTCTTCCTAAAAGAAAAAGGAAGAGGTGCTAGGTAAGTAAAACATGACTGATGGTCACCATGTGACACTTTGCTTTTGGCTGGAAAATTTTCAATTCAGTGTTATAATCACATGCTAAAGAGAAATATATTCTATTTGACTTTACACTGCTTTTGGTTAACCAGTAACGCAGAAGTAAATGTAGTGGTTTTGTGAGAAAACCTCTTACAAATATGTGATCTATGAGGTAAAATAATAAAGGAGCTTAGTAGTGACAAAATTTGATAATCTTTACTTTATTTAGATGATGTAGTTTGGATTTTTCCCACTGCAGTGAAGTGACTTGTTTCTCCCTATATGATTTTATGATTATGGGGAGAATAAGGACTATAATCCACCCTGCTATATTCACATTTAATTCCTTAGTCTAATGGCCTGACACGCTGTATTCTCTGACACACTGTATTCTGATCTAGGATTTATTTGAAGTGTAGCCACTTCTACCAAACACTGAGTAGTTTGAACTATAATATTAACAGTGATAGTCTTTCTACCTTCAATGCTTTGATAACTAAAGAAGTATTAAATAGAAATTTTTAGAATGATTTATTACTGAAAAGATTTGCAGAGAAGTTAGTAGATAAAGCATAGAATTTTTTCTTGCTGGAATCTTTCAAAATGGACTGTTCAGTTTGCTTTTCACTATTTTACAGCTGATTGCTTACGCGTCAACTGCGGACGGATATTCAGCAGACTTCCCTCTTCCACTGCCCATCAGAGTGGAGGATGAAAATGACAACTATCCTATTTTCACAGAAGCAATTTATAATTTTGAAGTTCCAGAAAGCAGTAGAATTGGTAAGACAACACCGAAGAGCAAAATATGCTGTATTAAATGTTTATATACATTGTTGGAGAGATTGAGTTTTTACTCAATGCCAGATCATTGTGAGATGACACTGGACTCATATCTACTTAGTTGGATGCATATAATCCCATCAGATTCAATCAATGTGTAATTTACAAGGTACTGTAGGAGTTTGATATTATAGGCTTCCTAGGTGGCTCAGTGGTACTGAATCCACCTGCCAAGCAGAAGATGTGAGTTTGATCCCTGGGTCAGGAAGATGCTGGAAAAGGAAATGGCACCCCATTCCAGGATTCTTACCAGAAAAGTCTCATAGAGAGAGCCATGGGATTGCAAAAGAGTTGGAAATGACAGTGACTAAACAACAGCAACATAGGAGTTTGTGGTGTTGCCGGAATACCAATGAATTATAAAGGGAGATAACAGTTATTCAAGCTTTGTACCATATTTTGCTTTTATACTTCATTTCATTTTATTATTATGTGGGTTTATCATTATCCCCAGCTCCAAGGGAGGATATGCAGTGTAGACTCTAATAAAACTAAAATCAGTGTAGATATTTTTATTAGGTTTTATATAGGAAGGTGTTGAATGACATCCACTGAGTATACAGTTTTTTAAGCTCCTATTTATGTCTTCTCTTTAAAGTACTGTTTTACTACTCCCAGTTTAGGGTGAATACTGAAATAACTTTAAAGAAACGTGCATCACATGTTCTCCATCCTAAACACCTGCTCTCACATGAGGGAAAACCATATGTTTCACTTTAGTTCGCCCTTAAATGTGGCATTCTTGATGTCTTCTAGACTTGAAATGTGAAAAATTGTTGTTCGTGTATTTGTTGTTGCTTGGCTGGGTTCAACTCTGCAATTCTTTGGACTGTAGCCTGCCAGGCTCCTCTGTTCATGGGATTCCTCAGGCAAAAATACTGGAATGGGTTGCCATTTCCTCCTCCTGGGGATCTTCCCGACTCAGGGATTGAACCCACGTCTCCTGTGTCTCCTGCATTGCAGGCAGATTCCTTATTGTAGAGCCAGCAGAGAATTACCTCTTGCAATAAAGTTGAAAGGAAACGAGCTGAACCATAAAGCAGACTTTACCAACTTGCTTATTAATGTTTCTAGTATAGTTATTTACATCTTCACTGGATTCTTACAGCTGCTCTTTCTTTTTATATTTTGCTTTGATAATTTGGTGTCATAGATGTTAACCTCCTTAGTACTCACATGGTACAATTAAAAAAATAAAAATAGTTGATTTGGAGTTTAGGAAGCCTAGTTTTTGATTCAGGGTCTGTTATTATTTCACTGTGAGAACTCACTGAAGTTCCTTTGAGTTCACTGATCTATAGAATGAGTTTAATTATGTTAGATGATTTAAAATGTTTTTAACCTCACAAGTCTATGACATTTTACATTTTTCTATTTTCAAAGAGGGATTATTGGTCTTAGATTTTTTCTCTAGCATTCTCTCTCTTTGGTAGTAACAGAGAAAAATTGAGGATACTTTGATGCCCAGATTAACCCAGGATGCTTTAAGCATCTCACACCAGTAGGTTCAGACCAAGTTAAAGCTGTATTAGTCTAAAGGTGTTCCTTGAATTTATTTCACACACACATGCTTTGGGCAAAGGATGCTCAGCTAATACTGAAGTATACACTTGTGGAAAAGAATTTTCAAGTCAAGATTTTAGGACGATTTTATGTAATAAGTAAAGGTGTTCTATATCCAGAGAATTAAAATAGTGTTTATGTCTTCCTGTCAGTGAAATTGCAGAAAGAAAATTTATATCTTACAAAGCTTATAAATAGTTTTCTATGAGAAGATAATTTATTTTCTTATAATAAGATTATTACTTCATGTCTTCATACTGATCCACTGCAAAAATCTTTTTGTTAGTTATAAATATGTATTTGGACATTCTCTACAAATTTATATCTATATTTGTATACATACTGGAGAAGGAAATGGCAACCCATTCCAGTATTCTTGCCTGGAGAATTCCATGGACAGAGGAGCCTGGCAGGCTACATATATATATATATACATATAAAAATATATATATATACATATATGTATATTTAAGCACAAATACATACACATATATAAGGTTTAAAAATATAATGACAAAATTATTAAAAATTAATACTTCCTTGCACTAATACTTTTACTTGCTTTTATTTCCTCAAATATAAAATTTCAATGAACATATGTATCATGTATATGATTGTATGTGTCTATATATTGTTCCTCAGGCCAGCCTCACATACAGGGCTATAGGTAAAGTGGATTTATGTATTATAATTTCATGGGAACACTCTTTTTACACTTTAAAATGCCATATGTATGTCCTCTTTGATACCTGAAATCTTTTACCAGAGCAATATTCATACTTTCCATACTGATGAAAAATACCAGTAGCTCCAACTGAAGCAACAGTTGACTTAAATTCTCCCTAAATAGTAAATAGTATGAAATAAGATAACGTAGGGCTGGCAGCAATGGGGTTTGGATACTAATCTGGTGAAAGAATGAGGCAAGTCAAGAATTAGCAAAAAGAAAATCGTAGAAAGGAGAGACTGAGATGTGAAAGGTCAACATGATCATCTATCCAATTATATTCCAAGTCAACCTTGATTAATTATTAATCAAAACTCTTGATTTTGAAAACTCTGATTTACTTTAGAGATATGGTTTATCTCTCCATATTTCAATATGTGGGAATACGTGTTGAAATTATTCTTAGATGCTATTTATATGTTTTTCAGTAAATTTACTTTCAAATAGTTTAAACTGTGGACAAAGTAAATCTTGATTCTTAGCATTAAAGTTTTTCATGTTATAAATTTGAAGTCATCTTCACCAGTACTATGTAAAGATGGAATATTGCTGGTAAGAAATACAACTTAAATGAAGTTTCCACTATCAATGTTAGACTTTGAGAAGTGTAGCTACGCCTAAACATATTTTGCAGTTCTGAAAAGACTCCTTTTTTCTTAAAAAAAAAAAACCAAACATGTAGGTACTACTGTGGGAGTGGTTTGTGCCACGGACAGAGATGAACCAGACACGATGCACACGCGCCTGAAGTACAGCATTTTGGAGCAGACACCAAGATCACCTGGGCTGTTTTCTGTGCATCCCAGCACAGGTGTGATCACCACAGTCTCTCATTATTTGGACAGAGAGGTAACTTTCACAATCTACAGATTTATTATTTTACTGGAGGTTGAACCCACTACCTCCAATTTACTATAATTGCTATCCTATGGATTAGGCATGTGTGCATGCCCAGTCATGTCTGACTCTTTGTGACCCCATGGACTGTAGCCCACCAGGCTCCTCAGTCCATGGGATTTTCTAGGCAAGAATACTGGAGTAGGTAGCCATTTCCTACTCCAGGGGATCTTCCCGACCCAGGGATTGAACCTACATCCCCCGTGTCTCCTGTATTGGCAGGTGGATTCTTTACCACTGAGCTACCTGAGAAGCTGGTGGATTAAGAGTTTCTCATTTTATTTTACTTAGGCATAAGACAATAAGAATTCCTGGCTATATTATTAAGACTTGTTATAATATGATTTCTATTTCCTTATATAAGAGAAACCATGAGAGATAGAAGTAAAAATCAATTAGTATTCAGGAGTGAGAAAAAGATATTACTTATGAAAGTTGATATTATTGAATATTGTTTTAGTTCTTGTGTATGACTAGTTGGTTCTAGCTCAGTGTTCCAGCTCAGTTCTCATGTAGGACAATTAGTTTTGCTTGTCCCATGAGTATAGATCACACCCTGATCCCTGTCCTGTTATTATAGATAAGTACTTGGAGAAGGAAATGGCAACCCACTCCAATGTTCTTCCTGGACAGAGTAACCTGGCAAGCTACAGTCCATGGGGTTGCAAAGAGTCAGACACGACTTAATGACTAAACAACAGAAAAAAACCAACATTTAATCAGGAAAAGATTAGTTAAAGTAGATGGATTGTCAAAAATTTGCAGCACTATTTGGATGATATTAAGAGTGTATTGTTATGTGTATAGCACTTAATGCTCAAATTCTTTATGCATAATTTTAATTCATCTTGATAATTTCCTTGTTGGATTAGGTAGGGATTACATCCACTCTATGGAGGAGAAAGGTGACAGTCAGAAGGATGGATTGACTTGCCCTGGTCAAATTACTGCACTGTATTTTCTGATCTTTCATTGTTGCTCTTATACATTTCATCAGCCCATATTTAATCCAGAGTTTTGCATTATTGACCAAAGCAGATCAATCAGTTTCACATGTACAAAGAAGCTTTATTATAACACTTCAGTGGTTATAACATAAATGGAAGGATCGATATGACTGGGAGAGATATTAAAACAGAAATCAATGGTATTTGATCCCAGAGCAAAAGGGAGGGATGGTGAGAACATATCAAAAAGAATTAAAAAATTACAAAGCTTTTATTTATTATTATTTTTATTTTTGTGGGATTGTGACATTCTATGTGATAAAACGCACAATGGTCATAACAAATGGGAATGTTTGAAGGGAATTATATGAATATATTTTTGTATCTGTGGGATGTGGTAATCAAGTGAAAACAAGGATTTTTCCTAATTTTTCAATATTGACAAATGAGACTTATAGTAAATAAATAAATTAGGGTTACACAGCTTGTAAGATACAGATTTGGGATCAAACCCCAGATTTGCTCACTTGATCAAAAAAAATCGAATGGGATTTTGTGGGTAACAACCATGAAATGTGTTGTAGGGGACAATGCAGGAAGTAAAGAAATGAAAAAGGGAAATGAAGAAACTTCATTTAGAGGAGGATCTCAGAGAGTTCCAGAGCTTTTGGAAGGAATAGTTTGGGATGGGAATGTTAGTTTCCACTGTAAAAGAAGGATGAGTAAAATAAAGACCAAGGAAGGGATAGAGGGAAATAGAAAATGATGAAAAATAAAAGAATGAAAGGAGTGGCTAAACAAGAGTAAAATGAAGAGAGGGCAACAGGGGTGATTGTGCCACAAACCAGTGAGTCCATTTCAGCATCAGCACACTATCTGCAAACTCCAATCTCAGAGGTCAACAGTGATCACCTAACTGCCTAATCCAGTGGTTAATTATTAAAGCTCTATTGCTGGCAATTATGAAAACTCTCTCTTCTCTTGGATTTCTGGTTCTCCTCCTGCTTCCCTGATCTTTTGTTTTGAGCATCTGTCCTTTGCTTATTCTTCTTACTTCTAAGCATGAAATACTAGTGTTCCTTACATCCTCTGCTTTTCTCATCCTTTATTCTCTCCCCTGATAACTCAGTTGGTAAATAATCCACCTGCAATGCAGGAGACCCTGGTTTGATTCCTTGGGCAGGAAGATCCTCTGGAGAAGGGATAGGTTACCCACTTCAGTAGTCTTGGGCTTCCCTTGTGGCTCAGCTGGTAAAGAATCCACCTGCAATTCAGGAGATCTGGGTTCAATTCCTGGATTATGAAGATCCCCTGGAGAAGGGAAAGGCTACCCACTCCAGTATTCTGGCCTGGATAATTCCATAGACTGTACAGACCGTGGGGTTGCAATGAGTCTGATACGACTGAGCGACTTTCACTCACTCTTTCCCTGGAAATTTGATTCTTGCCATAATTTCAATCACTCTCCAGCTACTGCTGACCCCAAGATTGGTATTTCAGTCCTTGAGCTTCCCTTAAGTATAAGTCTATCTATTCAGCTGTCTTCTCGACCTTTCTCCTTAGACTTCCCGTGTGTGTGTGTGCACTCACTCATGTCAGACTCTTTGTGATCCTTTGGACTATAGCCCACCAGCCTCCTCTGTCCGTGGGATTCTCCAGGCAAGAATACTGGAGTGGGTTGCCATTTCCTCTAGGGGATCTTCCTGACCCAGGGATCGAACCTGGATCTCCTGAGTCTCTTGCATTACAAGCATATTCTTTACCACTGAGCCGTCAGGGAAGCCACTCTGCTTCCATTAGATTTCCCACAGGAATATAGAATTCAATATACACCAGGAAAAACTCATTTTTTTCACTCCTCCTTGCCAACCTTGCCAGTACTTTCCTCCTCAAGGAATCACTGTCTTCCTGTATTGGTTGGTGATACCTCTGTCTGCCCATCTATCTAAGTAGGACCCCAGAGCAGCATCCTCAGCCCCTCTTTCTTTCGTAACTATGCATACAATCTGTTCTCAAGTCAAACTGCATTTTGACTTATAAATAACTTTCCTATCACCCTTGCTTTTTGTTCTTATTGCTAATGCCCCAGCTTTTGACTGTTTCAGGAGGCTTCAACAGGTTCCTTGGAATTCCAGCTCAGTTCACTCCCAATTATGCTCAACCTTCTTTAAAAACATTCTTTCTAAAACTCAAATGTTCCTATTTTTTACTCCCCATATGACTCCCATAAAACCTTCTATTACCTGCAACCTAAAATGTAAATCTACTTTCTTACTATGGATCTTTGTCACTGAAGCTCTGCCTACTTTCAGCTTTCTTCCTGTCTACCATGCTTTTGGGTGTATACAAATAGGGAAGTCAAGTAAAAGCATGGATACACATTAATAGAAGTGTGTGCCACTGTGGTTTCCTTTATACATCCAAACAAAGGTTTTCAAAACTAATTACATATTTCCTTTGTTTTCAGGTTGCAGACAAATACTCATTGATAATGAAAGTACAAGATATGGATGGCCAGTTTTTTGGATTGATGAGTACAGCAACTTGCATCATAACAGTTAAAGATTCAAATGACAATTTGCCCACTTTCAGACAAAATGCTGTAAGTGGATAATATAAAAATTGATTTCTATTGCTGTTTTTAATTTAATCTGAATTAATAAAGTATTTATCATTCTTCAAAGTATCTATGCTTATTTTATCAATAAAATGAAACAGATGGCATATAAATCTCTTTTATTTATTCATATTGGTATTTATATTATCTTTCTTTTGTTAAAGGCTATGGTATTAGTCTTCATTTGTAGCAAAGTTCTTCATTCATGTAAAAGTAACCCTTAATAAAACAATGCTTTCATGATTCATGTTTTGAAATAATCTAGGCAAAAGCTTTAAGAACAAGTACTTTTGGAGTGAAAGACATGTTTTACTTTCTTTGTAGAAGTTTCCCTTATAAGATAAGGTTTTAATGAGTTCTCTCTGTTTCAGTATGAAGCATCAGTCGAGGAAAACATGGTCAATGTGGAAATTCTAAGAATACCTATAGAAGATAAGGATTTGATTAACACTGCCAATTGGAGAGCCAATTTTACTATTTTAAAGGGCAATGAAAATGGACATTTCAAAATCAGTACAGACAAAGCAACTAATGAAGGTGTTTTGTCTGTTGTAAAGGTACAGTAAATAATGAATAATTGACAATTTGGCAAGTTTTTTTTTTCTTTTGCTTTTATTTTTTAAAATTAATTTATTTTAATTGGAGGCTAATTACCTTACAATATTGTGATGGTTTTTGCCATACATTCATATGAATCAGCCATGGGTGTACATGTGTTCCCCATCCTGAGCCCCCCCTGCCACCTCCCCCAACATCCCATCCCTCAGGGTCATCCCATTGCACCAGCCCTGAGTGCCCTGTCTCATGCATCAAACCTAGATGGCGATGTATTTCACATATGATATTATACATGTTTCAATGCTATTCTCTCAAATCATCCCACCCTCGCCTTCTCCCACAGAGTCCAAAAGACTGTTCTTTACATCTGTGTCTCTTTTGCTGTCTCACATATAGGGTCATTGTTACCATCTTTTTAAATTCCATATATATTTGCATTAGTATACTGTATTGGTGTTTTTCTTTCTGACTTACTTCACTCTGTATAATAGGCTCCAGTTTCATCCACCTCATTAGAACTGATTCAAATGCATTCTTTTTAATAGTTGAGTAATGTTCCATTGTGTATATGTACCACAGCATTCTTATCCATTCATCTGCTGATGGACATCTAGGTTGCTTCCATGTCCTGGCTATTGTAAACAGTGTTGCGATGAACATTGGAGTACACGTGTCTCTTTCAACTCTGGTTTCCTTGGTGTGTATGCCCAGCAGTGGGATTACTGGGTCATATGGAAGTTCTATTTTCAGTTTTTAAAGGAATCTCCACACTGTTCTCCATAGTGGCTGTTCAGTTCAGTTCAGTCACTCAGTCATGTCCAACTCTTTGCAACCCCATGAATAGCAGCACACCAGGCCTCCCTGTCCATCACCATCTCCTGGAGGTCACTAAAACTGATGTCCATCGAGTTGGTGATGCCATCCAGCTATCTCATCATCTGTTGTCCCCTTTTCCTCCTGCCCCCAATCCCTCCCAGCATCAGAGTCTTTTCCAATGTATAGTGGCTGTACTAGTTTGCATTCCCACCAACAGTGTAATAGGGTTCCTTTTTCCCCACACCCTCTCCAGCATTTATTGTTTGTAGACTTTTTGATAGCAGCCATTCTGACTGGCGTGAGATGGTACCTCATTGTGGTTTTGATTTGCGTTTCTCTGATAATGAGTGATGTTGAGCATCTTTTCATGGTGTTTGTTAACCATCTGTATGTCTTCTTCTTTGGCCCATTTTTTGATTGGGTTGCTTATTTTTCTGGAATTGAGCTGCAGGCGTTGCTTGTATATTTTTGAGATTAATTCTTTGTCAGTTGCTTCATTTGCTATTTTCTCCCATTCTGAAGGCTGTCTTTTCACCTTGCTTATAGTTTCCTTCATTGTGCAAAAGCTTTTAATTTTTATTAGGTCCCATTTGTTTATTTTTGCTTTTATTTCCATTACTCTGGGAGGTGAGTCATAGAGGATCCTGCTATGATTTACATCAGAGAGTGTTTTGCATATGTTTTCTTCTAGGAGTTTTATAGTTTCTGGTCTTACATTTAGATCTTTGATCCAGTTTGAGTTTATTTTTGTGTATGGTGTTAGAAAGTGTTCTAGTTTCATTCTTTTACAAGTGGTTGACCAGTTTTCCCAGCACCACTTGTTAAAGAGATTGTCTTTTCTCCATTGTGTATTCTTGCCTCCTTTGTCAAAGATAAGGTGTCCACAGGTGTGTGGATTTATCTCTGGGCTTTCTATTTTGTTCCATTGCTCTATATTTCTGTCTTTGTGCCAGTACCATACTGTCTTGATGACTGTAGCTTTGTAGTAGAGCCTGAAGTCATGCAGGTTGATTCCTCCAGTTCCATTCTTCTTTCTCAAGATTGCTTTGGCTATTTGAGGTTTTTTTTTGTATTTTCATACAAATTGTGAAATTATTTGTTCTAGTTCTCTGAAAAATACCATTGGTAGCTTGATAGGGAGTGCATTGAATCTATAGATTGCTTTGGGTAGTATACTCATTTTCACTATATTGATTCTTCCAATCCATGAACATGGTATATTTCTCCATCTATTTGTGTCATCTCTGATTTCTTTCATCAATGTTTTATAGTTTTCTATATATCAGTCTTTTGTTTCTTTAGGTAGCTTCATTCCTAAGTATTTTATTCTTTTCATTGCAACAGTGAATGCAATTGTTTCCTTAATTTCTCTTTCTGTTTTTTCATTGTTAGTGTATAGGAATGCAAGGGATTTCTGTGTGTTGATTTTATATCCTGCAACTTTACTATATTCATTGATTAGCTCTAGTAATTTTCTGGTGGAGTCTTTAGGGTTTTCTATGTAGAGGATCATGTCATCTGCAAACAGTGAGAGTTTTACTTCTCTTTTCCAATATGGCTTCCTTTTATTTCTTTTTCTTCTCTGATTGCTGTGGCTAAAACTTCCAAAACTGTGTTGAATAGTAGTGGTGAGAGTGGGCATCCTTGTCTTGTTCCTGACTTTAGGGGAAATGCTTTCAATTTTTCACCATTAAGGATAATGTTTGCTACGGGTTTATCGCATATGGCTTTTATTATGTTGAGGTATGTTCCTTTTATGCCTGCTTTCTGAGGTTTTTTTTTTTTATATCATAAATGGATGTTGAATTTTGTCAAAAGCTTTCTCTGCATCTATTGAGATAATCATATGATTTTTATCTTTCAATTTGTTGTGATATATCACATTGATTTATGAATATTGAAGAGGCAAGTTAAGTTTTAATATATTAGTGGTTTAATCAATTAAATGGTTTCAGATTATACACTTTATGAGTTGTAAGATAACTTAATCTATTTAGTCCAGCAGTTCTGCTTTTATGCTGTCTTTCTTCTATAATTTTGTTATCAGTTATTAGGCACCTACTTATGCTTGAACATTCTCAATTATTAAGGATCTTGACATCTCCACTGGTAGCTTACTCCATGTCTGGAGAGCTCTGATCCTCAGAAGGTCTTATTTATACTGTGTCTAAATTATTCTCTCTATAACCCATGTCTTGGACCAGGTTTTATATCTAACGCTTTACAGAACAGGTGTAATGCTTTGAAAAGGCTTTTATGTCCTTTGAGACTTACCCTGTCTAGGATAAATATTTCCAATTCCTTTAACAATAGTTAAATGATATAATTTATTAGATCATATTGTTCTCACTCTTTCTCTTTTGAATATAAGCCTGGGTGTAGTTGATCTTTTTAAAAGGTGATATCGAAGATGAGATATAGTATTACCTCAAACAGCACTGAATAAACATACTCTTTGTTCTATATAATGTACTGTTGGTTGCACTACTACATTCTAGGATCCATATTATGAGGGCAGAAAAAGGTCTTTCTGGAAAGACCCTTGGTTTTGTGTTCTTAACCCAGAACAAGAAAGAAAATTGTCTTGTAGTTTAAAGCACTTACTGTGTGCACTAGTGTTAAATGTCATTCTGAGAACTGTACAGAAGAGAAAACTTAGTCTCAGATACATTAAGAAACCTACACAAAGTGACACAGCTTGGATGTAGTAGAGACAAAATCTGAGTCTATGTTTCTTTGATTCCAACTTGTTGTTGTTCATTGGCTAAGTCATGTCTGACTCTTTGTGACACCATGAACTACATGCCAGGCTTCCCTGTCCTTCACTGTCTCCCGGAGTTGACTCAAACTCATGTCCATTTAGTCAGTGATGCCATCCAACCATTTTATCCTCTGTTGCCCACTTCTACTGCTTGGTCATATTTTTTCCAGCTGAATTATAGTTGTTTTAATAACATATTTAATACTAATATTCACTGTTATTCTTTCAACTTTGTGACTTTTTTCCCTTGGTCATTTTAACATAGAGCATCTTTAGTTCCATCTTCACATTACATTTTCTAGGGAGTTGTTAGCATCTTAGTGCAGGTAAGGGATATTATGGAATATTTTTGGACAGTTTTTTTCTGTTGATGAAACAAAAAGATACCCTGTGGTTGAGGAGAATTCATAATTCTTCAATAATCATTGTTTCATCTCACCAGATTTCTAATTTTGAAGAGTTTAAGCCACTAAGGCAATATCTAGCTTGAGCCTTAAAAATTACATAAAGAAACTCTAGGGCTTATAGCAAGTGACTCTAGATCAAACAAACTGCACTTTTTCCAGGGCAGCAGCTGTTTTGTAAATTCCTATCCATTTCTCATCACTAGCAGATGCTCTAACTCTCAGCATGACCATAGCAATGCATGTAATTTGTGAGAGAGTGTTCATTAGCAACAAATAAACAGACATCAGTCCTTTTTCTCTCTTGGTGATACATTTTCTGAGCTTTTAATAAAAGAGTCAAAAAGAGTTTCACATGCATTTTGCAGATTCTAAGATTCAGAAATTTTTTTGACTTCTTATTGGACTAGTATTAGTATGCTTCCCAGGTGGTGCTAGTGGTAAAGAACCGACCTGCCAATCCAGGAGATGTAAAAGACAGAAGCCTGGTGGGCTATGGTCCACAGTGTCGCAGAGTCGGACATGACTGAAGCAACAAAGCACAGCACATTAGTACTTCAACTTGATAATACTCAGGTGTGGAGAAAGGTTTAAATGAAAAATTTTGCTCTTCAGTTTTGATTTTGTTTAGTATTTAGCCAGTGATTATTTAATAAGCAGAAAAAGAATCAAAGAAAAATTGTTCTAATGTAGAGAACAAACGTGATTGCCAGGGGGGAGGAGGAGAAGAGGAAAGATGGACTGGGAGTTTGAGGTTAGTAGATGCAAATTATTACATATAGAATGGATAAACAACAAGGTCTTACTGTATAAAACAGGGAATAATATTCAACATTCTGAGATAAACCATTGTGGAAAAGAATATAAAAAACAATATATATGTATAACTGAATCACTTTGCTGTATAGCAGAAATTAATACAACACTATAAATCAGCTATACCTCAATAAAAAAGAAAATGCTTTAGTTTTTCAGTACAGTAAAATAGTGTTTTCTAGATTTAGCTTGATTTGCTGTATAAAAATCAGCTGTAATTAAAGAATTGGCTCAAAAGATTTCAGAGGCTGGTGAATCAATTAAGCATAATTGTAGTCGTGTGGTTAGGAATACTGACTTAAACCAGACTACATGGCTTCAAACTCTAGCGCAAGAGTTTCTTTTGGCCATGGGAAAACCAATTTATCTCCTCTTCTCTTTTTCCTGCTTTGTAAAATGGGGATGATGATAATAATAGTGCCAACTAGCACATATATTTTTCTTGGGTGTGTGCATGCTAAGTTGCTTCAGTTGCGTCTGACTCTTTTGCCACCCTATGGAACATAGCCCGCCAGGCTCCTCTGTCCATGTGATTCTCCACGCAAGAATACTAGAGTGGGTTGCCATGCCCTCTTCCAAGGGATCTTTCCAACACAGGGATTGAACCTGTGTCTCTTACATCTCCTGCATTGGCAGGTGAGTTCTTTACTGCAAGCATCACCTCCTCTGCATTTTCACTGTGAGAATTTCTTTGGATAAACTACAAGTGATACCAAAGTATAATTCTCAAATTGTCAAACATAAAATTTTCATGCAAGTAGATGATGAACAGGGGTAAAAATTTTATTCAACAAAGAAGGAATTGGCAAAAAGCCAAAGCAGATTTCTAAGAAGAAATGAGAACCTGTGTGGATTTTGATAGAAGGAAAAGCTTAAATAAAGATTGCTTAGTTGTATGCCTTACAGGACAATTCAAACATGCATTTGAAATATGGTTTCTATCAGAGATAAAATCACTGCACCATTTCAGTTTCAAGTCAACATCTAATTTTATAAGAGCCCTTGTCAGTGGAAAATATTAATAGTAAGTTGAACATTCTCCATGAGTCAGATGACCCTTAAGTTCGTCTTCTAAACAAGGCCAGAATTCTGTCTTGTTTTTGTATTATCTTCAGGTTCAGAATATTTTCCCTTTGTAAGAATGAGCTATAGAAATATTTTAGGAATTGGATTCCACAATTTTCAGGCCTCTTTTGCTAAAATCGTAGTGAAAAATTACCTCTCTTTAGCGAAGGAAGAAAGTCAATATTGGCTAAATGGGAGCACAGAATTTATGCAGCACTGTTCATAGTGACAAAAGTTCACTTGTTATTTGAAATACCTAATGTATTTTACACTGATGTTGATATACTTGTCCTTTTCTTTTTTGAAAGCCACTGGATTATGAAGAAAACCATCAAGTGGTCCTGGAAATTGGAGTGACCAATGAAGCTCCATTTACTAGAGATGTTGCACTCAGGATGACAACCATGAACAGAGCTGTGGTTACAGTTCATGTGAAGGATCAGGATGAAGGGCCTGAATGCCGCCCTGAAGTCCAGTATATACAGATTAAAGAAAACTCCGCAGTGGGTTCAAAGATCAATGGCTATGAGGCATATGACCCTGAAAGTAAAAGTTCCAGTGGTTTAAGGTACAAAGAAATCTATAACCACATACTTACAATGTATTTGTAATGATTGAGACACTAATATATCAATGCATTTTATAGTGCTAAAATCATTTTTATTTTTTATTAACAGGTACAAAATATTGCATGATCCTAAAGAGTGGATCACCATTAATGAAGGTTCAGGCTCAGTACAGACTTCCAAAACTTTGGACAGGGAGGTTATAACACCCAAAAATGAGTTGTATAACATTACCGTCCTGGCAATAGATCAAGGTAAAACACGAGTTTTCATTTGGGATGTTACAGAAGAGTTAGAGAATAAACTGCAGTTATTTCTGGGCAGAATTACTCCTGTGCTATGTGCGTGTCTGTGTGCTCAGTCTTATCCTACTCTTGGGACGCTATGGACTGTAGCTGGCCAGGCTCCTCTCTCCGTGGGATTTTCCAGGCAAGAATACTGGAGTGGGTTGCCATTTCCTTCTCCAGGGGATCTTCCTGACCCAGGGATCGAACCTGAGTCTCTTGTGTGTCCTGCATTGGCAGGAGGATTCTTTACCTCTGCGCCACCTGGGAAACCCATATTCTTGTGCTGAAACTGAAGTCTTAGTCGCTTAGTTGTGTCCTACTCTTTGTGACCCCGTGGACTGTAGCCTGCCAGGCTCCTCTATCCATGAGATTCTCCAGGCAAGAATACTGGACGGGGTAGCCATTCCCTTCTCCAAGGGATTTTCTCAACCCAGGTATCAAACCCAGGTCTCTTGCATTGCAGGCAGATTCTTCACTATCAGAGCCACCAAGTAGATAGAGTTCTTAGAAATTACTTTAAAGATTGTTTCTATTTATTTTAACCATAAGACAAGGTGAAACTGCTGTGACATGAAACCATGCCTTCTTTATCTTTGTGCCCCTAGCATGGCAACATCTTACAAGCTTATAGATTTCTGTGTCAGAGGGCAGAGGTGAAACTCAAGTCTAGGACTAGATGAAATGGTCTCACCAGCCTCTTCTAGATCTCTTTATGTCTTTTTAAATTAAATCATTAAATAGCTCAGCTGACTATAGAGTCAAAATGATTTTTTCTTTACATTCTGTTCCTTAAGGAAACCCAGAATTTCTCAACCCTGGCTAACTATGAAAATAATTGGGGATGTTTAAAAGTAATTTCAAGGTATAGACACTATCTTAGACCAACTGAATTAGAATCCCTGGTCTGGGAGCCTGGACATCATATATTTAAAAAAAAAAATCTGCCTAGATGGTTAAAATGCATACCAGGATTAGAAAAGCTTTTCTGTGGTCGCTTTACTCTTTCTAACATTTGTACCAAAAGGAACCCAAGGAACTAGAGAATTTGAGATTCAGACATTTATTTTTACTTTTTGGTAAAAATTCTGGTAAAAGGTTTATGGGCAGTTATATGTGATACTATCAACAGCACAGTAGTCATTTTAGATGCTCTACAGGTTTCATTTATCCATCTACCTTCTTATTTGCCATTTTCTCTAATTATCAGTTTATTTATTTAAAAAACCCAGAGCTTTCCTGGTGGCTCATTGTTTTTAAAAAAAAAAAAAAAAAAAATCTGCCTGCCAATGCAGGGGACTGGTCTGGGAAGATCCCACATGCTGTGGGACAACTAAGTCTGTGTGCCACAACTCCTGAGCCCATGTACCCCAGAGTCCATGCTCGGCAGCCAGAGAATCCAGTGCAATGTGAAGCGCACTGCAATTAGAGAGAGGCCTCGGCTTGCCACAACTAGTGAAAGCCCACGTGCAAGCAATGAAGACCTGGCACAGCCATAAATAAATACATAAAATTAAAAAATTTAAAAAGCCCATGCATATTTAGAATCGAGCTGATTTTTTTTTTTTTCCTTAAAAAACTGTGAACTACACTCAACTTTTTTTCTTTCTTCCTAGATGGTAGATCATGTACTGGAACCCTTGCAGTTAGCATTGAGGATGTGAATGACAATCCACCAGAAATACTTCAAGATTATCTAGTCATTTGCAAAGCAAACATGGAGTATGTTGACATTTCAGCTATTGATCGTGACAGTTCTGTCAACGGTGCTCCATTTTACTTCAGCTTGGCAAACACTTCTCCAGAAATCAACAGACTATGGACGATCACCAGAGTTAATGGTATTTTATGAAAAATAATGATTTGTATGCTCTGAAATAACTGAGGCTGTGTTTACTGCTTTATTCACATGAAACATAATGTAAAATGGGTTCTCGAGAACAGATTTTAGAAGGCTAACTTTAACTTTTGCAAATATTGTATGGGGCCTGTGTTATATATTATATTAATACATAAAATGAAAACAAAACTCATAATTTTTATGAAGGCAAAATTTGCAGTTACAACAAAGACAAAAACCCTTGTTAAACTATGGGGCAACTTATTATTAAAACAAATTGCTTTTGCTGTGTTTTTGAAGTTACTACAGTAAGATGAAGAAAAAACAGAAGATGGGCACCTTAAATTTTAGTGTAAGCAAACTCTGGAAATGAGCTATCTGGGTATATGCGATAAGCACTCTGTGATGTTCTGGAAGGAAACATGGTAGGCTATGGATAGAGACCAGCCACTGAAGCCTGCAGCGCAACCTAGTCCAATGGTAGTTTCTAGAGGCTTCAATTTTCTATGTTACAGCCATAGATCACTACTGATTTGTTACTATGCTATGCTCTTTCATGCAATTCGACTGTTGCATATGCTGTTCCTTCTGCCTAGAATACCTCCTTCCCACTTCTTTGTTGTCGTTGGTTAGTTGCGGAGTCATGTCTGATTCTTTTGTGGCCCCATGGACTGCAGCTCACAAGGATCCTCTGTCCATGGAATTTCCCAAGCAAGAATACTGGTGTGGGTTGCCATTTCCTTCTCCAGGGGATCCTCCTGAGAAGGAAGGATTGACTCTGCATCTGCTGCTTTGGCAGGCGGATTCTTTACCACTGAGCCATCAGGGAAGCCTGCCCACTTCTTAGCTTGGTATTAATTCATAATATTTATGAAGAACCTACTATCCACCTATTCTGTCTACATATAATCTTCATGTTTTATGATTATCTGTTTACCTTTCTGTTCTAATACATGACTTCCTCAGAACATTCATAACCCATCTGTGTATTTCCAGCACCTAATTCAGTGCTTAGTAGATACTAACTCCTTAATAAATGTTTGATAAACAAATATGCATAAAAGAAGGAAAGTACCAGGGCAATAAGTAAGCATTGGTGTTTAGAAGGTTTTAGTAGGAGAGCTTGGCAGGAGGAAGGATGGAATCTGGTGGTGAAGGGCCTTCTGTACCAGCCAGACTGACCTTTGTATGGCTGGTGATAGCAGGTACGCATTGAGAGTGTGCATGCAAGGCAATGCTGTATTGGATTTATGTCTTTAAAGAAGTGACAGGGATAACAATTAGGAGGGTAATCTGAAGAGGACAGAGTTGAATGGCAAGAAAAGTCAGAGGCTGCTGCGCTAATATGAATGAATGAGACATAGATATGGCTCAGCTTGTGGTCTTGAGGGACGAGAGGGACTTGAAAGGTTTTACTTACGGCACAATATAATCCTGCAAAAGTTCCAAATAACCCTCAGTGGTAATTCACATTCCTCTGGGGAGCTTTGGGTCTGAGGTACAGCCAGAAATCTTTGAAGTTCTTAATAGCTGTAACAGTGCATTTAAGAAATGCTTAAACATTACAGATCACTTCCAGGAGGTACATTGCCGTATTTTGTCATTTCATTTATTACAAAACCCAAAAGATTGTCATTGCCATTGAAAGTGTGTGGAGCTTTTGGTCAGTTGATAATATGGATCATTGAAATAAGGTAACAAGATCATGGGGGAAATATCACAGTTTGTAGAAATTTGTGTTGTTAGGATATAACTATATCCATGTTGATGTGAGCCTACCTAGCCTGGAGGATGTTCATTAGCTTTCTGGTATTGAGATTACTTCCAGAGGGAAGGCGTTATTAACCAAGGGTCTGTTGTGTTTTGAAAAATTGTCTTATACCTAAAGACAGTGGACAGGTACCAGGAGGTAAATAAATAAGAGAATACGAACGTGGGACATCTGTTATGTATAACTGGTTGGTGTTAATTTTTTATGAGTATCGTAACCTGCTACTTTAGAGAAATGCTTAGAGTGTATGTCAAGAGCCAATCTAGCGTCATTAGCTTGTTGATAAGAGAAGAGATAAGGGGGTATTAAATATTGCTGAAATGCTACTGGGTCACTGCAATGCCAAGTTATTTCTTCAAGCCTCTCTTCGAAAAAGTTATAGTGGGTGACATATATACGGTGGTATTAGTACTTGAAAAGGTTGAAGATCGTCACCTTTCTTTATCCATTTTCACGTGGCAGGTAGTTCCCCGAGAATGATATCTTTAAAAAATAGAGGTGGTAGAACAAATTTTAAAGTAGGAATCCACGTTCATTAAAAATATAATTCCTTTATTTTCTTTCAGATACAGCTGCCCGTCTTGCATATCAGAAAAATGCCCAATTTCAAGAATATTTCATTCCTGTTGCTGTAAAAGACAGAGCAGGGCTATCTGCAACAAAAACCTTGAGAGTGAACCTCTGTGATTGTACTAACCCCTTTCAATGCCGGAGCACTGCACGGAGCGCGGACGTGATACTTGGCAAATGGGCGATCCTTGCCATACTTCTGGGCATAGCACTACTTTTTTGTAAGTCCCTTTACTTACCCAATGTCAACATAAAAGATAAATATGAGTGCAAGAAAAGGTCTTTAAAAAGAAATCTTGTCCAACCATCCATCAGACATGAGTCCCCTTTACAAATTCCTTTTTGTGTGATTTTCTGAGTTCGGATTGCCTCTTTCTGTGAGAGGTAGCAAGATCCTTTTTGAGATCAGAGACTTCATACTGGGACAGAACCATTGAAAATTCCTTAGATCGTGCCAAACCCGTCATGCTGTAGCTTTTATTTCTTGGTCCTCGTACTACCCCATTTAAGGTCAAATCAAACAATCTAAAAACTTCTGCCACATGCAAGTCCACCAAAAGCCACTTGCATTTTACATCATTTCATTTCAGTTACAGATTTGTGGGAGATGTTCAAATCACAGCAGTATTTCTTCTTAGTTGTACCCTACCAGCTTTATTAAATTCTGTTAACCTCCTTCTTATCAGTTGTATAGTTCCCAATAGTGCCATGTTTTTTCTTGTCTTTTCATTTCCATCCAGTCCTTCAGCCTATTTTAGCTGTTGTTCCTTTATTCTGTGATAGGACAAGTGGTTAAGAGTAAGACTCTGGAACCAGACTGTCTGGTTTTGGACTCTGGCTGTATTATTTTTAAGCTGTGTTATATGGGGCAAGTTACTTTTTACTGTGCTTCAGTTTCCTCCTCAGTAAAGGGGATGACTGTAGCAGCTTATTTTCTTATTTATTTTTAAACAAGTTTTATTTATCTATTCATTTATGGCTGTGCTTGGTATTCATTGCTGCATGCCTGGGGATTTTTCTCAAGTTGCAGTGAGTGGGGGCTACTCTCTAGTTCAGTGCGCAGGTTTCTCATTGCGTGTATTCTCTTGCTGTGGAGCATGGGCTCGAGGGCATGCACTTCAGGAACTGTGGCATGTGGGCTCAGTAGTTGTCACTCACGGGCTCTAGAACATGGGCTCAGTAATTGTGGCTCATGGGCTTGGTTGTCCCACAGCATGTGGGATCTTCCTGGACCAGGGTTTGAACCCATGTTTCCTGCATTGGCAGGTGGATTCTCTACCACTGAGCCACCAGGAAAGCCCTATAATAGCTATTTTATGGGGTAACACTGAAGATTCACTGAGTTAATGCATATGAAGAGCTTAAAACAGTGCATGGTACATTTGTAATGTGTTCATTGTTTTTCATCAACTCAACAAAATAAATACTAATATATGTTGAAAAAGAGAAAGTGAAAGTCACTCAGTCGTGTCTGACTCTTTGCGACCCCATATACAGTCCATGGAATTCTCCAGGCCAGAATACTGGAGCGGGTAGCCTTTCCTTTCTCCTTACTAGCTGAGCCACAAGGGAAGCCCAAGAATACTGGAGTGGGTAGCCTATCCCTTGTCCAGGGGATCTTACTGACCTAGGGTCTCCTGCATTGCAGGTGGATTCTTTACCAACTGAACTATCAGGGAAGCCCAATATATGTTGAGCACCTACTATATACTGGAAGTGTCTAGGTGCTTGGGTTTCATCAATGGACAAAGCAGATGAAAATTAACAAACCAAAACAAAGTCTTCCTGTGACAGTAAAGTGATAAATGAATTAAACACCCTGGAGGGAAAAATGGAGCGAAATAATTAGGGTCTATAGTGTGGTAGAGTGTGTATGGGTGAGGGTGGGGTTGAATGTTAGTGATGGTCATTTTCAATAGGTGGTTGGGCCAGCCTAAGTGAGAAGGTTATCCTTGATGATTTTTGAAAGAATCAGCCAAGAGCTTTTGGTCAGAGGGTAAAGTCAGTTCAGAGGCCCTAAGGTGAGGGAATGCTTAGAGAAATCAAGGAAGGCAAGGAGCTTGAAGTGGCTTGAGAGTAGGGGATGAGGGAAGAGGAGTAAGAAATGGAGCCAGAAAAGTAGCAAGGGGCCACAATGTAACTGGGGTTGGTCCACTTTCCATTTCCTCCTCCAGGGGATCTTCCGGACCCAGGGATTAAACCTGGGTCTCCTACATTGTAGGTGGATTCTTTTCCATCTAAGCTACCAGGGGAAGCCCCTGTAAAGGGCCAGCTAGTATATATTTTAAACTTTGCAGGCTGTATGGTTTCAGTTGTAACCAATCACATTTGCTCTTGTATCAAGAGAGCAGCCATAGAAAATATTTAAACCATTGGCATGACTGTGTTCCATTAGAATTTGATTTATGGACATTAAAATTTGAATTTCATATACTGTTCACATGTAATTAACTATTATTCTTTTGAAATTTTTCAGTCATTTACAAATATAAAAACCACAGCTCATGAGTGATACACAGCATGGTGGGCTGGATTCAGGGCTATAGGCTGGCAATCCTTGGTATGAGGGCTTACTGAACCTTGTAAAGAATTGTGGTTGCTGTTGCTATTAGTTTTATTATCACATATTCCAGCTTTGTACATGAGGTAGAATAAGAATTCTGAATATGTAAATTACAAAGTAAATTTAATTAAGATACCTGGGGAGATAACTCTATTCTGGGGTGGGCGGTGGTGGGGGGAGAAGTCTGTTTTGTTATATTTTCACATTGGCGAATCATTCTTTTGTGAGTCAGTAAATCTTTTTAAAGTCTTTGTCTAAATAAATATCATTAATTTTTAAAAAATTCATGATTTGAAATACTTAAATGGTGGGTGGAATTCAAACTCTTAAAGAGGGCTGTAATAAAAATATAAATATAATTACTTTAAATTTAAAAGTAAGCTAAATCATGGCCTATTACTTTAGAAAGGCCAAGGTCATCTGTGGGGCACCATGTTCAGTGTCTTATTTTCTTCTTGTGTATCTTAGGTAATAAGAAATAAAAGATGAGTATTTTATTCTACGCATGTTAAACTTTTGTTTTTGTTTTTAACTCAGCTATATTGCTAACTTTAGTATGTGGAATTGTTAGTGCCAGAAATAAAAAAGCTTTTCCAGAAGATTTGGCCCAGCAAAATCTAATTATATCAAACACAGAAGCACCTGGAGATGATAAGGTGGTAAGTGATTTTTTAAAAAAACAGATATTTATCTCTGAGTATTTTCCATAATTTCTTTAACTCATCCATAGGAAGTTACTACAAAATTTAGAAGTTAATTTATATTCTTAATTTGATCAGATTTTGTAGGCATAAATATTTTATCTGCCAATATTCAAAGACTTATGTAGCGGCTTTTATTAAACATCTTACACCAGATATATTGTTTTAGTTATCTTTTTTCCATCCTCTCATGTTATGATTTACTACTACTGCTTTGATGTTGTGAATTTACTATAAGAGCAATCTTTTTTGACTGCTCTCCACAACATGTATTTTCAGAAATTATTTGTTTATCTCACTCTTTGACCATTTATAATTGGAAAAACTTGCTGAGAACTCTCAAGATAAACTAAGAAAATATAAAAAAGATATATGTGTTTTAAAAAATGTATGTGTGTGTGGGACAGGTTTAGATTGGAAGATAACTGCCATTATTTTTTCTTACATATTTCTGTGGTGCTTGGGCCTATGCTTCTCTTTGGGGGGAAATATATGAAAGAGTTCTTATAAGGCATATTCTCACCTCAAAAAGATTTCACATTATGAAAAATTGAATCTACTCTTGTGGGAAAACTAAATAGGAACATGACAGTAAATAGCACCAATTTGTTAGGGTACAGGTGGAGTTCAAAGATATAGATGCTGCAAAATATATTCATGATGTCTGGATCAAACGGAATTGCCTGGTGGAAGATTCACAGATTAGTCTGTAACTTAAATAATAGGAAGGGTTTGCAAGTGAAGATATGAACAACAGCTTAATGAATGTAAAAAGGAGATGGCCAAATTTAAGGATTATTCAACAAATAGTACATAAATTGATTGAAAATGGAAGAAATGATGTTCTGGAATAGAGATTTGACACTTGAATTAGGTTCTGGAGGAAGAGGATATAATAAAAAAGCAGTGGGAGAGGAGACTTTTATATGCCACACTAAAGGGTTTCAGATTTATTCTCTTGATAAGCGAGAGCTAGTCATGGCTTTTCTGCTTGAAAGTGGCATAATGTAAGTAGTGTTATGCCGAACTTGTATGCTGACCAATAAGATTAGGAAGACATAGGACTGGGGAGGATAAATTTTTGGGATCTTTTGGTAGTTTCAGCATGAGCTAGATAACTCTTCTAGAATAATGATTATGGGAAAATCAAAATATGGATGAATAAGAAATATTTTAAATGTATAAATGAGATTGTTGACCACCAACCATGTTGCAGTGGTAAAGAATCTGCCTGCCAAAGCAGGAGATGCAGGAGACGTGGGTTTGATCCCTGGGTCAGGAAGATCCCTAGAAGAGGAAATAGTAATCCAATCCAGTATTCTTGCCTGGAAAATCCTATGGACAGAGGAGCCTGGCAGGCCTGAGTCGATGGGGTTGCAGTCATTTAGTCGTGTCCGACTCTTGTAACCCCATGGACTACAGTCCTTGGAATTTTCCAAGTCAGGATATTGGAATGGGTAGCCTTTCCCTTCTCCAGGGGATCTTCCCAACTCAGGGATTGAACCCAGGTCTCCCCCATTGCAGGCAGATTCTTCACCAGCTGAGCCACCAAGGAAGCCCAAGAATACTGGAGTGGGTAGGCTATCTCTTCTCCAGGGGATCTTCCCAACCCAGGAATTGAACTGGGGTCTCCTGCATTGCAGGCAGATTCTTTACCAGCTGAGCTACCAGGGAAGCCCAGAGAGTATGAGTCAAGGACTGGGGACTAAATCTATTTTATGAATGGAGAAATAATTACAGGGTTCCTCATGCAGGCATGTCAAACATAGATGAGCTGTGATTTTGTCTGATGGTAGGAAGGAAGTGAAAGGAAAACAGTTGATAAG
The DNA here is from genome assembly GCF_023091745.1 of Budorcas taxicolor. Lineage (NCBI taxonomy): Eukaryota > Metazoa > Chordata > Mammalia > Artiodactyla > Bovidae > Budorcas > Budorcas taxicolor. The sequence goes on from NC_068931.1 coordinate 26,747,271, forward strand.
AAATATCTATATTCACCTTGAGATGTAGAAAAGGCCTGATATAAAATCACTGTCCCTGGCTTATAGCTTCTGTCACATCGACTCTACTTTTTATTTTGTTATTTAAAAGTAAACAATCTTGAGTGCTCAGTCATATCCGACTCTGTCACCCCATCAACTCTAGCTTGCCATGCTCATCTGTCCATGGGATTTTCCAGGCAAGAATACTGGAGTGGGCTGCCATTTTCTCCTCTAGGGATCTCCCTAACTCAGGGATCAAACCCACGTCTCCTGCATCTCCTGCATTGGCAGACAGATTCTTTTACCATTACACCATGGTTGGTGGTCAACAATCTTATTTATACATTTAAAATATTTCTTATCCCTATTTTACTCGTAGTAACTTCTTATTTTATGTCTAGGAATGGAATGACTGAGTTGTACTCACTGTTTTTTCTTTGCCATTTGACACTGGAGTTGGTGACGCTGATCAGCTGCTTCACTATAACATACTCACACCTATTTACCTGTTCTCTGTTACTAGCGCTTCTCAAGTGCAGTGAAGTCGCTCAGTCGTGTCCGACTCTTTGTGACCCCATGGACTACATGTAGCCTACCAGGCTCCTCTGTCCATGGGATTTTCCAGGCAATAGCACTGGAGTGGATTGCCATTTCCTTCTCCAGGGGATCTTCCCGACCCAGGGATTGAACCCGGGTCTCCCGCTTTGTAGACAGACGCTTAACCAAAAGGACTTGAAATTATTAATTTTATACCAGTTTGTAATTATAGGCATATTTTTACAAAATGCAACAATATTTCACAGTTTATATGTAAACTTATTTTAATGCAGTGAGTAAAGTTGGTAAATTTAGATCCATGTTTAAGTCAAAGGCATTCACATGGGGTTACGAGTTGGGTAAAATATCAAAACTGAAAAAGTAAATCTGAAAATCCTTGATGTGGAGAAGGAGTTGCTAATGCCCCGTGAAAATAAACTTGAGGGAGGTCCTGGAAGGTGGGTAGGAAGGAACCAAGATGAGAGAGAATGTGAAACGGCTCTGTGGGTTCAGGTTTGATTTTAGTTTATTTCCAATTTCCCCTTCATTAGCTTCAAAATATGATCTCTGAACATGTACTTATAATGACTAAATCATGCCATCAAGAGGATTTGATAATAAGGATTTTTTTTTTTTGGTAATAGAATTTTACTGAAGCAACAACCTAAGCGAAAAATGTAGAGTAGCAGTGCCACCAAATGGCTACTTTTCAGTTCTCTTTCCTTGTAGTTTTTTCCTAAGGCAGTGAAATAGTATATATGACTTTTATGGATATATTTCAGATTCAGTGAATCATCTTGAAAACTTTTGATAGCGACTCTGCCTATTAAATATAAAAAATAAATTGGTAAGAAGATGACATAACGGTACCTATTTATACTGGGGGTGTTGTCATGAAAGTGAAGCTTTACAGTTTGAACTGGTGCACCAAGGTTATGATTTGCTATAACTCACATTCTCCCCAGTGACCTGGAGGGTTGACGTGCAGTTCCACAATTAAGTTACTGTTTAATCAAATCTTTTCCATTTTCAAACATTGTCTTGACTCTGACTTCCCCTAGATCCCTCCGTATTTCTTTTTCTTTGAAACTGATTTTTTTGAGAGAAAGATTTTTACTCAATTTCTCCAAGATGATAGTCCTGTTCACCCAGCACTCTGTGGAAATTTTCCTGACAAGGATCACCACTGGCCACTTTTTTACTTGACTCATGGGTGCTTACTTTTTTTGAGCCAGTTCTTACCCTACTTGGATTGTTTCTGAACCATTGACCTTACCCTAATCCTCTCTTAGCTTCAGAGTCATGCTTTTTTGGTTATATATTATCTCCGTGGCTATTCCAGAAATTGAATCAATTCTGTCACAATTCTGAATCAATTCTGAAAAATCAATTCTGTCACAGCTCTAATTCCTTTATCCACCCTTTAAAACATGATTTTTCCTGTTGTTCGATTCTTAGCTTGTTTTCTTTCAGTCTGCAGTTTTCTCTGGATGAGATCATTTACTCCCATGGTTTCAGCTCCCGCGACATGGAAATGACTCCCAGAATTATACTTTAGCTCAGGTCTCTCACCTGAGGTCCAGACCACATTCTCATATACTCATCTTGGATAACCACAGGTTTCTCAAGTTTACCATGTCCAAAACTGACTTGCTCACCCTCCTCTCACCCACAAGTGCATCCTTCATTTCTGTGAATTATGCCGTCTATCTAGTTGCACAAGCAGGACACATAGGAATAACTCCCGACCCTTCCCTGTGCTGCCTCATCCATCTAACCAACAGTAAGCTCTCTATGAAGTCCATCCTCTTCTTTTAATCGTCACTGTTTCTACTTTGGTTTAGATCCTTGTCATTTTTCATCTAGAATTATTCGTGACTTCTCTGATATCCATGACATTAAACTTGTCTCCTTTGTATTGTCTTTCACATTGTTGTCTAATATTATTTAGAGAAAATATGTCACCTGGGACTTCCAAGTGGTCTAGTGGCTCCACACTTCCAATGCAGGGAGTCCAGGTTAGATCCCTGGTTAGGTAATTAGATCCTGCATGCTACAAGGAGTTCACATGTGGCAACTAAAGTTCCTGCATGCCAAAACAAAGATTCCTCTTGCTGCAGCTAAGACCTAGTCCTGCAAAAACAAAAACAAAAAAGTCCCCTGCCTGTTGTTAAAACCCCATTTTGAGTCCCCATAGTCTTCAAGTTCTGACAAAATGTGGTCCACTGGGGAAGGGAATGGTAAAACACTTGAGTATTCTCGCCTCGAGAACCTCATGAACAGTATGAAAAGGCAAAAAGATAGGACACTGAAAGAGGAACTCCCCATGTTGGTAGACACCCAATATGCTACTAGAGATCAGTGGAGAACTAACTCCAGAAAGAATGAAGAAACAGGGCCAAAGCAAAAACATCCCGTTGTGGATGTGACTGGTGATGGAAGTAAAGTCCAATGCTGTAAAGAGCAATATTGCATAGGAACCTGGAATGTTAGGTCCAAGAATCAAGGCAAATTGGAAGTGGTCAAACAGGAGATGGCAATAGTGAACATCAGAATTTTAGGAATCAGTGAACTAAAATGGACTGGAATGGGTGAATTTACTTCAGATGACCATTATATCTACTACTGTTGGCAAGAATCCCTTAAAAGAAATGGAGTAGCCACCATAGTCAACAAAAGAGTCCGAAATGCAGTACTTGGATGCAGTCTCAAAAACAACAGAATGATCTCTGTTCATTTCCAAGGCAAACCATTCAATATCACGGTAATCGAAGTCTCTGCCCCGACCAATAATGCTGAAGAAGCTGAAGTTGAATGGTTCTATGAGGACCTACAAGACCTTCTAGAACTAACACCCAAAAAAGATGTCCTTCCCATTACAGGGGACTGGAATGCAAAAATAGGAAGTCAAGAAGCACCTAGCTGCTGCTGCTGCTAAGTTGCTTCAGTCGTGTCTGACTCTGTGCGATCCCATAGACAGCAGCTCACCAGGCTCCCTCGTCCCTGGGATTCTCCAGGCAAGAACACTGGAGTGGGTTGCCATTTCCTTCTCCAATGCATGAAAGTGAAGAGTGAAAGTGAAATCTCTCAGTCGTGTCCGACTCTTAGCAGCCCCATGACTGCAGCCCACCAGGCTCCTCCGTCCATGAGATTCTCCAGGCAAGAGTACTGGAGTCGGTTGACATTGCCTTCTCCGAAACACTTGGAGTAATGGGCAAATTTGGCTTTGAAGTCCAGAATGAAACAGGGCAAAGGCTAACAGAGTTTTGCCAAGAGAATGCACTGTTCATAGCAAACACCCTTTTCCAACAACACAAGAGAAAACTCTACACATGAGCATCACCAGATGGTCAATACCGAAATCAGACTGATTATAGTCTTTGCAGCCAAAGATGGAGAAGCTCTATACAGTTGGCAAAAACAAGACTGGGAGCTGACTGTGGCTCAGATCATAAACTCCTTATTGCCAAATTCAGACTTAAATTGAAGAAGGTAGAGAAAACCACTAGACCATTCAGGTATGACCTAAATCAAATCCCTTACAACTATACAGTGGAAGTGACAAATAAATTCAAGGGACTAGATCTGATAGACAGACTGCCTGAAGAACTATGGATGGAGGTTCATGACACTGTACAGGAGGCAGTGATCAAGACCATCTCCAAGAAAAAGAAATGCAAAAAGACAAAATGGTTGTCTGAGGAAGCTTTACAAACAGCTATGAAGAGATGCAAAAGGCTAAGGAGAAAAGGAAAAATATATCCATTTGAATGCAGAGTTCCAAAGAATAGCAAGGAGAGATAAGAAAGCCTTCCTCAGTGATCAATGCAAAGAAATAGAGGAAAACAATAGAATGGGAAAGATTAGAGATCTCTTCAAGAAAATTAGAGATATCAAGGGAACACTTTATTAAAGATGGGCACAATAAAAAACAGAAATGGTATGGACCTAACAGAAGCAGGAGATATTAAGAAGAGGTGGCAAGAATACATGGGAGAACTGTACAAAAAATATCTTCACAACCCAGATAACCACGATGGTGTGATTACTCACCAAGAGCTGAACATCCTGGAAAGAAAAGTCAAGTGGGCCTTAGGAAGCATCACTACAAACAAAACTAGTGGAGGTGATGGAGTTCTAATTGAGCTATTTCAAACCTAAAAGATGATGCTGTGAAAGTGCTGCACTCAATATGTCAGCAAATTTGGAAAACTCAGCAGTGGCCACAGGACTGGAAAAGGTCAGTTTTCATTCCAATCCCAAAAAAAAGCAATGCCAAAGAATGTTCAAACTACTGCACAATTGCATTCATCTCTAGCAAAGTAATGCTCAAAATTCTCCAAGCCAGGCTTCAATAGTACACAAACTGTGAACTTCCAGATGTTCAAGCTGGATTTAGAAAAGGCAGAAGAACCAGAGATCAAATTGCAAACGTTCATTGGATCATTGAAAAAGCAAAAGAGTTCCAGAAAAACATCTACTTCTCCTTTATTGACTATGCCAAAGCCTTTGACTGTGTGGATCACAACAAACTGCAAAATTCTGAGAGAGATGGGAATACCAGACCACCTGACCTGCCTTCTGAGAAATCTGTATGCAGGTCAGGAAGCAACAGTTAGAACTGGACATGAACAAGACTGGTTCCAAGTAGGAAGAGGAGTACATCAAGGCTGTATATTGTCACCCTGCTTATTTAACTTATATGAAGAGTACATCATGAGAAATGCTGGACTGAATCAAGCCCAAGCTGAAATCAAGATCTCTCGGAGAAATATCAATAACCTCACATAAGCAGATGACACCACCCTTATGGCAGAAAGCAAAGAAGAACTAAAGAGCCTCTTGATGAAAGTGAAAGAGGAGAGTGAAAAAGTTGGCTTAAAACTCAACATTTAGAAAACTAAGATCATGGCATCTGGTTCCATCACTTTATGGCAAATAGATGGGGAAACATTGGAAACACTGACAGACTATTATTTTGGGCTCCAAAATCACTGCAGATGGTGACTGCAGCCATGAAATTAACAGACACTTGCTCTTTGGCAGAAAAGTTGTGACCAACCTAGAAAGCTTATTAAAAAGCAGAGACATTACTTTGCCAACAAAGGTCTGTCTAGTCAAAGCTGTGGTTTTTCCAGTAGTCATGTATGGATGTGAGTGTTGAACTATAAGGAAAGTTGAGCGTCAAAGAATTGATGCTTTTGAAGTGTGGTGTTGGAGAAGACTCTTGAGAGTCCTTGGACTGCAAGGAGATCCAACCAGTCCATCCTAAAAGAAATCACTCCTGAATATTCATTGTAAGAACTGATGTTGAAGCTGAAACCAGTACTTTGGCCACCTGATGAGAAGAGCTGACTCATTTGAAAAGATCCTGATACTGGGAAAGATTGAGGGCAGGAGGAGAAGGGGACGACAGAGGATGAGATCATTGGATGGCATCACTGACTCAATGGACATGAGTTTGAGTAAACTCCGGGAGTTGGTGATGGACAGGGAGGCCTGGTGTGCTGCGGTCCATGGGGTCACAAAGAGTCGGACACGACCGAGCAACTGAACTGAACTGAACTGAACTGATAGTCTTCAAGATTTTCTAAAAAATTTTAGCATAGCCTTTTATGACCTCTCTACCTTCTCTCTGTCTCTGAACCATCTATGGTAGCCATTCTCAACAGGCTGTAATTGAGAATCCTTGAGGAACTCTGTGTTTGCATCTAGATCTTCTTGCAGATAATGTATTCTTCTCCCATTTCAAGTAGGAGTCCCTCAGCTTGGAGTTTCCTCAGTATGTCCCACTTAGTTTCTCTGAGTTTGAATTTTCATACTCTTCCTCTGTGTTCCTCTAGCATTCTGCATTCACGTATGTGGTGGTGTAGTCGCTAAATCATATCTGACTCTTGCGACCCCATGGACTGTAGCCCACCAGGCTCCTCTGTCCATGGGATTTCCCAAGCAGGAATACTGTAGTGGGTTGCCATTTCCTTCTCCAAGAAATATTCTCAGCCGAGGGATTGAACCTGCGTCCCCTGCATTGTAGGTGGTCTCTTGATTGCACGCAGATTCTTTACCAACTGAACCACCAGGGAAGCCCTCTGATGTGTTCACCTATACATCATGGTAATCATATTCCTAGAGTAATTGTCTGTTTTTCTGCCTCATTGGAGTAAGAGCTCACTGGGGCCACTGAGGGACCATGTCTCTATTTTTGCATCCTAGACTGGGCACACAATTGAAAATGATGAATGTCTGTTGAATGAATGAATGAATAAAAAATTTAAGAGTAAACGAGCTCTCTCCTTTGCCTCCTTGTGACTTTACTTTGAATCCATTTCCAACCGATATGAATTGTCTTCTTTTATTTTATTTCAGTGTTCTGCCAATGGGTTTATGACCCAGACAGTCAACAACGCTAACCAGGGCTTTTGTGGTACTATGGGATCTGGAGTCAAAAATAATGGAGGGCAGGAAACCATTGAAATGGTGAAAGGAGGACACCAGACCTTGGAGTCGTGCCGCGGGGCCGGGCATCATCACACCCTGGACTCCTGCAGAGGAGGCGCTGTTGAGGTGGAGAACTCCAGATACACTTACTCCGAGTGGCAAAATTTCACTCAACCCCGTCTTGGTGAAGTGAGTTTCCCTGAGCATGCTGTCTCTACAATTTAAATGTCCCAGTGGAGAACTTTAGGAAATTGAGATTAACATCTATTTTCAGAAACTTCTTTTTCATATTCTCCAAAGTATCCTTTCTCTCTCACTCTCTGGCTATTTTTGCCCCTGCTCTTTGATTTTGTTTCATTACTTAAGTTAAAAGATTTTATTTCATCTGTCACGTTTTTCTTAATTTCTAAAATCTCATGAAAATTGAAGGAGTCTACTCTTCCTCACTAAAGTTACATTTCATTTTTAGGTGTGTGTTTATCTCACAAACTCTTCTCATATAGAAAAATAGAGGGGGAAATCTTATTCTTCACAATTACAAAAATCCCCAAGTCAAATCTGCATCTCTCTGTGAAAGCAAGGCATCTGTACAGAATTCTAGAATGAAAATGAAATAATATGATCTGTCTGAACTTTTTTTTTTTTTCATGTAAAAGCACCATGCAAATTAGCCAGGATCTTCTGTCCATGGGATTCCCCAGGCAAGAATATTGGAGTGGGTTGCCATTCCCTTCCCCAGGGTATCTTCCCGACTCAGGGATCGAACCCTGGTCTCCTACATTGCAGGCAGATTCTTTACCATCTGAGCTACCAGAGAAGCCCATGATGAGCTATGCACCATGCAAACGTATCGTGGTCGCTAATCAGAGGAAAGCAAGGATGTAAAAGATGTGAAGTTCAATAGGGATTTTCAGTCATGGCAGCACCTCAGAATTCACTGGGGAGCTTTTAAACAGTGCTAATGCTATGCTTCACCTTGAATGATTCTGATTTAGTTGGTTTGGCTTTTCTTTCTTTTTTATTTTTACTCTCCTCTATGATTCAAATGTGCAACCTGAGTAGAGAGCCGCTGGATTAAGTATTCTTTCTGGTACTGAGTTAATCTCGTTTCTGTTTCTAGACAGCCAGTAACCATATGAGATCAGGTTGACTGAGGAGGAGCAAAGCTTAAGAAGCACTCTTAGGGATGTTCTCCAATGTATATGTCTAGTAATGGGATGTGATGCTAAAATGGTCGTAAAGAGAGACACTTGCTAACATAAGCCAAGGAAGTATCTGCTGGGTTTGAGAAGGGATAGGTACACCGGTGAGAAAGGGAGGGAGTTCATGAGTCTGACAAGGTCACAGACAGGCCAGTGACAGCCAGCCAGGGTAAATAAGGCTGATCACTTGGCCCAGTTTTTACAGTGTTGCTAAGTCTCTTCAGTTGTGTCCGACTCTGTATGACCCCATAGATGGCAGCCCACCAGGCTCCCCCGTCCCTGGGATTCTCCAGGCAAGAACACTGGAGTGGGTTGCCATTTATCTTGATTATCTTTAAATTTCACTGAAAATTTGTGCATCTTTCTATCTTGCTGTGTTTTGGCTGTCTTGGAAACTTGATTCTGAAGACAATGTGGTAATCCTTACCCACATTATTTTTGCAAATAGTAGCAATTTTCGTTGATGTTGATTGAACATTTACTATGTGCTGGCTGTTTAATAAGAGTGTTTTTCATGCATTATTATTTTGTCATTTAATTATGATCCAGTGAGATAGTCACTGTCTATATTCTTATTTTAGAAATCAGGAAACTGAGGCTTAAAGATGTTCAGTAACTTGCTCAAATTCATATAGCTAGTTGACAAACTAAGCTATGACTCCAGATCAGGACTGTTTACAAGCTCAAATTCCAAATAACTATGCATATTATCACCATTTTGTGGTGATATAAAATTTAGGGATAAGAATTTAATCTTATATTTTAAGATTTAAAATTTACTAAATTAAACCTTAATTTAATAATAATTTAATTGTACTTAATAATTAAATAAAATATTAATTAATATCTTAAACATTACATTAGTAATTTAAATATACTTAAATATAATGTATATTCATTTTTTTTATTTGTATGGGTTACTAGAAATGTAAAATGTACTGACTTTATAGTATGGCTGTGACATAGACCAACCATGTGCATTTTTTGTATGTAGGAATCCATTAGAGGACACACTGGTTAAAAATTAAACATAAAAGGTAAATAAAAATAAATTTTATGTTTATTGGTTTCAGTGTGTTTAAAACAACAATACAATCCCTTTTTTTGTTTCTTTTACAGAAATTGCATCTGTGTAATCAGGATGAAGAGCACATGCCATCACAAGATTATGTCCTTACGTACAACTATGAAGGAAGAGGGTCTCCAGCCGGTTCTGTGGGTTGCTGCAGTGAAAAGCAGGAAGAAGACCGCCTTGACTTTTTAAATAATTTGGAAGCCAAATTTACTGCCTTAGCAGAAACATGCACAAAGAGATAATGTTACAGTGCTACAATTAGATATGTCTTTGTCAGACTTCATCTTTCTAAAAGAGATATTGTAACATTCAATTTATTTCTATATATCTAGCAATATATAGATATGAATATGTATGAATTTTTGTCTAAATTTTTAAAATTATGCTATCTACTGATTTATACTTTCAAGCAATTTGCTACTGATTTTTTTAGGAAGTTAAAAATGTTAGAACAGTTTGTCCCTCTTTTATTACTGAGTAAATAGTCAACCAGGAAATCTCATGCTATAGCATTGGATTTAAGGTCTATAACGGACCATCTCTCATTTACAAATATGTTTTCAGTAAATGCATTGGCTGAATATTAGTCCAACAATAGAAACTTGTACTTGATTGAATATAGTAGAACAGCTTTCTGGACTAGAAATTCCATTTTTTCTCCACAGACCTTTCCCTGAGATTCAGGACTACTCTTGGTAACTTGTCAATAATGAAAATTATACTGAGAAAAAGTTGCTTTTCTCCTCTTGAGAATTGTACTTTCATATTTTCATTTGCATGTTTAGCACGTGTGGCTCTTTATTTTTCTACTGACAGTAGTCATTTGCAATTAGAATATCTTATTTTTAGATGGACTGTGATTATGCCATAGAGTCAATCTGAAGAAACAGACTCCCTTTGTAGTTATGGTAGTAATGAGTATTAACATGCATTTCTATTTACTACTATTTTCAAATAAAATACATTGTTCATTATTAAAGCAGGTAAATACTACACAGTGCTAGAAAGAATCAAACAAATATAGGAAAGGAAACTTAAACCTTAGGTGCAATTTAACATCTTCCAAGATGTTGCTTAAATTTAGTGCTTCTCAAATTCATTCATGTGCTAGAACCTCTGGAAAGCCTTGTAAAATTCCCCAAGGCAAGGATGTTTAAACTTTAAATAATTAGCATCTACTCTTATGATAAACCTAATATCACATTATTGTATACTTACTTCAAATGATAAAAAAATAGAAAACAAATAATAGGTATCACTAGTTGAAAAAAATTTTGAAAGAAAATACTTAAGGTTAAATTAATTAAAAAATTTTGCAACTATGAGGAACTGGGACCTACTCCCCACCCCTGACTCTTGCCAAAAGAAAAGAAAAATTCTTTATTTGACTTTGGAGGCAGATTTATTGAGTTAGCCCAGGAGGTAGCGATGTTCTATAGGGGCACTGTTCTGCACATACTGCTAACTGCTAACTGCTAACTGCTAAGTCACTTCAGTCGTGTCCGACTCTGTGCGACCCCATAGATGGCAGCCCATCAGGCTCTGCCGTCCCTATGATTCTCCAGGCAAGAACACTGGAGTGGGTTGCCATTTCCTTCTCCAATGCATGAAAGTGAAAATTGAAAGTGAAGTTGCTCAGTCGTCTCCGACTTTTAGCGACCCCATGGGCTGCAGCCTACCAGGCTCCTCCGCCCATGGGATTTTCCAGGCAAGAGTACTGGAGTGGGGTACCATTGCCTTCTCCAGTTCTGCACGTATATATCATTTATTGATTAATAGTTGTATAACCATCAATCAATGCAACATTTAAAACAAAGTGAAAAAGCAAAGGAGAAGATATTACTTTTAAGTGTGACTGGGGTGTGGTGTGTCCTCTGATAGGAATACAGGGTTTAAAAAATAGAACTTATGTTTGGTTCTTAGGTGCTGCATGATAACTAAGCATATCAGGAGATAGTTCATGTACATTTATGTAATGTTTAAAATCGTATACAGCTAATTAAGCTTTTTTGGTTTCAGTGGAAAGAGGGGATTAGGTGAAACTGTAGATTTGCTTTTTGGTCTCTTTCCTTATCCACAAAGTGGGACCAAACGTGACTGGCTAAGGCTCCCTCCATCTAAGGCTCCTTGACTTCTGGTGGCAGGTTTCCAGAGACGAAATGTTTTTTTTTTTTTTTTTTTGTGGTGCTAATATTAAAAACTTCTTTTAACTGAATTCTGGTAAAAATAAATCTTCTATCACCATTTTCTTTATGTCTCCCACCGATCAACACTTTGAAAAATTTAGAGCCAAATAACCATGTTCTCTCAGTCAGATTTTAACAGGTAAAGGGAGCTAGGGGTTGGGGGGAGGGCATGAAAATTTTACGTGAGTTGTGACTGTCCTAAGATCCCAAATCTATCACTTTTGCAGTGGGTTCTAATCTGGAAACTATAAAATGTCATTTTCCTGATCACTACCCTGTTTTAATTATTTTAAAATAATTTTTAAGTATTTTTTGTTTTGATGTGGACCTCTTTTAAAGTCTTTATTGAATTTGTTACAATATCGCTTCAGTTTTATGTTTTGATTTGTTTGGCCACGAGGCATATGAGATCCTAGTTCCCCACCAGTGTTTGAACCTGCACCCCATGCTTTGGAAGGCCAAGTCTTAACCACTGGATCGCCAGGGAAGTCCCTCACTGCCATGTTTTAAAGAGACATAGATGTGATTCAAGGTAATCAGCCATCAGGCCCACTTTCTTTCGTCTCTCTCCCAACCTTGTCAGTAACACTTACCTAGCGAATACTTCAGGCTGTCAATCACCCTTTAGTATGAATTTCATTTTTTATGAGTTTTGCTTTATTAAAATGTTTAAAATAATAGAAGGATTAAGAATTTTGAATTCATGAAAGAAAAAGATCATGTGGTCACTTAGGAACACAGGGAACTGCAGGAGAGAGCATGCCTGAGTGGGTATTTGCACGTAGAGGAACATGAAAACCCAGGGCTTCAAGGGCAAAGAGAGAGGCCACCAACAGGACATGAGTTGGAGTAAAAGCAACCTTGTTTGCTTCTTAAGCTGTCCTAGGCCAGGCCCTTTCTTCTCTTTTTTCCTTAGGCCAGTGGCACCTGCCATTTGGTTTTGGTGAAGTGTCACTGAAGTGTCATCAAGCCTTTCTCTGAGCCTCACCTTATATAGAGTGTGGGAACAAGAAGAGAGCTGACTGCCTGCTAAGTGTGAAGGCATTTTCAGGACTGGCCGAACGGGTTGTGCAGGACAAACACAGCATTCATGGGGGTCGTGGGATTTCTTATGGCTCTCTAAGATAGCAGGTCTCCCATTAAACGGGGGTCTGTGAATTTGATGCTCCATTTTATGTTTTTTAATTTGCTCCTGAAATCTAGCTTCTTAGATTTAGACATGCTAAAGAGAAATTTTCCTTTTAAAGGCTTAGTTTTAATGTAAACATTTTTAATGAAGAGTATTCTTCTTTCCTTTTATATGTAAGGCGAAAATTAGGCTATTTTAGTGTGAAAGGATATATCTTTTTGAAGCTTTCACTTTTCTTCCAGTGAATGTTCTTGAATTTTTATGGCAATGTACAGATCATTTTTCTTATTTTTGTAAGGAAGCAGCTAACTGTCTAAAAATGCAGTGAGATTTTGCAACCTTTTTAACAGAGCTTTAATTTTGTTCTTAAAAGAAGTTACTTTGCTTTTAGAGAAGCATAGCAGGTTAAAATAAGCAAACATTTAATGTGTAAAGCAATATTTACAGATATGAGGTGTGTAATAAAGCAATGTTAACTTGATTTCTTGTCTTTGCTGTTTTTAGAGATTAAATTATTCCAAGGTGGTCATGTTGCAAAATTGTACTTTAGACTAGCATGGAAACAGATCCTCAGTAATAGGTTCATTTTAGTTACAGGGAAATACTTTAGAGAAGGGATCAGTACCAAATTGTTGACATTGTTATACTATTTGGGAGGAGATGGCTATTTAGGGAACAGCTTTCCAAATATCTAGCTGTCTCCTCACTGTCTATGTGTCTATCTATCAGCTGATTTTGACTGGGTGAAGTATTATAAGGTTGTGATTGCAGAATGTTCCAGAATTAATACAGTGATACAGTGTTCTTGCTTGGAGGAGCAGTGTAGTCAAGAAAAAATGAGTTAAAAAAAAAGGTGATATTTCTTTCTTGGTCTGTCACTTATAGGATGGATGCCCTCCCAGCTTTAACCACAAATGGATTATGTGGTTATGTGCACTTCAAGGCAAATCTTTCCCCTGGTGTGTGTGTGTGTGTGTGTGTGTGTGTGTGTGTGTGTGTGTGTGTGCGTGCACATACACTTATGCTTCCCCACAAATGTAAGACTGCCCATTTAAAGAATGTGTGGGTTGTAGCAAAATCTTTCAATTTTAATCTAATTTGAATCATTTCAATTTTAAGAACTTTTATTGTAATCATTATTTTTGTGTGTAAACATTTAACTTTGACAAGGTTCCTTGAATTTTGTTTGTGACAGCAAAATATTGGATAAATTCCAAGTGTTTGGCAGACTTGGTTTGGTTAGATTTTGGGTCACTGTGGCTGAGAAGCATGGAATCTAGAGTCAGAAGGTAGATTGTTTGAATCTGAATCCTGGCTCTACCACTTGCTAGCTGTGTGACTTTAGAAAAGCTACTTATCTCCTCTTGAAGCCTTAGTTTTCTTATCTCTAAAATAATAATAAAAAAAAGCAATACCAACTTTATGGAGTCATGGGGATGATTAAATGAGTTAATATATTTAAAGCATGTAGAACATTGTGTGTGCTAAATTGCTTCAGTCGTGTCCAACTCTTGGCAACCGCATGGACTATAGCCCACCAAGGTCTTCTCTCCACGGGATATTCTAGGCAAGAATACTGTAATGGATTTCCATGTCCTCCTCCAGAACACTGTACCTAGTAAAAAATTTATGAATGTTAGGTATACAGGAAGTAAAATTATGTAGTTGAATTTAACACAATACAAAAGTTTATGGTTATATAGGCGAAAAGGAGAATGGGGGAAAGACACTTATTTCCTATTTGTACTTTGTGCTCATAATACAGAAACAATTCTATAGAATGTTTTTCTTTCTGATGGTATTTTTTATTCCCCAACCGTCATGCCATTTAAGCAACTAAGTCCTTCTGTGTTTATTAGCTACTCTGTAAGTGTGCCAGAACATTAACACCTAGAGACTCCAGTCTAAGGCACCCAGGTGACCTTGATCAGAGTAGGAGTTTCCTTAGTGGCTGCTTGAGTGAGTTGTTGACCGACCACCAGACTCTCTTCCTACTCAGTGCGGCTTAGTACTCTACAGGAGTGATGAGACTTAACCCCAGAAAAGAGCTGAAGGTCAAATCCCAAATGACTGAGGCTTATTTTCCGCCACCTTGACTCAATAATGACTTCAAAAAGAAATTGGAAATAGAAAAGTAACAGATGTTTTCCTGGAACTTCTGGAGACGTTGTGAGGTTTTTTGGTACTATTTGAACAAGGAACTGGTGATTGTTGAAAGACAGGGAAGTAAGTATACACCATATTTTCTTTATCCATTCATCCGTCCCTGGACTTCAGGTGTTTCCACCTCTTGGCTCTTGTGAATAGAGCTGCAGTGAACATGAGAGTTGAGGTATCTCTTCAAGATCATGATTTCAGGGTTTTTTTTTTTTTGGGTTATACAGTAGTTCTGTTTTTAATATTTGAGAAACGACCATGTTTCTCACAACAGCTACACCATTCAGCCTTAAAAAAGAAGGGAACCATGCCATGTGCTACAACATGGACGAACCTTGAACACATTATGCTGAGTGAGATAAGCCAGACACGCAGGACAAGACTGCACAATCACATGCATGTATGTATGGAAAGCAGCCACAATCACGAAAGCAGAGAGCAGAATGGTGTTTGCCGGGGGCTGGGGGCAGAGGGAGAAAGAGGCAGCTGCTGTTCAGTGGATGTAGAGTTTCCATCATGGGGCATGAATGTTCTAGAGATTTGCGGTACAGCACTGTGCTCACACTTAACCGTACCACACTGCACACCCAAACACAGGTTGACGGTACATCTCAAGTCATCTGTTTCTCACCACATTGGAAAAAACACCCAACATACTTCTCTTCAAGAAAAACTGGTTTCAGGTGTAATTTCCATGAGTCTTCAAGGTAGGAGAGACTTGATGTTCTGCCCTTGCCTTTGGTTCCCAGAACCTGGGGCCTCTTTTAAGTATCTGTGGAGGACACACCCTTCAGTTACTCACACATCTGCTGTGTTTGAGCAAAACCTGAAGACACCCGGGGCTGCACAAACACATGTGCTGTGCCAGAGAAATACACTGTTGTTCTAACATGTAACTTCAAAAGCAGAAGGCTCTTTGGAGCCCATTAGAAACAAGACAAACATTGGCAGAAATACATGCAACCTATGTCTTATATAATCGTCTCTCTCCTGTGCACAGCAGAACCATAATGGGAAGGAAACATAATGTGAGATATTATAAGCTAGTATTTTATGTAAGGGAAAGCTAATAGATGTAATATTCTAGAAGAAACCTGAATATTTGTTACTAAGTTCCCACATATTTTAAAATTGATTTTATTGTTATATTTTTAAATACAAGCTGTGTGATATGTGTCTACACAATTTTGTTTTTGGTTGGAAAGTATTCGTTTTATTTTCATTTTAATATTTTAACATTTTCTTTTAACCGCAATTAGACAAAAATGAAATTTTCTTCATGTTGTTTTAATAGTCATACGTATTTTACTTTTCAAGTCTATGACATAGTTAGTGGACAGTATTTTAGTCTGGTACACTAAACTTTCAAGTTTAACATTTAGCAAAATTTTGCTTCACAAAGTCACTTTGTAGAATGACAGGGAATATATACAACTTTGAATCCAGATTCAGACAAATGCCCCTTTCCCTTCCTCAAAATAAATGCTGTTAAAAAGTGTAGTATAAAAGTTTTAGTTATGAAGGCACTGCATAATTCTGTATTATATGGCTAGTGTCTTGATTAGCAGCAAGAGTGATGAGAATATTCTACATTTAATTTACTGGAGCATAAGAAACTTTTTGAGGAAGGACTTAGCTCTCATCAAAGAAAAAGAACCTTTTGGCCCATTTAGTTAATGCATTCCTTTTCAAGATTGCTTTTAAAAAACCTCATCTGAAAAAGCTATCTAGAATATGTCTACCACAAATAGTGTCTACACATTTTTAAAATTATTAATAAAAGACAGATTTTCGTGTTACCTTATTAGATGCACATCCTGTGTAGAAATAAATTGTCTGTGGTGGTGAATTGTATTACCGGTTGCAGCCTTGGTATCCTGGCTTATAGACTATGAGAGTTTCTCTGATGTGATGTGACGGGTTTCAAGCAAAAGTGCAATTTCACAAAGATTCCTGATACACTGAAATTTTTGTGTTTTTTTTACATCATCATAGTAAAGAAGATAGAGAATAATATGTTTATTTGGGGAAATGCAAGAAAATTGCTTAAATCTAATAGGCATAGAAAGGAAAAAAAAAACAAAGCGGGGGGAAAAAAAGGTGATCTGAATTTTATTAGAAACACATTGGTTTAGTCAGATTTTGTTCTGTACTTTTAACTAGATGATACTAGAAGTATCTTCATCCATCATGGGAATAGTCTTCAGAATTAAACATGAATACTTTCCTCAGTCCAGTTCTCAAAACACTGTACTCTTCAAAAGGATGCCTTATTCACCTCACCCCCTCGATTCAGAAAAATCCTACATGATTTCGAAGGAATTCTATGTTGTATACGTGTAAACCTAGGACACAACTAATATGCATGATCACAAATCCAGATGTTGAAAATATGTCAACTTTTTTCATAACTAATTAATAATTTGTCTTTATCTTTACACTTCTGACACAGCTTAGTTAGCTGGTTGACCATAATAAAATAAAAATGAACATTTTTTTTTCGGACTAAAATGAGGGTTCTCTTTCATTCGTCTATTCGTGGATCCTGTCCAAGTTTCAGAGAGTTTATGCTACTTCCAGCAATTGAGGACCAGAAGGAAGGGTTTCTTTCCCTGAGATCTTCAGATCCAGGGTATACTCTAAGTTTTTCAAGCTATTTTGCTCATCCTTGAAAAAGTTGTATGTGCCTCTAGCTTGTTTTCTGACCAGATTTGTGAAAGTGAAGAAATGAAAGAGTTAGCTGCTCAGTCGTGTCCGATTCTTTGCAATCTCATAGACTGCTGGTTCCTCTGTCCATGGGATTCTGCGGCAAGAATACTGGAGTGGGTTGCCTTTCCCTTCTCCAGGGGATCTTCCTGACCCATGGATCAAACCAGGGTCTCCCACATTGCAGGTGGACACTTTATTGTCTGAGCCACCTGGGAAGCCTATTTCAGGCTTTCAGTAGACTAATTTTCTATCTCTAATCTATATACCAACACTTACATCAAAGATGTAGTGACAGAATAAGATTACTGTCTTGATAGATGAGCCAAAGGGAAGCACAAGAAAATAAAACAGGAATATACATATATACACAAAGAAAACATCAAGTTTAAATTTGATGCAATGTATGTTCTGAATTTCTACAAAGATTTATTGGCTCATTACAGGAAAATTATTTAACTTGCCATGTAACCCAAACAAAGTATTTAATCTCACTGTGCTTCAGTTGATTGTCTAAAGTAAATCCCTTCATTCACTCCCCACTTCCCTCCCTCCCTTCTTTCCTTGTCAGTCACTAAATCACTTACAATGATTTCTTGATCAACTACCACATGCCAAGCACAATTCTAGGTGCTAAAAGATATAGCAGTGAATAAAATGGCCAGTCTGTCTCTCATGACAAATCCCAAGAAGAGAGTGGAGATAGATAAAGAATATGTGTAGAAATACGTGCCACACAGCAATGAATGATGTAAAGAAAAAAGAAAAGCAGAAAAAGGGCATACAGAAATATGGGAGATTTTTATTTTATTTAACAGTGGTTAGAGAAGGTCTTTATGGTTAGGTGATATTTGAGCAACAACATGGAGGAAGTGAATGAGGACAGCCCTGTTGAGAGGGCAGGGGAGGGCAGAGAATGTTCTGGGGAAAGGAGACAGCTAACTGATGCTCTGAGGCAGGATTTTGTTTGGTGATGTGCTCCATACAGCTGGTGCTGTTGAAACTGAGTGCAAGAGAGGAAGGGTGGGAAGGTTGAAGAGAGGGTGTCACTTTGGGCTCTGAACCTATGAGGATGGTTTGGGGTCTTCCCCCCATTGGCGGGCTCTCAGAAGAGGAGAGAGGTGAATTAGAACAACAGTTCCTACTCCGCAGGTCAGATGGACTCATAGAAAGGGTTTTCTTCTTCCTCTTTTCTTCCTTCTCCTCTTCCTCTTCCTTCTTCACTTTTTTGTCTTTTTTAATGTTCTCTTCTGAGCTTTTCCCTCTTTCTCATTTCTTCCTCTCCTTCCTGCCCACCTCCTCTCCACTGGCTCCACCTTCTCCCCGAGTTAGATTTGAGTGGCCTCCTAGCTTTGCCAGATGCCCTCCTTCACATGTCACCATGGAGGCGCCCACGTGAGTGACTCTGGAATATCACAAGGAATATACAAAAAGGCGTGACCCAGAAAGTGTTTTGGGGAGCCGAAGTTGCCAGTATCAGCATTTGGCATCTTGCTTCTCTTCTAACATTGGAAATCCAAATCTTGTCTTCTAACATGTCTTTGCAGACACGGGCCTGGTTTGATTTCAGATTTGATGTTTGCCCTCCAGCCTGCTTACCTCATCTTTGAATGTTTTGTCTCCATCCCAAGTGGATCTATTTTTGCTACCATGCTTGAAAAATATTCTTTTTAAACAGAGCCCATGTGTCCTTCCTAATCCGATGTCATGATTTGGGCTCTCCATATTCCACAGTAGGTTTTCTATTTATCTGTACATCAACAGTCCTACAAGTTTTCATGCTAGTAAGAAAGGTAAAGGACGTATATATGTATGATCCAAGGAGCCTATCAGATAAACAAACATACAGAACCATTTCATTGATGATTCGGCAAGTTAAAGCCAGGATCTCAAGGAGATTAGATTTGGCAATTTATCTAAATTTTATTATAAATTAAAAATCACCTTAATTGTGTTTACTGACGTTCACTATAAAAACAGATCAGGCATTCATCCAGTTGCTTTACTAGGGAGCTAATTTTATCTTGGAGTTTATTTTACGTGCCCAAATAATGTTTAGATAATTTTAGAAAGGCATCCAACATGACTAGTGTATAATAGAGTGATTATTAATCCACTTTATTCTTAATTATGTCAGCTCTACCTGAACTCGCAGTTAACTTACTGTTTTCTTTTTCCCCCCCTTTCCTCTTCTCTATTTAAAACCAAATGCTTTATTTCACACACCATAAAAACTCAGTGCAGTTCATGTGTGGTAGATAGCTATTTATAAATGCTTTCTTCCTGCTGCTGCTGCTGCTTATACCAAACATGAATCAAATAAATGTGCTGGAGATGATTTCTATGAGAAAATTAATTTATTTTTCTTACCTTGTCAACATTAGGTGAAAATTCCAGTTTTGGGCTCTGGTCTATATTTCTAAAATTCTATGTTAAAATTAACAAGGTTAAGATTTCAGAATAGAGACCAACACAAGTGGTGCTTTTCCCTGTTCCTTTATTTTCTACTTAAAATTTTGCATGCATGAGTGCTAAGTCACTTCAGTCGTGTCCTATTCTTTGTGACCCTCTGGACTGTAGCCTGCCAGGCTGCTCTGTCCACGGGATTCTCCAGGCAAGAACACTGGAGTGGGTTGCCATGCCCTCCTCCAGGGGATCTTCAAGACCCAGGGATCAAATCCACATCTTTCTGCGGCTCCTGCATTGCAGGTGGACTCTTTGCTGCTGAGCCACTGGGGAAGCCCTTCTTCCTAAAATAAGATTAGCTAAAGATGTAGATATTGATCACCACTCATTTCATGCCTCGTACCTCATTCATGGATGAAGTGGCTTTTCCCTTCCCCTTCAAATTTAGGCAGTTTCAGAATCCCTGCATTTTGGACAGTGGGGATTTTTTTTTCCAAGTAAAGTGTATTTCACTACGACATTTGAGGCAGGAATAATGGACAGTTATTAGTAATACCAAACATGTTACATTATTTGAGCTTCCCATTATTTTAATGGGAAGCTTTCTTTTCTATTCCTTAACAATAACATTACATGGCAAGCTGGCATAATTTCTTGACCTGGAAATTTTTCAGATGAATTTTGTGAAGTATTCTTTTGGAAGTGATATACAGTTCTTGTAAACTTCTTGTGGGAGATTTTACTCTGAATGAAGTGAGAACCCATTGGTGGCTTTTAATCAGGGGAGATATATAAGATATGCTTACCTCACTGGACTGCTCTGACCTTGAACTGAGCCAGAGCCTGTGAAGTACTTAGAACTCTATCGGGCACTGAGAGAGTGTTCAGTGAATGTCAGCATTTGTCTGATTATTTAATATGACCACATCTAGAGTGAGATTTCGGTTTGAATTCCCAGCTTCATCACTTTCTAGAATCCCTCAACTTATGATACTGGAGAGGCCCTGACAGTGAGTTGAGTGACCTTAGCATCTGGACTCCAACCAATACATCAAGGGGCATCAATTAGCCTGTTCCATTTGGATCCCTAACTTTTATCACTGTGTGTGTGCTCTCAGTGGCTCAGTTGTATCTGACTCTTTTGCAATCCCATAGATTGTAACCTGCCAGATTCTTCGGACCATGGAATTTTTCAGGCAAGAATAGTGGAGAGGATTGCCTTTTCCTGCTGCTGCTGCTGCTGCTTCTAAGTCGCTTCAGTCATGTCCGACTCTGTGCAACCCCAGAGACGGCAGCCCACCAGGCTCCCCCATCCCTGGGATTCTCCAGGCAAGAACACTGGAGTGGGTTGCCATTCCTACTCCAGGGGATATTCCTGATCCAGGGGTCAAACCCATGTCTCTTGTACCTCCTACGTTGTCAGGAAGAGTCTTTACCTCTGTACCACCTGACAATTTGGTGTCTTATCCCTAGTTGTCCTGCTACTGCTGCTAAGTTGCTTCAGTTGTGTCCGAGTCTGTGCAACCCCATAGACGGCAGCCCATCAGGCTCCCCCATCCCTGGGATTCTCCAGGCAAGAACACTGGAGTGGGTGGCCATTTCCTTCTCCAATGCATGAAAGTGAAAAGTGAAAGTGAAGTCGCTCAGTCGTGTCCTACTCTTAGCGACCCCATGGACTGCAGCCCACCAGGCTCCTCCGTCCATGGGATTTTTCCAGGCAAGAGTACTGGAGTGGGATGCCATTGCCTTCTCCTAGAATCTAAACAAACAAAAAAACTATTTAATGATTAATCACTTGAGTGGCACAGTACTTGGGTGAAGATGCTTTGTTATAAGGAATGTCATGTATAGTTTATGCTCTAAAGTGATAGATGATTAGTTTTCTTTTATTAGCCTAAAATATCCCTGACTCTTTCTATGCAGCTAATGATGTTTCTGTTCTTTGAGAAGAATAAATTCCATTAGCATTAAACAAAAAGGAATGTATTAAGTCAGCTAGATGAGGAAGTCCCTGAGGATGGAAGGGAGAAAACAATCACCTTCGCAGCTGAAGATGCCCTTCAGCTTCTTCCTACAGTGTCGCCAGGCTGTGGTTTCTATAATCCTGTCTTCCTTGCATCTGCGAACTAACCTGGTTCCTCGAAGGTAACCGTTGACGCCAGAGCCCATACAATTTTTTTTAACAAGTTCAAAAGCTTTTGTACTTTAGGATGAACTTTCAGTTACAAGGAATGTGCAACTGGTATATTCTTAGATTTTCCCTTACTGATACTTTCAGTTCAGTGCTTCTTTCTTCCTTGGAATGTTTCTACTTGACTTCTGCAGCTTTTTAGTAACTGTGGTATATATTTTGTTGCCTGAGAATTAGAACTGTGGGTTCACTTTCTATTGTTGTGTAACAAGTTACTACAAACTTAGAGGCTTAAAACAACCCATCTCTGTCATCTCAGTTGCATGGGGCAGGAGTGTGAGCACAGCTTAGAGAGGTTATCTGCTTGGGGTCTCACAAGGTTGTGCTCAAGATGTCAGCTGGGCTGTGCTCTCATCTGGAGGCTTGATCGGGAAGCATCACCTCCACACTCTTTTGTGTTGTTGGCAGACTTCATTTCCTCACAGCTGTGGAACCGATCTCTGCGGTTTGCTGACTATTGTCTTTGTAGGGTTTTTCAGGCCAAGTAAATTCCCCAGTATCTTGCCATGTGGGCATCTTCAACACAGCTGCTTGTTTGTCTGCTAAGCTGGAGTCTTATACTGTAACTCCCTCATCATGGTAGTTACATACCATCATCTTCGCCATATTCCATTTGCTAGAAGCAAATCACAAGTCCAACTTGCATTCAAAGGGAAGGATGCCAAAAAGATGTAGATGCTGGCAAGTGGGAAACCACTGGGGGTTACCCTTGGGTCTGCCACTATAGGGTGTCTCCTGGTTTCACTCAAAATAGAGTTTCATGGGTTCATGCTTATTTTGCTTTATTTTTAATGATTTTCAAGAGGGAAGGAAGAAAACCACTGACTTAGACCTCTATGTTCATACTGAAGGTCCAGTGAAATTGCATAATGATTTACTGAGGGATATATTTCTTTCAGGGCTTCCCTAGAGGCTCAGTGGTAAAGAATCCACCTGGCAATGCAGGAGATGCAGGTTTGATCCCTGGGTCTGGAAGACCCCTGAAGAAGGAAATGGCAACTCACTCCAGTTTTCTTGCCTGGAAAATCCCATGGACAGAGGAGCCTTGTGTGCTATAGTCCATAGGGTTGCAAAAGAGTCAGACATGACTCAGTGACTAAACAACATCATCTCTTTCTTTTTTCATCTATATGTACTTTTTCCTATGTAACATCTTACATCTGTATAGCAAACACATCACATTTCCTGCTGTAACTACTTTATCTAGATGAAATTTAAGATTATAACTGAAGTCTGTATTGTTTTAGATAATTGGGAAGAAGAGAGGAAGAAAAAAACCCAATATTACTGAATACATGTTGGATGGTTTATAATTCTATTCTGACATGTTATTATATTTATTTTGTAGATTAAATAGCCCAAGGCCAGAAATTCGGGAACTGGCACAGAACCGTAGAGGTAGGAGGGAGCAAAGAGATGGAGAAGCTTAAATTCATACATCAATTTGTTTCCTTCAGAATGTTTATTCAATTTCTACTATGTTTTTTTGTTCATAAGTAGTTATAATGCTGAAAATCACATAGAAAACTTCTCAAATCAATGCACATTTTGTTATTTGAAATTGGTCTAAAATATGGAGTATTCTACTTCACTGCTTTTCAAAATGTAAAAGAATATGTTTTTTTGAAGTTGCTGAAAGTAATGTTTTATATATGTTGGTTAGGTCAATCATTTCCCATTTTTCCAATGGGAAAAAAAAAATTGGAAAAGACCCTGATGCTGGGAAAGATTGAAGGCAGGAGGAGATGGGGACAACAGAGGATGAGATGGTTGGATGGCATCACGGATTTGATGGACATGAGTTTGAGCAGGCTCTGGGAGTTGGTGAAGGACAGGGAAGCCTAGCGTGTTGCAGTCCACGGGGTCGCAAATAGTCGGACATGACTGAGCAACTGAACTGAACTAGGTCAATTTGGTTGATTAGGCTCTTCAAATATATATATATATATATATATTTTTTACCACACATTTGGTTTGCTCATGCTATCACATGTCTGTACTGAGAGAGGTATGTTAAAACTTCCAACTATGATTATTCGCCTGTCTTTTAAATTTTTTGACAATTTTATACATATTTGGAATTATGAAAATTTAATCTTTCTGTTTAACTGATTTATCATTATGAAGCGTTTCTTTGTATCACTTATAATATTTTTAGCCTTAAATTCTGATTTGTTTAATAGTGCTACAGCTATGCCAGCTTTTTTTTGCTAGATAGTTTGGTAAGAGTATACCATGGGCTTCCCTGGTGGCTCAGATGGTGAAGGATCTGCCTGCAGTGGAGAAGACCTGGGCTCAGTCCCTGGGTGGAGAAATTCTCTGGAGAAGGAAATGGCAACCCACTCCAGTATTCTTACCTGGAGAATCCCTTAGACAGAGGAGCCTGGTTTTCTTTTGGTATCATCTGTTTTTTGTTATTTTATTCCTCTTTCTTGCTTCATTTGCATCAATTCAGTTAAAAAAAATTCATTATATCTCTACTATGGATGTGAGAGTTGAACCGTAAAGAAAGCTGAGCACCGAAGAATTGATGCTTTTGAACTGTGATGCTGGAGAAGACTCTTGAGAGTCCCTTGGACTGCAAGAGCAAACCAGTCCATTCTAAAGGAAATCAGTCCTGAATATCCATTGGAAGGATGGATGCTGAAGCTGAAACCCCAATACTTCGGCTAGCTGATGCGAAGAACTGACTCATTGGAAAAGATCCTATTGCTTGGAAAGATTGAAGGCGGGAGGAGAAGGGGACAACAAGAGGATGAGATGGTTGGATGGCATCATCAACTCAATGGACATGAGTCTGGGCAAGCTCTGGGAGTTGGTGATGGACAGGGAATTCTGGTGTGCTACATATAGTCTATGGGGTTGCAAAGAGTTGGACATGACTGAGAGACTGAACTGAACTGAAATGAACCAGTTTTCTGTATTTACTTATTTATTGATCTGTTCATCAATTAGCTTACTTATTTTAACAGTTTATTGAGATGTAATTCACATACCATACAATTCATCTACTTTAGATGTATAATTACTTGAATGGTTTTCATTATAGTCAAAGTTGTGCAACCACCACCACAATCAATTTAAGTATATTTTCATCACTCCCTCAAAGAAATCCTATACTCACTAGTTAAAATCCCCTTGTACCCTCATCCATATGTAACCACTACTTTATGTTTCTACAGATTTGTCTGTTCTGGATGTTTTATTTCAACAGAACCATATAATATGTGGTCTTTTGTGAAACTGGTTTCTTTCACCTAAGATAATATTTTCAAGGCTTAGCAATATTGTAACATGTGTATTATTTCATTCCTTTTACAGCTGAAAAATACTCCATTGTATGGCTATACACCTTTTGTTTATCATTGATGAACATTTGGGTTGCTTTCACTTTTTAGCTATTATGAATAATGCTGCTATGAACTTTCATGTACACATTTTCGAGTGGACATATGCTTTCATTTTGTTTGGCTATATAGCTAGGAGTGAAACTGCCAGATCTTGTGGTAATTCTATGTCTAAATTTTTGAGGAATGGTTAAAGTGTTTTTCAAAGCAGCTGTACCATTTTACATGACCACAAATGGTGTATGAAGGTTCTGGTTTCATTACGTCTTTGCCAATACTTATTATCTTATGCATTTTGACTGTAGCCGTTTCAGCAGATGTAAAGTCATATCTCAATGACAAACAAAAATACACCAAAAAGAAAAAATGAAAAAAACCCAACAACTATCTCTGCTGTTTTTCAGACTAGCTTTTTGTTGAGATAGTCCTTCATGGATCAGCACAAAGTGAAAGCATAAGGTCTCCTCATGACTCTTGTGAGCCTGCATCTTGCCATCTGGCATGTATATGATGTGCTGGAATCTCCCCTATAAGCAGCTGCTTCTGAACGTCCACACTTCCCAGAGCTCACTCCAGATTCTCCTCTAGGCCTTCAGCGGTCTATTGCAAGTCTGTCTGTGACCTCTGAACTCCAGGTGTCTGCAAGTTTGTAGCCCCCTGGGGGGCTTCCCTGGTAGCTCAGCAGCTAAAGCCCCTTGTAGCGCTTTGGAGGAGTCTGGCAGTTGACCCTGCCTGAATTCCAAGTTATATGAGACAGAGGCTAGTGACTCTGCCCTTCAAATATCCTCCGACCAGATTAGAACAGACCCAAGCAATAACTTGGGGCTTCTCAGGTGGCTCAGCAGTAAAGAATCCATCTGCCAACTCAGGAGCTTCAGGAGACATGGTTTGATCCCTGGGTCAGGAAGATCCCATGGAGGAGGAAATGACAGTCCACTCCAGTATTCTTGCCAGGAAAATCCCATGGACAGAGGAGCCTGGCCGGCTACAGTCCACAGGGCTGCAGAGTCGGACACGACTGAGCGACTGAGCAGCATGCACAAAATAACTTACAAATAAAGTCTGCTCTGCTCCCTCCAGTCCAAAGATGTGGGGACTGGATTGCTGCTGCTTAAGACCGAGTCTGCCACTGCACCAGGCAGGTGAGGGTAGATGGAAAACACCACACTGCTTGCTTCAGCAGCATGTATACTAAAAAACTGGAATGATACAGAGGAGATTACCATGATGAAGGGGGAAAAAAATAGGTCAATTCTCATTCTGTGCTCAGCAAAAGTACATTTTCAAATTCAAGGCAAAATAAAAACTTTCTCAGATATACAAAAGCTGAAAGAATTCACTACTAATAGATCTTTCCTACCAGAACTGTTAAAGGTAGAAATCCAGACAAAGTCATTGACAATAGCACTAAAAAAAAAAAAAAAAAAAATTAAGGATAAAGTTGACAAAGTACATGAATGTCCTGTACACTGGTAACTGAAAAACACTGCACAAAAATTCTAAAGAAAAATAAAAGGACAGATATATTGTGTTAATGGGTCAGAAGGCTAAATATTATTTAGATGTCAATTATCCCCAAACTGATCTATAAACTAAATGTAATTATAATCCACATCCCAATGGACACTTGAAAAATTATATCTGATTTTAAAATTCATGTGGAAGTGAAAAGAAAATTGGATAGTTCAAGCAACTTTGAAAAAGGAAAGCAAGTTCAGAGGATGTTCACTGCTTGATTTCCATAGTTACTATAAAGCTACTCTAAACAAAAAAAGAGGATATGTGTATGCTTGTAAATTAATGCACTAAAGTCAAGACATGCATAAAGTAGGCTGTATTAGTGGTTATTTCTGAGAAGAAAAATATGACTATATGAGGATTCAACAGAACCTTCCCTTTATTTAGAAGGTTTGACTGTTTTTTTTTTTTACTAGAACACCATCTGTGTATATTATTTGAATAATTATAAATACACTTGAAATAAAATGGAAAATTTAAAATGACCACCCCTGCGCCCCCTCCTCCCCAAAAAACCCCAAAAACTTTCCTGCCACTTTGGAGATGGCTTTTTCATGGTTGGGTGTTTGCCACATCACAAACCTTTGTTTCCAGAACTCTTACAAGGCTGGTGTAGATAGCTTCTGGTTGTTTTCTTGATGTTTTTAGGTAGAAAGGAGAGTTTGGATCTTCTTAGTCTGTCTCTGATGTTAGAGTCTATAGAGTTTGTAACTGCCCATATGATGCCAATTTCCCCCATGTTTCTCCCCGCTTTCTGGCATTTCATTTGCCAGACAGGCTAAGGAATGAAAAAAAAATTAAAGGGTACATTGTTTTTTGTCTGAAAGTTGAGTTTTATTCCCCATTGTGTTATAAGTAACATACTAAATCCTAATAGTTCAGGCTCAATGAGAGAGCTTGCACATAAAAATATTTGTAAAATTTTTCTGACTTGGGTAATGCTTATATAGAATATCTTATGGTGCTATGTTTGATTTCTCTGTACAGTGGGTAAATATCTTCATATTTTTATATACTTCAAGTATCACATTTAATTTCAAGTCATAAAATTGTTTGCTGTCAATTTAAAACAAGGAATAGTGGTTTCTGCTTTTTAAAGCACAATTTGAAATATCTAGTATCATTGCCTTCATGTTTAAAATCCTTTTCTGGAGATTTCTTAAGGTTTTCATTGTCAAAGAATGATCTTTCTCTTCTGATAAAATGTAATATGTGGTCATAGGAATTGTCTTTGTGAAGATAATTTTCAAAATCGTGTTGATTTAATCAACCCAATTAATGTTGTAATTATGAGTATCCTCACAAGTAGGTTTCAAAGTTGGTTTTTACTTTCAATTACCTTTTCAATTAACTAAGAAGTGCTTCACGGCTGAAAATTTGTTCAAATAAGACCTTTGAGAATAAAGGGGTCATTTTGAGAGAATGACCAACCAAACACTTTTAATGAAGAAAGAGTAAATGTTAAAGAGATAAGGTGTTTCAAGTTTTTGACAGCCTGTAATAACATGCCAAGAGCTATATTTAAAATAGATAATCAACAAGGACCTACAGTATAGCACAGGGAACTTGGCTTAATATTCTGCAATAACCTAAATAAGAAAATAATTTGAAAAAGAATGGATACTGGCATGGGGATAACAGTATCCCTCTGCTAACCTGTAACTAACACACCATTGTCAATCAACTACTCTCCAATATAAAATAAAAATGAAGAAAAAATCATGCCAAAATAGTAAAGGTCACATGAAATGATAACTGCTAATATCATGATAAACCTTCTAGTGCTTGTGTTTTGTGAATATTTTTGATTACTCCATTATACTTTTTATATTTCTGGCTTCTTAAAAAAATAAATATTGCACAACAAAAATGATGCAAACTCATTATTCAAGAATGTAAACATTGACATGAAAGTACAAATAACAAAATACACATCATCCCCAAATTATGTCAGTCTGAACTAGCACAGTTAGATGTCATTTCTGTTCTTATGACAGCAAAATTTCATCAACCACTCAGCTTTGTGTCCCAAAAGATAAAAGCTGCGTTTGATCTTTCTATCAAAGCTGAGGTCTCAAGGTGAACCCCAAGAACTTCTACTCACAGTGGCTTTTCATTTATAATTTCCAGGTTGGCTCACTCAAATGATCAGTCTCCATATATCAGAACTGAAGGCTTTTAATAGGAATATTTGGGTTTCCCCAATAGCTCAGCAGGTCAAGAATGTGCCTGTAGTGCAGGAGACACAAGGGATGTGGATTCAGTCCTTGGGTCGGGAAGGTCCCCTGGAGGAGGAAATGGCAACCCACTCCAGGAATCTTGCATGGAGAATCCCATGGACAGAGGAGCCTGGCAGACTATAGTCCACAGGGTCACAGATAGTTGGACACGACTGAAACTGAAGGGACTTCGCACACATGCATTCTTCCCCCCTCTCATTTGTTGTTTGATGCGTCTAATTTCCCCAGGTACTTTGAACTTCTTTCCAAGTGAACCAGCTGTAAAAACTCTACTTTCTCTTTCTCTCTCCACTCCCTACTACTTTGGCTACAATGAAGGAAGATATTCAGTCTATCTTTGAAGGGAGGGTAACACTCTTGGATACAACAAATAAAGTCATCCATACTTGGTCAGCATCATTTTGAGTGTTACCACTGTCACTCAAGAGCGGACCTGAGCCCTTTGTACTTGTGTGGGGAGACTCCCAGGGGCTAGTTGTGAGTAGTTTGAGCAGAAGTTCACACAATTATATCCAGAGCCCTCAACTGAAAAAATAAAATACAGGGCTTCCCTGGTAGCTCAGAAGGTAAAGAATCTGCCTACAATGAGGGAGATCCGGGGTTCGATCCTTAGGTTGGGAAGACCCCCTGGAGAAGGAACCACTCCAATATTCTTGCCTGGGAAAATCCCATGGACAGAAGAGCCTGGTGGGCTACAGTCCATGGGGTTGCAAAGAGTCAGACATGAGTGAGTGACTAACACTCACTTACTCAAACTGAAAAATATTTTGTTCCCATGAAAATGCCCCCAAACAACTTGCATTCCACATTCAAATGTGAGTGGGATCAACAACCAATCCATGTCTTAAGGCCATACCACAGTCATTGTCTTATGAAAATCTCTGCTCCATAATGTCCCCAACACCTGAGTCTCCAAGCCAACTCCTGTACGCCTGGGGTACTGGGTGTGCGGCTGAGAGTGGACTTACATTTCTGTATGTTTGGGGTTGAACTGGCTAGTTTAGTGTGTTCAGTCTGGGGAAAATGAGGAGCAGATATCACTGGAATATAACCAAGCCTGAGTTTCATTAACATAAAGAGATATAACATGTTAACAGCATTCACTGGAAGATATACATATCCTGAAAACATTTGGGTCCAAGAAGTTATAAAAGACTGCAAAGGGATGATGACATACAGATACTAGTGACTCTTAAGAGGTTAAGCTCCTTTCTACATTGAGGCTTTTAAATATACTCTTTTTTTTTTTTTCTATTTGGAGTCGTGTTGGACTCTTTGCAACCCCATGGACTGTGGGTTGCCATGCCCACCTGCAGGGAATCTTCCCCAGCCAGGGATCGAACCCAGGTCTCCTTCACTGCAGGCGGATTCTTCATTGTCTGAGTCACCAGAGAAGTTTGCTGCTGCTGCTGCTAAGTTGCTTCAATCGTGTCCGACTCTGTGCGACCCCATGGACTGCGGCCCACCAGGCACCTCCGTCCATGGGATTTTCCAGGCAAGAGTGCTGGAGTCGGGTGCCATTGCCTTATTTCTGAATATAATTACTGTGTATGAGAGCTTCCAGCCAAATGGCCACTTTTTTTTTTGAGTTCAAACTGTGATTTAACACATGGCCACTAGATGGCAATACATATCGCTAAATTAGATGATTTTCACAGGTCAAGTCAGAGTTCCACAGGGCACAGTTTTCATACAGGTCTATTTTAAGCTAACGGAGTCATTTACATCGTTTAAGATACACGAGAAACTTTTAAAATAAGCCAAAACTGTTGTTTCAGGAATTTGATGGTATTTTCAATGTTAACAAATATTCTTTATTGATAATGAATTGAATTGGAATCTCAGTATTTGTGGGGTCAAATGCCAGTTTTGCATGTAAAAGATATGGATCTTGAAATGTAATCTTAATGATTTGGTTCATATGTTCTAAGTCAGGGTTTCTTAATGCAGGTTAATAGCAGAGTTTAAAAAGCTGGATTTATAAACGGTGAAATAAATTATTTTTTGTGTGACTTTTCAAAGACTTCATGTGTTAATATGTATTCTTTCTTTCCAAAAGAAATCTTATATATTATGCCTCAAATAGACTTCCTTTTGAGAAACATTTCCTTGGGAAGTAGTACTCCACAATATTCCAACGAAAATGCTGTTATGTAGGCATGTGAGTAAATAGGAAATACATGTAGAGCAAGGAAATATAGAATGTGGGGATTCTAAATTTAACTTTTTAAAACATTGCAATTTTTAAGCTTTAAAGAATTACCTAAGAGTACTTTAAAAGTTCTCATCATAAGAAAAAAAAAATATAACTCTGTGTGTTGATGGATGTTGACTTTCTGTGGAGAGCATTTTGCTATATACACAAATTTTGAATCATTTTGTTGTATATCTGAAGCTATTATAATGCTATATGTCAGTTATGTCTCCATTCATAAAAAACCAAAATAAGGTGTGAACTCTCAAAGAATAGCTTGGCAGCAAGAAAAAATATGGCCAGTCAAGAACGTGTAAGTGATACAACTCGTGGGGGTGGGGGGTGGGGCAGCGTGGCACTCAGGTAAGACCCGAGGGAGAGCTGACCAGAGCATCTTTGATAAACAAAGGCATCCAAATGGAGGGAGAAGAGCCAGGATAATGAGGAAACTGGCTCCCAAACAGGAGAGTAACAGAAATCAGTGGAGAAGTGAGGAACTCACCCACCCTCTGGGGCATCCTGAGACTCAGGGAAAAAAAAAACAAAAACAAAACAGTTCCTAAAACTCACTGGCTGGTTCGTCCAGTCTGAAGATAAATTATATCCAGGTCTGCAGAAGATAATGGGACTGTTAAAAAGCCTGTGTTAACGAGCCCAAATCACTTGATATACTCGAAAAGGATTTTTGTACATTTTACTTCCCTCTTCATGAGCTAGAGACACGGAGCTGGAAACAGGAAACTTGGAATGGGTTTTTAAAAAGCAAATTCTCAGGCCGTTATGGACTTTTCACATTTTCTTGTGAAGCTTTCCTATTTCTCACGACAAATTCATGTTACCAACGGGAACACTACAGTATGAAGACAGAGTCAGCTATGGTTTCTGCTGGACTAAATTGAGAAATTACTTGGTAAAGTGTGACCGCAACCACACACGCTGGGACTAAGTATCACACACATTTTCGCTACGAATAAATTTGTTACCAGTTCCATGTGTTAGGCACGAAAGAAGTCACGCCTGATTAATAACCTCTGGTGGGTGCGTCTGAATTAGGAATCAATTTTGATTTATCGCCCTATGCTGCCATCCGGTGGTTACTTGCGAAAAGAATAAAGTGGAGAAATGTAATGTTTAAATAAATGATTTGAGCTAGCTGCTTCTGTGAAATAAGAGAAATAAGAGACGCAAGCACGCATGTGCCTTCTGTCTCCAGGAAGAATGATATTGGTGGCATTCCTTCATTTATTTTCTCTATCTTTCACCCCTCAGAGATAGGCTGAGTTTAAAATAGTCACTGCATAATGTATGAAGGAGACAAATCCTGAGAGGACTTAACAGTTCTGAGAAATAATTGTCTCTTCTTCTTAAATATTTCTACGGTGAGGGGGAGGGAAAAGGGACATCAATTTTCACCTTAATTTTGGTTTGATCAGGAGAACTCATTTCTTTTTGAGCAGTTTGTCTAAACTAGGTTTTGAAAAATATCCATCATATCCATATGGTAATGAAAAAGCTGAAGCCCATCAGCTGAGAGCTGGGCTGATTTATTTTGGAATGTGAATCCTGTAGGTTTTATCTTTTTTTTTTAAATCTTAATGAAACATGGTACTATTATACAAGTGGCCTGGCCATTACCTGCAAAATAATCTACCCTGTAATGGAATGAAAGTCTGTCTGAAGCAATTCAATGTAGAAACACTTTCATTTATTTACAGTGGATAATGAATTATCTTCTAAAAGAAGGGTAGCTTTTGATCAGTTGTTTATGAATTTAAAACAAATTACTTGCTCTTTCAGAGTTGCAGCTAATGAAAAGATAATTTAATGAACATTCTGTTAAGGATCATCTTAATAATCATCTTACCACTGTATTAATTGTCAAACCAATTAAAGTCATTAGCCAGTAAACCCTAATCAAGAATTTTTCTGTTAATATTTCTGTTTCACATAAATAGATACGATGAGGTTTAGTATGTAGATCAAAGTCACAGAAGAAAACAGAAGTTGAAAGAAAATGAGAATTCTAAACTATTGATTCAGGTTTATGTTGAATTATTCATTCATATAGCCATTGATACTGCATTTTAGAAAACATTAAATTTTCTTATTAAATATTTATATCTGGCACCTCTGTGTTAAAACAGTTACAAATCATGACTTTGCCTAGTGAAAAAGAAAGCCTTGATGCTAACTTGCTGAAGTTTATTTTATCCCATTTCTGCCTTCTAGTTACCTACTAAATAAGAATATTATCTGTCACATATTGTGGTGAAAATCTAATTGTGTAGGATATTACCACTAAATAATCCTTTTATCTTTGTATTGCATGTTGAATTTAGTAAACATCATATTAAAATGTAGCCACCTTATCAATTATAAGTACATACTTACAGTCATCCATTCAAATTAATTTCCTTCTGTAGGAGAAAAAAACAATATGCATAACAAATCAATGTAAAATGAAAAAGGTAAACAACAGCTTGCTGAATAAATAACATAAAACAATTCTCCATCAAAGCCTCAGTAATTACTTTTTGGAACAGGCTGCCCTTAATACAACAATTAATAATTTTTCCAAGTGAATTATGCAAGCCAATATATTTTCTTCATTAATGTTTTGTTGAAGTCATTAAGTTTCATTAATGAATAACAAAGGAGCATTTGGGTCTTTATTCTAACTGATATATATTAATGGGCTTAACTTGAACTAAATGTGTTTCCAGTATGTAATCAAATTTGAATCAATCAAGTCAATTTACCAGTCAAATGTCCTTTTGGAGTTCCAGCTGCTTCATGTGAATGGCTCGTCCCAAAGAACAAGCAGAAGGTGACCCAGAAGGCTCCATGGTTCTGCGAAATATCTCAACAATTCCTAATTACAATCTGTCTGATTTTCTAGAGGAGCCTATTGGTGCTTCACATAGAACTCTATTATCTCATCCTAACGATGAGGGCTTCCCAGGTGCATAGTGATAAAGAACCTGGCTGCCTATGCAGGAGATGTAAGAGATGCAGGTTTGATCCTGGGTTGGGAAGATCCCCTGGAGGAGGGCATGGCAACCCACTCCAGTATTTTTGCCTGGAGAATCCCACGGACAGAGGGGCCTGGCGGGCTACAGTCCATGGGGTCACAAAGAGTCACACATGACTGAGTGACTAAGCACAGCACGATGATGATGCATGTGACTAAAAGCTTAATCTGCTGCTGCTGCTGCTAAGTCGCTTTAGTTGTGTGCGACTCTGTGCGACCCCATAGACGGCAGCCCACCAGGCTCCTCCATCCCTGGGATTCTCCAGGCAAGAACACTGGAGTGGGTTGCCATTTCCTTCTCCAATGCATGAAAGTGAAAAGTGAAAGTGAAGTCGCTCAGTGGTGTCTGACTCTTAGCAACCCCATGGACTGCAGCCTACCAGGCTCCTCTGTCCATGGGATTTTCCAGGCAAGAGTACTGGAGTGGGGTGCCACTGCCTTTCTCTGAAAGCTTAATCAGTATAAAATAAATGTTTATTAGCTAAAATGAAAGTTCCTACCCCAAAGAAGTAAGAGGATAGATTTTTTTTCTGCTGATGGTAGCTCTTTAAGAGTATCGACATGGGCAGGTATTATTCCACTTTCATGTCAGATGTGGCCCATAAATACTAAATGTGTCTGAAGGGCAATAAAGCTCATCTTATTTACATTTCAAGGTGTCTATATGAAAACAAAAAAATTTATTGGCTACTATCTGATATAATGACATCATGACCTACGGTCTCACTGCTGGGAGAAAGCTGGACTCTAAACCCTTGTATAATTGGGGGAATATCTGAACAGAAACACTAAAGCATTAAAACGTTCAGGTGTTTGTATTGTCCATCAGTTCCTCAGTCCCCAGAGGGGACTGCAACACCAGTGGTATTTCTCCATTTTCTAGATTCTTCAGAAAGCAATAAACTTTAGATATCTCATCTCAACTTTCTATTTCCTAGTTTCATATCTTTGTAATGAGAGCATTTTCATTTAATTATAGGACATCACAGAAAAGATGGTAGTGTATCAAAGTCACTGTTACACTTCTGAAAGAGTGATGAGTGCTTCGAGGTCCATTTAGACAAGCTCGAGTAGTTCAAGCTTTGTTGTGTTTACGCTGTAACATTTATAATGACAGGCCATCTGGATGAAAAGTAAAAGTTCTGTGAATTAACCAGATGTGTCCAAGTATCTAAATTTTCAGCATCAAAAGACTGAGTGAATTTTTAATCTTACAATAATTAGCGTTCTTGCTTGACTGAAAGATGGAAGATTATTAATACCACTAGTGGATGGCATCAATCAGATGCCATTTGGCCAGTATCCCTTGATTGTTGTTCTTGTTTAGTCACTAAGTCCTGTCTGACTCTTTGTGATTCCACAGACTGCAGCATGCCAGGCTTCCCTGCCCTCCACTATCTCCTGAAGTTTGCTCAGGTTCATGTCCATTGAGCCAGTGATGCTATTTAACCATCTCCTTCTCTGCTACTCTTTTCTCCTTTTGCCTTCCGTCTTTCCCAGCATCAGGGGCTTTTCCAATGAGCTGGCTCTTCGCATCAGGTGGCTAAAGTATTAGAGCTTCAGCTTTAGCATCAGTCCTTCCAATGAACATTCAGGGTTGATTTCCTTTAGGATAGGCTAGCTAACAGAATTTTGCCAAGGAAATGCATTGGTCATAGCAAACACCCTTTTCCAACGCAAGAGATGACTCTACACATGAACATCACCAAATGGTCAAATCAAAATCAGATTGATTATATTCTTTGCAGCTGAAAATAGAGAAGCTCTATACAGTCACAAAAACAAGACCTGGAGCTGACTGTAGCTCAGATCCTCAGCTCCTTACTGCAAAATTCAGGCTTAAATTGAAGAAACTAGGGAAAACCACTAGGCCATTCAGGTATGACCTAAATCAAATCCCTTATGATTATACAGTGGAGGTGATGAAGAGATTCAAGGGATTAGATCTAGTAGACAGAGTGCCTGAAGAACTATGGACAGAGGCTTGTAACATTGTACAGGAGGTAGTGACCAAAACTAGCCTGAAGAAAAACAAATGCAAGAAGGCAAAGTACTTGTCTGAGGAGGTTTTACAAATAGCTGAGGAAAGAAGAGAAACAAAAAGCAAGGGAGAAAAGGAAAGATATACCCAACTAAATTCAGAGTTTCAGAGAATAACAAGGACAGAGAAGAAGGCCTTTTTCAGTGAACAATGCAAAGAAATAGAGTAAAACAATAGAATGAGAAAGACTAGAGATCTCTTCAAGAAAATTGGAGATATCATGGGAACATTTCATGCAAGGATGGGCATGATAAAGGACAGAAACAGTAAGGGCCTAACAGAGGCAGAAGAGATTAAAGAGGTGGCAAGAATACACAAAACTGTGCAGAAAAGGTCTTAATGATCCAGATAACCACGATGGTGTGATCACTCACCTAGAGCCAGTCATCCTGGAGTGTGAAGTTAAGTGGGCCTTAGGAAACATCACTACAAACCAAGTTAGTGGAGGTGATGGAATTCCAGCGGAGCTATTGAAAATCCTAAAAGAGGATGCTGTTACAGTGCTGTATTCAATATGCTGTATGTCCCCAAAATTGAAAAACTCCAGCTTGTGGCCACTGGCTGGAAAAGGTCAGTTTTCATTCCAATCCCAAAGAACGGCAATGCCAAAGAATGTTCAAACTACCATTTGATTGTGCTCATTTCACATGCAAGTAAGGTTGTGGTCAAAATCCTTCAAGCTAGGCTTCAGTGGTACATGAACCGAGAACTTCCAGATGTACAAGCTAGGTCTGGAAAAGACAGAGGAACCAGAGATTACATTGCCAACATTTGTTGGATCATGAGAAAGCAAGGAGATCAGACCACTCAATCCTTTGATTGTAAAGAATTATTAACATTATAATTATGAGATTTTCCAGGCAAGAATACTGGAGTGGGTTGCTATTTCTTTCTCCAGGGGAT
The DNA here is from genome assembly GCF_023091745.1 of Budorcas taxicolor. Taxonomy (NCBI): domain Eukaryota; kingdom Metazoa; phylum Chordata; class Mammalia; order Artiodactyla; family Bovidae; genus Budorcas; species Budorcas taxicolor. Next base: position 26,784,572 of record NC_068931.1, read on the forward strand.
CTTTTCGACCCAGGGATCAAACCCACATCTCTTGTGTCTCTTGCATTGGCAGGCAGATTCTTTTCTGCTACACCACCTGGGAAGCCTGTCATGAATGTTTGAAAATGTCCAAATTCATCAAACTGTGCAGATTAAATATTTACAGTGCTTTGTATATCAACTATGCCCCAATATAGCTGTTAAAAGAGCAGAAACAATTACAAACACCAAGGTCCATTTGGTGAACTGCAAGCAATTCAGTCGGACTGTGACGCAGAAGAGCACAAGGGGAGGAGAGGTTATAGTGAGACATGACTTTGGCTGAATGAGTTGGGAACAGATACTGCAGGGTGTGTCTGTCATGCTTCAGGGTATAGGCTTAGCGCTGGAGTCAACATTAACCTGCTGGAGTCAACATTAACCGTTGAAACACAGCTTCTAAGAAAGATCACTTTATTGTGAATAAGGAGAATTGGAAAAACAGAAGACTGAGAGACTATTTAGGAGATTATCATGTTATAATAATCTGTTTAAGGGACTTCCTTGGTAGCTCAGATGGTAAAGAATCTACAGTGCAGGAGACCTGGGTTTGATCCCTGGGTTGGGGAGGAACCTGTGGAGCAGAAGGGCAATCCACTCCAGTATTCTAGCTTGGAGAATTCTATGGACAGAGGAGCCTGGTGGGTTATAGTCCATGGGGGTCGCAAAGAGTCGGACAAAACTGAGTGACTAACACACTAACACTTTCACTTTAAAAAGTCGGTTTGAAGGGTGAGGATAGTTTAAATAAGTAGCTGTCAGTGTTGGCCATACAGTAAAACAATTTGGGGAGTTTTAAAAAATTACTGATTCCTGAATTTCACTCTAGTGAATTTTATCAGACTCTCCAGGGGGTAGAACCTGGTGTGGGTACTTAAAAAGAAATCTCCAAAGTGCTGTGATATGCAGCTAATTTTATTTGGGTCCTGGAGTATGATTGTGGGGGTGGAGGTGAAGAGCGGGAGCTGGGTTAGAGGGTTTTTTAAGGTGTGAAATGCAGAGCAATGCTACTAAATCTTTACATAAGAATAAACAAAGGATCTGGCCAAAACTTCAGATTCTGATTTGCTGGGGTCTAGGATGAGGACTGAAATACTGCCCCTCTAACAAGCTCTCAGATGTCTTCAGACCATATTTTGTGGAGTAAAGTGATGTATTTTATAGGGCACAAGAGGAAGAAAGTGAAGGGCGGGGTTCTTATTTCAGACTACAATGACTAAAGGAATCTGGTAATAAAAGTTTAAAAGTTGAGATAAAGATCATGAATTCAGTTTTGAGCATATTGCATGTAATGTACCTGGGAAAACTATGAAAGAACATGCAGGTTTTAAAGCTTGAACTAGATATCTGGGCAGGAGACAAAGATGTTTCCATCATCAGCCTCTTGAGAGTAGCTGAAACCATCAGAGTTGACAGAAGTACCTGGGTAAAGTGTGATTTGTGGTTGTAGCCAAAGATGGAGTCCTGAGAGCTGTAAGAATGGGATGGTGAGGGACAGGTTAACCACCAAGGAAAATAATAGTGAGGTTTTCTAAGATATGGGAGGCTAGTGCATGTAAGATAAGCCAAGGAAAGACAGGGATTTGAGAGAATGGTTTTTTGTTATTGTTCAGTCACTCAGTCATGTCTGACTCTTTGCGACCCCATGGACTGCAGCACACCAGGCTTCCCTGTCCTTCACCATGTCCCGGAGCTTGCTCAAACTCATGTCCATCAAGTCAGTGATGCCATCCAGCCATCTCATCCTCTCTTGTCCCCTTCTTCTCTTGCCTTCAATCTTTCCCAGCCTCATGGTCTTTTCCAGTGAGTCACCTCTTTGCATCAGGTGGTCAAAGTATTGGAGCTTTAGCTTCAGTATCAGTCCTTTTAATGAATATCCAGAGAATGGTTACCTCTGTCAAAATCTGCTTGAGTTCCTGCAAGATAACTGAAAGCAGCCCATGGGATTTACCAATAAAGAGTCACTATTGATCGGGTTTGAAGGTGGCTTCAGAGTGCCAGTGAGCAAAAGAGACTACATCTGCCTATTCAGATAGATGTAGTCACAGGGTCCAGAGAAGGGGTTATTTACTTATCAATTTTTATTGTGTGGATCAGAGAAGGCAATGGCACCCCACTCCAGTACTCTTGCCTGGAAAATCCATGGACGGCGGAGCCTGGTGGGCTGCAGTCCATGGAGTTGCTATGAGTTGGACACGACTGAGCGACTTCCCTTTCACTTTTCACTTTCACGCATTGGAGAAGGAAATGGCAACCCACTCCAGTGTTCTTGCCTGGAGAATCCCAGGGATGGAGGAGCCTGGTGGGCTGCCGTCTATGGGGTTGCACAGAGTCGGACACAACTGAAGTGACTTAGCAGCATTGTATGGATGTGAGAGTTGGACAGTGAAAAAAGCTGAGCACTGAAGAATTGATTATTTGAACTGTGGTGTTAGAGAAGACTCTTGAGAGTTCTTTGGACTGCAAGAAGATCCAACTAGTCCATCCTAAAGGAGATCAGTCCTGGGTGTTCACTGGAAGGACTGATGTTGAAGCTGAAACTCCAATACTTTGGCCACCTCATGTGAAGAGTTGACTCATTGGAAAAGACCCTGATGCTGGGAAGGATTGGGGGCAGGTGGAGAAGGGGACAACAGAGGATGAGATGGCCAGATGGGCATCACCAACTCGATGGACATGAGTTTGGGTGAACTCCAGGAGCTGGTGATGGACAGGGAGGCCTGGTGTGCTGCGATTCATGGGGTCGCAAAGAGTCAGACACGACTGAGCAACTGAACTAACTAACTAACTAATTGCTCTACAATGCTGTGCTAGTTTCTGCTGCACGGCACAGTGAATTAGCCATACATATACATATATCCCTTCTTCCTCGGATCCAGAGGAGGGTTTTTTAAACATTAACTTGTTTGCGTGTTAATTTTAACCATGTGTCTTGTTAAGAGTTGGTTTATTATCTCTGTTTAACTTATAAAAGTACATTTTGACTGATTTTGGCCTGATCCAGTGTTTTGATTTATACTTTGCTGCTAGTTTCTTAAAAAACAATTATTTATTTTGGCTGTGCAGGGCCTTTTTGGCTGTGAGGCTTCCCTAGTTGTGGCGAGTGGGGGGCTGCTCCTTGTTTCCGTGCTCAAGCTTCTCATTGCAGCGGCTTTTCTTGTTGCACAACACGGGCTCTAGGTGCACAGGCCTCAGTAGTTGTGGCCCATGGGTCGCTCTTCAGTATGTGGAATCTTCCTGGACCAGGGATCAAAACCTTATCCCCTGCACTGGCAGGCAGACTCATATCCACTGCACCACCAGGGAAGTCCTGCTGCTAGCTTGTCACGAAATACCGACTTTGTGTCTTTATGTTTCCAATTCTCTTTTAAATTCTTAGTATAAATTGCTTGCAAAGGGCCTTTACTCTAACATAGACAGCCTTCCCCATTGCCTGGTTCCCAGCCTCCCTGGCTATGCTCAGGTCCTTCCTCCTGGGCAAGTTCACTTGACAACATCTCTTCTCAGCACTTCCTTTCCACGGTGCCTAAATTGGTAGTAATTTCCTTGCTCAAGGCTTCTCGAACACTTAAGGGTGGGTTTTTATGCTGGAATGTACATTAGAATTACTTTTAGAAATACAGATGCTTGGGTCTCCTTCCAGGCCATTTAAATCAGAGTCTCTGAGGTCTGATCTGAGTCCCTCCATGTGACTCTTCTGTGCAACCGGGGTTGAGAGGTACTGCTTTGTAGACACTGGCACTTTTATTTCTTCCTCACAATGTGAAGAAAACCAAGATACCTGTTTTAGCAAGTTAATAAGTGTAGTCATGTGTATCTGGATGAATATATTGATCTTGGGAATGTTATTTTTATAATGTCACAAAAACCTATTGAAAGGGGAAAGAATGACCATAGGCAGAAATTTATGACTGAGATAATTCCTGGGAAGGAAGAGGGAATTAAGATAGGAGACAGAAATGGAGAAGGATCTAGAAATAACATTTGAAGATCTAAAAGGCTGAACAGAGGCTTGAAAAGATATTGGAATCAAACCAGAAATACCTGGAAGAGTGACAGTGAAACTTACCTAGGACAAGACCACAGTTAAAGATAACTTCAACAGATTGTGTATTTATAATGAAGGGAAAGAACACTAGCAGCCTGGAGTGCCAGGCAGCTTTTAGGAAAACAGTCTCTACTTGAAATGTGAAGTCACATCTGAATTACAGACAAAGATAACCTTGTTTTTTCAAGAACTCAAGACACAGCTTAACCAGGCTGGAGCTAAAACATGTTAAACAATGAGAAAGCAAGGTTTACCAAATTTTTATAACCTGGCTCTTTTCTAGTAACATGCCAACAACAGCTCCTCATTTCAGAAGATAATGATTCGTGTTAATTTTGCATTTGAGATATAGTGTAAGTGGAATTATACTTCAATTTCTCTGTCTGGCTGTGCCTGTGACCACTGATTAATTTGAAGAGATGTTTCTGCTATGAGAATAGATGACCCATCAGTCAGTTGCTACATGATTATGGCAATTTAGACCTTGGCACTCAGGATTTTATTTAGTAAGTCCAAATGACCATTTAAAAACATTGAATTTAAATGGTCTTTCATGACTGAACAATGGGCTGGTTCTCAATCATATAAAAGCCAAAAAGGTATAATCAACCAGACAACAAGATAATTTAGGGCAGAATTAATTGTGTGTAGTTTTGTTCTCATTGCAATCAATTTTTGTAGCTTTCTGTCATTTTAAATTATTGACAATAAAAATTAGAAAATGTTTAAATCCATTTTAAGTCCCTTTAATAGCTAAGTTACACTATTTAAAGAATAGATGTTATTAGTTCCTACAATTATTCCACATTTATCACAGTAATTATGAACTTGCTGCTGTGTTTACTGTTGCATTAATTTGATTATAAATGCCAAAAATGGTTTTCACGAAAAACTTCTTGGTAAAGACACATTCAGTATGTGATACTTGTATTGAAACTTCATAATTTGTTACATTATTATGTAATCATTATAAAGCAAAAAGGCAATACTCATCAAAGGAACAACTATTAAATCTAAGATGTTAGAATTTATTAAATTGCTAAGAGTAATTTATGTTAACATAAAATACTTAACTTAGAAATTAATACTTAACAATTTGGAGGAAAGATTTTACTTGATTTTTTTTTCTGATTCTAGAAAAATATTTTCTAGTTTGTGAAGGAAACAATTTATTTAGTGACCTATGCTTCTCATCATTTGATACTTTCATTGATATTAATGGATTAGTTTTCTAGAACTGTGACTTCCGCATAAGCACTACATGTGGCTGTTGATGGCTAGACATGTGACCGATGTGAATGGAGAAGTGCTGATTCAGATTTTGATAATTTAGTATGACCAAAGATGTATGAAATAGCTTACTGTCATATTGGCTACATATTGAAATAATTATGTGTAGATATGTTGATGTAAATAAAGACGTGAGCAATAGTCAAAACAACAGGACCCTGAGGCTCAGAGTAAGGACATTTTTTTCCGTAACTGCCCAAGAAGACATCAACAGGTTTTGAGATGACAGTAACACAACTAGCTTTTGAAGAGTTCATTTGACTTCTGTGAGAAGAATGGGATTGGGGTGGGGGAATGAGATTGATGTAGAAATATTGGGATTTTTGTATTAATCCAAGTGGTTTAGGTGTGAGTGCAGAGGGTGGAGAGGGACAGACTGATGGCCTTATTTTGAAGGTAGAATAAAATAAACAGATAACAGAAGCAGTATTCCGTCATGTGCTTGTAAAAAGACATATGGAAGAGAAACTCCAGTGTTTGGCACACAATGTCTAAATTTGTTTCCTTTATTGACCTAACTTATCAATCTCTTAAAATCCAGTGTCTCTGGGAATAGAGCTCTATGAAATATCAGAATCCCATTTAGTTGGGTTTTGGGATAACAAGGGATCTCTCAGAAGGGCCTGTACTCTATGTGTCTTCTGATAGCATTAGATCATCACGAAAACTCACTGATTCTTCTTCTTTGCAGTCATAGAGAGAAATGCAGTTTACAGGAGGGAAGGTGATTTTGTGTGCTGTATTATTAATCTTTATGAGCCTAATAGTCACCAAAATTCAACAAGAGGGTAAAACTAGTTATCCAGAGATGTGGGGGGAAAGAACCTGTGCCTTCCATGACTTTTATATATTCTGCCTACTTGGATCCTTTAAATCGAGCCTGCATCTCACTCAGCGAGATGGTTTAAAAAATGAACACAACTCAGACATTTTTGCCTTGAATGTCTCACTCACTATTTAACATTCCATCTTCATATACTGTCTACATTGTTAAATTGCCTGAAACCGCAGAGCAGTCAAGCAGTACACAAATTAAGCCACAAAGTAATCGGATTTCAATCACTAAATATTCACAGCTCAATTAAGTTATTTACTGAGATGTTTGTCTTAGCTGTTGAAATCTTTGCATATTTATAGGCACTTCACACTAACCTTTTAAAAATATCCTGATGTGAAAATAAAAAGCCACATTTGTTTTATAAGGTAGGTTAAAGTTATGACTTCAGGTATTTAAAAATGAATAAAAAGTCAATTACCTTCAAGCTTTCCAAGACTATGATTTGGTATCTATAATAGAAAGCTGACTACAAATTGCCTGATTATGCTTTTGTTTCTGGAAGGAAATATTAAAAAATAAATGTGATCCAAGTCACAATTTAATCTGTTCTTCCCTCCATTTTGCAATGTTATAGATGGATCATATTTCTCAGAATCAGCTCTTCTATCTTCTGTTTCATATTTAACCATAAAATTGTGAGAATGGCTCAGGATAACTTGGTTCAATTCAACTTCTGAAGTCTTATTTCCTTCACAGCAATGAAGAGATAATAGTAGTTACCCAGACAAGGTGGTTCCAATCCTCACCTGAAAATAGTAAAAAAAAAAAAAAGAAAAAAAGCAAAAAATCTCTCTTGAATGCCTGGTAAAAATTTTGTGCTAATATATTTATAATACATGATCACAGTAGCTAATGTTAGAAGCAAGACCTTGCTAAAGACTTAGACACTATTTAAAGTGCTTTATAAATACCTCCTGTAATCTTTATGAAAGCCCTACTTTAATATCCATTTTATAAACAAGAAACATTTAGGCTGGACGATGTTAATTGCCCAGGGTGTGTGTGCGTGTGTGCTAAGTTGCTTCAGTTGTGTCCAACTCTTTGTGACCTTATGGACTGTAGCCCTCCAGGCTCCTCTGTCCATGGGATTCTCCCAGTCAAAATACTGGAGTGGGTTGCCATGCCCTTCTCCAGGGGATCTTCCCAGTGCAGGGATTGAACCCATGTCTCCTGTGGCTCTTGAAAGCCTCCTCAGTGAATTCTTTACTGCTGAGCCGCTTGGGAAGCCCAAGAATACTATGGTGGGTAAGCCATTCCCTTCTCCAGGGGATCTTCCCAACCCAGAGAAGGAATCTGGTCTCCTGCATTGTTGAAAGATTCTTTACATGACAAAAGGCAGAGAAGCAAATTCTAACTCCATCTGTCTGAATTCAGAGCCTGAGCTCTCAATATTATACTTGATTTATTCTCTTACACCAAATAATATAACCCATTGTATTAGTCTCCTATTGCTACAGCAGCAAGCTATTATAAATTTAGTAGATTAAAGCAATACAAACTCATTATTTTATAGTCTGAAAGTGCTAAATTTGAAATGGGTCTACAGGATTAAAATCAAAGGCTGAGTTCCTGCTCGGGGCTGGAGGAGCGAGCTCAGTTCTTGGCTTTTCCAGCTTCTAGAGGCTTCTTGCTTTTGTGTCCTTTCTCCTTCTCTAACTAACCCTCCTGCCTCCATCTTATAAGTACCCCAAGGTTATAGTGCACTCTCCTGGATAATCTAGTAAATCTCTCCATCTTGAGACCATTAATTTTATTGCACTTGCAAAATCCCTTTTACCATGTAAAGTACCATATTCATAGGTTGTGAGGACCAGGAGATCATTGTCTTATCTGCCACATTCATATTGAAATAAAAAATACTTTTTAGAACATGTCTTGGAAAATGGCTGCAAACTCTATGTATTGCCATAAATCATCTTATTAATAGAGTGATACAAATCAATAAACTTGATCAACCAGACTCATTTTGCATCTATAGGGTGCAAATTTTGGTCAGTGGGAATGTCAAAAATTACTATGCAAGGCTCCTGCTAGGAAATAAATTCTTTAATGCAAGCACCGTCTGCAGAGGGCAACTCTTTATCAGTTAGCATTCATATTAACTGACTTGGAGAATTTGTTTTATAATCATATGTAATAATTATATCACATTATTTATAAATTTCTACATAAAATACTCTTGTTGTAGAGATCATTTACTTCTATACGGAATTATAGTGAATCAGAAAAAATATATTTAAAACAACAGGGTAAGAGAGAATTTAGACAATATCTATTTTTATTTTTTTAATAATAATTTATTTAGTTGGTGGCTAATTCTTTACAATATTGTATTGGTTTTGCAATACATCAACATGAATCCACCATGGGTATACATGTGTTCCCTATCCTGAACACCCCTCCTGCCTCCCTCCCCGTACCATCCCTCTGGGTCGTCCCAGTGCACCAGCCCCAAGCTTCCTGTATCCTGCATCGAACCTGGACTGGCGATTCATTTCTTATATGATACTATACATGTTTCAATGCCATTCTCCCAAATCATCCCACCCTCTCCCTCTCCCAAAGAGTCCAGAAGACTGTTCTATACATCTGTGTCTCTTTTGCTGTCTCGCATACAGGGTTATCGTTACCATCTTTCTAAATTCCATATATATGCATTAGTATACTGTATTGGTGTTTTTCTTTCTGGCTTACTTCACTCTGTATAATAGGCTCCAGTTCCATCCACCTCATTAGAACTGATTCAAATGTATTCTTTTTAGACAATATCTCTTTTTAAAAAGCATTTCTTATAATTAGAAACTATTTATGAGATAGTGAAGCACAGGGAAGCCTGGTGTGTTGCAGTTCATGGGGTCGCAAAGAGTTGGACATGACTTAGCAACAACAACAATTTATGATATTATGAAGCCATTTAGGGTATTAGAAGATATTATGAGATTGAAAAAAATTGTTAAGTGTTTTTTCTTACCTAAAAATAATTCTAATATATCCTATATTAGCATTAAAAGTGAAACATATAAACTTTTCCATGAATGGCTCAAAGAAGAAAAATTATCTGTATTAGTTACAACCCTTAATGTCATGGTAGAAATTTCTGTCCTTCATTTCACCCTTCAAAATGTGTCAACACATATAAGGAACACTCTTTTGTTACATTCTGAGAGAACAGCTCTTGTTTTCTGGACTTTTTTCTCCCTCCCGTCTGCCTTTTTTTCTTTCTCTTTCTTCCTTTCTTCTCACTCTCTTTCCCCCTCTCTTTTTTACTTCCTTTCCTTCTTTCTTTCACAGTACTTCTTCCTGTGGCCCATATAAGAGATGATTATACCATAAAAGGACATGGTTAGGACTTCATGTCTTCTGGCCCAAGTCTTATATAAGATTAAATTTTTCCTCAAAATGAAATATCTGAATTTTTTTTTCTCCCTCTCTCCCTGTAGCTGGGGCATGTCCTTGTTTTTGTTCAGTCACTAAGTCACGTCCAACTCTGTGACCCCATGTCACAGAGTGACGCACAGCAGCGTGCCAGGCTTCTCTGCCGTCCACTGTCTCCAGGGGTTTGCTCAAACTCATGTCCATTGAGTTGGTGATGGTATCTTACCATTGCCTCCTCTGCCACCTGCTTCTACTCCTGAGCTCAATCTTTCCCAACATCAGGATCTTTTCCAATGAGGTGGCTCTTCACATCAGATGGAATTGGAACTTCAGCTGCAATGTTAGCCCTTTCAATGAATATTCAGGGTTGATTTTTCTTTAGGATTGACTGGCTTAAACTCCTTGCAGTCCAAGGGACTCTCAAGAGTCTTCTCTAGCACTACAATTTGAGAGCATCAGTTCTTTGGTGCTCAGTCTTCTTCATGATCAAACTTTCACATCCGTACATGACTACTGGAAAAACCATAGCTTTGACTGTACAGACCTTTGTCAGCAAAGTGATATCTCTGCTTTTTAATACACTGTCTAGGTTTATCATAACTTCCCTTCCAAGGAGCAAGCATCTTTTAATTTTCCCTGTAGCTGGAGCACACCCTTGGACAATTTCAATTTTGGAACCAGATACTCCCCAGGTCAAGGGATGAGAGGACTTCCCCCTGCCACTGGTTTCCCGCCTCAATGCAATTTAAGACAAAGAAAGAGATGGGTATTTTTAGCTTAATGCACAATATAAATGCTTCTAGATGCATGGTTTTGAAGTCTTCAGCATAGAGAAGGTAAGATTGCTGGAAAGAAGCAGTGGGGCCCCTGACTTCCAATCCCTGTTGGAAGCTGAGCAGAAGGGAACTTTAGATGGGGGCAGGGGGGACAGTGGGAAGCAGTGATAAATGATCTAAGAGCCTCAGAGATTAGCACGGAGGGTATGGGAGAGAGTCTGGCATTCCCTAAAAGCTGAGAATTGGGAAGCTTACCAATTGAGGGCAAGTGAGTGAGTTGGAAAGATTCCCTGTCTGTGGAGGGCTCTGTACATTGCAAAGCCAAGGCCCCAGCCTGAATTTAAGAGCTTTTCTGAGTACCTTTCTAGACCTTGCTCATTTGTGCTGCTTAGGAGCAACATTGAATTTTATTATTCTTATTGCTCTTGTTTCTTGCTTTTCTTTATAGGAAATGCATGTGGTGCCCTTACTTTCTGATGTTAAGTGCATAGGAAAAAAGAGTTATACAAGCATTAAATGTATTAGAAATTATATTTCAAAGGAAAATGCTTTCTTGGTGATGGGCTTGGGATATGATTTGATCTGTCAGTGAAAACGAGAATGCTATTCTCATATTTTCTTCTGTGAGGCTGACAATACTGATTACTTCCTATAACACAAGCTATGTGGGAGCTGAAAAAAAAATGGATGTTAGCTTTTTTTTTTTTTGCTTCCAAAATTACTTTCAAAATTGCTGAATCATCTTACTCTGCTATTAGTCTTACTTTCTCTGAGATAAGACATTAAAAAGTTTTGCTTTCTCTTCAGGAGAAATAAAAGTTCTTAACGAGAGCTTAGAGCATTTTAGAATTCAGGGCAATGTGTGGGATTTTTTTATCTTTAATTTTCAATAAAATGGTAACACAATCTGCTATAATTATTTTCATCTCTCAAATTTTATGCTTCACCATAATGAGGCACATGCTTCCATTAGCTCAGCAGCTTCACAGTATTTACTTGTTTATATGTTTGCCTTATCATTAGACTAACAACTCATTGAGAACAAGGACTGAGATTTTAGTTCTGTTACATAATAAAAACTCAAAAAACTATCCCTTGATCAATAAATTAAAAATCGGGAACTCCTCTGGCAGTCCAGTGGGTAAGACTTCACCTTCCAATGTGGAGGTTCAATCCTGTGGAGAAGCTAAGATCACAAATGCCTCGTGGCCAAAAAACCAAAACATAAAAAACAAGCAATATTGTAACAAATGCAATAAAAGGCTTAAAAAAAATCAGCTATCTTTTGGGATCTGGAATTCTCACATAGGCAAGATCAAAAATAGACTTGGTTATGGGTTGAATTGTCTCCCCTCTCTGCCCCACACCCTCAAACAAAGACATGAAACCCTAGGTCCCAGTACCTCAGGTTGTGACTTTTCTTTCATTTTTTTTAAAAGAAATAAGGTCATCGTAGATAGATGTCATTGGCTAAGTTCAGGTGAGGTTATGTTGGATGAGGGTGAGCTCTTACTCCAGTGTGACCGGTGTTTTTCCAGGAAGACAGCTATGTGAAGAGAAAGACACCCAGGGAGAAGTCATGGTATGACAGAGGGTTTGAGTGGTTTGTCTACAAGTCAGCGATGGCCCACAAGCCACTAGAAGGCAGGGAGAGGCCTGGAAGGATTCCCAGCAGGTTCAAGAGAGTCAACACCTTGATTTTGGACTTCTAGCTCCCAGACCCAAGAGAGAATAAAGTTCTGTTATTTTAAGTCATCCAGGCTGTTTACAACAGCCCTAAGAAAATAACTCAGACCTTCCTCATGAAATATTTCTTAATTAAAAGTCTGAACGTCTTAAGGAATGCTCCTTTATATTATATTAAAGTAGTTTATTTTACAGATGAGATGTTGTGGACTAACCTAAGCCACTTGGGTGGTTTTCACTTATTATATTTTCTTCTGATGGTATTGTTGCTTTTAATTAGTGGGAGTACGTGATGGCTATAGGCTTCCCACACAACCTCACTACATGGCTGTCTGTTCTTTTTTAATCTTATTTTTTTAATCATCAAGGGATAATTTTTAAGATGAAGAAAGTTAATTTAGTTATAATTCAAGTCCAAATTAATAGTTAACAAAAATACTAGAAGCTTCAAATATGCAAAGTAAATTTCCAGGATTTGAAACTTCAGAAATATTATTTAATTATTTCAAAAGTGCATAGTTTTCAAATTCATCTTTTTAATTCATTTATTTTAATTGGAGGCCAATTACTTTACAATATGGTAGTGGGTTTTGCCATACATTGACAGGAATCAGCCACATGGCTGTATTTAAAAGAAAGCAAGTTGCAAACCAAATTCTGCGTACTTCAAAGCAGATGCTAGACAAGAGGCACAATACAATCATTCATGCTGTGCTTGTAAGCCCTGTGTGGTCCCAGTCCTCTGTCTTTTTAGGCACTCCACTTAGCATCATCTCTAAAATGTTCACTTGAGGGAGATGCAATAATAATCTAGAGCAGCTCCTTCTAACCTTTTCTTTCTTTTCTTATATGGACTTTTTATTTGTTTTATTCTTGGCTGTGTGGGCTCTCTGTTGAGGTGTGCAGGCTTTCTCTAGTTGTGGTACAAGGGCTTCTCTGGTTGCAGAGGGCAGGCTGTAAAAGCCCATAGTCTCTGTAGTTGTGGCATACAGTCTCTCTAGTTGCCCCACGCCATGTGGCATCTTAGTTTCCTGACCAGGAATCGAACCCACATCTTCTGCATTAGAAGGCGTATTCTTAACCACTGGACCACTAGGGAAGTCCACAGCCTTTTCTATACCAAGATGTTCTCAGCCTCTGATACAACTGTGGGGAAAGAACGAGGTCAATCAAAGTCATATTTTGCTACATAAGGCTGTACACTGGAGCCCTGATGCTCAGACTCCTCTGAACTTTTCCGAGGAGGAGGCTGAACAGAGCCCCAGATTATAAACATTACGGGCTACAAGATTTGTTAGATTCTTAGATTATGTTTCTGCCAGGGCTGAGGGACCTATAACGTGTTTCTAGTCAATCCACATAAGGTAGACAAAACACATTTTACCAGCTAAATACCACTTTCTGATCCTTTTTGCCAATTCATACCCTATATATGTTTATGATACATAAAGATAATTAGAGCTTTTGTAGAAGCTTCCTCTAGAATGAGAACTTCTGATAAGAGTCTTTAAAATGTTAACCAACCACTTTGGAGGGTATAATCCTGATGAAAGTATTGCACATTTTATCTAACTGCCCCTAGGGCAAACTATTATGCCAGCTATTACATCATTTATGCTCAAGTATTTTAAAATGAATTTTATAGTATAGTAGAGTTAATGGATTCACTCATTCAATAAACATTTATTGATCATTCACTATGTGCCAGATGCCATAGTAGAATCTGGAAATACCAAGGCCTATAAAATATATTTCTTGTCCTCAGGTTATTCAAAGTCTAGTGCTAATAAACAGGGACACTAAATCCACAACTGTTTGTGTTTCTGGGTGCTCTTGGGAGTTGAGTGGATAATGCAAACCTAGATATGGTACATGTAATAACTCAGATATATGTCTTTATAATATCTGTGCAAATTCCTTGCATCACACATTGGTAAACTTCCTCAAATCGTACAAATCCTTTTGCAATAAGTAATCTGAATCCATGTTTTTGATGCTTGGCTGATGACAGCTTTTAAGATCCATCCCTCCCTTTTCCTCTGTACATTTGTGCAAGCTAAGAAAGCCTGGATTCTCCCTCTTTTGGTGGAATATTCAAACCACAGAAGCTCCTACCTACATGTGGGATCCCTCAACCTGTCCTTATCTTGTAACCACAATAAAAACCAGAAGCCAGTTATATTTTCCTTCTTTCTGAAGTCATTGCATATGAGCTTGAGAGATGTGCCTTTTCTCACTCAAAATCTCATAATGTCACTGAGAAACTTTTTTTTTTTTTTTCTGGTATCCTCTTGATATTTCTGTAGCATCATTGATATTCACTGCAGGAGAAAATGTTTTCTAAGGCATGGTCATGGTGTCATTGTGGTAAGGGGATCAGATCAGATAAACCACAATCAGACTTCACATGAAGGAACGTTTATCTGTTTTAGTAGAGATACCGAGAGCAGCACATGGCAGGGAGGCAGGTTGGGCAAAGGGGGTTTGCTTTAGTTATAGAAATCCATCTCGTCTCTTCATTTAAAGTGTGTTAAATAAGTTTGGCAATTATAATGGAAATTTGCTTTTCAGTCATGTTTATTTTGAGTATGGGCATACACTTATGATTTTTCAAGTTAGAATTAAAAGTAAATGATGGGAAAGTTAATGGAAGGATAAGTATGTAGCAGAATTTAGTATCTAAAGGGGGAAATACTGAACCAATTTTCAGTTCCTTTTTAGTATGGCCAAGATGGGTGTTTTAAGTATAAAAATTTATTTCAAATTTTGCATACATGCAATTATTTTCTTACACAAAGGGGTTCCTACTTTGAAGAAATAGCTTCGAATTATATTCAGTTTAATTTGAATGTAAATGTGTTTCTGGCGTTAGGACCCTGCTGAATCTAACACCTGCCGTCTCAAAAGGCGAATCATTTGAAGCTGTTGCAGCTTGAAACGACCCATTTTCATAGCTCCTGTTTCTGAAATGGCCGTTTTTGAAGCTCTTCTGTCTGAAATTCTAGGTTTTCTGAAAATTTTTAAAAAAGATATTTTAAAAGAAAAGCTACTTAACGTCAACCAACAAAATGTAGGGGAAGTAGTTCACTGAAAGGCTAGTTTTAAAAGTAGAAAAAATTTCTGGTCCTCTGCTAAATGCTAATGAGATATACATAACCTCTGAGTTGATGAGAAGATAAATAAGGTTTAAGTTTCTCCCTAGTTACTGAGGAGGCTATTATAGCTGAAAGCACACTTAGTCGCATATAAGAAAAGCATAATTTGTCTGTTAACATGATGTTAACCTACAGCTTGTACATCATCAATCTTGCCACTGTTGGGTTAAAGTGAAAGTGAAAGTCACTCAGTCGTGTCCTACTCTTTGCGATCCCATGGACTCTACAGTCCATGAACTTCTCCAGGCCAGAATAGTGGAGTGGGAAGCCTTTCCCTTCTCCAGAGGATCTTCCCAAGATGTTAATTCCTTCATAAGCCTGTCTTAAGTCAAGACTCACCTTCTTAACAGTGAATATTTTTGTTTTAGCCATTTAGGATGGATAGCATTAGGCTCCAGTGAGAAGCTTTCTGATCCCAAATCCTTCTTCTAACTGGAAGGGATGAGTGTTAACATCTAGCCACAAAATAATATACGAATTTACTTGTGAGAATTTCTATTTTACACCCTTAAACATTTTTCCATTAAGTAGTATTTTTTTCCTTTGGTTTTAAATCACCATCATTATCATATTTGCTATTTACATAGTTTTTGCTTTGTGTCAGCCATTGTTGTAAATGCTTTATATGTATTCATTCATTTGCTAGTCATTTAAAATGAAACTACACTCAGAAAAATATATACTTTTTCAAATGAGTAAGTTTGCACAACAGCTTATTGCTATCTTTTCAGCTAATGTATATTAACTGGGTATTAGTAATCTATGGTTGCATAACATTACTACAAAACAGCAGCTTAAGGTAACAAAAATTTTTACCTCACACAGTTTCTGAGGGTCAAGCACCTAGAGGTGGCTTAACTGTGATTCTAGCTCAGGGTCTCTCCTGAGGTTGCGGCTAAATGTCAACTAGGGCTATAGTCATCTCGGCTGGGGCTGGAGGTATCTGCCTCCAAGGTCACTCACTCATATGGCCTCAGTTCCTTGATAAATGGACTTGTCCTTTGTACTGCCCATGTTGTGACAGCTGGCTTTTCTTCGAGCAAGTAACATGAGAGAGAAAGAAAGAATTGGGTAAACACACACACACACACACAGAAGGACTCAGACAAAAGCCACAGTGACTTTCACAACTTAATCTTGAAAGTGATGTATCATTGTTTCTGCCATATTCTATTGGCTGTATGTACCAAAGCTGGTTGGAAAGCATTGATTCTTCAGACAGCAAGGAGATCAAACCAGTCAATCTTAAAGGAAATCAAAACTGAATACTCACTGGAAGGTCTGATGCTGAAGCTGAAGCTCCAATACTTTTGCCACCTAATACGAAGAGCCGACTCAATGGAAAAGACCCTGATGCTGGAAAAGATTGGGGGCAGAAGGCGAAGGCGATGACAGAGGATGAGATGGTTGGATGGCATCACTGATTCAATGGACATGAGTTTGAGCAGACTCTGGGAGATAGTGGAGAACAGGGAAGCCTGGATTGCTGCATTCCATGGGGTCACAAAGAGTTGGACATGACTTAACGACAGAACAAAAACAACAAAAAGCTCCGGTAGCAGTGTATGCTGCTGCTGCTAAGTCGCTTCAGTTGTGTCTGACTGTGTGCGACCCCAGAGACGGCAGCCCACCAGGCTTCCCTGTCCCTGGGATTCTCCAGGCAAGAACACTGGAGTGGGTGAGGGAACTGCAAAAGGAAGTGAACATTGGAAGATGGGAATCTTGAAGGTCATCTGGAAAGCTGGCTACCATACCATAACTGGCAAAATGTCTGAACATAACTGATAGAAACTTCACCTGAAAATTATATGGTAAGATAATGAACATTATGTTTCATAGAATGTACTTCTTTCAGTATTGTTCTTAACTTTATTCTCTCTTGATGTTTTATCAATGATTAAATGTTAAAATGCATATTTTATAATAAATGAAAGTTTATGTATTTTACTTCCATATATTTATAATGAATAGAATTATAAGTATTTTCAAGGGTATATAGAAACAAGGGGAGTAAGGCTCTTTGGGAGATACACACACAGAGGCCAGTTTCTTCTGTTTGTATCAGTCATCAAATGAGAACAATAAAAGATGCTACAGTGAAACAAAGCTGTCCCAAATTTAGGGCACCACTTACACAGTGGGGAATATAAGCTTGAATTTTAATTAGACAGTTTTCGAAACTTGAAGCTAAGATCTATGTTTTTCCTCTTCACTGGTTTGCTTTTGCAGCTGTAATAGAATGGATTGTTTTAAATTGCTGACTTCCTGTATTATGCTGTTGGAGCAAGTGAGAAAATGAAAACAATACAGAGAAAGGCAGTAAATGAAGGTAAGGCAAGAAATGGAATAACATTAGACTTTGTTTCATTTAATTATGTCCATGAATATAAATTATTCTTAGCCTTAAAGATTTTTTTTCTATTACCAAAATTTTTTTTTTTTGAAATTCAGGTGACTAATAGCCACGCCTACTTGTGTTGATACTTCTGGTTGGATTTATTGTTTTTTTGTTGCTGTCGTTGTTTAGCTGTTTAGTCATGTCCGACTCTTTTGCAACCCCGTGGATTGTAGCCCACCAGACTCCTCTGTCCATGGGATTTCCCAGACAAGATACTGGAGTGGGTTGCCATTTCCTTCTCCAGGGGATCTTCCTGACCCAAGGGTCGAACCCGTGTCTCCTGTGTTGCAGGCAGGTTCTTTACTGTTGAGCCACCAGGCATTTGAATAATCTTAAATGACGTTTTACCATAGGGCAGGGCATATCTGATATATTGTATAAGGGCCACTAGGTAGATTAATCTATTCTCAAATGTTATTACTCAGAACCTTATTATTTTAAAATATATTTAATAATTTATTGATTAAAATAGTAACCACTGTGACATAAATTAACAAGTTCTTTAGCCTATACAATATAAACAACTGCTTCCCTCCTCATTCATCCGCTGTCCATGTATCTAGAGAATATATCAGTCTAGAATTCTCTTGCATACATAAATGCAAGCAGAAATGAGAGACACCATTGAGAAGTCAGATCTAGATTCACTCATCAGCCCTTTACCACTCTTTCCTTGCTGGCTGGAAACCAGGGAAGACCACCTGAATGAGAATACGCAAGAGCTATTCATTGGGGGCTTGTTATGGAAAGAGAATCAGCCAGCATCACCTGTGGTTGGCGGAAACTCAAAGGCAGGCAGAGAAGTGGGAAAGCTTTATAGAGGAATAAACCAAGGCTGCAGGCATGTTCTGATTAGATAGCAAAGGAAATACAAAAGCTGGCAGTGACCAAGTCCTCACTGTTCTGAGCTGGTTGCCATAGAAGCTGTGGCTCAGAATTTGGTCTGACATTGTCCTTCTGTATATTGTTCCTCACTGGAATCTTAGAGTTGGGACAACAAAGACCCATTTATCCATCAGATACTTGGGCACAAGTCTTAGGCCCCAGAGAAGTCAGGAGCCACTGAAAATATCTTGGACTACAAAGAAAATGTTGGGTGCAAAACACAAAGAGAGAATCTAAACAAATAAAATAATGTGTAAGTGTCCACAAGATGAGAATTTGAGGGTTAAATTTTTCTCTGTTGGCGACAATTGCACAGAAAATTGTAGTCAATTATAAATAAATGTTGGAGAAGGCAATGGCACCCCATTCCACTACTCTTGCCTGGAAAATCCCATGGGGGGAGGAGTCTGGTAGGCTGCAGTCCATGGGGTCGCTAAGAGTCGGACATGACTGAACGACTTCACTTTCACTTTTCACTTTCATGCATTGGAGAAGGAAATGGCAACTCACTCCAGTGTTCTTGCCTGGAGAATCCCACGGGCGGGGGAGCCTGATGGGCTGCCATCTATGGGGTCGCACAGAATTGGACACGACTGAAGTGACTTAGCATAAATAAATGATGGCCTCAGGCACTTTTTTTTTTAAGGCAAGCAATTTTGAAAGAAAATTTTAACACTTTGTAAAAAACTTTTAAAGAGAACTTAACGTGGTTCATAGGGGCATCTGGTGGGTTTAATATGATGAAGGGTGAGGCCACAGTGCACCCTGTATGTGGGGAAACCCACCAGCGCCATCTCTTGGCCTCAGTGAGACCATGCAGTGGGGGTTGAGTTTATCATAAGGATAATGGTGAAAGTAGGGCTTCCCTGGTGGCTCAGAAGATAAAGAATCTGCCTGCAATGTAGGAGTCGTGGGTTTGATCCCTGGGTCGGGAAGATCCCCTAGAGAAGGAAATGGCTACCCTCTCCAGTATTCTTTCCAGGAGAATCCCATGGACAGAGGAGCCTGTTGGGCAACAGTCCACTGTGTCCCAAAGAGTTGGACACAATTGAGTGACTAACACTTTCACTTTCAATGGTGAAGGTGTGCCTCTATGCTGCTCAGACAGACTCTCTTCCCTCTAGTTAAACTGAAAATTCTACTGTCATCAGACATCATTATAATTTAGATTGTGGAGGAGGAGTCTTCTGGGAAGATTCTGATGCATCAGAGTGGCAAAGATATATCATGCAGTTAATTAACCTCACAGAAAGATGAAAGAAAACTGCTCAGCAGCACCAACTTGACTTACGTTTTTATTTTTGTATTTGTGCTTTTGTCCTTGTTTGGCTTCTTCTCCGCAACCCACTACCATATGCTGTTGGGACTCAGCTGTAATTATACTACCCAGAGATGAAACACAAAGTGAGATAAAGCAAACAGAAACTACACCACCGCAGTTTGGGGCTCTGCTTTAAGGAATGTGCCTGCATTTAACATGAGACAGGACAACTTATTTCACATAGAACACTGATATTGAAATTTCACGTGTCTTTAGTGTGACTACAACTAATCCATGACCCATAAGTCTGAGCCTGTCTTGAAAAAAGCTTGATTTTGATCTATTTTTATTTTTAAAAAATAATCCTAACCACTACAACTGCACATTAGAAATACCCAGAGTACTTAAAAGTCCATTCCTCAGCTCCATCAGAACCAAACCAATCAGAAATTCTTAGGGTATTTTTTTTTTCATCTCTGTTCTCTCCATCTCTGCTCTCTATGCAAGTGATTCTAAAAATATGCTACCATATTGAAAGCCACTGAGTTATACTGTTTCTATATTTGAGGTAATAATATAACTGTGTATTTTCTATGCATGTTCTCATTTGGGATAGTTTTGATGATGAATCATTAATTAGCAATCATTCTTGTGTGGAATAGTTAGTGAAGGCAAACTATCCAGTTGATTTCAAGATCTAAACAACCTAAAGCTGCTGAATTTAAGCACTATTAGGTGAAATTTCAGTTCCTTTTTCTTTTTATATTTGTGTTGGTACAAGAGACTCCTGAAAGTTGTACTTAATTGTTCTGACTGAAGAAAAGTGTTTGGACAGAGAAATTCCTTTCATATTTTCAGTAGAGTGATTGATGTGGTATTTCTACAGGTCTACTCTACTTTATTTTTTTTTCTTATTTTTTTTATTTTAAAATCTTTAATTCTTACATGTGTTCCCAAACATGAACCCCCCTCCCACCTCCCTTCCCATAACATCTCTGTGGGTCATCCCCATGCACCAGCCCCAAGCATGCTGTATCCTGCGTCAGACATAGACTGGTGATTCAATTCTTACATGATAGTATACATGATAGAATGCCATTCTCCCAAATCATCCCACCCTCTCCCTCTCCCTCTGAGTCCAAAAGTCCATTATACACAGCTGTGTCTTTTTTCCTGTCTTGCATACAGGGTCGTCATTGCCATCTTTCTAAATTCCATATGTATGTGTTAGTATACTGTATTGGTGTTTTTCTTTTTGGCTTACTTCACTCTGTATAATCGGCTCCAGTTTCATCCATCTCATCAGAACTGATTCAAATGTATTCTTTTTAATGGCTGAGTAATACTCCATTGTGTATATGTACCACCGCTTTCTTATCCATTCATCTGCTGATGGACATCTAGGTTGTTTCCATGTCCTGGCTATTATAAACAGTGCTGCGATGAACATTGGGGTACATGTGTCTCTTTCCATTCTGGTTTCCTCAGTGTGTATGCCCAGCAGTGGGATTGCTGGGTCATAAGGCAGCTCTATTTGCAATTTTTTAAGGAATCTCCACACTGTTCTCCATAGTGGCTGTACTAGTTTGCATTCCCACCAACAGTGTAGGAGGGTTCCCTTTTCTCCACACCCTCTCCAGCATTTATTGCTTGCAGATTTTTGGATCGCAGCCATTCTGACTGGTGTGAAGTGGTACCTCATTGTGGTTTTGATTTGCATTTCTCTAATAATGAGTGATGTTGAGCATCTTTTCATGTGTTTGTTAGCCATCCGTATGTCTTCTTTGGAGAAATGTCTATTTAGTTCTTTGGCCTATTTTTTGATTGGGTCGTTTATTTTTCTGGAATTGAGCTGCATAAGTTGCTTGTATATTTTTGAGATTAGTTGTTTGTCAGTTGCTTCATTTGCTATTATTTTCTCCCATTCAGAAGGCTGTCTTTTCACCTTGCTTATATTTTCCTTTGTTGTGCAGAAGCTTTTAATTTTAATTAGATCCCATTTATTTTTGCTTTTATTTCCAGTATGCTGGGAGGTGGATCATAGAGGATCCTGCTGTGATTTATGTCGGAGAGTGTTTTGCCTATGTTCTCCTCTAGGAGTTTTATAGTTTCTGGTCTTACCTTTAGATCTTTAATCCATTTTGAGTTTATTTTTGTGTGCGGTGTTAGAAAGTGATCTAGTTTCATTCTTTTACAAGTGGTTGTACAGGTCTACTCTACTTTAAAATAAGCCAATAGAAGTTACTTAGCAAATAGATTAGAAGGTGGTAATTTACAACTACCCAAAGATTTAATTTGGCAGCCAATCACCAGGAATTCCATTTTTTCTTAAGTCTTGATGACAAATAAGGTATGTTTAATACTCCAGTTTCCACTTACTTATTTTGGATTCAGAGAAACTGTACCAAAATTTGTTGTCTATTAAACAGAGAATGATTATACTAAATTTTGATTAAATATAGCCAGTGACTGTTATGAAGAGTGGAAGGTCACATCTTGAAGAAAATTTCTGCTTTACGAAAGATGAGGTACAGAGGGAAAATAGGCACATGAAAATATTTAACACTTCACAGTTTAGCTCAGTTGCCAAAGAATCTGCCTGCAATGCAGGAGACCCTGGTTCGATTCCTGGGTCAGGAAGATCTGCTGGAGAAGGGGTAGGCTACCCACTCCAGTATTCTTGGGCTTCCCTTGTGGCTCAGCTGGTAAAGAATACACCTGGAATGTGGAAGACCTGGGTTCAATTCCTGGGTTGGGAAGATCACCTGGAGAAGGCAAAGGCTACCCACTTCAGTATTCTGGCCTGGAGAATTCCACGGACAGTCCATGGGGTTGCAAAGAGTTGGACTGAACGACTTTCACTCATATATATCATTTAGTTCAGTTCAGTTCAGTCGCTCAGTCATGTCCGACTCTTTGCGACTCCATGAATTGCAGCACGCCAGGCCTCCCTGTCCACCACCATCTCCCGGAGTTCACTCAAACTCACGACCATTGAGTCAGTGATGCCATCCAGCCATCTCATCCTCTGTTGTCCCCTTCTCCTCCTGCCCCCAATCCCTCCCAGCATGAGTCTTTTCCAGTGAGTCAGCTCTTCACATGAGGTGGCCAAAGTACTGGAGTTTCAGCTTTAGCATCATTCCTTCCAAAGAACACCCAGGGCTGATCTCCCTTAGAATGGACTGATTGGATTTCCTTTCAGTTCAAGGGACTCTCAAAAGTCTTCTCCAATACCACATTAGGAAAATGCAAATAAAAACAACAGTGAGATATCACTACATACCCACTAGAATGGCCAAAATCTGGAACACTGATGGCACCAAATGTTGATGAGGCTGTGGAGCAACAGGAACTCTCATTCATTGCTGGTGGGAACACAAAACAGTACAGCTACATTGAAGACAGTTTGGTGGTTTCCTATAAACCTAAACTTGCTCTTTATCATATGATCCAACAATTTTTCTCTTTGGTATTAACCCAGAACAGTGGAAAACATGTTGTTGTTCAGTCGCACAATCATGCCCAACTGTTTGCAACCCCATGGACTGTAGTACACCAGGCTTCCCTGTCCCTCACCATCTCCTGAAGTATGCCTAAGTTCATGTCCATTGCAATGGTGATGCCATCCAACCATCTCATTCTCTGATGCCCTCTTCTCCTTCTGTCCTCAGTCTTTGCCAGCATCAGGGTCCTTTCCAATGAGTGGACTGTTTGCATCAGATGACCAAAATATGGGAGCTTCAGCTTCATCATCAGTCCTTCCAATGAGTATTCGGGGTTGACTTCTCCTAAGATTGACTGGTTTGATCTCCTTGCTGTCCAGGAGACTTTCAGGAGTCTCTCCAGCATCAGAGTTCTAAGGAATCAATTATTTGTCGTTCTGCCTTCTTTATGGTCCAGTTCTCACAACCATATGTGGTCACTGGGAAGACCACAGCCCGGACCACAGCCTACACAGACCTTTTTCAGCAGAGAATTGTCTCTGCTTTTCAATACACTGTTGGCAGTGTTAATATTAGCAACACATTTGTGGTAGATTCTAAAAATGGCCACAAATTCTTCTCCTGCCTATACCTAGGTTTTGTCATAGCTTTCCTGGAAGGAAACAACCAACTTCTCATTTCATGGCTGCAATCACCATCCACAGTGCTTTTAGAGCCCAAGAGGAGGAAATCTGTCAGCACTTCCACCTTTCCCCCTTCTATTTGCCATGATGTAATGGGGCCAGATGCCATGATCCTAGTTTTTTAATATTTAGTTTAAGCTGGCTCCTTCACTCTCCTTTACCCTCATCAAGAGGCTCTTTATTTCCTCTTCTCTTTCTACCATTAGAGTGGTATCACCTGCATATTTGAGGTTATTGATGTTTCTCCTGCCTATCTTGATTCCAGCTTTTAACTTACCCAGACCAGCATTTCTTTTTTTAAAAAAAATTAATTCATATATTTATTTTTGGTTGTGCGGGGTCTTTGCTTTACGATGGCTTTTTCTCCAGTTGTGCTGAGTGGGGGCTTCTCTCTAGTTGTGGTGCAAGGGCTTCTCATTGTGGTGGCTTCTCTTGTTGCAGAGCATGGGCTTTTGAGCTTGCAGGCTTCAGAAGCACTTGGGCTCAGTAGTTGTGGCACACGGGCTTAGTTGCACTGCAGCATGTGGAATCTTCCCAGACTAGGGATTGAACTCGTGTCCCCTGCATTGGCAGGCAGATTCTTAACCACTGGACCACCAGGGAAGTCCTCAGAATTTCTCATGAAAACTTATGTCCACACAAAATCCCGAGCACTGATGTTATAACAGCTTTATTCATTATTGCCCAAATTTAAAAGCAATCAAGGTGTCCTTTAGTAAGTGAATGAATAAATAAGTGATGATACATTCAGACAATGGATTATTATTCTCTTCTAAAAGGAATTGAGCTGTCAAGCCATGAAAAGACATAAAGGAAACTTAAATGCACACTAATAATTGAAAGAAGCCAATCTGAAAAGGCCATATATGGTATGATTCCAACCACATGACATTCTGAAAAAGGCAAAACTATGGAAATGATAGAAAAAAAATTCAGTGGTTGCCAGGGGAAGGGGAGGAAAAGGATGACTAGGTAGAGCACAAAGGATTTTTAAGACTGAAATATTCTGTATAATATTGTAATGATATTATTATTGTTTTGTTGTATTAATTGCTCAGTCATGTTTGACTCTTTGTGACCCCATGGACTGTAGCCTGCCAGGCTCCTCTGTTCATAGAATAGAGGCAAGAATACTGGAGCGGGTAGCTATTCCCTTCTCCAGAGGATCTTCCTGACCCAGGGATCGATCCCAGGTCTCCTGCATTGCAGGCAGATTCTTTACCATCTGAACCATCAGGGAAGCCCATATATCATTATACATTTGTACAAACTCAGAGAATATACTGTACCAAGACCAAACTCTAAGGTCAACTATAGGCTCTGGGTACTGATGATATCTCAATGCAGGCTCCTCTTTGGTGACAAATGTATCACTCTGGTGAATGATGTTGATAACGGATAATGCATGTGTTGGGGCAATGGGTAGATGAGAAATCTCTGTACCTTTCTCTCAAATTGGTTTTGAATCTAAAACTACTCTAAAAAATAGTCTTTATAAAACCTAGTCTTTGTTAATTGTGAATAGGAAATAATGCTGCTAACTCCTGATACTTCTTCAAGTTCTTGATAAGAACTGTCTTGTTTGGCTTCCCAGGTGGCACTAGTGGTAAGGAACCCTCTTGCCAATGCAGGTAGATGTAAAAGACCCAGGTTCAATCCCTGGCTGGGAAGATCCCTGCAGAAGAGAATGACAACCCACTCCAGTATTCGTACCTGGAGAATCCCACAGATAGAGGAGCCTGGTGGGCTACAATCCGTTTTGCCGCAAAGAGTTGGACATGACTAAAGTGACTTAGCATGCACACATGGCATGCACGCACACTGCTTTGTTTTAGACAAGAAAAACTGAATTTTAATTTTCACGTATCTACAATCTCCCAAGTGCAAACAATGTAACTAGTTTTAAAAATGGGCTTATTCCACTGTTTGCTCTAACACTGTGAGCAGTAGTCAAATGAAATAGATTAGACCTTAAAATTCAGGTCTAAGCCTTCTTTTAAACAATTTCTTGTGGAGTTCTACCTCTTAGCACTGAGATTTCAATTTATAGCAATGAAAGGATGTAACTAAATTTATAAAACTTCAATTCACATACACTTGCTTTGGAGCGTGACACTTCTCAGAAAGTGAAGTACATCTCTACAACTGGGCCAAAACTGAGGGCTAAAGCTAAAGGTATTATCTGCTTTTTAGGACAGAAAAGAAACTTATAGGCAAGATATTTTTCCCATTTAGAGAATGTATGCTTCCCTCCTCCCTTTCCTCCCCCCCCTTTTTTTTTTGCCTGAGGGGCCTTAGCATCATCAAGGTATATATTTGATCAAAACTTCTACTGTGAGAGCCTTTGTTCTAAGCTAGAGTACTTTTTAAAAGCAAATGCCCAAAGCCTCTGTATCTCAAAGTTAAAAATAAAGTTGCTAAACTATTTAAGGTTATATGTCATCTTGGGCTGTGAACTAAAAATAAAATAATGATGGGTATCATGACTTCTCTGGAAGAATAAAGATGGAAACTGAACTCAGAATGAAAACTTGGTAAGCATTAATATCATAAAAAGGACATGAAGAAACTGGCTAGTCTGAAACATGGAAGGCAAGTGCTTTGCGATCTTAACAAAAGCAGATGAGATGCAAAAGAGTGTGTGCTGTATTGAATGGAGTTAGACACTAAAACCCAACTTTCACAGACAGAAAGTGAAAAGTGAAAGTGTTGGTCTTTAGTCATATCTGATTTTTTGTGATCCCAAGGACTTTAGCCCGTCAGGCTCCTCTGCCCATGGAATTCTCCAGGCAAGAATAGTAGGGTGGGTTGCCATTCCCTTTTCCAGGGCATCTTCCCAACCCAGGGATCCAACCCAAATCTCCTGCATTGCAGGCAGATTCTTTACTGTCTGAGCCACCAAGGACTAGCTGTAAAATTTATAGGGTCTACTGCGAATTGAAAATGTGGACCCTCTTGTTAAAATATTATTAAAATTTCAAGGTGGTGACAAGATAACCCAGAACTAAGTGCAAGGGTGTCTTACATGTGTGTCCCTGTGTGACTACACAGTGGCAGGTTGATGAAGCCAGCCCTGCCTGCAGAAGAGGTAACCAGGCTAGGCATAAATAGTTTTGGTTGAACTAGGGAGTTTCTGTTGCAGAATGCTATAAGCTGTTGGGAATTTTGCTGGTCTATAAGTCTTTAGGGATTTGCAGAACGAGCCATTAGCAGTTTACCTCCAAATGGAAGTAACCTCTGAGACTTTTGTGGCATAGGACA
Organism: Budorcas taxicolor; assembly: GCF_023091745.1. Taxonomy (NCBI): domain Eukaryota; kingdom Metazoa; phylum Chordata; class Mammalia; order Artiodactyla; family Bovidae; genus Budorcas; species Budorcas taxicolor. The sequence continues at coordinate 26,811,689 of NC_068931.1, forward strand.
GTGATATTTGCTTAGTATTGTTTAGGATGAAACTGATACTGATGGTATTGTGGGATGAATTGAAATAGATGAAAGACTGAGGACAGAATAGTAAATAGTGAGGCTATTTCAATAGTCCAGGAATAATGTGGGAAAGAATTGAATCAGTACCTACTCTGTCAGAAAAAACAAAAGTTATACATGATGAGAAAAAATTGGGACCATCATACATTGCTGCTGGGAATGTAAAATGGTGCAGCTGCATTTCTGAAAATGTTAAATACTGAGTTACCACATGATCCAGCAATTCCACTCCTAGGGGTAGGTCTAAGAGAAGTGAAACATACATTTACATGTAAAATATCTCATACATGAATGTGCATAATAGCACTATTCATAATAGCTCCAAAGTGGAAACAGCACAGAGATCCATCACTGTTGAATAACAAAACAAAATGTGGTGTATCATACAATGGAATATTATTCAGCATGAAAATGAATGAAATGCTGATACCTGCTACAATGAGAATGAACTTTGAAAACACTGCCCTAAGTGATAAAAACCAGACACAAAAGGGCATATATTGTATGATTTCATTTGTATGAAATGCTCAGAATAGGCAAATTCATAGAGACAGAAAGGAAATTGGTGTTTGCTAGGGGCTGGGAGGAATAGGGACTGGAGATTAGCTAAGGATACATGCTTTCTTCTGGTGGTGATCTAATTGTGACATTAGATAGCGGTGATAGTTGCAGAATTCTGAATATACTAAATATTGCTGAATTGTTTGCTTTAAAAAGGTGACTCTTATGTGAATTGTGTCTCAGGAAAGTTGTTATTTAAAAATTTGAATATATAAGTAAAAATATATTGTACACTTCAAATATATGTAACTTATTATGAAATTAAAAGATGCTTACTCCTTGGAAGAAAAGTTATGACCAATCTAGATAGCATATTCAAAAGCAGAGACATTACTTTGCCAACAAAGTCTGTCTAGTCAAGGCTATGGTTTTTCCAGTGGTCATGAATGGATGTGAGAGTTGGACTGTGAAGAAAGCTGAGCGCCGAAGAATTGATGCTTTTGAACTGTGGTTTTGGAGAAGACTCTTGAGAGTCCCTTAGACTGCAAGGAGATCAAACCAGTCCATTCTAAAGGAGATCAGCCCTGGGTGTTCTTTGGAAGGAATGATGCGTTTTAGCATCATGAAACTCCAGTACTTTGGCTACCTCATGAGAAGAGTTGACTCATTGGAAAAGACTCTGATGCTGGGAGGGATTGGGGGCAGGAGGAGAAGGGGACGACAGAGGATGAGATGGCTGGATGGCATCACTGACTCAATGGTCATGAGTTTGAGTGAACTCCGGGAGTTGGTGATGGACAGGGAGACCTGGCGTGCTGCGATTCATGGGGTCGCAAAGAGTCCGACATGACTGACCGACTGAACTGAACTGAGACTGTGGGCCTGCCAGGCTTCTCTGTCAGGGAGGGAGGGGGGTGCTTTCCAGGCAAGAATACTAGAGTGTATTGACCAGTACTGGTTGCCATACCCTTCTAGGGCACTATATTTCCTGCTGCCCTAGCTGCCAACTCCCCTGAGTACCTGGCGCTGCCAGAACCCATGCAACCCAAACAGCCTCACCAACTCCACACCTGGCCCTCTCAAGGGCAAACCCAAGTCCTCCAGGGCAGCCTCAGGAGCAAACCCCAATGGACCACCCACATGCAGAGGTGGAAATAAAACCATAATTGAAGCACAGGGGCAGTGTGGTTAAGGAAGAAGAATCAAAATCTTCCCCCCAGCTGTACAAGCTGCAGACTAGATCCACATGATCAACTAGGCAGACTCTGTGTCTATGGAATATATAAAAGGTCACTGAGAGCTCTCACAGAAGAAAACACACTGGTTCTGATAGTTGTGGACATTGGAGGAAAGAACACACAGGAAAAGGACCAAATTAGAATCTCAGCTGCCCTCACAGCAGGTCCAGAGAGGAGCACAGTGTTGGAGGGCATCCTGGGGCGGTGAGGTGGACTGTGACTCCCAGCGAGGGAAAGGACTCTGACAGCAATGACTCAAGAAAAACATTTATTATGCTTATGGTTTGACTTGTTCTGTAGATTCTTTTGGATTTTTTTCTTTCTTTTTTCCTTCTCTCGCCCTGCCTCCCCCCTCCCCCCATTGTGCTTGTCAATTTTATTGGCAATATGAAATCTACTTAAGATTTTGAGCCTTTTTTTCTTTTCTCAGTCACATTTTTTATTGTTGTTATAAACCTCTGCCTGTATATTGGGCTGTTGCAGTTCTGTGGAGTTTTCCTTTTTTTTTCTTTCTTCTTTAAAAAATTTTTAAACCAATTATTATTTTTTCTAGATTTATTCCCTTGTTTGCTTTTCCTACTGTTCTTTTCCCCTTGCAGTTTTTGTTGGACTGTTTTGATTTTGCTTATGGGTGTATATATATACGTGTATATTCAGTCACACTTTTTAGTGTTGTTATAAACCTCTGCCTCTATGTTGGGTTTTTGCAGTTTTGTGGAGTTTTCCTCCCCCCCCCCCCCCCCCGCCCTTTTTTCCTTTCTTCTTCCATTCTTTTTCTTTTTCCTTTCTCTTTTTTATAATTTAAAATTTTAAGACTTATTATATTTTTCTACATTTGTTCCTTTGTTTGCCTTTCCTATTGTTCTTTTCCCCTTGCAGTTAAACTTTAATGTATATAAATCTTCATCTACCTCTATTTAACTTTACATATCTATTCTTTCTTTCCTTTCGCTCAACATATTTGTTAGCTTTGTTTTCATTGCTTTATTCCCCACTTGGCACCTTGCTTTAGTTTTGTTTTCCAGTTTGTGCATTAGTTAGTTTTATTCTTAAGTGTTAAATATAATTTTTGATTTGCTTTGCTTGCTGGGTCAATGAAAAAGAGAGAAGAATCAAACCAACAAAACTAGAAATGAAAAAAGAGAGGTTACAACAGACAATGCAGAAATACAAAAGATTATAAGAGACTATTATGAAGAACTATATGGCAATAAAATGGATAGCCTAGAAGAAATGGACAGATTCTTAGAACAGTTCAATCCTCCAAGACTGAACCAGGAGGAAATAGAAATTATGAACAACCCAATTATAAGCACTGAAGCTGTGATCAAAAATCTCCCAAAAAACAAAAGCCCAGGACCAGATGGTTTCATAGGAGAATTCTATGAAACATTTAGAGAAGAGCTAATGCCTATCCTTCTAAAACTCTTTCAAAGAATTGCAGAGGAAGGAACACTTCCAAACTCATTCTATGAGGCCACCATCACCCTGATACCAAAACCAGACAAAGACAACACAAAAAAAGAAAACAGCAGGCCAATATCACTGATGAACATAGATGCAAAAATCCTCAACAAAATTTTAGCAAACAGAATTCAGCAACACATCAAAAAGCTCATACACTATGATCAATTTGGGTTTATTCTAGGATTGCAAGGATTCTTCAATATATGCAAATCAATCAATGTGATATACCATATTAACAAATTGAAAGATAAAAACCATATGATAATCTCAATGGATGCAGAAAAAGCCTTTAACAAAATTCAGCACCCATTTATGATTAAAACTCTCTAAAAAATGGGCATAGAAGGAACCTACCTCAACATAGTAAAGGCCATACATAATAAGCTTACAGCAAACATTATCCTCAATGTGAAAAACTGAAAGCACTACCCCTAAGATCAGGAACAAGAAAGGGTGTCCACTTTCACCACTATTATTCAACATAGTTCTGGAAGTCCTAGCTACAGCAATCAGAGAAGAAAAAGAAATAAAAGGAATCTGAATCAGAAAAGAAGAAGTTAAGCTCTCATTGTTTGTAGATGACATGATACTGTACATAGAAAACCCTAAAAATAGTATCAGAAAATTACTAGAGCTAATCAGTGAATTAAGCAAAGTTGCAGGATACAAAGTCAATCACAAATCACACACATTTCTATATACTAACAATGAAAAATCAGAAAGAGAAATTGAGTCAATCCCATTCACCATTGCAACAAAAAGAATTAAATATCTAGGAATAAACTTACCAAAGGAGAGAAAAGAACTGTACACAGAAAATTATAAGACACTGATGGAAGAACTCAAAGATAGCATAGACAGATGGAGAGATATTCCATGTTCCCAGATAGGAAGAATCAATATTGTGAAAATGACTATGCTACCAAATGCAATCAACAGATTCAATGTGATCCCTATCAAATTACCAATGGCAATTTTCACAAAACTAGAACAAAAAATTTCATTATTCATATATATGTATATATATATATATATATAAAGTCACTCAGTCATGTCCAACTCTTTGCTACCCCGTGGACTATACAGTCCATGGAATTCTCCAGGCCAGAAAACTGGAGTGGGTAGGCTTTCCCTTCTCCAGGGGATCTTCCCAACCCAGGGATCGAACCCAAGTCTCCATAATTCATATGGAAACACAGAAGATCCAGATTAGCCAAAGCAGTCTTGAGAAAGAAGAATGGAGCTGGAGGAATCAACTTTCCTGACTTCAGATTATACTACAAAGCTACAGTCATCAAGACAGTGTGGTACTGGCACAAAAACAGAAATATAGACCAATGGAACAAGATAGAAAGCCCAGAAATAAACCTATGCACCTATGGGTACTTATTTTTGACAAAGGAGGCAAGAATATACAGTGGGACAAAGACAGCCTCTTCAATAAATGGTGCTAGGAAAACTGGACAGCTACAAGTAAAAGAATGAAAGTAGAACATTTCCTAACATCATACACAAAGATAAACTCGAAATGGATTAAAGACCTAAATGTAAGACCAGAAACTAAAACTCTTAGAGGAAAACATAGGCAGAAAACTCGATGACATAAATCAAAGCAAGATCCTCTATGACTCACCTCCTAGAGTAATAGAAATAAAGACAAGAATAAACAAGTGGGACCTGATTAAATTTAAAAGCTTTTGCACAGCAAAAGAAATTATAAGCAAGGTGAAAAGACAACCCTCAGAATGGGGGAAAATAACAGCAAATGAAGCAACTGACAAAGGATTAATTTCCAAAATATACAAGCAGCTCATACAATTCAATGCCAAAAAAACAAACAACCCAGTCAAAAAGTGGGGAAAAGATATAAACAGACATTTCTCCAAAGAAGACATACAGATGGTTAACAAACACATGAAAAGATGCTCAACATTGCTCATTATTAGAGAAATGCAAATCAAAACCACAGTGAGATATCACCTCACACTGGTCATAATGGCCATCATTAAAAAGTCTACAAAGAATAAATGCTGGAGAGGGCATGGAGAAAAGGGAACACTCTTGTACTGTTTGTGGGAATATAAATTGATACAGCCACTTTGGAAGATGGTATGGAGATTCCTTAAAAAATTAGGAATAAAACCACAATATGACCCAGCAATCCCACTCCTAGGCATACACCCTTAGCAAACCAAATAGAAAAAGACACATGTATCCTATTGTTCATCGAAGCACTAATTATAATACCTAGAACATGGAAGCAACCGAGATGTCATTGACAGATGAATGGATAAAGAAGTGTGGTATATATACACAATGGAATATTACTCAGCCATAAAAAGAACACATCTGAGTCAGTTCTGATGAGGTGGATGAACCTAGAACCTATTATACAAAGTGAAGTGAGTTAGAAAGAGAAAGATAAATATTGTATTCTAAAGCATACATATGGAATCTAGAAAAATGGTACTGAAGAATTTATTTACAGGGCAACAATGGAGAAACGTTCATAGAGAATAGACTTATGGACACGGGGAGAGGGGAGGAGAAGGTGAGATGGGAAGAGTAACATGGAAACTTACATTACCATGTGTAAAACAGATAGCCAATGGGAGTTTGCTGTATGACTCAGGGAACTCAAACAGGGGCTCTGTATCAACCTAGAGAGGTGGGATGGGAAGGGAGATGGGAGGGAGGTTCAAAAGGGAGGGGATATATGTATACCTATAGCTGATTCATGTTGAGGTTTGACATAAAACAAAATTCTGTAAAGCAATTGTCCTTCAATAAAAAATATAAATTAAACAAACAAACAAACATAAATTATTTGTTGAATGAAGGAATAAAAGGTGAGGGATCTGGACTAAGGCAGGGTATTACATTTGTTTTTTTGGCTAGTTAGAGGTTCCAGGGGGTCATCTATTGACAAGTATCAGTCAAGCACTGGGAGATGGAACACTGGAGTGTGAAGGAGGGTGATGGGATAGAGACCACAGTTTCAGGGTCATTCCCCTATACTGCAAGGTATCACATTACCAAGAAAAATAATCTCAAGAAAAGATAGAGTACAGACGTAGAGGACTGGAATTTGGGGAGAACCGTATGTTCTGGAATGTTAGGAAAAACAGAAGTGAGATAAGAGGTAAGAATGGATCGGTTAGGTAAGGGGAGATGCTTGACAGAAATAGTCACCCAGAAACTCAGAGGGGGAAAGAGATATTTCAGAGGCTCAATTTTGCTTCGTGTCAATACTCTGATCATGAAGTTATTAGTCACCTGCAGAATGAAATTGTTTTACAGAGGAGGAGGCAGCTATACTGTGTGGACACATAACTAATTAATTGATTTTTACTAAACCTTATTTTGGCTAAAACATTGAGAGTTAAAAACTCTTTTTCAAATAGTTATTATATAGGAAGTTCTGAAACAGAAATCATGCTGTGTTCAATCTGTCGAGATGTTTTGATCACCCAAGCACAGAGACACTCAGGAGAGCAATGCATCATTAAAAAAAAAGTCAGATTAATTTCTTCATGGCTTAGGCTGAAAAATCAAACACAAAATATTTGACTACCTGCTTTTTTTTTTTTGAGTTCAGAATAGCAGAAAAAAAATGTATGTATCTTATGCATTCTTGAAAGGAAAAAGATAAACAAACACTTTAATTCAAACAACAGATATTTCCCCCATTTAATCTTTGCTGTTATTTTTTGATTTACAATAAATGGCTCAATAAAAGTGAAATATGATTTTCACCATCATGCTGTGGTTTTCTTCTGATGTTCAGGAAGCCTTGTGTTGCATACAAGTTATTTAACTGTCCCCTAAGGTCTATTGGCATTAGGTAGATATATCTTGATTGATAACTGTTTCTATGCAACACTAAGCCTTCTTGTGTGTTGCCTATTTCTACTAAATGAAAGCAAGTCCCTCCAGACCTTGAGGCAAAATTTAAATCACTATTTTACCTCATGCTGTACTATCTCTCCTCTCAGGGATCTAATCTTGTGACAGCAAATGCTCTTTTTCTTTCACAAAGTGATCAAGAAAGTTTAATTGCTTCAAAATAATGCAATTGAATTTATACTTTTATTGTCTAATTTCCAGTTTTGGCAGTGGATGGGCAAAACTGGTAGTTGAAGCACTTGTTATATATGTCACCTTCATCTGAGGGCTTATATGTGGTTTTATAGTTTTGTTCTTTAAACTACAATACACCAGCATGTTCTGTCACAGTGCCATTAAACAAAAGATGTAAGAATGGGCATTCTTTAAAGGCTCTTTAATTTATTCTGATTATATTATATCCTCCATTTTTTTCATTTCAGACCCATTAGGGGCAGTAGAACACAATTCACAAGACTGCATTATAAAGATACTGCCTTTTTCATAGAACCATTTAGTTCAACATGATTTGTCTGAAAGATGAATATTTCAGAAAGAGATTTCAATAGAAATCAATGTGTGTCAAATGTAATGTGTAGGAAAGAAAATAGCATTTGTCAAAAAGAATACTTAAAAAGCAGAATGTAAAGAATTAATGGCTTCCCTGGTAGCTCAGATGGTGAAGAATCTGCCTGCAATGCAGGAGACCTAAGTTTGATCCCTGGGTCAGGAAGATCCCCTGGAGAAGGAAATGGCAACCCACTCAGGTATTCTTGCCTGAAGTATCCCAGAAATAATATGTTTACTTACTAGTAATATAAGATAATCTATTTTTAAAATTAAAGTGCTGACGTTTATTTTCATTTTGTCAACTGCTGTTTCTTTTCAGTGTCATATAGAGTTATCACAATTACTTTAGTATGATATTATTACTTGATTTCTGTAAGAGAATGTACTTGACTTGCTGGTTCAAACTGAGACTTGACAGTTCAGTTTCTAAAAGCTAAAATGGCAGGAATCTGCAAAAAGGGAATTCACTCTAATATGCTATTTCCCTAGATCTGAACATTTATTTCTAGCCATATTGTTGGTAGATGTTTCCTTCACAACTGCTGAGGTAAAGGGAAGTGCAAGGTACTTTGAGTTAGAGCTGTGACTAACACCTGGCCTTGAGAGTTTTCAAAGGTTGGACTTTGGGTTAAAAGATACACAAAACATTCTTATTGTAAAGCTACTAGCAGTTTTCTATCTTTGAAGCAGTGCTCTGAACACACCTATCTTGCTAATGGTTTTTACAATGGAAAGACCAAAGCAATGGACTATTTCTTTAAGCAGAAATATATTTAAAAGTTCATAAGCAATGTGAATTAAAGGGTTAACTCAGCAGGCCTAGGTTGTCCAAACTCTGAACATTTCAAATGTTGTCAGCCTAGTCCTTGTCTAGTTCCTGGAAGATAACTTTAGAGCCCTTGGAATATCCAGTCTAATAAGAGTTTGGACTAGATAGTTTATGGTGATAATTGGTTTATGGTGAATGCCTGTTTTATTTGCCTGTGATCTAAGGTTGTGCTATATCAGTTTAACTTCTGGGGATGCTGGAGACTAAATAGTCAAGGTCAGTCATGCAGAAGCTCCACATCTCTGTGACTGAGCCTCAGTTAGGAGAAAAAAAAAAAAAAGAAAAAGGACCCAAGGCTTGATGAGCTTCCCTTGATGAGCAACACTTTGAATGTCTTGTCATACATGGCACTGGGAGAATTAAGTTCTGTCTGTGTGATTACACTGAGAGAAGACAACTGGAATCTTGAGTCTGGCTTCTGGATTCCACTATGTATCTTTTCCACTGTGTATCTTTTCCTTTTGCAGATTCTAATCTATATCTTTTTTTGCAATGAACTCTAACCTTGAGTAAAACAGCTTTTCTGAGTTCTGTGAAGCCCAGCATGTTATCAGACCTGATGGTGGTCTTGGGGACCCCCGTCATAAGCAGAAATTGAGATGTGTGAGAAGTTCCAACTCTAAGTAAATTACCCTGGGTAACAATGCATAACATTTTTGTGTTGTAAGCAGAATTGCATCTCTATATTGTGTTTCCTCTTGAGAAAAGTATCTTTTTCAAAATAGATTTTAATTATAGTGTGATTGCAAATTGTTGCTTGCTTTTTTGGAGATACATACACATATATATATTTAAGATGCAGCTTGGAAGAGCTTGGAAGTGAGATTTACAAACTGCAGGAAGGATATGAGTTATGTTCTTTATTTTTAGGGAGAAACCCCAACTCTCTGTGAGACTCTAGGAGGACTGTAGTGTTGATGAGGACATCTGTAGTCATTTAAAGTTAAATAATCCATATATTGAGACATGTAACAGGAAAAATTTGTCTTTTGATATTTCAGAAGGATGAAATATGATAAAATCACCCCTCTGCTATTGCTTCCCTTTTACAGATACTGGGCTCTTTCAATGGTATAATATTATTCTCCCAAGGTCATAGATTAAAGTCATAGGTGGAGGATGAAAATTGTTAGTTGATCAGTCATGATTGACTCTTTGCAACCCCATGGACTGTAGCCGGTCAGGCTCCTCTGTCCATAGAATTCTCCAGGCAAGAATACTGGAGTGGGTAGCCATTCCCTTCTCCAGGGGCTCTTCCTGATGTAGGGATTGAATGCAGGTCTTCCACATGCAGGCTGATTCTTAACCGTCTGAGCCACCAGGGAAGTGTACCATTTCAATTGCAATCATGGTGGAAAAAGGCAAGTCCTATGACAGTAAGTAAACCTTGGAACCACAAATTTTCCTTTGTTTGGTTTAGATTCTAGAACATCTAGATAAACTTGGAATGTCCTGGCTGCAGGGGAAAGATAGTGTAGAAGGAAGCCAACAGGAGGAAGCCTGCGTGCGGTAGAGAAGCAAGTGTACAGACAACATCTGAGGATTGTCAACAATCTTCAGCTCTGGGAGCTACGTTTCTAAGATCCAATTGTAAAAGATTCTAAGGGTAATTTTCTTTGCTGCTCTCCTCGAGTTCTTTGTAAAATATTAAAAATAATACAATCTGCTTTTCTTGGTGCTGTGGGAAATTAAAGAACTGCACTTAGTATTTTCTATTTATCCCTCCAGATCTCCTTTCCATTCTTCCTCTCTATTCTGTGTTGCATGAAGCAGAACTATGAACAGTGATGCTTACTTGCTGTTTTCCATTTGTCTATATCCATGAGAGACTCTACTGGGAGATCAGAAGATGAGAAGAAATTAAGGTTAAAATTGTTATTGCCCTGGCTCCTTCCCTGCGTGAGGGCAACAGGTTGGTGGCATCTCTCTGGCTCTTTTCAAAGCCTTTCAGAGCCAGTTTTTTCCCAGATTCAGGTAACTATTCCTTCTCATTGTTCCTTTATACCCAAGGGTTGTTGCAGCTCCCCCTTTTACTAGTTCCGGTACTCATCATTCATGGTCAGTTTCCCTTTATTCCACCCATAACATTGTAATGGTCAATTACCCTCTTTGAGTGTGTGTGCTATGTCTACACCAGTACCTGAACGTCTTAGTAATGACCTGTGCAATTTTGGGTACTCTATGGAAAAAAGTATTAATATAAACACAGTGGAAGCATATTTTCACTATTATTTCTGCTCAGAATGCTTTCATTACATCTTCCTACCTTTCTAGAGAGGAGTGAGAGTTGGACCATAAAGAAGGCTGAGTACCAAGAATTGATGCTTTCGAATTGTCGTGCTGGAGAACACTCTTGAGAGTCCCTTAGACAGCAAGGTGATCAAGCCAGTCAATCCTAAAGGAAATCAACCCTGCATATTTATTGGAAGGACTGATGCTGAAGCTGAAGCTCTAATACTTTGGCCACTGTATGCAAAAAGCTCATTGGGAAAGAGCTGAGAACCTGATGCTGGGAAAGATTTAACACAAATGAAGAAGGGAGTGGTAGAGGATGAGATGGTAAGATAGCATCATTGACTTTATGGATTGAATTTGAGCAAACTCTGGGAGATAGTGGAATACAGAGGAGCCTGGAGTGCTGTAGTCCATAGGGTCACAAAGTGTTGGATATGACTTAGAGAATGAACAACAACATTCTTCCCAGTGCTGATCTAGTAAGTCCTCCAGACTCAGCCTGAGCGCCTTGTCTTGGGAAAGCATTTCTTATGCATTTCTCCATTTTCTTTCCCTTGTCCACTTATTTTCCCCCATTACTCAATTTTGCTATGTTCTTTTGTCTAAATACATACTTTGTCAGACCTGTATTGTAATTATTTGCCTGTTTTAAATAAACAGATTGTAAGCTCTTGGAGTACTATGTCTTCATATTTCTTAATTGCTTGAACTTTGGATAGTCTTTCTTTTGTTAGCATTTATTTTTTCTTTTGCTAATGAGGCAACCCATTGTTTCATAAAGAATCAAAGATTATCCTGAAATAAAATGATGAGGGACTATATTAGACTGGCAATTATGGAAATATTGATTGAAGAATCAGTATAAAAGTTATTGCAAGTGAAAACATGAAAAATGTGGTAAATTTATGAAAATACATGGTAAGTTCATGGGAATAAAAAAACAGTTAAAGATATAGGTAAAATGATGATGTTCTATTATATTTTTTCAAATACAATACTAGCAAGATATCATTGTACATGTAAACAGAAAACATGTCCAAATTATAGTCAGTCTTTAATTGTTGATTTTAACAAGAAATATATTATTTAATAGTATATTAAGTACAGTTACTATATTAATAAATTAAATTAATAGTATTTATTCTGCTTCATTGACTACGCTAAAGACTTTGACTGTGTGGATCACAATAAATTGTGGAAAATTCCTCAAGAGATGGGAATACCAGATCACCTAGCCTGTCTCCTGAAAAACCCATATGCAGGTCAAGAAGCAACAGTTAGAACTGGACATGGAATGGACTGGTACAAAATTAGGAAATGAGTACATCAAGGCTGTATGTTGTCACCCTGCTTATTTAACTTGTATGCACAGTACATCTTGCAAAATGTCAGGATGAATGAATCACAAGAGGGAATCAAGATGGCCAGGAGAAATATCAACAACCTCAGATATGCAGATGATAACACCTTAATGGCAGAAAGCAAAGAGGAATTAAAGAGCCTCTTAATGAAGATGAAAGAAGAGAGTGAAAGAGCTGACTTAAAACTCAATATTCAGAAAACTAAGATTATGGCATTCAGTCCCACCATTTTGCAGCAAATAGATAGAGAAAAAATGGAAACAGTGACAGACTTTATTTTTTTGGGCTCCAAAATCATTGCAGATGGTGACTACAGCCATGAAATTAAAAGACATGTACTCCTTGGAAGAAAAGCTATGATAAACCTAGACAACATATTAAAAAGCAGAGACATCACTTTGCCAACAAAGGTCCATATAGTCAAAGCTATGGTTTTTTCCAGTAGTCATGTATAGATGTGAGAGTTGGACCATAAAGAAAGCTGAGTGCAGAAGGATTGATGCTTTTGAACTGTGGGGCTGGACAATACTCTTGAAAGTCCCTTGGTCTGCAAGGAGATCAAACCAGTCATTCCGAAAGAAAATTAACCCTGAATATTCATTGGAAAGACTGATGCTGATGCTCCAATACTTCAGCCAACTGATGCGAAGAGTCGACTCGTTGGAAAAGACCCTGCAGGGAAAGATTGATGGCAGGAGGAGAAGGCGACAACAGAGGATAAGATGGTTGGATGGCATCATCGATTCAAGTGACATGAGTTTGAGCAAACTCCAGGAGATAGTGACGGACAGGTGAGTGTGGCATGCTGTAGTTCACAGGGTCAAAAAAAAGTTGGACATGACTGAGTGACTGAACAACAACAACAACCACTGGGCTCTGCTTTTATCATTGCTATACCTCAAGTTCTTGAAGTTCTGGCACATGGTACATTCTCAATGAATAACAGATGTTGAATGAACAAATGAGTGAATGGATAGTAGATATAACTATATTCATTGCTCTCATTAATTATTATAGATGAAGGAATTTGTTAATAGGTTGGAATACATGGTTGGCAAGGAAAAATTTATTTTCAAAGTGAAGAACAAGATTTTTAAAGTCATGTTCATCTATCTGTGATCTCTGTGAATGGCTTTAAGATTTAGTTCAGAAACTTCCAAAACAATCTCAAAATATGCACAAGGAATGGAGCACATGGAAGTGTCAACTCCCTCTAGATGAGTACATTTTCTGTTCGTCTTCCCTCCCCATATGGCTGCTAAATTTCCCTCCAGGACAATAAAAGTGTGAGTGATTTAAAGAATATGTGCATTGGAAACAGAAGATTTTATTCCTTTCCCACTCTAATACTTACTAGCTATGTGACCTAAGGCAAGACATTGGAATCTTGATCTCATTAACTGATAAAACTAGATCACGATGATCCATATATCACAAGTGGTGAGTATGAATGAATGAATGTGAATGTGAAGTCGCTCAGTTGTGTCCGACTCTTTGCGACCCCATGGACTGTAGCCTACCAGGCTCCTCTGTCCATGGGATTTTCCAGGCAAGAGTACTGGAGTGGATTGTCATTTCCTTCTCCAAAGGATCTTCCCAACCCAGGGACTGAACCCGGGTCTCCCGCATTGTAGACAGACGCTTTACCATCTGAGCCACCAGAGAATTATCCTGTATATATTGTTGGAAGTATAATTCCAACAACACAAGAGAAGACTCTACACGTGGACATCACCAGATGGTCAACACTAAAATCAGATTGATTATATTCTTTGCAGCCAAAGATGGAGAAGCTCTATACAGTCAGCAAACACAAGACTGGGAGCTGACTGTGGCTCAGATCATGAGCTCCTTATTGCCAAATTCAGACTTAGATTGAAGAAAGTAGGGAAACTCACTAGACCATTCAGGCATGACCTAAATCAAATCCCTTATGATTACACAGTGAAAGTGAGAAATAGATTTAAGGGACTAGATCTGATAGATAGAGTACCTGATGAACTATGGACGGAAGTTCGTGACATTGTACAGGAGACAGGTATCAAGACCATCCCCATGGAAAAGAAATGCAAAAAAGCAAAATGGCTGTCTGGGGAGGCCTTACAAATAGCTGTCAAAAGAAGAGAGGTGAAAAGCAAAGGAGAAAAGGAAAGATATAAGCATCTGAATGCAGAGTTCCAAAGAATAGCAAGAAGAGATAAGAAAGCCTTCCTCAGCAATCAATGCAAAGAAATAGAGGAAAAGAACAGAATGGGAAAGACTAGAGATCTCTTCAAGAAAATTAGAGATACCAAGGGAACATTTCATGCAAAGATGGGCTCGCTAAAGGACAGAAATGGTATGGACCTAACAGAAGCAGAAGATATGAAGAAGAGGTGACAAGAATACACAGAAGAACTGTACAAAAAAGATCTTCATGACCAAGATAATCATGATGGCATGATCACTCACCTAGAGCCAGACATCCCGGAATGTGAGGTCAAGTGGGCCTTAGAAAGCATCACTATGAACAAAGCTAGTGGAGGTGATGGAATTTCAGCTGAGCTATTTCAAATCCTGAAAGATGATGCTGTCAAAGTGCTGCACTCAATATGCCAGCAAATTTGGAAAACTCAGCAGTGGACATAGGACTGGAAAATGTCGGTTTTCATTCCAATCGCAAAGAAAGGCAATGCCAAAGAACGCTCAAACTACTGCACAGTTGCACTCATCTCACATGCTAGTAAAGTAATGCTCAAAATTCTTCAAGCCAGGCTTCAGCAATTCATGAACCATGAACTTCCAGATGCTCAAGCTGGTTTTAGAAAAGGCAGAGGAACCAGAGATCAAATTGCCGACATCAAACTGCCAATCCCTGGATCATGGAAAAAGCAAGAGAGTTCCAGAAAAACATCTATTTCTGCTTTCTTGACTATGCCAAAGCCTTGACTGTGTGGATCACAATAAACTGTGGAAAATTCTGAGTGAGATGGGAATATCAGACCACCTGCCCCTTGAGAAACCTATATTCAGGTCAGGAAGCAACAGTTAGAACTAGACATGGAACAACAGACTGGTTCCAAATAAGAAAAGGAGTACATCAAGGCTGTATATTGTCACCCTGCTTATTTAACTTATATGCAGAGTACCTCATGAGAAACGCTGTGCTGGATGAAGCACAAGCTGGAATCAAGATTACTGGGAGAAATATCAATAACCTCACATATGCAGATGACACCAGCCTTATGGAAGAAAGCGAAGAGGAACTAAAAATCCTCTTGATGAAAGTGAAAGAGGAGAGTGAAAAAGTTGGCTTAAAGCTCAACATTCAGAAAACGAAGATCATGGCATCTTGTCCCATCACTTCATGGGAAATAGATGGGGAAACAGTGGAAACAGTGTCAGACTTTATTTTTTTGGGCTCCCAAATCACTGCAGATGGTGATTGCAGCCATGAAATTAAAAGACGCTTACTTCTTGGAAGGAAAGTTATGACCAACCTAGACAGCATATTCAAAAGCAGAGACATTACTTTGTCAACAAAGGTCCTTCTAGTTAAGGCTATGATTTTTCCAGTAGTCATGTATGGATGTGAGAGTTGGACTGTGAGGAAAGCTGAGTGCTGAAGAATTGATGCTTTTGAACTGTGGTGTTGGAGAAGACTCTTGAGAGTCCCTTGGACTGCAAGGAGATCCAACCAGTCCATTCTAAAGGTGATCAGCCCTGGGTTTCTTTGGAAGGAATGATGCTAAATCTGAAACTCCAGTATTTTGGCCGCCTCAAGCGAAGAGTTGCCTCATTGGAAAAGACTGTGATGCTGGGAGGGATTGAGGGCAGGAGGAGAAGGGGACGACAGAGGATGAGATGGCTGGATGGCATCACTGACTCGATGGACGTGAATTTGAGTGAACTCCGGGAGTTAGTGATGGACAGGGAGGCCTGGTGTGCTGCAGTTCATGGGGTCACAAAGAGTTGGACACGACTGAGTGACTGAACTGAAGTATACTGTGAATATATGTATTTTATAAAAATATTAATATATAAATATGACATCATTATGATGAACTTGGGGATGCTATAAATATTATTCTAAGTGGAAGAGATAAATTGCATCAGAAGAATTGTGTTTAAATGAGTAAAAGAACATAACATCTAGTTATATAAGATCACGGTATTCATGGGTGGCTCAGATGGTAAAAGAATCTGCCTGCAAAACAGGAGACCTGAATTGGATCCCTGGGTTGGAAAGGTCCCCTGGAGAAGGAAATGGCAATCCATCCAGTATTCTTGCCTGTGAAATCCCATGGACAGTGGAGCCTGGTGGGCTATACCATCAGGTTGCAGAGACTCAGACTCGACTGAGTGAGTAACGCTTTCACTATACAAGATCAACTTGGGAACTGGAAGTGACTTAAATTGCAATCAGAAGGTAATATTTTTGATTTTTTTTCCCTCAGTAGGGGTTTTAACATTAAGGTTTAATTGAAATTATTGTTTCTCCTGGTTTTCTATATGATACAATCAGTCTATGTCATATGGATGGTATTGAGTAATTTAGAAATTATTTAGTACTCTTCTTGATACAAATGCTTGCTAATGTTAAACATGAGGTGTTTCATTATGAGACAAGTCCTCAGTGTATAAGTAAGGATTTCCTGAGAAAATAAACATTCAACATCAGTGCTCTCTGTCAGAAAGTCTTGATTCAATGTGCTAAAGCTATTAGTATGTCAAGTAATCCTTTAATTAGATTACAAAATGCAGCTATTATATGTCAAATATCTATTGATCAAGGGAGAAAATGGCTTGAGGTTTCTGAAGTATACAACACCAAAATTCATTTGCCATGCTATTAACTCCAAATTACTTCCCTGAGAGATTAATTTTAGAAGGAATGTTTAGACATGTAAAAGATATAATTGACATTTAGCCAAAATCTTAGTGATACATATTAAACATTAAAACATTTATTGCCAATGTATACACAACTGAGTATTCTGCTAATACGTGGTTTTAACATGAATTTACCTAAGAATTTGCATGTTGGAATGCAAGTGTAAAGTTGCTTGAACTCTGGGAAGAAGATTTCTTCTAGCTCTATAAGCCAGAGCACAACTTTTGAGCATCAGCTCTAGTTGACTATGGTAAAGAATCTGCTTGCAATGCAGGAGACCAGGGTTCAATCCCTGGGTTGGGAAGATCCTTTGGAGAAGGGAACAGCAATCCACTCCAGCATTCTTGCCTCGAGAATCCCATGGACAGGGAAGCCTGGTGGGCTACAGTCTGTGGGGTTGCAAAGAGTCAGACATGACTGAACAACTAGTACATGCACACTAACTGACTCATGATTCATGATTCTGGTCACATTATACTTACTGCAGGGCCGAGTGGGGCAATGCCTTGGGAGGAGGGCTAAGGTATGGTGATTTGTACAGTGATACAGAGGGGTAAGGTACTTAGGATTGGGGAATGGGGTAAGCCCAAAGGAGAAGGGCTATATACAGGCTGGACCTCTTCTGGATAAATCCTCCTCCTCTTGATGGGTTTTGGCAATTTGTTGTAAGAGCTGGACTTTCATGTGATAGATGGACCAGTTGCTGAAAACAGAATTGCCTGCTGAGGAAAGATGAGGAAGCATTGGTTTCTTTGGAATGATTAGGACCAGCCTTGGAGACAAGAAGGAGGCAAAGACACCAAAGTTGACCAAATCTGAAGAGAATATGTGTGAGTAGGTGACAAGGTTCTGGGAATCACCAGTTCACCGACCTTGACTGCCAGGAAGCAGAGCTGCAGGGCAGCAAGGCACAGAAGTAAGTCCCTGCGTTTACAATAGGAGGCTGGGGCTGAGGGTATTTCATTCTTGCATTTAGTATGAGATTTAGAAGTCAAGAAACCTATTTTAGTTACGTATTTTTTTTTTCCCCTCTGGAGCTTATCATTAATATCGAGAAATACTTATTACATGACACTTTGTGTTTTTTACACATTATTTCTTAATTTGATGTTGACCCTATCTTTGAGTAACATCTTCTTTCACACTGTGTAAATTTAGTAGCATGGGAGGTATCCGATTTCCCAGCAGACTTATTATCTAAGTTTTTGGATGGAGGTTAGAGTGACGTTCCAAAAGATAATCCTTCTTACTACTATTTTTCGTTGCTAATGAATTAATTAAACATATTTACACAGTTATCTGCAAATATATATGACATATCTCACAAAATCCATATAATTGCTTTAAGATAAAAGAGAGAGAAAATAAATATATTTTATGCTACCTACAAATGCAAATAAAGTCACCAAATTTTTCAAGAGACTATGTAAGCCTGAATCTTAGACAATTTGAGCATCAGTATTTAAATGTTATGAAAGCCAAATACCCCAAGGAGATAAAGGAAGGGAAAATTGGTGTAAGAGAAACTAGAAGATGAATAAAAAATTAACATGAAACAAAGGAGAGGATGGAAAGATAAAAATAATTCTTGGCAGTAGTTTACATTTTTTACCCTTGCTGAATCACTTCCCAGTGAAGATCTGATCAGTTTACTTATAAGGTTTAAGAAGTGGCGGTGGAAGAAGAAAAAAAAGAGTAAACAAAAAACTCAAACATATATGCATTTCTCAGGTTGTTTGGAATATGTTTGGGATATTCATGCAATAAATAAATAATGTCAATTTTTTAAAGAAAAGAAAGCAAGAAAAAAGAGCACAAATTGAAGAAGAGGAAAAGGGAGAAAGAAGGAAGACATTGTTGAAAATAGTGTTACACACTAACATTGACAACTCTGCATGGAGTTGGTTCAATTTCTGTTAACTGTTAATCAAGGGCACGTACCTGGAGACCAGCAATGCTGAAAATTAAAAGCTTCAGAACTGCTGTGAGGGAGGTGATTCATGGCAATATTTTGCTTCCCTCTCCAGGCAAATCTCTATTTATCTCCTACAGAGTTAAATAGTTTGGGGTTGACTTCTAAGACAGGCTGTGTTTCCCAATAGCTGTCTAATCTTTTCAAGAATCTAGTGCGCAGAGTTTTAAAAAGACAGTGTTTATATTTTGGTGTGGGATTTATAATAGGCACTTGATAGTTCTAGGAGATGTTTTTTAAGCGGAAACTTTCTTCTCATATTTGTAGTCTATGATTATGTCTTTATAGTTCTTGATGAAGGTCTAAAAATCCTGCTTAAAAATCTGTAAGAACAAATGGACTTTGAATTAGAGTTTTGCAATATTCATTAAAATTATTTCCTGAACCTTAAAATAGATGGTAAGTCAGAGGATTCTGAAACAAATTTAAAGTTACATGTTAAAGAGTGACATGTGACTGCCTTATGAAATTTACATTTTAAAACATGTATTTGGTGCAACTATTGTGGTTTATTATTGATATCTGCTGGAAGTGGGCTCTGGTGTTGGATGGTTTAGTTTGCCCCCTGTCTCCTCTCCTAGCCATGTAACTTTTTCTGCAAAAACTATCAGTTTACTCCTTTGCAAAGTAGACTAATAATAGTATCCATCTCAGAAAACTATTGGGTTGGCCAAAAATATTTGAGTATTGACTTAAAACTTTCTGCACAGGGCTTGGAAATGACATCCACTAATAGTATCTGATTATCTATTTAGTATCTATATTTCCATCTATGTAAATATGTATATAACATGACACCACTTAGAAAATGCTCTATTTTCTAAATTTACATCGTATTATTTATTATTTACATTTACAATATTACTTTTCAAAAGGTGTTATTTGAAAATTAAAGAGACAAAACAAAGGATAATTAATATTTATTCCAAATGGCTATGATGTATTATATATAGCTCCGCTTATAAAAATTATATTGTCTCATTTCATTCTCAAAGCAATCTTCTATTCTCTGCATTGTGCCTCTGATATCAAGATGAGTCACCATCAGCAGCAGTGGTAAGGAACCTGCCTGCCAAAGAAGAAGACATAAGAGATGCAGGTTTGATCTCTGTGTCGGGAAGATCCCCTGGAGGAGGGCATGGCAATCCACTCCAGTATTCTTGTCTGGAGAATCTTATGGACAGAGGAGCCTGGTGGGCTCCATGGGATCGCAGAATTGGACATGACTGAAGTGACGTAGCATGCATGAGATAGTAAGCAAAGAGAGTAAGTAATTTACCAAAAGGAAGGGTTGGAAAAACAACACTGGAAATTGAACCAATCTTTTCTACCTACTCAGTCCATTGCTCTTTCCGTATCATCATCCTGCATCTCCTGTACAGAGCTGAGGGTGATTTTGTGTTTACAGAATAGCTTAGTATTAGAAAAAGATGCAGTCAAACTGCACACATTATTACTGTCTTAGTTACTCCTATTGAGCACCTAATGTGGTCAAACATCTGCTCTTTTGTTCTTATGAAGAAAATGGGTGATAAGATTAATATAAATAGAATGGTAAATTAATATTATAGTGGGAAAATTTCTTGCATTTTTTCTGTTTTCTTTTTGAAAACAATAAATAGAAATTAAATTCAAAAATAATGTGAAATCATTGTTATACAGTTGTACACATTAAAGGTTAAAAGCATTTGGACACAGTTTAAATGCCAAAAAAATAATTCATGTGGCTCAGGATTAAGGGGCTCAGAAAGTAATATCCTTGAGCTATCTATGAGAGAGATGCATTTCAAGCTATTCAGATGACAGTAATTCTTCATTTGGACCAAACACAGAAACAAGATTTAAATGTGGATCTAACATTGTGGATCTTTATAAGAGGATTTAGATATTAAATTCAAAAGAACCGTAATTTAGTTATTCTTATGAAATCATGCTATTCATTGTCTTTTTTTTTTTTTTTGAGCTTTTCTTACTTCTAGCTGCAGCTAGTAACAGATGCTATTATAAGTACCCATAGGAAAACCTGAAAATGTGTTGAATTTTCTATATACTAATGCTGAAGCTTAAGACGTGTTACACTTAAAAAAAAAATACAGCATGTGGTGGAATTAAAATCCGTAGCTCAGGGGCATTGCAGAAGTTGCTAAGGAAACACTGTGGGATCTAGTACAATGTCTCAAAGAACAGTTTTTTAAAATAGAGGTAGTATAGAAAGTGTATAGTAGAAAATAGATAAGATCAAGATTTTGTTTGGGTCAATTCACAGGCTTACTTTCAGCTCTTAGAATTAATCACAGAAACTTTGCTGTAAGAAAAGATTATTCTGGCTGGGAATGTTAACAATCTAAAGAGAGGTTATGAAAAACTAAGGGACCTTCACCAAAACATGATGAATAGGTGGGACAATTAGATCGATAATACAGGTGATACCACTGTGGGCTTTAAGCTTTGTCTCGAAGCATCTTTTTAATGCTTGCCTTGAGTGTGTGTGGGCTTCCTTTGTGGCTCAGCTGGTAAAGAATTCGCCTGCAATGAGGGAGACCTGGGTTTGGTCCCTGGTTTGGGAAGATCCCCTGGAGAAGGGAAAGGCTCCCCATTTCAGTATTTTGGCCTGGAGAATTTCATGGATTGTATAGTCCATGGGGTTGCAAAGAGTCAGACATGACTGAGCAACTTTCACTTTCAATTTGTGTGTGAGTGCTCAGTTGCTCAGTTGTGTCTGACTCTTGGAGGCCCTGTGGACTGTAGTCTGACAGGCTCCTCTGTCCATGGAATTTTCCTGGCAAGACTACTGGAGTGGGTTGCCACTTCTTACTCCAGGAGATCTTTCTGACCCAGGATAGAACCCACATCTCTTGCATCTCCTGCACTGGCAGGTGGATTCTTTACCACTGTGCCACCTGCCCTTAGTATCCAAGTATAATACGTTAGATTGAGATTTTAGAGTACTTCCCCTGTTTATCTCTCTCCCCCTCCCCCCATCTCTTCCTCCAGAATGAAGACAATTTCTACGGCTCTGCTTTGGATGTGGTGTTCAGATGCCTAGGGCCTAAGATCAAAGCAGTCTTATTGTGATACTCATTATGAACTTACAGTAAGTGCCAAAGTCACATCATGATTTTATGTCAGATTATAGGATGTTTAGTCACCTTAATTTAAATGAACATTGAAATGAACTGAGAAACTGCTGGCTGTTTTCATGTGTTCATCGTGGCACTGTGCCATCTAGGATATGCATCACTTTTTATACAGCACCTAATGCAAAACCATAAACAAACAACAGATCCAAATAATGGCACACAGTGCCAAATACAAATACTGTTTGTGGATGATGAAGCTTTATCATGCTTCACTTGTGATTAATAACTGGATGCTGAAGTTGAACTTAATATTGGAAACCTGTATTTTAACTTTAAGTAAGTATTATACTTAAAGATGTAAACACAGATATATATAACTTTACACAAAATTTAATAGGCAATTGTGATTTTTATCTGATCTTGCTTTCATTTTGAGAAAATCTGTAGTGAATAATACAGAAATTTGTGAGAAAGTGATGAAAGAAAAATGTTATATTCAAAAATTGTTATTCTAGGATCACAATTTGTAAAGCAACTATTTATCTTATTCTCACCATTAAATCTAGAGCAGAAGCCATTAAAGTGCTTGATCCTTAGCATTTTGTTTTTAAAAGAACATTTGGTATTTAAATATAGATTACTTCTATTAAATGCTATTTTCATTTATATTCCCCTCTTGTAAAGGTAACGTGTTATATTTGCACATCAATTTTGTAGCCAGATGTGCACTATTTCTTCAGACTTGTGTCTTTTCTCCCTTAGTTTCAGAGCTAATCCTGAATGTTCTGAATACCCTATTCTTGAGAGTTTAATTTTGCTTCATTTTTTGTTTGATACCATCTTTAAGTATTTTTTTAAATAGTGTATTTTTACAACTCTGTTCTTGTTTTTTCACACGTGGCAAATACTTTTGCTTAGTATGAAATATGCAGATTGTAAACTTTTTATTTTTAAAATTAGACTTTATATTTTGAAATTATTATAGGTTCAGAAGCACTTGTGAAAATTAAGACAGAAAGATGGCCTGTATGCCATCTTTTCACTCCCTATAATATCCCTGGTGGCTCAGACAGTAAAGAATTTGCCTGTAATGCAGGACACCCCGGTTTGATCCCAGGGTTGGGAAGATCCCCTGGAGAAGGGAATGGCTACCTACTCCAGTATTCTTACCTGGAGAATTCCATAGACAGAGGAGCCTGGGAGCAGCAGTCCATGGGGCTGCAAAGAGTCAGACATGACTGAGGGGCTAGCATGTTCACTCTCTAACAGCTTATGAAACTATAGAATAACATCACAACAAGGACGCTGATGTTGATACAGTTAAGGTGCAGAATTCTTTCCATAAGGATCCTCCTGTTACCCTTTTGTGGCCATTTCTACCTTCCTTCTGCCCCATACACTGGGAACCACTCAGCTAATCTCCATTTCTATCATGTTTTCAGTTCAGGAAGGTTATAGTAAATGGAATCATAAAGCATGTAACCTTTTTTTGATTTTTTTTTTTCCACTTAGCATCATTCTCTGGAGATTCCTCAAGGATGTTGTGTATCAGTGGTTTGAGTGTATCAGCGGTGCATTTTGGATGTACCACAGTTTCACTATTCATCTGTTGAAGGACATCTGTGTGGTTTCTGTGTGCTCCGTCTCTCACAGTCATGTCCAACTCTTTGCAACCCCAGAGCCTGTCAGGCTTCTCTGTCCATGGCATTTCCCAGGCAAAAATATTGGAGTGGGTTGTTGTTTCCTAGCTTTACTGATTAGGACTACAGCTTCTATGAAGATTCTTGTAGAGATTTTTGTGTGGATATAAGCTTGAATGTCTGATATAAATGCCAAAGAGTGCAATTGCTGGGTCATGTGGTAATGGTATGGTTACTTTTACAAGAAATTGACAAGCTATTTTACAGCATCTATATCATTATTCATTCCTACCAGTAACATATTAGGGATTCCGTTTCTCTGAATCCTTGTCAGCTTTTTATGTCACTGTTTTTCATGTTAGCTATTCTGAAGGTAACTAGTGATATTTCATTATGGTTTAATTTACATTTCCCTATTCAGTCCCATCACTTCATGGGAAATAGATGGGGAAACAGTGGAAACAGTGTCAGACTTTATTTCGGGGGGCTCCAAAATCACTGCAGATGGTGATTGCAGCCATGAAATTAAAAGACGCTTACTCCTTGGAAGAAAAGTTATGGCCAACCTAGATAGCATATTCAAAAGTAGAGATATTACTTTGCCAACTAAGGTCCATCTAGTCAAGGCTATGGTTTTTCCAGTGGTCATGTATGGATGTGAGAGTTGGACTGTGAAGAAGGCTGAGTGCAGAAGAATTGATGCTTTTGAACTGTGGTGTTGGAGAAGACTCTTGAGAGTCCCTTGGACTGCAAGGAGATCCAACCAGTCCATTCTGAAGGAGATGAACCCTGGGATTTCTTTGGAAGGAATGATGCTAAAGCTGAAGCTCCAGTACTTTGGTCACCTCATGAGAAGAGTTGACTCATTGGAAAAGACTCTGATGCTGGGAGGGATTGGGGGCAGGAAGAGAAGGGGACAACCGAGGATGAGATGGCTGGATGGCATCACAGACTCGATGGACGTGAGTCTGAGTGAACTCTGGGAGTTGGTGATGGACAGGGAGGCCTGGTGTGCTGCAGTTCATGGGGTCTCAAAGAGTCAGACACGACTGAGCGACTAAACTAAACTGACTGAAAGGCTAATGTTGAACAATTTTTTGAAGTTAAAAAATTTTTTTTTATTTTTAAATTAATTTTTATTAGAATATAGTTGTTTTACAATGTTGTGTTAGTTTTTATTGACACATGTACACTACTGATAACCATGTATAACATAGATAACTAATGAGAACATTTTTTCTGTGCTTATTTGCCATTCATATATTCTTATTGTTGAAATGTCTTTTCACATATTTGTATATTTTCCAGTTGGATTGTTTGTTTTACTGCTATTGAGTTTTGAGAATTCTTTATTCTAGGGCCTAGTTCTTTGTCAGATATGTGGTTTGCAAATATTTTCTCTAAGTCTGCAATTTGTATTTTTATTCATTTAATATGGACTTTGACAAAATAGAAATTTTCCTTTTTATTGATTGTGCTTTTATTATTAAGTCTAAGAATTCTTTGTCTAGTCCTAGATTTCTTATTTCAGAGAAGGCAATGGCACCCCACTCCAGTCCTCTTGCCTGGAAAATCCCATGGACGGAGGAGCCTGGTAGGCTGCAGTCCACGGGGTCGCAAACAGTTGGACATGACTGAGCGGCTTCACTTTCACCTTTCATTTTCATGCATTAGAGAAGGAAATGGCAACCCACTCCAGTGTTCTTGCCTAGAGAATCCCAGGAATGGGGGAGCCTGGTGGGCTACCATCTATGGGGTTGCACAGAGTTGGACACGACTGAAGCGACTTAGCAGCAGATTTCTTATTTAAAACATTTTTATACTTTTACATTTTATACTAAGTCCATTATTCATTTTGAATTTAGGTTGAGGTTCATCAGTTGTCTATAGATATCCATTTGCTCCAGCATAATTTATTAAAAAAGTCATCCTTTCTTGATTGAATTGGTTTTACACCTTTGTCAAAAGTCAGTTAAAAAGGTGCTATATAAAAACCTTAGTATATCAAGTGATCTCAAGAAGGTAATGTAAGCAAATCAAATTGTGCAAGATATATGGGTAATAATGAAACAGTAGGGAAGAAAGCAGGGCATAACCTTTAAGAAAACAACATAGCCATAGCATATGACAAAGACTGGTTCAAGACGGCAGAATATTTAGATTCTAGTGAACCTTCAACCTCTTCATATGCTCATTGTAATGAGCACTAGTATGCTAAATGACACATCCTCCAGCACCTTGACAGCTCTGAGGCCAACCATAAAAGGTCAAAAAGTGGGTGGTGGTCCATTTCCTGGAAACCCCCACCCCTTTCCTGAAATAATTGAAATAGTACTCCCACTCATCAGCCTATAAAATTACCCAGCCCACAAAAACTAACCGTGCCATGTTTTAGGGCTCTCTCACCTTCTGAGCTGGCCCACACTCGATCTGTGGAGTCTGAAAGTGAAAGTCATTCAGTTGTGTCTGACTCTTTGTGACCCCATGGACTGGTCCATGGAATTCTCCAGGCCAGAATACTGGAGTGGGTAGCCTTTCCCTTTTCCAGGGGATCTTCCCAACCCAGGGATTGAACCCAGGTCTCCCACATTGCAGTAGGATTTTTTACCAGCTGAGCCACAAGGGAAGCCCAAATAAATCCACTTCTTGTATCATGTTGTTTAGTCGCTCAGTTGTATCTGACTCTTTGCAACCCTGTGGCCTGCAGCACGCCAGGCTTCCCTGTCCTTCACCATCTCCCAGAGTTTGCTCAGACCCATGTCCGTTGAGCTGGTGATACCATCCAATCATCTCATCTATCTTTGGATTCTTTCTGTGAAGAGACATTGAGAACCTCAAATTCACTAGAAACAATGGTGGACTCTGCGATTTTCAAACTTATTGCCAAACATAACCTCCTAGCTCAATTCTGCCTGCAAATAGTATGCAATCCTTGGTATTTATTCATAGAAGTGCAGTCAGATTCTAACATCAGAGGGTGTCAGCATGTGAAGCTGAGGCTGGGCTATGGCTATGGTTGGCGCAAGTGTGGGAATGAGTGCATAAAGCCCTTCTCTATGTATCACAGTCTTGTTTTCACATTGTTTCTTCTGCTGTCTTTCATCATCATCATAAAAAATGGCGCATAATATATTACTCTGAATAATTCTGTTAAATATTACTTCTTTTATGGAAAGTGTTCCTTTCTCCACTGAGATGATACAGGATGTAATGTCTCAAAGAGACATTCAATTAGACAAGTTAATGATGGAATTGTTGACTATAAAAGATGCACAACTTGAGAGTTGTCAGTTAAGTTTTATTTGGGGCAAAATGAGGACTGGAGCCTGGGAGACAGCACCTTAGATAGTTCTGAGAGACTGCTCCAAAGAGGCAGCAGGGGAAGGTCAATAAATAAGATTTTGGTGAAGAGGGAGTTCAGTCCAATCAAGTGCTTATTTTACAAAAGGTTTTCTGTTAGTCTTGAGGAGCTGATGTCACCATGAAGGGATGCAGTGCTTTTCTAGAGATGAAGAGATGCAAGGATTGGGATAATGAAATTAGTTCCTGAAAACACCTAACTATCTAAAGACTTGTTCCACCAGATTCCCTGGAGCACAGAGTGCCTCACTCCACTCTGAACTCAGGGTGTTGAGGGTCAGTAACTGCAGCAGCCAAGGGTTCAGTAACTGCAGAGTGTTTAGTGTTAGTCGCTCGGTCATGTCCAACTCTTTGCAACCCCATGGACTGTAGTCCACCAGGATCCTCTGTCCATGGAATTTCCCAGGCAAGAATACTGGAGTGGGTTGCCAGTTCCTTTTCCAGGGGATCTTCCTGACCCAGAGATCTAACCTGGGTCTCCTGCACTGCAGGCAAATTATTTGCAGTCTGAGTCACCAGGGAAGCCCATAACTTCCCTGTAACTGCAGAGGCAGATGATAAATGCCTTTATTGTTCAGTTGCTGGCAATGCTCTTGGCAAATGTCAATTTGTAGTTGACACAAGGAAGACTTTATTCAAGGCCACTGTAACGGGGAGAGAGATTGAACTCAAGTTCGCTGAAACAAAAAGCAGAAAGAATTTTTAAGTACTGGTGTAAGCTAGTGGAAAAGTACTGGAGGAAGTTATAGGGGAGATTGGTCAATATGATTATGCTTTATGGGATTGCTAAGTGTCACTTATCCATCAGAGACTGGGAGATAAAGGCACTGTCTTTCTAAATAATTATATTTCAAAGGAATGGCTCTCAGGTCCTTGAGAAAGATGTTCTGGGGTTGTAAAACTGACAAAGAAGCTGGGGGAATATCTATATCTTGAAGGGAGAGAAAGAATTTAGGGAAGGAAGCTTTCTAAAGTAAATGCTCTAAACAGAGGGGGGCTAGTGGGCCAGTCAGGAAACAGCCTGCCTGCTATTTAATCTAGTTGAAACAGTACATTAGGCCATCTTAGTCAAATGGAAGGATGAGGTGATATTTAAATTGTTGTTATTGCTTAGTAGAGACTCTTTTGTGACCCTATGAACTATAGCCCACCAGGCTCCTCTGTCTATGGGATTTTCCAGGCAAGGGTACTAGAATGGGTTGCCATTTCCTTCTGCAGGGCATCTTTCCGACCCAGGAATTGAACCCATGTCTCCTGCATTTGCAGGCAAATTCTTTACCACTGAGCCACTTAGGAAGCACAATATTTAAATTAATTATATAATTTTTTCAGGGGCATATTCTAGAATATTTTAAATGAGAATAAATTATACTTCTTATAGAAAGTTATTAAAATTTATAATAAAATTATTATGAAATGTATATCAGTGGTAAAAAGGTCATCCTTATCACCACAAGTGTACATAATGAAGTATGATAGAGTACTTTGGAAAATATTTAGGAAAAAACAAGGCATATGTTGGTATTTCTTAATAATTTCAAAAGACATGACCCCTTCTGGAGTGTTCGACCAGCTAACAGAGAGATGCAGTGGTTGAATTCATGTGTAGGGACAGTTGAGTTCCAACTGTAGCATTAAAGTTAGATCAGAACTTTTTTTCTCCAATTTTAAATCAGAGTATTTTAAGTAGAAAAACTTATAAAAAACAAACCAACAAAAAAAACCCTGCAATGAAGAATGCCTGAAATGTATAGTTAAATGCATTAGCATACAGTTTTGACATTTATACAAACATACTTTTCTGTTTGGTTTTGCTTTAATCTCTGCTATTGTTTGATCACAGTTAATGATTACAATTAGAAAACAAAAGAATTGTATCCATTATTTTGGACTTTTAAATTTAAGAATAGACTCTGAGGTTGTTTGTTGTTTAGTTGCTAAGTCTTGCCTGACTCTTTTGTGACCCCATGGACTGTAGCCTGCCAGGCTTCCCTGTCCATGGGATTCTCCAGGCAAGAATACTGGAGTGAGTCGCCATTCCCTTCTCCAAGGGATCTTCCCAACTCAGGGATCAAATCCAGATCTCCTTCACTGCAGACAGATTCTTTACCATCTGAGCCACCAGGGAAACCCATACAGGCTTCTTACTGCAGAGAAATAAAAGTGAATGGGAACAACATTGTAAATCAATTATACTCCAATAAAGTTAAAAAAAAAAAAAGTGAACGGGAAGAACTCACCAGCTGGGAGAAGTGGATGCAGGTTTTACCTGATATGTGCTTCTTCTGCCTCTAATTTCTCTGATTCTCATCGTCTTATTCTCATATTGTTCCTTCTGGTGACTTTTTGTCACAGTTCTAACCATCGTGTCAATACATTATCTTTAAAATTTGGTAGATATATTGTCAGTTTTGCATTGTGGGAGACCTGCGTTCGATCTCTGGGTTGGAAGGGTTCTCTGGAGAAGGGAAAGGCTACCCACTCCAGTATTCTGGC
Source organism: Budorcas taxicolor (assembly GCF_023091745.1). Taxonomy (NCBI): domain Eukaryota; kingdom Metazoa; phylum Chordata; class Mammalia; order Artiodactyla; family Bovidae; genus Budorcas; species Budorcas taxicolor. The sequence goes on from NC_068931.1 coordinate 26,841,259, forward strand.
CTGGGGAATTCCGTGGACTGTATAGTCCACGGGGTTGCTAAGAGTTGGATGCTACTGAGCTATTTTCATTTTCACTTTCATTGTTTTGAAGAATCTTCTCAGAGGAATACCTTGTGGCCAGCTAGAGTCCTGGAAAAGCCAGACCCCTATTCAGTAGTGATTTAAATGGACTGATTCTTTTATACAAAACACGATCAATGTGTCTAAAACTTTCCTGCTTTAGCCTTGCCTTTATCTTGATAATTCTCATTTCCTATTCCCAGGATGCAAACTCTTTGAAAGATATTTAAGAATCATTTCTGCCCAACTATGCATCCTATTTTTAACTTTCCTTTGTTGTAGGACCTTGTAGGATTTAGATTAAATGTTAATGGTTAAGCTTGCTTCAACTGTTACTTATTCTTCTAATTGGATTTTCTTTGCTTTTAATTTTTAGTAACTCTTGACACCACTTTTAATCAATTTTGTACTCTCTCCAACTGCATTCTAGTCCTTGTCCTGATTGATATATTATCATAAGCACAATAATTAACTTATTGCTGCTTTAATCAAGTGTTAGCATTTGCCATTATAACTTAATAATGCAATTAGCCCTATTAAAATACTAAAATAGTTTGCCTTTCAACATTCAGTTTCTGAGTATGGTTCATTGTTTCTTGTACCAATGAATCATGTTTCAATTGTTGGAATTTCCTTTTTTCCCCTAACATCTCAAGAACACAAGAAGTTCTAAAAGTTTTAGGAAGAATCTTCTTATGCCCCATGAAAATATTTTGTTTCTATCAATCCTCCTGATTCTCTCTTTCTTTTTCCCATGTCTTTGAAAAAAACCGACATATGCCCCTTACTGTTCTCATTTTTTTCTCATTTTTTTGGTCTTATTTATGTCTCTTTGTAACTCTCCTGATATCAGGAGATTTTGATATCAGAGATTTGTAACTCTCTTGATATCAGGGTTTCCTTGATAGCTCAGTTGGTAAAGAATCCACCTGCAATGCAGGAGACCTTGGTTTGGTTCCTGGGTTGGGAAGATCCACTGGAGAAGGGATAGGCTACCCACTCCAGTATTCTGGCCTGGAGAATACCATGGGATCGCAAAGAGTCTGACTGAGCGACTTTCACTTTCACTTGTAACTCTCCAGTAACTGAATAATTACATAAATTATTGAATTTCTAATAAAGTTTTAAGTCATATATTATTTGTTTTAATTAGGGTATTTCTTTTTCAAAAACACAAATCATAATTCAAACAGTGTTAAAGGCTAGATTAGGCTCAGCTTTCTTTGTGTGGTCCACGATTGATTTTTTTTCTCCTCTGCATCAGGGGACCTATTCTTTAGTCCCTACAGTACCAGCGCTCTTTACTTTGCTCTCAGTTCATTATTGATGACTGGTAAACCTCTGCTGGGTCTATTTGATGCCAAAAGATGGCTAGAGCTGCCAAGAAATGACAAGTGTGGTTAGGAAGGGGGCACTTCAAAGCACGGAGAGTTGTTAAATATAACACTAACTTATGCATGGGCAGAATTATTGCAAATGGGTTTTTATGAAGTCTGACATTTTGGCAACATGATGTATGTTATGGGGATAAGGAAAGAATACAACTTTATATTTTCAATTCATTTTAGGGAAATATTTGTCAGGTGACGTCATAAGCAATTTTCTGTGCTAGCAAGAAAATTGACTTGGACAGGCATCTCTAAGTGAATTCACATAATTAATATGATTTTATTAACATAACCAAAATGTTTTCCTCCTGGGAAATTTGACAGCAGTACTTGGCCACTGGCAAAGTAGAGCTGTGTTCTCTCTCCGTGCCAAGCCATACCCCTGTCACATCCTATGGGTATTGGTCCTATGAGTTTTCATAGGCAGAACTCTTGAAGATCCTAGGAATATGAATGACCTTAAGTGACTGCAATGATTAATAACTTTTATTGTGTCTAACTGTTCAGAACTGTAGACACTGTGGGTAATTATAAAGAGACAGAAAGAAACAAATGATCTCTTTTTGTCTCTTTGGGCTGTATGAATGGTCAAGGCGAATAGAGGGCATCTAAAGAGGAGACTGAAAAAGTTGGCTTAAAGCTCAACATTCAGAACTCTAAGATCGTGGCATCTGGTCCCATCACTTCATGGGAAATAGATGAGGAAACAGTGGAAATGGTGTCAGACTTTATTTTTTGGGGCTCCAAAATCACTGCAGATGGTGATTGCAGCCATGAAATTAAAAGACGGTTACTCCTCTGAAGGAAAGTTATGACCAACCTAGATAACATATAAAAAAGTAGAGACATTACTTTGCCAACAAAGGTCCGTCTAGTCAAGGCTATGGTTTTTCCAGTGGTCATGTATGGATGTGAGAGTTGGACTGTGAAGAAAGCTGAGTGCTGAAGAATTGATGCTTTTGAACTGTGGTGTTGGAGAAGACTCTTGAGAGTCCCTTGGACTGCAAGGAGATCCAACCAGTCCATTCTAAAGGAGATCAGTCCTGGGTGTTCATTGGAAGGACTGATACTGAAGCTGAAACTCCAATACTTTGGTCACCTCATGCGAAGAGTTGACTCATTGGAAAAGGCTCTGATGCTGGGAGGGATTGGGGGCAGGAGGAGAAGGGGATGACAGAGGATGAGATGGCTGGATGGCATCACCAACCCAATGGACATGAGTTTGGGTGGACTCCAGGAGTGGGTGATGGACAGGGAGGCCTGGTGTGCTGCGATTCATGGGGTTGCAAAGGGTCGGACACGACTGAGCGACTGAACTGAACTGAACTGAACTGATTGGGACCATGCAGCATGGAGTTACACGCCAGTGATGCCAGTGGCACAGAACCTGCCTGCCAACACAAGAGGTATAAGAGATGCTGGTTTGATTCCTGGGTCAGGAAGATCCCCTGTAGGAGGAAATGGCAACCCACTCTAGTATTCTTGCCTAGAGAATCCCATAGACAGAAGAACCTGGCTGGCTACAGTCTATGGAGTCACAAAGAGTTGCACATGACTGAAGCGACTTAGTAAGCATGTGCGCAAGTTGTATGTAGAATGCAATGAGATTCACGGAATGAAAATGGAATTGCCACTGGATAAATATTACAAAGTTTGTATATTCCTAAGAAGCACTGTGAGTCACATTTTCTGTGGCTTCCTAACCTTTTGTGACTTGTAGTCCTGGCCCTATTAAATTTAACTCAAGTGAAGTGAAATCACTCAGTCGTGTCCGACTCTTTGTGACCCCATGGACTAGCCTACCAGGCTCCTCCCTCCATGAGATTCTCCAGGCAAGAATACTGGTGTGGGTTGCCATTTCCTTCTCCAGGGGATCTTCCCAACCTAGGGATCGAACTTGCGACTCCAGCATTCCAGGCAGATGCTTTAACCTCTGAGCTACCAGGGAAGCCCTATGCTGCCACATATAATATACCTTGCTGTAATATTAGTTTTATTTTTGTTTTCAAAAATGAAGACTCTGTCCCTCCCTTTTTACCTGTGTGTGTCTCTCTGTCTCTTTCTCTCTATATATACACACATCGACACACACATGTTTAATTATATACATGTAATAGATACACATAAGCACACACACACGATGCAGATATTAGCAAGAACAATACTTATAATTACAAGAAGAGATTATGGTACCGTAGAGAAAGGAATATGTACTTTTTGATGAGAGTATTAAATTTATATTGTGAGTCTCTGTATTGATGTCATTGTTTAGAAACAACTCATATAAATGTTAATTATGATGGGCAGATATAACCATAAATTTATAAGCAATGAATGATCAGCAGAATAATGAATCAAAATGTAGCTACTAAAAACAGAATAGCACATGAGCTTTTAAGTGACAGACAAGAAAGGATGATGTGGGTTGTAGACAGCAGGTAAATAAGAAAAGGTAAATAACAGAATAAACATAGGAGCTCCTTTTGTTTTTTTTTCTGCCAGCTGGGCATAGTGCAGTGCTAGCTAGCACTTTACATGTCCTATTCAATATGATTTTTCTAACAATTCCATGATCTAGGATTTTTTTTCCTATTTATAGATGAAGAGACAGCTTTGAGTGATTTGCTTGGCTAGAAGTACCTGTAAGATTACAGAGAAACTTTAATGAATGAGAAGCCAGGGGACTACTTATAACATTGAAAGGGGAAAAAAAAATTATGTACATAGATTCCTAGAGGAAAAGGGAAATGCTTAATACTACTAATAGGAGTAGATTAAAACTATACACAGAGTGTAACATGAGTTATTAAGCAGACACAGATCTAGACTAGGAAGAAGAGTCACTGGGGAATAGAATGGAAGGAATTTGAAGAAATATGAACATAATCTATATTCCTCTTCTTTATTCTGCAGAGATAAATTCTGGGCTCTCCACTTATAGTTTATATGCTGTTTCTTCACACTATGGTGAAGTAATATTTTCATATGCTCAGTGGCTGACCTAATGATTTGATTGGTGACTGAATTATTATGAAAAGGATTGGAAAGAACTAAAGGGCAAAGCTGTGCTAGGAACAGTGTCAATAAATAAAAGACCTTTTTTCTTCCTCCAAACTTAGAAAACAGTATCAGAATTTGCACAAGAGGACAAGCAAGGTGCCTCCTGTTTGTACATTGTCATTTCATCTAGATTCAGTGCAGAAACTAGTTCATATAGTATTTCTTTGAACTTCTTGTGACTCATATGGCACAAAATTGTGTCCCTAGGAGCAATTTTCATTTGCACCAATAACCAAAACATAATAAATTGGAGAAATGTCAAAATTCTCAGCCTGACTTGATGAAAAGCTCCAGATTTCGTTCTTTTGATGTTCAGTTGTAAAGTTTCAAGGATTTCATGTGATTTGGAAAAGTGGCTAAGCATTCAGACCTCTCAATTATTTATACAGATCTGTTTGAAATAGTCAAACTCTTCAGTTTTTACTATTAGCCCAGCAATTTTAATGACAGCAGAGAGGATTCATTCCATGGTGGATATAAGCAAAAAACAAAGGGTTTAGCATTTTTTTACTTGGCCAAGATCAATTCTTTAAGATATAGCACTGTAATAAAAAGCAAGTGTTAAAGCAAATGATATCCTCATTTTTAGGAACTGGTAAGAGAAAAAAGTTTAAAGTAATCTGAGCACATTTAGTTGAACTGTATATCTTTACTTAGATCATCTTCAAAGAGGACAACTTTCCTTGACACTCTAAGACTCTTCATGAATTTGGAATTAGAATACAAATTACTTTATTTCCCCATAGGCTTCAGGAATTCACTATTAATGAGACAGTCTGTGCGTGTACTCCATGAGGTCTCCTGGTTTATTTAAGCATGGATTTTTTTTTCTGTACTTCCTCACATATTGGGAAGAAAATCAAACAAATAGAAGGTAAGTAAAATCGCTCTCATGTTTGTTAACGTAATTTCTGAGAGATAAATTGACAACAAAAGGATTTTTACCTGTTATATTCACTACTTCATCCCCAGTGTTAATACTAATAATAATATTGCTTTTGGCACATAGAAGTGTTCCATACAAATTTGTCGTATAAATGAATAGTTGAATGGATCTGTGTTAGTCACAGGTCCCTAATGAGTGCTTCTCAGGAAGGCATCAATCCAAATAAGTAGTGAATATATTTCTTAACAACACAACATAAAATAATTTTGAAACATATCTGTTGAGAGAAAGAATACATTACTTTTCTTAATTTTTGTTAGCCTATTTGTTTGAAATTTTGGTCACTGGAAAATCTCTGAATATCAAAATATCTAAATTTTGAAGCCATCTGAAAGACAAAACTATCTCTAGTGTTGGGAGTACCAGAAAGGAAGACTTTTGACTTAAAAAAAAGCTAGAGATCTTTATCAATTAGGAGATAAGAGATGACCTAAAAGGACTCCTCCCTAGTGGATATTTCAAATGATAATTGTAAGATTTCTTCTAATTACAACATTTTCTGATGTTATGACTCTTTTCCTAGTTTCTTTGACCACTGTTTAATCTGAACTACAGATTTTATCTACTCAAAGCACAATTTAGCTGCATGCTTCTTAACTATCTTTTCTGTAAGCCCCTTATGGGCAGAAGTTATGTCATATAGTTTTGTGATGTTCTCTATATAACCCAGCACAGTGTTGTCTACAAAGTATGCTGTAACTCCGTATTGATTGTCAAGCAATTGAATAGAAAATAAAATAGCCTTATTATTTGCAGCAATAGGCTCTAGGAACTTCACCTATTTGGCTTCCCAGGTAGCTCAGTGGGTAAAGAATCTGCCTGCAGTGCAAGAGATGCAGGAGACTCGGGTTCAATCCCTGGGTTAGGAAGATCCTCTGGAGGAGAGTATGGCAACCCACTCCAGTGATCTTGGCTGGAAAATTCCATGGACAGAGGAACCTAACGGTCTATGCTTCATGGGGTGACATAAGAGTTGAACATGACTAAAGTGACTAAGCATGCATGCATGCACTTCACCTACATTACCTAATCTAATCCTGACTACAATTGTATGAATAAATAGTAGAATTAAATTCAGAATCTAGGCTTCTCTGCATATACATCTCTGCATAATCCATACAAACCTAAATGATTATTGGTCAATATTTCTGATCTGAAATCTTGAATAAATGCTCTGCTTTTTTATGGTAATATTGTCTTCTTGGATTCTGTGGTTTGTCAAGTGGTATATAGAGCTTTTGATGTATATTCGCTCTTGGGCATTTCTTAGGCTTTGGCAAAGTAATATATTTTCTTATATATCAGATGTTTGGCTGGAGGAAAAATCATAGACAGAGCATACATACAAACCATGAATTTTGCTTCAAAATTGTTAAGAAAGACAAGAGTTGTCATGGTTAAATTTTTTCATCTTGTTTTATTCCTTGAATTAAATACTGCTATGATTTAGCTTGGAATAAGTAAAGAAATGTACTGTTTTAAAATCTATCAGTCACTATCACTTATTTTTTTCTGTTAATTGCCAAACAACATTAAACAATTCAAAACTTACTAAGTACTTTGAGTATATTTAATAAAAATACTTGGTGTTTTTATTTTCTTTTCAAATCACATGCATTTTTAAATTACTTGTAGAGACTATTAATTTTTAGTTCTAGTAATTATTATTAAAAACAAGTTTACACAGAGAAATAAGGCTAGCTGTCTTTTACAGGAGGACAACAGACTGACTTATCTTTTGCCTGGCTTGGTGCTGGTATAGACTCTTGTTTATTATTTTACCATTTTTCAATGTGACCCTGAGTTTTCACTAGTGGTGTTTAGAAACTCTTGTCAGTCTTCATTTTGCAAATGGTCATTTATGTTATTATGCTAATAAGTTGAATAAGTTTAACATTGGCCTAGGAATGGATTTGAGTAAGCTTCTGGGAAACCTCCACAAATTCACAAAGTTAATGGCTTGACCTCCCAATTCTCCAATGTAAAATAAGCTATAATGATTTTTCAGGCTCTTAGCTCCCCTGCATTTTAAAAAAAGTGAGCTCCCATTTACTTCAAATGACTTGTCTTTCTTTATAATCTAATTGTAAATGAATAATCCCTTATTTATCTTCTAAAATGATTTACGTCTGTCTTTGTTTCAGACCCTTCATGACAGAGAAGGAAAATTTTTTAGCAGATGTTCTGAACGGTGAATTCTTCAGAATTTTAAAGTGACAGCTCATATATTTCAACAAATATATTCCTCATATATTTGAGGAAGAAATATGGAAAATACTTTCAATATGTATTTGCTTAATTTAGCATAAGGTTAGTAAAGTAGGAAGGAATGTATGTAATATGTAAAGATTTGACATGTATTCATTTAAGAATTTAGAAAGGAACAGTGGAATTTTAATTTCTTTAATATCACTAAATTCTAATTTCTTTTTTTACCTTAAGCTTTGCCCACCATATTACATACATAGCTCTGTTTTTATGAACGGTTTACTCATTCACAACTAATACTTGAGTAGACTGGTGCTGGCCTAAAGGGAAGTAAATCCTTTCTAGTTTTCTGTAGTTGAAATTAATGCAAAGTGGGAAAAATAGCAGGGTGATTTTAGATTCTTGTAATGTTGGTGTAAATGTATATTTTTGCTATACAAACAAAGAAGATTATTACTAATGGTAGAAGCTAATACTGTAGTTTTTAAAAAGTTGATCACAACATGTATGGACCTAGAGAGTATCATACTGAGTGAAGTAAGTCTGTCATACTAAGTGAAGTAAGTCAGACAGAGAAGTAGAAATATTGTATGACATCCCTTATATGTGGAATCTAAAAAGAAATGATATAAATGAACATATTTACAAAACAGAAATACACTCACAGACATAGGGAATGAATTTATGGTTGTCAGGAGGAAGGATGGCTGGAAGGGATAATTAGAGAATTTGGGATTAACATGTACACACTGCTGTATTTAAAATGGATAACCAACAAAAACCTACTGTATAGCACAGGGCACTTTGCTCAGTGTTAAGTGGCAGCCTGGAAGGGAGGGGAGTTTGAGGGAAAACGGATACATGTATATGTATGGCTGAGTTCCTCTGATGTCTACTTGAATGTTGTTAATCAGATATCCAATACAAAATAAAAGTTTATTTAAAAAAAAAGTTAAATAATTATCAAATTTGGGAAATAATGCTCAAAATTCTCCAAGCTAGGCTTCAACAACACGTGAACCATCAACTTCCAGATGTTCAAGCTGGTTTTAGAAAAGGCAGAGGAACCAGAGATCAAATTGTCAACATCTGCTGGATCATTGCGAAGAAGGCAATGGCAACCCGCTCCAGTACTCTTGCCTGGAAAATCCCATGGATGGAGGACCCTGGTAGGCTACAGTCCATGGAGTCGCTAGGAGTCAGACATGACTGAGGGACTTCACTTTCACTTTTCACTTTCGTGCATTGGAGAAGGAAATGGCAACCCACTCCAGTGTTCTTGCCTGGAGAATCCCAGGGATGGCAGAGCCTGGTGGGCTGCCATCTACAGGGTCGCACAAAGTTGGACAAGACTGAAGGGACTTAGCAGCAGCAGCAGAAGCTGGATCATCAAAAGAGCAAGTGAGTTCCAGAAAACATCTATTTCTGCTTTATTGACTATGCCAAAGCCTTTGACTGTGTGGATCACAATAAACTGTGGAATATTCTGAAAGAAATGGGAATATCTGACCACCTGACCTGCCTCTTGAGAAATCTGTATGCAAGTCAGGAAGCAACAGTTAGAACTGGACATGGAACAACAGACTGGTTCCAAATAGGAAAAGGAGTACATCAAGGCTGTATATTGTCACCCTGCTTATTTAACTTCTATGCAGAGTACATCATGAGAAATGCTGGGTTGGATGAAGCACAAGTTGGAATCAGTTACCTCAGATATGCAGATGACACCACCCTAATGGCAGAACGTGAAGAAGAACTAAAGAGCCTCTTGATGAAAGTGAAGGAAGAGAGTGAAAAAGTTGGCTAAAAGCTCAACATTCATTCAGGAAAGTAACATCATGGCATCTGGTCCCATCACTTCATGGCAAATGGATGGGGAAAGAGTGGAAACAGAGGCAGACTTTATTTTTGGGGAGCTCAAAACTCACTGCAGATGGTGACTGCAGCCATGAAATAAAAGACGCTTATTCCTTGGAAGGAAAGTTATGACCAACGTAGACAGCATATTAAAAAGCAGAGATTACTTTGCCAGCAAAGGTCTGTCTAGTTAAGGCTATGGTTTTCCCAGTAGTCATGTATGGATGTGAGAGTTGGACTATAAAGAAAGCTGAGTGCTGAAGAATTGATGCTTTTGAACTGTGGTGTTGGCGAAGACTCTTGAGGGTCCCTTGGACTGCAAGGAGATCCAGCCTAAAGGAGATTAGCCCTGAGTGTTCATTGGAAGGACTAATGCTAAAGCTGAAACTCCAATACTTTGGCCACTGATGCGAAGAACTGACTCATTTGAAAAGACCCTGATGTTGGGAAAGATTGAGGGCAGGAGAAGAAGGGGACGACAGAGAAAGAGATGGTTGGATGGCACCATTGACTCAATGGACATGAGTTTGAGTAAACTCAGTGAGTTGGTGATGGACAGGGTGACCTGGCATGCTGCAGTCCATAGGGTCACAAGGAGTGGGACATGACTGAGTGACTGGACTGAACTGAATTGATTTCAATCAGGTCACTGATATTATTTTTATTTATTTATAAGGTAATAGCAAAGCTTCTTATTTATGGCTCTTTGGTTTCAAAACCAGCCTATTTCTGGAACAATCACATTGCAGGATATAATTTGATAGGATTTTACTCTTGAGCTTTTTACCCTCTCTTGATCTAGGAATTTACAAAGCAAAAACCAGAATATTATATTAAAAGAGTCAGTGGATATCAACATTCCCTGATATTACGGGGGAAAGGGAAGACCAATTATTTGTTTGTTTTGGACAAGAGTCGTTCCCTTTCATGGATTCCTTGAAGTTGTTCACTTGGAAGTTTCTCATCAGCATCTTGATTAGTGCCGAGTTTTAGGAGGGAAGTACTGAAGGGCTGGTTTTATAACACCAGCTTCCCTAGTGTAAGATTATTCAGAAATGACTTTAGTGTTTTTAATCCTTAGGATTCCATTCTGAGGAGAAATAATTCACATACTTAATTTTTTTTTTTAATTTTGTAACAACTGAATAAGGCACTGGTGTGGTTAAGTAAAATAGGAATGAAGCCTGGATGATTTTTCCTGGATACTATTTCACATTAATAATATGATTAAAAATCCAAGGGAGAATAAGGGACAGCAACTTTGAATGAAAAGCTGAATCCCAATATGAAATTACTTGTTTTTTGCTGGATTAACTTTGGCAGGGAATTCAGGGCAAAGGCAACTCTAGAGGTAGGTAGCTCTCTAATGCCTGGGTAACAAAGCAGATGGAGCTTTTATAGTCTGAATGGCTGTGGCTGTCCTGTCTCAAAAGGTCACTTTGGTTTTGCTTAAAGACTCACAGTAAGTCTGCAACACAGGCAACTGTGTGGAAAGGTACTTGTTGAGAGATCAGCTGTAAAAACAAACAAGCAAAAGCTATCCAAGTTGCAATGTATGTTGCTGATAGCTTGAAAATGATCTACTCTTAGGGAAACTTAAGGAATATTCCCTTAAGGTAACACTCTCATCTCTTGTTAATAGCATCTTCGAAAAGCCAGTATTTTTAAAGTATTATTTACAACATAGATAACTTGCTCGGTGACAGGGTTCTTTTGGGGCCTCCCAGGTGATGCTAGTCATAAAGAATATGCCTGCCAATGCAGGAGATGTGAGATGCAGCAGGTTCGATCCGTGGCTCAGGAAGATCCCCCGGAGGAGGGCATGACTATACACTCCAGTATTCTTGCCTGGAGAATTCCATGGACAGAGGAGCCTGGTGGGCTGCAGTCCATGGGGTTGCAAGGAGTCAGACATGACTGAAGTGACTTAGCACATACACACACTCAGGGTTCTTCTAACAAGGAAACTAAGAAAATATAGTACCATGAGTTTTGGTTCTGAGAACTTTTTAATGATGTTTTAATGCAGACTGTGAAAGATTAAAGAGAAGTATAACTTATGAAAAACTGAAGAATATTTCTACCCGGTGGTTAATTTATATACTTTTTATAGCAACCTATTATTCTACTTGTATTTTTGCATTGATCAGTGGGTTCCTGCAGCAAGTGATTTTTAAAAACTGAATTGTAGTGATGGAAACAGTTCTGTTCTGGAAGAAAAGTCACTTGTTTGCTATTGAGATGACATTTGGGACACCTATATTTCTATATTTGGTATAATTTTGGTTTCTCTATTGCACACAAGAATACTGGCACTGTGGCTTAATCCTTGGAAATCTGTGACTTTGGGTCTTGGGCAGGGTTTTGCCATGAAACTTTTGGCTCTTCCTGGAACTTCTTCCTGTAGAAAGTTTTAAACAAGGTAACAAACAGAATCACAGATAGTAAGGGACTTCAAGAGATCATTTATTCCTTGATGTCTCCAGGCAGTGGAAAAAATAACTCAATATTGTCAAAGTTCACCTATCTAGCCAAACTAATTGGAGAGTTGGGTAATATGCCAGTGAATTTTGGTTGACTTCACAAGCAAAGTATAATAGGTATATTTTAAGGGGAAAAATTTCATTTCTGCCTGAAAGATCCATCTTAAATTAACTCACAACTTTCTGTTGTACTTTGACTATGTATAGGTAATTCAAAAAGGATAGATATAGTCCTTTGAGAACTGTAACATGCCAATGATGTATATTGTTTTCTGCAATTTTTCCAGAGGTGAAAAATTCTTCTTCTTTTTATTATTCTTATTATTTCCAGAGGTGAAAAATTCTTCTTATGCTCACACTTGGATTCTATAATCTCATAAGTGGAAATGGAGGACTTAAAAACAATGCTAACTGCCCTTGGATTCTGGCTGCCAGTCTGTCTCTAACAATGAGCCCCTCTATCTCCCGCAAATCCTTCTTCCTCATGAATCCCTCCTGCTCATTTTGGTTGCCACCTGTTCTCAGAAGTCCCACTATATTTTTCAAATGGATTCACCAAGTATCTTCTGCAAAGTTCTCTCTCCAAACACTAGAGATGCTTCGCCTGACACCGTTGTCAATAATGAACAGGATTTCTACAATTTCAGTATTTCACAGTGGTGCCTGGCAAATTTGGATCAAAACCCTTACTCCTCTTAAGTGATGTTTTTGATAGAGGTAGGACTGCCTGTGTTCCAATGTGTGACAGAATTTTAGTGTCAAAGCTTTTCTCAGTTTTTAACTAGGTAGATCTGAGGATGGAAGTCATGTTTTCATAATTGTCCTACTGTCAATGGTTTAGGATGAAGGATGGGTTTAAGAACATGGTGCCTGAATTCATTTCATCTAAAGACGAGTTCTTCCAAGAGCCCTCCTAAAGACAGACTCTTGGAGAAACCGTGTCCCTGTTTTATATGTGCCAAGTCACTTCAGTTGTGTCTGACTCTTCAACACTATGGACCATAACCCACGAGGCTCTTCTGTCCATGGGGATTCTCCAAGCAAGAGTACCCAAGTGGGTTGCCATATCCTTCTCCAGAGGATCTTCCTGACCCAGTAATGGAACTTGTGTCTCTAATGTCTGCAGCATGGACAGGCAGGTTCTTTACTGTTAGCCTCACATGGGAAGCCTGTTCCTGTTTTATGAAAGAGAAAGTGAAAGTGTTAGTCTCTCGGATGTGTCTGACTCTTTGTGACCCCATGGACTGTAGCCCGCCAGGCTTCTCTGTCCGTGGGGATTCTCCAGGCAAGAATATTGGAGTGGGTTGCCATTCCCTTCTCCAGGGGATCTTATAGACTTACTCAAATATATCCAAGGATGAGTTAGGTTTCTGCTGGGCCCTCCTCCACATTTATTTACATTGCTATTCATTACGTGACTTCAGGTATTTTAAGGATTTAATAGCAAGTTAACTTTGGCTTTATAATTTCTTTAATTGCTCAAGGCTTCAGTTATTTCACTTATCTGAACTAGAGTGCAGAAAAGAGTGACAGCATGTGTTTCACACAGATTTTTATTTGGCAGGCGCACATACTTCAATGGGTTGGTGATTCTACTCAAACCCTTAGATCTCCTATTTCCCCATACTGTAACATCAGATGGAGCTAACTATGAGATTTGAGACATAGGTTTCTAAATCATTTTGGTTGTAACAAACTAGAGCTCACACTTTCCCTTTTTTTTGTAAAAATCATGAAATTTGCAGCCTATTCTGGAGAATTTCCATGTGGGGAGAATAGATAAAAGGATATACCTGGAAGATTTATCAGATCTAGCAGAATGATAGTGAAGCTGTGATGTTTCTTTCCAAGTGCTTAGTTGCAGTTTTCAGATTATTTGGCCTAAAGTGCAGTTTGGGCTATTTGAAAATGATTTTGACTTCACTGATGTCAAGTAAGGAGAAAATGGGATTTGCATCATTGGCTTAAGCCCCGAGTTAGGCTCCCACATGGCAAAGCAAGCTGTGCTTTCACCAGAACTTGGCATTTCTGCAGACAGAAGGTGGTGCTGTTGATTAGGGACAATACAGAACCCACACTTTTCTATCAAACTCACCATCAAGTTATTATCACAATCCTTTCCTGAACAGAGAAAAAAAAAAAAAAATCACAGTCGATTGGAACTTATTCTGACATTTGACCAGATACTTCTCTGCTGAAAATCAACCTGAAGAATGCATTGACCATGTTATTCTTGCTATTTTATGCAAATCTTGCAAGCTGCGAGAAAAAAATAAGTTCTAAAATATAGTATGCGTTGTATCCCTCTATGTTGTGAGGTTGAACGCTGTTTGCAAGGACTGAAAGCCTATAGGACTCAAGGGTTACAACAGAGAGGCAGACATTGAAAACTAATGTGATATTGTTGCATTTGATGAATATTAGTGTTTTGTAAATGCAGACTGCTGAAGGACTATTTTCTGACCTCCGTGGCATGGTATTCAAGTCAGTCAGGGTGGGGGGTGCAGAGGGGTGGAGGGGGGTGGGCGGACAGGAAAGGAGCCTGCATTCCCCAGCAAATGCCAGATGTATTTTGATCATATCCTGAGGCCCCTGGGCATGGTGTTGGAGAGGGATGACAGTACCAGGTGTCGACACAGGCTCAGGTCCTTGGGAAAGACCCAGGGAATGGGAGGGAAGATAGAGGTTAGGTCACCTCCAGTCACCAGCGATATCATGGAAATAGGTCAATGCTGCAAAGCAGCTCTGAGTTTAAAAATAAGGATTAGAGCTAAAAGTCAAATCTAGGGATTCATAGACTGACTAAATATGTAGGCAGCAAGAGCCAAAGGACAGCAAGTCATATTTTATATATAGTCACCGAGAGAGAGAGAGACAGAGAGAGAGAGGTCCAGACATCTCCTATTAACATTTTAGTTAACACCAATAAGTGAGAACTGTGTTGAGCTTGAAAGACCTGTTTGTGCCTTGTGATATATGGGGAGGCCCTTCAAAGGAAAGCTCAGATAAGAGAATCTTAATTAGCAATAATGGTGAACTTGAATCTTTCCACAGAACTTGAGAATGTGGCTGTTCTCATTTTTTAAAAAATCCTCAATATTTCTTCTTAAGTTCCCTTCTGCAGGGGTTGTAGGTGAGTGCGCATGTCTGGTGGGAATGTAAAAATCTGGGGCAGGAAGCAATATAACATGATGGTTTGAAAACAGACTCTGAAACCAGGTTGTCTGTATTTTAAATCACTTTTCACCATTTGCTCGTTTCTTTCCTGGGTCTCCATTTCTTACTTGGGATACTGAGAGTACCTAATTCATGGGGTTGTATGGAAGTCAATCAGTTTATTTAGGTAAAGCATGATGAAAATTATCTGGTTTATGGTAAGCATGGAATAAGAGCTTGCTATTATTATTCTTGTTCACTTAGGGAAGGCTACGGAAAGATGCACAGAACCGAAACTGTACCAGCGAGCATGCTTTCTTTCAGATGACACCTGTTCTCTTTCCATGTTATGAACACTTTCTGAAATATGCCCTGGGGCTTCTGGCATCACAGGTGCTTTAAGCTTCACTGTACAAACGTACAGACAGAAGTAATAAGTACGTCAGTGATAACAATAATTTGCCACTTTACAGCCAGAGACGACAAGCTTGTAAGATGTATACTTAATTTGGTACCTTAATGACTTCCCAAACAGAAATATTTCAAGAAAGAAAAGAGTTGGTAGAGTTGCTCTGAGATCTTCATATACGTAAGTGGGTATATATATATATATATATATATACACACATATATATATACATACATACATATATACATACATGATCTTGGGTGCATGCTTAGTCTCTCAGTCATGTCCAACTCTTTGCAACCCCATGGACTGTAGCCCACCAGGCTCTTCTGTCCATGGGATTCTCCAAGCGAATACTGGAGTGGGAGTGTCATCTGCCATGCCCTTCTCCAGGGGATCTTCTGGATCTGGGGGATCAAATCTGTGTCTCCTGCGGCTCATGCACTGCAGGCAGAGACTTTATTACCACTGAGCTCTTCAGTTCAGTTCAGTTCATTTGCTCAGTCATGTCTGACTCTTTGTGACCTCATGGACTGCAGCATGCCAGGCTTCCCTGTCCATCACCAACTCCTGGAGCTCACTCAAACTCATGTCCATAAAGTCAGTGATGTCATCCAACCATTTCATCCTCTGTTGACCCCTTCTCCTCCTGACTTCAGTCTTTCCCAGCATCAGGGTCTTTTTCAATGAGTCAGTTCTTCACATCAGGTGGCCAAAGGATAGGAGCTTCGGCTAGAGCATCATTCCTTCCAATGAATATTCAGGACTGATTTCCTTTAGGATTGACTGGTTGGATCTCCTTGCTGTCCAAGAGACTCTCAAGAGTATTCTCCAACACCACAGTGGAAAACCAATAATTTTTCAAAACTCAGCTTTCCTTATAGTCCAACTCTCACATCCATACATGACTACTGGAAAAACCATAGCTTTGACTAGATGGACCTTTGTCGACAAGGTCATGTCTCTGCTTTTTAATGTGCTGTCTAGGTTGGTCATAGTTTTTCTTCCAAGGAGCAAGCCTTTTAATTTCATGGTTGCAGTCACCATCTGCAGTGATTTTGGAAAATAAAGAAAATAAAGAAAATAAAGAAAATAAAGTCTGTCACTGTTTCCATTGTTTCCCCATCTATTTGTCATGAAGTGATGGGACTGGATGCCATGATCTTTGTTTCCTGAATGTTGAGTTTTAAGCCAAAATTTTCACTTTCCTCTTTCACGTTCATCAATAGGCTCTTTAATTCTTCTTCACTTTCTGCCATTAGGGGGTATCATCTGCATATCTGAGGTTATTGATATTTCTCCTGGCACTCTTGATTTCAGCTTGTGCTTCATCCAGCCCAGCTTTTTGCATAATGTACTCTGCATATAAGTTAAATAAGCAGAGTGACCATATAAAACCTAGACATACTCTTTTCCCATTTTGGTACCAGTCCACTGTTCCATGTCCAGTTTTAACAGTTGCTTCTTGACCTGCATACAGATTTCTCAGGAGGCAGGTCAGGTGGTCTGGTATTCCCATCTCTTGAAGAATTTTCCACAGTTTGTTGTGATCCACAGTTAAAGGCTTTGACATAGTCAATAAAGCAGAAGTAGATGTTATTCTGGAACTCTCTAGGTTTCATGGTGATCCAACAGATGTTGGCCATTTGATCTCTGATTCCTCTGCCTTTTCTAAATCCAGCTTGAACTTCTGGAAGTTCATGGTAAATGTCCTGTTGAAACCTGGAATGGAGAATTTTGAGCATTACTTTGCTAGTGTATGAGATGAGTGCAATTGTGTGGTAGTTTGAGCATTCTTTGGCATTGCCTTTCTTTGGAGTTGGAATGAAAACTGACCTTTTCCAGTCTTGTGGCCACTGCTGAGTTTTCCAAATTTGCTGATATATTGAGTGCCGCACTTTCACAGCATCATTTTTAAGGATTTGAAATAGCTTAGCTGGAATTCCATCACCTCCACTAGCTTTGTTCATAGTGATGATTCCTAAGGCCTACTTGATTTTGCATTCCAGGATGTCTGGCTCTAGGTGAGTGATCACACCATCTTGGTTATCTGGGTCATGAAGATCTTTTTTGTATAGTTCTTCTGTGTAGTCTTGCCACCTCTTCTTAATATCTTCTGCTTCTGTTAGGTCCATACTGTATCTGTCCTTTATTGTGCCCATCTTTGCATGAACTATTCCCTTTTATCTCTAATTTCCTTGAAGAGATCTCTGATCTTTCCCATTCTAGTATTCCCCTCTATTTCTTTGCTGATCACTGAGAAAAGCTTTCTTATATTTCCTTGCTTTTCTTTGGAACTCTGCATTCAAATGGGTATATCTTTCCTTTTCTCCTTTACCATTCACGTCTCTTCTTTTCTCAGCTATTTGTAAGGCCTCCTTAAAGCAACCATTTTGCCTTTTTTGCTATTCATTTTCTTGGGGATGGTCTTGGTCACTGCCTCTTGTACAATGTTATGGACCTTCGTCCATAGTTCTTCAGGCACTCTGTCTATCAGATCTAATCCCTTGAATTTATTTATCACTTCCACTGTAAATCATAAGGGATTTGATTTAGTTCATACATGAATGGTTTAGTGGTTTTCCCTACTTTCTTCAATTTCAGTCTGAATTTGGCAATAAGGAGTTTATAAACTGAACCACAGTCAGCTCCCAGTCTTGTTTTTGCTGACTGTATACAGCTTCTTCATCTTTGGCTGCAAAGAGTATAATCAGTCTGATTTCGATATTGATCATCTGGTGATGTCCATGTATAGAGTGTTCTCTTGTGTTGTTGGAAGAGGGTGTTTTCTATGACCAGTGTGCTCTCTTGGCAAAACTCTATTAGCCTTTGCCCTGCCTCATTCTGTACTCCAAGGCCAAATTTGCCTGTTACTCCAGGTGTTTGTTGACTTCCTACTTTTGCATTCCAGTCCCCTATAATGAAAAGTACATTTTTTTTTAGTTTAGTTCTAGAAGGTCTTGGTCTTCATAGAACCGTTCAACTTCATCTTCTTCAGAATTACTGGTCAGGCATAGACTTGGATTACTGTGATATTGATTGGTTTGCCTTGGAAACAAACAGAGATCATTCTGCTATTTTTGAGATTGCATCCAAGTACTGCATTTTAGACTGTTTTGCTATGAGGGCTACTCCATTTCTTCTAAGGGATTCTTGCCTACAGTAGTAGATATAATGGTCATCTGAGTAAAATTCACCATTCTAGTTATTCTAGTTCACTGATTCCTAAAATGTCAATGTTCACTCTTGCCATCTCCTGTTAGACCACTTCCAATTTGCCTTGATTCA
Organism: Budorcas taxicolor; assembly: GCF_023091745.1. Classification (NCBI taxonomy): domain Eukaryota; kingdom Metazoa; phylum Chordata; class Mammalia; order Artiodactyla; family Bovidae; genus Budorcas; species Budorcas taxicolor. Next base: position 26,860,114 of record NC_068931.1, read on the forward strand.
TGGACCTAACATTCAAGGTTCCTATGCAACATTGCTCTTTACAGCATCAGACTTTACCTCCATCACCAGCCACATCAACAACTGAGTGTTGTTTTTGCTTTGGCTTCATCTCTTTGTTCTTTCTGGAGTTATTTCTCCACTGATCTCCAGTAACATATTGGGCACCTACTGACCTGGGTGTTCCTCTTTCATTGTCCTATCTTTTTGCCTTTTCATACTGTTCATGGGGTTCTCAAGGCAAAAATACTGAAGTGATTTGCCATTTCCTTCTCCAGTGGACCACGTTTTGTCGAAACTCTCCACCATTGACTCGTCCATCTTGGTTGGCCCTACATGACATGGCTCATAATTTCATTGATTAGAGAAGGTTGTGGTCCATGTGATCAGTTTGGTTATGTCTGCCCTCTGATAATAAGGATAAGAGGCTTATGGAATCTTCCTGATCAGAGAGACTGACTGAGGGGTAAACTGGGTCTTGTTCTGATGAGTGGGGCCATGCTCAGTAAATCTTTAATCCAATTTTCTGTTGTTGGTGGGGCTGTGTTCCATCTATTGTTTGACCTGAGGCCAAACTATGGTGGAGGTAGTGAAGATAATGGTGACTTCCTTCAAAAGGTCCCATATCTGCTGTAGCAGGCCAAAAAAAAAAAAAAAAAAAAGCACTGACAAAAACAAAAACAAAAGCATGCATTTGGAGATACTCTGAGTACTAAAGATCCTTTCCAGTGAGTTGCCAAATATGATACTCTTCCATCAGAATTCTCATGGAGCAATTGTCGTTTTCCAAAGTTCCTCAAAATACCATCTTCAAAGGGGAGTCCCTTAAGTGGACCCACTTTGCTTTTGTCTACTTAGTTCTGATACCATTCTAGGGGTGCATTGTGATGTAGGCTTTATTCTTTCCCTTTAATGATTTAAAAGGTACAACTCTTTCTAATGCTTAGGAGTTTTAGAGACTTTATTTTCAAAGGATGGAAAAAAAGTATGTTTATGTTAGAGTACATCATTTAAGTAAGCACTGAGCCTTATACAGAACAATATTTGTGTATATTAGACTTTTGGTTTACATGACACTTTTCAAATTCCCCAGATTGGCGAGTTGACTTGTCTACACATTCTCATAACGCTCTATACTCTTTTCTCTTTAGGAGAATAGCATTAGAATTGATTAATTGCTCTTTAGATTTTCACAGTTAGTGAGCAAGCACTGAATCTTGCTCATCACCATGTCCATAAGTTTATCAAGGTATCTATAGTAGACATTTAATAATATCTAATATTTCTTGAATGAAGGAATAGATGTTAGTAGAATGTGCCCAAAGTGTGTGTGTGCATGTGTGCATGTATGGCAGACAGAGAGAGAGAAGGAGATGAAGTTGGAATTGGAAGCAAAAGCTTATCATCTGGGCTTTAGAGAGAAGGACAGGCATACATGTAGTTTGCCTGACTTCCCTCTAGAATTTCTTTGAGGACTTTTAGGTCCCCAATTCTGCTGTTTCTTTGGGTATGTCAAAGAATTTAGAGGTGCCATAGGAATTTTAATCTTTTGAAGATAGTATCAATACTTGTCATTTGTGAAGGCTGGGAAAATTATTAGCTCAAGGTTGTTCACTTGGAACTGAACATTAGATCTTATGATGTTCCTTCCAGTTACATAATGTTTTTGAAAAGTAGGTCTGGGTGGGTGGGGTTGGTCAATATTTGCCATATAAAGAACAAGTGGCTACTTGAGATGTTCAGTCTGGTTCCCAACAGTTGGAAGTTGCACAATGCCCAGTAGGTAAGTAAGGAATTACAGTTATTTAAGAATGAGATAACACTGTTGCTTTTTTCTTTCAATTTATGTGTATTATCTTTTCAGTAGTCAACTACGTTGTTAAGGACAGATATACTTATTAATTTGTTGCATACCACAACTTAACAAATGGAACATTTAGGTATTTCTTTTGGGTCAAGAGTACTGTTAAGAAATTGGTGAGACACTAAAGATCCCATGTTTGGGAACCTCTGCTCAAGGGTGAAAAATGGAAAACTGGAGAAGGAGCCTAGGATGAGAAGATTCAGTTTTTTGAAGGTGAGATACTGCCAGTATTACAGTTTAGTTCCTGAACACTGGTCTACAATTGAAGGTCAGGATGGATAATTAAACAGAGACCTTCAATTCAAGTCTAGGTGAACAATTTAATTATATTATTGTTTAATAGATTGCTACATGAGACTCAGTTTTATTTCCTCATAGACCAGAAAACCTTCCTGATTAATTTTTTTTCATTACTCATGGATCAAATACGATAGAACTTAGAAATATCACAGGCAAATATAAAATAATATCTAAACTTTTCCTTAGAATATAAGATAATACCTATTTTTATCCTTCTTTGTAAGACTGCTGCAAAATTCTAAAGCAATGATTGGCAGTACTGTTTCACTGAATCTGACCTGTAGGCTTTTTCAGCTTTCTGTTAGTCAAATTAACAAAATTAGTATAGAAGTGGAATATGTCATGATGACTTTGGGCACCAGTCAAAACTGAGATTTTGTTTTGTTCTTACTTTACACAGCTAATTAACAATCTAACTTGACAACAGATTTTTCTCATAGTGATTTTTAGAAAAGACCTTGGTTCAAGAGACTTTGGAAAACAATATAATTCTGAATTTTAGATTCATATTTTAATAAAAATGTTGTTTAGTAACCTCATCTTTTTTCATAAAAGCTTTTAGAGATCTTTCTTAAAGCACCAACAATGTATATAGGAAGTGTCTGCAATATTTGCTGCTGGTGACATACATAGAAAATACTTCCAGGGTCTCCGTATTAATACTGTGATTTTCTCTGTTTGAAAAGAAAAAGAATATGAATGACCTGGCAGTCAATAAGAAGGCAGTATTTTCCCTTGGTGAATATCTCATCTTTTTTCTTTAGCCTTGCAAAGTGCTTTTGTCCTTTATTTGCCACTAATGCTTATGATAAAAAATTAAATTACTGTTCATCCTTTCAATATGTTTTCCTCAGAGGATCTCTGCTGAAGAACAAACATTTAAAAGAGGATGCAGAAGTCTTAGTTTTATACACAGCCCTGCTGTATTATTCATTGAAATGCATTTTTAATGTTAGAGAAAGAAAAGTAAAATACATGTTAATTTCTAAGGTGAGACAGGCAGTGATCGAGGGAATGATTAAATTCACAGAGGCTGGAGATGTGAGCATGATAATAGAATAAGAATGCTTCTCTCTTGGAATCCTGGGGTTTTTCTGTGTATCTTGCAAGGTTTGTTTGAATCAAAGTCTCAAGACCTAATCACCAATAGCTAACAAGCCTCAGACTCTCCATGTTTTCAGTTAAGCAAAACGTCACTAGAGCAATATTATTAAAAACAAAAACAAGACAAACAAAACAAAAAAGGAAGCCGTGATTGTCCACATAACTGATGAGATCGTGTGCTGTATGCTCTGTAAAATTTCCAGCTTTTATTTCTCCATTAATTTTACATTCCTTAATGAAATTTCTATTCTTGTTATTCATAAATAAGCCAATTATTTTTCCTAAATCAGTGAAAAGATGTACATGATCATTCTTTTGACTTTTAAAAGCTGATACTTTTTTAGAAGAACAACAAATGAAATGTGCTTTATTTGGTTTCTGAATTGTCACGGCTAATGGTTTTCTTGGTATTGTACTCTCTTGGAATTTAACAATTTATCTTCAATCCAAAAGAATTGCAGCATCTGGTAAGGAATCGATTTACAAACTTCTCACAATGTAAGAGAGCAGATTAAACTTTATGGACTCTGTTCTTCAGGTTCCCATAAGCTTCTCTGCTCCTTAGAAAGGGATGGGCAGTGTTGTTTGATGTGAACAAGTGATAGTGAAAGCCCAGGAGTCATAGGATATTTTCTCAAATTCTTCAAAGACATATTCAATCTGTTGTCATCAGAAAACATATATTTAGAATTTAAAGAGGATGAAAGTTTTTGTGGGAGGGAAAAAAAGAACCTGACGTGGGGAGAACTGTCTATTCTTGGTTGTCTGCCAAATACCAAGTAGTAATTGAGTCAGTAGTTTAAAAGAAAAAGAGGGGTATTTTCCATTTTCTTTTGTTGAGTACAGATGGACAAAAGCAGAACCATACAGTTAGGAAAACTTATATGAGGTATGGGCTGATATTTCAAAATCAGTTTTGAAATTTAATTTTTGAACCTGTGAACGCAAAATAATATGCTTTATTATATACGCTTAATCTCAATATAGAACATCTTATATAATTCACTTTTTTTATGCAATCACTCTATATTAATATATCCCCTTTCTATCTCTTTCATATATATTAATGTAAAACTGGAGATGCCAACTGTTTAGGGCAAATGTAGTTTTATTTCAGTGGTCTAACAACATATAAAAAAGAAAATGCCTACTTCTAAAGTATTACATTGATTTTATTCTAGACATGTAGTGTCTTAATTTCATTTTACTCATTTTATAATGACTATCACCATAGCAACTCGGCAGATTTCATCAAAATATGTAGCTAGATACCTACAATGATTCATGATAACAGACTATACAGCAATACTGAACAAGTGATAATGAAACACAAATTATCAGTCACAATCAAAGACCAACAAAATCAATCACCCCCAAATATGTTTTGTCTTATTTGTTTTTCTTTGTCCTCTTCTGTTCTATTGCCAAGACTCATTAGTTTTCATTACAGAAACATGGGATTCTAGGAGTAAAATTTCTATTAAAAAATATTACTATTGCTACCTGAGTGTTCTAATTAAATTTGAGAGGCGTATGCTTTCTACAGAAGTCGTGAATGTGCCTTAGCCCACCCCAAGTTTTCAGTATAGTCCCAATGTGTCTGTATCTACCAAGGAAAAGTGTATAGAAGTGTGAATTATGTCTCTGAAAGGAAAGGTGGTATCTTCTCTTAGAACCTTGTGAACCTACTACTGTGTGTAACCCTGTCATTGACTTAAAAATCCTAAAGCTCATCTCTTTTATCTTTAAAATGGAGTTTCTGTAGCAATTAATTAAAGCACTATGTGTATCTTCAAGCACAATGGCTGACAGGTAAAAATTGCTGGAAGATGTTAACTATGATAATGATTGTGTTAATGGTGGAATAACAATACTTCCCCTATACATGTATCTTTCTCCTTTTCCATCTCTAATCATGCTTATTCATATTACCTGCTAGAATTAAAGTTAAGTTTCTGAAGCCTTTACTTTCAAATATATTTATCAGATCAACTTAAAAAAAAATAGGTCCCTGCTTTCTGTCAATCATGGTATGTAGCCATATGAGCTACATATGTTTCAGTGTCAGCATCTAATCACATTTCAATCTTCTTCCTACTTGGAAAAATACTCAAATGTGCAAAAATTAACTATTTTTTGTCTATAAAACATGTATTATTTACAATTGCAGGATATTAATTAGAAACTCTCAGTAGTATTTTCTTGAAAAAACGTATTTTTCCCTATAATTCTACTGGACTCTGGCCAGACATTATAATGTTTTCTTTTCTTTAACATAACCAAGGACCATGAGTCTCAGACTCAAACACCGAGCTCAAATCAGTAGGATGAGAAAATTCTAGTTTTCTTTGTATTTACTGACTACAAGCCTTTTATAATTATTGCATCCAGTGTGAAACATCAGAATAGAGCCACTTGAAATTTTCTTCTAGGATTTACTGTCAGGCGGATGCATAGGCCTGATCTTGAGGTCAAATCTGAGATCTGTGCTAGTTAACTCTTCTCAAAGGACCTTATCCTTTGATTCAGTAAATGAAACATATGCACATGCTAAGAAGATACAAGAAGAGAAAAATGACAGAGGTCTGGAGGTGGATGCAAAATTCACCACCCCAACCCAAGAAATTAACTAAATAGCATCCAATCTTTACTGTGTACAATGTAGTGATTATATTTAATAGTTATATATTTGAAAATTATTATGATCTTAAATGTTCTCACTACAAAAAATGGGTAATTATGTGATGCATTGTTAGCTAAGGCTATAGTGGTAACTATTTAGTAATTATAAATGTACCAAATCAACATGTTGTAAACTTTAAACTTACATCATGTTATATGTTAATTATATCTCATTAATGCTGGGAGAAATAGCATTCAGTATTGTACATAGATCATGTGCTGAACATAGTACTAGACACTTAAAGGCATCCTTTATTTAGGTATGACATTTGAGAGTAGAAAATATTACCTTTGAAGCTCAGAGAGGATAAATATCTTGTTCACTACTAGGGCTGACATTTCACCTGGGTCTTTTGTACTCCAAAGCTCCATACCCAACCACTGCAATGCTGTTTTAGAGGAAATGAGATCTTAACCCTCAAGCAATTAATTGGGGGAGAAATTTGTTTCTTTATCTTACCAGCTAGCATTAGACCTTTTTGTTTGGAAACACTCTGCATTCTTAGGCTAGATGGGGCCAGGGTGGCATGAATGTTGTCAGATACCAAATCATCATATGTAGGAGAAGGAAGCTATATTTATAACGGGTAGAAGATTAGCAAATTGCAGTTTTTGGTCCAAAATGGAAGAGAAGAGAAATATACAAAGTGACAAAAAGGAGAAGAGCAAAAGAGGTGCTTATAAAATGAAAAAATGCTGGAATGATGGAGATTAATAAGTGCTGGGGAGGTGAGTAGACTAAAGGGCAATTAAAAATGTTGGTTCATGTTCCCTTAAAGGTTATTTGTCTTGCTATGATATAAAGCACCCCTCCATCTCCCCTGGTGAAATTTTCTATACTTATGAAAAACTCCAGGAGTGGATCTTGGGATCATTTCAAAGTTTCTTCTCAGTTTTATATCTGGAGAAGCATAGTGAAGCCTAGAAATAGCATATAAAGAAGCAGAAACCTGTAGGCAAAGTGAACCAAGAAAATGTGTCTGAGACATCTATAGATCTCTTTGGATGTTAATAAGACCTGGTACTGAAAAAAATCCGTCAAGTAGACCTAGCTCACAAATGTGATGTGCTGACATCTGTGTGACATTTTGAAGTATTGAGTGGCTATTTATTTCAAGGGCAGAACCAAAGTAAGGGTTCCTGCACATACCTTTCCTTCTTAGATGTCCACATAGAGCAAAGACTTATTAACCACACTTTTCTGGAACACAGCTCTCAGAGGTCAACTCTCAGATAGTCAAGATCAATCTTCTGTAAGAAGATTGTAGCTTACAACTATAGCCGACAATTTTGACACTCCCCACCTTGGTGTCCTTTTATGATTCAACAACTGTCTGCTGAATAATGTCTCAAATTTTCCTTCAGAAACTTATGTATTGTAAATCTGATTCCCTTCCACTTCTCCACTTTATTTGCTCATTATCCTTTTTTTATTTGAGTGAAACCAGAGAGAAGTTTTAATTCCTTTTAGTGTTTTTCTCACTTGACTAAATTACAGTAGAATAGCAAAACATATTTTAATGGAATGAATAATTATATTCTTTTTCTCAAAATAGTTTCCTAAGACAATTTAAATTTTCTTAAAATTAACCTATATCTTCAACGTAGAGTTTTTGATTCTACACTCTTGAGAATGGATTTTGTGGATAATACTTTAAACTGAGATAATATTTTTGTGTCTAACCAAGTACTGCTTTTCTCTTCCAACTTTGACAATGAGGGAAATAATGTTTATTGTTTAAAGATTCATCATATTTTAAAATAAAATTTGGTGGAAAAGAATCACTTCTGCTAGAATGATGGTGGGCTTCTTTCCCTGTGACTCAGGGGTGAAGAATCCACCTGCAACACAGGAACCACAGGAGATGTGGGTTGGATCTCTGGGGCAGGAAGAAACCCTGGAGGAGGGCATGGCAACACACTCCAACCCACTCTTGCCTGGAGAAACTTCATGGACAGAGGAGCCTGTCGGGCTACAGTCTATAGGGTTGCAAAGAGTCAGATAGGACTGAAGTGACTTAGAATGCATGCAATAGAATGATGGCATTGTACTTTTGTGTGTTAGTGCTAAGTCTCTTCATTCATGTCCTCTTTTTAAAAAGACTCCATGAATGGAAGCCTGCTAGGCTCCTCCATCCATGGGATTCTCCAGGCCAGAATACTGGAGTGGGTTGCTATGCCCTCCTCCAGGGGATCTTCCCAACCCAGGAAAGGAACTTGCCTCTGTTACATCATCTCCTGCCTTGGCAAGTGGGTATTTTATAGTTCAGTTCAGTTCAGTCGCTCAGTCGTGCCCCACTCTTTGCAACCCTATGAACTGCAGCTCGCCAGGCCTCCCTGTCCATCACCAATTCCTGGAGTTTACCCAAACTCATGTCCATTGAGTGGGTGATGCCATCCAACCATCTTATCCTCGATTGTCCCCTTCTCCTCCTGCCTTCAATCTTTCCCAACATCAGGGTCTTTTCCAATGAGTCAGCTCTTTGCATCAGGTAGCCAAAGTATTGGAGCTTCAGCTTCAATATCAGTCCTTCCAATGAACACCCAGGACTGATAATCCTTTAGGATGGACTGGTTGGACCTCCTTGCAGTCCAAGGGACTCTCAAGAGTCTTCTCCAACACCACAGTTCAAAAGCAGCAATTCTTTGGTGCTCAGCTTTCTTTATAGTCCAACTCTCACATCCATGCATGACTATAGGAAAAACCATAGCCTTGACTAGACGGATCTTAGTTGGCAAAGTAATGTCTCTGCTTTTTAATATGCTGTCTAGGTTGGCCATAACTTTCCTTCCAAGGAGTAAGCGTCTTTAAATTTCATGGGTGCAATCACCATCTACAGTGATTTTGGAGCCCCCCAAAATAAAGTCTGATACTGTTTCCACTCTTTCCCCATCTATTTCCCATGAAGTGATGGGACAAGATGCCATGATCTTTGTTTTCTGAATGTTGAGCTTTAAGCCAACTTTTTCACTCTCCTCTTTCACTTTCATCAAGAGGCTTTTTAGTTCCTCTTCACTTTATAAGGGTGGTGTCATCTGCATATCTGAGGTTATTGATATTTCTCCCAGCAATCTTGATTCCAGCTTGTGCTTCTTCCAGCCTAACGTTTCTCATGATGTACTCTGCATATAAGTTAAATAAGCAGGGTGACAATATACAGCCTTGATGTATTCCTTTTCCTATTTGGAATCAGTCTGTTTTTCCATGTCCAGTTCTAACTGTTGCTTCCTGACCTGCATACAGGTTTCTCAAGAGGCAGGTCAGGTGGTCTGCTATTCCCATCTCTTGAAGAATTTTCCACAGTTTATTGTGATCCACACAATCAAAGGCTTCGGCATAGTCAATAAAAAAGAAATAGATGTTTTCTGGAACTCTCTTGCTTTTTCAATGATCTAGCAGATGTTGGCAATTTGATCTCTAGTTCCTCTGCCTTTTCTAAAACCAGCTTGAACATCTGGAAGTTCACAGTTCACATATTGCTGAAGCCTGGCTTGCAGAACTTTGAGCATTACTTTACTAGCATGTGAGATGAGTGCAATTGTGCGGTAGTTTGAGCATTCTTTGGCATTGCCTTTCTTGGGATTGGAATGAAAACTGACATTTTCCAGTCCTGTGGCCACTGCTGAGTTTTCCACATGTGCTGGCATATTGAGTGCAGCACTTTGACAGCATCATCTTTCAGGATTTGAAATAGCTTAACTGGAATTCTATCACCTCCACTAGCTTTGTTCATAGTGATGCTTTCTAAGGCCGACTTGACTTCACATTCCAGGATGTCTGGCTCTAGGTGAGTGATCACACCATCTTGGTTATCTGGGTAATGAAGATCTTTTTTGTACAGTTCTTCTGTGTATTCTTGCCACCTTTTATTAATATTTCTGCTTCTGTTAGGTCCATACCATTTCTGTCCTTTATTGAGCCCATTTTTGCATGAAATGTTTCCTTGGTATCTCTAATTTTCTTGAAGAGATCTCTAGTCTTTCCCATTCTGTTGTTTTCCTCTATTTCTTTGTACTGATCTCTCAGGAAGGCTTTCTTATCTCTCCTTGCTATTCTTTGGAACTGCTTATAGAATGTAGAGACAATTTACTATGTGATTTCAACCTCAAGAATGAAAAGAATACATTTCAAAAATAATTTGTTTGGGATTTGGGAAAGTCCTGAGTCATTTGATAGATTAAGTGCATGGTTCCATCAAAATAATATATTATTGATCAGGCATTTTTATTGCATCCTGTCCCCCTATGAAACAGCTCAATAGTAACTATAAAATATAAATAATTTTTTTCTTTATCTTTTTTCCTTCTCAAATTGCTCATATTATCTATCTGTGACCCCATGACAGGTAGAGAGCATACTAGCATTTGACGACAAACATGGAATTTTAAGTGATAAGCCTCAATTTCTAGTTTAGAACTTTTGTTTTTTTTAGCTCTTTGTCTTTTAATTTCTTTTTGATATTTCACTAAATTAAAATTTTTGAATGCTATGAGAAAAATTAAATCCTAGTTCTATATGTCACTTATTTCTAAGAAATATATAAAATGATTTTGTCTCAATAAATATAGAAGAAGATGATTTTATGAAGACTCAAGAATGAGAAAAACCAAAAAACAAAGGAATGAATATTTTCTCATGTTTCCACCAACATTGTTTCCCAGTCCCTGAACGCCATTCACTTCTTCAGGTTCTACAGCAGATAAGTGAGCAACTTGATAAGCTTGAGGGGTTTGATGATTGTTACATGGAATCATCCCCTTCACTGGCTCATCTAAAATTTCCACCTCCAAGGTACTTTCTAGTTAAGGCACTGTTTACATTAAGTAATGATTAAAATATACATTATAGTGTTATAGAATTCACCTGTCAATGCAGGAGGCGCAAGAGATGCAGGTTCAGTCCCTGGGTCTGGAAGATCCTCTGGAGGAGGAAATGACAACCCATTCCAGTATTCTTAGCTGGAAAATCCCATGGGCAGAGGAGCCTGCCAGGCTACAGTCCATGAGGCTGCAAAGAGTTGGAAACTGAGCATGCACACACAGGAATTTGTACAAGGAGGGTGATACTCAGTTTTTTTCATTATGTTTCTACAGTTCATGCTGGAAGCAGTGACTCCTCAGCACTTTTCTCCTTCCATGTCATCTGGCTGCTTGGCCAAGTCACAATTTTTCTCTCTGGAATAAAAGAAATGAAATATAATCATATTGCCATGCTGTTTTTCAAGCATTAAAGTTGTGGCTTTTTTTCTTCTGTATTTCTTCTTTATTCTGCTCAGATTTGTATTTGCAGGATTTCCTGGCTGGATGCCAGTCCTATCACAATTTAAAGATTTTAATCTAAATTATCTTTTTAGGTATTAAAGAGAGAATTGGTAAGATGTTCCTCCAGATCAAAGGAGGAATACATTTATAGATTAGGGATATCAAGATGAATATGCAAATGAAGGAAAAACGGATGTTTTCCACAGTGGGTAAAAAAATCAGTTAAACCTCTGTTGGATATAATTTACATAGCTACAAATTATTTTGTATTCCTATTTTTAATTTTTTTTGTTGCAATATGGCTGATTTACAATGTATTAGTTTCAAGTGTACAGCAAAATGAATCAGTTATATATATACATATACATATATCCACTCTTTTTTTTTCAGATTCTTTTCTCATATCGGCTATTACAGAGTATTGAGAAGAGCTCCCTGTGGTATACAGTAGGTCCTTCTTATCTATTTTATGTATAGTAGTGTGTATGTATCAATCCCAATCTCCCAGCTCATCCCTCCCCTCTATCCTCTGGTAATCATACATTTGTTCTACATCTGTGACTCTTCTTCTGTTGCGTAAATAAGTTCACTTGTGCCCTCTTTTATTTAGGCTCCATGTATAAGTGATATTACATGACATTTGTCTGACTTATTGCACTCAATATGACAGTCTTAAGTCTAGTCATGTTCCTGCAAATGGCATTATTTTTTTCTTCTTTATGGCTGAGTAGTATTCCATTGTGTTTATGTACCATGTCTTCTTTATCCATTCCTCTGTTGATGGACATTTAGGTTGCTTCCATGTCTTGGCTATTGATCTAGCCACTATGGAAAACAGTATGGAGGTTCCTTAAAAAACTGAAAATAGAATTACCATATGATCCAGCAATCCTACTCCTGGGCACATAACCAGAGAAAACCATAGTTTAAAAAGATACATGCAGCCCAATGTACATTGCGTTTACAAGATTGTGCTCAGTTGCTAAGTCATGTCTGACTCTTTGCAACCCCAAGGACTGTAGCCTGCAAGGCTCCTCTGTCCATAGGATTTTCCAGGCATGAATACTGGAGTGGATAGCCATTTCTTTGCCATAATGAATTGACTTTCCTTTCTTCCTTTTGTTCATTGAGTTTCTCTGTTCCCTGAATTATCTCTGTATCCTCTAGGACCTCTTTTCCTTTCATCTTTGTTTCTTCCTTTGATTTGTAAGAGTTCTTCAAATGTCTAATGGTTCTCATTTGGTCGTTCATAATAATAATGAAGGAGTAAGAAGGCGGCTTGAGTTTGTATTTACATGGATAGAAATTTTGGATGGCAAGTACTGCTTAACTCATGAAGAATGGATATTTCACTGATGGCTCAGCCAATGCCTGAATCTAGAATGTTCTTCCACTACACCCACACAAAAAGCACAGAGAGTTTTGTGCACATTTTTCTCTCCATTAAAAGCTGAACTCTTGGCCTTTCCATGTGGCCAGAGTATCTTCAACTAATATCTGATTTTTAGCACACGTCTTACTTTTTTCCTCCGTTTCATTTGAGTGAATGAGTCTGGTGTCATTCTGGGATTTTTAAAGCAGATTCTTTTCCTCCATTATTGTCAGCCTCTCTGCACAGACACCAAGTATTCATTGTATGTTACTGAGGACCTGTCATGTGCCAGGCATTGCTCTTGGTACTGGGAGATGCACCATGTACATCAAAAAGCAGACAGACAAAAATTGCTACCTCGTGGAACTTACATCTTTCTTGGGGAGACATGTCTTCTACTTTTCATGAGGCCCAGTATTTTTTAATCTGATTATTGGCCACTTGAATTTCCTTTTTTTTAAAATTGCTTATTCATACTCCTTGTGCATTTTTCCATTGGGATGTTTTCTTTTGTTATTAGTTTGTAAGAGATTAGTGCATTTTGGAGACACTGGCCTTTTGTGTCATGCATTTTGTAAATTAGATCAGCAATGAGGTATTGTGATTATCTTTTCAAATTTAGAAAAACTACAAAGAGTAATACAATCTAATGCTAGTAATGATGCAAGGAAATGAATACCATCTTACATTGTTTATGAAGTATGAACTGATGCAGCATTTTAAAAAGTAACTCAGAAATTTCTATTTAAATTTAAAAGCCAGATACCACTGATTAGCAATCACATTTCAAACTAAAAACACCAGCAGATTAAGATACTGTGAATTGAAGACATTTTTAAAGCAGGAGCACAAGGCAATATAAAAAGGGTGATGACGGATGTTCCTGCTGAAGTTATTTGTGTTGCTCTTATACAACTTGCATTCTATGTCATCTTCTATAATTGTCAATAAGCTATACTGTTTTCAAGAATATATTGGATTCGGAGGCTATCTAAAAAATTTCTTCTAGGTTTCACCTCTGGAAGCACCCAGCTCACAGGTATAGAAATAATACTTAACCTCCATCAGTGTGCAAAGCAATTAAAAAACGGTAGTATATCATGGAAAAAAACTGTAGTATATCATGGAATTAAATACTGCATAATTGAAATAATGAGATTGGTCTAAACATATTTACATGATATCAGCAATGCCTAATCAAGTGAAAAAAGGTGCAGATAATATGTATTACATAATCCCATTTATACACAAATAAAATAGATGAACTTGTTTATTTGAGCATATAGAAAATTATAGAGGGATTCATAGCAGACTGTTAACCTAATAGGTGTGAAATAGAAAAAAAGAATACAGGAGAATGTTTAAATTATGCTTTGTGAATATTTAGGTTTCAACTTTTTGTTTATATAAACATGTGCTCTTTTAAAAATAGCTAAAGAAAATTTCTATAAAGGGTGAAAAAAAGTATATTGTAATTCCTCACTAAGAATTCTGAATCAGAATCTTTGGGATACAAGTCTTAAACTTTTAACTTTTAAAATGCTCATTATGTAATTCTAATATACACTTTAGTGTTATACTCAGTCACTTAAAGAAAATCAATAAGTAGGAAAATAAAAACATTTAAATTAATGTATCTAGATAAAGGCTTATCCATGTATACACAGATAACATGAATTTCGGATATGAATACAGCTTGGCTTGGTTCTCATAAGCAAGGCTATCACAGACAAGAAAAAGTGTAGTACTAACAGAGGTGAATGTGGTTGTGCGTCTGGATCAGAATCCCGGCATAAAACTGACCCCCAAGAAGCTGTGCTGTGCTCAATTGTGTCCAACTCTTTTTTTTTTTTTAGATTTATTAAAATTTTTTTTAAAATTTAAATTTATTTATTTTAATTGGAAGCTAATTACTTTACAATATTGTATTGGTTTTGCCATACATCAACATGAATCTGCCACGGGTGTACACGTGTTCTGGACTATAGCCCGCCAGGCTCTTCTGTTGGTGGGATTCTCAGACAAGAATACTGGAATGGGTTGCTGTGCCCTCCTCCAGGAGATCTTCCTGATCCAGGGATTGAACTCTTTTAGTCTCTTATTCTCCTGCATTGGCAGGCGGGTTATTTACCACTAGACCCACCTGGGATGCCCAACTGTTGCCTTCATTCCTCCACTATTGTGAATGAATGGAAAAAGATATAGCTGTGGGTCATCGTTCATGAAGCTCCAAATTTACTTAAAAAGGGATGGTTAGTGAGTTTGGGATAGACATACACACATTGCTGTATTTAAAATGGGTAACCACCAAGACTGGGAGCTGACAGTGGCTCAGATCATGAACTCCTTATTGCCAAATTCAGACTTAAATTGAAGAAAGTAAGGAAAACCACTAGACCATTCAGGTATGACCTAAATCAAATCCCTTATGATTATACAGCAGAAGTGAGAAATAGATTTAGGGACTAGATCTGATAGATAGAGTGCCTGATGAACTATGGATGGAGGTTTGTGACATTGTACAGGAGATAGGGATCAAGACCATCCCCATGGAAAAGAAATGCAAAAAAGCAAAATGGCTGTCTGGGGAGATCTTACACATAGCTGTGAAAAGAAGAGAAGTGAAAAGCAAAGGAGAAAAGGAAAGATATAAGCATCTGAATGCAGAGTTCCAAAGAACAGTAAGAAGAGATAAGAAAGACTTCCTCAGTGATCAGTGCAAAGAAATAGAGGAAAAGAACAGAATGGGAAAGACTAGAGATCTCTTCAAGAAAATGAGAGATACCAAGGGAACATTTCATGCAAAGATGGGCTCACTAAAGGACAGAAATGGTCTGGACCTAACAGAAGCAGAAGATATGAAGAAGAGGTGGCAAGAATACACAGAACTGAACAAAAAAGAGCTTCACGACCAAGATAATCATGATGGTGTGATCACTCATCTAGAGCCAGACATCCTGGAATGTGAAGTCAAGTCGGCCTTAGAAAGCATCACTATGAGCAAAGCTAGTGGAGGTGATAGAATTCCAGTTAAGCTATTTCAAATCCTGAAAGATGATGCTGTCAGAGTGCTGCACTCAATATGCCAGCACATGTGGAAAACTCAGCAGTGGCCACAGGACTGGAAAAGGTCCATTTTCATTTCAATCCCAAAGAAAGGTAATGCCAAAGAATGCTCAAACTACCGCACAATTGCACTCATCTCACATGCTAGTAAAGTAATGCTCAAAGTTCTGCAAGCCAGGCTTCAGCAATACGTGAACTGTGAACTTCCAGATGTTCAAGCTGGTCTTAGAAAAGGCAGAGGAACCAGAGATCAAATTGCCAACATCCGTTGGATCATGGAAAAAGCAAGAGAGTTCCAGAAAACATCTATTTCTTTTTTATTGACTATGTCAAAGCCTTTGACTGTGTGGATCACAATAAACTGTGGAAAATTCTTCAAGAGATGGGAATAGCAGACCACCTGACCTGCCTCTTGAGAAACCTGTATGCAGGTCAGGAAGCAACAGTTAGAACTGGACATGGACAACAGACTGGTTCCAAATAGGAAAAGCAGTAAGTCAAGGCTGTATATTGTCAGCCTGCTTATTTTTCTTATATGCAGAGTACATCATGAGAAATGCTGGGCTGGAAGAAGCACAAACTGGAATCAAGATTGCCAGGAGAAATATCAATAACTCAGATATGCAGATGACACCACCCTTATGGCAGAAAGTGAAGAGGAACTAAAAAGCCTCTTGATGAAAGTGAAAGATGAGAATGAAAAAGTTGGCTTAATGCCCAACAGTCAGAAAATGAAGATCATGGCATCTGGTCCCATCACTTCATGGGAAATAGATGGGGAAACAGTGGAAACAGTGTCAGACTTTATTTTTTGGGCTCCAAAATCACTGCAGATGGTGATTGCAGCCATGAAATTAAAAGACACTTACTCCTTGGAAAGAAAGTTATGACCAACCTAGATAGCATATAAAAAAGTAGAGACATTACTTTGCCGACAAAGGTCCACCTAGTCAAGGCTATGGTTTTTCCAGTGGTCATGTATGGATGTGAGAGTTGGACTGTGAAGAAAGCTGAGTGCTGAAGAATTGATGCTTTTGAAGTATAATGTTGGAGAAGACTCTTGAGAGTCCCTTGGACTGCAAGGAGATCGAACCAGTCCATTCTAAAGGAGATCAGCCCTGGGTGTTCTTTGGAAGCAGTGATGCTAAAGCTGAAACTCCAGTACTTTGGCCACCTCATGCGAAGAGTTGACTCATTGGAAAAGACTCTGATGCTGGGAGGGATTGGGGGCAGGAGGAGAAGGGGATGACAGAGGATGAGATGGCTGGATGGCATCACGGACTTGATGGACGTGAGTCTGAGTGAACTCTGGGATTGATGGACAGGGAGGCCTGGCATGCTGCAATTCTTGAGGTTGCAGAGTTGAACACGACTGAGCGACTGAACTGAACTGAACTGAACTGAACTGAACCAATAAGGACCTACTCTATGAAACTGTTCAATGTTATGTGGCAGCCTGGATGGGAGGGGAGTTTGGGAGAGAATGAATAAATGTACACGTATGGCTGAATCCCTTTACTTCTCACCTGAAACTATTACAACATCGTTAACTGGCTGTACCCTAATATAAAATGAAACATTTACAAAGGCAATGTAAAATAATATGCATTGAAAATAATTTCAATAAAATTAAAATTTAATACAGTAGAGCTCTTTACTTATTTTCTGACATTTTACAAATATTAAACAATGGCTTGTTTATTTTCAGAAAATAATTGCAAACATGACTGTTGTCTGGGAAGAGTCACAGTCAGGACTTTCTCCTTCCTTTTGTTTTATGAGGCAACATTTTTCATAATATCTTTTGTAACTGGTGATGAATGATGCTTGATTTCTTTCCTTTCCTGTTTTGTAACTCAGAAACCTAATTTTAAGGGATACAATTTTTCACTTCAAAAAAGTTTTCAGGTTTCTATAATGATTTAAGCCTATCAATACTTATTGCTTAGTTCCTAATTAACAGTAAAATTGTGAAAAATATTATGATTTTCCTCTACTAGTTTTATTTGATGCTGTAGTTCATAAAGTTTAAGGAAAAAAAAAAGCACATTTGCAATTCTCTTCCTTTTAACTGGGCTTCCCTGATGACTCAGATGATAATCTGCCTATAATGCAGGAGACTGGGGTTTGATCCATGGGTCAGGAAGATCCCCTGGAAAAGGGCATGGCTACCCACTCCAGTTTCTTGCCTGGAGAATTCCATGGACAGAGGAGCCTGGTGAGCTACAGTCCATGGGGGTCGCAAAGAGTCAGGCAAGACTGAGTGGCTAACACTTTCACTTCCCTTAAATAGCCTCTGACATGAGAAATTTTCTTTTCTTTTAAAAAAATTTATTTATTTTAATTGGAGGCTTATTACCTTACAATATTGTGGTGGTTTTTGCCATACATTCACATGAATCAGCCACTGGTGTACATGTGTTCCCCATCCTGAACCCCCCTCCCATCTCCCTCCCCATCCCATCTCTCAGGGTCATCCCAGTGCACCAGCCCTGAGCACCCTGTATCATGCATCAAACCTGGACTGGCTATCTATTTCACATATGATAATATACATGTTTCAATGCCATTCTCTCAAATCATCCCACCCTCGCCCTCTCCCACAGAGTCCAAAAGTCTGTTCTTTACATCTGTGTCTCTTTTGCTGTCTCGCATACAGGGTTATCACTACCATCTTTCTAAATCCCATATATATTTATTAGTATACTGTATTGGTGTTTTTCTTTCTGGCTTACTTCACTCTGCATAATAAGCTCCAGTTTCATCCACCTCATTAGAACTGATTCAAATGCATTCTTTTTAATAGCTGAGTAATACTCCATTGTGTATATGTACCACAGCTTTCTTATCCATTCATCTGCTGATGGACATCTAGGTTGCTTCCATGTCCTGGTTATTGTAAACAGTGCTGTGATGAACATTGGGGTACACGTGTCCCTTTCAATTCTGGTTTCCTTGGTGTGTATGTCCAGCAGTGGCACTGTTGGGTCGTATGGCAGTTCTATTTCCAATTTTTTAAGGAATCTCCACACTGTTCTCCATAGTGGCTGTACTAGTTTGCATTGCCATCAACAGTAAGAGGGTTCCTTTTCTCCGCACCCTCTCCAGCATTTATTGTTTGTATACTTTTTGATAGCAGCCATCCTGACCAGCGTGAGATGGTACCTCATTGTGGTTTTGATTTGCATTTCTCTAATAATGAGTGGTAATGATTTCTGGGCTCCAAAATCACTGCAGATGGTGATTGCAGCCATGAAATTAAAAGATGCTTGCTCCTTGGAAGGAAAGTTATGACCAACCTAGACAGCATATTCAAAAGCAGAGACATTACTTTGCCAACAAAGGTCCGTCTAGTCAAGGTTATGGTTTTTCCAGTGGTCATGTATGGATGTGAGAGTTGGATTATAATGAAAGCTGAGCACCGAAGAATTGATGCTTTTGAAGTGTGGTGCTGGAGAAGACTCTTGAGAGTCCCTTGGACTGCAAGGAGATCGAACCAGTCCATTCTAAAGGAGATCAGCCCTGGGTGTTCATTGGAGGGACTGAGGTTGAAGATGAAAACTCCAATACTTTGGCCATCTGATGCGGAGAGCTGACTCATTTAAAAAGACCTTGATGCTGGGACAGATTGAAGGCAGGAAGAGAAGGGGATGACAGAGGATAAGATGTTTGGATGGCATCATTGATACAATACACATGGGTTTGGGTGGACTCCGGGAGTTGGTGATGGACAGGGAGGCCTGGCGTGCTGCAGTTCAGGCAGTCACAGAGAGTAGGACACGACTGAGTGACTGAACTGACTGAACTGAACTGACAATGAGTGATGTTGAACATGTTTTCATGTGTTTGTTAGCCATCTGTATGTCTTCTTTGGAGAAACGTCTGTTTAGTTCTTTGGCCCGACATGAGAAATTCTATCCAGACATTTGTCTTAGCATGGTTACACTAAAAATGATGCCCTGTTTTGCCAGTTCTTTCTTTTTTAATTGCAGTATCATTGCTTTACAATGTTATGTTTTTCTGCTGTACAGTGAAGTGAGTCAGCTCTCTATATATACATATTTCCTCTTCCTCTAGAACCTCCCTCCCATCCTGCACCATATCCCACCCGTCTAAGTCATCACAGAGCACCAAGCTGAGTTCCCTGTGCTATACAGCGGGTTCCCACATGTCTGTTTTACACATGGGAGTGTATAGATGTCAATCCTATTTTCCCAATTTGTTCCCCCTCTCCCTTCCCCCACTGTGTGCACATGCTCATTCTCTTTGCATCTCTATTTCTGAAATAGGTTCATCAGTACCATTTTTCTAGATTCCACATGTATGTGTTAATATATGATATCTGGTTTTGTCTTTCTGACTTACTTCACTCTGTATGACAGTCTCTCAGCCCATTCACATCTCTACAAACAACCCAATTTTGTTCCTTGATATGGCTGAGTATTGTGTATACCATACCTTCTTTATCCATTCAGTTGTCAATAGACATTTAGGTTTTTTCCATGCCAGGACATGGAAACAACCTACATTACCAGTTCTTTTTTCCTGAGCCTATTAGATTAGAGTTCATGGACCAGCTGGAATTAGAATCAGCCTTAGGAGCTTGTAAAAAATGAAGATCCCAATATCTTACACTCAATATTCCAATTTAATCAGTCTGGGTTGAAATCCAAGGATCTCCATTATTAATAAGCATCCCTGGGAGGTTCTTATGGATACCTACAATAGTCCAGACAGTAAATATTAGACCCTTTGACAATAAAGTATTTTCCTCTACATATAATGTGTACTCATAGACAAAATGGAGTAGAAAGTGGCAATAATAACTTGACTAGTTCTGGGGGGGAAAGGTTCTTAGTGTGCAAGAATATTTATTGGAAGATAATAGGACTCATTTTATTGTAAAATGGAAAATCTCCCCTCATTCATTTCCCCTATATGACTATAGCAATGGATAAGGAGCTTATATGTAAAGTCAGTGAAGCAGCTTTAGTGGTTTTAAAATATGTCCACAAAGTCTCTTATATTCCTCTTTTCAGAAGGAGTAGCCTGCTTCTTCCGTTGTGCTGAACGTCGGCTGCACTTAGTGACTCTTTTCAAAGGATGGGATGTCACAAGAGTGACAAAGTGTGATTTCTGAGGCTAGACTGCAAAAGATACCATGGCTTCTATCTTAAGCTCTCCTCTCCTCACTCATTCTCAGGCCCTGGGGCTGCCATGTTATGACCATGTTCCAGGAATCATGATAAAAGTCCAGGTGGGGAGATTCTTAGATCTCCTGCTAACAGTCATCACCAACTTGTCAGTCAATTGAGTCACAAGGAGCCTCCTTTACAGCAGATCCTCAAACCCTGGACATGCCTTCAGATGACTCCAGCTCTGGCTGACAACTTAGCTGTAACCTCACAAGAGCCACGGAGTCAGAACTTCCCAGATGAGCCATCTTCACATAGCTGACACACAAACACTGTGAGAGTTATTAAAGTTTATTGTGGTTTAAGCCACTAAGTTGTGGATAGGTAGATGTGTTCAGTCATGCCCAACTCTTTGCAACCCTATGGACTGTAGCCCGCCAGGCTTCTCTGTCCACGGAATTCTCCAGGCAAAAATACTAGAGCGGGTTGCCATTTCCTTTTCCTGGGGATCTCTGTGACCCAGGTGTTGAATCTGATCTGCATCACAGGCAGATTCTTTACCATCTGAGCCACCAGGGAAGCCCAAGTTTCTGCTCTAAAACATTGTGAATTGGCTGTAAATATATATGTATATATATATACATATATATGTATATATTTATATATGTATATATTTATATATGTATATATACCCACTTCCCTGGTGGCTCAGATGGTAGAGAATCCCCCTGCAGTGTGGGTGACCCGGGTGCAATCCCTGAGTTGGAAGATCCCCTGGAGGAGGGCATGGCAACCCACTCCAGTATTCTTGCCTGGAGAATCCCCATGGACATAGGAGCCTGTCGGGCTACAGACCATGGGGTCGCAAAGAATTGGACATGACTGAGCAACTAATCACACACACACATATATCCCATCCCTCTTGAGCCTCCCTCCTAACCGCCCCCACCCTGCCCCCGACTGCCATTCCAACCTTCCAGGTCATCACAAAGCACTGAGCCGAGTTCCTTGTGCTGAACACCTGCTTCCTGCTAGCTATCTGTTTCACATATGCAGTGTATACATGTCAATGCTACTCTTTCATTCATTCCTCTCTCCTTCCCCCTTTGTGTCCACAGTCTGTTCTCTATGTCTATGCCTCTATTCCTGCCCCCAAACTAGGTCCATCAGTACCATTTTTTCTAATAAATAGTATATTTTTTAGAGAGACATTTTAACAATGATATAACTCCATGAGCTTAGGTGAGAAATTGGATATTTTTTTCTGTGTATCATCTGTTCTTTCTTTTGAAAAATACTTATTGACACCTACTATGTGTCAGTCACTCTTCTAGGAGCTTGGTATACATCCGTAAACATGTGTACTATATTTCAGTATTGCTTATTGTTATTTAAATATTTAAATATAAAAGTATTGAAGACATACCAAATGTATGTAGAGATACATATATGGAATAGGCCCTACCTTTATTTAAGCTATTGTGTACTTTTCACATGAATGTTTTTTATGAATGCAACATTATTCAAAAATGAACTTTTAAATAAATTATGTGTCAATTAAAATACTCATTATAATGACAAAATAATTAATTAGTAATTTTATCTGTCTCCCATCTCTTGGCTGTTCATGCAAGTTCAATAAAAATGTCTGAGTTCTTCAGATTATCCTGTCTGTCAACCTGTCACATTTTAATGTCCTCTCTGTTTATTAGGGACATTCTATCCAGGGGCCTCTTTATCTTTTTGTTTCATTTTAATAAAAAGTGATTATGTTATATGGTACATGAGTTTTTTTGTATAACATCTTTTTCACACATCATTACTGTTACAATAAAAAGGAAAACAAAATAGCTATTTTTTTAAAGTGGAGGATGATACTGTCTACCACTTTTATGGCATTTATATTAAAACTGTGTGTCTCTGGATTTATCAATGGTCTATAAAATTACATTTTAAGCATAAAATGATAAATGCAGGTTTAAAAATATAAACCTTATTTCAAATGAGATCCACTTTACAATGGAAATGCAATTAGTTATAGCTGTTAGTAATAGCAGCCTTTCATAGACTTAAAATGTTTTATGCTTTTTAAAAAAGCTTTTTATATACCAATAGCTAATTGAGTTTATATTCACCTGTTTATAGATAAGTAACTACACTCCAAGAAATTTTAGTCAAAGTTAGCTCTTGGATATTGACAGAAAAGCAACAAAACCCCAGCTTGTGACTCTCAGCCCACACTCGTTATTTTTAAAATCACACTGAGGCTTCATCACAGTATTATGTACAGGATGAAACAAAGAAGCATTCATTTCATAAGCATTTAATTTTTCATCTTGAGGAAAGTAACTTCAAGTGTCAGTGTCTTAAATTCTTAATTATTTGTTAGGCCAATGTGAATTTATTCTTTATTTTTATTTTAAAATGGACTTGAGAAAATGATATTACAGAAAGTTTATTTGAAAAAAAAACTATAAAGTCACTGTCCTCCAAAATGATCACATTTATTTTTATACTTTCATATTCTAGTTTTTAATGTAATCATAATATATGGATATGAGAGTTAGACTGTGAAGAAAGCTGAGCGCCGAAGAATTGGTGCTTTTGAACTGTGGTGTTGGAGAAGAGTCTTGAGAGTCCCTTGGACTGCAAGGAGATCCAACCAGTCCATAAGAAGGAGATCAGCCCTGGGATTTCTTTGGAGGGAATGATGCTGAAGCTGAAACTCCAGTACTTTGGCCACCTCATGTGAAGAGTTGACTCATTGGAAAAGACTCTGATGCTGGGAGGGATTGGAAGCAGGAGGAGAAGGGGATGACAAAGGATGAGATGGCTGGATGGCATCACTGACTTGATGGACTTGAGTCTGAGTGAACTCCGGGAGTTGGTGATGGACAGGGAGGCCTGGCATGCTGTGATTCATGGGGTCGCAAAGAGTCAGACACGACTGAGCGACTGAACTGAACTGAACTGAATAATAGCAGACATGTAATTACATGTATGAGTGTTTATTTAATAGCCTATCAGTTGCCTAACTTTTGGTATTACAGCATCATTGCAAGCTATGTCTTGTGTTCTGGACTTTGCCTATAGATAATTGTCCTTATTTCATTAGCATTAAGTGTTGAGGAACATTAATAATCAAAGATGTGGACATACATTTGTTCAGTCACTAACTTGTGTCTGACTGTTTGCGACCCCATGGACTGCAGCACACCAGGCTTCCCCATTCTTTGTTATCTCCCAGAGTTTGCTCAAACTCATGTCTATTGAGTAGGTGATGCCATGCCCTTGGTAATATATTTCTGTTCTGTTCAGTTCAGTCACTCAGTTGTGTCTGACTCTTTGCAACCTCATGAATCGCAGCATGCCAGGCCTCCCCGTCCATCACCAACTCCTGGAATTTACCCAAACTCATGTCCATCTGGTTGGTGATGTCATCCAGCCATCTCATCCTCTGTCATCCCCTTCTCCTCCTGCCCCCAATCCCTCCCAGCATCAGAGTCTTTTCCAATGAGTCAACACTTTGCATGAGGTGGCCAAAGTATTGTAGTTCCAGCCTCAGCATGTGTCCTTCCAATGAACACCCAGGACTGATCTCTTTTAGGATGGACTGGTTGGATGTCCTTGCAGTCCAAGGGACTCTCGAGAGTCTTCTCCAATATCACAGTTCAAAAGCATCAATTCTTCAGCACTCAGCTTTCTTCACAGTCCAACTCTCACATCCATACACGACCACAGGAAAAACCATAGCCTTGAGTAGATGGATCTTTATTGGCAAAGTAATGTCTCTGCTTTTGAATATGCTATCTAGGTTGGTCATAACTTTCTTTCCAAGGAGTAAGTGTCTTTTAATTTCATGGCTGCACTCACCATCTGCAGTGATTTTGGAGCCCCCCAAAATTAAGTCTGGCACTGTTTCCACTGTTTCCCCATCTATTTCCCATGAAGTGATGGGACCGGATGCCATGATCTTCGTTTTCTGAATGTTGAGCTTTAAGCCAACTTTTTCACTCTCCTCTTTCACTTTCATCAAGAGGCTTTTTAGTTCCTCTTCACTTTCTGCCATAAGGGTGGTGTCATTTGCATATCTGAGGTTATTGCTATTTCTCCTGGCAATCTTGATTCCAGCTTGTGCTTTTTCCAGCAGAGCGTTTCTCATGATGTCCTCTGCACATAAGAAAAATAAGCACGGTGACAATATACAGCCTTGACGTACTCCCTTTCCTATTTGGAATCAGTCTGTTGTCCATGTCCAGTTCTAACTGTTGCTTCCTGAGTTGCATATATGTTTCTCTCCCTAAAGCTGTGGTTCTAATTCTCCATGTTGTTAGCAATGGAGCCCCACTGAAGGCAAATAAATGTTGTGTTGCTCCTTGTCGTTTCTCTGTCACTTAGTCCATAGACTAGCACAAATAAACACCTAAACATCATTGCCACATGGATACATTAGGAAAAGCACCGATTTCTGTCCCAATCCTTATGTCTATTCTACCCCTTTGGACATTACTGTTTAAGAATATTTTGGTTTGTTTAGCAATTTATACAAGTTTTAGTGTTTTTTGTTATAATTTATATGGATTCAAACTTTCCAGGCATTACGTGAATATTTACCCACTTATGCGTTCAAAACTTACTCATTAAACATCTGTATACTCTGTGAAAATGTAAGCTAGTCTCACCCCAGGACCTCTGGGGTAAGAGAGAAACTCAAATAATTTGGGAAAGAATTAGGGTTTGTCACGTTACAAAAATGGTACTGAATTCCACATTTTCTGTGGGAATTTGTCATCTTCAAATTTGTAAAAACTGAAATAAATTTAGAGTGTAAATGAGTACAGTGACCATACTATTTGTGAACTGAAACATCTTTGAAGATGAAAGAGGCTGCTTTTCATAATTATGTCAGGACAACAGGCATAAACTGGGAATCTTCTGTAAAAAACTGAATGCAGTTGATCCAATCATAATAATAATCTTATTCTAAACCTCTTCTAAATCTCCACTTAACTAACCTCTAAACTTCCAACTGCTAACCCTCTAATCTCTAACTGTCTAAATCTCTAGATCTCTTTGCTTTAGATTAGATTTAGATCTAATTGCTTAGATGCTTCTAAACCTCCCTGGTAACCCACTCCAGTATTCTTGCCTGGAGAATCCCATGGACGGAGAAGCCTGGTAGGCTACAGTCCACGGGATCGCAAAGAGTCGGACATGACCGAGTGACTTCACTTCACTTAAACCTCCATTTACATAATCAGGAGAGGGCATTATGTCGTGAAAAGAAAGGTGCTGGAACCGGAAGTTGTGGAGGTTGGAAGCAAATGGAGAAACAGTCACTGTCATAGACACATGCCTGAAGCAGAGGTGGGGAAAGGCAGGGAGGGATTCCTCCAGGTTCTCTTCTCCTTCTGTTGTCAGTCACTTACCGGTACCTCTCTGTGGCTCAGTCAGTAAAGAATCCGCCTGCAGTGCAAGAGATAGGGGAGACCCAGATTCAATCCCTGCATCAGGAAGATCCTTTGGAGCAGGAAAATGGTAACTCAGTCTAGTATTCTTGCCTGGAGAATCCCGTGGACAGAGGAGCCTGGCGGGCTACAGTCCATAGGGTCACAAAGAGTTGGACATGACTGAAGGGACTTGGCACTCTGGTTGAACCAGAGATCAATTCCCTAAAGGAGTCTGGGGGTTTGTCTGGGGGTTACATTTTCAGCCCCTCAGTGACACTAAACAGAAAAATGTAAGGGAGGAGAATGGATTTGAAGACAACTAACCATGGAGATCAAACCAGGCAATCCTTAAGGAAATCAATCCTGAATATTCATTGGAAGGACTGATGCTGAAGCTCCAATACTTTGGCCACTTGATGCAAAGAGCCAACTCACTGAAAAAGACCCTGATGCTGGAAAATATTGAGGGTAGGAGGAGAAGGGAATAGCAGAGAATGAGATGGTTGGATAGCATCATCAACCCCATGGGTATGAGTCTGAGCAAATTCCAGGAGATAGTGAAGGACAGGAAAGCCTGGTATGCTACAGTCCATGGGGGTCACAGAGTCAGACATGACTTAGTGACTGAACAAGAAAACAGTCACTACATCCAGTCTAATCACATTTAAGGAGGATGAAAAGCAACATACAAGCAAAGGTGGCTCATTCGTGGGCTGTGCTTTCAGGTCTAAAGCATAGCTAGATGTAGTTTAATTTTTCACATGAGCTACAGTCTCCTTTTGGGTTTCCCAAGTGGCACTAGTGGGAAAGAACCTTCCTGCCAATGAAGGAGATGTAAGAGACATGGGTTCAATCCCTGGGTTGGGAAGATCCCCTGGAAAAGGTTATAGCAACCTACTCCAGTATTCTTGCTTGGAGAATTCCATGGACAGAGAAGGCTGGTGGGCTATATAGTCCATGAGGTGGCAAAGAGTCGGACAAGACTGAAGTGCCTTAACACACATACACAGATACCTATTAGCCATTTAAAAGCCCCTGGGAACTGAGAACCCAGCAATTGGGCACTGATAAGAAAGGCTCTGCAGATATAATGCCTCTAGTTAAGAGCACAGGACAGGACAATGAAGATTTACTATTTTTATATTTTCATCATTAAAGTATGTAAGATTTGTATGTATAGTAAATAAGCAATCTAAGATATATTTATACTAGCTGATTAACATTTTGCTTTTATTTCTTTTCCTGAGATATAAATAGGAGAAAAGTCAATAAAGAAAGGGAGTTTGTAGCAGTTAAAAAATTTGATGAAAAAAATAAAAGTGTTAGTTGCTCAGCTGTGTCCAGCCATTTGTGACTCCATGGACTGTAACATGCCAGGCTTCTCTGTCCATGGAATTCTCCAGGAGAGAATACTGGGGTGGATAACTATTCCCTTCTCCAGGGGATCTTCCTGACGCAGAGATCAAACCTGAGACTTTGGCATTGCAGGTGGATTCTTTACCATCTGCGCTACCAGGGAAGCCCCAAAATCTTGATGCATGTTGTTAATTAGTATTTTGAATGCCTTTCTCTTTATATTCTTGAAGTCAATGAAATGTATAAGTATCAGTTGAGAAGGGATGCTGTTTTTATCTCAGCCTCACTCTATACATAGCTGAGATTTTTATCTCTTTTTGACTTCTCTTCACATGCACAGGCATAATTACAGTCTGTATATTATCCACTCTGTGTCTAGACCAGGGCGACAGCCACTTCTACTGATTTCAGTTTCTTGTGCCTTCAACTGTGACTTTCTGAAGCCAGAAGAATGCAGGATCTGTCTGTATAAATTGAACAGCCATGCTCCTTTTCTGAGGAGAAAAATGACTACTGGCTAAAGTCTAATTAAAATTCTAAATTACGGGCTTCAAAATTCTTAATCACTAGGATTCTCTCTGCTTAGTTGATCTCATTTTCTGTAACATTTAAAGTCAAACACTGCGTTCCACAAAAGCAAATATATTTACTCTTCCCCACATAGGAATCAGCAGTCTCAACCTCCAGTCCTGGTCTCCTCTCACTTTACTGCCTACTGCTGGCTCATTGCCTTCCACAGGTCATAATACTCTTCTCTCAGTCAGAACTGTTTTTTCTTTTTTTTAATTTTAATAACTCATCCTTACCATGACAACTTCTCTGACTCTAGGTAGAATGATCATGAGATTTATTATTCAAAGTGGAACACTTTTAAGTGCAAAAAAGGATGCTCTTAGTAATTACACCAGGAAAAGGCAAAATTTACAACTGTCTCTGGCAAACCCAGATAAATGTTCACCCTAACTATAGTCTTCATTATTCATAAAATGGCATCACAGGCACATCTCAATAAATACAGATAGAGATATCTTCTCTCTTCTTCCCCCTCCCCTATTTTCCACCTGTTATTCACTCTAACTTTGATTTAGCTCAGGATCCAAGGAAAGAATTATTTTAATATTTAAATGTATGAGTTTTCCCACCTACCTCTTTTGCCCTGGGGACTAACTTTTAGTTTATCTTTAGTGACCACTGAATATTGTTTGCATTTTCTAGTTGCATTGTCTGTTCATAACTGATAGGGTTTGAAAGAATGGAGATCTGGTGGTAACTTTGAGTAAAAGTACGTAGGATGCCTTTTTGTCATGCCGAGGTTTAGGAGACGGGAGGATAAGACTGGCCAACAAGAGTAAGGATCAGTCTGACTGGCCAGGGAAAGACCATAAGATACTATGGATCTAGATAAGGAAGTTGTGAAGAGAGAAAGTTCACCTAATGGGAAGGTAAGAAAGTTAAGGGCTTCCCTGTAGCTCGGTGGTAAGAATCTGCCTGCTTATGCAGGAGACCTGGGTTCAATCCCACGATCAGGAAGATCCCCTGGAGAAGGGAATGGCAACTCACTCCAGTATTCTTGTGTGGAAAATCCCATGGACAGAGGAGCCTGGTGGGCTTCAGTCCACGGGTTTGCAACAGAGTCAGACAGGACTTAGCCACTAAACTACAACAAAGCAAGCCATTGCCTGTTGCAAATGGCTGGTCAACAAGGATCCAGATTACAGGAGGCCAGGAACAAGCACTAGCATTATTAGCTGATGCCAGGCTGATGCATACTTTCCGTTTTTAATACAGGATGATGTGTGTGAGTAATTTTGAAACCACAACTCTTAATACTAGGAAAATGTCACCTTCATGAGCTAGCTCAGCAATGCAAGGTTCCTAATCCTTTAACCAGCCAGTTTGCCTGAGATTTTCTGATTTTCGAATTGAATTCACAGTATTTGCCATTGTGTTATTAAAATATGTCCTCAACATTTAGCTAATATTTGGGGCTTTCAGTTGAATAAATAAGTTGCACCTCTTACATCAAGGGAAATCATTTGCAGTTGTATAATGGATTGACTTATGATTATTAACCAATAAGAATGAACATGCATTTTTTGGTAGCCTTCAAAATTCTTAAATTTGTTTTACTTTGTCTTATAATGAATGTAAAAAGATGAAAGAAAAGAGTTTAGCTTACAGCTTATTGTGTTAATGTCAGTAAAGCCACATGCTCTTGTTAGTTCTCTTGCCCTCTTCTTTGATCAAACGCTGATAGAAGAAACCATTTGAAACGGGAAACCACTCACCACCAGCAAAATAGTACAGGAATTGGGACTAACAAGAGGGTTTAAGTTGATAGCTTAGATGTCTCAACTCACCTTCCACCTTTTGTATTTAAATTCTTTTACTTGTGATTCTCTCGTTGAAAGTTTTCTCTATTCTGTCAGTGGCTCTTATCCAACTAGCAATTCCTAGCCCCAATATCAGATCACTTCTGAATGTCACATCTCTCTCTCTGTTTATATCTCTCACACACATATACACACACATATGTATGTACATACACATCCATAAATGTACGTATGCATCTCCTGAATTGGCAGGTGGATTCTTTATCAGTGCACCACTTCTTAAAAAATACTTTCAACAAGCAAAATCTGGGTTATGCTTTCCTTTCCAAAAACTCTGCTTTTTTAAAAATAGCTGACTGCTGAGATAAAAATGAAGTTGACCAAATACAAAAGTAAGGTGAAAATTTTCATGCAAAGGTATACTAAAGAACCTATAAAAAATAACCGAAATTGCTTTATATTTCAAAAACCATGAGTGAATATATCTGTACCTTTAAAATAGCTGGAGGCTGATAAACACAGCTGTCCATAATGAGAAAGCAGATTACATCATGTCACTCTAAATAGGCCTTCTAATGAGAAATCAGGATTAAGTTGAATCTGGAGGAGAAATTTGTATTTGCCTTGAGAATTTCAAGCTGAACTTCCCTGGGGAGAATGATGGATCATTAAGAGATTTTAATTTGAAATGAGGTTATAGGATTGTAAATTGCTGACAGATATTTAGCAAATGATTTAGTGTTTGTGTTTACATTCTAGCTTAGGAAAGATTTTGACTTTTTCAGCAAACTGAAAAAATGTCTTCAAAACACTTTTAGCTAATCAAAATCAAGTGTCCAAAGAAGGGGGAAGAACGAGCAATTAAAACTGATATATTTGAATTATGCATTAAAATTCAACAATAAACTTTCATTCTCTGAGCCAAGTCTCAGCTTTTGTCAAGTGTTTTAGTGCCATACAATTAATTTATTAGTATCAATGAAAGATTTTGTTTGATAATATCCTTGAGTAAATGTTATAATTCACAATATCAAGCTTTATAAAAATACTTGTACATCCTTCCACATTTCTAGAAGAGTCTGTAATTATACAAAATCCAAAAAATTTCTTTTTTGGTGATTTATCATATATCTTTCTGAAAACATTGCAAAATGAAGACTATGTTTGTAAGAAATTGTGTTTATTGTGCACCTACCAGGAGTGAACAGCATAGCTCATGTCCAACTAACTCTATAAAAAGGTAGCCCTCCAGGGAAGATGGACTAGACCAAGACTGATAAGACAACTTACTCCTTTTTTCCTTTTGAAACTTTTATTTTCAATATGACACCTACTATCATACATAGTCCCTTTCTCTTCTTTGTGACAAACTCACACAGCTTGCAGCAAGTGATTCAGCCTTCATTAGAGAAATGCCACCCAAAGGGTCTCTTTCGAAAGCTTTGTGTCTTTCAGCTGGAGGCAAGGTTGAATGCATCACCATTTCTATAGCCCTACAATATCCAATCCAAGATAGACACTACTGTCATTACAGATACTGAGGGAAAATATGCTCTTTCTTACTGAGCTGCCTCGTGGACCAGTGTCACTGGGGAAATATCGCAGCTTTATAGGCGGCTGTCCTGTTTTATATGCAGGTACAATATGAAGAGCTTTATGCTTGGGAGGTCACTCAGCCAAGATTCTCCTTTATATTTCTTCTATGGAACAAAAGTGGCTCACCATTTACCTTTTCATGTCCATTTCTAATTTGGAAGAAGCCTTTTTTTTTTTCTTTCAAATTTCTAAATCTGACACCCTTTTGGGGTTTGTGTCCTTTTCCTTTGCTTCTTCACATACATTTTCTTCTGCCCTAAAACCTGTGCAATTAACGTCTGCCACCTGAAAAGCCTTCCTTACACCACGTTGCTCCAGCTGTTGAAGCAGATGTAATTACATCCTACTCTACCTGTCCTGGGGCACGCTAGTTTCATACAATTTTCATATCACCCTTTTCCATTATTCAAGCAGAGTGAAATTTTAAGGACAGTGTGATTAGGCTGAAATTGGAACTATTCAAGGTTTGGCACTGTGTGAAAAGGCAGACTTTTTCCCTCTCTACACCAAACTAAAAAGCTATTGTTAAAAAAACATGGTCCAATCAGCTTGGCACACACACTGGTCAGGTACTCAGGACCATCACAGTCAAGACTTTTCATGGATCCATATTAAGATTCATTAGTATTTTCATGACTGAGCTGGAGTTTATTGTGAGGGGAAATGGTGTTAATGATTAAGGACTTTATAGATTTATATAGATTCTGTCCTGATTTGGGCAATGAGAACCAAGAAAAGTACATTCAAGCAATGTGAACAATACAGGCATTTATGGAAAGTATTCCAGTATGGTGCCTAAAGAATACTGAACATTACTTTTAAAAAATCATTATACAAAAAAAGAGCAAAAGGAATAAAAACTTAAATAGTTCCACTCTCTTTACATTACATCTAAACAAATGCCTATAAAGCAGACATAAGCATGGAAAATGAACTCAATCCATTTCATTTATTTATTAAATTTTTTTATTGGAGTATAGTTGATTTACATTGTTGTGTTTTTAATTTCTGCTGAACAGCAAAGTGAATCAGTTATACATTTAGAAATACTTGCTTCTTTAGATTCTTTTCGTATATTGGTCATTACAGAGTATTCAGTGGAGTTCCGTGTGCTATACAGTAGGTCCTTATTAGTTATTTATTTTATATATAGTAGTGTGTATATGTCAATCTCAATATCCCAATTTATCACGCATCCCCATTCCTTCCTGGTAATCACAAGTTTGTTTTTTTACATCTGTGACTCTATTTGTTTTGTAAATAAATTCATTTGTGCCATTTGTTTAGATTCCACATAGAAGCAATGTCATATAATATTTGTCTTTCTGTGTCTGACTTACTTCGCTCAGTACGACAATCTCTGGGCCCATCATGTAACTGCAAATGGCATTATTTCATTCTCTTTTATGACTGTATATATGTTTCACTTCTTTATCCATTTCTCTGTCCATGGACATTTAGGTTGTTTCCATGTTCTGGCTATTGTAAACAGTGCTGCAATGAACATTGTGGTGCATGAATTTTTTGAATTATGGTTTTCATTGAATATATGCCCAGGAGTAGGATTGCTGGATCATATGGTAACTCTATTTTTAGTTTTTTAAGGAACCTCCATAATGCTCTCCATAATGGTTGTACCACTTTACATTCCCACCAATAGTGTAGGAGGGTTCCCCTTTCTCCACCCCCTTTCCAGCATTTATAGCTTGTAGATTTTTTGATGATGGCCATCCTGATTGGTGTGAGGTGATATCTCATTGTAGTTTTGATTTGACTGAACTGAACTGAATAATAGTAACACTGAGCATCTTTTTGCATGCCTCCAGGCCATCTGTATGTTTTCTTTGGAGAAAAGTATGTTTATATTTTCTGCCCATTTTTTTTATTGTGTTGTTTGTTTTTTTGATATTGAACTACACGAACTGTTTGTATATTTTGGAGATTAATCCCTTGTCAGTTGCTTTGTCTGCAAATATTTTCTCCCATTCTGTGGGTTGTCTTTTTGTTTAGTTTATGATTCCTTTGCTATGCAAAAGCTTTCAAGTTTAATTAGATCACATTTGTTGATTTTTGTTTTTATTTTCATTGCTCTAGGAGGTATATCAAAATAGATCTTGCTGTGGAACTCAGTCCATTTTAAATTAACTATTTCCCTAACCTCCCGCTCCAGTAGTTCTCTAAGATAAACTATGGTTTGATGTAACCAATGAAGTTTTCAATATTTTAAATCCTCAGGATTAAATTGGGCTACCAAAAACATTGTTTGAGTGTCACTGTGATTTCCATAGTTTCATTTACTGCCCACCAATTGAAAATAGAGTTGTAAAGTTAATCACACAAAGCCTCTAATAAGACATATCTCTCTCACACATGACTGTAAGTGCCCTATTAATATGAAATAACGATTTCATAGAATTTTATGATTTTGTCAAATGATTAAATTCATTATATTATCAGGTAAATTAAGTAAATTTTGAGCTTCTGTGGACAGACGTCAAGTCATAAAGCATAAGCGAGGCTAGACACAAAAGAGAGGTGTAAATAGGCATTTGTCACAATGTAGGAAGGTTGTATATGTGCACGAGGATATATAAGTAATTAAAATTTCTGTTGTTTTACTACTGTCCACTATTTTTTCTTTTTACAAAGCAAAAATAGCAAAGAGCTGACTAGTTACAAGCCTAGTTGTTAATGAAAACTTACAGATTGTATTTGGGTGCACTTCATCACAAGGGTCCTTTTCAAATGAGTTATAGTCGTAAATAATGTTACTATTATTCACCAAGACTAGAACTTTATGGTCACGTAAACTTTTGCTTTCTCTTTTGCTCAATAGATAAGAATCTCTTTGTTAAGATACATCTTTGTGGCAAAAATCAACAGATCTGAAAGTATCAAAAATGAGAAGGGGTATGGATCAATAAGATCTTTTGTCTAATACTTGTAGGTGGGCAAATTTGTACAGACACTTCGGAAAATAACTTGGCATCATTTTATCCAGTAAAATTGAAGGTACACATACAAGTAGTATCTTGAAAGACTCTTGTATGAGTGTACCAAAGATATGATGAGAATACTTAAAATAGCAATTTTATAATAGAAAACCACTGGGAAATGTCCCCAAAATCTGTTGGCTGAAGAATACACAAATGAATAAGTCGAGGTACATTTATAGAATGGTTTGGTGCTCAGAAGTAAAGAATTTGCCTGCAATATGGGAGAAGCAGGAGAGGCAGGTTTGATCCCTGGGTTGGGAAGATTCCCTGGAGGAGGAAATGGCAATCCACTTCAGTATTCTTGCCTGGAGAATCCCATGAACAGAGAAGCCTGGTGGGCTACAGTCCATAGCATTGCAGAGAGTTGCACATGACTGAAAGGACTCAGCAGACACGCATGTTACATGAAAAGTGAAAACAAATTGATTAACATCAATATGAATAAATATGATTAAATCTCAAAACTAATACTGAGCAAAAAATCAAGTCTTAAAAAAATCTGTATTAGGAAAGTACAGTGTTATTTTATTTATATGAAAGTTTAAAAAGTAGATGGAACAAAGAATCTCCCTGCAATGCAGGAAACCCAGATTCAATCCTTGGGTCGGGAAGATCCCCTGGAAAAGGGAATGGCTACACACTCCAGTATTGTTGCCTGAAGAATCCCATGGACAGAGGAGTCTGGCTATAGTCCATGGAGTCGCAAAAAGTTGGACATGACTGAGCAACCACCACTTTGAAATATGATATTCTATGTATTTGGAGAAGGAAATGGCAACCCATTCCAGTATTCTAGCCTGGGGAACTCTGTGGACAGAGGACCCTGGCAGACTACAGCCTATGGAGTTGCAGAGTCAGCCAAGACTGAGCGACTAACACACATGCTATGTACTGTCTGAATAATGAGACCTCTGCAAAATGTTTATATCCAAGATCTGAAGCAATAAGTCTGTTGATGAGACCCACTGTGGAGTCCAGGCATTTTTGACTAGTAGTCCCTGAAAGATGGAGATAGAGATGGAGAAAGAGGGAGAGAGACAGATTCAGATCCTGTGAGAATGACAAAGTCAGTTAAAAACCTTATGGGCTTTCCTGATAGCTCAGCTGTAAAGAATCCACCTGCAATGCAGGAGGCCCAGGTTTGATTCCTGAGTTGGGAACATCCCCTGGAGAAGGGATAGGCTACCCACTCCAGTATTCTGGCCTGGAGAATTCCTTGGAGTGTATAGTCCATGCAAAGAGTCAGACACAATTGAGCGAGTTTCACTTTCAAACTCTGAAAGAGCATTTTTCCAAAAGAATTTCAATCCTCTTCCATGTATAAGAGGAGGCAAATATAGGTTTGTGTGTTTTTATTTTTTAAACAGATAATTTGTTCTTTGCAATCAGTTCTTCACTTCCTTATCCAGTTTGTAAACTATGGTCATATTTTTTTATAGCTATCTTTTATTGAGTGGTCACTACATTCTGGCACTATTCTGAGCACTTATTTAATTTATCCAGAAGCAACACTTTGAAGTATGTATTAGTTACCTCATTATATAGATGAGAAAACAGAGACACCAAAATTTTGATAACTTGCAGACGGTTACACAACCCGAGTCCTGATTTGAACACAGGTGTTGAACGCCAATGTTCATGTCCATCCTTAAGTATTAATACTTTCTTCACACTATTCTCTTTAGCCTCCAAGAATTTCTCATGCATGAATTTTTCCTGCTAAAATAATCTCTTTGCCCAATCGAATTTTGGAGAGAGCCGATCAACTAATTTAAAACAGATTTCTGTGAAGAATGATTTATTTTTCTACACACTCTAATGCAGATGACACCACCCTTATGGCAGAAAGTGAAGAGGAACTAAAAAGCCTCTTGATGAAAGTGAAAGAGGAGAGTGAAAAAGTTGGCTTAAAGCTCAACATTCAGAAAACAAAGATCATGGCATTGGTCCCATCACTTCATGGGAAATAGATGGGGAAAGAGTGGAAACAGTGTCAGACTTTAATTTTTTGGGCTCCAAAATCACTGCAGATGGTGAGTGCAGCCATGAAATTAAAAGACACTTACTCTTTGGAAGGAAAGTTATGACCAACTTAGATAGCATATTAAAAAAGAGGCATTACTTTGCCAACAAAGGTCCATCTAGTCAAGGCTATGGTTTTTGCAGTGGTCATGTATGGATGTGAGAGTTGGACCGTGAAGAAAGCTGAGCACCGAAGAATTGATGCTTTTGAGCTGTGGTGTTGGAGAAGACTCTTGAGAGTCCCTTGGACTGCAAGGAGATCCAACCAGTCCATTCTGAAGGAGATCAACCGTGGGATTTCTTTGGAAGGAATGATGCTAAAGCTGAAACTCCAGTACTTTGGCTACCTCATGCGAAGAGTTGACTCATTGGAAAATAGTCTGATGCTGGGAGGGATTGGGGGCAGGAGGAGAAGGGGACAACAGAGGATGAGATGGCTGGATGGCATCACTGACTCGATGGACATGAGTTTGGGTGAACTCCGGGAGTTGGTGATGGACAGGGAGGCCTGGTGTGCTGCGATTCATGGGGTTGCAAAAAGTTGGACACGACTGAGAGACTGAACTGAACTGAACTGAACTGAACTGAATCTTTAACAGCTGATGCTTTCTGACCTGCCACACCATCCACATTTCTTAGCCTGATCTTCTCGGTTATGCTTTAACCCTCAACTCCTTTGTAATCTGACTTTCAACCTCACCATTTCATACTGAGGAGATGTTTAATGTGAAAGTGAACATGCTGTGAGCTACAAGAAGAGCCATTAATCTCAGAATAAAAATGAGTATCCTGTGTTATTTTCTAATATGATCAGAAAAAGTCCATGTCAGTGAAAACTGCTGCTGCTGTTAAGTCACTTCAGTCGTGTCCAACTCTGTGTGACCCCATAGACGGCAGCCCACCAGGCTCCCCCATCCCTGCGATTCTGCAGACAAGAACACTGGAGAGGGTTGCCATTTCCTTCTCCAATGCATGAAAGTGAAGAGTGAAAGGGAAGTCGCTCAGTTGTGTCCGACTCTTCGTGACCCCATGGACTGCAGCCTACCAGGCTCCTCTGTCCATGGGATTTTCCAGGCAAGAGTACTGGAGTGGGGTGCCCTCACCTATGATCAGAAAAAGTCCATGTCAGTGAAAACTACATCTGGGTAAAGTCACCAACTAGCTTCCAGAGTGGACTCCATTTTGCCTTTTGTTCGGCATACTCAATCTCTTTCCTGGAATTTACTCCACTGACTACTTTCACATTTTATTTTTTATAATCTTGTTCTGTCTGGACTTTCCAGGTGGCTCAGTGGTAAAGAATCCTCCTGCCAGTGCTGGAGTTGCAGGAGTTTGGGGTTCGATCCCTGGGTCAGGAAGATCCCCTGGAGGAGGAAATGACAACCCACTCCAGTATTCTTGCCTGGAGAATCCCATGGACAGGAGAGCCTGGCGAGCTGCAGTACATGGGCTTGCAAAAGAGCTGGATATAACTGAAACGACTAAGAATGCACACATGCATGTTCTCTCTATGCCTTTCCTCATCCAAATCTATTCTAATCCAATTTATTTTATTATATTTCTGGCAAAGTTATTCTTTGTGCCTCTATTATAACTCCACAATTTCCCTAAAATCATTCTTTTTGTGTCATCTACTTTGGGTTTCTCCCACTGAAAAGGAAGCCTCAAATTGTCAGAAATTATTATACAGCCTCCTTAGTTCTCCAGCCATGACTAGCACAATGGTTAGTACTTGTGAGTTTTCAGTAAGCATTTTAAACAGAATCATTTTTATTATAGCATTTTGTCAACAATTAAGAACTTGATCTATGTAAAATATTTGTTGGGAAAATAATGAGATGGGGCATTATTTAATTGAGTAGCTATAGTCTGTTTAAGTGCACTTTTATCTGTATAGTTCAGGGTCATGAAAATGATACAGGAGATAATCAAATAGTAATTTACTTTTATTTCTGATCATTAAAAAATCTACATATACCCCCAATGAAATGAAAGCAATTCAAAATGATATCCTTCTTAGAGTGAAATCATCACATGCAATGTTTTGTACCGTCATGGAAAAAATGCTATTTGGAACCATTTAGAATCAGGATAAAATTATGTGAAATGTAAATGATTAAACTTCAAGGTTTTTTTTTTCCAACCCATGTGTAACATTTTCTGTGAAGATGTTATTGATTTTTGCAAAATAAAAACAATGACATTAAATGCAGAACACTCTAAATTCATGGTTTAGAGGACTTGGAGGACGGGAGATGTGGTTCTTCTATAGGAGCCTTGAAGCGAGTGTTGATGTTTCAATTAGTGCCAATTCACAGCCCAGGAGAGCTGTGGAGAGCTACCATCTGGTGGCCGACTATACACGGAGAGGAGATGAATGTCTCGTGGATATAACTAACTTCCTGACAGATAATTTCTCTGTGAATAAATCCTCAAAGCAATTCAAGTGTATATGTATTTCAGCTTTTTATTGGAATAGATGAGACAGGTGAACAAATATCCATTAAGGAGTTACTGCCTTTCATGAACCTTATGGTGACAAGAAGGCAATAGAAGGTTTTCAATCATTCACAGAAACTGTGGAGCATGGTTTTAAGAGAGCCAATGGCACATTTGGACAGAATAAATGTCTGTTGTTCTCTTAGATTAATATTCCAAAAATTGAATTTAAAGCCCCAAATCGTGTGGATTTATTTTAAAGTTCAGCTATAAAGCTTCCCAAAGTTATAACCCAGCCAACCAGTAAGGCTTTGAGCTAGGAATTTTGTGGCTCATGCTACTGGAGGATGAATATGGAAATATAGTATTAGACAGCTTGCTGTCAGTTCCTAAAAATCATTACACCCACAGAAATTCTATTTGGCCCATCAAATTTGCACTGTGCCATCTCATATTTCCCAGCATCGTATCTGCTTTGTCGTTCCACATCATGAAGCTAAAGCAAGTGTACTTGCAAAAAAGTAGAGTCCGGCTCCTCAAAAATTTGGATTCCTTCCAAAATGGAGTTATTGAGTTACAGGGAAAAGAAGTGAGAGAATGACTATATTTAATAAAGTTTTCTGAGACTAAATCCTGTATCTTATTAAGCTCACTGACTAGATAGGTTATCAGCGCTTGGATTAACATTCTCTTTCTCTTCCTATGCTACCTTTCAAAATATACTAGTGACATAGTGACCATTTACTGAGGGCTTATTAAGTGACAGGTCTTCTGCCAAACCATTACATGTATTTATCATTTAAAGTTAAAAAAAAAATACCTCTAGGGTCATTACCATCCCCATTTTCTGATATGGAAACTTGCCCAATGTCACCAGCTGGGAAGCAGTGAAGCCAAGTTTCAAACTCAGTTCTATCTCTTATGCCTATGCTCATAGACAGTATGTCATTTATCTTAAGCATTTATATTTGCAAGCTGTTGTTCTATATTGCATATCCCCCAAAATGTTGCATCATATTTGAGGTCTCCTCCAAACACTCATTAGTTTAAATACAGTACCTTAGTTCAATCAGCGATATTTAAGATTTGTTAGGATGCGTATATGAAAATGATAGGGTTTATTTTAGGAAAGATGCTCTTAAAAATGCTTTACTGAGGTATGATTGACACAAAAAACTGCATGTAATTAATATATAAATTTGATGAGTTTGGAGATAAATATGCACCTGTGACTATCACCAATTTGTGCCATAACATATCCATCACTTCCAAAAGGCTCCTCCCAGCCTCTTTATTATTATTAATTTTGTGACAATAAAATTGAATATCTACTCTCATCAAGTTTTTATGTATATAGTTCAGTTCAGTCTCTCAGTTGTGTCCAACTCTTTGTGATCCCATGAACCGTAGCATGCCAGGCCTCCCTGTCCATCACCAGCTCCTGGAGTCCACCCAAACCCATGTCCACTGAGTAGGTATATAGTACAGATTACTAATTATAGGCTCTAGGTGGTACAGTAGACCTTTAGGACTTATTCATTTTGTAGAACTGAAACTTCTTTTGTAGACTTATTCGTTTTGTAGAACTGAAGAAAAACTCTTTGATGAATACTTCCTCCTTTTCATCCTTCTCCTAGCTTCCCTGGTGGATCAGTGGTAAAGAATTGGCCTGCAAAACAGGAGATACAGGAGATGTGGGTTCAATCCCTGGGTCAGGAAGATACCTGAGAAGGAAATGACAACCCATGCCAATATTCTTTCCTGGGAAATTCCATGGACAGAGGAGCCTGTTGGGCTATAGTCCATGGGGGTCGCAAAAAGTCAGACACGATTGAGCACGCACACGCACACAGCCCTTGGCTACCTCCATTTACTCTGCATTTCTATGAGTTTGGCTGTTTCAGATTTCTCATAAAAGTAAAGCCTTGTAAACTGTTCATAAATAAAAAGAAAATTCCTTATAAATAAACGGTCTTAATTGTGATGACAGTTTCACAAGTGAATGTGTATGTGCGTGCTCAGCCATGACTGACTCTGTGACACCATGGACCGTAGCCTGCCAGGCTCCTCTGTCTGTGGGATTCTCCAGGCAAGAACACTGGAGTTGGGTGGGCATTGCCTCCTCCAGGGGGTCTTCCCCAGCCAGGGATGGAACCTGCGTGTCCTGCATTGGCAGGCAGATTCTTTACTGGTGAGCCATCAGGGAAGCCTTACACAAGTATATACTTATCTCCAAACTCATTACATTGTTTACATTAAATATGTACAGATTTAAATATGTTAATTGTAGATAAATACAGTAGTTTATGAAAATAAAAGAAATGCAGGAGAAAAAGCTTCTGCACAGCAAAGGAAACAATCAACAAACCAAAATCAAACTACAGAAAGGGAAAAAATATTTGCCCACTATACATGTATATATCTCATAAAGGGTTAATATCTAAAATACATAATTCAATAGTAAAAAACCAAATCAGTTCAGTTCAGTTGCTCAGTCGTGTCTGACTCTTTGTGACCCCATTAACCACAGCACACAAGGCCTCCCTGTCCATCATTGACTCCTGGAGTCCACCCAAACCCATGTCTATCGAGTTGGTGATGCCATCCAACTATTTCATCCTCTGTCGTCCTCTTCTCCTCCTGCCCTCAATCCTTCCCAGCATCAGGGTCTTTTCAAATGAGTCAGCTCTTCCCATCAGGTGGCCAAAGTACTGGAGCTTCAACTTCAGAATCAGTCCTACCAAACAAATAACCCAACAAATAAATAGCATTCATTCTCAGTTGCTCAGTCATGTCCAACTCCTTGTGTTTCCATGGACTGTAGCCTGCCAGGCTCCTCTGTGCATGGGATTTTCCAAGCAAGAATAATGGATTGGGTTACCATCTTTCTCCAACAAATGAGCAAAGGTATTTAATAAACATCTCCACAAAGAAGACACATAAGTAGCCAACAGGTATATGCAAAGATATTCAGCATCACTGTTCATCAAAGAAATGCAAATCAAAGCCACAGTGAGAAATCACCTCACACCTGTACAGATGGCTATTACCAAAAAAAAAAAAAAAAAAAAAAAAAGAAACAAAAAAAATAGCAAGTGTTGCTGAGAAAGTTACTGAGAAAGTGGAGAACAGGGAATCCTTGTGCATTGTTTGTAAGAGTGTATGTATGTAAACTGATGCAACCGCTGTGGAAAATAGTATGCAATTGCCTCAAAAAAAAAAAAAAAAAAGAATTACCATATGATTCAGCAATCCCACGTTGGGGTATTTATCCAAAATAATTGATATCAGAATCTTGAAGAGTATTCACACTAGTGAAGATTTGGAAACAAACTAAATGTCCATTGACTAACGAATGTATAAAGAAAATGTGGTAATACACACAATGGAAGATTATTCAGCCTTAAAAAGAAATCCTGCTGTTTGTGACAACATAGATTAATCCGGAGACTAAACATATCCTTATGTTGAAAAATATGTCTTCTTGTTATGTTTATTTATGCTTGTATATCATATTAGCCTAACTATTATATTTCTATAGAGCTATTTAATTTTTTGCTATGGTATAAAAATTATTGCTCTGAAATCTTCAGTGTTGTAAGGAAAGAAATCTTGGAAGCTACATTATAAAGTTTCTTTGAACTGAACTGAACTTATTTATAGTCTTATTCTTACATTAACAGCTATCACGAAAGATTACTATATATGTATTAGGCTAATTTCAAGTCTTTTTGAAGCAGTACTCATTTTGAAAGAATCTATAACAAGTTTTCTAGGAACGTATTTACTTCTATCAAACCTGATCGAAGATTTTCTGATACAACAATATGCTAAAGCAAACATTTAATATCTGTATTTTCAAGTGTGAAAGAATTTAATACAGATGATATATGGTCAGTTCCCTGACCAAGGATTGAACCCCAGGCCCTCTGCATTGGAAGTATGGAGTCTTAGCCAGTGGACCACCAAGAAAGTTCTCATATTTTTTTCCAAATGAGAAAATCTATGGTTTTTCCTCTTAGCATTTAGACTTAAAAAATTTTTCTATTTATTTATTTGGCTACATCAGGTCTTAGTTGTGTCATGTGAGAGCTTTCATTTCTGTACACAGACTCTAGTTGTGGGGTGCTGGCTCAGTAGTTGTGGTATGAAGGCTTAGTTGCACTGAGACATGTTGGATCTTAGTTCCCTGACTAGGGGTCAAACTCATGTCCCTTGCATTGCAAGGCACTCTTAACCACTTGACCACCAAGGAAGTCCCTAGAGTTTTAAAGAGGAAAAATACTGCTTACATTTGCAACTTTAATTTGTGGGGTTTACAGAGTCAGAATGATCTCATTCCTTTTCTTCCTTATCCCTGGAAACCACATATTGACAGTCACTAGAGAGAATGCCTCGGAGAAGGCAATGGCAACCCACTCCAGTACGCTTGCCTGGAAAATCCCATGGATGGAGGAGCCTGGTAGGCTGCAGTCCATGGGGTCGCTAGGAGTCAGACACAACTGAGCGACTTCACTTTTCACTTTCTTCACTTTTCACTTTCATGCATTGGAGAAGGAAATGGCAACCCACTCCAGTGTTCTTGCCTGGAGAATCCCACGGACAGGGGAGCCTGGTGGGCTGCCGTCTACGGGGTCGTATAGAGTCGGACACGACTGAAGTGACTTAGTATATGGAAAATGTAAAAATTTAACATAGTCCTTTGTTTATTAAAAACTAATAGCATGGTATAAAGATACAAGCATGGGATCATTTTAATTAAAAAATGTTGAAACGTCTGTATTTAGCTAAAGTAAATTTTGGTCAGAGGTATATTATTTGAACTTGGCTGAATTTATCTGTAGCTTTATGCCAATGTTAATTGCAGCCATCATGGAATCAACAAATCCTGGCAAGACTCTGTGATTCAAATCAGTGTCTTTCTTTCTCTATATTGCTACTCCAGGCTAGGGTACACAAAGTGGTAATGCAAATTATATTAAGTGATGTAGGACTAATGGAGACAGTATTTCAAAATGCATCATGATATAAAATAGCAGCATTCAATAATTTTTCAAAATAAAATCAGAGAAATTTCATGAACATAGTCATCCTGAATTATTTCTCTCTTGATAATTTATACTTGATACTTCCCTAAAGCTATTTCCCTCATACACTTACT
This sequence comes from Budorcas taxicolor, assembly GCF_023091745.1. Taxonomy (NCBI): domain Eukaryota; kingdom Metazoa; phylum Chordata; class Mammalia; order Artiodactyla; family Bovidae; genus Budorcas; species Budorcas taxicolor. The sequence goes on from NC_068931.1 coordinate 26,904,249, forward strand.
GCAGCATTTCAAGTTCACCCCATTTCTTTCTGAGCCTGTGTACAGCCATTAGAAGCAGATTAGCAACTATTTATTTTGATGATAGGTGTTTTTCTGTGTATAATAGAAAAGAGATTCAGAGTCCATGATGCTAGGAAATCATGTTGAAGCTGTTTTCCATCTCAGCCCTGAGGGGAGAAAAGCAATCGATGTTGTTGAGGACTAGTCCCAGAGTACATCCGTAAACCTGAAAGCTGCTTCTTCCTTTTGTAAGATTTCAAGGATTAACAGTTACATAATAGTACTAAGTGATTATTGTGTCTCATTATCTACTTCTTAAGTTCAGTTACTTAAAGATTATTTTTTTGTTTGGTGTTTTATTATAACCCAGAACTTTGTTAATGATACACTATTATCTTGGTTTATGCGTGCTTGTTTTTTTATTATGATACAATGTAAACCTATGAATCATCACATATTAAAAAATGCAAAACTTCTTGTAATATCTGTCTATGAATGTGTTCCTCCCTTACCCCATATTCTTATCTCTCCTCCTTTTAGTAAAGCCACTATTCCAAAAATACTGTTCTACAGTAAGTATGGCTCTATTACACATCCATGCTATCCTATATAATACATAGTGTTTAGGATAATAATTTGGAATTATAAAAAATAACATAACAATGTATTTTAAGTAGCAATTCCTATTGACAGTGAGCTCTCAAACTTTTAAGTATAACATTTCCTGTCTCTGACTTCTGCTGCTATTGCTGAGATTCTGTGGTCTTTTTAACAATCATTCCATTGTAGGCAGGCTCTCCTTTTTTCTATTTCAAGATTTTTGTCTTTGGCAATTTTTTCATTTTTCCTTCTGTGTCTTGGCATAGATTTCTTTTTAATCCTGATTGGGATGCATTAATCTGTGGATCCATATTTTTACATCTGGAAAACTTACTGCTATTATGATTTTAAATATTGTCTCCTCAGCATTCTGCTTAATCTTCGCTCTTGAAACTTGAGCTAGACATGACTTAGGAGTCTTCATTTTGTACTTCATCTCTTAGTCTTTCTTTCGTGTTTTCCATCTCCTGATCTTTCCTTATTGCTTTCAGAAGTAATTTCATGTGTATTTTTCCAAGTTTATAAAATTCTCCTTCAAATGCATTTAATCTGTCATTTCACTTGTCCACTGAGTTTGTTTTTATTTCAGTGGTTCCCTTTGTCATTTCTAGAAATTCAATGTATTTTTCAAATATACCATTCCTTATGACTTCTTCTATGTCTACTTTATAAACACATTCTTTGTTTCCTTACATTTTATATATAGCTATTTCATCCTCTATATCCAGCAGTTCCCAAATCTGCAGTTCTTGCTTTCCAATTTTTCTGTCTTGTTGATCATGATAGAGATTTGGCTTTTAGTGGGTTTGATATTCTCTGTGATCTTAATCCTGCAGTTATCTTGGGGAAATTTTCTTCCAGATACAGTTTGTTTCTAATTCTGACAGTGGCCACCTTTCTGCTGCTCCGAATTTGGCCCTATGCTTCCAAATCTCTCGGCCCCGTTTCCAAGTCCAACTTTTGGATGTTCTAGCTCCAGGACGCTGAAGTTCTGATTCTTGGTCTCCTGACCTCTTTTTTTTTTTTTTTTTTTGAGGGGAGGGCCAGGAAGTTTGGGGAAGTTGAGCCTGAAGGCTCCTTTTACCATTGGCGAAGAGAGTCATGGGTCTACAGAGTGAATTTTAGAGGGGAGATATGCATATGTGTCACTGATTTCACTTTGCTGTACACTAGAAACACAACATTGGAAAGCAACTATATTCCAATAACAATTAATTTAAAAAAGAGTGAATCTTAGGCTAGAGAGACATCACCACTCTGGTGAAATGTTGGTAAGTTTTACAATATTCTCTTTAAATACCTGTGTACAGAGATAGAGATGATATATGACAGATACACGGATGACCTTCCCAGGTGGCTCAGTGGTGAAGAATCTGCCTGCCAATGGAGGAGATGTAGATTCAATCGCTAGGTCAGGGAGATCCCCTAGAGGAAGAAGTGGCAACCCACTCTAGTATTCTTTCCTGCAGAATCCTGTGGACGGTTGCGGAGAGTCAGACACGACTCAATATGCACGCAGACAGAGAGAAACAGACATAATGTCCATACATATAGAGGCAGTTGGAGATTTTTTTCTGCTGTTTTCCTTTCATGTTCTTTTAAACAATCTAATAAAATATTCATTTTCCTGGGGCGAACTGAGAGAGTAGCGCACGTGTGCACGTGCATGTACGTGTGCGCACACACACACACACATATGTATATATGTACTATAATGTGTAAAATAGGTAGCTAGCAGGAAGCTGCTATATAGCACAGGGGACCCAGCTTGGTGCTCTGTGATGACCTAAAGGGTTGCGATGAGGGGGTGGGAGACAGACTAGAGAGGAAGGGGATATAAGCATACATATAGCTGATTCATGTTGTTTACAGCAGAAACCAACACAACATTGTAAAGTATTTGTACTACAGTTAAAAAATAATAGATGAATACACAAATATTTAAAAGGAATAAACTGGCATATTGCAAAGTTAAAAAAATAAAATATAAAGACGTTAATAAACTATTACACATACCTAGTTCAGAAGTGTATCACAGAGTTTAAAGACTTCCATCCTATTTCCCTAATAGCCAAAATCAATTTTCATTTTTGTGATTTTATACTTCTGTTTCATGAAAACAACTCCTTCTATTATTGTAGATAATAATCACAGTCTCTTGAGCTCATATACTGTATTCATTTCTTCCATTTTAATAATACTCTTTTGTGTTATCTTAGCTTAAGCTCTATTAAGGATTTTTTAAAAATTTCAAAACATGGTTAACTACTTACATAGCTCTTAAAAGGAGACATACAGTGGGAAAATTAAGTCTGTGTAAAAAAGTAATTTGGAAACACCACACAATATACAGTAAAAATGCAATTACTTTTAAAATGGAATCTGTGAACTAGGTCACTGAAAAGCTACACAGAATATTTTGGTTTTCTTTTGGTCTTCAACTTGTGAACAATGCTATTTTCAAAGAAAAGGAAGTGAAAGTATTGTCTGTGAGTTTAAAGGAAACATGGCATTATAAGAAAATCTAATGATCTTCATATGCTTAGATTAAAAAATATATGAGATGATAAATTAAATATATTTACTCAGTTGCAGACCTAGATGATGCAAATGTGGTATGTGAAACTGTAAACAGTGCTTAATCAAATTATGACTCAGAGTCTGGAGAAAAAGAAACCTAAGCAATAACTGTTCTGTTTTTTTCTTCTTGATGAAAATTCAAATTAAATCATTAATAGTTTATAAATGAAACTAGCCAAGAGACAGCTAATGCATATCCTATTCTAAATTAAATACAAGCATTAAGTGTTCCATTACATTCATGGAGGTAAACTCCAAAATCACTTTATATTTATGAAATTTGAGTTTTAAATGTTTATCTGATTGTTTTTCTCCCCTGAGATCATTCTCGATGCCACTGTTAATTTGGGGAGAAAAGAAAAATCAGTTGGAACATCATTTTCTTTTATTATTCTACCCAGTTTCCCCTCTCCTCTGTCTTTTCTCTGCATATAAACATATGCACAAACACAAGCCAAATGATTATATCAGCAAGGAGAGAATAAAAGAGAACAAAATCACATCAGCTTATTAGCTTTGGGATCAACCCCAGAATTATGTGTGTATGTGTGCAACCCCAGAATGAGGTGACAATATTCTTGCTACTTACTGATCCTATTCAGACTAAGGGCTTAGTGCAGTACATTTCACTTTGACAGTTACAGAACTTGTTTGCAGTTGGCCCCTCTACTCAAGGACTCTATAATATGGTAGAGAAATGCAATGAACATAAGCAAATGTGTTACGTGATCAGCTGTGAATGACCAGTACATTTTAAAATTGTGTGGCTTCTTCATAATGGAATTTTGTTTATATCCAGACCATCTTCTCACTGTACTCAGAATTCTCCTCAGTATCTCATTCTTCCCTGCCAAAGGAATGCAAATAAAATTTAATTCTAGTGAGAAAAAAATATAATTATGAAAGCAAATCCTCTTAGAAAATTCATCCCCAAACAAATAGGAACTGCCCTGAACACTCTTTTAAATTATCAATGTCCTGCTTCTCCTCATTATAGCTAATAGTTGAATTTTCTGTAAATGAATTATTTGAATAGGGCTATATATAGCAAACAATGAGTATAAATTATAGAAATGAATAAATAATCATTCAAATATTCAAATGTACTTTGAAATTCACATTGGTTATTGCTGTGAGATGTGAAGGTAATAACTAGGATGGCAAATTAGGGGAGAATTTTCAGAAGGAAATAAAATTATGTCTGTATTTAATTTCTTTTACTTTCATTTTAATTATGAAGGATTGCCATGCCATAAGAAGATGATGTATTTTTATGAAATCATTATTGAGCAAAGAATTGTGTGGGAGGAAAAATAATGTTGATAGAGCAGAACAAGATGAACCAAAGCAAAGTATAATAATAACAACAGTTCATATTTTCAGAGTAATTTGCGGCTGGTGAAGAACTCTCATTCCATTATTTGAGCTGACATGTAAACTTTCTTTGATTAATAAAGTCAGTGATATCATTCTATTTTTAAATATGAGGAAATATAAAATATTGTCATAATCAAGATAGCCAATTTGCAATTTACAGAATGGGTCAAATGGAACAGAATAGTATGGTAGAGAATTTTATGCTTCTTATGGGACAATTTTATCCCTGAAAAATGTAGGTGGAGAGTTTAAAATTAGTAAAGTTTCAGGGTACTATCTCCTATTGTGTGAATGCTTTAGAGAATTTTGACCTTGATAAGGAAAGCTAGCATGGGTGGTTACTCAGCCACTCAGTTGACCAAAATAACATTGATCATCTTATGAAATGTACAAAATTGTTCTCAAAAATGGATATATCAACTCCTGCCATGCTTCTTTAATGAAGAGGTACAATGAGACAGGCTGTAACCTGGGACCCGGTACTTTTTACTGGAGTGCTTGCCCCTAGACTAATAGCTCCTAAAGCAACAGAATACAAAGAAAGTCTAAGGGATTAAAAACAACTTCACACAGGCCCAGTAGTCCAGTAGCTGGGGGTAAAGTATGAACAAAGAGATACAGAAAGGCAAAAATCTGACTTCCACTCCTGAGAACCGGGAGCAAAAGATCTCTCTGCACAACACCACCAAGAGGGTTGGCAGACCACCTACGCCACCCTTCCTACCCTAACCAATGATCCATACCACCCTTACCTCATTGAGGGGAATAGCTCTCCCCTTCTCCCCTTCCCTGGCACAAAGAGTTAGCAGGGAAACCAGTTTCTTGTTTTTGATCCCTCATGTTGCAGCAAGAGTCCCAATAAAGCCTTGCTGAAGTTCTCTTCTGGCCTTGTATCAATTTCTATTGATGAAAGAATCAAAGAACTGAGTCTGTAAGAGTCAGCATCCCAATCATTTATAGTAGCTTGGGGACTTCTACAACAAGTGTTTATTAAGCATTATAATAGACTTCCTGAAGGGAGAAAAGATTTATAAATATTCCTTTATTAACTCTTTTCCAAGATGTTAGAAAGAGCATGGAATTGATACTCTCAAAATATCAAAGACTGGGTGGCTTAAACAAGAAACATTATTTATAACATTTCTGAAGGCTGGGAAGTTAGAGATCAAAGCTCCATCAGATCTAATATCCACTTTCTCATTTACAGATGGTCCTATGTTCACATGATGAAAAGGGTGAGAAAGCCTCCTGAAGTCTGTTTCATATATAATTAATGGAATATTGCTCAGCCATAAAAAGGACAAGATGATGCCATTTGCAGTAACATGCATGGACATAGATTGTCATACAGAGTGAGGTAAGTCAGACAGAGAAAGACAAATATCCTATAATATCACTTATGTGTGGAATCCAGAAAAATGGCACAGATGAATTTATTTGCTAAACAGAAATAGAATCACAGATGTAAAAAACAAACTTAAGGTTACCAGTAGAAGAGGGGGGAGTGGGATGAAGTGGGAGATTAGGACAGACATACATACAGCACTATATATAAAATGGATAACTAATAAGAATCTGCTATATAGCATCAGTTCAGTTCAGTTCAGTTCAGTCACTCAGTTGTATCTGACTTTGCAACACCATGGACTTTGCACACCAGGCTTCTCTGTCCATCACCAACTCTTGGAGCTTGCTCAAATTCATGTCCATTGAGTCAGTGATGCCAAACATCTCATCCTCTGTTGTCCCCTTCTCCTCCTGCCTTCAATCTTTCCCAGCATCAGGGTCTTTTACAATGAATCAGTTCTTTGCATCAGGTAGCCAAAGCATTGGAGTTTCAGCTTCAGCATCAGTCCTTCCAATGAATATTCAGGACTGCTTTCCTTTAGGATGGACTGGTTGGCTCTCCTTGCAGTCCAAGGGACTCTCAAGAGTCTTCTCCAACACCACAGTTCAAAAGCATCAGTTCTTTGGTGCTCAGCTTTTTTCTTTTTCTTTTTTAAATATAAACTTATTTATTTTAATTGGAGGTTAATTACTTTATAATATTGTATTGATTTTGCCATACATCAACATGAATCTGCCATAGGTATACACGTGTTCCCCATCCTGAACCCCCCTCCTTCCTCCCTCCCCGTATCATCCCTCTGGGTTGTCCCAGTGCACCAGCCCCAAGCATCCAGTATCATAGTCCAACTCTCACATCCATACATGACTACTGGAAAAACCATAGTTTTGACGACACAGACATTTGTTGCCAGAGTAATGTCTCTGCTTTTTAATGTGCTGTCTAAGTTGGTCATAGCTTTTCTTGCATGGAACAAGCGTCTTTGAATTTCATGGCTGCAGTCACCATGTGCAGTGATTTTGGAAAAAAAAGAAAATAAAGTCTGTTACTGTTTCCATTGTTTCTCCATCCATTTGCCATAAAGTGATGGGACTGGATGCCCTGAATTCATTTTCTGAATGCTGAGTTTTAAGCCAGCTTTTTCACTCTCTCCTTTCATTTTCATTAAGAGACTCTTTAGTTCCTCTTTGTTTTCTGCCATAGGGTGGTATCATCTGCATATCTGAGGTTATTGATATTTCTCCTGGCAATCTTGATTCCAGCTTATGCTTCATCCAGACTGGCATTTCACATGATGTACTCTGTAAATAAGTTAAATAAGCAGAGTGACAATATAAAACCTAGACGTACTCCTTTCCCATTTTGGAACCAGTCTGTTGTTCCATGTTGTTCTTATTTTGGAAGCAGTCCATTGTTCTAACTGTTGCTTCTTGACCTGCATACAGATTTCTCAGGAGGCAGGTAAGGTGGTCTGGTATTCCCATCTCTTGAAGAGTTTTCCACAGTTTCTTGTGATCCACACAATCAAAAGCTTTGGCATAGTCAATAAAGCAGAAGTAGATATTTTTCTGGAACCCTCTTGCTTTTTCAATGATCCAATGGATGTTGGTAATTTGATCTCTGGTTCCCCTCCTTTTCTAAATCCAGCTTGAACATCTGGAAATTCTCAGTTCATGTACTATTGAAGCCTGGCTTGGAGAATTTTGAGCATTACTTTGCTAGTGTGTGAAATGAGTACAGTTATGCTGTAGTTTGAATATTCTTTGGCATTTCCTTCATTTCGGATTGGAATGAAAATTGACCTTTTCTTTTCTATTTTATTTTATTTTTAAAATTTTTATTTTTACTTTATTTTACTTTACAATACTGTATTGGTTTTGCCATACATTGACATGAATCCACCACGGGTGTACATGAGTTCTCAAACATGAACCCCCTTCCCACCTCCCACCCCACATCATCTCTCTGGATCATCCTTGTGCACCAGCCCCAAGCATCCTGTATCCTGCATCGAACATAGACTGGTGATTCGTTTCTTACATGATAGTATACATGTTTCAATGCCATTCTCCCAAGTCATCCCACCCTCTCCCTCTCCCTCAGAGTCCAAAAGTCTGCTCTACACATCTGGGTCTCTTTTGTTGTCTCACATACAGGGTCATCATTACCATCTTTCTAAATTCCATATATACATGTGTTAGTATACTGTATTGGTGTTTTTCTTTCTGGATTACTTCACTCTGTATAATTGGCTTCAGTTTCATCCATCTCATTAGAACTGATTCAAATGTACTCTTTTTAATGGCTGAGTAATATTCCATTGTGTATATGTACCACCGCTTTCTTATCCATTCGTCTGTTGATGGACATCTAGGTTGTTTCCATGTCCTGGCTATTATAAACAGTGCTGCGATGAACATTGGGGTACATGTGTCTCTTTCAGTTCTGGTTTCCTCGGTGTGTATGCCCAGCAGTGGGATTGCTGGGTCATAATGCAGTTCTATTTGCAAAATTTTAAGGAATCTGCACACTGTTCTCCATAGTGGCTGTGCTAGTTTGCATTCCCACCAACAGTGTAAGAGGGTTCCCTTTTTTCCACACCCTCTCCAGCATTTATTGCTTGTAGACTTTTGGATCACAGCCATTCTGACTGGTGTGAAGTAGTAACTCATTGTGGTCTTGATTTGCATTTCTCTGATAATGAGTGATGTTGAGCATCTTTTCATGTGTTTGTTAGCCATCCGTATGTCTTCTTTGGAGAAATGTCTATTTAGTTCTTTGGCCCATTTTTTGATTGGGTCGTTTATTTTTCTGGAATTGAGCAGCATAAGTTGCTTGTATATTTTTGAGATTAGTTGTTTGTCAGTTGCTTCATTTGCTATTATTTTCTCCCATTCTGAAGGCTGTTTTTTTACCTTGCTTATAGTTTCCTTTGTTGTGCAGAAGCTTTTAATTTTAATTAGATCCCATTTGTTTATTTTTGCTTTTGTTTCCGGTATGCTGGGAGGTGGATCATAGAGGATCCTGCTGTGATTTATGTCTGAGAGTGTTTTGCCTATGTTTTCCTCTAGGAGTTTTATAGTTTCTGGTCTTACGTTTAGATCTTTAATCCATTTTGTGTTTATTTTTGTGTGTGGTGTTAGAAAGTGATCTAGTTTCATTCTTTTACAAGTGGTTAACCAGTTTTCCCAGCACCACTTGTTAAAGAGATTGTCTTTACTCCATTGTATATTCTTGCCTCCTTTGTCAAAGATAAGGTGTCCATATGTGTGTGGATTTATCTCTGGGCTTTCTATTTTGTTCCATTGATCTATATTTCTGGAAAATTGACCTTTTCCATTCCTGTGGCCACTGCTGAGTTTTCCAAATTTGCTGGCATATTGAGTGCAGCACATTCATAACATCATCTTTTAGCATTTGAAATAGTTCAACTGGAATTCCATCACCTCATAGTTTTGTTTGTAGTGATGCTTCCTAATGCCCACTTGACTTCGCATTCCAGGATATCTGGTTCTAGGTGAGTAATCACATCATCCTGGTTATCTGGGTCATGAAGACCTTTTTTGTATAGTTTTTCTGTGTATCGTTGCCCCCTCTTCTTAATATCTTCTGCTTCTGTTAAGTTCATACCATTTCTGTCCTTTATTTTGCCCATCTTTGCATGAAATATTCCCTTGGCATCTCTGATTTTCTTGAAGAGATCTCTAGTCTTTCCCATTCTATTATTTCCCTCTATTTCTTTGCATTGATCAGTGAGGAAGGCTTCCTTATCTCTTCTTGCTATTCTTTGGAACTCTGCATTCAAAGGGGTGTATTTTTCCTTTTCTCCTTTGCCTTTAGCTTCTCTTCTTAGCTATTTGTAAGACTTCCTCAGACAGCCATTTTGCCTTTTTGCATTTCTTTTTCTTGGGGATCGTCTTGATCACTGTCTCCTGTACAATGTCACAAAACTCTGTCCATAGTTCTTCGGGCAATCTAACAGATCTAATCCCTTGAATCTATTTGTCACTACCGCTGTATAATCTTAAGGGATTTGATTTAGGTCATATGTGAATAGTCTAGTGGTTTCCCCTGCTTTCTTCAATTTAAGTCTGAATTTGCCAATAAGGAGTTCATGATCTGAGCCACAGTCAGCTCCCAGTCTTGTTTTTGCTGACTGTATATAGCTTCTCCATCTTTGGCTGCAAAGAGTGTGCTGCTGCTGCTAAGTGTGAAGCTGCTGCTTCAGTCGTGTCTGACTCTGTGTGACCCCAGAGACGGCAGCCCACCTGGCTCCCCCATCCCTGGGATTCTCCAGGCAAGAACACATTTCCTTCTCCAATGCATGAAAGTGAAAAGTGAAAGTGAAATTGCTAAGTCGTGTCCAACCCTCAGCGACCCCATGGACTGCAGCCTACCAGGCTCCTCCATACATGGGATTTTCCAGGCAGGAGTACTGGAGTGGGGTGCCATTGCCTTGACCATCTGGTGATGTCCATGTGTAGAGTTGTCTCTTGTGTTTTTAGGAAAGGGTGTTTTCTATGACCAGTGTGTTCTCTTGGCAAAGCTCTGTTAGCTTTTGCACTCCTTCATGTTGTACTACAAGGCCAAAAGTGCCTGTTATTCCCTGTATCTCTTGACTTCCTACTTTTGCATTCCAGTCCCCTCTGATGAAAAGGACATCTTTTTGGTGTTAATTCTAGAAGGTCTTGTAATGGGAGGCACTAGAGACCTGGGAGGCACCGCAGACCTGGGAGTCACCATGCTCTTGGAGCAGGTTGCAATTAGCCCCACCAAAGAGCTACTGAGCAGATGACCCACAAACTGGAGAACAGTTATACCAAAGAAGTTCTGGCTGTTTAGCGTAAGGAACTCTACTTGGTGCTATGTGGTGACCTGGATGGGAAGAGAATCTAGAAAAGTGTTGATATATGTATAACTGACTCTGCTGTACAGCAGAAACTAACACAACATTGTAAACAACTCTACTGCAATAAAAATTAATTTAAAAAAGGACATTTTTGGTATTGACCATATGGTGATGTCCATGTATAGGCTCATTTCTTGTCTAATTCCATTCATGAAGACTCTACTCTCATGACCCAATCACCTCCCGAAGGACCCATGTTCTAATACTATCACTTCAGAAATTAGATTTCAACATATGAATACTGGGGGACACAAACAGTCTAGAGAAAGCATTTTATTTTATTCATCACTGGACATTACTTTCTCTCCATATCAGCCACTGCAAAATAATTAACCCCAAATACCCATGCAATGAATGTTGATTCGTTGTTGTTGTTCAGTCTTTAAGTTTTGTTCAACTCTTTGCAATCCCAAGCATGCCAGGCTTCCCTGTCCTTCACTATCTCCCGGAGTGTGCTCAAACTCATGTCCACAGGGTTGGTGATGCCATTCAACCATCTCATCCTCCGTCATCCCCTTCTCCTCCTGCCTTCAATCTTTCCCAGCATCAGGGTCTTCTCTAATTAGTCACCTCTTCACACAGGTGGCCAAAGTATTGGAACTTCAGCATTAGCATCAGTCCTTCCAATGAATATTCAGGGTTGATTTCCTTTAGGATTGACTGCTTTGATCTCCTTGTGACTAAAACAGCTAGTTTTTTCCTCAAGATTTATTCTTCCCTACCTCTTTAGCAACAAAGTTTTGAACTTGTTGGATATGCAAGTGAACAGTTAAAAAATTACGTTTCCTAGAATCCCTTGTAAATACATGGTATAGTTTTTGCCAATGTGATCTAAGGGAAAGTATAGCATGTGTCTAATTTCTTAAAAGGAAGCCACCTCAGCCAGAATGGCCCTTTGCACTTTTGTTCTTCCCACCTGGAATATTGCGATACTGAAGCTCCAACAGCCATCTGTCACCATGAAACGAGGTGAACATGATAAGGACAGATGAGGAATTGCGTGTGTGCTCAGTAGGGTTCAACTCTGTGTGACCCCATGGACTGTAACTGTGAACTTGCCTGGAAAATCCTATAGACAGATGAGCAGGGGGCATGAAGAATGTGGGTCTTTGCTAGTATCGTGGAGCCATAAAGCCTGACCTAAACTGACAATAATGGAATTTTTATTACTTGAAGAAAAATATATGCTCTTCCTGTTTAAGCCTTTATTACTCACTTGGATTTTCTGTTTTATATGACTGAATTCAATATATTATTCTCATGCAGTACACATTATTCCATTTCCTGATGACTAAACTGAGGTTGAAAGTGAAAGTGTGGTTAAATGATGCCAAAGGTCACATTCAAAGTAAGTTTCAAAGTGGAAGGACAAACTCTAGTGTTTTGAGGTTTCTTCCCCCAAGCTTTTTTTCACTGTAAAACAACTGGAATTCTTACTTGAGGGTAATAACTTACCTTTATTTCTTTTGACATATATTTCTATCTTCTGGATATGTGAATATGTGCCAGACACTGTTTTTTGTCTTTTAACTTTTTATTTTCTATTGGAGTGGGGCTTCCCTGGTGGCTCAGATGGGAAAGCATTTGCCTATAATGCAGGAGACCTAGGTTCGATCCCTGGGTCGGGAAGATCCCCCTGGAGAAGGGAATGGAATGTTCTTCTGCAGTATTCTTGCCTGCAGAAGAATCCCATGGACAGAGGAGCCTGGAGGGCTACAGTCCAGGGGCTTGCAAAGAGTTGGACAGGACTGAGTGAGTAACGCTTTCACTTTTGTACTGGAGTGTAGCTAATTAACAATGCTGTTATAGTTTCAGGTAGACAGCAAAGGAATGCAGCCATATATATACATGCATTCATTCTTCCCCAGGGCAGCCTCCCCTCCAGGGTGACACACAACATTGAGCAGACTTCCCTGGGCTACACAATAGGTCCTTATTGGTTATCCATTTAAAATATAGCAGTGTGTACACATTGATCCCAAGCTCCCTAGCTATTCCTCCTGCCTATCCTTTCCTCCAGCAACCCTAACTTTGTTCTCTAAGCCTGTGACATACACTATCTTCTAATACTGGATGCCTGGAGAAGGAAAACAAGTCTCCTGTCTGCATGGAGCTTATCTTCTAATAAGTAAATGAATGAATGAATGTGTTAATAACTAATCCTTTGCTCTTTATTTCTAAATGACTGAGTTACCACAGACAATAATGATTTATTTCATTTTTCATATTTAAAATAGCACATGAATTTGTCTACCTTTTACCCCCTCCATTTTACCAGTGAGTTATCTGAGACCCACTGATATGAAATGATATGCTCAAAGACACACAATCCTGTAACCAACTTAAGCATTAGATGACAAGTCAATATTACCAAGGTCATGGGGCAAAGTCAGTCCACTAGGATTCATATAAGGAATAGCAGGATCCCTCTACTAGTCTAGCTGTAGCTGGAAGCTGAAGGGAGTCATGGTTTCTACTACTCACTGGGCACATGGTGGTGGAAGGAATTCCATACATTCTAAGCAGGCTAATAAGATAACAAAGCCATCAAAGAGTGGTGGTTTTGGAATGTCTGCAAACTGAAAGGTCTACACCAAATTGTGCAGAAATGAAATGCTTTCTTTTACATCAGAGCAAGAGATAACCACCTGAGACCAAGGGAGGGACCAAGCAGAGTCTAAAACAGCGGGTGAATCCACAAAAAAGCAGTAGCTTTTGCAAGACAGAACACCAAACATCTCTCTAAGACAGCTAGTCAGTGCACAAAGGCTCAGCCCTGGGCAAAGTTGCTCCCTTAGAAGCCTCTCTGTCAAGCTACAGGATAGCTTTAGTTGACGCTGAGTACAAAGGAACCAACCAGAGCTGGGGTTTTAAAAAGTACTTAGTCCTTAATGCAATACGCTAACAATTTGGATCAAATCTGGCACTTCTTTGTCATAGGCCAAACAGGGTTTAAGACAAATATTTCTCAACTATTTGAAGAAAATGAATGCTATTTACAGATACAATAAGATGTAGTATGGATCTTAAATCTTAACCCTCTTGTTACTCGTTATCTTAGTAAATCCCTTAAATATGGGCTGTATTCCTAGAGGATTCAGACCTTGTAGGTGACCGTGTATTTCAAATAGAATAATAGGCTTTGTTTTCATTTTAATTTATTTATTTTTTTAACTTGTGGAACCAAGTCAGGCTTAATGCATTTTATTGATTTTCTGTCACCCAGTTTTTAATACATGTGTGCCTGGTTGGTACAAAGGCATAAACATATCTTAACTACTTCTAACAGTTTTCTTTTCAAGTGCACTGTAGCAATCTAGATTTCTGGGCTTTTGTTTTACCTTCTTCAAATTATGACGAGAATGTAAAATAACTTGCCATATAACTATGAAAGCCTCATGAGGATACTTGCTATCCACATGAGAAGAAACTTCCAGAAAATTTACTGCTTGTATGGTATATTGATGAATCTTTTACTCACATAAAGAGTCACTTTATAGAGTCAACATTAAAGCTAAATTTTTAGGTCATTTTAGCTCATCCCTTTTATTTGTGTGTGGGTGTCATTTACATGATTACAAAAAAAAAAATGAGTAAAAGAGAATAGTTTGAAGTTTAGGATGTTTATCCTGAGATTCCACTGTTCTTTATGGAAAAAATGAGATTTAAAAAATGATGAGAACTTGAAAGGTTTTCTGTACATGTGGTATCTTCTGTCTTTTAATGTGAATTTCTATAATGTGCAATCAAAAATTTTATTATATTCATTTTATATAAACATCTTTGGAAATGATTATCTTTATATAAAGTCTGACATTAGGTATAAAGTTAAAGCTTATATCTTTGAATACTGCATGCATTTCAGGATACATTTGAAAACCAAACTATTGCATATAAACTGTAACATTCATCCTTTCAACAAAGATGTTTATACTACATGCTTGTATTTTTACAGCTCTAGAAATTATTGCTCTTGTGATAAATGTTAGTGTTTTATACTTAGTGCATTCTAAGTGTAACACAGATGTTAGCTGAAATCACCTTGCACTTTAATAAAATATGTATGTATATTTCATGAATATATATATGAGATGTATATGCACATATATATGCTAATTTTAGTAATCCATTTATTTCTGCATATCTTTTTTTTTTTTTTACAATATACAGACAAAGGGAAGAAGATTGGGTGTGGTATACACTTGTATGATATCCTCTTAGATAATTTAAAAAAAACTGACACAATATTGATATTTTTATCACCACATGCCAACAGTTCTAAATAATGCCAATATTAAAATTATCCTCCTTGAAAATATCTTTGATCTAAGTAATACACAGTTGTTACCATTACTGTTGAACTTTAATTAAGTACACAGATGTGTGTGTATATGTATGTGTGTGTATACAGGTGTATGTACAGGTGTGCGTTCCAAATTAGCCCAATTTATGATTTGTCCTCTAAGTATTTGCTGCTTCATTTCCTTTGTTCTCTCTGCCCTCTGCCTAATCAGATATGAAACATCAAATGAATTTTCATGATGTTCTAACCTACAAAAAACCCATGCAAAACATTTGTGGGTGGCCTTTTCTACGAAAAAGTCAGCCTCTTGAAAACTCAATTTCATTTGCTCTAACATACAAAGAAGTTTAATTCTCTACTCTTTCTGACTCTACCTCGCTGTAAAAAAGACTCTTTAATGTGCTCTATTTGACAACAGATAAATTGTCTATTTCGAGTCCCATCATTTAGCAGCACAGAAGATATTGAATCACTCTTGGCATTTGCAGAACACAGACGTATTTCCAACCCATCTGAGCTGCCTTGAGAGGGAACAAGTGACTACTGCTGACTTTGGTTATAAATAATATATCTACTCTACTATATAGCAATTTAAAAGAGATTTCATGTTCATAAGAGTAGATTTCAGGACAATTTGGCTTTGAGAATAAAGTTGGCATTGAGTGAAACAATTTCTTTAATTTTTAGTCTCATTACCTGTAAAAGGGAAGCTCATTTCAGAATTAAGTATGAAAATTGATGTTGAAGAACCTTAATGGGACTTTTTATGGTTGTCATGATCAAGTGCACAGACAATGCTTTCTATTAAGAGTTTTATAGCCTCTGATGAGGCAATCCAACAGGGAAAACACTTTTTAGAATGGCATTAATTAAACATTCCTATGTGCCTTGTGTGCTCAGTTCTGTCCGACTCTTTGTGACCCTTTGTTCTGTAGCCTGCCAGACTCCTCTGTCGATGGGATTTTACAGGCAAGAATACTGGAGTGGGCTGCCATTCCCTCCTGCAGGGGATCTTCCCAATCCAGGGATCGAACTTGAATCTCCTGTGTCTTCTGCATCGGCAGGTGGATTCTTTACCACTGAACCACCTGGGAAGCCCTATGCTTTGGGCTAAATGCTGTACATGCATCCTTTCAGTTGATCTTGGTCTTTCCAAGTTTTCTCAGTGAATGGAATTTCTGTCCTTTGATTTGTTCAGGTCCTCAAATATTGGATTCTTCAATGTCTTTCACCCCTACATGCAATCCTTTCAGTGTGTGGGTGCTCAGTCACTTCATTCGTGTTCTACTTTTTGTGACCAGGTGGACGGTAGGCTAGGCTCCTCTTTCCATGAAATTCTCCAGGCAAGAATATTAGAGTGAGTTGCTATGCCCTTCTCCGGGAGATCTTCCCCACCAGGGATCGAACCTGATTCTCCTGCATCGATAAGTGTGTTTTTTACCCACTGAGCCACCTGGGAAGTCTTTGATTCCTTCGGTTCATCCCTATCAACTCTAAGCTGCTAATGCCTCTTATTAGGGCTATGATGATGACCTTGTGATAGGTTTCCTGCCTCCGTTTCTGTTCCATAATCCATTTTCTATACAACAGACAGAATGAACTTTTGAAAATGCCAATTAGATCATGTTACTGACCAGTTTTAACCTTCTGGGGGCTTCAAAATTGCACTAAAATTCATTTTGTCTACTGTCAATGACCTTAGTCCCCACCCACTATCTGCTGGTCCAACCATCTCTGTCACTTCTCCATGCCTACACTGTAGCCAGCAATCAGGCATTGTTCTATTTTTCATGAATTCCATATGCATTCTCACCTCAGGAGCTTGGCATTTACTGTTTCTTCTTGCCTAGACAGCTCTGACCCAGGGCTTCACACTGCTGACTCTTTTTTGTCAAATGTCACCTTCTCAAGGCCACCTGCTCAGAAACACTTCCTGGAGTCTTATTTTTACTACGTTCTGTCTCTTTAGTGTCAAAATTGGCTCTCAGGTGGTATCCAGTCTCCTTAGGTACAGGTCCTGGAGCAATTTGTCATTTATGTACAGTGTCATATTGTGTGATTGTGTGTAGGTGCTTGTTTCAAACAAGTGCATATATAATCCATGATAGTGAAGGATTTCTCCCTGGGGCCTGTGAATTGTGTCTGAGAGAAAATCTGTCACATGCATATTTTATATAGGCTTTTGCTGGGCACAGATGTAGAAATTCAGAATAACTCTCCCGAAGGAGTTCACATAATAAACACTAGAATATGTACATTTACACATACACAAAAATAAGAAAGCAAAAGTGGATAGCTTGGTCAATTGTTACTACATTAATACCTCCTTTAAAGTAGCATATTAAGAAGCAACAACATTGCTGGCCCATGAGAAGTCACCCCTGTTTTATTTCCAAGTACTGTTACCTCCCTTCCTCCCACCCCTACTAGGAGTAATTGTTATCCTGATTTTTAAGACATTAGGTTAGTTTTCCCTGGTTTTGAACTTCATATAAATAGAATTATACTGCATGTACTCATTAATATGTGGCTTTTTTGTTTGTTTCTTTGTATGTTTTTATAGATTTGTCTATGTTGTCTTGAATAGCTGCCCATTTTTCAGGGATTTCTGCATAGTATTCCACTAATTGAATTGTTGTTGCCAATTCAGTTGCTAATTCTTGTCCAATACACTGCAGTCCCACCAACTGCAGTATGCCAGGCTTTCCTGTCTTCCACTATCTCCTGGAGCTTGCTCAAACTCATGTCCACTGACTCAGTGATGCCATCCAACCATCTCATTCTCCATCATCCCCTTCCCCTCTTGCCCTCAATCTTTCTCAGCATCAGAATCTTTTTCAGTGAGTCAGCTCTTTGCATCAGGTGGCCAAAGTATTGGAGCTTCAGCTTCAGAATCAGTCCTTCCAATGAATATTCAGGGTTAATTTCCTTTAGGATAGACTGGTTTGATCTTCTTGCCATCTAAGGGGCTCTCAAGAGTCTTCTCCAGCACCACGGTCTGAAAGAATCAATTTTTCAGCACTCAGTCTTCGAATTGAATAGAACAAATGTATTCCATTTGGATCATTTTTTCAGGCTTTTGGGCTAGTAAGAGTAAGAGGCTGTGAACATTCTTGGATATGTCATTTGGTGACTGTGTGCGCATGTTTAGTTGTTGTGTGACTAGGCTTGGCCACTGAGTGTGCATTTGTTCACCTTAAGTCGACAGCAAGAAGATCCAACCAGTCCATCCTAAAGGAAATCAGTCCTGAATCTTCATTGGAAGAACTGATGCTGAAGCTGAAACTCCAATACTTTCACCACCTGATGTGAAGAACTGACTTATTAGAAAAGACCCTGATGCTGGGAAAGATTGAAGACAGGAGGAGATGGGGACGACAGAGGGTGAGATGTTTGGATTGCATCACCAACTCAATGGACATGAGTTTGAGTAAACCCCGGGAGCTGGTGATGGACAGGGAGGCCTGGTGTGCTACAGTCCATGGGGTCGCAAAGAGTTGGACCCAACTGAGTGACTGAACTGAACTGAACTGAAGTCAATACTGACAAATGGTTTTTCAAAGTGACTGCACTGAATTTTACACTTAACAGAAGTGTAGCTCTCTTGCAACACTATTATTATTATTATTATTATTTTTACTTTTCATAGAAGAACATTGTAGGCACAGAATAAAGCATTCATTTGATTAAACATCTTCTTCAAATTATGTTCTGTTAAATCAAATAAATAAGAACTTAAAGGGAATTGTTTCGTGGTCCAGTAGTTAGGACTCTTTGCTCTCACTGCCTCAGCCTTGGCTTTGATTCTTGGTCAGGCAACCAAGATCTCACATGTCACACTGCATGGCAAAAAACACTTAATGAGTAGAATGTTTCTTCCCTCTCTGCAGGCATTTCCAGGGGGGTACTGATTTCAAAACAAGAGAACTCTAAATATCATAAATTAGTGGAATCCTAAAAGAGTCAGGCAGCTTGATATATGGAAAGACCACGGGGCCTCTGGCCAAAAGGCCTACTTTCCAATCTTGGCCTCTTCCTCTCCTGAAATTCTCTCATCCATAAAATAGGGACTAAAGAAAAATTTTATTTAACTAAGTTTTGCAAGGCTTCAAAAAGCAATGTGTGGAATTCTCTCTGTTTATCAAGAAGCAGAAAAATCCCTACTTTAGTAAAAAAAAAAAAAATATGGCTGCCATATTTGACAGACAGTTGTATATGCCTTGACTGTATTTGTTGCTTTATTCCTTTCTTTTGAAAAGACCTGAATTGCATTTGGAAATCCATATGGTTCTTTAGAAACTGATTCCATCCGTTGTCTTTTGAACAGAGTTCCAGCACTTAGACTCTGCCAAACCATGTGTGTCATTTTCTTGGCCACAGAGATTATTTTGGCAGCAAGCCCTCCAACTCTCAGATCTCTTAGAATATTGTGAGCAGCTTTATCTTCAATTTTATCTTTTATAACAGTTTTATTGAGGTATAATTCACAAGTCATGTAATTCACCCATTTACAATGTACAATGTAATGTTTCTAATGTATTCACAGAGTTGTGCAACCTCATCACTATCAAATTTCAGGGTATTTTCAACACTCCCTGAAGGAAAACTTCTATATCCACTAACACCCATTCCCCATTTCCTTCTAGTCCCAGCTCCTCACAGACCAGGCAATCACTAGATTATTTTTGATCTTTTATATAAGTGGCAAAATACAGTATGTGATGACTGGCTTTTTTCACTTAGCATGATGTTTTCAAGGGTTATCTATGTTGTAGCTTGATTTTTGGCTTGAACAGCCAATGCATATTTTATCAGACACTGCTCCTGGATTGAGAATGCCTCCTGAAACTATCAAGGCTTACAGATCTCCTTTCTTAAAGACTCATTAAGAAAAAAGGGAGAGCTGCTGCTGCTGCTAAGTCACTTCAGTCGTGTCCAACTCTGTGTGACCCCATTAACGGCAGCATACCAGGCTTCTCCGTCGCTGGATTTTTCAGGCTAGAACACTGGAATGGGTTGCCATTTCCTTCTCTCAAAAGGGAGAGGACCCAAACCAATAAAATTAGAAATGAAAAAGGAGAAGCTACAACTGATACCACAGAAATACAAAGGATCATAAGAGACTATTACAAGAAACTACATGCCAGTAAAATGCACAACCTAGAAGAAATGGACTAGTTCTTAGAAAGATACAATCTTTCAAGACTGAACCAGGAAGAAGTAGAAAATATGAACAGAACAATCACAAGGACTGAAGTTGAAACTGATTTAAAAACTCCCAACGAACAAAAGTCCAGGACCAGATGACTTCACAGGTGAATTCTGTCCAACATTTAGAGAAAAGTTAATATCTATCCTTCTGAAACTATTTCAACACATTTCAGAGAAACACTTCCAAACTCATTCTATGAGGCCAACATAACCCTGATGTCAAAACCAGAAAAAGATACCATAAAAAAGAAAATTACAAGCCAGTATCACTGATGAACACAGAGACCAAAGTCCTCAATAAAATATTAGCAATCCAAATCTCATCATATACCATGATCAAGTGGGAATTATCCCAGGGATGTAAGGACATTTCAAGGGCCACATTAGCATACATTTATTGAATGTTTTGCAATTTCCAAAAAGCAGAAACTAACCTGGCAGAGTGTTGGTTGTTCATTACTCAAGCTTATGTGATAATTTGAGTACCTTTCTGGACAGCAGTATCCAAATACTTTCATACATATATCATGAATTTTTGTTTATGCTATTGTTACTCAAAGCTGATTATGTCACTTACATCACAATAATTTTATTAGTTTTGTACTACTTTTATACTTATTATTTATGAAATTGTCCAAAAAGTTTTAATTTTGCAATACGAACCCCCTCCTTCCTAAGAAAATAAAACAAGGGAAGAGACCATGCAAATAAGAGAACTAAGGCAGAATGACCAGTGTTTCAGCCTGGAGAATCCCCATAGACAGAGGAGCCTGGTGAGTTACAGTCCACAGGGTTGCAAAGAGTCAGACACAACTGAGTGACTAAGCACACACACAAAGCAGAATGAAGAGAAAAATAATAATATTTTAAATTAAATCAGGGCAGAAAAATCACTTCAGGCAATTCGATACAAATAAATGTACTTTCTGCTCCATGATTTGTATGCTTTTGGTGTGGATTTGGACTGGACTCATTCAACAGACACATTTTAGGATTTTTAAAGAGTGGGAACACCAGACTACTTTACCTGAGATATCTGTATGCAGGTCAAGAGTCAACAGTTAGAACCAGATGTGGAACAATGGACTGGTTCCAAATTGGGAAAGGGGTACGTCCAGCCTGTATATTGTCACTCTGCTTATTTAACTTATATGCAGAGTACATCATGTGAAATGCCAGACTGGATGAAGCACAAGCTGGAATCAAGATTGCTGGGAGAATTTCAATAACCTCAGATACACAGATGACACCACCCTTATGGCAGAAAGCAAAGAAGAACTAAAAAGCCTCTTGATGAAAGTGAAAGGGGAGAGTGAAAAAGCTGGCTTAAAACTCAGCATTCAGAAAATGAAGATCATGGCATCCAATCCCATCACTTCATGGCAAATAGATGGGAAAACAGTGGAAACAATGAGAGACTTTATTTTCTTGGGCTCCAAAATCACTGCAGATGGTGACTGCAGTCATGAAATAAAAGACGCTTGCTCCTTGAAAGAAAAGCTGTGACCAACCTAGACAGCATATTTTAAAGCAGAGACATTAGTTTGCCAACAAAGGCCTGTCTAGGCAAAGCTATGTTTTTTCCAGTAGTCATGTATGGATGTGAGAGCTAGACCATAAAGAAACTGAGTGCCGAAGAACTGATGCTTTTGAACTGTGGTGTTGGAGAAGACTCTTGAGAGGCCCTTGGACTGCAAGGAGATCCAACCAGACCATCTTAAAGGAAATCAGTCCTGAATCTTCACTGGAAGGACTGATGCTGAAGTTGGAACTCCAACACGCTGGCCACCTGATGTAAAGAACTGACTCATTTGAAAAGACCCCAATGCTGGGAAAGATTGAAGGTGGGAGGAGAAGGGGACAACAGAGGATGAAATGGTTGGATGGCATAACTGACTCAATGGACATGAGTTTGAGCAAGCTCCGAGAGTTTTTGGTGATGGACAGGGAAGCCTGGAGTGCTGAAGTCCCATGGGGCCGCAAAGAGTCGGACACGACTGAGCAACTGAACTGAACCGAACTGATAGTCATGGCATGAAATGTCACTAACAAAGTGAGTAAAATATAGAGCTTGTTTTCAAATCTGGAAGTTTGAACAGTTGCCTGTGGTTCTAATTCACTTTTCTAGAACCAAGAAAAGCAGAATTTCACAATAAAAAATTCATTGAAAATCTCAGGTTTTCAAAATTAGAGTTTAAGAAGCTCATTCTACTCAAATTAAAATTTTCTTTGTTTTCTTTTGTTGTTAATTTCATGGTAAATTATTCTATTGGATTTGGATATCCTGCAAAAGACAGTGTTTGACTAAAAGGATGGGCACAACTTTTATTAAAAACTAACACCACCAAAAATAAAACAAAAGTCCAAGGATTTCTCAGTTTGAGGATGGTTATTTCAAAATAATACATGATTCAACTGGGATGCTACTTGAAAGTCTCCAGTCAGTAACACAGCACATGTTTGTAAATCAACAAATGGAAACAAATTTTAAGCAGGGATTTGGGGAGAAACATGGCCTTGTAGAGGAAATAAGATGAATGTGAGCAGTTAAAGAAAAGCAGAGATTCAGGAATCTTATTTATTCATGAAAGTTAAAGTTTTTGTTAAGATCTTATTATAACCATCTCTGTTTACCTTTGGATACCCTTTTCCAGCTTCTTTATCCTGATAATTTTTAGGTCTAATTCCTAAAGATCTAAGACACCTCATAAGACTTTCTATAGAAGACTGGGATTGAAAAGTGCTCTGTGGCCAGAGTGAGTAAGCTTATTACATGAAATCTCACATTTATGCCTTTTCTTCTTGCTAGAAAAAAGGGAATAAGAGTGATGGAAAGTTAAAAAATACAGTACTTTTAATGGCAGTAGATATAAGACAAATATACAAATAAGGTTGTGTTATGATTTGAGATGAAGATCCAATGTTTTTACTTATGTCACAGTTGCCCACAGAGACTTTAATTACTGATGTTACACCTGCCCAAGTGAGAATTCTGACCAATGGAAAAACTTGCTCTCTTCCATTCTTTCATGACTATCTTGCTTAGTGTCCTTGAAAATGCTGTTGCCTGTCTGTCTGGTCTCCACAAGTAAGGAAATGTTACAAGATGATCATTGTTCATTCTTGAGTATTTGTCATGAGACTAGTAACCTCAAGATTAGATTTTCAAGTATTCCTGAGGTCTCTACCAAGACTAAACTCCAGGAATGTTTGAGATCCCTTCCAGCTGTTAAGGGTTTGTTGGGCCCTGTACTAAGTAACTTTAATGCGTTTTTTCATCTAGTCCTCAAAGCAATAGCAAAGTTGTTTTCTATTTTTAACTCCATCGTATAGATTAGAAAATTTAGGTTTAAAGGGATGGATAATTTATATCTGATTGAGGTTATATGATTGGGAAGTTATGTTACCATAATTCAAACTCAAGTCTATCTGCTATCTATTCTGCTCTACTATTATATCTGTGTAAGAAATATTTCCAAATAATATTTCTTGTTTCCCCCTTCCCACTTCATCCATTGCTTTCACTGATATGGACTTCTTTCCTATACTTGAGTTCCACCATGGTGTTTAATCAAGTAAGTGAAAGTGAAAGTGAAGTCGTTCAGTTGTGTCCGACGCTTTGCCACCCTGTGGACTGTAGTTCGCCAGGCTCCTCCGTCCATGGGATTCTCCAGGCAAGAGTACTGGAGGGGGTTGCCATTTCCTTCTCCAGGGGATCTTCCCAACCCAGGGATCGAACCCAGGTCTCCTGCATTGTGGGCAGATGCTTTTATTTTCTGAGCCACCAGGGAATCTGTTTTACCTTCATCATGAGGATGACTATTTCTTTAAAGGAAAGAGAATTTTCATATGATTTTAACAATTTTGTTTACATTCTTGTTATAAGAAAACCTAACGAGGTATCTCAGAGTATATGACTTGGGGAGATAAATAGAACAAAATTTCATTATTTAAACTTATTTTATCATAAAATCATAGAAGAGTGGTATAAACTAGGTGCAACAGAAACGGTTTTTCTTTTCTCCATTCACTTCTATTTGGGGAAAACTGAGATCCAAGGATTTAAAGTTCGTTCAGACTCAAGGCACAAACAACCCATAACAGAACCAGGTCTCAAGTCTTTTGATTCAGTTTCAGAGATCAAAAAATAATTTAATTAGATATTTAAAGATGTTTTCTTCTTTTATTCACTAGAGTCTGTCCTGATCCTGTCTTACATAGGGAGGGAATGTGGAAATGTCTTAACAATGAGGTAAACAATTGTGACTTGAAAGTTCAACATTGTGATTCACATCAGTTTTTGCTATTATTATTCAGTGAAACTTTCTTCATAAAGTTAAAGGATGAAATAATAGGCTAAATGTAAGCAATTTAATGGAGACTTTTTGAATGATGCTAAAGAAAATACACATTATTTGAATATCTCAGCATGATTTGGCAAGTCAGAATTTGACCAAACTTAACAATAAATCTTCCTAAATTCTTAGCATGAATTAGAATGACTGTCTTTGTTTCTGCTGTTTTAGAAAAATGCTGTAGTTGCTGTTTTGGTTGAGTATTCTAGTTCCAAAAGAACAATTTACATTTCTAACTCTAAAATTTACAGAATGGTGTATAAAATGACAGATATTAGGAAAAGAGCTTCAGTTTTGACAGATTTTAAATCAAAGTTTGTTAAATGAACTTATTTATAAGAATGTTTATCAATGGAATTTCTCGAGACTTAAAAAATGCCACATCTCCAGGAGATATCCAGTTAGAACAAAAAAATATGCTGAGTGCTCTTTTGGTTGGACCTATATCAATACTTTAAAAGATTTTTGCTGCTTTGAAACACAGGATTGGTTTCCTGACAATGATTTATGTACTAATATTGCCAGCATATTGCCTCTTTTCATAATCATAAACCTGTTCAAGTTTGGATATTAGATGTAAACATGCCGATATAAAACATACTGACCCTAAAAGAGGTGTTTCTATTACGTGTAAGCACACCGTAGATAATAGCAAATGTGTAGAAGTGAAAAATGGCAGGAAAAACAAAACCTTTTAGCCCATGAAGGACTTTTTTTTTGAGGATTTTAAATTTATCTTCTTGGACTAAGTGGATTAAATGCATGAGTACTCTAAGAATATTAACAATTGGTGCTTCACACAGGCCAAGTAATTTGGCACCGTTTTAAACAAATAAAATTTTGACAATTTTTAGAGGAGAAGTCAAGACCAAGGCAGAGAAGGAGGACTCATGGAGACAGAGTTGGATGTTTCCTGTTTTATAACTAAGAAATTAGTTCTGTCTCAGAAATAGCAGGCTCTTTTCCAGAAAGCCCTTGAATATGTATAACAGGGCCCACCTTTCTTGGAAAACCATTTAGTGACCATATGTTGTTATTTAAGAAGGGCTCATTGGATTCTTATTCATCTCCACCCAGACCTTACATGATTTGTCAACATCTTGCTTCCAACCATATCCAATATTCTGTTCAAGGTAAGTTTTGGTTAAGTGCAATTTTGTCTGTTTTACTGCACTTCAGGGCCTGGTCAGCTTCTTCTTGGCCCTGCTGTAATTTCACTGATGGAGGTGACACTCATTTTATCACTGAGTTTTCTCAATTCTACCTCTTGTTGACTCCAACAGAGAGCATGAATTGGTACATCAGGTAAGCCATTTCAAAAACATTTGAAGGCAAAGCCTTAGAGCATGATACTAAAAATATCTAAAATATTACTAAAATACTAAAATATTTTTTTAAGAGTAGAGAACAATTACTTTATATTTTCTTTAAACCACGTACTTCCAATGCGACTTCCGGATCAATTACTCTAATATCAGTGGTTTAAATATTAAACATTAGATATCAAGTTTTTTTGACCACTTGTAGAGATTTTATGAAAACTTCCTTATCATGTAAAACCAAAAAAAAAAAAAAAAAAGATATAAAAATATTCTTTCTCCAGTAGCAAATTCCATCAAGGTTTACATAGGGGCTTCCAATTCAATGTAACCTAAAGAAAGCTTTCTTCCCTTCAAACTCTTGCTAAAAACAAGACAAAACAAACTTATTTTCCATTCTATATACCTTGTCTTATTAAGATCATTCTCTCATTTCCCAATCCATAAACAGAGGACCATCAGCCTAGATTTCCCCTCTCGTTTACCTTCTGGAGTCAAAACTTAGCACTGTCTCACTGCCTTAAACATCTCTCTTCTTGGTCTGTTCCTACCCCCCCTCCCTCCCCCACCCCTTGCCCCCACCAGCCCCATCCTTACTGCCCCTGTCCTAATTCTCTTCCCTCACTCTTCTCACTTGGATAATTATATTCTCGTTCTTTCTCCCTCTATGCTTACTTCTCTTGAGTCCAGCCTCAATATCATCTCCAGAGTGATCTTTTCAGCACACAGCTAACTAGACACCTACAAATGGAAATGCAATAAAAAGAAAATTAAAGAATAAAATCTGGTCTTAACCTTAAATCAAGGTTGTGTTTTACCTGATTCAACCTTCCACATCCCCCTGGGAATCACTTAGTGTTGCCAGACCCTGTCAGATGCATACCTTCACACCTGATAATCCTCTCATCTATCATCCCTGCTGCTCATTGTCACCCAGGAGCCTCTTCATCTTGTCAGTCTTGAATTCTTCCTGCATTTGGCATGTAACTTTACTATAGCAATGAACCTTTGCAATATAACTTTTGGTTAGCATGCCTATTTCAGTCTATGTCCATTCTATACAACCCCAGAAGGTTGAAACTAGTCTCTCTCACCCATACTTGTATCTTGAGTGCTTAAACAGAGTAGATGCATAGCACATATTTTGTAGAATAAACAAACATCAAATACTCTCTTCTGTGAATGCAAGGATAGAAAAACATTGTACAAATTTTCTAAAATATGATTAAGATCAAATAATTCCTCACTCATGACCACATCATGAACCTAGCTCTTAAAACTCTTTGGTCTTTGTGAGAGACAAACTACATAGATGCTGACATTGCCCTGCTTTTTGCCAATAGTGATAAACAAGGAATCATTTCCCACTGGTTGCCAGACAAATATTACCTGAAAAAATCTTGTTTATTAAATGTAAAAATCCTAAATTCAGATGTCTGTACTTGTTCTGATACCCAACTTGTAATAGAACTGTGCATTTTACTTTCCTATGGTGATAAGTGATAAGTGACTCATCCCTGTTTTCCCCTACTAGGAATAGGACAAGATATCTATCAGTTTCAAAAACAGAGATGCTGATTGTAGCAAGTGGATGATAAGCTTACTGATTGATAATGTGGAGTTGGGTGGTTGGTTGCAGGAAGGCAGAAATAAGCAATACCTTATGCAAGGTATAGACTTCCCTGGTGGCTTAGACGGTAAAGCCTCTGCCTACAATGTGGGAGACCTGGGTTCAATCCCTGGGAAGATCCCCTGGAGGAGGAAATGACAACCCACTCCAGTATTCTTGCCTGGAAAATCCCATGGACAGAGGGGCCTGGTAGGCTACCGTCCATGGGTCACAAAGAGTTGGACACGACTGAGCGACTTCATTTTATGCAAGGTATGTGTATTCTATGTAAGTTTTGTCAGCAAATATGAAAATTCAATTTCTTGTATTTGAAATAGCTTATGTCACAAATATTTTAATGTAAAGTAACAGTGTCAACTTACTTTGACTTGAAAATTCCTCACTTGAATAATTGCTGCTCTTTCTAGTAATAATTAAAAAAAACATTTTCTGATATGGACCATTTTTAAAGTGCTTATTGAATTTGTTACAATACTACTTCTGTTTTATGTTTTATTTTATTTTTGGCCATGAGGCATATGGGATCTTAGCTCCCTGACCAAGGATTGAACCTGTACCCCCTTGCATTGGAAGGTGAAGTCTTAACCAGTTGACCACTATGGAAGTCCCTCTAGTTGCTATTTTTAAGTTCTTAAGCTGAATCTATGCATATATGAGAAATATTAAAATAATTTATTTTTGAGTCTTTCCTGATCTTGAAAATATTTTGAAAAACATCTTACATACCACTCAATGTAAAAACTGTTAAAGGTCGTTACTTTTAAAAAGCTTAAAGATATCATATAATGGGCATAAATTATATTCATAAGTATATTGATGAAATAGAATTACAGCCAAGGTTAAGGTACTGTGATGGGTGCTTCTGAAGTCTTATGAATATGATTAAACTAGATAATACATTTTTAATGAAAGCTTTCAGAGTTTAAGCATAAGTGCTGGATTAGGTGTAGTGCTGTGCGAAAATGATTCTCCCAGAGCAGTTATGTCTGGTTTCTGGGTTTAGAGATCCCTTTCCTTGTCTGCATGAACTTAGTCGCTCAGTTGTGTCTGACTCTTTGTGACCCCATGGGCTGTAGTCCGCCAGGCTCCTCTGTCCATGGGGATTCTCCAGGCAAGAATACTGGAGAGGGTTACCATTTGCTTCTCCAGGGATTTTCCCTACCCAGGGATTGAACCCAGGTTTCCCGCATCTCAGGTGGATTCTTTATGGTCTGAGGCACCAGAGAAACCCTTGGCAGTTCCTAGTCTGGATACTGCCATTTCAATTACACTCACTGTCCTGCGTTTCCAGCCAAGCATTTCGAACTGACAAAATAAAAGGGACGGTGAGATTAACATATATACACTATTGAAACTACATATAAAGCAGATAACTAATGAGAACCCACTGTACAGCACATGGAACTCTACTTAGTGCTCTGTGGTGACCTAAATGGGAAGGAAACTCCCCCAAGAGGATATTTGCATGTATATACCTGATTCACTTTGCTGTGCAGTAGCAACTAACACGACATTGTAAAGCAACAACACTCCAATAAAAGTTAAGTAAAAATTTAAAAAATTAAATAAAAAAAAGGAAATACATATTTTCTATCCAATATTTCCTAAAGAGTGACATGAAATATGATGGAGGGATAAGAAACTCCAAAAGAAAGAATTGTTTCCAGGGAAAGTGAAAAATGAAAGTGTTAGTCATTCAGTCCTGTCCAACTCTTCAGGACCCCATGGACTAGAGCCCAACAAGCTCCTCTGTCCGTGGGATTCTCCAGGCAAGAATACTGGAGTGGGTTGCCACTTCCTTTGGGAGGGAATCCATGGACGGCTCACTGTGGTCTCAGAATAGACAAAAATAAGACTTTCCTGACTGTCTTTGCTTCTTCCAGCTTGGAAAAGGAGGAGCAAAGGGAAGAGCAGAGGATAGGAGAGGAGCTAGGCAGCCCCCTACTTCTTTCCACTTGAAGTGTCCTTGCCTTCAGTGGGTCCAAGTAAAGGGACAAAAAGAAGCTTTGCATTTGATTGAAGTTTACAATTTTGACTGTTACTTTGCTTGAAAGTAACAGTTACTGGAATGGATCTCTTGGATAATCAGAGAGAGTAATGTGACTGAGGCCTTTATAAAAGCAGATAATGATAGAAAAATATATGAATGCTGCTTGAGATTTCATCTGGAAAAGGAGACAGTTAATTCTCATTGAAAGGGTTTGTGGGGCCAGTGGAAGAAAAATGTCAGCGTGTTTCATTTTTGCACCTGAAAGTCCTATCTGTGTGGTTTTGACGAGTATGTCTTGCAGCAGCTTTATATACCGCTAGAGCTAGGAAGGAGGGAATGCTGTTTTCCCCTTAGTTTGTACAAATTCACTGCATGTGGAGCAAACTAGACTTAATTTATATTATACACGGGAATAACTATAATTATTAGGTTTGTGTGTGAGTGCTCAGTAGCTGCACTCATGTCTGAATCTTTGCGACCCCATGGACTGTAGCCCACCTGGCTCCTCTGTCCATGGGATTCCCCAGACAAGAATACTGGAGTGGTTTGCCATGCCCTCCTCCAGGGAATCTTCCCAACCCAGAGGTAGTCTGTCTCTCCGGTGTCTTCTGAATCACAGGCAGATTCTTTACCGCTGAGCCACCAGGGAAGCCTATTCGCTTTAAATATGGAAAAACAATTTGCTGTTGTACATAAGCCACGTTAATATGGAATCTTTTTTTCTTCTAAACCTTCAGAGAGGTAAATTTTAAGATAGACACATTTTTAAAATCTGTGTTTAAGTTTATATTTACAATGCATTTTTAAATGCAATGTTTTGTCTAAGATGTTTATATGAGTGAATATGGCTATTTGGGAGCAATTTCCATTAAAATTGTATTATATTCATCTATAATTTACCATGGCTTTTATGAACCTCAAATAAGATAGTAATGGACATTATGAGTCTTTGACAACTTTGAAATAAAGTTAGACATTATAAATATTGCTATTATTATGTAAGTCCTGACAATTACTCTGTATTTATGACAAAACACTTTTATCTTTAATTTCTGTATGTTTGTAGCATTAAGAATATTAAGTTATAAAGTTATAAAAACATCAATACATTACAGTGTATTATTCCAGTTTTATTTATTTATTATTATTATTATTTGTTTGCTTAATTTATTGAGTTTATTTTGAAAACTGATACTGTACTCTAGAGACTTGTTTTTCTTCTTCAGAAAAGAAGAGAAACTTTATTAAGCATGTATTATACATTCACACTAAATTACCTTATCACATTTAATTAATAAGATAGCACTGCAAAATAAGCACTGTTTCCTATATTTTATACGAGAAGAAAATAAGACCCAGAATTATGGCAGAACTTGCTCAAGATCATACAACTATTAGCTAAAAGGTCTGAGAACCGAATATAAGTCTTACACTTCGCCTGAGTTTTTGAATAAAATGAATTTTGAATTTTAGATATATTTTCTTATATATATTGTATCGTAACTAGAAAACAGTTGCAAATTTTTACTAATACACAGTTTAACTGCTGCAAACTTTTACTAATACTAATACACAATACTAAGGCATCAGAATTTAACAGAAGAAAAGAAATCTATGATCTTACAATTGTGTTATACTTTTCATTTGAATTCTAAAAACGTATAAAGATGAGAATTTTGCAATTATATTGGCCATCTGAGAGCAGCTTTCTGTATGATGTCTGATCTCCAATTTTTATTTATTTATTTATTTTTAAAATGTTTATTTTTACTTTATTTTACTTTACAATACTGTATTGGTTTTGCCATACTTTGACATGAATCTGCCACGGGTGTACATGACTTCCCAATCCTGAACCCCCCTCCCACCTCCCACCCCATATCATCTCTCTGGATCATCCCCGTGCACCAGCCCCAAGCATCCTGTATCCTGCATCGAACATAGACTGGTGATTCGTTTCTTACATGATAGTATACATGTTTCAGTGCCATTCTCCCAAGTCATCCCACCCTCTCCCTCTCCCTCAGAGTCCAAAAGTTCATTCTATACATCTGTGTCTCTTTTGCTGTCTTGCATACAGGGTCATCATTACCATCTTTCTAAATTCCATATATACATGTGTTAGTATACTGTATTGGTGTTTTTCTTTCTGGCTTACTTCACTCTGTATAATCGGCTCCAGTTTCATCCATCTCATTAGAACTGATTCAAATGTATTCTTTTTAATGGCTGAGTAATACTCCATTGTGTATATGTACCACAGCTTTCTGATCCATTCGTCTGCTGATGGACATCTAGGTTGTTTCCATGTCCTGGCTATTATAAACAGTGCTGCGATGAACACTGGGGTACATGTGTCTCTTTCAATTCTGGTTTCCTCGGTGTGTATGCCCAGCAGTGGGATTGCTGGGTCATAAGGCAGTTCTATTTGCAATTTTTTAAGGAATCTCCACACTGTTCTCCATAGTGGCTGTACTAGTTTGCATTCCCACCAACAGTGTAAGAGGGTTCCCTTTTCTCCACATCCTCTTCAGCATTTATTGCTTGTAGACTTTTGGATTGCAGCCATTCTGACTGGTGCGAAATGGTACCTCATTGTGGTCTTGATTTGCATTTCTCTGATAATGAGTGATGTTGAGCATCTTTTCATGTGTTTGTTAGCCATCCGTATGTCTTCTTTGGAGAAATGTCTATTTAGTTCTTTGGCCCATGTTTTTGATTGGGTCGTTTATTTTTCTGGAATTGAGCTGCATAAGTTGCTTGTACATTTTTGAGATTAGTTGTTTGTCAGTTGCTTCATTTGTTATTATTTTCTCCCATTCCGAAGGCTGTCTTTTCACCTTGCTTATAGTTTCCTTTGTTGTGCAGAAGCTTTTAATTTTAATTAGATACCATTTGTTTATTTTTGCTTTTATTTCCAGAATTCTGGGAGGTGGATCATAGAGGATCCTGCTGTGATTTATGTCGGAGAGTGTTTTGCTTATGTTCTCCTCTAGGAGTTTTATAGTTTCTGTATACATTTAGATCTTTAATCCATTTTGAGTTTATTTTTGTGTGAGGTGTTAGAACGTGATCTAGTTTCATTCTTTTACGAGTGGTTGACCAGTTTTCCCAGCACCACTTGTTAAAGAGATCCAGTTTTGAATTTTAAAACTAATTTGATTATGGCTTTTATATTTGGATAAATAGAGAAATAGATATTTGACCATATCCCAGAAGACCAGTATTTTTACTATACTGCTTGGCATTTTATATTTGAATGTTTTGCAATAATTTTAAATTGTCTATTAAAAAAGAAGTAATATAAACCAGTATATAACAAAACAATACCGCACAGACAGATACAGAGGGTCTGTTCAGCTCAGCTCTGTCCAGTCGCTCAGTCGTGTCCGACTCTGCGACCCCGTGAACCGCAGCGCGCCAGGCCTCCCTGTCCACCATCTCCCGGAGCTCACTCAGACTCGCGTCCATCGAGTCCGTGATGCCATCCCGCCATCTCATCCTCGGTCGTCCCCTTCTCCTCCTGCCCCCAATCCCTCCCAGCATCAGAGTCTTTTCCAGTGAGTCAACTCTTCGCATGAGGTGGCCAAAGTACTGGAGTTTCAGCTTTAGCATCATTCTATTATATGAATAAAAATGAAAAAATTAGTCTTTATGGTCACCTCCTCCCTTTCTCAGAACTAGCTAGTTTTGTATGATAAAACTAATTTATATAATATGACCATTAACCACCATTCTGTGATTTATCCTTTATTTTATGTTTACTGAGTATTTATTACAATCCATCTTTTGTGCCATTTCATGTCAATTTACCACATTCTTTTTAATCCCTGCATGATACTCCATTGTATAGATTTATAATAATTTGTTTGATCTGTCTTCTGCTTCTTGATATTAGAATTGTTTTTAACATTTAAAGGAATTTTCAGCTGCTTATATTTTTAAAAGTTTTCATATTTAAGTTCCTGTATATTTTCTGAAAAATAGACATATCTTGTCAATAACAATTGACCATATCCATTCTCTCATAACTTCACTGACTTAAGATTTATAAAATATTTTATCTGAATCATTTTAGAAATGGGGCATTGTTTTTGCTTAGACATGGGGCATTATTGTTGCTTTGTAGTATAGATTTTTTGTGAATAAATCTGAACATTAATTTAAATATATTCCATTTTGTTTTTACTTTTTTTGAAATTCTTGCTATATAATTTGCCTTTATATTTAAGTGAGATATTGTTATTATCTCATTTCTTTGTGAAAGCAATTTAGTATTTAAATTACTTCTGTGACACAAATGTTATGTGTTACAAATATTTTTAAGCTATTAAACTAAAAGTTTAAGGAAGAAAGTCATAATCATCCATAATCTAAGAATAATTTTTAGTATATTCATTGAATATCTTCCTAGTTTCTGTTTTTCTTTTCTCCTTCTTTCTTTTTTCTTGCCTTATACCTTCCTTCTCTCCTTCCTTTCTACTTATCAAAAACAAAATACTATCATAGAATACATGGTTTTGAGTGTTCTCTTTTTTTCACAATATAATTCGGACCCATCCAAAAGTCAACAATATAATTTTTTCTGATTTCCACAGAGTATTTTTTTTTTTATTGTATAGATCTAGCTATGTAACTAAATGCTGCTGATGAGCATTTAGGCTAATCATACTCTGCACCACTATAAAAAAACCCAGCTGTGTATATTCTTGTACATTTACCACTTACAGTATGTCTATTTATTTCCTAAATTTTCAGAAGTGATATTTACAGGTCAAAGCATATGGATATTAAGAACTGTGATATCCATTGTCAAGTGAGGCCTCAATACTATGTGAATCGAGAACTTCCAGGTGTTCAAGCTGGATTTAGAAAGGGTAGAGGAACCAGAGATCAAATTACCAACATCTGTTGGATCATAGAAAAAGCAAGGGAATTTCAGAAAAACACTACTTCTGCTTCATTGACTACGCTAAAGCCTTTGACTCTGTGGATCACAACAAACTATGGAAAATTCTTAAAGAGATGGGAACACCAGACCACCTTACCTGCCTCCTAAGAAACCTGTATGCAGGTCAAGAAGCAACAATTAGAACCACACATAGAATAATGGACTAATTGAGAAAGGAGTATGTTAAGGCTGTGTATTGTCACCCTGCTTATTTAACTTCTATTTAGAGTATATCACGAGCTGGGCTGGATGATGCACAAACTGGAATCAAGACTGCCAGGAGAAATATCAATAAATTCAGATATGCAGAAACACCACCCTTATGGCAGAAAGCCAAGAAGAACTAAATAGCCTCTTGATGAAAGTGGATGAAGAGAGTGAAAAAGCTGGTTTAAAATTCAACATTCAAAAGATGAAAATCATGGCATTTGGTCCCATCACTTCATGGCAAATAGATGGGGAAACAATGAAAACAGTGAGAGACTTCTTTATTTTCTTGCAGTGAGAACCTTCTCAGTTGATAAAGAATCCGCCTGCAATGCAGGAGACCCCGGTTGGATT
Source organism: Budorcas taxicolor (assembly GCF_023091745.1). NCBI lineage: Eukaryota > Metazoa > Chordata > Mammalia > Artiodactyla > Bovidae > Budorcas > Budorcas taxicolor. The sequence goes on from NC_068931.1 coordinate 26,939,383, forward strand.
CCTGGGTTGGGAAGATCCCCTGGAGAAGGGATAGGCTATCCACTCCAGTATTCTTGGGTTTTCCTTGTGTCTCAGCTGGTAAAGAATCTGCCTGCAATGCGGGAGACCTGGATTCAATCCCTGGGTTGGGACGATCCCCTGGAGAAGGGATAGGCTACCCACTCCAGTATTCTGGCCTGGAGAATTCCATGGACTGTATAGTCCATGGGGTCACAAAGGGTTGGGCACAACTGAGTGACTTTCACTTTCACAGAAATCACTCTGGACAGTGACTGCAGCCATGAAATTAAAACATTCTTGTTCCTTGGAAGAAAAGTTGTGAAAAATCTAGGCAGAATATTAAAAATCAGAGACATCATTTTGCTGGCAAAGGTTCGTAGAGTCAAAGCTATGGTTTTTCCAGTAGTCACGTATGGATGTGAGAGTTGGACCATAAAGAAGACTGAGGATTGAAGAACTGATGCTTTTGAACTGTGGTGCTGCAGAAGACTCTTGAGAGTCCCTTGGACAGCAAGGCGATCAAGCCAGTCAATCCTAAAGGAGATCAGTCCTGAATATTCATTAGAAGGACTGATGCTGAAGCTCCAGTACTTTGGACACCTGATGGGAAGAGCCAAGTGATTGGAAAAGACCCTGATGCTGGGAAAGATTGGAGACAGGAGGAGCAGGGGGTGAGAGAGAATAAGATGGCTTCATTAACTCAATGGACAGGTGTTTGAGCAAACTCCTGGAGAAAGTGAAGGACAGGGAAGCTTGGCATGCTGCAGTTCATGGAGTCGCAAAGAGCCAGACAAGACTGAGCGACCGAACAACAAATTGTCAAACTGCCCTCCAAATGGTTGGATCTGGCACTGGGTTATTATCATTTTTATTATCAATTTTTAAGTTGCCATTTTATTTTTGAAAAAGTCATTTAGTTTAAATTAGTAAGGTTATTTCCCATATTTTAATGATTGGATATTTAAAATAACTTTCTAATGATTTCCTGTACATCGCTTATTCTCTTTCTTTAATTTTATCTCTTTGTATTTGACCTGGACTATTTCTTGCAATTAATCTCTTACCTTATGTACTAAAATATTGTCCTCCTTTTGAAGTATATCTGTCAGTTTTTGTTTATGGTGTTCTATAATCTAAAATATTTTCCTTAATGCTATCTGGCTTGATGATATATCTTAATGAATGAATGAATGTGAAATAATTAGAAAATAATAAGTGCTGAGTGATGAGATATAGACAGTGTACATTATTAGCAATAATGCAAACAATAATGATAAGAATAATTAGCATGCACTTAAGGCTAACTTTAAATGCTGCACCTTAGTAAACACTGTAGAGGCAACACCTGACTAAATTCTCACAAGAATCCAGGGAGAGAGGTATCATTATCTTTATTTTACACTTAAGAAAATAAGCCTTAGAGGGTCAAAGTAATTTAACTGACAGGCTAAGATGTAAATCACAATTTTCATTATTTTTGGAAGCAAGTACTCTTTCCTTCCTTCCTTCTTTTCTTAATATGTATTTATTGAGGGTCAACTTAGTGCCACAGGTATAACTCAAGGCGTTGGAGATGCAGCAAGGACAGGTAAATTTAATAAGGCAGAGACTAGTCTAGAACCTTCTCAGAAGACAACATAAGCAAATAATTGAAAGCTCACAAATAGAGAGACATATTTTTGTGAACACAATCTCAAGCTACAACTCAGATGTGGCAAATGATAACTTTGTTTGTTTCAATAAAAATGTTCCCATTCAACCTTTTTGGAGAAAAACATAATTTTCCTTAGTGCATTCATACAAACTCAGTCAACTTGAGATTAAAAAATGAATTTAGGATTCTTCTCAATCCTGCATCTTCCCAGGAACATTTTCCCTCCGTGTTCTGCCTACACCATCTGGAACTGTGGAAGTTCCCAGTCCATGGTCTCAGCACCTCTCTATCGCCTTGTACCCGGAGATCTCCCATTTGATTCATTCCCCAATTATAGGAAGACATGTCTTTTCAGGCTCATCAACTCTGGGTGTCATATCCTCAACACTCTCCACTAAGGGGTGTGAAAGGGGCTAGAGGCTAGTTGTTCTTGTTTCCTATCTGAGCATGTGGGGTGTCTCTTGACATTGTCTTAGGGTGCTTCCAAGCATGCAAGAAACATGTCTCCCCTGAAAGAACTTTAAGATCAATTTCCCCCCTCAGGTGCACATACACTCTGGAGTTAACGTTAGATAGGCAAGATCCAAGGCCCCTTTAATGCCACTCACTTTCTGCTTCTTCTCCCTTCTTCCTAAACCACAGAAATCTTCAGTAGTTTTAGGTGTGCCTGGGGATATCAGTGAAAGTGAAATTCGCTCAGTCATGTCTGACTCTTTGTGACCCCATGGACTGCAGTCCATGGAATTCTCCAGGCCAGAATACTGGAGTGGGTAGTCTTTCCCTTCTCCAGGGGATCTTCTCAACCCAGGGAGTGAGCCCACGTCTCCCACCTTGCAGGTGGATTCTTTACCACTGGCCCACAAAGGAAACCCAAGAATACTGGAGTGGGTAACCTATTCCTTCTCCAGCAGATCTTCCCAACCCAGTAATCGAACCGGGGTCTCCTGCATTGCAGGTGGATTCTTTACCAACTGAGCTATCAGGGAAGCTCTGTAGATATTATGAACTGATAATTACTTACTCAGCCTACCTATATTAACACTAAGAACCTGCCTCTTGCTTTAATGATCTAGCCTCTTGTAACTCAAAAAGGTAAAGAATTTGTCAAAAGGTTCATTAGTTTACTTTGATACAAAACGTAAACATTGATTCTTTCCATCTTTATTTCAATTATGATAATTACCTAAGAGAGGAGAGATGTTCAAGCTTCAAGCTTGAAGTTTTTCTTTTAATTCTCTTTTTCTCTGTTTCCATTCCTCTCTTTTTGCTTCTTTCCTATATAGGATCCTCACTCAAAGCTCTTAGTTCTTTCTGATCACAGGAAGAACTTAGGAAACTTAAATGCTGTCTAAAATCTTTCACTGTGAAAAGGTTGCAAGTATTGAGAATTTACAAACTTTAATAGTATTTGTAGTCGCTTTCAAGATTGGCGAATCTTGGAGAGAAATTCATAGTGAATTCCTTATTGATTTTGCCTGCTATTTCTCACATTTCTTATCCTAATTCTGTAAAACTGCCCTGCAAATTTTGCTTGCTTAATCACTAAGTGGGAAAGAAAGGTCAATCAAAGAATGACACATAGTGTTCCAACCTCTAGACCTGAAAAACTAGGGGAGAAAAGAATCAAAGTCTTTTTAGAAATAATATTTCCTTTATCTCATGCTTTTCCTATTCCCTTCCATAATATTGCTTTCACGTTTGCTGGAACTGAGCATAAGTAAATTAAATATTTTCACTCAATTTACAATCCTGCCATCTGAAGATGCTCTTAGCAATAACGTTTATTTCTGTGTATACAAATGTCCTAAAAAAGGTAAACACAGAGTGTATGACAAAGGTTACTTTAATGAGTTGAATCACTGCCACCTTGTCCAGATTCTATATAAATATACCTTTCTTTGGCTTAGCGTTTAATGACTTATTTTCTAGGTTAATTTAACTGTAGGTTGCAAACTGCTGGCAAGATTAGCATAGGATCACATTTGAATTCAAATGGTAGAATTAGATTCACATCTATGAGCCCCATCAATTGCTTTATCCCAGATCCTGCTGTGCAGCATCAGTCCTAAATTCTCCATTTACTCCAGAATCTTACAGAGCTCAAACTGAGTATTCTAATACTGACACTTTGTTAAAGGTCTTGGGCAATCAACAAGACTCTCATTGTAGTGGAAATACACAAGGGTTAAGGCTTGGTTGTCCTTTTTTATAGTCTATAGTATCTAGTGGTGCTGGAGTAATCAGCTCACTGCAGTTTGTTATTTCGAATCTATTACTGCTACCCTTGATAGCTCAGATGGTATAGAATCTGCCTGCAATGCAGGAGCCCTGGGTTTGATTCTTGGGTGGGAAAGATTCTCTGGAGAAGGGAATGGCTGCCTACTCCAGTATTTTTGCCTGGAGAATTCCACGGACAGAGAAGCCTGGCAGGCTAGAGCCCATGGGGTTGCAAAAAGTCAGACATGACTGAAAAACTAACACTTGAATACTAACACACACACAAGGAAAACCAAGAAATTTTTTACTTCTTTGAGGTTATGTTTCAGTGCCTTGGGAAGCATAATTGATTAGTGTGCTCATCAGAAACAGGAAATTTATAATTTTCTTAGATATCCTCTCTTCAAGGTGTTGAAATGCCACCAGAACAAGTAGGAATAGTTGTTGAGTACAGTATTAATTTTAGAGGCATTTCATAGAGAAATGGTGATTTAGACATGACTTTGGGCAGAATGATCACTGAAATATCCTGTAAGTAGAATAGTGCAGAGTAACTTTAAATATATAATTTCTGAAAATGCAGTTACCCATGGAAAAAAGTGCAAAGTAGCAAACTTCTGCTAGAATAAGGTAGCAGTTACATAGATCTATGGTCTGTATAAATTGTTTTTTACTTGCCTACCTGGTTTTATTTAAGTGACCCCATTTTTTTATTCATCTAACCGTAAATATTTAGAGGCAAACCTTGTAATGCATCATATTCATGGTATATACATACAAAACTGTTTTTTGAAGAATATAATTTTCAGATTTTTATTGGGAAATAAATTGCAGGTGATTTTCTGTTAATTTATTCATTATTTCATTTTACATGTTCATTGAGCTCCTAATTTGTTCCATTGATTCTAGACGAAAAGACAATATGGTGTCATTTTTTCACTAATGGAGTGATAATGGCGCGATTAATGAAAAATCTGTAGGTCAGATGAAACTAAACTTTTGTTACTCTCCCAATTTCCTTTATCTTTCCTGCCTTTATCTGAAGATACTGAAAGAAAGAGAGAATATTTTAGCAGAGCTGTAGAAATCAATACTATTTTTTCTCTGGAAAGTAATGAACCCCTTCCTAAGGGAGACTGCCTTGTTTTATCTTGAGACCTCTTATTGATGTTTCTATACATTCCAGAACGTTCTGCAAACTGAGAGCTTTGAAATTCAGGAAAATAGTTCACTTATACATATTTCCAATCAATTCTATGAAACTCTGCATTTTATAAGCCTATTGCAGATACCTATTTTGGATTAAAAGTAAAGGTAATGATATTTTAACTAGAAAGATTTTCATGATTGACAGTGAAAATCTAAATAAATAAAGTGAGAGGACTTGCCAGGAGAAGCTCCCCAGAGGAGAGGAATGTCAAGTTTGTCATTAACAGAGAGAATAAAGGCCTGCCTTGACAAGCATTTATGGTTATGTCTCCTTTGAAACAAAGCTGGCTTAGGTTGAGGGGGTTGGAGATTTATTTCCTTGGAAGCCAATTGTGACAAGGAATTTGTTGAGCAGCATCCCCTTAAGGACAGCCTTTGGGATCAATACCCATAATGTGGGTGGGTGGGTCAGTGGGGGAATGAAGCAGAAGTGAGCAAAAGGAGAAGTGGAGGATTCAACTGCAATCGTGGTCTCAGTGAGCTCTGAGCTAGAATGACCTTTTAGAGCTACTGGCTGAGTTGATCAGGACTTTCTGTGCATCTAAATAAATAAAGTGAGAGGACTTGCCAAAGCTCCCTAGAGGAGATGAATGTCAAGTCTGATGAGACATTGGAGGTAGAGTGTCCTGGGAAGGGACACACCTTGTAAAAACTGAATCTTGTGTTGGAGGTCCACTCTACTCCAGTTTGACTTCATCTTAGCTAATTACATCTGAAAAGTAACTGAAAAAATCTTTACGTCCAAGTAAGGTTGCATTTTAAGGTACTGGGGAGTTGTTGTTCAGTTGCTAAGTTGGGTCTGACTCTTTGTGACTCCATGGACTGCAGCATGCCTGGGTTCCCTGTTCTTCATTATCTCATGGAGTTAGCTCAAACTCATGTTCATTGAGTCAATGATACTATCCAGCTATCCATCCATCTCATCCTCTGTTGCCCTCTTCTCTTCCTGCCCTCAATCTTTTCCAGCATCAGGGTCTTTTCCAATGAGCCAGCTCTTCCCATTAAGTGGCCAAAATACTGGAGCTTCAACTAAAGCATCAGTCCTTCCGGTAAATATTCAGGATTGATTTCCTTAACGATTGACTGATTTGATCTCCTGCTGTCCAAAGGACTCTTCAATATACAGTTTTTTGAAAGCACATGATTTAACTCCCAATACACACATGAAAATCAACATTTTTGGCCAAAGTTACTTTATGTTTCTTGTCACATGTATAAAAAAAGTAGATGAAACTTTGCTAAGCATATTCCATGGCTAGCATTCTCTTTATATAACCTATCTGAACAAGTTTTATTCTTGGTGGGAATAACATTGTTATTTATTTTAGTATGAAATTCTAACAGATATTATTGTGGGGAGCAAATGACTTTACTGATATTACTTATGATTTTGTTATTCCCAGTGGGTTGCATTTTCTTTTGGCTCATTTAGATAAGTTCCCTCTGGATCACAGAGTCAAAACTTGTAGGGTAGGCTTGGGAAATTTGTTGCTCCTAATGTGCTTTATTCTAATTATAATTTTTATTACCCATATTGTAAATGAGAGAGACTAAAGAGGTATTGTCAGACTGATCCTTTTTTTCAAATTTGTGTTTTGAATTACTTTCCTTCCACATGCATCTAATTATAGGAATGTCTTGGATATAGATATCAAAGAATCTTAATATTAGATTTGCCCCTAGAAATGTGAAGGGCAAAGTCTAATGTTTATTAAATTGGATTCAGGGCAGGCAGCCCTAAAGACAGATACTGTGATCCATAATTTGTATTTAGATGTCATAAACCATGTACAAATTATGCAATTACTTTATATATCTGTAGCAAGGAAATACGGAGAAGGCAATGGCAACCTACTCCAGTGCTCTTGCCTGGAAAATCCCATGGGTGGAGGAGCCTGGTGGGCTGCAGTCCATGGGGTCACTAAGAGTCGGACATGACTGAGCGACTTCACTTTCACTTTTCACTTTCATGCATTGGAGAAGGAAATGGAAACCCACTCCAGTGTTCTTGCCTGGAGAATCCCGGGGACTGGGGAGCCTGGTGGGCTGCCATCTATGGGGTCACACAGAGTCGGTCATGACTGAAGTGACTTAGCAGCAGCAGCAGCAAGGAAATAATACCTGTTAATTGCCAAATGTAATTATCTATTTCTGGGTCTTAGCCCTATTTACCTTTTTGTACATTTTATGATTTCTTCCTCCCTCAAACTTCTTTTTCTTCTAGTATCTACCACACTGCTCACGCATACTTTATACACTAATGTTCCTTCTTAGCCTCCTTTTCTATCTTCTTTTCTGCAATTTATCATCATGCATTTGCATTTATTCCGAAATAGTATCCCTTTTATCCTGTCATATTGCATGTGCTGCAAAGTTGTTACATGCTTGTATACCAGTATTGTCCAAATCTATTTCCCTAGCTCCAATATTGAAACAGAGCAGGATCTTATGGTCCGCACTCCATGTTCACTGCCTGCTTTTTGTCAGTAAAAAAAACTTTAACCAAAGAACAAGTTTAATCGGAGAAGTGAGAAAACGCAGAAGCAAAGAAGTACAGTCAAACAGGACAAACAATAATAGCTTAGTTGGTAAACAAAGTCAAGGACCTTCAGTTCCTTCTCAAGGGCTATAGATAATATTCTGAACCATATTCTGTGAGCTGCCTTGTAAATATTGAAGCCCCCACCAGCTGGAAGAAGCTAACTCCATGATGACTGTAGCCAAGACATGAAGACTGTAGCCATGAGATAAGCTGCCACAATTTCAAGAATTAGCTTCAAAGAAATGGGGACAGACCGACCCTGGAACTGAAGACTAACTGTACCCAAAACAATCAAGATGAGGCTGATCGGACCATGGCATGACCAATTTCAGGATGACTGTCAGAGATGACTGTGCTGTTTGCTGGAGCCCCCTCCTGCCATCTGTAAAAACTCTAGTCCATTGGTTTTTAGTGGGTAAGAAGGGAGTCAGCCTTCAGACAGAAACACCCCCTCCACTCCTCCCACTACTCCCATTTGCTGGCATCCAAAACAAAGCAAACTTTCCTCTTCACCAGCCCTGCATCTTTACTGACTTTTGAGTGGCATGTAGCCAGACTGCCCCACACATACTTTCGGTTCTAGTATCACCAAGCCTTTGATCTCAGTGGCTATAACCTCCTGGGTATAACCTCTAGGGTATAACCTCCTGGATATACCCTAGAGGTTTACGTTCATTTCTGAGTATAAAATGCAACAAAATCATTATCTGTTTTACAGAAGTCCTTTAATAGTAAAGTAGATCTCATTCCTTCCTCAACAGACATGCTTTTCACAAAATTTTGCAATTCCTCCCCCAAAACAGAGTGTTCTTCTTTACAGTGTTCTTCCCTTGTTAAGTCCCCAAATACATTGGTTTGTAAAGCTCTAAGGAGAAGGAAATGGCAACCCACTTCAGTATTCTTGCCTAGAGAATCCTGTGGACAGAGGAGCCTGGTGGGCTGCCATCTATGGGGTCGCACAAAGTCAGATATGACTGAAGCGACTTAGCATGCATGCATGCATGCATGTAAAGATCAAAGAATTTTCTGCCTCTCTAACCCTGCTAGACAGAAAAATATGATCAAATTAAGAAAAAGCTTTGGGGCAAAGATAAACTCAAGGGTCTTTAAGATGTAGCTTAGGGGTGTAGTCCAAATTAAGGAATAGCTCTCGTGCGCTTTCTTATGATATTTGAAAGAATTAAGGTGCCACCTAGAATATCTTCATAGAAATTAAATGCCATGAGAAAGCAGTTTCACAGGTTCTTAATGGACCAATAGCACTGAAAGCACACAAAAGTCTGTCTGTGGCTTTAATAAATATAGTTTATGGTAATAGAATACACAATAAAACCCACAAATTCGTTACTTTTGTAAATGTGGTTGACTGTAAAGTTTTGGTCACTCAATCATATTTGACTCTTTGAGATCCCTTCAGGCTCTTCTGTCCATGGAATTCCCAGGCAAGAAGACTGGAGTGGGTAGCCATTTCCTTCTCCAGGGGATCTTCCCAACCCAGGGATTGAAGCTGGTCTCCTGCATTGCAGGTGAATTCTTTACCATCTGAGTCACCAGGGAAGCCCATAAGTAACTATAATCAAGTATATAAAACCTTCAGGGATATTGGGGAACATGCCTAAGGCACCACCAGCCAAGCCTAGAAGACATTGAGGCTGTTTAATGTAAAAAATAACTGTTGATCTTCAATTTTGCAGGCAAAATTTAGGCTAAGAGAGCTACTTAGCTGTGACAGAACTTATTTTCTTTAACAACCATTTTATAGGTGGAAAGGTCAGTTTTCATTCCAATCCCAAAGAAAAGCAATGCCAAAGAATGCTCAAACTACCACACAATTGCACTCATCTCACACGCTAGTAGTGTAATGCTCAAAATTCTCCAAGCCAGGCTTCAGCAATACGTGAACTTCCAGATGTTCAAGCTGGTTTTAGCAAACACAGAGGAACTAAAGATCAAATTGCCAACATCTGCTGGATCACCGAGAAAGCAAGAGAGTTCCAGGAAAACATCTACTTCTGCTTTATTGACTATGCCAAAGCCTTTTACTGTGTGGATCACAACTGTGCAGAATTCTGATAGAGATGGGAATATCAGACCACCTGACCTGCCTCTTGAGAAACCTGTATGCAGGTCAGGAAGCAACAGTTAGAATTGGACATGGAACAACAGACTGGTTTCAAATAGCAAAAGGAGTATGTCAAGGCTGTATATTGTCACCCTGCTTATTTAACTTCTATGCAGAGCACATCATGAGAAACGCTGGGCTGGATGAAGCACAAGCTGGAATCAAGATTGCTGGGAGAAATATCAATAACCTCAGATATGCAGATGACACCACCCTTATGGCAGAAAGTGAAGAGGAACTAAAAAGCCTCTTGATGAAAGTGAAAGAGGAGAGTGAAAAAGTTGGCTTAAAGCTCAACATTCAGAAAACGAAGATCATGGCATCTGGTCCCATCACTTCATGGGAAATAGATGGGGAAAGATTGGAAACAGTGTCAGACTTTATTTTCTTGGGCTCCAAAATCACTGCAGATGGTGACTGCAGTCATGAAATTAAAAGACACCTACTCCTTGGAAGGAAAGTTATGACCAACCTAGATAGCATATTCAAAAGCAGAGACATTACTTTGCCAACAAAGGTTCATCTAGTCAAGGCTATGGTTTTTCCAGTGGTCGTGTATGGATGTGAGAGTTGGACTGTAAAGAAAGCTGAGTGCTGATGAATTGATGCTTTTGAACTGTGGTGTTGGAGAAGACTCTTGAGAGTCCCTTGGACTGCAAGGAGATCCAACCAGTCCATCCTAAAGGAGATCAGTCCTAGATGTTCATTGGAAGGACTGATGCTAAAGCTGAAACTCCAGTACTTTGGCCACCTCATGCGAAGAGTTGACTCATTGGAAAAGACTCTGATGCTGGGAGGGATTAGGGGCAGGAGGAGAAGGGGATGACAGAGGATGAAATGGCTGGATGGCATCACTGACTCGATAGACATGAGTTTGAGTGAACTCCGGGAGTTGGTGATGGACAGGGAGGCCTGGCATGCTGAGATTCACGGGGTCACAAAGAGTCGGACGCGAGTGAGCAACTGAACTGAACTGATTGATGATTAAAAAAGAATAATTCCCCATAGAAATGAGATTAAAGCCAAGGGGAGGCACAGACTAAGAGTCACGCCCAGGACTTGGACTTAATCAATGACCATTTATTACTTGCAGTTAGAGGGGAATGGGGCTTTCTAGGTGGCACTAGTAGTAAAGAATTTGCCTGCCAATGTAGGAGACACAGAGCTGTGGGTTTGATCGCTGGGTTGGGAAGATCCCCTGGAGGAGGATATGGCAACCCACTCCAGTATTCTTGCCTGGAGAATTCCATGGCCTGAGGAGCCTGGCAGGCTATAGTCTATAGGGTCATAGAGAGTCAGACAGGACTGAAGAGACAGCATGCATGGACAGACTTGCACAGTAGAATTCCGAGTTACCATAGAATGGTGATTTCTATGTGCTTCTCCTTCTTTATCCTTTTCAATGTAAGTATTTATGGGAGTTCTCTTGTCTCTATTCCATGGATTGTGTGATGTATGCTTGAGGGTAAAAAAAAAAAAAAAATGACCTGTCAGTTTATCAGTCTCTTTCTCTATTTACATTTCTAGATCTATAGACCAAGAGGATGCATATTTAGACGACATAAATCACCAGGTCCCAGGCTTTCCTGATTCTGTGATTAGATTAAGACTTTTGAGGGTTTTTAGATGCAGTGGGGTGAGTGTTACTATGATCAAAAGGGCCATTCTGGCCTGGAATTATATATATCATGAGTCCCAAGGAAAGTTAAACTACCTTCTGAAGCTCGTGCAGTGCTAAGCACTATGACATACACTGTTTTATGTTCTCTGCTACTGATGTAGACACAATTCGGATGTTTATTTTTTATTTTAAATGTTTATTATTGCTTATTTAGATCGACAAATACACTTGTCAAATATGTCTTATTATTTCAGAAGTTTGGAAAATTTCTAATGATTTAGTTCTATATACATCAACAGCTATATAATCAGTTGCATGCACCATATTTTAATTATATTTAAAACTTATTCAGAAGGTCTTTAGATTATTAAAACAAATACCATTTAAACTGAGTTCTGCTTAGAGATGAGCCAGAGGTGAACAATGCATTGCTCTTCTTTGGACTTCCCTGGTGGCTCAATGATAAAGAATCTGTCTGCCAGTGCAGGAGAAATGGGCTCGGTCCCTGGTCTAGGAAGATCTCACAAGCCATGGAACAGCTAAGCCTTGAGCCACAACTACGGGGCCTGTGCTCTAGATTCTGGGAGCCACAACTACTGAAGCCCTCACATCCTAGAGCCCAAGATCCACAAAAGAAGCCACTGCGATAAGGCACCTGAGTACTGCAACTAGAGGAGCCCCTGCTTGAAACAACTAGAGAAAAAGCCTGAGTAGCAACAAAGATGGGGCTCCCCTGGTAGCTCAGCTGGTAAAGAATCCACCTGCAATGCAGGAGACCCCAGCTCAATTCCTGGGTTGGGAAGATCCCCTGGAGAAGGGATAGGCTACCCACCCCAGTGTTCCTGGGCTTCCCGGGTGGCTCAGACAGTAAACAATCCACCTGAAATGCAAGAGACCTGGGTTCAGTCCCTGGCTTGGGAAGATCCCCTGGAGGAGGGCATGGCAACCCACTCCTGTATCCTTGCTTGGAGAATCTCCATGGGCAGAGGAGCCTGGGGGGCTACAGTGCATGGGGTCGCCAAGAGTCGGACATGACTGGGCAACTCAGCACAGCACAACACAGCAATAAAGACTCAGCACAGTCAAAAATAAATAAATAAATATTTAAAAAATACAGTGCTGTTCCTTAACTAGAAATTCTTGACTCCTTGTACCTTATTGGAGACTTGAGGATTTTATTTTTGAATATTGAACTGACTTTGATAGGACCCAAGTGACATAAATTGAAGAGTGATCAACATGAAGTAATGATCTAAATTTGAAGTAATTATTTTCTCTTCTTTAAATATCACACTAAAAATGTGCTGGGAGACAGATCGGAGAGGAGATTTCTCCATATCTCTCCTGCAGGCTCCATACTCTTGGGTAGCCATCATGGTCCCCAGGTCTCCAGCTTCATCACTGTCAGGTATGTTATTTCTCTAAATACCTCAGAGAAGTGCAGGAAAGTAACTGAAGGAATGCTCAGCTCCATTTCAGCCTCGAGATTGCCTGGGAGGTCTTGTACTGATCTCTGAGGAAGCCCCTGCATCTTGAAAGGTGAATTTCTGTGCTATCACTTAGTGGCAAGGATGCTCCTTCCCCATCTAGCTCCATGAAAAATTTGCCTCTATAGATTTACTACTTCTGCTTTCCAAATTGGTCCCGGACACAAGACATAATCATAAAATTTCGTTTCAACTTAAATGGAAATTTCTGGCATGTAATCAGGACTATAATAGCAAATATTAAAAACCGAACAAAGTGGAACTCTTACAAGATGAAATACATATGAGGTTTATATGTGAGCACTATTTCTATGCTAATCGACCTCAGTAACTGTTTGTTAAATGAATGAATTTTTTTTCCCCTTTCTTTATTTCCTTCTCGAAGCTTGGACAGTGTAGCCTGGATGATTTATTATCCAAACTCTTAATTTTTCACAGATGTTAACTTCAATGTTTTGAGATTGAGACAAGGTGGTTGAATCCAGGGCCTTACATTTGGGATGCTGGATTCTGCTAGGGTAGCAGTCTGTCAAGAAAACATTTTTGTGACACACAGATAAGTCTAGATTTCTGTGCCAAGACTCGAGGGCAGCGAGGCTCTCTGCAGGAACTAAAGTTCCAACTGTGTGGATGAGCAGAAAATGGTGAAATTGTAAATGCATAGTTTTCATGTTGTTATTGAGAGGAAGGCATTGCCATTTAGAGATTTCTTCAGGTTTCATTCTACTCTAGAAATAGAAGAGCAGGAATATTTTTTCACCCGTTTAAGGTATCAGAGCAGTGTGGAAATACTGTTCTGGCAAAAAGGGTTTTCCTATCTGAAATTTAACATAATGGATTTATCCTTTAGTTTTATTGTTTAGCTGTTAAGATGTGCCCGACTCTTCTGTGACCCCATGGACTGTATGTAGCCTGCCAGGGTCCTCTGTCCATGGGATTTTCCAGGCAAGAACACTGGAGTGGGTTGCCATTTCCTTCTCCAGAGGATCTTCCTGACCCAGGGATCAAACCCTTGTCTCTTGCATTGCAGGCAGATTCTTTACCACTGAGCCACCTAAGAAGCCCATCCTTTATTTTACCAAGGTTATATTGAGCAAAATTTGTCTTCACTATCTACTTTTGCTTATATGCTGTCAAACCTCCCCAAATCCTTAATATCCCTGTTTGTGTTTTGGGACAATTTTTTTTTCCTTTTACAATATCTCTAGATTTCTAGACTCATTTTGCCTCTATTTCCAAAAAATTTTTTGATCAAAATATTTATTTTGGGATATTTGTTTTTGAAAACTGGCTTAGACCATGTATTATGGATTTAGGCTTTTGCACTGTAGCTCAGAGCCTTAGTGGCTTTGACTGAATTCACAAGCAGAGTTGATGGACATATCTTCAGGACATCCGTGTTCCCTCCCTGCTGCTCAGGCCACAGTAGTCTATCCATCGTAATGAGATTGGCATTACCCAAGATAAACTTCAAAAAAATACTTTTATTGGAGTATTTACAGTATTATGTTACTTTCTTCTGCAGAGTGAATCAGTTATACATATACCTATTTTAGATTATGTCATTTTTAGATTTGCTTCCCATTTAGGTCACCACAGAGCATGGAGCAGAGGTTACTGTGTTACATAGTAGGTCTTTATTAGTTATCAATTTTATATACAGTAGTATGAATGGATAAAGAGGATGCAGTACATATATGAAATGGAATATTACTCAGCCATAAAAAAGAACAAATAATGCCACTTGCAGCAACATGGATGGACGTAGAGATTGTCAAACACAGTGAAGTAAGTCAGAAAGAGGAAAAATATCATATATTAACACACGTATGTGGAATGGTGCTGTTGTTCAGTTGCTCAGTCATGCCAGACTCTTTGCAACCTGTTAGACTGCAGCACACCAGGCTTCCCTGTCCCTCACTGTCTCCCAGAGCTTGCTCAAACTCATGTTCATCCAGTCGGTGATGCCATACATCCATCTCATCCTCTGTTGCCCCCTTCTCCTCCTGCCTTCAGTCTTTCCCAGCATCAGGGTCTTTTCTAATGAGTCACCTTTTTGCATCAGGTGACCAAAGTATTGGAGTTTCAGCTTCAGCATCAGTCCTTCCAGTGAACACTCAGGACTGATCTCCTTTAGGATGGACTGGTTGGATCTCCTTGCAGTCCAAGGGGCTCTCAAGAGTCTTTTCCAACACCACAGTTCAAAAGCATCAATTCTTCAGTGCTCAGCCTTCTTTATGGGCCAACTCTCACATGCGTACATGACTACTGGAAAAACCATAACTTGGACTGGATGGACCTTTGTTGGCAAAGTAATGTCTCTGCTTTGTAATATGCTATCTAGGTTGGTCATAGCTTTTCTTCCAAGGAACAAGCGCCTTTAATTTCATGGCTGCAGTCACCATCTGCAGTGATTTTGGAGCCCAAGAAAATAAAGTCTGTCACTATTTCCATTGTTTCCTTGTATATTTGCCATGAAGTGACGGGACCAGATGCCATGATCCTCGTTTTTTGAATGCTGAGTTTTAAGTCAGCTTTTTCACTCTCCTCTTTCATTTTCATCAAGAGACTCTTTAGTTCCTCTTTGCTTTCTGCCTTAAGGGTAGTGTCATCTGCATATCTGAAGTTATTGATATTTCTCCTGGAAATCTTGATTTCAGTTTGTGCTTCATCCCTCCCAGCATTTCTCATGATGTACTCTGCATAGAAGTTAAATAAGCAGGGTGACAATATACAGCCTTGATGTATTTGTTTCCCAATTTTGAAACTGTCCTTTGTTCCATGTCCCGTTCTAACTGTTGTTTCTTGACCCGTATACAAGTCATCACAGCTCCACCTATCAGCATAAAATTTCATTAAAGATATACTGACATGGCCTTGCCCACAAGAGCAAGACCCAGTTTTACCCATAGCCAGTCCCTCCCACCAGGAAGCTTCCACAAACAAACCTCTTATCTTCATCCATCAGAAGGCAGACAGAATGATAGCTGCAATCACAGAAAACTAACCAAACTGATCACGTGGATCACAGCCTTGTCTAACTCAATGAAACTGAGCCATGCCATGTAGGGAAACCCAAGATGGATGGGTCATGGTGGAGAGTTCTGACAAAACTTGGCCTACTGGAGAAGGGAATGGCAAATCACATCAGCATTCTTGCCTCGAGAACCCTGTTCAATTCAGTCAGTTCAGTCGCTCAGTCGTGTCTGACTCTTTGCGACCCCATGAATCGAAGCACGCTAGGCCTTCCTGTCCATCACCATCTCCCAGAGTTCACTCAGACTCACGTATATCGAGTCGGTGATGCCATCCAGCCATCACATCCTCTGTCGTCCCTTTTTCCTCCTGCTTCCAATCCCTCCCAGCATCAGAGTCTTTTCCAATGAGTCAACTCTTTGCATGAGGTGGCCAAAGTACTGGAGTTTCAGCTTTAGCATCATTCCTTCCAAAGAAATCCCAGGGTTGATCTCCTTTAGAATGGACTGGTTGGATCTCCTTGCAGTCCAAGAGACTCTCAAGAGTCTTCTCCAATACCACAGTTCAAAAGCATCAGTTCTTTGGCACTCAGCTTTCTTCACAATCCAACTCTCGCATCCGTACATGATCTCTGGAAAAACCATAGCCTTGACTAGACGGACCTTTCTTGGCAAAGTAATTAATGTCTCTGCTTTTCAATATGCTATCTAGGTTGGTCATAACTTTTCTTCCAAGGAGTAAGCATCTTTTAATTTCATGGCTGCAGTCACCATCTGCAGTGATTTTGGTGCCCCCCAAAATTAAGTCTGACACTGTTTCCACTCTTTCCTTATCTATTTCCCATGAAGTGATGGGACCAGATGCCATGATCTTCATTTTCTGAATGTTGAGCTTTAAGCCAACTGTTTCACTGTCCTCTTTCACTTTCATCAAGAGGCTTTTTAGTTCCTCTTCACTTTCTTCCATAAGGGTGGTGCATATCTGAGGTTATTGATATTTCTCCCAGCAATCTTGATTCCAGCTTGTGCTTCTTCCAGCCTAACGTTTCTCATGATGTACCCTGCATATAAGTTAAATAAGCAGGATGCCAATATACAGCCTTGATGTACTCCTTTTCCTATTTGGAACCAGTCTGTTGTTCCATGTCCAGCTCTAACTGTTGCTTCCTGACCTGCATATAGGTTTCTCAAGGGGCAGGTCAAGTGGTCTGCTATTCCCATCTCTTTCAGAAGTTTCCACAATTTATTGTGATCTACACAATCAAAGGCTTTGGCATAGTCAATAAAGCAGAAATAGATGTTTTTCTGGAACTCTCTTGCTTTTTCCATGATCCAGTGGATGTTGGCGATTTGATCTCTGGTTCCTCTGCATTTTCTAAAACTAGCTTGAACATCTGGAAGTTCACGGTTCATGTATTGCTGAAGCCTGGCTTGGAGAATTTTGAGCATTACTTTTCTAGCGTGTGAGATGAGTGCAATTGTGCGGTAATTTGAGCATTCTTCGGCATTGACTTTCTTTGGAATGCAGGCTTCCCTTTTGGCTCAGACGGTAAAGCATCTGCCTGCAATGCGGGAGACCCAGGTTCAATTCCTGGATTGGGAAGATCGCCTGGAGAAGGAAATGGCAATCCACTCCAGCACTCTTGCATAGAAAATCCCATGGACAGAGGAGCCTGATAGGCTACTGTCCATGAGGTCGCAAAGAGTCGGACACGACTTCACTTTCACTTTCACTTTCTTTGGGATTGGAATGCAAATGACATTTTTCACTCCTGTGTCCACTGCTGAGTTTTCCAAATTTGCTGGCAAATTGAGTGCAGCACTTTCACAGCATCATCTTTTAGGATTTGAAATAGCTCAACTGGAATTCCATCACCTGCACTAGCTTTGTTTGTAGTGAACAGTATGAAAAGGCAAAAAAGATATGATACTGAGACATGAACTCCCGAGATCAGTAGATGCCCAATATGCCAGATATGAGAGGAGAAACATCTCCAGGCATATTGGAGAGAATGAAGAGCCTGAGCCAAGGCAGAAACAACACCCAGTTGTGGATTTGTCTGGTGTTGAAAGTAATGTCTGATGCTGTAAAGAACAATATTGCATAGGAACCTGGAATGTTAGGTTCATGAATCAAGGTAAATTGGAAGTGTTCTAACAGGTAATAGCAAGAGTGAACATCGACATTTTAGGAATCAGTGAACTAAAATGGACTGGAATGGGTGAATTTAATTCAGATGACTATTATATCAACTACTGTGGGCAAGGAAAATGGTTAAATGATCTTATTTGCAAAACAGAAATAGAGTTACAGGCTTAGAAAACAATGTAAGAGCTACCAAGTGTGATAGGGGAGAGGGATAAATAGAGAGATTGAGATTGACAAAGCTAGATTTTGATGCAGCTCACTAGGCCGCTTTATGATAGTTCAGTTCAGTTCAGTTGCTCAGTCGTGTCTCACTCTTTGTGACCCCATTAATTGCAGCATGCCAGGCCTCCCTGTCCATCACCATCTCCCGGAGTTCACTCAGACTCACGTCCATCGAGTCCATGATACCATCCAGCCATCTCATCCTCTGTTGTCCCCTTCTCCTCCTGCCCCCAATCCCTCCCAGCATCAGAGTCTTTTCCAATGAGTCAGCTCTTCGCATGAGGTGGCCAAAGTACTGGAGCTTCAGCTTTAGCATCATTCCTTCCAAAGAAATCCCAGGGTTGATCTCCTTCAGAATGGACTGGTTGGATCTCCTTGCAGTCCAAGAGACTCTCAAGAGTCTTCTCCAATACCACAGTTCAAAAGCATCAATTCTCCGGTGCTCAGCCTTCACAGTCCAACTCTCATATCCATACATGACTACTGGAAAAACCATAGCCTTGACTAGACGGATCTTAGTTGGCAAAGTAATGTCTTTGCTTTTGAATATGCTATCTAGGTTGGTCACAACTTTTCTTCCAAAGAGTAAGCGTCATTTAATTTCATGGCTGCAGTCACCATCTGCTGTGATTTTGGAGCCCCCCAAAATAAAGTCTGACACTGTTTCCAATCTTTCCCCATCTATTTCCCATGAAGTGATGGGACCAGATGCCATGATCTTCGTTTTCTGAATGTTGAGCTTTAAGCCAACTGTTTCACTGTCCTCTTTCACTTTCATCAAGAGGCTTTTTAGCTCCTCTTCACTTTCTGCCATAAGGGTGGTGTCATCTGCATATCTGAGGTTATTGATATTTCTCCCAGCAATCTTGATTCCAGCTTGTGTTAATTCCAGTCCAGCATTTCTCATGATGTACTCTGCATGAAAGTTAAATAAGCAGGGTGACAATATGCAGCCTTGATGTACTCCTTTCCCTATTTGGAACCAGTCTGTTGT
Organism: Budorcas taxicolor; assembly: GCF_023091745.1. NCBI lineage: Eukaryota > Metazoa > Chordata > Mammalia > Artiodactyla > Bovidae > Budorcas > Budorcas taxicolor. The sequence goes on from NC_068931.1 coordinate 26,958,575, forward strand.
TCCATGTCCAGCTCTAACTGTTGCTTCCTGACCTGCATACAGATTTCTCAAGGGGCAGGTCAAGTGGTCTGGTATTCCCATCTCTTGAAGAATTTTCCACAGTTTATTGTGATCCACACAGTCAAAGGCTTTGGCATAGTCAATAAAGCAGAAATAGATGTTTTTCTGCAACTCTCTTGCTTTTTCCATGATCCAGAGGATGTTGGCAATTTGATCTCTGGTTCCTCTGCCTTTTCTAAAACCAGCTTGAACATCTGGAAATTCTCAGTTCATGTTCTATTGAAGCCTGGCTTGGAGAATTTTGAGCATTACTTTACTAGCATGTGAGATGAGTGCAGTTGTGTGGTAGTTTGAGCATTCTTTGGCATTGCCTTTCTTTGGGATTGGAATGAAAACGGACCTTTTCCAGTCCTGTGGCCACTGCTGAGTTTTCCACATTTGCTGGCATATTGAGTGCAGCACTTTCACAGCATCATCTTTCAGGATTTGAAACAGCTCAACTGGAATTCCATCACCTCCACTAGCTTTGTTCGTAGTGATGCTTTCTAAGGCCCACTTGACTTCACATTCCAGGATGTCTGGCTCTAGGTGAGTGATTATATCATCATGATTATCTGGGTCGTGAAGATCTTTGTTGTACAGTTCTTCTGTATATTCTTGCCACTTCTTCTTAATATCTTCTGCTTCTGTTAGGTCCAGACCATTTCTGTCCTTGTTCGAGCCCATCTTTGCATGAAATGTTCCCTTGGTATCTCTAACTTTCTTGAAGAGATCTCTAATCTTTCCCAGTCTGTTTTCCTCTATTTCTTTGCATTTATCGCTGAGGAAGGCTTTCTTATCTCTTCTTGCTATTCTTTGGAACTCTGCATTCAGATGCTTATATCTTTCATTTTCTCCTTTGCTTTTCGCCTCTCTTCTTTTCACAGCTATTTGTAAGGCCTCCCCAGACAGCCATTTTGCTTTTTTGCATTTCTTTTCCATGGGGATGGTCTTGATCCCTGTCTCCTGTACAATGTCACGAACCTCAGTCCATAGCTCATCAGGCACTCTATCTATCAGATCTAGTCCCTTAAATCTATTTCTCACTTTCACTGTATAATCATAAGGGATTTGATTTAGGTCATACCTGAATGTTCTAGTGGTTTTCCTTACTTTCTTCAATTTGAGTCTGAATTTGGTAATAAAGAGTTCATGATCTGAGCCACAGTCAGCTCCTGGTCTTCTTTTTGTTGACTGTATAGAGCTTCTCCATCTTTGGCTGCAAAGAATATAATCATGCTGATTTCAGTGTTGAGCATCTGGTGATGTTCATGTGTAGAGTCTTCTCTTGTGTTGTTGGAAGAGGGTGTTTGCTATGACCAGTGCACTCTCTTGGCAAAACTCTATTAGCCTTTGCCCTGCTTCATTCTGCATTTCAAGGCCAAATCTGTCTGTTACTCCAGATGTTTCCTGACTTCCTACTTTTGCATTCCAGTCCCCTATAATGAAAAGGACATCTTTTTGGGGTGTTAGTTCTAAAAGGTCTTGTAGGTCTTCATAGAACCATTCAACTTCAGCTTCTTCAGCATTACTGGTTGGGGCATAGACTTGGATAACTGTGATATTGAATGGTTTGCCTTGGAGACGAACAGAGATCATTCTGTCGTTTTTGAGACTGCATCCAAATACTGCATTTTGGACTCTTCTGTTGGCCATGATGGCTACTCCATTTCTTCTGATGGATTCCTGCCCGCAGTAGTAGATATAATGGTCTGAGTTAAATGCAGCCATTCCAGTCCATTTTAGTTCACTGATTCCTGGAACGTTGACGTTCACCCTTGCCATCTCTGTTTGACCACTTCCAATTTGCCTTGATTCATGGACCTGACATTCCAGGTTCCTATGCAATATTGCTCTTTATAGCAATCCATCTTGTTTCTATCACCAGTCACATCCACAACTGGGTATTGTTTTTGCTTTGGCTCCATCCAGTCATTCTTTCTGGAGTTATTTCTCCACTGATCTCCAGTAGCATACTGGGCACCTAATGACCTGGGGAGTTCCTCTTTTGGTATCCTAACATTTTGCCTTTTCATACTGTTCATGGGTTTCTCAAGGCAAGAATACTGAAGTGGCTTGCCATTCCCTTCTCCAGTGGACCACATTCTGTCAGACCTCTACATCATGACCCGACCATCTTGGGTTGCCCTGCAGGCATGGCTTGGTTTCATTGAGTTAGACTAGGCTGTGGTCCTAGTGTGATTAGATTGAGTAGTTTTCTGTGAGTATGGTTTCAATGTGTCTGCCCTCTGATGCCCTCTTGCAACACCTACCATCTTACTTGGGTTTCTCTTACCTTGGGCGTGGGGTATCTCTTCACGAGTGCTCCAGCAAAGCACAGCCACGGCTCCTTACCTTGGACGAGGGGTATCTCCTTACCGCCGCCGTTCCTGACCTTCAACGTGGGATAGCTCCTCTAGGCCCTCCTGCGCCTGTTAGCCACCGCTCCTGGGGTTGCTCCTCCCAGCTGGTGGGGCTCGGGCTCGGGGTGGCTCCTCAGGGTCACTGCCCCTGGCCTCGGGTGCGAGGAGGCTTCTCCCGGCCGACTCTGACCTCGGACGCAGGGTAGCTCCTCTTGGCCATTCCTGTGCTGTCGCAGCCTGGCACTCTAGGCCGCTGCCCCTGACCTCGGACGTGGGGTAGCTGCTCGCAGCCGCCTGAGCTCAGTGCGCCGGCTCGCAGCCGCCCACGCTCAATACTCTTAGAATATTGAGGAATAGAAAAAAAGAAGATTTGATCATGTGCTTAGTCACTCAGGCGTGTCTGACTCTGCAACCTACGGGTTGTAGCCCGCCAGGCTCATTTGTTCATGGGAATTCCCCAGACAAGAATCTTCCCAACCATGGGCTCGAACCCAGGTCTCCCGAATTTCAGGTGGATTCTTTACCATCTGAGCCACCAGGGAAGCCCAGTAATGATCATATATTATTATAATAGAAGTATCTCTTTGGTTACATATAACAAATGCTTGTCTTCTAAATTCATTCCATTGTTAAAGAAAAAAAAATGTGTCCCACCCCTATGCTAGATTTCTCAGCATTTTATGTGGAATTACAACCTTGCCCCTAAAAATGGCCTCACTTTTCTATAGAAACCCTGTGCTATGAGCATATTCACTCATGGTTTCACATTTTTGTCAAAATATCTATGCCCTTTGATATTTAAGGTGCTTTCTCTTTTCCCTTCTTCATCCAGATAAAGTCTTGCTTCCTCCATGAAGAAATCATAAAGTCTTACATGACTGAAGCTCTCCTTGAACTCATTCATTTAGATTTCAATGTGCAATGGGTTTTATGCAGGGTTTTTTTTTTTTTTTTCCCCCTATGTGTAGTTAGTGAATTCTGGAAGACTGAGATCTATCTCTTTTACTTTTGTTGAACAAAAAAAAAAAAAATGCCTTTACCAAATTAATATCCACATAGGTATAATTAATTGCCTTATGTATTCAGGGACTTTTCCTTGAAAGAAAAAATTCATCTAAATCAATCTCTCAATTCATTGCATTGACAGTTTCTGACAGAATAATTAGCTAGCACTTCCTTGCCCAACATAATTCTCCTAAATAGCTTTTTGGCTAGTCTCTCAGTTTGTACCCAACAACCTCATGTGTTGGAATTATTGCAAAAATTCAAATTATTTTTGTGAGCAAAGTGAGGAAATGGATTGTACACTGAGAACCTCAAGGTTAAAGTCAGTGAGTAGAAGCAAAAACTTGATTTGCTCAGAGTTTGAGTTTTCCTAAAACTGGTTTCTTGGCAAAACAAAAACAAAAACAGAAAGCTTAATAGCAGAAATAATGGCAGTTAAGAAAATAACTCATCATTTGTATTCTCTCTTCTGACAGCTCTTTATGGAAAATTACTTTTCCTTAGTTGAAGTGATGGTGATAGTGAAATACTTTATAATATCTGTTGGTTCTCTGAAATGCTTGCAAATGGAATCCTTTTTCTCTAATTAATTCTATCAAATTGGAACTTAGACAAAGTTGCTATGTCCTACATATCTTTCTAAGTTTAAATTTTGGACTATTGTTTGGGCCTCTGTTTTTCAAAGACACTGGAAAATAAAGATGAGTTTATAGTAAATCACTTCCTTTTTCAATTAAAAAATAATTCTGAAGAGAAAAAATCTAAAAATCAAAGTTACATAGTCATTTCAGAGTGACAGAGAATTAAAAGATCATTGTTCTGAGTTATTTAGAAGAAAGAAAGCATGCTTTTATGAGAAACTTAAATACAAAGTTTGATCTGCTCTTTAAATAAAAACTGACTGTAAGATGGTTTGGATAGGAGCTCTGAAAGTTTGCAATATTGATGAGAAGGTGCAGAAGTAGCTGGTGTTCCCTGAGTGAACACAACTGAAATCCTAATACTGAAAACCCACATTCTTTAGCATGAAGACTATGTGAAACTATAATATATATACTGAGAAAGAAATGCTACATATAAGTTAACCATTATACATTACAAATAAGTTTACCAAAATAATATATGCTCATGTTTTATTTTCTTTTATTTTTTATTTTTATTTTTTATTTTTTTAATTTTAAAACCTTTAATTCTTACATGTGTTCCCAAACATGAACCCCCCTCCCACCTCCCTTCCCATAACATCTCCGTGGGTCATCCCCATGCACCAGCCCCAAGCATGCTGTATCCTGCGTCAGACATAGACTGGCGATTCAATTCTTACATGATAGTATACATGATAGAATGCCATTCTCCCAAATCATCCCACCCTCTCCCTCTCCCTCTGAGTCCAAAAGTCCGTTATACACAGCTGCGTCTTTTTTCCTGTCTTGCATACAGGGTCGTCATTGCCATCTTTCTAAATTCCATATATATGTGTTAGTATACTGTATTGGTGTTTTTCTTTCTGGCTTACTTCACTCTGTATAATCGGCTCCAATTTCATCCATCTCATCAGAACTGATTCAAATGAATTCTTTTTAATGGCTGAGTAATACTCCATTGTGTAATGTACCACAGCTTTCTTATCCATTCATCTGCTGATGGACATCTAGGTTGTTTCCATGTCCTGGCTATTATAAACAGTGCTGCGATGAACATTGGGGTACATGTGTCTCTTTCCATTCTGGTTTCCTCGGTGTGTATGCCCAGCAGTGGGATTGCTGGGTCATAAGGTAGTTCTATTTGCAATTTTTTAAGGAATCTCCACACTCTTCTCCATAGTGGCTGTACTAGTTTGCATTCCCACCAACAGTGTAAGAGGGTTCCCTTTTCTCCACACCCTCTCCAGCATTTATTGCTTGCAGATTTTTGGATTGCAGCCATTCTGACTGGTGTGAAGTGGTACCTCATTGTGGTCTTGATTTGCATTTCTCTGATAATGAGTGATGTTGAGCATCTTTTCATGTGTTTGTTAACCATCCGTATGTCTTCTTTGGAGAAATGTCTATTTAGTTTTTTGGCCCATTTTTTGATTGGGTCGTTTATTTTTCTGGAATTGAGCTGCATAAGTTGCTTGTATATTTTTGAGATTAGTTGTTTGTCAGTTGCTTCATTTGCTATTATTTTCTCCCATTCAGAAGGCTGTCTTTTCACCTTGCTGATATTTTCCTTTGTTGTGCAGAAGCTTTTAATTTTAATTAGATCCCATTTGTTTATTTTTGCTTTTATTTCCAGAATTCTGGGAGGTGGATCATAGAGGATCCTGCTGTGATTTATGTCTGAGAGTGTTTTGCCTATGTTCTCCTCTAGGAGTTTTATAGTTTCTGGTCTTATGTTTAGATCTTTAATCCATTTTGAGTTTATTTTTGTGTGCAGTGTTAGAAAGTGATCTAGTTTCATTCTTTTACAAGTGGTTGACCAGTTTTCCCAGCACCACTTGTTAAAGAGATTGTCTTTACTCCATTGTATATTCTTGACTCCTTTTTCAAAGATAAGGTGTCCATATGCGTGTGGATTTATCTCTGGGCTTTCTATTTTGTTCCATTGATCTATATGTCTGTCTTTGTGCCAGTACCATACTGTTTTGATGACTGTGGCTTTGTAGTAGAGCCTGAAGTCAGGTAAGTTGATTCCTCCAGTTCCATTCTTCTTTCTCAAGATTGCTTTGGCAATTCGAGGTTTTTTGTATTTCCATACAAATCTTGAAATTGTTTGTTCTAGTTCTGTGAAAAATATGGCCGGTAGCTTGATAGGGATTGCATTGAATTTGTAAATTGCTTTGGGTAGTATACTCATTTTCACTATATTGATTCTTCCGATCCATGCACATGGTATATTTCTCCGTCTATTAGTGTCCTCTTTGATTTCTTTCATCAGTGTTTTATAGTTTTCTCTATATAGGTCTTTAGTTTCTTTGGGTAGATATATTCCTAAGTATTTTATTCTTTTCGTTGCAATGGTGAATGGAATTGTTTCCTTAATTTCTTTTTCTATTTTCTCATTATTAGTGTATAGGAATGCAAGGGATTTCTGTGTATTGATTTTATATCCTGCAACTTTACTATATTCATTGATGAGCTCTAGTAATTTTCTGGTGGAGTCTTTAGGGTTTTCCATGTAGAGGATCATGTCATCTGCAAACAGTGAGAGTTTTACTTCTTCTTTTCCAGTTTGGATTCCTTTTATTTCTTTTTCTGCTCTGATTGCTGTGGCCAAAACTTCCAGAACTATGTTGAGTAATAGCGGTGAAAGTGGACACCCTTGTCTTGTTCCTGACTTTAGGGGAAATGCTTTCAATTTTTCACCATTGAGGATAATGTTTGCTGTGGGTTTGTCATATATAGCTTTTATTATGTTGAGGTATGTTCCTTCTATTCCTGCTTTCTGGAGAGTTTTTATCATAAATGGATGTTGAATTTTGTCAAAGGCCTTCTCTGCATCTATTGAGATAATCATATGGTTTTTATTTTTCAATTTGTTAATGTGGTGAATTACATTGATTGATTTGCGGATACTGAAGAATCCTTGCATCCCTGGGATAAAGCCCATTTGGTCATGGTGTATGATCTTTTTAATGTGTTGTTGGATTCTGATTGCTAGAATTTTGTTGAGGATTTTTGCATCTATGTTCATCAGTGATATTGGCCTGTAGTTTTCTTTTTTTGTGACATCTTTGTCAGGTTTTGGTATTAGGGTGATGGTGGCCTCATAGAATGAGTTTGGAAGTTTACCTTCCTCTGCAATTTTCTGGAAGAGTTTCAGTAGGATAGGTGTTAGCTCTTCTCTAAATTTTTGGTAGAATTCGGCTGTGAAGCCGTCTGGACCTGGGCTTTTGTTTGCTGGAAGATTTCTGATTACAGTTTCAATTTCCGTGCTTGTGATGGGTCTGTTAAGATTTTCTATTTCTTCCTGGTTCAGTTTTGGAAAATTGTACTTTTCTAAGAATTTGTCCATTTCTTCCACGTTGTCCATTTTATTGGCATACAACTGCTGATAGTAGTCTCTTATGATCCTTTGTATTTCTGTGTTGTCTGTTGTGATCTCTCTATTTTCATTTCTAATTTTATTGATTTGATTTTTCTCTCTTTGCTTCTTGATGAGTCTGGCTAGTGGTTTGTCAATTTTATTTATCCTTTCAAAGAACCAGCTTTTGGCTTTGTTGATTTTTGCTATGGTCTCTTTTGTTTCTTTTACATTTATTTCTGCCCTAATTTTTAAGATTTCTTTCCTTCTACTAACTCTGGGGTTCTCCAATTCTTCCTTTTCTAGTTGCTTTAGGTGTAGAGTTAGGTTATTTATTTGACTTTTTTCTTGTTTCTTGAGGTATGCCTGTATTGCTATGAACTTTCCTCTTAGCACTGCTTTTATAGTGTCCCACAGGTTTTGGGTTGTTGTGTTTTCATTTTTATTAGTTTATATGCATAATTTGATTTCTTTTTTGATTTCTTCTGTGATTTGTTGGTTATTCAGAAGTGTGTTGTTCAACCTCCATATGCTGGAATTTTTAGTAGTTTTTCTCCTGTAATTGAGATCTAATCTTAATGCATTATGGTCAGAAAAGATGCTTGGAATGATTTCGATTTTTTTGAATTTATCAAGTTTAGATTTATGGCCTAGGATGTGATCTATCCTGGAGAATGTTGCATGAGCACTTGAGAAAAAGGTGAAATTCATTGTTTTGGGGTGAAATGTCCTATAGATATCAATTAGGTCTAACTGGTCTAATGTATCATTTAAAGTTTGCGTTTCTTTGTTGATTTTCTGTTTAGTTGATCTGTCCATAGGTGTGAGTGGGGTATTAAAGTCTCCCACTATTATTGTGTTATTGTTGATTTCCCCTTTCATACTGGTTAGCATTTGTCTTACATATTGTGGTGCTCCTATATTGGGTGCATATATATTTATAATTGTTATATCTTCTTCTTGGATTGATCCTTTGATCATTATGTAGTGGCCTTCTTTGTCTCTTTTCACAGCCTTTGTTTTAAAGTCTATTTTATTGCATATGAGTATTGCCACTCCTGCTTTCTTTTGGTCTCTATTTGCGTGGTATATCTTTTTCCAGCCCTTCACTTTCAGTCTGTATGTGTCCCTTGTTTTGAGGTGGGTGTCTTGTAAGCAGCATATAGAGGGGTCTTGTTTTTGTATCCATTCGGCCAGTCTTTGCCTTTTGCTTGGGGCGTTCAACCCATTTACGTTTAAGGTGATTATTGATAAGTATGATCCCGTTACCATTTACTTTATTGTTTTGGGTTCGGGTTTATACACCATTTTCATGTTTCCTGTCTAGAGAATATCCTTTAGAATTTGTTGGAGAGCTGGTTTGGTGGTGCTGAATTCTCTCAGCTTTTGCTTGTCTGTAAAGCTTTTGATTTCTCCTTCGTATTTGAATGAGATCCTTGCTGGGTACAGTAATCTGGGCTGTAGGTTATTGTCTTTCATCACTTTAAGTATGTCTTGCCATTCCCTCCTGGCCTGAAGAGTTTCCATTGAAAGATCAGCTGTTATCCTTATGGGAATCCCCTTGTGTGTTATTTGTTGTTTTTCCCTTGCTGCTTTTAATATTTGTTCTTTGTGTTTGATCTTTGTTAATTTGATTAATATGTGTCTTGGGGTGTTTTGCCTTGGGTTTATCCTATTAGGAACTCTCTGTGTTTCTTGGACTTGGGTGATTATTTCCTTCCCCATTTTAGGGAAGTTTTCAACTATTATCTCCTCAAAGATTTTCTCATGATCTTTCTTTCTGTCTTCTTCTTCTGGGACTCCTACAATTCGAATGTTGGAGCGTTTCATATTGTCCTGGAGGTCTCTGAGATTGTCCTCGTTTCTTTTAATTCGTTTTTCTTGTTTCCTCTCTGATTCATTTATTTCTACCATTCTATCTTCTATTTCACTAATCCTATCTTCTGCCTCCGTTATTCTACTATTTGTTGCCTCCAGAGTGTTTCTGATCTCATTTATTGCGTTATTCATTATATTTTGACTCTTTTTTTATTTCTTCTAGGTCCTTGTTAAACCTTTCTTCCATCTTCTCAATCCTTGTCTCCAGGCTATTAATCTGTGATTCCATTTTGATTTCAAGATTTTGGATCATTTTCACTATCAATATTCGGAATTCCTTCTCAGGTAGATTCCCTACCTCTTCCTCTTTTGTTTGGTTTGGTGGGCAACTCTCCTGTTCCTTTACCTGCTGAGTATTCCTCTGTCTCTTCATCTTGGTTATATTGCTGCGTTTGGGGTGGTCTTTTCATATTCTGGTAATTTGTGGAGTTCTCTTTATTATGGAGCTTCCTCACTGTGGGTGGGGTTCTATCAGTGGCTTGTCAAGGTTTCCTGGTTAGGGAGGCTTGTGTTGGAGTTCTGGTGGGTGGAGCTGGGTTTCTTCTCTCTGGAGTGCAGTGGAGTGACCAGTAATGGGTTATGAGACATCAAAGATTTTGGAATAATTTTGAGCTGCCTGTATATTGAAGCTCAGGGGAGTGTTCCTGTGTTGCTGGAGAATTTGAGTGGTATGTCTTATTTTGGAACTTGTTGGCCCTTGTTGGAGCTTGGTTTCAGTGTAGGTATGAAGGCATTTGATGAGCTCCTATTGCTAATGTTCCCTGAATTCAAGAGTTCTCTAATGTTTTCAGGCTTTGGATTTAAGCCTCCTGCTTCTGGTTTTCAGTTTTATTTTTACAGTAGCCTCTAGACTTCTCCATCTATACAGCACCGATGATAAAACATCTAGGTTAAAGATGAAAAGTTTCTCCACACTGAGGGACACTCAGAGAGGTTCACTGAGTTACAAGGAGAAGAGAAGATGGAGTGGGTAGTTAGAGGTAACTGGAATGAGATGCGGTGAGATCAAAAGAGGAGAGAGCAAGCTAGCCAGTAGTCACTTCCTTATGTGCGCTGTATAGTCTGGACCGCTCAGAGGTATTTACGGAGTTATACAGGGAAGAGGAGAGGGAGGAAGTAGACAGAGGTGACCAGGAGGATAAGAGAGACGAATGAGAAGGAGAGAGACAAATCCTGCCAGTAACCAGTTCCTTAGGTGTTCTCCACCGTCTGGAACACACAGAGATTCACAGAGTTGGATAGAGAAGAGATGGGGGAGAAAACAGACAGAGGCCACCTGGTGGAGAAAAAGGAGAGTCCAAAGGAGAAGAGAGTGGTCAAGCCAGTAATCTCGCTCTCAGGTAAACTTGGGTAGTGAAGTTTGGGTTTTTAAATGTACAAAATTGACAACAAAAACCTAATAGCAAAGATTAAAAATCTAGAGTAGAGGTTGGATTTTCAAAAATACAATATTAAAGAAAAGAAGCAGAAGGGAAAAGGAAGAAAGAAAAAAAAACAAGAATTATTAAAACAAACAAACAAACAAACAAACACCACCAACAACCATCCAAAGGCTATATATGGTGTTTGCCTTAAAAAAAAAACAAAACTCTTTTTTTTTTAAAAATAGTAATAGTAGGTTATAGTAATAAAAATTAGAGGAGAAATAGAAGACTTAACAATTAAAAAAAAGTTAGAAAAAAAAGAAAAAAGAAAAAAAAAAGAATGATTTTAAAAATAGTAAAAATATATCTGGCCCTTCTCTGATGTTTTGAGCTGTGTGGGATCACTTCCAAGGTGGTTCCCTCTGTTTAACTTCTTCCGTTTGCTGGTTTTTTAGGCTCACTAGTTCAGTTGCGCTGTGGGGAGGGGGGATGCTGCAAACAAATAGCACTGTCGTGTGCACACAGTGTCTCAGCCCTGCTTGACCTGTCCCTTCTCACGGCGCACAAACCGTTCTGGCTCTACGATGCTCAGCCGGGAACCGTCTGGGGCCGGCCCTAGGCTGCGTGTGCTTCCCCGGTCCAAGCCGCTCAGGTTCGGCGCTCAGGCAGCCCTCAGAGGCACAGATTCGGCTGGGACTGCGTTTTGTCCCCTTCCCAGGTCCGAGTAGCTCAGGAGTTTGGCGAGCGCGATCGCCGTGGCGTGTCACCTTTTCTGCCGCTGCTGCTCAGCTTTCTGGGTGGACCGCTGGCGTCCCCCGTGAGGCAGATGGTGAGTGTCCAGCACCCCCAGAAGTCTTAGCAAAGAAGCCTGCTTGCAGTTAGGTAAGTAAAGTCTCTCCGGGTCTGCAATTGCCCCTTTCCAGTCCTTACGGCTCTGGCTGCCTGTCCCCGGCAGGGGATGGTCTGCAGCCGGCTTTTCCCGTTCCGTCCTTTGTTCTGTGCTCAGTCCTGGAGGTGTCTTATGTTCGAGCTTTTTGCATGGTAGCTATCCCACAGTCTGGTTTGCTAGCGCAAGTTAGATCGTTCTGGTTGCGCGTGGGGCGTTCCTGCCCGATTCTTACAAAGCACTGCAGCCCGCGCCTCCCGCGCGTCCCTGCCCTGCCCCCACTTCCCAATGGCGGATGCAGGCGTCTGTGCTGCTTTTCCACTGGGGGAGTTACTGTTGGGCTTGTAATCTCTTGGTTTTAATTATTTGTTTTTCCTTCCTGTTATGTTGCCCTCTGTGTTTCCAAGACTCGCCACAGACTCGGCAGGGAGAGTGTTTCCTGGTGTTTGGAAACCTCTCTTCTTAAAATTCCCTTCCCGGGACGGGCTTCCCTTCCCGGGACGGAGCTCCCTCCCCACCTCCTTTGTCTCCTTTTTCGTCTTTTATATTTTTTCCCTACTTGTTTTTGAAGACAATGGTCTGCTTTTCTGGTTGCCTGATGTCCTCTGCCAGCCTACCGAAGTTGTTTTGTGGAGTTTGCTCGGCGTTGAAATGTTCTTTTGAGGAATTTGTGAGGGAGAAAGTGGTCTTCCCATCCTATTCCTCCGCCATCTTTATGCTCGGTCTATGCTCATGTTTTAAAATCCTTCAGTCTGATCTTATTGATAAAAGAATTTATTTTACTGCTGCTAAGTCGCTTCAGTCCTGTCCAACTCTGTGCGACCCTATAGACGGCAGCCCACCAGGCTCCCCTGTCCCTGGGATTCTCCAGGCAAGAACACTGGATTGGGTTGCCATTTCCTTCTCCAATGCATGAAAGTGAAAAGTGAAAGTGAAGTCGCTCAGTCGTGTCCGACTCTTAGTAACCCCATGGACTGCAGCTCACCAGGCTCCTCCATCCATGGGATTCTCCTGGCAAGAGTACTGGCGTGGGGTGCCATTGCCATTATGCTAGCACTAGCATAATCCAATGAGAAAAGCGAATGGAATGGATCTAAGTATAAAATTGTGTGACTAGCTCAAAAACCCAGTGATATTTTACAACAAAGTAAACATCCAGTTATTTATTTCATGTCTTTTGTACTAGAATGTGGGCAGGGGTTTATGTCTGTCTTATTTACCATTATATTCTTAGCATTAGATTATAATGCTAGCATTATAATGCTAGATTATAATTATATTATAATAGATTAGTTTATAAAAGTCATTCAAGGATATTGTTGATTGAATGAATGAATATTAAACAATTGTGAAAATAACTAGACCTATTGCACTTCATAAAATGCAGTATATAGTCCATTATACATCTGCTTTCTATGAATTATAGTGAGCTTTTTATTAATATGTAGAATCAAAATAGGTCACTCATATGATAATATATAATTGTTTTGTACGTAACATTAGAAAACAAGTTTAGCTAAATTTACAAATCATAGGTTATAGAATGTTTACAAGATTATTTTATTTATTTCCCCTTTTCTCCTTTTTTCTCCCAAAACATTAATTTGGGTTTTTAGGAACATCCCAACTGATTTAAAATTTATTGACTGTATTTCTTACCAAGTTATAAATCTTTTGGTCTCACTGAAACAGAATATTTTTCTTCAAATTAACCTTAAGCCAACTCACAGTGTTATCTTAGCCTGAAGGTAAGGAACTCTCAACTTAAGGAAATACACCCATAAAAATCACAGTGTTGAGGTAATAGTTATTGCTATTTTAATATAAACTAAGTATGTAACGATTAAAAAAGTTTCCTTAACATATCACATAAAATAAATTCAAAGTACATGTTTACCATTCTGGGAAACTCTATATTATTTTATGTATCCTGAAATAATTTATATGGTGCTCTTACTAGTTGCCATTTGACTACACTGTTATTTACAATAAATCTATGATGTAATTATCACTTGACCCATTTCACATAATGAAAAGAATAACCAACATGCTAAGTAAATACTATAGAGCTAATCACTGCAAGACTAGGATTCAACCCTGGGTCTGGTTGACTCTAAAGCTAATGCTCTTAGATATTATCCACTGACTTACTGTTGTCATTTGATTTTAAGTCATGGATTTAACTCTGGATGAATATTACCAGTTCTCATTTTGTAAGAAAGTACTGGTAAGATGGGCTGGATAAAGGACAGAAATGGTATGGACCTAACAGAAGCAGAAGATATTAAGAAGAGGTGGCAAGAATACACAGAACTGTACAAAAAAGATCTTCATGACCAAGATAATCACGATGGTGTGATCACTCATCTAGAGCCAGACATCCTGGAATGTGAAGTCAAGTGGGCCTTAGAAAGCATCACTACGAACAAAGCTAGTGGAGGTGATGGAATTCCAGTTGAGCTGTTTCAAATCCTGAAAGATGATGCTGTCAAAGTGCTTCACTCAATATGCCAGCAAATGTGGAAAACTCAGCAGTGGCCACAGGACTGGAAAAGGTCCATTTTCATTCCAATCCCAAAGAAAGGCAATGCCAGAGAATGCTCAAACTACCACACAACTGCACTCATCTCACATGCTAGTAAAATAATGCTCAAAATTCTCCAAGCCAGGCTTCAATAGAACGTGAACTGAGAATTTCCAGATGTTCAAGCTGGTTTTAGAAAAGGCAGAGGAACAAGAGATCAAATTGCCAACATCCGCTGGATCATGGAAAAAGCAAGAGAGTTCCAGAAAACATCTATTTCTGCTTTATTGACTATGCCAAAGCCTTTGACTGTGTGGATCACAATAAACTGTGGAAACTTCTGAAAGAGATGGGAATAGCAGACCACCTGACCTACCTCTTGAGAAACCTGTATGCAGGTCAAGAAGCAACAGTTAGAACTGGACATGGAACAACAGACTGGTTCCAAATAGGAAAAGGAGTACGTCAAGGCTGTATATTGGCACCCTGCTTATTTAACTTATATGCAGAGTACCTCATGAGAAACGCTGTGCTGGATGAAGCACAAGCTGGAATCAAGATTGCTGGGAGAAATATCAATAACCTCAGATATGCAGATGACACCACCCTTATGGCAGAAAGTGAAGAGGAACTAAAAAGCCTCTTGATGAAAGTGAAAGTGGAGAGTGAAAAAGTTGGCTTAAAGCGCAACATTCAGAAAATGAGAATCAAGGCATCTGGTCCCATCACTTCATGGGAAATAGATGGGGAAAGAGTGGAAACAGTGTCAGACTTTATTTTTTGGGGCTCCAAAATCACTGCAGATGGTGACTGCAGCCATGAAATTAAAAGATGCTTACTCCTTGGAAGGAAAGTTATGACCCACCTAGATAGCATAATCAAAAACAGAGACATTATTACTTTGCCAACAAAGGTCCATCTAGTCAAGGCTATGGTTTTTCCAGTGGTCATGTATGGAGTAAGAGTTGGACTGTGAAGAAAGTTGAGCACCAAAGAATTGAATTTTTGAACTGTGGTGTTGGAGAAGACTCTTGAGAGTCCCTTGGACTTCAAGGAAATCCAACCAGTCCATTCTAAAGGAGATCAGCCCTGGGTGTTCTTTGGAAGGACTGATGCTAAAGCTGAAACTCCAATACTTTGGCCACCTCATGTGAAGAGCTGACTCACTGGAAAAGACTCATGCTGGGAGGGATTGGGGGCAGAAGGAAGAGGGGACGACACAGGATGAGATGTTGTCCGATTCGATGGACATGGGTTTGGGTGAACTCCGCGAGTTGGTGATGGACAGGGTGGCCTGGTGTGCTGCAGTTCATGGGGTTGCAAAGAGTCGGACTCGACTGAGCGACTAAACTGAACTAAACCGAACTGATATAAGAGATGGTTTGACAATAAAGTATTAATGTTGATGTCTTGGAAATCAACATTAATCAAAAATACTGATTTCTTGACACGGTCTTCTAAGTCAGTTGTGTTCCAGCCTTGTCATGTACCAACTTGCTAGGTAATTATAATCTCTGCTTCCATGGGTTCTGTGAAGATTAAATGAAATTATTTGATTGGCACAGTATAAACCATGAAACAAAAGGAAATCTGAATGGAGCTCAGGAATGTTATTGTGTTAAATACATTTCCAAAATCTTTCCAAAAGTTGAATTTCATGTTTTGTTTATTTAGGATTTAGGATAATATTGCTGGATTTACTTCCTTTAATTTCCAAAGGTATTTACTCATATCATTTTAAGTATTTATGCTTTAGTTTTATTTGTTGGCTTTCTTAAATTTTTACTACATGGAATCAGATTAATTGGTATCAACTGATGTGTCTGAGATTTATTTAAAATTGGAAATGGGCCTAAATGGACATCTGTTATATAAAAAAAAAAACAAGTAAAAAGCATGATATCTCCTTGGTGACAAAATATATTTGATTTAGAATTGCCAAAAGATATCATTCTTTAGAGGTTTTTTCTTTTATTAGAACAACAATCCAAGAACTTGATTTTACTTGGCAGAGAAATAAAGTGTAAGTTGTATTTGAATATGCAATGTTAATTGTTTCTTAAAAAAACTTTTCTCCATGAAACTTTAAAATATCATGTAAAATACGAACTTCACCTCTAGACACATTTCAAAGGATGCTAAGAACATGCTTTTCTAATATAAAAAAGGAGGACTTTCCACATTTTGCAGAGTATATTCCCTTGAACATTAAGGCACATGCTTAGGTACACCAAGCAAATTAGAACACCTGCCCTGGATATGCCAGGTGTATGCTGTCTGAGAGTTTAGCAAAACATATTTTCAAGATGTGTTGATGTAATAAAGTTACTTTTTTGAACACTATAATATATATTTTTTTGCCAATTTCCCCCCCAATATTAGCATAGCTTTGAAAATCTGGAAGTACAATCACTTATTGTGCATATTTACATGAAGAATATTTTAATCAAAAGTTAGGAGGATTAAATATTAAGAAGTTTTTTGCCAACAGCAAGTATTCTTAAGTTCACTTAAAACACCTCATAAAGAACAAGCCAAAGTATCTTAAGAGGGCTTTATCAATATTTTACCATTTTTAGAGAGTCTATCTCTATTTTACTAACAATATTATTTAGCACATGTATAACTTCTAAAATTAGTTGGATTGAATTAAAAAAATATAAAAGTATTTTAGGTTGACATTAAAATAATCAGATTGAACAGAGAATGTAAGAAAATGATCGTAAGAAAAGAAGAATTGATTAAATGGTGTAATTCTTATGTTTAGTATTATAAATTAAGATATGAAGTAATGTAATGAAAAAACAAAGTTAGAAAATGAGGTGACCAACCTTTTACATTTAAAGGTAGCTGGTAAAAATTCCATAATTTTAGTTTCAATGTGTTAGGGCCCCTCTAGAGACCAAGTAAAAATCAGATGTGTCTGGGTACATCTGGTAAAATGAAGAGGACATGAATCTTGAGCTGTTGCCAGTGTTCTGACTACATAAGGAATGAGACATCTCTGAAGAAAACTCATTCCACACAAGGGAAGAATATATCATGAATATTAAACCTGATTTTCTGAGATGAATAAACATTTCAAGTACATTTTTTTTAAATATTATCAAATTGTCAGCCCAAGACCAGTACCATGTGAGCAAAAGAAACTCTATGACGACTGACTATTTTACAGCCTTCTTAATCCATTGCCAGTGAACTTCCATACCCACCTCTCCACTGAGTAGCCCTCATGCACTGATGCAATACAGCCTGCCAAATCTGAGGATTGCTTTCAGCTCTTATCAGGCGACACTGAGTGTTTTCTCAGAATCTCTTCCCTGCCTTGGACCCCATGAATCCAATCTTTCCTGGTCTAACTACTTCTCTGGTTGTCCTTCCAACTCTGTTTTCTTCTACCATCACAGTGGTTCAAATGTTGATCATCCCCAGAGTTCTCTCCTACTTTGCTACAGATCTATAAATTTTCCTAGGATTATTTCCTACAGCCTTTACTAAACAAGTTAATGTCTCCCAAAGTTGTCTCAGTCCATCCGGATGATTTGGCTGCACTCTAGACATTTATCTCTAACTATCCTTTCTACTCTAACACTCTAGTGGGTCGCCTTGCCTCTAAGCACAAATTATGTCTTTCACATTAACACCGAGATGGAGACTCTAAAAACAAGATTTAACTGTGTAATTCTATTATTTAAAATCCTCAGGAATGCCTCACCACTTGTCCTAAAGGAAAAAGGAGCATGTTATTAAAATCCTTCACAACTTGGTCCTGAACTACCTTTTCTGCCTCATCTTCTGTTCCTCTCCTAAATGATATTATGCAAAGTCAGTATCTCAAACAAGCCACCTATGTTTATTCCTATCAGTATTAATAAATCTATCACTCAGACTGCCTAAAATGTATTTTCTCCTCATTTTCCAGCTATCATGAGACCCATGAATAGAACATAGTGAAAAATTGAAAGCCAAATGTATCACTTCCCCACACTTTACCACATGATGCCATCTAAGCATTATAAGTGGCTGAAACCACAGAGGTCACTGTGGCAGCAACTGGGAAAATCTGCAGTGCTGCCTGGGCCATAGAGTGCTGGATGAAGTAGATGCTTTGCTATACATATGTGAGCAATCATGTAATCATATGAGTCCTCATAATGGAGGGGCCTGGTGGGTTACAGTCCATGGGGTCACGAAAGAGTGGTATGTGACTGGGTGACTAACATACACACACATAATCAAAGAAATACTCAGGAATATTTGCATGGGAGAAATGCCCTGAGAAAGACATTCTCTGGGTTGTAAAATTGGCAAAAGACTAGGAGAAGAATTCACATGCATTTCTTCTCAGAGAGAGAATTTACAATGACAGATTTTCTAAAGTAAGTGTTGTAAGAAAATGGAGATTAGGGAGCCATAGTTAGAAAGAAATCTGTCTGAAATTCATTCAAGCTGAGGGGAACCTTAAGACCATCTTGATCACCATCATCCTCATACTTCTTGCTACATCTACAGCTTTCTCAAGACTGCTCTTTGCAGTTTTGATGACCACCAATCAGAAAGAATGAAGGGATGGAGCCAAAGCAAAAATAATACCCAGTTGTGGATATGACTGGTGATAGAAGCAAGGTGCAATGCTGTAAATAGCAATATTGCATAGGAACCTGGAATGTCAGGTCCATGAATCAAGGCAAATTGGAAGTGGTCAAACAGGAGATGGCAAGCATGAACATTGACATTTTAGGAATCAGTGAACTAAAATGGACTGGAATGGCTGCATTTAACTCAGATGACCATTACATCTACTACTGTGGGCAGGAATCCCTTGGAAGAAATGGAGTAGCCATCATGGTCAACCAAGGAGTCCAAAATGCAGTACTTGGATGCAATCTCATAAACGACAGAATGATCTTTGTTCATTTCCAAGGCAAACCATTCAATATCACAGTTATCCAAGTCTATGCCCCAACCAGTAATGCTGAAGAAGCTGAATGGTTCTATGAAGACCTACAAGACCTTTGGAACTAACACCCAAAAGAGATGTCCTTTTCATTATAGGGGACTGGAATGCAAAAGTAGGAAGTCAAGAAACACCTGGGGTAACAGGCAAATTTGGACTTGGAATATGAAATGAAGCAGGGCAAAGGCTAAGAGTTTGCCAAGAGAATGCACTGGTCATAGCAAACACCCTCTTCCAACAACACAAGAGAAGACTCTACACATGGACATCACCAGATGGTCAACACCAAAATCAGATTGATTATATTCTTTGCAGCCAAAGATGGAGAAGCTCTATTCAGCCAGCAAAAAGAAGATCAGGAGCTGACTGTGGCTCAGATCATGAACTCCTTATTACCAAATTCAGACTTTAATTGAAGAAAGTAGGGAAAACCACTAGACCACTCAGGTATGACCTATGTCAAATCCCTTATGATTATACAGTGAAAGTGAGAAATAGATTTAAGGGACTAGATCTGATAGAGTGCTTGATGAACTGTGGAATGAGGTTCGTGACATTGTACAGGAGTCAGGGATCAAGACCATCCCCATGGAAAAGAAATGCAAAAAAGCAAAATGGCTGTCTGGGGAGGCCTTATAAATAGCTGTGAAAAGAAGGGCAGCGAAAAGCAAAGAAGAAAAGGAAAGATATAAGCATCTGAATGCAGAGTTCCAAAGAATAGCAAGAAGAGGTAAGAAAGCCTTCCTCAGCGATAAATGCAAAGAAATAGAGGAAAACAACAGAATGGGAAAGACTAGAGATCTCTTCAAGAAAGTTAGAGATACCAAGGGAACATTTCATGCAAGATGGGCTTGAAAAAGGACAGAAATGGTCTGGACCTAACAGAAGCAGAAGATATTAAGAAGAGGTGGCAAGAATACACAGAAGAACCGTACAAAAAAGATCTTCACGACCCAAATAATCACGATGGTGTGATCACTCACCTACAGCCAGACATCCTGGAATGTGAGGTCAAGTGGGCCTTAGAAAGCAGCACTACAAACAAAGCTAGTGGAGGTGATGGAATTCCAGTTGAGCTGTTTCAAATCCTGAAAGATGATGCTGTCAAAGTGCTTCACTCAATATGCCAGCAAATGTGGAAAACTCAGCAGTGGCCACAGGACTGGAAAAGGTCCGTTTTCATTCCAATCCCAAAGAAAGGCAATGCCAAAGAATGCTCAAACTACCACACAACTGCACTCATCTCACATGCTAGTAAAATAATGCTCAAAATTCTCCAAGCCAGGCTTCAATAGAACGTGAACTGAGAATTTCCAGATGTTCAAGCTGGTTTTAGAAAAGGCAGAGGAACAAGAGATCAAATTGCCAACATCCGCTGGATCATGGAAAAAGCAAGAGAGTTCCAGAAAACATCTATTTCTGCTTTATTGACTATGCCAAAGCCTTTGACTGTGTGGATCACAATAAACTGTGGAAACTTCTGAAAGAGATGGGAATAGCAGACCACCTGACCTACCTCTTGAGAAACCTGTATGCAGGTCAAGAAGCAACAGTTAGAACTGGACATGGAACAACAGACTGGTTCCAAATAGGAAAAGGAGTACGTCAAGGCTGTATATTGGCACCCTGCTTATTTAACTTATATGCAGAGTACCTCATGAGAAACGCTGTGCTGGATGAAGCACAAGCTGGAATCAAGATTGCTGGGAGAAATATCAATAACCTCAGATATGCAGATGACACCACCCTTATGGCAGAAAGTGAAGAGGAACTAAAAAGCCTCTTGATGAAAGTGAAAGAGGAGAATGAAAAAGTTGGCTTAAAGCTCAACATTCAGAAAACAAAGATCATGGCATCCGGTCCCATCACTTCATGGGAAATAGATGGGGGAAAGAGTGGAAACAGTGTCAGACTTTATTTTTTGGGGCTCCAAAATCACTGCAGATGGTGACTGCAGCCATGAAATTAAAAGATGCTTACTCCTTGGAAGAAAAGTTATGACCAACCTAGATAGCATATTCAAAAGCAGAGACATTACTTTGCCAACAAAGGTCCATTTAGTCAAGGCTATGATTTTTCCAGTAGTCATGTATGGATGTGAGAGTTGGACTGTGAAGAAAGCTGAGTGCTGAAGAATTGATGCTTTTGAACTGTGGTGTTGGAGAAGACTCTTGAGAGTCCCTTGGACTTCAAGGAGATCCAACCAGTCCATTCGAAAGGAGATCTATCTTGGGTGTTCTTTGGAAGGACTGATGCTAAAGCTGAAACTCCAATACTTTGGCCACCTCATGCCAAAAGTTGACTTATTGGAAAAGACTCTGATGCTAGGAGGGATTGGGGGCAGGAGGAGAAGGGGACGACAGAGGATGAGAAGGCTTGATGGCATCACTGACTTGGTGGACGTGAGTTTGAGTGAACTCAGTAGTTGGTGATGGACAGGGAGGCCTGGCCTTCTGCAATTCGTGGGGTAGCAAAAGGTCAGACATGACTGAGCAACTGAACTGAACTGACCTGAACTGAATTAGCAAGGAGGTCCAACCAGTCCATCCTAAATGAGATCAGTCCTGGGTGTTCATTGGAAGGACTGATGGTAAAGCTTGAAACTCCAATTCTGTGGCTACCTCATGCAAAGGGTTGACTCACTGGAAAAGACGCTGATGCTGGGAGGGATTGGGGGTAGGAGGAGAAGGGGACAACAGAGGATGAGACGGCTGGATGGCATCACCGACTCTATGGACATGACTATGAGTAGACTCCAGGAGTTGATGATGGACAGGGAGGCCTGGCGTGTTGTGATTCATGAGGTCGCAGAGTCGGACATGACTGAGTGACTGAACTGAACTGAACTGAACTGAATTATGTCACCCACAGTTGTGATGAGAAGCTCTTGATGTTTGTTGTCCAAGTGAAGTGAGAGTGTTAGTTGCTCAGTTGTGTCTGGCTCTTTGCAACCCCATGACCGTAGCCCACAAGGCTCCTCTGCCCATGGAATTTTCCAGGCAAGAATACGGTAGTGGGTTCCCTTCTCCAGGGGATCTTCCTGACCTAGGGACTGAACCCAGGTCTCCTGCTTTGCAGGCAGATTCTTTACCTTGTGAGCCACCAGGAAAGGCCTTTTTTGTCCAAGGTGAAAGAGTATTCTAGCTCCAACTCTCCCAGAATCCAGGGAAACAAGAATTTGAGACTCGTTTATATTTACTGCTTTTTAACAATCTCCTTATTTCATGCTACATTTAATCCAGCCATGGTTGCCTGTCCTAGAGGCAGCCTCTATTTTTTTTCTCTGTGCCAACACTGAAACAAAATCTTTATCACACACACACACACACACACACACACAAAGTTGATCTTGCAAAGCACTAATGACTAATGTAGATTTTGCTAAAGAATCCTTAGTGGGGGAAAGGATAAAAATTTGGGCCACCCAAAAATACAATTCTAATTTCCCTCATAGGCCCCCTATCCCTCATCCCTTTTGAACTTCCTGTGAACCTCTATCCTCCTGGAGCACAGAAAAGATTTTCTTACAGCTTACTCAAAGATAACTGCAGGGCCAGGCAGTAGAGACAGTCTTTGTCTATGCCTATCAAAACATCCACACCGTTCCCCTCCATCTTCACACAGTGGACCCTTCTATCAGGAGATTTTACAGCTATGTTAAAGAAGATCCCTATTGAGAGAGTCAATTCTTCGGTAGGTTGACAAGAAGTCCAGGATCCCTGAGGAGGAAGGGGGCTGGGGCTCTGGAGAAGTAGAAAAGGACAAACTTTTTTTTCCTACATTTCTTCATCTTAATCACATAAAACATTTTTTTCTCTAAGCCCAGAGCTGATAATTACAGAACAAAATAACTCAGTTTAAACTCTGTACCAGTGATTATATAACAACAATGTATCCTGCTTGAGGACATGTTTCTCCTTTTTAAGACCCTTCTGACTAATCCTGTCAGTTTAAAATGTATATTATAGGAGTGGGTCTAGTAAGGTCTTTCCATTTATAGTTCTAATTCCATTATCTTAAAATATAAATTGTGGGAATGGGTCTGGTAAGACTTTTACAACCTTGAGACTTTTTAAAAAAATTTACTGTAATAACCTATTGAAAAAGTGTATAGCTCCCTTGCTAACACTAGTGAGGGAGTACTCTCCAACCCCCTTCTGATGTCTGTGTCAGAAGCTTTCTCTGTTCCTTTTTATACTTTAATAAACTCTACTACACAAAAGCTCTTGAGTGTCAAGCCTGGTCCCTGGTCCCGAAAGTAAATCTTCTTTGGAGATCAGGAATCTGATATCAACATCATTCACCATAAGCTATCACTATCAATAGTTATATTTGGATCCTTTGTTTCTAAATGAGAAAAGTACTTTTGTTGTTGAAGAACACTTTTCAAATTTATAAAAATTCTAAAGAAAAATCCCCAGGAAAGAACATACCTATATTGTTATCATTCCCAAGATCCTGAAACTACCAGCCAGAGTTAACTCACTGCTCCCCTCACCCATGATTTTTCTGAGAATTCTGGCTCTTCCTTACTTATGCATAATTAAGTTAGGTCTTCATGACTTGGCCTCAGCTCTCAGGCAAGTCAAGCTAGCTTTTCCGAAGAGTCCTCCCTTATGTGACTAAAGTTCAATTTTGGTTCCCTCTAGTAAAGAATTAAATTATAGTTTCCATTCCAGGTCATACAAATTTTAAAATAGGTCATGACAGTCTAGTGACTTCACAAAATCTTTGTGCTTTAATTCCTTTTTGTAAAAAAGGTAATAAAGTAAGGTTTTTTTTTTTTTTTTTTTTTTTTTTTTTACTGTTCTGGGATAAGTAGTTCTCAGCTATTATTTTCAGATTATAGCATAGTTATTCAGCATGGATAGAGGCTGTAGGATCAGAGCTTAACAAACTTTTAGGCAATAAATTGTACACAGGAAAAAAAGAAAAACTAGGAGTTTTCAATGAAAGAATAAAATCCATTGTCACAATGATATGAGCTTCTTATTGTTAAAGGAATCCTACTCTAATTAGAATGAAGGTAAGATACCTTCTTATAGAAATAATAATTATAATAACAAACATTTAAAAATTAGCTCTTCTGTTTTCTCTGGAATTGAAAATTGGTAAGACCATTAATTAACAACAATTAATGATTGGTAATAAAACGGGCAACTTCCAATTTGTCAATTTGTAGTCTAAGGACATGCAAATATTTAATGGGCTTAAGTTTCTAGACAAATCCAGAATTGTTCTTTTAATCCGTGATGTAGCTGGTAAAATATATAGATGTGATAAATGGTAATGGGACAATATCCATTATTGGCTTTTTTCTTCAAAATATTACATCTAATCAAGGCATTAAAGGTATCAAATAAATGAAGAACCCACACATCTTTTAGGATTTGAAATAGATCAACTGGAATTCCATCGCCTCCACTAGCTTTGTTCGTAGTGATGCTTCCTAAGGCCCACTTGACTTCCAGTTCCCGGATCTCTGGCTCTAGGTGAGTGATCACACCATCATGGTTATCTGTGTCATGAACTTTTTTGTACAGTTCTTCTGTGTATTCTTGCCACGTCTTAATATCTTTTGCTTCTGTTAGATATATACCGTTTCTATCCTTTATTGTGCCCATCTTTGCATGATATGTTCCCTTGGTGTCTCTAATTTTCTTGAAGAGATCTCTAGTCTTTCCCATTCTGTTGTCTTCCTCTATTTCTTTGCATTGATCACTGAGGAGGGCTTTCTTATCCTAAAAGATGATGTGAAATTGCTGCATTCAATATGCCAGCAAATTTGGAACCTCAGCAGTGCCCACAGGATTGGAAAAGGTCAGCTGTCATTCCAATCCCAAAGAAAAACAATGCCAAAGAATGTTCAGAATAGTACATAATTGCACTCATCACACACACTAGCAAAGTAATGCTCAAAATTCTCCAAGCCCAGCTTCAACAATGCATGCCTGTGAACTTCCAGATTTTCAAGCTGGTTTTAGAAAAGGCAGAGGAACCAGAGATCAAATTGCCAACATCCGCTGGATTATCGAAAAAGCAAGAGAATTCCAGAAAAAGAGTCTATTTCTGTTTTATTAACTAAGCCACAGTCTTTGTGTGGATCATAAAAAACTGTGAAACATTCTTAAAGAGATGGGAATACCAGACCAACTTACTTGCCTCCTGAGAAATCTGTATGAAGGTCAGGAATCAACAGTTAGAACCACACATAGAACAATGGACTGGGTCCAAGTTGGGAAAGGAGTACATTAAGGCTGTATATTGCCACCCTGCTTATTAACTTACTTGCAGAGTACATCATGAGAAACACTGGGCTGGATGAAGCACAAGTTGGAATCAAGATTGCCAGGAGAAATATCAATAACCTCAGATATGCAGATGACACCACCCTTAAGGCAGAAAGCGAAGAAGAACTAAAGAGCCTCTTGATGAAAGTGAAAGAGCAGAGTGAAAAAGCTGGCTTAAAACTCAACTTTCAAAAAACTAAGATCATGGCATCTGGTCCCATCACTTCATGGCAAATAGATGGGGAAGCAATGGGAAACAGTGACAGACTTTATTTCCTTGGGCTCCAAAATCACTGCAGATGGTGACTACAGCCATGAAATTAAAGACACTTGCTCCTTGGAAGAATAGCTATGACAAACCTAGGCAGCATATTAAAAAGCAGAGACATTACTTTGCCAACAAAGGTCCGTCTAGTCAAGGCTATGGTTTTTCAAGTGGTCATGTATGGATGTGAGAGTTGGAGTATAAAGAAAGCTGAGTGCCAAAGAATTGATGCTTTTGAACTGTGGTGTTGGAGAAGACTCTTGAGAGTCCCTTGGACTACAAGGAGATCCAAGCAGTCCATCCTAAAGGAAACCAGTCCTGAATATTCATTGGAAACACTGACGCTGAAGCTGAAGCTTTGACCACCTGATGCAAAGAACCGACTTATTGGAAAAGACTCTGATGGTGGGAAAGTTTGAAGGTGGTAGGAGAAGGGGATGACAGAGGATGAGATGGTTGGATAGCATCACCGACTCGATGGACGTGAGTTTGAGTAAGCTCCGGGAGTTGGTGATGGACAGGGAAGCCTGGCCTGCTGAAGTCCATGGGGTTGCAAAGAGTTGGGCATGAGACATCAACTGAACAGAACTCAACACATCTTTGTTTTGATGGACAAAAGTTTCAGAAACATGATTAAGATAAGACATATCTTAATCCCTTATGTCTCCACTGGATTTCAGAAAATAAGAGGAAAGATAGAGAAACAGGAAGATAATAATTTTCAAGTGGAAAGGATTCTGTGGAAAATGAAGCTTAGAACTCTGAATATCTTATCATTTCCTATGATAAAATTTAAAATAACACCCATTCCAGTAAAAGGAACTTGGAGAAATGGAAATTTGATATTACAAGAGGACATAGAGGAGAATACTAGTTCACCCACCCATCATTTTTTGTTTGTTTGTTTGTTTGTTTTCCTGGCCCTTCAATTAGCCATCTTGTCAAATAAGCAGGCATAAAAGTTGACACTAGGAAAAAGAATTTCTCCAAAGGAAAAGGAAATGGGTAAGCCATAACCAGTGACCTTAGTTTTTGGGAGTGGAAAACAGGGATAGATTAAAAAGAAGAAAGTTTCATCTAGCAGCCTCCTGTTGGGGAGAAAAAAAAAAAAAGGTAGAGGGAGGGAGAAATGAATAAATTAAGAATACAGTTATGCAAAGTTGGCATAAACTGGTTGTTGGCACAACCAAACACCATCCTTGCAGCCTTGGTAATGTGAAGAATGTAAAGAGAAGACACCTAGAGAAAATATCTCTGTAGAAGTAGTCCAGGGGAAGAAATAATGACACAGGGCAGAGATGATGACTAGAAGGCATGAAGGTGGCGATCTGACATCCAAAATGGTGTGGAATGGTTGTTTGGGAATGAATCTCATTTTCTTTTCTTCTTTTTTTATAATTGGCTGCACTGGTTCTTAGGTGTGGCATGCAGGATCTTTAATTGGGGCATGCAGACTCTTAGCTGTGGCATGTGGGATCTAGTACCCTGACCAGGAATGGAACCTGAGCCCCCTGCACTGGGATCGTGGAGTCTTAGCCACTGGACTACCAGGGAAGTCCCTGAATCTCATTTTCATATTACTAGCTGTCCGTGTGGAGTTCATTCTAGTAATTTGAACTTCATAAATCATATTTTGATAAATAATTCTCATGTGTAGACAGAGCCTTCAGAGAATGTGATAAAAACTCCTGAGTATACTTGTTAGAATTCCTGCCATTTCTGGACACTGTATTATATAGCACAGTGCACCATGTAACATCATCATCACCAACTTGATGGATGGCATCACCGACTCGATGGACATGAGTTTGAGTAAGCTCCGGGAGTTGGTGATGGACAGGGAAGACTGGTGTGCTACAGTCCATGGGTTTGCAAAGAGTCGGGCACCACTGAGAAACTGAACTGAACTGAACTGAACCATGTAACATAAAACAAGAAGTTGGGAGTCTGAAGATAAAGTTAAATTAATGAAATGCTGAACACACAAGTGGCATTCTCATGATGTTTCATTATGTTTCGAAATAAAGTTTCATGTCTCAAATTTTTCTCACACTCTTTTTAAGGAAAATAAACCATAGTATGCTAAAATATTTAAAATATACTAGTTGGTTAAATACTAGGTAATAAATTAGATGAAAAGGTATTTAAGTTTTCATACCTTGAATATCATTATATAATTCAAAATCTTTTTGATGGGTTTGAACTTTTATTTTTATTATCATTATTCAATATCATAGGTTGACATAATTTTTAAACAATTCCTTGATTTATGCTCAAATAGGAGAAATATTAAAAGCTGCAATGAATTTGAAAATCCATGTAGGATGTACAGTCTTTAAAGCAAAGGAGAACATGATAAAAAAAATATATAAAACATTAACATATTTGCTGCATAATCTTTTACTTGAACTCAATGAAAAAAAATTTTTAAAGTCATTAAAATTGCTAATGAAAATTCACTTTGCAGGTATAATCAGTTCTTAAGATTTTGACTACAAAAAAGATCGATGTCCAGTGTGGAATTATTGGAGGAGTCTGGTTTTGCCTTTAGCTTTCAGCCCTATCTTTCATGATAACACAGCTGAGGTGGATATACATATCTTTATGACTCATTCACTGATGAATACAATTTTCTTCCAATAAAACAAGGGGTGTTTAGAAGTTTCATAGCCACCAGATTCCACAAGTGCTGCCTAATTTAACATAGCATTCAAAGACAGAGAATGTAGCTGTCTTTGCAAATAAGATATAGCATTCAGAAGAATACATTGTAATTAAAGCAAACTTAGAACTTGAATATAGAAATTATATGTGGAAACTCCAACTCTTCTCCCATAAAAATGAGATTTAAGTGACCTGTGACTGCCGACTTATTTTTATTTTATTTTTAAAATGAATTGTATTAATTTTGTTCGACTTAACATTTTTAGGAAAGTTTAGTCAAGTGCAACATATGGATGCTTAAATCAAGTTTATATCTAAATTTAACATAGATCTTACCACGAGTTAAAGGACACCTTGTCAGATTTAGTGGTGGTAAACATAGGTGGGTGGTACTTTCCTGATGGAATGCATTTGTTAATTTTATCTTTGTATAAAATGGATCATTATTTCTTTCAGTTTTAATTTAACAGCAAGTAGAAATCTATATATCTTGTATTTTTTGCTAAGCTTTTTATTGATAAAGATATTCAGTGAAAATTGTTAACTGTCACCAGGGGCATACGCAATAAAAAAAATTGTATTCTCTGGTAGAAGCCAAAGATTTATATTTTAAAATTTTTATAATTTTATTGGCTTTTATAGCTTTAAAATATTGTTCCCCTGTTGACAATACATTTGTAATCATGAGTTGCCTGTAGATGCTTTTAAGTATCCTGTCTTTTTAAATTTACGTTACTATTAGCTTTTGTACATAACAGTAGGAAATCCACTTGTGATAATTTAGGCAGTATATATTAGTGCCGAAGAGAGCAAAGGCTAGATCCCATAGTATAATAAATTAGAGTGGTATAATAATCATATTTACAGTAACAGAGAAATTTTCTTTTCATTAATGGCTGATTAATCGTGTCTGAATGAAAATAAGGACTGTAATGAGTACATTTTGAAAAAACCATCATGCCTATATTTTCCATACAAGTGAAATTTAAATTAGTTTTCAAGTTAGGATTCATCTCAATTGTGCTAACTTAAAAATCGCAATTGTCTGAATGCTATGACAGCCTTATATTAGAGTAAATGTACATGGGGTGTGCAATATTACCTATTTACATTCAAAAGTTATGTGACAGAGAAATTGATTATACTTTATCTTTTTATTTTGCTACATAAAATGTACCAGTCTGAATTAGCCTACTTTGTCACTATGAATATAATAACACTGTTACATGTGCTTGCTATTTAGATATGTGAAGAAGAAAAATGACTTCTAACAATTTATATGAGTAGATTTCTAGTCCTAAAAAGTCAGAATACATTAAAAAGCAAAAGTTTGCTAAATATCCTCTATAGTTAGAAAATAATGGAAAATCTGAATACAACTCATAATTGGCTCCAACCAACTGTGGATCATGTAGTACTGTAGTGTTTGAAAGAAAGTGAAAGTGAAAGTTGCTCAGTTGTGTCTGACTCTTTGTGACCCCATGGGCTGCAGTCCATGGAATTCTCCAGGCCAGAATACGGAGTGGGCCGCCTTTCCCTTCTCCAGGAGATCTTCCTTACCCAGGGATCAAACCCAGGTCTTTTGCACTGAAGGCAGATTCTTTACCAGCTGAGCCACACGGGAAGCCCAAGAATACTGGAGTGCGTAGCTTACCCTTCTCCAGCAGATCTTCCCCATCCAGGAATATAACCAGGGTCTCCTGAATTGCAGGCAGATTCTTTACCAACTTAGCTATCAACGATTGAAAAATCCATGTATAAATGATCCCACACAGTTCAAATCTATGTTGTTCAAAGGTAAAGTGTAGGTTGTTAATGAATTCTTTGTAGAAGTTTTGAAAATATTCTTTACATAGAGTTGTTATGAGCATTTTGTATCTCAGTTTCTAGGTTTATAAACTTTGAGGGTTGTTATATTCTTTGAATGAATTGACATTTTTGTCATTATGAAATTACCCTCTTTAGCCTTGGCAGTATTCTTTGCTTTGTAGTCTAGTTTCTCTGATATTAATATAACTGCACCAACTTTCTTTATGTTAATATTAGCATGATGCATATTTTCTACCCTTTAAATTTTAATCCATGCTTATTTTTATACTTAAAGTATATTTCTCATAAGCAGCCTACAGTGGAGTGTTGCTCTTGTTACCGAAATCTATAATTTATCTGGTTGGACCGTTGGATGGCATCACTGACTTAATGGACATTGAGTCTGAGCACACTCCGGGAGATGGTGAAGGACAAGGAAGATTGGAGCGCTGCAGTCCATGGAGTCGCAAAGAGTCAGACACAACTGAGGGATGGAGCAACAACCATAATATTTAATGCAATTGATAAGCTTGATTTTAAGTCTTCCCTCTTGATATTTCTTTGGCTTTCTCCAATTTTTCTCTATTGCTTTCTCCCTCTTGTTTTGCCTTCTCTCTGATTGCTTTTTATGATTCTATTTTATCTCCTTTGTTATCAGTTATGAATCTTTGTTTTATTATTTTTGTGTTTGCATTTGGGTTTATAGTATATAACTATTATCACAGTATATCTTCAAGTGGGTTTACAGCACTTCATGTATGAGAACTTTCTAATAGTATCTGGCATTTCTCCCATTCTACTCTTTATGTTATTATATTTCACATTTAATATATAATAAACCCACACAAATTGATACTATTTTTGTTTAAACAGGCAATTATTTTGCATGGCTAAATTGCTTCAGTCATAGCTGACTCTGTGTGACCCCATGGACCATAACCTGCCAGACTCCTCTGTCCACATGGGATTCTCCAGGCAAGAATACTGGAGTGGGTTGCCATTTCCTACTCCAGGGCATCTTCCTGACACAGGGATGGAACCCACATCTCTTATGTCCACTGCATTTTCAGATGAGTTCTTGACCGCTAGCGCCACCTGGGAAGACTGCAATTATATCTAAAAAATTAAAATGATAGGCAATAATTTTTTCTCTCTGTCCATATGTGGAAATTCTTTATTGAATCTCAGACATTGTTCACTTTAACTTGTTTGTCTAGTTTGTCCTAGATATTTTTGTATCCCTATAGATATTGTTGGGGCTTCCCAGGTGGTGCTAGTGGTAAAGAATTCACCTGCCAATGCAGGAGACACAGGAGACATGTGTTTGATCCCTGGGTCTGGAAGATCCCCTGGAGTAGGAAGTGGCAACCCACTCCAGTATTCTTGCCTGGAAAATTTCATGGACAGAGAAGCCTGGCGGGCTACAGTCCATGAAGTCAGAAAGAGCAGACACTACTGAGCACACAAAGATATAATTGAGTTTTACTGCAGGACACATCTAAGTACTTGGAACAGTTTGATCCTTTATGTATTACTTTTAAGATTTGTGTTATGAGACCTGGCCAATACCTACTGTATAGCTGATTTCTACTACTGAGATAAGATTCTTCTGAGTACTCTAGCCAATGCCCAGTGAGGCATGAGTTCTTTTGGTCTAGTTAGTGAGATGAGTCACTATCCTCCACCTTATGTCAGCATCAGCTCTGTTTCTTTCAATCCTTTTGGATTGCCTCAGCCCTGAGCTAGTCTCCTTGGAAGTGTATGCTGATCAGTACTCAGCTGAATACTTGAGACGATCCCTTTATATATTCAGAGCATGCTTGCTGAGCAGCACTCTTCTCGTAGGTTCCCAGTACTGCCGGTGTTAGTCCTTTTGGTCACCCAGAACTTCCAGTTCAACTTAAATATTCTGCTGGGTTCCCCCTGTCCGCATTATGACCAGGAAATACATCAAAGCCACTGAACAGCCGGAGAGCTCTCATGGTGTTTCTGTTTCTCAGGGATCACTTTAAATCAGTGGCTGATGTCAGTGTCTTTAAAATAATGTTTTATATATGCTGCAATTTATTTATTTATTTTGGTTGTTCAAGGCAAGAGGGTAAATATGGTTCCTTTAACAGTCTTGCTTGGAAATGTAACAGAAGTCTCTCTTTGACCAGTCTCTAAAATAGGAGCAAATTGTTAGCAGTTTTCCCATTGCTAGATGCTTTCTCTTGCCACTAGGCTTTGTAATTTGCCTTACTTCTGTTCAAAGATTTGTTTTCTGTATTTTCCCCTATAATTAACTTGAAAGATTCTTTAAGACTCCATGCAATGATTCCTTCCTTTCCATCAGGGTTACCTGAAGTGTCTCTATTTTCACAACATCTGTTATTACACCTACTCTGCACTTACAGTGGGTTATAATTTTTGATTAACTTCTCTGTTCCCTCTACTAGTCTGTTCATGCTTTAAAGACAGAGATAGTGTCTCTCATTATGGTATTTTGGTGCTCAATAGTACCTGGAATATAGTAATGACACAATAATGATTTATATAATGAATGGGTCTTCTGTAAGGTGAACAAATAACAAAGAGTAAAATTGCTCTTATTCTATTATTTTTATAAAAGAAAATGATATATATTAAGATGCCACTGAAGATCAATTTAATTATTTCTAGGTTTCTCTTATTTCTAATAATCCAGTTCTGAGACCATGTGATTCCACCTACAGAGAAATAACTTGTTCCAAACAAATTATTAATTGGTAGTTGGAGGTTTTAAAAAGTTTAAAACTCAGGTGAAGTTGCATGATGATAACTTCACTGCTGTACTAGTTCAATTATATTATCTGACAACATGTGCTGACTTTATTTTTTTATTTGTTCCTTGTCCTCATGTGTTTGGGTTCAGTTCAGTTCAGTCACTCAGTCATGTCCGACTCTTTGCGACCCCATGAATCGCAGCACGCCAGGCCTCCCTGTCCATCACCAACTCCTGGAGTTCACTCAGACTCACGTCCATCCAGTCAGTGATGCCATCCAGCCATCTCATCCTCTGTCGTCCCCTTCTCCTCCTGCCCCCAATCCCTCCCAGCATCAGAGTCTTTTCCAATGAGTCAACTCTTCGCATGAGGTGGCCAAAGTACTGGAGTTTCAGCTTTAGCATCATTCCTTCCAAAGAAATCCCAGGGCTGATCTCCTTCAGAATGGACTGGTTGGATCTCCTTGCAGTGGTTACCAGTTGTTAATTGCTTAATATTTAGGGGACATGCTTTGCTCCATTAGTTCTTTATAGATTCTGTAGTATGACATAAAAGATAACCATAATGACATGACTGGTTTAAATTGCAGCTTGGCCACTTACTGTGTGTCCATAAGGAAGTCAACCTCCCTGTGAGCCACTTTCCTTCTTTATAAAGTGGGAATAATAATAGTGAATAGCCTATAAGATGACAGTGAGGATTAAATTTTATTACACAGGGCACACTTTACAGTAATTCTAGAAGTGTTCCTGGCAATTGTAAGAATCATGTAATATTAATTATTATCATTATGGCAATCACCATTTGTCTTTAATCCAGCCTTGCAGTTTATCAATTCCTTTTAATATAATTTTTAAATTTTCACTGCTATGAAAAATGCAAGTAGAGAAATCAAACAAAATATCTATTTATGTTATTGCGGGGATGTAGAAGTTATGGGAAATGGAGGTCTTAGTATCAGGTTTCGACCGCATAAAGGACTTTTACATGGAAGGGATTGAAATTATTCTCTATTTTTCAGAGCTAGCATGCTGAAATGTATGGAAGTTATAGGAAGTTATTTTGAATTTTTTATAATACATTTGACAACAACATAACATAAGAATTTAAATTTTTGTTTCTAAACGTGCAGGAGGTGACCCTTCAAACTAGATGGCCTCTGAGATGTCTTCTGATTCTAAAGACCTACATGATTTTAAGTAATATTTTTAGGCAGAGAAGACTTTCATTTATGGATATATTATATTTTGCATGCATGCTTGCTTGCTGAGCTGCTTCAGTTGTTTCCAATTCTTTGCAACCCTATGGACTGTAGCCCACCAGGCTCTTCCATTCATGGGATTCTCCAGACAGGAATACTGGAGTGGGTTGCCATTCCCTCCTCCAGGGGATCTTCTGACCCATGGATAGAAGCTGTGTCTTAGTCTTCTGCTTTGGCAGGCAGGTTCTTTACCACTAGCGCCACTAAGAAAGCCCTCAGTAAGTGTCCACTATTAGTTAAATATTTAATTGCTGGTGTACCACATTAACGGAAAAGTTGACTTTCATTTTGGGTAAATAATTACTTACAGTTTTGAAGGACTGTCACTTGAAGTGAGTTATAGATTGCAAGTCATATCTATATTTCTTGCTTTAGAGGACCTGTGAGTAGATTGACGATAGGCCTACTTAAACAAGAATGAAGATTATATTTTGTCCTCTACTCATTCTGGAGAAGTAGCATATTGAAACAAAGTTACTACGATCTAAAATCTTTGAGTGTTTATTGCCCTGGCTAAAAATCTTCTTTATCTAGCAAATATGATTTTGAAGAAGGCCATCAAAGCCCTGTACCTGAAATGGGAGTTGCTTGGAAGTGTGAACTTGGGTGAGTTGCTTTAACCACTAGGAACTAGCTTTTTCATTATTAAATCAACCATGTAAACAATGGCCCACAATATATTCTGTGAAACCTGTGGGCCCAGTTGTGTTTAAATTCAAATTTAGCAAAATCATGCAGTGCGTCTATCATATATTATTTAATACTAAGTGGGGTCTGGAGCAGCATCCCACAGAGAAACATATTCATATATTTGTAGTGATTCATGAATATTTATACTAAATGGGGAAAGAAGGTCTATAAACATACTGACAAAAGCTCAGATTAGTTTTGTCTTTAAATGGGTTTTGGCACCAAACTGAAAAAAATAAAAAAAACCACAAAACTTGATTTTCAGAGATTTTTGAATTTTGAAAGAGGAGATAAAAGATCATATACCTCTATACTATATAGTGTGAAAGGCAGTTCTGAAGATCAAATGAGATAACTATGTGAAAGTTTATAAATTATAAAGCAGTATGTAGAATAAGGCATTATTATTAGCTATGCATTTGACTTTATGTCTATTTTCCAGGCTTTCACTGATTATG
Source organism: Budorcas taxicolor (assembly GCF_023091745.1). Lineage (NCBI taxonomy): Eukaryota > Metazoa > Chordata > Mammalia > Artiodactyla > Bovidae > Budorcas > Budorcas taxicolor. The sequence continues at coordinate 26,993,777 of NC_068931.1, forward strand.
AGACATGGGAGATAAGTTTTTATTATGCTGGGTTTGAACCTAGTTTAGAGAAAAAAAAGATAAAAAGTTTTCTCTTAAAAGTGTATGGTCAATTCCAGAAAAATAAATGACCCAGTCAAAAAATGGGCCAAAGAACTAAATAGACATTTCTCCAAAGAAGACATATGGATGGCTAACAAACACATGAAAAGATGCTCAACGTCACTCATTATCAGAGAAATGCAAATCAAGACCACAATGAGGTACCATTTCGCACCAGTCAGAATGGCTGCGATTCAAAAGTCTGCAAGCAATAAATGCTGCAGAGGGTGTGGAGAAAAGGGAACCCTCTTACACTGTTGATGGGAATGCAAACTAGTACAGCCACTATGGAGAACAGTGTGGAGATTCCTTTAAAAATTGCAAATAGAACTTCCTTATGACCCAGCAATCCCACTGCTGGGCATACGCACCAAGGAAACCAGAATTGAAAGAGACACATGTACCCCAATGTTCATTGCAGCACTGTTTGCATTGTTTCACTGCAGCCAGGACATGGAAATAACCTAGATGTCCATCAGCAGACGAATGGATCAGAAAGCTGTGGTACATATACACAATGGAGTATTACTCAGCCATTAAAAAGAATACATTTGAATCAGTTCTAATGAGATGGATGAAACTGGAGCCAATTATACAGAGTGAAGTAACCCAGAAAGAAAAACACCAACACAGTATACTAACACACATATATGGAATTTAGAAAGATGGTAATGATGACCCTGTATGCGAGACAGCAAAAGAGACACAGATGTGTAGAGCAGACTTTTGGACTCTGAGGGAGAGGGAGAGGGTGGGATGATTTGGGAGAATGGCATTGAAACATGCATACTATCATGTAAGAAATGAATTGCAAGTCTATGTTCGATACAGGATACAGGATGCTTGGGGCTGGTGCATGGGGATGATCCAGAGAGATGATATGGGGTGGGAGGTGGGAGGGGGGTTCAGGATTGGGAACTCATGTACACCCATGGCGGATTCATGTCAAAGTATGGCAAAACCAATATAGTATTGTAAAGTAAAATAAAGTAAAAATAAAAATTAAAAAAAAAAGTGTATGGTGCTCATACTACTCAGATTTTATTGAAATATGTACTTTCCAGGCATTCAAGTTCTCTTTCTTACCAAAATAATGTTTGCCCATTTCATCTATGATAGTAGCAGTGTTAGTTGCTCAGTCATGTCCAACTCTTTGTGACCCACGGACTGTAGCCTGTCAGGTTGCTCTGTCCATGAAATTCTCTAGGGAAGTATACTGGAGTGGGTTGCCATTTCCTTCTCTGCTTCTATGATAATAGTCTTTAAATGATATCTCAGAGATATCAGAAGCTTTGAATTTATTCATTTATTCACTCAGTAATTGCTCATTTTGAATTATTATACATAGAATAAATATTCAGCAAGAAATATAATATCAGTTTGAGAACCTGACATAAAGTTGTTTGACTAAAAAAGAAAGATTAGAGAGGTATAAGAAATTCTAATTTACATGATAATTGAGCTCAAGATGAAACTAATTAAAAAGTTCAAATATAGAACATGGATATTCACGTGTAGATAGATGTAACAAATTGGGAACAGTCTTGTTGGATGTGTAAGGAGCTTCTTCTGCACTTGGCTGAGAAGCCATAATTGGAATTTCAGTGAGATGCTATTGGCAACCGTGGCCAGGAAAAGTGATAAGTGTTCATCTGGATTTGGCATGATAGGACAGGGTAGAGAGCTCCCCAGAGAGCTCTAGAATGCCGCTCACACTTCTAGCCCTTCTTTGGTAAACCACTCTGTGAATGATATTAAATGTAAGTACAGGAACCACTGTACTGATTATTTCTCTCTTCTACTTCTATTTGACATTTACATTACTTATCTCTACATAATCCTAAATGATTGGAATCCACAAGAAATATGGGGATCTATCAATTAATATGTTTGATCTATTTAATTCTGCAGCATCCAGACAGATTTTAATACTCTAGCTTCTTGGACAAAAAAAGGATGAAATTTTTTCTCACAAAGTGAGAATGTGAATGTACGGTGGGAACTTAAAGGAAAGCATAATGATAAAAGCAGTGATATGGTAACATACATGGCCTAGCCTTACTCATCTCTTAAATCAACCTGATTTTAAACATAGAAACTTAATAGGCCTGAATCTCAATTTTCTCCTGTAGAAACTGTAGTGATAGATGTGATAAGTTTTGGCCCTGCTACACACTCAAAGTTTTTCTTTGAAGCTCAGCATACTTTGGTGCTTTTTAATTTTACCTTAGCCATGTACTATGCTTCAAAAATCCACTCCAAATATAGAAATGCCAGTGATTGTTTCACCAGGTTAATATAATGTTTTCTTCTCATGTGTGTTCTTGAATGAAAAGCCAGGCAATGTATAAATCCCTTTCCCCATTACTCAGCATTCCTCAAGTTCTCTGGATTTGTTGTTGTTGTTCAGTAACGAAATCATGTCTGGCTCTTTGTGACCCCATGGACTGCAGCACGCCAGGCTTCCCTGTCCTTCACCACCTCCCGGAGTTTGCTCAAACTTATGTCCATTGAGTCAGCAATGCTATCCAACCATTTCATCCTCTGTTGCCACCTTCTTCTCCTGCTCTGTCTTTCCCAGCATCAGGGGTTTTGGCCACCTGATGCGAAGATGGCCAAAGTATTGGAACTTCAGCTTTAACATCAGTCCTTCCAATAAATATTTGGGTTTCATTTCCTTTAGGATTGACTGGTTTGATCTCCTTGCTGTCCAAGGAACGCTCGAGTCTTCTTTAGCACCACAATTCAAAAGCATCAATTCTTTGGCACTCCGTCTTCTTTACAGTCCAACTCTCACATATGTACATAACTATTGGAAAAATCATAGCTTTGAATATATGCATTATTGTTGGCAAAGTGTTGCCTCTGCTTTTCAATATACCCTCTAGGTTTGTCATAGCTTTTCTTCTAAGGAGAAAGTGTCTTTTAAATTTCATGGCTGCAGTCACAGTCTGCAGTGATTCAGGAGCCCAAGAAGATAAAATTCGTGACTCTTTTGAATTTTTCCCCTTCTGTTTCCCAAGAAGCGATGGAATCAGACACCATGATCTTGGCAAGATGTTGCTATGTACGCACTTAAGTGTTGAATGCAGTTTAACACAATTAGATATTTTATACTAAATATATTTTCTTCAGTACTAACCATGTCATCATTTCTAATTTTTTGAACCCTTTTCTGTCTTTTTTATGAAAAGCCAAATAATTATGAGTTCCCACTAGAGAAAACATTGATGGCCACTATGAGCAACAGACACATTAGTTGTGCATGACAATTTTCTCTGCTCTTCACTTGCCTCCAAGGAGGACTTGGCATCAGTTTGTCTGAAGGCAGAGATTCCTTCTTTAGGACAGTCTCTCTTGAATCTGTGCATAGAGTAAGTGCACCTTCTTTCTATAAAGCTGAAGAATTAGATTTCTCCTTTAAAATGGCTTAGTGAAAGTTATTTATGAATATGTTTATATGAATAGTTTCCATTGACTGAATATTTTAAATTTTGAGTTACTATATTTCTATATGTGAATCTTGCACTTTTTATATTTTAAAGAGACAGTTGGGTTTTGTCTTTTATTATGGGAACAATCAGTTTTTAAGCATAGTAGTCTTTTTAAAATATTTTGTTTCATTGGAGTATGCATAGGTGTCTGCTAAGTCACTTCAGTTGTGTCCCACTCTTTGTGACCCTATGAACTGTAGCCCACCAGGCTCCTCTGTCCATGGGATTCTCCTGGCAAGAATACTGAAGTGGGTTGCCATGCCCTTCTCCAGGGGATCTTCCCAACCCAGGGATACAACTCATCTCTCTATCACCGATGCAATGGACATGAACTTGGGCAAACATCAGGAGTTGGTGAGGGACAGGGAGGCCTGGTGTGCTGCAGTCTATGGGTTCGCAAAGAGTTGGATACAACTGGGGGACTGAACAACAAAAAGCTTTAAAATGTTCTTTCAAATTTTGTTGTGATGTTAAGATACATATGTAGGAGTCTTCCAAGTTAGAATTTCTAAAAGTGCCTTATGTTAGGAAGTATAATTTTAAGGTACTCAAGTAAAATTCTGTTAACCCATTAGTCACTTGGGTATCAGTTCAATTCAGTTCAGTCGCTCAGTCATGTCCAATGCTTTGTGACCCCATGGATTGCAGCATGCCAGGCTTCCCTGTTATGCACCATCTCCTGCAGCTTGCTCAAGCTCATGTGTATTGAATCTGTGATGCTGTTCAATCATCTTGTCCTTTGTCATCCCTTCTCTTCCTGCCTTTCCCAGCTTCAGGGTCTTTTCCAGTGAGTAAGTTCATTGCATTAGGTGGCCAAAGGACTGGAGCTTCAGCATCAGTGAATATTCCAATGAATATTCAGGACTAATTTCCTTTAGGATTGACTGGTTTGACCTCCTTGCAGTCCAAGGGATTCTCAAGAGTCTTCTCCAACACCACAGTTCAAAAGCATGAATCCTTCGGCACTCAGTTTTCTTTATAGTCCAACACTCCCACCCGTGCATAACTACTGGAAAAGCCATAGCTTTGACTATACACACCATTGTTGGCAAAATAATGTCTCTGTTTTTTAATATGCTGTCCTGGTGACTCAGATGGTAAAGAGTCTGCCCACAAGGAGGGGGACACGAGTTCGATCCCTAAGTTGGGAAGATCCCCCGGAGAAGAAAATAGTAACTCACTCCAGAATTCTTGCCTGGAAAATCCCATGGATGGAGAAGCCTGGCAGGCTCAAGTGCACAGGGTTGCAAACAATGGGACTCAACTGAGCGACTTCACTTTCTTTCCTTTTTTTTTTTTTACAGGTTGGTTATAGCTTTTCTTCCAAAGAGGAAGCATCTTTTAATTTCATGGCTGCAGTCACCATCTGCAGTGATTTGGGAGCCCGAGGAAATAAAGTCTGTCACTGTTGCCATTGTTTCCCAATCTATTTGCAATGAAATGATGGGACCGGATGCCATGATCTTTGTTTTTTTAATGTTGAGTTTTAAGTCAGCTTTTTTCACTCTCTTCTTTCACTTTCATCAAGAGGCTCTTTAGTTCCTCTTCGTTTTCTGTCATAAGGGTGGTGTCATTTGCATATCTGAGGTTATTGATATTTCTCCCAGCAATCTTGATTCCAGCTTTTGCTTCATCCAATCCGGCATTTCACAAGATGTACTCTGCATATGAGTTAAATAAGCAGGTGATAGTATACAACCTTGACGTACTCCTTTCTCAATTTTGAACCAGTCCAGTATACAAATGGTTAATCTGGCATTTGGGCATTTTAACAAACAAAAAATAAAAGAAATCTTGTTACGTATATTCTGCTATCTCATTTTATACTTGAAAATAACCTGAAGAGATATTAAAACTCATTTTACAGATGAAAAATGGATGTTAAAGATTAAATAGGAAATAGATGACAAGTTTTATGAAGTGTATGGTAAAATGATTAGCCCTTCAGTTCAGTTCAGTTTAGTCGTTCAGTCGTGTCCGACTTTGTGACCCCATGGACTGCAGCACGCCAGGCTTACCTGTTCATCATCAACTCCCAGCCCTTAACCTATAATAATATTCTATTATGAACAGAGTTAAGCACCTTTCAAATAGCTCTAAGAAGTCACCACATTTAGAATATTTTTTTAACTTTAGAAATGACATGAAAGGTTAATTGAATGGTGTTAATTGTAAGATGATCCATATAGCTAAAAACTAGAAGTTTCTTCTTTGACTTTTTTCCAGCTTCATTTAAGTGTAACTGACAAAAAACGTAAAACTTAAAGTGTACAGTGGAATGATTTGATATGCATGTATGCTGTGAAAGGATTCACTCTCTTGAATTAACACATCCATCACTTCCCTTATTTACCTTTTTGTGTCTGTGTGAGAACATTTTTCTACTCTCTTCGCAAATTTCAACTATACAGTACAGTGTTACCAACGATAGTCATCATGTTACACTTACAGATCCTCAAAACTCTTCACCTGGTAACTAGAAGTTTACACCCTTTCACTGTTGTTGTTCAGTTGCTCATTCATGTCCCACTCATTGTGACCCCATGGACTGCAGCACACCAGGCTTCCCTGTCATTAACCTCTATCCTTCCAATAATGTTTACCTATTTCTCCCACTCTCTAGTCCCCTGAAACCACTTTTTAAACTCTTATTTCTGATTTTGACTGTTTTTTTTTTTTTTGAGATTCCACATAAGTGATACCATGCACCAGGCAGTATTTGTCTTTCTCTGTTTGGTTAATTTACTTGGCAGAATGCCCTCCAGTTTCATACATGTTTTGTAAATGACAAGTTTTAATTTTTTAAGGCTGGATAATATTCTATTAAACACACACACACACACGGTTAGTGTTAGTGTGTTAGTTGCTCAGTCATGTCTGACTCTTTGTGACCCCATGGACTGTGGCCCACCAGGCTCCTCTGTCCATGGAATTTTCCAGGTAAGAATATTGGAGTGAGTTACCATGTCCTCCTCCAGTGGATCGTCCCAACCCAGGAATTGAACCTGGATCTCCCACATAGTAGGCATATTCTTTACCTTTAGAACCACTGAAGAAGCCCCCATATATATACCACAACTTCTTTATCCATTTATCTACAGATGGACACTTAATTTTTTCCATACCTTGTCTTGTGAATAATGTTGCTATTATGAACATGAGCGGAGAAGGCAATGGCACCCCACTCCAGTACTCTTGCCTGGAAAATCCCATGGGCGGAGGAACCTAGAAGGCTGCAGTCCATGGGGTTGCTGAGGGTTGGACATGACTGAGCGACTTCACTTTCACTTTTCACTTTCATGCACTGGAGAAGGAAATGGCAACCCGCTCCACTGTTCTTGCCTGGAGAATCCAACGAATGGGGGAGCCTGGTGGGCTGCCGTCTATGGGGTCACACGGAGTCAGAGACGAATGAAGTGATTTAGTAGTAGCAGCAGCAGTATGAACATGGGAGTAAAGAAATCTCTTTAAAATAATGATTTTGTTTCCTTTGGATATACACTTAGAAGTAGGATTGCCAAATCATGTGGAAGTTCTATTTTTAATTTCTTGAGGAAATGCCATACTGTTTGTAATAGTGGCTGTAACAGTTTATATTCCTACTACAAGGGTTTCCTTTTCGCCACATCTTTGCCACACTTACTATTTGTTGGTCATTTTGATAATAGTCATCCTAACAAGTATGAAGTGATATCTCACTGTGGTTTTAATTTGCCTTTCCTTGATGTTTAGTATTGTTGAACACCTTTTTATATTCTTGCTGGCCATTTGTATGTCTTCTTTGGAAAAGTCCTATATTGATCCTTTGCCCATTTTTTTAAAAATTAAAGTTTTTTTTCTATAAAGTTGTATGAGTCCCTTGTGTATTTTGAATATTTATCCCTTAGTGGATATGTTGTTTGCAAATATTTTCTCTCATTCCATACATTGCCTTTTCATTTTATTATGATTTTTTTCCTTCTGTCATGCAGAAGTTGTTTAGTTTGATGTAGTCCTACTTGCTTGTTTTCCTAAGCCTTTGCTATCCAGAGTGTTCTTGCCAAGACCAATGTCAAGGAGCTTTTTCCTGTGTTTCTTTTAGAATTTTTATAGTTTCAGGTCTTGTGTTCAAGTCGAATCTATTTTTGGCTGATTTTTTTGTGCAGTATAGGATTGCAGTCCAATTTAATCTTTTTTTTTTTTTTTTTTTTGGCTTGTGATTACCTAGTTTACCCAACACTATTTATTGAAGAGACTATATTTTCTCCAGTATACTTTTGGCAGCTTTGTAGAAAAATAATTGACCATATATGCAGAGGTTTATTTGTAAGCTTTCTATTTCCTCAGTCTATGTGTCTACATGATGTATATGACATTATGTCACTGACATGCTGTTTTGATTACTGTAGCTTTGTAATACAGCTTGAAATCAGGAGGTATGACAGCTTTAGCTTTATTCTTTTATTTTTTTCATGATTACTTTGGCTATTCAGGGTCTTTTGTGGGTCCCATGCAAATTTTGGGTTTGTTCTATTTCTGTGAAAAATGCCATTGAAATTTTGAGAGGGATGGTATTGAATCTATGGTTTAATTTGAGTAGTATGGATATTTCAACAATATTAATTCTTATAATACATGGAAACGGGATATCTTTAAACTTATTTATATCATCTTCAATTTCTTTAATCAAAGTCATAATTTTCTGTGTATAGGTCTTTTACCTTGTTGGTTAAATTTATTCCTAAGAATTATGATGTTTTCAAGGCTATAGTATATGCATTTTTTTCTTAATTTCTCTCTTGATAGTTTGTTGTTCATATGTAGAAATAGGACACATTTTTGTATATTGATTTTTGTGTTCTGCAACTTTACTGAAATTATGTATTAGTTCTAACAGCATTTTGGTGGCATCTTCAAGGTTTTTTATATATAAAGTCATGTTATCTGCCGCTACAGAAAATTTTATTCCTTCTTTGCAGATATTGATTCCTTTTCTTTCTTTTTCTTGACTAATTTCTTTGCCTATGATTTGCAGTAATAGTTTGAATAAAAGTCGTGAGAGGGAGCATTCCTTTCTTGTTCCCGATCTCCTTCTTTAACTTTTGATCAACCTTTCCCTTTCTCTGTCTCTCTCTGTCTTTCTCTATCTTTGTGTCTGTCTCTTCCTCTGTTGCTCATTCTCCTCTCCTTTTACTCTCTTGTATTTCTGATAAAAACCCCCAGAACTTTTGGGTTTGGTTTTTCTACTAAGGAATTAGCATTCATCTGCAAACATGGCATCTGGAAGAAGGAAGAGAAAATGAGAGAAGAGAAAAGATAAGAAAAGAGGGCAATATTTAGACATTGTGTTTTTTCTTCATGTCTCTTGGTCTTTTCCCCCTCTCTTGGCTTTCACTCGTCAGGTATAAAGAGATGAAATAATGGAAAGTTTCACCTATGGCACTAGAAAGGTGTTATTCAAAGGGGAGAGTAAGAAATTATTTAGTGCTTTGACTCGGTCTGTGACCTGCTTCTTTTTATGGCTATAGTTCACAGGATATTAAAAGAATTTTATTAACATGGTTTGGGCTAACCACAGACTTACTGTATGAAACATGTTAGTCACTCAGTCATGTCTGACTCTGCAGCCCCATGGACTGTAGCCTGCCAGTTTCCTCTGTCCATGGAATTCTCCAGGCAAGAATACTGGAGTGGATAGCCATTCCATTCCCTTCTCCAGGGGATCATCCCAACCCAGGGATTGAACCTAGGTCTCCTGCATTGCAGGCAGATTCTTTACCACCTGAGCCATCAGGAACTCAGTCTTTACCATCTGAGCCACCAACCACCTACTGTATAGTGTTTTCAATTTGTACCATTTTATTTTACGAAGTTCATCTGTTATCCAAATTCTAATCATTTTTTTGCTAATTTTCTTATTAATTTTGTATCACATGCTACTGATCATTATCTTGGTAGTAATCAAATCAATACCTAAACCTTACAGATGAGTTCAAGGGCAGTTCTTATCAATGTCCTTGTTTTCTGTAACCCTGCTCCAGATCAGTTTTCTAAGAGAGACTTGACAAATTTCCAGGGGGTTTAAGTGATTAGGCAAGAAAATTAACAAAGAAAAATTACATCATTGTTTGGTAAATGTCATTTTTCATACAAGTTATGGCAGTAAAATATTTCATGATTATAAATTGCAATTCTCTTTTCATGTTGAAAAATTGTACTAATGTGATCAAATAAAACAATGAACTGTTTCTTAAATTATTACATATAGTTTTTCAAATATTAGATGTATTTATTATACACATTGTTGTGAATATCGTACTTGACTTAAGATAATTAATAAAACAGTAATTATATTTATGGTATGGATTCACAATCTCATTGTAGAGAATATTCCATTCCTTGATATAAAACTTGGTATGAAATTCCTGGACAAGAATTACCTTTAGTTCAATGTGATTCAATCTACAGTAATCCAAAGTTTAGGGTAAATCAATACTGCAATGGGGAACAAAAACGCTCCCATAATGGTGGGAAGTGCCAATTGCACATTTTTTTCTGAGAGCAGAATGAATCATCTGTGTGTGTCAGAATTGCAAGGTATCTGTATTTCTGTGTTCCTTGCATTTTACAGTAGTAGGCTCAGAAATCTGCTAAAGAGATCCTACTACTAACAAGATATCAACTACTAAGCAGCTTTTGGACCTTGAAATAATAATATGAATTCCAATCTTAGTATTTTTGACTTGTTCTTATTACCTGAAAATGTTTATAGATGAATAGATCTATAACTTAGATGTTTAAACTATATATATTGCTAAAGGGAGTGACAAGCACATTGGTAAAGAGGATATAGTAATGCAGCATAGAAATGAGCTGAGGTATGTGGGGTAATTATAGAACTAATGAGCTAGTTAATCATTCTGAGAACAAACCATTCCTTCCATTTGCTTCATCTGATGGGAGGTTTGAATAGATGACTTAAAGTGTTCTCACAGGACCTAGGATTCTATGACTCTGCAATTTAATATAATTTATGATTTGGGTAACCAATTAATTAGAACGTTTGAGAAGTATATTATGTCTTTTGTGGCGGTCTATTTACTAAGTCCGGAGAAGGCAATGGCACCCCACTCCAGTACTCTTGCCTGGAAAAACCCATGGACGGAGGAGCCTGGTAGGCTGCTGCAGTCCACGGGGTCGCTAAGAGTCGGGCACGACTGAGCGACTTCACTTTCACTTTTCACTTTCATGCATTGGAGAAGGAAATGGCAACCCACTCTAGTGTTCTTGCCTGGAGAATCCCAGGGACAGGGGAGCCTGGTGGGCTGCCGTCTATGGGGTCGCACAGAGTCGGACACGACTGAAACGACTTAGCAGCAGCAGCAGCAGTTATTAAGTCTGATGTTGATGCTGAGGCTGAAGCTCCAATATTCTGGCTACCTGATTGGTGAAATGACTCATTGGAAAAGACCCTGATGCTGGGAAAAATTGAAGGCAGGAGAAGAGGATGACAGAGGATGAGATAGTTGGATGGCATCACCGACTGGATGGATATGAGTTTGAACAAGCTTAGGGAGTTGGTGATGGACAGGGAAGCCTGGCATGCTGCAGTCCATCGGGTTGCAAAGAGTCAGACATGACTGAGAGACTGCACTGACTGAGTCACTAAGTCGTATCTGACTCTTGCGACACCATGGGCTAAAGCCTGCCAGGTGCGTCGTCCACGGAATTCTCCAGGCAAGAATACAGGGAGTGGGTTGCCATTTCCTTCTCCAGGGAATTTTCCTGACCCTTGAATGGAACTCGGGTCTCCTGAATTGTAGGAAGATTCTTTATAGACTGAGCTACGAGGGGAGTCCAAACTAATGTTCTTTGAACAGATACTCCATACCAAACGCTTTGCAAATGTTACCTGATTTGTGAGACAACTCTTATTCTTTTCATGTTATAGAGAAGGATCTTCACGTGATGGAAGTGAAGTGAAGTGAAAGTTGCTCAGTCGTGTCCAACTTTTTGTGACTCCAAGCTTCTCTGTCCATGGAATTCTCCAGGCCAGAATACTGGAATGGGTAGCCTTTCCCTTCTCCTGGGGATTTTCCCAACCCAGGGATCGAACCCAGGTCTCCTGCATTGTGGGAGGATTCTTTACTGTCTGAGCCATTATGTCTTTTAGGCCATTACGAGAATAAAGTCTCAGTCAAGTAAGTAAAAGGGAAGAGTTAACATCCAAAGTTCCCAACATATTATTGGGATATTCTGCATCAATTAACATATAAGGATGATAAAATGTTAAAAACCAAGCAATATATGCAACGTATTCTCTAATGAACTATTTTTTCTGTGTCTAAAAATGGTATCCTAAAATTACTGATGTATTCATTATATCAGCCTATTCACTGTATCAGTCAACTCATTGTATGATGTAAAATTTCAAATAAAAATAAACATCATTAAAAATTAATGAACTAATTAATAGATTAGGCTAAATTATCTTTTTTTTAAAAATGGTGTTGTGAAGACCTAGGCTGTTGAAGTGCCAATTCAATTCAAGAGAGAGAACTGATTAATATCAGTCAGATAGGGTATAATTAAATTCAAGCTAACTCCCTGGAATCATATATTCTAAGTGGCAATCCAGTGATCTAAAGAGGCTGTGGATCTTGGCCTCTCTAGCTACCACTCTCAACTTTAGAGAGTAACTTTATTCTGTTGTTTTTCAATCATTAAGTTGTATCTGTGACCCCATGGACTGCAGCATGCCAGGCTTCACTGTCCTTCACTGTCTCCTGGAGTTTGTTCAAACTGATGTACATTGAGTTAGTGATTCCATCCAACCAGCTCATCCTCTGCCACTCCCATCTCCTCTGGTCTTCAATCTTTCCCAGCATCAGGATCTTTTCCAATGAGTTGGTTCTTCACATCAGGTAGCCAAACTATTGGAGCTTCAGCTTCAGCAGCAGTCTTTCCAATGAATATTCACCATCGATTTCCTTTAGGATTGACTGGTTTGATCCCCCTACAGTCCAAGGAACTCGCAAGAGTCTTCTCTAGCACCACTATTCCAAAGCATCAATTTTTTGACACTCAGTCTTCTCTATAGTCCAACTCTTATATCCGTACATGACTACTGTAAAAACCATAGCTTTGACTATAAGGATCTTTGTCAGCAAAATGATGTCTCTGCTTTTCAATATGCTGTCTAGATTTGTCATAGCTTTTATTCCAAGGGATTGTTTACCACTGACCCACCTGGGAAGCCTGGAATATAATTTAGGTAATGGAAAAAAGAAGTACAAAAAGTTTTTAAGCTATACACATTTTAAGCCCCTTACATTTGTTTTTCTGTAAAACACACATATTATATATATATTTATATATAAGTAAGTGAAAGTGTTAGCTGCTCAGTTGTTCCCAGTCTTTGTGACCCCATGGTTTATAGTCTGCCAGGATTCTCTGTCCATGGGATTCTCCAGGCGAAAATACTGTAGTGGATAGCCTTTCATTTCTCCAGGGGCTCTTCCTGACCCACGTATTGAAACTGGGTCTTCTGCATTGCAGGTAGATTTGTTGCCAGCTGAGCCAACAGGGAAGACCATATCTATATCTATACCCACATTTATATCACATATCTAAAACATGTGTATATATATGGCTTATTTATATGTATACTTTTAATATCAAAGGTTAAATTAATTTGCTACTTCTTGTTCTAGAGTGACCACTTCTCACCACCCGAGACAACTTTATGGTGGGATTCTTGGTATGTCCAATTTGGACAATGAATTCTCTCTCTATTATAACAAATACACAATGTCAGTTATCCCTTTGAATCATAAATTGAGTGTGATACATCTTTACCAAGGCCGCTACTCATGAAAAGTTGCAAGCTTAGTGTAGATCTTAAAGTGTCATATGAATATGAATGGATGTGCAATTTTTTAGTGAATTCAAAGTGCATTTCATCATAGCATCATATAAGTAGTTTTTCAGAGGTTTCAATCAACTCATAAATTTTCTGATTTTCTCTTTTCAAAGGTAATAAGTAATTGACTTGATTGATCCAAACACAGTATGGTCAAAATGTATATATAATGCTGAAAACAGCATAAATAACATGTTATAGGTTCTTACACAGCAAACATTTTAAAATATATTTTTAAATTTTTAAAAACTTTTGTGTTAACTTTATTTTCTTTATCTTACCTTTTACATTGCATTAAGTGAGATTGGAGATGATTGATATAAAAATTAGTTTATAAGTCAAAGGAACTTTGAAATATTTATACAACTTTAGAGTTTACTTTTAGGAAAATCTTTAAAAAGATAAGCAATAATAACAATGATAGGATAAAAATAGCCAACACTGATCATCACATAAGCAAAGTTCCTCTTTGCAGAAACTTTAGATTAATGTTATAATGTGTTCACTGCTCGGATCTCAGTTTTGTTTTGTTTTGTTTTTTAATTCAAATGGTCTCTGCAGTAATGACCTCTTGAGCAATAACTGTTATCATTCAGATTTTCTGTACATGAGTTTACTTTGATGTTTAATCATCCCAGAACATGATCCCATTTGATAGATACTCAGAAAGTGTTGTTAAACTCTCTGTATACTGCTAGAGGCTACAAAATCTCACTGATAGGAGACTTTGATGGAATTTGAATTTGCTCAAAGACAAAGTATACTGCTTTCACCAGTATACTCACCTAAAAAACAAAATGAAGCCAAACAAGGCCCATATTAAATCTCCATATCAGAAACATTGGTATGGGAATTTTGTTGGTTTTGTGTATCTGTGTGTGTGTGTGTGGGTGCATGTTGAATTTATTCTGGTTTAGTTTTATGTACTAGTTTTGAGTTAGTTCACTATCAAGTTAACTAAAATTGTAAAGATCAAGTTTCAGTGGAATCTACCAAAGACAACTCAGGAAACTTTTGGAAAGGGCAGAATCCTAAATGCTTTGGTGAATGCAATGGATTTCTAAAATCTGAAGTAACTTTTGGATAGATACTGTTCATATCACTTGGCAAGATTCAGTTCAGTTCAGTTCATTTCAGTCGCTCAGTCATGTCTGACTCTTTGCGACCCCATGAATCACAGCACGCTGTCTATCACCAACTCCCGGAGTTCACTCAGACTCACGTCCATCCAGTCAGTGATGCCATCCAGCCATCTCATCCTCTGTCGTCCCCTTCTCCTCCTGCCCCCAATCCCTCCCAGCATCAGAGTCTTTTCCAGTGAGTCAACTCTTCACATGAGGTGGCCAAAGTACTGGAGTTTCAGCTTTAGCATCATTCCCTCCAAAGAAATCCCAGGGCTGATCTCCTTCAGAATGGACTGGTTGGATCTCCTTGCAGTCCAAGAGACTCTTAAGAGTCTTCTCCAACACCCCAGTTCAAAAGCATCAATTCTTCGGCACTCTGCCTTCTTCACAGTCCAACTCTCACATCCATACATGATCACAGGAAAAACCATAGCCTTGACTAGAAGAACTTTTTTTAGTGATATGATATTTTAATAGATTATAATCCAATTTAAAATTATTATAAAGTATTGGCTAGATTCCCTGTGTTGTACAATATAGCCTTCAGTTCAGTTCAGTTCAGTTCAGTCGCTCAGTTGTGTCCGACTCTTTGCGACCCCATGAATTGCAGCACGCCAGGCCTCCCTGTCCATCACCAACTCCCGGAGTTCACTCAGATTCATGTCTATCGGGTCAGTGATGCCATCCAGCCATCTCATCCTCGGTCGTCCCCTTCTTCTCCTGCCTGCAATCCCTCCCAGCATCAAAGTCTTTTCCAATGAGTCAACTCTTCACAGGAGGTGGCCAAAGTACTGGAGTTTCAGCACAATATAGCCTTAGAAAGAAAGAAAGAAAGAAAGAAAAGAAAGAAAAAAAGTGAAGTTGCTTAGTTGTGTCTGACTCTTTGCAACCCCATGGACTGTAGCCTACCAGGCTCCTCTGTCCATAGGATTTTCCAGGCAATAGTCCTGCAGTGGATTGCCATTTCCTTCTCCAGGGGATCTTCCCAACCCAGGGATCGAACCCGGGTCTCCCGCATTGTAGACAGACGCTTAAATGTCTGAGCCACCTTATTAATTTTATACTTAATAGTTTGTACCTCTTAATCCCTCACCCCCTCTCCCCATTGGTATTTAACCAGTAGTTGTTTTCTATGTAAGTGAGTCTATTTCTGTTTGTTATATTCCTTAGTTTGTCTTGTTTTTTAGATTCCACATAAAAGTGACAGCATATAGTCTTTATCTCTGTCATTCTGACTTATGCAAATGAAAGGCACAAACATTTCATGTTTCGAAAGCATTTCTCTGACTTTTGTGTGGACAATGAATTGGAGGGACCTTATAATAACTCATCTGGAGAAGGTGATGGCACCCCACTCCAGTACTCTTTGCTGGAAAATCCCATGGACGGGGGAGCTTGGTAGGCTGCAGTCCATGGGGTCGCTAGGAGTCGGACATGACTGAGTGACTTCACTTTCACTTTTCACTTTCATGCATTGGAGAAGGAAATGGCAACCCACTCCAGTGTTCTTGCCTGGAGAATCCCAGGGACGGGGGAGCCTGGTGGGCTGCCGTCTATGGGGTCGCACAGAGTCGGACATGACTGAAGCAACTTAGCAGCAGCAGCAGCAGCAGCAGCATAATAACTCATCTAGAGAGAGAGTGTGGAAACCATTGCAACCACTCAGGTGGGAGATAATGGTGGGATGGCTTAGACGAGACACGTTCTGGAAGTTGAAATGCGATGGACAAATTTAAGATGTACTGTAAATAAGTGTAACAAATATATCTTTAAAATTCATGCTGTTACTGTGCTATTGGACTAGGGCACAACCCTGGTGAAATTTCAACCTTTCTTCATGTTTTCCATTTGATTATTTGCTTCACTTCACTTAATAAAACTCATTATCAACATCAAATATTTCAATACGGTAGGCAGAAAATAGCAGAAACATTTTCACTTCCCTAAGTAGCATATGCAACTATTGCATATTTTTATTGGCTAAAGGATCTAAATGAGGCAAAACATGAACATGCAAGGCAAATGAAATTACAAAAATAGAGACCACTCAATTCTTCGTGATAATAATACTCATGAATATTTAGCTAGTGCTTACTCTCGTTGTGTTGGGTATTGTGCTGGCCCTATGAGGTAGGACCCTTTCTTCTCCTTATTTTTCAAACGTGAAAAGTTGAGACCTGGGGCTACTGTTTCTCATTAAAGACAGAAACAGTATTCATAGTTGAAACCTCCCTGCCACCCCCACAAGGTTTTATAACTTGGATATCCAGAAAATGTTGTTTTTTTCTCATCTACATTGTGATAAATTTGCAGAAAGAGCCAGTGCACTTACATTGAGCAATACCACATTTATGATTCAATTAAAAATGCATTATGGGTTAATTTTGGAGTAACTAAGGCCTCTACAAATTTCAAAAATTATGATGAATGAATTTTGCATGGAAATATCATTTTGGGAAAACAGCATCACTAAATAAAAGCAATTTCTGCTCTAATGTGCACACAGTCCATAAACCTTTTATGTAAATCTGAGGACAAAATTTGGTCCATAAATTTCTTAGAACAAAACGTGCAAATAAAACCCCATAACCATCTCATTTTTTCTTCTCTTGTAAATCACAAATGGAGATTTTTAAAATCCATTTGGACAAAAGCTACTGTACCTATTTAATCTGAACTCTTGGCAAAGAGTATTAAGCATACATCCTTGAATAAGAGCTAATTTTTCACTATTTACCATCCCATGTGTGATCAGACATCTACTGTAAGAACAATGCACTCTAAAACTGAGCCATGTCACACTGACCTTGGGAAGCAGTTTTTTGCTAATGAGTGACAGAAGACCAATGAACTGTCAAAAGCTTTTCTTGGTAAAGTCATAAAATGAGTTTTACAAGAAGTCAATTTCTCATGCCCCTTTTTACACAAACATTGAAGGCTACATTACCCTTGTCCCACTCACATAGATCCAGGACAAGAGGATTCTAAATAGTCCTTGATTGGCCTGTGAACCTGGAACGTGCTCAAAATGATGCCAGCTGCCAGCTTTAGTGTTTCATACTGTCAAGACCAAGCGCATTGAATAAATTGGACAAGAAGGCAACCATTCTAGTTCGTGCTGATATCTTTATTTTGTGGATCTCCCTGAAAATCATTTACTTCACATTATATTGACAGGTAGCTGTGGATTCACAATAATCCTGCAGTTTCATCAGCTGTCAACTTGATGAAAAATAATCTTTTCAGTGTTAAAAGAGTCAGAACTCTAGCCTGCATAAGGAAATACATGTTCATACCACTCTACAAGTATTGTAAAAAATATTGGCCAACTCTATATTTATTGAACACTGTCATGTCCATATCAATAGAAAATAATCATCACACTCTTACTTGTAAAAGAATTAGTACTTGACATTTTAAGAAAATTATTGAACTATCCATTATTCAATTTAGAGTTTTCGTAGGAATTAGAATTTAACTTGTAAATATATAGTACTCTTTTGTGGTTTTCAGATAGCCAAGAAAGTACTGAAGGTGAAATTTTAATAATTTAAAACTTATTATCATATGTACTACAAAGTTAAAATTATTAAAGTGAGTGAATGATCATTTGGCCTGATCCAGCATTTTGAACATTTAAGAAATGCTAAAGTTTAAAATTTGATATTCAAAGGAAAGATAATTATATATGTTAATATTACAGAATTGCTTCTGTCTCTCTACAAAAATATTTTCTACTTTTTTGAAAGGTGATTTTCATGACCACTATAAATCCTCAATGCCAAATATGTAATCATAACAACTGAGAGTCACAACAAACTAATAGATTCATATAATTTTTCTCACTTAATCCTTTTTATGAGGTACATATTTTTTATTATTCCCATTTTTCAAAGGAGGGAGGAAGTAGATAATCAAATAGCTCTAAACTGTTCAAAAGTTCTCAAATGATTAATAAATAAAGTTCAAAATCATTATTAAGAATATAAAGTGGTACACAGTCAAGTTCCTACAGACGTTTCTGGCTTTATTTCTGCCACCCTTGTCTCTGAGCTCCCTCCATCAACACTTTCTCTAACAAAATGAAAGAATATCCGAATTTCAATGAAATGACTCCTCATTCTAGAACCCCAGTGTCAAGTCTACATCATGATCTCCATGACTGCATTCATAGTGATTCCATGGCCTGAAACATATTGGACCTAATATGTGTTGAAAATGGAATTTCCAACATTTCAAGATGCAGTTCAAAGGTCACTGCTTCTTAGCAGCATACCTGCTTCCTCTGTGAGGTGTCACCTTTTCCTCCATTTCCTTCTTTTCCTGTGTACTGTATAACACTTTAGCAGACTTATTTGTTTAAATGTTGTTTCTCTTTTCCTAGAATGTAACTTTCTTGAGGACAGGGACAAGGTCTTTATTGTTTTTGTATCCTGAGCACTAGGCAAAGTTTAGCCCACAGTTTCAGTTCAGTTCAGTTCAGTCGCTGAGTCATGTCCGACTCTTTGTGACCTCATGAATCGCAGCACGCCAGGCCTCGCTGTCCATCACCAACTCCCGGAGTTCACTCAGACTCACGTCCATCCAGTCAGTGATGCCATCCAGCCATCTCATCCTCTGTCGTCCCCTTCTCCTCCTGCCCCCAATCCCTCCCAGCATCAGAGTCTTTTCCAATAAGTCAACTCTTCGCATGAGGTGGCCAAAGTACTGGAGTTTCAGCTTTAGCATCATTCCCTTCAAAGAAATCCCAGGGCTGATCTCCTTCAGAATGGACTGGTTGGATCTCCTTGCAGTCCAAGAGACTCTCAAGAGTCTTCTCCAACACCACAGTTCAAAAGCATCAATTCTTCGGCACTCTGCCTTCTTCACAGTCCAACTCTCACATCCATACATGACCACTGGAAAAACCATAGCCTTGACTAGACAGACCTTTGTTGGCAAAGTAATGTCTCTGCTTTTCAATATGCTACCTAGGTTGGTCATAACTTTTCTTCAAAGAAGTATGAAATTACATTAAAACATCAAATTCTAGGTACAAGGTACAATATTGGCTCAAAAGGGTGCTTGACAAAGAAAGAGGGGGCATCCAGCTTAAGTTTAAGAATGTCTTTTTTTGGGTAACCTATTAAGTTGTAGTGACAATATTTATTAGAATGTATGGAAAAAAGAAATTAGCCTTTAAGTAAAAGCAAAAATTAAAAATATAAACAAATGAAAACAACTACACAAAGCTACTTTTGGCAAAGTTTGCTTGTTCATGTTCCTAGACGAGGTATTGCCTTCCTGGAGCTTATTTTAAAGCTCAATTTTGTATTTTTTACTAGATCTTTTTAAAGGTCGTTGCTTGGAACACATTCTTTTATTGAATCCAAGATTCAATCCATCCAATGCTAGCAGGATTTTTATCCAAATGGTTTTGGACCCAAGACCCTAAGCTCATATTTTAAAGTTTCTCTTTAATCCTCTAGCATTTTCATAAATTTAAATGGGTCCCCTTTGTGAGCTAGTACTTTTTTATTGCCAAAATATCTTTTGGAATTGCCTTTTCTCTCAGGAAAAAGGGTTTTTTTTTTTTTTTTTTTTTTGTGTGTGTGTGTGTGTGTGTGTTTGCAAGATTAACTCCTGATACTGTCTATATCTTTATTCTATGTAACACAAATATTCATTAATCAGGATGTCAAAGGATGCTATTTTACTAGCAAAGTAAGTGTTTTTCCACTGTGTGACTTTCAAAGTATGGTGGCTACATTGCTGAATGATCTGAGCCTTACATAGTGATATGATATTAATCACTATGAGAGGTGAAACATGCAAAGCATAAATTGAAGATAAGCCTGTTTGGGGGGCAATTTACTATTCAGAGTTTGTACGTACCTGAGAGTCATTTTTATTGCACACTGTGACAATAATCCATTCATAATATGGAACAAGAAAAAGGAACTCAGGTTCAGTGTTTAGGACAGCAATTCATGACAAGCCATAGAATTAGCACCACATGCCAGGAACAATTTTAATGCAAGGTACAAGTTAGAATTGGGTTTCTCTGGGGGCTCAGATGGTAAAGAATCTGCCTGTAATGCAAGAGATCCAGGTTCAATCCCTGGGTCAGAAAGACCCCTGGGAGAAGGGAATGGCTACTAAGAGCTAGGGGCAAAGGGGACCTGACAGGAGCTGTCATCATGAGTGGAGAGGAGAGATGTGATATCACATACATATCTATATTATATATATATGAAACTCCTTTAGAGGACTTGAAGTAGAGGAGTGGTGAAATCATATTCAAGTTATAAGACATCAGTTGAGCAACAGAAAGACTGTAGAAGAAGCTGAGCAATCAGTGTGGAGAATAAGACAGTCATCTAGGAAAAATGACACTGTGGCCTTTTCATTAAGCTTAGGGCAAAACTTAGGCGCACAGGTTTGTTTCAACACTGGATCAGTGTATTAAAATCTGTCAGAAATTTCATTTTCTAAAGAACTGTTGTAATGGGGCCAGTAATTATATATATATATATATATATATATATATATATATATATATATATATATATATATAAAGAGAGAGAGAGAGCTTTGTTTATTAAAATGACTGGGAACCTGAAAAAAGAAGAAGGAAATATTAAAATATCCAGAGAAAATACCTTACAAAATTTATCTGGGGGAAGTTTATGCTTTCATTATCTCTGGCCCTGTCCCAGCACTTATTTATTTATGTGATGTTAAAATATATGGATTAAAAATTATATTATCAACTAAATGTTTTCTTAAATGATGCCAAGCATCTACCACTAAATAGTAAACATGCAAACAGAAATACAAGACATTTCCATTAAATATATAGTGATATTCATTTGATGAAATCTGAGAGTTTAGTGTGAAATAAATAGACTGCTCAATCAATGTCTTTTAAATTTTTTTTAAGGAAGCTTCAGGATCATTAAGAGAATAGAATGATTTTATTTTAAATAATATTAAATATAGTCAAAATATATCAAATCAAGTTTTTACTTTTCTAAGCTATAAAATTTATGGTCTTTGTTTTATAAACTCATATCTTATTTATAGGCTATAAAATATTTTCAAAAGAACTAAGGTGAACACCCTCCTAGGGCTTATTTTTTCTCATTTTAAAGAAAATCATTTTGTGATATTTTTCATTCTTCCTTGGACTGACCTTGACTCGTCATTCCTGAGAATTAATGGAGCTCAGTCACCTGAACTTTTCTCAATTCACATCTCATGTTTCTCTACTTTGGGTTTCTTGACAAACACAGAAGTTATAAGATTTATTTGAAAGGGAAAAATGATCTCACATATGGCATACATAACTACATGTTGAGAAACAAGAAAAGTCTAGAAAAGAATAAAATATATAATAGGTCACAGTGATCAGTGACAGTGAAGAATGACTGCAGGGATTTCTGACCCACGCAGGTCCTCGCAGAGCTCCAGTGTCAAGGCTTTGATTCAGGAAGAGGTGGCTACTTTGTTGTTACTTAGTATGCCAAAGGTCTTCCCAGATGGCTCAGCAGTAAAGAATCTGCCTGCCAATGCAGGAGACTCTGGTTCCATCCCTAGGTCAGGAAGATACCCTGGAGCAGGAAATGGCAACCCACTCCAGCATTTTTGCCTAGAAAATCCCATGGACAGAGGAACCTGCCAGGCTACAGTCCATGGAGTTTCAAAGAGTTGGACACAATTGAGTGACTAAACAACGACAAGTACGCAAAAACTCTCCTAACCCTGAATCCTTCTTTCCTTAGCATCATGGAGTCAGAAATAGGCTTTATAGAACAAACCACCTTCCACAGTTTTCCAGGTAGAAACATGAGACCCAAGGTCGTGAGCAGAGGGGTTGCTGGTGAGTTACTCTGGGAAGCGGAAATTAGCAATTAACCTGCAGGATGTGTATTGGGGGAAGTGCTCTTCAAATCAACATACTGGAAGAGTGACAGAATAGGCAGAGAGGGAAGCTGAACCAGAATAAACTTACAACGAAGGTCGCAGCTCCAGGGTTCTGGGTCTGGGATGGTCTTGCAGAGTTGGGCAAGGGGACCTGTGTACACATGTATTCACCAGTCACAGGATACAGGCCGTCTTTATGAATGGAGCATGAAGGACATGATAGTAGAAGATGCACCTCTCTTCAGTCATAAGGAGTCTTTGGAAGGGAGTGTTTTCTCTTAATTTGGTTGGCGTGGCATCTGAGCGCTATACTATCCATCCATCAGATCATATCACCTGGTTCCTGCTTCTATGCTCTCAGTCTGATGGAGCATCCTAGGAGCAGAACCTAGCCCAGATCCTGCCACATAATAAGCACTCAGTCAATGAAAGTGTCCTCTTGCCCCATTTGCCACCCTCACCTATTACTTTGGGTTAAGACATATCTTGGAACTATGCTTTGCTTAAATTTTGACCATGAAAGTGGGTTTTTTGCTTAAACCTTGAATACCAAAGCCCTAAGTGACTCAGACATGATGGGAATAAGTAGAATAGTCCAAATTTGTGGGAGCTGTTCAGGGACCAGAAGTGACATGGACACCTCAAAAAAATGAGGTACAGCTATAAGGAAAAAATACTTCTTCCTTGGAATTTTGTAAAGAACAGTTCTGATGCATATCAGAGATATCTCAGCACCACAGGAAGATCTGGAAGCAGTTAGATCAGATTGTGCTCACATATTTAAGTGTAACCAGTGCCTGGTGCAGCAGCAGCAGCAGCAGCAGCAGTGCCTGGTGCTGGGGCTTCCCTGTGGCTCAGCTGGTAAAGAAACTGCCTGCCAAAGAGGAGATGCAAGAGACACAGGTTTGATCCTAGGGTTGGGAAGATCCCCAGGAGAAGGAAAGGGCCACCCATTTCAGTATTCTTGCCTGGAAAATTCCATGGATAGAGGAGTCTGGCAGTCTACAGCCCATGGGGTCACAAAGTATCAGACATGATTGAGTGCACATACACACACACACACAGACACACACACACAGTGCTTGGTGCCAGGTGTGAGAATGTGGACAAGTAAGGACAAGACTGCTGGAGTGGGCTTTCCAGCCAGAGGGGCCAGAGTGTGAAGACCCTAGACTCAAACCAAGGTTTATAACTTCATCCCCAAAGAAAATTCATAGGGGAAAATACAATCAAAACTTCATAGTAATTAGTTAATAAGTCAAGGAATTAGTTTTAAAAATAAATTGAATTTAACCTTTTAAAATGCTTTACCTGTTGTGTATAGTTAGGTGAAAATATCCCCTGTACACACAGAGAGCAGCTAGCAGAAATATGTGCTGCCACAGAGAACATTCCTCATTTTTGTTGTTGTTCAGTCACTCAGTTGTGTCCGACTCTTTGTGACCCTGTGGACTGAAGCACGCCAGGCTTCCCTATCCTTCACCATCTCCTGGAGCTTGCTCAAACTCATGTCCATTAAGTCGGTGATGCCATCCAACCATCTTATCCTCTGTTGTCCCTTTCTCCTCCTGCCTTCAATTCTTCCCAGCATCAGGGTCTTTTCCAATAAGTCAGCTCTTCGCATTCCTTTAGGATTGACTGGTTTGATCTCCCTGCTGTCCAAGGGACTCTCAAGAATCTTCTCCAGCACCACAGTTTGAAGGCATCAATTCTTTGGTGCTCAGTCATTCCACATTAGCTGATCAATATTATTTCCAAGATGAGTAGCAGTGACCATCATTACATCACCAGGACTGATCAAAAAAGGCAAATCTCTCATGTTGGGTGAGCTGTTGGTACAAGTTTAAAGCCCAGCATAAAAACCCAGATGCCTTTCTCTGACCATTCTTTTTGGAGCTCACTATGGCATGTCTTCCTTCCAGCTCCCAGAGGGGAATTTTGATCAAGTACTTTCACTGATTTACCAGTCACATTGTGAGGTGTATCTCAACCTCAAATTTGAAAGTGAAAAGAAAGTGTAAGTAGCTCAGTCATGTCTGACTTTTTGTGACCTTATGGACAATAGCCTCTGTCCATGGAATTCCCCAGTCAAGAATATTGGATTGGATAGCCCTTTGCTTCTCCAGGGGATATTCTTGACCCAGGTCTCCCTCATTCCAGACAGATTCTTTACTGTCTGAGCCCAGGACATGACAAATCTGAAGATTCTATATAGCTTCCTATGATATGAAACCAAATATATTAATCTATTATGAAATGGACCAAAAGATTTTGGCTGCCTGCAACTGTGATGCAGCAATTCATCCTTCTTATCATCTCACACAGTTAATAATCTAGAGAAGGTAAGCAGTTCCAGGGTTTGTAAAATGAATGAATAATATCAGTGCCCTAGATTGGCATCTTAGTAATTCACGTGATCTTCTTTACCTCTTGATCACAAAATAGCTGCTAGAGTTCCAGGTATTGCATCCACATATTATGATATAAATAAAGAGGAAAAACATGGGTAAAATGAGGCTTTCTTTTGCCAAAGAGAAAGAAGATTCTTCTTACATGTCATTGGCCAGAACTGGATGATATGTTCATGCCTTCCTGGAAGCCTGGCTGGAAACTGTCTTTCTGTAGGGAAGACTGCTTTAAGCTTGACACAGTAGGATGTTGCCATTTTGACACACATCAGGATTCCTTTAACAAGGAAGTGGGTGGGGTGGGAAGGAGTGAGTCTGGGTTAGGCAGTTAACCATACTTGCCACATAACATGAGGGAACCTTAAAATGTAGTAGAAGAGAACAGTGGGATCAGGGGGATTCAGTTTTCCCTACTTTTGTGCACATCTAGAAATTTCCACATGTAGAGTCTAAATATTATTTTTCATTATTCAGTAGTAGTAAACCTTAGAAAGTCTGATTTAATATATACTTAAAATAAAAATAAAGTTTTACTTTAAATAAAATGACATAGTGTATGAGAGCAAAGGAATAAGGAAATAAATTCAAAAGGGTTCCTTCCCCTTTTTCTACATTTCTCACTTATTTCTCTCTTCATTCCAGGTCTTCTAGCTCATGCAGCTTCAGCTGGGACTGGCAGCTTGGTAGAAATCATAGATGCTTTCTCAACTTGCTCCACTTAGGGAAGTGTTCATAGAGAAACAAAGGGTTAAGTAATATTTCCAGAAGAGAATGTGAGTGGTTCCATTACAGATATGGACAAGGAAAATGATCAGGGCTAGAGACCTGTGTGCCATTGTGGCTCCAACCTGGCTGGTTGTACTGAGATCATGCTTGAGTCAGGCAGAATATTCATGAGAAAGCCTAAGATGCCCTTGGGATGTACAGTCACAGGAAACACTGGGTATCTGCCTATCCAGGGCCATCTCCCATAAGTATTCATCACACAAGTCTCCTTAATCAGGAAGTCAATTAAAGGAGAAGAGGAAAGAGAGGGCACTAAGCCAACATAAACTTGACTCAGAGACAATGACTGGCCTCAGATAAAGGTTATCACTATGTGATAGTTAATTTATTTTTCTGTACCAGACCTCAAGAACATGGGTTAGCAGGATGAATGAGAAGAGCTAAGTAAAGAAACCATCCAAGGAATCTTCTGAATCACAGAGATGCACTAAATCTGGGAGCAAAAGGAGAGGAACTTCCATGTGTTAAATATCTATTGCGTGTGTGTGTGTGTTTGTATAAGGTGAATGTGAAGGATATATTTTATATTTTGATTTCTGTATATTATATAAATGTATATTATGCAATATCATACATCTATATGACACATAAAATATTTACTTTTCCTTATAGCTGTGCTAGACAAAGATATTTTTTCTCAGTGCTCAGTTAAGGAAACAATCAGAGAATTCACTTGTTCAAGGTTTATCACCAGGCATCATGTCAAGAATTATGACATGAACTGCACTTGTCATTAGGAGTGAATAAAGAACTAATTTTCAGGGATAAATATAAGACTGAAACTCTGAGGGGAAATGTGTGGTCAGTCATGGCTTTTCACAGTTGCTCGAAGGGAACCTCTGCCCTTTGCTAGAGCATAAGGGAGGAAATTGACAGAGCACACTAGAGACTGCAGATGGTGACTGCAGTCATGAAATCAGAAGACGATTGCTTCTTGGCAGGAAAGTGATGATAAACTTAGTGTGTTGAAAAGCAGAGACATTACTCTGCTGTCAAAGTCCATATACTAAAGGCTATGGTCTTCCTGGTGGTCACATATGGTTGTGTGAGCTGGACGGTAAAGGAGATAGAACACCAAAGAATTGATGCCTTCTAACTGTGGTCCTGAGGAAGACTTCTGAAAGTCCCCTGGACAGCAAGGAGATCAAACTAGTCAAACTTAAGGGAGATCAATCCTGAATATTCACTGGAAGGACTGATGCTGAAGAAGCTCTAGTATTTTGGTCACCAGATGTGAACAGACGACTCATTGGAAAAGTCCTGATGCTGAGAAAGATAGAGGGCAGAAGGAGAAGAGGGCATCAGAGGATGAGATGGCTGGATGGCATCGCTGATGCAATGAACATGAACTTGGGCAAACTCTGGGAGACAGAGAGGGACAGGGAGGCCTGGCCTGCTGCAGTCCATGTAGTTGCAGAGTTGGACATGACTGCGTGATTGAACAATAACAACAACCAGAAATTCTGCTGTGGGATGATGGTGTGTCTGAGGACTAATATTTTATTAACAGTTCAATTCAGTCCCTCAATCATGTCCAACTCCTTGTGACCCCATGGACTGCAGCATGCCAGTCTTCTCTGTCCATCACCAGCTCCCAGAGTTTACTGAAACTCATGTCCATTGAGTCGGTGATGCCATCCAACCATCTCATCCTCTGTCATCCCCTTCTCCCATCTTCAATCTTTCCCAGCATCAGGGTCTTTTCAAATGAGTCAGTTCTTCACATCAGGTGGCCAAAGTATTGGAGTTTCAGCTTCAGCATCAGTCCTTCCAATGAGTACTCAATACTGATTTCCTTTAGGATAGACTGGTTTGATCTCATTGCAGTCCAAGGGACTCTCAAGAGTTTTCTCCAACACCACAGTTCAAAAGCATCAATTATTCGGTGCTCAGCTTTCTTTACAGTCCAATTCTCACATCCACACATGACTACTGGAAAAAACTGTAGCTTTGACTATATGGACCTTTGTCGGCAAAGTAATGTCTTTGCTTTTTAATATGCTGTCTAGGTTGGTCACAGCTTTTCTTCCAAAGAGCAAGCATCTTTTAATTTCATGACTGCAGTCACCATCTGTAGTGATTTTGGAGCCAAAGAAAATAAAATCTGTCACTGTTTCCATTGTTTCCCCATCTATTTTCTATGAAGTGATGGGACCAGATGCCATGATCTTCGTTCTCTGAATGTTGAGTTTTAAGCCAGCTTTTTCATTCTCCTCTTTCACTTTCATCAAGAAGCTTTTTAGTTCTTCACTTTCTGCCATAAGGGTGGTGTCATCTACATATCTGAGGTTATGATATTTCTCCCGGCAATCTTGATTTCAGCTTGTACTTGATCCAGCCTGGCATTTCACATGATGTACTCTGCATATAAGTTAAATAAGCAGGTTGACAATATACAGCCTTGACATACTCCTTTCCCAATTTGGAACCAGTCTGTTGTTCCATGTCTGGTTCTAACTGTTGTTTCTTGACTAGCACAAATATTTCTGGAGTCAAGTCAGGTGGTCTGGTATTCCTATCTCTTGACGAATTTTCCACAGTTTGTTGTGATGTATGTACACAGCCAAAAACTTTGGTGTAATCAATAAATCAGAGGTAGATGTTATCATTAACAGTTATTATGACTCTGTTGAACTCCCAGCTGCTATAATCTGAGGAGTATCACATTAGATGATTGATGATCAAGAAAAGCACCAGAAAATCAGAACGTGTTAAAAAACAACTGCAGACTAATAGGAGGATATCAAACGGTTAAAGAACCTACTGGAAGAGATCCCAAGAGTCAAACCTACAACTATTTGAGCAATAAAAATAAAGCAGTATTGAACCATAACTCAAAGTATAAAATAAATATCATTGAATCCACACTGATATAAATGATATTGACTTTACAAATAAATGTGGAAGAATGGACAACCCTCCCATGAGATGTATTTAAAATAATTTATGTAAATACTCTGTTCTCAGAAGTGGAGCAGTCTTTTTCATTCTTTAAGCCTAGATTGTACAGAGTGACTTCCTTTCAAAGAGAACAGTATCAAAAGAGGGGCAAAGGACTAACTTTACACTGGAAATCCTGACACACACTATCTTAAACAGGTGATCAAGGTCAAAGTGAACAGCGATAAGTCATGCTGATAGTATGTATCCTTGATATGATGTAATAACAATGGCACTTTATCTCTGGGGTCTTCCTCATATAACCCCAGTCTAATCATAAGAAAAACATTGGACAAATTTAAAGGGAGGGACATCCTACAACATACGTGATTGTGGTCTTCAAAAACTGTCAAACTCATCAAAAACAAGGAAAGTCTGAGAAACTGTCATTTTTAAGAGAAGCTTATGGAGACATAACCACCAAATGTAATGTGGTGTCTTTGGTAGGATCCTATAACAGGAAATAGACATTAGGGAAAACTATGGAAATCTGAATATAGTGTTGGCTTTGATAATGATACATCAACTTTATTTCATCATCAGGGAAGTTTGTTTGGGTATATGGGGAATTTCTGTACTATTTTTATAACTTTTCTAAATATCTAAAGCTATGCTAAAACATAAAGTGTACTTTTTTAAATTGAAAAGAACAAACAAGTGGTTGCCAGATGGAAGGGGAGTAGGAGAAGGTGAAAGAGGTGAAGGAGATTAAGAGAAACAAACTACCAGTTATAAAATAAAATAAGTAAGTCACAAGGATGTAATGTACAGTGCAGGGAATATATTCAGCTATAATAACTTTGCATGTGCATAATGTATAAAAATTTCAAATCATTGTGCTGTACACCTAAAACTAATATAATAAATCAACCATGCTTCAATTATTAAAAAGCTGATCCATGAAAGCATCTGTGGTATAAATAGGATAAAAAGCAGGGCACGCAATTACATGTCCAATATGCTAAAAGTCTGAAAATGGAAAAATATATGAGGAAAAAAAAGCATACATGAGGAAAGAAAACAACAAAAATTGTCTAATACCTGTGTTTAGGTAATATGACCATGGTGATTTCCCTTATATTTATCAGTTTGCCAATTTTCTCTAATGACATGTATTGATTTTATAATAAGAATGGAGAAGCAAGATGTTTCATGGATCAAAGAACTAAGAGGTGCACTTTTTTCTAGATGTAAGGATGTACAGAGCAGATACTTGGCACTGCTCCTTTGATAAAAAGTATTTAAAGGAACATACAATACTGGGAGAATCATCAAAATAAAAATCAAAGCCAAACTAAAATCAAAGCACAGTTATAGTGCCAGGTAATGCCTATATTTAATAGCTACCTCATAGCATAATTTTTAGTTTTTGTGATAGTTTCAGACTTACATAAAATTTCTATTTGAGAGTCTTCTTTAAACATGAATTATACCTGTATGGAAAGTGTCTGAACTCACCCTGTGTACTATATTAAATGACAGAGATTACGAGTTTCTGAAGCAAAAACATGATCTTTCTGTATATGGTAACATTATACTTATATACAGGTATAAGTACAAAATACAGTTTATTTTACAATACATGTTCACATTCCTTATTTCCACTGCAATGCAACTGTATACATGTGCATGGAAATTGTAAATGACACTCAGTAATCATAGCTAATATATTTATAGTTTTGATTGCCACACTATCCTTGATAGTAACCTATATATGTTATTTATTAAAAATGATAAATAAACAGTATGGGAAAAGAAATCTTGGAAGCATAATATTCCTTACCATGGAGGTCCATTATAAGGTAGATAGATGCTCATCACAAACTGTATGAAATCATGTGGTTTACATAAATATAAGAATGTATTCCTGAAGTACTGTACCGTGAATATCAGAAAGTTAACATAGGTCATCAGTGAACACGATGTTTTTAAATTGCTAAAATAAATTGATGACTAAAAAGATATGTATATAGCCAAGGCATGAATCGAATCATATTTAGACTTAATGTTGAATGAGAACTACCTAATTCATCTTTACTAGTTTTTATACCTTTTACAAGTATCTTGAATATTCAAAATATCCACTCGAAAATTTACCCTATGCTTTAGAAGCTCATGTGTGTTTTTAAATAAAACGTGTGATTATCTCCATTAAAACCACTCAACATAATTATTTTAAATGTGATTTTTTTTCCTGGCCAAATTCATTTTATCAGTGTATTGCCTTAATAATGTAATAATGGGCTCCATCCTTGCTGCAATCAACAAGACGGTGTGGTGTGCTCTTTTTAATCAAAGATGTCACAAATAAGAAAATTAGATATTGAGTAAGAAAATGGATTGTTTTCATTATAAAGCTAGTGTTGGCACTAATTAGATTGTGTATACACAACTGCATATCAAAGCATAGAAATACACATCATAAAACTCAAAGGTAACTGGCTGAGTCTTTTGTCTCTTTTTCAGGGGTCCAACTATGGCCTTTGTAGGGGATGTTCCTGAATTTGCGGCATACCATTGATGGCCAAATCAGTGCCTGTATTGAAAGCAGGTGCTGAGATGCCATAAACTGCTTCACCAGCCAGAGATGACAACCTCTTAAAGGAACTGAAAGCTTTAATTGAAACAGTTCTGTTTACTTGCAGGAAGCAAGATTTCTTGCTTGAAAAGACTAATCAATTCTTTCATCTGATAGGAAATTTAATTGCAGACAACATCCAGAGGTGAAAATATTGTTCAGCCAGCTGCTTCTCTTGCCATTCTGTCATATTAATTGGGATTGTCCTAATATTTTCATTGTTGAATTCACTTGACAGAATCACTAAATTACATTAAAGCTGTTTAAGCATGAATTCTGTGAGAGGCAATCTTTTAAAATTTGAGCAGTATGTAGAAAGCATGAAACTG
The DNA here is from genome assembly GCF_023091745.1 of Budorcas taxicolor. Lineage (NCBI taxonomy): Eukaryota > Metazoa > Chordata > Mammalia > Artiodactyla > Bovidae > Budorcas > Budorcas taxicolor. Next base: position 27,025,323 of record NC_068931.1, read on the forward strand.
ATGTCTTAGGATAATTGCACAATTCTTTAACAATACAATATAGCGTCCACTTCCGTTTACCAGTGAGGTGTGACACTCACCTCACACTCATATCAGTAATGTGGATAATTTGCTTTGAAGGAACTATTTACTCAGAAGTTGACATGGAATGTTTATTAATCATTTTCTGCTATATTTTCTTGTCTCCCATGAGAAGAGGTGTTGGTATATTTACTTCTTTTGTATATGCCCAATTGTTACATTAATAGCAGAATGTAAAGAAAAAACAATATTGAAGAAAAAAGCCTTTATAACTTGTACACTCATCTCATCACTCAGTTAGGCCCTGCTTCTGGGACCATAAGCTGTCTGAATCCTTTCCCAGTCAGGCGGCCATAATATTGTGTGTGCGGTGCTGTGCTCAGTTGTGTCTGACTCTGTGTAACCCCATGGACTGTAGCCTGCCAGGCTCCTCTGTCCGTGGCATTCTCCAGGCAAGAATACTGGAGCAGGTTTCTTACTCCAGGGAATCTTCCTGAGCCAGGGATCAAACCATTGACTCTTGCATCTCCTGTACTGGCTGGCCCCTGCCATGCTCTTTAACTCTACCTAAGGACAACTGGACAATATTCTTCCATTGACTAACGTCCAAGTGTGTTGTGCTCTGTTGTTTACATTCTATCTACACACTCAAAAGAGAAACTTGGAGTCAGAGGAAAGTCTTTGTGCTTCTGATATAAAGCTCTACATCATAACTTCTGAAATATTTTTTAAACATCCCTTGCTTTATTCTGTTTTGTTCCAAGGCAGGTTATGTCATGTAGAGACTATGCCACCAGCCTTCCTAGCTTCTTCACACTGCTATTGTGCTGCTGCTGCTGCTGCTGCTGCTGCTAAGTCGCGTCAGTCGTGTCCGACTCTGTGTGACCCTGGAGACGGCAGCCCACTAAGCTCCTCCGACCCTGGGATTTTCCAGGCAAGAACACTGGAGTGGGTTGCCATTTCCTTCTCCAATGCATGAAAGTGAAAAATGAAAGTGAAGTTGTTCAGTCGTGTCTGACTCTTCGCGACCCTGTGGACTGCAGCCTACCAGGCTCCTCCGTCCATGGGATTTTCCACGCAAGAGTACTGGAGTGGGTTGCCAGTGCCTTCTCCGCTGCTATTGTGACCTATTTAAATTTATTATCTGCATTTTAGCACCATTTTGAAACTCCATAGCTAATTCCCATAGTGTCTATAGGTATCATCCAAGCTCTCCAGCATGGCTTACAACAACCTTTATCCTCTGACTCACAGCCTGCCTTCACCCTATAGTTCTCCCTACCAAGCACTTCACTTAGTATCTGAAGAAACACCAACCTCTAGCTTAATTTCATTCTTCCTCCACATTCTCCAATCTGCTGGAAATGCCCCACATTCCTATTCCAAATTTTAGGTATTCACCCTTACGCTTCCAGGTATTCTTCTTGAGACAACTGAACTGACCTGCTTACTTTTTCTGTGTTGTAGTGCATCTGTTTTCCTCTATCATGGCCCTTATTACAGGACATCAAAGTTCACTCGCTTTTTTTTTTGTTTTAATGAGGCCTAGATATCTTCATCTTTGTAGTCCTAGTACTTAGCATGGCACCTAACTCACACCTGGCGCTCATTAAATGCTCAGGGATGGTTGAATACATTTAAGTTGTAGAATAATTTTTTGATCTACGCCTTCTGGTTCAAATCCATTTTTTTCCAGAATGACCAAGTAAACTGCTCTTAATTAATCATAAACTTTTCCCAAATTTTTAAAAACTTTAATTGTAGTCAGGAATGTCCATTCTGGCTACTTATTTAAGAACGATGATGTCAGAGATACCTTAGGCAGGAAAAAGACAGACACAGACATACGGCTGCTCTTGCTGAAGCACCGGTGTTCTTGCTGCCCAAAGGCCTGAAATCAGCTGTTGAAAACCCAGGTGCCTCTGCCACTGAGGTTCCCCAAAGATTTGATCTCCTCATCTCACACTGCTCACAGTTCCATGATTGGTGGAACACAAAGGGACATGGATAATTTCAGTCTGAAACAGGCCGTTTTTATCTTGTCAGCCTTTCCATTACATGAAGTCGTGTTAGAAGATGGAGAGTGTTGTATGAGCTACCTTACAACACCTGCCACCCACTCAAGTGTATAAATAAAAAAATTAACTTTTTATAGCTAACAGAAATTAACCTATCAACAGCTTACACTGGTTTTGTCTGGAATCTTGGGTGCTAGAAATAACAATTCTGTAAACTGTAGTGCAATGCCTTTATAAAGTTTTCTGACAGCCTATATTGTTAGCTTCCAAGAACACCTAAAAACCACATCTGTACCCACTTTCCCATCCCTTATTTATTATTATTCCATCCACAGAATTAGGAAATGTTGAGGTAGACCGGTAGAGTACAGGAACATAACTGCACCCCAAATGGGGCTCCAAAGCTTTAGGAATTTTTGCTAAATGAGTCTGATTCACTCTCAGCTCCTTCCCATGCCCAAGAGGAAGATTTCTTCCCTTCTGCGAAGTTCAGAGAGAAGTCATCTTTTGGGATATTGTCACTTAGGAGAGTCATTCATTCCTCTCTCAAATCCTGTGGTTAAATGGCACAGGGCTGCCAAGGTCATGAGTGGATTCCTGGCTCCTTAGAGTTGGATACTGGGAGTAGGTGAGGATGGTAGTAACACTTAGCCAGAAACACTTGGGACTTCTCTGCTAGTCCAGTGGTTAAGAATCTCCATTGCAATGTAGGGGGCACATGTTTGATCCCTGGTGGGGGAACTAAGATCCCACATGCTGCAGAGTAACTAAGCCTGTGGATCTCAATGAAAGATTCTGCATGGTGCAACGAAGATTCTGGATGCTGCAGCTAAGACCTGACACAGTCAAATACATAAATAGATAAATTTTTTTGAAAGAAAGAAACACTGCTTCCTTTCCAAATTTCTGATCTTCTGGAGGTTTTCCCAGCACTCATTTCCCCCTTAATATTATAAAGAGACAGAGGTCTTTCAACAAAAGGGAGATTACTTAAACTTGCTGTTAGCTTAGGGAAACAGAGCTATCCACAAGGCCTCTAGTGCATGCGTAAGGAAAACCCCACCACAATAAAGATTGCTACTGTCAGGAGTGGTCTTCTGCAGAGATTTTTCTTGTAAGAGATGATTAAACCACTGTAGGTGGTTGGACAACGATGAGTCTCTTAGTGGTCAGGATTCTGCTCCTGTGACCAAAGAGTACTATTTATTGTTATTAACAAAGTTTATATACAGGCTTTCTTAGTCCAGCTGCTCTTTGCAATGCAGAAAAGCGGGGAAACTAATCAAAAGAGAATAGCTTCAATTTGTTGGTGAACTTGAAAGTATGCCTGCACTGGTCCTTTATGCATGGAGTTCTCCTAGGAAGCTTAGGGATTATGCTAGAGTTCCTACCTAAATGCGCCTTACCATAAGTCACACTCAGGTGCTTGTGAACTCAGATAGTAGTTATTGTCTGTGGACTTCCTTGGCTAATTGATCATATATAATCTTCTGATATCTGTTTTGTTGTCTTGAATTTTTATCTAAATATTACAATATTAACATATTTTAATTTTCACCTGTTTGTCTATCTTATCTTTCTTACCGGATTTTGATTTTAAAAGAACAGGGACAGAATCCTTTTTATTATTTTTTCTTTTTTTTTGCATCCCCATTCTGCTTGGTCCAATTCTCTGGAATTGGGTATGAATTCAATAAGCATTTAGCAATAAGCCTTTTATACAGTGTGTATTGCTTCCAAGCTATTAGATTGAATCACAATGTGGCAGAAAATGTTATATTTCCCTGGGTGCCTTTAAGACTCTAGTCCTGGTTTCATCTTTCTCTTCAGCTTCTTTAATTTCCCTGCAAGACAAGTACTCTTGTTTATGGGTACTGCAACACTGGAATATTATATACTAAACTGTCACCACTGGCCATTTCTGGTTGGACTGTTCATGGATAGCTTCAACTGCTTTATACTTTTCTATGTTTCCTCAAATTATTACACATCATTTTTGAAGTTATAAAAATATTTTATATTTATTTTTAAATAAATAAATGATGATCATAACTATTCTAATTGTTTTACAAAGGGATGAATCAATTTAACCTCTATGCTGAATGGATATTAGATTCACTGTTTTATTTAACTTTACATTTGTCTTTTCTATGTCTTTTTGATGCTCCTTTTAGAATGGTTACGGAATTTGGCAATATAAGGTAATATATCACTCAGTTTCTTTAGACATTAAACTAATGAAATTTGGCTCATTTCTCCCTCATTGAAAATATTTACAAAATTCTTTTCACTATTTGGTAAGGATTATATATAAATTCAAAGACAACATGACTGATACAGTTGCAATCTTTATATTTTATATAAATATAAATATGACTGATTTAATAGTTCTCATTCATTCCAGTTTAATAAAAAGAAAATAGTTTATGGAATAGTAAAGGGAATATAATCTTACTTTTTCACCAGCCTCCTTCCCTAAGTCTTTGTACAAGTTGTACAGCTCGTTAATTTTGAATGTTTCCTGAATAAGGAATGGTGAAAGATAAGCACAGATGGCATCTCTAGCCTTGAGGAGCTTACAGACAAGATATATCCATGAAATATTTGGAAGAAAATGTCATGCTTGTATGGCATAAGGTTATATTATCAGGATAAACTATACAATATAAGAACATTTAAGAAGAGAAATCACAGAAAAGAGAAAAAAAATAAACAGGAACAGAGATTTCTTTAAGGAGACATGATCAATTTATTGCTGAAGTCTCTGTAGGGCTTTAATTGGTTAGAAAGGGGGCAAGCAGACAGCAATCCAGGCAGGCAAAACAATTCATTTTTTCACCAAAATCTACTGATTCTTTTCTAGTACTCTCATTTCTCTGTTTATCTTTTCTTCCCCTTACTTTAACAATGAGTTGCCTCTGAATTTATTAAAAACAGTCTGAATTATTTCTATCAATCAATAAATATTTTCTTTCCATAAGAATATTTATATATATATATATATTTAAATTTACTTAATCTTTCTGTCTGGAGAAGGAAATGGCAACCCACTCCAGTACTCTTGCCTGGAAAAATCCCATGGACAGAGAAGCCTGGTAGACTACAGTCCATGGGATGGCAAAGAGTCAAACACGACTGAGCAACTTCACCCTTCACCCTAATCTTTCTGTAATCTTACTGGTCTAAGAAGAGCTGTTTCTCTCTCCCAGAGTTAATATCTATGGGACACTTTAAATCCTGTTTTTTGGCTGTTTTATTTGTTAGAAATGAAACCATTTCTTCCTATATGCTAGCAGTTCTCTCTCCCTGAGTTTCTCCATGTGTTCTCCATGATAACACTAGTGACATCTCTCTGTATATTTACACACACACACACACACACACACACACACACACACACACTCACACACAAATCTTATCTCCTAGTGTTTTGGCTTCTTCAGGATCAATGTATATTTAATTTATCCTTTCAATCTCAGTAATTTTGCTCATGACATCCAATATGTAAATCTTTTGTTAAGTACATGAAAAGCTGTGCACTTGCTTTTCTTTTTGTCAAATGTTTTATCTCTTGGCAATGGATGCAAATTGCCATATGCAACTTTTTCTCTTACACATGGAGAAACTGAGATGCAGAACCATTGTGCTTAAGATAAAGCAGCTAGTAAGTGATCACACAAGGATTCAAATTCATATTTGCCCCCTAAGTCTGTAGTCATTTAAAATCATTATTTAGACATCCTCCTGTCTTTGACATTTAATCTCAGTTCCTGACATCTGTTGAACAACAAATGTACTATCCCATTGGCCACTTGCTATCCCAACCTAGTTTAATCATGTGCCTCCAGGGTGTATAAAGTTAAGTTTCTCAGTTGTGTCTGATTCTTTGCAATCCCAAGGATTGTAGCTTACCAGGCTCCTCCATCCATGGAATTTTCCAAGCAAGAGTACTGGAGTGGGTTGCCATTTCCTTCTCCAGGGGATATTCCTGAGCCAGGGATTGAACCTGGATTTCCCATGTTGCAGGCAGACGCTTAACCCTCTGAGCCATCAGGGAAGCCCTCAGGGTATATAATATAGATATTATTAACATAAAAGAGGACATTGTTCCAACTGCTCTAGGAGAGGCAGCTCTCATACCTACCATATATAATTTTTTCTTGAGATTTTATTGTTTATTCTTGGGATAACTTGGTTGTGAGTAATGATGCAATGAACATGGGAGTACAGAATATCTCTTTGAGATTTTCAGATTTTTTTAGATATATACCAAGGAAGTGAGGTTGCTGGATAATATGGTAGTTCTAATTTTAATTTTTTGAGGAATGTCCATTATGTTTTCCATAGCAGATCTACCATTTTACATCCCCACCAACAATGGGCAAGGGTTCTTATTCCTCTCACTAACACATGTTATATTAAAAAAAGAAAACAACAACAGCCATTCTAACAACATGAGAATTGCCTTTGTTCAGCATAATACTAGAAGTTCTAGCCAGTGCAGTTAGGCCAGATAAAGAAATGAAAGACTTCCAAAAAGAAAGAAAGAATTAAAATTATCTCTGTTTGCAAATAATAAGATCTTATATTAGAAAAACCTAAAGTCAATACCAAAAAATGGTAGAACTAATAAATAGATTCAATAAAGGTGAAGGATAAAGAGTCAACATACAAATGTCAGTTGTGTTTCTCGAAGCTAAAAATAAATGATCCAAAAAGGAAATGAATAAAAAATGCCATTTACACTAAAATAAATCACTTAAGAATAAACTTAACCAAGGAGATGAAATACTGGTACACTGAAAACTATGATACATTGATGAAAGAAATTAAAGAAGACACAAATAAATGGAAGGACAGCCTATATTTGTGGATTGGAAGACCTAGTATTGTTAAAATGTTCATACTACCCAAAGCATTCTATGGATTCAATGTTATCTGCATCAAAATCCCAAATGGCATTCGTTCATTGTAGTAGAAGAAACACTCCTAAAATCCATGCACAACAACAAATGATCCAGAATATCCAAAGTGATTTTGAGAAAAAAGAAAAATGCTGGAGACGTCGAACTTCCTGGTTTCAAGATATATGACAAAGCTGCAGTAATTAAAGCAGTATGGTACTGATATAAAGACCAATAGAGCCGAATAAACATCTAAGAAATAAACTCACCCAAGGACAGTCAAGTGATCTTCAACAGGGGGTGTAGATTAACTTAAACCACCATGATCGAACCTTTCTCCTTCTTTAAATCCCTGTTACAATCCTTTCTGTCTGCTCCCTATTTCTGCCTGAAAAATATTCTAACATTTAGTCACACACTAAATGTCTCTGCTAAGAGAATGGTAACAAGTAGGAAGGGGTGGGTGATTAAGCTGGAAAGGTTCCACTTTGGCTACTTAGGAGAGAAAATAGTCAGATATTATGTTTAGCATGTTGTATCACATCACCCTAGGAAAAGTAAGGATAATGATGAAACCTCCAAGCAGCTTTGTATACTGTGAACATGAAAAAAAAAAAATGGAAAGAAAAAACCTCATTGACATTTGTTGAGCACTGTAGATATGCTAGAGCACTTAAGACCAAAACTCAATAACAACGAGTGCCAGTTAGGAAGCTGATTAGAGCACCAATTCATAAGAAGCACATAATGCCACTGAATAAATCAGAAATGATACCAAATTTACATCGATGAGTAACGCCTTACTATTGAAATGAATTCACTTTTTTCCTGCAGAAGGTAATGGCCTTAAGAATAACTTTGAAAAACAGACAAAGAAAAATATTTCTGACTGGCTATATTTTACTATATAGTTTTTGAGCCAATACTTAAAAGACAGCAGTCTGAAGGAGCTCTAAATTACTTCTCTGCCTGAGGTACTTATATCACTCTCTAGCCCTTTTTGAAAAAAATTATTTTAGGCTCAGAAATAAACAGAGTAATTTTGGTTCAGGCAGTTGGGGAATAAGGACAGTAGCTCTGCTATTAAACAAGTAATAATGATATCAAGACAGCAGAATTTGCGGTTAAATGGATATAGACAAAACATATAGAGAACAGATGAATAAAAGAATAAAGACATTAAACTGAGACTTAAATTATTATTTAAAAATAATTTAAGGATGTGATTTTAAAGAATAAGTCTTCAGCAAGTTTTATTGGAACTGTGGATCTTGAAATTTTTAAATAAAAAGTAATGATAGAGATTGATTAGCTCATTTGATTATTTTTGCTTGTTTTTAAGGGAATTCAAGGTCATTCAGCTCTTGATATCTTTGTAAAGTATCCTTTATGAAGATATATCATTGCTCTTTTGGCTTCTTTTTGTTTTACATGTCAGATTAAAATAAATATATGCACAGAGTTAAAAAACTCAACTGTTTTTCTAAGACTTGTAATGAACTCAGAAATCTGCTTTTCATATCTGCCCATCCACCATGCATTCCTTGTGATTTAAAAACATTCTTGTAATAGTTATCAATTATTTTCAAGTCTTGACATGATTGTAGCTTTGTTTCTCCTAAAATTAATAATTATCTAATGTGTTTCTATTGTTGTTTTCCTGTCTGTCTATTACTAACTTATCCCTAAACTTTCACCTAGAAATACTAAAACTCCTCTCAAAATGTCAGGAAATACAAACAGGTATCATTTTACATTTTTCTTAGAGATTAGGGAAGAGAAATTATGTTAATCACCCCAGTTTTTCACATCTTCCTGCCTCCATGCTCTTTGATATCTCTCTTCTAGTGACTCTGAATTTAGCCATATGAATTGGTTGCCTAGAGCCATGTCTTCTAGGAGAATAGCAAACATAGTACTAGGGACAGCTTGAAATGTGCTTCCTTTCAAGAGATTATTGCTTGCTGCTGCTGCTGCTAAGTCGCTTCAGTTTGACTCTCTGTGACCCCACAGACGGCAGCCCACTAGGCTCCCCTGTCCCTGGGATTCTCCAGGGAAGAACACTGGAGTGGGTTGCCATTTCCTTCTCCAATGCATGAAAGTGAAAAGTGAAAGTGAAGTCGCTTAGTCGTGTCCGACTCTTCGCGACCCCATGGACTGTAGCCTACCAGGCCCCTCGGGTCCATGGGATTTTCCAGGCAAGAATACTGGAGTGGGTCACCATGTCCTTCTCCATATTGCTTGCTAGTTTGCTATTAATATATGAAATAAATATAAAGGAGACCTGAGTTGTCCCACAAGACCAATATAGTGCCGTCTGCCCTCAGATAATCTATCAACACTAGCTGCTCACATCGTGAACAAGTCTAGCCAAGATAAGTCTGGCCCAGCGCAGATATGCAGACACTGCTCAGTTGGTCTATAAATATGTCAGTAATAATAAAAATTAAATAATTAAGTTTGGAAGTGGCCTTTGCTCAACAACATTCAATTGATATACAGAGATATTCTCATTAGAGCTTTTAGCTATGCCTCAGTCTTGATCAGAATTCTTTAAGCCTGCTGCACATTTATTATGCTGGGATGTCTTCTTAAAGTGAAAGTCACTCAGTTGTGTCTGACTCTTTGCAATCCCATGGTCTATGCAGTCCATGGGATTCTCCAGGCCAGCATACTGGAGTGGGTAGCCTATCCCTTCTCCAGCAGATCTTGCCTACCCAGGAATCGAAGCAGGGTCTCCTTCATTGCAGGTGGATTCTTTACCAACTGAGCTATCTATCAGGGAAGCCTGGGATGTCTCCTTGCTGCTGCTGCTGCTGCTAAGTCACTTCAGTCGTGTCCGACTCTGTGCGACCCCACAGACAGCATTCCACCAGGCTCCCCGTCCCTGGGATTCTCCAGGCAAGAACACTGGAGTGGGTTGCCATTTCCTTCTCCAGTGCATGAAAGTGAAAAGTGAAAGTGAAGTCGCTCAGTCATGTCCGACTCTTTGTGACCTTGTGGACTGCAGCCTACCGGGCTCCTCCGTCCATGGGATATTCCAGGCAAGAGTACTGGAGTGGCTTGCCATTGCCTTCTCCGGGGATGTCTCCTTACCATCCTGGTTATTCCCTTTGCCTGTCTTCTACTTTGGAGACTCTTTCTCTGGATTCCCAGTACATTTTGTCTTTTATTTTCTCCCTTATTTCAGTAGATCATCACCCCTCCCCCTGCTGTAGCATTTTAAGAAAGAATGAAAGTGTTAGTTGCTCAGTCATGTCCGAAACTTTGTCACCCCATGGACTACAGCCCACCAGGCTTCTCTGTCCATGGGATTCTCCAGACAAGAATACTGGAGTGGGTAGCCTTGCCCTTCCCCAGAGGATTTTCCCAACCCAGGGATGGATCCTGGGTCTCCTGCATTGCAGGCATTCTTTACCACTGTCTGAGCAATCAGGGAAGTCCAAGAAAGGATAATAGATGGCTATAAATTTTTAAGGAATTATCAAATCTGAAAATATTGTTTTTTGTCCTTAGAATCAATTCATACTTTGGTCAAACAGAAAGGTAAGTTAAAAATTATTTCTCAGAATTTTGATGATAGCTTTCTCCTGCTAATTTCTAATATTATTTTTAAGGAATGGTTTTACATTTTTGTAAGCTTTTCATCTCATATTTTTACTACAAAATTCAGAAATTTAAATTCCTTTAGAATGGATTGGTTGGATCTCCTTGCAGTCCAAGGGACTCTCAAGAGTCTTCTCCAACACCACAATTCAAAAGCATCAATTCTTCAGTGCTCAGCCTTCTTCACAGTCCAACTCTCACATCCATATATGACCACTGGAAAAACCGTAGCTTTGACTAGACAGACCTTTGTTGGCAAAGTAATGTCTCTGCTTTTGAATACACCATCTAGGTTGGTCATAACTTTTCTTCCAAGGAGTAAGCATCTTTTAATTTCCTGGCTGCAGTCACCATCTTCAGTGATTTTGGAGCCCCCCAAAATAAAGTCTGACACTGTTTCCACTCTTTCCCCATCTATTTCCCATGAAGTGATGAGACCAGATGCCATGATCTTCGTTTTCTGAATGTTGAGCTTTAAGCCAACTTTTTCACTCTCTGCTTTCACTTTCATCAAGAGGCTTTTTAGTTCCTCTTCACTTTCTGCCATAAGGGTGGTGTCATCTACATATCTGAGGTTATTGATATTTCTCCCAGCAATCTTGATTCCAGCCTGTGCTTCTTCCAGCTCAGTGTTTCTCATGATGTACTTTGCATTTAAGTTAAATAAGCAGGGTGACAATATACAGCCTTGACATACTCCTTTTCCTATTTGGAACCAGTCTGTTGTTAAATGTCCAGTTCTAACTGTTGCTTCCTGACCTGCATACAGATTTCTCAAGAGGCAGGACAGGTGGTCTGCTATTCCCATCTCTTGAAGAATTTTCCACAGTTTCTTGTGATCCACACAGTCAAAGGCTTTGGCATAGTCAAGAAAGCAGAAATAGATGTTTTTCTGGAACTCTTCTGCTTTTTCCATGATCCAGCGGATGTTGGCAATTTGATCTCTGGTTCCTCTGCCTTTTCTAAAACCAGCTTGAACATCTGGAAGTTCACGGTTCACGTATTGCTGAAACCTGGCTTGGAGAATTTTGAGCATTACCTTACTAGCATGTGAGATGAATGCAATTGTGCAGTTGTTTGAGCATTCTTTGGCATTGCCTTTCTTTAAGGTTGGAATGAAAACTGACCTTTTCCAGTCCTGTGGCCACTGCTGAGTTTTCCAAATTTGCTGGCATATTGAGTGCAGCACTTTGACAGCATCATCTTTCAGGATTTGAAATAGCTCAACTGGACTTCCATCACCTCTGCTAGCTTTGTTCATAATGATGCTTTCTAAGGCCCACTTGACTTCACATTCCAGGATGTCTGGCTCTAGATGAGTGATCACACCATCGTGATTATCTTGGTTGCTACTATCTAAAAAATGATGATTTTCAGATACAGTATATTATAAAAATATTTGTTTCTTTATTATTTTCCCTCATCTACATTCTCCCTCTAGAACCCCTTGTTCAAATATTAGACCTCTGAATTGATCCTATATTTTTCACCAGTTTTCCATTTTTGAATCTATTTTCTGGGAAAATTTACAACATTATGTTTTAGCCTCTTTAATGGATTTAAAAATATGTTTGCCATATAGTATTTAATTTCTAAGAGCTCTTCCTTGTTCTATGAGTATTTCTTTTAAAAAGTGTTCTGCTCCTAAAGGATTTTTTTTTTAATCTCTCTGTAGATACTAAATTGAAAAATTTTTTTAACCCTTACCTTCTATTGTCTTTTTCTTCTCTTGAGTCCTTTCAATTTGGTTTATTTTGTTAGGTTTCTATGTTTTATGTTAGAGGTACTCCTCAACTGTTTGATGATCTTTGAGTCTAATTTATATATTTATACCAACATACTGAAAGGGGATAGGAAAGTGAATATTTGAGTAGATCTTGCTGATTTGAGATTCCCTAAAGGTCACTGGGACAGTATCAGGCCCACAGCTGTTAGTATCTGTATGCTTCCTCTCCTGGGTTGGTTATTCTCCTCAAAGAAAACTCTTAAGTTTTGTGACTGGACTGTTTTTTTTTTTTTTATTAGTTTAGTTTATATTGGAGTATAATTGCTTTACAATGTTATGTTAGTTTCCACTGTGCAACAACGTGAATTAGCCATAAATATACATGTATCCATTCCATCTTGAACCTTCCTTCCACCGCACCCCCCATCCCATTTGTGACCAGACATTAAAAATCTGCTTTGGTGCTGAGCAAGATAGTGGGGTTGGGGGGTCTCCGGATTGAATACCCATACTTTCACTTGATCCCTTTGTGTCTCATAGAGCTCCACCCTCCCTCCAGCCTCCCTTATTACCACTGCCAGCTCTGGCAGTCTCACAGAAACATCTGACTTTTTCACAGATGGGAAAGGAGTAATTTTGTGATGGAAGGAACTCAAGAAGGGTACAATTGCTCCTTACAATGATGTGCAATCAATTATCTTGTTTCCTTTTGTCCTACTTTCTAAAGATTCCCTCCTGCCTCCATTACCCAGACTTCATCTGGTTCTGTGCAGGGAATCAGCCTGCCTAAGACTGGTCTTCCTCTTCCAGGCTCCTCTGACCTACTAGTCAGTTGCCTTTTCTGTCCATCTGCTTTTCATTGTCCAAATTATTGAAGACATATTACATCTCCCAATACCTTTTCCCCTTGTCTTTCTGGGTATATGCCGTTATTTTTTCACTACCATTTTTATAGGATTGGTGGAAGGGCCACACACATTCTTTATACTATATTTCATTTATTAAAACACTGGATTTATGACTTTAAACTTCAAAATACACACAAAATGCATCTAATTACAGTGTAACCTCTATTACTGTAGGTAAACAAAGTCAGACAAAATATGCTTTTAAATACTTCTTGAAAACAGTACTGATTACTAATATATAATAATTATTAACTGAAAGTGCAGAAAGATACTAAGTAATGAATATTGCTTTAAATGATGTGCTGTTATGAGTCATAGGAACTGTAAAATAAAAATTTCTCATGTTCTTAAAAAATATATATGTATACACACACATATATACATATATATATATAATTAATATGATTAATTTTAGGAACACAAATATTTTAAAAGCTTACCTGTTAAACAAGATCAGATTTTCCTGCTATGAAATAAATGTAATTTTTCTCTTCATGCATTTTTTTTTCTTCACAAATTTGAGAGTAGTAACTATTCTAACCTACTGTTATCTTTGTAAATAATGTTTTCTCAGAACCTAAGTTAATGAGGTAAGTCTTAGTGATCTACTCATTAAAGTTCTAAAAATAGATAGAGTGATAAATGTGGTGTCAGAATTTCTGGCAAGGGGAAAACCTGTATCTAACAGTGATCAATGCCCAGTTCTAACATCATGACACTGCATATTCATTTAATGAACCGCTTATCTGTTAATTACTACTCTTCCCTGGATTAAGCTGATTCTGCTTTCTGTGAAAAACCTGTGACAATATTGGACTTTTGCATATGATTATTTGTCTTTTCGGAATTTTGAGGGTAATGTGACATGGACTATGTTTTCCAAAGCTCTGAAGAGCTTCCATTATAATTTAAAGATAAAGGGAATAACCTTCTCAGTAAAAATTTACTATGAAGGATTATCTTAAGAAACAATTTTTTTGAAAGAATTCAGGGCCGGAAAATTGGCTCCAATGAATTCTGTCCTGCAGTGCCATCTGTTATGAGTTCCACTCATGTATTAAAATGCATGCTCCATCACCTACCTTTTAATTCTGGCTAAGCTGTGCATGTGAAGTAAAGTGTCTAGAGCCAGTGTGCTGTTGGTAATCAATTCATGTTGGTTTTCTTTCCACAGTCAAAAAAATATATAAAAAATATTCAGAAGTCCAAACAGAACTTTAAAAACAAAAGATTTAACTGAACTGAATCATAAATTAACATCATTCAGTATGTAATAAATTCAGTTCTTGATTCTGTTTTCCTACCAAGGAGTGGGCTTTTTCCCCTGAATTTTTATTATGTATCTGAATAATTGTTCTCATCAGTTAGCAGAGGGAATGGGTATGTGTCAAAATCTGCTGGTAATGCTTTCAACCTTTATTGTCTACACTAGATTCTTAGTGCCAGAGACTCTGATATATCAACTTCTCCTTCAAAAATTTACTGTTTCAGGCCTAATAAATCCAATTCTTATAAAGACTTTATGAAATCACACCAGGAATGTGAATTTCTATAGAATCATATTTGCTTTCAGTTATGTTTGGATAAATGACAAAGTTCTTTCCACTAATTTCATGATTTATGACAGCATGTAGCTTCCTAGTCTAAGTATTCAGGTACTCATTGGTGTATCTAGGTGTCATAGAAACTGCAAATTCTAAGCATATGTACCAGGGAAGGAAAAAAAAAATTCTTTAAAACCTGACATGCTTTAAAAAAAAAAGTGTCTGTTTCTAACATTCAGATGGTGTTAGAATGTTAAAATAAATTCACTCCATTTTATCATTGTTTAAATCATGAAATTTCTAAGTTAAATATAATTTACTTTTACTGCTGCTGTGCTACTACTATGAACAGTAAACACTGGAAAATATTTGAGTCATTACCATGTGTTAACTACTTTACCTGTATAATTTCATCTAACCTTTCCCACAATAAAGTTCTGCTTAAGAATTATCTAATACTGTACAACAGTTATGTTTCCAGCTTATTGAACTATGAAGGGTAAATCTAATCCTTACTCCTTATAAAAATCTTTTAAATGGTTGAGAACAATTATATGTCTTTTTTTTCAGATCCATATTTTTATTCTTTCTGAAATGGTAATTTGATTCTCCTTCCCACATTGGTAATTACCCTCTAGAAACAAATAATTAAAAATTATTGTGGTAAGTGCAATGAAAGGTCTGTAGAATGCACTTTCAGACACAATACAGACAAGTACTTAATCTATCATTGGAAAACTAGGGATAATTTCTTGGGATTGATAATGCCTGAGCTGACTGTTTTGTGTTAACTGATAGACAAGGAAAACAGGCCAGACATATCAAGCCTGTAAAGTAACATATACCAAGGGCCCCCCAAATAAAGCAGTTCAGTATATTTCAGAAACCATGTCTTATAATGTGATAGCATCATCAAATGTCAGCTAGAGAACAATGGATCATGGGACTGACAGGTAGCCAATAGTCACAAAATAGAGAACTTCAGAATATATCCATAGAAATAAAAATCTCTTGACTTTTTTTTTTTGTAGCTAAGGGAATTTGATAATTTGTCACTCGAGATGGCCAAGTTTATCTATTGTGTGGGGCATTTTAGAGAAAGTGGAATATAGGAAAAGACAACATGTAGGGTTCTTAACTAATAATCTAATATGAGTTTTCTTAAGATTAAATTGTGCCATTTTAATCTTTTTTTAACCTAAATTTATTGAATGCTTTCTTTATAGCAAGCAATATCCTAAATCTTAGGAGTACGAAGTTAAACAAAAATAAACACATTCACTATTCTCAAGGCTTTCAAGATAATGAAGCAGATGGCTTTTAACAAAGCATTACATAGATCAGGAATTGACAAACAATAGCTCTCATATCAAATCTAGACTTCGACTTTGTTATGGATTGAATTATGTCATGCTTAAAAGATATATTGTCTTAATCCCCAGTACACCAGTATGTGACTTTATTTGAAAGTAAGATCTCTATAGAAGTAATCATGTTAAAATTCAGTAATTATGATTCACTCTAATCCAATATGACTGGTGTCTTTATAAAAAAATAGAAATTTGGACATAGAGAGACTTGCAAAGTGGAAGGTGAAGTGAAAACACACAGGTAAGAAAGGCTATATGTCCAGAGTGATGTACCCGCAAGCCAAAGAATGTTGAGGCTTTCTGGGAAATGGAGGAACTAAAAGAAGCAAAAGAGTTATTTTTCCTGGAGGTGCCAGAGTGAGCATGGCCTTATTTACACCCTGATTTCAAACTTCCGGTCTCCGGAAACAGGAGACCACAAATTTCTATAGCTTCGAAGACACTTAATTTTTGGCACTTTAGGAAATAGCAACCCACTCCAGTACTCTTGCCTGGAAAATCCTATGGAGGGAGGAGCCTGGTAGGCTACAGTCCATGGGGTCGAAAAGGGTCAGACATGACTGAGTGACTTCACTTCACTTCACTTTTAGGGCAGCCCTAGGAACCTGCTACACATCTTTTTTTGTAAATTTCATTTTACTAGAAAACAGCCACATCTCTTTTTTAAAAACCTTAAGCAACAGCAGTGTTAAGTACTTGTGCCAGTGATACATGGGTGAGAAAACTTAAAATATTCATGAAATGACCTTTTACAGAAAATGTTTGCTGATGCTGGCCCAAACGAATGTTAACTATCAACTGAAGCACTAGGGTGAGAAATATGCCTATAAAAATGTGCAAAGAGGGAAGGGAGAATGAGATGCATTGGTCTCCCCTTTTGTCTTCCATGGTTTCAGGTACCTACAGTCAACCATGGCCCAAAAATATTATATGAAAAATTCCAGAATTAAAACAATTTGTAAGTTTTAAATTGTGCACTGTTCTGAGTAGGCTGATGAAATCTCGTATGGTCCTGCTCTGTCCACTCAGATGTGAATCCTCCCTTTGTCTGACGTGTCCTGTCTGTTAGTCCCTTAGCAGCTGCTTTGGTTACCAGAGTGACTCTTGTGGCATTGTAGTGCTTGTGTTCAAGTCACTTTCGTCTTACTTAATAATGAACCCAAAGCTCAAGAGTGGTGATGTTGGCAAAGAGCAGTGATAGGCCAAAGAAAAGCCAAAAAGTGCTTCTTTTAAGTGAAAGAGTGAGAGTTCTTCACTTAAGAAGAAAAAAAGTCTTGTGTTGAGGTTGCTAAAATTGAAGAAATAATAATATAATATAATATAATAATAATAATATAATCTGCTATCTGTGAAATTGGGAAGAAGGAAAAAGAAATTTGTGCTAGTTTTGTTGCCACATTCTCAAAATGCAAAATTTAAGGCCATGGCACATGATAAGTGCTCGGGGGAAGCAGAAAGAGCATTGTATTTGTGGGTGGAAGACTGGAACATAAAATGTATTCCACCCAATGACCAGAAAACATTGAGTCATACAGACTTCAGCAAGGGAGGCCAAATTTTCCAGGTAAGAACATGGGAGTGGGTAGCCATTCCCTTCTCCAGGGACCTTCCTGACTTAGGGATCGAACCCAGGTCTCCTGCATTACAGGCAGATTCTTTATTTTATTTTATTTTATTTTTAATTTTAAAATCTTTAATTCTTACATGTGTTCCCAAACATGAACCCCCCTCCCACCTCCCTCCCCATAACATCTCTGTGGGTCATCCCCATGCACCAGCCCCAAGCATGCTGTATCCTGCATCAGACATAGACTAGCGATTCAATTCTTACATGACAGTATACATGATAGAATGCCATTCTCCCATATCATCCCACCCTCTCCCTCTCCCTCTGAGTCCAAAAGTCCATTATACACAGCTGCGTCTTTTTTCCTGTCTTGCATACAGGGTCGTCATTGTACAGGCAGATTCTTTACCATCTGAGCCACCAGGGAAGACTCTGCAAGTAAGGGATAGTTATACAGATTCAGGAATAGGAATAGATTTGGATTGAAAAATATAATAATTCCTGTAGAAGTTGTCACAGATGAAGTTGCCTCATTTCTCGTACTATTGAAGTTGATTAAGGATAGAGATGATAATCACATAACTTTTATCACAGTATATTTTTATAATTGTGCTATTTTATGATTAGTTATTGTTGCTAACTTCTTACTATGCTGATTTATAAATTAGACTTCATCATCATAGGTATATATGCATAGGAGGGCTTCCCGGGTGGTGATAGTGATAAAGAACCTGCCTGTCAATGCAGGAGACGCAGGTTCAATCCCTGAGTTGGGAAGATGCCCTGGAGGAGGGAATTGATTCCCCTGGGGACAACTTCTATGAGACCTTCTGAAATGCATCTCAGAATGTTTTCTGTGGGTATCTAAATACTGACATCAGAGAAGGCCCTGGACAAGGACAGGGCCAGGGCTAGGTTTGTCAGACACACCAGTAGGAAGCTGACCAAGGCATATGCTGACCAGTCACTGCAGTGGAAGGTAAGAGGAGTAAGCGGTAGAGAGGTGCTAACAGCCATGATGTGTCCAAAGCAAAGTATCTGCAGATCTGTAGTTGGAGGGGATGTGGTACAACTAAGGCATGGTGAAGAGGGTTGGTGAGGTTGTTGTTGTTCAGTCGCTAAGTCACATTTGACCCTTTGTGACCTCATGGACTGCAGCATGCCAGGCTCCTCTGTCCTCTACTATCTCCTGGAATGTTAAGTGAACATGTTTGTTGCTCAGTCATGCCTGACTCTTTGCGACTCCATGGACTGTAGCCTGCCAGGCTTCTCTGCCCATGGAATTTTCCAGGCAAGAATACTGGAGTGGGCAGGCATTCCCTTCTCTAGGGAATCTTCCCGACCTAGGGATCGAACCTGGGTCTCCAGCATTGCAGGCAAATTCTTTACCATTTGAGCCACTGGAGAAGCCCCACTATCCCCCAGAGCTTGAACATGCTCAAATTCATGTTCATTGAGTCACTGATGCTATATAACAGCTACCAGAAAAAGCCATCGTTTTTCCAGTAGACATGTACAGATGTGAGAGTTGTACCATAAAGAAGGCTGAGTGCCGAAGAATTGATGCTTTCAAATTGTGGTGCTGGAGAAGACTCTTGAGAGTCTCTTGGAATTCAAGATCAAACCAGTCAATCCTAAAAGAAATCAGCCCTGATTATTCATTGGAAGGACTGATATTGAAGTGCCAATACTTTGGCTACCTGATGGGAAGAGCCAACTCATTGGAAAAGACCCTGATGCTGGGAAAGATTGAGGGAAGGAGGAGAAGGATGTGGCAGAGGATGAGATGGTTAGATAACATCATTCATGGACATGAATTTGAGAAAACTCCAGGAGATAGTAAAGGACAGGGAAGCCTGGTGTGCTGCAGTCCATAGGGTCACAAAGAGTTGAACACAACTTACCAACTGAACTACAACAAGACTGTAGTATAGACAGTAAGGTGGAGAGAAGTGTCTAATGTGACTAGAGGCAAAATGAGGCTGAAGAGTTAGGTAAGTCCTAGAGAATATGGTTTTTGTTCATCATATCAATAGCTTTGTTCTTTTTCTAAGTTCAATACCAAGCCACTGAAAGAGTAAGGAATCTGATAAGAGTCATCACTAAATTTTAAGACCACTGGCGCTCAGTAACACTGGCTGTAGGCAGCCTGCTATGGGGAATGGATTGGAAAAGTGGAAGAGTGAACAAAAGGGGATGCTTTAGGAAGTTGTCAAAGTGATGTTAGCTTGGTATACCATGGCAGGGATGGAGATGGAGAGAAATAGACATATTCAGAAGATATTTAGTAGGAAAAATGATAGTACTTGAAAATAGATTAGATTTTCAGGAAGTTGTAGCAAAGGAGGTGTCAAAAAAGGTAAACAAACATCCATCATGTGGAAATTGATGAATGTTGGTGCCAAGCATTGACAGACTATAGGAAGGACCAGATTTAATATAGAATTTTGAGATACCTTTCGAATATCTAAATCACTATGTCAGCTGGGCTGGCAAACATATAAATCTGGTCCTCAGAAGAATATTATTGGTTGGAAAGAGAAATTGGGAAGCTATCTGCATAAGAAAATGATTAAAGATGTGTTTGGGACTAGAATTGACTAGGGAGAGGATAGAATTAGAGAAGAAGAAGGGTTAGGGAAATTCTTGAGAAATACTTGAGGCCAGATAAAGATAAGTTTACAAAATAAATAAAAAAGAAGCAGATAGAAAAAGAGTAGGGAAGGAATACAAATCCAAGAAACATTTATGTGATAAAGACAGTAAATCTGGAAATTGATTAGAGCTGGGAGTGAACTCAAGAGAGAAAAGAATGACTCTCACTTTCTAGTTTGTGTGAGTCATAGTATGGATGCTGACTGAGCTGGAAAGAGGATGAGGTGAGTTTTAAACATTTGAAATTTGAAGGAGGCATTTTAGTACACATATCTAAAAATGCTATTCCTCAGATTAGCATTTACAAACATAACATTTTCAAATGTGCCCGGTGTTAGTCAAAACATTCTATTTATATTAATGCATTTAAATACCAAAACAGGTACTATACTATTGCCTCCCTCCATTTTGTATATGAGGAAACAGAGGCTCAGAGATGTTCAACAATCTGCTTAGAATCACACAGCTACTAAGTATTGGAGCCAGAATTTAAACTTAGAAAATCTGGCTGAAGTACATTCTCCCTTAATAATTATGTTAATTGATTTTATTATATAAATCAAAAGATAGAGTGGAAATACCACCTGGATATATAGATTTAGCAGTAGCCACTACAGGTTAGCATTAAAACTGTAAGAGGAGAGGAGGAAGCATGAATAGAATAAAAGATAGTAGGTGATAAAAAGAACCTTGGAAGAAAAAGCAATTTATAAAGATGGCAATTTTTTAAAGACATAGAATAGGAATTACAAGGAAAGCCAGAAGAATAAAGAATCACAGAAGCCAAAGATATAAAGAATGTTTAGAATGTGTTGACAAAATAGCAAATGCGATTAGCAATGTCTGGTAGAGTTAGGATAAATACATTATATATTCATAGGGAGAGGGAATCAGAACATCTCTGGTAATCTCAGAAGTGCTGCTTTGGGAGTATGGTAGTTGATAAAAGTTGAATTACTGGACTGAGTTGAGGAAAAGTAAGATGAAAGGGTGAAAATAGGAAAGGTGCTTACTTCTTTTAGACATTTGTATGAGGCGGCAAAAAGATTTTTCAGGAGTATAAAGAGGGCACATAGTTAACAGAGATGTTTTTTGAAAATAAAATAGATTTGGATATGTTTACAGGTTGCAAAAGGAATAGCTACAGAGGTATAGAACTGATGGAACAAAGCACTGGAAAGGAGAAAAGATAGGAGGTCTTGATATCAAAGGCATTAGTGAATGAATCATGTGATTATGAAGCAGGGTGCATTATTCTCTTACATTTTCAAGTAGGAGCAGGAATGAGGATGGTGACAATACATTTTGTTAATTATAAAGGAAAGAGTATTAGAGCGATAATTTAAGTTGTTTGCTAAAAGCAAGGTTCGTGGAATGAAATGACTTTAGAAGAGAGTGAATTTCTGGAATACCTGGAAGAAATGAAAAAGCAAGAATAATAAGAATATGTAAAATGATTGAATGGATCAGCTAAAATTGTAATTTAAACACATTGCAATTTTACTGGTGAGATATATATATACATATATATATATATATATATATATATAAAATCAGTTTAGTTCTAATCTAAGTACTAGCATTCAATAACTTGGCAATAGGTAGTGAAAAATGTGGGATTGTATTTGTTGATTCAGAGGACCAAAAAATTAAGTGTTGCTGCCTGGGTGTGAAAATAAATAAATAAATAACTAAAAAGTAAATAATTAAGTTGTAAGAGAATGCAAAGTATTGTTCAAAATAAACATGCAGAAACCTGTGATATTTCTATACATTAATAGCAAACTATCAGAAAGAGAAATTAAGAAAACAATTTTATTTACAACTGCATCAAAAAGAACAAAACACCTAGGAATAAACTTAACTGAGGAAGAAAGACCTCTACACTGAGAACTGTTTAAGACATTGATGGAAGAAACTGAAGAAGACATGCAAAATGGAAAGATATTATGTGTTCATGGATTGGAAGAATTCATATTGCTTAAATGTCCAAGGGCTTCCCTTGTGGCTCAGCTGGTAAAGAATCCGCCTGCAATGAAGGAGACCTGGGTTCAATCCCTGGGTTGGGAAGACCCTCTGGAGAAGGAAAAAGTCACTTTACCCACTCCAGTATTCTGGCCCGGAAAACTGGTCACAAAGAGCAGGATATGATACACCAGCAAATTTGGCAAATTCAGCAGTGGCCGTAGGACATTAGCATGGCTGACAGGAAAAGGTCAGTTTTCATTCTATTCCAAAGAAAGGCAATGCCAAAGACTGCTCAAACTACTGCACAATTACACTCATCTCACACGCTAGCAAAGTAATTCTCAAAATTCTCCAAGTTACGTTTCAACAGTACATGAACCGTGAACTTCCAGATGTTCAAGTTGGATTTAGAAAAGGCAGAGGAATAGAAAAAGCAAGAGAGTTCCAGAAAAACATTGACTTTTGCTTTATTGACTATGCCAAAGCCTTTGACTCTGTGGATCACAACAAACTATGAAAAAGTCTTCAAGAGATGGGAATACCAGATCACCTTACCAGCCTCCTGCAAAATTTGTATGCAGGTCAAGAAGCAACAGTTAGAACCAGACATGGAACAACAGACTGGTTCCAAACTGGGAAAGGAGTATGTCAAGGCTGTATTTTGTCATCATGTTTATTTAACTTATATGCAGAGTACATCATGTGAAATGCCAGGCTGGATGAAGCACAAGCTGGAATCAAGATTGCTGGGAGAAATATCAATAACCTCAGATATGCAGATGACACCACCCTTATGGCAGAAAGTGAAGAAGAATTAAAGAGCCTACTGATGAAAGTGATAGAGGAGAGTGAAAAGGCTGGGTTAAAATTCAGCATTCAAAATACTAAGATCAAGGCATCTGGTCCCTTCACTTCATGGCAAATAGATGGGGAAACAATGGAAACAGTGAAAGACTTTATTTTCTTTGGCTCCAAAATCACTGCAAATGATGACTGCAGTCATGACATTAAAAGATGATTGCTCCTTGGCAGAGACATTATCTTGCCGACAAAGATCCATCTAGTCAAAGCTATGGTTTTTCCAGTAGTCATGTATGGATGTGAGAGTTGGCTATAAAAAAAGCTGAGCACCAAAGAATTGCTGCTTTTGAACTGTGGTGTTGGAGAAGATTCTTGAGAGTCCCTTGGACTGCAAGGAGATCAAACCAGTCCATCCTACAGGAAATCAATCCTGAATATCCATTAGAAGGACTGATGCTGAAGCTGAAGCTTCAATACTTTGGCTACCTGATGTGAAGAACTGACTCACTGGAAAAGACCCTGATGCTGGGAAAGATTGAAGGCAGGAGGAGAAGGGGATGACATAGGATGAGATGGTTGGATGGCATCACTGACTTGATGGACATGAATTTGAGCAAGC
This sequence comes from Budorcas taxicolor, assembly GCF_023091745.1. Taxonomy (NCBI): domain Eukaryota; kingdom Metazoa; phylum Chordata; class Mammalia; order Artiodactyla; family Bovidae; genus Budorcas; species Budorcas taxicolor. The sequence goes on from NC_068931.1 coordinate 27,049,030, forward strand.
TCTAGGAGTTGGTAGTAGACAGGGAAGCTGGTCATGCTACAATCAAATGGGTCCCAAAGAGTTGGACATGACTGAGAGACTGAACTGAACTGAAAATGTCCAAAGTGCCCAAAATAATCTCTAGACTCAATACAATTCCTCTCAAAATTCCAGTGACATTATTTTTTTCACAGAACTGGGACAAATAATTCTAAAATGTATATGGAACCACAAAAGATCCTGAATATCCAAACAATCTTGAGAAAAAAGAACAAAGGTGGAGGTGTCAAGCTCCTTGATTTCAAACTACACTGCAAATTGATAATCCAAACAGTATGGTACTGGCACAAAAAATAGACATATAAATCAATGTATCAGGCGCATGGAAAGATGTTCAACATCATTGATTATCAGGAAAGTGTAAATCAAATTCACAGTGAGATACCACCTCACACCTGTTTGAATGGCTAACAGAGAATACAAGAAATAACAAATGGAGAAATGTCGAGAAAGGGGAACCCTTGTACACTGTAGTGGAACTATGAATTGGTACAGTCACTATGGAAGAGTATGGAGAGTCTTAAAAAAATTAAGACTAGAACTAAAATATTACCTTTTATGTCACAAGAAATAACCAACCATAAGACATCTATTATAATTCTGCTCAAGGAGATTGCCTCAATTCCAGTCACAGTAAGATTGTTCTGCAGATACATTTATACACTTTAAAGAGCCCAAACAAGGGGTAGAGAAGGCAAATGTCTGATTCTTAAACTTGGAATAAACCTGGATTATATTTATGTATTCAGTCTCTGGGGTAACCAAGAGAACTATGGGCAGATAATAAGCAGGTTACTGAAATTGCTCAGTACTAAGAATAGTATCTGATGATGATTAAAGTGTGTGAGCCATCAAAAATGACAACCTATCTTAACTTGAGTTGATGTTTTAGGTGAAGGTGAAAAGTTAATATGACACACAAGCATCTAATCGCTGTGCAAATGCACATTTCACATGAGTCTTGATTTAAATCACAGCTCTGCAGCCCTATAGCTGCTTGACCTTGGGTGAGCTAATTAACCCTAGGGATCTCAGGTTCTTCAGTTGATGAATAAGGAGAACAATGTCTATCTCAGCATTGTGGTCAGATTAGGAATAGCACATGTCTATCACATACAATATGCATAACACAATGATAACAATACATTTATTTGAGTTAGAAATAATAGTACAAATAACACTAGAATGTTGCCTTAAACACAGTACAGTAATGTTGCGCTTGTTGCTCAGTCATGTCTGACTCTTTGTGACCCCATGCACTGTTGCCAGCCAGGCTTCTCTATCCATGGGATTCTCCAAGCAAAATATTACAGTGGATTATTATTCCCTTCTCCAGGGGATCTTCCTGACCCAGGGACTGAACCCAGGTCTCCTGCATTGTTTGTTAGAAAATTCTTTTACCATCTGAGCCACCAGGGAAGCCCAGTACACATTCTAAGTGTATTCATTTCTGTTAGTTGCTAGATTAAGGTTTATTAGTTGACTAAATTCTGTCCACAAATTTAACGAGAAGGCAATGGCACCCCACTCCAGTACTCTTGCCTGGCAAATCCCATGGACAGAGGAGCCTGGTAGGCTGCAGTCCATGGCATCGCTAAGAGTCGGGCATGACTGAGCGACTTCACTTTCACTTTTCACTTTCATGTATTGGAGGAGGAAATGGCAACCCACTCCAGTGTTCTTGCCTGGAGAATCCCAGGGATGGGGGAGCCTGGTGGGCTGCCTTCTCTGGGGTCACACAGAGTTGGACATGACTGGAGCGCCTTAGCAGTAGCAGCACCTGAATCATTTCATGTCCATTAGTCCTCTAGGTCTTGAAATATTTTGGAATATTTTTTTTAAATTATGCTAAAATGTTCATAAAGGCAGAGTGCTAGCAATAAATGAGGAAATGTTGATAATCCTCCTTCCCTGGTGGGGATTAATCTGGGATGGTCCTGTAGTGTGGATGAAATGGTGCTCCTCACAGTGATGGTTTCCCCAGTCCCCTGCCTCCAGCTTGCTCTGGGTCAAGAACAAAGCCTGGCACCTTAAAATGGGTTAGGACTGCATCTGTCCTCAAAATTCTTTCATCCTTCTTCCAAAAGTCTCCTTCTAGGAGCCTAGTCCTCCTCTTTTTGACTCTCAATTCCAAAAGAGATCTGTTTCATCCCTAATGATTTACTCACAGGCAACTGCCCACTACAAAGGGTTCTCCCTTAGAAACTCACAGACACTTATTTTCCTTCCTTGAATATAGCTCTGTCAAATCCCAGACATTAAAATCAAAGATGCCTGCTCAACTTCTCTGAGAGAGGGATAATATTTTCTACTCTCAATTTTTCCCCTGATGTGTCTCCACATTTTAAGAATGAATGAAAGGAGTTATTTACTTGTAATATCTAGCTGAAGGGAGACAAGAATGACAAAGTCAAGTCTTTAGTGGAATACCATCGTTAACCGTGGTGGTCTCGCATTTAAGTTCCAAAATCCTAATTAAAGTTTCTTAAGTTTTCTCTCAAGTAGAAAATTTTGTTCCAAGATTGCTGAATGACAAATACAGATAGGCAAGAATGTATTGCTCTTTTAGTGTTCGTTTTCTTTATTTTCTGTTTCCATCTCCCTTATAATTTACCAGAGAATTGAAAAAATACAGGAAAAGGGTAGCTATCTTAGAACACTTCCCATAGCTTTGATTAACTTAATACTAGGACGGGAGAACTGTTCCAACAGAAGAGGGGAAAATCCAATCAGCTTTGTGCAATGGTGGGCTTCCTCAGGGCTCAGTTGTTAAAGAGCCCGCCTGCAGTGCTGCAGCCACAGGCGATGTGGACTCATTTGCTGGGTTGGGAAGATCCCCTGGAGGAGGAAATAGCAACCCACTCCAGTTTTCTTGCCTGAAAAATCTGATGGACAGAGGAGCCTGGCGGGCTACAGTCCAAAGGGTTGCAAAGAGTCAGACTCGACTAATACGCAGGTCCACACAGGCTTTGAGTAGACAATGAAGCTACTTCATGGAGTCTGGAAATGGAGATGATTCCCAAACCTGTTCTATCCTGGAATAGAATGTTCCAAGTTCTACCCATTCACTGAGTTTGTGTGTATTTTGAAGAAGGGAGGACAGTGCAAGTGCTGATTCTAATTAGAAAGGAAACTAAAAATCAAGACTTGATTAAATAACCATGCCTAGCCATTTAAAACAGAGGATTTTAACCAGAAGCCAATGAAAATACTTTAAGTAGTCTGTGGACCTACTAAAATTGGAATTGGAATTTAATGTTTGTACAGATATTCGGTTTTCTAGTGGAAGAGTCATAAAGTTTCCACTGGTTAAAATTTTCAGAATGAATGACGAGTGAAGGAAGGTCGAGGGAAGAGCAGGGCATAGGGGATGGTAGAGAAAAATCCTTGTGTGTGCCAAATAATCTGTGACCATGACCCTGATTTCAGGAACTCATAGCTCCTGAAATCACAGAGAGGTGAACAAGTAACAGTGGATCACCAGGACTAGTAATGGTTCTGAAGAAGTTGTTTCTGGATCTTTGAAGAGGATGGCTCGACTTGTCTGAGGTTTTTCAAAACTTGGAAAGGTGTGCACAAAGGAAAAAGAGAAAGAATTTCCATGGTACAATATGTTTACAGATTTCAAGGTATAAGAAGATGCAGGATACATTAAGAAAAAGATGCTAATGAACAACTGGTACATTTTACAAAGTAATAGGTCTTATTCTTTGAGAATGACTTTTTAAAGCAAAGCCAGATACATTTCTGCTCTGTCTTCAGATGGAGTTAAACTTCTAAATGATAGAAAAATACAAAAAGCCTCAAACTTAATCCCAAATAACTCAGATGCTGGAACCAGAGCAGGCTATATTCAATAAATATATTTTTGTAATTGTCTAAAATGGGTGATCACAATTAAAATTTTATCATGTTTTACAAGACAGACCTACCCCTTCAGTAACCAATACACTGATCTGGAACGAAGCTTGCTAAGAATTTCCCCGTATCAACAGACTATGGCTCAAAAGATAAAGAATCTGCCTGGTTTGATCCCTGGGTTGAGAAGATTCCCCTGGAGAAGGAACTGGCTATCTACTCTAGTCTTGTTGCCTGGAGAATTTAATCCCATGTACAGAGGAGCCTGGTGGGCTACAGTCCATAGGGTTGCAGAGTCGGACAGGACTGAGTGACTAACACTTTCATTCAGTTCACTTCAACTGAATAAGAATATTTCCTGTAATCTCCAGGTGAAATGATACAAACGCCCCATTTGTTATTATTATGATTATTAGTGATTTTGTAATGAAAAAATCAAGGCATCACAGAATTAAAATCTCAGCACAAGGATTAAAATGTTATTAAAAATTCAAAGAAAAGAACTGAGCAACCTATGCAGTATTAAAAATATTTTCCCTGGCTATTATAAACAGTGCTGCAATGAACATTGGGGTACACATGTCTCTTTCAATTGTGGTTTCCTCGGTGTGTATGCCCAGCAGTGGGATTGCTGGGTCAAAAGGCAGTTCTATTTCCAGTTCTTTAAGGAATCTCCACACTATTCTCCATAGTGGCTGTACTAGTTTGCATTCCCACCAACAGTGTAAGAGGGTCCCCTTTTCTCCACACCCTCTCCAGCATTTATTGCTTGTAAACTTTTGGATTGCAGCCATTCTGACTGGTGTGAATTGGTACCTCACTGTGGTCTTGATTTGCATTTCTCTGATAATGAGTGATGTTGAGCATCTTTTCATGTGTTTGTTAGCCATCTGTATGTCTTCTTTGAAGAAATGTCTATTTAGTTCTTTGGCCCATTTTTTGATCGGGTCGTTTATTTTTCTGGAATTGAGCTGCATAAGTTGCTTGTATATTTTTGAGATTAATTGTTTGTCACTTGCTTCATTTGCTATTATTTTCTCCCATTCTGAAGGCTATGTTTTTACCTTGCTTATAGTTTCCTTTGTTGTGCAGAAGCTTTTAACTCTAATTAGGTCCCATTTGTTTATTTTTGCTTTTATTTCCAGTATTCTGGGAGGTGGATCATAGAGAATCCTGCTGTGATTTATGTCGGAGAGTGTTTTGCCTATGTTCTCCTCTAGGAGTTTTATAGTTCCTGGTCTTACGTTTAGATCTTTAATCCATTTTGAGTTTATTTTTGTATATGGTGTTAGAAAGTGTTCTAGTTTAATTCTTTTACAAGTGGTTGACCAGTTTTCCCAGCACCGCTTGTTAAAGAGATTTTTTTTAATCCATTGTATATTCTTGCCTCCTTTGTCAAAGATAAGGTGTCCATAGGTGTGTGGATTTATCTCTGGGCTATTTTGTTCCATTGATCTATATTTCTGTCTTTGTGCCAGTACCATACTGTCTTGATGACTGTGGCTTTGTAGTATAGTCTGAAGTTAGGCAGGTTGCAATCTAGATGTCCATAAGCAGACAAATGGATAAGAAAGCTGTGGTACATATACACAATGAAGTATTACTCAGCCATTAAAAATAATACATTTGAATCAGTTCTAATTTGGTGGATGAAACTGGAGCTGATTATCCAGAGTGAAGTAAGCCAGAAAGAAAACACCAATACAGCATACTAACACATATATATGGAATTTAGAAAGATGGTAATGATAACCCTGTATGCGAGACAGCAAAAGAGACACAGATGTATAGAACAGACTTTTGGACTCTGTGGGAAAGGGAGAGGGTGGGATGATTTGGGAGAATGGCATTGAAACATGTATACTATCATGTAAGAAATGAATCGCCAGTCTAGGTTCGATGCAGGATACAGGATGCTTGGGGCTAGTGCACTGGGATGACCCAGAGAGATGGTATGGGGAGGGAGGTGGGAGGGGGGTTCAGGATTGGGAACTCATGTATACCCGTGGCAGATTCATGTTGATGTATGGCAAAACCAATACAGCATTGTAAAGTAAAATAAAGTAAAATTAAAAAAAAAAAAAGAAATCACGGTAAGGGAAAAACAGAAAGTGGAAGACGTGCTGAAAAGGTTATACAATTCTTTCTTCTTTCAAAATATCCAAAGTCATAGACTGTCTACTGAATTCTACTTTTCCCAGTTGCACTTTCAAAGTTAAAAAAAAAATAACTTAAGCTAAATGGAACCTGGGTATTCTACTGATGATCATAATTAAAAAATAAAATACAGAAAATATATAAAAAATATTTTCCCTCAATATTTTCCTATTTTTATTAGTCCTAAATTAACTTAGTTTAAATAGCATGCACAAATCCTTTACATTAATTGTGGCTACTAATCAATACTAATTATGTTTCAGTTTATGAATATTTTGTAAGTAAAACAAGATAACCTAGCATTGATTTTACTCTTCAAAACTCTTTCTTTGAAAAATCTTTTTTTTTTTCCTTGTAAGGTCTCATTTCTCTCCTTTGCAATAAGTCTTCAAATCTGTAAAAACGAAGTCAGTACTTTTGAATGGCTGACAAATGACTTGAGCTATGTAGTACGTAATCAGATACTGCCCATTTCATGGTTTTATTCTACAGAGAAATATTTTTTAAAATATATGTAATGATTCTCCATTTTAGATCATTTTTTTCAAATAAATGCAGAGATCTATTTGAAATAGAAACTGTGTTTGTATCTATATCTGAAAGTGTGGTGTGTTTGCAGAGACCAGTCATAACAAGAAATCAGAGAGCCAATTATAAATCATTTATTAAAACTCCATCAGTCAGAAGAGGTAATTTTTCTGCCAGTGGGGCTATCTAATTTTTCCACAAGTGGCTCACTTAATAAAGACTAAATAAACAAATGTTCTGAATAGATACATAAATTATTAAACATATTCTCAACAAGAAAAATGAATAAAGGATGCTAATATGCTTATAAATCGCCATAGTTCCCCTGGTGCCATGCATAAGTAATAAAGTAGATCAGGGGCACTTAGCATCTACCAAATTGGGATCATAGCTAGCAATTTCTCTCTAAATTTTCCCTGACTTTGAAAATGAGAATAATTAAGCAATGTAGAGAATTCTAGAAGCTAAGAAGCCATGAATAATAGATTTTAAGGAGAGATGAATAAAGAAGTTATGAGGAAAGGGAAACGACATAAAATGAGTCCAAGGGAGTTGAGGCTGCACTCATGCAGCTAAAGGGATACATCTAGCCCAATATTACTCAACCTAAGATTCTTTTAACTATACCATAATTCAAGACACTATTTTTAAAGCTTAATAATTACCTCTGAAAAATATTTAAAGTGTTACCTCAGATAGGTAAACCTTGAAACTCAATGGCTAACGCAAGAGCATTTGCACTCCCTCATGCAATTCAGGGGACTGAGGGATCCAAGTGGTTTAAAACTCTGTGAGCTTTTGCACAGCAAAGGAAACTAAAAACAAAACAAAAAGAGAACACTCAGAATGGGAGAAAATATTTGAAAACCAACAACTGTCAAAGGATACATCTCCAAAATACACAAACAGCTACTCATTCCAAAAAATGTCCAACTCTTTGGGACCCCATGGACTGTAGCCTACCAGGCTCATCTGTCCATAGGGTTTTGCAGGCAAGAATACTGTGGAAGATCTAAACAGACATTTCTCTGAAGAAGATATAGTGATGACCAAAAAGCACATGAAAAGATACTCAACATTACTAATTATTCAGTTCAGTTCAGTCGCTCAGTCGTGTCCAACTCTTTGCGACCCCATGAATCGCAGCACACCAGGCCTCCCTGTCCATCACCAACTCCCGGAGTTCACTCAGACTCACGTCCATCCAGTCAGTGATGCCATCCAGCCATCTCATCCTCGGTCGTCCCCTTCTCCTCCTGCCCCCAATCCCTCCCAGCATCAGAGTCTTTTCCAATGAGTCAACTCTTCGCATGAGGTGGCCAAAGTAGTGGAGTTTCAGCTTCAGCATCATTCCCTCCAAAGAAATCCCAGGGCTAATCTCCTTCAGAATGAACTGGTTGGATCTCCTTGCAGTCCATGGGACTCTCAAGTGCCTTTAACACCACACTTCAGAAGCATCAATTCTTCGGTGCTCAGCTTTCTTCATAGTCCAGCTCTCACATCCATACATGACCACTGGAAAAACCATAGCCTTGACTAGATGGACCTTAGTCGGCAAAGTAATGTCTTGGTTTTGGAATATGCTATCTAGGTTGGTCATAACTTTTCTTCCAACGAGTAAGCATCTTTTAATTTCATGGCTGCAGTCACCATCTGCAGTGATTTTGGAGCCCCCCAAAATAAAATCTGACAGTGTTTCCCCTGTTTCCCCATCTGTTTCCCATGAAGTGCTGGGACCAGATGCCATGATCTTCGTTTTCTGAATATTGAGCTTTAAGCCAACTTTTTCATTCTCCTCTTTCACTTTCATCAAGAGGCTTTTTAGTTCTTCACTTTCTGCCATAAGGGTGGTGTCATCTGCATGTCTGAGGTTATTGATATTTCTCCTGGCAATCTTGATTCCAGCTTGTGTTTCTTCCAGCCCAGCATTTCTCATGATGTACTCTGCATAGAAGTTAAATAAGCAGGGTGACAATATATAGCCCTGATGTACTCCTTTTCCTATTTGGAATCAGTCTGTTGTTCCATGTCCAGTTCTAACTGTTGCTTCCTGACCTGCATATAGGTTTCTCAAGGGGCAAGTCAGGTGGTCTGGTATTCCCATCTCTTTCAGAATTTTCCACAGTTTATTGTGATCCATTAATTATTAGGGAAGTGCAAATCAAAAGTTTAATGAGCTATCACCTCACACTTGTCAAAATGGCCATCATCAAAAAACTTCAAACAATAGATACTGGAGAGGGTATGGAGAAAAGGGAACCTCCCTACCCCATTGGTGGGAATGCAAATTGGCACACCTACTACTGTGGAGGGTCCTTAAAACACTAAAAATAGAATGAGCATATGACCCAGCAGTCCCACTAGTGGGCATGCTGCTGCTACTGCTGCTAAGTCGTTTCAGTCGTGTCCGACTCTGTGAGACCCCATAGACAGCAGCCCACCAGGCTCCTCTGTCCCTGGGATTCTCAAGGCAAGAACACTGGAGTGGGTTGCCATTTCCTTCTCCAATGCATGAAAGTGAAGAGTGAAAGTGAAGTCACTCGGTTGTGTCCGACTGTTAGCGACCCCATGGGCTGCAGCCTACCAGGCTCCTCCGTCCATGGGATTTTCCAGACAAAAGTACTGGAGTAGGGTGCCATTGCATATACTTGGAGAAAACCATAATTTGAAAAGGATATGCACCTCAATGTTCATTGTAGCACTATTTTTAATATCCAGGATAGGGAAGCAACTTAAATGCTCATCCACAGAAAAATGGATACTGATGTGGATCATATATACAATGTAATATTACTCAGCTATAAATAGAACAAAATTAATGCCATTTTCAGCAACATGGATGGATCTAGAGATTGTCATACTGAATGAATTTAAGTCAGACACAGAAATTCAGATATCATGATATTGCTTGTATGTGGAATATTAAAAAAGAGTAAAGATGAACTTATTTACAAAACAGAAATAGAGTCACAGATGTAGAAAACAAACTTATGGTTACCAGTGGATGAGGTGGTGAGGGATAAGTTGAGAGCTTGGGATTGCCATATATACGCTATTATATATGGAATTACCACTAGTGCCCCTTGGGAAGACCCATATGTAAAATAGATAACTAGTAAGGATTCTAACGAATACTACAGGGAACTCTATACTCACTACTCTGTAATGATGTATATGGGAGAAGAATCTAAAAAAAAAAAGTGGAGCTATATGTATGTACATATATTTTATATATATAACTTACTCATTTTGCTGTATACTTGAAAATAGCTCACCATTGTAAATCAGCTATACTCTGATAAAAATTAAAAACAAACAGATAAAACCTCTGTTAACTTCAGTGCATTCACTACATTCCTGATCACTCTCTAAAATAAGATAAGAACAAGAGAGAGAAAGAGCATTGGGTCATGTGGACTAAGACTAAAAAGAGGGTTTATCATGTCCACCCATATGGAACTGGCCAAAGCTCCGCTATGTGATCACTCCTAACTGCAAGAGAAGGTGGGAAAGGCAATCTGATGGTGTTTTCTTGGAAGGAAACAGAAATGAAGCTGGTGAGTAGCTATTCAGTATCGGCCATCCACATATGTGCAGGAAGAACTTTAAAAAGCGTGAAAGTTGTTAGGTCTTTTTAATGCCACAGTCTCTTAAGTCTCTTACTTCTCATACTTCAGTGAACAGACAAGTCATTTAGGTACCTTAGTAAATGCAAGTTATGGCTCAGTGGGTCTGAAATGTGGCCTGAGAGTCTACTTTCTAATAGGTTCCCAGAGGATGCTGACACTGCTCATCCATGGATCTCAGCAACAAAACAATCATTACATGAAAACAAATCTCTGAGTAATGACAAAAACATGGACTTGGTGGGATGAAGTTTACGCCCTATAGCCATCTAGTTGTTTCCCTTGGAATACATATTCCTTCTCTGTGCCCTGATTCAGCTAAGTAAAGTGACTTTAATAATACATAGTTCCTCCAATGCGCACAGAAATCTGGAGATTTATGACATAATATCTGCAAAATGCTGTGGCCTCCTTGGGGAAGAGGTATTAGAAATATACGAGGTGTTGCATTGTTATTAGCTTGTCATTGGCTGGAAGAAAAAAAATGTCCTATTGGGGAAGAATGTTGCATGTTCCTCTAAGTTGCTGAAAACCTGGGCAAAGAAGAGGAGCCCTTTTCCCCACATGGATTATTTTTGCCATTATTGTTTCCATTATTCCACTTTGACATTTTCTACTGAGGCATACAATAATCCAACCATAGCATGCATATAACCATACTAATAATCACAGAAATGTGGTGATTCATTCAGCATCATAACACACCTACTAATAGCAGAGTATTTAGGGATTGAAATACACACACGCACACACTTATTACTTGCTGTGGAAGCACAGGTGTTATGTGAGCAATAGGATATAAACATTCACAGAATCCCAGAAGACTATAGATCTTGCAAATTTTGTGAAGATTTCCCCTGATAGTTATACTTATTCTTTGTCTTTTTCTACCTTGAAACAAATATTCCTTTTCATCTTTTCTCTTTAACTGAAGACATGAAGCCAACATCAGAACTGGCTGATTCTTTGCATTATTTATTTATTCATGCATTTGGATTTTCACTCCTCCCCATCATCCCCAAACTCCCAGGAAGGCTCAGAATTAGCTGGAGCAAAAATTTAAGGAGGAAGAAAAAGAAAAAATGGGATACTGCAACCTTCACTTATCTTTCCAGTTTACAGATTATTTTTCCTTTTCTGTTGGGAAGGTGTTTTGTAGCACTTTCAAAAATATAAATCAAGAATTGTAATTAACGTACCCTATGGAAGCAGAAAAAGTAAAACATAGGTAAAAGTCAAAGACTTTAAGTATATTTTTACCATCAGTCTCGGTTAGTCTTTTCTAATGAGTTAAAAGGAATGCTAAGTGAAAGAAATGTCAAATATGGGATTTTGAATAATAATATTAATCATCTAATATTTTCTGTCTTGAAAACTTATGAAATAACTATTTTAAGGTTTAAATATTCTGCAATGTTGTCAGCATATAGCATTCATTTAAAATATAATTTTTATATTTTGAATGAACAGCTGGTTTTCTTAGTAGCATTATTTGAATTATTCAAGTAAATGGAAAATTTCTGAATATATACAAAATTACCTCCATCTCTTGGTAGTTAGACACTGGACCACAATTTATTGCCATAATAATACTAATACTACCATATATTACAATAAATCTGATTTTAGATATAATACAGTTCCGAAAGGTGGACTAGATCTAATTATACTGTTCCAATTTCACTGATGAGAAACAAAGATCATTTAGATGAAGTCCCTCAATATTAATTGCAGTACTGTTAGTAGAAGAGAAAAACTAACTTGATTTCCTGATTCTAAGTGCAAAATTACTCTTTAAAATTAGACTGATTAAATAAAATTAGATTTAATTTCCAGTTCCCTTTTTTAATTAGATGAGTGTTTATAAAGTAACATAGGTTCAGGATTTCCAAACAATCAGAAGATAATTGATGAAAAGTTAAAGATGTTCCTTTCCAAACTTCCCATCCAACCAAAATTGTGTTATGTGGTATGCGTTACTAACATTTTTTTTTGGCATGTACCTCCAGGAATTTCCTGTACATATACAGGCATATGTATGTGGTTAAATATCTTAATTTGTTTTCTAACCAAAAAGCCAGTGTAGACATAATAGGAATTATATCAGTTGTACTATTTAATGTGCCATGTTATTGACTAAAGTCCTGTTATTTTGAATTGGAGAGTTTATTTGGATTATTTTTAAAAGTTTAATTTTCCCTTATATATAAAAACAAGTTTAATTGTATAATTTTCATTACCCTGAGAAATCTGTATTATTATACCTATTAGATCATATATACACAAGTACACGTACATATTCCTTTTCCTATGTAGAAGCATCTCTCAGTTCAGCTTTTTAAAATCATGAAAACCACCAAGGTAGGTAAATTCCCTTAATCACTCTTCTCTCTTGTTATGCCTTGTTGCTGAAAAGTAGCAGATGCTGGGCTCATTGTCCAAATTACACCAGTAGCTGTACGTAGTGCTGTTTAGACACAGTCACAATGAATTCAAATTCCATCCAAATACATCCTAAAAATGTTGGTTTGACCCCTAATTAGTTGGTGCATGTCCATGAGCCACCTAGCAATGCAGTAGGGGCTGAAGAGTAGCATTATTCTATCTTAGTGAGCCTTTTTCCTACCTCCTCAGCAGACAGATGAGTCTCTTATCAGAAGGAGCAGATGGCAGCGTGAGTCTGTTTGAAATTGCAGACATGCACTTGGAGAACAGTTCCTAGAATTTTTTTTGTTGTTGTTAGAATGTATTACATAGGAGGACAATTGGTGTTAGAAGCCTAGGGAAAAACTTCTGAATTTTGGCTCAGAAATGTTTCCAGGGTTTAGCTTTAATAGTTTTGCTATGTTGGAATTGAAAATGAGACATATCATTGGCCCTTGGTGTTCTGAGATGTGGAACACTGGTCACCAGATTATCAGATAAATGATAATTCAGATTTAATAATTCCTGATATTTAAGCTAGTGGCCCCAGAATAACATAATGAATTATCTTAACGGTTTACAAGTGCTTTCATCCTCTGTGTCTCATTTAATTCTCAGGGCAAGTTGAATTTTTTAAAAGTCATCCTTCATAGATAAAGCAACTGTGGATCAAAGAGGCAAAATGGTTTATTCCAGGATGCATGCCTTACAAACAGCAAATCTGCAATTTAGTTTACTGGTCAAGATGCTCATAATAAGTGAAGTTCAAGAGGTGAGTGGCTCAACATTATGTGTCAATCATTGTGACAGATGCTTTATATTTATGAAGGCTTCTTTGTCAGAAAATTGCTGTAAGGAAGGAATTATCTCCATTGCATGTGTGAAATCACTGTGCATAACTGGCCCAAAGCTGCCCTTCTTGGAATGAGTAAATGTGCTTTGAACCTACATTTAGTTAACTCCAACTTTTGTGCACCCCTAGAGCTTCCCAAAGGACCAAAACTCTGACAATATCATGATTTAAACCCAGCGAGGCTTGAGTCAGACTGCTATAGAACTGCAGATAATAGACTCTGTTGTTTAAGCCACTAATTTTTTATGGTCATTTGTTACAGTGAAAAAGCTGGCTTATAACTCAACATTCATAAAACGAAGATCATGGCATCTGGTCCCATCATTTCATGGCAAATAGATGGGGAAACAATGGAAACAGTAACAGATTTTTTTCTTCCTTTGGCTCCAAAATCTCTGCATATGGTGACTGCAGCCATGAAATTAAAAGACACTTGCTCCTTGGTAGAAAAGCTATGACCAACCTAGACAGCATATTAAAAAACAGAGATGTTACATTGCTGACAAACGTCGGTCTGGTTAAAGCTATGGTTTTTCCAGTAGTCATGTATGGATGTGAGAGTTGGACCGTAAAGAAAGCTGAGCACCAAATAATTGATGCTTTTGAACTGTGGTGTTGGAGAAGACTCTTGAGAGTCTCTTGGACTGCAAGGAGATCCAACCAGTCCATCCTAAAGGAAATCAGTCCTCAATATTCATTGGAAGGACTGATGCTGAAGCTGAAGCTCCAACACTTTGGCCACCTGATGTGAAGAACTGACTCATTGGAAAAGTCCCTGATGCTGGGAATGATTAAAGGCAGGAGGAGAAGGGGATGACAGAGGATGAGATGGTTGGACTCAATGGACATGAATTTGAGCAAATGGGAGTTGGTGATGGACAGGAAAGCCTGGCGTGCTGCAGTCCATGGGGTCGCAAAGAGTTGGACATGACTGAGCAACTGAACTGAACTGTCACAGCAAAAATAGAAAACAAATACAGGAGTATGTGAATAACAACTGAGATGGGATAGATAAGATAGGTATATAAGTGCACAGCTAGGCATTTAATAAAGCTTCCATAAATGATAGCTATTATTTTAAATACTTTATTTTCTTTGGCTACTACAGTGTTTGGTAGGGCTTTCCAGGGGCACTAGTGGTAAAGAACACTCCTGCCAGTGCAGGAGACATAGGAGGTGTGGTTTTTATCTCGGGGTAGTGAAGATCCTCTGAAGGAGGGCATGACAACCCACTCCAGTATTTTTCCCTGGAGAATCCCCATGGACAGGGAATCTTGGTGGGCTACGGTTCATGGGCTTGCAAAGAGTCAGACATGACTGAAGCAACTTAGCACACCTGTATTGCTATGTTTTGTATTTTGGGAATTATCCTGCACCTTATTTCACGTGTCTTAGAAAGCAGTCCAGAAACGCACATGTGTTTTGCATAAAGAGACACATATATAGTTCATAGGTTTGAAAGCAGATACCTTTTTTGTTTTATTTAACTGTACATTAGGAAAATGTAGTTGTCTTTTAAATGTTAAAGGGAAGAAAGGCAAAACAAAACAAAGACAGACACAAAATAAAGTAAAAAAGTTCTACCAGGGATAGGAATGTGCAGAGAAAGAACAGTTTGTATTTAACATGCTAGAGATCACACTAAGACTAGTTCTATTAACGTTAGTTGTCATTTTATTTACTTACATTTTATTAACTTTGTTAGAAGTGGATTTTTAATTGCAGAGGCTTGCCCCCAGGAGTTAAAAATGGAGGCTTAAATAACAAAAGTGCTGTGCTTAAATAACAAAATAACAAAAATATCAGTTTTTCAGATTGGTATGACAAAATCTTCTTTTAGTATTCCTTTATTCCTTATGAATTATAAATCAAATATAAAAATTACTACACAAGTAGTATGTGGTGGCATGTGCTATGGATTTACCAATAAGCAGAGACAAAAGTTTCCATCCCTCTAGTGGAGAAGACAGAAAATAAGGAACATAAGGCAAATTTTACTTGTCTTAAGGCAATATAGACTTGAATGCATTTAAAATCCTAATTGTTAATGTTATAGTATCAAAGAGGTGATATTCAATGAGCTCTAGAGTGAAACAATGGCTTACTTCTCTGGCGTTATGTGGAAATAAAGCATTTCACATAAATGAAACTTCTTCCTATAAAAGTCATTATTTGTATGTTCTACATTTAAAATTTTTTGAGTTAAAGTTTTTAAATTGACACCAATTTTTGTGGACTTTGGAGCACAATATTCAAAGCATAATTTTAACATTTGGTGATTATTCTGGTCTGCTTTCATTACAAAATGAACTTGGAAGCTATTTAGCTATACTTGTCTGATGAGCTTTACAAAAATGGCCTCCAACTGTTAAGACTTTTTTACTGTATATTTATCAAAAATCTTTTTTCTCCCTCCTTTTTGGTTATTTTATGGCACCTAATCAGTATGCCTGATTTTTGCAGTTCCTTTGCTGCTATGCTTCAGTGAACTTATTTCTATCCTTGGATTCAAGATAATCATTTGCTGTTGTTCAGTCACTAAGTCATGTCGGACTCTTTGCAACCCCATGGACTGCAGCACGCCATGCTTCTCTGTCCTCTACTATCTCCCAGAGTTTGCTCAAAGTCATGTCTGTTGAGTCGGTGATGCCATCCAACCTATCTCACCCTGTGTTGTACCCTTCTTCTCTTGCCCTCTTTCCAAGCATCAAGGTTTCTTCCAATGAGTCAGCTACCTAGTTGATTTTGGTTTAAAATAAAGAGGCATAGGCCTTAAGTAAAAACTTTCCAAAAAGTAAAAGTTAGTGATCAATACATTTTGGTTCATAGATGTTTGCACTGTCAGAGAATCTGATAGCTTACTTCTGGGATCTGGGTTTCATTTGCTACTGCTTACATGACCATTGAAATGCGATAGTCATGCATGGATGTACTCTGATGACCCCTAAGATACAACTCTGCGTAACCATAGTTGCAGTAAGAAAGCCTACTTTAATCTTATTCAAGTTTTACTAGATATGTGAACGCTAGTATCTCTAGATCCAGAATCTGAAATATAATATTACTAAAGAAGCTCCTTAGCCAGTTTCCAGGATCTCCATGCTTTCCTCAATTTTTGTGGCTAAATGGTTTTATAGTCAGAATCTACTCTAGGCCCTTAAAATAAATTTTTATTCAAAAACATCCTGGTGTGAATATCCAAGAAAAGCCAGCCTTATCTAATTCTTGCCTTTGATCTTTTAATTTTTTTTTGACTGTGAACTTTATTTAATTTATTTTTTTGTTGATCTGAAATTTATTTATTTATTTATTTTTGAATTTAAATTTATTTATTTAATTCTGGCTTGGAGCCTGGAGCCTTTGCTCTTTTTAAAGTGAGAGTCCCCATTATAATTTGCACTCTTTGGAGATTATAAAGTTCTAGAAATAATATAAACAATTGTAGTAAACAACAGAAAGAAATGAATTGAGACCAAAAATAATGATGATTTTAAGGAAATTCCAAAGAATTCATGTCTTAGATTTCAGTGAATATGATTTTAGTCTATAATTGTATAATATAGCTAAAGGCATTTTATACATGATGTACAAGGAAATTAAGTGAATTTCCTAAAGTGATGTATTCAATATTAGGAATGGAGAGAATTAGGATATTAGGATATGAACTTAAGACTGATTCCTAGCCCAGACTTAAAAAAAAATACCGTGGTATATTGCTCTATTCCTGAGTAATTTTAGTAATATCAATAGCTTCAATATTTTTAGGTTCCTTTGAATCCTAAATATATTTAATCCAATTTAAGAGTTCAGAAGGCTGAAGCTGAGTGAATTTCACAGAAGAGCAACAGCTGAGCTGGGCATACCATCTAGATTTTCATATTTCAAAAATTTTGTGTAAGATGCTAAAAATAACAACCACCCTATTTATGTTATGGAAGTATTTGAGGATAGGCTGTGTGATCAGATTTTTGAAATAGGGAAAATATCCTTGTGAGATTTTATTATTTATTCTGTTTTAAGAGAAGAGGCTGAACTATAGATGGCTGCAGGGGTAAAGGTGGGGTCTTCTATCTGAACCTGAGCCAGCCCTGCTACACTTCAGTTATTTTGCATGAAATTACTAACTCTGCTCACCCAGCCACATGATCAAAGTGTGTTCCTAATTAACCAAAGACATGCTTTTGGCAGTGCGAACAATCTGACATACATAACTTAACTGCAGGACTCATACAGTATACTTTTGCTCTCTAGCCATCCACAACTCCTCTGATTAGTTTCTTTTCTGTTTCAGAGGATTGGCTTTTGGAACTTAATGGGTCTGGATAGGTAAGAATATCTTTTTCTCTGAGCTTTATTCCTGTTTGTTGAATAGTTTTAATCTAGAAACGTAGAGTAATGCCTCATTGTATATACAGAAAAGATAAGAATCTTAAATTTAGTATTTATCAGGCCCTCCTCCAGGGGATCTTTATGTCCCAGGGATTGAACCTACATCTTCTAAGTTTCCTGCATTGGCAAGCAGGTTCTTTACCACTTGAGCCACCTGGGAAGCCCATAAGACACTCAAGTGCCCTAAATTCTAGGTCCACCATCTCTGCCTTCTTTCCTTACTTCTCATATCTTTCTTTGGAAAAAATGTCTGTATATGTTTAGTGTAGCTCTTTCCTCCTTCCTTTTGAAAATAATTGCAGAGATGATGTGTCCTGGCCTGCTCCCGTGATGTGGGGGTCAGAAGGACAGGATATGTTCACACGCCATACTCTGCTGGGTAAATCTGTATAATTCAAGTGGTAAGCTATTTGACCAAAGGTTCAGCGCTTTGTCTCCAATAAGATGTAACAGTAATAAACATGGTACCATGATCTTCAGCTTTTGAGGAGATATGCCTTCTCTTTCCCTGTTTCTCTCTGTCTGCTCTCTCTTTCTCCACATTCTTTCTTTTCCTGTCTCTCTTTCTCTCCCTCTCCATCTGACTCCCATCACCCTCTTCTTTCTTTCAGATTTTTCTTTCTATCCCTGCCTCTCTCCTTTCCTTTCTGTCTCTCTCTTTTCTTCTCTCTCAATTATGAACCTGAAAAGGGTGATATTTATGAGTCGACCAAAAAAGTTCATTCAAAAACTCGAACATTTTTTCCAACCCAATATTAACTTTACATAACAATTATAATACCCAGAATATCTAATAACCAGTCAGTACCTTTATTAGAAAAGAAGCCAGAGTAGGGTTGAGCATATGCCTAAACAGTATATCTTGGCTGAATATAGACCCTCTAAAATGACAAGACAAACTTCGAAGTTTCCTGTGAACAGAAAAGAACCTATTTGTTCATTTAAACATAAGAAGCCTTCATTTTATAGAATTATTAACATCTCATTTTAATCAATATCTTTGAGCAATGATAGACATTTTTCCTAATCATACTGTGTTGTTTATAAATGGTATCCACCCATCTGTGAGCTTCATCATGTCCACCCACTCAGTAAGCATTTATTGATCACCTGCTCTATGCCAGATAGCGCTAATCTAGACCTTAGGGACACAGAGATGCACAAATCATAGTTCTTGTCTTCAGGAAACATGATAAAATGAGTTAAGTGGATCAAGTCTTATTTTTGTTAATAAGGACATTCAAATTTTCATTAGTTGTCTTATAACAATGCAAATACATTCCCAATTTAACAAGAACACATGAACAAATTCAGAAGTCTCATTTTAAAATTGATGTTACTTTAAAGAATAATGCTTGCTGTGTCAGAGCTTAAATTTTTCATTATTATGGAAAATGTGATGTATTTCTTCTATTGGTACAAGGCAAGTCTATTTTATCCAAAATGTATTCTTATTCTATAGTTCAAAAATTTCTTGACATAGAGATGTTTGTAATAGTATTTTGTAACTCTTATCTCTGTTTCATCTATAATTTCTGTCCCTTCTCCCTATGATTTTTATTTATTTACTGCTTTTTGGTGATCAGTCTCTTTTTTCATTCTCTTGCCTAGATTATGCATCTTTCCAAAGATCAGTGTTGTTGATAAACTGTTTTTATTGGCCTTTTTAATCATTTCTGGTCTTTTAAAATTAATTTTTCCACGTAGTTTATTTTTGTGCATGTTCCATGTAGACTCAAAATGTTTATGCACTGTATGACTTTTTGTGTAAGGAGTAGTTATATAGGTATGTGTATACACATATATATATATTCATAGATACACATACATACATAAATTTAAACTTATGAACTCTTATTTTTTCACCTTTCCAATATTTGCTTAGTTTTAATTTTTGATGAGGTCACTTCTTAAATAGTACATTGAAATGTCTAATTATAGTAGTTGATTTTTCTCCTCCCAGATAATCCTGTAAATTATTGCTTTAATATATAAACTATACTGTAAGTGCATATATTTGCAAATATCCTCTTGATATTTTTCCCAGTGCATATTATTTCTCTAATAACTTATGGTTCCTTCACCTTTTATTCTATTTTTCATAATATTGAAGTTGTTACTTTAGTGATTTTATTTGATTAATATTTATATTTTTAAGCTTTTCTTTTCGAATAGTTTTCTATCTTTTCTTTTAAATAGTTCTCTTTGGGGGCTGCTGCTAAGTCGCTTCAGTCGTGTCCAACTCTGTGCGACTCCATAGATGGCAGCCCACCAGGCTCCCCTGTCCCTGGGATTCTCCAGGCAAGAACACTGGGGTGGGTTGCCATTTCCTTCTCCAATACATGAAAGTGGAAAGTGAAAGTGAAAGTCAAGTCGCTCAGTCGCGACCCCATGGACTGCAGCCCACCAGGCTCCTCTGTCCATGGGATTTTCCAGGCAAGAGTACTGGATTGGGTTGCCATTGCCTTCTCCCTTTCTAAATCTTTCATACCTACTTTATGTGTCACTTTTTTCATTGTGTTTAATTTATTTACATTTGTAGTTATCACTTCAATTAATGAACTATATTATTAACAAATAATTTCTATATTAATACTATTTATATGCTTATTATATAAATATATACTTTAATTATATTGTCTCTGCTCCTATGTCAACATTCAGTTGACTACATTTTGAGGTTCCTTATTTGATTCCAGTTGTCTGGTACTTATTCTTTCACCAGTATCACAATGTTTTGATTACTGTTGGTTTATGATATGGCTTGAATTGGGTAATTCCAGTACAATGACTTTGTTTCTCTTTTTCAGTATGAGTTGCCTACACTGGGTCTTTGGTCTCCTCATGTAAGAGAATTAACTTGTCAATATCCACAAAATAATGTGCTTGGATTTTTATTGTGATTGCACTGAATCTATTATTCAGCTTAGGAAGAACTGACATCATGCCCCTATTGAAGCTTCTATCCATGAACATGGAATATCTCTCCATTTATCTTGTTCTTACTTGATATCTTTCATCAGAATTTTAGTTTTCTTCATATGGATCCTATACATATTTTGTTAGAATTATACTTAAGTATCTTGTTTGGAGAGTGCTAAGGTAAAGGTCTAAGGCAATCTATATGTATTTCTTGAATGAAGGAAGGAATGAAAGTCTAATCAAGGCCCTTTCTAGTAGAAGGTAATGAAGTAAAATATTTAGTATCTAATATATTATTGCTGCTTCCCAGATGGCTCAGATGGTAAAGTGTCTGTCTGTGATGCGGGAGATCTGGGTTTGATCCCTGGGTCAGAAAGATCCCCTGGAGAAGGAAATGGCAACCCACTCCAGTACTCTGAAAAGTCCATGGATGGAGGAGCCTGGTAGGCTGGAGTCCATGGGGTCCATGGGGACTGTATATTGTCACCCTGCTTATTTAACTTATATGCAGAGTACGCCATGAGAAATGCTGGGCTCGATGAAGCACAAGCTAGAATCAAGATTGCTGGGAGAAATATCAATAACCTCAGATATGCAGATAACACCACCCTATGGCAGAAAGTGAAGAGGAACTAGAGCCTCCTGATGAAAGTGAAAGGAGAGTGAAAAAGTTGGCTTAAAACTCAACATCAGAAAGCGAAGATCATGGCATCTGGCCCCATCACTTCATGGCAAATAGATGGGGGAATAGTGGAAACAGTGACAGAATTTATTTTTTTTGGGGGGGGGGGCTCCAAAATCACTGCAGATGGTGACTGCAGCCATGAAATTAAAAGACACTTACTCCTTGGATGAAAAGTTATGACCAATCTAGACAGCATATTAAAAAGCAGAGACATTACTTTGCCAACAAAGGTCCACCTAGTCAAAGGCTATCGTTTTTTCTGTAGTCATGTATGGATGTGAGAGCTGGACTGTGAAGAAAGCTGAGCGCCGAAGAATTGATGCTTCTGAACTGTGGTGTTGGAGAAGACTCTTGAGAGTCCCTTGGACTGCAAGGAGATCCAACCAGTCCATTCTGAAGGAGATCAGTCCTGAGTGTTCACTGGAAGGACTGATGCTGAAACTGAAACTCCAATACTTTGGCCACCTGATGCGAAGAACTGACTCATTGGAAAAGAGCCTGATGCTGGGAAGATTGAACGTGGAAGAAGGGGCAGACAGAAGATGAGATGGTTGGATGGCATCACTGACTCAATGGACATGAGTTTTAGTAAACCCTGAGAGTTGGTGATGGACAGGGAGGCCTGGCGTGCTGCTGTCCTTTGGGGTTGCAAAGAGTCAGACACGACTGGGTGACTGAACTGATCTGAATATATAATTTTTCCTAGAGGCCAAACATTTATTTTCCTATTTTATACTTTAAACAAGGGCTTTATTTAAAGGATATTTCTTTTTACCTTTATATCACAAATAGAAAATGGAATTTGGCAAGATCCATAACTTGTACTGGGCTTCACAGCAAATATGGGCTAGGCCTGATGTTTAAATTATGTTGTGTAATATCAAAATCTGTGTTATTTTTATTTTATAAGATACACATACATTACAGATAAAAGGCAAACTTGAGGAATATCTTAAATTGAAAATTGCATGTTTTTGCACTAATGCTAAACAGATGTTGAAAGACACAAAAGAATTGTTCTATATTCAGATGAACTATGAATTGGTTTAAACTGTGAACTCCTGTTTAAATTACTGAAAAATCTAAACATTTTATCTTATTAGTGTTAGAAAACTATCATAATTAGCACATAATTGGTAGAATTTCTTGAAAGTTTAGAGTGATTTGAAAGTACTTCTATGCTTTGTGTAGTTTAGATGTACTGCTAATTATTTAATAGAACAGAAATCAGTAATCTGTATCTCAATTAAGTGCAAATGTGAGTTGCTTTTTATTTACCCCATTTTTGCTACTGATGAGGATGAGGATTAAATTTGTTGCTGATAAAGGAATGTAAAATGTGTATAATGTTGAATAGAAATTCTACTTCTATAAGTAAAATCATCAATGTTTAATGAGAAGGAATGAATCAATATATAAGTACCATTTTTTGCTATTTCTTCTATTTCTCTTTTAATTTAAAATGCATCCTCATCACTAACTGTAAGAGGTTTGTTAAAAATAAAAGGTAAAAAATAATGTGATTTCTCTGTGGCTCAGGAATTTACATACTACATATGTTTGTATTAGATATAATACACATTTGTATGTATTAGCTATGATTATTTTCATTTACTCCTCAATTTGAAGGAGTTTTGTTGGTTTCTTGTTTGCTTAGTCTAGCTTAATGATGCCATATCATCTTTCTCTGTTTTAAAAGAGAAAAAAAGAGAAATAAAATATTTTTTTCTCCTGCAGTTTTATTATGGGAAAAGATGACATGGGGAGGATGTATAGCTCTGATAAAGTAAAAATATATATTTTCAAAGATATTTCCAACTGAAGCATTTTGGATGAACACCCCACACAGACTTTAGGGTGAGATTTATAGATAACGGCAAAGTCGAGGCTGTAATACTTATTTTCAGGAGGTTATAGGAAGACTTCAATTAGAGCAAGATACAGAGTGTCACCTGTGTTGGAAGCTGCCTCAGGTCAGCTATAAATACATGGCAATCAATACTAGTTAGATGGAATTCTTACTTGTGACTAGCTTAGGATGTGCAGCAGCAACTCGCTATCTGATGTGTAGCAGGAATAATAGTGCAGACTGAATTCTCGGAGTAGATCATATTATCCCACCGACTCAGGACAAAGGTCTTTCTAGGGCTGGAGGAGCTGTGATCACAAATCACTGAAGATGCCAAATCACCAACATAGCATCAATATAATAAAGAAGTAGCCCAAAAAACCAATGGACAACATTACTCTATGGAGAAAACAGTTGTTAGAATTTACATCGAAGCCATCTGATACTGTACAATCAATAATAGAAGATTTCCTCCCAAATTTTGTTTATCAGGGTCAGCCTCAGAAATCTAATAGAGTAGCTTGCCAGTGATTTAAGCTGGAAGGCTCTGTTTTCCATGGGCTTTTGCACAGAGAATTGAATTTATGGACTCTTCACGCAGCAGTGGCTATTACATGCAAGGTGCCAATGACTACTTGATTATCTCGGAAGGACCTCAAAGCTAGTTGGGCATGAAATAGAGGACCTCTTCAAATGAAAGGGATCAGAATATTCAACACAGTTTATAAAGTGTGACAATTCTATTATGTAAGTTTGAACAGCAGCCACTGTTGGAAAAAAAAAAAAAAAATCCATGAGGATATCCAAGAGAAAAATAGCTCGGCAAAGCTAGTGACCATGAAAAAATATAGGCTTCATTACTAGGGGGAGAATAATTTGTGGAGATTTTCTGTCTTGGAAACTTGAACGATTCTTCATAGAATATGAAACTACTCCCCAGTAATGTAAAACTACTACAGCATAGATAATATTTGTAATAACTGGCTCTAGATTTAACATAGAAAAACTTCTTGAAGATTGTCTTTGGAATTATTCATAATATCTAGGCAACTTTACTTTTTCTGATAAGCAGGAATCATGTATAGTTGTGTGCAAGAACAAAGAACAGGTTGGTAATCCATCCTTTCCTAAGGGAAGATAATTTTTTTTTAAAATACACATTCAATCTTAGAACAGTATTAAATTTGCAGAATTATTGTGAAAACTGTGAAAGAGTTCCCACTTGACCCACACTCTCAGTTTCTCTATAATGAACATACTACATTTGTGATACATTTGTCACCATTAGTGAAAAATGAATTATTACATTATTATTAGTTAACATTTGTACTTTATTCAGATTTCTTTAGTTATTACCTAAAGACCTTTTTCGCTTCGAGGATCCTATTCAAGATATCTAATTATATCAATTTGTCATGTCCCTCTTGATTGTAACAGTTTCTCAGACTTTTCTTGTTTTTGGCGACCTTGAGAATTTTGCAGAGTGCTGGTCAGATATTTTGTAAAATATCCTTGAACTGAGACTTGTCTGGTATTTTCTCATGGTTAGACTGGTGTGATATATTTTAAGGAGGAAAACCATAGAGGCAAAGTGCCGTCTTCCTTACATCCTATCAAGGCTACACACTATTGATATGACTTATTGCTAATCTTAAACATCCCCCAACTTTAGGTAGTGTTGCCAGTTTTACCCACTATACCTTTTTCCTCCCTATCTGATGTGGATTTGACCCCTGGGTTGGGAAGATCCCCTGGAGAAGGAAACTGCAACCCTCTCCAATATTCTTGCCTGGGAATCCCATGAACAGAGGAGGCTGGCGGGCTACAGTCCATGGAGTCACAGAGTAGGACATGACTTAGTGACTAAACAACAACAACAAATTTGTTTTGTATTCTCTGAAGAAAATCATTGTTAATAGCTTATATTTAGGAGTGCGGTTATGCCCTATTTCCTCAAAATCAGAGCACTTACATCAATTATTTGGAATTCCTTTGCATTGGAGATTTGTCTTTTTTTCTCCTTTTAATTTACTTGATCTATCATTTATTTATAACTAATGGATTCATGAATATCTATGCTGTATTTGGGTTATAATTCAACATGATTGTACTTATTTTGTTGCTGAAATCATTCCAGCTTTGGCCATAGAGAGCTGTTTCAGATGGCTTTCGTACTCCTTTGACATATTTCCACCTTTGTCTTATTTTGAATTTATTTGTTTGCTTTTAGTAGTTACTTTCTGGCACTACAAAATTTTGATGTTAGTTGAGTTCTTTGAAACTGGGATATCACTGTGTCCATGACCTCACAGATGACAGAGGGAAATATATATCATGTATATGCATATTCACTTACCTACAAATATTTCTTTATGTAACGGTATGTATCTATTTAAGTTAAATATCAGTTCCTATTGAAATAGGACTTTTTTTGTTTAGCATCCAGGATTGTATGATGATGTTTAAAAACTTAAATAAATTTGTTTTGTTTGTTGTTAATAACTTTAATAAATTTGTTTTACATAATCTTGCATTGGTCTGTAATTTTGTTAAAAATAGAACTATCTTCTCAGTGAACTGTAACCACACTTAATTTAAGTTTTCAGTTTTTATTTGCTAGAATTCTGGGTTTGAGGATATAATCTCCAAACTCTGATGGTCTGAGATTTTTGAGGTCTCTTCTTTCAGGAATGACAGATTGTTAGAGAACTAATTTATACTATTCCAGCCCAAAGAATACTGACTTTTCCCCTAGGAAATGATTGCTTATGTTTTCCCTCTCAATTTGGCAGAGTTCCTATGTGTCTTTCAAAATGCCTAAATATTAAATCACCTGAGAGCTTTAACCAAAAGTATTAATACGATCTCTCTACTCTAGACTAGATTCAGTTTGAGTGGAATGAGGCTGTGGAAATATTTATTTTTAAATCTCCCAGATGATTATATTATAGGGCCAGTAATGGCAGTAGCATTGATATAGATGACTTCTAAGATCCTTTGGTCCTGAGATGCTGCAAATCTATTATTTTCAATAATATGATTGTCTGGATCAGTTGGTGTTTCATTCCCTGTACAATGTAATACATGCAAAATAGCTGCAGCTTTAAAAGTTATTTGGTGCTTGAGCAGTCAGGTTAAAGAGAGTTTGCTTTATGTTTGCTATAGACCTATTATCCTAGTACCATATAAACCCTATTTTATACAATGGGGCTTGTGGCCATTTGAGAAAATAAAATTGAACTAGGCCAATGTTATACAGTTATTCCAGAATTCAAAGTTCAAGTCCACTGTGGGTGATTTGAACTGCTTCCCCGTATTGGCAAATTACACACTCTTTGTTGACCTACTTTGAGATAGAAAGATTCAGCTCTTAAAAAGCAGAAAAATACTATTCCTTCACCTTCTAAGTAGGATTGTACCCAAAGCAAAATAACAGTGTGGGCTGTTCTCAGAGATCTTCAGGGAAGACTTCACAGAACGCTAATAATACATTCAGGTATTGAGTGAGGCCCAAGGTCAGGAAACAGTGAAATCTAACGACTGAAAGTATTAAACTAGAAACTTAAGATACCTGGATTGTAGCTCTGAGACTCTGTAAAAGAATTTTTGATACGAGGGAAGTCATAACATTTCTGTGTGCTTTGGTTTCTGCATCTGTAAAACAAGGACAATTCATCATCTTCATTAGAATGACGAACAGGTGCATGAAGAAATCTGTATGAAAACACTTCAGATGCTCTAGTGAAAAAGTCACCCACACTGTACCAAGTACCAAATTGTTCTTGCTCTTCTATCTGATTCAAATATCTTTTGTAATCTAAATAAATTGCCTCCTGAACAGTGTTTAGGAAAATTCGAAACCTAGTTTATGTTTGCTTGCTAAATCGCTTCAGATGTGTACGAATCTGTGTGAACCTATGAACTGCAGTCTGCCAGGTTTCTCTGTCCATGGGATTTTCCACCCAAGAATACTGGAGTGGGTTCCCTAGGTCCTCCTCCAGGGGATATTCCTAACTCAGGGATCGAACGCACGTCTCTTATGTCTAACCTGCATTGCCAGGAGGACTCTTTACCACTAGTGCCATTTGGAGAAACTTAGCTTACACCAGGAGAAGGCAATGGCACCCCACTCCAGTACTCTTGCCTGGAAAATCCCATGGACAGAGGAGCCTGGAAGGCTGCAGTCCATGGGGTTGCTGAGGGTTGGACACGACTGAGCGACTTCACTTTCACTTTTCATTTTCATGCTTTGGAGAAGGAAATGGCAACTCACTCCAGTGTTCTTGCCTGGAGAATCCCAGGGACAGGGGAGTCTGGTGGGTTGCCGTCTATGGGGTCACACAGAGTCGGACAGGACTGAAGTGACTTAGCAGCAGCAGCAGCTTACAACAGCTTATTTGCAAAGAAGTCCTTCCCAATGTTTTGGCCTAATGTTTTTCTTCCTAATGCCAATCATCTTTGTGTAGTCATATATATATATATATGATATATATTTATATAATGTTTATATGTACATTATATATAGATATATAATATTATACATTTATAAATATATATATATGCGTATATATATTACTGAAAATCACTCAGTCGTGTCCAGCTCTTTAGGACCCCATGGACTATACAGCCCACGAAATTCTCCAGGCCAGAATATTGGAGTGGGTAGCCTTTCCCTTCTCCAAGAGATCTTCCCAACCCAGGAATTGAACCGGAGTCTCCTGTATTGCCGGCAGATTCTTTACCAACTGAGCTATCAGGGAAGCCCCCGAAGCCCATATATATATTATTTATATGTATATTGTATATATAATATTATACATTTAAAATGCATATACATATAAATTTTTTTTTCTGCATGTTAAGTCAAGTTATGAGTTCCTCAAGGTGACTCTATAAAGAGGTTTACAGGTCTTTATTCCCAAGGAGTAAACAGAGCCTCCTACTGTTGATTTACCCAGTTTGAAAGAGTGACTTAATTTTAACCGTTTTATCAGCTTTTGCCCTTCCAACTCTGAAATTCTGTGATTCTAGTGGGGTATATGAAAATTCTAAGTGGATTTAGCTTCCACATTATAAAGATCTCTGGCCCAATAACACACTAAATAAGGTAGGTTGGAAAAAATTATATTAAGAACCTTTATTTTGGATTTTGATGATGAGTTGTTTAGTTGGATGGGTTTCTCTATTAGCTCCTCTGAAGAGCTTCATTTAGTGGAGAATGAGGTAAGGTGACAATTTATGTACAGTGATGCTGGGCTCCAAAAATAAACATTTTAATTATTTTTTTAGCTACACATTTTTATAGCTTCTCTAAAGGTGGTTCTTGACTCAGAACATTTGAATGCTATTTCTCTGTAGGTGAAGATGGTGACACACAGATGGAACTCATTACCTGCAGTGCCATGCACAACTCAAGAGAGTTCAGTGAAGGGCAGGAAAAGCAGTTGTCTTTTTGCACCAATCACCTTGTACCCAGACAGCCTACGGGTGGTTTTGTGTGCAAAAGTGGGTTCAACAGACTTGAATCCAAAGGAAGGATTAGACTGTAGTTATTACATCAAAAAATAAAAAGGTGTTGAGAAGATATGGATATCTGAACACTAATACAATATAGAGAAAGAATCTTGGTGTCCCATATCTGAAAAGAAACTGAAGATTTTTCTTTGACAGTGAACAATAGATTTATTTTTAGAGAGAAACTGTGAAACAAACTATAACTTGCGCTTTCATTTAGTACTTTTGAAAGTGTTAAACTAGTGTCAGGTACTTTTCTATATGACACCTGGTACTTTCTACAAGTCCTATCTTCCTACCCAAAATGCACCCAGTTTTTTCAACCATAATTATCTCAAATCCATCTTCCACCACCACCCATTCCTCACCATATAGAGCTGTTGATACTAGATGAACATGGCCTCAAATCATTTTCTCTGAGACACATCAGAATGTGAAATGCTAATCAAAAGGGAAGGAAGAGGATTTTTTAAAACATCACCCTGGTGTTTAGCTAGACTTGCGTCATGATTGAGACTTCGGTTCTAAGTCACAAAGGCCAGCAGTGGAGGGAAAGGAAGCGCCTCTCTCAGGGACTTTCCCTTCGTGCCTGGATACGCTGCAGAGTGACTTAGAACCAGGCTGAGGAGTAACATATCGGTCATACCCTACCTTCACCACTTACCACCCTGCTAACTTTGGAAGGGCCACTTGATCACACAGAGTATTAACCCAGAGGTCTAGCATATGGATTGACAAAATCAGGTCATATGTATACTCTGCAGAAAGTGGACACTCAATATAGTAATTATCATGTTATTGTAGCATTGATATCTGTTATCCAAAATATCAATAACACAGACTTTTAAATCAATTGCTCCATACCTGAAGCCACACTGTCAAATAATCAAACCCGTGGTTTTGATCTTTGACCCTTTTGCCACTTAATAGCTTGGTCCTCCCAATAACTTCCTCACACTGTCAATCTAGACCTGCCCTCAGTTTCCCAATCCTAGGTGGCAGAGCTGCACTATGGAAGGAAATATTTCAAATCCCTGAAATACATCCTGAAAGAACAATATTTGCTGGTGCATGGGGATGACCCAGAGAGATGTTATGGGGAGGGAGGTGGGAGGGGGGTTCATGTTTGGGAACGCATGTAAGAATTAAAGATTTTAAAATTTAAAAAAAAAAAGTAAAAAAAAAAATAAACTCTATAAAACACAATCATTTAAAATGTACCCACTATATCCCTGTGGGGTAAACAAACATAGCTTTTCTGGTGTACTGAAGCTGTGCCACTGCAGTGCTCCATCCAGTTGACTGGCATTCACTCATTACTCTCACTCCTATAGCTAACTCAGCCATGATATCCAGCTGATTTCTCCTACCAAATTTCTCTTACACCCATTACTTTTTCCTTCCCGTCTGCCACCATGCTAGTCCATGCTGCCATCATCTCTCATGGCCTTTGAATACTGCAGTCCCTCCTAGCAGGTCTCCAGGCTTTCACTCCAGCCCCGTCCCTTCACTCTCCTCAGATCTCTCAAGGACAGTTTCCCTTGCTCTCAGGTTGAATGACAAAGTTCCAGGGCAGCCTGAATGTGCTGCGTGATGGCCTGCCTTCTAGCCTCATCTCACGCCATGCTTCCTTCTTGGCACTCCAGTCCCTCTGTGTTTATCTCAGTCTTTTCTGCAATGTTGTCAGAAGAAATTTTTTTTTTTTCCTGAAATGACCGTTCTTCTCCTTCCCCATCATCACAGTTAACGTCAGCTCATTGGAATTTAGTTTAAATAACATTTCCTTAAGAAAGCTCTCCCTGATTTTCCAGACTTGCCAGATTAGTCAGGCCTACAGTGATACATTCCCAGTGTTTCTGTCCTTATCATAGCACTTACCGCTATGATTGTTTAATGATTAATTTTGTAATTAGTTATTTCATCATGATCTCTGCTGCTAGAATTTAGCTTCAAGAGGACAGGGACAAGTTAACTTTCCTTTGGTACCTATGCTTGTAAAATGTTGTAACAGTAGCCTCTACGGAGGGAATAAGTAGATGACACAGGAAAAGCAGTGAGTAAGGGTGACTTGTACACAGTGTGTTCTCACTAAAACAACATTAGCATAACTATTATGTTGTGTGCTGGAGGTGAGAGAGAGAGAAGGAATCCTAGGACTGAGACAATAGTGCCTAGATTTTTTTTTTTTTTTAAACTGACAGTGATGCCTTAAGAAGAGGTGGTCTCAGAAGAAAAGGCTGCCTTGCCAGACCTGAGGTGGGCTTACTTTTAACACAAGTTAGCAGTCTGTGTGTAGAATTGAAGTAGAGTGTCAGAAAAGAACAAACAATGTGACTGTCATATTTATACACCCAGAATATCAAAGTAGAGCAATTTTAAGTCCTCAAGCTGAGGTCTGAATATCAGACCCATGGAGGTATCAGCAGACCTGACTATGCACTGGTCTTATCTATGGAAAATGATCATCACCAATAGTGTTAATTGCACAGTCGTGTCTGACTCTTTGCGACCCCATGGACTGTAGACCTCCAGTTTCCTCGGTCCATGAACTTATCCAGGCAAGAATACTGGAGTGGGGGGTGGGGGGCAGAGAGGGTTGGTTAAATATGCCAAAATCCTATGCTAAAACGTTTATTCTAAAGTTAACTCAAGTGCTGAAGAGTTTTACTCTTTTCCTGAAAAAAAACCTTTATAGTTGACATTTTCTCTGTCGATGGCAAACTGCCTA
Source organism: Budorcas taxicolor (assembly GCF_023091745.1). Classification (NCBI taxonomy): domain Eukaryota; kingdom Metazoa; phylum Chordata; class Mammalia; order Artiodactyla; family Bovidae; genus Budorcas; species Budorcas taxicolor. Next base: position 27,080,602 of record NC_068931.1, read on the forward strand.
CAGAGAAAGCTTTTTGCTTTCTATCAAATATTGGTCAAGAAGAGTGCAGTAAGTGAAATGCAAAGGGACAAATCACTATAGAGGCATTAATCTCACTGTTTGCCCTTAAGGAAAGGCAAATTTTGCGTGATGAAGAAGAGGCTGCTAACTGTAGTTTTTCTCCTCAAGTTTCTCCTTTGCCTAGGCCATTAAAAATTTTAAAACAGTCAGCAGAAGCAGAGAAAAAATGCTGTAAATATTTCTGATACTCTAAAAATGTTTCTAAACATCCCCAGTTTATGATTTCTCAGTGTCGACAAAGGTAGAGGAAAACTAGCGTGTCTTGAACACCAGTTATGTGCCTGATCCTGTAATAGGTACTTTCTTTATATTTTTCTTCTTTGTCCTATTTTAATCTTTAAACTACTCTGAAAGAAATATGTTATTGTTTCCAATTTACAGTGTTTTTTAAAAAAGTAATTTGCTAAGTCTAATAATAGATGTATCTGGCATTTGGAAACAAGTTCACTCAGCTTCAAAAACTGTGTTCTGAAATGTATTTTCTCCCAAAGGTAATAAAAAAAACTCTTAAAGTTTCTTCCAATTCTAAAATTCTAAAAATATATTTAAATTATGGCATTAACAATCTTCCTTCTAGCAAAATTTTAACATGGTTAAATGCAACTCTGCACATATTCCTTGCCTGCACCTGAAAACCTAAAAGTGGATTGAGAAAAGCCGTAAAAGTGCTGACTGGACTTACTTTATATTCATGATTACAAACCTCAAAGGGACTCTGGTCCTGCTCGGCAATCCTCTCTGTTTCCTGGGTAGATTCTCTCTGTCACTCAACTCTTTCTCATCTGCCCCTCTTTCCTCCAGCCTCTACAACCTTTTGTCCTTATTCACTCTCAGTTACTAACCATGCTCTTTTTTTTTTTAAAATAGAGAAGTTGGAAAATCTCCAGATATCTCTATTTACAAGTCTACCAACTTATCTGTACATATATATTTTGTCTTTCCTCATGTTACAATAGATGGGCTGACTGCCACAATCTCATGATTGCACCTCCATTTATGTACCAGATATCAACATTGCATTAAAGAATTTTCTCCATAAATAGTTCCTTTTCTCCATCATTATCATTTTTTTTCTGTATCTATTGGAAAATTTCCAAAGAGTATATGTTTGTTTATGTATGTATATGGATTGAACCACCTGTGAAGCCCCAGAGTCTCTTTAGCTTAAAATAATTCTCTTGCAAATGTGGCACAAATTGGGGAGGCCTATTCTGAACCCTTGCAGTGTCAAATACATATCTCAAAACTGAACCTATCCCCCAAAGAAATCTTGATTTTCCCCCTACATACCTAATATTATCTTCTGTGTTACTCCCATTTCTATAAATGCTAAAAATAGAAAATGGGAGAAAAGTGTGGCTTGAAGTTATCATGAAGTGGAGTGAGGTGAAGTCGCTTAGTTGTGTCTGACTCTTACAACCCCATGGACTGTAGCCTGTCAGGCTCCTCCGTCCGTGGGATTTTCCAGGCAAGAATACTGGAATGGTTGCTATTTCCTTCTCCAGGGGATCTTCCTAACCCATGGATGAACCCGGGTCTCCCACATTGCAGGCAGACTCTTTACTGTCTGAGCCACCAAGTTATCATGTGTGTGTGTGTTAGACGTTCAGTTGTGTCCAACTGTTTGCGACCCCATGGACTGTAGCCTGCCAGGCTCCTCTGTCCATGGAGTTCTCCAGGCAAGAATACTGGAGTGGGTTGCCATCCCCTTCTCCCCCAACTTATCACAGACCCACCTCTTTTTCTCCTTCTGTGAAATCTCCGGGCTCTACCTTGGAAATAAATCTGGAATCTGACCAGGACTCATCAACTTCACCTCAATAATCAAAGGAAGTCACAACCATTTCCTTCCTTTCCCCATTTCTCCCCATGTTGATCATCACAAGGGAATCGGCGCTCCTCTTCTTGTTCTCTTCTTGTTTCTAGTCTCTAGAAAATAGGAACAAGTCTTTACATTTAAGTGAAATTTTTTATTTCTCTGTTCAAACCCACCAGTGTCTTCCCCTTTACATCAAGGTCCTAGTAGATCTAGGCCCCAAATGCTTTTATCTTATTTCCCACTTCTCTTTCTAAAGTCTGCAGTGCCAACCACACTGGCCTCCTTTGTCATTTACCTTTCCTTTGGCCTGAAATGCAATTTGCCCAGATATCCACAGGATGTCAGCCTCCTCAGGCACTCAGGCCATCTTATCTCTGACTCCTCTCTGTATTAATACCCGTGTGTAGCATTCTTGTTGTGCACTGTTCCTTAACATGCTATATTGTTCTCTCACAATACTTATCACTCTCTGAACTATAAATATGTGTTTACTAATTTTCTTCTTATTTTCATTCACCTCACACCAGAATACAAGCTTCTTGAGACCAGGATAAAATTCAGTTTTACTACTAAAATCTCAGAACTTCAACCTCTGCATAGCATAGAATAGGTACTGGATAAATATTTGATTAGTATACAAATAAATCTCTTTTGGGGAGGAAAAAAAAACCAAGCATGTAAGGGAATTGAGTTCATTCAGGTTATTGCATTAGGGAGGCCAGAAAGTCAGTGTCTCAGCTATGTGGTTTTGCCTTAGACTTCTATAGGGAGGACTACACACGATGGGTGGGGTGATTTACTGGTGGGTTTTTTTGCAATCAGAAGATGTCTCAGTCAGTTAGCTGAACAGAAAATGTTTATCTCTGTGTCTTGCTAGTTTCAGAAGGATGAACAGTTGTAATGTCAGCTAATCACTCAGGAGACAGAATCTAGGAGCTGGAAGTTCTACATCTGGCTTTTCAGATTCAGGTGAAATGGGAAAGGTTTGTATTTTGCCTTTTCACAGCTAAATAAGGGAGTCAACTGCAAGTTTGATGAGAGTCAAGAGAAAGGGTGGACAGTGAGTCTTATTAGGAAGTCTTATGGCATAGGGAATTTCTCTGTGGGAAGCGTTTTCTGAGACGCAAAAGAGTAAGGTATTTCTTAACCATCCCTGTCTTTCTGGAATCGGATAAAGTTCAATATTTTAATATTTTAGCTTTTCTTTAAAATGTTTCTGATAAGATACTCTAATATTGGGACATGTCAGGTATTTTATTTTGTTGCTTTCTTAGCTGTTGTAAATTTTTAAAAATATATACATATTGGGCACAGAACATTCAAAATTGTAAACTTCTTTGAGTTTTTTGACTTTTTATATTTTTAGAATACTTCCATGTGCCAGAAACAACTCTGCTTACGGCTAACAATTTGTACAACCTAAAGAACACTGTGAAAGATGGAGAGTAGGCAGAAATTGAGGCTCAAGGGGATTATATAAGTCCTCTGAGGCCACAGAACACATAAATACTGGGTGAAATCATGTTCCCTGTGATTATATATCTTATTATTTCTATCTATAGAACAGTTATCATTGGGAAGACAAAAAATAATATGAGTCTGATCCTTGATTTTATGGTATATTATTACAATTGCTCTTTTGTGTGTTAAAAATAGCTGTCACATATATGTACTATAGCCTATTTGACCAAATAATATCAGTATTTTGAGACTGCCACACTTTTTAATATTATTTCCTCCCTCCTGTTTTCCCCAACATTCTACTCCAATCACTAAAGCGAGAAGAGTATTTGGGATTTTGTAATAGGTGGCTTTGGATATTTATGGTGCTCAATGCCATCCCACACATCCAATAAACAGTAGCTAAATATATCACTGCAGACACCTACAAGTATTTTGTCCTTGCTTAATTAACGAGCATATGACTAAGATGAGAACTAATTTCTCTGCTGAACAACTTGTACTGTTCATAATCTGGAGCATTTCTCATACTGACATTCATTCAAAATTCATCAACTTATTGAATGGTTAGTACCATATACCAGTCAGAGTGGGGGAATAAACCCTGCATGATCCTAAATTATAATAGAGGGAAAAGGAAGTTAAGTTAGTGACTGCTTGGAGATCATTCTTGAGCCTCTGAAAATGAAGGAAGGAAGAAAGAAGGAAGAAAGGAAGGAACGAATGAAGAAGGAAGAGAGGAAATGATTTTTCCTCCCTGTGTGTCTGGTATTCTTTAATTAGGGATCAGGTAGCCATTACCTTAAATCCTCTTCTTCAGAGACTTATGAAGTTCTGAAACAATTATTTCCTTTTATGTCTGTCTATACCAAGTCTAAGTCTGTCTGACCTCTATGATCATTGAGTTTAGGCAGCATGTATTATGTTTTTGCTTTATCTCTGAAGGAAAAATAACAAATTAAAAAAATTGGGTTGTTTCCTTTTGAATTTTTAAGTTCTTTATTAATTTTTAACAACATTTTTAATTTTTTGAAAATTTTATTTGTTCATTCATTTATTTAAAAGTGTTTGATGAACAATTATTATGTGATAAGCACTTTGAGTGTTCAGTCACTCAGTTATGTCTGACTCTTTGCAAACCCATGGACTGTAGCCTGCCAGGCTCCTCTGTCCATGGGATTTCCCTGGCAAGAATACTGGAGTGGGTTGCCATTTCCTCCTCCAGGGGATCTTTCCAACCCAGGGATCAAACCCATGTCTCCTGTGTCTTGCATTGGCAGGGGGCTTCTATACCACTAGCATCACCTGGGAAGCCTGTGCTATGTGCTAAATATAAGAGGTCAATAAAGTAGAATGGTCCATGTTTTCATGTATTTACAATACAGAAGAGAATATAGATAAGGTATTAAAGCACTAAACAGGAAAAATGAAACCAAATAAAAAAATGTAAATATAGTTTATGAGAACAGGTTAAGTTTTTGTCTTAGTCATGAGTGTATTTACTTATAAGAGCTTTCGGTACCTAGTAAGCATTTGATTAATGTTATCTAATTAATTTAAGTAAGAAAATTATATAATGACTATAATTAACTTCTGAATATAATTTAAAATTCTGGACAAGGCAAGTATGATGTGAATAGAATAAACTAAATTAGAAGTGGACTCTAACACTATTATACCAATTCTGTATAAAGTAACAGACAGCTGTCGTTGTAGAAGAGGAAAAATAATTTTCCCTCTACATTTCTAAGTTCGGTTGAGACAGCACTGTAATAAAAAGCAGATTAATCTCAGGAGAAAAGCAAACAGAAGTTTAATAACATGTATACCTGCCCTATACATAGGAGATATCCAGGAAAACTGAATAACTGCAGGAAATGACCGAAACCATCACATTAAATATCATCTCCAACTAAAAAAGCAAAGATGTGGATGGGAGAAGCCAGTGATGGGAGGTTATCAGACAAAGCACACTAAACAAGGGTATGGTAGTTACGCAGATTTAAACTCCTGCATTCTCCATTGATACATTTCTAGAGCGTTAGTCATCCTCCTCTTTCTGGTACAGAGAGGGAGACACACAATGGAGATTTCCCTCATAAATGTAAATTTCTCTTAAAAAGGATACTGGTTTTCACATTTTCTCTTGCATTTGCAATTCTTTAAAAATAACCAGCTCAAGATAATCCTTGTGCTGAATAAGCATGTTTGGGGGTAGAAAATCTTCTCCCCTTCTCCATCCTTTAGAGCACAAATCCTTAAGGCACTGTTTTCCTTAAAGGACACTTTTCTTTTCACTCAAACTTTTGAGGTTCTAAAATGAATGCTTATTTGGTATATAATGATCAAAATAACTTATCTGAAGTACATTAGGAACTTCTGATTACCCCTTTCCCCCCTGAAAAGCAGAAGTAAAATGTCCAGTAATGTAAGTGCTTGAAACATAAAATGAATCCAGTAAATGTTTATTTAATACTCCATCACTCCGTTTAAATGTACATTCCTGATATTTGCTAAATACCACTTTGCTTAAAATAAGACCTTTTAATCTTGTATTGGAGAAGGAAATGGCAACCCACTCGAGTATTCTTGCCTGGAAAATCCCATGGATGGTAGAACCTGGTAGGCTACAGCCCATGGGGTCGCAAAGAGTTGGACACGAGTGAGCAACTTCACTTTCTAATCTTGTATATTGAGAGAAATTATTTACGTTTGTAGTAATATCTTTCAGGTAGTTATAATAATATTTTAATGATACTTCCTTAATGCCTAAACAATATACAAACACTTTTTAAACCATCTGTGCGCCAAATACTATATCTTTTTATTCCACTGAAAGACTGTTCAAAGGTCCAAAAATACTATTGTATCACTTCCCTGCTACAATAAAGACATGCCCAGTTAATATAATATTAAATAATTAACTTTATTCATATATATATATATATGTAAGTTTTCTTCCTCAGGGACTTCTATTTTTAATTTTAATGAAATTCCAATCACCTCATACAGTCACATTTTAAGATGATCATCACTGTCCAAATATTGCTTCTCATGTGTGTTTGTGTATAGTAGTTAGTTTGATTCACTTAAATGTGTTATAAGATAAGAAACATATGCAAATAAAGCCTAGTGGGAATAGAATCAAAATTAGTGTTCCTAATTCAGAATGGCCCATTCAGAGACAGGTTTAGGTAAACTAAAAAGTGTAGAGAATTAAACTATATCATACCCTTTTTAGTACCTCTCCTTCTTCCCAAATGTTCAAAATAATTTCTTGTTTTCACCATACTTTGCAACTAGATTAAGGTTCATCCTGCTTTCATTCCTTCCCTAAATAAATAAATTCATGTGTTTTTCTCAACAGAAGAATTAATCACACTGAAAAATGAGTAACTTTAGTTGATTCAGATAATAGAATTCTATGTAAGCCAGTATACATGGAGGGTTTTGTTTTTGTTTTTCTTTTGTTTTGTTTTGCTTGATAATCATGTGTGTTGAGGTATAATTTGCATAAAATAAAATTTACAATTTAAAGTTTATGACTCAATGAATGTTGACAGTAAATGAGATAATATATAGAATACATCTAAGCTATTGTGTATCAGACAACAGTCTCTTAGTAAGTCATAGCTACTCATCATCTCAAAGTCAGCCCAGTTCCTATTTCTAACCACTATACTACAATATACATTAAGATCATGATGCATTTTTGCTTCATAATCTCCCTCTAATGCTTACTTCAAACTGTGGAAGAGATGGAAGTCAAATGTGTTAATGGATGCATGCATGCTTAGCCACTCAATCATGTCCAACTCTTTGCGACCCCGTGGACTGTAGCCTGCCATGGTCATCTGTCTGTGGAATTCTCCAGGAAAGAATACTGGAGTGGGTTGCCATGTCCTCCTCCAGGGGATCTTCTTGACCCAGGGATGGAACCTACATTTCCTATGTCTCCTGCATTTTAGGCAGATTCTTTACTGCTGAGCCATCAGGGAAACCCATGTTAATGGATAACTAAATGAAAATCCCTCCTATGTTTCTATTCTCCAGCTGAAAAATTTCCCTTCTTCCTTTGTTTTTCTAGCTTTTAATCTTTGTAACTATTTACAAAACTCCGGATTCCATATCTGTATCTTTCTGTTTTGCTGTTGCAGGAAGGGTGACCCTCTTCCAGGGCCCGAAAGTGGGCTTTTGTCTAACACTCAGAAATCAACTGTCCAAGGAGATACATGTGCTGACAAAGCAAGAGATTTTATTGGGAAGGGGTGCCTGGGCAGAGAGCAGCAGGGTAAGGGAACCCAGGAGGACTGCTCTGCCATGTGGCTCGCAGTCTTGGGTTTTATGTTTTGGGATTAGTTTCTGAGCTGTCTTTAGCTAACAATTCTGACTCAGAGTCCTTCCTGGTGGTGTATGCATCGCTCAGCCAAGATGGATGCCAGTGAGAAGGATTCTGGGAGGTGGTTGGACACATAGTGTCTCCTTTTGACCTTTCCCAAACTCTTCCAGTTGGTGATGGCTTATTAGTTCCGTGTTCCTTACCAGGACCTCCTGTTGTAAAACAACTCATGCAAATAGTTACTAGGGTGCCTGGCCAGGGTGGGCGGTTTCAGTCAATGTGCTTCCCCTAACACTGCTATGCCCTATGGTATGTCTTTTTCTCTAGAACACATTCCTTCACGTCATCCATGTCATGATACTGCTTCTACTGCTTTACCTTAAGTGAAATCTAGTTTCTCCCAAGGTAGTCTTTCTTGATATATTTCTTATTGATGTGGCCACTTAAGAATTGAATGATTGATGGCCTAGGTGAACCCCAGTGATGAATTCCAATCCATCAGACATCAATCTGCTGGCCCAGATGGACTGTATTTACCATAGTTTTTCCTGAGAAATGTGATATGCGTACTTGCAAGAGAGTCTTGGATAAGCCACTTGGGCTAGCGGTGGGATATTTCATGCCAGAGCAATGATTTCAAGACTTTTGGACTCTATTCTCATGTTTTATAATAATGCACATACTATTATAAAATTCTAGTTATAAGGCATGCTCCATTTACTATCCTGGAATAAAGTCCATGGATAACATAAATAAACACTGAATTTCAAAAAATTTATATATGTTTCCTATCTAAAATATAAAGGCAAATAAAGAAATAATTGATAATGCAAATTACTCAGACATGATGAAATATAAAGATATAATGAAATAGCTATAATATATAGATATGAAATATATACATGCATATTCATATTCACATGAATTATAATTCATATTCAGTTATAATTATTGAATATTAATTATAATTATTAAGTTATAATTATTAAGTGTTGCTTTAAGAAAAGTTAAAAAAAACCCTCAGAGAAGTATAGAAAAATACAGAAAAATATTGGTGTTAGGAAAAGTAAAAATAGACCAGGTTATGGCTTTTTTTTTGGTTTGTTTTGTATTTGATGAAAGAAACAAAGAAATGACATTAATGGGCATTGGAATAATATGCCAAGACAAATTACAGACTGTGGAGGTTGGAGGCAATGAAGAAGAAAATATTCTCACAAATAAACTGGTCCTTAGATGTAAGTTATTGCAAAACACTTCTCTGTTTTATGACACAGACCAGAGCAGTCACAAGTATCACAGAAAACAAACCCGACAAATACACAGTTTGTATTGTTAAGAAATAGACTCACAAAGGGATTCAAATGTGAAGCTTATTGTACAATAGATTTAACCTATGATGCACTCTAGAGGTGAGCAGTCCAGGGAAGATCAGATGGCTTGATCAACGCCAACATGTCCCTTTCGAGGTGGTACCGAGCAGTGTCACCTACTTCTTAACCACAAGCAAGTGGGGAAAGGACACCTAGGATGTGGGGCTCCATTGCTAAGGAAAGATTCAAAACTATAGACATTAACTCTTTCTTAGGCTATTGACCAAACTTAGTCACAAGGACAAATGTAGCTACAGAGGAGAGAGGGAATGTGACCATGTGACCACCTAAAATACAGGTGGATCTATTACTAAAGGAAGAAAAAGCAATTTTTAATGTAAAAATTCCCTTTAGAGACAAATATTAGTTTCTGTAACTTAAAAAGACCTTTTCAATCATATAGAGTTAGAAGAAAATTGGATATTTGAAAGAAAAAGACAATACTATGAAATGCTATAGATATAGACAGTATATGTTTTGAGACTATGTCATTGTAGACTGAAAGACAAAAAGATGCCTCTAACAAACAATATGAATGTATAATTTTCAAGTTAGTAAGCAAATATGAAATATATGCTAAATCCCCTTTACTAAAAAAGTTCATTGAGATCTCTGCATTTCATGTGTCTCTGCTACACAAAAGAATTTTGTTCTTTCACTGTTTAATAGTGAAATTTCTCTGTTATTTATTTTTAATTGGCTTTGTTGCCTTCTAGTAACTGTATTACTCTATTCAAACACCTGTTTTAATTGAAATACGTAGCTGGAAATACTCTAATAATAAATTTAGTTTCTTTCCAGAAGTAAGTTATGTAAGTTTTAATTGGGTCCAAAACTTATTATAATTAGATGTATTAAATCATGTGCTGGCTTCAAAATCATCTTTTAATTAATTCTTCCTGAATTACTGGCTAGCATGTTTCATATCCATTTCAAATGGATTAATCATCCAATCTAGGATTGCATGTTCATACAGATTTTTAAATTTAAGCATTATATCTTTTTAAATAGAACATAAATGAGAGCAGTGTAGTTCCATTTCTGTGTGCTTGAGCTTATCCATATTTAACTGCTACAAAGATAGAAACTGAAAGTTCTTGGCAAGCAAGAATTTTTAAAATTGTATATGATTGATAATTAATTTACTAATATTCTTTTACTTTATTGCATAAGAAGGACCATTTATCTTTTCAAATGCATATTAAAGATATGTCACATCATTTCATAATATTTTAACTTTGCTATTCAATTTTTACTCGATTAAAAGAATTCTACAACAGAATCAATTAGTGAACAAAATCCTTTTAGAATAACTTTATGATCCGTTGTTCATTTCTTCCATATTGTCTTTTCAATAAGTTTGTGAAATTAATCATTCAGTGGGTCACATTAATTATATGAGTGTCACTAATAGCAACATTGGAGAAGGAAATGGCAACCCACTCCAGTATTCTTGCCTAGAGAATCCCATGGACAGAGAAGCTTGGTAGGCTACAGTTCACGGGGTCACAAAGAGTCAGACCTGACTGAGTGAACCAGTAATAGCAACATTCTTTGGTTTATGAAATTTTTAACTTAAATTCTCGGTGGTTAAGTATAATTGATGAATGCTGAAATACATGCTAAAATACTTGATTCAACTTTTAAAATGAGACTTTAAATCCATGTTACTGATTTACTGTACCCAGGACTGCATCTTTTTCATAAGCAATGATGTCGGAGAGAGGAAAATTTTTATGTAAACTGACATATAAAGGTTATAAAATTGTCATAAGTATAAAGTACTCGTTGTTAGGGTGCCATCTCAGGTTCTTCAAGAGGCAGACACCAAGGCAGGATTCAGTTCAGTTCAGTTCAGTTCAGTTCAGTCGCTCAGTCATGTCCGATTTTTTTTAAAAAATTTTTTATTTTTACTTTATTTTACTTTACAATACTGTATTGGTTTTGCCATACATTGACATGAATCCACCACGGGTGTACATGCGTTCCCAAACATGAACCCCCCTCCCACCTTCCTCCCCATAACATCTCTCTGGGTCATCACCGTGCACCAGCCCCAAGCATGCTGTATCCTGCATTGGACATAGACTGGTGATTCGATTCTTACATGATAGTATACATGTTACAATGCCATTCTTCCAAATCATCCCACCCTCTCCCTCTCTCTCTGAGTCCAAAAGTCCGTTATATACATCTGTGTCTTTTTTGCTGTCTTGCATGCAGGGTCGTCATTGCCATCTTTCTAAATTCCATATATATGTGTTAGTATACTGTATTGGTGTTTTTCTTTCTGGCTTACTTCACTCTGTATAATCGGCTCCAGTTTCATCCATCTCATCAGAACTGATTCAAATGTATTCTTTTTAATGGCTGAGTGATACTCCATTGTGTATATGTACCACAGCTTTCTTATCCATTCATCTGCTGATGGACATCTAGGTTGTTTCCATGTCCTGGCTATTATAAACAGTGCTGCGATGAACATTGGGGTACATGTGTCTCTTTCAATTCTGGTTTCCTCGGTGTATATGCCCAGCAGTGGGATTGCTGGGTCATAAGGCAGTTCTATTTGCAATTTTTTAAGGAATCTCCACACTGTTCTCCAAAGTGGCTGTACTAGTTTGCATTCCCACCAACAGTGTAGGAGGGTTCCCTTTTCTCCACACACTCTCCAGCATTTATTGCTTGCAGATTTTTGGATCGCAGACATTCTGACTGGTGTAAAGTGGTACCTCATTGTGGTTTTGATTTGCATTTCTCTGATCATGAGTGATGTTGAGCATCTTTTCATGTGTTTGTTAGCCATCCGTATGTCTTCTTTGGAGAAATGTCTATTTAGTTCTTTGGCCCATTTTTTGATTGGGTCGTTTATTTTTCTGGAATTGAGCAGCATAAGCTGCTTGTATATTTTTGAGATTAGTTGTTTGTCAGTTGCTTCATTTGCTATTATTTTCTCCCATTCAGAAGGCTGTCTTTTCACTTTGCTTATATTTTCCTTTGTTGTGCAGAAGCTTTTAATTTTAATTAGATCCCATTTGTTTATTTTTGCTTTTATTTCCAGTATTCTGGGAGATGGATCATAGAGGATCCTGCTGTGATTTATGTCTGAGAGTGTTTTGCCTATGTTCTCCTCTAGGAGTTTTATAGTTTCTGGTCTTACATTTAGATCTTTAATCCATTTTGAGTTTATTTTTGTGTGCAGTGTTAGAAAGTGATTTAGTTTCATTCTTTTACAAGTGGTTGATCAGTTTTCCCAGCACCACTTGTTAAAGAGATTGTCTTTACTCCATTGTATATTCTTGCCTCCTTTGTCAAAGATAAGGTGTCCATATGTGTGTGGATTTATCTTTGGGCTTTCTATTTTGTTCCATTGATCTATATTTCTGTCTTTGTGCCAGTACCATACTGTCTTGATGACTGTGGCTTTGTAGTAGAGCCTGAAGTCAGGCAGGTTGATTCCTCCAGTTCCAGTCTTCTTTCTCAAGATTGCTTTGGCTATTCGAGGTTTTTTGTATTTCCATACAAATCTTGAAATTATTTGTTCTAGTTTTGTGAAAAATATGGCTGGTAGCTTGATAGGGATTGCATTGAATTTGTAAATTGCTTTGGGTATTATACTCATTTTCACTATATTGATTCTTCCGATCCATGCACATGGTATATTTCTCCATCTATTAGTGTCCTCTTTGATTTCTTTCATCAGTGTTTTCTATATATAGGTCTTTAGTTTCTTTAGGTAGATATATTCCTAAGTATTTTATTCTTTTCGTTGCAATGGTGAATGGAATTGTTTCCTTAATTTCTTTTTCTACTTTCTCATTATTAGTGTATAGGAATGCAAGGGATTTCTGTGTGTTGATTTTATATCCTGCAACTTTACTATATTCATTGATTAGCTCTAGTAGTTTTCTGGTGGAGTCTTTAGGGTTTTCTATGTAGAGGATCATGCCATCTGCAAACAGTGAAAGTTTTACTTCTTCTTTTCCAATTTGGATTCCTTTTATTTCTTTTTCTGCTCTGATTGCTGTGGCCAACACTTCCAAAACTATGTTGAATAGTAGCGGTGAAAGTGAGCACCCTTGTCTTGTTCCTGACTTTAGGGGAAATGCTTTCAATTTTTCACCATTGAGGATAATGTTTGCTGTGGGTTTGTCATATATAGCTTTTATTATGTTGAGGTATGTTCCTTCTATTCCTGCTTTCTGGAGAGATTTTATCATAAATGGATGTTGAATTTTGTCAAAGGCCTTCTCTGCATCTATTGAGATAATCATATGGCTTTTATTTTTCAGTTTGCTAATGTGGTGAATTACATTGATTGATTTGCAGATATTGAAGAATCCTTGCATCCCTGGGATAAAGCCCACTTGGTCATGGTGTATGATCTTTTTAATGTGTTGTTGGATTCTGATTGCTAGAATTTTGTTGAGGATTTTTGCATCTATGTTCATCAGTGATATTGGCCTGTAGTTTTCTTTTTTTGTAATATCTTTGTCAGGTTTTGGTATTAGGGTGATGGTAGCCTCATAGAATGAGTTTGGAAGTTTACCTTCCTCTGCAATTTTCTGGAAGAGTTTGAGTAGGATAGGTGTTAGCTCTTCTCTAAATTTTTGGTAGAATTCAGCTGTGAAGCCGTCTGGACCTGGGCTTTTGTTTGCTGGAAGATTTTTGATTACAGTTTCAACTTCCGTGCTTGTGATGGGTCTGTTAAGATTTTCTATTTCTTCCTGGTTCAGTTTTGGAAAATTGTACTTTTCTAAGAATTTGTCCATTTCTTACACGTTGTCCATTTTATTGGCATATAATTGCTGATAGTAGTCTCTTATGATCCTTTGTATTTCTGTGTTGTCTGTTGTGATCTCTCCATTTTAATTTCTAATTTTATTGATTTGATTTTTCTCTCTTTGCTTCTTGATGAGTCTGGCTAATGGCTTGTCGATTTTATTCATCCTTTCAAAGAACCAGCTTTTGCCTTTGTTGATTTTTGCTATGGTCTCTTTTGTTTCTTTTACATTTATTTCTGCCCTAATTTTTAAGATTTCTTTCCTTCTACTAACTCTGGGGTTCTCCAATTCTTCCTTTTCTAGTTGCTTTAGGTGTAGAGTTAGGTTATTTATTTGACTTTTTTCTTGTTTCTTGAGGTATGCCTGTATTGCTATGAACTTTCCTCTTAGCACTGCTTTTATAGTGTCCCACAGGTTTTGGGTTGTTGTGTATTCATTTTCATTAGTTTCTATGCATATTTTGATTTCTTTTTTGATTTCTTCTGTGATTTGTTGGTTATTCAGAAGTGTGTTGTTCAACCTCCATATGTTGGAATTTTTAATAGTTTTTCTCCTGTAATTGAGATCTAATCTTAATGCATTATGGTCAGAAAAGATGGTTGGAATGATTTCGATTTTTTTGAATTTATCAAGTTTAGATTTATGGCCCAGGATGTGATCTATCCTGGAGAATGTTGCATGAGCACTTGAGAAAAAGGTGAAATTCATTGTTTTGGGGTGAAATGTCCTATAGATATCAATTAGGTCTAACTGGTCTAATGTATCATTTAAAGTTTGTGTTTCTTTGTTGATTTTCTGTTTAGTTGATCTGTCCATAGGTGTGAGTGGGGTATCAAAGTCTCCCACTATTATTGTGTTATTGTTGATTTCCCCTATCATACTTGTTAGCATTTGTCTTACATATTGCGGTGCTCCTATATTGGGTGCATATATATTTATAATTGTTATATCTTCTTCTTGGATTGATCCTTTGATCACTATGTAGTGGCCTTCTTTGTCTCTTTTCACACGCTTTATTTTAAAGTCTATTTTATCGGATATGAGTATTGCCACTCCTGCTTTCTTTTGGTCTCTATTTGCATGGTATATCTCTTTCCAGCCCTTCACTTTCAGTCTGTATGTGTCCCTTGTTTTGAGGTGGGTCTCTTGTAAGCAGCATATAGAGGGATCTTGTTTTTGTATCCATTTGGCCAGTCTTTGCCTTTTGGTTGGGGCATTCAACCCATTTACGTTTAAGGTAATTATTGATAAGTATGATCCTGTTACCATTTACTTTATTGTTTTGGGTTCGGGTTTATACACCCTTTTCGTGTTTCCTGTCTAGAGAATATCCTTTAGAATTTGTTGGAAAGCTGGTTTGGTGGTGCTGAATTCTCTCAGCTTTTGCTTGTCTGTAAAGCTTTTGATTTCTCCTTCGTATTTGAATGAGATCCTTGCTGGGTACAGTAATCTGGGCTGTAGGTTATTTTCTTTCATCACTTTAAGTATGCCTTGCCATTCCCTCCTGGCCTGAAGAGTTTCTATTGAAAGATCAGCTGTTATCCTTATGGGAATCCCCTTGTGTGTTATTTGTTGTTTTCCCCTTGCTGCTTTTAATATTTGTTATTTGTGTTTGATCTTTGTTAATTTGATTAATATGTGTCTTGGGGTGTTTCGCCTTGGGTTTATCCTATTAGGAACTCTCTGTGTTTCTTGGACTTGGATGATTATTTCCTTCCCCATTTTAGGGAAGTTTTCAACTATTATCTTCTCAAGGATTTTCTCAAGGTCTTTCTTTTTGTCTTCTTCTTCTGGGACTCCCATAATTTGAATGTTGGAGCGTTTCATATCGTCCTGGAGGTCTCTGAGATTGTCCTCATTTCTTTTAATTCGTTTTTCTTGTTTCCTCTCTGATTCATTTATTTCTACCATTCTATCTTCTATTTCACTAATCCTATCTTCTGCCTCCGTTATTCTGCTATTTGTTGCCTCCAGAGTGTTTCTGATCTCATTTATTGCGTTATTCATTATATATTGACTCTTTTTTACTTCTTCTAGGTCCTTGTTAAACCTTCCTTGCATCTTCTCAATCCTTGTCTCTAGGCTATTTATCTGTGATTCCATTTTGATTTCAAGATTTTGGATCATTTTCACTATCAATATTCGGAATTCTTTCTCAGGTAGATTCCCTACCTCTTCCTCTTTTGTTTGGTTTGGTGGGCAACTCTCCTGTTCCTTTACCTGCTGAGTATTCCTCTGTCTCTTCATCTTGATTATATTGCTGCGTTTGGGGTGGCCTTTTTATATTCTGGTAATTTGTGGAGTTCTCTTTATTATGGAGCTTCCTCACTGTGGGTGGGGTTCTATCAGTGGCTTGTCAAGGTTTCCTGGTTAGGGAGGCTTGTGTTGGAGTTCTGGTGGGTGGAGCTGGGTTTCTTCTCTCTGGAGTGCAGTGGAGTGACCAGTAATGGGTTATGAGACGTCAAAGGTTTTGGAGTAACTTTGAGCTGCCTGTATATTGAAGTTCAGGAGTGTGTTCCTGTGTTGCTGGAGACTTTGCATAGTATGTCTTGTTCTGGAATTTCTTGGTCCTTGGGTGGAGCTTGGTTCCAGTGTAGGTATGGAGGCATTTGATGAGCTCCTATTGTTTAATGTTCCCTGAATTCAGGAGTTCTCTGATGTTTTCCATGTCCGATTTTTTGTGACCCCATGAATCACAGCACGCCAGGCCTCCCTGTCCATCACCAACTCCCGGAGTTCACTCAGACTCACGTCCATTGAGTCGGTAATGCCATCCAGCCATCTCATCCTTTGTCGTCCCCTTCTCCTCCTGCCCCTAATCCCTCACAGCATCAGGGTCTTTTCCAATGAGTCAGCTCTTTGCATCAGGTGGCCAAAGTATTGGAGTTTCAGCTTCAGCATCAGTCCTCCCAATGAACACCCAGAACTGAGCTCCTTTAGAATGGACTGGTTGGATCTCCTTGCAGTCCAAGGTACTCTCAAGATTCTTCTCCAACACCACAGTTCAAAAGCATCAATTCTTTGGCACTCATCTTTCTTCACAGTCCAACCCTCACATCCATACATGACAACTGGAAAAACCATAGCCTTGACTGTGGTTTTATCTCTGCTTTTCAATATACTATCTAGGTTGGTCATAGCTTTCCTTCCAAGGAGTAAGTGTCTCTTAATTTCATGGCTGCAGTCACCATCTGCAGTGATTTTGGAGCCCCCCAAAGTAAAATCTGCCACTGTTTCCACTGTCTCCCCATCTTTTTCCCATCCTGAAAGATGATGCTGTGAAAGTGCTGCACTCAATATACCAGCAAATTTGTAAAACTCAGCAGTGACCACAGGACTGGAAAGTTCAGTTTTCATTCCAATCCCAAAGAAAGGTAATGCCAAAGAATGCTCAGACTACCACACAATTGCACTCATCTCACACGCTAGTAAAGTAATGCTCAAAATTCTCCAAGCCAGGCTTCAGCAGTATGTGAACCGTGAACTTCCAGATGTTCAGGCTGGTTTTAGACAAGGCAGAGGAACCAGAGATCAATTGCCAACATCCGCTGGATCATCAAAAAAGCAAGAGAATTCCAGAGAAACATCTATTTCTGCTTTATTGACTAGGCCAAAGCCTTTGGCTGTGTGGATCACAAGAAACTGCGGAAAATTCTGAAAGAGATGGGAATAGCAGACCACCTGACCTGCCTCTTGAGAAACCTGTATGCAGGCCAGGAAGCAACAGTTAGAACTGGACATGGAACAACAGACTGGTTCCAAATAGGAAAGGCAGTACGTCAAGGCTGTATATTGTCACCCTGCTTATTTAACTTATATGCAGAGTACATCATGAGAAATGCTGTGCTGCAAGAAGCACAAGCTGGAATCAAGATTGCCGGGAGAAATATCAATAACCTTAGATATGCAGATGACACCACCCTAATGGCAGAAAGTGAAGAGGAACGCAAAAGCCTCTTGATGAAAGTGAAAGAGGAGAGTGAAAATGTTGACTTAAAGCTCAACATTCAGAAAACTAAGGCAGGATTAGGCATTTAAAAATTTATTTGAGGAAATGCCTGTGAAGAACAAAGGGAAGGAAACAGAAGAAGATAAAGAGTGTCTTCAGATTGCAACACAGGTCTGACACCTGTGAAAGGAGAAGGGAAAAAAGGAGGATTGGAAATAAAGAACCTTCGACTACAGAGCAGTTTTAAGAAGATATTGGAAGAGGCAGATGGGAGATCCTCAAGTTAAAGTCACCTTTTAGAGGAACCTAGTGTCCTATTAGAACAGACGTGTGCTGGTATCACCACTGCACTCACCAGAACAGCCTATAGAAAGTGCGGCCTCACTATGAAGACAATGATGGGTCCAGACGGTAGAGGGGCCAGCTGACATCAGTGAATGTCACCCCCTGCAGCAGACCTGAGAGCATAGCTGCCAAGTTAGCAATTCTGAAACTCACATTTCCTCTATGGCTTTTTAATTAGTGATAAACCATGCATCTCCAAGCAGTGGAACTTTATTTTTAAGCAGGGTACTTCCATTCACCTCTAAAGAAAAGATGCTTATCTGTTGTTCATTACAGGGATGGATTTTGTTTTTTTAACTTTCACTAACATAGATTCTTCTTCAATCATCTTCACTGCTTAATTCAATAGAAGAAAATAATTTGATTTGATTTGGATTTTTCTTCTTTCTCAAACTAATGACCTTCTGAAGTGGATAAATGTATTTCTCCAATATTTTTCAGCTTTTGATATATTTGTCATCAATTTCCTATTTTTAATAAATGAGTGCTTTATTATCCTGATTGGAATATTTATAAGCATTACAGGGACAGTATTATAGCTCTCAGACACCACTTTAAATCTTGAAAGTATAATTTTGTCGAATACATTGTCAAATGGCAATTTTGTCAAATGACATTTTTTTTTTTGGAAAGTGTACACTTAATTTTGATCATTCCCATAGTTTAATTAAAAAAAGAAGAGAAATTGGCAGAGTACTTCATGACAGTAGATTAGTGGGCAAAGCTATAAAACTCAACTTCAAATTTCAACTAAATATTGCTAACATTTTCCCTTTATTTGGCATTTTGAAATGAGAACTAAACACACATGTATATACATATGTGTGTATATAATTATCCTTATAAATTTATATATTATGAATTCAACATCCACACATTTACATCAATAGATATCCTTAAATGGTGAATCAAGCACCACCATTGGTAATTTAATTTTTCTAAATGATAACAATTGTTCAGTTCAGTTCAGTTCAGTTGCTCAGTCATGTCCGACTCTTTGCGACCCCATGAATCGCAGCACGCCAGGCCTCCCTGTCCATCACCAACTCCCGGAGTTCACTCAGACTCATGTCCATTGAGTCAGTGATGCCATCCAGCCATCTCATCCTCTGTCGTCCCCTTCTCCTCCTGCCCCCAGTAATGTTCAAAAGAGAACAGTGCTGAAAATTTCCCTAAATTTCCAGCTATATGACTATAGAACCTAATGCCTTCTAAAATAATGCAAAACTAATTTCAGAAAGTCATAAGAATGTACTTGACCCATAAAGATCCAGTAAGTCATTAAATCTGTGGGACAGAGGTAGCTCCTTACTGTGTAGGAAAACTACCCTTTACATTGCAAAATGTCTCTCATTCATGGCTCCTTCAACCAATTCCAGCAATGCCCTTCAGTCGTGATAGTCAAAAGTACCCTTATTTTTATCCAGAATGCCCCATGAGATGCCTTCTGAGGCAAGAGTCCTGTGAAGTATAGAACTTCTTCTGTGTTAAACAGTAGGTGAGCTAGTATTTCTCCCTGAAGTCGTCCCTAGACTACTCAATTGCTCTTCTAAAGTAATAATTAATAGGTATTTTAAATGTATGTGTTTGAAGGGCCATCAATTCATTGACCTGTAAGACTATTGAAGCCTTTTTTTTTAAAACTCCAATTTGTTCTATCACTTGAAAGAAAAGGTGAAAGAAATTGCTCAGTATATATCCAGGACGCCAGAATTTCAAGTTCAGGTAGGTGTTTAAAAAGTTGATCTTACAAAGAAAAATTAGCAATTTTTTGCTGCCCTGAATTCTTATAGTCTGCAGCATAATGTCTTCAAGCTACAACAGGCTTGTCAGGTCTCCCCTGTAGGACTCTACTGTGAATGACAGGACTGGGCACTGGATTTCTTATGTTTTATCAGCCTTGCCTAATAAGGAGTGGATAATTATTTTCTTGTCATAATTTTCAACATTCATTCCTAAGAACAAATTATAGCCAAGTACAAATGGAATCATAAAAAGGATATAATTAAGAAACAAGAGGGAATTAAAAAAAAAATTGTTTGCTGTTTTACTGAGACCAGATCCTGGTATATTTCCTTGCCCTATGTAGAAGAAACAAATTTTCCTACTGTGGCTTGATCTTTTTGTGGGGTCTTGATAGTCTGTTTTGTCAGAGTCTAAAAAGCCTGATCCCCATGCCATCCCTAATTTAATTCTATGGTTGACCAGTCCTCTTGGGGATATCTTATCTCAGATCTTTATTTCAAACTCTTTTGTTGTTAAAGTTCCTTTTCAGCCCCTGAAATATTAATTTCCTTGTCAATGAAAGAGATATTCTTTTAGGGATTATAAGATTATCAGTTTAAATATAATGCTGGCAAATGTCATCATTAGGTCTATGGATACAATAAATTCCTAAGTTTTCTGTGGAAATTAATGCAAATATTTTTTCCCCTGAATTTATAGAGTTTAGAGCAAAAATCTCTATACATACATCTGGGTTGGAACCCGGACTCTAGCAGATTCCAACTTAACATTTGCTGGATGAATAGCCTGAAATCAGTTCTGTGACCTTTTTATGCCTTCACCTGCCTTACTGGTAAAATGTGTCCCATTATGAGGTGGTTTGAATGATGAAATGAGGTAATGTTTACAGCAATAGCTTAGTGCTTGGCCTAGAGTTAGAATTCAAGTAGATGGGGAAAAAGTGGAAACAGTGACAGATTTTATTTTGTTGGGCTTCAGAATCACTGAGGATAGTAATCGCAGCCAGGAAATTAAAAGATGCTTGGTCCTTGGAGGGAAAGCTATGATAAACCTATTTAAAAAGCAGACATCACTTCACCTACAAAGGTCTATCTAGTCAAAGCTATGATTTTTCCAGTAGTCATGTAATGGATTTGAGAGTTGGACAATAAAGAAAGCTGAGTGCCGAAGAACTGATGCTTCTGAACTGTCGTGTTGGAGAAGACTCTTGAGAGTCCCTTGGACTGCAAGGAGATCAAACCAGTCAATCCTAAAGGAAATTAGTCCTGAATATTCATTGGAAGGACTGATGCTAAAACTGAGGCTCCAATACTTTGGCCACTTGATGCAAAGAACTGACTCACTGGAAAAGACCCTGATGCTGGAAAGACAGATGGCAGGAAGAGAAGAGGGTGACAGGATGAGATGGTTGGATGGCATAACCAATTCAATGGACATGAGTTTGAGCAAACTCTGGGAAATAGTTCAAGGACAGGGAAGCCTGGCTTGTTGTAGTTCATGGGGTTACAAAGAATCACACATGACTGGGTGAACAACAGCAACAACAATATTAATTATAATAAAAGTATTATAAAGATAAGATTTTTCTTTATACTTTGTAGAGTAGCTAGTATCACTAATTAGTGAGTCAACATTGTTTCAGAGGTTTTAAAACATAGAGTTGATTTCCCTCCGACTTAGTTCAGGAATGGTGATCTACATCAACAAGTGACAGTCATTTGGGGATAGGCAGCTCTTCTTACTTTGTAACATGGCTTTTAAATTCTCTCTGATCATCACCATGCAAGTCCCATGAAGGAGGGGAGAAATGTTTACTTAAATATTTATTATTTACCTGGTTGTGTCAGGTCTTAGTTGCTTCACATGAGGTCTTTGTTGTGGCTTGTGGGATATTTTGTTGCAATGCACTGCCACTGCTGCTGCTAAGCTACTTCAGTCGTGTCTGACTTTGTGCAACCCCATTTAGGCGGCAGCCCACCAGGCTCCTCTGTCCCTGGGATTCTCCAGGCAAGAATACTGGAGTGGGTTGCCATTTCCTTCTCCAATGCATGCATGCTAAGTCTCTTCAGTTGTGTCCGACTCTGTGTGACCCTATGTACAGCAGCCCACCAGGCTCCTCTGTCTGCGGGATTCTCTAGGTAAGAATACTAGAGTGGGTTGCCATTTCCTTCTCCTGTTGCAATGCACAGGCTTCTCTAATTGTGGCGTATGGGCTCTAGAGCACATGGGCTCAGCAGTTGCTGCATGAAGGTTTAGTTGCCCCATGGCATGTGGGATCTTAGTTCCCTCACCAGGAGTCAAACCCATGTTCTCCTTTGTAAAGCAGATTCTTAAACACTGGGCCACACAGGTACCATTCTTAAATGCACACAGTAGAAACATGACATACAACTTTTAATCATTTTCTACTGGTGAGAGCTTGATCATATGCTCACCTATCTGCAAATGTGGCCCACTGGGCAATCATGTCACAGCTATCATTACTATGGACCAAGAAGAGAATAGACTTTAGTGGCTGGACAGTCCCCCACAATGACTTTCTTTAAGTCAACAATGCAGTAGTCTTTTCTCCATATTTCAAAAGGGTATAAGAATTCTCTCTACTACCAGGGAGGAAAAAGATGGGAAGTGGGCTTTTACTTGAGTCTCAGGATACTGTTTCTCAAACATATAGCCAATATGCAACTGTAACCCAAACTCCTGGAGAACTTGTTAAAGTTATAGATTCTAGGTCTCTAGATGATCTGTAATGATCAATATCTCAGGGGCATTACCTAAAATTTTAACTTTTATCTATTAAGTCAGGTGATCCTTATGTGCATTCAATTTGAGAAGTATTGCCATAAAATCTAAGGGGATACTTCATTTAAAGTGGTAGGTGGCTAAATTTCAGTCCTTCAAAAGACCCTGATGCTGGAAAGGATTGAAAGGAGAATGAGAAGGGTACAACAGAGGATGAGATGGTTGGATGGCATCACCAACTCAATGGACATGATTTTGAGCAAGCTCTGGGAGATGGTGAAGGACAGGGAAGCCTGGCATGCTGCAGTTCATGGGATTGAAAAGAATCAGACACAATAATGGATCAGCAACAAAAAGACTGCTACTATTTGTTCTTTAACATGATAGAAGTAAAAATTCAAAACAAAAACAAATACTCATGATGATTCTCTCTCTATGATGAATCTTTTTATCTTCTAAATGATTTTGCTTTTCTTCATTTGAAAGGCAATGATGAATTAATTCCAGTAGAAATTTCATCATCTAGTGTCTTACCAATGACCATCCCAATCCAGAAGTATAATATTGTGTATAAAATTATCATTAAGATCTATGGGAAGATGGTTATTTTTATGATTTTAATAGTCATATATTTTCTTCAATGATCAAAATTTATTATATGACTTTGTTTTCAATCTCTCCTAAGTATCTTATTTTAAACAATTCAACCATATAGGGAAAATATCCTTTAAAATAAAAATCTAAAAGGTTAAATCTTTTACATAACTTATTTTATTCACTAGGATATTGTTTTATAACCTAAATCATCAAATATAGTCTTTAAAAGTTTTTTTAGTTGCTATTATATGTTATTGTATAAAAAACCTGTTATATGTTATCATTAAAACTATGCCATTTTAGTAGTGTAGCTTTATGTGTTCCTTGATATTCTAAATAATATTGTTTTGTTATATATACTTTGCCAACAAAGATCCATCTAGTGAAGGTTATGGTTTTTTCAGTAGTCATGTATGGATGTGAGAGTTGGACTATAAAGAAAGCTGAGTGCCAAAGAATTGATGCTTTTGAACTGTGGAGCTGGAGAAGACTCTTGGGAGTCCCTTGGACTGCAAGGAGATCTAACCAGTCAACCCTAAAGGAAATCAGTCCTGAATATTCATTGGAAGGACTGATGCTGAAGCTGAAACTCCAATATTTTGGCCACCTGATGCAAAGAACCGACTCATTGGAAAAGACCATGATGCTGGGAAAGATTGAAAGCAGGAGTTGAAGAGGATGACAGAGGATGAGATGGTTGGATGGCATCACCGACTCAGTGGACATGAGTTTGAGTAAACTCTGAGAGCTGGTGACGGACAGGGAGGCCTGGTGTGCTACAGTCCATGGGGTCACAAAGAGTCAGACATGACTGAGCGACTGAACTGATTGAGACTTTCAGAAACACTATTTCTGTTTTGGAAAATATTTTCTTAACATTCACGATTTGACTGGAAAAACTCTCATCTTACACTGAGCTGGCAAAATATTAAGGTTTCTCTCTTTTTTTTTTTTAACATAAAGATCAAGCTTTCTTGAAACTTGGTGTAACCTTTTTCACTTTTGATGTTTTATATATATGCCTAGGGCTAGTGTGCTTCATATCTCAGTTTCCACAGAGAGTTCAGACCTGTGAGAATTAGCAAGGGATTACAGTGATATTTTCTCCCCTGTGCTCTTGCTTCTGGCTACTGTGCTCCTTCTTTTACTACATAATGTTTTCAGGAGATATTTTTAAATTCACTGTTTTTATTATGACTTTTATTTTTCTAATATTTTTGTCAGATTTTCTTGACATCACTTTGGCCAAATATGCTATCAGTGTTGGCTTTATTTCCCTGCAAATTTATTTGGATGGTTTTGAAGAAGAGATACAATTTGAAGCTATAAACCCAATCCATGTTTGTCTGCTACAAATTTCAAACCAGGAATGAATTTCTCTTCTCCCTTTATAGAAAAAAAATGAAATGTAGCTTAGTACATACTGAGTATGATTACTGGGTACTGGGTTTGTTAGAAAACAATCAGTGTTTTCACATTTTACCAGGTTAAGTGAATTCTGCTACTCATTATTTACGGGGGCAAGGCACAATCACAAAATTAAAGGTACTTGCCTAGTCTCAAAAAAGAAAAGTCAAATTTCCATATTCGGAGTAAAACATAATAGGTAATTCTAAAACATTGACTATATATTTTTTTTTCCTTTTACCACTACATTTATGATTAAATCAGAATAGTCCTACTGGAAGAATTCATTTAAAGTCTCAAAAGATCTTATTTTTAAAATTTGAAGAAAGCTCACGTGGTATAAAATTTGATTTCACTTACTCTGAGTAAGCAAAAGTAGGATGAGTTCACTATGAATAAAAGGAAATAATTATTTATTTGTAAATAAATGGTTTGTCACCAAAATGCCTTTGCATTCTTGAGTCTAGAGATTATAGGCAAGGTAAAACATTAACCAAGGGATAGCCTTATGATCTGTGTGATAGAGAAGAAAAGAACTATGGCTATATTGTTGAGCTTTTGCTGAAATTTCATTGAATTTTAATTCATATAAATACTGTTCCCCACTCTGATATTAACTTTTGGTATCATGTTGATTCTAAGACCAAATCTGATCTACAGATCTAACAGGAAATGTCATCTAACATTTCATTAAATAAATGTGGGAAAATAATTAGTCTCTCTTCCTGAGTCTCTTGAGAGACAAAGCATAAGGCACTGTGCTGTTTGCTGTGAACACAGCCTAGTTTAATGACATTGTTTTTATAGCCCTCCTTTATAAACAAGAAGGATAAAATCAGCTGTCCGAGATAAAATAGTAAATAAAGAAAGGAACCCAGAGATGCAAGTGCTAGTCTAAGTGTGAAAGGCTGGGCTGAAGTCTATACTTATGGACACTTGGGATTTCTCTCACATTAAACTCAGGTGTGATTGAAAAGTTTTGTTTAATAGATAAGAATGTATACAACATGCAACTGTTTGTATGTTGTATATACCCTAGTCTTTGGGAAAAAAAAAAAAAAAACCTGTAGACTTCAAGGCAAGTTTATCTATCTATTTATCTATCTATTTGTCTATTTAGCCTCATAGTCTTTCCTCAGTAAAAAATGTGTCTGCCAATGCAGGAGACTTGGTTTCAATCCCTGGGTTGAGAAGATCCCCTGGAGAAGGAAATGGTAACCACTCCAGCATTTTTGCCTGGAAAATCCTATGGACTGAGGAGCTTGGTGAATTACAGTCTGTGGGGTCTCAAAAGAGTTAGACACAACTTAGGGATACAAGAGCAACATTCTTTCTACCAATCAGAGACTCTCTTGTGATCATTGTTAAAAACACCATCACCAATACTCTCCCCACTTAGGCTATTTTTCACTTAGGCATGCTTCAGTGAGAGTATATAAGTGTTAATTTCCTTACTTAGGCACTCGATCATGAGCCAGTTTCTACCTGATATTTTCCATTCTGTGATAACACAGAATATATTGATTGAAGCAAACCCTCAACCAAAAAGTGAATCATGTATGCAATTCATAAGTACCTTTAAAATGCAGGCATACTATTTTTATTCTATCACTAAATGCCATAATTATCAGCATTAAGAATAAATATATTGAATTCTTTCTGGCAGAACAATTCCATGTTCTTACTTTAAAATAAAATTAACATGCAGTCTCTCTTTTGAGTGCCTACAATCAATTTGGAGAGATAGGGTGTGTACATAAAATAATTATACTCTAAAGATAATAATTGTGAGGCTGAACTATTTTATAGACACAAACAAAGATCTTCATTTAGGTCTGTATAATACAGTACTACTATTAAATGATACCAATAATAAACTCAGATGACCAGGATGGAGCAAGAAATATGTAAACAAAAAAAGCAAGCAAAAAATGTAAACATGATGCTGGCTAATGAATTATCAAACAGTTATAGATATTATCACAGATTCTTTCCTTAGCCTTAACACATGTGTTTGACTAGACAAAAGCAATTTATTTAAATATATATACATGTAAATATTAAGTTTTATCCCTTTAAAATTTCAACTCTGACAGTTCTAAAGATAACAGTTCCTTTGGATCTAATGATCATTATCTCCATATGTTTCAGGCACTTATTTGCTAGCAAAATTTCATTAGGCAGTGTGAAAAAATTAGCCCCTTATAAAATTACCCATCGAAGAGGACTGACAGCTTTTATTTCTTGATAGTGCCAGCATTTGTCAGAAACAGGAATAGACAGACCCCGAGTCACCAAAACAGGGTGTGTTTTGCATTATAACAGTGCCAAGTTAGTTAGGCATTTCTGTCAGTTTCAAAAGTCCAGGATATCCATACCACAGACTCTCCTTCTATGGCTACCTGGATAAAAAGCTGACATTCCTTTAAACTTGAGAATATTTTAGTGACTCAGTGGAGGGCTATGAAATGATTTCATTTGAATGGGCTTGATAGGAATCTGACACAATCTTGTCATTAATGTTAATTTTGAGATATTTTAACAATGAAAAGCTCATAGGAATTTAACATGAAAATTATCAACCCTCTTGGTTTGTAAGTTGTTTATTTTGTGTTACTTCATATTCATATTA
This sequence comes from Budorcas taxicolor, assembly GCF_023091745.1. NCBI lineage: Eukaryota > Metazoa > Chordata > Mammalia > Artiodactyla > Bovidae > Budorcas > Budorcas taxicolor. The sequence goes on from NC_068931.1 coordinate 27,107,856, forward strand.
CCATGTTTATCTCTGTAGGCACTTTTATAATTTATATTCAATTAAACTTTTAAAACTGAGGAATTAGAAATGTTAACTTTTTCTTAAGTTTTTAATTTAAAATAGAACTAGCAGATAACTAGAAAAACATTCATTTAAACAAGTGGGAACTGCATTTTGTCACCTAACCAGTAGTCTTGAGGTAGGGGTTGCACAACAAACCATGTATGCTTAGTCGCTCAGTTGTGTCCAACTCTTTGTGACCCCATGGACTGTAGCCCACCACGCTCCTGTCTATGGGTATTCTCCAGGCAAGAATACTGGACTGGGTTGCCATGCCCTCCTCCAAGGGATCTTCCCAACCCAGGGATTGAACCCCGGTCTCCTGCATCGCAGGCAGATTCTTTACTGTCTGAGCCATCAGAGAAGCTCCAGCCAGCCATTCAGCTGGACAATAATGTCACAGACAGTTGTATTCCTTTGCATTTATGTTCATTTCCTCTTGTATATAAATTAATGCTGTAGCTCCAGCTATCATATCCATGTTCAGGGCAGGATGAAGGGCAAACAGGGCTGTGCTGGAACATCTGTCCCATTTGTCAGAATTTACCAGCAAGCTTCCGAATGTACTCTGCTAGCCAGGTCTAAACCATGACTGCTAGTTTCAGAGAGGTTTGAAAATTGGGGACTCATAGAGATTCTATTGATTGAGACCAACACAGTTGATCATTGGATCATATTACTTAATTAGCAGGGAAGTCAGAAAAGGAAACTGTGTCTGTCGAATACATATTCACTATGAAAAAAATAACAATGAAAATAAAATCTACACATTAAAGATTGAAAGTTAGTTGCACAGTTGTATCCAACTCTTTGTGATCCCAAGGACTGTAGCCTATGAGGCTCCTCTATCCATGGGATTCTCCAGGCAAGGGTACTCGAGTGGGTGGCCATTTCCTCCTCCAGGGGATCTTCCTGACCCAAGGATCAAACCCTGATCCCCTGCATTTCAGGAAGATTCTTTACCAACTGAGCTACTAGGGAAACTCCTACTGAAGATGGGACGTTCTTGTTCTTTTCTTTCAATTCAAATCCAGAATGAAAACTTATTGTTTTCTTTCTTAAAAATTTAATTTAAATTAATGACTATTTCTTTGATATTTAAAATGTGTTTTTTTAAAAAATTTTCTTCTGTACATTAAATGGATATATGTATTACAATTGCAATCATATATCAATCAAAAAATTTTAAAAGTAAAGAGCAATAATATATATATATATGCTTGCTCTATATTTGCTCTTCACTTGTTGATTGTCCCATAAGCCATTACTACTCTTCATACCAGATGACTCTGAGATTAGAGTTTCTCCAGGTTAACTAAAGAGGAAGGACATTCATCTATGGAGAAGTTCTCACCTCCACCTGTTTTGGGACTGTGGCTTCTTTGATCTGTTCCCAGTATTGTTTGGAAACCACTCTTTGAAAATAGAAATTCCCCCACATTTCTAATCAGCTAAAGGAATTCTCCTATTTTCCAGGGCTGTCATATATTAATTGTTCAAAACATTATTCCTATCACTTCAATGGCCATGGGGACAGATGGGTGAAAGACACATGCATTTATCATTGGAAATAGAAATTCCTTCTATAATTATCAATAGTTCCTTATTCAGTTGAATTTTTTAAGTTTACTGAGTGTGCATCAAGATCAAAGCACAGTGCTGGTTGCTAAGGCATACATGCCGATGACTAATACATCCTCTTTGATAGAAGCTGAGTCTAAAGAAGTGTTCAGGAAGAAATGTCTCATGTACTATTTGTAGCACCATTAAAGTAACTATTTATAGGACACTAAAGGTAGAGAGGAAAATCTCAAGTGGTCAAAAGTCTCAATCTGAGAAAATACATTCTAGATGTATAAAATAAGGTAGGTAACAAAGTCAATAACTGCTAAGAATTAGGCAGAAAAATGGTGCTTTCTGGCAACAAAGTCCAATATGTATAACTATTATGTGGGTTATAACAGATTTTCTATGTGAATGCAGAAGTCAGTAAGAAAGAATTTCTATTTTCAAAAAGAGGTGTTAATATTGGGAACAGATCAGAGAAGCCACAATCCCCAAACAGGTGTAGATGAGAACTTCTCCATAGATGAGAAAGATGAGAGGAGGAAGGTGAGAGTAAAAACTTTAATCAGGAAGAAGAGGTGAATTTGGGGTTGCAGTTCAGTTCAGCTCATTTCAGTTCAGTCGCTCAGTCGTGTCCGACTCTTTGCAACCCCATGAATTGTAGCACACCAGGCCTCCCTGTCCATCACCAACTCCCGGAGTTCACTCAGACTCATGTCCATTGAGTCAGTGATGCCATCCAGCCATCTCATCCTCTGTCGTCCCCTTCTTCTCCTGCCCCCAATCCCTTCCAGCATCAGTCTTTTCCAATGAGTCAACTCTTCGCATTTAGGCCATAGTAAATAGTGATTGAACAGAAACAACAGTGTAAACTTCAAAACATAAAAGCAGAAGACAAGGAGGAAAAGAATTGGTGCAGAGTTGGTTATCAAGTCTGCAGAAAGAAATGAGGCCCATGACTGTTTTCCTAGATGGCCAAGTGTAATTACACCAAATCAAACTTTATCTCTTTCAAGCATAATCCTCAACATGCAAATGCAATTTAGTAACATCAATTAGTAGCATCAATCTCAGGTAAATTATCTTAACTACTTTTCAAAAGTTCTAAAATTCAAGCATTTAAATAATTTACCTAAAGCAGCACATCATGTGAGCAACAAATCCAAGGTTAAAATTCACCTGTAGTTCTGTTATTCATGTGAAATATACATGTGTGTTGTGTATATACATGTGTATGCATATGCATGTAATCGGTATTTTTTTTCTTAATTTGGAAAAATATATTTTATTTAATTATAATACATTGAAAAATATGATTATGCTAATTAATGATGAATATATGCAAACATATTGATGAATACAGGCAAACAGGCTGTATATTGTCACCCTGCTTATTTAACTTATATGAAGAGTACATCATACGAAATGCTGAGTTGGATGAAGCACAATCTGGAATCAAGATTGCTGGGAGAAATATCAGTAACCTTGGATATGCAGAGAACACCACCCTTATAACAGAAAGTGAAGGAGAACCAAAGGGCCTCTTGATGAAAGTGAAAGAGGAGAGTGAAAAAGTTGGCTTAAAACTCAAAGCTCAGAAAACTAAGATCATGCCATCCAGTCCCATCACTTCATGGCAAATAGATGGGGAAACAATGGAAACAATGAGAAACTTTATTTTTTGGGGCTCCAAAATCACTGCAAATGGTGACTGTAGCCATGAAATTAAAAGGCACTTGCTCCTTTTAGGCACTTGGCCAACCTAGACAGCATACTGAAAGCAGAGACATTATTTTGCCAACAAAGTTCCGTCTAGTCAAAGCTATGGTTTTTCCAAAACTCATGTATGGATATAAGAGTTAGACTATAAAAAAAGTTGAGCACTGAAGAATTGATACTTTGAATTGTGATGTTGAAGAAGACTCTTGAGAGTCCCTTGGAATGCAAGGTAATCCAACCAGTTAATCCTACAGGAAATCAGTCCTGAATATTCACTGGGAGGACTGATGCTGAAGCTGAAACTCCAATACTTTGGCCACCTGATGGGAAGAACTGACTCACTGGAAAAGACCCTGATGCTAGGAAAGATTGAAGGCAGGAGGAGAAGGGGATGACAGAAGATGAGATGGTTGGATGGCATCACCGACTCAATGGACATGAGTTTGAGTAAGCTCCGGGAGTTGGTGATGGACAGGGAAGCATGGCATCTTGCTGTCCATGGGGTCACAAAGAGTCAGACACAACTGAGCAACTGAACTGAACTGAACTGAACACTGAACTGATATGTATACAAAATAGGAGCAATGGCAAAAAGAGTCCGTTTCCATTGCTGAAAATACATTTCATCATCTGAGATTCAGTTTTAATTGATCCCTTAGGGAGAATATGATAAGCAGTTATTTACCTGGCTGACATGAATACTATGGCAAATCATAGTTTTCACTATTCCCTCCACAGCTAACATTTCCTTTGTGTTCATTAATGGCTCCCAATTTCATTTACTTATTAGATTTTGTTGTTGATGTACAGCAAGCAATAATTCCTACACTGATGAACACTGAATGAAAATTGCTCAATTATCAAAGTTTTATTTTTTATGATATTTGTAAATGTCTGACTAGCTATGGCTGTAAGTAAAATGACTTTAGGATTTTGCACAGGTGAAGAGCTTTAGTGGGTTATTGCTGTATTGAAATACTTTGCGGTGTCATGTGGAAAATATTGGCATGTCTATCTGCAAGCAGAATAAGGACAGCAGCAGAAATTAGCAATCATGGGGTAAGTGATACTGATCAGTCCCACCTCTCTCACTACTTTTCTTTTCCCAGCTCACAGCTCAGACTATGAGATTTCTAGTGATAAATCTGTTAAATGTTTTGAGATCTTCAGAGAAAGATAATTTATTGAATTAGTCCTATATGCTGTAAATTAATAGAAATATTTAATCTGAATTTAGTCTTTCTAGACATTCATTAATCAGTGGAATTTCAAAAATGATATGAGACTCTCTCTGTATAGAAGCTTCTTTTTAGTTAGTCCTATGGGCTTCCCTTGTAGTTCAGCTGGTAAAGAATCTGCCTGCAAATCGGGAGACCTGAATTCTGTCCTTGCGTTGGGAAGATCCCCTGGAGAAGGGAACACCTACCGACTCCAGTATTCTGGCCTAGAGAATTCCATGGACTATATAGTCCATGGGGTAGCAAAGTCAGATAGGACTGAGCGACTTTCACTTATGGGCTTCCTAGGTGGGACTAGTAAAGAACCCTCCTGCCAATGCAGGAGACTCCAGACACATGGGTTTGATCCCTGGGTCAAAAAGATCCCCTGGAGGAGGGCATAGCAACCTACTTCAGTATTCATGCCTGGAGAGTCCTATGGACAGAGGAGCCTGGCAGGCTACAGTCCATAGGGTCACAATGAGGTGGACACAACTGAAGTGACTTAGCATGGTACTTCCTTATACAAGGAAGCCCAAACCATTTCTATCTCATTGTTTCAACGGAGTGTGCAGCTAAACAAACAATTGATAAGATGAGGAATTTCATGTACTTACAGAAAAGAATAAGATTTCTTATTAATAATAATAGCCTTTAATCTTTTAAGCAATAGTTTTTACAAAAACTCAATTTAACACCTGATTAAAGAGGGAAAAAAATCTGTTCACATGTCAAGAAAAGAAAGTATGAGGTCTTTTTCAGAATCAATATGTACAAAGTGTCTGGTTAACAGTGATATACAAATTTTTATGAACATCAAAAATGTGTGGTATTTATCAAAAATACCAAGTATTTGCAAAAAATAGAATGCTTGGCAAATATGTGCTAGGAGTGTACAGATAGAATGAGAAAAAAAGAGAAGTTCATTGATGTAAACTATAAATAAGAAGGCTCGGCAAAGGATATTTCATGCAAGAATCCAAGCCAATGAAAAATATTTCTTTGTTATCTAGTGGAGAAATCCAGCTGGTGTATCATCACTGGGATCTTTGGGCAACTCTGGGACAAATAATATACTACAGGATAAAAATGTGAGGTATGAGAGACAGAGGGCTTCCCTGGTGGCTCAGATAGTAAAGAATCGGCCTGCAATGCAGGAGACCCAGGTTCTATCCCTTTAGGGAAGATCCCCTAGAGAAGGGAAAGGCTACCCACTCCAGGATTCTTGCCTGGAGAATCCCATGGACAGAGGAGCTTGGGATGGTACAGGCATGGGGTCGCATAAATTTGGACACAACTGAGCAGCTAACACTTTCATGGTAGACAGAAGTAAATCTTTGCCATATACTTTAGTTAGGAAAATATTACTATTAGGGAGATTCCCAAATCAGATTTGTTCTAGGAAATGAGCACATTGGATATACAAGATCAAATAGTGGTCCACAGTCAGGGTGCTTTCACAAAGTTCATAAAGTAAATGTAGATTAATCACCAGGACCAGATGGTATCCACTTGAGGGTTTTAAGGAGCTCTAGGATGCAACTGAGAAATAATTGGCCATGTGCAACCAATCATTACAAAGACACACTGTGCCAGAAAACTATTTGTAAATTTAACTTTTTTAGAGGGTGTTTCAGGAACTATACTCTGTGAATTTATTTTAGTAAGAGACAAAATAGTGCATCTAAAAAAGAACAGTCATTACCTACTTTCAAAATGTCTATTCTTTTTATTAAAAAAAGAGGTTCCAAAAGTCACTCATCTTTAAAATTACTCTCCATGAATTTTATATTGTTATATAAATATATCTTTGCTTTTAAATTGATTTATAATACTAAATGTATGTACGTGTGCATGTGTGTGTATGCATCTCTTTCTCTCTCAACACACACATACATATATATAAAAATATATACTGGGTCCTCAGCTATGCTTGGCAACTCTGTATATTTTCCTTATTAGTGCACTTTCTAAATCTTCATAACCTCTTACTCTGCCTAATCTCAGTTGATGTAATTCCTTCTTGTTTTATGGAACAAAGAAAAGCAGTGAAAAAAGAGTTTATATATTTTCTCATTAAATATTTGTAAGTATACATAATGCTATAATAAAATATATATGTAAATTTATACATCTATAAAAGTAACATCAAATATATCTAATCTAATATAATAAAATAATCAATAATAATTTATAGATAAAAGGTAATTCACAAATAAACTGCAATTTCTTGATATTGATGTCTGTGAATCTGGAGGAAGGCTCAGAACCTGATGGTTACTGACTCAGTAAAATGTGGGGGTCCAAAAGTGAGCAAGAGCCAGCTTGGAAGAGACAAATATGAGACGTAAGTTCCATTCTAAATGCAGTAACTGCCAAATACCATTCATTGGTCCACAAGCCAGTCATTAAGACAAACAAATGCTACCCTAAAGGCAAAAGGTGGATCAAGAACAAGGACTTATTTTTAGAATGGCATAGAAGTAAGTAAAACTTGTATGATGAACATAAATGTAAAAGGGAACCTGGAAACTATTTTATATTATAAGTATTTTTATCAATATTACCTTTCCAATTGTTTGAACCCTAATTCTCATTGCACATTTAACTAGTTTCTGCTTTTATTAATATGAATCTGATAGGCCATTCAGGATGAGTCTTTTATTGGAGATATTTTTTACTAAATCTCCCCATGTGGATTAATCTTTGTACCAAGAGACCAGGGAATTGAGGTACAGACTCTACTGGTACTCTACCAGGCATATTCAGCTAGATGATTATTATTCACTTGAAACAATATTGATTACATGATTCCAAGCCTTATGATAGGCATTAGAAAGTTAAGATGTACTCTTCAGTAGTATATGTACAATACAGCTGAGAATCTTTGAGAATTATATTCAAGAGTGTGTGTAAACTGCACACAGCATTTCAAGGCACTAGTTACTATAAGAGCACAGCACTAGATCAGAAGGGTTCAGGGGAGGTCTTTCTAGAAGAGATGATATTTGAATTAAGTCTTACAGAACGAGCTGGATTCAGCTAAGGCAACACTTTGGAGAAGGTGGTAGGCAGATGGAAGACAATCACAGAGGCATGAAGCATAAAACTCCATCACCTTGGTAGGAAATTATAAGCAATTCAGCATTATTAGTGGAAGAAAATGAAGACAGGGAGATACGACAGGTGAAGCTGAGAATTAGGCAATAATTAGACCATCAAGAACATTAAAGGTCAAGTGACAGACCATGGGCTTTATCTCGAAGGTCGTGTTTGCATTCAAATTTCAGTAACATAGGAGTCAGTGTGAAAAATAATGTGATGATAAGGGCAAAACAACAAATGAGAGGTTCATTGTCATAGTCCAAACAAAAATGATAGGACTAGAACTAGGATAATGGCAGATTTGTGGAATGAACATATGCAGATAGTTCTTGCTACCCTAGTCTAAGAGCTGAGATAGGAATTATTGACAGAGGAGAGGTTCAAGTGAGATTTTGAATAACTCTAAGTATATATTGACCTTGAGTTGCCTCTATACCATCTGAAAGATATATTCAGAAGGCACTAGGGTATCATATTTAATGGTGAAAAGATCAGGGTAGGGTAGGCCAACTCATCAATATGTCTAATCGCTGAATCCAGGGTAAATTTGGAGATTTGGTCAAGAGCCAAGGCACAGACAGAAACATACTCTACTATGGGAATGGTTTCAATGAAACTGAGCAGATATTGAGCAGAAAGTCAATAAAGAAATAAATAAAAAGTAAATGCTGGGACTGTTTTAAACTAGAGTGTGTTAATGGAAATTTTGAGGTACAGAAAGGCCAACAGATCAGGAGATGGTTATCACTGAAAATATAGTTTGTTACTCATGGTTCCTAAGGAGAGGGAACTCTCCTTTGATGAAGGATCAAATGGACCCATCCATCACAAGAGATAAAGAGAGGGAGAAACATCAACAAGTGCCTTGCTGTGGTTTTGTGAGAAGGACTAGACAAGGGCAGGTAAGAAGTCTTAGGACTGGCTAAGTTTGAATAATTTCAATAAGAGCCCAATAATTTCAGTGGGCTCTGGGGCACAGAGGCTGTCTTTGGCTGAAATTTGGCCCTGAGTGATTGGGGCAGGTAGATAATAATCCAGAGTGTAAGAGAATCTGATAGGGTTAATGCTTGGTGGTATGGCCTCTGGATTGTTTGGTTTATATGTGAAAGGTGTGCTCCCAGTTGGAGGACTCCACAAAAAGGGAGGTAATGAAGGAGGCAGAAGTCACAGCAAGGTGATTCAGGCGCATTATCATGTTTTCTGGAACAAGGAGCTTGAATACAGAGGGGATGTTACAGTATGAAATGTAACAGAAACGAGAAACATGCTTAAGATGAGGACCCAAGGTATGAAGGAGAGGGAGGCTAGTTTCTAGAGAGGACTATATAAGAAGATTCATAGGTCAAAGAAACAAAGTTGCTGAAGGCCTGCTATATGGTAGGCATTGAGCTAGGTACCAAGGAGTAACTTCAGCAAATTGATGAAGAGTACACTGCCAAGCATGAGAAGAATGGAGCACGTGGGCTTATATCAGACTTTTCCTCTTAGTCTATAGAAAAGGAAGTTGAAAAAGAATTCCCTCTACTTCCTTCTCTAACCATGGAAACATTTAGTTAGCATAGTTTTTAGCCTAGAAGGGGACACAGAAGTTAATTAGAAACATGATGAAGTTGTTAACAAAGGTTGATACATTAAGAAATGTTTCAGAGAGCTTCAAAAAGAAAAATTGATAGCCCTCGGATAAATTTGTTTATTCAGGTATTTAAATTATGTTCATCATTGCAGCATCTGGGAGTTTCACATCTCAAAAAAACATCATTGCTGAAAAGAGGTAATTTCAACAGCAGAAAGCAAAATAATTGAGCTGAATTGTTGCCTGCAGGGCTGAATGACCCCAAAATAACACAAACTTCGAATAATCACATAAAAGAAGGTAAAAGAAATTAAGCAAAATAGGGAAACACTGAGTTTAATGTTCTTAACTGGTTACTAGTTTATAGCCCTGACAGATTATTTTCAAAGATTAATCTTGAATATTTTCAGGAAGGTCAGGCTGCTCAACTGAATGAAACAAGAAATTAGAATGTCTGAGTTTATTTGAACTTGGCTGTTGTCGTGTTATATATAAAGTTTCCTTGTATCTGTATTACGGCATAAGATTTTCCTTAAAAGAGATTTATTTTTCCAAGAAAACATCTCTTAAGACTTTGCCATACTAATTGGCCAAGGAATACATCACCATTAATGGGAAATAAATTTGTTCAACTTTCCTTAAAGTACCAAGATTAGAGGTTGCAACCAGATGACCTCCTAACTCTATACCTGTAATTTTTTTAGCTTGGTCAGTATTAATTTTTTTTAATATAAATTGTTTTCTTTAATTGAAAGTCTTTAGTTTGCCAGTTGCTAAAAAATCTTTCTCTTTGTTGCTTTACAATAACACATTTTTATGTACTTAAATATTACTGCCTCCACTCTCCCCCTCCTGTGTCCCAATCACCCCTCCATCTCTACTCATAGTCTAACTTAAACCGCAAAAGCAAACATTCAGGATTCTTCATAAACACCCCTAGTACATATGGATGTGCGTGCCTGTGTGCACACACACCCACCCCCACACACACACACTTCCACAATATTGATCTTTCTGAGCACCTTCTCTTGGCTACTACAAATCTTACTTTTACTATACAATCAAGTTTAAGATGCAATTCTCCATGATTCTTCTCCAATAATTTTGTCCCTAACTAAATTCATATTGTACTTACTTGTGCCATGCCATTTACTTTTTATTTTTCATTATACTTTATTCCTTCTCATTGTCTCTGTAGCGGGTGATATTTAAAAACAAACAAACAAAAAACCTTTAGACTTCAAAAGGCTTCCCTGGTGGCTCAGACAGTCAAGAGTCTGCCCACAATGCAGGAGACCCAGGTTCAATCTGTGGGTCTGGAAGGTCCCCCGGAGAAGGAAATGGCTACCCACTCCAGTATTCTTGCCTGGAAAATCACAGGAGCAGAGGTCCGTGGGGTCACAAAGAGTTGGAGATGACTGAGCCACTGCACTTTCACTTTCTTAGGCTTCAAGGTCAAGAAACACACCTTTTACACTTTTAAAAAAGATTTATTTATTTATGGCTGCACAGGGTCCTTGTTGCTGCCTGTAGCCTTTCTCTTCTAGCTGCAGAGAGCGGGTCTGCTCTCCAGTCGCAGTGCGCGGGCTTCTCACTACAGTGGCTTCTCTTGTTGTGGAGCACGGACTTTATGCACTCCGGCTTCAGTAGTTGCAGCTCATGGGCTCTAGCACGCAGGCTTAGGAGTTGCGGCACACGGGCTTAGCTGCCCTGAGGCCCGTGGGATTCTCCCAGACCAGGGACTGAACCTGTGCTTCCTGCATTGGCAGGCAGATTCTCTACCACTGAGCCACCAGGAAGCCTTCCTTTATACTTTTTGATTTGGCAAAGTACAACAAATGTGATGATATCATAGGTTCTCAAATATTTGCTAAATGATGAATTAATGCAGCTTCTACATATGATTACTTTTTAGTTTTCAAAAATAATTATACTTCTAATAAGTTCCCTGGATAAATGCTAATGCAACAATTTTTGTCAATTACTTTCTACAGATTTTATTTCCTAAGTCTATAATATAGACAGACCCTAAATGCAGTGAGGTAAAATGGTTAAGTGCTTGATTTTCACCTACTTATGTTCATACTTTTATATTTTGCTTCACATTTTTACTTGCAGCTGCATAGACATGGGGATATCCAATAAAATGGCACTGTGCTGTGTGCTTAGTCACTCAGCCTTGTCTGACTCTTTGCAACTCCATGGACTGTAGCCCTCCAGCCTCCCATGTCCATGCAGATTCTCCAGGCAAGAAATAGAATTGCCATATGACCCAGCAATCCCACTGCTGGGCATACATATACTGAGGAAACCAGAATTGAAAGAGACATGCATACCCCACTGTTCATCGCAGCACTGTTTACAATAGCCAGGACATGGAAGCAACCTAGATGTCCATCAGCAGACGAATGGGTAAGAAAGTTGTGGTACATATACACAATGGGATATTATTCAGCTTTTAAAAAGAATGCATTTGAATCAGTTCTAATGAGGTGGATGAAACTGGAGCCTGTTATACAGAGTGAAGTAAGTCAGAAAGAAAAACACCAATACAGTATATTAATGCATATATATGGAATTTAGAAAGATGGTAATGATGACCCTATATGCAAGACAGCAAAAGAGACACAGATGTAAAGAATAGACTTTTGGGCTCTGTGGGAGAAGGCGAGGGTAGGATGATTTGAGAGAATAGCATTGAAACATGTATATTATAATATGTGAGATAGATTGCCAGTCCAGGTTTGACGCATGACAGGGTGCTCAGGGCTGGTGCACTGGGAAGACCCTGAGGGATGGGTTGGGGAGGGAGGTGGTTCAGGATGGGGAACACATGTATACCCATGGCTGATTCATGTCAATGTATGGCAAAACCACCACAATATTGTAAAGTAATTAGCCTCCAACTAAAATAAATTAATTAAAAAAAGAAAACTGGAGTGGGTTGCCATACCGTTCTCCAGGGAATCTTCCTAACCCAGGAGTTGATCTGGCGTCTCCTGCGTTATTGGTGGATTCTTTACCATCTGAGCTACCAGGGAAGCCCAGTAAAAAGGTATCTAACCTTAAATGACTGATTAAGTAACTTTTACCAGTTGTGAAATTAGGACTACTCCATGAAAGCTCCTTGAAGATCAAAATGCCTGAGTAGAGGCAAAAATCATTCTGGTTGACTTCCAAGAAGCAAGAATAGGGTGTGTGTTTCAGAAAACCCCAAAATCAAGACAATAAAATATATGTCAAAATGATCTCAGGAAGCAGAAGTGCCTTCATTTTCAGATGATTCTCTAATTTCAAAGAAACATTAGGATCATATATAAAAGTATTTGCTTCACCAATAAGTTCATTATTTATAACTTATACCTAGAAAATAGTCAAAGGAAAGGGTGTAGTACACTTACATGACATCAGCCTTGACATTTTCTTTTTCTAAATGCTGTAGGTTAAAAATTTTATGTTCCACCAAGGCCAATTGATTCCCCTTTCTTTTTATAAGCTGTAATAGTGAAGCACATTTTTGAGTGTGAAAACAGAACAAACTTTCTTCACTCATCTTTCATAATCTCTGCTTGATGCCAGGTAATGCCTGCTGTTTTTTCATGACTGTGGATTTGTAGATTCAGATGTTTAAAATGGTTAATTCCTTTATCAAAAAATAAATCAATTTACTTGCTGCCAGCAGGTTGCAATTAGGTCTCCTTCACTACCATATGGTTGAAGTAGTCAATATTTAGGTGTGTTAAAGTTTTCAACAAAAGTGAAAGATACCAATTCATCATTGAAACACTGAGACTTAAACTGAATTAAACAAATACTCAAAACAAAGAAGCTACAAAAAAATTGATTTTGCTTTACAATGCTTAAAAAAAATAAATTCTAAAAATATGAAAGGCTCGTGTCAGCTACGTTGTGAAAACACCAGTATTTTTGGATCAGTGGTAGAGAAAAAATGGAATGGTATCACTCGGTATACCATTCATCACTATGCTCTAGTCTATAAAACCTTGTTGGCCCATGGAAACAAGTTGCATATGAAAAAGTAAGTGATCTGGTGGTTTTGATAGAAAAAGAAATTGAGAACCACAATAATGAAGTATACTTTAAATATTTTTCAGTGTAAACCCTTGTTTTACTTAAATAAACTCATCCAAACTATAATCTCAGGAGTTTTAAGATGATTTTACCATTTTTCCTCATTAAAAAAGCAGAAACAACAGCAATAATAAAACTCTGAAGTAATGTTCACTAAATTTCAGCTCTATTGCTGGTTAATGCTGTCTTGGTGGCAGAATGATTTATATTTCTCCTTTGTGCTTCTATTTGCCACACTTTATCATATTTGTTCTAGGTCTATTTTAATGAAATAAAATCATAAATAAAGCTAAAGCCACCTTTGTCCCTCAACCCAAATTCCACCCCTTTGTGCCTTCCCTGTACTAAAACAATGATTAATACACATTGCTTACATTTCCAGTCTTTTGATTGTATGTGAGAGAGCAACATGTAATAGTACTTTATATGAGTTTTATTTAATTGTTGATCATACTGCTGCAATTTCTTTTTTTCATAGTTGTTTTGCCTCTATTATATCAACATGTAAATGAGATGGTTAGATAGCATCAGCAACTCAATGGATATGAACTTGAGCAAACTCTGGGAGACAGTGGAGGACAGGGGAACCTAGCGTGCAGCGTGCTGCAGTCCAAGGAGTCACAAAGAGTCAGACATGGCTTAGCAACTGAACAACAACAACATATCAGTATATGCTAATGCAGTTAATTTATTTTCTTCTATATATAGTATTTCACTGTACTTTTAATAACACTTTTCATTTATCTGTTAGTCTGTTGATGGACATACAAAGTTGTCTGCAATTATTTCTTGCTACAAAAGGAATTAAAATGGAAATTATCATATGTATATTTTTGTGTACCTGTGCACCAATTTTTTAAAATAGGTAGACTAGAATGATTCGTTTAAAAGGAATTAATCCTAATCAATTTTTCTCTTAAATTATTGTAACATTTTATACTCCCATATAGGGTTCCCTGGTGGCTCAGTGGTGAGAAATCCACCAGCAATGCAGGAGAGGCAGATTCGATCCCTGGGTCAGGAAGATCTGGAGGAGGGCATGGCAAACCACTCCAGTATTCTTGCCAGGAAAACCCCATGGAGAAAGAAATCTGGCAGGCTACAGTCCATGAGATCACAAAGAGTCGTACACAGACTGAGGCATCTGAGCACCCACACACATACTCCCTTATGTAACCTGTGACAGCTTCCCAAGACCCTTTTTAGTATATGATGTTATCAAACTTTAAAAATTTTTTGCCCATATGACTAAGAAATTTTATTTTCTTTTTAAGCTTGTACTTCTCCTATTGAAAATGTTTTGGATAACTCTGTTATATTGGACTCAGGTTACTCTTCAGTGAATTGCTTATTATTGCATCTTATAATTTTTCCTACTAGGATGTATGTGTTCTTTATTAGTGAATTAAGAAATGCTATTGGATAATAATTATTTATCTGTTACAAAGTAGCATGTATTGTTTTCTAGTCAATCCTAGCTTATCTTTTAACTTGGTTTCTGGCAATGTTAGTCATGTAGCAGTTCATAGTTTTGATAGAGTCACATTCATCAACCTTTATTTTATAAGATGTGCTTATGTATTCGATCTAAAAGTTAATTCACTATTCTATATCAGACACATTCTCCTACAACTTGTAATATTTTAAAATTTCAGTGTTCCTACTGAGTTGTTTAATCCATCTGGAAATACTTCATATAATGTAAGATTTGTTGTTCAATCACTCAGTCGTGTCTGACTCTGTGACCCCAAGGACTGCAGCATGCCAGGCCTCCCTGTCCTTTACTATCTCCCAAAGTTTGCTCAAAATCATGTTCATTGAGTCAGTGATGACATCCGACCATCTCATCCTCTGTCATCCTTTCTCCTCCTGCCTTCAATCTGTCCCAGAATCAGAGTCTTTTCTAATGAGTCTGTTTTTTGCATCAAGTGGCCGAAGTATTGGAGCTTCAGCTTCAGCGTCAATCCTTCCAGTGAATTTCAGGGTTGATCTCCTTTAGGATTAACTGGTTGTAAGATAAGAACCATTTTTTTTTTCCTTTATGCAAAGACTATTATTGTAACATCACTTACTTATAGTTCTACTTTAGCCTGATGATTTGCAATGTCCCTCTACCAAGAGAACATGTTTTTTTGGGTCTAAGTTCTCCATTCTATGTATTGTCCATTTCTGATCCTGAATCACTATGAATCATGCCATGTAGGGCCTCCCAAGATGGACAGGTTATGATGGAGAGTTCTGACAAAACTCTGGAGAAGAGAATGGCAAACCACTTCAGCATTCTTGCTTTGAAAATCCCATGAACAGTATGAAAAGGCAAAAGGACAAAGATGAATCACAGTTATCATAAGTTGTGACACTTGGTAAGAAGGCTTCTGTTATTATTTTTAATTTTTCCTTAGAAATATTTTAGATATTTTTGTTGTATCCTCATTAAATTTAGGATCAGTTTGTTTAAGATCTAGAAGAAAAAATTTTTTTGAGATTTTCATTTTATTTATATTGCACTGATTGATATATTTGGGACAGAATTGACAAAATATAAAGTTTTTCACTCATGAACTTATTATGCACTTTTATTTATTCAGAGCTTCTTTTATGCTTTTCAATAATTCATAAAGAACTTATATATATGTATACACTTATATATATATGTAGCAGCAATTTCCCACCTTAATATATTAGTTTATGCTGATATCGTAAATAGAGTATTTTTATTTATTGATATATATTTTTAGTTATTGCAGATTGTGATCTGAATACAATTTGCTGCATATTCTTATTGCTTCTAATGATTTGCAGATTGTCTTAGGTTATCCTATAGACAACCAGAGTCAGCAAATAAGTATTTGTTTGTTTTCCTTTAAAATATTTTTGCCTCTATTTCTGTTTTTCTGTCTTATTTAATTGGCTAGCCACAAGAATTTTAAGTTCACTGTGAAAGAATTGGGATATAGAGGTCATCCTTATTTCTGTTCAATCTTTTATTGAAATTTTTTAAAAGTGTGACTCATCTCTGGGATGTTTAAAGTGAAGTTTTTTTTTTTAAATTTTATTTTTACTTTATTTTACTTTACAATACAGTATTGGTTTTGCCATACATTGACATGAATCAGCCATGGTGTACATGAGTTCCCAATCCTGAACCCCCCTCCCACCTCCCAACCCATATCATCTCTCTGGATCATCCCCGTGCACCAGCCCCAAGCATCCTGTACCCTGCATCAAACATAGACTGGCGATTCGTTTCTTACATGATAGTATACATGTTTCAATGCCATTCTCTCAAATCATCCCACCCTTGCCCTCTCCCACAGAGTCCAAAAGTCTGTTCTATACATCTGTGTCTCTTTTGCTGTCTCGCATACTGGGTTATCATTGTCATCTTTCTAAATTCCATATATATGTGTTAGTATACTGTATTGGTGTTTTTCTTTCTGGCTTACTTCACTCTGTATAATCGGCTCCAGTTTCATCCACCTCATTAGAACTGATTCAAATGTATTCTTTTTAATGGCTGAGCAATACTCCATTGTGTATATGTACCACAGCTTTCTTATCCATTCATCTGCTGATGGACATCTAGGTTGTTTCCATGTCCTGGCTATTATAAACAGTGCTGTGATGAACATTGGGGCACATGTGTCTCTTTCCATTCTGGTTTCCTTGGTGTGTATGCCCAGCAGTGGGATTGCTGGGTCATAAGGCAGTTCTATTTCCAGTTTTTTAAGGAATCTCCACACTGTTCTCCATAGTGGCTGTACTAGTTTGCATTCCCACCAACAGTGTAGGAGGGTTCCCTTTTCTCCACACCCTCTCCAGCATTTATTGCTTGTAGACTTTTGGATCACTGCCATTCTGACTGGGGTGAAATGGTACCTCATTGTGGTCTTGATTTGCATTTCTCTGATAATGAGTGATGTTGAGCATCTTTTCATGTGTTTGTTAGCCATCCGTATGTCTTCTTTTGTGAAATGTCTATTTAGTTCTTTGGCCCATTTTTTGATTGGGTCGTTTATTTTTCTGGAATTGAGCAGCATAAGTTGCTTGTATATTTTTGAGATTAGTTGTTTGTCAGTTGCTTCATTTGCTATTATTTTCTCCCATTCCGAAGGCTGTCTTTTCACCTTGCTTATAGTTTCCTTTGTTGTGCAGAAGCTTTTAATTTTAATTAGATCCCATTTATTTATTTTTGCTTTTGTTTCCAGTATTCTGGGAGGTGGATCATAGCGGATCCTGCTGTGATTTATGTCTGAGAGTGTTTTGCCTATGTTCTCCTCTAGGAGTTTTATAGTTTCTGGTCTTACATTTAGATCTTTAATCCATTTTGAGTTTATTTTTGTGTCTGGTGTTAGACAGTGATCTAGTTTCATTCTTTTACAAGTGGTTGACCAGTTTTCCCAGCACCACTTGTTAAAGAGATTGTCTTTACTCCATTGTATATTCTTGACTCCTTTGTCAAAGATAAGGTGTCCATAGGTGTGTGGATTTATCTCTGGGCTTTCTATTTTGTTCCATTGATCTATATTTCTGTCTTTGTGCCAGTACCATACTGTCTTGATGACTGTGGCTTTGTAGTAGAGCCTGAAGTCAGGCAAGTTGATTCTTCCAGTTCCATTCTTTCTCAAGATTGCTTTGGCTATTCGAGGTTTTTTGTATTTCCATACAAATTGTGAAATTATTTGTTCTAGCTCTGTGAAAAATACCGCTGGTAGTTTGATAGGGATTGCATTGAATCTGTAGATTGCTTTGGGTAGTGTCCTCATTTTCACTATATTGATTCTTCTAATCCATGAACATGGTATATTTCTCCATCTATTAGTGTCCTCTTTGATTTCTTTCATCAATGTTTTATAATTTTCTATATATAGGTCTTTAGTTTCGAAGTTTTAGTATATAAAATTCATCAGGTTAAAGGAATTTCTTTACATGTGTAGTTTGATGAGAATTTAGAAGATGAATTAACTATTAATTCTGTCGAAAGTCATGTACTTCTCAAGATAATATTTTTCATCAACAATCTGACAAAAGAGAACTTATATTGATAGTATTTTCTAATGCTAGAATATTGTTGTTCTTCTTCAGTAAACTTGGTAATATATTAACTTGATGAAGATGAGTTCAGTTTTAAATTTTTATTTAGTTATCTCAGTCTATACATTCAAATGTAACATTGTTCTTTGTCTCTTTTCTTCTTCCCTCCTTTTTGTGCAGTCAATGAAAGCCATAAAAAATAATTTGCATGGCCTACCTCATATTTTGACACCTAAAAAAACCTTTTTTACAAGATGGCAGTCTCTGTTCTTTAAAATTTAATAAATCTGCAAATTGTGTAGCCTAGCTATATTTTAATAAGATTATTTTGTTAATGATTTAATTGCTCTAATGTTGAAGTTTCCTTTTATTTTCAACACTGCTTTATTGATTTGTTTTTCTAAATATATTACATTTTTAGTTGACTCCAAACAGTTGATACTTACGTAAATCAATGATTGAAAAAAAAATCTGTATGATACTATGTTCCCATTAAACTATCTTGTGACTACAGTTACATTTCATCTTTAAAATTTTTTTTACGTTTCTGTTTGAATATGGAAATAATGGAAATAAAGTGAATAACATTACTGTAATCTCCTAACCAAACTAACTAAAAGTCTGTTGAAATACTGTTACAAAATACATGAATAATTAAAATTTCATTGTAGAAATAAAAGCTTTCTTATTCCTAAATTAGCTTACTTCCTGCCAAAGATTACTCCCTATATATTATTTGTGATTTCATTTTAAATATGACATATTTTTCTGTGAAGGTCAAATACACTGGTATTTTCCTATAAGCCTATTCCTGTAAACAAAATTCTAATGGGATTTAAGAAGATCTGCATTTGTCTGCATTTAAGGTTTATAAATTATAAATACTGGAGTGGGTTGCCATGCCCTCCTTCAGGGAATCTTCCCCACCCAGGTATGGAACTTTTGCTTCTTAGTGTCTCCTGCCCTGGCAGGTGGGTTGTGCCATTTGGGAAGGCCCTATTGACTTATAGTGACCCATTAAAAATGAAATGGCAGCCCACTCCAGTATTCCTGCTTGAAGAACCCCATGGACAGAGGAGCCTGGTGGGTTACAGTCCCTAGGGTTGCAGAGAGTCCTATACGACCTAGCACGCATGCACTCCTTGTGGCATGTGGGATCTTAGTTCTCCCACCCAGGATCAAACCCTGGGCCCTCTGTAGTAGAAGCTCAGAGTTTTAACCACTGGATCACCAGGAAGTCCTGCTGGCCCAGTGTTTGCCTGTGGGTAGCACAGACAATTGGCATAGACCTGCTGCCATCCTTTCTGTGGGGACTCCAGTTCTGGAGCTGCCACTTCTGCAGCAAAACAACAGCCAGTTTCTTTTAATTACCATGGTATCAGCCTTAAGAAAGATGATGTGATGCCCCTACAACCGGTTTTTATTAGTGGAAGGCAGAGCATCCTGTCAGCTGATAAAGAATCTGCCTGCAGTGCAGGAGACCTCAATTCAATTCCTGGGTTGGGAAGATCCCCTGGAGAAAGGATAGGCTACCCATTCCAGTATTCCTGGCTTTTCCTGGTGGCTCAGATGGTAAAGAATCTGCCCACAATGCAGGAGACCTGGGTTTGATCCTTGGTTTGGGAAGATTCCCTGGAGGAGGGCATGGAAACCCACTTCAGTATTCTTGCCTGGAGAATTGCCATGGACAGAGGAGCCTTGCAGGCTGCAGTCCATGGGGTTACAGAGAGTCAGACATGACTGAGTGACTAAGCACACAAAATGTTAACAGATACTCCATCTATCACCTTCTTTTTCTGGCAAACTTTAATGAATCATCTGAACATTTCCACCTAGTTTAATTACCTGAAGATTTTCTTTCTCCCTTTTATTTTTGTTTCCTTTTTTTTTTTCTCTGAATAATCCTGATCTTTTCCCCTTTATTTACTCTCATCCTTGGGGCTTGAGCTGGTAGAGTCCCCAAAGCCTGCTTTATATCATTGTGCTCATAGTACCAACTGCTGTAATAAGAGTGAATGGATCATTGACGAGCCCATGAGACTTCACTGAGCACAGTCACATAGGCTTTTAATGAAAGTAACAGTATAGCAGGTAAACACAGAGGTGCAACAAATCCAGACACAACTCCCAGGGTCCTTTCTCAGTTGCCCGGGATGCTTTATCTTAAAATCGTTAACCAACAAGATACATGAAAAGATACCTTTTTCTCAAGGAAGTCAAGGTATAAATTTATACCTTATATAGAAGGTCTTTTGTGCCCCACTGGTCATAAAACCAAACTAGGAAACTGTTTAAACCAGGTTCGAGTGATCAGTTTATATATTTTCAGTAAATAACATAGACAGATTAGCACAGAGTGACTTTAAGGGAGTTTTTGACTTTATACAACACATTAAAAATCATGAACTAGTACATTTTATCCCTGCTTTGGACAAGGGTTGGTAGCAGACTTCTGGAGTTTCTAGGAATAACACAGTTCCATATCAGAGACCAACCACAAGTTAACCCTATCTTTATAAAGATCTGCAATTTCAGTTATCTCTTTCTTATTTCATTTAAAAATACTTGTTGCTCAGTTGCTAAGTCATGTCCAACTCTTTGGGATCTCAAGGACTGTAGCATGCCAGGCTTCTCTGTCCTCCACTGTCTCCTTGAGTGGAATAAAACTCCTGGCCTATATGACTGATTTTTGGAATGATTTTTAGGCTTAAAGAACTAGAAATTGTTCTACTTTATCATAAATGTTCTTTGTATGCTTGAGAAAGATATTAACTATAATTTCTATAATTATTATATAGACATAAATCTTTTAAACCAATCTGTCAATCAAGTTTATCAGATCTTTCAAAACATTATTCTGTGTCCTTATTTGTTCACTTTACTGTCAAATAGTGGAAGAAAAATGTTAGAGGGATGCTTGATTTGTTCATCTGTAAATGTAACACTGTCAGTTATTTCCCTTATATATTTGAGAATAGGTTATTATGGTCAACCAGGTTATAGAGCTTTATATAATCCTGGTGAATTTAGGATTCTTTTCTATGCCATTACTATTTTCCCCTAATGTATATTTTATAAGATGTCACCATCAGTGAACTTTAGATCATTTCTCTCCTAATGTATTTATTCTATTAAAAATATTTATTTTCAACATTTTTATGGTTTTACATTTTTTATTTTGTAAAATTATAAGCTATACCATTTAAGAGTCAATATTAGAATATCTGTCTTTTAGTTGGCAACTTACATGACTTTATATGTTTATTTGAATTCTTTCCCTATCTTATATTCTGTTTTTTATTTATTGTGATTTTTTTCTCTGCTTCCTTTAACTTTCTTTTATCCCAGTCCTTTTAATTAGCAAATGTATTTCCTTTATTGTTTGGAAGCTATCTTTTAGTGCTCATTCATTTAAAAATATTTTTTATATTTAAAATTAAAGAAATTTATAATGTTTTATTGATTTTTGCCCTTACAGTAACACAAATTAGCCAAATTATACACATATTATAATTATACATCTCCTCCCTCTCTAGTTTCCCTCCCCTTCTCCCATCTCATCCCTCCAAGTCATCAGAAAGCACCAGTCTGGGCTCCCTGTGTTACACCAGTTATCAATCTTACCTGATAGTATACATATGTTGATGTTGCTTTCTCCATTCATCCCATCATTCTCTCCATCACTGTGTCAACAAATCCATTCTCTAACTCTGCATCTCCATTCCTCCCCTGCAAATAGTTCATCAATATCATTTCTCTAGATTCCATACATATACATGAACATACTGCATCTGTTTTATTAAGTATGAATTTTTTAAAAAGTCAAAATATATACCTTCCAACATCTGCTGGATCATGGAAAAAGCAAGAGAGTTCCAGAAAAATCTATTTCTGCTTTATTGATGATGCCAAAGCCTTTGACTGTGTGGATCACAAGAAACTGTGGAAAATTCTGAGATGGGAATACCAGACCACCTGACCTGCCTCTTGAGAAATCTGTATGCAGGTCAGGAAGCAACAGTTAGAACTGGACGTGGAACAACAGACTGGTTCCAAATAGGAAAAGGAGTACGTCAAGGATGTATATTGTCACTCTGCTTATTTAACTTTTATGCAGAGTACATCATGAGAAATGCTGGGCTGGAAGAAGCACAAGCTGGAATCAAGATTGCCAGGAGAAATATCAATAACCTCAGATATGCAGATGACACCACCCTTCTGGCAGAAAGTGAAGAGGAACTAAAAAGCCTCTTGATGAAAGTGAAAGAGGAGAGTGAAAAAGTTGGCTTAAAGCTCAACATTCAGAAAACGAAGATCATGGCATCTGGTCCCACCACTTCATGGGAAATAGATGGGGAAACAGTGGAAACAGTGTCAGACTTTATTTTGGGGGGCTCCAAAATCACTGCAGATGGTGATTGCAGCCATGATATTAAAAGACGCTTACTCCTTGGAAGAAAAGTTATGACCAACCTAGATAGTATATTCAAAAACAGAGACGTTACTTTGCTGACTAAGGTCTGTCTAGTCAAGGCTATGGTTTTTCCTGTGGTCATGTACGGATGTGAGAGTTGGACTGTGAAGAAGGCAGAGTACCGAAGAATTGATGCTTTTGAATTGTGGTGTTGGAGAAGACCCTTGAGAGTCCCTTGGACTGCAAGGAGATCCAACCAGTCCATTCTGAAGGAGATTAGCCCTGGGATTTCTTTGGAAGGAATGATGCTAAAGCTGAAACTCCAGTACTTTGGCCACCTCATGCGAAGAGTTGACTCATTGGAAAAGACTTTGATGCTGGGAGGGATTGAGGGCAGGAGGAGAAGGGGACAACAGAGGATGAGATGGCTGGATGGCATCACTGACTTGATGGACATGAGTTTAGGTGAACTCCGGGAGATGGTGATGGACAGGGAGGCCTGGTGTGCTGCAATTCATGGGGTCGCAAAGAGTCAGACACGACTGAGCAACTGAACTGAACTGAACTGAACTGATAACTTCCAAGACCACTTAGTTTGAGCATCTTATCTCATTTTAAAAGCTGACTTATGGAGCTATTTCCCAAGGAGAAGGATGTGACATCAGCTGGAAGGATCTCTGCTTTTAGTGGTTGTATCAGTCAGTTCAGTCAGTCAGTCATGTCTGACTCTTTGCAACCCAATGGACCACAGCATGCCAGGCCTCCCTGTCCATCACCAACTCCCAGAGTTTGTTCAAACTCATGTCCATTGAGTCGGTGATGCCATCTGACTGTCTCATCCTCTGTTGTCCCCTTCTCCTCCAGCCTACAATCTTTCCCAGCATCAGGGTCTTTTCCAGTGAGTCACTTCTTCAGATCAGGTGGTCAAAGTATTGAAGTTTCAGCTTCAACATCAGTCCTTCCAATGAACACTCAGGACTGATCTCCTTTAGGATGGACTGGTTGGATCTCCTTGCAGTCCAAGGGACTCTCAAGAGTCTTCTCCAACATCACAGTTCAAAAGCATCAATTCTTTGGCACTCAGCTTTCTTTATAGTCCAACTCTCACATTCATACATGACCACTGAATAAACCATAGCCTTGACTAGATAGACCTTTGATGGTAAAGTAATGTCTCTGCTTTTTAATATGCTTTCTAGGTTGTTCATAACTTTCCTTCAAAGGAGAATGCATCTTTTAATTTCATGGCTGCAGTCACCATCTGCAGTGATTTTGGAGCCCCAAAAAATAAAGTCAGCCACTCTTTCCACTGTTTCCCCAGCTATTTGCCATGAAATGATGGGACCAGATGCTATGGTCTTAGTTTTCAGAATGTTGAGCTTTAAGCTAAAACTTTTTCACTCTCCTCTTTTACTTTCATCAAGAGGCTCTTTAGTTCCTCTTCGCTTTCTGCCATAAGGGTGGTGTCATCTGCATATCTGAGGTTATTGATATTTCTCCCGCCAATCTTGATTCCAGCTTGTGTTTCTTCCAGCCCAGCATTTCTCATGATGTACTCTGCATGTAAGTTAAATAAGCAGGGTGACAATATACAGCCTTGACTTACTCCTTTTCCTATTTAGAACCAGTCTGTTGTTAAATGTCAAGTTCTAACTCTTGCTTCCTGACCTCCATACAGGTTTCTCAAGAAGCTGGTCAGGTGGTTTGGCATTCCCATCTCTTGAAGAATTTTCCACAGTTTATTGTGATCCATACAGTCAAAGGCTTTGGCATAGTCAATAAAGCAGAAATAGATGTTTTGCTGGAACTCTCTTGCTTTTTCAATAATCCAACAGGTGTTGGCAATTTGATCTCTGGTTCCTCTGACTTTTCTAAATCAGATTGAACATCTGGAAATTCATGGTTCATGTATTGGTGAAGCCTGGTTTGGAGAATTTTTAGCATTACTCTACTAGCATGTGAGATGAGTGCAACTGTGCAGTAATTTGAGTATTCTTTTGCATTGCTTTTCTTTGGGATTGGAATGAAAACTGACCTTTTCTTGTCCTGTGGCCATGGCTGAGTTTTCCAAATTTGATGACAATTTGAGTGCAGTACTTTCACAGCATCATCTTTTAGGATTTGAAATAGCTCAACTGGAATT
Source organism: Budorcas taxicolor (assembly GCF_023091745.1). Classification (NCBI taxonomy): domain Eukaryota; kingdom Metazoa; phylum Chordata; class Mammalia; order Artiodactyla; family Bovidae; genus Budorcas; species Budorcas taxicolor. The sequence continues at coordinate 27,132,761 of NC_068931.1, forward strand.
CTGTCACCTCCACTAGCTTTGTTTGTAGTGATGCTTCCTAAGGCCGACTTGACTTCGCCTTCCAGGATGTCTGGCTCTAGGTGAGTGATCACACTATCGTCGTTATCTGGGTCATGAAGATATTTTTTGTAAAGTTCTTCTGTGTATTTTTGCCACCTCTTCTTTATATCTTTTGCTTCTGTTAGGTCCATACCATTTCTGTCCTTTATTGAGCCCATCTTTGCATGAAATGTTCCTTTGGTATCTCTAGTTTTCTTGAAAAGATCTCAAGTTTCCCATTCTGGTGTTTTCCTCTATTTCTTTGCACTGATCATTGAGGAAAGATTTCTTATTTCTCCTTGATATTTTTTGGAAATCTGCATTCAAATGGGTACATCTTTCCTTTTCTCCTTTGCTTTTCACTTCTCTTCTTTTCACAGTAGTTGTAAGATCCAACACTATTCCCATTTAATCTTCAGTGAATATGTCATAAGATCACACGTGTTAGATGTGAAGATAAAATCTCATATTAATAACTTAACTGCTTTTTGTTATATAGCCAGCCTTTGAAGTCACCGTGTCTTTACCTGCTGAATACTGTGATGTGTCTTATATCATTGCACTTGTGCTTTCATTTTACAAATGAATGTGCCTTACTTTTCTCTTTTATCAGCCCTCTTATAGTCCCTGAGATGATATATAACTTCCAGTGTAATAGGAATTCTTTTCAAATTTTTCCACTTTCAGACATTGTTGTCTAGAATAGGTGAAAATGTATTTTTTAAAATGTGGAAATACACTCTTTATGCCAAGATGCTAACATTGCCTTCTAGGCAGTGGCCATATTGCTTCATTTCATTGATTTCTTTATTCCTTGTAACATACTGAATTATGATACATACGGTGATGGGACTACAGCAGTGTTTTAACAGCCAAATGTATTCAATATGGGCCATTTAGGGGACAAAACGAAAATGAGAACCTATAGGCAGAAATTTGTGCTTTAATAATCAAAATGTGAATGGACTATATCTAAAGATAGGTTCTAATCAACCAAAAAATACACAATGCTAACAGTTATAATGCTAACAGTTAAAATCTCAGTTTTAAAACTAGAACTTTTAAAATAATCATATTTGTCAGTAATGCATTCAGAGTCATTTTTATTTTAAAAAGATGAATTTTCTTTTGCACTGTTGTGTTTCATTCAATAAATGGTTACTATTTTCACTTGAATACATTTTGTAAGAAAAATCAGAATTGAATTTTTTAACTAAAATGTAACTCAAAGGCTAACTTATTCTTTGTTTTTAAACATTCAAGTATTACTATAATTTATTTTGGGACACATTCTATTTACTTTTGCTCTTGAGGATTACTTAGTTTTTGCTCAGTGGTCTATTAACCTGAAATTTTGCAAACATCCTCTCTACCTGGTGTTTTAAAATCAGAATTTCTCACTTTTTTTTTCAATATTTGGGAGATTTTATGTCACTTCCATTTTTTCAGGAGGATGTTGACACATTGTATTTTGTTCGTTATATTGCCTGAGAATCTAATTTTCATACTTATTTCTAAGTGTGTATTTGGAATCTCAATTTTATTATTGAAAAATCTCACCAGCCGATTTTTTCAATTACAGGTTTACTCAGGAGAGGGTCAACTGATTTTACTATTCTCAACTGGGAATATTTTAACTTGGTGCGTGCTAAGTCACTTCAGTCATGTCCTACTCTGTGATCCTATGGACTGTAGCCTGCCATGCTCCTCTGTCCACGGGATTTCCCAGCAAAAATACTGGAATAGGTTGCCATTTCCTTCTCCAGTAGATGTTCCTCACCCAGGGATCGAACACATGTCTCTTAAGTGTCCTGCACTGGTATTAGCAGGCAGGTTCTTTACAAACTGCACCACCTGGGAAGCCCCCAGGAATTTTATACTTAATTTATTTATTGCTTCTATAAACTAAAATCTGATTAACCACATCGGGGCATGTTTTACAAGTTGAAGACTTACGTCTCAACTAATTGTGACCAGTTATAAACAAAATCCAAGTAAAGAATTTTTGAAAATATAATTTTATAGTGTACAGCATTATAATCAAGAAAATTAAAATTCTGCCTTTGTCTCCAATAAGTTTGCAACTTTGTCTGGAAGATAGAAATTAAATATCTGGAAAGTAAACTGAAATTTCACTTTTCTCTCCTGGCTTAAACCTCAACATTCAGAAAACTAAGATCATGGCATCTGGTCCCATCATTTCATGGCAAATAGATGGGGAAACAATGGAAACAGTAAAAGATTCTATTTTGGGGGGCTTCAAAATCACTGAAGATGGTGACTGCAGCCATGAAATCAAAAGATGCTTACTCCTTGGAAGGAAAGCAACTTAGACAGCATATTAAAAAGCAGAAACATTACTTTGCCAACAAACGTCCATTTAGTCAAAGCTATGGTTTTTTTCAGTAGTCATGTGTGGATGTGAGAACTGAACTATAAAGAAAGCTGAGCACCAAAGAATTGATGCTTTTGAAATGTGGTGTTGGAGAAGACTCTTGAGAGGCCCTTGGACTGCAAGGAGATGCAACCAGTACATCCTAAAGAAAATCAGTCCTGAATATTCATTGGAAGAACTGATGCTAAAGCTGAAACTCCAATACTTTGGCCACCTGATGAAAACAACTGACCCATTGGAAAAGACTCTGATGCTGGGAAAGATTGAAGTTGGGAGGAGAAGGGGACGACAGAGGATGAGATGGTGGGATGGAATCACTGACTCAATGGACATGAGTTTGAGTAAGCTCTGGGAGTTGGTAATGGACAGGGAGGCCCGGTATGCTGCAGTCCACAAGGTCTCAAAGAGTCGGACACGACTGAGTGATTGAATTGAACAGAACTGGAACTGAAAGTTATCTGCATGTCTAGGTACTTTGAGAATAATGGTAGCCAATTCAGTCTAGCTAAAAGATAATATTAGCCTTTGTCTACTTACTGGTAATTAAACAACTTAGCAAAATGTAGAACTCATCAATAAACTGATATGAATATTTCAACTTGTGTAACTGAATTACTTTTGGTTCATTAACACTGCCCCAAAGTCATTTATTTTAATATGCATTTGGATGACAGTATTTGAATTGTAAATACGTCTAGTCATTTTTTTTTTCTTTTCTATTTTAGCTTATGTGTAAATCAATTTACTGACACGATAGAGAAAAATTTCTTCTGTACTGGATTTTTACCACACAGTCATGAAGAAAGAAGGCTCAAGGCACAGCCAGTTTAGATGAAAGCTTTAAAAATATTAAAACAGTGTATCTCTTGAGAAGTATAAACAGTTAAATGCTCACATATTGTGTATGTTCAAATGTATTTAAAGTGTATTTAAACAAGATTTTAAGATTGTAATTTATATATACAATCTTGTTTTAATATGTTTGCATGTTATATATGTATTCAATATATATATCATATATTTGAACATAAGTGTAATACTTGAGATTTAATCCAAAATTTGATATAACCCAGATAATTCCTGCTATACTACAGTACTCCGCCAGGCTCCTCTGTTCAAGGGATTTCCCAGGGAAGAATACTAGAGTGGGTTGCCATTCCCTTCTCCAGGGGATCTTCCCAATCCAGGGATCAAACCTGGGCCTCCCATATTGCAGGAGGATTCTTTACCTCCTGAGCCCCCAGGGAAGCCCACAGTGCAGAGAATAAAGCTACTGTTTTGTGTCAAGTAAAACTACATGGTAGAGAGGGTTATATGTGGGAACCAGGGTCTACAAGGGTTAAATAACTTGTTCACAATATGGAGCTGGTGAATTGCAAACACAGTTCTGTAGGTCTTCAGATTATTTGATCTTTCCATTGTATCATTGTAGCATATTGGTATCCTGAAAGCAGATTCTTAGATGGAGTTTAGTTTGCAAGGCTTATTAAGCAGTGCCTTTGGGGTCAACATTTGTGAAAAGAATGGGAAGAAAGCAGGACTACATGTAGAACCTATAATGCAAACCCAACAATAATTTTGGCCATGATCTTGGGGAACTCTGGAGCTAACATGGACTACTAGAATTGCCCCATATTTGGTAGAAATAGCTGAGTCTTTATAACCACATCTAACAGATCTGGTCCCTCAGAGTGTGAAGAGATAGAGGATTTGGTGTCTCTAGTTGTGGGGTAATGAAGAAAGTTGTTTCCTGCAAATGAAATAATTCCTGAAGTTATTAATAGGATCACATGCATTCAGGGTGAAAAATCCTTTCTTGAATGATAAACCAGATGAAGTATTTCTGCATCCACGGTAATCCATGACTTGCGCTACCCATCTCCATTTCTTTACAGGGTCCTTCACTGGTTTTTATTGGTGGACCTTTGCTGTCCATGGTAGCTACATCAGCCTTGGTTAAGTAAGACTCATGGCTACAGGTCCACGCAAAATCTCCATCTCTGGCACTGTGATTCCTCTGTTCATATGCCCATCTACACAACAATAGGGTGACCAATGACAGAGGCTGGGTGACTTCAAATGATTGAATTGTTCGCTTGTTTTAGTGACCCTTCCATGAAAAATTACTTCTGGTAGGCTGGCATTAACTTCTGGTAGGCTGGTACAAAGATCTCTCTTCCATTTCCACATGTCCTTCTGTGTTTCTCTACCCGACACCTTCTTGTCTCTATTTTTCCAATTTGTTTCCTACCCAGCTTCTGATCAGGCATTCCTCACCGCCTATCTCTTGCCACACAAAATGGATATCAGTTACTACTGTTGGAGAGGATTTTTCTTCACAACTTAATTTTAAGGCCACCCATGTGTGTAGGGCAGCTAGTGTCCACTTTTTTGCTTGAATCCACATAGTAAGCTAATTGTTCTGAGAAGCTGGAGCTGGTGTATTGAATTAAGAATATTCAGATAATGACCTGCGAAATGAATGAGGGGGCAGAAGGCACTCACTTGAAATCCACAGGTAGCTCTCTCAGCATCTAAGCTCCCACTTTAGGAAAATAAACCCAAGGGGTTTTTTTGAATGAAGGTGCGGTTTCAATACATCCACATAAAGGAAGCATAGTCACAAGGTGTATTACTTATAGATCTTGGAGGCAGGGAAAGGAGGGGGTTCAATAAATCAGAGTAAGGGGAGTCCTCCAGCCCAGGGCTCAGTTGATCAGATTTTACCCAGGAGTTCCTGAAGAGGTTGCTAAGCAACAGCCGAACACATTCTCTAACCAGTTTCTTCTCTAAGGCCTATTCAAAACTGGTAGTCTTACTGATGAGTGCAGTATTTCCAGGTGTCGCATATATCAACTCTGGAACCCAAAGATGCATATGCTTCTTCCATCATGGTGTGAGGTACAAGATTCAATCTAATGTATGTTGCTACAAATGGGATTCTGGCAAGACCTTAACCAATAAAATTTTTGCTGATGTTTTTGTACTTACAAAGAACAGACAATATTAAACATTTTCTCTCCCAACTCTGTCATAGGATATTCTGAACTGTAATATAGTCTTGAGACATCCAGATTGGCACTGGTAGTAGCTTACTCTGCTCCTCCCCTGGAGGTTATGCTACCTAGAAGGTCCTAGAGATTTCATACCTGGCTTTCAGCTGCCTGCTAAACACTTAGCTTTTTGTTATCTTTGTTTTACTTAAGCCAGCATATATCAATGGAGTTTAGCCCCAGCCATACAATTCCATTATTTTTATAATTACTATTTCCTTCATACTTTTCAAACCAGATATATCACACTCACAGTGTAATTAACCATCAGGATTTGATGCCAATTCACCATCAGTAAAAGTTTTGAAAATTATTTCACAATTACCATCAAATTATTTTACAATTACTAGTGATGGTTTTTTCACTGAGAACTGGGTAGGGCATGCTTCAGTTAGTTCTAAGGCTCCATCTTTATGGCCTACTGTTGGGACTACCTAGCAGTGCAATGCTTGCCAATTGAACTCGCTTGCCAATGCAGAAGATATAAGAGACGTGGGTTTGATCCCTGGGTCGGGAAAAGCCCCTGGAGGAGGGTCTAGCAACCTACTCCAGTATTCTTGCCTGGAGAATCTCATAGACAGAGGAGACTGGTGTGCTACAAAGAGGCAGACACAACTGAAGTGACTTAGCAAACATGCACATTTGGACTGCAACCAAAAACACTTTCATTAGTAACTATATGTCAACACAGAAGTGAGTTCAGTACAGTTCAGTTCAGTCGCTCAGACGTGTCCGACTCTGCGACTCCATGAATTGCAGCACACCAGGCCTCCGTCCATCACCAACTCCCAGAGTTCACTCAAACTCATGTCCATCGAGTCTGTGATGCCATCCAGCCATCTCATCCTCTGTCATCCCCTTCTCCTCCTGCCCCCAATCCCTCCCAGCATCAGATTCTTTTCCAATGACTGGAGTTTCAGCTTTAGCATCATTCCTTCCAAAGAATACCCAGGGCTGATCTCCTTTATTTAATTTATTTTTTTTCTATTTTTTAATTAAATTTTTATTTTTACTTTATTTTACTTTACAATACTGTATTGGTTTTGCTATACATTGACATGAATCTGCCAGGAGTGTACATGAGTTCCCAAACATGAACCCCCATCCCACCTCCCACCCCATATCATCTCTCTGGATCATCCCCATGCACCAGTCCCAAGCATCCTGTATCCTGCATCAAACATAGACTGGCGATTCAGACTTTTGGACTCTGAGGGAGAGGGAGAGGGAGAGGGTGGGATTTGGGAGAATGACATTGAAACATGTATACTATCATGTAAGAAACAAATTGCCAGTCTATGATCTTCTTTAGAATGGACTGGTTGGATCTCCTTGCAGTCCAAGTGACTCTCAAGAGTCTTCTCCAACACCACAGTTCAAAAGCATCAATTCAGAAGTGAGTGGGAAGTGCTAATTAAGGAGTACTTTCGAGGCTAATAGCTATAGTGTGGGAAGGAGCATGTAAATCCAGAGTGCAGGCCAGAGGTCAACCTCAGCTAATTGCATAAAGAGCTCTTGGGTTGAAATCACCCATAAGAATTGTCCCGTATCAGACCCTGAATTGGAGAAGGCAATGGCATCCCACTCCAGTACTCTTGCCTGGAAAATCCCATGGACGGGGGAGCCTGGTAGGCTGCAGTCCATGGGGTCGCAAACAGTCGGACACGACTGAGCGACTTCACTTTTACTTTTCACTTTCATGCATTGGAGAAGGAAATGGCAACCCACTCCAGTGTTCTTGCCTGGAGAATCCCTGGGATGGGGCAGCCTGGTGGGCCGCTGTCTATGGGATCACACAGAGTCGGACACGACTGAAGTGACTTAGCAGCAGCAGCAGCAGACCCTGAATACCTGTGCAGTGATCAGTTATTGATGGAGATTTTCTTGACCTTGTGGCAGACAGTTTTCTACAGAGGAGGCAACCCCTGCAAAGACTGATAGCTGTAGACTCTTTGTTGAATGCACTCTGCAGGCGAGTCCACTAGACCCAGAGGTCTGCTCTAGGCAGCGTATCCCTGTGTCCATCACAATCATGGTATTGCTAATTAAAACAATTATTCAGGAAAAAAAGCACATGAAAATATCATAATCAAAATAACCTAAAATGATATTTTGATTATACACTATACCTAAGTCAAGCTCAGTAAAGAAGCTGCCCTCTGTTAGTATTAGTTTTCCTATAAAGAGAAGCTTAAGTAATTAAAAAAAAATCACTTTCCTAATTATGAAAACTACAGTAATTACTTTGTAATCCCACATTAATCTGCAGTGGGCATTTTACCTGATAAGTTCCATGTGTAACTCTTGATGAAGAATTGTTAACATGGTTTATAATTCTTTTCTGAATTATCCAGATACTTGTCTTAATTCCCTTAACCCCTTTGAATGTGTGGAGATGCAAGTAAAGTAGATGTGGACAATATCCAAGATATTTGAAACCACAGTTTATTTCTGAATCAATTTGTGTGGGGAATTGCATTAACAAGTTGCACCCTTATTGTATTTGAAAGGATTTCAAATAATAGTTTTATTGTCTTTGCTTATTTGTTTTTAACTTGAATTATGCAAATGATTGTTTTAAGTTTTCCTCTCACCTTTAAAAGACACAGGAGAGTTTAGTATAATTAATCACTTATTAAATATCTGCTTACTGTTGAAACTGAAGTCTCAGACTCAAAGTATGTCATAAATTATAATAGCTAATATAAAAATAATATAAAACTACACTTTCTAAAATATTTTCATAAACATGGTGAACACATTTTCCTTTCACTAAGGTGCTATTTGTGCTATAATAGCACTGATAAAAATTTAGAAAATTATAAAGGAAGTCACAATTTGCCATGGCACAGTCACTATAAATATAAAATACAGGGTCAACATAGGGAAAGATTTATCTTGATTTATTCTTTGTTGAGGAAGACAAGTTAGAATCCAGAAAACTCTCTTAAATATAAAAATAAATTACAAGATATTTTACTAAAGTTAAAACATAAAACATATGCCCACAATAAGTATATGCTTTATCTTAAATTGTTTCCTTTTCACAAAACAATGCTGTGCATGCTAAGTAACTTCAGATTTGTCCAACTTTTTGGGACACCATAGACTGTAGCCCACTGGGCTCCTCTCTGCATGGGATTCTCCAGGCAAGAATGCTGGACTGGGTAACCATTCCCTTCTCTAGGAGATCTTATGGACCCAGGGATAGAACCCTGGTCTCCTGCATTGCAGGTGGATTCTTTACCACTAGTGCTACCTGGGAAGCCCCACAACAATGCTACATCTTCTCAAATAAATTGCTCAATTTATTCTCATATGAAGACTTAAAGTTGGCCTCTCAAAGAATTCAACTTCTATACAACATGGAGTAATAGGGACTCATTTACTTCTTTGCATGAAGAAGCTAAAAATCAAGGCAATTCTTTCTCTCTCTCTATATATATAAAAGGCTCTCAGGATATTTACATCATACAACAAAGGAGAGTAATCTTTAAAATATGAAAAACAAATGGGGTGAGACCTATGTCTTATACCGGAGGAATTTTCCAGGCTGTGGTCCTTGGAATACCCAATCAAAGGACAATGTCTCTCTGAGTTAAGATTCTGAGGAAATCAAAGTGAATAGAATTTGCAGCAGAGAGTAACTGCAAAGAGAAGACTGTAATAGAGGAAGAGAAACCCAGAAATCTTCAGAGGATCCACCTGAGGTATACAGTTGAGTATAGACCAACTCATACATATAAGGAAAATACTCAGGAAAAGAAAGAAAGAATTAAATGAAAAGTACATGGGAAATCAAAAGTATAGGAGATACTGCCTGTTCCAAAGAGAGTAGAAAGAGAGTAGAAATTTATGAAGCATCATTTAGTATATCAATGAAGGTCTAAATATTGCTTTGATTCTACACAACAAAGCTTATAGGCAAAATCTGAAAGGAGCAGACTTCAAGTAAGTTAACTTTTTCCTAGAACATTTTAGCAATATTTTTAATAATACAAAAAGTTCTCATAGCTAACATTCACAATGTTGTTCAGTCAAACAAATATTACCAAGCATGCAAAAAAATAGGAAAATGCTATCCATAATAAGGAGAAATAGTCATCTAAACTGAATCAGAAATTGTTAAGATGATATAATTAGTACAAAAATATATTAAAATAGTGAATATGTCTATTTTCTGTGTGTTTGAGAAGATAAAGAAAAAATTGAGCATATAAAGTAGAGAAATGTGTGCTGTGCTAAGTCATTTCAGTTGTGTCCAATTCTGTGACCCTGTGAACTATAGTCTGCCAGGCTCCTCTGTCCATAGGATTCTTCAGGCAAAAATACTGGAGTGGGTTGCCATTTCCTTCTCCAGGGAATCTTCCTGTCCCAGGGATCAAACTCCCATCTCTTACACATGCATTAGCAGGTGGGTCCTTTACCACTGGGACTTCCCTGATAGCTCAGTTGGTAAAGAATCCCCCCACATTGCAGGAGACCCCGGTTCAATTCCTGGGTTGGGAAGATCTGCTGGAGAAGGGATAGGATACCTACTCCAGTATTCTTGGGCTTCCCTTGTGGCTTAGCTGGTAAAGAATCCTCCTGCAATACAGAAGACCTGGGTTTGATCCCTGGGTTGGGAAGATCCCTTGGAGAAGAGAAAAGCTACCCACTCTAATATTCTGACCTGGAGAATTCCATGGACTGTATAGTCTGTGGGGTTGCAAAGAATCGGACATGACTGACAGACTTTCACTTCACTTTCTTTACCACTAGCGCCACCTGGGAATCCCATAAATTAGAGAAATGGAAGGTATAAAGAAGAGTCAAATTTAACTTCTAAAAATGCAAATATAATATTTAAAATGAAAGTGCCCTGGATATAATTAGTAGTAAATTAAACCCTGCAGAAACATGTGTAGTGAACTTGGAGCTACAGCAAGGGTTTACTCAAAATAAAAGAGATTAAAAAAAAAAAGAACAGCACTTTAGTGACAAATTCAAGAGTTAAATATAGAATAGATTGAAGTAGCTGAAGGAGAAATGACAAAAATTACTTGAAGAAGTAAGGACTGACATTTTTTCTTGAACTTGATGACAGTTATTAGTTCAAAGATTCAAAAAGTTAAAATGAACCCTAGCACAAAGAATACATCAGAGCACATCAAAATAAAATCATTTACCTCCAGAGATAAAGAGAAAATATTAAACTCCAAGAGAAATGAGAAATATTGCATACAAATGAATAAAGATAAAGGCGAAAGTAGATTTTTTTCTTTTTGTCAAAACAACACAAGCTAGAACATAGATGAAAAGATTTTTAAATTTTAAGCAAAATAATTTACAATCTTGATATCTTTGCCCCCCAAAAACATCTATCAAAAATAAACTTTTTTGAAATACACATAAATGAAATAATTGAGTATCAATCCATAGACCTGCACTTTAAGAGAAATTCTTCAGGTAAAAAGGAAACGATAGCAGATGGAAACCTGGGCTTACTCAATAGGAAAAACAGAACTGGAAATGGCAAATATAAATAATTTATCTTGTTTTAAAAAGTATTTAAAAAGAGAGTCAATTGTTTAAAGCAAAAGTAATAGCAATCTATTTTGGAGTTTATAGTACAGATAGAAATAAAATGTAGAAAAATAACAGCACAAAGTCTGAGAAGAAGAAATACTGTTATGTTTCTGTTACTATACATGAAACATTATGGTATAAAGTGAAGATATATTGTGATACGTTAAAAATGTGTACCATAAATCCTAAAGAAACCACTAATATAACTCAAAAAAGAGCTGTAGTTCACAAATGAAGAAAATAAATAAAATAAAATAGTAACTATATAATTCAAACTCAGGTGGTGCTAGTGGTAAAGAATCTGCCTGCCAATGCAGGAGATGTTAGAGATGTGAGTTCCATCACTGGGTTGGAAAGATACCGTGGAGGAGGGCATGCCAACTCACTCTAGTATTCTTGCCTAGAGAATCCCATGGACAGAGGAGCCTGTGGGCTACAGTCCATAGGGCTGGAGAGTCAGACACAACTGAGTGACAACACTAATCTATGGTCTAGACATTTCACTCTTATGTACTCATCCAAGAAAACTGAAAACAGTGATCATTAAAAGACATACTCAGATGTTCTTAGCTGTTTATTTGTAATAGCCATCAAACCAGAAATAAGACAAATACATAGTAACTGATTCTGGGTAAACATTTGTGGTATATCCATATGGTGCAATACAGCTTAGCAATATGAAGCAAAAATCATCGATAAGGACAATTATGTCTTAAAATATAATGGATAGATCTTAAAATAATTCTTCTGAGTGAAATAAGCCAAAAAAGAAATTGCATATATTGTATGATTCCATTTTTATGAAATTCTAGCAAATGCAAATTAATCTCTAGTAAGATGAAACAAATCAGTAATTTCCTGGGGCCAAGAAGAGTGACTAGAAAGGATGGAGGAATAGATTAAAAGGGGCAAAAGGAAATTTTCAGGGGTGATGAATATGTACATTATCTTGATGGCAGTGATTTTTTCCCATGGGTATGTACATTTGTCAAAAGTAAATTGTACCCTTTAAAGATGGAGAGCTTATTGTATGTTCATTATACTCAACGGTAAAAAAAAGCTTGTCCAAATACTAGCTTTGCAACTATACAGCTGAGTGACTTTCAGCCACTTTCTAATACACTATAAGATCAACCTTCCTTCATAAATTAAGGGTGATATCTTCCTTCGAGGTATATTGGAAGATAAAAATGAAATTTTTAGCCATCTATTAACAATGATAAACATAAATTTTGCTTAAAAAATAACTATAGAATGATAGATTACTAAACAATACAAATTATTACAAAAACAAAATACTATATCACATTTTAAAAAATCACTGTGGCACAATATCTAATAAGATGTTTCACATGATGGTTCTCAATCACTTTTATGTTCTAGAAATATTACTTAAGACCAAATGTTTAAAACTACTACTCTACTGGGCTTCCCCAGTGGCTCAGCTTTAAAGAATCTGCCTGCAATGGAGGAGACACAGGAAATACGGATTCATTCCCTGGACTGGGAAGATCCCTGGAGAAGGAAATGGCAACCCACTCCAGTATTCAACATTAACACATATATATGGAATTTAGAAACACGATAATGATGACCCTGTATGCGAGACAGCAAAAGAGACACAGATGTATAGAACAGACTTTTGGACTCTGTGGGAAAGGGAGGGGCGGGGATGATTTGGGAGAATGGCATTGAAACATGTATAATATCATGTAAGAAATGAATCGCCAGTCTAGGTTCGATGCAGGATACAGGAAGCTTGGGGCTGGTGCACTGGGATGACCCAGAGAGATGGTATGGGAAGGGGGGTGGGAGGGGGTTCAGGATTGGGAACTCATGTACATCCATGGCAGATTCATGTTGATGTATGGCAAAACCAATACAGTATTTTAAAGTAAAATAAAGTAAAATTAAAAAAATATATACACTATAACCTGTATCACTAAAATTAAAAGACCAACAAGTGGAAAAGTACTGTAACATTATAACTTTTGTCTCATTTTTCTCCTTCAGTTCATTAATACAGAGTTGTCGGAATAGACTGCTTAATTTCCTCTAGATTTTGCCAAGGTGAATACATTTAATTAAAATCTTTTCATTCAATGAACAAAGTCAATATAGCAACTCACCTAAAAGTGAAGCCCCAGTACAACTTTACTCATTAGTCAGAAGCTTTGGGCTTTGAATTAATCTGGATTATGTCTCAACTTTATTTTACCTGCCCTACTTAGAAAGATACAAGTTTCACAGTAAGAATATGTCTAAGGAGAGAAATATATTAAATGGATCTCTGTGATTTTTTTCCTTCTTCCCATTCTCAGTATCTACATGGAAAAATACTTAAGTCACTAAAGATCAAGTAAGATGATACACGTGAAAGCATTATACAAAGAGTAATATTATTAGTATTGCTACTACTGCCAGTACTGTTACTGCCATCACTACTACTATCACTATTACTATGACTACTACTACCATTATTAGTGCTCCTTAAGAGAGATGGAAAGTGGAAGGAAAAGGAGGAAGAGAAACAAGTAAACAGCAGAAAGAAGCAAAGGTACAAAAAGGATAATTGGCTGTCTCCACTATTCTAATTTTTTTGTTTGTATTCTTTTCCAGAAATCAGGGTAACAATATGAGCCCCTCTAATTACCTTCGTCATTTGGGGGGTTGCCAGATTTAAAAAAAAAAGAAAAAAATACAGAGCACTAGGTTAAATTTGAAGTCAAGATAAACAAAAAATTATTTTTTACATAAGTATGTCCCGTACAATATTCAGAATTTACACTATAAAAATTTTTGTTATTTATCAACAACTAAGTTTAACTATGCATCCTACATTTTATCTGTCAAATATATCCTTTACTTCTGTATTTTTCATCTTTCTTATTCTATGTGCCCACCCCCAATAAAGCATGCATGAGTAACTTTTAAGAGTCATATAATCCAATTAGTTCATAGGAGTAGAACCTTCCTATCACCAGCTAAGTGTGGAAGTGAAACCTTCTACCTTCTTTGTCTGGTGAAAAACCAATTATAAAGAATGAAAGATAAGAGGAAAGGAAACATGAGGAGATGAGAAGGTGAACATTTTCAGACAGATCATAATAGTAACAAAATAAGTTGCACGGAAATTAAAGAAATATGCCTTGGGATATAGGAAGGCAGAACCTGGAGTAAGTAGCTGTAGACATAGCCGAGACTGGTGCTACCACATAGGAGGCAGCTTGTGAGTAAATAGGTGTTATTGATGAATTAATTTGGTGGAAAAACTACCTTTGCTTAATAAAATATTCTATTGCATCATAAAGTATGTTCGTTACCCTTATGATGGGAGAATGCAATCCTCTTTTAGAGTGGCTCATGTGGTTAAATCTTTGTCAATCTTCTAACGTTACCATATAAAAAAACTCTAGAAATGAAAAAAAGTACTGATATTTCTGCTCATTTTACCAAATATAGTTTATGCAACTAGGTGAGAACTCTTTTTTCTTTTCTCTTTAAGAGTACCTTTCACTGTAAATCTGCATAATGCCTACTCATTGAGTCAATCATATACAAATGTTATATTTGCTGCTTGATCTTTAGTAGAAAGAGCACTGAACCAAAAGTCAGAAATTGATATTTTAGTTTTTCTATTTTCTGTCTTGAACTAGGGCAACAGTCACTCAGTTAATCTGTCACTCATTTTTTAACCTGGATAATGGAAACTAATAAAACCTGCTGACCTACCTTATAAAATATTTGAAGGCCTTAACTATTTCTTAATGTATTGGAATATATAATTAAAAGCTATTACTTCAGACTTATTTCATACAGCAAGAGGGCACTGCTTAAATCTATGTAAAGAACACAGAATAAACGAACAATTTCACCTTAGTGAAACAGTAAGTTTGCCACCAGCAAATTAGTAGGAAGGAGAAATGGGGAAGGTAACCTTATATCATTCTAACTGGGAGATTCTATAGTAGATAGACTATTAGTAATAAGCCCTGGACAAAAGGTATAAATGGGGATTATCCCAGGCAAAATGAGTTATGTGGTCACCCTTGATCTGGAAAACTAGTCTTGAAATTGCATTTACATAGAGTATACAAAATTTTTACTGGTTACATGTTTGTTTTGTGTGACAGCGAAAATGTGGAGTGATGTAGACTTGAGGCAAATAGAAATTCCCAAAGACAGGAAAACTGTTCAGAGTTGGATATGTTAAATCATTTGTAGAAAAATAGATTTCAAAGAGAAATGATTTGAAAATTTGTATATCTGGAGACTCCAAAGAAGAAAAATATTTTAAAGCATTTAATTTTCATATTCTACCAACATTGTAAAGTACTGAAAATGTAAAAGTGTCATTAATTTTGCAGTCATTTGAAAAATTATATTTCAATGGAAATAAGTGGGGATTATATTATATTACAGATTGCTTTATGCATCAAACCTTATATCAACATAGGCATTTTAAAAGTTAAATTATAAAGGAGAAAATATTCCAGAATTCTTCAAAAGATTATATATTTAATGAGTATGTAAAGGAGGACAGTACATTATAATGATGGAAAGGAAGATTATTTTATGTTATGAGTACCTTATTTAATCAATATGAACTATGAAACAGGTGTTGCTTTCCATATTTTATGGAGCAACTTAAAGAAAATTTAAGTGAGCAGTTAAACCACGAGTAAGTGATAAAATTCTCCAGAAGAGAAGGAAATGGCAAACCACTTCAGTATTCTTGCCTTGAGAACTCCATGAACACTATGAAAAGGCAAAAAGATGGTACACTGAACTCCCCAGGTCAGTGGTGCCCAGTATGCTACTGGAGATCAGTAGAGAAATAACTCGAGAAAGAATGAAGAGACGGAGCCAAAGCAACAACACCCAGTTGTGTATGTGACTGGTGATGGAAGTAAAGTCCAATGCTGTAAGGAACAATATTGCATAGGAACCTGGAATGTTTGGGCCATGAATCAAGGCAATTTGAAAGTGGTTAAACAGGAGATGGCAAGAGTGAACATCGACATTTTAGGAATCATGAACTAAAATGGACTGGAATGGGTGAATTTAACTCAGATGACCATTATATCTACTAATGTGGGCGAGAATCCCTTAGAAGAAATGGAGTAGTCATTGAAGTCTCAAAAGAGTCCAAAATGCAGTACTTGGATGCAGTCTCAAAAATGACAGAATGATCTCTGTTTTTTTCCAAGGCAAATCATTCAATATCAGAGTAATCCAAGTCTATGCCCAGACCAGTAATGCTAAAGAAGCTGAAGTTGAACAATTCTATGAAGACCTACAAGACCTTCTAGAACTAGCACCCAAAAAAGATGTCCTTTTCATCATATGGGATTGGAATGCAAAAGTAGGAAGTCAAGAAATATCTGGAGTAACAGGGAAATTTGGCCTTGGAGTACGGAATGAAGCAGGGCAAAGGCTAATAAGTTTTGCCAAGAGAACACACTGGTCATAGCAAACACCCTCTTCCAGCAACACAAGAGAACTCTACACAGGGACATCACCAGATGGCCAACATCGAAATCGGATTGATTATATTCTTTGCAGCCAAAGATGGAGAAGCTCTGTACAGTCAGCAAAAACAAGACTGGGAGCAGACTGTGGCTGAGATCATGAACTCCTTAGTGAAAAATTTAGACCTAAATTGAAGAAAGTAGGGAAAACCACTAGACTATTCAGGATTTGAAAACCACACGACTATACAGTGGAAGTGAGAAATAGAGTCAAGGGATTAGATCTGATGGACAGCCTGAAGAACTATGGATGGAGGTTCATGACATTGTACAGAAGACAGGGAGCAAGACCATCCCCAAGAAAAAGAAATGCAAAAAGGCAAAATGGTTGTCTGAGGAGGCATTACAAATAGCTGTGAAAAGAAGAGAAGTGAAAGGCAAAGGAGAAAAAGAAAGATATACCTGTTTGAATGCAGAGTTCCAAAAAATAGCAAGGAGAGATAACAAAGCCTTCCTCAGTGATCAGTGTAAAGAAATAGAGGAAAACAACAGAATGGGAAAGACTAGAGATCTCTTCAAGAAAATTAGAGATACCAAGAGAAGATTTCATGCAAAGTTGGGCACAATAAAGGACAGAAATGGTCTGGACCTAACAGAAGCAGAAGATATTAAGAAGAGGTGGCAAGAATGCACAGAAGTACTACACAAAAAAGATCTTCATGACCCAGATAATCACGATGGTGTGATCACTCACCTAGAGCCAGACATCCTGGAATTTTGAAGTCAAGTGGGCCTTAGGAAACATCACTAAAAACAAAGCAAGTGGAGTTTATGGAATTCCAGTTGAGCTATTTCAAATCCTAAAAAGATGATTCTGTGAAAGTGCTGCTCTCAATATGCCAGCAAACTTGGAAAACTCAGCTGTGGCCACAGGACTGGAAAAGGTCAATTGTTATTCCAATCCCAAAGAAAGGCACTGTAAAAGAGCGCTCAAACTACCACACAATTGCACTCATCTCACATGCTAGCAAAGTAATGCTCAAAATCCTCTAAGTCAGTCGTCAATAGTATGTGAACTGTGAACTTTCAGATGTTCATGCTGGATTTAGAAAAGACAGAGGAACCAGAGATCAAGTTGCCAACATCCGTTGGATCATTGAAAAAGCAAGAGAGTTCCAGGAAAACATCTATTTCTGCTTCCTTGACTATGCCAAAGCCTTTGTATGGATCACGACAAACTGCGGAAAATTCTGAAAGAGATGGGAATACCATACCACCTGACCTGCCTCCTGAGAAATCTGTATGCAGATCAGGAAGAAACAATTAGAACTGAACATAGAACAAAAGACTGGTTCCAAATCAGAAAAGGAGTACATCAGGGCTGTATATTGTCACCCTGCTTATTTAACTTATATGTAGAATATATCATGAGAAACATTGGGATGGATGAAGCACAAGCTGGAACCAAGATTGCCAGGAGAGAAATATCAATAATCTCAGATATGCAGATGACATCACCTTTATGGCAGAAAGCAAAGAAGGACTAAAGAGCCTCTTGATGAAAGTGAAAGAGGAGAGTGAAAAAGCTAGCTTAAAGCTCAACATTCAGAAAACTAAGATCATGACATCTGGTCCCATCACTTCATGGGAAATAGATGGGGAAGTAATGGAAATGTGACAGATTTTATTATTTTAGGCTCCAAAATCACTGCAGATGGTGACTTCAGCCATGAAATTAAAAGATGCTTGCTGTTTGGAAGAAAAGTTATGACCAATCTAGACAGCATATTACAAAGCAGAGACATTACTTTGTCAACAAAAGTCTGTCTAGTCAAAGGTATGGTTTTTCCAGTAGTCATGTATAGATGTGACAGTTGGACTATAAAAAAAGCTGAGTGATGAAGAATTGGTGCTTTTGAACTGTGTTGTTGGAGAAGACTCTTGAGAGTCTCTTGGACTGCAAGGAGAACCAACCAGTCCATCCTAAAGGAAATCAGTCCTGAATATTCATTGGAAGGACTGATGTTGAAGCTGAAACTCCAATAGTTTGACCACCTGACGCAAAGAACTGACCCATTGGAAAAGACCCTGAATCTGGGAAAGATTGAATTTGGGAGGAGAAGGGGACGACAGAGGATGAAATTGTTGGATGGCATCACCAACTCAATGGACATGAATTTAAGTAAACTCCAGGAGCTGGTGATGGACAAGGAGGCCTGGCATGCTGTAGTCCATGGGGTTGTAAAGAGTCGGACATGACTAAACAACTGAACTGAACTGATTGAAGTGACAAAATTAGGAGTTAACTTAATTATTTCTTGACATAGTCAATCACTGTGGAAAAAAAAAAAACCCCACAAACTTTAAACTGTGATCAATATTTGAACAGATAAATAAATTTTCCAAATTCATAAAATGAAATCCTATATATAAGTGAATATGAATCAATTTTTGCAATATAATTGAATTTTTCATAAGTAATCTTGAACAAAAGAAGTCAGAGACAAACAATACTGCATAAACTCATATATAAAAAGCTCAAAAATAGGCACCTGTAAACTATGTTTGAAAGTGTTAAGGATCAGAATTCTCAATTAGTTAATTAGGAACATAAGAGAAAAAGTGATTATCACAAAATTTGGAGTACTATACTTTTCTAGGAAGGAGGGTTTATCATTGTTCAGCTAAGTATATATATTGGGTTCTCAGGTGCTAGAAATGGTATTGATTTTCATGTGGGTTTTGAATATCGAAGTGTTTGACTGTTGAGAAATCATTAAACTATATTCATGCTTTATATACTTTTCTGTATGTGTGTTATATCAAAATACAAAGTTTTATTGTTAATAAGAGAAATTTATGGATATTTTGGAGCCAATAAATTTTGAAAATTATTTGGAGAATTATATCTGTAGAAATAAGTAATATATCAGAATTGACTCTAAAAGAAATAGAAAACCCAAAATATTAATAACCATTAAGGAAAGTACATCTAAATTTAATGTTCCCAAAATGGTTTTATAAAGTAATTCTATTAAGTATTTAATAAACATAAGGTCAATGTATGCAAATGCATTTGGAGTAGAGAAATTTAGAAAGCACTTGCAAAGTATTCTATGAGAATATTAAACTTTAATTTCAAAACCAAGTAAGGACTAATAAAGAAAAATAACCTGTACTTCTCCAGAACAGAAATAATATCCTACTCAGAGTATTAGCAAATGCAGCAAGTTATAAAAATGATAACATACTACGATGAAGTTGTATCTATTCCATGATTCTGTTTATACAATATTCTTGAAATTATTAAGAATACAGAACATATTAGTAGTTGACAGAGGGTACAGTGTGTGTGGAGTACTCCAGTACTCTTGCCTGGCAAATCCCATGGACGGAGAAGCCTGGGCTGCAGTCCATGGGGTCGCTAAGAGCTGGACATGACTGAGCGACTTCCCTTTCGTTTTTCACTTTCATGCATTGGAGAAGGAAATGGCAACCCACTCCAGTGTTCTTGCCTGGAGAATCCCAGGGATGGGGGAGCCTGGTGGGCTGCTGTCTATGGGGTCACACAGAGTCGGACACGACGGAAGTGACTTAGCAGCAGCAGCAGCAGAGTGTGTGTTATGTGAGTTGGATGTGGTGATGAAAGTGACACAGGAATTATTAGGGTGATGTATTGTTCTTATCTTGACTTTTTCAATGTCAGTATCCTGGTTATGATCAATATCAGTTCAGTTGCTCTATTGTGTCCTACTCTTTGTGACCCCATGGACTGCAGCACACCAGGCTTCCCTGCCCATTACTAACTCGCAGATCTTGCTCAAACTCACATCCCATAGTCAGCGATGCCATCCAACCATTTCATCCTCTGCTGTCCCCTTCTCCTCCTGCCTTTAATTTTTCCCAGCATCAGGGTCTTTTCCAATGAGTCAGTTCTTTGCATCAGGTGGCCAAAGTATTGGAGTTTCAGCTTCAGCATCAGTCCTCCCAATAAATATTCAGGACTGATTTTCTTTAGGATGGACTGGTTGGATCTCCTTGTAGTTCAAGGGACTCTCAAGAGTCTTCTCCAACACCACAATTCAAAAGTATCAGTTCTTTAGCACTCAGCTTTCTTTATAGTCCAGCTCACACATACACATATGGCTACTGGAAAAACCATAGCTTTGACTAGATGGATATTTGTTATGATATCATACTATAGTTTGTTAAATGTTCTCACTAGGGATAATTCAAGAAAGGTTATGTAAGGTTCTTGTACTATTCCATACAACTGCACGTGAGTTAATAATCATCTCAATGTAAATACTTAATTAAAAGAAGTATACAATAGCTAAAAATAATAAATCTTAAAAGATGTTCAAAATTTTCACAAAACAATACAAATCAAAATTTCAAAGTAGAAAAATAATGGACAGATATGTCACAATATATACAGGAAAACTCAATATTCTAAAGATATTAATGCTGTAAAAATTTCATATCAAATTAGTTAGAATTATCTGTATTGACTTCAACAGAAATACTAAATTCTCTGCTTTGACTCTTTGTGACCCTGTGGATGGTAGCCCACCAGGCTCCTCTGTCCATGGAATTTTCTAGGCAAAAATACTGGAGTGGGTAGCCATTCCCTTCTCCAGGGGATCTTCCCAATCCAGGGATCAAACCGGCATCTCCTGCATTGCAGGCAGATTTTTTACTGCTGAGCTATTGGGGAAGCCCCAGGCTGAGGAGTGTAATTTCATCTTTTTAAAATGTCTTTATTTTTCTCCTAGTAAGCTTTAGACTGCTCTTAGCAGGGTCACTGGATGATGAATTTGTGGGATTAGAATTTTGTAGCTGCTGCTTACTACTTGTTACTGGACAAGATTGCCTGTGGATTTGGGGTTTTCCTTGCCTAAGTGCACACAACAAATACAACAAATATGTATCTTTATAGGAATTAAACCCCAGTCCTTTTGATTTAACATAATCTTTTCTCATAAAACACCACTGCCTTTTACAAATGAGCTGTATGTTTGGGATGAAACTAAACTCCCCAGTAGGCCTAAAAACTCTTCATGATCCAATTTCCTATTGTGAAGTGCTATTCAGCTGATAGAGGTATCTGTGCTTTTCACCCTAAATCAGGAAATGTTCCCAACCCTGCCCTTGCCTGGAATTTGGTTATGTGCCCTTCTTCAAGTGGATCTAGGATGCTCCCATGAAGCATCTTCTAAGTTTTTCCCCATGAATTAATTTTCTGATGATTATTACTAACATAGAGCAAAGATTTATTAGTGGAGTAATATCCTCATTGCTCTTCTGAATATAACACTGTATTTGTCCCCTATCTCTGCATTTAGGAGTTCTCTTTTCACCTCTCACCCATCCTGTCATCCCCTTACCTATCTACCCACATGATCACTGAATTCAATTTCATCCTTTTATTTGAAGGGCAGGAGATAATTATCTAAATGTAATGATGCTTTTTTTAAAAAAAGAAAAATCTAACTGCTGCCTTCTGTTCATTCAGTTTAGTTCATTCTTTTTTTTTTCTTTTTATTAAATTTAGTTTAAAATGTAGTAAGATACAGTATGGACTTAGAATCTGAATAATTATTGTGATGCAGTTGATCATTATAATTTTCTACTTCAAATACTTAGCATCTTGCTTGGATTTCTGGTTTTGAAGGATGGTGATTGATATTAATTTAAAGAAAGGCATCTTTAAAAAATTTTGTATACTATTATATATTAAAATTTTTTTTCCTTACTTAGTACAGTAATTCATATTGCTTTTTATTAGGAACATCTGTTACTGTTTTGAATATGTTTTCATGCTACAACTTTTTCTTTCTTCTTTTACAAAAGTTGCCAATATAATTTAGTGCTTAGTTATTCATAAATTAATATAGTTCTGAATTATACTGAGAAACTGTCTATTGTTTTTCACTTTATTCTTGAGTACTATCTTAGCTTGCTTCGGGGGAAAATAAGATTCTAGTTCCAATCACTAGAAGCAGTCCTAAAATTGTGAACAAACAATAAAATTGGCATTTCTTATTCTCATCGACATCATGCAGCTGTGGAGATAAATAAATCATATGGGGTAAATGTTTCTGTTCCATCTAATTGGACTATACCCTTATAGACTAGCCTTACTATGCAAAAATAGTTATTGCTCTCTTATATCTTCATTTTCATCATCATCATCATCATCACCATCATATCTTATTCAGATGAGTTGATTAGAAAAACTATAATGAGTTATAGGATTTCGTATCATGCAAATGTACTTTTTCACTAGCTGATGAGTTTATTCTCATCTTTTGCTTAAGAACACAAACTTGTAACAAGGGTGAATCAAGCCTATGCATATGTAATGATGTAGAAATAGTTCCAGTCTATGTATGTGTATATATGTGTCTGCAGTTCTTGTACCTATTTTTTCTACAGCCCTCTTTTCAATAAAATTTGTTGTAAGCTTTTTCTACTCTTAGACAGAAAAGCTATACTCCATGATTATTGAAAAAGCTTGATATTGTTTGGATTTTGAATTAAAATGACCCTTGAAATGGATTCTGAAGGAATAATTTAAGAAACACATTTTATGCCTAAGTAATCATCAAATTCTGTAAAAATTTCCATTGGCAATGTTAAAGTATTAATATAACATCAACATAAACAGACTTCAGTGTATCCCATACCTTGACGTATTAAGAATAATCAAAAACCCCTTGACTACAAAGGCATACTTACTAAAAACATATTACATACACTGCATACAGATACAGTTTACACCAAAGCACTTCACAGCTGTAATGGTAGAAAGTGTGAATTAAATATATGGAGGAAGTTATCTTAAATAGTAATCATTTCAAAGTAATAACCTGTCTAAAAATGATGGCTTACTGCTCCTGCATTTGGTATTCAGCTAATAGTTGGCCTGTCAAAACTGCCAATTCTGACTGATAAATGTTCAAAAGACTATACTAGAATATTGACAAACCCTCAACTTGCATGTATTATAAAGATAAGAAGACTAAATTTATATTTACTCCAGTTCATAGCCTAGCCCTGAACTTTACAAAACAGGAAAGCTTTGATAATAATTTTTCAGATGATGAGCATTATGTATGAATACGAATACACAAACACACACATGCACACAGCTTCATCATTTTTAATACAAAAGCATACGGCATTGTATCAGTCAGAGTTCTACCAGACAAACAGAAGCAGTAGGATGTTTTTATTAAGAGATTTATTGCAAGGAATAGACTTAAGAGATTGTCAGGGCTGGCGAAGCAATTTTGAAATTTAAGGAATGCCTCCAGCAAGGTGAGGCTGAAACTCCTGAGCACAAGGGAATAGAAGCTGTTATTCACAGGTAAGATTTCTTAAGGAAAGCCTGGTTTCAGTCTCACAGTTTGTCAACTGATTGAATTAGGCCCACGGAGTTTATCTAGGATATTCTTCCTTCCTTAAAGTCAACTGGTAATTTAATCATATCTACAAAATCTCTATATCAGTATTTGGTTGGATATTGGAACTTAAAACTAACCATCAGGTGCAAAGTTTAATGATGTGGGTGATTTACTGCCTTTGACACTGTCATGAAGTCAAATATTTAAGGTAATCTCACTATAAATATAGTCCTTATGCCTTATGTTGGTATGAAATGCTAAATGTGTGAGTAGGTTGGCCAGTTAAAATTTTATTAGAGTGTCCAATAAACTCTGCATCCTCTGCATCAAAAGCATGGTCAAAACTCTTGAATTTTTTTGCTATATAATGAGGAATCTCTAATATTACTTATAATATTATTTGCATAAGAAGGCAATGGCACCCCGCTCCAGTACTCTTGCCTAGAAAATCTCGTGGATGGAGGAACCTGGTGGGCTGCAGTCCATGGGGTCGCAAAGAGTCGGACATGACTGACCGACTTACCTTTCACTTTTCACTTTCATACATTAGAGAAGGAAATGGCAAACCACTCCAGTGTTCTTGCCTGGAGAATCCCAGGGACGGGGGAGCCTGGTGGGCTTCTGTCGATGGGGTCGCACAGAGTCGGACATGACTGAAGCAACTTAGCAGCAGCAGCAGCAGCAACAAGCCTGCAATTAGTTCACACTGTGGTACCTTTTCACTTTCTCTCTTCTGATCTGCAAATTTCATCACCAGGCTTGGCATACTCCTCTGCCCTGATGTATTTAAAGCATTAAACATAATAATTGATTAATTATTGACAAGCAATGGTTTATGTCTTATTTGTTTTATAGAATCAGACTACTCTGCATTCTTAGAATGACACATAGGTCTTTGTTCATTTCTTCATTTATCCTATAAACATTAATTAGACAAGGAGAAATTAAAAATTCCAAAGAAAGAATAATTAAAGTAATAACATCATGTTTAAACAGAGAAATAAATGCAGGTTAAAGTGGGCTTATTAACTTAGAAAACAGATGAAAAGATGAGGGAAAAGTAAATTATAATAGTATTTAAACATGCTATATGGAATCAGATATACTTTGGTTTGAATCACAGATTTATCACTTAGTAACCACCTTTAAGCAAATTATATAAAATATGTGTGCCTAGTTCTTCATCTGAAAATGGGCTTAATAACTATTAATTATTTGTTAAATAAATATCTCAAGGAATAAAATACACAAGCCAGGTAGTACACTCTTCACTGGATACATAATAGCGAATGAGATGGATATACTCCACTTTTCCATAGATCCTCTGTTTAACCTACAAGGCTAGTATCAATGGAGACACTGTCTATAAACTGCTTGATAGCATGCTTGATTCACAGAACCAACAAAGAGAAATTTTCATCATTATTATAATTACTTTTTGTAGCCATGGCATCATGTATGTAATAATCATTGTTTTCTAGAGAGACACAATCAATAGGAGATACGTGTGTGTGTGTGTGTTTATAGTATTAACTCACATGGTTATGAAGGCTGAATGTCTGATGCTCTCCTATCTGCAAGCTGGAGATCCAGGAAAGCCAATGAGTTTGAAGGCCTGAGAATCAGAGACAGTGGTGTAGATTCCAGTCCAAGTTGGAAGGCCTGAGGACCAGGAGCTTTAAGGGCAGGAGAAAACGGGTTTTTCAGTTCAACAGTCAGGCAGAGAGTGAATTCAACTTTTCTTCACCATTTTGTTCTATGCCAGTCTTCAATGAGGGCTTCCCAATTGGCTCAAGTGATAAAGAATAAGAATCCATCTGCCAATGCAGGAAGCACAGGCAGGAGATACAGGTTTAATCCCTGGCTCAGAAAGATCCCCTGGAGGAGGAAGTGGAAACACACTCCAGCATTCTTGCCTGGAGAATCACATGGACAGAGGAGACTGGTACAGGCTTCAGTCCATGGGGTCGTAAAGAGTTGGACATGACTGAGCATACACACACATGTACACATACACACAAAATCTTCAATGGATTATATGATGCCTGCTAACATTGGGGGCAGTTAACTGCTTATTCAGTATACCATTTCAAATGATAATCTCCTCCAGAAACATTTTCACATATACATTCAGAAATAATGCTCAACCAGGTATCTGAGCATCCCTTTGACTAGTCAAGCTGACACATAAAACTAGCTGTCACAAGTATATATGAAAGAGCCTCTTGATGAAGATGAAAGAGGAGAGTGAAAAGTTGGCTTGAAACTCAACATTGAAAAACTAAGATCATGGCATCTGGTCCCATTACTTCATGGCAAATAGAAGGGTGAAAAGTGGAAGCAATGACAGATTTTATTTTCTTAGGCTCCAAAATCACCGCAGACAGTGACTGCAGCCATAAAATTAACAGACACTTGCTCCTTGGAAGGAAAGCTATGACAAACCTAGATAATATATTAAAAAGCAGAGACATCATTTTGCTGACAAAGGTCCACATAGTAAAAGTTCTGATTTTTCTAGTAGTCATGTACACATGTGAGAGTTGGACCATAAAAGAAGGTTGAGCACCAAAGACTTGATGTTTTCAAACTGTGGTGCTGGAGAAGACTCTTGAAAGTCCCTTGGACTGCAAAGATATCAAAATAGTCAATCCTAAAAAAAAAAAATCAACCCTGAATATTCATTGGAAGGACTGATGCTGAAGCTGAAGCTCCAATACTTTGGGTACCTGATGGGAAAAGCCATCTTACTGGAAAAGACACTGATACTGGGAAAGACTGAAGGCAAAAGAAGGAGGTGGCAGAGGATGAGATGGTAAGATAGCATCACTGACTCAGTTCAGTTCAGTTTAGTCGCTCAGTTGTGTCTGACTCTTTGTGACTCCATGTGCAGCACACCAGGCCTCCCTGTCCATCACCAGTTCCTGGAGCCTACTCAAACTCATGTCCACTGTGTTGGCGATGCCATTCAACCATCTCATCCTCTGTCATCCCCTTCTCTCCTGTCTTCATTCTTTCCCAGCATCAGGGTCTTTTCAAATGAGTTGGTTCTTCACATCAGGTGCCCAAATTATTGGAGTTTCAACTTCAGCATCAGTCCTTCCAATCAATATTTAGAACTGATTTCCTTTAAGATGGACTGGTTGGATCTCCTTGCAGTCCAAGGGACCCTCAAGAGTCTTATCCAACACCACAGTTCAAAAGCATCAATTCTTCAGCGCTCAGCTTTCTTTACAGATCACTATCACATCCATACATGACTACTGGAAAAACTATACCTTTGACTAGATGGACCTTTGTTGGTCAAGTAATGTTTCTGCTTTTAAATATGCTGCCTAGGTTGGTCATAACTTTTCTTCCAAGGAGCAAGAGTCTTTTAATTTCATGGCTGTAGTTACCATCTGCAGTGATTTTGGAGCCCAGAAATATGAAGTCTCTTAAATGAATATGAATTTGAGCAAACTCTGGGAGATAGTGGAGGACTGAGGAGTCTGGCTTGCTAGGGATCGCAGATAGTTGGATAAAACTTAGTGACTGAACAACAACAATGAAAAGGTATGTTTGAAATTATTGCATGAGATAGCTGGAAATCTGTGATCAGAGCAGAATACTGAAAATAGTAATAAATATTTGAAATATTGTGGAGGTATCACTGTATTAGAGTATTTCAAAGACTGTGAGACTAAACTACCAGAAATGTCATATATTGTATATTTGTCAAGAACTGTAATAGTGATAAACAATGGAATCCACTGGAAGATTTTGGAAAAATATCTAGTTAAAAGCAAAGACAAGTATACTCAGAAAATAAATACTAGAGACAGTCAAATCACAACTGGGAACAAGAACAGATCAATAGTATTCTTACTATTCTAGGCTCTGTAAAAGGATAGAACAAAATCAATTTAAATATTGGAAAGTGAGAGCCAATTTATCATTATTTACAGGTCACTGGAAGGAATGATGCTGAAGCTGAAACTCCAATACTTTGACCACCTAATGTGAAGAACTGACTCATTGGAAGAGATCCTGATGCTGGGAAAGATTGAAGTCAGGAGAAGGGGACGACAGAGGATTAGATGGTTGGATGGCATCACTGACTCAATGGACATGAGTTTGAGTAAACTCCAGGAGTTGGCGATGGACAGGGAGGCCTGGAGTGCTGCAGTCCATGGGGTTGCAAAGAGTCGGACACGACTGAGTGACTGAACTGAACTGAAGAGGTCATTCGTGTATGCAGAAACAAATATTTCATATGGATATGCCATGTATTTAGGAGCTAAAGATTTCCCTAGGAAATGAAATTCATGAATGGAATTAGAAATGAATTAAACTTATCCATTGGAAGAGAAGGACAAAGTGTGTTCCAACAAAGAGAAAAAGTAAGAGAGAGAGAAAGCAGAATGTGTAACGACACAAAAATATTTAAAATCTAGATGGAGGTCAGTGGTTAATGGCATATATATGGATGAAGCTGGAAAGAGAAGTCGGGGAATTATGAATAAGGGTCTTGCAAATCCTTTTTTTTTTTTTTCCAAACTGGGAAAATGGAAAGCCTTTCCAGAGAATATACATTGGCAATTATTGATAAATCAATACTCAAATTCTTTACTTCCAAAGTTAATTTACAAAATTGATCTATTTGAGAAGAAGGCTGACTCATAACAAGCACTATCTAAATGTTACTGATTGTTGTGTTCTATTGAGCTAAGACACACAAGGCTCATTGCTTTTTTTTCCTATTTAAAAAAATTAAATATGGGGGGTTTTACTCAAGTAAATACATTTTCAAGAGGTACTTGAGGACTTGGATCCATCTTGGTATGCATAGAGTAAGTCAAAATGAGGATTTCACAACCATTCAGTTAATATAGACAAACTTACTGCATCACCAGAAAGGCAACTTAAATACTTGAATTGTCTTTATCTGGTCCTACACACAGCAGTAGCAGAATTCTTCTCAAGTAAGTCTGGCTGCAGATATTGGCTGAAGAAGTCAAGCTCTGACCAGATATGGTTAAAACTGGAAAGGCTTATTGTTTTGGGTCACTCCAGTCACAGTGACATACTGACAGGGTGCAAGGAACCAGCTCTGTGTATTTCTACATGTTGCTCTGATTTGACTGATGGAACTGGCACTGGTTAACACTGTGCTTCATCTGGGATTGTGCAGGCTCACTTTTCACAAAAGCCACAAATGAGATATGCTGAACCAATCTTTTCCAGAGTATTAGGTTCTGTTGTTTTCTTTCTCTGAAAAAAAAGTCATCACCCAAATTACCCATTTAAATTATATTTGCTTTTACATTGAGGGCTTGCTGTGACTTTGTTATATTAACTTTTTTTAGGTGGAACCCCCAAAGTGGCAGATGATGAAGTTCAACAAAAGGCCACATGAGAACTGAAATAGAACAGTGAATTAGTCTCATGTCCTGGTGGAGGAACACAGCATTCTTGAGGGGTCATGTGGGAAGGTCAGGGTAGGGTACAGGGGAGTGAGCCGCAGCAACTTAGGCACATGCCTTTATTTAAGGCCCCCATGTGGCATGCCTAAGGCCAGACTGGTCAGTTGAAACCAGAAAGAGTGGTGTTTTGGTAATCTCCAAGGTATTCTTGTCTAAGGGGCACACAGGGAAAGGAGTTAGCAGGCAGGGAAGACAATCATAAGGGGTGTTGGGGGACTCATATCAGGGACCTCCATTTAGTTACGACTCTGTGGGTTGTTTTTAGGGCAGGTATATCTGGGGGAGGCCACTGTCAGTTCAAGTCATTAGCCACACAAAACAGATGGTGAAGCAGTAATATTATGGAGTAGGTTAACTAACTCTTAATAGGACTATATTAAGCTTTTCTATTTTGGGGGTACTTGTGGTTTTAAAATTGTTAATTAAGGGCACAGATGTTTATCTCCTGATTCAAACTCATGAGGTGTGGGAAGCAGATTCATGAATAGAGATATGGTGACTGGGAGCTATAATAGATGTCCTGCTGCAGGGAAAGATGGAGGTGAAAGGAAGATTCCCTCTGTAGCTACTGCCCTTCCCTTTAAAAAAAAACTTCCTGCTCTACCTGTCCTTGATCCAAGATGGCAATTTTAGACTGGACTGGAAGAACATGCCTATTGGTCATTGCGGGATGTTGTGTAAATGTAACTATCCCCCAAAGGTAAGGTATCGTTTTGTTCTCTACATTGTGTGCCTTACTTGAGTTTAAGAGAAAGATCTCTTATAGAAGTCAGGGCCACCGTGAGATCTTTGCTCTACTTCATTCTTTGTTGTTGTTTTACTATTATCTTGGACCTTAGGATAAAAGAACACATCATAGACCGACAAGAAAATATGTGTGTCCCTTTACTTTGTCACAGACAATGTAGTCCCAACCGTTTTATACTAAAGGATAATCCTTCACTAGGGAATAAGTTCCTCGACAACTGGGAACATTCTAAAATTCTTTTAAAATATCCATAAAATGAATAAGTGATATGTAAATAACCCATTCTTTTAGGAAAGTGAAAGTCGTTCAGTCGTGTCCAACTCTTTGTGACCCCGTGGAGTAGTCCATGGAATTCTCCAGGCCAGAATACTGGAGTGGGTAGGTGTTCCTTTCTCTAGGGGATCTTCCCAACCCAGGGATCAAACCAGGTCTCCTGCATTGCAGGTGGATTTTTTACCATCTGAGTCACCAGGGAAGAAAGCCCTGTCATCCAGGGGACTATCATAAAGATGATTTTCAACTGATGTTACTAAACACTAATTTAGTTGAACAGTTCTTGGTAATTTTAGACATTAGATAAGCTTGTGATGCTTTTAAAAGTATATATATTAGACTGACCCTCGATATTCTAAAATAAGATTTTAAAGTAGAACCTTGGTTTCCATGACTTGCAAATCTCCTAAAAATAACCTCTTAAAAAATCTCCTTAAAAATATCTATATATATTCTGATATATAAACTCTGTCAGGAATTTTGCCAATGTAAGATAACTCGATCTTAATCAAACAAATGATATGTGTTCCAAAATGCAATGGCTTTTCTTAAATTATGAAATGCTCACATTTCTGCACACTGGTTTTTCTCTGTCTAGAAAGCCCTGATATACTAATTAACTCATAATCATTTTTCATGAAATTAAATTTCTTTCTTATCATTCCTCTCACTTCCATCAGCAGACAGAGTCAAGTGCTTACTGTAATGGAAAGATCAGAAGTTTATTAAACAGTGATTTGAACTCACGTATTAGCATCCACTTTCCTAAAATCTCACTAAAAGAACTATTAAGGTATTTTTATAGACATAGATCCATAAGAACAAAGAGAAATTGAGAGAAATGAATGCTGGGAAAAAGACAATAAAACTCTAAATGCTGGAATGTAGATTGATGAGTGATGGCTGACTTAGAAGAATGCACAAGGTTGACCCTCTGGGATTTTCAAGGAGGGTGGGCACAGGAGCCTCAGAGCGTGCCTCTGGTTCCTACAGGTCACTGAATAGCCCAGGATTGGGAAACAGTGATAACCTTCACAATTGTCTAGAGGTGAGCAAGGGGCAGAAAGCAAGTGCATTGGTTAAGAATCTGATTTAGCAAGCTATTAGGTACCTAAAACCTCTCTCAGCTCCCCTCACTCAGGTAACTATACTTCCTTTTCCTTGGTAGCTGGAGGTTGAATGTTTGAAAAGTTTAACCGAAGTTTCTTTGAACCTGGGAATGCTGGCCACTGAAGCAAAAACAGATAAATAAAATTCACATATTGAAAGGTGAAACTACAGTTTGCAGCCTGAAAACACTCAGTCTGATAACACCCAGCAGTCAGCCTGATAACACCCAGCAGTTTGGAGGATTCTTCTTTGCAGATTTTGAAGGCTATTGGAAAAGACTGAAAAGATTGGATATTGGGTAACCATCCCACATAACCAGGAAACCACTACAAAATACAGCTAAAGTCCATTTGACACTCATTTATTGAATTCCTTCTATATGCACAGCACTGTTCTAGTTGTTGGGAGTGTAGCAGTAAATATCTATACTGAGAAAGACAGGTAGATAGATAAATAGATAGGTGGATAATGTGTATGTGTGCATAATGTATATTCAAAAATCCCTGCTGCCATGGGGCTTATATTCCAGTAATGAGAGAAAGAAGAGAAACAAGCAGTGTTTGACAATAATGGCTAATATTAGCCGACACTTAGGTAGCATTTACTATGTTTATCCACACTCTTTTAAGCACTTCACAGACATACACTAAGTTTTTATTCTTCATATCAATTTTATGAGGTAGGGACTATTATTATCCATAGTTACAGATCTAGTAGTTGAAGCACAGAGAAAATTAATTTGTCCAATACTTCACAGCTTTTAAGTGGCAGACTGGCATTTGAATACAGATAATCTGATGCGATTCATGGGGTCGCAAAGAGTCGGACACGACTGAGCGACTGAACTGAACTGAACTGAACTGATGCCAGAGTTTGTGTTGTTTATACTATGCTATACTACCATAATTTACATGCTAATTAGTGCTGCCAAGAGAAAGTTACAGATAAAGTATTGTGACGTTGGTTCCAGGAGCCTCTGAATATACCAAAGATGCTCAAGATCCAAAGATGCTGAAGTCCCATAGTTGACCTTCTATATTCTTTGATTCCACATTTGCAGATTCAGCCAAACTTAATTCGTATAGTACTATATGTATTGAAAAAAATCTACATGTAAATGGACCTCTGCACTTCATAGCTGTGCTGTTCAAGGGTTAACTTTATAAGAAATATATATTTGGTCTTCATCCAGGGTTCCTGATTTATAGCTCCCCAAAGCCCTTGGAAATTCCTAAGTTATGTTAATAATGTGACTTCTGGAAAGCACTTATTTGGGGACTGGTTAATAGGAGAACTAACCTTCTGATTAGAGGATTGCAACCATCAGTCCCAGCCCCTGACCTCTGGGGAGGAGAGAGGGGCTGGAAGTTGAATCAATTGCCAATGACCAAAGATTTAATCAATTATGCCTATGTAATGAAGCCTCTATACATGTGTGCTAAATTGCTTAAGTTGTGTCCGACTCTTTGTAGCCCTAGGGACTGTAGCCCGCCAGGCTTCTCTGTCCACAGGGTTTTCCAGGCAAGAATACTGGAGTGGGTTGCTATGCCTTTCTCCAGGGGATCTTCCCAACACAGGGATCAAACCCATGTCTCCTGCAGGCTCCTGCATTGCAGGTGCTGCCACTAGGGAAGACCAATGAAGCCTCCATAAAAATCCAAAAAGGACAGGTTCAAAGAGCTGTTGAGTTAATGAACATATGGAGGCCCTGGGAGGAAGGGTGGGAGAGTGGAGAGAGCACAGAAGCTCCACATCTTTTCCCATCCCTTCTCCATGCACTTCTACCATCTGGTTGTTCCTGACTCACCTTCTGTTATAATACACCAGTAGTCTCATACCTAGGATATTTCCCAGAGTTCTGTGAGCCACTCTAGCAGATCAGTTGTACTAAGCAAGAGGTCTTGGTAACCTCTAATTTATATCCATCTGGTCAGAAGCACAGGTTACAGCTGGATTTGTGATTGGCACCTGAAGTTGGGGGTGTGGGGTGATGTCTTATAGGAATGAACTCTCAACTTATAGGATCGAATACTATCTCCAAGTAGATGGAACCCACACACACAATTGGAAACTAAATCTCAGAACACCAGGCAGACAGAGAATCCTGTGCCTAGTGGGGTCCTGGGCTGTGGGGAATAGTAAAAGCTTATGATTTTAATTAGGGTTGTCAGGGAAGACAGACTGAAAGCAGGACATCTGAACAATGTTTGGAAGGAGATAGGGAGCTGGCCATGCAGCTCTTTGATACAAAAATTATGCAGACAAAGGGAACATGTGAAAACTGAAGTCAGAACGAGCCTGGAATGTGCAAGGAACCAATGCGGCTGTAGCAGGATAGAAGAGATCCAGCGTGACAGGAGAAACTGGATCCAGGACCCAGATCACGCAGGGTCTTGTGCAATGGTGACGACTCTGACTTTCAGTCCAGTAGAGGTAATTATGGCTCTTTGTTGAGAATAGATTTAAGGTCAAGAATAAAAGTGGGGAGGATTTTACCATAATCCAGGGAGAAATGATAAAGCTTGGATGATGAAGAGAACGATGAAGGTGGGTTATATGTCTACCACTCAATCAACCCTACATGAGGTAAAATGCTTTTAATAAAAATCAAGATTTTCATGACAAATGATTTCTAAAGTAGAATTTTATACCCAGACCCATTAACAGTATGAGTGTTGATTAGCAACATATTCAGGAATATCAGCCAAGAATCTTACTAACAAAATCCACTTGGGTTAGTTTCAATAAATGGGAAGGTATTACAGTCCATTATTTAGCTCTCAGAACCTCTAGGTAGACAAGAAAACTGAGCTCAGAAAACACACAGCAGAAGTATATACACATGGAGGAGATTAGCGAGAATTGCACTGACGCTTTATGTACCACTAATATCACATCCTACAGAAATGCCACAGCTCCAACACTAGAACTCCTAAAGAGCTGGATACCTAGGCAATGATGCTGGCCAAAAGACAGACTGTATGTATACCTGTGTCTTCTTCCTTAAGTAACAGTCTCATACAGCTGTATACCTGAGCTTCGGTTGAAATCAAGGTCATGTGTCTCCATGGTAGCATAAGGAAGGCTAAGGAATGAGCTGTGCCATTTGTATCAGGGACGTGGAAGTTAAATATGAAGTACTCTCAACTTAGGAAGTGATTTCCAAACATGTTGAGTGCAAACACAGACTACAAACATGACAGATTTTCACTTTCATTCCACATTTTCTACTTAAAATCAAAACACACTCTTCATATGCATACATTTCCCTAAACAACACAAATAATGTGTTCCTTTTAACATAATGCAATTTTCATTGAATAAAAGTGAGTATATCCTCTTGCTACAAGGGAAACCAAATAAGACACATCAGTTACTTTCACTAGGTTTAAATGCAGGTCTTTGGATAATCCTCAGGTAAAGTATAGAACCTATTGGTTAATTATAAAATAAATATAAAGTAACATTTTAAATTTAACTATTGTCTACATGTTTTACTTAAGTAGAGGAATTGTGGGTTAAAAATAAAGGAAAATATTACACAAATGGGAACAAAATATGAGTGGATACTTTAACTTTAAATTATGCAATTTGTCACAAATCTATAATTTGTATTCATAAAGTTCTCCTTTTCTGACCAGTTTCCTCTTCTCTTTACCCCTAACCAGTGTATCAACTCCTCAGGACTTTTACTTGAGAGTAAATTTCGTTTTGTGTTTGTTTATTTTACTCATGTTTTTATTACTGAGTTCATGGTAATCTTATTCATAGATATTATATTATTTTTTATCACTACATACAGCATAATTAGGATGAATTCTGCTGAATCCTTCTCCTTGGTTTTCAACATCTTCTTTACCATTTCAACACAAGTTGAAATGGTGGCAGCTCCAGTTTTCTTAATAATATATATCAGTTATGCAAACAATATCAAAATCAATTCTTAACCTTTAGGTAAGGTCAGACTTTTTGAAAAGCCTGAAATGACCAGAATGTAGCCATATTCTCCAATGTAATATATGATTTTTTTATGTTCACTAGATTTGAGAGATAATTTGCTTGGAGACATTTTTGTACATCTGCTAGGGAAGGCACTATGAGATTTTGTTCTGGACTGTTTCTTCCAGTGTTTCTGTGTAGCAAAAATGGTTGGAAGATGACAGCAGTACTCCAACAGAGGGCAGATTTATGTGCTTCCCAGTGTAATAATGATACCATCTCTAGGTGGGGCAGATTTCAGATAGATTTGCTTATAGTCCATTACCAAAAAAAAAAAAATGTGTTTTTTTAAGATTCAGGTTTCTTGGCTGTTGTCTTAGCCTGCTAAGACTATCATAACAAAATAACACAGACTGGGTGGCTTAAGAAACAGAAATTTATTTTCTTATAGTTCTGGAGTCTGGGAATATCAAGATCAAGGTACTGGCAAAGTAGATTTCATTCTAAGTCCTCTTTTTGAAGCTTGTAGGTGGTCACCTCTTGCTGTGCATACATACAGCCTTTCTGTCACTGAGAAAGAGAGTGTTCTCTGGTGTCTTTTCCTTTAAGGATACTAATCCTGTTAGACCAGGGCCCTGCTCCTAAGACATCATTTAACTTCAGTTACTTTCTTAGAGGCCCCATATCCAAATATAGCTACATGGAGGGTCAGGACTTCAACTCATGAATCTGAGGTGATACAAGCATTCAGTTTATAATAGCTGTGATGCAAACTCATACACATGCAGCAACTATCTACTTGGGCAAATCCATCAGTTTGCATTGGGAGTTAAACTCATTTCACTTGCTATTTTGTGAATAATAAAGTTCTTTTCTCTTACCTAGTCATCTCACTCGCTAAACTGACCAGCCAACTTGTCAGTTTGTAAGGAGGATAAAACATTAAAGCATTCACAATTCTGGACTCCTGGCACAAGTAACTTTTCCTGCTACACCAAGAGTAAACCAATAGAGTCAAATTTATACAAACAGAAAGAACAAGTTTAACCTAAACTAATTAGAGTTCATTCATATAATTGCCAGCATTTCCACACCAGATGTAAATTTCTAACATTTTTAACCATTTCTAAAAGTTACGAACCTTTCTCTTAGGGTAGCAGCTATACATATTGACTGCTTTTTCAAAGCATAAACTATATAGCTTTGAAAACATACTAATCTTACAATATAATGTGACTTGCTGGGTTCTAGATTTTACTATCTATAAGGCCAGCTGCCTCTGAGTGGTTGAATCCCTCTTATGACCAATGAATATCATGAGCATCATTTCATTGTCTTAGTTTTCTGCTCTAAAATATGCTTCTTTTGAATAAGAAAAGGGCATATATGTGTAAATACATATATACTATAATGTATATTTATATGTATATGTAAATACGTGCTGGGCTGTTCTTAGTAGCTCAGATGTGTCTGACTTTTGGCAACCCCATGGGCTATAGCCCACCAGGCTCCTTTGTCCATGGGGATTCTCCAGGCAAGAATATTGAAATGGGTTGCCATGCCTTCCTCCAGGGAATCTTCCCAACCCAGGGATCGAACCCAGGTCTCCCACATTGCAGGCAGATTCTTTACCATCTGAGCCACCAGGGAAGCCATATGTAAATATAATTATGTATATTTATAATATTATATGTAAATGTAAAACAGATGCATATATAATAAACATATGTATGGTACCCAGTTATAGATAGGTCCTCCAGAATATAGCCATGAATTGGGCTCAGAATTAATGCCTGCTTTGGCGTATTGAATAGCAATGCTATAGTCAGTGAAGACTTAGTGAGGAAAATCTAACTGAGGAATCCATGCAATTTCTCCATTTCTTTTTTCATTTGTTTGTTGAAAGCCTCCTTTGCATCATAGACTTGTGTTAATTTTTTTCATGAAACAGAAACATCACTTTCTAGTTCCATTTTGAAAGATCTGTCCAGCTCTTTCCCAGAACTTCTTGATTTCAGTCTTTCTGTATTGTTCAAGTCCCTGAAAATCTACCAAATGATTAGTCACTACTCATGAATAAAATTATATCTTCTCCCAGGCATCTCCACCAGAAATATCCTTTCTGGGAAGAGAGATGCTTCTTCTAGGAACAAATGAACCACAGAACATACTTTCTGACATTCTCTCCCTTTGAAAGCTTTCTTTCTCCATTTTTACTTTAGGGTCACATACAAGTGGAGCTGTAATGCTACAGTAGTCTCCTTCCAGCATATCATCTGTTATCTAGTCTTGCTAGTTTCCTCCTCAGTCCATCAGTCATAGGGAAACTCCCAGGAGAACAGAGGTGGGGATTGGGACTGGAGTGGCAAGAGCAGGTATGCTGCGTGTAAGCCACATGTTCATGAAGCTTGCTTTGCCTGTGTTCCCTACAGGCTTCCCAGGTGGTGCTAGTGGTAAAGCATCTGTCTGCCAATGCAGGAGACCTCAGAGATGTGCATTTGATCTCTGGGTCTGGAAGATCTCCTGGAGGAGGCATGGCAACCCACTCCAATACTCTTCCCTGGAGAACCCCATGGACAGAGAAGAAGGAGTCAGATCTGACTGAATAATTGAGCACACACAAACAGTTTCCTGCTAAAAACAAGTCCTTTTCATATCAGTTCTCCTTAATGATAACGGGATGCTGGTCATTTTTGAATTGAGGCCAGTATTTCCAATAACATCCAAGCGATCATTTGCAGGGCTTCCCTGGTGGCTCAGTGGTAAAGAATATGCCTGCCAATTCAGGAGATGTAAGAGACACGTGTTCAATCCCTGGGTTGGGAAGATACCCTGTGGTTGGGCATGGCAACACTCCAGTATTCTGGCTTGGAGAATCCCATGAACTGAGGAGCCTGTCCAGCCACAGTCCATAGGATCACAAAGAGTTGGACATGGCAGAAATGACTTAACATGCACCCAGGATCATTGGCAGTTTAGGTCACGTGGTCCCTTGATTCAGTCACTTAGTTTCTACGAGGGACCAAGAGTAAAACAAAGGCTGTTTCTTGAAAGGAGAGTAGCATCTGACATTTCTCCAAATATTAAGGAAATCCTCTGTAAACCACTTATTTGGGGGTTAGCATTTTTTTTTTCTTAAAGGGCTGCTTAGTAGAGACTTTGGGCATACGGCCTATTTGGTCTCAGTCACAACAGCTTGATTTGGCCACGGTAGAACACATGAGGTAGTCCAAAACAGTGAGGCTGTGGATGTGCATGGCTGTGCTCCAATGAGACAATAGAATCAGGCAGATGCCCTGCAGGCTGTATTCTACTGAGTCCTGCTGTTATTGGGGCCTGTCACCAATTCCATAGAGCAGTTCAGTCTTCCTCCAAGACTTGAGTAACCATTGGTTTATAGGAGCAAGTAAAGAGCTGGTAGGCAGCACTGTGCTTGGAGAATGGAGAGACTTCTATTGCTTTGGACCTTAGTCAAAGCTGGTAGTCAGTGAGTTCATTTAACAAATGGATTAGACCTAAACATGTTTATCCCAAACCCAAAGGCTGTTCCATAAAGCACTGTGCATTTTTCTTATTTCTAGTGAGTCTATTGTACTTTACAATGGATTTTTGAAGTATCTGAAAACACCAGAAGCACTGACATGACACAGACTTGGCAGACTCAGTCGTTCATGAGATTTATCTTATACCTCATGGCATACATTTGTATTATAAGTATCCACAAAACAGCATGGTATTGGCATGAAAGCAGACATATGGATCAATGCAAGAGAATAGAGAGCCCAGAAATAAACTCACACGCCTATGGTCAATTAATCTTCAACAAAGGAGGCAACAATATACAATGGGAAAAAGACAGTCTCTTCAGCAAGTGGTATTGGGGAAGTTGGTCAGCCACACTCAGATCAGTGAAGTTAGACAATTTTCACCATATACAAAAATAAACTCTAAGTGACTTAAAGACTTAAACACAGGACATGACACCAAAGAACTCTTAGAAGAGATTATAGGCAAAACATTCTCTGACATAAATTGTACCAATGTTTTCTTAGGTCAGTCTTTCAAGGCAACAGAAATAAACATACAATTAAACAAAGGGAAATTAATCAAACTCTCAAGCTTTTGCATAATTGAAGGAAACCAAAAACAAAACTACAAGACAAGCAACAGAATGGGAGAAAACATTTACAAATGATATAATGACCAACAAAGGCTTAATTCCCAAAATGTACAATTAGCTCATACAACTTAACAACAAAATACCAAATAACTCAACTGAAAAATGAGCAGAATACCTAAACAGAGATTTCTCCAAAGAAGACATAGAGATGGCCAACAGGCACATGAAAAGATGCGCAACATCACTAATTATTCAAGAAATGCAAATGAGATAACTTCTTCTCATCAGTTGGAATGCCATCAATAAAACATTCAAATACTGGAGAGGGCATGGAGAAAAGTCAACTGTCCTACACCACCGGTGAGAATGTAAGTTGCTGGAGCACTATGGGAAAGAGTATGCAGTTTCCCCAGAAACCTGAAAACAGAGCTACGATATGATCTAGCAATCCCATTCCTGAGCAAATATCCAGACAAAACTCTTAATTCAAAAATATGCTGGCACCCCTATGCTCACAGCAGCAGCATTCACAATGTCCATGATCTGGAAGCAATCTAAATGGCCTTTGACAGATGAATGAATAAACAAGATGCGGTACACATACACAACGGAATACTACCCAGCCAGAAAAATAATGAAACAATGTCATTTGCAGCAACATGCATGCAACTAGAGATGATCATACTAAGTAAGTCAGAAAGAGAGAGCCGTGATATCACTTTTATGTGGAATCTAGAATATGACACAAATGAACCTATCTATGTAACTGAAATAGACATGGATACAGACAAGAGACTTTTGCTAGCTAGCAAACAAAAGTTTGCTAGAGGGGAGGGCAATAAGGGAGCGGTGGAGTGGGAAGTTGGCATTAGCAGATGTAAGCTTTTATATAGAGAGTGGATAAACAAGTCCTACTACAGAGAACAGGAAACAGCATTTAATATCCTATATAAACCAAATGGAAAATAATTTAAAAAAATAATGTATATATATGTGTGTGTGTGTATAACTGAATCAATTTGCTGTACAGCAGGAATTAACATGACATTGTAAGTCAACTACACTTCAATAAAAAAGTTATCACACACTACTCTCACTTCCTGCTTACTAGATTCTATTAATAGGATTTTATTGATATTGTAGATCATGGGTTGATAAGATTTTTGTTTTGTCTCAGAGTAGAAAAGTTTTCTACCACAAATTTTTTCTCTAAAACACCAAAACATAAATATCTTAAAGTTTGTGGGCCATATTTAGTTGCTGTCATATATTGGTGGGTGTACATGTTAATGTCTGTGTTTGCAAACTTTTACAAGTGTAATAACTGTATTTAGCCCAGAGTTCAGTTTCAGTGCAGTCGCTCAGTCGTGTCCAACTCTTTGCAACCCCATGAATCGCAGCACACCAGGCCTCCCTGTCCATCACCAGCTCTCAGATTTTACTCAGACTCATGTCCATCGAGTCAGTGATTCCATCCAGCCATCTCTTTCTTCCAAGGAGTAAGCATCTTTTAATTTCATGGCTGCAGTCACCATCTGCAGTGATTTTGGAGCCAAAAATATACAGTCTGACACTGTTTCCACTCTTTGCCCATCTATTTCCCATGAAGTGATGGGGCCGGATGCCATGATCTTCGTTTTCTGAATGTTGAGCTTTAAGCCAACTTTTTCACTCTCCACTTTCACTTTCATCAAGAGGCTTTTGAGTTCCTCTTCACTTTCTGCCATAAGGGTGGTGTCATCTGCATATCTGAGGTCATTGATATTTCTCCTGGCAATCTTGATTCCAGCTTGTGTTTCTTCCAGTCCAGCGTTTCTCATAATGTACTCTGCATGGAAGTTAAATAAGCAGGTGACAATATACAGCCTTGACATACTCCTTTTCCTATTTGAAACCAGTCTGTTGTTCCATGTCCAGTTCTGACTGTTGCTTTCTGACCTGCATACAGGTTTCTCAAGAGGCAGGTCAGGTGGTCTGGTATTCCCATCTCTTTCAGAATTTTCCACAGTTTCTTGTGATCCACACAGTCAAAGGCTTTGGCATAGTCAATAAAGCAGAAATAGATGCTTTTCTGGAACTCTCTTGCTTTTTCCATGATCCAGCAGATGTTGGCAATTTGATCTCTGGTTCCTCTGCCTTTTCTAAAACCAGCTTGAACATCAGGAAGTTCATGGTTCACGTATTGCTGAAGCCTGGCTTGGAGAATTTTTAGCATTACTTTACTAGCATGTGAGATGAGTGTAATTGTGTGGTAGTTTGAGCATTCTTTGGCATTGCCTTTCTTTGGGATTGGAATGAACACTGACCTTTTCCAGTCCTGTGGCCACTACTGAGTTTTCCAAATGTGCTGGTATATTGAGTGCAGCACTTTCACAGCATCATCTTTCAGGATTTGAAACAGCTCAACTGGAATTCTATCACCTTCACTAGCTTTGTTTGTAGTGATGCTTTCTAAGGCCCTCTTGACTTCACATTCCAGGATGTCTGGCTCTAGATGAGTGATCACACCATCGTGATTATCTGGGTCGTGAAAATCTTTTTTTGTACAGTTCTTCTGTGTATACTTGCCACCTCTTCTTAATATCTTCTGCTTCTATTTAGCCCACAGGACTTATAAAAACAGATTTTGGACTGAATTTGGCTAACGGACCCTAGTTTGACAGTCACTTGAGTAGCCCAATTTCATTTAGTTTGAAATTCAGAGATTATCAAGGCTCTGTTATATTGAATTGTGGCACAGATTTCAATAATTATTCAACTCTAAAGCATAAGAATAAAAAAATAATGTCAATATCTTTGTTGACTGAATGCAAATTGCCTGTTGTTCTTTACACTGTGGAAGTAGAAACGATGGGCTTCCGCAATGGCTCAAGTGGTAAAGACTCCCCCTGCCAATACAGGAGATGCAGGAGACTCAGGTTTGTTCCCTGGGTTGCAAAGATCCCCTGAGAAGGAAATGCTAAGCCATTTCAGTTTTCTTGCCTGGGAAATCCCATGGATGGAGGAACCTGGTTGGCTACAACCCACAGGGTCACAAAGAGTCGGACATGAGTGAATTGATGGAGCAGCAGCAGCAGCAACAGAAACAAATGTAACAGAGACAGAGCTCTTTGCTAATTTCCTACAGCAAAGGACAACAGGAAGGATAGACATTACTTTGGTCATCTTTTGTTTACATTCACAATAAATGCTGTCATTATCCAGGACACATCTGTCTGTGCACAAACCACACAGGTGAGTGGGGTGAGGAAGTGGTATGACACATACACACTGCTATATATAAAACAGAGAGCTACTGATCAGCTCAGGGAATGCTACTCCACAGGCCTGTAAGACCTACGTGGGAAAAGCATCGACCAAAGAGCAGATGTATGTATAACTGGGCTTCCCTGGTGGCTCAGACATAAATAATCCACCTGGAATGCAGCAGGCTCAGGTTCAGTCCCTGGAATGGAAAGATCCCCTGGAGAAC
This sequence comes from Budorcas taxicolor, assembly GCF_023091745.1. NCBI lineage: Eukaryota > Metazoa > Chordata > Mammalia > Artiodactyla > Bovidae > Budorcas > Budorcas taxicolor. The sequence continues at coordinate 27,175,823 of NC_068931.1, forward strand.
GGAATGGCTACCCACTCCAGTATTCTTGCCTGGCAAATCCATGGACAGAAGACCCTGGTGGGTCTTATTTCATGGGGTTGCAAAGAGTCAGACATGATTGAGTGACTAAGCACACACACACACACACACACACACACACACACACATGTTTAACTGATTCACTTTGTTACAAAGCAGAAACACAACATTGTATATCAACTTCATTAAAAAAAATTTAAAAAAGAATCAATATTCAAGCACCCTCAGGCAGTGATATTTTACTTTACACAGCACACAATAAGCCTGAAAAATAGCTGTAAGAAAAAGTTAAGAAAGTTTAAAATATATTTTTATGATATTATCAGAATTTCTTTACACAAGTGTAACCAGAGGACTTCAGAAGTCTTGAATTCTGTGATTTGATACAGCTTTTTTAATCGGGTACCAGGATATGGTTATTGTAATGGATCAAATCAGATCTTTGATTGGTGCACATAAAATATTTCCAGTACCTGATTTATGTAGGAACTTTCTGAGTAGCCGCTAAATGTATTGCTAAGGACTCCACCATCAATAAGTAACTACTAATGGTTTATCTAGTTTAGCTCATTCGGATGCTGAGTAGTGTCTGTATCTTCATCCTATAACTTACAGGAACTTCTTTATTGCTTCCAGGATTGATACTGAAAATAAATATCCATTCCATTAGCAATATCTTTCATTACCCCTTGGGCTATGGAAATTAGTCATTACAACAGTTACCAAAGGTTCTATTTCTACTTGCATCAGAATATTTCTGAAAGTCATGGTGAAGAGACGTTCCCATAGACTTTATCATAGGATCTAGATAGGTCGTGAGCCTGGGGTTATCTTGACTCACAACAATATTTTTGAAATTGTTTCCTTTTCTGCTTTAACATCATAAAAATACATTCCCACATCTGTTTTCCAAATTCATGTTCATAAAATCTAGCAAAATCTTTTAATACATTTGAATTATAATCTTCTTTCTGTAACTTTAACTTTTTTTTTTTTTATAATTTATGTACTTGCTGCTTTGGGTTTTAGTTGTGGCACATAGGTGCTTAGCTGGGGCATGTGGTATCTAGTTCCTTGACCAGGGATCAAACCCAGATCCCCTGGAGAAGGAAATGGCAACCCACTCCAGTTTTCTTGCCAGGAAAATCTCATGGACAGAGGAGCCCATGGGATCACAAACAGTGGGACACAACTAGGAGTCTGAGCATGGTCATGCACGCATGCACACACACAGACACACACACAGACACACACACAGACACACACACAGACACACACAACTTATAGGAATACCCAGTTTAACAGTTTTTTATATCTCTTTCTGAGCTAACCATCTGAGCCATCAGAGAAGCCCCTTACAAATAGACACAATACATCCTTGTTTTATCTTTGCATTCTTTAGGGCTCAAGACCTATATGAAGAGTAACAATTCTATATCAGGGCTACTAGAATTTCATCTCTCCAGAGGACACTGTTAACTTGAGGGGTGCAAGCAGAGTCAGGGGTGAGGGTTCCACTGAGAAGGTAATAAAATAGGTTATAGATTACATAGATTTTCAAATCAAAGTATTAAAAATATCAGCTAGCATCTGAAAGTAATTCATTTGTTTTCAGTGGTGACTATTTCCCAATCTTTTTGCAAAATTCAAAAGGCTGCAAATTCACCATTAAAAATGATTTGTGATGGGGAAGAAAAAAATCAGACAAAAGAAGATAATAGCATGTGTGTTAAGGTCTAAAAGTTTGGAAATTAACCACTAGAATCTCTTTCTTCAATCTGTTAATTATATTTTTAGCTTCAACTCCATTGTCATTGTAGAGTAGCTTTGAAGAAGTTCTATGAGTTTTAGGCTTCAGATTAATAACATTTCAGATAATTAGCAGAAGAATAGAGTAGCTTAATAGCTTTGGAAGCATAAGGCCTATAGAAAGGAATAAAAAAAAACCCAACTTTAGTTGAAATTGCCTTGGGGTCACACTAGTATTTAATCAACGTGCGAGGGTTAATGGTAATACGGTGAGGCTGGCTGGTTCAACAGGCACAGAGACTTCTTTGGAAGTACATATTTCAATAGCAGATAATGCTTTCAAAGTTTGATAGCAATTTCCAGGAGTTTCCATTATTTTGAAGTTAGAGACACAGATTATAACAGAGTGAAAATTAGTCCTACTTTAATGAACCTAGAGTAACAGTCCATTAAATTCAGAATCCTGGGCTCTGTAATTGATAATTTAAAAAACTTTAGCCATCTACATGTTTAATACCATAAATGCTGGTTTCACTCAAAAAATAAAACAATGCTCTTATTTAAAGTGACAAAGCAACTGTGCTGGGTTGCTCCTGAAGAGAAGGAGTTGGATTCATTCTCACATTCTTGCATCAGTACATTTACTGCTTCAGAAATGACAGAGAGGCGGCATGCTGAGAAGCAAATAATTCACTTCCTGCTCTGCAAGTGACTTGGTGACAATGTGGGTTGTTCTGGAACCTTTAAAGACCTTTCCTTCCATTCAGCCTTGGTGCCAAACAGTCAGGAATCATATACTCTCTTCTCTCCTTCTTTCCTTACACATGCATTTGGGCTCAGAATTATATGAAGGAGACACGTCACTGGAATTTTGTAATTGCATTTCAAAGCACTTACAGCTGACATGTTATGTGTTTACTAGTTCCGTATATTTGTTGTCCGTCTTCCTCACCTGAAGGTAAGCTTCAAGAGGGAGGAACATTTATTTTTCATCATTGGTTTGTTAATTTTGCATTCTTGTATCCCCAGTACCTAGAACAATTTTCAGCATCTAGTAGGCGCTCAATGCATCTTTGTAGAATGAATGAATGAATTGATTTAGATCCTTGCTTTGTCCCAGTATCTCTTACGCATATCATGGTCACTTACTGTGTCAGTCCTTCCCGGCATAAGAATAAATATGCTCTCATACGATCCCTAGGTCTAGAAATGTCCTATATGGACATGGAGCAATTTCTTAGTGTTTTATAAACAACCTCTTAAGTTTGTTTAAAGCACCACATAATAAACGTCTTACCCTTCCTCCTTTTGTGGTGCGGGTAAGTGTTCTTCCCTGACTTCTCTAGTCAGGTCCTACTGCTCATATTCTCGTGCCTCTGCCGGCTTCCCCTCACCCTTCCTAGCTAGCTCATGTGCACATCCAAGGTAGTCAGAGCCTGAAGTGGCCTTGATGCCAGCCAGTACCTTGGGACATCTGACGCCCTTGCCTGGTTCCTGAAATTGTTGGTCTCCCAAGGATTATCTCAATTTTTGCCTCACGGTAAGTAAATGTCCTTGTTCATAATCTAATCTTTCATCTACCATCAAATGTTACCACTACCCACATCTCTTACCCTCAAGCTTTATGGTCATGGTTATCTTATTCAATTAGATTAAATTTTCACACTCTGTTTTGTATTTGGTTGATGGGCAATTCATCCTTATGGTCAGGCTTAGACCCTCTGGGAATGGACAGCAGTTGACACGGTTGGCATTTTGTTATTTATAAACAGTGATGATATTAGTAAATACTGTATCTGAAGGTTATGAAAAGTCTGTCTTAGGTGAAGATAAAATACACAATATCTTATATAGTGTTAATTAAATGATGCAGAAGGAAATTAACCAGACCCCAAATCTACCTCAAATAAAATACATTAAGTGAAGTGAAGTCTCTCAGTCGTGTCCGATTCTTTGCGACCCTGTGGACTGTAGCCTACCAGGCTTCTCCATCCATGGGATTTCCCAGGAAAGAATACTGGAGTGGGTTACCATTTCCTTCTCCAGGGGATCTTCCCAATCCAGGGATCTAACCCGGGTCTCCCACATTGGAGGCAGGCACTTTAACCTCTGAGCCACCAGGGAAGCAGCAATCCACTCCAGTATATTGCCTGGAAAATCCCATGGACAGAGGAGCCTGGAAGGCTACAGTCCATGGGGTCGCAAGGAGTTGGACATGACTGAGCGACTTCACTCACTCACAAAACACATTAACCAAAATGGTAAATATTACTTATTTTGTGGTTAATATATAATGTATATGTATGTGTGTGTATATATATATATATATATATATAATATGTTACCATGAAAATATAAGGAGTTGACACATTAAAACTCAGCTCTGACAATGTTATGCTCTTAGTTGAAAATCTTCAGTAACACTTCATTGCCCATGAGTTGATATCAAACTGCCATTGACGCAAGCAGAATATCAGCCAGTGTACATCCTCCTCCTGCTCTTCATTCATCAGAAGACGCCCCAGCCAAACTGTCCACTCCTTTTCCCTGTACACACTTGGAGTTCCCCTGCTCTATTTTTCTCCCTACTCTCCACGTGGTCTGGTGAACTTTCCTTTCAACCTCTAGCCAGAAGAAAATTGAGTAAAATATCAGGTTTTTGGAGTAAAAGACCTGGATCAAACCCACGTCTTGTCATTGTGTGAGCCTGAGCAAGTTTTACCTCATTTGATTTTTTTTTTTTCTAATTTGTCCGTGGTTGACATGATATCTACTTTGTAGGATTAGTGCAAGAATGAATAATATAGGTAAGGTAAATACTTCAATCTTTGATAAAAATGGTATCTTTTACCTAATTTCCTAAATATGTTTTAAATTTTAAGCATTCTTTGCTGCCCTTATTTGAAGTAATGTTGAGGAAAAAGAATAGGCTTTGGATGCTTAAAAAAAAAAAAAAAAGTACTTTCAATCCTGGGTTTTGCATTCACTTGTGATGTGCCTCAGTCAAGTATTAGGTTGGTCAAAGAGTTTGTTCACGGTGTTTTTTTCATAATATCTTAACTTATTTGAGCTCACTGACTTGCCTGTAGAAAGTACAAACCTGTACTTCATATTGTTTAACTTAATACTCTGAATGAAATGACATCAAAAAAATGCTTGCCAGAGTTTCTTTCCTTTCCTTGTTTGAACACTTATAGCACTTTATACATATATCTCTTATGACATTTGAAAAGTTCTAGTTTAACTGTGGACTTACTAAGAAGATTTTACCTTTCTTTAGGATAAGAAGTGAGTTGTTTTCATGTTTTTATCTTAATGCTCTGCTTTGAATATATATGCTAGAGGTAATTTTGTATATAAATATAAGAAGTAAGCATTCACTCAGTCATGTCTGACTCTTTGCGACCCCATGGACTATAGCCCTTCAGGCTTCTCTGTCTATGGAATTCTCCAGGCAAGAGTACTGGAGTGGGTTGCCATAAGAAGTAAGTAACATATAACAATTATGACTAAATTTTGCTAAACTTAGTCAAATTAGAGGACAATGTTCAAAATTCTGAGACCCAAGAAGTGTGAGCAAATATGTTTCAATGGAAAGAGAGCAAGGAGTGAAATTAATGATGGTTTTCCCACAAGGAAATTCTAAAGGGAGTTTAAAGACACAGCACAATTGAAGAGGAACAAAAAAGGTGCAAGAGAAAGGGTGGTGAAGAATAAGATACATGGTACTAAAGGCTACAGAACCCCTGTTTTTCTTTAGCTACTGAAGCCCCATCTACTCCTCTGTTCTGTTCTATGCTTAGTCGCTCAGTTGTGTTCGACTCTTTGCAACCCCATGGACTGTAGCCCCATCAGGTTTCTCTGTCTATGGAGATTCCTCAGGCAGGAATACTGGAGTGGGTTGCCATGACCTCCTCCAGGGGGTATTCCTGACCCAGGAATCAAATCAAGGTCTCCTGCATTGCAGGCAGATTCTTTATCAGCTGAGCTACCAGGGAAGCCCCTTCTACTCCTCTAAACTTCACCAAAATGTCTTTACTCTTTTTATGAGGGTGGGTTAATCCCATGGTGCCAGGCTAGGACATGGGTTGAGATTGCCAGAAGCAGATTGAGGTGTGGATTGACAGGTGAGAGATTCATTAAGAAAATGCTTCGTGGGAAATTGAAGGAGAATAGGGAAAGCAGGGCTGGGGAGGGTTATGACTGGAAAACCTAAGCAAGGTACCATCTCGGGTAAATTTCTGAGAAAAAAGAAAAAGCCCTCATTCTGATCTTGTGAGGGTTTTTGGAAATGTTATGCCTTGGTGTTGTTTTGACTTGAGGTGAGGGAGATATAAATTCCCAGGTGCTTCCTGATCCCTGTACAAGGCAGGCAAAGAAAGCTCTGGTAACCTGAGGGCAGTCTTCCGAAAAAAAAGTTGCACAGGCCGAGTTTTGGAAACAAAAAACACAAAATGTGACTACTTCCTGCCCCCACCCGCACACCCATATACACATCCAAGCTCTCTGGGCAGAGCATCAGCATTTTCCAAAACACCAGCTAAGGTGAGTGAGAACTGTGATATCATTACAGTTTATTACTACTACTGTGGAATGAAGAGCTCTTAGGTGCTTATCTTTTGCTCCTCTCTCATGATTACTGTGAGAGCTTGAATGTACGGCATCCATGATCAAAAACACCAAAGAGAAGAGTGAGTACTCCTGGGAGGAATGCTTTTGAAATGGAAGAAAAAGATGTCTTTACGCTGAGAGAATTCAGATGATTGCTATTTGAAATATGGTATTTTAAGAATCAGTTCCGGAACACTAGGCCATTGAATTTAGGCTTCAGAGCCTTAAGATTCTATTCAACTTGTGACCCCCTTCAAGGCATAAACCATCTGTGGGGCTTGGTCTAAAGTATCAATGCAAACTCCACAGTTGTTTAATTTACATCAAGGGTACCTGCCCATTTTAGTCACCCATTTTTTTAATAGGCTTACTCCATTTTTTACAGGAAAGGATGTACTGAGAGCAGACGTAGGAGCAAATAGTGGTAGTGGGCTCATAAACTGAAGGAGCCCCTGTGAGTTAATACTGGCAGGAATGCTTCAGAGACACCAAAGAAGTTGGTACCTGTTTTGCAGCCTTTTTCTCTGTGCTTTAATTTTAAAGCAGAGCATTAGCGTTGACATTTTTCAGTTGATAGGCATTTTTCTGGATATTCTTTGGGGATTTCCAAGTAGGCTAAGAAGTCTTTCTGAAGGATGGGGAAATGAAACTTTTGTATTTTTATTTCTACTGTAACTATTCTTGAGAAAATTAGCTCTATGTCAAGACAACAGGACAAACAATGCACGATTATGTTCCTGAATCTCAAAGCACTTCTGACAAAGTGTGCTCTGTATCATTCACCCATGTGCCCTCCAAATGATTTCTTTTTTTTTAATGGCACTTCAAACTTTATTTTTCTGGGCTCCAAAATCACTGCAGATAGTGATGGCAGCCATGAAATTAAAAGACGTTTACTCCTTGGAAGGAAAGTTATGACCATCCTAGATAGCATATTGAAAAGCAGAGATATTACTTTGCCAACAAAGGTCCATCTAGTCAAGGCTATGGTTTTTCCAGTGGTCATGTATGGATGTGAGAGTTGGATTGTGAAGAAGGCTGAGTGCCAAAGAATTGATGATTTTGAACTGTGGTGTTGGAGAAGACTCTTGAGAGTCCCTTGGACTGCAAGGAGATCCAACCAGTCCATTCTGAAGGAGATCAGTTCTGGGTGTTATTGGAAGGACTGATGCTGAAGCTGAAACTTCAATACTTTGGCCACCTCATGCAAAGAGTTGACTCATTGGAAAAGACTTTGATGCTGGGAGGGATTGGGGCCAGGAGGAGAAGGGGACGACAGAGGATGAGATGGCTGGATGGCATCACCGACTTGATGGACATGAGTCTGAGTGAACTCCGGGAGTTGGTGATGGACAGGGAGGCCTGGCGTACTGTGATTCATGGGGTCACAAAGAGTTGGACACGACTGAACGACTGAACTGACTGATCAACTGACCCCAGATTAGCTAGAATAAATTAATAATATCAGTCTTCATAAAAATCTGTAATGTTAAAGACATATTTCTTCTTCTAGGGAAGCACTAAAATGGAATAGCTTATAACTCTGTAAAGGTGGAATTTTCATGATGACAGGTTGACAATCTCCTTATAGAATCAGTAGTGTTGGACTTCCCTGGTGGTATACAGTGGATAAGAATCTACCTGCCAAGGCAGGGGACATGGGTTCAATCCCGGGTCTGAGAAGATTCCACATCCTGCAGGGCAACTAAGCCCATGCTTCAGAACTACTGAGCCTGAGCTCTATAGCCCATGAGTCACAACTGCTGAAGCCCATGCACCCAGAGCCTGTGCTTGACAACAAGAGAAGTCACTGCAAGGAGAAGCCCACATGCGACAACCAAGACTAGCCTTTGCTCTCCACAACTGGAGAAAGCCTGTCTGCAGCAACAAAGACCCAGCACAACCAAAATTTAAAAAATAGGCAGATTATATTAGAAAAATCAGTGGAGTATATTGTGAAAACCCAACATGTACAAGGTTTTTGGTATTGTTAAGGCTCAGCCTTAGCACCTAACACCTAAAAAATGAAAGATTTAGTCATGCATGAGCCAAAATAAAAAGCGTACCCTTTAGCTGTAGACTCAAACTCCACATAACAAGCATATAAATTCATTCCCATGTGAGACAATCATTTCCAAAAGAGCTAAGAGCAAATGATTTCATTCTTTATGCTCATGACTTTGGGACATGGTTTCAACATTTAATTACTTCTGTCTTTTTCCTTAGCAAATTGTTTGCAAAATCACACTTGTAAGAAGGAAAAGAAGTTCCATAACTGCAAAGAGCTCATGGCAAAAACATCAGGTGGATATAAAGATTGAAGAACTTATCCACTTCCCTCTTCAGGAGAGGAGTATTTAAGTGTGAAGACATTTTAATTCTCATATTATTGGGGGTACCCAAAAAGCAAAGGAGAAAAGGAAAGATATAAGCATCTGAATGGCAGAGTTCCAACAAAGAGCATGGAGAGATAAGAAAGCCTTCCTCAGAGATCAAAGCAAAGAAATAGAGGAAAACAACAGAATGGGAAAGACTAGAGATCTCTTCAAGAAAATTAGAGATACCAGGGGAACATTTAATGCAGGGATGGGCTCGATAAAGGATAGAAATTGTATGGACATAACAGAAGCAGAAGATATAAAGAAGAGGTGGCAAGAATACACAGAAGGACTGTACAAAAAAGATGTTCATGATCCAGATAATCACGAAGGTGTGATCACTTACCTAGAGCCAGACATCCTGAAATGTGAAGTCAAATGGGCCTTCGAAAGCATCACTATGAACAAAGCTAGTGAAGGTGATGGAATTCCAGTTGAGCTATTTCAAATCCTGAAAGATGATGCTGTGAAAGTGCTACACTCAATATGCCAGCAAATTTAGAAAACTCAGCAGTGGCCACAGGACTGGAAAAGATCAGTTTTCATTCCAGTCCTTAAGAAAGGCAATGCCAAAGAATGCTCAAACTACCGCACAATTGCATTCACCTCACATGCTAGTAAAGTAATGCTCAAAATTCTCCAAGTCAGGCTTCAATAATATGTGAACCGTGAATTGCCAGATGTTCAAGCTGGTTTTAGAAAAGGCAGAGGAACCAGAGATCAAATTACCAACATCCACTGGATCATGGAAAAAGCGAGAGAGTTCCAGAAAAACATCTATTTCTGCTTTATTGACTATTTCAAAGCCTCTGACTGTGTGGATCACAAGAAACTGTGGAAAATTCTGAAAGAGATGGGAATACCAGACCACCTGACCTGCCTCTTGAGAAACCTGTATGCAGGTCAGGTCAGGAAGCAACAGTTAGAACTGGACATGGAGCAACAGACTGGTTCCAAATAGGAAAAGGAGTACATCAAGGCTGTATATTGTCACCCTGCTTATTTAACTTCTATGCAGAGTACATCATGAGAAACTCTGGGCTGGAAGAAGCACAAGCTGGAATCAAGATTGCCGGGAGAAATAACAATAACCTCAGATATGCAGATGACACCACCCTTATGTATGGGCAAAAAGTGAAGAGGAACTAAAAAGCCTCTTGATGAAAGTGAAAAAGGAGAGTGAAAAAGTTGGTTTAAAGCTCAACATTCAGAAAACGAAGATCATGGCATCCGGTCCCATCACTTCATGGGAAATAGAAGGGGAAACAGTGGAAACAGTGTCAGACTTTATTTTTGGGGGCTCCAAAATCACTGCAGATGGTGACTACAACCATGAAATTAAAAGACACTTTCTCCTTGGAAGAAAAGTTGTGACCAACCTGGACAGCATATTAAAAAGCAGAGACATTACTTTACCAACAAAAGTCCGTATAGTCAAGGCTATGGTTTTTCCAGTGGTCATGTATGGATGTGAGAGTTGGACTGTGAAGAAAGCTGAGTGCTGAAGAATTGATGCTTTTGAAGTGTGGTGTTGGAGAAGACTCTTGAGAGTCCCTTGGACTGCAAGGAGATCCAACCAGTCCATTCTAAAGGAGATTAGTCCTGGGTGTTCTTTGGAAGGAATGATGCTAAATCTGAAACTCCATTACTTTGGCCACCTCATGCGAAGAGTCGACTCATTGGAAAAGACCCTGATGGGGTTGGGAGGGATTGGAGGCAGGAGGAGAAGGGAATGACAGAGGATGAGATGGCTGGATGGCACTACCAACTCGATAGACGTGAGTCTGAGTGAACTCCGGGAGTTGGTGATGGACAGGGAGGCCTGGCGTGCTGCAATTCATGGGATCGCAAAGAGTCAGACACAACTGAGTGACTGAACTGAACTGAACCTACAGAAATGTAAAGAAAATTAATTTCTTTTGTTTAAGCCACCCATTCTTTGGTATTTTATTTTGGTTGCCAAAGTAGCTAACACAGACCTCAGGCCACTAGGGGACAGATTGCAAATCTCTCACCCATAGGACTCTATGGGAGTTATCAGAGGCTTCAGGGAGAGGGACAGAATGACTCACTTGATTAGTTGAATCTTATGGAATCTTTTCAAATGTGATGCCCCTTTGAAATTGTGTTTCTTGCATTCTCCAAAAAATTTCAAAAATCAAAAACTTCTAACCACTAGCTTTCACTGCATAGGAAGTGATTGAAATGTTTTCTTCCTCATTTTTGTGCCTAGATACTTAGATTTTGAAAAGGACAAGCGTAAAGATAAAAGTTTTATAGCCACATAACAAACGCTATGAAGTGAGGGCCAAAATTAATTATAAAGAACTTCAAGGAATCCAAATTTAGAAAGTTGCAACGCTTTTCCATCATACTTTATTTCCTTTCAGCTGTATATTTGTGTGTGTGTGTTGTGTGTGAATGTTGACCTGAAGTTGATATATGGATTACAGTTGACATCCTCTTATAATCACTTAGGGGTAGGTGCCAGTTGTGACATAGTTTTATTACTTGTTTTTGGACATATTTAGATACACCTATATATTTTTCTCCTTTTTAATGTAGTTATATAACCTGTTGTCACAAACCATGTTAAGTGTAATTGCCATTGAAAATGTCTGTAAAGAATTACCCCATGATTTGGCATTAAATGAAAAAGTTACTATCTACTCAGGAAGGCATGAAAAATGATCAGTTCAGTTCAGTTCAGTCGCTCAGGCGTGTCCAACTCTTTGCGACCCCATGAATTGCAGCACGCCAGGCCTCTCTGTCCATCACCAACTCCCGGAGTTCACCCAGACTCACGTCCATCGAGTCCGTGATGCCATCCAGCCATCTCATCCTGGGTTGTCCCCTTCTCCTCCTGCCCCCAATCCCTCCCAGCATCAGAGTCTTTTCCAATGAGTCAACTCTTCGCATGAGGTGGCCAAAGTATTGGAGCTTCATCTTTAGCATCATTCCTTCCAAAGAAATCCCAGGGTTGATCTCCTTCAGAATGGACTGGTTGGATCTCCTTGCAGTCCAAGAGACTCTCAAGAGTCTTCTCCAACACCACACTTCAAACGCATCAATTTTTCAGTGCTCAGCCCCCTTCACAGTCCAACTCTCACATCCATACATGACCACAGGAAAAACCATAGCCTTGACTAGACGGACCTTAGTCGGTAAAGTAATGTCTCTGCTTTTGAATATGCTATCTAGGTTGGTCATAACTTTTCTTCCAAGGAGTAAACGTCTTTTAATTTCATGGCTGCAGTCACCATCTGCAGTGATTTTGGAGCCCCCCAAAATAAAGTCTGACACTGTCTTTACTGTTTCCCCATCTATTTCCCATGAAGTGATAGAACCAGCTGCCATGATCTTCGTTTTCTGAATGTTGAGCTTTAAGCCAACTTTTTCACTCTCCTCTTTCACTTTCATCAAGAGGCTTTTTAGCTCCTCCACTTTCTGCCATTAGGGTGGTGTCATCTGCATATCTGAGATTATTGATATTTCTCCTGGCAATCCTGATTCCAGCTTGTGTTTCTTCCAGTCCAGCGTTTCTCATGATGTACTCTGCATATCAGTGAGGGTAAATTTGATATTTGTGAAACAAATGTTCATAACTAGAAAAAGGACTATAATTCATCATTTTCTTGCAAAGCAGCAGCCAAATGTTCACAGGATCTCAGGGAAAAAGATAGCCTCAAGAAGCTGTTTAACTTTTGTTTTTAAGATCAGTAGTAGAATATTGCTCACCGCAGTGTAGCAAAAGTCAGAAGCCTTTCCCAAAACTCCAGAGTAGAGGAAGAGTTAGTGTGACTATTTCCTGCATTAATTAAGACAGTTGTTAAAACACTAAGTTATCCTTTAATTGGCACTATTTTTTCCTTATTGTTGGTATAGGTATAAGACAATGGTGTAGATTACAGTGAATGGCTTAAGGTAAATGAAATACATGAAATAAACCCAACCAAAGAATTATGCATTTCAGAAGTTAATCTCTTTGGTTTTTGTAGTGTTATTTTGTGATATATAGTGTAGTGAGTAGAAAGTTTTTGATTCTTTTGAGGAATAATATTCTTCTAGTGAAAAGCCATGACAAGGTTTTTTGCTTGTTGAATTTAACACCTGTTTAACCACGTATATTTCTCATATGTGAAAAAAAAATCTATAAACAGCCAGTATGCTCCTGCAAGATTAAACCAAATTTGATGTTCCATTTCTTCATTCAAAAAGATATCCTGGATTTCCCATTTGAATTGGTTTCATAAAGATAACTGCCATAAAATAGGGTCATATATACAATTGCTTCAGGCAATTAAACCTGCAATTTATTATTGTGCAGTGTTCAATACCTAATCTACTTCTGTTGTAGAACTTATTTAGCCATATGTTAATTTAGGAGCAGCCTTGAAATTTCATTTCAGTAAACTTCAGAAGGCTGATGGCAAGCAAAATTTTACTTGTCATTGATGGGTAATCAAGAGATAGTCCAACAGTTTGTCACACTCTGGGCAGGATTTTGGATCATCTAGAGGGGTCTTCTATCTTTACAAACAAAGGTTAAAGAACAGGCCTCTTTCACTTCAAAATTTGTCAAGAGGGCAAGTAGCATGGTAACTGTTCTTAACACAACACACATCAAAACAAACAAACACAACAATAAAAACAGGACACAAGGAAAATCTGGGAGGTGTTAAATCTATTCAGGACCTTGACTGTGGTGCTTGTATATGTTCAAATTTATTACATTGTACACATTACAATATTTTCAGTTTTCATATATCATTTATACAACAATTACGCTATTAAAACCAGATCTATTATCATCTCTCTTTTTTTTTTTTTTACCATACATAGAACCCAAGCTGATAATTCACTGTTATTTTGTTTCAGTTATAAGGAATATTTCTTCATCCCTCCACTTGAATTAATCTATAAAACAATTTTAGTTGAGATTTGAAACATCAGTGACTTAGAGTGTAGTAAGAAACAGAAACCTATTTTTGGATGCCTTTTCTCTTGTAAAACATAAAAAGGGAAGTTGGCAGTCCACTCAGGCCTTGATTAAATACAGCTCTGATTCAATAAGGAAAGAAAACCTTTACTTGATGAAATTCTTCCGTAAAGGTATTTCCTTTCTTATATTGCTAAGGAATTTTGATTTTATTTTCCAGCCATGTAGTTAGGATGTAGTTTGATTCCTTTGAGAACTATTGGGATCTTTTCAGAAAATTCTGTATTATGTTCAGAAATTTTACTTTCTTTTAGAAACCAAAGGTGATACAAAAGAATTAATCAGTAGGTTATAACTCACTGTTGACTAGATTTTCAGGGGTAAATTTTACTTTTTGTTTCTAGTTTTTCTTATATTTCAATGGGCCAAGTATTTGTATGTAAGCACACATATTCATATAGTTACACAATGCTTTGCATATAATTGTTCCTACAGAGTTAATAACTGATTAAAAGAATTTATGGATTCACTTTTTGTATAGGAACGTAAGCAGATGTCATACATATCAGTATAGCCTTGGCACATAACAAAGTGTAATAAAACTATATTCTTATCTGAGAGTTAACTGAAAATAGGCCTGAAGACTGAGCCCCTGGACCAGAACCAAAAAAAATCTATGCATTTAGAAGGATAGAACTTCAAATCAGAGACACAAATCTCCATAGAATATCAGCTTTATCAGGGTAATATCTTTTGTTTTTAGTTTGCTTTTTTCCAAACCTCTGAGGAGGACAATTCTTTCATGACTGTTCCCTTTCTGCCACATCTAAAGTATTTTAACCCATGTTATGTTCCCCTAACCTGCTACATTCCACCTATAACAATACTTATCATGCCTAATTATGAACACTTGTCTATTTTTATGCATCATCTTTAGTCTGTAATCTCCATTAGGGCAGGAACTATGCCTATATTTGTTGTCATTTTATCTAAGCACCACAATATATGGAAACATGAAGAAACAGAATATGTATTTATTGAATGCATAACTAAGTGAGTAAATACATTCTTTACTTAATATTTCTTCCCTTAAAAGCAAATAATCAATCATGTCTTTAACATCTTTGTACTGCTTGCTACAATAAGGTATTTTTTAATGAAGTGAATGTTCTATGAGAGGATCAAGTTGATAAGCCTCTTGCCCTTTCAAAACCCTATGAAATGACAGAATAAACCCATATCACGATAAAGCAAGAAAGCAAGCCATGTTGAGGAGTTCCTGAAAGCTAGAAAGCAGGTACGGTTAGATATAATGAGAAACAGACCTGGAAGCAGTCACAAGCAATAGGGGAACAGGCTTAAGTAGGAGAGTTGAGTGGAGAGGGAGTCGCTTAGAGCCACTTTGCCTGGGGAGGTTCACAGGCTACCTCTCCTTAGACTGAGTGGACCAGGGAAATTGGCCAAAGACTAAAGCATTGAGTGGGATACTTGGACTAAGTTGTAGGGGATACTGCAAGGTTACTGCTAAGTACCTTGAGTCAGGGCAGGGGGATCCTGCCAATACCCCGAAGACCAGACTTATCTGCATCTCCCACATAGCCTGTTGAAAAAACATTTTCAGAACCAAAAATAAACTGTCAGTAAGTCTTTGAATTATAGCAAAGTATTAATACAATGAAAGTGAGATATCAAACTTGAGAAAATGGAATTTGTGATATCCATAGGATAACAATACATAGCAAAATCAGATAAATGTGAAAACATTACATTTAGGAGATCTTGAAAAATTTTAAATTCTTTTACAAAAGTAACAAATGTTCCATGTGGTAGGTAGATTTCTAAAGTGACCCTCTCGCCCTGGTTTCTCTGTAATCTCAGGAACTGGTGATTATGCTGTTGATGGCAAAGAGGATTTTGCAGATTCAATTAAGGTTACTAAGCAGTTACTTTTGCATTAATCAAAAGGAAGGTTATCCAAGTGGTTGCAGTTCAATCACATGAGCCCTTTAAAAGTAGAGCTTTTTCTCCAGCTGGAGGCAGAAGAATAAGCCAGGACTCAGTGGAGCATGAATAGGACTTGGTCCACCATTGGTGGCTTAAGCATGTGGGTAGAAAGCTTTGTGGAAAGGACTAGAGAGGTGATCCTGGGGTGCCAGACAGGCTGGTAGCTGACATTCATAAAGGAAATAAGGACTTTAAACTTATAGCCATGAGGAACTGGATTCTGCCAAGTTGAATGAGCTTTAAAGCAGATTACTTCTCAGTGCCTCCATAGGCAGAAAATTCCATTTTCTCAAGTGTTGTCTAACAAGAGCTTTTATCCTGGCTGATACTTTTATTTCAGCCTTATGAGACCCTAAGAAGAAAAGCTGAAGTGTATGTCAGCTATTTTTCTAGATTTTCATGACTTAAAGCAAAGCCATTTAGGATGTACTGTTATTGCCACCAGTGTTCCCTACAGTTTAACATACTGTTAATGGATTTACTCTGAACACTGAAGACTTGAGTTTTACCTGTAGAATTGACCAAAATCAGCTGACATACACTTCAGATCACAAAGTGCCTACTAACTAACCTACAAGTCATTTTGCCAAAGCTGAATGGTATTCTATTTCCTTAATAATTGAAAAGAAAATATATCTTCCATAAGATGCTGCAACTTATACCTATAAATAAATAAATAAATATAGTTTGTTTTATCCAAATTAACACCCATGTTTATGTATAAGATATTCTACATATTATCCTTTGTTCCTAAAATGACTGGAAACACATCTTAAACTTAATCTGAGACTTGGCAGCCATATGTTTTTTCAAGAAAATCTGTATTCTTATTGCCCACTATTTTGGTTTGGACACTTTTCATCTTTTAAACTTCAATACTATCATATAACGAGTTTTTTTGCTCCAAGTTTTGCTACTCTATTCTTTATCTTACATGGATATAGAAGACTTTTTCTAAAAGGCCAACCTTGTTATTTTACTCCCCATTGAATGGCTACCATTTGACTGAAGGAAAGTTTAACTTTCTACCTTGGCTAGAACTGGCTTTTGCATTCCTTTCACTCCTCACTCCTCATCCTATTCAGAGTTGTATCCCAGGCTACACTATAAAGCTCTCCAAAGTCATCATGCTTCTCCTTATTACTGCCTCCTTCTGTGGAATATTCAAGCTCCACTCTAGTCCCATGACTCTCTTGCCCTTCCTGACCTGTATGTCTGGCAAGATCCTTAGTCTTTTAAGTTTCAGTTCATGTACCACACTCTAGGAAAATATATGGTGAAATAGCTTATTTCTGAAAGAAAGTTAGCCATAACTTTCTCTACAGATTTGATATGTACTATATTTATAACATTGTATAATTTACAATTTCATTTATAATTTTATAATATATTCCCCATTCCACATGGCTGCTGTAACTACATGATTTAGCAATCATGATATCATATAGTTAGCATCATAAAAAGTTAGTCAAACATGACCAACTAATGAATATACTTATTCATGTGAGAGCATTTCCATGTGGGAGTAATTGCTACTGCAATGGGACCCTATAGATGTCTTGATGATTAGGAGGTATCTATCAAATATCAGCAAAATAATAGAATGAATATTCATTATGATAAAAAAAGCAATACTAATATCAAACAATTACATAGCACTTTCAATATGCTTAGGCACAATCTAAGCACTTCATGTGTCTTGACTTTTTGAAGTCTCTAAATTCCATTCTCTTACTTGAAGATACAATTCTGTGGCATTCATCAGTTTAAAGGTAGTACTCTGAATAGTACTAGGGCTTTCCTGATAGCTCAGTTGGTAAAGAATCCACCTGCAATGCAGAAGATCCCTGTTTGAGGTTTGATTCCTGGATTGGGAAGATCCCCTGGAGAAGGGAAAGGCTACCCACTCAAGTATTCTTTAGCTTCCCTTGTGGCTCAGATGGTAAAGGATCCGCCTGCAATGTGGGAGACCTAGGTTTGATCCCTAGGTTGGGAGGATCCCCTGTAGCAGGGAAAGGTCACCTACTTTGGTATTCTGGCCTGGAGAATTCCATGGACTGTATAGTCCCATGAGGTCGCAAAGAGTCAGACATGACTGAGAGAGTCTCACTTTCACTTTGAATAGTACTTGACTATAGTAGATGTTGGTCATATAAACAAACTCTATGAGTATTTTTGGAGACATATAAAGGCTGCTGCTAATTAAGTCTTTGACACATTACTATGAATTTTGTCTTAGTTTAGTGCCTACATTTCTAGTCCAGTGTAGCCCAATTTAAAGTAATTTGTGCTCAATGTAATGTGGCAACCCTGAAAGGAGGGGAGTTTGGGGGAAGAATGGATACATGTATATGTGTGACCCGAGTCTCTTTGCTGTCTACCTGAAACTATCACATTATTAATTGACTATACTCCAACATAAAATAAAAATTAAGATAAAATTTAAAAACACTTAACCAAACTGGGAAAATAATTTGTAATATTCTAGAGAACGGGGTGGTTTTTTTTTTTTTTTTTTTTTGCTTATTTTAAAAATTGTGATTACTATAATCTTACTACAAAAATATACTTAATTCAATAGACATGTCAGGTATAAAACATTCTATTTTTTATACATGGGGATGCATTGCTTTTTCTTTGTTTCAACATTATATAAAATCATTTCTTTTATCATGCTTTGATTTATCCTTAATTATTTGTATGCATGTTTTCTTATTATATTGTTGGTTCCAGTGCGTAACAATCTAGGTGTAAGTCTATGCCTTACCCACCTTTTCATCCCTACACAGAACCTGGATATAACATAATAAGAAGAGAGACTATAAAGTAGGATTGTGCTGTGCTGTGCTTAGTCGCTCAGGTGTGTCCAACTCTTTGTGACCCCATGGACTGTAGCCCCTCAGGCTTCTCTGTCCATAGGGATTTCCCAGGCAAAAATACTGGAGTGAGTTGCGATGCCCTCCTTCAGGGAATATTCCCAACCCAGGAATCAAACCCAGGTCTCCCTCATTGCAGGCAGATTCTTTACTGACTTACCCACCAGAGAAGATCTGAGATGTAATCCCAGGTCTGCCAGGAAGTAACTCTGCTACTTCAATTAATTTTTTTTTTCTGGGATTCAGTTTATTCTAAAGTGAATAAATGCTTAGGGTTATATCATCTCAAAATTTCTCTCTAGTTCTAACAGTCTATTATTCAATGAGACAATTGTTTCTGTTAAAGTTAGTCATATTTATGATTGTGTCATAGTTATTTGCGGAGAAGGCAATGGCAACCGACTCCAGCACTCTTGCCTGGAAAATCCCATGGATGGAGGAGCCTGGTAGGCTGCAGTCCATGGGGTCACTAACAGTCGGACATGACTGAGTGACTTAACTTTCACTTTTCATTTTCATGCATTGGAGAACGAAATGGCAACCTACTCCAGTGCTCTTGCCTGGAGAATCCCAAGGATGGGGGAGCCTGGTGGGCTGCCGTCTATGGGGTCGCACAGAGTCGGACATGACTGAAGCGACTTAGCAGCAGCAGCAGCAGCAGCAGCAGCAGCAGCAGCAGCAGCAGCAGCAGCATAGTTATTTGACTAGAACTTAGAATTCTTTTTACAAACCTTGTTTCTATATAATAATAATACTAATAATTCATTAAGATTAGAATCTTCAAGTCTGGACACATAGGGAGCCAACTAAGGATATGTTATGCAGCATTCTTTGCTGTTACTATTTCTGGCCTGGTGACTACATTTTAGCCAATGGGATATTAATAGAAGGAATGTGTTCATTTCCTAGGTTGTCCCATGAAAAGGAATGAACATGCTCATCATTTTCCCCTCACTCATTCCTGCAGAATGGTATACTGACTTACTGATGAATTATGCAGATAAGAGCAACATTCAAGAAGAGGTCATTAACAAAATGGGGAATGTAAGTTCCCAACCTAGCATTCAGTCTACTGTGCCTTGACTCTTACGTATAGTTGACCCTTGACAATGTGAGCGTTAGGGGGACCCTCTGTGTAGTCCAAACTCTATAAATAACTTATAGCTGGCCCTCAGTTCTGAGTCTATGGATTCAGCCAACCTCAGATCACATAGTATTTACTAATGAAAAAAAAATGTCCACATGTAAGTGGAACTGTTCAGTTCAAACCCATGAGTCAACTGTACCTATCACATACAAAACAGAGAAATAAGTGCTATCATAACAAGCTAGTGTTATATCAGCTAAACCAATATCCTGACTTATATTTGAGGCCTAATAAAACTCAGCAGACTTATAATTGGAACAAGTATCTGTAAAGCATCTTGAACTATTGATGTACCAATAGACCATCATGTTACTATTTATGTTGAAGATGATATGCTAGATAGATGAAGTGATCAGGAAGCAGTAAATATTCTAGATGCCCCAGTAGGATTTATGCAGGCCAAAGGATGAGAGATAAACTCTGTTAATGTTTAGGGGCCTGACACATTGCTGAAATTGCTGGGAGACTCAAATTCATCATATCAGACTATCCTTTCTAAATGAGAGGTTTTTTTTTTTTTTTTTCCTTAATATTTACCACCAAGAAAAAGTCACCAGGTTTCATGATGTTTTTGGATTTTGAAGTCAATTTATACCACAATTTGGTATGCTACTTCAATACTTTTACTGAGAAATTGATAAAACTGTTAGTTTGAGAAGACCTGAAGCTATTGCTAGAACCACATATTCAGCAGGTAAGCCTGCAGTTCAAGTTGCCCTGTTACTTGGCCTCATGTCCCCATAGATCATGGTGCCACACTACAGTCTGTGGGTCCAATCTGGCCCATCATCTGATTACGTGTGGACTGTGAGCTAACATTACTTCGCCAACATAGGTCCATCTAATCAAAGGTATTGTTTTTCCAGTAGTCATGTATGTGAGATTTGGACTATAAAGAAAGCTGAGCACTGAAGAATTTATGCTTTTGAACTGTGGTGTTGGAGAAGACTCTTGAGAGTCCCTTGGACTGCAAGGAGATCCAACCAGTCTATCCTAAAGGAAATCAGTCCTGACTATTCACTGGAAGAATTGCTGCTAAAGCAGAAACTCCAATACTTTGGCCACTTGATGCAAAGAACTGACTCATTGGAAAAGACCCTGATTCTGGGAATGATTGAAGGCAGGAGGAAAAGGGGACAACAAAGGATGAGATGGTTGGATGGCATCACTGACTTGATGGACCTGAGTTTGAATAAGCTCCAGGAGTTGGTGATAGACAGGGAAGCCTGGTATGCTGCAGTCTGTGGGGTCACAAAGAGTAGGACAGGACTAAGTGACTGAAATGAACTGAACTGTGAGCTAAGAATAAATTTTACATTTTTTAAAATAGTTGAAACAAATATCAAGAGTAATATTTCATGACTTGTGAAAATTACATGAAATCTAAATTCCATACCCACAGAGCAAATTTTGTTGGACTAGAGCTACAGTTCTTCTTTCACTTATTGTCTACAGATGCTTTTGTGCTATGATGACAAAGACAGATAGCTGTGACAGAAATTGTATGGCCCATGAAGCCTTAAATATTTACTATTTGTCCCTTTATAGAAAAGCTGACACTCCCTGCAGTATTAAAAAACAGAAAACAAAACAAAACAGAAACTTGCAATGGAGCCTCTGGCAGACCTTAACAGGAAACTATGGCTCAGACTCAGTTTGAGTCTTATACTATGGTCATGCTCTCCTTTCAGGGATTAAATTTGTGTGGGTTCAACATCATAGATGTCCCGTTATGCAGACGGATCTAGATATTCCCAGCATTAAATGTCCCATCTGCCAACCTCAGAAGTCATTGGAAAAGTGACTCTTGGGTTGTTTTTAGAATCCAAACCCCTGATAAAAAAAGCACCAGAGAAAAGCATGAACTAAAGTGCCTATGGATGATTTGAGGATGATCTAATTCACTAAGTCAAACAATGGTGTATAGTTCAACATTCCAGTGAAAACTAAAGGGGAAGTGTCTAAGAACAAAACAAAGATGAATCGGAGGAAACAAATACAATGGAAAAACAGGTACCTTGGACACCCTGTGTAACTGTTCCTTTTGTTTCACTGTTCCTCCTTCATGTCATGTCTCAGGCTTCATAAGGAATTCTCTATGAGCACCTGGTATTTCAAGGGAAAGCAGTCACTGGCATGACATATGACAGCACCCAGCAGTGGGTAGCCAATGTATTATGGCCCTACTCAGGGAACACCTAAAAGTTTCAGTAGAGGGAAATCCTCCTAGTGGACAATCTTGGGGAAGCACATCTATTTGTCTCATGTAAAGGGAGAGATTGTGTAAAGGTGAAAATTGGATCATAAAGAAGGCTGAGTGCTGAAGAATTGATGCTTTCAAATTGTGGTGCTGGAGAAGACTCTTGAAAGTCCTTTGGACTGCAAGGAGATCAAACCAGTCAATCCTAAAGGAAATCAGTCCTGAATATTCATTGGAAGGACTGATGCTGAAGCTGAAGCTCCAATACTTTGGCTACCTGATGTGAAGAGTCAGTTCATTGGAAAAGACTCTGATTCTGGGAAAGATTGAAGGCAGGAGGAGAAGTGGGCAGCAGAGGATGAGATGATTGGATGACATCACTGACTCAATGAACATGAGTTTGAGCATAACTCTGGGAAAAAGTGAAGGACAGGGAAGCCTGCTATGCTGCAGTCCATGGGATCACAAAAGTCAGACACAATTTAGCGACTGAACAACTAATGAGTTGAATGACCTGTCAAGCAAGGCTTTGAAAAGAACAAGATTTGCAAGACTTCTGTTAAGTCTGGACAGGATGTAATTGAACCAACTTCTTGGTATAGGTATCAATGATGGAGGGAATTGTGTTTGTTATAAATGATCATCAGAGTAGATTCATTTCAGAGAAGGTTTTAAGCAAAAGGATGGAGACTATGACCCTTCAGATGATTTCACTGACTCTTTCCCAAATATCTTTCTGCTTGCTTGATAGAGCCACATATGAAGTCGTCATTGGGTTTGGCATAAAAACCATGTTTGTTGTCGGTGGCTTAGTATTATCCTCGCCGAAGCTGTTCTGGCTACTGTGGATCAGAGGCTAATGCTCATCACCTGATAGCGTATAATTTCCCAAGAAAATAGCTATCCAGGTGGTAGCACGTTAATTACATTGTCCCCAGGGATAGCTAGATAGATAGATGCAAACACGCCTTCCTATTTGTAATACTTCTGCCAATGACACTTTTCACACACTTTCAGATATCTTTTCTCTAACATGGCACATAACATCACCACCAATGAGTGTATAGTATTCATTTGTATGGCAAAGAAGTGAAGCAATGAGCTGGCATCCGTGAAATTTACTTAGCACACGCTTATGATTCAGTTGCAGCTGGCTTTATAGAATAGTGAAACAGCCTGCTGAAAGTTTAGTTACAGCACTGACTGGCAGACAAGTCTCTTTAAGGTCATGACATTCTCCATTTACCATGTAATATGTGCCATAAACCAAAAGACACTCTGGTTCTCTCTTTACTGTAGCTAGAGTACTTACATTAGGGAAACTATGGGGTTAGAGATGGGGGTGTTTTTTTTTTTTTCCTATTACATACAGTAAATCACTGGAAGAATTTTTGCTTTCTGTTTCCATGACCTTTATTTTAGTGGCTTTAAACATCCCGATCTCCAAGGTAGAAATTCTTCTACTAGGCAACAAAGTTTTATGCTCCTTTAAAAAAAAAAAACCAAAAACTGAAACTGCTCTCTGGCTCATCATGTCATGCAGAGAAAAGGGTCAGTATCCTGATGAAGAGATTGAGCTTCATTACCAAGGAGAAAGCAACTGGCTGCTGTGACAATATGACAAGAAAGACAATGTTTGAAACCAGAGGATTCACTGAATTTTCAGTACCTTTTAGAATTTTACCCTACAGTAGTCAATGGAATACTCAGGAGTCTAATAAAGATGGGGCCAAGAGGACTCAGATCTCAAGAATCAAGGTTTGGGTCACTCCACTTGATAAAGAATTGCATCCATTCTAGGTAATTGCATAGGGTAAAAGGAACAATAAATGGGTGTTGAAAGACAGCAGGTATAGAAATGGGACTGTTACAGCCAGGTTTCATATTAATTCTTTCTTTCTCTCCCCCTATGCTATGAAATGGTGGTGGCTAAAAACTCATACTTTAGGTGGAAATTTATCTGCAGTGCTATCATGTTTATGATTAAATGAGAGCTTAGGATATTTTGTATTGGTACACACATTTTTCATCAAGAAAAAGAATGAGAGTAGTTATTGAGAAGCAAAAAGCGTGGACTGAGTTGGATATTTTTATTTGCACCTCCAGGTCTTCTCTTCACCCTTTCCCACCTTATTCTGTTTCCCAGGAAATTAACTTTATAAAATGCACCGATGGGCTCCTTTCCCATAGGGTTGGATTTAATCAGCAGGAAACACTTGTAAAGATAGGATGGAAGGAGGACATTAAGACTGGTGTACACATTAAACTGACTCCTGCTGAGTCTGTTAAACACCACAGCTCCTCCCCCGGAGCCCACTTTTCCAACTAGACTTATATTTCCCAGTTCTAGTAACTGAGCAATCCTTTTACCTCTTCGGATATATGACTACTAACAGTTCTTGCTAGCCCCAAGTGGGCTTCATCCAAACTTTTTGGTTTGCTGAATTGCTCACACTTTGTCAACAGTCTTTTGACTAATATGTCTTCAGATATATTTTAAATATACCCTGTTTGTGTGTGAAATCTGTTTCCTGTGGAGAGCCTGGATGATAGAGTGATGCAATGTTAAATGTTAGATATTATTTTTTCTTCTACCTCTTAAGTCTAAAATATTAAAAGTTCCAGATGAAATGGATATCATTGTCTCAGAAAATGTCACCAATATCATTATTTCCCTATGGCAATCCAGTCCGAGTTTTGATGAAAGGGTAATAAGAGAATAAATGGATTTTCTTTGTCTTTTTGTCTTTCGTGCATGCTTCAGGAAAATGACCTTTAGAATCAGTGCACTGGAATAGAAATGCAAACTGCCTTTAAACATTTTTGACAAACTAAGTGCACTCAAAGCCTTTACTGATGTGTAAAAACAAGTTGGTTAAATAATTTATACTTAATAGTTGCTAATAATTATGGTTACCTCTATGCAGCTTTGATTTTCCTCATATTGCATGTCTGTGAAGAATTTTAAACAGTTTACTCAAGTGGTGAAATTTTATATGGATGAGAAATACATTATGACATAACAAAGTGAAAATGAATAATCTAAGTTTAGTCATAGATTTGGATCACCCTGATAGTTATTTGTAATAAACCTGACTAAATGATAAAGAAACACAATCAATAAATATATCCAAGTAATTCTTTACTGGGAAATAATACTGCATGTCATAGTAATTTGTGCCAATATTTTAATCATTTCTACAGGGGTTACATGAGATACCTTTACAATTTTGTAATTTTTTTTTTGTTTTTGTTATTGCATCATTTCATTCTTATATCTTTGGTAATGTTAATAAACACTTTTTACATGGAATCCATATATATATATATATCACACTGCATAATATGGTTTCAAGTACTGAAGAGTTTGCCCACAAAGTAAAACCATTTTTACTTTATAACTTCAGCATGGTTTTTCACATATATATTTACATTCGAAAATGTCAATTGGTAAGCATATATGGGATATTTTCTAAAATATATCATGAAACTGATAATTATGTTTTTAAGAGAATCAACATGACGATTCACAATGGTCATTAAAACTTTTCTCTTAAAGCCATATTGAGTGAGGTAAATTAGACAGCGAAGGAAAAGTACTGTATGACACACCTTATATGTGGAATCTAAAAAGAAATGATACAAATGATCTTACTTCCAAAACAGAAAGAGACTCACAGGCTTAGAAAGGATAGTTAGGGAGTTTAGGATGGTCATGTACACACTGCTATATTTAAAATGGATAACCAACAAGGATCTATTGATAGCACATGGATCTCTGCTCAATGTTATGTATCGACAGCCTGGATGGGAGAAGTGTTTTTGGGGGAGAATGGATACATGTATATGTATGGCTGAATCTCTTCCCTGTTCACTGGAAACTAAAACAACACTGTTAATCAGCTATAACCCAACAAAATAAAAAGTAAAGTGTTCTCTTCAGAATCTTTTTGAGATAGGGTAGTTACGTAGCCTGTAAGGATGTTCTGGCATCAGCAAGTAGCAGATTTGTATGGATTTACTTCTAGAAAATAGAAAAATACAACTAGAAAAATCTTTCATAAAGTATTTAGGAAAGGAGGTTAAGACAAGGAAGATATTGAGAAACCTAAGAAACTCAATCAACATACTGCTTTCAGAGAAAGAAAATTTTTATAAAGTTTTCTAATGTAAAAATAATTCAAATTTCAAGTGAGGTTTCCTGCTACCACCCCTAGCAGATTAGATTATATTAACTCCCTCCTCTCCCCCACCCTTAATGTCCCACCTACTCTTCTTGAACATTCGAAATGCATGATGTCACAGGACTAGCTAGTAAGACAGCCTATTTTCTGGGAGTCTAATTTTCTTCTGGTTCAAAATCCTTTCTATTGGACTGGTTCAATTTCTGGATCATCTTATAAGTTGTTCCTACTACTAGGCTTGCCATATTTAACAAATAGAAATACAACATTTAAGTTAAACTTGAATTTCAGATGAAAGTGATTTTTTTTTTTTACTGTAAGTCTGTCTCATGCAATATTTAGGACAGGCCTGTACGAAAGATTTATTATTTATTTGTTACATTTAACTGGGTGTCTTTATTTTATCTGACAATCTTACCTATTGCATACTAGATAGTTTTTGATGAAATTCAGCTTCTTTTCATCAGTTCCTCCTTCAGTCTCCTCCCAAGTGCAATACAACTCTTTTTCACAGATAGTTTCCACTGAATGGGCTTCCCTGGGCTCAGTGGTAAAGAACCTGCCTGCCAATGCAGGAGACATGAATTCAAACCCTGGGCTGGAAAGATCTCCTGCAGAAGGAAATGGCAACCCACTCCAGTATTCTTGCCTGGGAAATCCCATGGACAGAGGAGTCTGGCAGGCTACAGTCCACGGGGTCTCAAAAGAGCTGGACATGACTTAGCAACTAAACAACAGCAACAACAGTTTCCATTGAAGTTTTGGGAAAGCTACAGAAAAAAAGTATGAATGATAGGAGGTATTGTAAAATACAATTTATTTTTTAATTTCTAACAGAAAAGTAAAATTCATTGTTCTTTGTCATCAGTGTATACATTTTTAATCGATATTGATTGATACTTGATTACAAGAATGCAGAGTTTCTTAAGTGCAACTTTGAGTAAATTTAGAATATCTATATCTTGTTTCCTCATATACAGCATAAAAAGATCAATTATTTATATGAATGGCATGTAAATCTATCTATAAAATTTAAAGTTGCATTAAGATTTTGGAGACAACTTATAAATTTTAAGAAATAAGAATTTTTTTTCTTGCCATTGAAGAAGGAAGTAGAATAGCTGACCTAATGAAATAAAGAATGATATGGTTGGAAAGTATTTATCTGGAAAAGGCTAATATTACCTTGAGGTCTGATTTTTTTCCCCAGTATTCCCTACCTCTAGCCTTCCCACCTCTGTCGACTAGTGGAATAAGCCTCAACTTTGTAGCTGAGCACACTGTCTCAGCATTCCATTGGTTTTACAAATTTTATAGTTTTTAACTTTTCTGAGCCCTAATTAATTTTCAGAGCCTGATATTTTAATCAGGAATTTGCTCATATGAATCTTTGTCACTGAGGCCATCTCTTATCACTCTATGAATATAGCAAATCAAATGTACACTTTATTTTTCTCACTAGCATATATCATCATCTCTCACATCACTGGCCATTCATATATTAATTTGTTTATTTTTATTGCCTATCTCTTCACACCAGAAGGTAGTCACCACAATGACCAGGCTTTTGCCTATCATTTCCTATGCTGTATCTCCAGCATTTCAAACAACTCCTAGCACATATAAGAATACAAAATATATTTGTTGACTGAAAGGTAAGCCTTACCTGTTTCCATATATCATAAGAGGCTGCACCAACTTCCAGAAGATTTTTCTGTAGCTTTAAATGTACACTGCATAGAAAGAATTAGGATAGTGCCTGGCTCCTGTATGCAGGAAATTAATGATTAATTTTATTGTTACTAACCCAGAGCACACTCCCTGATGTGTAGTAGTAAATCAATGGATTTTAATACTCTTTCTTTTCCTTCTCAATTTCTTTGATTTATCTTCTATGTTGAGTATTAGCTTCTCTCACTTACCCTGAACAGAAGCATGGAAATGCAAGAAGATATAAAGAACAATGAAAACTCTAAATTTACAAAATATTAATAACAATGTGTATTGCTGGAATTGCATAAATGTAAATGAGAATGCTTGGCAACACTAGAACAAAAGGTTGCAGGGGTGTCTATAATGTCACATTGTTTTAAAATTTTAGCATTTTGAGGGTAGCAGGGAAAGTATTCATATGTATTAAATCTTACTAAGTCAAAGATTCTTTGTTATTGTCTTTGAGTAATAAAATAGGAAAAGAGCTTGCAACTAACAATCTTATAGAGATGAAAAATAAATTTAAAATAACTTTATCAATTCAAAAGTGGGCAAGAAACAGGAGGAAAAAAAAGTAATACAATAGATATTCATCCTAAAGGAAATCAATCCTGAATATTCATTGGAAGGATTGATGCTGAAGCTGAAGTTCCAGTATTTGGCCACCTGATGCATAGGGCTGATTCATTAGAAAAGACTCTGATGCTGGGGAAGATTGAAGTCAGGAGAAGAGGACAACAGAGGACAAGATGTTTGGATGACATCACTGACTCAACGAACGTGAGTCTGAGCAAGCACCGGGAAATGGTGAAGGACAGGGATGTCCGGCATGCTGTAATCCACAGGGTCACAGAGAGTCAGACACACCTGAGGGACTGAACAACAACAATAGATATACATAAATCCAAATGCATAAACAAATCCAGTAATTTGATGAGAAATAAATAAAAATTGTTATTCAGGGTTTAAAAAGAGAATCTAAATATAGGCTGCTTTAATAAGACACCTGACATTTAAAAATAAAGGAAGTATTATTATGAAAGGATGGGAAATGTGCCAAAACAAAATGAGAAAACAAGAAAATTGGTATAGCTATGTTAATGGCAAAGATGACTTTAGTGCAGTAAGAATTACTGGAGCTGTAGAAAGATATTCCAGCATGATAATAGGGTCAACGTGCCAGGAGGATCATCAATTTCAGCTTATATGTATATCATAACCTAGGTTTAAACTACATAAAGCAAAAATTAATAGACATAAAAAGAAATAAACACTACCACAAACATATTGGGAAACTTTCATGTGCTCCTTTCAGTAATAGAACAAGAACACAAAAACACTAATGCTATAGAAGATGAAACAAAATTAGTTTTAAAAATTTGTGGCAGATTCATGTTGATGTATGGCAAAACCAATACAATATTGTAAAGTAATTAATCTCCAATTAAAATCAATAAATTTATATTTAAAAAACAAAAACATTTTTATTTGCACACAGGATAAAAACAAAATTGAACCTAAAACTGACACACAGAATACTATCAGTAACAACTGAAGGATGTATGTTCTTTCCAAGTATGCTAAGAACATTTGCCAAAACTGATTATAGGCATAATAAAGCATGCATCAATACATTTAAAAGATGTCATATAATACAGAATACATTTTCTGGCCACAGTGAAGGCAATAACAACAACAAATATAACTGAAAAATCCTCAAATGTCTAAAAAATAGTAAAATCTAAATAACTTGGGTCTAAAAGAAATCACAATGGAAATTTCATATACTTGGAACTATAGGATAATGAATATGAGGCTTGGTGACCTTTTTGGATGCAATGAAGATACACTTTTAGAAAAAAATATAATGTGTCAGTGAATATGTTAGATACAATTTAAGTAGTAGCTTTGAAGACTTCTAGCAATTCTGTGTTCCTACCAGGATGTAGAAAACCCAGAGAAAATTTAAAATATGTGTTTGCTTGTGTGTGTGTATGTGTGTGTATTTTAACATATTAGAGAGCTGATGAAGCAACCTGGACTTAAAAGGAAAAAACATTCCCAAGAAGTAAAACCATGTGGAGAGGTATAACAATATTCTGCAGTTTTTGTTCATTTGTTTTTCTCCCATTTGAGTGTGAAGTATAAGCCAAAGGTGCACACAAACTGAGACAAGGTGCTCAAGATTCTGAAGAACAACATGCATCAGGGAACCTCATGGGGATAGAATGACTGGAAAAGGAGAAATTAGACCCGGGTTCGATCCCTGGGTTGGGACGATCCCCTGAAGAAGAAAATGGCAACCCACTCCAGTATTCTTGCCTGAATTATCTCATGGATGGAGGAGCCTGGAGGGCTACAGTCCATGGGGTTTGCAAAGAGTCAGACACTGAGCAACTAACACACAGTATACATAACATAGAGCATTTGTGAGTTAGAATCAAGGTATGAGTGTAAACAAAAAGACAGAGAGAGAGAGGAAGAGAACTGACTCCCAAGCTCTTCAGCTTTTCCATTGGAGATATTTACTGAGTTCTAAAGTCAAAGGGACCATCTAGAAGGCTAAGATGAAATCTTACACAAACTAAACACTTCCAGTTTTCAGGTCCTCATATAATGTGCTTGGAAGTCACTACTCCACATCCTAAGAAGTAAAACACTAAACAGATGAAGATACCAACTCTTGTTGGGTCCAAAAGAGAGGGAAGGGTAAGGGCAGACCACGACCCTAAAGATTAGAGGAAAGGGAAGTAAAAGTGTCAGTCTGTCAGTCCTGTCCTGACTCTTCCTGATCCCATGGACTCCCAGAGCTCAGACTCAAGGAAACCACTGTGGGATCAAAGCCACAGCAGGAAAACCTGAACTCTATCATTGACAAACTGCTGGGGACACGGTGCGGACAATGCTGAGAGTTTAAAAAGTCCAGGGGGGTGTTTCATGGGAGGGTCCCCAAAATACTGTGAGACTTACCTTCAAGAGTTCAGGCAGGTTCCCACCCACAGTAAATATCAGAGAAAAAAAAATCCCACTGAGTTTCATGCAGGAGGATGGAAAAAGGAACCATTTTTAAATATACCAAAACACTGTTAACATGACCTATCCCCAGGAGAAGCTAGTTAACCAGAGCCTAACCTGCAGGGGTATTTTCAGAGCCTAACTACCCTGGGGGAAGATAAGTATCTAAACCCCTTGCCCACTCTAGCCTGCTATCTTGCCTAATCAGGGAGAAAAAAATCCTGTGAAACATTTGTGATTTCCCCAGGCCAGAGGCATAGACTCACTGAAAGACTGAGACCTTACCAAAGGACTGTAGAATGTTTTCTCTCCCTATATACAAGCACATTGCTAAAGGCTCATATGCAGAAGTTCCTCTTGCCTGGTACATTATATCCAACTACCAAGGAAAAATTCTAAGGCATACCAAAAGACAAAAAGGAAATAAAAACCTCCAACCTTCCCCCACCCCCACCACAATTTGAAGAGACAGAGCAAGCATCAGCGCCAGACATGACAGGTATGCTGGAATTACTATACCGAAAATTTTAAATTAGGATTCATATGGGGGTGTCCCTGGTGGCTCAGACAGTAAAGAATCTGCCTGCAATGCAACAAAGGAGACGTGGGTTCGATACCTGGGTTAGGAAGATCCCCTGGAGAAGGGCGTTCCAACCCACTCCAGTATTCTTGCTGGGAAAAATCCCATGGACAGAAGAGTCTGGTTGGCTATGGTCCGTGGGGGTTGCACAGAGTTGGATATGACTGAAGCAACTGAGCATACACAGCTATGCAAGAACAGATGAACAATGTCAGCAGAGAGGCGGAAATCCTAAGGAAGAACCAAAACAGAAAAAAAAAAATACTAACAATAAAAACACTGTAACAGAAATAATGAATGCCTTTGATGGGCTTAAGGGCTTCTCTGTAGCTCAGTTAAAAATCTGCCTACAATGCAGGAGACCTGGGTTCGATCTCTGGGTCAGGAAGATCCTCTGGAGAAGTGAACGGCAAACCACTCCAGTATTCTTGTCTGGAGAATCCCAGGGACAGAGAAGCCTGGTGGGCTCCAGTCCATGGGGTTGCAAAGAGTCGGACATGCCTGAGTGACTAGCAGTTCACTTCACTGATCTGCTTATTAATAGGTCAAGCAAGGCCGAGCACAGTCAAATGGAGTTTTCAGCAGGTGCTTAGCAGTGATGAATGAAATAATAGTTTAGAGGCCAGGCGAGGAAGAGGAGACTTTCAAAGACCAAAAATCTAAGGTGAGACCCCTCAAGGTTATGACCTAGGAGCAGGTTAAGCAGACCAGAGCTAAAGGACTTACGAAAGTGACAACCTAGACTCAAGACAGGTCGTGCCAAATTGGAGTAGCGTGATCAACTTCCTATCTTCCTAGCAAGAGAAACAGAAAAGCTCCTTAAGAAAAGGTGCTATAGATGCTATACAAATGCTCTGTTTATAAGGTCTGGTATCACTCAAAACATAAACAAAACATGTCAAGAGAAAGGACTAAATGGTTGAAAGTCAATAGGAGAAAATAAATACAAATAGTAAAAACAGACCCATTGTTGAAACAGATTTTAGAGTTATCAGATAAGGATTCTAAACATGAAAATGTAGTTATATATAGGAGAATGAAATGAAATATGGAAAATCCCCCAAATAACTGAAATTTATATAAAGCATCAAAGTAAAGGGCTTCCCTTGTGTCTCAGCTGGTAAAGAATTCACCTGCAATGCAAGAGACCAGGGTTTGATCCCTGGGTTGGGAAGATACCCTGGAGAAGAGAAAGGCTACCCACTCCAGTATTGTGGCTTGGAGAATTCCCTGGACTATATAGTCCATGGGGTCTCAAAGAGTTGGATCAAAGTAAAAGACTGGTATTGAAAAATACAATAACCAGTATAGAATTTAATGCCTACTCTTAAGCAAATTAGTGGAAGAGAGATCTAGAATATAGATCAATGGAAATATACAGGATAAAACACAGAAAGGAGAATAATTGAAGGTTGCAAAAATAAATTATGTACACATGTGTGCATGTACACGTGTGTATATGTACCTATATCACCAAAATATTTAACATATCTGTAAAAGAGTTCCTAGAAGGAGAGAGAAAATTAGGCAACATAATTTTTCAAGATTTGATTTAATCTAGGTTTTCCCTAAACTGACAAAAAATGTCAACCCATAAACCAAAAAACTACAAACTTCACTCATTACTGAATAAAACAAAATCATGACTAGGCATACACTAGTCCAACTATTGAGAACCAAAGACAAAGAAAATATATTTTGAAAGCAGCAAGAGAAAAAAGATACATTAACCTTAAAATTGCAACACATAAGACCATAAACTGACTTTTAGAAAATTTGACAAAGCCAGAGGACTATATAATGCAATCATTAAAGTGAAAAGTGGAAATAAACGGCAAACTAAAATTCTATGTCCAGAAAAAAGTTTTTAGAATGAAAGCAAAATGAAATGTTTTTAAGGTGTGTGTGTGTGTGTGTGTGTGTGCGTATATATTGTTTTTCAGTCACTAAGTCATGTCTGACTCTTTGCGACCCCATGAACTGCAGCATGCTAGGCTTCCCTGTCCTTCACCATCTCCTGGAGTTTGCTCAGAGTCATGTCCATTGAGTCAGTGATGCCATCCAACCATCTCATCCTGTCGCCCCCTTCTTTTCTTGCTCCAAATCTCTCCCAGCATCAGTGTCTTTTCCAATGAGTTGGCTCTTTGCATCAGGTGGCCAAAGTATTGGAGCTTCAGCCTCAGCCTCAGTCCTTCTAAGAATATTCAGGTTTGATTTCCTTTAGGATTGACTGGTTTGATCGCCTTGCTGTCCAAGGAGATCAAACCAGTCAATATATTATATATGTGTATATATATACACACACATAATATATATTATACCTGCATGCATGTGTGCTCAGTTGCTTCAGTCGTCTCTGACTCTTTGAGACTCTGTGGACTGTAGCCCACCAGGCTCCTCTGTCCATGGGGTTCTCCAGGCAAGAATACTGGAGTCGGTTGCTATGTCCTCCACCAGGGGATCTTCCCCACCCAGGTATGGAACCTGCATCTTCTGTGTCTTCTGCATTGCAGGCAGATTCTTTACTTCTGGGCCACTGCTGCTAAGTTACTTCAGTCATGTCCGACTCTGTGTGACCCCATAGACAGCAGCCCACCAGGCTCTCCCATCCCTGGGATTCTCCAGGCAAGAACAGTGGAGTGGGTTGCCATTTCCTTCTATAATGCGTGAAAGTGGAAAGTGAAAATTGAAAGTGAAGTCACTCAGTCGTGTCCCACCCTCAGCGACCCCATGGACTGCAGCCTTCCAGGCTTCTTCGTCCATGGGATTTTCCAGGCAGGAGTACTGGAGTAGGGTGCCATTGCCTTCTCCGGCTGGGCCACTAGGGAAGCCCATATATTGTACCTAAACAATACCAAAAGGAATTCTCAGACAGAACATGATTTGAGTCTGGAACAGAGAAATGTAAGAAAGAATGAGGAGCAAAAAGATAAATTTGCTAAAACAGAAATAGGAATAAAAAGAAAATTCTAATTGTCCTGTATTTATTAAAGAAACTCAATTTGTATTTTAAAACATCCTTATAAAACATCATTAGCTCCATATAGTTTTAGTGGTGATTTACTGAAACATTTAAGATACAAATAACACCAATATTTTAAAAAGTTATTTTAGAGAATGGAAAAACAGAACACTTCCTACCCCAATTTATGACGCCAGCATAATTTTGAAACCAAAATCTAAGGAGTCATTGAAAGATGCAAAATTAGAAGCCAAGATTTCTCATGAAGTTAAATGCATAATCCTAAATAAAGTATTCATTTCAGTTCAGTCGCTCAGTCGTGTCCGACTCTTTGCGACCCCATGGACTGCAGCATGCCAGGACTCCTTGTCCATCATCAACTCCCAGAGTTTACTCAAACTCATGTCCATTGAATCATTGATGCCATCCAAATTAAGTATAAGCAAATGGAATTATTAATACATGAAACATGAATATATACTATAATTTCTTTAAATTTCTTACATCAGTGTAAAATTTGGATTCACTGTCAAAACTCTACCACAGTAGCAACACACTGAAGAAAAATAAGATTATTTTAATACACATAAAATTTTTGATGCAGTTATGTCATTTGTATTTAAAAATAATCATCATATAGTAATTATAAGGAACTTTCTTATATATGATTATAGTATCTAGAAAAACTAACACTACAATTTCTAGTGAAAATTTGAAGAACGTCCCTTAAAGACTGGGCAAAAAGACATAGACACATGCAATCAGCACTGTTTTTCAATGTGTCATGGGAGGTTCTGCTCAGGGCAATCCAACCAGAGAAAAATGTGAGGCACAAGAATTAAGATGCAAAAAGTAAAGTGGCCATTATTCACATAACACACTATATTCTTAGAAAAATAGAGAATAATATTACAAGCTACAAGAATTTATCTGTTCATTTGGCAAAGTATGTGGATACAAAGAAAGCAGAGAAAAATAAAAGACAATAAAATCAAATACAAAATTACCATTTATAATAGTATTAAAAACCCCTAACATTTAGGAAAATATCCAATGAAAGACATCCAAAACCACTTCACAGGAATCTAAATATTTTTATCAGAGATACTGTAAAAGGCCTAAACAAGTGAAACCATGAACCACAATCATACTTTGAAAGATTCAGTGTTGTAAAGATGTCAATTTCCCTAAACTGATCAGTAAACTCAGCAGTCCTAAACATAACTTGATATCCAGAACATATAAGAATACAAATCAGTTAGTTCTTAGCAAGCAACCAGATAGGAAAATAGGTGAAAGATTGGGATAGGTACTCTATAAAAGAATGTATTCAAAGAGTCAATAAATATCAGAAAAGGTGTTGAATATCATCAGTAATAAACGATGTGCAAAATAAAAGCTAAGTATATAATCACATTTCCATTAAACTGGATGCTATTTTTTATATAGTATCATCATTTGTTGGTAACAGCTATCATACGTTTCTGTCAGAAGTATAAATTAGTATAACCATGTTGGAAATTCAACTGTATCTTGAACACTAAGCATGTACACATATTATGACTCAGTATTATAGCCCTGGATATACAGTCCAAGAATCGTGAAAATATGTTCACAATAGGTATGCATAAGAATATTCATAGCAACACAATTTGAAAGGACCCCAAAATAGAAAGAACCCTGATGCTTATCAATAGTAGAATGGATAAAGATACTGTATACTCATGTAATAGACCATTAGAAATAGATGGAAGTGAATAGATTACTGCATGGATTAGTCTGCTAATAGTAAGCTATATAAATTCACTTATATGAAGCTGAAAAGTAGCAAACCTAGTGATGCTAAAGAAGGGTGTCTTTTGGGGGGAGACAGGGACTCTAAGTAGGACGATGGAGGATATGTGATAATGTTCTATTTCTTGATCTGGCTGTTGATCACAGGAGTCAGCTCAGTCATGAAAACTAATTTATCTGTACAGTTATTTTTGTACTTGTCCAAATGTAAATATAATTATTATGTCAAATATTATACATATTATGCTTTAATAGAAACACTACTTTAAATAATGACAAATCTAACCTCCTCAGTCTTTCTCACGTCTTATAATATCCAAATGATAATACCCTTAAGTTCTCATCTAATGAATTCATAGTTATTGCCATCTTCTCCTAATGGTTTCTGCTTCCAATAGTACTGAAAGTTCATAATCTTACTTATATTGTTCCTTAAATCAGTACTCCTTGCAAAAGAAGAAAGTGAAGTGAAAGTGAAAGTGAGTCAGTTGTGTCTGACTCTTTGCGACTCCATGGATTACACAGTCCATGGAATTCTCCAGGCCAGAATACTGAAGTGGGTAGCCTTTCCCTTCTTCAGGGGATATTCCCAACCAGGGATCGAACCCAGATCTCCTCCATTGCAGGTGGATTCTTTACCAACTGAGCCACCAGGGAAACCCAAGAATACTGGAATGGGTAGCCTATCCCTTCTCCAGGGGATCTTCCTGACCCAGGAATCGAACCAGGATCTCTTGCATCTCAGGCAGATTCTTTACCAACTGAACTATCAGGGAAGAAACTCACTATAGTCATTGTTTTGCTTTTAAATCATTCACAGCACACAGTGATCTCTCTTTCTCCAGAACCTCATCTTCAATGGAAAACTGTGCTGTGATTGTTTCTCCATTAATACACTTTGTGAAAAGGACGTTGCTACTTTTAAAAATTTCTTAGCATCAGTGTATTAAAGGATATGAGACTTCTAACACTATGGAAGAGCTTCCCTATTGGCTCAGATTGTAAAGAATCTGCCTGCAATGCAGGAGACCCAGGTTCGATCCCCTGGGCGATGGCATGGCAACCCACTCCAGTATTCTTGCCTAAAGAATTCCATGGACACTACAAGCAATAAATGCTGGAGAGGGTGTGGAGAAAAGGCAACCTAGATGTCCATCAGCAGATGAATGGATAAGAAAGCTGTGGTACATATACACAATGGAGTATTACTAGCCATTAAAAAGAATACATTTGAATCAGTTCTAATGAGGTGGATGAAACTGGAGCCTATTATACAGAGTGAAGTAAGCCAGAAAGATAAACACCAATATAGTATATTAACGCGTATATATGGAATTTAGAAAGATGGTAACAATAACACTGTATGGGAGACAGCAAAAGAGACACAGATGTATAGAACAGACTTTTGGACTCTGTGGGAGAGGGAGAGGGTGGGATGATTTGGGAGAATGACATTGAAACATGTATAATATCATATATGAAATGAATCGCCAGTCCAGGTTCGCTGCATGATACTGGATGCTTGGGGCTGGTGCACTGAGACGGCCCAGAGGGATGGTATACAGGGAGGGAGGCGGGAGGGGTGTTCAGGATGGGGAACACGTGTATACCTGTGGTGGATTCATGTTGATGTATGGCAAAACAAATACAATACTGTAAAGTAATTAACCTCCAATTAAAATAAATAAATTTATATTTAAAAAAAATAAAAAAAAATAAAGAGCTAAATGAAAAAAAGAAAAAAGAACTCCATGGACAGAGGAGCCTGGTGGGCTACAGTCTATGGGGTTGCAAAGAGTCAGACATGACTGAGCGACTAACATTAACCTATGGAAAAACACCATTATAACTATTTGTAGAAATGCATTTTCTAGCTATATCTGCTAGCCCATAATAAGTAGGCGGTATTGTCACAGATGGGCTTCCCAGGTGGCTCAGTGGTGAAGAATCTACTTGCAATGCAGGAATGTGGGTTTGATCCCTGGCTTGCAAAGATCCCCTGGAGAAGGAAATGGCAGCCCACTCCAGTATTCTTGCCTAGAGAACTTCATGGACAGAGGAGCCTGGTGAGCTACACTCCATGGGGTCACAAAGAGTCACACGGGACTTAGTAACTAAAAGAGCAACAACATTGTCACAGCTAGCTTGTCATCCAATTCAGCAGTTTATTTTTCCCCATTTAATAAAAAAAAGAAGTATAGCTACCTCAGGGGAGTTGTTATGGCCTCTTCTTTTGCCAATGGCCTATTTCTTTGTCCATAGATATGAGAATGTATCCAATTCCTTTGTGAGATTTTAGCAACTTTGAGAAAAGTTAACAAAGAGTGAAAGATATTTCTGCCATTTCTCCTGAAAATATGCCACCAACTTTCCCTTACCTCTGCAGCCTAAAATCAAAATCAAATTCAGGTTCTCTGTTACAAAGTAAAAGTCCAGAGAGGTATGAAAAAATTCTGAAATGTGACTATGAATTCCAATAATCACTTGGTCTTTCCCATAGGAAGAGAAAGAAATTAGTGAAAATTAGATTTTACTGAGCTAATGAGGCACACAGGGAAAAGTTTAGATTTGCTTTCACTTTTTTATTGAAGCAAGCAATGTGAGATTGCAGCTAATTTTGCATTCACTTTCATCTAGTTAAGTCATAAATCAGATAAATGTAAAAGTCAACTGAAAATCCTGTAAGATAAAAGGGAGAAGAATCTAGCATTTCCTAGGAAGCTATTATTAATGTATCTGTTTTAATCTTCACAATAAACTTATAAAATAAAAATTATTAAAATTTTACAGATGAGTAAAAGTAGGTTTTGTAGGCTTGAATACCATCTCCAGTTTCACAAAACTAGGACATTACAGAGCCAAGAGTCAAGATTTATATTCTTATCATGCTAACCATGCTTCTGCTGCCCAATCATAGAATAAGTTCACTGTAACAAATGGTCACTTGATCTTTATTGCTAGGTATATTTCATCTCTTTGTGATCTTTACCATTAAGTGGATGTGAGAGTTGGACTGTGAAGAAGGCTGAGTGCCGAAGAATTGATGCTTTTGAACTGTGGTGTTGGAGAAGACTCTTGAGAGTCCCTTGGACTGCAAGGAGATCCAACCAGTCCATTCTGAAGGAGATCAACCCTGGGATTTCTTTGGAAGGAATGATGCTAAAGCTGAAACTCCAGTACTTTGGCCACCTCATGAGAAGAGTTGACTCATTGGAAAAGACTCTGATGCTGGGAGGGATTGGGGGCAGGAAGAGAAGGGGACGACAGAGGATGAGATGGCTGGATGGCATCACGGACTCGATGGACGTGAGTCTGAGTGAACTCCGGGAGATGGTGATGGACAGGGAGGCCTGGCGTGCTGCGATTCATGGGGTCGCAAAGAGTCAGACACAACTGAGAGACTGAACTGAACTGAACTGTACTTTAATTTATGATACAAATCATTTTATTTTTTTAATGGTTAATTTAAATTTTTATTATGCTATTTTTAAAAAATATAAATTTATTTATTTTAATTGGAGGTTAATTACTTAACAATATTGTATTGGTTTTAATTTGTGCCAAACCTTATTTCATGTGTGACCACATGACAGCTTCTTTTCTGGAAAATATGTGCAATATCTTCAATTTACATCACAGGCTTTGGATTTTCTAAAGAGCAGAAAACACATTTAAAAATCAATTTTTGCCTACACACCTGGGATATAGTTTAAAAATATGTCTATAAAAACATTCATCTTCTTTTCCACATGAATTACTGAGTAGGAAGGAAGAAACAACAAAATGAAATCTGGTAACAAACAATAATACCATGAACCAAATAGGTCCCATACCCAAGGCAGTCCATAACTTAAGGGGGTACACAATGTAGGTAGAGATTAAGATGATGGATTCTGAAATCAAGATGACCTGTGGATTACTATATTTCATTAAATCTGACACTTGATTGTAAAAACTAACATTACTTTTTGATGAAGGAAAAAATGCTAGTGGACAATCTTAAAACACCTTTGATCGTATTATGCATCCTGTCTTCAGGGGTGTTAGATTTGTGGGGTAGGGGAGAGTGGATGCAGATTTGATGACATGAGGAAGCTATATAAACTATAAATATTACAGTGTCTGAAACAAGAAAAAAGTCATTCCTTACTACTAATGTATGTAATGGGTGCTTCTTCTTATGGCTCTCTTTCTGAGAACTGATTCAGGGATCCAGATACTTTCTGTTTTGGGGCTGGTCCATCTTTAACATATGACTTCCGGGATGCTGGCAGTTATCTGCATGAAAAGGGTAGGAGGGAAAAGAACCTGGGCAATTATGTCTGAGAATTGTGTATGAATGAAGGTTTGGAATAAAATTTATCACTATATTCACATTTCCTTGTTGGAACACAGCTACAGTGCCACAAAGCAAGCTGGGAAATTTCATTAAGCTATGTGTCCATGAAAAAAAGGAATTGAGTTTGGTGCAGAAATAAGCTGTACCATGACCTACCAAGTTAGTGTGCTCACCAGCATCCACAGCTCTCTCCACTCACAGACACATGCAAGACTTTATCAGCCTCACTTTGGTTGGATGGATCACTTAGTGGACACACCAAAGGCGGCTGCCCTTAAGAAACACTCAGATCTACCTTGTACTCTCTGTGTGATCGATTTTAGCATTTATTGCCATAATCCTATGAGATGTGGCAATTTTCACTTATTACTGCAGCATAATTTAGTCCAATGTGATTCATAAGCTCAGGTTCCTTATTTGTTAAGTATAACAGGTGGTGTGAGTGGTAAGAACCTTCTTGCCAATGCAGGAGACATAAGAGAGGCAGGTTTGATGCTTGGGTGGGGAATTAATCCCTGAGCAACTAACACTTTCACTTTTCATAACAATAATGACCTCACAGAGTCGTAGTGGGGACTAAATGTGGCATAATACATAAGCACTGATTATGTATGTGCACGCTCGGTCTGTCAGTCATATCCGACTCTTTGTGACCCCGTGGACTGTAGCCTCCAGGCTCCTCTTCCATGGGATTCTCCAGGCAAAAATACTGGAGTGAGTTGCTATGTCCTTCTCCAGGGGATTTTCCCAACCCAGGGATTGAACCTATGTCTCTAGCATCTCCTTCATTGGCAGGCAGTTTCTTTACCACTGAGCCACTGAGGAAGCCCCAAGCATTGAGTATCCTGGCATAGAGCAATGTAATCTACAGGTAAACTGTATTACTCTGATTTTCATAAAGTAGATAGAATCTTTACTCTGATTTTACTTCCATCATATGTAAATATTTAAGTAATTAACTTCACATTATACTTGCAAACTAATTCTTACTTAAATTACTTCATCTTTCAAATTTGCTGGGGAAGAAAATCCCCTAACATAGGCTTCAGATAAAATTAGAGTTGTTTTGGAACCTTTCATATGATAGTACATTAAGATGATCTGTTTACAGACACCAGGAAAAATGTTGTCAACTGTGTTAGAGTTCTGGTGCTTGACTTAGGATGGACACAAATTGACAGAAGTTTAGTTTTCAGCTACTCTAGAGAATTTATCCTACTCTCAAAACTTATTAAAGCTTTCAGAACCCATGAGAAAGAAGTGATTTGCTCTAGAAAGATGACAACATTTTTGAGTTTAAAGGAGGAAATGTCAATCCACTCCAATATTATTGCCTGGAGAGTCCCATGGACAGAGGAGCCTGGTGGGCTACAGTCCATTGGGTCACAAAGAGCCAGATACGACTGAGCATGTACACACGCATGCTTACCACCATGTTAATAATACTCTACCTCCACTCTGAGATCAACACCTCAATTTAGATATGAAGCCAAGATTCATGCCAAAACGTGTAATGGAGAAAAGATGGGACCCATAAATGTCTTACCACACATGAAGCTAAACAGGAAGAATATACTATAATTAGCTGAAATACACCTACAATTCAAGAAAAATTAAAAAAAAAATTAAACTAGAACACATTTTGATGTCATTATGGATTGCATACAGGTATGTGTAAATAAAATGAGTGGGGCAAAATGATAATTTAGGATCAAGACAGTTTTGCCTTTTTGCCTCTTTCTGTTTTGTTACATGGCCATTCCTACTTTTTTTTTTTTTTCTTTTTAAATACAATTGACATTGCCAAAGTTTGATTCTTAGGACCAAAGTATAGATTGTTTTAAACATTACCCAAAGCTAAATTATTATTGAAAAATATTTTCAGTTTATAAAATTCGTTGAATAGCCAGGTGTATTTTGTTGCAAATGGCTATAAATGCAGATTATACATCTGCTGTTGTCTTTGAAAAATTCACTGCTTTTTACTCTGATTTTATTTCTCCTTTGCTTTCACACTGTCATCAAATTCAAAGTGAAGACCTTACATAGTAAAGCTATGCAAAGTATACAGAAGTTTATGTAAATCAGGTCCAGTGTGGACTGATTTTTAGATATAGCTATTACTCAATTTTACACCATACAGTCATTTTACTTTCATATTTTTCTAAACTAAAATATGAAAGTCAGTATTTTAAGTGATTCCTATAAGACAGTTCAAAATATTTTTACCTCTTTCAATCATTTGAATATTTTACTGGATCATTTTTAATTTTAGTACTAGTGTTAAAGAATCCACCTGCCAGTTCAGGAGACAAAAGAGACAAGGTTTCGATCTCTGAGAGAGGAAGATCCTCTGGAATAGGAAGTGGCAACCCACTCCAGTATTCTTGCCTGGGAATCCCGTGGACAGAGGAGCCTGGCAGGCTACAGTCCATGAAGACACAAAGAGTTGGACAAGACTGAGCACACGTGCACACACATAACACACACATACACACATTCTCACTTTTAAAAGCAATACTTCTTTTTTCTTTGTATAGAACAATAAAGTATATGTATTCAATAGATTGGTT
Organism: Budorcas taxicolor; assembly: GCF_023091745.1. Lineage (NCBI taxonomy): Eukaryota > Metazoa > Chordata > Mammalia > Artiodactyla > Bovidae > Budorcas > Budorcas taxicolor. The sequence continues at coordinate 27,218,905 of NC_068931.1, forward strand.
ACTCTAGGAAAACACTTTATTCCTTATTATTTGTAAATTTTTTCCTATAAAACCATATTATTTTAAGATTTCTAAAAGGTGTCTACACTCTGAAAATGAAATAATTACTTTGTAATATTTATAAAGATGTTAGTTTTTCATATTTATCAAATATAAAATATCCAGATGTAAAAACAAATGGCACATTTCATATTGTTGAGGAAGAAATTTTCCTCTACTCTTCTAGGTTCTTCTGCCTGTTCCCAGAATTAAATGGACATGGGATAGATTAATAGGAGAAAATTAAACAAAACTTTGATAGCATGTACACTTTCACTCAGAAAACCTGAGTAACTCACCAAAAAAGCTGAAGGTCTCACTTTATCTATCATCTTCCCCTAAAGACCAAAGAGGATATTGGAGGCAGTGGTTCGGGATTTTGAAGGGGAGAAACGCACTGAGATGGAGATGGAGAGCAGATGTTTGGCAAACAAATGTTTACTGGGTCATGAAGAGAAACCTGGACAGAATGAGGAATTTTAACAGACTTTGCTTTGTTCCCTGGGCTGATTCCGTGAAGGAGGAAATGGCAACGCACTCAGGTATTCTTGCCTGGGAAATTCAATGGATGGAGAAGCCTGGTGGGTTATAGTCCACGGGTTTGCAAAGAGTTGGACACGACTAAAGCGACTAACACACACACTTGCTTTGTTCCTCCCTGTCATTCATATCTAGTTGATACTATAATTATCTGTGGTGATAGTGCCCTTCCTGGACCAGGTCCTCTGCATAGACTCTTTAAGCAGTTAGGGGGTAGGTTAAATTTCTACCTGAGACTTTGGGGCCTTGACTGTTTTCGGTTCAACGTAATTCACATGCTAAACAGCCATTTTAGGTGACAAATTTTCCTCTCCTATAATATACATGATGATTTTTTTTATCATTGTATGTTTTATGTGTTATTTTTGATGCTGGCCATCCAAGACATGTTAGGCATAAAATTGTTTATTCCAGAGACAAGGTTTTTGGTGTGCATATGAAACTTCTGTCCTGAAATTAGCTCTTATACTTTATACATTTATGAAAAATATGCAATCAACCTATATAAAATTTAATATTTAAATCCCTTCCTAAAGCTAATGATTAAAATCACATTGAAAAAATTACATGAAGAGGTAGTTTTTTTCTCTTCATATATTATAGGAGTTGTCTGCGAGATATTGTTTGCCCAAATTATCATTTGGGTTTACATTTATTATTCTCTGTATGTTAAATACTAATTAACACTATTGTTATTAACTGGGGGTATTATATTAAAATTGCAGATCCAGCTCCATTCTGAATAGTTTCTGAAACTGTCAGGAATTATTTAGTGAACTAATGAAAGCCCATTTCCAGGGATACCTCTAAGTTATGATGTCTCAACACATTGTAGGAAAACTGACTCCAAAGATTTCATGAAATAGTTATAAACTTTTGTTTTAACTTCTATATGATGGATAATGAAAAAGTAACTTACTTGTAATCCTCAAATTATTTTCATTTTTTTAAACCTCTTCATTCTCTTTTCTTACCTCCTCAAATTTTTATTCAAAGGCAAGATAAATATGAATCAAAGGCAAAAATACGAACCATAGACAAAAACTTTTGTCTATGAATCCCATAAGTTTCCTGGTGAGAAAATAGTTCTTAAAACTTTTAAATGAAATCCAGTTAAAATGCAAAAGCTGACATTGAAATTAGCATTGAAAATGTAAGTTCTTCTTGGATTTCACTAAATATCTTTCACTAATCTTTAGAACGGTGACTTTAAAAAACTAGTTACACATTTTGATTTTTACTTTCAAGGGCTACTAGCCCATCATTTTACATTTTCCAAGTTGAATCTCATTTCGTGGCTGCCCTTTAATCACCGAAGATTCCGTTTTTATCATTTCTGCACTAATTCGTGTTAAAACACGACAATTTATTGTGATTTAAGATTCACTCGCTTGTATTCCTTTCCCCACTAGATGATTAACAAAGATGTTAAATAGGATTACAACCTAATAAAAATGCCCTCTCTACCCTGACTGCATCTCACCTCAACTAGATAATATGTTTTCTTGATGGTTTCAGTATGTGTCCTGTGAAGAATTAGGCTGCTTGTCTTAGATAATTTGAAGATTTGGAATCTCCCTTCAGGCTATGATATGTATAAGTTCAGGGTAAAATTGTCACTTATTTAATTGATATAAATTTATATTAGCATTTATAGAAAATCAAATACTAGTTAAGTTTCATAATTATTCAGCTTTTAATATACGAACCTTATTTCCAAAAAAAAAAAGATTTTCACATGCACACATATACAGACACACTCCTTAAGACACAGATATTTTAAAAACTATTTTATAATTTTAATTTACATTTTTCAATTTCTTGAAGATACCTTAACGTGGATTTACTCTAAAAGGTGGACTTTAATTAACCTCATCTCAGGCTGACAATTCTTGCACCATTTCAAAAAACAGCTTAATTGAGATAAGATTCATATATATCATGAAATTCACCCTGTGAATTTTAAAAAATTCATTCCGATGTACAACTCAGACTTTTTTTTCCGTATACTCACTGTTGTTCGACAATCACTCATATTTTTAGCTGTATACTATAAATTTTCATATGCACTGTTGCAACATTTTTAATATTACTTGATTATAGTATTGATTATAACATATATTTACCTTTTAGTTATTTTATGTAGACATTATTTTCTTGACAAGACTCTAAGTTCATTATTGGTTGAACATATATAAGGAAATAGTTAATTGGAAGTTTTGAGTGTAGTAACAAGGTAAAATAGATGTTGAATGTCATATGAGTCAGAGCATATCAAGCTGATTACAACTCATTGCTTCATACTCATATACTGTCTTTTGACCTCGATAGGTGCAGCCTTCATCTAAGGTGGTATTTCTCAGAAACTGCACTTACTTAAATAGAATCTCCATCAAATTCAGGTCTAACTGGAACTTCAAAATGTGATCTTATTTGTAAATAGGGTATTTGCTGATATTATCAAGTTGAGATGAGATCATAATGGATTAATGTGTGTTGCCTAAATGTAATCTAACTTGTATCCTTATGTTAAAAGAAAAATTGGACACAGAGACAGAAGCACGAATGCCACTTAAAGACAGAGGCTGAGACTAATGTGATGCACCTACGAGCTAAGTTCCATCAAAGATTGCCAGCAATTATCCTAAGCTAGGAGAGTCAAGGATTCTACTCCAAAGCCTTCAGAGGGAGTTTGGCTTTGTGGAAACATTGATTTCAGGCTTCTAGCTTGTAGGACTGCAAAAAAAATTTTTTTTATTGTTTTAAGTTATCTAATCTGTTGTTGTGGTCCTTTTATGCGACCCGAACCCTTGGACAGTAGCCCACCAGGCTCCTCTGTCCATGGGATTTCCTAGACAAGAATATTGGAGTTGGTTGCCATTTCCTTCTCCAGGGGATCTTCTCAACCCAGGGATTGAACCCACATCTCCTGCATTGGCAGGTGGATTCTCTACCACTGAGACACCAGGGAAGCCCGCCTAATCTGTGGCACTTTGTTATAGCAGATTGAGAAAACTGATCCAGGGACTCAACACTTTGGAATGCCTTCCTCAAAGTGTTCTAAGTTCCTCCCTGGTATTCAGGTGCAGTATATATGGCGAACAGGATAGATGGCATAGCATCCTGGATAATGATAAAAACCAGATTAAATACATAATATTGGGGAACTTTAGAGGCAAGAAAATCTATATTGTTTTGATATGAACAGTTTACAAAGAGCCAGAGCACTCTGGGAAAAAATTATGTTGCTACTTTTCTCTTAAGGGGGAAAAGAGAAAAGTAACTATGAATGGTGGGTTTAACAATAATGAACATGAAAAGATGATGCCTGGACTTGAGATGAGGAGGAAAATGTGGTACTGAATAGTACATTTAGTATTTAGGTGCCCTGACTGGAAAATTAAGAAAAAATTGTTTTTTTTTTTTTTTTTCTGATTATTCTAAATGTTCTTTGATAAATCACTATATATCTCAAGGACCCATGAATTTTATAACATGAAAAAGTGAAAGTATTAGTCGCTCAGTCATGCCCAACTCTTTGGAGTCCTATGGACTATAGCTTGCCACGCTCCTCTGTACATGGGATTCTCTAGGAAAGAATACTGGAGTGGGTAGCCATTCCTTTCTCCAGGGATCTTCCCAACCCAGAGATCGAACCCAGGTCTCCTGCATTGCAGGCAGAATATGTTTATAATCAAATGGTTTCATAGACAGAATCCTCTCAAAAACTATTGACTCAGGGGAGACAGAATCCTCTCAAAAACTATTGACTCAGGGGCCCACACAACTTAGAAATGGCCCATCCATACCCATATGAAATATCAGATATTAAAGGGGAGAGAATTTGTAAAGATAGATGTTTGAAAAGATATGTCCTCTACAACTCACCCATCCAAACTTCCAACAGAAAATAAGAGTATTTTCTCCTCTTCAAGATAAGATGTTAGATTTCCACAAGGTAAGAGGTTCATACATATCTTCTGGCTTTTGGAGGGACATACTTGTGTCTGATATGTGGCTGAGGAGTCTGAAAGCAAGAGGCTGTTTGCATTGGCTTGGGTCAAGAAGGGAAGAGATGATACAGATAGAGATGATAGAAAGAGGGATGGGGAGATAAGAGAGAGAAATAGAGACTGAGAGAGAAACAAGACTTTATTGAGAAATAACTGAACTCCTGCCAATGTAGAATAAAGGTTAATTTAGAGTTTTCTGTGGCCCTAAGACAACATACAGGCCTCCCTGGTGGTTCAGATGATAAAGAATCTGCCTGCGGTGGAGGAGACCTGGGTTCAGTCCTTGGGAATGGCTATCCACTCCTCTATTCTTGCCTGGAGAATTCCATGGACAGAGGAGCCTAGTGGGCTACAGTCCACAGGATGGCAAAAAGTCAGACACGACTGAGCAACTAATACACACACACCACACAAGGCAACCTGCAGGAGAAGAAGAAACAGCAGCATGGATATCATTTGGTATTTCTTGTCTTAACAGAGGAGAAAGGAGCTAGCAGTTGACTACTGATCATCCTGTAGGCAATCACAAAAAAGTAAACACCAAAGAACCATATTCATTCCATTTAAGGGAAATAATAATGAAAGACTCATAGTAATATTAGCTTCTCTGAAGACCATAGTGTAATAAATGCACCATGGGAGAGTATGAGATTTACAACTGGATCAGGCCCAAAGATCACAAATAAAATTTGAAAATATCAGTCAATAAAGAACTTTCTGCTACCCTTACCACGGCTCCCTCCCCTTGATTTTTCTTTTCCCAGGAAGGTGAAAATGGCCTCTAGTAGTAAAGGTGGAAATAGGCTTGAAAAAAGAAAATTGACAATCTCTTCATATAGACCAAGACACAACTTGGTGATAAAAAAAAAAGTCATCTTCATAGTGTTAATTATTTGGTGAATTGAGTCTGTTCTTAACTTAAAATGAAAATTACAAAATCATTTTTTTTTTTTTTAACTGAGAGTGATCAGCAGTGTTGAGGGGCTCCCCGAGTGCCATCTGTGATGAAAGACAGACTACCCTTTATTATGAGATTTAAAGAGTATATGGAGGAAAAATTCCTTTTGGTTACATTCCATGAGTTTTGTTAATTAGGGATGCCAATCAAAATATGTCTTAATTTGGCAGAGGTTGTGCTTTGCTAGCACACAGCATGATACAGGACAAGTTGGTGGCGGTTGTTTAGTTGCTAAATTGTGTCTGACTCTTGCAATGCCATGGACTGTAGCCCACCAGTCTCCTCTGCCCATAGGATTTCCCAGGCGAAAATACTGGAGTGTGTTGACAATTCCTTTTCCAGGGGATCTTCCTGGGACTCGAACCCAGGTCTCCTCCCTTGCAGGCAGATTCTGTACCAAATGAGCCACCAGGGAATCTCACAGGCCATGGCATATAGTATTAAATGGAAGGAGGGAATTAAAACTTTCTTCAAAATTTTTACAATACATTTTCTTTCTTTCTAGCTTAAATTCTGCAGCCCAATACTTCAAGGCCTCCTTGAAGAATTTCTAAACAAACTTGACCTGGTGTTTTTCATCCCACCTGCCTTGCAAGTGTCTAGCAGTGGGTTCACAGAATCTTTGTCTGTACACAGACTTCTGAGGCTGCTGCAGAAAATCACATACCTGAGCCAACTGGTGACACTCCACATTTATGGCCACCTGTTTAATCAGTGTCTAACAGGGATTTCAATTGAATTATATTTTACTAGGCAATGTCCCTTTCTCCTGTAATATAAGAGATCTTTTATCTTCTACATGTGTCTCTTTATCTTCCAAAACCCCCTTTTCAATAGATGATGTAGTCCCTCATTTCACAAAGGAAATAGAGTACACTGAGAAGTCCAGTTCTGGCTTCTAAAAAACTAGCATTCCTATCTGCACCAGAACACACATGTCCCTTTCATTAAAGTGGAGGTACCCTCAACAGTGTCAGGCCCATATTTGCTCCTCTATGTATGAGTGGTGTACTGTCCTGACTCTTTAGGATATAACATTATCAATTAATGTTATTAAATATTATTTAATTATTTATTAATAACAATTAACCCATATACATTTAGAATATCAAATGGTCCCTTTTATCCAGGAAACATTTATATGTTCATATGGATTTGCTCAAATTCCCAAAGCAGTAGCAAATAGAAAAAAAGAAAAAGGCAAGCTCTTTCAAGTTAAAGAAATAAAGCAATGCCAACACACACAAACTTCAGAAAAAGAGTACAGAAATAAATAAAAACAGAAACAGACACTCATATATTGCTGGTGGGAGTATGAATTATTCAGCTTCCATTGGGAGACACTTTTGACAATACCTGTCAAATTTACAAAAGCATATATCCTTTTTCCTATAACCCTAAATCTAGGAATGATCATACCATATTTGTAGATACAAAAATGGAATATGTACAAGTTATTTATTGCAATGCTGTCAGTGATAAAAATAAAGTAAGTGAAATCAACCTGCTGCTTAAATCATGCAATGGTTCTGGCATTTCACTCAAAGAATTATTCCAGTATTGCCAGTGGCTGCTCTTTGTTTCTTTCTTCATTGTCTACCATTCTCCTTTCGCCTACCATGTTCCAGGCACAGTCATTTTCTTGCTCTTCTTCCAAAATACCATGCATGTGTTGGAATAAGGTCCTTCTCTTTGATTGGAACACTGTTACCATACTACTTGTCTCTTACATCTAGAATAGAAATTCCATGAAGTTTTAATCTTTATCTGGTTTGTTCATAGATAAAGTTTTGAAATAATCCTGAAACTTAGTAGGCACTTAACAAATGGTTGTTTTATTAATGAATAACCCCAGATAATCTATTAAAGCTGAGTGTTTAGTAAAATATAATAACTCTCTAAAACATAATACTGCACAGTACAAAAAGTCAAACAATGACTCTACGTTTTATGCTCTGTGGAATAGCAATAAGACAGGTTAAATGAATAAAAGGATACAGAAATGGATATTACAATTGTGGAAGAAGAATATATTGGTTTATAGTTGTCCTCATTTTCATTTAAAATCCCTAGAAATACATTAAGAGGTTAAAAATTTTAATAATTTGTCTCATAACCATTGTTTTGAATTTGGTCACATGGTCATGCCTAACTATCAGGGGAGTTGAAAAATGTTGACTAGCTGGACAGCCTTGAATCCAGCTCTTCACTGAGATGGAAAATGAGGAGAATGAGGTTCTATGGACAGTTGGAAGTCTCTCTATGGCCTCTGTTGTCATTCAGCCGCTCAGTCATGTCCAACTCTTTGCAACCCTGTGAACTGCAGCATACCAGCCGTCACTGTCCTCACCATCTCCCAGAGTATGCTCAAACTCATGTCCACTGAGTCAGTGATGCCATCCAACCATCTCATCCTTTGTTGTCCCCTTCTCCTCCTTAAAAGTACCATGAACCTACATAGGCCACAGAATATAAATATCCTGATTTCTCCCAGGATTTCTAAAACTGAGATTTTTTTGTTTTTGTTTTTTAGTCTTATGCTGGAATGGCAACTGCTCCTTAAACCTTTAAATAATGCCAAGTGCTAAAAGCTCCCCTTTGTCTTGTGTCTTCCTTTAAATTATTCATAGAAATCTACGATGGTGCTTCTGTTAATATCTCCAAAAACCTTTCTGCAGCTTTGAATTTCACAGGCTTTGAATAACTTGGCCTACTTCAATAGCAGACAAATGTTTCTTCTTGCTACTTCTTTGACTGAATCCTAGGAAACTTGCATATAATCTGGAGTATGTGTTTCCTCTGTCTCATCTTCTTCTATTGTTTTTCTAGTCACTTCAAGCTCTAATTTTAATCTGACTACTTCTGAAACTTACTTGCTTGCATGCCTCTCAAGTAACGCAGGGTCAAGAAATGAAAAATGATCTCCTTGCTCCCCATTGTCACTTTCAAGTCATTTCTCCTCACTTCTTACTCCAAAAAACTTAGATCCTTTGCCATCTGACAAACCACGTCAACAACCCATATCCTGGTCCCACAACTTTATTCACTGAAAATCTTAGCTTCTATCCCATGGTTTTCCTCTGTGACTCTGCCCCATATGCAGATATTCCTTTTGACATCTTGACATTTCACTGTCAAGCATGCAGGAGGAAAGAAATAATAGATTATGTAGACAAAGATTCAGATCTCAGGTCTGCCATTAATCAGCTATGAGGGAGTGCTCACTTGCTCAGTTGTGTCCCACTCTTTGTGGTCCCATGGACTGTAGTACAGGAGGATCCTCTGTCCATGGGATCTTCCCAGCCAGAACCCATTCCCAACCCTAATGGGTTGCCATTTCCTCCTCCAGAGGATCTTCCTAACTCAGGGATCATGCCCACATCTCTTGTGTCTCCTACCTTGCAGGCTGATTCTTTACTGCTGAGTAACCAGGGAAAACCTTATCAGCTATAGATTGTGATTATATCATGAGGAAGGCTCAATAGTTACAATTCTTGTCCTAGGTAGACCAATCCAGCTCTTCCTTCCTTCTGAACATGAAACCTCCTAAATTTTCCCAGTAAGTTTGTAGTTTATAGAGCTGAGTCAAAGACAGGACCTTTTTAAGAAAATTGCTGCACATCTCTCAGTACTGTGCTGACAATGCATTCACCCAAACACTCTGTAAAACCCATGTGTCACAGATCTCACGAATCTGTGACTAGAAAGTAAGGTTGATCCACATTTAATCACTAAGCTATTCAGTTCAGTTCAGTTCAGTTCAGTTCAGTCGCTCAGTTGTGTCTGACTCTTTGCGACCCCATTAACCGCAGCACACCAGGCCTCCCTGCCCATCAGGGAGTCCCAGAGTCCACCCAAACCCACGTTCATTGTGTTGGTGATGCCATCCAACAATCTCACCCTTCTCCTCCTGCCCTCAATCTTTCCCAGAATCAAGGTCTCTTCAAATGAGTCAGTTCTTTGCATCAGGTGGCCAAAGTATTGGAGTTTCAGCTTCAATATCAGTCCCTCCAATGAATACCCAGGACTGATCTCCTTTAGGTTGGACTGGTTGGATCTCCTTGCAGTCCAAGCTATTACTGATCAAGAATTTTTAATCAATAGAAAAAGTTCTAGAACTTCAAAGAAATTTAAGAAATTTCTTTGCTAAAAATTACTTCTCAAAGAGCACTAAAAAAAGATGACTAATTGATCTTCCAACCACAGTTGATCCTGTTTTTGACCTCCTTGTCTAGCTCCCACTTACCCACTTCGGCTACCTTATTCTCTTTGCACTTGCTCATCCTACTTTCTGAACTTTTTTTCACTAAGGAATTTTGAGTCAGTGAACTTTTTCATTTTTTGGCTTACAGCTCAGATACTATCTTCTCAGAGAAAACTCATTACCTGCTCTATTCAAAGTAGGGCCTTTCTAACCTGTCATGCTGAGGAAGGCTTTCTTATCTCTCCTTGCTATTCTTTGGAACTCTGCATTCAGATGCTTATATCTTTCCTTTTCTCCTTTGCTTTTTGCTTCTCTTCTTTTCACAGCTATCTGTAAGGCCTCTTAAAACAGCTATTTTGCTTTTTTTTGCATTTCTTTTCCATGGGGATGGCCTTGATCCCTATCTCCTGTACAATGCCATGAACCTCCGTCCATAATTCATCAGGCACTCTATCTATCAGACCTAGTCCATTAAATCTATTTCTCACTTCCACTGTATAATCATAAGGGATTTGAGTTAGGTCATACCTGAATGGTCTAGTGGTTTTCCCTACTTTCTTCAGTGCAAAGAAATAGAGGAAAACAACAGAATGGGAAACACTAGAGATCTCTTCAAGAATATTAGAGATACCAAGGGAACATTTCATGCAAAGATGGGCTCGATAAAGAACAGAAATGGTATGGACATAACAGAAGCAGAAGATATTAGGAAGAGGTGGCAAGAATACATGGAAGAACTGTACAAAAAATATCTTCATGACCCAGATAATCATGATGGTGTGATCATTCACCTAGAGTTGGACATTCTGGAATATGAAGCCAAGTGGGCCTTAGAAAGCATCACTACGAATAAAGCTAGTGGAGGTGATAGCATTCCAGTTGAGCTATTTCAAATCCTGAAAGATGATGCTGTGAAATGCTTCACTCAATATGCCAGCAAATTTGGAAAACTCAGCAGTGGCCACAGGACTGGAAAAGGTCAATTGTCATTCCAATCCCAAAGAAAGGCAATGCCAAACAATGCTCAAACTACTGCACGATTGCACTCATCTCACATACTAGTGAGGTAATGCTCAAAATTCTCCAAGCCAGGCTTCAGCAATACATGAACTGTGAAATTCCAGATGTTCAAGCTGGTTTTAGAAAAGGCAGAGGAACCAGAGATCAAATTGCCAACATCCGCTGGATCATGGAAAAAGCAAGAGAGTTCCAGAAAAGCATCTGTTTCTGCTTTATTGAGTATGCCAAAGCCTTTGACTGTGTGGATCACAATAAACTGTGGAAAATTCTGAAAGAGATGGGAATACCAGACCACCTGACCTGCCTCTTGAGAAACTTATATGCAGGTCAGGAAGCAACAGTTAGAACTGGACATGGAACAACAGACTGGTTCCAAATGGGAAAAGGAGTACGTTAAGGCTGTATATTGTCACCCTGCTTATTTAACGTATATGCAGAGTATATCATGAGAAACGCTGGGCTGGAAGAAGCACAAGCTGGAATCACGATTGCCGGGAGAAATAATGATAACCTCAGATATGCAGATGACACCACCCTTATGGCAGAAAGTGAAGAGGAGCTAAAAAGCCTCTTGATGAAAGTGAAAGAAGAGAGTGAAAAGGTTGGCTTAAAGCTCAACATTCAGAAAAAGAAGGTCATGGCATCTGGTCCCATCACTTCATGGGAAGTAGATGGGGAAACAGTGGAAGCAGTGTCAGACTTTATTTTTTTTTGGCTCCAAAATCACTGCAGATGGTGATTGCAGCCATGAAATAAAAGATGCTTACTCCTTGGAAGGAAAGTTATGACCAACCTAGATAATATTAAAAAGCAGAGACATTACTTTGCCAACAAAGGTCTATCTAGTCAAGGCTACGGTTTTTCCAGTGGTTGTGTATGGATGTGAGAGTTTGACTGTGAAGAAAGCTGAGCGCCAAAGAATTGATGCTTTTGAAGTGTGGTGTTAGAGAAGACTCTTGAGAGTCCCTTGGACTGCAAGGAGATCCAACCAGTTCATTTTAAAGGAGATCAGTCCTGTGTGTTCATTGGAAGGACAGATGCTGTAGCTGAACTCCAATACTTTGGCCACTTCATGTGAAGCATTGACTCATTGGAAAAGACCCTGATGTTGGGAGGGATTGAGGGCAGGAGGAGAAGGGGACGACAGAAGATTAGATGGCTGTATGGCATCATCGACTCAATGGACATGAGTTTGAGTAAATTCTGGGTGTTGGTAATGGACAGGGAGGCCTGGTGTGCTGTGATACATGGGGTCGCAAAGAGTCGAACATGACTGAGCGACTGAACTGAACTGAACTGAACCTGTTATACTAGACATAAAAGTCTCATTTTTATAGACTTTATTTGAATCTTAAATAGTTAATTTTATGTTTACCTATTTAAAATTTTAAATATTTAAAGTTTTACTTAAAGTTTTTCTCCCCTTACTAAGTTATAAATTTCTCATGGAGAAGACTGTCTTGCTTACTGCTGAATTCCCATAGTCTAGCATTATGTGTTCCTTTAAGCATCATGTATAGTCTGTTTCTGTCATAAATATACCTGAAAAAAATTGTAAAATTCAGCAATAGCCTATACTCATTATATCTATCATACAATATACCTGTACATATCATATGATATATAGGTATATAGAGAGTGATTTTAAAAAGTATTGATTGCATCCATTCTCCCTCAAACTCCCTTTTTCTTATGATGGCTAAGTCCCTTCACTGTTTATTTGAAACTATCACTATGCTCTTAATTGGCTCTACCCCAATACAAAATTTAAAAAAAGAAAGCACAAACAAGAGGGTTATATGCTCTTCATGGGGCTTCCCAAGTGACTCAATAGCAAAGAATTCTCCTGCCAATGCAGGAGATGCAGTTTTGATCCCTGGGTTAGGAGATTCTCGGGATAAGAAAATGGCAACCCATTCCAGTATGCATGCTTGGGAGATCCCAAGGATAGATGAGCCTGGTGGGCTACAGTCCATGGGATCACAAAAGAGTTGGAAACAACCTAGAAACTCTTCATGTGAAAATGCTCTTCATATGAAAAAATATATATTTTAGAATAGCCTTTTAAAAATAAATATTTCCTTGTCTTTAGATTACATAATACAGAAGCATCAGGTGTATTTCTGATTTTTACCTCTTGAGTTATTATTACCAGAGTTTGAGCTCTCATATAAAACATCACTGCATCAGACAAAGAAAAAAGAAATCTCATGTTTTTACCCTCAAGGCTTGAAGAGTAAAAATTTAGTCACTGAAATACATGATTCTTGTTAGCTTAGGGAGAAACGAGTTCTATGTGTTTTCTTATAAAACACATTCTTTAAATAGAAAAACCACAATCACCTAACAGTACAATGGAAATTAATGCCTACTATCTGCCATCTAACATATTTGCATTTTGTATTCAACTTTTAAAGTTTTGTGTAATGATATGGAACAATACTACATCTTTTTTTTGGGGGGGGGGCGGCTAAGCACTTCAGGTTGCTGCTGATAAAATATAATATCCTCAGTTGCTGTAATGAAGTCCACTCATAACTCTTTCTCTGAAGAATTGGCCCGTAATACTCCATAATCCATGAAGGACTCCAGTATAGCATTATGGATCTATTAGGTTCGCAATGCCAATAAAATCTGAAAAAGGGAATGTATGTTTGCTTGATGTCTCAGATTTCTGATATATCCCATCAAATCTTTTTCTTGTTCTCCCTTCATGGTACTATATAACATTTTACCTTCAGAGCGGCTTGCAATTTTCATGCCAAACTTCTCTTCAAAGTTTTACTAACCTAGAGATTTAAGAAGGGAAATAAAATGGACTAGTAAAGACTGGCCTCGTGGTCAGTGTTCTTTTAGTGATATGATTTAGACAAGGGAATTTCTATGATGTCAGGATCAAGCAGAAACTGTCAACTACTTACAAAGAAAATACAAACAACTATAAGTAGATAATAAATCTCTATATGCCAACTTTATTAAATGAGCCCTTTCAGCATAGATGTAAATGCCTATTTATGTTTAATATCTTGTAAGTTTTTCTGACACCTATCTCAAAAGTTATGTAGAAATGAGGTGTCAATATTCTTGCTGGGCTATAGTTAACTTTCTAAAATCTGCCACACAGATTTCCTATATTAGGAGTTGATGCTGCTCTTGAGGGAGGAGTTTAATTGTGACTTTGCTGAAACTTGAATTGGTGAAAAGGATATAAGCAACTTCTTTTCAAGAGAGTTAAGGCAGTAACACAGTCAGTGAAGCAATTTAATTCTGGTCTTAAGTTGGTGGTTTGAAATAGACCAAGTTTCCTGCCAGCTCTGACAGTGGATGGATTGGCCCATAATATTGCACATAATCCATGGCATTTTATGAAAGACACTAATAACAGAGGGCAAAGCTAGTCATCTGACAGTTGAACAGGGAACATATCAGTAGCTTGGTTTTACTTTGGGCTTGCAAATACTTGGAATTCTCAGTAAACTTTTAATAAAAGTTCCAAATCACTAAGGGCTTGAAAGCATGTGGTAATTTTATAGTCTTTTTAGTCTCTCTCCTCTTAGATAAGTACTTATGGGAGTTTTGCTGATTAGCTAGTAAACTCTCAGCCTGAGGAAAAGCCTAAAAAAGAAAATGCTAAGTCAGGAAGGATTTTTTTTTTTTTTTTTTTAATACAAGGCAAAATGTTCTTATTTAGAGGAATGGAAAAGCTACTGAATATTTTACCCTGAAAATGGTTTTACTAAATGTTTATTTTCATTCAATAACCTATTGAAACACTCAAATAACATATGTAAAATCAAATATCAAGTAGTTATATTATCCTTGTGGGTAACATACATCCCTGTACTTTTGAACAGTTATCGAGAAATATTGGATAAATCATTGCCAATAAAGGACTTATATTTTTCTGTTTAATTTTTATTTTTTATGTATATATATATGTGAAAATCACTGGTGAATGTTTAATGTTGTTCAGTCACTCAGTCATCTGTGACTGTGACCCCATGGACTGCAGCAGGCCAGGCTTCCCCGTCCTTCACTATCTGATGGAGTTTCCTCAGACTCATGTCCACTGAATTGATGATGCCATCCAGCATCTCATCCTCTGTCACACTCTCTTCTCCTGCCCTCAGTCATCAGTGTCTTTTCCAATGAGTCAGCTCTTTGCATCAGATGGCCAAAGTATTGGAGCTTCAGCTTCAGTATCTGTTCTTCTAATGAATGTCAGGGTTGATTTCTATTAGGATTGACTGGTTTGATTTCCTTAGTATCCTAAGGACTCTCAAGGTGCCACAGTTAAAGCACCACTTTAGTACCACAGTTTGAAAGCATCAGTTCTTCAGCACTAAGCCTTCTTTATGGTCTGTCACATCTGTACAAGAATACTTAATAGAAAAGGTAATTTAAAAGAATAGAAAGTTTCTTGTTTCAGTGTAAACTTGGAATAAAATTTTAAAGTAAAAAATAGCTTATACGTTTGAGCCTTGATCTGTGTACAAAAATTTACATCTTTGTCTATTAAGCATTTTTATTAAGAAAAATCACTATACCAAAAAATCATGTGTGAAGGAAAGAGAAACACCTTTATAATTACCACTAGCAGGAGATTTCCGTGGCCAGAAGTAGAAGATTACTAGAGTACTAAGCAGCTATAAAAGTGAAAAACAAGACAACTGTCATTTTGGTTTAAATTGTACAAGAGTAATTGTTAGAACCTGTCTTCCACTATATTTTGGTGAAGGGGAATATGATCACATTCCAAATGCATACTCAGTACTCTTTTGGACTAAAAAGCAACAAGAAGCAAGCATACTTTTTTCCTCATGATTAGGCAAGATGGGAATTAATGCTGTAATTTCAGTAAAATCCTTTATTTTAGGATTAATTATCAGAAATACCCTAACTCCTTTCATAGTTTGTTAAATTAGGCTAAATGATACAAAATCCTTTCAAATGTTTCATATCCAATTTGGAATGCAAATACCGAGGGCAACTGACTGTATAAATTATAATACATTTACCTTGTTTCTTTGGTTAAGTTCCTAATATTTAATTCTCTTTAGTATAGCCTCATCATTGACACCATGACAAGTAATTTTCCAGACAATGAAAGCTATACAACTTAAGTACCTTTGCAGCTAAGAGTATTTGGAATCTATAGTAGACATGGCAACATGCTGCCCAAATCCTGCTTCGTGCAAGGGCTCAGAGACCCGCTTGCCAGGAATGATAGCTTTCAGCTGCCAATCCAATCTGAGAAGTCATGCCCTTTGAGGTCTGCAACTCATGTCTAATGGAGGCAAGGTATAAAACAGAGCAGCAATGGAGACATAGGCATAGAAAACAGGTTTGCGGACAGTTGGGGAAAGGAGAGGTTGGGAAGAATTGAGAGAGTAGTTTGGAAACAGACGTATTACCATATGTAAAACAGATGGCAGGCAGGAATTTTCCGTGTGACACAGGGAGCTTAACCCAGTGCTCTGTGACAACCAAGAGGGGTGGGATGGGCAGGGAGATGGGAGTGGGTTTCAGGAGAGAGGGGACATATATATACCTGTGGCTGACTCATGTCGGTGTGTGGCAGAAACCAATACAATAAAGCAATTCTTCTCCAATAAAAAGTAAATAAATACAAAAGAGAGAGACAGAAATGTTTACAAAACTAAAAACAAAACCCTGGTATTATATGGCATTATATTTGGGACAACCCTGGTAGGTCATATAGCACCAGACCTCTTAAAGGTTCAATCAAAGCTGTTGCTAGACTTGTATTATGGCTGAACCTACATCTTGCATTCTAAACTCCACTCCAGAATCTGTTTCCAAAAAACACAACCTTCAGTAGAATCTAAAACATTAAGGTTAATCAAACCTGGATATAAATGACCAGAATACATGTAATAAAACTTTTAAGATATGCAAAAACACATTCTACTAAGAAAGTAGTAACTTATTCTCTCTGTAAAAGACCTTCTCCTTCAATTGATTATGCCATTTTGAATTAAAATAACCCATTTGCTGATAATGGAAAGTGTCAATGTCAGTGTCGGTACACATTTCAAAAGCATGCTTAGAATAGTGTATTGAGTAAAGGCTTGATAAATGTACATTGACTTGCTAGATAATGCTGCTGCCATATAATGTAGTGGTAAATCAAATTGTTAGAAGTGCTGTAAAATATATGATAGTTTTCCTTTATGCAAGGTAAACGACAAGCTTTAACAGCAACAACAAAAAAACACTTAAAAGCTTTCTTTAATGTAAATAAACTTCAGTTCTCATAAAGACAGTTGGTGAGTTATAGATTCTTTTCAACGACTTAAAATGAAAAATGGCAGACTAATCTGGAGCCTATAATGGGAATAATTGACCGAGATGAACAAAAAGGCAGCCATTTCTCTTTGTGAAATAGAAAAAGGTCAATTTTATCATTTACTTTCTTTCCTTGCTTCTTCTTAGTTCAGAATTTTATTTGTTTTTGAGTATATGCAGTTTTGAGGTACGTTTTTCATTTCTCCAGCCTTTATTTTTATACTGACATACTACATAAATCATTTCTTTGTGGATATCTTTGTGCGTTATCGCTTTATTCACTTTTTTTTTCTTGTTTATGAAATGTAAACACATTCTGGGGCACATGAAGACATTTATCATAAGTACATAATTCCTAAAAATTGGAAATGCTTATTAAATTTAAAAATGCCAGTTTGTTTTCCTTCTTTTAGTAATTGATTTATTATATGAATTTTAATTTATAAAATATGATTGCCACATACCTTCTAGAGCATCCTTATTATATTGTTAAATTAAGCACTGTTTTATTTTAATACAATAAAAATGTCAATTTATTTTCTCCTATTTAAAACTTTGCATAGTTTACATATCATATATATATTGCACAAACACATACAATACATTTTATGTTAATGTAATAGAAATTGATTTTATTAAAAAATAGTCCTCTAATTACATATAACCAAGAAGGGTGAAATCAATTAAAAGATTTTCAATCAGATAGTATATGCATAAAACAGAAAATTTTTTGGAAGAAGAGTCTATTTACCCTAACTAGATCTCAAGTTAGAGCATTGCAGCAATGCCTGCAAAAACAACCATGAGCTAATTTATTACTAAGGATACAGAAGTAAATCTAACCATACACCATAAGAAAAATCACCTACTATGTGAACGGACAGGTTCAACTTTATTATGTTATAAATGCACCATGTTATCATAAGTGGATATTCTTTTTGGCATTTGTTCAACAGTCACCCACTGATCAGTTTCTAAGTACCAGACACACTGCTAGGAAAAATTCCGGTTTTCAGAATAGTCAAAGCCTAGGACTGCAAGGAGATCCAACCAGTCCATTCTGAAGGGGATCAACCTTGGGATTTCTTTGGAAGGAATAATGCTAAAGCTGAAACTCCAGTACTTTGGCCACCTCATGGGAAGAGTTGACTCATTGGAAAAGACTTTGATGCTGGGAGGGATTGGGGGCAGGAGGAGAAGGGGACGACAGAGGATGAGATGGCTGGATGCCATCACGGACTCGATGGACGTGAGTCTGAGTGAACTCCGGGAGTTGGTGATGGACAGGGAGGCCTGGCGTGCTGTGATTCATGGGGTCACAAAGAGTCAGACACGACTGAGCGACTGGACTGAACTGAACTGAACTGAGAGGTGAGAAATTACAGATTCAATTTCAAAATGAGAATGTTTTTAAAATTTTAAATTTTAAAATAAAATAAAAACACAAATGATGAGTTTAAGCAAAAATTGAAGTCATTGATTGAAGTCAAAAATTGAAGATTGGTTAATTCAAAGAAACAAGCCAAAAAACAAGGAAGAAGTACTCTGCTTAAGTTGCTTGGCTGGGGTTGTATCTCACCTTTATTTAGAGAGATTAAGGAAATAGGAAGTAAGTATAGAGCCCAGAGTTGACCTGGAATTTGGGGATCTGCTGATTGAATATATTCCATTTCTGGTCAAGTGGAACATTCACAGGGACACAAAAGTTACTCAGGTTTTGCTTGGCTGATGTGGCACTCTGGGCAGGAGTGGCTCCACCTTGAGCTTAAAAAATTTATTTCAACAATATACATGATCTCCTTAGGGTTAGCCCTTCACTTCTCTATTTCATTTTCTTCCCATATTTATTCCATCAGGAAATCCTGTTGGATCTTGCCTCAAGTTCATACAGAACACAATTACCTACTTTCATCTCTGCTAATACCAAGTATCTATCATTTCTCTCAGTTTCTGCTGCCAAGTCCCTATCATCTTTTCCAAGATTTCACTAGCTCACTCCAAAATGACTAAATGAGTTTCCTAAAATACCATTACAGGTCTTCCTTGATATTTCTATGAAAACCTGAAGTTGAGTTATTCTAGCCTTCTTATCCTTAGCCCTGCTTTAATTTTCTCCCTAATAGTCTCATTCTCTGAAACACTATAATTTATTTACTTGGTTATCTGTATATTATTCCTAAAATCATGATGATGGCAATTTTCATTTGTATCCTGCTTTGTATTCCAGAGTACAAACAGTGCCTGGGTAATTAAGATTAATACATACTTGCTGAAAAAGTGAAGGTAACTATTGTACAGTGGATGAAAGATAAATTATGTGTCTACAAAGATATATGCAGTAGGAAATCAAACAACTTATTTCAAGAATCCTTTAATCTATTAGGAATTTGAAGTGTGTGATACCACAGGAGATGAGGGTAAAATAATATGTGAAGAAGAAGAGTTATTTGGTTCCCACTGCTTCCCTGGTGACTCAGATGGTAAAGAAACTGCCTACAATGCAGGAGACCTAGGTTTGATCCCTGAGTCAGGAAGATCCCCTGGAGAAGGGAATGGCAACCAGAATTCGTGCCTGGAGAATTCCATGGACAGAGGAGCCTGGTGGGCTACAGTCCACAGTGTCACAAAGGGTCAGAAACAACTGTGAAATGAAAACACACACCCCCTCCTGGGATGAGCAATTCAATTACTACTCCGCTACCACCTCAGGTTTAAACAGGTTCATTCTTTGAGAAATGCCCAAGGTATTGGCAAGGTTGAGAGTAGGAGTGTGGCTGTGGGTTGAAACTACAGAAATTTAAATTAAAATATATACATTAAATATAGAACCCCCCAAGCTTTCCTCCCTCTCCTAGTTTCCAAAATGTTGGCAGCCAAGCTTAAACACTCAGGCAATAGGTAAGAAGCTTCCTTGGAGAAATGGTGGCCAGAGAGAAAAGACACATATAAGGTCCAATAAAAGTCCACTTTCTACAAAAATCCAACGCAACTTACAGAGAGAAAACTAATATTTTAAAGGCTCCCTTTTAAATATTAATGGATAATCAGGGACATTCAAAGAAAGCACAGAAATTGAAAGACCAAAATGAGCAGAAATAGGAACATTAGAAGTAAGGGAAGCAGGCCAGGGCAGAGGAAGAAAGGTAAGCTAGGAGAAAAGCTTCAGTCTGACTCCAAGAGTGTTCTGGAGCAAGAGTTGTTGCTGAATGTGCCTTCCCTTGATGCAAGGTTTTGAACCCAAAAAGTCTAGCATTAAGTGGGGACATAATCTTTGGGGTAAAGTTATTTCCATTGAGCTAGGGGCACAGCTACTTGTAGCAGCTAGGAAAGTGTGCCCAGGTCCAGTGAAAAGACTCTGGGTAGGGAAATAAGTGTGCTTTGCTTTGTTTCAATAAATATGTCAGTGTATTTTACCATTTCTAGATATGTGGCTAAAATGACAAAAATAAATATTTTTAACATGCTACAGGAGCACAGAGGAAGGAATTTGTGAATTTTAGATGGTCAGGGCAGAACCTCCTCAGTCATTTGAGCTAGGACAAGCAATATGTGTCAGTATGGCAATTCCCGTACCTAAATCATAAAATTATGTATAATGAAGTAGTTTACAAATTATAATAGTTCTCTTTCATATGACAAAGATAACTTGGAACGGCATCAGAAAAAAATCCTGTTCTTGATAAAAATTACATCTTATAGTTTAGCCAAGATAATTGCCTCCTGAATTTTTAGATTTGAAGAGAATTCAAAGCCCAAGATATTAGATTTATAATTTTAAGAAAAAAGCTTTAAGCCTTTAATCTGTATTGGAACAAAGATAGATGTGTCAACCATATAAGCTGACAAAAAATTTCAAAATTCTAAGAAAAATATTTATTGACTTTTAAGGACATTTTCTTGTTTAATCACACACTATTGCAAAACTTTTAAAGACAGCCCAGAAGAGGCCTTTTTTTTTTTTTATTGTAAAATGAGTTGTAATATTTCAGATAAAATAAGGCCACTTGAGTACACTTAGGAAAGATAATATTTTTAAAAGTTGCTGGCATCATTTCTTTTTCTTAGGAAAAAACAGACAACAGGAAAAATGTTTTTTTGAGAAAATACTTTTGTGGCTATTATATTTCGTCCTAGCTGGAGTAGAAATTCTCTTTATTTCTTCCAGAGTTAGAGTTGCTTCTCTTACTGTGTGTGTGCTTAGTAGCTCAGTCATGTCTGACTCTGCTACCCCATGGACTGTAGCTCACCAGGCTCCTCTGTCCATGGGGTTCTCCGGGCAAGAATGCTGGAGTGAGTTGCCATTTCCTTCTCCAGAGGATTTTCCTGACCCATGGATTGAACTTGGGTCTCCTTCATTGCAGGCAGATTCTCTACTGTCTGAGCCATCAGAGAAGCTCATTTCTCTCATTATTTCTTTTCAAAACTCACTTCTATTCTCACCCATAAATACAGTCAATGACTATGCTCTTGCTGTTACAGTTTTCTTTTAACCATCAAAGTACTCTTTGTAGAGTACATTCTGATAATTTATAGTTTATTAAAAATTGCCAAACTGTGGATATTTTTGTAAACATTTGAGAGAAAAAAAGGACATATAAAATGCACATTTTTCATTTTTTTGACAATTATTATTCAATTTTAATGATTTATATTAATAATTGCATTTCAAAGCAAATTGCTACATGAACTGTTGCATTTGTGTTTTTAAAAATATAAATTCTTCATGATATCTGATCTCATTACTGGTTACTGTTACTAAAATCATAGTAAGATTTTCAAAGGCTGTCATTATTTTCAGTTAAATATAAAGATATGAGTAAAAATTACTATCTGGAATACCTGAGAAGATGGAATAAAAATTGAGCCATTGTCTGGGAAAACTGATCTATGTGGGCTCATTCAAATTTAGAAAAAAAACTTCCATCAATAAGGAATAGATAAATATTTGCTTTAACCTTTCCACTGACGTTGTATGGTTAATATGACTGGTGCTTTGAATGGCAAATAAACATACTAAGAAAAGAGAAAAAACTCTCCCATAAAACTGATATGTATGGAATAGACTATAAAAGGATGCTTTTAGATACATACATTTGCTTTTAATAAAATAAATGGGGTATTATCAGGAGCAACTAAATAGAAAATTGAAACTTGAAGAGACGTGTGGCAATTAAACTGACCCCGTGGACTCCTGTGGGGGAGATTATGAGTTTTGCCCAAGTGTCTATGTTTTAAAGCCAGTGCATAGTAGAGGTGAGGTAGGACACTGTGCTTCAAGTTGTGGGAGCTGGAAGTGAGAAAACATGCAAAATTTTGGTCACCAGAGTGCTCTGTCACCAATGAAAATGAGCAAATTAAAATTTTCCTCTTTTGGCCCAATGTATAAAAATGATATTTAGGATGTTTATATGAGTTCTGAATTGGGGCAAAGAAGACTCCTTGAGAATTCATACCCAGAGGCTTCTCCCTCACATTAATTTGAAGTTCAACTTTAGATTACCCAGGTCATCTAGTAACACACAAAATAAAACATAGTCACAAAATTCTAATTTCACAGTTGCTATTACCCTTGAGTGCTCCCCAGACAGAAAAGTGAGACTTCTTTGGAATGGCATACCCTGAACTCAAGCCCTGCAGAATTTCAATGAATTAATGACCTCCTATAGGTATGTCGTTGCTGTTTAGTAACTAAGTTGTGTCTGACACTTTTGTGACCCTGTGGACTGTAGTCTGCCAGACTCCTCTGTCCATGAGATTTTCTTGGCAAGAATACTGAAGTGTGTTGCCATTTCCTTGCGCTGGGGACCTCCCTGACCTATGTCTCCTTCACTGGCAGATGAATTCTTTACCACTGATTCACCACGGAAGCCCATTGTAGGTATGTACCATAGCTAAAATGACATAAGATAAAATCAATCTTCAATGACTAAGAAGCGGTAGGCACTAAAGCAGAGGATTATATACCAAGGAACTTCAAATAACAGAACACTTTCTGATAATGAGTATAAAATTAATAACATGAGAAAATAATAACACACTATGAAGCCAAATGTGTGATTTTCAAAATAATAAAATAGATGTTCTAGAAATAAAAATGGCATTATCGAAATGAAAACTCAGTGGGGAAGAAGGACTAAACAGCAGATCTGAGACAACTGCAGAGAGAATTGATGAACTGGGAAATTTAAAAAGATGTTTACCAAAAAGTCATGCAGAAAAATAACATAAGGAAAAGGATAAGATTCAAAATATACTATTGAGAAATTCCAGAAGTTCAGAACAAAGAAAACAAGCAAGAGAAAATATTCAAAGAGTTATAAATAAGGATTTTTCAGATTCCTAAATTCCACAAATAATAATAAGCCCACCTTCAGGCAAGATATTGCAACTCTAGAACAACAGAAAAAAAATTTCTCAAAAATTATTCTCAAATATAAGTAAATTAAACTGACTACAGAGTCTGCAACAGGAAAGAAATATAAGATGCTGTGATGATATCTTAAAAATAATGAAAAAGTTAATTCTCAACATAGAAGCTTGTATTTATTTAAATGATCATTCAGAGCTGAAGATGAAATAAGTACATTTTCAGGGAAACAAATGCATCTGGTATTGAAAGAATCACTAGAGGATGTGTTTGATAAAGAAGAAGAAATATCCTAGAAGACATGAGTGCCAGAAGCAGTGGGAGTAAAGATATTGGCAAGCAAATGGGCACATGTAAATAAGACTTTGCTATTTAAAATGGAATAATAAAATTACTTCCTTGAGAATAAATGTTTAATTTATATTTCAGAGCTGTGTAATAATAATGACTGTTTGGTGAAATTAAATATAATTTAGGGTGAATCAGGATCAAGGTCAAACTAAAATCCTAAACAGAAATCTGCAAAGAAGTGATGGGAAAATTTGACTTTAGATTATCATGTTGTAAATTTCTTAGTTTTGAGAGAATAAAGTGAGAGGTACTGATTAAGTACAGATATATTAAGCTGAATACACATATACTCACTAAAATATAGAGAAATTATGTCTATGTGACAGAAAAATAATAATTATAACTTAACCAATAGATGGTGACTGCAACCATGAAATTAAAAGACACTTACTCCTTGGAAGAAAGGTTATGACCAACCTAGATAGTATACTCAAGAGCAGAGACATTACTTTGCCGACTAAGGTCCGTCTAGTCAAGGCTATGGTTTTTCCTGTGGTCATGTATGGATGTGAGAGCTGGACTGTGAAGAAGGCTGAGCGCTGAAGAATTGATGCGTTTGAACTGTGGTGTTGGAGAAGACTCTTGAGAGTCCCTTGGACTGCAAGGAGATCCAACCAGTCCATTCTGAAGGAGATAACCCTGGGATTTCTTTGGAAGGAATGATGCTAAAGCTGAAGCTCCAGTACTTTGGCCACCTCATACGAAGAGTTGACTCATTGAAAAAGACTCTGATGCTGGGAGAGATTGGGGGCAGGAGGAGAAGGGAACGACCCAGGATGAGATGGCTGGATGGCATCATGGACTCGATGGATGTGAGTCTGAGTGAACTCCGGGAGTTGGTGATGGACAGGGAGGCCTGGCGTGCTGCAATTCATGGGGTCGCAAAGAGTTGGACACGACTGAGCGACTGAACTGAACCAATAGATGTGAACACTGTAAAAAAGTCATAAAAAGAAAAAGAAAGGAAGCACAAAATGATATGGTATCTAAACACATCAGAAGGTGACAGCTAATGATTAATCAAAAGATAAAATTTGGCTTTTTTTTTCTCTGTTAATAGAAGACGTGACTAAAGAGCAAAGACAGTCTGTCACTAAAAAGAAAACTAAAGGGATACAAAAAGACATATTGGAAGCTAGTATTGATTTATATGAATAACAGAAAAATAGGCACAAAGGAAAAATAAAATTCTTGATATGACAATAATATAAGCATTTTGAAATTTACATGACACACACAAAAAATCACAGAATTGCAATGAAGAAATTGATACAACCACAGTGATATGGCAGATTTTAACAGTCTCTGATAGTAATTGATACATAAGAAAAATAAAATTTTTCTAAGTAGTACACAAAAAAATCCAAAGAACATGTATCCACAGTAAACAAAAATAGGACCTATGTGATTACATTTAAGCTTAAATAAACATGCTTAATATACAATTATATACATTACTGCAATAAATAAAGTAATACTCAAAATTCTCTAAGCCAGGTTTCAACAGTACATGAACAGTGAACTACCAGATTTTCAAGCTGGATTTAGAAAAGGCAGAGGAGTTCAGTTCAGTTGCTCAGTCCTGTCCGACTCTGCGACCCCACAAAGGCAGAGGAACCAGAGATCAAATTGTCAACATCCACTGGATCATTGAAAAAGGAAGAGAGTTCCAGAAAAACATCTATTTCTGCTTTATTGACTATGCCAAAGCCTTTGAGTGTGTGGATCAAAACACTGTGGAAAATTCTTAAAGAGATGGGGATACCAGACCACCTGACCTGCCTCCAGAGAAAACTGTATGTAGGTCAGGTCAGTAAGCAACAGCTAGAATGGGACATGGAACAACAGAATGGTTCCAAATTAGGAAAGGAGTACATCAAGGCTGTATATTGTCACCCAACTTATTTAACTCATATGCAGAGTACATCATGCAAAATGCCAGAATGGATGAAGCACAAGCTGGAATCAAGATTGCTGAGAGAAATATCAATAACCTCAGATATGCAGATGACACCACCCTTATGGCAGAAAGTGAAGAAGAACTAACGAGCCTCTTGATGAAAGTGAAAGAGGAGAGTGAAAAGGTTGGCTTAAAGCTCAACATTCAGAAAACTAAGATCATGGCATCCAGTCCCATCACTTCATGGCAAATAGGGAAACAGTGGAAACAGTGGCAGACTTTATTTTGGGGGGGCTCCTAAATCACTGCAGATGGTGACTGCAGCCATGAAATTAAAAGATGCTTGCTCCTTGGAAGAAAAGCTATGATCAACCTGGACTGCATATTAAAAAGCAGAGACATTTCTTTGCCAATAAATGTCCATTTAGTCAAGGCTTTGGTTTTTCCAGTGGTCATGTATGGATGTCAGAGCGGACTATAAAGAAAGCTGAGCACTGAAGAACTGATGCTTTTGAACTGCGGTGTTGGAGAAGACTCTTGAGAGTCCCTTGGATTGCAAGGAGATCCATCCAGTCAATCCTAAAGGAAATCAGTTCTGAATATTCATCAGAAGGACTGATGCTGAAGTTGAAACTCCAATGTGTTGGCCACCTGATGGGAAGAACTGACCCATTGGAAAAGACCCTGATGCTGGGAAAGACTGAAAGCAGGAGGAGAAGGGGAAGACAGAGGATGAGATGGTTGGATGGCATCACCGACTCGGTGGACCTGAGTTTGAGCAAGCTCCGGGATTTGGTGATGGACAGGGAGGCCTGGCGTGCTGCATTCCACGGGGTTGCCGACAGTTGGACATGACTGAGCAATTGAACTCACCTGAATAAATAAATATAATTTCTGAAAAAATGCTTGTCTTAAATACTTAAATGATTATATTGTTACATTTACCAAATCTTACATCTCCCTATTCATTAGTAAAACTTGGGAGAAAATTGTATCTGTGACAGGAAAAAGATGCAAAATTTAATTCTATAAAAATTTCACTCCATTTATTCCAGCTTTTCCCTCTGATGTAACTGAAATGAAAATTTTCTCTAATTTTTCTCTTCTCATATTGATGAGGTAGCCTAGCATTAGATTTCATAAGGCTTACTTTATAACCAAAACTTACAAGTCTATATCTCTGCATATTATTTAAAAAAAACTTATTTTCTTATACATTCAAAACAAACACACAAACACATTTAATTTCCATTTCTGTTACCCTCACTACCTCTGACTTCTCAAACTGATTCTCTCACACACGTGCAGTTGCAAATGGACAGTCTTTAATAAGCAATTTGTCTTGGTATTTCTATGCCTTTTTCACTTAAACCAATCGAGAAATTTGAAATTATTAAGAGAGCTTCTTTTCAACAGTGAATCATTCCCAATATCAAATAACTGCCAGCATTCTTAATCATAAAATTACACATCAGACAGGGAGTACTCACACTATTTAAAACAAAACAAAAATTTCTCAAAGTATTGAGAGCGTATCTAACATAACATAAAGTGTTAAACCTCACATTATTAAAAACAAAACAAATTAAAAAAATTCTGAAAGTGCTGATAGCATGTCTAACATAACACAAGGTGTTAAACATTCACTCATTACTAGAGAACTTTCATGACTTGTCAAGCTCCTACACGGATCCTGTACAGCTGACTTGAATGGCATATTATGGCATGTGCCCATGAATGGCAACCCACTTCAATGTTGTTGCCTGGAGAATCCCAGGGACAGTGAAGCCTGGTGGGTTGCCATCTATGAGGTCGCACAGAGTTGGACACCACTGAAGTGACTTAGCAGGAGCAGCCCATGAATGCTGTAGTTGTCTACTGCCTTGAAAAATTTTGCAATAACTGCAATGCAAAGGCAACAATGATAAAGAAAATTATCTTCAACACATTTACAAGACAGTCTCTGCAAGGAGGAACTAAATTTCAGTATCTTCAAACAAAATTGATTGGCTTAGACACCCACTGCCATACTGTTGTCAGACTGGGTTCAGGGGAAGAGTGCACTGGATCTCTGGGGAGGGTTTCTTGATTCAAGAGGCTTAAGAGGCAAGTCTGTGACTTCCTGTCTGTAGCTGGGGTTGTCTGTGTGCATTATGATGGCAATGCTGCCATGAGGAGCAGCTAAGAGTGATGGAAGTGAAAGGGTTTGACATCACGGAACTGGTATATTATCTAGCCTGGAGCAGCCCCAATTTGAGACTCATATTTCTGTGATATAACAAGTGTCTACAACTGTAGGACAACACTAGTTGTGTATTCTGTAGCTTGAGGTCCAGTGCAGCCTCATGGATACAGGGCCATTGCTAAAAGAAGTAAACATGCAATTATTTTTTTAACCAAACATTTTACCAGTATGTTACTGTAGAAAGGAAGCCAAAGCATGCTGCCTCTCTCTGTTTCAAACTTTTGTATGTGTTTATGAAAACGTTACACAGCTTTTCTGAGGTGTGGTTTTCTAATTCTTCAAAAAGTAATAACATCTCCTTTGAATTCCTGCCCCTGAATGTGTGAAATCAAATGATGACATCATTTGTAAAGGTTTTTTTTTTTTTTTTTTTTTTTTTTTTTTACATAGATTTAACAAGCTGTGCAATGCTATGTTAGGAAGGGGAATATGAGTCACTGGATGTGACTGAAAAGATAACAGCAGGAATAATTGGTTTTTGTTTTTGTGGTAAAGAATCTGCCTGCCAAGCAGGAGACACAGGTTCAATCCCTGCGTTGGGAAGATATCTTGGAAATGAGATCTTCCAAGGAAGATGGCAACCCACACCAGTATTCTTGCCTGAGAAATTCCATGGACAGAGGAGCCTGGAGGGCTACAGTCCATGGAGTCACAAACAGACACTACTTAGCCACTGAACAACAACAACTACCCCTGTTATAGTGGGGCTGTGAAGCATCTACACACTTGCTGGTTTGAAAGGAATCACACACAGGAGCAGTGGAGACTGCTTCCCTCTACAGTAGCCCAAAAGGATAAGATGGCCCTTCTCCCACTCTCTGCTATCTACATGCTCACCTATGACAGGGTTTGGCCAACTGGATCCATACACTAGGGACTGGATTCTTCAAGAGTGAAACTAAACTGTCATGGGTAGTCAGAGTTTACTAACACACCTATGGAGAGGTTAAGATCTGGCAGCCAGGACTAGACTCCCAGACTGGAGCAACCAGACCATGGGGCAGCGGCATGATCTGTTTCTATAGCCCACTGCTTGGGGGCTCCTGTCTTGTCTGCACCTTTTAGGCTGAAAGCTCTAATATTTTCTGATGGGTTTCTTTTTAAGTTAGTCACATGGGGTTTCTGTTATTTGCAGTCAAGAAGCATCTGAGCACATCTACAAGTTTTTAATGCACAATTAAAAATGCAAGGCAGATTAAAATTTTACTTGTAAAAAATATGTCCTAGACTCTATTAACTGTGTTCTGTCTAAGCCTATTGTTCATGGAACAGCTCACGATTTGAAAAATTGAAAATGTGAAAGTCAGAAAACTATGTGTAGCATAATGTTATCTATTTTACTTTTGTCTCCACCTTTATTTAAATCAAACCTAGCTAAGAAAATTAGCTGTTTTACTAATATTGGTGTTACTATAGAAGTTGATTAAAACTTACCTGATTTAAAAGTAGATTAGAGTTTTTATCTATGAATTTGAATAGAGTTCACTAAGCTTTTGTGTAAATCACAAGAAGGCAGGCTGGGAAATTGGAATAGCTTTCTACATGTCATTCTAACTGGGTGTTAGAATGTAATTTTCCTAAATGCTCTGTCAATGTTCTTCAAAAAAGGAAAAATAGAGAAATAGAGGAGGAAAAAGTAAAGACATTTTAAGGCTATTTTTTACACAGGTGGATGTGGTTACATTACATAGTGTGTATGTGCTAAGTCACTTCAGTCATGTATGACTCTTCGTGACCCTGTGGACTGTAGCCCACCAGGCTCATCTGTCCATGGGATTCTCCAGGCAAGAATAGTGGAGTGGATTGCCATGCCCTCCTCCAAGGGGATCTTCCTCACCCAGGGATTGAACCCATGTCTCTTATATCTCCTGCACTGGCAGGTGGGTTCTTTACCACTAGTGCCACCTGGGAAGCCCCACATTATATAGTATGTGTATTATATTATGTATTGGAAATGGTTGCAATAAAGACTCAAAAACAATTTCCCAAAGAATGGCCCCAGAATAACACTAATAGAATCCCCTGGAAACTGGTAACAGGAAAATTCTCAGACCTCACCTTGGGCTTATAGGTTCAAAGGCTCTGAAGGTGTCCTAGCAGCTTCTGTTAGAGTGAACTCTCCAGGTGGTTCTGCTACATGTTAAATTTTGAAAACTGTTAGGCTGCACAGTTCGGTAAAAGAAAGCCAAAAGAATGGAAGTAACTCATTCAATTCTGCTTCTGCATCTCATACTCTGTTGTAATTTATTTGATAACAGTTCTGTTTCCCCTAACTGGCTATATTTATATCAGCAGTTATGTCTTACTTCTGTGAATCTCTGTCACATGCCAAAATATATCTATCAGTAACAGATATCAAACAAAGTAAACATTTCAGATGAACTCTGAAGAGGAAATAAACATTGGCAATTGAATAAAACTTTTATAAAGTAGCTATAGTCATATATTTCTTTTCACTACTATGAAAGGTTCTGTTTTCCTGAAAAAAATCTGAAGTCATACAGAAAAAGTATTCATAGAGAAAAAGTAGGAGCAACAGCTGTTTATTGTTTCATTCAGTTCTTGTTTGACTTCTGAGCTCAAAGTGAAGAAAGAGATGGTTCTACACTCTAAATAGTAAAATGTTATGATGGCTTTGTTGCTAACTGGTGTCCAACTATTACTACTTGATGGACTTCAGTCTACCAGGTACCTTTGTCCATGTGATTCTCCAGGCAAGAATACTGGAGTGGGTTGCCATTCCCTTCTCCAGGGTATCTTCCTGACCCAGGAATCCAACACAGGTCTCCTGCATTGAAGGCAGATTATTTATCCATCTGAGCCACCAGGGAAGCCCACCCAGTGAATATGTTGGCTAAATATTTGCAGGGGGGAAAAAGTTGCTCTTGGGAAGAAGTTTCATTGATGTGATAAAGTACTGAAATACTCCTCTTCCAAACAATATCTATTTTTACACATCTATTGAAAAATTGACTATAAAAGGAACTTGGAGTATGATAGGAAACATTTTAAGGGAGGTGCTGGGGTCCAGCGCCAGTGGATCCAGGGAATTCGAAGGGGAGACGGATAGGTGAGGGAAAAACTTATGTATTTAGAGATATAAGATTAGATTAGGAAGAAATAGTATAGTAGGAAATTTAGGTGGAGAAAAAGAGGCTGAATAACTTGGTTTATGGGGAAAACCAATAAAACCTCAAGACAAGAGGTTTGCACCATCTATGTTAGGCCACCGGCGCCCACTTGAATATCGAAGGGTGCACCGCCTTAGGCTCCCTTTCGCGTGGGTCTTAGCAGCCAGGGCAAGTAAGTAGACGTGGTGAACCTCCCCACTCCAGATGGAAATTCAGCCGAAAAAGGAAAGAAAAGAACAACATGGGGAAGCCCAGCACCAGTGCAAGACTCCAAAAACTATTTTTCAAAAACAGCTTATATACCCCATGTTGTACATAAAGGAATAATGGAATATGCAGAGTTATGCAGGGGCAGCAGTCCTGACCCTCACTGAGACAAGGCTTTCTTTTTGCATACCCTCCCGTATACAAAAGGTCTCAGGTGGTTTACATTATTTTCTGGCCAAGAGGCCTGTTAACATTTTTATGGCTCTCCTCCTGGATAATTGTCTATCAAACCAGAAAATTCCTTTTCCCTAGAAGTGTTTTTTCTTTACTCTGCATCACCTTCAAAGTACTAAATAAAGTTACATTGCTGTAGAACAAAAGTGCAGTGGGTTATAACAAAGAAAGCACTTAACTCAAAGACCTAATGTTGCTAATACCAGGTCTACTACCTGTTTTTCTATATACCAACTATATCTAAAAATAAAAGATATAAAAATTTGGCAGCAAGTATTGGCTCAACAAATGAAACCTTTAATCAGTCCTATTCTAATGATTTTGACACCTTGGAAGCCCCTACATTCCTAGGATGTTTTAAGCTTCCTGTGCATCCCACAGTTGGGAGGCCTCAAACAATCACATGCGCAGCTGTATGAGTCCTTCAGGCAGGCTAGAAAGCCATCAGAGGGGTTTTTGGATTGAAACACTCGTATTATGCCCAGGAGATTTATTATCTAAAAGCTCTAATTTTTTCCAGAAAAAGGTGGTGGGGGGACAGCCCCCTGTTAATGACAGAAGAGTAGGTGGAAAGCATAACGCAGTAAGGCAGGCAGACTCTGGTCTTGGGGGGTGGATGCTCAGGAAATTATCCAGGGGGAACCCCTGAAGCCTGATCACGTCCTTGCGTTTTGTCAGGCTTCCTTCCACATGACCTTGTCACGGGCGGGATTCCTTATGCTGGCCCCCAGCAGGGAGGGGCTTCCGAGGTGGCTCAGTGGTAAAGAACCCGCCTCCCAATATAAGAGATGCATGTTCAATCCCTATGTTGGGAAGATCCCCTGAGGAGAAAATGCCAACCCACTCCTGTATTCTTGCCTGGGGAATTCCAAAGACAGAGGACCTGGTGGACTATAGTTCATAGGGCTGCAATGAACCCTGGGGTACACATAGCTTTTTGAATTATGGCTTTCTCAGGGGATATTCCAGTAGTGGGACTGCTGTGTCATATATACACTACCATGTGTAAAATAGATAGCTAGTGGGAACCTTTTATAAAGCATAGGAAAAACTCAGTCTTGGTGCTCTGTAATGACCTAGATGGGTGGGATAGGGGTGGGGAGTGGGAGAGAGTTCTAAGAGGGAGGGGTTTTATATATATATATATATATATATATATATATATATATATATATATGAAGAGAGCCAGTATCTACATATACTGACTCTCTTTATCATACTGCAGAAATGAACACAACATTGTAAAGCAATTATATACTAATTATAAAAAAAGAAAAACAACAATTACAGATGACTTCAAAAAACACTCATAAATGAAAAACTATACTGATATACCATCACTCACTTGCCAAATAGGAAATACAGATATGTGCCTAAATAGACTGTGTTACACATGACTGGTAGGAATACAAAGTGGCTCCAAAGCTATGGAGTGGAATCAGGAAACACAAAACAAAATTACATAGTCCTACCTAAGAATTTTCTCATAAAGACTAAGGTTAGGGTAAGGAGCATAAAAGTAACTGTGGCATTACTAGGGATGTCAGAAAATAAGGAGTTAAGAAAAATTAATGAGCATGAAAAAAGGCTGTAAGCTTACTTTAAGGAACTTCCATTAGTCAAATCTGACAATTTAAGCACCAAAAAGATATATATACATAGACACCATATATATAGACAGTAATGAAAACCCAAGGGAATAAAATAAGAATCCATGAAGCTCAAACTTATAAATAAATACATAAATAGAAGTGAAAGTGAAAGACACTTCAGTTCAGTTCAGTCGCTGGGTCATGTCCGACTCTTTGCGACCCCGTGAATCGCAGCACGCCAGGCCTCCCTGTCCATCACCAACTCCCGGAGTTCACTCAGACTCACATCCATCGAGTCCACAATGCCATCCAGCCATCTCATCCTCTGTTGTCCCCTTCTCCTCCTGCCCCCAATCTCTCCCAGCATCAGAGTCTTTTCCAATGAGTCAACTCTTCTCATGAGGTGTCCAAAGTACTGGAGTTTCAGCTTTAGCATCATTCCTTCCAAAGAAATCCCAGGGTTGATCTCCTTCAGAATGGACTGGTTGGATCTCCTTGCAGTCCAAGGGACTCTTAAGAGTCTTCTCCAACACCACAGTTCAAAAACACCACAGTTCAAAAGCATCAATTCTTCGGCGCTCACACAGCCTTCTTCACAGTCCAACTCTCACATCCATACATGAACACAGGAAAAACCATAGCCTTGACTAGACGGACCTTAGTCTGCAAAGTAATGTCTCTGCTTTTGAATATGCTCTCTAGGTTGGTCATAACTTTTCTTCCAAGGAGTAAGCGTCTTTTAATTTCATGGCTGCAGTCACCATCTGCAGTGATTTTGGAGCCCCCCAAAATAAAGTCTGACACTGTTTCCACTCTTTCCCCATCTATTTCCCATGAAGTGATGGGACCAGATGCCATGATCTTTGTTTTCTGAATGTTGAGGTTTAAGCCAATTTTTTTACTTGCCTCTTTCACTTTCATCAAGAGGCTTGTTAGTTCCTCTTCACTTTCTGCCATAAGGGTGGTGTCATCTGCATATCTGAGGTTATTGATATTTCTCCTGGCAATCTTGATTCTAGCTTGTGTTTCTTCTAGTCCAGCGTTTCTCATGATGTACTCTGCATAGAAGTTAAATAAGCAGGGTGACAACATACAGCCTTGACGTACTCCTTTTCCTATTTCGAACAAGTCTGTTATTCCATGTCCAGTTCTAACTGTTGCCTCCTGACCTGCATACAGATTTCTCAAGAGGCAAGTCAGTTGGTCTGGTATTTCCATCTCTTGATGAATTTTCCACAGTTTCTTGTGAGCCACACAGTCAAAGGCTTTGACATAGTCAATAAAGCAGAAATAGCTGTTTTGCTGGAACTCTCTTGTTTTTCGATGATCCAGCAGATGTTGGGAATTTGATCTCTGGTTCCTCTGCCTTTTCTAAAACCAGCTTGAACATCAGGAAATTCACAGTTCACGTATTGCTGAAGCCTGGCCTGCAGAATTTTGAGCATTACTTTACTAGCATGTGAGATGAGTGCAATTGTGTGGTAGTGTGAGCATTCTTTGGCGTTGCCTTTCTTTGGGATTGGAATGAAAACTGACCTTTTCCAGTCCTGTGGCCACTGCTGAGTTTTCCAAATGTGCTGGCATATTGAGTGTAGCACTTTCACAGCATCATCTTTCAGTATCTGAAATAGCTCCACTGAAATGCCATCACCTCCACTAGCTTTGTTCGTAGTGATGCTTTCTACGGCCCACTTGACTTCACATTCCAGGATGTCTGGCTCTAGATGAGCGATCACACCACTGTGATTATCTGGGTCGTGAAGATCTTTTTTGCACAGTTCTTCTGTGTATTCTTGCCACCTCTTCTTAATATCTTCTGCTTCTGTTAGGTCCATACCATTTCTGTCCTTTATCAAGCCCATCTTTGCATGAAATATTCCCTTGGTATCTCTAATTTTCTTAAAGAGATCTCTAGTCTTTCCCATTCTGTTGTTTGCCTCTATTTCTTTGCATTGATCGCTGAAGAAGGCTTTCTTATCTCTTCTTGCTATTCTTTGGAACTCTGCATTCAGAAGCTTATATCTTTCCTTTTCTCCTTTGCTTTTTGCCTCTCTTCTTTTCACAGCTATTCGTAAGGCCTCCCCAGACAGCCATTTTGTTTTTTTGCATTTCTTTTCCATGGAGATGGTCTTGATCCCTGTCTCCTGTACAATGTCACGAACCTCATTCCATAGTTCATCAGGCGTTCTATCTATCAGATCTAGGCCCTTAAATCTATTTCTCACTTCTACTATATAATCATAAGGGATTTGAGTTAGGTCATACCTGAATGGTCTAGAGGTTTTCCCTGCTTTCTTTGATTAAGTCTGAATTTGGTAATAAGGAGTTAATGATCTGAGCCACAGTCAGCTCCTGGTCCTGTTTTTGTTGACTGTATAGAGCTTCTCCATTAGTTGTGTTCAACTCTTTGTGACCCCATGGACTATATAGGCCAGAACACTGGAGTGGGTGGCCTTTCCCTTCTCCAGGGGATCTTCCCAACCCAGGGATCGAACCCAGGTCTCCCGCATTGCAGGCGGATTCTTTACCAACTGAGCCACAAGTGAAGCCCACATTAACAGATGAATTAGCTAATTAATAAGAAAATTGGAAGAGTTCTTTCTTACAGTGACATATAAATTACTAACTGGAGAAAGAATTAAACAGTGATAAAATCTTTTTATTATCAGTAACCATCAATATCATAATTATAATTAATTTAGCCAAGAATCATCAATAAATGCTAAAAATATTGGGTGAAAATTTGGTGAAGAATAAAACATTTCATAAATTTTAGGTTGTTTTTCTTCCAGATTTCAAACAGAAAGTGGTAACTTTATGATGAGATACTTGGCAGGCACCAACTTCACAAGTGTGAAGTTAACATCAATATTGTACCAATATTGAGTATAAACTGGCATGACGTGCCTCTTAATGTGATACTCTGAGAAGATAACACCACTTATGCCGTGTTCTTGCCAAAAAAGCATAACCTGAACATAATCACAAACAAACATCAGACAAGCCCTGTCTACAAAAAGAACAAGTCTGTATCTTCAAAGACAGAAATGTCATGAAAGACAGTTCAGATTAAAGGAGGCTAAAGAGATGACAGCTCAATGCAGAGGGTAGTCTTGGTTTGGATTCTGATTTGGAAAAAGAAAATACATAGAGGGAATTTTTGGACAATCAGGAAAATATAATACAAACTATACATTAGGTAATAATATGTAAACATTTTAAATTAGATGCATTTGATAATCATACTGATGGTATAGAAGTGAATGTATTTATTCTTAAGAGATACTTATTCCAGTTCGATTCAGTTCAGTTCAGTCACTCAGTCATGTCTAACTCTTTGCAATCCCATGGACAGCAGCATGCCAAGCTTCCCTGTCCATAACCAACTCCCGGAGCTTACTCAAACTCATGTCCATTGAGTCGGTGATGCCATCCAACCATCTCATCCTCTGTCATCCCTTTCTCCTCCTGCCTTCAATCTTTCCCAGCATCAGGGTCTTTTCCAATGAGTCAGTTCTTTGCATCAGGTGACCAAAGTATTGCAGTTACTCAGAAAATTCAGCAACAATAGTTCATAAATAATCATGATAATAATATAGATAAAGAAAAGAAATTGTGCCAAAATGCTAATAATTAGTGAATCTATATGATGGATAAGAGGCAGTATGCTTTACTGTGCTCACAACTTTTCAGTAAATTTGAAATTACTTCAAAATCAAAAATTAAAATTAAAACAATCTCACTACAAAGGACTTTTTCAGCAGAATGATCTTTAGAAACTTATTGTAACTACATCAGATTTTCCAGCAATGTTTATGCATTGCTGTTTCTGCAGTTTGCTTCAACTTGCTAAATTATTGGTTAAGCATTGCCATGTAATTGTGCCATTATCGATATGTAATGTGACATACCATCTGGGTAACCTCAGCATTTTGGTTGCTAGTTGTAGCACGAACAATATTTTGCTTATATTTTGAATAATTGTGTAGGACAATGTTCCCCCAAATGGGGCCAAGAGTGATAACTGAAGAAAAAATAAAACTCTATTATCCTCCGTAATGTGGTTGAACATCTAGTGGGGAATACTAACATACAAACAAATATGTTTAATATGATTTGTGAAAACTTAAGAAAGAATTATATAGAATATAGTTCTGAGGACACAAGAGAGGTGTCTAACCTAATTGAATAGGTTGGAAAGAGGCAGGTTAGGACAGATAAGGTATAAGAAGGAAAAGCTTTACGACTGAGCAGCTAACACTTTCATTTTCACTCCTGGTAGGACTGAGTAAATGTTACATTGGCCAAACCAGATATTTCATATGAATCTGTTTATGGATGGCCTTAAAAAAAGAGTGTGTGAGACAATATATCAGGATAACATAGATGGTCAAAAATTAATTCATTGTGTTAAATACAAAAAGCTTGTTTTTGATATATACATGAGCATTCTGCATAGTAATTTCTAATTTCTATATTATTTACAAGGATAAATTGAATCTAATTTGCTTATATTTCTTTTGCCTCAATAAATGCAAAGAATTAATCTCTGAGTTAAAAGCATCCAAGAAGCGATCATGCGGCAAGGACAATGGGATCATGAGTGTCCATATATTTTTCTTGTTAAATAAATGGAAACATCAGAGATAGCCACAATTCACAGTGAAGGTCTGTCAAAGCAGGGCTAATTCTTCAGGTCAAAATACATGGGTCTCAGGGACAATTATCTATCACATTCATCATTTTTCCTACTCTCCAAACACAGGCCTGTAAAGTATAACAAATGTCCCGTGAGTCAGGTCTTAATCACCATCTTTTAAGCTTTAAAAGTTCTTGTTTTGTGCTGCCTTTTTTTTAGATGCACACCAAGAAGAATAAAGTAGAAGGACATGCAAAATGGAAAATCCATGACTGCCTTGACAATTTTTGCCTTCAGAAAAGATGCTTGTCTTCAGCTTAGAGGTTTTCATTTATTAATGACAATATATCTTAGTGGCAAATTCTAGTGATTTCTAAAAATATAACAAGAACCTAAAGTGGTTTGTTTTAGACTACATACACACTTTTAATTTCATAAGAGAAACCCATTCTTGAAAGACTGTGTAATTATATTCTCTTTCACATACTGTCTATATCTCAGTTCAATAAAACTTGCCAAATGGTAAATAAATTAGTGCTCTTGCAAATCAAATGCATTTAAGCCACCACAGAGAAAACAAATGCAGGATTATATTGTTTTGTTTTTACTTAGTGTTTTGCCTGTCATCATAGCAAATTTAATCTGCATTATTAGTAACTGTCAACAGCGTACTTTTAACATAAGGCAAATACAGCAGGTGGTTTAGAAAATGGCTGACAGCAAAAATGCAAAACAAATGATTGCTAGGAAATGCTCATCTATTTTTGCATAAATTTAAGATAAAACACATGCGAACCTCCCACTGAAGGTTAACACTGGAGAGAAAAGAAAATAAATTAATAACCAACTTTTGTTATTAGATCATTTGTCTAAAAGCTAAAGTGCTAAATATTTTATGAGGTACTAATTGTTTTGATTCAAGAAGTCTGAGTTACTTACTTATATTTATAATATAGAAGAAAATAAAATTTGGAGTGTATAACCATTCTTTATGCTAACAAATTTAAAAGTTGTTGCTTTGGTTGTTAACACATATTTGACTATTTTAAAAAATAGCACCAATTCGAACTAAAAAGAAATGATGAAAAATACAAACAGGAAATGCATATGAGATTGTTTTTATTCTCATATAATTTTTATTGAGCTTCCCTGGTGGCTCAGATAGAAAAGAATCTGCCTGCAATGTGGGAGATATCCTGGTTCTATCCCTGGGTTGGGAAGATCCTCTGGAGAAGGGAATGGCTTCCTACTCCAGTATTCTTGCCTGGAGAATTTCATGGCTGGGGTGACCGGCAGGCTACAGTCCAAGAGACCTCAAAGAGTTGGACATGATTGAGCAACTAACACTTTTGAGTCAATTTATGATTACCTTTCTGATTTGGATGGGAACCAGGTAAGGCATGTTATCCAAGCTACCCTAGACCTGTTAAGATCATGACATGTGATTATTTGGAAGTAAATGACAATGTAAAAGAGAAATAACTTTATGGCTCTCCACCCACTGTTTTCTCATCTGTAGGGTGGGGGAAGCACCAGGAGATGTCTTCTGAGTTTGCTATAGGTTTATAGATATCACAGAAACCATCATTTGAATCCATGCTGCCAGATATCTAACAGGTACTTAGATGACAGAAGCGATTTCATTGCTAAAAAGAATGTCACTCTGTAAAACCTTTTATTCACTTACCAAACTAGATACAGGAATATCAAAGGGGCTTTTGTTATTTCAGTCTTCTGAAAAATTAAAAGGTAAGATAAAACATTTGAGATCAGGGACTTTGCAATGATTAACTTAAATGTTTTTTAGTTTGAGTAGGGACAAGTACAGAGAAGGCAATGACACCCCACTCCAGTACTCTTGCCTGGAAAATCCCATGGACAGAGGAGCCTGGTAGGCTGCAGTCCATGGGGTCGCTAGGAGTCAGACACGACTGAGCGACTTCACTTTGACTTTTCACTTTCATGCATTGGATAAGGAAATGGCAACCCACTCCAGTGTTCTTGCCTGGAGAATCTCAGGGATGGGGGAGCCTGGTAGTCTGCAGTCTATGGGGTTGCACAGAGTTGGACACGACTGAAGCGACTTAGCAGCAGGGACAAGTATGTGAAAATTCAAGTTAAATGCATATAAATCATCAGTTAAAGTTTAGATACCCACAGGATACAGACCTAAGTATGGAGAACTCCTTGAGAGAGGACAGCTGGTTACGAAAAACAGAATTTCTCCAGCTGCAAAGAATTTTATGTTGAATGGATACTTCTCAGTTTTATGCAAAGTATATAAAATCATTTCAATCAAAACAAAAACATTGGCATTAACCAAGGTATGGTTTCTTTGAAAAAAGTCTATGAAAATTGTCTTTTCTAAATATGGTGGAACTTAAAATGAGATCTGATTTGATCCAATGGCAACTGATACTGATTCAAAGAGCATATCTACAGGGGTCTTTCGACAATATTAGCGCAAGGATAAAAGATGTATAAAATGTACTTCAGGATATTTGTATTCCGTCTTTAATCCTCCCTGCTCATTTATCCCCTGTGTAAAATGGCATCTTCTTCCTCCAGTCTCTCTACTCTCTTACAAAACTTCTGTCACCAATTATTAATATTAAACCTTTAATTTCACTAAAGATTCCAAATATTCATTCTATTTCTCTATTGGCAATTAACTTTCATATATTTTACTATATTTTATTTATATATATGTTTAAATACTCATTGTATATTTTATTCATTTTATATATAATTATATATAATTTTGAATTATATTTTATTCCTTTGTTCTAAGAATTGTCATTTTCATCTTTATTAAAATCCACCTTAAATTAAGAATATAACACTTTAAAACAAGCCTTACATCAAGTTAATTCCATTTATATCACTTCTATCTTTGTAGTATTGTTATCATATTTTATTTTTGTTTATAATATTAACTCCATGATGCATTGCTATTATTTTTTGTTCTAAGTAGTAAACTGATTTCAATGAATTAAAAAAATGAGTATTTTGTGATTATTCAAGTTTACCATTTCCAGCGTTCTTCATTCTTTCTTATAGACCAACTTTTACCTGGTATCATAACCTTCAGAGGGACTGAAATCAGTATCTATGGCTATGATTATATACTAATTTTTGTATTTCGAAGCTCTAGTTTTGAAAAAATACTACCAGCTTTAATTTTTCTGAAATATCATTATTTGCTTGAGATACATAGTTTTGATGGATACTTGATATGCCTAAGAGTATTTTTCTTTGTGTTTATTTTTTTGGAGTTTGTTGAGCTTCCTAGACATAGGGACTACTTTGTAAGTAAATTTCGAAAAGTTTTTGACATAACAATTATATTTAGTTTTAATGATTTTTACTGATTTCTCTTTGAGTTAACCTGTCTTTTCCTCTCTTGTGTTTATTCCACACAAGGCATATTTTCTTTTCAATTATTGGTTAATGTTTTGTTTTAGGATGTCCATTTGTTTCTTTTTTAGTGCTCTTATCTCTCTTGAAATTATCCTTCACTCAATATGTTTCTGACAGCTCAGTTGGTAAAGAATCTGCCTGCAATGCAGGAGACCCTGGTTCGATTCCTGGGTTGGGAAGATCCCCTGGAGAAGGGATACGCTACTCACTCCAGTATTCTTGGGCTTCTCTTGTGGCTCAGCTGGTAAAGAATCCGCCTGCAATGTGGGAGACCTGGGCTGAATCCCTGGGTTGGGAAGATCCCCTGGAGAAGGGAAGGGCTACCCAGTCCAGTGTTCTGGCCTGGAGGATTCCATGGACTCCATAGTCTATTGGGTCACAAAGAGGCAGACACGACTGAGCCACTTTCACTTTCAACATGTTTATTACTTCCTGCAGATTCTCTAACATATTTACTGTAGCTCTCTCTCCATGTTGTTCTGCTAATTTCAACATCCAGTGTCTACTAACTGAGTTTTCTCTTGACTCTACCTCATATGTTTTGTTTCTTTGCATGTCTAGGAGGTTTTTAATTTTATAATGGACATGGTGAATGATATGTTGTAGAGATCCTGTATTTTGTTATCTTTCTCTGAAGAGCTTTGTGCTTTGTCCTAGCAAATAGATAAATTACTGGAGTATCACCTTGAACTTTTAGATGGTTACTTTTAGGCTTTTGTTTTTTTCTAAACCATGTTTCTGGACTTAATATTTACTTCTAAGGCTTGATCTTTATTTATTTTAATTTACAAATGCTTTCAATAGACATTTTTCAACTTTTGTTTAGAACTGTATTTGGCAAAAGTGTTAGTCCATGATTAATTACTCCATCATTACTGGTAGCTAGAAAATCAGTGCCTTGAATTTAAGAAATTGGAGGTCATAGTTTATGTGTCAAGAGTGTTTTCTGAATGCAGGAAGAATAGCCTTGTAGCACTCAACTGAAAAGCAGCTTTTAACTAAGTAAACACATTTAGCACTAAAAAAAATTCTGTGAAGAAGTTTGAGTGTGAATGGATACGGACATGAGTAGAATTTGAAGGATGAAAGAAGGTCTGTTGTTTGTTTACTAGTAAGATTAATACTCAAAAATATTATTTCCTTTATAGATTATAAAAGTAGAGCATTTTTTTAATAAGATGTTCAAAAAAAGCTATAAGACAGTACATTTCCCTCTATCACCGCATCACCAACAAAATTATCGGTGACTCTTTATAAGGTCTTTCCCAATATTTGTGCAAATGTACTTTCATAACAATGGGATTATAACACAAGCGTTCTTGTGTGCATGGGTGCTCTATTGCTTCAGTCATGTCCAGTTCTTTGCAATCCCATGGACTGAAGCCCACAAGGCTCCTCTGTCCATGGGATTTCCCAGGCAAGAATACTGGAGTGGGTTGCCATTTCCTTAAGTGAAATCTTTCCAACCCAGGGATGGAGCCCCCACCTCTCTTGCATCTCCTGCACCAGCAGGAGGATTGTTTACTACTGAGCCACATACGAACCCCATAAGAATTCTTAACATGGGCTAAATAACTCCCTGGATAAATGTCTATAAATGAGCTTTCTGGAGAAACAGTCATCCTTTGAATGTCACAGAAATTTGTGTTTATTTACAAATTGCATTTTTCTGTATCAAATATAGTCCCATTAGTTTCTCCAAATGGTACGTTAGGGAAACATATTTAGATGTTGATTTAAAATGATATAGTGTTTTACTTTCTAGGAAATGAAGTCTAAGAAAAGTAATCAGAAATGTAACCAAAAATACATATGCAAGGTTCTTCACTGACATTGTTTAAAATGGCAAGATATTAGATAAATGTCAAAAGTATTTGACTTCTGTATAAGAAATGCTATATATTAATTGTATGCATGTTTTAAAGATAATATAGACTGTATTTATTGATATGGGAAATACATTTTCACAATTCAATATATTCTCACTTGAAAACAGCAGTTTTGAAATAGACTATATTATATAGAGATATCAATTATACAGATATATATTGACATAGATCTACATCAGCATGTATCTTGGATGGTAGAATTTGGAGCTTACAATATATTCTTATTTTCTGGTTTTATTTTTCTTAAAGTAAATATGGATATTCATGACAAAATTTGAAGAGAGAATGACTACATTTTCTGGGGATTCTACTCACTCCTTGCTAGGAGCACAATGAATAGGATGAAGCTGCTGGAAGTGTCAATCATCCTGAAGCAGCCTAAGTCAGCTTGTGGGGATACCTTACTGCTAATGCTCTTCTATGTTACTTTGCCATTGTTTATTAGACTTGTCAATCTTCCCATCTTCAATTTTGTGGCCATTTCTACAGATCCAGATCTTAAGTTTATCACTATGGAAATTTCATTCATTTCCCTATACATTGAATGTGCCATCATTCATATTTATACATGTGGGAAAATCATCTTGGTTGAAAGCCTCATTTTTAAATGATTCTTTTTTTATGACATCTCTTTGTGAAAATCTAACTGATCAGATCAAAATGACCATAAAAATACATTGCTGAAAAATCCAAATAACTTTCCTGATGGAAATGTTTATTACAGGTTGATGTATAGATATTTCTAATTTAGCAGTGACTTATAATATCTAAGTGATAAAAAGCTTTATTTGAGGAATGAAAATCAACAATAGGCATGCCACTTTTGTTCTAATTTAAGCCTCTCATATCCTTCTCTGAAGAGTTTTAA
Source organism: Budorcas taxicolor (assembly GCF_023091745.1). NCBI lineage: Eukaryota > Metazoa > Chordata > Mammalia > Artiodactyla > Bovidae > Budorcas > Budorcas taxicolor. Next base: position 27,262,831 of record NC_068931.1, read on the forward strand.
TTATGATGCTCAGATACTGCAACTTTCACATCATTTGATTTCCTAATAAGCTTGGAGTTACTTCTAAACTGTTTCCTTATAACGTAAACTATTTATATTACTTCTAGAGGTTGTGGCTGAACCAGGCACTGTAGGAAAACAGACACCATTCCATGTGTTTAAAAAGACAAGTATGACTATCCAGTGTTTAAAGCCAGGGATTTCTTTGTGCTTCCTTGTACTGATATTGGAGAAGGGAATGACAACCCACTCCAGTATTCTTGCCTGGAGAACCCCATGGCAGAGGAGTCTGGTGGGCTACAGTCTATGAGGTTGCAAAGAGTTGGACACAAGTGAATGACTAACACTTGTGTATTGATATATAGTGAGCTTTAGATCCTTACTTCTAGGGTCTTGCCCTTGGCTTACTGCCCTGGTCCCTGAAAATTTTTAATACTTCCTAGACAAGGGACCTTGCATTTTTATTTTGAAGTAGACCCTGCAAATTATATAGCCAATTCTCCTTTCGTCATTGTCTTACCATTGTAAAAACTCTCTTTGAGAGAATTTGCTGGCCATATGTTGGTTAAGACTTCACCTTTCAATGGCAGGGGTGTGAGTTCAGTCCCTGGTTGGGTTAAGTTCCCAAATGCCTTGTGGCCAAAAAACCAAACATAAAACAGAAACCATATTGTAATACTTTCAATAAAGACTTTAAAAAATCCTAAAAAATACTGCTTGATTTTTTAATTCTGTGGGCATTTTGAAGTCTTCTCTCTTTTTTTGACTCATGTAGCATTTAATACCATTGATCATTTAGTCTTTGAAAAGCTTTTGTATCTCCCTTCACCCTGCTTTCTTTTTTCTCTTACATCTCAGTTTACTCAGTCTCCCTACCAAGCTCGGGACCTTTTGTGACTGTACAAGCTGCATGTCCGTGAAGCTGGTCCACAGTGCAAAATGCATGAAGTGCAAAAGAACAAATTTATGATTGATGCTTGTGTTTTACAGTTGTTTTTTTTTTTCTTTAATTGAGAGGGAGAAAGAGCAATATGTAAAGGAGATATATCTATGGAGAAACAGATTTTTTTTAGGTAGAAATAAACAAGTTTATTTGTATTAAAAAGTGAATAGAGTCTAAAATCACAAGTGAGAGAATGGTAACAGAGTATGCAAAGTAGGTATCATCCCCATATTGCAGTGTTTCTCAAAATGTGGACCATGTACTTCCTGCATTGAAAATCCTTAGAGATCATTTTTTAAAAATTCAGAATCCTATGCCTCAACCTGGGCTTCCATAGTGGCTCAAGTGGTAAAGAATCTGCAATACAGGAGAGCCAGGTTTGAGCCTTGGGTTGGGAAGATCCCCCCAAGAAGGGAATGGCAGCCCATTCCAGTATTCTTACCGGAGAATCCCATGGATAGAGGAGCCTGGTGAGCTGTAGTTCATGGGGCTGCACAAGTCAGACATGACTGAGCAACTAACACACACACACTTCATCCTACCCTTCAAACAAAGAATCTATGAAAATAGGATTGAAAATAAGCAGTTTAACTAGTTCTTCACATTGTTTTTATGAACTATTGCTTCACAAAAGATGACAGTATGCATTAACCTTGGCAAAACACTGGAATAATCTGGAGCACTTTTAAAACTGTACTGAGGTCTGTGTCCACTCTAGGAGGTTTTTAATTAGTCTAGAGTGAAACATGGGCATTGAGAATTTTTTGTTACCCGTTGGTTCAAATCCACTACCTAAGAGTTTCTGAGCAGAGTTCAATAAGCTTCTCCAGAACTATCAAGAGGGATAGGTGAGAAAATGAGAAAGGATGATGGGGGAGATGAAGTTGAGAAGAAACAGAATTGGAAAGAGTGCTCACAAAGTGGTTTTGCTTTAAAACTTCTAAAATGTATACCAGCAATTCATTACAATGGACTCGTAGATCAGGAGTATTTCTGGGAGTTTTATCAGAATCATTGCTTCAGATGGATGGAGGAGGAGGGGGTTAACTTCTTGTGAAAAGCATTCAAATTTTAAAACACAATGAGCTGTCAGATTATTTAAAAATCCTCAACACTTATTTTTATGATTTTTGATTTGACTGAGACTTTTCTTTTAATTAAAATAACCTATTAAGTGAAATCAACTAATTTCTAAATCAATTTGAGTTATGACAATCAAATTGGTACCATACCTAGAAAAATGTCATAGAAATATGGTAATCAGATTGATAACCTACTTAACAATATGTCATACAAATGTTTCTTTGCTCAATACATAATTCTAAATTAAACAGATTTATATTAGCTGTAACAATAGATTTGCCAATCTGTCATGGCATAATGTACATAGCTCCAAATGTTCAACAAAATTGATACAATTCAACAGTGTGGGAAAGGAAAAGTTGGATGTTTTCCCCCCATTTTCTTGTAGATATGGCTCTAATAGTAGTAGACCCAAACATAAGGTGAAGTATGTGATTGGGAATGGGTTGTTTTAGCATTAAAATTACATTAAGGAAGTGCTCAACAAATCAACTGAATGAATATTTCCACCTGACCTGTGCATCATGCATCCATGAAAGGATGCAGATTTTTCTTGGTCTCATCTTCTCACATACCTCATTTCACTTCTTCATTATTTTGTGACTCTTGATATTGACAGCTGTTTAATGAAAAGATAAATTCTATTTTATTGTAAAGCTGTGCTATTCCATTATTGCTCTTAATTCTTTCTTTTTAAATTTATTTTGGTATTTTCCAGAACAATATATATTGGAAATGGTTGGAGGATTAACAACTCTGATTCTGTATCATGAGGAGTTATCCCCTGAAGCCTAGTCCAGAGCGATGACTGGCCATGCTGTGACGTTTTCAGGAATACACAGGAGCACAAGAGTGAAGAGAAATATACAATATACCATCTGATCTAATCCAAAAATATATGTGTGAAATTTAGAAAAATGTAGCACAGATGACTCAGACTTATCATCTCAGCATTTTTCTACTAGACCAAGTTTTCTGGATTTAGAGGTATCTCCTTCACCCTCCCATAGAACTTTCCCTATCAGACACATATTACACAATCAATGACTTCCAAGAAATATTAAATAGAAACAGACATTTGGAACAGAAGTACAGCATGTTTGGACTATCTTTCTCATTGCTGTCAGCTTCCTAGCTGATATTATTGAACATGGATAGACTCTGATATATTCTACACTGTAGCTTCAAGTCAAGTAACAGATGGTACAATTTAATAAATGTGAAGAAGTCACAGTCAGGAAATATGAGATTGTTTCTCTTTTAATATATTAAGTAGGCTGAACATGTAAGACAGTGCTCTTCAATCAGTTGTTCATTTCTTCTAGCAAATGACTTTATCTGCTAAGTTTACCATTTAATAAAATGGAACTAAACTTATTTATATATTATAATTATATATTCAGTTCAGTCACTCAGTCATGTCCGACTCTTTGCGACCCCATGAATCGCAGCATGCCAGGCCTCCCTGTCCATCACCAACTCCCAGAGTTCACTCAGACTCACATCCATCGAGTCAGTGATGCCATCCAGCCGTCTCAACCTCTGTCGTCCCCTTCTCCTCCTGCCCCCAATCCCTCCCAGCATCAGAGTCTTTTCCAATGAGTCAACTCTTCGCATGAGGTGGCCAAAGTACTGGAGTTTCAGCTTTAGCATCATTCCTTCCAAAGAAATCCCAGGGTTGATCTCCTTCAGAATGGACTGGTTGGATCTCCTGGCAGTCCAAGGGACTCTCAAGAGTCTTCTCCAACACCACACTTCAAAAGCATCAATTCTTTGGTGCTCAGCCTTCTTCACAGTCCAGCTCTCACATCCATACATGACCACAGGAAAAACCATAGCCTTGACTAGACGGACCTTAGTCGGCAAAGTAATGTCTCTGCTTTTGAATATGCTCTCTATGTTGGTCATAACTTTTCTTCCAAGGAGTAAGTGTCTTTTAATTTCTTGGCTGCAGTCACCAACTGCAGTGATTTTGGAGCCCCCCAAAATAAAGTCTGACACTGTTTCCACTCTTTCCCCATCTATTTCCCATGAAGTGATGGGACCGGATGCCATGATCTTCTTTTTCTGAATGTTGAGCTTTAAGCCAACTTTTTCACTCTCCTCTTTCACTTTCATCAAGAGGCTTTTTAGCTCCTCTTCACTTTCTGCCATAAGGGTGGTGTCATCTGCATATCTGAGGTTATTGAGATTTCTCCTGGCAATCTTGATTCCAGCTTGTGCTTCTTCCAGTCGAGCGTTTCTCATGATGTACTCTGCATAGAAGTTAAATAAGCAGGGTGACAATATACAGCCTTGACGTACTCCTTTTCCTATTTGGAACCAGTCTGTTCTTCCATGTCCAGTTCTAACTGTTGCTTCCTGATCTGCATACAGATATCTCAAGAGGCAGGTCAGGTGGTCTGGTATTCCCATCTCTCTCAGAATTTTCCACAGTTTCTTGTGATCCACACAGTCAAAGGCTTTGGCATAGTCAATAAAGCAAAAATAGATGTTTTTCTGGAACTCTCTTCGTTTTTCCATCATCCAGCAGATGTTGGCAATTATTTATGTATAACTTGTTTATATATGTTTTCCAAAAGTATAATGCTAATAGTTTGACTTTTAAGTATAAAATACATAACAAACATTTGTCAGTATTAATCATGTAATTGTTCTTTAAAAATTTTCTGTTAGAGCTGATGATTCCATCAGTTTCAGCAGAGATTTGAATTTGTATGTTGACACTGTTTGTAGAAGACACTTCCAGTGAACTTTAATGATTTGGGAGTAAAATCAAGGATTTGTTTCCAGTTGTGACTAGACAGAGTTCCTATTAGCCAAGAAGCTGTGTGTTCACCATTTTTAATACTACAGAAGCTATGCTGCAGCTTGAGGAAACAATCTGCTTTACTAGGTCTGGCTAGGACCCCAAATCGAAATGGTTTAGTCACTAAGTTGTATCTGATTCTTACAACCACATGATTGTAGACTGCCAGGCTCCTCTGTCCATGGGATTTCCCAGGCAAGAACACTGGAGTGGGTTGCCATTTCCTTCTCCAGGGGATCTTCCTGACCCAGGCATCGAATCTACATCTCCTGCATTGCACGCAGTATCCTGCCTTACAGGTGAATTATTTACCTATTGAGCCATCAGGGGATCCACTGGAAACTCAGGCTGAGCCTTAAAGAAAAGTAGGTGTTAGGGAGTGAGGAAGCATCTCAGGTTTTTATTAACATATAGTGTAAGAGTATAAATTTTTAGTGAACTTTATATTGGCTTCTACTTCTGATAATGAAGAAAAAGAAATGTAGGCCAGAGCTCCTCCTGAGATCACACAGAACATCTGAACAATATATTAGAAAAAAATCTGTTTGAAGGAACAAGGGAGCTAAAAGATAATAAAGAATTGCAAATTTGAGGTCCTGAAGAACAAAGAAATCCAAATAAATGAGCCCTACCTTTGAGATGTGTCTCCCCCACATACTTTTGCTAGTTCTGGAAGAATCGGCTAAGACACTAGAATCTGAATCATAAGTCTGAAACTTCAGTAGTCAGGGGGACAAAATGTGGAGTCCAGGCATCATAAGGAGATTCCTGGCAAACTTACTGTGTTTAGGATTGATTTACTCAAGTGTTGGAGGTTTAGGAATAAAAATGAAATGGAAATTAAATCATTACAATTACTTATATTGGAATAAGTTAATCTCAGAAATCTAAGGGAAATGGATACCTGGAAAAAATAAAATTATATGTCATTTTAAGATTCAAATTATTCCTATAAACCACTTTTTGAATATGGTGTCCACTACACAATAGAAAATAATAACCTGATAAAATCTAAATATCAGAACTAAACCATAAGGCTCCTAGCAAGAAAAAAAAAATAGGGTAAATCTTCTTAACTTTAGATTTGCCAGTGAATTTTTAGGTAGGATATCAAAAGCATGAGTAATTTTAAAAAATTAATAAGTAGGTTTCATCAAAATTAAAACAAATGGAAGCATCAAGGGACATTGTTAGGAAAGTAAAGTAAAAAGACAACTTGGAGAATTGGAAAAAATATAAGAAAATCACAATCTGCTAAGAATCTAATATCCAAATATATAAAGAACTCTTGTAACTCAATGACAATAAAACAAACAAAAATGGTTTTAATGGGCAAATTATTTGAATGGACTTTTCTCCAAAAAGATGTATGAATGGCCAGTAAACATGTAAAATAATTGTGAAACAAAGAATTACCATATGGCTCAGCAATGTCATGCCTAAGTATATACCCAAGTTTGAAAATGGAACATTAAATAGATACTTGTATGTCAGTGTTCACTGAAGCATTATTCACAATAGCCAAAAGGTAAAAAAGTGGATTCGCTCAGTTGTGTCCGACTCTTTGCAACCCCATGAACTGTTTAGCAAGCTCCTTCCAGGCAAGAGTACTAGAGTGGATTGCCATTTCCTTCTCCAGGGGATCTTCCCGACCCAGGGATCGAACCCAGGCAGGCAGACATTTTACCTTCCGAGCCACCAGGGAAAGATAAAAAACATTGTATTAAATACAGATTTGACATCTGCAGACATTATTAACATTTGCAGAATCACATTAGTCAAGTGTCTTCACTGAAGTTGATGTAGAGTTTGTTCTTTGAAATTTCTTCTGAAATTTAAGCCTTATATTAACTTTATTACTGATTTTTGTTATCAATAAACCACTACATAAAAACTTAAAGGTATAAAGTCACTTAATTTATGTACTTAATCTTTATATTTAACATAATTTTAAAATATAAATTATATATGTAGCATGCAATTTACTGAATAAAATGACACATAAAATTATAGAAAATTTAGTTATAAGAATTTATGTTGATAAAATTTTTATATTTGTCACATACTCAAGGAGACGTTAGCAAATCTTATTTCCAATATTTACATCTGAAGATGTACTTTTAAAATCAAATCTTTGTATTTTTTCAAAAATTTACCAAAATAAACCCCAAACCCACAATATTATTCTTATATTAGACTTTAAAAACTGTCATCTTTCATCTCGTGAAAATTTCCCAGAATTGTAAAGCATATTATGCTGTGTAAAGTTGTCTTTAATGAAGTTATTCTTATGATTTTCTTTCCTTCATAAAAATGACCTGCATTTTAATACTATTCAGTACAAAGGCAATATGATAATACTTACTAAAAAAATTTTTAAGACTCTGCTTTACATAGGTTTATGGATATGTTAGAAGTAAACCTTAATACAATTTAAATTGTTTCAAAACATATTTTGAATTCAACTGTTGTCCACCAATCTGACAAATATAGATTAAAACATTTGGATATATTGGAATGATAAAATTGAATTAGTCTTAGTAATGTCATGTGATCAAATTTAGAAAAAAAGAAATAAAGACCAAATGTTCCAGACATATGTTTATATTAATGATTGGCAGATATATCTGAGAAACTCATAAAGTTAGATACAGTAAAACAGAACTACTGATTACTTCCTTTGTGTCTGTTTACATTCTTATCAAATAATAAAAATGCATCTTAAAAAATGTTTCACTTGTGTGAACAGTTAGAGGACGAGATGGTTGGGTAGCATCACCCACTAGATGGATATGAGTTTAAGCAAGCTCTGAGAATTGGTGATGCACAGGGAAGCCTGGTGTGCTGCAGTCCATGGGGTTGCAAAGAGCCTGACATGACTGAGCGACTGAACTGAAATGAACTGTACGAATATTACTACTATTTTTTTTTATGTTTGTTTTATGTTGGCAAAAATTTCACACACAGATAAGTACCTATGATTTTAGATCATATTTACATGTTCTCTTTAAGGTTATTGGTTATTCACAAATTAAAATAAGCTAAGGTTGTAGGTTTGACAGTTTATTTTTAAATATTTGATATGATTTTTGGTATTTCATTATTATTAAGGGTCTATTCAAAAGCAGACATGAGATTTTTCTTTGGAAACTTGTCTTTCAGGAGCACAGGTATCGTTTAATATAGCTGTTTCTTAAAGTCATGAACAGTCAGCTATGGAAAATAATCTGCTTTACATAACTGTGATTTTCAAAATAATAGTCAATTCTCTCTGGAAAATAATTTGGCTTTGATTGTAAATTTTAGTTAATTTAAAAAGTACTTTGGCCCTTCCCTAGTAGGCCAGCCCACTGCAGGGGGCATGGGCTTGGTACATGATCAGGGAATTAAGATTCCGCATGCTGCTTAGCAAATAGGTAAATAAATGAAAATTAAAATAATAAACCTATTGGGCCAAGATATTTTAAAAACTGTTAAAAATACTTTTTGTTAGATGCAAATTTTTCTTTTTTTACTTCACTATTTTTAAAAATGTCAAAAGAAGAATTTTGTATATAGGTAGTTTAAAACATTATTAGCACAGAAAACTGATGGAATTATGTATACTATTTTGGAAGACTTTTTTTTTCTTGATGATTTGTATCTTTCCTATTTGATCTTATTCTAAATATCCAACACATCAATGGTCCACTTAGTGATCACTAAATCAGAATGCCAAAAAAGCCCAAGGCTATATTAGAAGTTGGAACCACCTCAGATATTCATAGTTGTTTGCATTGATCTCTTAACAGCAACAACAGTGTGCCTTAATTTAGATATTTTTATAGTTTCTCATTATAAATGATCACCTATTCAATATTAGTGAAATATTATATTAAATATTGATGGAAATAAGTATACATGTCAAATGCACATTTAAATGTGTATATTTTATTTAAAGGGCTTCCCCTGTGGCTCAGCTGGTGAAGAATCCACCTGCAATGTGGGAGACTTGGGTTCAATCCCTGGGTTGGGAAGATCCCCTGGAGAAGGGAAAGCCTACTCGGAATTATCTGGCCTGGAGAATTCCATGGACTATACAGTCCATGGTGTCGCAAAGAGGAGGACATGACTGAGCGACTTCACTTTCACTTTTCATTTTATTTAAAAGTTTATATTTAAACTCCTATGTTCATAAGTATAACACAGTCAGCTAATTTAGCCACATATTCACATATATAAGTATGCCATTTGGAGACTTTTATCACTTTTAGTTAAAAAATTGAAATATCTTTATTAACACTGGAAAATAACCAAGGTAGGAAGAACAGAAAGTCATGATCCTAGAATCTGGGAAGTCACTGTTATCATTTTGATATAGTTACTTCCAGAATTCTACTGGGTACTCTACTTCACATTAGATCAAATTATATTTCACCTTTTAAAAAGTTTTTGTTTATTAACCTGCTTTCAGAATTATTAAAAATTCAATAATATTCTATAATTTAAAAATTATACTACTATTTTAGATATTTTGTGACAAAAATATTACTCTAGTGGATATTTGTTGTGCTGAAATTGTGTAAATGTTTTGGATGGTTTCTCTTAAAATTTGAGATATAAGAATACAATATCAATTATTGTGTATATTTTGTGGTTTTTAAGTTTCCAGGCTGATTTCCCAAAAGGGGCAATGATTTACTCTTATTTAAGTGTGTATCATTTTTGTGCCAGACATTTTTATATCATCTTAACTATTTTTAAGTGTAAGTCCAGCGGTATTAAATATATTCACAACTACCATCCACAAGAACACAAACCATGGTGTTTGCAACTACCATCCCTACCCATTTTCAGGACTCTCTTCATCTTGTAAAACTGAAAGTCTATACTCAAAATAAAACTCCCCATTTCTCTCTGCCACAGCTACTGGCAGATACCATTCTTCCATCTATCAGTGACTTTGACTACTTAAGCATTAATAATTTATTAAATGGAATCATAGTGTCTTTTTAATACAAACTAATTTTCACTTAGCATAATGTTCTCCAGGCTCATTTATGTTGTAACATATTTAGGAATTTCTTTCCTTTTTGAAACTCAAACTTTCCATTAAATGTATACACCACATATTGCCTATCCAATCATTCATCAGGCAACAGTTAGGTTGCTTCCAAGTGTCCATTGATGGATGTCAATGTGCTTCCAAATAGTTAGGTTATAGCTATCATGATCTATGCTCCTACAAACATGAGTATACAAATTTCTCTTCCAGATCTTCCTCTCAGTTATCTTGGATATATTTTCAGAAGTGGATTCCTGGATTATATGGTAATTTTACTTTATTTTAGGAGCCATCATGCTGTTTTCCACAGTGACCACATAATTTTATATTACCACCAATAGTGTGCAGGATTCCAATTACTCCACAGTCTCTCCAACTCTTGTTATTTTAAGATTTTTGATAGCAGCCATTCTACTAGGTAAGAAGTGATATCCCACTGCAGTTTTGATTTGTATTTCTCTACTGATAATAATGTTAAGCATCTTTTCATTTATTAGCCATTTTTATCGATATATCTTCTTTGAAGCTATAAAAAATTTAATGCTACAAAAAAACCGAAGACATCTCTTTCTACCTTATATTTATAGGTTATTATTTAAATAAGGCCATTGTTTTTTTAAGTTGTCTGTATTTTAATATAGTCATTTATTTCTGAATTAATTATGCAAAATAATCTGGATATGAAACAGCTCTGCATGAACATCATGAATTAACTTTTCATCTTCCTTCAGAGAATCAGTTAGAATAGGAAGCTGTTGAAAACTAAATCTAAGACAGTTAGCATGTTTTAGTTTTTCTTAGAGGAATCTTTCACACTTTAGAGTTTGAAAAGTCCAATTGTAGTTTTATGTGGATCTTTAGATATTCTTAACTTACATTTTAAAAATATGAAGACAATTAGCCCTCATAGAAAAATTTCCTTGTCTCTTGCATTCACAAATTCACTCTCTGTCTCCAAATCTTTTGCATGTGTTGGTCTTAATATTTATAAACTCATTAAGTTAAAGTAACTTACCCACTTGTATTTTATGAAACATTTAATTCAAAACAATAAACAGCTTGAATTTAAGCATCACCAAACAAACTTTCCTTCTGGACTACTGTCTGTGAATTTAAATGTGAATATTTAAATTCCCTAATATTTTCACAAAGGGTCTTTTTTTTCTTTTTATTTCTTTCTGACAACCCCTATATCCCACATATAGCTATATCAGAATATCAAAAGAAAGAGTGAGACAAAGGAAAGAAGGAAGAACTGAAGAGACAGAGGGAGGGATGGAAGGAGGGAAGGAGGAAGGGAGAAAAAAAAGAAACTGCACTGCAGTGAGGACTGAATAAAGGTGAGAACAGACTTTTTGTTGTTCAGTTCGGACAAAAATAGCTTATGGTACAATGTAGCTTTAATGTAACAGGAACTTTTATATTCATCACTGAATACAATGAATGCTTTTGAGAAGCACTCAAACATGTACATCTATAAAATGTTGTCTCTCATGAATTTGAGAAAAAAAAATCACTTTATAAATGACAGAATGATGAAGCTAAGTGAGGTCAAGTGCTTTGGCCAACGTTTCCCAGCCAGCGAGTGGCAAGGCTTGGGACCTCAACATTCTGCCTACAGCCTTGGACTTCCACACTGTAACCTGCCACATTGCACAAGTCAAGAGGAGTATCAGAGCCTGACATAGCTCTTATGACCCATCCTGCTTGCTAATCTTTTAGTCATTCCTTTGATACTGTTGTACACGTGTACTCTCCCTGCTTTTATCTAATTGTAATCAAGACCTCTTCAGATTTTATTCAGGAGCTGATTAGAATAATAGATCAACAAAGGGATTTACTCTCTTGGATTTTATAGACGGTAACCTTTCATGGTTTTCTAATAAAAATTAAAGTAGTTGTGTTATTTAATTATGAAATATGTAACCTCATTTCAGCTTTCCTATCAGGCAAGTATTGAAGCTGACACTTCAATTGAGTTTACCCAAGAGTTCATAAGCTTGGAGAGTTAAACACCAGCAGCTATCAAAGCACAGGTATCATCACAGGCTCCCCATACCTAATTACTACAAGTGAAAAGTTTCCTCCAGAGAGAGACCACTTTCATTCCAAATCTGACAGGTAGAAATTAGTTGCCTAATGGAATGGAATAGTCTCCAAATTGAAGGAATTAAGTGTGCTTTTTTAATTTAAGCTACCTCTAAATTAGATTTTAATTTAGATCCAAATGTAAAGAAGCTGATGGCATGAAGCAGCTTAGTTTGGCCCAGAGCCAATCACTTTATATTGCCCTTCTCTAGATACCATGTGTCTCTTTTACATCCACCAGCCATTGTGGGGCAGAAAAATGGTCATGCTTTAATCAAGGGAAGTTTTCCTGAGAGCACTTGTCCCCAGATTTGGAATACTGCTAATTGATTTGCTTCTATCTCTAAGCAATTTCTCTGGTACGGAGACATCAAAGGATGAATTTGTGTGTGTATGTGTGTGTGTTTTTTTAATATTGTTAAGATTGTGAAGAAAGTATTAGCCCATCAGAAGTGGAATACAATAAAAGTAGACAACTTAATCAGCCTTGGTTCAACTGTAGTGTAATACCATACAGAAATGTCTAAACCTTAATACCAAAATAAAGTAATAAATAGTCACTGTCAATCATATCTCAAAAAAAAAAAATTGAAAGAGAGAAAAGGTCAAAAGACTTGCATAGACATGCCACTGGAAAAAAACTCTAAATGGCCAACCATGTTGGAAATAAGGGAGAAGAAAAATTAGAGCCTTAATGAGATACTATAAAATAGACAAAACTTAAAATTTTACATTAACTATTATTGACAAGAACAGTGCAACAGGAAGTCTCAGAACTGGTAAGAATATACATTGATTCAAGATTTTTTATATAACAGTTTGGCATTATCTAGTAAAGTTGGGTAAATAGATACTGGATGCCCATCAATTTTAACCCTAGGTATATACCATAATGTTATGTGTGCATAAGAATACCAGGATGGATAAAAATGTTTATAGCAGCATTGTTCTCTATACTCAAAAGTAGATACCATCCAAATGCCTATCGACAGTCAAAAAATAAATTGTAATATTTCAATATAGTAGAAAATTAAGAGTGCTATAAAAATAGATGCATTTTAGCTAAACCAAAAATACAGGTGTTTTTACAAACATAATGTTGAGTAAAGGAAGCAAGATATAAACATTATGTGAAATTCATCTTGTATAGAGTTAATAAAACTAAGTTGTTCATGAATGAATTGCTCACTTAGGAAAGGAATAAAGAGAGAGGAAAATATTACTATAAATGATGGCTATTATTTTTGTGCCTTTTGTATGCACAACCATTTTCCTTTTGCCCTTTAGTCTCTTCCTGAAAAAATAACAACTGGGATTCCTTGGCTTGACACAGGAGAGAAGGCATAACTTTTGTGGTTACCCTGCTCAAAAATTGGGTCATCAGATACATAAAAAATATTTATTGACTGAGAAAATTGTTTTTCTATTTACTATGTGTGACAGTTAATTTTATGTGTCAACAGTACTGGGCCAGGGGTGTCCAAATATTTGGTCAAACAGTACTGGGCCAGGGGTGTCCAAATATTTGGTCAAACACTATTCTGGCTGTTTTTGCTAAGATTTTTTTGGGGGGAGGGTGTAATTAGTATTTAAACTGACAGATCTTACCATTAGATTAACACCTTAATCAATAAAGTAGATTACTTTATCCAATCAGCTGAAGGCCAGAATAGACTATAATGACCAAAACTTTTCTGCATAAGAGAAAAGTCTTATGCAGACTTTTCAAATCTCTGTCTTCAGATTTCATATGCAATACTGGATTTCATGTCTGATGGTGTTTGGCAGAGAACACTGGCTTTGGCTTTTCCTAGGGCTCCCACACTAACAGCCCACTCTGCAGATTTTGAACTTACCAGTCTCTGTAATTATATCAGTCATTCTTTATGGTAAATATATACTTATTATTTCTCTATCATCTATCATCTCCTATAGATTCTATTTCTATAGAGAACTCTAATACATAAATGTAACAGACATATGGCTATGTCCCATGTCTAAGGGATAAGACTGTTATGGGAAGGATGGAAGAGAATGGGTATTGATACCTCACTTATATGTAGCTCCCTGGGGATAACTGGGACACTGAAGATGGTGGTTGCATTGATGCCTATAACTGATCTGTTAAATGACATTCCCTTAGAAATGATGGTCTGGGTTCAGTAGCTTTGTTTAGGGAAGAGCATCCTAATAGAAATTATAATTGATGGGTCCACAAAACATCCCTAAGTACTGATCCTAGATCCCTTCTTCTTACCTCTATCCTGCAAAAAAGATACCTTCTCAGATGACGAAAATTATATGTTCAGTTAACCTAGGCAAATGGAGACTAAATTCAGACTTAATTTAAGAAAAAAAAAGAAATAATAATTCATTCATCCAAAGGAAATGCAGTAGTTTATCCTTATTACACTAAACAAAGAGGAAGGTAGGTCTCACTTATTTATCTTGTAACTGTAAATCCTCACTAAAAATAAACCTTCAGCTTTTTTACCATATATTCAACTCATTCAAAAGTGTGTATTTTTTAATCAGAAAAAGGATAATTATCAAAGCAAATTATATCTTAGGCTAACAGAAGGAATTATCTAGTCTTATTTACATATAAATCCATTCTTGTTACCTACATGTAATATAGTCAGTGAAATAGATAACATAAATGATAAAAACATTATTTAGTAGTTAAAAAAAAACACATCCGGTTTGATTATTCATAGCCAAACCATAAAACTGTTCAGTTCAGTCAGTTCAGTCATTCAGTCGTGTCCGACTCTGTGACCCCATGAACCGCAGCACGCCAGTCCTCCTTGTCCATCACCAACTCCCGGAGTGCCCCCAAACCCACGTCCATTGTGTCGGTGATGCCATCCAACCATCTCATCCTCTGTCGTCCCCTTCTCCTCCTGCCTTCAATCTTTCCCAACATCAGGATCTTTTCAAATGAGTCAGCTCTTCACATCAGGTGGCCAAAATACTGGAGCTTCAGCTTTAACATCAGTCCTTCCAGTGAATACCCAGGACCGATTTCCCATTTGATGGACTGGTTGGTTCTCCTTGCAGTTCAAGGGACTCTCAAGAGTCTTCTCCAACACTGCAGTTTAAAAGCTTCAATACATTGGCGCTCAGCTTTCTTAATAGTCCAACTCTCACATCCATACATGACCACTGGAAAATGACTTACAGAGCTTTAAGGTAAGCAGTTATCTAGGAATTTCTTGCCCTGATACCAGCTGGCATAGGAAATTCTGAAGTTTTCTTAAAACTTGCTGCTCTTCTAGAATGTCCTTCTCTCTCCTTCCCAAATGTCTTGTTCTCTCTTAGGCAAGCCATTATTCACCATTTAAGACCCCAAACCAAAAATCACTGAAAAAATTTTCAATGTTAACCTGGCTTCCTAAGCATTCTTTTTATTTTTTTATGTGAAAAGAACAATCTGCTGGTAATTTCATGTTTTGCACTGAACTTGCACATTAATTTGGAAGGTATTTAGTCTATTAAAGGTTTATTGTTTATTTTTTTTAAATTTCTTAAAAATTTAAATTATTTATTTTTATTGAAGTATAATTAAATTACAATGTTGTGTTAGATTCAGGTATACAGCAAAAAGATTCAGTTGTACATACATACATATCTATTTTTTTCAGGTTCTTTTCCTTTATAGGTTATTATGAAATATTGAATATGGTTCCCTGTACTATATAGTAGGTCTTTGTTGGTTATCTAACTTATATATACTAGCATTTTGCTGCTGTTTTTGTTCAGCCTCCCAGTCATGTCTGACTCTTTGTGACCCCAGGGATGGCAGCATGCCAGGCCTCCCTCCCCTATTAGGGATTCTCTCCCACATTATTCATTTATTAAAAATGTACTGACTGACTCAACATCAAAACAACAACCTGATTCAAAGAAGAGACAAAGGGCTTGAATAGATGTTTTTCTGAAGAAAATATAAAAATAGCTAAGCACATAAAACAATGTTCGACAGCACTGATTATCAGGGGAATGCGAATCAAAACTATGAGATACCACCTCATACTCACTAGGACCAGCTACTATCAAAAACAATAAAATAACAAGTATTGGTAAGGATGTGGAGTAATAGGAACCCTGCATACTGTTGGTGGGATTGCAAAATGGTACAGCCACTGTGAAAAGCAGTACTGCAGTTCCTCAAAAATTAAATTACCATATTATCTGGTAATTCTGCTTCTGGGTATATACCCAAAAGAATTGAAAATTAAGTTTGGAAGAGCTATTTGTATATTCATGTCCATATTAGCATTATTTACAATTGCTAAAATGTGTCAGCAACTCAAGTACCCATTGTCAGATGAATGGATAAGCAAAATATATTATGTACATACAACAGAATATTATTCAGCCTTACAAAGGAAGGTAATTCTGACATATGCTACAACATGAGTGAACCTTGAGAACATAAGCTGCATGAAATAAACCAGTCACAAAAAGGTAAGTATTGTATTACTCTACTTATATGGAGTACTTGAAGTAGTCAAAATTACAGATACAGAAAGTTGAATTGTGGTTACCGGGGGATGTGAGAAAGCAGTAAAGTGGTAGTTATTGTCTAAGGGGTCTAAAGTTTCTGTTATACAAGGTATAAGAAATTCTGGAGATGAATGACAGGGATGGTGGTACAACATTATGAGTGTATTTAATGTCATTGCTATCAGTCACTCAGTCGTGTCTGACTCTTTGCAACCTCAGGGACTGTAGCCTGCCAAGCTCCTCTGTTCCTGGAATTTTCCAGGCAAGAATACTGCAATGGGTTGCCATTTTCTATTCCATTGATGCCATTGGACTGTACACTTAAAAATGATTATAGGGGTGGCAAGTTTTATATTATGCATATTTTACTTATAAGAAAAAATTGGAAAAATGCACTGACTACCTACTTTATGCTAGATATAGTCTTAGACTTATGAGGATGAACAAGGACAAAAATCCCGCAAACTTTTTAATGTCTAACGAGGACACAAAACACAGCCAAACATTGGAATGGGGAACTTCAAAGGTACTTCTATAGTATTTATACTGTGCAGGGACCTAAAAGCATCATTGTCTCCAGGACAGAACTCCTCTCATCCTGTGCTGCCTGTTGTGTAATATCTGAAGATAGTTCTGTGCTACATTTTGTTAGGTTTCCTGGGTCTTTAAGATGAGAGGGCATTTCCAGACACTTACAGATCTGTGGCTCACAATGGAATGTCATGCATTTTATCTTTCTCAGGTTGCTAAAGCAGTTATCACACATTTTGGCTTTCCATTTTCCAAATTATATTTCTGATCTGTTATCTGCTCTCTCATTCATTTTGTCCTTTTGAGTTTATACTAATTCTTCTTGTGGTCCTTTTACTATCATTTCAGTTAGGTTTAAGAAACTAGAAGATAAATGTACACGTTCTGTTTCCCAAGTTAGCCAGAATTCTCTGTATCCTCTAATTTGTTTTCTTATCTTCTCAAATGAACCAAACTCTCCTTTCACCATTGTCAAATGACATTTTTCTTTGGAGACTGTTGTAATATATTGTATTCATTTTGTATTGTTGCTGTAGCAAATTACCACAAATGTAGCTTAAAGCAGCAAAAGGTATTCTCTCACAGTCAAGGAGGTCAGAAATCTGAAATCACTTTCACTAGACTAAACTCAAGGATTTCTCAAGACAGTATGCTTCTGGGGGCTCTGATAAAACAGTCTGTTTCCTTACTTTTTAAAATTTCTAGTGGCCACCTATACTCCTTGTCCAGTGACCCCTTTCTCCATATTCAAAACACATCACTCCAGTTTCTGCCCCAGTCAACACATTGCTGCCTTCACTTCTCTAGTACTGTCAGCAAACCTGCAATTACATTACTGGACCCCTTTAGATAATTTGGTATAATCTCCGCATCTCAAAACCCTTAATTATTCACATATACAAAGCTCCCTTTGCCATATAAATGAACACAGTCATGGGGTCCAGGTCTTGGCATCTTTGGAAGACCATCAATTCAGACTATCCCGTATATTCCTAATTCCAACTTTTGGAATATTTCAATGTACTTTTTCGACAATTATAACTAAATGCCTGGAAGATAGGAACAGAGTTTCCTTTGCTTTTTTAAAAAAATACTTGGACAGTAGTAGTTTATATGTGAAAATTATAAAATAAATTCAGGAATCAGTATAGAACATTTGTATACTGTCATCTATGTGGAGGCAAATGTGAAAGAGGCAGAGGAGTACATTCTATAAGCAGCAAGAGATTGTATGAGAAGAGACGGGACTCTGAGATAATATTCAGTGTACTTAACTGTGGGTGATTTTAGCCGATTTTTTAAGAGCATTATGTCCAATTTTGTCATTTTTTAATATGGAGATCTGGATAATTATATGTCAAGAGAACTGTGAACCTGCTTTGCGGGTTTGATTTTTCCCTTATACTTTATCTTATTTTACCCTGAACACAAATTTTGGATATATTTTAAGAATGATACACTGGGAAATAAATCCCAGTGATTCAAATTCCTAGGCTATTTTACTATCATGTTTGCACTGCTTAGCTGTCAATGCTTCTCTTGTAGCTCAGTTGGTAAAGAATCTGCCTGCAGTGCAGGAGGCCCGGGTTCGATCCCTGGGTTGGGAAGATCCCCTGGAGAAGGAAATGGCAATTCACTCCAGTATCCTTGCCTGGAAAATCTCATGGAGACAGGAGTCTGGTGGGCTGCAGTCCACGGGGTCACAAAGAGTCAAGCACGACTGAGCGACTAACACTCACTTACTTACCTGTTAATGCAGATATCTGTCATGCCTCCTTCATAACAAGTCTCCTCTGCTAACCCATTTATCAGCATGCACGCAACGCTCAGTCACTTCAGTGGTATTTGACTCTGCAATTCCATGGACCATTGTAAAGCTCCTCTGCCCATGGAATTCTCCTGGAAAGAATACTGGAGTGGGTTGCCATGTCCTCTTCCAGGGGATCTTCCCAACCCAGGGATCAAACCTACGTCACCTGTGTCTCAGGCAGATTCCTTATGACTGAGCCACAAGGGGGGTCCATTTATCAGCACAAATTTGGATAAGTATCCTCGAGGAAGAAAAATCAAGATCTTTTTAGAGACAGCATTTTAAACAAGTAAATTCAAGACTGATTATAATCCAGTATCTCTGATAGCTATATTCATCAACTTCTCTGATGCTTTTTACAAACTTTATGAAAAATTACATGTTTTACAAACTCAGGAATTGAATCTGTGTTACCTTTATAACTCTGAGGCATTTTTCAAAGTAGTAATCTAAACACCCGAGTAGACTACTACTTTGATAACTTTAGAATTCATGAAAGAAGGAAAAATCAAAATTCTTCAACAAAGAGTATCCTAAAATGAAAGACAGCACCTAATGTGAATCAATAGATGACATAAATTAATAATTATCTCACATCTAGAGTTCAAGACACTCAAACTGGCCCAAGGACATAGGTTTAAAAGAGGCATTTAAAACTAAAGAGATGAAAGAAAAAAATAAGATTAAATGAAGAGATGTAACATCTGAAGAATGGTGATTTAAAAATCCTAGAACTCACTGAAAAGAAATATTGATTGGTTACTCCCACAAAAAGAATGCTAAAATTACTCACAAGGAAAAACGTGCTCAGCCATGTGGAACTCTGGGGAATGGTGGTTGGGGGCGGTGGTGCTAAGGTTGCTGAAGTTAATGGCCTGTCCATCCTAGATGTACAGGCGGACTTTACTTAGGGACTTTGCCTCATTGATTGGAAAGCATTCAAGAGTTCTCAGGTGTTGGCACTTGGGAAATTATGCCCTTGTCCTTTTCAATCTCAGACAAGTTTCTTCTCAAAAGTGACAATCCCTCTTTCATTTTAATCATGTGCTTCTATTCTCTCCTTTGAGAAAGCTTGAATTTTTTTGCTTTGGAAGAGCCCAGATCTTTGAAAACAATGACCTATTCACTGTCCCTTAGGTAACTCATTACTTGGGTAGAGAAAATTGACTCTATTCATTTCTGTCAAACCTATGTGGTGAAACTAAACATATGTGGGTATTAAATAAATTAACAAGTGATGAGTTCTTAGACTGGTATTAGCTGCTAATTCTCTTGTTGTTTTTAATGTTTTTAGATGAATTTGGGAAGGCATCTAAGAAAATGTAACAAACATAAGTACTTTTGCAACTGTGAATTTCACTTTTTGGAAAGCCCTCAATATTCATATTTCATATCTCACTCGTTTTAGCCTTTAGAATAAATATAAAGTCAACTATAGGTTACGCTGTGTTACTGTTTATATCTCAGTAACAACCAATAAGAATGAATTGCCTGTAGCTGTTTCATCCCTAAATATTCACTGGAAGGACTGTTGCTGAAGCTGAAGCTTCAGTACTTTGCCCACCAGATGTGAAGAAACAACTCACTGGAAAAGACCCTGATGTAGGGAAACATTGAAGGCAAAAGAAGGGGCTGGCAGAGGATGAGATGGTTAGATAGTATCACCGACTCAATGGACATGAATTTCAGCAAACTCTGGGTGATAATGGAGGACAGAGGAGCCTGGCGTGCTGCAGTCCATGGAGTCACAGAATTGGACACCACTTAGTGACTGAGCAACAAATTTTATTAATTGTACAGTATACTCACAGAAATTAAAATTATATCTATAAATGTTTTTGGCTTGTCTTTCTTGTTTTTGTTATGAACAATACTAATAATTATATTATTAGAATATATTATGCGTTCAAAACTCACAAACTTGTGAAACATGTATAACTTACAAATCAGTCTTTAAGAAATAGTTTAATACTATAGAAACTCAGGGAAAAAAACCAACAACAACATCCAAACAAAATATACACCACATTGATACAAAAAACAACTCATAGTACACTTATTTAATCCTTCAGATATTTTTCACATCTCATATTCATATAATTTAATTATACAATGATTGTGATGGTTTAGTCACCAAGTCATGTCTGACGCTTGCTACTTCATGGACTGCAGCCTGCCAGGTTTCTCTATCCGTGGGATAGTTACAGTAAAATTATTAAAATAATACAAAAATGGAGATTCTGAGTTAAGAGTTGAGGTTTATGTTACTTTTCTAAATTATTACTGAAACTGTTTCTCTTTCTGCCTTTTTTTTCCTCCTAGAAAAATGAGATGTATTAAAATAAGTTTCTGTATTGCTGATATGCAAACATAATAAGATGAAGTCTCCTGAGTTCAGCAAGTGTTCAAGATACCATTGGATTGTTTCACAAGCAGAAGCTTAAGGGCTTGCAATGAAGGTGAGAGATTCCCCGGGTAGAAGCCCCACAGGGAACATCTATGATAAAATTTCTTTTTCCTGCACTGTTTTAAAGTTTTTGAAAGCAGTACAAATGTTCGTAATTACTATCTCTTCTGGAGATCTTCACAAAGCTTGCTCTTTCACTCCTTTCTTTTCCGGACCCACCATCAAAAATCACACCTTCCAGTCACTGATTCTCTAACACTTTATCCTACTTCATTTTTCTGTCTAGCACCTAGCATTACCTAAAATAATTTACTAAAATCATTTATTATTATGTATTCCCCATGAGTATCTCTGTTTTCTTGTTTTTGAATCCCCTGTGCATAAAACAGTGATTAATGGCATAGATTTAGAGTCACATAACCAAGGTTTGAAAGCAGGTCTACTACGTAGTAGTCATACAAATTAACTCTGGCCACAGCTTTCTGATTTTCAAAATGATGGTTATAATGCAGTCTATCTAATAGGCTTGTGTACGTGCTCAGTCATGCCCAACTCTTTGCAACCCCATGGACTATAGCCCGTCAGGCTCCTCTGTCCATGTACTTTTTCAGGCAAGAATACTGGAGTGGGTTGTCATCTTCCTCTTCCAGGGGATCTTCCCAATCCAGGAATCAAACTCATATCTCTTGTGTCTTCTGAATTGGCAGGCAGGTTCTTCACCCCTAGCACCACCTGGGAAGCCTAATAGACTTATGCGGATGATTATATAATATCCTAGAATAGTGCTTGGCATCAATAATTGCAAATCAAGGAAATGATTTGCAATTATTTCCCTTCCTTCCTCCCTTCCTTTTTCCCTTCTTTTCTTTCATGAAGTAGGTTTACCCAAGATGTTTCCATCATTTGCCATTTCCTATGGGCAAAAGGTAATTTTTTATTGGAGAATTGATTTCCAATGTTATGTCAGTTTCTGCCATACAATAAATTTTCTTAGTTAGACGTATACATATATCTACTCTTTTCTTAAGATTTTTTTTCTCTTATAGCTCACTGCAGAGTACTGAGTAGAGTTTCCTGTGCTGTACTGTAGGTCCTTATTAGTTCAGTTCAGTTCAGTTCAGTTCAGTCGCTCAGTCGTGTCCGACTCTTTGCGACCCCATGAATCGCAGCACGCCAGGCCTCCCTGTCCATCACCATCTCCCGGAGTTCACTCAGACTCACGTCCATCGAGTCCGTGATGCCATCCAGCCACCTCATCCTCAGTCATCCCCTTCTCCTCCTGCCCCCAATCCCTCCCAGCATCAGAGTCTTTTCCAATGAGTCAACTCTTCGCATGAGGTGGCCAAAGTACTGGAGTTTCAGCTTCAGCATCATTCCTTCCAAAGAAATCCCAGGGCTGATCTCCTTCAGAATGGACTGGTTGGACCTCCTTGCAGTCCAAGGGACTCTCAAGAGTCTTCTCCAACACCACAGTTCAAAAGCATCAATTCTTCGGCGCTCAGCCTTCTTCACAGTCCAACTCTCACATCCATACACGACCACTGGAAAAACCATAGCCTGTACTAGACGGACCTTAGTTGGCAAAGTAATGTCTCTGCTTTTGAATACTCTATCTAGGTTGGTCATAACTTTTCTTCCAAGGAGTAAGCGTCTTTTAATTTCATGGGTGCAGTCATCATCTGCAGTGATTTTGGAGCCCAAAAAAATAAAGTCTGACACTGTTTCCACTGTTTCCCCATCTATTTCCCATGAAGTGATGGGACCGGATGCCATGATCTTCGTTTTCTGAATGTTGAGCTTTAAGCCAACTTTTTCACTCTCCTCTTTCACTTTCATCAAGAGGCTTTTTAGTTCCTCTTCACTTTCTGCCATAAGGGTGGTAACATCTGCATATCTGAGGTTATTGATATTTCTCCCGGCAATCGATTCCAGCTTGTGTTTCTTCCAGTCCAGCGTTTCTCATGATGTACTCTGCACAGAAGTTAAAAAAGCAGGGTGACAATATACAGCCTTGATGGACTCCTTTTCCTGTTGGCTATTTAATATATGTGCATGTGCTAAGTTGCTTCAGTCATGTCTGGCTCCTTGCAACCCCATGGACTGTAGCCCACCAGACTCCTCTGTCCATAGGATTCTCCAGGCAAGAATACTTGTGTTGGTTGCCATGCACTCCTCCAGGGTATCTTCCTGACCCAGGGATTGAAACCATGCATCTTATGTTTCTTGCATCGGCAGGCAGTTACCACTAGTGCTATCTGGGAAGCACATTTAATATACAGTAAATCCCAGTATCCCAATTTATACCTCCCCATTTTCCCCTTTGGCAACCATACGGTTGCTTTCTATATCTGTGATTATATTCTTGTTTGGAAATAAGTTCATTTGAACCATTTTTTTTAGATTCCACATGTAAGCAAAATCATATAATATTTGTCTCTTTGTGCCCGATTCACTTCACTCAGAGTGACAATCTCTAGCCCCATTCATGTTGCTGTAAATGGCATTATTTAATTCTTCTTTTATGACTAATAGTCCATTTTACATATGTACCATGTGTTCTTTACCCATTAATCTGTAAGTGGACAATTAGGTTGATTCCCTGTTCTGGCTATTTTAAATAGTGCTGCAGTGAACATTCAGATGCATGCATCTCTTCAAATTATGGTATTCTCTGGATAAATGCTCAGGACTGAGATTGCTGGATCATATGGTAGCTCTATTTTTCAGTTTTTTAAGGAACAAATGTATTGTTCTATATAGTGGCTACACCAATTTACATTCCCACCAACAGTGTAGAATGGTTCCCTTTTCTCTACATCTCTCCAGCATTTATCATTTGTAGATTTCTTGATGATGGCCATTCTAACAGGTATGAGGTGATATCCCATTGTGGTTTTCAGTTGCATTTCTCTAATAATTAGTGATGTTGAGCATCTTTTCATCTGTGGCCATCTGTGTCTGGGCAATAGTTTTCAAACCTTTACATTTTACTTAAGAAGTAAAGGTCAGTGTTCATGAAACATCCTCACATTCTCTTAAATTTTTGAAAAGTTATCCATTCCTTTGTATTTTTTGAACTTGACTTCCAAAGTTTTTCATAATTTGTTTAAAAAGTTACTATAATGTTATTTATAGAATACTATAGATCTTGAAACTTTAAAATTGTTTTGTCTCATTTTTAAATCCAGTAAAATCTAAATATGTAGAAATTTTATATGCAATCTTATTCATTTAAGAAAAGAGATCTCATTTTTATCAATTCAGAAATTTTACATTATTTTTTCTTTACACTCATGTATCTGTTTCCATTCTTCCACACAATTTTATCTTAAGCAATGTATTTTATACTTGAAAATAGTTTATTTTTTATTCTATAATACTTCTTTATAATAATATGTTAAATGCACTGAAATGATCTCTTTGCCTATTTGTTAAGATACTTTGGATTAAATTTTCATTGCAGTATCTATTGATATTGTTGTTTTTGTTGTTCAGTCACTCAGTCATGTCCAATTTTTTGTGACCCCATGGATTACAACACACCAGGCTTCCCTGTCCTTCACTGTCTCCTGGAGTTTTCTAGAATTTCTGTCCATTGAGTCGATGATGCCATCCATCCATCTCATCCTCTCTTGCCCCCTTCTCCTCACAGCCTCAATCTTTCCCATCATCAGGGTCTTTTCCAATGAATCAGCTTTTTGCTCATGTGGCTAAAGTATTAGAGGTTCAGTTCCAGCATCAGTCCTTCCAATGAATATTCAGGGCTGATTTCCTTGAGGATTGACTGGTTTAATCTCCTTGCAGTCCAAGGGACTCTCAAGACTCTTTTCTAGCACCACAGTTCTAAAACATAAATTCTTTGGCATTTAGCCTTCTTTATGGTCCAACTCTCACATCTGTACATGACTACTGCAAAAACCATAGCTTTCACTATACAGACCTGTGTTGGCAAAGTGATATCTCTGCTTTTTAATATGCTGTCTGGGTTTGTCATAGCTTTTCTTCCAAGTCGCAAGCATCTTTTAATTTCATGGTAGCAGTCACTGCTTGCTGTGGTTTTGGAGTCCAGAAAAATAGTCTGTTGCTGTTCCATTTTTTCTTCATCTATTATCCATGAAGTAATGGGACTGGATGGTAAACAATTGATCAAAAACTTAGTATATTAAAATGTTTGATAAATGATTATTAAACATAAGCAATAAATATTTCTAGAATTGAACTTTCTAATAAGATGTAAGAGGCTTTGTTTTCTCCTAACTGGTTTCATTATTTGAGAATAAACATTTTTCAGTGCATAAATGCAAAATGATTTAACATAAACTCTACTCCTGTTTTTTTTTTTTTTTGCTTTAAATGTGTAAGCTCCAAGAAAATCTGTTCACATAAACACATAGATGGAAGAAGGAATCTCATTATAGAGGTGCAATTTAATTATTTGAACTCCATCCAAAAAATCATCTAATAATCTATGTGCCAAAAATCATAAAATGATCTATCATCAAAAAGTACTTTTAATGATTTATCAGCTGACAGGTAGATTAGATTTTGCTTAAATTTCTTTGTTTCCAGAGATTTCTTAATTGTCTGTTGAAACACTTTTATGATGGTTGCATAAAAATCCTTGTCAGATAATTTCAACACCTGATTCATTCCGATATTAGACTCTGTTGACTGTCTTCTCTCATTCATGTTGTGATTTTCTTGGTTCCTGGTAGGAAGAGTGATTATTTCCCATGGCTTCCTGGATATTTTGTACATTACAAGACTAGATTCCTTTCAATATTTTGTTGTTGTTGAGCAAGTGGTCCTATATTTTTTGGCCATTACTTTTGAACTGAAATCCCTTAAACATTTTCTGAGCAAGTGGTCCCATTTTAATGTGCAGCATAAGAGCTGGATGGGCATGGATGCTCAGCTCCCTGACTCCTGCTAGCTTGTGGCTGAGGGTGGCTTGGAAATCCAGCTCTTCTCTTACCTAGAAAAGGTCAGAAACTGACTTGCACTTCTCGTTGCTCCCTGGGGGTGGGTCTGGGTGTTGTGTGTTTTAAGAACAGGTCCCTGCTGAGTCCTGCAGTGACCAAGCAAACGTAAGCAAAGGGGAGACTCTTACTGCTTAGTTGCCTCAGGGTGCGTAGGAAGGTTAATGACAGGTAGAGGTGGAAGTCCACGTCTCCATTGGCTCTCATTGACACCAGGAGTAGCGGAAGGTGGAGATCATATCAGTTCTAACTTGCAGCCCCTTGCTCAGCCTCATTAAGTCCAGGTGGAGGTGGAGATTCAGATCCACCTGAACCCTGCTGACACCAGGAAGGAGGTGGAACATGCTGGTGACTGGTAGCCCTGTTTGCTACCACCATGTCAAGTTTTGTTTCTCCTACCCCACTGATACCAAACTGGGATGAAACTCAGCACTGCCTGCATCTGCCAGGTAAGAGGATGGAAGAGCAATTTAATGCTCAGACTCTCCCAGTGAGTGGGAGGAATAGGGTAAGAAGTGTGAAATGGGGGTAGAAAATCAATTCCCTGTATTTCTCATCTAAAATCTTGATCATGATTGTGTTTTCCATGAATAGGTATTGCTAAACATGTTTTCTGTTGTAAGGCCATCCATTTCCTGGTCCTCTGGACAGGGAGAACATTCTTTCCCTGGAACATTTTTGGCCTGCGCATGTTGGGGGCTCCAGGATGGAGGCATTGGCAGGACTCTGTCTTGCATACAGGAAAGACCATGAGGAAACCAGGGCTTTCACCAGTGTCAGTCCTCAGATGCTCAGGTCAGCCCATCTTCTTTCCATCTTTCAGAGTCTTCTCACGCTTGTTTGATACATTATTTTCAGATTTTTTTTTCTTTAAGTGGGATGACCTAGAAGAAATGGAACTACTTTGTCGTGATAGAACCAGAGCTCTCCTACCTTCAATTTTTGGAAAGCAAGGAACTGAATATCTCTTGACATGCAAGAAGATGCTTTCCAGTCCTTAGATTCATCTCTTTCGCAATTTTAGTTAGATGTATTTAGAAGAGCTTAATGAAATCCATTAATTTTAATTTTTCTCTGCTTTTTTTTTGTTTTACTTAAAACCACCTTCTTTAATCCAATAAAATAGATTTTGATTACTTTAAGTTTGGTTAACTTGGATATTTTGTCTACATTGGGCAGTGTGTACAGGCAGTTCAGCCAAACTCTTATGAAGCAAAGAAAAGGGATTTGGAGGACCTGTGTCTGGCCTTATCACCAGTAAACAAGGAAGTCTGAGAGACTCAGTCATATGAGGAAGGGGTGATTCCTCATTTTAACCATTTTCTAGAACACAAAAGAGTAGGTGAATTAAATTCACTGTTTTCCAGGATCACTGGGCTCAGGTGAAGTTCAATATTGTCAGTGGGATGTGAATAGACTCTTGGGGCCAGCCTGTAATGAAGGAGAATAATGAGATTATCACTGCAGTAATGCTGGCTTGGACCCTGTAGGTGATTTTAGATATATTTTTAAAGACATTGTTAAGATGTAGGTATTGCCATGTGAACAGCTACTCTCTTGCTTCGAAGTGCTGCTTCATAGTGTGATATCTAGGCATCCATATGACATATCCAAAATTAATAAAAGATACCTCAATTAAATACAGCTGGGGGACCACAAGAGGGCACACTCCTACCCTGTGATGACAGAGCCCATCAGGAATAAGAAACACTCTTCCTTCCTGCCAAGAATTCAGCCCATGAAAAGCCACAGATTCTTTGTTCATAGTCTTCCCAACTTCCTTTTCCTCCCTGTAGAAGATTTCTCTTTACTTTGCTGTGTAGGGACTAGAAGAGTGAGTCACCATGGCTGTGAACCCAAGGCAATGGCACCCTACTCCATACTCTTGCCTGGAAAATCCTATGGATGGGGGGAGCCTAGTGGGCTGCAGTCTAGGGGGTCGCACAGAGTTGGACATGACTTAGCGCTTTCACTTTCACTTTTCACTTTCATCCATTGGAGAAGGAAATGGCAACCCACTCCAGTGTTCTTGCCTGGAGAATCCCAGGGATGGGGGAGCCTGATAGGCTGCCGTCTATGGGGTCGCACAGAGTTGGACACAACTGAGGCGACTTAGCAGCAGTAGCAGCAGCAGCTGTTCCTGAATAAACCCATCTTGGCTGGAGAAATAGCTGTCTGTCTGTTTCAGGTCAATAGCATAAAACCTATCCACAGTCCCAGGAATGGATCCTCAGATTGTCTTCAACATCTTACCACCCCAAACATAACTTTGCATCCTTACACAGGTCCATTCAGATACACACACACACACACACATATGTATATACATAGGAGGAAAGTTACTTGGACATGGAGTATGAATACATTAAAGTTAACCTAGGTTCCCTCTGGATCGTTTTCCAGAAAGATGCAAAACTGCATTTTCATCAACAGTGTTTGGAGTTACCGCTCTCCCCAGTTACTTCTGAAATTATCCAATTTTACAATTATCCAAATTTAAGTTATTTAAAATGAAGTAAAATTAAAATTTTAATTTCTTAGTTACACTAGCCACATTTTAAATGCATAAGAACAGAATTTACATCTTCCCAGAAAGCTTTAAAATTTCAAACATCTTCCCATATTCTTTCATCTGTTTATGAATGTGGTTTTGGTACAGTTTTGGAATGGAAATATCTAATTGTGATGAAAACTAAACAAAAACCTTTTCTTAATAAAATGCTCTAAAGTATAGAGCATTGTGAGCTCCAATCAGGTGGCTGTTTTCTTATATGAAGAAATTGAAGAGAAAATGTAAGAGCTGTTCATTGGAGTATATGTTTTTACTGCTTTTGTTGTTCAGCACTAAGTTGTGTCCTACTCTTTGTGACCTGTGGACTGCAGCATGCCAGGCTTTCAGTCCTTCATTATTGCCTAGAGTTTGCTCAGACTCATGTCCATTGAGTCTGTGACGCCATCTAACCATCTCATCCTCTGTCATCCCCTTCTCTTGCTTTCAATCCTTCCCAGCAGCAGAGTCTTTTCCCATGAGTTAGCTCCTCGCATTAGGTGGCCAAAGTATTGAAGCTTCAGCACCAGCCTTTCTAATGAATATTCATGGTTGATTTCCTTTAGAATTGACTGGTTTGATTTCCTTGCTGACTAAGGTACTCTCAAGAGTCTTCTCCATCACCACAGTTTGAAAGCATCAATTTGTTGCTTTACTACACTGGAAAACTGTGGATCAATCTGTCCATAACACTAATTCCTTTGACCATATATACCTAGAAATGATTTGTAGACAGTTCAAGGTTGAGTTATACGTTTAGGCCTCAGAAAATGCAAGTCTTAACATTGATTTAGGACATGTCAATATCCTTTTGAAAGCACCAGAGTAGCTTGAAAGATTTGTAATTTTAAAGAAATGAGGGATATAATTAATACTGAGGTATCATAAAATTGATTCTGCAAGGGTCTGTATCTGAGATAATGTTCATTAGAGCAATTATACATCCCCAAAGCACTGTACAAATAACAGTTGACTTAGCTAGAGATGCTTGGTGAGAGAATTATGAGCTAAGACTGGAAGTAGATCCTCTAGAGTTGAACTGGTAGTTTGGTATGTGTCTGAGGTTTGTTTGCTTTGTTTTTACTGTTGTTCTGCACTCTTATTACTTTCCTGTGATTGGAAACCTCACAATCATATCTGACTGGGGCAAATATTTCACTGCTGATGTGAGAAAACCCCAATCTCCAGCAATGAGAGAAATGAAAGGCTTTGTTTTTTTTCCTTATCTCTTTAGTGCCATAGCTAGCAATATTAATTCCTAAAAGAGAGAGGCTCCTCCACTACTCCCAGGCAATACCCTATTTAACTTCAGTTCAGTCACTTTGTTGTGTCTGACTCTTTGTGAACCCATGGACTGCAGCACGCCAGGCCTCCTTGTCCATCACCAACTCCCAGAGTTGGCTCAAACTCATGTCCACTGAGTTGGTGATGCCATCCAACCATCTCATCCTCTGTTATCCCTTCTCCTCCCATCTTCAATCTTTCCCAGCATCAAGGTCTTTTCAAATGAGTCAGCTCTTCTCATCAGGTGGCCAAAGTATTGGAGTTTCAGCTTCAGCATCAGTCCTTCCAATGAATACTCAGGACTCTTCTCCTTTAGGATGGATTGGTTGGATCTCCTGGCAGTCCAAGGGACTCTCAAGAGTCTTCTCCAACACCACAGTTCATAAGCATCAGTACTTTGGTGCTCAGTTTTCTTCACAGTCCAACTCTCACATCCATACATGACCACTGGAAAAACCATAGCTTTGACTACATGGACCTTTCTTGGCAAAGCAATGCCTCTGCTCTTTAATATGCTGTCTAGGTTGGTCATAACTTTTCTTCCAAGGAGTAAGCATCTTTTAATTTCATGGCTGCAGTCACCATCTGCAGTGATTTTGGAGCCCCCCATAATAAAGTCTGTCACTGTTTCCACTGTTTCCCATCTGTTTGCCATGAAGTGATGGGACTGGATGCCTTGATCTTAGTTTTCTGAAGTTTTCTCCATGCAAGTTAAATAAGCAGGGTGACAATATACAGCCTTGATGTACGCCTTTCCCAGTTTGGAACCAGCCTGTTGTTCCATGTCCAGTTCTAACTCTTGCTTCGCGACCAGCATACAGATTTCTCAGGAGGCAGGTCAGGTGGTCTGGTATTCCCATCTCTTTCAGAATTTTCCACAGTTTATTGTGATCCACACAGTCAAAGGCTTTGGCATAGTCAATAAAGAAGAAGTACATGTTTTTCTGGAACTCTCTTGCTTTCTTCGATGATCCAGTGGATGTTGGCAATTTGATCTCTGGTTCCTCTACCTTTTCTATATCCAGCTTGAACATCTGGAATTTTCCGGTTCACATACTGTTGAAGCCTGGCTTGGAGTATTTTGAGCATCACTTTGCTAATGTGTGGAATGAGTGCAATTGTGTGGAAGTCTGAGCATTCTTTGGCACTGCCTTCCTTAGGGATTGCAAAGAAAACTGACCTTTTCCAGTCCTGTGGCCACTGCTGAGTTTTCCAAATTTGCTGGCATATTGAGTGCAGCACTTTCACAGCATCATCTTTTAGGATTTGAAACAGCACAACTGGAATTCCATCACCTCCACTAGCTTTGTTCCTAGTGATGCTTCCTAAGGGTCACTTGACTTCACATTCCAGATGTCTGGCTCTAGGTGAGTGATCACACCATCATGATTATCTGGGTCATGAAGATCTTTTTTGTACAGTTTTTCTGTGTATTTTTGCCACATCTTCTTAATATCTTCTGCCTCCGTTAGGTCCCTACCATTTCTGTCCTTCATCGAGCCCATCTTTGCATGAAATGTTCCCTTGGTATCTCCAACTTTCTTGAAGAGATCTCTAGCTTTTCCCATTCCATTGTTTTCCTCTTTTTCTTTGCATTGATCACTGAGGAAGCCTTTCTTATCTCTCCTCATTATTCTTTGGAACTCTGCATTCAAATGGGTATATCTTTCCTTTTCTCCTTTGCCTTTTGCTTCTCTTTTCTCAGCTATTTGTAAAGCCTCCTCAGACAATCATTTTTCCTTTTTACATTTCTTTTTCTTGGGGATGGTTTTGATCACTGCCTCCTGTACAATGTTATGAACCTTTGACCATAGTTCTTCAGGCACTCTATCAGATCTAATCTTTTGAATCTATTTGTCACTTCCACTCTATAATTGTAAGGGGTTTGATTTAGGTCATACCTGAATGGTCTAATGGTGTTCCCTACTTTCTTCAATTTAAGTCTGAATTTGGCAATAAGGAGTTCATGATCTGAGCCACCGTCAGCTCCCAGTTTTGTTTTTGCTTACTCTATAGAGCTTCTCCATCTTTGGCTGCAAATAATATCATCAATCTGATTTCAGTATTGACCAACTGTTGATGTCCATGTGTAGAGTCTTCTTTTGTGTTGTTGGAAGAGGGTTTTGCTATGACCAATGTGTTCTGTTGGCAAAACTCTGTTAGCCTTTGTCCTGCTTCACTCTGTACTCCAAGGCCAAATTTTCCTGTTACTCCAGGTATCTCTTGACCTCCTACTTTGCATTCCAGTCCCCTAGAGTGAAAAACACATCTTTTTCGGGTGTTAGTTCTAGAAGGTCTTGTAGGTCTTCGTGCTAAGTGCTAAGTCACTTCAGTCATGTCTGACTCTGTGTGACCCCATAGATGGCAGACCACCAGGTCCCCCATCCCTGGGATTCTCCAGGCAAGAACACTGGAGTGGGTTGCCATTTTCTTCCCCAATGCATGAAAGTGAAAAGTGAAAGCGAAGTCACTCAGTCATGTCTGACTCTTAGCGACCCCATAGACTGAAGCCTACCAGGCTCCTCCATCCATGGGATTTTCCAGGCAAGAGTACTAGAGTGGGGTGCATTGCCTTCTCTCGTCGGTCTTCATAGTACCGTTCAAATTCAGCTTTTTCAGCATTAGTGGTTGGGGCATACATTTGGATTACTGTGATATTGAGTATTTATCCTCTGCTAATAGATCACAACAGGAATTTAATTTTCACTTATTTCTTTTCCCAGTGCTGGTCTTACTCACACTGTTGCTTGTGCTTCTGCTTAAAGTAGGAAGGTTCTAAATACTTTGGCAACTTGGTGCCTAAAATGCTATGAAATGATCACACTTGGTGAAGGATAGAAATGGTGGTGGGTGGTGTTCATACAATACAACACAACTTCTCTGGATACATTCTCAGATTCACTCTGCTATCCTCAGTTCCCTCTCACATTCATAGCAACTGCTCACTACCATGTTTTGAACATTAGAAAACAAAGTATTTATGTTAATAAATTAATAACCCTATTAATATTATAATGGGGCTTCCCAAGTAGCTCAGCCGTAAACAATCCACCTGCCAGTCAGGTGGAATAGAGTTTGACCCCTGGGTGGGAAGATCTCCTGGGTGGGGGGGTGGGAAATGGCAACTCGTTCCAGTATTCTTGCCTGAAAAATTCCATGGACAGTCTATCTAGTCACAAAGAGTCAGACTCAGATGAGCAACTACACGACAACACGGCAGACTTTGCAAAGAATCTGACATGACTGAGTGTCTGAGCACCCAAGAATAGCCTTCTTTCACCAGAAATAGAGCCTTATTAGTGTTCTCTGTCATTTTATTTTACAGTATATCTTTGTATTTAGGAAATGTTGCTGAAAGTCTGAAAAGTAGGAGCTGCTGATATAATTTGAACTTGGGGAAATGACTAAGCTTGACATCAAGTGAGAACAAGAAATTCTATCTTTAGTCTCTTCAAAAATCTAGGATGTTATAAGAAAATCTAGGATGTATGTAATAAAAACAAGAAGTTGCAAGTTACATTGGATCTATCCTCAAAGATTACCTTTGTATCTGTTGTAAAAAATTAATAAACAGAAACCTCATTTAAATAGAATGCACACCAGCAGGAGGAGCTCTCATGCTCTGTGATGATGCGGATCCCAACAGGTAGAAGAAGGACTCCTTTCCTGGCAAGGACACAGCCAGTGAAAAAGCATGGACTCTGTTTATGAAAGTCCTCCCAACTTCCTTTTCCTCTCTATAAAAGTATTCTCCTTCCCTTGCTGTAAGAGAGACTTGTACCCAGCTCAACAGACTTGCAGACCCTGAAATGTAATTCTCTATTGATCTCAAATCAATCTCTGTTGGAGAAATATCTGGCAGTCTGTCTGTTTCAGGTCAACATTATTTAAAGGATTAAACATTTTACTAAAAAAAATTCCATTTTGTATAAACATTTCTGATTTTATAAAAACTTAGATTCACATTTTATATTTTGAGGAAAATTAAATTCTTTAGCATGTAACTGTTCATCATAAGTGGGGCTTCCCAGGTGGCCCTAGTGGTCAAGCACCCACCTGCCAATGCAGGGGACATAAGAGACGTAGGTTCAATCCTTGGGGCAGGAAGGTCCCCTGGAGGAGGGCATGGCAACTCACTCCAGCATTTGCCTGGAAAATCGCACAGACAGACAATCCTGGAGGGCTACAGTCCATGGGGTAACAAGGATTCGGACACGACTGGAGCAACTTCATGCACACATGCATTCATCGTAAATATGTAGGTGAAATGAAAGATATGCATTTTTATATATAAAATTCTATTTATAATTTTGCATCTACCAAATTTTATTCCTTTGCTATCATTATTGCCATAGTGGAATTATTTAAAATGCAAGAAACTGTAAGAATGTCTTAAGAAAAGTCACAGAAATATAAAGCATATGAAACAGCAGTATTTTAACTTACACTGTCTCAGATGGCTTATTACTTTTCAAAATGTCAAATATAATTAGTCACAATTTTGAATTTTTCTAAACGGACAGGCACAATGTTAAATGGGACACGACTTCTGCAGAATCCTAACTTATTTTTATAAAAAAAATAAATATCCCTGATGAAATGTTATCACCTCAATTTTTCAATTTTAATGAGGAAGTATTCACATGGAACAAAACTAGCTCGTTCACTTAACTTGCAGAGGGCTTTTAGATTTCATTAAGACTAGTTTTTAAAAGATATAAAGTGTTGAGGTTAAATGCAAACAGAGTTTTATTCTAGTCTGTATAATAATAGAAAATAATACCTTGTAATTAGATTGCCATTAGTGCATTAACTTGGTGGAAGTGGAGGTGGAAGTAGTGAGGGTGAGGTTGGGTTTGGAAGAAAGCATTATTAAATGACATATTGAGAAATGTAAATGTAAAAATGAGATATTGAGAAATGTAAATGTAAAAGTGACATATTAAGAAATGTAAATTATAAAGGAAATATAATGACCCCAACATCTTCCTGAAAGTACTGGCCATGTCAGTAAGAAGGAAACAAGAAATGCAGTACAAATAGCTCTTTTAAAATGTATAGTCTAGGCAGTAGGCCAATGCACTTCTTTATTCTGTATTAAAAAAAAAAAACAAAAACATGATCAGGCTTCTCTGCTGTCTAGTGGTAAAAAAAATCCACCTGCCAATGCAGGAGACGTGAGTTTGATCCCTGATATGGGAAGATCCCACAGGCTGTGGAGCAGCTAATCCGTGCACCGCAACAATTGAACTTGTGTTCTAGAGCCAGACAGCCACAGCTACTGAAGCTCACACACCCTAGAGCCTGTGCTCCACGCAAGAGAAGCCCTCGCACTGCAACCAGAGGGTAGCCCCACTTGCCACAACTAGAGAAAAGCCTGAGCAGAAACGAAGACCCAGTCAAGACAAAACTAAATAAAATTATGAAGAAAAATGATCAAAATACAATTATGTCCAATGAAGGATTTGAAATTTCCCAATAATTATGCTGCAGGGAGCAAAGACTTACATAAACTGATCAGGGAGGAGGGGGTTAAGCTGTACAAAATTCACTCATCAGAGAAAAGGTCATGGACTGATATTACCAAAATTTGATTAGACTCAGGATCCATGGACTAGAAATCAACGTGTTCTTGGCTTCTGCTGTTTCCTCTGTAATATGTCATTCTCCAGGGTCCTCCCTTCTAATAGGAGGGCGTACCAGTGTTATATCCTCTCTGGTGCACAAACACAGCAAGAAATTGGGAAGGATTTGCAGGTTAAAACAGACAGAGATTGTAATTCCTACAGCTGAGGGACTTGGAAAGCAGAAATGGGAAAAAAGGGCTGTGACTGTGAAGTTAAAATATTTGTCATGCTGGTCAATGCCCACAGGAAAAAGAAAACTGGTCCTGGAATCTTAGAGTGTTTTGCAACCTTCCAAGTACAATCTAGTCAAAATAGAATAAATCCACAAAGGGCCTTGCACTTCAAATTGCTGCAAAGTGGTTGTAGAACAGGGAATTACCAAAGTAATCGGATTTAACAGATTAAGATACAAAAGCAATGAATACAAAAATAAATAAGTAAATAAATATAAATCCACTTCAAAGCAGGGTTAAGTTTCACAGGTTTTAGTTTCATGTGATCTTAAAGACACCAAGAGGAGCAGAAATATCTGCTTTTTCTTACTGAAACTGTATTTATCTCATTTAAATAAAGTGGTACATGCATGCTCAGTCACTCAGTTTTGTTCGACTCTTTGCAACCCCATTGACTGTAGCCCTTCAGGCTTCTTTGTCCATGGGGTTCTGTAGGCAAGAATACTGGATTGAGTTGCCGTGTTCTCCTCCAGAGGCTCTTCTAGCCAGACTCGGATCGAACTCACATCTCCTGCAGTGGCAGGGGGATTCTTTACCCCTGAGCCACCTGAGAAACTCCAAGTAAAGCGGTAGACAGCGTTTATTATACTTTTACTACCAAACAGAACAAAATATTATACATTTTAAGGTGCATTAACTCATTTTTATTTTCATTATCACAATAGTCCTATGACATAGACATTGTTACTCCCATTTCGTAAATGAGTACACTCAGTCTTAAATAAATAGCTTGCCCATGGCCACACAGCTCATGGGTCTGTATCACTAAAGTTCTTATTTATAAACACTGCCCATGTTGATTGATGCTGATCACTTGGTAATCTTGTTTCATCCTGGTTGCAGTTTACTGTCATTTCTGCTTTTAACTCCACCTGCTTATCTGATGGCTCAGTCGGTAAAGTGTCTGCCTGCAATGAGGAAGACGGAAGACCTGGGTTTGATCCCTGGGTTGGGAAGATTCCCTGGAGAAGGAAATGGCAACCCACTCCAGTATTCTTGCCTGGAAAGTCCCATGGACAGAGGAACCTGGTAGGCTACGGTCCATGGGGTCGCAAAGAGTCAGACACGACTGAGTGACTTCACTTTCTTTTCTTTCTTTCTCTTTCTTCCACGGATTCTCTTTGAATTATAGCCGTATTCCTTTCCATTCTATGTTCCTTTATTTTCTTTCTTTTTTTGGTAGTTGCTCTTTATTTCTCTCACATCCTGTACACATTTACCCCCTCCCCTCCCAACAAACACACATCCCTCACAGTACCTGGTCTCCTTTGCATTTTTCTAACCATGAAGATTTTTACTACTAGGCTTCTCCTCACACAAATCTCAGCCCAATTTCAGCTCAAATACCACGTTCTCAAGGAGACTATCTCTGACCATCCAATCTTCATCTCTTGTGAAGCCTCTACTACATTATCATGTTTTATTTTCTCGATGAGTGAGTGAAGTTGCTCAGTTGTGTCTGACTTTTTGTGACCCCATAGACAAAAGCCAACCAGGAATTTTCCAGGCAAGAATACTGGAGTGGGTTGCCATTTCCTTCTCCAGGGGATCTTCCTGACCCAGGGATCGAACCCAGGTCTCTTGCATTGTAGGCAGACGCTTTACCATCTGAGCCACCAGGGAAGTCCGTCCTATTTTCTCTATAGGACTTACTAATAGTTAAAACTATTTTGTCTTTGTTTGGTGGTTAGAATGTAATATCCATGAGATTATTTTAACTCATAGAAAAAATAGTTCATGATGTACGGTAATACATTAATAAATATTTGGGGATAAATGGGGCTGTCATGGTTCAAATACCAAGCTTGCAGCTGATGCAAGTTGAATAACGCATTTTTTTTTTCATGATATAAATAAGTAAATCCTCTTTCGTCTTCTCCAAGATTTTGGTCTATATTTTTGTGAGTACTTATTTTTGTTCTTTTTCAAGATGGTATTTGGGTCAGTTTTCTTTTTACTGCAAGTGCAAGAACTTCAAACTCTCAGGAGAAAATATTTGGAAATTCTTCAAGGCAGTTGCTATACCATTTGGGAAAAATAACTGAAGCTAAGCAGGATATGAAGTGGAAACTTTGCAACTTTCCTTTCAGTTCACTTCACTGGAATTCAGTTCCTAATAGACCCAAAGCACTTTATGTATTTTAGAACTGCAGGCAAATCATACCTTCCTCTGGACATTCTTTGAAGGCAGAAAAATGTAATACTGGGAAGAAACATAACATTATATAATTATTCACTCCTTTGCTCTGAAAATAATGCTGTCCATGGAATCTTCTAAGTATTCTACTTATGTTGCAGGCATTTAGTGCACATATATGCCCAGAGCATTGCATGTGACACTGAAATTATTAACATCAAAGCTTCAAGCTTCA
The DNA here is from genome assembly GCF_023091745.1 of Budorcas taxicolor. Lineage (NCBI taxonomy): Eukaryota > Metazoa > Chordata > Mammalia > Artiodactyla > Bovidae > Budorcas > Budorcas taxicolor. Next base: position 27,301,098 of record NC_068931.1, read on the forward strand.
TCTTTCCTGGAGTTCACACTCCTATTGGCATGGCTGGGGACAGCACTTAATGTTTTTTTCCTGAATCCTTAAGGAATTTCTTGCAAGACAGAGAACCTTGTTCTAGGTATTAATTACCTTACATGTCCTACCATGTGGATAATTATGCTTGATGATAGAATGGCCTGGGATATACATCCAAATGGAAAAAAAAATGGCACAGAAAATTGATCATCAGAAGTAATAATGATTAAAAAAAATTATATATAGTAGCATGTATACCTTTATTGGGCTTCCCTGGTGGCTCAGCTGATAAAGAATCTGCCTGCAATCTGGGAGATAGGGGTTCAGTCCCTGTGTTGGGAAGATTCCTTGAAGAAGAGAATAGCTATCCACTCCAGTATTCTGGCCTGGAGAATTCCATGGACTGTACAGCTATTTGGAGAATTCTGTATATATTTTTCATGAACAAATTAGTGTAACCAACCAAGTAGCCTTAAATATTAGTGAGTAATGGGAAAATTTGTAATCAAATCTATACAAATCAAATCAAACATCTATTAAAAATTGGTTGATACTGTTCCATAATCAGAAGCCATACTATTGAGCAGAGATATCCTAATATACTCACTACTTTAAAATCATGGTGTGTCAAATGCCAATCAATGAAAAGTTTCCCTTCTAGAAAGTCAAGTGATTCCTATTAAGGAAAAAGAAATTATTAAAATATGGTACTGATGAGTATGAACATGATTGCATTTGACTTAAGAACTAAAAATGGGGAAAATGAGATATAAACTTGTTATTTTACCGTAAAAATAAAATATTACTTATATTACTATTGCTACTAATAATTTTATTAGTAATATAAAACTTGCAATACCACTTTTTTAAAGTGTGTATATATAATTTTTTAAATAAGAAAAAAATGTAAAAATATATCATAAGCAAATAAGCATACATGTATACAGAGGATGTTCTTTGATGCATGGGTTTAATAATAAAAGGGACAATTTAAACACCCAACAAGACAAGACTGGTGAAAATATAATTATACATAATGGAATATGCTAAAGCTATCAAAATAACATTGTGGAATATTATTTAATGGCATAAGAAATATTCATTATGTATTATGAATGAATATAAAATGTAAATGAATATAAAACAGATTATAAAACAGTATGATTTCAATAGCAGTTGTTAACATTTGTTGATTTGCTTTTATGTGGTAGGCACTGAATTAAGTGCTATTCATGCATTTTTCTCATTTGCTTTCCATAATAGTCCCATGGAATGGGTAATGTTGGTGAATCTAAGTGACTTTAAACAAGGCTATAAAATATGTACAATAATGGTTCTGTGTTTTTTTTAAATAAATAAAACTAAAATATACAAGTGTATGTGTGTGTGTGTATTTAAAGTCAAAATACACATACACTTGCATATATACACACACACACACATTACTGGTTATCTCTGGTGGTAGGATGATATTCATTTTATCCTTCCTGCTAATTTGTATTATTGAACTTCTAGAATAAAAGCAAGTGCATCCATGTGTGCTAAGTTGCTTAAGTCCTGTCCGACTCTTTTTGAGCCTAAGGGCTGTCACCCATCAGGCTCTTCTGTCCATGGGGATTCTCCAGGCAAGAATACTGGAGTGGGTTGCCAGGGGATCTACCCCACCCAGGGATCGAACCTGTGTCTCTTGTGTCTCCTGCAGTGGCAGATGAGTTCTTCACCACTAGTGCCACCTGGGAAGCCCCAGAACAAACAAATATGAAACATTTAATTTAAAAATTAAGTAAAGATCTTAGTCTTGTCTACATAAAGCATTTATTAAGTCCTTATTGTGTGTCAGACACATTACTGGGTTTGGAGGATGCTAAAATAAAAAGATAGAGTTTTTGTCTCTTTATAAGTATATTTAATTTTTTTTCCAAGATAATCCCTTAACTATCATCATGATCAAGACTCCCAAGCTGGATTATGCTATTACAAGAAAACTTACATTTTTCAAATACCATAGTATACTCTGATTATAGTTAACAGTATGTAAACTTTAATAGAAAGAAATCAGTATGTTACAAAGTTTTCCATAAAAGGACACATAAAACAGATGAAATACATATAATATTTTGGTTTGTCTAACATAAACCTTTGGAGTTTTTATGCTGATAAGGTTTTCTATTTTAATATTTCAGTTATCCTACTTGGTTGTCTCCTTCATTCAACAAATACTAATTCAGCACTTACTCTGTGCCTGATAGTTTTTTTTTTTTTTTAATGATTAGGAACATAGCACTGAACAAGAATGATAAATTCTGTGTCCTACTATCCTTAAATCCTGATGAGAGAGGCAAAGATAAGTACACACACACACACGCACACAAGTACACACATACACAAGCAAATCCAGTTAGTTTTCTTTCCATTAGCCATAATCAGTATCTTAGACAAACTTATCTTGCCCAGTGTGTATGTTTTCTCTTGCATTTCAAGATTTCCTTCAAAGCATTAAAGTTCACCACAATCTAATTTATATCTTTTTCACTCCATAACTAATCATTTCACCTATAGCCTCCCTTTAGGTTAATCTTTCCTATTTACCACTATTACCTGGTATTGCTATGACAATATTTTTCAAACTCCAGAAATACATTATGAAATAGACGAAATGTGTGCAAACCATTTTTGTATTGAAATAGAACACAAATGCAAGCAAACAATAAAAAAATATCAGAGTGCTCTATAACTAGTAAGAATAAGTAGTGTTTCATGAAATATTTTTTCAAAGCTAAGGTGATTGAGTTTAATGTAAAATATATTTCATACATAAGATCATGGTCAAAAATTTGAAAGCCACGTTATACCCTCAAATTATAATGCTCTCCATATTAATAGTCTGCTCAAAGACATAGTATAACAACCTATTTCCTACATAATTATATATTTTATTATCAACTCTTGTCACTGGCATGCAATCTTTTCTCCATTGTTTTCTTTAAACTCAGATTTATTTATCTCTTCAAATTAGATAGATTAATTATTTGATTAGTTAATTTTTTATTGGATATAGTTACTTTACAACGTGGTGTCAGTTTCTGCTGTACAGCAAGGTAAATCAGCTACATATATACATATGTTTGCTCTTCTTTTGATATCCTTTCCATTTAGGTCACCACAGAGCATGGAGTAGAGTTCCCTGTGCTATACAGTAGGAACCCATTAATTAGCTATTTTATACACAGTAGTGTTTATATGTCAATTCTAACCTCCCCATTCATCCCACCACTCCCTCCTCCCCCTTTGGTATCTTTTCATTTGTTGTTTGTTCTCTGTGTCTCTATTTCTGCTTTGCAATTAAGATCATCTACATCATTTTCTAGATTCTACATATATGCAAAGCCATTTCTTTATGAAGCACCATTTCTATCCAAATTAAGAACTCATATTTATCTTAACTACTGTTGTTATTGGTTAGTCACGAAGTGGTTCAGTTCAGTTCAGTTCAGTCACTCGGTCGTGTCCGACTCTTTGCAGCCCCATGGACTGCAGCACGCCAGGCCTCCCTGTCCATCACCAACACCTGAAGTTTACTCAAACTCATGTCCATTGAGTTGGTGATGCTATCCAACCATTTCATCCTCTGTCATCCCCTTCTCCTCCCACCTTCAATCTTTGCCAGCATCAGGGTCCTTTCAAATGAGTCAATACTTCGCATCAGGTGGCCAAAGTATTTTCAGCTTCGACATCAATCCTTCTAATGAATATTCAGGACTGATTTCCTTTAGGAATGACTGGTTGGATCTCCTTGCAGTCCAAGGGACTCTCAAGAGTCTTCTCCAACACCACAGTTCAAAAGCATCAATTCTTCAGCACTCAGCTTTCTTTATAGTCCAACTCTCACATCCATACATGACTACTGGAAAAACCATGGCTTTGACTACATGGACCTTTGTTGGCAAAGTAATATCTCTGCTTTTTAAATGCTATCTAGGTTGGTCATAACTTTCTTTCCAAAGAGCAAGCGTCTTTTAATTTCATGACTGCAGTCACCATCTGCCGTGATTTTGGAGCCCCCCAAAATAAAGTCTGTTACTGTTTCCATTGTTTCCCATCTATTTTCCATGAAGTGATGGGACCAGATGCCATGATCTTTGTTTTCTGAATGTTGAGTTTTAGCTAACTTTTTCTCTCCTCTTCCATATTCATCCAGAGGCTCTTTAGTTCTTTGCTTTCTGCCATAATGGTGGTGTCATCTGCTTATCTGAGGTTATTGATACTTCTCCCAGCAATTCTGATTCCAGGTTGTGCTTCACCCAGCCCAGCATTTCTCAAGATGCACTCTGCATATAAGTTAAATAAGCAGGTGACGATGTACAGCCTTGACATACTCCTTTCCAGATTTGGCACCAAGTCCTATCTGATTCTTTTGCGACCCCATGGACTGCAGCCCATCAGACTCCTTGTCCATGGGATTTCCCAGGCAAGAACCCTGGAATGGGTTGCCATTTCCTTCTCCAGGGGATATTCCCTACACTTTAACTATGAGACTGCTTTACTAACACTCTTCAAAATGCACATGGAAGGAAGTATGGCAGAAGTAGTGTTTTTATCATATTCCTTTCAGAACAGCATTAATTATGTCCTTATAGTTCTTGCTCAATAAATCAAGTTTCAGTTCAGTTCAGTCATTCATTAAGGTCCGACTCTTTGCAACCCCATGAACTGCAGCACACCAGGCCTGCTTGTCCATCACCAACTCCCGGAGTCTACTCAAACCTGTGTCCATCGAGTCGGTGATGCCATCCAGCCATCTCATCCTCTGTCGTCCCCTTCTCTTCCTGCCCTCAATCTTTGCCAGCATCAGGGTCTTTTCCAGTGAGTCAACCCTTCACATGAGGTGGCCAAAGTATTGGAGTTTCAGCTTCAATGTCAGTCCTTCCAATGAACACCCAGGACTGATCTCCTTTAGGATGGACTGGTTGGATCTCCTTGCAGTCCAAGGGATGCTCGAGTCTTCTCCAGCACCATAGTTCAAAAGCATCCATTCTTCAGTGCTCAGCTTTCTTCACTGTCCAACTCTCACATCTATACATGACTACTGGAAAAACCACAGCCTTGACTAGATGGACCTTTACTGGCAAAATAGTGTCTCTGCTTTTAAATATGCTATCTATGTTGGTCATAACTTTCCTTCCAAGGAGGAAGCGTCTTTTAATTTCATGGCTGCAATCACCAACTGCAGTGATTTTGGAGCCCAAAAAAATAAAGTCTGACAGTATTTCCACTGCTTCCCCCTCATTTGCCATGAAGTGATGGGACCAGATGCCATGATCTTCTTTTTCTGAATGTTGAGCTTTAAGCTAACTTTTTCACTCTCCTCCTTCACTTTCATCAAGAGGCTTTTTAGTTCCTCTTCACTTTCTGCCATAAGGGTGGTGTCATCTGCATATCTGAGGTTATTGATATTTCTCCTGGCAATCTTGATTCCAGGTTATGCTTCTTCCAGCTCAGCGTTTCTCATGATGTACTCTGCATAGAAGTTAAATAAGTAGGGTGACAATATACAGCCTTGATGTACTCCTTTTCCTATTTGGAATCAGTCTGTTGTTCCATGTCCAGTTCTAACTGTTGCTTCCTGATCTGCATACAGGTTTCTCAAGAGATAGGTCAGATGGTCTGGTATTCCCATCTCTTTAAGAATTTCCCACAGTTTATTGTGATCCTTGAATTTCAATTGTGTAGATAGTAGATTTAAATCCAGAAAATAATCATAGAAATACCCAAGAGTTTTCCTAGTACAAGAATGAAAATATGGAGAGATTTTAATCTGATATAGCAATGCCAAATGAATTTTATGTTCTTTTTTGTTGGTCTGTACCTAGCACATAAGAGGTATTCAATAAAAGACATTTCTCAAAAGAGTTTGTCTTGCTTAGAAAGTCTTAACACCCTGATCTACTTAAAAATTTCTAATTTTCTAAATGGAAAATGTCTGTTGAAAAAAGAAACATGGCAGAGAGCTTTTGATTATTAGGTTTTTGGTTTATAACACATCTTCTGCACTTTTACTGTCCTAGTATGTCAGAAAATTACTTGAAGAGCTTAGCTTTCCTCTAACTTTCCATTATAAATAATATTTAAAAAAATTTAATGTTGTTGACTACAATACAAACTTTGATAAACACAAAGGAAAAGAAAGTAACCTGGAACAGAATGATTCTAAAGAGTGTTGGTTTGTTACAATAAAATTTCATTTAGTCTGAACATTTGATTTCTTTTACTTGTGTTTTCTACTTGTCAAAATATTTTTAATTATATTAGAATTAATCATCAATAGCTATTATAGTAAATACTAGTGAATTATAACTGGAATTTTTAAATACTGATTATCAACACATTTTTATCTTTGCACAGTTTTCACACCAAGTGAGACTTCTCACTCAGATTTACTAAAAATCAAATCCCATGAAATGGTGTTGCAGTTTAATGCAGTAACATATCCCCATGAAGAAGCATGCACAAAAGATGGCAGTAAGCATATTAAACGTAAACTATAATTTGGCATATATGACCATACAACACTAGATATATAATATGAAATACACAGAAGTAACTTTGAACATTCATCTTAATAGCAAAGATTGGCAGTTTGCTCTGTCACATAGTTCTAACACAGAAATAATGAAGCATGCCAAAACTGAATAACCACATTTTAGTACCCTGTGCCAGGAATAATGACAAATTAGAAATCTTCTCTCCCTGTCAGATACCCTCATTTAGTTACATTACTCAGCATCATGTGACAACTACAGAAAAAATTTCAATTTAACAGTGGAGAAGTTTGATGTGCTTAAGTTAATTAAAAATGAAAAGCAAGGCTTCATAAGTTATAATATGATTCTAATAGTTTAATTTATAAAATATGGCTAACTAGAAAAGGATACACATTATTAACTGATGAAACAGTATTTTATGCATAGCCATACAATGAACATTAGTAGGCATAGGAAGATACTCAGAATACTTAAACAAGTGTCCTTATTATAGGTTGCTCTCACAGTTGCTGTCAGTGGAATACCACTGACAAAATGGCTGTAGTTTTCATAAGTGTGAGTGTCTGAAGAGCCAAGATGTCTATATCATTGAGGGGGACTGTAGAAATCCTTTAGAGCAATTTGGGAAAAGGGCATTTTGAGTCAAATAAGATAATGCAGAGAGAACTGACTGCTGATGTTTGGGTTTAGAGGGTTAGAGTCAAATAGGAAGTGGGGAATGGGTTGGAAGAAGAGGACAGATAGTGAGTAAAATGGAGGGAATGTAAATTTAAAATGTCAAACTACACAAAATTTTGCATTTTTAACACATCCTCAATGTTCTTGTTTAGGGATGTATACAGGAAAATAAACTGAGAGAAATAAGGGTATTTATTTCACCATAGAGATAATGCCCTCACTGAATATAAAAACCATAGAAAGGAGTATTTAACCATGAGAGTGGTTAAATAAATCCTGGTACGCACATAGAAGGAGATGCTATTCATTTCAGTTCAGTTCAGTCCAGTCACTCAGCTGTGTCCAGCTCTTTGTAACCCCATGGACTGCAGCCTGCCAGGCTTCCCTGTCCATCAGCAACTCCTGGAGCTTGCTCAAACTCATGTCCATCTAGTCAGTGATGCCATCCAACCACTTCATCTTCTATCATCCCCTTCTCCTCCTGCCTTCAAACCTTCTCAGCACCAGGGTCTTTACAAATGAGTCAGTTCTTCATATCAAGTGGCCAAAGTATTGGAGCTTCAGCATCAGTCCTTCCAATGAATATTCAGGACTGATTTCCTTTAGGATTGACTGGTTTGATCTCGTAGTTCAAGGGACTCTCAAGAGACTTGTCCAACACTACAGTTCAAAATCGTCAGTTCTTTGGGACTTATCTTTCTTTATGATCCAACTCTCACATCCATACATGACTGCTGGATAAACCATAGCTTTGACTAGACAGACATTTGTTGGCAAAGTAATGTCTCTGCTTTTTAATATGCTGTCTAGGTTGGTCCTAGCTTTTCTTCCAAGGAGCAAGCATCTTTTAATTTCATGGCTGCAGTCACCATCTGCAGTGATTTTGGAGCACCCCGCCCCCGCCCCCCCCCCCCCCCCGCCCTCCAAAATAAACTCTCACTGTTTCCATTGTTTCCCCATCTATTTTCCATGAAGTGATTGGACCAGATGCCATGATCTTAGTTTTTTGAATGTTGAGTTTTAAGCCAGCTTTTTCACTCTCCTCTTTCACTTTCATCAAGAGGCTTAGGCTGTTTACTATGACCAGTGCATTCTCTTGGAAAAACCTCATTAGCTTTTGCCCCACTTCATTTTGACCCCAATGCCAAACCTGTCAGTTACCCCAGGTATCTCTTGACTTTTGCATTCCAGTCCCCTATAAGGAAGAGGACATCTTTTTTGGGTATTAGTTCTAAAAGATCTTGTAGTTCTTCATAGAACTGTTCAGCTTCAGCTTCTTTGGCATTAGTCATTGGGGCATAGACTTGGATTACTGTGATATTGAATGGTTTGCCTTGGAAATGAACAGAGATTATTCTGTCATTTTTGAGACTGCACCAAAGTACTGCGTTTCATATGCTTTTGTTGACTATGAGGGCTACTCCATTTCTTCTAAAGGATTCTTACCCACAGTAGCAGATATAATGGTCATCTGAATTAAATTTGCCCATTCCAGTCCATTTTAGTTCACTGATTCCTAAAATGTCAATGTTTACTCTTGCCATCTCCTGCTTGACCACTTCCATTTTACCTTGATTCATGGACCTAACGTTTCAGATTCCTATGCAACATTGTTCTTTACAGCATCGGACTTTAATTCCATCACCAGTCACATCCACAACTGGGTATTGTTTTTGCTTTGGCTCCATCCCTTCATTCTTTCTGGAGTTATTTCTCCCCTCTTCTCCAGTAGCATATTGGGCACCTACTGACCTGTTGAGTTCATCTTTCAGTGTCATATCTTTTTGCCTTTTCATACTGCTCATGAGGTTCTCAAGGCAAGAATACTGAAGTGGTTTTCCATTCCCTTCTCTAGTAGACCACATTATGACATAAGTATGCACTTACGTTATTATTTGTCATTAGATTATGTGCTTAATATACCCCAAGTTTCATTGCAGCACTATTTACAATAGTCAGGACATGGAAGCAATCTAAACGTCCACCAACAGAGTAATGGAAAGAAGATGTGGTACATATAGACAGTGCAATATTGTGTGTGTGTCCTCAGCCACTCAGTTGTGTCTGACTCTTACTCTGCTATAAAATAGAATGCAATTTCACCATTTTCAGAGACATGCATGGACCTGGAGACTGTAATACAGAGTAAAATAAGTTGAAACAAATACCATATATTAATGCATATTTGTGGAATCTAGAAAAAAGGTATAGATGAACTTATTTGAAAAGCAGAAATAGAGACATGGACATAGAGAACAAACATATGGATGCCAAGAGGGGAAGCAGGGTGTGGGATGGACTGAGAGATTGGAATCGACATATCCATACTACCATATATAAAGTAGATAACTAATAACAACCTACTTTATGGCACAGGGAACTCTACTCAATACCCTATAATGACTTATATGGGAAAAGAATCTAAAAAGTGAATATATGTGTATGTATAATTGACTCACTTTGCACAGCAGAAAGAAATGCAGCATTGTGAATCAACTATACTCCAATAATTTTTTTTTTAATGAAACAAAATGCAGGGCTTCCTTTTTCTCTACCATACAGCTCTACCTCTTTCAATCTGATATGACTGTTTGCCTGAGTTCCAGGTTGATGGAAAGGCAACTGAAAATTAGACCCCCCCGCCCCCAGCCTTTATAGGCTCAGTGGCTGAAGAACCTGCCTGCAAATGCAGGAGATATGAGTTCAGTCCCTGGATTGGGAAGATCTCCTTGAGGGTGGCATAGCAACCCACTCCAGTATTCTTACCTGGAGAATCCCATGGACAGAGGAGCCTTGTGGGCTGTAGTCCATGGTGTTGCAAAGAGCTGGGCATTACTGGAGTGACTAAGCACCAGAGCATGATAGAGCTCTCTGCCCTGTGTTGCCTAAACTGGCACAAATGTGTTTAAATATCACCTTAATTAATATGTTATTAAGAATACATTAATATTTTCAAATCATTGCCATTTCACATGTAGTGATGACATTATAATAAAGCATAAATACATCATGAAACACTTGAGGTTAAAATGAATAATACTATTGGATTTCAAAATCTACAGGCACAGTTAGTATACTCCCTGGCTTTAAAGAAAAAATAATCTGAATTGCACATTTACTTGGCTATATAATCACATTCTGCATCATTCTCCCTACAAGAAGTATTTCAATTTAAGCCTCTAAAAATGTTATTTAAAACATTCAAATATAAAGGTAAAGATAGCAAAGTTTTTGTAGGTATAATTTCAAAGGTATCTAGTGAGACTTCATTATATTCTAACTGTGATTATCGCTTTGAAATTGGTGATAACAGATCATGAGTTTTCTACTTTATAGTCCTCTATTCACACTTGTATCAGATTAAGTCAGTCTGTAACTTCTTGAATAGTAGCCTCGTGGCAACATTTTTACCAGGCATACAAATCTTATTCTCTCACTGTCATCCTTTGGCTGTTCTCTTGATGTTCATCGCAACACACATGGTTGCTACAGCTTGACGGATTTTTCCTGACTCTAATTTAGCTATTTTTCATGACTCATTATCTAGCAGTCACCACCACAAGAGTTACTGAGCATTCACTTTGTACGAAATCCTGTCCTCTATAGTGAAAGGCAGGGGGTGACAAAGGAAATAAAATACTTCTTCCCTGCTGTCAATGACATTACAATCTAATGGGCTTTAAAAATCTCCGCTGTCTTAGAGTTTAGCCTGGTGCCATATCAGTTTCTGTCTTAGTATTAAACACACCAGACATTCACTATAACACCTTTTACTACAGAGCAGAATTTGCTTTGAAGAAGATTCATTTTGACACTATCCTTGGTTAATGATAAATTCAAAAGACTGTGTTTTCATGGATATTGAGGACAATTTTATATGTCACTTTAGAATAATACATTTATTTAAATAGCGTTTTACATTTAAACTATTAAAATATGTAGTATATACATGTTTATTGTATAAATATTTACATTTATTTTATTTTTATATAGGTATATACAAACTTACTACTAAAGGAAAAAATGGTTGATATTATGACAGTTTTAAAGCTGAGGAAATCTAGACTCACAGTAGATTCTATTTCTGCTGCCAGAGTATGATTAGAAGTCAATGTCTTGTTTTCAAGACAAGAGTTTGGAATGAATCTCTGGTTTAAGAAAAGCAAACCAATAAGCATTTGCAAAGAATGTGTTTAGGTAAGAGGTCAATTGAATATTGCCACTAATTGTTGTCTACTTTGGGTAAAACACTGCTAATGCATTGCTGCCATCTGAAATATATATTATGTAAACAAAATAAGTCCATAAATTTAGCAAATATGGTATGTATTTACAATAAAATATAGTTTTATCTGTTTTATTGAGAAAAATAACCTTATACTATCTTTTTATTTGATATGGAACTATAGAACTTATTCAACTGATCAAAAATTTATCTTACCTAATTATATATAACATGATAGATACAACATGCGCAGCTGTATATAGGCAGGGGTTATGTTTAAAGCTTGAAGGATGTACAATTAGCTTAACAAATATACTGAGAAGAATCTCCAATTGTCTAATGTCTCATCGTTACACTTTGAATACTATTATTGTTCTGGCAGCCTATAGGTCTTGCTTACTAGCATCTAACCTTAAAAAGATAAAGGATGTCTACATTGAGCTATTTCTTAGTTTAACAACTTTTGGAGCATTTTAGAATGCCCTCTAATCATTATAGCTCATATCCCTACAGAGATCAACATCTATCCAGAGAACACCTTAGTGGTTACATTCTTCCCACGAGGTAATTTTAAAGGGCTATACTTCACTCTAGGTTGTGAAGTATATTTTTCTTCCTCTTTACATTGAGAAATAACTTTTATAGAACCCCCAAAATAAGTTTACTTCAGTGGCAATATTTTAATCTCTTGCAATCTGTTAAATTATGACCACTGCAGTTTTTTCAAGAGTAGATTTTTTGAAGATTTTTTAGCATTCATATTTTTTTAAATGCTAGATTGACATTTTAATTTACTGATGCTAAACTTCTGGCTAACTTACAGCCACAATAGTAATTTTTTCTGTTATAAAAAACTCAACCATTTCTTTATATTATGTAATTAATTTTCTGACATTTCCTATATTCTCACAATAAAAATATATGCCTTTTAAAAAATGAACATCTTACATTATTATGAAAATGCCAAAGATTTAGATTTGCCAAGATGTAGATTGTTTGACAAATAACAAAAGAAGACTTGTATTAAAGTGTTTATTAGAGGAATATTAGAATTCAGTATTAATCTGTGATTAATATTAAATATATTGTCAGGATATTATATAGTTGAGGTATTTTGTTTCCTATATACTCTGCTTATATAAAGGAGTTTAAAAGACTCATGTTGTTATTACCTGGGATGAAACCATCTAAAATATCTGATTATTTAGTTTAACCTAAATCTATCATACTTTAAAAGAGTTGTTCATACATTTACAATTGACCTATTGATACATTTTAGGGCAAATTTGTAAGTCTTCTTAAGCCTGTATGTATAATTTATATGACTAATTTCAATTTTATTGCCCTATTATTAATTGTAACTACACCTTCTATTTTAGTAAGCATGAAGCAGATCTACACAGTTCATGCTAGGTTTGATTAGATTATTTATAGAAGTCTTCTTCGTGACATTAGACCAGAAACAAATTATTGACATCAACATCACACCCAGAATATGTTGGGTTTGGTTTCTAGTAGAAGAATGTGTGTCATACTCCTAATTTTAATCATCTGGTTAAGAGACTCTTATAATGGCTTGAAAGAGTAAGGTAAGCCAAATTTCTGGGTTGGTAGAAGGAAACTATTTGCATCCTGTTTGGAAATAACTAGCACATTCTGACATCATGAATATGACCAGGTGACAGAGAGCAGAGTTATGTCAGTGTGTGTGCCTAAATTCAAATTCAGTAGTCAGGGTTGCAGGGAATGGTCTCCCTACCATCCTTGGACTGATGCTGTCCATGGGACCACCATGCAGATCAATAAAGTGTAAAAGATGAAAGGCAGAAAAATAGCCAGTAGCTTTTTACATATACTCACTATTGGTTTTGTGTAATGAGATAAAGAAAGTTGTTAATATAAAGCAGGGAGAGAAGAAGTGTGTCTGGGTCTGTGATCTTTCTACATCATAGATAAGATTTTCAGTGTTATGTCCAAGTCCCTTAAATGGCCCACTCTAAATGGCCCACTGACAGAAAATGGAACTTTTCATCCATTTAAAACATATTATATCTTGTTTAAAAGAAAGATGTCAAATTCTGTCACCAGAAAGACCAGTTTAGTGTCAATGAGAATCCTCTTGGAGATTCTGCATTCAAGAACAGAGAATCCCCTTTCAAACCATTTACCTTAGACTGAAGCTGGGAAGAGTATAAAGCAAGAGTGGAATAAAGAGTCAACCATTCAGAGGACATGAATTCTGAAAAACATTAATCATTCAGAAAAGGGAACTGACATGGAATAGAAATGGTTTAAGCCTCTCAGTGTGTACTCTCTCCTTGAAAGGCAAACTGCATTTTAAGTTTCTTATTGAAACATTAATGGAATGGGGAGTCCAAGCAATTTTATACAAGGAGTTTTATTTATTTAAAAGACATATTTAAAATCTCCAACAACCCCCATTTTACTCAGAGCAAAAGCCAAAGTATTTAAACACATGGGCCTTCAGAGCACTGAAAGTTCCTATCATTTTGTTCCTACTACCTTTAAAACTTCATCTCCTAGTATTTGTCCTTTTGACTCCTTTGAGTTCAAACACACATGACCCTCTTGTTATTTGCTGAATACACTCAGCATGCTATTATATAGGTCCTTTTTTTTTTTTTTAATTCTTTTTGTTTCCTCTCCCAGAAATGCTCTTTATAGAGCTATTCCCTTGGGTCATTCCCTGTATCTTTCAAGTCTTTGTCCTAATCACTGTGGCTTATTGTGATCAAACTTAACCTTGACCATAGTCTATATTTTTCAATATGTGCTCTTTTAACATACAGTATGCTTTTCTTATCATTGTGTTTTTGCTTTCTAATTTTCTTTTTTTGTATATTGTTATTGTCTGACTTTCTCAACTAAAGTGAAAGTTCTATGAAGGTAGGGCTTTTTTCCCTTTTAATTTTTCAACTGATGCATCTCCAGCATTTATAACAGTGTCCAGCAGATACTAGGCACTCCATAAATAAATACTGAATGAAAGAATTCTAACACAAATTATATTTTTAAAGAAAGCCCTGCAAAGATTGCAAATGAAGGTTTAACAATTGTATGATTAAAATGGAGCTATTTTCTCTTTTCATTAGAGAACTGAGTATTCTTTCCTCCTTTATGCTTTGGCACAATCTAGGAGAAAGCAATGGAGCAATCCTCTCCACAAACTTTCATGACTGTCTTTGCTCCCAACTCTGTCAGTTGCTCATCAACCCCAGGAAAGTTCATTGAAAAACCTGTCTTAATTCTCACAATTGAGATCCCTTTGGTCTTTTTTTACTGGCCTCATTCATGTATGGGCTCCTTGTATCAACACTTTAGACCAAGCTAACATTTTTCAATGCTTTCCTTAGAATGATGGCCTATCTCTCGTGGACAAAGTAGCTCCCCTCTTACCTTCTCTGTTTGATAAAATACCTAAGCAAAACAAACAAACAAACAAAAACCAACAAAAAAAACTAAGTAAGCACACACATAAATAAAATTTGATGTCAGGATACACTTTCATGTCCTACCCGTTCTTTCCCCTCCTTTACTCTTTGAAAAGCCATGAAAACCACACATTTCTGGGGGACAGTTTTTTCACTGCACAGTAAATGAGAGTTTCAGAGGGTCTAAGAGGAAAAATTCTATCTTCTCCATAAAAACACTCTGTAATTGACCTGAGTAGATTTAAGGTGCCTACTATACAGATACCTGCCTAATGTTTCAGTGTGTGAAACATTATGTACAGACATTCAATGGAAAAACAAGTTTGAAGAGGCCTGCAAGCACTATTAAAGACCAACAAAGCTGTTCCACTTTGTACTTGTATTTTACAACACAACATTTCCAGGTGAATTTGTGATTTTGGATCAAACAGGTGAGAACTTACGTTTTTCTCCAAAGATAGAAAGACGGAGGAAGGAATGATCCTCACTGGGACCAGTTACTTCGAGTCTGTGATATTTCCCCTTCACCACATAGTTCCCAAACAGAGGCTCTAATCTTCTTTAATTAATCCCATTCCGTCTTATTATATTAGAAGAAAGCATGGAAAGAAGATGAAAATTCCCTGCCCCCGTGAAGCTTCAGAGGGTAGTTAGCAGTTAGGACGGTGTCTCGCTATTCATTCATGACTACACCAATTGTCTCACCTATCTTACTGTTTGCTGAACCCAGGGTAGACAAGCAGGGAAGCTGGAAGAAGATGCGAGGAGCCCTAGGAACTGCAAACATTCTACATTCATTGTGGCAGGGCAGACTAGCTTTACTCTGTAATGACTGACACAGCAGCAGGGACGACTACTCAACTCAACACAAAGCGATTGGACTGGAACTGACTGGACTACAAGCGCGGGTCAGGTGGCACTTATATAGGGCATTGTGCGGGAACCGTGCTTTCAAGATCTCAGCTGTTACACAACCATTATTTACAAAATGTGGGGCAAGAGCAAGAGGCGGTAGGGTGAGAGAGCATGACCATTGCCACCTGGGCAGTTCCTCTTTCCCTACAGATGGTGATATGAGTTGATATTGCAGAGTATTCCTGAGGTGTCCTATTTCAGGCAGAAGAAATCTTTTAGAAATTTAATCACATTTAAAATAAATGCTTTGACCCTGCAACTCCATATGTAGGTGGTAGTCTGTCCTAAGTATAGGAACACACACACACACACACACACACACACACACACACACACACTCTATCAGAAACTTTTTCTATACTAGTTTTTCTATTTAGGTGCCCAGTTGCTGATATAAATGTCATTATAAAGAAGAGAGATGGCTTTCCTATGCAGCCCATACAAATGTAAGCATGCTCTAGTGGGTAGGAATATTTAAAATATCCCTGGCTTTATGAGAATTAAAAGTCTTCTGTGTTAGTCACTCAGTTCTGTCTGACTCTTTGCAACTCCATGGACTGCTGCCCACCAGGCTCCTCTGTCCATGGAATTCTCCAGGTAAGAATACTGGAGTGGGTTGCCATTACCTTCTATAAGGGATCTTCCTGACCCAGGGATTGAACCCTGGTCTCCCCCATTGGAGGCAGATTCTTTACCATGTGAGCCATCAGAGACACCTCTAGAAGTTTTCTGAGATGCATATTATACATGAAGAAATGCTTATACTCTATATGGCTTATCTTTTGGTGAGGAGGAAAGAGATATAATTGTTAAAACTTAAGTATAATTTACTAGAATAATCGAAATAGAAAGTTCCTGGGTAAAAGAAAGTAATAAAATAGAGAAAAATTAATCTGTCAAAACAACTCAGAAAAAAGAAAAAGAAGTAAAATACTGTAAATTAAATTTCAGCATAAAATGGCAATGTGTGCGGACTCAGTGATTTCAGTCATGTCCGACTCTTTGTGACCCCATAGAATGTAGCCCATCAGGCTCCTCTGTCCATGGGATTCTCCAGGCAAGAATCCTGGAGTGTGTAGCCATGCCCACCTCCAGGGGATCTTCCTGACTCAGGTATCGAAACCGTCTCTCCTGTCTTCTGCATTGCAGGCAGATTCTTTATCCACTGAGCCACCTCGGAAGTCCCAAAATATCTCAGCAATTATATTCAATTTTTTAAGCAGGGTATTCTTTTCCTTTAATTCATATATTAATTCTTGGAGTGCTTTTGGTATATTCTTTGTGGTTGTCTACATATAAACTTGATACCTGTAGATAAAAACATTCTTTCTCAAGTCAGTATGTTTACTTACTTTTCTTGCTGTATTATACTACCGAGACTTCCACCCAGCAGGGTAAATCTAAAGTCCTTGACCTAGTTTAAAAGGCCCAGCCTAGATTTTCAATTTCACTGAATTCTATCTCTCTTATACCAAATGAATCTTTCAGTCCCTCAAATTCCCAGGCTCTTCTCTCTTTCAAACTGTCTTCAATCATTTTGTTCTTCTTGAAACTTTCCTATCACTGCCTAACTTTGTCACTTAGTTCACTACAACTCGTTCTTGGGCTTTACCTCCTTTGGGATGTCATTTCCTGAGTTTCTCACTGCCGGACAGACCTCCTTGTTATTGCCATTCAATTACCACATTCATAGCACTTTTAAAATTGTAATTACTTGTATAATACCATTTGCTCAGTAGACTATTTTCACTTAGGTAGAGACTAAAGTGAAAAAGGAGAGTGAAAAAGTTGGCTTAAAGCTCAACATTCAGAAAACCAAGATCATGGCATCTGGTCCTATCACTTCATGGGAAATAGATAGGGAAACAGTGGAAACAGTGTCAGACTTTAGTTTTGGGGGCTCAAAAATCACAGCAGATGGTGATTGCAGACATGAAATTAAAGGACGCTTACTCCTTGGAAGGAAAGTTACGACCAACCTGGATGGCATATTCAAAAGCAGAGACATTGCTTTGCCAACAAAGGTCCGTCTAGTCCAGGCTATGGCTTTTCCTGTGGTCATGTATGGATGTGAGAGTTGGACTATGAAGAAGGCTGAGCGCCGAAGAATTGATGCTTTTGAACTGTGGTGTTGGAGAAGACTCTTGAGAGTCCCTTGGACTGCAGGAGATCCAACCAGTCCATTCTGAAGGAGATCACCCCTGGGTGTTCTTTGGAAGGAATGATGCTAAATCTGAAACTTCAGTACTTTGGCCACCTCATGTGAAGAGCTGACTCATTGGAAAAGACTCTGATGCTGGGAGAGATTGGGGGCAAGAGGAGAAGGAGACGACAGAGGATGAGATGGCCGGATGGCATCACTGACTCGATGGACGTGAGTCTGAGTGAACTCCGGGAGTTGGTGATGGACAGGGAGGCCTGGTGTGCTGCTATTCATGGGGTCACAAAGAGTCAGACACGACTGAGCGACTGAACTGAACATCTATTTGCTTTACTCCTGCATTCCTAGAGCCTAACAGAGTGATAAAATACAAAGCAGATGCTCTTTAAATATTTTTTTAATATAGCTAAGTGAGTAATACATAAGATAATAATATATAAAGAAATTGATTACTGCAATAGTTAATTAAATCCTGGGATATAAAAAATAGGTATTTCTTCTTTCTAAATTGATACACCTGGGAAGTCAGATTAATGAAGTTCAAATATAACAGCCTGACTAAGCCTTGTCATTACCAGTTGTACAGCAAGCACAACTTTTCCAACTACTATCTCATATAATTAGCATAATAATAGGTGCTTTCAGTTCAGTTCAGTCACTCAGTCATGTATGACTGTTTGTGACCCCATGAATTGTAGCACGCCAGGCCTCCCTGTCCATTACCAACTCCCAGAGTTCACTCAGACTCACGTCCATCAAGTCAGTGATGCCATCCGGCCATCTCATCCTCTGTCGTCCCCTTCTCCTCCTGCCCCCAATCCCTCCCAGCATCAGAGTCTTTTCCAATGAGTCAACTCTTCACATGAGGTGGCCAAAGTACTGAAGTTTCAGATTTAGCATCATTCCTTCCAAAGAACACCCAGGGGTGATCTCCTTCAGAATGGACTGGTTGGATCTCCTGCAGTCCAAGGGACTCTGAAGAGTCTTCTCCAACACCGCAGTTCAAAAGCATCAATTCTTCGGTGCTCAGCCTTCTTCACGGTCCAAATCTCACATCCATACATGACCACAGGAAAAACCATAGCCTTGACTAGACGGACCTTAGATGGCAAAGTAATGTCTCTGCTTTTGAATATGCTGTCTAGGTTGGTCATAACTTTCCTTCCAAGAAGTAAGCATCTCTTAATTTCATGGCTGCAATCACCATCTGCAGTGATTTTGGAGCCCCCCCAAAAAAAGTCTGACACTGTTTCCACTGTTTCCCCATCTATTTCCCATGAAGTGATGGGACCAGATGCCATGATCTTCGTTTTCTGAATGTTGAGCTTTAAGCCAACTTTTTCACTCTCCTCTTTACTTTCATCAAGAGGCTTTTTAGTTCCTCTTCACTTTCTGCCATAAAGGTGGTGTCATCTGCATATCTGAGGTTATTGATATTTCTCCCAGCAATCTTGATTCCAGCTTATGTTTCTTCCAGTCCAGCATTTCTCATGATGTACTCTGCATGTAAGTTAAATAAGCAGGATGACAATATACAGCCTTGACATACTCCTTTTCCTATTTGGAACAAATCTGTTGTTCCATGTCCAGTCCTAACTGTTGCTTCCTGACCTGCATACAGGTTTCTCAAGAGGCAGGTCAGGTGGTCTGGTATTCCCATCTCTCTCAGAATTTTCCACAATTTATTGTGATCCACACAGTCAAAGGCTTTGGCATAGTTAATAAAGCAGAAATAGATGTTTTGCTAGAACTCTCTTGCTTTTTCCATGATCCAGCGGATGTTGGCAATTTGATCTCTGGTTCCTCTGCCTTTTCTAAAACCAGCTTGAACATCAGGAAGTTCATGCTTCACGTAGGTGCTTTACAAATACTTTATTATTTGTAAATTATAACAATCAGTGTTTAGCTATTATAATCTCCTCTTGCCATTAAACATAGCAAAGATATCCACACGTCAGGAATTCTGAAGTGATTCTCTGAATTTCACAAGTAAGATAAAATCTGCCTCACTAGTGAGATAGTTGCTTCATTCTGATCACACAAATCATACATCTATAGCCATTCAGAATTTAAGACAATTCTACTCTATTCAACAATTATTTATTGTTGACCTGCTGGTCACTAACAGTTATAGATGTTATGATAGTTACAAATGAATAAAACACACACCTCCTTTCCCAATTAAAGAACTGTGCCAATAAATATATTGATGAAATTGTGCTAAATCAAACAATTATCTATAAAGAACAATGTCTGTACAAAGTGTGGTCTTGAAGAGGGAAAAGTTAGTTCTGAAGACTTTTAGGATGGGACCAGGTTCAGGTAGTTCCTTAATTAATTGTGAAAGGAAAATATTTGCTAAACATAATGTAAAATAAAGAAATAAAATAATGATATTAACAAATTTCTCAGTCTCTCCTCTCCTCTTTAATAATTAAATAATATGAACTAAGATTCTCTTTTGTGCTCAAAAAGAAAACCTAGCCTTAGCAAATTTTTCTTATTTTAAATTAGTACTCACTATATATGGACTTCCGTTGTGGATCAGCTGGTAAAAAATTCGCCTGCAATTTAGGAGACTTGGGTTCAATCCCTGGGTTTGGAAGATCCTCTGAAGAAGGGAAAGCCTACCTACTCCAGTATTCTGCCTTGGAGAATTCAATGGGCGGTAGAGTCGGACAAAGAGTCGGACACCACTGAGTGAATTTCACTTTCACTTTCACTCACTATATTAATAACATCCAAATATTTCCTTTATATTTCCCAGAAAATGCAGGCAGTGAAGAAGGATGTTCCTACTAATTTTGCAATATTTCCCTATATACTCATCTTTTTAAAAAATATAGTTTAAATGTTACCATTTCACCATTGGATGGCAATATTGCTTATTATTTTCCTTTCAGTATTCTGATAAGCATTTAACTAGTGAGGAAATAAATGTTGCTTAAGAATTAGGACTCATTATTCAATTTTATTTATTTATTTATTTGAGTTATTTTATTTCATACTGACATATCATAATGAAAATATATGCGAAACGCTGTTCACCTCCAGGCTGTTGATGTAATCTTAATTAAGAAGTCAATAGGTCCAACATTTCTTTCTTTTGGTTGGAAAAGAGGTTATCTGTCTTTTACTAAGACTGACTCTAGTCTTAATTTGCTGTTAAGGCTAAATATTCTGTGCTCTAGACCTTTCAGAGTTCAAAATCACAACAATTAAGAATCCTATGAAAAGATGGTCAATGATTATTTTCTGTGAATCATTAGAATCTTAACTTCCTGAAAACTGCCATCGCCCCATAAGTTTTATTAAAATGGTTTGAGGGACTCCCCTGGTGGTCCGTTGGCTAAGACTTCATGCTCTCAACTCAGGGGACCGGGTTTGATCCCCGGTCTCGGAATTAGATCCTGCATGCCACAACTAAAGATCCTGCATGCTGTATTGAAGATCAAAGATCCCCTGTGCCAACACTAAGACCCAGTACAGCCAAATAAATAAATGCTTAAAAGAAATAAAATGATGTTAATCAGTAGACATAAATTTCAAAGAAAAAAACATAATGTGTTACTTCAATAACTATAATTTATGTTCTGTTTTCTGAATCAGCTAGGACAGTTCAAAGTGGTCCAGGTCTAGTTGATAATGCCAATGTTTAAGTATGTCTCAAAGGAAATTGTGTTTTTTGTTTGTTTGATTTTTTATAAAACATTTATGGTAGCCTACCATGTATAAGAAAGGGTAGATAACAATTTTTTATAAAGTATTATCCCATAAATAGAATGCTAAGAGGACAATTTTCAATCAATTAAACAATCATTTATACTACAAGTGAGTAAGAAACTGATGATCTTGTCCACAGTCAATGACAAAAATATAGCCTACTATGCATTTCCATTTATGGGCTATAGTTATTCATATTCATATGTATAAATAAATAAAATAGCTATATTTATAAATGAGACTTCCCCAGTGGCTCAGACGGCAAAGCATCTGCCTATAATGCAGGAGACCTGGGTTTGGTCCCTGGGTCAGGAAGATCCTCTGGAGAAGGAAATGGCAACCCACTCCAGTACTCTTGTCTGGAAAATCCCATGGATGGAGTAGCCTAGTCCATGGGGTTGCAAAGATTATTGAATTATAAATAAATTTCACTGTGTCTTCCAGTTTAAGGCTACTTATAATCTGCATAGAGGTATTTGTCTGGGTAAGGATTATTTTAATCAAAATAATATCTCAGTTCAGTTCAGTCGCTCAGTTGTGTCCGACTCTTTGTGACCCCATGAATTGCAGCACGCCAGGCCTCCCTGTCCATCACCAACTCCCAGAGTTCACTCAGATTCACGTCCATCCAGTCAGTGACACCATCCAGCCATCTCATCCTCTGTCGTCCCCTTCTCCTCCTGCCCTCAATCCCTCCCAGCATCAGAGTCTTTTCCAATGAGTCAACTCTTTGCATGAGGTGGCCAAAATACTGGAGTTTCAGCTTTAGCATCATTCCTTCCAAAGAAATCCCAGGGTTGATCTCCTTCAGAATGGACTGGTTGGATCTCCTTGCAGTCCAAGGGACTCTCAAGAATCTTCTCCAACACGACAATTCAAAAGCATCAATTCTTCAGCACTCAGCCTTCTTCACAGTCAAATAATATCTACTAGTCATATTAATGTAGCAATGTAGTCCTGCAGGTTCAATATATCTAATAATAATACATATTTAGATATTTATTATTTCTAAATATTATATTATATATAATATATTATATATTTATTCTCTGTTTAGAATATTTATGTTCTATTTAGAAAATATGTTCTAAATATATAAGTATATAAAAACTATATATTATGTATAATCTATATTATAAATAGATATGTATCTATTTATACATATAAATAGATATTTAATATAATTAATATCTGTAAATAGATATAAATAAATATATATAGAGAGAGATTTTTAATCCTTCTAAGTAAATTGGGTACGTTTGGCCAATTGTATCTTTTAAAATTAAACATTGAGACTAAGATCACTTCCTAAATTGATAAATTACCTGACCTCCTGATATGTTCCTAATTTAGTTTTATTTATAGTAGTTTCATAGAGTCATCATATATTATAATATTTTAATAACTATAAGATTAGCTCAGGATTATCCTCACTGTGTTTGCTAAAATCTGTTTCACTATGTTAGGAGTACATGTCAGTGTTTATAGAGAAATACCACTCGATTGGTTCAAATCAGACAAGTCCCAATCTAGAACTTGGACTGTCTTTGATTGTTACATGCCAAAAAACTCCACATACTATAACCACCATAGTAACATTAATGGAATATCTGATGTACTGATGCTATGTTATATAAAAATTCACCATCTTCTTATATCTAAGAATATACTATTCACTATTCATAAATCATATTTTAAGTGTCTCCTACATGGCAGCACTATTTATATTACATGAAATCAAGTTATTAAATATTTATACTTTGGAACATTAACACTTTTAGAACTTGATCAGTACTCTAAATATATATTCAGGACAAATGAGAATCCATACTGTTTCAAAGATCCCAGAGTCATACATTATGTTATAATCGTTGTTTTGGGTTTGTCCTTAGATAGTAAAATAGCTTATAAGTTGAGTCCATTTCCAGGATACAGCTTTCATAAAATTAGAAGTAATCATATTCTATATTGTTGAATTTGTTGTATTTTAGAAACACAGGCTTCAGCTTTCAATAAACACATAAAGTTTTAAAGCTTTTCAATTTTTTGTACTAACAATTCAAGAGAAGACAGTCTTAACTTTACCACTGCCTGTATATTATCACCAGATTCTTCCAACTGAAATACATTTTGTAATTCTTTTTCTTTTCAAATTATGAGGTTGAAAAATGAGAACTTGCTATAATCATCTGATAATATATTACCTCCACATAACTTTCATATAATCATCTCTATTTTTATTTTGATGAGTAATACACTCATCTTAGTAAAAGTGTTAGGAGTTTAAATACAAAAAAAAAGTCATTTTCAAATATATAGGTTGGTCATTCTGCTGAAATTATAGGCAGATTTCTGTGAAGACTGTGATTTATGCTATAATGATTAAAATGAAAATGTTACATATTTTATAAAGCACATCTTATTCAATAAATGGCAAATAACTTTCTTGAATAAATAAAATGAGTACAGTGGACTTGTAAATAAAAGAAAACCATTATTCTGGAATATATTTGACAAATGCCGTTGAAGTTACTTAAGTCCTATTTTTATGTCCATGACCTGAAAATGACAATAGAAACAGCAAGAGCAGCCTCCTCTTACAAGTGGGAAGAATAATTAGATTTGTATGCAGAGATCAGTGTAGTCTTTTGAATTGAAACTGATTCTAAGGAAAATAATTATTGGATACATTGGCATGGTAAGGCTATATGCAAAGTTTCTATTTGCCCTTGTGACTTGTGGTGATCTGAAATATCCTCATGTTCTTTTGGAACTGCGAGGTTTTGCTGGCACCATGTTCCCTGTATCTCATTTCATAGAAAATGCACAAGTTGATTACCTAGTGTCAATGATAATGAAAGAGGATTTTGAGAGTTAGCTATTAATGGCTCAGGAAACTATCTGCAAACACAATTAAACACTTCATTTAAAACTTTATATCAGTTATTAAAAACCAACAAAATACTATGGTAACAATATACCACTCAATCAAATGACTTTGTTAGGATTAATTTCTTAAATCATAAACAAGTGAATTAAAAAAGAAATGACAGGGCTATTTGAAATGCCTAAATTTTCTAAAACTAAGTAAAATGTTTTTACCTGCTTAATGATTAGATATAAATAAACCAACTTACAGCACTGATCAAATGTCTTCGTTTAGAAGCCATTCACATTCAGTTGCTGAACTTTACCATAGAAACTTCAGAGGAAAGTAATTACAGAGGCAATTTCAATTTAAAGCCACATAGGGAAGTAATTAAGGGTAATAATACCCATAGCCTCTAAACAAAGATATAGAAAATAGACTCTGTATCTTATTTAAATGAAAGAGGTTAAAAAGAAAATTGCAGCCAATGTGGCTTTGGGTTAAGAAAAACCACAGTTAACAAAACATCTATTCCCAGATATACATCACTCACACAATTATGTGTGGCAAGACTGTGCTCTGGTATTTCCTAGCAATATTTTAAAAATATGATATAGATACACATAAACAGATTTCATATGTTGTTTTCTGTATGGTTATAAATATTAGTTTTGGCCTTGATAGCTCCAGTCTTCTGGTAATCACATTTCAAGGATTTCCGTTTAGCTCTCAAGGGAAGCTCTTTCATGTTGGCAGCCCTTAGTCTAGTGTTCAGAGAAGAGAAGGCATGGGAGTAGAAAGAAAATAAGGAAGAAGAAATAGTAAAAATGATAGTAAAAGATAACAGTGAGATGCATAGTTATATGGATCAAAAGATAGATAGATATTAGATAGACAGCATATTAGAATGCTAAGAAGTCATAGTAGCAACCAGAGAGTTGTTGTTTCAGATCACAGCTTCACATTTGTAGGACGAAAGACTTTGATGAACTATTTAAATCCCTTTTTCATTTTTAATTTGGAATAATAATATCAATTGGCTGTTTTCTCTCCTAATTTAAAATAATAAAACCGAATTTCATGTTTAATTGATTATCATCATACTAGAGATACTATATTTAGAATACTTTGGGCTGGGCTTGGTATGTATTTCATATGCTTAATGATTATTTATTATTATTATTTAAAGTTTTTTAACAACCTTTTGTTAACAAATCCTCCTTTCCATTCTCACAGTCTATTTTCCCCATTTCAATTCATTTTGATCCAGTTATTTTGCACAAGTGAAAGGTTCAGGAATCTACATGCTCTACTTTGCTTCTGTCTACCTATCTATCATTTATCTCTCTCTCTCTAGCTGTCATCTATCTTTATTTCTATCTTTATGTCTCTAGCTATCCAGCTTTATTTCTAACGCTATCTCTGCTGCTTCTTACTCCTAAAATTCCTTTTATTTCATTTTTACACATTGAAATCTATGGATATTTCAAGATGTTGTGTTTTCATGTTTGCATATGTCTTCATGCACCAGGAATTATGACACAGACTTGCCCAGTAGTGTCTAGGAGTCTCCAGTAGAGGCATGGGTCGGTGATGGCCTGCTGCAGGGTGCGGGGCCCTGAGAACATCAATGTGTGCATGGGACATTTTGAAAGAGGTCGCCATCATCTTCATTACCTCCGTTATAGCTTGGACCCAGGTAAATAGGAGGGAGGGAACACAGCTCCACCCATCAACAGAAAATGGGATTAAAGGTTTACTGAGCAAGGCCCAGTAAAAAGAGGTGGCAAAAACACACAGAAGAACTGTACAAAAAAGATCTTCATGACCCAGATAATCATGATAGTGTGATCACTCACCTAGAGCCAGACATCTGGAATGTGAAGTCAAGTGGGCCTTAGGAAGCATCACTAGGAACAAAACTAGTGGAGGTGATGGAATTCCACTTGAGCTACTTCAAATCATAAAAGATGATGCTGTGAAAGTGCTGCACTCAGTATGCCAGCAAATTTGGAAAACTCAGCAGTGGCCACAGGACTGGAAAAGGTCAATTTTCATTCCAATCCCAAAGAAAGGCAATGCCAAAGATTGCTCAAACTACTGCACAATTGCACTCATTTCACATGCTAGTAAAGTGATGCTCAAAATTCTCCAAGCCAGGCTTCAACAGTAAGTGAACCATGAACTTCCAAATGTTCAAGCTGGTTTTACAAAAGGAAGAGGAACCAGAGATCAAATTGCCAACATCTCCTGGATCATCAAAAAAGCAAGAGAGTTCCAGGAAAACATCTATTTCTGCTTTATTGACTATGCCAAAGCCTTAGACTGTGTGGATCACAATAAATTGTGGAAAATTCTTCAAGAGATAAGGATATTAGATCACCTGACCTGCCTCTTGAGAAACCTGTATGCAGGTCAGGACGCACGGGTAGAACTGGGCAAGGAACAACAGACTGGTTCCAAATAGGAAAAGGAGTACATCAAGGCTGTATATTGTCACCCTGCTTATTTAACTTCTATGCAGAGTACATCATGAGAAATGCTGGGCTGGAGGAAGCACAAGCTGGAATCAAGATTGCCAGGAGAAATATCAATAACCTCAAATATGCAGATGACACCACCCTTATAGCAGAAAGTGAAGAAGAACCAAAGAACCTCATGATGAAAGTGAAAGAGGAAAGTGAAAAAGTTGGCTTAAAGCTCAACCTTCAGAAAACTAAGGTCATGGCATCCAGTCCCATCACTTCATGGCCAATAGATGGAGAAACAGTGGAAACAGTGTCAGACTTTATTTTTTGGGGCTCCAAAATCACTGCAGATGGTGACTGCAGTTATGATATTAAAAGACACTTTCTCCTTGGAAGAAAATTATGACCAACCTGGACAGCACGTTAAAAAGCAGAGACGTTACTTTACCAACAAAGGTCCGTCTAGTCAAGGCTATGGTTTTTCTAATAGTCATGTGTGGATGTGAGAGCTGAACTATAAAGAAAGCTGAGTGCCAAAGAACTGATGCTTTTGAACTTTGGGGTTGGAGAAGACTCTTGAGTCCCTTGGACTGCAAGGAGATCCAACCAGTCCATCCTAAATGAGATCAGTCCTGAGTGTTCCTTGAAAGGACTGATGTTGAAGCTGAAACTCCAATACTTTGGCCACCTGATGCAAAGAACTGACTCATTGGGAAAGACCCTGATGCTGGGAAAGATTGATTGAAGGTGGGAGGAGCAGGAGATGACAGAGGATGAGATGGTTGGATTGCTTCACTGACTCAATGGACATGAATTTGAGTAAGTTCCGGAAGTTGGTGATGGACAGGGAGGCCTGGCATGCTGCAGTCCACAAGGTCGCAAAGAGTCAGATACGATTGAATGACTGAACTGAACCGAGCATGGCCCTGCCCATCAGAACAAGACCCAGTTTCCCCCTCAGTCAGTCTCTCCCTTCAGGAAGCTTCCACAAGCCTCTTATGCTTCTCCATCAGAGGGCAGACAGACTGAAAACCACAATCACAGAAAACTAACCAATCGGATCACATGGACCACAGCCTGTCTAACTCAATGAAACTATAAGCCATGCCATGTAGGGCCATCCAAGACGGACGAGTCATGGTGGAGAGTTCTGACAAAATGTGGCCCACTGGAAAAGGGAATGGAAAATCACTTCCATATTTTTGCCTTAAGAACCCCATGAACATTAGTCATTAAGGAAATGTAAATCAAAACTACAATGAGATGTACTTCACACCCAGATAGATGGCTACCATTAGAAAAAAAGAAAAACAAATCACAGCAAGTGTTGGCAAAGATGTGGAGAAATTGGAACCCTCATTCAACGCTGATAAGAATATAAAATGGTGAAACCACTCTGGAAAACAGTTTGACAGTTCCTCAGAAAGTTAAGCATAAAATTACCACAGGATCCAGTATCCTAGATCTGATAATAGGTACTCCAAAAAATATGTGTACATGAGCATTCATGACTGCACTGTTCACAATAGCCAAATGATGGAAACCCCCACCATGTCCCTCAGAGGATGAATAGATAAACAAAATGTGGTATATCCATACAGGGTATAATTCACCAAAATACTACAGTGCTATCTGCTGCATAGCATAGTTGGTAAAGAATCCACCTGCAATGCAGGAGACCCTGACTCAATTCCTGGGCCAGGAAGATCCACTGGAGAAGGGATAGGTTACCCACTCCAATATTCTTGGCTTCTGTTGTGGTTCAGCTGGTAAAGAATCCGCCTTTAATGCAGGAGACCTGGGTTCAATCCCTGGGTTGGGAAGATCCTCTGGAAAAGGGAAAGGCTACCCACTCCAGTATTCTGGCCTGGAGAATTCCACGGACTGTATGGTCCATGGGGTCACAAAGAGTTAGACACAACTGAGTGACTTTCACTTTCACAATCATACACCAGGAGTCCTTTGGAAATATAAGATCACAATCAAGTATCCTTCACTCTCACTGGGGAAAGTACAGAGAAGACAATTTAGAGAAGTTCATGGGACTCCTTTTAGCTAGGTTATGAGAAATATGAAGCATTGCAGGCTATATAAGGAAGATTTCATGTGTGTGTGCTCAGCTGTGTCCTACTCTTTGCAACCCCATGGACAATAGCTCTCCAGGCTCCTTCTTTCCATGGAATTTCCCAGCAAGAATAACGGAGTGGGTTGCCATTTCCTTCTCTAGAGGATCTTCTTGACCCAGGGATCTAACCTGCATCTCCTGTCTCCTGTACTGGCAGGCAGACTCATTACCTTTGAACCCCTTGGGAGGCCCACAAAGATTAGCTGAAGATAACACTGTCTTCAGATATTCAAAGGGATTTCATATTAGAAGAGACATCGTCCATGTTATACCAGAGAACAATGAGTCACCTGTTAAATTCATTGAGTCTAGGTTGAGGGAGTATCAGAAGAAACATTTTAGCTTGATGTAAGGAAGAATATGCTAATAAGTACAGCGAGGTAGTACTAGAAAACCCTCTTTAGTTATCTAGAGATCCATTTATACCTGAACAGGTCAAGGGAATGCTGGGCAACCATTTGTCAAGTAAAACTCTTCCCTGAAGAGATTGTGACATTGCAATAGATGGTGGGTGAGACTAATGTAGCTGGTGTAACATATTACCATGAACTTGATTCTCATAGTTTTGAAGGAGAGAAGTCTGATATCAAGGAGACAGCTTGGTTGCACTCTCTCCATAGGCCCTTGGAGAGGATTCATGCCTCTCTTTCAGCTTCTGGGGGCTACTGGTATCCCTTGGTGTACCATGACTCAGTCACATCATTCTAATCCTGGCCTCCATTTTCACATGCCATTCTCTATGTATTGTTCTCAAAACTTCTTTAGTTTTTCTCTTAAAAGGATATATATGATTATATTTAAGGCCCATCCTATGGACCTAACAGAAGCAGAAGATATTAATAAGAGGTGGCAAGAATACACGGAAGAATTGTACAAAGAGGTCTTTATGACCCAGATAATCACGATGGTGTGATCACTCACCTAGAGCCAGACATCCTGGAATGTGAAGTCAAATGGGCCTTAGAAAGCATCACTACGAACAAAGCTAGTGGAGGTGATGGAATTCCAGTTGAGCTATTTCAAATCCTGAAAGATGATGCTGTGAAAGTGCACTCAATATGCCAGCAAATTTGGAAAACTCAACAGTGGCCACAGGACTGGAAAAGGTGTTTTCATTCCAATCCCGAAGAAAGGCAATGCCAAAGAATGCTCAAACTACTGCACAATTGCACTCATCTCACATGCTAGTAAAGTAATGCTCAAAATTCTCCAAGCCAGGCTTCAGCAATACATGAACCATGAACTTCCAGATATTCAAGCTGGTTTTAGAAAAAGCAGAGGAACCAGAGATCAAATTGACAACATCCTCTGGATTATTGAAAAAGCAAGAGAGTTCTAGCAAAACATTTATTTCTACTTTATTGACTATGCCAAAACCTTTGACTGTGTGGATCACAATAAACTGTGGAAAATTCTGAAAGAGATGGGAATACCAGACCACCTCACCAGCTTCTTGAGAAACCTATATTCAGGTCAGGCAGCAACAGATAGAACTGGACATGGAGCGACAGACTGGTTCCAAATAGGAAAAGGAGTACATCAAGGTTGTATATTGTCACCCTGCTTATTTAACTTATATGCAGAGTATATCCTGAGAAACGCTGGACTGGAAGAAGCACAAGCTGGAATCAAGATTGCCGGGAGAAATATCAATAACCTCAAATATGTAGATGACACCACCCTTATGGCAGAAAGTGAAGAGGAACTAAAAAGCCTCTTGATGAAAGTGAAAGAGGAGAGTGAAAAAGTTGGGTTAAAGCTCAACATTCAGGAAATGAAGATTCTGGTCCCATCACTTCATGGGAAATCAATGGGGAAACAGTGGAAACAGTGTCAGACTTTATTTTTTGGGCTCCAAAATCACTGCAGATGGTGATTGCACCCATGGAATTAAAAGAAGCTTACTCCTTGGAAGGAAAGTTATGACCAACCTAGATAACATATTGAAAAGCAGAGACATTACTTTGCTAACAAAGGTTCGTCTAGTCAAGGCTATGGTTTTCCCTGTGGTCATGTATGGATGTGAGAGTTGGACTGTGAAGAAAGCTGAGCTCTGAATGATAGACGCTTTTAAACTGTGGTGTTGGAGAAGACTCTTGAGAGTCCCTTGGACTGCAAGGAGATCCAACCAGTCCATCCTAAAGGAGATCAGTCCTGGATGTTCACTGGAAGGACTGATGCTGAAGCTGAAACTCTAGTACTTTGGCCACTTCATGCAAAGAGTTGACTCATTGGAAAAGACCCTGATGCTGGGAGGGATTGGGGGCAGGAGGAGAATGGGACGACAGAGAATGAGGTGGTTGGATGGCATCACCGACTCAATGACATGGGTTTGAGTAAACCTCAGGTGGGATTCATAGCATCGCTAAGAGTTGGACACGACTGAGCAACTGAACTGAACTAAGGGCCCATCCAGACAATCCAGGATAAGGTTCTCCTTTCAAGAGCCTTAATTTAAACATGCCTTTGTTTTATAAGGTAATATTCATGGGTTCCAGAAATTAAGACCTTTACATATAGTTTTGGGGGGCCATTATTTAGC
This sequence comes from Budorcas taxicolor, assembly GCF_023091745.1. Classification (NCBI taxonomy): domain Eukaryota; kingdom Metazoa; phylum Chordata; class Mammalia; order Artiodactyla; family Bovidae; genus Budorcas; species Budorcas taxicolor. Next base: position 27,332,801 of record NC_068931.1, read on the forward strand.
CCTCTACAGATAGCCTAGAAGTTTCTAAGTCTTGGATTCTGTTATTCTGTGGGTCAAAAAAATAGATTCAGCCTTGAATAAGTACCAGGAGAAGCAAATAATCGAGTTCCAAGGAGAGTTAATAATTAATCAATTTGATGCCTTCCGTTAAAACATAATGTATACCGAAGTCCAAGTTTACCACATCAGTAGAATCAGCGTATCTTGATTGCCCTGTCCAGTTTATCTCTCTGAAATATAATTCAGTCACTCAGTCCTGTCTGACTCTCTTAGGGTCCCCATGGACTGCTGCATGCCAGCCTCCCTGTCTGTCACCAACTCCCAGAGTTTGCTCAAACTCATGTCCATTGGGTCGGTGATGCCATCCGACCATCTCATCCACTGTCGTCCCCTTTTCCTCCTGCCTTGAATCTTTCCCACTATCAGGGTCTTTTCCAATGAGTCCGTGTTGTCAATATAGGCCTTTCAGGATATGAACAAGGGCTTCATGGTGGCTCAGATGGTAAAGAATCCACCCGCAATGCAGAAGACCTGGATCAGGAAGATCCCCTGGAGAAGAAAATGGCTACCCATTCCAGAATTCTTGCCTGGAAAATTCCTTGGACAGAGGAGCTTGGGAGCCTTTAGTCCACGAGGTCACAAGGAGTTGGACTGAGTGACCAACACTTTTTCAGTATATGAATAAAGATATACTGAATTCTACAAATATGTGTCAATAAAATGGAGCCAGAGAAAAATGGTCCTGCTCTGAGAGGTAATGTGCAAATATATAAGCATTTAAAAATATAAAAGTATTAAACTATTTCAAGCCTGGAATATATTCATAAAAATTAACTGTGAGAAAATATATGTGCTTATTTCATAAAGACTGGTATATAGATAGAGTAAGGAAAAGTGATTTCACTAATTCTCCTTTCAATATTTGTTATACATAAAATATCTTTTTTCCATATTCACTTAGGTTTATAAAAAATACTGAACCAAATATATTGGATCTTGCATTTCACTTCTCTAGAATGTTAAAATCCTAATCGCTATTTTTAAATGATTTATATCCTTATGTAATTTAGTATCATTTATCAATAATTCACCTGCATTTTCACAGAAAATTTAAGCAAGATAGATAAAAGCAGTTTTATATGACTCTGTTCATTTTTCAAAACTGAGTTTGATAGTTCACCTCATGATTTTATCTTTTATTTTTATTCCCTACTAAAGCAAACACACAGTGAGTTCTTGGGTAATGGGGCAAATTTAATATGGAAAATTTCAAACAAGTAACTATTATTTTTATTTCACACCAAATAAATATTACTTTTGTATGCATGTAAATGTAAACATATAAACTATTTTGCATTTAATAATTGTTTCAAAGTCTTTTAAAGAAAAAGATGATTTTTTTTTTTCCATTTCTATGACAGAAACTGCCAAGTACAAGTTGGATATGAGAATATTTAATTTAAAATTATATTAAAATATTTGATAGATACTAAAAACTAAAGAAAAATATCGTGTTTTCTTCAGTGTATTTGTGCCAGCACCTAGCACAGTATCTAGCATTTAGTCAGAAATCTAATAGATGGTGGTTGGATAAAGAAATTAATTTTCATGAATTCTTAATGCAAAGTGGATCTTTTTAAACTATAATTTTAGGGTTATCAAATTTCTTTATTACTATGATAATGTTTGGCAATCCTTCATACGCATATGACGTTCTATCTCTGAAAGATAATAAAAACTGTCTTCAAAGAATAAAATGTATTTTATTTTATGTCATCCTTAAAAAGTCAGGAGACAAGCCCTGTAAATAACTGGTACCCAATATTTTGTTTAACCATGTCTCTAATATAGTTACATAGCATATCAGGAGTCATAGTTCACCCAAAATTATCTAATATAAATATATATATTTTTTTATTTTAAAAATGTGTCTCTATCAGGAACCAATGACTTAGTGATCTTATGTTTATATTATCCACAACTTTGAAGATTTATAACATTGTGTTACCACTTCCAGTTTTAAGTTTTATTTATTTTGGAGTTTGGAACAGGGAAAAGTTTATCACAGGGCCATGCAAGGAGATGGGTGGCTTACACTCTAAGAGCCCCAAAGTTACTGAAAGCTTTCAGCAAGCTCCTTTAAGGCAAAATGTGAAGGAGGGACATGGTTAGTTGTTGCAGACTTCTTGGCTTCAGATCCTTTATTTTTAAAGTCAGGTCATGGCCAGGTAATGATGTTCCTATAAATCTCTGCCAAATGAGTGTTATTATTCTCTGTCCTGACAAGAAAGGCTAAGGTGCCAAAACATAACTTTTACCCTCCAAGGTCCGCATCCTGGTTAAGAGGGGGCAGATTCCAGTTGGCAGCTTCCTCAGGGCCAGGTTCTGAGACCCTGCCCAGCTGTCATCACTGAAGGAGCCAGGTGCCAACTCAGCCAGCCCTCAGGCTCCTCAGGCCTCCCAAAGTAGGGGAGATCAAGTGCCACAGACTGCGACGCAGGCAGATTGCCACTGCTATTAGGTCGCAGAGACAAGGATGGGGGGGAGGCTCACCGCTGCCTCAAGGCCTGGGCCAAGGCTAGTGGGTGACCTTGGTGAGGGCCACAGCCCCACTCTCTTCTCTGGGGCCCCCAGATCACACACTGTCCCAGTGGGTCTTACTCAGACACTGGCCAATCCCTCAGTGGGTCTCTCCCACAAGCAGCCAATTGTCAATGTGCAAACTTAGCAGTTCTGTCGGTCCTGTAGTGGGGCTTGTCCGCAAGCAACCGATGGTCCAAAAATGACAGTTAGAGAGGGGATTCAGACTGTTGAAGTGGTGGTCCTGAGGTGCAGAGTGAGGTAAGAGATGAATCCTAGCACTCTTCCTGAGGAGGGCCTCCAGCTCATGTTTTAATTTTTAAAAACTTTTTCTGCTGACTGCATAACCAAAGAAAGACAATGTAGAGTCAGTCAAGTCTAGATTTTCATGCGTCTTACCTCACATACTTTTCAGTAATTTACTTCTCTAGGCCTCAGTTTCCTTACCCTTAAAATAGCAATGATAATAAAATTGATACTTACCTGATAGGATTGCCATGGAGATTAAATGATATAATGCAAGTAATATTCCTAGTACATGTTATGAGTTCCTCTGTTTCCCTAAGTGAGATGTCATATTCAAAATTGCATCCAGTTTTAAGTGCAAACCACTGATAACTTTATTAAGCTAAAATAACAAGTCTTGTTTTTCCTGATAGTTTTCCCAGCTATTGTTCATCATGTAAATGGTTTATTTTGCAACAGTATAATGTTAGGCTACTATCTTCAGAAAGCAATCTGGCTTGATTGCCTTGCAGTTGACTGAGGGTTCAGAGAAGCAGTACTACGAAGTGGCATTTCATTTACACTAGATCACTGATTTTCTCCTCAAGAGACCTGTACTGAGCATTTCATGAATCTTTAAAACTCCCAATACTATTATAAAATGTAATTTCTCTCATAAAACTCAGTAAAACATGAAACTCCTAAGTGACCCCTTTGGATTTTTAATGATTCTATAAATGCATTACTAAAATAATTTATAAGGCTAAGTGACTTGTTCAACACATCAGTGTGGGTAATTCAAATAGGTGCTTCAGCAAAATTCCAAACTGTTACAAGTCATGGACCTTACTGCTTTACTCCGCTTACTGCTAAATGCCTCTCCTCAACTACACAACAAACCTGACTTCTTAAATTTTGTAAACCTGATGATTCCACATTGACTCTCTCAGATTATTAAATTATATTAAAATTACTCCCTGAATGCAGACAACTCTTTGCATTTCTTTACTAGGAGAATTTATCAGTCTTTTTTAGAATGTTATTTCTGTTTCTAAGCACTTTGATTAATGTTGGTTTTATTAATTAATGAAAATAAAGACTTCAAATACATGTATTTATTACACCTAGTGAACTAATAGTCTTTAATTATTTTTGTAAGAAAAACATTCAGTTTTGCTTTCATAGACTTCACGGTAAAGGGGAACTTTTAGAATAAATGAATATCCGAATTTTAATCCAGGTACAATTTTTTTTAAAGCATTGTGACTATACAAGTTACATAGACTCACTGTCTTTGTCCAGTAAATATTGATACAATATGAGATTGTCGGGAGGATTAAAAAGAGTGAAGTATGTCAACATTTATTACAGGTGGCGCTAGTGGTGAAAACCCTCCTGCCAGTGCAAGTAGATGTAACAGATGCAGGGTTTGATCCCTGGGTTGGTCGGGAAGATCCCCTGGAGAAAGAAATGGCAACCCACTCCAGTATTCTTGCCTGGAGAATCCCATGGGATTCTCATCACTTGGAATGACAGCCTGGTGGACTACAGTCCGTGGGTTCGCAGAAGTCAGATAGATCGGATACAACTTAGCAACTAAACCATTATAGGAAAGGTGCCAAATAAATATTAGGTCTCTTCTCATTTCTTTCTAATCATAGAAGCTCTTTTTACACTTTCTCACCTGATGAACATATTTTTAAATAGAGAAGATGAGAAATCCATCTGCAATTATTATCTTTTGCTTATTTATATATCAAAAATAGTAAACATTTTCTCATTATCCTCTTTTTGAAAGCGTAGAATCATTTTCTTTGCACATGATTTTACTTGCTGACCATCCTTTAAAAAAATTCTTATTTCCTATCAGCATTGCCATTTCTTTGATTCCAATTTAATAATAGGCATAATGTCTGTTTTTGGAAATTTTACTATTTGGCTTTGTATGAAGCTTCCTTTCTTTATAATTTTTTACTAACTTTCAACATTGCTGTGTTAATTCATTAAAGAAGGCATTTTATTACCAGTCTCTTCAGACATATATTATGATAAGAATGTAAGTGACATCTAATAGCCAGAATGACAGGGAAGACCTAGACATGAGCAAAAAGTCTATTGCCATTAATTAGCCACTATCACGTATGAAACACATTGTTTTAAATATCAAGATATTGAAAAAAAAGAATAATTGATTTACAATTAGTCACAACTTAAATATTTGTGAATTTTCAAGGTCCCTCTCAGTATTCAAATCTCAGGGTAAGCAAATATCTTGCTGCTTTTTCTGAAAGGTAAACAGAATCAACACTTTTTTGGAACTTTTCCCATACTCTTTTCTTTCCCCTCTACATATATTCATTCCATGATATTTATGCAAAAGATGGTCAGATTTTCATATTCCCATAATTTCTTCTTCTTTAATTATTTTCATTTTCACTATCATTTTTAGTTCTGTCAGTACAGAAGTTATTTTCGCACAACAATCTGGGTTTAAGATGCACATTCCCATCTTTTGTTGAATAAGCAAGTAGATGGATTAATGATGCGTGTAGGGAAGATGAAGAGAAAAGTAGCTCAGTCGTGTCCGACTCTTTGCGACCCCATGAACTGTAGCCCACCAGGCTCCTCGGTCCATGGGATTTTCCAGGCATGAATACTGGAGTGGGTTGCTATTTCCTTCTCCAGGGGATCTTCCCGACCCAGGGATCAAACCCGGGTCTCCCGCATTGTAGGCAGACGCTTTATCGTCCAAGCTAAGATGCACATTCCCATCTTTTGTTGAATAAGCAAGTAAATGGATTAATGATGTGTGTAGGGAAGATGAAGTGACTCAATATTCTTCTATGAGTAAAAAGAGATTTTGATAGGTTATAGCTTTGCCCAAGATCCCGGAGCTGGGACTCCAACCTTGATTTCCTATGTCCTTTATTCCTTCAATTGGATTCTCCTTTTCAACTTTGCATTGTTTCTTCAAATATTCCTAATATCAAAATCAGTTCTCATCCTAAAGATTTTAGTTGATTTATCAAGCCTTGTTTTCACCTTCCTCTTTATGAAGAAATAACAACCATAACTTATAAATGTAGGAAAAGTATTAGTCTCTAGAAAAACAAAATCATTATGAGACATATAAATACGTATATGAATTGACTCATGTGATTATGGAGGCTGAGAAGCACCAAGGTCTGCAGTTTGCTCCTGGAGACTCAGGAGAGCCAGTGGTATAAGTTACTATCTGAAAACCATCAACTCAAGATTCAAGAGCTGATGCATCAGTGTGAGTCCAAAGGCAGGAAAAAATAAAAAGACCCATGTCCCAGCTCAAAGCAGTCAGAGTCCCCCTCTACTCACAGGATGGTTAGTCTTTGTTTTATTCTTTCTTTCAACTGATTGGATGAGAACCACCCATATTAGGGATGGCAATCTGCTTTGCTTAGTCCACTGATTCAAATATTAATCTCATTTAAAAATATCCACACAGACACATCCAGAATATTTGATGAAATAGCTGGGCACCCAGTGGTCAAACCAAGTTGACACATAAAAGTAACCATCACATCATCTCTTTTTTTCAGGTTGTGTAAGGCACATCGTTTATGTGGAAAGCAAAACAAATTATTAAGGCAACATGCATCACTTGGGCATTGAATAACCAATAAATCAGAAAATGAAAAGCTTTTTTGAAGAGGTAGTTAATTTTTTTAGGCTTTAATACTTTCTAAACATTTCCTTAATTAATTTTTTTAGGCTTTAATACTTTCTAAACATTTCCTTAATGTGATTGCAGAATCAATTGAAAATTATTTCAGGAGAAAATTTAATTACTTTCTAGGATTAAAATTTTAATTATGAGCATTCAATTAAATGCTAATTTTGAGAATTACCCCAGATTTGTATGCAAATATGTAATTTTTAATGCACAAACTGAAGACAAAGAAATTCATAGCAAAAGGTTTTTTTGCAATTCACTAAATCAGTGACAATTTACTTTGAGAAACATTTTGTTCTTGTGATATGAAAAGTGATGTTCACTATTACCTGCTCTACTGGGAAAAGAAAAAAAAATGGTTGGTAGATACAGAAAGCAGTTACAGAGAAAATTTAGGAGATGGGCTATTATTATGCAAAATTGGAAGTAATTTAACACTTTAGTGAAGAAATATATGAAAATGAATAAAATGGATTTTCACATTTCTCTTTTGTCACCAACTCTAACATAGAAATGTATTTACAGTTTTACTTAATTTTAAAGTTGAAAGGGCATTATATTTTATCTAGTTTAACTTTCTTAAGATTGCAGATGAAAAATGTGAGGCTAGAAGAGTTACATGACTTTGGTGAAAAACATTCCTAGAAAAATGCTTTTCTGTCAGAATACTGTGCCAGTATAATATTCAACATCACCCATGGAGGAAGGAACACTAATTCACAGATCTGGTGACCCATTTTACTTCCAAACCTAGCAAACTAGTATGAGATGTTGATCAAGTGAGTCTCTGTGCTTTTGAATCTTCCTCTCTAAAGTGAGGTTGTTAAAATATATGATTTCTATGATATTTTCCAACTCTGAAGGAAGGGGAAGAATAGGTACCTATAAAAAAGAAAAAAGAAAATATGACGGTCTTTACATTGATGAATGATGAATGCAATAAAGAACTTATTTATTTCCCTGGAGATCTCTCCTGTAATGAAAAGATAATTTTTAAGCACATTGCATACCTGTGTGTGGAGAAGGCAATTGCACCCCACTCCAGTACTCTTGCCTGGCAAATTCCATGGACGGAGGAGCCTGGTAGGCTGCAGTCCATGGGGTCGCTAGGAGTCGGACACGACAGAGCGACTTCACTTTCACTTTTCACTTTCATGCATTGGAGAAGGAAATGACAACCCACTCCAGTGTTCTTGCCTGGAGAATCCTAGGGACAGGGGAGCCTGGTGGGCTGCCGTCTCTGGAATCGCACAGAGTCGGACACGACTGAAGCGACTTAGCAGCAGCAGCAGCAGCATACCCATGTGATACTACACTAACTTCTATTATGTGATAAGATAAATATTAACCTTTTGAATAATCTTGATTGAAACTTCAAATTATCAATATATTTCTTATTCAAATTATGAAATAAAAATTTTAATTTAGCTTAATTTTATAAAGTCTGGGGTTTTTATTGACTACATTTAGTTTCTCTGAAATCTAAAAGGGATTGAATTATTTGGCTAATATGTAATATCATATCTTATTGGGGATTTTGAAGAAAAAAAAACAAAATAAGTCATCTGTAGTAAAATTTTCTATAAGTTTTATTTTATTTGTTAAGAAAGTGACACTACAATGATTCAATCTAAAACTCAAACTGAAAATAAGAATTGATAACAATATGTGATAAGGAGCTTATGACATGGTATGGTATCATCTTTGTGGATTATAGTATAGACAAAGAGCAAATATTTTGTGATAAAATTTGAAGGAATTCATTGTTGGAGCATCTGAGAATGTCAACATTTAGCAGGCATTTTTCTCACTTCAACATACATCTAAACTATCATGAAATTTGTATTCTGGTTGGTGCAAAGCATGTAACATAGGAAATCCTTTAAAATTGAATCTACTTTTAATAAATGAAAGAAGTTTATTCCACTAATTTCTTTGTTACTTTTAAAATACATTTTATATTCTCTGTCTCTATGAAATATATGATGATATAAATATACATTTATATCACATGTACATATGAAGAATTAATAAAATATATTTGTATATATATTTACACACACAATCTATGTTGAACTAGTAAGTCTAATTGGAAATGAAAACAAAACGTGCATTTTAAAAATCATATTTCTAGAAAAAATCCCATACTAATACAGCTGATCATTGAATAAAGTGAGGGCTAGGGATGCTGGCCTCTACACAAACATTTGCATATAACTTTACAACTGTTTTCCATTTCACTGTTTCTCATCTGTGGATTTAACCAACCATGGATTATGTAGTACGTGAATCACAAACTGGAATAGAGATTGCCGAGAGAAACAGCTTGGATATGCAGATGATAACACTCTAATGGCAGAAAGTAAAGAGGAACTAAAGAGCCTTTTGATGAGGGTGAAAGAAGAGAGTGAAAAAGCTGGCTTAAAACTCAACCTTAGTTATTTCATAATTTTCTTAGTTCAAAAAACTAAGATCATGGCATCTGATCCCCTGACTTCATGGTAAATAGAAAGGGGAAACATGGGAATTTAGTGACAAATTTTATTTTCTTGGGCTCCAAAATTATGGCAGACAGTGACTGCATCCATGAAATTAAAAGATGATGAAAAACAGAGACATCACTTTGTCAACAAATGTCCATAGTGTAAAAGCTATGACTTTTCCAGTGATCATGTATGGATGTAAGAACTGGACCATAAAGAAGGCTGAAAACTGAAAAACAGTTATTTTCAAATTATGGTGCTGGAGAAAGTTCTTGAGAGCCCCTTGGATAGCAAGAAGATCAAATTATTCAATCCTAAAGGAAATCAACCCTAGATATTTTTTGGAAGGACTGACATTGAACCTGAAATTCCAATACTTTGGCCACATTATGCGAAGATCAAACTCACTGGAAAAGATTTGATGCTGGGAAAGATTGAGGGCAAAATGAGAACAAGTGGCAGAGAATGTATCACTGACTCAATGGACATGAATTTGAGCAAATTCCCAGAGATGCTGGAGGACAGAGGAGCCTGGCGTTTTGCATTCATGGAGTTGCAAAGAGTGAGACACGACTTAGTGACTGAATAACAACATTTACTGAAAACATTAATATATAAGTGGAACCATGTAGTCCACACCTGTGTTGTTCAAGAGGAAATTGTACATTATTTAGTATGGTCAGTTTAATATGATCTTTACCAACAGAAGGTAGGCTTCAACAGTATGTGAACCAAGAACTACCAGATGTTCAAGCTGGATTTAGAAAAGGCAGAGAATCCAGAGATCAAATTGCCATCTCTTGGGAAATAATTTCAAAGAATAGCAAAGAGAGTTAAGAAAGCCTTCCTAAGTGATCAAAGGAAAGAAATAGAGGGAAACAACAGAATGGGAAAGACTAGAGATCTCTTCAAGAAAATTAGAGACACCAAGGGAACATTTCATGCAAAAATGGACACAATAAAGGAGAGAAACAGTATGGACCTAAGCAGAAGATATCAAGAAGAGGTGGCAAGAATACACAGATGGTGCTTGGTCAGTTCAGTCTGTCCAACTCTTTGTGACCCCATGGAGAATAGCCCACTAGGCTCCTCTGTCCTTGGGATTCTCCAGGAAGAAAATACTGGAGTGGGTTGCCATTTCCTCCTTTAAGAATACACAGAAGAACTGTGCAAAGAGATCTTAATGACCCAGATAGCCATGATGGTGTGATCACTCACCTAGAGCCAGATATCCTGGAGTATGAGCTCAGGTGGGCCTTGGGAAGCATCACTATGAACAAAGCTAGTGGAGGTGATGGAATTCCAGCTAGCTATCCCAAATCCTAAAAGATGATGTTGTGAAAGTGCTGCATTCAATATGCCAGCAAGTCTGTAAAACTCAACAGTGGCCACAGGACTGGAAAAGGTCAGTATTCATTCCAATCCTAAAGAAAGGCAATACCAAAGAATGTTCAAACTACCATACAATTGCACTCGTCTCATATGCTCGCAAAGTAATGCTCATAATCCTTCAAACTAGACTACAAAAGTATGTGAACAGAGAACTTCTAGATGTTCAAGCTGGATTTAGAAAATGCAGAGGAACCAGAGATCAAAATGCCAGCATTTCTTGGATCATAGAAAAAGCAAAATAATTCCAGAAAAACATATACTTCAGATTCAAAGCCTTTGACTGTGCGGATCACAACACACTGTTGAAAATTCAAGAGATGGGAATACCAGACCACCTGACCTGCCTCCTGAGAAATCTGTGTATGTTAGTTGATCAGTCATGCCTGAGTCTTCCGGAGAAGGCAATGGCACCCTGCTCCAGTACTCTTGCCTGGAAAATCCCATGGACGGAGGAGCCTGGTAGGCTGCAGTCCATGGGGTCGCTAAGAGTTGGACATGACTGAGCGACTTCACTTTCACTTTTCACTTTTATGCATTGGAGAAGGAAATGGCAACCCACTCCAGTGTTCTTGCCTGGAGAATCCCAGGGATGGGGAAGCCTGGTGGGCTGCTGTCTATGGGGTCCCACAGAGTCAGACACGACTGAAGCGACTTAGCAGCAGCAGCAGCAGCCTGACTCTTCGCAACCACATGGACTGCAACCCACCAGTCTCCTCTGTCCATGGGATTTTCCAGGCAAAGATACTGGAGTGGGTTGCCATTTCCTTCTCCAGAGAAATCTGTATGAAGCTCAAGAAGCAACAGTTAGAACCAGACATGGAACAACGGTAGCTCCACATTGGGAATGGAGCATGTCAAGGCTGTATATTGTCACCTTGCTTATTTAACTTATACACAGAGTACATCATAAGAAATACCAGGCTGGATGAAGCATAACCTGGAATCAAGATTGCTGGGAAAATTACCAATAATCTTAGATATGCAAATGACACCACCCTTACGTAAGAAAGAACTAAAGAGCCTCTTGATGAAAGTGAAAGAGGAGAGTGAAAAAGTTGGCTTAAAACTCAACATTCAAAAAACTTAAGATCATGGCATCAGATCCCATTACTTCATGGCAAATAGATGGGGAAACAGTGGAAATCATGAAAGACTTTATTCTGGGGGGCTCCAAAATCACTGCAGTTGATGACTGCAGCCATGAAACTAAAAGATGCTTGATCCTTGGAAGAAGTGAAGTGAAGTGAAGTCTCTCAGTTGTGTCCAACTCTTTGCGACCCCGTGGACTGTAGCCCACCAGGCTCCTGTGTCCATGGGATTTTCCAGGCAAGAATACTGAAGTGGGTTGCCATTTTCTTCTCCAAGGGAATCTTTCCGACCCAGGGATCAAACTCAGGCCTCCTGCATTGCAGACAGCTGCTTTAACCTCTGAGCTACCAGGGAAGCCTTAGAAGAGGGCTTGGAAGAAAAGGCTTCTTTCCTTTGAAGAAAAGTTATAACAAATCTAGACAGCATATTAAAAAGCAGAGATATTACTTTGCCAACATAGGCCCGTCTAGTCAAAGCTGTGGTTTTTCCAGTAGTCATGTATGGATGTGAGAGTTGGACTATAAAGAAAGCTGAGCACCAAAGAATTGATGCTTTTGAACTGTGGTGTTGGGGAAGACATTTGAGAGTCCCTTGGACTGCAAGGAGATTCAACCAGTCAATCCTAAAGGAAGTCAGTCCTGAATATTCATTGGAAGAACTGATGTTGAACCTAAAGCTCCAATACTTTGGCCACCTGATGTGAAGAGCTGACTCATTAAAAAAGATCCTGATACTGGGAAAGATTGATGGCAGGAGGAGAAGAGGATGACAGAAGATTTGATGATTGAATGGCATCATTGACTCGATGGACCTGAGTTTGAGCAAGCTCTGGGAGTTGGTGATGGACAGGCATTCTGCAATCCTTGGGGTTGCAAAGAGTCAAACATGACTGGGCAACTGAACTGAGCTAACAGAGATAGTCGAGGTAACTACTTAGATATTCTACAGTCTTATTCCACACTCCCTTAAGAGAGAGTTTGAGGCAAGTGTTAAGTATTCAGCACTAACCTGTCATTTAGTAGATGAAATTCCACACCTGCTTTAGAGAAGGCGAAAGGAAGAGGGCAGAATGGAAAACATAGGAAAGCGATGTGTTACCCTACTGGTCATCACTGTGCATCAAATTATAGAACAAGTGCAGTCACTTGACTAGAGACCACTGGACATTATCAGACAGGCATTTGAGAGATGTCAGAGAATAGTCCATTAAAAAAAAGTTTTATTGCTCCACTGCTCTTTCTTGTTGGTCAAAGTACATACTAAGCAGAATTAGATTTTTGTCTTCAGAGATTTTATTTTATTTTTTGTACCTTTTCCCCTTTGCCAGCTTGTGCTGAAGCCCCACCCATGTCCCAAGGTGTTGTGTTCTTCCATACCTAGAAATGATCATAAATGCCAGAAAGTCAAGAAAGGTGGCAAGTGTGATTTCCAAAGTGCAGTAACCAAGGGTGAGCTCCCAAGCTTCTTGAGCAAGTAAGTGCTCTATTTGCCAAACTGTTAAAGTTGAGAGCATGACTTTATAAGTAGCTACAGATGCAGCTGAATCAAAATAAGTTGTTAATGATCTGGAATAGTGGGAGCTACATGGTATTTGGTTGAGAAATCTGTAGTAGCTCCTTGAATATTTAAGACATTTTATTTAAGTCATATGCATTTTTGATAACTGACTGGTATCTAACTTTTGGATACACATAACTTTAATATACATAAGCAGCAGAACTGTAGAAAGCTAACGACATAGCCGATTCTGATTTTTTCCTTTAAAGGCCAAATAATCTACTGAAAATTAGCAGATATAAGAATTCTGAATAATTGGTATCACATTTAAAATCACATCCACTGCATTTTAGGCTAATCAGTTCAACTACTGTTATTTCCTCTTTAAGATGGCAAAGTGTGTAACATGAAAAGATCTAAAAATTTTCCCAGACTACCAGAAAAGCATCACTTAATTTGTAAAATTGTCTTCTAAAATGTCAAGGTGCAATAAATAATTTTTTAAAATGTAAAATTTTTAATACTTCATCAATTTCTACAACTAAGTTTTAGCTATATTTCTAAAAGTATAATTTTGGCAAATAATTACATTTTTCATAGTTAATCCCCTTTGATTTTTCCTTAAGTGTAATATATGTTAATTATTTGGTGTAAGTTTACTGAGTGAAACTATCATTTGCTGTTATTATTTTGAATGAGGTGTGAACCCCAAAACAGATGAAGAGAAACTTTATTCCAGAGATTTATGAAGACAGAATTTTGAATTGTTCACAGTCTGCTAGTGAAACCACTCTCATAAATTGCCTCAGGAAAATCTTGATCAAATGGGTTTTGAACAAGCCTAAATCAGTGAGACATCTGTGTCGCTTTTGAAGGAATCAATGCAATGATATACAAAGTTACATACTTTACTGCATTAAGCAGATTCTATGTGTCATTTTCTTAAATGGACACCAATTTTTAAGATTTTTTTCAATTATGCAGTTAAATAAAATCAGTAAAAATGTATCTTTAAACTATAATATATACTAGCTTTAAATTTATAATATGTTAAAACATCCTAAAACTATGAACTATACTGTCACAGTAAGAAATTCAGAGTATATTGTGGAAAGTATATTTTTGTGTGAAAATTAGAATTGCATTTTTAATAACTGTGATGCCTACTGGTTTAAGCAAATGTATTTCATATAGGAGAAGATTCAATAAAACTTGGTGTGCCTAAGAAGTTATTAGATTTTTATTGCAATATCCCTTGTAATATATTAGTTTTATGCAGTTTTACATTTTTAAATGTTTGTCAATAAAATATGCACTGCATATTGAATTTTAGACTCAGTTTTCATTATTGAGTATATTACTATTCATGGCCTTAAAAAAATTTTACTTGAAATTAGTTGTTATAAATATAGCATATAAGTTGTATTGTTAACTCTTTTATCTTTAAAAATACATATTTTGCACTATTGATAATACTGCCTCTAATATATGTTATGGAAATGCCAAAGCTGTGTATCTAAAACTAGTTTAATATGGGCATAGATATTTTGACTTTTCCTTAAGTAAAGATTTCTTGACCAAATCAATAAGTTTTGGCTTATTTTCTAGACATGATTTATACACTTGTGTTAAGTGAATGTATGACTAATATTTTATTTCTTCACCTATCACAAACAAGTGCTTGTTTGTGATAGATATTGTATTACACATGGAGGAATAAGAATGTGAGATTATTGTCCTTGCTTTTAAAGGGCTTTCAGTCTTGTATTTTTTTCCTTTATGATTGCGTCATAGAATTGTGTATTTGATTAATCGTAAGATTTCAGTGTATGGACACGGAATACAGAAAACAAATCATATATGTCGCTGAAGCTATAGTTTTTAACTCACTATTGCTGTTTAGTTGCTAGGTCATGTCTGACTCTTTGCCACCCCATTGACAGTAGCCTACCAGGCTACTCTGTCCGTGGGATTTCCCAGGCTAGAATACTGGAGTAGGTTGCCATTTCCTTCTCCAGGGGATCTGATTAGTATTTTCAACACACCAAGCAGCTAAAAGTTAAGAGGTATAGGTTTAACATACATTTTCAAAATTTCAGTAATTCTTTGAATATTTTAATTAAAAGTGAAGCTTTATACATTTAAGATCAATACCCATATCAGTGTGATTTTATAATTAATACTGTTTGATGGACAGCTGTGCTTTGGTAAAATATCCATACTTAAGCAGAACCAAGTGACCGAATTCACCGATTTTTGTATCCTTGTGTATATGTTACAGAAGGTATACCGGTGTACTATATATAGGTAATTTGAATAACAATGTAATCTGAAGAATTTTGCACTTTATATTTTAAATTCAATTTTAATATGTGCTATGTACTTTAATAATACCATGCATTCATTTATTCTTAAGATTTGTATATTATGAAATACTCTAGCATTACATAATTTAATAAGACTGCTTTTTCTGATTATCTGGTTTTCAATACAATTATCTCCATGCCAATCTAGTTTAGTTTCAATAACCTGTCAAAATAACATTTAGGCTTTTTCCTTTTTCTTAAAAAGCTCCAACTCTACTATGAAAATATTGTGCATAGATTAATCCTATTTTACTGAAATAGAATTATGCACAATTCAATTGAAATTTTATATATGCTAATATCTAAAGAGAATTATTTATTAATGTGACTAGATGCAAATTTACTAGCAGGATTACGGATGGACAAAACAAATAGGGTAACAACGATGGTAAGAAATTTGGCTAAATGTCTGGAAAATGTGATTAAGATTCCTTGGAGCAAATGCTGCAGAGTTTTAAAAGTATGAGGACCAGAGTTCAGGAGGTAACTCTCAGGATCAAGGATAGACGGTTTCAAGATAAGAGTGAGAGCTAAATCAAGAGCTTCTGTGAATTTTGACGAGTGAAGGTGGGTTTCAAAAAAGGATAGTTTGATCTAGAATCAAAGGATTTCCAAGCTGTTGTTCAAACTGAAGATCTTTCTTTCTCTATAACGGGCAGTGTGTTGACCCTGATTCTCACTTCAGTCTTCAATCAAATTACTTTTAATTAACAAATAACTGAAGTTCCTCAAATTTCTAGCTTGCCATGGCTTTTCTTTAGTGTTCTGATATATATATATATATATACATTTTTTTTTTCTCAGTACCTGAGAAAATGTCAGAACTTTGACCTAGGAATTCTGTGGATCTGAAGGGGTCCTTCATTGCTGTCTGTGTTGCTGGTTTTCTCTACAGGTAACCTTTGCCCTTCTCTTTTCCATCTCTTCTTGCTTTTCAGCTTTGTCTGTGCCCTATATTTCTCTTGTATCTTGTTATCTGCAACATTAATCTTTGATATGATGCTTTATGTACATACTGTATGTTAACAAATACGGAAGAACATCTCAGAATTTTTAAAGATAATTCAGTAGCTTGTAAGAAAATATTTTCATTTATGTCTGAGCTCAATATTTAAGACCAGCTAATGTACTGATAGGTATTTCCAGGCCATGACTCTGAGAAAGGTATCTGCAAAGTATACTGTCTTATTTCACTTTTAATTTTTTTCTTTCCAGGATTTTCAGCATGATAACTTTTAGGTCTTCCTTTTCCTTCATAGGTTCATGGACAAATATCTTAGATAAGTTGCAATTAGAGTTATTTATTCTAAATTTTTATACTACTTAAAGAATGTGAACATGTCTAGTATGAATACAGAGTAAAATGTGTGAAAAAAAAGAAAAACGTGAATTTCAACGAAGCATCTGGTTCAGAAAAGGAATTAAATTGGAAAACAAATAAAGGTAAGAAAATTTCCTGTGTTTTTTTTTGCAAGTTAATTATGACCTTACTTACATATACCAACTGCTTAGATGGTGGTGTAGAAGGACATGCACTCATCTCCTGCAAGAAATCCAAAATTGCAACTAACTGCTGTTAGTTGACAGGAGAATGTTGGATTCCACCAAAAAAGATACCCCATGTCCAAAGGCAAACGAGAAGCCCCAACAAGACGGTAAAAAGGGTGAAATGCATTTAGAATAAAACCACATTCCTGTCAGAGATGCTTGGAGGGCTCAAACAAAATCTTGTTTGCACCAGGACCCAGAGGCCCCACAGAGACTGAGCCAGACCTTCCTTTGAGTGTCTGAGTGTCTCCTGTGGAGGTAAAGGCCAACAATGGCCTGGAGCAGGGACACAGGCTCTGGCTGCAGCAGACCTGGAATACACAGTATGTGGCATAAGCCCTCCTGGAGGAGGTTGCCTTTAGCCCAACCACAGAGCCACTGAGCAGACAACCCACCAACTGGAGAACAATTATACCAAAGAAGTTCTCACAGTTATGAAAGTTCTAGGACCCACAACAGATTTCCTAACCTGGGTACCTGGCAAAGGGACTGAGAACCCCAAGGAAATTTGACTTTGGAGGCCAGCAGGATTTGATTACAGAACTTCCACAGGACTGGGGAAACAGACTCTTGCAGGACACAAATAAAACCTTGCGTGCAGCAGGACCCAGGAGAAAGGAGAGGTGTCCCCACAACAGACTGAGCCAGACTTGCCTGTGAGTGTCCAGGAGTCTCCGGTGGAGGTGTGGGTTAACAGTGGCCTGCTGTGGGGTCAGGAGCACTGAATACAACAGTGTTGGCATAAGTCATTTTGAAGGACTTATTACCATTAGTAATGAGATTTTCCCAACCCAGGGATCGAACCCAGGTCTCCCACATTGCAGGCAGATGCTTTAACCTCTGCACCACCAGGGAAGCCCTTAATAATGCCATTACTAATTACTGCCATTACCCCTACCACAGTTTGGCCTCAGGCCAAACTACAGGGAAAGAACACAGCCCCAACCATCAACAGAAAATTGGATTAAAGATTTACTGAGCACGGCCACACTCATCAGAACAAGATCCAGATTCCTCTATAGCCAGTCCCTCCCCTCAGGAAGCTTTCACAAGCCTCTTATCCTTATCCATCAGAGTGCAGACAGAATGAAAACCACAATCACAGAACACTAACAAACGGATCACATGGATCACAGCCTTGTCTAACTCAATGAAACGGTGAGCCTATAGCAGGAGGAAACTAATACACAATAAGATGCTTAGTTTTTTTAGGAGTTGAACTACGGAATGTCAGTAATGGCTTTAGTACATTAAAGAAACTCTATCAGTAGAGTAACAGGCACTTTCAATCACTAACAATAGCAGGTAGGTTTTATCTCTGGATATTGCTGCTCTTGTTTATTGGGAAAACTTAGAAATTTAGAATTTTAAATAATTATAAAATTAGATTCAATAGCTGCCCATTTAGTTTACCATTACAATATCAAGATTACTATATTTATCTTTAGGAATAATGAAAATAAGGAATTAAACTACCAAATGTCATCTCAGAAACATATTAATATTTCAAGAGAAAACATATAATGTCACAGATACCACAATCTTGGCTAGCCTATAAGAGAGAGAGAAAAAAAAGAAAAGGAAGGAAACAAATATGCAAAGATTGGAGAGATCAGATTACTAAGAAAGGTTTATGGGTGATTTTCCCCCATATATGAGGTGGTAGAATTAAACATCAGCATGCTATTTCTGAATGGGAAATCACCTAGGAAACTGACAAAAATTGATGAGAAAAAATGACAAGATTTTTATATGGTACATCCTTTATTATGCATGGGAATAAAGTAATAGCTTAGCATAATTTCAAGTAGGCAGTAAACACTTTTGGGGCCTTTATCTTAAAAAAAAAAAAAAACTTGCATAAGAAGTCTCTGATTTCTAGAACACACTTTGTAAAGGAAATTCTAATCAAGATATTCTATGGTCTTCAGAAAATGCTAGGCTTAAACTTAAGTATCAATCCAAAATATAGTGGGCAGATTTTTCTTTTTCATAAACTCTTCTGCTCATCATTATTCAATTTTTTAAAACATAAATTTATTCTGACATAGAGCTCACGAGGGGGCAGAAGAGGTGCCCCCTTGTTAGTTTCTAACAAGTAGTTATATCAGTTCAGTTCAGTTCAGTTCAGTCGCTCAGTCATGTACAACTCTTTGCGACCCTGTGAATCAGGGCACACCAGGCCACTCTGTCCATCACCAACTCCCAGAGTTCACTCAGACTCATGTCCACCGAGTGAGTGATGCCATCCAGCCATCTCATCCTCTGTCGTCCCCTTCTCCTCCTGCCCCCAATCCCTCCCAGCGTCAGAGTCTTTTCCAATGAGTCAACTCTTCGCATGAGGTGGCCAAAGTACTGGAGTTTCAGCTTTAGCATCATTCCTTCCAAAGAAATCCCAGGGCTGATCTTCTTCAGAATTATACTGGTTGGATCTCCTGGCAGTCCAAGGGACTCTCAAGAGTCTTCTCCAACACCACAGTTCAAAAGCATCAGTTCTTCAGTGCTCAACCTTCTTCACAGTCCAACTCTCACATCCATACATGACCACTGGAAAAACCTAGCCTTGACTAGACGAAGTAGTTATATACCTATTAGCAAATCCTCATTAGAGAAAAGTAACGCCTCAACTGAAAGAGTTACACCAGGCACCTCACCTACAACATTTATTTTGAGACAGTACTGAAACAAGGTGAGTCATGCCTGGCTACAAAACAGGTGATAGGAATCTTGAAGAAAGAAAAGATTTCCAAGCAAATACATATCTTGGAGGATAGTTGCTTTATAATGTGTTGGTTTCTGCCATATATCAACATGGCCCATCTTTTCCTCTTTCCTTTAGTGGGCTCTTTGAAAATAATTTTGTGTTTTTGTGTCCATACACAGAGGGATTTTTCACAAGAATGAGGTAATTTCTTGGTTCTTACAACTTGCTTTTATTTTCTTCCAAGACACATGTTTTAGTAATACATTGTTTGAAAATAACAGAATGTTTGGAAATTATCATATTTGGTTTTGAATAATGTTTTTATAGAGAACAATAAATGCATGCATTTATTATATATACATTTAAATAAACAAGTACTCTTCATTTTGTGATAGTAAAACCTGTTTTTCTCCTAGGAAACACAGAAGATGGAAAATATAGCTTTGGGGAATTCTAAACATGATTTATAGAGGCTTCTATGGACACTCTACAGGTTATAGTCTATAATATTGATATATACCGAAAAGTAGGTTGCTTTGGATATAAGAGTGGGGTCAAATTTCTTGAGTGAGGATAAATACTGATGTATTCTAGCTCTCCATTTTAGCAAATGTGTTTTTAAGATAATATAAGGCCTTTTGTAAGGTCTTGCTTTATTTGGTTAAAAGTCACTATGTAGATTTGAAAAACTAAAAACTTGTCTTTAATACATGAGAATAAAAAGATATAAACATGTGAAGGAATATGGATTTTCATTCTGTGGTTCATAATTATGTCTTATCTGAAATAACATTTAGATATTTCCTGCTGATTCCAAATGGAGACACAGATCATTAGACATGCAGTGGAGAGTGATGTTTACTAGCATGGTTTGAAAGACAAATTGCCTGGGTTTGGTTGCAGATTCTGCCTCCTATTTATCTTATGAACTTATACAAGTCACCTCTTTCTGTTTCAGTTTTCTCATCTGAGAAGTATAGATAATAATGTGATAGATACTCTTGAGCACTCAAAAAATAACCTGATGCATAATGAAGGCAAAATAATATTAGATTTACAGACAACAATGAGCTTGTAGTCAGTGGTTGATGAATTTAGTTGATGTTTAGTAGGACCTGATAAAGAAGTGTTTTGTTTTTTTTCATGATTTTAGTGAATCAGAATTTACAAAATGTCTTTATTTTTAAATCTTATGTATCTGGAAGGGGAAGTCTAATTGAATAAGTTTGTTAATGAAAGAAAATGATTCTGAATTAAGGAAAATCAGACCACAATTGAGCTTTTCAGGTGGCATTAGTGGTAAAGAATCTGCTGCTAATGCACAGATGCAGATCCCTGGGATGGGAAGATCCCTTGGAAGAGGAAATGGGAACCCATTCCAATATTCTTGCCTAGAAATTCCCATGGAAAAAGGAGCCTTGAGGGCTACAGTTCATGTGGTCACAGATATTTGGACACAACTGAGTGAATAAACACAGCATTCAATCCAAGATTGAATATAGAATTTACCTGTTTGAGTACAGTCCATAGGGTCGCAAAGAGCTGGACAGGATTGAAGTGACTTAGCACACATGTGATCAGATACAGAGTACTCCTTCCTCTAACAATTGTTTCTTTCTGACCTGGAAGAGAGGGAAGGGAAGCCGTGATAAGTGGTACAGGAAGATGGCATCATAAACAAAGACTTTTAGTCAATTTTCACATTTAGAAGAAGAAATGGCTCCTTGAGAGGTGTTTGATGTGTCATTCAAAGGCTTCAATTGACATATGGGGAGAAATCTTCATATATACTTTCAGTATCTATACCACAACAATGCTCAAAAGAAGTTACAAAATTTATCAACATTCCATTTTACAGATGAGGAAAATAGAGCTCACAGACTTCAAGCAATAAAAAAAATAAGACAAATGGTAATTATCACCATTTAGTAGATGAAAAGATTGAAGAAGAAAAAAATTCAAGAATTACCATTGAAGAAAATAATAAAAAGCCAGCACTTTCAGAAGCTTAGAATCATAGACTTGAATAATGTAATTATCTACAAGGCGTTTTTTTCTTTTCTTCACTGGCTATAACAATTATATCCTATCATACTGAGACTTTAAATCTTTCCTAACAATTATCTTGGAATTGCTCATTAAAAATAATAATTTCAAGTTTGTAAGTCATTTTATCTTTAACACATTTAAAGTTTCAAATAAACCTACAGTTACCATTCTAACTGAAATCATTTATAGAAAACTGCAAAACTTCTACCTTTAAAATGATACTTTTAGTATTTTAGATATAATTTAGAATGACAGAAAAAAGGAGCTATTCCTAATTCATATTTTTAAAGAGAAAAGTATAATACAGAACTAGAAGGCCCTTGTTCTAAATTTAGAATGCATACTTTTCTACTGCGTTCAAAAATTATTTAACTGTAGTTAATAATGTATTATTTACTCTAACATTATGTCTAAAGAATTGCAACCATTTGGAATATTATCTCTATTCCATCTTAAAAGAACTTCTGAAGTCATGCTGTCTACTGTATATTTGTGCAGCTGTTAACATCAATTTAGTCTGCAAAATGCTAAGAGATGATTTCCTTTGCTCTGATACCTCTCTGCTCATGTCAGAGAATAAACGCCACAGGTTTATGTGAGAGTGGCTCTGTCTACATGTTGATCAGGTCTAATGATAGATAAATCTAGATTTTTGAATGTCTGATCAAGCCAGAGTATTTCTAAATATCAGACTATAGTGATTTGGGGGAGGGGGAAGAATGTGGCCTCTGCTTCTACTTCTAAGGGGTTTACATAATCCCTTTCTGAAGATATGTGATGGTCTTTTATTTAACAAAGTGCATTAAAAGGAAATATTGGATATAAAACATGTGTGTCTAGGGTAGAGATTGGATGTAAACAAATGAGTGGCTATATTTTCCTTGGTAAGAAAGTAAGTGAATACTGAGAGAGGGAGCTATGAGAAGGAAAAAGGGATTTTATTGGCTGCTCTGCAACATACCCTTACTCTATAGTTTAATGCATTAAAATACAGATTCAGAACTTAAGACTTTCTGGGTTTAAATCTGGTTATATTATTTTCTTGCTCTGTGGTCTTAGGTAATTATTGACAACAAACACTGTGGATATATATATGCTGTGCTAGTTGCTCAGTCACGTTCGACTCTGTGACCGCATGGACTCTAGCTTATCAGGCTCATCTGTCCGTGGGGATTCTCCAGGCAAGAATACTGGAGTGGGTTGCCATGCCCTCCACCAGGGGATCTTCCTGACCCAGGGATTGAACTTGCATCACCTACATTGGTTGGCAGGTGAATCCTTTACCGCTGAGACACCTGGGAAGTGTATATATATATATATATATATATATATATATATATATATATATATACATCTATTTCAAGAACAGCAAAATACACTTCCCCTACTTGATCCCCAAAATCACAATTTCTAGATGTTTGTGAGATACTTAATACATGATAATTTGTAGAATATTTAGATCTTTCTATTAAAATTATCTTTTTTATATTCACTATTTTAAGTTATATTAATGTATTTACTAGAGATATTGTCTGAATTTTTAGTGAACCATTTATTTTTTTACATTGATATTATCATGAATATAAATATTATGGAACACTTACAATCCACAAAATTGTAGATTTTAAGCAAATGATTTAGAAATTCCTGTACAATCTTTTGTAAAATCACACATGGTAGGTTAGTATTAAGTCGCACTTTCAAACTAGCATATAAAAAGATGCCATATCTACATTCATATCAAAAGTATTGTGTTTGGGGTGAGGCTTCCCTCAACACAACTCAGTGATTAACACTTGCTCACTGAAAGTCCTTAGGTCATTTGTTTACTTAATTTAAAGCTTAGACACTGGGCATTTACCATTATTTTGATATTACTCAACTGAGCTTTTACAAATTGTATTCATTGGATTAAAAACTTACAGTTTGTTTTAAGCTCTTGTGTGTGTATGTTTGAGCTCAGTCATGTCTGACTCTCTGAACCTGTGGACTGTAGCCCACCAGGCTCCTCTATCCATGGGATTCTCCAAGCAAGAATCCTGGAGTGGGTTGCCATGCCCTCCTCCAAGGGATCTTCCCAACCCTGGGACTGAACTCACGTCTCTTTTGTCTCCTGCATTGGCAGATGGGTTCTTTAACATAGCATTGACTTGGAAGCTCAAAGCTCTTAAAGATGTATAAGTAGTACTCACCCTATTTCTGAAACCAGAGAAAATATACATATTTATTTCTAATTAAAGAATATTTTACTTATCGATTCTGCATAACTCTTTTCTATTCAACACAAAAATATGTGATTTGGGAAGAAAAACAATTTATAGCCTGCATTATAACAATGCCATCATTTCAGCACCAAACTTTGTATTACCACATTTTCACTACTTGGATTTTGTATTCTTGTATTTCATAACCCTAGAAGTGAACTAATTCAAAGAATGTCTTTGTCATGCTGGTCAGATGGACATTCAGAGGAGAGTCATTAGTAGTAGCCAATAATTAGCTACATTTATTATTTCACTTACCAGTGAAGGCAGGAGGAAAAGGGGATGACAGAGGACGAGATGGTTGTATGGTCTTACAGACTCATTTGACATGAATCTGAGGAAGCCCCAGAGTTGATGATGGACAGGGAAGCCTGGCATGCTGCAGTCCATGGGGTCAGAAAGAGTCAGACACAACTGAACATCTGAACTAACTACCAGTCACTCTAAAATCCACAGTAGGCATTTTTACAATATGTGTTGAACATTTATAACCCTTCTATTAAAACATTTTATTCCAATTTTGCCCCAAATGTACAAAAATAAAATCTACCTGTAAAAATAATTTATCAGCAAAATTTTCACAATGGGATATATATGTAAAACCATGCTAATCTATGAAAACATCTTAATATGACTTTCTCACCTTATAAAAATAAAAATTGCTATCTTCAACATAATTTGAACATTTTATTTGTATGAATGCATTAATGTTTTATAATTTTCTCCCTGGTGGTTTTGTTTTGTAAAGTATTGTGAGAGCAATACTGAAGGAAAGGCCCTTAAATAAAATAGTTTCAAAACCTCTTTTTCAATCTTAATGTACACTTTTTGGTTTCAAAGGAAGATTATACTAATATGCCTGGGGAAAAGATGAAGTGTGTACTCTAGACCAACAGATATGCTTAGCAGATACCTGACACTGCAGGAAGCATCCAAGGGATCAAAAATATACATTTTTTTTTCTTTTTTTGTATTTCAAATAAGTGGAAAACTTAAAAAATCTGGTAGAGAAGTTATTTTTAGGAATGACTAGTTAACTGCTCCCTGCTAAAACTTTCAAAAAATGTAATCAGTGTCATCAACATGTGCTAAAATCACATTGTTACTCCTCCACTCATGAAACATACTGGGAAACACACATCCTACCAAAGAGAATGAATGGTAAAAAAAAATCTCTTTCAAACCAATGCATATCTAAATGAGAACGGGCATACTCTTACTTAACTTTAACTGGTCAGATGTACAAAGTAACACAAAATTTAATATCACTACACAACTTCAGACACAACCAGAATGTCCGAGAGACAAAACCTTAGCTAGGCTTTCAGGTCTTCCTTAACTCTTTCTTCTCTTCCTTTACCTCGCCCTCCCATGAAAGTGAAAGTGAAGGTCACTCAGTTGTGCCTGACTCTTTGCGCCCCCATGAACTATACAGTCCATGGAGTTCTCTAGGCCAGAATACAAGTGTGGGTAGCCTTTCCCTCCTCCAGGGGATCTTCCCAACTCAGGAACTGAACTGGGGTCTCCTGCATTGGCAGGCAGATTTTTTACCAACGGAGCTATGGGGGAAGTCCTGCTTGAAGTTTTTTACACATTTTTCTAATCATGAGAGGAAAATTTCCAAGATTGAGAAGAGAGGGGAGAAGTAGATGGGAGGCACAAAACCCAACAGGTTCTTAGAAAAAGAAGCATAGAACAAGCAGGGCAGCCAGTTCTAGACAGGTGCTGGCCTGACATCATGTGAACAGTGTAAACACTGTCAATGAGCTGTCCATATTTATGCTGCTCTCATATTTGCTGCCATCGGACCACCATCAACTCAAGCAAAGAGTCAGCTGTCAAGAAGTGGCTTTAGTTCCCTGAAGCTGTCGATGATTGCTGTGAAAAAAATTAAAATGTTTCTGCTCATAGAGACTTCCTGGGAAAGCATGTTGTGAAATTATGAAGAGAGTCCCTAGGGAAGACTTGAATACTTTAAACAATGTGTCTACTGAAAAACATTTTCATTCAACTCAAGTATGTTGTGAAAATCAGGGAGAATTAAGGAACTAGTAAAACTAGAAAAGGAATAAGAATTTCTAAGTGCTGCACTGGGATCTTCTGTTATGGGGAGCTTCGACTTCTGGTTTCAATAGAACTCGGTGGTAGAACTGAATCTGCTCCATGTACTTGGCTGTGTGGTAAATGTGATTTAATCATGTTGCTGTAGTTTAATTATTCTGAGATGTTAGCTTTGATTTTTTGAATCAGGAGGGAAAAAACGTTATTCAACTCTACAATTTTTGAAAAAGTTAATCAGCATTTAAGAACTATGCACAAGAACTCAAGAATTTGCTATATTAATGGTGATTTAAAGAAAAATAAATAAATAAAACACCTACTATGAAAAAAATAGCATACCAAATTTAAAAATGTATTAGTTTTGAAAATAGCTACATTGTTACCAATTATATTCTAGTTTCTTAAAGGAAATGACATCTGTTAACCTCAGAATCTATTTTTCAATGAATAGACAAATGATTCATTATTTTTTCTCTGTAAAGATTTATAAAGTTAGAAAAAAACTTTCAATTAATGACATTCAATGCAATTTTTGAATGAATAAATAAAAGATTAAATATCAGTTTGGTCTGGAATACAGTAGATACTTCTCACCCGCTGGTTTAGGTAAACTCTGATCTCTTATTTCAGTTGTCTATCCCAGCTACAACTGTGTGACTATTTGTGTAAGGCCTTCACAGTTTCATGCAGGTGCAACTTCATATCATGTTTATATCATGTGCTCTCACGTCCCACTGAAGGCCTTTCCTGTAATGAGGTTTGTGGCATAAAAGGATACAGTTTGGTATCCATGAATACAATATCCAGAAGAACAAGGGATTTAACATTTCATAAGGTGAACTTTTGTCCAGTGGGACTCAGGACTCAAAGAATTCATTGTTCTTTGTTTATATCACTGGATGGATTGTCTGAAAATGACGTTTCTTGCTTATTTAACATATACTCCAACATAACCAAATCATACTAGCACTTAGCAGCAGCTTTCTCAATAACATCTTTCTAATTCTTTTCACCTTTCTCCTCACTCCTTCTTCTGAGGTTTGTACACTTTCATATAATAACATTTGTTGTTACTTCACCCACTGCATTTTCAGATATCCAGAATGAAGCATGGGTGATGTTATTTGAAAATTCCAGTGCTGAATTTGAGATGCGTGGGATGTGTGTGTGTGTGTGTCTGTGTGTGTCTGTGTGTGTCTGTGTCTGTGTGTATATGTGTATGTGTCTGTGTGCAATACTTTAGGTATAGTTTTGACCCCAGTGAATACATGCAAGGCTTCCCTCATGGTTCAGATGATAAAGATTCCACCTGCAATGCAGGAAATCTGGGTTCAATCTTGGGTTGGGAAGATCCTATGGAGGAGGGCATGGCAACCCACTCCAGTATTCTTGCCTAGAGAATCCCCATGGACAAGAGGAGCCTGGGGCAACAGTTCATGGGGTTGCATAGAGTAGGACATGATTGAACAACTAAACACAGTAGCAAACACATACAAAAGCAGTACCCAATCCTCTCAGCAAATTTCATACACAGTTTTTAAGAAATCTGACTACATATATGCCCACTATGAAACAATAATCTAACTCTGAGTTCCTTTGACAAAAACAGACTTAGAAAAGTTTGCTTTGGCCTTGACCATATCCTTTTTGTTCTTTAATTTAAATAATATATGTTAAATATTATAATTAAAATAGCAGTTCAGTTCAGTTGCTCAGTCATGTCCGACTCTTTGAGACCCCATGGATTGCAGCACACCAGGCTTCCTTGTCCATCACCAGCTCCCAGACCTTGCTCAAACTCATGTCCATTGAGTTGCTGATGCCATACAACCATCTCATCCTCTGTCATCCCCTTCTCCTCCTGCCTTCAATTTTCTCAGCATCAGGGTCTTTTCCAATGAGACAGTTCTTCGCATCAGGTGACCAAAGTATTGGAGTTTCAGCTTCAGCATCAGTCCTTCTAATGAATATTCAGGACTGATTGCCTTTAGGACTGACTGGTTGGATCTACTTGTTGTCCAAGGGACTCTCAAGGGTCTTCTGCAACCCCACAATTCAAAAGTGTATAGTCTTAATTATTATAGTTAATACAATTAAAATATTATACTATGAAACATAATTTTATATAAAATATACTCTATATATTTATATAGACCATTCAGGTATGACCTAAATCAAATCCCTTATGATTATACAGTGGAAGTGAGAAATAGATTTAAGGGCCTAGATCTGATAGATAGAGTACCTGATGAACTATGGAATGAGGTTCATGACATTGTACAGGAGACAGGGATCAAGACTATCTCCATGGAAAAGAAATGCAAAAAAGCAAAACGGCTGTCTGGGGAGGCCTTACAAATAGCTGTAAAAAAAAGAGAGGCAAAAAGCAAAGGAGAAAAGGAAAGATATAAGCATCTGAATGCAGAATTCCAAAGAATAGCAAGGAGAGATAAGAAAGCCTTCCTCAGCGATCAATGCAAAGAAAAGAGGAAAACAACAGAATGGGAAAGACTAGAGATCTTTTCAAGAAAATTAGAAATATTAAGGGAACATTTCATGCAAAGATGGGCTCGATAAAGGACAGAAATGGTATGGACCTAACAGAAGCAGAAGATATTAAGAAGAGTGGTAAGAATACATAGAGAACTGTACAAAAAAGAACTTCATGACCCAGATAATCACGATGGTGTGATCACTCACCTAGAGCCAGACATCCTGGAATGTGAAGTCAAATGGGCCATAGAAAGCATCACTACGAACAAAGCTAGTAGAGGTGATGGAATTCCAGTGGAGCTATTTCAAATCTTGAAAGATGATGCTGTGAAAGTGCTGCACTCGATATGCCAGCAAATCTGGAAAACTCAGCAGTGGCCACAGGACTGGAAAAGGTCAGTTTTCATTCCAATCCCAAAGAAAGGCAATGCAAAAAAATGCTCACACTACCACACAATTGCACTCATCTCACATGCTAGTAAAGTAATGCTCAAAATTCTCCAAGCCAGGCTTCAGCAATACGTGAACCAGATCTTCCAGATGTTCAAGCAGGTTTTAGAAAAGGCAGAGCAACCAGAGATCAAATTGCCAACATCCGCTGGATCATCGGAAAAGCAAGAGAGTTCCAGAAAAACATCTACTTCTGTCTTATTGACTATGCCAAATCTTTTGCCTGTGTGGATCACAATAAACTGGAAAATTCTGAAAGAGATGGGAATAGCAGACCACCTGACCTGCCTCTTGAGAAATCGGTATGCAGGTCAGGAAGCAACAGTTAGAACTGGACATGGAACAACAGATTTGTTCCAAATAGGAAAAGGAGTACGTCAAGGCTGTATATTGTCACCTTGCTTATTTAACTTCTATGCAGAGTACATCATGAGAAACACTGGACTGGAAGAAACACAAGCTGGAATCAAGATTGCTGGGAGAAATATCAATAACCTCAGATATGCAGATGACACCACCCTTATGGCAGAAAGTGAAGAGGAACTAAGAAACGTCTTGATGAAAGTGAAGGAGGAGAGTGAAAAAGTTGGCCTAAAGCTCAGCATTCAGAAAACTAAGATCATGACATCTGGTCGCATCACTTCATGAGAAATGAGAGGGAAACAGTGGAATCAGTGTCAGGCTTTGTTTTTTTGGGGCTCCAAAATCACTGCTGATGATGATTGCAGGCAAGAAATTAAAAGATGCTTACTCCTTGGAAGGAAAGTTATGACCAACCTAGATAGCATATTCAAAAGTAGAGATATTACTTTGCCAACAAAGGTCCGTCTAGTCAAGGCTATGGTTTTCCCTGTGGTCATATATGGATGTGAGAGTTGGACTGTGAAGAAAGCTGAGCACTGAAGAATTGATGCTTTTGAACTGTGGTGTTGGAGAAGACTCTTGGGAGTTCCTTGGACTGCAAGGAGATCCAACCAGTCCATTCTAAAGGAGATTAGTCCTGGGTGTTCTTTGGAAGGAATGATGCTAAAGCTGAAACTCCAGTACTTTGGCCACCTGATGCAAAGAGCTGACTGACTCATTGGAAAAGACCCTGATGCTGGGAGGGATTGGGAGCAGGAGCAGAAGGGGACGACAGAAGATGAGATGGCCGGATGGCATCACCGACTTGATGGACGTGAGTTTGAGTGAACTCCGGGAGTTGATGATGGAAAGGGAGGCCTGGTGTGCTGCGATTCATGGGGTCACAAAGAGCCAGACACAACTCAGCAAATGAACTGACTGACTGATAGAACATTATCATTAAATTATAATTATATTACAAATTATAATTTAATTAAAATATTTTTAATTTCTGAACTAAATTATGCAGTCCAGAAATTAAAAATAAATGTATTACAAGGTTTATTAATATAAAGTTTAAACATAACAATAGGCTATATCTTCACCTAGGTGCTTGTCCTTCAACTCTGACATATATCAATACTTCCATGTGAAAGAAACCCCCATGAGTATCTCACTCCTGTCTTCTCTCTGCCCCTTTACTCAGTTGGTCTTTTTGAATGGTCTTAAAAATGCCTTTCGGCCTCCCTGGTGGCTCAGTGGTAGAGAATCTGCTTGAAGTGCAGGGTCAAGAAGATTCCCTGGAGGAGGCGATAATAACACACTCCAGTATTTATTCTTGCCTGGGAAATCCCATGGAGAGAGGAGCCTGGTGGGCTACAGACCATAGTGTTGCCAAAGAGTTGGCCATGACTTAGCCACTGAACAGCAAACTTTCAACAAGTATAGAATAAAAAACAAATGCATCGTGGTTTTTTCTCTTCTTTCCCTGGAGATTAAATAGTTCTGGGGGCAAGATTTCCTCCAGGCTCCCATTCAGTTCATTGTGAGTGTGAGCTGAATACTACGGGGCTGTCTCATTCCCATACTGTCAATGACTGGAACTGGCAAAGGGTTTTCCTGGTGGCCCAGATGGTAAATAATTTGCCTGTAACTGAGTAGACCCTGGTTTGACTGGGTCCTTAGGTCAGGAAGATCCCCTGGAGAAGGGAAAGGTTACCCACTCTAGTATTCTTGCCTGGAGAATTTCATGGACAGAGGAGCCTGACGGATTACAGTCTATGTGTTGCAAAGAGTGGGACACAACTGAGCAACTAACACACACACATAGGGCAAAAATGGATAAATGGTTTTTACGGACATTAATTATGACTGATAACAAAATTATGATTACATTAATGATACTTATGTATTCTTGTAGGTTCTATTTAACAAAGATTAAAGCTAATTAATATGAACATATTCATTCTATAGAAAAAATTAAAAGCTTAAAAACTGTGCATTGCTCAAAGTCCCAATGCCTGAAAAGAAGTCAAAATTCCAGTTTATAATTCTTCTGCATAAAATAGTATATTGGTAAAGACATTTCTGTAGAGAGTCAAGTTTTTGTGGTCCAGATGCATTACTTTTATGAACATTATTATACATGTGCTGCTGTACTCAGTCACATTCAACTCTTTGCAACCCCATGGACTGTAGCCCGCTGCTTCCTCTGTCCACGGGAGTCTCCAGGCAAGAATACTGCAGTGGGTTGCCATTTCCTTCTCTACAGGATCTTTCTGACCCAGGGATTGAACCTGTGTCTCCTGCTTGGCAAGCATTTCCTTACCACTGCATCACCTGAGAAGCCATAAGCTTAGATAAGTTAGATTGATCAACAGTTGTCACATGTGTGAAACTGTGTCACACAAATCTAAGGTGTCTCAAACAACCCTTGAAAATGTAAAACTATAACTATTTGATGGCTTTCCGGGATGGCAACCACATGACATACACCTCAGTTTTTAAATGAATTTACCTGGTGAACTTACTGAAAATTGTTATTTTATATCTTGGAGAATAGCTATAACATTCAATTATTTTCACCTTAAATATGATTAATGCAATGTTGCTATTTTCCCAGCAATACTTAGCCAATATAATTGTTTCTAGATAGAATAAGAATCAAAAATTATTGTTTGTTATGACGGAGGTCATGCATGCAAATCACTAAAGAGTCCTACCATTAAACATCAGTTCAGATATATAATGGTGATAATAGCAATATATGGTGATTCTCAAAGTTTACTATTCATAAAGGTATTAAACAGAAATATTATTCTGTTACATCTTATAGTTTAAAAAATATTTTCCTAAATGTATGGCTTTTTTACTTTATTATTTAATCGATCATTTCAAAGCTATCTAATCTTTAGTGTTTTATAACACAAAATTTAAAAATCTATGATCTTTTGGATTGTATACCATTATTATATATTTCAGTTTTAATGTTTTGTTATACTCTATTAACCTAGAGATCAATGTGAACTTTTATGTGTACTAGTTTTGTGATTAAAATAAAACAGTGTATTAGAGCAATTATATTGCAACAATAAATATTTTGGAGGGCTAAAATAACACAGTTGATAAAGAACATTTCTTCCAAAATTTGTTGTCTAGTGGTAGATGCATAAATAATCGAAACATTACAATGCATTCAATGCATTTACATAGTGCTATGATAAGTAGCTTCTAATATGGACATGCACAGGAAGACACCTAACTGAGACCTGGTGGTGGAGGATGGGGGTTAATTTTTTGAATAAAACGCTATTTAAGCTAAGATTATATGTATATCCTTAAGATTTCCCATGTTTTCTGTGTTCTCTTCTTCTGGTCTCTTTTCACAGACATTCTAGTTGTCCTCTTCTGTGTACTTGGTTATAGAATACTTCCTCACTCCAGTCCCTACTCCTTTGGGTTTAGGAACAGCTGCAGGATATATGTGAACCACTGAAAGGGAATGGCAGTGATGTCTTGAAGCGCTTCTGTGCAATTCACCTAAACAAACTTTGGCTGTTATATAAACTGTTAAGATTTGGAGAGCTGATTATTACTGCAACATATCTTACTCATCCTAACTGATAAATATAAGAATGATAAATGGGCATCAAAAACTAGGAACAAAGGTAGAGTAATATAGACTAAGAGGACAGCTCATTCAAAACCCTAGAGGTAAATAAAATAATGTCAAAAGTAAGCAAAAAATTAAATCACAATTGGAGCCCAGTAATATGTAAGGGAAATCTACAGTGTGTGTGTATGTGTGTGTGTGGAGAAGGGGCTTCTGAGCTCTGAGGCTGGAAAGATAAGAAGGGCCTTTGTTCTTTGTCTTAAGAGTAAGAAGAAGTTGTTGAAAGGTTTAAGCTTTGCTAATCGGGCAGATAGATTTGTGTTCTATAAAGATCACTCATTAAAATGTGGCAGATGGCTTGGAAGCAGGCAAGATTAGAGAAAAAACTGTCACTAAGCAGATTGTTGTCACAGGGAAAAAAATGTATACTTGAATAATACTGGTAACTATGGGCATGGAGACAAGTAAATGAAGTTATACCATGTGTAGAATTAGAATATATAGGACTTCTTAACTAATTTGGTGTACTGAAGTCAAGAGCAATTTCTGGGATGAAATGGAAAGTGGACTTTGCTGGCAATTCAGGTGTTAAGACTCTATGCTGCCACTTTACAGGGCATGAGTTCAATTCCTTGTCAGGGAACTAAGATCCCACATGCCATGTGATGCAGCCAAAAAAAGAAAAAACAAAGCACAGAAAGAATAGGTTTTGTGAAAAAATAGTGGATCCAATTATAAGCAAACTGAATTTGAGGAGCTTCTGAGACAACCAGCTCCCGGACATTCTAATGGAGAAGCATGATTCCCTGGCATGATGGTAGACAGTGACTGGTCATTAACATCTCCCAGGGACAAAGAATATAGAAGAAAAATAGAAGAATGCCTGGCTTTGGAAGATAATATTAAATAAGGAGATGTCAACATGAGAAATAGTGAATAGAGAGACAGAATATCAAGATTTTTCAGAATCATGGAGGACAAGCAAAGTGATTCAGGAGGATATGAATGTCCAACTGTACCAGGAAGTCAAACAAATTAAGGATGAAGAAGTGATTAGAGTCCTCAGTAGGAAAGTCACTGCATAACTTAAGGACATTGCAGTTGAACAGCAGAGGAACAAGTCAGATTACTTTGAGTTGAGGAATCAGTGAAAGATAGAGATGGAGGCAGTGAAATTGTTTGGAGACAGAGATGAAGCAGTGGGCAACAGAAATGTGGCAATGAAGCAATGCTTTTTGTTTGTTTTTAAACAAATTCAGAGTGTTTAAAGTTCATGAAAAATACAAAAGCCTAAAGAAATGGAGTGATGGGGTATAATAGCATGCATCTGTAAGATGGCAGGAATGAAGATCTCCATGCTGTTTTAAAAACCAAAACAAAGAGAAATGAAATGACTTCTTTCCTTTATGGGACGGTCTTAGGTTTTATATACAAACACAAAAGTTAATTATGTTTTTTCCTCTCTAAAGTTGGAAGTCAGGTTATCTTACAAGGGCAAGAGGAAAGGAGATGGAACCTAAGGTTTGAAGAAAGTAAACAATGAAATATTTTTGGGGGGGAATGAGATGGAAGAAAGTGGAGGACAATGAAGATGAATTGCTGAGCAGAACTAAGGTCTCAGTAAGAACAGAGATCTGAATATTTAGCGGCGTTGGCCTATAAATATCCAGAGAACACGATCCAGCGGACAGTCAAGATGACAGTGAAGTGGCATTTGATACTGAATAGGACCTTCATCCCAACTCCCAACACAGAGGACACGCAGATTTTTATCGAGAACCCTTCAAAGTTACAGTGCCTCAGGGGAGAACCACCTCCTCTTTATGACCTCTGTCTACAGTTAAAAGATGCCACAGCTTGTATTTATTTGTTTCAGAGAACACAATGTTGTTGTTGTCGTTCAGCCAGTCAGTCATGTCTGACTCTTTGGGACCCCACGGACTGCAGCACACCAGGCTTCCCTGTCGTTCACTATCTCCTGGAGTTTGCTCAGTGGAAATAATGTTTTTGAAGGAATTAGGGCATTGAAGGGTAGCATCGTGGAAGAACAAACAAAAAGAACTAAGAGGAGGATATCACAGGGAAAGAGAGTTTAATAGACTTCCTTAGATATTGGACAAGAATTCAAATATCTAGGGTTTGTTTCAAATTTTCAATTGTTTCCTGATAAATAAGGGTTTATTTTTTAAAAAAATAAAAGAATATATATAAATAAGGGTTTAGTGGTGCAATTTTTATAGTAATCAGAGGCCTTGGACAGAGGTCCTTGTTAGATATACAGCATTTGAATATATTTTTTACTCTTTGCCCAGTGGAATATCAACAATGAAAACAGAAAAGCAAAAATATCCCTGCTCACTGATCATCTTTTTGTAAAAGGAATAAATTATTCCAAAATGATAATAGGATTTATCTCTGGCAAGTGGAATTATGGGATTATTTAATTTTCTTTCAAGTGATTTTCTAACTTTTAAATGTTTATAATCACCATTTTAAAACACCTCTCCTGTTTATTTTGACTTTGCCTATAATTCTGCCATTAGAGTCATTATTTGAGGCAAACTGTTACCTTGGTCTCAACTTTTCAAATGCAAATCCCCTTAACACCATCAAGCTTATTAGTTTGTTAGATTACTTTTTCTCTAGTAGGAATAATAAGAAATAATAAGGCAATACTTTGGGGATTTCCTGAAGACTGTGAAATATAAGATAGAGGCACTATTGATTAAAAATTGGGTATTATTAATTTAACAAAAATCATTTGTGTATTCTAACTTTTTAAGACACTTTTTGCAATTGTGTATCAGCAAGTTAGTTTTTTCTAGCGAAATACAAAAGATGTCCTTTGCCTGTACAGAAAGAAAAAAAAAAAAAAAAAACAGAAGAGAAGCAAATAAGATCTTCCCATGACATTTTTATTTATACCAATTCTGTAATCCTCAATCTCCCTGTTTTTATTAGAGTTCAGTTTTTGCCATTAATGCTGTGACATCTTTGGAGTTAATGCTATAAGTATCTAGATGTAACCTATCAAAGGAAAATATGTTTTAATCAGATATTCCTGATCCATGGCAAAGTCATTGACTTCACTGGAATTATTCCTTCCAGTTTTGTGTTAAATATTATAGTATCTTCATAATGCTCTCCTGGTGTCTCAGTGGTAAAGAATTGCCCCGCAATGTAGGAGACACAAGAGACACAGTTTCTTTCCCTGGGTTGGGAAGATTCCCTAGAGTAGGAAATGGCAACCCATTCCAGTATTCTTGGAAAATTCTATGGACAGAGGAGCCTGGCGGGCTACAGCCCATGGGGCTGCAAAAGAATCGAACACATGACTGAGCTAACAACAACAAATCTTCATACCAAATGCCTCTAAAATTAAGTTGCAGTTTTTCAGTTAAATTTTATGTCATTGACCATTGGTGCCTGTATTACATATATCATGGCAATCCTTTTTTACTATAAACAAGGTAATTCAAAGAGAAAACAGAAATATCTGCAGATGAGAAAGAATATTTTGAAAATCTTAAATACTATCATTTAAAGTTTACCATAGCACGTTGATTTGAAGAACGTTTAAGAGCCGAAAGGAAGCTTAACAATTCATTTATCTAAAACTAAGGATCATAATTAGTTTAAGTTATGCAATGCCCTCAATAAAATAAATGGCAGTTTTAAGCTGAAGCACATTTTTGTTACTATTTTGCTAAATCTTTGTAGAACAAAAATGATTTGAATCATTTGCAAGTTATATAAGCCATTAATGATTTTGGCCCAAGGTATTAACTTGTATTTAAGTGATTTCCAAAGCCTGTTTCACAGTAGTCCAGGCATTAATCATCTGTTACATCTTAATTAAGTGAACATTTCCAGGTTTACATATAAGATACTATCTCTGGCAATTATAGTATTAGAGAATAACTAGTGATTTAAATTTTGTTGAAGAAAAACAGTGTTAACCACATTATAATGGACCTTTTTTAAATTATAAAACAAAGGAGAGGAAGAAATCACAAACAAGAGATTTACAGCAATATTCATGGAACTAGAAAGAAAATACTTGCAGTACAATACTAAATAAAATACAATGTCCTTTTATAAAGCAAAATAAAATACATAAATAATTAATTTTAGAAATAGTTTGAGAGAGAGCGAGTTTATAGTGTTCCAGGCTTTTGATTCTGAATAAAGGTGCCCGAGTGTTAACAGTGACTGATTACTATTTAAAAGGACCAACTTTGTGGGTGTAAAATTATATGTATATTAGGTAGATGAAGGATTTTAAATAATTTGAAATAAAATAAATTTATAATATTTACATGTTTTTGTTGTTTGCTTGTGAGTGCTCAGTCACCTCGGACTCTTTGCACCACATGCAGTAGCCTGCCAGGCTCCTCTGTCCATGGCATTTCCCAGGCAAGAATACTGGAGTCAGTCGGTTGCCATTTTCTTCTCCAGGGGATCTTCTTGACCCAGGGATCCAGCCAGAGTCTCTTGTGTCTCCTCCATTGGCAGGTGGATTCTTTACCACTGCGCCACCTGGGAAACCCTCAATATTTACATAAAGTTTTAGACATATTTTATATGTTTATATTGTCTTTTAATGGCAGAGTAAACAAATTCATGCCATCAAAAATATGTATCTAATTTGAACCCATTTGGTTTATTCATAATTTTAAAGCAAAAGTTATTGTTATGTTCACTTGTGAAAACTTAGGTAGACAATTTGTGCCTGTTTACATTGAATTAGAGAAAATAGAAAACTAAATAGCAAGTTAATTTGTTCAGCAGGAGGCAGGTTGATCCAAGAAATGTTTCTGTAATCAGTATAGTTAGAAACTATCTGAATGGTACCGACTATCAGCCTTAAATCGTTACATCTTTTTTGAACAGCTGATTGATCACTGTATCCAGAAAACTGACCTAAGTATTTCACACATATCTACTTGTGTCTTTTAACTTCAGACATCATTTAAAACAATGAAAAATTCATCTTTTTTATTGTTTTACACTTGCCTGAAATATACTTTTCATGGCTCACAAAAAGCCATGAGTTTAAAGGCTCACAAAAAGAAAGAGAACAAGCCTTCTTATTAAATGGCTACTTCAGTGGCAACCCACTCAAGTACTCTTGCCTGGAGAGTCCCACAGACAGAGGAGCATGGCCGGTTACAGTCCATGGGGTCGCAAAGAGTACGTGACTGAGGGACTAATGCTTTCATTTTTCATGCAAACAACTGTCAAAAAATATCTAGTGTTTTGCATATGCCAGCAGTTCTTTTTTAATATTGTACAGGCTATAAATTTTTAAGTTCTTTTTTTTCCCACTCCTTTTGCAAAAACCTATGAGCGTACAAGTAAAGTAAACAAAGCCCTAGACTATGATATCACAGTTAGACATAAGGAAGGGTCGATGATTTTTTTTTCTTTGTGCCATAACAATTAAGCTTGGCTAGAAATACAACTTGTTCTGTTTTGAAATGTATCAGGATGCTTAGCAATAAAAGTGGGTTTGAGTTTATTCACACTCTATTATGCCTTGATAAATACATAAAAATGGTTAATTGACAAATACTTTAGGTAGAGAAATTCTCTCCTTAGTTTTTCTGTTTATTCTTTTTTTTTTTTTTTCTGGCTTATTTAATCATCTTTTGTTTTTCCTGCCAAATATTTGTTGAGTGCCTGCTGTGTTCAAGGCACTCTTAAGGACAGTGGGAATACAGTAGTAAAAAATAATGGAGCTTCACCTCCTACTCCCCTTCATGGAGTATAATGTATGATTGGGCAGTACACTAAAAGAAGAAACACAAGTGTGATAACTGCTATGAACTATGGCCATACAGAGTGCTATAAGAGCCTGTGGCACAGCTCATCAACATAATTTTGGGCCATATACTCAGAAAACTTATCTTGTAGGATGTAACATGATCAACTGACAAATTGAAACAGGAGATATAACTTTAACATATATATCAGTGTAGGTGGGTGAGAAGATAGGTAAATGTACATAAAAAGAACCCTAGGTTCTGACTGAATAATAAAAAACTGCAAGGGACTTAAAATCTTCAGTGAAAGCCTTGTGTTCATTGTGAAAATTCTATAAATTTTATATACAATGGGTTCATTTTTCTGTATGTACATTCTAATTATTTTTTGCTTTTGGTTTTAATTTTAAAATTGTTATTATCATTTATTTTTTATTGAGGCAACTGGTTTGTAACATTACATAAGTTTCAGCTGTATAAAATCCTACTTCTGTGTACAGAACAGTGTGCTCATCATCAAATAATTAGTTTCCACTGGTCATATATGGTTGATCATCACCTCTTTTGTTTTCCCTACCTGGTTCCTTCCCCTCTGGTAACCACTATTCTCTTCTTTGCCTCTACATGTTTGCTTTTGTTTGGTTTGTTTCATTCATTTATTTTGTTTTGGTTATCTTGCTTTTTATAGTCCACATATAAATGAAATCATATAGTATTTATTTTTTTCTACTTAGTTCATTTCATTTAGCATACACAATTTCATCTTCTGTGTGTCTGATAATATTTCATTATATATACATATATGTATATATATATTCCACATCTTATTCACTCATCTGTTGAAGGACACTTTAGTTGTTTTCCTTTTATGGCTATTATAAATAATATTTTTGCTCAGAAATAAATTCTGGTTGGGCAGAATTGGCAGTATAGAACATAGAACTGCTGACGTGGAAGATAAACTCTGAGAAAACAGCAAAATTATATAAAGCATAGAAAATGACAAAAAATGTATTATAAATATTTTAGAAGTCCAGTATATGGCAGTTATTTATTCCTGATATGGAGAATAAAACAGGCACAGAAGCAAACATCACATCTATAAGAGAGACTGCCTAAAGCAGACCAATACCTTTACCTTTGGATCATATTTCAGAAATATTAATGTCCAGATTAAGAAAAATAAAACGTGGTGAGAAAGAATAAAAAACATATGGAAACAACTATCAAAACAACAGCAAACACAAGACAAAAATAAGTAAATAAATAAAGGCAGAAGTCCTAGAATAATAACAAGGTTGTCATTTAAAAATGTCATAGACAGTTGTATTTTATTTTTTGAGATAACCAAAGATTATTTTCAAATTTTAAAATTTTGAAAATAATATATTACTAGGATATTTTTAAAACTCATAAAAATGCATCAAAATCTTTAGGAAGTTAATATGGAGATCTTAAAATTGAAAAGTCATGATTAAAAAAAATAGTAGCAATTAAGTGTGTAATATAGGATAAATACAGGAAAGTAAATGAACTTATCTTACATTAGAGTGATAATGATGCTAAATAGTTGTCATATATTTGTTACAGAATGAAAAGGAAATAAAAAATTTAAAATAAAAAGCTAACTATAAAACAAAGCAAATTAAAACTTTTGAAAAGTCAGAAGTTGATTTTGTATTTATGGTTAGAATAATATGTCTCTAAAAACATGGCAAAACAAATTTTTAGCTAAAGGCTGTTTGGATTAAAAACAAGGATACATATATTCTAAATCATTTCAGAATTATTTATACAACAGAAAATTCATAAAAGATAAAAAATACACTAGATATGGCAAAACATTATGGTTTAAATTCTGTTTATACGAAGCAAACATTTAAGATTGTATCAAAATAAGAAATGGGGGAAATATCTGCTTCTAAAATATTAGATTAAGAGCTTAAAGCCAAAGATACCTTACAAAATCTACAAGCAATTAAGGGATAGACAACAATATTAATATCAGGCAAAAATAATAGAAGAGAAGCACAATCAGTAATGAGTACCAAACAAACTTGGACTTCAATGTACCAAATTAAGAGGCATGTAGTTAAAAACAAGGTTGGCCACAGAAAGAGAAATGAATAGATTTCTAATCTTATTGGCCTTCAACACATCATCCTTATTTCACCCTAGACAAGAACGCTCATGCTCAGTCTCTCAGTCATATCCAGCTCTTTGCAATCCTTTGCACTGTAGCCCATCAGGCTCCTATACTCATGGGATTTTTTTCAGACAAGAATATAGAGTAGGTTGCCATATGTATGTGAATTTAAAACAGAGAATTAGGTTAATCCAATCAACATAATGGAACTAACTGATATGGAAATCCTTCCTGGTGGCTCAGTGGTAAGGAATCAGTTTGCAATTCAGGAGACCTACGTTTGATCCTTGGGATGGGAAGATACCCTGGAGAAGGGAATGGCAACACACTGCAGTATTCTTGCCTGGGAAATCCCACGGATAGAGGAACCTGGCTAGCTGCAGTCCATGGGGGCTCAGAGTCTGACAGGACTGAGCTACTAACACTTTCACTTTCACATGCTTTACTAACTTTTTACTCACATTTCACATCTCCACTTTTATGTTCAATGGGCTAGTTATACAAATTTTTTATGTAAAAATTATAATTTTAAAATAAATTTAAAAAATGTAAAATAATCATGTATGTTGAAAACCAAAAGCATCATTCTTTTTTTTTTTTTTGACCATGAGGTTGCAGGATCTTAGTTTCCCCACCAGGGATTCAACTTTGTCCTGACAGTGAAAGTGCCAAATCAGTCTTACTGCCATGGGACCTCCAGGGAATTCCCCAAAAGCACTTTTCAAAGTAAACTTTCCATTTGACACAGCAGATTTTTTGAATGAATAAAAATAATATTTTAAAAAATATTTATATAGAAAATATGAATAATGATGTTTTAAGGAAAAAATGAGTAATGTAGACTGAAATGTTTCAGTTCAGTTCAGTCACTCAGTTGTGTCTGACTCTTTGTGACCCCGACTCTTTGCAGCACACCAGGCCTCCCTGTCCATCACCAACTCCCAGAGTTTACCCAAACTCACGTCCATTTAGTCGGTGATGCCATCCAGCCATCTTATCATCTGTTGTCCCCTTCTCCTCCTGCCTTCAATCTTTCCCAGCATCAGGGTCTTTTCAAATGAGTCAGTTTTTCGCATCAGGTGGACAAAGTATTGAAGTTTCAGCTTCAGCATCAGTCCTTCCAATGAATACCCAGGACTGATCTCCTTTAGGAAGGACTGGTTGGATCTCCTTGCAGTCCAAGGGACTCTCGAGAGTCTTCTCCAACACCACAGTTCAAAAGCATCAGTTCTTCAGCCCTCAGCCTTCTTCACAGTCCAACTGTCACATCCATACATGACTACTGGAAAAACCATAGCCTTGACTAGATGGACATTTGTGGACAAAGTAATGTCTATGGTTTTTAATATGCTGTCTAGGTTGGTCATAACTTTCCTTCCAAGGGGTAAGTGTCTTTTAATTTCATGGCTGCAATCACTGAAATGTATGGAGAATGGCTAAATCATCATTTGCAAAATTTACATTATTAATGTAGGCAAAGAAAGTCAAATTAGCTATTCAAGATAGAACGGAGAAAGTTATCAATATCTCTCCATTAAAAATGAAAACTAATAAAAACACAGTTTTTATAAACAGAAGTTGAAAAAGCTTCATTATATCTGAGATTTTATTTTTTAAGCCAAAAATAGATAAAAATTAGTCCCTTGAAAATATGATTAAGAAAAAAAGAACAAAATTGTTCCTAATTCATACCCATCAGTAGCATTTTAGATGATACACAAACATCAGA
This sequence comes from Budorcas taxicolor, assembly GCF_023091745.1. Lineage (NCBI taxonomy): Eukaryota > Metazoa > Chordata > Mammalia > Artiodactyla > Bovidae > Budorcas > Budorcas taxicolor. The sequence goes on from NC_068931.1 coordinate 27,375,306, forward strand.
TATAAGGGGAAAATAGTTGAGGGGAAAATTATTATCTCAGACTTTTATTTTATAAAAAAAATTAGATACTTGTGAATGCAGATAATGCTTCCTTGAAAAGAAATAGGGTTAGTCCTCAATTTAACAAACAGTGATGTTGCTGAAAAGCAGCAGGAAATGCTGTATACTTTCTGAGAGATGTGTTGTATTCAAACTTTGTATATCCTGTAAATGTATTCATTTATACTTAAAGAAATTTCAGTGTGCTTTCAAATGAGGTTTGCCTAATTCTAGAATGTTGCTTATTAAATTTTACAATGTAGTTTTAAAACAGGCTTAAAAAATAGAAAATAAATAGAATAGTTTCTCTCTGAATATGATTTTGCTGTAACTAACATAACTATCATTCCAATGACATCTGTTTTGCATTGTGATCTTCAAAATTCTATTAATTTTCTTGTTGTACACATTTTTCCTAGGCCATTATATCTAATTCATTATTTTAACACATACACTGGTAACTCCTGATCTCTATTACCAGCTTAGACCTATAATACCTGTGAGTTCAATATTTCTATTTGGAAGGTCAAAATGTCTCAATTTTGATGTAGCTCAAATAGAACCTAACACTAACCCACCCACCAAATCTGTATTTCCTTCAGTATTCTACAAATTCAATAAGTATAATCACCATTCCTCTAAGACAGGACTCTGTCAACTATCTCAAATGCTCTTCTTTCTGTTATCAACCTAACAAAGAAAATTAAAGTTAGGGTTATATTTTAAAACATAACCTTATTAAGATATTTTCTATTCCATATCCCTATTGCAATTGCCAAGAATCTCTAATGTGGTTATCTTCACTCCAGAGTTTTAAATTCCTACTTCCAATTTATCCTCCAGACTGCTTTCACTATTATTATTACTGTCCTCTAAAGTCTACTTCTAAGCTTTATAACACTTCAGACAAGTTCTTCCAATAATCCTTTACCTTTATAAACATTTCACATCTGTTGCTTTCTTGACCCTCTACTCTAGACTTAACCGGATTGCTTTTTGTCCTGATACCATGTCTTTTATCTCCATGATATTGAACTTGTTCTTTCCTGAAAACTCTTCTTTATTCTTCCTGGTTATCTCTCCCTGCATTTTTCAAGCTGTGTAAGCATTCCCTATAAAGCTCCCTTTGATTTCTTATAAGCAGAATAAGTTGCTCATTCTATCTCATAAACTGCCATACTTCCTCAATTACATGTTCTTCTTCTGCTGTGTTTGATTATATATGAATTCGCTTCTGTATAATGTTTGGCAATCAGATGTATTGAAACTTATATATATATATATATATATATATATAATGTTATAATTAGCCCTATGTGATTACATATACATATATATGCAATCCAATAGGAATAATTTTAAACAGAATATTGGGATATTGGGTGTTGAGATTAGAAAAAGTTAAAGTAGTCTAGGAATGAGATTTTTTCAATTTAAACCTTGAGAAAAATAAACATAACTACAATTCAGGTAATCTCAGCTTAGACCTAAAGTAAGCATAGTATTCAGAAACAATAGCTACAAGTGTATGCTTTAACATGAACTAAAAATGCACAAAGCTAAGGTTATATTCAAATATATGTTTTTTCCTTCCAGATCTACACTTTCTGCACAGTATTTATCACCATACAACAGCTGTAAATATATACATTCTTGCCTGGAAAAGTCCATAGACAGAGGAGCCTGGCAGGCTGCAGTCCATGGGGTTACATGACTGAGCATGTGTGCATGAGGGTGGAGGGAGATGTGTTGGTAGCAATAAACCGGTAGAACTGAAAAAAAAATGTATATATATAGTTATAATAGTACCACATACATTATTTTCTCTGCTGAAATGTTATGCAGAGAGAAAATTCCTCAATGATCTTGAATTCAGAGTGCTTAAAGATTGTATTGCAAGTCATTTAAAATTGGCTCTTATTGTACAAATCAGAAAATCTTTGCAAATATCTGTATATTTTTCCAATGAAATGCCTTTAGAGACCAAATTGTCTTCACTTATTTAGTATTGTTTTTCTATTTTAGGCATCTGAAAACTGTGCTGTGTTTTGTGTTAAATTTGCTTCCTTGGTTTCATAATTAAAATATTATTATTAATTCCCTAGTATAATACTTTTACCACAAATAAAAATACCTGTATTCCTGGTCTCTTGATACTCAAACTGAAGGGAAATTTTCAGGTATAAAAATAATTTTATTTTAGTTATTTTAAATTAGTTATTTTGACATTTGTCAAAAGTTCTTAAGTTGGCCCGTGGTAGGCAATATAATGATCTTCAAGGGATGTCCATGTACTAATCTCTGAAAACTGTGATATGATATCTCATGTACAGAAAGGGCCTTTGCTGATGTGATGAATGATCCTAAAATGGAGAAAATATCATGAATTATCTCAGTGAGCCCAAGATAGTTACAAGGGTCATTATGATGGAACAAGGAAGGCAGAACAGTCAACCAGAAGAGGAGATGCAACAACAGAAGAGGTCAGAGAGAGGGATGTGAAGATGCAAGTGGTCTCTAGAAGCTGGAAACAGATTCCTTCTAGCTTGCTGCCCTGTCAGCCTCTTGATTTTAGAACTTCTGGCCTCTAGAACTGTAAGATAATGATTTCTATTGTTCTAAGTCACTCAGTTTGTGCTAATTTGCTACAGCAGCAATAAGAAACTAGACCATGGCCAAGAACAGAAATGCCTTAGATCACAGAAATAGTTCTGTAAAACATGGGGAAGAGAACTAATATATATTGAATACATTGATGTATCAGAAGTAACAGAGGCTATACACTTTGCCAATATTATCTCATTTTATTTTCAAAATTTTGTGAGGTAGAAATCACAAACAGTGGGACTGATATTCAAAAGGAGTATCCTTGGCTTTGAAATGTATTGTTCTAATGCATGTTTGACTAATTTTAAATCAAAGTCATTTCTGAATATGAAAACATTGCAAAGAAAATTATCATCCTTGGCTTATTTTCATTAAAATGACTATTTTTTTTAATTGACTTTAGTAGACCTTTATGTATTGTTGTGATTCATAAAGGATACTATCTAAAGTGCCATGATTTGATTTTGTCCCACTTCTATTTCTGATATCATTACTTTGTAAGTTTATATTAAAAGAATTGAGATATTATCAACTCTATTTGCCATTTTATTTCAGATATGTAAAAATTAGTTTATATTCTAATTTGTTCTACTTAATTGTGGCTTTCACCTAACTGAATTCTTAGTTTGGTAGAGTTGTTTTCGTTTAACTTTTGCCTTTTCTTCTGATGCATTTGTTCATAAAATAGTGATCTATTGATATTTCTGGCATTATCAAAGAATCATCAATGGAAGTCTTAAGTTTTCTATTAGTCTGAGTCTTCTGCTGCTCTTCTGAATCATTATTTAGCATTTCAAAGTTACAAAACATTCAGTGTTAAAGAGTGGTACAGACGCTTTCAGGTACCATGCAATATACCACTCAGTACAAGTAGAATACTGGAGCTACTGGGGACACCTACAAACAGAGAAGCAAAGTGGTTAGCATCATCCCGTGCAGATATTTGCTTAGGATCTAGTCTACTTGGACTGAAAACACCATGGAAAGTACTCCCAAAAAGTCTTTCCATTTGCTGAAAGCTCTCTATGTTGAAGAATTTCTCAGGTGGCTCAGTGGTAAAGAATCAGTCTGCATTGCCAGAGATGCATGTTCAATCCCTGGGTTGGAAAGATCCCCTGGAGAAGGAATTGGTAATTCACCCCAGTGTTCTTGCCTGGGAAATCCACGGACAGAGGATCCTGGCAGGCTATGGTTCACAGGGTTGCAAAGGCTCAGACATTACCAGGTGACTAAACAATAACTGCTTGTTTAAGGGGTTAGACCAGCAAAACTCTAAGCTCTCTAATCAAGGAAGGGCTTTGCTAGAAAGAAGTGTTTGAAACTCAGTGGCTCAAACCACTCAGATCTTCCATTGAACTAACTCTGAGCTCTAGGAAAATTTGCTAAGCTGCTGGGAAAAAAAAGAAAAAGAAAAAAGAGAGAGAAAGAGAAAGAGAATGTACCAAGGTCAGATAAATTGCATCAGTGACTAGCAGAATCTGGGAACTTCTGGGAACTTGAGGCAGTTCTCCTTTTCATCAAAGTGGTGTTGGTCCAAACACCTGCAAAGTTTGCATTATATATTCTAAAGCTTTTGTATGCATGACAATCACCTGGAGGGCTTGTTAAATTAAACTACAGAGCTCTGGGCACCTTCCTAATTGGTTCTCAGAAGTTCCCAGGAAATGCTGATGCTTCTGGTCCTCCAGGAGAAGCCCTATCTTTGAGAAACACTAAAGTGTGTTGCAGCCTATTTTCATCTCTCGAGTTTTTAATGTGCACTGCCTGTGGATTTGGAAGGCTGTCTCTGCATTCTTCACATAAATTATTTATCTTTTCGAAATTCACCACTTTCAAGACATCATCTTTGGCCCTGACTTTCTTCAGCCTGTGTTAGTTACCCCTTATAAATATTCTTGTCTTTTATTCCTGTATCTATTGTAACCAGCTTTTTGTCTCCCCTCTGTCTTATAAGCATCTTTAAAACGTTTAAGGCTTTTTAAAACTTGCTTTGATTTTTGTTTTGTTCTGTCTTTGGTATTCTCACTCTACTATCTAGTATGATAGCCTGATGACTTTCACTTTTTAATTATTTTTGTATAAGTAATGATTGATAATATGGATCCACTGATATTGAATAAAATGTGAAAAAGGAAATTTTTGAAATTTGGGGCAGTTGCATTAATTAGGCAAGACATTTTTATATTCTTGTCAATCTGTTTGAAGGTTTTGTGTTGAATGAATTTGACACATGCTACAAAGTTCTTATGAATGCTGGTTAATTGTCTGTGTTTTAGATTCTAGAACATTGCTTGGAAATATCCCTTATGGAAGCAGTTGATGAAGGGGGGAAATATTTTTATTATTTCTCAGAAAGACTGAAGAGAAACAGAAATAAGTTATCTATCAAGTCAATGACAGAAATAAATACAGGGCCCAGGTAAGTTGGCAACATATACCCCTTTCTCCACTCAAACATTTCTTCCTTTACTTCATGTATATGTGACTTTCAAGTCATTTCACTCAATATATTCCAGCCTGAAAAAGAGCTACAGTTACCAGATATATACATATTGGCTCAGTCACGTCTGGATCTCAGTTCTACCACCCACTAATAAGCTGTTCCCTGTTGTGAAGTCAAAATGTAAAGTGTAAAACACATCAAAAAAGTGTTCTAACAGCAAATCTGAAATAAACAGAATCCTTTTTAAAAAGCAAGAATGTAGGAGTTGAGAGAGCATTTTGTATATGCTTTTAATACAAGAAATATTTTCCTGGTAAAACCGTATGTGGTTTACCAAATATATAAGAGACAACAGTGGAAAACTGTGAAGAGAGCTATGTACACATCTTGGGGCTCTGATTTAATCAGAATTGCGTGAGGTTTGGCTCCTGAGATTTTTCATCAGAATGTTGCTTTCTGAGATGAAAAATATGAATAAATTGGAATGTATATTTTAGGATATGCCAGATATATTTGATATAACATGATCATGGAGTCAAACTTTCAGGTTAATCAATTAATCATTGAGCTGTCAAAAGGAAATTGTATTGGACATGTGTTAAAAATGGCAAGAAAGAATCTAGTAAAAATTATGGCAATAGCGGTCAAGGCTATTGAGAAGAGAGATTAAACTCAACTCCACTGAAATGAAATGTAGAAGGACTTTTAAACTCTAGGTGGATGAATGGAAAAGTACTGGAGATCTTTGTGGAAGAATGATCTGTATCATTATTCTATTGATGTTTGCTAATCAGTTCTTGGGAAGATCCCCTGGAGAAGGGAAAGGCTACCCACTCTAGTATTCTGGCCTGGAGAATTCCATGGACTGTGTAGTCCATGGGTTGCAGAGTCAGACACAACTGAGTGACTTTCACTTTAAGTCAGTGTTTCTCAAAGCGAGGCTCCTAGTCTTCCACAGCGAATGGGGAGTGGGGTCCTTACCTTCCTAAAGGAAGGTCCCAGATCCTGTAGAAAGACATTCTTGCACTGTAGAATATTTATATCTATCTTAAAAAGGCCAGAGAAATAACTTACAATCAAAATTTTCTATAGTAAATGCTCTAAGAAAAGGGATATCAGGCATTTAGAAAGAAAAATCTGAAGTCTAGTGAACCTGAAGAGATTACTAAGGCCCTCTGGTTACTGTATATGGTGTCTATTTTTAACAACATAGTTATAGTAACAAACATTAAAATTATCTTGAACAAACTTTAATGTTTTCTTTAGCACTGAGAATTTACTTTAGAAATTTTATATTTTAGGACCGTCCTTTTTTCATCTTATAAATGTATAAAAAAGCCAGTCAGGAAATAATTCTGTTATGAGGATATTGAGTTATATTTTTCTGTAGTCCAGAACATTTCGCAGAAGAATGTTCTTCTGGTATTTTTAAAAACATGACAAAGTTTTTTTTGTTATTGCTATCAAACTGAATTTCTAACAGTTTGGAGACTTAATTCATACCATATAGAGGCTTTTGTGAGGAGTACAACTATGAAATCTATCTAGTTCAAACAATAATGGTAATGATTTGCATTTCCAATATTTTTTAAATATATCAACACAATATTTGGTAAAATCAATTACATAGGTTTGTAACCTTGATGCAATTTTTCTGTATTTATAATCAAATCAGTAATATGTTGACATGAGTAATGAAAAGAATTCTATCCAAGTTTAGTATTTTAACTTTTGCGGGTGAGACCATGTAAGTTAAATATTTTTTTTAAAGTGATGTGAGTGAGTAGAGTTCACTTATTTTACTTGTCTAATTGTGAAATTACTGAAACTGATAGAGACAACAAAACACCACAAGAAGAGAAACATGTTCTATTGAAATTTAGAATAACAGTGCAGAGCTGAATAATTTTGAAGTAAACCTGACTCAGCAATATCTGGATACTTAATCTCCATCTCCATTAGGTCATGCATAAAAGTCAAAGCAAAAACTAACAACAACCAAAAAATACCCATCAAGCAAAAACAAAATAAAACACAAAACCATAGGGACTTTATTTAAATTCTGCTAGCACTAAGGAGAAAAGAAGAAAAAAAAAAATCACCTCTCCAAATGCAGTGCTATTCTTGATCAACTGGGGAGGAGCAGAATTTGCCACCCTGAAATATGTATCTTTGGCATTAAGATTATTTTGAGCTGGTTATTTTTAAAACTTACAGACACAGAAGAAGTTCTGAAGACCAAGTAGAAATTACCCTTTAGTAAAAGACATTTGCATTTATTATATAAGGGAAATCTCCATTTGTAAGGATTTTTCCCTCGCTAAGCGCTAAGCAGGGATGGGGATGACTTCTCTAGAAATGTATCAGTGGAGAATGCAAGTATTTAAATCTGCATGACAATCACATCCTTGTTTACTATGCTTTGCCTGATAACCTCCCATAACTTACTGTCCCCATAACATCTTCCTTTTGTGTTTAGCTGAAAATGGTATTTAAGGTCATGACTTGGGCCATTTCAGAGGTTTAGTTTTCCTGGGTTTCTCCCATGTATACAGGAGATATGCATACATATGTGCTCAGTCACTCAGTCATGTCATACTCTTTGTGACCCTATGGACTGTAGCCCGCCAGGCTCCTATGTCCATGGAACTTTCCAAACAAGAATACTGGAGCGGGTTGCCATTTCCTTCTCCAAGGGATTTTCCTGATCCAGGGATCGAACCAGTGTCTCTTTCATCTCCTGCTTGGCAGGTGGATTTTTTTTACCACTGCACCACCTAGGAAGCCCACACATGTTATTAAATTTCTGTTCATTTTTCGCATTAATCTGTCTTTTATTACAAAGAGTCTCAGCCATAAACCTAGAAAGGTAGAGGGAAATTTATTTTTCTTCCTCCACACCCCTGAGATTCCTTTCCATCAGAATAAAATTAGTCTGTGCTTTGGAAAGGGTCCAAATCATCTCTCTGTAGCATTTCCAAGGTTCTTATGGATAAGAGTGAATCGAAGCCATCAAAGGTCATTGGCGTAAATGACAATAACAGTGCTATGGTAATACTGATAATGAGCCATAAAATGAACTGGACTTCATTTTGGAGATCCTCAGTGACCAAAAAGGGAATTGCAAATGAAGTGGAAATTTAGAGAAGATTAGTCAGGGATGATGAGAAAAGACTATTTTAAAAGGTAAAATTTCAGGTTGGTTGCAATTTGGTGTAATGAGATTCTACTCTTAAGTGAAAATCCATTAAATGACAGAAATAATTTAAACAATAAGGAATTCTATGAGATGAGACAGCAAAGTCCATATATTCAGGAGAGATGTTCCACCCTGACTTCAGTTCCTGAAAACCACAAAACCACAAGGAATCTTTTAAAATTAGTCCATTTAGATCAATTCAATCAATGTAAATACTCTAAATAATCCAAGAACTTTTTATTTCATTGAATTAATTTATTGTTAAACTTTTGCAGAACTATTGCGCAAATTAAAAGGTATATTATTTAAATGTGTAAGTCTATAAATAATTTGCTGAATCTATTTTTTTAAGCTTGCTCCAAAATTTTTTATTTGGTTATATAGTGATGAAAGTCTATCTATCTATCTATTCGTAGATAAGAAAATAACTACAGAACAACCTTTAGAGTGTAACAGTAATGATTGACTTATGTTAAGTATTTTTTGTTCTTAGAAAAATATCCTCTACCATAAAAACCTCTTTGAGAAAGCCACTTCACTGACAGTGTTTTGCTTTCTACTGTTAAAAGTAGATTGCTAGTTCCACCATTTATCATCTATATGAACTTCAAATAGCCTATTACCCTTTCTGAATATCAGTTTTCTCACTGGTAAAATGGTGATAATTGCCATTTTCATAGGGTTGTTCTGAAGAGCAAATGAGTTTATTCAGATTAGGCCAATTTATGGGAATGGGAGTTAGGAGATGGATCATTTAGGGAAGCTCACTGATGTTCATCAATGAAATATATAACTTGAAGTGACTTTCAAAAGCATTTAGCCCTTGCCATCATTTACAGGTAAGGAAATGAAATCATAGGGTATAATGATTTATAAAAGTTATATATTGAAAACCATGACAATATTAGAATCCAGTATTTTTAATGTCCATATCAGGGCTTAGATAGGATTTCTTTAAATATTTTACTAAGGAAGATAGCATTAGCTGTGTGTGTGTTATTCACTCAGCTGTGTCCGACTCTGACACTTTGTGACCCCAGGACTGTAGCCCACGAGGCTCCTCTGTCCATGGAATTCTCCAGGCAAGAATACTGGAGTGAGTAGCCATTCTGTTTTCCAGGGAATATTCCCTACCCAGGGATTGAAGCCAGACAATAAATTACTGCATACTGTTTCAACAAACACTTTTTTTTTCCACTTTTGAGTTCTCAGCATATTTATTGAGAGTTATATCCAAATTTCTATTTCATTTCACATTTCATTTTCTATATTCTAAAAAATAAGTAAAAGTTTGAAATTAATTTCAAGAAATCTATGTGCCTGCTTTCAGTTTATAGTTTTATCATCTCTCCTTTCATCAAGGAAAAAAGGAGTTAGCTGATAAACATAGTATATTTCCCTGCATATAGGAAAATACTAAAATACTATATAATGCCCAGAATCTAGAAAGGAAATACATAAATCAATCACTTTTAATATTCTGGATGTGTTCCATTTATACACACACACACACACACACACAACACATATAAATAATTTTGTAATCAATATTTAAGTAGAACAAACTTAACTTGTAACATTTAAGAAAAAGTCAGTTTTTAAGAGGATTCTGGGATAAGTAAAAGAGTTCCCTCTAAAAAAATTTCCCCTGCTGAGTTGATTTGCCTTTCTATCCAAAACTTTATTCCCTTTCTTGTCCTTCCCTTGTTCCTCCCAGGACTGAGAGTGAAAAAGAAAAGGAGGGACAAGACCCTGCTGGGCCCTCTTAAATCCAAAAGCCCTACCATGTGCTCCATTTCTTGTTTGTAGAGAAAAGTTTTAAACTCCCAGACCTTCCCTGGGTTCCAATGAACAGACTCTAGCAGTTAACTAAATAGGTAAATGAATGAATGTGGAAACAAAGGAAAAGCAGTCAAGCAAGAAAATGAATGGTATCTTAATAGTTCAGCAATAAAACAGAGCTCTAGTTCCTTCTCAACGGATACACATAATCATTTGTTGCATATCTTTGAGTTGTTTTGCAGAAAATAAGGTGCCCACCTGGGTGGACGATGGTGACAACATTCTGAACCCAAGCACATAGACCCCAGATTTCTTGAAACCAGAAGGTTGATGATTAACATTCCTGAAATATCCTATTACCTCATCACCAGCCAATCATAAGAAAGCCTTGCATCCTGCAACTTTCACCCCAATGTTGCCTTTAAAAATCCTTTCCTGAAAGCTACTTGAGAGTTCAGTTTTCTGAGCATAAGCTGCCCCTTCTCCTTGCTGGGCACCCACAAGAATGGTTGTAATTTCCTTCACCACAGTCCCGTGTCAGTGTATTAGCCCGTTGCAAGCCAGTGAACAGATTCAAGTTCAGTTCAGTAATGTTAAATATTAAATACTACACTTTTGTAGATTTTTCTCTCATCAGTCCTCCTTGCTCTTTTCTAACTGGGTAATTCAAGATTAATTCATAAATTTGGGCAGAATTTTTTATTATAAGCATAGAATTGTCAGTACTGTAACTCCTAATTTCAATAAGAAAAACTGAATCATAACATGCTGTATCATCTGGCAGGGTTCAAATATTTGTCTCTGGCAAGTAGTGCTCTGCTAATTTGTGTGTTTCGCTTAAACAAAAATAGTTAGTACTTAATATAGTAATTGTAATATATAAAAATTATTTAATTCTTTGTTATGCATTTACTTAATCTCTATAATCCTTTGCCAGTGTTTACAATAAGTAAATGCCAATTACCTCATTTAAGGAAAATTTGATTTTCTGTATTGTAATTTTGATGTTTACTTATTAATATTTAATCATGTTAAAGTTTGTAATTTATAGAATATGCATTATTTTAAGATATCTAATTAGAAATACAAGTAAATAAAAATAATTATTTTCCCTACAAGTTAATAATTATTAAAGCATTATTACCCATTTTTTGGTTGAGCTTTTGTTTCCTTTTAATGTTTTTAATAACATATTCTCATAGGCTTTCCAAGTGAAATAGCTGAAGACACTATGAGGATAAATGTTCTCAAAGATCATTGTCATTAGCAAATGTTTTCATTTAGTTAGTGAAACACAGTTATTGTGGTTGGCAGTTCAAGGCGAAGAGGGAATAAGTAGCTAAATTCTCAGCTTAAAAATGATGACTGACTCCTCAGATGCCTTACTAAAATATTACTTTGTGTGTGAATTCCTCCTGGGCCCTAGTTATTGAAAGTGTCAACAGTAATTTTGCAGAACACTTTCTCTCTTCTAACATAGACTTGTGGCCTGAATTTGGATATTTTCTTTTTATAACAACCTCTTTAGTGTGGTTGAAATAAGCTGTATTCTACAGATTAGTCAATCTGTAGAAAACAAAAATTTTTATTAATCCTCATCTAAAATATAATAAGGAAGCTTAATTTCTTTCCCAGTCTGCTCAATTTACTAGATAATGGCATAAATAATTTAAAAAGGAGTTATCTAATTGATTATTTTTGTTCATTATTCGAAAAATGTGAAGTAAATAATTTTCTGAGTATTGAAAGAAAATGAAAGTGGCTCAGTCATGTCAGACTCTTTGTGACCCCATGGACTAAACAGTCTATGGAATTCTCCAGGCAAGAATACTGGAGTTGGTAGCCTTTCCCTTCTCCCAACCTAGGGATCGAACCCAGGTCTCCCACATTGCAGGCAAATTCTTTACCAACTGACCTATCAGGGAAGCCCTTCCTAATATTAGTTAACACATATATTGGTTTTCTCACTAGTCGTGTAAAATGTGCTATGTATGTACATCTACTGCATATATTTATAACCCTTGTTCCATAGAAGATCATGTCCGAGAGTCTGTCAAAAGTGAAACACCATGAAACACTCATCATCAATCAAGATACATATATATATATATATCTTATTTCTTAATATATATCTTAATTCCTGAATAAATGTTGCTCAAATGCCCTAAAACCATAAGATTTTCACACTTCAAGTAGTCTTTTCTCTAGTTATGTTTTCATTAATTTTGGATTTATATGAGCTGGTCAATTGGGTCAAATAGAGGATACTGAAAAATCAGTTGAGAACACATCAAGGCAAGTCGAATAGGGCATTTCAGAACTTAGATAAGAAAATATCACTTTTCACATAGAAATTAGAGGAGAAAACTGTATACAATACCACGTCTTAATGAATGTATCTATTCTAATACCCTTAATTACTCAAAGCATTTGTGTAAATTTCCAAAGGAAAGCAATGGTATATTACTGCGATGAGTCAGCAGGGGGCAGTAAGTATCATGAAAAGATGATCGAAGAACTGAACAGTCTTTTCCAAGGACTTCCCTCTCGAACTCCTCAAAGAATACATTTTTTACCAACAAATCATTTGGCTGTTTCTATGAAGAAGGCAATGGCACCCCATTCCGGTTCTCTTGCCTGGAGAATCCCATGGATGGAGGAGCCTGATAGGCTGCAGTCCATGGGGTCGCTAAGAGTTGGACATGACTGAGCGACTTCACTTTGACTTTTCACTTTCATGCATTGGAGAAGGAAATGGCAACCCACTCCAGTGTTCTTGCCTGGAGAATCCCGGGGACGGGGGAGCCTGGTGGGCTGCCGTCTGTGGGGTCACACAGAGTTGGACACGACTGAAGCGACTTAGCAGCATGTTAGTGCTTTTATACACCTGGTTTGGAAATGAGCTGATGTAAAATGGAATTGTTACAGTCAATTTCTCCAGAGTATATTTGTTGAGAGTGTTTATTTTTCAATGGAAAAATTTAATCCATATGAATAAAAATCCATATGAATAAAATTTAATCCATGTGAATAAAAATCCTTATTGGAATATCAAGAGTAATATATTTCTATTTAAATGAGCCCTTTTCCTGATTTGAACAGGTTAGAATTTTACATGGGTGGCATTCTCACCCAGGCCCCCCATTCAGTAAAAATATTTAACTGTAAATTTTAATATTTCTATGTATTTGAGATTAAAACAATATTTAGAATATAGACTACTGTAAGGCTAAGGTTTTCTAAAATAAATCATTTAAATGATAGTAGTGGTGCATTGTCTTACGGATCAGAAACTGCTTCAGTGAAAAATTTTGCTTTACTTTGTTTTGTTTCCTGAAGCCCATCTGAAATATAGCTCTATGTGGTTACTATGTGATAATGGTAGCTGATTATATGATAAAGCTGCACAATAATAATTTGCAATCTGCCATGTGTGAAATCTTGCATTGAAGCAGATAAACCCAGGCTGCTGAAGTGTGCTCTATATCATTGCATTGGATGTAATAGCACAGATTGTATAACATTATATAATAAAAAACACTGTGTTTCTTCTATGATTGGCAATTGGATTACTATAAATTATCATTCTGCCAAATGTTTTAAAGATGTTTTATAAGTTTAACTGGAACTTCTTTTAATTAAAACAATTCCCCACAAAAGTAGAAAATCTATTAAGAAGAACAAACAAAGTTTGCTCTACCTAGTTATATTTCACAGTCTCAAGAATGTTTGAATAAACGCCATGTTCAATTCCACCCATTATCCTATTTCATTTTATTCTGTAATGAATATGGGAAGGATAATGAGGAGAGTTTACAAATGAGATGGGCCATGACACTCACATGCTGAATAACATTATCGTGATTTTTATCTCCCAGTGAAGTTTGAAAATTGAAATTGTTCTGCAGAGTGACCATCATGTAAAATTAAAGTCTTTTCCCTGAATGTTGTGATAAAGAAAAATTACATATGTATCATGCTGTCTGTTACAACTTACGTGTACAGCTCAGACGTGTAAGATGTAGCAGGCTCTGGTAAAATTTGTTAACTGCGTCTGTTGTTGAAAAATTTCCCTAGGTTTGTGTACCAGTCATAAAATTATCTTTATGTCTATGATAAAAAAATAGCAAAAAAGCACAAAGAATCAGCTGTGTGTGTGTGTGTGTATCTGTGCATACATTTTATCCACATGAAGTATATTTGAAACTTAACTAAGTTAACTATGAACTGCAAAATATGGGAAATTAGTTTGGCAAGAAGGCTTAATAGTTTGCAAGACTGGTTAAGAGAACACAGAATCAATCGTTATGGAATGGGAAAAGGATTTCATGTTTAATTAACATTTGTTTAGGATGGACCATGTGGAAAAAGACTGCTTGTCTGTCTTTTTAGCAAGAATACGATGATGCCAAGACAAAAAAGATATCTCAGTCAAGAAGAAATATGAATAGAGTAAGCAGCAAGATTTTCCAAAATTGGGTAGTTTCAATCTAAAAAAAAAAGAATATTAAGATACAAGAAAAATAAAATGCTAACAACTTTTCTAAGTGAAAAACTTCCATCAATCCAAGTTTTTATTCAGTGCCACAAAAAGAAATATTTAATCAATAATAGTTGAGATGACAATAATAACAGCTAAAGTTTCTTGATCTAAAATGATCTAGGAAAATTTCAGTGTATTTTCCCCATATTGTCTTATAAAGGAAAGTGAAGTCGCTCAGTCGTGTCCGAGTCTTTGCAACCTCATGGACTGTAGACTACCAGGCTTCTCTGTCCATGGAATTTTCTAGGCAAGAATACTGGAGTGGGTTGCCATTTCCTTCTCCAGGAGATTTTCCCGACCCAGGGATTGAACCCTGTTCTCCCGTACTGCAGGCAGACGCTTTACCCTCTGAGCCACCAGGGAAGCTCGTTATATATTACAGTGGCCAAAAATTTAATTCTTCATATGAGGAAGAGAATACAAATAATTTAGCTGAAGAAATGCAGAGCAGAAGTCAAAACCATGTTAAGACTTCATTTCTTCTAATTTGTTAGTTATAACTTAATTCATTTTCCTGAGTCTCTACTTTCTCTATTGTATTAAAACTGCATTTTTCCTTTTATCTCATAATATTCTCACCTGCTTGAGATCAAAGTCCTCATTCATGTCACCTCTTGGCCAGTAAAATATATTAAGTGAGAAGGAAAGAGGACAATGTAAACGGAAAGAAACTACATACCAGAGTCTGTGCTAATTACTATACCTTCATTTGCTTAATTTAATATTTACAACAACATGAAAGTAGCTTAAGTTAAGCTTAAGCAATACTAAGGAGTGAGGTTGGACTTCCTTCTGATAACTCCAGAGCTTGCAGTCAAAAAATGGGGAGTGAAAAGTGTGATGAATAAACAAGTGAATAAATAAATGTACATATGAATGAGGCATACTATTCAGTTTTACCTTAAATTGCACAAAGCTGGTTGTTTCTATACAAAAAAGATCTCAATGACCAGGATAACCATGATGGTGTGATCACTCCCCTAGAGCCAGACATCCTGGACTGCAAAATCAAGCGGGCCTTAGGAAGCATCACTATGCACAAAGCTAGTGGAAGTGATGAAATTCCAGCTGAGCTATTTCAAGTCCTAAAAGACAGTGCTGTTAAAGTGCTGCACTCAATATGCAGCAAATTTGGAAAACTCAGCAGTGGCCACAGGCCTAGAAAAGATCAGTTTGCATTCCAACACCAGAGAAGGGCAATGCCAAAGTATGTTCAAACTATCGCACAATTGCACTTATTTCACATGCTAGCCATGTCATGCTCAAAATTCTCCAAGTGAGGTTTCAAAAGTATGTGAACCATGAACTTCCAGATTTACAAGCTGGATTTAGAAAAGACAGAGGAACCAGAGATCAAATTGCAAACATCCGTTGGATCATAGAAAAAGCAAGAGAGTTCCAGAAAAACATCTACTTGTGCTTCACTGACAATGCTAAAGCCTTTAACTGTGTGGATCACAACAAATTATGGAAAATTCTTAAAGAGATGGGAATGCCAAATTACCTTACTTGCCTCTTTAGGTCAAGAAGGAGGTCAAGAAGCAGGTCAAGAAGCTACAGTTAGAACTGGGCATGGAACAATGGACTGGTTCAAAACTGAAAAGGAGTATGTCAAGGCTGTATTTTGTCACCCTGCTTATTTAACTTATATGCAGAGTACATCATGCAAAATACCAGGCTAGATGAAGCACAAGTTGCAATCACCATTGCTGGGAGAAATATCAATAACTTCAGATATGCAGATGACACCACCCTTCTGGCAGAAAGCGAAGAGGAACTGAAGAGTCTCTTGATGAAAATGAAAGAGGACAGTGAAAAAGCTGGCTTAAAAGTCAACATTCAAAAGACTAAGATCACAGCATCTAGTCCCATCATGTCATGGCAAATAGATGGGAAACAATGGAAACAGTGAGAGACTATTTTCTTGGGCTCCAAAATCACTGCAGTCAGTGACTGCAGCCATGAAATCAAAAGATGCTTACTCCTTGGAAGAAAAGCTATGACAAAGCTAGGTAGCATATTAAAAAGCAGGGACATTACTTTGCCAACAAAGGTCCATATAGTCAGAGCTATGGTTTTTCTAGTAGTCATGTGTGCCGAAGAATTGGTGCTTTCGAATTGTGGTGTTGCAGAAGACTCTTGAGAGGCTCTTGGACTCTCAAGAGCCATCAATATTAATTAATATTAAATTAATTAATATTAAAGGAAATCAACATTAATTTATATTGATATAATTTATTAATATAAATTATATTGCTATATCCATCAATATTAAAGGAAATCAACCCTAAATATTCATTGGAAGGACTAATGCTGAAGCTGAAGCTCCAATACTTTGGCCACCTGACGTGAAAGAGCTGACTTATTAGAAAAGACCCTGATGCTGGGAAAGATTGAGGGCAGGAGATGGTGAAGGAAAGGGAACCTGGTGTGCTGTAGTCCACAGAGTCGTAATAAGTTGGCCATGACTGACTGACTGAACAACAAGTTGTTTCTGTATGTGCTGTGAAGTTTTTTTTTTTGTTGTTGTTTTTTAAAGCTACCCTCATAAGTCTGATGAAGTGATTCCTTAAATTTTGGAACTCTTTCTCACTAACAGCTTTAATTTTAGGACATAAAATATTGAGGATCTATCCACTGTGACTGTTTTGAAGCACACATGGAATTGCTTAAGCTATCATAAATATTAAGCTTTATATAAACTGCCAAAATATTTTATTGTTGTAATATTATTTAAGAAAAATCCTTTATTCCCTGATTTTACATTCTTTCCTTCTAATGTGATTTGTGTGTGTGTTTGTGTGTCTGTGTGTGTGTGTGTGTGTGTGTGTGTATGTATTTATTATGTGGATGGATAATGGTTAAAAGCCAGTGTAGTGAATTGTTGAGAATTTTTTCATCATTGCTTTAATTTTCAGGGGATGTGGCTCAGTGGTAAAGAATCTGCCTGCCAATGCAAGAGATGTAAGGGATGAGGGTTTGATCCCTGATTTGGGAGGAGGGCATGGCAACCCAGTCCAGTACTCTTGCCTGGAATACCCCATGGACATAGGAGCCATGGACTCAGTCCCTGGGGTTGCAAAGAGTTGGGCATGATTGAGCAACTGAGCACACGGGAAAGGAACTACTGGAAAGAGCTGGCTGCCATTTCTATCACAGTTGCCTTGCTTCTGATATGTGTTTTGAATTAGAGATGTGACATGGAAGATACATCCTTAAATTATGAAATATGCAATTTAGCATGATTTTCACTAGGACATCTGTCATGATCAGATTTCAATATTCTGATCATCACTTCTACGAGTAAAGAGATGTGGTCAAAACTTAAAAGAGAGGTTGATTTTATTCACTTAAAAAATGTTTAATCTTTGTTTTTGTCAAATAAATTAAAATCACATTAAAATATTATCAAAACTTTTGCACAATTATCATGCTATGTTAGTGGATTTATAAAAGCAATAAAAGCTTTTCTACAGTTCTATGAATTAGATATATTATTGATGTGCCTGCGTGCATGCTAAATTCTTTCAGTCGTGGCTGACTGTTTCCGACATGATGGACTATAGCCCTTGGGGCTCCTCGATCCATGGGATTCTCCAAGCAAGAATTCTTGAGTGGGTTGCCATGCCATCCTCCAGGGGATCTTCCCAACCCATGTAACAAACTCACATCTAGAGTCTTGGCAGGTAGGTTCTTTTCCACTAGTGCCACCTGAGAAGCTCCATATTCCTGACTGATAATTGAAATCTTGTGCTCCTAATTTACAAGTATATAAAATGGAGCAGAATCAATATTTCAATTTAAGAATTTTGTGGTTATTTTTTGTATGTTTTCATTTTCATATTTCATATCTATTATGAAGTAGCCACCATGAACATTTAGACAAAATGTAGCAGTAACAGTTTGCTTCAGGAGAAATACAGACAATCAAAACATAGTAATGGAACGTTCTTTTAAATTTATTAAATATTTTTAAATTTATATATGGAAAGGGATTTTTTTGAACCAGCTGAAATAAAAATCATTGAGCAAATAGTGCTTCATACGGTGTTTTCAAATGAGAGCTTAAAAGATATTAATAGTATGGCCAATGCTCGTACTTACGATAGATCAGATACAAGTATAAATAATATTTTTGTGTACAGTTGACCTTTGAAAACTTGGGTTTGAACTTCACAGATCCACTCATACACAGATTTTCTTTCAGGACTGAATACAATACTACAGTACAACATGAGCCATGTTGGCTGAATCCAAGAATGTGGAACTTTGAATGCGGCGGACACACTATGAAATACATGATTTTTCAGCTCCTTGGAGGGTTGGCACCTTCTGCTCCTAACCCCGTCATTATTCAAGGGGTCAACTATATTTTAATTTAACTCGTAAAAGAATCATCATTATCCTCAACCTAAAGGTATGAAAACTGAAGCAGAGAGGTAAAGTAACCCGGGGATATGCCGTTAACTACCAGCAAAACACTGGTTCAGAGTTTTGAGCCTTTAATTAGTATTCTAGACTGATTCCTCTATTTTGCTGTCATCTCAAGAATCTAGAAATGCCAGATTATTTTTGTACTCACCAATCCTTATTATCTACAAATTCACGTTAACGTGCATTACTATCATTTAGGAAAGGATCTATATCTAGAATTTGACCTCAGGGAGAAGATTTGAGTTTCTTTTCTAAGTATCCATTTCTTCTTTCCTTCCTCCCTCCTTTCCTTTCTTCCTTCCCTTGTATATGATGCAATTAAAAATAAAAACAATATC
This sequence comes from Budorcas taxicolor, assembly GCF_023091745.1. Classification (NCBI taxonomy): domain Eukaryota; kingdom Metazoa; phylum Chordata; class Mammalia; order Artiodactyla; family Bovidae; genus Budorcas; species Budorcas taxicolor. The sequence continues at coordinate 27,394,691 of NC_068931.1, forward strand.
TCCATGAAATCTAAAATCACTTCAGTCTGACCCCAGACACCCAGGTTAGAATCCACAGCTTTTCCATAAAACTTGGTGTCAACATTCAGTCAATTGACTTTTCTTCATCATCCTCAGCATTAATACTTATCTTAGAAAAAAATGAATAAGTTCATTAGCATATTAAGATAAAAAAGACTGATCAATACAAAACTAATTTCAGGGAAACATATCAAAATATGAACACAGCAATGTTAATTCATTTGGCAGATTTCTTTTTGTATGCTTATTCTATAAAATATTATACTGCAGTGGCTAAGAACCTGGACTCTAGGGAAGATAGTCTTGGTTCAAATTTCCAATTTACCACTTTCTATCTGTGCAAACTTGGGCATTTTACTTAATCTTTGTGCCTTAGCTTCTGTACAATAAGGGTGATACTAGGATCTATTGCAAAGGATTGCTATATTTATATATCTCTATCTTTGTCTAATTAGCTATCTATCTTGAGAAGAAGGGAACAACAGAGGATGAGATGTTGGATTGCATCCCCACTCAATGGACATGAGTTTGAACAAGCTCCAGGAGTTGATGATGGACAGGGAAGCCTGGCGTGCTGCAGTCCATGGGGTCACAAAGGGTCAGACATGACTGAGCGACTAAACTGAACTGATCGATCTATCTACCTACAATACATCTAAACTTCGAGTCTGACAACTAGTACTAATGCAAGACTTAGCATCTGCTATATGTAGGATATAATATGTGTGGTGTGTTGTGTTTCGTGGCTCAGTCGTGTCCATCTCTTTGTGACTCCACGGACTGTAGCCCTCCAGGCTCCTTTGTCCCTGGGGATTCTCCCGGCAAGAATACTGGAGTAGGTTGCCATGCCTTCCTTCACGGGATCTTCCCAACCGAGGGATTGAACCCAGGTCTCTGCATTGCAGGCAGATTTTTTACTATCTGAGCCACTAGGGAAGCCTAATAATATTGAAGAGGATAGCTTATCCCTACTCCAGACGATCTTCCTGACCCAAGAATTGAACTGGGGTCTCATGCATTGCAGGCAGATTCTTTATCAACTGAGCTATCAGGAAAGCCCAGAATATGATATAGAGTAGTGATTAAATACCAATTGTAGAATTATGTTCTCTGGGTTCAAGATCTGAATCTTCCATTTCCTTAGCCATGCAACCCTAATCAAATTACTAAAACTTTTTGTGCCTCAATTTTCTCATCTGTAAAATTGATACAGAATCCAATAAATGCAGTTGTTGTAAGAACTTGGCAAAGACTAATGACTAAATACATGGTTAGTATTTGTATATACATCTCTAAAAGTAAATGTAAGTTAAATATATTAATATTTTATTTCACACTATGCAATAGGTATATTTTTATATATTACAAGTGTTTCTAAAGTTTATGTTTGCTTTGAATCTTGTTTAGATTACATACTTAAAACTTTTGCTATTAATATATGTAAAAATTTAAATTCAATTCTGGAGCTTATTTTATATATTCCCTTCCTTATTCTGTACCAGTACTTGCCAATTTCAATTGAAAGTAAATTCCAATGTCACAAAACATTGGTTGTTGAAGCTGATCATCACATTTTGAAGATTATACTATATTGTAAATTTGTGTGTAATGGGACAAGGAGCAGGATTGGGTTTAGAGATCAAAGGAGACTTTAAATCTTTATAAGTAGAATAATAAGTAATTTAAAACATAAAGTTTAAGTAGTGATTTATAGATAATTTAGTATATGTTATATGTTCATAAAAATGGAAGTTTTACAGCCCATTTGATTGCCCTCTATTGCTCTAGCTTTTGTCCAGTTATTGAATATTCAATATCTTTATCCAATAGCAATTCATTCCTGCATAAACCAGTCAAAAAGGGCTCATTTTTATGATGTAATTGACACTCTTATTTCTATTTAACTTTTAGTAAGTTTGCATCTATATTAAATCAAATATGTATCTGTAAATGTGTACCTTCTGTCATTAAGTAGTTATAAGTGACTGTTATGAATATACATAGAATTCTACATAACACAGTAGTTCAGTCAATCAAACACCACTTTGTATTTGTGCAAACTCTATACCCACCATAATGCTAAGGACCAAAATGTAAGATGGTATCTTTGCTCACCAAGACCTGGAGAAAATAAGAGAAGACCAGTTAAGTGCTAAAGAGTGAGATATTTATTTTAAGGGTAATAGGATCCAGAGAATAAAGAATGTTTTGTTGGCTAGAACTCAAAGAGCTCAGAGTGAATACTCAAGAAGAAAGAAATTGAAAAGAATAAGACTTCCTGTGATTGAAAGGAATTTGTACCAAACAAATCCACACAAATTTGTAGTCCTTGAGGTAACTCATAAGATTAGATACTAGGAGGTGACCTAAGCAAGCCCTGGAGAAATCACCAGGGATCAGTAAAGAGAGAAACAAAAAATTGGAAGGGGAATAATGCCTGAGAAGTTAAAAAATGAATTCTTTGTGAAGATACAGAAAGTCAGATTTAAGTAAAATCAGTCATTGGTTTCAGTCTGAGTTTTAGCCTGTAGAGACAGAAAACATGACAAAATTTTAAGTGAAATTACATTTGAAAGAAGAAAATTACTAGGTACAGAAAAATATTACAAAAAGGCAGGAACATATATTATTTTTTTCAGGAATGGTCATAACCATGATTAGTGGTTAAAAAAACAATTTAAGTGTTCCTCATTTATAGCTCATTAGAGTATACTCAATGAGTTCTTCATTGGCACAAGATTACACAATTTGTTACTGAAAACTTTATACTTTCATATTCAGCACAATTTAAAAGCAATTTGAGAAATTAAAGTGGAATTATTTATTGTTTCCTTCTACAAAATTTTGGCGATAACATAAATATTTAAAGTGAGATTAACACTTTTTGATTGAGATGAGAAGGCCTGCAATTTAAGAAAGATCTCAAACTTCTGATTTCGAGTTGAATGTTCTTTTATCAGTAGCCCTATTTGTTCTCCATCATTCATGAATGTGTTTATATGCATTATTAAACAATATACACATATATAAAGTCTTCTACATATGTGCATTATATACTATAAGTAGATTTTTAAAGTAAATGCTATAATTTTTTTAACTTTAATTTTTAAATTGTTCCTTAAAGATTCAGTACTTTTAATAAACTGCTTTATTAAGGTATGACTGACATAAAGCTGTACATATTTAATATATACAACCTGAGTTTGGGCATAAACACACACCTATGAAAGGCTGTATATTGTCACCCTGCTTATTCAACTTATATGCAGAGTTCATCATGTAAAATGTTGGGCTGGATGAAGCACAAGCTGGAATCAAGACTGCCAGAAGAAATATCAATAACCTCAGATACACAGATGACACCACCCTTATGGCAGAAAGCAAAAAACTAGAGCCTCTTCGTGAAAGTGAAAGAGGAGAGTGAAAAACTTGTCTTAAAATTCAACATTCAGAAAACTAAGCTCATGGCATCTGGTCCCATCACTTCATGGCAATTAGATGGGGAAACAATGGAAACAGTGAGAGACTTTATTTTCTTGGGCTTCAAAATCACTGCAGATGGTGACTTCAGCCAAGAAATTAAAGATGCCTGTCCCTTGGAAGAAAAGCTGTGACCAACCTAGACAGCATATTAAAAAGCAGAGACATTACTTTGCTGACAAAGGCCCATCTAGTCAGAGCCATGGTTTTTCCAATAGTCATGTATGGATGTGAGAGTTGGACTATAAAGAAAGCTGAGCACTGAAGAATTGATGCTTTTGAACTGTGGTGTTGGAGAAGACTCTTGAGGGTCCTTTCGACTGCAAGGAGATCAAACTAGTCAGTCCTAAAGGAAACCAGTCTTGAATATTTATTGGAAGGACTGATGCTGAAGCTGAAACTCCAATTCTTAGGTCACCTATGCAAAGAACTGACTCATTGGAAAAGATTCTGATGGTGGGAAAGATTGAAGGCAGGAGGAATAGCAGTGACAGAGTATGGGATGGTTGGATCGCATCACCACCTCGATGAGCATGAGCCTGACAAAGCTTCTGAGTCTGAGTTGGCGATGGACAGGGAAGCCTGGTGTGCTGCAGTCCATGGGTCTCAAAGAGTCAGACATAACTGAGCTACTGAACTGAACTGATGAAATCTTCATCACCATTAAGGCCATAAATATATCCAGGGTTGTGACAACTAATTTTTCTCAACATAAATATTGCATCACCTTGGTTCAATAAAAAGTATTCTAATTGGAAGTGATCAACATGTTTTAGAGGGTCTGAGCCCAGAAGAAGTTTGAACTCTAAAATAAGTGTTCTTTAAGTCGTGGTGTTTAGGAAATCTTAAACAATGGCATAGGGATCTAAGTTTACAGAACAACCATTATCTTCTCCACATGGAAGTTGCATTCTTAGAAGGTACTGAAGTAGTAACTGGCTCAGAAGGAGAAAAAGGAGGAAAAAAAGTGCAGAGAAAACAAGGAAGGGAACATGATCTGGAAACACTGACAAATGAAGAAGCTTCAAGTTTTTACAGTCTTCATTGGTATCAGATGAAGAAATGTTGAATGAGGTCATGTTTGAGCTCAGCTTGTATTTGGAAGCCAGCTCATGTGCAAGAGTACAGTTTGATTTCCTTTTCTTTTTTTAATCTAAAGTATCTCTCAAATAAATATTCTTATTTACATTCCAAAGTTCTTCAAAGTAACTGCTCCAAATTCAAATTGTGCTTGATGAGATTGCACCATCTAGAAAGAACTGCATGGTTTAAATTTGGGGTAGGAAAAAAAATAAAAATAGGCAGGTGTTTTGCCTCAGAGAAGGGCAATTTTGACTGAGAAAATCCTTTGAGAACTACAAGGCACAAAGGATGGTGCTTGTGCAAACCTGTTTCTCTGGAACTTGGTAAAAGATCAGTTTTGCCTGGTTTGAGGCCAGATCCCAGCCAGCAATATCAACAGTGGTTCTTAGGGATCGACAATGGCCTTTGCAAGATTTTAGAAAACAGTTTCATTGCTGTACACTAAATATACACCAGTAAATGAACTCCACTATCTAGATAATAAACATATCTACCACCCTCTAAATTTTCCTCATGCTCCTTTATAATTCCTGCTTTCCACACCCACATGGGGGCTTCCCAGGTGGGGCAGTGCTAAAGAATTCACTTGCCAATGCAGGAGGTGCAAGAGATTCAGGTTCCATCCCTGGGTCGGGAAGTTTCCCCTGGAAAATGAAATGGCAACCCATGCCAGTATTCTTGCCTGGTGAATCCCATGGACAAAGAACTGGCATGTTACATTGGATGTGACTGAGCATACACGTCCCCGCCCCCCACCCCAAAACCCACACTCACACATCCTCCTTCTTCATTCTTAGGCAATAATCAATCTACTTTTATCACTATAGATAAAGTCCTAATGCAGGACTTTCTAGACTTCCATATAACTGGAATAATGCAGAATGTATTTCTTTTGGTCTGACTTGTTTTAGCAGCATACTTATTTTGAGATTCATTTGTTATAGCCTGTATCAATGGTTATATTTTTATTTCTGAACAACACGTTTGTGGCTCTACCACAGTTCGTCTGTTTATCTATTAACGAATGCTATTAATTCAGTTCAATCACTCAGTCGTGTCCGACTCTTTGAGACCCCATGGACTGCAGCATACCAGGCTTACCTGGTGCAAGTGTACAGTTTCCTTTCCTCCATCACCAACTCCTGGAGCCTGCTCAAACTCATGTCCATTGAGTCAATGATGCCATCCAACTATCTCATCCTCTATTGTCCCCGTCTCCTCCTGCCTTCAATCTTCCCCACCATCAGAATCTTTTACAGTGAGTCAGTTCTATCATCAGGTGGCCAAAGTATTGGAGCTTCAGCTTCATCATCAGTCCTTCCAATGCATATTCAAGGTTCATTTCCTTTAGGATTGACTCATTTGATCTCCTAGCAGTCCAAGGGACTCTCAAGAGTCTTTTCCAACACCACAGTTCAAAAGCATCAATTCTTCGGTGCTCAGCTTTCTTTATGGTCCAGCTCTCACATTCATACTGAATCCTATGGATTGAATGTTTGTGCTCCTCTGAAGTTCATATTTTAAAGCTCTAATACCCAATGGGAGTATATTTTAAAGTGAGGCTTCTAAATAAGTTATTAAAGTTAAATGAGGTTAACAGGCTGGGTTCTGATCCAATAGAATTAGTGGCCTTATAAGTAGAGACATCAGAGAGTCCTCTGTCCCTCTCTCCACACAGGCACAAAGAAAAGGTGAAGTGAGGACACAAGAGAAAGAGATCCATCTGCAACAGGAAGAGAGGCATCAGCAGGAACCAGCTTGGCTGGCGCTGATATTGGACTTCCCAGACTGGAAATGTGAGAAATAACTTTCTGTTGTTTAAGCCATCCAGTCTTTGGTATTTTGTTATGGAAGCAGGAGCAGGCTAATACAATGGATGTTTGGGTTGCTTACAGATTTTGCTATTAAAAATAAAGCTACTATGAACATTCATGAATCTCTTCCCTGATGGCTCAGCAGGTAAAGACTCTGCCTACAGTGCAAGAGACATAGGCAATGCTAATTCGATTTCTGGATTAGGAAGATCCCCTTTAGGAGGAGATGGCAACTCACTGCAATATCCTTGCCTGGAGAATCCCGTGAACAGAGGAGTCTGGGGGGCTACAGTGAAAAGGGTCTTGAAGAGTCCAACATGATTGAGAATGCAGGCAGGCAAGAACATTCATGTACAACTAGAATTACCATAATTAGTAAATAAAAATACAAGGCACCCAGTTAAATTTGAACTATTTCTAACTGCCTATGTATATGTACACTGATATAAAATAATATTACACTATACTAAAAATTATTCCTTTTTTATTTGAAATAAATTACAATAATCAAAACTATACATTTCTTTCTCTCATTTTATTCTTCTAAATATTTCATTATCTCTCCTTAAAAGTTTTTAAATAATTTATTTGCATGTAGAATTCCTTGGAGTTATAGTTTATGTTCCATTTTCATCGTAAGTGGTTATATACAATGTATTCTTTTTTTTTTTTTTGCCCATTGAACATTCATGAGAGAAAACTCATTAAGCATTAGCATGAACGGGTATACTGATTAGTCTGTCATAAAATTAACAACTCTGAAAATCAATCTTCAAATCTGATTTGTACAAATCTCACAATATCAGTGTTGTACATATCGTCATTCATGCCATAACTGTGTTACCTTCTTTAAGATTCCACTGCATGTCTTAATCAAGACTTTTTAAAATATTGCTTACTGATAAAAAATACTAAGATTACCATCAATTTTTATTCTTTTCTCTCCAACACCACATTTGATGATTTCTTTTGTTTCCATGCCAGAAGATTATTTAGAAACATCCTTGTAAAAGAATCAAATTCTTTAAAGTTGAAATAGAAGTGTTGAGTCTGTAGCTAATTTCCTGGTTTCAATCCTGGCAATGGAACTTATGGTAGAGTCTTAAGTAAATTATTTCATATATCTGTATTTCAATGTTTTCATGGTAGTTGTGCCTGGCATGCCTCTTCATACTAGTTATGCCTTGAAGAATTGCTATGAGAACTGAATTAAACAAAATTGGTGGAAAGTACTTATAAGACTTCTATGTCTCTTTATTTCTGGCACAAGGGTACTTCTCTTCTTTTAAACTCACCTTTATATTAAACAAAATTTTGTTAAATCCTGAAAAATAAAAATCCCACCCTATCTTGAGGTCATTATATTACTATTACTGTTAAGACTTCCGGGGCATAGTTTTAAGAAGGTAGAGTGAGCAGAGCCTCTCTGAAAATTTATATGCTAAACTCAGTGCAGCATTTTGGAAAAATAGAATCTTGGGCACAAGGACACAGAGTTCTCGCCCTTTCTTTGCCACTATTAACTGCTCTGATTTAGGTAAATTTTTTTACATGCTTCTCAACTTTACAGAGTTCCAGAAAAACATCCACTTCTGCTTTATTGACAAAGCCAAAGCTTTGACTGTGTGGATCACAATAAATTGCAGAAAATTCTTAAAGATATGGGGATACCAGACCAAATACCTGACCTGCTTCCTAAGAAACCTGTATGCAAGTCCAGAAGCAACAGTTAGAACAAGATACGGAACAACGGACTGGTTCCAAATCAGCAAAGGAGTACATCAAGGCTGTACATTGTCACCTTGCTTATTTAACTTCTATGCAGAGTACATCATGAGAAATGCTGGACTGGATGAAGCACAAGCTGGAATCATGATTTCTGGGAGAAATATCAATAACCTCATATATGTAGATGACACCACCCTTATGGCAGAAAGTGGAGAAGAACTGAAGAGCCTCTTGATGCAGGTAAAAAAGGAGAGTGAAAAAGTTAGCTTAAAACTCAACATTCAGAAAACTAAGCTCATGGCATCTGGTCCCATCACTTCATGGGAAATAGGTGGGGAAACAATGGAAACAGTGAGAGACTTTATTTTCTTGAGCTGCAAAATCACTGCAGATGGTGACTGCAGCCATGCAATTAAAAGACGCTTGCTCCTTGGAAGTAAAAGACTGAGCAACTGAAATGAACTCAACTTCTCAGCTTTACACTCTAAAAAATAAAGGAATTCAAAATTGCTAAACTATTGAATGCTGAATACATTTACCAAAAAAAGATGAAATCCATTTCAAAAGAGTCATGGCAAATATCATAAAAATTATTCACTTAAAGTTGGAATTCCTTTTTTTCTTTATTAGTAATGCTGTCCCCTTTAAAGACAGCTTTGACACTTAAAAGGATAAATTTTTAGTCCATTCTTAAACACGTTCTACAATTTTTTTAAGCAATGGAGCACTTCAAGAACACAGTTTGCTTTTCTTTCAATTTGCATAATCTTTTTGCTAAAAAGATGTTGAAAACAACATACAAGAAAGTAATTGGCTTTACTCAGTGGATTATTTAAAAAGTCAACAAGAATTTTTTGGGACTTTAGGAATTAAAGCATGATGTCAGTACTTCAAATAAGCAAGATTCCCTACATTTGTCAGAGTCAGCAGAGTTTTGAAGACAAGAGAATATGAGAATACAGAATACCGATAACATTACAAATATACTTGCTCAGTTCAAACAGGATAAATGAATAATATTTCATGACAATTACTTCAAAGTTAATAGAAAGCTATTTGAATATTTGAATACTATTTGAGAAACATTATGTAGAATATCCTTGAAGAAGGACATGGCAACATACTCGAGTACTCTTGCCTGGAGAATTCCATGGGCAGAGGAGCCTGGCAGGCAACAGTCCATAGGGTAGCAGAGAGTTGGACAAGATTGAAGTGACTTAGCATGCACACAGATGTAGAATGTAGGTCGGACACCCAACACTTTCAAGAGACTCATACATGTCTTATTTCATCTTTAAATAAACATCTTGTACCTTAATACAAGCATCCACAAAAATCTAGATTTATAGTATCTTGATCATAAACAGTATGATTTCTTTCAGTTCAGTTCAGTCCAGTTCAGTCACTCAGTCGTGTCCGACTCTTTGCGACCCCATGAATCACAGCACGCCAGGCCTCCCTGTCCATCACCATCTCCCAGAGTTCACTCAGACTCACGTCCATCGAGACCGTGATGCCATCCAGCCATCTCATCCTCAGTCGTCCCCTTCTCCTCCTACCCCCAATCGCTCCCAGCATCAGAGTCTTTTCCAATGAGTCAACTCTTCGCATGAGGTGGCCAAAGTACTGGAGTTTCAGCTTTAGCATCATTCCTTCCAAAGAAATCCCAGGGTTGATCTCCTTCAGAATGGACTGGTTGGATCTCCTTGCAGTCCAAGGGACTCTCAAGAGTCTTCTCCAATGCCACAGTTCAAAAGCATCAACTCTTCAGTGCTCAGCCTTCTTCACAGTCCAACTCTCACATCCACACATGACCACAGGAAAAACCATAGCCTTGACTAGACAGACCTTAGTTGGCAAAGTAATGTCTCTGCTTTTGAATATACTATCTAGGTTGGTCATAACTTTTCTTCCAAGGAGTAAGCGTCTTTTAATTTCATGGCTGCAGTCACCATCTGCAGTGATTTTGGAGCCCCCAAAAATAAAGTCTGACACTGTTTCTACTGTTTCCCCATCTATTTCCCATGAAGTGATGGGACCAGATGCCATGATCTTCGTTTTCTGAATGTTGATTTCTTTCATTAACTCTAAACTTGAGTGTCTCTGCAAAACATTGCTCTTGCTTCTGAAGTCTTACCTGGAAGAGATTTTACTTACAATAGACATATGAGCAAGCCTTTTCAATGACAAAAGTACTAGTATACCAGAAATTTTTCTGTTTTGTGATTACTTGCACCTCCAGTTATGCCATAATAGGAAGGAACTTTTCATTATTGCAGGGTTTTTTTTTTTTTTTTTTTTTGGTCCAGGAATTTGAAATTTTGTTTGCTTTTCTGAAGTTATAATGGTTCTGGGAGAAGTATGTTCACACAAGCATTTGGGCTAAGAGACTGCTGATGTGAAGTTTGGAAGGCCATTATATCTTTTGCTATGATTATTTTATTTTCTTCATTTAAATCTTTCTTAACCAAAATATTTATTTAAAACACTTGGTTTATTACTAACTGAAAAAATTATACATTTTCTTTATGCTTAGCTGTTGGTATAAACTGATTTATATCTGATACTCCATGATTTCTGAAATTGAGTGAATAATCACTAATGCAAAAAGAGCTTCAAAAGACATTTTCTCTCTGCATAATTGCCTACTGTTCAGTTATTCATCAAAATGTATACTTTCGTTTTGCCACTTTGGCATTCAAAAATATAAAAGTAGAGAAAAGATAATATCAAGTATTGTGAATGTTGAAAAAAATTGGTTTGATGATCTCATGAACATATGAACCTGTTACTCATAATTCCTCATAACTGATAATAAACCAAGTTGAATTGCTGAGAGGTTTATGAATTTAAAAACTAAAAATAAATTGAAGTAGTTTTGCCATTTGAATGATTAAAACATCAATTACTATGGTGAAAAATTACAAAAAATAGCTTTGGCTACTTAATTTTTGTAATTTATCCAAAAAAATCTAAATGCAGGATATTTAGAGTATCTTGCCAATGTTAATAAAGTATACATCCCAAATCATTTAGTACCTGTAAGACATGCATATATATGAGGTATCTGGCAATTTTATACTCAAATCTTTTTTCTAGATGTATGCTTTTACTTCTATCAGGTAAATGCCTGAGAGTAGGATGGCTAGAGCTTGTGGCAGGTATGTATTTAATGTTTGTAAACTCTCAGGTTCATTTCCAAATGCATTTTCTCATTTTGCATTCCTAGCAACATTGTATGACAACTCCTGGTCCTCCAACACTGCCTCAAAACTTGATATAGTCTTTATTTTTTAACTATATATATATGGTCTTTACAGGTGGCTCTAGCTGTAAAGAACTGCCTGCCAGTGCAGGAAACACAAGATGAGGGTTTGATCCCTGGACGGGGAAGATCACATGGGACAGGACGTGGCAACCTACTCCAGTATTCTGGTCTGGAGAATCCCATGTTCAGAAGAGCTTGATGGGCTACAGTCCATAGGATCGCAAAGAGTCGGATACTGCTAAGCGACTAACACTTTCACTTTTATATCTTTAATAGTCCTTGTTATCAGTCATAGATATTTGGAAATTATTTTCATTGTTATTTTAATTGTTAATTCCATAAAAATTAATAATGATATTGACATCTTTCCATGTGTTTAGCATATTTGCCATTCTTATATTTATCTACCTTGCTAAGTGTCTATTCAAACAACTCACTCATTTTTTTACTTGGATATTAGTTTTTTTAAAAAATCAGCATCTTAGAGTCTTTATGTATCCTGAATATATGTTATTTATGTGATTCACAAATATTTTTTCTCAGTCAGTGACTCATCTTTTCTTTTCCTTAAAAATATTTTCCAAAGAGCAGAAGCTTTAAATTTTCCTACCACTTTGCATTCCTGGTAATGATTTTTCCTTGTTGGGTGTTAGATATTATTGTAGGCTTACAAATATTCTTAAGTCTTAGCGTGGAGTGCAGTTCAATTACTTTAAATGGTTTAAAACTTTCTTGCAATATTTGTTAGATGAGATCAGAGCAAAAGTCAGCCTAAAAGCAATGTTTCTTAAATATTTTTCATAATCCTCTATGAAGCCATTTTATATGGGATTCTTTTTTTTGCATTCTTTCTTTTTTAAAAATATTTATTTGTTTGTTTGGTTGTGCTAGGTTTTAGTTGAGGCATGCTTAATCTTAAATCTTTCCTGTGGCATGTGGGGTCTTTATTTGAAGCATCCAAACACTTAGCTGTGGCATGTGAGATCTAGTTCCCCGACCAGGGATGGAACTCGGGCCATCTATATCGGGAGCACGGCGTCTTAGCCACAAGACCACCAGAGAAGTCCTATGAAGCCTTTTTAGATTTTTTTTAAATCATCCTCTTTTCATTAAATTTTAATGCCACAAATATGTATCATTTCAATTTATATACTGCAGCCCTTTAGAGGTAAAGAAAACATTTTGATATCTAAGATTTTCTTGACTCTTAAGAACTGATTTTCAACCCCTTGAAAGTGATTTGCCTCTGTTGAAAATATGTGACCTGGTAATAGTTATTTACACTACTGAAGTCAAGTCTTTCTCTGTTACTCTGCCCAAGGCTTTTGAATCATAAGAATTTCTATCCATCTGTTGGGAATGGGCACTGTTCCCAGCCTTGTGTCAATGCCAACCACAGTTACCTTTAAACCTCTTGAGTTCTTTTCTTGGTTCTGAGTGGTTACTTCACACTTCTGCACTGGTTTGCCCTTAGATGAATATTTATGGTGAGGGCCTTGAAGATCTCGAGAGTTCTCTTTCTAGGCAGCACTTTCCTTTCCTATATCCTGCTCTACCAACTGTAGGTATTTTGCTTTTTCAGAATCTCAGATGCATCATCTCAGATGATCTACTGCGTTTTATCTGTATTTTCCCTCTTTGTTCCTCTTGAAAATTCTCTCAAGGCACTAATGTGGCCTCATAAGATTCCCCTCATTTGTATCTCATTCTCAGGGAGTGGTATCCTTCTTTGCCTGATGGGATGTCTTGAAACCATTGCTTTCTATATTTGATGTATTTTGTTTGTTTCAAGTGTGAGGGCAAATCAGGTCTCAGTTCAGTCAGTTCAGTCACTCAGTCATATCTAACTCTTTGTGATCCCATGGACTGCAGCATACCCGGCTTTCCTGTCCATCACCAACTCCCGAAGCTTGCTCAAACTCATGTCCATCCAGTCGGTGATGCTATCCAACCATCTTATTATCCGTCATCCCCTTCTCCTCCTGCCTTTAATTTTTCCCAGCATCAGGGGCTTATCCAATGAATCAGTTCTGCTCATCAGATGGTCAAAGTACTGGATTTTCAGCTTCAAGGTTTTGAAATTGTAATTCAAAACAAAGTCTGTCAAAAAGGCAAGATTTTGAGAATTAACCTTTTAAACTCCTTCATTCCAGGAGTCAGCTCAAGAACGGACTTACCATCCCTCTGCCTACACTTTCTGTGAAAGTTTTTTATAAACAATTCTCAAGACCTGCACATGCATATAGATAGTAGGAGCAGGTGTTAAAATACTCAAAATTAGTTTCACCCACGAACAATAAAATCTGTTCGGATAATGAAATGTCCTTGGAAAAATTTATTCCTTAGAAAACAAAATAAACTCAACACTGAAAAACCTCAAAAACAATAATGGGAGCTTGATTTAGCATGAAGCTTGCCACATAACCATGAAGTTGACCTCACATAGGTGAAAACACAACAGACCCCAAATGTTAACCCAAGAAGTCTCAAATATCTTTGTACAGGTTTCTATGTGGACATAAGTTTTCAACCTGTTGCTTCAATAATACGTGAACCATGAACTTCCAGATATTCAAGCTGGTTTTAAAAAAGGCAGAGGAACCAGAGATCAAATTGCCAACATCTGCTGAATCATCAAAAAAGCAAGAGAGTTCCAGAAAAACATCTATTTCTGCTTCATTGACTATGCCAAAACCTTTAACTGTGTGGATCACAACAAACTGTGGAAAATTCAGAAACAGATGGGAATATCAGACCACCTGACCTGCCTCTTGAGAAATCTGTATGCAGGTCAGGAAGCAACAGTTAGAACTGGACATGGAACAACAGACTGGTTTCAAATAGGAAAAGGAGTACGTCAAAGCTGTATATTGTCACCCTACTTATTTAACTTATATGCAGAGTACATTATAAGAAACGCTGGGCTGGAAGAAGCACAAGCTGGAATCAACATTGTTGGGAGAAATGTCAATAACCTCAGAGATGCAGATGACACCACCCTTATGGCAGACAGTGAAGAAGAACCAAAGAGCCTCTTGATGAAAGTGAAAGAGGAGAGTGAAAAAGTTGGCTTAAAGCTCAACATTCAGAAAACGAAGATCATGGCATCTGGTCCCATTACTTCATGGGAAATAGATGGGGAAACAATGGAAACAGTGGCTGATTTTATTTTTGGGGCTCCAAAATCACTGCAGATGGTGACTGCAGCCATGAAATTAAAAGACACTTACTCCTTGGAAGGAAAGATATGACCAACCTAAACAGCATATTAAAAAACAGGGGCATTACTTTGCCAACAAAGTCCGTATAGTCAGGACTATTGTTTTTCCAGTAGTCATATATGGATGTGAGAGTTGGACTTTGTAGAAAGCTGAACACTGAAGAACTGATGCTTTTGAACTGTGGTGTTGGAGAAAACTCTTGAAAATCCCTTGGACTGCAAGGAGATCCAACCAGTCCATTCTAAAGGAAATCAAGGAAATCAGTCCTGAATATTCATTGGAAGGACAGATATTGAAGCTGAAACTCCAATAATTTGTCCACCTGATGGGAAGAACTGACTCATTTGAAAGGACCCTGAAGCTGGGAAAGATTGAAGGTGGAAGGAGAAGGGGACAACAGAGGATGAGATGGTTAGATGGCATCACCAACTCGATGGACATTAGTTTGAGTAAACTGGGAGCTGGTGATGGACAGGGAGGCCTGGCGTGCTGCATTTCATGGTGTCACAAACAGTCAGATATGACTGAGCAACTGAACTGAAGTTTTCAACTCATTTGAATAAATACAAAGGAATATGATTACTAATAGTGTGGTAAGTGCTTTGTAAGAAACTGCCAAACTGTTTTCCAGTTTACTCTTTTAAAACTCTCAGTTTCTAAAACAAGAAGACATCATTTCACAGCTATTTGAATGTATAAAATCCAAAAGGAAAAAAAAATGTCAACATGAAATGCTGGCAAGGAAGTAGAGAAATAGAAACTCATGCACTGCTGTTAAAAATGCAAAATGGTATAACCACATTGGAAGACAGTTTGATTTCTGGGAGAACAGCATGAGGGTTGAGGGGGTATGTGGAAACTCTTTGTAAGTTCTATTCAATTTTTCTATACACCTAAAACTGATAATTTTTAGTCTATTAAGAATATGAGGACTTCACAGGGACCTGAAAATCTGCTTCGCTGTGGTAGTAGGAGACTTTCTCTTCTTTCTATGGTATGTGTTCCAGGATAAATCAATTTTCCCACCACCAAATACTACAACATCAAGCACTTAAACTTCAAATACTGTGGTCCTATATCCTGTTTTTGAAATGCAATAATGAATATTCACACATAATTACTACAGCCAGCATATAACTCATTTCCTTCTCCATTTTGAGGATTAGAAGGAAAAAAATTCCAGTAAAAAGAAACCAATAATTCACTTACAGAGCTCAGGCTGGAGCACAGAGTATCTCTCTCTCAGTCCAGGGCTATTATATGTGTGTGTGTGTGTGTGTGTGTGTGTGTGTGTGGTGTTGGAGAAGAATTTTGAGAGTCCCATGGACTGCAAGATCTAACCAGTCCATTTTAAAGGAGATGAGTCCTGGGTGTTCTTTGGAAGGAATGATGCTAAAGCTGAAACTCCAGTACTTTGGCCACCTCATGCGAAGAGTTGACTCATTGGAAAAGACTCTGATGCTGGACGGGATTGGGAGTAGGAGAAGAAGGGGACGACAGAGGATGAGATGGCTGGATGGCATCACTGACTCGATGAACATGAGTTTGAGTGAACTCCGGGAATTGGTGATGGACAGGGAGGCCTGGCGTGCTGCGATTCATGGGGTCGCAAAGAGTCTGACAGGACTGAGCAACTGAACTGAACTGCACTGAACTGATATATATATTCAGTGAGATGTTCGTCTATACTAATTCCTTCTAGATCCATGGCATTCATGAGAGATACAATTTATAGTGTTTTTTTTTCCAAATCCTAAAAATCACTGAAAACATCCTAACTAGGATGAGCATCACAATAACATTTGAAAGTACTGTGTAAGCTAATGAATGTCTAGAACCAGCCCTCAGATATTATGATTCTGTAGGTTGAGATTTTTGCCTTGACATTTATATAGTTCTTGTATTGAAACTCTGCACTAAATCCCCAAATTATGTCCATTACATTAAGAGGAATATAACTGAGGAATTTTTGTAATAACTTTGGACTCAATATATTAATTTGGGATTGATACAAAGACACTATATTTGCTTGTGAGGTAAACTTTCAAGTGTTGCACAATTGAGCACACACTTACCTGCTAAACAAACAAAGTGAAGGTGATGCTGATGCAGTTCAGTACATGTTTGACATGGATGAGTGCAAGGCAATATACAGTACTGCAGGGGAAGAAGCTAGTTAATAGCATCACTTTCTTCTGGGTCATCAGCATCAACCTATATACAAAAAGGAAAGTAGGGAGATGGGAAGAGAAGGAAAACAGCTGTAACTATAATGTGAAGGACCAACGGAAGAGAACAACTTAAAGCTCCAGGTTCAGTCTTTATGAAAACATTACCGCCGCAAGGCATCCATATAGAAGAAGAGAGGAATAGACTCTTCCTCTTGGTGATGGCAAGCTTCTGGAGGAGCATATGGAGTGAAAATACTGTTAAGGGCCATTTGGAAAATACAATCTGCCTCTAACATTAATTTTTTATATCTCTCAGGGATAAATATAGCTACTCAGGATTCAGAAGTTTTAGATATATTTTAGATCAAAATTGCTTGTACATCTAATATTTTTACTTGATTAGTTATGTGAACAGCTGCTTAGTTAAGATTTCCTAGCTATTTAAACTCTAAATTAAAAAAAAATCTGTTTATTCACCTTATTTTACAGAATTTATTATATTTGAAAATATCTTAAAGTTTCTGTCATTTTAAGCTGTTAAATGTAACATATAACAAGCTTGCAAAGCACTTGCCTCAGAAACTTAGTTTATATCTGATACAAGAAGTGTGATTTCCAAAGACAGTTATGAGGTTTTTTTTTTACTGCTATTGTTATTAAAATTCAGTATAACATATATAAGTTACTATTTGAATCTACTGTAGTTCCACTATAATTCAATATAATGTCTCTTAGAGCAGTAACAAAGGAGAATATAATTGCTTTGTATTTCTTTTTAGGGGATATTTGGTAACGGTAATGGCATTCTTCTTTGAAGTAGAAGCTTCCCATTTGTTTGTTGGACAGGTTACTTGCAACGTTTTGTTTTGTCATTAAAAAAATAATTTTGTATAGCCTACAATTAAAATAAATAAAATTATATTTAAAAAGTAATAATAATTGTGTGTTTTTAGTTATTCCTGGGAATCCTAGAAAAGGATAACATCTAGCTGGGCAATATTTTACAATATAATTGCATGTAAGATTTTCATCAAGTTTTTTAATTGGATGTGGTTTATTAGATAAAAGATTTCAATCAAATAAAAATCATCTGAATTTTTTTTTTTTGTTTACAACTGATTTTCACTTCTGTCTTGAAATCAATTACATGATAATAACAATGATCAATGAAATGATCAAACTATTGACTATTTGATGATACTATCTATAATTGAGATTTTATCATAGTTTCATATGGACCTTCTACATCTCACCAAAATGGGTTTTGTAACATTTAGATACTGTGAGTTACAAAATAATTTTTTATCATCCATTTTTCTCAAATTTTATAAAAAATATAGACTTCAGCATCATATATAAATGTGATAGGACTAAATGGTGAACTTAGGATATTTAAAAGAACAAAACGTGGAAATTTTTCCAAATAGTCTAGCCTAAGTCACTGAATGAGACATGTTTACACACTACACCAAACCCTTAAATTTTCTCAGTTCAATGCTATCTAAAATACTATATGCCAGTACATGTTAGAGTTACAGTCAGGGTGGCTCAGATGGTAAAGCGTCTACCTAAATGTGGAAGACCCAGGTTCAATCCCTGGGTTGGGAAGATCCTCTGGAGAAGGAAATGGCAACCCACTCCAGTACTCTTGCCTGGAAAATCCCATGGATGAAGGAGCGCAGTAGGCTGCAGTCCATGGCATTGCAAAGAGTTGGACACGCCTTCGCGACTTCATTTCATTGAAGTAAACAACACTAAAATTGCACCACTCCTTCCTATATTAATATTTTTTTCAAAATTCATAAGTGGTCTGTTTTAAGACAATTATGATCTAGGAAAATATTCCAGGTTTAATCTTTCTAATTCACTAAATCTCAATCCCTATTTTTCAAGCTCAGTTCAGTTCATTTCAGTTCAGTTCCTCAGTCGTGTCCGACTCTTTGAGACCCCATGAATCGCAGCACGCCAGGCCTCCCTGTCCATCACCAACTCCAGGAGTTCACTCAGACTCATGAGCACTGAGTCAGTGATGCTATCCAGCCATCTCATCCTCTGTCGTCCCCTTCTCCTCCTGCCCCCAATCCCTCCCAGCATCAGAGTCTTTTCCAATGAGTCAACTCTTCGCATGAGGTGGCCAAAGTACTGGAGTTTCAGCTTTAGCATCATTCCTTCCAAAGAAATCCCAGGGGTGATCTCCTTCAGAATGGACTGGTTGGATCTCCTTGCAGTCCAAGGGACTCTCAAGAGTCTTCTCCAACACCACAGTTCAAAAGCATCAATTCTTCGGCGCTCAGCCTTCTTCATAGTCCAACTCTCACATCCATACACGACCACAGGAAAAACCATAGCCTTGACTAGACGGACCTTAGATGGCAAAGTAATGTCTCTGCTTTTGAATATGCTGTCTAGGTTGGTCATAACTTTTCTTCCAAGGAGTAAGCATCTTTTAATTTCATGGCTGCAGTCACCATCTGCAGTGATTTTGGAGCCCCCCAAAATAAAGTCTGACACTGTTTCCACTGTTTCCCCATCTATTTCCCATCAAGTGATGGGACCAGAATCTTCGTTTCCTGAATGCCGAGCTTTAAGCCAACTTTTTCACTCTCCTCCTTCACTTTCATCAAGAGGCTTTTTAGTTCCTCTTCACTTTCTGCCATAAGGGCGGTATCATCTGCATATCTGAGGTTATTGATATTTCTCCCAGCAATCTTGATTCCAGCTTGTGCTTCTTCCAGTCCAGCATTTCTCATGATGTACTCTGCATAGAAATTTAATAAGCAGGGTGACAATATACAGGCTTGATGTACTTCTTTTCCTATTTGGAACCAGTCTGTTGTTCCATGTTCAGTTCTAATTGTTGCTTCCTGACCTGCATAAAGGTTTCTCAAGAGGCAGGTCAGGCGGCTGCGACTGCAGGCAGAGCACAGAGCCAGAGAGGAGCCGCCCCATTTCCAAGGTCAGGGGCAGAAGCCGGGAGGACCCCACGCCCAAGAGGCGGTGGCCAAGAGGAGCTACCCTACGTCCGAAGAGCAGTGGCTCCGTGGGTGCCAGAGGGCCTAGAGGAGCTATTCCACGTTCAAGGTCAGGAGGGGCAGTGGTGAGAAGATATCACTTGTCCAAGGAAAGGAGCAGCGGCTGTGCTTTGCTGGAGCAGCCATGAAGAGATACTCCACCTACAAGGTAAGAGAAACCCAAGTAAGACGGTATGTGTTGCAAGAGGGCATCAGAGGGCGGACACACTGAAACCATAATCACAGAAAACTAGTCAATCTAATCAAACTAGGAACACAGCCTTGTTTAACTCAATGAAAGTAAACCATGCCCTGTGGGGCTACCCAAGATGGGTGGCCATTGTGGAGAGGTCTGACACAATGTGGTCCACTGGAAAAGGGAATGGCAAACCACTTCAGTATTCTTGCCTTGAGAACCCCATGAACAGTATGAAAAGGCAAAATGATAGGATACTGAAAGAGGAACTCCCCAGGTCAGTAGGTGCCCAATATGCTGCTGGAGATCAGTGGAGAAATAACTCCAGAAAGAATGAAGGGATGGAGCCAAAGGAAAAACAATATCCAGCTGTGGATGTGACTGGTGATAGAAGCAAGGTCTGATGCTGTAAAAAACAATACTGCATAGGAACCTGGAATGTCAGGTCCATGAATCAAGGCAAATTGGAAGTGGTCAAACACGAGATGGCAAGAGTGAACATCAACATTCTAGGAATCAGCGAAGTAAAATGGACTGGAATGGGTGAATTTCACTCAGATGACCATTATATCTACTACTGCGGGCAGGAATCCCTCAGAAGAAATGGAGTAGCCATCATGGTCAACAAAAGAGTCTGAAATGCAGTACTTGGATGCAGTCTCAAAAACGACAGAATGATCTCTGTTCGTTTCCAAGGCAAACCATTCAATATCACAGTAATCCAAGTCTATGCCCCAACCAGTAACGCTGAAGAAGCTGAAGTTGAACAGTTCTATGAAGACCTACAAGACCTTTTAGAACTAACACCCAACAAAGATGTCCTTTTCATTATAGGGGACTGGAATGCAAAAGGAGGAAGTCAAGAAACACCTGGAGTAACAGGCAAATTTGGCATTGGAATACCGAATGAAGCAGGGCTAAGACTCATAGAGGTTTGCGAAGAAAATGCACTGGTTATAGCAAACACCCTCTTCCAACAACACAAGAGAAGACTCTGCACATGGACATCACCAGATGGTCAACACTGAAATCAGATTGATTATATTCTTTGCAGCCAAAGATGGAGAAGCTCTATATAGTCAACAAAAACAAGACCAGGGGCTGACTATGGCTCAGATCATGGACTCCTTACTGCCAAATTCAGACTTAAATTGAAGAAAGTAGGGAAAATCACTAGACCATTCAGGTATGACCTCAATCAAATCCCTTATGATTATACAGTGGAAGTGAGAAATAAATTTAAGGGACTAGATCTGATGGACAGAGTGCCTGATGAGCTATGGACTGAGGTTTGTGACATTGTACAGCAGACAGGGATCAAGACCATCCCCTGGAAAAGAAATGCAAGAAAGCAAAATGGCTGTCTGGAGAGGCCCTACAAATAGCTGTGAAAAGGAGAGAAGCAAAAAAGCAAAGGAGAAAAGGAAAGATAGAAGCATCTGAATGCAGAGTTCCAAAGAATAGCAAGAAGAGATAAGAAAGCCTTCCTCAGCAATCAATGCAAAGAATTAGAGGTAAACAACAGAATGGGAAAGACTAGAGATCTCTTCAAGAAAATTAGAGATACCAAGGGAGCATTTCATGCAAAGATGGGCTCGATAAAGGACAGAAATTGTATGGACCTAACAGCAGCAGAAGATGTTAAGAAGAGGTGGCAAGAATACACAGAAGAACTGTACAAAAATATCTTCACGACCCAGATAATCACGATGGTGTGATCACTCACCTAGAGCCAGACATCCTGGAATGTGAAGTCAAGCGGGCCTTAGACAGCATCACTACGAACAATGCTAGTGGAGGTGATGGAATTCCAGTTGAGCTATTTCAAACCCTAGAAGATGATGCTGTGAAAGTGCTGCACTCAATATGCCAGCAAATTTGGAAAACTCAGCAGTGGCCACAGGACAGGAAAAGGTCAGTTTTCATTCCAATCCCAAAGAAAGGCAATGCCATAAATGCTCAAACTACCACACAATTGTAGTCATCTCACATGCGAGTAAAGTAATGCTCAAAATTCTCCAAGCCAGGCTTCAGCAATATGTGAACCGTGAACTTCCAGATGTTCAAGCTGGGTTTCGAAAAGGCAGAGGAACCAGAGATCAAATTGCCAACATCCGCTGGATCATGGAAAAAAAATTTCAAGCTAGTAAGCCAAAATTTTCAAGTAATTCTTCACTACAGCCATTTGAAAATGATATTTATATCTGTCTCAGACTGGTGTGTACATACATATATATGGACATATATTTGTGATTTGACATATTTAAAGTCACTTCTATGTGAATTTCTATTTTTCAACAAGACTATGATATCCTTAACCTCTATTCTACTTTAAAAAGCCTAATAGAGTAAGTAATTGTTAGTCTCTCCGTCGTGTTCAACTCTTTGTGACTCTGTGAATTATAGTCCACCAGGCTCCTCTGTCCATGGTATTCCCCAGGCAAGAATACTGGAGTGGGTTGCCATTCTCTTCTTCAGGGGATCTTTCTGACCTAGGGATTGAACCCAGGTCACCTGCATTGCAGGCAGATTCTTTAGCAGCTGAGACAAAAGTACAGGTTTAAACAGAATCATAGTTCTAGAAATTTCTGCCCAGTATCTTGTCCAGAGATACTCTTCATAGTTGTCTTCTGGACTTCCAGATCAAATAATTTGATCCTAGAGCCTGTTTTTTTTATTTTTTTATTGTGTTTAACATATAAAATCTATTTCTACATGCAGAGATAAAAGGAGATACCTTGAAAAATTAACATGGCTGCCTCTATGGAGGTAAAGGCTTGGCATGTCTTTTTATTTTTCTTTGCTTAGCTATAGTTCCACATTTTTACACAATCAAACACTAATGTTGAATAATAAGAAAAAAGGGGTCCTAAGAAGAAAAAGAATTGAAAATAAGTAGTGATAATTACTACATATTTTATCTTTTAGAATCCTTTGAGTATTTTGCCTGAAATCCTTTCATTTAATGTTAGAAATTCCCACAACAGATGGGGAACTGACCCCTCCTCAAGGAGGCACCACCAGGTCAAGGGAGACGAGGAAGATTTTAGAATACAGAGGTTTGTTATGTTATTTAGTTTGTTGCTTTGTTGTTTAGTCATTGTCGGTCAGTGATGTCTGATTCTTGCAACTCCATAGACTGTAACCTGCCAGGCTCCTGTCCGTGGGATTTCCCAGTCAAGAATACTGGAGTGTGTTGCCATTCCTTCTCCATAAAATCTAGCCTATAAAATACATTAAACTTGAATTTAGCATTTTTCTTTCTTCTAAGTTAAAACTGTACTTGCTCTTAACAGAACATTAGCAAGAGAATTTTTGTTTTCAATGATTTTCTTTTCCAAGCAAGTCACCCAGTTGGCCTCTGAAGATAAAATTTTACAAGCTTGGTGTCTATATTTTTCAGAGATTTTCCAGTGAGTTTGAAATGCAGTTGTGCCTTGTAATTTTGGAGAATTTAATGAAAGGTTCTTCAGTCTTTAGAAATCAGAATGTGAATTTGTCTCAAGCCTGATCGATTTATTTAGGTTCTTAGAAATTCAGTATATTCACAGATGGATATTATGTAGCCATCATTTCATGGTGCTCTAACATGCAATATATATAACAAATTGCCAGCTAGGCTTTTATATGTTTAAGAGTTTTAATTGCTGTGTACTTCAAACATTTCTTACATTGTGCCATCTGGCACATAGAAACGTTAATGAATTTTTAAACTTAATGGAATATGCTTTGCATTAGGAATGTGTGAAAATTAGTTGCTAACCACTGGTAAATGACAGATTTATCAATACAGACTTTACAAAATTACAAACCATTGCTTTGTGCCATTAAGGTAGCAACACATTGTTAAGTGCTAGTAAAAGTTGCTCAAACAATTGGTTGGATAGAAAAAACAATTTATAATTACAGTAGCTCTCTGTTATTTAAAGAAATTGAACCTATAATATGATAATGTTTTTCTTTAAAAGCAGTTTTAGGGAAACATTTTTGATATGAAACAGAAAAAAAAAACTCACTTAAATTTTAAACTTTTTGGACATGTTGGAAAAGTCTGATAATATTTTCAAATGTTCTTATTTTAACGGAAAGTTTCTGTTTCTCTCATTAAAAGAGAATCTTTTTTTGCCTTCTATTTCTATTATAACTGTATTTTACAGACATGAAATCTGGTTATAATATAAAATGACTAGCTATCAGAACATCTATTTTAAAACAGTATCACCTACTATACTTTTCTCCCCTAATAATCTTAGTCTCCATGAAGGCACTAAAGAAGAGACCCCCTGAGTTATGTCAAGAAGCAAAATGCAAAGAACCAATCTTGAATACAAACAGTAAACAGAAGTCCATTCAACAGTATATAAAACAGAGGAAACAATTGAAACAATCTGTTGGGTAAACTGGGGAAAATCTCTTTAAAAAAGAAAATATATGTGAAAATTACAGATATGTATTATTATAATGTTTAGAATTATAAATGTCCATTCATAAAGTATATAAATATGAGAAAAACCTACTAGTTCAGAATTTTAAAATTTATTATAGGGATTTGCATAAAATTCACCTTAATATCTCTATGAAAATATCTCATGTAGGAAATAACTAGAATGCCCACAATTACACCAATTCAACATACAAGGTTTTGTTAAGCATGGTTATGAGATACTTTGCTTTATCTTTCAGTTGTATTGTGTAAATACATACATTATGAACATAAGCTTTCACTGCTTAAATTATTGCTTTGCTAAATTAATTTTAAAATTTGGAGACACCCAATATAATTCGACAGAGAAGGCGATGGCACCCCACTTCAGTACTCTTGCCTGGAAAACCCCATGGATGGAGGAGCCTGGTAGGCTGCAGTCTGTGGGGTTGCGGAGTTGGAAACGATTGAGCGACTTCACTTTCACTTTTCACTTTCGTGTATTGGAGAATGAAATGGCAACCCACTCCAGTGTTCTTGCCTGGAGAATCCAAGGGACAGGGGAGCCTGGTGGGCTGCCGTCTATGGGGTCGCACAGAGTCGGACACGACGGAAGCGACTTAGCAGTAGCAGCAGCAGCAGCAGCAGCAATATAATTCGAAGAGTTGACTCACTGGAAAAGACTCTGATGCTGGGAGGGATTGGGGGCAGGAGGAAAAGGGGGCAACAGAGGATAAGATGGCTGGATGGCATCACTGACTCGATGGACATGATTCTGAGTGAACTCCGGGAGTTGGTGATGGACAGGGAGGCCTGGCGTGCTGCGATTCATGGGGTCGCAAAGAATCGGACACGACTGAGAGACTGAACTTAACTGAATATAATTCCATTAGAATGTTGATAAGAATCAAGATAGATTCCTATTAAAAAGAATTTAAAATTACTCTCCCATCAATCCTCACTTCTCCCTGCAAACATCATCCTCCCTGAGGTTAGAGATAGTAGAGTGAGGTTCAGGGGGATTGCTCCTTACAGTGGGTGTCATGGAAGAAACCACCGTTGCATGTGCCAGCCCTTGCCAAGTTGGTTACTAGTTACAAATTCAGCTCCTCTTCCAGCCAGGGTAAATAGCCTTGTGGGAGCAGGGAAAACTGTTTCATTAGAGGGAAGTTGGGCTCCCCTAGTGGCTCAGACGGTAAAGAATCCACCTGCAATGTGGGAGACCTGGGTTTGATCCCTGGTTTGGGAAGATCCCCTGGAGGAGGGCATGGCAACCCACTTCAGTATTCTTGCCTAGAGAATCCCCAGGCACAGAGGAGCCTGGTGGGCTACAGTCCATGGGGCCACAAAGAGTAAGATCCGACTGAGCAACTAAACACAGCCCAGCACAGAGAGAAGTTAGGAGATCAGAATGCCCAGAGAAGAATAAAAGATCTAGGGAAATATGAGGGGTCAGAGCAGATGGAATATGAAACAAAGGAGACAGTCAAACAAAAGCACTCCTTACCCCTGCCTCTCATAGAGCCACTTTTTATTTGAAGTAATGGTGCTCTATCAGTCTCGAGTCAACCACTTCTGCCTCCTTTCTAAACCTGATGGGTTCTGCAGTTATATGCTATCTGCTTTTCACAACCTCAGCTGTTGCAAATCACATGTAAGACTGCCAGTAGCAGAGAAATGATCCAGGTTATCTCCCTTCCCCCTGTTCCCACTGTGTTTTTCATTTAGTCAGCACAAAATAGTCACACATTTAATTGTTTGCTAATAGTATGGTGTGCAGTTAGCCTGATTATCATCAGTGGGATCCTAAACCTCAGGAAGGAAGGGATCCTGTTATATTTTTTATTGTTTACAACACTAAGTTAGTTCCTAGTACATTCCCAGGAAATATGGGGATAGTGGTAACATTTCTAATGACAATCCATGATTTTCTAGCTTAGAAGGTTTTTTTTTTTTTTTTCTGAAAGCTTTTGTAGTTTCTCATTAGGTACAGGGGCCAGCTACTTTATGATTGGAAAAGATTGTTTACCTTCAGTTGTCACCAACTGAAATGTGACATCAATCTATAAAAAATATGTAGATAATAGACTATGATAGAATTGTTTAAAAATTGAACAATGAATTAATTCAAAGTGTAACCATCCTCTGTATGAAAGATAGAGTTTCAAAGATAGAATTAGGACACAGAATTTTTTTGTGTGTTTGAGTGTATCAGATTTTCTCTCTCAGTTTACTAAACTGAAAACAATTGTTCAGCCTTAAAAGGGTTGTTAAGAAAATTAAATGAGTTAATGTTGCATAACAAACAATTTCTAAACTTTGATCTTGGTTCCCTTGAATTTCCTGAATGTGAGGAGTGTCTTTGCTATTCACAGGTAGCCCCTTGGACCACATCTGAGTTTATACTGACAAGGAGCATGGTGGGCTACTGTCCATGGGGTCACAAAGAGTCGGATAAGACTGAGAGACTTCGCTTTCACTTTCTTTTTTTATTTTTATTTTTACTTTATTTTACTTTACAATACTATATTGGTTTTGCCATACATTGACATGAATCCACCATGGGTGTACATGCGATCCCAAACATGAACCCTCCTCCCACCTCCCTCCCCACAACATCCCTCTGCGAAAAGAATAAAATACTTAGGAACATATCTACCTAAAGAAACTAAAGACCTATATATCGAAAACTATAAAACACTGATGAAAGAAATCAAAGAGGACACTAATAGATGGAGAAATATACCATGTGCATGGATTGGAAGAATCAATATAGTGAAAATGAGTATACTAACCATAGCAGTTTACAAATTCAATGCAATCCCTATCAAGCTACCAGCGATATTTTTCACAGAACTAGAACAAATAATTTCAAGATTTGTATGGAAATACAAAAAACCTCGAATAGCCAAAGCAATCTTGAGAAAGAAGAATGGAACTGGAGGAATCAACTTGCCTGACTTCAGGCTCTACTACAAAGCCACAGTCATCAAGACAGTGTGGTACTGGCACAAAGACAGAAATATAGATCAATGGAACAAAATAGAAAGCCCAGAGATAAATCCACACACATATGGACACCTTATCTTTGACAAAGGAGTCAAGAATATACAATGGAGTAAAGACAATCTCTTTAACGAGTGGTGCTGGGAAAACTGGTCAACCACTTGTAAAAGAATGAAACTAGATCACTTTCTAACACCGCACATGAAAATAAACTCAAAATGGATTAAAGATCTAACTGTAAGACTAGAAACTATAAAACTCCTAGAGGAGAACATAGGCAAAACACTCTCCGACATAAATCGCTTTCACTTTCATGGATTTTAGTACCATGAAAGATTCTTTTCTTTTGCATCATCCTAAATCATCTTACAAATTTAACCTCTAGATGATTGTCTCCCTAAACCTCCAAATATGTTCAGACAAGTCTGAATTTGCAAAATTGGCTTTGAAGCTCCTACATAATAAGATTAAAATATATACATTTCTTAATGGCCAATTGCATTACTGAACTCACTCTTCTTTACATGTCAGTTTAAAGATTATTTTGAACTATTGTGTGGTGGTGACACTGACTGATGTGGGATACCTGGAACCTCTGTGTTCCATGGAAGTGAATTCAGTTAATTGTTGTTAAGGCTGTGCAGACATTCTTATAGTAAATGTGCAGAGTTCAGCTCCTTTCCAGTTCTACAGTTATGCATTAAAAAATTCCCCATTGCCCAAAGCTGCTACAAATGTCATTCATACGTATGCATTTTTTTCAAGGAAACTTCTAACTAATTAGGTAACCAATTGTATTAAAAAGAACACCATAGAAATGTGGAGATTCCCTGGGTGGTATCTAAAACCATCTACTCTCAGAGTGCTAGTCCCAAATTCAGATCTGATAAAATGACTTAACTTTAACATTGTGCTTACTGTGACATTTATCTAAGCAGAAGACAGGTTCAGTCAAAGGTCAGAGTAGGGCTTGCCATAATACTTATATTTCATTTTTTTAATTAGAAGTTTATAGTGAAGGAATATTAGGATCATAGAAGCAGTCCACATGAGCATTTGAGATTTTGTAAGGGTCAGCTTTTCAGAATGTGTGTTAATAGAGTTTAAGCAAAACCTCCAAACCTATGAATGCTAGTGATAATTCTTAAATTTGTAGTCCAGCATACCCTGTCTTTAACTTCCTCATCCTATTCTCCCATCCCAGGATTCTGAGACATTCCACCGATAACTCAATGGTTAGTCCCTAGAGGCCTTGAGCTTGTCTCTTAGGTCAGAAAACTCACAACTTCCTAGTAGTGGTGGAATTGAGATAATGTAACAGACTGGTTCCAAACAGGAAAAGGAGTCCGTCAAGGCTGTATATTGTCACCCTGCTTATTTAACTTCTATGCAGAGTACATCATGAGAAATGCTTGACTGGAAGAAACACAAGCTGGAATCAAGATTGCTGGGAGAAATATCAGTAACCTCAGATATGCAGATGACACCAGCCTTATGGCAGAAAGTGAAGAGGAGCTAAAAAGCTTCTTGATGCAAGTGAAAGAGGAGAGTGAAAAAGTTGGCTTAAAGCTCGGCATTCAGGAAACGAAGATCATGGCATCCGGTCCCATCACTTCATGGGAATAGATGGGGAAACAGTAGAAACAGTGTCAGACTTTATTTTGGGGGCCTTCAAAATCACTGCAGATGGTGACTGCAGCCATGAAATTAAAAGACACTTACTCCTTGGAAGAAAAGTTATGACCAACCTAGATAGTATATTCAAAAGCAGAGACATTACTTTGCCGACTAAGGTCCGTCTAGTCAAGGCTATGGTTTTTCCTGTGGTCATGTATGGATGTGAGAGTTGGACTGTGAAGAAGGCTGAGCGCTGAAGAGTTGATGCTTTTGAACTGTGGCATTGGAGAAGACTCTTGAGAGTCCCTTGAACTGCAAGGAGATCCAACCAGTCCATTCTGAAGGAGATCAACCCTGGGATTTCTTTGGAAGGAATGATGCTAAAGCTGAAGCGCCAGTACTTTGGCCACCTCATGTGAAGAGTTGATTGATTGGAAAAGACTCTGATGCTGGGAGGGATTGGGGGCAGGAGGAGAAGGGTTTGATCAAGGATGAGATGGCTGGATGGCATCACGGGCTCAATGGGCATGAGTCTGAGTGAACTCCAGGAGATGGTGATGGACAAGGAGGCCTGGTGTGCTGCGATTCATGGGGTCGCAAAGATTCAGACATGAATGAGCAACTGAGCTGAACTGAACTGAACTGAAGGCTCTGCCTTCTGATGCTATGATCTGTGGTCACTGGGGAAAAACAGAGCAAAAAATAAAACACCTTACTTCTTATTCTTGAGAAAGCAAGTGTAGCCTTGTATGTATGGGTTCATATGTATAGGTTCAACTTTTTTGGTGGAATCCAGCCACCACCTTGGGGTTGAATTAGGAGGAGCTCTTAGAGGAGAAAATATTAAGGTCAGATTCCCCAGGTCTGGGAGCAGCTGACAAGAATCTACAGCACTCTCCTTAAAGCCTCCAACCACCTATGAAAATGCTTAGTCTCAGGATTTTAGGGTTCACAAATAGGAGATGCTTTCATGAAAAATAATGTTTTAATATATACTTATCAGTCTGGTTATACGATGCTTTTTAAAATTTTTGACTTCTGCACATCTCAGTAGAATACATTTTATATAAAATGTGAGTTTTCCCTGAAAACTTATTTTTTTAAAACGAAGGGCTGTAACTATAATGTACAATAACCCTGTAGATGTCCTTGGCATCGGCTTAAGCTATGTTTACCGTAAGAGTAACTACTGTGCTTTCTATTTCATAATTCTGAATGTCAATACTGAAAACAAGTCTGAATCAGCTATTGAATACTCATGTACATCCAGACAATGGTATATTGCTCAATGTTAGAAAGAAATGAGGTATTAAGCCATGAAAAGATATGGAGAAATATTTAATGCATATTACTATGTGAAAAGAGCTAATCTGAAAAAAGCTAATTCCAGTTAGATGACACTCTGGACTATATAACATTCTGGAAAAGGCAAAATTATGGAGACTGGTTGGTAGGGGGAAGGAGAGTTGAATAGGTAAGAGTATAGAGGAATTTTATGGCAATGAAACTATTTTGTATGAAACCACAATAGAAGATACATGTCGTTGTACAGTTGTCAAAACCCACAGAATGGACAACATCGAGAGTGAATCTTAATGGAAACTATGAACTTCGGGTGATAATGATGTGTCAATGTAGGGTCACTAGATGTTGATAGTGTGGGAAACTGTGCATATGTGGGGTCAATGAGTATGTGAGAACTCCCTGAACCTTTGTTCAAGTGTGCTTTGAACTAAAAACTGCTCTAAGACATAAAGTCTGTTTAAAAATACTAAAAATTATATTTTATTATTATATAAGTGAAATACTAAAAGCTTGAAATCTCATAAGCTTAGTTTTTATTCCATTTTTTCTATGTATATATTAAAATCATTAATACCATACTGTACACATACAGAATTTATAAAAATGTGTATATAATTGGGAAGTCTATTTTTCATTCCCCTTCCTAAGTGAGTCCATGTTACTGTTGATAAGTATCTT
Source organism: Budorcas taxicolor (assembly GCF_023091745.1). Classification (NCBI taxonomy): domain Eukaryota; kingdom Metazoa; phylum Chordata; class Mammalia; order Artiodactyla; family Bovidae; genus Budorcas; species Budorcas taxicolor. The sequence goes on from NC_068931.1 coordinate 27,425,713, forward strand.
TCTAATTACTTACCTATTCAGACATATTAATATATTAATAATTTATTTAATCTTATAATTGGACATTTGGGATATTTCCAGTTGTTTACTATTATAATAATGTTCTATATGCATTTTCTATACATTAAGATATATTAATATAAATAAAATGACAAAATATGGACTATGAATATTATAAAAGTTTGTTTAAATTGTGAAATGCTTTCCAAAAGATTAATTAAATGTTACTCTTACTAGGAGTATATGAGCATTCTTTCACATTCCATTTTCTCCATTGAATTTTATTTATAATTTCTGATAGGTAATAATTATTCACTCAACTCTGTCAGTACTTTTTTAAGAGGTATTCTCCTATCTCATCTTCTTTATCCAGAAGCATAAGGATCTGATCAAATACAGAAGGTTGAAAGTATTGCTTAAGGGCTTTTTCACAGTCCATCTACAGTCTCATTTCATTAGCATGGTTTGACACCCTACTGATATAATAACCAGACTTGAATAGTTGTTTTCAGAACATGATGTAGGAATAAATGGTCAATCTTTTAATTTTGTGTGTGTGAATGGATTCAGTTTGAATATTTTTGATCTCTCTTTTGAGCTCTAGTCTCTCAGATCATGTCCTTGGTAAATTGGTGAGAACTTCCTATGGTATAGTTTTTTGATGAGATCCTTAGTGACTAATTACTGTTAGTATGAACATACATACTACTAAGACTTTCATCAAATTTTACCCCCAAAATCATACTGCACATTTATAAAAAACTTCTAGAACCATCAATCATGTGATCTTTGAAATCCTGACAAAGTCTCAGTTCTGGAAAATTTGTCAAAGGGCATCTTGAGAAAATACTGTGAGCTCATTAATATTTATAAATATTGCTGTAAATGGGGCAATATCCTCAGGGTTTTTGCCTTTCACTTTTTGGATGTGACATACAATGTGATGTAAATTATGCTATGAATGACTAAGAAAACTGATTAGGTGATGTGATTACTGTGACATTTCCTTAAGCCCAATATATTATATTGCATATATATTACCCTTTCAAGATAATTCTTGCTTTGGCAAAATTTGCACTTTACATGCTCTAATCTGAAATATTTTCTTTACTGTAACATTCCAAAGTCATGTTAGGAACTAGTTTGCTTGCAATTTTCAGTTATGTTGAAGGATGTGTGGTTGACAAGTTACATATGCTGGTTATAATGGGTATTTGCATTAGAATTTGCTACTCTAATTTGCAGTACATTGAATATATTTCATATTTGTCAAAAATCAGCTTTTTGCCAGTCTCTGTTAATGGCTGGCAAATTCGATTACCATTATATCTAAGCCTGACTCTGGCTCTACTCTCATGGAGGTTCTGCTTCTGGGAACAAAGAATCTGATGACCTATGAGGATAGCTACAAAAAAGGAAGTACAAGGAGGGACAAAAGCACATACAGTGGAAACCCAACCTAGAATCATAGATGGAAAAATCCTTTGTGGAAAAATAGCATTTATACTGAGATTGCAAGCGCACATCAGCATTAGCTAAAAGATTATGTAGAGGAAAGCGGAAGCAGTAGAGTGAAAACCATGAAGCAAGATATACTAAAATGGACTAGAAAAAAGACCACTGGAGCTTGAGAATGCCAATGAATTGTTAAGCCCAGAAATGCAGACTGAGACTGTGTAACAAAGGGACACATATAAACTTTGTCAAACATTTTGAACCTTATCTCGAAGGATGTTAAGTGAAGACTTTTTAAGCAGAGGAGAGCTAAAATAAGTATTTGTGTTTTTAAAATATCACGTGGGGTGAAGTGAAGAAAGGAAGTGAACGAAGTAGAGGTAAGATGCTGGTACCTGGTAGAGGAAACAGTGTCAGGGGAGATGTGTTACTGTCAGGGCCAAGGCAGGGCACCCCACATGGTGCCTCCATGCATGGCATAATAATTATTTTGAATTAAAGTTACTCTAGAAACTGTCCATGCAAGAGGGACATTCTGATCCTCCTTTGTCTCCCTGAAAGCAGGAAATAAATCTCTCATGTGATAGATACACTTTCTGTGTCTGGAGGTAGGAAGACACCCTTATTACTAGAGAAAGAGAATTTGGAGCCCAGAAGCCTGTATAAACAAAACTTGCTATTTCTTTAATTTACTATTTTTCAAGCTCAAACTCTGGATTCTTCAGTCATTAGGCATCCAAAGCCTAAATTTGTTACTTCCACACAATTTTTGTTTTAATTTTAATTGGAGGCTAATTACTTTACAATATTGTAGTTGTTTTTGCCATACATTGACATGAATCAGCCATGGGTGTACTTTATTGTTTCCTTTTTCTAAAAAGTATGAAAGCTTCCTGCTTTGCCCACTTCTTAGGCCTCATATCTATGAGACCTCTGTGCACAAAATTAAACTAGTTTATTTTTGTCCTGTTAATCTGTCTTGTGTCAATTCTATCATTAGTCCAGTCACAGAATTCAAGAAGGGTAGAAGAGGTGAAATTTCTTCTTCCCTAATATTACTATACTGGATTAACTGCTAGTGTGTAAATGATGGCAAACTGGAAAACAAACTGTTTTGCGGAGATATTTGGAAGAGAAAATTAATAGAGCATAGTACCTAATTCTATTTGGAGCTGAGTTAATAGATAGGTGGGAAAGGGTTAGCATTAGGACTAGAATTTGAACATATTGAAAGGCTTGTGGAACATTAAAGTGGAGATAGGATTTAGGCAGTTAAGTAGAGAGGTCTGAAGTACAAAAGACAGTTCTGAGCTAGAAAATAAGATTTGGGCACTATTAGAATATAGATGATGAAGCCATGAGAGAGGATTACCTATGGGATAAATTTAAATGAAAAAGTCAAGCACCGAAAACAAACTGTAAATTCAAATGTCTGGTAAAGACAGCTGACCTCAACATTTCCCTCGGCTTGACAAGCTTCTTCCTGTCTCTCAGTTCAGTTCAGTTCAGTCACTCAGTTGTGTCTGACACTTTGCGACCCCATGGACTGCAGCATTCCAGGCCTCCCTGTCCATCACCAACTCCCGGAGTTTACCCAAACCCATGTCCATTGAATCGGTGAGGGCTTCCAGCCATCTCATCCTCTGTCGTCCCCTTCTCCTCTCACCTTCAATCTTTTCCAGCATCAGGGTCTTTTCAAATGAGTCAGCTCTTCTCATCAGGTGGCCAAAGTATTGGAGTTTCAGCTTCAACATCAGTCCTTCCAATGAACATCTCATAATATTCCTTTCTTCATCCATTTAGAAAGTTAGTAAACTTATTATTGTAAATTCTTTCCCTAACCCTTTGATATGTACTGTTTTGGAAAATCCTCTTGCCAGTTTTGTAATCCATGTTTGTTTTTCTCAAGGACCTAGGAGTCATTCTTTTGAAAAATAGTAGATCCTGCTCCTCATTTTGTGGGAGAGCAAGAGCCTAATATTGGCGAATACCTAGTTCCAAGTTGTTAATATACCTCCTCTCATTAAGGTATTAGATATGTATTAGGAAAACTATAAGACATTGATCAAAGAAATTAAAGAAGACACAAACATATGGGATGATATACCTTGTTCTTGGACTGGAAGAACCATTATTGTTTAAATAACCATTCTACACAAGACAGTCTACAGATTCAATGCAATCTCTTTCAAAATAACAATGGCATTTTTCACAGAACTAGGACAAATCATATGTATGGAAACACAAAAGATGCCAAATAGCCAAAAGAGAAAGAGCAGAGCTGCAGGAATCATGCTCCCTGACTTCAGACTAAACTACAAAGTTACAGTGATCAAATGTACAGTATTAGCCAAAAAAAAAAAAAAAAAAAAAAAAAAAGACATAGATCAATGGACTAGGATAGAAAGCCCAGAAATAAACCTAGGAAATTAGAGTCAATTAATCTAGGACAAAGGCAGCAAGAATATACAATGGAGAAGAGACAGTCTCTTCAATAATTGGTCCTGAGAAAACTGGACAACTGCATGTAAAATACTCTAACATCATATACAAAATTAAACTCAAAATAGATTCAAGACTTACATTTAAGACTTGAAATCATAAATCTCCTAAGAGGGAATATTGGCAAAACATTATTTGACATAAATCGAAGCAATATTTTCTTGAATCTGTCTCCTAAGGCAAAATAAATAAAAGCAAATATAAGCAAATGTGACCTAACTAATCCTGGAAGCTTTAGCGCAATAGAAACTGGCAAAATGAAAGGAAAATATACTGAATGGAAGAAAATATTTGCAAACGGTGTAACTGATAAAGAGTTAATATCCAAAATATATAAACAGCTGATACAACTCAACATCAAAAAGTAACCTGATTAAAAAATGGGTGGAAAATCTGAATATACATTTTTCCAAAGAGGACACGCAGACGGCCAAAAGACATGAAAAATGCTCAGTGTTGCTAATCATCAGAGACGTGCAAATCAAATCCACAATGAGCTATCCCCTCACACCTGTCAGAATGACTACATCAAAAAGAACACAAATAACAAATGTTGGCAAGGATGTGGAGAAAAGGGAACTCTTGTACACTGTTGGTGGGGATGCAAATTGCTGCAGTCCATGTAGAAAACAATATGGAGGTTTCCCAAAAGGCTAAAAATAGAACTACCATACAACGCAGCAATTCCATTTCAGGGAATATAGCTGAAAAAAGGGAAATACTAATTCAAAAGATACATGCCTCTCAATGTTCATAGCGGCATTATATACAAATGCCAACATGTGGAAGCAACCTAGGTGTCCCACAACAGATGAATGAGTAAAGAAGATATGAGATATATATATATGCCATAAAAAAGAATGAAATTTTGCCATTTGTAACAACATGGATGGCCTTGGAGGGTGTTATTCTATATGAAATAAGTCAGACAGCAAAACACAAATACTGTATGATATCATTCATATGTGGGATCTAAAAAATACAGCAAAGTCATGAATACAACAAAAAAGAAGCAGACTCACAGACAGGGACAGAGAACAAACTAATGATTACTAGTGGGGAGAGGGAAGAATGGCAAGCGGAAACACAAGGGCAAGGCATTAAGAATTATAAACAACCATGTACAAATTAACTACAAGGATATTATACAACACAGAGTATATGACCAATATTTTATAATAACTGTGGGCTTCCCTGATGGACAGTAAAGTGTCTGCCTACAGTGCAGGAGACCCAGGTTTGATCCCTGGGTCGGGAAGATCCCCTGGAGAAAGAAATAGCACCCTACTCCAGTACTCTTGCCTGGAAAATCCCATGGATGGAGGAGACTTGTAGGCTGCAGTCCATGTGGTTGCAAAGAGTCGGACACGACTGAGCAACTTTTCTCACTCCCTGATAGCTCAGTCGGTAAAGAATCCATTTGCAATGCAGGAGACCCTGGTTCAATTCCTGGGTTGGGAAGATCTGCTGGAGAACGGATAGGTTACCCACTCCAGTATTCTTGGGCTTCCCTTGTGGCTCAGCTGATTAAAGAATCCTCCCCCAATGTGGGAGACCTGGGTTCGATCCCTGGGTTGGGAAGATCTCCGGAAGAAGGGAAAGGTTACTCACTCCAGTATTCTGGCCTAGAGAATTCCATGCACTATATAGGCCATGGGGTTCCAATGAGTCAAACACAAATGAGTGACTTTCACTATAATAACTGTGAATAGAATATAATTTCTAAAAATTGTGAGTCACTATATCATACAACTGTAACGTATAATATGTAACATAAGTTTACATCAGCTATACTTCTATTTAAAAAGGGAGAACGATTTTTAAAATATATTAGTTTATTTTTCCCTGGGTAAAGCCAGTTACCAAAAGCAGATGGCCTGTGATCTCTCTTTCACTTCAGCTTTTTAAAACCATACCACCTCCTGCTTTCTTTTTCACAGAAGTTGAATTCATACTGAAAAGACTGAATCTGGTCCCTCTTGTGTATTGAAACAGCCTTGAGTTAACTTGAACACAGTCTTCTCTTTCTGTTAATTTTATTTGGTGCTACCAAAAACAGAATGATCAGTGTAATAGATGGAGAAAAAAAAACCCTGGGATATTACTATGGAAGACAGGGAAAGATGGTTGAAGAAATAAGTAATGCTCATAACTGTCAAAGTTTGCTAAAATCTCAAAGAAGATGAGAACTAAACAAATTATATTGGATTAAGCATTACTTAGAGGGCAACAGAGGATGAGATGGTTGGATGGCATCACTGACTCAATGGACATGAGTTTGAGCAAAGTCCAGGAGATGGTGAAGGACAGGGAAGACTGGCATGCTGTCCATGGGGCCACAAAGAGTCAGACACAACTTAGCTACTGAACAACAACAAAGCATTATTTAAGATACAGATAAACATATTGAAGTGGAAGTGTATAGAATGTGTGGGTGGAAACCAGTTCAGAGTGTGTTAAAGTAGGAAGTAAATAAATGGAAATTTTAAGGGTAGACAAGGATAAGATACACAGTCCCTTAATTGGAGGTCTTTATTAAGCTACCATCTGAGCCACCAGGGCTAGGATGGTAAAGAATCTGCCTGCAGTGTGGGAGACCTGGGTTTGATCCCTGGGTTGGGAAGATCCCCTGGAGAAGGGAATGGCTACCCACTTCAGTATTCTTGCCTAGAGAATCCCATGGAGAGAGGAGCCTGGCAGGCTACAGTCCATGGTGTTGGAGAGTTGGATATGACTGAGTGACTTTCACTTAACTTCATTAAGCTATCACAAATTTGTACAGTTAGGAAAACCAATTGCAGAGATCATTTCTACTACATAACATTTTTATACCAGAATCAATTTAAGAAATCCATGTGAGAAATTCCACAACTACATTGCTGACTTTATTTGTGAGATTCAAGGACCCATTATGTTGTTACTGAAAAACGTTCTTTTAAAAAATTTTGGAGGGTCATAAAGTATGTTTTTATGTGAACTTGAAGGCTGTAGAAAATCTTACTGGCACAAGTATGTAGGATAAAGCCAATAAGAAACATATCATCATTCCGTTTAGGTCATTTATTTTGTTTCCTTAAAGAGAAATGGAGAGCTTCTCAGTACATAATATTTGGATCATAGCTGCTTTGATTACATTGCTAAATTACTGACAAAATTTCCGTCCATACTCAGTCCTCACTGAGTCACTTCACACCATGGTTCTGCTCAAAATCTCAGTTGGAAATAGTACTTCACTTCTTGTTATCAGTATTATAGAATAGATTTCTATGACCTGATTTTGACCAGAATTATTTTTACACAAGGATTTATCTATTTTTATTGGGACAGAATGCTATAATGGGGAGCTGTAAATTCCCAATAAGTGAACAGGCATTAAAACTATCCCTCCTGAAACTGAAAAATATCTCTATACTGATACAGTAGAAATCAGGGCATTGTATAATTATAAGGATCTATAAGGAAAGTGGCTCAAGGTCATTATAACTGTGGCTCATGCTTTTCTAATAGAAGCTCAATATGGTTTTTATTCTTTTGGCCATTTCATTTTATTTAAAGGAGACTAGTTCTACATGTTCATAAGTATTATGTTTTTGATAGTTAAGGTGTAAAAAAGACTAGAAAAGAAATTCTCAGGCCTCCTGATGGAGTAGGAAAAAAAAGTGTCCATTTTGATACTAAGTTCAATTCCTATGCTAGGCAGGCCCAGTACTCTGGGAGAATGTACAATTAGAGTTTGCTCTGATTTCTTTGCTTCCATGAAAAAATAAAAATGAGCTTCTTTTTCCCAATACATAGTTCCTTTTGGCAGCAAAACCAATGGAAAGTACTGCTGATGCACTACAGATATTAAGCTCTATGATTTGTTGCCCAGAATGGCCTGAAGTCTCCAGAAGTTAATTCAACCACTCTGTTATAAGAAACTCAAATTCTTCCTAGCCTGAATCTATTCTTTGCCAGGAGGACAACTCAAAGCAAGTTCCTCCCCAGTTCTTCCCCCAGGTTGAGCTAAAAAGCTCCTAATTGCTCTTTATTTCATTTACATGATATTTTCCTCATGCTAATGTTATTAGCTTGAAGGTTCTATTGCCAGGACCACAGGGCATGGCATTCACCCAACTTCAGTCTTGTTACAGACCTGAACTCATCAATCAGATGCCCTCTGTTTTGTCTACTTAAATCTTTTGGTGATCAATAAGAGTCCAGATCATTTTATAATTTGGTGAAATTGCTTTTTAGCCTTACTTTTATATCTCCTTAATTATCTGGTTGACCTGTATAACTTTTCTTGAATTTATTACCTTAATTCAAAAGCATAAAATGCCCTTCTATCTACAGGATTATCATAACTCCAAGCTCTTTGAGGCTCTCATTCTTGTAAAGAATTGACAGTGTGATTTAATTCTCTTAAATTTACTACATAATTTAATTTATTTTTAGAAGTAAATGCTTCATTTCTCTTTTATTATATAATAGACTCCCTTTTTAATAGACTACCCACCCAACATATCTCTTTCTAAATATTTATATCTCCCTAAAAGCACATTTGTTAATCATTTAATATTTAATTTCCTTTTTCTTCTTTCATTTTATTTCTTTATTACAGATTACACTGACAAAGGATAATGATTCCCCATTTATGGAATCAACCATAACAATATCACAGATCTGCCTGGTTACATCTGCCTTTTAGACCCAGCCATTTTCCTTGCTTTGGGACTTAAAAGGGACAGTACTTTGCATGGTCACAAAGGGGTAAGTGTTGTCCCTCTTGCTTCAACTCTTAGTACACACACCAACTCGGCCTCCCAGGTGTGCAGCCTGTGGTGTAGCAGGTTTTCCATCATGCCTCCCAGGCAAGGTTCCCTGAAATCCAAGCAGAGTCCAGTTGAACAGAAGTTCTATAAGCTTCAACTTCCAAGGCAGTTAAATGGAGGAGAAGGGTAATACAATCCCTGTATACCAGAGTTTGACAGTTCTTGGGATTGGGTTTGGCCACCCTGTCCTTCCCTCCCCCAGGTCTTTCATGAGACAGTGATTTTATGTATCTTCTACAGAGATCTTCACAAATTCCTTATCCACCATCTAGGAAAATCTGTGTTTCTTTTCCTTCTCTCCTCACTTCATCCTCCTGGAACTGCAGGTCTCAACTTTAGCCAGTAAACTTGAGTCACTCTGTTTTCTAGGCTCCACTATCACTTTTATTATAATTCTTCTTTGCTAGCTACTGTTATATAGACTTCCACAGCCTCAATTTCTCCTGTAGAGTGGTGTCCTCATAATGGACACTGGCGCTGCATTCAGGAATAACAGCATTGCAATGGAAAATTCTAATCAATTTCATGATTCCTTTTGCTTCCTTGGTGGCTCAGATGGTAAAGAATCCACCTACAATGCATTAGACCCGGGTCCAATCCCTAGGTTGGGAAGATCTCCTGGAGGAAGGCATGGCAACCCACTACAATATTCTTGCCTGGAGAATCCCCATGGACAGAGGAGCCTGGCGGGCTACAGTTTGTCGGGTAGAGGAGTCAGATATGACTGAGCAACTAAACACAGTGCAGCACTGCCATGTTAGTAAACACTATAATTGCTACACACTGCCACTCATAATTTTTCACGGCTTTTGCAACAAACACCAAAGTATCGCATGATTTCCCCTTGTGCCATAACCGCAGTGTTTCTTCCACCCTGTGCCACTCAAATTTAACTTTGGCCAAAAGGCTTCTGTGATGCATTTTGCATGGTCCATGTTCTTGAGTGAAACCAGAGGAGTTTCTCAGGGCCTCTTCTCTACTCTCCAATATAAAATTTAGAAAATTTTCCTTTTCCTCCAAATGAACATAAGACATAATTCCATATCCCTGATAACTGCACTTAGAGCCAGATCATATCTTATATGTCCTTCTCTTCAAGTATAGTACTTTTAGTCCAGAATTGGGGCTCAGATAGTCTGGCAAAAGTCAGAATGACCATCCAAAGCACTAACATTGACCCTAATGGGATTTTCAAATTTTTGCAAGCTGAGTGACCAAACTAGAAGATTGTGATGTAGTTTGATGCTAGGAAAACAGGGAAATGCCAAAAAATTACCATCATCATCATCTCTCTTTAATATTTTACATAAATCCCTTTACTTATTTTATCTTCATTTAGGAAACAAGAGCCAAGTTTATGTGTTAAATCATTTACATTTTTAAAATTTCAGGTTAAGACTCATAGTTTGTATTGATCAGGAAATTTATATATGCAAGTCCTTTAATTTTAATTAAGACAGTACTTTTCCCTTGCATTATTACACTTTCATAAATGTTTCAAAAGACTCCACTTATTGATTATAAATGTTGCTACCATTTTTGGATGTACAAATCATTCATTTTTGTCCATCAGCAGAACTCTCTTCAGGTTGGCCTATTTGTCCTCTTTAGTAATTTCAAGTAATATCTGAGAGCATTCTTGGTTTCTTTGAACAACATATTTCAGATTCAATATATGTATTATTTTCTTTGTTGGCTCCAGATGTAAAATCAGCTTTCTCTGGAAGCCAAGGATGCACGCTGATAAGTAGAAGAAAGAATAAAGATTAGTCTTTTTAGATGATAAAACAGTTTTCTTTTTTCTTATATCATAAATCAATGTTGGTAATTAAATTTACTCCTTAGTTTCTAAATTACATATTTTATTTTACTTGAATTTCAAATTGTCCATTTCATGTTTTGTTTTGGCCTTTTGGACTGAACAATCCTAAAAGGGAGTCCAAATCACACAGTTCCAGGAAGTACCTATTTTCAGTATCATTAGAACACCAACCATTTGAAAAGTAAAGTAATCCCCCCAAACACTGAAATATTGTATCAAGAACACAGACCCAATACATTCATAAGACACAATGATTTTAAAAAAGACAAATGCTTACAGATGGTTACCAGGCATCATTATGATCATTTGACAGTATATAAAATTAATAAATCACTATGTTGTATACTTGAAAGTAATATTGCATCTCAATTAAGAGTCAATATAAATAATATTTTTTAATGTTGTTTTTCAAAGTTTGGCTTAACATCTTTTAACCTTTTTTGTTTAGACCCCACTAACTACATTTCTTTACCCTTTATATTGTTGCTTTAATAGTGTCATTTGATTTATTGCATATGTTTTCAAGTCCTTGGTTACAGTATCACAAGGGTCCCTCTATATTCTTGTTATCATGATATTGCTCTATTTCTATTCCTCAAATTAAATACATGATTTGATAAAAACCCACCAGAATTAACATCCATAATTAGCAAAGTCAGATATGAAAGAATAAATGTGGAAGTCACAACTCAGAAAATTAGTGTATATTAGCTTCTGTAAATTCACATTCCCTCTCTAATACTAATCAATATTTTAGAATCAAGAGTTTTCTGAAGACTAATAGATAAATGATAGATAGATGGTAAATAGGTAGATAGATAAATCATAGATAGCTAGATTTTATTGTTGTTGCATAGTCACTAAGTTGTGTCTGACTCTTGTGACCCCCATCGACTGTAGCTCATCAGTCTCCTCTGTCCATGAAATTTCCCAGGCAAGAATACTGGAGTGGGTTGGCATTTCCTTCTCCAGGGGATCTTCCTGACCCAGGGATTGAACTCGTGTTTCCTGAATTGGCAGGTGAATTCTTTTTTTTTAATAGTTTTTTATTTTTTTAATTTCAAAATCTTTAATTCTTACATGTGTTCCCAAACATGAACCCCCCCTCCCACCTCCCTCCCCATAACATCTCTGTGGGTCATCCCCATGCACCAGCCCCAAGCATGCTGTATCCTGCGTCAGAGATAGACTGGCGATTCAATTCTTACATGATAGTATACATGATAGAATGCCATGAATTCTTTACTGCTGAGCCACCAGGGAAGCCCAGATAGGTAGACAAATAGATGGGTAGATAGATAAATGATAGATAGACAGATAGGTAAACTAGATAGATAATAGATGAATAAGAAGGATAAACCAACAGGTTTTGGTTTACTCTATCTGCAATATATTTTCCCCATTACTTGCTGGTCAGTAGCCCGTCTCCTGTTCCCAAGAGCAGTGGTAAAGTCACTTTGTGTTTCTTTGAAGACAATCTGGTCTCTCTCCACTATCCTACATCTTTTGTGGCACAATGGAAAACATATTGGGTTATATCTTTTAGTTTATCAACATATGAGCTTACAAATTTAATTCATCTTCTAATGATATATTAACTGAATGTAATGTTGTTCAAATAAAATTATCCCATTTTCCCATTATTTTTAAACTCATTATAAGAATTTGGGTACAATATTTACATATCCCATCAAATTTAAATTCTCTCTTTAAGTCCATTTGAATGCAAATATCAAGCTATAGCCCCAATCTCACAATGCACAGTATACACAAATGCTGGCATCTCTTTCAGTTCCCTTGATACACATGCAAATTTTATGGATGAGATTCTGGAGCCTCTTGTTGAAAATTTAGCTGTAACAGCAAGAGAAGTGACTGCACTCATCCACAATGCATGCCACTAAAATTACACCTCATGGAGACATATAAAGACGGTGTTTATTCCTGTAAAACTGGAGGAACACCTGCAAACATAGATGGGGATGAAGGTCAAGAGCATCATAGAGCACCTGGTACAGGAGGTATTTTTAATCATTCATCTCTTGGAAGAGAAACAGTGCTAAATCTCTCCTCAATTGAAGTAACTCATTACTGGCAAATCCCTGCCAAGTTTCTGTTGTGGGTTTTTTTCTATTCACCCGAGGTAGCCTATTTGTCCAAGAGAAATACAATCCTTTCCTAGACAGTGTTTTTTCACATGAATTATCGGTATCACTGCATTCCTATGTCCTGAATAAAAGCAGTCACTGGACATCTGTGTTAGATTTCATTTTATCTAAGAGAAACAGTCTGTATATGTTGTCACCTGTATTTCTACTTTACTTTGATATTGCCACTAGGCTTATAATGAAAACAAATATTTCAATCTTTAGTTCAGTTCAGTTTAGTCGCTCAGTCGTGTCTGACTCTTTGCGACCCCATGAATTGCAGCACGCCAGGCCTCCCTGTCCATCACCAACTCCCAGAGTTCACTCAGACTCACGTCCATCGAGACCGTGATGCCATCCAGCCATCTCATCCTCTGTCGTCCCCTTCTCCTCCTGCCCCCAATCCCTCCCACTATCAGAGTCTTTTCCAATGAGTCAACTCTTCGCATGAGGTGGCCAAAGTACTGGAGTTTCAGCTTTAGCATCATTCCCTCCAAAGAAATCCCAGGGCTGATCTCCTGCAGAATGGATTGGTTGGATCTCCTTGCAGTCCAAGGGACTCTCAAGAGTCTTCTCCAACATCACAGTTCAAAAGTATCAATTCTTCAGCGCTCAGCCTTCTTCGCAGTCCAATTCTGATGAGTAGAAAATGTAATATTATATGCAGTTGAAATTTATGGGAATCATTAAATGGCTGATTCAAAGGAAGTCACCTGCCATATATATATTTTTTAACTTATTCTTCTCCTAGTTACACAGGAGAACCACAAGTCTTTTAGTTTTTCTAAAGACATGAAAATGTACACAATGTTAAAGCAGAAAACACTGTAACAGTTTGAAAAGATTTAGGAGGTATTCTGGAAATATTAGCCTAGGAAAAATACATTGACTGTAACCAGGAGAATTTCAAGATTATAGAACAGTTGTATTTGTGGGCATATAGTCATGAGCAATAGTTAATGGAAGAAAGATTGAATTTATAACAAAATGAGTTATTGCTCAGCTTGAGGCAAGATATACAGTGGATGTTATTTTCCCCATGCTCACTGAAGACTTCAGAAAATTTAAAAAGAAAAAAAGCAAAACTTGCAATATCATTAAAGCTAACATTATATATATTTACATACAATTTTGTGGGACTGCTCTTGTGTTAATGCTAAGATGCTCTCATGTCTCTTGGAATGGTATTTGAATGTCTACACTGGGGCAAGAACTCAAGGTTAACCTTATCCTATGTGTATTGCAGCTAGATGGTGCTAGCCATTCCATATAAATAATCTGATGGACAAGCAAAAGCTGGTTCAATATTTATCCATAATTTTGAAATCCATTGTCCAAGGCACTACTGGTGTCAGCTGAGCAGGGGAGGCATCCTATTTAATTCTAAATTCCTTAGATTGTTATGGTAATCCTTAAAGGTGGGACTAGAGTGAGAAATGCCCAGCGGACAATTGCGGGATGGTGTGACATTTTTAGCATTTCTTCAGTCTAATCCTGAGAAATTTTAGTAATCTTTTCTACATGTGTCTTCCCTATTAAAGTAAAAATATCTTCAAATTCAGAATTCTGTCCTTTGTTGGTGTTTCATGTTATTGTATTCCTGCAAGTAATTTTTTTTTTTTTTTGAAACTGGGTCACTTGATCACTTTACATTTCACTTGCAGAAATGCAAGTAAAAAATATCTACATGAGCAATTTTTCTCTTTTTCCTTTTCCCCTTCATTTGATATTCTGCCGGTCCTCTAAGGAACACTTTAGCAACGGAAATGAAAAATCTCTATTCAGCAACTTTAGTGTTTAATAGAATGACAAGAGTAAGCCAGTTGAGTTAAACAAATCTCCCATTTCTTCTTTGGATTTTGTATTTGTTTCATTGCTTCAAAGCTATGGGCAGGAAATAATTAATATCTGCTATTTTTATATGAATTTGACTAATATTCAGTTCAGTTCTGTCACTCAGTCGTGTCCAACTCTTTGCGACCCCATGAACTGCAGCACACCAGGCCTCCCTGTCCATCACCAACTCCCGGAGTTCACCCAAACTCATGTCCATTGAGTCAGTGATGCCATCCAGCCACCTCATCTTCTGTCATCCCCTTCTCCTCCTGCCCCCAATCCCTCCCAGCATCAGGGTCTTTTCCAATGAGTCAACTCTTCGCATGAGGTGGCCAAAGTATTGGAGTTTCAGCTTCAACATCAGTCCTTCCAATGAACATCCATGACTGATCTCCTGTAGGATGGACTGGTTGGATCTCCTTGCAGTCCAAGGGACTCTCAAGAGTCTTCTCCAACACCACAGTTCCAAAGCATCAATTCTTCGGGGCTCAGCTTTCTTCACAGTCCAACTCTCACATCCATACATGATTACTGGAAAAACCATTGCCTTGACTAGATGGACCTCTGTTGGCAAAGTAATATCTCTGCTTTTCAATATACTATCTAGGTTGGTCATAACTTTCAAAAATACAAAAGGAGAAAATAAAGTTTTCTCTGGCTCTTTCTAACCATTTCAGCAATATAAATGTCTTATTTATAAATTTTAGAAGACAGTGAGGATAATGGGATAATATTTTATGAATACCTAATATTGAGCATCATTTTCAGTGTTAGCAAAATAAATGGCTTCTCTCAACTACCAGGTAAAGAAATTCAGATGAGAAAGACTCATCATTTTTTCGCAGCTAGAAATGTATTTTCTCGCACAACTAATGAAGACTAGAAAGTGGAGTAAAATTCCGAGGGACTTCATATACACATAATTCCCACACAGGTCATAAATAAAATCACATAGGAAAAAAAATAAGAGGGGATATCTGATGAGAAAACATGAACCACCTGTTTGAACAATAGTTGTTTATCTAGTCTATCCATCATAATTGTCTATGATTATGCCAGGATATTTTAAACACCGTCAACATCTCCCAAGTAGACAACTGCTGCCAAAATTATATATTTACTTAAAGCATTTAAAAAAAAAGATTCATACAACAAAACAAGTACAAAGTTTAAGTAAATGTGAACATAAACTGCTTTACATTTTCATGAATTTTTGTTACCTCAAGAAATCTGTCTTGCTACTAAACCAAATAGAATGTATCTAATCAAAACTGATACAAGTATTTGATCTCCCAAGGAAAAGAAAAGAGAGTGAATTTCCTAATAATAAATAGCAAATGATGAAACTATTTCCTTAGAAAACTGTCTTATGGATAAACATGTGAAAGTCCATGTTTTAATGAAAATTTAACGACATTTCCTCTTAAAATAAAGTAAATGCATGTTGTTAAAGCTTAAAAACTACCTGAAAATCATCCCTCAATAGTTATATTAGCAATATTGGTCACACTTTAATATAATTGATGTGACTATTGAATATGAAAATGAAAGCATTAGTCACTCAATGGTGTCCAACTCTGTGACCCATGGACTGTAGTTTGACAGATTCCTCTATCCATTGAATTCTCTAGGCAAGAATACTGGAGTGGGTAGCATTCCCACTATTTAAAAATCATAAAAGATGATGCTATCAAAGTGCTACACTCAGTATGTCAGCAAATTTGGACACCCTAGCATGGCCACAGGACTGGAAAAGGGCAATCCTCATCCCAATTCCCAAGAAGGGCAGTACTAAATAATGTTCAAATCACTGGGCAATTGCACTCATCTCCCATGCTAGTAAGGTTATGCTCAAAATCCTTCATGCTAGGCTTTGGTATTACATGAACTGAGAACTTTTAGATGTCCAAGCTGGGTTTAGAAAAGGCAGAGGAACCAGAGATCAAATTGCAATGTTTGTTGGATCATAGAGAAAGCAAGGGAATTACAGAAAAACATCTACCTGTTTCATTGACTACACTAAAGCCTTTGACTATGTGGATCATAACAAACAATGGAAAATTCTTAAGGAGTTGAGAATACCAGATCATCTTACCTGTTTCCTAAGAAACTTGTCGGAGAAGGCAATGGCACCCCACTCCAGTACTCTTGCCTGGAAAATCCCATGGACAGAGGAGCCTGGTAGGCTGCAGTCCATGGGGTCGCTACTAGTCGGACACGACTGAGCGAATTTACTTTCACTTTTCACTTTGATGCATTGGAGAATGAAATGGCAACCCACTCCAGTGTTCTTGCCTGGAGAATCCCAGGGACCGGGGAGCCTGGTGGGCCGCCGTCTGTGGGATCGCACAGAGTCGGAGACGACTGAAGCAACTTAGCAGTAGCAGCAGCAAGAAACTTGTACTCTGGTCAAGAAGCAACAGTTAGAATCCTGTATGGAACAACTGACTGGTTCAGGACTGAGAAAGGAGTTCTACAAGGCTGTTTATTGTCACCCTGTTTATTTAACTTATATGCAGAGCACATTATGAGAAATGCTGGGCTGGATGAGTTACAAGCTGGAATCAAGATTGCCAGGAGAAATAGTAACAACCTCAGTTATGCATATGATACCACTCTAAAGGGAGAAAGTGAAGAGGAACTAAAGAACCTCTTAGTGAGAGTGAAGGAGGAGAGTGAAAAACTCAGCTTAAAACTAAATATTAAAAAAACCTAAGATCATGGCATCCAGACCAATAATTTCATGGCAAATAGAAGGGGAAAAGGTGAAAGCTGTGACAGATTTCCTCTTCTTGGGCTCTAAAATCACTGCGGATGATGACTGCAGCCATGAAATTAGAAGACAACTGCTGCTTGACAGAAAAACTATGACAAACCTAGAAAAGACAGTGTGTTAAAAAGCAAAGACATCACCTTGCCAACAGAGGTCCTTATAGTCAAAGCTATGGTCTTTCCAGTAGTCACGTACAGTTGTGAAAGCTGGACCATAAAAAAGGCAGAGTGCTCAAGGCTTTATGCTTTCGAACTGTGGTGCTGGAGTAGACTCTTAAAAGTCCCTTGGACAGCAAGGAGATCAAACTAGACATTCTTAAAGGAAATCAATCCTGAGTACGCACTGGAAGGACTTGATGCTGAAGCTTCCATAATTTGGCCATTTGATGCAAATAGCCAACTGATTGGAAAAGACTGATGCTAGGAAAATTGAAAGCACAAGGAAAAGAAGGTGACAGAACATGGGGTGGTTGGATGGCATTGTTGATGCAATGGATATGAACTTGAGCAAACTCCAGGAGATGGTGAGGGCCAGGGAAGCCTGGTGTGCTGTAGTCCATAGGGTTGTGAAGAGTCAGACACGAGTTGGCAACTGAACAACGAACAACAGCCATTCACTTCTACCGGGGATCTTCCTAACCGAGGTCGAACCCAGGCATCTGTATTGCAGTCATATTCTTTACTGTCTGAGCAATGAGGGAAGACCATACTTTTATATAATATCTACTTTTGCTTTGCACAAATGAACCAGTCCATTATTCTTTGTGTGCATGCTAAGTCACTTCAGTCATGATCGGCTTTTTGCAACCCTGTGGACTGTAGGCAGGCAGGCTTCTCTGCCCACAGGATTTCAGGAAAGAATACCGGAGTGGGTTGCCATACCCTCATCAGGGGCCATTATTGTACAGTGCTACCAAATTTGAGTTCTTCTATAAGGCTATGATGATTTGTCTGAATTATGAAACAAGATGTTTTCATACTCTCAGCATTTTTAATTTTTGTTCATTTAGTTAACCATACATATAGTACATATTTTGAATGCTATTTCTTTAAGTCATCTAACTTATTTACAACAGATAAATGAAACAAGTCTGCGTAACATCTCCTCTTTCAGTTGGAGAACTGGCATATTGGAATAAACTGGCACACAGTAGGAGCAAACATTCCTGTACCACTTCCCCCTCAAATCCTCCCACTGTGGAGGCTGGAGCTCCAGACTCTTCTGATTTTTCTATACTTCCTAGGGTCATGGTGACACTCAGGTCAAAACAAGGAAATCTTGTGGAAAGCTTGCTAACATACGGCTTGCCTGATAAAATGACCATACAAAACCAATGTTTTGTTTTATTTTTTTCACCTTCCTTTCTGCTTCAAAAGAATTATGAGATCTGGAACAGAGATAGTGTTCCTGTAACTCTGAAGTACAAACATAAGTCAAAAGTGCCAGCACACTGAGGATAAAAGAACAGAAATAAATAGAGAATAGGTCCTTGAGTCTAAACAAATTGTCTACTACTTAGAATTGTTTCATGAAAAAAAAGCAAACAAAATCCTCTTTTTATAATTAATATGCTACTACTTGAGTTTTCTGTTGCTTGAAGATGCAAATATTCCTAATTGCATCACATTTCATTTATATTTGTTAAATTTTTAAATAAAATAGCTTTTATATTACATTTGGCTATGAGGGAAAGAAAACTCTAAATTGCAATTGTAGGGCTTCCCTGATAGCTCAGTTGGTAAAGAAATCACCTGCAATGCAGAAGACCCCCAGTTCGATTACTGGATCAGGAAGATCCCCTGGGGAAGGGATAGGCTACTCACTCTGGTATTCTTGGGCTTCCCTTATGGCTCAGCTAGTAAAGAATTAGCCTGTAATGCGGGAGACCTGGGTTGGATCCCTGGGTTGGGAAGATCCCCTGGAGAAGAGAAAGGCTACCCACTCCAGTATTCTGTCCTGGAGAATTCCATGGACTGTATAGGCCATGGGGTTGCCAAGAGTTGGATGCAACTTTCACTTTCAAATAGTTAAAAGTTTACTTTTCTCTTGTGGAAAAATATTGAATGGAGGTGGTCCATGGAAGATATGCTAAGCTATAAGGACACAGGTACATGTATCTTTTATATACATTTGCATGTGGTCCACATCTCAAGATCATTTCAAGTTCCAAGGAAAATATTTCAGGCCCGTATAGTGTGTTGGCTTTCCAATCAGAAAGGCCAGAAGGAAGGAGAAAAAAGAGTGGGGAGAAAAGCAACCCACTCCATTTGATGCTTAAGGACATGGAAGCCTCTCTGCTTATGACCTATTGCCTAGAACTTAGCTATATAACCACTAGCTATATAACTTAGCTATATAACCACACCTTTCTAAAAGGGAGTTTGAGAAACAAGACCAGTTATAAATTCTATTACTGAAGAGAAGAGATTAATATATGAGGGTCATATATCAGTTGTTATTCCTGCCATCCTCTTTGGCCTCCTAAATTTCCAAGTTTACCACACAGAGAATATTTTTCCTATACATAGACTATTTCACCTTCTTCCCAAGAGTGAAAAATCCTAATATCTCCTCCTCATTTCTGTCTTCCTTCAATGACAAGCTCTTTCAAGAATACTATGAATCGTAAACTTTTTGAAAATAAAGGTTATATGAAAACTAGGAAAACTTTTTTTCACTTTCTAGTAACATTATGCATTATTCTAAAGACAATAAAATGCTAGTTTAAAATAAAATCTAAACTGGCAATTTTGACTCTTACCACTTTCTAAGGACTAGCTCTTTCCTAGTCTGTAAGCTTCTAATCCTCTCTATGCTTTGCTTCCTATACTTTGGCTATACTGTCCTCTCACTTTCTCAAGCATCTTCAATATGTCCACACACCACAGCCTTTACCAGATGTTTCTAATGTTTGAGATATTTGTGTATAGATATTGCCGGTTTATCCCCTTTCATCATTCAAGTTCTGACTTTAATATATCTCCTCAGAGTGGCTTTCCTCTATTATCTCAACAAAAAGAGTCCTTCCTCAAATATCTTCTCTGTGTATTCAAAAAGAAAAGCATCATCTGATGCCAGTTCAAGAACTGTGTGTATTCAGTCAACAGCAAGATAAGTACAGAAAGTACAGAATATGTCCCGAGCAAATTTTATGGCAACTTGATATTGCTGCAACAGTGGTGTTGTATGAAAATGTTGATCTGCTATGGCTTTGGGGGACAGTGAGAATCAGATGTACTGGTATACCACATCGTGAGAGTGCACGCTCAGTCATGCACGATTCTTTGTGACTCCATGGACTGTAGCCTGCCAGGCTCCTCTGTGCATGGGATTTCCCAGGCAAGAATACTGCAGTGGGTTGTCATTTCCTCTTCCAGGGGATCCTCCTGACTCAGGGATTTTGAGCCCTCTGCCTTGGCAGGTGTATTCTTTACCACTGTGGCACCTAGAAGCCACTGGTGTACTGCTTTACTTATTCTTATGCTCTTGAGAGTACTTATTGGCATGTGGATTTGTTCATTTATTTCTAATTTTTCCCCATTCTAATTAGAACTAAAACCCTTTAAGACTATAGATATGGGCCAACTTCTTCACATGAATATTCCAAAGTGTAGAACAGTATTTAAGTGTTTAAGTCTTCAATGCAAATATATTAAAAGGCCATGTGATAACATATATTCTTGAATATGGCAGGTAGAGATCGTTACAAAAAATTGCATAATTTTTGAAATTCTATGATAGAGAAATTTTATAATAGATTAGTTTCAAAAATACTGAAGAAAGTAGATTCCTTGTCAATAAATTGTGAGTTCTTAGTGGACAAATATATCTAAATTCACTGGGAGTTGCTTATTATCTTTGGAGTCTATTTGTAAAAAACAGATACAGATCACTTCTACTTTTATTTAAATTTTATGTACAGCATTTAAATAAAAGTTGTCACAGAGAATCAGTTGGTGTTGACCACAGAATCAATAAGATGCCATTTACTTCTAAAGAATAGTCAATAATTGAATAAGTGCACGTTATTTCATCTCCTTTAATGTAGATAGCTGAAAAATGATGATGTACTCTTTAGTTTTTTTATAGTATGTTTTCTTTCATGGTTAAATCTTTTTAAAGTTTGCTGATGTGATTCCTATGTCCCTTCATGCATTTTTTTTTCAAAATTCAACCAATTAGCAACATTTTTCAACCATTTTTATTGGAGTATAGTTGATTTACAATGTTGTATTAGTCATGTGTACACCAAAGTGATTCAGTTATACATAAACATATATTCACTCTTTTTTTAAATATTTTTTTCCCATATAGGTCAAAATATAACATTAAGTAGAGTTCCTCAGCAATGTTCCAATCTTCATTAAAAACTGCTGGTGTTTGGCATCTTCAATAATGTTATCTCTATTAAGACTAAAAATTTTATATGCTTTAATATTTATGTTTTTTTCTCAAGTTTATTGGGCCCTTTTTAAAATTTTTCATTTTTAACTTTTTAAAACAATTGGGAAATAGGAAAAATTTCTCCAATGCAACCATTTGTAATGATTTATATAATACTATCACTCCTCAAAATTAAGATTAAAAAAAATCAGATTTACATACAAGAAGTCAATAGTTTTATATGTACAACTAGATGAATTTTGACAAATCCAAATCCATTTATGCAGTGACCATAATAATCATGACATAGAACAATCTCCATTGATCGAAAGTTCCTTCATGACTCTTGTCACTGACTTATCTTGGACACAATAGTTTTTGTCTCTTCTAAAATTTCATACAAAGGGCGTCATGAAATGTGTATTCTTTTTTTTATGGCTTTTCACTTATATTTTTGAAATAAACCCATGCTGTTGAATGTACTGGTAGTTTGTTTATACTGCTGAGTACTGTGCCATTGCATGATTACTTTATAACCTTTTAATCTAGTTTTTCAGTTGACAGACCATTGGGTTATCTCATTTTTAACCATTCTTTTTAAATCTG
Organism: Budorcas taxicolor; assembly: GCF_023091745.1. NCBI lineage: Eukaryota > Metazoa > Chordata > Mammalia > Artiodactyla > Bovidae > Budorcas > Budorcas taxicolor. The sequence goes on from NC_068931.1 coordinate 27,448,051, forward strand.
CAGGGAAGATTTGAGTAAAATATTTTATATGCCTATCTATATGTTTTAATTTCTCTTGCGTCAATACCTAGGAGTGGATATGTTGGGTTTTATGCTAACTATATGTCTAACTTTATAAGAAATTTTATTTGTATGCTATCAGATTATCTATGACTATAGTGATGGGCAGACCCAAACCATAAAGCTTTTGCAGAGTAGTGGTTATATGGTGGCATCATGTTTAACAGCTAAATCAATTTCTTAATGACAGTTGAGAATTCTGTCTCTTCCTGAGTCAGTTTGGATGGTATATGATTCCAAACAATTTCTTTTTACACAAAATTTTAAACTTTATTATGAAGTCATTTATAGTGTTCTTTTATCCATTTAAATCTCTGTTGTTCTAAATTAAGATCCCTCTTTCAAACTTTTCTTTTCTCTTAGTCATTCTTGCCCAAAGTATATGTATATTTTTCTGAGCCATTATTTGCTTTATTATTCCCCTCTTTTATATCTTTTAAGTATTTTGCATTTAATATATATATATATATGATTAAACTATTTTAACTTTCTGTTTTTGGTTTAATTATTTGTTCATTTTCTCACTTCTTTAATGGATGCTTAGGTTGTTATTTATCAGTTCTGATATTCTAATAACAGTAGATAAATTTACTTCATTTCTAAATACTGCTTAAGATGTATGTCATTTTTATAAAATAGTATTTTCAAATTTGTTCAGATGTATATGTTTATTAATTTTTCTTTAAGCTTTGAAATATTTAGAAGTGCATTCTCTAATTTCAGTCACCATTCACATTAATATTTTGATTATTTGTTTGCAAATTGGTTGTAAATTGAGTGTAACAAAAAATAGTGTCTGTAGAATATTATTATATTTTTTAAAGTTTGTTGAAATTTTATTTGCAACCTAATATATTGTCAAATTATTCATGTCACTTATGTGCTTTAAAACAACATAGATTCTATTGGCATTGAACTCAGGTTTTTGTGTATACACAAGTTTGTTATCACTTCAAGTAATTAATTATGATAATTTCTTTGAACATTTAACATTTTTGTTTATGTTTTAATTACTGGGATAGAAATGTTAAATTATTCTGTAGCTCTTCATTATGGATTTTCACTCTCTCCTTGTGTATAAACCCATTTGTGCTTTATACATAAATCAAAGCAACTTTAATTGATGTATATATAAGTTTTAGTTTTATCTCTTTGGTAAACTGCTTTTTCCCCCTAATAAAATCTATTTGTTTCTGGGATTAATATAAGTACAAAAATTCTTAATATTCTCCTAATAAATCTATTAGGTTTATTTTATTTTACTATTTTTGTGTCAATCAAATATCTAGATTATTTTAAGGTTCCTTTTGTTATTTTGGATAGTTAAGATTTTGCATATTCATTCATAGTTCTTGCTATGTTATGCATTTAAATGTTTAGTATATATTGTTCAACATGTTTATTGGTTTCACAAAAAAAGTCTTGTTTTTTTAGGGTATTTAATCCCCATAGCCCCCCAAGCCGTGCTCACAAATCCATCTTTCTACTGGAACAAAAGTGAGTTAAAACATAAAAGATGTTGAACATATATGCTTAATATCCTTATATGGCTTCTTCTTGTTTTTTTTTTTTTTTTAACCAAATTATATGAAATGTAGGAATATGGAACAAAACTGCTTATTTTCCAGCATCAACTACTGTCAGTTTTATGTTATTCTTTTAATTCCAAACAAAGTACATATTTTTCAGACTGCCAGAATCATTATATTCTATCTGGACTCTGAGTTTTCATACACTGTTTTCCAGTCTACCAAGACTTCATTACCTTTGTGAGAAAGCTATCCCAGACTGTCCATAGGTTAAATGCCTTTCTTAAGTACTTCCATAATGTCTGGCACTATTTCTGCTTTTGTATTTCTTTCTAGGATTATAATATTCCTTTCTTATGTCTATCTTCCATTATACTATATTATTTGAGCACAAATTTGACCATTTTTACTTATTGTTGTTATTTTTAGAGCCTGATCCTATATTCGATACATACATTTTAACAAATGAGTATAACATATTTCAAAATGGGTCAACATTTGGTCAGATTTATGCTGGAATTACTTTTCCTCTGCATTGCAAAAAGTATACTGAGAAGACATCTAACTGCTTTAAAGTTAAAATGTTCTCTAATTGTAGGAACTTTTTGATATGTGAAAAATCAGAATGCAACCAGGTATAAATGTCTCCATTTAATCTATCACATAGTTCTATTAGAGTGTATGTACGTGTGTGTGTGTGACCCTAAGTCCTTTAAGGAGTAGATATCAATTAAAAAAAAATAACATATGTAAAATGTTTATTGGAGGAATGTCTATGAAGCACAAAGAGAAGAGAGATCAGAGGCAGGTGGGAAGAACATTCAGACCACAAACTGACTTTGCAAAGTTTCATACCATAAATAGGTTACCATAATGTTGTCTTTTACTTAGCTAAGTGTAAAAAATCATGCAACCAGTCCACAGAGATACAGATAAAGCTTCTCTAGTCCAATGTAAATAAATTAAATCTTGCACATTTTTCTAACCTAATATTCCATGAGAGTAACCCTCTGCCCAACACCATAACCCACAGAGTACTTGCTATTCTGTGACTATATAAGCACCATCCTTTGTAGACATTTCTTGGTCACTTGTGTAATCATTTCTAGTTACTGGAGTCCTTCCTTTATAGATATTTATATATGTCTCCACCACTGAGCTATGACCTACTGAAAGGCATGGTACAGTCTAACTCACTTTGTAGACATTCAACCACTGGAGTTAATTTTTTATATGAAAACAGAAGTAAGAAAGTTGCTCTTTTTTTTTTCCATTTAGGTAGCAGTATAAGCAATTTCATGTTAGAAACATGACCTACTATTAAGACCCTATAAGATCTAAAAGTAAACACATATTTTAGTCTCTAGTTTTTAAGTGCCCACATTTCATGTTCTAAAAGAGTCTGGTAAATATACCTAATCAGAACATTCCACTCTCTGATACTCAGCATTTAATCTTCGGAAATTGGAGCTAACGCTACTGAAATCTATTTTAACTGTCAGTCGCAGCTTCGCAGTTTAACGAGTTGGAGAGAATGTAAAAGCAAAAGTGGCAATTGGTAATAATTTTCTGAATGAGGGAAAAGTTCTTCAGCAACTCAAGTGTTGTGCATGTAATTATTGTCTTTAACCTGATTTTGAACGCGTTTTTTGTGATATAAGTCCGAGATAAGTACACAGTCTTTTTCTAGACTAATGCAAGGAGGTTGGTAGATGTATTAAGAGGACTGTCAGTGTTCCATTTGAACTGCTGCCATCTCTTTTGCACTTAATAATCACTGCTTCTTGACTTGCTAATGCTTAGACAGCCAAGTACAGCGCATGTGCTACCTGACATGATTTTGTTTTCAATTCAACACTAAACAAGATATTAAAATTTTAATATACTTAAATTTCTTTAAAAGCATTTGGTAATGCAAGACAGGCAGCACCCAGCCTTTGAAAACTTCCAAATGAAATATCTATTGTTCAACTTTCATTTCTTTGTAAATTTAAAACTATGTAAAATAAAGAACAATTAGTCCCACGGAGAGTTTAAAGTCATACAGTTATAAGAATTAGAGTCTGTGGACTCTAATTCTGGGCTTTTTATATACATTTGATATTATTTGTTATATTGTAAAAAAACTTGAAGTGCTCTTGAAATCATCTTTAAGGCAATGTGTCGTCTTGTTATGAGTAACTACAGACACCTTAATGAAAATGGTTTATACCATTCTTTGACCTTCCCTCTGTGTTTCTTTGGGAAAATTACTCTCTATTAAATCGTATGTTTCATGATGAAGAAATCAGTCTATATATTTACTGTTTAGCCCTGAATATTAATAGTACTTTGCACATTTCTTGTAGGTACTCAATAATTACTCATTTAGTGAGATTCAATTAATTATTTTTACACCTATACTTATTTTAAGCTTTTACCTCATATAATTAGCCTTTCCACAAATACACTGAGTGCATCTTCTGATGTTTTAAAGGTGAAAAATCACCCCCATATATGACAGCTGAAAACAGACATAATCGCAAAATCACTGCAGATGGTGATTTCAGCCATGAAATTAAAAGATGCTTACTCCTTGGGAGGAAAGTTATGACCAACCTAGATAGCATATTGAAAAGCAGAGACATTACTTTGCCAACTAAGGTCTGTCTAGTCAAGGCTATGGTTTTTCCAGTGGTCAGGTATGGATGTGAGAGTTGGGCTGTGAAGAAAGCTGAGTGCCGAAGAATTGATGCTTTTGAGCTGTGGTGTTGGAGAAGACTCTTGACAGTCCCTTGGACTGCAAGGAGATCCAACCAGTCCATTCTGAAGGAGATCAACCCTGGGATTTCTTTGGAAGGAATGATGCTGAAGCTGAAACTCCAGCACTTTGGCCACCTCATGAGAAGAGTTGACTCATTGGAAAAGACTCTGATGCTGGGAGGGATTGGGGGCAGAAGGAAGAGGGGACAACAGAGGATGAGATGGCTGGATGGCATCACCGACTCGATGGATGTGAATTTGAGTGAACTCCGAGAGTTGGTGATGGACAGGGAGGCCTGGCGTGCTGCGATTCATGGGGTCGCAAAGAGTTGGACACGACTGAGTGACTGAACTGAACTGAATGCTTCTGTGGGTCTGGAATTTAGAAAGAGACTTCTTAGGTATCTTAATAACACAGGCTGGGTGGCTTACAAACAACAGAAATTTATTTCTTACAGTTCTGGAGGCTGGAAGTCCAACATCACACCATTGGTAGATTAAGTGTCTGGTGAGATCTCACTTCCTAAATGGCTATCTTTTATCTGTAACCTCATGTGGCAGACAGAGTAAGCGGTCTCTCTGGGGTCTCTTTCATAAGGGTACTATTCATACTCGTGAGGTTTCTGTCCTCGTGATCTAATTACCTCCCTGAAGTCCCACCTTCTAACATTATCACTTTGTGGGTTAGGATTTCAATACATACATTTAGAGACAACATATGCAGTTAGTCTACTGCACTAGGATATTATGACTAAGAGTTACTCTTCAATGAAATGGTGACTATATCCTGAACTGAAGAGGACCAGAGCAGCTGCAAGCTTGTAAGCATCTCTCGCTCTCTGTGTGTGTCTCTCTCTTCTCTCTCTGTTTCTGCCTTTGTCCTCTACTCTTATTTAGTCTTGAAAGTGAAAGTGAAAGTTGTTCAGTCGTGTCCGACTCTTTGTGATCCCATGGACTGTATAGTCCACGGAACTCTCCAGGCCAGAATACTGGAGTGGGTAGCCTTGCCCTTCTCCAGGGGATCTTCCCTACCCAGGGATCGAAACCACGATTCTATTATTGTCCCTCCTAGTGGACCTTTTGGGTTTCTTCACAACGTGATGGTCTCAGGGCAGTGGGAGTGCTTACCTATTGGCCTAAGACTTCGAGAAGCATTATTGTAGTAAGCAAGGTGAAAGCTGCATCACTTTTTCATGATCAAGCTCAGAACTCATCTAGTTTCGGTTATAGGACACTATATTTATTTTAAAAGTCACAAATATCCAGTCCTACTGCAAGGAAAGATGATGAAGCCCTTGCCACATACTGTGAGAAATGTCAAAGAATTTTTACACACATTTTAAAACTACCAAAGAAGATTAAGCTAAGGTATGTAAAGATATTTTGGCCATAATCAGTATCTACTATTCATCTGACAATATATAGCTAATTGAATTAAGTGAGGAATGTTCATTCTAATAAAACCTGTGTTAATCTAGAAATGAATAGTCAGTCAAAATAATACAAATAAATCCAATGACCCACTGATTGCAAACTTTAAGTATAAACTCATTAAGTATCTTTGTATGGGGTGGGGACAATAGTTTTCTTATTATTATTAGCCATGTGTGTGATTAGAAACTTTTATATTCAAGTTCAGGTTTGAATAGTAGTTTCAAATATACATTGAATTAGAATCAAATGGTAATAGAGAAGAAAGCACTGAAAAAAAAAGGCATAGTTATTGTTTTTGTATCTGTGAGGTCCCAGACTTCCCTGCCTTTATATTATGTCCTTATTTGATCATGCTATTTAAAGGAATAAAGGACTACCGGTATACCTCAATTCCAATACTGTTATTCCCATTGAATGGAATTACTGGCAAACTGATTTCAGTAATCCCATTCTCAATAAAAATGCAGGCTTGGAAGTTAATTCCAAGGTTAAAGAAGGTTATTTCTAAGTGACTACTTTTCATTTCTCCAATTAGTAAGAATTACATGTAGAATTTCTTCTTGTGCAAGCCAGTTCCTTCTAGCAATTCCTTTTCTGTTGTTGTTCAAATTCCTAGCCAGCTGTTACGCTGGAATTTTTTTTTTAAGATCAAATTGAATAAATCAAATAAATAAATAAATAAAACCTCCTAAAGCTGCCCTGTCCTAAAACTGTCTTGTCTTGAAACCTTCTGACGCGAGCCATCCTTCAAGGGCAGCCTTGAAAACATACTATAAAAAGTCACTTGCTGTTTAGATTGACACATTCTATCACACAAGCAACCAAAAGCAGGAAATAATCATCTCTGAAGTCAACCCCCTAGGGTTGCTTCTCATATGAGTTGCCAGTACCCTAGAAATAATGTATATAGGTAAGGAAGGACTGCAGTTTTTTCTTTAAAATGATTAAAAAAAGAAACAAATGGCATGAAAGTAATTTGATATTAAATCAAGATGACAGTATTGTATTAACCCTTCTTGTTGAACCTGTACACAGGATGAGAAGCAAGTGATTACATGAAAGAAGTTCTTGCAAAGTGAAGAAGAGAACAGGAAGAATAACTTGTGATAAACCCATTATCTATTTGTAATACAGCATAGGGTGAGATGGTGGAGTTGGCATCCTAGCTTTCATGTGAAAGTCTTTAAATGATGTTGATAGGAGTAAAATCAAGCAAAAAAACCCCAAAACAGTATTTCCTTATTTCTGAAATTTTACAGAAGCACTCATACTCCCAATGGCACTGATTCCATTTAATATTTGCTTATGTTTTTCTCAAGGATTATCTAAAGATATCTAAAGATATTATCTGAAGATATACCAGTGAAGGCACTTAAGACAGATATAGATATATAGATACAGAATTATATATATATATAAATATATAAATCAATAATTAAAATTGCAAACATCTCAATAAAATATGATTATTTAGCATTATTTAGGCAGAACAAACCTGGGGCCTGGAGACTGCTATTCAGCATATTGTTTTAGTATAGTGGAGAAAATCTTAATCTCTCTTAGAAGACAAGATGAAATTGCTGCATATGTGTTTTAAAGAACAGGAAACTGGAGTTTTATGGAATACCCAAGAGAAGTAGGCAATTCTGAGTCATACTTTATATGTTGTTTTTTTCAAGAAATTAGGAAAACAAAAGTCCTCAGACCTGGCCCCAGATAGTTACCAGTGCTTTTCTTAGTGTGAAGGAAATAATTAGTAGCAGCCCTGTAATACATTTGCTCTGTATTTAGAACTGGACAATTAGAAGGAATAAAGGACCAAGTAAATCTTCTTATAAACTAACATGCTAATGTGTTCACAACCCCCCTTTCTTACAGACCTTCTAATGGAAGCATCAATATTAGTTACTAGTGAATAACAAAACAGAGTTGCTAACTATGAATCAGTTTTAGCAAGATTTACCAGATATGATTACATACTTTATTTGTAAATAAATCAGGCATTTATGGTTGGTTGGAGAATGGGAACTAGTTATGCAACCTGTGCAATTAATGAGTTATTTAAGAGGAATGTTCCAAAATCTAAAGTGCTTCCTCCATAAAACCAATGTCTCTGCATGTGTCAGTACATGCTGCTCAAAAAGAAATGTGTCTCTTAAATCTGAAAGCAATATATGTTGAATCTGGGATTTATTTTTATTTTATTTTTATTTTTAAGAACTGCATTTCTAGCGTAAGACTTCTCGAAGAAAAGACTGTTTCTGCTGACCCAAGTTATTATGTCTTTTGAATTATTAGTAAACCTTAGTATGACCTATGACTCCTTTGAACCCAATTTACAAATAAACCACTTGTCAATAATGCATAAACAGATAAATATTTATCCAGCAATGTGACTCTTCAACTAAGTCTGTTGTACATGGTGTTGATGTTAGCAGACAAAGGTAGGAAAAGAATCTGCATCAGTTGTTTAGTGAACAAACTCTGAAACCTGACTTCAATGGAGAATACAAGTCTTATTTTAAAAATTAACCTAAAATTACAGTTGATATGTTGACAAAATATTAACATGTTGAAATATTATTTTAAAAAACTTTCAGCAATACAATTAATCTTCCTTCTTGCAATAGTCAACTACTTTAATGAAACATTAAGCTTCGAAAGGGACCTACTTTAGTCAAAACAGTAGTAGGTCAAGATAAGAGAAGCAATTGATTTAGCACCTCTAGCATAAAATTTCGCTATCTTCAGATCAATATTAAAAACATATTTGCATTTTGTCTTTTATTTATATATATATAAATATATATATTTTTCTTATATAACAAAAATACTTATTGAAGATAAACTGTTCAGCGGAAGCTTTAGGTGATGGATACAAGATATGGTAATATTATGTTTTTTCTTTGTAGAGTATGTTCCATGATTATAATCCATTTTCTCCCAAATTTTATAATCTTTGGCACAGAATCATACTGTAATTGAATCTAAAAAAAACCAAAGCAATTTAATCTGCTTAAGATAAAAATTAAATAAGCATTTTCCCTGCTTTTTTGACATTGTAATCTATTTATTGAATCCTTAAAGCTAGATTGCTTTAAACCCTTAAAACCCTATTCAAGGCTTTGCAGATACAGCTATAAAAGAATTAGGCACTGAATCTCTCACTGATGGTCCAATGGAGATATATAATAAAATAGAAACTGTTACAGGAAAAAGACTAAAACTATAGGTGCGTGTGTGTGTGTGTGTGTGTGTGTGTGTGTGTGTGTGTGTGTGTGTATCTGTGTATATGTTCTGTGTGTTCTCAGTCATGTCAGTTCAGTTCAGTCGCTCAGTCATGTCCGACTCTTTGCGATCCCATGAATCGCAGCACGCCAGGCCTCCCTGTCCATCACCAACTCCCGGAGATCACTCAGATTCATGTCCATTAAGTCAGTGATGCCGTCCAGCCATCTCATCCTCTGTCGTTCCCTTCTCCTCCTGCCCCCAATCCCTCCCAGAGTTTTTCCGATGAGTCAACTCTTCGCATGAGGTGGCCAAAGCACTGGAGTTTCAGCTTTAGCATCATTCCTTCCAAAGAAATCCCAGGGTTGATCTCCCTCAGAATGGACTGGTTGGATCTCCTTGCAGTCCAAGGGACTCTCGGAGTCATGTAGCCATATCCAATTCTTTGTGACCCTATGGACTATAGCCTGCCAGGCTCCTCTGTCCATAGAATTTTCCAGGCAAGAATACTGAAGAAGAATACTGGGTTGCCATTTCTTTTACCAGGAGATCTTCCCCACCCAGGGATCAAACCTGCATTTCTGGTATCTCCTGCATTGGCAGGTGGATTATTCATCACTGAGCCACTTGGGAAGCCTGTATACACACACACACACACACACACACACACACACACACACACACATATAAACAGGTAATTTAATTAGGCGGTATAAAAGAAAAGAAAAATGCATATCTATGAAACAGATTGAAGTAGACATTCCATCTGCTTTATTTAATCTTTTTAAGGACAATCCTAAAAAATTTAAGAAAATGTTAAAAAGTTAAGATTTAAAGTATGAGTAGAAGGCATGTTTATTTTTATTCAAAATTGAGTTGCTTTCTCTGTATGTGTATATTAACAATGTAGCAGCTTAAGAAATCACTCAAAAATGTATCCAAAGGATTTGAATAAAACATATTTGTGAGAAGCCTCAAATAGATTATACTCAGTGTTTAATTTTCATTTGTCTATGGTAGGGACTATATCTTACTCAGTTTTTTTTTCTCTCTGACATTAGCTTAGTGTGAATTCTCAATATGGAATCATAGAGGGCATTTTTAACAATAGAAGTAATCAGCAAGTCCTTACACTAAAAAAATCTACTATAATCTTACTCTAATAAAATTTTTGCATACTATTTTAAATATAGCTGATATTTTTCTGCCTTAAGATGAGTATAATCATACAAGTAGCACAAGCTACTTCATTGTATGAGAAGGTTAAGCAGATTTAAAAATCATATTAACTCTTTTCAGTGTGCTCCTTTAACAATCCACTGTTCAGCGCAGTCATCCACATCCCAAGAAGAATCAAAATAATTTAGTCAGTAAGGAATGAACTACCTAGTAGAAAAACTGTTTAAATAATAGCTTTCTCTACCCTGAAAAACAGAAGGCCAGGATTCTTGAGGTAAAATTGGCTAGCTTCTCACTTAAAAATCTCTTCTATTGGTATACATTGGTTTCAACATCTGAATCTGAATTTTGGTAACCCAGAAAAAACTTAAACACTTTAACAAAAATGTATACAAAAATAGTTGCAAACAGCACCTAATTCTGCTCTATATGTTTAAATTTGGTTCTAATACATTGAAGAAAAATTAATAATTTTTCATATTTTTGAATTAATTAAAAATGAGGCCCAATCAGTAAAAAATTTTAATGCATGAGATTTCACTACCTTTTCTCCTCTGTCTTTTAAAAATTGCTTATTAGATTGCTTCTGTTATTGCTTATTAGATTTGTATTATGAGGTTTGTAATTGATGTAATCTGTTGTTGATGGTGAAGAAAAAATGAAAATAAATCTATATAAGTTAATTTATATAAAAAAGAGATTGAGGTGCTACAAATAGAAATGTTATCAAGGGCTAAGAAGACAGAGAATAGAGTTAGGGGAATATATATGACAAAAATGGGCCTTTGGGAATGATTAACAGCTGATGTGACTGCTGTTGTTCAGTTGCTACGTTGTGTCCGAGTCTGTTACCCCATGGACTGCAGCACACCAGGCTTCCCTATCCTTCACCATCTCCTGCAGTTTGCTCAAACTCGTGTCCATTGAGTCGGTGATGTCATCCAACCATCTCATCCTTGGTCGTCCCTTTCTCCTCCTGCCTTCAGTCCTTCCCAGCATCAGGGTCTTTCCCAGCGAGTCTGCTCTTCATATCAGCGGCCAAAATATTGGAGCTTCACCTTCAGCATCAGTCCTTCCAATGAATATTGAGGGTTGATTTCCTCTAGGATTGACTGATTTGATATCCTTGCAGACCAGGCAACTCTCAAGAGTCTTCTCCAGCACCACAATTTGAAGCCATCAATTCTTAGGCACTCAGTCTTTTCATTTGGAGAAGGCAATGGCACCCCACTCCAGTACTCTTGCCTGGAAAATCCCATGAATGGAGGAGCCTGGTGGGCTGCAGTCCATGCGGGTCGCTAAGAGTCAGACACGACTGAGCGACTTCACTTTCACTTTTCACTTTCATACATTGGAGAAGGAAATGGCAACCCACTCCAGTATTCTTGCCTGGAGAATCCCAGGGACTGGGGAGCCTGGCGGGCTGCCGTCTATGCGGTCGCACAGAGTCGGACACGACTGAAGCGAGTTAGCAGCAGCAGCAGCAGCAGCAGTCTTTTCATTTAAGTAAATAAAGTCCACTGGGTCACAGAGAGTTGGATATGACTGAGCAACTAACACTTCACTTCATGTCACTTTGGCTTGAAGTTCCTAGCCAGCCTGTCTTCTTTTCCTAACTTTTCAGAGTCCCTTTATGTTCATTTTATTATACAATATTCAGGGATTTTACTTTTAATTAATAGTAGAAATAGGAAAAAATATGTCTACTTCATATTTCTTAAGTAGATTTCAGCAATTTCTTTTTCAATTTCTTCTTAAACATTTCTGCTTTCAAATCTCACTATTCACATCATAGGTAAAAAGGCTCTTTCCCCACACTGGGCTGGTGTCAGTAGAGGCATAGCAGAGAGCAGTAAACAGGAGCTCCTTCCTTTTCTAACCAGAGTTGTATCAAAGTAGGCCTTCTGGAGAGTTTGAACTCCCAGGTCAGCACAATGGTCATGAGAAATGCCTTATCTAAGTTATCAATAAAGGCTAATGGGGAAACTGAATTTCCATCCCCATGGGTCAGTTACTGTTAGCTAAATTGTTATGAGTATACATAATTTATAAGTAAAGAGAAACAGCTTATATACGAAATAAAATATTTAACATCAACAGTATTCTAAAAACAAACCACAATCATCCCTCACCAATTTATTTGGTCCCGTGTCATTGATTCTCACCTCACTGCTCTTGGGTGAGCAGTCTCATGAGCCTGCCTGCTTCTAGATTAGCATTCTAAATTTCCTGACTCAGTCCACATGGATAACCTCAACTCAAAGTTGATGAAGTGTTGTCCTCTAGAGGCTATAGCCAAAAACGCCTGGCACAGACCTTTCCCACAGGGTTATGCAACACTCCATCTTCATTGACAATAAAGTCCACTGGCATGAGATGATGGCAGGAGGCTTCAGGGAAGAATCAGAGGAAAACAAAACAAGAAAATATCTGTTGAGGACAGAACATTTAATATTGAAGATTAGATGTCCATGTCCATGATATGCTCATACAAAGTTGGTTATTTTTTGTAGCTAATGAGATAAAGCAATCAAAAAATAAATCAGAATTGTTATTGTTCCTCCAGAATTCTGTCTTGAGTGCCACTTCTTTCTTATGCATGCTATACTGACAACCAGCAGACAATGGTGGCAGCAAATCCCAGGGTTCTCTAGTGCTTGAATGTATTAGAATAGCCTATTCTTAATATATCAGAATTTTGAGGAAACATTTGTAGCATATGCTGAGATACAGCAGTGAATAAAGGGCCACAGGATCTTTTGAGAGTTATCTTTTATGAAAATGTCCTTTCTCCCATTATCCAAACAAAGGAAACAACAATCAAAATCACCTTCTGAGCTCCCAAAGCCAGTGACTGACTACATATTCTTTCCTTACTCTGACACACAGGAGTCTGTCAACTCATTTTACTGGTCATAATCTGTAAATTGGTTTTACAATTTTGCACCCTTTTCAGAACTGATAGGAAATAGTGGTTTCTATCAGAATACTGAATATCTTTTTAGCATATCACAACTAAAATGTATGTAAGCATGATTTTATATGTATATGCATGCTTATAGATATATACATTCATTTACTTATTTTTTTGTGGACAGATGTCTTTAGTCAAAAATAATACTTTAAGTGACTTGGTCTTTTGGTAAATTCTCCTCTACAGGAACTCAGCCAAGATATTCTGCAAGAAAAGCCAGTTTTCAAGCTGTCTTTAATTTGATAAAAGATAAGTCTCTAATTTAATGTCTTTGAGATAGCCCCTCCAGATGAACACAATGGATTAGTAATCAATTCAAATTAATGCTATTCTTATTAAATTATAGAATAGCTCATAAGATTGTATAGTTATAAGCAGACTCTAGTAGATGAATCACAGCTTATTGTGTTTCAATAGTGTATTTTGTGGTTTGAAACAATTAATTTTAAAGGAATCTTCGTGATAAAAATAATGTACTATTCTGTTTTACGCATGTGAATGTATTGGTAAACAACTATGGAGATTATAAATTGATGGGGAAAAGGTAAAAAAATACTTTCTTATTTAAAAATATAGCTGGAAATCAAAACAGTCAGAATATTTGGAACAGATTTCTTAAATATTCTCCCAGTTGTTACAAATATTCTGACCTCAAAGCCAGAAAGTTTTGGATGGAAATGTGGCTGATAACTGTAGGTAAGCAAAGGTCCCATCATTGCCTCTATGCTATCCAGCATCCTGTCATCTATAATATGGGGCAAGCAGAAGTGACTATAGTGTTTATGTAGACACACACAGTGTCGGAGACTAACCCAATCCAATTAAAATCTGAAACTTAGGGCTATGCAAATAGTACAGAGATTGTCATAGATTCATTTAAGGGAGAGCATTAAAATAGACCCTTGGACAAGCTGACAGCATAAATATTTAAGATGAGTTCAGAGAAAGTTAAAGACAATTATTTTAAACAATGCTTAAATAATTTGCATTTTTAGTAGAGATGGAACGTGTTTTAATAGTTTTAACAATTTGTTTGAGCAATCTTAATGAACTCCTTCCTGCAGTTTTAAGAGTCCTTTACATTTTTAATCTTATAGATTCGAATTTTGAGATATTTTCAACATTTGTCTGGTTCCAGGTCACAATGGGTAGGATCCATCTCCCCATTTTTTTTTTCCACTGAAGATTCTAGCAACTAGAGTAATTTTGGGTTGCAAATAGTCTTACTAGTGGCCAAAATTAGGGATAAAATAAAAGGAAACTCCGGAAATATGGTTCTTATAGATTGAATGACATATTTTACTTTATTGGTCTGAAAACTGATTTAGTTTAGAAAGGCAAAAAGTTTCTTTCTCACTCATGTAAACCTCCATTGAGGGTTGGCCTCATCTTTTTCTCCACATTGACTTTACCTGGGGGCCTAGACTGACTGAAAAGTATGTATATGAAATTTTGGAAGAGGGCAAAAAAAAGAAAAACGTCAAAATACGCCCTGGATCTTAAGGTTTCTTTTTTGAAGGAAAACAAGTCACTTCCACACAAACTTCACTGAATAAAACAAGTTCAATGACAAGCAGAAGTCCAATGGGATGAAGGTAAAATATGAATCTGTATTTATATCTTATTCTCTTATGTTAAATTGACATAAATGTGACCACAAACATAAGTTTCACATAGAAGGAAGCTGTGCTACAGTTCTATCTCCAGAGCCCAAACAACTTTGAACTAACTCTTATCCAGTCAGCTTATGTTCTCCACCACTGCTCGGCTTAGAGACACATTAGATTTTGAAGTTGAAGGGAGAGTGAACAACAATAATCTGGTTGCCATATTCCAAGATTAGCTATTGAAAAATGACTTTTTTTTTTTCTTGGTGAAGTATTTTTAAATGGAATGATAATTATTTAAAGCCATTTTAAACAAGAGGATATATACATGGACATCATTCATTCAAAAATAATAAGTCATGCACTTGCTGGTTACATGTTAAGAGAGCTTTTTCTATAGTATATTTTCTATAGTATTTTCTATATTATTTTCTCTAAATTTTGGGAATTAATGCTAATCATTACTAAGAAATATGTGTGTTGAAAAGAATACATTTTATTATGTTTTAGAGTGTTAAAAAAAGACAAAAAAGTAAATGGTAATTATATACATTTCATTTTTAAGATGTTAGAAAATAAAATCAAAACATAGTACTTTATATTAAGTTCTTTATTCTGCTTTGATCTGGAATTCTTATGTACATAGGAACAGTAGAATTATCTTAGCTTAATGCTTATTTAGTTTCTACTAGAATTATATTTTGGAGCAAATACTAGAGTAATAATAAAAAAAATCACAATTGAAATGCCTTCTCTAAAATTTTACTTGTGAATGAAGAGTTAAGAAACAGATTTCAAAATAATTGTACTGATATTGCTTTATATTTTAAGTGACTAATACATGTGGTAAAGTTTTTAAAATGATGGCTGATGAAATGTTTGAACTATTAAAAGCCTGCAAGTCTTATATGCCTCCCACCAGTGAAATTTAATGACAACTTGTCTGTTGAATTAGCTTGTTCAGTGAACAAATCTGAAATGCAACAGTTATGCAAAAGCAATATGGGACATACACTGACATTTTCATAAACAAGTTCCTACTGTGACAAAATTTTTCTATTATTATTTTTGATGTTTCAGAGTCAATCAACCTGGAACACTCAATTTTGTAAGGTTAAGTTTTGCATGACTTCCTTTCTCATAATTGCACCAACCTGACTCTACAATACTCATATGGGAACTGCTTATGCCTTGAAGCTTGTTCTTTTTTTCTTTTTAAGGAAAATTTTATTATTTTTTTTTTAAATTTTTTTGAAGGATAATTGCTTTATAGAGTTTTGCTGTTTTCTGTCAAACCTCAACATGAATCAGCCATAGGTATAAATGTATCCCCTCCCTTTTGAAACTCCCTACCATCTCCCTCCCCTTGATACAGAGCCCTTGTTTGAATTTCCTGAGCCATACAGCAAATTCTCATTGGCTATCTATTTTACATATGGTAATGTAAGTTTCCATGTTACTCTTTCCATACATCTCACCCTCCCCTCCCCTCTCTCCATGTCCATAAATCTGTTCTATAAGTCTGTTTGTCCATTGTTGCTCTCTAAATAAATTCTTCAGTACCATTTTTCTAGATACTGTATATATGTGTTAGAATATGGTCTTTATCTTTCTCTTTCAGACTCACTTCACTCAGTATAATAGGTTTTAGGTTCATCCACTTCATTAGAACTGACTCAAATGTGTTCCTTTTTATGACTGATTAATATTTCATTGTGTATATGTACCACAATTTCTTTATCCATTCATCTGTTGATGGACTCTAGGTTGCTTCCATGTTCTAGCTATTGTAAATAGTGTTGCAAAGAACAATGGGATACATGTGTCTCTTTCAATTTTGGTTTCCTCGGGGTATATGCCTAGGAGTGGGATTGCTGGATCATATGGTGGCTTTATTCCTAGTTTTTTAATGAATCTCCATACCATTTTCCATAATGGCTGTAACAAATTACATTCCCACCAAGAGTTCAAGAGCATTCCCTTTTCTCCACAACCTCTCCAGCATTTATTGTTTGTAGACTTTTTGATGAGGGGCATTCTGACCTGTGTGAGGTGATATATCATTATAGTTTTGATTTGCATTTCCTGCTTATTTAACTTCTATGCAGAGTACATCATGAGAAATGCTGGGCTGAAGGAAGCACAGCTGGAATCAAAATTGCCAGGAGAAATATCAATAACCTCAGATATGCAGATGATACCACCCTTATGGCAGAAAGTGAAGAGGAACTAAAACGCCTCTTGATGAAAGTGAAAGAGGAGAGTGAAAAAGTTGGCTTAAAGCTCAACATTCAGAAAATGAAGATCATGGCATCTGGTTCCATCACTTCAAGACAAATAGATGGGGAAACAGTGGAAACAGTGTCAGACTTTATTTTTCTGGGCTCCAAAATCACTGCAGATGGTGATTGCAGCCATGAAATTAAAAGATGCTTACTCTTTGAAAGGAAAGTTATGATCAACCTAGATAGTATATTCAAAAGCAGAGATATTACTTTGCCAACAAAGGTCCATCTAGTCAAGGCTATGGTTTTTCCAGTAGTCATGTATGGATGAGAGTTGGACTGTGAAGAAAACTGAGTGCCGAAGAATTGATGCTTCTGAACTGTGGTGTTGGAGAAGACTCTTGAGAGTCCCTTGGACTGCAAGGAGATCCAACCAGTCCATCCTACAGGAGATCAGTCCTGGGTGTTCATTGGAAGGACTGATGCTAAAGCTAAAACTCCAATACTTTGGCCACCTCATGAGAAGGGTTGACTCATTGGAAAAGACCCTGATGCTGGGAGGGATTGGGGGCAGGAGGAGAAGGGGACGACAGAGGATGAGATGGCTGGATGGCATCACCGACTCGATGGACATGAGTTTCGGTGAACTCCGGGAGTTGATGATGGACAGGGAGGCCTGGCGTGCTGTGTTTCATGGGGTCGCAAAGAGTTGGACACGACTGAGTGAGTGAACTGAATAATGAGTGATGTTGAGCATCTTTTCATGTGTTTGTTGGCCATCTGTATGGCTTCTTTGGATAAATGTCTGTTTAGGTCTTTTCCCCACTTTTTGATTGGGTTGTTTGTTTTTCTAGTATTGAGCTGTATGAGCTGCGAGTATATTTTGGAATTTAATCCTTTGTCAATTGTTTCAATTGCTATTATTTTCTCCCATTTGAGATTGTCTTTTCACCTTACTTATAGTTTTCTTTGTTGTGCAAAACCTTTTAAGTTTAATCAGGTCCCACTTATTTACTTTTGTTTTAATTTCCATTACTCTAGGAGATGGGTCATAGAGGATCTTGCTTTGATTTAAGTCATCGAGTGTTCTGCCTATGTTTTCCTCTAAGGGTTTTATAGTTTCTGGTCTTATATTTAGGTCTTTAATCCATTTTGAGTTTATCTTTGTGTTTGGTGTTAGGAAGTGTTCTAATTTCATTCTTTTACATGTAGCTGTCCAGTTTTCCCAGCACCTTTATTGAAGACGTTGTCTTTGCCCCACTATATATTCTTGCCTCCTTTGTCAAAAATAAGTTGCCCATAGGTGAATGGATTTATTTCTGTGGTTTCTATCTTGTTCCATTGATCTATATTTCTGTTTTTGCGCCAGTACCATACTGTCTTGGTGACTGCAGCTTTGTAATATAATCTGAAGTCAGGAAGGTTGATTCCTCCAGCTCCATTCCTCTTTCTCAAGACTGCTTTGGCTATTCAGGGTCTTTTGTGTTTCCATATGAATAGTGAATTTTTTTTCTAGTTCTGTGAAAAATGCCATTAGTAATTTGATAAGGATCACATTAAATCTGTAGATTGCATTTGGTAGTATAATCATTTTCACAATATTGATTCTTCCTAACTAGGAACATGGCATATCTCTCCATCTGTTTATGCCATCTTTGATTTCTTTCATTTGTGTCATAATTTTCTGTATACAGTTCTTTTGTCTCCTTAGGTAAGTTTATTCCTAGATATTTAATTCTTTTAGTTGCAATGGTGAATGGTATTGATACCTTATTTTCTTTTTCTGATTTTTCATTGTTACTATATAGAAATGCAAGCAATTTCTGTGTATTGATTTTATAGCCTGCAACTTTGCTAAATTTACTGATTAGCTCTAGTAATTTTCTGATACTTTCTTTAGGGCTTTCTGCATACAGTAGCATGCCATCTGCAAACAGTAAGAGCTTTACTTCTTCTTTTTCTATCTGGATTCCTTTTATTTATTTATTTTTATTCTCTGATTGCTGTAGCCAGGACTCCCAGAACTATGTTGAATAATAGTGGTGAAAGTGGACACTCTTTCTTGTTCTTGATCTTAGGGGGGGTGCTTTCAGTTTTTCACCATTGAGAATAATGTTTGCTGTAGGCTTATCATATATGGCATTTACTATGTTAAAGTAGGTTCCTTCTATGCCCACTTTTTGAAGAGTTTTAATCGTAAAAGGATGCTGAATTTTGTCAAAGGCTTTTTCTGCCTCTGTTGAGATGATCATATGGTTTTTATCTTTCAATTTTTTAATATGGTGTATCACAGTGACTGATTTGTGTATATTGAAGAATCCTTGCATCCCTGGAATAAACCCAACTTGATCATGGTGTTATGAGTTTTTTGATGTGTTGCTGAATTCTGTTTGCTAAAATTTTGTTGAGGAGTTTTGTATTTATCTTCATCAGTGATATTGGCTTGTAGTTTTCTTTTTTTGTGTGTTGTCTTTGTCTGGTTTTGGTATCAGGGTGATGGTGGCCTCATAGAATGAATTTGGAAGTGTTCCTTACTCTGCAATTTTTAAGGCATTAGCTCTTCTCTAAATGTTTTCTCCTGTGAATTTCTGAATTCTCCTGTGAAGCCATCTAGTCCTGAGCTTTTGTTTTTTGGAGAGATTTTTGATCACAGCTTCAATTTCACTGCTCGTAATTAGGTTGTTCATAATTTCTATTTCTTCTTGGCTTAGTCTTAGAAGATTGAACTTTTCCAAGAGTCTGTCAATTTCTATTTTATTGCCATATAGTTGTTCATAATAATCTTTTGTAATCCTTTGTATTTATGCATTGTCTGTTGTAACTGCTCCTTTTTCATTTTTAATTTTGTTGATTTGATTCTTCTCTCTTTTTTCTTGATGAGTCTGGCTAAAGGTTTGTCAATTTTTTTTTTAGCTTTTTAAAAACCAGCTTTCAGTTTTATTAATATTTACTATTGTTTATTTCATTTCTTTTTCATTTATTTCTTTTTAAAAATTTTATTTATTTATGATTTTAATTGGAGGCTAATTACTTTAAAATATTGTATTGGTTTTGCCATACATTGACATGAATCTGCCACAGGTATACATGTGTTCCCATCCTGAAACCCCTTTCCTCCTCCCTCCCCATACCATCCCTCTGGGTCATCCCAGTGCACCAGCCCTGAGCACCCTGTCTCATGCATTGAACCTGGAATGGCGATTTGTTTTACATATGATAATATAAATGTTTCAAAGCCATTCTCCCAAATCACCCCACACTTGCCCTCTCCCACAGAGTCCAAAAGACTGTTCTATACATGTGTGTCTCTTTTCCTGTCTCACGTACAGGGTTATCTTTACCATCTTTCTAAATTCCACATGTATGCGTTAGTATACTGTATTGGTGGTTTTTTTTTCATTTATTTCTGCTCAACTCTTTAATTTTGGGCTGTTTTGTTGTTGTTCTTCTTTTTCCAGTTGTTTTAGGTATAAAGTTATATTGTCTATTGAATGTTTTTCTTGTTTCTTGAGGCAGGATTGCATTGCTATAAACTTCCCTCTTAGAACGTCTTAGAACTGCTTTTGCTGCATCGCATAGATTTTGAGTTGTGTTTTCATTATCATCTGTTTCTAGAATTTTTTTGATTTTCTTTTTGATTTCTTCAGTAACAAGTTGGTTATTTAGAAATGTGTTGTTTAGTCTCCATGCGTTTGTGTTTCTTACACTGTTTTTTCTTGTAATTGATATCTGGTCTCATAGCATTGTGGTCAGAGATGATGCTTGATAATGATTTCAATTTTCTTAAACTTACTGAGGTTTCATTTGTGACTCAAAGAGTGGTCGATCCCAGAGAATGTTCCATGTGCACTTGAGAAGGTGTATTCTTCTGCATTTGGATAGAATGTGCTGAAGATATCAATGAGATCCTTCTCATCTAATGTATCATTTAAGACTTGTGTTTCTTTATTAAATTTCTGTTTTGATGATCTGCCACTGGTGTGAGCAGGGTGTTAAAGTCTCCTACTATTACTGTGTTACTGTCAATGTCTCCTTTTATGTCTATTAGTGTTTGTCTTATGTATTGAGGTGCTCCTATGTTGGGTGCATCAGTTCAGTCAGTACAGTTCAGTCGCTCAGTAGTGTCTGGCTCTTTGTGACCCCATGGACTGCAGCACACCAGGTTTCCCTGTCCATCACCAACACCCAAAGTTTATTCAAACTCATGTCCATTGAGTCCATGATGCCAACCAACCATCTCAACCTCTGTCATCCCTTTCTCCTCCAGCTTTCAATCTTTCCCAGCATCAGGGTCTTTTCAAACGAGTCAGTTCTTCCTATCAAGTGGCCAAAATTTTGGAATTTCAGCTTCAGCATCAGTCCTTCCAATGAATATTCAGGACTGATCTCCTTTAGGATGGACTGCTTACATCTCCTTGCAGTCCAAGGGACTCTCAAGAGTCTTCTCCATCATCACAGTTCAAAAGCATCAATTCTTTGGTGCTCAGCTTTCTTTATAGTCCAACTATCACATCCATACATGACTACTGGAAAAATCATAGCTTTGACTAGATGGACCTTCATTGGCAAAGTAACATCTCTGCTTTTTAACATGCTGTCTATGTTGGTCATAACTGTTCTTCCAAGGGGCGAGCATCTTTAATTTCATGGCTACAGTCACCGTCTGCAGTGATTTTGGAGCACAAAAAACCATAAATTTTGACACTGTTTCCATTGTTTCCCCATCTATTTGCATGAAGTGATGGGACTGGATGCCATGAACTTAGTTTTCTGAATGTTGAGCTTTAAGACAACATTTTCAATCTCCTCTTTCACTTTCATCAAAAGGTTCTTTAGTTCTTCTTCACTTTCTGCCATAAGGGTGGTGTCATCTGCATACCTGAGGTTTTTGATATTTCTCTTGGCATTCTTGATTCCAGCTTGTGCTTCCTCCAGCCCAGCGTTTCTCATGATGTACTCTGAATATAATTTAATGATAATATACAGCCTTGATGTACTCCTTTCCCTATTTGGAACCAGTCTGTTGTTCCATGTTCAGTTCTAACTGTTGCTTCTTGACTTGCATACAGGTTTCTCAAGAGGCAGGTCTGGTATTCCCATCTCTTTCAGAATTTTCCAGTTTGTTGTGATCCATATATTCAAAGGCTTTGTCATAATCAATAAAGCAGAATTAGATGTTATTTTCTGGAACTCTCTTGCTTTTTTGATGATCTAACAGATTTTGGCAATTTGATCTCTGGTTCCTCTGTCTTTTCTAAATCCAGCTTGAACATCTGGAAGTTCACAGTTCACATACTGTTGAAGCCTGGCTTGGAGAATTTTGAGCATTACTTTACTAGCGTGTGAAATAAGTACAATTGTGCAATGGTTTGAACATTCTTTGGCATTGCCTTTCTAAGGGATTGGAATGAAAACTGACTTTTTCCAGTCCTGTGACCACTGCTGAGTTTTCCAAATTTGCTGGCGTATAGAGTGCAGCACTTTCACAGCATCATCTTCCATGATTTGAAATAGCTCAACTGGAATTCCATCACTTCCACTAACTTTGTTGCTAGTGATGCTTCCTAAGGCCCACTTGACTTCACATTCCAGGATGTCTGGCTCTAGGTGAGTCATCACACCATTGTGATTATCTGGGTTGTGAATATCTTTTTTATATAGTTCTTCTGTGTATTCTTGCCATCTCTTCTTAATATCTTCTGCTTCTGTTCGGTCCATACCATTTCTGACCTTAATTGTGACATATTTGCATGAAGTGTTCCTTTGGTATCTCTAATTTTCTTGAAGAGATCTCTAATCCTTCCAATTCTATTTTTTACTCTATTTTTTTGCATTGATCACTGAGGAAGGCTTTCTTATCTCTCCTTGCTATTCTTCGGAACTCTGCATTCAAATGGGTATGTCTTTCCTTTTCTCCTTTGCTTTTCACTTCTCTTCTTTTCACAGCTATTTGTAAGGCCTCCCCAGACAGCCATTTTGCTTTTTGGCATTTCTTTTTCTTGTTGGGTGCATAGATATTTACAATTTTTATGTCTTCCTCTTGGATTAATCCCTTCATAATTATGTAGTGTTCTTCCTTATCTTTTGTAATCTTCTTTATTATAACATCTATTTTGTCTTATATGAAGATTGCTGCTCCAGCTTTGTTTTGCTTCCCATTTGCATGGAATATATTTTTCCATCGTCTCACTTTCAGTCTATGTGTCTTGAGGTTTGAAGTGGGTTTCTTGTAGATAGCATATATATAGATCTTGTTTTTGTATCCATTCAGCCAGTCTGTGTCTTTTGGTTCGAGCATTAATCC
Source organism: Budorcas taxicolor (assembly GCF_023091745.1). Taxonomy (NCBI): domain Eukaryota; kingdom Metazoa; phylum Chordata; class Mammalia; order Artiodactyla; family Bovidae; genus Budorcas; species Budorcas taxicolor. The sequence continues at coordinate 27,471,333 of NC_068931.1, forward strand.
ATTTACCTTGAAAGTAATTATTGATATATATGTTCCTATTGCCATTTTCTTAATTTTGGGGGGTTGATTTTGTAGTTAATTTTTCCTCTATTGTATTTCTTGACTATATAAGTCCCTTTAATATGTGTTGTAAAGCTAGCTTGATGGTACTGAATTCTCTTAACTTTTGCTTATCTGAAAAGCTTTTTATTTCTCCATCAATTTTGAATGAGATCTTTGTTGCATATGGTAATCTTGTTGTAGAGTTTTCCCTTTTAGTATTTGAAATATATCCTGCCATTCCATTCCAGGCTGCAGAGTTTCTGCTGAAAGATCAGCTGTTAAACATATGGGGGGGTTCCCTTGTATGTTACTTATTGCTTCTCCCTTGCTGCTTTTAATATTCTTTCTTTGTATTTAGTCTTAGTTTGATTAGTATGTGTCTTGGCATGTTTTCCTTGGGTTTATCCTGTATGGGACTCTTTATGTCTCTTGGACTTGATTGATTATTTCCTTTCCTTATTGGAGAAATTTTTACCTATAGTCTCTTCAAAGATTTTCTCATATGCTTTCTTTTCCTCTTCTTCTTTTGGGGCCCCTATAATTCAAATGTTGATGTGTTTGATATGGTCCCAGAGGTCTCTGAGACTGTCCTCAGCTCTTCATTCTTTTCACTTTATTGTGCTCTTCATAAGTTATTTCCACCATTTTATCTTCCAGCTTACTGATTTGTTCTTCTGCTTCAGATTTGCTACTATTGATTCCTTCTAAAGTTATTTTTAATTTTAATAATTGTGTTGTTTTTCTGTATGTTTATTCTTTAATTATTCTAGGTCTTTGTTAATTGATTCTTGTATTTTCTCCATTTTGTTTTCAAGGTTTTTGATCATCTTAATATCATTATTCTGAATTCTTTATCAGATAACTTGCCTATTCCCTCTTCTTTATTTGGACTTCTGTGTTTCTAGTTTGTTCCTTCATTTGTGCAGTATTTCCCTTCCTTTTCATTATTATTTTTTTAAGTTATTATGTTTGAGGTCTCCTTTTTCCAGGCTTCAAGGAAAGTTGAATTCTTTCCTTGAAGAAGGTTGAATTCTTTTTTCCTTTTGGCTTCTTTCCTTCTAAGGTTGATCCAGTGGTTTGTGTAAGCTTTGTATAGGATGAGAACTGTGCTGAGTTTGTTTGCTTGTTTGTTTTTCCTCTGCTAGGCAAGGCTGAGTGGGGTGGCAATCCTGCTTGCTGATGATTGGGTTTGTATTTTTGTTTTGTTTGCTGTTTAGATGAGGTGTCCTGCACATGGTACTACTGGTGGTTGGGTGATGCTGGGTCTTGTTTTCAAGTGGTTTCATTTGTGTGAGTTCTCAAAATTAGATACTCCCTGGGGTTGTTCTCCAGTAGTATAGGGTGTTGGAGTCAGTGCTCCCACTCCAAAGGCTCAGGGCTTGAACTCTGGTCAGGAACAAAGGTTCCACAGTGGTTTGTTATGGCATTAAGTGAGATTAAAACAAATATCCAAAAGTGAGAAACCACAGATAAACTCCAGACAAATGGCAGTTACAAAATCAGGCAAATAATAATGAAAATAATGGAATATACACATACACATATACACCCATGAACAAAGTCAAAACAGTCCAACAAAAATAAAGTACAAGAGATTGACCTGGCAAACAAAGGAAATCAAAAATTATATTTACCAGTTAAGAACAAAACTAACTTTAGTACAGACTGGAAAACAAAACTGAAGCAAGGTGCCAAGTGGGGAATAAAGCAATGAAAACGAAACTAATGAATATGCTGAAAGGAAAGGAAAGAAAGAAAAGAAAGAAAGAATAGATATGCAAAGTTAAACAGAGGTAGACAAGATTTATATACATTAAAGATTAACTGCAAGGAGAAAAGAACAGTAGGAAAGGCAAACAAAGGAATCAATGTTGAAAATTATAATAGGTTTAAAAAATTAAAAATTTTAAATGAGAGGGAGGGGAGAAAAGAAAAAAAGGAAAACTCCACAGAACTGCAAAAGTGCAATGTAGAGGCAGAGGTTTATGACAACAATAAAAAATGTGACTGAGACCAAAAAAAAAAAAAAAAAAAAAAAAACCCAGCTCAAAAGCTTAATTGGATTTCTTAGTGCCAATAAAATAGACCATTACAACAGAGGAGGAAAAAATGGAAAAAAAAAAAAAAATCCAAAAGTATCTATAGAACATGTCAAAAAATAAGAACAATAAATGTTTTTCTTGAGTCACTGCTGTTAGAGTTCTTTTCCTGGCTGGGAGTCACAGTCCACCTTACCTCCCTAGGATGGCCTCCAATACTGTGCTGCCCTCTGAACCTGCTGTGGGGGCAGCTCAGATTCTAATCTGGTCCTACTCCTGTGTTCTTGACTCCAAGATCCACAGCTATCAGAGCTAGTGCTTTTTCTTTTGTGGGAGCTCTCAATGGGCTTTTATATATTCCTTAGACAGGGAGTCGGCTTAGTTGATCGTGTGGATTTAATCTGCAGTTTGTATGGCTGGTGCGAAGGTTTTGGGTCTTCTTCCTCAGCCACACTGCCCCTGGGTTTCAATTGTGGTTTTATTTTCATCTCTACATGTGGGCCATCCACTGGGGTTTGCTACTGAGGCTGCCCTGGAGGACTTGGGTTTGCCCCTGAGAGGGCCAGGTGTGGAAGTGGTGCAGCTGCTTGGGTTGCAGGGGTTCTGGCAGCATCAGGCACTCAGGGGAGTTGGCGGCTAGGGCAACAGGAAATATAGTGCTCTAGAAGAGTATGGCAACCAGTATTGGCCAATACTCTCCAGTATTCTTGCCTGGAGAACCCCCACTCTGACAGAGAAGCATGGCAAGCCACAGTCTACAGGGTAGCAAAGAGTCGGACACTACCGAAGCAATCCCGCGTGCATAGAAGCAAAGCCTTTCTTGCCTGTGGCAGCTCTGCCCCAGTGAGAGTTGAGCATGAAGATGGCATGGCTGCTTGTCTTGCGGGGACCATGGTGGCTCCAAGTGTGCAGGGACATGGACTCCCTCCGCTGCAGGAGTTATGGCCCTATCAGTTTTTTTCGAGCCTCTTGTAGCTGGTGATCTGAAGGCCTCTTTGGCCAGTCTTTCTCTGTAGCTCCACCCATTCAGGCACTTTGGAGGGTTCCCTTGTCTGGGATCATTCTCTGTTGTTCAGTGCTTCGGGTACATAGATGGTCCCTCCCTGGCTAGAGTCCTACTCTGTAGATTGGTGCCTCAGGCACTTAAAGGGGCACCCTGGGTATGGTCCTGCTCTGTAATTCAGTGTATCAGGCGTTTGATGGGCCAGCCTCTCTACTGTTCAGCTGCCAGTGCTGGTGTGTGGGGAGAGAGAGGCTATGGTGATGGCTCCAGCATCTACGTGTGACTCAGCAGTATTGCCTTGCTTCCGTGGCTGCCTGGCTTTCCTCCACCAGCATTTTCCACCAAGATCTCCCCCCTCACATCCCCTCAATCCATCTTTCCTGCAGTCAACAGCAGCCCTTGCCCTGGGATTACTCCACAATCCCTAAACTCCAGCTCCCAGCTGCTGCACATTCCAGAAGACCAGCGTTCCTGTCATGGGTATGTATGGCTTCTGCAAGGACTGTCTAATTCTCATCCCATTTAGGCTGCCACAGATCAGCTGTTTCACTCTCAGCCATAAATGTTTCTCCTCTGACTCAGACAATTGCCCTGCTCTTGGGATCGGACTCCTGCTTCAGTTCGCCCGCCTGCTGAGGGCAGGTCCAGTCCTACTAACACGCCTGTTTTTCCCCCTAGTTCCTTCCTCCTACTGAGTTTTGCATGGCTCAATATATTCTTTTCCACTGGTCAGGTACTCCTGTCCATTCTCAGCTGGTGTTCTGCATGCACTTCTGTGTCTGAATGAGTATTTCTGATGTATCCGTGGAGAGAGATGTAGTCCACGTCCACCTACTCCTCTGCCATCTTGTTCTCTGGAGCTTGTTCTTAATGGTGACTAACATCTTCAAACAAGCAAGACAAAGACTTTTCATACTTCTATTAAATTACAGTAGACCTGGAATTCTCTAAGTTCCATGAGATAGTGACATATAATAAGTAGGATTCTATCCATAAAACTTGGATGATGGCAGGACAGTTTCTAACTCTCAGCTAAAAACTATGTGACCATAATAACATGCTTTGAGGGTCCATTTTTGTTTGTACACTACCTAACCACTTTGAGTATACTTTTTCTTGTTTATAAATATACTTTATTGATATTTTGTTGATTATATGTTAGAATGTGTGTGTGTGCTCACTCAGTTATGTCTGACTCCTTGTAGCCCCATGGACTGTAGCTGGTATTAGAAATATACATGGCTCACAAATGGTTTTATTTCTCAATAACAACCAAAAACTATATGAGTGTAATTTCTATCAAATTTCAACTGATTAAGAAGAACTAAGCTTGGAGAATTGCTAAAAAGGACATGCTTGGGAATAATAGGAGAAGGAGAGAAACTCAGAAATCTAAGATGACACCTGACATTTTTGCTACACAGATTTAAGCTGTGGGTATATCATTTCATAGTTCTGTTTCTGATTTCTTTATAGTAACCTACAGGGCTCAGATTAGATGGTCACTTTAAAATCTTTATTTTTAAAACAAGTCTAAATTCAACGCACATTATAAATTACCTAAGCATGCAGATATAGGTCACATTTGGCTAGAGAATGTGCATAGAATCAGTTATGTGAGAGGTTTTTTTTCTTTTTTTTTTTTTTTTACCATGCCCTGTAAGAAACTGGGCTTCCCAGGTGGCACTAGCAGGAAAGAAACCACCTGCCAATTCAGGAGACTAAGAGGAGGAAAGCATGGCAACCCATTCCAGTATTCTTCCCTGGGGACTCCCCATGGACAGAGGAGCCTGGCAGGCTACATACAGTCCATAGGGTCGCAAAGAGTGAGACCTGACTGATGTGACTTAGCATGCACCCAGGCGTAGTGAAACTTGTGCTGTAAGGTCGACAAGAGCAGTTGAGTGTCACAAATATCTCATCAGAAATCATTCTTTGTTTCATGCTAGCAAGCTCAAGATGCACTGTTACCAAAGAGACAGTGAGTCCAACGTGAGCATATGTCACATTTGATAGTTATTCGGTTTGGGAATCAGAGTGTTCACTGCCTTTCCTTCTGGCAAGCTGGATAAGATGCTTTCTCCTAAAATCTAAAACTCTTCAAGCTACTCTATTGTAGAGTATCAGCAGAGATTCATGTTGGATGGAATATAGGTGGACAAAAATTAAAAAATTACCCTTAGTCTTAAAGAGTCAAGAGTTGAATTGACAAGACTATGTGTTTAAAGTTTCTCATAGTATATTATAGTTTCTTTGAATTCAGACAAAGCATAGTGAAAATTCTACTTTTGATAAGGGGTATAAATATACAAAACTAGTCTTTTTTAGTGAATTTCTCTTTATAACAAGTATAATTCACAATATATTAATACATGATTTGCAAGTATTTTCTCTCAACCCATGGGTTTTTTCAGTTTCTTTATAATATTTTTGAAATATGGAAGTTTTTCAGTTTTGATGAATCTCAATTTTTCCTTTTAATCACTTTTGTCAATTAGGTTTGGAGTCATATATAAAAATCTATTGCCAAATCCAAGGTCATGAAAATTTATTCCAGTGTTTTCTGCTAAAAGTTTTACAGTTTTAACTCTTCTTGAAGACATTATGAAGAAATTGGTTACTCTGCTTACTCAAATTATATTATTCTGATTTTTGTCACAATTTATTGTATCTTTCCATATCTTAAACTCTATTCATTCTCACATCTACTTTCTGGTTTTTATGGTTCAGACTTCCTTTTAATAGTCTTATTTCCTCTTTTGTGTGTGGGGGGTGTGTGTGTGTGTGTGGGTGTGTGTGTGTGTAATCTTCTCTGGTGTTTTCATAATAGCTTTTTCACTTTCTAAGCAACTTATAGGGATGCCTGGTGTGCAGCAGTCCATGGGGTCACATAGAGTCAGACACGACTTAGCAACTAAACAACGATAAACAACTTTAGGTAAGTTAACTGTCCTAACTAATTATACTGTGCTTTATTTAAAAATTGCACTCAAATTCAACTATATGTAAACTGAATTTATTTCATATCTGGCTGACAGATAATGTTACTAATTTGCATGAAAATAATTCATGAATTATGATTTTATAAGCCCTATTTCCATGTTAAGGACTGCTAACAATGTTGTAATACAAGCACTTTGTAACTTGTTATCAAACTGGGATTACTAGGCTGGTAAAGACAGTGTCACTTAATTTTAAACCTCCTTTTTTTCTACTCCCTCTGAACTGCATCCATCCACTAATCTTTTTACTATCTTTATAGGTTTGCTTCTTCCAGAATATCTTATAATTGATATGATATAGAATGTGGCTTCATTCACCTAGCAATATGCATTTAAGATTTATCTATATTCTTGTGTCTTGACAATTCATTTTTAAAAATCACTGAATAATATTCCATTATACAGACTATACTTCATGTACTATTATCTATTCATATATTAAGGAGATTGCAGTGGTTCCAGTTTGTAGCAATCATGAATAAAGCTGCTATAAGCATTCACAAGCAAGATTTTGTGTGAATGTAAGTTGTCAAATCAATGGTGTTAATATCTTGGAGCTCAGTTGCTAAATTACATGGAAAAAATATGTTTAACTCTGTAAAAAGATGCCAAACTGTCTTCCAAAGTGCTTGTACCCTTTTACACTTCTGCATTCAATGAACAAGAGGCGCTATTGTTTCATACTGAAATGCAACTGCTACTGTCATCCTCTGTGAGTTAAAATAAATTGGGAAGAGTGAATTTTAACCATCCTGGTAAGTTTATAGAGGCATCTCACTGTTTGAATTTGTATTTCTCTAATGGTTCAGCAGTAAAGAATTCACCTGCCACTACAGGGGAGGTGGTTTTGAGCTTTGGGTCGGGAAGATGTCTTTGGTGAAGGAAATGGTACCCACTCCAGTATTCTTGCCTCGGAAATCCCATGGACAGAGGAGCCTGGCGGGCTACAGTCCAGGGGCTTGCAAAAGAGCTGGACATGACTTAGAGACTAAACAATGAACAATTATATTGAATATCTTATATTCTTTTTTTCCCTTCTGTATATCTTCTTTGATGAGATATCTGTTCATATAGTTTAATCATTTTTAAATTGGGTTTTTGTCCATTTATGGTGAGTTTTAAGAGTTCTTTCTGTATTTTAACACAAATCATTTATGAGATATGTGTTTTTCATATTTTTTCTTGTCTGTAGCTTGAATTGTTATTCTCATAACAGTAACTTTATCACAGAAGATATTTTTAATTTTAATACATCCACTTATTTTTTTATGAGTCACGCTTTCAGTATTGTATCTGAAAACTAATTATCAAATTCAAAGTCACATAGATTGATTTTCCCCTATGTTTTCTTCTATAAATTTTATAGTTTTGCTTTATCTGTATCTCTATGACCCATTTTGCTAATTTTTCTAAAACTATATAAGTTATGCCTATAAGGGTTTTTTTGCATAATATTGTCCAATTTGTCCAGCACCATTTGTTCCAAAGACTGTACTTTTTCTGTTGAATTGCTTTTACCCTTTGGTCAAAGATCATTTGGATATATACTGTGTAGATGTATGTCTTGTCACTCTATTTTGTTCCATTGATCTATGTGTCTAACCTTTCTCTAATACCACATATTCTTGATTACTGTAGATTTCTATTTGGCCTTGAAGTCAAATAACGCAGGTCTTCCAGTTTTCTCTTTTTTTCCAAATGTTTTGATAATGATTCGGAGTATTTTGCTTTTCTACATAAACTATGAATCATTTAGTTCATATGTAAAAAATATCTTGCAGGGATTGTTTTAAATCTACAGATCAAGTTGGGAAGAACTGATATCTTAAAAAATATTAGGTCTTCCAATCCACAAACATAGATTTTTTTTTCATTTATTTGGATCTTATATTCTCATGGGTTCTGAAGATTTTTGCATCAGGTATTTAGTCAGATTTCATTTTATAGTGTTATTATAAATGGTATTTTTTATTTTAAATTTCATTTGATTATTATTGGTATATAGGAAATCAATTAACTTTTGTAATATTAACCTCTAACCTGAAAACTTGCTAAAGTACTATAAACGCTATATTCACTTACATGTTTCAGAAAATTTCTATTATTCCTTTTTTACATAGACAAAAATTAGTAAAATTTTATAATATGCAGTCATATTTAACAAAGATTTGACAAAAGGATGTAGCATAAAATAAAGGCTATCAACTTGGGTTTGAAATGATAAAAAAATGAATCTGTTACTAAGTAATTAATCTTTTTAGATGTCAGCGCCTCAATTATAAAACAAGAATATTCATAACTATCTTATAAATATGATGACAAGTAAAGTTTAATAGAATTTAGATTTAAACCAAAAAAGTAAAATAAGGTTGTAATAATAAATATTTCTAAGTATTGACAGAACTAGGAATATGTCAAAACAAAAATATGTAGCTAACATGCATATGAATAACTTAATATATAAAATCGAAGTCAAAGTATTAGTTAATCAGTCATGTCTGACTCTTTGCAACCCTGTGAACTGTAGCTCACCAGGCTCCCTTGTCCATGGAATTCTCCAGGCAAGAATACGGGAGTGGGTAGCCATTCCCTTCTCCAGGGGATCTTCCTGACTCAGGGACTGAACCCAAGTCTCCTGCATGGCAGGTGGATTCTTTACCATCTGAGCCACCAAGAAAGTCCTCTGAGTCACCAGAGCTCAGGAGTTGTGTAAAAGAATATTCCTCACAAGAAAACTCAATTTCAGATAGATCAAACAATTATATGTATTTTAAAATCTAGAACATAGGATATACATCCTGGTATATATAGAGAAACTGAAGAAATAGTGGATGTGGTTTTTAGTCACACAAGATAATGTAAATGTATAAAAATAAATTTTGTATATCAAAATTAGAAAGATACTTTAGAAACTACACAATCAAGTAGTAATTTGATGAAATGCTGATCTGCACATGACATCATTTGTAGTAGTTTTCTATTTCAAGTAAGCTTTTGATTTGTATGGACATGAGAATAAAGTTAAGGAGAAACACTTTTTCTGCTTTCACCACATATACTGTTTACACATGGTCTGGGGAACTTCTTGGCATATTTCTTTTTTCAGAGGGAGGCATGGTGACACAGACCCAGTAAATAGGCTGTTTCTTGAAAGAGACAATATGGATTTCATATTCTTTTTGAATATTGGTTACTTTTATATGTAGCAGTTGTGTGTGCATGCATGCTAAGTCACTTCAGTTGTGTCAGACTCTTTGCAACCCTAGAGACTGTAGTCTGCCAGGCTCACCTGTCCATGGGATTCTCCAGACAAGAACACTGGAGTGAGTTACCATGTCCTTTTCTAGGGGATCTTCCTGACCCAGGGATCTAACTGGCATCTCTTATAGCTCCTGCATTGACAGGTGGGTTCTTTACCACTATCGTCACCTGGAAAGCGTTATATGTAGCATGGTGAGTGTAAACTAAATGAATTTTTTAAAAAACTGACCAAAGGAAATACAATTATAATGAATAAAAGCAAAACTAGTCCTGCTGAAGTTCTCCTTTAAAGTACAGTAACAGGAAACAGAATGAGAGAGGGAAGCCCTCCTATCCGACCAGAATCTATTTTTCATGTTTGGTTCTGTGCACCCAGCACATTAGCGATGTGGGAACAATGGAGGCCAAGGTGCCCTGTGGACTTGCAGTAAATCTTAAGACACCTGTAAGACTCCTTTTTGATGACTCTCGAAAGTACCTCTCTGAGGGGGAGAATTTACGGGGGATTTCCCTAGTGGTGCAGAGGTTAAAGCATCTGCCTGCAATGTGGGAGACCTGGGTTCGATCCCTGGGTCAGGAAGATCCCCTGGAGAAGGAAATGGCAACCCACTCCAGTATTCTTGCCCAGAGAATCCCATGGACAAAGGAGCTTGGTGGGCTAGAGTCCATGGGTCGCAAAGAGTCAGACACGACTGAGCGACTTCACTTTCACTTCAAGTGGCATTATTTAATATGCGTTTAGATTAAACAAGACAATATAATATGTATTACTAACTGATTTAATATGTTTCAATTTATGCCTGCAGAATTGTGCAATCAGTAAATTATTTAAAATAAGAAGTTTACACAAATATTTCATAGGGGAGGAAAGATAAAGAAATAGCTAGATATGTCACAAATCACAAATTTTAAATTAATATATAAATTTAGTAACAATTACAGAAACACAAGAGACTTCCCCAGCACAGTTAAAAAATGCATTAAAGCAGCTAAAGTAAATGAGAGTGATAAGCACCAACGATGCCAAGATTACTGATGACACTGAAATTTGTTTCACTCTTTCCAGAGAACAAACACATATGTTAAAAAAGCTAAAACTGTTCACATTTTGCCTAATAAATTTTACTGCATGCATCTAAAACAGCTCAGAAGGGATTTTTACTAAAAATGTAATGCATTCATAGATCCAAAAATAGTCCTGTTTGTAACATTCTAAGAGCAAGACAAAAGTACAGAAACACCTATGCATCTTGTGATAAATAGTAGTATTCCACAAACACTAAAGTCCATACAAGAAAAAAAAAAAATTGCCATAGGGATTTCCCTGGTAGTTCAAAGGACAAAGAATTTGCCTACAATGCAAGAGACCGGGGTTCAATCCCAGGGTCTTGAAGACCCCTGGAGAAGGGAATAGTTACCCACTTCAGTATTTTTGCCTGGAGAATTCAATAGACAGAGGAATGTGGTGGGCTACAGTTCCATGGGGTCGCAAAGAGTTGGACCTGACTGACTGACTTTAATTTCATTTTCACATTCTACAGTGTGTAGTGCACTATGCCGACCTGGAATGGTATCTACGTTGTCTCACAGCCAGCTGGTTTTCAAAGTGCCTTGTATTAATACACACAGGAAAATAAGAGCTCTGTGACACTGGAATATGCATTTTGAATACTGATGATTTTATTTTCTTCAGATCTGTACTGAATGTGCAGTTCAAATCCTGTAGCAGTTACCCCAGAAAATAATTCTATGGAATGATCACCTTGTGATGCCACTAAATGAGGTTCACTCAGGTATATAACACATTCAATTTGCTAAAATCAACCTAAATACATGCTGTGAGTTAAAATGTGATGTATGTTGTAGTGGTGATATTTTAACAGCTTTAATTATGCCTCATTTCTAAAAAAAAGATTCCTGCAAATAATAATAAAGTACTAAAGCAGTTAAAAAAAACACACCTATGGACACCTTATCTTTGACAAAGGAGGCAAGAATATACAATGGAGTAAAGACAATCTCTTTAACAAGTGGTGCTGGGAAAACTGGTCAACCACTTGTAAAAGAATGAAACTAGATTACTTTCTAACACCATACACAAAAATAAACTCAAAATGGATTAAAGGTCTAACGTAAGATCAGAAACTATAAAACTCCTAGAAGAGAACATAGGCAAAACACTCTCCGACATAAATCACAGCAGGATCCTCTATGATCCACCTCCCAGAATACTGGAAATAAAAGCAAAAATAAACAAATGGGATCTAATTAAAATTAAAAGCTTCTGCACAACAAAGGAAACTATAAGTAAGGTGAAAAGACAGCCTTCGGAATGGGAGAAAATAATAGCAAACAAAGCAACTAACAAACAACTAATCTCAAAAATATACAAGCAACTTATGCAGCTCAATTCCAGAAAAATAAACGACCCAATCAAAAAATGGGCCAAAGAACTAAATAGATATTTCTCCAAAGAAGACATACGGATGGCTAACAAACACATGAAAAGATGCTCAACATCACTCATTATCAGAGAAATGCAAATCAAAACCACAATGAGATACCACTTCACACCAGTCAGAATGGCTGCGATGCAAGAGTCTGCAAGCAATAAATGCTGGAGAGGGTGTGGAGAAAAGGGAACCCTCCTACACTGTTGGTGGGAATGCAAACTAGTACAGCCACTATGGAGAACAGTGTGGAGATTCCTTAAAAAATTGCAAATAGAACTGCCATATGACCCAGCAATCCCACTGCTGGGCATACACACCAAGGAAACCAGAACTGAAAGAGACACATGTACCCCAATATTCATCGCAGCACTGTTTATAATAGCCAGGACATGGAAGCAACCTAGATGTCCATCAGCAGATGAATGGATAAGAAAGCTGTGGTACATATACACAATGTAGTATTACTCAGCCATTAAAAAGAATACATTTGAATCAGTTCTAATGAGATGGATGAAACTGGAGCCGATTATACAGAGTGAAGTAAGCCAGAAAGAAAAATACCAATACAGTATACTAACACATATATATGGAATTTAGAAAGATGGTAATGATAACCCTATATGCAAGACAGCAAAAGAGACACAGATGTATAGAATGGACTTTTAGACTCTGTGGGAGAGGGAAAGGGTGGGATGATTTGGGAGAATGGCATTGAAACATGTATACTACCAGATAAGAAACGAATCGCTAGTCTATGTTTGATACAGGATACAGGATGCTTGGGGCTGGTGCACGGGGATGATCCAGAGAGATGCTATGGGGTGGGAGGTGGGAGGGGGGTTCAGGTTTGGGAACTCATGTACGTGGCTGATTCATGTCAATGTATGGCAAAACCAATACAGTATTGTAAAGCAAAATAAAGTAAAAATAAAAATTAAAAAATAATAATAATAATAAAAGAATGAAACTCAAAAAAAAAAAAAAGGTCTTCTGATAAATCAAAATAGACAAGAATTCTACACCTAGAGAACAGATCCTCCTGCCTCCTTCCCCTTTGCTTTTGAGGAGAGGAGTTTCATTGGTCTGCCAGTCATTCAAATGGAGGACAGAAAGTGCTGTTTTAGAGCTGGTGTGGATAAAATAATATATCTGGTTTTTGCATTCTGTGCCGAATGCTACCTTGTGGTAGTAAACCAAACACTGGATAGGCAACACTATAACTTGATATAAAAGATGAAGACAGGTAATGGTCAGATAACATGTCCCTCTTAAGCTGAATTCTTTAACACTTGTCAACATAGGTATGAGAAAATTGACGTGTTCATTTAAACCACATTAATATCTGTTGGCATGGTCCACAGGAAAATAAAAATCAGTGTGAGAAACTAGGTGATTATATGTGACAATGTAGAAAATATTTGTCAGCTTTAGTCATTGTCTTTTGAAGTTGTAGTCGTTTTTTGTTTGTTTGTTTGTTTGTTTTTGTTTTTTTAATAAAGTATCAAGTTACACTCAGAGGAGTGAGTCTTTTTCATAGGGACTATATTTTCAATTGAGATAAAAAATCATTTATGATCTGAATGGTCCAGTAAGATGACTAAAGTCAGAGACCCAAATGACATTTAATCCAAATGATTAGAGTCCTAAGGCATCTGTTTTAATTGCATCATTCGCATTTTCAGAGACATTCAGATGGTACCCAGAATCATACAGTCTGTGCTTTCTGCTGTCATACATTTGTTCTTAGAGCTGAGGTATTTTAAGGTCAACTCTGTCACAGAAATGATCTAATCATTTTATTCTTAAAATGTCTAAATAAAATACATTTTAAATAAGAAAAGTTTAATAAAAAAGTATAAGTGTAATTTATAGTTAGGAATAGAGCTGTGATTACAATGGTTGGTTTTTGAATTGCCAATCTTGGTCAGCACAGACATGGAAAGCAGACAAACATACAAGTGCCTCTTCACACATACATCTCACAGAAAACAGAACTATGGCTGAGTTGAACAAGTGATTTTGACATGATGCTGAACAACATTCTCATAAACTATTTTATTCAACATATTTTTGCTACTCCCATAGACTCCTTCGCATAAGTTCACTAATTGTTCATTTAGAAACTTTTCTAGACATCGATCTGCAACTTTTGATTTTAAATTTATCAAAACAATTGGGAAACTATTTGACAGGCAACAGAAGAGTGCTTGCCATGTTCTGCTGTTGGAATAATGATGCATTTAAAACTTATAAAGTATGGTTTCTACAAGGAGTCATCAGAGTGAGAATTTCATACTCCATAAAATTCAATATAAATATTTGACTATTTTTGGAAGCTGAATGATTAAATTAAGCACTCTTTTCAGCAAGAGAGCACCTAGCATTTTAGAATGAATTAAAGTCTCCAAACTCTGATGAATTACATTAAAATGCAGTACAATAACTTTAGTTTTAAAAGCCAATGTCCTAGCCCCACATGAAAAAAAGAAAAGTGAAGTCGCTCAGTTGTGTCCAACTCTTTGCGACCCCATGGACACCAGGCTCCTCCGTCCATGGGATTTTCTAGGCAAGAGTACTGGAGTGGGTTGCCGTTTCCTTCTCCAGGGAACTTCCCGACCCAGGGATCGAACCCAGGTCTCCCACATTGTAGACAGACGCTTTCCGTCTGAGCCACCACTTGATCTTAGCCAAAAGGCCAAGAAGTGATACTTATTTTTAATTTGATACGTTACAGAACAAAATACACTTATCCACACACAGTATATTACTGATTTTCAACTATAGGTACACTGGATATAATTTTTTGAGTATGTTTTGAATGATAAAAATATGCTTCTATCATTTTAATTTTAATCATTCAGTGTTCATGAGCTCCAGAATTCCTAACTGGGTTACATGGGTAAACATAAAAAAAAGTTATTCATAATCTCTAGAGCTGCAACCATTCAGTTGAAATTATCTTAATAAGAAAGCTAAAAAACTGATCTAAATATCAAACAAAGATAGCTCTATTGAATCAGTGCCCAACTCCTTCCAACATATATCTGTATCTCACACTCTCAAAAAAAAAAAAAAAATATATATATATATATATATATCTCAAATACACATGTATACACACACACATAGATACACATCTGGATTCCCAGGCACTAGTGGCTAAGAACCTGCCTGCTAATGCAGGAGATAGAAGAGACTCAGGTTCGATCCTTGGGTTGGGAAGACCCCCTGAAGGAGGGCATGGCAACCCACTCCAGTTTTCTTGCCTGGAGAACCCTATGGACAGGGGAGCCTGGCAGGCTAGCGAGACATATTGAAGTGACTTGACATGCACATATGCATGTGTGTGTATATATATATATATATATATACTCACACAAATATAGATGCATAAAATCATAACAGCTTTTAAAAGTAAATAGTATTAACATCCTCACTTTATAGTTAAGAAGACTAAAGCTCAGAGCAGTTACAAACATGACCAAAGTCAAGGAAATGATTATACTAATAAATAAGAATATAATTTGAACTTAGATTGTCCAATTCTAGGGCACTGCTCTAAAATCAATATATTATTTGGAAAAACTTTCCTTTGCAGCTTAATGGGGAATGATGTCCAGATTTTATAAGTAACTGTGGGCCACTACTAAAGATGTTTGAGAGATACTGATTCTGCATTAGTATCTCAGCTGAGAAACATTACGGTGATGGTCTCCTAGTTCTGTTGTCTAAATTTTGTTAAAACTTAGAGATTTTATAAATGTGACAATAATTATGACATAAAGCACCCATTACTACACAACTGTAGTTAATGATCTTCAAAAACTTATGAATGATGGGAGTTATTTGAATGTAAACAAGTGAAGAGGAACTAAAAAGCCTCTTGATGAAAGTGAAAGTGGAGAGTGAAAAAGTTGGCTTACATTTGAACATTCAGAAAAAGAAGATCATGGCATCTGGTCCCATCACTTCATGGGAAATAGATGGGGAAACAGTGGAAACAGTGTCAGACTTTATTTTTGGGGGCTCCAAAATCACTGCAGATGGTGACTGCAGCCATGAAATTAAAAGATGCTTACTCCTTGGAAGAAAAGTTATGACCAACATAGATAGCATATTCAAAAGCAGAGACATTACTTTGCCAACAAAGGTCCGTCTAGTCAAGGCTATGGTTTTTCCTGTGGTCATGTATGGATGTGAGAGTTCGACTGTGAAGAAAGCTGAGCGTTGAAGAATTGATGCTTTTGAACTGTGGTGTTGGAGAAGACTCTTGAGAGTCCCTTGGACTGCAAGGAGATCCAAGCAGTCCATTCTGAAGGAGATCAGCCCTGGGATTTCTTTGGAGGGAATGATGCTAAAGCTGAAACTCCAGTACTTTGGCCACCTCATGCGAAGAGCTGACTCATTGGAAAAGTCTCTGATGCTGGGAGGGATTGGGGGCAGGAGGAGAAGGGGATGACCGAGGATGAGATGGCTGGATGGCATCACTGACTTGATGCACACGAGTTTAGGTGAACTCCGGGAGTTGGTGATAGATAGGGAGGCCTGGAGTGCTGCGATTCCTGGGGTTGCAGAGTCGGACATGACTGAGCGACTGAACTGAACTGAACTGAAACAGTGGTTGATTTTAACATCCAACAGTAAAATTGTAAGACAACTGTAGGATCACGGTATTATAGATAGATGTGTGCCATAATATATTTTTATGTTTTAGTAGCATATACCACATAGAATTGCAGCACAGAGAGCTGATATGCCCTGTCTTCCCCAGAGGACATGTGTTGCTTTGCCCTAAATCTATTGAATTCCTTCTGTGTACACTGTGTGCTTTCCACAGTGCCTGGATTCAAATGGAATAAATGCAATCCTCAGGTTTGTATTGGCCTAGGAATCTAAAACTTCTCTCTGGCTTCTACATTTTATATTCCACAATAGTGAGGTAATTAAACTTCTTTCCTTGATTTCTAACCTATACTTTATTAATAATGATACTAAAATGAATAATGGTTAGAATAATGGAAGCTATAGCTATTTATCAAAAGTTCACTAGAATAGGTATTTATTAAATACCTTATATATTATCTCCTTTATATTTACTAATAATCTGGTAAAATAGATATTATCAATGTGACTATTTTATAGTTGAGAAGCTCAAGTTAAGAACACCCCAGTCACACAGCTGATACATTCTGAAACTGTTTTTTTACTCAAATACCATTCTATTTATCATTTTCCTTGTACACTCATTCATTATGGATAGCATTTTCCAACTGAGGGATTCAAGATGATGTTCCCAAGTTCATGTTTTTAAAATATATTACACGTTTGTTTTGATGTGTCTTTTTATTATATGAATAAAAGAATATATACATACTTCTGATAGAATAGAAAGGTACATGGGAGACAAAGGGCGTTTGCGTGTATGTTAAAGAAAGTCATCAATGATCTTCATGAATTCGTCACCCAGTTGATTTTTTACTCAGTTGAATACAGATTACTACAGTGATAATTTTAATGGTTATATTATTTTAATTTATACTCTATGATTTACAAAGATTGCTTAATGTTTTCTCATCATAACCACTGGTAGAATAGATGTCAAAAGTAAGTAATAAATAAATACAAATATTTTTAAATTACACATGTAAGAATTAAAGATTTTAAAATTAAAAAAAAAATAAATAAAATAAATAAATAAATCTTAAAAAAAAAAAAAATAAACAAATATAACCACATGCCATATACTAGCAAATATATCCAATCTTTTCTGCCTATTTGTTTAAATTTATTTATTTATTTTCATTTTCGGCTGTGCCATGTGGCTTGTAAGATCTTAGTTCCCTGCCCTCGGCAGTAAAACCAGAGTCCTCACCACTGGACTGCCAGGGCATTCTCTGTTTAAATTTATATGAAGTTTGATCCCAGAAACACTAGTATGGCAACATTATTACAGCACACCTGGCATTGAAAACAGGAATGTTATAAAGACGGGCTCTCAATTATGAGTGAATGTCAAGTTCCACCAGGAGCTGTCAGAGAATGGAATGTACTGGGCTAAAGTTAGCCCTCTCTCCTACCTCAGCCTCTTGATATCTCCACCTTTTCCCCTCACATTTATAGTGCTTTGTCCTCTATCAATATTTCAAAATTAACTTATTTAATTATTCTTAATAACTTAATAGCTGAACTAAATGTAGGAGACAATACTGTCAAAAGAAGTAGTGAAATAAAATACTTTGAGGAAGAGGACAGGAAATACCAAAGTTCCCTAAGAGTCGCACAGAACACAGCTAGCAAATTAGACATATGAATTTCTTTCACGATCTTAGAATAAATGGTTTCTTTGCAATGAAAATAGCACTGCAAACACTTGTAATCATTTCTTATAAAGACAAAGTCTTTGTTTCAGTGTAGTTTCTATGTGATCTTATTCTCATAGGAGATTAAAAATACAGACAAATTTTGACAAACTGGACAAAATAGGAAGATTTTAGCAATAAGACCATTGCATCCAAAGAATGACTCATTTTCAATTCCTTGATCAGGCAGCTCATTTTTGATGTGTTGCTGCTGCTAAGTCACTTCAGTTGTGTCCGACTCTATGAGACCCCATAGATGGCAGCCCACCAGGGTCCCCCATCCCTGGGATTCTCCAGGCAAGAACACTGGAGTGGGTTGCCATTTCCTTCTGCAATGCATGAAAGTGAAAAGTGAAAGTGAAGTCGCTCAGTCGTGTCCAACTCTTCGTGTGCGACCCCATGGACTGTAGCCTACCAGACTCCTCCATCCATGTCTGTGGGATTTTCCAGGCAAGAGTACTGGAGTGGGGTCCCATTGCCTTCTCCTTTGATGTGTTAATGTCTTCTATAAAATCAGTTACTACTTACTCCTTTGTTATTCTATTATTATCTCTACCCTCCCCAATCCCACCTCAATTCTTGCTCTGTGAAAAATTATCATATACATTGTAAATCAATATACTTCAATAAAAACAAAATTTTAAAACTTGTTAAAAAGTCATTTAAATAAGAAGCCAACGTGCCTGTTCAATATAGATCCAGAAATGCATACAATGTAGACATATAGCCAGGAAAATGTGTTTCAATTTAGAAAATAAATTCCTTAATAATTCCAACTACTATATATGCATGCTAAATGTCATTGTGAAATAATTTTAAGATTCATGCAACAAATTTAACCTACAGAGATTACATTTATAATGAAATCCTTTATAATTTCCTTTTTTTGTGAAATAAAATGTCATTGTAGGTAGTTTGAATGTGACCTTTATTCAAAGTTGCCACTATTATGTTATGTTAAAATGTATGAAAAATGTACTGATGGATAGAATTGCAGAAAAAAAATCACTAATCACATCTTGAAATATCCAGATGCTTACATGTTTATAAATTTTCATTCACTCAGTTACTTTTGTTCTTGACTTTGTTTGATCACTGAATATTTATTGAGTGTTTATTTTGTGCCAAGTAATATGAAGGACAGGGAGGCCTGGCATGCTGCGATTCATGGGGTCACAAAGAGTCGGACACGACTGAGCGACTGAACTGAACTGAACTGAACTGAATATGATAACTACTTGAAAGACATCAGAAGAATACACACAAGTCCATATGCAGCTCTTTCGGCAGAGTTGCCATCAAACTAAGGATAAACTTCAGTTTCCATTAATTCTTACGTGCATTTCAATCAACCATCTTCATTTCAACTGATTTTCAGTCAAATATGCCAAAATTAAAACAAGAGAGACTAAAACATAGTTATTCCAAGCGCAAGAAGAAATAATTATGTGATTTGATAGAAATGCCAATCATATTAGAATATATAAATGTATCAGTCAACATGCTCTACACCTAAGTGAGTGAAAGTCACAATTACACAATATTATGTCAAGTATATTTCAATACACAAAAGTCAAACTAATGAAAGCAAAATAAGGGGAAAGTGAGATAAATACAAATTTTTCACTAGAAAGAATAATCTAACAGTAAAGCACTGAATAATATAAAGCAGTAGAGGATCTTTAAAAATTTAAAGGAGATAGAGAATAAAATACAATGATGTAGTGCAGATACAAGGCAGTGAAGCACTATAAAGTCTGGGAGGTCAGAGATTTCTGTCAAAAAAGGGAAACTCAAAGTTCTTAACTGTGGTTGTAGAAAAGTTTTGTGAAATGAGAAGTTCAACTAGTGGCTATACCTGAATTAGGATCAAGATGAATCTTTCTTTAATGGGATAAAATTAATTATGCTTACCCCAGGCTTCTTTGTTTTTCATAAATTAAATTTTCCCTTGATAATAAAACCAGTTTGCTAAATAGTTGGAATGAAGAGAGAAAACCTCAGCATTTTTAAAACATAATAAGCCATATCACAGGCATTCCAAAAATGATAAAACTGACAATGTATTAGATTTTATATTATTACTTGTCTACATTTGGCAAGCATTTATGCACTCCATTTTATTGTGTTTTCTTCTGAACACTTAACTCTTGTTCTAAAGGAACAACTCAGCATATCTTTCCAGCCAACTTACTACAACTGGATTATGATGGATATTTGAGTAGAAAAATAACTTGGGAACGACATTCTTGTCTGACAAACTTCTGGTCAAATTATTTGGGAAGTGGAAAGGAAAAAAGCTGATTGTCTCAAAGCAAAATCGTATCAGTGTTATTTCATCAATTCCCAATTACTTTTTCTACTAAGCTGAAACTCCAGTACTTTGGCCACCTCATGCGAAGAGTTGTCTCATTTGGAAAGACTTTGATGCTGGGAGGGATTGGCGGCAGGAGGAGAAGGGGACGACAGAGGATGAGATGGCTGGATGGCATCACTGACTCGATGCACATGAGTTTGAGTGAACTCTGGGAGTTGGTGATGGACAGGGAGGCCTGGTGTGCTGCAATTCACGGAGTCACAAAGAGTCGGACACAACTGAGCGACTGAACTGAACTGAACTGAACTACCTAGGTAATCATGGAGAATCTATTGATTACACAGTAAATGTAAAGGGTTCAGTTCAGTTCAGTTCAGTTCAGTCACTCAGTCGTGTCCGACTCTTTGCGACTCCATGAATTGCAGCACACCAGGCCTCCCTGTCCATCACCAACTCCTGGAGTTCACTCAAACTCATGTGCATCGAGTCAGTGATGCCATGCAGCCATCTCATCCTCTGTCGTCCCCTTCTCCTCCTGCCCCCAATCCCTCTCAGCATCAGAGTCTTCTCCAATGAGACAACTTTACGCATGAGGTGGCCACAGTACTGGAGTTTCAGCTTTAGCATCAGTCCTTCCAATGAACACCAAGGACTGGTCTCTTTAGGATGGACTGGTTGGATCTCCTTGCAGTCCAAGGGACTTGCAAGCATCTTCTCCAACACCACAGTTCAAAGCATCAATTCTTTGGCGAACAGCTTTCTTCACAGTCCAACTCTCACATCCATACATGGCCACTGGAAAAACCATTGCCTTGACTAGACGGACTTTTGTTGGCAAAGTAATACCTCTGCTTTTGAATATGCTATCTAGGTTGGTCATAACTTTCCTTCCAAGGAGTAAGCAACTTTTAATTTCATGGCTGCAATCACCATCTACAGTGATTTTGGATCCCAGAAAAATAAAGTCTGACACTGTTTCCACTGTTTCCCCATCTATTTGCCATTAAGTGATGGGACCGGATTCCATGACCTTCGTTTTCTGAATGCTGAGCTTTAAGCCAACTTTTTCACTCTCCTCTTTCACTTTCATCAAGAGGCTCTTTAGTTCTTCTGCCATAAGGTGGTGTCATCTGCATATCTGAGGTTATTGATATTTCTCCTGGCAATCTTGATTCCAGCTTGTGCTTCCTCCAGCCCAGCATTTCTCATGATGTACTCTGCATGGAAGTTAAATAAGCAGGGTGACAATATACAGCCTTGACATACTCTTTTTCCTATTTGGAACAAGTCTGTTTTTCCATGTCCAGTTCTAATTGTTGCTTCCTGACCTGCATATAGGTTTCTCAAGAGGCAGGTCAGGTGGTCTGGTATTCCCATCTCTTTCAGAATTTTCCAGTTTATTATGATCCACACAGTCAAAGGCTTTGGCATAGTCAATAAAGCAGAAATAGATGTCTTTCTGGAACTCTCTTGCTCTTTCAATGATCCAGCAGATATTGGCAATTTGATCTCTGGTTCCTCTGCCTTTTCTAAAACCAGCTTGAACATCTGGAAGTTCGTGGTTCATGTATTGCTGAAGCCTGGCTTTGAGAATTATGAGAGTAGAGTTAAGTGATTATCTAAATTTTATATATAATGATAGGATTTTGTTTTAGCACTTTGAAACATAAAAATATCTTTTCCAAAGAAACATAAACACTAGTTTGAAGAGATATATACACTCCTCTGTTCAATTCAGCTTTATTCACAAAAGCAAAAAAATGGAAGCAACTTAGGGCTTATCAATAGATTGATGGCTGAAGAAGATATGTGTATACACACAGACAGACAGACAGACACACACACACACAGACGCATCAAATTGCCAACATCCTTTGGATCATAGAAAAAGAAAGATAATTTCATAAAAATATCTACTTCTGCCTCATTGACTATGCTAAACTCTTTGACTTTGTGGATCACAACAAATTAGAAAATTCTTAGAGAGACAGGAATACCAGACCATGTACCTGTCTCCTGGGAAACCTGTATGCTGGTCAAGAAGCAACAGTTAGAACTGGAAATGGAACAACAGATGTTCAAAATTGGGGAAAGAGTACATCAAAGTTGTATATTGTCATACTGTTTATTTAATGTACATGCAGAGTACCTCATGGTAAATGCTTGGCTGAATGAATCACAAGTTGGAATCAAGATTGCTGAGAGAATTATCAATAATCTCAGATACGCAAATGATACTACTCTAATGGCAGAAAACAAAGAACTCAATAGCTTCTTGATGAAGGTGAAAGAGGAGAGTGAAAAAGTTCATTTAAAACTCAACATTAAAAAAAAAACCAAAACACTAAGTTCATGGTATCCAGTCTTGTGTTGTTGATCGGGCTCACAGAGCCAGTCATCTTGCTCTTCAGACTGTCTTCCCTGTTCGCTGAACCAGGGTAGGCAAGATGCGAGCTAAGAGGCTGGAAGAAGATGCAGGGAGCCATAGGAACTACAGACATATTTATTCTCTCCTGGCTGGAATGGTAGCCATAACACAGCCTCTCTCCTGGCTGACACAGCAGCCATATTAGCAGCCACAACATAACCAAAATGTAGCCATAACGGAGCCATAACATAACGTCACATAACATAACCATGATACTGCTCCAATGTAACCCCAGTGTAGCAGGAGCCAGGGCTTTCATGAAGCTCATACAGGTGTACTGCACAAAGCCCGTGACCAAGCAAATACCTCATGATGCGCATGCACAGTGCTATAAGTGATCTCAGCTGTTACATAATCATAATTTATAAAACATGGGGCAAGAGTGACAGCCTGTGGGGTTAGAGAGCCTGACTGCACCATCTTGGCTAATTTGTTCTTTCCCTACAGGTCCCATTCAGTTCAGTTCAGTTCAGTTCAGTGGCTCAGTCGTGTCTGACTCTTTGCGACCCCATGAATAGCAGCATGCCAGGCCTCCCTGTCCATCACCAACTCCCGGAGTTCACTCAGATTCACGTCCATCAAGTCAGTGATGCCATCCAGCCATCTCATCCTCTGTCGTCCCCTTCTCCTCCTGTCCCCAATCCCTCCCAGCATCAAAGTCTTTTCCAATGAGTCAACTCTTCGCATGAAGTGGCCAAAGTACTGGAGTCTCAGCTTTAGCATCATTCCTTCCAAAGAAATCCCAGGGCTGATCTCCTTCAGGTCCCATTACTTCATGTCAAATAGATGGGGAAAAAATGGAAACAGTAACAAACTTTATTTTCTTGGGCTCAAAAATCACTCTGAACAGTAACTGCAGCCATGAAATTAAAAGATGCTTGCTCCTTGGAAGAAAAGATACAACGAACCTACACAGCATGTTAAAAAGCAGAGTTAAAAACCAACAAAGGTACATATAATCAAAGCCATGGTTTTTCTAGGAGTCATGTGAGAGTTGGATCCTACAGAAGGCTTAGCACCAAACTGATGCTTTTGATCTGTGTTGCTGGAGGAGACTCTTGAGAGTCCCTTGGACAGCAAGAAGGTCAAACTAGTC
This sequence comes from Budorcas taxicolor, assembly GCF_023091745.1. Classification (NCBI taxonomy): domain Eukaryota; kingdom Metazoa; phylum Chordata; class Mammalia; order Artiodactyla; family Bovidae; genus Budorcas; species Budorcas taxicolor. The sequence goes on from NC_068931.1 coordinate 27,495,333, forward strand.
AATTTTAAAGGAAATCGACCCTGAATATTCATTGGAAAGACTGATGCTGAAACAGAAGCTCCAATACTTTGGCTACCTGATGCGAAGAGCTTGACTCACTGGAAAAGACCCTGATTCTGGGAAAGACTGAGACAAGAGAAGGGGACAGCAGGGAATGAAATGGTTGGATGGCACCACTGACTAAATGAACGTACGTCTGAGCAAACTCTGAGAGGTAGTGACAAACAGTGAAGCCTGTTGTGCTGCAGTTCATGGGGCTTCAAAGAATCAGACATGACTGAGTGACTGAGCAATGTGTGATGATGGATGCTCCCTAAACTTACTGTGATAATAATTTCACAGTGTATGTCAAATCATTATATAATACACCTTAAACCTACATAATGTTACATGTCAATTATGTCTCAATAAAACTGAAGAAACAACAAGAAAAATAAAAATTCACTTCAGATTGTCTAATATATTCAATTATTTTAGATGGCCTAAATTTAGCTAATATTATCTATACAGTGTCTAAAGATTTTTAAAAACTATTTTCTTGTTATATATGAGTTCTTCCTTTGGAAGTAATACTACAAATTTTATTTTATTTACTTTCTACTTAAATTAAATCATGTTTTAAAGTATAGTTATAAGTCCTTTCAGCTTCTCAGGTGGTGCAAGGGTAAAAAACCCACCTGCCAATGCAGGAGATGGAAGAGACACAGGTTCAATCTCTGGGTAGGGAGAATCCCCTGAAGGAGAGCATGGTAACCCACTCCAGTATTCTTGCTTGGGAAATCCCATGAACAGAGGAGCCTAGCAGGCTACAGTTCATGGGGCTTTTTTAGCTCTTATTGTCATCTCCATGCTCTTTTTAAAGCTTTGCATTTTCCCCTGCCACATTGTATAGCCTTTAGAACTGCCCTGTAGTATTTCTTTGTTTATCTTTAAAATAGCTAATAGTTAACTTTTGCTTCCCATATTAGGGTGTAAGTCTCAGATGGTAAAAAACTTTCCTGCAATGCAAGATACCCAGGTTTGATCCCTGGGTCAGGAAGATCCCCTGGAGAAGAAAATGGTGACGTACTCCAGAATTCTTGCTTGGAGATTTCCATGGATAGAGGAGCCTGGCAGGCTATAGTCCACTGGGTCACAAAGAATTAAACATGACTGAGCGACTAACACACAAAGACATCTTTTAAGAAAAAGGTCTTCATTGTGGCATATTTAAACACGATTTTAAAATGGACTGTGTTAAAGAACTCTTGGTTCCCACTTCTAGCCTACCAGTCAATGGAAGGGTAGAAAGTCAATTTTAATGACAATTCTGAATTAAATTTTCTTTTTGCTATTAGCCCTCTCATACTTTTATTAAATAAAAACATCTCTAAATAGTCCATTTCTCTGAAAAACATTTTATAAACAAAAGTCATAAAATGCACTTGTGAGAGTCATGGGGAAAATAGAAAAAAACACCTGAAATATGCACGCTTTTCTAGAAAAGAGTGGACAATTAAAGTGAAATGACTAGGGAGAACAGATGTCTGACATAATAAAAGTCTGAATTTAAGTCTCCATAAAACTCTATCAATTATTTTGAAATATATATGGTAGTCTAAGACTAATTAAATAAATTCTGATTGGTTATATTGCAAATATAAAGATTATTTAATATTTGCATAGGTAAAGTTCCAAGATTGAAAAAAGTAAGCATGTCTTTAATCTTTATTTTATAATATTAATACACAGCACACTTTGAAAGTTGATGTTGGTAAAGCAAATAACAATTCATCTATGAATTAATTGAAGCAGAATAAATAACAGGAGAGTCTAATATACATATATTCAGACACTGAGATATTTGAGGCCATTTTATTTTTTAAAATAATTCAAAGGCAAAGATATATTTAGGGATAATGCACCCTTTTACCTGCCTTCTGCTATGAAGAGCAAAAAATCTTTTTCAAATAGATGGAAGTAAAACAGAAACATTATTGCATATAGCAGGATGTTCCAATGACGGACAAGTATCTGACATGGTAAATCTGGGCCCTGTTTCTCAGTAATTCTCTATTTCACCATGTTTTATCATGCTAGCACTGCCTCAGATTTACTCTTTTCATATTTGAAAGATGGCTATTATCATAATCCAGGACAACTGGCTCTTTTTCACATCTAGTGTGAAAGGAAGGAGACTTTTCTAATAGCCATAAGATGAAAGGTTTTTTTTTTTTTTTTTTCGTTTGCATCAAACCAATATAAGACCTCTACCAACCTTTACTTAGTAACATTTATCTTGGGAATACCCTATTCTATATCCTCATTCAACTTGGCCTCTTTCTACATTAATTATAAACAAGTGTATAGACTGATCAGGAACTGCCTCTGGACTGGAGGATGACTTCAGCATGCTGTGATATACAGTGTGTTTATACCATTGTTGTTCAGTGGCTAAGTCGTGTCTGACTCCTTGCAACCCCATGGACTGAAGCACACCAGGTTTCCCTGTTCTTCATCTCCCTGAGTTTAATCAAATTCATGTCCGTTGAGTCAATGATACTATCTAACTATCCCATCCTCTGCTGCCCCCTCCTCTTTTGCCTTCAATCTTTCCCAGCATCAGGGTTTTTTCCATGAGTTGACTCTTCACATCAGGTGGCTAAAGTACTGGAGCTTCAGCTTCAGCATCATTCTTTCCAGTGAATATTCAGGGTTGATTTGTTTGATCTCCTTGCTGTCCAAGGGACTCTCAAGAGTCTTCTCTAGAACCAAAATTTGAAAGAATCATTTCCTCGGCACTCAACTTTTTTTATGCTCCAACTCTCATATCCATACATGACTATTAAAAAAACATAGATTTGACTATATTTGTTGGCACATTTTTGGCAAAGTGATGTCTCTGCTTTTTAATATGCTGTCTAGGTTTGTCATAGCTGTTCTTCCAAGGAGCAAGCATAATTTAATTGCCTGGCTGCTGTCACCAACCACAGTGATTTTGGAGACAAAGAAAATAAAATCTGTCACTGCTTATACGTTTTCCCCTTCCATTTGCCATAAAGTGATGAGACCTGATGTCATGATCATAGATTTTTTTAACATTGAATTTTAATTCAGCTTTTTCACTCTTATTTAATCCTCATCAAGTGGCTCTTTATTTCCTCTTCACTTTCTGTCCTTAGAGTGTTATCATCTGCATGTCTGAGATTATTGATATTTCTCCCAGCAATTTTGATTCCAGCTTGTGAGTCATCCAGCACAGCATTTCACATGATGTACTCTGGATATAGGCTAAATAAGCACGGTGACAATATACAGCCTTGAAATACTCCTTTCCCAATTTTGAATCAGTCTTCTGTGTCCATTTCTAACCATACAGGCTTCTCAGGAGGTAGGTAAAGTGGTCTGGTATTCTCATCTCTTTAAGAATTTTCCAGTTTGTTGTGATCCACAGAGTCAAAGGCTTTAGCGTATTCAATGAAGCAGAAATTGATGTCTTTCTGGAATTCCCTTGATTTCTCTAAGAGAGGTCAGTTGATGATATCAAGATTCTTTTGAGAAGGAGAAGAAACTAACTGTCAATTTAGCAAGTGATAGCATCTTCTTCAAAAATAATTTTAGTTCTTTGTAGTAAAGAAAACACTGATTAAAGCAAGTTGGGTGGAAATAAAGAAATTTCATAAGTTTCTGACATTTACAAATAATTGCAATATATTGTCAGGGATATTTAACTTTTTACTATTTGCTCAATGAATATATTTTTTTACCACTTAACATGTGTTGGGAGCTCATAGATAATAGCCATCAAAGATAACATCTTAGCACAGATCAGAGGGGCAATAGAAAACGTACACAGCAGAATATGGTATTTATGATATTAGAGACCCAAATCTTCTGTAAAATCACCACAGTGAGTGTACTCCAGTATCTTGGTTGGCCAACTCCGTTCTAGCTGCCCATCTTCAGTGATGTGTTTAATCATCCCAGTTGAATTCCCCACCTGGACAACACCGCCAATTTACCTTACTTCCTCACAGCCTGGCCTGATGGCCCAGGCTTAGGGATGTACCTCAGGACATTTATTCAAGAAAATTGGTTTTAAAACTAAGCCTCTGTGTTGAAACTAAGTTTCAACATTTTTTTAAAAGTGGCAAATAGATGGAGAAACAGTGGAAACAGTGACTGACATTTTTGGGAGGCTCCAAAATCACTCCAGATGGTGAAATTAAAAGACACTTACTCTTTGGAAGGAAGGTTATGACCAAACTAAACAGCATATTAGTAAGCAGAGACATGACATTACTTTACAACAAAGGTCCATCTGGTAAAGGCTATGGTTTTTCCAGTGGTCATGTATGGATGTGAGAGTAGGACTATAAAGAAAGCTGAGCGCAGAAGAATTGATGATTTTGAACTGTGGTGTTGGAAAACACTCTTGAGAGTCGCTTGAACTGCAAGAAGATCCAACCAGTCCATCATAAAGGAGATCAGTCCTGGGTGTTCATTGGAAGGAGTGATGTTGAAGCTGAAACTCCAATAATTTGGCCACCTGATGCGAAGAGCTGACTCATTGGAAAAGACCCTGATGCTAGGAAGGATTGGGGGCAGGAGGAGAAGGGGGCGACAGAGGATGAGATGGCTGGATGGCTTCACCGAATCAATGGACATGGGCTTGTGTGGACTCTGGAAGTTGGTGATGGACAGGGAGGCCTGGCGTGCTGTGATTCATGGGGTCGCAAAGAGTCAGACACGACTGAGCGACTGAACAGAAGGGAATTGAAGCATAAGGACCAGAAAAGGAAAATAAGGGTCTGTGCAATTAGATAGGAAAAAAAAAAAAGATCTGCAAAGACAAGCCACAATACAAGACACTTAATTTTGATGTCATTTGTTTCTCTAACTGTAATGTTTCCTGAACTTCAACCTCATTACTGTCCTTCCATTCCTCAAGCCACATAAATATTATTTTACTAAATTAACATTTTATTTAAACTATCATGAGTCCTGATTCTCTGATTCCTGATGGATTGATTCCCAAGTAATATAGGCCAGATGTGCAAATAACTATTATTATATTTGTGATGCACTTTGGGGCTTTCCCATGATGGAATATTAGGTGTGAAAGTTAATTTAAGCTACACTTAAGAAGCAATCAGGGCCCTATTCAGATAATCCCAATCCAGCAATATGCATCTATGAATTAATCACAAAGCCCCACACTCAGGGAAGGCTATACTCAGGGAAGTACAGACAGTTTCTGACTTGTGATGCTTCGACTTACAATTTTTCCAGTTTACAGTGGTACATTATGCATTCAATAGAAATTACATTTTAAATTTTGACCATTTCTATCACTAGTGACAGGCCCTATGATGTTTTCTGGTGATGCTAGGCAATGCAGCTCCAGTTATCCCCATGATCAGGAGGGTAAGCAACTGATACAATCACTCTGTGCGTGTGTGTGTGCTGTTGCTTCAGTTGTGTCTGACTCTTTGTGACCCTGCGGTCTGTAGGCCGCCAGGCTCCTCTGTCCATGAGGATTCTCCAGACAAGAAATCTGGAGTGGGTTGCCATGCCCTCTCCAGGGTGTCTTGCTAATCCAAGAATCAAAACTGCAGGCAGATTCTTTACCGCTGAGGCATCCGGGAAGGCCAATAACTGTACCTAGGCAAATATTCTGTTTTTTGCTTACAGTATCGTGTTCAACAAATTACTTGAGATATTCAATAATTCATTATAAAAAAGGCATTCTGTTTGATAATTTTCTCCACCTGTTGACAAATGTAAATGTTCTGAGCATGTCTAATGTTGGCTAGGCTAAAGTGGGGTATTTGGTAGGTTAATGGAATAAGCAGGGCAAAGGCTAATAGAGTTTTGCCAAGAGAACGCACTGGTCAGAGCAAACACCCTCTTCCACCAACACAAGAGAAGACTCTACACATGGACATTACCAGATGGTCAACACTGAAATCAGATTGATTATATTCTTCGCAGCCAAAGACGGAGAAGCTCTATACAGTCAGCAAAAACAAGACCAGGCGCTGACTGTGGCTCAGATCATGAACTCCTTATTGCCAAATTCAGACTTAAATTGAAGAAAGTGAGGAAAACCACTAGACCATTTAGGTATGCCTAAATCAAATCCCTTATGAATATACAGTGGACGTGAGAAATAGACTAAAGGGACTAGATCTGATAGACAGAGTGCCTGACGAACTATGGACTGAGGCTCGTGACACTGTACAGGAGATAGGGATCAAGACCATCCCCATGGAAAAGAAATGCAAAAAAGCAAAATGGCTTTCTGGGGAGGCCTTACAAATAGCTGTGGAAAGAAGAGAAGTGAAAAGCAAAGGAGAAAAGGAAAATATAAGCTTCTGAATGCAGAGTTCCAAAGAATAGAAGGAGAGAAAAGAAAGCCTTCCTCAGCGATCAATGGAAAGAAATAGAGGCAAACAACAGAATGGGAAAGACTAGAGATCTCTTCAAGAAAATTAGAGATACCAAGGGAACATTTCATGCAAAGATGGGCTCGATAAAGGACAGAAATGGTATGGACCTAACAGAAGCAGAAGATATTAAGAAGAGGTGGCAAGAATACACAAAAGAACTGTACAAAAAAGAGCTTCACGACTCAGATAATCATGATAGTGTGATCACTCATCTAGAGCCAGACATCTTGGAATGTGAAGTCAAGTGGGCCTTAGAAAGCATCACTATGAACAAAGCTAGTGGAGGTGATGGAATTCCAGTTGAGCTGTTTCAAATCCTGAAAGATGATGCTGTGAAAGTGCTGCACTCAATATGCCAGCAAATTTGGAAAACTCAGCAGTGGCCACAGGACTGGAAAAGGTCAGTTTTCATTCCAATCCCAAAGAAAGGCAATGCCAAAGAATGCTCAAACTACCGCACAATTGCACTCATCTCACACGCTAGTAAAGTAATGCTCAAAATTCTCCAAGCCAGGCTTCAGCAATACGTGAACCGTGAACTTCCAGATGTTTGAGCTGCTTTTAGAAAAGGCAGAGGAACCAGAGATCAAATTGACAAAATCCGCTGGATCATCGAAAAAGGAAGAGTTCCAGAAAAACATCTATTTCTGCTTTATTGACTATGTCAAAGCCTTTGACTGTGTGGATCACAATAAACTGTGAAAAATTCTGAAAGAGATGGGAATATCAGACCACCTGACCTGCCTCTTGAGAAACCTATATGCAGGTCAGGAAGCAATAGTTAGAACTGGACATGGAACAACAGACTGGTTCCAAATAGGAAAAGGAGTACATGAAGGCTGTATTTTGTCACCCTGCTTATTTAACTTCTATGCAGAGTACATCATGAGAAATGCTGGGCTGGAAGAATCACAAGCTGGTATCAAGATTGCAGGGAGAAATATCAATAAGCTCAGATAAGCAGATGACAGCAACTTTATGGCAGAAACTGAAGAGGAACTCAGAAGCCTCTTGGTGAATGTGAAAGAGGAGAGTGGAAAAAGTTGTCTTAAAGCTCAACATTCAGAAAATGAAGATCATGGCATATGGTCCCATCAGTTCATGGCAGATAGATGGGGAAACAATGGAAACTGTGGCTGACTTTTTTGGGGCTCCCAAATCACTGCAGATGGTGATTGCCACCATGAAATTAAAAGATGCTTACTCCTTGGAAGGAAAGTTATGACCAACCTAGATAGCATATTCAAAAGCAGAGATATTACTTTGCTGACAAAGTCCATTTAGTCAAGACTATGGTTTTTCCAGTGGTCATGTATGGATGTGAGAGTTGGACTATGAAGAAAGCTGAGTGCTGGAAAATTGATGTTTTTGAACTGTGGTGCTGGAGAAGACTCTTGAGAGTCCCTTAGACTGCAAAGCGATCCAACCAGTCCATCCTAAAGGAGATCAGTCCTGGGTGTTCATTGGAAGGAGTGATGTTGAAGCTGAAACTCCAATACTTTGGCCACCTGATGCCAAGAGCTGACTCATTGGAAAAGACCCTGATGCTAGGAAGGATTGGGGGCAGGAGAAGAAGGGGGCAACAGAGGATGAGATGGCTGGATGGCTTCACCAACTCGAAGGACGTAAGTCAGGGTGAACTCCAGAGTTGGTGATGGACAGGGAGGCCTGGTGTGCTGTGATTCATGGGATCGCAAAGAGTTGAACACGACTGAGCAACTGAACTGAACTGAACTGAAGTGCATTAAATGTATTTTTTACTTACAGTATTTTCATGTTGTTTTCCCATTCTAAGTGTGGAAAGAGCTGTAATTACTATAAGTCCTTCAGCTATACATGCCATATAAGTTTCCTAAAATCCAGAGAAGATAAGAGTGAATTTCAAAGGCCATCTGGCTCTAATATTTTGGATTAAAAAGACGTGGACCTGTATTTAAAGGCAGACTGCATTTTTATAAGTTCACATTGCTTCTTAAGGTAGTTATTAACATAATAACATAAATATAACATAATAACATAAACAGAATATTTATAGCTCCCTATCTTATCCATACAGTAGTATTTCACTTACTGCCTCTCTCAAGAGTGAATAGGTAAATTGACTAGTTCAGGCTAAGGTGTTGTAGGTAAAAGTGACATGCTTACTTCTGGGCCTAGCATTTACGCCCGCCATGCCCCCCTACCCACCAACTTTGGTTTGGGCACAAACAACACTGGAAATAGAGGTGGCCCCAACAACACGTGTCCCCTAGGAATCTCCCTGGTGGCCTAGTCTTTAAGACTCTATGCCTCCAATGCAGGGATGTATGTTTGATCCCTAGTGTGGGAACTAAGAACCCACATGCCAAGTGGTGCAGCCAAAATCAAAACAAAGAGAAACAAAAAACATGTGTTCCCGAGATAATGTGCTGAGCTGAGGGCTAATTGAGTAGAATTAAGTAACTGAATCATTCATTTGACTATGAATACTTTCAATAACCCAAAGCAGCCAAATTTTATCCCATTTTCCCATAATTTTAAAGGACAGGCAGTACTTTCATGTCTAGATGACAGCTTGCCACACATATACACATGCTAGTTTACATCTGCATAATGCTTTAAAGTCACATTACTGAAAACATTCAGCCAAACATCACTGTGTGTGTTTTGAGAAAGTGTCCTCTCTGACTGATGTGTACAACTGACTTTTGTTTAAGGGTATTTAACATTTGAGGAGCTATCCATCAATGAAAGAAATAACACAATGAAAAGATCGGTCCTCCGAGCCTCATGTAGCAAGGGGAAAAATATAACCCACTGGGAAAATTCAGTGAATCAGAATAAACTCAATGAAGTTCATCTTCTTCTGGGATTTTTAGCCAATATTTTAAGCCATCTTGGATGGAAAGGAAAGACTGAAATTCACACTATTATGTAGTTGTCATTTGTTAAATACTATCTGCAGAAAGGCAATAAATGTTCCCTTCTCAAGAGGATTTGATATAGTATTAACTATAAGGAAAATATAATTATTTTCATTACATTTTCAGGCAGAATATGCTGACTTTTCAGATGTAGTCTAGACATAATTTCAAAATTATAGTAAATATTTGTTTTCATTACTCATTTGTTAAAATGCACATAAGATTACCTTTACTCATTTAAAAAATCTTACAAATATTTCCCCCTATTTCTTATGTTCTTTGAAGTTAAAACCATCTTACTATGACCTTTTTAGTATTCTGTAATTTGATTCGCTTGCCATGGCCAACTTTCCCTGTTTACCACCCCAGGACCTTATGATTAGAACAGACAACCAGTCAAGATGTAGAATATTGAAAAGGTCAAAATAGTTGTATTTACTATACAGCTTTTCCAGGGCAAGAAGAAATATTTACATCTTGAAATAAGCTTCAAATGACAAAATGTCAAAAGAATAAAAGTGGGCAAGATTATATTCAGCTTATGATGACAAACATAAAAAGCAAAGAGACCCAAGGTGTTACAACTAATAGTAATCCATGTGTTTATTATTTTGATTGTTAAAAAAGGCCTCTTATCAATATGCCAAAAGTAACTTTGTAATTTGAGAAGAAGAAGACCAAAAAAATGGCTTAATTTCCTAATTTTCTAACTGACAATTCACAGGATTATACATGATTGCAGTGTTTAGTAGTATTAAAATGAGTGTTCTCTACTTCAACAGAAAAAAATCAATAAATAAGATAGAACTGGGCAGTCCATTAATGCATCTATTTTAGAGTGGGAAAATCATTATACAGTTAATACACATATAACTAGTCAAGTTTTATGAGAAGGATTTACAGATTTTGCATTTTTGCTCAAGTGATATGAGCATGCTTTCTACGAACATCATTAAAAATATATTTAATTTGCATGAGTGCATTTTATATGCTTTCAAACCATAGAAGCTCAGCACAGGCTATTACAATCTAGCATTTATGGAGGAAGTGCATTCATCCTCTTACTCAGTAAGTATATTTTTAGTGGTTAATATGTCCTCATCATTATTTGACTGTTTTGCAAAGAAGTGGTAGCAATTAATATGACTTTAGTCATGTTAAGCCATAAGACAAGTTAAAAAAGGTAAAATAGAAGCATACACTGATAAAAATATCCATATATAAATACATATATATATACACCAATTTGGAATTATATATTATTAACATATATTTATTTATATTTATATACTGCATATAACATGTAATATATATATCTATAAATATATCACCAGAAAACCAGTTTGATTTTTAAAGGCAATGGATTTGTAATTAGAACTTGAGAAAGAAGAAATAGCATTAACAAAGGTCTAGTAAGAATAAATGAGGAGTTTCAAATTCAAATGTTCAAAACAGGAATTGAGAACAGTGGAAATATCTTCAGAAGATATATTGGATTTGAACATAGATGGTTTACAGCATTCAGTTCAGTTTATTTGCTCAGTTGTGTCCAGCTCCTTGTGACCCCATGAACCACAGCACGCCAGACCTCCCTGTCCATCACAAACTCCCGGACTCCACCCAAACCCATGTCCATTGTGTTGGTGATGCCATTCAACCATCTCAACCTCTATCGTCACCTTCTCGTCCTGCCCTCAATCTTTCCCAGCATCAGGGTCTTTTCAAATGAGTCAGCTCTTCACATCAGGTGGCCAAGGTATTGGAGTTTCAGCTTCAACATCAGTCCCTCCAATGAACACCCAGGACTGATCTCCTTTGGTATGGACTGGTTGGACCTCAGTCCAAGGGACTCTCAAGAGTCTTCTCCAACACCACAGTTCAAAAGCATCAATTCTTTGGCTCTCAGCTTTCTTCATATTCCAACTCTCACATCCATACATGACCACTGGAAAAACCGTAACCTTGACTATGATCGAGATGAACCTTTGTTGGCAAAGAAATGTCTCTGCTTTTGAATACACTGTCTAGATTGGTCATAACTTTCCTTTCAAGGAGCAAGTGTCTTTTAATTTCATGGCTGCAATCACCAACCGTAGTGACTTTGGAGCCCAGAAAAATAAAGTTAGCCACAGTTTCCACTGTTTCCCCATCTATTTGTCATGAAGTGATGGGACCAGATGCCATGATCTTCATTTTCTGAATGTTGAGCTTTAAGCCAACTTTTTCACTCTCCTCTTTTACTTTCATCAAGAGGCTCTTTAGTTCTTCTGCCATAAGGGTGGTGTCATCTGCATATCTGAGCTGATTGATATTTCTCCTGGCAATCTTGATTCCAGCTTGTGCTTCCTCCAGCCCAGCATTTCTCATGATGTACTCTGCATAGAAGTTAAATAAGCAGGGTGCCAATATACAGCCTTGACGTACTCCTTTTCTTATTTGGAACCAGTCTGTTGTTCCATGTCCTGTTCTAACTGTTGCTTCCTGACCTGCATATAGCTTTCTCAAGAGGCAGATCAGGTGGTCTGGTATTCCCATCTCTTTCAGAATTTTCCACAGTTTATTGTGATCCACACAGTCAAACGCTTTGGCATAGTCAGTAAAGCAGAAATAGATGTTTTTCTGGAACTCTCTTGCTTTTTCAGTAATCCAGCAGAGGTTCTCAATTTGATCTCTGGTTCCTCTCCCTTTTCTAAAACCAGCTTGATCATATGGAAGATCACAGTTCACGTATTGCTGAAGCCTGATCGCAGAATTTTAAGCATTACTTAAAGTAGCATGTGAGATGAGTCCAATTGTGCGGTAGTTTGACCATTCTTTGGCATTAACTTTCTTTGGGGTTGGAATGAAAACTGACCATTTCCAGTCCTGTGGCCACTGCTGAGTTTTCCAAATTTGCTGGCTTATTGAGTGCAGCACTTTCACAGCATCATCTTTTATGATTTGAAATACCTCAACTGGAATTCCATTGCCTCCACTAGCTTTGTTCATAGTGATGCTTCCTAAGGCCCACTTGACTTCACATTCCAAGATGTTGGCTCTAGGTGAATGGGAATGATCACACCTTTGTGATTATCTGGGTCATGAAGATATTTTCTGTACAGTTCTTCAGTGTATTTTAGCCACCTCTTACTATCTTGTGCTTCTTTTAGGTCCATACCATTTCTGTCCTTTATCGAGCCCATCTTTGCATGAAATGTTCCCTTGGTATCTCTAATTTTCTTGAAGAGCTCTCTAGTCTTTCCCGTTATATTGTTTTCATCTATTTTCTTTGCACTGATTGCTGAGGAAGGCTTTCTTATCTCCCCTTGCTATAAATTTGGATTTAAAAGAAATAAAGAAGAGGTATTGGGGATTATTATTAAAAAGAAAATCCTATAGATAATCATCAGCTACTGGAACAAGCCAGGGTATTTTATCACTTGAAACACAAAGACAGGGTGAAATGTAAGTCATACTGTCATGGTTCCATCATCAATGGGCAAAATTAAATGCAAACAAGATTCTAAGTTCTATTACTTGAAAAATAGAAACACAACTATGGGCTTCCTTGGTAGCTCAGAAGGTAAAGAATCTGTCTTGCAATGCAGGAGACCCATTTTGATCCCTAGATGGGGAAGATCCCTTGGAGAAAGTCATGGTAACCCATTCCAGTATTCTTGTCTGGAGAATCCCATGGACAGGAAACCCTGGCTGCCTATAGTTCACACGGTCGCAAAGAGTCGAACATGACAGAAGCAACTTAGCACACAAGCACACACCAACACATAGTTTATAGAAGAGGAAGTACAATCACTTAACAGGCATATGGTATGTTTAAACTATTGAGAGAAAAATAATTGCATATTAAAACAAAATACATATAGAATAAGAACCCAGGTATGATGATGTCTACCAGAAGTGATAATGAAAAATAGAAACTGAGACAGACATCACCATAATTGCCAAGGAATAATGTACAAAATTGCCTAGATGCCACAAATTATTCTCTCGGTTCAAAATCTATTTACCTCCAATGCATTTCAAGTTCCTTGATATTTACTCCTAACTTGTAGCCTTATAATAAATGCTTCATAAATCGAGAACATTCTAAATTGTTCTAATGTTTACAAACAAAAAGACCTACAAAATGATCCATACATATGAAAAAATTATTAACTGCATTAATGATAACAAAGCATAGCAATCATTCCTCACCATTGATCGCCTACTCTTTACTGGGAACATATTCTGCAAAGGCCTGCTTTTGGGGTTAATAGCAGGAAAGCACCAACATTTTTCTTTTGTGAAGATTAAGGAAATTAACAGGTAGTCAGGAAGGAAGATCCCCGGTGAAGGGCATGGCAACCCACTCCAGTATTCTTGCCTGGAGTATTGCATGGACAGAGGAGCCTGGTGGGCTACAGTCCATAGGATGGCAAAGAGTTGGACACAACTGAAGCAACTTAGCCCACATTCAGTAAAAATACTGCCCCTGGGGCAACAGTTGTCCACCCCTCTCCCTCTGGATTCAGGCTGACATTAGGGTTTTAAGAAAGCCTGTAACCAATACTGCTTTTTCTCCAGGTGCTGAGCCAATGTCTTCACTTGAGGAAATGCTTAGTACAGTTACACTCCCACCCACCTCCCACCACACACACACATACACACACACACACACACACACACACACACACACCAGAAAGCAAAGACAAAACTATCCCTTGAGTGCATGAGGTTTTTTTTTCCTGAAAGAATCAATCCTTACACTATTCCTTGAACTTCATATAGAATAAAATAAACACTTTAGCTGTTTCTTTATACTGTTGCCAGAGTTACCAATGCCTAGAGAGGAATACAATGTCCCAAAGTGAAAATAAAAAAGTTTCTGAGGAGTAAAAGATAATTCTTCAAAAGAGAATGAAGACATTAAGTGCAGATGTTTCTACATGTATTTATTTTATAATGAGAAAAATAATTTTTATTTCACATTTTTTTCACAAAGACAAAAATGGAAATATATTGCGAAAGCATGGGAGATCTCAAGAAATAGAGATGCATGCATGCTATGTTCATGGAAAGGAGAATTTAACAGTGTAAACAGTAAAATTCTCTCCAAGTTTAAAGCGATTTTAAAGTGATCTGAACTGGGAGGTCCCTGGTGGTCCGGTGGCTAAGACTCAATGCTCCCAATACCCTAGTCAGGAAACTAGATCCTACACGCCACAGCTAAGAGTTCATATGCTAAAAATTAAAATCCAGTCTGCAGAAATTAAAGAGCACACATGCTGCAACAGAAATTGAAGATCCTGCATGACACAACTAAGATCTGGTGCAGCCAAATAAGTAAATATGAAAAATAAAGTGTATCTGAGCTTAGAGAGGACCGAGAACAGGAAAAAGCCATCTGAAGAACAATAAGGAGTGGGGATTCTGTCTATAAGATATTAGGGTCCATGAAACTAATAATGGGTTTTCTAAAATGGTATAGATTTAACGATCAATAGAATAGTGAGCCCAGAAACAGATACTTGTATAGAAGAAATGGTGATCCATAATAGAACTAGCAAGCTAGACCAGAGAGGCAGGTTTACAATAAGTGGCGGTAAAATATAATTATCTATGTGAAAAAGTTGAACAGGTCATTTACATCACATCATTCCAGGGAAACAAACAATTTCTAGGGAATTAAATGTTAAAAACTTCAAATTTTAAATTAAATATAATGATGACTTCCTGACAGCATATGTTTTTGAATGACAGAGCAACATTGCTAACTCTAAAAACCCATAAATTTGTTTACAAAAAAAAGCAATCAAAGACACCTTTAAGTAAAGTAAGATTTTTGACATGGGATATAATTGAAGTTGAACATTAAATGTATGAATTTAATAATAAGTTAAGTTCAGTTCAGTTCAGTCGCTCAGTCGTGTCCGACTCTTTGCGACCCCATGAATCGCAGCATGCCAGGCCTCCCTGTCCATCACCAACTCCCGGAGTTCACTCAGACTCACATCCATCGAGTCAGTGATGCCATCCAACCATCTCATCCTCGGTCGTCCCCTTCTCCTCCTGCCCTCAATCCCTCCCAGCGTCAGAGTCTTTTCCAATGAGTCAACTCTTCTCATGAGGTGGCCAAAGTACTGGAGTTTCAGCTTTAGACTGAAAAGACAGTAAACTTGAATATAAGTCAAATAGAATATGGATATTAGTATAAAGAGGCAGAAAGACTGTGAGTGGAGACAAAGTAATGTTTGAAGAGAAAATACCCAAAACTAAGAAAACATAAGAACCCAAACAGGATAAATTCAAAGATTATTCTCAAACACATCATAGTAAAATTAATACTTAAAACTAAACCAAACAGAAACATTTTGAGGCAAAAAATAAAGTTATTACTTGCAAAGGAAATAAAATTAGAAAGAAAATAGACTTCACAAAAAAATAAAAGAGGCCCAAATACAGTGAATTATCTTGATGTGCTAAAAGCAATTTGCAACCATGAACTTTGTAGCTGTCATAAATCTTTAAAGAATTAAAGTAAGGCATTTTCAGGGAGGGGAGGGAAAAAGACTTCAGAAACATTTACTGCATAAACCAACAACAATCCAACAGCAAGAATAACAGTAATATCATCTTGTAAGATTTAGAAGTATACAGAATAAAAATATACAACCAAAATACTTCAAGGAACTAACCGGAGACACAGTGATGTGTCTTATCTGAGGAGAAATAAGAATTCTAGTTTCAATTAGACTTTGATATTTAAGAAAGGATTCATGTTGTTATCTTTACTAATTTAATAAAGTTATACATGATTTTCTGTGTAACAAATTATCCCCAAACTTAAAACAACAAACATTATTTCATAAGATTTTGAGAGTTCAAAATCCAGAAGTGGCTCATCATTAGGTTACAATCAAGGTATTGGCTGGATAGCACCATCTAGAAGAAAACTTGGACCAAGTTTTTAAATTTCCAACGTGGCTCAGCCACAGGGTTGTGCCACAGACCAGCCGTCTTGTCACAGGTCTTGGATGCCACCAAGACATTGAAGTGATGTATCCCGATAAAGAAATCCAGTGGAAGGGGTAAGAAGGAAACGGCAAGACCTTTTGTACCTGAATTATAGATCCTAAAGCTACCACAAGCAGATCCACCTGAGCACAGTGGACTTGAAGAAGGTTTGAGTTAAAGAGCTAAAGAAAATTCTGGGTGACTAGCAGAGAAGGCAGTGGCACCCCACTCCATACTCTTGCCTGGAAAATCCCATGGATGGAGGAGCCTGGTGGGCTGCAGTCCATGGGGTCACTAAGAGTCGGGAATGACTGACCGACTTCCCTTTCACTTTTCACTTTCCTGCATTGGAGAAGGAAATGGCAACCCACTCCAGTGTTCTTGCCTGGAGAATCCCAGGGACGGGAGAGCCTGGTGGGCTGCCGTCTATGGGGTCGCACAGAGTTGGACACGACTGAAGCGACTTAGCAGCAGCAGCAGCAGGGGTGGGAAGATGTGCAGAGGGTGTGCAGAAGTGTGACTATATCCAGAAGATTAATAAACTGATGCCTGCTTCTGCTATATATCATCAATTCTACTACAGTCCATTTGCTAAAAGTGAGTCATTTAGTACCATCCACATTTAAGGGGTCTTCCCAGATAGCACTAGTAGTAAAGAACATGTCTGCCAGTTCAGGAGGCATAAGAGATGGTGGGTTGAATCCCTGGGTGGGGAGATCCCCTGGAGAAGGTTATGGCAACATACTCCAGTATTCTTGATTGGAGAATGCTATGGACAGAGGAGCCTGGTGGGCTACAGTTCCTGGGGTCGCAAAGAGTCAGACATGCCTGAAGCGACATAGAACACATGCACATTTAAGGGGAGGGGGACTGGATTTCACCTTTTGATGGAAAATAATATCAAATACCATGTTGACATAAACTTTGAAACCATTGCACCAACCTGTTGGAAACTGAGACAAGGTTATCTACTGTTCGGTTCAGTTCAGTTCAGTTCAGTCGCTCAGTCGTGTCCAACTCTTGGCGACCCCATGAATCTCAGCACACCAGGCCTCCCTGTCCATCACCAACTCCCGGAGTTCACTCAGACTCACGTCCATTGAGTCAGTGATGCCATCCAGCCATCTCATCCTCTGTCGTCCCCTTCTCCTCCTGCCCCCAATCCCTCCCAGCATCAGAGTCTTTTCCACAAACACAGCTAAAGCTTTTAAGAAGCAAAAGTGAAAGTGTTGTCTGACTCTGAAATGCCATGGCTTTGCACCAAGCTCCTCTGTCCATGGAATTCTCCAGGCAAGAATGCTGGAGTGGGTTGTCATTCCCTTCTCCAGGGGATCTTCCAAACCAGGGAATCCAACCCAGGTCTCCTGCATTGCAGGCAGATGCTCTACCATCTGAGCCACCAGGGTAGCCCCTATGCATTTAAGCATAAGAATGTCATTTGGTAAGCAGTGGAATGCTCTGAGATGGTTCAAAACTTCCTATAAGGTCAAACATACAGTTTGCTAGTTTCCAGCACACACTACCCTTCTGCTAAGCACATATAACCACCATCAAGATAATTGAAAATCACATCACCCTCTTCCCTCTCATATAACAGATTTACGGATTTTTTTTTTTTAACACAAGGACTGATTGGATACATTGTGATTAAAATAAGCTCCATATTAACATAGGTATGTACCATTCTAAACTCCCTGCAATTCACCCATTTGCTCTGTTTATTAAATAAAGAACATTTTCTAAAAAATTACATATTTTTGTATTAATAACAAAATGGTATTTTTACAGCCCTTACTGTTGCAGATATGTATATTTAGAGGAATATTTTTTGTATGTACTTTGAGTGCACTTTTTATGGACATTTTATATTAGACAAAAGAACAATGCAGCTATTTTGTTAAGATTGCATTTTAATAACTTGAGCTAAAGGATTTTCTATGTCTTGTGCACAGAATAGAATTGATTTATGAGGAAGGATGAAAAGGTGTTCATCTTTTATTCCCCAAATACTTCTGTCCTAACAAAAGTGTCAATTTAAATTGATTGGTTAGCTAGTGCAGCACACTTGCATACAACTCAAAAAATGGGATGTTCAGCCTAAAGCTTAGAAAGCTAATATTTTTATAACTTCAAATACATTTGCCCAAGGTTTAAATGAGTAGCTCTTTGTTGACTTGTATTTGTATTATATTGTTAGTTTAAATAGCTTTAACTTGATTACATCCTTAATTCAATTACTAATATCATTTTGTCTGAGCTTTTTTTTTATGAGCAATTTTTACTTACAGATTGATGTTTATTTCAGGTTGCAAAAGATGTAAGCATAATCAGATATTGTACACAGTTATTTTTACTACAGTGTTAAGCTTCATAAAAACAGGTAAACTCCAATTTTTTCAATATGAAAACTCAATATGTCAGTTTGATTTCAGTAAATATATAAATATTTTAGATACATATTAATTTTAGTTTTCTTAAGTGTAATATAGTCTAAAAATGTTTACATTTACATGAAAAATTTGTAATCGAGTGAAATAGCAAACATGCTGAAAACTCCTAAAATGCTTTCATTTTAGTAAAATAATGCTTATTTAAGTTCCATAGATTCAATCAACAGGCTAGCTGTGTACTCAGGATCGGTAGTTATTGCATCTCTGTAATGAGGAGCAGTGAAGGTGTCTGTTTCTATACCATAATTTTCTTAATGTATTAAATTACTCATGAAGTTAAATTCACTTTTTAATCGTGTTACTGACATAACACTGGTATTCCATATTTGAGGTGAATTTGTTTTAATTACTATAAAACTCTATAGTCAGCTTTTCGTGGATGTTTTACTTCCATAAATTTTACTTATTTCCATCCATTTTACTTATCAATGATATGTTGGTATCTAAATATTAGGTATTTAGATGGCTTACTTTCATTTACTTCATTCTATCACACTCAGTGATTTTTAGAGCCCAAGAAAATAAAGTCTGTCTTTGTTTCCCTTGTTTCCCCATCTATTTGCCATGAAATGATGGGACTGCATGCCATGATCCTAATCTTAGTTTTTTGAATGTTGAGGTTTTTTTTTAATTAAATTTTTATTGTTTACTTTATTTTACTTTACAATACTGTATTGGTTTTGCCATACATTGACATGAATCAACCACGGGTGTACATGCGATCCCAAACATGAACCCCACTCCCACCTCGCTCCCCATAACATCTCTCTGGGTCATCCCCGTGCACCAGCCCCAAGCATGCTGTATCCTGCATCAGACATAGACTGATGATTCGTTTCTTACATGATAATATACATGTTTCAATGCCATTCTCCCAAATCATCCCACCCTCTCCCTCTCCCACAGAGTCCAAAAGTCTGCTCTACACATCTGTGTCTCTTTTGCTGTCTTGCATACAGGGTCATCATTGCCATCTTTCTAAATTCCATATATATGTGTTAGTATACTGTATTGGTATTTTTCTTTCTGGCTTACTTCACTCTGTATAATCGGCTCCAGTTTCATCTACCTCATTAGAACTGATTCAAATGTATTCTTTTTAATGGCTGAGTAATACTCCATTGTGTATATGCACCACAGCTTTCTTATCCATTCATCTGCTGATGGACATCTAGGTTGTTTCCATGTCCTGGCTATTATAAACAGTGCTGCGATGAACATTGGGGTACATGTGTCTCTTTCGATTCTGGTTTCCTTGGTGTGTATGCCCAGCAGTGGGATTGCTGGGTCATAAGGCAGTTCTATTTGCAATTTTTTAAGGAATCTCCACACTGTTCTCCATAGTGGCTGTACTAGTTTGCATTCCCACCAACAGTGTGAGAGGGTTCCCTTTTCTCCACACCCTCTCCAGCATTTACTGCTTGCAGACTCTTGGATCGCAGCCATTCTGACTAGTGTGAAGTGGTACCTCATTGTGGTTTTGATTTGCATTTCTCTAACAATGAGTGACATTGGGCATCTTTTCATGTGTTTGTTAGCCATCCGTATGTCTTCTTTGGAGAAATATCTATTTAGTTCTTTGGCCCATTTTTTGATTGGGTCGTTTATTTTTCTGGAATTGAGCTGCAACAGTTGCTTGTATATTTTTGACATTAGTTGTTTATCAGGCTTCATTTGCTATTATTTTCTCCCATTCCGAAGGCTGTCTTTTCACCTTGCTTATATTTTCCTTTGTTGTGCAGAAGCTTTTAATTTTAATTAGATCCCATTTGTTTATTTTTGCTCTTATTTCCAGAATTCTGGGGGGTGGATCATAGAGGATCCCGCTGTGATTTATGTTGGAGAGTGTTCTGCCTATGTTCTCCTCTAGGAGTTTTATAGTTTCTGGTCTTATATTTAGGTCTTTAATCCATTTTGAGTTTATTTTTGTGTGTGGTGTTAGAAAGTGATCTAGTTTCATTCATTCACAAGTGATTGACCAGTTTTCCCACCACCACTTGTTAAAGAGATTGTCTTTAATCCATTGTATATTCTTGCCTTCTTTGTCAAAGATAAGGTGTCCATAAGTGTGTGGATTTATCTCTGGGCTTTCTATTTTGTTCCATTGATCTATATTTCTGTCTTTGTTCCAGTACCATACTCTCTTGATGACTGTGGCTTTGTAGTAGAGCCTGAAGTCAGGCAAGTTGATTCTTCTAGTTCCATTCTTCTTTCTCAAGATTGCTTTGGCTATTCAAGTTTTTTTGTATTTCCATACAAATCTTGAAATTATTTGTTCTAGTTCTGTGAAAAATATCGCTGGTAGCTTGATAGGGATTGCATTGAATCTTTAGATTGCTTTGGGTAGTATACTCATTTTCACTATATTGATTCTTCCAATCCATGAACATGGTATATTTCTCCATCTATTAGTGTCCTCTTTGATTTCTTTCATCAGTGTTTTATAGTTTTCTATATATAGGTCTTTAGTTTCTTTAGGTAGATATATTCCTAAGTATTTTATTCTTTTCGTTGCAATGGTGAATGGAATTGTTTCCTTAAAAAGCTGGTTTAAAACTCAACATTCTTAAGTTTTAAACCAGCTTTTTCACTCTCCTCTTTCACTTTCATCTCAGGCTCATGAGTTCCTCTTCGCTTTCTGACATTAGATTTGTGTCATCTACATATCTGAGGTTGTTGATATTTTTCCCAGCAATGAAACTTCAGCACTTATTAAATAAGTTAGAAAATAAACAACTATTGCACATAAAACAGTGGGAAAAAGATGTCATTATTTTCAAAATTATGTGCTTAAGAAAACTACATTAAGATAGCTTTGAACTTCAGTGCTGAGAGGTCACAATTGGTCACAATACTTTACTCCATTAATATCCGAAAAGATAATTACTGAGTTCCATCTTACTTTCAATATCTTCAGATCCTCCTGATTATACATCTGCCATTAGTCTTTACAGTCTGAAAAGATTGTAAATAAAGAATGTAAAAAAGAAAAGGGAATTTTCAGCCATTGCTAACAAACCATTCAAGTAAAACTAATTACGAAACTATTCATAAGTCTATCAACTTCCCTGATCATTTTATTCATAAATCTTGCAATGATATTTGGATGATTTTATTTTTTGAGTGGTGGAAGACTAGTACCAGCATTTTAAGGTAATTTATCAGGGCATCTGACCACTTGATACTTTTCAGATTAGCCAAGTTATTTCATTTTATTTGAAACACTCTTAGAATTGATAGTTAATATTGTATTGCATATATTGTGTATAAATCTATTTTATTTCAGTATTTATAATTCTCTATCAATACAGTTTAAGTCTAGTTTGTAAGTCACAGTTTAGAGTATATTGAACTTGAAAACTAGAATCCATTGAGAAGGAACAGAGTTCTCCAAAAGAAACACAAACATTAACATTCTAATGTCTATATATGGTATTGAAGTGAAATGCTTTTTTTAATCTGTAACATTTAATCTTATTAGAGAAAAAACTATGTAGCAGTTATACTCTGTGGACTGTGTTGTTATTTTCTTGTTTTGCTTTTCCTAGAAGCCATTTTTTCATTACATCAATATTTTTTGTTTGCTTATTTTTTTGGCCGGGTGTTTGGGTTTTAATTCATATTTTCAGTTCCATTATCTTGTCTTTCATGATTTATTGATGACACTGATGTGGAAATTTATGATATTTGATGTTATTTCTTAGTATTTGAACCTCACTATACTAATGAATTAAATGAAAACTCTTCCTATTACTATGTCATCATTTTTCACTGCCTTACCTTCTGTTCCAATTCTTCTGTCCTATCATTATTGATGGATTTAAGAAGGCATTTCTTTATTAATAAAGTGAATGTCTAGAAGACATGATAATTTCATGTTTTTTCGTATAAGTTATGATTTATTATTGATTGATTCATTTGTTATACAAAGAAAAAGTGAAGATAAAATATGTGGGAGAATGTTAGCTGTCTTACTTGAGACAGAGATGAAATAAAACTCCAAGAGAAAGGGAGAAAATTTTATTATTTTGGAATTATTTTATTCTATCATTTTGGAATGTTGACTTCTTCCAAATACTACAAAATTATATTTTTGCTTATGATGTGCCTGGACTTTAACTTCCTAATAAAAATGTTTCAAATGATATATCTATAACTAACATCAACTTCTTAGGTAAATATTAATACCTTTATAATCATATCTTTCTATTTTCTTGTATTGTTTTCATATCAGTTGTTCATCAAATTAAAATATTAAATTTTCCTTTATTGAGTAACTGACCAAATACAATCACAATTGAAAAATTAATTCAACAAGCTTCACTTAAACTACTACTACTTATTTATCTGCGGTTTTCTGACAAATTGTCTTACACATATTGGAGAAAATATTCTTAAAAGTAAACCAATGGAAACACATATTAAATTCTCTGCTTATACTTACATGAGTTTTACAGAAATATTCCCTGGAATGCTTAATCATCTCTGTTTCTATAATTCGATATAAAAGCATAAAGCAACTCTTTTTCTTTCTCCCCCACCTTTCCGACAGTATTTCTAATATCTATTTGCTTCTCTCAGATCCTATAGCTGCTATTTAGTTCATATGCTATTTATATATTTTTCTGACTCAGTTTTCATTTTCAAATATATATATGTATATAAAGGATTAAATGCAATTCTTCTGATTTTTCCTCCATATTCCCTTGTTATTTTCTCAGACTAATATTATTTAGTGTTAAAAGATAACCAACAACAACTTATTGTATAGTACATGGAACTCTGCTTAATGTTATATGCTAGCCTGGCTGGGAAGGGTTTTGTGGGAGAATGGATACATGTATACATATGGCTGAGTCCCTTTACTGTTCCCCTCAAACTACCACAACATTGTTAATTAGCTATATCCCAATACAAAATGCTTTTGGTGTTAATAAAAATAAAATTTAAAAATATAATATTTAGTTTGGTTTTATATACTATCAGCTGCTAGAGTATGAAGAGTTCGTGAGATTTTACATATATATATCTCCTTCATCTACTTTGCCTTCCTCTATCTTCCAACACTGGAGAAAGAAATGGCCCCACTCCACTATTCTTGCCTATAAAACTCCATGGACAGAGGAACCTGTTTGGACTACAGTCTATGGGATGGCAAAGAGTCGGACATGACTGAGCACTCTCACACACATTTTCCCACAGTCATTTCATAACTTTTATTTAAATCTGTATTAAATATCATGCCAAGCAAAAATCTGAATCAGCTATCATGATCTTCATCCTGTAAAATCCCTTCCCCTTGAATGTGGGTAGAATGTGTGATTTTATTATTTTCAGTGCAATATGGGAAAGGTGATAAACAGGCTGCCACCCTCAATTAGATTATTTTGTAAAACTCTATATTAGCAGAGTAGTGAGAGAAACCCTCTTGCTTGCCTTGAAGAAGCAGTCAGGTGGTGACCTGCCTACAGGGAGGGGAACATGGCAGGGAACTGCAGATGGCCTTTAGAAGCTAAGGGTTTCTTCCAGCCAACAAGACTATCATCACACAACCACAAGGAATTGAATCCTTCCAACAACTACATAAATTTGTAAAAGGACCATGTGTTCCAGAAAGAAACACAGCATCCTCAACACATTACTTGACATCTCATGAGAAAACCCAGCTATGCTTTGCCTGGACTCCTGGCTCGTTAAACTAGGAGACAGATGTGTGTATGTGTGTGTGTGTGTGTGTGTGTGTGTGTGTGTGTGTGTGTGCATTTAAGCTGTTAAGTCTGGTGATGATTTATTACATGACAACAGAAAACAGACACAGATATTTACACTACTGTGACTGAAAATAGAAGTTACAGCTAAAGCATTATACTAAATTTACAATTTGTTTCTTATACAACTTTTTTTCCATGATATTAATAATTAGTGTTTTTCTGTTGTGATTAGTAATCCACTTGCCTATGATGATTCACTATAGATGTACAACCCTGCATTCAGAGTATTAAAACACTGGTACCATCAGGAAATCTTCTAGGGCCCCCTCTCTTCATTCTCCAAAGGTGACTGGTTTCCTTCTGACAGCCCTAATCAACAAATGTCATTCTACCATTTCCATTTCACATCAACCTGAAGTGTCCTGTCCCTCTTTTCTGTGATGGTTTTTAAATCCCTTGTATCTTAGGTCTTCTACTTCTTTGCTTACTCTGTTGTTTGAGGGAAAAACATCCTCCGGTAGTTTTCCAAAGAAGAATACAAAGCAGATACATTTTGTAGTATAACCCCAGCAACTTCAAAACACATGCTGAAATCCAGTTAGACTCACTCAGATTCACTTTGTCCAAATTATTCCTTTCTCGTCTTTCAGAAAAAGTCAGGACAGTCACTTATGAGATGATTGAAGAAGATAAATCTGAATCTCTCTGCTTTTCCTATCCATTCACTTCCACTTTCATAGTTTCCTGCTGCTGCTAAGTCGCTTCAGTCATGTCTGACTCTGTGCGACCCCATAGACAGCAGCCCACCAGGCTCCCCCATCCCTGGGATTCTCCAGGCAAGAACACTGGAGTGGGTTGCCATTTCCTTCTCCAATGCATGAAAGTGAAAAGTGAAAGTGAAGTCGCTCAGTCGTGCCCGACTCTTAGCGACCGCATGGACTGCAGCCTTCCAGGCTCCTCCATCCATGGGATTTTCCAGACAAGAGTATGGAGTGGGCTGCCATTGCCTTCTCCATCATAGTTTCCTATGGCTACTGATTTCTGAGTTTTTTAAGAATTGGTCTCAAAGTTACTTCTGGTCATTTTGGTGCCTTAGATTTTATCTGGCTCAAATCTACTAGTTCAGTCAGTATTCACCCATCTTTCTTCCTGTTTTCAAATGCTAGTGCTGTTGTCTCTTTTCCCATTGTTTTGGTCATGAGGATTTCTACCTGTTTATTTGTATCCAATTAGTGTAATTTCAGTCTGGCTTCAGAAATTCAGGAGGTATTTCTATGTTTGTTCTGCTATTTTTTAACCATAAGCTATAAATTATATTAAAAGACTTACAGTGGCCTTACTAACCACTAAATACTAGAACATAAGTTACTTTAGAGGAATATTCCTAATATAGATCATTACTTGCATGCAAATATGATTATTATATACTATATGTATGTATAAATTGTGTAGTATATATAGGAACTATAGAATTGGAGTATTCTTAATATGTTTATGTTTTATATAATATATATGTACTATATAGTGTGCCATATTTTATATTTGTATAATATATATACTATATATGGTATATACATATATTACATATATATGTATTATATTCTTAATTATTTTGTGTGAGGTTGAAAATCTTTCAAACCATACACATTATCTAATTGGCTAAATCATGTGAGATACACATGCTTATATTTTCTAGAAACATGTCTGTCTGAATAAAGCCATTCATCCAGGAATTAATAGCACAGTTTTATTTGGTTGTATCAGTGTAGTGGTGATAGAACTTCTTTGATTCAATTCCTTATTGTAATGGAATTTTGGTTGCTCTCTAGCTTGAGGTTTCAAAACTCTCCTCAAATTCATAATAACTCACTATTTGATGATGCCAGCTACCTTTTATTATACTATTCAAAGTAAAATATTGCTACAAAAGCTGCTCTGTTAATACAGATCATATTACCTAAAGCTTGGGTAATTTGGGCTCAGGAATTTTTTGTCATCTTGACAGTCTAGTGTTGCATTCACTGAAATAACACATTAAATGTGTATGTTCTTAAGCAGCTGGCTTAATTGAAACCCATGTCAATGAAAGCATAATAACTGGCCTGAATAATAAACTATAGATAATCACCATGCAGGGAAAAGTGTCAAAGACATGCTTATGTCTTTACTGCCTTTAAGTCAAAGGCAATAGCAGGTCTTTTATTTGATTCAAAGGTAGGGGAAGAATTGAAACTTATTTTTCAGTGTTAAACTTCAGATTGAGAGTGGTAATCTGACTTTTTAAATTCTAAATTCACACTAATCTGTTTTAACTACACATCAAATAAAATCATGAAGAAAATGATATGTTTTTGTTTCTTTATATGCCACATCAATTCTGATTAAACAACAAAGGGAAACAGAGACATATTTAAAACATAAGAATTGATGGAGATTGAACACAAATAATCCAAAGCACAAGGATGCTTTGAATGTTCTAATGATGAGTTCTGTTGCTGGAATTAGAAGCAAAAATGTAAGTGATTCAGGAACGCTAGAAAGAATCCAGGAGTTATGTCTTTTACCAAAAAGATTTACTCTTGGGAAAAAAAAAAAAAATCCCCGGGTGCCTCTGAATTTACACTGAAAAAATTTCAAACCCTGCCGTAACCTGGAATGTCATCACCTGGTCCAACGTGATTCCAGAATTTTTCCTCAAGCTCTAATTGGGCTCTTGTACCAATCGGGCTCTTGCATTCGAATTTAACTGAAATACAAACATGTGTTTTAATGTCCTCACCAAATTGCAATGTTTTATAAGGTAAGATTTTACAACACCAGAATTATTGTCCCTGCTGATATGTCCACATTTTATTTGATGGTTTCAGATGGATGACTGTTTAAGAGAAGGGAAATAATTTCAATATTAGGACAAAGCCTGTTACTATAAGTGGAAAAAAAAAAAGCTTCACATTCATAAAGTGTTAAATTACCATCTAATGTTGTGCTGTGCTAAGTCGTGTTAGACTCTTTGGACCT
This sequence comes from Budorcas taxicolor, assembly GCF_023091745.1. NCBI lineage: Eukaryota > Metazoa > Chordata > Mammalia > Artiodactyla > Bovidae > Budorcas > Budorcas taxicolor. The sequence goes on from NC_068931.1 coordinate 27,522,839, forward strand.
TATGGACTGTAGCCGCCAGGCTCCTCTGTCCATGGGATTCTGTAGGCAAGAATACTGGAGAGGGTTGCCATGCCCTCCTCCAGGGGATCTTCCCAACCCAGGGACTGATCCCACAGCTCCTGGATCCCTTGTATTGTCAGGCAGATTCTTTACCACTGTGCTACCTGGGAAGTCCTCTCTTGTTATCAAAATTAAAATTTGAAAATCAATGAAAAAAGTAATTATATTTAATAAATTCAGATTTCTTATTATCTTTTGAACTTTGAGCAGAAAATTTTTGATGTAAAATGTTTAACCTTGTATTAGTCAGTGTTCTCCAGAGAAACAGAACCAATGGGAATATAACAGACAAATAAAATACAAAATGAAATTTTTATAGAAATAGCTTCACACAATTATGAAGAAAAATTCCCATAATTGGACACTTGCAAGTTGAAAAATCAAGAAGTCTGGTGGTTTCAGTCTGAGCCTGAAGACATGAGAATTCAGGTGTGAGTCTTTAACCCCAAGAAACTGAAATGCTACAATAATTTTATGCCTTATATGTATTGTTTAAACCTTCCTAAGCTTCAACTTCTAGTTGGAAATTGGAAATAAATGCATTATCAAGTAATTGGTGTGCAGTTTAAGTAATCTAACATAATATATGGATGTGAGAGTTGGACTATAAAAAAAGCTGAGCGCAAAAGAATTGATGCTTCTGAACTGTGGTGTTGGAGAAAACTCTAAGAGTCCTTTGGACTGCAAGGAGAAGTCCATCCTAAAGGAAATCAGTCCTGAATATTCATTGGAAGGACTGATGCTGAAGCTGAAACTCCAATACTTTGGCCACCTGATATGAAGAACTGACTCATTTGAAAAACCCTGATGCTGGGAAAGATTGAGGGCAGGAGGAGAAGGGAATGACAGAGGATGAGACAGTTGGATGGCATCACCGACTCAATGGATATGAGTTTGGGTAAACTCTGGGAGTTGTGATGGACAGGGAGGCCTGGCATGCTGCGGTTCATGGGGTCGCAAAGAGTCAGACACGTCTGAGGGACTGAACTGAAATGAGCATAATGCTTAGAAAATAGCAAACAGGCATTGCATTTAAACTAATTTAACCTTTTCTCCATAGAATATAAATAGCCACAAAGAATATAAATAGTCACAAATATAAATAGTAATCTGACATGCCAGAAGATAGCTCCATAGCAAGATAGCAATTGCACCATTCAATATATTTCTGACTAGAAAATATGATGTAAGTCTTCTCTTCTTTCAGGCATTTACACTCCTCAAATATGGTTCTTTTAAAGTTACAATTATTGGATGAAAGAGGAGATATCTTTCATGTTCCTCAAAGAGAAGGGACAGTGCTCAACAGCACTATACAGTTGATTAATTTATGGCCATTTTCTTATCTTCTACTTGTTAGATTTACTTTTCTGTTCTTTTTCTAACTTTTTAGAAGCAATGATGATTAGCAAATTTTTGCCTTTCTATTCTAATAAATTTATATGTATATACAATAAATTATATTTTCTTTCAAAAATGGCTGTAGTGGCCCTGCACCATTTGGTAAATAGTATTTTCATTGTCATTTAATTTCTAATATTTTCAAATTAGCATTGTTATTTTTCTTTAATATATCAATTATTTAGAAGTATACTGAAGTTCAAAATATATATAGATTTTATTATAAAGAAAGGTAGGATATACAGTGGAGAAAAGACAGTCTTTTCAATAAGTGGCACTGGGAAACCTGGGCAGCTACATGTAAAAGAATGAAATCAGAATGTTCTCTAGCATGTGTACAAAAATAAACTCACATTGGATTGGTCCAAAAGACCTGCATGTAAGATTGGATATTATAACATCCCTATAGGAAAAAATTGGCAGAAAACTCTTTGACATAAATCACAGCAATATATATATTTTAATTCTGTCTCCTAAATTAAAGGAAATAAAATAAAAAATAAATAAGTAGGATATGATTAAACTTAAATGTTCCTTCACAGGAACGGAAGTTATTGACAAAGTGAAAAGGGAGATTCTACTGAATGGGAGAAAATATTTGCAAATAATATGACTAATAAGGGACTGATTTTCAATATACGAACAGCTCAAACCATTCAACCAAGAAACCCAATTTAAAAATGGACAGAAGAATTAAAAAGACATTTTCAAAAAAGAACATGCAGATAGATGGCTAACAAACACATGGAAGAGCTATCAACATCACTAATTGTCTGGAGAATCCCATGGACAGAGGAGCCTAGCGGGTTGCTGTAGGAGACAGGAAGAATAAAAGAAAAGCAGGCCCCGGCAAGGGCTGCAAAAGAAATTTATAACTATTGATAAACTGGATGCTATCAGGCATGACACTCCTGGAACAAGTCCAGAGGGTACAGTTCATAGTCTTGAAAACAAGATATGATCCTGGGGTTAGAAAATCAATCCCAGACTGTTTCCTAACTTGCCTCTCAGAGTCACATGTTTTATGTATCTGGTGGGAAATCTACAGATAAGAATATGAGTCTTAGTTACTGATTTGTTATTGATTACTATTTTTTAGTTACTCATTGGTTAGCGATCACTTTTTCCTTTGGCCCTGAAGGCCACATGAGTTATAGCTTAACTCCCCACATATTCTTTCCTTCACAGCTGAAAGTATAATAAAGCTGGCTTAGATTCAGTTTCGGCACCTTCACCTTGGAGAGGTGTTGGTCCCCTGATCCTCGCTTTTCACTGAATTCTGTGTCTTGTTTCTCATTCTCCCACTGTATCATGCTTTTGGAATCCCTGCTTGCTGAGCTAGTCTTGAAGGTTACAATCCATGGGGTTGCAAAGACTCCCTCATAGTTCAGTCAGTGAATAATCTGCCTGAAATGCAGGAGACCCATGTTTGATTTCTGGGTCCAGAAGTTCCCCAGAGAAGGAAATGGCAGCCCACTCCAGTATTCTTGCCTGGAGAATCCCATAGACAGAGAAACCTGGCAGACTACAGTCCATGGGGTCAAAAGAATCAGACACAACTTAGTGACTAAACCACCAACACTAATTGTCAAGTAAATGCAAATAAATTCACAGTGCTGTGAAAATGACTATATTGCCCAAAGCAATCTACAGATTCAATGAAATCCTTATCAAATAACCAATGGCATTTTTCATAGAACTAGAACAACAACAACAACAAATTCACAATTTGTATGGAAACATAAAAGACCCTGAATCAAAAATAAAGGTGTCAATCTTCCTGACTTCAGACTATATTACAAAGCTACAGTCATCAAGACAATATGGTATTGGCACAAAACAGAAATATAGATTAATGGAACAAGATAGAAAGCCCAGATATAAATCCATATACCTATGGGCACTATAAAATAGCCAAAGGAAGCAAGAATATGCAATAGAGAAAAGGTAATCTCTTCAGTGTTTCTGGGAAAACTGGACAGCTACATGTGAAATAATGAAATTAGAACACTTCCTAATGCCATACACAAAAATAAGCTCAAAATGGATTAAATACCTGAATGTCAAACCAGAAACTATAACAGTCTCAGACAAAAATATAGGAAGAGAAATCTTTGACATAAATCACAGTAAGATCTTTTGTTTAACTACCTCCTAGAGAAATAGAAATAAAAACAAAAATAAACAAATAGAACTTAATCAAACTTAAACACTTTTGTACAGCAAAGAAAACTATAATTAAGATGAAAAGACAACCCTCAGAATGAAAAAAAATAATAATTGCAAAAGAAGCAACTAACAAAGGATTAATCTCCAAACTATGTAAGCAGCTCATGCAGCTCAATGTCAGAAAAGCAAACAACCCACTCAAAAGATGGATAGAGGATTTATACAGACATTTCTCCAAAGAACACATATAGATGGTCAACAAACACATGAATAGATGCTCAACATTGCTCATTATTAGAGAAAAGAAAATCAAAATTATAATGAGGCATCACCTCACGCCAATTAGAATGACCATCATCAAAACATCTACAAACATAAAATGTACGGAGAGAGAAACATGGAAACCTAAATTACCATATGTAAAATAGATACTCAATGGAAACTTGCTCTATGTCTCAGGAACTCAAAGAGGGGTGCTGTAACAATCTAAAGGGGTGGAATAGGGAGGGAATTGGGAGGGAGGTTCAAGAGGGAGGGGACATATGTATACTTATGGTTGATTCTTGTTGATGTCTGACAGAAAACAACAAAATTCTGTAAAGCAATTATCCTTCAATTAAAAATAAATAAATTTTAAAAATATATATAAACAATAAATGGTGCAGAGGATGTGGAACCCTCCTACACTGTTGATGGGGATGTAAATTGATATAGCCATTTTGGAAAACAGTATGGATATTCCTTAACAAACTAGGAATAAACCTTCCAGCAATCCCACTACTGGGCATATACCTGAGAAAACCATAATTCAAAAAGTCACATGTAGCCCAATTTACATTGCAGCACTTTTTACAATAGCCAGGACATGGGAACAACCTAGATGTCCAACAATAGATGAATAGAGAAAGAAGTTGTGGTACATATATATAAAAGATTATTACTCACCAATACAAAGGAATGAATTTGAGTCAGTCATAGTGAGGTGAATGAATCTAGAGCCTGTTGGAGGGAATTAAGTCAGAAAGAGAAAAACAAATATATTAATCATACATAATCAAACATCATATACATAGAATCTAGAAAAATTGTACTGATGAACCTATTTCCAGGGCAAGGCAAGACACAGACATGGAGAGTGGACTTATGGACACAGCAGGGCAAGAAAAGGGTGGGACAAATTGAGAGGGTACCATTGACACATATATGCTGCTGCTGCTGCTGCTAAGTCGCTTCAGTCATGTCCGACTCTGTGCAACCCCATAGACGGCAGCCCACCAGGCTCCCCCGTCCTTGGGATTCTCCAGGCAAGAACACTGGAGTGGGTTGCCATTTCCTTCTCCAATGCAGGAGAGTGAAAAGTGAAAGTGAAGTTGCTCATGTGTAAAACAGATAGCTAATGAGAAGCTGCTGTATGACACAGAGACCTCAGCCTGGGGCTCTGAGATGACCTAGAGGAGTGTGATTGGGGGGTGGGGTGGGAATGAGGCTCAATAGGGAGCAGATGTATGTATACTGACTCATGTTGTTGTACAGCGGATGTGAATGAAATATTATAAAGCAATTATTCTCCAGTTAAAAATAAATTAACAACAACAACACAATGATATGTCCCCTAACACCTGTCAGAATGGCTATCATCTAAAAGAACACAAATAACAGATGATGGTAAGGATGTGGAGAAAAGGCAACCCTCATACACTATCAGTGGGAATGTAAATTGGTGCAGCTACCGTGGAAAACAGTATGAAGGTTTCACCAAAAACTGAAAAGCTGGCTACCATACAATCCAGCAATTCCATTCCTGAGTATATATCTTAAAATAGAAAAAACACTAATTTTAAAAGATACCTGCACCCCAATGTTCATAGCAGGTTATTTACAATTCCCAAGATATGGAAATAACCTGTGTCCAATAACACATGAATTGATAAAGAAGAGTGAAACACACACACACACACACACACACACACTCAGCCATGAAAAATGAAATTCTGCTATTTGCCACAACATGGATGGCCCTGAATGGCATTATGCTAAGTGAAATGAGTCAGAGAGAGAACAATAAATGCTATATGATATCACTAATATATGGAATCTAAAAAACAAAACTAGTGAATATAACAAAAAAGAAGCAGACTCACATATAGAGAACAAACTATTTATCAGTGTGAGGGTGGGGGTGGGGGTTCAGTTCAGATCAATTGCTCAGTCGTGTCTGACTCTTTGCAACCACATGGACTGCAGCACGCCAGGATCCCCTGTCCATCACCAACTCCTGGAGCTTGCTCAAACTCATGTCCATCCAGTCCGTGATGCCATCCAACCATCTCATCCTTTGTTGTACCCTTGTCCTCCCGCCTTTAATCCTTCTCAGCATCAGGGTCTTTTCAAATGAGTCAGTTCTTCGCATCAGGTGGACCAAATATTGGAGTTTCAGCTTCAGCATCAGTCCTTCCAATGAATATTCAGGACTGATTTCCTTTAGGATGGACTGGTTGGATCTCCTTGCAGTCCAAGGGACTCTCAAGAGTCTCCTTCAACACCATAGTTCAAAAAGCATCAATTCTTCAGTGCTCAGCTTTCTTTATAGTCCAACTCTCACATCCATACATGACTACTTGAAAAACCATGGCTTTGACTAGGCGGACAGTTGTGGGCAAAGTCTCTGCTTTATAATATGCTGTCTAGGTTGGTCATAGCATTTCTTCCAAGCAGCAAGTGTCTTTTAATTTCATAGCTAGAGTCACCATCTGTAGTGATTTTAGAACCCAAGAAAATAAAATCCGTCACTGTTTCCATTACTTTCAAGGAACAACAGAAACCTAAGTACTAACTTTTCAACAGAAACAATAAAGGATATCATTACTTTGTCTTCTGATATCCACTGTTTCTGTTGAAAAGTTAGTTCTTAGGTTTTTGTTGTTCCTTGAAAGTAATGTATCTTTTTAATCTCTAGCTGCTTTTAAGATATTATTATATTATTTGTTTGTCAGAGATTTATTACATCATTAGTTCTTAATATTTTAATCATTGTTTAGCTAACTTCAGGCTCATAGTACTTCTATGCCTTGGTTTCATTTTTTAGTCTTGGAAAAATTCAGAAAATTACTTAAAAAGTTCAGTTTCTACTTCATTTTCTCTTCTCTTCTTCTAAGAATGAATTCCTATGTATTTACACCTTTTGATTATATCCCTAATTCATGGCTTTTGTTATAAAATCTCTTCCAATTCATCTGCTTCAATTTAAACTATCTGCTGTTAAACTCATTCACTGAGTTCTTAATTCTAGTTACTCTATTTTAGTTCCAGAATTTTTATTTTATTCTTTAATAGTTTTAAGTAGTGTGATGAATGTCTCTACTTTAATTCATGGGATATATTAAATGCTGTCATTTTGAACTTGATGTCTGATAAGTCTATTTTCTGGGTATTCAATTATCCCTACTGTCTACTTTTTATATTTTTCTTCAGTCAAATATTTTCATTTCAAAAATTGTAGCAATAATTTGAGGCTCTGTATGTTAGTTTTGCTTTTGTTAGAAAGCCCTAATAATCTGGCTCATCTTTTCCTACTCAGTAACTGAAGTTTTTGAAGCTGGCTTCAGCCCATCTATGTTGGTTCATCTATATTTCAGTTCCTATGTAAAAGCTTGCAGTTTTTACCAAGGCACCTCCTTCTCATTAGGACTTGAAGGACTTCGTTGTTGCTGTTTTTCTATTCTGCATTATTCCCTCCTCCAGTCAAGTGAGTTTGTTAAGCTTTCTCAGTTTCTCTGTATATGTTCATAGTTTTGGAATGAAAATATTATTATTTTTTTATTTTTTAATTTAAATTTTATTTTTTTACTTTACAATACTGTATTGGTTTGCCATACATTGACATGAATCCACCACAGGTGTACATGAGTTCCCAAACATGAACCCCCCTCCCACCACCCTCCCCATATCATCTCTCTGGGTCATCCCAGTGCACCAGCCCCAGCATCTTGTATCCTGCATCGAACCTGGACTGGCAATTCGTTTCTTATATGATATTATACATGTTTCAATGCCATTCTCCCAAATCATCCCACCCTCTCCCTCTCCCACAGAGTCCAAAAGTCTGTTCTTTACATCTGTGTCTCTTTTGCTGTCTCACATACAGAGTTATCATTACCATCTTTGTAAATTCCATATATATGTGTTAGTATACTGTATTGGTGTTTTTCTTTCTGGCTTACTTCACTCTGTATAATTGGCTCCAGTTTCAATATAATACCAAATACCAGGTGTGCCCCTCTGGAATTCATGTAGGCTCCTTGATTCTAATTCTAAGATTCTAACTTTCTTGGTAGGGTTCTAATATTTTTAGAAAAAAAATTTTCAATATATTTTACCTGTTATTTTTTTCCTTCATTTTTATTGGAGTATAATTGATTTACAATGTTGTGTTAGTCTCAGTTGTACAACAAACTGAATCAGTTGTACATACACATATATCCGCTCTTCTTTTTTGGATTCTTTTCCCATATAGGCCTTTACAGAGTACTGAGTAGAGTTCTTTGTCCTATAAAGCAGGTTCTAATTAGCTATCTGTTTTATATAAATACACACACACACACACACACACACACATACACACATATATATTATTGTGTGAATATCAATCTCAATCTCCTAATTTATCCCTCCTTCATCCCATGGTAATCATAAGTTTATTTTCTACATTCAAAACTCTACTTCTGTTTGTAAATAAGTTCATTTGTATGCCTTTTGTTTAGAATCCACATATAAGCAGCACCATATGTTTGTTTTTCTGTGTCTGGCTTACTTCACTCAGTATGAAAATATCTAGGTCCATCTACACTGCGGTAACTGGCATTATTTTGTTTTTTCAATGGCTGAGTAATATCATATATATATATTCCAAAATACACATATATTCCAATATATGGCTATTGCAAAGAGTGTTTCAATGAGCATTGAGATAGGTCTATCATTTGAAATTATGGTTTTCTCTGGGTGTATGCCCAGGAGTGGGATGGTTGGGTCATGTGGTATTTCTATAAAACTCTTAAGTTAAATGCTTTTGCATAGCAAAGAAAACCACAAACAAAACAAAAAGACAACCTTCAGAATGGGAGAAAACTCTTTCAAATAAAGCAATTGACAAGGGATTAGTCTCCAAAATATACAAACAGCTCGTGCAGCTTAGAATTAAACAAACACACACAAAGGCAAATAACCCAATCAAAAAATAGGCAGAAAATCTAAATAGATATCTCTCCAAAGAAGACATACAGATGGCCAAAAAGCACATGGAAAGATGATCAACATCACTAATTATTAGAGAAATGTCAATCAAAACTACAATGAGGTATCACCTCACACCATCAAATTTAAGAACATCCAGATTTGCTCCTATGGTATCTTCTAGAAATTTTATAGTTGTTTTTTTGTTGTTGTTGTTGCTGTTGTTTTTTTACATTCAGGTCTGCAAAGCATTTTGAGTTATTTTTTGTGAAAGGTATAAGGTCTGTGCTTAGATATTATTAATCTGCATGCCGATGTCCAGTTCCCTTAGTGCTATATCTTCTGAAATAACTACCATGTGTCTTTTGAGGTGTCTTTGCTCCTTTGTCAAAAACTAAATGAGTTTATTTGTATGGGTTTCTTTCTGAGCTCTGTATTCTGTTCTTTTCCATTGTTCTATCTGTCTTTTCTTTCACCACAAATACCACATTTACTATTTCCTTCCTTTTGCTTGCTTTATTAAATTATTCTTGTTTTTCATTATCCATAAGGAGAAATATTACAGACTTCAGACCTTTCTACCTTTCTATAGCATTTAAATGTAGCAAATGTCCTCTAAATATTGAGTGAGTGAGTGAAGTCACTCAGTCGTGTCCAACTCTTTGTGACCCCATAGACTGTAGCCTACCACGCTCCTTCATCCATGGGACTTTCCAGGCAAGAGTACTGGAGTGGGTTGCCATTTCCTTCTCCAGAGGATCTTCCTGACCCAGGGATTGAACCCAGGTCTCCCGCATTGTAGGCAGATGCTTTACCAACTGAGCCACAAGGGAAGCCCTATATACATGCTTTTCACAAATTTTGATATGATGCATTATCACTTTTATTCAGGTGAAAATCTTTGTAATCTCTATTGAGACACACTCTCTGACTAATGAGAGATTTTCTTGTTTGTAATTTAGATTCCCAATATTTGTGGATTCTCCAGACATTTTTTTACTGTTGGTTTCTAGTACTATTATCATAAACAATATGCTTTGTATGATTTCTTTACAAAAAAATGTTTTTCCAAGTTTATTTTATGGCTAGAACATGATCTATCTTGTGGAATCTTGATAGGAGTGTGTGTCCTATTTTTGTTGTGTAGAGCATTTTACAAATATCAATTGGATCAAGTTGATTGACAAGTGTTTTTCAGATATCCTATATATCTATTGATTTCCTGTACATTATATTGATTAATGAGAGAGGATGATGACTATTTAGTTACTAGTGTACATATGTTATTTCTTCACCTATACTGCTATCTTTCTCAGAAAAGAATTTGCTTCTGTTTTACCTCTATTCTTTAAAGCCTCAGTTGGTGTCTTCTACATGGAAAAAGCAAGAGAGTTCCAGAAAAACATCTATTTCTGCTTTATTGACTATGTCAAAGCCTTTGACTGTGTGGATCACAATAAACTGTGGAAAATTCTGAAAGAGATGGGAATACCAGACCACCTGACCTGCCTCTTGAGAAATCTGTATGCAGGTCAGGAAGCAACAGTTAGAACTGGACATGGAACAACAGACTGGTTCCAAATAGGAAAAGGAGCACATCAAGGCTATACATTGTCACCCTGCTTATTTAACTTCTATGCAGAGTACATCATGAGAAACGCTGGACTGGAAGAAGCACAAGCTGGAATCAAGATTGCTGGGAGAAATATAAAAAACCTCAGATATGCAGATGACACCACCCTTATGGCAGAAAGTGAAGAGGAACTAAAAAGCCTCTTGATGAAAGTGGAAGAGGAGAGTGAAAAGTTGGCTTAAAGCTCAACATTCAGAAAGCGAAGATCATGGCATCTGGTCCCATCTTTCATGGGAAATAGATGGGGAAACAGTGGAAACAGTGTCAGACTTTATTTTTTTGGGCTCCAAAATCACTGCAGATGGTGACTGCAGCCATGAAATTAAAAGACGCTTACTCCTTGGAAGAAAAGTTATGACCAACCTAGACAGCATATTCAAAAGCAGAGACATTACTTTGCCAACAAAGGTCCATCTAGTCAAGGCCATGGTTTTTCCAGTAGTCATGTATGGATGTGAGAATTGGGCTGTGAAGATGTCTGAGTGTCGAAGAATTGATGCTTTTGAACTGTGGCATTGGAGAAGACTTTTGAGAGTCCCTTGGACTGCAAGGAGATCCAACCAGTCCATTCTGAAGGAGATCAACCCTGGGATTTCTTTGGAAGGAATGATGCTAAAGCTGAAACTCCAGTACTTTGGCCACCTCACGCGAAGAGTTGACTCATTGGAAAAGTCTCTGATGCTGGGAGGGATTGGGGGCAGGAGGAGAAGGGGATGACAGAGGATGAGATGGCTGGATGGCATCACTGACTCGATGGACGTGAGTCTGAGTGAACTCCAGGAGTTGGTGATGGACAGGGAGGCCTGGCGTGCTGCGATTCATGGGGTTGCAAAGAGTTGGACATGACTGAGTGACTGAACTGAACTGAACTGACATTGGTACCCAGTGCATCTTCATTCAATGGCTCATCTTTATGTGAAAGATACAACACATTTATAGATTATCTTTGCAAAAGTACACAAATGACAGCAAAGATCCATGTTGGCAATGCTGTGTTTTTTTCTAAGAACTTTATGCTTTTTTATATCCATGTAACAGATTAGAGAAAGTGGTAAATCAGAAATTTTAGATCAAAAAAATTTTTTTCAGAAATAAAAGTTCCAAGGTCACTATATTTTGTGACTGATAGTAATTATTGAATATTTTTCAATACCTCAGACTATTCAGAATTCTTAGGGAGACTAGTTTTCAACTAGGACATCAGAAGAATAGCCTCAGTAAGTGTGGTTGGCCTTTGAACAACAGAGGCACCAGGGAGTGTATGTTAGGGTTGCTGAACTCTGAATGGTTAAAAATCTTGTATAGCCTGCTGTCAGTATCCACATCTCCTCCATATCTATGGATTCAACCAACTGTGGATCACGCAGTACTCTAGTACTTACCATTGGGGAAAAAAAAAGTCATATAAATGGACTCACACAGTTCAAACCCATGTTGTTCATGGGTCAACTGTACATTTTAAGGGACTAGTGAAATACACACATTTTCCTCTATAGTTTTACTACCTACATCTTGCTTATTCAAGTGTGATAAATTATATGTCTATTTTTTCCACTAAACTAGAAGATACCCTGATTCATAAAGTATATAATAAAAAGCATTTTTAGAATATTAGTTCTGATTGAAACGTAGTCACCAATTTGACCATCCTCTTTTTTTTTTTTTTTTGCCACATAGATGTATTTTATAGTTACAAATTCTACCTTTCAGTGGAGGAAAAAGAAAGTGAAAATCACTCAGCTGTGTCTGACTCTTTGTGACCCCATGGACCATAGACTCCCAGGATCCTCTGTCCATGGAATTCTCCAGTTCAGAACACTGGAGTGGATAGCCATTCTCTTCTCCAGGAGATTTATCTTAACCCACGGATCTAACCCAGGTCTCCTGCATTGCAGGCAGATTCTTTATGGTCTGAACCACTAGGGAAGCACAAGAATACTGGCGTGGGTAGCCTATTTCTTTTCCAGTGGATCTTCCCAACCCAGGAATTGAACTGGGGTCTCCTACATTGCAGGCAAATCCTTTACCAGCTGAGCTACCAGGAGAAAAGTAACCTAAAGTATAGTATAATATACTATAATAATACAGTTCTTAACAGCTAGAATTCTTAACAAGGTAGTAAATATCCTGTGTTTCATCTTGCTATTGGGAGTTTATATCTGGATTTTAGGCATTCAAATACTATGATAATTAACATTGTAGGAATACCTGAATCATCAGTGGGCTTTAACAGAATCACACATAAAGATGTTTTAATTTGCCATCTTACATACTAACAGAGGCCAAGTCAGCTGGTATCAATTCATGGAATTATATATTTTGTAGTCAACTCATTATTAGACATTTCTCATTTAGGATTCTTATGGCAGCTTGACTTCGTTCTAGCCTGTTACTCCTTACTGTTTCACCATTTTTAATTATTCCTCCCCCTGCATGTACTGAAATGGAATGCCTCAAGGATACTGGGATGGCTACACTGAACAGCATTGTTTTCTCTTATAATGGTTCTTGGGAAGGATATTGTTAGACCACTAGGCAAAAGAGAAAGGTGGATTTAATTTGCATCAAATAAATATATTAAAGTTAAATGAATAAAAATGATGCAAATGAATCAAAGATGCAAATTAATTCTTGACATCTACCTAAGGATGTTTAGGAATTGTGTTACTTCTAAGTATTCAAACCCCTCACTCCTAGAAACGTGGCAGTCTCCTCTGCAGCAGGGTATGTGTCCTGTCAAAAAACTGCTACTATGAATATAAGGTCAGAATGTAAAACACATATCAAGGCCATTGCTTCTTGCTCCTCTGTGTAGTGTAGCAAGCTGTAAGCATGATATTCTCCTGCTTCATCTTTCTCAGACAAAATAATAAGTATTCCTTGGTTTCAAGGATTTAATAAAATGGGAAACAAAGAGAAGGCTATTACTTTGAGGGAAAGTCTTTAATCATAAACTAAATTAAAATTTAGCTTACAAATTTCAATGTGAATTATTTATTTTTATTTTAGAAATAAAAACCAAATTGTTCATGTACAGAATTAACACCTTTGGAAATTGCTGAAGTTTTTTGCAAGTATAAATTCTATAGGCTAAAGTTGAGTCCTCTTTCTAAAACATGTTAGGAAACTTAAATTACCAATTCTGCAACAATTAAAACTATTAAATTAAAAACATTACTATGATTTATGAATATGCAGCAGCAACAATAATTACCTAACAGATAAATCTGATAATCATTTCTATTATAGTAGTGGTTTTTCAATGTTAATATGAGCATTTTCTAACTTTTCCAAGCTCTCTTGGGATAAGAAATTAATTTCAGTAATATGATTTTTTAAAATGATAGAAACCAATATTTAAGTAGAAAGCTTCTGGTTTATATTTGGGAGACATAACTGAAGGAAGCCTTCAGATGTAAGTAACTCAAGATTCATAGTTTCAAATAACAAGAGTCAGATTTCTTATTTCATTAAAATTAGAATTACTTCGGACTTCTGTGATAGCTCAGTTGGTCAAGAATCTACCCGCAATTCAGGAGATCCCAGTTTGATTCCTGGGTCAGGAAGGTCAGCTGGAGAAGAAATAGGTTACCCCACTGCAGAATTCTTGGGTTTCCCTTGTGGCTCAGCTGGTAAAGAGTCCGCCTGCAATGCAGGAGACCCTGGTTTGATTCCTGGGTTGGGAAGATCCCCTGTAGAAGGGAATGGCTACCCACTCCAGTATTCTGGTCTGGAGAATTCCATGGACTGTATTATCCATGCGGTTGCAGCAAAGAGTCAGACGAGACTTTCACAAAAAGAATTTCTATAGCTATCTTTCTTTTAAGCACATAAACACTTTTAAGTAGATGTTTTTCTGGAATTGTCTTGCTTTTTCTATGATCCAGTGGATGTTGGCAATTTGCTCTCTGGTTCCTCTGCCTTTTCTAAATCCAGTTTGAACGTTCTTGGTTTATGTACTGCTGAAATCTAGTTAGGGGAATTTTGAGCATTACTTTGTTAGCATGTGCTGCTGATGCTGTCACTTCAGTCGTGTCTGACTCTGTGCGACCCCATCAACGGCAGCCCACCAGGAATGTAAAATGAGTGCAATTGTGCAGAGCAATTTGGCATTGCCCTTCTTTGAAACTGGAATGAGAAGTGACCTTTTCTAGTCCTGTGGCCACTACTGAGTTTTCCAAATTGCTGGCATATTGAATACAGCACTTTAATAGCATCATCTTTTAGGATTTGAAACAGCTCAACTGAAATTCCATCACCTCTTCCAGCTTTGTTCATGGCGATGCTTTCAAAGGCCCACTTGACTTCACACTCTAGGATGTCTGGCTCTAGATGAGTGACTACACCATCGTGGTTATCCCAGTCATTAAGACCTTTTCTGTATAGTTCTTCTGTGCATTCTTACCAGCTCATCTTAATCTTCTGCCTTTGTTATATTCTTATATTTTCTGTCCTTCATTGTACCCACCCTTGCATGAAATTTTCCCTTGATATCTCCCATTTTCTTGAAGAAATCTGTAGTCTTTTCCATTCTATTTTTCCCCAATATTTCTCTGAATTGTTCATTGAAAAAGGCCTTCTTATCTCTCCTTACTATTCTTTGGAACTCTGCGTTCAGTTGGGTATACCTTTCCCTTTCTCCCTGTTTTTCACTTCTCAGCTATTTGTAAAGCCTTCTCAGACAACCATTTTGCTTTCTTGTGAATTTCTTTTTGGGGGGGATGGTTTTGATCACTGCCTTCTGTGCAGTTATTAGGCACCCTGGACAGAACTTTCATGCATAACTGTGTACATATTATATGTAGCCTTTATAATCTGTAAGTATAAAGCCCAAACGTTTTGTTAGATACTCAATGTGGTAGAGATAGCTAGTGGTAATATAACATTTATCTGTCTCCCCCACTTTTTTTATAATAATAGCCTTAACATTTGGTGGACCCACAGACATTTTGAATAAAAACTGTATTTCCCTAATGACCTTGCTTGCTCCTAACACTAAGGTTCCAGATCTGATTTAGATTCTACCAACTATCTCCTGCCATGAATTTTAGAAGACAGAAGAAAGGACGGCTATGTATCTTTTCCTTCTTTCACGCTTGTTTTAGGGTTTAGGATTTTTTTTCTGTGGCAAAAGAAACAGAGGTCTTGTTAGTACTTGTAACCATTTTATAGAGCTTCATAGGACTTCCCTGGTGGCTCAGATGGTGAAGTGTCTGCCTACCATGTGGGAGACCTGGGTTCAATCCCTGGGTGGAGAAGATCTCTTAGAAAAGGAAATGGCAACCCACTCCAGTATTCTTGCCTGGGAAATCTCATGGACGGAGGAACCTGGTAAGCTACAGTCCATGGGGTTGTAAAGAGTCAGACACAACTGAGCGACTCCACTTCACTTCACTTCATAGGAGTGAAAAACACATGTAATTCCATCTTTCCTTTTTTTTTTTTTTTTAAACCTAACAGGCTCAGAATAGATCTGGAATCAATATTTCTGATTCCAGTGAGACTTTCTTAGGGTTTCGCACCTTCATGATTTTTACATATTCAGTTCAGTCCAGTTCAGTTGCTAAGTTGTGTCCGACTCTTTGCGACCCCATGAATCGCAGCACGCCAGGCCTCCCTGTCCATCACCATCTCCCGGAGTTCACTCAGACTCATGTCCATCGAGTCAGTGATGCCATCCAGCCATCTCATCCTCTGTCGTCCCCTTCTCCTCCTGCCCCCAATCCCTCCCAGCATCAGAGTCTTTTCCAATGAATCAACTCTTCGCATGAGGTGGCCAAAGTACTGGAGTATCAGCTTCAGCATCATTCCCTCCAAAGAAATCACAGGGTTGATATCCTTCAGAATGGACTGGTTGGATCTCCTTGCAGTCCAAGGGACTCTCAAAAGTCTTCTCCAACACCACAGTTCAAACGCATCAATTCTTCAGCACTCAGCTTTCTTCACAGTCCAACTTTCACATCCACACATGACCACTGGAAAAACCTTAGCCTTGACTAGACGGACCTTTGTTGGCAAAGTAATGTCTCTGCTTTTGAATATGCTATCTAGGTTGGTCATAACTTTTCTTCCAAGGAGTAAGCGTCTTTTAATTTCATGGCTGCAGTCACCATCTGCAGTCATTTTGGAGTCCCCCAAAATAGTCGGACACTGTTTCCACTGTTTCCCCATCTATTTCCCATGAAGTGATGGGACCAGATGCCACGATCTTTGTTTTCTGAATGTTGAGCTTTAAGCCAACTTTTTCACTCTCCTCTTTCACTTTCATCAAGAGGCTTTTTAGTTCCTCTTCACTTTCTGCCATAAGGGTGGTGTCATCTGCATATCTGAGGTTATTGATATTTCTCCCGGCAATCTTGATTCCAGCTTGTGTTTCATCCAGTCCAGCGTTTCTCATGATGTACTCTGCATATAAGTTAAATAAGCAGGGTGACAATATACAGCGTTGACATACTCTTTTTCCTATTTGGAACCAGTCTGTTGTTCCATGTCCAGTTCTAACTGTTGCTTCCTGACCTGCATATAGGTTTCTACATACTTGTTATTTTAAATATATTCTTAAGTAAAATAGTTAAGACTGTGATATCTTATCTTTAACAGAGCCCTGCCTAATTACACTTAGCTTTGCAAATGTCCTAGGTTAATGGTAATCAACCTCTCTATAGTAAATATTTTTGACAAGTTCTTTGTTATCATAGGATAAATTTAACAGATAATATAACTTGCAGATATAATTTCAATAAGAATAATTTAAAAGCATAAATATAAAAATAGAAAATACAATGCATTTCTAATAAATATATAGTTGTCATACATAAATACTCAAGCAAAACAAGATTAAAAGATAAGTTGCACACATGTATAGAATCACTGTAAATATAACAGCCACAAATGTAAACTGATATAAATACATTATATTAGCTATTCAAATTCTATGTGCTACATCACTTTCAGTGAAACAGTTTTCTAAAATTCTGAGGAAATTTTGATAAAATTAGAAATTTAAAAATTATAATTTCCCTTTAGTTTACATGGTAGTTGCCTTCCTAAAATTTTAAACTGTACAAAATTTAAAACCATATAAAGCTTTTAATTTTAACTAGATCCCATTTGTTTATTTTTGCTTTTATTTCCAGTATTCTGGGAGGTGGATCATAGAGGATCCTGCTGTGATTTATGTCGGAGAGTGTTTTGCCTATGTTCTCCTCTAGGAGTTTTATAGTTTCTGGTCTTATGTTTAAATCTTTAATCTTTTGAGTTTATTTTTGTGTGTGGTGTTAGAAAGTGATCTAGTTTCATTCTTTTACAAGTGGTTGACCAGTTTTCCCAGCACCACTTAAAGCTTCTGCACAACAAAGGAAACTATAAGCAAGGTGAAAAGACAGCCTTCGGAATGGGAGAAAATAATAGCAAATGAAGCCTGACAAACAACTAATCTCAAAAATATACAAGCAACTCTTGCAGCTCAAGTCCAGAATCACAAAATGGGCCAAAGAACTAAATAGACATTTCTCCAAAGAAGACATACGGATGGCTAACAAACACATGAAAAAATGCTCAACATCACTCATTATTAGAGAAATGCAAGTCAAAACCACAATGAGGTACCACTTCACACCAGTCAGAATGGCTGCAAGCAATAAATGCTGGGGAGGTGTGGAGAAAAGGGAACCCTCCTACACTGTTGGTGGGAATGCAAACTAGTACAGCCACTATGGAGAACAGTGTGGAGATTCCTTAAAAAATTGCAAATAGAACTGCTTTATGACCCAGCAATCCCACTGCTGGGCATACACACCGAGGAAACCAGAACTGAAAGAGACACGTGTACCCCAATGTTCATCGCAGCACTGTTTATAATAGCCAGGACATGGAAATAACCTAGATGTCCATCAGCAGATGAATGGATAAGAAAGCTGTGGTACATATACACAATGGAGTATTACTCAGCCATTAAAAAGAATACATTTGAATCAGTTCTAATGAGATGGATGAAACTGGAGCCAATTATACAGAGTGAAGTAAGCCAGAAAGAAAAACACCAATACAGTATACTAACACATAGATACGGAATTTAGAAAGATGGTAATGATGACCCTGTATGCAAGACAGCAAAAGAGACACAGATGTGTAGAGCAGACTTTTGGACTCTGAGGGAGAGGGAGAGGGAGAGGGCGGGATGATTTGGGAGAATGGCATTGAAACATGTATACTATCATGTAAGAAATGAAGTGCCAGTGTATGTTCGAAACAGGATACAGGATGCTTGGGGCTGGTGCACGAGGATGATCCAGAGAGATGACATGGGGTGGGAGGTGGGAGGGGGGTTCATGTTTGGGAACTCATGTACACCCATGGTGGATTTATGTCAATGTATGGCAAAACCAATACAGTATTGTAAAGTAAAATAAAGTAAAAATAAAAAATTAAATTAAAAAAAAAGGAAACATCAGAATATGATGGAAAAAAAATACAAATCTTAAAAAAACCTAAAACATATAAAGATTGAAGGCAAAAGGAGAAGGGATGACAGAGGATGAGATGGTTAGGTAGCATCACTGACTCAACGGACATGAATTTGAGCAAACTCTGGGTGATAGTGGAGGACAGAATACCCTAGCATGCTTGGGTACAGGGAAGCCTAGCATGCCTAGTCCATGGGTTTGTAAGTGTTGGACATGATTTGGCGACTGAACAAGAATTATTTGCGTTCACATGTGAAATGCTAAATACATAGTTTCAGGTAAATAAATGTAAATTTTCTTTTACCTGAATATACAGACATTCACAAATCACACGGGAACTACCACGATTCTTTATATGCAGAACATTTGTCACCCTAGGCCCCCAGTCAACAAATGCCAATAATGTCCTGTAACTTTTTAATTAAAACAATGTCTGTGCATTTCCTCAGTGCTACATAGATGTTTCTCTATGCATGCATGCACACACACAAAACACACACATACACCTTGCCTGAAGAAAGACCTCCTGAGGTTCTTACTTCTGGTCTTTCTTCAATCTGAAAACAGTTAACTGACTTCTCTAAGGGACAAAATAAGCATCGTGATCCAGATAAAATGTCCCTTGCTTCTGAAAATATTATTAGAGCTTTGAAAGTAACATGAATCCCTCCTCCTGTATTCTACAAAAATATACAATATGTGTAGCATATTGAGCATATGTTATTTGCTAAATGAATTAATTAAAATGTCCTACATATTTAGCTCTCATTTTCATTTTGCTTCTTTCTCCTCCCCATATTTCCTAATAAATCATTGCATATTTGAAGAAAATAAATGTACACTTTAAAGTTCATTATTTAATATTGCTAAATTAAATAATGAGCAAAATTAAGTTTGAGCAAGCAATTGTTGTTAGTTTACTAAACCTACTAACTTGTTTTCCTCAGGTGAGAAAAGTTGGTCAATTATTAGATTTTCCTGTCTCAGTTTGAATCATCAGGACTTTATTGAAAAAGAAAATTCATCTGTAGTATACTCTAAAATTTGGAACAGTTTGATTGTCCAAATACAGGAAGGAATGAATTAAATTCACAGTAACATCCTTGCCTTTTATTATGTATTAGTGACTTAAAAATCACATAAAATTATTGGCATTTACATTAAAAGGAATATTCTTTCACAATAATTTTCATATTAAATGTTAATAAATAAATAAATAGCTGAATAGAAGAACATAAAAGAACATGAAAGGGTTTTATTAGAATTACATTTTATCTGGAAGCCCCTTGATCTCATAAATTACAATTTTGTTAAACTAGAAATAAGAGCTCCATTGGTAGCACTATAATTCTTTATAAATAATTTTCCTACTTTATTTTTTATGATCACTTTTTTAAGCTCTTAAAAATGAATCAGGAAAAAATATAAGAAAAGTACATTCAGTACCCTGAACCCATCATATATTAACCAGGGACAAGGAGAGCAACTTGACTTTCCCTAGAAATATAGACATAATAATGGCCTACAATTTAAAATTCTAAGTGTTTTAGAAAATAGATATCTCTGAAGCTTGCTTTGAGTCAGTGTTGCAGAAAGGAAAGAACACAGTCTCTTGAGTTAAACATACACTATTTTAGATTATAGTATAAAATGTATTTTATATCATAATTTATTGTATTGCTTTGGAAAAACATTTTAAGTCCCAGTTCACTTTTTCATTAAAAAAGATAAAATATAATTTGGAAGAGAGTTATGTTGACTAAATTAAATAACTGATATCAAGTGCAGAAGTTTTACTTAGTATGTACTAAAATATACAGATTATGATCACTTTGAAAAATCTAATCCACTTCTGGTTCCATTTTAATATATTTATATATCAAAAAGATTTAGAAGTGACAACCCACAACTGTGAGTTAAACTCATAAATTAAATTAAACAGATTCCATAAGTATTAACATTGGGATGGTTTTTCCAGATGGAATTAGTGGTAGTGAACTTGCCTAACAATACAGAAGAGTTAAGAGACTTGGGTTCAATCCCTGGTCAGGAAGATCCCCTGGAGGAAGAAATGGCAACACATTCCAGTATTCTTGCCTGGGAAATCCCATGGACAGAGGACCTACAGTCTACAGGGTCGCAAAAAGTGGACACAACTGAACCGACTTAGCACACAGCACACATATTAAGCCTACCAGCAGGGTGATGAACTTGGCTTTCAAAGTTTATTTAATCAGGACTTTTTAAAATAAGGGTAACTGATCTGATGTTGAAAATGTCTGAGTTTTACTTTGGTGTTTTCAGCGAGAGTCCATGCTCACCTCCAAGGCAGTGTGAGGTAATGCGGGCCACAGCAATCTAGACTTCTGCTTACCTTGGTGTTAGCCATTACTCTGCTGCTTTTTAGCCCTGGGGCCATGAGCAAGTTATTATGCTCTATAGATCTTATTACTATTTTATGTAAAATGCAGTACAAAATGTATCTTTGTTTCAAATTTTTAAATTATTACCTGTAATTGTGAATATAAAGCACCAAGGAGACAGAGGATTTTATGCATTTTAGAAAATACATTGACGTTTAGTTGCTCAGTCATGTTTGACTCTTGAGACCCACAAGATTGTAGCCCACCAGGATCCTCTGTCCATGGTATTTCCCAGGCAAGAATATGGAATGGGTTGCCTCTTCCTTCTCCGGGGATCTTCCCAACCCAGGGACTGAACCTGCACTGGCAGGTGTATTCTTTATCACTGAGTCACCTGGGAAGCCTGGAGTTAAAGGTAGCACACTGTATTTTTATCTCTACCATTCTTGATGTTTCCCTCATAGCTCAGTTGGTAAAGAATCCGCCTGCAATGCAGAAGACTCCAGTCCGATTCCTGAGTCGGGAAGATTCTATCATCCTTGATCGAAAGTGTTTGCTAGTTGGTTTTTCTTCTTTTGTCTGTGATCTATTGACATTTACTTGGAAAACATCTTAGAAACTTTTTTACATAGACAAATACCATTTTGAAATTAGGATACTGTTAAATAATAATTGTTCCTTAATTTCCTTAAATTTCTTTTTAAAAATTAATTTATTTTACTTGGAAACTAATTACTTTACAATATTGTAGTAGTTTTTGCCACAAACTGACATGAATCAGCCATGGGTTTACATGAGTTCCATATCCTGAACACCCCCTCCCATCTCCCTCCCCATCCCATCCCTCTGGGTCATCACAGTGCACCGGCCCTTAGCACCCTGTCTCATGCATCAGACCTTGACTGGCGATCTGTTTCACATATGATAATATACATGTTTTATTTATGAAATACTGAGTATCTATTACAGATAAAAGGGGAGGTGCTATATTAAAAATAAAATCTGCATTGGCCATGGTCCCACCCTTTCAGTGGAAAAGACTGAACACTAAATATATTTAGAATATAAATATATTCATATATTTAGAATACTGACTTCCAGTTCTTTTAATTAACACATAAATGAGCAGTCTGTATCATATTGTACACAATTGCCTATTTCTTACACTTGGCTTGATCTTGACTAAATGTCAGGCAAAATTCTCTCTTCCCCACTGCTCCTTGACCTTTGGCCTGTTCCCAAGTCTGAGTAAACACTGTAATACAACTCAATCCCCCTCTTTTCATAGCTTATCATTAGAATAATCTGACCAGAATGATATACATTTCCTCTCACACTGCACTGATCATACCATTTATTTACTCTCTCTCTTGCTTCCCCAACTTTTCGTTAAATATTTTTGTTAAAGTCTGCTCACTCCTCTTTATAAAATAACTATACCATCACAAATTATAAGTTATGCCGTCACAATTTACAATGTTGAATAAACTTTTGTTTTTAGAAATAAAACCCTATGTTAAATGTGTTTAGGCTAAATGATTCCAAGCATTTAAAAGTTAACTTGATAACATCTCTTTAGTCGGTGTGTTAGTAGCTCAGTCGTGTCTGACTCTGCAACCCATGGACTGTAAAACGCCAGGCTTCTCTGTCCATGAGACCTCCCAGGCAAGAATATTGGAATGGGTTGCTATTTCCTCCTCCAGAGGTCATCCTAACCCAGGGATCGAACCTGGGTCTCCGGCATCGCAGGCAGATTCTTTACCATATGAGCAACTGTGGAAGCCCTTTACTGTGTGTACTAGGCAATAAGGTTCTTGCTGACATCAACTGCTCCCTTTAGAAATTTTCACGTTCTAAAAATTACTGTAGCCTGACACTTCCATATATTTACAGTTCCTTCTTGGCAACCGACTTTCAGAAAAATGTCTGGTAAACTATTTAAAAATCACAAATTCTTGTTATAGGCATTGTCAGGACTATCATGATGAGAAATACATGACAATTTCGTGAGGGCTGGAAAAACCAAGAAAACAAAATCAGTAGTACATAAGGAGAGTGAATACTTTTGTTGTATTTTTCACAACCAAATCTGGACTTAAGGACATTTAGATATATCGGATGTATTATCTGAGTCCCATCTCATTGCATTAGGTAATGAAAAGGCCAGCTGTAGAACAAAGAATCAGTAAATATGTCACAGAGCACAAAGCTTGATCTGAAGGGAGTGCTTTTTCTATTCAGCAAGTCTCAGTTTGAGAAAAAAAAAATTTTTTTCAAAAAAGTTTCTGAGGGACAGAGTTTAATTAGCAGAAAATAACCTTGAGGTTTACACTGCGTTTAGAACAGCACCTTGGCAGATTGTTGTGGACATGAATGTCAGTTTATGATTGATGTTTATAAGAAAACTCTGAAATGCGATATATGAATGAGAACTTTGTCATCTGGCTGTGTATGGCAAGTTTTAGCTCTAAGAGTCATTCTTTATTCCCTAATGCTGAGAAAGCACATAACAAATTTCATGAGAATGAGTACATGAGTAGAGTGAAAGACCTTATCAAAAAATCTGTCTCCTTTTCAGAAGAGATTCTGGTTGGAAAAAAAAAATCCTTAATTATATATTTTATATCACAGAAATTAGTAGTCTGAAATTTAGTACGTATTTTATTTTTAAGCGCACTGATATTTTGTAATGTGCCTATGACTTCACTCTTTCTAAATAGGATATCCACTTCAAATGCAACAATTTCAAAAACATATTTTTTTCATACACTACTTTTGAAAACTAAAAATGGAGATTCCTGTCTAAAACAGTAATGCTTTCCTGAATATTACAGATTTCATGTCACATTGTCCATGTGATATTGTAGGGAGCAATGTTGAAAGTATTTCTCATACCGTGTTTTCCCAATCCAATTAGTATGTCAAGAGACAGTTTTTTTCTGAAAGTAATATCCTCAAACATCTGGTAATTAGGCCAGGGTCTCTATTAACTATAGAGTGCGCAATATGAATTGAGGTAGGCGGTATGAGGATTTTCACCTATATGAGATGTTTTACTTTTGTTTTAAAACAAATTTGGCCCCAGAATATGACATATGATACATGTATCTGTATTATGGAGAAGGAGGAAACAATTTCTTGGTGAGCATAAAACAATGATT
The DNA here is from genome assembly GCF_023091745.1 of Budorcas taxicolor. Taxonomy (NCBI): domain Eukaryota; kingdom Metazoa; phylum Chordata; class Mammalia; order Artiodactyla; family Bovidae; genus Budorcas; species Budorcas taxicolor. The sequence continues at coordinate 27,547,323 of NC_068931.1, forward strand.
ACTGAAATGGTCTGATAGTGTGGCAAAGTGGAAGTCCAGGAAAAAATTCTAATTTAGGAAACAGGAAACAAATTTTAACCTAAAAGAAACAATTACTAGTTGTACAACTGAGAAAGTTACCCACTTTCCACAGAGAGGCTTTGAGGATCACTGAAGACAATGAATGTGAAAGTGACTTGAAAACAGAGATATAAGAAAAAGGGTAAAGCATTTTTAGCATTTGACAGCCCATGTAGGAACCAGGCATAATCCAATGATCAATTTTATAAAGAACTTCCTGTACATTACCCAATAATTTCATTTCAGTTTCTTAGCTTGCAGAAGTCTTTGTAAATTAAAGAAATCCTGTACGAACAAAGCTAGTGGAGGTGATGGAATTCCAGTTGAGCTGTTTCAAATCCTGAAAGATGATGCTGTCAAAGTGCTGCACTCAATATACCAGCAAGTTTGGAAAACTCAGCAGTGGCCACAGGACTGGAAAAGGTCCGTTTTCATTCCAATTCCAAAGAAAGGCAATGCCAAAGAATGCTCAAACTACCGCACAGTTACACTCATCTCACATGCTAGTAAAGTAATGCTCAAAATTTTCCAAGCCAGGCTTCAGCAATACGTGAACTGTGAACTCCCTGATGTTCAAGTTGGTTTTAGAAAAGGCAGAGGAACCAGAGATCAAATTGCCAACATCCGCTGGATCATGGAAAAAGCAAGAGAGTTCCAGAAAAACATCTATTTCTGCTTTATTGACTATGCCAAAGCCTTTGACTGTGTGGATCACAATAAACTGTGGAAAATTCTGAAAGAGATGGGAATACCAGACCACCTGACCTACCTCCTGAGAAATCTGTATGCAGGTCAGGAAGCACCAGTTAGAACTGGACATAGAACAACAGACTTGTTCCAAATAGGAAAAGGAGTACATGAAGGCTGTATTTTGTCACCCTGCTTATTTAACTTCTATGCAGAGTACATCATGAGAAATGCTGGACTGGAAGAAACACAAGCTGGAATCAAGATTGCGGGGAGAAATATCAATAACCTCAGATATGCAGATGACACCACCCTTATGGCAGAAAGTGAAGAGGAGCTAAAAAGCCTCTTGATGAAAGTGAAAGAGGAGAGTGAAAAAGTTGGCTTAAAGCTCAACGTTCAGAAAACGAAGATCATGGCATCTGGTCCCATCACTTCATGGGAAATAGATGGGGAAACATTAGAAACAGTGTCAGACTTTATTTTTGGAGGCTCCAAAATGACTGCAGATGGTGACTGCAGCCATGAAATCAAAAGATGCTTACTCCTTGGAAGAAAAGTTATGACCAACCTAGATAGTATATTCAAGAGCAGAGACATTACTTTGCCGACTAAGGTCCGTCTAGTCAAGGCTATGGTTTTTCCTGTGGTCATGTATGGATGTGAGTGTTGGACTGTGAAGAAGGCTGAGTGCTGAAGAATTGATGCGTTTGAACTGTGGTGTTGGAGAAGACTCTTGAGAATCCCTTGGACTGCAAGGAGATCCAACCAGTCCATTCTGAAGGAGATCAACCCTGGGATTTCTTTGGAAGAAATGATGTTAAAGCTGAAGCTCCAGTACTTTCGTCACCTCATGAGAAGAGTTGACTGATTAGAAAAGACTCTGATGCTGGGAGAGATTGGGGGCAGGAGGAGAAGGGGATGACAGAGGATGAGATGGCTGGATGGCATCACGGAATCGATGGACATGAGTCTGAGTGAACTCTGGGAGATGGTGATGGACAGGGAGGCCTGGCATGCTGCGATTCATGGGGTTGCAAAGAATTGGACACGATTGAGCGACTGAACTGAACTGCACCTAATTTTCTATAGATTTTAACCCCAGTGACTTATTCATACCCAGGGTTGCAAGTGGTCGATGGATAAGTCATTGTTATTTGGGAAAAGAGACCACAGACTCCAGACAGAAAATATTCTCTTGTGCATGAAGTAACAATATTAAATGACAAACACTATTTACTGGAGCAATGAATAATGAACCGTTAATAACAATACCAACATAAAGTGAATAATCATGCATTCAGCTTGATGAATATGCATAAAATGAACACAACATAATCACTGTCTATATCCAGAAATAAAAATTCATAAAATGCAAAGTTCCCTTCATGTCCTTTCATAGTCTCTCGTGATTCCTCCTACACAAGTTAATTACTATTTTAGTTTCAAAATTCCTAGACTGACCTCATGCAGGATGTATACTTTGATGTCTAGATTCCTTCATCTAACATTTGCTTGAGATACACTCTGTATCTTTTTGTTGCTTTGGTGAAGAGGTTTATTTAACTAATAGTTTTCTATAATAATAGTTAAGTAAAAGTTCATTCACTTTTCATTGGTAAGAATGCATCATCATTTATTTATCCATTGGACTACTTGGGTTGTTTACAATTTGGTGTTGTTATGAATAATACTGCAATAACCACCCTAATGGGTTTCCCAGGTAGCACTAGTGGTAAAGAACTTGCCTCCCAATACAGAAAATTTAAGAGAGGTGAGTTTGATCCCTAGGTCAGGGAAGATCCCCTAGAGGAGGGCATGTCAACCCACTCCAGTATTTTTGCCTGGAGAATTCCATGGCTAGGGGAGCCTAGCGGGCTACAGTCCATAGGGTCACAAAGAGCCAGACATGACTGAAGTGACTTAGCATGCAACCACCCTAATGGCAGAAAGCAAAGAGGATCTAAAGAGTCATTTGATGAAGGTGAAAGAGGAGAGTGAAAACGCTGGCTTAAAACTCAACATTCAAAAAACTAAGTTCAAGGCATCTGGTTCCATCACTTCATGGCAAATAAATGGTGGAAAAGATGGAAACAGTGACAGATTTTATTTTCTTGGGCTCCAAAATCACTGTGGATGGTGACTGCAGCCATGAAGTTCAAAGACATGCTCCTTGGAAGAAAAGCTATGATAAACCTAGATAGTGTATTAAAAAGCAGAGGCATCACTTTGCTGATAAAGGTCCATATAGTCAAAGCTATGGTTTTCCCTGTAGTCTTGTGAGAGTTGGACTATAACAAAGGCACCAAAGAATTGGTGCTTTTGGACTGCGGTGCTGGAGAAGACTCTTGAGAGCCCTTGGACAGCAAGGAAATCAAAATAGTCAATTGTAAAGGAAATCAGTCCTGAATATTCATTGGAAGGACTGATGTTGAAGCTGAAGCTCTGATACTTTGGCCACCTGATGCAAAGAGCCAACTCTTTGGGAAAGATCCTGATGCTGGGAAAGACTGAAGTCAGGAGGAGAAGGGGATGACTTAGCAACTGAACAAAAACAGCAACAACCAAGCATCCTTACATCTACCTGTATTTTGGGAGATACATTTGTGTCAGGAAAAGAACTAGAATACTAAAATATGCATATACTAATCTTTAATAGGTATTATAGACATTTATTTTCAAATGACTACCAGCTTACATTGTTACCACTGTTAAAGCTTTAATCTGTTGAAAATTTAATTAACAAAAACTTCAATTAAATAGTTTGGAGACCAGAAGGGGGCGCACTAATGCCGTGTGACAATAGTAGAGCCCGCCCCGCCCTGCCCCCCCCCCACCCCCCCCAAAAAAAGCAAGAGGCTTCTTTCCTGACAAGGACTCAGCCAATGAGAAGCTGTAGACTTTTTTTTCCCGGCTGTAGTCCTTCCAAATTCCTGTCCCTTCTATACAAAAGTGTTCTCTTTCCTTTGTCATGCCAGGACTACTCTGGGGCTCCCCATGGATGCAGACCATGAATTTTTGCAGTTCTTCAATTTAGTATCTTCACTAATCCTAAATTTCTGAATAGATCATTTATTTTTATTTGCTGGTTGGTTTTAGGTCAATATTTCAGTGGCCTGTACAATAACCAGAACCTGAAAGGCTATAGGATTGGTGAGTAAACAGGTGCTGTACTGACAATTTGGAGAAGGCAATGGCACCCCACTGCAGTACTCTTGCCTGGAAAATCCCATGTCGGAGAAGCCTGGTAGGCTGCAGTCCATGGGGTTGCTAAGAGTCGGGCACGACTGAGAGACTTCACTTTCAGTTTTCACTTTCATGCATTGGAGAAGGAAATGGTAACCCACTCCAGTGTTCTTGCCTGGAGAATCCCAGGGACAGAGGAGCCTAATGGGCTTCTGTCTATGGGGTCACACAGAGTCAGACACGATTAAAGCGATTTAGCATTGAGCCCATGGCACTTGCTACTTTTGTCACTAACACCGGAGCAGGAATGTATGTTACCTGGACCAGAGCTCTTACCCTTTATTGTGTTTGAAGTTCTCCAGGCTTTACTTGGGGCCTATTTTAAGGTTTAGTTCTTTCTGGAGAAGGCCTTTTTCTGTATGTGAGTACTTATTAATACTTTGGTCTGATCTTAAAGTCAGATTGATTTAACCACAGTTGTCTTTCCATTCCTTTGGAAATGGCCTGCTGCACTGAAACTGCCAGTTTAGCCATTGGTCCACTCCTATGGAAGGCGCTATTCTCTGGCAAAGATGGAGAAGCTCTATACAGTCAACAAAAACAAGACCAGGAGCTGACTGTGGCTCAGATCATGAACTCCTTATTGCCAAATTCAGACTCAAATTGAAGAAAGTAGGGAAAACCTCTAGACCATTCAGGTATGACCTAAGTCAAATCCCTTATGATTATACAGAGGAAGTGAGAAATAGATTTAAGGGCCTAGATCTGATAGATAGAGTGCCTGATGAACTATGGAATGAGGTTTGTGACATTGTACAGGAGACAGGGATCAAGACCATCCCCATGGAAAAGAAATGCAAAAAAGCAAAATGGCTGTCTGCGGAGGCCTTACAAATAGCTGTGAAAAGAAGAGAGGTGAAAAGCAAAGGAGAAAAGGAAAGATATAAGCATCTGAATGCAGAGTTCCAAAAAATAGAAAGAAGAGATAAGAAGGCCTTCTTCAGAGATCAATGCAAAGAAATAGAGGAAAACAACAGAATGCAAAAGACTAGAGATCGCTTGAAGAACATTAGAGATACCAAGGGAATATTTCATGAAAAGATGGGCTCGAAAAAGGACAGAAATGGTATGGACCTAACAGAAGCAGAAGATATTAAGAAGAGGTGGCAAGAATACACAGAAGAACTGTACAAAAAAGATCTTCATGACCCAGATAATCACGATGATGTGATCACTAATCTAGAGCCAGACACCTTGGAATGTGAAGGCAAGTGGGCCTTAGAAAGCATCACTACGAACAAAGCTAGTGGAGGTGATGGAATTCCAGTTGAGCTGTTTCAAATCCTGAAAGATGATGCTGTGAAAGTGCTGCACTCAATATGCCAGCAAATCTGGAAAACTCAGCAGTGGCCACAGGACTGGAAAAGGTCAGTTTTCATTCCAATTCCAAAGAAAGGCAATGCCAAAGAATGCTCAAACTTCTGCACAATTGCACTCATCTCACTTGCTAGTAAAGTAATGCTCAAAATTTTCCAAGCCAGGCTTCAGCAATACATGAACCGTGAACTCCCTGATGTTCAAGCTGGTTTTAGAAAAGGCAGAGGAACCAGAGATCATATTGCCAACATCCGCTGGATCATGGAAAAAGCAAGAGAGTTCCAGAAAAACATCTATTTCTGCTTTGTTGACTATGCGAAAGCCTTTGACTGTGTGGATCACAATAAACTGTGGAAAATTCTGAAAGAGATGGGAATACCAGACCATCTAACCTGCCTCTTGAGAAATCTGTATGCAGGTCAGGAAGCAACAGTTAGAACTGGACATGGAACAACAGACTGGTTCCAAATAGGAAAAGGAGTACATCAAGGCTGTATATTGTCACCCTGCTTATTTAACTTCTATGCAGAGTACATCATGAGAAACGCTGGACTGGATGAAACACAAGCTGGAATCAAGATTGCCGGGAGAAATATCAGTAACCTCAGATATGCAGATGACACCACCCTTATGGCAGAAAGTGAAGAGAAGCTAAAAAGCCTCTTGATGGAAGTGAAAGAGGAGAGTGAAAAAGTTGGCTTAAAGCTCAACATTCAGAAAACGAAGATCATGGCATCTGGTCTCATCACTTCATGGGAAATAGATGGGGAAATAGTAGAAACAGTGTCAGACTTTATTTTTTTGGGCTCCAAAATCACTGCAAATGGTGACTGAAGCCATGAAATTAAAAGACACTTACTCCTTGGATGAAAAGTTATGACTAACCTAGATAGTATATTCAAAAGCAGAGACATTACTTTGCCGACTAAGGTCCGTCTAGTCAAGGCTATGGTTTTTCCTGTGGTCATGTATGGATGTGAGAGTTGAACTGTGAAGAAGGCTGAGCACCAAAGAATTGATGCTTTTGAACTGTGGTGTTGGAGAAGACTCTTGAGAGTCCCTTGGACTGCAAGGAGATCCAACCAATCCATTCTGAAGGAGATCAACCCTGGAATTTCTTTGGAAGGAATGATGCTAAAGCTGAAGCTCCAGTACTTTGGCCACCTCATGCGAAGAGTTGACTCATTGGAAAAGACTCTGATGCTGGGAGGGATTGGGGGCAGGAGGAGAAGGGTTCGGCTGAGGATGAGATGGCTAGATGGCATCACGGACTCGATGGACATGATTCTGAGTGAATTCCGGGAGATGGTGATGCACAGGGAGGCCTGGTGTGCTGCGATTCATGGGGTCGCAGAGTCAGATACGACTGAGTGACTGAACTGAATTGACTGATTCTCTGGCAACTGCGAAAAAACCTTTGGCCTGGCTCCCCCAGAACCAAGCTGCTCCCCTAGAAATGATTGGTGGTAGCTTACAAGTTGTTTGAATTGAGGTGTTTGAGCTGTTTGAAAACTTTTCTTTTACTCTAGAAATAAACCTCTGAGAAATGGGATCCCAGTTATCTAAATATTTGAGGACTCCTCCTCTATAGGGACTCTGGCTGATTCTATGTTTAAAAACCATGGTCCTTACTCAAGCACATTTATAAGTAGTTGAACAGCCCTGACCAAATGTAATTTAGAATATCAATGGCCATTATGGGGAACTTTTGAAATCCTCAAATTTAATTTTCTAAGAGCCATAATGGAGTACAACAGCTCAAGAAAAAGTTTTTTTAACTGAAATGAATGCCTATTTCAATTGGTATTTTGAGACTTTCCAGTGTTATCAGGAGCCTAAAATTACCTTTTTGTAAAATAAGATTTTACAATTTACTGAGGGAATCAAATCTTTACAGAAAGATATAATGGCTCCTGAAGGCTCAGGCTCTGATTTCTTGGCTTCTTTGTCTCAGATTCACCTGTCACCCATCTCTCCTTGGCTCTCTGTAATCAGAATCAGCCTTTGACATCATCTTCCTCCTTTCCTCCTATAACACTTTCTCCTTCTCTGTACTATCACTTCCCCTGTACTTGCTAAACTCCCTTTTCTCTGAAAGTCTCTCCTCTCCCCTTTAAAATGGAGGCATTTGAGGATCCAGTGGTGAAACCATTAAATTCTTATATTCCTGGGACTTTAGTCATTATCTAAATTTTAGTCACAGTTTAAAGTGTGATTCATAATAAAAAATTTCCCCAAAGTAATCAATGATCCATTCAAATTCACTGAAGAATTTAATATAGTCATTCAAACTTATTACCCTGGTTTCTCTGTCTCATGTCAGTCAGTTAATATGCTTATTGATGAAGGTCAGGCCCAGCACTAGATGACAACTGCTAATTGGGAAAATCCTGAAAGGTGTATAGAATTACAACTGGAAGACCAGCCAGCCCACTAATTTATATATGATCAGGCTTGGGAAATTTCTGAGTGACTTCATTGAACAAGTCCTAGGGTTTTTCCAAAACTGTTAATTAGAGAAAAATTCAAGCTTGATCACAAAAATTCATTGAATCTGTTCATGACTATTACAATTAATGAGATTGTTTTTAAAGAAAATTCTGGTCTTTCTTTAGATGTGGGTTTCACCCAGTTATCTTTTAACTCTGTTTATTAATATGCTAAACCAGGACTTTTCTCTTCTAATAAAAGGAGCTAGGATAAAATGGAAAATTGTATGTACTGCAGAGTTAGTTCATCTAGTAAACCAGCTATTTCACACTCTAGATGAGTCACCTAAAAAGGAGATTACAAAATTTCTTAATTGTCAACTCCAGCAAATTAAGCCTCCTAAATTGGAATCCAAAATGTTCCTAGTTTCTGTTATTGTTGTAAAGCTCCAGGACATTGGAAAAGAAATTGTCACACATTTAGCCACTTTAGCCCTCTAACCAGTATGTCCAATATTTCCACAATTCTTAATGACAGGGCTCTAAGGAACTACAGGGGCTCTTCCTAACCCCACCTCTAATATTGGTTTGGAGAAACATTTCTGTAGACTGGGGCTGAATCTCTTCCAGTGGGAAATGACACTCGAGCCACACTGTCAGTGATTAGTGCCTCTGTTGTAAAACAGTTCCTGCCTCAAAGTACTAAAACAGTTGAAATAGTGGGGATCTCCAATGAACTTCAAGTGGTTCTTTTATCTAAACTTACTCCCTATATTTTAGATGATTTAAAACATAAACAAGCTTTTTCTTCATAATTCTCCAATGAGTATCCATTTATTACAATGAGGCTACTTAGAGAATTATCATGGCAGAATTTATGTCTCCCAAAAGGAAAAAAAATCTAGAAACTGACAGCAATCATTAAAGTAACTGACCATGTGAATTAAATGACACTTTGCTCTGTCGCTGACAGTCCTAGAGCTGAATTTGGAAACACTGATTGTTTGTCCCTATTGAATCAACTACCAACTTCCTTATGAGTGAAATTTTCAACTGATATTAGCAAAATTCACAGTGCACCTCTCTTCCAGATTGAAATAGATCCCTCAAAACTTCTTCCTTCAGTTCAGTTCAGTCGCTCAGTCGTGTCTGACTCTTTGAGACCCCATGGACTGCAGCATTCCAGGCCTCCCTGTCCATCACCAACTCCCGGAGTTTACTCAAACTCATGTCCATTGAGTCAGTGATGCCATCCAACCATCTCATCCTCTGTCATCCCCTTCTCTTCCCACCTTCAATCTTTCCCAGCATCAGGGTCTTTACAAATGAGTCAGGTCTTGCCATCAGGTGGCCAAAATATTGGAGTTTCAGCTTCAACATCAGTCCTTCCAATGAACACTCAGGACTGATCTCCTTTAGGATGGACTGGTTGGATCTCCTTGCAGTCCAAGGGACTCTTAAGAGTCTCCTCCAACACCACAGTTCAAAAGCATCAATTCTTCGGTGCTCAGCTTTCTTTGTAGTCCAACCCTCACATGCATATGTAACTACTGGAAAAACCATAGCCTTGACTAGACGGATCTTTGTTGGCAAAGTAATGTCTCTGCTTTTGAATATGCTATCTAGGTTGGTCAGTCATGACTGTTCTTCCAATGAGTAAGCGTCTTTTAATTTCATGGCTCCAGTTACCATCTGCAGTGATTTTGGAGCCCCCCAAAAACAGTTGGACACTGTTTTCCCATCTATTTGCCATGAAGTGATGAGACCAGATGCCATGGTCTTAGTTTTCTGAATCTTGAGCTTTAAGCCATCTTTTTCACTCCGTCTTTCACTTTCATCAAGAGGTTCTTTAGTTCCTCTTCACTTTCTGCCATAGGGTGGTGTCATCTGCATTTCTAAGGTGATTGATATTTCTCCTGGCAATCTTAATTCTAGCTTGTGCTTCTTCCAGTCCAGCGTTTCTCATGAAGTACTCTGCATATAAGTTAAATAAGCAGGGTGACAATATACAGCCTTGACATACTCCTTTTCCTATTTAGAACCAGTCTGTTAATTAATATATAATAAGTAAATAAATCCTTCCTTCAAGGCATGAAGCTTATAAGACAAGCTTACAAGGCTCAAGGCTTCATTGTGTCTTGTACTACTCCCTGTAACCCTCCCATTTTATTAGTGAGAAAAAATACGGATGGAGGGTGAGGTTTGTCCAGGACACTTGAGCAATACCCAGTGGCTCAACAGTAAAGAATTTTCTTGGAATGCAGGAGTCATAGGAGATGCAGGTTCGATCCCTGTGTTGAGGAGATCTGCAGAAGGAAATGGCAACCCGCTCCAGTATTGTTGCCTAGAGAATCCCACAGACAGAGGAGCCTGGTGGGCTACAGTTTGTGGGACTGCAAAGAGTAGGACATGACTGAAGTGACTTAGCATACACGCACGTGAGAAATAAACAACAAAATAGATGGATAAACAATCCATCTACTGTTTCTAACCCTTATATATTACTAACATCTATTCCCCTGGGAGCAAATTTTTTTTTTTTTAATCTGTAGTTGATTTAGGCAGTGCATTCTCTAATATTCCAGTGATGAAACCAGACAATACTTTCTGCCTTCACTTAGGAATAAAAACAATTCACCTAGACAGTAATGCCTCAGGGTTTTACTGAAAGTCCTTCTTATTCCTCTCAAATCCTGGAAACTAATCTGCTTGATATAGTTTCTTAGAGGTTCTACTTTTTTGCAATAGGGGATGATTTGTTTCTTTGCTTTCCTTCTTAAGTCTCCTCAAAGAAGATGGCGTCCACTTGCTAAAGCTTCTAGCCTTAAAGGGACACAAGGTCATCAAAGAAAAAGTGTAGTTTGCTCAGGTTTGGGAGAAGGCCATGGCACCCCACTGCAGTACTCTTGCTTGGAAAATCCCATGGATGGAGGAGGCTGGTAGGCTGCAGTCCATTGGGGCGCAAAGGGTTGGACACACCTGAAGCGACTTAGCAGCAGCAGCAGCAGCAGCCCAGGTTTGACGTATACGGCATCTAAAATTTAAACCAGGGTGACACCTAGATCCAGATCTATATCCTGGTGTCCTCAGTCAGTTCAGTTCAGTTCAGCCGCTCAGCCATGTCTGACTCGTGCGACCCCATGAAATTGCAGCACGCCAGGCCTCCCTATCCATCACCAACTCCTGGGGTTTACACAAACTCATGTCCATCGAGTCGGTGATGCCATCCAAACATCTCATCCCCTGTTGTCCCCTTCTCCTCCTGCCCCCAATCCCTCCCAGCATGAGTCTTTTCCAATAAGTCAACTCTTTGCATGAGGTGGCCATAGTATTAGAATTTCAGCTTCAGCATCAGTCCTTCCAGTGAACACCCAGGACTCATCTCCTTTATGACGGACTGGTTGGATCTCCTTCCAGTCCAAGGGACTCTCTAGAGTCTTCTCCAACACCACCGTTCAAAAGCATGAATTTTTCGGCACTCAGGTTTGTTCACAGTCCAACTATCACATCCATACATGACCACTGGAAAAACCATAGCCTTGACTAGATGGACCTTTGTTGGCAAATTTTCAACATGCCAACTAGGTTGGTTATAACTCTCCTTCCAAGGAGTAAGCGTCTTTTAATTTCATGGCTGCAGTCACCATCTGCAGTGATTGTGGAACCCAGAAAAATAAAGCCTGACACTGTTTCCACTGTTTCCCCATCTATTTCCCATGAAGTGATAGGACCGGATGCCATGATCTTTGTTTTCTGAATGTTGAGCTTTAAGCCAACTTTTTCGCTCTCCTCTTTCACTTTCACCAAGAGGCTTTTTAGTTCCTCTTCATTTTCTGCCATAACGGTGGTGTCATCTGCATATTTGAGCTGATTGATATTTCCCCAGCAATCTTGATTCCAGTTTGTGCTTCTTCCAGCCCAGCATTTCTCATGACGTACTCTGCATATAAGTTAAATAAGCAGGGTGACAATATACAGCCTTGATGTACTCCTTTTCCTATTTGGAACAAGTCTGTTGTTCCATGTCCAGTTCTAACTGTTGCTTCCTGACCTGCATATAAGTTTCTCAAGAGGCAGGTCAGGTGGTCTGGTGTTCCCATCTTTTTCAGAATTTTCCACAGTTTATTGTGATCCACAAAGTCAAAGGCTTTGGCATAGTCACTAAAACAGAAATAGGTGTTTTTCTGGAAATCTTTTGCTTTTTTAATGATCCAGCATATGTTGATCTCTGGTTCCTCTGCCTTTTTCTAAAACCAGCTTGCACTTCTGGAAGTTCATAGTTCACGTGTTGCTGAAGCCTGGCTTGCAGAACTTTGAGCATTACTTTACTAGTGTGTAAGATGAGTGCAATTTTGTGGTAGTTTGAGCATTCTTTGCATTGCCTTTCTTTGGGATTGGAATGAAAACTGGCCTTTTCTAGTCCTGTGGCCACTTCTGAGTTTTCCAAATTTGCTGGCATATTGAGTACAGCACTTTCACAGCATCATCTTTTAGGATGTGAAATAGCTCAACTTTGATTCCATCACCTCCACTAGCTTTATTTGTAGTGATACTTCCTAAGGCCCACTTGACTTCACATTCCAGGATGTCTGGCTCTTGGTGAGTGATCACACCATCATGATTATCTGGGTTGTGAAGATCTTTTTTGTACACTTCTATGTATTCTTGCCACTTCTTCTTAATATCTTCTGCTTCTGTTAGGTCATTACCATTTCTGTCCTTTATCGAGCCCATCTTTGCATGAAATGTTCCCTTGTTATCTCTAATTTTCTTGAAGAGATCTCTAGTCTTTCCCATTCTGTTGTTTTCCTCTATTTCTTTGTTTCTCCAAAGCCAAAACTAAGTGTCAACTGCAAGGTTTTCTTGAGTTACTTGGCTACTGACAAAATTGGATTCCAAATTTCTCACTTATGGCCAAATTTCCATATGTTATACTCAATTATAAGAACCCTGACCCAAGTTTATGGAACTTATATCCAGTGGATATAAAATTTAAATTGGCCTCTATTTTCAGGAATTACTGAATGCAATACCTGCTAGTTTAGCTATTATTTGGCTATCATTAAGATTCAGAGCTGTACTTCCTTGTAGTTAAGAATACACCTGCCAATGCAAGGGATATCAGTTTGAACCCTGGTTTGGGAAGATTCCACAAGAAGAGGAGCAACAAAACCCGGGCACCCGAACAACTGAAGCCCATGTGAGCCCATGCTCAACAAGAGAAGCCACTGCAATGAGAAGCCTGTGCACGACATGAAGAGTAACCTCCATTCACCACAAGTAGAGAAAGTTCGCCTGCAGCAACAAAGACCCAGAGCAGCCAAAAATAAATAAAACAGATTCAGAGGCATTCTAAACTTGACTCTGACACTAAGGGAAGTCACCTTGCTAATAATATTTCCATTGATTAAAGGGATCAATAGGAACCAAATCTCTGTTATGATCCAAAGAGATATTTCCCCAAATGCCAAAAACTGGCTAGAAAAGCCCAACAGTTGGTCTCAGAAAAGCAAAAGCAAGAGTTTTAATTCAACAATGGCTGGTTTGATAAAAAGAGTGTCCTGGTTTGGACCAATGAATAACTGTAAAATTCTCACTCCTCTCCATAGTACATACATCTAGACGCTGATGTACTGATAAAATAATAGCCTTCATAAACCAATATTGATGAAAGACATTAACAAGAAATGTAGCAACAAGGTTTGTTAATGTTAGCAAACATTAACAATTAATAAGCAAAATGCCTACTTCATTTGTCCCATTTGTCCGAAGTACCACCCAGAAAAGCATGGATTTATACCTCCTGGATATTTTAAATGGTCTGATGGACCATTTGAAGACTCAGAAATAGGAAATGTATTTCATACAACTTTCTCCATCTCATGGATATAAATATATTTTAGTCATGATCTGTATGTTTTCACACTGGACTGAAGCCTTCTCTTGGAGAAAGGCAATTGCCTCTTCTGTGGTTAAACTCTTTTTAGGAAAGATAACCCCTACCTGGAGAATGCCTCTTAAACTTCATAGTGATTGAGGGAGCCATTTGAATAGCCAGGTGTTTCAACAAGCCTGTGCTGTTTGGCTGGTTTTACAATTTCACTGTGCTTACCACCCTCAGTTTTCTCATCTAGTTGAACACAAACGGCATTATTATAAACCAATTGGCAAAATTTGTAGAGGCTTTCCTAGTACCTTGTCCAAAAGCATTGCTGTTGGTTCTTCTTAATCTCAGATCTAATCCCTTTTGGAACTCAGAAAACTCTTACCTTTTGAGATAGTCACACAATGCACAACAAACTTGGTTTCTCTTTCTCTGGACCCGCAACTGATAAAAGGAGTGATACTCCAACATTGCAAAGGTCTTATTGTTTCGACTAAAAATAACCATGTTTTGGCAGAATGATCTTTTCATAGGAGACAAAGAGCTTAAACATCTCACCTTATAAATGGAAGATTTCATCTATTAGAAAAGAAAGTGAAAATGAAAGCGTTAGTCACTCAGTCATGCCCAACTCTTTGTGATCCAGTAGGCTGCAGCCTGACAGGCCTCTCTGTCCACAGGGATTCTCCAGGTGAGAATACTGGACTGGGTTGCCATTTCCTTTTTCAGGGGATCTTCCTGACCCAGGGATGGAACCCAGGTCTCCTAAGTCTCCTGCAGGTAGATTCTTTACAGTCTGAGTCACCAGGGAAGCTTCATCTATTAGAAAAGACACCTCCAAAAGAACTCTTCATCCTCACTGGAGAGGCCCCATCAAGCACTGCTAACCAAACTCTGGGCTGCCCTACTCTAAGGAATGGACTCTTGGATACATGAGACACATCTAAGGAAAGCATCAAACCCTGACTGGATTTTCATGTTATCTGGTAACTAAAAAACAAAGATTTCCTGGAATTAAAGCAGATAGCATCTAGGAAACAGCTTTCCCAAGATATCTGGTCAAGCTTAGTGGAAGTCTATCACTAAAGCTTTCATAATGACATAAAACTTCAGTTGATCTTCAATGTCTATGACCTTGATAACATAGTGAAGCAACAGTAGGAAAAAGGGAAAAAGGAAGTTAAATCAAAGTGTGCATTGTTTTGCAGGAACTAAACATTAAGTTGCAGAGAGTTCCAGACACTAGATGTTCTGTTAAGTTATATTATAGTCCAGTCAACAAGACAGAACAGTGCACACAGAAAGCCAAGCATCTACTTGCTTGTGGTTTTTGGCAACCTAGAGTAACCTTTGCATAACCCTTGTCTCATTATAATGACCCGCCTCCCCTTTCATGAATATGCATGCCACATAGGCTTAAAGCTGAAACTCCAATGCTTTGGGCACCTGATGTGAAGAGCTGACTCATTGGAAAAAAAAGACCCTGATGCTGGGAAAGATTGAGGGCAGAAGGAAAAGGGAATGACAGGGGATGAGATGGTTGGATGGTATCACAACTCAGTGAACATGAAATTTGAGCGAACTCCAGGAGATGGTGAAGGACAGGGAAGCCAGGCTGCTGCAGTCCATAGGGTCACAAAGCATAGGGCACAATTTAGTGACTGAACAACAACAATTAGGCTTAAAATCCTCCCTATTCAGCTATTCAGGGAGACAGTGCTTTGACAACTTTTTCCTTGTCTCCTTATGTGTCACAAGTAACAAATGCTTCCACTTTAATCAAAAGCACTTGGTGTGCTCATAGACTATGTACTCTAAGCAACAGACCCACTGTTTTCTGAAAACTATAAATTCTAGATTAAAACACCTGAAAGTTCTCACTCTTATCCTTCCTTGTTACTCAAATGTGACCTCAATAAGTTTTTAATCCATGCACTTTCCCTCTGACTACAAACACACCCAGGAAAGGTCATTTCTGGCATTGAGGGACAAAGCTGCTGAAACTAGAAAACTGGACTGCTGATCAATGATGCTTTCAGAGAAAGAGTTTGATCAAAGGAGGAAAATATATGAAAAAATTAATAGACACTTCATTTAATAGAGCTGGGAAACAAGTTCATATGTCCTGTTGATAGCAACAGAGCCCAACAAGAAGAAGGACTTCTTTCCTGGCAAGGACTCAGCCAACAAAAAGTAAGGCTTACTTTCTTTGTTTACTATCAGCCTTTCAACTTTCTTCTTTCTATAAAAGCATTCTCTTTCCCTTGCCCTGTGGCAACTTTCACTTGGAACTCCACATTTGTAGATGCTGATCTTTGCAATTTTCTGTTGATTCCAAATAAATTCATGCCTGTTGGGAAAATATCTGGCATCTATTTATTTTAGGTCAACTTTATCATTACTAGATTTTTAACTACACTTACTTTTTTAGGGCTTCCCTCATGGTTCAGACATAAAGAATTGGCCTACAATGTGGGAGACCTGGGTTCGATCCTGGGTTGAGAAGATCCCCTGGAGGAGGGCATGGCAACACACTCCAGTATTCTTTCCTGGAGAATCTCCATGGACAGAGGAGCCTGGTGGGCTACAGACCATGGGGTCACAAAGAGTAGGACACGACTGAGTGGCTAAGCACAGCACACATTTTATACAAATAAATATAAAAACAGATGAATGGAATACATGGAAACTGATAACTGTACTAGATTATGGGAGCAGACACTTTATTTTTCAGAAGTATACCTTGATGAATTTAGAAAAAAATGAGCTATAATATACTTAACTTTCAAATGGTTCATGATAAAGTGATTTGGAAAATAATAGCCATAAGTGATGAGGGTAATGGTTATGTGAGATTCTCTGTACTAGTCTTAAAGCTTCACTGTAAATTTGTAGTTATTTCCAACTAAAAATTTAGAAATTCTTTATATGTAATTAATCACATTAGTATATTAAGGAATTTTAAGAAAGCCAAAATAAAATAGTTTTATAAAATTTAAGACATTTATGAAAGACAAATACTGTATATTAACTCATATATATGGAATTTAGAAAAATAGTACCAACAATCCTACATGCAGGGCGGCAAAGGAGACACAGATGTAAAGAACAGACTTTTGGACTCAGTGGGAGAAGGCGAGGGTGAGATAATTTGAGAGAATAGCTTTGAAACATGTACATTACCATATGTAAAACAGTTGACCAGTGCAAGTTTGATACATGAAGCAGGGTACCCAGAGGGATGGGTTAGGGAGGGAGGTGGGAGGGGGTTCAGGATGAGGGGGACACATGTATACATGTGGCTGATTAATGTTGTTGTATGGCAAAAAAAAATCACAATATTGGAAAGTAATTATTCTCCAATTAAAATAAATCAATTAATTAAAAGATACTCATTTATGATTTAAAATTCTTAGCAAAATAAAAGTAAAAGGGAGCATCTTCAGTCTGATAAATAGCATCTTATAAACTGTCTTCAAGAAAAATTTTAATTTTAAATCAATTGTAGTGAGTTTTAATTTACATAAAAATGAAGAAAAAAAAGAAATTTTAATAAGATTTAACAAGTGCATATTCTCATGTAACCACCACTATCATCAACATGTAAAATATTTTTATCATTTCAAATTATTCCTGGTTCCCTTCCCCAACTAATTGCAATACTGTTGTCTAATTTTACATTACCACCAGAACATTTTCAGGTCTCATATCCTATCCAACCCTTGAGAAGTGTTTATTAAAGTAATGCTGAAACCTTAGGTAAGAACAGCTTAGTCTAAGGTTTTCTTGCCAGGAGATACTTCTGAATTCCCTGCCCAGGTGGCCCAGTGGGTTTAACCAGGGTATAGTTGGCCTGGTAAATCCAGAATCTTTGCTACTAGAATGAATGGAATTGACTTGGAGAGGGGGATACAAGCCCATGGCTGGTGGTGGTATCTACCTATGCAGTATAAGTCCAGACTGTTGTCTTTTCCTTTTATAATGCAAGTGCCTGACTTAAACTTTGATTGCTTAAACATTCACTTCAAGGAAGTATCTACTGATGTATTGGCTAATTTTGATAACTGACCTTTTGGATTGCTTTTTTTCTCCTCCTGCTCTTTAAATTCCTCCTCTTATGTTTTACATTTACCAGTAAAGAGTGATTCCATAAATCCCAGAACCTCAGCTTTGACTCCAATAAAAGCAGAACCCTAAGCCTGCTTGCTTGCCCTCTCTCTCACCTCACATCTTTGTGTCCCCAGATATATCTGTAATTTCCAGATAAGTAATAAGCATTTTTTCTCAAAATTTCTTGATGTTTAAGGCTGAGGGTGTTTTTCAATCATAAGAACCATGAGGGCCGCTCAGTTATGGACAGGCTGAGACCATCACACAAAGCAGTGTAATTTGCAAGCTTAATTAGGAACAAAAAGAGCAGACCCCCAGATCTGCTAACCAGAGCTTACAATCTAAGTTGGCAAATGTGTAAACCAGCCAGAAATTTAATGATGAGAACCTGCATATGGAAATGATAAACACTCCAAAGCTCCCTGGATGCCTGAGAAGCCACAACCATTCAAAGAAGAAACAAAAGAGGGCCCAGCTAAAGTAAAGGCTTGAGGAATGGCCACACTGTGTACCTTCTGTCTGCCCACAGATCCTTTTGCAGATGGTGGAAGCCAGATGGGTCAAGTCTGCAGAAGGATCTGTGGGCAGAGAGAGAGACAGACCATAAGTTCTGTTCAAATCATTGGCTGACCACTAGGCCCTATGACTGTGGAAGCACATTTTATCTCCTGTGAACTCAGAATAAAAAATAATACAAGTAGCGAAAGACAAATCTGAACAGACACATCAGCTACTGCACATCCAAATGGAGAAAGATTCTGTAGAGTAAATCATGAATAGAAAAAACAAGGACAAATGACATTGGGATCGAAAAATACTCATATTGAACTAAAAATTAAAAATCATGCAGATATCCAGAAACCTGTGACCCATAATTAGGAAAAAAAGCATTCATTAGCCATTAACTTTGAATGGGCCCCATGTTGTATTCATTAAGCAAAGTACATAAAAGAAGCCATTATAAGTATCAATTCAGTTCGACCAAGTAAAAGAAGTATCATTAATATCAAAATGACTCAGCACTTAGGAAACCTCTCAAAAATACAGAAATTATTAAAAGTGCGTATGGAAATTCTGGTCTTGAAACAGAAAAAATAAAATGAAAAATTTTCTACCCAGGGCCCAGTGAACATTTGAGATGGCAGAAGAAGGAACCAGTGAATCTGATGACTGGTCGATAGAAACCCTCCAGAACAGAAAGAGTAACCAATATTCTGGAAGATTAAAGAAAAACATACTGACAGAATATAAGTCAACCAAGACTATTATAAAGAATAACACAGTTACCAAAAAAATGCTCAGAAAATATAAATTTAACTGAAAAAATTAATTGCTAGAAGATATGCCTAACAAGAAATGCTAAAGGTCATCCCACAGACTAGAAAGTAAATAGAAAAAATGGTAAATGAAAATCACAGACAGAAATGAAAAGCACTTGAAATGATAGGCATTTGCATAATGGGAAAGTATACAGTTCTTTCTCTTTCCTATTCTTATTTTCTTTAAATTCATAAGATTTTGTGAATTAGTAATTAGTTTTGTATCTATATTTATTTGTATTATGTTTATATTATTTACATACAATTTATGTTATATTATATATATATTTCCAAGGAGGGGGAGCTACATGGAGAAAAAGTTGCTTTATTTTACCACAATTAAACCCATATTAATTGAAGTTAGGACTGATAATTTAATATGAATATTTTAAACACTACAATAAACACTAAAATAAATTAACAGAATTAAAATGGTAAACTAAAATGTAAAAAACATCTACTTCTGCCTTATTGACTACACCAAAGCCTTTGACTGTATGGATCACAACAAACTATGGAAAATTCCTCAAGAGATGAGAATGCCAGACCACCTTACCTGTCTCCTGAGAAATCTGTATACCAGCCAAGAAGCAACAGTTAGAACTGGACCTAGAATAACAGACTGGTTCCAAATTGGGAAAGGAGTACACCAAGGCTGTATATTGTCATCCTGCTTATTTAACTTATATGCAGAGTACATCATGAGAAATGCTGGGCTGGATGAAGCACAAGCTGGAATCAAGAATGCTGGGAGAAATATCAATAACCTCAGATATGCAGATGACACCACCCTTATGGCAGAAAGTGAAGAAGAACTAAAGAGCCTCTTGATGAAAGCAAAAGAGGAGAGTGAAAAAGTTGGCTTAAAACTCAACATTCAGAAAACTAAGATCATGGCATAGGTCTCATCACTTCACGGCAAATAGATGACGAAACAATGGAAACAGTGAGAGACTTATTTTCTTGGGCTCCAAAATCATTGCAGATAGTGACTGCAACTATGAAATTAAAAAATGCTTGCTCCTTGGAAGAAAAGCTATGACCAACCTAGACAGCATATTATAAAACAGAGAAATTACTTTGCTGACAAAGGTCCACCTAGTCAAAGCCATGTTTTCCCAATAGTCATGTATGGATATGAGATTTGGACTATAAAGAAAGCTGAGTCCCAAAGAATTGATGCTTTTGAACTGTGGTATTGAAGAAGAGTCTTGAGAGTCCCTTGGACAGCTAGGAGATCCAACCAGTCCATCCTAAAGGAAATCAGTCCTGAATATTCATTAGAAAGACTGATGTTGAAACTGAAACTCCAATACTTTGGCCACCTGATGTGAAGAACTGACTCACTGGAAAAGACTCTGATGCTGGGAAGGATTGAAGGCAGGAGAAGGGTATGACAGAGGATGAGATGGTTGGATGGCATCCCCCACTCGATAGACAAGAGTTTGAGCGAGCTCCAGGGTCTGGTGATGGACAGGGAGGCCTGGTGTGCTGTAGTCCATGGGGTCGCAAAGAGTTGGACACAAATGAGTGACTGAACTGAACTGAACTGGAAATGCATGCCTGTGCTATCATGCTCAGTAACTCAGTCATGTCCAACTCTCTGCAAGTCCTTGGACCCGAACTTGCCAGGCTCCTCTGTCTGTGGAATTTCACAGGCAAGCATACTGGAGTGGGTTGCTCTTTCCTACTCCAGAGGATCTACCCAACCCAGGGATTGAACCCACTTCTCTTATGTCTCCTGCATTAGCAAGTGGATTCTTCAGCACTTATTTGTTTTATCCAAAAAGAAGACATGCCCCAAGACATATTTAATTGCTATTACTCTGGGTTTGCTATTGGCTTATAGTTGGAAAGCATCTGTAATACTGGTTAAAAGCCTTCAATGCATTGAACAGCCTCCCACAATAAATAATGATCTAGCTCAATAGAAGAGTAATGCCGTGGAACCCCACCACGACCAAATGAGATTTATCCTAAGAATTAAGTTTACTTTAACATCTTAAAAGTAAGCTCTGGTGTTAGCTAAGGACACCAGGGATTATACAGCTCCTGTGCTTCTCCAAAACTAAAGTTATGTATTTTGTCCATACACAGTGAGTTTGAGTAACACAGATTAATGAGCCTTCAAGGCAACCAGATCATTCCATGTCACATAGCAGTGTATCTATTGGTGAGAGTTTATCCTTGTCAAGTTCTTTTAATTAGATGCTTGCACTGCTTAAAATTAGGCAGATCATTAAACTGGCTTTTGAAAAATGTAAAGGCGCTGGTATTTCAAAGCAACGAGCCTTGTGACACTCACTATTATATTTTAACAATCTGTGGCCTTTTGTCATTTCTCTCCTGCCTCCTTTTTGCTACTGGGATAAGGGACTAATGTTCAGTGGATGCTGGCTATCTCATTTAGTATGATAAAAGGTTGGTAGGAAAGGAGTAAAATTTCAAGGTAAATTGACTCATCTATGCAATCAATTTTCTCTGATAGAGTCATGTCCATGGCAATAAGAGATCACTGTCACCCACCTATGGGGCACTACTGGTTGCAAGAGGGATGAGGCATGTGAGGGGCAAGCAGAAACGGAAGACAAAGAGTCAAAGAGTAGTGATCTGGGAGAGGAAGACAATTTCTCCTCTCCCCATGGCCAAGCCTGGTCCTGCTGTCATTTACCGTTTACCTAAAGAAAACTTCAGACATCAACATTGAGCTGACTAGCAATCACTGGATTCAACCTTTCCCTTCAGCAGACTTTCTCAAGCTGTTTGCACACTGTAGTATCTCAAGACTAGGTGTTATGGACTAAACGTCTGTGCTGCTACTGCTGCTAAGTCACTTCAGTCGTGTCCGACTTTGTGTGACCCCATAGATGGCAGCCCATCAGGCTCCCCTGTCCCTGGGATTCTCCAGGCAAGAACACTGGAGTGGGTTGCCATTTCCTTCTCCAATGCACGAAAGTAAAAAGTGAAAGGGAAGTCGCTCAGTCGTGTCCGACTCTTCGCGACCCCATGGAGTGTAGCCTACCAGGCTCCTCCGTCCATGGGATTTCCCAGGCAAGAGTACTGTGTCCCCTCAAAATTCATATGTTGAAATCCTAACCTCTAATAGGTTCGAGAAGGTGGCGGCTTTGTTCATGAGGGTAGAGACCTCATGAATGAGATTAGTTTCCTTGCAGAAGGGACTCCCACAGAACTCTCTTGTCCTTGGCATTATGTGAGGATATGAGAAGAAGATGGCCATCTATCTGCAAACCAACCAGGAGGCCTTCACTAAGAATGCGACCCTGTTGGCACTTTGATCCTGGACTTGCAGCCTCCAAAACTGTAAGAAATCAAGTTCTATTGTTTATCGTATTCGATTATATCAGCCCAAACTAACTCAAGACACAAGGTTAATAGTTTCTAGCTATTTTCAGAAAATATGAGAACCTCGCTTTACCATCAAACATTTTCCCAAGTCTCCACTTGACATTAACTATATTTCACTCCTGGATGGTTGAGAAAACATAGTGACAAATATTAACCAAATCCCAAGGAAAATAGCTTAGGTGTAGAGCATTTGACAGGAACTATTTCTTTCTGTTTGTATTGAGATAATTATACACTTATTCTTCTTTATTCTATTAACAAAAATATCAAGAGGATTATTGCTGTTAATATTCCACAGTTTTGGTTTTCATATTATACTATACTTACATTTCTGTGATAGCATTTATTTGGTCAGAACATCTAATGCATTTTATTTAGTGCTTGATTTGACTTGCTAAAGTTTTATGGAGGCTTTTTTGCATCTATGCTAATGAAGATTGTTGATCTGTAGATTCATTTTCTTATACATTTGTCTAATATTGGTATAGGGCAATTCTGGCCTCATAAAATGAAGAACGAATTTCATATTTCTCTAAGTACATTCCAACTCTCTGATAGATTGTCCTGCAAATAAGACACCTCAGTCTCCCTGAACTGAAGTTTCTTCAACTCCATAGGATTGTGGTGGTGTTTAGAACCTGCTTCACTGCACAGGGGCGGGGGGCTTCCCTGGTGGTTCACAGAGTAAAGAACCAACCTGCATTGCAGGAGACCTGGGTTCAATCCTTAGGTGAGGAAGATCCCATGGAGAAGGAAATGGCAACCCATTCTGGTATTCTGCCCTGGAGAATTCCATGGACAGAGGAACTTGGAAGGCTATAGTCCATGGAGTTGCAAAGAGTTAGACACAACTGAGTGACTAACACTTTCATTTTGTTTTTCTCTGCACTGAGGTCCTATGCTGTTTGGGAGCTCAATCCCTTGTTTCTCTTCTTTCAGAGATCATCTTCCTGCAGAGTCTGGCGTGCAGTGTCTGAAAACAATTATATACTTTGTCCTGGTTCTCAGTTTTTTACAGAAGGAGGGTATATCCAGTCACAGATTTCATCACACCTGAAATGGAAGTCTGATATTATGTGCTATGGTTTATATTTTTCAGTTTGTGCCGCCTAAAAAGAAATAAAGTGTTAGTCACTTAGTTGTGTCTGACTTTTTGCAACCCCGTGGACTACAGCCGACCAGGCTCCTCTGTCCATGGAATTCTCCAGGCAAGACTACTGGGGTGAGTATCCATTCCCTTCTTTAGGAAATTTTCCTGACCCAGGGATCTAACCCAGGTGTCCTGCATTGTAGGCAGCTTTTTTACCATCTGAGCCACCAGGCAGCCTAGACATGGATTATGGCACTTTAGTTTGTACTGTGTTGAAGAACTGTGTGATGAATTTAGCAAATAACCATGTACCATTGGCTTTTACATCTTGGTGTGGGTTGCAGCTTTCAGTATGTGATTTCTTTGGTAAAATCTGTTCTCTCTCTACCTTGCAAGTGCATTAACCACTGACCCCATTCCCCTCAGACCTGAAGGGGAAACTCTGACATAGAAGTACCTCAGCCATGCAAATATCTCAACCCTATGACCTCCCTGGTGGGAGACCTCTGAGTTATGTATTATTTTTCCTTCCTTTTCCAATCTCATTTCTTCACTTTCTTGCCACTGTTTAATAGAATCATCTCCTTAAAAGGATACTTGCACAATAAATTACTTGTACTATGTGTCTCCAAGTCTGCTTCTGGGTAATCTCAAGCTAAATGAAAAACTACAAAATTCAAATTGTTTTCCCAGAATGCAACTAAATTAAAAATCAATATAAAAATTGATGTGATATGCTATGCTTTGTTACTTAAACTTGGATGTGTGGTAATCGGTACCTACTGCAAACATTTCTCAGAAAGATCAGTAATAAATAAAAGGGATTAAATGATCATATAAATAAATGTAAAATAAAGATATTTAAAATTGTTCATATATTATTACCCAAAGTAAATGATTAGTATTATATACATATAAATTGTTAAAGGACACAATTTATAATTTTGCAGGATGAATTAGTTCTAGAGATCTAATGCATTTCCTCTGGTAAAATTTTAGCATTTGGTGGCCTAATTTATATTGGATTATCTGGCCAAACTTCATATATCACGGTACAAGGGAATAGGTTATATTATGCATTATATTAGTTTAATATCAAGAACAAAACAAGAGTTGCGCATGTTTTAATTTTTAACTGAATCATACAGAAGTGTGGGCTATTTAGAAATATAACTTTAATTTTCATAGTCTACCTTGATTTTGTAGGATGGCCCCTTGACATTTGTTCAGTTTCTAATATATTTATTTCACAATTATTTACTGAAAGATTAGTAATTTTCTGGTCTTGGAATAGACTTTAGAGATACAATTGTAAATAAGATAGATATAATTCCTGTCTTACTACAGAGTAGTGCAAGTGGGTGGGAATGATTTTAAGAAGAGAAAAAATATAAGCAGTGTGGTAGATGCTATTGGAAAAAAGACAGATATATACAGAAGCACACAGAGGAGAGTCTAATTCAGGCAGATAAAGTGTGATCAAGACATTATAGTTTGGTTAAACTAATTTAGAGGATTCAAATTAGCCTGATTGCTAGAGTTTTATCTTACTAGGTTGTTGGATAAAACTAAGGGTAAATAATAAGGGTATAGAAACTACTTTGATAAGAAATGAAAAATTTTTTAAATATATGATTGACTAGATATGAGAGTAGAGGGAATGGAATCATCAAGGATGACATCCAGTTTTCTGGCTTGGAAGCTGAGTCAGTTAGACATATTGTCTTTAAAAGCTGAATTTATAAGGAGGAAGAGCTTCCTTTGGAGTAAGGTGACTTTGAGGAGCTTGTAAAAACTAATGACAGGTAGCTGGATATATAAGTTTAAGTGGGAGGGGAGATATCTGAGCAAGATATAAAAATTTAGAGTCAATAACTTTTAAACAGAAAATGTATTAGTGGAAAAAAATAAGCTAACTACTGATGGAAGGAAATAGAGAACAAGACATAAAAAACTTGAATGCCTATATTTTAGGATATTATAAATTGGCTATTATTCCAAGGTATGGTGGTTATTAGCCATGAGATATAAATATTTGACTTGCTAAAGCTTCAATTTTATTATCTGTAAAATGTAGGGGTATAAGCAATATGAACCTAAAATTCTAAACTTTAGTGAAAACAAGACTCTTCCTTCCTGTTTAATTTTAGCCGATTATCTTAGCTGAACAAGATAAAAATTATACATACATTTTTAGTGGCATGTCTTCATATGAACTATGAATTTCACATTCCTAACAGACTGGTTTCAAATAGGAAAAGGAGTACCTCAAGCCTGTATATTGTCACCATACTTATTTAACTTATATGCAGAGTACATCATGAGAAATGCTGGGCTGGAGGAGCACAAGCTGGAATCAAGATTGCTGGGAGAAATATCAATAACCTCATATATGCAGATGACACCACCCTTATAGCAGAAAGTGAAGAGGAACTAAAGAGCCTCTTGATGAAAGTAAAAGTGGAGAGTGAAAAAGTTGGCTTAAAGCTCAACATTCAGAAAACTAAGATCACGGCATCCAGTCCCATCACTTCATGGCCAATAGATGGGGAAACAGTGGAAACAGTGGTTGACTTTATTTTGGGGGGCTCCACAATCACTGCAGATGGTGACTGCAGCCATGAAATTAAAAGACGCTTACTCCTTGGAAGGAAAGTTATGACCAACCTAGACAGCATATTAAAAAGCAGAGACATTACTTTGTCAACAAAGGTCTATCTAGTCAAGGCTATGGTTTTTCCAGTGGTCATGTATGGATGTGAGAATTGGACTGTGAAGAAAGCTGAGCGCTGAAGAATTGATGCTTTTGAACTGTGGTGTTGGAGAAGACTCTTGAGGGTCCCTTGGACTGAAAAGAGATCCAACGAGTCCATCTTACAGGAGATCAGTCCTGGGTGTTCATTCGAAGGACTGATGCTGAAGCTGAAATTCCAATACTTTGCCCACCTGATGTGAAGAGCTGAGTTATTGGAAAAGACCCTTATGCTGGGAAAGATTGGGGGCAGGAGGAGAAGGGGACGACAGAGGATAAGATGGTTGGATGGCATCACCAACTCAATGGACATGGGTTTGAGTGAACTCCGGGAGTTGGTGATGGACAGGGATGCCTGGTGTGCTGCAGTTCATGAAGTTGCAAAGAGTTGGACATGACTGAGCAACTGAAATGAATCCCATATATATATTAAAATATATTCCATTTATGCCTGAGGAATACTGATATAAATTTATTACCAGTCTCTATAGCTGATATTCAAATCATTCTGATAGTCTTCAAATGATGTGGAAAGAATATTTATCAATCACCTGCTTTATGGTATATGTTGACAACGGAGTCCTGAAATTCCTTACTTTCTGGAAAGATTGGTTGATTATATAAATTTTTAAAGTTTTCAATTTTTTTTTCTTGATTTATTATACATCATGCCCTAGTTTTAGCATGAATTTTGTAAAAATAGTAACAAATCGTAACCATGTATAATACTGTTCCCCAAACATATGCCATGTTTTTTTTCCAGAAGAAATACTAGCTATTGATTGAATTCAGTTAGTTAGAAGTACCAAGGGTTAAATTTGAGCTGGTTCTACAGGAGTGAAGGCTTGGTAATCATCTTTCAGACCCAATGTTTCTCAAGTGTTAGCTCTTTGAAAAGAAGAGAACCAAAGAAAACTCTACACCATTCACAAAGTTTAGTTGCTTTTGTAAATGCCATCTGCTTCATCTGTTCAGAAAAATCACTTTCATTATATATCAAGTCCAAAGTCTCTTTTCTTTGTCTGTGACACTTTTTTTCCCTATCCAGTGAAAGAATCCATGCCAATTTTATGGTGTTTTTCCCTTCTTCTACCTTATAAAATTCTTCATTTTGCCCTCTGGAAAGTAGCACAAGTATTACTGGTCAATTGACAATTCATTCAATTTTACAAGCACATTTCATTTCTTCTCTTATGATTTCAAAGAGTCTTTTAAGGGAGGGGGAAATCTACTTCTATTCACAATCAGGATGGCTTTGTTAGAGTTAAAAAATTTGACCCCGTGAAATAACTTTGCTGAGAAGTAATGATAAGTGTTAAGAATGTGGAAGAGGCTCAAGGGACTAGATTATTAAAACTTTCAGTAACCAATATGCAAATTGTTTTTTAACCTAAATGATTATTATTAAGTTGGCAATTCATCATTTCTGTTAGCTCATTACAGCTTTCATAGGATAATTAATTGTAAAAGTGTGTCTCTCCAATCTCTAAATTTGCAGTTAATCTATTTAATGAATGTTAATGAATAATATTGAAGTAATCGATATCAGTGATATATGTACATATTTGCCCGTATACACTTTCCAGGTGGCTCAGTAGTAAAGAATCTGCCTGCCAAAATAGAAGATGCAAGAGACACACATATGATCCCTGGGTTGGGAAAATCCCCTGGAGGAGAAAATGGCAACTACTCTCATATTCTTGCCTAGAGAATCCTAGAGAGGAGCCTGGAGGACCACAGTCCATGGGATTGCAAAGAGTCAGACACAGCTGAGCAACTGACCCTGCACACACATATCTATCTACATGATATTTTGCACAAGGCTAGCATGAAATAATTTCCATAATTTCAATTTTAAACAATGTAATACTAAAATGGGCTCCCAGGTGGCACAGTGGTGGATAATCTGCCTGCCAATTCAGGAGACACAGCTTTGATCCCTGGATCAGGAAGATCCCCTGGAGTAGGAAATGGCAAGCCACTCTAGTATTCTTGCCTGCTAAATAGACAGAGGACCCTGGCAGGCTACAGTCTGTGGATTTACAAAGAGTCAGACATGACTGAGCACTGAGCACAGCAGGGCAATATTAAGATAAACACACACAAAGAAAATAATAAGGCATGATTTCCCAAGCAGGAAATTATCATTTATTTTTGCCTTCTCTTTCTACTTGGATATGTCATTGGTAAGATGTTAAATGCATGTACAATATATATAGAATACTCACATCATGAAAAAGAGCATTAGAGTGCTACAGACTGACCAACCACAGTTAAGAAAGAGAGCCACAGTTAAGAAATGGCTAAGGGAACTGACTGATGCACATCTAATAAGAACTTATGCCTTGTGTGAATTCATAGATTCATGTGTATTTTGTTGCTATAAATATTTTTTAAATTATTGCCAATTGCAAAAGTTTATCCATGAACTAAAACTGTAAACCTAATTTTGCAATCTGTAGAATTTATAGATGTATAAAAAAGAGGTTTAAACAAACATCAGAATAAGATGGTCAATAGTAAGGCTGTATAAATATTTTAATATTGGTGGATAGAAATGGAGAAAATTGGATTATACTGGGTTAGCCAAAAGTTTGTTCAGGTTTTTCCACAGAGAAACCTGAACAAACTTTTTGGCCAATCCAATACATTACTCATATTATTAAGCATGAAATTTATATACTGCATACTTATCTGTATATATTGCTGTCCAGAAACAGTCATGAGGTGAAGTATGGAGAAGTGGATTTAGTTTTGCTTTATGCTACAATTTTCTGCATGCCATGGTCTCTTGGTATAACTAATTAGTAGGAATTGTATTAGTGCATTGAAAGACAGTCAGGACTTCCCTGGCGGCCTGCTTGTTAAGAATCTGCCTGTGAATGCAGCGGACACAGGTTTGATCCCTGGTCCAAGAAGATTCCGCAAACAGCTAAGTTCTGGTGCCACAACTACTGAAGTCCGCACACTTTAGAGACCATGCTCAGCAGCAAGAGAAGTCACTGTAATGAGAAGTCTGCTCACAGCAACTTGAGTCTGGCCACTGCTGGACAACTGGCAACTGGAGAACTGGAGAAAGCCCACACATAGCAACAAAGACAGGAGAAAGCAATGGCAACGCATTCCAATACTCTTCCCTGGAAAATCCCACGCGCGGAGGAGCCTGGTGGGCTGCAGTCCATGGGGTCGTGAAGAGTTGGACACGACTGAGCAACTTCACTTTCACTTTTCACTTTCATGCATTGGAGAACAAAATGGCAACCCACTCCAGGGTTATTGCCTGGAGAATCCCAGGGAAGGTGGAGCCTGGTGGGCTGCCATCTATGGGGTTGCACAGAGGCGGACATGACTGAAGCGACTTAGCAGCAGCAATAAAGACCCAGCACAGCCAAAAATAAAATCCTAAAATCATCTTTTAGGATATGAAATAGTTCAGCTGGAATTCCATCACCTCCACTAGTTTGTTTGAATTGATGCTTCCTAAGACCCACTTGACTTCACACTTCAGGATGTCTGGCTCTAGGTGAGTGATAACATCACTGTGGTTATCTGGGTCTTAAGATCTTTTTTGTATAGTTCTTCTGTGTATTCTTGCTACCTCTTCTTTCTTTGGCTCCAAAATCACTGCAGATGGTGCCTGCAGCCATGAAATTAAAGGACACTTGCTCCTTGGAAGAAAAGCTATGACAAACCTAGACAGCATAATAAAAGCAGAAATATTGCTTTACCAACAAAGGTCCATATAGTCAAAGCTATGGTTTTTCCAGTGGTCATGTATGGATG
Source organism: Budorcas taxicolor (assembly GCF_023091745.1). Taxonomy (NCBI): domain Eukaryota; kingdom Metazoa; phylum Chordata; class Mammalia; order Artiodactyla; family Bovidae; genus Budorcas; species Budorcas taxicolor. The sequence continues at coordinate 27,577,366 of NC_068931.1, forward strand.
TGAGAGCTAGACCATAAAGAAAGCTGAGCACCGAGGAACTGATGCTTTTGAACTGTGGTGTTAGAGAAGACTCTTGAGAATCCCTTGGACTGCAAGATCAAACCAGTTAAGCTGAAGGGAAATCAGTCCTAAATAGTCATTGGAAGGACTGATGCTGAAGCTTAAGCTCCAATACTTTGGCCACCTGATGTGAAGAAATGACTCATAGACCCTAATGGTGGGAAACATGATGGTTGGATGGCACCCCGACTTGATGGGCATGAGTTTGAGCAATCTCTGGGAGCTGGTTATGGACAGGGAAGCTTGGCATGCTGCAGTTCATGCAGTCATAAAGAGTTGGACTTGACTGAGTGGCTGAACTGAACTTAACCAAATAATAAAAATAAGGAAGATTTTATTTTTTTTTAAAAAAGAATTCTACATTTTGCCAGAATTCTTTTATACCTGTCAGGTTAAAAACTGTAAATGCACTCTACCTTTATTTTACTCTCATTAAATTTTAGTATTACAGTGGTATTTTTTATAAAGGAATTATACATTGAATTCGAAGAAACTTCCACTGGAGAGGCTCAACAAGTAAAAATAATTACTGAAACAATCTTTTAAGGAAAGTATTTTCTTGGCGAAGTCCTCTCCATCACAAAAAAAATTATATACAAAGAAAATATACACACAGAGTCAAATGAAAAAAAATATACAGTATACATTTGTAGAATTAGAAAAGCAAATAGTATTCAGGGAGAAGGGGTACATTGGGAAAAAAAATGCACAAGTGAAGGCAAAAAAAAATGATGTTTGTGATAGCAGAAACATTTTGACCAGTTGGGGGAAAAAAAAAAAATCAAAATTACCTTTCTTCCAACCCCCAATTTTTTTTTAAATTTTACCACATTGATAACCCCAAATTGGTATTGTTCCATCTACATTTTCTTTCTCCCAACTAGACATTTTAGTCTTTTTAATATTAGTCATAACTGGGTTAAAAAGTCTGAAAACTGAAGATAGAAAATAAATTAGATTTAATAAATATAAAGTATTTATCATACTGGAAAGGACCTTGATGCTGGGAAAGATTGAAGGCAGGAGAAGAAGGAGATGACAGAGAATGAGATGGTTGGATGGCATCACTGACTCAATGGACATGAGTTTGAGCAAACTCTGGGAGATGGCAAAGGACAGGGAAGCCTGGCATGTCGCAGTCCATGGAGTTGCAAAGAGTCAGACATGATTGAGCAACTGAACAACATTTATCATACACAGATAAGTATGATAGGAACTCAACAAATACATATTAAATTTCACTAATCTATAGATCTGTTGATTAAAAAAAAAAAATCAGAAAAGAAGCACCGTTAGGTGCAAGGAAGAAGAGTAATGGCAGAACGTACTGCCATGCTCTCTCAACTTCTCTTAAATCATGTTTTAACTGTCTTAAGGCTCCTGGACAGAGGGTCAGAGACTAATTTTGAGTGACTTAAGAAATTCGCTTCTAAGGAATGCTTTTAGTATGTTCTGAATGCTTTATTTCAAATAAAATTTTCTCTTAAGTTAATGCAGTTTAATAATTTGGAACTGAGGCATAGATAAGAAATACCACAAGGATCCTCTGAGACAGAATGTAAAAAATGCTGCAAATCATGGAATGAAAATCAACATGAAAATTAACTATGTAAACCATATAAGGAAAGAGCTTAATTTATGCAATTGATCTGTCTTGCTTCGAAAGTGAGTTTCAAGTTAAATGAAAATCTCTTAAGATATAATTAGGATTCTAGTTTGTAATCAAAAGATGCTGGTCTAAGGCATCTACCCAATTTTACTGGATAAAATTATTATACTGTTCGCACAAGAAGTAATTCACTTTACAAGTTAAAAGTAAAGTGTCAGTCCTACTTTTCCTACATATAGCAGCTCTATAAATAATTTTATAATGCAAGTAAACTCCAAATGACATTTTGTGCTAATAAAATAGGCATTGCTTGCCAAATTATTTTCTTTTTTGCTTCTTGAACTTCTTAATTATTTTGACCAGGACTGGGTGATCCAGAAATTAAAAGATAAACTCTCTAAGGTTCCCCCTATATAATCTTACTGTGTCAGGTTGCATGTTCTAGGAGTGAAAAAGAAAATCTTCCTGTTCTGAGTTAGAAAATAATTCAATGTAATTCCTGTGGTAGGCAAAAATTAAGATCCCTATCTCCAAGGGTGAATGAGGAGAGTGAAAAATCTGGCTTGAAACTCAACATTCAAAAAACCAAGACCATGGCATCCAGTCCCATCACTTCAGAGCAAATAGAATGGGAAAAATTGGAAACAGTGCCAGATTTTATTTTCTTGGGTCCAAAATCACTGTGGATGGTGACTGCAGCCATGAAATTAAAAGGCAGTTACTCCTTGGAAGGAAACCTATGACCAACCTAGATGGCATATTAAAAAATAGAGACTTCACTTTGCCAACAAAGGTCCATCTAGTTAAAGCTATGGTTTTTCTAGCAGTTATGTACAGATGTGGGAGTAGGACCATAAGGAAAGCTGAGTGCCAAAGAAGTGATGCTTTCGAACTGTGGTGTTGGAGAAGACTCTTGAGAGTCCCTTGGACAGAAAGGAGATCAAATCATTGAATTGTAAAGGAAATCAACCCTGAACATTCATTGGAAGGACTGATGCTGAAGCTCCAATATTTTGGCCACCTGATGCGAAGTGCCAACTCATTGGAAAAGAACCTAATTCTGGGAATGATTGCGAGCAGGAGAAGAAGGGGACGACAGAAGATGAGATGGTTGGATGGCATCGCTGACTCAATGAATACGAGTTTGAGCAAACTGCGGGAGATAATGGAGGACAGAGGAGCCTGATGTGCTACAGTCCATGGGGTCGCAAAGAGTCAGACACAACTAAGTGGCTAACCCTTTCATTAATGATTTCATTTGACCTTAATTCCCTTTCAGGTCCAGCCAAAACCATATCCCGCAGAAACCTACAAAGTCACTGATTCAAAATAAAGTCTTAATAACAAAATGTTGACATTTGGCTTTGCTTTTCTGGGTGAGAATTTAAAACTAACAATATGCCAAGTTAATTTCAGTCAAAAGATTTTATCCATTGTGCCTATTTAATCCAATGAGAGTTTATTTTTTTGATAAATATCCCACTTACTATTATTAGTTCTTGTTTTGTTTAGAATCTATAGCCTGCCTAAGAAACAAATAAAGAAACACAGAAATGAAGATAATGCTTAAGGTCCAGACTCCTGGCTGGATAGGTATTGGGAAAAGGAAAGAATCCTACTTCCTATCTCCTCTTCGTGGAGGTTGCCCCGTGTCACCCAATATGCTGTCATTATATTCCTTGTGATCAAATAGGACATTTGAACCTTCCTCAGGAGACTGTATACAGAGGGGATTATATTTTTTCCATCTAATTTCATAAATATCACACATCAGAATCACTATTTAGATTTGAAAACTTTTCAGCTTTTAAAAAATCCCTTACTTAGGCCCCAAGGGGAAAAAAACTGTATCTTAAATATGTTGTCACTCAAAGATGCTCAACATTACTAATCTTCAGGAAAGTGCAAATCAACACTGCTACGAGGAGAAATTCCCTGGCAGTCCAGTGGTTAGAACTCCACACTTTCACTGCAGAGGGTTAATTCCTGGTTGGAGAAGTACGACCCTGCAAGCCCTGAAACAGGGCTAAAGACTGAAAAGAAGAAAAGAAAAAAAAAAAAAAAACCACAGTGAGATATCACCTCACACTTACTAGCACTGCTGTTATTATCAAAAAGAGAATAAAACAAAGCACAACAAGTGTCAAAGAGAATGTGGAGAAAGGGAACACCTGTTCACTGTGTTGGGGAATATAAATTGGTACAGTCATCATGAAAAAGAGCATGGAGGATCTTAAAAAAATAATGATAAAGTACCATCTGATCCAGCAATCCTTCTTCTAGGTATATATCCAAAGAAAATAAAATCAGTGCCTCAAAGAGATATCTATGCGCCTATGTCCATTGAAACATTCTTCACAACAGCCAATATCTGTCAACAACCTAGGTATGTTTCAATGGATTAATGGCAAAATATAATTGTTTTATATATATATATATATATATACACACACACACATACTTTATATATTTCTTTAGGTATTTCTTTTTAAATGAAACAAAGATGAATATTTTAATGATGAAATGTACAATTCACAAAGAAGATAGACATCATAAACCATTAGACAACTAACAATAACAAAAGAAAGATACATAAAGTAAAAATCAAAAGAAATATAAGGAAAAGGAAAAAAATATAATCATAATGAGACATATTAACATTTATCTGAGAAAATTTTATCAAGTGCATAAAAAATAAGAATAGGAGAATCTTGAATGATGTCATTAATAATTTAAATATAATAGATTTATATTTATATTAATTTTATGGCAACCCACTCCAGTAGTCTTGCCTGAAAAATCCCATGAATGGAGGAGCCTGGTAGGCTGCAGTCCATGGGGTCGTGAGGAGTCTGATGTGACTGAGTGACTTCACTTTAACTTTTCACTTTCATGAACTGGAGAGGAAATGGCAACACACTCCAGTGTTCTTGCCTGGAGAATCCCAGGGACAGGGGAGCCTGGTGGTCTGATGTCTATGGGGTCGCACAGAGTCGGACATGACTGAAGTGACTTAGCAGCAGCAGCAACAGCATATTAATCTTATATCCTACACAAATAGATTTAACATTTTGTATCTGTTGTTACTAGATTTTTATAGGACATTTAGAAAATCTGGCAAAAAGATAAACATTACTAAATTTGAAAAAATGAAATGATTTTTTGTGATTCAGTCATACATACATACATATTATTTTTGAAATTATTTTGCATTATAGGTTATTACAAGATATTGACTATAGTTCCCTGTGCTATACAGTAAACCTTTGTTGCTTGTTGCATATCTATTTTTTTATATTAGAAATCTAGCATTCTATTTGTACTAAGTCAAACAAGTGGAATCAAAATGTCATACACTTTTTAACCAAAAATTCATGTCTTCTAAATTATATGTATTGTACATATTATTTATGTATATGTATAAAAAAGCCTTTCTAATGCTTGATAAAGTCTTGAGAAAGAACATAAAAAAGAAGACATGGAAATATCAAAAAATATAAACTAAATGAAATGGGAGTGAGCACTGAAAATGAAATAGAAAAAGTGAAGCAAATTAGATAAAGTAAAAGATCCTCATATAGCCCAGTTGTTTTTAAACATAGTTGCTCACTAGAAACAATCTGGAGTTCTGGTAAAAAAAACAATACCTGGGCATTTGTAATTTTCAAAAAATTCCAAATAAATCTGACATGCATCTGGATTTTAAAAAGTGATTATTGGTTTTTCTATTTAATGGTAGTTTGGGTGGTATTTGTTGACCAATCATGATATAATGATATTAAGTGAGTAACAGTTGCATAATCATATTAGTAAAAGATGTTTATCAGTTTTGTAGTTATCTTCTTTTTTTTGTCTGGCTATTAATTGCATATATATTTTATTGCTCTTGTTGTTCAGTCACTGAGTTGTGGTGTCTGACCCTTTGCCACCGCATGGACTGTAGCCTGATAGGTTCCTCTGTCCATAGGATTTCCCAGGCAAGGATGCTGGAGTGGGTTGCCATTTCATTCTCCAGGGGAACTTCCTGACTCATGGATTGAACTTGCATTTCCTGCACTGGCAGGCGAGTTCTTCACCAATGAGCCACCAGGGAAGCCTATATACATATATACATATGGCTTTATAGGCTTTTGTGAGGACAAGGATAAATCTGCAAGACATTGGGCTAAATAAAATAAACCAGAAACAGAAAAATGCTACATGATCTCACTTATAAATGGAAAAGAAAATAAATTTACAGAAGCAGAGAGTGGAATGATGATTTCCATGCATGAGGAGGTGGGGAAAATGGGGAGATATTGGTCAAAGGACATAAAGTTGTAGTCATTCAGGCTGAATGAATTTTAGAGCTCAAGTGTAAGCCTGGTGAGTATAATTAATGAGACTGTATTCTCTACTGGAAATTTACAGAGAGTAGATCTCAGGTGCTCTCACCACACAAAAAATGTGATAGCTATGCGATGAGATAGATAATTAATTGACTTGAGAGTAGTAGTCATTTCACTATATATACATCTATATATTCCAAAACACCAGATTGCATACTTTGAATATATACAATTTTATTTAAAATGCAGTAAATGAGATTTAGTTAGTGGCCAGATGAGATTAGAGATGTGATAACATTAAGAAGAATGGATGTTACCAGTAGGAGAGGTAAGTCATCACCTTCTGGAATATGCTCATCTCTCAGTTCTCTAAGGCATCTGGCCCAATATTTGGCTATAATACATCCTAGTCCAAGGCTTAAAAGAAAACAGGAGGAAAAATTACTTTTTTCTCCCTTATTACTAAATTTTAAAGGCTTTGATGGTGTTCTTGAATTTATTAGATATATAGGTATCCAAAATAAACATTCAGAATAACATCTTTAGATGCTAAACTACAAAAAACTTTTAGGAACAATATTTCTGACTTCAAGCCAGATTACAGGAAGTTTCCACTGAGGCACCATCAACCAGATGGCAGTATGAAGAATAAGGAAGGTTTTGCATCAGGGAAACTTTTACATAAAGAATAATGCACATCTAAAATAAACATCAAATGGTTATCATGTAACACTCTGTTCTTTTGCAACACTAAGGAATGAGTTGTGAGTCTAAAAATGGAAACAGTTCTACATTTGCTCTGGTGTCCTGATTAAAGTGTTGTCAGATATGTGAAGCCTTGGTTTCTGTGAGGACCAAAATAATCCTGCACCTTTTCTTTCTGTACTTGATGGGAAAACTCACACATTAGCATAGCAACTCAGCAGTGAGATTCACAAGGTTTTGAGATACCAGAAAACTTAACAATTATATAGATGATTGATTTCTGGTAAGCTTTTCATTATTCAACTGCCTTTCTCCTTGCAATCATATTAGCTATTTATATCCATAACATGTTCAAAACGAGTGTTTGAAATAACCTTCTTCAATGATGATTTTTTAAAAAAAAAAACACTTTCCTTTTAAGGAAAGTTTTATTTTGCTGGTTTTTGTAAAGTTTCTCTCAAATCTCAGTATCAGTGTTGATTATTATAAGGCACATTAATAGGAGGAGATAAAAAGTGGTTATTGCTTATCTCAATTCATAGCTCAATTTTACTTTATACAAATATATTGTGTTTGTTCAAATTATAAATACTATGAAGAGTTTGGAGAACAACTGTTCTTGAGGATGACTTACTTTTTCAACCTATCTTCATTCAATTTACTCAGCTAAATATTCTATGTATTTATTGTTTAAGAAACCTCATCAGCCATTTCCCCAAAATCGACTGTTTAATAAAGGGAATCAGATAACACTTTCCACTGAAAATGTTAAGATTTGCAATTCAGTATTTTTACTCTCTTGACTCAAAGAGAGCTTGTCACTAGCCTTTGAGGGTCTAATTTTGACTTTATATGGCATCTGAATTTTTATTTAAAACTCCAGACCCAAACTCATTTCTGACAGACAAGGTAACAATGGATACATGACAAATTTATTTTCAGAATGACTACTGAATGTGAAACAACTACCCAGAATTTTCAACACATATAACCTTGTGTGGTATTTTGGGGAGTCCTAACAGTAGTCGTCACCAATAAGAAATTATCTAATTTCAGAAGATGACTTTCACACATGTAACTATCTTTGATTTTTATGCCTGTTTATCAATTAGATCTCAGGTCAAAACATAAATAAACACTCCTTTCCTATAAGGTTCCTGCATTATCCCATCTGATAGAACTCTCCCTTGGAGCTAAGGTGTCCTGATTTCTAAGTACTTTACATGCAAAGTGCTCAGTCATGTCCGACTCTTTGCAACCCCGTGGACTGTAGCCTGTCAGGCTTGTTTGTCCATAGTATTCTCCAGGGAAGAATAGTGGAATGGATTGCCATTTCCTTCTCCAGGGGATCTTCTTGACCCAGGGATCGAAGCTGGGTCTTCTGCATTGCAGGCTGGTTCTTTACTATCTGAGCCACCAGGAAAGCCCATATATGTATGGGTATTAATATTTCCTTTATTATAAAATGTGAAAATTAGCAGCTCCTGTTGTAAGATTGTGTAGGCATTATATGAAATGATAAACACACCATTCTAGTACAGGCTTCAGTGCAATAGCTGTTAATTAACATCCAGTTTTTAAAACATTTGAAGCTATGAACATAGATGGAATTTCACAAGAAAAAAATACATAAATAGAATAAAATAAACTTAGGGGAGAACTTTGGGGAGGACCTTGATTAACAGGAGGATGGAAGTCAATGAAGATGAAACATAACAATACAAGACGTAGAAGAAGAGTAAAGAGAGATGAATATTTTACAGATCAAGAGTTTAAGAAATAAAGAACAAATTGTTTGAGGTTTATGCAGAGAAAAATGAATGAAGGGAATAAGATGAAGGTGATAAGAAAGAGAGATGAAGAGATGATACTGGAAAAGAGAGGCAAGAGGGAAAGTTAAGACCTTATGAAGAAGACTAAAAAATCTGAGAAGGGCTATATTAAAAATGGGAGAGAGAGGGAAACATATGAAAACATATAATGCAGGTACTGATATGGGCTTCCAAGGTGGCGCTAGTGGTAAAGAACCCGCCTGCCAATGCAGGAGACATAAGAGATGAGGGTTTGATTCCTGGGTCTCGAAGATTCCCTGGAGGAGGCCATGGCGACCCACTCCATATTCTTGCCTGGAGAATCCCATGGACAGAGAGGAGCCTGGTGGGCTAATAGTCCATGGGGTCGCAGAGTCAGACCCTATTGAGGCGACTTAGCACACATGCACTTCGGTACTGATATGGATACTGATACTGATTTAGGCACTGGGGATGGAGCAGAGATAAACACACACACACACACACAAATACTGATCTAATATGATTTGAAAAATAATTCAAGGAGAAAGGAGAGAGTGGGGTGACTTAAATACAGGGAAGATATTAACCTTGTGCCTGAGGACAGAGTCTACTGAATTTAAAGGAAGTTTAACAAATTAAGTGGGAGTGAAATAGAGAGTTAAAGAAGGTTGAGATGAAACTTGAGGGAAATCATATATACTATATTAATTTTCTCCAGTCGTGAAACCAACATTTTTGCTGACATGAATGGGCTAGCTTTGAAAAAGGAGGAAAGTTTGAAACTGCTGTGACTGAAATGCTCAAAAGGAATAGAGGAGAGTGTCTTCTAGATTATATTTTCTGCATTGCTATTCTTGATATTCAAGTTACTGGCTATCATTACAACTTCAGGATTTCCAGTAAAAGCTTCAACTAGATTTTACCACCCAACTCCCTGCAAACTGGTACTTTAGAAGGAGATAAGAAATATAAAACATACTTGGCCAACTTGGGTGAGAAGAGAAACTGATGATACAATCAGTTAAATGCTTTATCTGATGGTTTTCCTTAGGTATTTTAAATAATTCAATGTTTCTCTTTGAAGACAGGAGATTTCAAAATAATGTAATCTTAAAACCTAAAAATAGAAAAGTGTTTCTGTAGTTTAGCTATCTTTAAAAATGTTGTTTATCCAAGTGAGATATAAGATTTTTGCTCACTGGAGTCAATATTATCTGAACTAAATGCTTTGGCAGCTGAGCACTTCTCTGTATCCCGTCTGTATCTATTCAGAGCCTTTTCTCCATGGGTGAAATGGGTTCTGTGCAGCCCAGAATACCACCATTATTTACCTAGTACATCTTGAAATATGTAACCTCTTTTGTAAAATCAAATCTTGCTTTGGGAAGCTCAAACTATTTTCTATGAAATTCTTCCCAACATAAAATGGCTTTGGAAACTCTGACATAATATCTAGAATTTGATTTACACCTCTATTGCAAATATAATTTATCTTATACTGTAACCTTCATATAATTACTAATGATCCTGATATTTCTGCATTGCATATTATCTTTGAAGTCAATATTGCTTGTTGCTTTATTACAATATTTCTAGAAAGACTTGTATAATAAAATTCCATTTGTAACTCACAAAAAAGCATTTTAAGATAGAGCAAAGCCTTAGAATTTATGCAATAAATTCAATATAACAGTGTGAAAAGTTACAGTCTTATTTTTTAGCATTTGGTTTTTGTTACTCAGTAACTAAAGATGAGGAACAGAAATATATCTAATTTTATTCAGTATTTAGATGCTGTAAATAAAATTGCATACAAAATCTAAATACAAAATGTGAATGTATCTTGATGAAAGTGAAAGAGGAGAGTGGAAAAGTTGGGTTAAAGCTCAACATTCAGAAAACGAAGATCAAGGCATTCGGTCCCATCACTTCATGGTAAATAGATGGGGAAACAGGGGAAACAGTGTCAGACTTTATTTTGGGGGGCTCCAAAATCACTGCAGATGGTGATTGCAGCCATGAAATTAAAAGACGCTTTACTCCTTGGAAGAAAAGTTATGACCAACTTAGATAGCATATTCAAAAGAAGAGACATTACTTTGCCGACTAAGGTCCATCTAGTCAAGGCTATGGTTTTCCCCACTAGTCATGTATGGATGTGAGAGTTGGATTGTGAAGAAGGCAGAGCACCGAAAAATTGATACTTTTGAACTGTGGTGTTGGAGAAGACTCTTGAGAGTCCCTTGGACTGCAAGGAGATCCAACCAGTCCATTCTGAAGGAGATCAGCCCTGGGATTTCTTTGGAAGGAATGATGCTAAAGCTGAAACTCCAGTACTTTGGCCACCTCATGCGAAGAGTTGACTGATTGGAAAAGACTCTGATGCTGGCAGGGATTGGGGGCAGGAGGAGAAGGGGACAACAGAGGATGAGACGGCTGGATGGCATCACGGACTCGATGGACGTGAGTCTGAGTGAACTCTGGTAGTTGGTGACGGACAGGGAGGCGTGGCATGCTGCAATTCATGGGGTTGCAGAGTCGGACATGAAAGAGCGACTGAACTGAACTGAACTGAAACTGGCTTCCCTGGTGACTTAAATGGTAAAACATCTGCCTGCAATGTGGGAAACCCAGGTTTGATCCCTGGGTCAGGAAGATCCCCTGGAAAAAGAAATGGCAACCCACTCCAGTACTCTTGACTGGAAAATTCCATGGACAGATGAGGCTGGTAGGCTACAGTTAATGGGGTCACAAAGAGTTAGACATAACTGAGCAACTTTATTTCAATTCATTTCATTTTCAAACTGCAAACTTAAAATGGTTAAAATGATAAATTTTATTTTCTGGCTCAGCAGGTAAAGAATCTGCTGGCAATGCAAGAGGCACAGGAGTCATGGATTTGATCCCTGAGTTGGGATGAGATCCACTGGAGAGGGAAATGGCAACCCACTCCAGTATTCTTGCCTGGAAAAGACCCCATGGGCAGAAGAGCTTGGCAAGCTGCAGTCCATCCAATGGGCCACAAAGAGTTGAAGACAACTGAGTAACTTAGTATGACTTGGTCTTTACTTTTCTGTAAAAAACAAAATAAAACATTGTGTCTTTGCTATAAGAATAGTATTGCTACCTACGCTAGATGAAACCATGGCTTTCAAGCTACAAGTGATCAAAAAATATGAGTATGATAAGCACAATTATTGATGTTATAAATTGCCAAATGAGTTTATTTGGAAATGTTTGACAGATAGAATAGGATCAATAATATAATATCATTTGATCATTTAATTTATAACACATAAAGTACTGACATTAGTTCAAAGAGTAAGAAAATAAAGTAGCAAATCTTCAAATTGATAGGTAAATTAATGTACATTTGTGCCTAATAAGAATGTTATTTAAAGCCTATTATGTACACTCAATATGTAAGAAATAAAATGATGTCAGATAACATCTATAAAGTGCAAAAGCGTAATACAATATAGATCTAGCATCACACTGGCAGGCTGCTCGGCACAGGAGCGGCGGCTGCATGGCGCAAGAGCTATGGAGGGAGGTTCGTGACATTGTACAGGAGACAGGGATCAAGACCATTCCCAAGAAAAAGAAATGCAAAAAAGCAAAAGGGCTGTCTGAGGAGGCTTTACAAATAACTGTGAAAAGAAGAGAAGTGGGAAAAAAAAAAAAAGGAGAAAAGGAAAGATATACCCATTTGAATGCAGAGTTCCAAAGAAAAGCAAGGAGAGATAAGAAAGCATTGCTCAGTGATCAATGTAAAGAAATAGAGAGAAACAATACAATGGGAAAGACTAGAGATCTCTTCAAGAAAATTAGAGATACCAAGGGGACATTTCATGAAAAGATGAGCTCAATAAAAGACAGAAATGGTATGGACCTAACTGAAACAGAAGATATTAAGAAAAGGTAGCAAGAATACACAGAAGAACTTTCCAAAAACATCTTTATGACCCAGATAATCACGATGGTGTGATCACTCACCAAGAGCCAGACATCCTGGAATGTAAAGTCAAGTGGGCCTTAGAAAGCATCACTATGAACTAAGCTAGTAGAGGCGAATGAATTCCAGTTGAGCTGTTTCAAATCCTGAAAGATGATGCTGTAAAAGTGCTGCACTCAATATGCCAGCAAATTTGGAAAACTCAGCAGTGGCCACAGGACTGGAAAAGGTCAGTTTTCATTCCAATCCCAAAGAAAGGCAATGCCAAAGAATGTTCAGACTACCACACAATTGCACTCATCTCACATGCTAGTTAAGTAATGCTCAAAATTCTTCAAGCCAAGCTTCAGCAATACGTGAACCATGAACTTCCAGAGGTTCAAGCTGGTTTTAGAAAAAGGCAGAGGAACCAGAGATCAAATTGCCAAAATATGCTGGATCATCAAAAAAGCAAGAGATTTCCAGAAAAACACCTATTTCTGTTTTAGTGACTATGCCAAAGCCTTTGACTTTGTGGATCACAATAAACTGTGGAAAATTCTGAAAAATTTGGGAACACCAGACCACCTGACCTGCCTCTTGAGGAACCTATATGCAGGTCAGGAAGCAACAGTTAGAACTGGACATGGAACAACAGACTTGTTCCAAATAGGAAAAGGAGTACATCAAGGCTGTATATTGTCACTACTTATTTAACTTATATGCAGAGTACATCATGAGAAACGCTGGGCTGGAAGAAGCACAAGCTGGAAAAAGATTGCCAGAGAAATATCAATAACCTTAGATATGCAGATGACACCATCATTATAGCAGAAAGCGAAGAAGAACTAAAAAGCTTCTTGATGAAAGTGAAAGAGGAGAGTGAAAAAGTTGGCTTAAAGTTCAACATTCAGAAAATTAAGATCACGGCATCCAGTCCCATCACATCATGGCTAATAGATGGGGAAACAGCGGAAACAGTAGCCGACTTTATTTTTGGGCTCCACAATCAATGCGGATGGTGATTGCAGCCATGAAATTAAAAGACACTTACTCCTTGGAAGAAAATTGATGACCAACTTAGACAGCATATTAAAAAGCAGAGACATTACTTTGTCAAAAAAGGTCCATCTAGTCAAGGCTATGGTTTTTCCAGTGCTCATGTATGGATGTGAAAGTTGGAATATAAAGAAAGCTGAGCCCCGAAGAAGTGATGCATTTGAACTGTGGTGTTGGAGAAGACGCTTGAGAGGTCCCTTTGACTGCAAGGAGATCCAATGAGTCCATCCTAAACGAAATCAGTCCCAGGTGCTCATGGAGGGACTGATGTTGAAGCTGAAGCTCCAATACTTTGGCCACCTAATGAAGAGCTGACTCATTGGAAAAGACCCTGATGCTGGGAAAATTGAGGGCAGGAGAAGGGGACGACAGAGGATGAGATGGTTGGATGGCATCACCGACTCAATGGACATGGGTTTGTGTGGACTCCGGGAGTTGGTGATGGACAGGGAGGCCTGGTGTGCTGTGGTTCATGGGGTCACAAAGAGTCGGACACGACTGAGCAACTGAACTGAACTGAGCATCACACTTTGTTAACAAACATTTCAATATATGTTGTGCTTGAACAGAAATGACATTCTTAATATCTTTATTCTTAAATTTAAGTTGCATATTTGAATTTTTAAAATGTATATTAAAATAAAATTTTGGCTGAGATGTTAAAAGTAAGTTTTAGGATTAGTATCTAAATCTTTTAGACACAGAGTAGATACATACCAGCTAGATAGTGAATGAATGAATGAATGAAGAGCAGGCCTATTTAGGTTGATTTTCAAGTATTAACATGTTAAAATATTACTTTATAATAAAAAATTTCATACTAATTTTAAAAGAAAGGTTTTATCTTTGGTGTATTTCACTTTACTTTTAAAGTAGATAGTGAAGGAGAAATTTAACCTTACAAAAATGACTTTTTAAAACATCTTTGATGAATAAAAGAATTGGAGAAGAGTTGGGCGTGGATGATCACCTGATAATGACACATCAGGTGTTCCTAAGGAATCATATCCAGATAGAAGATGATGCTGTAGATTGAAAATAGAGTGTTAAAAAACAAACAAAAACCCTGATGAGAGGAGCAGGGAAATTATACCAAAAAAAAAAAAAAAAAAAGGAGCTGTTCCTATACCTGTAAAGTGTTATTTAAGGGAAGTACATATTTGTATGTGTGTATTGTGTATGTACTGGTTGTATTAGTTGTACTAACCAATGCAACAGCAAAGAAAAACAAGGCATACAGATTGGAAAGGAAAAGGCCATAAAGCCATGGTTATTCCCACATGACATGATTGTCTATATAGAAAACTTCCAAAGAATCTATAAACATACACATTCTTTACCATCTTAGCCACCTTGGAAGCCTGAAGACTACTATAAACCTTCAAAGATTAAAGCAATAGATTAGAAATAGACACAACAGTTAGAATAAAGAGTCCAGAAATAAAGCTGCACAAAGGTAGTCAACTGATTTTTGACAATATGTGAATCAATCCAATGGAAAAGGATGATTTTTTTTAACACATGGTGCTGCTGGATCAATTGAGTATCCATGAGAAAAATAAAGTAAAATAAAATAAAAAAGGTAGTCTCGATACATACCTCATACCTTATATAAAGTGAACTCAAAATAAGTGATAGACCTCAATGTAAAATATAAGACTATAAAATTTCCAGGGTAAAACAGAGGAGAAAAATCCACATGACCTTAATTTCGGAAAGCTTTTAGATGTAACCCCTAAGTGAAAGTTACTTGGTTGTGTCCGACTCTTTGTGACTCCATGGACTCTACAGTCCATGGAATTCTCCGGGCCAGAATAGTGGAGAGGGTAGCCTTTCCCTTTTCCAGGGGATCTTTCCAACCCAGGGATTGAACCCAGGTCTCCTGTATTGCTAGCAGATTCTTTACCAGATGAGCCACAAGGGAAGCCCTAATCCTTAAAGCATGACCCATATGAGGAAAAAATATATATTTAAAAAAAAATTAAAAACATCTTCTGTGTAAAAAAAAACCAAGGGAATAAGAAGAGATACCAAAGACTGGGAGAAAATAATTAGTAGTATTTTACATCATGCCACAACCTTATTGAAGGAGATGAGGGATAAAATAAGCTGACATGAATTAATGACTTTAACACAGTCATCAAGACAGTATGGTACTGGCACGAAGACAGAAATATAGATCAATGGAACAAAACAGAAAGCTCAGAGATAATCCACGCACCTATGGACACCTTATCTTTGACAAAGGAGGCGAGAATATACAATGGAGAAAAGACAATCTCTTTAACAAGTGGTGCTGGGAAAACTGGTCAACTGTCTAACACCATACACAAAAATAAACTCAAAATGGATTAAAAATCTAAACGTAAGACCAGAAATTATAAAACTCTTAGAGGAGAACATAGGCAAAACACTCTCTGACATAAATTACAGCAGGATCCTCTATGACCCACCTCCCAGAAAACTGGAAATAAAAGCAAAAATAAACAAACGGGACCTAATTAAAATTAAAAGCTTCTGCACAACAAAGGAAACTATAAGCAAGGTGAAAAGACAGCCTTCAGAATGGGAGAAAATAATAGCAAATGAAGCAACCAACAAAGAACTAATCTCAAAAATATATAAGCAACTCCTGCAGCTCAATTCCAGAAAAATAAATGACCCAATCAAAAAATGGGCCAAAGAACTAAACAGACATTTAGATGGCTAACAAACACATGAAAAGATACTCAGCATCACTCATTATCAGAGAAATGCAAGTCAAAACCACAATGAGGTACCACTTCACACCAGTCAGAATGGCTGCTATCCAAAAGTCTACAAGAAATAGATGCTGGAGAGGGTGTGGAGAAAAGGGAACCCTCTCACACTGTTGGTGGGAATGCAAACTAGTACAGCCACTATGGAGAACAGTGTGGAGATTCCTTAAAAACCTGGAAATAGAACTGCCTTATGACCCAGCAATCTCACTGCTGGGCATACACACTAAGGAAACCAGAATTGAAAGAGACACGTGTACCCCAGTGTTCATCACAGCACTGTTTATAATAGCCAGGACATGGAAGCAACCTAGATGTCCATCAGCAGATGAATGGATAAGAAAGCTGTGGTACATATACACAATGGAGTATTACTCAGCCATTAAAAAGAATACATTTGATTCAGTTCAAATGAGGTGGATGAAACTGGAGCCTATTATACAGACTGAAGTAAGCCAGAAAGAAAAACACCAATACAGTATACTAACGCATATATATGGAATTTAGAAAGATGGCAATCATAACCCTGTATGCAAGACAGCAAAAGAGACATAGATGTATAAAACAGTCTTTTGGACTCTGTGGGAGAGGGAGAGGGTGGGATGATTTGGGAGAATGGCATTGAAACATGTATAATATCATATAAGAAACGAATTGCCAGTCCAGGTTTGATGCAGGATACAGGATGCTTGGGGCTGGTGCACTGGGATGACCCAGAGGGATGGTACGGGGAGGGAGGTGGGTTCAGGATGGGGAACACGTGTACACCCATGGCGGATTCATGTTGATGTATGGCAAAACCAATACAATATTGTAAAGTAATTAGCCTCCAATTAAAATAAATAAATTTAAAATAAAATAAAATAAAATACATCTAGTTACTGCAACATAATCTCCCTTAAGTGCTTCCTTGGTGGCGCTAGTGGTAAAGAATCCACCTGCCAATGCAGGTAGACTTAAGAGATGAGGGTTTGATCCCTGGGTTGGGAAGATTCTGTGTAGGAGGCCATAGCAACCCACTCCAGTGTTCTTGCGTGGAGAATCCCACGGACAGAGGAGCCTGGAAAGAGTCCATAGGATTGCAAGGACTTGGACACGACTGAAGCAATTTAGCCTGCATGCATGCAGTCTACCTTAATCAAACAACAGCATCAGTGCCATTCCAACTAGGAATAAGTGCATCCCTCTCTCAATTAATCATTACATTAAGCATCTTAAGAGAATAATTAGTGGCATAATAAGTAGTATATAGCAATATTTTGATATAACAATGGTCTCATAATATATTCATCTATTCTTGCCTGGAGAATCTCATGGATAGAAGAGCGTGGCGGGCTACAGTCCTTGAAATTACAAAGAGTTGGACATGACTGAGCAACTAAACTGAACAGCCAACTCTCTTATATCTATGCCTATCTATTTATGTATCTGCCAATATTGATATCATTCATCAGTAATTACATGATAATACACCATTTAATTAAAATTCTGAAGAAATATTTCTTTTCTGCAGAATACCAACTTTGAAATTCATGGGCTTCCTGATCATTTTACTTGGGGACAGTTTCTAATTAAAATAAACATGACAGCATAGGCCTCTGATTAAAATATGTTTAAGGTTAAAGTAATAAAAGATAGCTGCCAAGACTCAGAAATTTTTCAGCAATAAATGACAAAAATTCAACTGTCTTAAAAACGAACTGCAACTATCAAATCTAGATTGCTAAAGTGTATATATATTTATAAAATTCCTATTTAAGAGGCATCAATATAACCTATAAGGTGAGAAATTTTAATGTCTGTCCTTAGATGAAATATATTTTTATAACATTAATATTATTTTATATTAAATATCAAATATGTTTGCAACCTCATGGACTATACAGTCCGCAGAATTCTCCAGGCCAGAACACTGGAGTGGGTCGCCTTTCCCTTTTTCAGAGGATCTTCTCAACCCAGGGATGGAACCCCAGTCTCTTGTATTGCAGGCAGATTCTTTACCAGCTGAGCCACAAGGGAAGCCCATGTGAAATTATATTTCTCTAAAAATAGAAAGCTTCTACAGAAGGTTACAATGAAATACATCTCTTTGATATATGAACTTATATAATTTAGATGGTGAAAATATTAATCATAACACTGCTATTTGTTTATTTTTAATTATTCTTTTTTGAAGGTAAAATTTTAATTTACACTGCTTATCTTGCTTATTTTTGCAGGAAGGATAATGCTTAAATTTATTTTTAACATGTTTCTACAAATAAGTAGAAAACACATTCTCATTAATTAGATTGGCAGATTTTTTGATGGGAGAGGTTAGGGCGCTCTTTCTAAGTTCCAAGTATTTAAAGAAATATTTACACATTTTTTAAAAAATCACTGCTTCATTTCTATATAAAATAAGACAGCCTTCCTCCTGTCTTTTGCCAATCAGTAGATTTTCACTCAAGCAACCCTGTATTTATTAAGAAAATATCTATTCATGTGAAAAAAAAAACCTAGCTCTTTCAATTTTCATTTAATTTGCATTGGTATTTTGGAGGACTCTGTCTCCTATTTTTCTTCATCACTAAAAATGTTATTTTTTGTGTGTGCTGTTTGGGTTGTAAGTATCTTCAGAAACATGATGTACACAGAGTAAAACAGTGAAAAATGTAACATTCTTTTGTCTATGAACTTAAGTTCAGTAGCAAAAGGTCATGTCAGCAAACCAAAATGATAAACCTTGATAGGAAAAGAAGACATGCAGCACATGGAAGGGACAGGTTGCCTTAAAAGAGAAACCAAGGATTACCTGAAGCCTGAAAAGCTAACCTAGGCTCACATTTCTTAAAATGCTTCTCATTTCTAATTCACTGTTTGAGAACAAGCAATGTAATATTAAACTCGGTGCTGGAAGTCATGATCCAGAGTATTCTATTGAAGCTGCATTAGTAGCTATACACTATCTAGGAAAAGTTGGCATATTTCTGCACCAATAACAGTTGAGATTTAGGGGATAATATAGCAAATAAGGGCTTCTCTGATGATTCACACAGTAAAGAATCTGCCCGTAATGTGGGAGACCCAGGTTCAATCCCTAGTTTGGGAAAATCCCTTGGAGAAAGGAAAAGCTACCAACTCCAGTATTCTTGCCCAGAGAATATCATGGACAGAGGTGCCTGGAGGGCTACATTCCATGGGGTAGCAAGAATTGGACACAACTGAACAGCTAACACTTTCACGATTATATAACAAATAAAACTTCATTGTCATCCACTTTTATTTAATATCAAATATAGTTCTCTTTCCCAGTGGGAGGTGATTATTACAAGAGAAAATAACTGAAATTATTTGTTTCATAGTAGTGTTTCTGTTCACATTCATGTTTTATTTATATAAGATTTATAACCAGGAAGTTATATTAACTTTGGACAATAGATATACACTACAAGTTTTTCTGCTCTACAGTAGCAAAAATTAAAGTCAGGGAGAAAGAGGAGGAAAAGAGAGAGGCGGGGAAGGAAGGGGAATGAAGGCTGGGACGGACAAGGAGAGAATGAGAAGGAGTATCTAAAAAATAAATCAGAAAAATTTTAAAAATTAATATAAATAAACTCATTTATAAACAACCTCTGAAATTGCATTGCATTCAACAAATATTCACTGAAAATCTTACAGTGATAGTAGTAGTAGTATGTGGAAAGTGAAAAGCAAGTTTCTATCTGCCACCTCCTTGAGCTTCCCAGCTCCCTTCCCCAGCACAGAGGCAAAGATACAAATTGAAACCACAATGTAATAGTTAATTTAGGTTTGTTTAAATGTCTGTGGGATGGTGACACAGTGCCAGATTAATTTTCTAAATGTTTAAAAGGTAACATTACATTCAGTTCAGTTCAGTCGCTTAGCAACCCCATGCACTGCAGCACACCAGGCCTCCCTGTCCATCACCAACTCCTGGAGTTTACTCAAACTCATGTCCATTGAGTCGGTGACGCCATCCAACCATCTCATCCCCTGTCGTCCCCTTCTCATCCTGCCTTCAATCTTTCCCAGCATCAGGGTCTTTTCAAATGAGTTAGTTTTTCTCATCAGGTGGACAAAGTATTGAAGTTTCAGCTTCAGCATCAGTCCTTCTAATTAATATTCAGGACTGATTTCATTTAAGATGGACTGGTTGGATATCCTTGCAGTCCAAGGGACTCTCAAGAGTCTTCTCCAACACCACAGTTCAAAAGCATCAATTGTTTGGTGCTCAGCTTTCTTTAGTCCAACTCTTACATCCATACATGACCACTGGAAAACCATATCTTTGACTAGATGGACCTTTGTTGGCAAAGTAATGTCTCTGCTTTTTAATATGCTGTCTAGGTTGGTCATATCTGCCCTGGGATTTCTTTGGAAGGAATGATGCTAAAGCTGAAACTCCAGTACTTTGGCCATTGCATGTGAAGAGTTGACTGATTGGAAAAGACTCAGATGCTGGGAGGGATTGGGGGCAGGAGGAGAAGGGGACGACAGAGGATGAGATGGCTGGATGGCATCACTGACTCGATGGACGTGAGTCTGAGTGAACTCCGGGAGTTGGTGATAGACAGGGAGGCCTGGCATGCTGTGATTCATGGGGTCGCAAAGAGTCAGACACGACTGAGCGACTGAACTGAACTGAACTGAGGTTGATCATAACTTTTCTTCCAAGGACTAAGCGTCTTTTAATTTCATGGCTGCAGTCACCATCTGCAGTGATTTTGGAGCCCCAAAAAATAAAGTCAGCCACGGTTTCCCCATCTATTTGCCATGAAGTGATGGGACCAGATGCCATGATCTTAGTTTGCTGAATAAAGAGCTATAAGCCAACTTTTTCACTCTCCTCTTTCACTTTCATCAAGAGGCTCTTCAGTTCTTCTTCACTTTCTGCCATAAGGGTGGTGTCATCTGCATATCTGAGGTTATTGATATTTCTCCCGGCAATCTTGATTTCAGCTTTTGTTTCCTCCAGTCCAGCATTTCTTATGATGTACTCTGCATGTAAGTTAAATAAGCAGAGTTACAACATACAGCCTTGACATACACTTTTCTGTATTTGGAAACAGTCTGTTGTTCCATGTCCAGTTACAAATGTTGTTTCCTGACCTTCATACAGATTTCTCAAGAGGCAGGTCAGGTGGTCTGGTATTCACATCTCATTAAGAATTTTCCACAGTTTATTGTGATCCACACAGTCAAAGGCTTTGGCATAGTCAGTAAAGCAGAAGTAGATGTTTTCCTGGAACTCTCATGTTTTTTCCTTGATCCAATGAATGTTGGCAGTTCGATCTCTGGTTTCTCTGGCTTTTCTAAATCCAGCTTGAACATCGGGAAATTCATGGTTAACATACTGTTGAAGCCTGGCTTGGAGAATTTTGAGAATTACTTTACTAGCATGTGAGATGAGGGAAATTGTGAGGTAGTTTGAGCATTCTTTAGCATTGTCTTTCTTTGGGATTGGAATGAAAACTGACCTTTTCCAACCCTGTGGCCACTGCTGAGTATTCAAGATTTGCTGGCATATTGACTGCATCACTTTTACAGCGTCATCTTTTAGGATTTGAAATAGCTCAACTGGAATTCCATCACCTCCTCTAGCTTTCTTCGTAGTGATGCTTCCTAAGGCCCACTTGACTTCACATTCCAGTATGTCTGGCTCTAGCTGAGAGATCACACCATCATGGTTATCTGGGTCACGAAGATCTTTTTTGTATAGTTCTGTCTTCTTAATATCTTCTGCTTCAGTTAGGTCCATATCATTTCTGTCCTTTATTGAGCCCATCTTTGCATGAAAAGTTCCCTTGGTATCTCTCATTTTCTTGAAAAGATCTCTATTCTTTCCCATTCTATTGTTTTCCTCTATTTATTTGCGTTGATCACTGAGGAAGGCTGTCTTATCTTTCTTTGCTATTCTTTGGAACTCTGCATTCAAAGGGATATAGTTTTCCTTTTCTCCTTTGCCTTTCATGTCTCTTCTTTTCACAGGTATATGTAAGGACTCCTTAGACAACCATTTTGCCTTTTTGCATTCCTTTTTCTTTGGGATGGTCTTGATCACTGCCTCCTGTACAATATCATGAACCTCCACCCATAGTTCTTCAAGCATGCTGTCTATCAGATCTAATCCCTTGAATCTATTTCTCACTTCCACTGTATAATCATAAGGGATTTGATTTAGGTCATACCTGAATGGTCTAGTGGCTTTCCCTACTTTCTTCAATTTCAGTCTGAATGTGGCAATAAGGAGTTCATGATCAGAGCCAAAGTCAGCTCCTGGTCTTGTTCTAGTCAACTGTTTAGAGCTTCTCCATCTTTGGCTGCAAAGAATATAATTAATCTGACTTCAGTATTGACCATTTGGTGATGTCCATGTGTAGAGTCTTCTGTTATGTTGTTGGAAGAGAGTGTTTGCTATGACCAGTGTGTTCTCTTGGCAAAACTCTGTTAGCCTTTGCCCTGCTTCATTCTCTACTCCAAGGCCAAATTTGCCTGTTTCTCCAGGTATTTCTTGATTTCCTCCTCTTGCATTCCAGTCCCCTATAATGAAAAGGACATCTTTTTGGGGTGCATCAACTTGGATTACTGTGATATTGAATGGTTAGCCTTGTAAACAAATAGAGATCATTCTATCATTTTTGAGATCGCATCCATGTACTGCATTTTGGAACCTTTGGCTGAATGTAGAGAAAAAAAAAAAAGACATATGTCCTTTCCTCCTTGAGCATTCCAGACGCGAACTCCTCCTTGAGAACACCAGATCCTTTTCTCCATCTCAGGGACCCTGGACTTCTTATCAACCTGCTGACTCTCTCAGTTTCAAACTTTAGTTTGAAATATTCAACTTTTTGAAATTGGTGGAAAACATATGCACTTAACTTCTTTGCAGTTAGATGCTCGTATTTGGAAGTATAATCAATGTGACTTCAAAACTTTTTTAACTCATCATATGCCCTATTTGATACAAGATTTCTTGTACTTATTTAGTCATGAGTAGAAAGTAAACCTTCAGCCTGTGCATGATATACTGACTATGCATGCAAATATAATCATACACTTTCAACTCAAGTTAAAATCCTTTAAAACATTATAAATTATTAAATATGCAGCTTTCCCAAGATAGCAGACCAGAAACAGAATATTTTATTTAAACAGTGAGCAATTTATGAAAAGAGCATAGGATTAAAATAAAGGGCTGTTGGTACTAAGGATTTCCCTTACTTATCATTCACTATCTATATTATTTTACATTCAATTGATTATGAATTTTATTTTGTTCACTTTAGACTAATTAACTGCTAAATATAATAGGGTCAAGATAAACTTATTTGTAGTAAAATTCATATAAATCTTAAAATCAACATGTAATCAACTATTTTACAGATCAAATATGTTAATTCAGGTAAAAATTATCTTACACAGTGTTTTTCTTATGGAAGGAAGCAGCGCCTAAAGTTTCATTCTCAGATAAGCATCATGAGTTGTTGAGTAACAGCACTTTGAATAGCACTGCTCTAGAATAAGAGTCTTTTTATTGGAGGCCTTCAGAATTATACAGCTAGAAATTCTAAGGGCTCAATAATTCTTTTAAGTGTCTAAAGTCCACATGGAACAACAAAGTCACTATTTATATGGTATGTGCTGTGCCAAATCTCTTCAGTCATGTCCAACTCTTTGTGATCCTCTAGACGAGAATCCCAGGGACGGGGCAGCCTGGTGGGCTGCCGTCTCTGGGGTCGCACAGAGTCGAACATGACTGAAGTGACTTAGCAGCAGCAGCAGACTGTAGCCAGCCGGCTCCTCTGTCCATGGAATTCTTCAGCCAAGAATACTGGAGAGGGTGGCCATGCCCTTCTCCAGGGGTCTTCCCTAACCATAGATTGAACCCCTGTCTCTTAAAAAGTCTCCTGCATTGGCAGATGGGTTCTTTACCACTAGCGCCACCTGGGAAGCCCACTTCTATGGTAGGAGTTCTCCAAATCTTTCACTGAATTAATGAGATAAGTCAGTATTTCTACTATGATTTTTTTTTTTTAAAGAACAACAAACAAAATGATTTATAGCAATTTTAAACTAAACTCAAATGACCTTTCCTTTGGTGTCAATAATCTTAAAACTAAAAGAAAATTTTATTTCTAAGTGTCCTTTGCCTTTCCTGTTAATTTCTCTCTTGCAGGAAGTGCTAGTTGGAAAAATAAAACTTCAAATAGCAAGATGAGAGAATAAAGATATTTTTAGAGCACTTAGAAAATTGCTAAATGTATGTAATTTGATTTTTAGGAGCAGCAAGGTGGAAAATGGGTCTCATAAAGTGTCATTATGGGAATGTTACATTCTGATTAGTTAACAGCTCTGATACTATTCTAGACAGGAACAAATTTAGGCAATTGAACATTTTTCTGTATTATCAGAGAATTTCACTAGGTTTCCTGAGAGATATTTCACTAAGCTTTTCTCAAGTGATTTAAAAGTCACTTCTATTATTTATTTTCTGCAGTACACAGTACGTACAGTCTTCTCTAATACTGACAGTATCCATTTCTGTTATCTCTCTCATTCCTCAGTGATTTTCACTTTCTCCATATATATTTACTATCCCGATTCTTGATCTTGTCTTTGCTTTATAATTTATTGTACCTGGCTCATCAGACACATAACAAAATTTTTCTCCATATATGTTATTTATTCAACTTTTATCTTTTATCCGGTGAGCAATAAAACATTATGTTCCAAGTGAGAAAATATATACGAAAGTGTTGTATAAAATATAAGAGGAGGCAAGTAGTATTAATGATAGTGTTATTGAAATGTTTGAAAGGTTTCTAATTTTGAAAAAAATATCTTAACAAGAGTTGATGACAAAGATATAAGACTACATGTTTTTTAATCTATGAGAGTTTATAGAATTCCCAGGAGCCTCAGTGGTAAAGTATTCACGTGCTAATGCAGGAGAGGCATGTTTGGTCCCTGGTCAGAAAGATCCCCTGGAGAAGGAAAGAGGAACCCACTCCAGTATTCTTGCCTGGAAACTCCCATGGACAGTAGAGACTGGTGAGCTGCACTCCATGAGGTCACACAGAGTCAGACATGACTGAGTGACTGAGCATGCATGCACGTGAGGGTTTATAGCTATTACATTTCTGCAAAGGTAGAATCAACTCTTCAAATTACCTTAATACAGTGTCATAAGGAAATCTGATCATTTTCTTTCCTTAGAATAACTTCAAAAGGTAGTGAGTAGTTTTTTTTTTTATTTCTCATAAATAAATGCTATTTTCTTTTCTTTTAAATTATACAGATATTGTAATTTATACTTAACAAGTGATTTAATTTGAAGAATTTTATTCCTAGAAAACATTCAGATCTTTCAATACAAAGTTGAAGATGTGTGGTAAAATCACGTCATGTCAGACCTTAAGAATCCCAAATCACTCAATTCTTTTGCTTTTATAAATATAAGGGCTAAAAGAATTTAGATAGATTGATACTTTGAGGTGAAAGAGGGGAGTGACAAAGCTGGTTTAAAACTCAAATTCAAAATACTAAAATCAGGGCATCCAGTCTCATCATTTAGTGGCAAACAGATGAGTAAACAATGGAAACAGTGAGACTTTACTTTCTTGGGATTCAAAATCACTTCAGACAGTTATTGCAAGCCATGAAATTAAAAGATACTTGTTCCTTGGAAGAAAAGCCCTGAGAAACCTAGACAGTGTATTAAAAAGCAGAGACATCACTTTGCCAACAACCATCTGTATAGTCAAAGCTATGGTTTTCCAGTAGTCATGTACGGATGTGAGAGTTGGACCATATAAAGGGCTGAGTGCCAAAGAATTGATGCTTTCAAACTGGTGCTGGAGAAGATTCTTGAAAGTGATGGACAGCAAAGAGATCAAACCTGTCAATCCTAAAGGAAATCAACCCTGAATATTCACTGGGAAGACTGATGCTGATGTTGAAACTCCATGCATCCGATGCAAAGAGCTGACTCATAGGAAAAGACTGAAGACTGGGAAAGATTGAGGGCATGAGGAGAAAGGGGTGACAGGATGAGATGGCTGAATGGCATCATCAACTCAATGGATATGAATTTGAGCAAAATCCAGGAGATAGTGAAGGACAGGGATGCCTGGTCTGCTGCAGTCCATGGGGTCGCAAATAGTCAGACATGACTAAACAACAACTATATGCTTTTTTTTTTTTATAATATCCACATCAACTTCTTTCATGGTTAAAATCTTATATATCAAGGAAATAAATAGAATAAAAGTAATTTAACACATAGACACATAAACTATGATAAAACTACATTTCTTATATTTTAATAGCTGTGTCAGGTTGTTTATTCCTTCATAGGAAACAGTGTCTGGAGGAGATGTCATCCCTATATCCCTTTAGATAGTCAAAAAACCTGTCTATTCTTAGACTGTCCCTCACAGTAGCCTATAAGGTGAAATGGCATTTCTGACTTATTAGTTCATATTTTGGCTTGATGATATCAGTTCAGTTCAGTTCAGTCACTCAGTTGAGTCTGATTCTTTGCAACTCCAATGGACTGCAGCACACCAGGCCTCCCTGTCCATCACCAACTCCTGGAGTTTGCTCAGACTCATGTCCACTGAGTTGGTGATGCCATCCAACCATTTCATCCACTGTCATCCCCTTCTCCTCCAGCCTTCAATCTTTCCCAACGTCAGGGTTTCTTCAAATGAGTCAGTCCTTCACATCAGGTGGACAAAGTATTGGAGTTTCAGCTTCAGTATCAGTCCTTCCAATGAATATTCAGGATTGGTTTCCTTTAGAATGGACTGGTAGGATCTCCTTGCTGTCCAAGGGACTCTCAAGAGTCTTCTTCAACACCACAGTTCAAAAGCATCAATTCTTCACCACAGCTTTTTCTCACATCCATACATGAAAGCTTTAACTAGATTGATGATATAAGCATATATAAAAGAATATTATGAATATGTTTTAGCTAAATTAATTATTGATAGTTATGCACTAAAGCAACACTTCCCAAATGCATTTCTTATGTGCCAAAAGATTTTTTAGTTTTAATCAACTTTTTGTGTTTATACATCCCTCACCTTTTCATTTACTTTCTATTTTTCTATTGCATTTGCAATTATATTCTGAAATCACACAAAGGAAAAAAAATATGACTTAGCAAACAGCAGAAAAAAAAGTTCTGATATGGGGATCAAAACCTTAGCTAAACAGCAAACATCCTGCTGTGCTCAGTTGTGTCCTACTCTTTGCTACCGCATAGACTATAATCTACCAGGCTCCTGTGCCCATGAAACCTGTGCCTCCTACTTGGCAGGTGGATTCTTTACCATTGCAACACCTAGGAAGCACAAATAGAAAATAATTCTAGGGAAATAAAGTAACGAGATCTTAGCAGTATAAGGATAGAACCCAAGTACGATGTCACAAATTCTATGCATTGGCTAGATATGAATCTATATTTAGATTAATGTTTTCCTTGGCATGTGTGGAACATAATAAGATCATCACTGCCAATGCTAACACTTCAGTCAGAAAGGAATTTTCTCTTCTGATAATCATACAGAAGAGCTTTCTCAGCGCCTGTTTGTCTTTTCTAAAATTTTGGTGCACTGTGTTGCATATGGGATCCTGTTCCCCACACCCCTTGCATTGGAAACATGGGGTCTTAACCACTAGGCCACCAGGGAAGTCTCTCTTAGTGTCTTTGTTGTTTTAGTCACTAAGTTGTGTCCAACTCTTGCAACCCCCTCAGCTTCTTTAGAGGAACATTTTATAATGTTCTCTGTAACATTCTTTAAAACAAAATCTATACTTTGTACTTATTTTGCTTTGCTGAATTATATGACATATTTGCCAGTCAATGTTTGAGAAAATTGATTAAAGGAAAAAAAGAACAACAAGGAAGTAACAAGTGCTCATTTGTCTCTGACTTATTGGGACCCTATGAACTGAATGAAGCCTACCAGGCTCTTTAGTCCATGGAATTTTCCAGAGAAGAATACTGTAGTGGATTGCCATTTCCTACTCCAGGGGATCTTCCTGATCTAGTCTCCTGAAAGTGAAGTGAAGTCGCTCAGTCGTGTCCAACTCTTTGCCACCCCATGGACTGTAGCCTAACAGGCTCCTCCGTCCATGGGATTTTCCAGGCAAGAGTATTGGAGTGGGTTGCCATTTCCTTCTTCATGAGATCTTCCCAACCCAGGGACTGAACCCGGGTCTTCTGCATTGTAGGCAGACGCTTTACCATCTGAGCCACCAGGGAAGTTCTAGTCTCCTGAACTAGCTGGCAAATTCTTTACCACTGCACCACCTGGGAAGCCCCAAAGTATAAAGTAAATAAGAAGATAAATATTTAACACAAAATATATTTATTGGAGATTTATTTAGATTAAAATATGACAATCATGATGAATTCACACTTTGAGATTAAATCAGTATTATTTGTTTGATTCATATAAATGAGAAGAATCTTTTCTTCCAGAAAGTGTTATCATCAGAGCCATTTGATTTCTGTGCATTATTCTTTGTTTCTTTAGAGTTCTTTATTATTGCTATGCATGAACTGACATCAAATAATATTTTCTAGTAATACTTTGATGCCTTAGTATTATTGGTGAAATGTACATTTTTCTCTTCCTTTACTCTGACATAATACAAAAATATAATAATTGCATGGCTATGATTGAAATTCCTTTTCAAATCTGAGTCAGAGTTGCCAATAAAATTGACTCATAAAAAAAATGACTCATATAAAACAAAGTGTTACATTAATAGCTACCTTAAAAGTGGTTTTATTTTCATACAAGTGGCTTTCTTTTCACACAGTGCACACCATATCAAGAATGCTGTTTAACAAGTGAGAGTTGCTCAAGGAAGCTGAATTTTTAAATTAGCATTAATTTTTTCTGAAACTAATCTGTTTTAAAAGAGAATTAAGTCACTAATTCCACAAGAATTAAAATTAAAATATTTGAAAATTTATTTAGAAAATTGTGTAAGGACTTAGTTTATAATTTATATTTGCTAGTATTTATATCTAAATTACTTTTTTCACAGGAAACTCCAGTTTTACTTCTCATGAAATCAGACATGCATCTACTATTACATATATATCCATTAGCACAAGCTTATCACTGAACCATAATGTGACATACCTTGGAGAAATTCACTCATATTTTAATACAAAGCATTGTCTTACTGATATATATTTTTTATATTTATAATATATCATCTCAGCTTGAAATACAGCTCAATTTTGAACTATATGCATACTTTATTTTCCTGACATGCCTGGATTATTGCCTCCTAAAACAGGATATTTCCATTGCATGTGAATATAAGCAAATAGTTTTGAAATTTATATGTATAATTATTTAATAACTTCTTTATTTGGTGTTTAAGGTTAGAATTCATAAATGTATGAGGTAAACATAAGATGTAATGTTGGTCAGTGATCCTTCTCTGCTTGTTCTCAGGGAAACATCAAATGTGGAATATTTTAAGTCAGTTCTGATAGAGTCCCTTTTTATCTTATACTTCAGAATAGCATTATAAATCTAAATCAATTTGTCCATGATGCTGGTTTACAGAGAATGTCATACTACAAAAATGGTTTCTCCCTTTGGCATTGGAATGTTGAAGTATTTGTGAAGTTTTCAGTTTTTTGTAGCAGAGTCAATACTTATCCCAGGAAGCTGAGGTCAGGGCCTAGACTCTGTTTGCCAGTATACTTGTTAATATAACAGGAAAGGTCTAAAATAACATTGTCTCGGGACAATTCTTATAAAACTAATATTAGTTGTCATGAATATGAAAATTGATTTGGATTGATATGATCAACATATTCTTCTACTGTATGTACATTTGTGTTCAATTTTTTACATATTTCTGATTATTTAAAATTTCATATCTTATTCTAAATAAATATGTCCAGACAAAGATTGAGAGCATTATTTTCCTTGCTTATACAGATGCTTAATAAAAAAAAACCATTGACTTTTAATATTGATATTAATATTTGATATCATAATAATTGATAATATTGATAATTTCTTAACTAATTGACAGATTAGTTGGAAATAAAAATAATGCATTATATAAGGAAGCATAAGACAAAATAATTCAAAGTAAAGTTCAAACTGAATGCCTTTATAAGATGAAACTTCCCCTTTTATCTTAATAGGATAATCAATAAATAGACATAGGCCCAAGAGACCTATAATACCAAAAATTCAAATTAAAGAATATTTCTGATAAGATGTTGAGTTCAAATGAAATTTCTCTTTTGCCTTATTGTTTTTATTTTGGTAAACTATACATAAAGTTAATAATTTTTAAGTGTAGAGTACGTTAGCATTAAGTACATTAACACTGTTATACAATGATCATCATTCATCAACACAATATTTTCATCATCCCAAGCTGAAATTCTGTACCTATTAAACAATATTTGCCCATTCCCTTCTACCCGCCCCTAGTAACCACTGTTCTATTTCCCGGCTTTGCAAATTTGACTACTATACATACCTTCAGTCAGTTCAGTTCACTCGATCAGTCACGTCCGACTCTTTGCAACCCCATGGACTGCAGCACACCAGGCTTGCCTGTCCATCACCAACTCCCAGAGTTTGCTCAAACTCATGTCCATTGAGTCAGTGATGTCATCCAACCATCTCATCCTCTGTCGTCCCTTTCTCATCCTGCCTTCAATCTTTCCCCTCATCAGAGTCTTTTCAAATGAGTCAGTTCTTCGCATCAGGTGGCCAAAGTATTGGAGTTTCAGCTTCAACATCAGTCCTTCCAATGAACACCCAAGACTGATTTCCTTTAGGATGGATTGGTTGGATCTCCTTGCTGTCCAAGGGACTCTCAAGAGTCTTCTCCAGCATCACTGTGCAAAAGCATCAATTCTTCGGTGCTTAGCTTTCTTTATAGTCCAACTCACATCCATACATGACTGCTGGAAAAACAATAGCCTTGACTAGATGGACCTTTGTTGGAAAAGTAATCTCTACTTTTTAATATGCTGTCTAGGTTGGTCATGGCTTTTCTTCCAAGGAGTAAGCATCTTTTTATTTCATGGCTGCAGCCACCATCAGCAGTGATTTTGAAGACCATAAAATAAAGTCAGCCATTGTTTCCACTGTTTCTCCATCTGTTTCCCATGAAGTGATGGGACCAGATGCCATGATCTTCATTTTCTGATTGTTGAGCTTCAAGTCAACTTTCTCACTCTCTTCTTTCACTTTCATAAAGAGGCTCTTTAGTTCTTCGCTTTCTGCCATAAGGGTGGTGTCATCTGCATATCTGCGGTTATTGATATTTCTCCCGGCAATCTTGATTCCAGCTTGTGCATCTTCCAGCCCAATGTTTCTTACGATTGGGCTTATGATGTACTCTGCATAGAAGTTAAATAAGCAGGGTGACAATATACAGCCTTGATGTACTCCTTTTCCTATGTGGAACCAGTCTGTTGTTCCATATATACCTGAAGTGTAGTCATTCACCTTTTGTTCTCTTGTGTCTGGTTTACTCCACTTAGCAAATGCCAAGATTCATTCATGTTGTAGTGTGTGTCAGAATTTCTTTCCTTCTTAAGGCTGAACACTATTTCATTTTGTATGTATATATCCCATTATGCTTTATCAATTTATCCATAGATTGATCAAATGAAATTCTCAAGTAATGTGGAGTTATTTCCCAACATGCATATACATAGATAATTTCATGCTATTTATTTATCAATACATATCTTATTTGGTCAATGTGTTCACAATTAACTTATTATATAAAGGACAGTCATGAGTTTTTGATCAAAGTACCTGGAGGATTCGGGAAAGCACACATATTCAAAAGAGAATGATGTTTTTAGAAGCCTCTCTGAACAGCCCCATGAAGTCTGCTAGGTCACAAAGCACAGTGAAATATCAGCAGACAGGTGACATTATTAAAATTAAAAACTTCCTTTAGGAGTCATTTATAAAATTGTGTTTTATTTAGACTCTCTGTGAAACTCCCATTTTCAATTTCTTTTAAAAGGCTTAAGTATGCTTATAGTGTTTGAAGCATTTTATTATACCTGGAAATACAATTTCCAGGTAAACAGGCACTGTAACTGAACAGGGCTCTGTGGGGCCTTCCTGGGAGAGAGTCCCATGCCTCTTTTCCCATACTGTCTACCTGCCTTTTGTTTGTAGACAAGCTTTAGTCTCCCAGGTATCCTCTAAATCACAAAAGGCTAGCTGAAGAATTAGTAATTGAAAGAAAGTGAACATTTGGTAACAACATGTACCAGTTAAACCTGGAGAATTGGTAACAGTTTGAACCATAAATCAGCCATATATTTTGAGTTTCTCTCTGAAAGATAAAGATAACAGTGTCTGATGCACAATCCTGAGCTGTTTTAGATACTAAAATGCCCATCAGGTGGAAGAAGTTACCTGCATAATGACCATGAACATGTACCTCTGAAACTAGCTGGAGCCTGAGGATTAAAGAGGTTAATCCCTGTTACCTCACCATCAACCAATCAGAGAATGTTGCCTGAGCTGATCACACACCCTGCAACTCTCTCCCTTCCCCTTCCTTCAAACATCCTCCCCTGAAACCCATCTGGGATGTTGAGGTGTTTTGAGCATTAGTTGTCTATACTCCTTGTTTGGTGTCTACAGAAAACTTCGCAGTTTCCTTCACCACAACCTGGTGTTAGTACACAGGTGTTAAAGCAAGCAGGTAAGGAGACTCAGGGCCTCTGGTCCCATCACTTCATGGCACATAGAAGCGGAGAAAGTGGAAGTAGTGACAGATTTTCTCTTCTTGGGCTCCAAAATCACTGCGGATGGTGACTGCAGCCATGAAATTAGAAGATGCTCACTTCTGGGAAGGAATGCGAAGACAAACCTAGACAGCATATTAAAAAGCAAAGACACCACTTTGCTGACAAATCCATATAGTCAAAGTTATGGTCTTTCCAGTAGACATAAATGGATGTGAGAGTTGGACTATAAAGAAGGCTGAGCGCAAAAGAATTGGTGGTTTTGAACTGTGGTGTTGGAGAAGACTTTTGAGAGTCCCTTGGACTGCAAGGGGATCAAACCAGTCAATCCTAAAGGAAATCAACTCTGAGTATTCATTAGAAGGACTGATGCTGAAGCTCTAATACTCTGGCCAGCTGATGCAAAGTGTCAACTCATTGGAAAAGACTATGATGCTAGGAAAGATTGAAGGCAAAAGAAGAAAGGGATGACAGAGGATGAGATAGTTAAATAGTATCACCGGTTCAATGGATATGAACTTGGGCAAACTCTGGGAGATAGTGAGGGACAGAGAGGCCTGGCATGTTGCAGTCCATGGGGTTGCAAAGAGTCAGACACAACTTAGTGACTGAGTGACTGAACCCCAACAAGCAGACTCCAGGTTGGTTTGGTAAAAACATTATTATACAAATAACTTTATAAATAGTGTCAACTGTGGGAAATGTCATGAAGACAAAATCCAATATCCTATGAGGATTTTAATAAAAGGACATAACCTGATATGGCTAAGGAAAATCCCATTCCTTTGAATCTCAGAGCCGTTCCGCTGAACCTCAGACTTCACTTTCGTCTAAAGCCTACTTTCCTTACTACATGTTATGAGCTTGTCTTGTAAAGCATTAGGAATATGGGTTGCCTGTGTTCAAATTCTAACCCTGCTATGTTTTAAGTATATGACCTAATAGTCATATACTATAGCAAGTATATGTATATAATAGCAAGTCAAATAATCTCTGAGTTTTATTACAAATAAAATATAGATACTAATAATACCTTATTCATAGAGATAAAAATAAAAAGAAATTATATGTGTAGCACATTTAGAATAATATCTGGCCAATGATAAGCACTATATACTTGCTAATCATTACTAGATATTTTTCCTCTAGACTGGCTGCAATTAAGCTACAGATGGAAAGAATACAATAGTCTCTAACGATAAAGATAGTTATGCCCATACTTGAGTTCATTAGTCCTTCATCCCTTGTACCAACTGAATCTCATCTTTGTCTTTTGCTATAAAACATATTTTATTTATTTATTTTAGTTTTTTATTTTTTTAATTTTAAAATCTTTAATTCTTACATGTGTTCCCAAACATGAACCCCCCTCCCACCTCCCTCCCCATAACATCTCTGTGGGTCATCCCCATGCACCAGCCCCAAGCATAAAAATGCATATTTTTCAATACTTTTTTTGAAATGATGCCAAGATTTTATCATCTCAGTCTGTGCTCACTTTAGACAGTCCGCTATCACTGTTTATGTCATGTTAAATAAGTTCCACTGTAGCACAGAAAAAGCATAAACCTTTTCTGCTGAAAAATAACTGAGAGGCATGCCAAACTGAAAAGAAAAAACTCTGTGTGACTGCCTTCAGGACACTTGCTGAAGGCGTTTAGGTACTTCATTTGTAAACTGAGAGGAAATGTATATTTCTTTAATACTATCTGGTCTCTTATAATATTGATTTTAGGAACCAAAGCACTTCAACACTAAAATGACAACATTTTTAATGGATGTATTTTGGTCAAAATCCAAAGTACAGTGAATTGATATCTTAGACATGCAATCTTCAAAAATGAACATATTCTAGGCAGAAAAATGAATCATCTTTCTCTAAACAAGCCACTTCTAGAAATCATAATATCTGTCACATTTTAATGACAGACAGATGGGATATTCCTTTTGTAATTACCGAGTCCTCTTTAAACTGAGTTACTGACTGTATGATTCTATCTTGTATCAAAATATAATCTTCTAAAAAGACATGTCTTCCCTTGGGGCTGATTTTTAATAGACGTTATGTGCCTCATGCTCTCCTAACCCTATGACTGCTTTTGGTTTTACCTGAATAAGACATGGATTTCCGTGTGTTATCTTACAATTGCAGTGTGCTCAGAAGTTATTTTATGCCAAGTCTTAAAGACCTTGAGCTACTATAATGTACAACATTGAATTCCCACAGGCACATTCTGCTAACCATCTGAAGTCTTCTCCTGCCTAAACACAAAATATAACATCTGTCCTGCAATTCCATATCTTTGCTAACAGCTTCCTCTAGGAACTGCCATTACTAGCAAACAGTATATTGCACTAGCTACTGGTTTATGTGATCAGAAGAAAAAGACTTTTACTACTTATGCTTCTTTATAAAAGAGTTCATTTAAATAGCATGTGCAAATCAATTATTAATGAAAAACTGGCATGCATCACACGCTGAGAATAATGTTTAACCATATGCTGGTAGAAAATAATTCCAATAAGCTGGAATAAGTGAAATATAAATTTCACTTATTCTATAGAGTGCTGGAAAAGAATGTGAGGTTATTTTTCTTCTTTTAGGAAAATGGATGCTAAATTGTATTTAAACCATGGTATAAAAGCAAAATGTTATATAAATGTACTCAGGCTATTTTCTAATGGTCATCATATCCCTTGGTGAAAGCTTTATTATTCAGTTTTAGAAGTTACTTGAAACAGAAACTTTAAAACTTTTTTTTTTTTAACTCAGTGGCCATGATACTGGAAAGTCAGGGATATACAAAAGCTGTCAGCCACACTGAACATTAAGAATTTGAAAAACAATGAAAAATGCCAGGTTGAGATGATGCTGAGCCAGCTTATTTATGTTTAGCTTGGTTAGTAAGCAGAACTACAACATCTAAAATACTTACTTCTTTGTCACTTCCATAATTTTAAAAGAGATTGTAAGACACCATCGAATGATAAACCAAATAGGATGTGCTGAGTAGTTAAAGTTCATAAATAACTGACATCATTAAGAAAAGCTAAGAAATACATGCTATTTTTATTGGGTTTAATGTAAATATAGTTCTGAAATACAGTATGATGCATCAAATTACATTCTATTTCCAGATGATCTTCATTTTTAAAAATAAATATTATGCTTTGTATCTTTAAAAAATTCAGTCTCAAATTATAATTTGTTTTCTTGAAAAAACAGCTCGGTAGCAATGTGTCATGTTTCTGAGATCTTTTCACTCTGAGGAAAAACTCAGGGAAAAGTATAAAATAATAAGAAATCTTTGAGTGTGGTTACATAGTTAAGAGAATTATTTATCCAATAAAATAATAGATTTTTCAGCTTCAGACCTTATACAGAAATTATATTTCTTAACTTCTTTATTTTTAATAAAGAGGAAACTGTCATTCACGGGTAAACAGTGACTTAGTCAATCTCAATTCTAGCTACTACTATAGATTTTATTGTATAAGAAACGAATCGCCAGTCTAGGTTCGATGCAGGATACAGGATGCTTGGGGCTGGTGCACTGGGATGACCCAGAGGGATGGTATGGGGAGGGAAGTGGGAGGGGGGTTCAGGATGGGGAACACGTGTACACCCATGGCGAATTCATGTTGATGTGTGGCAAAACCAATACAGTATTGTAAAGTTAAAAAAAATAATAATATTAAAAAGAAATTTCAAATAGCACCCCGTGTATCCACTTGTAAACTTTATTAGCAATTTATCAAAATATGCTGAATGAATTTAATCCATTGTTCAATATATATACCAATGTGTTCAAATATATACCAATTATACATGTATAATAGTACATGTACTACATATGCATATCATTAAATATTGAACTGATTACTATAATAATGTACAGTAGCTACAGACAAATACTGTTTGATTTCACTTTTACAACATACTTAGAAAGTCAAATTCATGGAGACAGAAAGTATCTATACTTTGGTAGATGCCAGGGAACAGGGGTGTGGGAAGGAGAATGGGGACCTAATACTTAATGGGACAGTTTCAGTCTAGGAAAGTGAAAAATTCTGGAGATGGATGATGGTGAGAGTTGCACAACAATGTGAATATACTTAGAGCCACTGAAATGTACATTAAATATGGAGAGGCTATTAACGGGCTTTGATCTAATTTTTTCATAGGGTTACTTATTTTCTTATTGTTAAATTTTGGATTCATCCTATATTTTGAGTAATAATCCTTTATCAAACATTCTTTTTGAAAATATCTTCTCCAAGTCTATGTCTTGTCTTCTCATTCTGTTGACTTTGTCTTTCACAGAGGAGTTTAATGAAGTCTAGTTTAT
Source organism: Budorcas taxicolor (assembly GCF_023091745.1). Lineage (NCBI taxonomy): Eukaryota > Metazoa > Chordata > Mammalia > Artiodactyla > Bovidae > Budorcas > Budorcas taxicolor. The sequence goes on from NC_068931.1 coordinate 27,614,748, forward strand.
CAGTTTTTTCATGGATCATGCCATTTGTTGTACCTAAAAAGTAATCACCATACCCCAGCTCATCTAGGTTATCACCTACCTTACCATCTAAGGAGTTTTTTATTTTGTGTTTTGTATTTGTATCTGTTATCCACTCTGATTTAATTTTTGTAGACTTCTATATCTAGATTCTTTGCTCCATTGTATTGCCTTCCCTTTATCAGAGATCACTTGACTATACTCATGGAGGTCTTTTCTGGACATCATGTTCTGCTCCATTGATCTATTTGTCTATTCTTTGACCAGTACTATACTGTCTTGATAACTATGTGCTTAGTCGTTCAGTTGTGTTTGCCTCTCTGAGGCCTTATAGACTAGCCCACCAGGCTACTTGGCCCATGGAATTTTCCAGGCAAAAATACTGGAGTAGAGTGCCATTTCATACTCCAGGGAATCTTTCCAACTCAGGGATCAAGCCTCCATCTCCTGCACGGGCAGGCAGATTCTTTACCACATTCTTTACCATTACTTGATTTTAAGGTAAGTCTTAAAATCAAGTAGCGTCAGTTCTCCAACTTTCTTCTCCTTCAATATTGTGTTTCCTGTTCTATATCTTTGCCTCTCCACATAGGCATTAGAATCAGTTTGTTAATATACATAAAACATGTATGAAAATGCGTGTATTGCTTAAACTTAGTGTATGGATTGCACTAAGTTTATCTTAGCTTTGGAAGAATTGACATCTTGACAATATTGATTCTTCTTATCAAGAATATGGAGATAGCTCTCCATTTATTAACTTCTTTGATTTCATTTATTGGAAATTTACAGCGTTCCACAAATAGATCTTACATATATTTTGTTAGATTTATTCAGAAGTTTTTCATTTTGGAGGGTGCTCATATAAACAGAATTTTGCTTTTATTTCAAACTCTACTTGAAATAACTAGTGACTACTTTGAATGTAAACTGTGTGTTTTGCCACTTGCTATAACTTACTCATTTCAGGAGCAATTTTGTCAGTTCTTTTAGATTTTACACATAGACAGTTGTATCCTCTGTGAACAAGGAGAGTTTTATATCTTCCTTTCCAAACATATAGCTAACATTTCCTTTTCTTGCCAAATTCCACTAGCTAGGACTTGCAGTACAATGTTGAAAAGCAGTGGTAAAAGGGGACATCCTTACCTTGTTCTTGATCTTAGTGGAAAAAACTGAATTTTTTGACATTAAGCATGGTGATAGCTGTAGATTTTTGGAGATATTGTTTGTGAAATCAAAGACACTCCCTTCTGTTCCAAGTTGATTGAGAGTTTTTATCATGAACAGATCATGGATTTTGTCAAATGCTTTCTATACATCTATTGATATGATAGTGTGATTTCTCAATTTTTTGCCTGTTCACATGATGTATCACATTTACTGATTTTCAAAGGTTGAATCGCTTACTTGGGACAAACTCTAGGTATCCATAGTTTTGTTAAAATAATACATATACCAGACACACACACACACACACACACACACACACACACACACACTCACACTCACACTCTTCCAGGCTTCCCTTGTGGCTCAGCTGGTAAAGAATCTGCCTGCAGTGCAAGAGACCTGGGTTTGATCCCTGGCTTGGGAAGATCCCCTGGAGAAGGAAAAGGATACCCACTTCAGTATTCTGGCCTGGAGAATTCCATGGATTGTATAGTCTATGGGGTTGCAAAGAGTCAGACACAACTGAGTGACTCACTCTCTCACTCACTCAATACACACTTCCCCAGTGGCTCAGTGGTAAAGAATCTGCCTGCAATGCAGGAGCCACAGGAATCGTAGCTTCAATCTCTGGATTGGAAGATCCCTTAGAGGAAGGAATGGCAGCCCTTTTCAGTATTCTTGCCTGGAGAATCCCATCGACATAGAAGCCTAGTGGGCTACAGTCCACAGAGTTGCAAAGAGTCAGACACATTAAGTGACTTAGCACACACACATGTATATGTGTGTGTGCATATATATATATATATATATATATATATATATATATATATAGAGAGAGAGAGAGAGAGAGAGAGAGACTAAAATCATAGGCATTTATAGATATTTAATCAATATTATAAGTGAGAGTATGCTGAAATAAAAACTAGTGGGAGTAAGAATATATCAAGGAAATAAAAATAGCAAGGGAATAAAGTATTGATAATAGAATTACAATTTTGCCAAAATTAGTACAGATACAATTTTCACTGTGAATAGTGAATAATGAAATGTGAGCTAGATACAAAAGTCTTCCATAAAACTTTACAAAATATTAGAAGTGAAGTGAAATTCACTGAATTACATACACACATATGTATTATTTGAAAAATGTTAAAAGATGATAAAAGTGCTCTCTCATCAAGTAAGACACAATCTCTTAGACCATTCCAAAATAATTCATTTGTGGGATGTTTGTTCTTTTTTACCTTTTTTCCATTTGTTCTCTGATCCTACCACAAAAGGAAAGACCTTCTCACAATGCTTCAATTCCTAGGGTTTCTAATCAGCATAGATTCTCTGATACAGAGATAGTTGAAAGCTATACCTAAAGGCATTGAAACCACAGTATTCATTTACATGATTCCTCACTGGGATAAACTCTCTGATGAAGAATAAGTCTTGAGTCATAACATAATTCTTTCCACATTCCTAACTTCCATAAAATTTCCCCCTACATTATCCATAGTGATCAGATTTGAAAGGTTTCTTACCATTAATACTAATGAGATGTTCAGAAAGACACAGATCCTTCACAAATGTCTTTCCACACTACTTATATTTGCTTTGTTTCTTACTAATCTTTCTTCCTTGATGCTGAATAAGCCACTAGTCATGGAAAAAGGCCTTCCCACATTCATTATATTCACTGGCATTTTCACCTGGATTAGATCTCAATTTAAAAAATAAATACATAAAATATGACGTTTTTTGAGTTTTATGGTTTATCACGTATGTATATTTTCCAAATGTATGTAAATTATATGTGAAGACTATAGATATTTCTATATTCCACCCATGTAAAGAGTTGCTCACTAGGTGACTCTGTGCTTCTGAATAAGTCTGTTGTTTAGTTGTTATGTCAGGTTTGTCTTTGTGACCCCATCGACTGCAGCACATCAGGCTACTCTATCCTCCACTTTCTCCCAGAGTTTGCTCAAATTTTCACGAAGTTAGTGATGCTACTTAATCATCTCATCCTCTGCTGCCTTCTCATTTTGCCTTCAGTCTTTCCAAGCAAGCATCAGGGTCTTTTCCAATGAGTTAGCTCTTTGCATCAAGTGGCCAAAGTATTGGAGCTTCAACTTCAGTGTCAGTCCTTTCAATGACTGTGCTGTGCTTAGTCGCTCAGTAGTGTTGGACTTTTGCAACCCTATGGACTGTAGCCTGCCAGGCTCTTCTGTCCGTGGGATTCTCCAGGCAAGAATACTGGATTAGGTTGTCATGCCCTCCTCCAGGGGATCTTCCTACCCAGGGATAGAACCCAGGTATCCCGCATTTCAAGTGGCTTCTTTATCATCTGAGCCACCAGGGAAGCCCTTTCAATAAATATTCAGGGTTGCTTTCCTTTAGGACTGACTGGTTGGATCTCCTTGCAGTGCAAGGGATTCTCAAGAGTCTTCTCCAGCATCATAATACAAAAGTATCAATTATTCGGCGCTCAGTCTTCTTTAAGTTCCAACTCACATGACCATACAAGACTAATGAGCCATAAATAAATAAAATTATTTTTACTTTTCTTAATACTCTTACCTTTTAAAAATTATTCAAGTTTGAATATAAAATAAAAGATGCATGTTGAAAGTGAGCAGGTATTAGATGAATATTACATGTTTAAAATGTCCTCCTGAGTTCTGTTTTTTGTTTTTCAAATTGTATATTTTATTTCTAATAATATCTTCAGCTAGAAAATTCAGACCTATGCATTGTAATTTTTCCATCCTTCCATTATGTTTCATTTATCTTATTTCATCTATCTCAGTTTTATAAGATAATTTCTTAGTCTTACCTCTTGGTTCCTAGATTAAGTATAGATTTCTTGTCAGTTTTATATCATTTAGCCAAGATTCCTTTCAGTATTCCAATCAAGAGATAAATAATGAATTGGAAATATAAAGATTCATTAAAACCAAGCATCTGAAGTTCTTCTGTGTGTAGCCCTCTGTGCTCACACCACTGAAAATGACTTGCCTATGGATCATGTTGTTATATTTTCAAGAAATAATCAGTTTTCTTCTAGATCCTTATAATAAACCTGGGAAGACAGAGCCCCATGGTACCCTTAGTGATATAAGGCTTTTGTGGTGGGACTATACTATCTTTCTAATGATAGGAAATTGAATCTATGAGATCATAAAGACCATTTAAGTAGAGAAAGGACTCTTGTTCTAAAGTTAAAGAGTGATTTTTCATTTAATAATACTTGTTTAATTTTTTCTTGGCTTTGTAAATATATCAAATAATGCCTAAATAATTATAGTTTTTCTTCCTTCCAACCAATGATCATGTGTTTTACTTTTTATTCTTTTTACTTAATCTCTCATTTAGGATAATACTTTAAAAGCTTCTTTCTTTTTGGTTTAAAATTTATTTCTTCATGTATCTATTTTCTTGTATTTTAATGATGTGTTGGAATACAAATGCTAAAACTATAGAAAAGGTATGAATTTAAATTAGTCATACACAACACAAGATAAAATTCAATAACTTCTACGACTAGAAGTACACTTTACTTGCTCATGAATAATTGTTTCTTTGTTTTAAATAATGCAAAACACTTGACTAGGGACCATGAGCAGAATGCTCCTAAATAACATTCACTTGAAAAACGCTCATGGAACAGCAGAGAGCCCAATAGTCCTCTATGCCCTCAAAAATTTTACCCCTAATCATACTAATTTTGGGGCCCAAGAAAAAATGACCATTTTATTCAAAGTAATTACGTTTTGAATCCTCAGCTTGAAAATCTAGATTGATAATATATACTATGGCTTGCCAGTGAGATGACCATACTTGTATAGATGGCTAATCAAGACTAGACAGGGTAACAATTTCTAATTTATGGAAAGAGAAAATCTCTCAGAAGAATAACATCATTTTTGAAATAGCACTGTGACATTATGAGATGTTATGTTTAAATAACTCCCAATATAAATATCTGTGAATAGCAGCTGATTGCTGAATCCAATGTTACAGAAAGTTACTTTCCACCTTTAATGTTTTCTTTACAGATCAAACCTCCTCTGAAACTGTAACATTTTAATAAATAACAGCCTCCATACAATTTTTTTCTCTTAAATAGAAATTTTAATGAATTCATCCTTTTTGACATTTGCATTTGTCTTTAAATGCCAGAAGATAACAGAGTTTTAATCATTCCAAATAGCTTTTTAATTATAGACCTAATTACTTTTGCAGAAGGTTAAGCTCCACAAACAGGAATAAAACTATTTGCTTGCACTTTGTGTGAAGAATAATGTTCTGCTCTTGAGTTAGCTGTTTGTTAAATGTATTTGGTCAGTTTTATGTGATTATTTAGTGTAAGAAGACAGTTAATTTTTAAGAAAATTTTGCATTATGCAATGTGAACCAAGCAATATTTTTTAATTAATTATAGAGTTAGAGAGGGAGCAAGAGATACTTAGCATGAGAAATGGCATATTAGTAATTTCTAGCCTCATCCTTCACAGCTGTACCCAGAGCATTGGTGCTTCAGTCTCTGGGAAGTAAAAGGTTGTCATCTTAGTGCTGATGAAAGAATTTACTGCTATAAAGTTCTTGACAACGAAGGGGATTGTTATTTGGGAGCTGTGTTCTGAGTGAGGGCTGGACAATGACTTTTAGAGAAAACAAAATCTACTAAATTCTTATTTGGGTAGTTCTCTTGTTTGCTTTGCATTGCCAGGTGCAAATGAGTGAGTTTTGAGTGTATGGTATCACCAAAATAAATCTGTCATCTTCAGTCATTCTATTTAACTGATCCAAAAAGTTATATGTGAATGATGAAAATGAGCCCCTAACAGCGTCATTTTTTTTTTGTGAGTTAGGTATTCTGTTTTATGAAGAAATGCCAGAATTGTTTAAATACTCCCACTTAAATTCTCATTTGGGTAAAAATGGTCAAATTTCATGACAATTTAATTTGATTGTTCATATCACTATGGAAGATACTTTCACATTTCTCACACTTATTATAGCTGCAGCAGACAGGAGAAAGAAAAGACTAATACTGTAGTGACACTAAAATCTACTAAGAGTAATCAAGAATCCATTAGCTAGATAGGCAGGCAACTAGGTTTAACAAATCATGTCTGTTAGAATAACTGAGCTCACCCCCTATCCCCACTGAATACTGCAAACCAGATATGACTCCTGATCTGTGGGGAACTTGTGGTTACAGGAGACACTCTATTCATCATCACATTTAGTCACTGATATTTCAAGGCTGGAGAAAGAAAGGTGGAGTTTCCCTTGCTGCACATCATATTCCAATGAGGAGAAATAAATTATTTAAGATAGAGTCAATTGAACAATGTTTATAGACATTGGTAAATATATATTTTTATGGAGGTTTTCCTAAATATTTATTGTATGCATAAAGATTTCTCAGTTCAGCTCAGTTAATCCAGCTTTTACAGTTAGTTTAGTTAAACCAGTTTTATTGCATGTCTTCCATATATATCCCTGCTGGCTCAAATGGTAAAGAATCTGTCTACAGTGCAGGAGACCCTAGGTTTGACCCCTGGGTCAGGAAGATACCCTGGAGAAGGGAATGGTTACTGATGTCAGTGTTCTTGTCTGGAGAATCCCACTGACAGAGGAGCCTCATGAGCTACAGTCCATGGGGTCGCAAAGCATTAAACACAGTTGAGCTATTAGCATACATCAGACCTGTGTCATGTGCTTGTTGTAAAACAAGAATAAGGAGCATTTCACTGGAGGCTTCTTGCAGTCTGTTCTGCCAAAAAATTAAGGATGAGGTACAAAATGTTAATGATGGACTATGTACAGAGGCATAGGATATGGATGTGGTCTGCAAGGGGGGTTCCAGTAAGGCTTCCTAGAAGAGCTGAATGTAGGGCCCTCCCTAGAATAACTGAGTTATCTAAGTGGAATTTGTCAGTATTTCTGACACAGAGGTTACATTAGCAAAGAATGGAAAGCTTGAACTATCCATGCCATGTGAAAGGATACTGTTGTCTGGGGCAGAGTACGAAGTGAAGACAGGAAGGCAAGCAGATGAACTTGTACACGTAGGGCATGGCTAGATGAGGGATGTTTTCTAAGTCATGCCAAGGATCCTGTTCTAGATCTTGTAGGAATTTAGAGATGTTGTCTTAGATGAGAATATGATGGGATAAAGAAGACTTTTATTTCAGACATATTTATCTATAAGAAGCATTGGATTGCATTCACTTATCTGAGATGTCATAGTGTTCAATTTCTAGCTATAATGATTATAAGTTGTGCAACATCAGGTGAAATTATTGATCTTTTCAAAATTAGAAGCAACATTTATTACCATGAAATCTCAAGGATTAAATGGCATAATCCTTGTTAAGCAGTTGGCACATGGTAATAGATAATAATAACTAACAAGTTTATTTTCTTTGTTTACCCAAATAATGATTAGTTGGCATCATTGATCTATGGAGAATTTATTTTTTAAATTGAGGAAAATTTCTTTGCTATCTGAAAATAAGGCTTACTTAACACAAGATATAACAAGCAAACTTAGATGTATTAAAGATTTAATGTGAAAGTAAAAAAAGAAAAAATAAACCTGTAAAAACTACCAGTAAAAAATGTAGGCAATAGAGTTATAACTCTGTAATGGAGAATAACTTCTTTAAATAAAGCACCAAACTAAAACAGGTGAACAAATTCATGATATTAAAATCAAAGGATATGTTATGAATACAATTTAACAAATAAATGAATGTTAAGTGAAAATATTTGCAATATGAACAACCATTCCAAGATTTTTATCTATATATATGGAATTGCTGAGAAGTAGCAAGAGAATTCAATCAATGTCATACGGGCAAATCAAATTAATAAGTACTAGGAAGAGAATCTCATTGGCTGATAAGCATATGAAGTGACATTCAAGTTCTTAGCAATAATAGAAATCAAACAAACAAAATCATTATTTTGCTCATCTTATGGAACAATAATATTAAACAAAGTATGAAAATATAAAGGACCTTAAGTATCATGTAATATCAATGGGAATATAATGTTGAGGAAAATAGATGTATTTTATCAGGTTTACTGTACTCATTTTATATCACTCAGAAACTTTTCTTCCAAACACATATCCAGCGAAACTTGAGTATAAATACTCAAAGAAGGTTGCCTAAAGAGGCTCATTAGTGTAAAGTTCGTCACAATAATGGAAACTACCCATATGTCCTTCAATTATGAAAAAACTGAATAAATATGTGTAACATAGTAACTATGAAAAGCATACAGCAGTAACAAGGAAGAAATCAGATAAGCATGCACCAATACTGAAATACTTAATATATATTTATTCTATGTAAAAATGTGAAATACGTCATACTATTTATGCAAATAATATAAAAGAGTAAGTGACTTGTGAGAGTATAATGCTATTTTAGCTAAAACGGAAATGAATAATGATATAAAATAAAATCAAAAGAGTTGGACATGACTGAGCGACTTCACTTTCACTTTCAATATTACAATCCCATTTTGTGAATCTGAGATCCAAAATGAAGACTGTAAGTCAAATATACCTTGGATTTATTTACAAAATAAACATATAAAGGAGCTAGAAAGAATAACAAGTGTTTTTTTGTGTTTTTTTTTTTACCACATGTAAATTCTTCCAAAACTTTGTTAATGGTATGCAAGAATTAAGAAGATAAGGTCAAAAGAATATTATTTTAGTAAGAACACATTAGAAACATTAAAGCACTAAGTATATGAATAGCAAGAGAAAAGCATTCTGGACAAAAGCTAACTATGAAGCTAGTCTCATTGATGGCAGGTAATTAATCTAACCAGCTTCTAATCATGACACTATTTACAATTCCTGAAACTAGCCGAACACGATATTGTGCTATGATACCCTATTTATAATATGAGTAGATTTGGAGAGGCCACTGACAGACATATTGTCAACTTGGAAGAATAAATATTGAATCTCTGAGTGGTTCAAGGTAGTTTTTCATCTTGATGCCCTTTCATTTATGTCTTCTATATGTATATTAAAATAGCCCATGCAAAATTTATGACAGTAGAATAACAATTTGGTTGAAGATAAAAATGAAGTTTCTTCTGAATTAGACTTTTAAAAAGAATATAAGAAGGGATTCAATGTAGCACAGGAAACACACTCAGAGTGTTTAAATGATTCAAAGCACATTCATGTCTCCCAAAATTGCACATAATCAGCATTTATAGAAATGCAGAGGCAGATGGAGCCAACTTAGTATATCATAATCCAAAATAAAGTAGATGAGCCCATGCTTATACTGTGAGAATGTGAAAGATTCATTGTTACAGAAGATAAAATTAATCCACTCAAAGCAGTGAATATATAAAATCAGGAAATCTCTGGACATTTAATACATATTTAAACAAAATATCTGATTTGTTGAACTAGTAAATATATTTCTTTATTAACCACAGTGTGAAGAAGAGAATAAAAGTTTTGTATTTACTAATGGATATTACAGTGCTAGGTAAATAAATGACTTTCCATGAATTCAGACACATGGCTGCAATAAGCCATTGTCCAATTAAATTCACATACATTTAAAAGATTAAAATAAGGGAAAATGTAAAAGAATATCAGTGATTGCACATTTGGATTTTTAAGCACAGTTTAGGATGAAGTATTTTATAGAGAGAAAGAGTAGCCAAATTTGGTAATTTTTCTTGATTTGGCAGCCTATGTGTAATGAAAATACCATCTTACAATTAGAACACTTGGCATGGGATAAGATGGCATTGCCTTTTGCATTGCATACTTCAGAATAATCTAATTCTTCTAACTCAGTTTTAAAATGATTTCTTCTTATTTTGTAAATAGCATGTACCAGCATTTACTCCTCACATGCAATATTATTGAGACTAACTTAACAGGTAGTTTCTACAGCTAAAATTTCAGATCACTTAAACCTTGAAAAATAACTATATTCAAATACTAGAAATCTGGCTTTAAAACTCCAATGGCATGAGAAATAAGTTTCACAATTTATAAAGTATAAAATATAGTCATATTTCTGTGTAGAGAGTTATTTTAGTGGCTACTTTTGATGGATATTTGGAAGTAATCCAACACATTTTGTATATGTTTTGCTTACTTGAGGGAAAGTATTTATAAGTTTTTATTTAAATGCATAGAAACTGGGAAGTGTGGTTTTAATCATGTTACCATATTTAGAAAACAGGTTAGATTTTCCTCAGGATGACCCCAAAGAAAAGCTATTAGTGTATATATCAAATGGTGAAACCTTATGTTCAGTTGGATAAAATTTAATATTTATCTGAAAAAATGCAGATTTCTCTTTTACTATTATTTTAGGGTAAAATAACCTTAAAGCAATGGAAAACTGAGTAAATTAGACAACAATAAATACATTTTAAACTTTTTCTATTATTTCTTTATTTAAAACTTAACTGTAGAATCTCCAGTAATTTTCTCTCCCAAATAAAATATATTATGTTAATATTTTTGATAGATTCATTTATTTATTCATATACTTATGGAAATAGTAACTCATTCTACCACTGAGAAACAGTATTTTAAGTCTAACATCATTGTACTCTATCAGAAATTTTCAACTCAAGAGTGTTTATCATAAGTAGTCTCAAAATGTATTTGTGAAGAAACTGTCAGTACAGTACAGTGGATAATTTATATATCTTGTTTAATTTTCCATCGAAGTTTTCTCTGGTCAATAATAGATTACAGGCAAGGATAAGGTGCCCAAGAATGCAATGTGTTATGATACACACACATAGAAAAAAAAGTTAAATCACGAGTAGTGTTACTAGATCATTACAAAGCAAATTTCCTGGAAATGGATATCGATTTTTATATCTGTTGTATACCTTCACTATACTTTTAGTTTCAGTGAAAGAAAATATCAGGATAGAATCAAAGGTTTCAAGTTTCAAATTTCCTTCTAACAACTGACTTTGTATGAACATCAGTAATGATGGGATTTGCCATTAACTTAATAATTTTTACTCTTCTCCAAGGACATTTTCCTCTTCTCTCATCAAATAGCTTTCATAATACCCAAGTTAGCCCATCATACATAATTAACACGATGTGTATGTCTTACTGCTTTCATTTGCATTAACAATATGTTAACAAATCTGAGGCCTGTTCTATCAACATTTATGTGTGCATTAAAAAAATATTCACCAAAATTTTTTCTAAGATAAAGGAGGCATAAAATGATTCAATTAGGACCTCTGATTCTTAAGTGACCTTAATTTTCCATTCTTCCTCACAAATATCAGAAAACAAAATGGTAATGTAAATATTTTTAAAGTGCTAGTAAATCTTTCAGTATTCCTTAAAATAAAATATTATATTCAGTGTAAGCTTTTTGTTTATTCCGTGTGTATCTTCTTGGTAATATGTCATAGGAAAAGCCTGAAGGCTTCAGTTTACCTAAGTCTTATAGCAGTAGGGTGCTGCCTTATATGTCAGGTAAAGATGTTATATATACAATTGCAAAGTTTTGATGGAGAGTTATTTTGAGGTATTCCTATCCTCACCATAAATTTAACATTAAAATATGTAATTTTAAATGCCTGAGTTTATTCCAACATAATATCCCAAAATATGTTTACCTCTAGACAAATTATGAAGAAAAGTTTTATCTCAAAAGAGAGTATCAGGAAAGCTATGTAAGAAAATTGGATACTACAAAGAACATTTTGGAAGCTTCATTTATGGTATTTGCTACTGAAAACTGTGATATTATAGTACCCTACCACTTAAATTCTATTAGGTTTCCTTCAGTAATGGTGAAAGGCCAAAGCAACTGAATATTAGAATATACATAAGTGATAAAACATGTGCAAACTCTCACATACTCTGTAATAAACATAAAAGCTTCACCCCTTAAAATGTGCTTCATAATTATTGATGATATATTCACAATAATTCTGAGTTAAGTAAGTTGATATCAGAATATCAGATCATTTATCCTGCTGAATATTTAATTATGTAACATCTGCAATTTGAAAAAAAAATGTTTTATTACTTCTCAAATTACTGCTGATTTGCCTGACTCCAAATTTAAATTCATATTATAAATGTGTATTGAGTAGAGCATACATTTGTTTTTCAAATAATATTAATTTTCCCAACTTTCAGAAGCATTTTTTCTAAACACCATACTGTGATCTTTTCTTTTTTTATTGATTAAATTATTATTTATTTACTAATTTTTTTAATTGAAGAAGCAATGCAGCAAAGAGATAAAATATCCGAAAATACAGAAAGCTTTATTTTAAATTTAGTGCATGTACATGTATCTCAAGCAGCCAAGATGATTTTCCTGAAATTTACAAGTCAATTTTCAATACAAGTGGGAAAATCTCACCCTAGACCATGATTCATATTATAAATGTAAGCTTCTGAACCTGCAATCATATTAAATGTATAAAGAATGAATGAAATAATTTTTAAAAATTTTTGTACAATTTTGAATTTTATAGTTAGAGTTGACCACACCTGGCTCCTAGAGCGCTGCACAGCACATCATGTTGCCTTTACCTTGGATTGTTGGTGCAGTATTTTTGCATCTATGGGATCTACTTTTTAGTTCAGCAGTTTGAACTATATATAAACCATAAAATCTGTAAAGTTTTATAGAATAAATATTTAGCTGTGAAAACTAGTTAAATAAAACGAATATTTCTTAACACACATACACATACATACACACACATGCACACACATATATATGGTAGTTTAGTTGCTAAGTCATGTCTGACTTGTGAAATCCCATGGAATTTAGCCTGCCAGGCTCTTCTGTCCATGGGATTTTTCAGGCAAGAAAAATGGAGTGGATTGCCTTTTCCTTCTCCAGGGGATCTTCCAGACCCAGGGATCAGACTCATGCCTCTTGTGGCTCCTGCATTGCAAGATTCTTTATCAACTGAGCAGGCCTTTTCTAAATATCCTTGCCCAGATCAACACTATATTGGATTAGCAAGGCTATTTTGGTGGCTATCTGTGCCCATTTTCTTTGCATTCACTATATTTTCCCATTCCTGTTACAGCATTTGAAAACTGATAACCACAGCTATTTTGGAAGTTACTTGGGGAAAAATAATTTTAAGATTTTCTCTATCATATTAGCATATGATTTTCTATAAAAGCAACAGTTTTGTCATGAAACAGCTGAAGCATTATGTAATGACCTATAATGAAAAGTGATCATCTCCATCAAAGCATGAGCAGCTTAAGAAGATTTTAATAATAATTAAAAGTTTATAACTAAATATTGAATGATAAACAACATCATTTAATATGATACATTTAATCTTTTCTTATAGATGTCATCTAATTTAAATGAAATCTAACATCATTAGATATCGTTGAAATTATTCCATTTAGTAATTAGGATTTCCACTCGAGTACTTCAGTTTATTTCTAGTTCATTACCTTGAAACCTTGTCCTTCGAAGAGGTCAGTTATATGAAGCTCTGGTTAAATTTAACTGGAACTAAAAGCAGTCGTTATTTTTTAAGTATTTCTTACATTTTGTTAAGCATCTGCCCTAGCCTAGTTCAGTTCATTTTAATGAGTGTGATAGTTTGCTAGGGCTGATATAACGAAGTACCAAGGACTTGTTGGCTTGACAACATAAATTTATTTATTCAAAGTTCAGAGGGCTACCCATCCAAAATCAAGGCATCAGTAGGGTTTTTTTTTTTTTTTTTTTTTTTTTTCCCTGATGGCCTCTCTCCTTGACATGTGGATGGCCACCTTCTCCCGATGTCTTTAGATGGTTTTCTTGCGTGCCTGTTATAGTTCTTAGCTAGATCTGAGACCATGCACTATAAATAAATGGACAAGCAGAAACCAAAAGAATCTTATTTACTTCTGTTTATTTATTCAAAGAAAGTGAAAGCTTCTTAAAGGCAGAACTCAGTCCCACTCATCTTTGTATTCAAAATATTCACTAGTGTGGTGCTTTAGTAAAGTGAGATACCATCAGACTCTGATAAATTAAACGAAGTATACTTGACAGGGTAGCCATGTTATGCAAAATATTTAATCAAACATTCTGAACAACCAATGTAAGGATTTTTTGAGTATCTAAGGACTGATTCAAAGCAAGTCAGTCCTTAGTGCAGGAATTCTCCTCTCCTGTACAATTAAGGCAAAACATCGTAATTATGTGAATACATTCATTTCCTGGGGAAAGCAGCTGCAATTTCTTCAGAAAAAGTTACATATCTCCATCACAAAAATAAAAGGTTACCATAAATTTTGCAGAGGGCTATCCAAATATTTTCCTAAAGACATAACTTGCGGTCAAAATTCTAACTCTTTTAGCTCAAATACAGCTTGTAGCATTCATATATCAAACAGAGGGGTGTTTGTTTTAGTCTGCTTGGGCTAATAACACAGTACCACAGACTGGGTGACTTAAACACTTAAACTTACCTCTCACATTTCTGGAGGTTGAGAAGTGTAAGATCAAGGTACTGGCAGGATTGTTTGCATTCTGATGCCTCGTCCCTTGGTTTGTTGTTTAGTTGCTGTTCAGCCTCTAAGTAATGTTTGACTCTTTGCTACCCCATGAACTGCAGCAAACCAGGCTTCTCTGTCCTTCACCATCTCCCAGAGTTTGCTCAAACTCATGTTCATTGAGTCAGTGATGCCATCCAACTATCTCATCCTCTGTCGCCTCCTTCTCCTTTTGCCCTCAAAATCTTTTCCAGCATCAGGGTCTTTTCCATTGAGTTGTCTCTTTGCATAAGGTGACCAAAGCATTGGAGCTTCAGGTTCAGCATCAGTCCTACCAGTGAATATGCAGGGTTGATCTCCTTTAGGATTGACTGGTTGGATCTCCTTGCTGTTCAAGGGGCTCTCAGGAGTCTTATCCAGCACCACAATTTGAAAGTATCAATTATTTGGTGCTCAGCCTTTTTATGGTCCAACTCTCACATCTGTACATGACTACTGGAAAAACCATAGCTTTGACTCTATGGACCTTTGTTGGCAAAATGATGTCTCTGCTTTTAAAAATGCTAAGTTTGTCATAGCTTTTCATCCAAGGAGCATGTATCGTTTATTTTCATGGCTTCAATCACCATCCACAGTGATTTTGAAGCTCCAAAAAATAAATTATGTCACTGTTTCCACTTTTCCCATCTATTTGACATGACGTGATGGGACCTGATGCCATAATCTTAATTTTGAATGTTGAGCTTTAAGCAAGCTCTTTAATGTTCTTCTTTCATCCTCATCAAGAGGCTCTTTAGTTCCTCTTCACTTTCTACCATTAGGGTGGTAGCATCTGCACATTTGAGGTTGTTGATATTTCTCCCAGCAATCTTGATTCCAGTTTGTGCTTCATTCAGCCTGGCATTTCACATGATGTACTCTGAATATAAGTTAAATAAGCAGGGTGACAATATACAGCCTTGACATACTCCTTTCCCAATTTGGGACCAGTCAGTTGTTCCATGTCCAGTTCTAACTGTTACATCTTGATCTGCATACAGATTTCTCAGGAGACAGGTAAGGTCATTTGGTACTCCATCTCTTGAAGAAATTTCCAGTTTGTTGTGATCCATAGTCAAAGGCTTCAGCATAGTCAATGAAGCAGAAGTAGATGTTTTTCTGGAATTCCCTTGCTTTTTCTGTGATCCAGTGAATGTTGGCAATTTGATCTCTGGTTTCCTTTCTTATCAAAACCCAGCTTGTACATCTGGAGGGTCTCATTTCATATACCGTTAAAGCCTAGCTTGAAGAATCTTGAGCACTTTACTAGCTTATGAAATGAGCACAATTGTGTTGTAATTTGAACATTCTTTGACACTGTCCTTCTTAGGGATTGAAATGAAAACTGACCTTGTCTAGTCCTGTGATCACTATTGACTTTTCCAAATTTACTGGCATATTGAATGCAGCACCTTAACAGCATCATCTTTTAGGATTTTAAATGCCTCAGCTGGAATTACATCACCTCCCTTAGCTTTGCTTGTATCTTGGCTTGTAGGTGGCAGCAAATTTTGTGTGCTCACATGACCTCTTCTTTGTGTGTGCACAGAAAGAGAAAAAAATGCTCCCTGATATCTCTTCTTTTAAAAACAATAGTCCTACCAGATCAGTATCCTATCATTTTGCCTTTTCATATCACTTCAGTATTTTTGCCTTGAGAACCCCAATAGGATACTGAAAGAGGAACTCCCCAGGTCAGTAAGTGCCCAATATGCTACTGGAGATCAGTGGAGAAATAACTCCAGAAAGAATGAAAGGGTGGAGCCAAAGTAAAAACAATACCCAGTTGAGGATGTGACTGGTGATAGAAGCAAGGTCCGATGCTGTAAAGAGCAATATTGCATAGGAAACTGGAATGTCAGATCCATGAATCAAGGCAAATTGGAAGTGGTCAAACAAGAGATGGCAAGGGTGAACGTCGACATTCTAGGAATCAGCGAACTAAAATGGACTGGAATGGGTGAATTTCACTCAGATGACCATTATATCTATTACTGCGGGCAGGAATCCCTAAGGAGAAATGGAGTAGCCATCATGGTCAAAAAAAGAGTACGAAATGCAGTACTTGGATGCAATTTCAAAAACGACAGAATGATCTCTGTTCGTCTCCAAGGCAAACCATTCAATATCACGGTAATCCAAGGCTATGTCTCAACCAGTAACGCTGAAGAAGCTGAAGTTGAACGGTTCTATGAAGACCTCCAAGACCTTTTAGAACTAACACCCCAAAATGATGTCCTTTTCATTATAAGTGACTGGAATGCAAAAGTAGGAAGTCAAGAAACACCTGGAGTAACAGGCAAATTTGGCCTTGGAATGCGGAATGAAGCAGGGCAAAGGCTAATAGAGTTTTGCCAAGAAAATGCACTGGTCATAGCAAACACCCTCTTCCAACAACACAAGAGAAGACTCTACACATGGACATCACCAGATGGTCAACACTGAAATCAGATTGATTATATTCTTTGCAGCCAAAGATGGAGAAGCTCTATACAGTCAGCAAAAACAAAACCAGGAGCTGACTGTGGCTCAGATCATGAACTCCTTATTACTAAATTCAGACTTAAATTGAAGAAAGTAGGGAAAACTGCTAGACCATTCAGGTATGACCTCAATCAAATCCCTTATGATTATACAGTGGAAGTGAGAAATAGATTTAAGGGACTAGATCTGATAGATAGAGTGCCTGATGAACTATGGAATGAGGTTCGTGACATTGTACAGGAGACAGGGATCAAGACCATCCCCATGGAAAAGAAATGCAAAAAAGAAAAATGGTTGTCTGGGGAGGCCTTACAAATAGCTGTGAAAAGAAGAGAAGCAAAAAGCAAAGGAGAAAAGGAAAGATATAAGCATCTAAATGCAGAGTTCCAGAAAATAGCAAGAAGAGATAAGAAGGCCTTTTTCAGTGATCAATACAAAGAAATAGAGGAAAAGAACAGAATGGGAAAGACTAGAGATATCTTCAAGAAAATTAGAGATACCAAGGGAACATTTCATGCAAAGATGGGCTCGATAAAGGACAGAAATGGTAGGGACCTAACAGAAGCAGAAGATATTAAGAAGAGGTGGCAAGAATACACAGAAGTACTGTACAAAAAAGATCTTCACGACCCAGATAATAACGATGATGTGATCACTAATCTAGAGCCAGACATCCTGGAATGTGAAGTCAAGTGGGCCTTAGAAAGCATCACTACGATCAAAGCTAGTGGAGGTGAAGGAATTCCAGTTGAGCTATTTCAAATCCTGAAAAATGATGCTGTGAAAGTGCTGCACTCAATATGCCAGCAAATTTGGACAACTCAGCAGTGGCCACAGGACTGGAAAAGGTCAGTTTTCATTCCAATTCCAAAGAAAGGCAATGCCAAAGAATGCTTAAACTACCGCACAAGTGCACTCATATCACACACTAGTAAAGTATTGCTCAAAATTCTCCAAGCCAGGCTTCAGCAATACGTGAACTGTGAACTTTCTGATGTTCAACCTGGTTTTAGAAAAGGCAGAGGAACCAGAGATCAAATTGCCAACATCTGCTGGATCATGGAAAAAGCAAGAGAGTTCCAGAAAAACATCTATTTCTGCTTTGTTGACTATGCCAAAGCCTTTGACTGTGTAGATCACAATAAACTGTGGAAAATTCTGAAAGAGATGGGAATACCAGACCACCTGACCTGCCTCTTGAGAAACCTGTATGCAGGTCAGGAAGCAACAGTTAGAACTGGACATGGAACAACAGACTGGTTCCAAATAGGAAAAGGAGTACGTCAAAGCTGTATTTTGTCACCCTGCTTATTTAACTTCTATGCAAAGTACATCATGAGAAATGCTGGACTGGAAGAAACACAAGCTGGAATCAAGATTGCCAGGAGAAATATCAGTAACCTCAGATATGCAGATGACATCACCCTTATGGGAGAAAGTGAAGAGGAACTAAAAAGTCTCCTGATGAAAGTGAAAGAGGAGAGTGAAAAAGTTGGCTGAAACCTCAATATTCAGAAAACAAAGATCATGGCATCCGGTCCCATCACTTCATGGGAAATAGATGGGAAAACAGTGGAAACAGTGTCAGACTTTATATTTTTGGGCTCCAAAATCACTGCAGATGGTGATTGCAGCCATGAAATTAAAAGATGCTTACTCCTTGGAAGAAAAGTTATGACCAACCTAGATAGTATATTCAAAAGCAGAGACATTACTTTGCCAAAAAAGGTCCATCTAGTCAAGGCTATGGTTTTTCCTGTGGTCATGTATGGATGTGAGTGTTGGACTGTGAAGAAGGCTGAGCGCTGAAGAATTGATGCTTTTGAACTATGATGTTGGAGAAGACTCTTGAGAGTCCCTTGGACTGCAAGGAGATCCAACCAGTCCATTCTGAAGGAGATCAACCCTGGGATTTCTTTGGAAGGAATGATGCTAAAGCTGAAACTCCAGTACTTTGGCCACCTCATGTGAAGAGTTGACTGATTGGAAAAGACTCTGATGCTGGGAGGGATTGGGGGCAGGAGGAGAAGGGGATGACAGAGGATGAGATGGCTGGATGGCATCACTGACTCGATGGACATGAGTCTGAGTGAACTCCGGGAGCTGGTGATGGACAGGAGGTCTGGTGTGCGGCGATTCTTGGGGTTGCAAAGAGTTGGACATGACTGAGGGACTGAATTGAACCAGATCAGGGCCCCACCTTATGATCTCATTTAATCTTAATCACTCCCTCAGAGATCCCATATCCAAGCACCACACTCTAAGAGTTAGTGCTTCACCATGTGAATGTCAGTGGAGACAAATATTCAGTTCCAGAATTCATGTCTTTCTTCATGTAATCAAAATATATTGATTAAATTCCAGCAGCCTTAAAATTCTTAACTCATTCAATTGACTCATTTCCTTGACTCATTCCAAAACCTAAAGTTGAAAGAGTCATATCCTAAATCATAGCAGAGGGTGAGAAGGGAGTGATGATTCTTCCTGAGGCAAAATTCATCTTCACCTGCAAATCTATGAAACTATACATTATGTGCTTCAAAAATTACAATGGTAGGTGAGACATAGGATACACATTTCTGTTCCTAGAGTGATAAATCAGAAAGGAAGACAAGGATGACAGGTTCCAGCAGGTCTAAGACCTAGAAGGCAGATTCCATTAGATCTCAAGTGTTGAGCATAATCCTCCTTGGCTTCACACCCTGTCTTCTAGACCCACTGCAACTGAAGCCCCACCTTCCAGGGTCACTAAATGTTGAAACTGAGTTGGTGTTCCTGATAATCTCTGAATACCTTTGGGGTCATTCTTCCCTTTTCTTGAAGAATAGCATGTGTTTTCAGACAGATAACTCTATGGTTCTGTTGTGCAAAATCCAAGAATCTGACACTCTTCATTTTGTACAGCAAACATTTCCTTCAGTTAAAACTGACTGAGTGTTCATATAATCACATAATCTCATTTTCTAGTGACAGTCCAGCCACATCTTTGTATTCTTCCAGAACCTTCTTTGTTATCCTTTAAAATATGGACAGACTGAGCATTTCCCAATCCTCAAGTTATGATTCCTTTTTGTTTAACAATTCTGTGTTCCATTTATTTCCACTCTTGAATTCTCATGTAGGTAGTCAGGAAGATTCAAGTGACATCTTTGCTTAGAAATGTTAGCTAATATTAAATTAATGATTAAAATGTTATATCTTTTGTAAAAACAATAGAAAACAATTCAGCTAATGTTTTTGCCATTGGAAAATAAAGATTGCCTCTTTGCTTGTTTCCAATTACCTTTTCCTGATTTCCATTTGAGACTTCACCAGAATATCCATTAATATTCATATTTATACCACCATTTTGTTCATGACTATTTATATAATCCTCTAAGAAGATGGAGGTTTTCTCTCCAGCTCCTTTTTTAAAATTCCTGAGCCCTTACTAGAATCACTTTTAACATTCATTTTTCTACTACAGCCCCTTCACTACGATCTGGGCTTTTTCTAGCATGTACTTTTAAACTCCTTCCAACATCTAACTATTACCTAGTTTCAAAGTTGCTGGGGGAGTTTGTTACAGCAACACCCCCCTTTCAGTACCAAAATTCATACTCGTTTGCTGGTGCTGCCATGACAAAACATCACAGACCAGGTTGCTTAAGAGAAATTTATTTCTCACAGTTCTGGAAGCTGAGGAGTCCATGATCAAGTTGCCAGCAAGATAGGTTTCATTTTAAGATTACTTCTCTTTGCGTTTAAGCAGCTGCCATCTCTCTATCATGTGATGTTTTCTTTGTGGATACAGAGAGAGAGAAGGGAGAAGCTGCTTCTTCTTATAAGGACACTAATTCTACAATCTCTTTTAACCTTAACTATTTCCTTAGAGAATCCATCTCCAGATGTAATTAAACTGGGAGTTAGTTCTTCAATATATGCACTCCATGAAACACAAAACATTTCGTCTTTAACAGTGTTTCAACAGAAAAGAGGGCTGCAGAAAAAAAGTGAGTATCCAAGATAATAAAAGCAAAGGGTAATACACTTCATCAGAGGACAGGAGAATCTGCTTCTTTAGCTACCAACATGCCCTTATAATTGACTTATTTATAAATTGAACTCCTTGCATAATTGAACCACAGGAAATCTAATTCATTAGTTAACTTAAAATACTTAGGCAATATATTTCAGTTCTATGAGCTTGGTGAACACACCAGGATATAATTGTTACCATGAGAAGCATTTTTTAAGTGTAAATAAATTGTTCAACTTGATCACTACCACACAAAATGAAAAGAAGATTCCATCATTCTTTAGAGAAACAATGCTATAGAAAATAGCAAATCCAGAAAAATCAGTCACTTTTGCCTAGTCCTTAGGCAGTCATGCCCACCATGCATATTCTGTTATTGATTTCATGACCATGGAAAAGTTAACCAAGAAAGAGGACATGAAGCTAGTTTGCTTTTTTTCATTACACCACACATATAATTAGTAAAAGAGCATAAATTGGAGGAGCAGTTTTGTGCAAAGGCCTCTGAAGACCTCATTTAACTCTAATTTGTTCATGTACATATATAGCAGATTAAGAGGTTTATCATGAGAAACGCTGGGCTGGAAGAAGTACAATCTGGAATCAAGATTGCCAGGAGAAATATCAATAACCTCAGATATGCAGATGACACCACCCGTATGGCAGAAAGTGAAGAGGAACTAAAAAGCCTCTTGATGAAAGTGAAAGTGGAGAGTGAAAAAGTTGGCTTAAAGCTCAACATTCACAAAACGAAGATCATGGCATCTGGTCCCATCACTTCCTGGGAAATAGATGGGGAAACAGTGGAAACAGTGTCAGACTTTATTTTTCTGGGCTCCAAAATCACTGCAGATGGTGACTGCAGCCATGAAATTAAAAGACGCTTACTCCTTGGAAGGAAAGTTATGACCAACCTAGATAGCATATTTGAAAGCAGAGACATTACTTTGCCAACAAAGGTCCGTCTAGTCAAGGCTATGGTTTTTTCAGTGGTCATGTATGGATGTGAGAGTTGGACTGTGAAGAAAGTTGAGCACCGAAGAGTTGATGCTTTTGAACTGTGGTGTTGGAGAAGACTCTTGAGAGTCCTTTGGACTTCAAGGAGATACAACCAGTCCATTCTAAGGGAGATCAGTCCTGGGTGTTCTTTGGAAGGACTGATGCTAAAGCTGAAACTCCAATACTTTCGTCACCTCATGTGAAGAGTTGACTCACTGGAAAAGACCCTGATGCTGGGAGGGATTGGGGGCAGGAGGAAAAGGGGACGACAGAGGATGAGATGGCTGGATGGTATCACTGACTCGATGCACATAAGTTTGGGTGAACTCCGGGAGTTGGTGATGGACAGAGAGGCCTGGCATGCTGCGATTCATGGGGTCGCAAAGAGTCGGACACGACTGAATGAGTGAACTGAACTGAACTGAAGGTCACAAACATAATTAGTGACAAGTTGGACAAAATCTCTGTTGTACTGTTTTTTAGTGATTTTTAAAAACTATGTTCTGCTGTTTTTTTTTTTTTTAATTTTCCAGAATTTAGAACAGTGAGAATATAGTTAGAGATGACAGAGAATGAGCTGTACTTTCAAAAAAATCTTTCTGTGGAATTTGAAATCTAGGTTTAAAACTTTGAAGACAGAAAATGTCATCTCTATATAATTAAGCAAGAGGAGAAAGAGTCTTGGCATGTTGACTACCTGGGACAGGGCACTGGATGTATGTGTTTGCAGTTAATAGCATCAAATAAAATGTTAGCAAAGACAAGAGGAAATAATCTATTTTAGGGTGTTGACACCTTGAACATGGAAAGAGTCTCAAAGGTTATTTCTTTCATCAGAATAGTCTATACTTATATATAGACAATAAATCCTATTTCTATTTCAGCGCTATACATAGTACTAAAATCTTTTTTTTTCCTCCTGGTGTCTATGAAAAATTCTCCTCACTATACTAATGAGAAAATTGCTATTTGTATACAGATAGTGAAATACTAAAATGACACCTCTATATAAGTTATCATAAGTAATATGCTTATGCTTATTAACTATTTATATGTATTTAATTAACTAATGAAATGTATACCAGTAGATGGATTCTAATACTACATTTTATAAATTTAATAACAAATCTCATTCCTCTTATATTTTGTGAAAAGAAGCAAATCATTATCTAGAAACACCAAATCAACAATTTATATTTTTTTCTGAAGATATTCAAAATTAGAAATTTTTTTAAGAGAAATTATTTACTGACTGTGTCAAGCTGCGATATACCAGCTTGAAAGAAAATGAGAGCATTATTGACAGATATAAACTCCAGATAGCTCTAAAAGAAAAAAAATATATAGTCAAATAGGGAAAAATATATATGCACTCTGATCAGAAACATACATGCTAGAAGAGTCCCTGGATATTAACTAATTCAGGATGTGTTTCTGATGAAGATATGCTGGACTAACAAATAATACCAACAAATAATTCAAATTTAAAATTATAAAAAATACTAAATTAATTTAAAAAAATATTTCATTAAAAGTATCTGGCTGAGAATATACATGACATTTACATACATACATTAAGCACACTAATTTGAGCTTAATGACTCTTGAAAACTGGATGAGAGGTCATCTTATATCAGATTTTAAATATATAATATTGTGCCCATGGGCTTCTTAGCTGGAGCTAGTGGTAAAGATCTGACCTGCCAATGAAGGAGATACATGAGATGTGAGTTCAATTCCTGGGTGGATAAGATCTGCTGGATGAGGGCATGGCAATATTCTTGGCAATATTCCACTCTAATATTCTGGCCTGGAGAATCCCATGGACAGAGGAGCCTGGTGGGCCATGGTCCACAGGGTCACAAAGTTGGACAGGACTGAAAAGACTCAGCACACATGCAATCACATGGTGCCCATGTGAGACAGTTGGTATAATTGAAAACTAAGATCCAGAGGAAACTGGGAAAACAGAGCTGTGATACATTAAATGAATGGAAAAACAGTATTTATTTTTTATCTCTGCAATCTGAAATAAAATTGAAAGGCAAAAAAGCAATCAAGTGACACAGAAATCACAAAGAGAAGGTTCTAAAGAATAAAATAGCTGTTATTGTTTTGAATATTAATATGAATATTTAATAAAATCTAAGGATTATGGAATTTCAATTATTTGGATTATCATAATATGTGAGTTATGGGTGCAATTTTTAGCTCAGAATAAAATTTGTACTTCATTACATAAATGAGTATTATGTGAGATAATTTGTCTTTAAAATTAAATATGCATGATATGTGTGTATTTTGAGGGTGTATATATTGCATTTTAATAGAACCCTCTTCTAAAAGTTAAAATCAGCTTGATACCAACTTATCTTTATAAAATCCGGGGAAAATATCAGTATCAAAAATTCAAAGATGATTTTCTCTCTGGAATCCTCTAGAAACAGCATGTTGCTGAGGAATTGTGTGCACCTTGTAGATCTTAAAAAGAACCTCAGAAGATTAATTCCAATAATAGTGCAAACTGAATAACTCTTCTGTTACTTTCTTCAGTTCTCTGAATTTAAAGTCAACAAATTAATCGTCATTCTGAGAAGTCAGAATTCAATAAAATTAATTCTAATTTCATATAGTCCATTGATAATTTACACTCATTTTATCATTAACATTTTTGACTCATTGACACTTAGAAAAAATTAATCAGAGAGAAGACCATCAGAGAAATAAAGGTCTGTTTGAATATGAGGATGAAATATATCTGAGAATGTGGCTCGGGGTTTTCTGGAACTTACTTTTCTCCCCACCTTGTTACTTGTTATGCTTTTTGCAAGATAACAATCCCTGTCTCATTTTCTTTTGGGGGCTTGTATTTTCTCCAACTCATCAATTTGTTTTCACTGTGTGTGTGTGTGCATGCTAAGTCGCTTCAGTCATGACCAACTATTTGTGATCCTTTGGGCTATAGTCTGCCAGGTTCCTGGGTCCATGGCATTTTCCAAGTAAGAATACTGGCGTGAGTTGCCTTGCTTTCTTCCAGGAGATCTTCCTGACCCAGGGATCAAACCTGTCTTTTGCATCTCCTGCATGGGCAGAGGGATTCTTTACCACTAGTGCAACATGCTGCTGCTGCTAAGTCGCTTCAGTCGTGTCCGACTCTGTGCGACCCCATAGAAGGCGGGCCACCAGGCTCCACCGTCCCTGGGCTTCTCCAGGCAAGAACACTGAAGTAGGTTGCCATTCCCTTCTCCAATGCATGAAAGTGAAAAGTGAAAGTGAAGTCGCTCAGTCGTGTCTGACCCTCAGCGACCCCATGGACTGCAGCCTTCCAGGCTCCTCCATCCATGGGATTTTCCAGGCAAGAGTACTGGAGTGCAGTGCCATTGCCTTCTCCGAGTGCAACATGGGAAGCCTTTATTTTCACTGGGACCCTCTATGTCTTTACCTGACTCCAACTCTCTGTTCATAGTTGACTAGTTCAAGAATAGATTTAAGTCCAGCAAAGATTTTTCTTTAAAGTTTTCAAAATTTTCAGGTTTTGTGGTGATAGATATTACAAGATGAAAAACTGGAGACATGTGAGTATTCCTGTCCTCCTTAAGGGAAATAAGCTTGAAGAGAGACAAAAAAAAAATGAAGTATAAAAGTGGAGATAAGCATAATTGAAAAACTAAGACAGAGACTTGATGGCATCCAAGTTCCTGATATGGTGTGGTTTTCATTTTTTTGCTTACTTTCAAGTTTTATATCTATCGATGCTGGTTAAGACAGAGGTCAGGAGGAGAATGGGTGACAGAGGATGAGATAGTTGGATGGCATCACTGACTCAATGGACATGAATTTCAGCAAACTCTGGGAGATAGTGAAGGACAGGGAAGCCTGGCATGCTGCAGTCCGTGGGGTTGCAAAGTGTTGGCCACAACTGAGCAACTGAGCAACAGAAACAAATTATATATATATATATATATATATATATATATATCTTATTTTCCTTTTCTCATTTGGTCAGTTTGTATTTGGAATTTCCTGTTTGTTTGCTTTTTTTTGTATGAGTTCAAGTTCAAATTCTATACCTTCTAACCTGAATAATCATGAACAATGGAATTGGCCCTGACAGGATTTTGTTTATAAATATTTTAGCAGGGTGGATTAAAAAAAAAAAGACATGATGAATAATTCATTTAGATAATTGTATTCAGCTATTTCATTAATAATTTTATGCATTTATCCTATTTTGTCTTCATAGTGGTCAAGTTATGGCTGGGATGCTCCTCTCTCAGATAACTTTCTGCCTGCAAGAAACACCTTCTCAGTTTCCAATGCTGGTTTCTCCACTTCTCCTTGAACTCTAAAATTTTCAGAAATCTGGCATTCAGTCTTGGAGTCTCTATTCTTTACCATCTTTACTCACTTATCAGTGATCTCAGGGATTTAAATACTATCTATGTTATCCACCCAAAATTTAATCCCTTAGCTCAAGTCAGGCATATTCTCTGCATGAAAGACATGTACATCTGCTAGCGACGGAATGAAACACCAACACTGCAGAGTGGTTTAAATCTTTTTACTTTAACTCTTTACTTCTTACAGCTGCTTTATTTTATATCCCTTGCACAACAATCTACAGGACAAGTTGCCAAGCACTATGATTCAGCGACTATACAGTGCGCAGGCGCAGGGCGAGATAACCTTTACCTTAACTTATTTACTGCAGCTAAGAGTTTGTTTTGGGGAACTTCCTTATCAACTTAGAATCCGTTTTGTCTCTGGGTCTGTTCCTTTTGAGGAATCAGAGAAACATCCTTGTGTGCAAGAAATGTTCTTTTCCCATGGGAACAAACAGAGGATTCTTAGCTGAACATCTCATTTGCAAGAATGTTCAGCCCTGGTTGAGAGTCTCGTTTGCAAGCACTTCTCAGCCTTCCTTATACCTTGTTCCCTACATACATCATATGGTTTACTGGACATCCTCATGGGGATGTTGAGAAGTCAACTCAAGTTTAAAGTTCAGATGTAGCCTCAGCATCCTCATGTGCTTAATGTACTTTTCCTGCCATCTTCATTTCAATAAATGCCACTGCAGTTTCCAAGTTACACAAGAAAAAAAAAAAAAAAGAAAACGAGACTTGAAATGATTTTTGAAATCAAAATAATACACATATTTATTATTTTCTGTACAAAAGCAATTTCTATTTATTATAAATAAAATATTTATTCAAAATGTGGTCATCAGAATCTAATTAGCCACTACTTTGGTCAAAATGTTCCTCATCTCTTTCAACTTTTGTAACAACCCTTGACATGTCACCCTGCTTTGAACTCCTGCAAATGAATTATTCTAATAGCTTCAGAATGACTTTTCACTTATGTGGCAGGAGAAGAGATACTTTATAAAGAATCTTTCATTGTTCCATTCAGATCCACCAGTAGCATCCAATCTCTTTCTAAATAAAAGCCTACATCCTCACAATGGCTTTGGAAATCTAAATTAATTCGGATGAGGGCTAACTCTGATTTCTTCTCCTACAATTCTCTTCAGCTCTCTAACCAAACCACACTTGCCTTATTCCTCTCCTTGTATTTTAATAGAACCCTGTTCTAAAACTCAAAACAGGCTTAATACCATCTTATCTTTATAAAAATCCAGTCACATATGCCTTCTTCCTGTCCTTTGAACACAGCAAATATGAGTTCACTTTGTGACCTGGAATTTTCTGTCTCTTCAGTCTGGAAAGGACAAAAATATTTGTAAGATTTAGTCCACTAATTAATTATTATACTTTTCTTTTAATGTAACATCCAATAATTTTTCTTATCCTTGATATTTTATAATTATTTTTAAAGATTGCCTTATTTTATTTAAAAATCCTTAATTTAGTCATCTGCATTTTTATCATTATAAATCATCGTGTATTGACAGGCAGAATTTAGGAGAATTCAGCACCAACAAATCAGCCTTGCAGCAAATATGGAAGGAACTTACAGAGCTAGCAAACACAAGAGAAAGGAAAGACTCACAAAAACAAGCCTAAAACAATCAAGAAAATGCCAGTAGGAATATAGCTGTCAATAATTACCTTAAAAGTAAATGGATTAAATATACCAACCAAAAGATACAGACTGACTGAATGGATACAAAAATAAGACCCTTATAAATGCTGCCTACAAAAGACCCACTTCAGACCTAGAGATACATACACTGAAAGTAAAAGGATGGAGAAGATATTCCATGCAAAAGAAAACCAAAAGAAAACCAAAACAAAGCCAGAGCGGCAATCGTTACTTCAGATAAAATAGATTTAAAAATAAAGACTATTATAAGAGACAAAGAAGGGCACTACATAATGATCAAGGGATCAATCCAAGAAGAACACATAACAATTATAAGTATTTATGCACCCAACATAGAGCACCTCAGTACATAAGAGAAACACCAACAGGCATAAGAGGGGAAGTCAACAGTAACACAATAGTAGGGGACTTTAATACCCCATTTACACCAGTGGACAGAACATCAAAACAGATAATCAATAAGGAAACACACACCTTAAATGAAACATTAGACCTAATGAACCTAATTGATATCTTCAGGACTTTCTACCCAAATGCAGACAAATACACTTTATTCTCAAGTTCAGACGGAACATTTTCTAGGATAGATCACATCTTGGGCTACATATCAAACCTCAGTAAATTTAAGAGAATTGAAACTGTATCAAGTATCTTCTCTTACCACAATCCTATGAGTAAAAGTCACTCAGTAGTTTCCAACTCTTTGTAACCCCATGGTGTGTAGTCCATGGAATTTTCCAGGCCAGAATACTGGAATGGGTAGCCTTTCCCTTCTCCAGGAGACTAGATATCAACTACAGGAAAAAAAAAAAAAAACAAACAGTAAAAAACACAAACTCATGGAGATTGAACAATACATCACTAAATAACAAAGAAGTTACTGAAGAAATATTTAAGGAAATCAAAACATTCCTAGAATCAAATGACAATGAAAACACGATGACCCAACACCTTCACAACACCCAACACATTTAGCACAAGCAGTTCAAAGAGGGAAGGTTATAGTGATACAGTCATACCTCAAGAAACAAGAAAAGCATCAAATAGACAACTTAACTTAGCATCTACAGCAGCTGGAAGAAGAAAAACAAAAAACCTCAAAGTCAGCAGAAGGAAGTAAATCATAAAGATCAGAGCAGAAATAAATGAGAAAGAAAATAATAGTAAAGATTAATAAAACTAAAAGCTAGTTCTTTGAGAAGATAAAATTGACAAACCACTAGCCAGACTCATCAAGGAAAAAAAGGGAGAAAAATCAAATAAATGAAATTAGAAATGAAAAAGGAAAGGTTAAAACAGACAACACAGAAATTCAAAGGATCATAAGAGAATATTAAGAGAAACTACATAACTAATAAAACAGACAACCTAGAGGAAATGGACAGATTCTTAGAAAAGTTCAACCTCCCAAGACTGAACCAGGAAGAAATAGGAATCATGAACAACCCAATTACAAGCAAGGAAATCAAACCAATGACCAAAAGTCTCACCAAAAACAAAAGCTCAGGGCCAGATGATTTCACAGGGTAATTCTATCAAACATTTAGAGAAGAGCTAATGCCTATTTTTCTGAAACTCTTCCAAAAAATTGCAGAGGAAGGAATACTTCCAAACTCAATTTACAAGGCCACAATCACCCTGATACCAAAACCAGGCAAAGAAAACATGAAACAAGAGAATTACAGGCCAATATCACTGAATATAGACACAAAAATCCTCAACAAAATTCTAGCAAACAGAATTCAACAACACATTGAAAAGCTCATACACCATGATCAAGAAGCTGTGGTACATGTATAAAATGAAATACTACTCAGCCATAAGAAGGAACACATTTGAATCAGTTCTAATGAGGTGTATGAACCTAGAACCTATTATACAGAGTGAAGGAAGTCAGAAAGAGAAATAAATATCATATACTGAGACATATATATGGAATCTAAAAAGATAGCACTGATGAATTTATTTTCAGGGAAGCAATGGAGAAACAGACATAGAGAACAGGCCAACGGACATGGGAGTGGGGCGGAGGGAGAAAGCAAGATGTATGGAGAGAGTAACATGGACATTTACAATACCATATGCAAAACAGACAGTCAATGGGAGTTTGCTGTGTGACTAAAGAAATGCAAACAGGGATTCTGATAGGCTGAAGGGTGGGATGGGGAGGGTGATGGGAGGGAGGTTCAGGAGGTAGGAGACATGGGTGTACCTATGGCTGATTCTTGTTCATGTATGACAGAAAAAATCTGTAAAGGAATTATCTTTCAATTAAAATATTTTTTTTAAAAAGAAAAACATCATGTATTGATAATATGTACATTTTTAATCTCTATTATATTCAATGAATATGTTTACTATTACATGCAGCTTTTTAATAGTTGATACATTAGATTGCAAGCTTAGTTAAGTTATATAATTCAGTGCAGTAGGTATTTTCCATTTCAAAGGAACATAAAACTCAGGAAAATTCCCTCAGTTATTCAGTCATACAACCAAATATTTGGGAAATATAACTTAAACACATATCTTAGGCTTTCTCATTGGACCAAAGTTCTATTCCACATCTTATGAGTGGTGCAAAAGAGTCTGTCACCTCTTGATTTAAGTCCTTTTCTTTAAGTTCAACCTTTATAATGTGTACAAAACAATTACTTGATTTCTCTGATCCTTAATCTTTTATGTATGCAAAATTATGATTTAATTTATGTAAGCCTAACAATTATTTCATTAATGAACTTGGTACATATGAAAGTGCATGATGCCCAAAGCATGCATACCAAATTGCATGTATTAGTCCTTCATATTTCATAGAAAACTTTATAAAACTATAATTAAAACTTTATAATTCACCAGATATTTAGAATTTAAGAAAGAGCTGATTTTTCTTCCTGACTATTTATATGTTTGAAGGCAAGATTCCTGTCTTCATTTGTCTTGTCTTGATGCAAGTTGCTGGTCTTTAACACAAACTACACAGACAATATGGATAATCTCTACGCCTATCACCACCCAAAATGTAATCAATGCAGTCTGGTTTTACTATTTTAAGATGTGGTAAAAGTTAGCAACAATTGAAAACATAACAAATTTATCAGTTAAGATAGCCGAATTGGGAGATGATATGTTTTATTTTGGGGACTGTTAAATGATTAAATTGGAACATTGCTTATTCTAAAATAAATTATATTTTACTTATTTACTAAGTATTCACCCTGGTCATTGGAGAAGGCAATGGCACCCCACTCCACTACTCTGGCCTGGAAAATCCCATGGGCAGAGGAGCCTGGTGGGCTGCAGTCCATGGGGTCGCTAAGAGTCGGAAACGACTGAGCGACTTCACTTCCACTTTTCACTTTCATGCACTGGAGAAGGAAATGGCAACCCACTCCAGTGTTCTTGCCTGGAGAATCCCAGGGACAGAGGAGCCTGGTAGGCTGCCATCTATGGGGTCACACAGAGTCGGACACGACTGAAGTGACTTACCAGCAGCAGCAGCAGCAGCAGCAGCAGCAGCAGCACCCTTTTCATAACTATTTTTAATTTTAGTAATAATGCCAAATTTTCATAGATTTAGGGTTTTACAATATCCTATCCTGTTTGATTTATGATTTACTCTCTTAATTTTATAACATAGGGAAGTGGAAGAAATATTACCCTCATTGTATGTATTAATAAACTATATCCCATATACTCATGGGGAAATAATTAGTGCATGAGCAGTCTAAATTGGAACAAGTTTATTTTGACTTTTATTTTATTACATCTGAATATTATACATATAGTATAAAAGTCACTAAGTATGTAAAATGTTCTCTTCAGAAGCAAAAAACTGAGTTTACATTTCTATTTATTTTCCATAATAAATAATTGTATAAATGATGTATACTCTTGCTGTAAAATATATTTTAAAGCTTCCTAAGTTAAGATAATGTTTGAATATAATGGTCTTTGAATTGATAACATAATCAACTAGCAGCAGTATCAGTAAGTGGCTTATAAAGCAGACATTTTCAATATTTATATGGCTTTACTGGAGAACTTTAAATGTATTAGTAACTAAAATATTCATTGATGGCTTATTATAACTATTCTTTTGGACCCATACACTGCTTATTCAAATACAGTGAAAAGAGATAAATGATAAAGAGCAGAAAGTAATCATAATTTCATCTTTTAAAACATGATTAAAAGGGCAATTTGGAATGTAATAATTAATGTCACTGATAATTGTATTACCGTATGACATGCTGAGACATTCTGTGTCATTTAACAGGTTTGGATTTTCAAGGCAAGCTTCTAAAAGGTGTTAATTCTTCCCAGGCAGTATGCCTACAATTTAGATAGCAGATTCATTATTTTGGATGCAATGAGTTGGACATAAATGAGTAAGTTAGATTTATACCAAGCAATACTCTGAGAATGTTCTCCACATCATTCAGTAAGCATTAGATTTTTAATAAGAATATTTTGATTAAAGTCATAATATAACATAGTCATAAGCTTAAAATTATAGTAAGGCAGAAACTACCTTAAGTAAGTGGTTAAATGTGGGTACACATACACATATCTGCTTACATATTGGCAAAAGGTAAGTACCTATATTCCTTGGTAGCTCAGCTGCAAAGAATCCACCTGCAATGTGGAGACCGTGGATCGATTCCTGGGTCAGGCAGTTCCCCAGATGAAGGGAAAGGCTACCCACTCCAGTATTCCTGGATTTCCTTACTGGCTCAGATG
Organism: Budorcas taxicolor; assembly: GCF_023091745.1. Classification (NCBI taxonomy): domain Eukaryota; kingdom Metazoa; phylum Chordata; class Mammalia; order Artiodactyla; family Bovidae; genus Budorcas; species Budorcas taxicolor. The sequence continues at coordinate 27,647,801 of NC_068931.1, forward strand.
GTAAAGAATCTGCTTGCAATGCAGAAGACATGGGATGGGAAGATCCCCTGGAAGAAAGTATGTCAACCCACTCCAGTATTCTTGCCTGGAGAATCTCCATAGACAGAGGAGCCTGGTGGGCTACAGTCCATGAGGTCACAAAGAGTTGGACATGACTGAGTGACTAAGCACAGCACAAATACCTATATTCATTCATTAGTTTATATATTACTTTCGAATATCAAGTGACTGATATGAAAATAAAGTTAGAGTCTAGTGAAGGATATTTACAATTCAAAAATAAATGACATCATTCAATAGACTGATAAATGTTATGACGGAGGTTATTATGGATGCAAAGATGACAAGAGCAATTAGTAATAGGAAACCTAATTTTATGGGTTCAGAAAAGACTTCCTCAAAAAGGCAACAGGTACATACTGATAGGTAAAGAATAAACACGTATTAACCAGGTGGTGGTTCAGTGGTGAAGAATCTGCTTGTTAATGCAGGAGGCACAAAAGGTGTGGGTTCGATCCCTGGGTTGAGAAGTTCTCCTGGAGAAGAAAATGGCAACCCACTCCAGTATTCTTGCCTGGAAAATCCCATGGACAGAGGAGCCTAGGGGGCTATAGTCCATGAAGTTGAAAAGGATTGGACATGGTTTAGCAACTGCTGCTGCTAAGTTGCTTCAGTTGTCTCCGACTCTGTGCAACCCCATAGACGTGCAGCCCACTAGGCTCCTCTGTCCCGGGGATTCTCCAGGCAAAAATACTGGAGTAGGTTGCCGTTTCCTTCTCCAATGCATGAAAGTGAAAAGTGAAAGTGAAGTTGCTCAGTTGTGCCCGACTCTTAGCAACCCATGGACTGCAGCCTACCAGGCTCCTTCGTCCATGGGATTTTCCAGGCAAGAGTACTGGAGTGGGGTGCCATTGCCTTCTGCTACACAACAACAAAATAACAATGAACTAGGTAGAGATGGTACTGTCAATGAGGGAAAGTTCTCACCCAAAGGCAGGAGAAAATAGGGCGTTTTGCAAGAACTTCATGTATATTTGTATGATAATTCACTGGAGGATAGAGAGATCAAGTACTAGATCATGAAGGGCCTGGTGAAACATATGAGGAGATTGGACTTTATCCTGAGGGTTATAGAAATGATTGAAGGGATTTATTAGTAATTTATATACAGATTTGTCTCTTGGTATGGAAATTCTGACTGCAGTGTGGGAAATGAATTAAAGTGACTTTAGAAATAAAACGAAGTATTTATGAATTTATTGCTATGATCCAAAAATGTAATGAATCATAAAGCAAGGCAGTAGAGGTTTAAATGGGAAAAAGTAAATAGATTTGAAAGACAATGAGATATTTATCATAAATCTTATGAGGAAAGAAGATGTATTATTTTACTATTGCTGCTAAAAATGAATTATCAGAAATGTAGTTGCTGAAAATAATGGTACGTGCTCAGTCATGTCCAGCTCTTTGTGACCCCATGGACTGTGGCCCACCAGGCTACTCTGTCCATGGAATTTTCTAGACACAGATACTGGAGTGGGTTGCCATTTCCTACTCCAGGCGGTCTTACCCATCCAGGGACTGACCCAGCGTCTTCCTGCATCTCCTGCATTGGCAAACAGATTTTTTTACCACTAACTACCTAAATAACTATCACAAAACTATTATTTTACAGTTCTATAGATTAGAGTCAACACAAATCTTGCTGAACTCTAAGGTTAAAAGGCAGCATTATGTCCTTTTCTGGATAGTTTCGGGGATAATCCATTTCCTTACTTTTTCTAGCTCATAGAGATAGTCCTGGCTCACGACCCCTTTTCTCCATCTTTGAAGCTAGTTTTGTTGCAACTTCTTGAACCAACTTCCATAACCATATCTCCCTCTCTAACCATGACTAGGCTAGATTACTGGATTTTAAAGACTGGGTTTGATTGGGTTGACCCAAATAGTCTTGGAAAATCTTTTCTTCCCAAGGTCCTTAACTTAATCACATCTGTGTGGTCTTTTTTTGTTACTTAAACTAACACATTCACATGTTCTGGAGACAGGGACATGGACATTTTTGAGGATTATTACTCTGCATATCACAGAACAGGAAAGGTCAAAAGTGAAATACTCATTTCTGATCTAGAAAATTCAGAAGTGGAGAATGTAAAAATTTCATTCACTGAGATAGATAAGAGAAATTATGAGCATTAGGCCATTATGACTAAAGTAATGGGGTTAAAAAAACTAAATAGAAGATACAGATTATGAGAGAGGAATGTACTGGTGACTGATAATTGTAATACTAGTAATTGGAAAAGGAAATATATGATTAAGGCCAGATTTGGACAATAATATATGGAAATATAACCCTTAAAATGTATCCTCTCAAATCCACACATATATGAATCACTATTTTTTGTAAGAAATCCTTTGAAAGTTTTGGACTGGGAGACCCATAATACAGGTTTTTTTTTTTTTTCTTTTTATGGAGGTAAAATTCACATAATATAAAAGGAAAAGTATGTGGTTCAGCAGCACTTAGTATATTCACGATGCTTAGCAAACATCACTTTTAGCTAGTCCCAACTTTATCTGACTCAAAATATTTTTATAACCCGCAAAGAGTCGGACACGATTGAGTGACTGAACTGAACTGAACTGAACATAAAGCCCTGTACCCATCATGAAATTATTTTCCATTTCTTCCTACCCTCTGTGCTTAGTCACACAGTCATGTCTGACTCTTTGTGATCCCATTCACTGTAGCCGGCCAGGCTCCTCTGTCCATGGGGATACTCCAGGCAAGAATACTGGAGTGGGTTGCCACCTTCCCAACCCAGTAATCCAGAGAAGGCAATGGCAACCCACTCCAGTACTCTTGCCTGAAAAATCCCATGGATGGAGGATCCTGGTAGGCTTCAGTCCATGGGGTCGCGAAGAGTTGGACACGACTAAGCGACTTCACTTTCTCTTTTCACTTTCAAGCATTGGAGAAGGAAATGGCAACCTACTCCAGTATTCTTGCCTGGAGAATCCCAGGGACCGCAGAGCCTGGTGGGCTGCTGTCTATGGGATCGCACAGAGTCAAACACGACTGAAGTGACTTAGCAGCAGCAACCCAGTAATCAAACCCAGGTCTCTCATATTGCAGGCAGATTCTTTTGTGGACTGAGCCACAGGGGAAGTCCAAGAATATTGGAGTGGGTAGCCTATTCCTTCTCCAAGGGATCTTCCTGACTCAGGAATTGAACTGGAATCTCCTGCATTGCAAGTGGATTCTTACCAGCTGAGCTACCAGGGAAGCCCAGCTAGCTTCCTATCCTCAATTTATGATAATCTACTAATCAGCTTCTTGTCTCTATATAAAATAATATAATTTTATACTTTGTGGTTATACCATATTTTATTTTTTTTATTTCTAATGCTGGATGGACTAGGACAACAGATCTACATGAATAATGGTGGACCATAGTAAATTTTATAAATTTTATCCCAAGGCTAGTTATACATGACTCAGATGGTGACATCAACTCTATAACCAGATTCCAGAGACGTAATATATTACAGATTAGCAAACATGACTGGTGTTGTAGTATATTTTCATAGGCAAGTTATAAAATGACAAAGGGGGGAAAATTAGACAGATTTACCTCTGTGCTATATGTATCAAAGTAAGATACTTTGTTGTATTTTAGAAATACAATTATACAAATAAAATTTCTTTATTGGAAGAAAATAATTAGTCAACTGTACCAAGTGATCTAGAAGCTCAATCAGTAAGTTAATATATGTGGCAAACAATTTTTTAAGAATACAGAGTTTATGTTAGAAATGATTTGCAACACATTTCATCAATGAATTTACAATATGTATTTCATGATTTAAGGTGTGAAAGTTATTTTCCCTTTCAATATTAAAAAAAAAAAAGAAACTTAGAAAATTTTAACATGAACTTCCCAGGACTTTATAATTTTTTTTTCCTCCCCTGTTTAGGCTCATGTTAAATATTTAGGATTCAAGATTTGGGGTTGCATAGGAAATGGCAACCCACTCCAGTGTTCTTGCCTGGAGAATCCCAGGGAAGGCGGAGCCTGGTGGGCTGCTATCTATGGTGTCACACCGAGTTAGACAAGACTGAAGTGACTTAGCAGCAGCAGCAGCAACAGGGAATGTTCTATAGGTCATCTGACGTGAATAGATGACTCGCTGGAAAAGTCCCTGATGCTGGGAAAGATTAACGGCAGAAGGAGAAAAGGGCATCATAGGATGAGATGCCTGAATGGTATTACCGATGCAATAAACATGAACTTGGGCAAACTCCAGGAAATGGTGAGGGACAGGGAGGCCTGGTGTCCTGCAGTCCACGGAGGCACAAAGAGTTGGATACGACTCGGTGACTGAACACAACAACAACACAACAGGAAGGCAAAGCAAACTACCTAAATACTTAGGATTAAAAGGGTAATCTTTGAAAGTGAGTTCAAAGTTTAGCTTAAGCACCTTCAATATCTACTTAATATTTTTTCTATGTTCCTCTGGATCCTGATTCCGTAACATTTTTTCTTATTTTTCCTATAGAACTTTGCACTTAGAAATGATCTCAGACTTATTCCTGTCAATGTCTTAAGAGTGCACAAACACTTAAGGAGAAATTAATAATAGTGTAATTTAAGTTAAAACATTAAACTAATTGGGTAAATTTCTAATCCTCAATTGGTTCAGGAAAAATAGACATTTTGAATGTTTCAGAAAAAGTACTCAGGAAACCTACTAGACTAATAAGATATCTTTCTTGATGATATAAATGAAATCTGATGGTGATCTATCTCAGTAGTTAATAAGTGACAAATATAATATGCCCTTATTTGATTGTTGCATATCAGTACTTAACACTGGAGAAAAATAAATTATGTTTTGAAGTTCATTGAACATTTATTGAATAAGTAGTTTATGCAGAAAATAAGTTAAGGAAAATATATGGGACATATACTATACTAAAAACAAATCCTAATGAGAGAAAGTATCTTGATTAAGTATTATATTTGAAAAGCAATATAATAGGTATCTTAAATATAGTATAAGAATATTACTGGAATTCATAAGTAAATATATATATATATATACTGAGATATATATATATATCTCACTGGGTTCTTGAGGAACGCTAAATAGAGTCCATGAGTAGAATCTGGAAGTGGAAAAATGTCAGTCTCTAAAACAGCAATAAACCCAATCAAAACTGTACAACATGGCTCTCAAACAAATTATTGTTTACATTTTCTATATATTCAAAATAAAACTTACATATGTGTTTATCATCAATGAAGCACAGTGATGAACTTTGAGAGCCACTGGAATCCAGGATCTCTGGGTGGTTCAGTGGTTGATGCAACATCATGCAAAATTATATAACTGGAATTAAACAAATAGCATTCGGAAACTGGGAGGTAAGAAGATTTATATTGTTTCTATATAAACATCTTCCAAAGACCCTGGCATTGTGAGTAATAGAAGCATTGCTACTTACCCTCATGTTGAGATAGGAACGGAAGAAATTAACCAGAGACAGCACATTTGAAAATTAAAAACATGAAGAGATATTGTTTGGAGACTACAAAGAAGCTTTAAATGTACTGATTAAACAATAAGTCAAGCACAGAACTGTTTCTTCTCTACTAGTTATTCTTATCTTCATCCATAGCTCACTATGGCCCACACAGGTCACTGAAATTTCTAACAGATATATATATATATTTTATCAACTTCTTTGTAACAGAGAATCCTGCAAATACATTTGCTGAAGTCTCAGCATGTTCACAAGTCTCACTTTAATAAAAAATAATTACATGAAAAATAATGCCTGATATTTGCTGAGTGGATACACTGTATCACACAGTCTTCTAGGCATTTAACCTAGGAAACTCTACTGCAATGCTTGCAGCAACACTATAAACACAGTGCTACTATTACCTTTACATCCTTTTGATAATTAAAGGAATTGAGGTTTGTAGATTTGAGATTTGTAGAATTCAATGAAAAAAAAAAACATTTGTACTTTCAGGGCTCGAACATTTTTGTGCAACACATAGAGATTGGTAGATTCACCCCTTCCTCATCAGCTTAGCAACACCCTTTTTCATCAGACTCCAAAACTTATTTCCTCGGATTTAGCACCTCACCTAATCTTTCTTGACCAATATCCCTTCCCACACTAACCGATATTTCACAAAATTAAACAGCTCTTACAGCTTCTGAGCCTCGGGCTTCTAAACAGAAAAATTTAAGCCCATGTGAGAAGAGTACATTTTTAAAACTCACATGTTGTTTAACTGGGCCAGCCACAGAATCACCAGTATTCTTGCCTCTTCCCCTCCTCTAAAATCAAATGAAGCACAGCAAAAAGCCTCCATGCATATCAGCAATGCAAACAGTGAGGTGCCAATTACAGTAAACACATATGAACTCTGGCCTTTCTAGGGGTAAGAGTATGCGAAATTTTGCCTAATCTGCAACACATATATCTAGACACCTCTGGATAGACATTAAGCATCTTATATAGGAAAAAAGTACTTATTGGAGCAAATATCTATAAATATTTAGTTTTGCATTGATTGATATCTTTTAAAAATTTCATTTGCCAGTAGAGTACTGTTTTGAAGTTTTAGAGAGCAGAAGACCTATTACTTAACTAAGAGCAAATATATCAGCATATTTACAGTACCATTTTATTAGGTAAAACTCATTTAAAGGAGAATTAGATGAATCATACAGGATAAGCTCATATCTCACTATAAACTTCTTTAAGTAAAATTCATCAAGTGATATTGTAGAGAAAGAAAGTTGACTATAAGGAAAATGCTAACTAATATGTCAAGAAAAAATGGTTCAAAACTTTTCAGAAATACAATCTACTATATAAATATTCACTATTAATATACACTTTATTTAATATTATATACTATAGGTACCATTTTCAAGCATTCATCTTTGAGTTTGCCATTAAATTCCAAAACAACTTGATTATTTTTGAAAAAAGCAAACTTTAGCCAGAAATGGGGGGAAATAGTCATGTCTATTATTTACTGAAACATGGCTTTAAAATCTAAACAGATTTACTCTCAAATTTTTCAGAAGGCTTTGCTTTAGTTACAAACTGAACTGTCTCAATAAACAACATCAAAACATCTGAATAGAAACCTCAATGTTCACTATTACACTTAAAATAAATTTAAAAGGTATATAACCTTGACTTTTCCCAATGGATTGTTGTTGTTTGGCTGCTAAGTTGTGTCCAACTCTTTGCAACCTCATGGACTGCAGCATGCCAGGCTCCTCTGTCCTCCACTATCTCCTGGAGTTTTCTAAAATTCATGTCCACTGAATCAGTAATACTATCTAACAAACTCATCCTCTGCCAGTCCCTTCTTCTTTTGCTTCAGTCTTTCCCAGCATCAAGGTCTTTTCTAAATAATCTATCACAAACTCTAGGATAACAATTGATTTCATATTTTACTTGCTTTCAGTTGGTTTTACTAATGCTTCATAGAGAAATTATATATTAATGAAGCTCCATTCAGGAAAAAAAACTGATTTGGATTGAAACAATGAATAAGACTATGGCAATAGAATGTATTAGCAATCTTTTCCCACCCGTATCATTTTTTATTTTTATTATAAATACTTTGGAGCCTCTGTATTGTACATCATTGAAATTTGCAAGCATAGTTCAGATGTACATGGGAATGATACCTTTCAGTACATTTCGCTTCAGCTAACTCCTTTTTGGGGGGTCTAATTCAGATCCTAATATAACAACTATCATTTTGGCAAATGCTGTATTCATTAAGAACAAACTTCCTCTCCTCTCTTCTTTGAGTTTCCCTATTCTAGGCATGTTAATTGGATAGTGATTGTCAATACAATAGCATGACTACTACCTACTACCGTTTGATTTTCCTTAGATGGTTACTTTCCAATTGTAAGGTGCATCACATCCCTCATTACTGCTTACTCTTCACAACAAACCTAGTTAAACAGGCAAATAAATATGACTTTCTCTTTATTAAAAAAGAGAATTTGATGAAGAAATAGAAAATTTCAATTCCTTCATTAATATCACACAGTTAAATTCAACTAAAATGAATGGGTATTTTGAAAACTGTGATAATTGCTGACAAGGAAATGATTGCTATGCATGTGCTAAGTAGTAAGGTGGAAATATGCACAGGGTACTAGAGGAAGCACACTGAGGGCTTGCAAAGCCAGAACTCCACCCTATGTCTTCTCTTATGTAGACTTTTTCTTTTTTTACAATGTTTTATGTTCCTCTTCACCCATAAGAATATGAATAACGTGATGAGGATCCAGTGCTTTCTTCAAAGGAGGGCACAGCAGTGGTCAATGCACTGGCCCAGAGAATTTGGAGACTGAGATTCTGGTCTAGCTGTTTACTGGGTGATATTAGGCAGATTGTTTCTGATGCTTCTTTGGAACTGTTTCCTCATCTGTAATGCCAAGGCTCTGGATGAGATAGGTACTTTCAGTTTAAAAATCGGATCATTTAATCTCTGGACTTGATCACTATGACTCCGTTCCCTTGTATCCCATCCCATATGGTGAGCTTGGCACTTGGGAGTACAGCAGGAGTACAGTAAACAAGGAAACTGAAGTCACTCCCTACTTTATCACAAGTCTGTTCAGAGTGCTGATCCTGTCCTTTATTCTTGGAGAGGCTTCCATGATTTTTCCCCACTCTTCAGCTTTCTCTCCCATATTTACCCATCAGCAACAATGAGCAAGGATAAGGGATTCTGATACCAGTGCATCTGGAGGAAGCAGTTTTAGCAACTGCTAAAGTTGCTAAAAACTTAAGTTTTAAGTTTAGAAACTGATGTTCCCACAGATTTCCTGCCTTAGAAGAGCTTTTTGATTTGCTGTTGCTCAGCTGGTCCAGCTCTTTGTGACCCCATGGACTGAAGTATGCCAGACTCCTCTGTCCCACTATCTTCAAGAGTTTGCTCAAATTCATGTCCATTGAGTTGGTGATGATATCTAACCATCTTATCCTCTGTTGCCCCTTTCTCTTTTTGCCTTCAATCTTTCCCAGCAACAGGGTCTTTTCCAATGAGTGGGTGCTTTGCATCAGGTGGCCAAGGTATTGGAGCTTCAGCATCAGTCCTAACAATGAATATTCAGGGTTGATTTCCTTTAGGATTGAATGGTTTGATTTCCCTGCTACTGCAGGGATTCTCAAGAGTCTTTTCTAGCATCACTATCCTATCTCTGTGATTGTAAAGAGGAAACGTTAAAATTTTACATAAGCTCCTGCTTGTTCTGCCTCTGTAACTCAGCTTGCTCCCTGCAAAGCCTGGATCACATAGTCACATAGTCACATAGCCTCTGAAAGTGGGGACTTACAATAGTAGGAACTGGAGCTTATTTCACTTACCCTTGTCCTGCTCTTTGCAATCACCCAGCCTCTACAAACCTGCTTAATCATGTCTATCCGTGTAAGGGTCAGGCATCATCCTCCCAGTCTTGACTGCTGTCCACCCCCCACCACTTAGTTTAAACCATCCTATTAACAGCCAGTGTTACCCACCATAGTCTGTCTGTAAAAACCCTGTAACCCTGTGTTTGGGCTCAGAGCTTGCAGTGTTAACTCCTCTGGGCCCACTAGCGTAGTAAACCTGAGTTCTCCAACTCTCAACGTGTGGTGCTTGGTTTCTTGATTACAGGTTTTTGCAACAATTGAAAAGTTACAGATTGTCTTGAGAAAGTCTTTGATAGGAGAAAAGGGTTGGCTTATATACATAAAGGTGGTGAGCTTATCATCTAAACAAAGAGTATCTCCTTACCACCAAAAACCAGATCTTATGTTCCACCACGCCCCCTTGAATAAGGTTCAGTTCAGTTCATCTGCTCAGTCGTGTCTGACTCTTAGCAACTCCATAAATCGCAGCATTCCAGGCCTCCCTGTCCATCACCAACTCCCAGAGTTCACTCAAACTAACGCCCATCAAGTTGGTGATGCCATCCAGCCATCTCATCCTCTGTCGTCCCCTTCTCCTCCTTCCCCCAATCCCTCCCAGCATCAGGGTCTTTTCCAATGAGTCAACTCTTCACATCAGGTGGCCAAAGTATTGGAGTTTCAGCTTTAGCATCAGTCCTTCCAAAGAATACCCAGGACTGATCTCCTTTAGAATGAACTGGTTGGATGTCCTTGCAGTCCAAGGAACTCTCAAAAGTCTTCTCCAACACCACAGTTCAAAAGCATCAATTCTTTGGCACTCAGCTTTCTTCACAGTCCAACTCTCACATCCATACATGACCACTGGAAAAACCATAGCCTTGACTAATTAATCCAAGTCGCTCAGTCGTGTCCGACTCTTTGCGACCCCGTGGACTGTATAGCCCACCAGACTCCTCAGTCCATGGAATTTTCTAGGCAAGAGTACTGGAGTGGGTTTCCATTTCCTTCTCCAGGGGATCTTCCTAACCCAGGGATCGAACCCAGGTCTCCTGCACTGCAGGCAGAAGCTTTACCATCTGAGCAACGAAGGAGGCCTCAACTAGATGGACCTTTGTTGGCAAAGTAATGTCTCTGCTTTTGAATATGCTATCAAGATTGGTCATAGCTTTCCTTCCAAGGAGTAAGCATCTTTTAATTTCATGGCTTCAATCACCATTTGCAGTGATTTTGGAGCACCCAAAAATAAAGTCTGACACTGTTTCTACTGTTTCCCCATCTATTTCCCATGAAGTGATGGGACCAGATGCCATGATCTTCGTTCTCAGAATGTTGAGATTTAAGCCAACTTTTTCACTCTCCTCTTTCATTTTCATCAAGAGGCTTTTTAGTTCCTCTTCACTTTCTGCCATTAGGGTAGTGTCATCTGCATATCTGAGGTTATTGATGTTTCTCCTGGCAATCTTGATTCCAGCTTGTGTTTCTTCCAGCCCAGCATTTCTCATGATGTACTCTGAATAGAAGTTAAATAAGCAGGGTGACAATATACAGCCTTGACATACTCCTTTTCCTATTTGGAACCAGTCTGCTGTTCCATGTTCAGTTCTAAGTGTTGCTTTCTGACCTGCATACAGGTTTCTCAAGAGGCAGGTCAGGTGCTCTGGTATTCCCATCTCTTTCAGAAAGTTAAAGGCTTTGGCATAGTCAATAAAGCAGAAATAGATGTTTTTCTGGAACTTTCTTGCTTTTCTCCATTATCGAGCGGATGTTATGAATTTGATCTGGTTCCTCTGCCTTTTCTGAAACCAGCTTGAATATCTGGAAGTTCATGGTTCACGTATTGCTATAGCCTGGCTTGGAGAATTTTGAGCATTACTTTACTAGCGTGTGAGATGAGTACAATTGTGCGGTAGTGTGAGCATTCTTTGGCATTGCCTTTCTTTGGAACTGGAATGAAAACTGACCTTTTCCAGTCCTGTGGCCACTGCTGAGTTGTCCAAATTTGCTGGCATATTGAGTGCAGCACTTTCACAGCATCATCTTTCAGGATTTGAATCAGCTCAACTGGAATTCCATCACCTTCACTAGCTTTGTTCATAGTGATGCTTTCTAAGGCCCACTTGACTTCACATTCCAGGATGTCTGGCTCTAGGTGAGTGATCACATCATCATGATTATCCTGGTTGTGAAGATATTTTTTGTACAATTCTTCTGTGTATTCTTTCCACAACTTCTTAATATCTTCTGCTTCTGTCAGGTCCATACCATTTCTGTCCTTTATCAAGCCCAATTTTGCATGAAATGTTCCCTTGGTATCTCTAATTTTCTTGAAGAGATCTCTAGTCTTTCCTATTCTGTTCTTTTCCTCTATTTCTTTGCATTGATCGCTGAAGAAGGCTTTCTTATCTATCCTTGCTATTCTTCGGAAGTCTGCATTCAGATGCTTATACTTTTCCTTTCGCCTCTCTTCTTTTCACAGTTATATGTAAGGCCTCCTCAGACAGCCATTTTGCTTTTTTGCATTTCTTTTCCATGGAGATGGTCTTGATCCCTGTCTCCTATACAACGTCATGAACCTCCGTCCGTAGTTCATCAGGCACTCTATCTATCAGATCTAGGCCCTTCAATCTATTTCTCACTTCCACTGTATAATCATAAGGGATTTGATTTAGGTCATACCTTAATGGTCTAGCGGTTTTCCCTACTTTTTTCAATTTGAGTCTGAATTTGCTAATAAGGAGTTCATGATCTGAGCCACAGTCAGCTCCTGGTCTTGTTTTTGTTGACTGTATAGAGTGTCTCCATCTTTGGCTGCAAAGAATATAATCAATCTGATTTCACTGTTGACCATCCAGTGATGTCCATGTGTAGAGTCTTTTCTTGTGTTGTTGGAAGAGACTGTTGAATAAGGTGAAGCTCTCTATATAGCAGGCATAAATTTTTGCAAATTCTCTGTTCATGTTCTCATTTACAAAAAAAATAGGAGATTTGAATGAATTTATGGTAATATTTCTCCTGGATTCAGCTTTCTGGGAATTCATCTGATACGAGAGCATTCCTTATACTATAAGAAATCAGATGTATGCCATGTGTACAGTGATGCTTCTTTTATACCTCCATTTAGAAAGCCATTCATATTATTTACTTTTCGTGTTTTTCACTGCTACACATTTTATTTTAGTGTCAGCTTTCAGCCTGTTGAAATTATATTAGTTCATATTCAGTTCATTTTTTTTATTTTCATGGTTTTCCTCCCTTGGGGCCAGCTTGGAAAAAAAACAAAACAAAACAAAACAAAAAACCCTCAGTCTAAAGACATTCCTCAAATCATCTAACAGTTCTGCCTCATCTTCTAAAACATGGCTGTTATTACCCCTCTGCTCTGTGTTTTGTTTCTAGTTTAAAATTGGATTGGTGAGAGCACGCCTCAGGCACTGAAAGACAATTATTTCTCTATGTTATGCTCACACAATATTTTTCAGAAATTCCTTTTACAGACACATGAACTCCTAGCATTTTAAATGCTACAAAAGCCATTGTCAAATTGTCACCAATGTTATTTTAACATAGGGACTGAAAACAAGCAGGACTCTGTAGGGGTTCTGGCACTGAAGCCTTTTTGTCTCCTGTTTCTTATAAGAAACAGACTGCAGACTCCATGACCTTTCCTGAGTTCCAAAGGGCAGATTTGAATGGTTGATAGACCAAGAAGGGAAGGGATACAAAGACAAGAAACCATAGTGCAGCCTTGGGGCAGGATCCCGGTATCACCTCAGGGGATACTTATAACAATGTTTTAAGCCCTTTAAGAATGCTGCTGCTGCTGCTGCTGCTGCTGCTGCTGCTGCGTCCCTTCAGTCATGTCCGACTCTATGCGACCCCATAGACTACTAGGCTCCACCGTCCTTGGGATTCTCCAAGAAAGCTGAGCACCAAAGAATTGATACTTTTGACTGTGGTCTTGAAGACTCTTGAGAGTCCCCTGGACTGCAAGGAGATCAAACCAGTCAATCCTAAAGGAAATCAGTCCTGAATATTCATTGGAAGGACTGATGCTAAAACTGAAGCTCCAATACTTTGGCCACCTGAGAGGTCTGACAGAGCATGGTCCACTGGAGAAGAGAATGGCAAGCCACTTCAGTATTCTTGCCTTGAGAACCCCATGAACAATATGAAAAGGCAGAATGATAGGATACCAAAGAGGAACTTCCCAGGTCATTAGGTGCCCAATATGCTACTGGAGATCAGTGGAGAAATCACTCCAGAAATAATGAAGGGATGGAGCCAAAGCAAAAACAATACCCAGTTGTGGATGTGATGGTGATAGAAGCAAAATCTGATGCTGTAAAGAGCAGTACAGCATAGGAACCTGGAATGTCAAGTCCATGAATCAAGGCAAATTGGAAGTGGTCAAACAAGAGATGGCAAGGGTGAACGTCGACATTCTAGGAATCAGCGAACTAAAATGGACTGGAATGGGTGAATTTCACTCAGATGACCATTATATCTATTACTACGGGCAGGAATCCCTCAGAAGAAATGGAGTAGCCATCATGGTCAACAAAAGAGTCCGAAATGCAGTCCTTGGATGCAATCTCAAAAATGACAGAATGATCTCTGTTCATCTCCAAGGCAAACCATTCAATATCACAGTAATCCAAGTCTATGGCCCAACCAGTAATGCTGAAGAAACTGAAGTTGAACAGTTTTATGAAGACCTCCAAGACCTTTTAGAACTAACACTCAAAAATGATGTCCTTTTCATTATAGGGGACTGGAATGCAAAAGTTGGAAGTCAAGAAACACCTGGAGTAACAGGCAAATTTGGCCTTGGAATGCGGAATGAAGCAGGGCAAAGACTAATAGAGATTTGCCAAGAAAATGCACTGGTCATAGCAAACACCCTCTTCCAACAACACAAGAGAAGACTCTATACATGGACATCACTGGATGGTCAACATCAAAATCAGATTGATTATATTCTTTGCAGCCAAAGATGGAGAAGCTCTATACAGTCAACAAAAACAAGAACAGGAGCTGACTGTGGCTCAGATCATGAACTCCTTATTAGCAAATTTAGACTCAAATTGAAAAAAGTAGGGAAAACCGCTAGACCATTCAGGTATGACCTCAATCAAATCCCTTATGATTATACAGAGGAAGTGAGAAATAGATTTAAGGGCCTAGATATGATAGATAGAGTGCCTGATGAACTATGGAATGAGGTTCGTGACATTGTACAGGAGACAGGGATCAAGACCATCCCCATGGAAAAGAAATGCAAAAAAGAAAAATGGCTGTCTGGGGAGGCCTTACAAATAGCTGTGAAAAGAAGAGAGGTGAAAAGCAAAGGAGAAAAGGAAAGATATAAGCATCTGAATACAGACTTCCGAAGAATAGCAAGAAGAGACAAGAAAGCCCTCTTCAGTGATCAATGCAAAGAAAGAGAGGAAAAGAACAGAATGGGAAAGACTAGAGATATCTTCAAGAAAATTAGAGATACCAAGGGAACATTTCATGCAAAGATAAAGGGCTCGATAAAGGACAGAAATGGTATGGACCTAACAGAAGCAGAAGATATTAAGAAGAGGTGGCAAGAATACATGGAAGAACTGTACAAGAAAGATCTTCACGACCCAGATAATCATGATGATGTGATCACTAATCTAGAGCCAGACATCTTGGAATGTGAAGTCAAGTGGGCCTTAGAAAGCATCATTACGAACAAAGCTAGTGGAGGTGATGGAATTCCAGTTGAGCTGTTTCAGATCCTGAAAGATGATGCTGTGAAAGTGCTGCACTCAATATGCCAGCAAATTTGGACAACTCAGCAGTGGCCACAGGACTGGAAAAGGTCAGTTTTCATTCCAATTCCAAAGAAAGGCAATGCAAAAGAATGCTCGAACTACTGCACAATTGCACTCATCTCACATGCTAGTAAAGTAATGCTCAAAATTCTTCAAGCCAGGCTTCAGCAATACATGAACTGTGAATTCCCTGATGTTCAAGCTGGTTTTAGAAAAGGCAGAGGAACCAGAGATCATATTGCCAACATCTGCTGGATCATGGAAAAAGCAAGAGAGTTCCAGAAAAACATCTATTTCTGCTTTATTGACTATGCCAAAGCCTTTGACTGTGTGGATCACAATAAACTGTGGAAAATTCTGAAAGAGATGGGAATACCAGACCACCTGACCTGCCTCTTGAGATATCTGTATGCAGGTCAAGAAGGAACAGTTAGAACTGGACATGGAACAACAGACTGGTTCCAAATAGGAAAAGGAGTACATCAAGGCTGCATTTTGTCACCCTGCTTATTTAACTTATATGCAGAGTACATCATGAGAAACGCTGCGCTGGAAGAAGCACAAGCTGGAATCAAGATTGCCGGGAGAAATATCAATAACCTCAGATATGCAGATGCCACCACCCGTATGGCAGAAAGTGAAGAGGAACTAAAACGCCTCTTGATGAAAGTGAAAGAGGAGAGTGAAAAAGTTGGCTTAAAGCTCAATATTCAGAAAACGAAGATCATGGCGTCCGGTCCCATCACTTCATGGGAAATAGATGGGGCAACAGTAGAAACAGTGTCAGACTTTATTTTTGGGGGCTCCAAAATCACTGCAGATGGTGACTGCAGCCATGAAATTAAAAGACGATTACTCCTTGGAAGAAAAGTTATGACCAACCTAGATAGCATATTCAAAAGCAGAGACATTACTTTGCCAACTAAGGTCTGTCTAGTCAAGGCTATGGTTTTTCCTGTGGTCATGTATGGATGTGAGAGTTGGACTGTGAAGAAGGCTGAGCACCGAAGAATTGATGCTTTTAAACTGTGGTGTTGGAGAAGACTCTTGAGAGTCCCTTGTGCTGCAAGGAGATCCAACCAGTCCATTCTGAAGGAGATCAACCCTGGGATTTCTTTGGAAGGAATGATGCTAAAGCTGAAGCTCCAGAACTTTGGCCACCTCATGCGAAGAGTTGACTCATTGGAAAAGACTCTGATGCTGGGAGGGATTGGGGGCAGGAGGAGAAGGGGACGACAGAGGATAAGATGGCTGGATGGCATCACAGACTCGATGGACGTGAGTCTGACTGAACTCCGGAGATGGTGATGGACAGGGAGGCCTGGCGTGCTGCGATTCATGGGTTTGCAAAGAGTCGGACATGACTGAGTGACTGAACTGATCTGAACTGATGCGAAGAACTAAATCATTAGAAAAGACCCTGATGCTGGGAAGGATTGAATGCAGGAGGAGAAGGGGACAGCAGAGGATGAGATGGTTGAATGGCATCGCTGACTATGGGATATGAGTTTGAGCAAGCTCTGGGAGTTGGTGATGGACAGGGAAGCCTGGTGTGCTGCAGTCCTTGGGATCACAAATAATTGTACATGACTGAGTGACTAAACTGGACTGAACTGAAGCTCTTGAAGATGTCAGCATTCTTCATACCAGAGGAAACCACCTGAGGTTACATTAAGTAATCAAAGAAGCTCATCAAGGAGATTACCTGAGACCAGAACAAAGCAGTGCAGGCACACACACACCATAATCTTATCAGCAACACCACCCTTGAATCAGTTCTATAAAACTCCTCCTCAAATCCTTCCAGGTTGGAGCAAACAGCTTTTTGGGGCAGGAGGATGTGTCCCCCTTTTACCTGGCAAAGCAATAAAGCTATTCTCTATTCCACCCAAAATTCTTCTCTTTGAGATTGGATTTAGCACTGGTGCACAGAGGCAGAACTTTAGCATCAGGATTACTAAACAATTTTGTGAGAAATGCAGACAAAGTATGGGCTAGAAGTTGGACCTGGGATATATGTTTCTAATGTAACAGTCATGTAAAGCAGGTATTATCCAAGCAGTCTGAAGAGACTGCAAGAATAAGGCCAAAATATTCACTATTATGTGCACAACCACACCTATTCCCTGCTCAGACCCCATTTATTTGGGGGTATCTTGGCCAACAAGTTTGGTGGTTTAGTCACTAAGTCACGTCCAACCCTTAAAACCCCATGGACTGTAGCCTTCCAGGGTCCTCTGTCCGTGGAATTCTCCAGGCAAGAACACTGGAGTGGGTTGCCATTTCCTTCTCCAGGGACCAAGTTTAGCAGCCTTTGTTTGCGTATCACTTGAGAAAAATATGTAGGTTTATCCTTATGTTAAAAAAAAGAAAAAATAGAAAAAATCAGACCTCAGGGCCTATTGTTTTGAGATTTAACAACACAACAACAACAAGATAACCAAATGAATTGGGCTTAGAATCAAAATAACCTGTTTGAATACTAGTTTTCCATGAGTTTAGGCAATTTTCTAAACCTCAAAGTTCAGATTCCTACACTTGGAATTACAAAAAATGAATATTTATCTAAGAAAGAATTTTCAAATAATCTCATCAAGTTATTTTGCAAAAATGCCAATCAGAGCATATATTCATTGAACAAATATGTACACGTGATTTCTTTGGTCTAGGCACTGTTGTTTGTGTTTTACCTATGCTATATTTCTCTCATTTACAGATGAGAAAGTTTAGGAGCAAGTGTGGGTAACTGAGTTCTCACAGCTCATAAGTGGGACATCATGATTCAAAAGGGTTTCGCAGGTGGTATTGCAGTGAAAAGAAAAAAAAAAAGAGGAATACGTTTTTCTCTTTCCCTTTCCTGTGAACAAAGAGGACAGAGTGAACAGTGAGCAGGCCTGAATATTCCTTTTTTTTTTAACCTTAACTGTTTCTAACTCTGCATGCTTGTAACTAAGTTTGCTTTTCTGCTCCCTAAATCTGAAGGAGCTACAATTCACATTTTTCCTTTGACTCTTCGCTGAATACATCCTGTATCTGGTGTTTACCCTTATGACACCCTTCCCCTTGTTGTTACATATCAGAAAGAAGATCGCAGAGTCACCAAACTGCCAGATTGATTTACTGGGTTACTGATGCAGTCCACAACTATCTCTGAAATATTGCAAGAGGAAGAAATCAAGATCCTATCACCTTTATTCCTCATCACTGACTCCTGACTGCGAGCCCTTGCCTTAAATAAGCCCCTAGATTCAGAGAGCGAGGGCACAGTTCTTGAGGCATGAGCTTATTGTCTTTTTCTCTCCACTGGCTGAGAATTAAAGCCACCTTTCTATTTCCTTCAGACTCTGTCTCTACATTTTTTTATTTGGCCTTGATGGGCAGAGAAGGCCAAAATTTTGGCCAGCAACAGTGGCATAAGTGGTAAAGTATCTGCCTACCAATGCAGGAGATCCAAGAGACAGGGGTTTGATCTCTGGATTGGGAAGATCCCCTAGAGGAGGGCATGGTAAATCACTCAAGTGTTCTTGCCTGGAGAATCCCATGGACAGAGGAGCCTGGTGGGTCCCAAGAGTCAGACATAACTGAAGCAACTTAGCTCTCATACACACATGATTCAAACCCAAGTAGTAGAGCCCAGGATATATACCCCTACCTCTACTTTGAGTAATGTATAATCCCTGTCTCTTTGGATCCATTCTCCTAGTGAGAGAAAGGAAAGGTTTCCATTCTGGTCATAGTCCATGTACACAGTTTATAAAGAATCTGCCTGCAGTGCAAGAGACCTGGGTTTGCTGACTGGGTTGAGAAGGTCCCCTGAGAAGAGAACGGCAATCCACTCCAGTATTCCTGTCTTAAGGATTCCATGGACAGAGGAGCATGGTAGGCTAGAGTCCATGGGGTCACAAACAGCTGGACTCAACTGAGGGAATGAGCACACCCACATTAGGCTATTAGTTATGAACACTGTGCTACTAATACCTCAAATTCATCTATGACAATTCATAACTCCCATGGAATTTTGATTTCTTTTCTAGAACAGCCTAAGCAATTTAGTAGTGCTCCATGTGACCCTAAGATTGTTTTTCCCTCTGGAACTGAAAATAGCTTTAATTAGACATCAGGTACTTGTGAACCACTTATGCCATTTCAAAGCAACCATATAGGACTTAGAAAGAACTGATAAGGTCAAAACCCATTAATGTCTCTTTTAATGGGTTTGGTGGATCACAGAACTTATAAGGCTAGAATGTCTAGGCTAGATTTCACTTGTACCTCTGAGAAGATGCTATAACTCTGGGAGTATCTGTTTACGCATTATTGGATTTATTTGTTTCTTTGATTTATCTCCATGGGTATGAAAATAAAGGGCAAGGAGAGAATGGGAAAAAAGAGTTAGCTGTGGGAGAGAGAGACAGGGACAAGTAGATCTAACACTCTGTTTTTAGTATTATTATTATCATATATTTATTTATTTTTGCACTGTGGCTTGCAGGATCTTAGTTCCCTGACCAGGGATTAAGCTCAGGCCCTCAACAGTGAGAGCACAGAGTCCAAACCACTGTTTTTAAATTTACACAAATTGGTAGTTTTGTAAATATGAGGAGAACATCAGGCCTACCTTATTCTTTCTGATTAACACTAAATCCTATGCCTGGTCACTAGAAGACATTGTAACATGGTTTCAATAATTACTAGAAAGTTGTAAACTCAAAAATATTTGGCCAGTTGATATATACTAACAATCTCAAAAAGAGGCAAATTTAGTTTATCCAAAGAGTTGGAGAGAACTGAGCAGCTGTGGTGATGGTGAAAACATTTCCTCGCCAATTAAATCATGGGTTTTGGCCAGTTGCAGGACCTTAATTTTCATACTTTCATAAAGTCTATTTCTAGTTTTCTTCTTAGTTTTATAAGAATGAAATATTTCAATTTTCAGAATAATAACACATATTTAATTAAAGGTGACTATGTCCAATGTTTAACAAATTATACCCCTATTAAAACAAAAACACCTCTAAAATAAACCCTTGCTATTGAGACAACAGGTTTGATTTTACTTTTGTTTAAGCTATTGGCCTAAAAATATGCTTCTTTGACAAAGTTTTCTCAATTATTCTAATTTTTTCCTACTAAAGCAGAGGGAAAAAAAAAAAAAAAACCTTTATCTTTATGAAAAGTGCACCTTTTTTTTTTTTTAAGAATTTAAACAGCTGCTCATAAAATTATGTAAACAGATTTTTGTAGGGCAGTCCATAATTCTATATAGTTTTCCCTGAACACATTTAATTTATGAGCACCATAAGACATGAAATATCAGAACTAAATTCATAGCTAGAGGTGGCATATTTCATCTAATTAGGAACAAGAGAGATATTAACCTTTGCAACTGATATTTTGCTTACAGATTAAAAAATGCCTGAAGATAAATTAAGCAAGGGTGGAGGAGAATGAGATGCAAGAATTTACAAATGGCTGGTGAATGGCTTGCCTTTCTGGAGTGCATTATTTAGTTAACTTTTAAGATAACATTTTCAGATAGCATCTGTTGTCCTGGTAACCTTTTCAATAAATGTATCTAATCAGAACATCTCACAAATATATGGAAGATGCTCAGAGAACAGATTTCAGGCTTCTCAGTTCCAGCTCTGTTTATCTGAGCTATGAAATAAAGACAGAGAAGTTACTACATAACAAAATGTCCAAAGGAGGCTGATGTGAATATCTGAAGCATGTTGAATGCAATTTATGTCCCTTCATTAATATTTACTTTACTAACATTACCTAGTAGGTAAAACTGTCTTTAGAAAATGAGAAAAATCTAAAATTATTAATCAAAAATTGAGGGTAAATTGTTCTTAAAACATTCATTTATTCAGTTCTCCCCAGGATTGAGCTTTGTTTGTAGTCTGTTCTGTATATGATTTAGTCTCTTAAGAACGCTACTAAGTGGGTAATAATATCAATATTACACCTACTTTTTAAAAGAGAAAACACTGCCGCAATGTGCAAAGATGGTACAACCAGTAAGGCACAGAGAAGAGGGATCCTGATGACTCTTAACTACCAGGCAATGCATTCTCTTCAGTTCGGCATCATTTTAAATAATGATGCTTTCTTTGATATTCACATACATTCAATCTTCCCTTAGAATTATCATTAAAGCTTCATATTACCAAGACAGTCTTAATCTCAATATACAATTTGCAATTAGGTAATTCACTAAAAAGTAAAGCCATAAGGTTAAAGGACAATCATATTTATCAGTAATCAGGATAAGAGTGAATTCACAGAAAAGAGAGAGATATCAAGCACACACTTTACAGTTCTTATACTTATCTGCAAAAACTTAGAAAACTGATAATGTTGTTTGCGGGAATTTTGGTACTTACAAACATTTGTGTACCTATCAGGAATATAAAATGCAGTCATTTCAGCAAGCAATATGATAAAAGCCAAGCTAAAAATAAAATAATATTATACATTATCTTATGAACAATAAATTCCATTATATATACATATGTGTATATATATATATATATATATATATATATATATATATATCGCTCACGTAAATCTATTAAGTGCTGTGCACAAAAAATATTCCTTGCAATAATGTTTGTGGTACATATTAAGTATATGGTAGGAATCTAGGTACTTATCATTGGGAAAGACACTGGGAAACATGTAGAGGAAAACATCACACTGTATCATAAAGTTAAAAGTAACTGACCAGATATAGTTTAGTCTCATGAATTGACCTTTAAAAATATGTCTCAATGAAATAAAAAAGAAAAAAATGAGATATAGTAAAAATTACCTTAAAGTATGTTAATAAAACAATTATTACAAAGTGCATTTTACATGAACAAATGAATCTACCTATATGGTTCATGATAAGATAAGAAATGGATGGGAGAACTATTTGTAAATAAAATCAAATTAATAGTCAAGAGAAGGTCCATCTGAGTGCTTACGATATTGTTACAAGAACAGAGGACTATGATTAACTCAGTCTTTTGCACTGTGGTCTAACTGGATTGGGCAGTTAGAATGGGAAGGTAGGATATGGTTAATTTTTTATTCAGAAGTCTCCCTTACATTCACATATTCTAGCATGCTATTCATTTCAGGCTAGTCTACATACATCATAATCAATTGCCCTAAGGAAAAAATATGTTTTCGTTTTAGAATTAGTAAGAGAAGGAGTACTTTTACCTGCACATGAATTTGGATTGTTGTTCCCTATATCATTTGAAACCCAAAATTCATTTTAATTCACTGGACAAATGGTGTCTTTGTATGGGACTACCTGATGGGTTAAATACAAGAGAATTTCTGAGCCTTATCTCCTTAGGGGATCCCATCGTTTTGCTTCTCTGTTTAGTTTGTTAATGATCTGCTTATGAGCTGTTTGGCATGAACATAGTTCTTCATACAGGCAACCATATTGTTTCACAACAGATTGCCTAGTATTTTCAAGACAAATTCCAACAGGGAACTTTTGGATTTGGAGGAGTGACCTTTACATTCAAAACTGAACTTACTATAATTATGCTGTTCTTTTAATGAGTTTTGAAAGGGTTTCCTCCTACTTCAGTTTGCTCTTTTAGAAAACAGTCCATTAATGGCATTTAACTTCTTACTCTTAGAGCATGATCATGATTCTATATAATCACACACGTTTGGAGTATTAGCAGGTATCACTTAAACATTAAAATTCCTTTACCATTTCTGCTACTCCAAATTGTTTTGCTACTCTAACTGTCCAGAACCAAATATTCTAGACTGACAGAAAGGATGTACCAGTTTTCCGAAGTTTTAAAATTATTTTATAGACAGGCTCAGAAATGTAAGAGAAAAGCAAATTTACCTTGTCACATGTGATTCTCTTCATTTTTTTCTATAAAACTTAACTTCTGCTTCTAATTATCTTGCTTTTGTTAGATAATCTATCTAGTTTTTCCTCAGCTTTTAAAAGATTGTTTTCCTTTAGTCTATGCCTGCTATTGACCAGGATACCTTCAATTTTATCAACATTATTATAGTCCACTTCTTGCCCTCCAAAATTTTGAATAGGTGTGCCACTCTCAGAATCAAAAGCTTCATTTCTTCTGGTTCCCTCACACTTACTTAAATAGTTGTTGAACATCACACATTATTCTCTTCATTAGCCCAGTTCTGACTACAGTTTATATTCATCCAGATAGGACCACATCAGTTCAGTTCAGTTCAGTTCAGTTCAGTCGGTCAGTGGCGTCCACCTCTTTGCAACCCCATTGATTACAGCATGCCAGGCTTCCCTGTCCATCAACAACTCCCGGAGCTTGCTCAAATTCATGTCCACCAAGTCGGTGATGCCACCCAATCATCCCATCCTCTGTCATCCCCTTCTCCTCCTGCCTTCAATCTCTCCCAGCATCAGGGTCTTTTCCAATGAATCAGCTCTTCGCATCACATGGCCAAAGTATTGGAGCTTCAGCATCACATTAAAACTTTGAGAACCCCTTTCATTTTTGTCATGTTTTGCTCACTAGCCTGTAATACAGAATCTTTTTTTATCACTCACATTACTGTTTAGATATACATACAAACACATGTACATATAGAGAGAATATGTTATATACAAACATTTAAGTCTTAACATATTTCTAAAAAGTAGGTATGCTCAAAGAATAATTTGGAAAATATAGACTGCACAATGATTTCTTAAAAAATTTCTAACCCAAGCAGATAAATATAACAACTATTAACATTTTAATGTCTATATTTTTGATAGTTGAAGCTTATTTCTTTTCCTGAGCATACAGAAGAGACATAAAAATGTACTACTGTACAATTATATTTTAAAAGGAACCTTAATCTAAATGAGTCTAACAGATATTTCTAAATGCATTGGAAATGTTGTTGGGACTGATAAAGTCTGTGTAAACTATCAAGATAAGTTTTGTTTACACAGATTGAGAGGTGTTATCACCAACTTCCTATCAAACTTGCAACATTCTATCAGAATGATTTAAAAAATCCACAAGTGTACTGTTAAATTGTTATTATAAACCCACTGAATTGAAAGGGGGCAAAGTTGAAGTGACCAGAATATTTTCATGTGTCTTAGAATATGTTCTTGTACTCTGATTTTTTAAAATGCATGTGTTAATATGCAACTGTGTGATAGAGCAGATAATCGATATAACGTGAACTGTGCCTTCATCTCCATATTTTGTATCTTTCCTTCTCTGTTCCTTCTGTATCCAGGTGTCTCAAAACTCCCCTATTCTCAACTTTTTTCTAAAATAAATTCTGTGAAAAAATCATTTTCCTATTGGTAAAAAGCTTGATTGCTTTTTAAATATCAGTTTTATTTTCATTCCTTATTCCTTATGTAGACATGAAGATTTTTAATAGGGGAAGATAGCAAGCCATGAAATTTTGACCTGTTACAATGTTACATGTTATGTCTTCAATCATTTCCTGAGTGATGCTCAGTAATCCTCTTATTCAACTACATGAACTTCTCATAATGCTTATTCCCAGCAGCCATGCTCTCTGCAAACTCAAAATCGTATCTACTTTTGCCATCCTCAGAAATAAGAACTCTATTTACTGAAGACTGAAGTCAATTTTACCTTCTTCCTAATATAAACAGTTTGTGTGTGTGTGTTTGTGTGTGTGTGTGTTTGTGTGTGTATTATTTCCATCCTTTCCTCAAATGTCTACAAAGTGCATACCTGGTCCTCCCCAACTTGCCTCCTACCTGCCTTTTAATGAAATACCTTATGGTTTATCCTTGAAGATTATAAGTAGCTTGGATAAGATGTGAAATGAAGCTGAAAGGCCAAAGAGCTCTCAGAAATGAAGCCAAATGGATATTATTTTATGGCAAACAGGAAGGAGAGTTTTCACTTCTTTGCCATGTTTATGGTGGAAAAATTGAAAATCCATCTTGCTAAGAGAGTCACATCTGCTGCTGCTAAGTCGCTTTAGTTGTGTCCAACTCTGTGCGACCCCATAGATGGCAGCCCACGAGGCTCCCCCTGGGATTCTCTAATCATCCCATTTTATGTAAAATCTTTGTTTCTCTATTTAGTTCAATATTCTGCCTTTACTGCTTGTGTTTGTGTGTGTTTTATTTCCATCCTTTCCTCAAATGTCTACAAAGTGCATATCTGGTCTTTGTTTCTCTATTTAGTTCAATATTCTGTCTTTATTGCTTGTAAGCATATTTGGCTACTTCTAGAGTTTGCAAAAGTTCATTCCTTTTTATATTCCTTCCCTATAATGATTATTCTCATTATTTTAGTAATCAATACCAACAGTTCTATTTGCCAACTTGGTTTTGTACAGATAATTGCATAAATAAATGCATTCATGGAAGTCGATGAAATTATCCTTCATCAAAACAAAGGGGGGGATCATCTTGAATTTTAATTTTAAGTACAAATCAATTTGTACTTATTTGATATTCTTCTCTATCAATGTTAACTTTCAAATTTGGCAAAAACTTAACAAGTTAATTGCTTTTACTCCTTCACAATGCTAACATTATTTTTCTCAATCTCTGTGTGAATACTCTAATATCAGGCTTGTGATAGTGTATCCATTATTTTCAAGGCAATGCATATTTTGGGGCAGCATTAATTATTCCAATATCAGGCTTCACACTGACCAAAATCAATGTCATAAACTTCTTACTTCTCCCAGAACTATATATATTTCCATTAATATTTGGAACAATGATTATTGTATCCTTCTCAATGCCACCAGTACACCTATTCTTTAGGCAAACTGATATAGTTCTCTCAAAAATTATTCACTTGACATTTTCCAACCATCTCATTCTCATAATAGCCATCCTCTTAACTTTTAATATCCTCCTTATAATGTGATACCTAAAATTAAATTCAGGATTTTCAGTTATAATATTAATAAAACAGGACTGAACTCTTCTCCCCTTTTACCTCCAGTCTACACAGTGATGGCAGCTTTCTGCTGTTGCTAATTCCTGGATTGCAACATTTTGTTATCCTTTTAGCTCTCCCAAGCCAGTTATCCTATTTAAAATTTCCACGTGTAACTAACTGACATCAATGGTGATTTCCTGACTGATTCTGACTGATACAAAAGCAAAACAATTGCACACATTCAGTAAATCCTTAAAATAAATGATAAAAGGAAAAATCAACAAATGACACACCCAAACTCAAAAAAACAGCAAAAGGAAGAAAGCACAAAAGAGAGAAGGGAAGAAGAATCAATAAATCTGGGTGTTTGAAGGTAGGAATAAAAGACATAAGAAAAAAGGAGAAAAAATTTATGTCAATAACTTAGACAGACAATGGAGCCCAATATATCAGTTTTGGAGCAATAGGTGCAGCTTGCTTTTGGAACTTATGGGAATGAAAGTGAAAATGAAAGTCACTCAGTCCTGTCCGACTCTGCAACCCCATGGACTGTAGCCCACCAGGCTCCTCTGTCCATGGGATTCTCCAGGCAAGAATACTGGAGTGGGTTGCCATGTCCTCCTCCAAGGGATCTTCCCTACCCCAGGGATCCAACCTGCTCTCTTACATCCAATGCATTGGCAATTGGGTTCTTTACCACTAAGGCCACTTGGGAAATCCCATATGAGAATGAGGAAGTAGTAAAAAAAAAAAAAAAACAAAACACCTCAAGTAAGAATTGTGAGTAGACAGTTGCCAACCATGTCACAATTAGAAAGAGAGTTGAGATTCAGTCACATAAAATTAATGGGCAGTCTGAGAAGGGCAAAATATAAAGCATTGAGAATGAATTTTGGGGAAAGTCAGTGGTGTTCATGGGGAAAGAAAAAAGAAAAGCTGCTGCAAAATGGTACACTAAGGGGTAAGCACATCTTTACAGTTTACAAACCACTAATAGATGCAGATGCTTATTCTGCCTTTATGGAAACCCAGTTAAGTTGGCAGGACAGATGGTAACAGTGCTTGTTTATAAGCAATGAGAGAAAGTGGGAGAATAAGAGAAATAATAGCAAAAATGGAAATGAACATAAGCGGAAACAGGGTAGGATATAATCATGGAGCAGGACGGTAAAAATTTTGTTTAAATATTGTCACCCTGCTTATTTAACTTCTATGCAGAATACATCATGAGAAACGCTGGGCTGGAAGAACCACAAGCTGAAATCAAGATTGCTGGGAGAAATATCAATAACCTCAGATATGCAGATGACACCGCCCTTATGGCAGAAAGTGAAGAGTAACTAAAAAGCCTCTTGATGAAAGTGAAAGAGGAGAGTGAAAAAGTTGGCTTAAAGCTCAACATTCAGAAAACGAAGATCATGGCATCTAGTCCCATCACTTCATGGGAAATAGATGGGGAAACAGTGGAAAGTGTCAGACTTTATTTTTGGAGGCTCCAAAATCACTGCAGATGGTGACTGCAGTCATGAAATTAAAAGATGCTTACTCCTTGGAAGGAAAGTTATGACCAATCTAGATAGCATATTTAAAAGCAGAGATATTACTTTGCCAACAAAGGTCTGTCTAGTCAAGACTATGGTTTTTCCAGTGGTCATGTATGGATGTGAGAGATTTGGACTCTGAAGAAAGGTGAGCACCGAAGAATTGATGCTTTTATACTGCCGTGTTGGAGAAGATTCTTGAGAGTCCCTTGGACTGCAAGGAGATCCAACCAGTCTATTCTAAAGGAGATCAGCCCTGGGTGTTCACTGGAAGGACTGATGCTGAAGCTGAAACTTCAATACTTTGGCCACCTCATGCAAAGAGTTGACTCATTGGAAAAGACCCTGATGCTGGGAGGGATTGGGGGCAGGAGGAGAAGGGATCTACAGAGGATGAGATGGCTGGATGGCATCACCGACTCGATGCACATGAGTTTGGGTAAACTCTGGGAGTTGGTGATGGACTGGGAGGCCTGGCATGCTGTGATTCATGGGGTCACAGAGAGTCGGACACGACTGAGTGACTGAACTGAACTGAATGTATTTCCACTCATACTGGGAATGGATTGAGATGCTAAAGTATTAACATTACTTCTGAGTTACTGGAGTTAGTTCTATTAATAATAACATATCTACAAGAATATTATCAGGTAAGGAAGGGACAGTTAGGATGACAAATTCCTGAAAAAATGCCACATTTGTAATGACTGGTTTCAGAATGTGTGGTAAGGAGGGAGATAAATATTTCCAAGTTACATTATGGATGAAATTAGAAGCTAAAATTAATATATAGGCATACAATACCTGCAATGTATGAGACTCAGGTTCCATCCCTGGGTTGGGAAGATACCCTGGAGGAGAGTATGGCAACCCACTCTAGTATTCTTGCCTGGAGAACCCATGGACTGAGGAGTCTGGTGGGCTATAGTCCATAGGGTCACAAAAAGTCAGACGCAATTGAAGCAACTGAGCAGGTAGGCATGTACAATATTTTGCGTAACAATGTATGCCTATAATGTCTGTTTGATCAGGATCCAAATAACTTAGCACTGCCCAGTGGCACTGAAACCACCAAGGAGACAGAGTTACTTTCGAAGCTACTGACTAAAGCAGAGGAAAAGGGGGAGGAATTTCTCAGTTAATATAGTGCTTTCCATGCCCATTCTCCTGCCAGGAAAGTCACTGGCCAAGCCTAGCTGGAAGTCAAGAGTCATGGAGATTGAGAAACACACAAGCTGAAGAGGTGGAACTCCTGAAATAATTAGCAGAATAGATGAAAGAAAGGGAATGCATCTGAAACAAATGACAGATACTCCTATGGTATCTCATTTAATCCTACTGCAATCTCAGGAGGAAGGCACTATTTTCATTTTATTGGAAAGGAAGGCTGAACAAGCTGTCTCATTGTTTCCCACTACATGTTCTGCATATATTACATTATATGCATGTATACTGAATATATTACATTAAAATTCAATAAATATTTATTGTTTCAAAACTGTTATCTTGACTTATAACACTATTTCAATATTTATTAGTTTTCTTTTATGTTTCAGAACATGTTGGAGACATAATTTCCACTCCAAATATCCCATTGTTCTTTTCCAATAAGAACCAATGATTAAATAAATGTAAATTTTTGTGCAATGCAAAATTGATATCCAAATTGTAATTACTTATATTATGTGCATTCTAAATTAATTGGGATTTATTTAATTTAGTAATTAATTCTGCATTCTCAGAAAAAAATTTATCTGAGAGAAAGTTATATTGAACTTCATATATTTAGTCAGTGGCGTGTTTTTTGTCTTGATCTTGATTTATAAGTTCAAATTTTTAAGTTTTATCCATTGAGATAAATTGTTTAAAGTATGTGAAATAATTTATACCCCTGCTAATGAAGTTTTAGAATGTGGGCGGGGAAATTAAATCATTCTAATATATATTATAGATAGAGTCACAAGCTAAAATGCATAAGCTTGTGTATAACTAACATTTGCATAGCAATTGATGGCTAACAAAACACTTTCCCAAATATTATCTTTTAGATCAGCAGTTACATTAATCATTTTAAGAAGTAATCTCTATTTTTGCATCTCAAAGAATATGTTTTTCTTAGATATTACATAATATTATAAATATTATATACATATAATATTCTTACATATTAGTTATCTCAGATTAATACAATATATTCCTTTCTCTGGAGGGTAATTATATGTTTCCTGAGTTACCATGATAAATTGCCACAAACATTGTGGCTTAAAGTAACAGAAATTTCTTTTTCTCCTACAGTTTTGGAGTCTAGCCCTTTCAAGTAAAATGCCATCACGGCCACATTTCCTTTAAAGGATCAAGGGGAAAATCCCTCCTTGACTCACCCCAGCTCTGCTGTCTCCACAGCCCTGGCCTTGCCTTTCAGCTGCAGCACACCAGCTCCTGCTGAACTGTCAGACAGTCTCTGCCCTCTGTGACTTTATCTCATATGTTCTCTCCTCTTCTTACAAAGGCACCCGTCACTGGACTTAGGGTGCACCCTAACCCCAGGATGATTTTTGTCCTAGCTAATAATACCCGAAAAACCCTATTTGCAGCTAAGGTCATATTCTGAGATTCCAGTTGGACAAAAGATTTCAGGTCATATCTCAACCCATCAGTGTAGTGATTTAAGTTAGGAGTGACCAAACAAGAAGAAAAAAAGAAACATGATGTAAAAGAGCTCCATGACCGGGGCTGAGACTTTGCTTCCAGTCTTCCATCATTAAAAGCATTCCAGAAATCTATTCAAGGAAGAAAGCATCTGCGATGTATTTAAAGTCATACCTGTAAAACACTTTCCTCTAGTCAGTTTTATTATTACCAAAGCATCAGTTAAGCAAATGCATATATGTAATGTCTCCTAAAACCAGAACCTACATATATCTAAAGGGCTTCTAAAATTAGGAAGCAGGCCATCCAGGATATTTCTAATTAGTATTTTTATTTTTAAATATTAAATCCCTACAATTTCCCATTTGCATACAAACAACAGCTGCAAATGATAGTAATTTTAGTTTTCTCTCTTTGTATATACGGAGGTGTGTGTGTATATGTGTGTGCTTACTAAAGATCATGTTATAAATGCAAATTTATATTCATCTTCTACTTTTAATAGGGTCAGCTCTCCATAAGGCTAAATGCTATTTGAAAATAAAATTTTATTTTATATAATTGAGTCATCCAATATGGTCTGACAAAAGGATGTTATTGATTATATATGTGATTTTATGTTTTCTACATTTTCCAAAGTATTTTTTTCTTTCTTGGAATGCACAACACTGTAAGGATGGTAGTTTAAAAAGTGAGAACAAGTGGGGTCCTCAGTGTTACTAAGCAACTATACTAGCTCTGACCAGTGCCTGGACTATTGTGTGATAAATACTTTTCATCTTGTTTAAAGACTGTACTTTGTTATCACATATTCAACGGTTTAGTCCATTTCACATGTAATTAAGTTTGCCTATTCAAAGACACGGGTCCAATCCCTCATCAGGAAGATCTCGTAGTGAAGAGAACTGCTACCCACTCCAGCATTCATGCCTGGTAAATTCCACGGACAGAGGAGCCTGGTGGGATACCATACGTGAAGACTGCAAAGAGTCGCACATGACAGCGACTAACACATTCAAAAATTCATCAAGCTGTTTTGCTAAACAAGTGGGATGTCTAGTTTGGGTTTGCAGTCTTTCCAAGTCTTTCTTCCCATCCAAATAGCAGACACAATAAAAACAATCTCAGGGAACAGCACTAAGTCTAACCAAGAAAGTGGCATTCCTGCCTGGCTGACTTCAGAATTGCTATTGGCCAGTGACTGCTGTGTCTCTTGCTTTCCTCTTTTGTGTGTGGGCTTGTCTACTATGTTTATCCTACACCTGTCTCAGCATCATTTGTTTTGTAGCATGGGTGCAAATGGTTTATCTTTAATTCTCAGACGTCCATATTGACAAAAATCATACTTGAGCAGCCACACTCAAAGGCCTTCTGTACTGGGACCTCATGCAAAGATCCTGGCCCAGGCCTTGAGCATGATGCTGTACTGGAATGTAACTTAAGTGGATGTTGGTGTAGAGAGGAGAAACTCATCTTTTACACATAGGAGGAAGATAAATAAATTGAAATCAGAGGGCAGACTGTCGTGATTCTAAAACACGACTGCTAATTCTTTGGAACTCCTCTTATTTAGAAGTGGGTCTATGTTGCCTCCCCTTGAATCTTGGTGGGTTTATGACTGTTGCTTCAGCCAATCGAGTAAACCAAAAGTGATACTATGTATGACAGACAGAGTTTTTTTGACTCTCTGAAGATATTTAAGATAGTTTCTTTGAATTCCTTCTCTGCTTAATCCATCAACAATATTAACAATTACCTTTTTTTAATGTTCATATATTTAAATTTCCTGGTGTTTTGCATGTCTCATTTTTATTTTTCCTTTTTGAAAACTGGACATCATAGGAAATGGCAGCCCACTCCAGGCTTCTTGCCTGGAAAATACCATGGACAGACGAGCCTGGTGGGGTACAGTCCTTTGGGTCTCAAAGAGTTAGACATGACTGAACACACATACACACACATACACACAGCTAATATACTGTTACAAGCATATATTCAAATTAACCCTCCTTTTATTCATTTATTTGGGATAATTCAAGATTATGTCTCCCCTACCCCAAATGAATAGCCACTGAAGTTGCAGCTCAGTTTTTATTACCATTTGTCTTTATTTTTATTTTTAAGCCTGGCTTACTAGGGCTTCCTTTTGCGTCAACACAGTTTAAGGTCAGACGCTTACTCCTTGGAAGAAAAGTTATGACCAACCTAGATAGCATATTCAAAAGCAGAGACATTACTTTGCCAACTAAGGTCCATCTAGTCAAGGCTATGGTTTTTCCAGTAGTCATGTATGGATGTGAGAGTTGGACTGTGAAGAAGGCTGAGCAGCAAAGAATTGATGCTTTGGAACTGTGGTGTTGGAGAAGATTTCTTGAGAGTCCCTTGGACTGCAAGGAGATCCAACCAGTCCATTCTGAAGGAGATCAACCCTGGGATTTCTTTGGAAGGAATGATGCTAAAGCTGAAACTCCAGTACTTTGGCTACCTCATGTGAAGAGTTGACTCATTGGAAAAGACTCTGATGCTGGGAGGGATTGGGGGCAGGAGGAGAAGGGGACGACAGAGGATGAGATGGCTGGATGGCATCCTTGACTCGATGGACATGAGTCTGAGTGAACTCTGGGAGTTGGTGATGGACAGGGAGGCCTGGCGTGCTGCGATTCATGGGATCGCAGAGAGTCGGACACGGCTGAGTGACTGAACTGAACTGAATGACTAGTAAGCAGTTGTACTTAAAGTCATTGAACTGGTAGCATCTCTTTGATGATAGATCTATGTATGGTTTGAAAACACATTCAAAGTTCAACATTCTTACAATTCTTTTCTAACCTTTTATTTCTGTATGTTCAAGGTCTCATAGTCAGCAAGACAAAGAGATAACTAAGGCTTTCTATGGTCTTTCCTGAATTTGCAGGAATACGTACATACACACACCCACAGTATTCCAGACCACCATGTTATATGAAATCTTAACTAGACCACCTTGGTTATGTGAAAGACAAGACAGCTTGTCTTATAAAGACAAGTTCCCAAGAACTTCTGCTACATTTATGACTTGTCCACTTGCCTGTTGCTTGCTCCACACTGCAGCATGACATTAAAATAGGTGTGAAGTTAGCCATCCCAGATTGTTTGCCATTGTTTCTGGATTGTTTCTCTATTGTTTTCAAGTCTGCCCTGGTATGGATTTTTCCAAGCACCCATAACAGAGTGGTATGGGGAGAAATGGAAGACCCTCCTATAGCTGAAACACCAGAGCTCCCTACTATCCTTACAGCAGTTCCAAAATAAACATTTCTAAATTTTTTGTATGTATTTGATCTATTTCCAGAATCTCAAAGTAGTTGTCTTTGACAATTATGTCCATTTATTGTTGATTTTCAAGGACAGGTTATATTGAGCTCCTTACTCAGCCATTTCAGAAGTTTCCCCTGCTCATTCTTTTATACTGTACCTTGCATCTATCAATTCCCTAGTGGATAGTGCTATGGACACATAAATTGTTTTATTGTTTGAATTAAATGTAGGTGTTTGACTGGGTGCATAACATGATGTTCATCCATTTGTACTTAGTGCTCAAAATGTATTCCTCCTTTATCTCTCTTCTTCCTGATAAATTATTAAAACAGTTAACTAAACACATTCTTGATTTTTGCCTAGCCACTTTTGTTAATTCACTTTACCTCCTTAGCGGGCTCATTCTCTCATCTTTTATGTGTTGGGATTTAGAGATTTGATCTCAGACCCTCTTCTTTTCCCACTTTATATCCTTTCTCAGGGACTTCATTTCTAAGACTGGCTCCTAAGTGCAGATGTACAAATGTTCAAAACAGATCTCTGAGCTCCATGCTTTTGGTTCTTTCAGTCTAATCCATACCACCTTTCTGATGCCACAAACATACTGCCCCCTCAACATACCTACGGCTGCACTCACGTTCTTTCTACCAGAATCAATCCTCTTTAGGTTTTCTGCTTAATGCAATGGCAGGACAACCTATCCATCTGGACCACTGTGTAGCACATGCATATTCTTGCAGTTGTACTTATTTGTGATTCCACATTCTGGTCATCACAAAAATTACTTTCATTGGTGCTTTTAATTCTACCCTCAGAGTTAATGATTTGTCGTACAAACTTTTTCATAAAAAATAATGTGTTTGCACAAAATTGTGAGCCTTCTTGCGAACAAAAATTTTGGCGTTGTCTTCATAGTGAAAATATGTGCATAATTTCCTCTATACCAGAATAACAAAATGATATAAAATTTAATATAGCACTACACTTAAAAACTTATTTTCTGGTTATGATATTATGATATTAAAAACACTGATGGTAGTATTAAAAATATCGTTGAGGTAATTGTGTTTCTCTATAGAAGAGTCAGTTTTTCCTTCTATTTTCGGACAGTATTATGTCCACTTCTCTACCAAAGTATTTAAGAGACACATATATGTCTGAAGAGGGTCCAAAAAAGATTAGTGATAATGAGTAAGAGGTGAAAAAACAATACCTGTCCTGAGAAGATCAACAGCTAGAGAAGTACATAAATTCCCAGCCAGGAAAGAAAGATGAAGATGATATCATCATTGCAATTACATGGATGAAAAAAATTGAGGTTCATGGGGGCTGGTTTACATAATGTCATAGAGCTATTGTGGAGAATTTTCCCCTTTTAAGTTCTGGGCTTTTTTTTTTTTAACTCTAATAACAAGCACACAGCCAGTTGCTACACTCATTTCGTCAGTGTGAAAAGTTGGCAAATTTTTCAAATAATAAACAAAGCAAATAGAATTTGAAGAGAAAACTGTCCATCCATTTAAAAATACTAAATTCATTCAGTTCAACTGAGTTTTAATGAATATATTCTAAACCTAAGTATGTCCCAGAAATTAGGTTAAATACAGTTGTGATTTTGATAGAACTCATGATCTTTTGAGACAGAGGCAAATCCTTCAGCAAATCTCACCTAACTACATTAACCAAGATTTCTTACAACTTCAGAAACATGAACTCTTTATGTGCTAATGAAATTTCAGAAAATGAATCAATCAAAATGCTAAAATCAAGCAAACTTTTAAAGAAACACATCTCTAAGCATTTATTCTCCAGCTACCTTCAGAATACAGAAAAATATGAAATGATTTTAAAGCAATGGGGATACTGTATGCATACATACATGTATATATATGTATATATCTCCTATCTCTCTGTATGTATGTGTGTGTATATATATATATACATATATACATATATATATATATTTGGAAAACATACTCTGGCATATAAATCATCTAAAAGGTATTTTAATATAACTTAAGGAAAAAATATGAGGAAAATATATGTTATTCCTACCTAGATTCATAAATGGAAAAGTAATTAGATTAGAAAGATTATCATTAGACCTAACTAAAAAATCCCACTTCTTTTTTTCCTCTCCCCTTTTACATTTTCTTTATCATCTTTGTTTGAAATTATACTCTCACCTAAGAAATTGGGTGGTTGTTTATTCTTCCACTTGCAGCTTTTAAAGATCCTCTTTCACTTGTGTTCCCAAGATAGAATATGTGTTTGGTGAAAGAAAATCAACACAATTTGGGACCAAAAAATGAAAAAGAGTTCTACTGCTTTTGTGCCATTTCAAGTGATTTATTTCAATCAGCAGGTCTCTCTTATTGGCGTGGGAGTTTACTTTGCCCAGTGAGCCAAGATGGGTTGGCTGCAAAACATCCTTAGAAGTGCCAGACTCCCACTGATCCAAAAGCAACAACTATCAAATCAATAGCCTCTCAGCCTCTGGCAATGGCTGCATGCACTCAGTGCCACCTGAGGATTTTATATTTGGTGGATTAAAAAATAGAAGGTGGAAAAACAAAAAATAACATGATTTTTGGCACAAGGATGAAAAACAGTAAGTTAAATAATGACTATAAATTATATCAAAATTGAATAAATGAAATAAATTACTACATGGCAGGTAATATGATAGCTGTTGGGCTTCCCAGGTGGCGCAGTGGTAAATAATATGCCTGCCAGTGCAGAAGACATGGGACACCAGTTTTGATCCCTGGGTTGAGAAGTTCCCCAGCTGTAGGAAATGGCAACTCATTTGCCAAAAAGAGTACAGTATTCTTGCTTTTCATGTAATAACACTTCAGATCTATGAAATTTAATAAAATATTACACAAAATTATTTTATTTTGTAGTGTTGAAAATAGTTTTAACCTATTTTCTTATTATGCTGCTGGTTCAATATTTATTTTATCATAGTTTTCAACTTATGTTAATTCATCTTTCCTGAAGATGATTTGTTTTTATCTTTTCATGTGTTTGTTAGGTCCTTTGTTTAGGTTCTTTTCCCACTTTTTGA
Source organism: Budorcas taxicolor (assembly GCF_023091745.1). Lineage (NCBI taxonomy): Eukaryota > Metazoa > Chordata > Mammalia > Artiodactyla > Bovidae > Budorcas > Budorcas taxicolor. Next base: position 27,684,520 of record NC_068931.1, read on the forward strand.
TTGGGTTGTTTGTTTTTCTGGTAGTGACTTGTATGAGCTGCCTGTATATTTTGGAAATTAATCCTTTGTCAGTTGTTTCACTTGCTATTATTTTCTCCCATTCTGAGGGCTGTCTTTTTACCTTGTTTATAGTTTCTTTGCTGTGCAAAACCTTTTAAGTTATATTAGGTCCCACTTGTTTATTTTTGTTTTTATTTCCATTATTCTAGGAGATGGGTCATAGAGGAGCTTGCTTTGAAAATTATCACAGCTTCAATCTCAATGTAAAGGACTTGATAGTCTATATGAGTAACTGACAGCTTCCTAATTCCTAATTTCCTATCTATAAATACTTACTAGGCATATCTGTTTGGTTAATAACTGTTAAGCCAGAAAATATAAAACAGAACCTTTAACTTTTCTTCTTTAAGAGCCCTCATTCTTTGCCTTCATTTTAAAGGGAAAACCAAAAACGCTTTCTGAAAAAGATAAAATACAAGACTGAAAGTTTCCTTCATGGGGCAAATGATTGGTAGGAAAATAGAGGCATGTGTAGTCACTAGTATATTGCCTTGGGCAACATAAGAAATATCAGAGTAGAATGAAGTGATTTGAATGGAGAAGGATGGACCACTGAATTATAGGGAAGATGTTGGAGGTGATGAGAGATTTTTTTAAAAATAGGTAGAGAATAAAGACAATCTACATATAATCAATCCAAAGATGCTTAATGCCCGCCTTGATTTAATTTAGTTCAAAAGAATACAAATTTCATTATTATGGGGTTTGTTTTATGAATACATCTTAATGTATTAAATTTTCTTAAGATTTTACAACTAGGAAAAAAACAGATATTCATCACTATGTTTGTTAATGAGCTCTCCACCTTAAAAAAATGGCCTTTTGAAAAGTTCTATCAGGACATGTATGGAAGGTAATTTAAAATTTCCAAGGATCATTTCTTATCTCATCATAGATTAGCACACTAGTGAATTTTGCATGAATCATAAAGGACTACTGGGTATTGAAGTCTAAACATTCTACAAAAGAAGCTTAGGTGAAAGATCAACTTTAGAGATAAAGTTCACTTCTAATCTAGACTAATCTTGGTAGGGCAGATGCGCCAGTACTTAGAGCTAAGAGAAAGGAACCAGCAGTTGGGTAGCTTCAGGCCAGGAGACACATGTCTCCAGGATTACCAAGCTGAGCTGGTATCTCAGGTCATTGTTAGGTATGGTTAGTCTTTTCAGTATAACTGTGCAGTAAGAAATGAAGAATAAGAATCTGTATGTATCTCGGCAATAGAGAGACTCCTGAACTCTGTTTCCTTCACACCCTAAGAGTATAAGAGTCAAAAATCTTAGTTTAGTTTCTTGACTGTTGATCACACTTGCTTTTTTCTTCTAGAAAACAAGGAAGAATTCAAGGAGCTGTGTAAATTTTAGATGTTATAATGTTTGTAACACTTCTTTGCTGGTTTGGTAGTTAATCCAAGAATATCCCTGTAGACAAAGATCTGTTTGACCAGTCTCAGCTTGACCTGTCATGAGTTTATCAATTAATTAATCTATATTTGAATATAGAAGCTTTAAATATTCTGTTTTTAATTGTTTCTTGGTTTAAATTATAGAATGGTATTCTAAGACATGTCAAGATTTGAGTTTCTTGATTTATAAAGAGATCTGATAGAGCTACTGGTTCATCTCCACATCCACATTTAACTTTAAAAAGATTAAGGTACAGAAACATAAAAATATTTGAAAGATATCGACCTCTGGTCATTCTCTGTTTAAACTATGTTTTATTGATGGCCCCAGGTCTATACATAAATTCATCTCATTGGTTCAACAAGGATTATGGTGTTTCCTTGAATAAGCACTGTCCAAAGTGCTATAGATATACAAATCAATAAGCTATATTTCATAATGCAAAGATATAAATAACTGAACAAAGTATTAAACACGCTCTGATAAAAGTAAGGATCATTATGAAGATGCAATAAAATTAGTGGTCAAACAGCTTGTTTTTGCTAATTTTAATTATAATAGGAAACTTAGAGTTGGGTAATCATTTTTGTTTCGGCAGTAAAACACTTTCAAAGATCAGAGTCTCCTGCTAGGATTTGAGTAGCAGTTTATTTCACAACAAGAGGAAAGTAACCAAGGAGTTTATGCTGCCAAGTAAGAAATCTATAAACTCAAAAGATTAGTGTCAGGTTTGGGGATTTTCATTACTTAAACTGCACAAAACTAACATTCAGGTTTACTTTCTTCCACTTCGAGAGTTCAACCAGATATTAAGTCTTCAGGTACTGAAGTGAAGCTTTCCTTTCTCTTAAAGTTAACAGCATTAGCAATGTGGACATCAGAGTAAGATGATGATTCCATTGAATTTCATGCCAGAAATCACTCTAAAGATATGATAAAACTGCCTGAATGTTAATAATAAGTTTGCCATTGAATAACTTTTATCTCCACAACAGTCTTTTGTTTGTTTCTTTTTGCCTAATAACATGTGATCCACTTTCTTAAGACCAGTAACAGAGGAAATTTAAAATGTTAATTTTTATGTAGCACTCATAAGAATTCTTACTAAATATAAATGCTCATAAGAGGTCACAAATACATGCTAGTATTTGTTTCAAATGATCAAATTGCCCAAACTTTTAACAACTATATATAAATATGAAACTTATACAAAATCAATCAATAATGTATTTTTCTCATAACTATACTTGAATAGGTAATAATAAATGATAAAACTTAACAGGTTTACAACTGCTTTACTCATTACAGTTTTACAGAGAAAGTTACTAAAATCTGCTGGCATTTTTCCAGCTGTTAGTAAAGTCTCTCTTGGGTTTTCCCTTTCTGTAAATGGTATGGTACACTGAAGTATCAAGTACTACAAACTGAATATTTCAGGATTATTTTGTGAATAAAAATGTCATGGAGCAAACGAGTAATTGATGTTACCCTTGGAACTCCACTTACGAATGTCATTTAGAAAGCCCCAAAGAAGCAATTTTTTGTAAAAAGGCATGATGACATAAACACAGCACAATTCACCTACCTGTTTCCAAAAACCAAAGCATGAGAGAAACAGGATTTCTTAAATATACATCTATTTTATTTCTCTCCTAAAGCTATTTTGTAGTTTAGTGATGCTTCACTAAATGTATTGTAGGAAGCTTTGCTCCAAATGACCTATATTTAACTTTTTCCACTATTTAGTGTTCATTCATTTATAAGCTTTAACTTTATCATCTCTAATGCAAAAAAAGAAGACAGTGTAGAAAATAATTATATCAATACTTCAGTTTAAATGTTTTAATATTAAGATTTATGCTCTACAGAAATGACCAGTGGAAGACTTAATTGCATTGTTTAGTTCATCAAATTTGTAGAATACTTTTCCTGTTTTTCAACAACTTTATTTCAAGCAATTTAAAAAAGACTTCCTCCCTGGCTACTCAAACCTAGTACGTGTTCAAATGTCCATGGAATTCAATATGAATCAGTTCTACTTGAGTGAAAACTGTTTCACAAGCTGCAGATCTTAGCAAGTACTAGTACTTGTTCCGGTCATACCCTGTCCACTGAAGCAACTCATAGTTCATTACCATTGCCACATTTTTGTAACAGTGGATACAGTTGTGGGACTGTTGAGGAAATATTTTATGTTTCTAAATGATTAGAGCTTTCTGGTTACATTTAATATTTCTGAATATATATAAATTCTAACATACGCAATTTTGAATATTAGAAGAACCATCTCTTTTAAATTCTCAACTCTACAATGGGATTTGTCAAAATATTTTGTGTAACTACACCTCCTACCTCCACTTAAAACCCAAAGAAGAGGTTCTAATTAGAGTTTCCAAGATAGAAATGGCAATGATATTCCTATGAAGGACTATATTCTTAATATTAGAAGTTCCTTTAATAGGATCTTTTTGTAAAAGTTAATGGAAACGTCAATTGATGCTTTCTCTATGTATGTACACAAGATTTTATTGAAGAAATCCAAGAAAAAAGCTCTTTTAAAAAGAAAAGATAAATTTTAGTCAAGCATTTGTCAAAAAAAATAGAAAATCTGTTTTCTATTATTACTAAATAATTTGGAAGAAAGGCATTTAATAAATCATAAGGCTAAGGATAAAATTAATATATGAACAGTAATGTCCTAGCTAAAATGAAGAGTCATCTGATTGAATATCTATTTTATTAATGTTTTACTGGCTCATTGACAAAATGCATTATAAATTTGGTGTATGGTTAGTGAAATAAAGAGCAGGAACCTCATTAGTCTGTGCCCTCTGTAAACTGCTGATGATGAGGTTACTGGTTGGATTGTTTTGATCAGGAAATAATTTCTGTTCAATAAGGCCACCATATCAGAGAAAACAAAATCAAAACAAATAATGACAACAACAATAAATATTTAAAAGAATGTTTTCAACATGTCAGTAATTTTCTAGAAGAAATTCTCGCTTAATGTTTCTCCCACTTAACAGATAAAAACATTGAACCACAAATAATTCTGCACAATATTACACAGCTCTATGTGTGTGTGTGTATGTGTGTGCATGTTCACTCACATCCAACTCTCTGTAACCCCAGGGATTGTAGCCCTCCAGGCTCCTCTGTCCATTTTCCGGGCAAGAATACTGGAGTGGGTTGCCATTTCCTACTCCAGGGGATCTTCACAACCCAGGGATCGAAGCTGTGTCTCTTCTGTCTCCTGCAATGGCAGGCAGATTATTTTACCACTATGCTACCTGGGAAGCCCATTACACAGACAGTGAATGACAAAGCTGGGATTTGAACACAGCAAAATTGGGTCTAGAATTTTAAAATATTATACTTAAAAGTGATGAGATATCAAAGGAGGAGGTATGAGTGATTACGAACTGTAGGGAAAACAAAACAAAACAAACAAACAAAAACATGATTTCCAGTTACCTTGGATATAGCTTTTAGCAGTACATTATACTATTATGATATTATTATATTTCTCCAAAGGTACTATTTCATAATTATATACACCATGTTTGCACCTAAAATCATCAATGTCCACTAGCGTCTCAATTCAGTTCAGTTAAGTCACTCAGTCGTGTCCGACTCTTGTGACCCCATGAACCACAGCATGCCAGGCCTCCCTGTCTATCACCAACTCCCAGATTCTACCCAAACCCATGTCCATCGAGTTGGTGATGCCATCCAACCATCTCATCCTCTGTCGTCCCCTTCTCCTCCTGCCCTCAATCTTTCCCAGCATCAGAGTCTTTTCAAATGAGTCAGCTCTTCGCATCAGGTGGCCAAAGTATTGGAGTTTCAGCTTCAACAGCAGTCCTTCCAATGAACACCCAGGACTGATCTCCTTTAGGATGGACTGGTTGGATCTCCTTGCAGTCCAAGGGACTCTCAAGAGTCTTCTCCAACACCACAGTTCAAAAGCATCAATTCTTTAGCACTCTGCTTTCTTCACAGTACAACTCTCACATCCATACATGACCAGTGGAAAAACCATAGCCTTGACTAGACGGACCTCTGTTGACAAAGTAATGTCTCTGCTTTCTAATATGCTCTCCAGGTTGGTCATAACTTTCCTTCCAAGGAGCCAGCGTCTTTTAATTTCATGGCTGCAGTCACCATCTGCAGTGATTTTGGAGCCCAGAAAAATAGTCTGCCACTGTTTCCACTGTTTCCCCATCTATTTCCCATGAAGTGATGGGACCAGATGCCATGATCTTCGTTTTCTGAATGTTGAGCTCTAAGCCAACTCTTTCACTCTCCTCTTTCACTTTCATCAAGAGGCTCTTTAGTTCTTCTTCACTTTCTGCCATAAGGGTGGTGTCATCTGCATATCTGAGGTTGATATTTCTCCTGGCAAACTTGATTCCAGCTTGTGTTTCTTCCAGCCCAGCATTTCTCATCATGTACTGTGCATAGAAGTTAAATAAGCAGGGTGACAATATACAGCCTTGACATACTCCTTTTCCTATTTGTAACCAGTCTGTTGTTCCATGTCCAGTTCTAACTGTTGCTTCCTGACGTGCATATAAATTTCTCAAGAGGCAGGTCAAGTGGTCTGGTATTCCCATCTCTTGAAGAATTTTCCACAGTTTATTGTGATCCACACAGTCAAAAGCTTTGGCATAATCAATAAAGCAGAAATAGATATTTTCTGGAACTCTCCTGCTTTTTCAATGATCCAGCGGATGTTGGCAATTTGATCTGGTTCCTCTGCCTTTTCTAAAACCAGCTTGAACATCTGGAAGTTCACGGTTCACATATTACTGAAGCCTGGCTTGGAGAATTTTGAGCATTACTTTACTAGTGTGTGAGATGAGTGCAGTTGTGTGGTAGTTTGAGCATTCTTTGGCATTGCCTTTCTTTGATTTGAATGAAAACTAACCTTTACCTTAGAAATGCTATAATTAATATTCCTATTTGTTCTTTTATGCTTTAAATTAAGAAATATTCACAGTTTAAGCACCTCTGATGCATATATAGGATATAACCTTGCCTGTGATTCATGGACAATATTAGCCTTAAGAGAATATAGATCTAATAGAGTTAAATCTTTAATTTCACATAAAAACTCTTGCTGATGCATAGATTTTAGTTCTCCATGCCACTGAAATATGCCACTTATTCTAGAAACTTTTCCTTTATGAAAATGATAATGGACACCATTACTTTCTGCAGTACTATTCTGAGAAATTGCCTAAATAAAACAACTGAAACCCTAGAGGTAATAGAAAACCAAAACTTCCACGTAGGGTGGCATAGTTCATTTTAGAGAAGTAGAAGGCCAGTAGTCAGTGACTTCAGAAAATTTGCAAGTCATATCAACATTACCCTGAATAAGATATTATTTTTTTCTTCTTCCTCAGGGATGGAAACAACTAAGAAGTACCATATGTTGAACAAAAAATTATCTAACTGATTTTAAAAATAACAGCTTTCATTAAGCCACTAGAGAGATAACACGGGAATAAAGAAATTGCATTTATGTGTCCTAATATAGAAGAGAAAGCAAAACATAATGTGGTTGTGTGTGAGCCTATCTTTTTCTAATTATTAAAAGGCACCAGAGAAAACTAGTGCACATTATGAGTGTGTAGTTTTAAGTTAGATGGTAGGAAGGCAGTTTGCTTTGAAATTTTGTGAACAGAGAGAATGCCAGGTCTAATTTAGTCTCATTTAGTAAATATCCATATTGGTGACTATAGAAATTTAGATAACATCAAATCTTTCATATATTCATTGAGAACCTGTTTTAATTTTTCCCTGATTTTGCATTCATGTGAATACAACCCCAAAAACAGATTGAAGTAACTGAACCAAAGTGGAATTTAATGTAATTATTTTCAGGTCCAATAGATACTGACTTGATCTATTAGAATAAATTAGGAGTACCAGCTTGAAAAAAACAATAACTACTAAACAGAAATTCTGTGAGAGAAATAAACAGTTTATGAGAGATAATATGAAAAAATATGGAATAAAATAGTGTCTTACTTCTGTTACAAAATGTATCCCTCAATCTTCTCCATAGTTTATTTCCTTCCTTTGCCTTTTTTGGAATCAAACACTGGTACTTTTAACAACTCATTGTTTCCTTACAGTTTAATGGACTCACAACTATAAGTAGATTTTTATGTTACATAAGAAACAGTGGATGTTATTTCATCATTTCTCACCTATATCAAAATTGACAGTCTCCCAAATCTGAGGAGAAAACCGATCTCTGAGTTATCTGTCATTGATAGAACTTTATGCAATAATTCCTGGTATGATTGTGAATAGGCATTTGATATGTTACTTCATTGTTCTTGGACCGGTAATCTTGCCTGGAAAATCCCATGGACAGTGGAGCCTGGAAGGCTGCAGTCCATGGGGTCACTTAGGTTGGACACAACTAAGCGATGTCACTTTCACTTTTCACTTTCATGCGTTGGAGAAGGAAATGGCAACCTACTCCAGTGTTCTTGCCTGGGGAATCCCAGAGACGGGGGAGCCTGGTGGGCTGCTGTCTATGGGATTGCACAGAGTCGAACACAAACCCAATTTAAATAAAGCTAAATTTAGATTTGGCAAAAAAAGAAAAAAACATCTCTATATTCCTCACATTTTCACAACTCTACATCATCTTACCTGAAAGTGTGCCCTACGAATGAATTCTGCTTTTAAAACACTAAACTCACATCTGCCAACAAAGCCAATATTTATCTGTTTCTGGACTCTCTAGGACTATATTGCCCAAAATGATAGCCATGAACTGCGTGGCACTATTTAAATTACAATTTAATTATTAAAATTAAATTCAATTAAAATTCAGCTCATCAACTCACAGCTAATACCATATTCAATGAGGAAAGGCTGAAAAGTTTTCCTCTATGATCAGGAATAAAACAAAGATGCCCACTCTAATTAACTTCTATTCAACATAGTACTGGAAGTCCTTGTCAGTGCAATTAGTCAAGAAAAAGAAACAAAAGGTACAAATTGTAAAGCAATAACTAAAATTATCTCTGCTCACAGATAACATTATCTTGTATGTAGGAAACCCTAAAGTTCACACAAAAAATAGCTATTAGAAGTAATAAACAAAATCAGCAGAGTTGCAGAATACAAAATTACAAGCAAAACTCAGTTGTGTTTCTGAACACTGGCAATAAATAGTAAAAGAAATTAAGAAAACAATTCCATTCAAAATACCATCAAAAGAATAACATACTTAGAAATAAATTTGACCAAAGATAAAAGATTTGTTCACTGAGGATACAAAATGTTTCTTAGAGAGAGAAAAAAAAAAGACCCAAATAAATGAAAGACATCTCTGCTCATGGATTGAAAGACTTAATTGTTATGATGCCAATATGACCTAATGTGATCTATGTATTCATGCAATCCCTGTCAAAATCGCAATGGTACGTTTTGCAAACATAGAAAGAAATCATCCTAAAAATCATATGGGAACTCAAGAGAACAGAAATGGCCAAAAGATTTTTGAAAAAGAAAAGCAAACTTGAAGAACTAACAATTCCTGATTTCAATGCATATTGCAAGGCTATAGTAATCAAAATTCTGTACTGACTTTAAGAAAGACATATAGACCAAGGAATAAAATAGAAGGTCCTGAAATATACTCTTGAGAATATATGCAAATGATCTTCAACACAGGTGCCAAGGCCACTCAGTGGGGAAAGGGCAGTCTCCAACTAACTGCAATGGGAAAACTGAATACCCACATGCTAAAAAATAACTTCGGGTTCTTACACTGTATACAAAAATTAAGTCTAAATGGATTAAAGACCTAAACATAAAACCTATAAGATTCCCAGAAGAAAACATAGCGAAAAACTTTGTGACATTGGGATGTAGCAATAATTTTTTGGATATGATAGCATAAGCTGAAGTGATAAGATATACATATATTAGTACATCAAACTTAAACATTTTGTTCATCAATGGATACAATCAACAGTGAATGGGTAAAAATCTAGGAGAAAAAAATGCATGCAAATCACTGATCCAATAAGAGATTAATATCCAGAATATATGAAGAATTACAACTCAAAAACAAAAATCAAATAACCCAATTTACAAAATAGGGAAAAGACTTAGACCTTTCTCCAAAGATTGTATACAAATGGCTAACAAGTATATGAAAAGACGTTCCTGAGAGAAATGTAAATTAAAATCATATTGAGTTATCACCTCACAATTATTAATATGTCTACCACTTCAAAAAAACAGAGAAAATAATAAATTTTGGCAGAAATGTGGAAAAATTGGTATGTGAACTGGGATAGTTAACAGCAAAGGAAATTAAAATTTAAAATAACAGAATAATTTAAATTACAAATAGAATTACTCATAAAATATAGCAACCCCACTTCTGGGTGTACATCCAAATGAGTGGAAAGCAGGATTTTGAAGCATTAATTGAAAACATGTTTTAGTAGCATTATTTACAATGGTTAAGAGGTGGAAGCAACCCAAATGCCCACTGACAGACAAATGAATAAACAAAATATGACAGATATTTACAACAGAATACCATGAAACCCTAAAAATAAGGAAATCTTGTCACATACCACAATTAGGATATTATTAAGTACATGATGCTTGGTGAAGTAAGCTAGTTACAAAAGGACCAATACTGTATGACTCCATTTATGATATATTTAAAGTAATCAAATCAATAGATATAGAAAGTAACAATAGTAGCTACCAGGGGCTGGGGACCTGGGAAGGGATAAAGGGAAGCTATTTTTTAATCAATACAGAGTTTCAGTTCTACAAGATGGATAGCTTGGATATATATGCTGCTAAGTCGTGTCAGTCGTGTCCGACTCTGTGCGACTCCATAGACGGAAGCCCACCAGGCTCCTCTGTCCCTGGGATTCTCCAGGCAAGAACACTGGAGTGGGTTGCCATTTCCTTCTCCAATGCATGAAAGTGAGAAGTGAAAGTGAAGTCGCTCAGTTGTGTCCAGCTCTTAGTGACCCCATGGACTGTAGCCTACGAGGCTCCTCCGCCCATGGGATTTTCCAGGCAAGAGTACTGGAATGGGGTGCCATTGCCTTCTTCAATATGTATATATATATCCCTATATATCTATATAAAACCCAGTAGCACATACAAGCCTGATTTGTGAGACTCTGACACGTGATGTGAAGGAAGTCTCTCACAGCATGAAACTCTCCAGAGGCTTTGGGAGTGTGGGAGCACCATCCAGAAAGAGAAAGGTACTGAGAAGGGGGTTATACGTCTAGGTGATGTTGATCACGAGCACGACAGACAGTCCTGGGTCTGAGAGCCTGGAAAGGCAGCAGCTTGAGTCTGTATAGTGCCAGACCTGTCCATGGCTAGCAGTCTCATGGGGCAGGGCAAGGCAAACAGACCAAAGAGGGCAAAGTAGCTGATTTGGGCTGTATTTTAAATAATTGGGTGTATAAAAATCTCAGTTTAGCACCAACAGGATTCTGAGCTAATAATGAAAAGGAGTCAGCCTGCTGTGAACAAACAATCTGGGCGCCAACATAGAAAGGCCATCTTTGGGTCATTAATATAACACTTACTTATTTAAACCAGCTACAGCCTACACACTTCTTTGTTCTTTAAAGTTTCATAAATGAGGATCTTTCTGCTTTTCCAAGACTAATAGCTCTTCCTGAGCTCTGGATTCTATTACTTGTTGATCCCTAAGGAAATGAGACTTATTAATAGGGCTCTCTTTCACCTGGCAGTTCATTTATGAAGTATGGGAGTAGTGAAAAATAATCTGTTGTTTTTAAGAAATTAATGCTCGGTTTATGCCAAGCATAGGATAACTCTGTATCTATTTTGAATTTTCATTGAATAGTTTGAATTAATAAGGGGAAAATGCTAAGTATATTAGGAATTTTTTTCTACTTCCTGCCCAAACTCAAGATCATGATAATAGGCCTTTAGGCCACTCAGGTTTATACATTAATGGAATACAGGGAAATGAAATGAACACTTTTAATTACTTTTTTGTAATCTGTGTCTCACAACAAAATGACGATGCTGAAATCCTTTATTTTACCCAAGAGTGAGCTTTAAACCTAATACTTCTCTTTAACTCAAACACCTCTTTACTCTCTCTCTATTTTTTAAGTTTAACATTATTATAGTTCTTGCATATTATTTAAGCAATATCAGATTTTCTCCATCTTAACATAGATATATACTACTGCACACATGCACACACATGGCACACACACAGGCATTAATGGCCTCTGGGTCATGGTATTCAAATTCCCCGTGGACAGTAAGGCCTCTGAGGAAATATAATAAGTGTTCAGTTCAGTTCAGTTGCTCAGTCGTGTCTAGCTCTTTGCGACTCCATGGACTGCAGCATGCCAGGACTCCCTGTCCATCACCAACTCCTGGAGTTTACTCAAACTCATGTCCATTGAGTCAGTGATGCCATCCAACCATCTAATTCTCTGTCATCCCCTTCTCCTCCCACCTTCAATCTTTCCCAATATCAGGGTCTTTTCAAATAAGTGTTAGCAGATATCCATAGAATGAATTAAACTTTTCATTTTATATCATAAGTCATAACTGTATATGTTTTTTATAAAGCTTCAAAGGTTTTATTCTATAATATTTTAGTTTAAAAGGGAATTTATATTTCAGTAGGATGCAGTTTTATATTTTATAGCTTTTGCATTCTATTTAGAAACCTGAAGAGAATTTGTACAAATCTGAATCATCTTGTTAACTATGTTATCTTAGGGGAGTTACATGATCTTAAAGTTTTATTTACTCTCAGTTAACCAAGAATAAAACTGTGGCTTAAACAATATAATTAGAAGAAGAGAAATATACACAGCTTGTGTGGTAAGTAGAAAACCTCCAATCAGTATTTACCACTAGAATATACATCTATGTTCCTGCCATCATTTTTACTTCACCCTATCTTTTCCCCTTAATAAAACCTCAGGGGAAACACTGGATTGCACAAATAATCGGTCATTGCTACATGTGTATTTTCATCACATTTTTGCTATAGATTCACTTAGGATGGTGCGTAGGATTTTTTTGGCTGTGTGTGTGTGTGTGTGTATGTGTGTCTGTGTGTGCTTAGTCGCTTAGTTGTGTCCAGCTCTTTACGACCCTGTGGACTGTAGTCTACCAGGCTCCTCTGCCCACGGGATTTGTCAGGAGAGAATACTGGATTCAGTTGCCATTTCCTCCTCCAGGGGATCTTCTCAACTGAGGGACTGAACAGGCATCTCCTGTGAGTCTTGTATTGCGGGCGTGTTCTTTACCTGCTGAGCCATCAGGGAAGATATAGCTTGTCCACTGGAACATAAAAAACTCTGTTATTCTAAGAAATATTGCTCTTCCTAATGAAGAGAAATAAGAGCCTAAGGACCCATGCTGTTACCTTATTTTTCTAACTTTTGGACATGGCTATCTGAAGACTTGATGCTAGGCACTACTGTGGTTCTCTTGCTATCACTGGGAGAGCCATCACTGGCACACTGACAAAATCTGTAGAGTCTGGGTTCTAGAGGACCTCACTGAATTGTGGAACCAGCCCAAGACAAATAAGAACTTATTGCTGAAGTAAAATTTAATTAAATACTGTCTCTCTTACAGTGTTCTAATACAGCTGCTAGTGGAAGTAGTAGGAGTATTACATGCTGTCTTCAGAACTGAGTGTTAGTGCCCATGAAATTGAAAGCAGTTGATGACTTTCATTCTGTCTTAATGTATTCACTATTATTATCTCAGTTCTGCCTTCTACAACTTATTCATGGGTAATTTTTCTTCTTCTTAGTATGCTTTTCTTGGCTTCCTTTTCATCACTGAGAAAAAGCAAATAGTTCTCTCATATTTTACTAAATTCTTTAAATAGTGTAAAATGTATTTCTCTAAACTTTTATTATTTCTGACTCACTTATACAAGAGCTCTCCTTTATATTTTCCCTTTTACATCATCAGTCACATTTTTAATATTAATTTCCAAATTCTATTATTTGGGTTTTTTTTTTTTTTACTTTTTATTTATTTTTGTATTTTTGCCTTTGATATACATGGAACTCCTTTAACAGAAATGAAATAGTAGATTTATATAGCTTATATGCATTCTAGTTTTCTTCATTTATCCCACTATTTCCCTGGATGCTATCTAATATAGCTGCACCTGGATATTTATGTATTTAGATACATATTATTCTGAGGACCTTCACAAATAAAAATGGTTTTTTGTTATTTACTTGATATCATAATATATGTATGAAGACCCTAGTGGTATTTAAAGAGAAAAATTACAAAATTTATTTCATTAAAAGGTAACTACCATTAAAGAATAAACTATATGTAGGAAAAACTGTCTTGGCATTTCATGAAAGAGATTTCATATATCAAATGATAATTTAGGTAAGATATTATTTTATCTTAAAGCAAATATTAACAACTTGAGAGGCCATGCATCGATGTTTCAATGAAATATGTATTTGGAAACATATGTGAAAAAACATAAGAAGTAGGGAAATCCTGAAAAGGAAGCTGTTTAAAAAAATTCTTTTAAAATTTCCTTATTTTTTAAACCACTTTATTAAGGTCTGATTAATATAAAAAAAGCTGTGCATACTTATTGACTACACCTTGATGAGTATAGAGATAAGTATATACTTGTGAAACGATCACCACAATCCTTGCCATAACCTATCCAAAATTTTTCTCCTGCCCTCTTTGTTGTTGTCATTATTATCTGCGATAAGAAGATAACATAAAATCTACTCTGTTAGCAAATTTCTAGGTATATAATATTGCATTTTTATCTATAGGCAGTATGCTGTACAGTGCAGTGCAGTTCACCTCAGTTGCTCAGTCGTGTCTGACTCTTTGCAATCCCATGGACTGCACCAGGCCAGGCTTCCTTGTCTATCGCCAACTCCCAGAGCTTGTTCAAACTTATGTCAGTTGAGTCAGTGATGCCATCCAACCATCTAATCCTCTGTCATCTCCTTTTCCTCCTGCCTTCAATCTTTCCCAACATCAAGGTCTTTTCTTTTTTTAATATAAATTTATTTATTTTAATTGGAGTTTATTACTTTACAATACTGTATTGGTTTTGTCATACATCAACATGAATCCGCCACAGGTGTACACGTGTTCCCCATCCTGAACCCCCCTACCCCCTCCCTCCCCGTACCATCCCACTGGGTCATCCCAGTGCACCAGCCCCAAGCATCCAGTATCATGCATCGAACATGGACTGGCGATTTGTTTCATATATGATATTATACCTGTTTCAATGCCATTCCCCCAAATCATCCCACCCTCTCCCTCTCCCACAGAGTCCAAAAGATTGTTCTATACATCTGTGTCTCTTTTGCCGTCTTGCAAACAGGGTTATCATTACCATCTTTCTAACTTTCATATATATGCGTTAGTATACTGTATTGGTGTTTTTCTTTCTGGCTTACTTCACTCTGTATAATAGGCTCTAGTTTCATCCACCTCATTAGAACTGATTCAAATGTATTCTTTTTAATGGCTGAGTAATACTCCATTGTGTATATGTACCACAGCTTTTTATCCATTCATCTGCTGATGTTCACGTCAGGTGGCCAAAGTACTGGAGTTTCAATTTCAGTATCAGTCCTTCCAATGAATATTCTGGACTGATTTCTTTAGGATGGACTGGTTTGATCTCCCTGCAGTCCAAGGGACTCTCAAGATTCCTTTCCAACACCACAGTTCAAAAGCATCAATTCTTTGGCTCTAGCTTTCTTTACAGTCCAACTCTCACATCCATAAATGACTACTGGAAAAACCCTAGCTCTGACAAGACAGACCTTTGTGAGCAAAGCAATGTTTCTGCTTTTTCAAATGCTATCTAAGTTGGTCATAGCTTTTCTTCCAAGGAACAAGCGTCTTCTAATTTCATGGCTGAAGGCACTATCTGCAGTGATTTGGGAGGCCCCCAAAATAAAGTCTCTCACTGTTCCCATTGTTTCCCCATCTGTTTGCCACTAAGTGATGGGACCAGATGCCATGACCTTAGTTTTCTGAATGTTTAGGTTTAAGCCAACATTTTTACTCTCCTTTTTCACTTTTTCTCTTATTCATTTTTCTTTCTGAGAAATACTAGAAAGCCCTTTTTTGGGGGTTCATAATCTGGTATTCATAATCTTCTAAACAAAAAGCCAGTTTTCATTTTTAATTTCCATTGATTGTCTCTGGGGGGTGTTTAGAGTAATGTAAAATAATGTGAAAAGATTAAAATTGGCTAACATCTGACCTAGTCTGAGATCCAGGCTCTAACAGAAGTGCATGAGGGAGAACAGGAATAAGAAATGTCAAGTGATAGCCTGACCAAAACTTAACATGGAGTTCAAGGCAGGTATGTGAATTTATATACATATTTCATCTAGCAACTAGTCTGGCAGTAGAGGGCCCTCTTTTTTGTTTAGTTTATCTTGCTTAATAAAAAATAATATTAGAAAGCAATATAAAGTAAAACATTAAACATTCTATATTGGCTTTGCAAAATTAACCTTTGTAGCCATATGTTAAGAAAATTGGATGATCCAACATATTAAAACTGTCATTGGTATACATTTTTTACATAAGGAAAACTTATATGACAAGTGTCATATTCAAATTAGTTTAATGCCTCAAAAATAAAGTTATCTCTAATGTATTATTTTTGAGTGGAATTTTATAATATGATGTGCCTGCGTATTAGCTTTCCCATGGCATCCTGATGCTGAAAGCTTGACAACAGTTGCACTGTTCTAAAAGACACACTATCACTGGGCTTCCCTGTTGGGTCAGATGTAAAGAATCAGCCTGCAATGTCGGAGACCTGGAATCAATCCCTTGGTTTCCAAAGTCCCCTGGAGAAAGGCATGGCAACCCATTCAGTATTCTTGCCTGAAGAATTCCATGGACAGAGCAGCGTGGCGGTCTACAGTCGATGGAGTCACCAAGAGTTGGACACGACTGAGCGACTAAGCATATGTACTATCATTGAACCTATTTCCAGGAAAAGTATTGTTCCAAGATTAGCTGCATCTGCATATTATTCTAATTGCTTTCACATCAAAACCAAAAGATTATTTGTAGTCAATTCCATTTTTAATGTGAAGATTAAAAAATACTAAAAAATAAAAATAATCCATATGAATTCAAAATATACATTAGAATAGACAAGTTGGGAAAGTTTAGCAGGTAACTTCTGCTTTAGTATGAATATATATAAGGCATAGTGTGCTTCAGGCTCCGCTATGGGATAAAATGACGACCCAGGTTATCACCTAAATGGTTATTCTATAAGGAAATGTGTCTCTTAGAAAAATATCTTGCTGACAAACTTAATACCTGAAAGAGGTCTATCTTCATCAGTTTACCTTTTTCATCAAAACTAATACACCACTGTATCATTTTTGTGAAATTAAATCATCTGTGCTTTAAGTTTGTTATTTGTTTTCCTTATGTTCCTACCTCACTAATTCCTAGAAAATTATTCTAAACTCATTTATAATTACTTCTTTAGTGAAGAATTATTTGTCTTTAGACTATGAGGACATTCATAAACATGACATTCATCATTAATAAAAATACATTCAACCTGTGCATACATTTTTTCACATACCAAGTTACATGATCATTCTGGGCTTAAAGGTTCAAATTTTCTATAATTTGACACACTTTGGGGCAAAGCTATACCATTTAATTTTTTCCTACTCTAAAATTCTCTCACTTCATGTACTTATTTATCTACTCATTGGAAAATTGACTATTGTTTATTACTTGTTGACTTGCTATAAAAGTTAAAGGGCAGTGTGTTGTTGTTACATAGCCACGAAGTCATGTTCGACTCTTTTGTGACCTCATGGGCTGTAGCCCATCAGGCTCCTCTATCCATGGCATTTCCTAAGCTAGAATACTGGAGTGGGTTGCCATTTCCTTCTCCAGGGGATCTTTCTGACCCCAAAATCAAACCTGCATCTCCTACATGGCAGGTGGATTCTTTACCATTGAGCCACCAGGGAAGCCAAAGGGCACTGTATCATACACAACTTGCAATTTACTTATGAACAAAGTATGAAGTTTATTCATACATCACTGACATATTAGACTTTCTAATGCCTGAGGTCCTAGCATGTGAGTGGTAGGGATAATGCTCAGTAAAAGAAAGTCGGTGCTTATTATGATCCTTCCCCAACTCCAAACAAAATAACAAGCAAAAACACTTCCATCTCAAAAACATTTACTGCTCATCACTTTACACAGAAATGACCAATCTCATTGCTGTGCACATTGTGTTTTTATTATTTTTTGCCCAAATTGGTGTTACTAAAGAAAACAAAAAAGTTGTTTGTTTTTTTTTCATGGGCAGATGGAAAATAACATTGCTGAAGGGAGGAAAAAGACAGAGAGAAAAATAAGAAATATCTGGGATCATGTTCTTTTCTTATACCCTCTGTGTGCATGTTTTAACATGTTGCTGAGCTTCACTATAAATTGATTTAAAAAATAATTATCCAGGGTCTTTGCGTAAGTTAAATTACTCAATATATGAGAAGAATATATCACACAGTTTTCTATCACATAGCAGGGATCAATAGATTCATGCATTAACAGGAAGCTCTTTAATAACTAGAGATAGCACTGTTCACAGTTCAAAATGACTAGTTAAGGGATTCATAATTAAACTGTAATTAGAGAAAATTCACAATTTAACTGAAATTACAGAAGAACATCTTTTCAGATATTTTTCTACCATACTCTAAAATTGGTAGGGATTCAGATCTTTGATTTTGATAATTTTACTAAGTCAGTAGATCAAATACTGTTTATTTTATATCCTTGGATATGTCTTAAGGAAACAGAACCACAGGGCTTCTCTGGTAGCTCAGGAGTAAAGAATCTGCCTGCTGATGCAGGAGATGTGGGATTGATCCCTGTGTAAGGAAGATGCCCTGGGGAAGGAAATGGCAACCTCCTCCAGTATGTTTGCTTGAAATATCCCATTGACAAAAGGAGCCTGGAGGGCTACAGACCATGAGGTCACAAGAGAGTAAAGAAGACTTAGAGACTAAATAACAACAACAAAAAGCAGAACCACATGTCATGCCCCTCTGTTTCCTTTGCATTTAATTTATTAGTTCAGGACACAGCCATGAATAACTTTGTGAGATTTTCCTTTAATGGGAGAATAAACAAAATGTGGTCACTCCTGCATAACTAAATTTCACAAAGAACAGTTACACTAAATTTAGTCAGACTAATCATTGGTTCTCAGAACTGATTTCTGTATCAGAACCTTTACAGACGGAATTCCACATTTTAGCAAGCTCCATGAAGATTTTCATATTCTTACCATTCATATCTCAGTTCCCCCAATAAAGCAGACATTTGTTGCTTTATTACATTATTACATAAGAGAATACAAAACAAGAGCAATCAGCTTCATTTTTTTTAAACTAATAACATGTGTGCATGTGTGTGTGTGATTGAGAGAGATACAGACAGAAATGTAAGATACAGACAGGAATGTAGTGTATTTACATCAGTATCTATCAAGTAAGAAATTTCCTTTGTTCCTCATCAGTTTCACACAAAAATAAATAGAGCTTAAATGTATGTGGAATTTTATAATTAATCATTTTATAATTTTATCAAATTGTGTGAATATGATGCAATTTATATGGGATGACTATAATAAGAACATTGATTAAAATTCAAAGGATGAGTTGTTGCTGTTGTTGTTCAGTTGCTAAGTCATGTCCAACTCTTTGTGACCCCATAGGCTGCAGCACGCCAGGCTCCTCTGTCCTTCACTGTCTCCTAGTCTGCTCAAATTCATGTCCATTGAGTCACTAATGAGACCTATTACTAAAAATAGTCATTGACTCAGCATAGTTCAGAAAATCATAAAAGGTAAATACATAGTGAGAAAAAGGAAAACAAATGTAGTGATGTTAATGCTACACTCATAAGAAGATATTAAAGCTTTAGAGTATTCAGTTCAGTTCAGTTCAGTCACTCAGTCTTGTCCGACTCTTTGTGACACCATGAATCGCAGCATGCCAGGCCTCCCTGTCCATCACCAACTCCCGGAGTTCACTCAGATTCACGTCCATCGAACCAGTGATGCCATCCAGCCATCTTATCCTCTGTCGTCCCCTTCTCCTCCTGCCCTCAATACCTCCCAATATCAGAGTCTTTTCCAATGAGTCAACGCTTTGCATGAGGTGGCCAAAAGTACTGGAGTTTCAGCTTTAGCATCATTCCTTCCAAAGAAATCCCAGGGTTGATCTCCTTCAGAATGGACTGGTTGGATCTCCTTGCAGTCCAAGGGACTCTCAAGAGTCTTCTCCAACACCACAGTTCAAAAGCATCAATTCTTCGGCACTCAGCCTTCTTCACAGTCCAACTCTCACATCCATATATGACCACAGGAAAAACCATAGCCTTGACTAGACGGACCTTAGTCAGCAAAGTAATATCTCTGCTTTGGAATATGCTATCTAGGTTGGTCATAACTTTCCTTCCAAGGAGTAAATGTCTTTTAATTTCATGGCTGCAGTCACCATCTGCAGTGATTTTGGAGCCCAAAAAAATAAAGTCTGACACTGTTTCCACTGCTTCCCCATCTATTTCCCATGAAGTGATAGGACTGGATGCCATGATCTTCATTTTCTGAATGCTGAGCTTTAAGCCAACTTTTTCACTCCCCTCTTTCACTTTCATCAAGAGGCTTTTTAGTTCCTCTTCACTTTCTACCATAAGGGTGGTGTCATCTGCATATCTGAGGTTATTGATATTTTTCCTGGCAATCTTGATTCCAGCTTGTGCTTCTTCCAGCCCAGCGTTTCTCATGATGTACTCTGCATAGAAGTTAAATAAGCAGGGTGACAATATACAGCCTTGACGTACTCCTTTTCCTATTTGGAACCAGTCTGTTAGCAGAATATAAACCTAGTTTTTCAGAACTAAACTTTCAGTCTCTTGGAATCAGAGCGAACTAAAGTGAACAAAGCACAGCCATTTCTTTTTTTGTCTCTGAGAATCCAATATGAGTTCAATTTTTCTTAAAGCATGAAAGTGAGAAAAAGTTCACCTACTAGAGGTTGGGGGCTTTTTGATATCAGATCACTCCACATGATACTGCATTATACAATATGTAGAACATAAGGTGAGACTACTAAAGAAGGCTGAGCACTGAAGAATTGATGCTTTTGAACTGTGGTGTTGGAGAAGACTCTTGAGAGAGAGTTCCTTGGACTGAAAGGAGATCCAGCCAGTCCATGCTAAAGGAGATCAGTCCTGGGTGTTCTTTGGAAGGACTGATGTTGAAGCTGCAACACCAGTACTTTAGCCACCTGATGAGAAGAGCTGACTCATTTGAAAAGACCCTGATGCTGGGAAAGATTGAAGGCAGGAGGATAAGGGGATGACAGAGTATGTGATGGTTGGATGGCATCACCAACTCAATGAACATGGGTTTGGGTGAACTCTGGAAGTTGGTGATGTTCAGGGAGGCCTGGCATGCTGTGGTTCATGGGGTAGCAAAGAGTCAGACACGACTGAGTGACTGAACTGAACTGAAGGTGAGACTTCAATAAACAACCTTAAATACCATAAAGGAAGTATTGTTTAGTTTATATACCATTTCTCAAGGAAAGTTACTTTAACTCCAGTTTATTAGTCTTATTATTATTTTAATATTAACAATATTAGTGTTATTGTTTAACTCCATTAAGATTAGTCTTAAACTCTTAAAAATATGATCTTCAAAGATACAATTATTTTGTCAATCAAAATGTGAATATTGTATGCTGTATGCTCTCTAACACCTATCTTCTGTCAGTGAATGCTTATCTAAAGTATTATGTGTCATTTCTATTAAATAATATGTAGCTGAAAATTTTGCATGTAGACATTTTCCAAGTTGCTTATGGCAACATATATTAGTGGCACAATCATCTCTGGTGGCCAAAATAACAATTATTCTGGAAGAATTAGTACAAATGGAGTGGGAAGAAAAGATACTCCAAGGCTCAAATTAGACTATTTTAACCCACTGTTAATCAGGTACTAGAAATGAGCTACTGTTGAGAAGCAACAGTCTGTTTCTTTTAACACTAGAATCACATATTATTCATTCTCCATGAGGATAAACATTTGCTGAACAAAGAAGATAAATTACTTTTTCTTTGCCTACTATCACCAAGGCTTTATATATGCAAATCAATATTTGAAAAAGATCACAATTCTTTGACACACGTTTGTCAGGCAGTTGCTTTGCTGGGCCCTCATTTTACAATGCAATCCACGATGCACATTGATTCACAAGGTATAGTTCAAGATCTTCTCTTCTGGAAGGTTTCTGGATGCTCTAAGCTGAAGGGTTGTATATTCCATTACTCATGTGTGTTATAGGATTCATTATGGAAACAAATATTTGTTTGCCCTTTTTTCTTATCTTTCATGCAGGATGACCTTTATTTGTTGTTGTTTAGTTGCTCAGTCATGCCCAACTTTTTGCATTGCCACAGTCTGTAGGCCTCCAGGTTCTTCTGTTCATGGGGCTTTTCAGGTAAGAATACTGGAGTAGATTACCATTTCCTTTTCCAGGGGGTCTTCCCAACCCACAAATTGAACCTGAGTCTCCTGCTTGCCACCAGCGAAGCCCATTAGGTATCAAAATTATATACCAACAACTTCCACAGCGCCTGGCACAGAGTAGCCACTGAATGAAAAAGTGCATAAATGAATGAAAAAATAATTTAAAATAATTACCCTAGATTATTACCTATTATTAACAATTTTACCTTAGATGGAAAAACAGACTGGTTTCAAACTAGGAAAGGAGTATGTCAAGGCGATATATTGTCACCCTGTTATTTAACTTATACACAGAGTATATCATGAGAAATGCTGAGCTGGATGAAGCACAAGCTGGAATCAAGATAGCTGGGAGAAATATCAATAACCTCAGATATGCAGATTACACCACGCTTATGGCAGAAAGAGAAGAACTAAAGAGCCTCTTGATGAAAGTGAAAGAGGACAGTGAAAAAGTTGGCTTAAAACTTAACATTCAGAAAACTAAGATCATGGCATCAGTCCCATCACTTCATGGCAAATAGATGGGGAAACAGTGGAAACACAGACAGACTTTATTTTGGGGGGCTCCAAATCACTGAAGATGGTGACTGCAGCCATGAAATTAAAAGATGCTTGCTCCTTGGAGGAAAAGTTATGACCAACCTGGAGAGCATATTAAAAAGCAGAGACGTTACTTTGCCAACAAAGGCCCTTCTAGTCAAAGGTATGGTTTTCCCAGTAGTCATGTATGGATGTGAGAGGTGGACTATAAAGAAAGCTGAGAGCTGAAGAATTGATGCTTTTGAACTGTGGTTTTGGAGAAGACTCTTGAGAGTCCCTTCGACTGCAAGGAGATCAAACCAGTCCATCTTAAAGGAAATCAGTCTTGATATTCACTGAAGGGACTGATTTTGAAGCTTAAACTCCAACACTTTGGCTACCTTATGGGAAAACTGACTCATTTGAAAAGACCCTGATGCTGGGAAAGATGTAAGGCAGGACGAGAAGGGGACAATAGAGGATGAAATGGTTGGATGGCGTCACTGACTCAATGGACATGAGTTTGAATAAACTCTGGGAGTGGGTGATGGACAGGGAGGCCTGGCCTGCTGCAGTCCATGGGGTCACAGAGTCAGACATGACTGAGCAACTGAACTGATCTGAACTATTAAAGTTAAAACTACACTTCATTTTTTCTTCATTTATCTTGTCCAGTTGAAATAGAAAAGCTACATAAATTTTTTGAATAAGTGTTCACCAGTTCTATAGACTGGCATGCCTAATTTCACTAGAAAAGGAGAGGATAACATAGCATATACTAAGGGTCCATAAAATACTTGAGTAAGTATATCTTATGTGTTCTTATATCAGGAAAACATAAAAAAATAAAATAATAAAGAATGCTAATAATTCATTTTACAAAGTAAATATAACAAAATATCCATATAATTTTACTCTGTATATGAGTTTTTTAATGCAATTTCTAAAAGACAGAAAGTGAGATAAACAAACATGTTTTTAAAAAGATATGTCTATAGAAATATCTGATAATTGTCTATCTTGACAATATTATGAGACTTTTGGGCATTTTCAGGTAGAAAAATAGTCTTCTGAACATGTCCATTTTTCTCAAAGATGTTAAAATGTAAATTCAATAGATATAGATTTATAATTATATCCTACTACTCTCTTTCTGGAATAAAGAGTGTATTATAAATAAATACATAAACTTTAAATAAATACATAAATAAATAAAGAGTATACATTAAAGAAATACACTCTTTAAATAAAGTGTGTATTTTAAAAAATTGCCATTAATAATAAGTATAGCATTGATTTTACTAAACAATAATAGAATATAACTTGACTAATTTATTGTATAAATCTTTATTATGTTTTTAACAAAAACATCTCTATTTGTTAAAAGATTTTACTATGCATATGTACTAAATATGGATTAATGAACCATTCAGTAAATGTCTATAGAAATTTATTGAACATACAGATGCTGTTTAGAAATGTACAGACTATTAAAAAAATTTCTCAAATTCATGGTTAGAATGAAGCTAAGTCTCTTAAATTATATGTCTATCTCTGTCTTTAACTTATTGAATATAAATGGGTCAATTCAAATTGTATATTTGATAATGTTTAACAATGCAAATAATCTATGGAAATTTAATAAAACTAATTACAGGTTATATTTTAGAGTTGAATTTATCTTCATTAAATCACCAAATCTTTAAGAGCAGTCAAAATATATAATAACTGTGCATAGTCATAAAATTAAATTAATTTTCCTTCTTAAAAACAAGACTGAGTAAATATTATTTCTGAAAATAAATTTATAAATTTAAAATTTGATTAATAGAAGTATAAGAATATAAAATAAGGAATACATACTGTTATGTTCATTAATTCACATTTAGAATATATGCATAGCAAAATCTTTTAACAAATAGAGATGCTTTTGTTCAAAACATAATAAAGATATTTACAATAAATTATTCAAGTTACATTCTATTATTGTTTAGTAAAATCAAAGTTATACTTATTATTAATGGCAATATTTTAAAATACACAAAATTGTTTATTCCAGAAACAGAGTAGTAGGATATAAGTATAAATATATATCTAGTGAGTTTACATTTTAACATTCTTTGAGGAAAGTGGACATGGTCAGAGGACTATTTTTTACCTGAAAATGCCTGAAAGTCTCATAATTCTGTTAAGATGGAGAATTATCAGAAACTATTGATTCTCTTCCCCCAATAAATATTGGATAAACTTTAGAAGCAAAAGGCAAAGATTTTTAATACAAAGATATAACAACAATGTACAGTTTAAGTGAGAAATATGTGGGACTTCTGTTCGATATCAGGATGTATGGAAATTGACGCAGCTGGGGATGGAGGGGACCAATATACAATGAGAGAATAAGTAAATGAACGAACTTCAAGTTCTCTTCCTGCTTATTCCCCAAGAACCTACAGAAAAGCAAAATTTGCTGAGGCAAGGATACCTGCTAGCATGCATTTCTTCATGCACTTTCCATCTAACATTCTGAACCTTGAGATTAGAGGTGGGGTAAATCTCCGTAATATAATGCTGCCTGGTAAAGTGGTGGTAAGAGATTTGAAATCTGTCCTCAGACTCAATGTCCCTCTCATTGAAGTAAATTGACTGACATGAATCTATTTGTGAAATATGACTTAATATACTTATGGTTATTAAAATAATGCTTAGTAATAAACTTCATTGATGATGAAAATAAGGATAAGAATGAGAATAATGATAGTGATAAAGATGATAACATGTTTAAGATGATACTGAACACTGAACACATTCTTCTGTCTTACTCAAAACTGCTGGCATTGACCGGAGAGTTAATAGCACTGTTCTAGGCACAAGGTAGATGTTTAGCAAGTTTTCCACTGCATATATTTAACCAGTCAGTATGGTGTAAGTCTCTTGCATAGGAATTTGAAGTTTATTTCCAGCTCCTCTTTTGCTTCATTTACCAAATGGTTGGCATTGAAGTTCTGCAATTCAGAGGTTTGCTCATCCTTTTTTCCTGAACACAAATGGTAACATTTCTTCACTGGAATTATTTTACTTTTGAGCTGGAAACAGGCAATTTATATGTAAACGTCTATCAATTCAGTTCAGTTCAGTTCAGTCGCTCAGTCATGTCCGACTCTTTTCGACCCCATGAATCGCAGTGCGTCAGGCCTCCCTGGCCATCACCAACTCCCGGAGTTCACCCAAACTCATGTCCATCGAGTCAGTGATGCCATCCAGCTGTCTTATCCTCTGTTGTCCCCTTCTCCTCCTGCCCCCAATCCCTCCCAGCATCAGAGTCTTTTCCAATCAGAGTCTCCTCCAACTCTTCGCAGGAGGTGGCCAAAGTACTGGAGTTTCAGCTTTAGCATCAGTCCTTCCAAAGAACACCCAGGACTGATCTCTTTCAAAATGGACTGGTTGGATCTCCTTGCAGTCCAAGGGACTCTCAAGAGTCTTCTCCAACACCACAGTTCAAAAGCATCAATTCTTCGGCGCTCAGCCTTCTTCACAGTCCAACTCTCACATCCATACATGACTACTGGAAAAACCATAGCCTTGACTAGACAGACTTTTGTTGGCAAAGAAATGCCTCTGCTTTTGAATATGCTATCTAGAGTAAGCACCTTTTAATTTCATGGCTGCAATCACCATATGCAGTGATTTTGGAGACCAAAAAAATAAAGTCTGACACTGTTTCCAGTGTTTCCCCATCTATTTCCCATGAAGTGATGGGACCAGATGCCATGATCTTGGTAAACATCTATAGGGATTTCCCAGATTGCACAGAAGTAAGTGAAGTGAAATTTGCTCAGTCATGTCCGACTCTTTGCAACCCCATGGACTATACAGTCCCTGGAATTCTCCAGGCCAGCACACTGGAGTGGGTAGCCGTTTCCTTCTTCAGGGGAATCTTCCTAAACCAGGGATCAAACGCAGGTCTCCTGCATTGCACGTGGATTCTTTACCAGCTGAGCCACAAGGGAAGCCTGCACAGAAGTAAACTGTATACTTTTTTACCACAGGAGGCCACAGGACAGCCTAAACATGAAAGTAGCTCCCGAGCCTCTATCTACAGGCAATGAAAGCATCTTTGATTCATTCATTTTCTAGACTAAGGATGCACTTCATGATAGAGATACAGAAACACCCTTGCTGAATGTACTTGTGTGGTAGATTTGACTTTCATTAAAAATATTAAGTTAAAATACAAGTTTAAAAAACGACTTGTAGAAAATATTTTTCTTCCTCAGATTTGATAAATATCAAATTATATAAAAATGTCATATTTTATATTCCAACAATGATTTTTTTTTACTTTAAGTGGAATTTAAATTTTCCTCAATAAAGTAGCTAAAGATATTTTGGTAAGTGTACACAAGAGAGCATTTTATCTCTTGTTTTAATTGTATCACATGATCCATAGAGAAATGGACTTTCCCATACCATCAGCCACTTTCAGAGACAAACACAGTGCATATGTTAGCACTTAATAATTATGATTAATAAATCACTCAAACACTATACAAGGCTCTTGAATACACAGAGAACCAGCCACTTTTTTTTAACATCATTTCTCTCTTTTGTGGATTTCTTAATAAAATACATTAAGCTACATTAATGATAATTTAAAAAAGAAAGAAGGTAAAAATTTCAAGGTCTAAGTAATACTGACTTCTGAAGGGGGAAATGGCAACCCACTCCAGTATACTTGCCTGGAGGGCTACAGTCCATGGTGAGCCACACAAAGAGTCGGACACAACTGAGTACACACGCACGAGTAATAACGAAGCAGCAAATTCTTCTATGAAAAAGATATGTTGATGCTGATAATTAATTAACATTTGGGATAAAGTCTGAAAAATTGACAGATGATCCCCTGTGATTAACTATATGTTGTGGATTTTCATATTTAGGAATGAATAAAAAATATCTCAGAAATCTTCACACTGAGTTAGACAACGAGTGTTAATTTTATCAAGGTTAACAGTCATATCCATCATTTTACTGAAAAGTGTTATGATCATTTTACTCAACTTTAAAATACAACCCACTTGCTTAATTGAAGAGCACTAACAAATATTTGTAGTATCTCATTTATACATGTATTTGTGGTCTATGAATAATATTTTCATACCTCAGTATGCTTTAAAATGGGATATTTTTCTTCACACTTACTTGAATGGCTGAGGTTGAAACTCTGCAAACCCTAAAGATATGTTTGGGGTGAACCCTATGGAGTTGCATATATATGACCATTTTGAAATAAAAAATACATTTCAAATATTTTCACTGATGTCTGTGGCAACAAATTTAAAGGACTGCTTCTGGTCTTAGGAGCATTAGTTTGAATTCATAAAATGTAAAGTGATCCATGTATTCAGCTTCAAAAACTGAGTCAAACATGACCTATATACTCCAAGGTTATTAGTTTATTTTGCCTGACTGAGAGATCAAGCAAGTTGAAACTCGCACTTTGCCTCGGAGTCTAGCTTTCTTAATTGAGAACTCAGATCTCTCTCTGCCTTTCGAACTGATGGCGTTGTGATAGTCATAATACTCTTAGCAGGGAAGAAAAAAAAAATCAAGGTTTCTTTTAAATTATTCCTGGAGCAACAACTACTATGATGAGAACTTTTATATGCTTAGTTGTTAAGCAGAAATCACTTGCCACAGAAGAATCAAGGATGCTTATCCTAGCAGTTCACTTTGCTGATGTAATGTTAATACCATTTAGGCACTGCTGACTTAAATCACCTTTGAATTAACCATTAATAGTTGTAGGGTTCTGTGTACTTGCTCTGACAAATCCCCTGGCACAGCCTGCAACAACCCAATGCAGTTTGCAGTTTATTCTTGGTGAGAAGTGCTTCTTGCCTTTTGAACTCTCAATGTTATGGGCTAAGGAAAATGAGTGTAGTTTTCGTTTCACAGCTTATATCTGAGTACTTCTCACCAGGAGAGCTTCAGAATTTTGCTGTAAGCTAAATGCATGTTTCTCTAAATGGTAGCTTTGACCTATGAAATGTGAAATGGTTCTTTTAATGGAAAAATTCCTAAGTAGCTAAGAGTTAGAAAGTTCACTAAATAATTCTTAAACCCCAAATAAAATAATTTATATATCATTTTAACACATATGTGTGTCAGACATTTTAATATATGATTTTATATTATGCTTACTATGGTGACTCATATATTTTGTATAGTAATTTTACCTGTTTTACATTTGAAAGGTAATATACTGTACTGTCACAGCTACTGTGTGCTGTGGTTAGTCGCTCAGTCATGTCCGACTCTTTGCAACTTCATGGATTTTATATATATAGCCTGCCAGACTCCTCTGTCCATGGAATTCTCCAGGCAAGAAAACTGGAGTGGGTAGACATTCCCTTCTCCAGGGGATCTTCCCGACCCAGGGGATCTCCCTCATTGCAGGCAGATTCTTTAGAGTCTGAAACACCATGGAAGCCTCAACTACTATATAATAAACACAAAACAACAGGATGTTATAAAAATTTCTTCTAAAGGAAACTTCTAGCTTATAATCAACCACAAAGTCATTTTTAAGAAGCATCAGTCTTCTAAAATGATAGGTCTCAACAATAAATAGCCCAGAAATTAGATGCTTAAAAAGTAAAATGTTTGGATAGCTTTCTTTGGGTATTCAAGACAGTGTGCATTCATGTGTTTAGGAAGGTAGAGTTGCTTTCTTTAAATTTTTATAAATGGCGTTGAGGAAAATAATGACAGTTCTCAAAATGATGATTGATTTTTCATGGTTTTAACAGAAAAAACATGTCGAATAAATAGAAAGTGGAAACACTGTAATTCAATACTTTGAAATCTATAACACAAAATATATGTCAACATGGTACATTGTAAATATTGATTTTTTTAAATTATCCTCTAAAATACTTTTAAAGTTGTCATTAAAAGGAAAGTAAAAATTCTATCCTTAGCCTTTATCTGAACTATGTAAAAGCAGTATTTAATATATGTTCAATGTTATGCCTTTGTATATTTTTCAGCACTAAGTTGTAAATCAGAAATGTGCATCTCAGAGTTCTATGCATCTCTACTGATTGGAGACAATGCCTACTTTGTTGAATATTCTCAACTATATTATTTCTCCTAACATTATTTATGAGTTTCTGGCTATCAGATGGAAATGTGTAAGAAGGAAAATGCAGGTCAAACACATTAGAATTCTCACTCAAATAGGTTCACAATTTCAGCAGAGATTATTTTATCATCAACTAGAGCAATTGCTAAGGACGAAAAAAAAAAAGACAAAGGAGCAGTTGAAGGCAGGTAGGTTTGCCACTAAACAGATGGGCTTGGAAGAGAGCAAAGAAAAAAGAAAAAAAATGACTTCAGACAGAGGGAAAGGAGTAAACATTAATCAGAATGCTATTCTAGTATATAGGGTAGTGTGAAATGAGGTGTGAAGTTTGGAGTCGGTGAAAAAGATAAATATATAACATGGAGGCACACTTACACTAAGCAGTTGTGATACGTGGTTTTCTCACTTCTTTGTCATTGAAAGATCTCAGAATCCTTGAGATCATGCCCTAAGGATTGGTTACATTTGCCCAAAGAATGGTTACATTAGCATCATTTCTTTGTGTTATAGAAAAACTTAAGAAAATATTCCTTTTAAAGAGTCTTCATGTTCTATTGAAGATCTACCTTACAAGAATACTAGCTATATGAATAATGATAATTAATGGAAATTTATCATGATATTTTGAAAAAATATAATGAATGAAAACTAATTTATTATGATATCTTGCCTTTATACTTCATGTTTTATATATATGTTTGTTTTCTTTTGAGTTATAAACTCAAATGTCATTTAGAGATAAAAGACTGGCTGATATAAAGCAATAGCTGTGGTGAGGTTTGGAAATAAAAGACATTGGAACACTTATTTTTTTAATAAGCAATCTGCTAGTACAACAAAGACAGGCAGCCCAAGAGGCCCAAAACATTCTAGAGTGACATGGGTTAAACACATGCTTAATCTGGACAATTAAAAATTATCTATTTAATTCTAATCAATCTTTCTTCACTTCATTAGAAGTCATGGCCCAAACTTCAGCACCTTTGTGTCAACAAAACAAACTCTTTTCTGTTGTTTTTGCTTCTAGTAATCTTCTGGCTATTTTGGGGTCCTGGACTACACATTTTCTCACTGATAACCATACGAAATGATGTGCTAATATTTAGTTCCTATTACCGTGAGAGACTGAAAGGAGGAGAAAAATAGCTTTTGATATATTTCATTCATCTAATAAATATTCATTTGAAAGCATACCGAGTGCCAGGGTCTATCTCCAGGGTCCTGGAGATGCCATAATTAACAATTTAAGTGTTACGAATAAAAATAAAGCAGGAATGGAGAAATGGTATTGCCATGCAGAATTATGGTTTGAATTGAACTTTATTTAAGAATTGTCAAGGAAACTCTTTCTGAAAATGGGGCACTATATTAAAGACCTGAATGTACCTGAAAGAAGAAGAAACAGCAAGTTCAAGATCCTGAGACAGAAAAGTGCCTGGCATATTTGAAGAATGCTAAGGGCTTCCCTGGTGGCTCAGATGGTAAAGAATCTGCTGGCACTTCAGGAGACCTGGTTTGATCCCTGGTTTGGGAAGATCCCCTGGAAGAGGGCATGGCAACCCACCCCAGTATTCCTTGCCTGGAGAATCCTCATAGACAGAGTAGCCTGGTGTACTACAGTCCATGGGGTCGCCAAGAGTTGGACACAACTGAGCGACTAAACAC
The DNA here is from genome assembly GCF_023091745.1 of Budorcas taxicolor. Taxonomy (NCBI): domain Eukaryota; kingdom Metazoa; phylum Chordata; class Mammalia; order Artiodactyla; family Bovidae; genus Budorcas; species Budorcas taxicolor. Next base: position 27,715,972 of record NC_068931.1, read on the forward strand.
AGCACAGATACAAGGGATATTAAAGGGAAAAGTGAGTAATGACTTCAGGATTTTTATCCTGTGCAACTATCCAGTTTTCTTCAAAGTGGAAGGCTATTATTATAGGAGCAGGTAGGGATATGGTGTGGCAAACACAAACATGTGCTCTCAGGGTGCTCTAAGAAAGAAAGCCGGTCCAGCCTCGGTGAATATGGCTAGCTGATGGTTGTTTGCTGCTGGTCCCTTCAGCGTTTGCTGCGGCTGTTAAGCCAAGATCATGCTTTCTCAGAGTGGCTCTAGCAGAACAGCTAAGAAAGGTGGTGGTGTCAATGACACACTTTTCTTAGAACAGCTCCCAGAGAAGGAGTAATAAAGTCATTCAAGGAAGTAGCCATTTCCGCCCAATGTGAGATACTTCCGAAAAGGGCAATCTTTGCTTCAAATCATCGTATTGAGCTGTAGAAACTGTCAGATCAGCATCCTGGTCTAATTGCTCCCCAAAATGGATCGCGTTTGCTCTCTTTAATTTTCACAGGTGTTTCTCTTAACAGTTTTTTTTGCATTCTGAACTCAGTTTCCCCAAAACGACTCCTCAGACTTTGAGGAAACAACCTGTCAGAGGAAATTGACTTTATTTACCATTTTAAGAAATGGAATCTTCCCACTTAGAACAAATCTCTACAGAGGACCAAGTACAGCATTCTAGCATGTGCATCAAGCATAACTGCAGAAATGAAAACTCAGCTTCCCTTTGGGCATGAGCATCTGCTGATATAGGTTTCCCAGGTAGCAGAGACAGTAAAGAATCTGCCTGAAATGCAGCTTTGCTCCCTGGGTCAGGAAGCTCCCCTGGAGAAGGGAATGGCAACCCACTCCAGTACTCTTCCCTGGAAATCCCATTGGTCGCAAAGAGTTGGACACGACTGAGAAACTAACACACACACACACCTGTTTATATGGTCTGAGTACTTTATCATTCAAATCTCTGTATGAGCCTTCCTCAGTGCTTCCCCCCTCCAGTGCATCTTATGAAATCTATTTATCTCAATGCCACAATATTTGACATATAGAACAAATTCCTATTCTTTCATGTTCAGTTCAGTTCAGTTCAGTCACTCAGTCATGTCTGACTCTTTGTGACCCCATGAATCGCAGCACGCCAGGCCTCCCTATCTATCACCAACTCCCAGAGTTCACTCAGACTCATGTCCATAGAGTCGGTGATGCCATCCAGCCATCTCATCCTCTGTCATCCCCTTCTCCTCCTGCCCTCAATCCCTCCCAGCATAAGGCTCCTTTCCAATGAGTCAACTCTTTGCATGAGGTGGCCAAAGTATTGGAGTTTCAGCTTTAGCATCAATCCTTCCAAAGAACATCCAGGACTGATCTTTAGAATGGACTGGTTGGATCTCCTTGCAGTCCAAGGGACTCTCAAGAGTCTTCTCCAACACCACAGTTCAAAAGCATCAATTCTTCAGCGAGCAGCTTTCTTCACAGTCCAACTCGCACATCCATACATGACCACTGGAAAAACCATAGCCTTCACTAGATGGACTTTTGTTGGCAAAGTAATGTGAATGTTCTTAAAATGATTGAAATCAACTACCACAGTTTCCTATATCTTCCCTCATTTTAACAAGTATTGTGAATTTTTTCTAACTTTCCTCGCATTTGTCATTTCCTCTTTGTTGCTAGCAGTATACTCTGACAAATCAAAACTTGTGACATTACTCAGAATAGACCACCTAGGAACTACTATCAGCATCATCAATATTGAGTAGCATGGTACTGTTATTGTGTTTAATCTGGGGGAAAAATATAGTCTACTAGAAACTATAATTCAATTAAACAATTCAAATATATGCACTGCTTATCAGATTACATTTGAAAAATGAAACATAAAATATAGTGTTAGCATTTTCTTAAATTTTCTATTATTGTAATTTGAAATATGGCAAATTTAGCATATAAATGTAATTAAATCCATTTAGTATCATGATGCAATGAAATAAATAAGAATATTTAAGTATAATTCTACTGACATGCATCTTTGTGCATATTTATCTGTGTGTATGGCATGTGATCTCTGTTTGTCTCCAAGGCAAACCAATCAATATCACAGTTATCCAAGTCTATGCCCCAACCAGTAACACTGAAGAAGCTGAGGTTGAACGGTTCTATGAAGACCTACAAGACCTTTTAGAACTAACACCCAAAAAAGATGTCCTTTTCATTATAGGAGACTGGAATGCAAAAGTTGGAAGTCAAGAAACACCTGGAGTAACAGACAAATTTGGCCTTGGAATGCGGAATGAAGCAGGGCAAAGACTAATAAAGTTTTGCCAAGAAAATGTACTGGTCATAGCAAACACCTTCTTCCAAAAACACAAGAGAAGATTCTACACATGGACATCACCAGATGGTCAACACCAAAATCAGATTGATTATATTCTTTGCAGCCAAAGATGGAGAAGCTCTATACCGTCAACAAAAACAAGTCCAGAAGCTGACTGTGACTCAGATCATGAACTCTTTATTACCAAATTCAGACTTAAATTGAAGAAAGTAGGGAAAACCACTAGACCATTCAGGTATGACCTAAATCAAATCCCTTATGATTATGCAGTGGAAGTGAGAAATAGATTTAAGGGACTAGATCTGATAGATAGAGTGCCTGATGAAATATGGAATGAGGTTCGTGACACTGTACAGGAGACAGGGATCAAGACCATCCCCATGGAAAAGAAATGCAAAAAAGCAAAATGGCTGTGTGGGGAGGCCTTACAAATAGCTGTGAAAAGAAGAGAAGCAAAAAGCAAAGGAGAAAAGGAAAGATATAAGCATCTGAATGCAGTTCTAGAGAAGAGCAAGAAGAGATAAAAAAGCCTTCAGCGATCAATGCAAAGAAATAGAGGAAAACAACAGAATGGGAAAGACTAGAGATCTCTTCAAGAAAATTAGAGATACCAAGGGAACATTTCATGCAAAGATGGGCTCGATAAAGGACAGAAATGGTAGGGACCTAACAGAAGCAGAAGATATTAAGAAGAGGTGGCAAGAATACACAGAAGAACTGTACAAAAAAGATCTTCACGACCCAGATAATCATGATGGTGTGATCACTAATCCAGAGCCAGACATCCTAGAATGTGAAGTCAAGTGGGCCTTGGAAAGCATCACTACGAACAAAGCTAGTGGAGGTGATGGAATTCCAGTTGAGCTGTTTCAAATCCTGAAAGATGATGCTGTGAAAGTGCTGCACTCAATATGCTAGCGAATTTGGAAAACTCAGCAGTGGCCACAGGACTGGAAAAGGTCAGTTTTCATTCCAATTCCAAAGAAAGGCAATGCAAAAGAATGCTCAAACTACTGCACAATTGCACTCATCTCACATGCTAGTAAAGTAACGCTCAAAATTCTCCAAGCCAGGCTTCAGCAATACGTGAACCGTGAACTTCCAGATATTCAAGCTGGTTTTAGAAAAGGCAGAGGAACCAGAGATCAAATTGCCAACATCTGCTGGATCATGGAAAAAGCAAGAGAGTTCCAGAAAAACATCTATTTATATTTTAATGACTATGTCAAAGCCTTTGACTGTGTGGATCACAATAAACTGTGGAAAATTCTTCAAGAGATGGGAATACCAGACCACCTGACCTGCCTCTTGAGAAATCTGTATGCAGGTCAGGAAGCAACAGTTAGAACTGGACATGGAACAACAGACTGGTTCCAAATAGGAAAAGGAGTACGTCAAGGCTGTATATTGTCACCCTGCTTATTTAACTTCTATGCAGAGTACATCATGAGAAACGCTGGACTGGACGAAACACAAGCTGGAATCAAGATTGCTGGGAGAAATATCAATAACCTCAGATATGCAGATGACACCACCCTTATGGCAGAAAGTGAAGAGGAGCTGAAAAGCCTCTTGATGAAAGTAAAAGCGGAGAGTGAAAAAGTTGGCCTAAATCTCAACATTCAGAAAGTGAAGATCATGGCATCCGGTCCCATCACTTCATGGGAAATAGATGGGGAAACAGTGGAAACAGTGTCAGACTTTATTTTGGGGGGGCTCCAAGATCACTGTAGATGGTGACTGCAGCCATGATATTAAAAGATGCTATTCCTTGGAAGGAAAGTTATGACCAACCTAGATAGCATATTCAAAAGCAGAGGCATTTCTTTGACTACTAAGGTCCATCCAGTCAAGGCTATGGTTTTTCCTGTGGTCATGTATGGATGTGAGAGTTGGACTATGAAGAAGGCTGAGCGCCGAAGAATTGATGCTTTTGAACTGTGGTGTTGGAGAAGACTCTTGAGAGTCCCTTGGACTGCAAGGAGATCCAACCAGTCCACCCTAAAGGAGATCAGCCCTGAGTGTTTGGAAGGAATGATGCTAAAGCTGAATCTCCAGTACTTTGACCACCTCACGCGAAGAGTTGACTCATTGGAAAAGACTCTGATGCTGGGAGGAATTGGGGACAGGAGGAGAAGGGGACAACAGAGGATGAGATGACTGGATGGCATCACTGACTCGCTGGACGTGACTCTGAGTGAACTCCAGGAGTTGGTGATGGACAGGGAGGCCTGGTGTGCTGAGATTCATGGGGTCTCAAAGAGTCAGACATGACTGAGCGACAGAACTGAACTGATGGCTTTATCATCTATATCAAAAACTATACTTTATGAGTTATAAGTGGAGCTTCTCTGGTGGCTCAAACTGTAAAGTATCTGCCTGCAATGCAGGAGACTGAGGTTTGATCCCTAGGTTGGAAAAATCCCCTGGAGAAGGGAAAGGCTACCCACTCTAGTATTCTGGTCTAGAAAATTCCGAGGACTGTATAGTCCATGGGGTCGCAAACTGTAGGTCGCAAACTGAATGATTTTCACTTTTCCTGGTGACTCAAATGGTAAAGAATCTGCCTGGAATGCAGGAGACCCAGGTTTGATCCCTGGGTGTTGAAGATTCTCTGGAGAAGGCAATGGCTACCTACTGCAGTATTCATGCCTGGAGAATTCCATGGACAGGGGAGCCTGACAGGCTACAGTCCATGAGGTCAGTTATAAGTAGTAGAAAAGACATTTGATTTAAAAATGAAAACCTGAATTCTGATTCTGTTCATTCTTGTGGATTTGATGTAGTCCAAGTCACGGTTGCTTAAGTTTGGGTTCTGTATTTTGAAAAATAAATGTGAGTATTTTGTGAGTATTTTGTAAACTACATATAGAGCTATGTACATAGTTATGATGAGGTTCTTGGTTTGACAGTTTATATGTCAAATTGGTTAGCTCATCTATCATAATATTCACATATTAAAACACATGTTTGATGCCTGATTCAATCAGCAGTTATCTATGTAGTTTAACAGGCATGAAAAACCTAGCTCATTTGCAAGTTAATTGATTGCTTGAAGATAAACTTGTAAACAGTCAATCTAATTGATCTTAGAGAACTAACCTAAAACATCTTCAAAAGGTAGAGTGTACCTACCATGCACTTGGCCATTCACTCATTTTGCGAACTATTGTTAAGTATTTATTGTTTTTCAGAGGAAATGTTCTAAGTCTAGTCCAATACTGTTAACACTCTAGTAAAATATGCACCAAAGTTATTGTTTGCACTATTCATTCTTATTACCTAAAACACTATGTAAGCGATAAAAATACAAATATGTATATTCAAGATATTTTAAACTCAAAGTTCTGCTGTTTTATGTTGGTATAAAATCATCAGCTTTTTTCTTTAAATATAACTTATATAAGAGCTAAAAATCATCTTATTTTAATTTCTCTTCAAATTTTGTATGATATATAATGAAATATCAGTAATATTAATGAAAACTTGAAGCTATATATATATTTATATTTTAATTAATTTATTAATATATTTATTTTGTTATTTAGTTGCTAAGTCATGTCTGACTCTTTTGAGCTCTATGGACTGTAGTCCACTAGGATCCTCTGTCTTTTGGATTTCACAGGCAATAATACTGGAGTGGGTTGTCATTTCCTTCTCCAGGGGATCTTCTCAAACCAGGGATCAAACCTGGGTCTCCTCCAATGGTAGGCAGATTTTTTACCAGTGAGCCACCAGGGAAAGTTAAATAAATTCATCACTGTATAATAATTATATATATTATGCATACATATATATTATATATATGTAACTTTGGAAACATGTTTATATACTGTGGAATATATTTTTCTAGACTTGGACCAGTCAGAAAAGGATTCATATACTCCTGGGTATAATATCAAGCAGGGAGATTAAATCATTCATTCATCCATTCACCATTCATTGTATACATAGTGTTTTGATTCCCACTCTGTGTCATTAACAAACTTCTCTGGTTGTGAAAGGTGCTTAATACTGATTTGGCTCTCATTTCTGAAGATCCTTCCCTTGCAAGAGCCAGAAGTATTTATTATATTATTTGTAGACACAGAGTACTATTTTATCTTGACTGGGTAAGCTGTTCCTTTAAAAAAATCAGCTGGTAACCTAATTTTGACATTCACTGTATATTTCTCTTAGCTGGATAGTGAAATTTGACATTGGAGAGAGAAGAAATGAAGTTTGAGGAATGGCTAGCTTTGTTTTGTTTTGTTTGGACTTGGGTTACTCCTAATAACGTAGCATATGTAATGACACAGCTTGTTCATCATGGTCTCCTTTTGGTTTGTGAGCTTCTCTATATAAGTGTGTATTGAAAGTTGGCTATTGAAATAAAAATGTGATGTGAAATTGGACTCAAATTCTGACTCATCCTTCTAGAATAGACTATACTCCTCTGACATAGAATTGATACACTCTAATATCATTCCTTCACTAAGGATGGCTAAACATGAGAAAGAAAATTCCATAGAGCTTTATGGATTCCCTGTAGTGCTAACATTTCTGAGTGGATATTCATTTTCTCAGAAATTTCTGGATTTCTCAGAAGATAACAGAGCTTATTATTAAAGATTCTTTAACTTATCCATACGTATTACCTATACAGCTGGTAGCTTAACATTTTTGGACAAAAAAATAAGAGAAATCAACATATGTTTCTCTTCTTTAGCATCTACTGTAATTTCTTACATACTAATAATCAAATTTTATGTAAAATACCAGATAAGTCTCAAGCCAAATGGAAACATAAAAATAGCTCCCAATAACACATTTACAAATCTCCCTGGCCAAAGAACTATACATTTTGAATACATTTCCATTAAGGAAATCTACCAGATGCATACAGCTTGAATATTTGTACATTTTCAGTTTTGCTCATTACTAATTTTAATGGGACTCTGTAATCAGAATAATGCCAAGGTATAAACTGAATATATTTCTATAATGAAAATGCAGATAATGATTATGGCTTCTGATGCATGTAATGTGATAAAGGCAATAATGAGTAATTTTGGAAGCAATTACTTTACATAATATTTTTATTATGCATTATTTTCATTTAGGAGATTTTGTTGAATAAAACAAGTGCATCATCAATTTCAATGCTGTTGTATAAATAATATGCAGCACAATATGGTGTAAAATTTTAAAAAGTTAGAATAACAAGACTATTACTCTTTCATTGCAATCTTAACAATCTCTAAAGAGTTCAGAAACCTACACGTAGAATTACATTATGTGATAATCAACGTAAAAAAATCTTAACCATTGTTAGAGTTTAGATAATGGTTCCTTATTTTAAAGAAAGATAAAAAATACTTTCATTGTCATTTCTTTGGATTAACTTATAAAGCTATAAAGTCCAGGGATTATTAAATATAAATAAACTGGAAGTACTGTAATGAAGTAACAGGGAAGAAAAACATTTAGTCTTCCACGAAAATAATACAGACTGGCTCTAACACCTGGGTGTCCATCATAATCAGACAGAAATCACGTCAGACATTGATTCCTGCATGGCCTTGGAACCAGTCTAGAATTTGCATTTTTAACCATGATTTTGCTGATGGAAATCTGTCTCTGCACAGTACAAAATTAAGTTGTAAGTTAAAAGATGTCTTATCTATAAGCAGGATGAGGTGACTATACTCAGAGGAATAGAAATATCTTATTAAGAACAAAAGATGATTTACATTTTATTCATAATTTGTATATATATCACAGATACTTTGGCTCTTTAGTACCTTTTTATAAGCAGTTCAAAGTCACATATTTACACCCAAGTATATCTCCACAAACATCTTGTTTAGACTTCCTAAATTTCATAAGAGGTTTTGCCAGCTTTACCTTATACTTTTATGTATGCTTACTCTTGAAATATACAAATGACAGTATATAATAAATATACATAGTTTGAAGAGTAATAATGTGCCAACAATTTATATAAAGGTATAGAATGTTATGTGAACTGTTGAAGAACTCACAATCCCTTCTGGATTCAACCATCCCTTCTTTTTCTCAGAGGCAATTATTATGTTGAATTTGGTGTTGTTATTACTATATTTCTATTTTTCAGTGACTAATGGGTTATCCTCAAAATATCTAAAATCAAAAGATTAAACAACCAGAATGGATATTGCCATGTGGCACTGGAATATGGTCCCGGAGACTCCGTTTGTGCCAGGCATGTGGTCGTTCAGGTATTCAGTTCAGTTCAGTTCAGTCACTCAGTTGTGTCCGACTCTTTGCGACCCCATGAATAGCAACACGCCAGGCCTCCCTGTTCATCACCATCTCCCGGAGTTCACTCAGACTCACGTCCATCGAGTCAGTGATGCCATCCAGCCATCTCATCCTCGGTCGTCCCCTTCTCCTCCTGCCCCCAATCCCTCCCAGCATCAGAGTTTTTTCCAATGAGTCAACTCTTCACATGAGGTGGCCAAAGTACTGGAGTTTCAGCCTTAGCATCATTCCTTCCAAAGAAATCCCAGGGCTGATCTCCTTTAGAATGGACTGGTTGGATCTCCTTGCAGTCCAAGGGACTCTCAAGAGTCTTCTCCAACACCACAGTTCAAAAGCATCAATTCGTCGGTTCTCAGCCTTCCTCACAGTCCAACTCTCACATCCATATATGACCACAGGGAAAACCATAGCTTTGACTAGACGGACCTTAGTCGGCAAAGTAATGTCTCTGCTTTTGAATATGCTATCTAGGTTGGTCATAACTTTTCTTCCAAGGAGTAAGCGTCTTTTAATTTCATGGCTGCAGTCACCATCTGCAGTGATTCTGGAGCCCCAAAAAATAAAGTCTGACACTGTTTCCACTGTTTCCCCATCTATTTCCCATGAAGTGATGGGACGGATGCCACGATCTTCGTTTTCTGAATGTTGAGCTTTAAGCCAACTTTTTTGCTCTCCTCTTTCACTTTCATCAAGAAGCTTTTTAGCTCCTCTTCACTTTCTGCCATAACGGTGGTGTCATCTGCATATCTGAGGTGATTGATATTTCTCCTGGCAATCTTGATTCCAGCTTGTGTTTCTTCCAGTCCAGCATTTCTCATGATGTACTCTGCATAGAAGTTAAATAAGCAGGGTGACAATATACAGCCTTGATGTACTCCTTTTCCTATTTGGAACCAGTCTGTTGTTCCATGTCCAGTTCTAACTGTTGCTTCCTGACCTGCATACAGATTTCTCAAGAGGCAGGTCAGGTGGTCTGGTATTCCCATCTCTTTCAGAATTTTCCACAGTTTATTGTGATCCACACAGTCAAAGGCTTTGGCATAGTCACAATTTGGGATGCAGATGAGGAGTAGGTGAGAAGAGAGGAGGATCACTTTCAATGTAAGTACAAAGTGCCTAGGGTGAGGCCCTGTAAGTAAAGGGCCATGAAACAAATTTCATTTGCTTCACTGAAAATCTGTCTCCGGTAAGAGATATTAAGACAATAGTGAAGGTATCCAGAAATTTCTAGGTGAGAGGACAGAGCATCCTGAGCAACACGCATGGCTTGGGCAGAGAGTTCCTGAAGTGAACAGGATGATGGTTGCTTATCAAACAGTGTGGAAGTACAGATGGGCCCAAGTTACAACAGTCTGACTTACAAGTTTTTGTCTCTTACAATGGTGCAAAAGCAACACACTTTTTGAAATCACACATTGAATTTTTATCTTTTCCTGGGTTAGTTATATGCAGATATGCAGTGTGATACTCTCATGGAGTTGGAAAACAGCAGTGAGCTGTAGCTCTCAGTCAGACCCATGATCAGGAGAGGAAATCTATGTGTGTGTGTGTGTATATATATATATATATATATATATATATAGTCACTAAGTAGTGTCCGACTCTGCGTAACCCCATGGACTGTAGCCCGCCAGACTCCTCTGTCTACGGGATTTTCCATGCAAGAATACTGGAGTGGGTTGCCATTTCCTTCCCCTGGGGATCTTCCAGATACAGGGATCAAACCTGGGTTTCCTGTGTTGCAGGCAGTTTCCTGCATTGCAGGTGGATACTTTATGGACTAAGCCATCAGGGAAGTCCTTATACACATACATATATGTGTATATATATATATAGTTGTAGTCATATATATATAATCGAAAAGGCCCTATATATTTCAATATGAAGCTTTATTTTTATTCATAGAATAATTCTACTAAAATACTTGATGCAGTATTACTATTAATTCCCTGTTCCATTTCCTCTCTTTCCTATTTTAAATTATTTCTCCTATTTAAAGAAGATAGATGGCATTTCTGATTGAGAACTGATTGAATAGTAAATCCTGGGGTTAATGTATTTCCTGAAGGGCATCTGTCTCTGTTCCTCTAAAAATTTAGTGACTTGATTTTAGTTTGGAGGATATTCCCTTGATCTCACTGCTACTTTTAAATTCTAATAATCAAAGAACACTCTTTATTTGACCTTCTTTAGCCCGTCTTCATAGTAATTCACATGGCCAATCTTTCTATAGATCGTTTTTCACCTCCCTCAATAATAGGAAAAGGACTTGGTATTCTGTAGCATCAGTTCTTATAAGAAATGTATCATGTAACTTGAAGAAAAGTGATACATGAGATTAGTTTGAAATTAAGTAAAATATATGCGGATATTGACTCACTCAATTATGGCAATAGTCTGTAAGAGTGACACAGATGGGTATCATTTGGAAATTATAACTGACACGAAGACAACTGGATTCAAAACTGGATGCTGACTTCAAAACACTTATTTCTATGTTAAATTGTGAGAGTGAAAACATGATAAAAGCATTTGGTAATAACTTTATCTCTACACTCAATGAAACTATGAGCCATGACATGTAGGGCCACCCAAGACAGACAGGTTATTGTGGAGGGTTCTGACAAAATGTGGTCCACTGGAGAAGGGAATGCCAAACCACTTCAATATTCTTGCCTTGTACCCCATCAACAGTATGAAAAGACAAAAATATATGACACTGAAAGACGAACTACTCAGGTCGATAGGTGCCCAATATGTTACTGGAGAGAGTGGATAAATAACTCCAGAAAGAATGAAAAGATGGAGCCAAAGTGAAAATGATGTGCAGTTGTGGATGTGACTGGGATGGAAGTAAAGTCTGATGATGTAAAGAACAATATTGCATAGGAACATGGAATGTTTGATCCATGAATCAAGGCCAATTGGAAGTAGTCAAACAGGAGATGGCAAGAGCGAACATCAACATTTTAGGAATCAGAGAACTAAAATGGACTGGAATGGGTGAATTTAACTCAGATGACCATTATATCTACTATTGTAGGCAAGAATCCCTGAGAAGAAATGAAGTAGCCCGCATAGTAAACAAGAGTCCGAAATGCAGTTCTCAGGTGCAATCTTAAAAATGACAGAATGGTCTCTGTTCATTTCTGAGGCAAACTATTCAATATCACAGTAATCCAAATCATGCCCTGACCAGTAATGCTGAAGAGGCTGAATGTGAACGGTTCTATTAAGACCAATAAGATGTTCTAGAACTAACACCCAAAAAAGATGTCCTCTTCGTTATGGGGGACTGGAATGGAAAAGTAGGAAGTAAAGAGATACCTGGAGTAACAGGCAAATTTGGCGTACAGAATGAAGCAGGGCAAAGTCTAACAGAGTTTGCCAAGAAAAGGCACTGGTCATAGCAAACGCCCTCTTCTAACAACTCAAGAGAAGATTCTACACATGGATATCACCAGATGGTCAATATCAAAATAAGCTTGATTATAGTCTTTGCAGCCAAAAATGGAGAAGCTGTATACAGTCAGAAAAAACAAGACTGGGAGCTGACTGTGGCTCAGATCATGAACTCCTTATTGCAAAATCAGACTTAAAGTGAAGAAAGTAGGGGAAACTACTAGACCTCAGGTATTACCTAAATCAAATCCCTTACTATTATACAGTGGAAGTGACAAATAGATTCAAGGGATTAGATCTGATAGGCACAGTGTCTGAAGAACTATGGATGGAGGTTCGTGACATTGTACAGGAGGCAGTGATCAAGACCATCTCCAACAAAAAGAAATGCAAAAAAGCAAAATGCCTGCCTGAGGAGGCCTTACAAATAGCTGAGAAAAGAAGAGACGTGAAAGGCAAAGGAGAAAAGGGAAGTTATACCCATTTGAATGCAGAGTTCCAAAGAATAGCAAGGAGAGATAAGAAAGCCTTCCTCAATGATAAATGCAAAGAAATAGAGGAAAACAATAGAATGGGAAAGACTAGAGATCTCTTCAAGAAAATCAGAGATACCAAGGGAACTTTTCATGCAAAGATGCACACAATAAAGGACAGAAATGGTATGGACCTCACAGAAGCAGAAGATATTAAGAAGAGGTGGCAAGAACACACAGAAGAGCTATACAAAAAAGATCTTCATGACACAGAAAACCACATTGGTGTGATCACTCACCTAGAGCCAGACATCCTGGAATGTGAAGTCAAGTGGGTCTTAGGAAGCTTCACTATGAACAAAGCTTGTGGAGGTGATGGAATTCCAGTTGAGCTATTTCACATCCTGAAAGATGATGCTGTGAAAGTGCTGAATGCAATACGCCAGCAAATTTGGAAAACTCAGGAGTGGCCACAGGACTGGAAAAGGTCAGTTTTCATTCTAATCCCAAAGGAAGGCAATGCCAAAGAATGCTCAAACTATGGCACAATTTATTTTCCTGGATTCCAAAATCACTGCAGATGGTGACTGCAGCCAAGAAATTAAAAGGTGCTTGCTCCTTGGAAGAAAAGTTATGACCAACCTAGAAAGCATATTAAAGGGCTGAGACATTTCTTTGCCATAAAATTCTGTCTAGTCAAAGCTGTTTTTTTCCAGTAGTTATGTATGGATGTGAGAGTTGGACTATAAAGAAAGCTGAGTGCTGAACAATTGATGCTTTTGAACTGTGTTTTTGGATTAGACTCTTGAGAGGTCCCTTAGACTGCAAGGAGATCCAACCAGTCCATCCTAAAGGAAATCAGTCCTGAATGTTCATTGGAAGGACTGATGCTGAAGCTGAAACTCCAATACTTTGGCTACCTGATAGGAAGAACTGACTGTTTGGAAGAGTCTCTGATGCTGGAAAAGATTGAAGGCAGGTGGAGAAGGGGACGACAGAGGAAGAGACAGTTGGATGGCGTCATCAACTTGATGAACGTGAGTTTGAGCAAGGGCCAGGATTTGGTGATGGACATGAAAGCCTGGAGTGCTGCAGTCCATGGGTCACCGAGTCAGACAGGACTGAACAACTGAACTGAACTGATCTCTACACAAGTACACAGTGAACAATGCATACTATGATGCCTGTTCTTTCTGTAGAAAATAAATTATTATTTATTTTTAATTTGCCATTTTGTACTTTCTTTAAATAAATTCCCCAGAATTCCCTACTTTTCATAGGCAAACTCATACACTCAACTACACAGTTTATATAATATGGATAGTATATAACAGTGTTTATCACATTTGAAGGTTTGTTTTCCCTTATTTATATATATGCAAAAGACATAAAAAACCTTATACAATAAAATTTATAAAGTCAAGGACTTTTTGTTAAATTATTTGATTTCTAACTCTAAATGACAATGTTTGAAAATTTTCAGATCTACTATTTTCATCTCTGTAGATCATAACTTCAAATTATATGTGTCTCTTATATGGTGTATTTTTTCTGTTCCTAATAGTTTGTTTTGTCACTGATCATTTGACCCAAGCACAGTCATGCTTCCTTATCTGTGGAGACTGCATTTCTTAACTCACCTGTGGCAAATCTACAACTCTACAAATCTACAGACAAGTTGATGCATTATTACGGGATAAAAACAGTGAGTATGTCGGTGATTCAATATACATTTTTGAAGTAAGAGAGAGATGAACGATGCTTCTGCCTAAATTGCCATAGTGGCTATATTTCCTTCAAAATAATTAAACTTCACATTTTATCATAAGTAGTATATCATATGAATTTAGTAGTATAATATTTATGATTTTCTGGGATCACATAGTTTCATTTCTAAACCCATCCACTAAATCATTAGTATTCGTTAAGTGATGTAAAAAGGGACCATTTTCGCTAATCATAGACTATATTTGTAATCAATTTCAACATTAAATTAAGGCAAAATGATCATTTTCTATGGTATTAGTCAATTTATAGATTTCCTTCTCTCTGTCTCTTCCTCTCTCTCTCACACTCAGTAAACAGCTATATCTAGCCTACAATAAGTTGAATTTGACTTACCATTTCTAACTGCTATGGAGTTTAATATGAACTTTTATGCCTCCAATTAAAACACTAGGGAAAACACCACAAGTGCATTCAAGCTTTTCTAGTCAGTCAATCTGTCATCATAGTAAGCATGGCTGTCTGTTCTACTATTTTCTAGTGCCAGTGTGATATTCACACACCATCTGCCGAATTCCACTTATTGCTATCCAGGCTCCATTGATGGTTATTCATTTCTCATTTCGGTTATCATAAGTCAGCATGTTTGTGAAAATTCAGTACTGCTTGCTGAACTAATACATGTACAACTGCTATTGAAATTAGGCACTGGGACTTATATCACTGCTCTGATAATCTCCTATGGATTCATCTTCTACAAAATTCATGGACTAACATATTGTACTGAAAGCATGCAGTACAATAAGGCATTCATTTTTCAAAAGGAAAGACTATGAGGCTGCTGACAATGGTTTTTCTTTTTTCATCACTATTGTTAAAAGTGCAGTTTCACTTGCTCACGTTGATCTCTTTTACTTAAAGCTCTTTGAACGCAGTCTTTTGTGTGAGCAATATTTCTTAGCAATTTGCCTCATAAAAATACTTATTAAAAATCAAGCATTTCTGAAGTTCAAAGTATAACAGCTAAACCTCTACCTAAAGTCCTGGTTCTAAACTTGGAATGGGATAGCCATAGTTCTCCACTGCTCTTGATAACTATCGCTTCATATAATTATTGTGCACAATACCTCATGATCCTTTTTCTTTCCTAAATGCAAATGGATACACTTAATGTCAGTTTTAACTATCTGACATTCCTGGTCTTTCTTATAAGCCTCCGTATAGCATACTTCAGCAGATTCTTTTTACTCAAAATCCACAAAGCCACTTAAGTCCCTTTTTATACACAGATGCTAAGGGAGCTGCTAATTGTGCTCCTCAGATTCTGGTGCCTATGCACTGCTTATTTAATCAGCTCTTCCTTCATTTACTGGTGAACGCTCCTGATCAGCAGGTAGGATTTTGCATGGTTTTATAAAAAGAAGGCCACCTGGGAATCCTGGCTCAAATGGTAAAGAACCTGCATGCAATTCAGGAGACACAGGAGATACAGGCTCAATCCCTGGGTTGGGAAGATCCCTTGGAGAAGGGAATGGCAATCCACTCCAGTATTCTTGCCTAGAAAATCCCATGCAGAGAGGAGCCTGGAGGGCTACAGTCCATGGGGTCACATAGGGTTGGACATGACTAAGCGAATCCATTTAAGGCCACCCACCCTCCTGTTGCCTCCATGACTCTGTGAGCAAATGTAATTGTTCCTTGGAAGGCCACCCTGCCTTCCCCACCACCCTTATGTTTCACCTCCACTGATGTCTTGTGGCCATCTATACGAATCTCATTATCCTTTATTCCTTGTTTTGTCAAGTACAACGAGAAACCCAGAACTCCAATTCATCCCTTTTCCCCCCAATTCTTACTCCTCATATGCACTTTGTGAGCCTATTTTCCACTCTTCCCTGAAACTCTTTAAATATTTTCCCCATGTCCTCGTCACACCTTCTATGATGAATCTTCATGTTCTGCTCTAGCTGAAATTCTACTGTCTCTGGGGGACATTGCCTCTTTCATGGTCCTCTTAGGGAGTGTCCATTATAATCTCTCAAATTGTGTTCCACTGTATTTAAAGGCAGGTTTTACCTCAGTCCTATTGCTGCTGTGAAAAACTACCCCAAACTTAGTAACTTAAAACAACACAAATTTTTGTCTTCTAGATTGGTAGGACACAAGTCTAAACTGGCTTGCAGATTTGAATTCCTTCTTGAGCATCAAGGAGTGCGTCCACTCCCCTCCTCTTCAACCTTCTAGAGGCTTTTCACAGTCCTTTCCTCCTGGCTGCATCACTCTGAACTCTGTTTCTGTCATCACCTCTCCTTCACTGACTCTGCCACTCCCGCCTCCCTCTTCAGTCAGTCAGTTCAGTTTAGTTGCTCAGTCGTGTCTGACTCTTTGCAACCCCATGGACTGCAGCACACCAGGCCTCCCAGTCCATAACCAACTTCCAGAGTTTACTCAAACTCATGTCTATTGAGTCGGTGATGCTATCCAACCATCTCATCCTCTGTTGTCCCCTTCTACTCCTGCCTTCAATCTTTCCCAGCATCAGGGTCTTTTTAAATGAGTCAGCTCTTCGCATCAGGTGACTAAAGTACTGGAGTTTCAGCTTCAGCATCAGTCCTTCCAATGAATATTCAGGACTGATTTCCTTTAGAATGGACTGGTTGGATATCCTTGCTGTTCAAGGGACTCTCAAGAGTCTTCTCCAACACCACTGTTCAAAAGCATCAATTTTTCAGTGCTCAGCTTTCCTTATAGTCCAACTCTCACATCCATTCATGACTACTAGAAAAACCATAGCTTTAACTAGATGG
Source organism: Budorcas taxicolor (assembly GCF_023091745.1). Lineage (NCBI taxonomy): Eukaryota > Metazoa > Chordata > Mammalia > Artiodactyla > Bovidae > Budorcas > Budorcas taxicolor. The sequence continues at coordinate 27,732,996 of NC_068931.1, forward strand.
ACCTTTGTTGGCAAAGTAATGTCTCTGCTTTATAACATGCCATCTAGGTTGGGCATAACTATTCCAAAAAGCAAGCGTCTTAATTTCATGGCTGCAGTCACCATCTGCAGTGATTTTAGAGCCCCAAAATAAATTCAGCCACTGTTTCCACTGTTTCCCCATCTTTTGCCATGAAGTGATGGGACCAGATGCCATGATCTTAGTTTTCCGAATGTTGAGTTCTAAGCCAGCTTTTTCACTCTCCTCTTTCACTTTCATCAAGAGGCTCTTTTGTTCTTCTGTGCTTTCTGCCAGAAGGGTGGTGTCATCTGCATATCTGATGCTATGATATTTCTCCCGGCAATCTTGATTCCTGGTTGGGCTTCATCCAGTCCAGCATTTCTCACGATGGACTCTGCATATAAGTTAATTATGCAGGGTGACAATATACAGCCTTGACATACTCCTTTCCCAATTTGGAACCAGTCTGTTGTTTCATGTCCAGTTCTAACTGTTGCTTCCTGACCTGTATACAGATTTCTCAAGAAGCATGTCAGGTCGTCTGGTATTCCCATCTCTTTCAGAGTTTTCCACAATTGTGGTGATCCACATAGTCAAAGGCTTTGGCATAGTCAATAAAGCAGAAGTCGATGTTTTCTGGAACTCTCATGTTTGTTCGATGATCCAACAGATGTTGTCAGTTTGATCTCTCGTTCTTCTGCCTTTTTTAAATCCAGCTTGAACCTCTGGAAATTCATGGTTTGCGTACTGCTGAAGCCTGGCTTGGAGAATTTTGAGCATTGCTTTACTAGTGTGGGAGATGACTGCAATTGTGCAGTAGTTTGTGCATAGCATTCTTTGGCATTGCCTTTTTTGGGGATTGAAATGAAAATGGACCTTTTCCAGTCCTGTGGCCACTGCTGAGTTTTCCAAATTTGGTGGCATACTGAGTCCAGCACTTTCACAGCATCATCTTTTAGGATTTGAAATAGCTAAATGGGAATTCCATCACTTCCACTAGCTTTGTTCATAGTGATGCTTCCTAATGCCCACATGACTCCACATTCCAGGATGTCTGGCTCTAGGTGAATGATCACACCATCATGATTATCTTGGTCATGAAGATCTCTTTTGCACAGTTCTTTTGTGTATTCTTGCCACCTCTTTTTAATTTCTTCTGCTTCTCTTAGGTCCATATCATTTCTGTCCTTTATTGTATGAAAAGTTCCATTGGTATCTCTAATTTTCTTAAAGAGATCTCTATGGGAAAGATCTCTTTCCCATTCTATTGTTTTCCTCTATTTCTTTGCATTGATCACTGAGGAAGGCTTTCTTATCTCTCCTTGCTATTCTTTGAAACTCTGCATTCAGATGGGTATATCTTTCCTTTTCTCCTTTGCCTTTCACTTCTCTTCTTTTCTCAGCTATTTGTAAGGCCTCCTCAGACAACCATTTTTCCTCCTTCTTATGGGGACTCTTGTGATTTGTCCCACTGTGATGATCCGGAAGAGTTTACCCAACTAAAGATCCTTAATTAAATTTGCAAAGTCACTTTTACCACATAACAGAATATATTCAGAGAGTCCAAGGAATAGGTCATGGACATCTTTAGTTATTATTAGTCACTCAGTTGTGTCTGACTCTGAGACCCCATGGATTGTAGCCTACCAGGCTTCTCTGTCTAGGGTATCTTGGGGTAACCATTACTGTGTCTACCATAGGAGTATATGTCTTTTTTTTTTTTTTTGCTTCTAATTGCAGCTTCTAGACAATTTTATGCCTCCATCATCTTGAAAACCAAGTCTGAATTTCATTATCATCAGAATATTCCACCCACTACTTCCCCTGTTTATATATGGGCACTTGATATGCTCTAGTCAATTCCTTAAAAGTTTTATACCCTGTCTTACTGTCAAAATTACTGTCATAATTCTAGGTGATTAGTATTTCAGACGAGATGATCATACAAACATTTTGGCAGCTAAGATCTTTCACCTCTTGTCTTTGAACAATCCTGTTTTCTTTCTCACTCTAGTTATTCTCATCATGTCTCAGCCTGAGACATCTGTCATCACCAAAACCAGAGTTTTTTTCAAAGTCTCCAATTTGAAATATCTCACCCTGAAACTTTTTCCACTTACGTATCTACCCCACTTGCTCTAGTTACCAGAAACTGAAAATCTATCAACCTTCACTGAGAGCTTTGATCCATCAATCCTACTACTTTTCATCACCTACCAGCCTTATGCTATCACTTCTTTAAGTAGCTGAAATATTGATGGACTGATGGCCTATAATCATACCCTGAAAGGAAAACATAAAGGAAAGGAAGGAAGGCGAGGTAGAGAAAGAGGAAGAGAGAAAGGAAGGAAGGAAAGCAATCCTCCACCTCTTATAGCTTTTCATATAGTAACTGACTTAGATATGAGCCTATATTTCAAATTAAATCTCTGCTGAAGGCACTTTTAAATATTTGATGCAACTGTCTTTCTCATTTAACAAGCAAATGGGAACCTGGTTTCTCAATGTGAAGATGATTTTTCATTGTAACTTTTCAGACAAGAGAGGTTGAAATAAGCATATTATTAGAAAAGATACAATTATAAACATTCAACTACATGTATTACTTCTTAAAAATATAAACTTTTAGATTAAAATCTCAACATTTTTTTGTCACAAATGTATTTTAGAGGGTACATTTAAAAATTCATAAATTCACTAAGCTACATTTGATAAATCAAGAGGTTATATTTCTCTTACCTAGAAATATATTTTATTTAATAAAAGTATATTTGTGATTTGTTAAATATTTAAGAGATATTTTAAATTCTAGTGTTAATGAAAGTATATAAGTATAATTAAACATAGTTTATAACAGAAAGCATTTATACACTCAAGTATACATATATATATATATATATATATATATATATATTTCCAACACATTCTCAACAAACACTACACTTTCCTACTTATTTCATTCATAGTTTCCAAAAACCTAAAGCAGTCCCCCATGTAAAAAAAAAAAAAACTCATACTTTCTCATAGTTGCAGATTTTCACATTTTCAATCTATAAGAACATATTTTGAATAACCCAATTACAAGTACCAAAATGTTATTTTAAGGTAGTTTTCTCATAACTCTGTTAATCACAAAGTAAGCAGATTTTTCTCTATAAATTGAGTATCATAATTAAAGCAAGATATTACACTACGATTGTCATCCAATATTAACCCTATTCTATAGATTCTCAGCAAACATGAATTTGGCATAAGTCTCTATTTCTTGACCTGGCTCTCCATGTGATGCAGTTTTACATTCTGTAATTATTCAGCTTCACACTTCTTATTTTGCCATCTTGGCTGTCTATTCTATTTTGAAAGACATGCGTTTCCAACTATTTATTTTGTCCGAATCATATTAGTGAAGTATGGTCCTCCAGTGACCATACTTCATGGAGCCAAACAAGATCCAAATACAATAGATGGTTGAGTTTTCTTCAAATACATTCCTTTTTATTTCCTTTTTCTTTCTTTTCTTCTCCTTGTTTTTCTCTTTCTCTTTCTTTTTCACTTAAATATACCGTTCCTGTATGGTGTGCAGTGGAAGGGGAACATGGAAGAAAGGGTCTCTTACAGGAAGCAAGATGGGAACTCATCACTCCTTCATTTACTGAAATAAGGCAACATCATCCCTGGTTTTGGGGCAGAGGTTGCAGGAAATTACAGTGTTAGGGATGTAACACAAAGGGCAAGTTAAAGGCACAAGTATCTCAGTCACATGCATAATTAAACTATGGTAAGACAATTCTAAATATTGGCATATATAATTAGTTTCATAATGCAAAAAAGAAAGAGACTAATTTCCAATTGCATCGTAGAAGGTAGATGAATGTTGGCTGATTTTAGGAGAAACGTCCTATGATAATCTTGCCTATACTTGGTGCACAAGTAGAGAGTACCCTGTGTCCAGAGAACTAACGTAAGTGGGAAAAATTGGTTCCAACCAGTGGGCTAGATTTAAGGCTTGTGTTCAAAACAGAAATTAAAAAGATCAAATTTTATATTTTGTTAGCAGTGGTCATTTTCAGTAATTATTAGAAATCCATATGCAATGTATCATTTATATATTACATGAGAAAAACATTCATAGGCCATTTTGTTCAGATCCATTTTAACATTACATATGGCTAAACACAATTTTGAAATAACTATTAAGAATTTAAAGACAATCATTATCAAATAATGAGATGAGTATGTGTCAGTCACTTCCTTAGTAATTTTCTGAGTATACTGGTCAGAGATCATTTCTAATTTTATTATCTCTAACACTTCAGAGCAAGGAAAAGAAATCTGAATATTTTTACAACTTCAAGTAGGAAAATCTAGAGGATGGCAAGTTAATAGAACCTTTGTCTCACTGAAGTTTCCTTTAAGGTTCAGCAGATGTCTCTTCTCTGTTCTTCCTCACTAACGACACAGCCTCAGTATGAACTTCTCTCTTAATTAGCCTTGAGTAAGAATTTCTCAACAGAGCACTGGAGTCACTTTGTTCAAAATAGTATTAAGATTTTCTTCTAATCAGTTCAGTTCAGTCACTGAGTCGTGTCCAACTCTTTGAGACCCCATGAATCGCAGCATGCCAGGCCTCCCTCTCCATCACCAACTCCCGGAGTTCACCCAAACTCATGTCTATTGAGTCGGTGACGCCATCCAGTCATCTCATCCTCTGTCATCCCCTTCTCCTCCTGCCCCTAATCCCTTCTCACATCAGGGTCTTTTCCAGTGAGTCAACTCTTCTCATGAGGTGGCCAAAGTACTGGAGTTTCAGCTTTAGCATCATTCCTTCCAAAGAAATCCCAGGGCTGTTCTCCTTTACAATGGACTGGTTGGATCTCTTGCAGTCCAAGGGACTCTCAAGAGTCTTCTCCAACACCACAGTTCAACAGCATCAATTCTTCGGCGCTCAGCTTTCTTCACAGTCCAACTCTCACATCCATACATGACCACTGAAAAAACCATAGCCTTGACTAGACGGACCTTTGTTGGCAAAGTAATGTCTCTGCTTTTGAATATGCTATCCAGGTTGGTCATAACTTTCCCTCCATGGAGTAAGTGTCTTTTAATTTCATGGCTGCAATCACCATCCGCATTGATTGTGGAGCCCAAAAAAATAAAGTCTGACACTGTTTCCACTGTTTCCCCATCTATTTCCCATGAAGTGATGGGACCGGATGCCATGATCTTTGCTTTCTGAATGTTGAGCTTTAAGCCAACTTTTTCACTCTCCTCTTTCACTTTCATCAAGAGGCTTTTTAGTTCCTCTTCATTTTCTGCCATAAGGGTGGTGTCATCTGCATATCTGAGGTTATTGAGATTTCTCCTGGCAATCTTGATTCCAGCTTGTGCTTCTTCCAGCGCAGCGTTTCTCATGATGTACTCTGCATAGAAGTTAAATAAGCAGGGTGACAATATACAGCCTTGACGTACTCCTTTTCCTATTTGGAACCAGTCTGTTGTTCCATGCCCAGTTCTAATTGTTGCTTCCTGACCTGCATATAGGTTTCTCAAGAGACAGGTCAGGAGGTGTGGTATTCCCATCTCTTTCAGAATTTTCTTCTAATACTGTTTTATTAATTTTTAAAAATTTTCACTTTTTATTTTATACCATTAAGTTTACTGTCCATTTACATTTACAACAAAATACTGGCTACATTACCTATGCTATACAATATATCCTTGAGTTTATCTTATATCCAGCAATTTATACTTTCCACTCTCCCACACCTAAATTGCTACTCTATTTTTAAACCCTGCCTGTGATATAGTGGAATCTTATTATTGTTCTTGAGTAAAAATATCAAATTTGTAAAAGTGTTTCACTTCAAAAGCATACATACACTAAAGTGCTTACAATGCACCCAACAACTTTGAATAGTATGTCCTAAGCAGCATAAACTAGAAAGCAATGAAAGAAAATAAATTATACGTCTTTATCTTTGAAAATTGTTGTTTATTATGTTAATTCAAAGTACATGTTTTTATTGTACATTTTTTCATGTATATTTTTAAGATGATGTTAAAATTTTTACATGTGTAAACTGAACATTTTCTTTACTTAGAACTTAAATGTATACATATACTGTCTGTTATTTTGAGAAGATGATCTTTTGGGAGAATACATAAGTGAACAAAGCTCTTATAAGAAATAACATTAATTTTTAAACATACCAAAGTGCATAAAAACACATACTTTTTGAGATTCCTCAAACAATGATCCATAATTTATGAAGCATATATACTGACATATAATAAAACAGATATGGTTTCTTAATTTTCCTTAATTCCAAAAGCAAATATAAGAAAACATCAATTTTTTTTAAAGATTAGTTCTCCATTTTTTGTAAAATAAATATTGTTTCACTTCTTTCCACTTGAGTAGAAAAAATGATTTGCATTTCTTTTTCAAGATAATTTAAGTTAGGTCACAGAACTTAGCTAAAGTAATCAAATTTATATATTTAAAATGAAAACAGGATTATCTACTACCACCACCAAAACAAAATATTCAATTATGTTTTACTTTTGATTTTACTTATGTCTTTGAATTATAAGTCCCAACTTATACATATCTACTGAGAAGGTTTACTTGTGTAGACAAAAAAATAAGATGACACAGATGGTAAATTTTAAAGTATAATAAATGGATACATGAATATAAACATATTCAGAGTTCTAGCTTTGATGTTGTAACACTTTTTGGTAAAAATTCTTCAAGAGTATCCCCTTTATGTTCATTTTTAGCAAACTGATTATTTACCCAATCATGGATACAGCTTAAAGAGAGTTTGCACTGGTATCGTATATCAAACATATGGTAAATGATCTACAAGTATGCTCAAGTTTTGAGCAAAGATAGCTGCTGAAAGAAGCACAGTATGCTACTCAAGGAAGTGTTTCTAGGTGACCCACAGTCACATGAAAGCTGCTCAACACTGTTAACTATTACAGAAATGCAAATTGAAACCACAATGTGGTATCACCTCATACCAGTCAGAATGGCCATCATCAAAAAGTCTACATAAAACTAATTGCTGGATGGGGTGTGAAGAAAAGGGAATCCTCCTACACAGTTACTGGAACTGTAAATAGGTTTAGCCACAATGGAAAACAGTATGGAGGTTTCTTAAAAAAATAAAAATAGAGTACCATATGATCCAGCAATTCTATTCCTGGGCATGTATCTGGAAAAGATAAAAATGCTAATTGAAAAAGATACATGCACTCTAATGTTTACAGTGACACTATTTACAATAGCCAAGACATGGAAACAGCCCAAGTGCTCACAAATGGATGACTGGTTTAACAAGATATGATTTCTTCATATATATATATATACGGTAAAGAATCTGCCTGAAATGCAGGGCATCCAGGTTTGATCCCTGGGTGGGGAAAATCCCCGGGAGGAGGAAATGGCAACCCACTTCTTTTCCTCCTTTTCTTGCCTGGAAAATCCCATGGACAGCTCTCTTGCCTGGAAAATCCCATGGACAGAGGAACCTGACGGGCTACAGTCCTGGGGTTGCAAAGGGTCAGACACGTCTGAGTGACTAACAATTTCACTTTCATAAAAAAGAATTAAATATTGCCATTTGCAGTAACATAGTCTATGGGGTCGCACAGAGTCAGACACAACTGAAGTGACTTAGCAGCAGCAGCAGCAGCAGCAGATGGATTGAGAATATCACACTTAGTGTTGGTGACTTAGTGTAGCCAGTCAAAGACAAGTATTATATGATATCACTTATATGTGGAATCACATTCACAGACATAGAAAACAACTATGAAAAAAGTCTGAAAAAGTATTAGTCACTCAGCTGTATCTGACTCTTTGCGACCCCATGGACTGTAGCCCACCAAGCTCCTCTGTCCATGGAGTTCTCCAGGCAAGAATACTGGAGTGGGTAACCTTTCCCTTCTTCAGGGGATCTTCCCCACCCCGGGACTAAGCCTGGTCTCCTGCATTGCAGGCAGACTCTGGACCATCTGAGTCACCAGGGAAATCAACTATATTCAATTTGAAAAAATGCATTTCCTGTGCAAGTGTGTACTTGCCTTATTTTATATTAACTGCCCCTATATACATAATTTTACAATATAAAATTTGGGAAATCTTTTCATATGGTAACTTTTCACATAGTAACATTTAAATGATTTGTTATGGGAACAAACTATTCTTAAGAGAAAAAGAAAACTACAATGAAATGGGCTCTAGAAACAGTAATGTGAAACTCACTGTAAAAAAGTGAACAATAGACACATACAACTTTTATCTTTTCTTTCCATGTAATATTGATAAAAATTCATTAGCAACAATATCCAATAAGCCCTAAAGAAAGAAAACTCTTAAAGTTTAATTTTCTTTGCATTTTCTCTCTGTGGTAATGGAAATAAAATTCACACAGCAGAAGGATAATGTACCCCATAATGTGACATGATGTATTGAGAATACGGTATTACATTTCTAATGATATGCTTTCTGAAGCTGCCTTTATTACGTGACGGAGAACCTTGCCCTAAGAGAATGCATCTGTTGAAGCAGATAGGTCATTCTAACAGCCTTAAAATTTTAGATTCTAGCACTTGCATGTCTCTTTTATCAATGTGAACAAATAAACAATGAAATCAAAGAGCAAGTAAAGAAAAATCAAAATTTCAAATAGAACCATTAACTTTCAGCTTCTCTCTTTGTGTGTGTGTCTTTATAATCTCTCAGGTTCTCTGGCAATTAAAAAAAAAGCATCCAATAGCAAGGTGCAGTAACTAATGTGTATATTTTATATACAAATAAAATATATATTGAGATATAAATTGGAATAATATAAATTTAGTTTTTAATAGAAGACAAAGGCATCTTTGTGCTGATTATTGGGCTATTTTCTCACAGTGCCATATGTTATCTTTCAAAATTCTGGTGGCACCAGAGCAAGACATTTGTTTTTGTTTGCTGGCTTTATTACTGTTACATTCAACCAACAGCAAACACTGGCGAGACTGACAATCTGAAGGAATCTGAGTGGTCATATTACAACTAATTTGCCACTAGTCTCAGCATCACCCTAGCAACAGTCCTCACTCCCCTTGGCTACGGAGTGAAAATGCCAGCAGTTGTTTTCAGTGTGCTGTTAGCACTAGTCAGAGGGGCCTCATCCTAAAAGGTGTGGGTCCAAGCTCCACATAGGCACTTCTGAGCTTCTCAGACAACAGCATTCTTGGTCGGTGCCTTCTGCCCAATGAGTTGAGCCTTGTGTCTATGGGAACACTTTCCCAAGATTCCAGGTTCTAAAGACTCTAACCACTTCCTTTTGTCCTGCCAGCTTGAGATGTGAAAGCCATTTTTGGTAGTTATTTCATTATTATTTTTTCCATAAGTGTTTCAGTTTTTTCTTTGTGTGTGTGTGCATGTGTGTTAGTCGCTCAGTCGTGTCCAACCCTTTGCAACCCCATGGACTGTAGCTTGCCAGGCTTCTGTCCATGGAATGCTCCGGGCAACAATAACGGAGTAGGTTCCCATTCTCTTCTCTAGGGGATCTTCCTAACCCAGGGATCGAACCCAGGTCTTCCATATTTTGGGAAGATTCTTTACCATCTGAGCCACCAGGGAGGCCCACCATACTATTTCTCATCTGGTAAATATATCCAGCTCTTGATAACACTTATAGGGATCTGAAAGGAAGTTCCTTCTAACCTTATTATAAGATAATGGCTGAACAGACTGAGAAATACTGACATTGTTGAACACCTGAGAGCCTGAAGCTGTAAAGAGCAAACAACTAGGTTGAAATCTGAAGAATAACAGGCACCTAAAAGAATCCGCCTGCCAATGCAGGAGATGTGGGTTCAATGCCAAAGGCTGGGAAGATCCCCTGGAGAAGGACATGGCAAGCCACTCCAGTATCCTTGCCTGGAAAGCCCCATGGACAGAGGAGCCTGGTGGGACAGAGGAGTCCACGGGGCAACAAAACAGTTGGACATGACCGAACAGCTAAACAACAACAATCAGAAACAGAATCAAGCCATTGGCTGACTAAGACAGAGGCCACGGAACAAGAAAATCCAGACAAAGACGATTTTAAAATTGCTGTACATTGAGTATGTGTGGATGTGCCAGTAGGGAGTCCCTGAGGGCAGTATTCAAGGGAGACTCACTCTCTCTTACAGAAAACTTTCAAGTGTTTACTGGGATGACCATGATATCCTGGGAAAATTCTGCCCAGGATAATTAGTGCTGCCTAAAAACAAGCGATTGCTACTGCCCCAAATAATTCCCCTCAGGCTCATTCTTCTTATTGTCAAAGAAAAATGTCACTGACACATTAAGGACCAAAAGGAGGACTTATCTAAGATTCTTTTAATAAAGGTCAAGAATATTGTAACAGGAGAAACTGAACTCTACCCCAAAGGGAGCTGTAGGGGGAGGTGAAAGGAATTAAAACACCAGGGCAAGAAAAAGTTCTGGAGGATACCAGGGTGATGTTGATATATGGAATTAGGACATCTGTGTTTGTCAATTGGTGCTTATTAAAGCTAGGCTCCCACCTTCACACAGAAACTGAGAAATAGGGGTGCTATCCTTGCTAATGGGCTTCTCAGGTGGCTCAGTGGTAAGGAACTCACCTGCCAATGCAGAAGACACAGGTTCAATCTCTCAGTCTAGACGATCTCCTGGAGGAGGGCATGGCAATTCACTCCGGTATTCTTGTCTGGAGACTCCCATGGACAGAGGAGCCTGGCAGCTACAGTCCACGGGGTCTCAGAGAGTTGGACACAACTGAAGCAACTTAGCAAGCATGCATCCTTGTTAATGATTACATTTCAGAGAGATGGCTTTCAGGTTGTTGAAAACGATGTTCCTGTTTATAAAACTGGCAAGAGGATGAGAGAGGATTTACTTCTCAAAGAGGCAGAGAAAAAATTAACAATTTTAAGTTTTCTAAAGTAAATGCTACAGAAAAGGTAGGTCCAGGGTCTAACATCAGGAAGAAGCCTATCTAAAATTGATTTTTGTTGTTGTTGTTGTTTGAGGGTCCTTTAAAAAAAATTATTCATGTATCTATTTGGCTGCACTGGGTCTTAGTTGTGGCATGCAGGATCTTCGATCTTTATTGTGGCACATGAATTTTTTAGTTAAGGCATGTGATCTCTTAGCTGTGGTATGTGGTATATAGTTCCCTGACCAGTGATGGGATCTGGGTGCCCTGAATTGGAAGTGTAGAGTCTTAGCCACTAGACCACTAGGGAATAAAGTTTAATCATGCTGAGGGGAAATGTATATTCTCTTGATCACTTTCTACTGCCCACTGGCACTATGGAAAAGCCTTAATCTGCAGGGGAATGGACCAAAAAAATTATATTCAGGAGTACTGCAGGAAACTCACTACATCTGTGGTAGAATAACAGGGAATATAAAAGCTCTGGGAGAAGAGTAGCACATAATTACATCTGATAGAGGAGCAGCAGTGATTTTAAAGGCCACATTATCAAGACACGGGTTCAGAGAGCTTACCTAAGGCTGAGATTTAATCAGTAGATCAGAGATGGTCCCCACTCCTATACTCCCACCAGAATGCAAATAAGTGTCAAGGAAAATTGAGGTTTTAATACAGCTGAGAGTGTCATCCCAGTAAACAGCACACAAACAAAATTCAAAGTCAAGTAGGGAGACTCAAAAGGCAAGCAAAGAATAAACAGCAAAAAAGTGAACTCCTATCTCCATCAACACAAGTCCCCCAAAATAGCCTTGCAGAAAAAAATACTGCTTCAAGTCTAAAAAAGTATTGTGTCCATTGTTTAATTAAAACATATTTTGCTTCAAAAAACACAAGGTATATCAAAGGCAAGGAAAAAGACAATATGAAGTGATAAAGCATTCATCAGCAACAGAGTCAGACATAATACAAATGTTTGAACTATCAGGGAAGGAATTTAAAATAACCAAGATTGATTTCTTAAAGGCTCTGACATAACAAGATAGACAACATCTAAGATTAGAAAAGTATTTTCACCAGAGAAATGGAAACTATAAGAATAAATCATATGGGAATATTAGAAAAACACAATCAAAACAAAATATTTGTAGGAACAGCATCTCTGACAGGCTCATCAGTGGACTTGACACCACTGATGAATCTGTGAAGCTGAATGCAGGTCAACAGAAATTATATAACCTGAAATATTAAAAGAAAAATAAAGGGCAAAAAACCCCAATACATTAAAAATACACACTATCAAATAGTCTAACATGTGCATACTTGGAACATCAGAAGGGAAAGAGAGAGTCAGAGGAAATATCTGAAGAAAAAAATGGTAAAGAATTTTGAAAAAAACATTTGACATATTTTACATTATATGACCAAATATCTTAGAGAACACCAAAGAGGGAAAATACCAACAGAAATATAAATAAAAATAAGCATGCCATATTCAATCAACTGATAACCAACGTCAGGGAAAGTATTAAAGGCAATATGAAAAAAACAAACAAAAAACACAAACTGAAGATAAGCATAAGAATTGAAGCTGACTTCTTGTTTAAGAATCATGAAAGTACGAAGTAACAACTTTAAAGTCTTCCAAAATGTCTACCAACATGATATATTTCAATCGATCTACACTAAAAAGTAATATTTTAAATGAGTATGTTCTAAATATACTAAAGGAGATTTTCATATATAAAAATACAAGTCTCAGGTATACTTTGCCTATATGAAATATACCTTAAATATAAAGACACAGAGCCATTAATGGTAAATGGATAAAGATGTACTTGGATTGATCAAAGCAATCTGGGGTGCCCTATATTACTTTCATACAGTGAAGACTCAGAACAAGTAATATTATCAGTGATAAGGTATACTGCATACTGATAAATAGGTCAGTCCTCCTAAATAAGTAAATACCTAACAGAACTTCAAAATATATGAGGCAAAAAATAATAGACATAAAAGAGAAATAGAAAAATATATAATCATAGTTTGAAACATTAACACTCCTTTCTGAGATATTGATAAGAGAAGTGACAAAATACCAATATGACTATTGATAAATTATTTAAGAATATCAACCAATATAACAAAATTTACATGAAAAAAAATACTGTACCCCAAAGCAGCTGAAAATACATTTTTAAGTATTATATATGTTCTAATTCACCAAAATATATTCTGGGCAGTGAAAGCTAAACAAATAAGAAATAATATAAATTAAGTGAAATAAGTTATAAGATATAATGCAATGAAGCTGTGAATCAATATAAAATACCTGGACAACTCCCCCAGATTTGGATAGTTATGAATAAAATACAGCAAAATATAGGCTGAACCCTGATGCTAGGAAAGACAGGGGAGGAGAAGCAGGCAACAGAGGATACATGGTTCAATGGCACCATGACTCAATGCATGTGAGTTTGAGCAAACTCTGGGACATAATGAAGGACAAAGAAGCCTGGCATGCTGCAGTCTACGGGATTGCAAAGAGTTGGACATGACTTAGCGACTGAACAACAACAAATATTACAACAAAGTGCATTTCATCCCAGGAATGCAAGGCTACTTCAACATTTGAAAATAAATCAATGTATTTCACCATTTTAATAGACTATGATTATAGCCATCTCAAGTGATATACAAAAAGCATTGTAAAGCCAGTTCTTGCTAAAAAAAAAAAAAAAAAAAAAAAAAAAACCTCTCAGAAAATAGCATATTAGAAACAAAATGAAACACCCTTAATCTAATAAAGGGAAAACAGACAAAATAAAACAAACAAAACCCCAAAATCCTAAATATACATCACACATATTAAACAAAATTAAACTCAAAATATATCATATATATACACACACACATATATGTACAAATCTATGTAACTATTAAAAGAAAATACAGAAAAAATGAGTTTTAATAACTAGTGTTTCAATGAGAAATGACTGAATCTAGAACTGGGACAGAGAAAATAAGGTAGGCTTGAAGCTATTAAAAAAATAAAGACAAGATGAAATAAGTAAATAAATAAAACAATGAATACATAAATGAGAGCATGCTAAAAAGAGCACAAAAATCAACCTGAAAGATTGCCCAGTTACTAAAACTGAAACTATTTGAGCAAAAGTAAATATTCATGAGTTCATACTAATAGGAATAAATTACTGAATAAATGAACAGAGAGAAAGTATAACCTTCACAATTGAAGAATTCCAAGTAATAAATAAATAAAGAATAAAGGTAATAGAAAGTTATCCTCAGTAATCCACTGTGTCTAAAATACACAGATTAATATTGAATTAGAATGTAAAACTTTTTAAAAGAGCAAGGGTTTCATATAGCTTCAAATATCTCCTCCAATATATTTATTTATTACTATGGTTGTTTTAACAGGTTTACAAATTCTGTGATACTCTTCTTCCAGTCGGAGAAGGCAATAGCACCCCACTCCAGTACTCTTGCCTGGAAAACCCCACGGACGAAGGAGCCTGGTAGGCTGCAGTCCATGGGGTCGCTAGGAGTCGACTGAGTGACTTCACTTTCCCTTTTCACTTTTACGCATTGGAGAAGGAAATGGCAACCCACTCCAGTGTTCTGCCTGGAGAATCCCAGGGACGGGGGAGCCCGGTGGGCTGCCGTCTCTGGGTTCACACAGAGTCAGACACGACTGAAGCAATTAGCCGCAGCAGCAGCAGCAGCAGAGTCTGGAAAGGAAAGCAGTTTTACAGTAGAGAAACCTAGAAGTCACCACCATCACCAAGAGGTAGGAGGTTAACATCATCAGACTGTATTACTCTCATGTATCATTGATACAAAGGCACTTTCTAAAAATCATGACCCTGATCTACTTACCTGAATCCAGGCAAACCCAGAATGACGGGCATCCTTCATAATAACTGACCAATACTTTTCAAAGGTGTCAGTGTAAGAAAAAGAAGGGAAGGTTGAGAAAACATTAAAAGTTTGAGGAGATTAAAGATCATGACTAAGTGAAACGTGGTCTTCTGTATAGAAGGATCATGGAAGAAATTTAAAAAGGGCATCAGTAGGGGACAAAAATTAATTTCAAGTATAGTCTGTAGCTTATAGTATTATATAACCATTGGTTAATTTCTCAGTTTGATCCATGTACCAGGATTATACAGATGTAGTCATTAGGTGAAGCTGAGTGAAAGGTTCTATAGGAACTCTTTTTACTCTCATTATATCTTTCATCATTTTACTATCATTATTTTTTATCTTTTTACTATCATTACTAGTTTGTATATCTAGAATTATTTCAAAATGAAGAAATGGAATGACCCCTGTTTTTCTGACTCAATGTGTCAATGCAACTCCATATTTAGCAACAGGAACGATCCCAAGAATCAGACTCTCATAGATAAGAATGATGAGTGTCTAAACCACAGTATGTATGTAACATTCAGTGACTTTAAGTTGGACCATTGCTTAAGTGTCTAAGTAAATGAGAAAGAGCTTGTAAAATTCACATCTGATTCATATAATACACACACATCACCAGAAAAAAAAAAAAAAGGAGGTCCATGGAAAAATCAGTAAAGAATGTTTATGGCAGCCTTTCTATCATTGCCACAATTGGGAAAGATGTCCAATAAATGCTGAATGGTTAAACAAATCATGGTACATATGGCAATGAAATACTATTCAAAAATATGAATGAACTGCTTACACATACATGCATGAATCTCCAAAGTTTCCTGAGCAAGGAAAGAAGCCAAAGTCAAAGGACTACACCCTATATAATTCCAAATATATGATGAATTTTCTCAATGATGAGTAAAAATTACATTAGTAGCTTTTTGTTTGCCTTACTATATGTGACATCGAATATCTTTTCATGGTATTATTTCATTTTCTGTGAACAATCAATATGTATCTTTTCTGTATACATATCTTTTGCCCATTTTGAAATTTAGGTTTTGGGGTTGTTTTCTCCTTAATTTTATCATAATATGCAAATTCAGAAGTAAATTCATGCATAGCATCAAATTTTAATAATATAAAGCAGAATCTTCTATGCTAAAATGTTATATAATACTTTCATTAACATTTTAACATGATACATGGCACATTGCATATCAGACATCATTGACAAATTATTTCCCAATTAAACAATGAGAAATAGCTAAAAAATTTACCTATAACATACTACAATAAATACTCAGAGGGTGTAAGCAGAAGGTATTTGGTGACAGTGATGTGAAAGAAAATCTTTGTCAATCCTATGGTGGTCAGCAAACTTTTCTCCAAGGAACTGGGCTTCCCAATCTCACTCTATTTATTTAAGTAGTACATCTCTAAAAAAATATTCCTTTCCCAAGAAACATATAATTCAATTTTGGCAAGAGCCTCGCAGATTGTGAGTCAGATGGGACAGTGACTAAGAATATTTTTATTCTTTTCATTGAAAAGTACCAGTGCATTCATTCCTGTAAACCAGATTCAATCCATATAGTTACTCTGCAACTGGTGTATTACTTATCACAAGTGCACTGTAAAACTCCATCCTTTGCCAAAAGGAACATTTTAATGTCAGTGAGATACTGAAGTAATTAAAATATAAACTCCATGCTGTTCCATCTATCTCCATTCAAACGGCAAGTTTATTTTACTGAAGCCCAACTGCTGAGTGTCAAAATTGCCTATATCCTGATCAGTCATTTAAAATGATAGGTTCTGCTTTGTTACTAGCTCCAAATAAATTTGACCAACATATATGTAGCCTGGTAAATTATAATTGCTTGCAGTTACATGTTTCATTTCTATTAACAATCTTTTATTATCAGTATGCAATTCAAAATAGCACATCAAACTTTGCGTAACACTTCTCATCACAAATTTAGTATTTCTAATATTTCATTCCCTTAACTTATGGTTTAGTACCAGTTATTAGAAAATCTTTCAAAGGGACAGGATAGTCACATGAATCATTATTTACTATTCAGGAATAATACTGCATTTCTCAAAACACCACAAGATAATGACTAGGGATCAAACATAGGTCTCCCGCATGACAGGCAGATTCTTTACCTTCTGAGCCACCAGGGAAGCTCAAGATAAAGAATACTTATTTATATTTTTTAAGATGTGATCAAATATTTGTATGTATTGACTTAAATAAAGGAGGTTAAACTGAGGCAAGTTCAAATGACCAGAAATGGAGTTTATTTGGAAATAGCAGAGGGATTGCAATTTAGGACACATAAAGCTTCCCTGGTGGCTCAGAGGGTAAATAATCTGCTTGCAGTGCAGGAGACTTGAGTTTGACCTCTGGGTTGGGAAGGTCCTCTGGAGAAGGGAATAGCTATCCACTCCAGTATTTTTGCCTGGAGAGAACCCTATGGACAGAAGAGTCCATGGAGTCGCAAAGAGTTGGACACAGCTGAGTGTGCCAAGCTAGAGATGAGTCCTTTGGGTCAGGTTCTATTTATGGGCAAGAGTGCAAATGGGCAAAGCCTAGCCTGAGTTGAAGCAGTAAGTTCATTGGCTTGAGGGCTGAGAGAGTTCTTGGCAGATGTTCACTGGTCAGGAGCTAAGTCTTGTTCTTCAATAAATCAGGCATATACAGGAAACCAGTCTCTCAGTTCTTAAGTTCTATTCTTCTGAAGGAGCATGAGTGAGAAATTCTATTTCAATATCCTCTAGTTTTAGATTGAAATCTTCTTATACATGTTAAAATGTAGAAGTAAATATTCAAAATGATGTGATAAACATGATACACTGAGCTATATCATATTTTTCAAATCATTTTATTTCATAATTTAATGTTTTCCATACTATATATATTATAAAAGATATAAAAATGAAAAGACAAATACTTAATATTGTTCAAACCAATAATTATTAACCTTTTTTAAGAAAAGCTTCTGAAAATTAATTATATTTTGTAGAACCTGGAAACATACAAACATTTTTCCCTCTAAGCACGCTAATATTTTATATTGTTATTGTAGTCTCAAAATTCATGTTGTTCTGATAAGGCTGGCACTGATTGACTCAAAATAAATATCAACTTGCTATTAATTGCCACTTAATAGTTAACTTTCATCACTCTATAGTATAATTCATGAAATCTAAGTGTGTAAAATTATGAATTATTTTTTAAATATCTGGAACATTTCCTGCCTTTTAAAGTATTTATCATTTGATGTTTGTAATAGTAATTCTACCAGTATATGAATATAGCATGACACAAAGCCAAGAATAAGTCATTTAGAATAATATAAACCAGAATAAGAACTGCTTGTATTTAAAGGATGATTTGTAAGTTCCAGAGTACTTTTATATTATTTTATTTGGTCCTCATAAAAAACCAGGTATGCTTGGGAAAGCAATCAATTCAAAGCTTATTTTACACATGGAAAATTTTGGGATCATCTGTAGATTCTTCAGTTACATGTACCAAATTGCAATATTTGTTATTCCCAAATAATTTAAGTATGCTTCAATTTGCCTCTTAAAGTTAGTTAAGTTGACACATATTACACTACTTTGCTCCTTTTTTTAGCTTATTCTCTCAATCTTGTATCTGTTTGGGCTCATATATAACTTTTGGGCACATGCATAAATTTTTATGAATAATATATTAATGCATATATATGGTGGAGAAGGCAATGGCAACCCACTCCAGTACTCTTGCCTGGAAAATCTCATGGACGGAGGAGCCTGGTAGGGTGCAGTCCATGGGGTCCCTAAGGGTTGGACATGACTGAGTGACTTCACTTTCACTTTTCACTTTCCTGCACTGGAGAAAGAAATGGCAACCCACTCCAGTGTTCTTGCCTGGAGAATCCTAGGGATGGGGAGCCTGGTGGGGTGGCGCCTATGGGGTTGCACAGAGTCAGTCACAACTGAAGTGACTTAGCAGCAGCAGCAGACACTCAGACTTCACATTCCAGGATGTCTGGCTCTAGGTGAGTGATCACACCGTCATGATTATCTTGGTCATGAAGATCTTTTTGGTACAGTTCTTCTGTGTAATCTTGTCACCTCTTCTTAATATCTTCCACTTCTGTTAGGTCCATATCATTTCTGTCCTTTATTGAGCCTATCTTTGCATGAAAAATTCCCTTGGTATCTCTAATTTTCTTGAAGAGATATCTAGTCATTCTCATTCTATTGTTTTCCTCTATTTCTTTGCACTGATAGCTGAGGAAGGCTTTCTTATCTCTCCTTGCTATTCTTTGGAACTCTGCATTCAAATGGGTATATCTTTCCTTTTCTCCTCTGCTTTTTGCTTCCCTTCTTTTCACAGCTATTTGTAAGGCCTCCTCAGACAGCCATTTTGCTTTTTTGCATTTCTTTTTCTTGAGGATGGTCTTGATTCCTGTCTCCTGTACAATGTCAGAAACCTCCATCCATAGTTCATAAGGCACTCTATCAGATCTAGTCCCTTAAATCTATAGTGGAAACAGTGGCTGACGTTATTTTTCTGGGCTCCAAAATCACTGCATATGCAGATTGCAGCCATGAAATTAAAAGACGCTTACTCCTTGGAAAAAAAAGTTATGATCAACCTAGACAGCATATTCAAAAGCAGAGACATTACTTTGTCAACAAAAGTCTGTAAGGCTATGGTTTTTCCAGTAGTCATGTATGGATTTGAGAGTTGGACTATAAAGAAAGCTTAGCACTGAATAATTGATGCTTTTGAACTGTGGTGTTGGAGAAGACTCTTGAGAGTCCCTTGGACTGCACGGAGATCCAACCAGTCCATTCTAAAGGAGATCAGTGCTGGGTGTTCACTGGAAGGACTGATGTTGAAGCTGAAACTCCAATACTTTGGTCACCTGATGTGAAGAGCTGACTCATTTGAAAAGACCCTGATGCTGGGGACGATTGAGGGCAGGAGGAGAAGGGGACGACAGAGGATGAGATGGTTGGATGGCATCACCGACTCGATGGACATGGGTTTGGGTGGACTCCAGGAGTTGGTGATGGTCAGGGAGGCCTGCCGAGCTATGGTTCATGGGGTCGCAAGGAGTCGGACACGACTGGGTGACTAAACTGAACTGAGACACTCAGACATACAGTATGTACTCATGGACACAGCAGGTGAAGGAAAGAGTGGGAAGAACTGAGAGAAGAGCATTAACATATATACACTATCATGTGTAAAAGATATCTAGTGGGAAGCTTCTATGTAAAACAGGGAGCTCAGCCCTGGGCTCTGTGATGACCTAGAGGGGTGAGATGGGGGTCGGGATGGGGAGTTTCAAGAAGGAGGGGATATATGTAGACTTATGGCTGATTCACGTTGTATGGCAGAAACCAGCACATTTTAATTGTAAAGCAATTATCATATAATTAAAAATAAAATTTAAAAAAGCTAACTATTACCTTTTACTTTATACCAGGAACTAACTGTTCTTAGAAGTTTAACAATCTCATCTGATCTTCACAAGAAACTAATGATATTGATATTATTTTATCTAATTTAAGAGTGAGGAAACATACTAAGAAACGTTATGTAAATGCTCAAAGTGTCATAGCTAGTCAGAAGACTGTGAGGGTTGGCTCTTTATTTAATGATTTACTCCCATCTGGAAGTTTCAGAAAAGTCAAAAAAAAAAAAAAACCCACTAAAAAATATTGTATAGAAAAAAGTAAAATTTTCCTTCTCTTAAGATAATTATGTGCCTGACTTGGGGCAAACGCTGTATGATTGTTTTGCAGATGTAAACACACCTTGATCTTGATTTGTGTCTCTGTCTCATTGTCATTAAACACCTCTCTCTCTCTCTCATTGTCTCATACAAAAATGGAATCATAACTGTACATATTAGCTCCAGTGTTAGACACACTATTTCAAAGTGTTACAAGAAACAGCAATGGAGCCAGACTGCTCTCAGCACCTTTGTCAAAAGAGTAAGCTACATTCACAGTGATGCACTATGCCCATCTTTAAACTGTGGGTAAAGATTGAAATCCTCAGGATGCTCTCTGTACTTAAGTTCACATGTCTAAATTGCCGTAACAGTGCCTAGCAGATTGAAAAATTATTTTTTCGATTTTTTTGTCTTCATAAGCTCTCATAGTCTTCCAAATTAGACAACATGTGAAAGTGAATCTGTTAATTGCTCAGTCATGTCCGATTCTTTGTGACTTCACGGACTGAAGGCTATAGCCTTCTAGGCTCCTCAGTCCATGGAATTCCCCAGGCAAGAATAGTGGAGTGGGTAGCCATTCCATTCTCCAGGGGCTAGAATATATAGATGTACCTTGTTTTTTTATGATTGCAGTGTATCCCAGAATAAGGAATTGCCATATTTAATATACCCTTCCTCCAATCAGCATCTGTCTGCAATGCAGGAAATCCGGGTTCAATCCCTGGGTTGGGAAGATCCCCTGGAGAAGGAAATTGCACCCTACTCCAATACTCTTGCCTGGAAAATCCCATGGGCAAAGGAGCCTGGTAGGCTACGGTCCATGGTCCATGGGGTCACAAAGAGTCGGACCCGACCGAGCCACTTCACTTTCACTTTCCTTCCTCCAATTAAATGAAGCTTCCCAACATGTTGCTTTTGCAAACCACAGTGTTATGAATATAGTTCTAAAATGTTTCAATGTACTGTTCTTAAATTCTGCAGACTAGATTTCATAGAAGAGGTCACGTCCAACTCTTGACCCCATGACCTGTAGCCTGACCGGCTTCTCTGTCCATGGGATTTCCCAGGCAAGAATACAGTAATGGGTTGCCTGTTTCCTTTAACAAAAATGATTCAGTTCTACCAATTTGCACAACTCTCAGCAATGATGAGTACAAGTTTTTCAAATTTGGGGGATATTATGAATGGCTTTTTTTGACTTTTTATAAGTATCCATGTTTATTATTAAAAATTCAAGCAGTATGGAGAAGAAGAAAACAAACTACCTCAAATTCCCTCACTCAGAAACAGTGATAATACACTGCAAATGGTGCTTTAGACATTGCTCACTTTATATGTAAAGACCAAGTAATAGAAGGATAAATTGTAGATAAAGATGCACATAAAAACTCTTTAAAACAGGCTATTATTACATGCTTTGTGTGTGTGTTCAGTCACTTCAGTCCTGTCTGACTCTTCGCGACTCTATAGACTGTAGCACACCAGGCTTCTTTGTCCATGGGATTCTTCAGGCAAGAATTCAGGAGTGGGTTGCCATGCTCTCCCTCCAAGGATCTTCCTGACCCAGGGATCAAACCTGTATCTCCTGCACTGTAGGAGGATTCTTTACTGCTGAGCCACCACAGAAGCCCATTACATACTATATTTAATTTAAAGCTATTAAATTTAACCTAAATTAAATAATAAAAAACTAAAACTGAGTAATATTATGAGCTTCTAAGAAATGGTTCTCTGTCACAAGTGATATTACTTCCTCCTGAACACACTAGTTTTTTTTTTTTTTTTTTTTTCAGGTTTCCTAGCATATGCAACCTTACTATGTCTGGAGAATTTCTTAAGAGCCTTAATGGGAACAGGATACTTTTTCTTATATAAAACTTAAACATTCTGTATTAGGAAACTTTAAATAAAGAGCTATAAAGACAAAGTGAAAGTGAAAGTTGCTCAATTGTGTCCGACTCTTTGCGACCCCATGGACTATATAGTCCATGGAATTCTCCAGGCCAGAATACTGGAGTGGGCAGCCTTTCCCTTCTCCAGGGGATCTTCCCAACCCAGGGATCGAACCCAGGTCTCCTGCATTGCAGGTGGATTCTTTACCACCTGAACCATAAGGGAAGCCCATAAAGACAAAAGAAGGAAACAAAGAGAATCTTATCTGATCATAATGTCAGCACCAGGGATACCTTGGGTAACCAATTTTCTAGATACCAACCTGAGGCACAGTCATACTTCACCTTGTCCAAAGACATATTGATATAGTATAAAATAAACCATTTTATGTATGTGTAATGATATTAACATAAAATATGAAAATGAATTTTTTGGAAATTATATATTATTCTCTATGTTCTTCTCAGTGATAAAAATGAATACTAGTATAAGAAACAATAAGCATGAGCAAAAGTCATTTTACTAAATGCAAGAAAACAAATACAAATAATAGGTAAACAAACAAATAAATAAAAATCTGAAATAGAAAAATTCAGTAAGTGCAAACTAAACTCTAGTGATAGCAGAAAGATCAGTGTTTGCTTTAAGCTGGGTACAGAGATAACGATGCAATCCAGTAACACATGGGGAAGTTTTGGGGGCTGATGGAAATGCTCTGCATTTTGCTTGTAGCAGTGGTGTGTTAGTGCATATATCTGGCAAATGGCACTGAATCAGACCTTAAATGATTGTAACATATTATACCTAAATTATGCATTCATAAAGCTGATCAAATGCATATAAAGATATGGGAGATCTGCTTCTGGTCTGCCAAAGAATGCTCTTGTAGGAAAAACAATAACATTGGTAAGTGTTTTTTAAAAGTACAAAGATCTGAAGGTGTTAGAAAGGGAAATGAAGCAGGCAAATTCTCCATTGACAAGGGATTCCCATTTCATCTGTCTTTCAGTGAGAGAGTAGGCAACAATCATTGCTGTTTACTCTGGTGAAAACTTTGGTAGAAAATCTGAAATATTTCTAGCTCAAAGAATCATGGGATGAAATCTGTGACGATCATAGTCACTAATAAATGGGAAAATAATCATAGATATTATTTACATAATATTCTAATTTATACATTAATTATATAATATTATTATTTATCAAATAATAGTAGAATGACAAATATTGAGAACATCAGATCTTTGTATAAACTCTGCCCAAATGTCTGAGTATCTGGCTAAATTTTGAAACATGTATTCACTTAGGTAGTAATAAGCAAAAACATCAAAATGACAAGTGTGAATATAGGGAAACAAGTTGGTAAAATTAATGAAAAGAAGCATTAAGATAGTACTTAAAAGCCCTGTGTAGGCTAACTGACAGCAAAAAAGCACCTTAAGGAACTGAAAGGTGATGCATACATGACACTTCTGATCAATATGTCCCTTTATTGCCTTCAGTTTCATTACGATAACCTCCAAGGCCTGGATTCTAGACAGTGCAGCCACCAGGAAGGGGGGTCACCTGGACACCATCTTCACCTGACATCCAAGATAACAAGAAAAGAACCACCACTGAATAAACCTTACAGTAAGAGGCAAACACACACAACAACCACAACAATTATTTCCTATAGGTGTATTTTTGACTGGGTCAGTCAAAGGTCCATGAAGCTAGCCCTGACTGAATCCAACACTTGTAACTTAGCGCATCTTGCAAAGCTTCTCTTACGTAATGCAAGCTGCACAAAGATCAATATTAAGTTGTTTTTTATCCACAACCTTTATTTTCATAATCAAAGTGTAGTGACAGGACTGGAGGGAGATGTGGGAACAATTTAAAATCAGGCTTATGGTACGTCCTTCGATTCAATAGTACTCTTTCTAGTCTCCTCCTTCAACAATCATCACAGTCTGTCCTAAATGTACTTTTCCAGAAATGGTGACTGCATCCATCTGAAGAGCTGTTGCGATTCATGGGGTCGCAAAGAGTCGGACATGACTGAGTGACTGACCTGAACTGAACTGAAGAGCTCTTATTTTTCTGTTCAGTCACAATACAACCAAACTAATATATATATGCCCAGGTTGAACTGAACAACTCAATTTTAAGACAGAAAGTGACAGAAGGCAGGATAGAATAGTAGAAGATATTGTCATGGTCATTTGAAAGTCAGAAGTCCTTTAAGTTATAACCTAGACTTATGAGTTAAAGCATTTAAATGAACTATACAATTGCATGAATAAATGCAATTGTATAGCTTTATGCTGAATGGAAAATTAAATGTTGTGCTTTTCTTTTTGCTATAAGTGACACGTAATGATGCACTAGTACATGAAAAAGGTAAAAATTCAAACAAGAATAAGGAAGCAATTTTTCCATCCTTCCTTATAAGGAGCTTTCAAATATTTGAAACTTTGAACATATTTGAAAAATATTTAAGAAGATGAAAAGAGAAACTATGTAGTAGATCATTTTCATCATAAACTAAGATAAAAATCTACTTTCATTTCCATTGTGAGACACACGAAGGAAAATGATACATAGAATTTAACTGTGTACCCGGACTCCTAAGAAGGTCTGGGGATGGAAAAGAACTACAAGGGAATTTGAACTCTCTTTTTCAGCATACATATGTACTGGTAAGAGTTATGGTTAAAGCAGTTCTGACTACTGTAGATGTACTAAGAAACAACAACAACAAAAGAGTACTTATCTATTGCTAGAAGCCGGGATATTCACCGTAAATAAAGGGAAATAACTTTCTGATAGTTACACTCTCATAAAGTCCTCTGCTACATATTTTTATTAAGATTTTTCTATGTGCCAAGAGAACAAGATGGGAAGAGGTAATTATATGTGACTTTCATCATTAGGTCATAAAAGATAAGTGGCTTCCATATATCTCTATCTCTTCAATCACACATTCTAACAGAAACCAGTTACCATGTCATGAATAGACTAATGAGGTGAGGAACTGAATTCTCCAATTAATAAATCTAAAGTATCTAGTCCCTTCAGTTTATACATGTGACTAATCGTTTATGTCTTACTTTTCCATTAATGTTTTCATAGATCTGCATTCAATGCCACTGTTTCCTTAATAATAATAATACAATATTTGCCCTTATTCTTTAAAATAAAGTAACATATCTTCCCCAGTATATTATTACACTCTGCATTTTCTAATGCTACTATGCTACCTTTATCAACATATGCACTGATAGTCTTTAAAGTAGAATTTAATTTAAAAATAGTACCTATTTAAGATAGATGATTTTTGAGTGTGTGTGCCTGTGTTTGTGTGTATAAAGGGTAGATAATATTCTCAACTGTAAATCACAGAAGCAATTTCTTGTCATAGATATTTCATCTTTATGTGAAACTGTTTACACGCCAAGGTATAGAAAAAAATTAAAAAAAAAAAAAAGAATACTTTAGTTAATGTCAAAACTGTTTAAATTATTCATTTACAACACGTCTAAATTTTACCACAACCAAAAATATCCTAGATTACCTTAGAGGAAGATAAGAGCTAGTTAAGCATTTAATGAAGATAAAAATAGGATTGACCTACAAAATTAGTGAGATGATGATGGAGATAAGAAGCTATAGTTGCTGCTTTAATTAGCTTTTCAAATACTCAGATGACACAGATCTATTAAGGCAGGTCTCACAAAGGCCCAGTATCATTTACCCTAGCTTTATGAGTTTCATGACTGAGCTAAACCCAAATTTTACTGTCTTTGCTATTTGTCACTTCATTTTTAATTTGCAAGCTCTAAGAGATAATATTTGCAATATTAAATTATGTTTTCCTTTTTAATGCAGAAATCTGAAATAAATTCAACAGTCCCCATCCCAAATTAAATATGCTCATTAACATCTGTGAATCTACCTGATCTTTGATAATTTTGCATATTTTTGTTCAAAATGAAAATGGCAGTTGTGTAAAATGTTAAGTGTAACACATATTTTCAGTTAAGGATACCATGTGTGTATGGCTGATTTCCTTTTTCCCTTCATTTCACATAATCAAGCATGTATCTGACAGGTTTAAGCTTTAGAATGGCTTTTCTTGTCCCCATTATTAGCACTATCCCTCTGGTTATTGTTCCTTATCTGAATAACTTTTATACTGTCTTCCTGCCTCGGTCCTGCATTTATATTCATATTTTCTACAAAAACTAGTTTCACATCTCCACTCCATTATGTACTATATGTCATCTAGAATGACTACTTTCTGCTTCAGTATCTTCACTTACAAAATAGCCAAAATGATAGTATCTGACTCTCGGCAGTACTTAGAGCTCAGAACATGAATAATCACTCAATAAATGTAAGTACAGCTTACATTTTTATTATTAGTACTGCTTGACTATTAGTACTGCTACATTTTGACTTTAATTAGAAACCCAGGCATGTCACTGTTTTTAAATCCTTCAGAACTTCCTCTTGGACTTCAGGGTAAAGTCAACATTATTTAATGTAATACAGAAAGTTTTCCATGTTCTGGTCAACCTTATTGTTTCATAGTCCTAGGCTGGATATTAAATCTTCATTCTTTAATCTAAATCTTTATTTCTGAAAACACTGTATTTGCTTAGGTTTTCCTCTACACACAGGCTTTCCTCGATACCTAGATCAAAAGATCATCATAAATTGTCTAAAGTAATTATGTTATACCTCTAAGATTCAACTCCAGTTGTATTCCTCTATAACTTTCCTGAAAGTCCTCTTTTTATCTGCTATTCATGTGTTCCCACAATAATCTGACCATGGGTAAGGTTTTGTACTTGTGTCAAATAATCTCCCCAGTTCCCTTCCAGATGCACGTTCCAGCCTGCTCTACCTACTGAGAGGCTGATCTTTGTACAACCAACTTCCATTTGGCTGCAGGTATGAGGCAGGAAAGAAAATGAGACTGTACCTTTAGTTCCCTTTACTCCTTTCTTGCAGAGATATCTTGAGATGGATTCATCCAAGAATATATTCTCTTTTTCTTCACATCCCAGTAACATTTTTACTTGCATTTTCAGGTCTGGGAGTACTGACAATGCAAGATATTTTAATCCTGGTCTACTATACCATCACTAATGATTCCTTTCACCTTAATTTCATTATTACAAATGATCCCATTCTTAATTTTTTTTCTAATTTCCCAGTTTGAGAGTGTCAAGTGTTTCTAGGTACTTGACAATACATAACACAGTGTGTATAGTCAAAATAGATTTGGTTTCTGCTCTAACAACTGGAGAAAGGCTCTATGTCTATGTTTCTATTATATTCAGGCCAGGGAAAAGAAAATCTGGCAAATCACATAGAAACTGTTAAAGCTTCTGCCCAGAAGTGACATATAGATCTCTGCTTAATAATTTAACGGCCACATCAAGGCCCTGGTGATATGCACATTCAAGGAAGGAAGTACAAGAAATGGAATTATATTTTATAATATAATGACTTTTCAAAATCTCTCAGATAAAACTGGTAAGCATTTTTAATGGAAAGGTCTTTCTTCCCTTCAACTTCATATCCACACTGTATTTAACCAGTAACAGAAAATTAAGTAAATGTTTATTGAATAATAAAATTGCTTTGCTCTCTACAAAAAACATATAGAAATTAATAAAATAAATAATCTGAATTAGTTATTTCTGAACAGATTTATTAAATTTAGATTTAATAGAATATAATAATCAGATTCAGAAAGTTTGTTCTGCTATTTTCATAATATAAATGAGCCAAAACACCTTCATAAAACCCTATGATTTGGAGTAAAAAAACATTCTCCAGAGATTTTGATGTTCAATGGGACAGGCACTGGGTTTGTGATTAGGACATCTGGGTTTTAAGGTTAGTTCAAAATAACCACTACGTGGCTTTGGACAAGTGTTCACATTCAAATGTTTTATTTATCTCACTTGAAAACTTGTTGTTGTTGAAAATTGTAGATTTTTTAAAATTTAAAAGCACTTTCAGATTTATTTTGAATTTTAATGTAGCATCATTATCTTAATGAAACCTGATAGGAGTGAGCAACTTGAAATGCTATCATTTTTATGATCAAAATAATGACACTATATGACTTTGAAGCTCATGCTTTAGATGAGGTATGGACATAATAAAGGAGTCCATATTGCAATACATCTTAGTCTGTACTGAATGGGACAGCAGCTCTTGCCTTCCAGCCATGCCTTTGGCATGGATGAGAAAAGATGTACACTCTGAAGACTGGTTTTAAAAATAAAGGATTGAAGAACTCTTTTCAAAATTGGTTTGAAGATGAACCTATTTTTTTTTTTTTATTGGGGGAGGGATATAGTAGGAGTTTGGGATAGACTCTTCTATGCTGTTTTAAAGTATAGCAACGTTGATGATTATATACCAAAAAAAATGCCTTTGCCTCTGAGATCAGACAAGATCGGCAAGTATGTTCAGATTGGTATGATCACAGAAAAAACAATGTGCTTATTCCTGCTTTCTCATTATGTAAGAACAATATTTGCTGTGATTTCTATCATGTAAGTTGATCCATTCAGGAAAGTAGCTGTTAGTGTTTTGTGTTTTACTGAACAACTGTGAATGTTTGCTGCTGCTGCTGCTGCTAAGTCGCTTCAGTCACGTCCGACTCTGTGCGACCCCATAGAAGGCAGCCCATCAGGCTCCACTGTCCCTGGGATTCTCCAGGCAAGAACACTGGAGTGGGTTGCCATTTCCTTCTCCAATGCATGGAAGTGAAAGTGAAAGTGAAGTCGCTCAGTCGTGTCCGACTCTTAGCGACCCCAAGGACTTCAGCCTTCCAGGCTCCTCCGTCCATGGGATTTTCCAGGCAAGAGTACTGGAGAGGGGTGCCATTGCCTTCTCTGGTGAATGTTTAAAGATCCATAGTTGTTTTTGATCATAGTCCACGATAATAGGACAATCCCACCTGAATTAAAATGCCATTAGGGGCTTCCCTGGTGGTTCAGTGGTAAAGAATCCATCTGTCAGTGCAGCAGACATGGGGCATCCCTGAGCTGGGAAGATCCCACATGCCACGGAGCAACTAAGCTCAGTGAGCAGCAACTATTGAGCTCGTGATCCAGAGCCTGGAAGCAGCAACTACTGAGCCCATGTGTTGCAACTACTGAAGCCCATGTACTCTAGAGGCCATGCTCCACAACAAGAAAAGCCAACACAGTGAGAAGCCTGCAAACCATAAATACAGAGAAGCTCCCTCTCTTTACAACTAGAGAAAGCTCATGAAGCAAGGAAGACCCAGCACAGTCAAAAATGAATAAATAAAATAAAATTATATATATATGTATATATATATATATGCTGCTACGTCACTTCAGTTGTGTCCTACTCTGTGTGACCCCATAGACAGCAGCCCACCAGACTCCCCCATCCCTGGGATTCTCCAGGCAAGAACACTGGAGTGGGTTGCCATTTCCTTCTCCAATGCATGAAAGTGAAAAGTGAAAGTGAAGTCACTCAGTCATGTCCCTTACCCTCAGTGACCGCATGGACTGCAGCCTTCCAGGCTCCTCCGTCCATGGGATTTTCCAGGCAAGAGTACTGGAGTGAGGTGCCATTGCCTTCTCCGATATATATATATGAAGTGAAGTGAAGTGAAGTGAAGTGAAGTGAAGTGAAGTGAAGTGGAAGTGAAGTCGCTCAGTCGTGTCCAACTCTTTGCGACCCCATGGACTACATGTAGCCTACCAGGCTCCTCTGTCCATGGGATTTTCCAGGCAATAGTACTGGAGAGTATTGCCATTTCCTCCCGACCCAGGGATTGAACCCAGGTCTCCTGCATTGCAGACAGACACTTAACTGTCTGAGCCATCAGGGAAGTCCTATATATATATATAAACGCAAATATTTCCACTGGGCTATATATCGTGGCTGAAAAAATAGGCTCTGAGTTTGTCTAACCCTATAATCTATACTGTATTCATCATTGTTAGAGCCATCAGATCTATGCAATTCTTGTAAGCATATACAGGATACATTGAAGAGCACTTTGGTTTTAACTGTTCCACCAAGACTTACCAAGTGAAGATTATTCTTAGGACAGATCCTCAGTTAACTGTGTTTTTCTTTAGATTTTTAAACTAAACTTTTGATTATAATAAAATGATTTGCTCAACTTTGAAGGGACTGAAGTATAAATATTGAAAGTACAGCTTATGCCAGGTTTGAAATTTTATGTTGCTTTTCAGAGACTTAAATGGAGTTATTGCCATAGATTTTAAAGAGAAGAAAGAGCCGAAAATGTTAAAAAAAATACATAGATATACACACACACACATACACACACACTATATATATATATAGTTTGAGTGAATAAACTAAAAACTCACAATGATCATTTTAAAATAAATGCTTTTATAGACATTAAAAACATAGCAAAAACTAGCCATATCATGCCACATCTTTTTATCCTAAGTGCATCCATAAAACAAAAAAATGTGATAGATTATGAAAAGAATTCAAGCAAATTATAAGAATGACATGAAAATTGTATCAAAATATCAAATCTGACTTCTTAATGAAAACAAAAGATCATTTTGAACAGTTTTCTAAGAACTTGACATTTGTACTGCTTATTTTTAATTGTCTAGCAATATAACTTTTTTTGCATTAATCTTGAATCTTGCAACTATGCTGAACATGTTAATGAGTTCTAATACACTTTTGTCTATTACTTTGGTTTCTCTATATAGAAGATATTTTCTTTTGAGAATAGAGATATTTGCATTTTTTCCTATTCTATCCATATATCTTTTTGTTTTTCTTGTCTAATTACTCTAGGTAGAACTTTCAGTAAAATATTGAATAGAAGTGGCAAATGACAGCATCTTTCACTTGTTTCTGGTATTTAGAGGGACACAGCTAGCCTTTTAAAACTTTATATAATGTCAGTGTGAATATTTCAGATGTAGTTTTTATCAAGTGGAAGAAATCTCTTTCTATTCCTGGTTTAAGCTTTTTATAATAAAAAAACGATGTTGGCATTTGATATTTTTTTTCTAACTCTATATAGATAATCATGTGGCATTTGTCCTTTATTATATATATATGTCACAGTACATTGATTGAGTATTACATTTTGAACCAATCTTCCATTACTGGTCTTGCTCAGTTAGAGTTTGAAGCCTTCTAGGGTACATTGTGGCATGTGAGCAACTGTATAGATACGTGTAGGCTTCTAGATTGCTATGAATATGTTGGAGCTTTACAAATCTCCTATGGATATTTCATTTGCCAGTTTCTGAAGCTGTTTTTGTCAGTTTCTTTTTAGACCTACTTGTATTGCTATGTTTGACAGCTGCAATGTTAAACAATTGCCCTTGATAATTTTTGACAAACGCCCTGTGGGCAATCCTGTTTGCAAACAGTGAGTCTGTCAAAGACAATCCCTGGGAATGGAGCTTGCGACTGTGGTTGACACAGGTTAAATAGTGCTAGTTCTCTGGGGATGAAGACTTTGGGTAGCTCCCAGCTTGTTTTCCCTCCTCCAATGGCTGCTATACTGCTTGCTTTGACAGCAACTATAGTTGCTTCTCTGGTGGCTCAGTGGGTAAAGAATCCGCCTGCAATGTGTGAGAACCGGGTTCGATCACTGGGTTGGAAAGATCCCTGGAAAAGTGCATGGCAACCAATTCCAGTATTCTTAGCTGGGTAATTCCCACAGACAGAAGTGACTAGTGGACTACAGTCCACGAAGTTGAAAAGAATCTGAGACGACTGAAGGACTAAACTCAGCACATAATTGCAAGACTGTTGGTTTTAGAGCGCTGGGATTAGGAAAGGTTAATACAAAATAAAAGTCACACTTCTTACTAGATTTCACACTTTTTCTTGAATAATTAGATTATTAAAAGCTTTTTGTTACTTCTCAGTTCACTTCAGTTCAGTTCAGTCAATCAGTTGTGTCCAACTCTTTGCAACCATATGGATGGCAGCACACCAGGCTTCCCTGCCCATCACCAACTCCCAGAGCTTGCTCAAACTCATGTTCATCGAGTTGGTGATGCCATCCAACCATCTCATCCTCTGTTGTCCCTTTCTCCTCCTGCCTTCAATCTTTCCCCTCATCAGGGTCTTTTCAAATGAGTCTGCTCTTTGCATCAGGTGGCCAAAGTATTGGAGTTTCAGCTTCAACATCAGTCCTTCCAGTGAATATTCAGGACTGATTTCTTTTAGGATGGATTGGTTTGATCTCCTTGCAGTCCAAGAGACTCTCAAGAATCTTCTCCAACACCACAGTTCAAAAGCATCAATTTTTTGATGTTCAGCTTTCCTTATGGTCCATCTCTCACATCCATACATGATTACTGGCAAAACAATAGCTTTGACTAGAGGGACCTTTGTTGGCAAAGTAATGTCTCTGCTTTTTAATATCCTGTCTAGGTTGTTAATTCTCAGAGTTCTTTGAAAGTTGTTTTTAGATAGTTTTGCCTGGGTTTTATTGCTTTTACTTAAAAGTGGATTTTCAGAGGTTGTTATTCTGCCATTCCAAAAATTACCATCCTGGTTTTCTTGTCAAAGAATATCCATTTTATGTAAATGGGAGTGCTCTATTTATCTTACATATTTGTATTATTTCTTTTGGAAATACAGGGAAAACATTGGTGATAGAATATGGAGAAGAGAAAAGATGCAAGACCACCTTGAAGAAATATTTCAACTAATAGAAATGTATAGAAAATTTAGAATATAGAATAAAGCAAAAGAGATGATGAGACCAGGGAGCTAGCAGGAAAACCAGGAGATTATGTCATCATTAAAGCTACAGGCCAAAAAAAAAAGTTTATAATATGAAGAAGGGGCATTTTTTTAAAGGCTACTGAAAGGTCAAGTAAGATGAATTCTGAAACATCCATTGACTTTGAACATGATGCCACTGAACTAAGTATTCTTATTGAGTAATGGATTTTTCATACAGTGTAAATGTAAAAATGAATGGGGAGCATAGACAAATATTTAAAAGAGAGTTGGGGGATAAGAAGGTGTCTGAGATACTAGGTTCAAATATCTATGCTGCTGCTGCTGCTGCTGCTAAAGTTGCTTCAGTTGTGTCTGACTTTCTTTAAAAAATTAAGATTTTAAGATCTGACTTCCCCCTTCAATATATATATATTCACATAACACACCCTACACAGTTTTATTATTAAACTGGGTAATGAAAACATATGTTTTTGTTCTTTTCTAATTATATAATGATTCCCCTTTAGCTGTCATTACATGAAGTATATATACCTAAATATATATTACATCACATACATATATACATTGCATATATACATACATACATACATATACACATATATGCATACATATATATTAAATTACATATACATAAAACATGAAGCAAAGACTCTTTGCAACCCAATGGACTATACGGTCCATGGAATT
Organism: Budorcas taxicolor; assembly: GCF_023091745.1. Taxonomy (NCBI): domain Eukaryota; kingdom Metazoa; phylum Chordata; class Mammalia; order Artiodactyla; family Bovidae; genus Budorcas; species Budorcas taxicolor. The sequence continues at coordinate 27,766,984 of NC_068931.1, forward strand.
CTTTAGGCCAGAATGCTGGAGTGAGTAGCCTTTCACTTCTCCAGGGGATCTTCCCAACCCAGGGATCAACCCCAGGTCTCCTGCATTGCAGGTGGATTCTTTACCAGCTGAGCCACAAGGGAAGCCTGAGAATACTGGAGTGAGTAGACTATCCTTTCTTCAGCAGATCTTTTTGACCCAGGAATTGAACTGGGGTCTCCTCCACTGCAGGTAATTTCTTTACCAACTGAGCGATCAGAGAAGCCCAGTATATTTCAGGAGTGCAATAAAATTCTAGTGGATTTCTTAATACAGACATGTATTTGACTTGAGCTCAGTAACAGACTCATAAGTAATACCTAAAATTATCTTTGATATTTTTCCTATGAGAAATTAGCCTACTGGTCAACAAGTTCATGCCTAGGCCTTAGGCAACAACTTTCCTAGAAAGTTTTTTAAAAAGCTTAGTAGAGGCAAGTAGTTCAAAAATGGCTGAATTCTGTCAATACTATATACAAAGTTTAGATAGTGGAAGAGATTAACTAAAGTTTCATATAACCTCTTCTCTTGGCTTGCCAGAATTCCTATGATATGTTTTATATTAGAGGATAAGTAATTGGAACACGAGGGCTTCCCGGGTGGCTCAGGTGGTAAACAATTTGCCTGCAATGCAGGAGACCTGGGTTCAATCCCTGGATCAGGAAGATCCCCTGGAGAAAGAAATGGCAACCCACTCCAGTATTCTTTCCTAGAGAATTTCATGAACAGAGGAGCTTGGCAGGCTACAGTCCTTGGGGTTGCAAAGAGTTGGACACGACTGAGTGATTAACACTTTCGCTACATGACGCATGACTCTCAATAAGTTATTTGATGCATTTATATCCCAGCTTCAAATTTAATACAAAAATTATAATTTTCTAAAGTGTTCCTGCATGAATCAAAGACTATAAAATATTAGATATTTTTTACTATCATTATAATAAAACTCTATTCATCAAAAAGAAATTTGCAACTTATAGCCAGCTTACTTACTATTTGCTATCTTTTGTATTAATAATCATTATGGATACAATCTTATCCTGTTAAGCCAGCAAGTACTCTTGTGTGTGATTATGAAATTTTATCAAACCATTGAACATCACAGGTGAAAGCTGAAATTTTGGTGTCAGAATCTGTACTTCTAAATTTTGGATTTGCCACTCCACTACACTGATCAAGCTACCTACCTTCTCTCTGCCCCAAGTTAATAATCTTTAAAATAATAATAATTACATTATAGAGTATAATGTGGATTAAATAGGTAAGTATATGCAGAGAAGAATTAACAATAATATTCAACAATAAATTTAGCTTTGATAACATGGAAACACTTTAGACAGAAAAAGTAAATATTCTTCATGAGAAATTAAAGTTATTTCAAATAAAAATGGTTTTTTCTTCTTACTTTGATCTTAAACAGGAACATAGAATTTGGTCAAAAAATGTGTCCATTTGAAAAAAAAAGTCTTGTAAACTGATTTATATTTGTAAAAGCTTGGAAATGTAACCATAATAATTGAGAAAATGATCAAACTTCAGAATTTTCAAAGTAGTCTCAAAAATCTTTTTCACTATATTACTTCTGAAAGAATATATGATTTTTTTTCCATTTTTATTTTGCAGGCTAAATTTTCGACATCTTTATTGAGATATAACTTACATATTGGGCTTCCCTGATGGCTCAGTGTTAAAGGATCCATCTGTCAAGCAAGAGACATGGGTTCGATCCCTGGGTCTGGATGATACCCTGGAGAAGGAAATGGCAACCCACTCCAATATTCTTGCTGGGAAATCCCACGGACAGTGGAGTCTAGTGGGCTGCAGTCCATAGGGCTACGAAAGGGCTGGACAAGACTTACACACTAAAGGACAACAACAATAGTTTACACACCATAAAATCCAAGCATTTTAAAGTGTTCAATTCAGTTTTTCTTAGTTTATTCACAGAATTATGCAACCACTACCAATATAAATTAAGGCATTTTCACCTGCAAAAAACAAACCTTGTGCTCCTTGGCAGTAACCTCTGTTTCTCTTCAACTTCCCCTCCAGGTTTCTTACCACTAATATAGTTTCTGACTCTATAGTTGTAAGCTATTTCATCTAAAATGGTAGACAGTTAACTTTTTTTAACTGCAGCCTGGTGTGCTGCAGTCCATGGGGTCACAAAGAGTCAGACATGACTGAGCAACTGAACTGAACTAAACTTTTTTTAAAAAAGGAAATACTTAAATATGAAAGGGTTAAATACAGCAAAAAACGTAAGAGTGAAATCTCACTGAAATCTAGCTTCTGTTCATTTTGAGAAACTATACACATTTTTCTAATAGAGGACTGTATTAAATTCAGAAGGCTCGAGGTTAACAATTCTGTGTACATCTCAATAACACTGGGGCATGTTACATCACGACCATATTAAAGAAGCAATTCAGTTTCAGCATTGGGCATGATTTACCACGTCACAGTCTTTTAAAATGCAAATAAGGTCATTTCACTTTCCATGTGGAGAATATTAAGACAGCAGTTGGATTTAGACCAAAACAGTAAAATGGAAGCAGAAGTGTAAGTGGCATGAAAGCATAATCCATATTAAAAACATTTCAGAGAGATCACCAATAAATTTCTCAGTGTATGGTAGTCCTTTAAGAGGTTATGTGTGACATGACAACTTTGGTTAATTTTGTCCAATTTCACATTACAATAATTTACTTTAAAAACTATATTTATTTATTTTTATTTGGCTGTGCTGGGTCTTAGTTGCAGCATGTGGGAGCTAGTTCCCTGACCAGGGAATGAACCTGGGTCCCCTGCATTGGGAGCGTGGAGTCTTATCCACTGGACCTGCAAAGTCCCCTAATAATTTCTTTTAATTTTGATTCTCTTTGAACAATCAGTTCAGTTCAGTTCAGTCACTCAGTCATGTCTGACTCTTTGTGACCGCATGAAACGCAGTATGCCAGGCCTCCTTGTCCATCACCAACTTCTGGAGTCCCCCGAAACCCATGTCCATTGTGTTGGTGATGCCATCTAACCATCTCATCCTCTGTCATTCCCTTCTCCTGCCTTCAGTCTTTCCCAGGGTCTTTTCAAATGAGTCAGCTCTTCACATCAGGTGGCCAAAGTATTGGAGTTTCAGCTTCAACATCAGTCCTCCCAACAAATATTCAGGACTGATTTCCTTTAGGATGGACTGATTTGTTCTCCTTGCTCTTCAAGGGACTCTCAAGAATCTTCTCCAACACCACAGTTCAAAAGCATCAATTCTTCGGTGCTCAGCTTTCTTTATAGTCCAACTCTCACATCCATACATGAGCACTGGAAAAACCATAGCCTTGACTAGATGGACATTAGTCAGCAAAGTAATGTCTCTGCTTTTTAATATGCTGTCTAGGTTGGTCATAACTTTCCTTCCAAGGAGCAAGTGTCTTTTAATTTCATGGCTGCAATCACCATCTGCAGTGATTTTGGAGCCAAGAAAAATAAAGTCAGCCACTGTTTCCCCATCTATTTCCCATGAAGTGATGGGACCGGATGCCATGATCTTCATTTTCTGAATGTTGAGCTTTAAGCCAATTTTTTCACTCTCTTCTTTCACTTTCATCAAGAGGCTCCTTAGTTCTTCTTCAGTTTCTGCCATAAGGGTTGTGTCATCTGCATATCTGAGGTTATTGATATTTCTCCCAGCAATCTTGATTCCAGCAGGTGCTTCTTCCAGCCCAGCGTTTCTCATGATGTACTCTGCATATAAGTTAAATAAGCAGGGTGACAATATACAGCCTTGACGTACTCCTTTTCCTATTTGGAACCAGTCTGTTGTTCCATGGCCAGTATTATGTGCATATATATTTTATTATGACTTGAAAGACTGATTATTGCTTTAATTTTTACAATTTAGAGGCATACACTTGCAATAATTAACATACTTCTATACATTTATATTTTTATGTATTCAAAATATATAATAGCAAATAATATATTTAATCATCTTTAGTATGTTTATGCCATTCTATTATTTCAATAATACAAAATCTATATTGATTTATTAAACACAGATTTACTGCTGTATGAGTGACAAAATTGTATTTAGGGTATTTAGTTCAGTTCAGTCGCTCAGTTGTAAAATACAACTTGAAAAAAGTTGGAAATACGAAATGTGAGCCCACGCCCTTGTTTGTCCTTGTTTATAAGAAAATAAATTAAAAGACCTAGTTAAGAATAAGGTCTACTGATATTTGGTTTACTGCATTCCCACTGCATGCTCAAGTTACCTTCGATTATTATTACAAACTATAACTTATACATGTTTCCTATTTGAGGAATTAGACAGAGTTAGAAAAATCCATATATAACCAATTGAAAAGATGCTCACTGAGCTGCTGCAAAGTACTTTTATATGACATTAGTTGAAATCTATTTAGAAAAAAAAAATGCTTCTTCCGTAAGTAAAGATTTGTGTTAAAATCCTCTTGCTTGGATATAATCTATTCTCCAACCAGCCAAATAACTACATCCTTCATAATTTATGGGATTTATTTAATTACCCTGTATATCAGTCTTCATTGATATAGAATAATGTCTATTCTTCATTATATTTTAACTCATGTTCTTATTTTAATTCACTTGCTCTAAGGGAAGAGGGTGTTTGCTATGACCAGTGCATTCTCTTAGCAAAACTCTATTAGCCTTTGCCCTGCTTCATTTTGTACTCCAAGGCCAACTTTGCCTGTTACTCCAGGTGTTTCTTGACTTCCTACTTTTGCATTCCAGTCCCCTATAATGAAAAGGACACTTTTTTTTGGGTGTTAGTTCTAAGAGGTCTTGGAGGTCTTCATAGAATCATTCAACTTCATCTTCTTCAGCGTTACTGGTCGGGGCATAGACTTGGATTACCATAATATTAAATGGTGTGCCTTGGAAATGAAGAGAGATCATTCTAGCATTGACTCATTTGAAAAGATCCCGGTGCCGGGAAAGACTGAGGGCAGGAGAAGGGGATGACAGAGGGTGAGATGGCTGGATGGCATCACCAACTCAATGGTCATGGGTTTGGGCAAACTCTGGGATTTGGTGATCAACAGGGAGGCCTGGAGTGGTGAGGTTCATGGGGTCACAAAGAGTCGGATATGACTGAATGACTGAACTGAACTGAACTCTAAGGGAGTATCACACATTTTGGAAGCTAAAATTTGTTAAAAGCTTACTTTCACATTCAGAAATAACATCTAAAATAGTGGTGACGTGCTAGAAAGAACACTAAAGTTGGAATCAGATGTTTAAGATTATGTCCTTTCTCTCCCACAAGCCAGTTTTATGTCTTTGAGTCCCTATTTTCTCATTCTGGACATACGGGATTTGGGATACATTTGCCTTTAACATCTCTTCTAACTCCACAAGTCTCTGACATTTTCAAAATAATCAGATCATTGTGGGAAAAATATAACAGTAATTTTCATACACTCATTTTAGCACTTACTCAAACACTCTAGCACTTACTCCCTGAGATTTCATGATTTTTTGTAACTTTTACATATTTATTTATTTATTCCTTGAGCTGAGGGCGGGAGGGGGGAGAAGTTTAAAAATTAAGGACAAAAGGATTTGCTTTATAAATAAAATAGATATCAAACAGGTTGGAAAAAAATTTTTTTAATGAGAATCCTTATCTTCTTTGAAAATTACATAAATACAACACAAAGGAAAGTTTTTAGATGCTCTGCTACTTAGTTAAATAATCTGCCTCATATATTAGTTATCACTTTCTTTTTTTTCATAGATTTAACATTGTTATGGGTTCAAAAGGATTATCCCCATTTCTTTTATTCTTTCCTCACTGTTAACAAGACAGTTATACATTTTTAGCTTCAAAATACTATTAGAAAATGTGTACACACACACACACAAATACTATTAGAAAATGATTCTTTTTATTATACAAATTAAATGAATACTCTTTTGTCTGCTTGAGTTTATTTTAAGCTGCTTTGTCCACATTAAGCGTGTACTTTTTCCCTCTTCTCATTACTTTATACAATTCTGCATTTCCTGAAGATCTTCCATATGAGAAAGAGTATATAAATTCTGGTAAATTCTAGACAGATTTCCTTTAATCTACTTCAGGAATCCCCACGTGTTCAGCCAGACCATGCAGAATATGCTTGGCTTTACGGAATATCCTGTTGTGGCAGGAATTCAATTTTGGGGGAAGCGGGGACAGTTCTCTTAACAAGCTCTCTTTTAAGGTGAAACTTTGCAGCAACCAGTGGCAGTGTCCCAAATCATTAAGAAAGCTTCCACACCTCTCTCTTCTCCTATGTAATACTTCTGTCAAATAAATATCATCATTCCTCAACTTCTGCTTTTTTACTGAAATAATATATTTTTAAGATATCATGAAAAACAAAATTTTACATATTTTTCATATATAATTTAGACTGCCAACAATACTCTTGAATGATGACACATGCAATAAAATATTCAGAAATAGTATAATATAATGAAATACACAATAATAGCACAATATAATGAAATACTTCATTTCCAAAGGGTGATCCATGACCAGAATCACTGGCAATACCTGACGTGATTGTCAGAAAGCAGAAATTTAGGCCTTAGAACAGAGCTACAGAATCAACAGCACTGCTATATTAGATATACTTTTACCTTTTATCGTCCCTAGGCAAATCATAACAAATATTATGCTTAATGTTGAACTCTTAGAAACTATAATAAAACATGTCCTCATATTGAAAGAAACAATCTAAAATCTTTTGCACATAAATTATAGATTTGTCACAATTTGTCATTCTACTTAAATATGAGAATTTTGACTATTTTTCTGAACCCTCTTTTATGTTATTTTTCTTAGAAAAATTACTGTGTACCTCATATAAAATTTTATATTAACTATATCATTTGTTTTGTTAATCATAACATTTTTAATCTACTATGGGTCAGAAAATTAGATAGAAAATATATTATAATTAAATAATAAACTAAATAAGCTTTCAATTAGGCCTAAAGTATTCTTTCACCTAGTAAATTTTATACATGAATAAGATGACACCATTTTGACTGAATAAGAATTGTATAGTTTCCTTATTCTCTACGTATGGCTTTTACTCAGAATGAGGAGTCTTAAATAAATGATATCTAAGAAAATGAAGTTTTAAATGAAACAATAATTATTATCATTTATTGTTGTGACCTTAAATGATTTAAATAGTATGCTATGTTCTTTATTTATCTATATTCTAATAGAAACCATCATTCTATTTATAACCATCTCTAGATATAATTTTAAAACACTCATTAATTCGGACTTTATTCTGATCTTATTACAAACTAGAAACATAGGCCCTAGTAGAACAATTGAAATAAAGAAATGACTAGCCTCAATATCAATGCTTTTTTTATTACCATGAAGATAATCTTACCTAGAACATAAAACTGATTTCCTGCCAGATAAAAATTCCCATTATGCCATATAATATATACTTTGTACCACATAACTGCACACTTCTGAAAAACCAGAATGCTTATATTAAAGCAAATGAAATCGTATTAGAAACGAATCAAGTTTTATTAGGAATCTTTTCAAAATACATTTTGAATGATTAAACTACTTTATTGATAGGTAAAAATGACTAAAATGACAACTAGAAGTATTGTTTAAAAATACATTGCCTTGCCAAGATTAAACATGGACACTCAAATTCTTTCAGCTCTGCAGTTATCTTGGAAATTCTGAAATAACAAGTCTTATGAAAACACAAACACCTCTCTAAGACACAGGTGGATCAGAAAACACTACTGTAGTCATAAGATAAATTTCACCTGCTTACTAACTCAATTATGTTTTAATTTTAAGATTGTTGTTATAAAAGTCATTGCAGAAAATATTTAAGAAGAGAAAATTTAAAGCAAGTTTAACTTAAACAAATTTTCTCTTTTGAATTGGAAAATGAGTGGAAATAGTAAAAGGTCTGTCAGGAAGCAAGGGATGTAATACAACCTTAGATCTACCTAGTTCATCAGCCCTTACTCACCTTTTTGTATTGCAGCATTTTGCATTACACTAACAATAATGAGCTGAAATAATTAAAGATGTGATGAAGCAGCACAATATAAGAGCCAGGTAAACTGTAGAAACTCTCTCAGATTTTTATTACACAGTTGTATGTAAATGGAAATGCATTTTCCAGCTGAAAATATATAAGTATATGAAATATCTGCAAATAATCATGCCCCAAATATTCTCCAATAAATTGACAGAGTTAAATATTATCACTCAAGGTTTAAAATGGCAAACAAAGTTCAACATCTGGTTTCTAGTTTTGCATATAAGGAAGTAAGGAATCACAACTTTATCTTAACATCAAGTAAAAAGCTGAGTTGATGGAAAAAATCAACAACTCTTTTTGGATCTGTAAGCGAGGTAAGAAAACAGGGTAAACTGCTGCCCCAAGATCGGAGAGATAAGTGGATACAGGGAGTCATGGCTTCGTGGCACAGAGATTCTGCTAAGGTAGGAAAGCCTACACTGTAACTCACGAATTGTGAGTGCCTTAATATGAAAGATAAAAACTCCAGAGGACTCATTTGTAGAAGGTGCTCCACAACTTTGTGAGATATTTCTCTTGGAGCTGGAGCTGGTTCTCACAGTAAATATCAGAAAACTATTTCATTGTACTTTCTGTAAAAAGAGGACAAATGAACTATTCTGAAATATAACAGAGCACATGCTGTTCTTTTCAATGAAGTCTGCTCTTAGGAGAAATTAGTTAACCAAAGCCTAACCTGCTGGTGTATTAATCAGAGTTTAAATGATCTGGGGTAAGTGAAATATAAAACTCTAGTCAGCTCCATGTAGAAAAAGAGAAACACCAACTCCAGTGCACTCTAACCATCTACTCTCACACTAAGTATGAAGGAAAAAAACAAACAAACAAACAACAACTGAGAAATACTTGTGATGTTCACTGTCCAGAGGCTTAGGCTGACTAAAGAACAGAGACCTAAACTTAGTACTATTGGAGAAGGAAATAGCAACCCACTCCAGTGTTCTTGCCAGGAGAATCCCAGGGACAGAGGAGCCTGGTGGGGTTTCGTCTATGGGGTCGCACAGAGTCGGACATGACTGAAGCGACTTAGCAGTAAACTTAGTACTACAGAATGTTTCTCCTTCCCCTATATCTCACCATCACATTAGTATTTATAGCATTTCCTTTACATAATACAATCACTGCAGATGGTGATTGCAGCCATGAAATTAAAAGACGTTTACTCCTTGAAAGAAAGTTATGACCAACCTAGATAGCATATTGAAAAGCAGAGACATTACTTTGCCAACAAAGGTCCATCTAGTCAAGGCTATGGTTTTTCCAGTGGTCATGTATGGATGTGAGAGTTGGACTGTGAAGAAAGCTGAATGCCAAAGCATTGATGCTTTTGAACTGTGGTGTTAGAGAAGACTCTTGAGAGTCCCTTGGACTGCAAGGAGATCCAACCAGCCCATTTTGAAGGAGAACAGCCCTGGTATTACTTTGGAAGGAATGATGCTAAAGCTGAAACTCCAGTACTTTGGTCACCTCATGCGAAGTGTTGACTCATTGGAAAAGACTCTGATGCTGGGAGGGATTGGGGGCAGGAGGAGAAGGGGATGACAGAGGATGAGATGGCTGGATGGCATCACTGACTCCATGGACATGAGTCTGAGTGAACTCTGGGAATTGGTGATGGACAGGGAGGCCTGGCGTGCTACGATTCATGGGGTCGCAAAGAGTCGGACATGACTGAGCAACTGAACTGAACTGAACTTATCTAATATGCCTGGCTATTGAGAAAAAAATTAAGGTCCATTAAGAACCAAAAGACAATCTGAAAAGACAAAGAAAGCATCAGAATCAGCTACGGTAGGAATGCTGGAATTTTCAGGCCAGGAATAAGTATGATTAATACTCTACTGAAAAAAATAATATACAATAACAAATGGATCATGTCAGCAGGAAGATGAAAGTGTTAAGAAAGGATTAAAGAGAAATATCAAAGGACAAAAATACTGTAACAGAGATGAAGAATATCTCTGGTGGACTCACTAGTAGATGGGGCATGGCTGAGGATAGAATCTCTGAATTGGAGGTTACCTCAACAGATTTTCTAAACTAAAAAACAAAGTGAAGAAAAACTAGAAAAAGGAAACACAGAATATCTAAAGACTCTGGAACAAAACCAAAAGTGTATCATTCAAGTAATAGGAATATCAGAAGAACAAGAGTATAGAAGAAATAATATGTGAAATAATATGACAGAATGGCCCTCAAATTAATTAATGTCAGATACCAAACTACAGAGTCAGTAAGCTAAGAGAAAACAAGCAGGATAAAATATCAAAATAAAACAAAACACACACACACACACACACACACAAAAAAAAAACACACAAAAAGATAAAAATAAAAACAAAAAAACACATCTAGACATATCACTTTCCAACTACAGAAAATAAAGACAAGGGATAAATTCTAAAAAAATTATGAAGTAGTTAGAGAGGGGAAAATTATATATCTACATAGAGACAACAAAATTACATTGATTTCTCAGAAGCCAGAAGCCAACCAAGCAAGAAGGTAGAGTGAAATATATAAAATATTGAGAGAAAAAAAAGAAAAACAATAACCTAGAATTCCGGACACTGTAAAACTATTCTTCCAAAGTGAAGGAGAATTACAGACTGTCAGTTCAGTTCAGTCACTCAGTTGCGTCCAACTCTGCGATCCCATGGACTGCAGCACGCCAGGCCTCCCTGTCCATCATCAACTCCCAGAGTTTACTCAAATTCATGCCCATGGAGTTGGCAATGCCATCCAACTATCTCATCCTCTGTCTTCCCCTTCCCCCCTTGTCTTCAATCTTTCCCAGCATCAGGGTCTTTTCAAATGAATCAGCTCTTCACATCAGGTGGCCAAAGTATTGGACTTTCAGCTTCAGCATCAGTCCTCCCAATGAATATTCAGTACTGATTGCCTTTAGGATGGACTTGTTTGTTCTCCTTGCAGTCCAAGGGATTCTCAAGAGTCTTCTCCAACACCACAGTTCAAAAGCATCAATTATTCGGCACTCAGCTTTCTTTATAGTCCAACTCTCCCATCCATACATGACTACTGGAAAAAACATAGCTTTGACTAGATGGACCTTTGTTGGCAAAGTAAAGTCTCTGCTTTTTAATGTACTGTCAGACAAAACAAAAATCGAAGGTATCTCTTGCCACCAAACCTGCCTTGCATGAAACATTAAAAGGAGTTCTTTAGAAAAGAGAAAAATAATATAGGTCAGAAACTTGGAGCTGCATAAATAAGGAGGTACATAGAAGAAGAAATAAGTAAAGGTAAAAATTTTTTTTTAAAATTCTTAGCTGGTAAAATATACAGGCTTGTCCAAAATATAATAATAGCTATATCTATTTGATTACATATGATTATATATATACTTTCAAGCGAAATGAATAACAGAATGATAGTAATGACATAGGAGATCGGAGGGAGGAATTAGAATTATTTTATTACTGTAAGGCAATTACACTACCAAGAGATGGCACAGAGTTTTTTGAAAGTAGACGTGGATTAGCTATAAATTTAATTTATAGCTAATTTGCACACGCTTTTGCTTTAAGCTTGGACTCTGATCCCATTTCTCTCTTACTATTTAATTCTTATCACTTTAGGCATATCCAAAGGCCAAACTGCCATAAGAAACCAGATCTTTCTCTGAAGTCTACATTTATCATCATTTCCCTGAATTCCTGAAAGCCACTTATAGGGCAGTGTTACAGAAAATGAGCTACTTTTTCACAAAGCAAAGGGGTTTATTTGGTCCTAGCAGCGTAAGAGTAATTCAAGGAAAAGTAGATATGTGACCAGGAATTATAATTTTTTAAAAAAAATAAATAAAGGTGTTATATGAAGCTGACGTTCATAATGGGTTGGATTGAGTAACTACAGTTTTAACACTTGAGAAAGTAAAAGGTTTCACATACAATACAGATATAAAAGAAAATAATTTGCCAAGAGAAAACAAGTTTTCCTCTTATTTCTGATATAAAGAGTAAATACACTTTGCCTAAGAAATTGATTCAGCTCAATTTGTGAATAAAATGATAAAATCACAAGAATAACAACTTTTACTCTTTGCCCAAATTTAGGAAACTTAAAGGTAATTCTGGTTCATTTCTTTTTCACTCAGGTCCATGAGCGAGGAGGTCAGACACTTGGCTTTGGAAACTCTTCCCTTAGATCCTCTAACATCTGTCATTGTTCAGGGGCACAGACTGCACACAGGACCACGTGAGTGGTCTTAAAGGATGGATGTGGAGGCGGTGTACATTATTTCCACTCAACTTTCATTTTACTGAGCTAGAACTAATCATATAGCCTTGGCTAATTCCAAAGTGATGGAAAATGAAGTTCAGTTCAGTTGAATCGCTCAGTAATGTCCGACTCTTTGGAACCCCATGAATCACAGCACGCCAGGTCTCCCTGTCCATCACCAACTCCTGAAGTTCACTCAAACTCATGCCCATAGAATTGGTGATGCCATCCAGCCATCTCATCCTCTGTCGTCCCCTTCTCCTCCTGCCCCCAATCACTCCCAGCATCAGGGTCTTTCCCAATGAGTGAACTATTTGCATGAGGTGGCCAAAGCACTGGAGTTTCAGCTTCAGCATCAGTCCTTCCAATGAACACCCAGGACTCATCTTTAGAATGGACTGGTTGGACCTCCTTGCAGTCCAAGCGACTCTAGAGAGTCTTCTCCATTACCACAGTTCAAAAGCATCAATTCTTCAGCACTCAGCTTTCTTTATAGTCCAACTCTCACATCCATACATGACCACTGGAAAAACCATAGCCTTGACTAGACAGACCTTCGTTGGTAAAGTAATATCTCTGCTTCTCAATATGCTATCTAGGAGCAACTCCTTTCCTTCCAAGGAGTAACCGTCTTTTAATTTCATGGCTGTAATCACCATCTGCAGTGATTTTGGAGCCCAAAAAAATAAAGTTTGACACTGTTTACAATGTTTCCCCATCTATTTCCCATGAAGTGATGGGACCAGATGCCATGATCTTTGTTTTCTGAATGTTGAGCTTTAAGCCAACTTTTTCACTCTTCTCTTTCACTTCCATCAAGAGGCTTTTTAGTTCCTCTTCACTTTCTGCCATAAGGGTAGTGTCATCTGCATATCTGAGGTTATTGATATTTCTCCTGGCAATCTTGATTCCAGCTTGTGTTTCTTCCAGTCCAGCGTTTCTCATGATGTACTCTGCATATAAGTTAAATAAGCAGGATGATAATATACAGCCTTGACGTACTCCTTTTCCTATTTGGAACCAGTCTGTAGTTCCATGTCCAGTTCTAACTGTTGCTTCCTGACCTGCATACAGATTTCTCAAGAGGCAGGTCAGGTGGTTTGCTATTCCCATTTCTAGTGCAGCCAAAATGAAAATGGGAAACAGATATCGATGTGTGCTTGCATTTTATGTTGGACCAAACTGGTCTTGCAAGAGGCACCATATCTAAGAGTCTCTTATTAATGTGCAAACCACTATGCACAGCATAAAACCAGGAAGAAAAATATGTACAAACTACTACCATGCTGCACGGTGAATGACAAACATGATCTGTCACACAAAGGGGTCACTGTAAAGATTGATCGGCAATTAAAAGAACGTGAAATATAATTTCAAACAGTACTGCAAATGTGAGGATTTTTATTTGGCTTGAGCATGTGTGTCTGTGTTTTAATTACTAGTTTTCCATAATTCCATGATGATTTAAATTGAAGAATCTTACGTTTATCTTTGAACACAACTTTGAAATCTGAGCTAAAATCCACACTTTCGTGTTCTTCTGAAGCCTTTTAACTGCTGCAACATTAATGTGTTCTACTGCTTGTCTGAGCGAAGGGGATCTGTGAAAGGGATGGATTCTGATCAGATCAACATCTACAGAGGTCATTAAAGGGTGCTCTTTTTTTTTTTTTTAAGGATGTGGCTCCTGAAATGAGAAGTGAACTTGAACCTAGAGAAGTGAGTTTATATACTAGTTTATAGATTTATAAGCCCCATAGACATAATTTCCCTTCCTTGGATTGAAGAAATTGTCATTTTCAGAGTATTAGTATAATTGTAATTCTTCTTTGCTCCCAAAAAACATGTGATACTGTCACTTATTTACCCCCATCTCATCTGTAATGATGCTGAAGTGGCCACCTGATGTGAAGAGCCAATTCATTGGAAAAGACCCTGATGTTGGTCAGGAACAAAGATTAGGGACTGGAGCAGAAGGGGGCAACAGAACATGAGATGGTTGGATCGCACCATCAACTCAAAGGACATAAGTTTGAGCAAATTCCAGGAGATAGTAAAGGACAGGAAAGCCTGGTGTGCTGCGATCTATGGTGTCACAAAGAATCGGACATGACTAAGTGAATAAACAACAAAGGCGGGTAAAGCCCACACAGACTTGAGTATGATAGTGCAGAGAAATGTGCAGAGATAGTGCACAGAATGAGTCTTGATGCATCTCAGGCGACAACGGGAAAGTATCACCCAGTCCAAGCAGTGACTCCTGGTAAATGAACTTCAGTCCATAGGACTGGGAATTGCTGAGCAAGGCACACAATGCTGATTGAATATATAAAATTTAAACCTGTATTTTTACATAATAATAAAAGGAGACCTCTAAAGGAGTGGTGGCTGTGATTGGGCTACTTGGGAATGATGCCGGGAGCCAGCGTGAGCAATTCTGCCCATGGCAAAGGTCATGAGGAAGGAGGCTTCGGCATACGCAAAGGCGGGATCGAGCCTCAGGAAACCCCCTGTTCCCGAGCATCTACTCCCAAAACCAGAGTGCCTACTTTACTGTTTTATGCTCTCACCTATACCTCTGACTTCACAGGGGGCTGTTCCCCCACCACCTCTCTCAGAGAAGGAGTTAACTTGCAGTTCCAGTTAATAAAAATTCCTGGATGTGACAAGAGTGTTTCAACTTACAAACTCCTCTGAAGATTCTCTAGCCTATCTGAACAGGTTCGTCCGGCCACATATGATTGTTTACAGCCTCCCAACCGTGAGAGGCATGAGATGCTTTAAAACTTTCTAAATACAGACTCTTTTGAGAAGTTAGAAAATTATTAGTATAGTGGGTTGATTAGAAATTATATTGGTGAAGGGTTTTCATTTGTTGAGCCAATATTTGCTGCTAAATCTCCATATTCCCTGCCCTTATAATGAATATAACTAGCATATAGGAGAAATAAGTATTAACCTTTAAAATTAATCATGTTAAACCTTAGGCTAAGAAAATTCCTTTCTTGATTGTAACCCACTACACCCTCACCCTATAGGAATGCAACTTTATTTGGAGGGTGGCGCCTGGTTTAAGAAAAAATCACCCCTGGAAAAAATAAGTTTTCTGGTTAACTGACCGTTATCAGGAAGGGCCATAAAATGTCAGCAGGCCTCATGGCCAGAAAATGATGTAAAACCCCTAAGACCTTTGTATAATTTTATATGAAGCACCTGACTGTGTCAAGGGTCAGGTCTGCTGACCCCCACATGACTCTGTATTCATCCCTATGTATAACAAAAAGTATACTAGCAAATCTGAAAAATAAAGAAATCAGATCAGTTTCTGGGAAGACTGATTCCCCTGTGTCGTTCTTTCTTTCCCCTTCTGGCCGAATTCCCATCTGGAACGTGGGTACTCACCAAGCCTGCTAATTTTGCCTGGGCTTCTAAGATCGGACTGGGGAGGCCTCAGTGCCTCCTCTCCTTCGGGAGAATGGAAAGATGCCTGTGGCCTACGTAGGTAGTGATTAGTATTCCACGTAAACCAAGTTATTCAGCCTCGTTTTCTCCACTAATTTTCCTACTACACTATTCCTCTCTAATCTCTCTTTATATCTGTAATTAAATAAGTTTTTTCCTAGGACGCCAATTCCGTCTCCCCTTTGAATTACCTTGGATCAACCGGGACTGGACCCCGGCAGAATATCACTTTAGTCCTTCAGATAAAAGAATCACTTAGGCTAGAGTTATCGTACAAAGGGCAGAGGAAAACAAAACACATTATGAAGAGGGAAAATCTTTGATAATTTATATCCCTGAATAGGGAGAGAGAGTCAAGAAATGACTTTCTGTATTTCAATGGATGATGTTCTCTTTCATTGTGACTGAGTTCTTTGGATAAAGAACACATTTTGTATGTATGCTGACAGGTACATTTTTGGTTGAGTTCTTTCTGTCTCTCTTTCTCTCTCTTTTTTTTTTTTTGCTGATTTCATTCTATTGCTACAAAACAGAGGTCCAAAAATCATGCAAATTGCTTTTGTAAATTTGTTATTACAGCCACTTATAAATCAGTTCAGGTTTCTTATCCTCTTACTGTTTTTACCAACAAACTTCCCTTGAGTGTTCCAGCATATCATTTGTAATAATAATAAAGAAAATATTACTCAAGCCTATTTTGAACAAATATAGATTCAAAACTCTTATGTGAAAAGGCTGCTTTTCCCATTTAAAAAGGAAATGACATAAAGTTCTTTTTAAACAATAAGGTCCCTCAAAAACATAAGTCAGTTGACAAAAGATTGATATGTACCTAATTTCTGAGAAAACTTCATTTAGCAACAATATAAATAAATGCTGTGAAACCAGCAATATGAGTAAGTTTATTGAAGTTGCTGTTGCTTAGTCACTATCAAGTCCGAGTCTTTTGTGACTGCAGGCCACCAGGCTCCTCTGTCCATGGGATTTCCCAAGCAAGAATATGGGAATGGGTTGCCATTTCCCATGGGGATACTCCTGACCCAGGGTCAAATCTGCGTCTCCTGCAAAGGGATTCTTTACCACTGAGTCACCAGGGAAGCCAAGTTTATTGAAACATTTACAATTTTGTGTGAACATTTAGATAAAAATTTCACTTTAAATATTCATTCCCACTAATTTTTTATGCCCAATATTTCAGTCAACTTTGGTTCTGTTGGCTTGTATTCTATGAGTTGTATTTCGTGCCTCTAAAGCATTCATTTTTTTATCTGGGGAGATCTCAACCACCAGAGAAAAGAAAACTTTCTGATGGCTACCATTTGAAAGATAATTCATAATAGTGTATGCAGTATTAGCAATTCAGAAGGGGTTTTGAATTAAAAAAAAATACATTAAAGGAAAGTGAATTGAAGGAAACAGGACATGTTGAGCAGTAAGTAAGCGTACCTGGGAGAGAAGAGCTGTCAACCTAAAATGAAAAACAGTAATAATTAAAGCAAAGTAAGAATCAGCAGCATCTCCATGGCATATTTCTGAGGCTGTACTTTTAGAACATGACTATAAGAAATTAATCATTCCTCTGCCTGTAGATACATAACCTACTAAGACTTACTACTATATTAGTTGTTATGAACTTCTTTGGGGAAGGCCATTAAATACTGACACATACTCAGCTCCTTGAGAGGACAGTATGTGTTTTTGTGCATTTCCAATACAATATTCTAGCTCTTAAAATGTCTAAAACTAAGTCTTTTTCTTTAGTACTGTGGTGTTTCTATGCTAACTAACCAGATCAGGAGTTCAAAAAAGAGAAAAAGTACTTTCTTACTTAATTGTCATGAGCCAGGATTAGAAATACAATCAAAGTTCTGGAGTCAAGTGAAGCTTATTGAAATCAATAATAATATAAAAATGCAAAAAGATTATTATATGGTATCCAAAAGATGTAGGAGATGCACTGACAAACAGGCTAAAGTGAGAAAAATGTGTAAAAGCCAGGTGGGTGATTCATCCTCCTGAATCCAGTTCCGAGGGTAAACTAGAGAGAATATACTAACTGTTCCATGCTTCTGAACAAAGAGTTAGGTAAACAAAATACTTTGCAATTATTAGCAGCTAAACTAATTGTTATACACAGAGCAAGATGCTTTTTCTGAGTTCTTATTATCAAGTCTCAGAGTAAGGCCAGCACATCTTTAAGTCTTCTGTTCTTAGGACTTGCAGCAAGCTAAGAATAGGCACATCCATTTTGCCAACTCTGTAAAGTAGACCTTAGGACCTCTCCTTCTCCCTTCCCTTCTACGCAGCTATTAGCAGGTTCTGTGCGACAGCCAAAGGCCCGTTAAAAGGCAGAGATGTGATTTTGATCTTTTTAGTTTCTCACTAAATTACAGAATCAGTTCTCTGGTTGTCAGCTGCTGACAATTTTATAACAGTTTATTTTTCAATGCCTCTCTGAATAACACCAGTTTATGGTTTAAGGTGCTCATTTGTATCAAGACAGAGTCCTCAGTGGTTAGATGGGTCATTCCTGCAAATATTTGTTCTGCAAGTGACCTTCACACTTAGAATTTTTTTTATATAATGAGAAAAATTGGACATGCTTTAATATTATATATATATATATTTTATTTTTAATAGAGTCAGATACAGTTTCAAAGTATTAAACATCCTATCTTGAGAGGAAAAATAAACATATTTCTTAAGAAGTAACTTATCTAAGACCTCAGAAAAAATAAAAGCTGTAAACTTGAATATCTTGACTTAAAATCTTATCAGTCAGTCAGTTCAGTTCAGTTGCTCAGTCGTGTCTGACACTTTGCAACGTCATGAATTGCAGCACACCAGGCAACTCCTGGAGTTTACCCAAACTCATGTCCATTGATTTGGTGATGCCATCCAAACATCTCATCTTCTGTTGCCCCTTCTCCTCCTGCCCCCAACCCCTCCCAGCATTAGGGTCTTTTCCAATGAGTCAACTCTTTGCATGAGGTGGCCAAAGTATTGGAGTTTCAGCTTCAGCATCAGTCCTCCCAATGAACACCCAGGACTGATCTCCTTTAGGATGGACTGGTTGGATTTCCTTGCGATCCAAGGGTGTCTCAAGAGTCTTTTCCAACACCACAGTTCAAAAGCATAAAATTTTATAGTTAATACAAACTCTCTCAAGAGACTCTGGCCTTGGATGCAGTTTTTGATAAGCAATAAACCCCTCTCTAATGATGAACTTTATTAATTTATTTTCTCTCTTGTTAAAAAGATATACTTTATTTCCAACAAAAGTGTTTGGACATATCATACATATATGATATACAAACCATATATGATATATACACATATACACATTGACATTATTTCTTGATATTTAGAAATAAACTTCATATATACAATTTGTATATATATAAACTTTATATATTTTGTAATTCTATCACATGTAGTCTGTTATTCTCATAAAACTTTTTATATAAAATACAGATTAATACAAATGAAATATCAGAAATTTAAATGTGTTATCAATGATGGGATATTCTTCGTTAAAATTTAGCTTGATGTTAAATTACTGAGCTGACCCATATAGAATATTCTATTCATATAGGCAAATAGAGCATACAATTATCTTTAAGCTTTACCAGTATTTACTGCATATCTGGTAACACTCAGGCACTGCCAAATGGTCTCATTTTTAAAGGGCTATTATTTGGTCCCTGCCGGGCATCCAAAAAAGTGGATGAGACAGCATTGTTTAATATTTTTAAGAAATAACATCATTAAATTGTGGTAAATGTTATGCTGTGCACACAGTCAAGGTACTCCAAGATAATTTAAATGGATAATTATTTTGGTCATTGTTGTTCAGGAAAGATTTTGTGGTAAAAACAACCGTTGATCATTATTAGAAAAGGCTGATGGGAATTAACAAGTTGAAGGCAGGGGAAGGATTTTTTCAATCAAAGGAGTGTTGTGAATAAATCATGAATCTATCACGGCATCTGCTGAAAACTACAGTTTAAAGGATAGGATATAAAGGAGCAGATGTTGAGTTAGAGGAAGCCTCAGGTCACTTCATTAAGGGCCTTTATGCCAGACAATAGAGATTAAACAATTCCTCTGCTAGCTGTGGAGCAAATGAAGAATTTTTAAACAAAAGAGTGAATAACACATTCACATTTTATTTTAAAAGGGTGAATCTTACTGCAACCTGGAAGATCATTTTAAAAATTATAATACTGGACAAAAGGAGACCATTTAGAAATCAATTAGAAAGATTTAGATGATAGACTAATAGGGGGCTGAACTAAGTAGTCATATAGAAACAGATTATTGGAGTGGATTGAAGCCAGATTCAAAAACAAGATTCTACAAGACCTGGTAAAAAATCAAATGAGGGTGAATAAAAAAGAGAGGAATTTGGGCTGATTATTGGGTTTCTGATGTTCATAACTATATACTTGGTAGATGCCTAGGGCGATATGGAGGCCTGGGAGGAAAGAATAGGTGTAATAATTTTGTAGAAAAGTGAGTGGCTGAATTCAGATTTGGACAATTAGAATTTTTTTTTAATTTTTACTTTTACTTTATTTTACTTTACAATACTGTATTGGTTTTGCCATACATTGACATGAATCCACCACGGGTGTACTTGCGATCCCAAACATGAACCCCCCCCTCCCACCTCCCTCCCCACAACATCTCTCTGGGTCATCCCTGTGCACCAGCCCCAAGCATGCTGTATCCTGCATCGAACATAGACTGGCGATTCGATTCTTACATGATAGTATACATGTTTCAATGCCATTCTCCCAAATCATCCCACCCTCTCCCTCTCCCTCTCCCTCTGAGTCCAAAAGTCCGCTAAACACATCTGTGTCTTTTTTGCTGTCTTGCATGCAGGGTCATCATTGCCATCTTTCTAAATTCCATATATATGTGTTAGTATACTGTATTGGTGTTTTTCTTTCTGGCTTACTTCACTCTGTATAATCGGCTCCAGTTTCATCCATCTCATCAGAACTGATTCAAATGTATTCTTTTTAATGGCTGAGTAATACTCCATTGTGTATATGTACCACAACTTTTTTATCCATTCATCTGCTGATGGACATCTAGGTTGTTTCCATGTCCTGGACAATTAGAATTTGAAGTGACCATGGGACACTGGGCATTTAAAAGCAAGTCTTAAGTTTTAACTTGGAGCATATATATTCAATTGAGTGCTTGAGCTTCAAGAATTGAGATGTCTTTAAGCTAAAATAAATAAATTATATTGTCATTTTAATTTTTTTGCATAATTATTTCTTAAAAGAAGTGTTTCTTTTACCTTTCCCTTTTTCTTTTTTTTGTATTTTTCTGGTAAGTTGAAAATAATCACCACCCATACTAAATTTGACTAATAATGCTTTCCTTTAATACTTCCTTTTTCTTTCCCTTCCTTAATGCCAGCAAATAGTTTATGGCTAAAATCAATAAAAATTAACTGATTAGACAATCTGTGGGTTATTACAGGTACCTCTCGTTTCTATCATATTTTGAAAACTTCTTCTAGTAAGTCAAACTTTACAGTGAGTTGAACAAAATTTTCCATAAACTTACTGGATAATAACATTTAAAATATCAGATATAACATGGTTTTATTAAGTACATTGAATGTAAGTTTTCTTAAAGGAGTAACTTAAAATTATGATGTGCTACAGTGGTCTCTAAAAATGATCAGTCATTATTAACAAATTTTAACCTTACATTCCATCCATTTCAATTATTAGTCACTGATTGATGAACTTAGAGAATTAAAAGAGTGAGTTGTTATTAGATAGGCAATATAAACATGTATAAAGAACACAGCCTTTGGAGCTGGACTACTGGATTCAAATCCCCAAATCTGCTATTCACTGACTTTGTGACTTTAGATAATTTACTTAACTCTTTGTCTTATTTTTCTCTGCTGCCTCACCTTGGCACATAGTGTTCATAATGTAAAGAGGTCATAAACATCTAAAAGTGCTTCCAATCTGATATACAGATTGTAAGCAAATACAAAATTATATGCTCAACATTCAGAAAACGAAGATCATGGCATCTGGTCTCATCACTCCATGGAAAATAGATGGAGAAACAGTAGAAACAGTGTCAGACTTCATTTTTTTGGGCTCCAAAATCATTGCAGATGGTGATTACAGCCATGAAATTAAAAGATGCTTACTCCTTGGAAGAAAAGTTATGACCAACCTAGACAGCATATTAAAAAGCAGAGACATTACTTTGCTGACTAAGGTCCATCTAGTCAAGGCTATGGTTTTTCCAGTGGTCATGTATGGATGTGAGAGTTGGACTGTGAAGAAGGCTGAGCACTGAGGAATTGATGCTTTTGAACTGTGGTGTTGGAGAAGACTCTTGAGAGTCCCTTGGACTTCAAGGAGATCCAGCCAGTCCTGGAGATCAGTCCTGGGTGTTCATTGGAAGGACTGATTTTGAAGCTGAAACTCCAATACTCTGGCCACCTGATGCAAAGAGTTGACTCATTGGAAAAGACCCTGATGCTGGGAAAGATTGAGGGCTGGAGGATAAGGGGATGACAGAGGATGAGATAGTTGGATGGCCTCACCGACTCGATGGACATGTGTTTGGGTAGACTCTGGCAGTTGGTGATGGACAGGGAGGCCTGGCGTGCTGTGATTCATGGGGTCGCAAAGATACACAACTGAGCAACTGAATTGAACTGAACTGAACTGAAGACACTGTTTACAAACCATAATTTTACAAACTATAAAATATTGTAACACAAGTGGTATAATTTTAAGTATGCCTTTAGGGATGGATAGGATTTTAAAAACAGACCAAGTAGATAAATTACTCTGATATAGCAAACAATTTAGCTTGGCTGAAGATGTGACTTAGATTCAGTTCAGTTCAGTTCAGTCACTCAGTCATGTCCGACTCTTTGTGACCCCATGAATCGCAGCACACCAGGCCTCCCTGTCCATCACCAACTGCCGGAGTCCACCCAAATACATGTCCATTGAGTCAGTGATGCCATCCAACCATCTCATCCTCTGTTGTCCCCTTTTCCTTCTGCCCTCAATCTTTCCCAGCATCAGGGTCTTTTCAAATGAGTCAGTTCTTCACATCAGGTGGCCAAAGTACTGGAGTTTCAGCTTCAAGATCAGTCTTTCCAATGAACACCCAGGGCTGATCTCCTTTAGGATGGACTGGTTGGATCTCCTTGCAGTCCGAGGGACTCTCAAGAGTCTTTTCCAACACCACAGTTCAAAATAATCAATTCTTTGGCATTCAGCTTTCTTGATAGTCCAACTCTCACATTTATACATGACCACAAGAAAAACCCTAGCCTTGACTAGATGGACCTTTGTTGGCAAAGTAATGTCTCTGCTATTTAATATGCTCTCCAGGTTGGTCATAACTTTCCTTCCAAGGAGTAAGCGTCTTTTAATTTCATGGCTGCAATCACCATCTGCAGTGATGTTGGAGCCCAGAAAAATAAAGTCAGCCACTGTTTCCACCGTTTCCCCATCTATTTGCCATGAAGTGATGGGACCGGATGCCATGATCTTTGTTTTCTGAATGTTGAGCTTTAAGCCAACTTTTTCACTCTCCTCTTTCACTTTCATCAAGAGGCTCTGTAGTTCTTCTTCACTTTCTGCCATAAGAGTGGTGTTAGAAGGTTATAATGCAATATTTGACCTGGGAACACTCATTCATATCTCACTCTTTCCCTTGAAGTCCCCCAAACAGATATATGTGCAGAACAATACATGGACAAGAGGAGGAAAGTAATATTTTTCTCCCACCTCCACTGCCGAGAAAGTATACACAAGATTCTGGGTAGGTTAAGATGGACCATGCTGATCTACTCCTGATCTACCCTCCTCATTCCCAACTCACATCAAGCTGTCCAACTCAAGACACACATTTCACAGGGTAGAGTCATCAAGACATAATCTGTTTGGTCCCTTGCCAAACAGTCTCTGACTATGCTTAGTATGTCTGGGGGTAACTCTCAAATAAATTATCTGCATTACAGACTTACCTAGCCTATCAAAAGAAAAAAAAATGACTACAACTTTTAAATCATTTGAAATTTTATTTGACCAAGTGAGTTTTCAAGAAGAATAAAAAATGTGGTTATTATCTTAGAATGATTCAAATAGAAGGAATATTTAAAGATGTATAATAGATAATAACTGTAAAGGGAAGAATGGAAAGAGAATACACTGAATAAGTAAACTGGGGAAAAGGATGGGGTATATAAAGCATACATATAGGGAGATATAGGAAGACAGTTTTAACTTTGAGAAAATTAACAATAATTGACTTTAAGTCACTAACTCTGCTACCAACAGATTAAAAGAAATGTATGTACAGAGAATGAGACTAGACAAAGACTTTTGGTGCTTCCGTGGTAGCTCAGCCAGTAACGAATCCACTTGCAATGCAGGAGACCCCAGTTTGATTCCTGGGTTGGGAAGATCCCCTGGAGAAGGGATAAGGCTACCCACTTCAGTATACTTGGTCTTCCCTGGTGACTCAGAAGGCAAAGAATCCTCCTGCAATGCAAGAGACCTGGGTTCAATCCCTGAGTTGGGAAAATCCCCTAGAAGAGGGCATGGCTACCCATTCCAGTATTTTGGCCTGGAGAATCCCCATGAACGGAGGAGCCTGACCGGCTCTAAGAATCGGACATGACTAAGTAACTAAGTACAACACAACTGTGTTAATTTAGCCTTTAAAAAATCAATTGCCTTGTGTTTTGGGCTCAATACCAAGAAGACTTAATTTGCCATTGAATACCAGTCTAAGGGTCTAGTACAGAAAACATTTGAATAGCACTTTTCTAAGTTCTTTTCTTTGTCCTAACCTACTTTCTATTCTGCTGGTGATAAATGATCAGTTCAAAGAAAATGAACAGCCCAGGGAATGTTGATCTTTGGGAGGCTTGGAAGAAATGGGATTATTAGTGTGAGTCCTAATAATCTAAGGATTTAAAGCTTTATTTGTTATTACTTCATATTATATTACATTAATCAGGCTTCCCTGAAAGCTCAGTTGGTAAAGAATCTGCCAGCAATGCAGGAGACCCCAGTTTGATTCCTGGCTTGGGAAGATCTACTGGAGAAGGGACAGGCTACCCACACCAGTATTCTTGGGCTTTCCTTGTGGGTCAACTGGTAAAGAATCCACCTGCAATGTAGGAGAACTGGTTCGATACCTGGGTTGAGAAGATCCCCTGGAGAAAGGAAAGACTACCCACTCCAGTATTCTGGCCTGGAGAATTCCATGGACTGTATAGTTCATGGTTTTGCAAAGAGTCGGACATGACTGAATGACTTTCACACACACATTACGTTAATATGTATCATTCATTATATCATATTATGTTATAGACAGGAGCAACCTGGTTATGACAAAGTGCTTTGAATTTAGCCGGCAAAATTATGGATAAAATAAAAAGAGGAGTTATGCTTAGGAATGTATTTGTAGAGGACTGGTGAGTTATTTGAGCCTGGACAGCCTACCCCTCAATGTCTGGCCACATTTAATGGCCATTAAGAAAACAAAAATAAACAAATGGGACCTAATAAAACTTACAAGCTTCTGCATCAGGAAGGAAACTATAAGCAAAGTGAAAAGGCAGCCTTCAGAATGGGAGAAAATAACAGCAAATGAAACAACTGGCAAAGAATTAATCTCTAAAATATACAAGCAGCTCAGGCAGCTCAATATCAGAAAAACAAACAACCCAATCAAAAAACAGATGCACATAGATGCACAACATCATTCATTATTAGAAAGATCCAAATCAAAACCACAGTGAGGTATCATTTCAGGCTGTCAGAATGGCCACCATCAAAAAGTCTACAAAAAATAAATTCTGGAGAGGGTATGGAGAAAAGGGAACCCTCTTACACTGTTGGTGAGAATGCTGATACAGCCACTATGGAGAACAGTGTGGAGATTCCTTTAAAAACTGGAAATAGAACTGCCATATGACCCAGCAATCCTTCTTCTGGGCATACACACTGAGGAAACCAGAACTGAAAGAGACACATGAACCCCAATGTTCATCGCAGTACTGTTTGCAATAGCTAGGACATGGAAGCAACCTAGATGTCCATCAGCAGACAAATGGATAAGGAAGCTGTGATACATATACACAATGGAATATCATTTAGCTATAAAAAAGAACACATTTGACTCAGTTCTAATAAGGTGAATGAAACTGGAGCCTATTATACAAAGTGAAGTAAGTCAGAAAGAGAAACACCAATATAGCATATTAACACGTGTATAGGGAATTTAGAAAGATAGTAATGACAGTCCTATATGCAAGGCAGCAAAAGAGACATAGATAAAGAACAGACTTTTGGACTATTGGGAGAAGGCAAGGGTGGGATGATTTGAGAGAGTAGCACTGAAACATGTTTATTACCATATGTGAAATAGATGGCCAGTGCAAGTTCGATGGACGAAGCCGGGCACTCAAAGCCAGTGCTCTGTGACAACCCAAAAGAATGAGGTGGGGAGAGAGGTGGGAGGGGGGTTCAAGATGGGGGGCACACATGCACCTGTGGCTGATTCATGTCTATGTATAGCAAAACCATCAGAATATTGTAAAGTAATTATCCTCCAAATAAAATAAATTAATTAATTTAAAAAGAAGAAGGAAAAAAAGACCATTACCAAGTAGTCTGAGAGGCCTAATGGCCACGTTTCCAAGACAGCCTTAGATAACAGAGTGTACACTGCGTAGTGCTGAAATTGTCATAAGCCCACATTCAGGAATATAAGTTTTTGCCTGTATTGACAAGTTAACAATCCAGTTTTGTAGAAGATTCAGAGGCTATCAAAACAATTTCAATTCCCTTCTCCACTATATCTTGATTAGCGTGATTAGGGACACTAATAATTTGATTTTTCTTTTCACTCAGCTTTCTATCTTCCTGCCTTATATGATCTTTAACATTAAAGTTAATTTATATCTTATCCATAACTCTTCTGCATGAGTCATTTTTTTTTTTTATAAAGTCATTTGGAGAGGAAAGAGCAGAACATCTATTTTTTAAAATTTTTATCAAATTATAGTTGATTTAAAATGTCATGTCAGTTTCAGGGGAATATTCTTATTAACCTTATTTCTAGAAATAGAAATTTAATCCATAATGAAAGAAGCTGCTTGATGACTCCCAACCATCTGTTATTTAATACCTTATTCTTTTATAATTCCTACACCTTCTCAGGGTTTCATTGTACATGTTTGTTGGTTTGATTATACAAATTTAATCCTTGTTTGTACATCAGAACTTCTTCTATAATCATGTCTCTTTTGGACTTTATTATATATTCATTTCAAAAATAGTGCCTGGACTATGTGCATGCGTGTGTGCTAAGTCATTTCAGTCATGGCCAACTCTGCAATCACCTTCCTGGATTACAGAAGAAGAAGATCGTTCAGTCGTGTCTGACTCTTTGTGACCCCGTGGACTGTAGCCTACCAGGCTCCTCTGTCCACGGGATTTTCCAGGCAATAGTACTGGAGTGGATTGCCATTTCCTTCTCCAGGGAACTTCCCAACCCAGGGACTGAACCCTGGTCTCTCAGATGCTTAACCGTCTGAGCCACCAGGGAAGTCCCGGATTATAGAAGGAACTAAATAAATATGTATGGAATGAATGAATTAAGGAATAAATATTAAAGCTTCAGAAGTATACACTGATGATGTATGATTCAGAGACACAAAGGATGTTGGCAAAAAATAGCTTTAATTTCATAGGATGAGACCAACTCTCAGTTCCATTGGGTCTTCCCAGTTAGATATATAAAAAGTAAAAGCAACAATTCATGATGTTCATTCCTAGTTGTACTTGCAATGGATAGCATAATACAGAGAGTGAGACTGTTGTAGTATTTAACAATAATATGCATCCCTGTTAATACACAGGGCACTGATTAATTAATTAACATGTAACCACAATATACATGAAAAAGACAATAATAGGCAAAATACTTGCTTTAGTTTTACTCAGGCTGCATACAGCTCCCCCTCTAAACCATGAAAAAAGTATTATCAGGAACAACATGCAGAGTTCTCCCTCATTGTTTTTCCTGAGCCAGAATACTTTAAATAAGAATAACTGATTCCATGAAAAGCCCTCATGTCAACAATCAAATCTAAATAAACACAGACTTCTCTTAGTAAGTATGAGCAAACAGAATGATCACTAAAAAGATAAAAGACTTAGAAACTCTAAATAAAGTAATTGATCTGACAATACTAAGCAAATATCCTTACATGGCTTAAATGTAATTATGGCATAAACACAAAATGTATTTTAATAAGATTTGCAAAGAAAATGCAAGTACAAACTAGAATATTCACTTTGGTAAATATCTATAAATGTATTGATCTAGAAAAGTTTCTCTTTCTTATTTAAAAGGGGGAGGGTGAAAATGTACTACCATAGACATTAACAGACTGTGTAAACATGTTTATTTTCATTAATGATAATGCCCAATTAAAGCAAAATAAGATAAGTTTGAGTTACAAGAGAAACATCTCTCAAATGAAGAGGAATAACTTCAAATAAGTATTAGCAATCTGACTCAAAGTAGAATACATTCCCCCCCGACATATTTTCTAAGAAACCATCTGATCTTCTACACATAACTGATTATAATTATGTCAATCAATAAAAAACCGTATCAGTAGTTTTACAAAATTTAATTGATAATATCAAATGCTCATCCTTAATTTTTTAAAAAAGCTCAAGAGATCCCAGTGAAAGGAAGAAACAGATACTTTAACTGTAATACTTTTCTTTGTCCCAGTCAAAGAAAACACCCAAATTTTCATGTCCAAAATAACGCATCATGGGATTTGGGCATGTAGAAAGTTGGTTTAGAGAAAGTTATGCTAATGAATCTGATCCTAGTCACTGAGAGAAACTCCCACTTAGATTGAGAAGATGACTGGGTATTTTAGAGGGTTGCACAAGGCTAGCTTGCAGAGCAGTAATCACCTAGAGGGACGGGATGGAGAGGAAGGTGAGGGGGGTTCAGGATGGGGAACACATGTACACCCGTGGCAGATTCATGTCAATGTATGGCAAAACCAACACAATATTGTAAAGTAATTAGCCTCCAATTAAAATAAATTAATTTAAAAAAATAAAAGTTTTGGGGAAAGAACAACAAAATAAATCCAAAAAAAGCAGACACAATAAAATAAAGGTAAAAGCTCATATTAACTAAAAAGACTTAGAAACAATCAAACCGAAAGCTGTTTCAAATAACCCAATACAATTCTTAAAAGTTTTCATCAGGTTGATGAAGAAACACAAAATTAGCAAATGTAAAAGAAATTAGCAAACACACAGCAAAGATTAACTAATTCATTTCTATACGCACAAGTAAAACATAGCTTATATAAAATTGATGATTTGTCTCCAAATAATAAAAGACTAGCAAATAAATGGAGCAAAAAAGGCTGCACAGGAACTGCCTTCCTCTGAGCCCTTATCCAAAAGTCCCTTCTCCCGCCCCAGCATCCATTTGAGCAGTTACCAGCTCATGAAACCTTCACAGGAGCCAAGGATTCCAGGGAAGGGACTCAGCCATTTGGGTGAAGAACAGAAATACTGAAAAAGCTGGAAAGGAAGGGGCATAGTCCCTCGCCCCTGCCTGTAGCTCTGGCACCCCCTGCGTGAGATGAGGGCGAAGTGGGCACTCTATCACTGTGGACCCTGACCAAGGCCAACGTCTGTGGCCCTGCAGGAACCCAGGCCCAATGCACCATACCTGTCCCTCCAGTTGCCCCAGAAGCATCCTCATTCCCCTGCTCCTGGCTCCCTCAGCACCTTTCCAGCTCAAGGCCCCAAGTGGCTTCCCCAACTCCAGGCTCTGGCAGCAGGTTCCCAAGAACCTGGGCCCTGAGTGCCCGTGGGTGCCTGCCAACCCCAGAGGCCCCGGGTGACCCCCTGGAACCCCCAGCGACATCCAGCACACAGGCTCTGGCAAACTGCTGCCACTCCAGGCTCTCCCCCGTGTCTTAAGGCAACAAGGCCCCAGGACAGTGTCCCTGACACTGGACCCTGGTGGGCTCCCACCAATCCAGGCCAACTCACCACGGTGTCCACTGGCTCCAGTGGCCCCAGGAGGATTCCCCGGCCTCGAGCTGCTCCTAAGTCACCGAGTTCTGTGGCTGCAGCAAACCGAGGCCTGCAGCTCCGGACACCAGCGGCTTCCGACGGCTTCCCCAGCACCAGGTTCTCCCGAGGAGGTTCTCCGTGAACTGAGGCTCAGCTCACCTGGGCATCAGCGAGCTCCTGCGGGCCTAGGTGAGTCTCGGGGCGCCAGTTGGCTTCCTTTTGTCCAGGCTCTCAGACAGCCGGTGAACGTAGGCCCGCTGGCCCACGGAGTGGTGGATACTCCTGTGGGAGGACACAGGTGGCTTCCCAGCAAAGTCCCATGAGGCTTCTGAACGTCCGGCTTTCCCAGCCAGCCGAGGCCTGAGCCACTACCGCACCTCAGGGCTCCTGCGGCTCCTGTGCGGCACTGTGGACTCAGAGGCCAGGCATAAACCATTATTCCCAGGTGCCTGGTTGACCCCTTTGGATCCAGTCAAGGGCCCAAGCCCATCAGAAGCGACTCTAGTACCAAGCCCGCCTCCTTGAACGCAAACTCCAGGCCTGCACGTCTGGACTGTAACACCCGGACAGGCCCCTGGAACGAAAACCCAGACCAGCCCACCTGCTGACCCAGGCACCAGGCCTACCTGCCCAAGGTCTCCATCAGCTATGCACACTAGCAGGATCTCTGAGGAGCTGACTGGTGATGGGGTTTGCCTGCTGAAGCCCGTCTGCGAAGACTGGAGGAGGTGCCTACACCCTCAAACATGCAGACGCCAACGGAAGAGCACAAAGATCCTGATACCAAGGAAGCGGTGATTCCACTAAAGGAAACTGGCAAAACTCCAGTGACTGACCCAAAAGAAAGGGACACCTATGAATTGTCTGCAGAACCTGGGCGGTCTTCTGTTTCCGGATTGGAGACTGAGAAATGCTAAATCTGGGCTAACCTCTTCCAGCTGTGTTGTTTCTCAACTTTAAGGTATCTCCCTAACAAAATCCATTTACTTTCTCACTGGCTTTTAGTGTTCTTTTTTAGCTTTCTCTTGTGTTCTTTTCAGGACTTACAGTTGTATTTAAGTGGGAGGAAAGGAGAGAAGTCTAAACTATTTTATCGTTGAATATCTCCTACTATAGAATAAAAATATTAAACTTTAATACCTTTTTTTTTGCATATATAGCTATTTAGGGGAAAAGGCATAAGATGTAAGCAAAAAACAACAAAAAGAATTACTGAGACTTAGATGACCTCAAGAAAGTAATGTTTTTTTATTTAAAAAAAACAAAACAAAACAAGATCATTAGGAAATCAATACTGAGTTCTGTTTCTAACTCCAGTTTTTATAAATCTTGGTGAAATTCAAACTACATTTCCTGTTTATTTCTTTGGGAAATGTTTGTGTCAGTGATTTGTTACTTTGAAATGTTCCTTGGCTAATGATATTATTTCCACAGGAAGAACATTTTCTCTCATTTTAAAAAGAAAATGTACTTCATTCCTGCAGAAAATGTATTGGCTTTTAAAAAAAGAAAATAAAGTTAGATGGATTTTTTAAAATACATTTTTCCTTTAAAAAATCTTTTGTACATTTTTTAAATGAAGAAATGAGTGTCACTAGTTGTAACTATTGCTTGTATTTATAGATGTTTGTACAAAAACTACACAGTAGAGTTTAAGAACTATAATGTTTGTCATTAAACTATAAAGATATAAAAAGGATTCTAGTTATCTAATTAATCATGATTACTCATAATTTTAAAATAAGTTATTAATTATTTTTTATTGAAGAATCTACCTGCTAATGCAGGAGGTGCAGTTGAATCCCTGAGTGGGGAAGATCTCTGGGGAAAGTAATGGCAACCCACTCCATTATTCTTGCCTAGAAAATCCTATGGACAGAGGAGTCTGATGGGCTGCAGTCCATGGGGTCACAGAATTGGACATGACTTAGCAATTAAACAACCATGGCAACAATAGTTGATTTACAGTGTTATATTAGTTTCAAGTGTGCAGCATTATGATTCAGGTTTCTTTATAGACTATATTCCATTAAAAATCATTGCACAATAATGTTTTTAATTTCCTGTACTGTACAATATATCCTTGTTGCTTATCTGTTTTATACATAGTAGTTTGTATATCTTAATATCATACCTCTAATTTCCCTTTCTCCCCTTTGGTAATTACTAGGTTTTTTTTCTGTATTTATGATATTTTTTGTGGTTTGCATATATATTGACTTGTATTATTTTTTAGATTCAACATAGAAGTGCTATCATACAGCATTTATCTTTCTCTGACTTATTTCACTAAGCAGAGTATTCTTTAGGCCCATTCACATTGCTGCAAGTGACAAAATTTCATTCTGTTTATGGCTGAGTAATGTTCCACTACAGATATAGATATATCCCGCACATTCTTTATCCATTCCATTCCTCTGTTGATGGGCACTTGGGTTGCTTTCATATCCTGACTATTGTAGATAGTGCTGCTATGAACACTAGGGTGCATTTATCTTTTCAGATTAATGTTTTCATTTCATTGGATATATTCCCAGGAGTGGAATTGTTGAAGCATGTAGTAGTTCTGTTTTTAGTTTTTTGAGGAACTTCCATACTGTTTTCCATAGTGGCAGCACCAATTTGCATTCCTACCAACAATGTACAAGAGTTCTCCTTTCTCCACATCCTTTCCAAATTTATTATTTGTGGACATTTTGATGATAATCATTCTTGCAGATGTGAACTAATGTCTTACTATTGTTTTGTCTGCTTATTCAACTCGGATCACATTCATTACTTTTTCAGCACCATGGGTACATATTTTTTCCCCTCGCAATGTCAAACACATTTTTAGATACATATAGTTCCCATCATTAGCTTTTCCATTTTTGTATTTTTGTAAATTCACTGATTCTACTATTCTGTAGATCATTCTAATGTTTGAGAGGAAAAATACTCATATTTACTTAAAGGCTAATCTTATATTATTCTAAAAGTTTACAAAACTCTGAAACTTTACCAATTTTCCTTGTTTAGAAAATAAGAATTTCTGAGATCTAAACATGTTAAATGCTGGGTAAAGGACCTACATTTTCATATATATAAGTTCTTTAGAAACTGAATTTTGTGGCAACATTAACAAACCTTCATCCTGCCAATAATCTTAGAGTTTTGTATCTAATAAAAATAATGGCTTAGTAGAAATAAGAGTGAACATTTTATTCTTTTTGCTACTTTCCTGGTTTTTAAACTCTCTCAGAGTGATGTTCAGTTGTATAAAAAGCTCCTGTCTAGTATGGGATAAACTGTAGGATGTCACACTAGGAGACATTTCATAAGGCTCTGTAAGAATTCTGCTATATTGAGCCAAACTTTTTATTTTCCTGGCAGCAGGTATAGTTTTAAATCAATCTTTATTTTTGTCTCAATGGTCAAACTGAGAAATAACCGTGGCTTTTATTTGCTGGTCCTGTTTACTGTATGTGCTAGAAATTTCTTGTATGCTTCATAACTGAGATGGAGGGGACACTAAAATATGAAACACGTAAACACAGTCAAAGAGCTAAGTGAAATAGATTCATTGTGAGGGAGACCTAGCTCACCTATTAGCTCTTAATAGTGCAAAAAGTATGTATTAGATATAGTGACTGAGAGAGCAAATACTAGCAGTGCAACCAGATAATCTCTAAGAAATTCAAAGTCATAGAGAACACTGACTCAGCATTGCCATACAATTCAATCCAGAAACAGATATCCATGCATCCATCACAAATATTCTCATTTATGAAATTATTAATAACCACTCTACCTATCTTCTCAGAAAGGGAGGTATAATAATTAAACCAGAAGTGTGCAGTGCACTTGCAAAATAATTTTGATAAATGGAAACTATGAAAATAGATTTCTGTTGCAAATTAAAGAGCTATCTAATATCATATACCTTTCAGACTTCTTCTGAGGGAGACTTCATTTCAATCACTTGATCTCTTTCTGCTCCAAATGTCATTTACGGGAATGTGACTCAGCAAAAGTAGATCACTGAAAGGTGATACATATATTTATTTAATGAATTTGAAAGGAGAGTGGCTTAGTATAGCTTCTAAAAGGCCCAAGCTATAGCTAAAAATTCACAAACCCTTTTAGTTCTCTGTAGGAAGAGGGGCTTTTTGTGGACTTCCCTCATGGAATTCATAGTGTACATCATCTATGTTATTGCATTGGCTACTGGTTAAGGCAGTACTATAGCAAAATCAGATTAATTAATACACAGACATGTTTGTAATAATGCCTGGCACACAGTATGCAAAATGTAAATCCTTCTGTTTAATGATGCCAACTATTTCTTATCTCAGCTAAACAAAAATCATAATCACAGCAAAAACAAAACAAAGATCACCAATGACAGCAGGTAATCTTTGTTTAGTGAAATATGGACAAAATAAACCTCCAATAAATTTCAGACATGAGAATTTAAAGTCAGTCTAACTGATCTGGTGCCTGTATACTTAAACATTTTATTTTGCATGCAGAACATGCACATTTACCAACTGCTTCCTTCAGAAGTCTGAAAAATACTGATCCCAATTGATCAGTAGCTATTCCAGACTAAGAGAAGAAAATATGGGAATTCAGGAGACTATGTTATGCATCACACTGAGAAAGCCAAGACAAGCAGCAGCTTCTCACAGTACTTCCTGTGTTTACCTTCATTTCAAGGGCAATTCATGCTGGATACTCGGAATATAGGACCATCCAAATAAGTGGGATTACAAAAAACAACTTTCTGCTACTGGAAAAGCAGAGGAAAAAAGGATACTTTACTATTAATACAAAACAGAAATAGCAATGCTGTGCTTACCATAGTACCTGGTACAAATAATTTTTCATAATTTATTTTTTTCCTGATCCTTACATGAAACAGAATTATTTTGCACACAAACACATCTAAATCATAATTAAAATATTTCATTTTTCCTAAAGTCCTCAAGAACTTACATATATAAAAATATATTCAATATTTATCAATATAATAAATAGATAATATATAATCATATATATAATATATAAATATATACAAATATAATAAAATCCTAATGTCAATTAAGAAATGTTTTAACCTTATAGAAAAAAGTATCACTGTATATATACAAGAAGAAATTTACTTTAATATTTGTGAAAATCTAAAATAAACTATTTAGACCATGCACACACACACATCACCCACAGATTTATTTTCAAAGAATTTTAGCTACACTTGCTACTGCTACCAGAGGAAAAAAATCCACTCATGGAATTTATCAGTTCAGTCGTTCAGTCGAGTCCAGTTCTTTGTGACCCAGTGGACTGTAGCACGCCAGGCCTCCCTGTCCATCACCAACTCCCAGAGCTTGCTCAAACTCATGTCCATCGAGTCAGTGATGCCATCCACCCATCTCATCCTCTGTCATCCCCTTCTCTGTTTTCAATCTTTCCCAGCATCAGGGTCTTTTCCAATGAGTCAGTTCTTCGCATCAGGTGGCCGAAGTATTGGAGTTTCAGCTTCAGCATCAGCCCTTCCAATGAATATTCAGGACTGATTAAGATTGATTGGTTTGATCTCCTTGCAGTCCACGGGACTCTGAAGAGTCTTCCCCAATGCCATAGTTCAAAACCATCAATTCTTTAGTGCTCAGCTTTCTTTATGGTCTAACTCTCACATCCAAACTTGACTACTGGAAAAACCATAGCTCTGACTAGATGGGCCTTTGTTGGCAAAGTAATATCTCTGCTTTTTAATATGGTATCTAGGTTGGTCATAGCTTTTCTTTCAAGGAGCAAGTGTCTTTAAATTTCATGGCTGCAGTCACCATCTGCAGTGATTTTGGAGCCCAAGAAAATAAGGTCTGTCACTGTTTCCATTGTCTTCTCATCTATTTGTCATGAAGTGTTGAGACCAGATGGCTTGATCTTCATTTTCTGATGTTGAGTTTTAAGCCAGCTTTTTCACTCTCCTCTTTCACTTTCATCAAAAGGCTCTTTAGTCACCCTCTGCTATAAGGGTGGTGTCATCTGCATATCTGAGGTTATTGATAATTCTCCCGGCGATCTTGATTCCAGCTTGTGCTTCATACTACTACTACTACTACTACTAAGTCGCTTCAGTCGTGTCCGACTCTGTGTGACCCCATAGACAGCAGCCCACCGGGCTACCCCGTCCCCAGGATACTCTAGGCAAGAACACTGGAGTGGGTTGCCATTTCCTTCTCTGATGCATGAAAGTGAAAAGTGAAAATGATGTCGCTCAGTCGTGTCTGACTTCTAGCAACCCCTTGGACTGCAGCCCACCAGGCCCCTCCGTCCATGGGATTTTCCAGGCAAGAGTACTGGAGTGGGTTGCCACTGCCTTCTCCAGCCCAGCATTTCACATGATGTACTCTGCATATAAGTTAAATAAGCAGGGTGACAATATATAGCCTTGACTTACTCCTTTCTCGATTTAGATCCAGTTCATTCTTCCATTCAGGTTCTAACTGTTGCTTCTTGACCTGCATACAGATTTCTCAGGAGGCAGGTAAGGTGGTCTGGTATTCCCATCTCTTGAATTTTTCACTGTTTGTTGTGATCCACACAGTTAAAGGCTCTGATGTAGTCAATAAAGCAGAAGTAGATATTTTTCTGGAACTCTCTTGCTTTTTATGTGACCCAACAAACGTTGACAATTTGATTTCTCATTCATTTCTCTGCCTTTTCTAAATCCAGCTTGAACATCTGTAAGTTCTCAGTTGAGGTACTGTTGAAGCCTGGTTTGGAGAATTTTGAGCATTACTTTGCTAGTGTGTGAGATGAGTGCATGGTATTTATAAGGACAGACTAAAGATACTTCTTGTTTCAAACAGCATCCATATAGCCATCTCAGAAGTTTCTCCTGAATTCTTTCAAAAATATTGATAAAAGTCATAAATCACTAATATTCATCACAATATCAAAAATTATTTAGGTCATTCTCCTTATATCTAATGTTATGGAATTTATTCCCTTGAGATAGTATGACTAAACTGAACTCATGAGATCACTAACTAGAGACCTTTGTTTTGTCCCATTAACTGGAGAAAACCCACCAGGCTGAAACAAGTAGAGACTGATACGCACTGTTTTTATAGATGAGTGGCAATAGCAGTAGGTTCTGAAAGCAGCCACAATGTCAAAAACTACAATGTTGAACTACATGCTGTTATACCTCCTTTTCCACCATCAGTATTCCCACTTCATTATTTTTTCACAGATGGAAACACCCACAGATAATAAAAGTTGGAAAGACTTGTTTTGATGCAGCTTGGAAACAGAAGCAAAATGCTTTAGCCAAAGTTGGAGGCAGGGAAATGGGAACTGAGGCTTTTCATGTCCTCACTCCTGAATTATCATCAGAGAACTAGATGATGAGGGTATGAAGAAATCCAACATCAGTACAGAAAAGCTGAAGTGATTGAAAGAACTTTAGACATTAGAAACAAGACTAAGATACTTGGATGTCAACTGGCCTTAGCCTCTCTTTGTTTTACATCCTTACAAAACTATTTTTTATCATTAATTTCAAGTTGGGTTTTTTTTTTTTTTAAATTTTAAAATCTTTAATTCTTACATGTGTTCCCAAACATGTAAGATGAAGTATCTCAGACCAATAACATGGATAAGTTTGTTAAATTAATATATTTTAATATTAATTGCAATATTTTAAAATTATTCTTTATCATTTTTTATATACACCCTGTCCCATGTGATATCATAAGTGTTGTGAGGGTATATCCCATGTCTTATATTGTACGTTCTTTGTGTCTTCAACAATATCCAGTTAATTGATACATTATAAATATGATGAGACTATGAATTAGTTTAGCTCAAACCTCTTTTTTCCCATTGCTTTTATTCTATATAGTTTTTGACACGTTGTTGGAGGGGGCTGGTGTTTGATAAGTGTCGGCTCAGTGAATATTAACAAAAATAATTGTGACTTGATTTTGAGAGTTACTTGCCAGTTTCTTGCAATAGAAAAGAAAATGTCATTTATACACTCACATAAGATAAAGTTGTCACAAGTGCCTGAAATTGGATGAGGAGTTCTAATAAAGTTAAAAGATAAAAGGATTGGCATTTATAATGAATATAAAAAAGAATAAAGTTAGAATTCCTACTAGGGAAAGAGAAATTCTCTATAACTTCCTTCTAATTTATATTTTAAATTATTTTAACTTTAAAATACTTTGAAGGTAATTCATTCCTCTGTGTAATATAACTTAATGATGAATTTTTTATTTCTAATATTTCCATAACTCTATTCTACAAAAGTATGATTTGAATTCCAGGTGATTTCTAAGATATAAAGTCAACTTTGTTTGTTCTTTTTTGTGTTAGCTTTACTAATATCCTCAATTATACACTTTAATATGAAAATTCATATAAAATATCATTGTTAATATAAAATGGTTACTTTTAAGTTTTAACTATATAATATATTGAGAAGCAATCATATAGGATTGATACATTTAAATGCAGTTTAAAAATGAGATGAAATCAGGTTATTTATGCCTAATGTACAATTAAAGAATTTCACAAAGCTAATTAATAACAGTAAAATTTCACCATTGAATAATATAGGTAATTTTCAATTCTCTATTTCAGTCTTGAATACAGAAACAACTGTGTAGCTATTTGGCCTGTCTCTCTTTTAAGACAAAGTACAAACATTTGCTATTTTATGTTAAAAATTTGATTTATCATATTAATTTTTGTATTGAACATGCCTAGAGTGTACAGTTTTTATTTTACAGCTGACATAGAAACATCAGTGGTATAGTAAGAAATAAATATTGGTTATACTTATATTATTTGCAAAAGACTTTATTATCCAAATGAACTTACAGTCTATCAAAAACAGTGAAGTTATACATTACATTGAATAATACTATTTACATAATGAACAATACATACTATGGGTCAATTAAATTCCATGGGACACTTTGCTACTATGTGTAGGACTGAAAGAAGTTATATTTAGCCTTGTTAATAATTTTCGATTCATCCAACCAAATATAAGTAGAAGACAGTGCCTTATGCATGGTATTAATAGATGATCTATAGGTGTGTGATATTTTAGAAAATTGAGTTGTTGACATCCTGAAATGATTTGTGTATTCCAAACAATAGAGAGTATTGCATCTCAATTTCCAGAATCACAAAATGTCATAAATTGTCATTACATTGCATGTAGAATATTACTTAAAAGGACTTTGATATGAAGATCTGTGAAATCATAATAATATAGAAAAAAAAAAGATATCACTCCACCTTCCATTCTCATCTCCATCACCACCATTTAGCCCTTGATGTAGATATTCCTTTAATCCATATATGGGACTAACTGCACACTCTTCAGAGTGGCATAATGAAATGTGAATGAGCCCAGACAGAATAATAGTAATAGGCAATATAGAGTGAGATATCTGTAAGGAAAGTGTTAACCAGTGATCTATGGTTTTATTTTAGCTTTGGAAAAGTCCGTGATCAAATAATTGAAACACTACTTCAATGGATTTAGAAGCATATATTAGGTCTAAATAAATGCTCTGGTACGGAAAAAGAACAATGTAGTTCATTTTTGATTATTTCAGTTCAGTTCACATCAGTCACTCAGTCATATCTGACTCTTTGTGACCCCATGAATTGCAGCATGCCAGGCCTCCCTATCCATCACCAACTCCTGGAGTTCACCCAAACCCATGTCCATTGAGTCAGTGATGCCATCCAGCCATCTCATCCTCTCTCATCCCTTTCTCCTCCTGTCCCCAATGCCTCCCAGCACCAGTGTCTTTTCCAATGAGTCAACTCTGTGTTTCAGGTGGCCAAAGTATTGAAGTTTCAGCTTCAGCATCAGTACTTCTAATGAACACCCAGGGCTGATTTCCTTTAGAATGGACTGGTTGGATGTCCTTGCAGTCCAAGGGAATCTCAAGAGTCTTCTCCAACACCACAGTTCAAAAGCATCAATTCTTTGGTGCTTAGCTTTCTTTATAGTCCAACTCTCACATCCATACATGACCACAGGAAAAACCATAGCATTGACCAGACGGACCTTAGTCAGCAAGTAATGTCTCTGCTTTTTAATATGTTGTCTAGTTTGGTCATAACTTTGCCTTCCAAAGAGTAAGCGTCTTTTAACTTCATGGCTGCAGTCACCATCTGCAGTGATTTTGGAGCCCCAAAAAATAAAGTCTGACACTGTTTCCACTGTTTCCCCATCTATTTCCCATGAAGTGATGGGACCAGATGCCATGATCTTCGTTTTCTGAATGTTGAGCTTTAAGCCAACTTTTTCACTTTCCTCTTGCACTTTCATCAAGAGTCTTTTTAGTTCCCCTGATTTCTGTCATAAGGGTGGTGTCATCTGCATATCTGAGATTTATTGACATTTCTCCTGGCAATCTTGATTCCAGCTTGTGCATCTTCCAGCCCAGCATTTCTCATGATGTTCAGTTCAGTTCAGTCGCTCAGTCATGTCCGACTCTTTGCGACACCATGACTTGCAGCACGCCAGGCCTCCCTGTCCATCACCATCTCCCAGAGTTCACTCAGACTCATGTCCATGGAGTCCGTGATGCCATCCAGCCATCTCATCCTCGGTCGTCCCGTTCTCCTCCTGCCCCCAATCTCTCCCAGCATCAGAGTCTTTTCCAGTGAGTCAACTCTTCGAATGAGGTGGCCTAAGTACTGGAGTTTCAGCTTTAGCATCATTCCTTCCAAAGAAATCCCAGGGTTGATCTCCTTCAGAATGGACTGGTTGAATCTCCTTGCAGTCCAAGGGACTCTCAAGAGTCTTCTCCAACACCACAGTTCAAAAGCATCAATTCTTCGGCACTCAGCCTTCTTCACAGTCCAACTCTCACATCCATACATGACCACAGGAAAAACCATAGCCTTGACTAGACGGACCTTGGTCGGCAAAGTAATGTCTCTGCTTTTGAATATGCTTTCTAGGTTGGTCATAACTTTTCTTCCAAGGAGGAAGTGTCTTTTAACTTCATGGCTGCAGTCACCATCTGCAGTGATTTTGGAGCCCCCAAAAATAAAGTCTGACACTGTTTCTACTGTTTCCCCATCTATTTCCCATGAAGTGATGGGACCAGATGCCATGATCTTCATTTTCTGAATGTTGAGCTTTAAGCCAACTTGTTCACTCTACTCTTTTACTTTCATCAAGAGGCTTTTTAGCTCCTCTCCACTTTCTGCCATAAGGGTGGTGTCATCTGCATATCTGAGGTTACTGATATTTCTCCCGGCAATCTTGATTCCAGCTTGTGTTTCTTCCAGCCCAGCATTTCTCATGATGTACTCTGCATAGAAGTTAAATAAGCAGGGTGACAATATACAGCCTTGACTTACTCCATTTCCTATTTGAAACCAGTCTGTTGTTCCATGTCAAGTTCTAGCTGTTGCTTCCTGACATGCAAACAGATTTCTCAAGAGGCAGGTTAGGTGGTCCGGTATTCCGATCTCTTTCAGAGTTTTCCACAGTTTATTGTGATGCACACAGTCAAGGCTTTGAAATAGTCAATAAAGCAGAAATAGATGTTTTTCTGGGGAATTCTCTTGCTTTATCCATGATCCAGCGGATGTTGGCAATTTGATCTCTGGTTCCTCTGCCTTTTCTAAAACCAGCTTGAACATCAGGGATTTCAAGGTTCACATATTGCTGAAGCCAGGCTTGGAGAATTTTGAACATTACTTTACTGGCATGTGAGATGAGTGCAATTGTGCCGTAGTTTGAGCATTTTTTGGCATTGCCTTTCTTTGGAACTGGAATGAAAACGGACCTTTTCCAGTCCTGTGGCCACTGCTGAGTTTTCCAAATTTGCTGGCATATTGAGTGCAGCACTTTCACAGCATCATCTTTCAGGATTTGAAACAGCTCAACTGGAATTCCATCACCTCCACTAGCTTTGTTCATAGTGATGCTTTCTAAGGCCCACTTGACTTCTCATTCCAGGATGTCTGGCTCTAGATGAGTGATCACATCATCATGATTATCTGGGTAGTGAAGATCTTTTTGTACAGTTCTTCCGTGTATTCTTGCCACCTCTTCTTCATAACTTCTGCTTCTGTTAGGTCCATACCATTTCTGTCCTTTATCGAGCCCATCTTTGCATGAAATGTTCCCTTGGTATCTCTAACTTTCTTGTAGAGATCTCTAGTGTTTCCCATTCTGTTGTTTTCCTCTATTTCTTTGCATTGATTGCTGAAGAGGGCTTTCTTATCTCTTCTTGCTATTCCTTGGAAATCTGCATTCAGATGCTTATATCTTTCCTTTTCTCCTTTGCTTTTTGCCTCTCTTCTTTCACAGCTATTTGTAAGGCCTCCCCAGACAACCATTTTGCTTTTTTGCATTTCTTTTCCATGGGGATGGTCTTGATCCCTGTCTCCTGCACAATGTCACGAACCTCATTCCATAGTTCATCAGGCACTCTATCTATCAGATCTAGGCCCTTAAATCTATTTCTCACTTCCTCTGTATAATCATAAGGGATTTGATTTAGGTCATACCTGAATGGTCTAGCTGTTTTTCCTACTTTCTTCAATTTGAGTCTGAATTTGGCAATAAGGAGTTCATGACCTGAGCCACAGTCAGCTCCTGGTCTTGTTTTTGTTAACTATATAGAGCTGCTCCATCTTTGTCTGCAAAGAATATAATCAATCTGATTTCGGTGTTGACAATCTGGTGATGTCCATGTGTAGAGTCTTCTCTTGTGTTGTTGAAAGTGTGTGTTTGCCATGACCAGTGTGTTTTCTTGGCAAAACTCTGTTAGCCTTTGGCTTGCTTTTTTTGTACTCCAAGGCCAACTTTCCTTGTTACTCCAGGTGTTTCTTGACTTCCTACTTTTGCATTCCAGTCCCCTATAATGAAAAGGACATCTTTTTTGGGTGTTTGTTCTAAAAGGTCTTGTATTTCTTCATAGAACCGTTCAACTTCAGTTTCTTCAGCGTTACTGGATGGGACATAGACTTGGATAACTGTGATATTGAATGGTTTGCCTTGGAGATGAATAGACATCATTCTGTCATTTTTGAGATTGCATCCAAGTACTGCATTTCAGACTCTCTTGTTTACCATGATGGCTACTCCATTTCTTCTGAGGGATTCCTGCCCGCAGTAGTAGATATAATGGCCATCTGAGTTAAATTCACCCATTCCAGTCCATTTTAGTTTGCTGATTCCTAGAATGTTGATGTTCACCCTTGCCATCTCTTGTTTGACCACTCCCAATTTGCCTTGATTCATGGACCTGACATTCCAGGTTGCTATGCAATATTGTTCTTTATAGCATCAGATCTTACTTTGCCGGGGGCCAGCCTGAGGAATCCCGCCCGAGACAAGGTCATGTGGAAGGAAGCCTGACAAAATGCAAGGACGTGATCAGGCTTCAGGGGATTCCCCTGGATTTTCCTGAGCATCCACCCCCCGAAAAATAAGAATCTGCCTGCTTTTCCACTCTTCTGATATTCTCTGGAAAAAGTCAAATCAGGTCTTTAGTCTTCTGCATTTGAAAGGGATGTTTCCGTTAAACCCCCTCTGATAACTCTCTAGCTTGCCTAACAGATTCCCCCGGACCTCTTACAGCTTGTGAATTGCTTACAGCCCTCCAACCTCGAGAGGCACAAAGCTTAAAACATCTTAAAGATACAGAGCCTTTTCTAAAGAGCTAAAAATCATATTGGTGACAGGTTTTCACTGTTGACTGAATGATTGCTGCCAGGCCTCCATATTATTTATCTTTTAGGCACCTGGGAGGATGTTAATCAATGTAAACGGGATATGGAAAAAGATATATAATAGTTTTGATGTTAGCAACACTAGAATTTTGTTTTAACACTAGACTTTTGAGTTAATTACTTTTCTTCCGTTATATATCACTGCACTCCTCTTGTGTCCTTGCTATGTAAGAATGTAACTTTATTTAGTGCTTTCTGAGAGTGGCACCGGACTTTGGGAAGATCAACACAAATAAGTCTTCTGGTTGACAAACCCTTATCAGAAAAAGGCTGTAAAATGTTAATTGGCCCTTTTGGCCAGAAGATGATGTAAATCACTTAAGATTTTTGTATACCACTAGGTATGCAGAGAGAAAAGCCTGGTTTTGATGAGTCTGGGCTGCTAATGGTGCATAATTTTGTATTACCCATTGATCTCTATGTACAATCAAAAAGGTATAAAAGGCCTTCCTACACAATAGAGGCTGGGCCAGTCATTGGAAGGACTGGTTTCCCCGTGTCTCCTCTTTACTCTAATTTCACGCTGAATTCCCATCTGGTGCGTGGAGGCTCGCCATGTCTACTTACTTGTCCCGGCTTCTAAGATCCGTAAGAG
Source organism: Budorcas taxicolor (assembly GCF_023091745.1). Lineage (NCBI taxonomy): Eukaryota > Metazoa > Chordata > Mammalia > Artiodactyla > Bovidae > Budorcas > Budorcas taxicolor. The sequence continues at coordinate 27,811,356 of NC_068931.1, forward strand.
AGAGAGCCCAAGGTGGGACACTCTCTGATATTCAAACAGACGCTGGTGGCCTAATGTAGATGGTGCAAGCTCCTTGTCTGGAACTTTATTGGCTTTCCACGTAAACCAAGTTATTCAGCATCTTTTCTCCACTTAATTTTTCCTACTACACTATTTCTTCCTAATCTAATCTTATATTAATAAATAAATAAGTTTTTCCCTCACCAACGCCGTCCCCACTTCAAATTCCCTGGATCCACCGGGGCTAGACCCCGGCATTACTTCCATCACCAGTCACATCCACAACTGGGTATTGTTTTGCTTTGGCTCCATCCCTTCATTCTTTCTGGAGTTATTTCTCCACTGATCTCCAGTAGCATATTGGGCACCTAATGACCTGGGGAGTTCCTCTTTTGATGAACTCTCATGATGTACTCTGCATATAAGTTAAATATGTAGGGCGGCAATATACAGCCTTGACATACTCCTTTTACTATTTGTAACCAGTCTGTTCCATGTCCAGTTCTAACTGTTGCTTCCTGACGTGCATACAGGTTTCTCAAGAGGCAGGTCAGGAGAAGAGAATGGCAAACCACTTCAATATTCTTGCCTTGAGAACCCCATGAACAGTATGAAAAGGCAAAATAATAGGATACTGAAAGGGGAACTCCATGGGACGGTACGTGCCCAATATGCTACTGGAGATCAGTGGAGAAATAACTCCAGAAAGAATGAAGGGATGGAACCAAAGAAGAAACAGTACCCAGTTGTGGATGTGACTGGTGTTGGAAGCAAGGTCCGATGCTGTAAAGATCAATATTGCATAGGAACCTGCAATGTTAGGTCCATGAATCAAGGCAAATTGGAAGTGGTCAAACAGGAAATGGCTAGAGTGAAAGTTGACATTCTAGGAATCAGTGAACTAAAATGGCCTGGAAAGGGTGAATTTAACGAAGATGACCATCATATCTACTACTACAGGCAGGATTCCCTTAGAAGAAAAGGAGTAGCCATCATGGTCAGCGATAGAGTCAGAAATGCAGTACTTGGATGCAATCTCAAAAATGATAGAATGATCTCTGTTCTTTTCCAAGGCAAACCATTCAATATCACAGTAATCCAAGCCTATGCCCCAGTCAGTAACGCTGAAGAAGCTGAAGTTGAACGGTTCTATGAAGAAATACAAGACCTTTTAGAACTAACACCCCCAAAAATCTCCTTTCATTATAATGGACTGGAATGCAAAAGTAGGAAGTCAAGAAACACCTGGAGTAACAGGCAAATTTGGCCTTGGAGTACGAAATGAAGCAGGGCAAAGGCTAATAGAGTTTTGCCAAGAGAACACACTGGTCAGAGCAAACACCCTCTTCCAACAACACAAGAGAAGACTCTACACATGGACATCACCAGATGGTCAACACCAAAATCAGACTGATTATATTCTTTGCAGCCAAAGATGGAGAAGCTCTATACAGTCAGCAAAAACAAGACCAGGAGCTGACTGTGGCTCAGGTCATGAACTCCTTATTGCCAAATTCAGACTTAAATTGAAGAAAGTGGGGAAAACCACTAGCCCATTCAGGTATGACCTAAATCAAATCCCTTATGACTATACAGTGGAAATGAGAAATAGATTTAAGGGACTAGATTTGATAGAGTGCCTGATGAACTATGGAATGAGGTTAGTGACATTGTGCAGGAGACAGGAATCAAGATCATCCCCATGGAAAAGAAATGCAAAAAAGCAAAATGGCTGTCTGGGGAGGCCTTACAAATAGCTGTGAAAAGAAGAGAAGTGAAAAGCAAAGGAGATAAGGAAAGATATAAGCATCTGAAAGCAGATTTCCAAAGAATAGCAAGGAGAGATAAGAAAGCCCCAGCAACCAATGCAAAGAAATTAAGGAAAACAACAGAAGGGGAAACACTAGAGATCTCTTCAAGAAAATTAGAGATATCAAGGGAACATTTCATGTAATGATGGGCTCAATAAAGGGCAGAAATGGTATGGACCTAACAGAAGCAGAAGTTATGAAGAAGAGGTGGCAAGAATACACAGAAGAACTATACAAAAAAAAAAAAAAAAAAAATTCATGACCTAGATAGTCACGATGGTGTGAACACTCACCTAGAGCCGGACATCCTGGAATGTGAAGTCAAGTGGGCCGTAGAAAGCATCACTACGAACAAAGCTAGTGGAGGTGATGGAATTCCAGTTGAGCTGTTTCAAATCCTGAAAGATGATGCTGTGAAAGTGCTGCACTCAATGTGCCAGCAAATTTGGAAAACTCAGCAGTGGCCACAGGGCTGGAAAAGGTCCGTTTTCATTCCAATCTCAAAGAAAGGCAATGCCAAAAAATGCTCAAACTACCGCACAATTGCACTCATCTCACATGCTAGTAAAGTAATGTTCAAAATTCTCCAAGCCAGACTTCAGCAATATGTGAACTGTGAACTTCCAGATGTTCAAGCTGGTTTTAGAAAAGGCAGAGGAACCAGAGATCAAATTGCCAACATCCGCTGGATCATGGAAAAAGCAAGAGAGTTCCAGCAAAACATCTATTTCTGCTTTATTGACTATGCCAAAGCCTTTTACTGTGTGGATCACAATAAACTGTGGAAAACTCTTCTCATTATAGTTATCTCAAATATCTCAACAAAATAGACAGAGATTGTACATATGGGAGGACATATTTCAGTTTATAATTTATAAAAACCAAAACAAGCAAAGACAGTGTATTTGAAGCAGTGGTTTTCATAGAGCTAGATGCTAGACAATGAAGTAGAGTATCCCTTAGAACTGGAAAACAAGTTCAGCCCTATGAACAACCAACTCCCTTCATTGGAGATGTTAGTAAAAATGGCAACAAAGGCAAGTTCAGCAAACTCCTGATTGTGGAGGTAGAACTGGGAGTCTGAGGAGACCAAGGTGTTTAACATTTTCTGGACAGAGTACTGGAGAAGAGAGAACACCATATATCTGCACAAAAGTGTTTGTCAAATATGCACATAATTACTGATCAACACATGCATATGGTACAGGCCTAAGAACTATTTGAAAAGAGATGAATAGTGCCTGAATGATACACAGATCAAAGAAAAATACTTGGTTCCACTAGTCTGAGTGAAAAGTGAACATACTGTATGATTCTATTTATATTAAATACAAGAGATTCCAAACTATAGTGAAAAAATGCAGATTAGTAGTTACCTGAAGATAGGGCTGGTGTAGGGATAATAATAAAGGAGGGAATACAGTAGGATGCAAGGATACTGTTGTGGGTAGTGTTCAATATCTTTTTGGTGGTGATGCTTCACAGGTATGCTCTTGTATAAAAAATAGCCTTTAAATTGTGTCGTTAATTTTATGTCACTTATGCTTCAATAAAGGAGTTAATGAAATTAATGATAATGAAAAGAAAGTACATATTCATCATGAAATTTTAAAAAAATTAAAAGTAGATCAGATCTTTCTTGTTATTATAAAGACTAGGAGTTCAAGGCTGAATATGCTATGATTCTTTATTGTGTATTTTCAGATTGGTTTATTTTTCTGCTTTTTAAAAATATTTCTATGTATACATTCTGTATCATGATATTCATATTGTATGTGAAAGGTTGAAACTCAAACTTCTTCATGAGGCAGTGGTGCTACAGTAGAGAATACAATATTTCTTAAGTATAAAATAGACATTTTTCTCAATAAAAGCTAAAAAAAAATGGTTGGGAATAATACCAGTAGCATTAATGTTGAATCTAAAATGTTCAATAATATATTATATTATCTTCCTGGAGTTGTATTACCATCTCACCACTTAGTACACATTTTAAAATTTATTTTAAATGTTGCATCAGCAAGTCAGTAATACTCATGCATGTGGAAAACAAAGTTAAGAATTATAAAACAATGAACATCAATACCATATTACCATTTCTGGGAAAATGGCTCTGCTCATGAAAAAAAGCTTTCCAGAGGTTGGTTTGCAATACTTTTAACAGGAAAGTATTTTGCCCATCATTTTATGGTCAGGAATGACATGGCAAAGGAAGTCATCATCCTACCTCCCAACAATTAACTGAACAAAATTGTTATTAAAAATCAAGCATGGAATGATAATTATTCCAAATACATCTCAAAAAATTCTATTCCCTCTTGCTAAAACCATCACACACACACACACGCACACACGCATACACACTGATTTCTTTCACTAACAAGGGAGTGCTTTACAGATGTTCTGGGACAAATAAATGCTTAATTTATCCTTTTTTATTACAAATTTTCAGCACAATGGATTATTTTAATACCCACCTCTCTAGTGATAGCATTCAAGTGATTTATGGGCTGCAGCATGACAGGAAGGCCTGGCGGGCTGCAGTCTATGGGGTCATAAAGAGTGTGACACGACTGAGTGACTAAACAACAACAACATCCTATCTTTTAGAGGATTTTTTACTTGTTCAAAATATTACAATTACTGACAATCTTTTTTCATTTTGATTTAGGTGATCACAAACTTTAGCTAGTATTATCTGAATCTTAGCTAGCTCATTGATACTTCCCAAAGTTTTTTTGGTACTTACATTCTTTTTTCTTTTGGTCCTAATAAAATATGCCTGCTAGTTATATAGAATAAGTCATTTCTCCAAAGAATTTTCTAATTTCCTTTAGTGAAATTGAAATTTTTATGTTAGGTGCTGCTACCAAAGTGTCATTTACACTTGTCAATTTCAGTATAGATATACAAAGATACAGGAAGAGATATATTATACATCTATATTTATTATGTATGATAGATGTTGGTGTGACTATGACTATGGATATATACAAATGTACACATATACACATGAGCATTTAATAAATGTAAGATAGTTACATAATGTTGATATATATTATAATATTAAAATATCTTGTTTTTTATCAGTCACTAAGTCATATCCTACTCTTTGTGATCTCAGGGACTGTAGCATACCAGACTCCTCTGCCCTCCACTATCTTCTAGAGTTTGCTCAAAGTCATGTACAATTGAAATATATGTATTTTTATAAATGTGCAGTATGAACTAAGTGTGTTTTCGTATGTTCAAGGGCTATTTGCAAAAGACTATGTTAAAACATAAAGATGTAAAGAAAGATATGGAAAATATTTTCTGTAAATTATTGAAAAGTGATAGTAATGCTCAAACAATTGAACAGTAATATTTTTCTCATAATTATAGAATTTATTTTCAGGCATTCATTGTAAGAGCTCTTGAAACTGATTGCTGGAAGATATTTTAGAAATTATCTCATTCAAGAATCTCAATATTTCTCCATCTATTAGTGTCCTTTTTGATTTCTTTCATCAGTGTTTTATAGTTTTCTATATATAGGTCTTTAGTTTCTTTAGGTAGATATATTCCTAAGTATTTTATTCTTTTCATTGCAATGGTGAATGGAATTGTTTCCTTAATTTCTTTTTCTACTTTCTCATTATTAGTGTATAGGAATGCAAGAGATTTCTGTGTGTTGATTTTATATCCTGCAACTTTACTATATTCATTGATTAGCTCTAGTAATTTTCTGGTGGAGTCTTTAGGGTTTTCTATGTAGAGGATCATGTCATCTGCAAACAGTGAGAGTTTTACTTCTTCTTTTCCAATTTGGATTGCTTTTATTTCTTTTTCTGCTCTGATTGCTGTGGCCAAAACTTCCAGAACTATGTTGAATAATAGCGGTGAGAGTGGGCACCCTTGTCTTGTTCCTGACTTTAGGGGAAATGCTTTCAATTTTTCACCGTTGAGGATACTGTTTGCTGTGGGTTTGTCATATATAGCTTTTATTATGTTGAGGTATGTTCCTTCTATTCCTGCTTTCTGGAGAGTTTTTATCATAAATGGATGTTGAATTTTGTCAAAGGCCTTCTCTGCATCTATTGAGATAATCATATGGCTTTTATTTTTCAATTTGTTAATGTGATGAATTACATTGCTTGATTTGCAGATATTGAAGAATCCTTGCATCCCTGGGATAAAGCCCACTTGGTCATGGTGTATGATCTTTTTAATGTGTTGTTGGATTCTGATTTCTAGAATTTTGTTGAGGATTTTTGCATCTATGTTCATCAGTAATATTGGCCTGTAGTTTTCTTTTTTTGTAGTATCTTTGTCAGGTTTTGTTATTAGGGTGATGGTGGCCTCATAGAATGAGTTTGGAAGTTTACCTTCCTCTGCAATTTTCTGGAAGAGTTTCAGTAGGATAGGTATTAGCTCTACTCGAAATTTTTGGTAGAATTCAGCTGTGAAGCCATCTGGACCTGGGCTTTTGTTTGCTGGAAGATTTCTGATTACAGTTTCAACTTCCGTGCTTGTGATGGGTCTGTTAAGATTTTCTATTTCTTTCTGGTTTAGTTTTGGAATATTGTACTTTTCTAAGAATTTGTCCATTTCTTCCACGTTGTCCATTTTATTGGCATATAATTGCTGGTAGTAGTCTCTTATGATCCTTTGTATTTCTGTGTTGTCTGTTGTGATCTCTCCATTTTCATTTCTAATTTTACTGATTTGATTTTTCTCTCTTTGCTTCTTGATGAGTCTGGCTAATGGTATGTCAATTTTATTTATCCTTTCAAAGAACCAGCTTTTGGCTTTGTTGATTTTTGCTATGGTCTCTTTTGTTTCTTTTGCATTTATTTCTGCCCTAATTTTTAAGATTTCTTTCCTTCTACTAACTCTGGGGTTCTCCAGTTCTTCCTTTTCTAGTTGCTTTAGGTGTAGAGTTAGGTTGATTTGGAAGAATCAATATAGTGAAAATGAGTATACTACCCAAAGCAATTTACAAATTCAGTGCAATCCCTATCAAGCTACCAGCGATATTTTTTCACAGAACTAGAACAAATAATTTCAAGATTTGTATGGAAATACAAAAAACCTTGAATAGCTAAAGCAATCTTGAGAAAGAAGAATGGAACTGGAGGAATCAACTTGCCTGACTTCAGGCTCTACTACAAAGCCACAGTCATCAAGACAGTATGGTACTGGCACAAAGACAGAAATATAGATCAATGGAACAAAATAGAAAGCCCAGAGATAAATCCACACACATATGGACACCTTATCTTTGACAAAGGAGGCAAGAATATACAATGGAGTAAAGACAATCTCTTTAACAAGTGGTGCTGGGAAAACTGGTCAACCCTTGTAAAAGAATGAAACTAGATCATTTTCTAACACTGCACATGAAAATAAACTCAAAATGGATTAAAGATCTAAATGTAAGACCAGAAATTATAAAACTCCTAGAGGATAACATAGGCAAAACACTCTCCGACATAAATCACAGCAGGATCCTCTATGATCCACCTCCCAGAATTCTGGAAATAAAAGCAAAAATAAACAAATGGGATCTAATTAAAATTAAAGGCTTCTGCACAACAAAGGAAAATATAAGCAAGATGAAAAGACAGCCTTCTGAATGGGAGAAAATAATAGCAAATGAAACAACTGACAAACAACTAATCTCAAAAATATACAAGCAACTTATGCAACTCAATTCCAGAAAAATAAACGACCCAATCAAAAAATGGGCCAAAGAACTAAATAGACATTTCTCCAAAGAAGACATATAGATAGCTAACAAACACCTGAAAAGATGCTCAACATCACTCATTATTAGAGAAATGCAAATCAAAACCACAATGAGGTACCACTTCACACCAGTCAGAATGTCTGCAATCCAAAAATCTGCAAGCAATAAATGCTGGAGAGGGTGTGGAGAAAAGGGAATCCTCCTACACTGTTGGTGGGAATGCAAACTAGTACAACCACTATGGAAAACAGTGTGGAGATTCCTTTAAAAATTGCAAATAGAACTGCCATATGACCCAGCAATCCCACTGCTGGGCATACACACCAAGGAAACCAGAATTGAAAGAGACACATGTACCCCAATGTTCATCGCAGCACTGTTTATAATAGCCAGGACATGGAAACAACCTAGATGTCCATCAGCAGATGAATGGATAAGAAAGCTGTGGTACATATACACAATGGAGTATTACTGAGCTATTAAAAAGAATACATTTGAATCAGTTCTGATGAGATAGATGAAACTGGAGCCGATTATACAGAGTGAAGTAAGCCAGAAAGAAAAACACCAATACAGTATACTAACACATATATATGGAATTTAGAAAGATGGCAATGATGACTCTGTATGCAAGACAGCAAAAAAGACACAGATGTGTTTAGCGGACTTTTGGACTCAGAGGGAGAGGGAGAGGGTGGGATGATTTGGGAGAATGACATTGAAACATGTATACTATCATGTAAGAATCGAATCACCAGTCTATGTCCAATGCAGGATACAGCATGCTTGGGGCTGGTGCATGGGGATGACCCAGAGGGATGTTATGGGGAGGGAGGTGGGAGGGTGGTTCATGTTTGGGATCGCATGTACACCCGTGGTGGATTCATGTCAATGTATGGCAAAACCAATACAGTATTATAAAATAAAATAAAGTAAAAATAAAAAGTTAAAAAAAAAAAAAAGAATCTCAATACTGGTTGCTTGTAAGAGTAAGTATGAAAATTTTAAGAAATAAAAATGTCAAGGATTTATCACAGAAAATGTTAATGTTTTACGGTAGGATAATTGTATGCATTAGTTGTTTTTAAAAAATACCCAGGTGATTATAACATATAGGAAGGCTTGAGAACCATTCATCTAATGCCCAGTTACAACTAAATCATCTTGGTCAAGATCAGTTTTTTGTTTTTTTTTTTTTTTAATTGAGATGTCATGTACATCTAATAGAATACATTTTTGTAAGTGTAGAGCTTAATTACTTTTGAAAAATGTATATATCCATGTAGCCATATAACTCCAATCAAAATATAGAGTGCTTTCATCTCTCCACAAATGCCATCTACACTTCCCAGTCTCTCTACTTCTATGTAATAACCACACCAAACAGTTATATCAGCTCAGTTCAGTTGCTCAGTCATGTCTGACTCTTTGTGACCCCATGAACTGCAGCACGCCAGGCCTCCCTGTCCATCACCAACTCCCGGAGTCTACCCAAACCCATGTCCATGGAGTCGTTGATGCCATCCAACCGTCTCATCCTCTGTCGTCCCCTTCTCCCCCTGCCCTCAATCTTCCCCAGCATCAGGGTCTTTGCCAATGAGTCAGCTCTTCATATCAGATGGCCAAAGTATTGGAGTTTCAGCTTCAGCATCAGTCCTTCCAGTGAATATTCAGGATTGACTTTCATTAGGATGGACTGGTTGGATCTCCTTGCAGTCCAAGGGACTCTCAAGAGTCTTCTCCAACACCACAGTTCAAAAGCATCAATTCTTCGGCACTCAGCTTTCTTTATAGTCCAACTCTCATATCCATACATGACCACTGGAAAAGCCATAGCTTTGACTAAACAGACCTTTGTTGACAAAGTAATGTCTCTGCTCTTTGATATACTGTCTAGGTTGGTCATAACTTTCCTTCCAAGGAGTAAGCGTATTTTAATTTCATGGCTGCAATCACCATAAATGGAGTCAAATAGAATGTACTCATTTTCTTTTTTTCATGTAATACAATGATTCTGGAATTTACCCAGGTTGTTTTTGGTAGTCTCTTCCTTTTTATTGTGGGTTCCCTGGTGTCTCAGAGGGAAAAACCTCTGCCTACAATGCAGGAGACCTGGGGATACTTTATTACAAAAATAAATTCTGAATTGTTTATTCTTTCTCTTGTTGACTTCTTTCTGACTTACATCACTAAGTATGGCAATCTATAGGTCCACCCATGTTACTGCAAGCGACATTACTTCACTCTTTTTTATGACTGAGTAATATTCCATTGTACATATGTGCCATATCTTCTTTATCCATTCATCTGATGATGGAAATTTACATTGCTTCAGTGTCTTGGCTATTGTAAATAGTGCTGCAATGAACACTGGGGTGCATGCATCTTTTTGTATGTCTAAAGAAACTCATAATTTCGTCATTTTAAGTTGGATTCTTTAAACTTATTGTACTGTCATTTGCTTTAATTTCTGTATATGTAATTGGATTTTTGTTTAAATTTAGAAAAATTTTGGCTGGTATTTTTTTTTAAATGTTTTTGGGCCCTCCTATTATTTTCCTTTTCTAGAACTTTAATACTTATATGTTAGCATACTTGAGCTATTGTATAGGTTTTTAAGACATTTTACTTTTTTCAAAACTTTTTTCCTCTCTCTGTGCTTTTCAGTTTGGACCAATTCTGTTGACTTATCTTTATTCTATTGACCCTTTTTTCTACTGTGTCCACTCTATTGTTAATCCAGTTTACTGAAGTGTGGTTTGGCTGTGTGTATATGTGTGTGTGTGTTTTTTGTTGTATTTCTTACTTCTAATATTTATATTGTACATTTCCATAAAAGTTTCCATACTATTTATGTATATATTCTATCTGATGTTTCATTTCAGTTTTTTCTTGTAGATTTTCTACCATATTCATCATGGTGGTTTTCAATGTATTTTCTGCTAATTATAGTACCTATTCACTTTAGTTCTGTTTATATTGACTATATATCCCTTGATGTTGATCATATTTTCCTGTAATTTCATATGTCTGTTAGCTTTTATCATAAACTGGAAATTGTCAGTCACACATTGTAGAGAAAGTCTGAAGTGTTTATATTCAGCAAAGTGTTGAATTTTATTATTGGAAGAAGAAAAACTGCTACAATATCATCTTGATGTTATGGATGATGGTTTTTAGTATTTCCCATAAGTGTTGTCCTTACTTATGAGTTGCAATTCTAGTTTCTAACATGCAGACTTTCTCAAGTTCTGTTCTTATTGTTGGAGAGTCAGACAATGTTGGAAAAATTTATGGAGGCATTCCATGTATTCTTTACCTAGTTTCCTCCAGTGAAAGTATCTTGTGTATTTACAGTAAAATATGAAAACCAAGAAATTGTTACTAGTATTATTGACAGTTTTTTCAGGTTCACTAGTTTTTCATGCATTATGGATGTGTGTGTGTGTGCTTAGATCAATGCAGTTTTATTATGTCTATTTTTTTCCCACCACATTAGAAATGTTACTTCATTGTTCTCTGCTTTCTATATTTTATGATAAAAAGTCAACCATTGATGTTAATGTTGATAAATCCCATAATTGTGAAAAATTATAGTACTTTGCAATTGTTTGAGTGTTACTATCTTTTTTCAAAAATTTACAGAAAATATTTTGATATTTTCTATACATCTTTATGTTTTAATGTAGTCTAAATTTTTCAAATAGTCCTTGAATATATGAAAATATACTTATCCTCACTATATATAAAGAGCAAACTGAGCTGAAATATCAATTCTCATCTATTGAATTAGGGAAAGATCTAAAAGTTTGAATATGTAAACTGTTAGAAAGGCAAGATTAAAACCAGACATATATTGATTGCTTAATGTTCAAAATGGAATAATGCTAAGTTTTAATCACAAGTTTGAGATGTTACTGAGTCCTTCTAACTTGGCAGAAATACAACCTATAACACTGTGTTCCGAGTGGTAGAGATGATGAAAACTCTGCAGTACTTCCCTGGGCTGCTTGGAGTCATTCTTGCAGAAATGCTGGCTGGTGTCAACCAAGGATATATGATATGTTTCTATTCACATCCTAGGACTCCCACCCTTGTAGCTTATAGTTTTCGGTTGTTCTTGCAGGCTCAAACTGTGGTCCCTGACTCCTCTGCCTTACGTGACAGCTACTTCTACTTGAGCTTCATCTCTTGAACACCCTGGAAGTGTCTTCAGAAAAGAAGGTGAATGAATGCAGATCTCACTTCATCATCTTCACCTTCTATGAAGATCATATTCCCTTTAAGACTGCTTCTTTTGGTCCTCCTATAATGCTTTCTAAATTTTTGTGTGTTTGCATCTTTTATTTGGGGGGGGGGGTTATTTTGTTGTTGTTGTTGGTGGTGGTGGTGGTGGTGGTGGTATTTCTGAGTTGATAATTGTTATCAGCAGAGAAATAGATTGCTCTAACAATCTATTCCACTTGTTATTCCACTTGTTAACTGAAACACATGTACATACACAGCCTAAAAGTTGAAAATTAAGTTTTGTTCAGCTATTCTGTGTATGGGAAGATGTAAGAGTCTGGGCATATTGAAATCAGTCGTCTGCTCTACAGATTAACTATCTAGGGCCAGGGTCTTGTTTTTCTTCATCCTGAATCCCCTCAGGGTACACAGTTGGGGGTGACTGTTTTGGCTGATGACTTGATGGCTTCAACATCTTTTGCTTACCAGTATGGTATGGTAGATGACATTTTTTGTCCCTATGCTGTAACCTTAAGCCAGGACCCACCTCATTTTTATTCACTGTAGTACTGCTCACTTTTAGGCATAAAACATTTTAAACCCTCGAACATATTATCTGCCTCAGGAAAATTTAAAGTTTACAATAGCAAGAGAAACAGGAGAGACCCCCTACCTCCTCCCCTCAAAAAAACAAAAACAAACAACCAAAAACTACGTATTTCCAGAAAACTATGTATGTTCTGGCTGTGTTTCTTTGAAAACTAAGATCATTTTACTGTAGACAGGCAATAAGAGGAACAAAACAGTCTTAGTTATTCTGTCACCAGAGAAGATACACAATTTTGTGGATCCTGACATACTGGGAACTCTACAGAGCACTCTTGACAATATCTGAGAAAATGATAAAACTTCAGTGAGAAATTGTTCCCTGGTGGGGATGTCAGTATAGCCACAATAGAATAGAGATTAGGGACTATCACCCCCCTCCCACCCTAGGCTGTCTGTAAAGCCTACTTCATTCAAATGTGATCATACAACAATACAGACAGGGAAGCAAACTTGGTAATTGAGGTTAAATTCCCACCAGCTCAGGAAAATGGAAACTTCAGTAACTTTAAGTTATTCAAGCTAAATATATAAAGTAGTAGTTATACAAACATCAGTGAACAGATTAACATTAGTAATTGATAAAATTTCAGGAATGGATGACAAGATAAGCTTTATAAATGCCTCAGCTTAAATAAATGAGATTAGATGGATGAGAGGAAAGTTGGTATTAGTTTTGGATGTATGTATATAGGTATCCAAGACTGTTTTGCATGGATGAAACACATAAATACTAGAGGCAAGAAGCAGATCAGAAACTGTATATGTATCTTTCTTGTAAAATTAATAAATGAAAGCCTTAGCCAGCTATATATTTGTGTATTACCAGGGGTAATTAGGAAATAGTAGATAGGAAAGTACATTTTAGGAGAGTGGAGGGGAGAAGATTAAGACACATGTTTATCCTTGGGCTTCCCTGGTGGCTCAGACAGTAAAGCGTCTGCCTGTAATGCGGGAGACCTGGGTTTGATTCCTGGGTCGGGAAGACCCCCTGGAGAAGGAAATGGCAATCCACTCCAGCACTCTTGCCTGGAAAATCCCATGGACGGAGGAGCCTCATAGGCTACAGTCCATGGGGTCGCAAAGAGTCGGACACGACTGAGCGACTTCACTTCACCTTAACTCTAAAATCTTTCATACAGTCAACAGAAAGTATGTATTCAAACTCTGTAGTATACAAGTGCATAGTTTAAAGAACTTATTTCAAGAACACAAAATGTTCTACAAGTCAATTCCAAAGCATTAAGAATAAACCAGGATAAAAGAGAAAAACTAAAAGCAAGTTTTGGCAGCTCAGCTTCACTTAAAGGGTAATTGAACATTAAAAAAATAAAATCAATCCAAAACCGCCACTTACGAGAGCTCTTAGAATTTGTAGCTTTACCCTGTTTGCAGGATTGAGATATAGTAAATGAATTTCCTACTTCAGGAAAAATGCTGTAAGATTCTGCAGTTATAAATAAGGTCAATACTTGACATATGATATCATAGAATAGTCTGGCCCAAACTACTTTTAAGGCAGCACATATGAACTGCTTTAATGACCTTCGAAACTCTAATGGCAATTTAATGTCAAATTAAACATCTCATGGAAAGAGTTTGACCTATGAATTTTTTTTTCTAAGTTATTTTCTTTCATGTTGAAATGTGGTTTGATGCAAAAAGTAAAGAAAGTACAATAAAAATTGTTCTATGTCTGTGTGTTCCACAACAATTTAGTAAAGAGTACAGCTAGGTGGCCTATTGAGGACACTGATGTTTTTCAGTGCATTTCCTCATATGTTTATGGAGTGATTAAATTTAATAATTAACTTATTTAATATCATTTTATTACCCTGTAGAAATTAGTTAAGTCCAGAAATATGGAGGCTTTGCTTACAATTTTGGCTAGCCACAAATTAATCGTTACCCTAAACAAATCTCTCGCCTATTTTTGTATTCAATATTTAATAAATGTTTACTAAATGCTAGCCACTGTTACTAATTAATGTCAGATTTTAATCATTTCTTGTAGTTAAAGCATCAAATATTATTAGTGAAACAAAGCATTAATAGAGGACAGTGATAAATTTTTCAGAATAAAGACAGAAGATACTTGAAAAAGTACAGTATTTGGGATGAGAACTATAAGTGAAGAGTTAAACTGCAATAAGAATAGAGATAAGGAAAAAGGTAATCTTTAAATAATAAGAGAAAAATGTGACTTCTAGCTAGCTTTTGCATAAATAATGCACTGGAACCTATGGAGAAGTTAAAGAGCAAGGCTCTCTCTCAGAGCCTCATATATTAAAATGTGTTCATACTTAATGCTATTTAGTAAGAAGATGACTCTTGAAAAGTAAGTTGAATCTGTGAAGGGCCTTGGATGTGTAAAGGGCTAGGTGTTACACTACTCTCATGGCTCAGCTGGGATATTTCTCACTGGATTTTTTAAATCCCTCCATTGTGAAGTATATAATTCTTCAGACTAAATTCATTTCATAAAATGTGAAAATGTTCTGTATATCTTTGGAGGGAAAGAAGTGATTATACTTGTGCTGAAGGTTGTCACCATGAAATAGAACTGAGTCATTGGTGCAAGTATGTTTCTAAATAGAGTGACCCATATATAAGAGTCACTTCCCACAATGATCAATGTGTTTCGATTGCTAGTTTATAACTGGCAATGTTGATTCAAAATCCACACAGCTCCACAATAATGAGGAAGGGTGGAACTAGATGTGGTAGAATCTGGGAGCTTTGCAGCATCATGCTGTACCATCTACTTGATTTCTTTGACTCTTCCACTTTCTGTGATCTATTTTATCTGTTCTATGGGGTGAAACACAAACCTTAACTTTCAGATTCTCATTTGATATTGAATCTTTGGGTCTTGTATCTTAAGGTTTTTGTGCTTAGTAGTCCAGTATTTGTATACTTTTTTTCTTTTTTTTTCCTATTTTGGCTGATTCAGGACTATCTTAACTGCTACATCTGCTTTATCTATATCAAGATGTCATTCTCCAAACATGTGAAAGGCCATTGGAGCATATAATCCAATCTAGATTATAAAACATTATTTTAAGGTCTACATGTGATGGTTCAGTATAGGTACATATTGTGAAATGAATACCACAATTAACACATTGATCCTCTCATGTCTTACCTTTGTGTGTATGTGTGTGTGTACACGAGCATGTGGAATGAGAACACTTAAGATTTACTCTCTTAATAAATTTCAGCTGTATAATGCAGTATTAATAACCCTAGTCATCAAACTTTACATTAGATCCCCAGAACTTATTCATCTTATGACTGAACATTTGTATGCTTTTGACTGCAAATTTTTTCATATTCAATTTGTCTCTCATAAATAAAATTCAAAAATTAAAAATAAATGATATAGTAAAAACATAAAAAATAGAAATGCTATTATGTTTAAAGGACTATGATTTATATATATATATATATATATATATATATATATCAGCTCCTTTGATATTGATAAAAATAAGGAGTTCTACCCAGGGTGTATCCAGTGTAATCATGTCCAGTATATTACTGTTTACAAAGGGGGGAATTTTTCAGTGTAATACACTACCACAGACTATTTTCATATAAAGTAGATTTCCCTCCACAGATTAGATTTCTCTTTCATATACATTCCCTTAATACCCCCAAGTGCTTTGAGCATAATAGAAAACTTACAACGTGTAGACACACAAAGCTGCAGCGCTAAGGAAATGTAGAGCTGCACACAAGCAAGAAGTCAATATCTTTCAGAAAATATTGTGAAAGTAAGTAGATAAACCCTGGAAGTATGGTAAAAGTAGCCTATGATTAGCAAGGAAAAGTAAATAGTACTGTTAATTCTTCTTTTCTCCTTTACCATAGAAAGCAAAGAGAGAAATATTATACATTGAAGCCAAGAGAGATTAAATACTTTACTCAAAATCACTTAGCTATAGTTTGATTGAGCAAAGATATGAAACCAGGTCTCCTTACTAACCACCACTCAAAAATTCATTTCCAAGGCAGACAATTTAGCAGAAAATGGTGAGGGTACAGGATCAACAAATATAATGAAGAGAAATACAAAGCAGTCTAAAAGAGAGACTCATCTTACCCACATGGTGTAAGAGTACTTTCCATTTGAGCAACCAGGGAAGCCCCATTCCAGTTTCTAGTAAGGAGAAAAAAGTTAGGAAATAATGTAATCTGCTACAAAGTTCATTGTATATGTGTGAAACTAAGATGTTTCATTGTTTTATTTGTTTATGATTAATTAGTATAACTCCTTTCTTAAAGGTTTAATCTCCATTTTTTATTTTTCTTTAAGAAATTTCTGGGATGAATAAACAGCTACACAAGATGGAATGATCGAGTCCTCCTGACAGTGAAAACTATTTAACTGCTCATGGTGGGAAATATTAGGTAAGTATCTTTTCTTCAAAATGATGCTTTAATAAGATTTTTTGTATGTTCTGTTAGTGTCTGCTAATTACATAGTCATAAACTATTAAATGTTTTTCTTTCCCAGAAGTTCCTTGGTAAATACATATTAGAAAGTAGAAAATATTCTCCCATAATAGTGCTTTATTAAGAAAATTCATGTTCTGTATATCCCAAATCATTACTTAATCTAAAACAAAGTAACAAAACAATAAAAATAACTTTCATGCAGTATTACTAATTAGGCAAAACAGAAAACAATAACATGTAGTAAGAAACCATTTTGAATTTATCTTGATATTCATATGCAATGATTAGCAGATGCTAATGAGAAGAGAATAAGGAGACAGAAGAAAGCATTTTTATATTGACTGAACGAGGTTGGAGGGCTTTTTAAAGGCTATGATGTAGTATTGTTGCTGTTGTAAATTATTTCCTTTTCTTGATACAGGTTTTAAAAACCTGAAAATGTTACCTGCTTCTTGTGTTGTAGATCTCCATATACCACACCTCCAGGGGATTCATGGGAATTATTGATTGCTCTGGCATGACTGAGGGTATCAAATGATTAATTTTGTTGTACTCAAAATAGAAATAATATTTAAGAACTGAAACAGAGAATAAAAGCTAGTTGAGTGAATATTCTTATAGTTTGTAATGAGTAGAGAGATAGTATTTCTATGCTAATAATTTTCATGCCATTTGCTCCTAAATATTTACCAATTTGAGTAACAAGTCATTTGTGGAAAGGGAAAGCAACTTCCAGGGAGGAGAACCCTCATGGTTCTTTTGGCTGTTCTAATAATCAGATTGACACAAGACAGACTACATTTAGGAAGAAATCTAAATTTAATTATGTATGTACCGTAGCCTCACGGCTTCCCTTCCCTGCTGGCTCAGTTGGTAAAGAATCTGCCTACAATACCAGAGATGTAGATGTGGATTCTATGCCTGGGTTGGGAAAATACCCTGGAGAAGAAAATGGCAACCCACTCTAGTATTCTTGTCTGGAGAATTCCATGGAAAGAGGAGCCTTGGAGGCTACTGTCCATGGGGTTAGAAGAGTGGATCTTGACTTAGCAACTAAACCACCACCACTACAAGAGTCTGATAAGAATATGAGACCCAAATAAGTGCTCAAAGTAGGATGCTTTTATAATTTTTCAGAGAAAGAAGAAATTATTTGTGAAGATGTAATAAAACAGGAAGGTTGTTGAAGTAGCAAATTAACAAAGAAGTAACAAATTTTGTTCATGCAGGCTTCTTGGCCTTGAATTTCTTCTACTCTCTTGATTTTGCTTTCAGAAAAAAGGGTAGGTTAGGAGGGTTAAGGTGTCCTTCTTGTATTGGCTGTTTTTTAAGTCACTTTAATTCAAAATAATCAATATACCAAAGTGTCATATTTTGAGGTGACCTGCCGTGAACCCCATCACAATACAACAGTAATATTTGAATGCTGACATTTAACAAAGTAGAAATGAAAATGATAAAGGGAAGTAAATTGTCTCATCTCTCAGGTTGTAAGATAAGTATATATCAATGAATAGATCTAAATATCACCAGAACATTTGCAACTTAGACTCTTACATGTTTTTTCATTAAAAAAAATTTTTTTTTTAAATTTCTGTTAAAATCCCAAAGGAGTGTTCTGCTGAGGTTTGGGGTCAGTACACCTTTCCATGAATCTTATGGGATTGTGAAGATACTGAGTTTTATTTTGACACGAGAAAAATGCCAACAAAGAGAAGACTCGTCCTTTTCCAAATAGGATAGTGTCAGATCTTGGGGAACAGAACTCCAGCAAAAGTGAAGGAAATCTAAATCCCCAAGGTCATAGTCAGAGCCTTTGGAAGGGGACCACTGGGAAATACCGACTGAAGGTCAGAAGGAATGCAAGAGTGGAGGGCTGGAGAAAAGATGCTTTAAATTTAAAGTCAGGTGTGTCAAAACCTGTGTTTACCCCATAATTGCATGTGTAAAAAACTTACTTTGGGCTTCCCAGATGGCCAATATACGTATCACTATATATTCCAATATAATTTTAAGGATGAATGAGGACAATATATGTATAATAGATAAATATGTTTATCTATTGTACATATATATCTACCTAAAAGGTAGATATAACATTTATTAACATGATGGCTCTAACACATGAAAGATTATTTAGAGAAAACCAGTTTTAATCCTTCTCCTAATTGACTTATTTCAGAAAGCTTCATGTAATGTATTTAAATGCCCCAATATTATTTTTATAAATATTCCACTAGTAAAAATTCCACTGTCAGAAAGAAGTACCAGCATTTTAGATATATCTGTTTTATTTTTACTCACTGTTGACTTTAAAAATATAGATGACAGCGTTTATAAACCAAACAAGATTCCACTTAAAAAAAATGATTTTTATCAAACAGATGATTGTGCATCTGTCTGTAGGCACAACCCATTATCCATCTGATTCCTAAGCAATATTATTGCCAATGGATGTTTTTGGTACTCAGACTCATTTATACAGTTACCTGTTTACATGCAATTATATAAATAAATTTTAAATTAAAGTTATATTAGAATATCCATTTTGACTCTAAATCTCAATATTACTAACGACACCTGAAGGCTACCTTACCATTCAAAAAGTGAAGGACAATCTCAATACATTATCTATAAATCTACTAGGTAAGGTGATTTGGTATGAAGGTTGGCTTGAATATCTCAAAACTTTTTTATAAATCTTAATTAAAATCAATGAAAATAATGACATGATAGCGTTATCTTCATGAAACAAAGTTTTGTACATTATGTATAAAATGAAACACAATTTTAGTTAAGTATGTTTTAAGAGAAACTCATTATGACAAGTGTGTTTATACATAACTGAAGAAACACTACCTCTATTTCTGACCTGAGAAATCTTACCACAGTCTCCTCAAAATCACAGCTTCCTTCAGGAAAACAAAGAGACATGCCTATCTGTTTATAAAGCATTATTTCTACAAGTAGAGAATGAAAATATATTCTGAAAGAAGGTTTTTATTCATCACAATGTACATCTTTTCAACAATTTCAATCTCAGAGGTAAAAATTGCTTAAAATTCTTTTTTTTTTTTTTTTTCTCACCCAGTTTCTCTAGAGGCTTTCTTTTGAAGGTTAGGTGAATACCAAAATGTTACCCTTTGTTTTTCTTTTGATATCTGTGTGTACCATGAGATTCCACATATCCTGCTTTGAAGCTGTGCTTTCTGTTGTTTCTGTGCTGCTTGTATCCCCTTCTAGTCTAGCTTGCTTTTGACTCTTTTCAACTCACTTTTTCTTTTAGTTCTTTAGCTGTATAATTCCTTAGAGTCTTAGGCTGAAAAGACATGACTTGACTGCTAGCGTTCAAAAGTCACAAATGAAATGAGCTTAGAAACTTGTAAGATACTCTAGTGCCAAGTGCACAAACTTTTCTAAATACTGCAGTTTAGGCAGTCAAATATATAAACCTGAGAAGACATGGTAACATAAAATTATGGAAAAAAGTGACGATATCAGAAAAGAGATTCAATATGTATTTAATGGCTTGCAGTCATCTTATTGAATCTGTTCCTTAAGAACATGTTTGGAAGAAAATCCACTATTCCATAATAGCCTTTTAAAATCTGTATATGAGCCACATTATAACAATATCCTTGGAACATGAATAACTTGAGACAATGTTTTGTTTAATTTAATGTGAAAAGTAAGAAAAAATTAGAGTTCATCTATATACTTTGGACTCCTAAATGGCTGAGCCAATTTATAGAGTAAAACTACTACAAAATGTTTTATCATTAAAACTAGGAGTATTGAAGGAGTACCTATTAAGTGTTTAATGTGTTAGTTAACTTGAGTTAGCCCTTGTTTTCTATCATCTTAATGGGTCATAAAATATATACATAATAAATGACTATATTTATATAATATAAAGTAAATTCTAATAATATTATTAAGCACCTTAAAATACAATACCAATTATGGTAGACTATCTAGTAAAGTCTTCTTGTGGGAATATAGCATTTGAATTCATGAAGGGATTGAAAAGAAATGAAGAAAAGCTTTGAACAAAATATAGTGATTGAAAGCACAAATATAATCCATAAAATTCTCAAAATGCTAAATGTCTATATTCTTGGACACATCAAGAAATTAAAATACATATCGTTTTAAAATGTTTGCTTTTAGCCATCTCTGTGTGAGTCCTGCATTCTCAATTGGTAGGACCAAACATGAACCATATGCTATAACATTCCTGTTCATCTATTTGCCATCTGTAAAGTCAAAGCAGTTTTTATATTTGAGTTTCCACATGCCCTTCCTGAGAGGAGACGCTTATATTTAAGGTTGTGGATTCTGCTAAAGGCTACATGGTGCAGATAGCCTCAAAAATTCATGAGATCTAGAAGTGGGTGTCCCTCGATTCAGATTCTGGTTCCATTACCCAGAAACTCTGTCACATGAGACGAATCAGTTCAGTTCAGTTCAGTTGCTCAGTCATGTCCAACTCTTTGTTACCCCATGAATCACAGCACGCCAGGCCTCCCTGTCCATCACCAACTCCCTGAGTTCACTCAGACTCATGTCCATTAAGTCAGTGATGCCATCCAGCCATCCTATCCTCTGTCGTCCCCTTCTCCTCCTCCCCCCAATCTCTCCCAGCATCAGAGTCTTTTCCAATGAGTCAACTCTTTGCATAAGGTGTCCAAAGTACTGGAGCTTCAGCTTTAGCATCATTCCTTCCAAAGAAATCACAGGGTTGGTCTCCTTCAGACTGGACTGGTTGGATCTTCTTGCAGTCCAAGGGACTCTCAAGAGTCTTCTCCAACACCACTGTTCAAAAGCATCAATTCTTCGGCACTCAGCCTTCTTCACAGTCCAACTCTCACATCCATACATGACTACTGGAAAAACCATAGCCTTGACTAGACGGACCTTAGTCAGCAAAGTAATATCTCTGCTTTTGAATATGCTATCTAGGTTGGTCACAACTTTTCTTCCAAGGAGTAAGCGTCTTTTAATTTCATGGCTGCAGTCACCATCTGCAGTCATTTTGGAGCCCCAAAAAATAAAGTCTAACACTGTTTCCACTGTTTCCCCATCTATTTCCCATGAAGTGATGGAACCGGATGCCATGATCTTCGTTTTCTGAATGTTGAGCTTTAAGCCAACTTTTTCACTCTCCTCTTTCACTTTCATCAAGAGGCTTTTTAGCTCCTCTTCACTTTCTGCCATAAGGGTGGTGTCATCTGCATATCTGAGGTTATTGATATTTCTCCTGGCAATCTTGATTCCAGCTTGTGTTTCTTCCAGTCCAGCGTTTCTCATGATGTACTCTGCATAGAAGTTAAATAAGCAGGGTGACAATATATAGCCTTGACGTACTTTTCCTATTTGGAACCATTCTGTTGTTCCATGTCCAGTTCTAACTGTTGCTTCCTGACCTGCATACAGATTTCTCAAGAGGCAGGTCAGGTGGTCTGGTATTCCCATCTCTTTCAGAATTTTCCACAGTTTATTGTGATCCACACAGTCAAAGGCTTTGGCATAGTCAATAAAGCAGAAATAGATGTTTTGCTGGAACTCTCTTGCTTTTTCCATGATCCAGCTGATGTTGGCAATTTGATCTCTTGTTCCTCTGCCTTTTCTAAAACCAGCTTGAACATCTGGAAGTTCATGGTTCACGTATTGCTGAAGCCTGTCTTGGAGAATTTTGAGCATTACTTTACGAGCATGTGAGATGAGTGCAATTGTGTGGTAGTTTGAGCATTGTTTGGCATTGCCTTTCTTTGGGATTGGAATGAAAACGGACCTTTTCCATTCCTATGGCCACTGCTGAGTTTTCCAAATTTGCTGGCACATTGAGTGCAGCACTTTCACAGCATCATCTTTCAGGATTTGAAACAGCTCAACTGGAATTCCATCACCTCCACTAGCTTTGTTCATAGTGATGCTTTCTAAGGCCCACTTGACTTCACATTCCAGGATGTCTGGCTCTAGATGAATGATCACATCATCGTGATTATCTGGGTCGTGAAGATCTTTTTTGCACAGTTCTTCTGTGTATTCTTACCACCTCTTCTTAATATCTTCTGCTTCTGTTAGGTCCATACCATTTCTGTCCTTTATTGAGCCCATCTTTGCATGAAATGTTCCCTTGATATCTCTAATTTTCTTGAAGAAATCTCTAGTGTTTCCCATTCTTTTGTTTGCCTCTATTTCCTTGCATTGATCCCTGAAGAAGGCTTTCTTATCTCTTCTTGCTATTCTTTGGAACTCTGCATTCAAATGCTTATATCTTTCCTTTTCTCCTTTGCTTTTCACTTATCTTCTTTCCACAGCTATTTGTAAGGCCTCCCCAGACAGCCATTTTGCTGTTTTGCATTTCTTTTCCATGGGGATGGTCTTGATCCTTGTCTCCTGTACAATGTCATGAACCATATTCCATAGTTCATCAGGCACTCTATCTATCAGATCTAGGCCCTTAAATCTATTTCTCGGTTCCATTGTGTAATCGTGAGATAAATAGTTGACCTCAATAAATGCTGTATTTCTTATATATAAAATAAAAATTTGTATACGAAAAAAACATATAATCTGTATAAACATCCAATGTGTGTGAAGATATGCTGTACTTTATAGACACATACTTTTCATCTATACATTTTTCCTTTGTGCTTCTCATTGAAATAAAACAAAAGGAGTTCCAGCTGCATCTATTGACCACTTTATATCCAGGTGCAGTATTTTGTTCATTTTCTAGTTGTATCTAAACATTATAAATTGAGATGTTCTTATCCACTATTCATGGCCCATTCTGAAATTTTGAATCCTGGTTCAGTTCAGTTCAGTCAGTCAGTCGTGTCTGACTCTTTGCGACTTTGTGGACTGCAACAAGCCAGGCCTCCCTATCCATCCCCAACTCCCAGAGTTTACTCAAACTAATCTCGTGTGAGTCAGTGATGCCATTCAACCATAGCATCCCCTGTTGTCCCCTTTTTCTCCTGCCTTCAATCTTTCCCAGCATCAGGGTCTTTCAGATGAATCAGTTCTTGGCATCAGATGGCCAAAGTATTGGAATTTCAGCTTCAGCATCAGTCCTTCCAATGAATATTCAGGACTGATTTCCTTTAGGATGGATTTTTTGGATCTCCTTGCCATCCATGAGACTCTCAAGAGTCTTCTCCAACACCACAGTTCAAAAGCATCAATTCTTCGGCTCTCAGCTTTCTTTATAGTCCAACTCTCACATCCATACATGCCTACTTGGAAAAACCATAGCTTTGACTAGACTGACCTTTGTTGGCAAACTAGTGTCTCTGCTTTTTAATAAACTGTCTAGGTTGGTCATAACTTCTCTTCTGAGGAGCAAGCATCTTTTAATTTCATGGCTGCAGTCACCATCTGCAGTGATTTTGGAGCCCCCAAAATTATAGTCTGTCACTGTTTCCACTGTTTCCCCATCTATTTGCCATGAAGTGATGGGGCCAGATGCCATGATCTTAGTTAGTTTTCTGAATGTTGAGCTTTAAGCCAACTTTTTCACTGTCCTGTTTCACTTTCATCAAGAGGCTCTTTAGTTCTTCTTCACTTTCTGCCATAAGAGTGGTGTTATCTGCATATTTGAAGTTATTGATATTTTTCCTGGCAATCTTGATGAATCCTGTTGAATATAAGTTAAATGGTATATGCTAATTCTAGCTCATTATATTACACATCACAGAATTGTATTATAGTTACATGTTTTAAAATCTATCAGGAAGACTCTATAGCACAACTGTTTTGGCTTTTAATGATATAACTTGTACTTTTTTTTTGCAATAAAGATGTTTAAACCTGCCTGAATGCTTAGTGGATATTAGAGACATCCAGAGAGTAAAATGCTATAATTTTTTTTTTTTAATTTACTGACAAATAGCAGCATGCTCCAAGGTAGTCTTTCTTTAGAAAATGTTCATTTGAGAAAACTGTATCCCGTCATTATTTAATCTACCCTTAAAAAACCTAAAACATTTTAAGTTTCTTACTCAAAGCTGCTATAGTATGAATCCAATTCAGTAGTGATGGAATAGGAGATCTGATTACCCCACCTACTGACAACCAATGTAATCTCTGGAAAATTACATAACAATAACTGTTTGAAGGTTAAAGACTAATTTAAAGAGTGACACAGAAAGGCAGAATTTGAAGGAAAGTGGTCACTGGAGAATGAAAAGCTATTGATTTTGATTTGCCTTTATAAATCTTTTTACCTGAGAGAAAACAGAGTCCTTGCTGTATAATATGAACAGAGAAAGTGCTCCAAAATCTGCATATATACTATGCAGTCCTTGTCTGGTGACTGAAGTACACCTACATGGAGGGCACTTCAAATTTCCCAGAAAAAGGAAAAAAAAGTAACATCTGGAAATCTAAAATAAACAAGTAGAAGTTTAAGTTCTCACTCACCAGAGGGGTAATAGAAGTTAGGATTTAACTGAACAGAATCTCTGCCATCTAGGCCAAACATCAACACTATTGAAAGGAAGATAATAGATTTGAATTCCCTACAATTATGCTACCCACAAACAGAAAACCTTATATCTAATCTACAGGAAATAATGAAAATAATGAGTAAAGAAATGGATAATTTGTGAATTAAAATGGAAACCATAAGAACAGGAACTAAATGGTAATTCTATGAAATAAAATCAGTATCTGGAAAGAAAAATTGCACTCATCATCAAAAATTGCACTAGATCAAAGAAGAAAATGGCAATGTACTGGAACATCAAATAGTAAAATAATCTTATCAGAGGAGAAGAATGACAAAGGACATAAAAAAAAAATTAGAAGTGTTTTAGAGACCAAAGGTGTGCAAACAGGTCTATTTTTATTGTGCATTCCAGAAGGATAAAGAGAAAAGGGGCAGATGAAATCATTTGAAGAAATAATTTTGCAAATTTCCTAGATTTAATGAAAAACATTTACTTATAAATCAAGAATCTGAGTGAATCCTAAGACATTCTCAAATCCTAAATAAAAACTACATCACATATAGATGACTAAAGTAAAAAATAGAGAATCAAGTAATGAAAACAACTAGAGAAAAAAGAATAATTTGTATAAAGAAGAAGAGTGATATATTAATATATTTATAAATACTTCGTTGTTGTTGTTCTGTCACTATGCCATTTGTCACATCTGACTCTCTGTGACCCCAGGAACAACCACCGCATGCTAGCTCTTCTGTCCTCCACTATCTCCTAGTGTTTATATATATATAAACATATATATATATACACGCATACTTACATCTTGTCAGAAAACAATGGAGACTAGAAAGCAATAGGCATTAAATTTAATTCCTGGGGAAATAGTCAACATAGAATTCTATATCTGGTAAAAATATCTTTATAAAGATAGAAAACTGACCAAATTAAGAGATTAATAGGCAAAACCATGGACATAAGGTGAAGATTTTTGAGAAGCCATTCAGAACCACTAGAAAAAATAGAAAAAGATATAGAGGCTTGGTCAACACCATCTAATGCCAAACAGCAAAATATATATTCTTGTTAAGTATACAGCCTGATAACCAAAGAGGAGCAAATGCTGGATTATATAATAAATTTCACTGAATTTCTAAAATATTCAAAATTACAGAATATATTTTATGATAAAATTTATTTAAGTTATGAATCATTAACAAAAAGATGGATGTAGAATCTTCTCGCGATTGTTAGAAAATTTTTAAAAAATCACCTGTGTCTTTTTTTAATCACTTCTATCTTGATGAATGTTCATGTGAGTTGAAGATGATGTGTCTTCTCCTCTTGTTAGGTAGACTGTCAATTAGGTCATTTTGCTTTATTGTGCTGTTCTGGTCTTGTATACCCTTACTGATTGTTAGTCTATTTAGTTCTACCAAAGAGATTTATCTGAGAAAGAGCCTTGAAATTCCTAGCTATAATTGTTTCTCCTTTCAGTTCAGTCAAATTTTGCTTCATGTTTTCCAAAACTCTATTATGTGCATATTCATTTAGAATTTGCACTGTCTTCTTTCCTTTTTTGATTCTCTTGGCATGACTGCTTTATCATTATAAAGTTATCCTCTTTGTACCTGCTTGTATTCCATTTCCACAGACCATGTTATCATTATCTCATATTGATATAGTCTCTTAGGTTTCATTGGTGTTTCTATGGCTTATCTTTAAAATTTTATTTTTACCTTTAATCATTCAGATTTATAAAGAGGTCATTTACATACAAATAAATTTATTCCTTCTAGCTGTGCAGTCAGATGAGTTAGGACAAATATCTAGAGACATGCAACCTGTACCAAAATCAAGGCAAAGTGTATTTTCATCACTCCCTAAATGTCCTCATTCCATATTCCTTGGAAGGAAAGCTATGACAAACTTAGACAGCATATTATAAAGCAGAGATATCACATCACCAATAAAGGTCCATATAGTCAAAGCTACGGTTTTTCCAGTAGTCATGTATGGATGTGAGAGTTGGGCCATAAAGAAGGATGAGCACTGTAGGATTGATGCTTTTGAAATGTGGTGCTGGGGAAGACTCTTGAGAGTTCCTTGGACGGCAAGGAAGATCAAGCCAGTCAATCCTAAAGGAAATCAACCCTGAATATTCATTGGAAGGACTGATGTTGTATCTGAAGTTCTAATCCTTTGTCCACCTGATGTGAAGAGCTGACTCACTGGAAAATATCCTGATGCTGGGAAAGATTGAGGGCAGGATTAGAAGCGGGTGACAAAGGATGACGGTTGGATGGCATCACCAACTCAGTGGACACGAGTTTGAGCAAGCTCCAGGAGATAGTGAAGGACAGCAAACCCTGGTGTGCTGGAGTCCATGGGGTTGCAAAGATTCAGACATGACTGAGAGACTGAAAAACAACAACAGCTTCCCACATACAATAAGTTTTAAGATATATGTATTCTCCAAATTTGTACTAGATTTTTCAAAAATGTTTTATTCATTCTAGGTCCTTTTAACTTCCAGATGCAAACTGTTGATAAGAGAAATTTAAAAATATCTAAATGAATGGAGAAGGGCCAAATATAGAGATGAATAAATAAATGGAGAAGGGCCAAATATATAGATGAATAAATAAATGGAGAAGGGCCAAATAAATAGATGAATTAATAGTAGGATTTTATGTGAAATTGAAAAGCTTAACAAGCATCTTGTTTCACATTCTTATTGTGCTAGCTGTGAGTTCCACTGAATGTTGAATACTAGTGAGTAGAATGGAATCCTTGCCTTTTTTCTAATCTGGAGAGAATGAGTGTAGTGTTTCATCATTAAGAAAAATGGTAGCTACAGGTTTTCACAGATGCATTTTATCTGGCTAAGGGATTTTCCATTATTTTCTAGTTTAAAGTGGTTTTTTAAATGAATGCTATGTCAAATTTTGTCAAATCCTTTTTCCATTCTAGTATTTTGTGTTTGGAGGATAAATTGGGAGGTGGCACCTAGTCCATAGCCTTTGAATTCAGCTCCTCAGAAGTCACAATTATCCCTTATAGATATTTTTAAAATAAATATACAATTTTTTCACTTTAATTAATTATTATTTTCTGAATACATTTCTTTAACATTTCTTATAGTGCATGTCTGATGGTGATAAATTCTATCAGCTTTTGTTTGTCTAAAAAAAAGACTTTAATTATCTATGCATAAAATTCTAGTTTAACAACCTTTTTCTTTTTTAGTCCTTTAAAGATTTCACTGCATTGTCTTCTAGCTTGCAAAATGTCTGGCTAAAATCCTACTCTCCTTCTTATCTTTGTGACACTACATGTAATTTCATTGTGTTTGGTCTACTTTAAAGATTTTCCATTTATTACTCCTTTAAGCAATTTTATCTTAATATGCCTTAGTGTTTTTTTTCTTAATGTCCAATTTTCAAATCACATCTTTTTCAATAATGCGTCTAATTTATATAGCTGTCTCCACAATAATGCCACAAGCTATTGAAAGTGATTTTGTAAGCAAAATTATACATAGTGAAATCTAATGAACTCAACACATATGTCTACATTTCTTAGCTTTGAAACCTATTAGTTGTATAATTTTGGAAAATAATTTACTCCTCCCCCCCCCAAGATAAATCTTCAGAAAATCCTCTGCAGCCTCCAGGATTGTGAAAAAAAGTTTTTATTATCTATATAAACCACTCAGGTTGTAGCATTTTCTTACAATAGACCAAGTGGTGTAAAACACTGTATGATTTCAACTATTAATATATGACACTCTGGAAAAGGCAAAACTATGGAAATAGTAAAAAGTTCATTGGTTGCCTGATGTTATTAGGAAGAGAGGGATGTGTAGGCAGAAGACAGGTTTTTAGAGTAGTGAAACTATTCTGTGTGATACTATAATGTTGGATACATGTCAATATACACTTTTCTGTGCTCACAGAATATACAGCATCATTCAGTTCAGTTCATTTCAGTTGCTCAGTTGTGTCCGACTCTGCGACCCCATGAATCGTGGCACACCAGGCCTCCCTGTCCATCACCAACTCCTGGAGTTCACTCAGACTCATGTCCATCGAGTCCGTGATGCCATCCAGCCATCTAATCCTCTGTTGTCCCCTTCTCCTCCTGCTCCCAATCCCTCCCAGCATCAGAGTCTTTTCCAATGAGTCAACTCTTCGCATGAGGTGGCCAAAGTACTGGAGTTTCAGCTTTAGCATCATTCCTTCCAAAGAAATTCCAGGGCTGATCTCCCTTAGAATGGACTGGTTGGATCTCCTTGCAGTCCAAGGGACTCTCAAGAGTCTTCTCGAACACCACAGTTCAAAAGAGTGAATTATAATTAACCTCTGGAATTTGTGTGCTTATGATGTGTCAATGTAGGTTCACCAACAGTAGCAAATGTTCCACAGTGGTGGGAAATGTTAATAATGGGGATGGCTGTGCATCTGAAGGGATTGGAAGTATATTGGAAATCTCTGTACCTTTTGCTCAGTATTGTTGTGAACCTAAAAGTGCTCTAAAAAAATAAAATGTAATACATAATCAGTAAGTTCTATGAAGATAACATGGATGAGTTTATGAATAGATATAGATACTATTAGTTAATGAAATAGAACCTCTCTGGTGAGGTGACATTTGAGCAGAGATCAATTTTATTATGAGAATGAACAAGCGAATATTTCAAAGAAGATCGATCTAGGCAGAGGGGAGAGAATTTGCAAAGGGCCTGAATTTAGAACATACTATTATTTTAATGGACCCCTCCCCTGCTCAGTAAATATTATTAATTGTATGACCTATGGGTTATTATATCCATGCATCTACAGGCTGGTAAATTAACTCATAACTCCTAAAACTTCCAGATAAATTATGCCAAAGGATTGTTATATGAAGAGTTAGATTGTAATAGTAATAAAAAAAGTCTCTAGATATTCTCAATAAAATGAGTTTCTGGGCTCAACTGTTAAAGCAAATTGTATGAAATCATTTTTCCAAAACATTTTCCTATTTTCTAAAATAAATGGAAAAATTGCTTTGAAATTATGCTTGCTAATTTTAGAAACATTTTCACAAGAATTTTGTTACTTTTCTGTCAATTCTCCCAGGAACTAGGAAGAAAACAGTGCTTACTTAACAAATGATGGCCATATTATTTTCAATGTTATAGACCTATATGAATTACCTATACCACAAATTGCTAACTTAATAACATGCTCTCAGTTCTCACCATGAACCAAGTATTTTATATTATTTTTCCTTTTCTTTCCACTGCACTACTGTAAAATCGGGGGTATCCCAATTTTGTTGTTGATAAAACTGAGGATAATAAGACTTACTAAAATCTAGTTGGCATTGTTATATTTGTGTAAATGATTTCAGTCCTCTGCTACTGTGACTGTGTCATAGTAATTCTATCTACTGCTGCTGCTGCTGCTAAGTCACTTCAGTCGTGTCCGACTCTGTGCAGTCCCAGAGACAGCAGCCTACCAGGCTCACCCGTCCGTGGGATTCTGCAGGCAAGGACAGTGGAGTGGGTTGCCATTTCCTTCTCCAATGCATGAAAGTGAAAAGTAAAAGTGAAGTCACTCAGTCGTGTCCGACTCTTACCAACCCCATGGATTGCAGCCTACCAGGCTCCTCCATCCATGGGATTTTCCAGGCAAGAGTACTGGAGTGGGGTGCCATTGCCTTCTCCGGTAATTCTATCTACATTGTTACATTTCAATATACTTATTGAAAATGAAATATATTTATTCATTATACTGAATGAAGACTTCAGCGCAGTTCAATAACTCAGTCATGTCCAACTCTTTGTGGCCCATGGACTGCAGTATGCCAGGCCTCCTTGTCCATCACCAACTCCTGGAGTTTACTAAAACTTATCTCCATTGAGTCAGTGGTGCCATCCAACAATCTCATCCTCTGTCATCCCCTTCTGCTCCTGCCTTCAATCTTTCCCAACATCAGGGTCCTTTAAAATGAGTCAGCTCTTGACATCAGGTGGCCAAAATATTGGAGTTTCAGTTTCAGCATCAGTGCTCAAATAAATATTCAGGACTGATATCCCTTAGGATGGACTGGTTGGAAATCCTTGCAGTACAAGGCACTATCAAGAGTCTTCTCCAGCACCACAGTTCAGAAGCATCGTTTGGCAGTCAGCTTTCTTTATTTTCAACTCTCATATCCATGCATGACTACTGGAAAAACCATAGCTTTGAGCAGATGGACCTTTGTTGGTAAAGTAATGTCTCTGCTTTTTAATCTGTTGTCTAGGTTGGTCATAACTTTTCTTCTAAGAAGCAAGCGTCTTTTAATTTCATGGTTGCAGTCACCATTTGCAGTGATTTTTGGTTCAGTTCAGTTCAGTCACTCAGTTGTGTCTGACTCTTTGTGACCCCATGAACTGCAGCACGCCAGGCCTCCCTGTCCATCACCAACTCCCAGAGTCCAAAGTCCAACCAAACCCGTGTCCATCGAATCGGTGATGCCATCCAGCCACCTCATCCTCTGTCGTCCCCTTCTCCTCCTGCCCTCAATCTTTCCCAGCATCAGGGTCTTTTCAAATGAGTCAGCTCTTCACATCAGGTGGCCAAAGTATTGGAGTTTCAGGTTCAGCATCAGTACTTCCAATGAATACCCAGGACTGATCTCCTTTAGGATGGACTGGTTGGATCTCCTTGCAATCCAAGAGACTCTCAAGAGTCTTCTCCAACACCACAGTTCAAAAGCATCAATTCTTTGGTGCTAAGCTTTCTTCACAGTCCAACTCTCACATCCATACATGACCACAGGAAAAACCATAGCCTTGACTAGATGGACCTTTGTTGGCAAAGTAATGTCTCTGCTTTTGAATATGCTCTCCAGGTTGGTCATAACTTTCCTTCAAAGGAGTAAGCATCTTTTATTTTCATGGCTGCAGTCACCATCTGCAGTGATTTTGGAGCCCAGAAAAATAAAGTCTGACACTGTTTCCACTGTTTCCCCATCTATTTCCCATGAAGTGATGGGACCAGATGCCATTATATAGTTTTCTGAATGTTGAGCTTTAAGCCAAGTTTTTCACTGTCCTGTTTCACTTTCATCAAGAGGCTCTTTAGTTCTTCTTCACTTTCTGCCATACGGGTGGTGTCATCTGCATATCTGAGGTTATTGATATTTCTCCCGGCAATCTTGATTCCAGCTTGTGCTTCATCCAGACCAGCATTTCTCATAAAGTACTCTGCATAAACATTAAACAAGAAGGGTGACAATACGAAGCCTTGATGTACTCCTTTTCCTATTTGGAACCAGTCTCTTGTTCCATGTCCAGTTCTAACTGTTGTTTCTTGACCTGCATACATATTTCTCAAGAGGCAGGTCAGGTGGTCTGGTATTCCCATCTCTTTAAGAATTTTCCACAGTTTATTGTGATCCACACAGTCAAAGCCTTTGGCATAGTCAATAAAGCAGAAGTAGATGTTTTTCTGGAACTCTCTTGCTTTTTCTATGAGCCATCAGATCTTGGCAATTTGATCTCTGGTTCTTTTGTCTTTTCTAAATCCAGCTTGCACATCTGGAAATTCATGGTTCACAGACTGCTGAAGCCTGGCTTGGAGAATTTTCAGCATTGTTTTATTAGCATGTGAAAATGAAAATTGCTTAGTTGTGTCCGACTGTTTGTGACCCCACAGACTGTATAGTCCCTGGTATTCTCCAGGCCCTAACAGTGGAGTGGGTAGCCTTTCCCTTCTCCAGGGGATCTTCCTAACCCAGGGATCGAACTGGGGTCTCCTGCTTTGCAGGTAGATTCTTTACCAGCTGAGCCACAAGGGAAGCCCTATTAGCAACTGAGACATGTGCAGTTGTGCTATAATTGCAGCATTCTTTGGCATTGCCTTTCTTTGGAATTGGTATGAAAACTGACCTCTTCCAGTAAACTTCACTTCAGTCAGTTCAGTTCAGCCGCTTAGTCGTGTCCGACTCTTTGTGACCCCACAAATCGCAGCACACCAGGCCTCCCTGTCCACCACCAACTCCAGGAGTTCACTCAGACTCACATCCATCGAGTCAGTGATGCCATCCAGCCATCTCATCCTCTGTCGTCCCCTTCTCCTCCTGCCCCCAATCCCTCCCAGCATCAGAGTCTTTTCCAATGAGTCAACTCTTCGCATGAGGTGGCCAAAGTTCTGGAGTTTCAGCTTTAGCATCATTCCTTCCAAAGAAATCCCAGGGCTGATCTCCTTCAGAATGGACTGGTTGTCTCCTTGCAGTCCAGGGGACTCTCAAGAGTCTTCTCCAAAACCACAGTTCAAAAACATCAAAAGCAAATCCAGTAAACTTAAGTATAGATTATTATTGCACTTTGTGATAGCATAAGTATAATTTGTGTAACAGTTGACAGTTTAAAATACATTCGTGTTATTTCATATTATTTTATTTCACCTTTATTATATTATTTCACCTTATTTTAATAGTAAAGTATGTATGACAGTCATGAAAATGCTGATTTTACAAACTAATGCTCAGAAACGAAATTTAGAAAAGTCTCACAGTCATTCAATGGTACTTAGTAATTTGAAAGTAAGTTTTCTCTCTCTAGGCTTGCAAGTCATATGGCCAAAGACATGTATAGATCATATAAGATATGTAAATGGTATCAGTCTAGTTAAAATATAATTTTCCTTTTATAATAATAGATGTTTTTTAATAATTTATAAGTCATACCGTTTGATAGCAATTTTGTATTTTAATTTGGAAATCTAAAAAGATTAGAAAGTTACGTATCTAAAGAAATAAACTCTCCTAAATATCCCAATTTATTTTTAATGGAGGAGACTTTATGTGGCAGTCATTATTTGCTGAAGCTCTTGTGTAACCCAGCTGGATCTATATTCTCTTATCACTACACTTCTTTTTTAACTGTATAAAATGATTTTGAATATTAAATATAATTTATTGCTTATTGAACATTAAACATTTTAATATTATAACTGAATAAACACATTTGAAATATGTTACTAAGCTCAGGTTTAGTAAGAAAGCATTGTTTTTTATATTTTTATATCACCAGTTATTGAAATACTCTTCAAAGACAGCATTTCTAAAGTGTAAGTCACAGAAAAAACAAAATACTCCTAGAAAAATCAATTATTAGCAAAAGAAAACTTGGGTAAGTTATAATTTACAATGAAATTTCAAGTTTTGGAATGTTATTGAGTTTCCATCCCACTGGAATATTTGCTTGTAGACATATTTCAAATTTTTCCAATGTTTGCGAAAATGATTTTCATGAACAGAATTAAAGAGATAAAATCTATTTGCATAGCAGTGCAAAATGAGTAAAATATTGCATTAAAGTGTAGCTTTATTTATTAAATTTATTTATTTTTTACTAATTTACTTTATTTATTTACTTACTAGTATTAGCTCTGGAACTCTTAGAAATTCCAGGGAAACAAAAATAAATGGGGGGGGGGGGGTCCTAAGATGGTGGAGGAATAAGATGGGGAGACCACTTTCTCCCCCACAAATTCATTGAAAGAACATTTGAACGCTGAGCAAATTCCACAGAACAACTTCTGAATGCTGGCAGACGACATCAGGCACCCAGAAAGGCAGCCCAGTGTCTTCGAAAGGAGATGGAGAAGTCTTGAGGCTGCTGTAAGAATAAGACTGAAAACCAGAGGCAGGAGGCTTAAGTCCAAATCCTGAGAATTCCAGAGAACTCCTCACTCCAGGGAACATAAATCAATAGGAGCTCATCAAACACCTCCATACCTACACTGAAACCAAGCACCACCCAAGGGCCAACAAGCTCCAGAGAAAGACATACCATGCAAATTCTCCAGCAACACAGGAACATAGCCCCGAGCTTCAATATACATGCTGCCCAAAGTCACACCAAACCCATTGACATCTTAAAACTCATTACTGAACACTTCAGTGCACACCAGAGAGAAGAAATCCTGCTTCACTCAGCAGAAAACCGACACAAGCTTCCCTAACCAGGAAACCTTGACAAGCCCCACGTCCAACCCCACCCACAGTGAGGAAACTCCACAATAAAGAGGAGCCACAAACTGCCAGAATACAGAAAGGCCACCCCAAATACAGCAATATAAACAAGATGAAAAGGCAGAGAAATACCCAGCAGGTAAAGGAACAGGATAAATGCCCACAAAACCAAAAAAAATGAGGAAGAGGTAGGGAATCTACCTGGTAAAGAATTCCAAATAATGATAGTGAAAATGATCCAAAATCTTGAAAACAAAATGGAATCACAGATAAATAGCCTGGAGACAAGGATCAAAAAGATCCAAGAAAGGTTTAACAAGGACCTAGAAGAAATAAAAAAGAGTCAATATATAATGAATAATGCAATAAATGAGATAAAAAACACTCTGGAGGGAACCAACAGTAGAATAATGGAGACAGAAGATAGGATTAGTGAGGTAGAAGATAGAATGGTAGAAATAAATGAAACAGAGAGGAGAAAAGAAAAAAGAATTAAAAGAAATGAGGACAACCTCAGAGACCTCTAGGATAATGTTAAATGTCCCAACATTCGAATCATAGGAGTCCCAGAAGAAGAAGACAAAAAGAAAGGCCATGAGAAAATACTTGAGGAGATAATAATTGAAAACTTCCCCAAAATGTGGAAGGAAATAGTCACCCAAGTCCAAGAAACCCAGAGAGTCCCAAACAGGATAAACCCAAGGCTAAATACCTCAAGATGCATATTAATCAAATTAACAAAGATCAAACACAAAGAACAAATATTAAAAGCAGCAAGGGAAAAACAACATATAACACACAAGGGGATTCCCATAAGGATAACAGCTGATCTTTCAATAGAAACTCTTCAGGCCAGAAGGGAATGGAAAGACATACTTCAAGCGATGAAAGAAAATAACCTACAGCCCAGATTACTGTGCCTAGCAAGGATCTCATTCAAATATGAAGGAGAAATCAAAAGCTTTACAGACAAGCAAAAGCTGGGAGAATTCAGCACCACCAAACCAGCGCTCCAACAAATGCTAAAGGATCTTCTCTAGACAGGAAACAAAGAAAGGGTGTATAAACTCAAACACAAAACAATAAAGTAAATGGCACCAGGATCATACTTATTAATTACCTTAAACGTAAATGGGTTGAATGCCCCAACAGAAAGACAAAGACTGGCTGAATGGATACAAAAATAAGACCCCTGTATATGTTGTCTACAAAAGACTCACCTCAAAACAAGGGACACATACAGACTGAAAGTGAAGGGCTGGAAAAAGATATTCCACACAAATAGAGACCAAAAGAAAGCAGGGGTAGCAATACTCGTATCAGATAAAATAGACTTTAAAATAAAGGCTGTGAAAAGAGACAAAGAAGGACACCACATAATGATCAAAGGATCAATCCAAGAAGAAGACATAACAATTATAAATATATATGCACCCAACATAGGAGCACCGCAATATGTAAGACAAATGCTAACAAGTATGAAAGGGGAAATTAATAATAACACAATAATAGTGGGAGACTTTAATACCCCACTCATACCTATGGATAGATCAACTAAACAGAAAATTAACAAGGAAACACAAACTTCAACTGATACAATAGACCAGTTAGACCTAATTGATATCTATAGGACATCTCACCCCCAAACAATGAATTTCACCTTTTTCTCAAGTGCACATGGAACCTTCTCCAGGATAGATCACATCCTGGGCCATAAATCTAGCCTTGGTAAATTCAAAAAAATTGAAATCATTCCAAGCATCTTTTCTGACCACAATGCAGTAAGATTAGATGGAGAAAAACTATTAAAAATTCCAACATATGGAGGCTGAACAACACACTGCTGAATAACCAACAAATCACAGAAGAAATCAAAAAAGAAATCAAAATATGAATAGAAATGAGTGAAAATGAAAACACAACCACCGAAAACCTATGGGACACTATAAAAGCAGTGCTAAGGGGAAGGTTTGTAACAATACAGGCTTACCTGAAGAAACAAGAAAAAAGTCAAATAAATAACCTAACTCTACACCTAAAGCAACTAGAAAAGGAAGACATGAAGAACCCCAGGGTTAGTAGAAGGAAATAAATCTTAAAAATTAGGGCAGAAATAAATGCAAAAGAAACAAATGAGACCATAGCAAAAATCAACAAAGCCAAAAGCTAATTCTTTGAGAAGTTAAATAAAATTGACAAACCGTTAGCCACACTCATCAAGAAACAAAGGGATGAAAATCACATCAATAAAATTAGAAATGAAAATGGAGAGATCACAACATACAACACAGAAATACAAAGGATCATAAGAGACTACTATCAGCAACTATATGCCAATAAAATGGACAATTTGGAAGAAATGGACAAATTCTTAGAAAAGT
The DNA here is from genome assembly GCF_023091745.1 of Budorcas taxicolor. Classification (NCBI taxonomy): domain Eukaryota; kingdom Metazoa; phylum Chordata; class Mammalia; order Artiodactyla; family Bovidae; genus Budorcas; species Budorcas taxicolor. The sequence goes on from NC_068931.1 coordinate 27,849,037, forward strand.
ACAACTTTCCAAAATTGAACCAGGAAGAAATGAAAATCTTAACAGATCCATCATAAGCACAGAAATTAAAACTGTAATCAGAAATCTTCCAGCAAACAAAAGCCCAGGACCAGATAGCTTCACAGCTGAATTCTACCAAAAATTTCAAGAAGAGCTAACACCGATCCTACTCAAACTCTTCCAGAAAACTGCAGAGGAAGGTAAACTTCCAAACTCATTCTATGAGGCCACAATCACCCTAATACCAAAACCTGACAAAGATGCCACAAAAAAAGAAAACTACAGGCCAATATCACTGATGAACATAGATGCAAAAATCCTTAACAAAATTCTAGCAAACAGAATCCAACAACACTTTAAAAAGATCATACATCATGACCAAGTGGGCTTTATCCCCGGGGGGGAAGGATCCTTCAGTATCCGCAAATCAATCAATGTAATACACCATATTAACAAATTGAAAAATAAAAACCATATGATTATCTCAACAGATGCAGAGAAAACCTTTGACAAAATTCAACATCCATTTATGATAAAAACCGTCCAGAAAGCAGGAATAGAAGGAACATACTTCAACAAAATAAAAGCTATATTTGACAAATCCACAGCAAACATTATCCTCAATTGTGAAAAACTGAAAGCATTTCCCCTAAAGTCAGGAACAAGACAAGGGTGCCCACTCTCACCGCTACTATTCAAGATAGTTTTGAAAGTTTTGGCCACAGCAGTCAGAGAAGAAAAAGAAATAAAAGGAATCCAGATTGGAAAAGAAGAAGTAAAACTCACTGTTTGCAGATGACATGATCCACTACAAAGAAAACCGTAAAGACTCCACCAGATAATTACTAGAGCTAATCAATGAATATAGTAAAGTTGCAAGATAAAAAGTCAACACACAGAAGTCCCTTGCATTCCTATACACTAATAATGAGAAAATAGAAAGAGACATTAAGGAAACAATTCCATTCACCATGCAACGAAAAGAATAAAATACTTAGGAATATATCTACCTAAAGAAACAAAAGACCTATATATAGAAAACTATAAAACACTGGTGAAAGAAATCAAAGAGGACACAAATGGAGAAATATACTGCGTTCATGGATCGGAAGGATCAATATAGTGAAAAATGAGTATACTACCCAAAGCAATCTATAGATTCAAGGCAATCCCTATCAAGCTACCAACGGTATTTTTCACAGAACTAGAACAAATAATTTCACAATTTGTATGGAAATATCAAAAACCTCAAATAGCCAAAGCAATCTTGACAAAGAAGAATGGAACTGGAGGAATCAACCTACCTGACTTCAGGCTCTATTACAAAGCCACAGTCTTCAAGACAGTATGGTACTGGCACAAAGACAGAAATATAGATCAATGGAACAAAATAGAAAGCCTAGAGATAAACCCACGCACCTATGGACACCTTATCTTTGACAAAGGAAGCAAGAATATACAGTGAAGAAAAGACAATCTCTTTAACAAGTGGTACTGGGAAAACTGGTCAACGACTTGTAAAAAAAATGAAACTAGAACACTTTCTAACACCATACACAAAAATAAACTAAAAATGGATATAAGATCTAAATGTAAAACCAGAAACTATAAATCTCCTACAGGAAAACATAGGCAAAACACTCTCTGTCATAAATCACAGCAGGATCCTCTATGACCCACCTCCCAGAATATTGGAAATAAAAGCAAAAATAAACAAATGGGACCTAATTAAACTTAAAAGTTTCTGCACAACAAAGGAAACTATAAGCAAGGTGAAAAGACAGCCTTCAGAATGGGAGAAAATAATAGCGAACAAAGCAACTGACAAAGAATTAATCTCAAAAATATACAAGCAACTTGTGCAGCTCACTTCCAGAAAAATAAAAGACCCAATCAAAAAATGGGCCAAAAAAATAAACAGACATTTCTCCAAAGAAGACGTACAGATAGCTAAAAAACACATGAAAAGATGCTCAACATCACTCATTATCAGAAATGCAAATCAAAACTACAATTTCACACCAGTCAGAATGGCAGCGATCCAAAAGTCTACAAGCAATAAATGCTGAAGAGGGTGTGGAGAAAAAGAAACCCTCTTACACTGTTGGTGGGAATGCAAACTAGTACAGCCACTATGGAGAACAGTGTGGAGATTCCTTAAAAAACTGGAAATAGAACTGCCATACGACCCAGCAAACCCACTGCTAGACATACACACTGAGGAAACAAGAACTGAAAGAGACACATGTACCCAAATGTTCATTGGAGCACTGTTTACAATAGCCAGAACATGGAAGCAACCTAGATGTCCATCAGCAAACAAATGGATAAGAAAGCTGTGGTACATATACACAGTGGAATATTATTCAGCCATGAAAAAGAATACATTTGAATCAGTTCTAATGAGGTAGATGAAACTGGAGCCTATTGTACAGAGTGAAACAAGCCAGAAAGAAAAACACCAATACAGTATAATAACACATATATATGGAATTTAGAAAGATGGTAACGATAACCCTGTATGCAAGACAGCAAAAGAGACACAAATACATAGAACAGTCTTTTGGACTCTGTGGGAGAGGGCGAGGGTAGGATGGTTTGGGAGAATGGCATTCAAACATGTATAATATCATATGTGAAATGGATCACGAGTCCAGGTTCGATGCATGATACAGGGTGCTCGGGAATGGTGCACTGGATGATCCAGAGGGATGGGATGGGGAAGGAGGTGGGAGGGAGGTTCAGGATGGGGAACACATGTACACTCGTGGCAGATTCATGTCAATGTATGGCAAAACCAATACAATATTGTAAAGTTCAGTTCAGTTCAGTCACTCAGTCATGTCTGACTCTTTGTGACCCCATGAATCGCAGCACGCCAGGCCTCCCTGTCCATCACCAACTCCAGGAGTTCACTCAGATTCACGTCCATCAAGTCCGTGATGCCATCCCACCATCCCATCCTCTGTCGTCCCCTTCTCCTCCTGTCCCCAATCCCTCCCAGCCTCAGAGTATTTGCCAATGAGTCAACTCTTTGCATGAGACGGCCAAAGTACTGGAGTTTCAGCTTTAGCGTCATTCCCTCCAAAGAAATCCCAGGGCTGATCTCCTTCAGAATGGACTGGTTGGATCTCCTTGCAGTCCAAGGGACTCTCAAGAGTCTTCTCCAACACCACAGTTCAAAAGCATCAACTCTTTGGCACTCAGCCTTCTTCACAGTCCAACTCTCACATCCATACATGACTACTGGAAAAACCATAGACTTGACTAGACGGACCTTAGTCGGCAAAGTAATGTCTCTGCTTTTGAATATGCTATCTAGGTTGGTCATAACTTTTCTTCCAAGGAGTAAGTGTCTTTTAATTTCATGGCTGCAGTCACCATCTGCAGTGATTTTGGAGCCCCCCCCCCCCCAAAATAAAGTCTGACACTGTTTCCACTGTTTCCCCATCTATTTCCCATGAAGTGATGGGATCGAATGCCATGATCTTCATTTTCTGAATGTTGAGCTTTAAGCCAACTTTTTCACTCTCCTCTTTTCACTTTCATCAAGAAGCTTTTTAGCTCCTCTTCACTTTCTGCCATAAAGGTGGTGTCATCTGCATATGTGAGGTTATTGATATTTCTCCCAGCAATCTTGATTCCAGCTTGTGCTTCTTCCAGTCCAGCGTTTCTCATGATGTACTCTGCATAGAAGTTAAATAAGCAGGGTGACACTATACAGCCTTGATGTACTCCTTTTCCTATTTGGAACCAGTCTGCTGTTCCATGTCCAGTTCTAACTGTTGCTTCCTGACCTGCATACAGATTTCTCAAGAGGCAGGTCAGGTGGTCTGTTATTCCCATCTCTTGAAGAATTTTCCATAGTTTATTGTGATCCACACAGTCAAAGGCTTTGGCATAGTCAATAAAGCAGAAATAGATGTTTTTTTGGAGCTCTCTTGCTTTTTCCATGATCCAGCAGATGTTGGCAATTTGATCTCTGGTTCCTCTGCCTTTTCTAAAACCAGCTTGAACATCAGGGAGTTCATGGTTCACGTATTGCTGAAGCCTGGCTTAGAGAATTTTGAGCATTACTTTACTAGCGTGTGAGATGAGTGCAATTGTGCAGTAGTTTGAGCATTGTTTGGCATTGCCTTTCTTTAGAATTGAAATGAAAATGGACCTTTTCCAGTCCTGTGGCCACTGCTGAGTTTTCCAAATTTGCTGGCATGCCTCAAATAAATAAATAAATAGAAAAAATAAAGATAAATTTTTTAAAAAAATAAATAAATAATAAACAAAAATAAATAAATAAATAAATAAATAGGATAGGAAAAATATATAAATGACACATTCTTTGCCAATCTAGGAATTCTACATTTCATTTTTTGGAGAATTTCTCAATTTTAGCACAATTAATGTATTTTAGACTTGTGTAAATCTTTTAATTTAATTTTATATATTTCCCTTTACAGAAGATTCTGTAAATTTGTGTACCTAGGAATTTTTTGTTAATTTCAAGAGCTGAGTTAAACAATAAATTGCCTAATTTATGTAGCAAGTATATAGTTGAATAATTTTGAAGATCCAGTGATGTTCATTTATGTAGGATGATGTTGAGGCAGGGAGTCAGCTGGCAGTTGATGGAGATATATACAACCCTAACCCTAATATTTATATATATATATGAAGACTTCTTTGCTTCTTTACCTTCTCTACACAATTTTTTTCTGAACATTGAGTCAGTTATTCAGTCCCCACTGCCTTTTCTCTCGTTTTCTCATCAGACTGTTAACACCTGTTGTGTCAAAATATATTTTAGAGATCGTGAAGAGGGACTATTTTAAAGATTGTGGTTAAGATGCAACCCTTCTTAACCCCTTTACCTGTTCTATTATGTGTCTAAGGTCAGAAGTAAAGGAGTTGCTTAGGCTATATATAGAGGCGTAGACTGTATCACTCCGATGCCTAGACGTCCTAGCCTATATGCACCCATTTTGAATTTTTAAATCATTCTTTAGGGAACCACGTTGGGATTTGGAACAATACATGAAGGAAAGAAAAATGTAGCCATTTACCTGGACTTAGTATCCTTCTAAGGACACAAAAATGACCCAAAAGCTAGCTTCTATAAAGACTAATGTGAGAAAGTATTTATTTCATAGAGACTCTATATTGCCATTGCTGTGCTTAGGGATTTTATGGTTATTTCATTTAATTCTTTCAACAATTATTGATGTGATTATTTTAGTCACATTTTAAATATGAAGGATAACTGATTTTAGGTAATTTTCCAAAGATTTCAAAGCTAGCATATAACATATTTGTAACATATTTTATTCTCATTTTGTGGTTACTGTTTTTTTCCACACATCATCATTGGCAAACCTGTTTAATTGGATAACAGATATGTGGAGAATGCGTGTCAAAGGATTTACACTTTTCCATGACCTTGTAACAGAGGCTTAATTAAATTTATTTAGAATTTTTCAGAAAATTAGAATCAATATCATAGTTATTTATTATTTGAATCATTATGGATCAACAAAAAGAAGAGAAATGTCTAGATCATGTCTTTTTATCCCTGTTTTCAGAGGCCTCATGGAATCTTGAAGTAGGAAAAATATATATACTAAATGTGACTCAAAAAACAATGTCCTTTCAAGAGTCATGATTTGTATAAGATTCTAAAATTTGAATTTAAATTAGGGCTAATTTAATATTTGAATTGTTTGTTCAGTGTTCACTAGAGAAATAATCATTGTGAAAAATTTAAAATATAGAGAAAATTATTCTATCACAGAGAGAATTACCTCTAATTATTTTACCCTCATGAGGTATCCAAATATCACTGACCAAGAAAAAATGAGCTAAAGATTACAGTATTTTTTGTATTAACATATGTGATGGTTATAGTAGGAAGGAAAGAATCATTAGTATGAAACTAAAAGGATTCCAGAGGTTTATGTTTTCAAATAAATTGACCTTGCATTTTTAAAAAAGATATTACTGGATGGATAAAAAGAGCTATATTATAAATAGTATTTTTTTGAAAAGTGATTAAGCTGATGTGTAGCTTCTGAAAGGATTAACCGTTATATCTATATATTCAGTGAAACCATTTTAATTTATATGATTAACCATAGCAATATAAAACTGTGAAAGTTCAAACTATAAAAGTACCAAATTATTCATATGTGTATAAAAATTTTACCTGAAAAATTAGAAAGTGCACATAAAAAGCCCATATGTACAGAAACACCAGAAACACACATTTACACATTTATTTAATGTAAATGCAAGAAACTAGAAAACATCTAGTTTAATGTAAAAGCAAAAACCTAGAAAATATCCATGGTGGCGATCATAAAATATTTTTTTAATAGCCAGAGAGTCCTAAACCTGTTTCCAGACATTTTGTCAGTAAGATTTGTCTCTAATGTCAATAAACAATGAGCTTTCCTGGTGGCTCAGATAGTAAGGAATCTGCGTGCAATGCAGGAGACCCAGATTCAATACCCGGGTTGAGAAGATCCCCTGGATAAGGGAATGGCAGCCCACTCCGCTATTCTTGCCTGGAGAATTCCACGGACAAAGGAGCCTGGCTGGGTCCATGGGGTCACAAAGAGTCAGATATGACTGAGCAACTAACACTTTCACTTTCAATAAACAATAATCTGATCTGCTAGTGAGACAAGTCTGTTAATCATAAGGAACAAAGTGTACATAAAAACAACAAAGAGTTTTAACTACAGAAGGACCTAATTAGAAGTTTGGGGAAGATACTCTAGTTCACAAATGTCTATTTAAAGAACTTGGAGAAATGAAACAATAAACAAACAACAACAACAATAACAACAACAACAACAACAACAAAAAACAGGAGCAAGAGGCAGCATTTATTCCCAAGTCTGGATTTCTTATGTACTTAATCTCATTTGAGCTCTTGATCCCCTATTAGGCACCAGGGCCCACGTTGCAGCTGGGGATACTCAATCTGAGGCTGGTGAAGGTTCTTCTAAGTGGCAGAGGTGGGACTTAGCTCTGATTGCTAGTTAGGCATGCCAACTATTTCACAAAGTTCTTATTTTCTAGCGTTGAATCTCTCTGTTAATACCATCATTATTACACATTCCATTTGTTTTTCCACAAATGTAATTTTCACCTAGAATATTTGTTTCCAGGAGAATTAGTTAGAATTGGAAATGAATGCTAATTTTCAGCTAATGACAATTCAAATAAATGACTGAATGTAGGCAGAAGACTTATAAAAACATAACCTTATTTTAGTCTGATTCATTCTCATCAAGGAATTTTCTCCTATAGGTGATCAAAACGTCTTTTTTTTGTATAAATTCTCCATATGTCCAATTATGATTTTAGAGTTTATGTAGTTAATAATAAGAAAGCTTAATATTTGTCCTATTTTTCATCTTGGATTCTCTAGAATTTGTTTCTTACTTTTTCCTTTTCTATCACTTTCTTTTCAGAGTTATATTTTATTATCTAAATTATCAGAAAGTTAGTAAAAATATTACATGTACTTTAAAATTGGAAAATAATACAAGCTGTTACCTGAAATTATAAAGGTTTTTTTAAATTTAATTTTTTATGAGATATATAGCTAAGATGCCATTTATTTTCAAAGAACACCTTGGGATATTTCTTGATTCTTAGAGGCACTGAGAACATTAAAATATCACTTGTATGGGAGAGATTTCAGTGACTTTCAGTTACATAAATCAAAAAGTTTAGTATACAATGACTAATATTATTTACACCAGTGTGACCTAGGTTTGACAGTTCCATGAGAAGCATTAGTGCTTCATTTATTGATCAAAAGAAATACCTTAGTATTATATAAGAAATTAGACTGCTTCTTTGTAACTAATTATAAAAGAGAGGTTAAATTTTCTAGAATTTTGAGAGCATTACTCTGACACTAAGTCACATGTATGTTTCACCAGCTACTGATGGATCAAAATTTCTAAAGTATTTTTATTATTATATTAAATATATATGTATTGTTCTTAAATTTAGAAGAAAAACACATCCAACACTATCTAGAAAACTGGAACATTAGGAACAGCATTAAGACCAATATAATCAAGAGTTATTTTAAGGAGAGGTTGTGGTAGGTGCATTTAATCTCTACCTGAAATTCAAAGACATTAATATTTTTAAATTCTTACTACCTGTATCTCTTTTCCCAATACACTTTATTTTCAAATTTCTCTTCTTATTGGTATTTTATTATTTTAATCTGGCTAGCATTAATTATTGCTATATCTTATTTTTAACAGCTTTAATGAAGTATCAGTCAGTTCAGTCAGTTTAGTCACTCAGTCGTGTCCAACTCTTTGCCACCCCATGAATCACAGCATGCCAGGCCTCCCTGTCTATCACCAACTCCCAGAGTTTACTCAACTCACGTCCATCGAGTCAGTGATGCCATCCAGCCATCTCATCCTCTTGTCGTCCCCTTCTCCTCCTGCCCCCAATCCCTCCCAGCACCAGTCTTTTCCAATGAGTCAACACTTGGCATGAGGTGGCCAAAATACTGGAATTTCAGCTTTAGCATCATTCCTTTCAAAGAACACCCAGGACCAACCTCCTTTAGAATGGACTGGTTGGATCTTGCAGTCCAAGGGACTCTCAAGAGTCTTCTCCAACACCACAGTGCAAAAGCATCAATTCTTCGGCGCTCAGCTTTCTTCACAGTCCAATTCTCACATTCATACATAACCACTGGAAAAACCATAGCCTTGATAATAATATACAAAAACAGCATATACTTATTATTTAATTTGATGGGATTGAACATATGCATACACCAGTGAAACTGTCACTGCAATCAAGGTAGTAAACATATCCATCATCTTTAATAGTTTCTTCCTTCTGTCCACCTTTTTTATGCTAAGAACACTTAACTTGAGCTACTCTCAGCAAATTATTCTGTTTAAAATGCAGTATTGTCTACTCTGGGGCTTCCTTGGTGACTCAATGGTAAGATATCTGGGTTAGGAAGATGCCCTGGAGAAGGAAATGGCAACCCACTCCAGATTCTTGCCTGGGAAATTCCATGGACAGAGATGCCTAGCCCAGGCTACAGTTCATGAGGTGGCAAAAAGAGTTAGACATGAGAAGGAAATGGCAACCCACTCCAGTATTCTTACCTGGAGAATCCCATGGATGGAGGAGCTTGGTGGGTTACAGTCCACGGGTCGCAAAGAGTCAGACATGACTGAGCGACTTGACTTTCACTTAGCAACTAAACAACAATTGTTTATGATAGGCACTACGTTGCAGAACAGCTCTCTAGAACTTATTCCTCTTGTATAACTGAAACTGTATACATGTTGAACAACTCCCCATTTCCTCCTCCCACTAGCCACTGGTAACCATCATTCTACCTTCTGCTTCTATGACTTCTATCTGGAATTAGGATTATGAAGTGATACCTGCAGTCTCATGTTCACTGAAGCACTATTCAAAATAGCCACAGACTATATCAATGAGGAATGTTTCCTTTCCCAGTAAACTCATGTACACATTCTAAAGTGAAAGTGAAAGTGGCTCAGTCATGTCCTACTCTGCAACACCATGGACTATAGTTCATAGGATTCTCCAGGCCAGAATACTAGAATGAGTAGTCTTTCTCTTCTCCAAAGGTTCTTCTCAACCCAGGGATCGAACACACGTCTCCCGCATTGCAGGTGTATTCTTTACCACCTGAGCCACCAGGGAAGCCCAAGAATACTGGAGTGGGAAGTCTACCCCTTCTCCAGTGGATTTTCCCGACTCAGGAATTGAACCAGGGTCTCCTAGCTACCAGGGAAGCCCTGAAGATATATGTAAAAATATATCAGAAAAATCTGGTACAGTCAGGCTTAAAAGCAATATTTTGAACAGTTTATGATTGATTTTGTAAAAAAAAAATGTTTTATCCAGTGTGATTATTTATAACATTCTTTAATTTTAGAATGTGAACCCAAGCCACTATTTCCTCACTTATGTTGTTTCTGAATCATTATTGAAATATATTATTATTATATACATTACATTCTCTGGGTTACTGGAGACCCAGGGGAAGCAATTATTTTGCTTGGAATTTGACTGGCAGAACTATGAAAATAATCAGTCTGTACATGTTTTAAATTTTACAACCACTTTTGGGTTTTTTCTACTTATAATAATAGTAATTATTATTAATAATATATATTACATAAAAAGGAAAGAAAAGACATAGGGGCTACAGTATAGTTCTGTAATTTGAATCCTCAACTCAAAACGCAAATTATTTAGTCTCTACTTTGTATAAGGCATTATGGCAGCCAGAGTTGGGGATAAAAAATGATATAGGCATTATCCATGTTTGGAGTGAAAGAATAGTCAAGTAGAACTAATTATAAATGACAGAGAAGAAGAAAATGCATATTACAGGCACAGATATACTCTATAAATCCACAGAGATTCTTACTGTTTGTTTGTTGAAGTTATTATGTAGAAATTAACTTTTGAGTCCAAAATAAGAATAGAATTTGGCAACAGACTACTGTAGGACAACTGCATATATATCACAATATCTCTCTTTCTATCTAGACATGAAGGCATTAATAGTGTGTCTTCAGAGAATTATGAGTATCTCAGAATGTAACAGGAGCTCAATAGCACAGATAATCTAAGAGGTAAGTTAACACCAAATAGTAGAACATCTGACATGGGATGCTATGTATTTCAGTCTTTACTGTTTAACTATTCATGCATAGATGTAGAACTAGTCTTTAGAATAAACAAATTGGACCTCAGAATACTAACTCTGTCAGGATTATGAAAATTCTTCCATTGAAAGAATTTCAGGTGGGAAAGAAAGAAATGAAGACTCTGTGAGGCCATCCACCTATTCAGCATCTGTACCTCAATAGCTAAATGATGGTTGACAATAATAAAACATAGTGATAGGATTTTTTAGATCCTGGATACTAAACTCAGATACAAAGTTGCCTGATATTCAATGGTACTAGCCTAGTGTATTTGACTTACTACTTGTGAGAAACAGAAATAAAAACTACAAACATTTTTTGAGTACTTTATATCATGCTTACTTTGGGTTCTACTTGAGTGAACTCCGGGAGTTGGTGATAGACGGGAAGGCCTGGCGTGCTGCGATTCATGGGGTTGCAAAGAGTTGGACACAACTGAGCGACTGAACTGAACTGAACTGAGCTATGCATATCTAATCACAACAAAACCATGGCATATGTACTATTTTTTAACCATTTTATAGATGAAAAACTAAGTCATAGTAGCAGTACAGAAAGTGACAAGTTTCAGCCCATGCTCTGAATTGCTATGCCAGATTCCCTCTATGTCTTTTTTTTTTTTTAATGAAAGAAGTTATTCTGCTCTAATTAAAACTCAGTTTCTCCATTTTTGCCCAGACACACTTGGATAATCTTCTTAATAAAAGAGTCCAGAATCCCTTACTTGGATGCAGTCTCAAAAATGACAGAATGTTCTCTGTTTCCACGGAAAACCATTCAGTATCACAGTAATCCAAGTCTATGCCCCAACTGGTAACACTGAAGAAGCTGAAGTTGAATGGTTCTATGAAGACCTACAAGACCTTTAAAACTAACACCCAACAAAGATGTCCTTTTCATTACAGGGGACTGGAATGCAAAAGTAGGAAGTCAAGAAACACCTGGAGTAACAGGCAAATTTGGCCTTGGAATATGGAATGAAGCAGGGCAAAGGCTAATAGAGCTTTGCCAAGAGAACGCCCGGGTCATAGCAAACACTCTCTTCCAACAACACAAGAGAAGACTCTATACACATGGACATCACCAGATGGTCAACACCAAAATCAGACTGATTACATTCTTTGCAGCCAAAGATGGAGAAACTCTATATAGTCAGCAAAAACAAGATGGGGAGCTGACTGTGGCTCAGATCATGAACTTCTTATTGCCAAATTCAGACTTAAATTGAAGAAAGTAGGGAAAACTACTAGACCATTCAGGTATGACCTAAATCAAATCCCTTATGACTATACAGTGGAAGTGACAAATAGATTTAAGAGACTAGATCTGATGAACTAGTGCCTGATGAACTATGGATGGAGGTTCGTGACATTGTACAGGAGATAGGGATCAAGACCATCCTCGTGGAAAAGAAATGCAAAAAAGCAAAATGGCTGTCTGGGGAGGCCTTACAAATAACTGTGAAAAGAGGAGAAGCAAAAAGCAAAGGATAAAAGGAAAGATATAAGCATCTGAATGCAGAGTTCCAAAGAATAGCAAGGGGAGATAAGAAAGGAAAAGACTAGAGATCTCTTCAAGAAAATTAGAGATACCAAGGGAACATTTCATGCAAAGATGGGCTCGATAAAGGGCAGAAATGATATGGACCTAACAGAAGCAGAAGATATTAAGAAGAGGTGGCAAGAATACACAGAAGAACTGTACAAAAAAGATCTTCACCACCCAGATAATCACGATGGTGTGATCACTCACCTAGAGCCAGACATCCTGGAATGTGAAGTCAAGTGGGCCTTAGAAAGCATCACTATGAACAAAGCTAGTGGAGGTGTTGGAATTCCAGTTGAGCTATTTCATATCCTGAAAGATGATTAAGGCTTAAATTAGTGTGCCTTAAAGCTCAACATTCAGAAAACAAAGATCATGGCATCTGGTGCCATCACTTCATGGGAAATAGATGGGGAAACAGTGGAAGCATTGGCAGACTTTATTTTTGGGGGCTCCAAAATCACTGCAGATGGTGATTGCAGCCATGAAATAAAAGATGCTTACTCCTTGAGAGGAAAGTTAAGATCAACCTAGATAGAGTATTCGAAAGCAAAGACATTACTTTGCCAACAAAGGTCCATCTAGTCAAGGCTATCGTTTTTCCAGTGGACATGTATGGATGTGAGAGTTGGACTGTGAAGAAAGCTGAGTGCCGAAGAATTGATGATTTTAAACTATGGTGTTGGAGAAGACTCTTGAGAGTCCCTTGGACTGCAAGGAGATCCAACCAGTCCATTCTAAAGGAGATCAGCCCTGGCTGTTCATTGGAAGGACTGATGCTGAAGCTGAAACTCCAATACTTTGGCCACCTCATGCGAAGAGTTGACTCATTGGAAAAGACTCTGATGCTGGCAGGGATTGAGGGCAGGAGGAGAAGGGGATGACAGAGGATGAGATGGCTGGATGGCATCACCGACTCGATGGACATGAGTTTGAGTGAATTCCGGGAGTTGGTGATGGACAGGGAGGCCAGGCATGCTGCGATTCATGGGGTCACAAAGAGTCGGACATGACTGAGCGACTGAACTGAACTGAATCTTCTCAAGAGTTGTGTCAATTATCTGATTTTCTTTGTTGCTTTATCAAGCAATCTCTGCTCTTCCCACCTTTTCCCCTTTATCTTATGCGGAACTCAAAATGGCATGTCCTCTTGCAGTAGAAACTACCTTTATTCTTCACCCCATTCCTCACTCTGCTTTTACAGCTCCCTCCTCCACTATAGTAGTATATTGGTCCCCCAAACATGTCTGTGTCATAATTCTAGGCTGTGAATATGTTATGTTATAAGGCAAATGTAAATTAAAGGAATTAATCACCTGACCTCCTTTTTTTTTTTTTTTTTCAGAGTTAAGTTTTAATTGGCAGGAATGTTTAACACTTCAAGTCTGGGAGGCAGAGTCTCAAGTAACCCTGAGAGAGCTTCTATGAGGAGGAAGGCAGTGGGGGGAGCAAAGCTATACAGGAATTTTGCAACTAAAGGCAGGTAGTTTGAAAGTCAGAGGATTATTGTTAATTAAAGAAAATCAGATATCTATATTTCAAGGAATATAGTGCTTTTCTATATATGGGAAGATGCAGGAGTCTGGGCTCACTGATACCAGTTCCTTGGATATGCACCTCAGCTATATGGGGCCGTATCCTGTGTTTTCACATCCTGAGTTTCCTCAGGGTTCATCATAGGAAGTGGCTCCTAGATGGCAGATATTCTTTCCCTCCAGAGTGGCCACAGTTGCTGATGATTATGATATCCTGTGTCCACTGATATGGCAGGAAAAACTCCATTTCTCAGATGGAATATATCATCTGACCTTAAAGTAAAGAGATTATCATATACTTCCAGGAAAACCCAGTGTAATCACAGGGTCCTTAAAAGTGAAAGAGAACAGCCAAGAGAGTTAGAAATGTTGACTATGAAAGAAATGCCAGAGAGATGTAATGTTACTGGCTTTGAAAACAGAGAAAGAGGCCAGGAGGCAAGGAATAGGGGCACTTAAATATATCATCCTTTACAGCCTCCACAACGAACACAGTAGTGCCAATACCTTGATTTTATTCCAGTGAGATCTTGGTCAGACTTTTATTACTACAGAACTGTAGGAAAATGAAATTATGATGTGTTAATCCTCTACATTTGTGTAACTTGTTAAAGTAGCCAAAGGAAATTAATACAGCCCCACAGAGGCTCATGTTCTAGCTTAGGAATTTATCTTAAGTTCTTATGTTCTAAATAAATTCTTTATTCATAATTTCATAAAAAGCATCAATTTATCAAATGCATATTAGTAAGATTTACCTAAGGGTTGGGAAGATCCCCTGGAGAAGGCAATGGCAACCCACTCCAGTATTCTTGCCTGAAGAATTCCAGACAGAGGAGCCTGGCAGGCTACAGTCCATGGAATCTCAAAGAGTTGGACACAACTTAGCAAATAAACAACAGCAACCAGATTTACCTAATATTATGAATATGTCCATTTCTTGGACTTCCATGGTGATTCAGTGGTTAAGAATTCACCTGCCAATGCAGGAGACATGGGTCGATATCTGGGTTGGGAAGATCCCCTGGAGAAGGAAACGGCAACTCACTCCAGTATTCATGCTTGGAAAATCCCACTGACAGCTGGCGGCTGGTAGCTACAGTCCATAGAGTCACAAGCTTCAGACATGACTTGGCAACTAAACAACAAATGTTCATTTCTCAGTACCAACCCTTCCAAGCCTACACATGGAACTTGTTTTTATATATAATTAACTAGCTCATGTCTTCTTCATAATTGAAGTATGATTTTCTAAAAATTCCATATTATTATGTCTACTCTCAGAACTTACTTTAACACTTTCTTTTCTAAATTTTAATTGCCAAGTAAGATGTTATACATTCCTAGATTATTTTCCACATTTTAGTTGTTTTCAACTTCAGTATAGGTTGTTGCTTATCTTTTCTTATATATATTTGTTCTTCCAGTTAAATGTAAATCTTCCAATTAGAATTGCATAGTTTATAGAACTATTTCGGTGCCCTACTATTCTGTTACTACCTCATTAAGGCTAAGAGAAAAAAAGAAAAAGAATGTTGAAACAAATAACAACACTAAGATCTTGAGGAAGTGTGAATACATAATTTGACATTTCTGTGAGGTTTTGACCAATAGATTGAGCCTCAATAATTTTTAAAGGAAAACAAGCTACTAAAGCCTTTAATCTTACAAATGTAGTGGAGTTAAAGAAAAATATAACAAAATATTGGAGGGAGATTTTCATTTAGAAATTATTTTAGGGAAATTAAAATCATCCATAATGCTGAACCATTTCTCAAATCACTTTTAGAATTTTCAAATGCAAATAGAAATGAAGTCAGGCTAGGGGCAAGATACAGCAGTGAGGAACTTTTTTGTGTAGCAATGGGTGAAATGGCTTTTAAACAGAGCTCTCAAACATATACTTTTAAAAAATTTTAACTACTTCTAAAGTAGTTTTTGTAATTTTATAATTTTTACCTGTCATTTCTGAATTGGGTTCTTATCTAGGAAATGTAACTATCTAAACATGCCTATCTATATCCATATCTATCTCTGTCAGTCTATATCTATATTTTTGTCTATAAATCTACATATACATATATATATTACATTTTCATTAGGCCATGTATGATGATAACTGTATAAAAATAAATGTTTTAAAAATGAAATTCAGAGGAAAAATAACAGTAGTTTCATGAGAAAAGGGTTTAAACTTAAAACAATATTTCACTGGCTCTTATAAACTCATAAAAAACATTTAATTATTTAGAATAGTCTTAGTGGGGATGGTATCAACAATTTGCATGAATTGTTTTGTACCTTAAATACATTTAAAAATTGTCATGTTTCAATTTGGGCAAGTACACAACTCAGCAAACAATGTCTTATGGGACAAATCTAGCCCTTTATCTGCTTTTGTTTTGTTTTAAAAAATGTTTTATTGGAAAATGATCAACTCAGTTTGTTATATACTGTCTCTGGCTGCTTTCATGTCACAGTGGCAGAGGTAAGCATTTGTGAGAGACTCCAGTGCTCACAAACTTTAGAGCATTTATCATGTGGTCCTTTCCACAACTTAAATATGGGTCCAAGTTTAGGAATTGCTTATGCACTGTGCACATTCTATTAGGTTACCTAAATTTTCTAATGTCAAATACAGTTTCTTGAACCTGGTACACATTCCATATATATCTGTTGAATACATAATGATTCTAAGCCCTCTCACTGGTAAAATACAAGAACTATTTACTGGATATAAGGTTTCCTGTGTAAATAAAATCATTTGTAACTTATATATAGATATCGATACCAGGAATATAGTATTTTTTTAATAAACAAAATTTTCCCTTAATATTTTCTTTGTTGAGTTTTGGTATAGACATAGCTCTTATCCAAAGAGCAACAACAATACTCAGAACCTAAAAAAATTTAGGTGCCTCAAGATCCTGACTCAGAATCTAATACAATATCATATTATACTTATCTCAAATTCTATTTTGTTAATGATTATGGACATGATAAATGAGCAGCTAAAGATAAACATTCATTCTATCTTTGAATGTTTGAATTTTTCCATTTAATATATTTAAAGCATCATGACAAATTATTTGCCACTCTAGACATTTTGAATGTAGCATTTGACAAAAGAATCAAAGTCTTTGAACTGTGTCTTATCAAATGGGAACTTAACATGATGTAATTATAAAAAAGCAGCAATAAGACGAATAAAACAATTACCCCTTAAACTTAGTATCTTCAGTGTATAGAGTGAACCAACCATTGGTTCTGAGTTGTTTTTTCCTCTCTTTATCTTAAAATGAGAATGATGGAATGGATATATGCTAATATTCTTCCAGGAAATCATGGGAAATGGTTAGGTTGCTATATAAACAGGAGTGTCTACATACCCCAGGACCTAAAATATCTGAGATAGAGAGGACCAGAAAGAGCTGGTGAGCCTATTTTAAACAAAGTTTAAGAGTGTTCAGATTGTCAAGGCAGAAAAAAGAGAATTAGTCAATCACTCTAAAATTAAGAAAGTGAGAAATCATTGTAAAACCAAAGTTTGCCTAAAACCAATTATATTTAAATGGGTATTGACAACAGAACTGATATGCCTACAACTAGCCTTATCATGTTTAAGTATACATGTGATGAGCTGGTTTAACAGTTATGGTTGGATTTCTCCTTCTAGGCAAGATAGAGTAACAAGGGCTAGATTTATCTACCCCCAGATACTTAAACAAGCAAAATATACATACATAGTATTTGAAAAAATGATTTTGAACACACTGGACATCAGGCATCGAGGGACAGTAGTTCCTGAGAAGTGAGATGAATCCTATGCCTGATCTAGCTGATGGCCTTGAGAGTATTTACAGGTTATGGATTTGTGAGAGGGAAATCATGTAGAGCCAAAGTGAAGGTGTGAAAGCAAGTCACTTAGTCGTGTCCAGCTCTTTTTGACCTCATGGACTATACAGTCCATGGAATTCTCCAGGCCATAATACTGGAGTGAGTAGCTGTTCCCTTCTCCAGGGGACCCTCCCAACCCAGGGATTGAACCCAGGTCTCCCACATTGCAGACAGATTCTTTAACAGCTGAGCCATGGGGGAAAACCATGTAGAACCAAGCAGATTCCTAAACTGATAAAATTGAAAATCTGAAGAGACAAAGCCAATTTAGAGTTTGAAGGATAGAAAACTACAGAAGAGAGAGCTACACAGAGAACTGCAAATATGATAAGGATGCCTTAATATTCATCTGAATCCTGATAAGCCATGAACACATCAAGAAACTACCCTAAACATGAAACAAGCTCATTTCAGATAATTATTTCCCAGTTTCAGTACGTGTAATTGGAGTCTCCAAAAGGGAGAGAACAGAAAACATATTTTAAGGAGTAATATCTAAAAAAGTTTTCAATTAGATGAAAACCAATGCAAGATAAATAAATTCCATCAACAAGGAACATGAATAAAAACACAAGAATGCATTTCATAATCCAATTGCCCAAATGAACCATAAAGAAAAAAATCTTAGAAACAGAAAAAGAGAAAAAAAGAAAGATAAATAACCTTCCCAGAAAGAAACTTGAGGATTACAGCATATTTCTTATCTGAAATAATGCAGTGAAGAAGACAATGGGGCAATAGCTTTAAAGTTCTGACAGAAAAGAAGATGTGAATATAGAATTCTATACTCAACTAACATAAAATATAGGGACAAAAAAGACTTTTGTTTTTTAGATACACAAACTTTGAAAAGATTCTTCACTGGAAGACTCACACTACAATATATATTATAAAACTTCTTTGAGTAGAACAGAAATGGCACATGATAGGAATTTGGATCTATTTGAAGGTATAGAGAGTCTTCAAATGTTACTACATTGATAAATATATAGTTTTTCTAATTCAATTTTTTAACAATATTTGATTATTTAAATGGAAATTGAAATATGTTATAGATTTTGTAACATTTTTAAAGTAAAATTCATGAAAGGACATTCATCAGCTCAAAACATGGATGAATCGCATAATACGTTGAATGAAAGAGCAAAAATTATTTCATAAAGCATGATCACATTCATATAAAACTAAAGAAAATGCAGACTAATCTATGGTGCCAAAATGTCAGTAGCCACTGAATAAAAAGGGGAAATGAGAGTTACGAGGACAAAATTACAACAGAGTATATTTCAACTATTGGAGGTAAAAGAAATGTTTATTATTTTTTATTATGATGATGACTTCATGGGTGTATACAGTTGTCAAAACTACTAAACTGTAAATTCTATATATATGGAATCTTTTACATGTGACTACATCAATAAAATTTATTTAAAGGAAAAAATGGGTAAAGGTAAAAGATAATTGCTATGATCATTTCTCCTTAGGGTATATTTTTTGTATGGGATAGGAACTCTTTCTTCAGGGAAGAAAGTCCATGATTACAAAGCACTAGTTGCTTGGGATGGAATGTATGATAAGTAAATATTAGTTGAAATAAATTAAATGCCAGCAGTTTATCTACAATAAAATCCAGGGATCTGACCTCCCCTGATCTCATTGAGACAAATGAATGTTCCAGTATTTCAGTTCAGTATTTAACTCAATTAAATTAGTAATTATTAAACATGATTTATGCCTTAACTCCTTAAAGCAGCACTGCTATATGACAATCAAAACTGTGCTTGCTATCTTTAAGATACATTACTTTATTTGCAGTCAATATTAAGCATCGTCAAATGCCCTCAACCTAAATGACCTGGTCAGGTTATGGTAATTTGCCTGCTCTCCTCATATTTCTTAGACAACTGCAGCTAATAAAACTTTCAGTTGAATTATTCCTCAGTCATGAAATTAGGGAGACTTTCATTGGGAAATGATCATTCATTAATATATATTTTTTTCACCTTGGATGTTAGCATGCACATTATGGCAAAAATCATTATCTCAGAGAACCTGAATGTGGAGAGAGATTTATAAATTAGTTATATGTGAAAAAAATGTTTCAGGTGCTTTGATAGTTTTGTATTTGGGTCAAAATGGGAGACATAAGGAAGCTATTGTTGTTCAGTCACAGGTTATGTTTGACTCTTTGTGACCGCATGGACTATAGCCCACCAGCCTTCTCTGTCCTTCACTATCTCCCAGAGTTTGCTCAAATTCTTTTCTATTGAGTTGGTGACGCTATCTCACTGTCTCATGCTCTGCTGTCCCCTTCTCCTTTTGCCATCAATCTCTCCCAGCATCAGCGTCTTTTCCAATGAGTCAGTTCTTCACATCAGGTGGCCAAAGAGCCAGGGCTGCAGCTTCATTGGTTACTATGTCTTGCATTATATTCAGAAAAATACTGTAAAATGAGATGAGATTTGAGCTGAGACTTTAAGAATCTCCTCTATTTTGTTATTGTTGTTCACACACTAAGTCATCTGACTCTTTCAACCCCATGGACTGCAGCATGCCAGGCCTCCTTGTCCCTCACTATCTCTCTTTGCCAGGTAAAAAAACAGAAAATGACCATTTAAAAAGGATAAATGGATATACATAAGCAGAATAGCAACTGAATTATTTGCACAGTGAATGGAGGCTCAGCCAAAGATGAGGCTGGTGAGGTATCTGAGCAGTCAAATTATAAATGAGGCACATTGCATAGGGATTTAAACCAGACACTTCAGGTGATATTAAGCCTTATGGCCCTCATGGATTACTTGCTTTCCCTAAAGTGCTTTTTCATTTTTATGATTGTCCAAAGTTTGTTCTGTTCAAATAGATGGGGACACAATGGAAACAGTGAGAGACTTTAATTTCTTGGGCTCCAAAATCACTGCAGATGGTGAGGGCAGCCATGAAATTAAAAGACACTTTCTTCTTGGAAAAAAAAAAAAGCTATGACCAACCTAGATAGCATATTAAAAAGCAGAGACATTACTTTGCCAACAAAGATCTGTCTATTCAAGGTATCTTTTTTCAGTAGTCATGTATGGATGTGAGAGATGGGCTATAAAGAAAGCTAAGTGCAGAAGAATTGTTGCTTTTGAACTGTGGTGTTGGAGAAGACTCTTGAGAGCCCATTGGACTGCAAGGAGATCCAACCGGTCCATCCTGAAGGAAATCAGTCCTGAGTATTCATTGAAAGGGCAGATGTTGAAGCTGAAGCTCCAATACTTTGGCTACTGGATGTGAACAGCCGACTCATTGGAAAAGACTCTGATGCTGGGAAAGATTGAAGGCAGGAGGAGAAGGAGGTGACAGAGGATGAGATGGTTGGGTGGCATCACCAACTTGTGAACATGAGTTTGAGCAAGTTCCCGGGAGCTGGTGATAAACAGGGAAGCCTGGCATGCTACAGTCCATGGGGTCGCAAAGAGTTGGACACAACTGAGTGAATGAACTGAACTGAACTGAAAGTTTGTCCTGAAATGTAACAATTTCCCTAATATGTATGGACATATTATGTAAACCACTTAAAAAACCTCTTCACATCTGAAATTCTGCTAAAACATTATATTGATATACAGCTTCAGATTTTGCAAATTCCCTAAACCTATTTAATTACTCCTGTGGTTTAGGTCACATGGAACAAGTTGTACTATAATCCAGGAAAACATATCTGTCACAAATTCCCTCTTTTGTCCTCATCTCAATATCAATCAGGTCCTTCAAATTTCAGGTGAACAGGGGTTACATGAATTTTAGAATTAACTTATGATAATAGTAGTAAATTATACTTGACAAACATATTAATATTAATCACTTTGCATTGAGTGCTAGCTCTGTGATAGACGTAAGGTGAAGTGTTTGTGTGACTATTCTTTAATTCTCACTATAAAGAATGAGATTGCCATTTCACTGATGAGCAAACTGAAGCCTCCAATGGTTGAGATCACATAGAAAGAGAGTAGAGTGCAGCTCTGTCAGATTCTAAATAATGTAACAAAACATAAGGTTAATGAAATAACAGACACCTTACTAAACCAAAATAGCTCATGTATTCTCAGGATGTAATTTAGACCCTGAAAAGAAAGTAATATGCCCAATTACTATTAGCATTTGAATGAGAGAAGCAATTTCATTGTTAAATATTCTATTACTCATTTAAAATTTGATCTACACCAGACAGTTTTAAAACAAAGTATATAAAGAACATAATTTGAATTCAAATGTTAAGTGCTTGTGATTCTAGTGGAAGCATTGCTAGTTGTTTGGAATTCTCGAATGACTATCTATAAATTGGACATTTACATAAAAGAAGTTTTATTTCTGAAGGCATATAATTTTGAATCTGCAGAGTGTATATGTGCCTGTTTTTGTATAATGAGTCAAATTGGAATGCTGTTACCTGAAGAATAGGATCTGTCATCTTCAAGGCTGAAATGTAACCCACGTTCGAACTACTTAATTGAAAAAGAGAATAGTAACAGTGTGTTGCTTCTTTTATGTGCTTCATATGGAGTAAACTGTCAAAGAGTAACGAAAGGCTGTAGCAATTCCAATTCTAATGACTTTAATAACAGATGCAAGGCTAAAACCCTATACAGCATCATGAAAATTTATCCCACGTGTGCTTTAATCATATGTGCTAACTCTACCGACAAAACCAGATTGTTCTAGCTGTCACTATAGCATATCAAATATAAATGTGAATGCATATGGCACACTGTGTTGATTTTTCTAATAGCATTCAAACATATCACTAGTTTCCTTCTTGACTTCCTTTAACCTTAACAATGAACCTTAAACCAAGATGATGATGGATAGAATACAAAATTAAATTATAATCTTATCCTCACTTCAAAAAAAGAAATCATGGATTTTCTGTATATAACCTAATAATTAATAGAATTATTGAAACATCATTAGCATGTTTGTTTTCAATCAGAAGTCACCAATGAACTGATAACATGCAAAACTTTTTCATAGGAAGTCATCTAGTGTGTGTATTGAGTACCAGAATAAACGTGGAGATAGCTGAATCTCCACAGAATCTTTATTCTAAATGAAAAATGGGTTTGCTTTACAATATCAAATTGAATGCCTAAAATGCATTTCCTTATTTCTAGAGATCACTTATAATTATCACTTTCACCGTAAATCATTTCACTACTTTTAATTTATTTTTATAGTAAGTCTTCAGGCCAGAAAAGTATTATTTTCATATTATTTCAGAGACTGACTCCCAGAAGTTGAAGCTACTCGTGGAACTTTGATGGTAATGTTTGCAGAAATTACAAATTATGCATCTACCTTTGGAAACACACTAGAAGGATAAAGCAACTGTATCAAAGGCTTTATTTCTTTAACCTTTCCTATATCCAAATATATCACTTTGCCTTTCTACTTGTTTTTGTGTTCCTCTGCCTTTACCATCGGAGAAGGCTATGGCACCCCACTCCAGTATTCTTGCCTGGAAAATCCCATGGACGGAGGAGCCTGGAAGGCTGCAGTCCATGGGGTCGCTGAGGGTCGGACACGACTGAGCGACTTCACTTTCACTTTTCACTTCCTTGCATTGGAGAAGGAAATAGCAACCCACTCCAGTGTTCTTGCTTGGAGAATCCCAGGGACGGGGGAGCCTGATGGGCTGCCGTCTATGGGGTTGCACAGAGTTGGACATGACTGAAGCGACTTAGCAGCAGCAGCAGCAGCCTTTACCATGAGAGCGTTCCAGTGACAGCCTGTTAACTAATGAGAAAATTAGAGAGACAAATCTACCCAGTCATCCATTGCAAGGTCAATCTATAGCTGATCAGCTGACATATGAGTAAATCCAGATGAGCCCAGACTAAATGGTTAAACTATCAATACAATCTTGGGAACTGAATGAACACTTGCTGGTATGAAGCACTGAGCTTTAGGATGATTTACTAACCATAATTGTAGCAATAGATCATTGATTCACATCACTGTCTTTTGAGTTTAGTGTTGAACTTGTGTTTAAAATATACCACTAAATGGAGCTGTGCCTAATTTAAACATTTAGAATTCATTTTTTTTAATTTTCCACATTCTTGTACTTAAAAAAAAAACATTCATTAGCTTTAAGTAATATGTGTTGTTGTTGTTTTTTTTTTTAACCAGATCCATCCTCAATCACAGGATACCTGGTCTGTTTAAGTAAATGCCCTCTCAACACACTGGCTTGGGAAATAGCATACCACTCAACTCGTATCTTCTTATTCAATCAAGAGAAAGACTAGATCTTTTTCTAAGTAAATTCTATTTCCAGGCCAATTCATAGTTCATCTAGTTTAATCATTGTTTAATGAGTAAAATTTCAATCCCATTCAATTTAAATGCCGTGGAGCTTGAGAAGTTGTCCTTGAGGTCTGTAAAAACTACTAAACCCTTTTAAAGTAGAAATTTCTGGAGTAGCTTTTGTTCTCATACTTAATGAACAGTGAGTGAAGTCGCTCAGTCGTGTCCGACTCTTTGCGACCCCGTGGACTGTAGCCCACCAGGCTCCTCTGTCCCTGGGATTCTCCAGGCAAGAATGCTGGAGTGGGTTGCCATTTCCTTCTCCAAATGAACCGTGGTGTTCCAAAAATGCATAATCTTTTTACCTACAAGAAATATGGGCATGCAGACTGTGGTCCACAGGCCAAATCCTACTTGCCACTTTTTAATCAAATTTTATAGAATACAGTAATATTGATTCATTTATATAGCTGTAGGCATGCAACAATGGCAGTTGACTAGTAAAGACAGAGAATGTCCTTTAAAGGCTAAAGTATTTACTATTAATATTTGATCTTTCATAGAAAAAGTTTACTGTCTCCTGGCCTATGACATCAAGTATTTTTTCAATTTATCTTTTGTTTATTTTTAAGTATCAGTCATGGGTTTATCCTATTTTTCATTAATTTCACCAAGTCCAATAATTATTTACATGCATTTCAATGAAACATTTTACATTAAAATATTTATGCATTTTTATGTAAACAAAGAACAGAATCAAATAAGTAGATGACAAATAACGAGAGGTATTATTTTTCCCTCAAAAAGCAGAATAAGTCCAAATGATTCACTTGATCATTCAGAGTTCTCTGTCATTTAGCTCTGTCACTATACTGCAATTAATTCATCATTTCATTATTTTTTACCCTATTCTTCTTTAAAATCATGCCCCACAGAGGAAAATTTTCCTGTTCATCTTCCACTATTCTCATTGTCTTCACTTTACATTTTGAAATGTACTATTTCCTTTAAAAAATAAGAACAAACATTTGCAGGAATCATTGTTCTTGATAATTAGCCTAAACTTTTCAAATCTTCAAATGCCAATTGTATGTTAATCTTTAAGATAATTATACAGTTATGTCTACTTCTAATTTATATTTCAGATCAGAAATTTTCGGGCAAAACTCCATTTTACAAGCAAGATATAAGTATTTAAGTCAGTTGTAGTCTTTTCATGTATTTTGCATTTTCTAAAAAATGAGCAAATTGTTGGATTCACAGTGTTTACTCAGCTTTTTTGAATAAATAAATGGTCAAAGAATTCAAATTAAAGAGGACAAGATGCTCAATGAGTCTGGATTCAAATAAAGCATTAGCACTGAATAGTCAAAAATAAGTAGTACAAGGTCAAATACAATAGTTTGAAATTGAAAACTGTGGGACTAGAAGAACATATTCTGAGAACTAGCTATAAAGCAATATAAAAACAGTCAATCTTAGAAAAAGGAATTGATGTATTTAATAAACATATATCAAGTGTTCAAAATGAAAAAAAATCTGATTTGTAATCTGTGTATCTCAATATATGTGAAAATATAAGTATTGGCTCAATGTCTGACATCATCACAATAATCTGTGGAGAATAGGTATGCTTAATTTTTTCAACTATGTATTCAATCAATGAATAGCATATCTCAAAACAGCAAAAAGAGTTTTCTAAAGTCAATGCAAGAATTATGAAAAGAATTAGAGATGTAATTTTGAATACAAGCAACGATTTAGTTTGTAATGAAGAAAGGTAACCATCATTTCCAAACCATTTTGTAAAGAAACTGTCAGCTTTCTGCCACTGAGATATTAGTATTTTCATCAACTCTTGATTAATAGTGACCACAACCCTCTGACACAGTCTCCTTATATTATCCTATGTGACCTAAGACTGGAGAAAATTTATACAGAGATTAAATATAAAATACTTAAACCATTTGGTACTTTAAAGGTGAAAAGTTCAGATTTTTATTGCTACTCAAGTCACAAGGATTAGTAGAACACTCCTTTTAAAAAAATGAAATTCTGAATGTTTTATTCCCTATTATCAGACCCTTTTTTGGAGAAGGAAATGGCACCCCACTCCAGTACTCTTGCCTGGAATATCCCATGGACGGAGGAGCCTGGTAGGCTGCAGTCCATGGGGTCGCTGGGAGTCGGACAAGGCTGAGCGACTTCACTTTCACTTTTCACTTCCTTGCATTGGAGAAGGAAATGGGAACCACTCCAGTGTCCTTGCTTGGAGAATCCCAGGGACGGGGGAGCCTGGTGGGCTGCCGTCTATGGGGTCGCACAGAGTCAGACACGACTGAAGTGACTTAGCAGCATCACACCCTTTTTAATTTCAAAACCTAATATTTAAATACCATGGGGGGAAAATGCTGTTTTCTGAACTTTTCAATGTGAGGCTAGAATTACTAAGAACAGCCTCTCTTGGGACATCTATCTCCTTAAATAACCCTTTAACAGTGTGCTACTTAAAATCAGAATGAATTTTGTATTTTCCAGTTAGACATCAGATAGTAATTGCAAATGCACTAAAATCATTTTATTTGGTTTTACATTTTGATAAAATATTCCAGGTAAAATTTCTCATATCATACTCTTTTTTTGTAAATCCTCTGAAGTCAGAATAGCTTTGATTAATTATTGGAGAGTATTATAAGATACTACTCTGATGTAGAAGTTTATTTGAAAAAGGCAAAGCTTAATTACTCTCTAGAAGAAGAAATATTTAATAAAAAATAAGAAAAGGATAAAATGTGAAATGAAAGAGCTATTCATTTTTGTACATTTGTTAGCATTTATAAATGCTTGTAGCATGTGTCCAAAAATGAATTTCTAAGTTTATAGTCACTGAGGAGAGTGCTAGCAAATAATAGTTATAAGAACAAAGTTATTAAATGATTGAGTTAATTTACTAAGCCTTTGTGTGCATCCTCACAATGAAAAAAATCTGAAGGCTGAAAGGAAACTATTAATGAGATATTTGCCTTTTGGAGACGCTTAAACATCAACTGGAAATTTTCAGCATCATGAAAAGCCTGGAAGATGAAATACTGTGAAATTCAGTCTTGTTGGGCATAGGGAATGCAGGAAGAGACAAACTTGGATAAAATGTTAGCTCAGCAGGACATAAGGCTGAGCAGTAAGAATCTAAAGACACTTGAAGGTGCTCAAGGAAAACTGCATGAAAAGAAAGAAAAGAACAAAGTGGTGAGTAAATGAAGACATAAAACTTGGCTATCTCAAAACTGAGCTGCATGTAGTGCAGGAGAGTTTATAAATTAAATTCTGAAAATTTTAAAACCTAATGTTTAAGAGAGGGAAATGAATTTCTGCCTTCCCACTTCTAACCTACAAAACTACCCCCTACCCCTTTGGGGAATTAGTGCATCTGAAAAGAAGATAAACATATCAGTCATTGGTAGCACTTATTAACATCTTTAAAGGCCTTGTGAAATCTAAAACTAACTAGATAAATCAATTTATTCTGTTTTTGACTTAAAAATGCATTTTTAAACAGACATATCATCTGTTGTCTGGGTTGATTTGCCCACTCAAAGAGGTGGTGGGCATTCGAGGTGGTTGGCATTCTGCAGAAGATCTGTGTTTAATTCGAATTGAAGATACTTACAGATCTCATTTGTTAAAGATTTTATTTTGGACAAAAGAAGAAAATTTGCACAAAGCAAAAGAAGAAATAGAAAACTTAATATATGTATTGAGGGGAAACCACATGATTAGGTCAAGATGTGTTCTAGACTTGAAATCATAGTTCACTTATTTTTGCTGTTTCGGTTATTCTGTGTTCCTATAGAACAATTTATTCCTAAGGCATTGTTGATGCAGAGGTGTATAAAATGATATATTCATCAGAGAACATCCACCACACTTTACACAGGACAGAATAACAAATGTGGGAACAGAAAGATACTAGAATCTAGGTATATATTAATTTAAGTTGAATTGTTTTTATTTGCTTATTTACTGTAGCATTTTTATGAGTTAAATTATGTCCTACACCCCCCCAAAGAAGACATGTTGAAATTCTAGCCCACAGTGCCTGTAAATTATTTTATTTGGAAAGAAGCTCTTGCAGATATATTCAAGTAAGTTCAGTTCAGTCACTCAGTCGTGTCTGACTCTTTGCGACCCCATGAATGGCAGCACGCAAGGCCTCCCTGTCCATCACCAACTCCCGGAGTTCACTCAGACTCACGTCCATTGAGTCAGTGATGCCATCCAGCCATCTCATCCTCTGTCGTATCCTTCTCCTCCTGCCCCCAATCCCTCCCAGCATCAAAGTCTTTTCCAATGAGTCAACTCTTCACATGAGGTGGTCAAAGTACTGGAGCTTCAGCTTTAGCATCATTCCTCCCAAAGAAATCCCAGGGTTGATTTCCTTCAGAATGGACTGGTTGGATCTCCTTGCAGTCCATGGGACTCTCAAGAGTCTTCTCCAACACCACAGTTCAAAAGCATCAATTCTTCGGCACTCAGCCTTCTTCACAGTCCAACTCTCACATCCATATATGACCAGTGGAAAAACCATAGCCTTAACTAGACGGACCTTTGTTGGCAAAGTAATGTCTCTGCTTTTGAATATGCTATCTAGGTTGGTCATAACTTTTCTTCCAAGGAGTAAGCGTCTTTTAATTTCATGGCTGCAGTCACCATCTGCAGTGATTTTGGAGCCCAAAAAATAAAGTCTGACACTGTTTCCACTGTTTCTCCATCTATTTCCCATGGAGTGATGGGACTGGATGCCATGATCTTTGTTTTCTGAATGTTGAGCTTTAAGCCAACTTTTTCACTCTCCTCTTTCACTTTCATCAAGAGGCTTTTTAGTTCCTCTTCACTTTCTGCCATAAGGGTGGTGTCATCTGCATATGTGAGGTTATTGATATTTCTCCTGCCAATCTTGATTCCTGCTTGTGTTTCTTCCAGTCCAGCATTTCTCATGATGTACTCTGCATTGAAGTTAAATAAGCAGGGTGACAATATACAGCCTTGATGTACTCCTTTTCCTATTTGGAACCAGTCTGTTGTTCCATGTCCAGTTTTAACTGTTGCTTCCTGACCTGTATACAGATTTCTCAAGAGGCAGGTGAGGTGGTCTGGTATTCCCATCTCTTTCAGAATTTTCCACAGTTTATCGTGATCCACACAGTCAAAGGCTTTGGCATAGTCAATAAAGCCTGGAACTCTCTTGCTTTTTCGATGATCCAGCACATGTTGTCAGTTTGATCTCTGGTTCCTCTGCCTTTTCTAAAACCAGCTTGAACATCAGGAATGTCATGGTTCATGTATTGCTGAAGCCTGCCTTGGAGAATTTTGAGCATTACTTTACTAGTGTGTGAGATAAGTGCAATTGTGCAGTAGTTTGAGCATTCTTTGGCGTTGCCTTTCTTTGGGATTGGAATGAAAACTGACCTTTTCCATTCCTATGGCCACTGCTGAGTTTTTCCAAATTTGCCGGCATATTGAATGCAGCACTTTCACAGCATCATCTTTCAGGATTTGAAATAGCTCTACCGGAATTCCATCACCTCCACTAGCTTTGTTCATAGTGATGCTTTCTATGGCCCACTTGACTTCACATTCCAGGATGTCTGGCTTTAGATGAGTGATCACACCATCATGATTATCTGGGTCGTGAAGATCCTTTTTGTACAGTTCTTCTGTGTATTCTTGCCATCTCTTATTATATATATATTCAAGTAAAGATGAGTTAATAAGGTTAAGCCCTAATCCAGTATAACTGGTGTCCTTATAAGAAAAAGGAAATTTGAACACAGGGAGATGGCAGTTACCCAGATGGAGGGAAATTTTGCCGCAGATTAAGTATACCTAGAGTCTCACCCATACTTGACTTATGTGATTTATCATATGATATTTGGGATATTTTGCTTGTAAGTTAATTATTCTTAGATAGTGCTTTCAAATCGGTTGATTCTGGAATGGGTTAGCAAGACTTTGGAGATGTTGGAATGGAGTGTATTTTACATGTGAGAATTACATGATTTAAATATTGCCCCTTTGTTTTCAGTTTATTTTTGTTTAATTTTGTAAATGTACTCATTACTAATTAATCCAGTTTAAATGTGTTCAACTATATAAGATATCTAATTCTCTTATATTGGAATTATTTCCTCTATAGTCTTTGGTTATTATATTTAAATCTATATTACACTGCATCTGGATTTTTCCAAAGAGCTGTTATTCTGGAATTTCACCCTATCCATGATGTGGCCTTCCTTATCACTAGATCCCCATTTCAGGTATTCCATGTCTTCCTCACATTTACTCTCTTGTTCTGGTAGAGCATATCTTCTTCTACTACCTTCTAAAGAAAGGGAGGATAGTGCCTGAATCAGCCAAGCTTTGATCAGAGAAGCCAAACTACTGTTGATTTTTAACCAAGATTTTTTGGCAGGGCTCAGACCTTCCACTAATGTAGGAAATGGTGGAACACCCACTGCAAGCTGGTGTTTCTGCATCTAGTATTTAGCCTGTAGTCAATATAGGTCAGCTGGATTGGCATTTGGGAAGGAAAGCTGAATGGGCAGAAGAATAAAGATAAACTGAAACTTGAGTTGACAACTGGAACATGCAAGGACATAGTGGGATTGTCTTCCGTCACCGCCCACCCTGATACTGGGAATGGTTAGCAGAAGAAAAATTGTTGCTCATTACCTTAGAGATGGGCTTCCCAGGTAGCACTAGCATTAAGAATCTGCCTGCCAATGCAGGAGACATAAGAGACAGGGGTTCAATACCTGGATTGGGAAGATGCCCTGGAGGAGTGCATGGCAACCCTCCCAGTATTCTTGCCTGGAAAATCCCATGGACAGAGGAGCCTGGCAGGCTATGGTCCTTAGGGTCGCAAAGACTCACACATGACTAAAGCGACTTAGCACACCACAGAAATACTTATGCCCTTTGTCTTCAAATCTAATGAAGAATGTCTCTTTTGGTTCTCTTTTGGCTAATATTAACCAGAAGAGGGAATTCTGGAAACAACTGGATTTTCAGTGAAATGGAGGCAAACGTGTCATTCACATCTACAATGTAAAATTCTTGATCTTCAAGATGCTCTGTGTATGGATTTATCATTTATAATAGCTTTTATCAGCTGACACCATTTGTTAGAATATGGACAGGACACACTTCTATGGTAAGGGAGCACTCGCAGAGGTTTAAGCAGCAATATGTGAAGGATTTTGCTTCCTTCCAAAGGTCTCCTGCTTTCTCACGAGAGCAAATTGTACCCTTTGGGTCCAGTTGTCCTTCATGGATGCCAGTTTACATTATTCCTGTATTTTTATCACTTAAGTAATTTGGTGAAGGCTCTTTGGCAAAATAATAGTTATTAATTCTGAGTAAATGTTTTGTGGAGTATGAATTTGAAGTTAATAGAGTAAGGAATAACTTGAAATTTCAGTACCATAGCAAACCAGTGCTTATCAGAATCTATTGCTCTATCTAAAGTTTCCATTTAATGAGCATACTAACATTTCAGCATCCATTATACACTTAAAAAAGTTTTCAATAATTAAGGATAACTGGCAATAGAAATAAAACGAGCAGATGAAAATGACTCTACATTAGACATTGGTAGCCTGCTCTTTTGGCGTGTGCTGAAAGAAGAGAAGAGAGGATGAGGATTTTAAGTAGGAATCCAAACTGGTCAACTGTGTCCTTATTATTTTACACTTTTTTTTTCCATGTCATATACTTCAACTTCTATTTAAAAATTATTTTATAAGGTTTCCTCAGATTGCCCACAAAACACTATTCTGGGTTTAAATGCCAATCAAATTATAACTATATTTAATGATTATACAGTGTCACATTCTGTTAATTAGCATTAATTTATAATGTCATTTAAACAGCCAAATAATTTTGAACAATTTACTTAATACAAAATACCTTTAAAAAAATCATTTTCCAATATAATATCATTAAGCCTAACAGGATCTCACTGGGGATATTTTTATTGTTTAAATACAATAAAATTTGGGGGACTTTATTTTATGTTGGTACCTATAGGAAAGATAATTATCTTTTATGTCATTAAGAAAATACCAAAAGGTTAAATTATAGACTCTTCAGTGTCATTTAAATTCAGATTAGATTCCTGTGTATATTAGATTTATTACTGAATGTGTTATTTGATATCATTTTCATTAAAAATATCACAACACTATTAATTGGCTATACTCCAATATATGAAAAAAATAAAAAGTTAAATTACAGAAGGAAGCTAGTGAAAAAATATTTGGACATTAAAATTAAGATGGCATCTTTATTATTATTTTCCAAATGTTCATGAAAATACTGTAAGTAGAAAGCACACACAGATTCACCTGTACATATAGAGGGGCATACAAAGATGTATAACCTTACAGCACACATGCATAGGCACAGTTGTACTCGCATATGTGCATGTTGTCACATACAAACAATCACTGCGGAACAGTATTGGGTCTGCATTTTTATGACAGGCATAGTACCACTCTCCATCCTCTCCACTTTAAAAAAATATTCATAGACTATAACTGAGCAAACAATAGTGAAGGAAGAAGTGAGGATGGCAGGGGACACATTTGTTGTTGTTCAGTTGCTTAATTGTGTCCGACTCTTTGCAACCCCATGGACTGCAGCCTGCCAGCCTTCCCTGTCCTTCACCATCTCCAGGAGCTTGCTTAAATTCATGTCCATTGAGTCGATGATGCCATCCAACCATCTCATCCTCTGTCACCGCCTTCTTCTCCGGCCCCTCAATCTTTCCCAGCATCAGGGCCTTTTCCAGTGAGTCAGCTCTTCACATCAGGTGGGACACATTACATTCTGTGATATGCAGATTTCTTTAATGAAGTGTTGTATGGATGGCTTAAGTGTGTTAGAGAAGTAGAGGGAAAATAAAATGAGCACTATGTGGTTGAGCTTTTAGTTTTACATATGTTCTAGTTAATGAATTTCTGAAAGATAAGCAGAGAAGCTAAGAGACTTCTAGATCATCACAGAGTGCTGTATTAACAGAGATAATGGGACTTGGGCCTATGCATATAAAAGCACTCATCATATTTAGAGATGAGGGGAAGCTGGATGAACAGAGAACAGAGTCAAACAAAACGAAATAAAGTGAAACAAAGCAAAATTCAGCATCTCCTCTCCCAGTTCATGTATTGATATAACAAATATTTCCTGAGGTTTTTTTTTTTTTAATATACCAAGAAAAGAAGATATCACAATCAAAAATCCACACTTCCACAAATCTTACACTTTAGTGAAAAGAAACATAGAAAACATGACATATTTAAACATAGAAAGTGATGTGTTATGATAAAAGAATAAAGCCAAAAAGGTAGGCAAGAGTGTAGAGGGAGGGATTTTAAATAGAAGAGTCATGGAAGATAACACTGAGAAAGTGACATTGAGCATAGACCTAAAATGGGCAGACTGTGGGCAATTCTGAAGGAAGAACAGCTGCAACTGAGAAAGAACAAGTACAGAGTTTTGAAAGGGCAGTTTATTTAATA
This sequence comes from Budorcas taxicolor, assembly GCF_023091745.1. Classification (NCBI taxonomy): domain Eukaryota; kingdom Metazoa; phylum Chordata; class Mammalia; order Artiodactyla; family Bovidae; genus Budorcas; species Budorcas taxicolor. Next base: position 27,882,625 of record NC_068931.1, read on the forward strand.
TGACTCTAGAAACAAGGAAGCCAGTGTGACTGAAGTGAGAAAAAAAGGGGGATAAGAACATACAATCAGAGAAGTGTGGGGTGGAGGAACAAGGATGTCGAGAACATTTTTGATTATGATAATATTTAAATATTTTACTATGAGTCTGATGACAAGCTCTAACAGGAGCTTCAGTGGAAGGATGACATGATCTGACTAATCCTTTAAAAAAGTGACTTTGATTGCTATTTTTCTAAATTTATTTATTTTTTAGATTGAAGGATAATTGCTTTACAGAATTTTGTTGCTTTCTGTCAAACATCAACATGCATCAGACCATTAGGAAGATATCATAATGATTCAAAAGAAAGATGGTAGTAGCCCAGATAAAGTCATGGTAATTACAGAAATGATCTAGAGGGATTTGATTCCAGATGCATTTAAAAAATACTTCATCCTGCTCCATCCAATATGATTTAATGAAAAGGACACCTTATTTCTGTGGTTTTCTTCCCCAGAACATATTACTATACCCTAACTATGAGAGAACAAACTCAATCACAAACCCAAATTGAGGGATATTTTGTAAAATGTCTGACTAGGTGTCCACATGTGCAAATGCTCAGTCGTTAAGTCGGGTCTACCTCTTTGCCACCCCATGGACAGAGGAGCTGATCCATGGGATTCTTTAGGCAAGAATACTGGAATACTAGAGTGAGTTGCTATTTCCTCCTCCAGGGGATCTTCTTAACCCAGGGATTGAACCTGTGTTTCCTGCATTAGTAGGTGGATTCTTTACTGTGAAACCATTAGGGAAATTCTGTTGTCCTCAAAATTTGTTAAAAAAAGAAAAGAAAAGAAAACTGATAAAATTTCACATACTTGAGAAAATTAAGGGAAAATGATGACAAAATGCAATGTGAAATCTTGGATTGAATCCTTGGAGGAAAAAGAAATGAAGTTGCATTAGTGCAAGATCTGATATAATCCATTGAAAGTATGTGGCTTAATTAATAGTATTTTTTCCAATGATGAGTTTTAGTTTTGCTAAGTGTACCATGATAAGATGTTAACATTCAGAAAAAATAAGTGAAGGGATATACAAGAACTCTCAACTATCTTTACAACTTTAATGTAAATCTAAAATTATTCTAAGTTTTAAAAGATATTTTAAGTAATGCCAACAGGATTCATGAAGCAATTTGCTGTATGATATAAGGAAACAAAAATGACATTAAGAATTACTGCAATAATTTTAACCTGACTAATTAAAAGGATCTTCCTTTTCCAGATAGTGTTTTAGATTTTCCAAAGTATGGAACTGGAGTCAGAGCAAAGAAGACAGGAACATAAAATTTGAAAGAACAAATAGCGAAATATATAGATAGATAGGGAGAGAAAGAGAAATAGGTATTTGGGAGATTAAAAATGAGAGACACAGAATCAGAGCAAGGACAGTTAAGGAAGAGTAGAAATGGAGAGATTAGTAGAAATGTTATTGAGACTTATGGATTGTATCAGTTTTAATGTTTATCAGGAAAAAGTATATGCTGGAATTTTATTTATTTTTGGCTTGGATATATTTCTTCAAAATCACCACTACTGAGATTGGACAATGTGGTCACAATTTCCATAAGTTTGCATCTGTTTTTGTTGTTGTTGTTTGCTTTTTAATCTTCACAATTTCAAGGACAAAAACAGAAAAAACTATGGTTCTTTGAATTGAATACCGTAGAATTAGAAAACCATAATATCATCCTGAAAAAAGAGAATAAAAACCTGCTTTTTATAATTAATGACTGCAGAAAAGAAATTTTAGAAAACAGCATCATAAATCTAAAAACAACTAGGAAAATATATGCAGAAAATTCAGATAAGTTGATGTGATAGCAGGTGATTGTTTGGCTATAGAGATTGCTCTTGTTTGATTACAGAGAGTGTTAGCAGAAAAAATATATTATCTGTGTGACGTGTTGAAAAACAACAAGCCATGTAGTAATCAAGGAATGAACATGTCAAATAAAAAGGAAAAACTAATATAAATCCTAAAGATTGTAGCCAGTAGGGTCTCTGTAAGAAGGGAATAAAGGTCAACGGGACCACAGCACTGAAGGCAATGTGCAGAGAAATATGAGATGGAGTCATATAGGTAAAAAGAATCCATTCTTGGTTGTTGATCCTAAACAAAGAGGGTTGAGTTTTTAAAGTGGGAACAAGGGACGAAGGAGGTGGCTTGAAAAAACAGAGGCTAACATTTCAAATATATATATATATATACAAATGTATGTGTGTGTGTGTATGTGTGTGTGTGTGTGTGTGTGTGTGTGTGTGTGTGTGTGTACTGTGCTGTGCTTAGTTGCTCAGTCATGTCCAACTCTTTGTGACCCCATGGACTGTAGCCCGCCCGGCTCCTCTGTCCATGGGGATTCTCCAGGCAAGAATGCTGGTTATATGTAAATATGCTTTGAAAGAGTAGATGTGAGAGTAGGACTATTATTGCCAAAAATTGAATATCACATACCAGCAGAAACTGATATGTTAGTGTTCATCAGATGTTTAATGTGCTTCTTCTTTGTATGAGCTTCTTGAGCAATGAAGTTGGGGTAATGTAAGTTGTTTGGCCAAATTCCTCTGAGCAGAAGTCAAGTGTGGCAGTATCTTTGACTTGAAACTCATGACAGACAGTATGTCCCTTGATGGCTTTCATTCTCACTATGATAACCTCTGAGGCCAGGTTTTCCCTATGGTGAACACCATCAGACTGTACTGAACTGACGAACAGGTAAACCTTTATTGTGTTAAACCACAAAGGTTAAATGGTTTGTTGTTTGCAACAGCTAGCATTAATTATGCTAATATATGCCCCTGTTAATATTATGTTCAGAAATATATTAAATTACTTGAGCCAGAGTTCATGATATTGTGCTTAACAGGAAAATCAGATATGAATCCATCCATGTACCACACCCAAAACTCATTGCACTCAAAATAACTGGCAGGAACTGTAGCAAAATAGTAACTATGCCTATTTCTGGACAGATTATTTTAATTTATTTTTATACATTGCTCTCTATTCTGTTTCTCTTCATATATGTATATGTGTATATATATATACACATACATATATGTATATATACACATACATATATATATATGTATATATTTCAGAGAAGGCAATGGTACCCCACTCCAGTACGCTTGCCTGGAAAATCCCATGAACAGAGGAGCCTGGTAGGCTGCAGTCCACGGGGTCACTAAGGGTCGGACACGACTGAGCAAATTCACTTTGACTTTTCACTTTCATGCATTGGAGAAGGAAATGGCAACCCACTCCAGTGTTCTTGCCTGGAGAATCCCAGGTACAGGGGAGCCTGGTGGGCTGCTGTCTATGAGGTCGCACAGAGTCGGACACGACTGAAGTGACTTGGCACGTATATATTTATGTATTTTGAGCATTGGGAAAATTGTATTTTTAAACAAGCCATGTACATTTTTTTAAATTAATTAATTTATTTTAATTGGAGATTAATTACTTTACAATATTGTAATGGTTTTTGCCATACATTCACATGAATCAGCCATCTGTCCCCCATCCTGAACCCCCCTCCCACCTCCCTCCCCATCTCATTCCTCAGGGTCATCCCAGTGCATCAGCCCTGAGCGTTCTGTCTCATGCATCGAACCTGGACTAGTGACCTGTTTCACGTATGGTAATATACATGTTTCAATGCTTTTCTCTCAAATCATCCCACCCTTGCCTTCTCCCACAGAGTCCAAAAGTCTGCTCTTTACATCTGTGTCTCTTTTGCTGTCTCGCATATAGGGTCATCGTTACCATCTTCCTAAAGCCATGCATATTTTTAACAAGAGAAAAATAAATAACAATTTTTTTAGGAAGTAGAAGTTTATTCATTCCCTTTGTTCGTTACTAGCAGCAAGGCTTCAGGGGAATCAGTTTCTGGAGTCTGACTGCCCTTTTGTTCGATGGGAACAATTCCTTACCTAAGTACAAGCAGGGGCTCATGGAGACCACTTTTTAAAGACCATGAGGACATATGCCTCTGTGGCTAGTTACATGTATTTAAAATAAAACTCTTCTTTATTTTCTAATTCTCCATGAAATTATGGGTGCTGTGCTGCTAAATCTCATATAATACCGCTATTAATTCTCACATTATATATAAATCCAACAACTTTGACTCACAGAACTTACTTCAACTTTAGTTATTTCGTGTATCACTTTTCTGAACACTATCCAAGTTCTTCATTTATATCCCAAGTGGAATGCGGAATGCCAGTAATGTTCTATTTAATGCTGGCTGTGTTTCAAACTGACAGGGTTTTATTTATGTACTATTGGGAAAACAATTTTGAAAGTATAGCTGAATCACATGCACATATATTTAATGCTTATATATTTATACATATTCATATGCATATTGCAAAACTGTAAAAGACATAAATCATTTAATCATATTTTGTGCTTTTCAGTGTTAACATTTAGACATTAACTTTTTGCTGATGCTGGGCCTATTTGTCCTCAGATGCATTCTTTGCTCTTCTGTGTATGCTTTGGGAAGTGGGTTAGAGGCCTTGAGTATGTGTTTCCCATTTGCTCCTACATGGAATCAGTGAATGAGAGGCAGTGGCAAAAGATGAAGAGCAGAGTGTAGGAGAAGCTGGGGTAATTTTCTCCTTTCTTCTCTTTGGGAAATACTAACAACAGAAATAGTGTATCCTTTATGCCTTCATCTTCCAGTGAACAGCCTGCCTTCATTTCAATTTCAGTGTAATTCTGGTTTCCCAATTCTGCTTCTCCCTTTTATTCTTCAGAACAAAAACATTAGTAATTTCTAGTTGTCATCTGCTACTTGTTACCTACATGATGATGTTCTACTCCTATATTTAATTTCACAGTTTTTTCAATCATTTGCATAGCCAATGTTTTCAAATCATAAGATGATTTGTGTTTTCCTGATTGGATCCTAACTGGTACAATTGATGGTACCTAAAGTGGTGCCTACAGGCCGATCTTCAAATGAGATTCTGAAGTTGAGTTTCTCATTTGTTTCTCAAGTTACAGTGATATATTTTCCGACAAAGAATTCAATATGGTGGATGTGGTGGTATGCATTTCAGAGTGCATTCAAAAAAAGACATGCCAAGCTGCTCAGAGTACTACTTGAAAATGGCTTCTGGGGCTCAACTTGTTCATAATTGTTTCCGCTGCAGAGAGTTACTCTGTAAACCATTACACCATTTCCACAAGGAGTTGGCATCCAGCGACTGAAGAAAATGGATAGATAAAGGCTTTAGTATCTTAGCCCACTTTGGAATGATGCTGAAGAGTCTTTTAAGTTCCAGAGTTTCCCCACATAGTTGATCAAGGTTGCATTAGGCTTGCTTCACTGTTCAAAATATCTCTCTGTCCTTTCTTTCACCCTTTCCACAGTTATAGCAATTATAGTTACTCCATAATAAATATCTTAAACACTAAACTCTGCTCAGAATCTTTTCCCAGGGATCTCAACCAAAATAAGATTACTTAAATTGTTAAATAGATTGCTTTATATGAAAGTAATGTTTTGTTATATCAAGTAGAGAATGTAATAATCATATGTCTTGTCAAAATAAGGGTACAAATACTGTGGCATGGGATGGTTGCTTCTGAATGAGCTAGAAATCTATAAGTAAAGATATGGTAACCTCAAGATTTTGGAATATTGGCTCAAAGAATAGATTGACATCAAGAGAAGTTCTATGGACAGGGTTTTTAAAATAAAATCTTTTACCTCTGGCATCACAGAACAACCTGACAATGAATTAGAGCTCAAATTGAATTGTAGGTGGCTGAATTGTTAACGAAGCTAAATTCACAGTCACAGTATGCATTTCATTTTAACCTTGGAAATGAATGGCAATTTGAGATTTCAGATGAAAAAATTTTAATAGACTGAGACAAGAGTTGTTTTGTGTATCCTTAAGCTTCCTATGTTGAAGTCCTAATGTGATGGTGTTTGGAAGTAGGCCTATGGGAGGTAACTGTGTCTTGGGAGTGGATCCTCCCTGATGAGATTAGTGTTCTTTTAGAAAGAGAAAGAGATGCAGGGAGCTCAAACTGGTGCTCTGTAACAACTGAGAGGGCTAGGATGGGGTGGGGCAAAGGAGCGAGGTTCAAGAAAGAGGGGACATATACATACCTATAGCTGATTCATGTTCAGAAACCAACACAATATTGTAAAGCAATTATCCTCAGTTAAAAATAAATATTCATTACAGGGGGAAAAAAAGAGAAAAAACAAACAAACAAAAAAAAAAACTAGCCTTTTTCCCCCTCTATTCCACATGTGGATATAAGGAAATGAGGGCTCTACATAAATAAGGAAAAGGACCTTTGCCAAGAATCTAACTGTGCCTTCACCTTGACCTTGGGCTTCTAGCTTCTCAAATTGTGAGAAATAATATTTTTAAGTCACTCAGTCTATGGTATTCTCTTGCAGAACCCTGAACTGACTCAGAGAGAAACATTAAATACCCTGGTATCCCAGATCATTCCTAGTATAAGCAGTTTCCTCTCCATTGTCTGCAAAATATATATATATATATATATATATATATATCTTTCCAGCAATTAACTACTCAGTAATGACTTTATCTTTCAGTTGTCTTACAAAAGGATACTTATTCTTTTGTAGAGCTCCTAACACTATTCATTGCATCCAAGCCTGTAACTAGAGTTAGATCCCAGCATGTCCCAATGCAAGACCAGTTATATCTTCTTCAAGAAGAGAAAACATACATTTAAAACCTGAAAGGTGATATAAATCATCAGGGATCGGGGAAATATGCATGAGGATATATACTAGGGCTTTAGACTAAGATGGAAGAAGTATGGTATTGGTTTGAGCCTAATTTATGCATATGAGTGCACTTCTCCAAGTTTCCAGTCTTAATATTCTAGCTTATATAACTAGAAGTGGTTTTAACAGTTTGTTTTCTGTTTTTTTTTAAAATGTAAATCTGTTTTGACAGTGGCCTACTTTCAATAAGATTTAAATGTTTGATTTTTTTCTTTATACAATACAGAGGAAGAAATTCAATGAAAGGGAATGTGTTTTTTTTGGGACACTCTCCTCACTAATACATTCCATGTTAGTACAGGGATTCATGCTAGTGAATGCATACTTGAGTGGTTCTAAAAGTAGCTATATTCTGAAGGATGGAGCTGATGTAGGAAATGTGGCTATTAAAACGGCATCCCTGATTTTAATGAAAAATTATAGCAGCTTGAAACAATGGAAGGCAGTTACAGCATTTAACATTTAGACATGAAGAAGTTGCAGTTGCCTCATGGGCATCAAGGATTCACGCAGGTACCGAGTTGACAATGGGCTCACCAACTATTGAGGATAGATACTAAAGTGTTCTTTGGTCTATGAAATTGGGATAGTTTAGTTATGGTGACAGAAACCTAGCTTGAGTTTTTGTAATAATTCTCAGACATAAATCTTTCCATCATAGCCTGTTCCTCAGTTCAGTGCAGTTCAGTCGCTCAGTCGTGTCCGACTCTTTGCGACTCCATGAATTGCAGCACGCCAGGCCTGCCTGTCCATCATCAGCTCCCGGAGTTCACTCAAACTCACGTCCATCGAGTTGGTGATATCATCCAGCCATCTCATCCTCTGTCGTCCCCTTCTCCTCCTGCCCCCAGTCCCTCCCAGCATCAGTGTCTTTTCCAATGAGTCAATTCTTCACATGAGGTGGCCAAAGTATTGGAGTTTCAGCTTTAGCATCAGTCTTTCCAAAGAGCACCCTGGACTGACCTTTAGGATGGACTGGTTGGATCTTCTTGCAGTCCAAGGGACTCTCAAGAGTCTTCTCCAACACTTGTTCCTACAGCACCATAATTGAAGGGGACACTGAAGAAGAGCATGAATCTTTCCTTCTTTGAGGAAGAACCCTTAAATAAATCCTTGAGTATATATAGAATTTTCCTTTCAAGCCTTCCCCAGGGGACTTTGAGCTACCTGTAGCCCTGGTGGGTATGATTAGGGACAGAAAATATCCAAATTTACAGGGATTAAGAAGTGGCCTGGATTGATGCCAATCCCTAGGAACACGAAAAGTCACCATGTTCCACTGATTATAATGCAGCCTCCTTTAGATCAGTTGATAAATGGAATTTTGGTATGAATCTGTTATAGTGTATCCAGTCTGTATATGGTCCTATCTATTGACTACTTCCTCAGTTCCATAATTCATTCTGGGATGGTGATATCAGTGTTTCACCCAGGGTTCAACTAGGAAAACAAAGACCTCATTTTTTCAAACAGAAGTGTTTCTTCCATAGCCAAGGAGTCAAACTGAAATGGACTCTATCATTTTTATTTCTCATTCATTAAACTAGACTTTACTGGTTTGAAATTCTTAGTTCTCAAGGTCAAAATGTTCCCACCAGAGGAATAAGGGAAAAAAAATGGACCTATGAAGTTGGAAAGTGAAGGCACACCTGGCAGTATTGGACTTATGTTTCTGAAACAATAGGCAGACAGAAAAGAAAAAAAAAAAAAAATAGAAGTAATTCTTCTGATTATATAGATCCATTTCCATAATTTTTTCAAGTGGAAAATTCAGTTTCTGTTAAATATTAGAGATGGGAAACTCTTAATACATATAAATCTTTTATTTCCATTTATACTTAAATATTCAATAAGAAAAATAGAAAGCTATAGAAACCCAATAATGGCAGAAAAAATAAAGGACAGAAAATTAAGGCCCAAGTTGTTGGGTTATCCTACATCTAAAGAAGCCTGACCAAATCTGGAAACGACACAATAAAATCTGATGGGCATAATTTCTTATTCTCAGGGAATCCAGTGTCCAAGATGGAGCAAAGACAAAAAGAACTTTGTTATCTACTTTTTTAAGGCAAGACTAAAATTACTTTTGTGAAGGCAGACACATTAATATATTAAGCAAACATTATATATGAGTAGAAGAGGAAAACAAATGCCATGTTGTATTAACAGTTTGAAGTCTTTAACTGTTTCTGTCTTAAATGCTTGAGACAGTTTCTGTTTTCCAATTTGTATCCTTGATTGATACAGCACCACATATAATACAAGCACTTAAGTTATTGAAAACTTTATGAACCTTTTATCTCAAAGTTGTTTTTCTAATTCAAGACATAAATTGTATTTTAGAGAGTGAGATATCTGTTTCCCCAAGGAGAACATACTTGAGACATATTGAATGTCAGAGGAGATAATATACTCATCAAGAACTTATCATTGCTCTAGAAAAGCCCAGAGAAGGAATAAATAATGCCAACTTCACTTTCTTCATTTTCACATCAATAAAGACATTGATTACAATGTCACACTAGAACTCTGTTCTATCCCATATTTTAAATTTTAATCAAGTTGGGATTAATTGGTAGCTTCGAGTGATATTGATCCAAGATTTCCATTGTGAAGAACCTTGGAAATTGAAGGATTTGAATAGACAACTTTCTCTGTGTCTCTCCAAGAGCAAATGCTTCATGCAATATAAATTCTTTCATTAACTTTTAAGGAGGTGAGAATTTGTAAAGTTGATAATACTAGTTAATTATAATGTATTTTGCACAAGTATCTGTTGCTTTTAATGTGTTTACCATATTATATGAGTATCTGGAGCACAGATTTTTCAAAGGCACAGACATCTTCAAAGAAACTTAACAGTTTCATTAGAAACTTTAGGAAAGTATTGATTCCTCCTATTCATCTCATTAGTTTCAACAATGAGGTATCACCTCACACCAGTTAGAATGGCCATCATCAAAAAATATACAAACAACAAATGCTGAAAAGGGTGTGGAGGAAAAGGAGCCCTCTTGCATTGTTAGTGGAAATGTAAAGTGATACAGCCACTATGGAGAATAGTATGGATGGTTTAGTCACTAGGTCATGTCTGATTCTTTTGAGACCCTATTGAATGTAGCCACGAGGCTGCTCTGTCCTTGGTGTTTTCCAGATAAGAATACTGGATTAGGTAGCCGTTTCCTTCTCTGGGGGATTGTCCAGACCGAGGGATCAAACCCAGTTCTCCTACATTACAGGCAGATTCTTTACCAACTGAGCCACCAGGGAATGAAGATTTCTTAAAAAACTAGGAGTAAAACTGCCATATGACCCAGCAATTCCACTACTGGGCATATACCCTGAAGAAACCATAATTGAAAAAGACACATGTTCCCCATATTCATTCCAGCACTATTTACATTGCCTAGGTCATGGAACCAACCTAGATGTTCATCAAAGGATGGATGTATAAAGAAATTTTGGTACATATACACAATGGAGTATTACACAGTTATAAAAAGGAACACATTTGAGTCAGTTCTAATGAGGTAGATGAATCTAGAGCCTATTATATACAGAGTGAAGTGAGTCAGAAAGAGAAGAACAAATATTGTATATCAACTCATGTATAGAATCTAGAAAGATGAACCTATTGAATATATGGGTATTAAAAATGAGGAAGATAAATACAAAATAGTACATTTATTGACCAATTAATGGAAAAGTAATCAAAATAAAGTCAACTTAATACTTTTATTCCTTATCTATAAAAACCTAATGTTAAATTGAAATATTGCATTGTATATAGTATGTGTCCAAATAACTCTTTTATCTAGCATTTTACTAATTTAACAAATAAATATACAACGGATTATTTTGAGTATTATTTTCAAATTATTTTCTTATGAAGAATATTTTCAAATAGCATCTAGTGATATTTAGAGCAGTCATTTGATCAAACTTCCCTGCAATTTCATTTAATTCAACTAATTTAATTATCAATTAATTTTGTGAAAAGTGAAAGTGTTAGTTGCTGAGTCGTGTCCAGCTCTTTGCAATCTCATGAACTGTAGCTCGCCAGGCTCCTCTGGAGCCTGTGGAATTCTCCAGGCAGAAATACTGGAGTGGATCAGTTCAGTTCAGTTCAGTCACTCAGTTATGTCTGACTCTTTGTGACCCCATGAACCACAGCATGCCAGGCCTCCCTGTCCATCACCAACTCCCGGAGTCCACCCAAACCCCTGTCCATCGAGTCAGTGATGCCATTCAACCATCTCGTCCTCTGTCGTCCCCTTCTCCTCCTGCCCTCAATCTTTCCCAGCATCAGGCTCTTTTCAAATGAGTTAGCTCTTCGCATCATGTGTCCAAAGTATTGGAGTTTCAGCTTCAACATCAGTCCTTCCAATGAACACCCAGGACTGATCTCCTTTAGGATGGACTGGTTAGATCTCCTTGCAGTCCAAGGGACTCTCAAGAGTCTTCTCCAGCACCAAAGTTCACAAGCATCAATTCCTCAGTGTTCAGCTTTCTTTATAGTCCAACTCTCACATCCATACATGACCAGTGGAAAAACCATAGCCTTGACTAGACGGACCTTTGTTGGCAAAGTAATGTCTCTGCTTTTTAATATGCTGTCTAGGTTGGTCATAACTTTCCTTCCAAGAAGTAAGCGTCTTTTAATTTCATTCCTGGAGTGGATAGTCATTCCTTTTTCCAGGGATCTTCTAGACCCATGGATTGAACTACATTGCAGGCAGATTCTTTACTGTCTGAGCCTCCAGGGAAGCCCAATTTTACCCAATATAATTTAAACATGGTACATAAAAATATGTTCTTCAAAAAATCAAGTATGCTATGTTTATCATTTAATTACTACTGTTCACAGATTACTTAGTGGGATTTATAGGTTATTTCCCTAACAAATTATCTCTTATTACAAAAATAATATGGAATGCCAATATAGTTTCTTTTGTTTTAATTATCAAAATCAGTGTTTTAATATAACACATACAATAAATATTTTATTACCTTATAATTCACTTTGCAAATGTTTTCTTATTTGATATAATACTTAGATAGCTTAAATGGGCAAAAAACTTAGATACATTCTAATTGTTTTCCAGTTAAAATTCTTTTTGTTGTCGACTCTTTTGTGACCTCATGGACTGTAGCCTGTGCGGCTCCCCTGTCTGTGGCATTTCCCAAGCAAGCATACTGGGGTGGGTTCCATTGTTTCTCCAGGGTATCTTCTGAGATACTAATTGAATCTGTGTCTCCTGTGTTGGCAGATGGATTCTTTACCATCAAGCCACCAGGGAAGCCCCAAGATTCTTTTATTTGGATGTAAAAACCTCACAGATTTCTATAGGCAAAAAAATATATTTATTGTGAGATTATTAGATTTCACATTAAATATGTGGCAGTATTAGCTTTAGGAAGGAAAGGAACTAAAATATAGGACTTTTCAGAAGGGAAGGTGATGAGCTATACCATAACATCTATAACAGCAGTAGTTGAGATTTTCTTTCGAGCATAGCCACAGTCCTCAATCAACTTCAACAGTCCCCAGTCTCCAGGTTTCTTTGTGCAAATTCCAGATTCTGGAATGGAGAATTTGTGTATCAGATTTGAAGTACGTGTAGAAAGATTCTTTTTAGTGATGAAAACTAAATGAATGAAAAGAGCAAGAAGCAATAACTCTAGTGCATCATTAGGTAATAAGAAGTACTCACATTACAATTTGATTCCTCCACACTTATGCGACTCATGAGAAAGAAAAGTCTATATGTAGGTACCTGGCTAGAAATACGTATCTCATTTTTCAGATAATAATCTAAATGTATTGTCTCTCTACGAGCACCATATGGTAAGTATCATTAACTCATTTTATTAGTGTAGCTATGTTGAGATTAAACCAGTGAATCTCATGAACATCAATTCATTGATACCCTTTTTTGGCTGGTAATGACTTCTTTGGCTGGAATTACTATAGAGTGAAATGCATTGATCAGAAGGAGTTTCTGGAAGAATTATGATGATCAGAGAAATACAATGCAAATTGTTATTAAGTAATTATTATGTCAGAATGAACCACTGGCCAAAATATAATGTAATGGCATTAATTTTTCCCCAGAAAGTAGGCTTCCTTTCTATATGGTACCACAGCTAAGCATAGGGTTGGTTGCTGCTATAAGTGAATTGAAAATTCAGTGGAGGACTTGGTTAGGGGATGTCTGTGCCTCCCAGACTCTGCCTGGCCTCCGGTCTTACACCATGTCTGCTTTATACATGAGCAGAGTAAACCGTCACACTGTCACACTGTGTGGTAGACATAAGGTGGAGGACTGACATCCAGAGTGATCGTCCTCTCATTATACAGAACATGTTTTTTCAATAAAGAACTTCTGATGAACATTTATGTGGATTTGGATATTTTCATGTGCTGGAGTTTATGAGGAAATGCACAACATTAGTTCCCCCAATACATTTATACTGATTCTCAGTCTTGTTCCTTTGTATCTAACGAGTCCATTAACCATTGACAAAGAACAAGTAACAATTAGATATATAGATTACTGGGTATCATCCATCACAGTCACTCCTCCTAGTTTAAGGATATTATGCAGAGAAATTTATAAATCAGTTTTGATATGTATATTTTTCCAAATTGAATGAGATATAATTAGCATATAACATTGGTTAGTCAAATAAAAATAGCATGCTTCCTAGAATAACGAGGGTAAAAAGAAAATTCTGTGCATGCCACATTGAAATGATGTAAGATTAAAAAGCGGAAGGAAAAAAGTATTAGCTGTGCAGTCATGTCCAACACTTTGGGACCCCATGGTCTGTAGCCTGCCAGGCTCCTTGGTCCATGGAATTCTCCAGGCAGGAATACTGGAGTGGGTTGCCATGCCCTTTTCTATGCCCTTCTAACCAGATCAATCATGTGTCTCCTATGTTGAAGGCAGATTCTTTACCACCTGAGCCACCAGGGAAGCCCCTGTCTTTTTTTGTTTGTTTGCTTCCACCGGTAACATCTTATGCCTTTCTCTGCCTTGTTCTGTTATGCTGCAGGTGATGGCTGTGGGCTCCATCTCCTGAATTATCTAACACCTTAGTTTCTTTTGGGAGTTGGCCAATGGAAGACATTAGTGGGAAGAAAGAGGGCAGTGAAAAAAGCTCAGGAGTTTTATAATTTCCTGCCCTTCCCTATCTCACATGATTCTGGCAATTGTGTCTTTCTTCTAGTTATAGCTTCTTTTTGGAAGTAATTAAGGTCTCATACCTTTCAGGTGGGCTCTTGTAACTATTATCCTTCCTTTGCTACTTCAGGGGTAGGGGTTCTAAAGATTCCTTGCTATTGCATCTCATTTCCCTTGTTAATTGACCTATTCCTGACTATACTTAGGGCTTCCCAGGTGGCACTAGTAGTAAAGAACCTGCCTGCCAATGCAAGAGACGATAAGGGACTCAGGTTCGATCACTAGGTCAGGAAGATCCCCTGGAGGAGGGCATGGCAACCCACTCCAGTATTCTTGCCTGGAGAATCCCCACTGACAGAGGATCCTGGTGGGCTACAGCACATAGGATCACAAAGAGTTAGACACAACTGAAGTGACTTAGTACGCATGCTTGACCATATATATGTAAATATTGGCTACAGTAAATTATATTTACTATCTCTTTAAATATACCATATCAAATTCTTTTGAGTATTAATCTTGCAATATGTTGACTAATAATGACTCTGGCAACATTTATCAGTGAATATCTTGTTCATAATGGAAGTCATCTCAAAAGATATCTATCACATTATAATCTTTGACAAAATTAGCATTGGAAAAAAAGCACATGATAATCCAAATGTTTACAATGTATTTTAGATATTTTTTTAACATTGTTATAATTTGGTAGCTGTTATATTAACAAGAATGACACATGATTAATATTTAAAATAGTGGGGTCCATATCACTTGTCATTCTTGATTATTATGTACTGTTTTCCCTGCAGTTTTAAGAACAATCTTCATTATATAAATATTGCACATATGGCAACACTAATAAATGAGCAATTGTAGTATACTAAATGAAAGAAATACATTTACTTGCTCCCAAACATGTGTTCTGTGTAATGACATTAGCTTATACTATAAATTTAGTAGAAATCTTGCCAAATTTTAAGCAATATATACAAGTAGCATAATTATGACAAAAAATAGTAACAATTGCTGTCATTATATCTAGAAATACTAGTACTGACACTAAGAAGAAGGCAGTGGATGGGGTGGGAGAGGAAGCAGAGGAGAAAAAGATTAAAAACATAGTTAACACTTAAGAAGATTGACAAATACCTGACAATGTGCAAAGTGCTCGACATTCCTTGTCTCATTTAATCAGTACAAAAGAACAAAGGTTTAGGCAGAGTTATTATGCTCATAATATGAGCAGATGATGATGTAAGAGAGGAAGATGAAGAAACTGAAGGACAAAGGGTATCGACTACCTCCTTGTTCATACAGCATGTTTGGGAGTACTGCAGCACACCAGGCTTCCCTGTCCATCACCAACTCTCGGAGCTTGCTCAAACTCATGCCCAGCGAGTCGGTGATGCCATTCAACCATCTCATCCTCTGTTGTCCTCTTCTCCTCCTGCCTTCAATCTTTCCCAGAATCAGTGTCTTTTCCAGTGAGTCAGTTCTTTCATCAGGTGGCCAAAGTATTGGAGTTTCAGCTTCAGTAACATTCCTTCCAATGAATATTCAGGACTGATATCCTTTAGAATTGAATGGTTTTCAAGTTGTAATTAACCTTTCCATTCTCATCCCTTTCAAATTCAAATATTATACTGTACTTCATCTCCTATGTTTTAAAGCTGCTTTTACTAATTTTCCAGCTAGACTGCAGTAAGATGCCCTACTGATTGATTCCAACAAATTCCATCATCCCTTCACATATGAGGCTGTTTCCTTGAACAGCCAGATTAGATTGTACAGTTCATATTTCATGAGTATAATCACTCCTGTGGATAAATGGTGCTTCTTTCTAAAGTCAGTCCTCTCTACTCTGTTTATTCACTTGACAAACAAATAGTAACTAAACTTCTGTTTATTCACCCAACAAACAAACAATGATAACTGTACACAGGTTACTTTTCAATGTCTCTTTAATGCTAAAACTGTACTTACAATCTCACTGTGGCTGCAACCTGCTGACTAATTTCATGTTAAGTCCATGACCCATAAAGTTGAAGTGGACCATTGGTTCTGTTCGAATATTCTACATTCCTCTTCTTGTTATTTCATATTTCTACTGTATTGTATCCTCTCTTCACAGTCTTCTTATACCCCTTCACCAAAGTCAGTCTTAACTTACTTCATTAATAAGGAAAATTTAAAAATCCTATAATAGTTTCCTTTTAACCCATACATATTTATTCTGACATCTTGTGTTCTTTCTAAAGCCAGTCTACCACTTGAATCTCAGTGTCTTTCACCTACCCAAGCTGTCACTTCTAAAATTTCTTATTGCCCTACTTGTTGTTGTTGCCCCACTACACATTATCAAGTTTTAAACCATCTTTGGAGTTGTAATTGCATATGGTAGAATGTGCCCCACATCCACTTGATTGACACAGCTTTACAGTGTGCATGTCTTCAAATTAGTAGAAATCCTTCAACATTATTCCTTAATTTAAAAATTGCTTTGGAGAATTGAGGTGCTTTGCATGAGTCACCATATTAATTTCAACAAAACCACCTGCTGGTAATTTGAATGAACCATGTTAAATCCATAGTGCAATTTTAGTAAAATTAATATCTTAAAAATATAGAACTTTCTATTCTACAAAATCATCATATTTGTCTATTCGTTTATTTATTTCTTGAAAAATAACTTTCAGTGACATTTTGTAATTTTCAGTGAAGTCACCTCAAAGATATTTTGTTATACTGACCTTCAGTATTTCACATTTGTCAAGGTATTATATATGGTAATTTAAAATTTTATTTTTAATTATTTGTTGCCAGTTTATAGCAATATAGTTGATTTTTTGTATATCAACCTAGTCTAATATGAACTAGATGGATTTATTTACAATGTCTAGTGTCTTAGGGTTTCTACGAATATTTCATGTCATCTGTGAATAATGAAAGTTTTCTCCTTTCAAGTCTTTTAGTCTTTATTTTACTTTATTTTTCTAGCTACGCCCTCTAGTGTAATTAGGAAGAAAAGTAGTGAGAGCAGGCATTCATGCCTTATTATTGCTATTAGGGATAGTATGTTCAGGCATTAAGTATTGTGTATATGGAAAGCTATAGATTTTTTCACAGATGCCCTTAATGAATTAGAACAATTCCTTCTATTTTCAGTTTGTTGAGAGTTTGGCTTTATGTGTATATTTATTTTTAATTATGAATGGATGGTGAATATCTTCAGATGCTTTTTATTCATCTATTTCTATCACCGTACATATTTTCTTCTGTTTAATTAGATAGTGAATTACATCAGTTATTTTTTAAATGATAAGTCAAGTTTGTATGATTTGGATAAATGCACTTGATTATAATGTATAAAATCTTATGTATTGCTCAATTTGCTTTATTTTGTTAAGAACTATAGCATCTACATAAATGGGAATTATTATTATTTCTTTTTCTCCCCAGAGAGCCAGCTGTTAAACTTATGCAGGACACTACTGAATTTTTATTTTATGACAAAACTTTCTGAATATGTACATATAAACATATATGTATGTTTATATATATACAATTTAAAATTTTTATGCTTCTAACCTATCTTTGTCCTTATATTCAAAACATGCTTCTTTTTGACAATTATAATTAGATGCTCCTGTTTATCTTGCTTGATAACTTTGGTCTTTTCTTGGGAGTTTAGAATGTTTATATAAATATGACTGATGATGTGTTGTGCTTAAGTAATTATTTTGCTGCTTTTTCCTAACGGACACATTTACCCTTTGTTCCACTTTTCCTCTTCTCCTTATTTAGGATTAATTGTGTGCATTTTATTTTAGTGTTCCATTTTAGGCTTCTATCTTTTCTGATAAATTTTAGTAAATGAGTCCTTAGTAAATTTTTCATATTTTAATAGTCAAATATACTTTCATATAATTTATCATATTACTTTTAAGCATTTTTAAATTTCTCTTGCATTTGTCTGTTTCACCTTTTAAAATTCTGATTGTGTATGCTTGTATTTTCTTGTACACTTTATTGCTTTTCTCTTAAAAATGATTCTTAGGTGAATTTAACAAGCTAATTCATTTTTGTTCTTTCTTCATTATTATTTCCTTGTTGTTTTATTTTTCTAAGTTTTTTTTTTTTAAATAATTGATCATTCAGATTAATTCACTGTGTTCAGAGAATTTCTTAGCTATAAACACATTACTAAAAATAATTCTGTGATCTGAAGTATAAGAAATACTCTAAATAACCTCTGGAAACTAGCTGGTCTTATTTCTTTTAACAAGTAAAACTACCACTTTTGAAGAAAAGTTTCAAGTCCAACACTTTATATCACATACCATGTTAGAGACACAGTTTAAAATTTTTACAATAAAATATGTGCATGCATGCTAAGTCACTTCAGTCATGTCTGACTCTTTGCAACCCCATGGACTGTAGCCTGCCAGGCTCCTTTGTCCATGGGATTCCAGGCAAGAATACTGGAGTGAATTGCCATGTCACCCTCCAGAGAAATCTTCCTGACCCAGGGACTGAACCCTCTCTTCTTATGTCTCCTGCATTGGAAGGTGGGTTCTTTACCCCTAGTGCCACCTGGGAAGCCCACAGTACAATATGCTTGATTCAAATACTACTTTCATTCTCTTGGGTAGTTTAAACATTTTAGAAATTAAGTAGCTATGTACACAATTTACTTATAAAACTGTTTATTATTGGCAGAGTATTAGCAGAGAATTTTGTCCAATTAAGGTGTTAGCAAAACATATGTTTAAATAAATACCTAATTTATTTCAAAGAGTACTACTGATTTACTTAAACATCCCAAAGAAAGATAAAGTTGGAATGAGAACACAATATCCTTTGCTTCTCAGCAGGTTATGCTTGCTTATCCTTGCCATTATGCTTAATTAGAGCTTTAAAGATATGTTTCTTGCAAAATTATTTTTCTGCCATCTGCTGTCATTCGGTTCCAGATTCCTTGTCACTCTCGAGTAGTAGAGACAATCTTCTGACAGAATCCCAATTGTCATGCTGCTATGTTGATTGCTACCACTTCCCTTTGAACCTAATTAAAGATTTCTTATTTTCA
This sequence comes from Budorcas taxicolor, assembly GCF_023091745.1. Taxonomy (NCBI): domain Eukaryota; kingdom Metazoa; phylum Chordata; class Mammalia; order Artiodactyla; family Bovidae; genus Budorcas; species Budorcas taxicolor. The sequence goes on from NC_068931.1 coordinate 27,901,740, forward strand.
TCAGGGCAATTATATTCTTTTCTGTATCAGTCAACATTAGTTTAGTCGTGAGGTGCCCAAGTACAATAATGCTATAATTTTTCTCTGAGATTATCCATGTTTTCTTCAACAGATCTTTTCTATTTTTCAGGAAGGCAAAGTTCATTCTAAATACCAAGACTATCTAAAGAATTTTCAACAGCTGTATATATAACACAGAACTGTCAGTTTTTAAATAACAAAATGCACAAAAATTGGCTAGCTGTATAAGGAGCCTGAAACTTTCAGATACATAATTGTGAAGTTCACATAAGGATATAAATGTGGGCTCCCAGGTGACTCAGTGGGTAAAATAACTCCCTGAGGTACAGAATACACAAGAGAAGTAGATTCAATCCCAGGGTTGGGAAGATCCCCTGGAGAGGGCATGGCCACCCATTCTAGCATTGCCTAGAGAATCCCATGGACAGAAGAGCCTGGGAGGCTACAGATTTGTAGCCTGGCAGTCCATAGGTTTGCAATGAGTTAAACATGACTGAAGGGAAGGAGCATGCATGCATGCAAGGATATAAATGTAAACTCTTACAAAAGGTGAGCTATACAGAGCCACTAACTCACAATTTTATGTTTCACTGTACATCAGCATATAAATATGCAAGTGCAGATAAATTTGTCTTTATTTTTTGTTGTTGCTACTGTGACTGGTGTTTAGATTTGTTCATTTGTTTCTAGTTGACATGAGATAATCACCATTAGGATGTATTCACTAATTTTTATTAGAATACTGAAGAGTTTTTGTTTTTGCTTTAAAACTTGGTGGGCTTCCCTGATAGCTCAGTTGGTAAAGAATCTGACTGCAATGCAGGAGACCCTGATTAGATTCCTAGCTTGGGAAGATCTGCTGGAGAAGGGATAGGCTACACAGTCCTGTAATCTTGGTCTTTCCTTGGGGCTCAGCTGGTAGTATCTGCCTGCAATGTGGGAATCCTGGGTTTAATCCCTAGGTTGGGAAGATTCCTTAGAGAAGGGAATGGCTACACACTCCAGTATTATGGCCTGAATAATTTTGTGGGCTGTATAGTCCATGCAGTTGCGGATCAGACACGACTGAGTGACTTTCACTTTTGTTTAGTTGGTTGATTTTGCTTTCTGTTTCTTTGATAGATTACACTAGCAATTTCCCTAAAAATTAGACTTGGTATAATGCTATAAGATAACATTTCTCTTTTAAACCTTCCTATGTTTGAGTTAGTATTTTAATAAAAATTCAGTGGCCCTAAGATTTTCAAGTAGAAGAGTAGTCTCATTTATAGTGTGTTGCTTATACTGTAGGTGTTTGTAATTGCTTTATAAGAGGTTCCAGAAGTTTAATGATCTTAAAGGAAATTTGAAACATCTTTTTTTTTTTTATGTTCAAGTGTTCAACTTTTTTTTTCAGTTTTAATAATTACTGATTTTATTTTTTTTTAATTTTTATTTTTACTTTACAACACTGTATTGGTTTTGCCATACATTGACATGAATCCGCCACGGGTGTACATGAGTTCCCAATCCTGAACCCCCCTCCCACCTCCCACCCCATATCATCTCTCTGGATCATCCCCGTGCACCAGCCCCAAGCATCCTGTATCCTGTATTGAACATAGACTGGCAATTCATTTCTTACATGATAGTAGACATGTTTCAGTGCCGTTCTCCAAAATCATCACACCCTCTCCCTCTCCCACAGAGTCTAAAATTCCGTTCTATACATCTGTGTCTCTTTTGCTTTCTCTCATACAGGGTTATCATTACCATCTTTCTAAATTCCATATATATGTGTTAGTATACTGTATTGGTATTTTTCTTTCTGGCTTACTTCACTCTGTATAATCGGCTCCAGTTTCATCCACCTCATTAGAACTGATTCAAATGTATTCTTTTTAATGGCTGAGTAATACTCCATTGTGTATATGTACCACCGCTTTCTTATCCATTCATCTGCTGATGGACATCTAGGTTGTTTCCATGTCCTGGCTATTATAAACAGTGCTGCGATGAACATTGGGGTACACGTGTCTCTTTCAATTCTGGTTTCCTCGGTGTGCATGCCCAGCAGTGGGATTTCTGGGTCATAAGGCAGTTCTATTTGCAATTTTTTAAGGAATCTCCACACTGTTCTCCATAGTGGTTGTACTAGTTTGCATTCCCACCAACAGTGTAAAAGGGTTCCCTTTTCTCCACACCCTCTCCAGCATTTATTGCTTGTAGACTTTTGGATCGTAGCCATTCTGACTGGTGTGAAATGGTACCTCACTGTGGTCTTGATTTGCATTTCTCTGATAATAGTATACTACCCAAAGCAATCTACAGATTCAATGCAATCCCTATCAAGCTACCAGCGATATTTTTCACAGAACTACAACAAATAATTTCACAATTTGTATGGAAATATGAAAAACCTAGAATAGCCAAAGCAATCTTGAGAAAGAAGAATGGAACTGGAGGAATCAACCTGCCTGACTTCAGGCTCTACTACAAAGCCACAGTCATCAAGACAGTATGGTACTGACACAAAGACAGAAATATAGATCAATGGAACAAAATAGAAAGCCCAGAGATAAATGCACACACCTATGGACACCTTATCTTCAACAAAGGAGGCAAGAATATACAATGGATTAAAGACAATCTCTTTAACAAATGGTGCTGGTAAAACTGGTCAACCACTTGTAAAAGAATGAAACTAGATCACTTTCTAACACCATACACAAAAATAAACTAAAAATGGATTAAAGATCTAAACATAAGACCAGAAACTATAAAACTCCTAAAGAAGAACATAGGCAAAACACTCTCCAACATAAATCACATCAGGATCCTCTATGATCCACCTCCCAGAATACTGGAAATAAAAGCAAAAATAAACAAATGGGATCTAATTAAAATTAAAAGCTTCTGCACAACAAAGGAAACTATAAACAAGGTGAAAAGACAGCCTTCTGAATGGGAGAAAATAATAGCGAATGAAGCAACTGACAAACAACTAATCTCAAAAATATACAAGCAACTTATGCAGCTCAATTCTAGAAAAATTTGAAACATCTTAAACCTAGGAGTATATCACATATTTACTTTAGAGTGTTTAGCCTATGGATAGAAAGGTTGTTCTTCTCCTACAGTTTGCTATTATATGCTTTTATTGTTGGTGCTGGAAAAAAATGGACTCTTGCAGTCTCCAGAAGTACCCATTGTCTGTCCAGATCACCTAGGAACACACATACCTAGGTACATACACATGCATAAACACACACACACACACATTCATACATGCACACCGTTGTGCAAATTCCTGAATCTCAGAAATTACTAGACACATAGTTAATGACAATGGGACTCTTCTCTCCTGAGTTTTTTATCCCAAGTAATTTCAACAGGAGAATAATTGCACTTCACTCATTTGAAAAGACCCTGATGCTGGGAAAGATTGAAGGCAGGAGGAGAAGGGGACGATGGAGGATGAGATGGTTGGATGCAATCACTGACTCAATAGACATGAGTTTGGGTAAACTCCGGGATTTGGTAATGGACAGGGAGGCCTGGCCTGCTGTGGTCCATGGGGTCACAAAGAGTCGGACATGACTGAGTGACTGAACTGAACTGAACCTATGTGCAGTACAGGAGACCACCTGCAGTGCAAGAGACGTGGGTCCATTCCCTGGTTCGGGAAGATCCCCTAGAGAAGGAGATGACAATATACTTCATTAATTTGCCTGGAGAATCCCATGGACAGAGGAGCTTGGCAGGCTACAGTCCATGGGATTGCAAGAGTCAGACACAACTTAGTGACTAAACCACCACCAACCTGTGTGGAGAAGAGAAGGAAAAGGAGAACGAGAGGGAGTTTTTTCACAAACAAATTGAATCTCAATTACATACAGGGTTTTCAATTGGCTTCCAAAGATATCTACATTTTGTTTATGTTTTGTTTTTTTATACAAGGAAGTTTAGCTATACTTGATCACCAACTGCATTGGGAGGAGTGAATACAGTTTACATCTGTAATACATACCTGATGAAGAAAATAGTTTCACATAAGAGTTAAAAATGCAATAGAACCAACCTAATCACGTCTGGAAAAGTTGACTATATATAATCAGCATGCTTTTGTTGCAGGAAGGCAGACCCCTTCCAGGGCCCGAAACTGGGCTCTTGTCTAACACTCGGAAATGAATTGTCTGAGAAGACACATGTGCTGACAAAGCAAGAGATTTTATTGGGAAAGGGCACCCGGGTGGAGAGCAGTAGGGTAAGGAAACCCAGGAGAACTGCTCTGCCGCGTGGCTCACCGTCTCAGGTTTTATGGTGATGGGATTAGTTTCTGGGTGGTCTTTGGCCAATCATTCTAATTCAAAGTCTTTCCTGGTGGTGCACGCATCACTCAGCAAAGAAGGATGCTAGCGAGAGGGATTCCGGGAAGTGGACGGACACGCGGTGTCTCCTTTAGACCTTTCCCGAACTCTTCCGGTTCAGTTCAGTTATGTCGCTCAGTCATGTCCGACCCTTTGAGACCCCATGAATCGCAGCACGCCAGGCCTCCCTGTCCATCTCCCAGAGTTCACTCAGACTCACGTCCATCGATACCGTGATGCCATCCAGCCATCTCATCCTCGGTCGTCCCCTTCTCCTCCTGCCCCCAATCCCTCCCAGCATCAAAGTCTTCTCCAATGAGTCAACTCTTCACATGAGGTGGCCAAAGTACTGGAGCTTCAGCTTTAGCATCATTCCTTCCAAAGAAATCCCAGGGTTGATCTCCTTCAGAATGGACTGGTTGGTTCTCCTTGCAGTCCAAGGGAATCTCAAGAGTCTTCTCCAACACCACAGTTCAAAAGCATCAATTCTTCAGTGCTCAGCTTTCTCCACAGTCCAACACTCACATCCATACATGACCAGAGGAAAAACCATAGCCTTGACTAGACGGACCTTAGTCAGCAAAGTAATGTCTCTGCTTTTGAATATGCTATCTAGGTTGGTCATAACTTTTCTTCCAAGGAGTAAGCGTCTTTTAATTTCATGGCTGCAATCACCATCTGCAGTGATTTTGGAGCCCAAAAAAATGAAGTCTGACACTGTTTCCACTGTTTCCCCATCTATTTCCCATGAAGTGATGGGACCAGATGCCATGATCTTCGTTTTCTGAATGTTGAGCTTTAAGCCAACTTTTTCACTCTCCTCTTTCACTTTCATCAAGAGGCTTTTTAGCTCCTCTTCACTTTCTGCCATAAGGGTGGTGTCATCTTCCAGTTGGTGGTGGCTTATTAGTTTCGTATTCCTTATCAGGATCTCCTGTCATAAAACAACTCATGCAAATTGTTACTATGGTGCCTGGCCAGGGTGGGCGGTTTCAATCAGCATGCTTCCCCTAACACTTTGTATTATTTCAAAAGCTGGAGGATTTTTCTCTTATATTGTAGACAGTAGTAACTATAATTCTACAGTGCCACTTAAAAAATTTCGAATCTGGAATATATTTTGAGAAAATTCATGGAAATATACATATATATATATTTAATTCTGGGAAGTTATATGGATTAATATTAGCTGCATATTAAATATAATAATGACAAGAGCTTAACACTGAAGTCACATAAAATTTAAAGATTATTATGATACATTTTATTATAAATAATATGCCTAAAATATGAACAAGAGAAAACTTTTGGAGAATTTGAGTTAGTAGATATTTTGATTCTTTGGGGACAACACTTACTACTTAATAAAACTCGATAGTTTTAATTGATAAGATGTTGAATATATTAAGAAGTAAATTAAGGGAACCATGTATAAAACTCAGTGTCAACTTGATAAAGATAAGAGTTTACTCAGGAAACCTCCTATCTCAATTTTTTTGATATTTTAATAAAATGGCATTTGCTAACTTTAAATCTTACTATATTTTATGTATTTTCATGTATTTTTTGTTCTTACCATTGTACAAACACGTGGTTTTACAAATATCCATCCTTCATATATGAGGAAAATAACTAAGATTCTGAAAGATTTAAAGGTCCTTTATGTGGCAAAGATTTTACATTACAAAGATACTGCTTCAGTAGTTTCTGTCCTAAACAGATCGTTTTCCTCTCCCTCTTCTCTAACATGGCTTATGTTTATGCATAAAAATATTGATTAGATATATATATCTTCATTAGATGCTGTAGGTAAAATAGAGATTTGTCACTAACTAGGTCGCTAGAGTCGGACACGACTGAGCGACTTCACTTTCACGCGTTGGAGAAGGAAATGGCAACCCACTCCAGTGTTCTTGCCTGGAGAATCCTGGGGATGGGGGAGCCTGGTGGGCTGCCGTCTATGGGGTCACACAGAGTCAGACACGACTGAAGCGACTTAGAAGCAGCAGCAGCTGTGATGTATTGGTTTCCTCAATTAGTCTACCTTACTTTCTTCTGGAGTATGAGCTTAGATTAAGTGAATTCTAGATTTCTTACATCTTGAAATGCATAGTACATCCATGGTCATGTCGAATCCCTGATACCTTGAATAAACTTGTGAATTCTTCACTCAATATAAGTCCAGGTACCATAATATAGAAAAACATGGCCAGTATAATACAATTCCAACTTACCTCTGCTGCATCATCAATTCACTACCCAGGTATAGCCCTGCTTACCATTCTCTGAAGACATCTTGCTGCATCACAAGCTCTCATTCAAACACTTTCCACATCAATATCTGGCACATTTGTATTTCCAAAGCCGAACTGTAGAATGCATTCCTGAATACATTCTCATGTACCCTCAATAGAGATTAACCACCCCCCTTTTCTCTGCATTTCAATGGAAAGGCATTTATGTGCTTACAAGGGTACTAGTAATAGTTTCTGAAAATAAATTGCATAATATATTTCACTGTAGTTAGCTCTTTGCCCGAGGAAGTGCTCCATAAAAATATGTCTGTTTGCTTTGAAAACCAAGTGATATGTATGTTGTTATTTATTTTTTAAATGTTTTTCTACTTTTAATCTTTCTAATTCACTTTTCCACAGAATTGCATTGAGAAATAAAAATTCAGAGAAATAAATAAGTTTAAAGTAAATATATAAAGACTTACTGATATAACTTCTGATGCATATTTTGATTTCAAATTAATCAGTTCTGGAGGCCTGATAAGACACACAATGAAAAATAGTGGAGTTGAATTATGTCAGTCCTTTTTCTTTTTCTTCGCTATGATTGAATTTCACATTTTGGAAAGAGAATAGTAACTGAATATAAAGCTATTATCATTTCTTCATGTCAAACAAGAGGAAAAGGAAAGGGGAATATTGGTATACAAGATGATAATATATGTGTTTTGAACCAATGAAAATTTTATAGAAGATTAGTCTATCCCTTTTTGGACATCTGAATCTATTAAATCAGTAAAAAACTAGCAAGAGTTGATAGGGTACAATATTTATGTGCTTATATTTAAATGGAATTTTAAGCACTATAATAATAGAGCACTATTTTAATGTCACAGTTTAGCTTAATGGAATAGATTCAGTTATGTAAGAGAACTGGTAGTGTGTGACTGATAACTAACATGTTTTAGGAAAAAAATAAATTGTAAGGAATTTTTTTTTTTTTTAATCTGTTTTGAAAGGCTGAAATGTGGTAATTTAAATGAAAATTCTGAAGTCATAATACTTATTTCTGGTTAGACTGAGCACAATTTTTAGAAAAAAGGAGACTGAATCAACTTTGTAAATCTCTTAAAAACCACATCACTTTTAATCACTGAAAAAATGATAGGAATAAGTTACTGCTAATGAGTTCAACTTGTATAATATTCTGAAGAAGTTAATATTAGCAGTTTTGAGTATTATTAAGCCAAATGTATATAGTCCTACAAAATCTGTGTGATGAAAACATATCTGAATAATAATTAAAAAAAAAAAAAAACTATTAGTCCTGAGATGCTGGAAAAGCTTGCCTTGTTAATACACCCTGAGGATGGTGTTAGGATTGAAGTTTAGTTTTACTCATCTGAAGTTTCCAATTTCTAAGTTAATGAAGAGATCCCAACAGCTTTTCTGTAATGTCAGTAGAGAGCTTTAATGACAAGAGATTAATCAGTTTCCAAGGCAGCAATCTTTGGGGATATCTACCCCCATTAAGACAAGGAAAAGAAGTGGCAAAAATTTATGTCATCAACAAACAAAACGAAACAAAGAAAAACAGGCCAAGAGCACTTTTGCTTCTTAAAGAAATTACAAGGGAAAGCATCTTGGATTTAGTGGTGCATTCACTTAATTAAAATAGCCAGGATTTTCATTTCCTTCTCAATGTAAATCACTATTGAGAAAAGCATCTGCCACCTCTGATACTTCGTGGGCAATAAATTTCAATGAATTAATCATTCTGCCTATTCAGAAATTCTGAAGAGTGATAGGCACTTGCCAATGGGCTGTAGAATCCTTGGCTCATTGATTTTTAGATGCCAGCAGAGATTGAAGAGGCTGTGAAATGATTTAAATAGAAATAAAAGAAATCAATCAATCTAGGTTAGGTTTACCTACTTAACTTTTTACCCTTTAATGAAATGTAGATTATAATATTACATGTACAAAATAGTAAAATAACATTGGTGTATACGATCTTTATGCTTAAAGACACCATGACTTTGGGTTTAGCATGAATCTGAGTTTAATTTTCAAAAGAAACATCTTAAAATTCTGATACAGCATTGATCAAGCCAAATCCCTTAAAACTAGAGTGGCTATATAATTTATCAATTAAATTTAATTTGTTATATTAAATTTGCTATAATTTATCAATTAAACAAGGCTAGTTTTAAGGTTGAAATAAACCATACACATTATTATGTAAAGCTACAGGTATAAAACAGAAACCATGGAATCAATGAAGGTGAGGAAAGTAGGGAAGAGAACACTGGTTAGCAGGTTTTAAACCTGACCACTCAGTAGATATTTATTGACAAATGTTTGATGGGATAAAAAAGTCAATATAAATTTATAAAGTTAGGAGTAGAGCGGTTAGTGGATTAATCAAGTCAGATATCCTCAATGTAAAGATCTTTGTAATCTTGTGGTCTGTATAACCACTTAAATACATAGTGTCCTAACTTGACAGTTTATTTAATGGGGACAGCAATTCTTTCCACCTGCCTTACAGGGGTGTGAGAATTAATAAGATAAAATTCCTAAAGACATTTTGAGCTCTACATGGGAAAGTCACTATATAGCATTCCTAGAGAGGAAATTCACTAGAGCGTGAATTACAGTTTTGCCACAGGAAAAACTGTTTTTCAGTAAGGGTGGCTTCAAAAGATTTATTTCACCTATATTATTACATGATGATGTGATATATATTAACTTGAAGGTCCCTGCTTCATAGAGATTTTTGAAAAATTAGTACCTTCCCCTTTTGAGAATATATGTTTTTGTTCATTTAAAATGTATTTATGGATCATCTCTTCTTTAAATCTTGCCTACAGCAGAACACACTATCAACTCCCTTATTTAAATACCCTCATATGAGCCTCCCAGTAATAAAAGTCTCTCTGGCAGAGAACTATGATGCTTTCATCTCTCAGATAACTATCAAGACAGCTGGATTTAATTGTCATCATTAAATACAGGAGGTCAAGATTGGATCTCAAAGAGAAGGATGAGGCAATTGAGGATGAGATGGAAAGCTGCCTCAAGTTAAAGGATAAGCCTTTCACTTTTTTGTTCTTCTTATCTGTACTAGTTTCAGTGACGTTCCTTTTAGCTAATTGTTTGCATGGTCACTGGATAAAAAAAATAATGTCATGAAAATGACATTTATTTTGTAGTCAAACATCTAAAATTTTCTGTCTTGTGTACTATATATTATTACTAGTTGTATGAGCTTAGGGAAATAATTTACTATTTGTAGCCTCAAATATTGGTGGGAAGTTTTAATGAGATCAAGTATATAAGGAACTTAGCACATAGCTGTATTTTAACGATTTTCTTGTTTTCCTTTTCCTGCCTCCTCTGCTGTGAAAGCCATCTGCTTCTCCCTACTTTGTTCTGATTATGGGTATTTGAGTACATTTGAAATACTCTGTACCACTCTGATCTCTAATATTATTTATGTATTCAAATTTTTATGAGGTATGTGGATTTTGATGATTCTCTGTTCACACCCTCTGATTCTTATGGTTATGCTCCTTATGCCCTAGAAACAGGTTCCAAGGGCATAAGGAACATAATTTACACATAGCATATACACTTCCCCAAATCAGTACATATATATTGAATACATCATTCACTGACTTTTATTATTAGTAACTTTGCTCAGTTAAGAATCTGCCTGTAATGCAGGAGACCCAGGTTTGATCTCCAAATGAGGAAGATCCCCTGGAAAAGGGAATGGCAACAACCCAGTCCAGTATTCTTGCCTGGAGAATTCCATGGACAGAGGAGCCTGGCAGGCTACAGTCCAAGGGGTCACAAAGAATCAGACACGATTGAGCGACTAATGCTTTTCACTTTTTTGTTGAATTTGCCTCCTCAATGGAATTATAAAATTCTTACAAGCAATAAGCATCATAGTACTAAGTGGACACTAATAAATTTTAGTAAATTCATTGTCTCTATTGGTATATGGAGACTACATCATCTACAGAATGTTCTTCAACACAGTCATTTTGAGTAATAAAAAACTTCAGTTTGTTGATTAGCAATAAATAAGCTAAAATTCAGTGAGAAAAATCCCAATGTGTTAGTAATAGTTATTGAAAATTCACTAAATCAATATTCTCTAATTTATAAGTGAAGTTTAAATTCTAAATTCTTCAATGTGTTACATATCACACTTTAAATTTTGTGAAATGTCAAACCAGACCCTTGTATTATCTTACAAGGTTTTATAAGTATCTTCCATGTCACTAACAATATTGTGTCAGTTTTTTTTTTTTTAATTTTTATTTTTACTTTATTTTACTTTACAATACTGTATTGGTTTTGCCATACATTGACATGAATCCACCACGGGTCAGTTTTATAAAAATAAAAATGTATCATATATCACCTGTGTTCTTCCATGTCACTAAAAATATTGTGTCAGATTTATAAAATAAAAAAAAATTTTCATATATTACCTGTGTTCAGTGCACACTTGATGAAGATAAAGTCTAGTTGGCGGGGGCGGGAAACCAGCAGCAACTCACAGATGATTTGCCTATGGTAGGAAATTAGACAAAAATGTATTTACAAAATATAATTCAAACTATTTATGATGGTCAACTAAACTCTATCAGTTATAGCCTAGAGCACAATATAAGATTCATTGTATATTGCAGTTTGCTACATCTGAAATCTAACATCACTGGACACCATTACGAAGAGCATTTTCAAACCCTAAATGCTCGCAAGCTCAGCACAAGATGTATACTTCTAGTTGCATCAGTTTCTTTCTCTCAATGCCACCTTTGGCAGTACTGTACTATTACAGTAATATGTTTCTAGCTCCGGGAAAAACAAAATTCTCTGTATATTACTTTAGAATGAGGGGGAGCAAAAACCTCTGGAAGAAATGTGAGACAGTTTTATGGGTATCAAGAAGTATTGAATTAGGACAGTAATTAGGTGAAAATTAGGCCAATGGCCTTGCCTTAAGTTGTATACAGCAATCACATGAATTATTGAAAATATGGGAAGACATTTTTTAAAAATATATTTTGGTTTTCAAGAGGTTAAAATCTATGACTTGATTATCTTTTCCTTCACAAAGTATGTACCACGATTTTTGTACATACTATTGTGGTCAATTACTTTTTATACATTGACTAGTTACATTACAATTTGTAAACTAATTTGTAGAAGAAGGTATCTGAATATATAGGGAAAAATGAAGGTGAAAGTTAAATATAAAAATCATTTTCATTACAGAGAAGAGAACTTGAAATATTTTCTGATTTTGAATAATTGAGAATAGAAATTCTGAATAATTATTAGAATAGGAATTAGAACATTTGGTCTGTTGAGGAATATTGTAATTTTTTCAGGTGTGTTAGTACTATTTACATTTAAGCTAATCATAGGGAGTACTTCTTTAAAAATGCATGCTAAAATTTGATGGATGAATGGAAAAGCTGTCTCAGAATTATATGAGAAAACAATGTGGGGCTATAGGTGGTACAGAATAAACTTTAATTGGAGGCAGAACAAGGGTTTATTATATCCTAATTACTTTCTGTATGTTTGAAATTCTCCATAATATAAAAGACTCAAAAATTAAATAAAAATAAAGTACAACTTTATAAACAATTTGATATTTATTATTTTATTGTTTTAAATGTTTTAAACATTTATACTAGTGTTTTACTTATTCTCTTGATTTTATAGGAAGATGACTAAATCATCTACAATGAAATTTTGACACCTAATTTCCAAAATTAAGCTTATAATCAGAATTACCTGACTTGTCTTACTTCACTGCAGCATTATTTAAATACCCAAGATATGACATTGAAACATCATAAGTATCCATGGATTGATAAATGGAAAAAGTTTGTATATGTATGTGTATATATATATACTCTTCAATCTTATAACAGAATTGTCTTATCATTTTATGATAACATGAATGAACCTCTAGAGCAGTATGCTATGGGAAATATGTCAGACAGATATGAAATATATCAGATACTATATGATCTCTTTTATGTGTGAAATCTAAAATGAAACATCAGTTCAGTTCAGTTCAGTTGCTCAGTCCTGTCCAACTTTTTGTGACCCCATGAATTGCAGCACACCAGGCCTCCCTGTCCATCACCAACTCCTGGAGATCACTCAGACTCACGGCCATCGAGTCAGGGATGCCATCCAGCCATCTCATCCTCTGTCGTCCCCTTCTCCTCCTGCCCCCAATCCCTCCTAGCCTCAGTGTCTTTTCCAATGAGTCAACTCTTCGCATGAGGTGGTCAAAGTACTGGAGTTTCAGCTTTAGCATCATTCCTTCCAAAGAAATCCCAGGGTTGATCTCCTTCAGAATGGACTGGTTGGATCTCCTTGCAGTCCAAGGGACTCTCAAGAGTCTTCTCCAATGCCACAGTTCAAAAGCATCAATTCTTCGGCACTCAGCCTTCTTCACAGTCCAACTCTCATATCCATACATGACCACAGGAAAAATCAGAGCCTTGACTAGACAGACCTTAGTTGGCAAAGTAATGTCTCTGCTTTTGAATATGCTATCTAGGTTGGTGTTAACTTTTATTCCAAGGAACATCAAGCTCATACAAAGAGCAATTGGATAGTTGCCAGAAGGCTTGGTGCATGGTGGGGAGAAACGGTGAAGGAGGTCAAAGAAAAAAATATATACATACATAAATATATAAAGAAATTGCATTTTACACAATACATTTTGTTACAGTAGTGATTGGATGAGTTGGTATTGATAGAATGCTTGCAGACCTCCATGCCTTGTTCTTATTTTCAGTGATGATTGTTCAATTATTTGTATTAAGAATAATGCTTTAGCATCATTCCTTCCAAAGAAATCCCAGGGCTGATCCCCTTTAGAATGGACTGGTTGGATCTCCTTGCAGTCCAAGGGACTCAAGAGTCTTCTCCAATATCACAGTTCAAAAGCATCAATTCTTCGGCACTCAGCTTTCTTCACAGTCCAACTCTCATATCCATACATCAGTTCAGTTCAGTTCAGTCGCTCAGTCGTGTCTGACTCTTTGCAGCCCCATGAATTGCAGCACGCCAGGCCTCCCTGTCCATCACCAACTCCCGGAGTTCACTCAGATTCACGTCCATCGAGTCAGTGATGCCATCCAGCCATCTCATCCTCTGTCGTCTCCTTCTCCTCCTGCCCCCAGTCCCTCCCAGCATCAGAGTCTTTTCTAATGAGTCAACTCTTCGCATGAGATGGCCAAAGTACTGGAGTTTCAGCTTTAGCATCATTCCTTCCAAAAAATCCCAGGGTTGATCTCCTTCAGAATGGACTGGTTGGATCTCCTTACAGTCCAAGGGACTCTCAAGAGTCTTCTCCAACACCACAGTTCAAAAGCATCAATTCTTCGGTGCTCAGCCTTCTTCATAGTCCAACTCTCACATCCATACATGACTACTGGAAAAGCCATAGCTTTGACTAGATGGACCTTAGTCGGCAGAGTAATGTCTCTGCTTTTGAATATGCTCTCTAGGTTGATCATAACTTTTCTTCCAAGGAGTAAGCGTCTTTTAAATTCATGGCTGCAGTCACCATCTGCAGTGATTTTGGAGCCCAAAAAATTAAAGTCTGACATTACCACATTTTATTACACTATATAGTATAGGTTTTATTTTAAAATAATGTCATATAAATTATATATTTATGAAAATATTATTATAAAATCCATTTTCAGAGGAGAATGAATCCATGTATATGTATGGCTAGTCCCTTTGCTGTTCACCTATAGCTACCACAACATTGTTAATCAACTACATCCCAATACAAAACAAAAAGTTTAAAGCTTAAAAGAATACTCCCTTTTCAGTTTTACTAGTCAGTGATTATGAGATCAAATGAAATTATTCAGAATGCCAAAGTAAAGGAAGATGAGAGCCAGTAACACTTTTCTAGGTTTTAAGCAGGGATAAATTCTCTAAAAGTGAGAAGATTCAGAAAAACTTGGCCAGTGAAACTTTGCTTGAGTTACCATGAAGACTGGGAATGAACTAAAGGAAAAAAGAATTATTCTGCTCCCCTCTTTTCCTCTTCCTCACAATAGAGTGACAAGGAAGGCAGAGTTCAAGGAGAAGTATTATTGGTATGTTTATTTTTTCCAGAAATAATCTTTCAACTCAAAAAGTAAATATACTTTAAAATTAGTCTATATCAGTATCCCTCACCAAGAAGTAAGAAAATAAATTTGAAAATTTTGCAAAAGACTTTATCAACCACTGCAAGAAATACATTTCTTAAGCTCAAGGCTTTAATTTTACTTTTATTAGTATTCTGGCATTTATTTTATATTTTGATTATGCACATAAATATCCATGTAGATTTTTAAGTACTTTATTTAATATACACCTGTATATTGTTACTCACTAAATATTATTTAATGAAATAATGGTTTTATTGACAGATAAGTTATTAAAAACCACCAGTGGAAATGTGAGTTTAAGAATTAAATGAAATTATTGGGAAATAATTATTGAATTACTGAGCTATATTTATTGAGTTATAATTATGGGTAAAAATAAATATTTTTCATTTACACTCTTGAGTTCATGCCTATGAAATTACCTCTCAGACCCACTCCCAGCCTAAATTTCATACTAATTTTAAGCAAAGACAATTTCCTCTTCTTTTCACAGGACATGAAAATATGTCCAATGAGAAAAATTAATCTCAGTGGAGAGATTTGAAGTACTTAAAATAATTTTTTTCACAATATTGAGTTGAAAGATATGTTAACTAAATTAATATCTATTTTTTCCCCATGGGCACCAAAAATAGGATTATTCTGCTTAACAGACTGCTCAATAAAATAGTTACTTACTAAGAAACTAGTAAATTAATCTTTACTAAACAATCAATACCCAATTTTAAGAAAAAGTATATAAAATTTGTAGGGGGCTTCCGTAGTGGCTCAGCAGTAAAGAATCTGCCTGCAAAGCAGGAGATGCACAAGACACGGGTTCAATCCCTGGGTCTGGAAGATCTCTTGGAACGAGAAGTGGGAACCCACTCCAATATTCTTGCCTGGAGAACTCCATAGACAGAGGAGCCTGGCAGGCTACAGTTCATGGAGTCAAAAGAGTCAGATGTGACTGAAGCAACTTAGCATATAAAATTTGCAAGAAAGCCAATAAATAAATAATGGTTTGTTCCTATAGTGCCATACTAGAACATTTCTTAGTAAACCCATATAAGAATAATCTGACTAAAAAATATAACTTTTAATATAGAGTATTGATTAATTCTTGGCTTTTATTAAGTTAGATGTCAACATATGCAAAGTAGTAAAATTAAAACATATTTTTTGTCTGTATTAGACAAAATAATCCCAAACTTTGGTTTTATTTTTTCTATGATAGATTAATGTCTTAAATTTAACCTGATAATCTTATTGCTTGATTTATATCTATCTAAAGGTCCATCTAGTCAAGGCTATGGTTTTTCCAGTGGTCATGTATGGATGTGAGAGTTGGACTCTAAAGAAAGTTCAGCGCTGAAGAATTAATGCTTTTGAACTGTGGTGTTGGAGAAGACTCTCTTGAGAGTCCCTTAGACTACAAGGAAATCCAACCAGTCCATTCTAAAGGAAATCAGTCCTGGATGTTCATTGGAAGAACTGATGCTGAAGCTGAAACTCCACTACTTTGGCCACCTGATGCAAAGAACTGATTCATTTGAAAAGATCCTGATGCCGGGAAAGATTGAAGGCAGGAAGAGAAGGGGATGACAGAGGATGAGATGGTTGGATGGCATCACCAACTCAATGGACACGAGTTTGAATAATCTCCAGGAGTTGGTGATGGACAGGGAGGCCTGGCGTGCTGCAGTCTATGGGGTCACAAAGAGTCAAACACAACTGAAAGTGACTTAGCACCAGCACAGATGCATATTTTTAGTATCTTGCTAAATTAGTAAAACAGCTGCACATTTTGAAAAAGAGTAAGTTTCCTGAAAGAAGTGCACACTTATCTTTCGTATTCCAGCAGTTTTGTGAAGTCAGTGCTTTCACATTGATGCTGCTGCTGTTTAGTTGCTAAGTTGTATCTGACTCTTTGTGACCTCTTGTACTGTATACTGCCAGACTCATCTGTCCATGGGATTTCCCAGGCAAGAATACTGGAGTGGGTTGCCATTTCCTTCTCAAACCTAGTCTCCTGCTTGACCGGCAAATTCATTACCAATAAGCCGCCTCGGAAACCCCCATGTTGGCACTATTGTGTAACCAAGGGAAGAGAGCGAAGTGTGGAAGAAACAGTGAATTTAGTAACGTTCAGTGTTGGATAACTGCAGAGACAGATGGTAACTCTACATCATATACTTCCTGAATGTGACATGTGGTGTAAGTGTTTCTGTCCATTTGTTTATGAAAAATTGTAAGCTACCACTTCATCAGTTTCCTCAACCATTAAGTTTAAACCATTGTGGAACAGAAGAGGTAGCATCACTCAACTGTAAACAGCACCGGGACTGCCAGAGATTTGGATTATGACTAGAAAATAGTTAACTTATTAAGTTTCTTTTTTGTAATATTTTCCATATTAAGAGAAAAAAATAGTTATTTATCAACAAATTCACTCATATATTTGATCTTTTTGTACTTATTATAATTTATTTCTATTTATATTTTGCATTTAAAAATATAATGCTAAGAATTTAAATTTACACAGTTAGACAAACATTTGTAAAAGAGTTGTCATGCATGCCAGAATATATGTATATAATGGCATTAGCAAGGGCATACCTTTAAGCCTTAATACATGACAAAAACTAAAACTTCAGTGAGGTGGTTCTCATTGTATCTGTTTCTTTAAATGACAGAACTTGGACTTCAGGATGCTCTGAAAAAGTTGCCCAAATTCATAGAATTATGAGTGATAGACATATAATTTTAATGAGGTCCTTATAAAGCCCAGGCTTTTTCTGTAGTATAAACCTGAAAATTTTAGATATTTTATATTTAAGTAGTATGAAATTAAAATTGTATTACATATTATTTAAATTAAAAATGGACTTAAATTTATACTAGACATTATTTAAATATTTATATACATTTTATGTGAGATATGTACTATCAGGAGGTAAAATTTAGAAATGGCTATGTAAGTGTGCTGGTTGAAGGTGTTATAATAGATGAGTTAACTGAGAGAGGGATAAAACCTAAACTTGAGTTTCAGTATGTCACATGCACAAATGAGGAGGGTCAAACAGAGCCAGCAATAGAGGAGGATTACAGAACTGAATACATGAAAGTGTTACAGCAAGGACATGAAAGACACTTTTTTGAGAAGTGGTGGTGGTGGTAATGAGTGCAAAATGTTCCAGGTACATTGGAAAATTGAAGACTGAAAGAATCCTCATTTTAATTTTCCCCTTTACTTTTAAAGATATGACTTCAGCTTGAAGAGGGCTTAGATACTGTCAAAATATCCACATATATTCCTGTAGATCAGTGTTATGAGATTAATTCTCTGTTGATATAAGGAAATTTAAAGTAAGGCAGCAGAATGGATAGGGATATTTTGTTGATCCATTCAACTGCGACATAATCTTTAACTGTATTTTGATAACATCACCTACTCACTGTGGTGTTGGAGAAGACTCTTGAGAGTCCCTTGGACTGCAAGGAGATCCAACCAGTCCATTCTGAAGGAGATCAGTCCTTGGTGTTCTTTGGAAGAATGATGCTAAAGCTGAAACTCCAGTACTTTGGCCACCTCATGCGAAGAGTTGACTCATTGGAAGAGACTCTGATGCTCGGAGGGACTGGGGGCAGGAGGAGAAGGGGACGACAGAGGATGAGATGGCTGGATGGCATCACCAACTCGATGGACGTGAATCTGAGTGAACACCGGGAGTTGGTGATGGACAGGGAGGCCTGGTGTGCTGCGATTCATGGGGTCTCAAAGAGTCGGACACGACTGAGCGACCGAACTGAACTGAACTGAACTCAAGGGACATGAGTTTGAGCAAACTCCAGGAGATAGTAAAGGACAGGGAACCCTGGCATGCTGCAGTCCATTGGGTTGCCAAGAGTCAGACTTGACTTAGCGACTGAATAACAGTCTCATTTTTACATTAGAGCCTTCCTTGGTGGCTCAGATGGTAAAGAATCCGCCTGCAGTTCAAGAGAGCTGAGTTCGATCCCTGGGTCAGGAAGATCGTCTGGAAAAGGAAATGGCTACCCACTCCAGTATTTTTGCCTAGAGAATTCCATGGGCAGAGGAACTTGGCAGGCTACAGTCCATGTGGTCACAAAGTCAGACACAACTGAGCAACTAACACACTTAAACACTTGATCACAAATTATTTACAGGTTGTGGCTCAATTAATAAACAATCTACCTGCAATGTGAGAGGCGTGGGTTTGATCCTTGGGTTGGGAAGATCCCCTGGAGAAGGAAAAGGCTGCCACTCCAGTATTCTGGCCTGGAGAATTCCATGGACTATATTCCATGGGGTTGCAGTGTCGGACATGACTGAACAACTTTCACTTTCACTTTTGGTAAAAATTAGTTTAGCAAATATGTGTCAAATGTCTACTATATATCAGGCACTAAGGTGATATATTGGTGAACAAGACTAAAAGATCACTGTTCTCATGGAAGCTAAATTGTAGTGATGTAAAATTTGATACAAAAATAAAGATATTGGCTGGAACATTTTGCATTTTGAAAAGTGCTTTTTAAAAGAAAACAAATAGATTATGGGAGACAGAATAATCAGTGAAGGATTCTCTGAGAAGCAAATGCCCAGATGATATATTTTTTTAAAATTTTTATTTTTACTTCATTTTACTTTACAACACTGTATTGGTTCTGGCATACATTGACATGAATCTGCTACGGGTGTACATGAGCTCCCAAACATGAACCCCCCTCCCACCCCACATCATCCCTCCGGATCATCCCCATGCACCAGCCCCAAGCATCCTTCATCCTGCATCAAACATAGACTGGTGATTCGTTTCTTACATGATAGTATACATGTTTCAATGCTATTCTCCCAAATCATCCCACCCTCTCCCTCTCCCTCTGAGTCCAAAAGTCCGCTCTACACATCTGTGTCTCTTTTGCTGTCTCGCATACAGGGTCATCATTGCCATCTTTCTAAATTCCATATATATGTGTTAGTATACTGTATTGGTGTTTTTCTTTCTGGCTTACTTCACTCTGTATAATCGGCTCCAGTTTCATCCATCTCATTAGAACTGATTCAAATGTATTCTTTTTAATAGCTGAGTAATACTCCATTGTATATATGTACCACAGCTTTCTTATCCATTCATCTGCTGATGGACATCTAAGTTGTTTCCATGTGCTGGCTCTTGTAAACAGTGGCTGTGATGAACATTGGGGTACATGTGTCTCTTTCTATTCTGGTTTCCTCGGTGTGTATCTTGGAAAATTTAATATCATCTGGGCATATCAGCAATTATATACCCAGATGATATTAAATTTTCCAAGATTTTCATAGGGAAAATGCCTGTGAGTGAAATTGGGGTAAGTCTAGGCAAGTCTATAAGAGTCATCAGACTGCATTACAAGTATGATCCCCAATCAAGTCAGAGGAAGGAAAGATTGAAAGTGAAAATATCCTGATTTCCCGGCAGCCTAAGAAAAGTTTGACAGGGCCATGTGGAGTCCTGGAACCAAGGTCAACCATCAGAGAATCTCTGTGCCTCCTAAGGAGCAGCCTGCCCACGTATCCTTGCCATGTCCATCCTTTGGCCAGGAGCAGCCTATAGGAAGAAGGGGACATTGGTGATATGCGTTTTAGAGAATGGTGGCTGAGTCTTTGTCAGACCTTCCTTCTGGTCTGATGTCTGAGAAATCAGTTCTCATGGCTGCCACAATAAGCCAGCCAGAGACAGAATATTCTGGGTAGAGCAGATACACAGCATTGAAGTGGAAAAGAGGGTGACAAAAGGAACATAAAGAAGGCTGTCTGTGTGCGAACTCAGTCATGTCTGACTCTTTACAACCCCATGGACTATAGTCCACCAAGCTCCTCCATCCATGGAATTTTCCAGGCAAGAAGACTGGAGTGGGTTGCCATTTCCTCCTCCAAGGGATCCTCCTGCCCCAGGAATTGAACAAAGAAGACTGGTAGGACCAAACAGTAGTGAACCAGAGGAAGACTATAAATGGTATGATGAGACTGGCAAGGTCAGCTGGATACAGATCCCACTGGACTTTCCAGACCATGATAAAAAGATTTTTATTTTTAAAGAAGCAATTATAGAGTATTAATCAAGGGGGTGTCATTATTCCATCAATAGTATCAGATAGCGCTGGGTTTTGTACAGAGAAAAGATTAAACTGTGAACAAACTCAAAACAGGGAGACTGTGTGGAGAACCCTGACTTTACAGAAAGCTATATTGTATTAACAAAATGTCAGTGGATGTGAAGAGAGTAGTTTTGTTAGACATACAGTTTTAAAACAAAGGCTGTATAGTTTACTTTTGATTTATGTATGAGGTTTTAAGAAAAGAGAGGAATAAAGAATTATTCTTAACTTTGAGCCTGGGCTTCATAATTTAATATGGGTAAGGATGATGTAAGGTTTGTTGTTGTTGTTACATTTTTATTTTTTCTTTTGGATTATAAAACTTCATTTACTGTAATAAACAGAGAATCAATAAGTGGAATAACAAATTGAATATTGCCTATATTCTATATATAGTAGCAGTTTTTAATTTTGTTCTTACTAGTTTTAATACATTCCCTGATATTGATATTTTGTGAATGTATTATATAGTTAAGTTTATGTAATAATCCTAGTATTGCTTCTACCTTTTTTCTATATGAGAACCTTTATATTGATGTATAATATTAAATCATATATGTAAGTATTTAGCATGAGATTTCCCTCACATGTAGCCATTAAAGTCATTTTTTTTTCTTTATTAATATTGTATCAACATCTTAGGGAATTAATCATTTTTAAATTTCAAACTAATTTTGAAATGGATACAATTGAGGTAATGAATATTTATAAATTTTCTAATATTTCTAAATTAATATTTCACTTGTATCAGAGATGAATACACTCATGTCATAACACTTATCATTGCATAGTGCTGTTTTATAATCTTTTGTCACCACAACATTAGAATAAATGTGGTGAAACTTTCCTTAAAAAAGAATAAAGTCTACAGTTAAATCCCTTTTTTAAGTATTCATTTTTATTTTCTCTATTAATTGCATGCAAGTGTTTTCCGTTTCATGCATGAGGAAACATTGTCTAAACATGGAAGTACCTATTTTAGGTTACCTGTTCTCTTATGCTGATAGATATTACTTCTTATCTTGATATTTGTCTGGTGAAAAAGTGTCCTAAATGAGATAGTATGTCCATGGTCTTCTTAATATTACTTGCTTTTATAACTCTAATGATCCCACAGTTTAGAGCAGTTTGAATTTTTTGATGATGAGTCCTGGGGCTATAACCGCATATCTTTGATAGTCCCCCAAAGCACACTAAACACTGACACAATGAAGAACAGCCCACTTTAGGTTAATGACTTTATGCTGGATAAGGTCAGGATGGCACTCTGTTGGCTCACTGAGCTATTATTCTTGCTACACACACGTGCACAAAATACGTAAGAAATCTACCTATGCAGACAAAATCACATACTCTGTGTCTAGACTCAAATCCTGAGGTATGTCTATACCATATTATCAAACAGTATCAAAGGATTTAACTAATTTGAAGGTGAACTTGATAATCTGAGCTTGCTCTGTCCAGCAGATCAGAAAAATCTGAGTTTGTTTGATGAACACTTGTCACTAAAATTGCCTTACGGATTATGTCATCTTCCTTTGAAGATTCATTTAAATAAAAGAATGAGCTATTATTAAGTCATAAGAAATCATCCACCACATGTATCCATAAGAAGTAAAACTATGTTTGTCCATATTATTGCCTCCTGAAATGGTTTATATGATGATCATCAGTTTGTACTTGGCATATTTCACTAGATTGTTTTCAGGAATTCAATAAGAGAGATATATAATCCCTTTTAAAATGTGAGGATCTTAAAGATAAAAGACATTTTATACCACAGAAATAAAGAACAGAAAAACATTTGACTCCAGAAATAGAACCAATTTTTCTCAAATAAATTATATTTTAACAAAACATAATTTTTAAAAATTTATTTTCTTTCAGTAAAAACTTCCATGCACTGATATGATCATATGTGAAGACAGACATGGCCTGATCTAATTTAGAACCCTAAAACACAACAGACAAAAATGTATCATATAAATATGAATAAACACAAAGGCTAGAAGAAATTTTTTACAATTTTTAAAAAATAGAAAGCAATAGATAATTAAAATCCATATAAAGAGAAAATAGATTGCATACATTTAAGCAATCTAAGAAAGCTTTGTATCATATATTTATATGTTGTGTGAATATATATTTGTAAACGTTTTACTTATTTGTCCCAGCTTTACTGAGATATAATTGACATATAACTCTAAATTTAAAGTTTACAGCATGATTTGATGTACTTCAGTTCAGTTCAGTTCAGTCGCTCATCGCATCTGACTCTTTGTGACCCCATGAACCACAGCACGCCAGCCTTCCCTGTCAATCACCAGCTCCTGCAGTCCACCTAAATCCATGTCCATTGAGTTGGTGATGCCATCTAACCATCTCATCCTCTGTCGTCCCCTTCTCCTTCTGCCCTCAATCTTTCCCAGCATCAGGGTCTTTTCAAATGAGTCAGCTCTTTGCACCAGGTGGTCAAAGTATTGGAGTATTCAGGTTCAACATCGGTCCTACCAATGAACACCCAGGACTGATCTCCTTTAGGATGGACTGGCTGGATCTCCTTGCAGTCCAAGGGACTCTCAAGAGTCTTCTCCAACACCACAGTTCAAAAGCATCAGTTCTTCAGTGCTCAGCTTTCTTTATAGTCCAACTCTCACATCCATACATGACCACTGGGAAAACCATAGCCTTGACTAGACAGACACATATGTATTAAGAAATGATTGCCATTGTAGCATCAGCTAACACTTCCACCACCTCACATAATTATGCTTCTTTTATGGGGATGAGAATATGTAAGATCTACTTTCTTAGAAAATTTCATCTCTTTAATATATGACAGTGAACTACACCATGCTGTGCATGAGATTTCCAGAACTTATTCATCTTATTGCTGGAAATTTATACCCTTTGACCAACATCTCCTTCATTTTCTCCATTCCCAAGCCCCTGGTTATGACTTTATTAAATTCATACTTCTAAATAAAGCTCAGGGCCATCCTGTGGTGAATGTTATTTTCCCAATAATATTAATTAAATGAAATGTACTTTCCTAAAAAAACTCTGACAAGTCAGGTGTGTACTAGCAGAGAGAGAAGTTACCACATTCTATTGCATGTAGAGAGGTGGCTTTCGAACACTAAGTAAGAGGGGTTTTTGTTTTTTATTTTTTTTAGTGAAAGGGAGAAGAAGCAAACTGAGAAATGAATTGTACATTTTTAGCTTAAAATATATTTGTTTATTGGTCGGTATAACAACAGATTTATGAACAAATTATAGGCAAACTCTTGAGAGACATTGTAATTGTCTTAGAATATTTTTAATATTCTAATGCTACTTAACTTTCTACTACTTAATAATGCTTAACTTTATTTTGGACCTCTCTGCTGGCTCACACTGTAAAGAATCCTCTTACAATGCAGGAGACCTGGCTTCGATCCCTGGGTGGGAAGATCCTCTGGAGAAGGGAATGGTTACCCACTCCAGTATTCTTGCCTGGAGAATCCCATGGATAGAGGAGACTGGTGGGCTACAGTCCACGGGGTTACAAAGAGTTGGATATGACTGAGCAACTAACACGTTCAACTTTACTTAGCTATTATTTCCATATAGTCTCTGTTAAAAAATGAATACCATTAATAATAGAATAATATTAGGACTCACTTCAATAGAAAGTCATTTAATACTTCTCTTTAGTTTTCTCAAAGCTCTTGATTTAACAGAGTAAACAAGGTTTAGGTACAGACCTGAAGGACAGCTTAATCTTGCAATCATTTCTGCTCATGCTGCAGGCTTCCATTTTAGCTTTATTCATTACGGCCCTAAAGCTCCTGCTTTCTAAATGTGTAGGTTAGAGGAAGTACCTTGGAGTTCACCTGCTCAAGATTAATAATATCACTCCAAGAAGATTAGAGCTATTACTCTTCCTGACCTGATCCAAATGGTACAAATGGGATTTTAAGGATGATGTCTGTTCAGAGATCCAACAGAGTGATGATGTGCAGGGGAAAGCTACCCTAAGGAATCAGGAAAGATAGACTGTTGGTGTTGTACAGGTGATAAGCCATTAGCTTTAGCTATTATCCA
Organism: Budorcas taxicolor; assembly: GCF_023091745.1. Lineage (NCBI taxonomy): Eukaryota > Metazoa > Chordata > Mammalia > Artiodactyla > Bovidae > Budorcas > Budorcas taxicolor. The sequence goes on from NC_068931.1 coordinate 27,926,799, forward strand.
AAGAAAAGATTATGGCTATAAATAAATTCATCCAGGCCTTTAATACAATAGATCGGCAGACCAATGGATGGACAGGCCAGGAACATAACTATTATTTAAAAAGAAAGCCTTTGGCTAAGTTCTTATTTCAGTAGCAGAATTTCAGGTAATACCAGGTGGAAAAAAATATGCTCTGTTTTTGTGTGTGTGTGTGTGTGTGTGTGTGCACGTGATCTAATTTAACTCTAGAATTTAATTAAACTTAATTTTTAATTAACATTTAATTTAAAATTGATTGTTGTTGTTGTTCAGTTGCCAAACTGTGTCCAACTCTGCGACCCCATTGACTGCAGCACTCCAGGCCTCCCTGTCCCTTACCTTCTCTTGGAGTTTGCCCAAGTTCATGTCCATTGAATCAGTGATGCCATCGAACCATCTCATCCTCTGTCATCCCCTTCTCCTTCTGCCTTCAGTATTTCTCAGCATCAGGGACTTTCCCAGTGAGTCACCTATCTACATCAGCTGGCCAAATATTGGAGCTTCAGCTTCAGCTTCAGCATCAGTCCTTCCAGTGAGTATTCAGGGTTGATTTTCTTTAGGATTGACTGGTTTAATCAATTTAGAATTAAAAAAAAAAAAATCTCAGAAAGTATCCATTCTTGTCCTAGTTTTAGGTTACTGTTTCTGACCATGAAAACTGGGGCATTGCACTTGTCCAATTGAAATTTTGTTTTGAAGGCTGCTTTGACTCGAAGAAGCCTTCAAAAATGTAGCTCTATTGACTGTGGAGAAGAACAGCTACTGAAATTATACATACATATTTTTTTATTTTTTCATGATACTCCACATAATGGCTTTCATATACCACATATTTAATAATAATAGCATTGATAATACCTAATGCTTACATAGGCCACATTTTTTCATGTACTTAATATGCACTAATTCATTTTGCACTCACAAGTATTCAGTTATTTCTATATACCTATTTTAAAGATGTGGAAATTGAGTGATAAATAGGGTAACTTGCTTATTCTTCCCATCTTAAAAGATTTACCTTATATTCATCTAAATTTTTTTTTTATCTACTCTTAGTCATCCTGCTTTTCTTCATCACTTTGTCAGGAATATCTTCCTGATTCCCAAAAAATATATCAATCTCCCTATTGTTTGCTCTCACAGCACAGTCTCCTTTGCAGAAATATGGTTGCCCTCTTAAGTTCGATTTTACAAAACAAGTCTCTCTGGTGGCTCAGATGGTAAAGAGTTTGCCTGTAATGTGGGAGACTTGGGTTTGATCCCTGGGTTAGGAGGATCCCCTGAAGAAGGAAATGGCAACCCACTCCAGGATTCTTGCCTGGAAAAATCCAACGGATGGAGGAGCCTGGCAGGCTACAGTCCATGGGTTGGCAAAGAGTCGGACATGACTGAGCGACTTCACTTAAGAATATGTTATGAAAAACAATCTATCATAGTGTCAATCTTAATAATGTTATTTGTTAATATTAACTATTGTTTCTCTGCTCCCTAAAATATAGCCTCAAAATACTGTAACTCCAGAATATAGAACAGTGCCTGAAACTTAGATTGGTCCATACTTATTAAATGAAAGAAGAAATAGAGTAATTGACTTTAGAATTGCTAGTTTGGCAAATGTTAAGGAAATGGTTATGGAGATAATAAAAGAGGGACAACTAAATGAAACTTTCTGCTTTTTAGATCGATAAAATGGTTGAATGATGAGGCTGTTTATCAAAAAGTAGGCACAAAAAAGGAAAGGTAAGTACCAAGGAGAGAGCTAATGAGAACACTGTTTGATATATTGACTTTAAGGTATCTGTGAAATGTTTTAGAGTGTGATTTCCAGTAGGCTTTTAGAAGGGAACAGCTTGAGCTCAGGGGAGGACTCAGTGGTAAAGGATGATTTGTACATCAGCAGCATGTAGGGGAGGTCATGTGTGCATATGAACACTAATAGAGAATGGTGAAAGGGGGAGTAGTAAAAGCCTCAGTTAGGTTTGCAGACACTCACAGTTTCCAGGTTCAGCGCAAATAAATGGACAGAAGCACAATGCTAGGATATTTGTTTCTAAAGTTATGATCCAAATTCCTTTGCTTTAGTTGCCCTTATTTTCTTAATATTAATGTCAAATTGCCATCCATTTACAGTACCCACAAATGTCATAGGCATCTATTTTTTTTCAACATGTACTGACACACACGAAAAGGATGTAGGTGGATTGTGAAGGGGAATCATTAATTTGTTGCTGTGTAATTAAGTGCTGTCTGAAATTCTTTCATTCTATCAAGGTTTCAAATTTTTATTATATTGTTTTTTGATAAATATTTAAACATTTCCCTTAGAAAATATGGGGTCAGAATATATGTGGGTATTGCAACTAGAAATATATTGACTTTCTGCTCAGTATTCTGTCATGCTTATATGGGTAAAGAATCTAACAAAGAATGTATATATATGTACCTGATTCACTTTACTGTGCACCTGAAATTAATGTAACATTTGAAATCAACTATACATCAAAAAAAATTTTTTTAATAAATATATTGACTTAGCTAATGATAATAGCATTGGTTACATTGCTGTTAAGTCAGAAACAGTGAAAAGTTTAAGACATTATTCTTTGTTTCTACTACCAAGTTACCCTGCACAGTGTCATATATGTTTTCTGACACAAGACAGGAGACTTAAATCATACAGGCAGGCAGTTTATTACTTATCAGAAAATGCAGCAGTTAGAGCAGTACTCTTGTGTTGATTCCCCAAAGCCCAAGCCCACAGAGCAACATGATGAAAGCCATATACTGTCGTGCATATGTAGTCGGCTTCCCTGATGGCTGACTGGGTAAAAGAATCCTGCTACAATGCAGGGGATGCAAGAGATGTGAATTCGATTCCTGGGTCAGAAAGATCCCCTAGAGAAGGAAATGGCAACCCACTCCAGTATTCTTGCCTGGAGAATCCCATGGACAGAAGAGCCTGGGGGCTGCAGTCCATGAGGTCATCAAGAGTCAGGTTCGACTGGGCAACTGAGCACGCACACACACCACAGGAAAGGACCTCTGTGGTTAGAACACCCTTGAGTTTATAAAAGGCAGCTGGCACTTCTGTTCCTCCTCCTCTTTGGAGAAATTACATATCAAGTAAATTTTCCTCCAGAAAAAAAGGAGAAAGTTGTCTCTACTTGATTACCCTGGAAAGTAAGCAGATGTTTGTAGGGAGTGGAGGGTAGAATCTTACTGGCTCAAAGTTTTCCCGACATCTCTGTCTTTAGGGAGATACCACCTCTAACTTCTAAAGCTGCCTGTTATGCAATCATTCTTTTAGTACCTTTTGTCAGAATAGCTGCAAAACTGCCAAAGTTATGAAGCCTTATTTTCTAACCAGTGATAGATGGAGAGATTTTATATAAGAGGAAGTTAACTTTAGTAACTTCAGTTAATGTAGACCTCTGAGAAAAAGTAACAGACAGACACCGATAATGTATGTAAAAGTATAGTTCAGATCACGAGCAGAGTCTCAGATAACTGTAAGTTGGCTAAGAAAATAGGGTCTGTTCAGGTTATCTATTACTGCATAACCAATTATTCCCAAAGTTAGTGGCTTTAACAACTTGTTATTTTGCTTGGACTTTTCTAAGGCAGGAATTTAGGAAGGCTCAGCTATGAGGTGCATCACTGATTTACCTGGTATTAGCTCCGGGTAACTGAGGACGACGGAGAAGGCAATGGCACCCCACTCCAGTACTCTTGCTTGGAAAATCCCATGGATGGAGGAGCCTGGTGGGCTGCAGTCCATGGGGTCGCGAAGAGTCGAACACGACTGAGCGACTTCATTTTCACTTTTCACTTTCATGGATTGGAGAAGGAAATGGCAACCCACTCCAGTGTTCTTGCCTGGAGAATCCCAGGGACGGGGGAGCCTGGTGGGCTGCCGTCTATGGGGTCGCACAGAGTCAGACACGACTGAAGCGACTTAGCAGCAGCAGCAGCAGCTGAGGACGAAGCCTCCACTTCCAACGTGGCTCCTTTCATATTTCTGTCCTCAAGCCTCCTTAGCCTATCTTTTCACACAATGTCTTATTCTCTAGTCTCTCTCCATGTGGTGTTGATCTTTGGTTATCCTCAGTGTGGCCATTCAGTGGAGACTTCTTACATGGGGGCTATTTCCCTTGGAATGAGTATTCTAGTAAGAGTTTCTCAATGAACAGAATAGCACAGAATGTATGGCCATCTTTAATCCACTGCATTATTTATCTTTTAAAAAATTATATGAATAAGAGTGTATTAGTTTTACATTGATACCATACCAACCATCACAGATCTAGCATTATAAGAGCACAGGCATTTACTAATCTCACTGTCCTGTAAGTCAGACTCGCATGTAGGCTTGATTAGTATTGTTCTAAAGGTCTTATGAGGCCCAAATCAACATGTCACTTGACTTGGGCTCTTATTTTGAGGCTCCAAAGGACAATTCACTTTCAAGCTTATTCCACTTTTTTAGAAGAGTAGATTTCCTTCTCATGTCTTCCATGTGTCTGTAAATCAGCAAAGTCACTAGGAATCTCTAACTTTACCTTCTGCTAAATCTCTCTGACTTTGTCTTTGTTTTCAACTGAGAAAAGCTCTACTCTTATGGGTTTCTGTTATCACACTGGGCTCACCGAGATAATCCAGGGAAAGCTCTTTATTTTAAAATTAGCTGATTAGTAAGTGTACTGTTGGGATTGATATCCTTCCCAGAATTTTCAGAATGTGCCCTATTTAGAAATAGGACCTTCGAAGATATATTACTAAAGATGAGGTCATGCTAAATTAGAGTGGGCTCCAATAACAGTGTGACTACAGTTCTTATAAGATGAGTAGAGGTCCTTATAAAGGAAAGAAATGGTCTGGACCTAACAGAAGCAGAAGGTGCAAGCAGAAGAGGTGGCAAGAATACACAGAAGAACTATACAAAAAAGATCTTCATGACCCAGATAATCACGATGGTATGATCACTCACCTAGAGCCAGACATCCTGGAATGCAAAGCCAAGTGGGCCTTAGGAAGCATGACTATGAACAAAGCTAGTAGACATGATGGGATTCCAGTTGAGCTCTTTCAACCTAAAAGACGACGCTGTGAATGTGCTGCACTCAATATGCCAGCAAATTTGGAAAACTCAGCAGTGGCCATAGGAATGGAAAAGGTCAGTTTTCATTCTAATCACAAAGGCAATGCCAAAGAATGCTCAAACTACTGCACAATTGCACTCATCTCCCAAGCTAGTAAAGTAATGCTCAAAATTCTCTAAGCCAGGCTTCAGCAATATGTGAACCATGAACTTCCAGATGTTCAAGCTGGTTTTAGGAAAGGCAGAGGAACCAGAGATCAGATTGCCAACATCTGCTGGATCATCAAAAAAGCAAGACATTTCCAGAAAAAAACATCTATTTCTGCTTATTGATTATGCCAAAGCCTTTGATGTGGATCACAATAAACTGTGGAAAATTCTGAAAGAGATGGGAATACCAGACCCCCAGACTTGCCTCTTGAGAAATCTGTGTGCAGGTCAAGAAGCAATGGTTAGATCTGGACATGGAACAACAGACTGGTTTCAAATAGGAAAAGGAGTACATCAAGGCTGTATATTGTCACCCTGCTTATTTAACTTCTGTGCAGATTACATCATGAGATACGCTGGGCTGGAAGAAGCACAAGGTGGAATCAAGATTGCCGGGAGAAATATCAATCACCTCAGATATGCAGATGACACCACCCTGATGGCAGAAAGTGAAGAAGAACTAAAGAGTCTCTTGATGAAAGTGAAAGAGGAGAGTGAAAAAGTTGGCTGAAAGCTCAACATTCAGAAAACAAATATCATGGCATCTAGTCCCATCACTTCATGGGAAATAGATGGGGAAACAGTGGAAACAGTGGCAGACTATTTTTCTTGGCTCCAAAATCACTGCAAATGGTGACTGCAGACATGAAATTAAAAGACAGTTACTCCTTGCAAGGAAAGTCATGACCCACCTAGATAGCATATTGAAAAACAAAGAGATTACTTTGCAACAAAGGTCCATCTAGTCAAGGCTATGGTTTTTCCAGTAGTCATGTATGGATGTGTGAGAATTGGACTATAAAGAAAGCTGAGCACTGAAGAATTGATGCTTTTGAACTGTGGTGCTGGAGGAGACTCTTGAGAGTCCCTTGGACTGCAAAGAGATCCAACCAGTCCATCCTAAAGGATATCAGCCCTGAATTTTCATCGGAATATTGATTGACTGATGCTGAAGCTGAAACTCCAATACTTTGGCCACCTGATGAGAAGAGCTGACTCATTTGAAAAGACCCTGATGCTGGGAAAGATTGAAGGTGGGAGTAGAAGGGGACGACAGAGGATGAGATGGTTAGATGGCATCACTGAGTCAATGGACATTAGTTTGAATAAACTCTGGGAGTTGGTGATGGACAGGGAGGCCTGGCGTGCTGCAGTCCATGGGGTCTCAAAGAGTCAGACACAACTGAGCAATTGAACTGAACTGAGAGGTCCTTATAAGATATAGACCAAGAACACTAAGGGTCACCAACAACCACTAGAACCTAGGAAGGAGGCAAGAAAGGATTCTTCCCTAGACCCTTCAGGGGAGCTTGTTGGTGGTGGTGGTTAGTCAGTAAGTCATGTTCAACTCTTTTGGGACCTTGTGGACAGGCTCCTCTGTCCATGGAATTTTTCAGGCAAGAATACTGGAGCAGATTGCCAATTCCTTCTCCAGGGGATCTTCCCGATCCAGGGATCAAACCCACATCTCCTGCATTGACAGATGGATTCTTTACCACTGTCTCACTTAGGAAGCCCTCATACTACATTTGATCTTAGGGGCGTCCCTGGTGGCTCAGAGGTTAAAGCGTCTGCCTCCAATGCGGGAGACCCGGGTTTGATCCCTGGATCGGGAAGATCCCCTGGAGAAGGAAATGGCAATACACTCCAGTATTCTTGCCTGGGGAATCCTATGGACGGAGAAGCCTAGTAGGTTACAGTCCATGGAGTCACAAAGAGTTGGACATGACTGAGCGACTTCACCTTCACCATACTACATTTGATCTTAGCAAAAAGGCTGAGAAGCAATTCTCAAGAGACTTGTGGGTTTTGCGTGGATTTAACAGGGAGTCACACCATTCGAAAAAGGCTGCTCCACAGATCTTTCTGAAATAATCCCTTTTGACTTTTGGCTTTTCTGAAATGAATGATGGACCTTAAAATGTCTAGACTGCCTCTACTTTGATGTAGGTGATCTGTGAGACTCTGAAGATCCTTCTGAGACTGAGTCCTCTGATCTCTTGATCATTCTGACATGTTAATGAAACTGTTTACCACCACACCCACTGTTTTTTCACTGTCACAGTTTCTGAAGCAGTTTCCAAATTTTAGCGTATCATCTGGATGGACTGAATATTTCCCAGCTGTGGAGTTCTGGTTCATTTTTCTTTAACAAGTCTCTGAATTTTTCTGTCCTCTCTCCTGTTTTACTGTAAGCAGTATCTTCAACATTTTGAAAATCTTCTGAGTTAAAAAGCCATATTTGTTGCTTACACATTCTGCTTTCCTTATAACCCCAGGACACAATGTTGCTAAGCATTCTGAAACTATATAACAAGGATCCTATTTCCTACCACTTCCAGAAGCATTTTTCTCACTGACTTCAGAACCCTCACTAGCAGTACTTTAGGATATTTCTTACTGTCTGTTCAAAGCAATCTACGTTTTTACTCTTACGCTTCTCAAAATTCTCTGAGTCTAACCCCACTACTGCATTCCAAAGTCATTTCCATATATTTTAGGTATTTGTTACAGCAGTAATCTTATCATTTCAGTGTAGGTGGACTCCTCACATGCAGGCTTACTTCATGAAGACCAAGAATTCCACTGAGAACTCCTCAATGGAAATAGTAGCAAAGAATTTTGAGAATCTTTAAACTACTACTGTGTTTATAAAAAAAAAATAATAATTTTGTGAGAAAGAGCAATTTGCTACCAAAGAAAGCAAACTAATTTCAAGTAATTGCTAAAATCATTTATCAATCTCCTTTAATTTGAATTAACATTTTAAAATGTATTAAAACAGGCTGAATAGTAACTTAGCAATTTGTTGATAAACCATTTGTTACTAATTACAGTTAATATGAGTTAAATCATATATTTTAAAAGAAAACTATATTGTATGTAACTTGTATGTAACTACTTCAGGTTAAATTTTCTCAATTATGTAGAGAATGTCAGTTTTTACTCATGTAGACTTACTCTTTCTCATGTTATTTAAATTTATCATAAGATCTCAGAAAAATAACTTTAAAAAGTCAAACATTTATTTAGAGTTTGTATTAAAAATATTAGAATTAGAAATAAGCAATAATAATTTAAGGATCTCACAGAGATGACTGAAGAAAGTAGAATAAATGCTATCCAAAGAAAAACATAGAGAAATGTGATATTACTTAACATCTTCTGCCTCCATGATGAAGCAACTAAAAGATCAGATTTTTGGTCAAATGACAGTTCAATGGCATTTCACTTCCCAGGAAAAAATAAGTTCAGAAAATGCAGCCTGAATTCAAGCTTTTATGAAAGTTCAATGGGAGCCTAATAAAAAACTCAAAAGATAAAATCCCAGATATTCTCTAGCAGTACTTCTTGAGGAAGTTACTTTTATTCTTGGAGATTTAAAAACTTTGAAGTAGTATTCTGGGAATGATATCAGCTAAAAATCAGATGTGTCTTATATGTGTTGATTTGTTACATCAAGGGTTAAAAACAGAATTAAATGGACGATATGGTTGAAAATATTACATTTAAAGAGTTTAAGGGGCTTAGTTTTTTTCTTTATTATCAAATTAAAATTTTAACATGTTATAAAATTACTTTAAATAATTATATTGAAAATCAAATCATTTTTTAAATTGAAAAATGGAAACAATAGAACTAGAGAAAAGCAGCAGTTTGTATGAGTCTCAAGTTCAGTTAAGTCACTCAGTCATGCCGACCTTGAGACCCCATGGACTGCAGCATGCCAGGCTTCACTGTCTATCACCAACTCGTGGAGCTTGCTCAAACTCATGTCCATCCAGTCGGTGATGCCATCCAACCATCTCATCCTCTGTCGTCCCCTTCTCTTCCTGCCTCCAATCTTCCCAACATCAGGGTCTATTCAAATGAGTCATTTCTTTGCATCAGGTGGCCAATGTATTGGAGTTTCAGCTTCAGCATTAGTTCTTCCAGTGACTATTCAGGACTGATTTCTTTAGGATTGACTGGTTTGATCTTCTAGCAATTCAAGGAACCCTCAGGAGTCTTCTCCAACACCACAGTTCAAAAGCATCAATTCTTCGGCACTCAGCTTTCTTCACAGTCCAACTGTCACATCCATACATGACCACTGGAAAAACCATAGTCTTGACTAGACAAACCTTGTCAGCAAAGTGATGTCTCTGCTTTGACTCAAATTAATGAGTCTCAAAGAGATGCTCAAAGAAATTAGACTAAATCATATCTAATAAAATGGGAAAATATGTAAAATGGGTCTAATCTCAATCAAACATATAAATTCTATATTAGTATATATATATTAGTTTATATAACAAAAGCTTTTATTATGCATATAGTTTATATATTATAAAAGATACTAATAGTAACTATAGAGAATGCAAATTTGTTACATAAATTTTATATAATTATAATATAATATATTTATTTTATATTAATGTGTTACATTAGTGAATATATATTTATCTACATAGGTTTTATTTGTAGTTTATAGGCATGTAAATATATTGTATAAATATAATGAACTGAATTATATATATATATATATATATATGATTTTTTTCCTTCACTTATATAACTGCATTAACATAAGGAAACCTTAATATATCTTTCAGAGCTAACTAAAATGACTTTGGCATATAAATTCAATTTATTTTGTTTATCATCACTGGTGTGCTACAAGCCCTATATAGCCGTTCTAAATCACTTAAAGTTTCATCATCTTGTATCTAATTACTAGAATCCTGGCTAGAATGTAGACACTACTGTACGTGTCAGAAATTGTCTACAGAAAAAAAATTATAATTTTATTTGTTTTAATAAAATCACTGTTATTTAATAAATACTGATAGTGTATATTAATGCTCTATTTTACACTGTGCTACGGACATGACCGAGCGAGTTCACTTCACTTCACCATGTGCTAAGTCACTTCAGTCATGTCTGACTCTTTGTGACCCTGTAGCCCTCCGAGCTCCTCTGTCCATGAGATTCTCCAGGCAAGAACACTGGAATAAGTTGCTGTGCCCTTCTCCAGGGGATCTTTCTGACCCAGGGATTGAACCTACGTCTCCTGCATCTCCAACATTGCAGGCAGACTCTTTACCATCTGAGCCACCAGGGAAGCCCCTATACACTGTTATGAGCCAAGTCTATGCTATTTACTAACATGAAACCGATGAAAAAGAAGTATATAATCCCTGCTCTCTTGGAAAGTAACTCCAACAGGGATACAGATATTGAATAACACGTAATCATTTATTTCAAACAATTTTAGTGAATACTAACAGGCTTCTATGGTGGCATATGAGAAAAGGACCACATCAAGACTAAATATTCAATGGAACTTTTTTTGAGAAAGAGTTATCTTAGGTAAGCTGTGAATTATTCAGTCTGAATTAACTGAAAATGGGGAAGAATATTCTTAAAGAGGGGATGGTTTGTAGTAAGGATCCAAAACAGAAAACAGTATAGTCATTACAGGAATAAGACAAGGGTAGTTTAATCAGCGGAGAAGGCAGTGGCACCCCACTCCAGTACTCTTGCCTGGCAAATCCTATGGACAGAGGAGCCTGGTAGGCTGCAGTCCATGGGGTCGCTAGGAGTCGAACACAACTGAGCGACTTCTCTTTCACATTTCACTTTCATGCATTGGAGAAGGAAATGGCAACCTACTCCAGTGTTGTTGCCTGGAGAGTCCCAGGGACGGGGGAGCCTGGTGGGCTGCCGTCTCTGGGGTCACAGAGAGTTGGACACGACTGAAGCGACTTAGCAGCAACAGCAGCAGTTTAATCAGGTGGCTCAGATGGTATGGAGTCTGCCTACAGTGCGTGAGACCTGGGTTCAGTCCCTGGGTTGGGAAGATCTCCTGGAGAAGGAAATGGCAACCCACTCCAGTTTTTTTTTTTTTTTTTTAAACTTTATTTTACTTTACAATACTGTATTGGTTTTGCCATACATCAACATGAATCCGCCATGGGTGTACATGAGTTCCCAATCCTGAACCCCACTCCCACCTCCCTCCCCATACCATCTCTCGGGTCATCCCAGTGCACCAGCCCCAAGCATCCTGTATCCTGCTTCAAACCTAGACTGGTGATTCGTTTCTTACATGATAGTATACATGTTTTGTTGGGAGCCAGCGTGAGGAACTCCGCCCATGGCAAAGGCCGTGAGGAAGGAAGCTTGGCATACGCAAAGGCGTGATCAAGCCTCAGGAAACCCCCTGTTCCTGAGCATCTACCCCCAAAACCAGAGTACTTTACGGGGAGCTCTCCCCCATAACCGTTTCTCTCAGAGAAGGAGTTAACTTGCAGCTTCAGTTAATAAAAATTCCTGGGCGTGACAAGAGTGTTTCAGCTTACGAACTCTGGAGGTTCTCTGGCCTGCCTGATCAGGCTCGTCCGGCCGCATGTGATTGTTTACAGCCTCCCAACTGTGAGAGGCACAGGATGTTTTAAAACTTTCTAAATACAGACTCTTTTGAGAAGTTAGAAGATTATTAGTATAGCATTAGTAGGTTGATTAGGAATTATATTGGTGAAGGGTTTTTTCATTTGTCCTGCCAATAATTACTGCTAATTCCCCGCCCTGGGTGTGACAAGGATGTCTCAGGTCAAACCTCTCTGCTGACAGACTAGCTTGTGTGACAGCCTCTCAGCCATAAACAGCACAGAGAGTTTGGAGTATTAGCATAGGGCTTTTTTCATTGATGAGTCAATGATTGCCATCAGGCCTCCATATCCTTAGGCACCTGGGAATATATTAATCAATGTATTTGGAATATAGAAAAGGAAATATAGTAGTTTTTTGATGTTAGCAATACTAGACTTTTTGAGTTAATGAATATTCTCTTTTGTTATAGATTACTGTACTTTGTTATAAATCACTATAAATCACTATGCTATGTAACTTTATCACTATCTTAAGACAAAATAGATCTTAAGGGGAACATTGGTGAAGGGTTTACATTTGTTGAGCCAATACTTGCTGCTAAATCTCCATATTCCTGTCCTTATAATGAATATAACTAGCATATAGGAGAAATAAGTATTAACCTTTAAGATTAATCATGTTAAACCTTAGGTTAAGTAAATTCCTTTCTTGATTGTAACTCACTACACCCTCACCCTATAGGAATGCAACTTTATTTGGAGGGTGGCGCCTGATTTAAGAAAAAAATCACACCTGGAAAAATAAGTTTTCTGGTTAACTGACCGGTATCAGAAAGGGCCATAAAATGTCAGCAGACCTCATGGCTAAAAGATGATGAAACTCATAAGACCTTTGTATAATTTTATATGAAGCACCTGATTGTGACAAGCGTCAGGTCTGCTGACCCCCGCGTGACTCTGTATTCATCCCTATGTATAACAAAAAGGTATATAAACAAACCTGAAAAATAAAGAAATCGGATCAGTTTCTGGAAAGACTGATTCCCCCGTGTCGTTTCTTTCCTGCTCCCCGCTTTCCTGGCTGAATTTGAAATGTGGGTACATACTCACCAAGCCTGCTAATTCTGCCTGGGCGTCTGAGATCAGACCGGGGAGGCCTCAGTGCCTCCTCTCCTTTGGGAGAATGGAAAGACGCCTGTGGCCTACGTAGGTGGTGATTGGTATTCCATGTAAACCAGTTATTCAGCCTCTTTTCTCCACTAATTCTCCTACTACACTATCTGTTTCTAATCTTGCTCTATATCTATAATTAAATAAGTTTTTTCCAGGACGCCGACTCCGTCCCCACCTTCAAATTCCCTGGATCCACCGGGGCTGGACCCCGGCAATGTTTCAATACCATTCTCCCAAATCATCCCACCCTCTCCCTCTCCCACATTGTCCAAAAGTCTGTTCTATACATCTGTGTCTCTTTTGCTGTCTTGCATACAGGGTTATCATTATCATCTTTCTAAATTCCATATATATGTGTTAGTATACTGTATTGGTGTTTTTCTTTCTGGCTTGCTTCACTCTGTATAATACATTTGAATGACTCCAGTATTCTTGCCTGGAAAATCCCATGGACGGAAGAGCCTGGTAGGCTACAGTCCATGGGGTCGCAAAGAGTTGGACATGACTGAGCTACTTCACTTTCACTTTCTTTCAAGTATTATAAAGTTGTTAATATTTAGATTCCTCTGCCCTTCATCTTCAAATTACAAGGTTTGGGTTTAGATGAAGAACAATGAGCAACTATTGAAGATTCTTTAGACAAGATATTATGGGAACTTGGTATAGGACACAGATAGTAGGGGTGGAATTAAGTCAAGATTACTTAAAAGTCAAGTCTGTAAAGCACAGTGTCTAGTCAGATGTGGAGATTTGGGGGAAAGAACTCAAGAGAAACTCAGATTTCTGCTTTGCACAGATAGGTAAATAATGTTACTATCCACTGAAACAAAGAGCATTAGAATGTTTGTTTTCTTTTCTTTTGCATTGATTTTACTTTGTTCTGTATTTTCTCCTTATGTGGGAAATTGTGATGAATTCAGGTTTTAACATTTCGTGTTAAAAATGCTTATGTACTATCCATATAGACATGGGTATTTTAAGGTACCCGTGTAGAGGGCTTCCCACATGACACGGCGGTAAAAGAATCTGCCTGCCAATGTAGGACTTGTGGGTTAAATCCCTGGGTCAGGAAGATCCCTAGAGGAGGAAACAGCAACCTGCTCCTGTATTCTTGCCTGGAAAATTCAATAGACAGTGGAGCATGGTGGGCTACAGCCCATGGAGTCACAATTTATGTTGTGTATTGCTTGTGTACAACACGGCAAAATGCATCATCTATGATGTTTTCTGTTGGCCCTACCTCCCAGTGTAAGTTTATGACAAAAGTCTTGGGCATTTACTTTAGATATTGCCAGAAGTAGCAAGCTTGGAAATTAAGTCTAGACCATGAAGAAATAATTTATGATATGAATTACCTAGGGAAAGTTAATTTCCTGTTACAGGACTGTGGTGCTACAGGAGGTTGCTTATTAGAATTATGTCATTACAATGCACATTCTTTACAGTGCTAAAAGTCATTAAAAATATTAGCAGGAGTTACTTGTTTCAACTCCAGTGTGTAAACAGATATACGTGGTGATCACAACCATTCTATGAGAAAAATTCTGGACAAACTGAAAAATGTATAGTTTTCTTGGGCCTGTCAGGGAACTAAAGACACCAAAAAAACCCCTATCACCTCAAACTGGAAGAGACGGGCATTCAGAGAGATAAAACCAAGATGTGTTAAAACACATAGAACAAAAGTGGCTAAAGACATAAGCTGGTAGAAGCATTTAATTGGCATATTGATAAAATTGGCAGAGGCTGGCTGTGGACTGGAATAAGCGTGAAAAAAAAATCCTAGATAGTACAGATTTAAGAAAACTCCATGACTTTTGTGATTTACCTCCAAGAACCTCACCAAGTACTCATGTAACAAAGTCCTACATTCCATGGGAAAGAATTTTTACAAAGCCTTATCTCAGCTAATGGTAGGCAATTCCTGCTTACTCCAGATTCTTCCAGCTTTCATGTTTCACCTAAAGAGAAAAATTTCAGTTTAAAAGGGTAAAGACCTCAAGGACATAAATTGAGAATGATATAGCTGGGGAAGCAAGTAAGTAGCAACAGGGACAAAGCAATGTACAGGGAAAACACCTCTGAAGGTTAAAGAGACTAATAAAAAAAAAAAGTAGACAACTTGTAGGAACAGATGGGTAGTATATAGAGAGATACTGAGTATCTTAAAAATGTTGGAAATAACACTGTAACAAAATGAAGGATGCTTTGATGGCCTCATCAACAGAATGGACATAGCTGAAAAAAGAATCAGTAAGCTTGATTATACGTCAGTGGAAATGCCCACAACTGAAATGTTGACAAATAAAAAGAAAGGAGCTCTAAATATCCAACAACTGTGGGACAATCTCAAAAGATGTAATATCCATAATTGGAATACCAGAAGAAGAATAAGTATAGAACAAAGGAAATATTTGAAGTAATAATTACAAAGACTATTTCAAATTTAATGACAAATACATAACCACAAATGAAGGAAGTTCAAGCGATTTAACATTGCAGAATAAATACCAACATTTCTGTACCTGGGGATATCATATTAAACTGCAGAATATTGAAGACAAAGACAAAATTTTGAAAGTAGGGAGCCAGGAGGGAAGGAGACTACCCATAGGTATAAGAATTACATTGAACATCTCTATAATGCACACAAGTGAGAGAGTTGAGTGGAATACATAAAGATCTATAAATAAAACCATCATCCGGGAATTCTTGTTTCTAGCCAAATTTTACTGAATACTGAGGGAATGCATTTGTAGGAGACATGCCCTGTAAGAAATATTAATAGAAAGTCTACAGGCAGAAGGAAATGATTAGATCAGAAATTTGGATTTACATTAAAAAAGGAAGAATGGAATTCAGTTGAGTTCGGTTCAGTCATTCAGTCCTGTCTGACTCTGTGACCCCATGGACTGCTGCACACCAGGCCTCCCTGTCCATCACCATCTCCCAGAGCATGCTCAAACTCATGTCCACTGAGTCGGTGATGCCATCTAACCATCTCATCCTCTGTTGTTCCCTTCTCCTCTGGCCTTCGATCTTTCCCAGCATCAGGATCTTTTCAAATGAGTCAGTTCTTGGCATCAAGTGGCCAAAGTATTGGAGTTTCAGCTTCAGTATCAGTCCTTCCACCTGCTAGAGAACACACTGGTTATACCAAAAACCCTCTCCCAATCAAAGCAAGGTAAAATCATTTACTTGTAGGATTAATTATTGATATAAACTGAAGGAAATGTCAACCCACTCCAGTGTTCTTGCCTGGAGAATCCCAGGGATGGGGGAGCCTGGTGGGCTGCCGTCTATGGGGTTGCACAGAGTCAGACACGACTAATGTGACTTAGCAGTAGCAGTAACAGTACTGGATCAAAACAAAACTTCTATAAGCAAATATTCCAGAGTTACAAGATACAGGTCAATATCCAAAATTCAGTTGTTTTCCTTTATGGCAATAGTTGACAATTGGAATTTTAAAAATAACACTTTTAAAATGTTAAAATAACATCATAAAAATATACTTAGGTATAAATTTAGCAAAATATATATAGGATATATATGTGGAAACTACAAAACTGAAGAAATAAATAAAGGAAGATCAAAATAAATAAATAAGCATTCCATGTTCATGGACCGGAAGACTCACTCTTATCAAGATCTCTGTTCTTCCCAATTTCTTATTTAGAGAATATAATCCTGATATATAAAATAAAAATTAAATATCAGATTGTTTTAGCTTCTTTGATAACTGGATAGTTAAATGTTTAATTCTTGAAATACTGAAATCCTAATGGTTTGGAGAATAAAAAGTATTTCCAAATATTCTAATTATGGATCTTACTTATTTGATCATAAGATAAAAAATGTAATATTTTATAAAATATGGAAAATAGTTAGAAGTTCATACATGTAAAAGATCAGTATTAATTGTCTGTAAGTAAAAAAATGTGCTTATTTTCCTATCATAAAAATGGGAAGGCCATTTCAAAATTTTAGATCTATGTAAAAAAATAGTAATAAATGCACAGTTACATGAAGGTACTTCCATCAAGTTTGACAAATGTTTTACATTTGTAACTGGTAAAGGATGCTTAACTTACAACCAATTTGTAAGAGTTCAGGAATTAAACAGTACAAGGACTCGTGAATTAATGTTCTCTCATATTTCAAACAAAGATTTATCATTAGAGGATAGTTTAATAGTTTATTTCAGTGAAGTATTGCTACAAATGGTTGTTATTTTATGATTCATACACTTGACAAACTCAAACATGAGCACGTGGAGAAACTCACATGAGTAACAACTCCATTTATTCTCCAATAAATGCAGATGTTACTGTTAATCTCCTTGTGGGAGAATATTTTCACTTTGAAAATAAAATTATTTCACTTTTTGCCATCTACATTAAGCTTTAACAAAATTTCCAAACATCTTGGAGAAAAAAAGGTGGATTGGAAAAATCTTTATGGCTATTCTACAGTGGATTAGAAAAGGAGACAAATCTTATTTTTAAATAGCAAGCAGTATGTTGTCAAAGGAAGCAGAGGGGACATTTTTGGAGATTGAGTCAAGAAAAAGTTGACCAAGAGACGAACATTTTTCTGGAGAGTTACATCAACAAAACCTGTATCTTCAAGATTCTCAGCCTATAATCCCTCCTTGTTCCAGTATCCAGTAGCAGTCAGCAGGAAAACAACCTATATAACAGCAGAGACTGAGAAGTGAGGAGAAAGGGATAAAATACATTTTCCTGATTACAATGTTGAACTTGATAATTTTTTTCAAAAATCATATAGTTAACTTCTGTAAAATACTACTGTTAGTGGTTAAGCACATGGAGTCTGGCATACTAAATCCTCAGGAAAGCACTTTAGCCCTTTCTGACTCTGCTGACTGAGCAAGTAGCTTAATTTCTCTAGGACCTGATTACCTCTGTAGTGAAACTGAATTAGCACTCTCTTTGTAGGAAAAGATCAAGTGATATAACTGACATTCAGTGTTTATCATAGAGACCACCATGAATTAAAGATTTAATATATTGATTATTAATATGAACTTCAATGCCTTATACTGCATTGGATTGTTTGTACACATACATTTAAAAGACAGCTCAACTTTTAGTAGAATTGCCCAATTCATATGTCATAATTGTATTTTCATTCATATAATGTAGTAGTGTTTTTTAAAATATTTTCTTCCATTCTGTAGGTTGTTTTTTTAAAAAAAATAATTTATTTGATTGTATCTGGTCTTAGCTGCAGCATGCAGGATCTTTCATTGCAGTGGACAGATTCTCTAGTCATGGCTCGTGGGCTCCAGTAGTTGTGGGGAGTGGGCTTCATTGTTCCAAGGCATGTGGAACCTTAGCTCCCCGACCAGGGATTGAATCCAGGTCTCCTGCATTGCAGGACAGTAAGTGGACCACCAGGGAAATCTCTGATACTGTTTTCTTTAATACTATTTTTTAGAGTAATTTTAGGTTTATAACAAAATTGAGACGAAGGTATAAAATTTCCAGAAAACCTCCTGCCCCAACACATACATACCCTCCCCTTTTATCAATATCACTCATCAAATGGTGCACTTTTTTTTTAACCAGGAGGAATCTAAATTGACACATCATAATCACCCAAAGTCCACAGGTTACATTGGGGTTCACTTAGTGTTGTATACGCTATGGGTATTGACAACTATTATAATGGCCTATATCTATCATTATAATATCATACAGTGTACTCACTGCTCTAAGTTTCTGCTCCCTGCCTATTCCTTTCTTCCCCAGCAGCTCCGTGGCAACAACTAATCTCTATTGTTTCCATAGTTTTGCCTTTCCCAGAATGTCATACAGTTGGAATCATACAGTATGGAACCTTTTCAAATTGGCTTCTTTCACTTAGTAAAATGAATGTAAGCTTCCTCTGTGTCTTCTTATGGCTTGGCAGTTCATTTCTTTTTAATGCTGAATAACATTTCATTGCCTGGATCAACTGCAGTTTATCCATTCACCTATTGTGGGGCATCCTGACTGCTTCCAGGTTTTTAAAATAATGAATAAGGCTGCTGAAAACATCCAGGTGCAGGTTTTTGTAAAAATATGTTTTCAGTTCCTTTAGGTCAATATCCAAGGAGTGTGAATGCTGCATTGTATGGTAAGAGTATGTTTAGTTTTGTAAGAAACCACCAAACTGTCTTCCAAGGTTGCTATACCGTTTTACACTTTGAACAGCGTTATTAGAGTGCTGAGAAGGAAGAAATAGTAAGAATTCATATTGATGTATATGTAGCACAGTAATTTTCAAGGCAATCTTCTATTTAGTACACTGCAGTTTCCTCATGATAACTTGGTATCCCTGATAGTTACCATACTCCCATTTGCTCATGTAGCAAAGAACAGTGATTGCCTGTGATCGATCATTCAGCAAATTATTGGCACAGTATCCCTGGATAATCTCAACTAAAAACCAGGTTGATTCATTGTTACTGTTTTCAAAAGTGTATAACCCATTCAGAGACCAGTGACAAATACTAATATTAGAATCCCTTCTCAGAGAAAATTTATCTTTCCTTGTGAAATACAGAGATAGCTATTTTTGCAGTATTTCACATCTAAGTAGCCATCTTCTGTGACTTCAGGACGGAGGCTGGACTGTGTGGCATGGGCTGTGTACATTTGTGAAGGCCACATGGCACTGTTTATGACTTGTCATTCTTCCTTCACTGACAAAGTAAGCTCTACCAGCCAGGCCCTTTGACTCTTATTTCCAGATAAAGCTGATAAAATTATATAGGGCTGCATATTACATTATATTATAATCTGATCGGATATGAAGTAGTAGTTCTGACTGTGTTTGGTGGGATAGAGGGCAAAAGTGCACAGGATACTAGTCTGTGCTCTGTGGTAAAGCAAATGTTGAAGCCACTGATTGTAATAAAATGTTCTGCCTCTCTTAATGGGCCCTGGAATTAATTTATTATAGCTTTCTGCTGTAGCTGTGCTGTGTGCTGGGCTTAGTCACCCACTGGTGTCTGACTCTTTGTGACTCCATGGACTGTAGCCCACC
The DNA here is from genome assembly GCF_023091745.1 of Budorcas taxicolor. NCBI lineage: Eukaryota > Metazoa > Chordata > Mammalia > Artiodactyla > Bovidae > Budorcas > Budorcas taxicolor. The sequence goes on from NC_068931.1 coordinate 27,946,728, forward strand.
AGGCTCCTCTGTCCATAGGGGTTCTCCAGGCAAGAATACTGCAGTCAGTTGCCATGCCCTTCTCCAGGGGATCTTCACAACCCAGGGATCGAACCCAGGTCTTCCACATTGCAGGTAGATTCTTTACCATTTGGGCCATCAGTGAAGCCCTCTCCTGTTACTAACTGTGGTTTATTTGACTTAGCCACATCAGTGGATATACTGTACTCCATGTCAGTTGAAATATACAATTAACCCTCAACACAAGTTTGAACTGTGTGGGTCCGCTTATATGTATTTCTTTTTCAATAGTAAATACTGCAGTACTACCAGATCCACAGTTAGCTGAATCCTCAGATGCACAAATTGTGGATGCAGAGGGCTGACTGTAATTTATACAAGGATTTTCCATTCTTTGCTGCTTTTTTCAAAGGTCAACTGTATGTATTTGTTTTGAAAGAAACATCCTTGACTATATTAGTGACATAAAATTTGTCCTTCCTTTATGAAATAGAAGTATTAACCCTGAAAATTGAGAGAAAACTTAAATTTGTAACTTTAAAATGTGAACTTAATTTTGTTTTTTCCATTTATTATTGACAATAAACAAATCATTTTGCTTCTTTGAACCTCAGTTTCTTCTTCTGTAAAACTGGAGGAATACCAATATATGTGAACATAATTTAGAAACTGTAAAGAAATATCTGTTTAAATTTAAACATTAATAAAGAATAATTGAAATGATTTAACCTATAGGAACATTATTTAAGTCCTCATTTTTTTCCCAGTGCTTTTATTTCTCTTCTATGATGTTAATGTATTGAGGAGAAGTTTAATTTGCCCAGAATCATTGTGCTTTATAGTGTTAAATAGGGATTATTTTATGAGTTAATTTGTATTTCTTAAATTTCTTTATTGTTTTAACATGATAGTTCTTACTCTCAGCTTTTTGAGGAACTATTTTTTTGTGCACTGTATCTCTTTGGTTTTCTCAATTTTTTAGGTAAATATTTTAATACTGACTCAAATTGTATATTTTATTATTTACATTTTTTCCTTAATGTACTATTACAGATTGGTTTGTGGAGCAGGAATGAACTGCAGAGTTATTTATAGAAATGTCCTTTCACACCTGGCTAACTGAAGCACAGGGAAGCTAAGTGGTTTGTGCAAGATCACTCAGCTAGCTGAGCAGAATCTGTCCATACTCACTGACTAGGTTAGTGATCCATGTGTTTTTCATAAGACCATTGCTTTAGATAATGACACATAGATACAAAAGTGTGTCAAATATGTGATGGATTAATCATGCCTTAAAGGAAAGATCAATCTTAAAGAAAAGAACTTTCACATTCTTCCTTATTTGCAGTCCCCAGTTTCCAGCTCCTCAGCTCAAATGTGTCAGCATATTCTTTTGGGGGAGAAGGCTCAGTAAGTTTTCTGACATCAAGCACAAAGAATTTCTTTGGCACTTCTTAGCTTTTATTTTGACCTTGTCTTTTGTACTTAATAAAATCCCCCCAAAGACTAGACATTTGAAGGAAAAAAAAATTATTATCAAATCATAGCACTTCATTTTGACTTTTCAAAATAAGTTAAGAGCTAGTTATATATTCATAACTTTTATAATCCAGACATTATTTATATTCAGCAGGATTTCTAGATTTTGATACATTGAGTGTGCTTAAATTAAGAAAATAGATACATATTCCTGCTCCTATATTTATAACAGTTTCTATTTTCAGAAACCTTAGGATATTCATGTACTGCATTCATTTTCTGTACCCTAATATTCTTGCTCTTTTTATAGTATAGCCTTCTTATTAGACTAAAATATATTAGGGAATGTGCCTTCTTCAGCTTTATTTTTCCATGACCAAACAGAAAGTCTGCAACACAATCAGAACATTAAAAAGACATCTTGAGTTAAACTGCTGACAGCTGAAATAATCTCATCCAAGAAGAGGAATCCAACATTTACATATCCAATCTCTCTCTCATACCTGAACTCTGATTCCTTTAACCTGATCATTGGTGTCTATTGAATATTGTACTGTATCAGCAGTATCAACGTGTCTATGACTTTATACACGATTTAGTTCTTACTCCAAATACACCCCTTCAAGTAATCAGTTATATTATCTCAGACACTATGACTTGAAATGTGGGAGTATATTCCCTTTATTTTATTACATTATGAACTACACTAATTTTTTCACTCATTCATTGTAGTGGTTTAGTCGCTAAGTCGTGTCCGACTCTTGCAACCCCATGGACTGTGCACTCATTCGTTATTTTTTTCATTTAAGTATTTGAGTACCTGCTATATGCCAGAGTGAGCAGTATATGCAAAGGCTATGTCCAGAGGTATGCATGATGCTTTTAAAAAATTTTATAAAGGTATAGTTAATTTATAATGTTTTGTTAGTTTCAAGTGAAGCAAAGTCAATCTGTTACACATATATAGTATAGAGTTCCCTGTGCTACACAGTAGGTCCTTATTAGTTATCTATTTTATATAGTGTGTGCATCAATCCCAATCTTCCAGTTTATCCTCCCCCACCCTTTACCCCCTAGTAACCATAAATTTATTTTCTATATTTCTAACTCTATTTCAGTTTTGTAGATAAGTTCATTCGTACTCATTTTTAGATTCCACATATAAGCAATATCATATGCCTTTGTCTTTCTCTGCCTGACTTATTTCACTCAGTGTTACAATCACTAGATCCATCCATGTTGTTGCAAATGGCATTATTTCACTCTTTTTATAGCTGAGTAATAAGCTGAAATACTGCAAGAATTACCAGAACTCCAAATAGAAGGAGGAAACGAGATGTGAATATAAGTTGAGGAGCAGGTCAGGGCGGGCCTGTAGGGAATTATAGGATATATTAAAGATAAAGTAAGGTGTATCTATGACTTGCTCCTTGTTCGAAAAACAAACCAGAGGGCTTAGAGTATTTCAGACAAGGTCGTGAGTATGTTGGATTTAATTTTGTAAAGGTCTCCATTTTCCCTATTGAGAGTGCGTTGGTCAAGGAGTTCATTGCACAGTACATACAAAGAGAACATCTAGGAGATTATCACTTATCATTAAATAAAGGCAATGTAATAGGCTGGTGGTGGTAGTAAATCTCTATAGTAATGATTAATGACAGAGTGGGTTAGAATAAAAGGATGAAGCAAAAATTATTTTTCATTTCTTTGTTCTTAGGTAGTCTGAATTTTTTCAGATTTCCCCCATTATTACCTTAACTATTACAGCAGTTTTCTCAGTGCATAAATCTTTGACAACCTCTCCAGTTACTGTCTAGGATAAATTTCTATAAGTCAGATTACTAGTAAAAGAGTGTTGATATTTTAAATATATGCTAGCATATATTGACTACTTGTTTTCCAGAAAAGATGTGGTGATGTGCATTTACAGTCAACTAAATAAGAAAAAAAAGTCACAGTATTGACTGTCCACTTTGTTAAACTTCCCTGGTGGCTCAGGTAAAGATCTGCCTGCATTGCAGGAGACCTGGGTTCGATCCCTAGATTGGGAAATCCTCTGGAGAAGGGAATAGCTACCTGCTTCAGTATTCTTGCTTGGAGAATTCCATGGACAGAGGAGCCTGACAGGCACTAGTCTATTGGGTTGCAAAGAGTCAGACACAATGAAGAGATTAACACAACACTTTATCAAGCTTTAAACCTTGACTGAGATTATAGATTAAAATAATCATTATTTTAATATACATGCATTAAAATTTAATGAAAACTTTTGTCTACTTAAATTAAATGTGAGTGAAAGTTGTTCAGTCATGTCCGAATCTTTGCGACCCCATGGACTATACAGTCCATGGAATTCTCCAGGCCAGAATACTGGAGTGGGTAGCCTTTCTCTTCTTCAGAGGATCTTCCCAACCCAGGGACCAAACTCAGGTCTCCTGCATGGCAGGTAGATTCTTTAACCAGCTGAGCCACAAGGGAAACCCACTTAAATTATGTAATTGTGTGATATTAACTAAATATCTATTTGTCACAATTTTTGCAGAATCTCATTTCTCTTTTGACTTTATGCATATTATTTTCAAGATACATTTTGTCAGTTCTTACTCAAATCTCAGTGTATCAGTGAAGTCTGTCTTTACTGCTCTTTATTGCTAATTGTTCTCTCCATCTGTACCAAAACATAGACTTCATAAGGGCAAGATCGTTGTATAGTTTATTCACTGATGAATCCAAAACATTCAGAACAATACATAATTGTTGATCAATAAATATTTGTTTAAGGAACGCTAAACTTTGTTTCAACCACTTTTCTTTGTGACATTTTTAGTTGATATATCAATAAAATATCTGTCTTCATCCATGAGTATGACAAATATTCAACTATACTTTCTTTATCGCGGGCATGTATTAGTCTTTCAATCCTGTTAGGGTGATATACACTTCTTGCTTAACTTTGCAAGCTTTGCTTACTTGTTCATCTAGTTAACCTTTAAAAATTGTTTCTCTGTGTCTTTACAAAAGTCCCTTGAGATTTTGATTGTCATTCGTTGTATACTTCTGAATGTATAAAGACTTTAGCATTAGAATCTTCAGAGGATAGTAGCACAAGGCATTTGAGTTAGGCAATAATCATATATCCAGATGTTTACAATTTCACAGGAAGGTAAATGGAACTATAAATACTTAGAGCATTTGAAATAAGATGATTAAAATTTCAAAAATAAAATTTTAAAATCTACAGGCTATTGAGAAATGATCACAGATAGAATCCTAGAAAGAATATGGCCAGTGAAATTCCATGGACCACAACAGCACTTAAATTGGGCACAAATCAATGGAAGTTCAGAACTGTTTTCACCACAGTGGAGAGCCTTCCAAGAACCCAAACATACACAGTCTCTTCTAACTAAGAGTTTCACTATTACCCAGATAAATTAGAGAATAATGACAGAACCACACTGTTATTTTACATATATGTTATTTATACATATTGTCAATTTAGGTATAAAAATGAAGTTCATATGATAAATGTATTCACTTTGCTGTACAGCAAAAACTAACACGACATTGTGAAGCAAATATACTCTAATAATTTTTTTAAATGATTTAAGCAAATAATTAGCAGCTAGACTTACTATTGTGACATTTTTTTCCTAAAATCTTTCAGTGAATTCTCCTTTCCTTAACATAAAATAAAGATCTACTGTGCGTGTGTGTTCAGTCGTGTCCAGCTCTTTGTGACCCTGTGGACTGTAGCCCACCAGGCTTCTCTGTCCATGAGATTCTCCAGGCAAGAACACTAGAATAAGTTGCCATTTCCTCCTCCCAGGGGATCTCCCTGATGCAGGGATCAAACCCAGGTCTCCTGCCTCTCCTGCATTGGTACAGTCTTTTACCCCTGAGCCACCTGAGAAGACCAAAGATCTATTAAGCATGCCCTAAATAGGATCATTATTATCTAGCCTTTGCTTACCTATTTAATCTTCTTTGATATTCTGGGCCCCTTGATCACCACTCTGCAGACACAATGCTCTCTTGTTTTTCCTTATGTATTGCAAGTCCTTTAAAATCCCAGGCCCTTTAGACTTGTTTTTGCCTCCTCCTGAATATCAATGCTTTCTATCCATCAATATAGCCTCTAATATCAACTCCTTACAAAAGCTTTTCAGGGCATCCTATCAAAAGGAGGTTATTAACACTCCATTATTTTACCCTTGATATTTCCTTCATCTCACTGAACATAACCTAGCGTTATTATGTCTATTTATAATAAGAGACATCATAAAGTCTAGTAAATCTTTTTGACAAACCAAATGGTCCAATAGCTAAACACTCATTGATGATTTGCCAAAATTCTAGTGGTAGAACTTTCAGAGGTATTTTTATCTCTTTCTCCTAACTGCAGTATTTGAGATACATTAACTTGACTCAACTGTCAATTCCATCTTTACTTGTTTCTGAGTGTGTTTCTGTTTCTATTCCTGATGACCTATGGTTTATTTCTTGTTCAAACACACCAATATAGGCAATCAGAACTGTGGTGCAAAGCTCTCATATAAACATTTCCTTTGGTTTCTTAATAAGTCTATGGTTGGATGACTTTGGAACATATTTCTTTTCTTTTGGTATAAATAAACAGCCATGACCAGGTTAGGGAACAGTGTATAAAAACTTCCCAGGGCTGCCTTTCAGCTAAGAGCTATGAAAGATAGCAAAGAGCTACCTTTAGGAGAGAAAGGTGATAGGTAGCCAAACAGAACATAAAACACTGTCCCCACTGCAGTTCAGTTCAGTCACTCAGTTGTGTCTGACTCTTTGCAACCCCATGGACTGCAGCACGCCAGGCCTCCCTGTCCATCACCAACTCCTGAAGTTTACTCAAACTCACGTCCGTCGAATCGGTGATGCCATCCATTCATCTCATCCCCTGTCATCCCCTTCTCCTCCTGCCTTCAATCGTTCCCAGCATCAGGGTCTTTTCAAATGAGTCAGCCCTTTGCATCAGGTGGCCAAAGAATTGGAGCTTCAGCCTCAGTCCTTCCAATGAATATTCAGGACTGACCTCCTTTAGGATGGACGGGTTGGATCTTCTTGCTGTCCAAGGGACTCTCAAGAGTCTTCTCCAACACCACAGTTCAAAAGCATCAATTCTTTGGCACTCAGTTTCCTTATAGTCCAACTCTCACATCCATACATGACTATTGGAAAAATCATAGCCTTGACTAGATGGACCTTTGTTGGCAAAGTAATGTCTCTGCTTTTGAATATGCTGTCTAGGTTGGTCATAACTTTTCTTCCAAGGAACAAGGGTCTTTTAATTTCATGGCTGCAGTCACCATCTGCAGTCCCCACTGCAGTAGACAAGATAAATTATATTCCATTCTCAAAGATGACCAGAAAAAGTCCAATCCAGTTTAAACAAGCTACCCTTATAATACTCATTTAAAAAAAAAAAGACTGTCTTTACTAAAATGAAGGAATAAGTGATTAGAGAAATTTCTATCATCATAGTCATTGGAATTTTCAGATGACTGGAACACAAGATTTGTCATAAACAGTATGCTGTCTGCAGTATAAATTTGAGTGAACTCTAGGAGATAGTGGCGGACAGAGGAACCTGGCTTGCTGTAGTCTCTGGGATCGCATGACATCAGATACAGCTTAGTCACTGAACAACAACAACAATGATATGCTATCTAACTAGATATCTATTTCCTAGATTTAATCAGAAGTTATTTTAAAGAAAGAAGAAAAAGACAACAAACATCATTCCTTTTGAGGTTGTTCTTTTATATGGCGGAGGCTTATTGTGAATTAAGTTGCATTTTTCTCCAATGCAGTTCTTAAATTCTGTATAGCATCTTCATAAACCACAAGGGAGATTGTGAGCCTTTTTGAGCAAATACTTTTTCTTTTGTCTTATTGGGGACTCAGAGTGATTTACCTAAGTGGCAATTCAACCCTTAAAATAGAAGATGCTAGAACAGATATAGAGACTCACAAATCTCTGTTGGCTTTGAGTATGCAAGAGAAGTATTGTCAAATCACCACTAGGGAGAAAAAAAAAACAACAAACAACTAAACTGCTCTAGTGTAGCTGTACAGGTATAAATTGTTCCATTGGCTATTCAGGAGGGAGAGAAATGTAAATAGTTATTCAAGTGGAATCTCCTTGTGGAAGAAGAAACTGAGCACACATTTGCCTTGGAGATTGCTGTGAATTTCCATTTGTGTTACAAAATATTTATCCAATAAAAGGATGAAGTAGATATAGATATGAATTCTTTCATTTATAGATGAAAGAATTACTGTGGAAAGTGTTAGTAAAGATAGAATAGACAATGAAAGGAAGAAAAAAGTGAAGTCACTCAGTCGTGTTTGACTCTTTGCGACCCCATGGACTGTAGCCCACCAGGTTCCTCCATCCATGGAATTTTCTAGGCAAGAGTAGTGGAGTGGGTTGCCATTTCCTTCTCCAGGGAGACAGTGAAAGGCTTCCCTGATAGCTCAGTTGGTAAAGAATCCACCTGCAATGCAGGAGACCCCAGTTAAATTCCTGGGTCAGGAAGATCTGCTGGAGAAGGGATAGGCTACCCACTCCAGTATTCTTGGACTTCCCTTGTGGCTCAGCTGGTAAAGAATCCACCTGCAATGTGGGAGACCTGGGTTCGATCCCTGAGTTAGGAATATCCCCTGGAGAAGGAAAAGGTTACCCACTCCAGTGTTCTGGCTTGAAGAATGCCATGGACTGTGTAGTCCAAGAGGTGGGAAAGAGTCTGATATGACTGAGTGACTTTCATTTTCTTTTCTTTTCTTTTTTTTTAAATTTTTATTTTTACTTTATTTTACTTTACAATACTGTATTGGTTTTGCCATACATTGACATAAATCCACCACGGGTGTACATGCTTTCCCAAACATGAACCCCCCTCCCACCTCCCTCCGCATAACATCTCTCTGGGTCATCCCCGTGCACCAGCCCCAAGCATGCTGTGGTGGGAATGCAAACTAGTACAGCCACTATGGAGAACAGTGTGGAGATTCCTTTAAAAATTGCAAATAGAACTGCCTTATGACCCAGCAATCCCACTGCTGGGCACACACACCGAGGAAACCAGAATTGAAAGAGACACGTGTACCCCAGTGTTCATCGCAGCACTGTTTATAATAGCCAGGACATGACTTTCATTTTCAAGACAATGGAAAGTCTTTGAAAATGGACTTGGGTTCAAACCTCAGTCTTGCCGCTTCAGGGATATAAACAACACATTTTCCTCTATGAGTCTTTGTTGCCTTAGATCTGTTAGAAGATTACAAATTCTCTCTTGGGAAATTTTAACTTTGGGAATTAGTGAATATAAAACAGTAAGAATAATGGTCTGACTCTCACATACAAAAGCTATTAGATATTAAGACATATAGGAATCACTAGGTTTATTCACTCAATCTGATTTGCTTACTATAGTGATCTGAAATTGATGCATACCGCTCTTATTCAGACATTCCCAGGAATATTGATAGTTTATCCTTAATGTAAACAGTGCTTTTTTGGTACAGTTGTTTTAAATGTTCCTCATAACTCTGAACTTTCATTAGGAAGCAGCCTTCAATTCTTTAGACTTAGTTGGGTTCTTGACAGATTATTTATTCAGGCACAGACAGACCCAAATGCCTTACTACAGTTAACACATGTACATAATTATATTTATAGATTCAAATTCATTCATTAGAGCCCTCTAAATGGTCAAATGAGTAACAGTCCTTAGTTTCTAAAAGAACATTGAACCAAGAGTGTGTGCTGAAAACATGTAAACACACACACACACGGATCTTAACTTTGATTGAATACCTTATGTTTAGTAACATTCAAACTGAAGGTGCTATTTTAAATGAGACCATATAAAAGAGATTATTGATTTGGAGTCAATGTGTACACACAGCTGTTACTGGTTTTCCAACTGTAGAGTCTAGAGAAAATATTTAGTTTGAAAGGCAGTTTGTATTTATTCAATATAAACTATGAATTTTCTTTAAACATTTTATTATGAAGTGCTATGTATGTTGCTACCTTCCCTGGTGGCTCAGAGGTTAAAGTGTCTGCCTCCAATGCTGGAGACCTGGGTTTGATCCCTGGGTTGGGAAGATCCTCTGGAGAAGGAGATGGTAACCCACTTCAGTATTCTTGCCTGGAGAATCCCATGGACAGAGATGCCTGGTAGGCTACAGTCCATGGGGTCACAAAGAGTTGGACACAACTGAGTGACTTCACTTCCTTACTTTCTTATTTATGTCGCTAAGAATTATAAAAATGTACAGCTCAGTGATTTATCAAAAAGTGAATATCCATAGGACCATAACCCAAAACAGTATTAGAACATTATCAAATCTTCTTCCCTAGTCACATTCATTCCTCTCCACAAAGATGACCACTGTCGTCACTTGTATTTTTTCTTTATAAATATGCATCATTGAAACAGAGTAGTACTTTAAAAAAATTATACCTGGAATCATAATATATATTTTCTTCTGTGTCTGACTTCTTTCAATCAACCTTTTTATAAATTTTACCCATGTCATTGTGTATATCGTTGTGTCTTATCAGGATTACTATGAATCCGTCCAGTTCAGTTTAGTAGCTCAGTCGTGTCCGACTCTTTGTGATTCTATGGACCGCAGCATGTCTGGCCTCCCTGCCCATCACCAACTTCCAGAGTTTACCCAAACTCATGTCCATTGAGTCAGTGATGCCATCCAATCATCTCATCCTCTGCCTCCCTTTCTCCTCCTGCCTTCAATATTTCCCCACATCAGGGTCTTTTCAAATGAGTCAGCTCTTCGCATCAGGTGGCCAAAGTATTGGAGTTTCAGCTTCAACATTAGTTCTTCCAATGAACCCTCAGGACTGATCTCCTTTAGGATGGACTGGTTTGATCTCCTTGCAGTCCTAGGGACTCTTCAGAGTCTTCTCCAACACCATAGTTCAAAATCATCAGTTCTTTGGCGCTTAGCTTTCTTCACAGTCCAACTCTCACAACCATACATGACCACTGGAAAAATCATAGCCTTGACTAGACAGACCTTTGTTGGCAAAGTGATGTCTCTGCTTTTTAATATGCTGACTAGGTTGGTCATAACTTTCCTTCCAAGGAGTAATTGTCTTAATTTCATAGCTGCAGTCACCATCTGCATATACCAATGTCCAATTGTTGATCTGTATTTTCTATCTTTTCCTAGTTATTCCTGGAAAAGGGTAGCAAGTTTTGCTTGATCTTTTCAAATAATCAAATTTTGTCTTAATTGATTTTAGCTAGTATTTTCTGGTTTTGACATCATTGATTTTTGTTCTAATCATTTATACCCTTCTTCTGCTTGCCTTGGGTTTAGTTTGCTTTTCATTTTTTGGATTCCTAAGGTGAAAGCTTAGATTGTTGATTTCAGATTTTTTTTTTCCTATTCTAATACATACATGTGCTAAGTCACTTCAGTCATGTCCCACTCTTTGCAACCCTATGGACTGTAACTTGCCAGGCTTCTCTATCCATGGGATTCTCCAGGCAAGAATACTGGAGTGGGTTTCCATGCCCTTCTCCAGGGGATCTTCCAGACCCAGGGAATGAACCTGTGTCTCTTACATCTCCTGAACTGGCATGCAGGTTCTTTACCACTAGCACCACCTGGGAAATCATACAAAACATATGTATAAAACTATAAATTTCCATCTCAGAGTGACATTTGCTACACCAAACATTATAAGTAGCTTTAAAAATTACAATTCAACTTAAATCATTTTATAATTCCTAATAATATTTATTATTGTAGTTATTGTTTATTTACATTTGTATTAATTTCAAAAATTTTGTAGTTTTCTGGAGTTTTACTGTTATTAATTTTTACTGTTGTAATTTAATACATTGTAGTTGGAGATGTGCTTTGTAAGAATGCAATTATTTGATGTCTACTGTTTCTAGTTTTACAGTCTAGCATATTGTTTGTCTTAGGGAAAGTTCCATGTATACTTGAAAATAATTGATTTCTGTATTTATTAGGTAAAATATTCTGAAATAAAATTATCAATAAAAGTTTATTTTATAGTTATTTTCAAATATTTCAATTTCTGAAAGAGAAATATTAAATTATTTCATTTAGATTTATTCTTCCCAATTGGGCTTCCCAGATGGCTCTGTGGTAAAGAATCTGCCTGCCAATGCAGGAGCCTCAAGAGACATGGGTTCGACCCCTGGGTCAGGAAGATCCCCTGGAGGAGGAAATGGCAACCCACTCCAGTATTCTGGATAAAGCAAGAATGATATGGATAGAAGAGCCTGTCGGGCTACAGTCTATAGGATCGCAAAGAGCTAGACGTGACTGAGCGACTGAGCACACATACACTTGCTTCCCTTTAGTTTCAGTCAATATTTTGTGAGCACTTAAATGCTGATTTTAGATGCTTATACATATAATATGATTTTAAATAGTAAGAATCATAAATGTTTCCCTTTATTTCTTCAAAAATCTTAGTATAGAAATCATTTTCTTATATTAATATAGTCATAACCACTTTAGCTCTTTTATAGTATTTTCAGTGGGATCCTATGCCACATTTTTATTTTCATTCTCATTTATATTTAATGTTTGTTTCTTATAAAGAGCATGAAATAAGTTCTTGATATTCTATATAACTGGGATTTTCTAGTTTTTAATGGAATTTTCATGCAATCTATTTTTGTTATATATTTATTGATATGTCTAGGTTTAAAGTTACCCTAAAGTACTATTTTGTCCCTCTATACTTCTTTTCCTAATTTCATTTTTGTTATTTATATAGTGTTAGGAATACATTTTATCTCTGAAGTTTTGTGGGGTTTTTTTTGACTATACCTGTTATTTTCAATTTAGTAGTTGCTTGCCCTAAAGAATGAAATATTGAAATATTCATCTTTAGGTTATCTCATCTACCTTGAAATAATATACTTTTCCTAACAGTGTAAGGATCTCACAATAGTGCATTACCTTTTCCTCCTCTCATATCTTCTTTTCTTGTTTTGCATTTTACTGTTCTGTATAAAGTAAAAGTGAAAGCCTCTCAGTCATGTCCCACCCTTTGCAACTCCCTGTACTGTGGCCTGCCAGGCTCCTCTGTCCATGAGGTTCTCCAGGCAATTCTACTGGAGTGGGGAGCCATTCCCTTCTCTGGGTATCTTCCTAGTCCAAACATGGAACCCGAGTCTACTGTATTGTAGGTGGATTCTTTACCAACTGATCTATGAGGGAAGGCCCACTGTTCTGTATAACTCCTCAATGAATTGTCTTTATTTTTACTTTGAACAATTAATATTTTTATTCTTAAAGCCATCAGTTTCATTTTATATTTATTTTTATATATACTATAACCGCCTATAACACTGCCATAACTTTTGCTATCAACCATCAATATTTTTGTAAAGAAATTCTTTCAACTTAAACATTTTCTTTAAGCAATTTTTAAAATGAAGGTCTGCTGGAAATGAAGTCTCTCAACATTATGTTGAGAATGCCTTTATAGACTAGATTTTTGAAAAATATTTTTACTTAATATTTTCAATGTGATATTTTTCTTCATCTTTAATATATTAGTCCCAATAATAGATTTATAGTTTTCTTTCATTTCTTTAAGCTCTTAATTTTAAAATTCCATTATATTTTTCTCTCTATTTTGTCTAGTTAAAACTTAGCCATCATTCATAAATTTGTTTTCATGTATGTAATGTTTTTTTTTTCTGATTCCTTACAAAATTTTTTCTATATTTTCATTTTCAACAGCTTTTCTTTGAGCTGTTAGTTGTCATTTTCTTTATATTTGAGATACTTGATATTCACATATTTATAAGTAAATATTTTCCACTAAAATTTTCAAATTTAAAATTTATTTCTTCAAAAATATTTTATAATGTATTCCCTTTCTTTATCTGAGATATATCTCATTCTGTCTGGACACCCTTTAACATTTTTTTTTATTATATGCTTGTCAACAAGTTTCTCAATATTTTTATGTCATTTTTTCTTTATTCTCTTGTTCTTGTAGGTTTATTGAAATGCTTATATTTTATTGTGTATATTTTAAACATACACAACTTCACTGATTCATATTCAAATTACATATTCTCATTCACTAATTCTCTTTTCTGTGTTTAATCTATTCTTAAATCTATCAGTTTTTCTTTATTCAGTCATATAAATTTTCACTTCTATAACTTAACTATTGTTTTAGGATATTTTTAAAGAATCTTTTTTTTAAACTTGATAAAGGACTCATTATAATGCTAGTGCATAGTTAACTATTTTTAACATTATTCAATGGACACTGAGCAATCACTATAGCTTTTTAAGCAAATTAATAATTCATAAGGGAATTACAAGAATTGTTCCAAACAATTCCAAACAAAAAGCGATATTTGCAAAGCTCATTACAACACAAAGAGAAGTCAAAATGTCAAGAAAAGTGGGGCAAAGAACCATGATTTTACAGCATCCACCATTAAGCAAATTATAAAATATTAAAGGGAGATTATACAAGGCAACTAAGATTAATTGCTGCTAATAGATGAAAGTCACAAAACCAAGTGTTGGTTTCATTTGTGATCTTAATGTCATTTACAAGGTTAATTACTATGTCACCTCACAGTCCCCAGTTGTTTTTCATATTGTGGCAGAGAATGAGTGAACAGATGGAGCAGCGTAACATCTGGCTTAGGTGAGCAGTAGAGTACAGCTGACATCCTGGAACGATTTCCTTCACTTGCACAGCCTCAGAAATAGAAAGTAATAAGAGAGAAACACGGGTGCCAAAAATAAACAACTTGATATATACTTATTAGCATACCGGCCCTTGCCAAATCCCACAGTGAATGTCATAATCAACATCTAACAGGGCTACAGTAATGTTCTTATCCATATAATCTTTTAAAGAACAGTTATATTTTATTTAGTCAATTTGTCACTAAACCTTACTTTCTCAGCCTGGTGGCTCCAAACTATATTTTTGCATGTAACTGAAAATAATGCCTCCTATTTTATGGGAAACCCACAGTATTTAAAACTAGCAATATCTTTCTTGATCCTCTGAATAACCTTATAAATTAGATGTTACCAGCATAATATCCAAATTAATAAGCAAAACCCAGAAATACAGCATCCATGCTAAAAAGTTTACAAAGGGCAAAACAAGGCTACAAAATCAGAATCATTCCCTTTAACCTAATGCACTCACATTTTGAGCTATATTATGTCAGCATCAAGAAGAAGAAAGCCTTTTATAATAACAGTTAGACTACTGGAAACTTTAAAGTTCCAATTTGCAGATTTCATTTCTTACTGTGTAGTAAGTATATTATAATAATGTTGCTGTTCATAATGGTACCAATCTAAGGAATTTGATTCTACATATCTGGTATAACATCATTTCAGTTTTATTTCATCTATCAAGCATATTAATCTTTCAGTGGCCCAGGAATGCACAATGTCATTTCTAGTTTACAGAAGCATCTCACACAGTTCAAGGTGAAAACACACACCCAAGTAACACAGTGAATGCAACATCACTAGAAAAGAGATCATTGTCAGAAATACGAGATTGTGGCTATCCTTAGGATGTATTTGCATATATTCTTCAGTTTGTCTGATACGTTTGTTTTTGCTGAAAGCCTGCCCTGTTCTGGTCATGCTCATTGCAAAGAGCACTGGCTACACATGGCACATCAGAGAGACTGTTCAAGGGTCAGCTTTCTTGGCCTTAATTTCTCTTGGTAAGATGTAATAGTGTTGCTGTTGTCTTGTCAGGAAGGAAAACACTGAACACTGAATGTGTAATTAATTATCACTGTTGTTTTCACTGAGATCCAACTAGGCATATGCCGTCTGGCTCTGTTGTTCTATTTTAGTCAGGGATGTTTCATAATGTATTCCCTTTCTCTCTTCTAGGGCCCCAGAGTCAATTCTGTCCTCAGAGCCAATATTGTTTTTGTACCTTTGAACATAAAAAATGTATGGGAAAGATGATTATTCAAACTGTGTTGTTTTTTTTTTTGTCTTTAGATGATTCTTCAGTCATAATCTTCTTTCTTTTTGAACTCATAAGTATACATGTGTTTCAAGAAATAATATTTTATTAGAATAATTTCAGTGTAAAAAATAGTGAAGCAGACTTATATCCATTTTCCCATGTGGCACCAGTGATAAAGAATCTGACTTCCAATGCAGGAGACGCAAGAGATGTGGGTTCAATCCCTGGGTCAGAAAGATCCCTTGGAAGAGGAAATGGCAACCCACTCCAATATTCTTACCTGGAGAATTCCATGGACAGAGGAGTATAGAGGGCTATAGTCCATGGGGTTGCAGAGTCAGACATGACTGAGTGCACTTTCACATTGCATGACACATATATTCATGTAAGTCTATATTAGTACTATGCGGGCAGCAATCCCTTTGGAGAAATGGAGTAGCCATCATGGTCAACAAAAGAGTCCGAAATGCAGTACTTGGATGCAATCTCAAAAATGACAGAAGGATCTCTGTTCGTTTCCAAGGCAAACCATTCAATATCACGGTAATCCAAGCCTATGCCCCAACCAGGAACGCTGAAGAAGCTGAAGCTGAAAGCTTCTATGAAGACCTACAAGACCTTTTAGAACTAACACCCAAAAAAGATGTCCTTTTCATTATAGGGGACTGGAATGCAAAAGTAGGAAGTCAAGAAACACCTGGAGTAACAGGCAAATTTGGCCCTGGAGTATGGAATGAAGCACGGCAAAGGCTAATAGAATTTTGCCAAGAGAATGCTCTGGTTATAGCAAACACCCTCTTCCAACAACACAAGAGAAGACTCTACACATGGACATCACCAGATGGTCAACACTGAAATCAGATTGATTATATTCTTTGCAGTCAAAGATGGAGAAGCTCTATACAGTGAGCAAAAACAAGACCAGGAGCTGACTGTGGCTCAGATCATGGAGTCGTTATTGCCAAATTCAGACTTAAAATGAAGAAAGTAGGGAAAACTACTAGCCCATTCAGGTATGACCTAAATCAAATCCCTTATGATTATACAGTGGAAGTGAGAAATAGATTTAATGGACTAGATCTGATGGATTGAGTGCCTGATGAACTATGGATGGAGATTCGTGACATTGTACAGGAGACAGGGATCAAGACCATCCCCATGGAAAAGAAATGCAAAAAAGCAAAATGGCTGTCTGGGGAGGCCTTACAAATAGCTGTGGAAAGAAGAGAAGCAAAAAGCAAAGGAGAAAAGGAAAGATATAAGCATCTGAATGCAGATTTCCAAAGAATAGAAAGAAGAGATAAGAAAGCCTTCCTCAGCGATCAATGCAAAGAAATAGAGGAAAACAACAGAATGGGAAAGACTAGAGATCTCTTTAAGAAAACTAGAGATACCAAGGGAACATTTCATGCAAAGATGGGCTCGATAAAGGACAGAAATGGTATGGACCTAACAGAAGCAGAAGATATTAAGAAGAGGCTGCAAGAATACACAGAAGAACTGTACAAAAAAGATCTTCAGGACCAAGATAATCACGACAGTGTGATCACTCACCTAGAGCCAGACATCCTGGAATGTGAAGTCAAGTGGGCCTTAGAAAGCATCACTACGAACAAAGCTAGTGGAGGTGATGGAATTCCAGTGGAGCTGTTTCAAATCCTGAAAAATGATGCTGTGAAAGTGCTGTACTCAATATGCCAGCAAATTCGGAAAAATCAGCAGTGGCCACAGGACTGGAAAATGTCAGTTTTCATTCCAATCCCAAAGAAAGGCAATGCCAAATGTGCTCAAACTACTGCACAATTGCACTCATCTCACATGCTAGTGAGGTAACACTCAAAATTCTCCAAGCCAGGCTTCAGCAATATGTGAACCATGAACTTCCAGATGTTCAAGCTGGTTTTCGAAAAGGCAGAGGAACCAGAGATCAAATTGCCAACATCCGCTGGATCATCAAAAAAGCAAGAGAGTTCCAGAAAAACATCTATTTCTGCTTTATTGACTATGCCAAAGCCTTTGACTGTGTGGATCACAATAAACTGTGGAATATTCTGAAAGAAATGGGAATACCAGACCACCTGACCTGCCTCTTGAGAAACCTATTTGCAGGTCAGGAAGCAACAGTTAGAACTGGACATGGAACATCAGACTGATTCCCAATAGGAAAAGGAGTGAGTCAAGGGTGTATATTGTCACCCTACTTGATTAGCTTATATGCAGAGTACATCATGAGAAACACTGGGCTGGAAGAAACACAAGCTGGAATCAAGATTGCCAGGAGAAATCTCAATAACCTCAGATATGCAGATGACACCACCCTTATGGCAGAAAGTGAAGAGGAACTAAAAAGCCTCTTGATGAAATGAAAGAGGAGAGTGGCTTAAAGCTCAACATTCAGAAAACGAAGATCGTGGCATCTGGTCCCATCACTTCATGGGAAATAGATGGGGAAACAGTGGAAACAGTGTCAGACTTTATTTTTGGAGGCTCCAAAATCACTGCATGGTGATTGCAGCCATGAAATTAAAAGACACTTACTCCTTGGAACAAAGTTATGACCAACCTAGATAGCATATTGAAAAGCAGAGACATTACTTTGCCAACAGAGGTCCGTCTAGTCAAGGCTATGGTTTTTCCAGTGGTCATGTATGGATGTGAGAGTTGGACTGTGAAGAAAGCTGAGCACTGAAGAATTGATGCTTTTGAACTGTGTTGTTGGAGAAGACTCTTGAAAGTCCCTTGGACTGCAAGGAGATCCAACCAGTCCATTCTAAAGGAGATCAGTCCTGGGTGTTCATTGGAAGCACTGATGCTAAAGCTGAAACTCCAGTACTTTGGCCACCTCATGTGAAGAGTTGACTCATTGGAAAAGACCCTGATCCTGGGAGGGATTGGGGACAGGAGGAAGAGGGGACGACAGAGGATGAGATGGCTGGATAGCGTCACCGACTGGATGGACATGAGTTTGGGTGAACTCCGAGAGTTAGTGATGTACAGGGAGGCCTGGAATGCTGCAATTCATGGGTGTGCAAAGAGTCAGACATGACTGAGTGACTGAACTGAACTGAACTGAGATTAGTATAGGACTATAATAAGTAATGCTTTCTAAAGAATATCAAGAATTATCTACACCATCATAATAAGTTTGTTCAAATGTATTAGTCGTGCCAATTGGAATACAGTAGTACGTAGGCTATTACAGATTATTTTTATCAGTGTGAGATAATTCACATACTGTACAATTCACTCATTTAAAGTGTACAATTCAGTGGATGTTTTAGTATATTCACAGAGTTGTACAATCACCACTAAAATAAATTTTAGAACAATTCCACCACTCCAAAAGAAAAAAGAAAATCCTCTGATCAGTAGTAGCCACTTTCATTTCCTCCCAAATTTGCCCAACTCAGTCTGAGAAAATTTTGAATTGATTTTCTGTCTTTGTAAATTTGCTTATTCAGGACACTTCCTATAAATGGACTTATAAGATATATGTTGTTTTGCAACTGGCTTTGTCCACTTTGCATGATCATTTCAAAGTTCATTTTACTGTAGCCAATACTTTATTACTTTTTATTGCTTAATAATAGCCTATTGTCTGGAGAAACTGTGTTTTATGTATCCATTCATCAATTGATGGGGATTTAGGCTTTTTCCACTTTTGGTTACAATGACTAATGATCCTTTGTGTTCAAGATACGGTGTAGACAAATATTTTAATTATTCCTAGATACATACAAAAGAGTGTATTCACTGAGTCAGAAGGCACATGTATGTTTAACCTTTGAGGAGCTATCAGAGGTTTCCCAAGTGGCTGCACCATTGTACATTCTTACCAGAAATGTATCAGAGTTTTGGTTGGTTCACACCATTGTCAACATTTGTTTTTATCTTCCATTTTGATTATATCCATTTTACTGGCTATGAAGTGGTATCTCATTTGTCATGTTGAATGGTATTTCCCTAATGACTAATCAAATTGAATACCTTTCTTGTTTTTATTGTCCTTTTCTTTGTTTTCCCTGGGGGGAAAAAAAATCCTTCAGATCCTTTGCTCGTTGGCCTTTTTATTTTTGAGTTGTGGCAGTTATTATAAAATTACAACTCATTTTCTGATGTAGGATTTATAAATATTTTCTCCTAGTTCATGGATTGTGCTTTCACTTCATGATGGTGTCTTTTTAGGCATAATGGTCTTCATTTGGTTGAAGCCATGTTTTTCTTTGTTCCTTTTGGTTTTGTTATAATATTTAAGGAGGTTTTGTTTAACACAAATTATGAAGATTCATTCCTATATATATCTTAAAGAGATTTATGGTTTTAGCTCTTATGTTAGATTTACAATACATTTGTAGCTAATTTTTGTATATAGTATATTTTTTTTCCATGTGAATATCCAGTTGTCTTAGAACCATTATTTGAAGAAGCTAATTTTCCCTGCTGAATTATTTTTTGAAGATTTGTTGGAATAATTTAAACCTTAAATCTGAGGCTTTACTTCTGATTCTCAGTTAGATTCCACTAATCTTTGTATATATCCTTAATCAGTAGTTGCACCATGTGGGCTTCAGTAGTTGGGATTCCTGGGCTCTAGAGTTAGGCTTGGTAGTTGTAGCACACAGGCCTAGTTGTTCCACAGCCTGTGGAATCTTCTCAGACCAGGGATCATACCTGTGTCCCCTACAGTGGCTGGTGGATTCTTCACCACTGGCCCACCAGGGAAGTCCTCTATTTAGCCTCTGAAGCTGCTTCCCCACCCCATCCTAACCTGCTGCCTGAAGCTGTAGTCCTTAACAAATTGCCTCATGATGAATCCAGCTTCTTATTATTTATTAAATATCCTATTTTTAAAATTCCTTCCCAAGTTAATTTTTCACCCAGATTCCTGATATATTCCCTACCTTGATCCACTCCATCTTCTGACCTATCTTCCTCCACCCTTCTGCCAGACCAATCATTCTATTCCATCTAGTCATTTATCAGTTTACAATAGTATAGTGAGTCCCCATTAACTTAACTGAGATCCAAACCCTTTAGCATCACTTGTCTTTTTAAAATTCTGTCTCTGCCTATCGTTAAACAATTTCTATCACCATAACTGCAGTAACCTACTTTGAGCCAGAACTCTACTAGGAAGACAGCCATAGCCTACATGGGCAGACAGATATTCTAGACTGGTAGTCCAGGAATTAAATGCTGGGATACTAACCTCATGGGTGATACTCTGGTGACACTTTTATTTTGTCAAGACAGACATTTTAAATATAGGAATATTATGTATTTTCACCCTCACTAGATTTCTTCTCTCAGTCTGCAGCTGCAGTCGCTTCTAGGAACCTACTAGTACTAGGGGCTAGTATATCCTTTCAGGTCCAATTCCTCTAAACAATATCCATCCTACAGCCTTCTCCATATTTTCTCCCACACTCTGACTACAGTGTTTATGACAAATAGTCATGATAGCAGTGTATGATGCAAAAAGTAATACCAACCATTTCTTGAATATTCATTTCTGCTACAGAAAGTGCATTTAGCAAAGCTCATTTAATTCTTATGAAGATCATCATTATCCCCTTTATACCAGTTGTAGAAACTCAAATTCAGAAAAGTTCCATTAATTGTCCAAGAACATAGAGCTATTAAGGAACATAGTAGCTATTAAAATCTGGTTGCACCATGTCCCATAAGTTGTGCTCTGAATGTCCTGCTATGATTCTACAATCTCAGGTTGTCTGTCTGTCTCTCTCTCTCTGTATATAGATAGATAGACAAGGAGGGAATGTTCACTAGTGTAAGAGGATGTGCAGTTTCTGAATGCATGCAACTCTTAATGAGATTTATTCAACATTAAAAAAAAAATCAAGACTCTCTGAAGTGTGTTGTCTGTACCACGTGTAATACTATGCTCAAGAAGTAAAGCATGATAATGATAATGAGAACTTTACCTTCCAATGCGTTATCTCATTAAATTTCAATTAAATTAGGTAGTACACTCAAAAGTTTTGCCTCCATTTCATATCATGCTGATGAGCCATGTGTCATATGTTAATAATCTGGATGATATTCAACGCATCGCAGCATACATAATATCACTCCATCTAAGAGTGAGTATCCCAAAAGCTATCTGCTGGAATGTTTCACCTTAAAATCAATTACATATATCGTGGATGAATAATAAGTAGATTGAGCACCTCTCCAACTCTTCCACAGATGTTTAATGTTCAAAATAATCTGGGGAGGAAACTTGTTCAGAAACTCTAAAATATCTTTGTAGCCTTGTACTGTACTCTGTGCTTGTTGCACCTGGTTGGCTTGTGAATACTAATGCTAAACAGCCTGTTTAAAAAGACAACATGTGAAATAAGAAAAAACAACATTACCTTTTGGGGAAAGGAAGCACTTGACCCTCATCTGAAATTATTTCAAGAAGATCATTCAGTGTGATGCTTTAATTCTTAGATGTATGATTTCTGGGTAATATAAGGTGTCTATCCCATGCCTCCTTTAGAGAGAGAGAAAGGAAAGAATAGAGACAGGGAAGGAGAAGGGGAAGGATGGAGGGAAATTGTGAGTACATGGGGTTGGGATAAATGTCAGGTAGTTTAGATTTATTTGGTATGTATGGAGGTGTTACTGGATTGCATAATGTAAATTAGAGACAGTAAGTAGAAACTAATGCAATAGAAATGAAAGTAAATTTCTTTGTCCATTGGTTCAATACATAAAATACATAATCTTTTTTTTCAAACCAACTCATAAAGAATGTATTCATATTTGCTAGCAGCTGATGTAATCTTGCTATTCTTATTTGAAACATTCATATCTTTATATTAAGAATCATCAGTTTTCATGTCTTACCAAAATCCGCTGTTAAATTGATCCTCCAGACCTTCCATCACAAATTCTTAAGTGTGTTGATAAATCACCCCTTGGTACTTTTTCATGGCTTTTGTATTTCACTAAGTTATGCAGCAGCTGGCCCAGATTAAAGGAATATAGTTATTCTACCTAAACAAGTTTTGCAATAGCATTTCATAATATCTTCCTGAATTAGTGGATATCAATTTCCTAAATCCCTCCACCTATTTTTTGTTTTATAATTTCACTTGTCTCTGACCTAAGGGGGGAAAAATGTTTCATTTATACACCTAGAGAAAGATAAGTCACCAAAAGAAGGTGATTTACATTTTTATTGTTGTTCTGTGCTATTTCTCATGTGTTGAGTAATCCTAGGAGATGCTTTGAATGCTATTAATATGCGAATATACAATGGACAAACTGCTGTGTGACATTGTTAATTTTTTAACAAAAATTCAATTTCTCCTTGTGATGGCCTTTATCCTTTGCTGAGAAAACTATATACCTTGACATGGAATTTTAGACAAAGATAAACTACATGGAGGATTGTGAGCAAAGAAATAACTTCTTGGAAGTTTTAAACATGTGTTACAAATTTACAGTCTTAAGGGTGTATTAAGTAAGTCCTGTTAAATCATGACTCACTACATTTGGTCTTTAAGCACAGAAACTATGGTTGTCAAACCACAGCCTACAGCCCAAATCTTATCCAGTGACTGTTTTTGCAGATAAGTTTTATTGAAAAATAACCATGCATATTCATTTATGTTTTGCGTGTGGATGCTTTCCTGCTACAAAGGCAGAGTTAAGTTGTTGCAAAGAGACATTATATGGTCCCCAAAGTCTAAAATATTTACTCTGGCTCTTTAAAACTATCTGCCAACAACAGTATAAACAGATATAAATATAGGTCTATTTTTAACTATAAAAAACCTTAATAATAAAAATTAATCTTTAGCATCTGTTACTTGCATGTTATACCAGGTGGTTTTGAACAATTTACAGTAATTAATCTTCTTTGGTGACTGCAGCCATGAAATTAAAAGACACTTACTCCTTGGAAGAAAAGCTATGACCAGCCTAGATAGCATATTCAAAAGCAGGGACATTACTTTGCCAACTAAGGTCTGTCTAGTCAAGGCTATGGTTTTTCCTGTGCTCATGTATGGATGTGAGAGTTGGACTGTGAAGAAGGCTGAGTGCCGAAGAATTGATGCTTTTGAACTGTGGTGTTGGAGAAGACTCTTGAGAGTCCCTTGGACTGCAAAGAGATCCAACCAGTCCATTCTGAAGGAGATCAACCCTGGGATTTCTTTGGAAGGAATGATGCTAAAGCTGAAACTCCAGTACTTTGGCCACCTCATGCGAAGAGTTGACTCATTGGAAAAGACTGTGATGCTGGGAGGGATTGGGGGCAGTAGGAGAAAGGGACGACCGAGGATGAGATGGCTGGATGGCATCACGGACTCGATGGACATGAGTCTGAGTGAACTCCGGGAGATGGTGATAAACAGGGAGGCCTGGCGTGCTGCGATTCATGGGATCGCAAAGGGTCGGACACGACTGAGCGACTGAACTGAGCTGAACTGAATCTTCTTTAATCCTCATCTTATGCTACTAAGTCACTTCAGTCATGTCCAACTCTGTGCGACCCAATAGACGTCAGCCCACCAGGCTCCCCTGCCTTTGGGATTCTCCAGGCAAGAACACAGCAGTGGGTTGCCATTTCCTTCTCCAATGCATGAAAGTGAAAAGTGAAAGTGAAGTCACTCAGTCATGTCTGACTGTTAGCGACCCCATGGACTACAGCCTACCAGGCTCCTTCATCCATGGGATTTTCCAGGCAAGAGTACTGAAGTGGGGTGCCATTGCCTTCTCCACCTCATCTTATGACATAGACCCTATTAGTATCTCTATTTTACAAAAGATTAAAAAAACACTGAGTCTTAGAGAATTTGAATAGATATCCAAGGTCACACAGCAAGTGAAGGACAGATGCTAAGATTTTAACTGAAGCAATCTAATTCCAAATACAATCATGTATTTCTGCATCTTATATTCAACCAAACTACCAGGAAATGTTAGAGTTTAGAATAATAAGTTAAATAGAGAATAATCTAATCATTTTATGTTAACATATGTTAACAATCTGTCATTAGAAAAAAGACACATTTCGAAAGAATTCACCATATTTGTAGATATTTGATTTTGAATTCCTAAATTAAGAATCTTTGAAATGGTTTCTTTCATTCTATAGTTTTCATTTTGTTCATTGTTTCTTTTGCTTTGCAAAAGCTTTTTAGACTGATGTAGTCCCACTTACTCATTTCTCCTTTTGTTGCTTGTGATTTTGGTGTCATATGAAAAAATAGGATATTGTGAAGACCAATGTCAAGAAATTTTCTTCTCCTCCCCCCCTCCCATGTTTTGTTTAAGGAGTCTAGAGTTTCAAAATTCAAGTCTTTAATTCAAGATAATTTTGTGAAGGGGTATAAAATTAGAAACTGATTTAATTTTTCTGCATGTGATAATCTAGATTTTTCCAGCATCATTTACAGAAGAGACTATCCTTCATCCACTGAGTATTCTTATCTCCCTTGGCAAATATTAGTTAACTGTATCAGTCAGTTCAGACATTCAGTCATGTCCGACTCTTTGTGATCCCATAGACTGCAGCACACCTGGCTTCCCTGTCCATCACCAACTCACAGAGCTCACTCAAATTCATATCTATCGAATCATTAATGCCATCCAACCTTTTCATTCTCTGCCATCCCCTTCTCCTCCCACCTTCCATCTTTCCCAGCATCAGAGTCTTCTCCAAAGAGTTATTTCTTCACATCAGTTGGTCAAAGTATTGGAGTTTCAGCCTCAACATCAGTCCTTCCAATGAATATTCAGTACTGATTTCCTTTAGGATTGACTAGTTTGATCTCCTTGAAGTCTGAGGGAGTCTCAAGAGTCTTCTCCAACACCACAGTTCAAAAGCATCAATTCTTCAGTGCTTAGCTTTCTTATAGTCCAACTCTCACATCCATACACAACTACTGAAAAAACCATAGCTGTGACTAGACGGACCTTGGTTGGCAAAGTAATGTCTCTGCTTTTTGACATGCTGTCTAGGTTTGTCTTAGTCTTTCTTCCAAGGAGCAAGCGTCTTTTAATTTCGTGGCTCCAGTCACCATGTGCAATGATTCTGGAGCCCCCCAAAATAAAGTCTCACTGTTTCCATTGTTTCCTTATCTATTTGCCATGAAGTGATGGGACCAGATGCCATGACCTTAGTATTCTGCATTTTTCATTTTTTGCAAAATTGTTCACTCTCCTCTTTCATTTTCAGTAAGAGTCTCCTTAGTTCTTAGTTTTCTGCCATAAGACTGCTGTCATCTGCATATCTGAGGTTATTGATATTTCTATTGGCAATCTTGATTCCAGCTTGGGCTTCATCCACCTGGCATTTCACATGATATACTCTGCATATAAATTAAATAAGCAGGGTGACAATATACAGCCTTGACATACTCCTTTTCCTATTTGGAACCAGTTTGTTTTTCCATGTCCAGTTCTAACTGTTGCTTCTTGACCTGCATACAGATTTCTCAGGAGGCAGGTATGGTGGTATGGTATTCGCATCTCTTGAAAAATTCTCCCCATTTTGTTGTGGTCTACACAGTCAAAGGCTTAGGCACAGTCAATACAGTGGAAGTAGATGTTTTTCTGGAACTCTCTTGCTTTTTAGATGATCCAACAGATGTTGGCAATTTGATCTCTGGTTCCTCTGCCTTTTCTAAACCCACATTGAGTTTGAACAACTGGAAGTTCACGGTTCACATATTGCTGGAGCCTGGCTTGGAGAATTTTAAGCATTACTTTACTAGCGTGTGAGATGAGTGCAATTGTGTGGTAGCTTGAGCATTCTTTGGCATTGCCTTTTTTTGGGATTGGAATGAAAACTGACCTTTTTCAGTTCCCTGGCCACTGCTGAGTTTTCCAATTTTGTAGAATATTGAGTGCAGCACTTTCTTAGCATTGTCTTTTAGGATTTGAAATAGCTCAGCTGGAATTCCATCACCTCCACTAGCTTTGTTCGTAGTAATGCTTCCTAAGGCCCACTTGACTTCACATTCCAGGATATCTGGCTCTAGGTGAGTAATCACACCATCATGGTTTTCTGGGTCATTGAGATCTTTTTTGTACAGTTCTTCTGTGTATTCTTGCCACCTGTTCTTAATATCTTCTGCTTCTGTTAGGTCCATACCATTTCTGTCCTTTATTGTGCCCATCTTTGCATGAAATGTTCCTAGGTATCTCTAATTTTCTTGAAGAAATCTCTAGTCTTTCCCATTCCATTGTTTTCCTCTATTTCTTTGCTTTGATCACTAAGGCAGGCTTTCTTATCTCTCCTTGCTATTCTTCAGAACTCTGCATTCAAATGGGTATATCTTTCCCTTTCTCTTTTGCCATTAGCTTCTCTTCCTTTCTCAGCTGTTTGTAAGGCCTCCTCAGACAACCATTTTGCCTTTTTGCATTTCTTTTTCTTCAGGATGGTCTTGATCACAGCCTCCTGTATAATGTCACAAACCTCTGTCCACAGTTCTTCAGGCACTCAATCAGATTTAATCCCTTGAATCTATTTGTTATTTCCACTGTATAATCGTAAGGACTTTGATTTGGGTCATACCTAAATGGTCTAGTGGTTTTCCCTAGTTCTTCAATTTAAGTCTGAATTTGGCAATAAGGAGTTCATGATCTGAGCCACAGTAAGGTCCCAGTCTTGTTTTTGCTGACTGTACAAGCTTCTCCATCTTTGGCTGCAAAGAATATAATCAATCTGATTTCAGTATTGACCATTTGGTGATGTCCATGTGTAAAGTCTTCTCTTGTGTTGTTGGAAGAGGGTGTTTGCTATGACCAGTGTGTTTTCTTGGCAAAACTCTGTTAGCCTTTGGCTTGCTTTTTTTGTACTCCAAGGCCAACTTTCCTTGTTACTCCAAGTGTTTCTTGACTTCCTACTTTTGCATTCCAGTCCCCTATAATGAAAAGGGCATCTTTTTTGGGCATTAGTTATATAAGGCCTTGTAGGTCTTCAGCTTCTTCAGCATTACTGGTTGGGGCATAGACTTGGATTACTCTGATACTGAATGGTTTGCCTTGGAAATGAACAGAGATAATTCTGTTGTTTTTGAGGTTGCATCCAAGTGTTGCATTTCGGACTCTTCTTGACTTGTGAGGGCTACTACATTTCTTCCAAGGGATTCTTGACTACAATAGCAGATATTATGGTCATCTAAATTAAATTCACCCATTCCAGTCCATTTTAGTTCACTGATTCCTAAAATGTTGATGATTATTCTTGTCATCTCCTGTTTGATCACTTCCAAATTACCTTGATTCATGAACCTAACATTCCAGTTATCTGTGTGTAGAGAACTTATTTTTAGTTGAGATAGCTTTTGCAAACCGAATAACATATAAGGGGTTAATGATCTAAATATGGAAGGAACTCATACAACTCAGGACCCACCCCCCCCCCCCCACCACCAAATAAAAAGAAAGTTCTACTTAAAATTTGAGAGAACCGAAATAGACTTTTTTTTTTTCCAAAGAAGACATGCATAAGATCAACAGGTGTCTAAAAAGATGCTCATCATCACTAATCATCAGGGAAATGCAAATGAAAACCATAATGAGATATTACCTCCTACCTTTTAGAATGGCCATCATCAAAAATACAAGCTATAAAAAGTTCTGGCAAGAATGCTGAGTCAAATGAACTCCTGTGCACTGATAGTAGGAATGTAAACTAACAGAGTCACTAGGAAAAACAGTTTGGAGATTTCTCAAATATTAAACATTGAACTGCCATATGATCCCACAATCCTAGTTCTGGATATAACTCCAAAGGAGTTGAAAACAGTATTTCAAAGACATGCCTGTATTCCCATATTCATTGGATTAACAGATAATGGTGTGAGAATACATACATATATAGAGAAAGATACACTACATATGTAAATGTAATTCAGCCATGAGAAAGAAAGATATCTTGCCATTTATGACAGCACAGGTGGGCCTTTAGGGTACCATGCTAAGTGAAATATGCCAGACAGAGAAAGACCAATACTGTATGGTCTCATTGTATATGGCATCTGTAGTAGCCAAAGTCGCAGAAATAGAGAATAGAATTGTGTCTACCAGGGCAGAGGGATTTGGAAAAAGGGGAGATATTTGTGAAATAGTATAAATTCCCACTTAAAAGATCTGAGGATCTAATGTAGAGCTCATGACTATAGTTAACATCACTGTGTTATATACTTGAAAGAGAGTGGCTCTTATAAATTCTCACTTCAGAAAAACAAGTATATGAGGTGATGAAGTCGTTAGCTAACCCTACTGTGGTTTCACAATATGTATGTGTATCAAGACATCACATTATACAGTTTAAACTTATGCAATGTTATATGTCAGTTATGTCTTAATAGTGCCGGAAAAAAAATTGAAATACTGCCTAAAATTATAATATACAGCAGATTAGCAGTTTATGCCAAGAGTAAACAGCAGAAATGGAAGGCCAGTATCTACAGTTGGTAATAAACTTGAAATGCACATAATTCATTCAAAATACAAATTTTGAATTATAAATTTAGCCATAACTCAAATCAAATACCTCACGTCCATGAGTTATATCTGAGTCTCTAGACTTCCCTGGTGGCTCAGATGGTAAAGCGTCTGTCTACAATGCGGGATACCTGGGTTCAATCCCTGGGTTGGGAAGATTTCCTGGAGAAGGAAATGGCAACCCACTCCAGTACTTGCCTAGAAATTCCCATGGACAGAAGAGCCTGGTGGAGGCTATTGTCCATGGGGTCGCTCTAACTGGACTATTTATGAACTTTTTCCTAACAACAACAACAACAACAAAATGAAGTCCTTTGGAATATTACTTCTCAATAATAGCAGCATGTAAGTGCTATACCAGTGATGTTATTTCTTAAAACTTGATTTTACTTCCTTGTCTGGGTTAGCAATGTCTTCCTGCAAGCATTCCCCCAGACTTCCTTTCTTGAACTGAATGATCCATCACTTCAGCCAAAACTGTCTCTCCAACATTTCTGGAGACCAGTTTCCTCTCTTTCTGATTAGAGTAAATAGTGGAATACACTCAGAAATAAGTTCTTAGAAGACCAATATGCTGTTTAGTTCTGTTGCTGCTACTGTTCCTTTTGACTTTCATTTTCTGAAAAAAAATGTATCCCCCTGCTTTATAACTTTAAAAGAAGTATTCTTTGTTATCCACACTTTCATGATAAATATGACTATCACTCAGACAATAGTAAAAAGGAGGCACTAAATGTAAGCAATGGAAATAAAAGGGAAAGAAAGAGGTGGAGGAAGGGCAGGCTAACATTACTGAATATAGACAGGTCAATTGGGTTGAATACAAGGTAAGGAAAAATGTTTAGAAGGACTAGAAGGGTTTTCCAGGTGGTGCTGGTGGAAAAGAACCCTGGTGCCCATGCAGGAGGTATAAGAGACACAGGTGTCATCCCTGGGTTGGGAGGCTCCCCTGGAGGAAGGCATGGCAACCCACTCCAGTATTCTTGCCTGGGAAATCCCACGGACAGAGGAGTCTGGTAGGCTATATAGTCACAGGGTTGCAAAGAGTTAGACATGACTGAAGCAACTTATCAAAGTTTAGAAACTTTAAGCGAATTTTCTTAAGTTGTTTTCAGATGCAGGGAAAATTCGAAGCATTACATTTCACTCACATTAGGTGCTGAATCTCAAATATTCAAGTTTTTATCTGGATAAAGTGGGTGACAACATGTCTGAATAACTGCTTTCTCATTTGAAAAGTGAACAATTATCATATCTGTTCTGTGAAATTCCCAAAGTTGTATAAGGATCAGCTATAAAATGAAAATATAAATCACAGAAAATTTTGAAAATGTAGAGAATTTAGTTTCCTGTACATTCTTTATAATACTGAAAGTGAAGAGGGACTCTAGTATTAATAAATTTGATAATTAAATCAGAAAAAAAAGAAACAGTAATTTCCTGTAAAGATTTGTGGACACATAGAAAACATTCGGTGAGTGTTTTGAATGGACCAGATTGAAATATAGAAGCTAGTTGAGGATGGAACTGGAACAGTTCTGCTAATAAATGGGTTACTGCTACTGCTAAGTCACTTTAGTCGTGTCTGACTCTGTGCGACCCTATAGATGGCAGCCCACCAGGCTCCGCCATCCTTGGGATTCTCCAGGGGAGAATACTGGAGTGGGTTGCCATTTCCTTCTCCAATGCATGAAAGTGAAAAGTGAAAGTGAAGTCGCTTAGTCGTGCCCGACTCTTAGTGAGCCCATGGACTACAGCCTACCAGGCTCCTCTGTCCGTGGGATTTTCCAGGCAAGAATACTGGAGTAGGGTGCCATTGCCTTCTCTGATAAATGGGTTAACAGAAGGTCAAATAATCTTCATCTATAATGAGTCAGGCCTAAATCTACTCACAGTTGGATGGAAGGGGTAAACCTTAGATTTGGCAAAGATTCTTCCATTTTAGTGGAGGAAGGACTCTTAATTAATAATAGATAAAAAACACCAGTAGTCACTGTGTTCGTGTTAAATTTGTTAGGGAATATAAAGTGATAAGCACTTTTTACCCTAAAGTGGAACATTCTTATTTAATACCCTTTCTACATAAATGGGATGGTTCTTCAGAATTTTGACTAATTAGAAAAAGAAAGTGGAGAATGAAATAGTTATTTGTGAAATGCGTGCAGTCTCTGTAGAGCACTGCTTAACCGGTATACCAGCTGTCTGTCAGTGTCTCAGTGTCTCTTTCTCGGTCACCTACACACACACACACACACACACACACACACACACACACAGACACCATAATAAGCAACAATTGCTTTCATAAAACAACCAGTTGTTTTATTCAGTATAGATTGGGAAGGAAATTCATTAGGGACAAAGTCCACAGTGTAATTAAAACTAACAAATTTTCTTGCTCTTTGTTTCCAGGCTTCTAGCTTCTAGGGGTAAGGACACTTACTACCCTATTTTTTTTTTTTCATTTTCAATTTCTTCATTGACATTAGTTGCCTTCTCTCTAGCCTATAAATGTATTACTTCTTTCAAAAAGAAAACCAAGAGAAATGAACTTGTTTGCTGAAGGCCTTTACCAAGCTCACACAGCTGGAGTTGCTTCAAATAACAGTATTGCTAGTAATTAAACTAAAGATGGAACTCCCAATTCTACTTTATACAAAGTTTAGCCTTCACCTTTTTCCTCAACTCTAAAATTAACCCTTGTTTAATATTGTGATGAATAGCTCATATTTCTTCTCACATCTTGGATTACTCCAGTGTTTCTTAAATTGCCTTCATGTACATTCTATGTTTGGAAAAATCTGCATTAAGATGCCTATCTTTTGAGGGGATAGATTTCTTATCATGCTGTTTGTATATCATTAAGCATATCCATTGCATAATTAAGATGCTATTTCTTTTAAAAGCAAAAACCAGATGAAATCTCATTTATCCAATGTATTTTACACTGTGATCTTAATATAATTAAGAAAACAATTGTTGTGGATTTGCCAATATTTTTATGATTCAAATTGAGTTTTATTACTGAAATGGATCACATGGGTCATATCTAATGATTTTAAATCTGGAAAAGTTGTCTCTGCACTTGAAAGAACATGATAATTAAAAGCATATATAATACTGGGAAGCCTGGATGACTTTCAAAGCACTTCCTAGAAACATGGATAGCTGTTATCAAATATGTAATTGTGTTTGTTGATAAAGTATAAATTGGGAGTATTATGAAATACCAGGGATGTTTATATTATCGTGCACGTGTGCTAAGTCGATTCAGTCATGTCTGACTGTTTGCAACCGTATGGACAGTAGCCACAAGGCTCCTCTATCCATGGGGTTCTCCAGGCAGGAATACTGGAATGGGTCACATGCTCTCTTCCAGGTGATCTTCTGAACCCATGGAGTCTTATGTCTTGTGTCTTCTGCATTGGCAGGCAGTCTTCTTTACCACAAGCAACTCCTGGGGCACTCCAATTCCAGCCATAAGGAAATGGCAAACTATTTGAGGATTCATTCAATGAGAACCCCATGAACAGTATGAAAAGGCAAAAAGATAGATATGACACTGAAAGATGAACTCTCTAGGTTGGTAGGTATCCAATATGCTACTGAAGAAGAGAGAATTGACACCAGAAAGAATGAAGAGACAAAGCAAAAACAATGCCCAGTTGTGGATGTGACTGGTGAAGGAAGTAAAGTCTGATGCTTTAAGAACAATATTGCATAGGAACCTGGAATGTTAGATCCATGGGCCAAGGTAAATTGGAAGTGGTCAAAGAGGAGATGACAAGAATAATCATCAACATTTTAGGAATCAGTGAACTAAAATGGACTGGAATGGGTGAATTTAACTCAGATGACCACTATATCTACTATTGTGGTCAAGAATCCCTTGGAAGAAATGGAGTAGCACTCACAATCGAGAAGAGTCTGAAATACAATACTTGGGTGCAACCTCAAAAACAACAGAATTATCTCTGTTCATTTCCAAGACAAAGCATTCAGTATCAGAGTAATCCAAGTCTATGCCCCAACCAGTAATGCTGAAGAAGCTGAACTTAATGGTTCCATGAAGACCAACAAGACCTTTTAGAACTAACACCCAAAAAAGATGTCCTTTTCATTATAGGGGACTGGAATGCAAACGTAGGAAGTCAAGAGATACCTGGAGTAACAAGGAAAGTAGGACTATAAAGAAAACTGAGCACCCAGAACTGATGCTTTTGAACTATGGTGTTGGAGAGGGCTCTTGAAAGTCTCTTGGACTGCAAGGAGATCAGATGAGTCCATCATAAATGATATCATTCCTGAATACTCATTGGAAGGACGGATGCTTAAGCTGAAACTCCAATCCTTTGGTCACCTGATGCAAAGAACCAAACTGAGCGAAGAAGAGTCACCTCAGCAGCTGAACTGAACTGATCTGCATATGAATAACTGACTCATTGGAAAAGACCCTGACATTGGGAAAGATTCAAGCCAGGAGGAGAAGGGAATGACAGAGGATGAGATGGTTGGATGGCATCACCAACTCAATGGACATGACTCGAGCAAGCTCCATGAGTTGGTGATAGACAGGGAAGCCTGGAATGCTGCAGTCCATGGGGTCATAAAGAAATTGAACCACCTGGGAAGCCCTATATTTTGATAGAATGTTCTTGTTGTTGTTCAATCTTTCAGTTGTGTCTGACTCTTTGCGACCCCATGGACTGCAGCATACCAGGCTTCCCTATCCTTCACCATCTCCCAGAGCTTGCTCAAGCTCATGTCCATTGCGTCAGTGATGCCATCCAACCATCTCATCCTCTGTTGTCCCCTTCTGCTCCTGCCTTCAATCTTTCCCAGCATTAAAGTCTTTCCTAATGAATCAGCTCTTTGCATCAGGTGGCCAAAGTATTGAGGGTTCAGCTTCATCATCAGTCCTTCCAATGTATATTCAGGATTGATTTCCTTTAGGATCAACTGGGTTGATCTCCTTGCAGTCCAAGGGACTCTCAAGAGTCTTCTCCAACACCACAGTTCAAAGTACCAATTCTTCGAGGCTCAGCCTTCTTTATGGTCCAACTCCCACATCCATACATGACTCCTGGAAAAACCATAGTTTTGACTAGACAGACTTTTGTCAGCAAAGTAATGTCTCTGCTTTTTAATATGCTATCTAGGTTCATCATAGCTTTTCTTCCAAGGAGCAAGCGTCTTTTAATTTCATTACTGCAGTCACCATGTGCAGTGATTTTGCAGCCCAAGAAAATAAATTTTCTCACTGTTTCCATTGTTTCCCCATCTGTTTGCCATGAAATGATGGGACCAGGTGGGATCTTAGTTATTTGCATGTTGTGTTTTAACCTGGTTTTTCACTCTCCTTTTTCACTTTCAGTAAGAGGCTCTTTAGTTCCTCTTTAGTTTCAGCCATCAGGGTGGTGTCATCTGCGTATCTGAGGTTACTGATATTTCTCATGGCAATTTTGATTCCAGCTTGTACTTCATCCAGCCTGGCATTTCACAAGATGTACTATGCATAGATGTTAAATAAGCAGGGCGACAATATAGAGCCTTGACCCACTCCTTTTCCAATTTTGAACCAGTCCGTTGTTCCATGTCTGGATCTAGCTGTTACTTCTTGACCTGCAAACAAGGTTTCTCAAGAAGCAGGTAAAGTGTCTCGTATTTCCATCTCTTGAAGAATTTTAAACAGTTTGTTGTGATCCACACAGTCAAAAGCTTTAGTGTTGTCAATGAAGCAAATGTAGATGTTTTTCTGGAATTCTCTTGCTTTTTCGATGATCCAAAGGATGCTGGCAATTTGATCTCTGTTTCCTTTTCCTTTTCTAAACCCAGATTGAACATCTGGAAGTTCTCAGTTTACCTACTGTTGTAGCCTAGCCTGGGGAATTTTGAGCATTGCTATACTAGCATGTGAAATGAGTGCAATTGTGCAGTAGTTTGAACATACTTTGACACTTCCTTTTTTTTGGAATTCGAATGAAAACTGACCTTTTCCATTCCCTATTGTTTAATACTAGTTACAGTAATGACAAAACTTTTGCTGATATGCAATGAAAGTTACTAGCACGTTGAGTGACACAACTAACTTCCTTGCAAATAAGGAAATAAAATATTAAGTTTCTGTTGCCTCTTGATGAATCAGAAAATTAGGGAACAACAGGCCTACATTCTTGGAAGTTGGACAGAACAGGTTTGTGTTTTATGTGGAGCAAATGATCTCTAGTTCCTGACATGCCCCATGCAGCGTTTTAAAAGCCAAACAGTATTCTCATTTCCCTGAACTACACATTGCAATCCCATCTGCTGTCTCATCACTGACATGTGTTCTAACCTATAGTCATTCCAAACGTTCAACTCTCATATACCTCTCTCTTAACATAAATAGGTCTGTACTGCTCTCATTTCACCTGGTGTATCCCCTCTTCTTTACCTGTTAATTTTTTTTATTCATTCTTGAGAATATAGCTCAAGTATCCTTGCCTTCATGAAATCTGTTCTGACTCATTCAGAGCAAGATGTGAATTCCACCTAATTTACCAATAATACAGTTTTGTTTTATATTATCACATTGTTACACTTCTTTTACTTAACATCTGTCCTTTCATACTAAATAAGTAGTTACACAAGTGCATCAACCATATGTTATTTATCTTTGAATTGGTCCCTAAATTGTGTCCAACTCTTTGCTATCCATGGGCTGTAGCCCACCAGGTTTCTCTGTCCATGGGAATCTGCAAGCAAAAATACTGGAGTGGATTGCCTGTTCCTTCTTAACAAAGTGCCTGGCACATGTTAATGCTGAAATCAATGCACTATTCTCAAAGTTTCTCTCAATGAACCTGATGAAGATTTCTTTTCTTTTCTTTTTGTATACCATCATGTAATATTGTTTAATTCCATTTCTTTATTTTTCCATTTGGATTCCTTTATTTAAGTGTACTGAGATCCTATATCTAACTGCTTAAAAGTGAAACAGGTAAGCAATGGCTTAACTTGGAATTTGTGTCAATAGAAGAATATCATGTTTTGTCCCATCATTTTATTATTACTTGAACATAGTAGTAACTGAAGGGTCAACAGTTTGAATAAGTCTGATTGTGGAAAGAACCAAGATCAGAACACAAGCTGCTTCTCACTTATTTTGCTGCCCCTTGGTTTTTACATGCTACTCATACCTCTAAATGGATTCATGCACGTCTACAATGGTTCATGTTACAGAGAGATGCCACGGCTCATGCATATGACATATCTAAAAAATGGCTTGCCATATTTTACTGGAAATTTGCCACAAATGTATATTGCCAAACAATTATTTAAAACTAATAACCATGTAAAAGCAAGTTAATGGCATTTTAATCTATATATCTATTTATATCTATATATCTATATCTATATATAGATACTTGTATTTCAGTTGCTCAGTCATGTCCAACTCTTTGAGACCCCATGGACTGCAGCATACCAGGCTTCCCTGTCCTTCACCATCTCCCAGAAGTTGTTTAAACTCATGTCCGTTGAGTCAGGGATGCCATCCAACCATCTCATCCTCTGTCATCCCCTCTCCTCCTGCCTTCAGTCTTTCCCAGAATCAGGGTCTTTTCTAATGAGTCGGCACTTTATATCACATAGCCAAAGTATCGGAGCTTCAGCTTCAACATCAGTCCTTCCAATGAATATTCAGGATTAATTTCCTTTAGGATTGACTGGTTGGATCTCCTTGCAGTCCAAGGAACTCTCTCTCAAGAGTCTTCTCCAACACCACAGCTCAAAAGCATCAATTATTCAGTGCTCAGCCTTCTTTATGGTCCAGCTGTCAGATCCTTAGATGACTACTGGAAAATCATAGCTTTGACTAGACTGACCTTTGCTGGCAAAACAATGTCTTTGCTTTTTAATATGCTGTCCAAATTTGTTATAGCTTTTCTTCCAAGGAGCAAGTGTCTTCTAGTTTCATGACTGCAATCACCATCTGCAGTGATTTTGGAGCCCAAAAAATAGCCTGTCACTGTTTCTATTGTTTCCCCATCTATTTGCCATGAAGTGATGGGACCAGATGCCATGATCTTCCTTTTCTGAATATTAAGTTTTAGCCAGCTTTTTCACTCTCCTCTTTCACCTTCATCAAGAGGCTCTTTACTTCCTCTTCACTTTCTGCCATAAGGGTGGTATCATCTGCATATCTGAGGTTATTGGTATTTCTCCCAGCAATATTGATTCTAGCTAATAATTTAAATTATGTTTTAAAGCCCTGGTCACAAAAGGATGACTTGAAATCTAAGTAAAACTTTTTCTCATTCATAAAAATTCTTCTAATTTTCTGATACACTTAA
The DNA here is from genome assembly GCF_023091745.1 of Budorcas taxicolor. NCBI lineage: Eukaryota > Metazoa > Chordata > Mammalia > Artiodactyla > Bovidae > Budorcas > Budorcas taxicolor. The sequence goes on from NC_068931.1 coordinate 27,984,054, forward strand.
ATCATAGAAGTGTTTTCATTATATACATTTTCACCTGTATAAGAAGATAATGATGTCTCCAACATAAGTAGACATGAACTCTTCCACTATTTTTCCTGTATTGTTGAAATGTACAGTTGCTAGGCAATGAACATTCTCAAATGGTTTTCAGCGAGGCCAGTGGCAAGTTTCACACATCATGATGTTTAAAAAGTAGTTTTCTGTATTAGTGATATTAAAAAGAGGTTTTCTTTTTTCAAGATAGGTAGACTTTAAGGTGATCATACCCACATCTTTGGTTCAATTAGCCACATATTCAACTACATAAATAATCTGCAAAACAGCAAGAGAGTGCGGGGAAAAGAAGGGAAATAGGAATTTGTATTTTGAGGATTTTTATGTCTCCTATTTTAATATAGGAAAGATGTAAATAACTGGAATGCAACTATTGAAAAACTTATTTTGTTTTATTTTATTTCTGTAGCTCTTAGAAAGTATTCCTCATCAATTATTTTAGCTAGCTAATTTTGTCACATGGCTCAGAGATTATTAGTAACTGGCTTACATTTGTTATTTATCTTTGCATAACATATTACCTCAAAATTCAGTTGCAGCTTTAAATAATAAATATCTATTATCTTAGTATTTGTACTTCAGGACTTTAGGAGCAGCTCACCTGGGTAGGGTGATTCTGTGTTACTGTCTCTCTACGGTTTGATTCAGCTGAATCTTCAATCATCTAAAGAAAAGATTGGTTCTGGAGGATATATTTCCAAGATGGCACCCATGCATGGCTGGAAGAAGGCTTAGTTCCCCATGCTGGGGACCTCTCCATAGGTCTACTTCTGTGTCCTCGCAGAACACTAGTTGGCTTCCCCCAGAAGCAGGATTAAAATTAGATGACTTTTCCAAGGCCACATAAATGGTCAAAGCATGGTACCTGTGTAAGGAATTGTGATATTATTTGGGGGACCTGAAGGTATATTATGAATATTCGATGAACATAAGAAAGATGTATCTTAGCAAGGCATTCATATTCCAAGTGCCCATAGCTGTGTCTAATTTTTATCAAATTACTGTGTTGACTAACCAGTGCATTTAAAACAAGTGAGAAATCATTTGCTGGTTTTACAGTGTGGTTCCAGTCATATTTTTCCTGTTTTTAATGTTTATTATTTTTACCCAGTACTTTGCCAACAATGATTTTAAATGGCTCCTCTGTTTCTTAAGGAGTCATGTTAACAAATGAAATGACAATGAAAGTACAATAGAAAATGTTCTTCTGTTAAAGATAACCCTATCTATTTCAAAAGGGAATTAGCATGAAAATTATTTTTATTAACACTATGAAGCATACATCGCCAAAATTTATGGCCAATGGAAACATTTTTAAAAAGCATATTTTTGATACCCAGTGTGTTTTCTTGCCATTGGCTTACATAGTTTTTTAATGTTAAAATAACTGACCTTGATTATTTTGAAAAAGCACCACCTCAAAGCAAATAAATCATTTTTTTTCAGAACCCACATTTGAAGGAAAGTCTACTAAGAAAGCATTTCAATGGGGCAACAAGATGTCTTCAGTGAGGTTTCCCATAAAGTACACTCTGAGTTGAAAATTCGCTTGCAGGAAATTTTCTGAGAAACAGTCATGACCTTAACACCCAAGAGGGTAAAGGAAGCAGAACTAAGCAATTTAAAAATGACTCAGTGACAGTAAAAGTCTTGGCTAATCCTATGGGGGTCTCTGGAGCTGGGAAGGTCTTCAGGGTTTTTCCAAAAAGAGGTAAAATGACTAAGATATCCCCTAAATTGGGATATGGACTGACTCCAGTAAGGGAGGATAACTTTAGATATGGCGGTTCCTTTCACTTGAGAGCAAGTCTCATGAAATCTTATCTGCCTTGCGGAATGATAAGGGCATCTGGTCGGTTTACCACAGCACATACTCAGAGTCCACCATGTTGCACCAATTAGAGCCACTTCTACACATGATAGATTCATCTTATCTAGAATTCTGGTCGATTAATTTCTGCAGGGAAATCTCTAAGAGGAACGTTAGTGACTGATCCATAGACTTCACTGCTGGAGCTGATCTCACAAACTCCGCTGATGCTCATCATGCCTCTTCTCTAGTATCCATTCTAGACTGGCTTCACCATCCGCTGCTGTAAATGATTGCCTGGTGCTATGACACAGACTCTCATCCCTCAAGGGTCCAAGTCAATGACATACTCGGATCATGACTACCTCATTTATCACACACTGTCACTTTTGGACAAGGATTCAGAAAAATACACCTCCTAGAACTACCTAGGTACCAAGCATAAGCTTCCCTAGCCTTACTGCCTACCAGTAGCTCTGCCTCTTCCTCGTCGTTAGAGCTAATTACACTGCTGGGATGGCAGCTCCTTTTTCCTTGCTGTTTGCACACTTTATTGGATAAAGTCGTTTAAAACATGATGGGAATCTTGCTGAATCCTCCGGGGACAGGATTTTCTTTCTAGAAATCAACCTAAGTCCACAGAGACCAGCTTGGAAAAACGGGAAACAGAGTAAGTCACTGGGAGCAATAGTAAGCTAGGTTTCGTAGATAGGATTTTGTGCCCCATGATCTTCACCCTCCGGTGTTACACCTGTGAATAAGTTACATTACATGAGAAAAATGAAATTAAGGTTTCAGATGGGATGAAATTAAAACTGCTAATCAACTGATGATAAAATAGGGCTATTAGCCTTAATTATCCAGGTGGATCAAAAATAATCACATGCCTTTTAAAACAGGAAAAGGAAGACAGAATGGTAGGTAAAAGAGATGTTGTCATGGAGAAAGGGGCAGGAAAGATTAGAAAGCCTGAGAACAGCTTGATGTACCATGGCTGCTTTTGAATATGGAAGAAGAGGGCCACATTCGGAAGAATTTGGGTGGCCCCTTAGAAGTCAGGAACAGACCTAAGCTAACATCCACAAATGAAACGGGAACTTTATTTTTACGATCATAGGATTATAATTGGATTCTGAAAACTGCCTAAGTAAGCAAGGAAACAGAATATTCGCTAGAGCCTCTGGAAAGGGGCACTGGTATGTCATGTCAGTACCTTAACTTTAGCTCAGCTAGATCCATTCCAGACTTCTGAGCCACAGAATTATAAGAGAAAATATTTATGTTATTTTCAGCTGCTGTGTTCGTGGTATTTTGTCATGGCAGTAATAAAATTACTAACACTCACGGTTGCTCCAACTTTCACCCCTAAGATTATTCTATTCGAAATTCGAGGGATACCAACCATGTAATGATCATTGAATTGAATGGAAATCCATGCTGGTGATACATGCTAGGAATGTATATTCTTTACCCCTGCTCACAAAGCTACTGTGTTCATGCTTGCATCATATCAGTACTAGGGAAGCTGAAGGCTGAGGCTGGCTGATAACAAGCAGTCAGATTGCTATAAGTACGCTAACTGATTCTGATGGAGAAGGAAATTGGCACATCTTAGCGACTGAGCACATACACACTCTTGATTTTTAGTTCCTCCACCATCCTGGATGTTCTTCAGAAGGCATTCACAGGTGATAAAAACTCTGAATTTACTGTCTGCAATCCTAAGTGTATCCACATGCCTCTTTCCCTAAACCTTCTTGACCCAGTCTCTCTCCAGCCGTTTACCACTATCCCTTGTGGCTCAGCTGGTAAAGAATCCGCCTGCACTACGGGAGACCTGGGTTTGATCCCTGGGTTGGGAAGATCCCCTGGAGAAGGGAAAGACTATCCACTCCAGTATTCTGGCCTAAAGAATTCCATGGACTGTAAAATCCATGGGGTTGCAAAGAGTTGGACACAACTGAGTGACTTTCACTTATACTTATGAATCTATTTTATACAGTTAGGCTATCTCTTTTCCCCACAAAGGGATACTTACAGACACAGCTGAAAGCTCTACTCATTAGGAGGATTTCCCCTCACTCACTGCATTTCAGGACACCCCTGAGAGGAATTATACAGTGGCTATGGAGCTTAGCTATTGGTGTACTGCTACTATCTTTCAGGATTCTTGCCAGGTTGAAAGAGTATGCTTGTGAACACTCCTATCCACCTTTGCATTCTGCCCCTCCCTTCTTCCAGCACCTTTAGAACCCAGTTCTATATGTACTGTCCGATTCCTGACTGTACATGGAGCTAGGTTCTGTAGCAACCTTGGAATATCCTCAGTTTCCTTCAGCTGGGGCTATGTTGTGACGTGGAAGTAGTTACTCATTGGTGTCTAGGAGAAGAGATGAGGGTATGTTGGGGAGGGCCTTCTCAGCTTCACCTTCAGAAAGCACTAGCCATTGAGAGAGACGAGCATGGCACTCCTGCTCTAAAAGGAGGTTTTAGATCTGAAATTTTCAGGTTCAACTCAGATGTTGACAATTGAAATTCTCAGGAACCTTCTTCTGTCTAGTTAAGGCCATCATTTTGGTCATGAATGACTATAGACTTATACAAGCCTTTCAGTTAAGCTCTGGAGTTGATCTTTAGCTTCTCTACTCTCTGGAAGAGAGAAGAGTATATATGCGTTGGCAAAGAGACATTGTGTTTCATATTTTGCATTACATTTTTTTTCGTTAATCACCCTCTGTTCTTTTTTCACAATGTCATTCATTGTCTTTGTCTTTGTTGTTGCAAATTACTTCACTCAATACCACCTACTACCTCTTCTTTCTGACAACCTCTAAAATGCTTGGGATATTACAGCAGCCAGTGCCAGGGCCTGATCTTCCCCTAACATCTCATCCCTTTCCGTTAACAGTGAACTCTTTGTTTAACAACTGCTCTGTTGTGGCACCCAAGAGCTGACAATATTCATGGAACCCTACTTGTCAGCTGTCTAGGGAGTGATCCTACACCAAAATCATAATTTAAAGCTTAATTTCTTGGACCACCCCAGCACCATCTGTCTTAGGGTGAATTCCTTGGGGAAAAAGACTCTGATAAGGAGACTGGTAAGCGTTAAACTTCTTGTGGAGTACTCCAAGGCACAACACTTGAGAGAGTCAAGGAAACAGGATCAGGCAGAGGGAGAAGTTGAACTGCAGTGCAATGAAAAAATATCTATCATTCCCACAGGAAGCTCTGAAACTTGAATGACATTGAGTTGTTCTGAATTGTGGCAATAGACCTGATTATTTGTACTATCAAGTCAACCAGTCCTTGGATGCAGGACTGGTTCCCATGAAGAGCACATACTCTTAAGCAAGCCAATTAGTTCTCTTTGGCTGAGGCCAAGTAAAGAATCTGATTGCCATTGCAGGAGACACAAGAGACATGGGTTCAATCCCTGGGTTGGGAAGATCCTTGGAGTAGGAAATGGCAACCCACTTCAGTATTCTTGCCTGGAAAATTCCATGGACAGGGGAATCTGGTGGGCTACAATCCATGGGGTCGCAAAGAGTTGGGCATGATTGAGTGACTGATCACATGTATGTGCATACATGCACACACACACATACTTGTATATACACAAGTCCCAAACAGAGACTTAGCTGTGAGCCATCAGCAGTCAACTCCTCTAAAACTGGGGAGAGTGAGACTTGGTACAGATGGGAGAAATCTAAGCAAAAGGATATGCATATTTTTGTTTTAGCATGCCTCCAAAATGTATATTTGGAAAATTTTTATAAATTTTTTTCAAAGTTTACATTGAATGATTTATGAGTTTATAAATTACTGCTTTGATTTTATAAATATTTTTTAATAAATTTGGTTGATTTCTGTATATTTTTGAGCTATGAAAGCATAATACTAAGATTCACACCTTACATGGTCATTAAAATGCAGAATATTTACTTCAGATAATTGTGAAAGCATTCATAATTATTAAAACAATGGGGTTTAATTGACTCAAACTTGAAGTAGTCAGTGTATACAGACCAAATTTTATGTCTCACACATCTGTACAGTAAATGACCATCATATGTATGGACTTTGCTTCATATAGTGTAATCTGAATTAGTCATCCACTTTTTTAATTTTTAACAGCAAATTCTTAAATAAGGACATCTAAAATAATAGTGGTTTTATTTTTGTTGTGATAGTTTAGTCATCAGTGGGCCAGGAATAATAGTGTGATTGTATAGTTTCCCTGACCTCGAAATCTAGCCAGTTTTCCTTTAAATGAAGAGTTTAGACTAAATACACTATAACTTATTTGGTGTTGTAAACTCTCAGTCACTTACATCTCTTGCATTCAAGGTTAATATCATTGGGGAAAATTGTTTGAGAGGCAGCACTTTTAGCACCATAGCTCCTGGCATTTTACCATCTCAAATGCAATAAGCCAGGGAACTGAAATTTATGAGAGCATACTCGTGGTGTGAGAAAAATGTGGACAAAAGATGAGGGTCAACAAATACAAGGTTAGAGGCAGCAAATTAGCCCCAGGAACAAGCATCTTGTGTCTCTTTCTCTTTTCTTTTTTCTCCTTAAAAGCTGTAACATCCTTTTCAATCCAATATCAGACACAGTAGCTTTCTCTACTGGTTAAAAAAAAATGTGTCCATATATAGAACCAATAACAACATTTTTAGTAGTAGAACTGGATCCAATTTAGTTGAGGAAAGAGAGAGTTGTTTTTTGTTGTCCTTCTTTCCTTTAAACTGCTTGTATTTCTAGCAAGAAAGCTTTATGGTTACTTGCAAGGCCATAAATATCATTCTTGGAAGCATAAACTTATCGCTTTCATAAACTAATTAAGAAATGCTTAATCCATAAATTCAAACATAATTAAAATCAGCATTGGAAATGACTAAGACATAAAACTGGGAAAGTTTTATCCTATCAGCCAAAAATATGCATGTTTATGAAGTTTCAAATCTACCAAGCCACACAGACTAGAAGATCAATAAATAGATGTTGACTCATTGAATGTTTTCATATGACACCACTGATGTAAAGTCATCTTTAATTTTTTGCAGAATGAGATATTCCACAAAAGGAAATTTCCTATAAACTGATGTTATATCTTTGGATTTCAATTTTAAACTTATTCGATATTTCTAAAACAAACCCCTATTTGATTAAGTAAATTAAGTAGAATTTAATGTTTTTGCCGAAGTGCTTTTTCTTTAAAGCAAGCACGTTACATTTTTTGAAAAAATGTGTATCTTTTATTCAATAAGGACTTTTTCAGTAGCATTTTGCCTCTCTTCACCCCTACTCTTCCTTCCCTTGTGAATAGTTTGCCCAGGGTTATAGAATTTGCAAACAGTAGAGTTCCAGAGTTGGCATTTGATTCCAAACCCATGTTTTTAAACACTCTGCATCCCAGAGGCCAAGGAAAATTAAGCCTTCTATATTTAGTCTTAGAGAGTTATCTACACTGTTACAGCTAAGGTTTTTATTAACAGATAAAACAATTGTATTTCCCTTTACTATAAATCCAGATATACAGGAAATAAACTTATCTAAATCATTATAGTTATAATCAGCATTTTTTATTGCATTCTATGAGGCTACTTTTCATTCTGTCCTCCATGGTGAGGTGTGAATTGTGAATCAACTGCTTATAACTAAAAACTCTTCTAGCCTTCCCTGGTGGTCCAGTGGTTAATAATCTGCCTTCCAGTGCAGGGGACATGGGTTCGATTCCTGATCTGGGAACCCCTGCAGAGAGAAATGGCAACCCACTGCAGTATTTTTGCCTGGAGAATTCAAGAGAAAGCCAGCAGGCTACAGTCCATGGGGCCACAAAGAGCTGGACATGACTAAACAGCTAACACCTAAAAACACTTTAGTTGCTTTCCATTGCTCTGTCATGGCTGTCCAAGGTCTTCAGAGTATCTGCAGAGTCCTGCATGTTGCAGTCCAGGTTTTCTCTGCAGTTCCACCAAAACTATGTTTTCTACTGTATATTGACTAGATGTTTTATAGAGATCCATTTGAATTTTGAATATAGACAAAAAAGTAGAGCTGTCTTTACAAATGAATAAACATGCATTAAAATTTCAGACAAATAGTAATCCATTGAGTATACATCTGTGTGGTTCCAAGATAATTAGATGATGGATATTGCAATAGAAAATAAAATTTGAATTATTCTTTCTCAAAAATGACCTGTCCAAACAGCTGAAATAATGACTTATAGAGACTCACTAAATAATTTGCTGCAAGCAGCGTTTTCTCTGATCTAAACTTTTAGAAAGCATACTCATCTGGTTTCTTCTTTGAAATTTCAGGAAGGTTAAGGACAAAAGTTTACAGTCCCATTCTCTAACAATACTTTAATTGATTACTTCAATCTTGCATTTTGTTAGGAGAAAAACGTCTGAGCTGAAAAGGTCTAAAGACACATCATGGAAATAACTACACATCTTGCTTGCAGGTTGTCAAAGAGCAGGCAGGGCCTCGGTAAAATCAATATACACCACAGTGCCATAGTGGACAGGCATTGTGTTCACTCTAGGATATAAGACATCAGAGAGACAAGCGCCTGAGAAAGAAAGTTGAACTACTAAGCATATAATGGCGAATAAGAAATAAGACATTGAAACTAGAGAATTTAGCCAGGGAAGAAAGAGCAATGAAGTAAATAGTTTGCATTATCATTCAAATAATTGATTTCATTAGATTCACCCTTGTTTGGGGTGATGTTTGCTGATTCAGGAACATTTGTTCTTTCTTTAATGAGCAACACTGGATATAAACTTAATAATAATTGATATGGCATATTAAATATAATCGTAAATTATAAACAATGCAGTGAATACTGTATTCAAACCATGTCCATTTTCTGTGTTTATGCATGTCTATGTGTCTATAATTAACGACCTGTATGTCTGTGATTAGCTTAAGAGACTAACAAAGCTTCTAATAAGAAAATACTATTTCTCTTTTGTTCCCCAAGGAGCTTCTCTTCTTTGAGTGAATGTTTCTAAGTCGTATTATTTCTCTTTGTGACTCTGGATTCTTTTCTGAAAATGAAGGTCAAATACTGCGGGCATCCTTCTATTCCAAGTGTAGGGGCTGTCAGGGCTGTCAGTCAGTCCAGAGCACATTGCGCTTCCAGCAACCTAGAAGATGCAGCTATGTTTTATCTAAATCTATGTACTCTATAAACTTCAGAATGTAGAATGAGGGTAAATGAATCTGTACTATGATATTATAGATTTTACTAGTTTAGATAAGGGGGGAAATAGAAAAAAAATTCTTCAAGATTGAGTAAAGTTTTTATAATACAATTCAATTGAACACATTTTTATGGGATGCCTTTTAATGCATTCTTGCCTTTCACTCAGGCTGTAGAGGTTTTTGAGTTGAATACTAGTAACAATCATTCATTTAACTTTTTCAAGCCCTTCATATGTGGGTTATAAGATATAATTTTACCTTACGCACATATAAAATGGGTGAAGAAGACAGACCTATTATTTACGCACAATTTCCATTTGAACAATGGATGTCCTACTTAAAACTGTTAGGAGTCAATTTGAGGGCAAATATAATGGCAGTGTTACAGGGTATTGAAAAATTTTCACAATATGCATTGTAAGTTGTAAGTGTAGTCTTGCATGTACTTTCTCTGACCTTAGTAGAACCTCACACTGCTTCAAATTATGGAGAATAAATTACAGTATTTGTATACAACTGGCCAGATAGGAGGAAGGTGAGGATATCCATTCTTACTCCAGCACAGCAATATTATTAAAAATATCGCTTAATGCTGAGATTTCAAAGATTTCTTAAGATTGGAAGGCTGGAACCTTTCAATACTAAAGAGTACAAAGAGGTCAAAAAGAACTCTGCACCCTGTGTTCTGACATATAATGAATTTGTATATACTTGTCATTTAAGAATGAGAATAAAGCAGCACAAGATAGTTTTAAATAGCTCATATTCAAAGAAGAAAATCTTTAAGAATAGAAGAAAAATCTTACAAATACAAGTAAATTAAACAGTTCAAACACAATAGGTGTTTATAATCAAACTTGCTAGGCTTTTCCATAATTAAGTCCATGGAAGAAAGCCTCTCATAATTTGAAGAAAAAATATTTGGGTGGGTCTTAACCTATCCTGGCTTCAAATTCTTCTCCTGTAAAATGATGAGATTGAACCAGATGGCCTCTAAGACTTGTATCTAAAATTCTAGAGGCTTTATGACCATCAGTAAGAGATACTTTACCAAAGGGACTTTGAGTAAATTATTCCAAGGGAAATAAAGAAGCAGATCAAAGAGACCACACCTAAAATAGGATTAAAAATAAAATTTAGGAAAGACTATTTTAAATAAAACATCCAAACCCTGACTCTAATGGTTAGCTTGGAGAAAAGTTACATTAAAAAATTTCGATTTCAGATAAATCCCTTACCTTTTCTTGACTCACTTTGAAAATGCTATCTTCCCATTTTAATTACTACATTTGTTTATCTAGTTTCTACTAATTATTTACTTGAGGTTTTCCTTTCTATCTGTCATCAGATTAATGCTTATTGTTGTGGCCTATTGTTGCTTCCCATTATATGCAGACATATTGAAATAAAATGACTTTTCAGACAAGTGACTTTGGTTAGTCTAGGAATGATGAGTTGAAGAGTGAAGTAAAAGTCTCTCAGTCATGTCTGACTCTTTGTGATCCCCTGGATTGCAGTCCATCAGGCTCCTCTGTCCATGGGATTTTCCAGGCAAGAATACTAGAGTGGATTGCCAGTGTTCAGGGTATCTTCCTTACCCAGGGATCAAACCCAGGTCTCCTGCTGCATTGCAGGCAGATTCTTTACCATCTGAGCCACCAGAGAGGCCCTAGTGGAAGGAAGTTGAAGAGAGTGCATGGTTTAAAAAAAAATCCTGAAAATCTTCCTCAACATTTCTTTGATATAGACATACATAATGCAATTAAACTCTACTTCAAACAATGATTCTCCTGGAAGATGTATATTACAGCTATAAATATAACATTATGAGAACAATTTTTCATATTCATTTAATCTTGAATAAAAATAATAAGCTATAGGTTCATAGGTAAGAGTGTTTCCTTTACAATAAATTGATCTGGGTTCCTGTCTTGATGATGCCATTTATGAACTGTTTAGACACATTAGTGAGGTTAAAATTTCATCAAGTTCTTATCTATAAAACTAAGGGAGTAAGTTTCAAAGTATTCTAAGACTCAAAGGAGAAGCAAGCAAAGTATTAAGCATACTGCCTAGAACTAATGAAATAATCAATTTTGGCTAACATAAATAAATATTAATTTTAATTTGAGGAAATATTTTTATATGTAGATGCTTAATCATTACTGCTAGAAATGTATATGCTCTAATAGTTTCTTTTCTTTTGCAGTAAGTATTTTCCTTTATTTTTAAATTCATTGATTTCAATTTCTTGAATTAAGATATTCACACCCCCCTGGCTGAGTGGAGGTGGGGACCTGACAAGGAGCTCAGTATGATTTCATGTTAACAGCTTTATTACAATATAATTCATAGACCATGAAGTTCACCATAAGAAATTTCACAATTAAGTGATTATTACAACATCCATAGAACTATGCAACCATCACTGTTGTCTTACTATGGAAGATTTTCACCACTCCATACCAATTTTTTATTCTCCTCTCTCCCTACCTCTAGGCAACCATTAATCTACTATCTACGGTCTTTATATATTTATCTATTCTGAACATTTAATATAAATTAAAATTATACAATATGTCTTTTTATGACTCATTTCTTTCAGTTGTGATAATATTTAAAAATTTTATCCATGTTGCAACATATATCAGTGTTTCATTCCTTTTTATGACTACATAATATTTCATTGTATGGATATACTACACTGTTCATTCATCAGCTGATTGCCATGTTGGGTTTTTCTACCTTTGTGACTATTATGAATAATGTTACTCTAAATACTCGTATATGGATTTTTTTTTTTTTCTTCTCAATGTTGGGAAAAAGTGTACCAGAAACATTTTATTTCCATGAGCTGACATAAAAGAAATCTCTCTGAGAACTTTGAGGAAAAAACTAATTCCACAGAAATTGGTGGATGATATTAAGCAAATGTTTTAAGTTCTTTTAGTTATACGCATGACGGTGGATTTGATGATTCATATGGTAATTTTGTTTATCCAATTGAGAAACTGCCAAACTGTTTTTCTTAGTTATTCTAGTGGATGTGAAGTGATAACTTGAGTTTTTAAATTTGAATTTCCCTAATGACCATCTTTCCATGTGCTTTTGTTTAGTATATCTTCTTATAAGAAGTATGTACTAATATGCTTCAGTTCAGTTCAGTTCAGTTGCTCAGTCATGTTTGACTCTTTGCGACCCCATGAATCGCAGCACACTAGGCCTCACTGTCCATCACCATCTCCTGGAGTTCACTCAGACTCATGTCCATCGAGTCCGTGATGCCATCCAGCCATCTCATCCTCTGTCATCCTCTTCTCGTCCTGCCCCCAATCCCTCCCAGCATCAGAGTCTTTTCCAATGAGTCAGCTCTTCGCATGAGGTGGCCAAAGTACTGGAGTTTCAGCTTTAGCATCATTCCTTCCAGAGAAATCTCAGGGTTGATCTCCTTCAGAATGGACTGGTTGGATCTCCTTGCAGTCCAAGGGACTCTCAAGAGTCTTCTCCAACACCACAGTTCAAAAGCATCAATTCTTCAGCACTCAGCCTTCTTCACAGTCCAACTCTCACATCCATACATGACCACAGGAAAAACCATAGCCTTGACTAGATGGACAGTTGGCAAAGTAATGTCTCTGCTTTTGAATATGCTATCTAGGTTGGTCATAACTTTTCTTCCAAGGAGTCTTTTAATTTCATGGCTGCAATCACCATCTGCAATGATTTTGGAGCCCCCCAAAATAAAATCTGACACTGTTTTCACTGTTTCCCCATCTATTTCCTATGAAGTGATGGGACCAGATGCTATAATCTTCATTTTCTGAATGTTGAGCTTTAAGCCAACTTTTTACTCTCCTCTTTCACTCCCCTCAAGAGGCTTTTTAGCTCCTCTTCACTTTCTGCCATAAGGGTGGTGTCATCTGCATATCTGAGGTTATTGATATTTCTCCTGGCAATCTTGATTCCAGCTTGTGTTTCTTCCAGCCCAGCATTTCTCATGATGTACTCTGCATATATGCTTAGCACACTTTTAAATTGGATTATCTGTCTCTTTATTATATGTATTAATACAGTCTGCATACAAGTACATAATTTATATATTTATATATTTTGCATACACATCCCTTAGACATATGATTACAAATAGTTGTATTCCAATTTTGTGGGTTGAATTTATGTTCTTGATTTTGTTCATTATAGGACTGCTGCTTCTGCTGGTAAGTCGCTTCAGTCATGTCTGACTCTATGGGACCCCCATAGATGGACGCCCATCAGGCATCCCTGGGATTCTCCAGGCAAGAACCCTGGAGTGGGTTGCCATTTCCTTCTCCAATGTATGAAAGTAAAAAGTGAAAGTGAAGTCGCTCAGTCGTGTCTGACTCTTAGCGACCCCATGGACTGCAGCCTACCAGGCTCCAGCATCCATGGGATTTGCTAGAGAAGAGTACTGGAGTGGGGTGCCATTGCCTTCTCCAGGTTCTAATTTTAATGAAGTCATATTTGTTTTTTCTTTCGCTGGTTGTTACTATCCGGTATTATATCTAGGAATCTGTTAACAAATCTGAGTCAGGAAGATTTTTGTTGTTTTTTAGTTGCTAAGTCATATACTCTTTTGTGACCTCATATACTGTAGCCTGCCAGGCTCCTCTGTCCATGGGATTTTCCAGGCAAGTATAGTGGAATGGGTTGCCATTCCCTTCTCCAAGGGATCTCCCCTACCCAGGGATTGAGCCTATATCTCTTGCATTGGCAGGGGGATTCTTTTCCACTGAGCCACCAGGGGAGTCCATGAAGACTTACCCTTATATTTGTTTCTAATGATGTTGCAATTGTAGCACTACATTATGGGGAATAATCCGTTTTAAGTCAATTTTTGTGCATAGCGTGAGTAGGGGTTCAAGTGTGTTCTTTGACATCTAGACATCTGTTGTCTTACCACCGTTTATTGCAAAGACTGTTATTTCCCCCATTGAAATTCTTGCCTCACTGTTAAATCAATGTATCATAAACCTAAATATATATAGTCAGCCCTTGAACAATGTATGTTTGAACTGTATGGGCTCAATAAGTATTTTTAAATTTTCAATAAGTATCTATTATGATACTACACAGTATGCTGTTGTTTGAATATGTGGAGGTAAAACATGAAAAGCCAGTGGTAGTTATATGGGGATTTTCAACTTCACAAAGGATTGACACCCCTAATCCTTGCGTTGTTCAAGGGTCAACTGTATAGGCCTTAAAATGACTATCTCAAGTTACTTACTCCAAAGACCAGAGAATATCAAGTTTTTTTTTAAAATTTCTTTGTTCTTTCTTTTACTCTATAGTTTTTAAATATTTTCTTAACCATTCTTTGTCATTAAATTCATTTTTTTTCTACTGATTCCATTCTACCATTAAACCACTGTAATAAATGTTTTAGTTGTGTTTATAACTCCATAATTTCTATTTTTAAAGATAACATTTATCATTTTATTGATATTCTCTACATGGCAAGAGATTTTTGTCATTTTTCTTTAATACTTAGATGTAGTTTTCTTTAGTCCTTTGAACAAACTTAGAATTGCTGATTTAAAGCCTTTGGGTGGAAAGTCCAATGTCTGGGCTTTTTTAGAAACAGTTTATTTTTACTATATTTTCTTTCTGTGTATGGGTTATATTTTATTGTTTCATTGCATTTTCATATGCTTTTGTTGAAAGTTGGATTTTAAATAAAATAATGTGACCACTCTGAAACAGGTTCTTTTTCTTACTCAGGATATTTTAGTGCAGCTTGCTATAACTGTTATTTGTAAGTTAAACAAATAATGAGTTTTCTGTCCTAATTTTCTGAAGTCTGAATTCTTTGTCATATAGGGCCACTGAAATCTGTGTTTGGTTAGCCTAGTGGTCAGCTAGTCATTGGATAGATGTTCCATTAAGTGTCCTGAACTAGTAGTCTCCCAGAGTTTGCTGAGAATTCTCTGTGTTCTGGGAGTTAGTCCTCCATCTCTACCCTAAGCTTAGCCATTTGCTTTTGCAGAGGCTCAAGGTCAACCAGAGGTGAAACTTTAGGACCTTCTCGTACCTTTTCTAGAAATGTCTACAGCTGTGTATATGCTGTGGCCTTCTAGATTCTGGCAAATTTATTGGAATATTTCCCAGACTCATCATTCCCAGTTTTTCCTTGAGTATTTTGATCACTCTCCTGTTAACCCTAACTCTTGTTGCCACTTCAGTCAGCTACAATGTTAAACACTTTTTGCTGATTATTTTTCCCAAATACCTTAGAGATAGACTTGCTGTTTGCACAGAGAGAGCTCTAAGCCAAGCAAAATAAAGACAAACCCTGAAATGTAGCTATCAAGCCAATTCCATGAGTACAGATGGATTAAATAGTGATAATTCTCTGGGAGCAACACTTTGCGGAGAATCTCAACTCATTTGATTCCTACAGTGGCTGGTAGGACACTGGCTGTAGTTCCAAGGCTTGTTGAAATGGTGTTTTGGAGCTGGGGAAAGAGGTTGAGAATAGGGTGTGTTAAGACACCCTAAAGCTTGGTGGTTTTACTGAGATTCATCTATTTTTCTTGAATAAATTCTTTTCTGATTTTTACAAGTCTTTGGTTAACATCCAGAGATCTGAAAAGGTTGATTTATTGATTTGATCAAATTTTTTGAAGTATTATCATTATATTTAGAGAAAAACAGGTTTTTATTTTTAATTTTTGAAGTTCTTGTTCCAGAGGTAATTCTTCATTGTTATTGTTGTTGTTCAGTTGCTAAGTGGTATCCAACTCTTTGCTACCCCTTGGATTGATTGCCTTCAGTCTTTCCCAGCATCAGGGTCTTTTCCAATGAGTTGACTCTTCACATTAGGTAGCCAATGATTTTTCATTATTGTTTCATTTTTAAAGACACTTTCATATAATATAAGATCAAAAAAGCATGTGTAATAAGATAGGAATTAACTTCATTATTTTATAAACAAAGACGAGGATGAAATAATCTACTCGACACATCTTTACCAAATGGGCAATGTAAAACCTGTATCACATATCTTAGCTCTCTTCACTTTTATCCAGAATTGTATAAAGGTGTTACATAAATTTTTCATTGGGTTTTTATTTTATTTTCACTGTCCCATTAAAATTCCTAATACTCTGATAACTTCTTTGAATAGTCTGCTTCATAAATTGATGATCAAAATCTACCAACTATTTTGACATAAAAATTTTCAATCACTGTTCTTGTAATGGGACAGTATTTTGCACTTATATAAATCATCACAACTATCCTCAGGGATTAGAGGCATGATAAGCTTTACTGACAGATAAATTGTGTTCTTTAACATATGTTTATATTGGATTTTGGTTTTGACTTAAACTAAGATAAATATAGGAACTGTTGTTTTTTCAGTGTACTAAATTACAAGCATCTATCTTGCAAAAGACTACCCAAGATCAATTAAACAAACACTTTTCTGTCTACATAGTTCAGACATTTTCCTCTTTTTTTTTCCTTTATGCGCCCATGTAGAGAATAAATGGGGAGCTACCACTCAACACCGGTATACAATTTAAAGCGAAAGCTAATTCAGGCAGACACATTTAGTGCATATGTTCTGACTGACCTTGGTGAAGTGCAAGTCCTCACAATTACAGAAAGGCAGATATTACATATTTATCAGTATAGGCTTAAGTGTTTCTTTTTCTTATTGAATTCTACTGAAAAAAGAATAACAACCATGCACAATATAATTTCATTGAAATTACTTTTTCAAAGTACTTTTTGAAAGAAAGCAAAATAAACCAACCCTGCCAAACCTCAGCCAAGGGAAGTTATTAGCCCGCATAATCAAAAGTTAAACAGAATTATCAAGCTTAGAAAAGGATACTAACCTAAGACACTGGTATGTTTTCCTGGCAAGTGGTCTCACAGTATTTCCTGGCCCAGAGTCAGTTTCTCAGCTCCGTCATCATTCCAGTTCTTGTGATCTCAGTTCAGTTTCAGTTTTACATGTTGTCCTCACTTGATATGTGTTATCACCCCTGTGATCAGAGGACAGGGTCCTATAAACTGATCATGCTGAGTTTCTCTCACTGTCAATGAGATCAGGAAATGAAACTCTCTATTTAGCATTTCTAGTCTAAAGAGAACACTTATTCTTGGTCAGGGTCACAAAACTCTCTTATTCTTGTAAAAGATACGGTATGTATGTGGCAAGCATGCATTTTATTCAATGAAACAATCCAGACTATTCTCTGTCCATTCTTTCATGAATATTATGCCAATAAACACCAATGTCTTATGGACTATTTGGTGTAAATTAGTATTAATTAATGAAGTGTTAAAATGGCTGGTCCATGGAATGAGAGAATTGAATGTTTTGTGGATATAGAATTCTTGATTTGTTCAATCTGAATCAGTGTGTATTTCCAAACTATTCTAAAAATGGTGTTGTTCTGATTCTACAGTTTTTCCACAGCCTGCTTCTCTCTGCGCTGCCAATATAGTTGAGTTTGGATAATAGAGACCATAGAGTCACAGCCTCCCTGGGCTAGAAAAATGCAGTGGGCATCATGAATCTGTTTCATCACCTGGTGGTTTAGTTCCTAAGTTATTTCTGACTCTTTGGAGGAAATGACAACCCACTCCAGTATTCTTGCCCGCATAATCCCATGGACAGAAGAACCTGGCAGGCTACAGATTATAGGATCGCAAAGAGCCAGACTCAACTGAGAGACCGAGCACGCATTCATATTCTTCCCTGTAGTTCAATCAGTATTTTTGTTCAGTTAATTTTGTGCATTTAAATGCTGTTTTTAGGTGCTTATACATATAATATATTTTTTTTAATTGTTGCTGTTCAGTTACTCAGCCATGTCCAACTCATTGCATACCCATGGACTGCAGCATGCCAGGCTTCCCTGTCCATCACCATCTCCCAGAGCTTGCTCAAACACATGTCCAGTTGAGTTGGTAATGCCATCCAACCATCTCATCCTCTGTCATACCCTTCTTCTCCTGTCTTCTATATTTCCTAACATCAGGGTCTTTTCCAATGAGTCGGCTTTTTGCATTAGGTGGCCAAAATATTGGAGCTTCAATTTCAGCATCAGTCCTTCCAGTGTATATTCAGGGTTGATTTCCTTTAGAACTGACTGGTTTGATCTCCTTGCAGTCCAGGGGACTCTCAAGAGTCTTTTCCAACACCACAGTTAAAAACATCAATTCTTTAGTGCTCAGCCTTCTTTATAGTCCAAGTCTCACATCTGTATATGACTACTAGAAAAATCATAGTATTGACTGTACAGGACTGTTATCATTAAAGTGATGTCTCTGCTTTTTAATAGGCTCTCTAGATTTTCATCCAAGAAGCAAGCATCATTTAATTTCATGGCTGCTGTCACCATCCACAGTGATTTTGGAATCCAAGTCACTGTTTCCACTTTTTCTCCATCTAATTGCCATGAAGTGATGGAACCAGATGTCATGATCTTAGTCTTTTGAATGTTGTTTTAAGCCAGCTTTTTCACTCTCCTCTTTCACCCTCATGAAGAGGCTGTTTTGTTCCTGAAGTGACCAAAAACTGAGTATCCAACAATAGAATCTCATTAGGAAGAGTGCATAGATCCCTCTATCAGTTCAGTTCAGACACTCAGTCGTGTCCGACTCTTTGCAACCCCATGAACCGCAGCACGCCAGGCCTCCCTGTCCATCACCGGCTCCCGGAGTCCACACAAACCCATGTCCATTGAGTCGGTGATGCCATCCAACCATCTCATCCTCTGTCGTCCCCTTCTCCTCCTGCCCTCAATCTTTCCCAGCATCAGGGTCTTTTCCAATGAGTCAGCTCTTTGCATCAGGTGGCCAAAGTATTGGAGTTTCCACTTCAACATCAGTCCTTTCAATGAACACCCAGGACTGATCTTCTTTAGGATGGACTGGTTGGATCTCCTCACAGTCTATGATTGCTATTAAATGAACCAGTATTAACTCCGTAGTTTCTATTTGTGTGTGTGTGTGTGCTCAGTCACTTTAGTCATGCCCAGCTCTTTGCCACCACAACTCTCACATCCATACACAACTACTGGAAAAAACACAGCTTTGACTAAATAGACCTTGGTTAGCAAAGTAATGTTTCTGCTTTTTAATTTGCTGTCTAGGTTGGTCATATTTTTCCTCTCAAGGAGCAAGCGTCTTTTAATTTCATGGCTGCAGTCACCATCTGCAGTGATGTTGAAGCCCAATAAAATAGTGTCTTACTGTTTCCATTGTTTCCCCATCTACATCTGCATGTAATTCCTGAATTCTTAAGAAAGTCTGATTAGCCTATTTCATTTTGAATAATTTGTCTTCATTTTGTTTATGAGTCTTTATTAAATAGTAGATGCAAGTGCTTTGTGAGATTCACATACTAGGACTTGTATCCTAATCAGTATAACTTTTTCCTGATCGGAATCTTGTCTATTCATTTTAATTGTTGTTTTTGATCAATAGAAGATTTTGGTTTTGAGAAGACAAATTTGTGGTTTTCCTTTATTGTTATTTTTTTTTCTTATTCTGTCCAATATACCTATAGCTATACAAACACTGCAAAGGTATTATCCTGTTTTCTTCCAGAGTCTCTATGTCTTGGGCTTTTGTTTTTAGTTTTATGATACATCTTTTTTGTATCATAGTACATTAATTTTTTGAGTAGCAAGTAAAATGGCTTCAAAATGGATCTTTTAAAAATGCTTACATGATTCTTGTGAAAGTGAGAGCTGCTCCATCCTGTCTGCCCTACGCAATATGAAATAGATGGGATTCTCCAGGCCAGAATACTGGAGTGGGCAGCCGTCCCCTTCTCCAGGGGATCTTCCCAACCCAGTGATCAAACCCAGGCCTCCTGCACTGCAAGCAGATTTTTTACCAGCTGAGCCACCAGGGAAGCCTTGTACCATCTTTAAACTATTTTTTTTTTTAAATCACAATCTTTGCCATAATAAAAAATTGGCATTTTAAGCCCCATTTGTATTAGATTCCCTGCTCCTGGAATTCCAGCTCATCCTGAAATAAGCAGAGTATTTCCTTTTTCCTCTATGAAGGGCTTGTCACTTTCTGAAACTTAGTCCACTTAATTTATATTTTCAGCTCTCTAGTCTTTGGTTTGTTTAAAGTTTTATGTTGTTGTATTGTTATTGTTTTACTAAGGAGATACTTTATTTAAAGGAATTATTGCAATGTTGATAAAAGGTTTTATTGCAATGGGGAGAGGGCCCTATTGCAGTCAGGAGACTACTTTGACCAGAACATGTGAAACAGCTATTTTTTTCTTTTTTTTTTTACTGCTTTTACTGCTTCTCTGGTGTGTTTTAACAGTCTAAGAGATTACCTCTTGTGAAATCTAGTTGCTTTCCAGAGATTTTAACTAAAAATGCATTTCCATATATATTGTTTTTCTTTATGTTATCCTCTTGTATACTTTGTAGGGTCTTATTTGAAGCCTGGAAAGATATAGATAGATAGATATTACTTTTAGTTTCTCTAGTATTACTTTTACTGATTTAATTAATATAATCACATATATATTTTCATTTACTGCTTTAAGGAATAATTTTCTATTTCATTTCATTTCACACACTTTCCCCAAATCATTTCAGACTCCCAAAATTTTTATGAAGCTTTAGCAATAGTTGTACTAAGACATTATATGTAACAGTTTTAAATACCACAATATATATTTGAAATATTATGATATTTACATTATGTAAAGAATGTCTCAAACTTTTTTAGCCTTTGTTTTATATTTTGATAAATCCAATAGTCACTGACACTATTTTTTAATATCATGTCTCCTCTTTCCTGATAGATCGATTTTTGAGTTTTGCCTTAGTTAGAATAATTAGCTGGAAGAAATATTAAAAATTAGTAAGGTAGTTAGATGACATATCTCTAATCCATTATTTGGAAAGCATACTTTCTTTCTCAACATGTCACAGAAATTATTGTTTTCTGGCATAAAGTGCTATGTGGAAAAAAATAAAGCAGAAAACACCACCCACCATAAAATGTCACCTTTGTTTGTTTTTGTTTTTGTTTTGTTTTTTGTCTTAGATACTTATTTTTTCTTTCTGATATCCGATTAAATCCATGGCTTAATTACTAATTTTGAGTACCTTGTGGGCCTTAGAAAGCATCACTACAAACAAAGCTAGTGGAGGTGATGGAATTCCAGTTGAGCTGTTTCAAATCCTGAAAGATGATGCTGTGAAAGTGCTGCACTCAAGATGCCAGCAAGTTTGGAAAACTCAGCAGTGGCCACAGGACTGGAAAAGGTCAGTTTTCATTCCAATCCCAAAGAAAGAAAATGCCAAAGAATGCTCAAACTACGTAACCATTGTGCTCATCTCACACGCTAGTAAAGTAATGCTCAAAATTCCCCAAGCCAGGCTTCAGCAATATGTGAACCATGAACTCCCTGATGTTCAAGCTGGTTTTAGAAAAGGCAGAGGAACCAGAGATCAAATTGTCAACATCCGCTGGATCATGGAAAAAGCAAGAGAGTTCCAGAAAAACATCTATTTCTGCTTTCTTGACTATGCCAAAGCCTTTGACTGTGTGGATCACAATAAACTGTGGAAAATTATGAGAGATGGGAATACCAGACCACCTAACCTGCCTCTTGAGAAATCTGTATGCAGGTCAGGAAGCAACAGTTAGAACTGGACATGGAACAGCAGACTGGTTCCAAATAGGAAAAGGAGTACATCAAGGCTGTATATTGTCACTCTGCTTATTTAACTTCTATGCAGAGTACATCGTGAGAAACGCTGGACTAGAAGAAACACAAGCTGGAATCAAGATTGCCGGGAGAAATATCAATAACCTGACATATGCAGATGAAACCACCCTTATGGCAGAAAGTGAAGAGGAACTAAAAAGCCTCTTGATGAAAGTGAAAGAGGAGAGTGAAAAAGTTGGCTTAAAGCTCAACATTCAGAAAACGAAGATCATGGCATCTGGTCCCATCACTTCATGGGAAATAAATGGGGAAACAATAGAAACAGTGTCAGACTTTATTTTTGGGGGCTCCAAAATCACTGCAGATGGTGACTGCAGCCATGAAATTAAAAGACACTTACTCCTTGAAAGAAGAGTTATGACCAACCTAGATAGCATATTCAAATGCAGAGACATTACTTTGCCGACTAAGGTCCGTCTAGTCAAGGCTATGGTTTTTCCTGTGGTCATGTATGGATGTGAGAGTTGGACTGTGAAGAAGGCTGAGCGCCGAAGAATTGATGCTTTTGAACTGTGGTGTTGGAGAAGACCCTTAAGAGTCCCTTGGACTGCAAGGAGATCCAGCCAGTCCATCGTAAAGGGGATCAGCCCTGGGATTTCTTTGGAAGGAATGATGCTAAAGCTGACATGTAGAGTTGACTCATTGGAAAAGACTCTGATGCTGGGAGGGATTGGGGACAGGACGAGAAGGGGATGACAGAGGATGAGATGGCTGGATGGCATCACGGACTCAATGGACATGAGTCTGAGTGAACTCCGGGAGATGGTGAGGGACAAGGAGGCCTGGCGTGCTGCGATTCATGGAGACGCAAAGAGTCGGACACGACTGAGCGACTTAACTGTACTGAACTGATATATATATTCTCAAATTGTTTGTAAGTTTTCACTTTTTCTTTCATTTTTGTGTATTTGAGAGTGAGAGCAAGCAAAGCATTCACAATAAAATCTATCCGTGCACTGTTTTCAAAGTTTCTATTGCAGGCGTTCCTTGCATTACTTACTGCTCTTTGCTTTGCAGATACTGCATTCTTCACAAATTGAAAGTTTGTTGTAACCACACATTCAGCAAGTCATTTTTTTCCAACAGCATTTCTCACTTCATGTATCTGTGTCACATTTTGATAATTCTCACATTTCAGACTCGCTCCTTGTTGTAGTTTATAGTGACCTGTGATCAGAGGTTTTAATTACTGTTTCAGAAAGATTTGGACTCACTGAAGGCTCAGAGATGATTAGCCTTTCTTAAGAATAAAGTATTTTAAAATTAAGATAGATACATTGCATTTTTAGGCATAATGCAGTTGCACACTTAATCAATAGAGTATAGTATAAACATAGCTTTTATATGCACTGGGAAACCCTAATATGCCTATAACATGTTATATTGTGATATTTGTTTGATGGTGGTGACTTGAAGTGTCATCTCTAAGGTATGCTGCATTAGTCTACACTCTCTTATCTCGAACAGTGATAGTAAATGCTTTGTGCCATCTACTTACTTTTGTAATATTTTTCCTTGCACTGGCAGGTGTAAGTTTTATTTCTAATTCTATTTTCCTAGAAAACCCCAGTATCTGTTTCTTGGTTGATAAGTAAACTGCTATGTGTTACATCTCTGATAGTAAAAACTAAAACTAGAAAACACATATAAAAATGTATATATTTAGGGACTTCCTAGTGGTTAAGACTCTGCACTACCACTGTGGGGGGCACAAGTTCAATCCCTGGTTGGGGAACTAAGAGTCTACATGTGGTGCTGCCTTCCCCCCGAAAAAACCCTATGAATTTAGTTTCACTTAAGAAATATGTGAAGTTTAGGATTTTGGCTATGATGGTTCGTATTTTTCAAACATTTGAAATACATTTGTATTCAAATTTTGGAGACTGAGTGAGGAATCTCTTACAGGCTTATTATACTTTACAAATACCAAA
This sequence comes from Budorcas taxicolor, assembly GCF_023091745.1. Taxonomy (NCBI): domain Eukaryota; kingdom Metazoa; phylum Chordata; class Mammalia; order Artiodactyla; family Bovidae; genus Budorcas; species Budorcas taxicolor. The sequence continues at coordinate 28,007,845 of NC_068931.1, forward strand.
CTGCATTGCATTTTGTTAAATCTCTCTCTCTCTCTCTCTCTCTTTTTTTTTTTTTCTTTTGATGCTCTAATTCTACCACCAGCATTTTATTTCCCAAATCCAAATTGATTAGCCTGGCACCTGCATGTAGTCTATATACCCTTTTCTCTATGTATCCAACAAGATTGATCCCTCCAAGTAACCTATATAGAACTCAGGTTCAATTGTTCAAGAAACATGTAAGATTCTCTATTCTACCTCAGTGCCTCTGTCAACATGACCTCTGCTACCTGAGTTCATCTTTCTTCTCTCCTCACAGAGATGCAAACTTGTCTTCAATGCCCAAATCACATGCCTTGTTCTACATTTGCTACATTTGCATCACAGGGGAAATTGTTGTATCTGTATTTACCTACAAGTAGCGATTTTTATCAAGTGCCTTTTTGTTGTTGTTTACTTTGTATCTTGACTGAGTCTTCATTGCAGCACGCAGGCTTCCTCTGGTTGAGGCACACCAGCTTCTCTTGTTGTAGAGCATGTGCCCCGTAATTGCAGCTAGCTGGCTTCTCTAATTGTGGCATGCAGGCTTAGTTGCCCTGCAGCATGTAGGGTCTTAGTTCCCTGACCCGGAAATTGCATTGGATGGTGGATTCTCAACCACTGGGAAACCAGGACAGTCCCCCTATAAAGTGTTTTAATTATTCCTTTGTACTTCCTGTTAGACTATGTGATTCTGGAAATTAAGGACTGCATTTGTTTTCTTGGTGCCTAGCCTAACATATGGCCTATACAGTTTTAGTAATTTTGGAAGAGTAGCCCACAATAGGTTTATGGCTGTACAGCTTATTTTCATTAATTATTGAACCACAATTTCATATTAATTTTTCCACTAAGGATCATAGAACAAAGACTTGCCATTTTTGAGACTTCATTTAACTCAGTAATGATGTCTCAACACTTTTTGTTTATCACAAATGTTTATCACTCTCAATTCTTGTAGAAAGATTTTTAAATATGTAGACACAGAATGTCAAAAATACAAGTTAAATGTAAGGTATATGTATAGAGATTTAGATGGAAGGTGATAACTAGACAAACTGTATTCTGTGAGTAAAAATGCTTTCATAACAGTAATAAGGCAATAACTTAAACCTTGATTATTCTGTTAGTTAAGTCAGGATAGTGGTTCAGTTTTCCATGATATGAAAAAGATACATTATCCATGATAAAAATCATGCAAGGCAAGAGGTTACTAGCAACTAAGAAAGGGGCAAAAATGGTAAAAATTACAAATCAAACAAAATTCCAGTGTAAAAAGAACAAGTTCAAAATATTTCTTGGCATTGATATTTTAGCATATATCTGGACTCAAAGTTATATATCTTATTACTGAGTAAAAGCTTCAACTTAAAAGGAACTCAGATTAATCCAAAAGAAGAGAAAATATTGATATTGTGATGTTGACATTGATCATTTTTTTTACAATAGAAAAAAAAAGCATTTATGAAGATTTCTTGACACTGGATCAAGAAGCCTGATGCTGAAATCTTTAAAAAGAATACATTTGAAACAGTTCTAATGAGGAGGATGAAACTGGTGCCAATTATACAGAGTGAAGTAAGCCAGAAAGAAAAACACCAATACAGTACACTAACGCATATATATGGAATTTAGAAAGATGGTAACAATAACCCTGTATGTGAGACAGCAAAAGAGACACAGATGTATAGAACAGTCTTTTGGACTCTGTGGGAGAGGGAGAGGGTGGGATGATTTGGGAGAATGGCATTGAAACGTGTATAGTATCATATAAGAAATGAATCGTCAGTGTAGGTTTGATGCAGGATACAGGATGCTTGGGGCTGGTGCACTGGGATGACCCAGAGGGATGGTAAGGGGAGGGAGGTGGGAAGGGGGTTCAGGATGGGGACCACGTGTACACCTATGGCAGATTCATGTTGATATATGGCAAAACCAATACAATATTGTAAAGTAATTAGCCTCCAGTTAAAATAAATTTAAATTAAAAAACAAAGAAGAAAAAAGAAATTCTTAGCAGCTATCTGTTTCATGTATTTGATAAAATAGCATATGTCTACCAGCTGAGAAAAGGTTATTTCAGATGATTACTCTGCCAAAATGATAAATATTCACTTATACAGATGCAGAGTAAGACACATTGTTCTTCAGAAAGAGTAACATGAATGAAAATATTGATAAGAATTATTAAATTCACTCTATTCTCAAGTAGGTTGTGATTTCAAATGAAAAAAAATAAAAATTTATGGCCCATTAATCTTTCATCTTTTCATTGTTTCTCTTGGTCATTTCCAGTAATGTTAAAAGTTCTGTTACCAGATAACCCATCTCCCCTAACAACCTGTTTTGTGATACTGCTTGATTTTGGAATTAAATAATCATTCAATATAATAGTGATTTCCAGTATTTTACCCTTGATATTTTTCTCCTCTAGTAAATGCCATTTTACCCTCCATCTCAATAAAGGTACTATTATTTCTTTCTTTATAATATCTAATTTTTGTTGTGTGATTTAATTTCCCATATAGCTAACATTTTCCCTATGACTTTCAGAATGCCAGTGCTCCTTATTCTGATTCTTAGAAGTTCTGAGAAACTGCTTAACATTCCTTAATTATAAAATGGGCAGAACATTTCATGGGATTAGCTATCTTCTCTGTGGGCTTTGTCACTACATCCCTAGTTTCTAGAATACTCACTAGCATATGGTCAGTGTAAATTGAATATTTTTGGGGTAAATGGATGCAAGAACTCAGAGCTGAATGAATTATTTTCATTATAAATGTAGTTGCAATTTAAGCTAGAGTATCTGTAAAAAGATCCTCATTTATTTTAAAATATTTTATAATCAGAAGCTTCAGTGTAAGTCAGCAATTCAACTTTTCTACACACACACACACACCCAGCCCCACCCACCCACGGACCTCCCTGCCCCCCTGCCATTACCATGTCCCCTCAAAGGGAGTCTCTACACTGCAGTATCTTGCTCCTTGTAATTATTTTCCATTCACATAAAACTCTTTGGCAACAGCTTAGAGCTATCCAAGGACTTGAAATGTACACCTAAGAGTTAAACTAGTTTTAGAAGCAACTTTGTGATATCCTTCTCACATCCTAGGTGTTTTGATAACGCCTTGTGTTTCAGATGAGCCTGACTTCACTACTACTGCTGAACTTTGAAAATGCTCTCAGCAATGCTAGACAATCTATTGTAATGCCAAACAGTTGAAACTTGAAGGGCTTTCTTTAAGTGTAATAGTTATAGTGTACTGAGCTGTCTATATGCCATATGTCTCTGAGATGGCTAAAGAACAGTCTTTATAATATAATTTTGCACAAAAGATGATAAAATTAGCAATATTAAAATGACATTCAGTCTACATATGGATTTGGTATAGGAAACTGACAAAAATTAAATGGCTTGTTTGTTTTTCTTAATGGCTACTGGTTGCAGAATGGCCTGAAAATATTTCAAACACTGTAAATTTACTTGAATAGTGATGATAGAGTTAGGAAGATAGAGATTATGGTAAAATTTTTTGTAGCTATCAATGAGCTAATTAGACTTTTTGTTTTCACAGTTTTTCCTACTGATTTCAATTATCTCCAGGCAGCTTCAATAACACACCAAGATCCCTGTGGAAAATGAAACATCCAAAAATGCATGGATGGACAGCAAGACCTGTACAAAGACCACAGGGGAGCACACTTGCCAAAGGGCTGGATACATCTGTAACAACAAGGCCTTGGTAACGGTGATGAATTCTCCCCAGGACAAAGGACCATAAAGTTAATGGCAGGTGAGGAAAGGCACTCATTCTCGGGGAGATTGAGAGCGCAAGAAGAGTCAAGACATCAAGTTGATTTATCAGTGGGATTAAACTTAAATTGTTGGAAGCATTAAAGAAATAGTTTCATTAGAACAATTTGTGTCTTTATCATTTGCTAGTTCTGTGAGTTTAGGGCAAATAGTTTCTCCTAAGTTCCTAGAATCACCTGGTCCATAGTTAATGCTTAATACACGTTTAATAATAATCGTATTTTAGAGTAAATGCTTTTCTTGTTGCTTGGTGCCATTCCTCTTCCATCAGGTGACTCCCTGAAACATAATATCATGACTTGATGTTATTTTAAAATCTCTCTCTCTCTTTTCTCTCTCCCCTTAGTTATTTAGGCCTGTACCTTGATGAATGGGAGGAATAATTATGAGCATATTTGAGAGAGCATATTATCTAAGTGGAAACATGACTATGAAAAAATGTTGTATGTATATAATTATACATATATATTTGTATAATTATATCTATCCATCTACATGTATACACACATGAATTCAAAATTTCTTATACTATAGGAGGCATATGGATTAAATAATGGAAGAATATAGAGGGGGGAAATAAAATGATGACAGATGAAACACTGGTGGACAAAAAGAGAAACTGATCAGGAGGTTAGTTCATTATGTTAAGATGAAGCCATAGAGTGGTGCTTGGAAGGGATTAAAATGAGAAGAAAACTGCAAGAGAACCAGGAGATGTAAATTTGGAAAGATTTAACTACAAGCAACTATATATGCCAAGTCAAAGAGAAGTCTTTGAGGATGTTAAAGATTTCATTCAGAATAACTGAAAGGAACTTTATTTAATTCTCTATTGATCAATGTTCTAATAATATCTGTCACAGAAGCCACTGAATACATGTAACAGATATCCAAATACCAAGATGAAAACCTGAATCCTACTTTCCTCAATCTATTTAGCACTTCAATACCCAAAGGCCAGGAAACATTGTTTTCTCTGAGCTAAATATTAAAAGCTACAGCTTAACTTTCCTATAGCAAGATAAGTAAAGATAAAATCTCTTAGAAAACCATCAGTTATAGAGCCAATATATTGCTATTTTAATTGAAATGTGTACATTTACTTTATCTAGTTATATTTAACAGATCCATGGAACTTGTGCATATCATATTATGGCATGACATATTTTTTCCATTTTCCATTACTGACAATACTAAAATTCACATCTAATTAACATATGCCCTCATTTGAATCCTGTATTAAGATGATATCTGAAATAGCACAGTTACAGAGAGAAACCATGATCATGGTTATGGCCCATGGCAAATATGCTACTATAATCGCTTTGCCTTTAATTTAGTGAATCATTTAAAATTCAAGAAATGGAACATTAACTGAATAATCACAGAAAAAAATATTCATTCTATACATGAACTAAAAACAATATCTCTCCTATCCCTCATGGAGAAATTGACTTCAGTGAACATAAGAGTAAAATTATCAAACTCTTCAAATCATAGCTTGTAGCTTTAACATTCTGGAATCTCTAAAGAACAACTTAAGTTAGAAATAAGAGCATATTATCCCATACAGCCTGAAGATATTTATACTTCCTCTCTGTGTCACGTTTCCACTATACCTATGTGCCATATCAGGGCAGTGAGAGAAGGGAATGTTACCTGATGATTACATGAGAATTCCCTTTATGTCCACAGAGCTTACAGAAACAGTATCAGATTACTTGTTTTCTCAAGCTTGAGGATACTTATACACTCTGTAAATATGAGAAATTTGAGTCAGCATCAATCTGAGAATAAGAAATATCATTCTGAAAATATACTAAGTCCTCAGAAACCCAGTAAATTATCTCTGGTATAGTTTGTCTGTATTTGAGAATATGAGACCTTACAATTTCATATTACAACTTGCTTTTACATAATTCATTTATTAATATTCAACTTTAGTTCATGTTGCATAAATATTTAAAATATTAATTTTGTGTAAGTTGATGAAAATAATCACATATTTATACATTTAATTTATTTGTAAACCTACCTATAAATTTTGGATTACCATAACATCTGTTACCTATTTGCATTCAGAGTTTTTTTTTTTGTTAGTACTTTTACTCCTTTTTACTTTCTTTCAATACTTAATATTTTACATTTAATGTTTATCAAATATTAATTACTTTGAGTGTTAAGAATTGGTAAAGAAATAGGGGGTTACATGAATACAGTTCTTGTCTCAAGTAGAGAAAAGTAGTGTTTCATATTATTCCAGTTTACTGTACACCTTTAGCAATGGTAAAGACCCAGACCTTTACCAATACTTTAAATTATAAGTTGGTCCTTAATTCAGATATATGTGGACCAAGTTTTAAATGCCTGTATTTGTAATTGAAAGATCTACAGGACATGTTACCCCTTCATGAAAATCATAAAACCTGTCCTATACATGACCAAGGATATCTCTTCAATTGCCTTCTATGAGGTTTCCAGGTTAAATTGAATTTTTAAAAAATGTTGGCTAGTTAGACTCTATAGTGAAATACATGTTCACTTATGGAAATAACTTCTGAGCAGTCTATGCCCTGAATTAAGGATTAGGGAGTTTGCCAAAGGGTACCTCCTAAAGTCATATTCTGGAAAACAGTTTTCCTTGGACTTCCCATTTCAGTTTTTAAGACAAGCTTAAAAATAAACCACAACAATGAAATAGAAAGTATTATATTTATCCTCTTCTAAGATATATCATCACAATATTTGTCTCCAGGCAAGACAGAACTTCAAAAATGTTTTAAAGATTCTCTCATATAGAGTCCATTATGATATCTTCTCTTTTTAACAAAATAAATAGATAGAAAATATCTCACATTAGAATTATTGTTGTCCCTCGCTGCCCCTTCCTTGTTCCCTCCTCTCTCTTTCTCTTTCCCTCTTCCTCTGTTTCTGTCTCTCTCTGTGAGTATAAATATGTATATAGATAATACAGAAATACATAGAGAATGTGTATGAGAATGGCTGTGAACTAAGATCATATATGTGTGTATGTGTGTGTATATATATATATATATATATATATATATATATATTTTTTTTTTTTCCTACCTAAGAATGATACTGCAACCTCTGAAATGTTCCCTGTCAATCAAAATGTTATTCAGTAGTAAGGTCATCTGAGACTCTAAAGTGAAGGTTTATTGATTGAAAATTAATTTTTAACTTTATTAAGTTATCATTGAGGTTTTCTTCTCTTTCTCTTCAGTTTTAAAATTGAAAGGGTTCTGCTGTTATTCAAGTAGTATAAAATATTAGCTATATAGTTTATATAATTTGGTGTTATATTGTTTCATAATATAACACACAGTTTTCTTTCTTATAACTCTAAATAAAATTTTCAAGAACTTTTCCTGTAACAAGAAAGGTGAACAGCAATTGTGCTGAATCTCCATGGATAATTCCTTGTGATGGGTTTTGCATTTATCTAACTCCCAATGACAATGTTTATAACTCAAGTCTCACTAATAAGGTGGATTTTTCAATAAAGTAGATCAAGTGAATGCCATTGTTCATAATAAACCCATTACTATATGTGCCATTCTGAAAGTTTTTTTGTGTATACTCAGTCACTCAATTGTGTCTGACTCTTTGTGACCCCATAGACTGTAGCCCACCAGGCTCCTCTGTCCATGAGATTTTCCAGGCACAGATACTGAAGTGGGTTGCCATTTCCTCCTCCAGGGGATCTTCCTAAGCCAGGGATCGAGCCTGCATCTCCAGAGATTCCTACATTGGCAGCTGGGCTCTTTACCACTGAGCCACCTGGGAAAGCCCCAGAATTTTATACTTAGCACTTATACTGCACAAGGAATGTTTAATTTGCAAGACTTAAGTAATACCTGGCTGTCAGTGGGGAGATATTTGGCAGATATGTGAGCTATTGAATTTCCAATATGATAAATTTTAATATGGAGATCCATAATTGGGGATTTATAAATAAAATTTATATAAATTTATCAATAGCATCCTAAACTCAGATACTGAAAAATAGCCATAGATTTATAAGGCAAATTGGTTGCTATTGTTGGCAAAATGTCATTTTGTGCCTGTAAGGTATCCATATTTACTATCTGCATAGAACAAATATACCAAAGAATGGCCACTCTGGTTTATGTATGCTTGACAGAGACTCTCTAGTCTATGAGAAATCTATTCAGGAAATAAAATTCTGGTCTCCGTGTCACTGGATCATGAAATTGCTATGCTAATGAAGAAAAACACAAGTAAGCTAGATACCACAATTAAAGCTATGACTAATATTTACTTAACAAAATACATTTCCTAAAATGCAGAACTCATAAGTGTACATTTGCTTAATTTTGGGGGTGAAAGTACTTACCATTACCTCTAAATGCCAATACTCATTGTATAATGTAATTAGAACTTAAAGAATTTCCCACATATCATCAATGCCATTTATATATCCCAAGCAGGAATTACAGGACCCAAATACTACTATAAAAATCATATGCCATATTAAAGATATTCTGAATGACAAACCATTTCAATAAAAAGTAATACTATATTCTTCACATTCCTTTGTACTTATGGGTTATGCAGGAGTCTAGCAGAGATAGGTCACTGACACATCTAATATCTCTTGCTCCACTTCTACCCCAATAGAGTCAGTTTACTTGCAGAGCCTAAAATTTACTATAGTGCTTATATTTAACTTCTTTGTTCTCCATATATTGTTCTCTGTACCCGAAACACTCATAAAATGTTTTCATTCAGTGTAGTCTCATTTTGCTTTCAGTCTTCAGCAGAATCTGTGGCACATTTGGAATTTGTTGTTTCCCTGATATAATTTGTTGCCTTTTTTAAAAATCATTCTGCATACCCCTTTCTCATGTAATTAATCATAATTCATTTTAAATGATCATTTACTATGTATATTGTGTTCACTAATCTCTCTAAAAGGAAGAGAAGATTCCATGTTTATATGTTCAATACATTACTTTATTGAATAAGTGAATGAGTTAGTTATATACAGCATAATGCTTTAGACGTTGTTTCTTGATACATTTGTTTAATGGGTGTTGTGTGTTTAGTCACTAAGTCCTGTCTGACTCTTTGCGACCCCATGGACTGTAGCCCATCAGACTCCTCTGTCCATGAAATTTTCCAGGCAAGAATACTGAAATGGGTTGTCCTTTTCTTCTCCAGGGGATCTTCCCAACTCAGGGATCAAACCCATGGCTCCTGCCACATCTCCTGTATTGCAGGAAGATTATTTTACTGCTGAGCCACCACGGAAGCCATATTTGTTTAATATGAATCCATAAGTAAAATTATTGTTCTTAATATTTTAATGCATATTTTTAAATGAGGCTCTTTAATAATTAAAATTTTTAATTTTGGAGGCATTTACACTATTCTTATCACCATGCTAATTACTTTACCTGCTCTAATGTAGTCCTAAAACAATCCCTTAAGGCTGTATCTGTTAATTATCTTCATGTTACTGATGATAAAGATGAAATTTAAACACATTTAAAAAATGTTTTAAAATTTGGAAGTAAGAGAGAGTTGAACTCAAATCCAACACTTTGTGAAAACAAAGGTAGTCTCTTAGCAACTATAAAGTTAAAATACCTTTACCCAGAAAATCTCACCCACCTCTTCTAGGAAGTCATTTGGAGGCTTGGCACATATTCTGCCATTTTTAATAGCCTTGTATAATCTAAGCTAACAGAGCTGGTGTTGGTATCAAGACCTTTACTCCAAAAGCTACAAATTTTCAAGCTTCTAAGGTATCATTGCATTTTATACAGACTTCAAAGCCAAGATTTCTTCTATGCAAACATAAATAAAAAGAAAACCCATCATCTCTGACTCCATTTCACACTATTGTTGTTTTTGTTCAGTTGCCCAGTCGTGAGTGAGTCTTTGCAACGCTATGGTCTACAGCACGCCAGGTCTCCCTGTCCCTCACCATCTCCCAAAGTTTGCCCAAATTCATGTCCATTGCATTGGTGATACCATCCAGCCATCTCATCCTCTGATGCCCTCTTCTCTTTCTGCCCTCAATCTTTCCCAGCATCAGGGATTTTTACAATGAGTCAGCTGTTCACATTAGATGACCAAAATGCTGGAGTTTCAACTTCAGCATCAGTTCTTCCAACAAGTATTCAGGGTTGAATTCCCTTAAGATTGACTAGGTTGATCTCCTTGCTGTTCAAAGGACTTTCAGGAGTCTTCTCCAACACCACAGTTCGAAGGCATCAATTCTTCTGTGTTCCACTTTCTTTATGGTCCAGCTCTCACAACCATACTTGACCACTGGGAAGACCATAGCTTTGACTATATGGACCTTTGTTGGCAGAGTAATGTCTCTGCTTCTCAATACACTGTCTAGGTTTTCCATAGCTTTCCTGCCAAGAAGTAATGGAGGAGGGAATGGCAAACCACCCCGGCATACTTGCCGTGAGAACCTCATGAACTGAAGAAAAGGGTATACTTTGTTATCTGGGCCTAAAAAGAGCTCTGCACAGATTCTAATGTGAAGGCAATTCCTCCAGATTCTAATTGTAGCTCCTTCTTCCATAAATCCCTGGTATGTTTCTAAGAAGCTGGATCAAGTGAACAAATGTCTAAAAAGAAAACAAGCAACTTTTCCCTTATCTTATTATCCATACATATCCCTTCTCACTGTTTCCAAAACTCTTTTTGGAAATTCTCTCATATAAACTGACTAGATCAAATCTATCTTATCTTGTGAAATTTCACCAATCACCAATTCACCAGTTAGATCAAGCACTTCTACCTTTCACCAATGATTCACCAGCTCCAAAACTACCACAGCTCCAAAACTACATTTTAGGTACTCACTGAATATTTGTTAAATATTTAGATGAGTATATTTCTCAAACCATATCTTAGTAATGATACAGACTTTTTTCCAGTTTTGTTCCAGCATGCCTGCACACACACAAATACATGTTCAGAAAGTGATATAGAGAAAGGGGAACATTGTATTTAGTTTCATTTAAATAAATCCACTTAAGCCTGTGTCTTGCTATATTTTCCTTACTTCTGTGCTTAATTTCCCATTGTTCATTCTGTTGGGAACACATTTGTAACTCTCTCTACCATATTATCTACTTTTGAAAAAAAATAAGAAATTTCATATGGCAGCTTATTCTGGTGAATTTTCTAACTTCCCAAAGGAGAAAAAAAAAAATTAAATTCTTGAAAAAATGACTCGTTTCAAAACCTCTCTGAAATACGGATATGTCACTGAAAAGCAATGACGGCAATAATCAAATTTTATTAGAGATAACTTTCTCATTAAAATATTAGAAAGTATAGTAAATATTATGAGTTGAATTGAACCAGAGATACCAACCCTTTTTGTATTTTTGATAATGATGGAGGATAAGGTATGAGGAAATGGGGAGGATAAATTGAAAAATATATCGTGTAAGTTTGGTAAGAAACCAAACTTCAGAAATGACATTAAAGGCAGTGTAAGTCTGAAGGAGCCACTGGATTAGAGGGAGAGCAAGCTGAGGTCTAGGTGAAGTTCAGATTCCAGCGATAACTAACCAGAGTTCAGTGGTGGATGCTTTGAAAGTTTGAGCACAGCAGGACAGTCAGACAAAAGGCTGAGTGTCACTTTAATATTTAGTCTTAAAATCAACAATACGTTCTTTTCTTTGGGGATTGCTAGAATTTAAAAACTACCATCTGCTTCTCAAGTAAATTCACCAGCGTGTGGTCAAAATTGTCAGAAATAAGAAGAGCTAATATTAGTTGTTGAAGATAAGTTAGGCCTTCTAGTTTTCTCAGGCCAATTTTTGATTTCCAAAAAGGATAAAACAGCAACAATAAAGATGTATATTTTGGAAGTTATTCAGTAATATGTGAACCAGTTGCTCTAGTAATTTTTCTTTGACGTTTTCTTCTTATGGCCTATAAATTAGCTTTGTTTAGCTTCTAGCAGCACAGTAGTAAATTATTACAACCTTATAAGACTATTACTGGTTATATGATTATTTTTGTTGGACTTATTTGTTGTGTGCATGTGTGTGCGTGCTTATTTGGTAAGTCATGTCTGACTCTTTGCAACCCCATGGACTGTAGCCCACCAGGCTCCTCTGTCCATGGGATTTCCCAGGAAAATGGTAAGTTGCCACTTCCTTCTACAAGGAATCTTCCCCACCCAGACTCAGAGATTGAACCAGTGTCTCCTGCATTGATGGGCAGATTCTTTACCAGTGAGCCACCTGCTGCTGCTGCTGCTGCTGCTGCTGCTGCTGCTGCTGCTAAGTCGCTTCAGTCGTGTCCAACTCTGTGCAGCCCCATAGATGGCAGCCCACCAGGCTCCCCCGTCCCTGGGGTTCTCCAGGCAAGAACACTGGAGTGGGTTGCCATTTCCTTCTCCAGTGCATGAAAGTGAAAGTGAAGTCTCTCAGTTGTGTCCGACTCTTCGCAACCCCATGGACTGCAGCCCACCAGGCTCCTCCGCCCGTGGGACTTTCCAGGCAAGAGTACCAGGGAGCCCCTATTTGTATGGTAACTAGTGAAAATCAGTATAAGGACACACTGGAGGGACTATGCACCTAAGCAATGGAGGTCAGATGTCTTCTTCCTTCAGTGCTTGCAGGCCATTTCAGTATCCATTCTTCTGTTCTCCAACAAATTCTGGACAACTTCTAGATTCTTTTCTTCTTGAGGAGGTTGAGAGACCCACGATTAAAAATGACTGTGCTAAGAATCAGGTAAAACTTCTGTTTAAAATTCTCCCTCAAGTGAGTAATAAGCCTCCCTCCAAAGATAGCTCAGGAGCTATTGAAATGCTCAGTTCTTCACATTTCTAAATTTGAAAACTGTAAAAAAAAATACCTATGAGGATATGCAAAAATGATGCTAAATTTGAATATTTACTTAGCATAATCATCTTCCACATTTTTACAAATTAATATTTTAAAGGTGGAGTGGAATATCACAGATTTGAAACTACAGTGTGATATAGTGTAATTTTAAATATAAAAGGAGATTTTAATCAAAAGTGCTCCTTTTCCCTTTTCTCTGATTTAAGTCACTATGTTCAATTCATTTTGAAATGTAAATATATATATATATACACACATAAGTATATATACATGTATATATATATGTATAAGTATATACCCATATGTGTGTGTGTGTGTATATATATGTTTAATTTGTGTATATGATAAACCAAGACAGGTTATAATATTAAAAAATTATTGAGATACTCCTTGTTACATCGTTATTGATGATTTCAGAAACCCTGGAAACCTAAGGAAACTCTTTCCTTAGGAAATAAGTAACAAATCATTCATGTCCATTAATTAAGGTACCTATCCTCTTAATGTGTCATGAGTTAGTTTCTTATTCCTATTGTTATGCATTAGCTTATTATTTAGTGGCTTAAAAGAATGCAAATGTATTATTTTTAGTCCTCTAGGCTAGAATTCCAACATCGATATCTCTAGGATAAAATCTAAGTTGTCAACGTCAATGTTTTCCTTTCTGGGTACTCTAGGGGAAAAATTTGTTGCTTTACATTTTCCAGTTCTAGAGGCATTCCTTGGCTATGGGCCCCTTCCTCCATTTTCAAAGCTAGGAGTACTGTGTCTCTCTAACCACCCTTCTTAGAAAGTTAGAAGCATCTCCTAATTTTCTTCCACTTTCCTCTTCCATTTTTAATGAAGTTTGTGATTATACTGCATCCACCCAGATAATCCAGTATAACCTATTTTAATGTCAGCAAATTTAATTCCAACTGCAATCTAAATTCTCCTTTGTCATGTAACATAGTCACAGATCCCAGGGATTAGCAATATCTTTGAGGGTGAGCATCATTCTGCCTGCCACATTTTGGTATGTCATCATTTTCCTCATTTTACCTAGAAATTGAACTGGAAGTTGGCATCTAGATCCTCATACATGTTTAAACTGAGCATTTAATCTCTTCTCTATAAATATGATAAATCACATCTTACCTTGAAAAGTATTTCCTCCTAGTCTTCTCTCCCACTAGCTCCCAGTTGTAGCCAAAAACAACACAATTCTCTTTTTACAAGGAAATTAATGAAAAGGAAGCTTACAACTATGTTCTGTAAAGAAGCGAGGAAATGCAGTTGGGTTTATTTCAGTTTTCTGTGATGGAAGTCAGATAATCCAACAAGAAACTTCTGAGATTGTATATGTCTTATTGAAAGAATGTTATGGTTGTTGTGCAATAAAATACTTGTATATCAAAGAAGCTTCCAAAGAGAAGTAGTGTCATCTTTCTGAAAGTACTTTGTGGAAAGTTCTTTAAAAAGTGAGTTCCTTTTTACATCAAATTATGAACATAAATGTAATGCCTTTCAAAGCAAAAACAGACTTGAAGGGTATTAGGCAGTCAGAAATGCATGTACCTGACACATAAGATATCCCTGTTACCTCTTACTGTTAGGATGAATTGTGCTGATCTATCTGTGTGAGTATATTTGATGATTAGGTTCAGGATTGGAAAGAATATAACATATGTACTGAATTTAAAAAATAAAATTATCAAAAACTGTATGGCCAGTTATTATTACTAGATGATGTGTTAACAGTTTTCAAAATCTTTTCTAGGAAACCAGATAACAGTAATTCTGTTGGTGTCACTCTAAAAATCACTTAAAAATTACCACTCATTATACTCATCATCTGAATCTCAGTAGTATCCTCCAGTGTTTTTTTATCTTTTTTTGGGGGGTGGAATGGGGGTGCAGCCAAGAATGGAATGGGATATGAATATGATTTTTAAATGATTTCAAGGAAATACTTATGTTAGGCACAGTTGAGATCCCAGATATATTTGTATGTAGTAACTCTAGTAATTCATAACAAGTAATTGAGGGTATACTCACCATAGTAACTCATAAAAAATAACTGAGGATAGAAATTTTATCAAGAAGTTTGCTAATGAGATTCTGATATTTAACTCAGAATGTCAAATGTCAAATCCATTTCTCTGTAAAGGTGCTTAACAGTTTGGAAAATTCAGTTACATATCCTGATTCTCCTATCCCAGAAAATTATCAGAATAAGATTTGCTCATTAATTAAATGAAAGTGATAAATATTTGAAACCAATAGAGTTTCAGTGAGTGGATCTGAGGAGCAGAAAAGGATAGAGGGCTATGTCACTGCTTAATCCTATAGAAAATTCAACTCAGACACTCATAGAGGCATAACTAATATTCTCATTAATTCATTAATAACTAATATTCTCATCTCAAAAATTGTGAAGTTTAAACTGAATAACTATTAGAGTTACTTACATACTTTTTAATCTACCTTGGTGTGTAATTCTGTATGAGGTAAACCAAGAGAAAGGTTTTATGTTTGGTTATAAATGTAAATGTGGAATAGTATACTGCTCTGAATCTATATCTTGGTGATCATTCATTTAACTTTCATTTATTCAAACAACATATTTATTGACATATATATATAGGTGTTTTCATATGTATTAAAAATATATATATATAGGCGTATGTATCTTCATATGTGTTTCAGACGTGTGTGTGTGTGTGTGTGTGTGTGTGTGTGTGTGTTATTTCTGGAGATTAAGTGGTGACCATAACAAGTCTGTCCCTTGTGTGAGAAATGGGAAAGGATATTTTATATCAGATGATGGAAAATTCTTTGAAGCATAAAAAGTACAGGAGTAATTTAGGATAGGACAGGGTAGGATAAGAGAAGATATTGTAGAATAAGATACAATAGAATAGAATATTTGAATGTTGTATAGAGGGTAAAGAGCTTCCTGGATGACTGAGTGATAAAGAATTCACCTGCAAAGCAGAAAACACAAATTCCAACCTTGGATCAGGAAGATCCTCTGGAGGAGGAAATAGCAACCCACTCCAGTATTCTTGCCTGGAAAATCTGATGGACAGAGGAGCCTGGCGGGTTACAGTCCATGGGGTCACAAAGAGCTGAATGCACACACACACACACACACACACACACACACACAAACACATAAAGGATAAAATATAGGGGGCAAGATGTGAAGCCAGAAACCAGTTCAAAGTTTATTTTAATAATCAAGGTAAGAGATGTTGGTAGATTGGACCAGAATGTAGAAGTAGGAATGGTAAGAAATGATTTAATTCTGATTCTCTATGTTGAAGTCACAACTTATAGAATTGACTGATATTTAGATGTAGTGTTGGAGACAAGTGATGTATAAGGTTGACCCCAAGACAACCTGAATGACTAGAAGTATGGAGTGTAGTTACTGAGATGGAGAAGGTTGTAGGAAAAGCAGATATGTGGTGAGGTTTGTGTATCAAAAGTTCAGTTTTGAGCATATCAAGTTAGAATACTTTTTATACATCCAAATATCTGGGTATCAGTTCAGTTCAGTCACTCAGTCATGTCCGACTCTTTGTGATCCCATGGACTGCAGCATGCCGGGATTCCCTGTCCATCACCAACTCCTGGGGCTTGCTCAAACTCATGTCCATCAGGTTGATGATGCCATCCAACCATCTCATCCTCTGTTGTCTCCTTCTCCTCCTGCCTTCAATCTTTCCCAGCATCAGGGTCTTTTCCAAAGAATCAGTTCTTCGCATCAGTTGTCCAAAGTATTGGAGTTTCAGCTTCAGCATCAATCCTTCCAATGAATATTCAGGACTGATTTCCTTAGGACTGACTGGTTTGATCTCCTTTCAGTCCAAAGGACTCTCAAGAGTCTTCTCCAACACTACAGTTCAAAAGCACTAATTCTTCAGTGCTCAACCTTGTTTATGGTTCAATTTTCACATCTATATATGATTACTGGAAAAACCATAACTGACTAAATGGACCTTTGTCAGCAAAGTAACGTCACTGCTTTTTAATATGCTGTCTAGCTTTGTCATAGCTTTTCTTTTAACGAGCAAGCGTCTTTTAATTTCATGGCTGCAGTCACTATCTTTAGTAATTTTGGAGCCCAAGAAAATAAAGTATCTCACTGTTTTCAATGTTTCCCTAGCTATTTACCATGAAGAGATGGGACCAGATGCCATGATCTTCATTTTTGGTATGTTGAGTTTTAAGCCATTTTTTTTTCACTCTCCTGTTTCACTTTCATCAAGAGGCTCTTTAGTTCCCCTTCACTGTCTACCATAAGGGTGGTTTCATCTGCATATCTGAGGTTACTCATCTTTCTCCTGGCAATCTTGATTCCAACTTGTGCTTCATCCAGTCAGGCATTTCACATGATGTACTCAACATATAAGTTAAATAAGCAGAGTCACAACATACAGCCTTGATTTACTCCTTTCCCAATTTGGAACCAGTCTGTTGTTCCATATCTGTTTCTAACTGTTGCTTCTTGACCTGCATACCTCAGCAGGCAGGTATGGTGGTCTGGTATTCTCATCTTTTTTAACAATTTTCCAGTTTGTAGTGATCTACATAGTCATAGGCTTTGACATAGTCAGTAAAACAGAAGTAGATGTTTTCTGGAAGTTTTGAATTCAGGGGAAATAATGAGGCAAGACATTGGCATTTGGAAATCATTAGTATATGCAACAAGTATTTGTTTCCTGCTTGTTTTTATAACCTATGTAATTAGATGAGATTAACTAAACTGAGTGTGAAAAGGAGGCCAGAAAATAAGCCTCTGTAGCATTAAAACTATTTCAAGACAGGGAGAGAAGAGGAAGCAAAAGATACTGAGACAAATTAATAAGTGAACAAGGAGGAGAACTGATGGAGTAGTGTCCCAAGAGGCACAAAGGGGAATGAACTTTTTAGATTATTGATTGGCCTTGTCAGCCTCTGCTGATGAACTAAGTAAGATAAGAAATGACCATCTTGACTTGACCATTGGCTTTAGAAATATGGAGATCACTAAAGATCCCAGTAAGAACTGTTTCAATATCCTGGTGGATCCAAGAAGCAGGAGACAACATCATTGTTAAATTTGAACAGTTATGTGTAACCTTTTGCTCTAATTGATAGCAGAAAAAAAAGAATGAAAAGGGATGATGAGTAAAGAAAAAGTAACTTTTAAAGACAAGAAATATACCATCACAAGACTGATTCAGTTTGGAGTGGAAACTGTCCATGTAAGAGGGAGAGAGAAGGCTTTCTGAAGCTAGATTCTAAGGTGGGAAAGAAATCATGAAATTCACTGAATATGTGAAAGAATTGGATTTGGATAGAAGTAAAACATGTGATCCATTATAGGGAAGGCAAAGATAAAAATGCAAGGGGTTGAAAGTCATTATTTGATAGTACTTATTTTTGCTGAAATTACTACTATATTTTAGCAAAATACCAACCCTGGTCATTGGTTGAGTACTAGAGGGAAGGAGAAATATTACAGATTTGAGGTGAACATGTGGAATAGTAACCTAGGTAGTAAATTGATAAAGAATATATGACAATAATAAACATAAAAGAAAGCTTGAAAGAGAAGCAAACAGTGCAAATTAGAGAATATATTGTTATTTAGTCTTTTCTTACCACAAATTTAACAGGTGTCTTTTCAATAAAAGTATTTTAACTTCTCGTTTTTACTTGCTTAATAGGTAAAAAAGAAACACATGAGTCTGGGATACACATAGAAAGGATGACAGGAGAGCAACAAAATGGGACTTTAGGAAAATATAGAGACAATTAACCAAAAAAAAAAAAAAAAGTAGATCAATAGCTGTGTTAAGAACCAAAAGGAAGTTATACTTTTCTAAGAATTTGTCCATTTCTTCCACATTATCCATTTTATTGGCATATAATTGCTGATAGTAGTCTCTTATGATCCTTTGTATTTCTGTGTTGTCTGTTGTGATCTCTCCATTTTCATTTCTAATTTTATTGATTTGATTTTTCTCTCTTTGTTTCTTGATGAGTCTGGCTAATGGTTTGTCAATTTTAATGGACAAATTCTTAGAAAAGTACAACTTTCCAAAACTGAACCAGGAAGAAATAGAAAATCTTAACAGACCCATCACAAGCACGGAAATTGAAACTGTAATCAGAAATCTTCCAGCAAACAAAAGCCCAGGACCAGACAGCTTCACAGCTGAATTCTACCAAAAATTTCAAGAAGAGCTAACACCGATCCTACTCAAACTCTTCCAGAAAATTGCAGAGGAAGGTAAGCTTCCAAACTCATTCTATGAGGCCACAATCACCCTAATACCAAAACCTGACAAAGATGCCACAAAAAAAGAAAACTACAGGCCAATATCACTGATGAACATAGATGCAAAATTCCTCAACAAAATTCTAGCAATCTGAATCCAACAACACATTAAAAAGATCATACACCATGACCAAGTGGGCTTTATCCCAGGGATGCAAGGATTCTTCAATATCCTCAAATCAATCAATGTAATTCACCACTTTAACAAATTGAAAAATAAAAGCCATATGATTATCTCAATAGATGCAGAGAAGGCCTTTGACAAAATTCAACATCCATTTATGATAAAAACTCTCCAGAAAACAGGAATAGAAGGAACATACCTCATCATAATAAAAGCTATATATGACAAACCCACAGGAAACATTATCCTCAATGGTGAAAAATTGAAAACATTTCCCCTAAAGTCAGGAACAAGACAAGGGTGCCCACTTTCACCACTACTATTCAACATAGTTCTGGAAGTTTTGGCCACAGCAATCAGAGCAGAAAAAGAAATGAAAGGAATCCAAACTGGAAAAGAAGAAGTAAAACTCTCACTGTTTGCAGATGACATGATCCTCTACATGGAAAACCCTAAAGACTCCACCAGAAAATTACTAGAGCTCATCAATGAATATAGTAAAGTTGCAGGATATAAAATCAACACACAGAAATCCCTTGCATTCCTATACACTAATAATGAGAAAGTAGAAAAAGAAATTAAGGAAACAATTCCATTCACCATTGCAACAAAAAGAATAAAATACTTAGGAATATATCTACCCAAAGAAACTAAAGACCTATATATAGAAAACTATAAAACACTGATGAAAGAAATCAAAGAGGACACTAATAGATGGAGAAATATACCATGTTCATGGATCAGAAGAATCAATAAAGTGAAAATGAGTATGCTACCCAAAGCAATCTACAGATTCAATGCAATCCCTATCAAGCTACCAGCGGTATTTTTCACAGAACTAGAACAAATAATTTCAAGATTTGTATGGAAATACAAAAAACCTTGAATAGCCAAAGCAATCTTGAGAAAGAAGAATGGAACTGGAGGAATCAACTTGCCTGACTTCAGGCTCTACTACAAAGCCACAGTCATCAAGAGAGTATGGTACTGGCACAAAGACAGAAATATAGATCAATGGGAAAAAATAGAAAGCCCAGAGATAAATCCACACACCTATGGACACCTTATCTTCAACAAAGGAGGCAAGAATATACAATGGAGTAAAGACAATCTCTTTAACAAGTGGTGCTGGGAAAACTGGTCAACCACTTGTAAAAGAATGAAACTAGATCACTTTCTAACACCACACACAAAAATAAACTCAAAATGGATTAAAGATCTAAACATAAGACTAGAAACTATAAAACTCCTAGAGGAGAACATAGGCAAAACACTCTCAGACATAAATCACAGCAGGATCCTCTATGATCCACCTCCCAGAATACTGGAAATAAAAGCAAAAAATAAACAAATGGGATCTAATTAAAATTAAAAGCTTCTGCACAACAAAGGAAAATATAAGCAAGGTGAAAAGACAGCCTTCTGAATGGGAGAAAATAATAGCAAATGAAGCAACTGACAAACAACTAATCTCAAAAATATATAAGCAACTTATGCAGCTCAATTCCAGAAAAATAAATGACCCAATCAAAAAATGGGCCAAAGAACTAAATAGACATTTCTCCAAAGAAGACATATAGATAGCTAACAAACACATGAAAAGATGCTCAACATCACTCATTATCAGAGAAATGCAAATCAAAACCACAATGAGGTACCATTTCACACCAGTCAAAATAGCTGTGATCCAAAAGTCTGCAAGCAATAAATGCTGGAGAGGGTGTGGAGAAAAGGGAACCCTCTTGCACTGTTGGTGGGAATGCAAACTAGTACAGCCACTATGGAGAACAGTGTGGAGATTCCTTAAAAAATTGCAAATAGAACTGCCATATGACCCAGAAATCCCACTGCTGTGCATACACACCGAGGAAACCAGAATTGAAAGAGACACGTGTACCCCAATGTTCATCGCAGCACTGTTTATAATAGCCAGGACATGGAAACAACCTAGATGTCCATCAGCAGATAAATGGATAAGAAAGCAGTGGTACATATACACCATGGAGTATTACTAAGCCATTTAAAAGAATACATCTGAATCAGTTCTAATGAGATGGATGAAACTGGAGCCAATTATACAGAGTGAAGTAAGCCAGAAAGAAAAACACCAATACAGTATACTAACACATGTATATGGAATTTAGAAAGATGGTAATGATAACCCTGTATGTGAGACAGCAAAAGAGACACAGATGTGTAGAATGGACTTTTGGACTCTGAGGGAGAGGGAGAGGGTGGGATGATTTGGGAGAATGGCACTGAAACATGTATACTATCATGTAAGAAACGAATCGCCAGTCTATGTGCAATACAGGATACAGGATGCTTGGGTCTGGTGCACGGGGATGATCCAGAGAGATGATATGGGGTGGGAAGTGGGTTCAGGATTGGGAACTCATGTACATCCATGGCAGATTCATGTCAATGTATGGCAAAACCAATACAGTATTGTTAAGTAAAATAAAGAAAAAATAAAAATTTTAAAAAAGAACCAGAAGAGAAAATACTGATAAATAAAATAGAGATGAACAGAAATGAAAAATAAATAAGATGGTAGAAGATGTCTCATGCCATCTTCAAGGTTTACTATGAAGCATTAATGAATTAAGTCATATAGAAACAGAAAGCAAATCAAAATCAGATGTATTTGCCAAATAGTATTAGAAATAGAAACTTAGAAGTGTAACCTATAAAGAAACTAGAAATACTTTAAGAGTAGAAAATTCTAGTGTATTAAAAGATTGTGGTCTATAGTAGAGAAGATATAGTATTTCATTTATTTATTCAGATTATTTGGCTGCATTGGATTTTAGTTACATCATGCAGGATCTTTCCTTGCAGTGCACAGATTGTCTATTTGTGGCACATAGGCTCAGTAGTTGTGGCAGAAACACAGGTTTAGTTACTCTGTGTCATGTGGGATCTTAGTTATTTGACCAGGGATCAAACCCAAGTCCCTTGCATTGCAAGGGAGATTCTTAATCACCGAACTATCAGGCAAGTCCCTAGATGTAGCGTTTCTTTTAACATTTAGATATTTGGGAAAACTTTTCCAGACTGTGAATTCTGAGGACTTAAAGATTAAAGTCAGCTTTTCGGGTGGCTCAAATGGTAAAGAATCTGCCTGCAAAGCAGGAGACCCGGGTTCAATCTCTGGGTCAGGAAGATCCCCTGGAGAAGGGAATGGCAACGCACTCCTGTATTCTTGCCTGGAGAATTCGATGGACAGAGGAGGCTGGCAGGCTAGAGTCCATGAACTCACAAAAAGTCAGGCACAACTAAGCGACTAACACTTCCACTTTCTCTTTAAAGATTAAAACTATGGATTCAATAGTTTCTCTTCTCCATATGCAATACCAAAGGAGAAAATACACATATGTAGGTATCTATATATACATATGTACGTATGTGAAATAATTTATGGTGGTGTTTAGGAAATTATGGTGGTGTTTAAAGGAAATTTCAGTTACAACAACCTGGCAATTTCTGTGTCTGTATATTTCTCTTTCCTCAACTATAGTTAATAGATTCCTGATATTTTGGTAGTTAAAAGCAGTGTATTTTAATCTGCACATCTCTATTGCAATCATATGGATTGATTTTCAATCAGAATGAAGTTAATTTAATGTACTTAATATCAAATTTGATCTTTAATTGTTTAATATACTGCTTATGCAAAAGTGCAGCTATGAAAATTGATATTGATATTTGGAAAGGATATTTTGAAGGAAATGTGAGTCCCACATATTCCTCAAGATTATTCCATGTTCATATACTTACTAGTCCAGACTACTATAAAGCTATACATCTGCACCGTATCATTCTGACCTCAGCCAAGTTGCCTTTATGAACTGCAAACTTATAATAGCTCCTTAACTTTTTTACAGCATGATTTACAAAACAACCCTGACTAGAACAGATAGTTCGAAGTGTCCTAATGTTACTGTCAGGGATATCTCATTACAGTATTCAACATTTGAGAAGTGTCTCTCTGGAGCTATAGTTGGAGGTATATTTCTAGGACTAAGCCAAAAGGTCAGTTATTAGGAAGGCAGTCTCAAAATATCTTACCCAGGGGAACACAAGCAACGAAGCAAAAAATGAACGGAGTTATCAAGAGCTGAAAATTTAGGTCAACACAAATCCAAACTTGGAAGATCCATAGCAGAACTTTGCCTGAGAGGGCAACATGGTACAAGGATGATAAATTGATGGGCTAGTGAGAAAAAAGTATGGCTCTGGGTAAACGTCATGAACAGGGATTCTGTCTTCTGTCCCTTGACCTCTAAACTAGTCTGGCTTACCCAAACTCCTGAGAGAGGTAAGACCCAGATACTCTAATAACTTTTCAAGTTAGAATTTTTAAGGTGACCTGATCTTGCTCTGATTTCCATGTTAGGTTGATATGAAAATGTATGTCCTATGATGGGTTAAGTCTTTCATTATTTATCAGTGTAGGTATATTGTTCCACTTGTATTCCAATGGTTTGAGCCTGCAATCAGCTGTTCATTCCTGCTTTGTCTGAAACTTCTAGCATTATATCCCCATTGAGCTCTTGGAAATCTGGATCTAACAAAATTAATAAGGAGATTAATATGCATAACCCTATTGTTCCAGATTTCTTTGTATCATTACCTTTCAAGATGTATGAAGTCTTGGGTATTTCCCAAACCATGGTTGTTAGGAATATAAAGCAATAAGAGATAAGAGGCAAGAGTAGGCAAACATTAATATTTATTGTGTCTAGGGCCTTCCCTGGTGGCTCAGTGGTAAAGAATCTGCCTGCAAAGCAGGAGACCTGGGTTTGATCCCTGGGTCAGGAAGATCCCCTGGAGTAGGAAATGGCAACACACTCCAACACTTTTGCCTGGGAAATCCTATGGACAGAGGAGGCTGGTGGGCTGCAGTCCACAGGGTCGCAAAGAGTTGGGCAGGACTCAGTAACAAACAACAACGATATTATCTCTAAAATATCAGAAACAAGTCTATGGTTACTAACCTGAAAATCTCAAGCATATCACTGAAAGCTGCCTCAGCATAAGTAGTTTTGTCCTTTCTTCTCCTTCTATAGAAAACCATGGAGAAGGCAATGGCACCCCACTCCAGTACTCTTGCCTGGAGAATCCCAGGGATGGGGGAGCCTGGTGGGCTGCCATCTATGGGGTCGCACAGAGTCGGACACGACTGAAGCGACTTAGCAGCAGCAGCAGAGAAAATCATAGAGGCATGTTTAGTAAAATCTACAAACTGAATCTTCCTATTTTACTTCCATATGCATAGCCAGTAGTTTCTTACCTGGGGAGCAGTTAAAGGGGCTATGCTTCAAGTGCCCTGGCAGTCAGAGAATATCAGACTGTAGGTTATGATAATCATATTGCTGTTGTTGTTCAGTTGCTCATTTGTGTTCAACTCTTTGTGACCCCATGGACTGCCGCACAACAGGCCTCCCTGTCCTTCACCATCTCCTGGAACTTGCTCAAATTTATGTCCATTGAATCAGTGATACCACCCAACAATCTCATCCTCTGACACTCCCTTCTCTTCCTGCCTTCTATTTTTCCCAGCATCAGGGTCTTTTCCAGTGAGCTGTCTCTTTGTATCAGGTCACCAAAATATTGGAGCTTCTGCTTCAGCATCAGTCCTTTCAATGAATGAACATCGTAATCCTGTTGCTTCCTCTAAAGTTAATATTCACTATAGTTGGAATGCCCTTTTAACTAATTAATATGATCAGTCAGTATGTCACAGTGTTCCATAAACTAGCTCAATGATTGGACTTGGATAATCCCTCATTTTGGTGCAATGATTAAGCATGGTCTCATGAAGAGAGCTTTATAGTGTTTCAGACTGCAAGTATCATGAAACTATCTGATAGATACAAAGTCTGGAGTAAATGAACCTATCTCACCATCCTTCCTCTTGGCAGCAGTGTTGGGGCCCTTCCAGTGTAAGGTAAGGAGAACCATAAGAACAGTTAGATGCAATGATACCAGCTGGCCTAGTGAAATGAACACTTACAGGCAAGGAAAAGATAGTTGGCTTTATATAGACTGAGAGGACACTTTTAAACAGATACTCCTCATCTAAGCAGCCACATATATGATACTGGGAAAAACTCCCATCTTGCTAAATTATAGGACTGAATATTTCACCTTACCTCATTGGCATTTTACTGCACTTATATAACATATACAAGTCACCTGGCCCTCAAACCATGCCAGACTGAGGAGTATTAGACAATTTTGAGGTACTACCATTGCTTTGTCTTAAGAATTCAAGTGATTTCTCTTAAGATGTCTCATGAATAAATAGAAGCAGTGGATAGATTATTTATTCATAAAGGCACTTAAAATTGGAGAATTTTTAAGAGATGATTTTCTCATTCACTAAATGTATATCCTACTTTCTTTCTTTCTTAGTTTCATGACTTGTAATCCCTTGGGCTACACTTAATCTGCTGTATATGGTCATCATCACCACCTTTAAAAACTTGAACTTCTGCTGTACCTGAAATTATTTTTTTCAGCCTATGAGAAAGTTTTTTGACTAAAAAGTACTCAAATATCCTAGAGATAGAGTGTGTGCATGCTCAGTCTCTCAGACATGTCCAAATGTTTTGTAACCCTGCTGCCCTGAGCCCTCCAGGCTCCTCTGTCCATGACATTTCTCAGGCAAGAATCCTGGAGTGGGTTGCCATTTCCTACTCCAGGGGATCTTCCTAACCCAAGAATTTAACCTGAATCTCTTGCGTCTGCTGAATTGGCATGCAGATTCTTTACCACTGTACTACCTGTAAAATCAGAGTGGCAACTGTAGTCTGACCCTAAAAATAGGTGTGCTTACATGTCAGAGACAGAATTAAAGTCATTCTTTCTACAAACACTTGGAAACCAACATGAAATTGGGTTTATTTCATGATTCTCCTCGCCTGTAAGGACCTCAATCCTTTCTATTGAGACACAGTGCCCTTGTTGGTTTAATATTTATTAGAGTAATTGATGATTTTTGATCATCCTTTTCTAAGATATATTTAATATCATCCATGGATTCTTGCTAATAAAACTTTAAAATGCTTACACATGCTCCTAAAAAACCACTTTGGACTGTGATTTCATTAAATTTAAATGTATAAACTAATTTGTAGAAAAAAAAAATCTTAAAATCTCATCTAAAACTCTCCAGACCAGAATTTTTCAAATTTTAAAATATTCATACAGGGACTGTATTACATAAAGTCTGTGAAAAGACTGTAGTGAAATATATATTCATTCCTCTTTCCTTGGTCTAGAGCTTCAAACATGGTGTTTTTGCTTTAAGAGGGAGAAAAGACTTATAAAAATGTTGATTGATGTCACTTTTTAGATAAGAATTTGTCATAAAGCAGCTTTCCTAGAAGATTGGTGCTTGAGAGCTTTTTTTATGACAGATGTGGTATTATGAAGTAACATTTGGTTTTCTCATTCAGGATCTTAGAACATCTTTCTGTATTCTAACGCAGAAAAACCAACTTTAAAATAATAACATTATAGTGTTAATACAGTTCACATGTGTATCTTATTAAGTTTATTTGTTTACCAATTTAGTGCAATTGTAAATTGCTTCTGAAAATGTACAAACAAAATTGGCTATGAGTATTACATATTATTTTCCATAATTATCCTGTATTCAGCCACAATAGTTGAATTCTTATTAGTTCTGATTGTATTTCAGTTGATTCTTCATTATTAATTTAGGTAAACAAATAACATTTTTCTCTATTTTTGAATATTGTTTCATATTTCTACTCAAATATTTATTGCAATGATCTGAACAATTTTAAGAAATAACAGGCAGTGGTCTATATTTTCTTTATCCCAATTTAAATGAAATTATATGTGTATATATATGCATATATAAATGTGTGAATATATATAAATACATATATATTATATAAACCTAAATGAGTGTGTGTGTGTGTGTGTGTGTGTGTGTGTGTGTGTGTGTGTGTACAGCTTCAAGCTACTGAAGCTAATCAGTGCAGAGGAGGCATTTTGAAAAAGCTTTTACTTAACAATTGCTGTTTACCTGTGGTGGATACATGTTGATGTATGGCAAAACCAATATGATATTGTAATTAGCCTCCAATTAAAAATAATAATAATTACTGTTTAAACTGGATTGACATTTTGATATTTGAAATGCTTAAACATCTGATTCCTTTGATTTCATGAATTGATAGAAATACATTGCTCTATTTTAATATTAAATCATCTCTGACTCTTTTTGAAAGCATTTGGCAATGGTTTTTTTTCTGTTTTTGTTTTTGTTTTTGAAAATTCACTATATTTGATTCATTAAGTTTTTACACTTAATAGTAGATACTTTTGGTCATTTATCATATTTTTTTCTGGTTTGTAAGAGCTCCATGTAATAAAGTTTGAGTATGTCAGTATTTTTGCCTGGAGAATGCCCATGAATTGAAGAACCTAGTGGGTACAGTCTATAGGATCACAGAGTCAGACAAAACTGAGTAACTAAGCACACTGCACTTTTTTTTTTTTTTTCAGCACATATCTTTTTTCTTACCACCTGGAAATTCTATATACTAAAGAAATTTTCCCTAGGTGTAAAATAACTTAACAATGCTATTGTGGAACTTGAAGAGAATAATTCCTTAATCACTTTATTACTTCTTTCCTGATTTTTATGTATCCAAATTTTTCAGTTTTCTTGTATTTATTTGTGTTATATGTATTTACCAAGATATATCAATTCTGAGATTTTAATGTGTTTTCCTAGAGCATAATGACAATTTTTAATTTTGTGTCTGTAATTATTTTAAATTTTAATACTTCTGATAAACTTTGAAGTATAAATTTACAGGATAATAAGTTTATGCATAATAACTTACATATTTATAAAAATATGCAAGTATATGGCTATACATTTAGTTATATAATTCCACATATGAATACTATAAAATCCACATTTGAATATTATATATACCATATTTAATAAAGCAGTGAGGTAAAATAGCTCTGAAATAGAATTATGTATGATATCATACAATTAGATCTCATTTAACAGGTTGGCTTTGTCTGTAAAACAAGGATCATTTACTCAGTACTAATGTAGACTTTTCTTAATGATTATTGATCCCACAGATATTTGGAAGCAAAATGAATATTTTCTGAATTTTATGTCACCTACGATTATTTCCAAGAGATGATTGAACTATTGTTGAGCAGTGGGTTTATACAAGGCTAAATATGTTAGCTAAAAATGATCTCCTCAGAGAAGGAAACCCAGGTCTCAATGCAGGAAACCTGGGTTCAGTCCCTGGGTTGAGAAGATCCCCTGGAGAAGGAAATGGCAACCCACTCCAGTAATCTTGCCTGGAAAATCCCATGGACAGAGAGCCATGCATTTGCAATGAGTCGGACACAACTGAGCAACTAACACACTTCACTACCACAGTAAATTTGCCAAAAGGGCAATATTGTGTTCATCTCATTTATCATCCCAATTCTAAAATGAAAAATGATGGTATCTGGAATAAGCTTAGAAATATTGACAAATCAACCTGTAACCATCATAGCCATCATAGTGACTGCTGCTGCTGCTACTGCTGCTGCTGCTGTTGCTAAGTCACTTCAGTCGTGTCCAACTCTGTGCGACCCCATAGACAGCAGCCCACCAGGCTCTGCTGTCCCTGGGATTCTCCAGGCAAGAACACTGGAGTGGGTTGCTATTTCCTTCTTCAATGCATGAAAGTGAGAAGTGAAAGTGAAAAGTAAACTGAAGTCGCTCAGTCGTGTCTGACTCTTCGAAACCCCATGGTCTGAAGCTTACCAGGCTCCTCTGTCCATGGGATTTTCCAGGCAAGAGTTCTGGAGTGGGTTGCCATTGCCTTCTCCAATCATAGTGACTTAAGAATTAATTAAGAATGTTTGTAATGCAAAGAATCTGTGGGTTCAGAATAGACTCTTAAAAAATTACACACTACTACATTCTGGCAGAATGACTGTATAACAAACAATCTAGGGTTAATTTTACTTGAATTTCAGGTTCCTCAATGAAAAATTAAGAAGCAAGTTTTTAATCCTAGCTTCTTTGTGTTGATTTTATAATATTGCTCATATTTCCAAATAACTATCAACCTGAACTTTTATGTAGTGCCATCTGGACCTAATGACTAGATAGTAAACATAACAAAATAGAAGACAGAGGAGATGTTATTTTTAAGATGAGACTAGTAAAATTCACAATTTGGCCTGATAATCTGTCACCACAGATTACTTATGACTATGGGATTTTCCGTAGTTGGAAGTCATATTTTCTTCAATAAAAGGTTGATGCAATACAGAGATAAACTGAATTTTGTAATATAGCCATTGTCTAGTATGCACCAGACAGAGGCATTAATTTTATTCTGTGTAACTTTATTTCCATCATTTGCATACTTATAAAAGTCATCATAAATGTCATTGTTAAACATTTGATTTAGCCCCAAAATTCATAGTGAAATAACAGTATAGGTGTCAAGTGCAATACTGGGAAATAAGAAACTCAATAAACAACTTTATAGTTAGTTGGAGGGAAAGGTTTTTTGTTCTCAGCCTCTTTATTACTAAATGGGCATGTGTAATGAAGAGTCATCAAAAATTTTTACTTCCAAGGTCTAAATGTTGAACACTCTTTGAACCATAACCTATTTGATATCTTCATAAATGAAATGACTCCCATTAATTTTCATAGCTCTACTTAAAATGGGGTGTGTAGATGCAAATAATTATTAATAAAAAAGTATCCATGCTCATAAGCCAATGGTGAATTAGTGGATTATGTATTAAAATTAATTGCTCCAGTTGATTATATTTCTGGAAATTATAAAATGGATTAGAGCTTCATTCTCAACTTACATCAAATTTCAAGTGAAATAAGAAACTTTAATGAAAAATATAGTTATAAAAATCTCATAAGACAATATAAAACTGTAAAAAGTTATTTAGAGCTTACTATGTGATAGATGAGAGCTGAGTGAAAGAATTCCAGAATTTTGTGAGCTGGTAAACATCATATTGGTTGTCTGACATGGGTTTCTCATGAGCAATAGGTAGATTTTATAGTTTTTTACACTATCAAAATTAACAAATCCACAAATCGAGTTATTTTTTAAATAAATTTATTAATTTTAATTGGAGGTTAATTACTTTACAATATTGTATTGGTTTTGCCATACATCAACATGAATCCACCACAGGTATATAGGTGTTCCCCATCCTGAAACCCCCTCCCTCTTCCCTCTCCGTACCACCCCCCTGGGTCATCTCAGTGCACAAGCCCCAAGCATCCAGTATCATGCATCAAATCTGGACTGGCAATTCGTTTCTTATATGATATTATACATGTTTCAATGCTATTCTCCCAAATCATCCCACCCTCTTCCTCTCCCACAGAGTCCAAAAGACTGTTGTATACATCTGTGTCTCTTTTGCTGTCTCGCATACAGGATTATTGTTGCCATTTTTCTAAATTCCATATATATGTGTTAGTATACTGTATTGGTATTTTTCTTTCTGGCTTACTTCACTCTGTATAATTGGCTCCAGTTTCATCCACCTCATTAGAACTGATTCAAATGTATTATTTTTAATGGAAGCAATCTAGATGGCCATCAGCAGATGAATAGATAAGAAAGCTGTGGTACATATACAAAATGGAATATTACTCAGCCATTAAAAAGAAGTTTCTTTATTTTTTTCTGCAGAAAACTGGTTTTTAAATACTTACTGGCATACCACTGTGAGTAACTGCTCATGATAAGCTTGATAGCTAATTTGTTAGGGACTACTGATGAGGAAACTTAAGCACATAAACTGGAAATAAATTAATACATGACTGGAAAACTATTTTTGAACATTAAAACCACAAATGAAAGTATAAAGGGGGTATTGGTATAGTGTGCTACATACAGGAGATGACAGATAATATTATTATTTTACAGGCTAAAGAGCTCAAACAGATTATGAGGTTAACACTATAAAAAAATCCAAGCACAGGAAATAAAAAAGCAAGACAGAGAAGGAGTATGAAAGATCAAAATATAGGAATCAAAACATTTACAGAATGTGTAAGATTCTACTTTTACTCTAAAGTTGGCTATATAATATAAAATCTAAATATTGTAAATGACATCAAGTAAACAGAGGAGAAAACACTTACACACACAGACACCCCTTTGGTGAAGCCAAGAGTAGTGTATCTAGTAAGCAAATATTTGTGCAAAATAAGGGAACTAATATATATATCCACCTGTTTTTATGAACATACAAATTTTGTGAGGATATACAGGTAACTAATAGCAGTGATAACCTATTCTCTGGGGATACTATACAAATAAATGAAGATTGGGAGTAGTGTTAGGAGAGAATCTTTACTTTATACAGATTGACTTTACTTTTAAACCCCATGAATATTTTCTATTCAAATATTAATTAAATACATGTATAATGTTAAGAAATATAAATTATACAATATGTGATGTGGCTTGTTTTGTAAATTTTATGCTGATATACATACAGATTTAGAATGAAGATTCAAAAAAAGATATTATTAGCATTTGCCTTGGGCTTCCCTCAAGGTTCAGATGGTAAAAATTCTGCTTGCATGCAGGAGACCCAGGTCCAGTCCCTAGGTTGGTAAGATCTACTGGAGAAGGGAATGACTATCCACTCCAGTATTCTTGCCTGGAGAATTCCGTGGACAGAGGAGCCTGGTGAGGTACCGTCCATGGGGTCACAAAGAGTCAGACACTACTGAGCGTTTATTTCTGACGGCTTCCACTTTCATATTTACTTTGCTGTGTTTCTCAAATATTCTGAAATATGAAATTTGATAATCAGCACAAAATACGTATCGTATATTCTATATCCTGGAAGGTTCTGAATGTCAGAATAAAATAAGAAATATATGTTACAGTATTGATCAATGAATTGTGAAATCAACTATGACCCTTCTGTGATTTCTCTTTAGTTGTACAGATCACTGAAGAAAATAATAGATATTAATATAAAATATCCATGTTAAAACTCTGAGCAATAAATACATGCATAGAAGTACAGTTTAGATTAATCTTTCATGAAACAAATGAAAAGCCATCATGAATTCTGAATGGCCATGAAACCTACCTTCAGCTATAAAAACACGAAAACATTCTGGGTAAGTGTTCTACTCAGGATAAAAGCATCACAATGCCTGGAGGGATCACTTTCTTTCATAACTTTATTTCATAAGACTGTAAACAGAAAGGGTAAAAAAGTATGAGTCTGGTAAAGCCAGAGAAAGAAACTAAGAAATCCATGACACTTGGAAAATACTCTAGAGTAAAATTCTGTGGCTGGGGAGCCAATTATAAACTAGAACAAAAGAATCGCTCCACAAAGGAGCTACTAACAGAACTGTCACCCAGCAACTGAGATCCAGGAGATAGATTATCCATGAGGAAAAACAGAAAGCTTCATAACTACCTATATGGACTATTTCTAAGGGACAGAGAAAAGAAAATCAAGGAAAAGAAAAAAACAAAACGAGGCAGCAGGAGACTGACCATGAATTCTGATCCACTAAACAATAAATTTAAAATGCTGTTCTTGTAACAGGGCTTTCCTGGTGGCTCAGATGGTAAAGAATCTGCCTGCAATGCAGGAGATCTGAGTTGTATCCCTGGGTCAGGAAGATCCCCTGGTGAAGGAACCTAATCCAGTATTCTTGCCTAGAGAATTCCATGGACAGAGGAGCTGCTGACTGAGTGGCTAACACACACATACTATATGAATCAACATAGCAAAAGAAACTCATGGGAATATAAAGATTCTTTAGTAGCTTTTTTAAAGGATAGAAAAGGAACTTCTGTTTTGATTTTTGTTGCAGATACTCTTTTTGAGTCGGCAAGAACATGGGTAATAGGAGTGGTCAACTCAGCCTGCATCTGATTTCTTCTATAACTCTCTACCTACTTCCACCATGTTCTATTTTGAAATTTTGAAACAATAGCAGACATTATGTCATCTTACCTCTGTGTGTGTGTATCTGTATGCTGCTGCTGCTGCTGCTGCTAAGTCGCTTCAGTCGTGTCCGACTCTCTGCGACCCCATAGACGGCAGCCCACCAGGCTCCTCTGTCCCTGGGATTCTCCAGGCAAGAACACTGGAGTGGGTTGCCATTTCCTTCTCCAATGCATGCATACATGCTAAGTCGCTTCAGTCATGCCCGACTCTGTGCAACCCGATGGACAGCTGCCCACCAAGCTCATCTGTCCAAGGGATTCTCCAAGCAAGAATACTGGAGTGAGTTGCCATCTCCTTCTACTGTATCTGTGTGAGTATAAATAAATAAATAAATAAATAAATAAATATCAGTTCAGTTGAGTTCAGTCGCTCAGTCATGTCCAGTGCTTTGCAACCCCATGGACTGCAGGACACTATGCTCCCCTATCCACCACCAACTCCCAGAGCTTGCTCAAACTCATGTCATCAAGTCGGTGATGCCATTCAACCACCTCATCCTCTATTTTCCCCTTCTCCTCCTGCTCTCAATCTTTTCTAGCATCAGGGTCTTAAATAAGTCAATTCTTCGCATTCATGTTATTTTTTTGTCACATAAGTATGAAAAGAGAACTCTGTTTTGAGATGGTGTATTTGGTACAGGTTGATCTAGTCTCCTATTGCACAAATGCAATAGTAACCAGACAAAATGCAATTAATAATATTTTGTCATATTTCCTCTTCTTCAGTACCTCTATCACTTAAATATTTGGTCACCCTAGTCATCTATATCTATTAGTTTTCAGTTGATTATTCAGAATACTTTGACTTTTTCCATTGTCTTATAATTCCTTTTCTTAGAAATGTTTCCTGTATTCATGATTGTGTTTTTAACAGTATTTATTATTCTCCTTTCTACTACTTATATTTTACTTGTAATTTCACTTTTGAGAGTTTATTAGATCCTTTTGGTCTCTTGTCTTACACTTTTTTCTTCGATTTTCCACTTATATGGATACTGATTTATTTTCAAAGCATGAGTGAGGGAACACACGCATGACTCTATGTGTGTGTGTGCATGTTTGTGTGTGTTTGTGCATAAAATGATCCTATCCCATTAAAAAAATATTGAATATGTATGCATTGGCACCACATGGATTCATTTCTAATCATAATTGTTCCCCTTTTAGGTTCCTTGTTCATGCCAAATGTTTAATAAAAATTATTAGATGAGAGTTGTTAGGACATGAGTCAGGGATGTAGCAGCTTGAAACATGGTATACTGTCCTACAGCCCTTTTTTCTTGTTCTGCATAGTGTTCCTCTGCGCTCCCAGCAGTCTGGATTTCTCACTCTTGAGTGATCAAAGACTTTGATAGCTTTGCATAAAGCTATACAGACTGTAAGTTGCTCGTGTTATTGTAGCATCCCTACACTTTCTTCTGCCTGGAGCAGTAGGCATTTATGTAATTGCCACCCTCCCACTCTCAATCTCTCCACTAACTCCCCAGAAGTTGTTTTCTTTTTTTTTTAAATGGTAATGTACTTGTTGGGTCTCATTCATTCCATCTTTTCTAACTCCACCATTTGTAACAAAGACAAAGAAGCCTCATTTATAATTTTTTTCTTAGCTAGTAAGTTTACATATGTATTCATATTTTTCTGAGATATTTATATTTCCTATTTTCTAAAATGATCATTAGTTCTCTTGATACGTTATTTTATTGATATCTATTTAGTTGTAAATTTCTTTGCATATTCGGTATATAAATCTGTTTCTCACAAATATTATGAATCATCCCCTTTATTTTCCTTTATTTTCTATGGTTTTCTTTATATATGTTATATATGTATTTATATCATATACATATGTTATATTTAATGTATAAATATTTATATACTCTCTCTATATATATATAGCTTCTAAGTGTTAGAAACTTATGAAATCAAATATGACAATATATTAGTTTCCTATTGTCATTATGCTTCAGTTCAGTTCAGTCACTAGGAAAGAATTTTTCATTTTGAAATGAAAAGATATTTATTATATTTACTATTTTAAAATTTACTTTTATGCTTGTATGTTTCATCTGGATGTTGTTTAATATCTGAAGAAAAATGGGTCCACCATCCACACATTGCCCGGGTTTGTTTCAAATGTCACTACATTTCAGAGCTATTTTGCCAAAATCATTGCTTGAAATTGGGTTCATTTCCAAGTATAGATATGGAATTTAATATTTTCATTTTATTTTTATGTTTAGTATATTCAGAGAAAAGAGAGGGACATTGATTTTTGTTCAGATGTCTGTAAGAGTTTTTTTTTTTTTTTTTTCAATTACCCGTTGGGCGTATATAAAATGAAACTGGAAGAGCTTCCTTTGATTTATCCTTTGAGAAGTTTTTGGTTTTGGTTTATATTGTATAATCAGAAAGCTCTGTCTCCTTTTATTCAGACCACATGCCCAGAAAAGGCAGTTTATATACAGGATGAATGGAAGAACAGAGCATTCACCTATCCCTGCATGTTCATTCTATTTCATTTTATTTTTTCTATTACTGTCATACAAATAACCTGAAAGTCCATGGCTTAACACAGCACTTCATTATTTTCTGAAATCTGTGCTTAGCAGTCTGGGTAATCTTCTGCTAATCTTGCCAGGATCACTCATATGTTGCATTCCTCTGTTAGGATTGGAGGGTTTAAGATGTACATAGTTTGCAATTGGTGCAAGCTGTCTTGGTTCACCACCTAGTGGCTTATCACTGTTAGGCTGCACTGGACTTTGACAACATGCTGTTCTCAGAAGAAGGTGGGAATGCATACTCTATGGCCTCTCAAGGGTTAGGCTCTAAAAAGTTGTATAAAGTGAAACTTGCCCAGTCGTGTCTGACTCTTTGTGACCCCATGGACTGTGTAGTCCATGGAATTCTCTAAGCAAAAATACTAGAGTGGGTTGCTTTTCCCTTCTCAGGGGAATCTTCCCAACCCAGGGATCTAATCCAGGTCTCCTGCCTGGCAGGCAGATTCTTTACCAGTTGAGCCAGAACTTGCATGTTATATTGTTGGTCAAAGCAAATTGCAAGCAAAGCTCCTAGTCAAGAGAGTTTCCATGATCTGAATGTCTAAGCCCCCCTCTCCAACCAAGTAAAATTCATGTATTGACTCTTAACCACCGAAGGCTATGGTGTTAGTAGGTGGAACTTTGTGGAGGTGCTTTGGTCATGAAAGTGGAGCCCTTATGAATGGGATTGTTGGTGTTTAGTCACTATGTCCAACTCTTTTGGAACCCCATGGACTGTAGCCTGCCAGGATCCTCTCTCCAGGGGATTTTCCAGGCAAGAATACTTGCAGTGGGTTGCCATCTCCTCCTCCAAGGAATCTGCCCCACCCAGCTATCTAGCCCTGTCTCCTGCATTGGCAGGCAGATTCTTTACCACTGAGCCACCTGAGAAGCCCATGAATGGGATTAGTGTCTTTCAAAGGAGGCTCCAAAGAGATCCCTAGCCCTTCCACCGTGAGAGGCCATAGAGAGATTTGGGTTATGAACCAGGAAGAGGCCCTTTACCTAGCTATGTTGGCACCATGACAGTGGTTGTCCAGCCTCCAGAAATGTGAGAAAAACATTTCAGTTGTTGATAAGCTACCACCTGAATGGATTAGAGAGGGGTGGATAAACTTCAACTTTTGATGCTAACAATGGTAATTTCACAGTGCAGAATCATGGATCCAGGGAGGCCTGATTCATTGGAGGTCATTAGTATAAAATAAGGCAAAGCCAGAAAATTTCTAACAGGCTTAGTCATCATCACACCTAATTATAGCTTTTATATTGTATCATAACACTTTTGGTGGATTCAGTAATCCTCTCATTCTGACAAAGGAGGCTGGGTTTATGGCTTTAATTTTCAAAAATACTTCAGAGAAGAAATCATCCCATGTTGTCAATGAGAAAGGGGTGAAGGGTGATCAGTAATTCACTCCTCTGAACAAATGAGATTAATACTACAACCATTTACTGAATGGTTATTTAGAGCTAGGTTCTTAGGTATGCACTTAAAATAATTATCACTTTTTAAATTCACAACATCTCTGTAAGTTTTATATTGTTATCCCTTCTTTGCAGTTGAGAAATATTAGACCTGGAAAGAGGAACTCTATTTCAGGCTCAGGTCTCTGTGATTACAAGGAATTACTATTAAAGATTATCCTGTAGTCACTAAATATCTTAATAGATTTACTAAATTCCAAATTTTCATTGATTTTATTCATTCATATATCATTTTTTAAGATAATGAGTTTGTTTGTATTTCATCTGAGAAGAATAATCCATGAAATAAATCTCATAAATATTTTCAATAAAAATTTACCCAGTAAATCTTTCCCTACAAGCAATAAAATGAACTAAAATGCTACATTAATCAAACGATTTTAGTGTTCTTACAAGTGTAGACAGATGCTCAGGGGAGTATAAGAAAGCCTAGAAGTAGATTCTTCAAAATATTTTTTTAAAAATCCACGCATATTTATCTTTTGAAAGAGTGGGAAAATATATGACTATTTGATTTTGTTAAATAATTTGTCCAAGCACAGTTTTTAAATGTTTTGAAAAACATAATCTTATTCATATGAAAGATGTTATCAGTATTAATTCCAAATAGATTTAGGTTTTGAATAGTTAAAGAAAATATAAGTGAATAAATTTTAGGCCTCAGTATGAAAAAGACCTTTTTAAAAATAAAACCAACTAAGTGATTTCTATAAAATATTAATAGATTTATACAAGTGGTTATGTTAGAAAATATATAACCTAGTTAGCAATCAAAGGAATGCAAAATAAAATTAGGTCCCCAATTCAGATGTGAGTTTTATAAAACTGTAAAAGATATTAGAATTTTCAGTAGTAGGAAGAGATAGAGAACATCAATAGCAGAAAAAGCTTTATATATACCATTATCTGCAATTATTTTTGCCTTGCAATAAACAAGAACAAAGTTTTCCTAAGAAAATTATAGCTATTTAAAATTG
This sequence comes from Budorcas taxicolor, assembly GCF_023091745.1. Lineage (NCBI taxonomy): Eukaryota > Metazoa > Chordata > Mammalia > Artiodactyla > Bovidae > Budorcas > Budorcas taxicolor. Next base: position 28,046,052 of record NC_068931.1, read on the forward strand.
TTTTGTACAATGAGATTTATCATAATATTATTTATAAAGCAAAGCAATATATTACTTTGATGTCTCAAAAGTTTCAATAATAAACAGTTATACATCCAGAAAAAATACTATTGTCTATCTGATAAACATGTTGATTAAAGTTATAGAGAACTGCTGGTCATAATTTATGAAAACAATAAAAAACAAATGTAGGTATAAATCCTTGTAAATTACTCTATTTCATAGATATGTTAAAAATATAAAAATATTATAAAGATTCTATTATTTTAGAGTGATTTTTATTTTCTAGTTTTAGGTGTGCTTTTAAACTTTTCTGTCTTCTTCAATGATTATAATATATGTGTAAGTGAGGAATATTGAAAATGTTTAGGAACCAATATGGCACTGCTACCTACTAGTCAAATCAATAACATAATCCGTCAGAGCGGGTACCGCTATAAACCAATCCGAGTGCTGCCGGACTATGACAGTGGATGGCAGATCAGCTTGTGTACACACAACGCATCTCATAATCAAAAGAAAAGCAAGCAACATTATTGAGTGAAGCAGTCCAAACGAAGACACAGGTTGGATTGGGATCCATGAAATGGGAAGGGGTATTTAATCTGCTTAGAATAATGACAAAATGAAAAAGATAGAGAGAAAACATAGCATGTGGAAAAAAAAAAAAAAAGGGAGGCATTTTGGAAACCCAGTACATGCTTGCTAAGTCGCCTTAGTAGTGTTAGACTCTGTGCGACCCTATGGACTGTAGACTGCCAGGCTCCTCTGTCCGTTGGATTCTCCAGGCAGGAATACTAGAGTGGATTGCCATGCCCTCCTCCAGGGGATCATCCCAACCCAGGGATAGAACCCACGTTTTTTAGTCTCCTGCCCTGGCAGACAGGTTCTTTACCACTTGCACCACCTGGAAACCCAGTATCCAAATCTAAAATGAGCTTAAGAGACAGAATACAATAGGAAGTGTTAGAAATTAATTATATTTAATATAAATAATAGATTAAAATATAACATGAAATCAAGAATAAAGAAAAGTCCTACAGATACATCAGAGAGAAAATACAAAAACAAATAAGGAAATAAATGAAAATGATCAGGTTAGCAGCATTCTTCACCTGCAACAGAGGATAAAGAACACAGTAGATCAATGCTTTCATATTCTGAGGAACACTTACTTGAACAGGAATTCTATACCTAACTCTAAGAAAATAAGGTTTTTTCTCTCTTGCTAGAATTAAGAAAAATCCAATGCCCAGAATCTTTCTGAGAAAAAAAAAATCTGAGAATCCATTTTAATAAGTAAGTGTAAAAAAAAAAGTAAAAAATTATGAGAGATGGGAATTGGTGAGAGTAAATCAGAGGTTAAATAAAAAGGAATATTGAGATCAATGAGGTATCCATTGGTACAAATTGAAGAGACGGTCCACTCAAAATAAAAATGCTGTCTTCAAGAAAAATAGATTTCTTGCCCTATATCAAAACAATTTAAATTTGGAAATACAATAAAGAAGACATTTATTCTTTCAAAGACAGAAAGAAAAAAAAGAATAAAGCATGGACAGTGAACAGAATGCAAATGAAATCAGCCTTGAAAATATAAAGGTAATGGTAACAGCTGAAAGGACTGGGAGGTGAAAGAATATCTATTAAGGAAAGGCTTTTGACATTGAAATGTTCACTTTATGTTTTGAGAGGCAATGCTGAAGGAAAAATGTTGATTCAAGCATATTATCTGCAGTTAAATCTAAAAGCCCTACAAGTTAAAGTCAGTGGTGCAGGAAAATTTTTTCAGGAGGGATTGAGTGGAAGTAGAGGTTGAAGGATGTGAATTAAATCTTTTCCTTTTAAATTGGACATCAGTATTTGAGCTTGAAAAAGTAATAATATAATAAACTTTGTAACTTAACAAGAAGCTGCCATTGAAACTAAAATGAGAACCAGCTAACACTGGTCTCTCTAGACAGTGTGACTGAGAATGAAGTGGGTGTGATGAGTTGCTGCTCTTCACTATAGGACTCATAATCTTCCATGTTTGTCACATATGTACTGCAGTACATTGGTAGAAGTTTCAAAGTAACATTTTGACTGAAAGCTCATGAAAGCACCTGGAACCTTGCATGCCATACTTGAGTTAAAGGTTTCAAGTATGTGCGTGTTAGTTGCTCAGTCTTCTCTGACTCTGCCACTTCATGGATTGTAGCCCACCAGGCTCCTCTGTCCTTGGAATTCTCCAGGCAGAGTAATGGAGTAGGTTCCCATTTCCTCCTCCAGGGAATTCTGCTGACTCAGGGATAGAACCTGGGTCTCCTGCACTGCAGGCAGATTCTTTATTGTCTAGGGGTTTCTCTCACAGCTCAGTTGGTAAAGAATCCACCTGTGATGCAGGAGACCCCAGTTTGACCCCTGTGTTGGAAAGATCCCTTGAAAAAGGGAAAGGCTACCCACTCCAGTATTCTGGCCCGGAGAATTCCATGGACTGTATAGTCCATGGCATCACAAAGAGTCAGACTCTACTGAGCAACTTTCACTTTCTCTTTGTTTATCATCTGAGGCATCAGGAAAGCTCCCAGCGGCTTAAAAGTTTTCAAATACTTACATAAATACTAGTTTGTCTTTTTCTCCCATTAAAGCTGCCTTAAAATTAAAATCATTTATCCTTGCCCTTTACTATTTTGTCACTTTTTATTATACAGGCGATAATTTCAGATGTCTTCATTCCGAGCGATTTTAACAAATGTCACAAGAGACAAAATATGGAGGACTCTTAGGCTAAACAGAATTTAAAATCACACAGGTATATTAACATCCTTTTGTCTCTCATAAGTCTCTCTTCAATAAAAAGCTAAAATAAGGCTTACTCATCTAGCTTGGGACAAGATAATTAGCCTATTAGTTGTAATAGTCAGTCAGTCAGTTCAGTCGCTCAGTCACTCAGTCGTTTCCGACCTCATGGACTGCAGCATGCCAGGCCTCCCTGTCCATCAGCAACACCCAGAGTCACAGGTGTTAACTCACAGGTATTAACCCCTAATAAACATTTTATACATTAGCTTCTCTTCTTTTCTCAGCTAATTGTAAGGCCTTCTCAGACAACCATTTTGCCTTTTGCATTTCTTTTTCTTGGGGATGGTCTTGATCAAAGCCTCCTGTACATTGTCACAAACCTCTGTCCATAGGTATTCAGGCACTCTGTCTATCAGATCTAATCCCTTGAATCTATTTCTCACTTCCACTGTATAATCATAAGGGATTTGATTTAGGTCATACCTGAATGGTCTACTGGTTTTCCCCACTATCTTCAATTAAAGTCTGACTTTGGCAATAAGGAGTTCCTGATCTGAGCCACAGTCAACTCCCGGTCTTGTTTTTGCTGACTATATAGAGCTTCTCCATCTTTGGCTGCAAGGAATATAATCAATCTGATTTCAGTGTTGACCATCTGATGATGTCCATGTGTAGTCTTCTCCTGTTGTTGGAAGAGGGTGTTTGCTATGACCAGTGTGCCGTCTTGGCAAAACTCTTGTTAGCCTTTTCCCTGCCTCATTCTCTACTCCAAGGCCAAATCTGCCTGTTATTCCAGATATTTCTTGACTTCCTACTTTTGCATTCCATTCCCCTATAATGAAAAGAACATCTTTTCTCGGTGTTAGTTCTAGAAGGTCTTGTAGATCTTCATAGAACCGTTCAACTTCAGCTTCTTCAGCATTACTGGTCAGGGCATAGACTTGGATTACTGTGATATTGAATGGTTTGCCTTGGTAACAAACAGAGACCATTCTGTCATTTTTGAGTTTGCATCCAAGTACTGCATTTCGGACTCTTGTTGACTCTGATGGCTACTCCATTTCTTCTAATAGATTCTTGCCCACAGTAGTAGATATAATGCAGATGAGGTAGACTTACCAAATGTATTTATAATTATATATATATATATATAATGTTATATACATTCATATATTGTTATATATATAATAATATATGTTATTATTTATTTCTCCCTGAAAGCAAGAACACATATAAAATTAAAAATAGAAAATATAATCAGACCTGTCTCCCTAAGAATGTAGTAGTGAATTGATCTGAAATTATTTCTAATAATAGCTCTCATTCTGAAAATTTACTTCTAAGTCCAACTGTAGTTCCTCACTCTTCTCAACACATTTAGTAGGCACCTTTTTTATTTCCATGCATCATTTCTGCAACTAAATTATGACTATGAATTGTCATGATTAAGCAAAATTTCCCAAGGGGATCAATAAGTGCACAATTGAATCTCAGTGTAGTGGCAGAAACAGCCAACTGTAAAAATTATCAGCCAAATAAAGGAGCAATTAAATTCTGTGTCTGTAAAAGTAAAGGTGCAAAATATAATGCCACAGCTAAATCTCATGAAAAATTTGGCTCTTCATATTAAATTCAATTTGTGGTCATTGTTTCTGGTATAAATATGAAGAGCATTATATTCTAGGAGAGAAACAACTTTGAGTTATGAATGTCTCCCCAGTAGAAGCCACCCTAGAATCTGTCATCCATAATCACTTTTGAAAAATTCTGTGCTGTCTCAAAATGATTATGTCAATTGAAATACTTTCTATAAAGAAATACTTTGAAAAATTACCTGGTAAGAATAAATGTAAGAAGCAATTTTGTACCTGATAATGGAAACCTGATACAAATCATCTTTCATTATCTTATTGTAAAATCCTAAGTTCCTATTATATAAACACAGATTACTATCCCATTAGCTAGACCTTTCTTTATTCATGAACATAATACAGGAACTGTTAATGCTGAAGATAATAATAACAGAAACTTTCTTAGGACTTCTATATAGGACTAAATCATTTTTTAAATTCAATGAAATTGCTGCCTTCAATTACTTTAAAATAGGTGACAAAGCACTTATTTACAAATTTCAGACATTTTGGTTGTTTTAGAGTCCCTGAGCACAAATGTGCACAAACATTATCTTCCAAATAATTAGTGACACATAAATTACATGTTAATCTTAGGTCATGCTTTCTGTTATCCTAAATAATGGTAGACCTAAATAAAACAATGATTGTCATTTGCAATTGAGATATTTAAAATTTAGGTTGCCTAGAGAAATATTTTTTTAATTTGATTTAGGTTTTTAAACTTGTTTTGAGAGCTAGCAGTTCATGTATTAAACAACTATTCACTCTATTAAACACATTAAAATACCTAAATAAGTCATAGATGATCTTTCTGTAGATATTTTTTCTGCTCCATATTGTTTTAGATATCAACAAATAAAACAGAATGGCTATGAGCTGAGAATTCCCATTCTCCAAGCTAATATATATTAAAATATGCTTATTTGATAAAGTGAGAATTTTAAAAAATTGAACTGTAGTTGACATAATATTAGTCTTAGGTGTACGGCATAGTAATTCATTATTTGAATAGACTGCATTCCAAATAAAGTTATAATAGAATATTGAATATGTTCCCTGTGTTGTATATTACATCCTTGAAACATCTATTTTACACTTTTATACCTAGCAGTTTGTACCTCTTAATTCCCCTCACCCATTTTGCCCTCCTACTCTGGCAACCACTGATCTGTTCTTTATGTCTGTAAATTTGTTACTGTTTTGTTACATTTGTTTATTTGTTTTATTTTTTTAGACTGTACATATGAGTGAAAACATCCTGTATTTGACTTTCTCTTTCTGACTTATCTCACTAAGCATAATATCTTCTAGGTATATCGATGATGTTGCAAATCACACAATTTTATTCTTTTTAATGGCTGAGCAATATTTCATTATCTATATCACATCTTCTTTATCCATTTATCTGTTGATGGACACTTAGTTTGCTTTCATTATTTGGCTGTGGTAAATAGTGCTACTGTGAACATTGGAATATATATATGTTTTTGAAATAGTGTTTTCATTTCCTTCAGATAAATACCCAAGAGTGGGATTGTTAAATGGTGTCGTTGTTCTATTCTTAATTTTTTGAGGAAACTCCATACTGTTTTCCACAGCAGCTGTATCCATTTACATTCTCACCAATAGAGCATTAGAGTTTTCTTTCCTCCACGTCCTCTCCAACACTTGTAATTTCTTGTTCTTTGATGATAGCCATTTTGGCAGATATGAGGTGATGACTCATTGTGATTTTGATTTTGATTTCCCTAATGATTAGAAAATTCTTCACCAGGCAAATATATGTAGGAAACATTAATATTTTGATCCATGAAGGAGCTGAGAGCAAAGTAATATACCAGTTGAATAGTTTATTTCTTCAGCAAGTACAATGAGATAAAATAAGAGAATTATTTATTGCATTTCATAAATAGTGCTGATAGATTCTATGCCATAAATCTGAGAAGCTGCCCATGATAAATCATCAGTGATACCTTATTAAATGGGTCTTTTGACAGGAAATATAAATCATTATCATTTTAAAAAGTCAGTATTATTATGTCTATATTTTCAAGTGAAGAAACTGAGGCATAGAGAAGTAATTTAACCTGGCAAAGACACACAGTCAGCAAGTGACAAAAATGCCCAAGAAGGCTAGTTTCAGATCCCATGAAAATCCTGTTTTGAGGAACTTTTGTGAAAAATAATAGTGTCCATTTAAAACATGTAATTTTCCCACTAGATATGCCATAAATATTCTTAAAATAATTTTTAAAAATCTACCTGTCATATTACTATTTTGACTAAAGATATTATAATACATTTTGAAGTTTTATAAAGCTCCAATTTAACAGTTAAGGAGAACTAGCAAGCACACAGTTACACAGCCAGCAGGAAGCATACCTTTCTTCTTAATTATTATTATTTTGAAAGTCAGTTGAAGAGAGCTGAATTTGAGAAAGAGGTTTTATAAAGTCAAATATAAAATTATAGTCATATGTTGATAAAATATTCTTTTCTATATTTTATTCAATTGTTTCAAATTTTGAAAAATAATTTTGATTTATCTTCCAGTTTGTGACATTATGTTTTGTTGTTGAATCTCATTAATTATGAATTGTGTCTTTTGTTTATGTCACAGTTTACTTCTGTGCATTTTTATTCTTTTGATTCATCTTTTCTTGCCATTCAAATGTTATACATTCTTAAATGTTTCCATTTCAATAATTTTAATAGTTTGAGTGTCTAGAGATTTGAAGTGTTAAATTCTCTTCGACAATGATCATTCGGCTGCCAAGTTTAAGGTTGTATATAAACCATCCTTTAAGATTAGTTCTATAGACACCTCACACCTATAGCCTTTTGAATTATTCTTTATGACTTATCAGGAAATAAATAAAAAAGCCTAGCACTTGATTTTTAGATGGTTCTGTATGTTATGTTGACCTCATCTGGAGATTGACTGCTGCAGCATTCAAGTCCCACTGAGGAATAGGGAGAAAAAGTCTTCCTAGCAGGCAATCTATCACAAAGTATGTTTGTTTTCTTACTCTGACTGGAGGTGTTATAGCCAAAGATCCTGCATGAAATTATGCAAATTGGCCAACATTTTGGCCAAGTGGTCAGGCACTTGAACAAAATAGGAATATTGATGAAAAGGAAACCTGGGCAAGAGTAATGTCAGTTGACTTTTTGGAAAGGGTACACAATGTGTGGGGTTTGTGGCTCAGTAGGTAAAGAATCTGCTTGCAGTGCAGGAGACACAGGAGACATGAGTTCAATCTCTGGGTCAGGAAGATCCCTGGGAAAAAGGAGTGGCAACTCACTCCCGTATTCTGGCTTGGAAAATTCCATGGACAGAGGCGCCTGGTGGGCTACATTCTATGGAGTCACAAAGAGTCAGACATGACAGAGCACACACATAGAATGTGTGGCGATTTATACATAATGTGAAGGTTTGCAAACAGTATCATTGCAAAGAGGCTAGAAATGACTGAGAGGACACGATGACCCATTGTTTAACTGTCATTCAGCTTTTTTCCTTAACATCAGTGCTTGCACCACATAACCAGGTACAAAGAGGCAATAATAGCAGGAGCGGAGGTCACCTGTATGTTTATCAATTTAGGAGTTTCTTCTCTAACAGCTACCACCTCAACATGTATCTAAACTCCTAAAAATAGAGGTAAACCTAAGTCTGTGCTGTGGCCCAGTTCACCAAAGAGACCACCCAGTCACCTAGAAGCAAAGTGCTTACATTTATATGACCCTGGAATCATAGACAGTGATTATCATTAATACAAAAACATTCATTCTGAATATCTTCCTTCCTGTAATGCTATGCCAGCCATAATTTATAAATGTCTAAGAATATTCATTGTTGTGATGGCATAAAAATTCTTTCTTCTCTCAAAGAAAATTAGTTTTCATTAAAATAACTCACATCCATGAATTTTACTGCTTTAGACATATTCCATCACCAAGATGCCACTGGCTTCATAAAATGTGGGACTTAAAAATTGAATACTCAGTATTGTTGAGTCGCTAAGTTGTGTCCAACTCTGCAGCCCCATGGACGGCAGCACGCCAGGCTTCCCTGTCCTTCACCATCTCCCGGAGTTTGCTCCAGCTCATGTCCATTCAGCCAGTGATGCCATCCAACCATCTCATCCTCTATTGCCTCCTTCTCCTGCTCTCAATGGCTCTAGCTAAGAGACAACATTGGAAGTTTGGGTTACTGTTCTGTGAGATTATATATATATATAAATGTTGACACATTGACCGTCTCCTGGTTCTATTTCCTCTGTTGCCAGGATACATACAACGAGAAATCAGACATGGATATATATGTAGTATTTCACTGCTGTGTGTGGGCACAAAGTCAATGCACATTCTGTCACTTTTGAACTTGTTACTTGCACATTAACAATAAACTAAAAATGGAAATGATATGTGTGACTCTTAGGCCAAAGTATTAAGAGCCAGATTTTCACAGCACTTTTTCACTCTCGTATTATGACCAGCAGTAATCTAGATGGTGGCAACTCCCTCAGTCTTTCCCATAGTAACTGTGGAAGAGTGGAGATTCAGCCACTTTGTGACAGATGTAGAGAATGAGCAAAAATGAAACTTTTTGTTTTAAACCACTGAGATTTTTGAGTTTGTACCACATCCTGAAAGATGAAAATACATTGTAATAATAAGTGGTCACTGACAAAAAAAAAAAGAAAGATGCCATATATTGTTCATTTTTATTATATATTATTTATTCAGTGTATATTAAATATATATTGGTATTAAATAGTAGCCAACACTGTGCTTGGTTGTTAAGCAGGGATTTTCCCTTTCAATGCAAAGTGAATCATTTGGAAAATATTCCCGTGGTGATTTTGAAATTGAACTGTGTGCATGATGAATTTATATTCTAAGTCTAGAGGCCATAGACAGAGTGCCGGTACTGTGTTGGCTGCTTTTGTCTAAATTGGACAAGGTAGTATAAGAAAGAGAGTGTCAGACAAGGGATAGTATACAGACAGAAATGAAATGGAGTAAAATTCAGAATTCAGGAACTTGCAGTTCTAGAAAATGTTTTAATTTCAACCCTAACTGCTAAAAGGTAAATTTAAGAAAGTCTTGAACAATAACAACAAAAAAATGCAAATGGAAAATAAAGAATCCAATGAAGAGTATCTGACACTCTCACTGTTAAAAATTGTATATGTATTAATATACTCTAGATTAAAGGTCAATTTAAAGGCATACCACTAACTAAAGCCATTACATAGGACAAATTAGTTAGGAAAGAGATGAAGGATCTAATTCTCCCACTGAAGCCTGAGATGACAAATGTATATTCACCTAAGTCAAGAGAGAAAGAAATAAAAAAAAAAGAAAAGAAAAGAAGGAGGAAAGAAAGGCAGAAAGAAGAAGAGGGAAAAAAACAAAGAAGAAGAAAAGTAAGTCAGGCTAAGTTCAGTTCAGTTCAGTCGCTCAGTCGTGTCTGACCCTTTGCGACCCCATGGATCGCAGCACGCCAGGCCTCCCTATCCATCATCAACTCCCGGAGTTCACTCAGACTCACATCCATCGAGTTGGTGATGCCAGCCAGCCATATCATCCTCTGTCATCCCCTTTTCCTCCTGCCCCCAATCCCTCCCAGCATCAGAGTCTTTTCCAATGAGTCAACTCTTCGCATGAGGTGGCCAAAGTACTGGAATTTCAGCTTTAGCATCATTCCTTCCAAAGAACACCCAGGGCTGAAGTTTATCTTAAAAACAGCTTAGCCATGATGATTGCTACATGGAACTGACTCCAGTAAAATATATGAGGCCAGATAAATTTTTGAGTGTCTAGTGTTAAAAAGTCTATCATCTTGGATTAAAAGAAATAATGTTTGAACCTTAGTATGAACTATTACTTTGGCCACTTAATGCCGAAAGCCAATTCCTTGGAAAAGAGCCTGACACTGGGGAAGATTGAAGGCAAAAATAAGAATGAGCCAGCAAAAGATGAGATGGCTAGACAGCATCACTGACTTAATGGGCATGGATTTGAGCAAACTCCAGGAGATAGTAGAGAACAGAGGAGCCTGGAATGCTTCAATCCACTGCGTCACAAAGAGTCAGGCATGACTTAGCAAATGAACAACAACAAATAAACTATTAGCTAATATGTTTCTCCAAGACAGAAGCAGAATGAGATATTGGCTCAGCACTAAAAGAAACCATGGGAAAACATGGAAAAGTTAGAACCTCCGACAGAGGTTATTGCAAGAATGTGTATATCTGCTTCTCCAAGCAAGAAATGTGCCACAAAGTAGCTTGCCTTATTAGTTTTCTGAGTCCAAAAAGCAATCTGATAGAAATCTAGACAGATTTCTTCTCTGCATTGGCCCAACATAAAGACTGCTCCAGACTGCCCTGAAATGCTAGATTTTGAGCTTGATACCATGATTTTGCAGAAGTAGCAAGTTTGTATTTTACAGTGAAAGACAAAATGAGCCAAAGTACTGCTAGGGAAATTAAATATATGGTCATGTTTCAGCTTCAGAGACAAAGTAATGGAGACCTCTCACCTTTCTTCTAACTTGCCTGGACCCTGCCCTGACTGTGAGTGTGCCCTGACCGCCTGCCGTGAGTGCAAGACCTATGGCACCATAGATAATATAGGAGAATCACTATAAGATAGGGGAATCTTGAAATCACTGAGTCCCTGAGGGGGCCCTGGCCAACCAAAACCCAGGCTTACCAACATTCCAAGCTTTATAAGACAACAAATAGCTGTTGCTGTTGCTGTTAAGTCGCTTCAGTCGTGTCCACCTCTGTGCGACCCCATAGACGGCAGCCCACCAGGCTCCCCCGTCCCTGGGATTCTCCAGGCAAGAACACTGGAGTGGGTTGCCATTTCCTTCTCCAATGCATGAAAGTGAAAAGTGAAAGTGAAGTTGCTCAGTCGTGTCCGACTCTTAGCGACCCCGTGGACTGCAGCCCACCAGGCTCCTCCATCCATGGGAGTTTCCAGGCAAGAGTACTGGAGTGGGGTGCCATTGCCTTCTCCTAAACAAATAGCATTAACATGAAAACGAGCTGCAATTTGCTCTTGGATAGATGATGATATCACAACTAATTAAATCCCTGGTCAGGAAACTTAAGATCCCACATGCCAAAGCAAAAACAAAACAAAAATTGCCTAATGGTTATGTGTTTGTGTGTTTGTGTGCTGTCTCTTCAGCCTTGTCCAACTCTTTGCAACCCTATGGACTGTATGCTCCTCTATCCATGGGATTCTCCAGGCAAGAATCCTGGAGTGGGTTGCCATTTCCTTCTTCAGAGGATCTTCCCCACCCAGGATTCGAACCTGTGTCTCTTAGGTCCCCTGCATTGGTAAGCAGGTTTTTACCACTAGCTCCAGCTGGGAATTGGGCTCCAAATAGAACTGCATCAGCAGGGACCAAAAAGTTTCACTGTACTGGCTGATAAGCTCAATCCTAAAACTGTGAGGAAATAGAATTGACTGTAATTGGAGGAGAAAGAGAGGCCCACGCCTGGAATTTAAACAGTTTCTGGAGAGTCACTTTTTATTTTCATGTTTAGTAGCAAGTAAATGTAAGATGGAATCAGCTTAATAAATATCAGGACCACCAAATATTCAAATCCTTCAAAATGAATGTTTGGGTCACTTCAACAGGTAAGAACTGTGATGAGTGTCAGGTAGTATTTTAGTATCTGAGGGCAAAAGAGATATGAGAAGAAGATTAGACTTGTAACATAAATATGAATGGTTTCCTCTTTTCTAGTTACAGAAATGAAGATCTTGGCAGTTATACTGATTACATTTTGGCTTCGTTGCTTTGTAGTATTGATTTGTTCTTGTTCAGTCACCCAGTTGTGTCCAACTCTGTGACCCCATGGACTGCAGCATGCTAGGCCTCCCTGTCCCTCACCATCACCCAAAGATGGCCCAAATTCATGCCCATTGCATCAGTGATGCCATCCATCCAACTATCTCATCCTCTGACACCCTCTTCTCCTTCTGCCCTCAATCTTTCCCAGCATTAGTCAGCTGTTCATACCAAATGACCAAAATACTGGAGTTTCAGCTTCAACATCAGTTTTTTGAGCGAGGATTCAGGGTTGATTTCCCTTAAGATCAACTGGTTTCATCTCCATGCTGTCCAAGGGACTCTCAGGAGTCCTCTCCTGCACCACAGTTCAAAGGCATCGATTCTTTGGCATTCTGCCTTCTTTACGGTCCAGCTCTCTGACCCCATGGACTGTAGCCCACCAGGCTCCTCTGCCCATGGGATTTCCCAGGCAAGGATACCGCAATAGTTGCCATTTCCTTCGACAGGGGACCTTCTGGGACCAGGGATTAAATTTGCATTTCCTGCATTGGCAGGCGGGTTCTTTACCACTGAGCCATCAAGGAAGCCCTCAATATAAAATGAATAAAATTGCTTAGCAGCCAAACATGTGGAATTTGCTGTTGATTTGCATATTGGCTCTTAATCAAAATTTCTCCTTATACCCTCTACTCTCTACTTTTAAAAACAGTATAATAAGACTGTATTAGACAGTACTGGAGAAGGCAATGGCACCCCACTCCAGTACTCTTGCCTGGAAAATCCCACGGACAGAGGAGCCTGCTAGGCTGCAGTCCACGGGGTTGCTAAGAGTCCGACGTGACTGAGCATCTTCACTTTCACTTTTCACTTTCCTGCATTGGAGAAGAAAATGGCAACCCACTCGAGTGTTCTTGCCTGGAGAATCCCAGGGGCAGCGGAGCTTGGTGGGCTGCCGTCTATGGGGTCGCACAGAGTTGGACACAACTGACACGACTTAGCAGCAGCAGCAGCAGTAGCAGACAGTCCTAGACTGGACAGTATTATATTCTATAAATACTGTCTCTTAGGTTCTGTTCTGATGTGAAATGGCAGTTCTAAAAGCATAAACTGCAGCAGGCTCTGCCATGAGTGTGTTTATTCAACTTTAGGTAACATAGCTTTCTTACTCTTTCCCTCACACTGTAAGGCCATTTCAGACACTTGAGCTTCTTCCTGTAGTTTGCTTTGCTCCTCCTATTCTTACAGCATTGTATCTTACCAAAGCCCTCCATTTAAACTCCTAAGGTGATATTTATTTTTCTCCTGGGACACTAATGCTAATACAAAATGTGCAGCTCCTTCCTCCTTTTAAAATTAGGAAAGAGGTAAGGGCTTCCCAGTATCACTACTTTTTTTATATATAAATTTATTTATTTTAATTGGAGGTTAATTACTTTACAATATTGTATTGATTTTGCCATACATCAACATGGATCCACCACAGGTATACACATGTTCCCCATCCTGAACCCCCCTCCCTCTTCCCTCCTCGTACCATCCCTCTGGGTCATCCCAGTGCACCAACCCCAAGCATCTAGTATCATGCATCGAACCTGGACTGGCTATTCATTTCATATATGATATTATACATGTTTCAATGCCATTCTCCCAAATCATCCCACCCTCTCCCTCTCCCACAGAGTCCAAAGGACTGTTCTATACATCTGTGTCTCTTTTGCTGTCTCGCATACAGGATTATTGTTACCATTTTTCTAAATTCCATATATATGCATTAGTATACTGTATTGGTGTTTTTCTTTCTGGCTTACTTCACTTTTGCCGAATCTGATTAGAAGTTTTTGCCAACATTATATGACAAAAAAGATAAAAATAATAATTAGAAATAAGCCTATTATTTTTCAAAGATAATATGATTATGTAGAATTTGAATGCAAATCTACAATGAAAATGGAAAATAAATAAACCTGGAAAATATTATATACAAATATCAGCATTATAGGTGTTTTTAGGTGAAATTTATGTAATATGAAATCAAATATTTAAAGTAAACATTTCAATAAAATGAATTTTATTCATGAGTCCCTCATTCCCTGCTCATTGGAGTCATACATGGGTGATTACAGAGCTGGGAAGAAAAAAGAATGGATTTTCCAGAAAACATGCAGAATTTTATATTTCCAATTTATAAAATCTTTGTAACCTTCTCTGATTCAGACTCATGTGGGAACAGTTGTTTTACTTTAATGTGTACTGTGTCACAAAATCCTATAAAATCTCTAAATAATCTTTGGAAAAATACTAACACTTCAGCAGCATTGGTTACATTTGCAATGTGTGCAACTATTACCTCTATCTAGTTCCAAAACATTTTCATCCCTCCAAACTAAAACCCCACACCCACTGGACAGCTCCTTTCCATTTCTCCCATCCCAGCCCCTGTCAACCACCAGTCTGCTTTCCATCTCTATGAATGTACTATATTACTATGAATATTTCATATAAATGGAATTATGCCACATTGGAACATTACTGTCTCATTTATTTCATCTGCCATATTGTTAGGTTCACTCACATTGTAGTTTATATTATTACTTAATTTCTTTCTATGGATGAATAGTATGTATGTATATATCACAATTTATTTATTAATTCATATATTTGGGGACATTTGACTTGTTTCCACTTTTTGGTTATTTTGAATATGAACATGCATATTCATAGGTTTGTTTGAACCTGTTTTAAATTATTAGGGGTATATACCTGGCACTGGGGCTTCCCTCATGGCTCTGTGGTAAAGAATCTGCCTGTAATGCAGAAGACCTAGATTGATTCCCTAGATCAGGAATATTCCCCTGGAAAAGGGAATGGCAACCCACTCCAGTATTCTTGCCTGAAGAATTCCATGGACAGAAAAGCCTTGTGGGTTATAGTTTATGGGCTCACAAAGAGTCAGACATTATTGAGCAACTAAGCACACACATGATATTTGAAATTTTTAAAACAACATAACTTTCATTATTAGAGAGTAAAATATGTTACAAAGGTATGGTATAATAAATAAACAAGTTGATAAAAACAGAGATCCAACCAGCCCATCCTAAAGATCAGTCCTGGGTATTTATTGAAAGGACTGATGTTGAAGCTGAAACTCCAATATTTTGGCCACCTGATGTGAAGAGCTGACTCATTTGAAAAAACCTTGATGGTGGGAAAGATTGAAGGCAGGAGAAGAGGGGGACGACAGAGGATGAGATGGTTGGATGGCGTCACCAACTCTATAGACATGGGTTTGCGTAGACTCCGGAAGTTGGTGATGGACAGGGAGGCCTGGTGTGCTGCGGTTCATGGGGTCGCAAAGAGTTGGACATGACTGAGTGACTGAACTGACTGACTTACTGACTGAGGTTATAAGATCAGAACCAAATCTGTGTTTGGTTATAGTATTTGACAAAAGTGGTATTTTAATTTTATGAGAAAATGAATAATTTTATGATAGGAAAATTGGAGATAGCACTGGAAAGAGTAAAGATAATTTGATTTCCCATTCAGGTCATCGCAAAAGTTAAAATCCAAATATTTCAAGTAAAGTGAAGTGAAGTGAAGTTGCTCAGTTGTGTCTGACTCTTTGCGACCCCATGGACTGTAGCATATCAGGCTCCTCCATCCATGGGATTTTCCAGGTAAGAGTACTGGAGTGGGTTGCCATTTCCTTCTCCAGGGGAAATTCCAGACCCAGGGATTGAACCCAGGTCTCCCGCATTGTAGGCAGACACTTACTATATAAAATCCAAATAACAAAATAACAGAAAAAATAGCATTAATATTAATTTAAAAATTAGGGATAGAATAATATACTTATGCCATTGAAAAATTAAAGATCATTTTAAAATATAGAATAACATGCAAGAGCAAAAATTAAACATTATTCAATTTAAGCATAGTATTTCTAAAATCAGATATTACAATACACTATAGATAAAGAGAAAAAAGATAAGATGGGAAAAACAATTTGCATCATAGCAGGATTAATATGCCCAAATATGGAGAACTTTAATAAATCATTAAGGTCAATAACTTAATAGAAAATTAAGAAACTAATGTACAGTCTCTTCTACTGGTGTTGCTCAGCCACTAAGTCATGTCTGACTCTTTGAAACCCCATGGACTACAGTATGCCAGGCTTCCCTGTTCTTCACCATCTCCCAGAGTTTGCTCAAACTCTTGTCCATTGACTCAGTGATGCCATCCAACCAATATCTTCTATAGACTTTTCATAACAACATAAATTGATATAAAATATCAGATTTCAATTGACCAGCAATTATTTAAATTTAAAATAAACATAGGCTTGTATTCAGTTTTTAATCTCTAGGGAATTAACTATAAAGACTGCCTCATGTCCACACAGAAGTAACATTTCTGACAGATTTTTTTTTCCAATAATTCATTCATTTTATAATTGGAAGTATGTACCTCCTGACCATCTTCACCCATTTTCTGACCCTCACAAAACCCCTCCAATTTATGCTCAGTATCTGAGTTTTGTCTGGTTTTATTTATTATTTATTCATTTTTTTTATTTCACACACAAGTGATATCCTATGATATTTGACTTTCTCTGTCTGACATATCATTTAGCATAATATCCTCAAGGTTCATCTGTGTAGTTACAGATGACAAGATTTCATTCTTTGTTATGTCTGAGTAGTGCTCATATATATAAATATATATATGTGTGTGTGTGATTTATATATATCATATCTTTTATCTATTCATCTATCAGTGGATGCTTAGTTTAGCTTATTTGATATCTTGGCTATTACAAATAATGCTGGAGTGAACACTGGGTAGATATATCACTTTGAATTAGTATTTTATTTTCCTTACCCAGAGGTGGATAGTAAGATAGGTAGTTCTATTTTTAATTTTTTGAGGAACCTCCATACTCTTCTCCATATTGGCTATACCAATTTACATTTCCACCAACAATGATCAAAAGGATTCCTTTTTCTCCACATCCTTGACCACACTTACTTGTTTTTTGGTGATAGACATTCTAACAAGAGTGAGATATTATCTCACTGTGGTTTTGGTTTGCATTTTATTGATAATTAGTAGATATGCAGATGACACCACTCTTATGGCAGAAAGTGAAGAGGAACTAAAAAGCCTCTTGATGAAAGTGAAAGAGGAGAGTGAAAAAGTTGACTTAAAGCTCAACATTCAGAAAACGAAGATCATGGCATCTGGTCTCATCACTTCATGCGAAATAGATGGGGAAAGAGTGGAAACAGTGTCAGACTTTATTTTTGGGGGCTCCAAAATCACTGCAGATGGTGACTGCAGCCATGAAGTTAAAAGACACTTACTCCTTGGAAACAAGTTATGACAAACCTAAATAGCATATTGAAAAGCAGAGATATTACTTTGCCAACAAAGGTCCATCTAGTCAAGGCTATGTTTTTTCTAGTAGTCAAACAAGACCAGTAGCTGATTGTGACTCTGATCATGAACTCCTTATTACCAAATTCAGACTGAAATTGAAGAAAACAGGGAAAACCATTAGACCATTCAGGTATGACTTCAATCAAATCCCTTATGAGCATACAGTGGAAGTGAGAAATAGATTTAAGGGCCTAGATCTGATAGACAGAGTGCCTGATGAACTATGGAATGAGGTTTGTGACATTGTACAGGATAGAGGGATCAAGACCATCCCAATGGAAAAGAAATGCAAAAAAGCAAAACGGCTGTCTGGCGAGGCCTTACAAATAGCTGTGAAAAGAAGAGAAGCGAACAGCCAAGGAGAAAAGGAAAGATATAAGCATCTGAATGCAGAGTTGCAAAGAATAGCAAGAAGAGATAAGAAAGCCTTCCTCAGCAATCAATGCAAAGAAATAGAGGAAAACAACAGAATGGGAAAGACTAGAGATCTCTTCAAGAAAATTAGAGATACCAAAGGAACATTTCATGCAAAGATGGGCTCAATAAAGGACAGAAATGGTATGGACCTAACAGAAGCAGAAGATATTAAGAAGACATGGCAAGAATACACAGAAGAACTGTACAAAAAGCATCCTCATGACCCGGATAATCACGATGGTGTGATCACTCATCTAGAGCCAGACATTCTGGAATGTGAAGTCAAGTGGGCCTTAAAAGCATCACTAGGAACAAAGCTAGAAGAGGTGATGCAATTCCAGTAGAGCTATTTCAAATCCTGAAAGATGATGCTGTGAAAGTGCTGCACTCAAGATGCCAGCAAGTTTGGAAAACTCAGCAGTGGCCACAGGACTGGAAACGTCAGTTATCATTCCAATCCCAAAGAAAGACAATGCCAAAAATGCTCAAACTACTGCACAATTGCACTCATCTCACACGCTAGTAAAGTAATGCTCAAAATTCTCCAAGCCAGGCTTCAGCAATACATGAACTGTGAACTTCCTGATGTTCAAGCTGGTTTTAGAAAAGGCAGAGGAACCAGAGATCAAATTGCCAACATCCACTGGATCATGGAAAAAGCAAGAGAGTTCCAGAAAAACATCTATTTCTGCTTTATTGACTATGCCAAAGCCTTTGACTGTGTGGATCACAATAAATTGTGGAAAATTCTGAAAGAGATGGGAATACCAGACCACCTAACCTGCCTCTTGAGAAATCTGTATGCAGGTCAGGAAGCAACAGTTAGAACTGGACATGGAACAACAGACTAGTTCCAAATTAGGAAAAGGGGTACGTCAAGGCTGTATATTATCACCCTGCTTATTTAACTTCTATGCAGAGTACATCATGAGAAACGCTGAACTGGAAGAAACACAAGCTGGAATCAAGATTGCTGGGAGAAATATCAATAACCTCAGATATGCAGATGACACCACCCTTATGGCAGAAAGTGAAGAGGAGCTAGAAAGCCTCTTGATGAAAGTAAAAAAGGAGAGTGAAAAAGTTGCCTTAAAGCTCAACATTCAGAAAACAAATCATGGCATCCGGTCCCATTACTCCATGGGAAATAGATGGGGAAACAGTGGAAACAGTGTCAGACTTTATTTTTGGGGGCTCCAAAATCACTGCAGATGGTGACTGTAGCCATGAAATTAAAAGACGCTTACTCCTTGGAAGAAAAGTTATGACCAACCTAGATAGCATATTCAAAAGCAGAGACATTACTTTGCCGACTAAGGTCCATCTAGTCTAGGCTATGGTTTTTCCAGTAGTCATGTATGGATGTGAGAGTTGGACTGTGAAGAAGGCTGAGTGCCAAAGAATTGATGCTTTTGAACTGTGGTGTTGGAGAAGACTCTTGAGAGTCCCTTGGACTGCAAGGTGATCCAGCCAGTCCATTCTAAAAGGGATCAGCCCTGGGATTTCTTTGGAAGGAATGATGCTAAAGCTGAAACTCCAGTACTTTGGCCACCTCATGTGAAGAGTTGACTCATTGGAGAAGACTTTGATGCTGGGAGGGATTGGGGGCAGGAGAAGAAGGGGACGACAGAGGATGAGACGGCTGGATGGCATCACTGACTCGAGGGACGTGAGTCTGAGTGAACTCCAGGAGTTGGTGATAGACAAGGAGGCCTGGCGTGCTGCATTTCGTGGGGTCGCAAAGAATCGGACATGACTGAGTGACTGAACTGAACTGAATGTTGAGCACCTTTTCATGTACTTGTTAGCCAACCGTATGTCTGCTTTGGAAAAAAATATTATGCAGATTCTCTGCTTATATTTTAATCAAATTATTTGTTACTGAGTTTTATAAGTACATTGCATATTTTCTATATTAGCTTTCTAATGAAATTTATGATTTGCAAATATTTTCTCCCATTGAGAAAATTGCCTTTTACTTTTAATGATGGTTTCCTTTGCTGTGCAGATGCTATTTAGTTTGATATATTTACACCTGTTTATTATTGCTTCTGTTTCATTTGCTTTTGAGGTCATATCCAAAAATTTACTTCCAAGACCAATGTCAAAGAGTTTGTGTTTACATGCTTAGTCGCTTCAATCATGTCTGACTCTTTGCAACCCTATGGACTGTAGCCTACCAGGCTCCTCAGTCCATGATGTTCTCCAGGCAGGAATACTGGAGGAGATTGCCATGCCCTCTTCCAGGGGATCTTCTTGACCCAGAGATTGAGCTCACATCTCCTACAATGCTGGCAGATTCTTTACCACTGAGCCATGTTTTCTTCTAGGAGTTTTGTGGTTTCCAATGTTATGTTCAAGTCAAATCCATTTGAATTAATTTTTGTATCTGGCCTGGAGAATTCCATGGGCCATATAGTCCATGGGGTCACAAAGAGTGGAACATGACTGAGCGACTTTCACTTTCACTTTCATAGTGCAAGATAGTGGTATAATTTCAGTCTTTTCCATGTGGCTGTCTAGTTTTCCCAACACCACTGATTGAAGAAACTATCCCCATTGTATATTCTTGGCTCTTTTGTCTTAAATTAATCAACTATATACATGGATTTTCTTCTGAGATTTCTATTCAACTGATAGATAATTATGATTGCTAAAATGTAAGTCACTTTTCCCTAGATTGTATTTCTACAAACACAAATAGCAAAAATTAGATTGCATATCAATTTGGCTACATAAACTTTAATGTAAATATATACACATGTGTTTGCATACATATAATATATATATGTATATATCAGTTCAGTTCAGTTAAGTCGCTCAGTCGTGTCCAACTCTTTGCGAACCCATGAACTGCAGCACACCAGGCCTCCCTGTCCATCACCATCTCCCAGAGTTCACTCAGACTCATGTCCATCGAGTCAGTGATGCCATCCAGCCATCTCATCCTCGGTCGTCCCCTTCTCCTCCTGCCCCCAATCCCTCCCAGCATCAGAGTCTTCTCCAATGAGTCAACTCTTTGCATGAGGTGGCCAAAGTACTGGAGTTTCAGCTTTAGCATCATTCCTTCCAAAGAAATCCCAGGGCTGATCTCCTTCAGAAGGGACTGGTTGGATCTCCTTGCAGTCCAAGGGACTCTCAAGGGTCTTCTCCAACACCACAGTTCAAAAGCATCAATTCTTCGGCACTCAGCCTTCTTCATAGCCCAACTCTCACATCCATACATGACCACAGGAAAAAACATAGCCTTGACTAGACGGACCTTAGTCGGCAAAGTAATGTCCTTGCTTTTGAATATGCTATCTAGGTTGGTCATAACTTTTCTTCCAAGGAGTAAGCGTCTTTTAATTTCATGGCTACAGTCACCATCTGCAGTGATTTTGGAGCCCCCCAAAATAAAGTCTGACACTGTTTCCACTGTTTCCCCATCTATTTCCCATGAAGTGATGGGACCAGATGCCATGATCTTTGTTTTCTGAATGTTGAGCTTTAAGCCAACTTTTTCACTCTCCTCTTTCACTTTCATCAAGAGGCTTTTGAGTTCCTCTTCACTTTCTGCCATAAGGGTGGTGTCATCTGCATATCTGAGGTTATTGATATTTCTCCTGAAAATCTTGATTCCAGCTTGTGTTCCTTCCAGTTCAGCGTTTCTCATGATGTACTCTGCATAGAAGTTAAATAAGCAGGGTGATAATATACAGCCTTGACGGACTCCTTTTCCTATTTGGAACTAGTCTGTTGTTCCATGTCCAGTTCTAACTGTTGCTTCCTGACCTGCATACAGATTTCTCAAGAGGCAGGTTAGGTGGTCTGGTATTCCCATCTCTTTCAGAATTTTCCACAATTTATTGTGATCCACACAGTCAAAGGCTTTGGCATAGTCAATAAAGCAGAAATAGATGTTTTTCTGGAACTCTCTTGCTTTTTCCATGATCCAGTGGATGTTGGCAATTTGATCTCTGGTTCCTCTGCCTTTTCTAAAACCAGCTTGAACATCAGGAAGTTCACGGTTCATGTATTGCTGAAGCCTGGCTTGGAGAATTTTGAGCATTACTTTACTAGCATGTGAGATGAGTGCAATTGTGTGGTAGTTTGAGCATTCTTTGGTGTTGCCTTTTTGGGGGATTGGAATGAAAACTGGCCTTTTCCAGTCCTGATATATCTGTTTATGAATATGTGGGCTCCCCAAGTGGCACTAGTGGTAAAAAAATACATGTTTCAATGCAGGAGATGTAAGAAACTAAGAGACATGATTTCAACCCCTGGGTTGGGAAGATACCCTGAAGAAGAGCATGGCAACCCACTCCAGTATTCTTGCCTAGGAAAATCCATGGACAAAGAAATCTGGCGGGCTATAGTCCATAGGGTCATAGAGAGTTGGACATGACTGAAGTGACTTAGCAAGCATGTATTCATACATGTATGATAGTGCTGAAGACCTACTCCAAATAATCAAATAGCACCCCTTTTTGGTAAGAAAAATAGCACTGAATGTTATAATCTACATTTTTTTAACATTATAGAAAAATATTGATTACTTATATAGTAAGTTTATATTTTTGTTTTTAATCATTTTTCAAACTCTCTATATTTAATGTGTAATATTTGAAAGATCATTGAAACTACAGTAATCCAAGCCATTTTTGGCTTGAAATTTCGAAAGAAAAATAAAATGTGAAGGAAGTGTGTTATGTCTTTTCTTTCCATCATTAATTTTTTTCATAAGTCTTAGATAAGGAAATTTGAATTGTGCACAAGAGAGATCTTCCTCTGTAACTTGGGAGGTGTTCAGAAAAGAGAGAGAGAGGGGATCATGCTTCTAAGCATGTTTCAACCAGCTCAGTTCCATTTTTATATTTTCATATAATGTTTTAAATAAAACTTTCGTTTAAATAGAGAAACCCAGGTTGAAAGGAAAGAGAGACAGTGGAAGAGAGAGGGGGAGAAAGAGAAAGAAAGAGGGCAATCATTTCTGTGAGTAAATTTATAAATGAAGATATTAATTGCCATTTTGGGACAATATTACTACTAAAAAGTGAATATTACAATAATTTCTAAGACTAGATTTCCTGAATATGGCTGGATATAGGAAAGCTTTGGACACAATTTTTGATTTAAGTTATTATAACTGGGTTAATCTTTCAAGTCAATGATGAGAATAATTTGGTAGCTAATTTCAGTATTTGAAAAAAATCAGAACAAGTGAGAATATGAATATAGACAAATAGTTTGGAATATGTTCTTAAGAATACAGAAAATTAAACACTTTGCAATATTTTTCCTAAATAAAATAGTGGTATAATATTTGTTAATCTAGAGTCCTATTATGTGTAGAGCCCATTCCTTTTATTTTTCACAGAGAAAAAATTAACAATAATTTATCTTATTGTATATAAAAAAAAGACAGTGTTTTAAAAAGCAGAGACATCTGCTTACAAAGGTCCATATAGCCAAAGCTATGATTTTCCTGGTAGTCAAGTATGGATGTGAGAGTTGGACCATAAAAATGGCTAAGGACTGAAGAATTAATGCTTTCAGACTGTGGTGTGGGAGAAAACTCTTGAGAGCCCATTGGACAGCAAGGAGATCAAACCAGTCAACCCTAAAGGAAATCAGCCCTGAATATTAATTGGAAGGACTGATGCTGAACTGAAGCTCCAATACTTTGTCCACCAGATGAGAAGAGCTGACTCATTGGAAAAGACTCAGATGCTGGAAAATATTAAGGGTAGGAAAAGAAGGGGGCAACAGAGGATGAGATGGTTGAATGACAAGCCCTCTAACAAACATCTTGCTATATTATATCACAATTCATTGTACACGGAGGTAAGGGAGTGCCATTAGAAATAAAATAAATATATATCATAGGACTTAGAATTCTTCTCTAAGTGGAATAAGGCCACTTCATAAGATCCATGGCAAGTGATAAGATGCTTATGAATTACAGACAGTACACAGGAATGCAGTTTGACCAAACCAGCATGATAAAACACACAAAGACACTTTTATTTTAGATATTTTCCCTGAAGGCAAATGGGGAAATTCTATAACAGAATGGAGGGCACTCGGGAAAACTGCAGTCACTGTGAAAATCTCATTTACTGTATATCTGTTTTGGAATTGTTTTAAAGGTTTCCTTATATCTTTAAAAAATCTAGGAAAACTTTTCCATGAAATCACTGCAAAATCAAAAAAAAAGTCACCTATTTTATTTTATATTACAGTTATGAACATACAGAGAAATTATGTAATCTATGGATGACTTTTTAAAAAACCTAAAGCACTGAGAAGAATATAAAACTTCCCCCATACACTCCTCTTCTATTCATCAGTGAAATAACTACCTATTTTTAAGGTAACTTAACCCACCAATTACTCTTGACAAATCGTTTATACAGAACACCTGAACACCTGTGCTAAGACATTCACTAGCAAATCATTATTCAAAGGTTATGATTTTTAAAAATCTAAATAAATACACCTTGCTGTTGTAAGAGTGCTCTTTAATTGCAGGGCTTTTTTTCCCTTAAAGTTCTGAAACAGTTTTATGGCACACCACTCCCTTCTCCACACTCCCCCAATTCCCCTGAATAATTGCTATGTTCACTGCCAACATTATAACCATTTTTTTGAGGCTAAAGTACCCATATTTAAGTGGCAATAAGGAACAAATACTAAGCCTTTCTAAACTTGCTTTTGCAATCAAGGCTGAAAGAAAAATATTAAGTTTTCCACATTTTTCCTCTGTAATCTTCCTGGAATAAATCTAACGTGCCTCTTGCAGTCTCAAACTTACAAACAACTGTTTATAAATAGATGATTTTGAAGGAAATAAATGACCACATGGGTATCAATCATGGCAAACAAGTTAGGAGTATAATCAAAACTAATTTACTCCATAGAAGATCTGGAAAAATACCACATCCCCATTTCAGTTGCTTGTTAGGTTTTTTTCCCCCCCACCCCAACTCATTAAAAATAAGAGTATCACTAGTATTTTATAAAACTGTGCACACAGGAGAATGAAAACATATTTCTAACCAAATAATTTAGAGAAGAAGTTGACTTCTCTAGTCATTCTTTAATCTGCCTTTGATTTATAAAATAATGTTGATACTGTACCTTTAATGTTGTCAACCAATAACTTACAAGAAAATTGTTTAAGTGTTAAAAATTCAGGTCCTTGAGCTGAGGACAGATCTATATAAACAGAAATATTTAAACAGAATTTCCAGGGTGGAGACTATTTTTATTTTTAACAGACAGCCTGTGTGATTCTTATACACCATGAAGCTTTAAAAATCTTTAGTTTGGAGATTTTCTTTCTTTCATTTTTTTTTATTTTAGATTTTGGGTTTTCAATGAAATGTAGAGTATGGCAAAGCAGCTCTTCGAAATTTCTAAAGATTAGGAATTGACAGTTGTGATGACAAATTGACCTCTTTTATAAAAATGTATGTTATATGATTTCTAAAATCTCCACCCACTAGCTACTTCTAACTCTTTCTACCAGCCACTGAGGATTTAGGATACAGTGTAATGGATTTTTTCAGAGAGATGAAATCAAAGAGTTGAGAATTATCAAACTGCCAAAAGCTTGATCATAGTCATTTCATTAAGGGAGAAACTGACATCAAATAATTAAAATAGTAGGTACAGAGACATTGGAAATCAATATACACACTTTAATACCAAATGCTGCTTTACTTTTAAATTGACTATTTATATATTTATATTTTGCAAGTATCAGTTGCATTGACATTTTTTCTTTTGGAAACATTGACATGATTATTTGTGTTTATTTTCTTTTAACATTCTATAATGAAAACTGAGAAAACAATAGTTAATACAAACCATTAGTAATGCTATAACTTGGCTACAATGAACTTTTGACATACTAACTTGTATGTGGAGAAGACAATGGCACCCCACTCCAGTACTCTTGCCTGGAAAATCCCCTGGGTGAGGAGCCTGGTAAGCTGCAGTCCGTGGGGTCACTAAGAGTCAGACGCGACTTCACTTTCACTTTTCACTTTCATGCATTGGAGAAGGAAATGGCAATCCACTCCAGTGCTCTTGCCTGGAGAATCCCAGGGACGGGTGAGCCTGGTGGGCTGCTGTCTATGGGGTCGCACAGAGTCGGACATGACTGAAGCGACTTAGCAGCAACTTGTATGTAGACTTAGAAGTGTTTTAATGTGTGATATTGTTTAATGATTCCAGTGTTCAAATGGAAAGTACAATATGTATTATATAGTGAAATAAATATACATACACTTAAAATTGCCAAATGTATGTTAAATCCCACTATCTTATGTTAAATATTGTGAATATACCTATATGTAAATATAATTCTAAAATTATTATGGCAAAACCAATACAATATTGTAAAGTAATTAGCCTACAATTAAAATAAATAAATTTCTATTAAAAATAAATAAAATAATTATTGTATCTATAAATGCATCTCTACACAGTATCTCAAATGACAGCAAAGTATCTCTATTGTTCTCTTTAGAAAATGTGCCATAATTATTTGTATCTATCACCACATCATTGATTATTAGAGTGTTTCATATATTTGTTATGCTGGACAATCTTCCAGGGAGAAACAATGGCATTGAATGTTCCCAGGAGGAATGCACATACAAATTGTTTTATTGCCTTCTATTAAAATTGTCTTTTTACCACTATTCTACAAAATTTGGATTTGTTTTGCCCAGCAAATTAAAAAATAATAGAAAAGGGAAGATACCATTATAGAAATTTTATACTCTGCAGCACAAAAAAATGCTAAATATGATTGAGATAATATTCCATTATGTAAATCTCTGAAGAATAATCAATCATTATTAAAATTCCTCTGCACAAAAACATTGTTCCTTCAGTTTAAGTGTAATTCAGGGTTCCGTCAAAACAGTCTTTGATGTTGGTTGGTTATTTGTTTTTAATAGGATGGGGAACAGGTGTATACCTGTGGCAGATTCATGTTGATGTATGGCAAAACCAATAAAATATTGTAAAGTAATTAACCTCCAATTAAAATTAATACATTTATATTAATAATAATAAAATAAACAACAAAAAATGATAAAGAGTAAAGTTGAAAAGTGGCAAGAATACACAGAACTGAATGAAAAATACCTTCATGACGCTGATAACCATGATAGTGTGGTAACTCACCTAGAGCCAGACATCCTGGTGTGTGAAGTCAAGTTGGCCTCAGGAAGCATTACTACAAACAAAGCTAGTGGAGGTGATAGAATTCCACCTGAACTATTTCAAATTGTAAAAGATGATGCTGTGAAAGTGCCACATCAATGTGCCAGCATATTTGGAAAACTCAGCAGTAGCCACAAGGCTGGAAAAAGTCAGTTTTCATTCCTATCCCAAAGAAGGGCAATGCCAAAGAATGTCCAAGTACTGCACGATTATGCTCATTTCACATGCTAGCAAGATCATGCTGAAAATCCTCCAAGCTAGGTTTCAGCAAAACATGAACCGAGAGTTTCCAGATGTAGAAGCTGGATTTAGAAAAGGCAAAGGAACCAGAGATCAAATTGTCAACATCCACTGGATCATAGAAAAATCAAGGGAATTCCAGAAAAACATTTACTTCTGCTTCATTGACTACACTAAACCCTTCGACTATGTGGATCACAACAAACTGTGGAAAATTTTTCAAGAGATGGGAGTATCAGACCACCTGACCTGCCTTCTGAGAAACATGTATGCAGGTCAAGAAGCAACAGTTAGAATCAGATATGGAACAACAGATTGGTTCCAAATCTGGAAAGGTTGGAAAAGGTTGTATACGGTCATCCAACTTGTTTAACTTACATGCAGAGTACATCATGTGAAATGCCAAGCTGGATGAATCACAAGCTGGAGTCAAGTTTGCTGGGAGAAATATCAACAACCTCAGATATGCAGATGATACCACCCTTATGGCAGAAAGTGAAGAACTAAAGAGCCTTTTGATGAAGATGAAAGAGGAGAGTGAAAAAGCTGGCTTAAAACTCAACATTCAAAAAACTAAGATCATGGCATCCTGCCCCATCACTTCATGGCAAATAGA
Organism: Budorcas taxicolor; assembly: GCF_023091745.1. Lineage (NCBI taxonomy): Eukaryota > Metazoa > Chordata > Mammalia > Artiodactyla > Bovidae > Budorcas > Budorcas taxicolor. The sequence continues at coordinate 28,074,232 of NC_068931.1, forward strand.
TGGGGGAAAAAATGGAAACAGTGAAAGACTTATTTTCTTGAGCTCCAAAATCACTGTGGATGGTGACTGCAGTCATGAAATTAAAAGATGCTTGCTGCTTGGAATAAAAACTATGACAAATCTAGACAGCGAATTAAAAAGCAGAGACATCACTTTGCCAGCAAAGATCTTTATAGTCAAAGTTATGCTTTTTCCAGGAGTCATGTATGGATGTGAGAGCTGTACCATAAAGAAGGCTGAGTGTTGAAAGATTGATGACTCAACAACAACAGCAACAATCTCAAATATATTAAATATACAAGAAGATTTTTGATAGATTAGTTTTCTTTGATTATTGACTAAATTATTACTTTAATAGTTCTCTTTGGTATAGTGAGGGATTTTATATACACACTTGTTTTATGTTGTTTTTTCTGCAATTGCTAAGTGGTGTGTAACCCCACAGACTGCAGCATGTCAGGCTCCCTTGTCCTTCACTATCTCCCAGAGTTTAATACCTTTTTTATACTGAAGTATAAATTTTATATTTTCTTAAATAACTCATTTTGTATTTGCCAAAGTTTTAAAGATATTATTTCTGCAGTCCAGCAATAATAACTTAATTGTTTCCCTAAGTGCTTAATTTTTGCATATGTGTTTTGTAGGGGAAAAAATATATTTTCTTTAAAGCAGTAGTCCCAGTGCCCCTTTTTCTGGTATAGCTTTAATAAATAAAAGTGACTCTGAAGTGAGAGGTGTAAGTTGGAGTATCACAATTGTAGTAATTACTAAGACCATCTGTCAAGGCAGGGTTCCAAGAGTGTAGGGCATTGGGTAGGTTGGCCTCACTTCACAGCAAAATCCAATTAAGGGAATTGAAGTCTGAAGCAAACCATCTCAAGATTCTGCAGCTCCAAAGATAATTTCTACCAGTGAGTTTGTTAGGGGTCCCTTTGCCCTCTGATTATTTGCCAACCAAAGCAGAAAAAATGTTCTTAGAGTCTCTACCATCACACAGGACTCTGTCTCAGTGGTACATGAAGTCAAAGCAATCATAAGCCTTTCATAGATCTCCTGGAAACTAATTTTGGTGCTTATATTTGATATGATTATAAATCCATTAAAATATACTAAGGTTGTATTAAAGGCAATTTACATATGAGTTGACGTGAAGTGAATAAAAATTGACAAAGTGGTTCTGTTTTACAGATAAACATGTATAGCTTTTATTTTTTTATTATTTTTTAAAATTATTTTTAATTTTTTAATTTTTTTTTTTCATCATTAACCTTTTTTTTTTTTTTTTTTTTGGTTTTGCCATACATTGACATGAATCCACCACGGGTGTACATGCGTTCCCAAACATGAACCCCCCTCCCACCTCCCTCCCCATAACATCTCTCTGGGTCATCACCGTGCACCAGCCCCAAGCATGCTGTATCCTGCGTCGGACATAGACTGGCGATTCGATTCTCACATGATAGTATACATGTTACAATGCCATTCTCCCAAATCATCATACCCTCTCCCTCTCCTTCTGAGTCCAAAAGTCCGTTATACACCTCTGTGTCCTTTTTGCTGTCTTGCAGACAGGGTCGTCATTGCCATCTTTCTAAATTCCATATATATGTGTTAGTATACTGTATTGGTGTTTTTCTTTCTGGCTTACTTCACTCTGTATAATCGGCTCCAGTTTCATCCATCTCATCAGAACTGATTCAAATGTATTCTTTTTAATGCCTGAGTAATATTCCATTGTGTATATGTACCACAGCTTTCTTATCCATTCATCTGCTGATGGACATCTAGGTTGTTTCCATGTCCTGGCTATTATGAACAGTGCTGCGATGAACATTGGGGTACATGTGTCTCTTTCAATATAGCTTTTAATTATTTGGGGACACGGTACATTTTTCTGTCTCAACTATTTTTATTGTTTTTTTCCAAAAGTTGCAGACTCAAGACACTAGGTCTGGAGTGTACAGTGCACATGACAGGTGTCTGCTGGGTCCACAGCCCTGCTCCCACGCTTATCCTTTCCTCCAGCCTCAGGACTGGAGGGAAATCAAGGGTGGTGTTAACTTGATTGTGAGAATAAAACTAGTTCCCATTCCTTTTTCTTTCCTTTCACACTAGTTTCAGGTCAAATGCTTTCTATTTTTTTCTTTTTAATTCTAAGAAATAAAATATGCTGAAGAATTGATTCAGCTGTCTCTAATCTTTCCCATTTTAAGTAATTATTATATTACTTATGTTTTACATATGTGAATGTTGTTTCATATAAGATTTTTGTGACTAATTTTTTTTCAAATGTACCTAAAACTTAACGTTACTTCAAAAATATACAAGCAACTCCTGCAGCTCAATTCCAGAAAAATAAACAACCCAATCAAAAAATGGGCCAAAAACTAAATCGATATTTCCCCAAAGAAGACATACGGATGGCTAACAAACACATGAAAAGATGCTCAACATCACTCATTATCAGATAAATGCAAATCAAAACCACAATGAGGTACCACTTCACACCAGTCAGAATGGCTGCGATCCAAAAGTCTACAAGCAATAAATGCTGGAGAGGGTGTGGAGAAAAGGGAACCCTCTTACACTGTTGGTGGGAATGCAAACTAGTACAGCCACTATGGAGATCAGTGTGGAGATTCCTTAAAAAACTGGAAATAGAACTGCCTTATGACCCAGCAATCCCACTGCTGGGCATACACATTGAGGAAACCAGAATTAAAAGAGACACGTGTACCCCAATGTTCATTGTAGCACTTTTTATAATAGCCAGGACATGGAAGCAACCTAGATGTCCATCAGCAGATGAATGGATAAGAAAGTGGTGGTACATATACACAATGGAGTATTACTCAGCCATTAAAAATAATACATTTGAATCAGTTCTAATGAGGTGAATGAAACTGGAGCCGATTATACAGAGTGAAGTAAGCCAGAAAGAAAAACACCAATACAGTATACTAACACATATATATGGAATTTAGAAAGATGGTAATGATAACCCTGTGTGCGAGACAGCAAAAGAGACACAGATATATAGAACAGTCTTTTGGACTCTGTGGGAGGGAAGAGGGTGGGATGATTTGGGAGAATGGCATTGAAACATGTATAATATCATATAAGAAACAAATTGCCAGTCCAGGTTCGATGCAGGATACAAGATGCTTGGGGCTGGTGCACTGGGATGACCCAGAGGGATGGTACAGGGAGGGAGGTGGGACGGGGGATTCAGGATGGGGACCACGTGTATACCCATGGCGGATTCATGTTGATGTATGGCAAAACCAATGCAATATTTTAAAGTAATTAGCCTCCAATTAAAATAAGTTAATTAAAAATAAAACAAAATAAAATTGGGATGATTTTCAACGCTATCATAAATACCAATAAGTTGTGTATAGACTGGTAAGTATACCAAAGAACTTCTCAGTTTTAGAAACAGTGAAATTTAGAATGGTCACTGTGAAAGAATTAAGAAATAAAGAGGAGTTAATTATCTATGGGTTTCCCAGGTGGTGCTGGTGGTAAAGAACCTGTCTGCCGATGCAGGGGAGCTAAGACACACAGATTCAATTCCTGAATCAGGAAGATCCCCTGGAGAAAGAAATGGCAACTCACTCCAGTATTCTTGCCTGGAAAATCCCATGGACAGAGGAGCCTGGCAGGCTACAGTCTGTCTAACTAATTTACTGATCATTACAAATTTACATTTAAGATATGTCTGTTTATCTGTTAGGTGTTGCTCATGTACCGTGTAATGGGACTGTTTTCTTGTCAGATTTTGAAGAATGGTTAACTAGATTCCAATGAATTTGTTTCTCTTTCTTAAAACATATGTATTTTCTAACGTGTGACAACCTACTTAATTTTGTAAACTTATATACATATAACCCTATGTTTATCTCAACAGTATCTAGCATCCTATCAATTCTATGCAAAATGATATATTGGAAATTTAAAATTTATAATAGTAAGTGTATTTGAAAGTATAAAAGAGATTCAATATTGTTTCTGTATAAAAATATTAAGATAAGTTTTGAACAATGGACAGAATACTGTAGGCAACAAATTAACAAAATAGACATTTATGTTTACCTAGGAATGAGGAAGTCTAAATGATTTAATAGTTACTTGAATGTTTATTTTGGTAGCATGTAATTATAATCTTGTTGCTCCTTTTCTGTATTTTAACTTGATTGCTTGATTTGTTTCTATGAGAGAATGCTTGTTCCATTTGGATATAATCAAGTCAGGATCACAGAACTATAAATATTTATAATTTGAAAATACTTCATTTTGTATTTATATACCTATGGGTCTGCTATGGATATAAAATAAGTTAATGCATTTAAAATATTTTAAAGTGTGTCTGGCAAATAGGAAGTGCCCTGCAAGTCCTAGATAATGAGGAGGAGGAGGAAGTTGATCTAAGCCAGATATATGGAAAGCATTATCTAAACAATTCAGCTACTTAGTTGCAAAACAAGAACTAACAAAATTGTCGATAATTCTCAGTTCAGTTATTTTTCCACTATATTACCCATTTACTCCTAATAATAGTTCTGTTAAGCAGATTTGAAGCCTCATTATATAGAAAAGGACATTAAGGCATAGAGAGAATAAATGACATGTTCAGGGTCTTTAGTGGTATGTAGTAGTTTGGTTCTAGTAACTGTATTTTTCAGCTCACCAGATTGCCCAGTCAATCAACAATATAAAATATAGAATTCACTAATTAAAATACACAGGAACCAGTCACCAATTTATTTCTTTTTGGACCTTAAATACTACCCTTTTGTTTAGCTGTAAAAGACTTGTCCAGGCTTAGCAAACATTTCATGTCTTCCGCCATCCACAGTGTGTTCACTTATTTCACAGTAAGCCTATATAAAATTTCAATGTAGCATTTCTGGGAGTATGATTAAAGGATCAGAACTGATATATAAACTGAAATTCTCTTTCCTTGCCTACTCTCTCTGTTCTTCCCAATGGCAAAATTCTGGGGTCAGCCCCATTGGAAAGGTACATAGCAAATTTATTAACAACTCCCAGCAGTATCTTCAAAAATCCCCCTTGGCAGGCAGTCTTTGCAAAACCTCCAGTTGTTGGCAGCAGCTAGAGTTTTAAATGTTAACTGATGCTAATGATAACTCTTCTGGGACTTTCTCACTGCAAGATTGCTCTAGGTCTTCTTAGAACATCTTCCATCTCCCAGGGTTTGTTTCCAAGCACCACATGGGGAAGGAAGATGAGAACAGAATACTTTGTGATATCTCTGAGAGTGAGTCTGTCTCAGTTTCATGGTATGTGGTGTATTGACTTTAGCTTTGGACTGTTCACAAGTAACTAGTTACTAAATTTAAACCTAAATGTGTGCATGATGCACTTTTAAAAACATAGTAAGTGAGTGAGTACTCAGTGAAGTCGCTCATTGTGTCCGACTCTTTGCGACCCCATGGACTGTAGCCTACCAGGCTCCTCCGTCCATGGGGTTCTCCAGGCAAGAGTACTGGAGTGGGTTGCCATTTCCTTCTCCAGGGGATCTTCCCAACCAAGGGATTGAACCCTGGTCTCCTGCATTCCAGGCAGACGCTTTAACCTCTGAGCCACCAGGGAAGTCTCTATTTCATAGTCAATCAAATTTAAATTTGCTGCCTTGAATGGATAAGAAATGGATGATACTAAAGCAGGAGTTCACAGAATCACACACAGTTGCCTAGACCTATGTCTATCACCCACCACATCTGGTGAAACAAAATTTGAGAGTCACTGATTTCAGGCAATTTATGGCTTTATAAAGCTTTTTTTTTTTTTTTTAATCAAGACCTATTTTGCTTGCTTAGTTTTGTGTTTAGGAAGATTTTTGTTAGTTATTTTTCATTATAAAGTTTTTGTCTATTAATTCTAATAATTGTTGTAGGGGAATTTAGTCATTTAAAACTTAAGCAGTTTAGCACTGATTTTTTTTTTTCTTTACTCTTGGGGAAAAATAAGTAATGAAGTATATTTTTAAACTACTGTTATAAAGTAATAGTTATGGCTTCCAAGTAAGTCCTTCAGAAATCTGTATGTTTATCAAAAACAAGCTTTTATACTAAACCAATATGTGAAATATGGAGGGCTCACAGAGATTATATAAGAAATTATACCAGGTTGATGTTTAATGTTGTTCAAGTGAGGTCATAGAATTATGAGTGCCATCATCACTGCCAATCACAGAAGCGATTACAAAGAGCCACAGAACACTTCTCTCTTGGAAGCAATCTACGTGGTTGTGAGAACAACAGTCTGGGTCCTCATCATAAATATGAGACGTCTAGTTCAAATATATGAAAAAGGAACTGAACTACAGGCATAAGGCTAAAATCAGTTTGGTGAAATCCAAATATTATGTAATGTTCATCTACGTAGAAAATAAAGAAGTAGAACAATTGTTTGACAGTAGGTGTTAGCATCTGGAAATCTGTGTCTTATTGCCTACATATTTTAAGATAATTAAATATTAAGCTTTATTGTGATTGTGGCGACTGCCTAGTATATTAATATTATTAAGTACTATGTGTTTCTTAGGCGCAGTTCTTACTTATCAGGAGCTGGCCTACTCCCATGTTTGAAGATAAGGCTCAGTCTGTTATCTTTCATAGATTCTTAACTGTTCACTAGCCCATTCTTCCTGAGAGCTGTGGCAAAGAATCATCAAGCCCTGAGTAAAAATAAAATAACTCACAGTGAGTGAGTGAGTGAAAGTTGCTCAGTCATGTCTGACTTCTTTGCGACCCCATGGATTACATGGTCCATGGAATTCTCCAGGCCCAAATACTGGAGTGGGTAGCCTTTCCCTTCTCCAGGGGATCTTCCCAACCCAGGGATCAAACCCAGGTCTCCCACATTGCAGGCGGATTCTTTATGAGCTGAGCCACAAGGGAAGCCCAAAAATAACTACAGAGAACATAGTAGAAAAATATAAATAGAAACAATATACATTGCTAAAAAGAACCCAATATTTTTCATGCCATATAGACGGTTTATGCTAATCAATATTCAGTAAATCTCCTTCTTATTGGCTATTAGTGATTCATTTGGATAAATTTTACTTATAAACATGAATCAACCCTGAATATTCATTGGAAGGACTGATGTTGAAGCTGAAGCTCCATCTGATGTGAAGAGCTGGGAATAATTGAGGGCAGGAGAAGAAGAGGGTGACAGAGAATGAGATGGTGGGATGGTATCACCAATTCAATGGACATCAGTTTGAACAAACTCTGGGAAATAGTGAAGGACAGAGAAGCCTGGCATGCTGCAGTCCATGCCGTTGCAAAGAGTCATACAACAGCAATCATTAAACAATTGTTTCTTCTGTTGAATACATCCCACAGATCTTGAGAAACTGGAACAACAAAACATCTTTTAAGCATAAAATACAAGATCTATGTATTCTAGTTTGGAGAGAATATATATACATATTTTAAATTTTTACCAATTTATGCATTCTAAAAAGCAAAGTATGCATATGTATTTATTCAGAAAAATACTAAAGAGTAAATTGTATCTTATGTATATTCTGATCTCAACACTGGTCCAAGAAACAGAACTTACATTAAAGAGAATTTACTGAATAGTGGAAGAGAATTGTATTTAATTGAAATCTGGTCTTCTGGGGGAGAAATCTGTTTTCAATCATGATTTGCCTTATCTCTTGTACTTCTTTACATAATCATCTAGAAGTTTAAAAACTGCATAACATGGAATTAATTATGGAATTGATTATTAAAATTAGCTATTTTAATAGCTGACTAGGAGACAAAACTACAAGATATTTGTATAAGATAGCTGACTACAACACAGACAAGCTGACTACAAGACTACAAGATATTTGTATAAGATGAAGATTCCTAATTGTTGGACAGCTGTCATCATGGGATTTATTCAAATAGCTCACCAGCCCAAACCAAAAGCATCTGCAAATTAACACACACACACACACATGCACATTGGCATACTCTCACACATATCTGTAATAGATTATTCCAGATTACTCAAAAAGCCTATTTCCCAGACCAACTTCACATTAAAATCAGAAAATGGAACTTTTACAATAAATCAATATATGAAGCCTACTCATAACAAGTGAATTAGATTAACTAATAGTAGGTTCCAGGAATCAGTATTTATTCAAAGCTCTCCAGTTGATTCTAGTGTCATGACAGGTTCCATTGGCCATTAGTATCAACACTACTTATTTATAATACATTTGTATGTATATACAGATAGATATAGAAATATATGAATGTATATAATATTTAAAACCTGTGTTTATGTGTCTATATATTTAAAACATATATTTATATAATAATAAATTATTAAAACATGCATTATTACTCTTTTAATCCCATCCCTTAAGGAACTAGGCTAATCATTAATCTTTTTACTTCTATATACATATTCTGTAACCTCTCTCACAATTTTTATTCCAGTATCCCATAGCCTATTCCAGTATCAATAGCCTATTTTTATATGGATGATAAACCTATAGTTCTTTTTCTGAATCTATATTAAGGGACTTTTCTATTTTCAAAAGATTTTTTATTTTTTATTTTTTTAAATAAAGTAAAATAACAGATATTTTCATATGTTAGATTTATTTATTACTCCTTTGATCAATAATATTATTATTAACTCTCCTGATAGGAAAAATCACTGATAGGAAGCATCGGTTTAATCTTATATAAAAGTTGCTTATAGTTATGTAAAGATTTTCTTTACCATCAAGTTTTTTCAGTAAAATTATAATAATGATGATAAAACATCAAAAAATAATGCATTCCTATCATAGGACACTTGACTGGTCCATCATTTGACAAATATGCTGCCCTTAATACCTCATGTAAGAAGGAAATTAGCAAATAACAACAAAGAATATAAAGAAATAACTATAAATTCAACATTCACTTACATGAAATTTCTGTTGCACATAAGACTATATTTCAGAATTTTACTTTTGCAAGATTATTCTGTTTAAATTGTCTTCAAAATGTATTTTGATTTATGTTGTACTGTCATGAAAAAAATTGTCCTGCCATGAGATTGTAGCTCAAAGGCTGTGCCTGTGTGTGTGTCTCATGACTTAGCAAATGTTTTAACTTTATAAAGTTTCAGTTAAGTTCAGTTGCTCAGTCGTGTCTGACTATGTGACTGCAGATAATGAGGCCTTCCTGTCCATCACCATCTCTCAGAGTTTACGCAAACTCATGTCCATTGAGTTGGTGATGCCATCCAACTATCTCATCCTCTTTTGTCTCCTCCTCCTGCCTTCAATCTTTCCCAGCATCAGGGTCTTTTCCAGTGAGTCAGCTCTTTGCATCAGGTGGCCAAAGTATTGGAGTTTCAGCTTGCACATCAGTCCTTTCAATGAACACCCAGGACTGATCTTTAGGATGGACTGGTTTGATCACCTTGAATTCAAAGGGAGTCTCAAGAGTCTTCTCCAACATCACAGTTCAAAAGCATTAATTCTTTGGCACTCAGCTTTCTTTAGAGTCCAACTCTCACATCCATATATGACTACTGGAAAAACCATAGCTTTGACTAGCAGGACCTTTGTTGGCAAAATCTCTGCTTTTTAATATACTGTCTAGGTTGGTCCTAACTTTTCTTCCAAGAAGCAAGCATCGTTTAATTTCATGGCTCTAGTCACCATCTGTAGTGATTTTGGAGACAAAAAAAATAATAAAGTTTGTCGCTGTTTCCACTCTTTCCCCATCTATCTGCCATGAAGAGATTGGACCATGTGCCATGATCTTAGTTTTCTGAATGTTGAATTTAAGCCAACTTTTTCACTCTCCTATTTCAATTTTATCAAGAGGCTCTTTAGTTCTTATTTGCTTTCTGCCATAATGGTGATGTCATCTGCATATCTGAGGTTATTGATATTTCTCCTGGTAATTTTGATCCCAGCTTGTGCTTCATCCAGCCTGGTACTTTGCATGATGTACTCTGCATATAAGTTAAATAAGCAGGGTGACAATATACTGCCTTGACATACTCCTTTCCGGATTTGGAACCAGTCTGTTCAATGTCCAGATCTAACTGTTGCTTCTTGATCTGTATACAGATTTCTCAGGAGGCAGGTCATGTGATCTGGTATTTCCATCTCTTTAAGAAATTTTTAACAGTTCATTATGATCCTCACAATCAAAGACTTTGGCATAGTCAATAAAGCAAAGTAGATGTTTTTCTGGAACTCTCTTGCTTTTTCAATGATCGAACAGGTGCTGCCAAGTTGATTTCTGGTTCCTCTGCCTTTTCCAAATCCAATTTGAACATCTGGAAGTTCACAGTTCACATACCGTTGAAGCCTAGTTTGGAGAATTTTGAGAATTACTTTGCTAGCATGTGAGATGAATGCAATTGTGTGGTAGTTTAAGCATTCTTTGGCGTTGCCTTTCTTTGAGATTGGAATGAAAACTGACCTTTTCCAGTCCTGTGGCCATGGCTGAGTCTTCCAAATGTGCTGACATATTGAGTGCAGCACTTTCACAGCATCATCTTTCAGGATTTGAAATAGCTCCACTGGAATTCCATCACCTCCACTAGCTTTGTTCGTAGTGATGCTTCCTAAGGCCCACTTGACTTCACATTTCCAGGGTGTCTGGCTCTAGGTGAGTGATCACACCATCGTGATTATCCGGGTCATGAAGATCTTTTTTGTACAGTTCTTCTATGTATTCTTTCCACCTCTTTTTAATATCTTCTGCTTCTGTTGGGTCCATACCATTTCTTTCCTTTATTGAGCCCATCTTTGCATGAAATGTTTCCTTGGTATCTCTAATTTTCTTGAAAAAATCTCTAGTCTTTGCCATTCTATTGTTTTCCTCTATTTCTTTGCACTGATCTCTGAGGAAGGCTTTCTTATCTCTCCTTGCTATGCTTTGGAATTCTGCATTCAAATGGGTATATCTTTCTTTTTCTCCTTTGCCTTTTGCTTCTCTTCTTTTCATAGCTATTTGTAAGGCCTCCTCAGACAACCATTTTCCCTTTTTGCATTTCTTTTCCATGGGGATGGTCTTGCTCCCTGTCTCTTATACAATGTCACAAATTCCATCTATAGCTCTTCAGGCACTCTATCAGATCCAATCCCTTGAATCTATTTGTTATATCCACTGTATAATTGTAAGGGATTTGATTTAGGTAATAACTGAATGGTCTTTTGGTTATAAAGTTTATCTCAGTACAAATATCTTAAAACAGTGTTTGAAATTTTGGGGTGCTAGTCACCAAATGAACTTGCCCTGTAAAGATTAAGGAAAAATTAAGAAAAGTTAAGAGAAAGGAAAGCATTAGAGAGATGTCACGATGATGGGGGTAACAAGGAATAATCACATCCTTAAGGAAGACACTGGACTTTCAAACCACTGCTAATTGACAGGACCCAGGGCAAAGGATTATTTACTAGTCAGATTATGTTTCCCCCCTAAAACAAGATTGTGACAGTTGCCTATATCTACAGTTGCAGCTGACTTTTGTTGGCGTTTAGAAGCTTTTTCTCTTTTTACAGTAACCAGAGATAAATCTCGCTGTTATCCTGTAGCCTTTAGTATGACAAGGATTTAACATCTTCAGTCAAGGAAGCAGCCATGGATATGGATAAGACATTATTTCATTAGCATACTATTAGAAAGCATCCCCAACTTATGACAGTTTGGCTCATGATTTTTCAACATTACAATGGTATGAAAGCAATTAAGGATTCAGTAGAAAGCATTTTGAGTTTTGGTCTTTTCCCAGACTAGGAATGTGTGATAATATAAGCCCTGGTGACCCTGGGCTGGGTGTCAGCTGCTGCTCCCCGTCAACCCCATGATCACAAGGGTAAACAACCCATCCAGGTGAAACTGTTCTGCATGGTGGTGGTGATATTTAGTCTCCAAGTCATTTCTGACACTTTTCCATCCCCATGGACTGTAGCTTGCCAGGCTCCTCTGTCCGTGGGATTTTCCGGGCAAGAATATTGGAGTGAGTAGCCATTTCCTTCTCCAGGGGGTCTTCCCAACCCAGGAACTGAACCCCTGTCTCCTACATTGCAGGTGGATTCTTTACCACTGAGCTACCAGAAGATAACTATTAATATTCTGTTTTTCACTTTCAGTAGAGCATTCAGTAAATTAAGTGAGATATTCAACACTTTATTGGAAAATAGGTTTTGTGTTAGCTAATGTTATTCAGTTGTAAGCTAATGTGAGTGTTCAGAGCATTTTTAAATTAGGCTGAGCTAAGCTGTGATGTTCTGTAAGTTTCCAATCAATGAGAACACTAGACTCTTTGTAGTATGTCACTATTGAAAGCCCTTCTGATCTGAAATTAAAATTAATTTGTTCAGCAATTTCATGATGCCTACTCTTTCCTTCTTTTCCATATTGAGTGAGTAGTTTATTTTAGCTATTCTTGTTTTACTGACAGTTGTGAGTTCCCTCTTAAGTAGATTCTATTCTCCATTTCTACTTCATTCATCTTTTAGCTTTTTTTTTTTTTTTTTTTTTTTTTTAGCAGTAGCAGCAGCATACACATTTTACTTGCTTTATTTATTTATTTTTATCAATATACCTTTTTAGGACAGTTTTTTTTTTTTTTTTTAGTTTTTTATTTTTTTAATTTTAAAATCTTTAATTCTTACATGTGTTCCCAAACATGAACCCCCCCTCCCACCTCCCTTCCCATAACATCTCTGTGGGTCATCCCCATGCACCAGCCCCAAGCATGCTGTATCCTGCATCAGACATAGACTGGCGATTCAATTCTTACATGATAGTATACATGATAGAATGCCATTCTCCCAAATCATCCCACCCTCTCCCTCTCCCTCTGAGTCCAAAAGTCCGTTATACACAGCTGTGTCTTTTTTCCTGTCTTGCATACAGGGTCGTCATTGCCATCTTTCTAAATGCCATATATATGTGTTAGTATACTGTATTGGTGTTTTTCTTTCTGGCTTACTTCACTCTGTATAATCGGCTCCAGTTTCATCCATCTCATCAGAACTGATTCAAATGAATTCTTTTTAACGGCCGAGTAATACTCCATTGTGTATATGTACCACCGCTTTCTTATCCATTCATCTGCTGATGGACATCTAGGTTGTTTCCATGTCCTGGCTATTATAAACAGTGCTGCGATGAACATTGGGGTACATGTGTCTCTTTCAATTCTGGTTTCCTCAGTGTGTATGCCCAGCAGTGGGATTGCTGGGTCATAAGGGAGTTCTATTTGCAATTTTTTAAGGAATCTCCACACTGTTCTCCATAGTGGCTGTACTAGTTTGCATTCCCACCAACAGTGTAGGAGGGTTCCCTTTTCTCCACACCCTCTCCAGCATTTATTGCTTGCATATTTTTGGATCGCAGCCATTCTGACTGGTGTGAAGTGGTACCTCATTGTGGTTTTGATTTGCATTTATCTGATAATGAGTGATGTTGAGCATCTTTTCATGTGTTTGTTAGCCATCCGTATGTCTTCTTTGGAGAAATGTCTCTTTAGTTCTTTGGCCCATTTTTTGATTGGGTCGTTTATTTTTCTGGAATTGAGCTGCATAAGTTGCTTGTATATTTTTGAGATTAGTTGTTTGTCAGTTGCTTCATTTGCTATTATTTTCTCCCATTCAGAAGGCTGTCTTTTCACTTTGCTTATATTTTCCTTTGTGGTGCAGAAGCTTTTAATTTTAATTAGATCCCATTTGTTTATTTTTGCTTTTATTTCCAGAATTCTGGGAGGTGGATCATAGAGGATCCTGCTGTGATTTATGTCTGAGAGTGTTTTGCCTATGTTCTCCTCTAGGAGTTTTATAGTTTCTGGTCTTACATTTAGATCTTTAATCCATTTTGAGTTTATTTTTGTGTATGGTGTTAGAAAGTGATCTAGTTTCATTCTTTTACAAGTGGTTGACCAGTTTTCCCAGCACCACTTGTTAAAGAGATTGTCTTTACTCCATTGTATATTCTTGCCTCCTTTGTCAAAGATAAGGTGTCCATATGTGTGTGGATTTATCTCTGGGCTTTCTATTTTGTTCCATTGATCTATATGTCTGTCTTTGTGCCAGTACCATACTGTCTTGATGACTGTGGCTTTGTAGTAGAGCCTGAAGTCAGGCAAGTTGATTCCTCCAGTTCCATTCTTCTTTCTCAAGATTGCTTTGGCAATTTGAGGTTTTTTGTATTTCCATACAAATCTTGAAATTATTTGTTCTAGTTCTGTGAAAAATATGGCTGGTAGCTTGATAGGGATTGCATTGAATTTGTAAATTGCTTTGGGTAGTGTACTCATTTTCACTATATTGATTCTTCCGATCCATGAACATGGCATATTTCTCCATCTATTAGTGTCCTTGATTTCTTTCATCAGTGTTTTATAGTTTTCTATATATAGGTCTTTAGTTTCTTTGGGTAGATATATTCCTAAGTATTTTATTCTTTTCATTGCAATGGTGAATGGAATTATTTCCTTAATTTCTTTTTCTACTTTCTCATTATTAGTGTATAGGAATGCAAGGGACTTCTGTGTATTGATTTTATATCCTGCAACTTTACTATATTCATTGATGAGCTCTAGTAATTTTCTGGTGGAGTCTTTAGGGTTTTCCATGTAGAGGATCATGTCATCTGCAAACAGTGAGAGTTTTACTTCTTCTTTTCCAATTTGGATTCCTTTTATTTCTACTTTATTCATCTTTTAGCTTTTATTTCTAGCTTGCCATTTTCAGTTTACTACCCCCTTCACCCCCCCCCCCCAACTTCATTATCTAATTATGGGTTTTAAAGTAGAAAATAGTTCAACTGCATTGTTAGTTCATGCTAAATTCAAGCAGAATTATTTTTAGAATAAGCATACCTCTTTTTTAACACTAAGTGATCATTAGGTCATCAGTCTGAAACACACATTAACATAAAAATGATGCTGCTAAGTCACTTCAGTCGTGTCCAACTCTGTGCGACCCCATAAATGGCAGCTCACCAGGCTCCCCCGTCCCTGGGATTCTCCAGGCAAGAACACTCGAGTGGGTTGCCATTTCCTTCTCCAATACATGAAAGTGAAAAGTGAAAGTGAAGTCATATCCGACTCTTAGTGACCCCACGGACTGCAGCCTACCAGGCTCCTCCGTCCATAGGATTTTCCAGGCAAGAGTACTGGAGGGGGTGCCATTGCCTTCTCCAACATAAAAATATGTTTACTTTTATGTTACCCAGGAAATGTATATTACCATAATGCTGTCAATATTTATTACAGCAATGAAATTCTTCAAGTTCTTATATGACACTGCTAGATGACATGGCCAATATATTGTCTCCACCATTATCTTATTGATGATGAGCTTTTTAACTACCATTATTCTTGAGTTTGAGTGAACTCCGGGAGTTGGTGATGGACAGGGAGTCCTGGAAGGCTGCAATTCATGGGGTCGCAAAGAGTCGGACACGACTAAGCCACTGAACTGAACTGACTGATTCTTGATATTATGTTTTCAATGTCTTCCATAATCTGATTCAAATTATATCTACTTAAACAGAAATATCTTCCCTGGTGGCTTAGATGGAAAGCATCTGCCTACAATGCAGGAGACTTGGGTTCACTCCCTGGGTCAGAAGATCTGGAGAGGAAATGGCAGCCTGCTCCAGTACTATTGCCTGGAAAATCCCATGGATGGAGGAGCCTGGTAGGCTAAGGTCCATGGGGTCACAAAGAGTTGGACATGACTGAGAGACTTCGCTTCTACGTTTCACTTTCACTTTTCAACAGAAAACATATTCTTTGCTGATAATTTGTATGTTTTTTGTGTTTTATTTTATTTTGCCATACAGTAAGTTCTCACTAGTTAAGTATCTGTTTTATACATAATAGTGCATATATGTCAATCCCAATCACCCAACTCACTCCCCTCATTCCTTGCTTGATAACCATTAATTTTGTTCTCTATGTCTGTGACTGTATTTCTTCTTTGCAAATAAGTAGTGAGGTAAGTCAGAAAGAGAAATGTATTGTGATTATTTTTACTAATTTATTTATTATTTAACTTCAAGCTTCTCATAATATCAGGGGCATTTTATAAAATCCCCACTGTCATTTTCATTCAAGGAAAGCAAACATTAATGGAGCACCTACTCTCCAAGAGAACATGTCTTCAGAATTCATAATAAAAAGAGGGAAAATTGTGCAAAATATGTTAATTACAGAATTGAAACCATGATATGAACAGGCTGTAAATGTACTGCAGAAAATGAGAACGTAACCCCAGATACAATGTGATGAAATTGGCACTTTCCTTTTGTGATGTTCTTACCCTCCATCCCCAATAAAAACACTACACCTATACAATCATAATCAAAAAATCAGACAAGCCCCCCAGTGAGAGATATTCTGGGGGAAAAAAAAGAACCTGCCCAGCACTTCTCAAAAATGTCAAGGTGATCACTTCAAGGACAGTCTGTGCAGCTGTTACAGTCAATGCAACAGAGCAGTGGCAGGGAAATAAAAGTTCTAAAAAAAATTATTCTTAAGTTATGTTTTTAAAGAAAAATAAAAGTCATTCAGGCAGACAAATAGGAAGTGGAAAAAAAAAAAGGTATTCAGGCCAAGGCAAAAGAATTAGCAATGTTCTAAGCATATGGGAGAACACAGCATGTTCGTGGGATTTAAAATAGTTCCCCATGGCTAAAGAAAATGTGCCTGGATATATACGTTAAAATATCACACTGGAAAATTACACTGGGACCAGATGATAGAAAGCCTCTGTGTCAGGCTATGAGATTTCAATTATTCTTGAGCACCATGGAGAAATTTCACTTGGAAACACCAGGGAACCCACATGCAGAGATATAATTTATTTCTATGAAGAATGCATCAGTTATATGGAAGAGATTAAAGACAGACAGACCAAGAGGGAAGCTATTGATATGATTCAGGAAAAAGAAACTATAACCTCAAATTTGGCAGTGGTATGGGATGGATGGGAAAATGTAGAACAGGCAGTATTTGAGAGAATAGGTGACTTTTTTTTTTTTTTTTTTTTCCCAGCAGTCGGTTTTGAAAGAAAAGAAAAGAGAATGATCTTGGCCATTTTCAGGATTAACTGACTGGGTTGGGGAAGATGCTATTAATTGAAATATGAAATGGAGGAGGAACTAAAAGTTAATAATAATCCAATGTCTTCTATTTAGGATGTAGTATGACACCACTAAAAGAGTGAGGGCTTTGAAGGCAGATGTATCTGACTTCTGGGCTTCCCTGGTGGCTCAGATGGTAAAGAATCTGCCTGTAACACGGGAGACCTGAACTTGAAACCTGGATCAGGAAGATCCCCTGGAGAAGGGAATGGCTACACACTCCATGATTCTTGCCTGGAAAATCCCATGGACAGAGAAGCCTGGAGGGCTACAGTCCATGGGGTTGCAAAGAGTCAGATATAACTGAGCGACTAACACACTTTCAAGCTACTTGAGCATTTAAGAAATTTCCAGAGTGAGGTTCAGACTGGAGATACACTTTTTTTACACCTCTACATCTAATCTTAAGGATTCCCTGTTAGCTCAGTGGTAAAGAATCTGCCTACCAAAGCACGAGATGTGGGTTTGATCCCAACATGTGGAAGGTGCCCTGGAGTAGGAAATGGCAACCCACTCCAGTATTTTTGCCTGGGAAATCCCATGAACAGAGGAGTCTGGAGCACTACAGTCCATAGGGTCACAAAAGAATTAAACATGACTTAACGACTAAACAGCAACAGTCTCACCATTAGTCTATCTGGTTGACATCCTTACCATTTTACCATCATTCTGGCAAAATGCCTCTTATCAGCAGTTTGTAGCTTACTCCAGTGAACAATTTTTTTCAGTCTTTTATTAACTTGAATTCTTAATAGTAGCTGCTACTATTAACTAGTTCCTCCTTATAACATTCTTTTATTAATATCTTTTCTTCTGGGACAACAAGCCATTCTGGTTTTCCATTATCCACTCTTTCCTCTCTTCCTCCCATTTCTTGGAAGAATCAATACAGGCATTAAATTGTAGAATTACTAATGCTTACTTCTAAACTCTCTACCTAACTTGGATATAGGAATTTCAAATTTATATTTCCCATGCTGCTGCTGCTGCTGCTAAGTCGCTTCAGTCATGTTCGACTCTGTGCGACCCCATAGACCGCAGCCCACCAGCCTCCTCTGTCCCTGGGATTCTCCAGGCAAGAACACTGGAGTGGGTTGCCATTTCCTTCTCCAATGCATGAAAGTGAAAAGTGAAAGTGAAGTCGCTCAGTCGTGTCCGACTCTTAGCGACCCCATGGACTGCAGCCTACCAGGCTCCTGTCTCCATGGGATTTGCCAGGCAAGAGTACTGGAGTGAGGTGCCATTGCCTTCTCTGATATTTCCCATAGAAACCAGCTATTTAGCATCTCCATTTAACTAGTCCAGTCACACATGAAATCTAGCAAGACAATTAAATTTATATTTTTTTGCCCAAAGTAGAAAACCCAATTTATGTTTCCTCTAATATATGGCGTATACCAACAGATCCTGCTAATCTTTATTTCTTATACACAAAATCCATATACTTCATTTTATATCAACTGCATTCTCCTTAGTTTAGAAAAATGCCTGAAATATTTAAATAGCTTAAAAATAGCAAGTTCCCAGTTACCCTACAATCAACCTCCCCTATTATTAAAATATTACATTAGCATGGTATATTTGTCACAGTCAATGAGCCAGTATTGACACCTTATAATTAAGTAAAGTCTATACTTTATTTAGATTTCCTTTTTTTTTCTCCAAATGTCCTTTTTTCCTCTTTCAGGATACTATATTATATTTGATATCCTTAGGCTGCTATTGACTGTGATAGTTTCTCAAAATTTCCTTGTTTTTTATCATCTTGATAGTTTTGAGGAGAACTTGTCATGTATTTTATGATGTTTAAAATACATCACATGCATATAAAATTCCATCAGTTTGATTAATAAAATTTTAAATTTAGATAATGCTTTGGTTTCATGACAAAAGGAAATTTATGTAACAAATCCTTTCTCTTGCTTCTTTTGAAAATCTAAACATAAGGAAACCAAAAGGAATAGTTGGGAAATTATTTTATTATAATATTTTAATCAAATACTTCTAAGAAAGTAGTGTCTTTACTGTACTGTTTTACAATATTTTTCAAGTATTGTGGGAAATAAATCAATTCCCTCAAGGAGAATTCATTGCACATTTTCATTTCAAATCATAATATTCTGTAAATATTCCATCATATAAAATACCTATAATTTTCCTAGAGAATAGATTTTTTTTTTACTCTATGACTGGCATAAATAGACAATAAAATCAGAAGATAAGCACTTGAGGATTTCATGAACAATCAAGGATTAAATGATGCTAATCCTAATTCTGGGTCATTATTATAAATTACCACTTTTCACAAAGTGAATTACAGTGACACTGTGGGTGCGCTATATAATAATTCATGAATGATTCTGGCCACGCATGTAGTAGTCACTAGCAAATCAATTGCCTATCCTAGTAAAATTAATAATAATGAAAAATATTATTTAATATAAATGTAGTAGAACAATCTAGAGAAAATAAAACATTTCTATATGGGAAATCTAAATGAATATAATTTAGTCTTTTAACACTATATTGTTAACTTTCTCATAAACAAAAATTCTAAGAATGCCTTATAGACAAATTACTTGGGAACAGACAAGAAAGGTTTAGTCATTTAACAGAAAAAGATTACTACTAGTATCATGATTTAGTTGAGATAAATATATATATAGTTAGATTTCTAATTAATAGAGACTAATAATTTCAGGTGTACAATAACAACATGGAAATAATTTCAAGTGTATCTGAAAATTTCAAAGGTTCAATTATAGAGGGTAATATGTGAGAAATATATATATATATATATAAAGCATTAGAAGTTCAATGCAGTGTAGCTCTTGGCTTTCTCTTGTGTTATTATTCATATGATATTTATTATTATTCATATGTACTGCATTGTACTTATTAGAGCACATATCTAAATGAAAGAGGTTAGAAAAGTCAGAAATAACTCTTATTTATTAAATGGACCTGAATGTAGAATATTTAATAGTAAGAGGACCCCATTTTCTTTCTCACAATGCTGCTTAAGAATCAAACGGTATATCCTAGAGGCAGATGTTAGATTAAGAACCAGTAAATCAGCAAACACAAGCTGATCCAGCCACTATATAATCCTAAATAAAGCTCAAAAACTATGCCTGTCTGCCTGTTTTATTACTTTGTTATGGAAAGTTGAGACAGAATCTTTTAAGTGAGAATTACCAGACAGTTGGTTAAGAGAGGCCAAGTGTGGAGTGACTGAGTGAAGATAGATTATTCAATCAGAAATATTTCCTAAGCTATAAAAAATAAATATTTCCTTACTATTGTATTTGGTCCACATGTAGAAGTGCATATGGATTTGTATGTAAAAATATGTGGTACATTGTTTGGGCCAGTAAAAACTCTATAGCGAAAAACAAAAGGAAATTTTGCAGTATTGTTATTTTCTTTAAAAAAGATTTTCTTTTTTGCTATGTTTCACTGTCTTACATACATTTCTGCTAAGAGAGAGGCCTCATGAATGAGAAATGAGAATCATTGAAAATCATCTGGAGTGCTGGTGGTGAGAGTAGTTGCCATTTTCAGCTACCTGCACCTCTTCCATGTTGCATAAATATCAAAGAATTAATTGGGAAAGTCTTATGAGCTTCCCTGATGGCTCAGTTAGTAAAGAATCTGCCTGCAATGCAGGAGACCCTGGTTGGATTTCTGGGTCAGAAAGATCTCCTGGAGAAGGGATAGGCTACCCACTCCAGTATTCTTGGGCTTCCCCTGTGGCTCAGCTGGTAAAGAATCTCCTGCAATGCAGGAGACCTGGGTTCCATCCCTGGGTTGGGAAGATCCCCTGGAGATCTGGCTCTCCAGATCTGGAGCTGGAGCTACACACTCCAGTATTCTAACCTGGGGAACTCCATGGACTGTATAGTCATGGGGTCATAAAGAGTCAGACACAACTGAGCGACTTTCTTTTTCACACTTATGAGAACAAAGCAAATAGACCAATGGTAGGAAATATATGGGCTTCCCTGGTGGCTCAGATGGTAAAGAATCTGCCTAAAATGCAGGAAGCCAGGTTCCATCCCTGAGTTGGGAAGATCCCCTGAAGAAGGAAATGGCAACATTCCAGGATTCTTGCCTGGAGAATTCTGTGGACAGAGCCGGGTGGGCTACAGTCCATGGGGTCACAAACAGTCTGACACGACTGAGTGACTAACGTAATAATGTAAACCATGGCTCTTTGCACATATTCCAGTGTAAACAATATGTTTCTCAGTTATTCTCATCCCTAGAGTTATAATTAGTTAAAAGAAAACTTTACTGATTCTAATGTGTTTAATTGAAACAAATCATTTCAAGAATCACTCTTTTTTTCCTTTTATTTTGCAGTAGATAAAACCTGCAGATAACATTTCATATGCTTTCTTGTAGAGTCTCTGTGCATTATTTAATATAGAAATTAAAATATGTTTGATCAAACCACATCATAAAATATGTATTCTAATTCAATTTAATCTTTATTTTCTTTCATCTTACAAATATTAAACATTTTCTCCCCACTGTTAACTAAAAATGAAATTGTAGGCTAACAATTGAACCAATTCATTTTAGAGGCATGAGTTTTTTATCTTTCATTGAATACACAGAGAAAACTGAATAATGACAATGAGAATTTAGTGAAGTTGTTTATTATTTTTATAAGTGATTAGCACTTACTATTCCTCCCAAAGCAAAAGAACATATTTCTACATATTATAGCTAATAATGCCACACATGTCTACATTTTATTTCATAGAAAACACAATTTTGGTGAAACATTAGATCATTATTCATTAATTGAGAAAGACTGCTGATTATCTTCTTATAACATTATAAATGAATATATTAATTATATTATATCTACATCATTTTGGTGTCAATCTTTCTTAAAAGGTTTAATCATTTCTTTCTGAGTGTTTTTCATAATATGCCACTAAATGTATATGGCTATATTTACTCAAACTGAAGAAAATGAAATTATACTGTTTTTGAGAAAATGTCTGAATTTTCTGATTAATTTGACAGTGAGTAAACACTGCTAGTCAATTTGTACAGCAAACATATTTCTATAAATTGGATGAACTAAGCTTAAAATTCAATATTGTTGAGTTAACATATTAAAGTCAATGACATTTTATGAAAAACATTATATTGACAGAAATGTATTGAAATGAGCAATGTGTTCCATTTTCTTTGAACTGTTTCCTAAGATATTCAGTCAAAAAATGCTTTTGCTTTTTTTAAAAAAAAGCAGGTATAATTAACACTTATTTGTCAAATCTTAGTAAAGCAATTTTAAATCTTTTTAAAAACCTATACAAATAAATGACTCTAAATGAGTAGACAAAATATTTTGCATGTTGGTTGTTTATGACCCCTTTAAAAATATAAATCAAAGTCTAGTTGAATTGCCAAATGATAGATTTTTTAAAATAATTCTTTAGCAATATATTTTCATGTGATTTTGACCATATAAATTCAAAGAGAATTCAAAGAAATAAGTGACATTGATTTAACAAAGCATGCTTTTTGTGAATGAACTTTCCTTTGAAAATAATAGGCATTAAAGGATCTCTGAGGCAAATGTAATAATATCCTAGCAATAGGATTCAGGAATCATTAGTCTGGATACCAAAAATTGTCTAAACCTCAGGTGGCAAATGGCTGAGACACTTGATTCCTGTTTAGTGATTACACCTAGAATGCTGTTCATAAGCATACATGCTCTAGAGACCACTAGGATTTTATATCTTGTCCATGCTAGGATGAAGGACTGGTTCATGAATATTCTAAACCAATTTATACATTGTAAATAATTGATTTACAAATGATTAATTTATAAGACATTTTTACTGAATAAGTTATTTTATTTTGTATAATTTCACATTTGCAAAATTGTTGCAAAGACTTCCTGTATTCCCACCCATCATCCACATAACACATGTAATGGTATAATTATCACAATGAAGAAACCAATTTTTGTACATTACTACTATTAACTGAACTCCAGACTTTAGATTACACCAATTTTTTCCATTAATCTTTTAACTTTCCATGAACCCATATGGTATTTAATAATCATATCATCTTATTCATGTCTTGTTTATCATAGTTCTAAATAATATCTTAGTATTTTTTTAATTTTCTTTAAATTTTTTTAATTTTTAAAAATGATCTTGACAATTTTGAGCAGTACTGGTCATCACATGAATATGCCTGAATTTTAGTACATTTGGTATGTATCTCATGATTGTTGTTGTTATTCACTTGCCCAGTCATTTCTGACTCTTTTGCAAACCCATGGACTACAGCACATCAGGTCTCCCTGTTCCTCACCATCTCCTGGAGTTTGCCCAAGTTCATGTCCATTGCATCAGTGATGCCATCTGGCCATCTTATCCTTTGACACCCTCTTCTCTTTCCGTCTCCAGTCTTTCCCAGCATCAGGGACTTTTCCAGTGAGTCAATTGTTCCCATCAGATGACCAAAATACTGGAGTTTCAGCTTCTGTGTCATGATTATCCTGGGCTTATTTATAAGCTTTGTGGAAAAATACCAAAGAGGTGAAGTTCCCTTCTCAACTCATCATATCAGAAGCACATCATAGCCACATGTCTTATTATTGGTGGCATCTACTTTGACTGTTATGGGTAGATTTTGCCAGATTTCTCTCTGTGAAGTTGCAACTTACATGTGTCCCTTTTCATATTCTCTTCCTCCACAGCAAGCCCTTAAGTCCAGCTCAGGCATGGTCAGTCAGTTCAGTTGCTCAGTTGTGTCTAACTCTGCAACCCCATGGGCTGCAGCATGCCAGGCCTTGCTGTCCATCACCAACTTCTGGAGTTTACTCAAACTCATGTCTGTTGAGTCGGTAATGCCATCCAACCATCTCATCCTCTGTCCTCCCCTTCTCCTCCTGTCTTCAATCTTTCCCAGCATCAGGATCTTTTCAAATGAGTCAGCTCTTTGCATCAGGTAGCCAGAGTATTGGAGTTTCAGCTTTAGCATCAGTCCTTCCAATGAATATTCAGGACTGATTTCCTTAGGATTGACTGGTTTGATCTCTTTGCAGTCCAAGGGACTCTCAACAGTCTTCTCCAGCACCATAGTTCAAAAGCATCAATTCTTCAGTGCTCAGCTTTCTTTATAGTCCAACTCTCACATCCATACATGACTACTGGAAAAACCATAGCTTTGACTAGACAGACCTTTGCTGGTAAAGTAATGCCTCTGCTTTTTAACATGCTGTCTAGGTTGGTCATAGCTTTTCTTTCAAGGAGCAAGCATCTTTTAAGGAGCAGGCATGGTAGAGATGCAATAAATTCCTCCTGCTTGAGGGTAGACTATCAACACATATTGTTTGGATCACTTTGAAAAAATATGTTCCTTCTACTCCATATATTTATCCAAATCAGAATACATTTTTTCTGCTGCTGCTGCTAAGTTACTTCAGTCATGTCCAACTCTGTGCGATCCCATAGACACGGCAGCCCACCAGGCTTCTCCGTCCATGGGATTTTCCAGGCAAGAACACTGGAGTGGGGTTCCATTGCCTTCTCCAATAATACATTTTAAAAATGTTTAATTTTATATACAACCTCACTCAGGGCCAGCTTCATCAATGTGTGACCTCTGCAGGCACGAATAATCTCCTGCTCAGAAAGACTCCATGCTTGATATCATGTCCTGATGTTCAATAGTTTAGAAGTTCTTAATTTTTGAATAGCAGGCCCTGTTTTTCCATTTTGCACTCTTCCCCCCAAATTATATAGCCAGTTCTGATATCATAAAGGAAAATCCATTTTGATCATATATAATTCTGATTAGCAAAACTCCAGGTCTTGGTGAGAAATGAAAACATAGGTAGGATTTAGAGCACCTGTCCTTGTAGTAGAGGCTTCCCTGGTGGCTCAGACTGTAAAGTATCTGCCTGCAATGCAGGAGACCCAGGTTCAATCCCTTTGTCAGGAAGATTGCTTGGCGAAGGGAATGGCTACTCACTCCAGTATTTTTGCCTGGAGAATTCCAATTTTTAGTCAAGAGGTAACTGAACTCAACTCCTGGATTTCATCCCAGATGAGTTAATAACAAGTATCAGATTTAATATAGTTTAATGTTGTCTATCTATACCAAAAGAGTTTAAATTAAAATATGAATATCAAATCCCAATCATCATGATCCAATCTAATATTTTAATCATGTCTATTTTTCAGTGCAGAAGCCTCTATAACAATCACTTGATATTTCTCCTTTCCAACATCTTTTTTGTCCGGTTTCTGTCAAAGATGGTTATCAGATGGCAGGCTTGAGTGGTGTGGTATGACTTTGATGTGGTGGGGTGGGTAGTGTTCTTCAGCGTCATTTGGAAGTATACTGCAGGAAAAACATCCCTCATTTGCTGGGATGTTCTGTGTTGCTTGTTAAACTCTGAAAGCCCCCGTCTCTTGTGTAGCACACATGGAGTAGAGCCACATCTCCCATCTGCGTTGGGCACGCCCTACTTGCCAGCTGTTTCTCATCATGCTGCTTTCAGATCATAGGAGAGGAGGTATCGCAGGAAGTCCTGAAGCTATCCAGGCCTCATGAGAAGCAAGAGTGATACTAGCTGCTCAGTCTCCAGGTTCAGCTTGTACACTGTGCTCTTGGTGGTCTAAAGTGAGAACAGGGATGAGGGCAGAAAGCCTGGTCTTTTCCTCAGCATTACCCTCACTCATCTACCACAATGCCAGCCACACTCCTCTCTTCCTTTTCCTCAGCCTCAATGTCTCAGAACCTTAAAGAGTGACACTTAATCTTGCAGCACTTTCTCCTTTGTTGACCTTAGTCTTCAAACTCGTGCCTTACTGGCACAAAAGGGAATTCTATGAGCTGAGTCTTCCAGATTTAGCTCTTACTATGTTACTTGGATTCTGAGAGAATTTAGGAAACCTCTCCACATAAAGTTTGAATTTCAAGCTTTTCCAGACTTTAAGAGTTGAATACTTTCTTTCCTGTCCTGGGGTAATCTACTCCTTGAGTATTTAGAATTGCCTTAAAACTCGAGATTATGAATTTAATATATTTAATATATTAATAGTATAGTTCTGCCTATAATATCAGTGAAAACCATACATGTGACTCTTTGAAATACTTAAGTATGATATATTCTGTCATGTTCAACCTGGAGACAACCTGGAAACAAGAAAAAGATAGAATTTGAGGGATTCTCAAGGTTCCTTATTAAAATGTAGTGGCCTAGAGAAAGCTGCTCCTTACTCCCAACCATCCTTTGATCCCTTTTCCTTCCACTTTAATGGGATAATACACCACAGGGACCCTGCCCACTATTTCAGCCCACATGTAAAAGCACACTGTCTGTATCTCATCACATGGAGCTGGGGTCCTGTGGACTCTGCTCTCTGGAATGAGATACAGTTGAAGGCCAAAATAAGGTCTGCTAAAACATCAATCAGGGTCTTTTTTGGTCTGGGGCAATTTATGAAAATATAATCTTATACTCATAAAAATAAAATATAATCACTATCCCAAAAACTTCTGGAGATAACCAGTGTTAATAATTTGAAATAAACTCTCTTAGTTTATTTATATATATGTATGCATGCATGCAAAATCACTTCATTTGTTATTGAGCTATTTTACGGGGATGAAAAACCATCAAGGCCAAGTTTTGGATTCATTGTTGTTTAATAGAATATGTGCTGTGAGAAAATCATATAAATTACTATATGTATTATTCTTACATAATTTTATTTTATGAGTAACATTTGTGTAGACTTACAACTAGACGTGTAGAGTGTGCACTGGAGAAGTTAGTTTCAGATTTACAGACAAGATTTCTTTCACTGGCGCATCATTGTGTTTTCACAAAAGATGGCTCTTAATGACAACACATATGTTTATGCTAAATAACCAACTGAGGTGGCACAGTCACCTAACCATTAGGAAGATTGATTTGGTCTCAGTGTGTCGCTTTACAACAGAAATACCTTTCTGTAAGTTGAAAAAGTTATCAAGCATGTAGTTTAAATGAGCAATGACAATTTCAAGGGAGGGAGAATTGTAACTTGCCCCTGAAAAAGCATTTCAGTTCTCAAGAAGATAAGCAATCATCTGTCAAAACAAAAAACAATTTGCCTACATTTTTTGGACTTTTGTTTTCCTTTTCCTTACTCTTTTTAACTTTTTAATAACATCTGCTAAGTAAAAGATGCTTTTATTTCTTTTAAACATAAAATATTTTATCAAGCCAGCCTATACTATATAAGTGCTCTGTGGTGGAAAGAGTAATTAATTATCATTTTCACAGTAATGAGAGTATACTCAAGAAGTTCTGAATGTTCTTCAAGTGCAAATGATTTCAAAACTAGCATTTTAAGTTATGTTAATTACAGCAACATAAAGGCCTTTCCATTGTCTCTTTTCTGCAAGCTGATTGGTTCATAGACTTCATTTACTGAGCCCTTTGCATTCCTCAGCAAAATTCCATATTTTTCATAGGAATAAGTCCTATTTTGATCACTACCTCTACTGTTTCTGATATTTATTCAATTTCCATTTTTAGGACCTTTACAAATATATCAGAAATACTACTTTTCATTTCTTTAAATAAAAATACATCAGTTTTCTTGAATGAATTCTAACAATAACTCTACAGTTAGCCATTTTTAGCATAGTCTGGTGGACTTTTCATAAAGAATAAATTTTTATATAAAGAAAATAGGACAAGAGTAATAGCCTGAAACTTTTGAAGCAAGTTACTGAAGAATAAATTCTTCTCACCCTAAATGCTGGATCTATGAGCTCTTTCTTCCATCAATGTGATCTAGAAATTTTTCTTTCTGAATATGATTTGGGAAGTCCAAAAATAAATGAAAAGCCAGATGAAAGGAAGCGAGGGAGAGAGAGAGAGAGATGGAGAGAGAAGAAAGAGGAGAAAACTGTATATATATATTTTTCTTTTAGTCTCACCTAGAAGACACACAGAGTTACTTCCACTGTATTTTTTATTTTATGTAAGCAAAAGGCTGGCCCAGATCAAGGAAAGGAGAATTAAACTGCAAAATCCCATCATTGGGAGCTAGCTAAACAATTAAGGTAACTCTGTAACCTGGAATTCTATGCAGCTGTTAAAATTGAGAATGGACCCTTAAATATAGTATTAGTGAAAAGCAGGCTTCTCTGGTGGCTCAATCGTAAAGAATCTGCCTGCCAATGCAGGAGACAGAGAGGTATGGATTCAACCCCTGGATTAGGAAGATCCACTGGGGAGAGCGGGGAATGGCAACCTACTCCAGTATTCTTGCCTGGGAAATCCAATGGACAGAGGAGCCTGGCAAGCTTATAGTCCATGGGGCTGCGAAAGAGTAGGACATGGCTTAGCAACTAAGCAACAACAACAGAAAAAAAACAAGGGAACAGAAGAGTCTATATAATATACTCCCAAGAGGGGAAAAAGAGTATTTTCATGTACTTCTATTTTCCTGGAAAAACTTTGAATGTGGTATTGCAGAGAGAACTGGGTAGATAAAGAATGGAGAAAAGAGGTGTTTAAATGACATATTTTAGATAGTTTGCTGCTGCTGCTAAGTCGCTCAGTCATGTCCGACTCTTAGCGACCCCAGGGACTGCGGCTTACCAGGCTCCTCCGTCTCTGGGATTCCCCAGGCAAGAGTACTGGAATGGGGTTAGATAGTTTAGATTCTAATTTTTTTAATTCATTACTTATTTAGCAATAGTTTGTATAAAATAATATATAAAGCCAACCAGATGAGTAATAATCATGTAAATCAATTATTTGTGCATAGGAATACTCTCACACTAAGTGTTTGAACGTTTGGAAGGCAGTGATGACAGTGTAACATATCAACCATCCTTCATAAAGCTTTGGAATATATTACTGTTTATGGATGCCCATAAACACAAAGATGCTCACACTTGGCAAGATATGTACTTTCACCTATTTCATTTTTCATGATTTTGAAATACAAACTGTTCTGCTCCTTAAAATGTATAGTGTGCATTATATTTTGAAGAAGATTCAAAGAATGAATAGGCATCTATGAATATTTTCTTCTAGTAAATGGACTAATATATAAATCTGGGACAAACATTTTAAAGTTTGAGTTTGGAAGACATTTTGTTACGATAGTAAATTTGCCTATGGGATACAAGACTTCCATTTGTATCCTACTTTTATTATAATTATCTCATGAAGTCAATGTAAAGGATTTAGTTAGAAGCAACGTTTATAAAGGATTAAAGATCTGTTCTTCCCTTTAAAAAGAAGCATTTTGTTTCAGCAAACACTTTATGTTTTAAAATATTTAATTGCCTATTAGTGTACTGGCCTATTTCCGAAAATTTTGTTTAGGATAACAATCCAAAGAGTTGGGCATGAAAAAAAAAAACAGAGTCAGGCATGACAGCAACTAAACAGCAGTAGCAGAATAGTTTTTGTATGTAAGTTTAAAATCATTCTTATTTTTCAGAGCAAGTGTGCCAATTTAAAATTGTTCTCATATTGCTAAAATAATATCATTTTAAATCGATGACTACAGTATACTTGCTTTATCTCAGTTGTGCTTTTATTTGACTCTTTACTTTAATAATCAAGTACTAAATTTCTCAAAATGATTTTTAGGATATGCATAAAGTTGATATTAATATTTCATTTGTACTACTTTAATTTTACCTCTTATTATTGTTTAAAATATAAAACTGTGCAATTCTCAAAGTTTTCTATATTTTAATAGTTCTTTAGTAAAAATAATGTTTAAATTTGACGCCAGACACGTTGTATGCTGGATAAAGTATTATAGACATAAAACAAATTATAGAGTGACAAAATATTGCTAAAATATTTTAATTGCAGCAGAATACATATTAAGGGTAAAGAGGAAGGAAATTAAATTTTCATACTCTGTGCTGGAGGCAAGAAAGAGAGGCTATGTGACATATAGATCATAAGCACATATATACTTTAGA
This sequence comes from Budorcas taxicolor, assembly GCF_023091745.1. Taxonomy (NCBI): domain Eukaryota; kingdom Metazoa; phylum Chordata; class Mammalia; order Artiodactyla; family Bovidae; genus Budorcas; species Budorcas taxicolor. The sequence continues at coordinate 28,104,381 of NC_068931.1, forward strand.
CAAATTTGCTGCTAAAAGTAATTGTTATTTAGAAGAGTTAATGTCATTGTACTCAGTTTCCTTTCTGCAACCATAAATGAAAGCATTGAGATTTCTCTGGTGGTCCAGTGGCTAAGACTGCACTCCCAGTGCAGGGGGGCCCAGGGTCAATCCCTGGTCAGGGAACTAGATGCCACATGCTGCAGGTAAGACCTGGAGCAGCCAAATAAATCAATAAATATTTAAAAATAAATAAATGAAAGCATTATACTAGAATGCCTCTAAATGGCTTTCAATTTTCTCTTTTTCTGCCTAGTAAATGAATCAAAGTGGAGAAAATAAATGAAAAGAAAGAATAAAATAAGATAGCATCAATGTTAACATACATATATAATAAAATGATACCAGTTTTTAATGTAGAGTTTATTAACAATCAACTGTTTCATTCATGATGTGCCAATTTTCACTTCAATAAACAAGGTAATGCATATCTGCACACCACTTATAAATATTTCTTAAACAGATGGATACTTGTGAGTGTCAATAAAAAGAATGGAGTCCCTGGGCAAGGTCACATGGTAGATATTTCCACTGTCCTCTCAAATGCTCTTCTATCACATAAAATTTTCATCAAACCCTATTGATGGAACACAGTACTTGTCCCAATAGATTCAACATAAAATACATTACAGAAGATAAAAATGTTAAAATGAGTGTTTAAAACAAGGGTAAATGAATTATACACTATATTCTTGAAAAGTTAACCAGAGGAAGGGAATCTACCCAATTCATTTCTGTCCCCTGAAGTGATGTATATAGCAAGATATATTAATTTGTCTAGAGACTTCATACAAGGTAATTTGAAGTTTTATTTAAATTGGGGAAAGATTTATCAATGTGGAAATGAAGAAAGTAGCTGAAAACAGAATTATTGATTGGATTTGAGGAACTGATTTAGGAGATGGGAAGGTTAGGGAGAAATTTTCAGTGATCAATAATAGATTAAGGGCAATTAGCACAAAACAGGCTAGAGAAAAAGGCAACATAATATCACATCAAGATTTAATTACCAAGCCTAAAGGAAAGCTGCTATTTAGCTAAGAATTCTTATTAGTAAAAAAACTAATTCATCCTTTTTAACCCATTTTTCAGAAAACATTGTGATTACAACCTGAATACTAAATTCAATAATTAGCATAAAACAAAATTTCCAGGTTTCTCAAAGATACTCATTTTATTTTTATAAATTAGACTGGGAAATTTTCCAATAACATCCTTCTGAGGGTTTAGGGTTTAGTAATAAAAAATAAATGGTTTGACTCAATATAATACCCAAGCCTATATTTTACTGATTTCTCTACAAGTGAAAGAGGATAACCACTGCATTCACTTGGACAACAGTTTAGTGTTCTGTTCATAAAACACTCTCTTCACGTATTCTAATCCCTTGCTGCTGCTGCTGCTAAGTCGCTTCAGTCGTGTCTGACTCTGTGCGACCCCAGAGATGGCAGCCCATCAGGCTCCACCGTCCCTGGGATTCTCCAGGCAAGAACACTGGATTGGGATCACTCAGAAATACCCTCTTTGGACTCAGTCAACATATTCATTTGTCATGAATTTGTTGCACTTGTTTATGTGGCAGAAACTGTCTTAGATACTAGAGATGAAGCAGTGAATAAACACACACAATAATCTCTCCAAAAAAACAAAACATTCATATTCTTGTGAAGAGAATATATAGTAACATAATCAATAAAATGTATGTTATTTCACAATGATAAGTGCTATAGAAAAACATTAAGCAGAAAAGCATAATTGGGAGTGTGAAGAATATTGTGTGTGTGTGCTAAGTCACTTCAGTCCGACTGCGACCCCATGGACTGTAGCCCACCAGGCTCCTCTGTCCTTGGGATTCTCCAGGCAAGAATACTGCAGTGGGTGGCCAGTGGAGAATATGGCAATTGTATAAAGGGTTCTTAGGGGAGATCTCTCATGGAAAGTGATGTTTGATTAACATCGCAGAAGAAGAGCATAGGCAAGCTGTGAGGGTATACTGGGAGACTCTTCTAGGCATGAGAGAGTGCAGCCAAGTGCCAGGAAGTGGGAGAATGCTGCTTGGTTATGAGAAACAAATTTTTACAAAGTAACTTGAAATTTTATTTTAATTTTAGGAAAAGCTTATCAAAGGGGAAGTAAATATTAAAGCAGAATTATTGATTGGGTTTGAGGAATTCGTTTAGGAGTTAGGAGATTTAGGAAACAATAGTGTTTGAGGAATAGGTCAGTATGACTGGAGCTAAATGGCCAGTAGGGGGAGCACTGAAGATGAAATCAGAGGAGTTAAGAGAAGCTGGTTTCTCTAGGGCCCAAAGTTTGCACCAACTTTGATTTTATTCTGAGGGTTTGAGAAAAGGAGAAAGATGATCCGACTTGGCTGCTTTATTGAATGTAAACTGTAAGGGGATGAGAGTGGAAGCTATTGCAATAACCCAGGCAAGAAATAACAATGACTTGAGGGCAGAGAGGTAGAACAGGAAGTAAAGTGATCAGAGTCTGAAGAGAGAGCCTAGAGAATTTTCTGCAATAATAGGTAGGAAGAATGGGGGAAAAAATGTGAATCAAGAAGGATACTAAATTTTCTCATCTGAGCACCTTCAAAACATCTGCCAAGACTGCTGGTAAAGTAAGTTTCTGAAGGAAAATAAAGAGTTTGGTTTTGGACCTGTTAAGTTCATTGTTAAGTTCAAGTCAAGTCTGTTACATAATCAAATGGAGTTTTGAAGTAGGCAACAGGGATACATATACGTGGAGTTCAGGACAAATGGTCCAATTAGAGAGAGAAGTTTGGAACCATAAGGCTTTATATTTTTTTTAAATGGGTTTGGATGAGATCACCTAGGGAGTGAAAGTAGATGAAAATAAAAACCCGAACTGAGTCACATGAAACAGTGATGTGAAGAAACCAGGGGCCCAGCAAAAAAAAATAAACAAAAACAAACTGTTAGTGGGTAGAAAGTTATGAGTATGGAGTCATGTCCCAATCTTGGAATTTGTTTCTTCAGAGTAACTTGGCTCAGATTCCAAAGCTGAATGTTTTGTTCACTGGCTTTTTAAAAATAAATTTCCACTGGAAAATGGCTGATTTTACATGGTAAGTTGAAAAGAGGAACCTTAGGTGAACTGTTATTCTGCAGGTTATGAAAACCTTCAGTCGCTCAGTCGTGTCTGACTCTTTGCGACCCCATGGATCCCAGCATGCTAGGCTGCCCGTCCATCACCAACTCCTGGAGCTTGCTCAAACTCATATCCATCAAATTGGTATTGTCTTCCAATCATCTCATCCTCTGTCATCCCCTTCTCCTCCTCCCTTCAATCTTTCCCAGCATCAAGGTCTTTTCCAATGAGTCAGTTCTTCTCATCAGGTGACCAAGGTAATGGAGTTTCAACTTCAACATCAGTCCTTCCAATGAATATTCACAACTGATTTCCTTTAGGACTGACTGATTTGATCTTGCAGTCCAAGGGACTCTCAAGAGTCTTCTCCAACACCACAATTTAAAAGCATCAATTCTTTAGCACTCAGTTTTCTTTTCTTTTTTTATTTTATGTATAGAAAGAGAGCCTATTACTTCTGCAAAAAGGGCTTATTTATTCCAGGTAATTCTAAGGAGGCATCGATTTCCAACATAATATTGTTCCTATAAACTATCAGTATTTCACAGAAATTCCAATAAAGGGGTATCAAAAATGCATTCTCCAGACTTGCTTTCAGACCTAGCTGTTGCATAAAAGTTTCTTGCTCCAACTATGTGTGCTGCACTGAATAAGTATATGTGAATTTGTATTCCTATATGTGAAAATCATATACTACCAGACAGGACCATGTCTATATTTTTAAAATGCTCAAATAACTTTGTTTCAGTTGTATTGAATATTTTATTTTTTAGATATTCTATCATTCTCTCTCATAAGTCTGGATACATATACCCAAACTATGCTTATCTAATCAAGAAGAATTTAACTATATTGGGAAAACAAAACAGTCAATAATTTATTAGCCTGAATCTTAAAAATCTTCATACTATGGGAAACTTTTCTGTCAAATAACTTTTCAAGTGCTTGCTTGCTTATTTAATGGTTCTCCAGAAAGTAAAGTGACATGTTTCCAATATATTTTCTAAGAAACAAGAAATTAAGGATATGAACTCAAATAATCATCCTAATTTTCTAATGCATATAAACCACAATCTGTTTCATAAGTACATTTCTCTATAGCTGCAAAATATTTATGTGCTATAAGACAATAAAGTAAATATTTTTATTTTCTAAATACTTATAAATAAGTACATTATGAGCATATCAAACTTTTCTACAAAATTAATTTTAATTATTCAGTGCATATTTTAATGACTGGACTCATTATCACTGGAATGTTTCACAAAATGAATAAAGATACGAAGGGCTTTAGAAAATAGCTAATTCTTATATTTTCACATTCATTTATACAAAAAAAAAAAAAAAAGACCGGCTGATACCGATAACATTTATGCCCAGGTTGACATAAAAACAGACAGGTTTTATATGTCTAGCTTTTACTGATTTTATTTTACCATCAACTCTTAAAAATTCAACTGTCTATAAACACAAAAATTATGTTATGTTTACATGCAAAACAAATTCAAGTTGCCTTTCCAAATAAGAATTTGACTATATATAAGAATTTTAAAATTTTAAATTCTAAATTTTTTTTAATGACTCTGAATAGAGTCATGATCAGACTATTACCTTTAGCAATAAACAGCATGGGTGCAAAAAAAAAAATCTACACTAAAACCCTTTGTTTGAATGTTTTATACTTTCCACAGAACAGAAACTAAGATAACCTATTAGACAATTAGTCACAAATGCAGTGCTTGAGTTTCTTTACCCAAGCACACATGTGTGTTCAGTTGCTCAGTCATGTCTGACTCTGCTACCCAGTGGCATTTTTCAGACAAGAATACTAGAGTGGGTTGCCATTTCCTTCTCCAGGGAATCTTCCTAACCCAGGGATTGAACTCATGTCTCCTGCATCTCCCGTATTGCAAGCACATTCTTTAGCATTAGCACCGCTTAGGAAGCACATGAATAGTGTCTAAAACATTTTGTAGCTGCTAGGCCCTGCTACCACCACGCTTGGCTGAATTTACAAATTTGTTTTAATCTGTAGCTTCTCTGTCACTTTTCTGACTGTCCTTTCCTGCTAAGCTTTGTTTCCTGATAGTAATTTAAACCTTCTGCCACTGCCATAGCTACTGCTGCTTCTGGAACCACCCATAGCCACCCTGGTTCTATGGTTTGCCAAAGTGTTGGCCTCTACCACCATGGGGGCCAGAGCTTGTGCCTCCAGAGTTTCCTCAGAATAGTTTTAAATTAAAAAAAATTTACTCCAGAGTTTTCATATACCATTGACTCAGTTTCAACCTCTTATATTAGCAGTAGACATTTATCAAAACTAGTAAAACAATTGTGTATTATCATAAAATAACCTCCAGATTTTATTTGGATTTCACCATTTTCCAACTGTGCCAGAATCCACTCCAGGATACGGCACTGAGTTTAGTCAGCATATCTCCTTATTTTTCATGACTTTGCTAGTTTTAAACATTACCATTTTGCCCAAGAACCTAGAATCTGTTTTTCTCTGAATTTTTAAATGACTAGACAAAGTTTATGGATTTTGGTGAATATCACAGAGTAAAATACCCTTCTTATCACAACATTTCATTCAATCAAGTGATTTATCCCTGGTGATGTTTAAATTAATTACCTGGCTCAGGCAGCTTCACACTAAATTGCTTTGGTCCTCCTTTCCACATTACTATTTGGAAATCTGTCACCAGGTGCTGCATTGTCTCTTGGAGAGAGGAGTTTAGAAGTTATTCCGTACTACCCATTTACTTGGGTAATAATTTATTATATCAGTATGGACGTATTTATATTATGTGCTGTGCAGCACTAAATCTCTTCAGTCATGTCCAACTCTTTGTGACCCTATGGACTGTAGCTCGCCAGGCTCCTTTGTCCATGGGGTTCTCCAGGCAAGAATACTGGAGTGGGTTCATACCCTCCTCCAGGGAAATCTTTCCAACCCAGGGATCAAACTCAAGGCTCCTGAAGCTCATGCATTGCAGGCTGATTACCACTGAGCCACCAGGGAAGCCCATATTAATTTATCTTTTGCCTTATAAGCCCAAAAGATACTGTGTTAACTTCTTGTCCAAACTGTTCCAGTTTTGTCCATTGGGAGCTTGTTCAGGTTGGCTCCTGGATCCCTCTGATGTGCACTGATCCTTTTGTTTTTAGTACTCCATGATTCTCTGGTGCTACAAGATGTCTAGTGTCCTTTTCCATTTTCCCCACCCCAGCTTCAGAATCAGATATTTCTCAAAAGAGCTCCGGTTCCTTTCATTAGAGAATGATCGTTAGAAACCAGTATCAGGGCTCTGGGTATGTTTTTGTTTATAAGAATGTCACTGCTTCTAGCTCTTCGAAGAATCTATACATCTGGATCTAGTTAAACATAATAAACGTGAGGCAACCGACTCTAATTCAGTACCACATAGTTATTTCTAGCTTCCCTGGATATTTGTAACTCCTGAAGCCTTTGACTGTGTGGATCACAGTAAACTGTGGAAAATTCTGAAAGAGATGGGAATACCAGACTACTTGACCTGCCTCTTGAGAAACCTATATGCAGGTCAGGAAGCAACAGTTATAACTGGACATGAAACAACAGACTGGTTCCCAATAGGAAAAGGAGTACGTCAAGGCTGTATATTGTCACCCTGCTTATTTAACTTTGTGCAGAGTACATCATGAGAAACGCTGGGCTGGAAGAAGCATGAGCTGGAATCAAGATTGCTGGGAGAAATATCCATAACCTCAGATATGCAGATGACACCACCCTTATGGCAGAAAGTGGGGAGGAACTAAAAAGCCTCTTGATGAAAGTGAAAGAGGAGAGTGAAAAAGTTGGCTCAAAGCTCAACATTCAGAAAACGAAGATCATGGCATCCGGTCCCATCACTTCATGGGAAATAGATGGGGAAACAGTGGAAACAGTGTCAGACTTTATATTTTTGGGCTCCAAAATCACTGCAGATGGTGATTGCAGCCATGAAATTAAAAGATGCTTACTCCTTGGAAGGAAAGTTATGAGCAACCTAGATAGCATATTCAAAAGCAGAGACATTACTTTGCCAACAAAGGTCCATCTAGTCAAAGCTATAGTTTTTCCAGTGGTCATGTATGAATGTGAGAGTTGGACTGTGAAGAAAGCTGAGTGCCAAAGAATTGATGCTTTTGAACAGTGGTGTTGGAGAAGACTCTTGAGAGTCCCTTGGACTACAAGGAGATCCAATCAGTCCATCCTAAAGGAGATCAGTCCTGGGTGTTCATTGGAAGGACTGATGCTGAAGCTGAAACTCCAATACTTTGGCCACCTCATGCTAAGAGTTGACTCATTGGAAAAGACCCTGATCCTGGGAGGGATTGGGGGCAGGAGGATAAGCGGACAACAGAGGATGAGATGGCTGGATGGCATCACCGACTCGATGGACATGAGTTTGAGTGAACTCTGGGAGTTGGTGATGGACAGGGAGACCTGGCATGCTGCGATTCATGGAGTTGCAGATTCGGATATGACTGAGTGACTGAACTGAACTGAAAGTGTAAAAATGAAAGTGTTAGTTGTTCAGTCATGTCTAACTCTTTGCAACTCCATTGACTGTAGCCCAACAGGCTCCTCTGTCCTTGGAATTCTCCAGATAAGAATAGTGAGTGGGTAGCCATTCCCTTCTCCAGAGCATCGTCCCTTGATGATGAACACTTCTTTGTTGCATTTTCCTGAGGGTTTTCCTAGTAAATGGACTTTGGTACTAATGCCATGACAATCCCAAGCAAACTGGAATGATTGTTGACTCCATTTAATAAACTACTATCTGCCATGTTTTGGTGTAATATTAATAAATATTCACAGTGATCTGAAATGGTTAGTAAAATACTTTTTCCTTTTCTAGCTAACTATTTTTCTTAAGCTAAATTTTCTTACATACTTTAGTCAACACAACATATCGCAACAACTAAAAGCAGATGTAAAGATTAAAACCTTATCTGTCAAATGTTAAACAGATGAAAATTAAACTGTCTATTAAAATAACTTTTAAAAATTAAAATAATGACATATTTTACAATAATTTTTCTTTTTTGGTTGAAAAAAGACTTGTTATTTTTTATAACGTTTATTATGATACCAGGTAATGGAATTATTAATTTAATCAAGTTATAAATAGTGTTTTCAACTTTGTTTGAATTCCTAATAGGGTAAATACTGATAGATATTATCTGCATAACATAAAGCTCTTGGAATCCTTAATAACTTTTAAGAATGCAGAGAGAGTCCCAATATAAAAGTATTTTAAACAAATATTATGAAGGAGAATTTTATCTGAATACTACCAAGCAAAAGTGAGAAATTTTTCAAAATATAAAAATAGATTTGAAACTTGTGCTTCTCAGCTAACTACAGCTAACTACAATAATAATAATGGTTCTGTTTAATTTTCTTAAGCTCATTAAGCATGTATCTTCTCATATGAGTTGCTCATTGCTCAGCATGCTCAGTCACCTATTGTGTCCATACCTTTGTGACCCTGTGGACTGCAGCCCACCAAGCTCAGACAGTGAAAAATCTGCCTGCAAGGAGGGAGACCCTGGTTTGACCCCTGGATGGGGAAGATCCACTGGAGAAGGGAATGGCTACCCACTTCAGTATTCTTCCAGGGGCTGCAAAGAGTCAGACATCACTGAGCAACTAACATTTTCACTTCCATTCTGTTATTCATTTAATATCCAATTCTAGTAAAATAATATCTTTCCTGGGGACGTCAGCCTTAAATTAAAGTCCCTGCCTACTTTAGTGTCTGAAGAGGAGATCATGAATAAAAACATAACGATCCCACTCATTGTTAATTATAAGTAAGTATTTGCAGAGTTGGACACAACTAAGGGGCTGAGTGCACACACATTTGCAGAATGATGTGATCGGTATTTTCTTCTCCTTTATGGGGAAAAGAGGGGGTGAGTGATAACAGAAAGGTAACAAAGATGCAAAAGCGTTGTTGCTGTGTTGAGAAAGGAATGAGAGTCTCTCTGCCTCGTCTCCTAATTTGAATTTCTTCAAACTACTTGGTTTCATGATTAAATACATGGTCCATCATGGATAGAGTTTACAATTCACAGAAAAAAGCAATTAACTATCAAGGAAAAATTATTACAGTCATATATGGTTCTTTGGGCTCCCTAGTGGCTCAGTGGTAAAGAATCCACCACCATGCAGGAGACGGGGATTTGATCCCTGAGTATAGAAGTTCCCTTGGAGAAGGAACTTCTGGCAGCCTTCTCCAGTATTCTTGTCTGGGAATTCCTATGGAAGGAAGGAGCCTGGTGGGCCCTTGGGGTTTGCAAAAGAGTCAGACTTGACTTAGAAACTAAACAATAATAACAATATGGTTCCTTATTTTGTAAACACCATTGTTTCTTTGTAGATGCTTGGAACCAGGGTACATGACTCATTAGCTGTCCCTTTAAACAAGACGTTCATTTACTTCAAGGCCAAGGATCCAATCTGATTCCATTTCCTAAATTGTATTCTATTCCATTGCTCACACATCATTATAAAATTTCATAAAACTTATATGGATGATAGCTTAATGCATGAAAAAGGTGCCCTCCATGTGAAAAGTATGAATGACATCCTATTGGTAAGTTTACCCAAAGAGTTTTGAGTTCTAAAATAAACAACTCCCCTCAATCACAAAACATATGCAATGATAAATTAATATTCATTTATCTTATCTCCAAAGGTGACTTCAGATTATCATTAAGGATCCAAGTCCTTCGAGTCCTAATCTGTCAACCATTTTTATGGCCACCTTGGTTATCTCAAAAATTAAATAAGCTTAATTCTAATCTCCCATGAGATTCATTTTCCAACCCTCTCAAAATGAACCCTCTCAGTTCATTACAATAATGTACCCTACCATAACATGTAATTTAGGACATGGTGTCTCTGCATCAGGAGTAACATTTTCTAAGCAACCAGAGGGTTTTCGTATCCTAAGCATCTACTCTGAAGCATAGCAGACATTTACTGTCGTTTTAAGTGGTAAAATGGGTCTTCCCTGGTGGCTCAGTGGTAAAGAATTCGCCTGCAATGTGGGAGACACAAGTTCAGTCTCTGTGTTGGGAAGATCCCCTGGAGAACAACAACAATGAAGCTTAGCAGACATTTACTGTTGTAAATGGTAAGATTACAGGAAAGGGGGGAAAAAATCTTATTTTTAGATCATTCAGTGCTCAATTTAGTCCACATTAGAGTAAAAGGAGAAACCAATGAAAAAGGATATCTAGTGCTTAACTGAACTCAGCTGCTTATACTGAGGTATAGCAGCTTCGTATGAGATAATAAGGTAACTCTTACCTAAAAATGATGGACCTGCTAATATAACATGAGTGAAGAAAGCAAAAATACAAGTGAAGAATTTTATCACACACTGATAATCCCCACAAATAACTGTGCTTGAATTAATATCTCCTAAGAAGAACAAATGGATTAATAGTCTCTTTAAATTAGAAAACATAGAAAGAGTAGGGGAGGTCAGCAGAGGGCAGGAAATATGCTCACACAAGACTTATTAGAGGCCTGAGAAACTTCTCACTTTCACTTACCTTAACTATTTTTTTACTTAAAGCATATAGTTGAAATGGTAGAGATAATTTTCATAAGCAAACTAGAAAAAGAAGAATGTATCTATATACTAATAAGAGCCAAATAGAGTTGGATAAAAGCAGAAGTTCTAATGCCTTAGAGGAAGAAATTTGCATGAATGGAAAAAAGACAGGAATTTGCACACCTATTGCACACACCATATATATTTGCTGAAATATGAAATAAAAGCTGAATTGTTATTATCGTTGTTTGCCTTTCTGTGATTGCAGAAATCACCAGTAATATTCATCATTCATTTTTGCTGGTTTTCAATATACTTTAAGATCCAATTCTTTATCTGCCTGCTAAGGGGAAAATAACAATAAGATCATATAACAAAAGTGTCTATGTGATACCTACTTAAGCTTTACACTTGGGGATAATTTTCCACCTAATTATTTTCAGTGAAGAACTTTTTCAGAATTGAATTGCAAATTGTACATATACATACTTAGTTTGATTTTCTCATTTAGAATACAGTCATTTTAATAGGAGACATAATTAAGGTAAAACATTCAGGGGTTTAAGAATAGATCCCAGCTCATGGATATTTGTTAGATGAATCCATTAATTTTATGTTGTGCATCATAAAAGTTGAGCCATTAAAGTTATCTGAAGATATACTCAAAGACATGTTCGAACCATGATTTTTTTGTCCCATTCATCTTAAAAAAAATTTTTTTTTCCAGAGATACTCTTCACATTTGTTTCTTATTGTGACACAATAATTGCAGGTAGACATAGTCAATAGTTGTTGTTTCATTGCTAAGTTGTCTCTGACTCTTTTGCCACCCCACGGACTATATATGGCCCCCCACGCTTTTCAGTCTATGGGATTTCCCAGGCAAGAATACTGGAGTTGGTTGTCATTTCCTTCTCCAGGAGATCTTCCTGACCCAGAAATCAAACCCAAGCCTCCTGCTTGGCAGGCAGATTCTTTACCACTGAGCCACCTGTGAAGCCTTTAGTCAATAGTAGATTTGGCAAAATTGCTCCCATTATTTCAGACCTCTATTTGTTTTAGAATATTGAATCTAGCCTGGCACTGTTGGCTAGATAGAGTGACTGTTTTATTACATTTAATAAGAACTGATTCTATGGTTCTGATATAATATCTCATACCCATATAACATTTAACTTGGTATGTATGCACTTTTCTCTGTGTTAATATAGCAATGTCAACTATATAGGTATACTGTATCTGCTATCCATTCATCTAAAAGATAAGATGAATTAAGAGCATACAAAATTTAAAATAAAAGAGTATAATGAATTAGAAATTATTTGATTAGAAAACTGAACTTATATGTTACACTTTAATGATAATCAGAACTATGATAGTTTATATACATTATACCATTTAAACTTCTACCAATTTCCTCGGCAGATTGAATGTTTCATAGAGTTTAGAAAATTTGTTCAAGGTAACTAAGTCATAGTTTCAAGAAACCAAGATTAAATTTTCAACATATTACCCAATTAAATTAAATAAAACTAATATGTTTATTGAGGGGGAATCAGGCTTTGGGGCCACAGATCCAATCATTAAAGAAATTCTAGTTTGTAAAAATCCTCAATTTTTTTTTTTACACACTGATGCTATTTTTGTGTATGTGTGTGCTTAGTTTTCAGTCATGTGCACCTCTTTGTGATATTTTTTGTACAGTAGCATAGACAGTGAGCAGTATCAAGAGTTCCTGGTGAGATGATTGCATTATTAATTCCGATTTATGTTTTTTATTGCTGGTTTAATATTCTCAAACTATATATATCAGAAGAATCAATTATTTGTTTTAATATTTTAAATAGTATTCACGTGCCATGTGCTGTGCTTAGTCACCTCTGACTCTTTGCAACCCCATGTCTTATGCCCCATCAGGCTCCTCTGTCTATGGGGATTCTTCAGGCAAGAATACTGGAGTGGGTTGCCATGCCCTCCTCCAGGGGATATTCCCAACCCAGGGATCAAACCCAGGTTTTCTGCATTGCAGGTGGATTCTTTACCCTCTGAGCCTCCATGGAAACCTAAGAATGCTAGAGTCGGTAGCCTATCCCTTCTCTAGGGGACCTTCCCAACACAGGAATTGAACTGGGGTCTCCTGCATTGCAGATGGATTCTTTACCAGCTGAGCTACCTAGGAAGCCCATTTTTTGCATATCCTATCTTGCAAATCTTCTTTTAGCATTGTTAAGAGATATAGACAATTATTATCTTTGTCATTTTACTCCTGTAGTCTAATTTGATTATTTTTTTCTGACTACATTCAATAGGGTGTTTTTATGTTCAATTTCCATCAGTTTTTCAGCATCACCAAAGTTTGTGTCTAGCAATGCTTCTTCCTGTACTTATTATATTTCTATTTCTGGATAAATATTATATTCTATTGCACAAATTTCATTTTTATTATAGAGGCATTAGTAGCTAGCAATGTTTTTAATATTACAACTATTGTTTTAAGTGGCTAATATTGTAAGTAGTGAATATATTGTCAACAATGAATATATCTTTGTTCTTAATATTTGATATAAGAAAAATTCATTAAATATCCATTTCTGATTGTACTTCCCTTTATGAAGAGAATGTTGTTTTGCTGCCTGGTGGCATTTGTCTTAACCAGAAAAATATTATAGAGGTGGTTAGCAGTATTAAGAGGTTTCTAGGATACCAAGAGAAAGGATTGTTTCTAAGAGTAGTTTAGATCACTAAAGTAACTTCAGAGTAGGCTTCTGATTTGATTCCCTTTGAATATTTTTTCTTTTGATAATCTGTGCATTAGAGGAGAGGCCAATTTTAAAACTGCACAAATATGGCTTTTTACTTTAAAATATAACAAAAGATAAGGACAGGCATTTCACAAAGCAAAAAATAAAAATTGTTAACCAACTTTTGAAGAATGTCCAATTTAATCATTTCACTAATATTCTTTTGGATACTATTTTTATCATCAGCATATAATTAAAGGCTAATGTTGTTAAATCTTGATAGTAGGGATACAGAGGTTTTGTATTTTATTTTCCCCAGGTTTCTTTAAATTTTATATTAAAACATTGGTGTTACTTTTATGATTAAAATATGTGTGTCAACTACCTTTATTGAATTTATTTTAGTGGAAATCATGGGAACAGTGCATTTAAAATGCTTATTTTTAACCCTATTATACATTATAGCAATAGACTCAGATATAGAATATCATATATGAGTGATTATAAGAAGGCAAGAAAAATAATTAAAAATCATCAATGTTTGTAAAAGAGAAAATAAAATACCCAATTTACAGATGATATAACTTTCAGCGCAGAAAATTCTAAGGAATCTATAAGCAAACTCCTAGAAATAATAAATGAGTTCAGAAAGATGACAGAATACAAGATCAACACACAAACTAGTCATGTTTTTGTGTTATAAAGCATCTATTGCAATGGCTATTTTACAAAACATAGTGACAACCCCAAATGATGTGGAGGATGAAGAAGAACTAGGTAACATGCCTTGCTAGTGACATATTAAACTGTACAACCACTTTGGAAATAGTTTGGTGGTTTCCTTATTTCCATAAATTAACATATGCAATTATTATAGTACTCAACAGTTACACCCCTAGATAGTTTATCTCAGAGAAAACACATTTACCCAAAAACCTGTGCATTAATGATCATTTCCTATGAATTAATGGTCATATGCATTTAAAAATTTTTAAAGACAATAGACACTTCAACTGGTGAATGGCTTATATTATGGTTATAATATATTAATTCAATGGAATACAATTCAGCAATAGAAAAGAAAGGGCTGTTGATAACATACCAACTATGGTGAAACTCCTATGAATTTTGCTTAGTGAAATAAACTAATCCAGTAGTTACTTACTGTAAGATTCTATTTATACAACATTTTAAAATGAAAAAAATATTACATGAAGAACAGAATAGCGATTGCTATGGGTTGGATATGGAGCAGGAAGTAAGGGGTATGATGGAAGTGTTCTATATCTTGTGGCAGTAGGTATACAAACTTTTACATATTACACAATCGTTTTGAACTAAATACACATGCATGCACATCACACACATGGATACACATAGCCCCCAACTTTGAGTGCAGTTAAAACAGGGGATTTTGAATAAGGTCAGTGGATTGCACTGCTGTCAATATCCTGGCTTTGCAAGATGTTATCACTGAAGGAAACTGTACACGATCTCTTATGTGTTTTTTTTTTTTTTTTTTGCAATTACATAGGAGATTTTATTGCCCCTCTAAAACCAACAGGCAACTCAATGAATCAAACCATTTGAATAAGAAAACTTACAAATTATGTATAATTTTCAAAAACCTTTTCTGTCATCATTGTATTACATTCTATTCCAATTTCAACTCCTTTAAGCACCATAACAACTTGCATCTCATGGAAAGCAGAGAACTATTATTAGCAGAGAGAAGAGAATCCCAAATGCAGATACTTCTGCTTTCTTTTTTTTTTTTTTAATTTTTGAATATTTTTTTTTATTATTTATTTATTTATTTATTTATTTTAAATGTTAAAATCTTTAATTCTTACATGTGTTCCCAAACATGAACCCCCCTCCCACTTCCCTCCCCATAACATCTCTCTGGGTCATCCCCATGCACCAGCCCCAAGCATGCTGTATCCTGCATCAGACATAGACTAGCGATTCAATTCTTACATGATAGTATACATGATAGAATGCCATTCTCCCATATCATCCCGCCCTCTCCCTCTCCCTTTGAGTCCAAAAGTCCGTTATACACAGCTGTGTCTTTTTTCCTGTCTTGCATACAGGGTCGTCATTGCCATCTTTCTAAATTCCATATATATGTGTTAGTATACTGTATTGGTGTTTTTCTTTCTGGCTTACTTCACTCTGTATAATCGGCTCCAGTTTCATCCATCTCATCAGAACTGATTCAAATGAATTCTTTTTAACGGCTGAGTAATACTCCATTGTGTATATGTACCACAGCTTTCTTATCCATTCATCTGCTGATGGACATCTAGGTTGTTTCCATGTCCTGGCTATTATAAACAGTGCTGCGATGAACATTGGGGTACTCTTATGTTTTAACAACCATTTTGTTTAGTCATTAAGTCGTGTCCAACTCTTTGTGACCCTATAGACTGTAGCCAGCCAGGCCCCTCTGTCCATGGGATTTCCCAGGCAAGAATACTGGAGTGGGTTGCCATTTTCTTCTCCAGGGAATCTCCTGACCCAGGGATCCAACCAGCATCTTTTGCATTGGCCAGTGGGTTCTTTATCACTGAGCCACCAAGGAAGCCCATATGTGAATCTACAAATTAGCTCAATAAAAATTCAATCAAAAATTTTTAATGATGGAGTTTTTCCTATCATCCCAAAGAAACAAGGACGTTTTCTATCTTTTCCTCTAAATTTAGAGCAACATTTCATATAAGCTAAATTTAGATTATCTAGTTAGTTTTTACTTGGGTACAGATTGAAACATATAATTGAGGATTTTTCTAATTCCTTTTACTTTGAGATTTAGTTGATGAACTATACATGAGTCTGAGCAAACTCCAGAAAATGGTGAAGGGCAGGGAAGACTGGCATGCTGCAGTCCATGGGGTCACAAAGAATCAGATATGACGTAGCTACTGAACAATGATGTTTTCATTTAAGTAATTATAATGAAAAATAATTTAGACCCCCCCAAGTATTAAAGGTACTCAGTAAATTTTTTAATTGTTAAATAAAATTATACACAGAAATTCTATAAATTAGGGAAAGCTTTAAATATATATTTCTGTAGGTAACTATTCATAATATTGTAAGTCTCATAGGTAAAAAAAAATAAATGGTGGAAATTTCTGCAGGATGTATGTGAAGTAGATGGGAACCTTTGCTTTGCTGGCTTTATGCAAATCCAGATCTGTAATCTGTTTCAAATCAGTGTTGCAGCCTATTAAAATGTTGAATTTGCATTTTACTTGTGTTTTTCACTGAAAGGAAATGACTAAAACTCCTCTGTTTTCTAAGCATCATTTAATTTTGATTCTATAAATGTACAAAAAGACATAGGACAATACCAGTAACATGTATTTTGTTCATCCACCCACCCATAATCATTTTGTCAATCAGAATTTCCCCCACAGACATCTGAAATTAATTGCAAGGAAGAGCACTTACAAATGATAATTTCCTTTACAGTTATCATTCTACAGTCTGTCTATTATTGCATTATACTGTCAAATAAATACATCATGTCACAAACCTATTTTCAAGTTGTTGACAAATTGCTGCTTTTGGACAACCTCAGAAATCCCATTGCCCAAAGAGATGACTATTCCAGAAACATCTGAAAACATGACTACATTTCAGGCTGCTTTTTGTCTGGGTCCAAAAAAGCCATGACATTGTAGCTGTGACAAGTGACCTGTGAACAGTGGGACTGAAGTTTAACCACTATTTTGATGTTCTGCCTATTATGTGTGTCATTTAAAACAAACACCAACTGTTACTCCTTTTGTGCTTATTCAACACTCTACATTTAGAAGCCAAAGTCTATGCCAAAAATGCTCCTGATCCGTTCAGCACAGTTGAATAATATATGGTTTTTACTAGGGTGATAAAACAACTTTGGTACTATAAATATATATCAAAATATGACTTGTTTAAACCCCAGATGTTCATATCATTTATAAAACAATCATAAAATTGTTTAAATATACTGCAAAAATAGTAGGAAAAAAATAACCACAAGTCTGTAATGACAACTTTTAAGGAATATTAGGACCGAATTTATTTAAATCAAAAGCACTCAAACTCAATGCATATTAACTGGAGACCATTCAACCAAGAAACTGAAACTGCAAAGAATAAAGAGACAAAAGTTTTCTTTGTTTTTACTCTGTTTTATGTTTCAAGAAGAGGGGCAGGAAGGAAATTTTCAATTTACTGGGTTTTAGACCTTGCCTTTTGGAAAATGTATGGATGCCAGTAGTTAAGTGTATATATATATATATAATGTTCTTCCAACAGTTCTAAATGAGGATGCGTGAATTCCCCTTGGCATTGATTGTCCTAGTCAACTGACTGGTTTGGCTGTGGTTATTTATAACTACTAATTATTTTCAAGGAAAAAGCAAATTATTACAAATAAATATAAGCAGAAAAAAACTACCTGGTCCAGCAACAGATTAGTAGTTTTAGTTAGTTCTATTAGTAAGAATTAAAACTTTCATTCTACTGGGGAAAAAAGTAACAGTCTCAGTCTCCAGTGAGCCTAAATTCCTGTGATGATCTAAATTTCAAAGCAAATTGTAGACTTCTGGCCATTGTCATACTGTAATAGCATCAAATCAAAGTTGACTACTATTTTATATACAATAAATCTGGTGACAGACAAAAAGGCCTGATTATGTACTGCTGCTTCCCCATGCTATGACTGAGCTACCATTAAAGCCCATAATTATATATAGGTACACTGTATTCAATTTCATGTTAATTTTCACTTGGGTGCCCTTGGACGCTTGAGTCTGACTACACTCCAAACTGATTTCATCGTTTTCCTCATACCTATTCTTTCTTCTAGATTTCCTCTCTTTCTGCTTGGGCTCTTCATTTACCAACCACCCATGTCAGAAATTAAGCACCCCTTATATTTAATCTCTGACCATATCCTGTTTCTCCTATCTCCATAGCATCTCTAATATTCATATTCTTCTTTCATATCAGTTTCTACTCCTTTATTACTTGCAATAATCATCTCATTGGTCTCTGTATCAGAACTTTTGCTCTATCTTCCCCAAAGTACCTGTGTCAATCTTCCTCAATTGCAAATGTTTTATATTCTCAATTTAAGACACTTCACAAAGCCCAATTTTATATAGGATGAAATCCAAATTTCTTAATTTGTTCCTTACTTACCATAAGGTCTTATAACTTCTCATAGGTATTGCATGGGCTCAGATTAGTTACTTAATTAATCACTTTATATTCAGTGTATTTACTAATACCTGACAGAGTAGATGCTTAAAAATATTTACTGGATAGAAAAAAATATCTTTTACTTTGCTTTTCTCACTGCCTATGCTCAAACTAAGCTTTCTGCTAGTGTAGCTTTCTCTGAAATGAATGCCCTTCTTTTGCCATGTTTGAAATTTATTGATTGTCAGTAATTTGAAATCAAAGGCTAGTTTTTTAATTTTTTTTAATTTCCAAAGCCATTTACTAGTTCAATGCTTAATTTTTAAAATGATTAATGTATTGGTTGATTAAAAATATAAATTTATTCATATATTTATTTTCTTCAGCAGTTTTATTCCTAAATAAAAAAATCAAATTAGTAAAAAAGATGTAAAAGTGACTTGTGGGAAAAAGCATTTTATAAGACAAGCTATGGACATGGAGAACAGTGTGTTGCACTTTGTAGTTCAAACAAAGAAACTTTCGCAACTACAAGGGTTTCAAACAAGGAAGCAATATGATTATGTTTTGAAAATATGACTTTGACAGACTGGAAAATTCAGTAGAAAGATATAAAATTGGCAGCTAAGAAAACACTTAGGAGGGTATATCTAGGGAGTAGACCAGAGGTGATGATGATTTGTACTTATGATTTTGCCGAGGCATGAAATTTGAAACAAGAAAGGGAATACAAGAAATAAAAATGGGAAAATTTCAAAACATCAAAAATGATTCCCAGTTTTCACCTTGAACAACTAGACTGATTGAGGTCTAGTGCAAATAGCAAATATTATAGATAGATTAAGTCAATGGGATAGATTATGTTAAGCCATGCATTTATAGAGCAAACCATGACAAATTCAGTTCAGTTCAGTCACTCGGTTGTGTCCGACTCTTTGAGACTCTGTGAATTGCAGCACACCAGGCCTCCCTGTCCATCACCAACTCCTGGAGTTCACTCAGACTCACATCCATTGAGTTGGTGATACCATCCAGCCATCTCATCCTCTGTTGCCCCCTTCTACTCCTGCCCCCAATCCCTCCCAGCATCAGTCTTTTCCAATGAGTCAACTCTTCGCATGAGGTGGCCAAAGTACTGGAGTTTCAGCTTTAGCATCATTCCTTCCAAAGAACACCCAGGACTGATCTCCTTTAGAATAGACTGGTTGGATCTCCTTGCAGTTCACGGGACTCTCAAGAGTCTTTTCCAACACCACAGTTCAAAAGCATCAATTCTTCGGCGCTCAGCTTTCTTCACAGTCAAAATCTCACATCCATACATGACCACTGGAAAAACCAGGGCCTTGACTAGACGGACCTTAGTCAGCAAAGTAATGTCTCTGCTTTTCAATATGCTATCTAGGTTGGTCATAACTTTCCTTCCAAGGAGTAAGCATCTTTTAATTTCATGGCTTCAGCCACCATCTGCAGTGATTTTGGAGACCAAGAAAATAAATTCTCACTGTTTCCATTGTTTCCCCATCTATTTCCCATGAAGTGATGGAACCAGATGCCATGATCTTCATTTTCTGAATGTTGAGCTTTAAGCCAACTTTTTCACTCTCCTCTTTCACTTTCATCAAGAGGCTTTTTAGTTTCTCCTCTTTCTGCCATAAGGGTGGTGTCATCTGCATATCTGAGATTGTTGGTATTTCTCCCCGCAATCTTTATTCCAGTTTGTGCTTCTTTCAGCCCAGCGTTTCTCATGATGTACTCTGCATAGAAGTTAAATAAGCAGAGTGACAATAAACAGC
The DNA here is from genome assembly GCF_023091745.1 of Budorcas taxicolor. Lineage (NCBI taxonomy): Eukaryota > Metazoa > Chordata > Mammalia > Artiodactyla > Bovidae > Budorcas > Budorcas taxicolor. The sequence continues at coordinate 28,124,865 of NC_068931.1, forward strand.
CTTGACATACTCCTTTTCCTATTTGGAACCGGTCTGTTGTTCCATGTCCAATTCTAACTGTTGCTTCCTGACCTGCATATAAGTTTCTCAAGAGGGAGTTCAGGTGGTCTAGTATGCCAATCTCTTGGAATTTTCCACACTTTATTGTGATCCACACAGTCAAAGGCTTTGGCATAGTCAAGAAAGCAGAAATAGATATTTTCCTGGAACTCTTGCTTTTTCCATGATCCAGCGGGTGTTGGCAATTTGATCTCTGGTTCTTCTGCCTTTTCTAAAACCAGTTTGAACATCTGGAATTTTGCAGTTCACATATTGCTGAAGCCTGGCTTGGAGAATTTTGAGCATTACTTTACTAGCATGCAAGATGAGGGCAATTGTGCGGTCGTTTGAGCATTCTTTGGTATTGCCTTTCTTTGGGATTGGAATGAAAACTGACCTTTTCCAGTCCTGTGGCCACTGCTGAGTTTTCCAAATTTTCTGTCATGCTGAGTGCAGCACTTTCACAGCAATATCTTTCAGGATTTGAAATAGCTCCACTGGAATTCCATCACCTCCACTAGCTTAGTTCGTAGTGAAGCTTTCTAAGGCACACTTGACTTCACATTCCAGGATGTCTGGCTCTAGGTGAGTGATCATACCATCGTGATTATCTTGGTCTTGAAGATCTGTTTTGTACAGTTCTTCTGTGTATTCTTGCCACCTCTTCTTAATATCTTCTGCTTCTGTTAGGTCCATACCATTTCTTTCCTTTATCGAGCCCATCTTTGCATGACATGTTCCCTTGGTATCTCTAATTTTCTTGAAGAGATCTCTAGTCTTTCCCATTCTGTTGTTTTCCTCTATTTCTTTGCATTGATCCTTGAAGAAGGCTTTCTTATCCCTTCTTGCTATTCTTTGAAACTCTGCATTCAGACGCTTATATCTTTCCTTTTCTCCTTTGCTTTTCACGTCTCCTCTTTTCACAGCTATCTGTAAGGCCTCCCCAGAGAGCCATTTTGCTTTTTTGCATTTCTTTTCCATGGGGATGGTCTTGATCCTTGTCTCCTGTACAATGTCACGAACCTCAGTCCATAGTTCATCAGGCACTCTATCTATCAGATCTAGTCCCTGGAGAGTAAAAAGAGTATTCAATATACGGTACTGGGGCAAATTGTTAATTATTTGTGTTAAAGGCACCTAATATTTTTAACTTCCCATAACATATCATATTTTAAAAATCTTGTTAAACAAATGAAGATACAATTGAAAATGGGTAAAAATGAAAGAAAATTAAACTAAGTGTCATACTTTTTGAAGAAAAATACTAAAATTCAAAGTGATAAGAAGTATCACAATTAAAGGTAGACACACTTGGTTGCAACATAAGAACTAAAATATTTAGCATATAGTGTGTAATCCAAGTTGATTTTCAAATGAGAAATCTATTTGTAGAATGTGGCCAAGGGATAATACAGTAAAAGTGCATTAGTAGAAATTAGGGAAATAAATAAAATTAATGTTCAAAAATAGGCAAATAAATTTGGTCATAATTCACACACACACAAAAATAAAACATAACAAATATGTTCATGCTTTCTAATAGTTAAATTAATATAAATTGAGTATAGATATATGTTTGACCATAAATTACCACAACGGAAACAAAACTAGTGGCCATTCTGGTGAAAAAGGAACTTTCATATATTAACAATGACAGTTACAAATTTATCATTAATTTGATCATAGGCTATGTATGTAATACCTAAACCTGTAACTGATTATATATGTTGATGATATACCATTAAATGATGACATATATAAGACCATGGTCATTTGATGGGCTATGATCATTGTTAAGATAATTTTAAAAGGTAAAAAGCCTATGATATACAGATGACACAGAAGTTTATGTACAATATTAGTGAATTATACTTTAAAATACTCTATATTCAAAACCTTTAATGTGGTAGAAAGATTCATTCCAATTCCCGAACTGAAGGCAGACTAGATATTTTTAAATGGTCTACCACTATAAAGTTAATTAATTATTTCATGGCTCATCATTTGTTTTCACTGTTTATAAAAGAATCAGCACCCCTCCTCAATTTTTTAAAAAGATTAATAAATATTTAAGGAACTTTTAAGTGGCATAAAAAATAAGCAACCAAGAAAACACATTCTGAAATGATCATTTGAAAATTAATAAAAATAAAATATGTGGAATAGAAATGAAATAATTGACATGAAAAATTCGGTGAGTAAAAAAGAAAATTAGACACAGCTAAAGAAAAACTTAATAACTAAACAGGCATTTTTAACTATTAAAAATGTAGCCTCAAAAGATAAAATTTTAAAATATTTGTAAGTGAGGTTAAGAAGTATGAATACCTAATGGGAAAGTTTATATGTCTAATGACAGTCACCAAGAAAACATAGAAAGAAGATAGGAAAAGGCAATATGAACAAATAATAAATGAATAAAAACAAAAACTGATGATGAATCTACAGAAACAAGTATAATGTATACTAAGCAGGATAAACTAAAAGAAAACTATGATGTAAACCCATTGTACAGGAACTGAAGAATACTGAAGTAAAAAATTTCCTGTAAATAAATGGCAGTTAGGTGATTAGCACACTTTAAAACAGAAAAAGAAAAAGTCAGAAATCAGCCCTGTAATCTCTTCAAAAAGAAATTGACCATAAAACCTGAAAGTTTTGCACTAAAAATCATCTTTCAAGAACAAAGGAAAAACAAACGCATCAATCAGTTCAGTTCAGTTCAGTCGCTCAGTCACGTCCAACTGTTTGCAACCCCTGGGCTTGACTGGTTGGAAGGGACTCTCAAGAGTCTTCTCCAACACCACAGTTCAAAAGCGTCAATTCCTTGGCGCTCAGCTTTCTTTATAGTCCAACTCTCACATCCATACATGACTACTGGAAAAAAACCATAGCTTTGACTAGATGTAGCTTTGTTGGCAATATTTTCCATCAAACACATAAATATTTTCCATTAAAAATTGTACTTCATAGCACATGTGGTGCTAGTGGGAACAAACCCGCCTGCCAGTGCAGGAGACATGAGACGTAGGTTCAATCCTCAGTCAGGAAGATCCCCTGGAGGAGGAAATGGCAACCCACTCCAGTATTCTTGCCTAGAGAATCCCATGGACACAGGAGCCTGGCAAGCTATAGTTCATAGGGTCACACAGAGTCAGACCCGACTGAAGGGACTTAGCAAGCACCATGAAAATTATACAAAGAAAACATCTAATAGACAAACTTTCAAAGAACCTAAGTAATTACTAAAAATTTTAAATGAGAAAAGAAATTCTGAGCATGTAGTTCAGTACTGTAATACATTTACATGTAGTTTGGCTATATAAAATACTGACAAGAATAATGTCTAATTTGTACATTATAAAAAAGGACAAAATGAAAATTTGTAGAAATATTACAGAAATTAGAAATGTATTGATAGAGAGTAAAAGATTCTATGTTTTTGTTTAGGAAGGCTCTTAAGACATTAACTTCATATACTACCTAGGATAAAATGGTAAAATTTCAGTGATATTGTTTTTAAAATAGAAAGAGTCTAAAACACCCAAACTAGCTAAGCGGGAAAAACAGAGGAATTTTGAAATGATTTTTTAAAGTTACCTGGAAAATGATATCAAAGGATATAGGAGAAGCAGAGCGAAGGCAGAATAAACAGAAAGTATTAATACTTATATTTTGATCAAAGTAAAAGTGTTGATTTCCTTTAGGATTGACTGGCTTGATTTCCTTACGGTTCAAGGGACTCTCAAGAGTCTTCTCCAAAGCATCAGTTCTTCTTGAAAGCATCAGCTCTTCTTGAAAGCATCAGTTCTTTGGCGCTCAGCCTTCTTTATGATCCAACTCTCACTTCCATACAAGACTACTGGAAAAATCTAGTCAAATAGCTTTGACTCGATGGGCCTTTTAAGCAAAGTGATATTTTAGCTATTTAATACACTGTTTAGGTTTGTCATAATCTTTCTTCCAAGAAGAGAGAGTCTTTTAATTTCATAGCTGAATCGCCATCTGTACTGATTTTTGGAGCCCAAGAAATAAAGTCCATCACTGTTTCCATTGTTTCTCACCTATTTATCATGAAATGATGGGACGGGAACCATGATCTTCGTCTTTTGAATGTTGTTTTAAGGCAGCATTTTCACTCTTGTCTTTCACTGTCATCAAGGGGTGCTTTAGTTCCTCTTTGCTTTCTGCTATAAGGGTGGTTTCATCTGCATATCTGAAGTTATTGATATTTCTCCCAGCAAACTTAATTCCAGCTTGTGATTCATCCAGCCTGGCATTTCACATGATGTACTCTGCATATAAGTTAAGTAAACAGGAGAACAGTATTTAGCCTTGATGCACTCCTTTCCCAGTTTGGAACCAATCTGTTGTTCCATGTCCAGCTCTAACTGTTGCTTCTTGACCTGCATACAGATTCCTCAGGAAGCAGGTAAGGTGGTCTGATATTCCCATCCCTTAAAGAATTTTCTGCAGAAAGTTGTGATCCACACAGTCAACAGATTTAGCTTAGGAAGATTTAGCTCAGTGAAGCAGAAGTAGATGGTTTTCTTGAATTTTCTTGCCTTTTCTATGATTCAATGGATGTTGGCAATTTGATCTCTGGTTCCTCTGCATTTTCTAATTCTAGTTTGTATACCTGGAAGTTCTCAGTTCACATACTGTTGAAGCCTACCTTGGAAGCCTATCTTGGAGGATTTTTGAGCATGACCTTGTTAGCTTGTGGTGTTGGAGAATACCCTTGAGAGTCCCTTGCATTGCCAGGGGATCAAACCAGTCAATCCTAAAGGAAATGAGTCCCGAATATTCATTGGAAGGACTGATGTGGAAGCTCAACCTCCAATAATTTGGCCACCTTATTCAAGGAACTGATGCTTAGAAAAGACGCTGATGCTGGGAAACATTGAAGGTAGGAGAAGAAGGGGTAACAGAGGATGAAATGGTTGGATTGCATCACCAACTCAATGGACATGAGTTTAAGCAAGCTCCAGCAGTTGATGATGGACAGCTCCAGGTGCTGGTGATGGATAGCTCCAGGAGCGGGTAATGGACAGGGAAACCTGGAGTGCTGCAGTCAATGGGGTCACAGAGAGTAGGACACAACTGAGAATTTGCTAGCATGTGAAGAATGCAATTGTTCAGTAGTTTGAGCATTCTTTGCACTGAGCTTCTCTGGGATTGGAATGAAAACTGACCATTTCCAGTCCTGTGGCCACTACTGAGTTTTCCAAATTTGCTCGCATATTGAGGTCAGCACTTTTACAGTGTCATCTTTTAGGATATGAAATAGCTCAACTGGAATTGCATCACCTCCACTAGCTTTATTTGCAGTGATGCTTCTTAAGGCCCACTTGACTTTGTACGCCAAGATGTCCGGCTCTATGTGAGTGATCACATCATTGTGGTTATCTGGATCATTGAGATCTTTTTTGTACAGTTCTTCTGTGTATTCTTGTCACCAAGATAATTGCTAAATAATATTTTTAAATGATTTTCATACTTTTTACAAGAGATTCATTTAAAATATAACAAAAAGATTAAAAGAGAAAATATCAATAAAACACTAATAGAAAGATTTCTGTATTTATATTATTCAAAATATAATTTGGGGTCAAAAGTATTAAGAATAAAGAGAGTTCCTATATAATAAAAGACATCAACTCCCCAAGAAGCTTTATGAAGTCAAAACTTTCATGCACTGAATAAATATTCACAAGATATAGAAAACAAATTTTGTTTAAATGACAAAATACTTTTAAAATCTACCATTTACATCGGCAATATCAAAATGACACTCTTTATTATTAATAGGTCAAAACATAATTAAAACAATAAAGTTGTAGATGATTTAAACTACTTAACAATATGCTTGATTGGTACTGAGGGGCACTTGAAACACACTGCTATCAAATCTAGTGGATCCACATTCTTCTTGAGTATCCAAAGAATATTTTAAAATGAATAATTACATATTTTTCAGAAACACTGCAAATTTTTTTTAAATAATTAGAAACAACACTTTACCATTATAGAAATAAAATTAATGATCAATAACAAAAAGGCAAAAGAAGTAATTTGTTTCAAAGATGGAAAAAATCTAAATCGTCATTTTCTTAAAATGATGATGATTAAAAATGGGCTGAAGATCTGGACAGACACCCCCCAAAGAAAATGTGTGTGTGTGTTAGCTCTGTTGTGTCCAACTGTTTGTGACCCCATAAATGGTAGCCCGCCAGGTTCCTCTGTGCATGGGATTCTCCAGGAAAGAGTACTGGAGTGGATTGCCATTTCCTTTTCCAGGGGATTTTCCTGACCCAATGATCGAACCTGAGTCTCCTGCTCTGCGAGCAGATTCTTTACCATCTGAGTCACTAGGGAAGCCCAAAGAAGATATAAGAATGGAAAATGTGTCATCTTTATGAAAAATACTGTTTTTCATAGAATGAAATTAAATAAAACAACAATGGAATATCACTAACCATCTATTAGAAATGGCAACAACCCAGTACACCACATGCTGGCCTAGATATGGAGCTACAGAAAATCTCATTTATTGATGGTGGAATCCAAACCAGTACAGCCATTTTGGAAGACAGTTTGGCCTTCCTTTCCAAACTAAATATACTCTTACCCTACAAATCAGAAATCATACTCCTTGGCATTGACCCAAAGAAGTTAGAAAACATGTCCACAGAAAAATCTTCATGTGGATGTTTATGGTAGCTTTATTCATAATTTCCAGTACTTGGAAGCAACCAAGATGTCCATCAATAGATGAATGGAAAAATCAGCTGTGGTACCTCCAGATAATGAAATATTATTTAATGCTAAAAATAAATGAGCTGTAAAGCCAGAAAAAGACATGGTGGAAACTTAAATGCATATTGCTAAGTTAGATAAGTCAATCAGAGAAGTTTCTATACTGTATGATTCCAATTATATGTTATAGGAGCAAAGCCATGGGAACAATAATATTAGTAGATACAGAGGATATGAGGAGAGAGGCATAGGCAGGGCAAAGAGGATTTTTAAGGCAGCAAAAATACTACGCATGATAATATGATGATGAACATTTGTCATTATGCATTTATCCAAATTCATAGAGTAAATGTGCAGATATGTTACTGCATATATATTTATTTATATAAAATGTATATATGCGTGAATGCATATAATTTCAGAAACTAGATTATTAGGATTTAGAGTCACCATTTTACAACTGAAGTCAAGAACCTTAAATGCCTAAATGTTTTATTCAATGTTGTCGTTCAATTGCTAAGTCTTTGGGACCTCATAGACTGCATCAGGTCCGGCTACCCTGACCTTCACTATCTCTCAGAGTTGAGTCAGATTCATGTCCATTGGGTTGATGATGCTTTCTAACCATCGTATCCTCTGCTGCCTTCTGTCTTTCCCATGTGGGAAAGGTTTTTTTTCCAGTGAGTCAGCTCTTCACATCAGGCAGCCAAAGTACTAGAGCTTCAGCTTCAGCATGAGTCCTTCCAAAGAATACTCACGGTTGATTTCCTTTAGGATTGACTGGTTTGATCTCCTTGCAATACAAGAGACTCTCAAGAGTCGTCCCCAACACCACAGTTCAAAGCATCAATTCTTCAGCACTCAGCCTTCTTATGGTCCAACTCTCACATCCATACATGACCACTGGAAAAACCATAGCTTTGACTAGATGTACCAGATGTACTACACAGACTTTCATTGGCAAAGTAATGTCTCTGCTTTTTAGTATTGCCATTTTATGACACAAAAATGAAAGTGAGCTATTAAAATTCACACAGTAAATGATTTATACTAGAACTAATTAATTTTTTCTAATTGAGTATTTTGACCAGAAAGTCTTATCTATCTGCTACATATCTCTCTCTCTGTTTCTCTCCCTATCCTAATATTATTAATACCTGTATCTACATAAATATCTAGATCCTCTGTCTACCATCATTAATATTATGAGGTTTTCTAGAAATGACAGCTGGTACTCTTTTCCGGATTGAATAGGGTGTTTTTCCATGTGTTACATAAGTAATTAATTGCACAACAGTCTTTACTGAACAAAAATTTTGTCTTCAAAATTAAGCACCCTTTCAAAACTATACTCTTTTAAACCTTTCTGCTGCCTATAGTGAGTTAAATAATTAGCAAAACATTGGTTCAATTTTAAATGATTATAAATTGGTAAAATTAATATAGGTACATGCTAACAGAAACATTTGTATTTTAAAAACACTATTGTATTTCATAGATCAAATATTAGCTCTTTTATTCCTCAGAAGAAACAGAATCTCTCTCCAAAATCCTAAGACATCTCAAAAGCCTAATCTTTTATATATTATTTAATAAACTAATTAATCCAATGCATCCACTGATTTTAAGTATTTCTTAATATATAAAGGGTAGCACCAGAAGACCACTTGGTACTGACTCAAATATGCAAAAAGAAGTATAAATATGTACCTATCCACATTAACATCAAATGATGAAAAAATGGTTTCAACAATTCAAGTCACTTCAGGAAAATAAAACAAACCAAGGCTAGTAAACTGAGCACCAATTTTCTGGCCCACTTGATTATAAAAGACTGAGACACTAAACTGTGCAAACTAGAGAAGAGCTGACACCACCTTAATTAAATTGATACAACTAGTGACACCCTGATAGTGTACTTGTCAGGGTATAAATTCTTGTAACATCAAATAAAAGTGACAAACTTCCCCAAGGACCTAATACAAGTTCTTCTAGAGGGGATTAGCTTACACAAATTACTCCTGAGATATATTTCATTTAAACTACTTAGAGTCAAAGTGAACGGGGGCTAAGCTAAACCATGTGTCCCTCCTACTGCATAGGCAAAAAACAAAGAGTCCTAGGAAATCTCATTGTTGAACACTGACCAGATATAGAATTATAGAGCAATTTCTTTTTACAATATTTAAATATTATAATTTAAGACATCTTCAGGGGACTTCCCTGGCAGTCCAGTGGTTACGACTTCAACTTCCAATGCAAGGCATGCAGGTTCAACATCTTGCATTAGAAGCCGGAATCCCTCATGCCTCACAGCCAAAAAACCGAAACATAAAACAGAAGCAGTATTATAGCAAATTCAATAAAGACTTTTTCAAAGGTCCACATCAAAAAATATCTTTCAAAAGTAAGCTTCAGAGATACTATGGACATAGACATTGAAGGTCACTTTTATGGGAATGAATAGTTTTACAATAGAGAAAGCTGTTGTGGTCATTTGCATCTCATTGCAAGCTCTTCATCTTGAGAAAGACTATTACGTGACTCCTGTGGGAAGATCACCTAAGAAAGGAAATGGCAACCCACTCCAGTATTCTTGCCTGGAGAATTCCATGGACACAGCCGCCTGGTGGGCTGCAGTCCATGGGGTCGCATGGAGTCGGACATAACTGAACAACTGAGCGCTTGTACATCCAAGTGAAGGATTTTAGTTTTCAAGTATAATTTCAACTTTTGTTTCCAAGTCTCTGTGAAATGAAGTCTTGCCTTGACAAAGCAGAACATGTGTCAACTGAAATCATGAAGGTTCCTGAGCTACTTGGATGGTGATTCTTAAACGAAACCAAGTGTTACTGCAACACTTGTCTCTCACGACTGAGATGCGATGGCCTTGCTGGTAGCCTGAAGACAGTGATCACCAGTATGCAGTGAGAGGACGAAACACTCTGCCAGGCAGAGAGGCTTTCAGACTTCAGAAATTTATACTGAACAAAGCTGACAGCTTTGAAGAAGCATACTAAATTTTGGCTGCTTTCCTCTGAGCTAGCATACTCATACCTTTCAAAATCAGGGCAATGCTGAGAGTTTATCTAGAAAAACATACTTTGGTGGCCGATTCAAAGAGCTGTAAGGTGTGAAATATTAAATATTTATATGAGAAACTGGGACTATGTGACATTATTTAAGAAGATGCACTAGGCTCCATCTGCTCTTAGAGTGTGAGGTCCCTTAACTTTTCAGGTTGCTTGTAATATACTACTAACTGGTGTGACTTCTATGTAGCTAATGTCTCCCTAGGACTTCTTTACTATGCACACTGATAGATGGAACCGTAGCAGGTGGTTAATATTAATATTAATATTCTATTAAGAATATTAATATTCTTTTCTAGGATTGACTAGTTAGACCTCATCCAGACACCAGGTCATATAATAGAGAAGAGAAAAAAGTAAAGTAGACATGGAGACTTTACAAAACATCTAGAACACTACTGGGTCTAGTCAGTATGGCCCCTCTTTGTACAGGATCCCCTACCACAGAAAACTCTCTGTTTTACTATGGGTATCTATGCTTTTGTCCATCGATGTTTCTACTAAAGATGAAAAGGTCAAGAGAATATTGTTGAAGAGTTTCCCAAGACTCTATGGAAACAAGCTTCCTCTTACACCACAGAAAGAACGTTAACCTCTACCTTCCCTCATAAGATGCATGACAGTTAGACCTGGAAAGAGTTGGAGAACTCCTTGAGGTTGGCAAGTGGAAGAGAATGTTGGTTAAGTGCCATGGAACAAGTATAAGGTTGTGGATTATTTTTTAAAGAAATATCTGTATTTTTACATTTTTATTTATTGATGTTTGTATTTTTGGCTGTGCTGGGTCCTCCTTGTTGCACGGGCTTTTCTCTAGCTGCAGCAAGTGGAGCTACTGTATAGTTGCAAGGCACAGAATTCTCATTGCAGAGCTTGGGCTCTTGGGCCTGCGGGCTTCAGTAGTTGCAGCTCCCGGGCTCCAGAGCACAGGCTCAATAGTTGTGGCACACGGGCTTTGTTGCTCCATGGCCTGTGGGATCTTCGAGGATGAGGGACTGAACCCATGTCTCCTGCATTGGCAGGCTGATTCTGTACCACTGAGCCACATGGGAAGTGGGTTCTGGATTATTGATTCAATATGGTGTGACATCAGGATTCCTCACCTTGAATAGGGCCCTTCTGAGAGCATCTGTACTATTCCAGTGGCATAGAATCCCTCTGGTTATTCATGCTTTCCAAAGTTCATACTGGAATTTTACTGAAATGTATATAGAAACGTGCAAAATAAGTCCTTCTCTCAGTGGGCTCTTGTTTTATTTATTTCTCAAGAAGTCTAGACTCAGTGTCTCCTTTTTGACTGCATGGTATTTTTAAAGCCAAAGAAAACAAAGATCTATGTTGTATCAAGTAAAGTAAAACACACATCCCACCTCTGCCACTATCCTGTTTACTCTGAATTAAGAGATGATTGAAGTCATCTAGTATGGGCATCTTTTCATTTTCCTCCTCTCTTCCATTTTAAGTTCTCTGTATCCTCATTGCTTAAGGAAATGTCCTTTTTAAGAAAGTATGCAAGTGTCCATGCTGAACTGCTTCAGTTGTGTCCGACTCTTTGCAACCCTACTGACTATAGCCCGCCAGGCAACTCTGTCCATGGTATGCTACAGGTAAGACTACGGGTATGGGTCGCCATGTCCTCCTCCATAGGATCTTCCTGACCCAGGGATCGAACCCACAGCTGCTGCAGCTCCTGCATGGCAGGCAGATTCTTTACTACTGAGGTACCAGGAAAGCCCCTTAAGAAATTGTCCCTTCCTTTAAAGTTAGCTTTTCCACTTACACTTTTCTTTCTTTCTCCAAACTCATAGTTGTAAAATAATATCCTACTGATTATTTCCTTATATTTCATTTTCAAGATTTCTCTTTCCAGTGTGTCCTTCCTTCTCAGTTTTTACTTATGATTGGGTCTCCATCTTCTAGAAAAAGTAACCTAGCCAACAAAAAAAATATTTATTTTTGTATTCTTTCCCACTGCGAAGTCACTTCAGTCGTGTCCAACTCTGTGCAACCCCATAGACGGCAGCCCACCAGGCTCCCCTATCCCTGGGATTCTCCAGGCAAGAATACTGGAGTGGGTTGCCATTTCCTTCTCCAATGCATGAAAGTGAAAAGTGAAAGTGAAATGAAGTCGCTCAGTCGTGTCCGACTCTTAGTGACCCCGTGGACTGCAGCCCACCAGGCTCCTCCATCCATGGGATTTTCCAGGCAAGAGTACTGGAGTGGGGTGCCGTTGCCTTCCCACTAGCATGTTTAAAGCAATCCCTCTCCCCTCTCACTCACATGTAACTCCATTACTGAATCCTACCACAATCTATCCCTTTGTTGACTATTTCTTAGTACCTCCATGACGACGACCCCAACCCAAGCCAAGTCTTCCTCCTGGTGGATTAAGAGTTACTCGCTGGTCTCCCTGCTGTTGCCTTCTCTTCCCAAAGCAGCCTTAGGAGACAAGAAGACATATGCTGAATGTCTCTATTCAGCAGACAGTTATTCTTTTAAAACAAAGTAGTTCGTGTACTTTTACTTTTAAGGAATGCTTAAAAAGTAGCTCTTTCACTAACCTTTTGCCCTTAATATTAACCAATGCGTGTGGGCATCATTCAATCTCCTGAGGGCCCAAATGGAACTAAAAAAAGAACAAAGAAAGGGAGAGCTCTCTCACTATCCCCTTGAATGGGGATATCTACTCCTGTCCTTGGACATCAGAGCTACTAGTTCTGGGGCCCTTTAATTCCATCTGTGGGGATACACCACTGACTCCACTCTTTCTTAGGCCTTTGTACTGAGACTGAATTATACCATGGCTTTCCTGGTGCTCCACTTGTGGATAATAGATTGTAGGACTTCTTAGCTTCCATTTTCCAATTCCATTTCCTTGGCTTCCAATTCCAATTCCAAAATATATGTGATATATATATGTTTAAAACCCCTTTTTTTCTTTTCTACTTTTTTTCCTGGAGAACACTGCTGTATTTACCCCTGCTGCTGCTTCTGCTGCTAAATTACTTCAGTCGTGTCCGACTCTGTGTGACCCCATGGACAGCAACCCACCAGGCTCCTCTGTCCACGGGATGCTCCAGGCAAGAATACTAGAATGGGTTGCCATTTCCTTCTCCAAATGTCCCCCTACAATCACTTCACTTTTCTTCATAACCTACCCCACCTCTGGATATACCTACCTGTTTATTAGTCTTTCATGAGATTTGTATCAATGTTAGCAGGTTTTATTTACCGCTGTATCAAAAACAATGAGCAGTGCCTGGCACACGGTAGGATCTCAAATATATTTGTAGCAAAAATTAATCACTCCTTTGAGGTTTGCTTTAGCATTATCTATATTCTTAATGGCAAATGATAAATCACTTTCTGCCAGAAAAACTGAATTATCTGGGGGGAGAAAAGCAGTCACTTTAGGTGAATTCATTTAAAATGTGAAACAATTTTCAAAGTATAAATAATGAGAAATGAGTTGTATTGGGAGGCTATCTTGAGAAATTAAACATATAAAATAGTTTGTATTGTATTATATTGTAATATTTGGGATTATAATAGCAGCTACACTCTGATTTTAGAACCACATAATTCAACCATTAATATTCACAGAGGATATATTTTGTCACTGTATATCGTGTGCAGTATTTCATACACACTTTACCATTCACTTAGCATTTTGAGGGTGACTTTTTGGACCGACAAAGGTAAAGAAAAATGTGAAGGTCCATTGGTTTTCAAAAGATCCTATCAATAATCTTATACTCAATTCACTCACAGTGGAAACTTCTCATGGATTTTCTTTTCTTTGAGTATTAACAGGTCAGACTGTCAGATTCTAAGTAGTCAATGAGCTTGAGTGTAATTTTAAAGCTATTCCAAAATCATCGAATAAAATACTGAATATTTTTAAATGATTTGTTTGTTCACTTCGCTAAATACAGTATTGTATTGTATTTACAATACAAATATATGTGAAACTAACAAATGTTTTGGCACCATTAGAAAGAATATGCCCTAAGCTAGTAGTAAATGGCAAAAAATTTTTGAGAGGTCACTTCATTATTAAATGCTTGTATGTTATAATGACTTTTGTTGGAAATTGGGGTGACTTTTTCCCCACACACTTCGGGTTGTAAGATTCAAAGAAGTACACCATAATGCACAGTAATTGTTTTGTAAATATTGATTATTTTCACTTGGAAAATATGGTTGGACATTTTAGGTCTGAGTTCCATCTCTGTTCTTCACTGCCAATAATAATATTTGTAGATAGTGACTTGATATACAAAGTTATCACCTGAGCACCTAATTAACCTTGGCAAAATATATACCTCTGAGCTGTTTTTATGCCCTGAATGAATCATTTTATATCAATGTGACTGAAATTATACCAGGGGGGTAACTGACTATGGAATTTAGCATGGAATTAGTATATGGTAATGTGTTATTTGGTTCAGATGACCTAAGTAATAGATGTCCTTTGAGTTGAATGGAGAGATCATAGTTTAGAAAAAAGACAATGAGTAAAACAAGAAGAATGTCAGTAGTTGTTATATCTAACTGATGAGTGTGAGACAAACATCAAACTACAAAAAACGCAATTATCCCTGAAATAGGTATTCAGATAAAGACAAAGGAAAAATAAAGAAATAAAATTCAAAGTACAGGAACATGAGTCTTAAAGACCTATTCATCTGGTTTCTTGGATCTAAGTGCACTAATATGTGGGCACAATATTTTATTATCTATATCTTGCTCTCTTGTGGTAGATTATTTCTATAGAGGTGATTGCATCTGATGAATACTCTGTAAGACAGAACTTTTCAAAAACCGAAGTGTTTTCAGGACTTTAATAGATTTGACCTAAGAAGTCCACAATCTTTTAAATATAAGAAACCATGAATTGAAAAAAAGCAATAGATTATTTGTTTTGCTTGCTTTCTTTGTTTTGTCATTGTTGATAGTGATTTTGGTGATGGTGAAGATGGAGTCGGGCATGAAAAAAACTGGTTTTATTTCTCTTTGCACAGACAAATGTATGTTTAAATTTCTTAATGGGCAAAATGAAATATGGAGTTACTAAAATTTATTTATATAATAATTAAAAAGATAAAATTATACTTTATGAAGAACTGCATTAGGTTACTAAACTCCTGTTGTTCTGCCTATGTAGTTACCAAGTAGTGGTCTGAAAATAAACTGGTTTCTTGCATTTCCATAAAAATAGAACATGTTAGCCAATCACAGTGTATTCTAATCTCCCTAGAAAATCTTTTTTTTTTTCCTTAGGTTGTTAGTCCATCATTAGCAAACACTGAGTGCTCAGTAAATATGAGTATGTTTTTAGACACAGAAAACTGAAGTCCCAATAATATGAACCTCTGTGTTGTGTCTAGCCATCCCCTCTTTAGAGCTTATATTCATTAGTAACATAAAATTCCAAATGCTGTACTAAAGGATGTGAACTGGAGAAGAAAATGACTACCCACATCAGTATTCTTCCCTGGAGAATTCCATGCACAGAGGAGACTGGTGGGCTATAGTCCATAGGGTCGCAGAGTCAGACAGGACTGAGCAGTGAACACTTTCACTTTCACTTTCAAGGATATGGATGAGGTAGAGTAGCTTAGCTCTATTTTAAAAAGGAAAATACAGCTGTCTCTCTTGGAAAATTGTGTTGATGTAAAGATCACTGTGGTAACCATATTCCTTGCAACTATCAAAATGTATTAGGTGTAAATCAAGAAAACCTATCGACTCCCACTGGCTGGTGAGCTAATTCAGGGGGAAGTTTTATGACCTCATTTTGAACTTAACAGGGGAGCCTGATGGGCTGCCGTCTCTGGGGTCACACAGAGTCGGACACGACTGAAGCGACTTAGCAGCAGCAGCAGCAGCATTGTTTCTTTTATGTGTAATGATTAAGCCAGGATTGCCAAAAATTGTCCAACCTTCTTAAATGAATGTCCTTGAAATACTCAAAATTACTTCAACACTGGGAATAAAAATATATAGATCATAGAATAACTCCCTACTTAACAGAAAATTACTTCCAAGTAATGAGCAGTAAAGTTGAATTTAGTATATTCTTATCTCAAATCCAGCGATTCAGAAAAAATAGTAAAAATGTGTCTTATATTGAAAATAGCCACTTTGGGAATCTTCAGTTCCTTAAATGTATAGCATATTCCATTCCTTACTGAGAGAAAAAGAGAGCGAATTCTTTGATGTGAATTATTCAGCGATTTGCTAACCTGTTTCTTTAAAGATGCATGTTAACAACTTTATAAAATGCACATATTCACTGACCTAAGCATGAAGCTGCTAGACTATTTTATTTTCCAGTGTCTTCCTGTGATGACTCTTATTTTACATCATTAGTTTTAAGAAACTGTGAAAAGAAAACACTAAAATTAGTGAACAAATTGACAGAAGTTCTAGTCTATGAATCACAAACCTGCCAAGAAATGTGTTCTTATCACATACAACATAAAAATAGTATGTATGTGTTAGACTCTTTTGGACTTTGACAAAAATGGACTAATACAGATATATACTAATAATATAGAGTCCTAGCACTATATTTTCTCCAGTTTGCTCCCAAGTGTCCTATCTAATTTAAATCTTTCCTCTGGCCATCCATAAGGTCTAAGACAAACATAATCCAGTCAGGAGAGGCAGAAGGGGAACAGTACCAGCAAAACTAGTGTTGAAACCAGAACATGGAAATAAGCAGTGGAAAGAGCCCAGGTTTTGGAGACTCCGTTGGCCTGACTGAGTTTGAGAATCATGCCTTAGAGTGATGTTCACCATTACATTTCTTAATGCTGAGTGAACAGTAAGCTACTCTGATCCAGAAGTGACTTGAGCAAGGCAGGCTTAAAAGTATTATAATAGTCATCCCTGGAAATCTGAAGGACTTGCATCCCTATAGCAGAGCTCTCAGGAGGGATCATTCAAGCCACTAGTCCTGGATCGAATATGGGACAAAAATCTAATTAGATGTTTATGCTGATCCAGGGAAAATCCCTAGTAAAAGAAAAAAAAAAAAAAAGATGACAAGGGCATAAGAAGGTTTAAAATTCAAGGGAAATATTTTGCAGAATTAGCAATATTCAGAAGAGCTATAAATGCTCATATTAAAAAAATAAACATTTTAAATCAATAGCCTAGGTCAACTTTAAAGAAAAAGAAAAGCAAATGAAACACAAAGAAAGCAGAAAAAAAAGGAAATAATAATGGCATATACAAAACATAAATGAAATAAGGAATAGAAAATTAATACAGAATTTTTTCAAATAATAATTCTTTAAAAATTAAAAAAAATTGAAAAACTTTAACTGGGATAACCAAGAAAAAATAAAAACAAACACAAATTTCTAAAATAGAATGAAAGAGCATCATCAATAAGACTTTACAAAAATAAGAGAGAATACTATGAACAACTATATAATGATAAATTAGACAGCTTGGATTAAATTGAAAAAATTCCTTCAAAAAAACATAAATTACTGAAACCTAATTAGGAAGAGCTCAGTTCAGTTCAGTCGCTCAGTCGTGTCCGACTCTTTGCGACCCCATGAATCGCAGCACGCCAGGCCTCCCTGTCCATCACCAACTCCCGGAGTTCACCCAAACTCATGTCCATCGAGTCAGTGATGCCATCCAGCCATCTCATCCTCTGTCGTCCCCTTCTCCTCCTTCCCCCAATCCCTCCCAGCATCAGTCTTTTCCAATGAGTCAACTCTTCGCATGAGGTGGCCAAAGTACTGGAGTTTCAGCTTTAGCATCATTCCTTCCAAAGAAATCCCAGGGCTGATCTCCTTTAGAATGGACTGGTTGGATCTCCTTGCAGTCCAAGGGACTCTCAAGAGCCTTCTCCAACACCACAGTTCAAAAGCAACAATTCTTCGGCGCTCAGCCTTCTTCACAGTCCAACTCTCACATCCATACATGACCACAGGAAAAACCATAGCCTTGACTAGACGGAACTTAGTGGGCAAATTAGGAAGAAGTAGAAAGTCAGAAATAGACCTATAACAAAAACAGAGATGTAATTTAATTTCAAAATTCCTACAAAGAAAGCCCAAATTCAGATAGCATCACTGGTAACCTCTACCAAATTAAAAAAGTAATAATCTATACTTATCTCCCTCAAATTCTTGCCAAAAATATAAGCAGAGTGTATTGCTCAGCTTAGGCTACCGTAATAATATACCATAGACTAGGTAATTTAAACACCAGAAAGATTATCCTCAAGTTCTGGAGACCGGGACTTCCATGAACAAGGCTGCAGAAACGTAGGCTAATCTGATGCCTCTTTTCTCGGCTTGGAGGCAGCTGTCATGGCAATGTTTGCTCACGTCACCTTTTCTTGGTTGCATGCAAGGAGGGAGACACTGAAGTTTCTGGTGTGCCTTCTTATATCTCTACACCACTCCCATCAGGTCAAGGCCTTATATTTATTGTACCTTAATTCTCCATCAGAAGCATATCTCCATATACAGTCACACTAGAGGTTAGGGTTTAAACAAATTGATTATGGGAAACACAAACACCTCTGTCCATACCATGGAAAGAATGAATTTCAACTCACTCTTAAACCAGTGAAAGCCTGATTTTTATATGAGATGAAGACAGCACAGGTGGAGATATCTGCAGATTAATATTTCAAATGTAAAGAGATACAATTCCCTCAGCAAAATATTAGCAGTCAAAATCCAACCATCTATGAAAACAGTTACAAACTAAGATGAAGATGATTGTTACAGAAACACAATGTTGCTTAAGCATCTCAAAATCAATTGATATAGTGTACCATATTAATGCAATGGATAAGAAAAGCATATGAGCATTTCAATAGATGCATATATAATTTTGAGACTCATACACACATTCATGATACAAATTTTCAGCAAACTAGAATTGGAAGGGAAATTCCACAAACTGTTAAAGGGCATCTATGAAAAACGCACAACTAACTTTATAATAAAAGGTGAAAAATAAGGTTTTCCCCTCCAAGATTGGGAGACCAAAAAGTCTTCTCTTGACATTTCCATTTAACACTGTACTGAAGGTTCTAGCATAGATAATTAAGCAAGAAAAATAAACGTGTTGGGATTAGAAAGCAAAAAGCAAAACTATTTCTGTTAACACAACATGATCTTGTCATAGAAAATCCTAAATAGTCCATGAAAAATATTAGAGGTAAAAAAATAAGTTCATCAAATTTGTAGTACATACTACCAATATACAAACATTAATCTCACTTCTATATAATAGCACTGAATCATCTAAAAACAAAATTAAGGAAACAATTTCGTTTATAATAGCACCAGAAAAGCACCAAATACTTTACAATAAATTTAACCAGAGAGGTGTAAGTCTTATACACTCAAATCACCAAGCATTATTGAAAGATATCAAAGAATACCTAAATAAATTAATGTTCATGTATCGATATATTTAAAAT
The DNA here is from genome assembly GCF_023091745.1 of Budorcas taxicolor. Classification (NCBI taxonomy): domain Eukaryota; kingdom Metazoa; phylum Chordata; class Mammalia; order Artiodactyla; family Bovidae; genus Budorcas; species Budorcas taxicolor. The sequence goes on from NC_068931.1 coordinate 28,144,218, forward strand.
ACTCTCCAAATTTATCTACAAATTCAGTAAAAACATATGAATTTAAAAAATGAGTATACAAATAATTAGACAAACTTTATTCATAATAATCAAAATTGGAAAACAAGCCAAATGTTAACTGATGAACAGATAAATGAAATATATTTTAGCTATATCCTATTATTCAGCAATAAAAGGTAAGTACTGATATAGGCCTCAACTTGAATATATTATACTAAAATATATAGTATTTATTGTGAAAGAAGACATTTAAAGAAAATTGCATATTGCATGATTATATTCACTTAAAACGTCCAGAATAGGGAATTCTATAGAGATAAACAGGTGCATAAGATTAGATGTGTTCAGTTTATGGTAAAATGAGAAGTGACAGCTAATGGGTAAGATTTTCCTTTTGGAAATAAAGGAAAATATTCTGAAACTAGATTGTATTGATGGTTGTACAGTTTAATGAATACAATAAAGTACATACAATTGAACACTGAATGGATGAATTGTATGTTATGTGAACTTTGTTTAAATAAAGTCGATTAATAAATATATAGTGAAAAGAGGGAAGAAAGGAAGGATTTTGATGTTTTTTGAAACATACTCAGATTTTTCTCATATGCGCTTAAAATACCATTGAGAGAGGAATGAGGAGAAAAAAAAACAGAAAAAAAATGGGAAGAAACAAAATCTTTGACTTAAGCTATATCAACCTTGAAAGATAAGATAGGCCTTTGCTTTGTTCTAGTTAGAATGATTTATGATAATATTTTGCAATCCCTCAGGCTCAAATTATTTTCTGTAGAGGACAAACAAAAATGAGGGTTTTCTCTTTTCATGTGATGGAAGTCTAGTATTATTTCCATTCAGATATGAAATAAAAATAAGCTTATTGACCATTTATTATTTTATTAAAACAACTATTTTTTTCTGTATTTGCAGAATTTCTTATTAACCACACTATGGAGTTAAGACAGAGAAGGCAATGACAACCCACTCTAGTACTCTTGCCTGGAAAATCCCATGGGCAGAGGAGCCTGGTAGGCTGCAGTCCATGGGGTCGTGAAGAGTCGGACACGACTGAGTGACTTCACTTTCACTTTTCATTTTCATGCATTGGAGAAGGAAATAGCAACCCACTCCAGTGTTCTTGCCTAGAGAATCCCAGGGACGGGGGAGCCTGGTGGGCTGCCATCTATGGGGTCACACGGAGTTGGACACAACTGAAGCTACTTAGCAGCAGCAGCAGCAGCAGCATGGAGTTAAGACAGTTAGCACTATTCACTGCATAAGTCTCATTTGTCTTGTCCAAGAATGGACAGTATACTATCTCAGCCACTATGTTAATTTTTGCATCTGAGTTCTATTTACCATCATTGTTACATCAAATGTAAGAAAACATTTTTCAGGATTTTTTGGATTTAAAACTACCTGCTTCCCAATTATTTTCAGTTTTGAAAACCTGCAGTTTCCTACAGCTTCACTTGCTTTATTCCCAAGAAAGATTTTCCCACTTGTAAATACCCAGCATAAATGCCAATTATCTTCAGCCGCTAAGTTTCAGTCATGCCCCGCACTCATTTCTAAATCAAAACTACATGTGCAAACATTTTATGCAAACCACTAACCAAAATTATGACTTTCATCATGAAAGTGTGAGTGCCCAATTAAGATCAAAGGTCAGGATTTCCATAATGATGTAGCCAGATAAAATGTGTGCCTAGATGCCTTTGGGAATCTGGCGACTTTGTCACAGATTAATGCTTATTAGATGAAAATAAGTTTCACTGTCCAAATTAGCTGTTGAAAGCTATTTCTCCTCACTTTCAAGCTGATTGCTATCAAAGATTAGCTGGCTTTAATAGTATTTATTCAATAAATCTGATAGTTATATTTTATTAATTAATTCTAATCAATTTAAATGTAAATATTATTAATGAATGCATGTGTGCTCACTCAGCCATGTATGACTCTTTTGCGACCCAATGGACTGTAGCCCGCCAGGCTCCTTCATCTAGGGGATGTCCCAAGCAAGAATACTGGAGTGGATAGCCATTTCCTTCTCCAGGGGATCTTCCTGACCCAAGAATCAAACCTGTTCTATTGTCTCTTGCATTGGCAGGTGGATTCTTTACCACCGAGTCACCTGGGAAACCCAAATTTTATTAATATTATACCACAGAAATAGATGAAGAAAGTCCTTAAAGCAAATTGGGTATAATTTTTAAAATAATGCAATATGATAAATGTTAATTTCCTGATAATCGTATCAGGAAATTGCATGTATATTTTACAAATGTACATTTGTATATGTACAAGTATGTGTTTCCATGCTAAGCCTCTTCAACTGTGTTCAACTCTGTGTACCCTATGGACTGTAGCCCACCAGGCTGCTCTGTCCACAGGATTCTTCAGGCCAGAATCTGGAGTGGATTGCTGTGCCCTCCTCCAGGGATCTTCCCAACCCAGGGATCGAACCAAGCAAGTCTCTTATGTCTACCTGCATTGGCAGGTGGGTTCATTACCACCACCGCCACCTGGGGGGCCCAGGAATTATCATATTATCCAGCAATTCCACTTCTGGGAAAATAGCCAAAGGAAATAAAATTTGTATCTCGAGGAGATATCAGTACTCTCAGGTTCACTGCAGCATTATTCACAACAGTCAAGATATGGAAGCTAGTTGAGTGTCCACTGTTGGATATACACATAAGGAAAATGTGAGACTGACCACACAATGGAATATTATTTAATCTCAAAAGAAAGACACCCTGCCATTCACAACAATGTATTGGTAAATGAATCTGGAGGATACTATGGTAAGTGAAATAAACAAGGCACAAAGATAAATATTGCAGAGTCTCAAGTATAAATGGAGCCTTAGAGAGTCAGACTCATAGAATCAGAGAGTCGAATGGTGATTGCCCAGGGCTGAAGGAGGTGAAGAAAATGAGGGAGATGTTGGCTAACTGGTACAAAGTTTCCAGTTAAACAGGACGAATCAGTTATGGAGACTCTAATGTACAGCATAATGACCATCGTTAATGTTATCTGCTTGAAATTTGCTGTAGGTGTTCTCATACACACACATGTAGAAGGTAGCTATGTGAGGTGATGGATATATGAATTAGCTTGAATGTGGCAATCATTTCACAATATACACAAATATCTAATACACACTTCAGATATCATTGTTTTATTCCCCTATTATACCTCAGTAAAACTGAAAAGGTGAAAGGTGAAGTCGCTCAGTCGTGTCCGACTCTTTGCGACCCCGTGGACTGTAGCCTACCAGGCTTCTCTGTCCATGGGATTCTCCAGGCAAGAATACTGGAGTGGGTTGCCATTTCCTTCTCCAGGGGATCTTCCCGACCCAGGGATCGAACCCAGGTCTTCCGCATTGGAGGCAGACGCTTTAACCTCTGAAAGTATAAGTAAAATAAAGGCATCAATCCAATTAAATTAATGCCATTATCTCTAATACAGTTTTTTTTAAATTTTAGTTTATTATCTTATATTCAAAGATTAATTTATCAAGTGGCAACTGTAACAATGATCACCTAGCAATAAGTCAAAAGATGCTAACCAGTTTAACTTGATTGATATAGGCCAAATCTATATTTGTTTAGAGATAATTTTATCAAAACTAGCTTTTTTAACAGTTAGACATACTTCATGGCAATCTAAAATATTTTTCTTCACTTTGTGACATAAGTGAAATGTATTTACAGAAATGTTAATCTATTCTTATGAGTCCTAATGGAAATGAGTAAACTATTTCAGCCCACATATCACCTCAATCTTCCCTGTTGGTTCAGGTGGTAAAGAATCCACCAGCAATGCAGAAGGCCTGAGTTTGACCCCTAAGTCAAGAAGATCCCCAAGAAGGGAATGGGTACCTACTCCAGTATTCTTGCCTAGATAATTCCAAGAACAGAAGAGTTGATGGGCTGTAGTCCATAGGGTTGCAAATAGCTGAGCACAACTGAATAACTAACACTTTCACTTTAGAGCTTTAACATCACCTCAATCAAATGAGACCGTTTGTGTTGTATATGGTAGCACAAATTCTGCCCCTCCATCCAAGCTAATATATGATGTGCTACATTAATTTTTATTCAAAAATTAACATGATTTTAATGTCTTTGCAGTGTTTCTAAAATGAAAAGAATTATATATTTTTAAGTTTGAAAGAAAGAAATGTGTCAGGTAGTTCATTGTGGTCAAAGACATATTCAACGCTAATAAGGATAAGCATAAGCCATTTCATTAAAAAAATAAAAAATGATTTGAATTGTAAATTATTGATATGTTTTAATTGCATGCATTCCCAATAAATACCAATGTGTGGTCAATTTCCTATCAGTATGTTTTATAATAAAATTTGCTTTTTTTTTCACTGAAACAAAATCCTCCTGATAAAAAGCCCGCTCTGATGTTTGCATGCCTGGCAGAGCATGAGTGCGATCATGCTGCTTTGCATTTGTTGCAGAGTTTGCCAAGGGTGACTCTGTCATTGGCAGCAATCTTAATACAATGTTTACTAATAGCTCTGTAGAGGAGCAGTATTTCCATAGCAACAAATGAACAATACTGGAGAGATTAATCGCTTCTACATTATTGGTGTACAGTTTGCTGTAAAGCAATGTTTTGTAGTCTGATAATTGCAAGTCTAGAATGATTGTACATTATGAGTTGATTAGCATAAACACTTAAGATGAAGAATGTCTCTGTTGAAAAGGGGAGAGCATTGCAAAAGAGGCAGGACTATATAATAAATATGGCCATGGTTCAAAGACTGTGTGTAGAGCTATTAAATTGTAGCATCAGTCATATAAGTTGACACTGGTCATTTGATATGAGCCACTCATGGAGAGCTCTTTACTGGGAACACACATACACACAGACACCCACACGTGCTCATGTCACCTGAAAGGAAAACAACATCAGAGCTTTTAGTCAAGAATCCCTCATGAAATTATCTCCACAGAGCAGCATTAGCAGATCTCTAGAAACTACAACCTTGACTCTAAGTAGAAGCTATATAAGCCCTGTATCCAAGCTTTCTTTTTACGAACACCTGTGTTTCATTTAAAAGTTATGAGTATAGTATAGATTGGACTATCATGGACTACCTTAGATTATTACACTACCTAGGTAATGTCGTTAATTTTACAAAAGAATGTATTCTAGTCAAAAACCTTGTGTCCTCTTAGAAGCACAGTGGCTATTTCATATGTACACAGGCAGAAACTGTTGCATTTTCTTAATTTTTACTACTGATACAAAAAAAGAAGACAAAAGAATTACCTTTTGTTTTTATTGAATTTAGTCCCTTTGATAGTTCTATTATTTCATTTGTTAAAAACAAACAGTTCATAAGGGTAAATGCTATAAAGTCAGAAGGCAAAATAATTTTGTTTAAATCTACTAAAATTGGAACTGATGTATGGGTTTCCTTATATTAGTACTATGTTTTTTGACAAATAATGTCAAAATAATTAGTGGAAAGGATTAAAATGATGAGCTTCCCTGGTGGATCTGTGGTAAAGAATCCACCTGCCAATTCAGGAGACACAGGTTCGATCTCTGGGTCAGGAAGATCCCCTGGGGAAGAAAATGCCAACCCAGTCCAGTATTCTTGCCTGGAAAATCCCATAGACAGAGGAACCTGGTGGGCTACTTCAGTTCATGGAGTCACAAAGAGTTAGACACAACCCAGTGACTAAACAACAACAATAACAAATTAAAATGATACCTATCACTTGTCACTGAGTAGTATAATAAAAAGTTTACCATAAGCAACAATCTCTGCATTTTTGGACACCAGAACATTTCTAGTGTTTATTTTAATTATATATATAAGGGTTATTTATTTTAAAAGGAATAAAAAGACATAATATATAACAAGTGAAAAACATTCACTGCAGCTGTTCTGTAATCAGAATATCATTGACTGAACAATACTTGAAGATTTCATTCACGTCAAATATAATTAGTATATAGGGAGTACTGCCCAATTTGGGCAGTAAATATTGTCCATATGATTCCATTAAATCACAGTTCAGAATGATTGTAAAGGAAACAACCACCGCCAGTGCACCTGGGACCTATGTAGTTAGCATCTTTGGAATGAACCCAGTAAATAAGTTTTTGTTTTTGTTTTCTCCCAGTGAGCAGACCAGCTGTTCTCTCCATGGTTTCTCTAATAGCTACTTCCCCATGCACTATGGATTAACTAGCAAATTGATCAATTCCTTCATTAGCCCATGGTTATTCTCACAGATTGTATTGAGGAGATTCAATTGAATTTGAAGCACAAAATTTTAAACAATTCTTATGTGAGGAATAGCAAAATTAGAATTGAATAACTATACCTTATTGATTTATTCTATGTATAGATTCTATATTGCTATTTTCATTGAAGATTTTACTCTATACAATAAGTTCATTCCTAAAAATTTATGCCAAATTGTTTTATAAATAAAAGTGTTTTGCAAATTAACTCTAGGTATTAAATTATATAGCTTATTGCATTGATATTTGATTAATTCCCAATAGAGAGTATGCAAGAAGCTTTATAACTGTCTCTGACAGTGTTTACTAGTCTACAAATAAACAGATAAAACTAGTCAAATTTCCACCAAAAATCTTTTTTGAAAATCTTTACAAAAATTTTGTAGTTTTTAAATTCAGACCTTGTATACCTGAATTTATTAAGGCAAAATAGAAAAATGGTGAAATATGTAAACAGTACAAGATTCTTTTAGTTATTTAATAATACTCGACTTGAATAACAAGTTTTCCTTTTCTTTTCATAATAAATATTATCCACATATTACATATACATGTTCTGCTGCAGTAGGACATAAAATGCATGAATTTAGATCAAAACCCAAACTAAGACACTAAATACAAGTGCAAATCACAAGATATTAATATTCAAATTAGTTTTTCTTGAAAGTGCTCTCCACCTCATCTTGGCAGAAGCGAGTTGTGATTAATTGTGTATGTGTCTGTGTGTGTTAAGAATAGGAGGAGAGGGTGATTGCTGCAGTTTGTGATGGATGGCGCCTTTTCCTTCTCTCTGATCCAGTTACTGTTTTGAAGACTAGAGATATATACGGTAGGGCTTTTGAATAAATAGAAGAGTGTTAAGAAAGTATAATACGTATATTCTGGATTTACCGTACTGCTTTAAATTGGGAGTAACATATTCACAAAATATCTTCTTCTTTGGAATTCCTTAAAATTACAGCATCCTTAATATATAATACAATTATAAAAGGATCATATATGTGGTGTGGGCTTCCCTGGTGGCTCAGTGGAAAAGAATCCACCTCCAGTGCAAGAGACACAGGTTTGATCCCTGAGCCCAGAAGATCTGGAGAAGGAAATGCCAACCTAATCCAGTATTCTTAGCTGGAGAATTCCAAAGACAGAGAAGCTTGGCAGGCTACAGTCCATGGGGTTGCAAAGAGTCGGACATGACTCAGTGCCTAACACACACATATGTGGTATAGAAACATGCGAAAATTTACACACGTACATGTAAAAAGGTCTGACTATGTAAAGTTTGGTATTTCGTTTTTTTTACTAAATTTTTTAAACGAGAATTTTGTCAAATTCTCAAAAAATTAAAGCGTGAGTTTTAGTACTTGCAAAGTAACATGACTTATCAATATGTTTTATTATTCTATAGCATTAATATTTAGATTTTTTTCTCCTTTTGATGTTACAAACGTACGAAAATATTCCCTTAATGCACATAAATTACTTCTACATAAATCTCTGATTACTTGCTTAAGATTGTATATTAGGTATAAGGTTAATATTTTTAAACATGTATAGCACATTTTTATTATTTTTAAATTCATACTTTTTATTTATTTAAAGCAGCTTAAGGTCTAAGGAAGGATACAGTGATTTCTTATATCCCCATGCATACAATTCCCCTTAACAGAGTCTCTCACCGGAGTGGTCCATTCATTACAGTTGATATATGTTGCTGCTGCTAAGTCGCTTCAGTCCTATCCAACTCTGTACGACCCCATAGACGGCAGCCCACGAGGCTCCCCTGTCCCTGGGATTCTCCAGGCAAAAACACTGAAGTGGGTTGCCATTTCCTTCTCCATGGGATTTTCCAGAGGACCCTGGTAGGCTGCAGTCCATGGGGTCGCTGAGAGTTGGGAACGACTGAGCAACTTCACTTTCACTTTTCACTTTCATGCACTGGAGAAGGAAATGGCAACCCATTCCAGTGTTCTTGCCCTCTATGGGGTTGCACAGAGTCGGATATAAGAAATCACTGTATCCTCCCTTCAATTTTTCCTTATTTCACTTATTAATTCACTTATCAATTTTCCTTTTTTCACTTATTAATACACACCTAAGTTTCCACCACGTCTTTTTATGACTTTAGAGCCCTCTTAGTGACGAATAATATTCCAGTCTGGATGTACCACAGTTTATTTGTTCATCTGCTGTAGGACATCTTGATTGCTTGGCAATTATGAATAAAGCTGCTTTAAACAGCCATGTGCAGGTTCCTGTGTGAAAAAAAGTTCAAACGTTCTTTGGGTCAACACTAAGGAGCTCCAAACTATCTTTCAAAGTGGCTGCACCATTTTGCATTTCCACCCTCAATGAACAAGAGTTCCTCTTGTTCCATGGCCTCAGCAGCATTTGATATTATCAGCGTTTCAAATCTGGGGCATTTTAATAGGTCTGTAGTGTTACCTCATTGTTGTTTTAACTGAATTTCCCCGAAAACATATGATATGGAGCATCTTTTCATACGCTTATTTTCTCAGGCATACATTAAGGTTTCTGGTAGTTTGTTGTGGTTTTTTTTTCCCCCTACTTCTTCTGCACCTTGCAGCTTGCAAGTCTTAGTTGTCCAATCAGGAATTGAACATAGGCCCTCAGCAGTAAAAACACAGAGTCCTAAACTTTGGACCACCAGGGAATTCCCTCATTTTTAAAAGGAGGTTGTTTGTTTTCTTGTTACTGAGTTTTAAGAGTTCTCTTTATATTTTGGATAAAATTAGAGTTACGCTTTACATCCCTATCTAATGAATTGCTCTTCAGTTCAGTTCAGTTCACTCAGTTGTGTCCGATTCTTTGTGACCCCATGGACACCAGGCTCCTCCATCCATGGAATTTTCTAGGCAAGAGTACTGGAGTGGGTTGCCATTAACCATTATTAAAAGTTAGACTAATTGAAGGAATCCTGGTAATATAATTTTATTTTCCAATTCTACAGCTATAGAAACCATTTTTAAAATTTATGTTGAAATAATCTCAACAATGTAATTTTGTTTTTCAATTTGACAACTATGGAAATGATAAATCTTTTAAATTACTTGCATTAAATATTTTGGAGTCAGAAATATTGAATTCATAAATGATATTTTAAAAATATGCACGTATAATTTCCACATTTTTAATTGTGAACTCAGTGAAAATTATCCATGAGCTGAAACTAATTTTTAATAGACTTTTTCCTTGATTATTAGTCAGCTATTAAGGAAAATCATTTTAAAAATAGTTTTTGTGGATTTCCATCCTTGAAAATATTTCAACGCATAACAATTCAATGTTAAGAATCTTTATCAATTTCTATTTAGTTTACAGATTTAGCTTCTCTAAGTTTACATGGAAAACTAGAAATACAGTCTTATCTGCAAACTACAATTGTAAGAATGTATTCATTCTGAGCATATGGGGTGTTAAAGTTTCAACCAAGTAACTACTTTAGTCATTTAGCACACAGAAAGCATTTTGGCTGTTAGGCATTTTCAGGACTTGTATCTGGAATCATTTCTCTAGAGAGGCTAATGCAAAAAAGAAGTAAGGAACGGATCAGGAAAAAAGAGAAGAATGTATTGGAAAACTAATTCAGGGCAGGGCAGAATTGAGAGCTCTAAAAGAAAGGAAGAAAGGGGGAAAACATCACTGGCAGCGTTGTTGTAGCTTAGCTTTTTCCTAAAACCAGGTTAACCTGAGAAGAAGAGACTATGCTTCTTGTTTATAAGTTATTTTGGTATTTAACAAAATGCAAGATCTTACTACATTTAAAAATTGTTCTTTATGAGCTTGAATATGAGATATTTTGATTGAAAAATTAGGACTGTTTCCAGCAGGCCATCCTGTGTTGGTCTCAGATCCAAGAAGACATGTTTTAGTTATTGTGTGTTTGTGCTTGGTAGCTCAGTCGTGTCCAACTCTCTGCAGGTCCCTGGACTATACCCTGACAGGTTCCCCTGCCCATGGAATCTTCCAGGCCAGGATAATGGAACATGTTGCCATTTCCTACTCCAGAGAAAGTTTTTGATGCAGGGATCGAACCTGTGTCTCCTGCTTTGGTAAATTTCCTGACATACAATGTCAGTGAAATAACCCTCAATAGACTGCTAGCTTATTCTTTACTTCTGTCATAGTAAGGCTGATTTGCTTCAGAATGTGAATGAAAGCTACAGAATGAGATACTATTAATATGTGATCTGAAATGAATTAATCAAGGAATTTGTTCATTGTTAACCCGTCAATTTTAGACACATAACTTAGCAGCTGTTGAATTTATTTTTCAAGAGGTAAACAATTTCTCATCAGATTAGTATTACTATTGCTTTAAAATAATGTTACAGTTAAATAAATAGGATCTTTAAAGTAAAATATATTCCACTGTTCATCAAATTTATTTCACTCTCACTTCTATTGCTAGAGTAATAATTTTTGTATGTAATTATTTGACCATAAACTAAGGTAATGAAGAGAAACATAATAGAACCTCTTGAGAATTTTGGGGTAAATTACTCAGCTTGAAGATACTTTGGAGATTTGCTTGCTGATATGTGTGATCCAGGGTTAATCTTCTACATCTCAGTCATATGAATCCATCATATAGAGAATACACTGAGCAAGGCTGAACACATTTTACAATCTAATATCTGATATAATTTGTAAATTCCTATTGTAGTAAACTTTTCCACTTTACCAGATCATCTTTGGTGATGAGTATTTTATTCATTTTTAGAAAATGTCCCTGACAAACATATTTATCACATATGAAATATCCAAACTTTTTAAAGGAAATATCAATATGTATAGAATAGTCTTTTTTAGGGTGATGCATTTTGGCAAATGTTATTATTAATAACAAAAATTCACTATTTTAATAGTTCTAATGTGATTTAAAATATTAAAATGTTTAACAAATTTTGAAAATATTAAATAAAATTTGGAAACAAGGGTAATATGAGTCAGCATATCATGTTGAGACCCATTCTTTTCTTTTATCATTTCTGGCATCCAAAATTATCCATTTTGTTTAATTTTATATTTTTCATGATGAATTTATAGTTAAGGAAATAATAAAAGGAGTATCCATGAAACCTACATCTCATTTAAGAAAGAAAATATTCAGTTCAGTTCAGTTCAGTCGCTCAGTCATGTCCAACTCTTGGCGACCCCATGAATCGCAGCACGCCAGGCCTCCCTGTCCATCACCAACTCCCAGAGTTCACTCAGACTCACGTCCATCAAGTCAGTGATGCCATCCAGCCATCTCATCCTCTGTCGTCCCCTTCTACTCCTGTCCCCAATCCCTCCCAGCATCAGTCTTTTCCAATGAGTCAACTCTTTGCATGAGGTGGCCAAAGTACTGGAGTTTCAGCTTTAGCATCATTCCTTCCAAAGAAATCCCACTAAATACTAATTCAAAGACCTCTGTATACTCCTGGTAGATGTCATAGCACTTCTTCCCCTGATGGAAACTTGTATCTTATTATTTTCAGTAATCATTTTATAGTCATTTCCAAAATAGATTTACATACTTGCTGCTATTGCTGCTAAGGTACTTCAGTCGTGTCCAACTCTGTGTGACCCCATAGACGGCACCCCACCAGGCTCCCCTGTCTCTGGGATTCTCCAGGCAAGAACACTGGAATGGGTTGCCATTTTCTTCTCCAATGCATGAAAGTGAAAATTGAAAGTGAAGTCACTTAGTCATGTCCGACTCTTAGCAACCCCGTGGACTGCAGCCCACCAGTCTCCTCTGTCCATGGGATTTTCCAGGCAAGAGTACTGGAGTGGGGTGCCATTGCCTTCTCCATTACATACTTGACTGTATACTAAAGACATAGATTTCAGTCTTGATTTTGGAAGATTATAGAAGTAAAATTATTTGTGACTTGCTTTGTTTGTTCAATATTCTGTTTTTCAGTTTCATCTATATTGTGTATATGTATATATTTCCCTTGTTGACTTTCACTGCCATATAATATTATGTTGTGTACATAAAAATAATTTATTTTTCTATTCAACTGTTGATTGAAATTTTTTCCTATTGCTTTGTGTTATTAGTTGCTATTGCGATAGTATTTTAAACCATCACTACATAAGGATCTGCTAGTGCATATTTTTAACTATCCCTTTAGAGCATGTTTATAAGAGAAGGTTATTTTTTTCCCACAGATTCAAAGAAGTTATGTATTTTGGTAGAACTCCTTTGTAAACTGTGTACATTCGACACATCCTCTCCCAATTTGTTAATTATACTTTCATTTTCTTTATGATGTCTTCTGAATAAGAGAAATCCTTAATTTCAATGCATTCAAATGTATCAGTCTTTTCACTTGTGGTAAATGCCATCTGGTCTTAAGAACACATCCTTAATCCAAGTTTATAAATATATGCGTCTATGTTTGTTTACTTTTGATTTTGAAGTTATTTTTTTAAAATTTGAGTTCTTAATCCATTTGGAATTGATTTGCATGTAAGTTGTCAGATAAGAATCCATTACTATGTATATAATATTTTAATTTACATGTTTTTTCAACACCATTTTCTGACTCGGTGGTTTTCTCCATTGATTCTCGGTGCCATCTCTGTCAGAGCGCAGGTTCTTGTACCTGTGTAAGTTTGTTCTGAGCTCTCTGCTGTTCCACTGGTCTGTCTATTCTCTGCCCAAAACTCACAGGTTTATTACCACACCTTCCTAAAACATCTTCATAATTATAAAGACGCCACAATATTATTCTTCAGGAGTTTCTTGGCTGTTTGCTCTTGAACTTTTTATTCTTCTGTCAACTTATTTTCAAAGCTCTAATGGGATTTTTTTTTGCAATTAGGTCAAATATATAGATCAATTTGGGGGCATTACTAGACAGTATTAAGTTACTTAATGTATATTTTTTGAAAGTACATTTAGGTATTTTTAATGTTTTACATAATGAATTTGGCTTCCCTTGTGGTTCGCCTGGTAAAGAATCCACCTGCAATGCAGGAGACCTGGGTTCAATTCCTGGGTTGGGAAGATGCCCTGGAGACGGAAAAGGTTACCCACTCTAGCATTCTGGCCTGGAGAATTCCATGGACTGTAGAGTCCATGCAGTTGCAAAGAGTCAGACACAACTGAGTGACTTTCACTTCACTTCACTTCATATAATGAATTCTTCCACAAGGATGTTAAAATCTCGTTACATTTTATTGCATATATTGCTAGTAAAAATGGTCACAGTTAAATTTCTTTTTTACAAAATTACAATTAATATTTGAATATAGTACAATGTTTCTATACTACTTGTTATAGTTGCTTATATTGAACAAATAAATTCTTACTAGATCTTTGAGTATTTTATGAATATTTTCTCTAACAGCTGGAAAAGATTGAGGGCAGGAGGAGAAGGGGATGACAGAGGATGAGATGGTTGGATGGCATCATCGACTTGATGGACATGGGTTTGGGTGGATTCCAGGAGTTGGTGCTGAACAGGGAGGCCTGGAGTGCTGTGATCCATGGGGTTGCGAAGAGTTGGATGGGACTGAGTGACTGAACTGAACTGAGCAGCTTTTTGATGGATTCCATATATCTGTAATGATTTAGTGACTAAACCACCACCACCACTACCATATCTCTATAAACAAAAACTATGTTACTTCTTTTATTCCAGTTTAGATGACATTTTATTTCATCTTCTTGCTTAATTGCTCTGGTTAGAACTTCCTAGGTGCTTAGGTTAAGAGTGGCCATCCTTATCTTGTTCCTTAATCTTAAAGGGCAAGTTTTCAGCCTTTTTAGTCAATCATACCTTGATTGTTGTGAATAATGCTGCAATGGACATAGAGGGGCTAATATCTCTTCAAGATAGTGATTTCATTTCCTTTGGATACAAACCCGGAAGTGGGGTTGCTAGATCTTACGGTCAGTTCAATTCAGTCCCATAGTCATGTCTGACTCTTTGTGACCCCATGGACTGCAGCATGCCAGGCTTCTCTGTCCATCACCAGCTCCCAGAGTTTGTTCAAACTCATGTCACTGGACATGGAACAACAGGCTGGTTCCAAATCAGGGAAGGAGTACATCAAGGCTGCATATTGCCACCTGCTTATTTAACTTAAAGGCAGAGTACATCGTGCAAAATGCCAGGCTGGATGAAGCACAAGCTGGAATCAAGGTTGCCAGGAGAAATATCAATAACCTCAGATACGCAGATGACACCACCCTTATGGCAGAATGTGAAGAACTAAAAAGTCTCTTGATGAAAGTGAAAGAGGAAAGTGAAAAAGTTGGCTTGAAACTCAACATTCAGAAAACTATGATCATGGCATCTGGTCCCATCACTTCATGGCAAATAGATGGGGAAACAATGGAAACAGTGAGAGAGTTTATTTCTGGGGGCTCCAAAATCACTGCAGATGGTGACTGCAGCCATGAAATTAAAAGACACTTGCTCTTTGGAAGAAAAGCTATGACCAATGTAGACAGCGTATTAAAAAGCAGGTCTTATGGTAGTTCTATTTTTAATTTCCTGAAGAACCTACATACTGTTTTTCATAGTGGCTCTACCAAATCACATTTCATCAACAGGGTGTTCGTTCCCTTTGCTCCACACCCTCCCAAGCCCTAACCGAATTTACACACTGCCTAAACTCCCATTGTTGATAAGTCTTGTACTTAGAGGTAATTTCCTTCTAATTAATCAGAGTAAAGTTTATTACACTAAAGAAGAAATTTAATAGTATCTTAAGGAATGTGGTCAAGTTAATGATGTTTGAACTTGCTTAATTTAAAGCTAATGTAGAATTTGAGCATAGACAATTTACATTGTGCCATCTTTCATAAGCAATATAATAAATTTAGATTAAAATTGTGATATTTTAAGTTTATTAAACTCAGAGAGTTTATCTACCTCTATAAACTTTGTCATAGTGAAATGCATAGTCAACTTAATATGAAATTAAAGACATCTTGTCAAATTCATATTCAATCACTAATGATGTAAAGCAAAATTATGTCATGGCATTTGCTTTATTCAATCTACTTTGCATGGCAATGATGAATTATATAATTGATAATGTGACATTAAACACAAAGTGGTATTTGTAATCATCTAGGATGTTCATTTACCTTCATCAACTGACAATGTCCCAACATTTAATGCAGCATTTCATGCTCCAATACTATCTGACAACTGTAACTGTCTGTGTTGAATTAAATTATTTTTTTAAATTTAATTTTATAGGCCATAATGTTGTGCTTCCCAGTGAAAATGGAAGTTTCTCATCATAGTAAAGAAGTTCAACAGGCAAGTTCATAAGATACGTTATTTCAAATCTCCATTCTTCCCTCTGTGCTTTAGGCAATATGTTTGTTAACTGATTGACCCCCCCAAAAAGAAGAAGAAGAAAACAGAAAGAAAGAAGATGTCCAAGATTTGAAATTAAGATTGAAAGAACGGTTCTTCATAGAGGAACATACTGACTTAAATACATGCACAACTTGAGAGTTGTTTATCTGGGGTAAATGAGGACCATAGCTTGGGAGATAGCATCTAAGATAGTTCTGAAGAACTGCTCCAAAGAGGTAGGGCAGAAGTTCAGTTTATATGTGATTTTGTGAACGGGAAGTACATGCAATCAAGCACATATTTTTTTTGTGTGTATGCAAAATGTGTCTTAAAAAAATGTGTCATGAAGGTTACTGCTAGTCATGAGGAGCAGATGTGAGCATGAAATATTTTAGTGCTTTTCTAGATATGAGGAGATACAAGAACTGGCTTCATAAAAATCATCTCGTGAAAATATCAAACTATCTGAAGATCTATTCTTTCAGTTTTTCTCAGTGCACAGAGTGTCTCATTTTTGCTCTCTACCCTGAATGCCTTTCAGGTGGTGTTGAAAGGCAGCAGCGCCGCAGGTCATGGTTTAATCTATGTAGAGGTAGATGGCAAGTACTAATGGCAAGTGACAACTTGTTGATAAACACATGGTTAACTTCCCTCAAGCCATCCCTATACTGCTCCCTAGAGTGAGGAAAACTTGCAGAATATTCAGTGTCATGTACTTCAATTGAAAGTAACTGAATTTGAACTCAAGATTTGTAGGTCCAATTTTTTATTTTTTAAATATTATTCTATATGATGATAGCTATCAAGGCAAACATTATAAATCGATGAAACCCATAATATGTGCGTTATGTTTTGCAAATATTGAAATGAAGTGTATAGTGGAGAAAATGCTACCTTTGCCATATGACGACTACTGACTACTTTCTCATGCTTCATGTTGCTAACCTGTCATCTTGGGAAAACAATAATTTAAATTGAAACATTCAAGCCCAAGCTTCATCTTGGATATTTGTCACTACCTGTTCAAATTCACTCATTTTCTATTGTAGTATCTACTCTGATGTTAAATTTGAGTAAATTTTCCCTCTCAGAAATAATGTATTTCTCTCTATAATTTCAGTGTGATCCATTTTCTTATATCAGCAATTTATCTCATGATCATTTTATTTTTTTTTAATATTTGTTAATTTATTTGGCTGTGCCAAGTCTTAATTGCAGCATGTGGGCTCTAGTGCCCTGATGAGGTTTGAACCTGGGCCCCCTGCATTGGGAGTGTGATGTTTTAGCCACTGGACCACCAGGGAAGTCCCTAATGTTTTTCTTAAAATTGCCTATCATGTTTATAGCTTTCATAACTACTTATATATCCCTGCTGCTGCTGCTAAGTCACTTCAGTCATGACCGACTCTGTGTGACCCCATAGACGGCAACCCACCAGGCTCCCCCATCCCTGGGATTCTCCAGGCAAGAACACTGGAGTGGGTTGTCATTTCCTTCTCCAATGCCGGAAAGTGAAAAGTGAAAGTGAAGTTGCTCAGCCGTGTCCGACTCTTAGCGACCCCATGGACTGCAGCCTACCGGCTGCTCTGTCCATGGGATTTTCCAGGCAAGAGTACTGGAGTGAGTTGCCATTGCTATTTGTCAGTAAATGTAATAGAAATCAAATAATGTCTGGAATTATACCTAAAGAGTGATTTTCTTTCTGATTATATGTTTCAGTTTTTTGCTTTTTCACATCATGTAATAGTCAAGAATGCTGCCACTAGCCCCAGTTCATATCTTGTCCGGAATCGGTAAAAATGTTACATTAAATAGTAAAGGAGACTTTGTCATTAAGGTTATAGACCTTGAGATAAGGAAATTATTCTGGATTATCTGGGTGGACCCAGTCTAATTACAAGAGTCTTTGAAAATGGAAAAAATTTCCTAGCTGAGGTCAGAGAGATACCACCTTAGAAAGAATCTACTTCTAAGTTCTGACTTTTAAGATGGAAAAGGGAGGTGGGGAGGTGGTATGTACCAAGGAATGCTATAGCTTCTTGAAACTGGGAATTACCCTGAATTTACAGCCAACAAGACGATAAACAGGGTTGATGGGGTCCTCAGTCCTAAAACTAGCCTGGTGAGCCTCTTGCCATACTTTTGACCTATAGCACTGTAGATAATAAATTTGTGTACTGCAAATCACTAAATTTGTGCACATTTCTTATGGAAGCAATTAAAAAAAACCTGCTATATATTTCTGTAAAGTTTCATCCATTGCCATACAGTGTGAATATTATATCTTTGAATATTGGGACTTAGTTTTCTCTCTTTTAAAGAGTGCTGGATTTATTTGGCAGGTAGTTATGTACTTGCAGAGGAGGTTGATCTTTTCAAAGCCTGTTTTAAAATTCCTTTAATTGTTATCAAACCTAGTCTAATTACTAAGGCATGGCCCTTTTGTTGCCTCTACTGGTTGTGCAAGGTATTCAAGTAAATATCTGCACTCTGGCCTGATGGAATTCAAATGTGTGTTGCTCTGGGAATTGTTCATTTTGCAGCTTCCCAACAATTGTTACTTTCTTCTATCTCATGATTTTTCAGTCTCTGCAAGTGCAGATTAATATTTAGCTGAAGTTTCAGGGATACCTCTGAAGCAGGAGGGAAGGGAGCAGGGCACAATTTTTAAAAGAATGACACTCTAAACATGACATAAACTGATTAGAACCAAATAGGCCCAATATGGCAGATGAGTCGACTTTCACTAAACCTTGAGCTTCCATATACATTCATTGCAACACATCAGCAAGCTAAATGACACACTCACAGGCACCCTGACATTTCCAAGGCCTATCATAAAGATCAAAAAGTGGGTGGTGGCCCAGTTCTCGGAAACCCCCACCCCTTCCCCTCTTCCCCAAGATGGCTGTAATTCTCCTCCCACTCAAGAGCCTCTGAAATTACCCATCCCTATGAAAACTGACAACCCCATACCCTGGTGCCGCTGTTGCCTTCTGAGATGGCCCACACTCTGTGGAGTGTATTTCTCTCTAAATAAATGCACATCTTACCTATCACTTTGTTTCCCTCTCAATTCTTCCTGCAATGAGACATCATGAATGTGAACTTCATCAAGTCCTGAGACCTTGTGTGTGATCTCAGTTAATAGATCATGGTTCAAGTGCCAATCTGTGCTGCATGGTTTCACATCTAAGCAAATTTCTGAAGCTGTTTTTCAAAATTGTTTCTTTCTCTCCTGTACCTACCCCATCTACCCAAAGCCTGATGTCTACTTCCTTACATTGGCAGAGTGCAATGTCTTACATTTTCCTTTCTGGAAAGTGCCTCCAGACAGAAAGCCAGAACTGCTGTAGGAATCATCTCATTTGGCTCCTTTTCTAAATGATCAGAGTTCAGCTTTGAGTGATATATGTTATAGGAGAACAGTTTTATAAATTATCATACTTTCTGTCCAGTATTCCCTTTGTTTACAGCTTTGATTTGGTGATAGGGTAAGTTGCACTCTCCTGGCTATAAACACAGTTTGGGTCTCCTTTTTTTTTTTTTTTTTTTGGCTTTTTTTCCTAAGACAAATTCATTTCCTTGATAATGGTTTGAAAAGGCACACACACACTCACATGTGCACGTGTGTATAATATTAACAGTTAGCTCAATAGATTTTAGTGCAATCATGCATCTTCCAGGGATTATTCCCTAAGCTGCAAATATAAAATATTTAACTATTTATAGACAGTATAATTCCAACAAGAAATTGTCACGTGGGAGAAACAAAAGAATTTTTTAAAAGATAATTATTTGATAAAATCATCATTTGGGGACATAATGATATGTAGTGAAAGTGTACTCAGTAAGTGCAGTAGAAGCAAGAAGGTGATCAGGGAGAACTGATTTAATAAGATTAACCACACTGAGGAGTGTACCTTGTAGGAGAGACAGGGGAATCTAGAGTTAAAGATACCAATTAGGAAACTACTGTCTTAATCTTGAGGTAAATTTGATAAGGACTTGAAGTATGGTAGCAGTAATTTACTGCACAAAGGTCCCTAATTATTTAAAAGAAAATTTACATTAAAAAAAATGTACTGATATCTGTCAGTACTATCACCAAAAACTTTATCATCTCAAAGAAGGTATTCAAATTAATGGATTTGTAGAGCAGTTAACTAGTTTACACTTCAAAGGGAAGAGAAATGAGCTAAGATCATGAATTTTCCTCCAGTAATGTCTTGTAGCAAATCCATTAGAAAACCATTTGTATCTAATTGTCTAATCAGAGCAGAAGACTAAGAGTGACATATCTCTAAATGGGATGAAAGTAGATTATAGTTCAATATCCTGTACTCTGATACAGTCCACATATAGCAATAACCTTGGAGGCCATTTCATTTAATTTACTTAGAATTTAAGAAGAAGGAGGGAAATTTTTATTAAATGGACTCATAATAATTAAATAGACTCATGTTAAGTGGAATTTTATTACACAGGACTCATGATGGTTTGATTGTACCTTTAAAATATAAAGTTAAATTTGGGTTTAGTTATAGCATTGCCCTTCAACCACAAAGAAGAAATTCAATTTAAAGCTCTAAAAAGAAGTCAGCTGAAACTCCTTGAGTAAACAAGGAGCTAAGTGAAAACTAAGTAGATTCTATATTAGATAAGAAAATAATATCGTTGCACATGATAACTATGTTGCCAAACCTCTATACCCACTCTTTGTTCTGTCACAATTTTCTTTTTTTTATCCTTTCCCGAAAGAAACAATATTAAGTTAGATGGAAGACAATTCTACTTTACCTCCAAAATTTATGACTCATTTTATTTCATATTTTAGGATACACTTTCCTCCAATTTTTCTATGTAGTTTCTAAAATTAATTTCTCAGCCCACTACCCCATAAAAAAGTGTTTTGTTCCAAAAACTAGTAATAACTGCAGTGACTATTAAATTGCCAAATCCAACAGTCTGTTTTCAGTTTTTGTTGTTAATTGTTTGTTTTCATTGTGCTGTATGGCATCGGATCTTAGTTCCCCAACCAGGGATCAAAGTGCAGAATCCTAACCACCTTACTGCCCATGAAGTCCTCCAAGAGTCTGTCTTCAGTTTTAAATTTCTTTCCATCAGTCCCCTGCACCCCACTACTGCTTGGGCCTTGCCACACGAGTGTATGTTCCTTGGTTCTTTGTCTCGTCACAACAAAGATTTGGAGCGACAGGCATTTAAGCCCTCGGCACGTCACAGCTCTCGGGTCTTGGACAAACGGTGTTATAGCTCTTAGGCAAATCAGTGTTACAGCTCTATTTTATTTAGAAGATAGCAGGAGAATCCGTCCTCGAAGCACGAGGGCATGCCAACCCAAAGACTCAAAGAGAAGAGAGTGGAGGAGCATGTGGGGGAGGGAGAGGGAAGAGGGAGAGAGAGAAAGAGCGCACGCACGCAGGAGAGAGAGAAAGCGCTTTGGCTCCTCCTTTTGTATGTTTTTTCCTCCACCTGGGCCTGCCCTGTGCAAATTGGGCTTAGCCAGGAGTGCTGTTTGTTCTAGTTGAAGTCTTCACTCTGGTCCTCGGACCTTCCTTGTGTTTTAGCCACCGCCATTTTGGACTCCTTTTCCCTATTCTACCTACCTAACAGCCTCATCTGCCGTCTCTTCTGTTTACTCCACTCAGAAGCACAGACTCCTTTCCTGGTGGTTTCTGCCTTGCTAAGCCCCTCACTGTTGTCAAGTATTTGCTCAAAAGGCAGCTTCTCAGTGACAACTATCCTAACCATTCATTTTGTGTCTGTGTGAAAAACAATACATAGCATAAAATTTATCATTTTAACCATTCTTATATAAACAGTTCAGTGGAGTTAAGTACACTCACATTTTTGTACAATCATCACCACCATCCATTTCTAGAACTATTTCATCTTTCCCAGCTGAAAGCCTGTGCCCATTGAATACTAACTCCCAATTTCCCTTCTCCTGTAGGCCCTGCTAGGCTTCCCTGATGGCTCAGTGGTAAGGAATCCACCTGCCAATGTAGGAGATGCAGATTCAATGCCTGGGTTGGAAAGATTCCCTGGAGAAGAAAATGGTAACCCACTCTAGTATTCTTGCCTGGGAGATCCTATGGACAGAGGCTCCTGTTGGGCTACAGTCCCTAGGGTCGCAAAGAGTCAGACGCTACTGAGAGACTCAACAACAATAAGCGGGCCCTGCCAACCAACATTTTACTTTTTGGCTCTGTAAATTTGGCCATGCAAGGAACCTCGTATAGGTGGAAACACAAAATATCTGTCCTTTTGTGACTTGTTTATTTCACTTAACATAGTGTCCTTAAGGTTCATCCATATTCTAGACTGTGTCAGAATTTTCTTCCTTTTTAAAACTGCATGATGTTCTCTTGTGTGTATATATCAAATTTTATTGCTTCATTCATTCATCAGAGGACAATCAACTATTGTGAAATGCCACTATGAACATAGATATACAAATATCGCTTCAGGCTCCTGATTTACTTTCTTTGGGGTATATCCATGGAAGTAAAATTGCTGGATTATAGAGTAATTCTGTGTTTAACTTTTTGAGGAATTTCCACACTATTTTCCACAGCAGCTGCATCCTTATATTCTCACTAGTAATGCACAAGTGTGCCAATTTCTCCACATCCAACCAGAACACTTATTTTCTGGGAGATTTTGTTCTTTAGTACATTTTTTTCCCCCTCATCCTCCTCCCCTCCTCCTTTTCCTCCTTCTTCTCCTCATACTTCTTCTTTTCACATTCCATCTAAGTATAAAATGTGAGCTCCATGTGAAAGGAAATCCCTCATGCTTTTTTTCGATTATATATTTAACATGCCTAAAATACTTCTTGTCATATTATAGGCATTCGATAAAACAGTTGTTGAATTTATAGTAACATAAGGAGGAGGGGATAAGATGGATTTACTTATATATATGTTTTTCATATATAATACTTACAAAGCATAATGAGATTTCAGAATAAAACTCAAAAGAGGCATACAGCTTTAGATAAACATGATGGGTTGTATATAAATATTTTTATCACTGCTTCAACTGCAACCCCCATAAAATGAGAGTAAGTGAATAAAAATAATAATAAGTCAGCCAGGACAAAGAAAAAAGAGAAGAAAAGACAATTTGTTGTTTGATGGAATAATGGACAGCAGCTATGTAACTAAACAGATGAAGAATGTTTAACCTATGTTGAGTAAGAAAAGTACAAAAATCAGTGATGTTCACTGAAGATCATGAAGACAAGCATAAAACATCAAGGGGGACTTCAGGTATCTCATAAAATGGGGTATGAAATGTGGCTGAAAACAGTAGGAAATTTTTATAGACTTAACTCCTGCAGATCTCCTCATAGAGGTACTTTTGTCCTAGAGAACATCGGCTTAACACATAGTGGGGTACCATCCTCCAAACAGTGGAATGAATGAGAGATATCATTGTTCAGTCGCTAGTCATATCCTTCTCTTTGCCACCCCTTCTACTGCAGCATGCCAGGCTTCTCTTCCATCACTATCTCCTGGTTTTCCCTCAAACTCATGTCCATTGAGTCGGTGATGCAATGAGATAATAAAATGCTATCAGATATATGAAAAGATACTGCATTTATAATCCAAGAATAAAAGTTTATAAGGAAAAGAATATTCAGAGACAAAACAAGTCTCATAAAATAAAAACATGACATAAAAACTGAAAACAAAATCACAACGATTGAATGTCAAATTTAACAGTGCTCCCAAAAAGTGGAACGAAAATATAAAGATGAAAAGTAGGGCTTCCCTGGTGGCTCAAGGGCAAACAATCTGCCTGCCAATGCAGGAAACACAAGTTTGATCCCCGGTCTGGGAAAATCCCCCATGCTACGGAGTGTTCACTACCACTATTGAGCCACTGTTCTGGAGCCCAGGAGCCACAACTGCTGCTCTCATGTGCCATAGCTACTGAAGCCCGTGCACCCTAGAGACTCTGCTCCACAAAAAGAGGGGAAGCTGATGCAATGAGAAGTCCAGGCATCACAACTGGGAAGTAGCCCCTGCTTGCCAGAGCTAGAGAAAAGCCTGCACAGCAACAAAGACCCAGCACAGCCAAAAATAGATAAATAAAATTATGGGGAAAAATGATGAAAAGTGAAAGGTAAGAAAATTAATGGAGGGAGTTACAAAGTGAGTGCAAAATCAAATTTCTTAGAAGTGAGGATTCTGAATTTCTTGACCGAGACGACCCAACACGATGTGTAAAAGCAAAATAATTCCAATGTAAATAATTAAGAAATTTCAAACACATCAGGTAAGAAAAATCTCCAATGTACCTTGGGAGGAAATCAAAATAGATCTCATGCAAAAAACTGAAAGTAAGAAAAACTTAAGACTTCTTAATAGTCTAAATGGATTCTAGAAGATAATGGGAAAATGCTTTCAAACTCCTGAGTTAAATATATTTCCAATATTGAATTCTATATTCATCCAACTGAAAATGAAGCAGAGATAGAGTAAAAATTTGTCCAGAAATAAAAGACTTCAAAAATGCTTATGTTCTCTTTCATTGTTTAGTTGCTCAGTCATGTCCAACTGTTTGCAACCCATGGACTGTAGCCCACCAGGTTCCTCTGTCCATGGGATTTGCAAGCAAGAATATTGGAGTGGGCTCTCATTTCCTTCTCCAGTGAATTTCCCCAACCCAGGGATTGAACCCATGTCTCCCACATTGGCAAGCAGATTCTTTACCACTGAGCCACCTTCAGGAATTTACTAAATAAAACACTTTGCATATGCAAGGAAGTAAACCAAGAAAGAGAAATGCAAGAGTTTCACCCAGAAGTGATGTAAAGGGCATGCCCAAGATGGTGGTAATGGGCAGTCAGGGGTCCCACCATGCTCTTGTTTAACAAACAAGCAATCCAGTTGGAAGCACAAGAAGAAAGGGCTCCAGTGATCTCTCCAAGGAAAGAAAAGAGGAAATTGATAAATGCCCTAAAGCTTTAAATGTTTGGGGATGATATAGAAACTTCTGGGAGAGAGTTTGGGGATAAACAAAGAGATGATCCACAGAGAACCACTCAATAAGCAACAACAGAGAGTTCATGCCACAGAAAACAAAAAAAGTGAACAAGAGAGTAATTTGCTCTGTTGAGTGGCAGTCAAAATATTTGCACAGTCACTCAAACTATTGAATATGTACACAATTAAATAAGATATAGGAAGGATAAGAATATATAGAGAGAGTAAATATACCTGACAATGGTAGATAAATAGAAATATTGACATGGAAAAATTAAGAAAAAATGACGTTAAGTAGAAAACTTAAGAAATGGCTATATAAACATATTATTAGAAAGATTTTAAGGTATTTATCTAAAAAGAGTAAGGGTTTAACATGAGGAGATATAGTTCACGAAATTGCTAGGTTGTCTGTTCATTTGTTTGTTTATAGGCCTTATAAGTAAGTAAAATAAAAATTGATCAAAGCACAGAGACAGGAAAGTCATTTCCTCCATTGATTTTCTTACCTTTTACTTTTCATCCTTACATTTTTTGTTCCACTTCTGGGAAGACCTACTAAATTTGACATGTCAGAGAAGGCTTGGATCTCCTTCAAATCAGACACCAAGATGGAATTACACATGTAGGAGCTTTGTGTGGTAAATATCTATGAGGAATAAAGAGTAGAAGTGAGGAAAGATATGGGGCACCTTCTGAAATTAATGCAGGTCTGAGACCTGTGAAAAGACAGGTGAAAAATGGAAGAGAGCCTTAAACTGCAAAAGAGCTCTGAGTAAGGCTCAAGCAGAACAACCCGTCACCCCAGAATATAACCCATTAGAAGAGTCCCACATTGTGCAGAAATGGCCAAACTAACACTTTCATTGTGTTCTGTCCTTGGTTAGAGCAGCCAGAGAAGAGAGTGGTCTCGTCAGGAATGCTGTTGTGGACCGAAAAATGCAGCCGGTGGAGGATATCAGCCTACCTTATGACGAGGTAAGCTCTTAAACGGTGAGATGAGTTATGTGTTTCTATGGCTGTCTCTACACTAAAAATGAAGGATGTGGAAAAGTTTATTTCTCAATTAAATGCTTTAGGTCTCCTCTTAGAGAACAGAGATTCAAAGTACAGTCTCATTTTAGAAACTATAGGTTCTTTGGCTTATAAAGAATATTTTTTATTTTACACACACACACAAATGTTATGGTTCTTTAAAATGGTGTTTTTAACCACTTAAAGACCCTGCATTCCATGAGTTCGATAGATGCTGACAGGAAGAACAGAGTGTTTAATTCTGATTCACATGCCTGGGAATTAACTTCAGCAAAAAGTAGCTGGGGGCGGGATAAGAAATGCTGACATCTAGTGCCTGTCAAGAAGAAAGCCCTCTGACTAGGACCTGCAGAAAGAGGAAACCTTGCATTCTTGGCTGTAGCAATCTGAAGTGCAACGTTCACTTAATTGAGCTGAGAGGGGGGAAAAAAAGAGTTCTATTTGTTGTTGTTCACATACAATATACTCTTACTTTTCTTGCTGAATTTTCATAGATTTTCTCAAACAGATATTTCTTATTTTCTGTTTGCCCTTAAAACCATTTCCAAAGGCTTTAAATGGTGGTTTTGTTTTGATGGGTTTTTTTGTCAATTGATTTTTTTATTGGAGGATAATTGCTTTACAATATTGTGGTTTTGTTTTTTAAAATGGTTTTCACCAGTCTCCTTGGAGAGGAGGGCTGAAAAGTTTCTCCCACTGTTATTTTGGTAGTCATTCCCACTGACTAGGTTTTAAATTGAAGAGAAATGTGATATATATATATACACACAAATATTTATTATAAATATGCACACAAATGTTAGAAAGACCATTTTTAAGAGGATTTAGCAAAGTCAAGAAGTATCTAATTAATTTGTATTATGTGCCAAGCACTGTTTCATTATTAATGCAGAAGTGAAAAAAACAGATAACTGTTCTTGTTATTTTGAAATACATATCCTAGTGAGAGAAAAATTGTTATAAAAGAAATAAATATCAGTTGGAGGCAAGTACTATGAATACACATGAAATAGGGTGAGGAAATAGAAAATGAGAGGAGTGAGTCCAGTTTTAGGAAGATAGTCAAGGAAAATCTTTTTGATGAGATCTTCCTCATGATTCCTTTGATGATAATATTTGAGTCTAGACCAAAATGATATGAAGAGACAAATCAAGTGTTTGTCTGAGAGAAGTGTGCTCCATGCTGGTGCAAAGACTCTGAGGCAGGAATATGCCTGGAATGTACAAAGAGTGGTAAAGGGGCCAACATGGCTGGAATGAAGTGAGCGGGGTTATCATATTAGATGAGGTTAGAAAAAAAGGCTGGTAGAAAAATTTTCTAGGTTCTTATAGAGTTCATTTAGGATCAAATGACAGGGGAAACCACTGATCTAGAAGAAAGAGGGATAGTTTCTGAGTTACGTTCCTAGATATAGTATGGAGAATAGAATGCAGAGGGACAAGCCTGGAAGCAGGCAGAAGAGTTAGAGGGCTTTCCAACAACCACACACTAGATAATGGTGGTTGGACAAAGATATTAGCTCTCAGTGGACCAAGCTCTCAGTGGTAGGAAATATTTGGTTATAGGTACTTTAAAGAAATTGAACATTGGACCAGGGTGAGGGGGTTTGTCTTTTTTTTTTTTGAACTCAGAAATTGGACTGTAACTAATAGGATAAAAATGATTAAGGGAGGGACATTTAGAGTAGAGTACAAAAGCTGTGAAAAGAAGAGAAGTGAAAAGCAAAGGAGAAAAGGAGAGATATGGATCTGAATGCAGAGTTCCAAAGAATAGCAAGAAGAGATAAGAAAGCCTTCCTCAGCAATCAATGCAAAGAAATAGAGGAAAACAATAGAATGGCAAAGACTAGACATCTCTTCAAGAAAATTAGAGATACCAAAGGAACATTTCATGCAAAGATGGGCTTGATAAAGGACAGAAATTGTATGGACCAAAGAGAAGCAGAAGATATTAAAAAGAGGTGGCAGGAATACACAGAAGAACTGTACAAAAAAGATCTTCACAATCAAGATAATCACGATGGTGTGATCACTCACCTAGAGCCAGACATCCTGGAATGTGAACTCAACTGGGCCTTAGAAAACATCACTATGAACAAAGTTAGTGGAGGTAATGGAATTCCAGCTGAGCTGTTTCAAATCCTGGAAGATGATGCTATGAAAGTGCTGCACTCAATATGCCAGCAAATTTGGAAAACTCAGCAGTGGCCACAGGACTGGAAAAGGTCCGTTTTCATTTCAATCCCAAAGAAAGGCAATGCCAAAGAATGCTCAAACTGCCACACAATTGCACTCATCTCACACGCTAGTAAAGTAATGCTTAAAATTCTCCAAGCCAGGATTCAGCAGTATGTGAACCGTGAACTTCCTGATGTTCAAGCTGGTTTTAGAAAAGGCAGAGGCACCAGAGATCAAATTGCCAACATCTGCTGGATCATTGAAAAAGCAAGAGAGTTCCAGAAAAACATCTATTTCTGCTTTATTGACTATGCCAAAGCCTTTGACTATGTGGATCACAATAAACTGTGGAAAATTCTGAGAGAGGTGGGAATACCAGACCACCTAACCTGCCTCTTGAGAAATCTGTATGCAGGTCAGGAAGCAACAGTTAGAACTGGACATGGAAGAACAGACTGGTTCCAAATAGGAAAAGTACATCAAGGCTGTATATTGTCACCCTGCTTATTTAACTTCTATGCAGAGTACATCATGAGAAACTCTGGGCTGGAAGAAACACAAGCTGGAATCAAGATTGCCAGGAGAAATATCAATAACCTCAGATATGCAGATGACAGCACCCTTATGGCAGAAAGTGAAGAGGAACTAAAAAGCCTCTTGATGAAAGTGAAAGAGGAGAGTGAAAATGTTGGCTTAAAGCTCAACATTCAGAAAACGAAGATCATGGCATCCGGTCCCATCACTTCATGGGAAACAGATGGGGAAACAGTGGAAACAGTGTCAGACTTTATTTTTTTGGGCTCCAAAATCACTGCAGATGGTGACTGTAGCCATGAAATTAAAAGACGCTTACTCCTTGGAAGAAAAGTTATGACCAACCTAAATAGCATATTGAAAAACAGAGACATTACTTTGCTGACTAAGGTCCGTCTAGTCAAGGCTATGGTTTTTCCAGTAGTCATGTATGGATGTGAGAGTTGGACTGTGAAGAAAGCTGCACACCGAAGAATTGATGCTTTTGAACAGTGGTGTTGGAAAAGACTCTTCAGGGTCCCTTGGACTGCAAGGAGACCCAACCAGTCCATTTTGAAGGAGATCAGCCCTGGGATTTCTTTGGAAGGAATGATGCTGAAGCTGAAACTCCAGTACTTTGGCTACCTCATGCAAAGGGTTGACTCATTGGAAAAGACTCTGATTCTTGGAGGGATTGGGGGATAGGAGGAGAAGGGGACGACAGAGAATGAGATGGCTAGATGGCATCACTGACTCGATGGAGGTGAGTCTGAATGAACTCCGGGAGTTGGTGATGGACAGGGAAGCCTGGCGTGCTGCGATTCATGGGGTCGCAAAGAGTCGGACACGACTGAGCGACTGGACTGAACTGAACTGAGAAATAGAGTTTTTTTTTTTTTTTTTAAACTAAAAAACTTGGAAAAATTCAGTAACTAACAAGATAAAAAAATTTTAAGGGAGGAATATTTGGAGTAAATGAAAATAGAGGTTGTTTTGTTTATTTTTTTAAATGAGAAATTTTTAAGATGGTGTTACCATTTAATAAGAAAAAAGTTTATGGGAGCAACATTTGGAGTATGTGAAAGCAGAGTTTTCATTTGTTTGTTTGGGTTTTTTTGACCATTGAGACTGAGATGAGGCCTGAAAGCCACATGCAGAAAATAGATTTTCAGAGAAGAAGAATGAATCATTATTGGAAAAAAACTTAGAAATTTAGCAAAATGACTGTAAAAATATAGAGGCATTGATTATAGAGAAGAGACAGGCAGTTAGGAAGTAGAAAAAAATTGGACTTGGTGATTAATAAGTGACTGAAAAGGAGGAACCCAAGATGACCTTGTTGTCTAGTTTGGTTGACTCTTTTGAAATAATGCCATTTTTCAAAAATAGGAATTGCAAGCGGAAGTATACTCTTATAAATCTATTGTAAATGATTTTTATAAGAACTCATTTTAACTGAATAGTACCTTTGTAATTTTGAAAGTTAGTGCCTTTGGGAGATGAAATATTTCTGAGTTAAGCAGGTCCAGCCACACTGAATTTCAACTTTCTAGAAGGGAGAATGCTTCCAGATTAAATATGGATATCACCAAAGCGTCTAAAATGAGGTCAAACAGCAAAGTTAGGCCAATGATTGATCCTCCAAGTATTCTCCTGCGAGTATAAATTTCTACATCAGGCAAAGGTATTCATAGATCCAATCAATCCGTCTGTTGTTTGGAGGGCTTAACAGTACCCCCAAAGCAGATGTACGTATTTTAAAAATTATTCTTGTGGCACAGATTGGGGTCAAAGTAAAAGTAAAAATCTTAACATCATTCCCCAACACAAGGAATAACTACGTTGAGAAAAGTATATTGATTTCTGAAAAATACTTCCCAATTTACTGAAAAAATCCCAGTGGCTTAGCTATAAAAGAATCCACTTGTAATGCCCAAGACGCTGGAGAAGCGCATGGTAACCCGCTCCAGTATTCATGCCTGGAGAATCCCAAGGATAGTTGAGCCTGGCGAGCTACAGTCCGTGGGGGTCTCACACAGTCAAAAACAACTTAAGTGACTTAGCACACAGGCATGCATATGTATAATTAAATCCTGGAAAAACACCATTAATTTTCTACATCAAAATATTTTCTGTAAACTCATGGACTGATTTCTACAGATTCTCTTAGTGCCTCCCTTCTGTCAAAGAATCTACACGAATCCTGCGTTATTCTGTGCACTTGTGTTTCCTCATGCTTTGCTCACAAGATGTCATTTTATCAAACTTGCTTTTAGAAGTAATGTATTTGGTCAGACCCTTACACTGAAACTAAATTATTTTTTATTGCTCTTAAATAAATAAGATACATTTTACTAATTATCAAGCCTTAGATGAAATGGTGAACCCACTCCTGATTCCTAGCAGAGGAACATTTACATATTTCATAGATCTTCTCTTAAGAAGCAGTCATCTATGATTAGTACTGGTTATACTCTTCATTTGTAAAAACTGTCTCCTGTGCCAGAGTTTCATTCTTCTGTGGGAACAATTTTATGTTTCCTACTATTTCCTTTCCCTTTTCTGCACCTTTTCTTCCACCTAGCATTTATTTTGTCTGCTACACATGGATATCTTCAAAGTACTGTGCCAGATTAAAAAAAATGGTGAATAAAATACAATCTTTTCCATCAAAGATTATATATATATATAATTTATATAAGATTTATATATATATTATTAAATATATATAAGATTTATATAAGATTTATATATAAGCCCCTATATACATATGATAATAATCAATAATTAATCAGGAGTGAAGTGTCCAAAAGTGCAGTAGAAACAGAGTGATGGGAATAACTTACTCTGCATGGGAAAATCAGGTTCCTAATGGAATGGCAATAATGAACTGGATATTGAAAGATGAGTAGAAGTTTACTTGCTAGAGAAATGAGTAAGATATATCTGATACTGAAGTCATCATATATAAACCATACACTGCGGTTTATAAATGCTGTGAAAGAAATCCACCTAAGGAACCATGTCTGAAGTATAGACAGTGTTAGGAAGAGTGATCGTGGATAAATCTGGGAAGTGTAAATGGAACTAGACCATAAAGTCCTCAAATGTCTCAAGAATAAATTTATACTACACCCACTACTAAGGGACGATAGAATCAACAGGTACTATAAAGATACCCATACAAACTCAACTGAGAAGTATGCTGAAGGTGGGGTGACTAAGGCCTGGGAGGAATACCTTTACAATGGGAAAAAATGACTGTGTTTAAGGAAGAATATAAACTCTATTAAATATTGATAAAGTTGAGTTGGGTTGCATATAAAAGTAAACTCAAAATAGATTAAATTATAAAGGAGTTTCATTGACTGAGATAGCAAGAACTTAGACTTCAGGATCTGGATTAAAAGTATTTGAATATTGTTCATGGACCTCATTTCTTTCTGTGTCTTTGCTCTTACTTCCATGGTATCAGCAGGCTCCCCACTGTGGCTGCAGGATGTTTGTCAACAACACCTTAAGTTTCCTTCTTCATTGTGCAATGATAACAACTACCATAGCACCTGTGTGTGTTAGTCAATTGTGTCCAACTCTTTTGACCCCATGGACTGTGGCTTGCCAGGCTCCTCTGTCCACAGAATTCTCTAGGCAAGAATACTAAAGTATTTTGCCATTTCTTTCTCCAGGGGACCTTCCCAACCCAGGGATAGAATCCGGGTCTCCTGCATTGCAGACAGATTCTCTATCATCTAAGCTAGCAGAGGAGCTCAGATGGTAGAGAATCTGCCTGCAATTTTAATTTTTGGATGACGCCCAGCATACATTGTCTCTGACCATTGTCTTCATTTACCTTAAAAGGACAGCTGTGTTTTGAATCCAGAAAGGACATATCTAATTTAAAATAGAAAGCCAGTTAGCAGCTGGAAATATATGGTTTTTAGTACAACACTCTGGTCATGAGATTATAAAGTGCTAGGGGCAATGGACTCTGGCCCTATTATCTGACTGTAAAGCTAGGCTTGAGTTCTAATAGTAAACTAAACATGAAATAATTAAAATGCATTGACTGAACACAGTCAATAGGGTAAAAGTTGTATGATGGGAAGATAAGGGTTGATAATTCAATGCACAGGATATGCCCTTTAGGTCCTATTTGGCATATATATGGTACTTACCTCTATTGGGAAGTCCAGATGTATTTAATGTATGTGCTGAAAAATAAGGTAAATAGAATTTCTGTTGGGAATTTGATATATTTATGCTGCTTTCAGATTGAAGATTAAATATTCAGTAGTGTAATTATAATATTTAATTTATACTACATATTTAAAATGACACATTACATAAAATAATAATGAAACTATTTTATTTGGTTTTTAATTTTCAATATCAGAGACTTTTACTTTGTCAGAGTGACACTTTGGGATTTATGTAACACAGATTTCTATAAAATATCATCATCTTTATCATCTACATTTTCTGAGAGATGGCCAAGGTTGAATTCATGTTCTATGCTGTCATGGTGAATTTTATCCAAAGTCACAAGTAACATTTGTATAAGAGAACATTTTGAAGTTTCTCTTCCTATTGGAATATCTTTGTTATCTCTGCTACATAACCGTTTTCTCTATATCTTCTTTAAAGTAGTTAATGAGCTTGTTTGTAATGACATGTGGCCTTTAAATCTATGAGGTCACAGTCTTAGGATGATGACTAATTGGTGTTAAATTTCTTTGTTTCCTTTTTCACTTTTCTATTGGTGACCTCTGTAAGTTTTCAAAATTAACATTGATTGAAGTCATTTCAGGCTAATGTGTCTTCTCTCAACATTACTTTAATGCTCCAATTTAAGTAATTGGAAAAAAAAAAGAAACCCTCATAACATGAGAGATGTGGTAGGTATTCAGATACAACCTAGGTCTTTTCTTAGAGATGTTTTTGGAAAGAGTGTGAAGGGAAAAGACATTATAATTAGAAATATAAGGTGTTCAAATGCTTCAAAGTCTCCTTCTGAACATTTGAAATACACCTCAAGTTTAATACAGCCAAAATAAACTCAACAACTTTTCTTCAAAAATTGGCTTTTCTTCCTATATTCAAATTCTCAAAGAATAACAACAATATTGGTCAATTTCTCTTCCTTATTTTATTTATCTTGCATGTATGCATGCTAAGTTGCTTCAGTTGTGTGTGACTCTTTGTGACCCTATAGCCTGGGTCTTGCCATGTTTCTCTGTCCATGGGATTTCCCAGACAAGAATACTGGAATGGGTTGCCATTTACTTCTCCAGGGAATCTTCCCAATCCAGGGAAGGAACCCGCATCTCTTGTTTCCTGCATTGGCAGGTGGATTCTTTACCATAAGCGCTACCTGGGAAGCCCTTCTTAGGCTACATATGCCTTCTAACACTTGCAAAATTTTCATATGCTAGGAATCTTTGCTAGGACTATCCTTTCCAATATGTGTGCAGACAGGTAGTCTTCCCTTGTAGAACTGTGTTGTGTTTAGTGTCTGCAGAGTCTAGGCTACATAGCTCCTTAAGGCACTTACCATGACACCCACACTACTGCTTCCCTAAGCCCCTGAATGCTTAATGAAGGAAGGACACATTTTTTTCTTGTTTTTCCAATGTAAAGTATTGATGTTTTGCAGAGGACAGAGTAAGTCCTTATGTTGAACAAATAAATGAGTGAAAATAAGAAATTAACCCCAACCATACTATTTTTTTTTCTGCTATTGTTAAACAAGAAAAAAAAAAAAAAAGAAGAGCATTTGCTAGAAGTAAAAAGTAGAGGATGATGCTAGGAAATTTGCCAAGATGGTTAAGTATAAAATCTATTGCAAAGGCTCCATCTGGGATCAAGCATAATAGTGGTACAGCAATAGTGAAGATTCTAAGCTGGAGTGTAACACTATATTTTAATATGGTAGGCAGGACAATCTTACATTTTAGCCTGTAGGAATATCAGAATGGGAAAAAATAAATATTACTTAAGAAATTAAAAGACAATATGTTGTTTGAAATGCCACCATGGTTTTCAAAATGAGAAACACTACGAGAAGTAGAGAAGTTCAAAAGAGAAACTATGGTTTTTCAAAAAAATAATTTTGAGTGATTTTTCATTTGTTTATAGCAAATGAAAGTATGAGAGAGGTAGGAAAACAGAAGACTGTGGCAGATCTTATGAGTTATGTTCAAGGACGTTTGTAATTATTTTCCCGAAAAGTCTTAAGTTAAATGTCCTCATGCCTTTCTCATGATTTTGAGACATCAATCTATCTATCTTGTGTGTGTATATATGAATATATACAATACACACACACACACACACACACACACACACACCAAGAATAGGTACTGAGATATTTTTTGATTTCTTAAAATCTGTCATGAAAAATAGCCTGCACATACTTGGTAAAGAAAATTCATATCAATAAAAATATCTACATTGAAAAATGTGAGTCTTTCTTCCATCACAAATTTCCAAACTAACTCAAAAGTAAGGACCTATTATACAGAGTGAAGTAAGCCAGAAAGAAAAACACCAATTCAGTATACTAACGCATATATATGGAATTTAGAAAGATGGTAATGATAACCCTGTATGCGAGACAGCAAAAGAGACACAGATGTATAGAACAGCCTGTTTATTAGCAGTCCCGGGGCTAATAAACTAGAAGGAGGATTGTAAAGTGGAACCTGCCAGTATCAGTGTCCTCATGGTAGAACAAGCTTCCCCAAATGGCTGCCACCAGCATGTGTGCCCCAGCCATGAGCTCCAGGTACCTCCTCCCTCTCTGGGAGGCTCTCCAAGATCAGCAGGTAGGTCTTTTTTTTTTTTTTTTTTCTATTTTGTAATTGCTTTTGCATGAAACTTGTCCATTAATATATGAAATCAATCATCTTAGTGTTTTTCTTTTTCTTTCTTTCTTTCTTTCTTTATTTAAAATTTTTATTTTTACTTTATTTTACTTTACAATACTGTATTGGTTTTGCCATACATTGACATGAATCCGCCATGGGTAATCCTTTTAAATTACTTCTATCTTAGGTCCTAGAGCCTGTGAGATTGTGTTTGTACCCTGTAAGAGTGGAGTTCTGTTTCCCATAGCTCTCTGACTCTCTGGAAAGTAAGGCTTGATTGCCTGGTTTATTGACTTTTCCCCCTAGTAAATTTTCCTCCAAGGAAGTGTCCCACACAGTTGTGTTGATTTCAAAGTAATCCCCATTATGGTTATCCTCTTTATTGTTTATAAGTGTCTGTTTCCTTTGTCTGTCTGGTTTTATTATTTGTGTTTATTGATTGCTCGGTCAAACAGTTAAAATTTTCTAAATGAAGAGTGTATTTTGGTGTCCCCTTTCACTTTTTGTTTCCAATTTATCACATACCAATCAGATAATATTTTGTATGCTTTTCACTTTTTTTACAAATGTTTGAGGCCCTCGTAAAAACCTCTATGGACCCTGTCAATGATATTTCTCTTGCTGTAGCAATATTTCACGTGATACCTCATCATTAGCCATCTTACTGACTTTCATCTTACTTTTTTTCCTGTTTTGTTTGTTTGCCATGTTTTAAAATGAGTTAAAATAGAGGTCAAAAAAAAAAAAAAAGGGGGGGGGAGGAATGGCCATGTTAAATTTATTTGCCTCAGGGATTTTATGGGAAAATTCTTTGGGACAGCCTTCCTCTGAGATTTTCAATCAGTTCGTAAAGAGAGAAAAAAAAGGATATAATCTTTTCTATGGCAGAGATCTTGATAATAAGAGATATTGATGCAAAGAAAATTTTCAAAATTCCAGACTTCATAATATAGTCATTTCAAAAATAGAACACACCTTCACAGGCAAACTCTGACTATATTAAAGCCTTTACTTGTGGGAATTTCTTTTCACAGAAAGAGAAAGAGACATATTTCCAAGTGTTTCATGAACTGATATTAAAAACAATGTATAATAAATTGGGTCATTCAAATGATATATTCCTTTCACTTTCAGTCTTATAGGTACAAACCTGAATGTAAAACTTAGCTATAAGATGAAACTTTTTGATTAATTAGTATTTTTCTAAAGTCAAAAATTATTTCCATAATAACTTCTGAAGAATCTACTTTTCAGTCTTCCAGAACAAATATCCTATTTGCTTTGGGGAACTCAGTGATTAACTAAACTAGTACACACTTCCTGTTGACTCTACAAATAGCAACAACATATTAAATAAACTGCCTAGCACCAAGATACATACACTTATAAAGTAAAGTTTATTCTTTCTCTTTTTGATACTTTGCTAATGAGAAAAAAGTAAGAAAACAGCTTA
The DNA here is from genome assembly GCF_023091745.1 of Budorcas taxicolor. NCBI lineage: Eukaryota > Metazoa > Chordata > Mammalia > Artiodactyla > Bovidae > Budorcas > Budorcas taxicolor. Next base: position 28,180,900 of record NC_068931.1, read on the forward strand.
AAGTCTTAAAGATAGAAAATGGCTTAAGATGTATGTATATAGCTCTAATAAATGACCTTTGAATTGAGTCTTTCTCAATTAAGAGTCACTCATATATTGTTTGAGAGTAAAACAAGGACAAATTATGGGGTTTATTTTTAAACTGCTACTGTTAAGTTGCTTCAGTCATGTCCAACTCTGTGCGATCCCAGAGATGGCAGCCCACCAGGCTCCCTTGTCCCTGGGATTCCCCAGGCAAGAACACTGGAGTGGGTTGCCGTTTCCTTCTCCAATGCATGAAAGTGAAAAGTGAAAGTGGAGTCGTTCAGTCGTGTCTGACTCTTCGAGACCCCATGGACTGCAGCCTACCAGGCTCCTCCATCCATGGTATTTTCCAGGCAAGAGTGCTGGAGTGGGTTGCCATTGCCTTCTCTGATTTTTAAACTAAATGTGTTTAATTTAAAGGACCTTATTAATTTTTAAATTTAATTCTCTTCTCATTTTTCTATGTAGACATTTATTTTGCTTTTACAGTGCACTAGGTTTTTTTGTGTGTTTTTGTTTTTAATGCACTCACTTGTTAGAATAACAATTGAGACAGAGTAAAAGGGCATTTATCTGTATTTATTCCATGTAGAATTATGAACTTTCCATGAGTTAAAGTTCTATTCTAAGTTTTGTGAACTGGTATATCTATCCATCTAGCTTTTCTTTTTGGAGCCATCCTCGTTAAAACATATGGACACAAAAGAGAGTTACAGAGAAAACTTGTTTTCTACTACCAGCCCCCCAAGAGAAGATGGTCAACTCCTCCTGCTGTGTAGAACAGAGCATACTGAATTCTAACTGGCAATTCACAAAAGAGCTTTCTGTAAATAGGAGCTTAACATTTAACTGCCAACATAAGAAATTTAGAGTAAATTGAATTTTCTATGGCCTCCCAGGTCTAGCAGTGGAAATCAACAAGCTGAAGAAGCCACATTTAGCTGTTGCTAAGTTACAGTGAATATCATTGTAATGCACGTGGATGTACATTAATTCCAAGTGCTGTCATTAGGCACTGCGGTGATACAAAGAAGAACAAATAGATTTTAAATGATTTTTTAATCTCATTAAATTAAACATAAGCCACATCCTCTTGCACCATTTTCCCCCATGCCTTCAAGTTTTTGTTTTTTTTTTTTCTTTTGATTATTATTGTTGCTAAAACTTCACAATAAGAAAAGGAAGGAAAATACAGATTTACAGGTCAAAATAAAGCACACATTTTTGTTTCTGTCTATAAGATTGAAGAATAGTCAGTTCCAAGAAAGAAACAATGTGTGCATATACACAATGTAAGTGTAGAACATATCTTAAACATTTTTTTGATGTTCAGCAACAACACATTGCTATTCCTGAAACTTAATTATAATAAAGTTTAATCTGACAGAGGAATTTGCAATTTCTACCTGAAAACCCATAGTCGTGGCTTAGCGAAACTGAGTTCCCAGACTAAGAAAGAGGGAATTGTTTGTACATCATTTGGGAGTAGATATTTCTTATAAAGTGTATTTACTCTAAGACTCAAATTACCATCATAAATGTCACATCTTGAAAAGACTTATTATTCATATCTTTAAAAAAAGAACTATTTTAAAAATGGATTAGTCATTGTATATGAATTATGCTCTATCTATATTATATTAAATAATTTACTAAAGTTCTTTCTATTAATGTTGTAGTAAGCATCAATACCTATATCCTTTAAAACATCTAACATATCAGTATATCATCTAACATTGAGCGATATCAATACCATAAATATGTCATGTATAGATGACTTAATATAGACATCTTAACATTAACCCATAATCTGTACTCAATGAAGTCTGTATCCTTTCCCTCTTTTTCATCTGCTAAGCTGCTCCTGTTTTCTTCACCATTCTATTTTCCACAGCATTTCATATCTGTACACATTGCATCTTATCTGTGCTTTCTTATAGTCATCAATTCAATCAATAAATATTTAAATACCTACCAGGTGTCAGATCTATTCTAGACACTAAAAAATAATAGCAAGTATTATCAGATTTGGTAAGAGCTTATGATCTAAATACAAATGTTGTTGCTGTTGTTTAGTCACTACCAGTCTTTAATTTTACCCTCAAAGTTCCAAAGCCCTCTTTTCTGACCTCTCAGGGCTGTACAGCGAGGTAGCATATAAATGGGTCAGATGCTTCTTTGGAAATAAAGTTACCTGGAAGGGGTAGCAGAGCCAGAGGGAAGATCTGTGAAGACAGATGTCAGGAGGTGAATTGGAGGTTGGGGTTAGTCAGCAGTTTTCTCCTATCTAGGGAGAAACTCATGGTGAAACTTGGAATAAGATCCAGATGTTACCTCCCTCCTGTAGCAGCATTAGTGGTCTCTCAGGCCAGGATATGGAAGGGCCTATGGACAGGTTCACAGAAACCATGCACCGTGAAAACATCAGTATCAAATTTGAAAGAACTAAAGTTACTGGTGAGAACAGGGTTAAGGCACAAGAGCTTAGAGTATACTAATTCACAAAGCTCCAACTCCATGTATGCATACATATATAAACCATGCCCTCTACTGTGCTTAGTCGCTCAGTTGTGCCTGGCTCTTTGCGACCCCATGGACTGCAGCCCTCCAGGCTCCCCTATCCATGGGGATTTTCCAGCAAAAATATTGGAGTGGGTTGCCATGCCCTTCTCCCGGGGATCTTCCCAACGCAGGAAGCAAGCCAGGGTCTCCTGCATTGCAGGCGGATTCTTTGCCATCTGAGCCACCAGGGAAGCCCAAGAATACTGGAGCGGTAGCTATCCCTTCTCCAGGGGAATTCCTGACTCAGGAAGTGAACCATGGTCCCCTGCATTGCAGGCAGATTCTTTACCAGCTGAGCTACCAGGGAAGTGCCATATAAACCAGACATATTTACACACACTTGTGCACATATACACAACCATTCTTTCATTCATATTTCCTGATGGGAAGAGAAGAGGGCAAATACTACTGTGATTTGGTTAAAATAGTGCCCAATGTTTAGAATAGCATTCTTTGAATTTATCTATTTGTTAAAAAAAAAAAAAATTAAGCTCAGTTTCTATGAACTGTACATACAGTATGTTGTTGAAGGATATCTTCAGTCTGGACCTCTAGATATTTCTACATGCTCTTGAAATAACCTAAAATATAGAATATAGGAAAAAATACCAGGACGCACAAGTGTGTATACAATATTCAATATTTCTTAAGCTATTAGTGCACAAATAATTATTTTTAAAGAAAATTAAAAGTTCTGTAGTGCTACCAAAGAAATACAGTTAATCTTCCTTATCTAAAATAAAAATTGGCTTAGAATTGTTTAATACTCGGCAAATTCTTGTGGCAAAGTTGACTTGTCTGACAAAATAAGTGTGCTTCAGATTCTTCCTAAACGATGAGCATCGCTTTGTTTTTCTTTCCCCCAAGAGAGCTAAGATCATTTGGCTGAGATAGACATTGCCTTCCAAGGAATCAGATGTAGCCTTAGGAATGGAGAACTGCAAGGTTTCAGCATAAATATATTTTTGTGTTCGTTTGCCATGATCTCACACTTCCTTTGTGCCTACCATGGCATTCTGGCACAAGTATACGGCTATCTTCAGTAGGATATGAAAAGATGAAGGAGAAACCCAGTCTCTCCAACCTATCATTATCTACAGATAGATCTAATGAATGTTTTCCAGATTTTCCAACTGGCTTGGAAGCACAAGAAAAAATTTGAAGCTCAGGTTCTACGGAGGATGTGCCCAGATAGGAATGGAATTAGTAACCACTTTCTCCTTGATAGCTGTACTTGGAATACTCTGAGTCTTCATTCTCTGTTCATACCAACTCTTATTCGAATGAATTTAATACAGATGAAGAAATATCACAAAGACTAACAAAGAGTAATAAGCCAAGCATAGTGCATTTTTTGAAAGAAGTAAGTAAAACACAAGTAAGTGATGAATTGGATCACGTGTGCTCTTCCAAGGGATCTTCCTGACCCAGGGATCAAACCCTTGTCTCCTACATCTTCTGCACTGGCAGGTGGGTTCTTTACCACTAGCGCCACCTGAGAAGCCCAGATCAGATGTTAGGTCCTGAAAATACAATTACTTTATGAAAAATTAATATTAAATATTGGAATGGAAAATATAGAAAGCCATCCATCCCAGACATATCTGCATGCTTATTTGGTGCTTTGCCAAATTGTGTCTTGGAGGAAAAACAGCATTTACTTTCTCAATACTCTAATTCATTAAAAAATAACATTTATTTCCTCACTATACTAATCTGATTAAGAATAAACTGTTGTATTTCTCACATGATTTCTGGTGAATTTTGAAAATTCAAAAAGGTCACATGGATATTTAAAAAAGAGATAAAGTATTTATTTCACATGTAGTCTTTATTAATTTGACTTAATTTTATCCTAAAAGTCTGAATTCTCGAAAATATTGAAATTACTCAAGGGAACCAAGCTTGCCTTTTTGGGTAGAATTTTCCACATAATTTACTAGTGAAAGAACATTTTGTTTGAATTGTTAAATATAATAGCTGCTGCCAAGAAAGAACAGGGTTTCAGGCAAGAGGAATCATTCCTGACAGTTCGGTTCCCCATAAATTTAAGCATATGCTGTCAGATTAAAATAAATGTTTTTAATCATCAACCTTTGTCTAGGTGATATTATGTCTTGAGCAGGTGGTTCAGGAACAGATTTTCCAAGCAACACTGGAAAACATTATTTTCCAGCAATAATGCATAATTGTTATGTCATTAATTACTATGCCTGTCAGCATTGTAACCCTGTCATTTATGGTGTTTAGGTTCAGCTTTGTGATTAATTTTACTCTTCCATCTCCAATTTATGGCCAGAAAGCTCTAAAGTCTGTTTGCTATAATTAGCAGCAGTGCCCATTTGTTCTAGAAGAGACTATTTATTAAATGTTTTTATTCCTTATTCAAGATGGCATCTTTTATCTCTTTCCCAAATGCATATACATTCACACACACACACACACACACACACACACACACACACACACTTTTCCCACTTAACAGTCACCCTTTCTATTATTTTGCTTTAGAATTTCATAAGTGGGGAGAAAGAGATCCAAGGGTTGTATGTGTTTCAAACAGTCTGTGCTCTAATAGAATCCTGGAATATTCCATTACAAACGCCATTTGTTCCTTAGGGCACTGACACATAAAATTTTCTTAAGTGTTGAGAGTCCTGTAGGTGAGAAGAATGTCAGGTCACAGGCAACACCAGTCTTAAAATATCCTTTCTCAGTCATTCTTGTTGACACACATTCATCAGTTTTGTCATGCACCACAAATCATAATACTGCATTATTTATGTTTCAAACAAGGATTTCCATTTCAACTCTCTAATTCAGGAAAAGTCCAATTCTACATGTAACATCCCAAAGAGACTGGAATTCTAGGAAATAATGAGATGCCAGAATATCAGCTAATCTAACAGTTTTTGTTTATTTAACTTACTTCAAAATGTCAAGCTTGACTTGCCATTTCCCATAAAATTTACCTCCAGAAATTAGACATTATCCAGGTTTAGCTTGCTTTTATATATTTTTATTACTATTGTAATTATAATGCTTATAAATAAGTATTTACTTCGGTGCCTCCATCACACTGTCATTTTCATTGTAATGTCAGTGCTATTTAAAAATACTATGTACTATGACTCATAATACAGTACAGACACAGGCTCCCTCACTTGTGAGTAGTGATTAGGACAGCAAGTTTTAAAACATTTAAATAGATCAGATGATTTCAGAGAATAAGTTGATAATTCTCATGTTCCTACAGTTTGTAAATGACCAGTGTTGATTCATCATTGTTCCTTCAAATTTTTCAAACTAAAGACATAAAATGTTCTATATATGAAATTATTCCCTTTATCATCCTACTTTCTGTCATCCCTCCTGCTCATAGGAAGCTGCTGCTGCTGCTGCTGCTGCTGCTGCTAAGTCACTTCAGTCATGTCCGACTCTGTGCGACCCCATAGATGGGCAGCCCACCAGGCTCCCCCGTCCCTGGGATTCTCCAGGCAAGAATGCTGGAGTGGGTTGCCGTTTCCTTCTCCAATGCATGAAAGTGAAAAGTGAAAGTGAAGTCGCTCAGCCGGTTATGTCATAAATGGGTGCATATCCTCCAGTGGGATGTGTATGTGTGTGTGTGTATCTCTACATTATTTGAAGAGTATATTATTTTCTTGTCATAAGTGATTTAAGTGACATACTACAACTTGTTTTCACTTAGTATGGTTTTTAAGACCTAGCCATGAGAATCAATGCAATTCAAATCTTAGATCTAGGTCATTTGTTGTAACTGTGTGATGCTCCCCATAAGCAAATACCACAACGGAAGTTTGAGCTGCTTCTGATTTTGCTCTATGATAAACAATATTACAATTAATTTGTATGCCTATGCCTATAAGTTTCTCTAAGGTAAATAACTGCGGATGAAATCTCATAAGATAGATGCATTTTCATATTTATTAAATATTATGAAACTAAAGGAGAGAAAGTTTAACTTGGCTTAACTGTGAGAAAATTACATGCTCTTCATATGCAATGTCTTGAATGACTCATCAAAACATCTATGTATCCAGATTTAAGAGAATTTTATGTCAAGAGCGCAAGATTTAAGAGTTATGATTTAACCAGTAGTAAATTACAGTAAATACTGTGGCATTGTTTTCCATGTTCAAATCTTTATAAATGTGAAGCAGAAGTGGATAATGCACCATAACTTTTAAAGTATTAAAAGAGTAGTATTTTCCTAATAGAACCAAAAGTTATTTTAGCATTAAAAAATGAAAATTTAAGACAAATAAATTGTCATACTTTTTTGGATATCTTCCTTTTCCATATTTCCAAGAATGAGCATAAATGTATTCATAAAATAAAAAAAAATAGTGCCTAGGTACAGCTATATTTTTACATATGACCCACTATCACTTTCCATTTATTACTTTTAAAAATATATATGAATTTAGAAAGATGGTAATGATAACCCAGTATGAAAGACAGCAAAAGAGACGCAGATGTATAGAACGGACTTTTGGACTCTGTGGGAGAGGGAGAGGGTGGGATGATTTGGGAGAATGGCACTGAAACATGTATACTATCATGTAAGAAATGAAAAAAAAATATTTTTAATGGATTGATGACTGCTTTACAATATTGGTTTGATTTCTGTCATACATCAACATAAATTAACCAGAGGTATACATATGTCCCCTCCTTCTTAAATCTCCCACCTACCTCCCACTCATTTCCAACCCTCTAGATTATTACAGAGTCCAGTTTGAAGTTCTTGAGTCATACAGCAAATTGCCATTGATTATCTAGTTACATATCTTGGTGTATATGCTTCCATGCTACTCTCTCCGTTTTTTCACCCTCTCCCTCTTCTCCCCAACCCTTGTCCATAAGTCTGTTCTCTCTGTCTGTGTCTCCATTGCATCTCTGCCAACAGGTTCGTCAGTGCCATCCTTCTAGATTCCATACATACATGTTAATATACAATATTTGTTTTTATTTTTCTAACATACTTCACTTAGTATAATAGGTTCTAGGCTTATCCACTTCATTAGTACTGACTCAAATGTGTTCCTTTTATGGCTGAGTAGTATTCCATTGTATATATATTCTGCAGCTTCTTTATTCATTCATCTATCCCTCTATTTTTATATACAGCCATTTTACTGCTTCCAGTATTTTTAATGCCCACCAAATATAAAATTACATTTTTATTTTGGTTTGAAGATTAGGGAAAAGTTTATATTTGAAAGTATGATGTTACAAATGATAAAATGATTTACTTGTGTTCTCATGTATTTAGAAGTATATTTCCTTTACTGCAATAAGCTTCAGATATACATTTCATTAAGACTAACCAGACAATCAAAACATTGTATTGTTGGATCCTGATCCTATAATTTTTTTCTTTACTCAGATGGTATAGATTACAAAGTCAGATAATGTTTCCTCCTAATTTCTTCCTTTCGTTTTTATGAATATCATTTTCACTGATTACAAAATAAGAAACCAACTCTTACTTTTGTACCACTGAACTTCCCATTATAATTATCCTCAATATCATTGGCATAATTAGGTTATTGACTATTTGTTTTGTGCCCTCTCTTCTTTAATTTGGGTTGCTGCAGCTTATATTGTATATATGTAAATTAAAAACTATACTAGATTATTTTCCAGATAGATTTTGTGTTCTTTATGGCAATGATCATCACTCTACTGTTATATCCTGAGAGTCACTTCCAATATATACAGACTCCAGTACTATAGTGGATTCCTAAATGTTCTGGGCGGAATCATTTACTTCCTCTTTGAAATGGCTGGCCAGTCCTAGTGAAATCAATCTAGTGTGCTGTAAATAAATTGTTAATAAACACACTCACTTATTGGTATCAACCACAAACACAGATAAAATCCCCGGCCAATTATTCCACCATTCTAGGAATCAGGTAGTTCATTTGCAGTCAGATATACTGTCTTAACATCTTGGTTCTCCTTGGGAATACTTCATAAACTGCACGTATATCTCCCCATCATAGAAAAACCTTCTCTGTCTTTCTCTCTCCGGCTGAGTTAACATCAACATGTTTTGTATTTCTATATTAGGAATTTTGCCATCTTATTTTGGCTTACTGTTGTATCTTTTCCTACCTTCTGCTATATATGTTGACTTTTTGTTATACAGCATTTAATAATATATTAATAAAAGTGAAGGTCGCTCAGTCATGTCTGACTCTGAGACTTTATGGACTATACAGTCCATGGAACTCTTTAGGCCAGAATACTGGAGTGGGCAGCCTTTCTCTTCTCCATGGAATCGTCCCAACCTAGGGATCAAACCCAGGTCTTCCTCATTGCAGGCAAATTATTTCCCAGCTGAGCCACAGGGAAGCCCATATTATTAAAAACCCACCCTTAATTTTATCTACCAATTTTCTAAAATTTCTCAGTATCTATATGCTTCACTGATACACTGCAAGAATTTTAGCACATTCTCGATTTTGCTGGATTTCTCAAAATCAACTTCAACCAGCAGGATAGTTAAATCAAGGTTAAGGATAACTTTATTTAGCTTACAGATTTAGATGATAGTTTATCAAGCTATAAAATTATAAAGTTCTTCTTCTCTATCAATTTGAAGATATTAATGGTCACCTTGCATCCAGCAAACTGTTGAAAAGTCTGAGAACAATCAATATTCTTCTTTCATAGTTAACTGCATTTTTAAAGTTTTTGGAATGTATCCTTATTTATTATCTTCTTAAATTTCCCAATAATACTTCTATAATGTATTTTTTCTTTTTATTTTTTCAAATAGCATTTCAAGCCTCTAAATAAAATTTTAGTTGAGACACAGTGTCTCTCTTTAATTCAAACAAATAATTCTTAAATATTTTCTCCTTCTTATTATTTTTTTCTCCTTTGAGATTTCCATTATAAATATACTGATGTCTGCTTTCTTTCTCTGCACTTTCTTAAATCTCTTATCTCGCTTTAAAAAATCTATTTCTTTTAGACATTTTCCAAGAGAGTGCTGGGGTTGATCTTCCTCTCCAGTAAATTGAGGTACAACCACTATATACTTTAACCATCCACAAACATACATGTGTATTTACATAACACATACCATATACCATGATTTCAGTATGTACATATTTTCATTCAGTTCTCTAAAATTGTTTAGTAAATTTTTTTAAATTGCTGTGAAATTTTGGTACTCTTACATATGCCTTGAAACAACATTTTGCATGCTAAGGATTCTAAAAAGATCAATATAAAACCATGGGTTATGGACAACTTATATCTAAATATGTCTAAAAGAGATTTATCAGTGAATATATAATAAAAACTCTAAAAAACATGTGTTAAAGACCAGCATATTAAAAAGTCGAGACATTAATTTGCCGCCAAAGTCCATCTAGTCAAAGCTATCGTTTTTCCAGTAGTTATGTACGGATGTGAGAGTTGGACCATAAAGGAAGCTGAGCACTGAAGAATTGATGCTTTTGAACTGTGGTGTTGGAGAAGACTCTTGAGAGTCCCTTGGCCTGCATGGAGATCAAACCAGTCAATCCTAAAGGAAATCAGCCCTGAATATTCTTTGGAAGGACTGATGCTGAAGCTGAAACTCCAACACTTTGGCCATCTGATGTGAAGAAGTGACTCATTGGAAAAGACCCTGATCTAGAAAATATTGAGACAGGAGGAGAAGGGGACAATAGTGGATGAGATGATTGGATGGTATCACTGACTCGATAGACATGAGTTTGAGCAAGCTGTGGGAGTTGGTGATGGGCTGGGAAGCCTGGTGTGCTGCAGTCCATGGGGTTGCAAAGAGTCGGACACGACTGAGCGATACATAGCATTTTTTTTTCTTATGAGAAAAATACTGGAACATTCCATAATTGAAGATGACTTGTTTCTTTAAATGCTGGCTTCCTCCTTGTACTTCCAATATAATCACTTAATTCTCAGAAGTTTATTCTAAATTCCCATTGTGTCTGGTCCATCAACTTGTTTTCTTTTTCCATACATGGTTCAGTTTTCTTTCTGGGATTCATCAGCCACATAAGCATTTATACCCGTAAAGAGAAATGGAAAATCAATATCTTAACTTGTACTCCTCCAAGGAAGGAACTTGGAGCATTCCTTGGAGGAAGAAGGGGAGAGGGAGGTGAAGAGTATGTCTCAGGACAGAGAGCCTTGTAGGTAACTAACTGATCTTACTCACTCTCTACCTCCCTGACAGCTAACGAGGCAAAACTGCACTGCAGAAAACCTTCCAGAAACTACTCCTAAGCAACTGGTCTTTCATGAAATTTCTTCTGTCTGTTGTACTTTACTAGCTTAGTGATTGGGACTTGAGGGGAGGTTGGGTTGACATGAGATAGGACTCACATTTAACTATTGTACATCATGACAACTATACCAACTGGGAAAACGTTTGAAATAATTGCTGCTGTGAGTCCCTGTTTGCACCTTTCAACTCAGAAATCTCTCTACTATCCAATAAGAGATCTCGGCTGGTCCAGAAGGAATCTGTATGAGCACCACTCCATGATGCCACCTGTATCAGTCAGGAACAGGGTGTGGTGCACTTCTACAGGGGTTACCACTATAGTCACTGTTCATTCTGACAGGTCACTGTCCATCATGACTGGGCCTTACCAGTTATTAAATATTTTGACTGTGTAAGTGGACGAAACAGTCAGGGCTATGCTCCTATCTGTGCTTGTTACTGTAGGCTCCTCATCCCAGCCCGACTATGACATGACCTCCCAAATTACCAACTTGCTTGAAGTAGTCAGTGGCAAGGAATGGTTTCAGAGAGAGAGGCTGCACTATCACACGGAGGATCTTGAATGTGTTAAGAAAGTCAAATTGGTTTATTCAGGTCAGAGATTTCAAAAACATTCTCTATACAGCCCTGTAAGATGATAATAGTAAATCTCAAAAGGGGGCTCTGTAATCATAGATGGTTAGCAAATTCTTAGGCCAGAGAAAACAAATATAAGCAGGTGTTCTAACTGCCAAACTTCGTTAAGTTGTCATAAATTAATACATACTTTGACTACCCAGAAAAAAAAAAAAAAAGATCTAGTATTGAGCATTTTACAAATACACTTGTTTTTATATACATGTGTGGTCTTTAATGAGCATAAATGAACCATTTCTGGGGCTTCCCAGGTGGTGCTAGTGGAAAAGATCCCACCTGCCAGTGCAAGTAGACAGAAGAGATGTGGGTCCCGTCGCTGGATTGGGAAGATTCCCTGGAGGAGGGCATGGCAAGCTGCTCCAGTTATCTTGCCTGGAGAATTCCATGGACAGAGAAGCCTGGGTGGTTACAGTCCATAGTGTCACACAGAGTCAGACACAACCGCAGTTACTTAGCATCCATGCACGCAATGAGCAACTTCCAGAGCTTCCGTATAGAGCTACAATATCCAGAACTTGAGTATTGTGTGACTAGGGGAGAACACATTGCTATGGACAATAAGGAATCATGACAGGGATTTCAGTTAATAAATATACTGCTCTGATGGTGTTTTGGAGACTGCAAATGAAGTAGAGAGGGGCAAGGAATGGGATTTGTATTGTGGAAGTCTCAAGTGGTATGAGAGACAAAACTAGCATCGCAGCAACAGGGATGAAGAGAGAAAGTATCTGTCCATTCGACACAGTGCTACTTTTAGTAATTTGCTATCTCTTGAACTTTCTCCCCCTGCCTGAAATCTATTTCCTGTCATTTACACTAGATATTGAGTTTCTAAGGAATAGAGACCCTCTTATAAGTCTTATCCATTAAAACTTATACAGTGTCCAGACACAATAATCACTAAAAAACAATTGCTAAGAATGAAAAGTCCTCCCTAGTGACTCAGTGGTAAAGAACCTGCCTGTCAATGCAGGAGATGCAGGTTCAATCCCTGTGTCAGGAGAACTCACTCCAGTATTCTTGCCTGGGAAATCCCATGGACAGAGAAGCCTGGCAGCTTACAGTCGATGGGGTCACAAAAGAGTCAGACACAACTTAGTGACTAAACAACAATAAATGAGATAATAATTGTATGTTTAATATTGTGTCATTAAGAAAAGAGTATGTTACCTACCAGTTTATTTCTGTTTCCAACAGGAACATTTTTTCATTGAATTAAGTAATCTACTAACCGCAAATCCCAATTCTATGCCTGTTGGTTAGCTCTGATTAGAGTTTGTGACAGAGGTGGAGAGACATATCCCATGGATGGAGGAGCCTGATGGGCTGCAGCCCATGGGGTTGCAAAGAGTCAGACAAGACTGAACGACTTCACTTTCACTTTTCACTTTCATGCATTGGAGAGGGAAATAACAACCCACTCCTGTGTTCTTGCCTGGAGAATCCCAGGGACGGGGGAGACTGGTGGGGTGCCGTGTATGGGGTCGCACAGAGTCGGACACGACTGAAGTGACTTAGCATCAGCAGCAGCAGCAGGAGAGACATATAAGAAAAGAGCTAACTGTAATTCAACAGCAGCTCTACATGTATCATAATGGGAGCAAAAATCCAATTGTTATGAATTCAATACAGAGAAAGCACATCATTTTCACTTGCTTCAGAGAAGTGGTTTTTGAGTTGAGATTTAAATAACAAGTACCTTGTCAGGAGATGGTGTGCCCAATGAAAGTAGTACATGAACAAAATGATGGAGGAATGACAGTGTGTGATATGTTTGAGGAGCTCAGTATGTCTGAGGCATAGAATCCATAAAGAATGCAGTGGAATCAGAGCCTGCAAAGTCTAGTTAGACAGGCTCCCAGGTGATATGAATGCTCTTCTTAGGAGATGATATTTTTTGTTACACTCATGGGATAGAAAATGCCAGTTCAAAACAGTTTCTGGCTTTTTTTCTTACTCTAAAAACAATTCACATAGAAGACAGGTTTTTAAAAGGCACTATGGTTGCAAGAATATTGTATATAATGACTGCATTTTTATATAATATATAAAATATATTTTACAAAATATACATAAACATTGTATATCATTATTATATGATGTATATTATATAAAATATAATATATATTATATATTACCTATAGATAGACAGGTATAGAAGTATTTCCAGAAAGAGAGAAAAAGGGAAAAAAAATGAACAAAACCAGGATAATGTATCATCAAAGAAAAGACCAACACTTCCACAAAAACTTCTTCTTAATTAAAATATTTGTTCTCCTTAGAGAGTCAGCTTGAAGGAGGGCTAAAGAAAAAAATTGTCATTACCAAAAATAGCATGTCCAGAGATTTCAGAGAGATTAAGATTTCACAAGGCGTGCAAGGGGGTGAAGTTAGATACTGAAGATTGAGTATCTAAGAACTAAAACAGAATTTGCTCATATTGAATATCAGATTTCTTTTAAAAAATAAGAATAAAAACGAACAAAGGAAAAAACTTTACACTGTTAAAATACTGAGTGGCTTAGTTATAGACAAAAAGGAATAAATGACATGAGCTAGGTTCTAACCAAGGATTTAAGACTTACACTTGAAATTAAATTTTGGGTCTAATTTTCACTTGCAGTAGGGGAAACAGATGTAGGTTATTTGGAGTACTGTATTCTACATTGAGTTAATACATGGGGATTGTCACAAGAATCAGGGTAAGGAAATAAGAATCAAAGCCATTGGCCAATACGGTTTACAGTTGAGCCAGGAAGCAGGGCTGGACTGAGAGGTCAATGGCAGGGAGCTGACAATGCCTCCTCCAGAAAATTTCATTGCTATAGGCCCCTCCCAGGTATTGTTGTAATATTATATAATGGTGACAAGAAAGCCAGAGATGTTATTGAGAAGAAACTGAGAGACAACTGCATAATAAAGGGGCTCAGTGATTCTGTGCCAAGTTTTACAGGTTAAATGTGAGAATTTCAATGATTATCTGAATAATATTTTGAACAAGTAAAAATGCCCTCCCTTTACTTGCTTAGATTTTTAAAAAATATTTATTTATTTTATTTGTGTTACATCTTAATTGCCATATGCAGGATCTTCATAATGCTTAGCTGCCCTTCAGTATCTGGGATCTTAGTTCTCTGACCAGAGATCGAACCCCCATCCCCTGCTTTGGGAAATAGATTCTTGATCACTGAACCACCAGGGAAGTCCCATACTAACTTAGATTTTATTAAGAAAGATGTAATGAAAGATCCATTTCACTTTGCCTCTTTAGACAATGCATATTGGAAACATTCAGTATTTTTAAAGAAGTTTAAGAATTTATAGGAAAATATCAATATTGTATTAATACATTAATATTATACTGTTAATTTCTTTGTGTATAGAATTAATAATATATTTAACAACTTTATACTTCATTTATATTAGATTTTATTTATCTTATAGAAGAGTCAAGTTTTTTGAAATAAACTTATGACCATAAATATAACATGTATTTAACATAATAAATATAACATAAGTGCTTTTGACTGTTTTGTTCTCAAACAACAATAACTAATTTTCCTTGGCTTTATACCTCCTAGGAAAAAACCTTAAAACATTAATAACCACATTAAACAAATACACATTATTTGTTGGACTAATTTGAGAGCATTTTGGAGTTATAAGAAGAAATGCCTGAAGGTGGAAGTTGCTAACTGCTCTAACTGGTTATTAGCTGATATCTTGTATCATGTTGTGATGGTCTCTCATAAGAGATTTAACTGTGTTCCAACACTCCTGATCCATTCCAGGCCCCAGTAAATGGTTATAAGGACAAAATGGAACACACTATCAATGACAAAACAGTAAATTTTTAAAAATTAATATTAATTTAACCCTATGAAGTCTTCCCTTATGTTCAGTGGTAAAGAATATGCCTGCCAATGCAGGAGACTCAGGAGATCTGAGTGTGTCACTGGGTAGGGAAGATCCTCTGGAGGAGGAAATGGCAGTCCACTCCAGTATTCTTGCCTAGAGAATCCCATTGAAAGAGGGGCCTGGTGGGTAACAGTCCACGGGACTGTAAAGAGTCGGACCTGACTGAGCAAGTGAGCACACATGCTCACGAACCATATGAAGCAAAATATATGTAAATATCTATATCTCCAAAACCCGAATACAGGATTTAACATTTTATGAAAGAATATTTAGAGTTTCAGTTCGTTCAGTTCAGTCACTCAGTTGTGTCCAACTCTTTGCGACCCCATGAACCACCAGCACGCCAGGCCTCCCTGTCCATCACCAACTCCCACAGCTTACCCAAACTCATGTCCATTGAGTCAGTGATGCCATCCAACCATCTCATCCTCTGTCGTCATTTAGACTTTACTTACCTGTAAGACTCATAACAATTGAATATGTATCCACACGACCTGTGATGTATACATAGAAGAGAGGCCTATGAGAAATAATGAAGCTGAACAGTTTTTTGTTTTCATTAAAAATGTATTAAACTGACATTATCCGAAGTCTTGATAGGAAAATTTATGCTTCCTCTCACCTCTTCATGACAGAATCTGTATTATTAGCCTTGATTCCCTATTCTCTGATTTTCTCTCATTGCCCCATAATTTCTTTGTGTATATTTTTACATCACATATGCCTCCAATACCTCGTCCTTCAGACTCTGCTTTGATTTGTGTTCTGCTTGACTGGATCTGCATCATCAGATACCTCATTTTCAGATAGTCACTGGAGATGCTGGTTTTATTGCCCATAACAAATAAAACTTATCTCCACTCCTCAAAGCTTATCTGTGACTCTGAGACACTACAAGTTCAACAGCACTGAATGACAAGAAGCTCTAGTGCCAATAAGTAGATGAGACAATGAGATTGTAACCATTTGTTTAAAGGATTTAAGACTTCTTCATAGCCATAGCAAGACACAAGGAGTGCTTTATTGTGCTCCTTTAGAAGGACAGATCAGTCAAAAGATAACTTGAAGGTGTGTTTATGAGTAGATAAGACTGAGAAATCATTAAAGATTTCTGGGAGTTGAAAGCTCAGAGAATCCCAGTTCTGAATATAAAATCAAGGGTTGTTTGGGAAATTGTTCATTAATGCCAGAGGAAACAGTTTCCATTAGCTAACAACATTTTATCTTTGAAACCAATTAACTATAGAGTATTTCAGAAATCCCCTGTAAAACAACTTATACACTGTAGGTAGTATTTTCTGCCACATATAATTTCATAAATAATGATGCTTATTTTCATTGTGTTCTTATGTGGCATGATATGGGGGAAATATAATAATTTCAAACCATGATAGGGGGAATTCATCTCACGAATCTCACAAAACATTGGAGATAAATAAGTATGATGGTGAAACTGAGGTCCAGAGCTTAATTATCCCAGTAGTCACATACCGTTGTAACAGCCAGCCTATAAAGAGGGCAGAGCATCAAACAATTGATGCCTTTGAATGGTGTTGCTGAGGAAGAGTCCCAAGAGCTCCTTGGACATCAAGGATATCAAACCATTCAATCTTAAGGGAAATCAACCCTGAATATTCATTGGAAGGACTGATGATGA
This sequence comes from Budorcas taxicolor, assembly GCF_023091745.1. NCBI lineage: Eukaryota > Metazoa > Chordata > Mammalia > Artiodactyla > Bovidae > Budorcas > Budorcas taxicolor. The sequence goes on from NC_068931.1 coordinate 28,197,987, forward strand.
AGCTCCAGCCATTTTGGTCATCTGATGAGAACAGCTGACTCACTGGAGAAGTCCCTGATGCTGGGAAAGATTGAGGGTAAGAGAAGGAGAGGGTGTCAGAGGATGAGATGGCTGGATGGCATCACTGATGCAATGGACATGAATTTGGGCAAACTTTGGGAGACGGTGAGCGACAGGGAGAGCTGGCATGCCACAGTCCATTGGGTCGCAGAAAGTCGGACACACCTGGGTGGCTGAACAACAACAACAACAACATAGTTTTCAATAGTTTAATATATATATTATAAACTGCAACTCAAGAGTTTCGTATTTTAAAAACTTCATTGCCTTCCCTTTGAGATAGGGAGAAAGTTTGATGTCATGATTGCAAATATGTCTTTGCTTACTATAAGCCAAGTTATCTGATGACTGATTTATGTTGGCCATAATGATTTAATCCTCATAATAGTTTATGAGTTGGCAATGTTTACAGTACTGCTGTCATCCATGTTTAACAGATAAAGTAATTCAAGTTTAAGTAGTTTACCCCAAAATTACATATTGTCTGAGTCTGACAGATCAGGAATTTGAATACAAACTGCTCTGAAAATTGAAGAAAAGCTTTGTAGGGACATATTTAATCATACAAACTAAGTAAACTTATAGCACACATATATTTGTGCAGCAGAAATGAATTTTACAGGAGTTTTAAACATATTTCTTACAAATGTAACTTTGCTAAAATTGGAAAAATTGAGAAATAGAGTTTTATAATAACTCTTGATGTTATTAAAATAATAACTATAAAATCCATGGGGATATTATAAGACATCTATATAGAATGGTTGACAGCAAATAGAAAAAGATTCAATATATTTTTCTTAAAGGTTTAATAAAGGAAAATAATGTATTTAGTAGATAATTATGGCTTGCATAGCCACACATCTTTTTCCTCTACAGTGGCAGAATTATTAACACGCTAAGGCAAACAAAGTTGTGTCATATTCAAACAAAACAGGCACACACACGTACTACAAAATCTCCTGCTTATTATGTATGCAGAGAAGCCCACAACAAATAAAAAATAATTACTCCTATCAGGAAAGAAGCTCTGAATCTCAAATTAAGACTTTTTATTGGAAAAGGCTGTGGAGTTTTTAAGAACTCAGTTTTAGACACGGCTGAAAATACAGCTGCTATTTTAACTAATTTTTTAAAAAAGTTTGCATCCTTGCAAATATAATAAACAATATTGTCCCCTCATATACATATATATGTGCATGTATGTATGTATATAAAATCTCCAAAGGAAAATTAAAAAAAGCAAAACTGCTTCCATATATACATATATGTGTATGTATTTTTCCAAACACTCAGATTAATGTCTTTCATTATCAGTAACTGTTTTCAATCAGGTACCCTGCTTTTCTGCCATTATATGCCTTAGGCAACCATATTATTTCCTTAGCCTCTAAGAACCTCTCCAAATCAGAGCTCTGTTTTCTATCAATTAATTAGATTTGATTTATAAAATTTAACTCACAAATCTGCTCAGTTTAGAAATATTATTTGAAAGACCAGCATTAACTTTGCTAGATTAGTGCAAGCTTTTCCTAGATTATTAGTGTTCTTAAATAGTATAACTATGTTTACTAGGACATCTATCAAACTCATGGTTTACATTGAGCTATTGTTTAAAGATTATTTAGTAAAAACAAACTTTAACTTTATGCTTAATAAAGTTAGTGGAAAATAAAAGCCAGAAATTATCTCATCGGCTCCACTCCCATTCTAGGTAGTTAAGTGAATTATGATGCACTAGTTTTTCACTTCTAAAGGATGATGCCAGGAAAAGACTGGAAAATAAACTATGACCATGTGAGTCATGGAGGTTCACAAAGTCTCACAAAGAAATGCTTCAACAGTTTTCATTCTTTCAGTAAGTGTGTTAGTGTAAATCTACTGTAAATTTAGAATAAACATTGGTCACATTGTAAAAAGTATACAATTCCGTTAACTATTAATTCTTAACTGTTTTCTTCAAGATACCTTAAAATTGAGATACATTTTTATCACTGAGTCAAAATTCCATCAATTTTACTAAGCTAAGAAGTAATCTTCTATGCTTAAAATATAGTAGGATTCTCATCTTTGGACAGTTTGATTTCTTATATCTCCTGCAGTTGTTTTTATGATAAAACTCTCATTTCAGATTTTATCATCAAGACTAATTAAAGTAGCCAGAAAGGCAATTTATATGATTTTGAGTCATAATTTTATTGTATTATGTAGTTTTCTATTTTTATATTATTTTGCAATATAAAATTAATCTAACCTTTTTAAAAATCACATATAATTTACATAACTGAATAGCTAATCAATGGATGAATGTAATCAAAATGTACAAATTTCCACGTATAAGACAAACAAGTAATAAGGATGTAATGTACAACATGATTAATGTAATTAACACAGCTGTTTGTTATAGTTGTCATGGCAAGGAAATCTTATTTTTTTTTCTTTTTCTTTTATATTGTATCTATATGAGGCAATATAATTTCCCTAAACTTACCATCTGCTGATGTATGAAGGTCAAATCATTATGCTGCACGGTTTAAGCATATATAGCATTGCAGGTGTGCTCCATCGCTCAGTGGTGTCCTACTCTTTGCAACCACATGGACTGTAGCCCTCCCAGCTCTTCTGTCCATGGGATTTTCCTGGCAAGAATACTGGAGTGGGCTGTCATTTCCTCCTCCAAGGGATCTTCCTGACCCAGGAGCTGAACCTGAATCCCCTGCAATTTCTGCATTGGCAGGCAGATTCTTTACCACTGAGCCACCAGGGAAGCCCAACATGTATAACACTGTATGTCAATCATGTCTCAATGAAATTGCAAGAAAAAATTGAATAACTACTCAATTTTAAGATCGGAAGAGATAAAACTAATAATTTTCAAATCTTCTCATGAATCGTCTAGGGCTATTTAGAATCTTTTAGGGAACATTGGGCAAAGGAAATGAGAGTAAGAGTACAAAAGAAATTTAAATGAGAAGAGAGGTTCCTGTCACTCTTCATGAGAGCAGTTCTGTATATATGTATAAATATTTATGTGTGCATATCTGCATGTGTGTGTGTGTAGGATTTCTAATGATTTTAACTAGAGTAGAATTCTGTTGAAAGAAAGTGTTTGAAATACTCTGATATGTATCTGCAATCTCATGATCTCTTTTATCAATTAAGTTACCTGTGATTAATTGCCATGAGCATCACTTTCCTAATCATATAATGGCAAAAAGCCAAATTCTCTCTAATATTCATTATGCATGAAAGATTTATAAACCATGGTTAACACAGAAGCACCTCATCTTCAAATACAAATAATCGTGAGAATAAAAAGTTCTCTCCATATATTTTAAGATTCAATATTTACAACATCAAAGATTAATGAGATGAAAAACAAAGTACATTATATTTTTGGCAAGCCTATATCTTCATTGATTAAATTTCCAGATTGCTTCGACCTTCATTCATTCATTTGTTAAATAATTGAACAACTATTTCTTGAAGATATTTATATTGATTTCCAGTATAGAGAATGTAAAATTTTTATGATGTGAGTCAAATATTACTTGTGAAACAATATGAGCTCTTCATATTTTATACATCATGAGCACACTTTTTATAATACAAAAAATTGAACTTTAAAGGCTATAACTTTTGCCCAAACAAGTCAGGCTAAAAGTGAAGGAAAATGTATTTGTCATACAACGAGGAATTAAGGAGGTGCCTAGTGATTTCATAAGAAAGACTTCACCTAACAGTCCAGCCTTCAACTGAGTAACAAAACTTTAAAACACTTTAATATCACTGTGACTGTAATTAGTGGATTTAGGATCCAAATCAACCTTGCCTAACTCCATATCTTATCCAGCTTCCACTGTTCAGCTCTGATTATGATACGGGAAATCAGCCAAACCTTACATATTTTGCCCATATATGAAGAAGAGGTTCATTGTGTACTGTGGTATTAGAATAAAACAGCCTGGTACTGTTGTGTGAAAATTGCATAAGTCTTAATTATGTTGAATTGGTTCATAATGCTTTTCAAGTCTACCATATATTCTTCTACCCTTCTGTATATTCACTCTATTAATCTTTGAGAATTTGATATTGGAAGTCTAACTAAAAATCATAATTTATCTACTTAAAAAGTATTTGTAATATATAATGGAATTGTATGTTACTTTGTTCTGTATTTTCCAAGCCTCCTGTAAATGTACTATCATACTTTCATAATTTAAAAAAGAAAGAGGAAAAAAAGAGTAAGACAGTCCAGCAACTTCTAATTACTCTTTATTACATTAACAAATGAAACGGATAAAGACATTTCAGAAAACTTAATATTAACAGGACATCAAGAGAACTTTTATTTCTTAGGGAAGTTAATAATGCTACACTAAAGGAAAAACTATTGTAGGAAATGTAAAAAAGAAAATAATTTTGATGATAGTATTAATAGTCACTTCTATCTAAGAATACTCTAATTATAGTTCCTCTGTTCAGAGCAAATGAAACTTACTGGTAGACATTCAAGTTAAGCAACAAGTAGAAAGTTTTCCTGAAAGATTTATGAGACCATTATTCTCTCTCTTCCCAGTAATATGCCACAGTGGACTGACAGTTCACGCAGAACCGCACAAAAGGCAATTAATTCTTCCAGCTGAGCACTACACAGAGGCAATTTGTCTGACATGTAGCATTTGATTTTCAATGGTTGCTTATCTACCCAGGGAACATACCAAGTTCATCCTTCAGAAATGGGATAGGGCAATAAGCTGGCTTTATGTCCCGAGACTTAGGAATACCATTTAGTTCAAAATCTTATGAGCATGGCATTAGATGGAGAGCTGAGGAGGAGGCGGTCACATTACATTCTCTTGAATAAAATAGATTCTGAGTTACAACTAATCATACAATTCAATATATGATCATTTATGCATCTGCAAGTAGCCCATGAGAGTTTAGATAATAATAATGGTAGATAGATATAGTTAGATAGGTAGATAGGTAGGTAAATAGATAGATCCCACCTGCTCCCCACAACTATGAAAATAAGTCTTGATTCTTGCTAATCTGTCAACCTAATATAGCATCACTTTATATTGTGTTGTTAGGATTAATTGCAGACTACTTAGAACAGTATTCTATTTTTAGTAAGTGCTTGATAAATTTAGTTATTACTCTTAGTGTTTTTGTTGTGACAGAAATATTGGACTAACAGTCCTCTGCTTGGATCAGCACATATCTTCACTCAAAGCCACAACCATAACAAAAAATAGCAGGCTATTTGTCCCTTCTTACTTTGCCAACCTTGTCAGTGAATTCTTCTGTGCCTTTCTTATCTGTGTAACCTCCAGTGCCACCCAGCCTGGAGCCAGGTACAGAATATGTACTCAGTAGGTATTTGTAATCTGACTGTTGTGCAAATGAATAAATGCTTTACATTGAGTTATTTCAGTTTAGTTCATTCACTCAGTTGTGTCCAACTCTTTGCAACCAAATGGACTGCATCACGGCAGGCTTGCCTGTCCATCACTAATTCTTGGAGCTTACTTAGACTCATATCCATCAAGTCAGTGATGCCATCCAACCATCTCATCCTCTGTTATCCCCTTCTCTTCCTGCCTTCAATCTTTCCCAGCATCAGGGACTTTTCTGATGAGTCTTCTTCCCATCATGTGGCCAAAGTATTGGAGTTTCAGCCTCAGTCCTTCCAATGAATATTCAGTACTGATTTCCTCTAGGTTAGACTGGTTGGATCTCTTTGCAGTCCAAGGGACTCTCAAGAGTCTTCTCCAACACAACAAAAAGCATCAATTCTTTGGTGCTCAACTTTCTTTAAGTCCAACTCTCACATCCATACATGACTACTGGAAAAATCATGGCTTTGACTAGACAGGCCTTTGTTGTCAAAGTCTCTGCTTTTTAATATGTTGCCTAGTTTGGTCATAGCTCTTCTTCCAAGGAGCAAGTGTCTTTTAATTTCATGGCCGCAGTCCCATCTGCAGCAATTTTGGACCCCCTCCCCCCAAAAAATTGCTGTTTCCATTGTTTCTTCATCTATTTGTCATGAAGTGATGGACCAGGTGCCATGATCTTAGTTTTCTGAATGTTGAGCTTTACATCAAGTTTTTCACTCTCCTCTTTCACTTTCACCAAGAGGCTTTATAATTCTTCTTCCCTTTCTGCCATAGGGTAGTGTGATCTTCATATCTAAGGTTATTGATATTTCTTCCAGCAATCTTGATTCCAGCTTGTGCTTCATCCAACGTGGCATTTAGCGTGATGTACTCTGCATATAAGTTAAATAAGCAGGGTGACAATATACAGCCTTGACGTACTCCTTTCTGTATTAGGAACCAGTCTGTTGTTCCATGTCCAGTTCTAACTGTTGCTTCTTGACTTGCATAAAGGTTTCTCAGGAGGCAGGTAAGGTGGTCTGATATTCCCATCTCTTGAAGATTTTCCTCCCATTTGTTTTGATCTACACAATCAAAAGTTTTGGCATAGTCCATAAAGGAGAAGTAGATGTTTTTCTGGAATCTCTTGCTTTTTCGATGATCCAACAGATGTTGGCAATTTGATCTCTGGTTCCTCTGCCTTTTCCAAATCCAGCTTGAACATCTGGAAGTTCATGGTTCATGTACTGTTGAAGCCTGGCTTGGAGAGTTTTGAGCATTACTTTGCTAGCGTGTGAGATGAGTGCAATTGTGCAGTAGTTTGAACATTCTTTGGCATTGTCTTTCTTTGGGATTGGAATAAAACTGACATTTTCCAATCCTGTGGCCACTGCTGAGTTTTCCAAATTTTCTGGCATAATGAGTGCAGCACTTTCCCAGCATCATCTTTTAGGATTTGAAATAGCTCAATTGGAATTCCAGTTTAGGATTTTTTTTTTTTTTTAATGTGTGAGTGAAGTATGAAAACATTTCTAAACTAAGTGCCATATAAAAGATTGTTTTAAATAAGAAAATTTCTTTCCCTGTTTTTTTTTTTTCTCACTCTTCCTCTACCCTTCTATAATTCAGCAAATAGAATATAACCAACCCTGTCTTCTAATCATTATGCTGTCATCAGGATCCTTACAGACCTCCTGATATGCTAGTAATTATATTATTGCTTTCATTCATTTATTCAGTTAACCTTTGTACAGCAATTCTGGAACATGCATTCACCTGGCATAATCGGTAGCAAGAGTATCTGATTAGAGTACAAAAAAAAAAAAGAAAAAAGAAACCCTGGTTGAAAATAATTTCAAATGATATATTCAACAGAGGACTAGTATCCAAATAATATTTTTCAAGCCATCAAAACCTGGCATTAAAAAACAAATTATCCAGCTAGAAAATGGGCAAAACCCATACACAGACATTATTCTGAGTAGGATATACAGACATCAAATAAGCACATGATTAAATGTTGAACATCAACCATTTGAGGAACACAAGCTAAAACTGCAATGAAAGATCACTATCCACTCTGTGGCTGGTTTGTTTCACTTAGTTTAATGGCCTCCATATTCATCCATGCTGTCATATATGACAGAATTTCCTTCATTTTAAAAATGGATTAACATTCCATTGTACAAAAATACCACATTAAAAAAAACATTCATCTGTTTATAGATATTTAGGTTGTTTGTATCTCTGATAAAAATATCTTTCCTTTTATTAAAATATTCTATTCTATTAAACATTCATTTATTGAACACTTTCATATTACTGGACAGTAGCCTGGTTGATAATAGGAATAATAAAGGAAATAAGACCAAATTATTATGATAACAAGAGAATAAGGTTTTTTCTGTGTGAGATTAGTTTGAAAAGGCATTTGGAGTCATTGATATTTGAGTTCAACCTCAGGCCCCAGAAGAATTTCAACCTGAAAAGAAAGTAGAGGATATCATTTCACATGGGCATGAAGGTGAAGGTAGAAGTGGGAATCCATGTTGGTGGGGTTTTTTTTTAGATATTTTTCATTGAGGTAACATTGGTTTACAATATTATATAAATTTCATGTATGTAACATTATATTCTACTTATCTATGCACTACAGCATGTTCATCAGAAAAATTTAGTTTTCATCTATCACCATGCAGTTGATCCCTTTTCCAGTTTCACTCTCCCCCACCTCTTCCTTTCTGTTAACCACTACTTTATCTTCTCTTTCTGTTTGTTCTGTTAATTTATTTTGCTCACTTGTTTGTTTTTAGAGTCCACATATGAGTGAAATCTTATGGTATTTTTCTTTCTCCATCTGATTTTTGCACTTAGCAGAATACCCTCAAGGTCTATCCACATTGTTGAAAATAGCAAGCTTTCATCCTTTTTATAGCTGAGTAGTATTCCATTGTATGTATACGCCACATCTTTATCCTTTCATCCATTGATGAGTATTTAGGTTATCTTGGCTATCGTATGTAATGCCACATGTTGGTTCATTTTAACTGGCCATCCATAGCGAGGGACCTCACCAGGTGAATTAGAACATAGATCACTTGGACCTCAGTAGAGGAGAATTAGAGTGGTAATGTAAAAAGGGCAGGTTGCATATCAGATCACATATCAGGCAGGGCATAATTTGTCAAAATAACACATCTTTTATAGTTATATGTTGATAAGTTGCTTGTTATTCACGTTGTTCAGTTGCCCAGTCGTGTCCAACTCTTGTGACCCTGTGGACTGCAGCATACCAGGAGTCCTGCCCCTCACCATACCCTGGAGTTCATATGCATTGCACTGGTGATGCCATCCAGCCATCTTTTCTAATAATGCCCTCTTCTCCTTTTTCCCTCAATCTTTCCCAGCATCAGGGACTTTTCCAAAGAGCTGGCTGTTTACATAATATGACCAAAACACTGGAGCTTCAGCATCAGCATCAGTCCTTCCAATGAGTATTCAGAGTTGACTTCCCTTAAAACTGACTGGGTTGATCTCCATGCTGTCCAAGGGACTCTCGGGAGTCTTCTCCAGCATCACAGTTCAAAGGCATCAATTTTTTGGCCCTCTGCTTTCTTTATGGTCAGCTCTCACAACTGTATGTGACCACTGGAAAGACCATAGCCTTGGCATACAGACCTTTTTCAGGAGAGTAATGTCTCTGCTTTTTAACACACTGTCTAGGTTTGTCATAGATTTCCTGCCAAGAAGCAATTGTCTTCTGATTTCATGCCTGCAGTCACCATCTGGAGTGATTTTAAAGCCCAAGAAGAGGAAATCAATCACTACTTCTATGTTTTCCCCTTCTATTTTATGAAGTAATGAGGCTGGATGCCATGATCTTAGTTGTGTTTTTTTTTTGTTTTGTTTTTTTTTTTTTAATTTTAAGCTGGCTCTTTCACATTCCTCCTTCACCTTCATCAAGAGATTCTTTAGTTCCTCTTCACTTTCTGCTGTTAGACTGGTATCATCAGCATATCTGAGGTTGTTGGTTTCTCCTGCCTATCTTGATTACAGCTTGCAACTCAAACAACCCAGCATTTCTCATGATGTTCTCAACATATATGTTAAATAAACAGGGTGACACCAGACAGTCCTTTCATACTACTGCTTTCTCAATCCTGAACCAATCAGTTGTTCCATACAAGGTTCTAACTTTTGCTTCTTGACCTATATACAGATTTCTCAGGAGCCAGGTAAGATGGTCTGGTGTTCCTATTTTTATAAGAGCTTTCCAGTTTTTTGATGATCAACAGTGTCAAAGATTTTAGTGTAGTTGATGAAACAGAGGCTGATGTTTTTCTGGTATTCCCTTGCTTTCTGTATGATCTAGCAGATGTTGGCAATTTGATCTCTGGTTCCTCTGCCTTTTCTAAACCCAGCTTGGATATCTGAAAGTTCTTGGTTTACATAATCCTGAAGGCTGGCATGCAGTATTTTAAGCATGACCTTTAGTGGCATGGGATGAGAGCAATTGCCTGATGGTTTAAGCATTATTTAGTACTACCCTCAGGAATTGGAATGAGGATTGACTTTTTCCAGTCCTGGGGCCACTGCTGGTGCTTCCAGATTTGCTGGCATATTGAATGCAACACTGTGAGAGCATCATTCTTTAGGGTTTTAAATAGCTCTACTGGAATTCCATCTAATCCACTAGCTTTATTGACAGCAGTGCCTCATAAGGCCCGCTTAACTTCACACTCTAGAATACCTAGCTCTGGGTGACAGACCACACAATCATAGTTATCCAGTTCATTAAGGTATTTTTTGTACAGCTCTTCTGTGTATTCTTTCCATCTCTTCTTGATCTCTTCTGAGTCTAATAAGGTTTCTACCATTTCTGACCTTTGCTGTGCCCATCTTTGGGCAAGATGTTCCCTTGATATTTCCAATTTTCCTGAAGAGATTTCTAATCTATCACCATCTGTTGTTTTCCTCTATTTTTATGCACTGTTCATTGAAGAAGGCCTTGTCTCTTCTTGTTTTTCTTTGGAACTCTGTGTTTAGTTGGATGTACCTTTCCCTTTCTTCTTTGCTTTTTGCTTCTCTTCTTTCTTCAGCTATTTTGTAAATCCTTCTAAAAGGCCTATTATCCCTGATTTGTACCTGCTGAAAATAACTTTTGGTTCAAGTATCTTTTCCTTGTAATTTTTCTCCAGCATGTATATGTGTGTGTGTGTGCACATACACATGTGCACGTGTGTGTGTGTGGTGTGGGTGTGTATCTGGGTGTTTATTGACTAATCCTAGAGGGTGAAGAACATAATTATTTAACATTTCTATTTGCATATAAATGGGTTGATTCCCCACTTTTCCCAGAAATGACAGAAACTGACATATCAGAAGGTGAATTCAGTATAAACATTAATCTCCCTTTCCACTTCCTGTGCTCTTATCATTTCTCATCTTGATTGCCACAAAGCTAGTTTCACACAAACCAAGGGTTAATTTAACTAAAAATAATAATTTTAATAAAACAAGAGTTATTGTGTAGCAACTATTTGGAAAACAATGTCATTAATTTAGCTACTGCTATGAAGTATTCTTCCATGCTAAAAATCAAAACCACATATTCCTAATTCTTTGTGCTTAATAAAGCATAAGGGGTTTTGCCATTTTCTTAGAAAGATTAAGCAATATCATAGAGCAAATTTATTTAGTTAAAAAATGTGATACATTAAAGTTTTGTTAATGACTGTGCATTTATCTCATGAAAGACAGTTGGAAAGGTAATATAACATGCAAATTAGCTCCCATTGGGCTGCATATTAAAATTATATATTAATGTACATTATCTCAAGTTGCAACCTGTGCTTGGGCTTCTTCCAGGTAACTAAGTCACTGAAGCTTTTCTCTTAGGCTTGCGTCCCTTCTACTAATCATTCCTTTGAGGTATTTTATTTAAAGTCCTCTAATGCTCTTGCAGAGAAGGCAATGGCACCCCACTCCAGTACTCTTGCATGGAAAATCCCATGGATGGAGGAGCCTGGTAGGCTGCAGTCCATGGGATCGCGATGAGTAGGACACGACTGAGCGACTTCACTTTCACTTTTCACTTTCATGCATTGGAGAAGGAAATGGCAGCCTACTCCAGTGTTCTTGACTGGAGAATCCCAGGGAAGGGGGAGCCTGGTGGGCTGCCATGTATGGAGTCGCACAGAGTCGGACACAACTGAAGCAACTTAGCAGCAGCAGCAGCAATGCTCTTGACTGACACTCTACCTTTTACTTGTTAGTCTATTAGAGAAATGCATTCCAGTTCCCTAATTATTACTTTTCTTATGTAGTCATCTATTTTGTTCCTAGAGTTTCCTTAACTTAGCAATATGTGCAATATTGTCAATAAATAGAGTACAGCCTTGAACCAGGAAATGCAGCATTCACAAAAAGTTGGACAATAGAAGATTTATGTTTTTGTTTAAAACTGTTCAATTTTGTGATCTATTAACATTTACTGTAAAATTGGAGAGGTATTCTGAGAAAGGAGAGAATTGCTCAAGTTAAAAAGCATTTGGTTCTGATTTATCAAAGAGGATTCAGTTCAGTTCAGTCACTCAGTCATGTCCAACTGTTTGCAACCACATGAATTGCAGCGTGCCAGGCCTCCCTGTCCATCACCAACTCCCAGAGTTCACCCAAATTCCTGTCCATCAAGTCAGTGATATCCTCCAGTCATCTCATCCTCTGTCTACCCCTTCTCCTCCTGCCCCCAATCCCTCCCAGGATCAGAGTCTTTTCCAATGAGTCAACTCTTCGCATGAGGTGGCCAAAGTATTGGAGTTTCAGCTTTAGCATCAGTCCATCCAAAGAACACCCAGGACTGACCTCCTTAACACCTCAGTAATCATCGACAAGGCAAAGAATGGACATTTTGAGGACCTGGGCCTGGTTTCTTCATAGATTAAAATGAGAGTTTTCTAGGACTCATCTAAGTCACATAAGAAAGAATATTTCTTTGAAATAAGCAGTTTCCCTGAACAGAAAAAGTGGGGGAGTGGATCTTATCAACCATTACTATTTTCTAGGGTGATAGAATTGTGGCAAAGTTCAACATTGTTAAGAGAAAGGACTTGGTGAAGCAACAATAAGTGAATATGCTGATGATCCCCTAGAGGGAACTATGGCCATTTATTTGGGTAACTATACACTGAGTATGTCCTTTTTATCATAGGGGACTGGAATGCAAAAGTAGGAAGTCAAGAAGGCAAACACTTTCTTCCAATAACACAAGAGAAGACTCTACACATGGAAACCAAAATCAAATTGATTATAATCTTTGCAGCCAAAGATGGAGAAGCTCAATACAGTAAGCAAAAACAAAACAGGGAGCTGACTGTGGCTCAGATCATAAACTCCTTATTGCAAAATTCAGACTTAAATCGAAGAAAGTAAGGAAAATCACTGCACTGTTCAGGTACGACCTAAATCAAATCCCTTACAATTAAACAGTGGAAGTGAAAAATAGATTCAAAGGACTAGATCTGATAGACAGACTGCCTGAAACTATGGACGAGGTTCATGACATTGTACAAGAGGGAGGGATCAAGACCATCTCCAAGAAAAAGAAATGAAAAAGGCAAAATGGTTGACTGAGGAGGCCTTACAAATAGCTGAGAAAGGAAGAGAACTGAAAGGCAAAAGAGAAAAGAAAAGATATATCCATTTGCATGCAGTTCCAAAGAATAACAAGGAAAGATAAGAAAGCCTTCCTCAGTGATCAATGCAAAGAAATAGAGGAAAACAACAGAATGGGAAAGACTAGAGATCTCTTCAAGAAAATTAGAGATACCAAGGGAACATTTCATGCAAAAATGGGCCCGATAAAGGACAGAAATGGTATGGACCTAACAGAAGCAGAAGATATTAAGAAGAGGTGGCAAGAATACACAGAATAACTGTACAAAAAATATCTTCACAACCCAGATCATCACGATGGTGTGATCACTCACACTCACCTAGAGCCAGACATCCTGGAATGTGAAGTCAAGTAGGCCTTAGAAAGCATCACTATGAACAAAGCTAGTGAAGGTGATGGAATTCCAGTGGAGCTATTTCAAATCCTAAAAAATGATGCTGTGAAAGAGCTGCAGTCAATATGTCAAAAATTTGGAAAACTCAGCAGTGGCCGCAGGACTGGAAAAGGTCAGTTTTCATTCCAATCCCAAAGAAAAGCAATGCCAAAGAATGCTCAAACTACCACACAATTGCATTCATCTCAATGCTAGCAAAATAATGCTTAAAACTCTCCAAGCCAGGCTTCAACAGTATGTGAACCATGAGCTTCCAGATGTTCAAGCTGGATTTAGAAAAAGCAGAGGAACCAGAGATGAAATTGCCAACATCCACTGGATCATCAAAAAAGCAAAAGAATTTCAGAAAAACATCTACTTCTGCTTTATTGATTATGCCAAAGCCTTTGGATGTGTTGATCACAACACACTGTGGAAAATTCTTAAGGAGATGGAAATACCAGACCACATTACCTGCCTCCTGAGACATCTGTATGCAATTAGAACCAGACATGGAAAAGCATACTGGTATATTGTCACCCTGCTTATTTAACTTATATGCAGAGGACATCAGGCAAAATGCCGAGCTGGATGAAGCACAAGCTGAAATCAAGATTGCCAGGAGAAATATCAGTAACCTCAGAAATGCAGATGACACCACCATTATGGCAGAAAGCAAATAAGAACTAAAGATCCTCTTGATAAAAGTGGAAGAGGAGAGTGAAAAGGAGAGTGAAAAAGTTGGCTTAAACCTCAACATTCAGAAAACTAAGATCATGGCATCTGGTCCCATCACTTCATGGCAAATAGATGAGGAAATAATGGAAACAGTGACAGAATTATTTTGGGCGGGGGCGGGGGAGGGGCTCCAAAATCACTACAGATGGTGACTGCAGCCATGAAATTAAAAGACACTTGCTCCTTGGAATAAAAACTATGACCAAACTAGACAGCATATTAAAAAGCAGAGGCATTACTTTCCCGACAAAGGTTCGTCTAGTCAAAGCCATGGTTTTTCCAGTGGTCATGTATGGATGTGAGAGAAAGCTGAAGAATTGATGCTTTTGAACTGTGCTGTTGAAGAAGATTCTTGACAGTCCCTTGGACTGCAAGGAGATCCAACCCGTCCATCCTAAAGGAAATCAGTCCTGAATATTCACTGGAAGGACTGATGCTGAAGCTGGAACTCCAATACTTTGTGATGTGAAGAACTGACTCATTGGAAAAGATCTTGTTGCTGGGAAAGATTGAAGGCAGAAGGGGACGACAGAGGATGAGATGGTTGGATGACATCACCAACTCAATGGACATGAGTTTGAGAAAGCTCCAGGAGTTGGTAATGGACAGGGAAGCCTAGCATGCTGCAGTCCATGGGTCTCAAAGAGTTGGACCTAACTGAATGTCTAAACTGAGGAAAAACAAGCACCCAGAACTGTTTCACCAAGTGTCTGAGTTGATGTTGCTAGTGAGGGAATCAAGACAACATCATGAGCCCTTTTTCAGAATGGAAACCTATGCAAGCCAGGTGTTAAATGAGGTCTTGGCACTTATTTACTTACTGAGTCCATGAAAACATCCAGTAGTCATTTCCCCCAGTCTCCATCTACAGCTGAATTGGACATACTTGTTGGTTGACAAAACTCCCATGTTTATTCCTCAGCCTTGGATTAAAGACTATGGTTGAGGAAAACCAAGTCGAAAATATTATTAACTGGTCAAACCCCAAGGTAAGGAGTAATTTTAAAACAATATTTCACTCTGGGGATGATGGTAAGAATGAGTACCTCTCAAAATCCTGGTTGATGCCTGGCTGGTTATACTCATTCACTAGTCTCACCCCTGGATATACTTGGTGGATTCTAGAGAACATCAGTGGACAACTGCAAACACAGTTAATTATTAGTTCAAAATTGTAACTAGCTGCTGGGCCAACTGTGATGTGTTTGTTGAGCAGATTAATATAGCCTCAGGTACATGATATGATGCAACCATTCTTGTATTTCCATCCTTATCTGGAAGACAGAACAGAAGTATGTCGTATCCACTGACATGACTAGCTGTATACATGCATGGTTTTGTTCATGGGCTGTGTTAACCTTCCAGTCACTGCCATTTTATGTCTCAAGGAGATCCAGACTGCCTAGCCATTCTGTAGAGCTTCATATGGTTCCTTACTTTGATGGTGTTATATTAAGCAGGACATACAAGCAAGAAGTATTACGCATATTAGAAGCTTCATTAAGACATATGAATTTTAAAGGGGGGGGAGTGTATTGTGAATTGTAACATTATTTAAGAGTTTACCACATCAGAGAAGTTCTTAAGGGTCCTGAGGTGTGGGGGAACATCTCCAGAGGATAAAGGCAAATTACTGTAGTTCATCCTTGAGCTTGATAAAAAGGAAACATGAAGTTGAGTAAAACTTTTTGGGTCCTAGGTTAAGCATATTCTGTGCTTGGGATTACTTCTCTGAGTGACATGGAAGTTTACAAGGCTTGACCAGGGATTAAAGGGGGCTAGTCTGTGATGCAAGTAACTCTGCTTTTTTTGGCCATACAGCTTGGCAGACCTTATGCATTAGAAGTATATGTAGTAGAAAAGGGCTTCCCTGGTGGTTTAGATGGTAAAGAATCTGCCTGCAGTGCAGGAGACCTGGGTTCGATCCCTGGGTCAGGAAGATACCCTGGAGAAGAGAATAGCTCCCCCACTCTAGTATTCTTGCTTGGAGAATCTCATGGACAGGAAATCATGGTGGGCTACAGTCCATGCAGTCACAAAGAGCTGGACACGAGTGAGTGACTAATTTTGCTTTTTCATGGTAGAAAAAATATTATGTAGAAACTATAAAAAGCTCCAATAAGAGAATTCCAAATCAATCCTCACCAACAGTGAGCAAGACAATGCCACCTGCAATAGATAATATTAGACACATTTTATTAGTTCCTCATAGTTATGGATTGTTTGTTCGGAGAACGTGAAATGACAGTGTGGTAAGTTCAGACAGGCCTAGGAGCAATCCACTCTGGGATGGAAGTGGGATATCCGAAATTGGGTATGATCAGAGCCAAGGGATGCAATTAAGTTTCCACAGCAGCTGGTCTAAACTCCCATGATATCCACCATATCTGTAGTGCTGCCTCTTCTTCAGGTCATACCCTGGCCATATGATTAGACCCTTTAAGCCAGCTACTGGAGGTGAAAAAGTTGATCGTAATTCATCAATAATTCAGCTGAGTATGTGAATGCCAACCAAAGGTGGACTATGGCTGTAACACCCCGAAAAGTGGTCTGTACAGACAGCAGAAAGTAGAAGTCCCCTACTAAGTCATATATTCTGTATGGAAAGATAAATCAAGAATAAAGCTCATGAGCAGGAGCTAGTAGTCTGGCTCATTAGTAACAGGTCCATAAGGAGAAAAATTAGATGATGAAGATGAGATCAGAGGGAAAAGCATGTAGGTGAACTGATGGGAATGACTGTGAAATATGAAGATTTTTGTAAGGCGTGTTAAGGACGACCAGAGTAGTCCCTAAGGAAGTCACTAAACAACTAGCTAATTGACATCAGCCAATCTCTATCAGCGCCGCTGTTCCCACTCTTCACCCCTGTCACGTTCTTGCCAGTGTTAGCATGGAGGACACATGAAGGGAGTTGGCAAGACTGGCTCAACAAGCGGGGTTTCTGAAAGCACGATATGGCCTGAGAATGAAACAAGACACAAGAACAGTGAAAAGCGAGAATCAGGGGACCAACACGGCTCCAAGGTGAAGGTGAAACTGAATCCAAGCCAGCTTTATTATACTTTCAGCCGTGAAAAAAAGAATATGAGGGGAGTTAAGCTATAACTCATCTGGCCTTCAGGGCCAAAGAACAAAACGATCATTAACCACTGAGTAACTAAGAAACAGGAATCAATAACAAATCAGTAACTAAGGCTAATATTCTTATCTATAGATTTTCCACCAGATGCATAAAACATGTGACTCTGAGACGCCAGTTGAGAAACAGCCTGGGGTCAGTTTCAGCCCCAGGGTCATATCTTGTTTTCAAGACTATGAACTGTTCCCTCTGGACTTGTTCCAAGAGTCTCATGCCTTGTAGCATCCAGTTTATCAATAATTATAAATTTCTTTTGTGGCCCTTGTCGGGGCCTGCTTTTCTTTATTCTTCCTGTCTCCTATAGGAGTAATCTTAGTAGAAAGATGGAGGTTATAAATGAGCCTCTACTTCTGCCATCAGATGTCCAAACAACTAGTAACAGAGACCAGTACTGAGCCTGATATGTGTAACTCTCCCTCAAGGACACCTGATAACCACATAATGGTACTTAAATTATTAATACTTCAGACCCCTTTCATCACAGAAAGGACAATTCATCTTGACTAGAACATGTAAATATCATGCATGTGGTTCTCCTTCTCTGACCACAGTGACTCTGATAGCACCACTATCCAAAGCCCTACAGTGTTTAGCCCACTGATTGCAGAGTCCCACCCAGCATTACAGTGTAACAAGTGGCTCACATTACAGCCAGAGCAGTGTGTATAAATACAGACTCAGGAGTCCAGGTACATTGTGGCCTGATTGAGTGTTAACATTTTACATAGGCAGCTTCCTTTGAGCAGATGCCTGCCAAGATAGGAAATTGTTATCCATAATAGTATACACCTTAAATTAGTGACCCTTAACTATGCAGAGTACATCATGAGAAACGCTGGACTGGAAGAAACACAAGCTGGAATCAAGATTACTGGGAGAAATATCCATAACCTCAGATATGCATATGACACCACCCTTATGGCAGAACGTGAGGAACTAAAAAGTCTCTTGATGAAAGTGAAAGAGGAGAGTGAAAAAGTTGGCTTAAAGCTCAACATTCAGAAAACGAAGATCATGGCATCCAGTCCCATCACTTCATGGGAAACAGATGGGGAAACAGTGGAAACAGTGTCAGACTTTATTTTGGGTGCTCCAAAATCACTGCAGATGGTGACTGCAGCCATGAAATTAAAAGACACTTACTCCTTGGAAGGAAAGCTATGATCAACCTAAATAGCATATTCAGAAGCAGAGACATTACTTTGCCTACTAAGGTCCGTCTAGTCAAGGCTATGGTTTTTCCTGTGGTCATGTATGGATGTGAGAGTCAGACTGTGAAGAAGGCTGAGAACTGAGGAATTGATGCTTTTGAACTGTGGTGTTGGAGAAGACTTTTGAGAGTCCCTTGGACTGCAAGGAGATCCAACTAGTCCATTCTGAAGGAGATCAGCCCTGGGATTTCTTTGGAAGGAATGATGCTAAAGCTGAAACTCCAGAACTTTGGCCACCTCATGTGAAGGGTTGACTCATTGGAAAAGACTCTGATGCCGGGAGGGATTGGGGGCAGGAGGAGAAGGGGACGACCGAGGATGAGATGGCTGGATGGCATCACTGACTCGATGGACGTGAGTCTGAGTGAACTCCGGGAGTTGGTGATGGACAGGGAGGCCTGGCGTGCTGCGATTCATGGGTTCGCAAAGAGTCGGACACGACTGAGCGACTGAACTGAACTGAACTGATGTGCCACTGTGTCTGCAATAGGTAGGAAACCATGGAGGTTCTGAGGTTTTGTTTCTCAAAAGGCAATGTGATCTGATGACTTCAAATTTATTGCATATTGAAACTTTGGATGAGGAAAATAGTCATCATTCTGTTAGAGGTAATTCACCTTATTCATCATGAGAAAGGAGACTATGATTATGTAGTAGGAAGTGGGAAAAACAGATTTACTATTCAGGTAATCTATTGAATGTCTTCAGATAAATCTTTACCTGATTTTGATAGCAAATGGGCAAGTTCAGTGGCCATGGAGCAGGAAAAAAATCATTACGGGTGAAGAAGTTGAGGAACTGGGAGTCAGTGACTGAAGAATGGTTGTCATGAATGTTTAAATATAAATACTTGTCAATTATAAAAGAATTAATGCTGTTGAGAGAAATGGTAACATCTTCAAGAAGAGAGCTAGTGACTTGAATATTGGTATATGACCAAAACAAGGAGGGGTGTTGGTGGTAAACTTTTCAGATCACTGGAGTAAACATTTAAGAATGAATAAGAAACAATGGACTTGAAGTAGCAAGGGACAGGTAAGGAGGATACAAGCATAACCTTCAAGATCAAGGTCATTGACTGAGAGATAGCCATACTTGAGAGAGCTGCTGTGGAAGCTGTATGCTTAGAGGAGATAGATTTTATGTAGAGAGAGGGAAAAGGATTTTGTGTAGAGAAAAGGGAAAGGATCCTGCGGAGAAAAGACTAGAATAGGAGATTTTAATGATGACAGATACAGAATTCCCAGAGTGGTGATGTTTAAGGACGCGGTAGTGCTTGAAAAATGTATGTCAGAAAACTGTATGAATAAGACTTTTAAGTGACATGTAATGGCCTTGAAATCTTGGGCTTGGAGTTAACTGAAATAAACAGGAAAATGAGAAATCAGTGAATTCAAGTATGTAGTCACTTCCTGAAGGGGGAATAGATAATTAGTTTGAATTATAGCTTTTCTTTGAGAACTGGACTCTTTGGCAGATTGTGGTCACAAGAAAGGGAATAAGGGCATAGCAGAGGCTTACCAGTGGCACCTGAAGTTTTCTTGGCATCCTCTTTATTCCTGCCAGTGATGGCACTGGGGTGAGCGGAAGGGTATATTGCCAGGATCCTGCAGTGCTCTGAGCACCCCTGAACATTCCCGCTGGTGAGTATCATCATTATCATCATCTTGGTTGCAAGAAGCCACAGCAGGAAGGATAACATCAACACATTAATAGATTAGAGGCAAAAAAACAGATGATCATCTCACAGAGGCAAAAAAATGATTCATAAGTTTTAAAATATGTGTTCAGCAGACTAGAAATAGAAAGAATATTTCCTTTAACTCATATAAGATAAAGGAAAAAAAAACAACCTTTCAGTTAGTGATATTTCTAAATAGTGGTACCTTAGAAGCATTTTATTAAGAATCAGTCAGGATGGTTTTACTATCACTTCTATTTACCATAACAATAGAGATCCTAGCCAGGGAACTATGACAAGAGAAACAAATAAAAGGCACATGGGGAAAGGAAGAAACAAAAAATATAATTAATGCTTTATATACTTTATAAAAATCATATATATTTGAGCCTATATTTGTTGCAAATACATAAGTGTAATATGCATGGGAATTGTAAAATCCCATCCATCAAATTCAGGACTATGAATGACCACAAGGGAGAGAAGATAGTGAGGTTGGGGATGGTAACACCGTTTCAAGATTATTTATAATATTTTATCACTAAAATTAAAAATAATTTAAAGCAAACACCAAAAATTTTATAATTTGAGAAAACTAGGTAGTAGATACCATGGACATATGTTTATTTATTAGCATAATTTCATCTTGAAATATCTTTAATGAAAAGCTATTTGTCAATCTATCTCCTCATCATGTCATTGCACTTTAAGAATCATTGTGAAGAGAATGCCATCTAGCCCAATGTAAAATGTCATCCATTATCTGTCCTTAGTTATCTTTTTAGATGTGATAAGTTCAGCCTCAAGATTCAGAGCAAGTGTCATCACTGATGACTTTACACTGCTCCACTATTCCAGATAGGGTTCTACTTTGTACTGTGTTAACACCCAGGGCTCATATCCATCATGACATGTGTTCTACTGGATTGTAATATTCTTGTAACTTGTGTGTGTCTCACCAGGTAGATTGTATATTCTTTGAAGTAGGAATTTTATCTTTGTATATCCAATTTCTGGGTATATAATAGGAATTAATGGCTTTTGAATGAATAGATGTCTACTTAAATTTAAGAAAGCCATGAGCATTGGGAGCCAAAAATTGAGCAATGACAATGATAGTATTAAGGAAAGAAGAGAAATCTATCTTTGTCACTCTTAAAACATGAAAACAGAATTTTGTGATCTTCAAAGGAAACATCAGCTCTCATTTACAAAAAAAAATTTATTTTTCTGCTCAGATGATTTACCTGTTGATAATGGTCAAAGTTTTCTGGAATCTCTGTGGCTGTTACTTTGTTTGAAGAATCATTTGAGAAGTATATAGATGCATTCATCTGAATTATTGGTATAGCAGAAAGTTGAACATTTGAATATAATTAATCTTCCATGTGAAGTGCTGAACAGTAGCTTGAAATGAAATGTACATTTCCATAATATTGTGCTTTTCCTGAACTGGCATTTTATTTATATTAAAATGTTGATAATATTTTTCAAAATCAGTTTAAATTTCTCCACATTTCTCCTACAAGAAAAAATATGTAGTGACTTAAAGTATAATTAGCAAATGTAACTCTTCAATGAAACAAGGACACCTCTTATACCTGTTGTTTAAAATTCAGAATGCATAATGTCTTATATTTTTCCTCCATTCCTGACTCATAGAGTATCTAGAAGAGTATGCGTGCATGCATGCTCCGTCGTGTCTGACTCTGTGTGACCCTGTGAACTGTAGTCCGCCAGGATCCTCTGTCCATGGGATTTCCCAGGCAAGAATGCTGGAATGTGTTGCCTTTCCCTTCTCCAGCGTATCTTCCCAACCCAGAGATCGAACCCACATCTCCATTGCAGGCAGATTCTTCACCTTCTGAGCCATCAGGGAAGCCCAAAAAAGCCCAACTTGGCAAAGGATGATATTGTAGACATTAAACATTTTGAAGGCAGATGATCTGGGTTCAGGGTTCAGCTGTCAGTTACCAACCTCTTTGTGTGGGCTTCAACAGACCACTTACTGTGTGTCATCAATTTCCTAGTTGAGAGTTGGACAAAATAGTATTTTTGCATAGTTTTCTGGTACAAACTAGATGGTGTTTTTATTTTTCCTTGAAGCTTAAAGTGCCCATTTTCTGCTAATATCTGATCAACATGTCACACTTGACAAAGCATAACCTGTAAAGATGTATAAGATATCTAGTATCACAGGCCACTGACCTAGCATCCGTCACATGCAATTGCTTCTGCCACTGATGTTGCTAAGATAAATGCAAAAGAGAACCCTGGAGAAACATAACAAAAATGTCTGTGGTGATTATTAGAAACATAAGGTAATACACATTAATATAAAAGGCAAAACCAATTATTTCAATTAATATCAAAGCCAAATAATGATCTGGTGATTTAACCCAACTTTTAATTGTATTCATGTGGATAAAGCATTTATTCCATCTGGTCATTTATCTGCAATATACAAAATGGGTTATCAGTGGATGATTAGAGGTCTAGTACTTCCTTTTTGAGAAATGACTGATGTGAAAAAAGTACCTAATTTTAAAGCATTATTATTTATATGCAGACCCTTTTGTGCCAATATTCATTATGTTTTCTGATAATCAAATAGGTTCAACTGATCATTTGGCACAATCCACTTTGTAACCAAAAGCATATATTTGTAAGAACATTGGCTGAGGTTAAATGGACATTTTAATTAAAATTAGCTAAATTAAACTAAATGAAGGCACAAAATTGATCGCCTTGGTCTTATTCACTAGTAATGAAATCTAATCAAATGAACTGGCTATTCATGTTGAGGTTTGATAGAAAACAACACAATTCTGTAAAGCAATATCTTTCCATAAAAAAAATGAGTTGGCTAGCCACAAGTCAGCACCCACCAAATTATTGCCTTATAGAATGAATTTCCTTACCATGGATGCTACTTTGAAATGATGCCTACATAAAACAGAATATGGACTATCAAGAGCCCTTTTGTTATAGGATTACAAACATCTGGATATTTCAGAGTGCTTAAAAAATTCAAGTGAAATGCTTGATGTATTTGACAGTTTGTTGTAGCTAAAATAAAGGATGATGACGCTTTTGAGAGGTGAACAATTATTTACTTCAGTCTATGGTTATGTCATCTTTAATACCTACCATTTTTGTTTGGCAACCATTCCCTAACCAAATTATTAAAAAGACATTGAAGTATCCACTGGTTATTCAAATAAAGTAAACTATTTTGTTACCTTGAAATACATTAGTATACATATCTATGTCTTCCCCGGTGGCTCAGCGGTAAAGAATTTTCCTGCAATGTAAGAGACTCGGGTTTGATCCCTGGGTTGGAAAGACCCCCCTGGGAGAAGGGCATGGCAACCCACTCGAGTATTCTATAGAGAATCCCATGGACAGAGGAACTATAGGGGTTGTAAAGATTAGGACACAATCCAGTGACTAACATTTTCACTTTCACTCACTTTCATACATATCTATATACACATAATATCAAGGCGATATTTTTAAATTATTCGGCTATAATTTTAATTTTTATAATTACATCTGTAATGGTTTTTATAAGTTATAATTTTTTAGGGCTTCCCTGGTAGCTCAGATGGTAAGGAATCTGCCTGCAATAAAGGAAACCCTGGTTCAATCCATGGGTCGGGAAGATCCCCTGGAGAAGGGCATGGCAACCCACTCCAGCATTCTTGCCTGGAAAATTCCATGGACAGAAGAGCTTGGCAGGCTATAGTCCATGGAGTCACAAAGAGTCAAACATGACTGAGCGACTAACACTTCCACTTTTCACAGCCTATTCCAGTTCCTATGAAATTCTCAGTAGAGCATATTTTTCTAAAGTAGAAATTGAAACTGAAGAGAGAAGTTGAAAGCGTACAAGTAAAACTAAGAAAGCTCTCTCCTGTAAATATTTGCTCTCTGAAAGTATTTCTTATAACTTTATTAAAATTAAAATGAATGGAAGGAAGGAGAAAGCAAACTGTTTCTCATGACCAAGGAGAAAAGGGAACTTGGAGGGTAGAAAGACAGCAGTGGGAGAAGTGAGCCAACCCAGTTAAGATATGAAAACACTAAAGCTAACAAGAGGAAAGTTGGAATAAATAAAGACTGAAAAAAAAGGACGATTTTCAAGGCAAATGAATGAGATTATAGAAGGAAATGGAGAAAGTTGAAGGCAATCTAATCCTACAGTAAAAACAAAACAGCGAAAGAAAACTAAGAAGTAGTTTGAGACTATTCAATTTCATCAGGAGAAACTGTTTATGGAAATGCTTTTTTTTTTAGGCAATAAAATAAACACAGGGAAATTTAAGAGAATGATACTTAAATTCATATTTTTTTACAAATATCATGTACCTGCTTTGTTCAGGCATTATGTAGGCTTTGGATTCAAAGATGTTTGTTCATGGAAAAACACGATTATAATAGCGCAGTTGCTTTCTGAAAGTGTATAGACCGTACAGAGTGAGAACATAGGAGAAAGAGGTAGACGGTTTGATCAGAAGACAACCGAGGACTTAATCTGGAATTAGAAAGTTAAATAAGTATTTATAAAATAAAGTGAGATGAAATCTGATCAAAGGGAACAGATTCTGAAGCATCCTAAGGCCCTTCAACGACTCTGGCTTAGCACTGTGGTCCTTTAGAAAACAATGGTGATGCTGGTGAGTGGAAACGAGCAGCCACCAGACCAACAGTCATCTTGTGTGCCTGAGCAGGAGTTCTAGACTTTATGCCAGGGGGGAAGTGAAGCAGCTGGCTGATTTTGAATGAGTGTGGCTTAATCAAATTTTCTATAAAAAGATGACTTGATGGAAATATGAAGAAAGAATGAGATATGGAAATATTAAATGCAGAGACATTATTAAAAAGATAATTGAAACATTACAGGTGAGAAATTATAAAAGTCTTAACTTGGGCAATGGTAATAGACTAGGAAAAGAGGAGATGAATATTTAAGAGACAGAGTTAATAAGACTTGCTGCTGCTGCTGCTGCTAAGTCGCTTCGGTCGTGTCCGACTCTGTGCGACCCCATAGACTCCCCCATCCCTGGGATTCTCCAGGCAAGAACACTGGAGTGGGTTGCCATTTCCTTCTCCAATGCATGGAAGTGAAAAGTGAAAGTGAAGTCGCTCAGTCGTGTCTGACTCTTAGCGACCCCATGGACTTAGTGGTCCTAATTCTTCTATATTTATGGCTTTCGGGTGAACCCAAGAATCCTTCATCCGCAGGACATCCAAGTCCTCCTGACCATTTACTCTGCTCCTTCTTATAACTCTGGTCATCCCCTGTGTGAGCGATGATGGGGGAAAAGTTGGAATGTACTTAGCAGTTTCATTAATGCTTTTACAAATGTTTTCAATAATAAAATGTTGTAGTTCCTGAAAGATTATTTTCTGTTAAAAATAAAGTCAATTATTTTTAATTACAACCAGGATAGTATTACTTCACTGCTATGGATTTCTGTTATCTCTGGGTTAGTTACAAGAGATATTAATAGATTTCAATCTGCTTATCACACCTTCCCAGACTTAGAAAGTTGTTTTAAACTCCTATTGTCCAGCAATGACATGAATACCTAACTATGCATCAAACACTGTTTTCAGACAATTAGTAAGGAAAAGAGGGGGCACTTCCTTTATACAACTCAAACACAATGGGAAAGAAAAATATAGTATACTTATTATCAAGAACAAGTATAGAGTCACCAAATACTATAAGTGCTAGCAAAGAAAAATGCAGGCAGTCATGAGGCATCTTAATGGAATGATTTTAGTACAGGATCTGAATGGAAAGAAGCTGAGAGAAACGGATTAGAAATTGAGTGGAATGAAACATTATTATACCAGATGAAGTAGGATGAGTTAGATCCATGACATGGGGCCAGAGGCTTTAGAAAATGCAGAAGAAAGACAAGACAGGGTTTTTCTATCCTTGGTAGGATTCTGAGATGATGCTTGAATCATGGAAAGACCTTGGAAAATGCTGAACAGAGGAGTGTATGATCGAATTTATATTTTAAGAAGATCTGTCTTCCCAGGGCTTCCCAGGTAGTACAGTGGAAAACAATCTGCCTGCCAGCGCAGCAGATGAAAGAGTGTCAGGTTCGATTCCTGGGCTAGGAAGATCCCCTGGAGAAAGAAATGGCAACCTACTCTAATATTCTTGCCTGGGAAATCCCATGCAAAGAGGAGCTTGGTGGGCAGCAGTCTATGGGGTGGCAGAGAGTCCGAATCGACTGAGCATGCTGCACACGTGCATACACACTGATAGGAGATGAAAGAGCATGGAAGTGGGAAGATCATTTAAGAAACTTTCATAGGGGATAAAAGTGAATGAATCCAAGAGACATGTTGGACACGGGATGAATAGGGTTGGAATAATGTAATGACTGATCTAACATAAATAAATCTCAGTTTAACCAGAGTTTATGTATAAGAATAAAAACATTGATTTTAATATTTTCACAAATCCTTCCTAATCCTTACTAGTGAACTACTTTCCTTCCCACTGCTCCCTTCCACAACAATTTCTATTCCACTGTGCTGCGTGCCTGCTAAATCATTTCAGTCATGTCTGACTCTTTGTGAACTTACGAGCTATAGCCCGCCAGGCTCCTCTGTCCATGGAATTCTCCAGGCAAGAATACTGGAGTAGGTTGCCATGCCCTCCTCCAGGGGATCTTCCCGACCCATCAAACTTGTGTCTCATTAAATTTCCTGCATTGGCAGGCAGGTTCTTTACTACTAGCACCACCTGCCACCTCTATTCCACTATATGTACTGAATTCACTATCAGAACTTCCCAAGTCCCCAGTTTGGAACAGTTTGTATTAAAAGATCTTATAGAGTAATAATTTTTCTTTCCTGGGTTTTTTTTTTTTTTTTTCATTTTTTTCTTTTGAAAGCCCATGGAAATTTTGTAGCCATAAGAGCTGACAAAAACCCATATTTACTAAATCCGTGATTTCAAAGACTTGATTTCATAGTGTGAGTCAGATTATTCTACACAGACAGAAATAAGGTAATTTGAATACCAAATTTTTTTGAGGGGGAGGGAGTCTTTGATCACCTTAAGTAAAAAGGAGAAGGCAACATGTTTTAAGATTTAAAGGAACAAAAGTTAGCACCAGCTGACCCTGAATAATGGAATTTCAGAAACACAGAAATTTGTAACTGAGTATAATTCTAAAGCACAAAAGGGAAACAATAAGACTCCAAGGCCTCCCTCCATCTCCTTTCTGCTTAATTGGAACTTCAGTATGGCTTCCGCAAGTTTGATTCTGATGAGTGCTGTCTTTGATCCCCCACCCACCCCCTCAACTGGATGAATGATTCTGAAAAGGTATATACGTTGAAAGAGGAGAGAAAGGTTGGGGGAGAGTGAGAGAGGAAAAGGAGGAGGAAGAGAGAGGAAGAGGGGGAAGGTAGGGGAGGGGGAGAGAGGGAGGAGGGGAAGGAAGGAGGAGGAGTAGGGAGAGGACGGTGATGGTGGGGAGAAGGAGAAGGAAAAAACCAACAAGGTTTACAGATATGCACAGGTTAGGAAACAGTCAATAAAATTTGAGGCAAAAGGGTTTAATGTTTTCAATATTGTGTTGCTTGCTCAGTTGCTCAGTGGAATCTGACTTCTTGTGAACCTGTGGACTGTAGCCCACCAGGCTCTCTGTCCATGGGATTTTCCAGGCAAGAATACTGGAGTGGGTTGCCATTCCCTTCTCCAGGGGATTTTCCCAACCCAGGGATTGAACCTGAGTCTCCTTCATTGGCAGGCAGGTTCTTTATCACTAAGCCATCTGGGAAGCCCTTACTTTATATTAATAAATGTTTAATATTACTTTAATAAATACTTGATTTATATTTAGCTGATGATGGATTGGTTGGTATTATGTGTGTGTGTCTATAATTACAGGGGAGCACATAAGTGGCTGTGTTGAGCTTCAGTCCTACCTCCCAAACTACAGAATAACTACATCCCCTAATTTGTGCCTTTATGATGAGGCATGCTGAGGGGTTTGTTAATAACCTTTAAGAATGTGGTTTATTCTCTTTTTCTGTTGATGTGTTGTTTGGTGCTAAGAAGAAGAATTTGCATTTCATAATCATGGGTTGAATTTATGAACTTTCAGTGAGTGTGGAGAGCCTTAAACTTTAACTGGAAAATAATTTAAATAACTCATCTGAGCTCCTGATTTTTATAGCCTGCTTTACTTTCTTATCCACTACAAAAAGGCTAACTGTTAGAATCTGACTATAAGTATAGTGATTTACATTCAAAAGAAATTTATTTTGCATTGTATAAAGTTGGAAGGAAGAATTGGTCAACACAGAAATTATGTGACATTCTTCTGTATTTTATGATAAAATTAATGGACAAATTCTAACCAGGGCCTATAATAATTTCATTTCAAAATTACAAATTGGCAATATAAAAAAAAAACTAATAAGATGTTTCCAAACTGAAACATAGGTTAGAGAAATAAATGACAGACATATGCATTCTCTTAGGTGCTCTTTATAATCTACTGGTTTCCACTTTTATAATAGTTTGGTAATGAAGCATCTCTGCCTTGCCTTGAATTACATTTCTGTTTTCTACATTTATGAACCTTTATTATAATCTTTTCATGTAATTTCTCTATTTCTACTTATGACAACACTAAAACTTCTGTTTACAGGTTGACTACACCTCCCCACACTGATGATTTGTCTGTATCAATACAGCAGCTTGATTAAGCAGATAGGTTGTGTTTAGAAATTACTGTTATTTTGAAAGTCCGTTCACTTCTTTATACCCTGATGGGATGCTTCAGTATATGCTAATCACGTTTGTTACACTTTCTCTGATACTGTTCTTTACTATAAGTTTGTACCTACTTTGTTTTTATTTCTATCAGCCATAGATTTCTTCGTAAGGTAGCCATGCAGAAAATATTTTCCCCAGCTATTAGAAATCAGTGTTCAGATATTTCTTCATGTATATCCAAAATAGAATTAAGAAGTGTGAACATTATTTGGTTTTTTCATTCTGGATCTCTTTTTATTTTCTGTTTGTGTTCTCTGGGTGTTCATATCATTACCCAATTTAGTGTCCTTTGTGACTTGAATTAATGTGCTGAGTACCTCTGTGTTCAGACCAAAAATAAAAAAGTTAACATTCTTCTCAGATACTTTAAACGGATGCAATTTAATACTAATAAAGCAGTGCTATGATGTTTTTCAGAAATGGGTTGATAGAATGTTTCTACCTAAGGGAAGCTCAGCAGCATAATGATCATGAAAAGAGATTTGGAACTTCCTTAAAAAGAATCCCTTAAAGGTTTAACTTAATCTACTGTATAGCTGCCGTAAAGAAAGATAACAGTATGGTTGATGAAATTATTTTTTTAAAAAGCACTTAGATTGAAAAGGAAATGACTATAGGACATAGTCTTCCATGTTATCACCATGAAACTTTAGAGACAGTAATGAGCATAAGAAGACTGAAAAATTCTTAACATGTTAACACGAGAAGAACAGCAGAATGAAAATTCCTATTCAGGAGTTCCACAATTTAAAGTTAAGCTGTAGTTCCCACTGAAGCTGTGTTCTTTAGGATGCTTGATTTTATCACTTTTAACACAGGTAGATAGACTTCAAGTATGCCCTATATGTATTTTCTCCTTCAGAGAGGTTTATGATACTTCAGAAATGCCTCTAAAAAGCTATAGAATAAAAATCCCAAAGTAGCAACACCCATCCATATGGCTGGAAATCCCATGCCAGGCAATGCCTCTTACAGTTGTGACATACTTTATATTCTTCCAGAAAAATCTCATTGCATTCACAGTTTTTATAGATATTGTGGTAATATAATTTTTCACTATTTCATTCTCACTCTGGAGTCAATGAAGGGGGAAGAAGTTTGGACTGTATGAAACTAAGGAAGCACAACTTTGATTCACTGCCCTTCTGAAACAAATTCGTCAGCTTTATATGGTCAGCTGCAGCATACCAAGCTTTAAGCACTGAAGCACTTTGAAGACACTGGTGTATTATTATACTTAGAAGTATCTTTGCAAAATAAAAATTCTTGCATTTTTCTTGATATATGAATATGTGTACTTTACTATATGAATGAATTCAATTTGCCTTGTATGTTTATAGGCTTATTTGCTGTGTCCTTTCAATGATGGGATTTTAAAATTTTTCTCTAGTATAAAGCTCTGCTCATTACACTCACACTTTCCCAATTCCACTAATTTTATCATTAATGCAAATGATGGACTGTAATGTATTCTGTGTATGTGTGTATACATGTGTGTGTACTTATTTCTGAATACCAAAAATTAAAGGAAAACATATTTCCAAAATTCTATCTTCTCTCTTAGATGCCTTATAGCAAACGCTTCTAAAATATTCTGTGTAGCAAGTGAATGGTAGAAGACCAGCTTAATTTTTTCTAAGATCAGAGGTACTCTTTCCTCTAAAAATATACAAACACGTAGAATTTGCCAAACCAAACTAAAGCTCCAGAATTTGAAGGTAATGGGCACTTTCCTTAGCCCTTCTGAAGGACAATCAGGGCAATTTGGAGGCAGCTCATTTTACTTAACAAGAGCTAAAGCATTTATAGTGTAGGCTGTCCTTAAGGGGAAAATACTGAATTATAGAGCATAATTTTATGCATAATTTAACTCCCCTTCTAGAAATATCTGTCTTTATCTGAAGAGATTAATTGCCTGAAAAATCTTCATGCCCCAGTACATCTAGGAAACCTTTATACAATAAACCTTGTTGGATAAAAGCAATATTAAAATAATATCTTTAACTGTTAAGACAAACACTGTCTGTTAACTGTAATTAAGGTAATTTTAAGACTCCAATAAAGTGTCATAATATCATGAATAGAGACATGTATGGAAATAGAGGATATTCCCTCATTATACAAGTTCAAGACAGTTTTGGAACTTGCATGTAATTAATAGTTTGATAATGAGAAAAAAAATTGTAAGATTCAAGAAAAATCATGGCTAGGAAATAAAAATTAAATAGTGTTTCTATATTCCTGTTGCTATCAGAAGCTTCTTGAATTTAAATATGTACCAGAAAGAGCAAGACAATGAGCTCATTTCCTATCTGCCCTAAATACTGAACTTCAGTGTTGTGCATGCTTGAAGGGAATAACCAATTTGTATTAGGTTTGTTAAAGTTATAAAAAATTCTCTATCCAGATATTGAAACGTCCCAACTATTTTGAATGCTGTTTAGAAAACCTGCTTATTGGGATTGTATGCAGCACATGAATACTCCATAATCCTTGTCCTCAGTATCCTATTGTTGTTCTCATGTGTCCCTGTGCACACCCATCTTCCACTGAATGGATATACCACATTTTGTTGATCCATTCATCTGTCAACAGACTTTTGGGTGGCTTCCACATTTTCACTATTGTGAATAATGGTGCTATGAGCATGGGTCTATGAATATCACTTTAAAATCCTGTTTTCAATTATTGTGGGTCTACACCAAGAAACCAAATTGCCAGACTACTTATGATAATTATATTTCTAATTTTTGGAGGAGTAGAAGGATATTGAGCTAAAATAATTCTGGAGGTAAGTGAATTCTCTGCTTTCTGTTACATATATCTGTCCTCTTTCCACATAACTTTACCCCCTTCTCCATATCCAGTAGCTGAAATGAACAGAATGGGGGAGAATAGGAAGACAGAAATGAATCACATGTCATCTGAATCCACCTTCATAGCTATACCATGAGTTTTAATATGAGATGAAATTGTGTCATTCCTTTTTATTTATTTTCAGTAATTTTATCTCTTTATTTACCAGTTTATTTATCTGACTTTCCTGGGTCTTCATGCTTGCGCAAGCTTTTCTCTAGTTTCTGTGCCCAAGCTTCTCATTGTGGTGGCCTCTCTTGTTGAAGAGCACAGGCTCTAGGGTGTGTGGGCTCAGTAGTTGCAGCTCTCAGCTCAAGAGCACAGGCTCAGTCCATGGGTTTAGTTGCTCCATAGCTTGTAGGATCTTCCTGATCAGGGATCAGATCTGTGTCTCCTGCATTGCCAGGTGGACTCTACCACTGAGCCACCAGGGAAGGCCCATTGTTATTCTTCACATATAACATGATATTGATAACTCCTCTTCATTAAAGCAGACAACCAGGGCTCTCCAATAGTACATGGATTTACAGTAATTTGTATATACTCTATCACTCAGGCTTTTTTAAAACAGTGACATGAATTAGAAATCTGATTGCTATCCAGAAAATCACAAATGTCAACATTAAATCTGTGCTTTCTGCAAAAAAGAAAAGATGTTGGTTATGAAGTAAATAGGCTTCCCTGGTGATTAGATGGTAAAATCTGCCTGCAATGCAGGAGACCCAGGTTCAATCCTTAGGTTGGGAAAATCCCCTGGAGAAGGGCTCGTCAGCCCACTCCAGTATTCTTGCCTGAAGAATAGACAGAGGACGGCTACAGTCCATGGGGTCACAGAGTCAGACATGACTGAGCAGCTAACACGACAGCGTGAAGGAAAGACGATATGAGGCAAAGAACTCAGATTTTCTTTCTTACCTTTACATTTGGCCAATTTAATGGATATTTGTTGATTTCCAACCACAGAGACTCCATAAGCTTCCCTCACATCTCAATTTTCTTTTGGGAAATTACCCATTTTCTTTTAAATGTATATGGTGGCATTGTTAATTATGTTCCCTGACCTAGGGGAAGGTAAGAGACCTAAGTTGGACCAATCAGGCTCATGCTCTCAAACTGAGGCAGAGGAATAATCAGTAGTTGGAATTCATCCCATCAAAAATATTATTATTAATAATACAAGGAGTTTCTCCTGATATTTATGATGATAACTCCATAAAATATCCAATTGAAGAGGGGGAAACACCCCTATGTAGCTGTCCCCATATATGTACATAAAGATTACAGGGAGCCAAATCTGCTTCCATTTAACTTTGCCTAAGTACAATACAGTTTCTCTACCATAATATTTATGGAATCTTCTTGATAAAATGTTTTATTATTCTGAATTAGATGTTGGTTTCCATGTTATACTCACTATCACAAAATAGTCTTGGTTTATGAGTTTTCATAAATAACAGTTATCTATAATATTCACAGTAGAAAAATGATTTCTTTTTTTAATTTTGACCATATAGGATTTTATAGGACAATGTATATCATACAGATCTATATTACTAGTATTCAATTTATTAAATTTTAGAAAACCAAAAGATAATTTACCCACTTCTCCCATCCCCCATGCCCTGTCTCTAGCACCCACCAATCTGTTCTGTGCATATATGACATTTTTTTTAACATACACTAGTAGTTCCCCATTATTTGCAATGAATATGTTCCAAGACCCCCAATGGACGCTTGAAGCCATGAATAGCATGGACTCTATATTTACTTGCTTTTTTAGTACACATACATGTACTGTCTCAGTTGCTCAGTCATGTCTGACAATTTGCAACCCCATGCACTATAGCCTACCAGACTCCTCTGTCCATGGAATTTTCCAGATAAGAATACTGTAGTGGGTTGCCTTTTCCAACTCCAGAGGATCTTCCTGACCCATACATAACTATGATAAAATATAATTTATAAATTAGGCACATTAAGATATTAAAAACAGTAAAACATTTAAAAAATAACAATTATAACAATATACTCTAACACAAGTTATGTGAAATTGGCCTCTCTCTCTCTCAAAGTATTTCATTGTACTATATATTCACTTCTTTCTTCCTGAGACAATATCTAATGATAAAATGCATACGTGATTAGAGGAAGCAAGGTGAACCACAGAAGCACTATAATGTTAAACTGTTATTGACTCTCTGACCATTCCTCAGGAGAAGGATCATCTGTTTAAGGTGGGCCTAGATCATCCAGCTGTGGCATGGTGATGGTTGACTAGCAGGAGCAGATGATGTCAATGATGGGTGGTCTCGGAAAGGATAGAGGAAGACACC
Organism: Budorcas taxicolor; assembly: GCF_023091745.1. Taxonomy (NCBI): domain Eukaryota; kingdom Metazoa; phylum Chordata; class Mammalia; order Artiodactyla; family Bovidae; genus Budorcas; species Budorcas taxicolor. Next base: position 28,232,258 of record NC_068931.1, read on the forward strand.
ATGAGATTTCATCATGCTTCTTAGAATGACAGCATGAAATTTAAAACTTCTCAATTCTTCATTTCTAGAATTTTTCATTTCATATTTTTGGACCAAAGTTGACTATGGAATTCCAATTGAGCTATTTCAAATCCTAAAAGATGATGCTGTTAAAATGCTGCATTCAATGTGCCAGCAAATTTGGAAAACTCAGCAGTGGCCACAGGACTGGAACAGGTTAGTTTTCATTCCAATTCCAAAGAAAGGCAATGCCAAAGAATGTTCAAACTACCACAATTGCACTCATCTCACATGTTAGTAAATTAATGCTCAAAATTCTGTAAGCCTGGCTTCAACAATACATGAAGCTTGAGCTTCCAGGTGTTCAAGCTGGATTTAGGAAAGGCAGAGGAACCAGAGATCAAATTGCCAACGTATACTGGATCATAAAAAACAATGTATGGCAAAACCAATACAGTATTGTAAAGTAAAATAAAGTAGAAATAAAAAATAAAATAATAATAATTAAAAAAAAAAAAAAACTAGAGAGTTCCAGAAAAAGCATCTACTTCTGTTTTATTGACTACGGCAAAGCCTTTGACTGTATGAATCATAACAAATTGTGGAAAATTCTTCAAGAGATGGGAATACCAAGCCACCTTACCTCCCTCCTGGGATATCTGTATGCAGGTCAAGAAGCAACAGTTAGAACTGGACATGGAGCAACAGACTGGTTCCAGATCGGGGAAGGAGTACGTCAAAGCTGTACATTAACACCCTGCTTATTAACTTATATGACAAGTTCATTATGCGAAATGCCGGGCTGGATGAAGTACAAGCTGGAATCAAGATTGCTGGGAGAAATATCAATAACCTCAGGTATACAGATGACACCACCCTTATGGCAGAAAGCAAAAAGGAACTAAGGAGTCTCTTGATGAAAGTGAAAGGGAAGAGTGAAAAAATTGGCTTAAACTTCAGAAAACTAAGATCATGGCATCTGGTCGCATCACTTCATGGGAAATTGATGGGGAAACAATGGAAACAGTGAGAGACTTTATTTTCTTGGGCTCCAAAATCACTGTAGATAATGACTGCAGGCATGAAATTAAAAGAAACTTGCTCCTTGGAGAAAAAGCTATGACCAACCTTGACAGTATATTAAAAAACAGAGACATTACTTTGCCAGCAAAGTCCATCTAGTCCAAGCTATGGTTTTTCCTTTAGTCATGTATGGATGTGAGAGTTGGACTATAAAGAAAGGTGAGCACCACAGAATTGATGCTTTGGCCTGTGGTGTTGAAGACTCTTGAGAGTCCCTTGGACTGCAAGAGATCAAACCAGTCCGTCGTAAAGGAAATGAGTCCTGCATATTCATTGGAAGGATTGATGCTGAAGCTGAAACTCCAATACTTTGGTCAACTGATGTGAAGAACTGACTCCTTGGAAAAGACCCTGATGCTGAGAAAGATTGAAAGCAGGAGAAGGGGACGACAGAGGAGGAGATGGTTGGATGACATCACAAACTCAATGCACATGAGTTAAAGTGAGCTCTGGGGTTTGGTGAAGGACAGGGAAGCCTCGTATGCTGCTGTACGTGGCGTTGCAGAGTCAGATACGACTGAGTGACTGAATTGAACTGAACTGACTGTGTGTAATAGAAACCATAGAATGTGAAACTGCAGATCGAGGGGAGGGGCGCTACTGCATGTAGATTTTAGATTCCACTTATAAGAAAGATCATATGGTACTTATCTTTGTCAGACTTAGTTCACTTAGCACAATGCCCTCAACACCCATTGATGTTGTCACAAATAGCAAGGCTTCATTCTTTTTTATGATAGAATAATATTTCATTATATATGTACACCACAATTTCTTTATCCATTCACTCATTAATGGACACTTAGGTTATTATTATTGTATATAATCATTCCATCTGTATAATGTGGCAGTGTATAATATTAAAATATATGGCATACATAATTATGTATTATATATGTCATATGTAATATTTTAACATTATATATTGCCACATATACACAATAGATTGATATATATAATGTAATATAACATTATGAAATTTAATGATATAATTATATAAATATAGAAGACAGAAGAGTCATATATGTAATACAGAAAGATTATATAACAATACAGGAAGGTTATATATCATATATTTATAAATATATGATGGAAAGTTCCTTCTTCATTTCCTCTTCATAAATGGTTTAGCTTATACCCTTCAAATATACAAGACTATATAGACGTGACTATATGAGAAGCAAATAATCCTGGTCCAATTAGACATTATATTTATACATTGATCCGTGCATTTACTTCTTAAATCAACAATTAGTAATATTGTCTCTCTCCCAATATCATGTTATGTACTAGGAAAAAGAAATAGGTTGGGTGCCCTGACATGACTCAATCATATAAATTTTTTAACTTAAATTTCTTGAACGTTTGTGCTGTTTGTAGACAAACATAGGATGATAAGAATTGAGAGTTTACAATATTTTACATGCTTGCACCACTATCTGAAATAATTCCAGTGATAATTCTAGTATATTTGTGAATAATGGCTATTGAGTCTTTCTACATTATGATGAACTGATAATCTAGGCTGATAATCTACATTTTAAATCAGCTGCATTGCTAATAAATGGTATTAAGTACTTAACAAAGTATTATTAAAATGAATGATGAATAGATAAATGTAATGAGATTATTGTTTTTTTTGAATAGAGATGGATAAATAAATAACTGATTGCTTTTAGTGCACACAATGAGGAGAAAAGTGTAACGCATAATATCATTTTATGGACTGGTTCATCCCTAAGTATCACTTGAGAGGAATGCTTACTGGAATTGTTGATTAATGAGAGGGGAAAGTGATCAAGACACACTTAGAGCATAGAAACATGTAGGAAGTGAGATTTAGGCAAAGGAACTTGCGTGAGTCCATAAATCAATATGAAAATAATTAGGAAGAGTGTGATGAAACACCTATAGTATCCAAAATTAAGACAGGGTATAGAATTTACTAAGCATGTGTGTATTATTCAGTAAATACCTATTTAGTGTCTGTTAGGTGTCAGGCATTGTAGGGGAGAAAAAAGTTTGCAAAATAGCTTCCTCCATTGATATATAGAAAGATTTATTCTTGCATTTTGAGCATATTTATTGTCCACTTACTACTCAATGCAGGCCTTGCAGGGAAAATTTCAATGAGAAAACTAGACAAAACTACCTGCTTCATATAATCTCCATCCTCACGATGGAATATCAGAGGGAGATGTTCTTTTAGAATAAAAGACTGGGACAAAGACAAAAAGAAGAGAATGGGCCGGAGAAACAGAAGAAAGAGTATACTTGAATTATCGGAAATCTGAGTTTGCGTTCCATTAGGTTCCTATTCAGTTCAGTTCAGTTGCTCAGTCGTGTCCAGCTCTTTGCAACTCCATGAATCGCAGCACGCCAGGCCTCCCTGTCCATCACCAACTCAGACTCATGTCCATTCAGTCAATGATGCCATCCAGCCATCTCATCCTCTGTTGTCCCCTTCTCCTCCTGCCCCCAGTCCCTCCCAGCATCAGAGTCTTTTCCAATGAGTCAACTCTTCACATGAGGTGGCCATAGTACTGGAGTTTCAGCTTCAGCATCAGTCCTTCCAAAGAACACCCAGGACTGATTTCCTTTAGGATGGACTGGTTGGATCTCCTTGCAGTCCAAGGGACTCTCAAGAGTCTTCTCCAACACCACAGTTCAAAAGCATCAATTCTTCGGTGCTCAGCTTTCTTCACAGTCTAACTCTCACATCCATACATGACCACAGGAAAAACCATAGCCTTGACTAGACGGACCTTTGTTGGCAAAGTAACATCTCTGCTTTTTAATATGCTGTCTAGGTTGGTCATACCTTTCCTTCCAAGGAGTAAGTATCCTCTCCTATTAGATGCCATTAAATAGTACTGAGATATACTTAAGGACCAATATAATTTCCTAGAGATAATATGGAGTCATGAAAAATCTGAAACCTATCCTGGAAGGAAGGTTGAGTTAGCTTTTTGCAAAGAGATAGATTATTGTGAGATGAGTAAGACCTATAAACTCGTTTGCACTGTTCAAGCATAATATGAATACTCAAAGTAGTTTAAGGTCTGTAAAAACAGCCCAATCTTCTCAGTCCATCACCTATCAAAACAAGCATGGTCAGGAGATTAGGATCTTAACTTCAACTTGGATCTGTAGCTTTTTATACCTTTCCCTATTCCAGGTGGAGAAAAAAGGAGAACTATAGCTTAAAACAGTCCCAGTAAATGCCAGGTGGGTTTACCATGCACATAACCCTATTTTTATTTTAGTGAGTCAATTTAAATTGAAGCCAAGTATGCTTTTTTTGTTTTGTGTTCTTCACACTACACACACTGACTCCACAGAAACAAAGGGCCTGCTGTCTTCCAGGAAATATCAGATATTGGTTTTGACTAACATCTGCTTTTTTCTTTGTTTGTTTGTTTTAAATTTTGCATCCCATTGATCATCAGAATTGAGGTTCGTTGAAAAACCATAAAGAAAGTTAATGTAGAATGTCCCAACATTCAAACCTTTAGATATCTAAATGTCACTTTACAGACTTTCTATTAACCATGGTGTTTCTGAATTATCGCTGTAATATTTCAGTAATGGGATACAAGCTGTCAAGGTCAGAACAGCCTCATAAGGGAGACGTGCAAAGAGAAAGCATTAGATCTAAAAAGCACAATGGTAGCTGTTCTAAGGAACCTTTTTATCAAAGTAACGGACCAAAAGATATTATGTAGAAATGTGAGATTCCAGAAAACACTATGTGGCAAGTTTGCTCAGAGATGAAAAGCTGTTTTTCCTTTCTGTTATCTTTATAATTTGGCACATAAAACACCTTGGCTCCTTTCATTCCGAATAAAACGTATATTTAATATCCATAAAGCTTAATGAAAGTGGCTTTTCTACAGAAAGTCTGATTTAAATGACTCTAAATTGCATTTTTAGTCCACAGACCAATGATGTTATTTGCAATGCTCCTGGTAGCCTGCAGGCGGAGCCCTGGGCTGCGCAAAAGGCGCGTGCAGCCTCCACCAGGGAGCCTCAGACCTTTCCTCTCTTGGTCTGAAAGGTCCTGACAGCTGTGTATAACAACTAGGAACATAGCTTGGTCATTACTCTCACTAGGATACTGAACGTTTGTTTGTTTGTTTGTTTTTTCATATTTAGTAGTTCAGTCAATGGTCAAATTTTAGATCATGGGATAAATCATCTACCTTTCTTTCTCATCACTCCACTCTGTTATCAAAAACAGACAAACAGAAGAGAAAGCAAAACTCTTAGCAATGGGTATTGATTTAAAACCCCACAGACCATCAGTATGTGCATAGCATTCACAGTTTACTGAAAGTCTCTCTTCTCATTTGCTCCTCTTGCTACCCCTGTGAAGCACAGTTTACTAGTATTCTGATTTGCATCTGACACTTCTGAAGTGTAAAGATGTCACATAGCTCATGTTGTTAATTCCATAGATGTTAGATATAGGACCCAAATCAAGACACCCTTATATTTTATATTATACAATATTTGTAGTTTTTTCCCTCTGCATTTACACATCCTATGAAATTATTTTACACCTTTTTTTATAGTAGCATTATCCCAAAGAGATCCAGATGAGTTTGAAACTTCAGGAGCTGTGTAATCCTAGAGAAGGCTGAAACAGTCTACCACGCATTCTTTTTTTTTTTTTTCTTTATCAGAATAACTTGAGTCTAAGTTTAGATATTGATTTTTTTCATTAAAATTCAATATCTCTGGCAAAGTATTCTATATAGATGTTTGTATTTTAGTTCTGTGTAGATAATAGTTATATTAATACTGTGAAAAGAATGAACTTTCGAATCATATTTTTTTCTTCTTTGCACTAGACCTGAAATAAAGGCTCTTGAACTGACACTTTCTTTAAAAAGCTTTAATGAAGTCTTTTTGAAATCCCCAAATAAGGTCTGATTAATACTATTTATTGTAAATCCCTTGTCATGGTTTGCTAAGTCAATACACATACCTTGATGCATCAAAATGCTTTTTTCAGTGAAATCACTAGACCACAAAATAATTGTTCTGTTTTCCTCCATCATTTAACCAGCAATGATTTTTCAATGTTTTTCTATGTAATTAAGTGTGTCTGTGAATCATTAATGCCATCTAAAAGTACAACATCCATCAAATTGTTGATTTGACAGTAATATAAACATGAGGCACGAATGCTCCCAGATTTTTTGAGAGGCAAAACCTTTTTTGGGAAACATTAATATTTTGCCACTATGGGACATTTAATTCTTAACCAAATGCATATCTGCTTACTCTAGTTTAAATAGCATTCAGAGACTTCTATTTTGGGATAGTATTTCAAATACTCTTGACTGTAAGATTATTCTAGACAATCAACAGTTTCTAAGAGCAAGCCCATCTTTAATTTAGAATAATCATGAAATAATTCCAAGAGGAATTTCAAATAATAACCATTATTATTTTGAACAATAATTAAATATATCAAATAAGATTAGCACAAAGTCACACAAAAGACTGGTCCTAGCACAGAGAAAGGTCAATATTTCCTCTCTCAAAAATACCTTTTTAACATTTTTTAATTACTTTGTGTTTCCTTTGTTTTTGCTGAATTTTAGGAAAACCAATATTCTCTACATGGGGGAGAGAGACACCAATATATTTTCACTAATATTCATCTTATTACTTTCCCCCCCATAATTTTGGTTACAATTGAGCAGAATACTTAGAACATTTAAGTAGTTTTTATTAATATAATGTACTAGGAAAAGTATATTTCCACCACATTGACTTCACTTGAGATACCAGTTCTACTGTATTTAGCTGTTTAATTGCAAGAAAACCATTCAAACTCTCTCAGGTTCTACTTATCTTTCTTTAAAATTTCTTACATATGTCATAGATTTCTTAGGATTTGTTCAGAATGTTTAGCAGTTCATAGCATATAATAACGAGAAGGCAATGGCACCCCACTCCAGTACTCTTGCCTGGAAAATCCCATGGATGGAGGAGCCTGGTGGGCTGCAGTCCATGGGGTCGCACAGAGTCAGACATGACTGAAGTGACTTAGCAGCAGCAGCATAACATACAATAAGTGCACAAGAAGTAGTAGCTATTTGCTTATTCTTCTTACATGGAAGTAGCTGATCACTTGCTCACAGTATCCAAATGCATTAGACAATTAGATGGTTAACACATCTCTTTGACAGACTCTACAAACTCTATCTTTTAAGCATTCACTCACTTAATAAACATTTACTGAACACTGATTATGTGCCAGTACGGTACTGGTACTTCGCTGGTGACTCAAATGGTAAAGAATCTGCCCATAATGCAGGAGACGGGGTTTGATCCCTGGTTTGGGAAGATCTCTTGGAGAAGGTCATAGCAACCCACCACAGCATTCTTGCCTGAAGAATCCCAGGGACAGAGAGCCTGGTGGCTACAGTCCATGGGGGTGACAGTCAGACATGACTGAGTGACTAACACACACACTGTACTAGGGGTACAGATATAAATAAAGCAAAACCATTGTCTCAAGAAATGTGCTATATTGTTAGAATCGTGTTTCCATGTATTGAAAGAATATCATATGAAAAGCATTGCATCAGATACTTTTAGAACATTATATTATTTAATTAATACTGTTCTACAAGTCAGGATTTGAACCTCTATTATACTCTGACCTTTAAACCCATGTTCTCAGTAAGTACAAGATACTACTATATAAACTGGAAGCATATTTTGATACAAGGAGACAAGAGCAATATAATTAAATTGCTTAGTGACAAATATCTACTTTTTTGCCATTTATTTTTCACATGCATATTAATTTCAGAAGAAAAAAAAATGGGTTTCATTTCTTTGATTTTTTTCTTTAAACAACACCCGTTTATTCTCTCAGAGTTCTAGATGCTGAAAGTCTGAAATCAAGGTGTCAGCTCTAAAGGGGAATATTTATCTGCCTCTTAGCATCCGGTGGCCTCAAGCATTCCTTAACTTGAGGAAGCTTAACTCTAGTTTGTGACTCTTCTTTGCTTCTGTGTTCTTTCTTCTTATTAGAACACTTATTAGCCTTTAGAATTACTATCTATTCCAAGTTCAGTATGTCATCTCAATATTTTTACCAGTGCATTTGCAAAGACTCTATTTCCATATAGTCACATTCTGAGATTCTCACTGGGTGTGAGTTTTGAGAGACGCTACTTCTTGCCTGGAGAATTCCAAGGACAGAGGAGCCTGGCAGGCTACAGTCCATAGGGTCGCAAACAGTTGAACACAACTGAAGTGATTTAGCACAACTGCACATTCTACCAGACAATTTTAACCTGTTAATTATTAGAAATAGCAGACATTTTCTGTTGAAAATGTAGCACTATATATTCATTTATCAAATTAGTGCAATTTACTAAGTTTCTGGGGCATATATAATACAGAATTTGTCTTTAAGTAAAATAAGCCTTGAAATTTGTCCTGCGTGTCTATTACTATATATGATAGATATGCACGGCATCCCAAATTTCTGGATTACCTGATAATCTCACAATCTAGTAAAGAATCCAAGCATAAAGCAACTACTTACAAAAAATCATTTAGTCATGTATATGATGTGCACAATAAGGTGAAGAAACAGGTACACTGAACACATATCAGACGGACTTGACCAAATCTTGAGAATTGGGTTTTGTGAGGAAGTAATGTCTAAATAGAGGTTAAAAAATGACTAAGAAGTAACCAATTAAAAAGAATCTATCTTTGATTCCACTGTACTTCTGAACACTCTTGTTATTCTAATTTTCTGAGAAATATCTTAATTATGCTCCTTTCATTCAATTACTCTTCTAGTATGACTTAATATACCCCAAAGAGAAACCAATGAATTGCCCTGTGAGTAAGCAACATAACCTGACTTTTACATTAACTTTTGGCATTTAGATGCAGAAACAGTAGGGAAACTTCAAGAATAAAGAACCATAATTTGACCTTTAAATTCTTCTGAAAAAAACTTGTTTTATAGTACTGTAATTATAGGTAAGTGTCATCCAATGTAACACTAAACTATAGTCCCTGGTAGGTCTCAAACAACTCTTATTTGTAAGCAAAAGCTTATAAATACTGTATTTGTCCTACCATTGCTTTCAACTATTGTGCATACATGGACCTGCTGATGAAGACATACGTATATGGGTATTGGGACTTCTCTGATGGCTAGTGGTAAAAAAAACCCACGTGCAATGCAGGAGCCACAGAAGATGGGGGTTTGCTCCCTGGGTCAGGAAGATCCCCTGGAGGAGGGCATGGCAACCCACTCCAGTATTCATGCCTGGAGAATCCCAGGGACAGAGGAACCTGGCAAGCTACAGGCCATAGGTTGGCAGAGTCGGACACGACTGAAGTGACTTATCATGCTTGTAGGTATTAACATACGCATATGTACAATTAATATATGTATTATATGTATTAATCTAGTTAGGCTTTTGCTATCATGTACAGTAGGACTCCTAGAAGATTACTATTCTTCCATTTCCTTGGTAATTTCTGGGAAAACAGGGATATTTTAGAAAAGAGTTTCTACAAGCTTTTTCCCTAAAACAACAGATTGAAGTGAAAATCTCAGTGACCATAACATTAAGGTAATTGACACTATTAAAAATAAGTCAAAATATCTGAGTAAGATAGTCCCATGTGGAAACATGTCTACTTTCTGATAATATGGTTGACTGCTTTCTATGAACAACTTCTATAGAATATCCTAGAGAGGAAAGAGGGAATTTAATAAATAAGCCTCTCTCATAAACAAGCAAGTCCATATGAAACATCCTTAGAATAACAAGGTGACAATTTAATTTAAACTAATTTAAGCTAATTTAATCAAACATAATCATATTCATATCTATGTTGCACCAATAAGACCTTCCCTTAGCTGGAGATTGTTTGCAACTTTTATGGCCTCTTATCAATTAAACAGTCAATTGAAGCCCGGTTTTCAATATGATTCAATCATAACATTGATTAAAAAGACTACAGAAAAGCTCCTCTTCGTTGGTTTAGCAGAATTTTGCATACCTCAGTTGGGAAATAATGCACATAATTCTGTTGAATACAGGATGATACTCTTACCTTTCTACTTTCAGTAGTGAAAACTAATTTACTAAAAGATATTTCATTATCTCCTCCATGGCTCTTAATTGGACAAATTTGTCTCCTTTATTTTAGAATGCAATAATTCACTGTCTAGAACTGTTTGTACATTTGTTATATACATCCCTTCAGCAGTGTCTGAAAAGCACACTTCTTACCCGCCAATTGCAAAACTCATTTACATTCTGATCACCAGATATAAACCAAAGACTCTGTTCCAAGCACTGAGCTGGGCTCCACGGGTACATTAATAAATCTGTCTTTTCTCTTAGAGCCATCTGTACCCTACACAAAACAATCATGCGGAACCTTTCCATACAATGTTAAAAGTGTTCTAAAAACAGCAGATATTTACTGATTTCTCACTTTGTGCCTGGGACTGTTCTGAGCATTCTTCAAGCACTAACTCATTTAGCCTATATACTCTCCCCATGAAAAAAAGTTACAAAGCAAATGTGAGTAATTTGCCAAATGACACAAAACTAAAAAGTGGGAAAACGCAACCTTTTTCACACTTCAGAAAAATCACTAAAATGTTTATATATCGGCAGAAGTAACACTTATCAGTCCTCTGTGTTTGTATCTTAACTCACTCCATCTTCTAAGGGACCTTGTTATTAATCATTTCTTCCATCTAAAAGTTCTCTCAACTGCATTCTTCACGTTAACATTTAAATATACTCAAGTCTCCTACCTTACAAAGAAAAATAAGTATAAGAATACGTTAATGTCCTATCCTATGATTTGTTGTTGCTGTTGTTTCAATACATTTTTTTCCTGGAAGTTTTACTCCTTCCTAGGACTTCTATTGTCATTAATGTGACTGACAATCACTCCAAATTTGTAACTTCCATTCTCAACTCTTGGTACCATGCTATAATTGATCTCCTTGTTCCCTGCTTAAGTGAATGGCATCTTTTTAAACAACAATATTTGCATGTCAAAAACCTAGAAGTCATCCTACTTTCTAAGCCTCTATTTCATTCCTTTGAAATATCCTATAACTGTTATTTTCTAATTTGCCATTTTAGCCACTTATCTCTATGCCATATCACATGACCCTAGACCAAGCTATGAGTTTTCTCCTATCTGGAAAGAAACAGCCTCAAAATGGATTTCCCTTCTTTCATTTTTTCCATGCTGCATTTTATTATCCACTCCATAAAAACATTATTTCAAAACATAAATATGATGACATTTCTTTCACTAAACCCCATTGACAGATTCAAGGATCTCCTTTGACACTTGCTGTTTAGTCCCTGAGCTGTGTCTGACTCTTTGGGACCCCATGGACTATAGCTCACCAGGCTCCTCTGTCCATGGGATTTCCCAGGCAAGAATACTGGAGTGGTTTCCCATTTCCTTCTCCAGGGGATCCTTGGCATATGGTCTGGTGCCTTATTACTGCCCTGACCACACTGTCTAATGTTTAAATTTTTTTTCAGGAAGAATTTGTATTTCTTTAGCTAAACTTTTAAGTTGTGGGTGGCAGGAAGGCCTTAGAAAGAACTGTTCCATGGTATGAAATACATAACTCAGAAAAACTCAGAAGGATTTTTCAAGGAAGTTGGTCTATTGTGCCTGCACTTTCTCCAATTTTCTAAGAGAATTATTCTTACCTGAAGCTTGCTAGCACTAAAGATTTAATGGGCATAATGCATATGACAGTCTTTCTCATAAAATGAATGCAAAGAAAATGAAAAAGAGTGATTGACAGAAATGTAAATACAAGAGAGCAGAGAATAAACTGGGAAAGTACATGTCTGGATAACTATATGACACTAAAAGCTATTAGAGGTGACAATGGCTTCATCTTTTGTCCATGCTGTGTTTTATGCAAAATACACTCAAACTAGACCTGGAGTGACCTCAAACAGTACAACTTGGAGTTTTTTAATGCATCTTGGATTGGCATTATATTTTATTCATGTTTGCAGTGACAGTGGCAACCGTATCTAATAATATAAAAACTGTATATTCTGCCAGGTCACTTCTACCAAGTTCTCTCTATCCTAGACACCTGAGTGTACAAATGGGGACAAAGGGTGAAGTGCTGGAGGAGGAGCTTTAGCAAACTTTTCTAGAAGCAACGTTTGGAGTCTCTGCTAAGTGAAAAGAAAATCAGTCATGATCACTCAGAAGGTGAAGGTGACTATGGTAGTGCTTTCTGGGTCATAGGTCATTCAGTCTAAGACATCTTACAAAGAGAAAAAAGAAAATGCGATTGAAATACTTTCCATGGTGCCTTCTCCCTCCTCCACCTATTACATATTTTTCTTCGAAGTATTTGACTGTGAATCCTGACCTTCCCACCTGTAGTGTGAAGTCCAGTTACCCCAGAAATGCAGCTCTACGAGATGCAGGATTTCCAGTCCTCCTGGCTTGGCAATTGTGATTTCTTTCACTGCCAGCATTGCTAGGTCTAGTCCATTTTTATGAGGAGGTAAATGCAAACTCTTATTCACAGGACACTCTATAATGTCACACGTATTTGAGACCCCAAGTGTCAGAGTTGTACAAAGCTTTGACATAAATATAATCTCAGTGCTGAAAATTAACCCAAGTTATTGCAAACTTTTAGAGCAGCATACTTCTCAACTATGAAAAGGAAAGAATTAAACTGACTATAAAAAAGGCTATTCCACACTACTGATGTCTGAAGATGGAAAATAAAAATTACTTAAGGAATTTTCTGTCTCCTTATCATGATGGTCTTTTTAAATCATGAATTGATTAAATTCATGATCACAACTATGTGATCACGTCGATTTAGAAGACATCTTTAGGAACCTTATGTATGAAGTATCTTTAAAAACATAAAAGATTAAAACAGTTTTCCTATCTATTTAATAAAAATAAGACCATGTAAAATAAGAATTATTCTTTAATACATTTGTATATAAACGCTGCTGCTGCTGCTGCTGCTGCTGCTGCTGCTGCTAAGTCGCTTCAGTCGTGTCTCTGTGAGACCCCATAGACGGCAGCCCACCAGGCTCCTCTGTCCACAGGATTCTCTAGGCAAGAATACTGGAGTGGGTTGCCATTTCCTTCTCCATTGTATCTAAATAAATGAGCTAAAAACAATGAAAACACTACTCAGCATACGTTCTCTGTGTAAGCAGTAGCGCCTGGAATGGAAACACGGTTGGTGCCACAGGGGTTTGACGCTGAGGCAAGTAAGGAAGATAGTCTTTCTGGCTGTTTGGGATACACATAAAAACAGCTGAATTTATAAAGTCCAAAAGCATCCTAGTAACCAAAGGAAAGAATAACTTAACAAGAGATTGACCTAAGCTCTACAGCGAATGCATCACCCATGTGGTTTGCAGAAGGCTAGAAAAACAAAAGTAGACACAAGTGGGAACAGTGCCTGTAGGATCAGCAGAAGGAAAAATCAATAACAAATTTGGTGTGTATGCTAAGGGAGAAAACACCTCTGCATGGTGTTAGTAAGATAGAATTCGGTTAAACAGTGGGACCCGAGACTTTTGTTTAGATGTGATAAATGGCATGCTATCAGTGAATGTATTTTAGAGTTTCCAAGATTAAATTTATCTGTGGTCTTGGAAAGAGAGAATGGAGCGGCTGAGATTTTCCAATGTCCTTCAGTTGTCCTTCTCCTTTTAGGATAATTTTCTCTAAAATTCTTAATAAAATGTAATCAAATATGAAATCTTATAAACAAACACAATCACATACATTTGATTTATGGCATAAAAACTGACATAAAACAGTTCTTGTGCATTAATATTTGGAAAATAAATCTGTACCACCCACAAAAACAAGTGTGTACATGATATTTGTTATGTCACAGAGACGGAGTGATAGATTCTCAAATAATGCAAATTTAGTCAATATAATTAATTGGATGCTATAGTGGAATAGAAATGTTAAGCAATCAGCATCTTAAACCATAATAAATCCTTTAGGATACAGATCCAGAGCCACTGAGAGGAAATATATAATGATTCCTGGTCATTCATAAATCACCAGGCAAAAGAGGATGGGAAGCATAGGAAACACTTTCTATTTCTGCTGTAGCCTTTTTTCACTTGATATCAGGAAGTTCAAATAGATTTTTATGAATACCTACCTATAATCTTACAGTGAGCAGGCAATATTATATAAACTGGTAAATTTCTGCTTCCTTCAAAGAACTCACTACCACCTAATTATATACCATAAGTTGAGCACAGGGTCAGCTGGCACCCCATGAATAATTTAGTTTTACTAATTCATCTGTATCAAAGAGGATAAATTATGAAATATGTGAAAGTCAATACAGTGGAACTCATTTACAGTACTGAACATTCAGCTTACATTTTATTGTAACTAAATGCATGCTAGAAATAAAATATGATCCTGCAGAAAAATAGTCCACTGTAATATAAACGTTTCTACAGAGATACAGTATGTTACCAAAAACCAGTGACTTGTTAACAAGATGAGAGTGAAATCTTGTATCTCGGGTTTATTCACTTAAGTTTTCATTAAATTCATAAATTGAATAAATTTGTATTATTTGAATACTACCCTGTTCTAAACACAGTGCAAAATGTTTGAAAAAATAGTTTCCCCCCCCCTAAAATCTTTAGAATCTAATGGATAAAAACATGTAAATAAATATGTTTGTATTAAAGAATATGTTATGGAGAGATAATATGGTTCAGAATCCTCAAGTCACAAAAAAGCATATAATTCCAAAAGAATGATGGGTAGACTAGGAGTAGGAGATGTAGCAAGAGATGAGAAAGAGATCCTTTGGGGAGCAAATGACTTAGGAAAGATGAATAAAATGGTGTTTAGAACCAGGGCTGGGGATTAACCTTTAAAGACAAAGGAACCATCTCTTCCACTCAGGAAGGGGTTAAGTCATTCTAGATATACACTGAGACAGTTAGGTCTGTGTGGCACAGGATGTGGGGGCATCCACTTATTTTCACACCTGATAGCTTAGATGTTTTCTGTAGAAAAGGAGGCAAGATATTGTGAAAATTGAGAAATGGAAAGAGATCAGCTAAGATGTTTAAGTATGACAATTACTCTTTGGAAGAAGTATTATGAGAAATGACAAGAAGGTAAACAAGAAAAAGTAAAATGATCGCTGATAGAACTGAGTGTCCAGTGAGTGCGGAAAAAACAAAAATGTGAAGAAGCATCAGTCTGTATCAATGTATGATCTCTTCTAGCAAATCTCAGCATCCTAAGGAGAAGAGATAGATGGCTTGATTGAGCTCAAAGCTACAAAAATTGTTATGGCACATATGCCAGAAATCATTTATATAAGCCAGAAAAGCGATCCAAACAACCAATTCAAAAATGTAAACTTCAAGTGAAATGTTGATATGACTCACCACGGAGGCTGTGATTCACAGGAAATGAACTGAAACAGTGGCAATGGGATAAAAATGAGGGAGGAGTTGAAAATTCAAAGCCATGATGAAGATACATGCTATATAGTGAAAGTAATGAAGTGAGAGGCTAAAATAAATGAAGGCTGTGATCAGAGATTAGTATTTGGAAATTTATTATATTGGAGGTAATAAAAATGTAAGTGATGATAAAATCTAGCTGAGATTATAGGAATGGTTGTCTAAAGGAGGGTGGAAGTTGAGAGAACTGGGATCCAGGAAGTCAAACATCTATGAGAATAAGGTGTCCAGTGGGCTGACCACATATTCTTTGAGTCATTATAGAGGCTGTGAGGATTTAAAATAAAAAGAAATACTGTGATCTGTGCCCCCAAGGGTCTCAGCATATGATAATATCAAAGGATGATAAACAAAGGTGAAACTTCAAAGATAGGAGCTTTCTGCATGAGCCAAACAGCAATTCTTGGGAAGTAGTATTGAGGATTAAGGACGTGCAGATTCATGACTTTGGGGTGAATGGAGTGGGAATGAATGTAGCCAGCTCTCTGAAGGAGAAATGGATAGGCACATGGAGAGTCAGATACCAGTTGAGTCCAAATGCTGAAAATATATTTGGATGAAAATTTGCACTTTGCAAGGTTAAAGTACCTTATACATAATAACTATCCAATAAACGCTAGCTGTTACAAGCGCGATCTAATATTATCAGCTATTTTGAATCCCCACCTCCCCCCAACTATTAAGAAGACTGGGAGCTGTTACCTAGGTGGGACTTTATTTTACTGAGCCTTATGTGAGATGGTTAGGTGGCATCACTAACCCAAAGGATATGAGTTTCAGCAAACTCTGGGAGATGGTAAAGGACAGGGAAGCCTGGCACGCTACAGTCCACGGAGTCGCGAAGAGTCGGACACGAATGACCGACCGAACAACGATGTGGGTTTGGGTGTGCCAGTCAGGAGATGGGGATGGAGCACAGCTGAATTTGGGCAAAATAATGGGGCTAGAAATTTGAAGTCCCGAAGACCACCCAGAAGAAAAAAAAGTGATACGTTGTGTCCAAACAACAAATCTGAAAGTTGTTTTTCTGTGTGGTGTGGCACATACCCCCTTGACAAAATCTGCAGTGAAGTCCATTTTGCTCATTAACGTTTTCAGGTGATATGGCTTAATTTAGCAAAACTCAGAGTGGTTCTGGGGAGAAGGGAATGGCAACCCACTCCAGTATCCTTGCCCGGAAAATTTCATGGACCGGGTAGCCTGGTGAGCTACAGTCCATGGGGTCACAAAGGGTCAGACATGACTGAGAAACTGGAGCGACTAACACACACACCAAATGGTTCTGAGGTTCTGGGTTCATCAGGGAGCATGCGCAGCTGGGGCAGAACCAGAGAATGGGTGGACGGCTAGGGGGTTGGTCAGACACTGAAAAGTGATCAGGAGAGAGGAGATGCAGAGTAAACTAGGGATGATATTAGAGAAGAGGAAAGTTGATTCAGGAACTTGAATTTCACACGTCACTGTGAATGGGATATTATGACATATGAAGAGCATTATTCAAATTGTGCAATGATGGGGCTAGAAAAAAGTCGCAAAGTCCAAATAATGAAATTTAATGGACTATGTGTATAAGTTTTTACTTTCACCTAAGAACCTTGGGGAGAAATGGAACATTTTGAGCAACAAAATATCATCTTCAGATTCATGATTTGAAATATTGTTCTGACTTCAGTGAGAATACACTGGGGACAAATGATACTTGAAGGGGGAGAGCAATTAAGAGTCTATTGTAGCCTCCAAAGAAAAGATGATGATGGGTAGATTTAGAATCACTGAGTGGGATGGAGAAAAGTGGGTCAATAAAAGAGATACTTTAGGATGATTACTTGACAGGATTGTCATGTCAAACACAGAGATGTTGTCAGATGATATATGAAAAATACTGATGTGAGTGACACTGATGCAAAGTTTTGTTAAAAGTACTAGTTTTGTAGGTTTTATATATACACTGGGCTTCCCCAGTGGCTCGGCAGTAAGGAATCCACCTGCCAGTGCAGGAGATGTAGTTTCATCTCTGGGCTGGAAAGATCTTCTGGAGAAGGAAATGGCAACCCACTCCAGTATTCTTGCCTGGGAAATCCCATGGACATAGGAGCCTGGCGGGCAATAGTCATGGGGACACAAGAGAGTTGGACATGACTAAGTGACTAAACAACAACAACATGTATGTGTTGCTGTTCTGAGCCATCAAACTATCTCCCACGTCACAGAGTCTGGAAACCTAAAAACTTTTCCCCAGAATCCTTTGCCAGCAGGGTCTTATTTTATATTGCAACAGAAAAATAAAGTTTTTAAATTCAAAAATCAGAAGGATATATGTTTCCTTCTTTTTAAGGCTTCAAGGAAGTGGGTGAACAAACTGCATGTGTAAAGCTCTCAGCAGTTTCCTAGAAAACTCCTTAGATTCTTGAGCCTCAGTGCCCCAGGAGTCTGAACTCATGAGCAGTGATTTCCTGCAACACTTGTTCTTCCTAGCTGCATTAGAGCAGCGCTTCTCCCCGGTCTTTGTTCTGCTAGCTCTTGAGACGTAAGCATCTAATTCCCTCTGTCCCCTCTGAGATACAGAGTCATTTCTGCTTTTACCCTCGTCAAAGCCTTGACTGATTCAGAACTTTCTAAAATAAGTGACTCAGTGGTGGGAAACTAGAATTAGTTAACTGACTCAGTCCTATTTGAAAAATATAATGAAATAATTGCTAAAATAAATGAAATACAAGTAGGATCCAGCATGTCTGAAGTTGCCTGAAAATAAATGTTCCTTCAAAATATGGCTTTGGGAGACCACAATGATCATTGCAATAGAACTTAACCAAGGAAATAAGGCATATAAGTACTATGAGAAGGCTAATTCTGACTGTGTGGTTAGCTTATCAAAAAACTTACAAATTCAGAACTTTAACTTTTGGCTTAAGGCAAGACCAAGACAAAAACAAGATTCTATTACTGGTTTTTAAAAAATCTTTAATCCCCTAGAACTTAAGGATCAATGTTAAAGACCTAAGTAAACCATTCAAGGTCCTAAATTATTAGTTGATATTCAGTCATTCACAAAATCTTTAGGACTCTTATATGAAAGAAAACAAAAGGTGACACAATAATTTAGGATGGTGATATTTAGTAGCTTCTGGGGATTATGAATAGGCTGAACCTCAAAATTTTATTATGTCTCCCCTGCCAACAAAATCATTTCTTTCTCATCTGTCTGAAATCAGTCTCCTTATACTGGAAGACCATATCATGATGTAATTTACTTATTTCCAAGGGTTGTTAATTCCCTTCAAGACCTCTCTCTGCTCTGCTTAGTCACTCAGTTGTTTCCAACTCTTTGTGACCCCATGGACTGTAGCCCGCCAGTCTCCTCTGTCCAAGGAATTCTCCAGGCAAGAACTTGAGTGGGTTGCCATTTCCTTTTCTGGGCTTCAAGACCTATCCTGACCAAATTTCGGTGCCTACCTACTCAGAGCAAAAGTTAAACCCTAATTCATTCTAAAGAATTAGTTTCCTTCCAGCTTAACCTATAAGGAGGGAATGTATAACCACAATAATTGTAATTGCTTTGTCAATTTATATCAAAAGAAAATCAGAGAGTATGTGTAGGAATGGGCTTTGAGGGTGTATACCAGAGAATAAGAAACCAAATTAAATGCAGGGATGTTGATAAACAGAGCATGTCTCTGGTCCACCACATCAAAGTGGAAAGGAAAAGTAGCAAATACCTTAATTGACTTGATAAAAAACATGCTTGGCCTCACAAAAATTCAGAATTCAGAGGCATGCCACTTTGATAAAGTTTTTAGACTTCAAAGGCTTGCCAAAGCATCCTTATGGGGAGGGAGGTGGGAGGGGGGTTCATGTTTGGGAACACATGTAAGAATTAAAGATTTTAAAATTAAAAAAAAAAAAATAATAAAAAAAAAAAAATAAATAAATAAATAAATAAAAATAAAAAAAAAATAAAAAAAGAAAAAAAAAAAAAAAAAAATTACTCTACTTTACTCCCCATATCACTAAAAAGAAAAAATATTTTTTGGTTGTCTTGGGAGTTGAGCATGTTGCTCCCAGCCATTTGTTTACCAAGTGGCCCAAAGTCACAGGATCTGAATGAGGATCAGAGTAAGCAAATGCTCTGCAGGCAGTGGAGACTTGGGAACAAGAGGCTCAGCCAGTTGGACCTTGTGAAACAGAAGATGCAAAGATGCTCAATATGCTATCACCAATAGGATGCAATATGCAGCCGCTAGTCATTTGAAGCAAAGCAATCGACCCTTCCACAAAAACTATTTTCACTTTGAGCTCCATCTCCTGAATTGCGATTATATTTGTACATAGTAACTATTTTTACATTTTATTCTTCCTTTCTTCCCACATTGTCTTATAAAACATATGTTATAGTATTTTTATTTCTATTTTTTCTAAATTATAGAATATAAAGGTAATCTGTAACTGAACAGGAAGTGCAGCAATCATAACACAGAGATGGATACAATAAACCATGGGATTTTGTGTTTCCTCTCCCCACCCTCCAACCCAGGGTGAGGTGTGAAAAGTGAATGTGAAAGCTCGGTCGTGTCTGACTCTTTGCCACCTCATGGATTATACAGTCCATGGAATTCTCCAGGCCAGAATATTGGATCCTTTCCCTTCTCCAGGGGATCTCCCAAACCCAGGGATTGAACCCAGGTCTCCTGCACTGCAGGCAGATTCTTTACCAGCTGAGCCACAAGGGTGAGGTGTAGGGACAAGCAAGTTTGTTTGTATAAGAATGTTAGACTGGGGAAGAAAGAATATAACACAACTCCATCATCCTGCTAAAGGAATATATGCTGTTGCTCTTATTATTTTTAAGAGTTTAAATGTGAATATTAACAGAAGTATTTCTCAGATAACAGGGATCCAAGGAGGAGGACTGAATCACACACAGTTGTTGATATTTAACAAAATCTGTAAAAACTACATTTTTCAGGTTCTTGTCAGCAGAATTCCTGCTTAGATGTTAATAATAGGCATTTGTGTGAAATTAAGTAGGTAGAAAGCAGAAGTCATTTTTCTCTCCCGGTAGCAGCTGTTATGAAGCCAGGTAGTAAGTGAAACCTTCAGTGGGAGCCTGACCATCTTCAGGTCATTTTCCTCAGCTCAGCAGACAGCAGAGAGATATAGACAGCTCACGTTTACTGGTTTCTCCAAAGCCAGCAGTGGTTCTTTCTGACCTTCACTCACCCAGCCCTTCCAATGGTCTCGGTTAAGAATTGAATTCTCTGTATTAAATCCTATCTGCCAAAATATCTAAATTCATGACTAAACTCTGACTTACATAATGTAGCAATATGGAAGTAAAAAGTGAACACTAATCAATTTTAATAAAGAAAGAAAAAAAAGAAAGTAAAATTTGACCTAATAATCATGATGTTTGCTCCTGGTCTAATCCCCCAAGTTTATCATGTTTATACATTTTTATTATTCTTTATGATCATTCCTTAAAGGAAGATGTCTCCTAATAGCTTTTTCTTTTATATATATATATATATATATATATATATATATAATTTGCTAATTCCACACTTTGCTGGGATTAAATGAAATGCTACTAAGGAATGTAATCAAGCAGGAAACAAACTATTTTAGAGCAACTTCTAGAAACAAAAATATGTAATGGTGAGGCAGAAATTAAGAGATATGCAGTAACTGCCCTCAAATCATTCAAAATAATTTTTCTGAAACTCAGTTTTCTTATAAGTAACATGAAGACAATAATTTCTCATAAAAGATATAAGAAATAAATGAAATAATATATGAACAAATCACATTGTTAACAGTAATTTGCAGTACAATTGATAGTTACTGTTTTTGTTACTACTATACTAATGTGGATTTATAATATCTTTCTAACATTTTAATCATTATTTAAACAGATGTGCCTTATTATGTGGTGATTTCTTCATGATAAATCTATCATAATTAAAAGATAAGTGAAGAATATTTATTTAGCATTCTTTCTGGGAAGACTCTTATCAAAGGAATTCTACGAACACCACTGCTGGCAAATAGGAGGTTTCTGAAAATATATGCTAAATTGGTTTCCCAGCTGTTCATATCTCACCACAGCCACTATAAGATGCCAATGACTGCCACTTTGGTCTCTTATTCCCTCCACCTGGCCCTCATGAAAGGCCAGCTGAATAAACCAGCTGATTATGGCTGGTGAGAAAACTAATAATTATCCTTAATGCCCTCGCAATACATTGATGACCACTAATTTCACATGGGCCCTTGATGTTGCTGAACTTTCATTTATATTTCTCTAAATGATTTATGGGTTTCCCTGGTGACTTAGTGGTAAAGAATCCGCCTGCCAATATAGGATGTATGGGTCTGATCCCAAGTTCAAGAAGATCCCCTGGAGAAGGAAATGGCAACCCGCTCCAGTATTTTACCCCGGGAAAACCCCATGGACAGAGGAGCCTGGGGGGCTATAGTCCATGGAGTTGCAAAAGAGTAAGGCATGATTTAGCAGCTAAACAACAACAAGCTGTTTATTCTCTTTATTGACTTTTCACACCTCTCCCACTCTTTTGAAATTCTGATACCATCTCATTCATTCTAGAATGCTCAGATCCTGTTTAGCCTAAAAAGTTTTTCTAAATCTAAAAGTAATTTCCATCAGTGGCTCCCATGTCTATATTCATATGCTTTGAATGCCTGCTATCTAAAGTCTCTCTTCCTTTTTTGAAGATTGTCCAGTACCTAAAGGCAGCCTCCCCAAATTCTGCTCTAGATACTATCTCTTTTGGCCCCTTCAATGACTGGAGCCCAGTAACTCTCTAAAATTTCAATTTATCCACATCTGTTGGATCATTCCCAAGTGTGTACTAACATGCTCTTTTCAATCTCAATTCAATCAGCAGTTACTGTACCATTTCTCTGCTTCTCTATAATCTCCTCACGAGAGTTGGCAATGCTAGGTCTCTTCTGTTTTTCTCTTTTTATTCTAGCTTAAATATCCTTGAAGGAGTGTTTGCCTGCAACCACACCATCCAAATGCACTTCATCATATCACCAATGCCTTAAGCTTGTTAAATCCAACAGTTCTCATAGAACTTCAAGGACTTCGCTGGTGGCTCAGATTGTAAGGAATCTGCCTGCAATGCAGGAGACCCAGGTTTAATCCATAGATTAGGAAGATCCCTTGGAGAAGGGAATGGCCACCCACTCTGGTAATTCTTGCCTTGAAAATTCCATGGACAGAGGAGCCTAGCAGGCTACAGTCCATGGGATCGCAAAGAGTTGGATACGACTGAGCAACTAACACTTACGCTTTCTTTTACGTACAACTTTAATACACTTGACCAAATCCTTCCTTCCCAACTCATCACTTGGATTCCAGGGCCTCATAATCTGCAGGTTTTCATCTTATCACACTGTCTACTTCTTTTTTTGTTGTTTTTTTTGTTTGTTTTGGTTCCTTCTCATTTCTTCAGCCTTTTTAATATTGGGTCTTGGCCTTGGGCAATATATTAATTCTCTAGGGCAGCTGTTAACAAAACAGTGGAAATTGAGTAGCATAAATAACAAATTTATTTTCTAACAGTTTTGAAGGCTAGAAGTTTGAGATCAAGCTGCCAGTGGGTTGGTTCCTTCCAAGGGCTGGAAAGGAGAATCTGTCCCTCTGTCCTAGGTTCTGATGGTTCGCAACCTGGCGTTCCATATTTTGTAGAAAAATCATCTCATCTCTGCTTCCACCTTCATGTGGCACTGCCCTCTGTCATGCCTGTGTCCAAACGTCTCCTTTGTATAGGGACACAAATCATACTGGATTCATATAAGTGCTATGTCACTTCAGTCATGTCTAACTCTGTGCAATCCTATGGGCTGTACCCTGCCAGGCTCCTCTGTCCTTGGGATTTCCCAGACAAGAATACCGGAGTGGATTGTTATGCCTCCCTCCAGGGGATCTTCCTGACCCTGGGAAGAAACCTCTGTCTTGCGTCTCCTGCATCGACAGGCTGGTTCTTTACCACCAGTGCCACCTGGGAAACCTATATAGGATTAGAGGTCCACCCTATCCAGTATGACCACATCTTAATTAATTACATCTGCACTGATCCTATTGCCAAGTAACAGTGCCTTCTGAGATACGTCAACATATAAAATTTTTGAGGGGGAACATAATTCAAACCAAGAGAAACCATTTCTTGAACATGTATTTTGCATATCTCATCAGCAGCAGCAGCATCTAGCTTTATGCTTTATATTGTGTCTAGGTGCTAAATACTACCTAATTTATACCCCAGATTAGACTTCTCTAAATTCCAGGCTCAAATATCCAAAAACCATTTTCAATATCTCTGTCTTGAGATATGATAGACATCTCAGACATAAGAACTCTTGTAAAATGAAGTCTCATATAATCTCAAACCAAGCCTTAACATAGACCATAACAAGCACCCTAAAGCCTCCCACATGTCTAATAAGTATCCCCAATTATTATTCTCTCCTGTCTCCAGAAGTAAATAATACTCTGACTTTAATGATATTCATACCTTTGCTTTTAAAATTATGATTATGAACTGAAACAACATCATCTAATATTACAATTTTTTAAATACACATATGATTGAAATTATCTGTCTGTGCCTTTCTTCTTTCATTCAAAACTATATCTTTAAGGTTTTTTTCATGTTATTGCTTTTCACCGGGCTTTACTCAGTGTTTTTCATACACAATATTTATTCATAGTATCTCATAGCAAAACTCTCATAATTTGTTTGTCTTTATATTTTAGCCATTATAAATACTGCTGTTACGGACATTCTTGAACATGTACTCTGGTTCAAAATAGTGTAAATTTCTATGGCTCTATGCAAGCAAACAGAATTATACTGCCATAGGTATGTTTGTCTTCACTTGTACTGAATATTGCAAAATATTCTTCAAATTTGTTCTATTCAAATTTGGTCAGGAAAATGGAAGTCATTTTATCTATTCCATATATGAGGGGTTTATGTATCAAAATCTACTTTTCACTGTATCAAAAGTAGCAAAAATTAAGAAATTGAAGAAACCACCCAAGCAACCACCATCCAAGAAACTGAAGAAGCCACCCAAACAACCACCCTCATAGAATCCTTATGTTAAAAGCAGGTTAGGAAAAACTCAGGACAGTCAAATATGAACATGAGTAATAAAACTACAGGCTTCTTAGCACAATTATGTAAGGAAAACAACCTAAAAATGGAAAATGAGAAGGGAAACATTTGGCAGACAAAATAAATTCAGAAAAATACTACCTCTAAACAGAAGGAATAAAACAAAGCAGTGTTATTTAGTGTGGTATATATATTGCATTAATGGTTCTAAATAATGTCTCCTCCCTTTCTGGCTCTAAACTGTGCCAAGTGACTTGCTTTAATCAATGAGAAGTTAAAAATATGATATCAGCAGAAGCTTAATAGAATTCTTGTGCATTTCTAATTGCTCTTTTTGCCCTTTCTATGAGAACAAGCTCATGATAGCCTACGGAACAATGAGAGATCACATAAGCAGATATAAAGACATCTTAGCTGAGCCATCGTAGCTCCAGTATGCCTGCCAGCATGACAAAGACAAAAATGTAAAATGATCTTAACTTGGTCCAAAAAAGCAGAACTGAGATGCTGGCCCATAAATTTGTTTTAAACCACTGAGTTTTGAAATGATTTGTTATACTGTATTATTGTTGCAATAAATAACCAATATAAGCACTGTAAAAAAGAAGTGTAAAAACTCAGAAAAGAGAATGTCAAAGAAGTGTGAAATGGAAAGGCAGAAAATAAATTGGGAAAAAAATGACAAAAATAATTTCATAAATGAAAACATAATTATGAGACATATAGAGGAGATTATAAAGAGTCAAAAGTACTTTAGAGAACTAGATAAAACTACAGGCAAATGAACAGAAATTAAGAAGAGATCTGAAAAATGGATGAAAGGAAACACTAGGCATGAAAGATAGGCAACGGATCCCTAATATGCATATATTTAATGGTCTGATATTTTAAATTAATAGTTAATTTAACAATATCTCTGTCTTTTATGTTATATTAGAGGGTTTCCCTGTGATTTCCAGGTGTGAATGTATTTATGATCAGCTGGGCTTCCCCATTATGAAGCTGTTTCTTTGTATAGCTCTTATAAATTCTGGAGAAAGATATCAGCTATTGCATCTATAAACGTTGCCCTCATCCTATTCTTTCTCTAACTCTCTCTGGAACTCAGTTTGCATATATTGTAGATGTTTTTATTCCACCCGCCCCCCACCTTGAGTCTTCTCTTATATTTTCCATCTCTTTGTTCCCCTCTACTGAAATTTCGTCATATCTGCTTTTCATTTTATTAAGTTTCTCCCTCAGTTATTTCCAAACTTCTTTTAAAAATACTCATAGAATTCTTGGAAATGGCAGAGTAGGGAACTCTAAGGGCCTATTCTTCCACAGAAACAAGGAGAACCTGACAAAAATGATCTTCATTAGAGCTCAGAGGCTGACAGCAACCAGGTGAAGTCTTAATCAATTAAAAAAAAAAAAAAATCAACTGAAACACAGAGAGAGAGATGTGTGGCATTTTAACTTATCCTTGTTTCATCCACCCCACCCAGATCATTGGGGGTCTGTGGGTTCCTGGTTCTAGAATTAATAACAGAACTGACTTTGTCATTAAATTCTGGTTGTCTTTTTGGACTAGCCCAAAGAATTCAAAGAGCTGGCTTTCATCTTCACTAACTCGAAAATCAATCAGGTGGAAAGTCAAGCAATTCTGAGGACATTCCATGAAAACATTGAAAGGCAAAGGAATAAGGCATTGCCACTTGGGGCAAAAGGTAACGATTCAGTCAAACAATAAACATACTGAAACTCCGAGGGAAAACTGGGGAATTTGTTACTTTAGAAATAAAGAGTTTTGAAAAGCTCCCATACATGCTAAGGAATATATGTTTATGTTCATACCAAATGCTGGACACATGATCAGAAAATACTAATCATTAATTCCTGCCTGTTTTTTTTAAAACCATCTTTACCATTATTACGAGTGCAGTTCAATATAGCTGAGTATTCATATTGTTGTGCAGCCAGTCTTCAGCACTCTATTCTTGCAAAACTGAAACTCTACACCTATTAAACAATGACATACTTTTTCTCCTTCCTCCAAGCAATTGGTAACCACCATTCTACATTTTGTTTCTATAAGACTGACTACTGTAATAGCTCATAGAAGTGTGATTATACAGCAATCGTATTGGGGGACTGGCTTATTACACCTACCGAAATGTCCTAAAGATTCTTCCATGCTGTAGCATACATCAGGGCTTCCTTTCTTTTCAAGGCTAAATAACATTCCACTGTATATATACCTCATTGGTTTATTCCTGTGTTGATGATATTCCATTACTTCTATCTTTTATATATTATAAATAATACTGCTGTGAACATGAGTGTTCAAATATCTCTCTGAAATCCTGCTTTCAATACTTTTAGAAATGTATCTACAGGTAAAATTGTTGACTCCTGAATCATTTGTTAATTTTAATTCTTTGAAGAAGAATTAAACTGTTTTGCATGCCAACTACACCATTTTACAGTGCATAGGAGTAAAGGCTTTTCCAGTTATTACTGATACTTTTTTTGTAGTAGTGATAGCTCATTGTGATTTGATTTGCATTTCTCAAATGACTAGTGATATGTGCATCTTTTTATATGCTTGTGAGTTATTTATATATCACTTTTGGATAAATCTCCATTCAAGTCCTCTGTCCATTTTTTAATTGGGTCATTTGTTTTGCTGTTGAAGTCCTTCCTAGAAGCTCCTTATACAGTCTGGATATTAATTTCCTATCACAATATTAACACTTAAAGACTCTTGAAACAGTAATCAAATCCCTTTCAACAAAAGAAAATTCATGGCCAGATGACTTCAATAGTCAATTCTACTAAATCTCTAAAGAAGAATTAACATTTCTGAAATTCTTTTAAACAGTAAAATAAAAGAGGATGGAACACTTCCCTGCTTAATGGGTATAGGGTTTCCTTTGGGGATGGCAAACAAAGATGTCTAGAATTATATATTGGTGATGGTAGTACATTGTAAATGCATTTAATGTCACTGAATAGTACACGCTGCTGCTGCTGCTAAGTCACTTCAGTCGTGTCTGACTCTGTACGACCCCATAGATGGGGCAGCCTACCAGGCTCTGCCATCCCTGGGATTCTCCAGGCAAGAACACTGGAGTGGGTTGCCATTTCCTTCCCCAATGCATGAAAGTGAAAAGTGAAAGTGAAGTCTCTCAGTCGTGTCCAACTCTTAGTGACCCCATGGACTGCAGCCTACCAGGCTCCGCTGCCCATGGGATTTTCCAGGCAAGAGTACTGGAGTGGGGTGCCATTGCCTTCTGTGATAGTACACGCTAAATTGGTTGAAATAGTAAACATTTTAAGTGCATTTTGTCATACACACAAACACAAATGCCTTACAGATTTAAATTTTAGTGATTATATTGTTTTCATTTCTAAAATTAATATTTGGACATTTTAAACTGTGAACAATTGATTTTATGCTCTCTTTGTCTGTTCCATATTTTAGATTCCCTCCTTTATTTTTAATACATTAAATATACATATTTTTAATTCTATGAATGATAATTCCAATCTGTAAAGTACTTTTATTCGATCTGGCTGCATGTTGTATTAGCTATCATTAAATAGTATCATTAAATGGGAAGCTATTTTATATATAGGCTTCCCTGGTGGCTCAGTGGTAAAGAACTTCTCTGCAATGCAGAAGACGTGGGTTGATCCCTGGGTCAGGAAGATCCCCTGAAGAAAGAAGTGGCATGCCACTCCAGTATTCTTGCCTGGGAAATCCCATGGACAAAGGAGGCTGGTGTGTTACAGTCCATGGGGCCACAAAAGGGTCAAACACAGCTCAGCAACTAAACAACAACAAATCATTTATATTGCCTTACTGCCTCATTTTCTTTGTGATTACTTTTATTAGGAATTCACTGTACTTGTGGGAAATCCTTGACCAAGACTGAAGTTCTGTTTCTTCAGAGAGCCTTTGATTTGTCCCTGTAACTGTGGCAATGCATAATCGCTTCATGAGCTCCCTTAAACCTTATTCTCCCGGGATTGTCAGCCCATATAGGTAATGTGAATTTGGACCACAAAATCACATGAGCACCAACTTGTGGGTAATAATTCTGAAATCCAAATGTAAGACTGACAAGCTTTGAACAGTCTGTCTTCGCAAATGACTACTTTTCCATTTTACTCATTTTTCCAGGTTCACTCTTTTCCCTGCTTGAATCTCAGCTTTATATGTGATCCCTGACTTGATCTTTTCACTTTGTGTGGGCTCTGGGCACACAAGTGTTATTAAAATCAAAGCTCTATATTAAGGGATGTACACCTTTTCCCAGAGAAGCCAGGGACTTTATTTCACTTATTACTGTGGATTTATGCTTTCTGTTTGCTTTCTGCCTCTAAGGATTACTCTGATTTTATTGCTAGCTCAGACGTGCATTTTAAACTATTTTTTATAAAATGATATTCCACATTTTCTGGCATTTTTTTGAGTAGCAGGTCTGGGGTATCTGTCCTGACATGCTGCTGAATATGATATAGTCTCATCTTGTTTTTGTCAGGGCCTTTCCTGGTATCATTGCCCAAATTATTCTAATGGTGAAACAAACCCACCACATCTCCTTGTCAGTCTCTGTCTGTGATCATTAGTGCTTTCATGAAGTATTTCCAGCTCTTTAACTTTCATGTGCAGGAAGACTTGCCATCAATTTGAA
This sequence comes from Budorcas taxicolor, assembly GCF_023091745.1. Classification (NCBI taxonomy): domain Eukaryota; kingdom Metazoa; phylum Chordata; class Mammalia; order Artiodactyla; family Bovidae; genus Budorcas; species Budorcas taxicolor. The sequence goes on from NC_068931.1 coordinate 28,261,733, forward strand.
GGTAGAATTAGCCTTATAGCTTTACTTGACTGCTGAAATGTGAGTGAAAGTGAAGTGTGTCACTTCTGCCTTGCAAATTTCAGAGACAGCCTATGATTCAGTGCATCCTGCTCACGTAGCTTCACGGGTCAAGTACAGGTCAAGATAAAGCCTTTGTCTAGGTGAGTTCCTGAGGGATTTTGATGACCTGGGACAGTCCCTCCCGTGTGAACCTACATTAGAAACTCAGGCTGTATAAGCTATTCTTTTGTTATCTCCAGCCACTAAGATTTGCAGTTTTTGATATTATAGCCCACATTAGCCATTCTCTTGGCTCTACAGTCAAATATCATTACCTTTTCGGTTCAGTCCAGTACTTACCACTTCATGGTGTCTTCTCTGATGTTGCTCAAAAAAGGAGTCACTCCTCCCTGTACTACACTTATAAAAATATCTATAAAAATGATAGTTGTAAGTTGTATTGAGGCTTTTACTCACATTATCTCACCTTATATCACCACAGAATTATGAAGATATATATTACCTCTATTGTACTTTATTTATCTTTATTGTATTTATTTAGTGGGAAATAAAAGGCTTTAAGAAATTGATGAACAAACATATTGCTCATGTGATCTTTGTCATAATTTTACCAAGATTACAATAATTGGTTTATTCATTTTTTATCCCAGTTAAAATCAGAGCATCTATTAACGTCATATCCACAAGTCCCAGCCTCAGCCCAGTGAGACGGATACAGTAGGTGCACAATTCTTAAATTTTTTTCCTAATTAAAGATATACACTGAAAAGTTAAAGATGAAAGAAAATATACTAGATAATATAACAAATACTGTTGCATATACCACTCTGAGAAAGTCTTGATAGGGATTTGGTTTATCTCCTTATGCTTTTCCCATGCATATAAAATTTGTAGATTGTTGACAGAATATTCTGTGTGCACATTTGTAGACTGAATTTCATGTTTAAATTCAAATATTAAGTGCTTCATGGTCTTGACATCTATATTAACAGTTACATGCAATGCAGTCATATAGGTAAATCCACAATTTATTTCACACTTCCTGTGATATTTTCATCTATTTTTAATTCAAAAAATATTCATTGAGCTTCTCTTGTTCTCCGTGTACTTTTCCAGACACTGGATACAAGGGCAAAAATCAAAACCAAACAAACAAGACATCCCTGCTCTCATGGGATTTGTTTTCTAGCTGGAGGAAATAGATGATAAATCAATAAATATATAATCTAATATAAGCACTAAGAAGAATTAAAGTGAAATAAAGTGAAAAATTGAAAATTCTCTAATTTAGAAAGCTTTGTTAGGGATGCTTTTTTGATGAGGTGATAATGTTTTGGAGAATAGTGGAAGGAAGTGAGAGGTAAAACTGTCTGGTTATTGAGGGAAGAAAGTTCCAGGCAGATGCAACAGCAAGTGCGAAGTCAAGTCCTGAGGAAGATGCTTGGTACCTCAAGAGGCACCAGGGAAATAAGACTGGAGGAATCCAGTAAATAAGAGGATCATTAGGGATCAGATAAAGGAGGCATCGGGTCCCAGACTGTATAAGCCAGAGTTTTTCCGAATTTCACTTTGAGTTTGTAGGGAAATAATTGAATTATTTTGATAAAAATGTTATGATTAGATATATATGTTAACAGAATTTCTCCAATTGCCCTGTAAAGAGAATCTGGGGTGGAGAAATCAAAATGTAAACAGGGAGACCAGTTAGAGACCACTGCAGGGTTCAGGCAAGAGAGGACTGTGGCTCAGAGCAGAGTGGGAGCAGTTTAAGTGGTAAGATATAGCTGGTTTGATTATTTGTGGTATATTTTGAAGGATGAGCCAATATGATTTCCTGGCAGATTATGTGACAAGTATGAGAGACAGAGTTAAGGCTGCTCCTTAGCTTTCTTTGGCTTTGATTTACAACATACATATACACAATGGAGTATTACTCAGCCATTAAAAAGAATACATTTGAATCAGTTCTAATTTGGTGGATGAAACTGGAGCCGATTATACAGAGTGAAGTAAGCCAGAAAGAAAAACACCAATACAGTATACTAATGCATATATATGGAATTTAGAAAGATGGTAATGATAACCCTGTATGTGAGACAGCAAAAGAGACACAGATGTATAGAACAGTCTTTTGGACTCTGTGGGAGAGGGAGAGGGTGGGATGATGTGGGAGAATGGCATTGAAACATGATTAATATCATATAAGAAATGAATCGACAGTCTAGGTTCGATGCAGGGTGCAGGATACTTGGGGCTGGTGCACTGGGATGACCCGGAGGGATGGTGTGGGGGGGGAGGTGGGAGGAGGGTTCGGGATTGGGAACACGTGTACTCCCGTGGTGGATTCATGTTGATGTATGGCAAAACCAATACAATATTATAAAGTAAAAATAATAATAATAATAATAAATAAATAAACTAAAATAAATTACACCTCAGTGGATGCCTTGTGTATAGTTGTCTATACCTCTCAGAGATATCTCCTTTCCTTAGAATATTTCCCTAGAGGAATAATTACCTATCGTGGGGGGATTTTTAAGAAATCACTTGTAAAACCATTGGTACACAATGACTTTTGTAGAGACATCTCTTTGATAACATTTACTTTAGGTTCCATATTTGTTTGTTACTTTTGAGTTGGATTCATTCATTCATTCTCATGTGTATGTTTGTGTGCATGTGGATGTGGGTATTCAAAGAGTAGAATACGACTATAAAGTGATGAATGTGCCATTATTATATTTTCAGACAAATTTAAAATATGTTCTCATGCAGTTTTCAGGCCATCTCTTCTTTCCAATGCATATGTAATTTTATTTTGATTTCCTCATTGGTCCATTTATGTAAACTAATGTTTAAAAATCTCCAAAAGTTATGTTCTTTTATTTTTGTATTAACTAGTTGTCCTGAAAATTCAGATATATGGTCTGTATATTTTATAGATAAGTCCTTTGTGTCAGCCTTGTCTATTTTTTTATCCAAAGACTCTGTTAGCCATAGTGATCTAAGTCCAGTGTTAATATATATATGAACTCTAATTTTCCATCAAATATTAAGTGCTGCTTCAGGTTTATTAGTTAATGACTAGAAGGGGCACTCCAGGCAAATGAGTCCTGCTTATTTCTAACTCAAACCTGATAACTTCCAGCTGAAAAAATGTCTGTTATTCATACTATCTATGAGAAGTCCTTTTAAACTTACTGGGAAAAAAAGCCCTTAAAGCCTCTCTTCCATGCTTATTATTTCCTGGGTCTCAATCATGGATTCATTTTGGCTTTAACATATGACAAAAAGACATTGGAGGAATGGGAAACACATTTTCCGAACAAATAGAAACCTCTTTCCAATTAAAAAAGAAAGAAACTCCTACTTGTTGTGACACAACTGAATAAGATCTAAGAGAAAATAAAGCAAAAATAGTCAAAGAGTTTGAGCAAAATGGAAACAAAAGACATTATGATGTAAAAGTTTTCTATGTGGAAAAAAGTCACCATTTTGCTTTTTCCAGGGAAGATTACATCATCCAGAGGCATGGTGCAGTAGTCTACCCATGATCTTAATCAAGGAATCCCCATTCACAAGAGAGGAGTAGTCACCTTACTGGTGATCATGGAGGACAGAAATCTTTGAACCTCTTCCAGGTTTGTGTGTGTGTGTGTGTGTGTGTGTGTGTGTGTGCGCGCGCGCGCGTGTATGTGTGATAGAAAAATTCTACCCAGTTTAATTCTTTCACCTTCCTTTTTCTTGCTCAGTGTCTATTTTATACAGTGGCATTTTTCCATATTATTCTGAGAGGGCACTATCTACTCACAAAACCACTGCAAAGACTACCAGGTGGTTTCATCTGTTAACTCATTTTAGAAAGTTTTTGCTTGTTGAACATTTCTACTTAGGGGAGAACAGCTACTATACGAGCTTATCTTCTTATGGTGTCAGTGTTGGGATGAATCCCAGGAATGGCGGATTTCTTCTTTTTGTTCCTATCAATGCTGGGAGGAGTCTTTGTTACTCTGGCTTGCTGCATGTGGAAGACATCACTCCTGGACAATGCCCTGCTGAGATGCTGGATTTCTGCTCCATGTGTCCACTAGCCCCTTGGGTTATAACATGATCTTCTCCACTTACAGTGAAAAGAATGACTAATTATGCCGGCAAGACTAGTGAAAGGATTTCCAGAACAGATGGTATTTGAACTGGCTTTTTATAGAATGAATTACAATCTGCTATGTGGAGAAGGGCAAGGGAAGGATTTTCAGGTTATAGGGAAAACATCTGCAAAAGCTGGATTCCAAGCTAAATATTTCCATATTCAAAGCCAAGTGTGCAATGATACCTCTGGAATGCTGAATTTACATGACTTTCCAAAGCAGAATTTATATACCTGGTCAGAGTTTCTATATGGCGGTGCCAAAATAAGTTTACATGATTGGATTTTTTAAGAGTGATAATTGTGGTAGCCTAATCATTGGAGTCATCAGCAAGCTTTATGTCAACTTCTGTATATTTCCCCACAGTCAACAGAGTCCACTCACCAAAACACTAGAAACTGTATTTTAGAAGTAGTTTTAGCTTCTTCTGTAAAGAGGGTTAAGTCCTCAAATGATTCAGCAATGAAAATAAACAGTAAACTCTGAATATTCTGTTTTTAGTTCAGGGCCCACTCATGCTCTAGGGCCTGATTCTCAGCCAGATGACTTGGATTTCTTTCCAACTTTATTCTTCTCAGTCCTGTTTTGAAGGATTCTTTCAATAATTGAGCTCTATCTGAAAATCCCACTAACTCTGCCTTGCATTCTGTAATACTCCACAACCAGTACTTTGTTGTTTGTTTAATTCTGTCAAGGGCCAAATAGTAAGGTCTTAAGGTCTTGTTGGTCATAGATCTCTGTCACAACTACTCAACTATACCATTGTGGAGTGAAAGCAACTATTGAAAATAAGAAAAAGAACAGGCATGACGGTGTTGCCTGAAAAGTTTCTTTAGGGACCTCTCTGGTGGTCTAGTGGCTGGGAAACTATCTTGTGGGTTTGATTGCTGGTCAAGGAACTAAGACCGCATATTCCTCAGAGCAACTAAGCCCATACCACAACTAGAGAATCTCAGCACCAAACTAGTACCTAAGGCAGCCAAATAAATATATTTTTTAAAACTTTGTTTATGAAAATAGGCAGTAGGCTAGATGTGGCCAAATGGCTATAATTTCTGTCTCTCTTCTAGACCTTCCTCAATTTTATTCTCAAGGCCTGCTTGGACTCAACTGAATTTATTATCGTTGGTATCTCGCACTTGATTTCATTGTGTTGACTTCATCCTTAGACTATTACCTATCTCCCATTATATTATGTCAAAAAAGATTTCTTATTATTTCTGTACTCAAGCGGCATGGCTAACTTTGCTTCCCAAACACTGTGCAGTTCAGTTCAGTTCAGTCACTCAGTCATGTCCAACTCTTTGCGACCCCATGGACTGCAGCATGCCCGGCTTCCCTGTCCATCACCAACTCCTGGACCTTGCTCAAACTCATCCATAGAGTTGGTGATGCCATCCACCATCTAATCCTCTGCCATCCCCTTCTCTTCCTGCCTTCAGTCTTTCCCACCATCAGGGTCTTTTCCAAGGAGTCAGTTCTTTACATCAGGTGGCTAAAGTATTGGCCTTTCAGCTTCAGCATCAGTCCTTCCAATGAATATTCAGGACTGATTTCCTTTAGGATGGAGTGGTTTGATGTGCAGTTAATCATAATTACCATGTGAAATTGATAACAGTTAATGTCGCAAGAGCTCAGGAAACTGTTTATGAAGGCCCAAAGAATTCTGAAGGCAATGGGAATCAACAGCTAATAAATCTAATACTTGTAAGTGTTTACTATGTGTTAGACACTAATTGAGTGTTTATATAGAAAACACGTTTCATCCTCACAATGATGGTTTGAGTTATTATCCTCTCTATTTAAAAGAAGAGGGAACTGAAACAGATTAAAGAAGTATCCTGCCCAACACCAAACAGCTGGTAACAGGTGGAGCCAGCACATAGACTCAGGTTTTCCAGCTCCAGAATCAACATTCTTATCCACTGCACTCTTCTGAGAGGTGGTAGAACAAGAGAGAAAATTCTCTGGGTGGGAATGATCAGGCCTCAGCAGCCAATCAAATGTAGTGAGAGCTCAAGAAGAAAAACTGAATCATTTAATTGGAAGATTAGAGAAAACAGAATATTTGTTGATATCAGTTTTTCAATTATTTTGTGAACAGTTTTGTATGAATTTCAAAGTAGATTTCTCACAGACAGAAGTAATTACTTAGGTGTTATTAGAGAGTTTCTAGCCAGAAATATTATCTTAAAATAATTTAAGTCTATCAGGGCTTCTCAAAACACATATACAAATGAATCATTTGGGGATCCTATTGATATGCAGATTCTCATTCAGTAGGTCAAGGGTAGGGGCTGAGGGTATACAGTTTTAACCAGCTCCTGGACTGGGCTGCATTCTCAGGTCTGTGACCTGTGCAGTTACACAAAGGCTTCACACTTAATTTAATGCTCTTCTATCGGTGTTTTAATTTTCTTAGTAACTTATGAACAAAGTGTCCTCCACTTTTATTTTGCTTTAAGCCTCACAGTCTATATAGCTTGAACTGCTCTTAAGGAATGCTGCTACTGGAGCACTGTGAACCATACTTGGAGCTGAAAATGTCCAGTGGAGGAGTTTGCCAACATGGTTCACTGGGCAGATTTGGCCAGCTGCCTGTTCTTGTAAATAAAGTTTTATTGGAACATAACCACACCCAAGTATTTATAGTTGGATATGGCTGTTTTTGAGCTACAACATATGTTAAGCAGCTGTGACTAACAGAAGCTGTCAAAATCTTAAATATTTACTATCTAGTCCTTTATGGAAAGTTTGCAGACCTCTGGTCTAGCAGTTGATATTAGAGGATAGAGAATAAGGAATAATATAGAAAATAGTTTTCTAATACTTAGGATAATTCGCTTTGCATTTTTTTCAACAAGACATTTTTAACATTTTCAACCCACTTTCTCTCAGTACTACTGGAGGTAGATTTTATATTCTTATTTGCATATGTTGAAAACTGGGGTTCAGAGAGCTTCATATTCTTGTCCAGAAGCATGAAATAGTCTACTAAAAAGACCAGGCCCTTCCCACTTTTTCTCCTCTGTTCGCATGCTCTATTTTTCTTTCATAGTTTTAGAGCATTTTTTTTTTTCTAAGTAGAAGATAGAACTACTGGTTTTTTGAGACAAGAACACCATTTTTATACAGTAATTCAGTGGTTATAAAATAGCATTATGCATGGCACTAGGTCCTCCTACAAATAGTTCAGAGGCTGTGGAAAATGGATAAGGCTCAGGGTATAGACAAGCAGGTCCAGAATACTTTACTGAAATTCCATGGAGGACCTCTGTGTTTGAAGAAAACTTCCATTTGAAATTGTTTTTAAACACTGCTTTAATAATTAGTATCTGTTTTTGTTTTGTTGCTTAAACCACTCTAAATTCCCTGGAAACATCTGCTTTTCTCCCCTCCCTGCCCCTCCCTCAAACAATGTAACAGCACTCTATTAAAATTTGGAACACCATTATCTTTAACAAAGTTGATTATCTGTGAATCATGTTGCTCAGCATGACTACATTAAAGCATTATGCAAATTGGGTCAATTATTTCTTCCTTTTTGTATATGAAGGGAGGATTGTTTAGGCAGAAGTAATGGTGGGGATTGGTTAGGCATTATATCCTATTATACCACAATAATATTTAAGACAGTGGTTGAAATGCTCACAAATATATGACAGAAAGGCAACTTAACAAATAATGTTGAAAATCTCAAATTTAAAAAAAAAAGCATGAATATCATATGGTTTTAGGGCTTCTATCTGGAGATAACATGAGACTAAATATGATTGTGGAAAGTACTGTATTTGGTTCAATAAAGATAGTAGACTCCCATTTCTTTCTTCTTTTTTTTTTTTTTAATAAGAAATGCATAGCCAAGATGGTCCCTTGGACTGCAAGGAGATCCAACCAGTCCATCCTAAAGGAAATCAGTCCTGCATATTCGTTGGATGGACTGATGCTAAAGCTGAAACTCTAATACTTTGGCCACCTGACTCAGTGGAAAAGACCCTGATGCTGGGAAAGATTGAAGTCAGGACAACAGAGGATGAGATAGTTGGATGGCATCACCAACTCAATGGACTTGAATTTGAGTAAACTCTGGGAGTTGCTGATGGACAGGGAGGCCTGGCATGCTGCAGTCCATGGGGTCACAGAGTCAGACACGACTGAGTGACTGAACTGAACACACCCTGTTGATAGTTGAGATGAAAATGTGTCTTTTTACCTCAAAGTGTAGTTGTATCAGATATTATTCAATAATTTCCTTAATTAATTTTTCAACTATACTATTGCTGACTGAAATTGTCATCCAGTCTTGTCACTTAATTTTTGGACTCCTGTTTCCTAGTCCTGAATCCTACTTTGATTTCTTCTCTTGAGCTTCAAACATAGAAGATTTTCAGGATAGAATCGTTTATTAGCTTCTCAGATTGAAAAATTCCCTACCAGCTACCCAGTCTATTCTCATTAAACTAAAATGTAGTTACTTAAAACAGGTAGATTTCAAAGGCTTTTACTAGATGGAAAGTAGATCAAGGTCAAATGACATCGAAAAAATGAAAACTAAAGCTAAATCCAAAATACAAATTGTAATTTCTGCTGCTTCTTAGTTTCTTTATGTGAACGTGTATATGAACAGGACATTTCTCTTTTTATGTGACTTCCCTTTTGGGAATTTTGGATATATAAGGTGAAGGTGAAGGTGAAGTCGCTCAGTAGTGTCCAACTCTTTGCGACCCCACAGACTGTAGCCTACCAGGCTCTTCCATTCATGGGATTTTCCAGGCAAGAGTACTGGATTCGGTTGCCATTTCCTTCTCCAGAAGATTTTCCTGACCAAGGGATCGAACCCAGGTCTCCCGCATTGTAGGCAGACACTTTACTGTCTGAGCCACCAGTTATAAAAATGCTTCTATGATTTCTTAAATAGAACATACTCAAAAAATAATTATCTTAAAGGAAAATACCAAAAAATGAGAATATATTAAAACCAGGTTTTATTGATTAATTAAAGAGTCCAAAGAGCAATCCACAGATTGGCTTTTATGGCTAATATAGTTGGTAAGGATGTGGGACAATAGGAACTCTTAAATCCCAATAGTTAGAGCTTTTTTTTTTTTTTTTCCATGTCAGTGTATGGCAAAACCAATACAGTATTGTAAAGTAAAATAAATAAAAAATAAAATAAAATAAAATAAAATGGGTTATGCAGAAAAAAATAGAGTTTAAATTGGATAATCACTCTGGAAAATTATTTGGAATTATCCATCGAATTCTTAAATTTGGACTGATAATATCATCACTACTTACAACTGCAACTTGCTTACTATTATGTACCCAAAGTTTCCATAATCTGAAATAATCAAAATGACCATCAACATAGACAAGATAAATAAAATTATGGTGCATTTATATTTAAAAATGCAACAAGGCAATTACAATAAATTGCTGCTACATGGCCATAAATAGGAGACAATCCTGAGGAAAAAAAGGTAAGACATAAGAGGGCACTTAGAAAGTTATTAACATTTATATAAAAACAAAAACAAGCAAAAAACACACCATAGTGATTAAAGTCAGGATAGTTTCCACCTTAAGAAAAGAGGTGGATCGTGATCGTGAGAAGAATAAACATGGCTTTTGAGATGCTGGAAATGCTCACAATTCTTCAAGCCAGGCTTCAATAGTACATGAACCATGAAATTCCAGATGTTCAAGCTGGATATGGAAAAGCCAGAGGAGCCACAGATAAAATTGCCAACATCCATTGGACCATTGAAAGAGAAAGAGAGTTCCAGAAAAACATCTACTTCTGCTTTATTGACTACACCAAAGCCTTTGACTATGTGGATCATAACAAACTGTGGAAAATTCTTCAAAAGGTAGGAATATCAGATCACCTGACCTGCCTCCTGAGAAAGCTGTATGCAGGTCAAGAAGCAACAGTTAGAAATGGAGATGGAACAGCAGACTGGTTCCAAATTGGGAAAGGAGTATGTCAAAGCTGCATATTGTCACCCTGCTTATTCAACTTATATGCAGAGGACATCATGAGAATCGCTGGGCTGGAGGAAGCACATGCTGAAATCAAGATTGCTGGGAGAAATATCAATAACCTCAGATATGCAGATGACACCGCCCTTATGGCAGAAAGCGAAGAAGAACTAAAGAGCCTCTTGATGAAAGTGAAAGAGGAGAGTGAAAAAGTTGGCTTAAAGCTCAACATTCAGAAAACTAAGATCATGGCATCCAGTCCCATCACTTCATGGGAAATAGATGGGGAAACAATGGAAACAGTGAGAATTTATTTTCTTGGTCTCCAAAATCACTGCAGATGGTGGCTGAAGCCATGAAATTAAAAGATGCTTGCTCCTTGGAAGAAAAGCTATGACCTACCTAGACAGCTTATTAAAAAGCAGAGACATAACTTTGCCACCAAAAGTCCGTCTAGTCAAAGCTATGGTTTTTCCAGTAGTCCTGTATGGATGTGAGAATTGGACTATAAAGAAAGCTGAGTGCCGAAGAATCCATGCTTTTGAGCTGTGTTGAAAGAAGACTCTTGAGAGCCCCTTGGACTACAAGGAGATCAAGCCAGTCATTTCTAAAGGAAATCAGTCCTGAATATTCACTGGAAGGATTAATGCTGGAGCTGAAATGCCAATACTTTGGCCTCCTGATGGGAACAATTGACTCATTGGAAAAGATCCTGATGCTGGGCAAGATAGAAGACAGGAGGAGAAGGGGATGACAAAGGATGCAGTGGTTGGATGGCATTGCCAACTCAATGGACATGAGTTTGAGCAAGCTCCAGGAACTGGTGATGGACAGGGAAGCCTGGTGTCCTGCAATCCATAGGGTCACAGAGAGTCAATCACAACTGAGTGACTGAACTGAATTGAACAGAATGTTCTCTTTCTGGATCTAGTGGTATTTACTTGGGATTCTATTTTGTTATAAATCATTGAGTTTTATATTTATGTTTTATGTATTTGTATATGTGTGTGTGTGTGTGTGTGTGTGTGTGATATTTCTTTTTGGAAAAGGGGGAAGGTTACAATGATATGATATACTCTATAGTAAAAAAAAATTACTTTTTCCATTAATTCATTGCAAAATAACACATATTTTGACAGGTGCAATTTCATCACAGTTCAGCAGAAGTGATTATTTTACTTCGCACTCTCAAAAATATATAAACATCTAACACTGAACCAACTGAGCAAATAATGCTGCAAATAACTTGCAAACAATTATTAATATAATTATAACAATGACAGAATGGCTTTTACTATCCATAGAATAGATACTCATACCAATGAAGTTACCTACTGAATCATTTTAACTTAAAAAGCAGTGATATTTCACTTGAATTGGCATTTGTTCTATACATCTTCAGATGGTTAAGAAAGAAACTCAACTTCTTATCTGTTAAAGAAGGAGGAGACATCTTCCTTTTACAGAATCTTAAATGAATCATTAATAACTAGGTAGATACGTTAAAAGGTGTAAAAGAGAAGCAAGAACAAGGACTGCTGCTGCTGCTGCTGCTAAGTCACTTCAGTCGTGTCTGACTCTGTGCGACCCCAGAGACGGCAGCCCACCAGGCTCCCCCATGTCTGGGATTCTCCAGGCAAGAACACTGGAGTGGGTTGCCATTTCTTTCTCCGATGCATGAAAGTGAAAAGTGAAAGTGAAGTCGCTCAGTCATGTCCGACTCCTAGCGACCCCACAGACTGCAGCCTACCAAGCTCCTCCGTCCATGGGATTTTCCAGGCAAGAGTACTGGAGTGGGTTGCCATTGCCTTCTTCTGCCTAAAGAAAATATTCCTAAATACAAAAATAAGTAGAAAAAAAGCATAACTGACACAACCCCAATGGTAGTGAAATACTTTAGTGTTGATATCAAACAATGGCTTCTAGAATATGTTTGCCTCGGCAATTAGGCACATGTCCTTTAAGAAGAAAGACGGGAGCCATCTAAAAACAAGTCTATTGAATTTCAAGCAATGTGTTTGGCAGAATAATTAACAGTTATGGATTCAAGAACTCCCAAGGAATTAAACAAACAAACAATGCAGGAAAGGCCTGGTCAAACCAACCCACTATTCATAAATTGAGGAAATGGATATATTTAGCAATAAGCATGATGTAGAAAACAAGTGAATTATTTAATTGCTACTTTGAAGAGATAGAGCTATACTTACAGAAGGACAGTCAAATACCGGAGGGTCCAATAGGAGCTAATAAAAGGCAATCAAAGCAATTTCTACAAGGAGATCCACAGGAAATAATGTCATGTGAGATAGATAGTAAAAACATGTAGGACAAAGTGGGAAATACCAGGCACAGTTCAGAGATACTGTTATCAAAATAGAAATATAATGGGATATAACTTACACTATCATTTACAGAAACAAAAATTCTAGTTTACTGCCGGATAGCCTTGTGTGAATATTATTTTTAGAGTCCCCTTATTTTCCCTGAGAGAAAAATAAGTATAAACGGTGTGAATTTTCACTATAACTTTCAATCTATGGTCAGAACAAACAGTCACACATAGAGATCATACGTGACAGCTGGGCGGCAACATAATGAAGCTTCTCAACAAGCATGAGGTTATTCTTCTTATGACCCTTTAGAGTACCCACATAAGCGTATCGTTTATTTGATATTGTAAAGTCAAATTAGCATGATTTGAATTTTGTGAATATTAATTTGAAGAGAAACTAAAAAGCCTCTTGATGAAAGTAAAGGAGAAGAGTGAAAAAGTTGGCTTAAAATTCAACATTCAGAAAACGAAGATCATGGCATCTGGTCCCATCACTTCATGGGAAATAGATGGGGAAACAGTGGAAACAGTGTCAGACTTTATTTTTTGGGGCTCCAAAATCACTGCAGATTGTGACTGCAGCCATGAAATTGAAAGACGCTTACTCCTTGGAAGGAAAGTTATGACAAACTTAGATAGTATATTCAAAAGCAGAGACATTACTTTGCCAACAAAGGTCCATCTAGTCAAGGCTATGGTTTTTCCAGTGGTCATGTATGGATGTGAGAGTTGGACTGTTAAGAAAGCTGAGCACCAAAAGAATTGATGCTTTTGAACTGTGGTGTTGGAGAAGACTCTTGAGAGTCCCTTGGACTGCAAGGAGATCCAACCAGTCCATTCTAAAGGAGATCAGTCCTGGGTGTTCATTGAAAGGACTGATGTTGAAGCTGAAACTCCAATACTTTGGCCACCTGATGTGAAGAGTTGACTCTTTGGAAAAGACCCTAATGCTTGGAGGGATTGGGGGCAAGAGGGGAAGGGGATGACAGGATGAGATAGATGGCTGGATGGTATCACCGACTCGATGGACATGAGTCTGGGTGAACTCCGGGAGTTGGTGATGGACAGGGAGGCCTGGCGTGCTGCGATTCATGGGGTCGCAAAGAGTCAGATATGACCGAGCGACTGAACTGAGTATTAATTTGCCACTATTCCTAGAATTTCAATGTTGTAAGTCCAAAAACAAGCACAAAATAGGAAAATTAGTGTGGGGGAATGGAAATGACTCTTGGAATGTGTAATATGTTAAAGAACAGGGCCTATGTTAGATTGAATTAGAAAAAGTCAGGTTATTTTTTTCCTTCTGTGTGGGAGGAAAAACCCAGTTCTTCCTTCCTGCCTAAAAGTCCAGTTTCTTCCCTCTGAGTCACACAGCACTTTATTTCTGACACTTCTGGTCACCAGACGTGTGGAGGTTCCCCCCTGCAACAGGCATTTCTCAATGATGCTAACTCAGTGTCCTTCAGTTTAGCTCAATCCTGACTCTGTCTCCTGGGGACAATTTTACATCACATAGGTGAAGGGCTCACACCACAGAACTGCCCTTTCCACTTCAGATGCCAGTCACAAGACCCCTCATTGCTTCAGACCAACACCGGGTGACTTCATGATGATTAGAAGTTAAAAGAATGGATGCAGTGACATATTTGATTTTTGTGGGCTCCAGAATCACTGCAGACGGTGACTGCAGCCATAAAATTAAGACTTTTGCTCTTTGGAAGGAAAGCTACGATAAACCTAGACAATGTATTAAAAAGCAGACATCACTTTGTAGATAATTGTCTGTATAGTCAAAGCTGTGTTTTTTCCAGTAGTCCTGTATGGATGTGAGAGCTGGACAGTAAAGAAGGCTGAGCAGCAAAGAATTGATGCTTTCGAACTGTGGTGCTGGAGAAGGCTCATGAGGGTCTCTTGGACTTCTAAGACATCAAACCAGTCAATCCTAAAGGAAATCAACTCTGAATATTCACTGGAAGGACTGATGCTTAAGCTGAAGCTCCAGTACTTTGGCCCCCTGATGCACACAGCTGATCCATTGAAAAAGACCCTGATGCTGGGAAAAGATTGAGTGCAAAATGAGAAAAGGGTGGCAGACAATGAGATGGTTAGATAGCATCATTGACTCAATGGACATGGTTTTGAGTAAATGCTGGGAGATAGTGAAGGACAGAGAAGTCTGGTGTATTAACAGTCCATGAGGCTGCAAAGAGTCAGACAGGACTTAGTGATTGAAAAACAACAACAATAACTTTGACCTTGGGCTCAATTAACTTGCTATAGCGGCTCCCAGACCCACTCCAGTGTTCTTGCCTGGAGAATCCCAGGGATGGTGGAGCCTGGTGGGCTGCCGTCTCTGGGGTTGCACAGAGTCGGACACGACTGAAGCGACTTAGCAGCAGCAGCGGCTCCCAGAGCTGAAGAAAACAGTTAGTTATCATTGCCCGTGCATTAAAGGTTATGCTCAAGCTTACTGGGGAGCATCCAGATGAAGAGATACATAGGCCGAGGTCTGGATGGGGAGGTCCTAAGTGCACAAGCTCTGTTCCATCACCTTCCTAGTATGGGTGTGTGTGTCAACTTGGAAGCTTCCTGAACCCCTATTACTGGGATTTTATGGAGGTTTTATGGAAGCATGATTAGTTCTTAACTCCGCTTTCCACTTTTCTCCCCTCTCTGGAAGATAAGGGGTGGGACTGAAACTTCCAAGCTTCTAAGCAGGCTTCAGCTTTCTGGTGGCCAGCCCCCATATTTGCCTCAATAGAACAAAGGATAGATACTCAGTGCTCTTAGCCCTTTGGAATTTAGCCCTGTGTCGGAATGGGGTCAAAGACCAATATTAGAATAAGAGAGGCCCCTAGTGTTCTTATATACACATTCCTATTATTTCATATAGGTATAAGATTTATTTCCTACGAGTGCTTAGTAATTTACCTACAGTTTACATGCTTTCAGACTACAACCCACAAAGACTAGGTAAATTGCTAGAGGTCAGTTAATGTTAAGTGCTGAGTAAAAAGTTGAAAACATACGTGCTTGAGAAATATCTCTTACCTTCGACAACTTGGTAGCACTTCCTTTGAACCCAAGGAATGAGCGATGACCTTATTGTAAGGGTCAAGAAGGCAGTCGCTTACGAAACACAAAATATTCTTTCAATGGCTCTGACATTTTCTGACATTCCTACTATTCTCATCTGTATTTAGAATTGAGAGCTTCAGTTACAGTGCAAATATTTTCAAATGAGATAGCCATCACAATAATCCCTCAGGAACTGAGTGCCTTAGAAACCCAGGTAACCTGAGGGAATAGCTGAGAAAAAGACCTGAGGGATGTTCCATCTATTTCCACTGATTCCTGGAGGAAGCTGTTCAGTTGCTACAGCTATAGCGTTTATAAAGGAATACATTATCATGTGCATATGCTTCTTAGTGGCTCTGAAAAAAAAATTGACAAAATGTTTTTGAGAAATTCCATGATTTGCTACATCAAATCATCAGTTCAAGCCACTATCAATTAGGGGTAATTTCAATTTGTTGCTATGTATATTAGTTTATTCAACAAATATTCATTCATTAAGATCCTACTCCATATCGGGCATTCTGGCATGTTCTGGGGCCACATAAATGAAAATAATTTTGTCTCTGGAGTCTGAACTTAAAAATCTTAAATCCGTTGAGGATATATACTATTCTTTATACTCCATTTCTGCCCTTTTATTCCTTAGGCAGCCACCCCTTAAAGCCAT
The DNA here is from genome assembly GCF_023091745.1 of Budorcas taxicolor. NCBI lineage: Eukaryota > Metazoa > Chordata > Mammalia > Artiodactyla > Bovidae > Budorcas > Budorcas taxicolor. The sequence continues at coordinate 28,277,964 of NC_068931.1, forward strand.
ACTCCCTAATGAACAGCATGTGCTTGTCTCCCTACTCCCACTTCTTCTCCCCCAAGTAATACCTTGAAATCGTATCTAAAATATCACTTTCTAAGAGAAGCCTTTCTTGATTTTCTGGTCTAGGTCATATTGCTATTTAGTTTCTAAGTGGTATTCCACTCTGTGACCCATAGATTGGAACCCGCCAGTCTCCTCTCTCCCAGGTTTCCCAGGCAAGAATACTGCAGTAGGTTGCCATTTCCTACTCCAGAGGATCTTCCCATACTAGAGATTGAACCCTTATCTCCTGCATTGAGAGGCAGGTTCTTCACTACTGAGCCACTTGGGAAGACCCTTAGGAAGGAAAAAATGTTTGCTAATTTCTTGAAGGATTCATTGAAATAACAAATGAAAATAAGGAGAATTGAAAATGTTTTGACAAAGAAGACTTTAGAATGGGAACTCTCATTACGTTCATTGGGATCTGCATATCTCTGATGTACACATGAAAACTCTTTGTTTTATGAGTTTATCTAAGCAACAGGTAGAATAATGTTAGTGACTTCTAACCTTATACCTCACAGTCATCATCTTTGAATCTTTTATCAAAATACAAATATTTAAGCCTCACCATCAGAAATAGTGATTCTAAAACTCACTTCCTGTGTCATCTCTTCATGAAGACCTCCTTGACCTCACCAATCCCTGTCATTGAAAATATATCTCATGACCTCAGAAATCTACAGATTCTAAGATATGGTGAATCCTGATGCACTTAAATCATTTATAAGCATAATATTTTCCTAATATTAATCACAATTTTTATTAGTAAGTATGGTTTTACAATTGTGGACAATTAAAATACTAGTAAAAGTGCAAAAACAAAAGCAAACCAAAAAAAAATCACAATGGATGTTAACTTTTAGGTAATATATTTTTATTATTCATTTCAAGAGAAAAATATTTAAAAAATCTACTTTGAGATTAACAAATACACTAGAAAATATATAAAACATTTTCTAAATATAACCAAACAGTTGAAGTTTCTAAGACTAAATCTTCTCCTTGGCTTTTTGTTTTTGTAAAGTGACTCAATCCAGAAGAGGTTATTTGGTAGTATCTATCATAACTTAACTTTGAACTCAGAATTTCCACTCCTGAGCTTGTGCTTAGGAGATATTCATTCCTATGTTCACTGAAAGACATTTTTTGTACTAGAATGTTAAGATCAGCACTATTCCTAAGAGCCAAAACCTTAAAACCATCCCCATATCCATCAAATGAAGAATGGATTACAGTTTGAGATATAGTTACACAATGGAAAACCATTAAGACAATGAGAATAAACAAGCTACAACAACCCACATGAATGAAACTTAAAAACATTTGTTTAGTAAAGAAGCCAAGCAAAACAGAGTATATATTGAATGATTCCATTATATAAAGTTTACATATTGGTAAAGGTGATCTATCACAATCAAGTCAGGGTAGTACATACATACTGTTAGGGAGGCTGATAACTGGAATAAGGTACAAGAAGTTTCCAGGCTACTGACTGGCAATATTCGTTATCTTCATCTGGGTGCTATTTACTGTGTGTTCATTTTGTGAAGACTGATCAAGCTGTACACTTATAGTCTATTTTTGTGTATGTAACACTTAAAAAGTTTCCATTAAAATGGTATGTCTTGAAACTATGAAAAAGATAATTATATTGGCAAGTCTGTCAGGAAGGATTCTAGTTCCAATCTAAATATTACCTGCCTCTTTGCTACACTGCGACCAAATCTTCACTATCAGGGTAGGGTGGGAGAAGTAAATTCCACAATTATCAATTCACCATTTGTATGCCTAATTTCAGGGGATTTTCTGAATCTGTGTATGTGTATAATCACAATCAATGTCTATTAATATGAATACTTAGGAAGGGACAAATTTAGGTATTTTGATGAACAGATTGTGAATCCAGATGAGGCTCATTGAATATTTATTCACAGTTCCCCAGAAGCATATGAAAACAAAGTTTTTTTGACCTTCTCAGGATAAGATAGACTTAATTTTATTTACTCTCTTCCATTTCCCTCAGCACAGCATTGTTCTAATAGACATCAAGTCTAAATTTACCAAGTTAAATTTTGTATGAGTTTTCTCCTAGATGACTAGAATAACATTTTACTTAGGAAAAAAAAAAAGGACCATAAAATTATGTCTGTAGTAAATAAAACAGTTTCATGTTTTAAGAAATGTGACAGCAAATTATAAACTGAAAAACCAACAGGCTTGCCTGGTAGGAGGTGCCATATGGAAAGAATGAGTCAGTCAATCTGTCAACAAATATTTGTTGAGCATCTACTTTGAGCCATTCTAGCCTTGAGAATATAGTAGCAAACAAAACAAATGTGACACCTGCCCCCAGGGGGCTGGCAATAGGAGGACCGTGGCCAGTTAATAAAAAATAATGGCTGAAATGAAGAATCATTAAAGCAATACAGACAAAAATTGCACTTTAAAAAAATTGTGCTTTATATATATAAAAGTAAAACATAGTTTAATAATTCATGCATGAAACATTAAAATCTTTGATTATATATCCTTATATCAGAATTCTGCTTTTTATCATTATTTTTTCATTAACTACAACCATAAGCTTATTCTATGAGAGCCAAGTTTATTTTCTTTAAGTAGAACAGGAGCTTTACACTTGCAAAGCAGTCTTCATACAACAAAACCCCTCTAGCTTTTGCTGATTTTCTTTCTCAGTCTTCAGTTATTTTGACTACATCTAATTAAAAAGAAAAATTTTAGTGTCTTTCCTTTATGAATCTTTTTCAAAGTATTTAGCCTAATTTTCATAGAAACAACTCTATTTCTTTTAACATAAATATTTCATTGATTTATAACTGAATAAATAATTATTAGAGTGAAAAATATAACCTAAATAAACAGGTCTGTGAAAAACACAGTGAATTCTTCATAAAGATTTAATCCAATTGGTGGAAGCAGGTGTTCACAAAGGTCTAAGAACATTGCCTACATGTGCCAGCAATCAGAATCCTATAAGCACATTTTACTTAATGAAAAAGAACAGAAAATAGTGGTTCATCAAGTAGGTTGTTTATTCATGTATGTTAGAGAACACCTAACACCGTGCTATCCAACAAAGGAACCACGACCAGTGTCTGGTCCTTGAACTTTTGAAACATGGCTTGTCCCAGCTGAGATGTGCAGTAATTGTAAAGCATACAATAGGTTTTTTTTTTTTTTAAATTTTGTACATGAAAATATAAAATACTTGGTTTTATGCTTTTATACAGAAACCATACTGAGATACTATTTTTAATATACTGGGTTGAGTAGACATATTTAAAAAATTTTTTATTGTTGTTTGGTCACACAGTCATGTTCGACTCTTTGCAACCCCATGGACTTCAACATGTCAGGCTTCCCTGTCCTTTGCTATATTCTGGAGTTTGCTCAAACTTATGTTCATTGAGTTGATGATGTCATTCAGCCATCTCATCCTCTGTCGCCCTCTTCTCCTTTTGCCCTCAATCTTTCCCAGCATGAAGGTCTTTTCCAATGAGTTGCCTCTTCATATCAAGTGGCCAAAGTATTGGAGCTTCAGCTTTAGTATCAGTCCTTCCAATGAATATTCAGGGTAGATTTCATTTAGGATTGACTGGTATGATCTCCTTGCAGTCCAAGGGACTCCCAGGAGTCTTCTCCAGCCCATTTCTTTTATTATTTTTGAAGTGATTACTTAAAGTATTAAAGTACACATAGCTCATGTTTATAGACCTCAGTGTATTTTATTTCTATTGGTCAGTGCTGCTCTAAAGCATCCATGTGTATAAAAATACAAACACATATACATATATGTGTATATATTTCACTTTTGAATTAAAAAGCCTGAAGAATGTATTTTAAAATGTATTTTTAAAAAGTGCTCAATGTCACACACAGCAGGAAGCAGAGAGCCATGCCAGAAATGAGGCTGCTGTTTTCAGAGGCTTTCAGCATCACCCATGCTGCCTCCAATTAACACATTCTTGACATTAGTAAAACAGGTTTTTATATGTTCCTCGAATAAAATGACAATTCTGCAAAGTCATGTTAGAATGGATCCCTTGAACAGACATAAACAAATGACAGAGCTTAGGAAAATAAGGAAAAATGTTAATACCCTTAGATCAGCCACATCAGGGAGTTGAACTCCCCCTAGTGTGGAAAGGGCAGAATAGTTTCCAGAACCCAGAGAAGTTACCCAGAGGCCTGAGGCTGCTTTCATGTGTGTGCTCAGTCTCTCGGCCCTGTCCTGCTCTCTGCAGCCCCACAGACTATAGCCCGCCAGGCTCCTCTGCCTGTGGAATTTTCCAGGCCAGAATACTGGAGTGGGTTGCCATGCCCTCCTTTAGGGGATCTTCTGGACCCCGATCAAATATGCTTCTCTTGTGTCTCCTGCATTGGCAGGCATATTCTTTACTAGTGCTACCTGGGCTTCCCTTGTGGCTAAGCCGGTAAAGAATCAGTCTGCAATACGGGAGACCTGGGTTTGATACATGGGTTGGGAAGATCACCTGAAGAAGGGAAAGGCTACCCACTCCAGTATTCTGGCCTGGAGAATTCCATGGACTACATTCCATGGGGTCGCAAAGAGTCAACATGACTGAGAGATTTTCACAATCAGAATCAGATTGCTACCTGTGAAGCCCCAAGTTCCTCAGAAAAAAAAAAAGGTTTCTAGGAGAATATAAATTCAGGCTGCATTCTCCTCCTGTCCTACAATGCACTGTCATCTTCCATTGATAAACCACAGCAGGAAGCCAGAGGACAAGGGCGCCATTAAGCAAGCTGTGTAGACCAGTTCACAGACCACAGAGGAGAGTGAAAAGAGAGTGATCCATAAATGGTCCATGAGCTTATTTCTAACCATAAACTCCTAGGTTAAATGGATGAACTTTCAATGCAGAAGAAGACAACCAGAAATAATATTGCAGCTACATTTTGCGTACACTCAAATGGAACCATTATTTTTAAAAGAAGAGGCAAGAAATACAATGTGACAAGATTTTAAAGCATGAGGCTGAAAAATAATATATACATTTTGAACTCAGATCCACAGTTCAATAAAATATATTATGGCAAGTATTAAAGATTAATTTTATAAGGTGAAAAACAATTGTCGAACTATATAACAGGATTGTAATCAAGATCAATGTTTCACTACTCTAAAGGTATAAAACCAGGAAGTACAGTACAGTGTTAGACAAATATGATTTGGGGGTAGTAGTCCTTAAGATTAGAAAGAAAATAGCCTAGTGCTTGATCTCAACCCTGAAAATTACAAAGCTCTCCCTCAGGTTGCTGAAAATGTACAGAGGGCTATATTCTCATAACCACATCCCTGCCCCATATCAAGATCCACTTTCTCTGTCTTATAATGTGAATGAAAATATATTTCTCTATTTTCATTAAAATAATAAAATCTCACTGAAAAGAGATATGTGAGTGAAATAGTCTTGACTTTCAAACTGAGGAATAAATTTAGCCTAACAACACAAGTGGGCTTCCCTGGTAGCTGAGCTGGTAAAGAATCTGACTGGAATGCAAGAGACTCCAGTTTGATTTCTGGGTTGGGAAGATCCCCTGGAACAGGGATAGGCTACCCACTCCAGTATTCTTGGACTTTCCTGGTGGCTTAGATGGTAAAGAATTCTCCTTCAATGCAAGAGACCTAGGTTAGATCCATTAGTTGGGAAGATCCCCTGGAGGAGGGCATGGCAACTCATTCCAATATTCCTGCCTGGAGAATCCCAATGGACAGAGGTGCCTGGCAGGCTACAGTCCATGGGGTTCCAAGGAGTTGGACTTAACTGAGTGACTAAGCACAGCACAGCAACACAAATATGGTACATTGTTATTATATAATAATGTGTAACTTTAGGCATGTCATCAACATACTTTAATGACTTCATCTATAAAAATGAGCTGGTGAAAAGATCTTTATAATTTTTTGAGGGTAGTTCCTAAAAAGGATAAGTTAAGAACATAAAAGTAACAAGGTAACAATATAAACATTCAGTTCAGTTCAGTTCAGTCACTCAGTCATATCCGACTCTTTACGATCCCATGAATTGCAGCACGCCAGGCCTCCCTGTCCATCACCAACTCCCGGAGTTCACTCAGACTCACATCCATCGAGTCAGTGACGCCATCCAGCAATCTCGTCCTCTGTCGTCCCCTTCTCCTCCTGCCCCCAATCCCTCTCAGCATCACAGTCTTTTCCAATGAGTCAACACTTCGCATGAGGTGGCCAAAGTACTGGAGTTTCAGTTTTAGCATCATTCCTTCCAAAGAACACCCAGGACTGATCTCCTTCAGAATGGACTGGTTGGATCTCCCTGCAGTCCAAGGGACTCTCAAGAGTCTTCTCCAACACCACAGTTCAAAAGCATCAATTCTTCGGCACTCAGCCTTCTTCACAGTCCAACTCTCACATCCATACATGACCACAGGAAAAACCATAGCCTTGACTAGACGGACCTTAGTCACCAAAGTAATGTCTCTGCTTTTGAATACACTATCTAGGTTGGTCATAACTTTTCTTCCAAGGAGTAAGTGTCTTTTAATTTCATGGCTGCAGTCACCATCTGCAGTGATTTCGGAGCCCCACAAAATAAAGTCTGACACTGCTTTCCACTGTTTTCCCATTTATTTCCCATGAAGTGATGGGACCAGATCCCATGATCTTCATTTTCTGAATGTTGAGCTTTAAGCCAACTTTTTCACTCTCCACTTTCACTTTCATCAAGAGGCTTTTCAGTTCCTCTTCACTTTCTGCCATAAGGGTGGTGTCATCTGCAGATCTGAGGTTATTGAGATTTCTCCCAGCAATCTTGATTCCAGCTTGTGTTTCTTACAGCCCAGCGTTTCTCATGATGTACTCTGCATAAAAGTTAAATAAACAGGGTGACAATATACAGCCTTGACGTACTCCTTTTCCTATTTGGAGCCAGTCTGTTGTTCCATGTCCAGTTTTAACTGTGGATTCCTGACCTGCATACAGATTTCTCAAGAGGCAGGTCAGGTGGTCTGGTATTCCCATCTCTTTCAGAATTTTCTACAGTTTATTGTGGTCCACATAGTCAAAGGCTTTGGCATAGTCAATAAAGCAGAAGTAGATGTTTTTCTGGAACTCTCTTGCTTTTTCCATGATCCAGCTGATGTTGGCAATTTGATCTCTGGTTCCTCTGCCTTTTCTAAAACCAGCTTGAACATCAGGAAGTTCACGTTTCACATATTGCTGAAGCCTGGCTTGGAGAATTTTGAGCATTACTTTACTAGCCTATGAGATGAGCGCAACTGTGCGGTAGGTTGGGCATTCTTTGGCATTGTCTTTCTTTAGGATTGGAATGAAAACTGACCTTTTCCAGTCCTGTGGCCACTGCTGAGTTTTCCAAGTTTGCTGGCATATTGAGTGCAGCAGTTTCACAGCATCATCTTTCAGGATTTGAAATAGCTCCACTGGAATTTCATCACCTCCACTAGCTTTGTTCATAGTGATGCTTTCTAAGGCCTACTTGACTTCACATTCCAGGATGTCTGGCTCTAGGTGAGTGATCACATCATGGTGATTATCTGGGTCGTGAACATATTCTTTGTACAGTTCTTCTGTGTATTCTTGCCACTTCTTCTTAATACTTTCTGCTTCTGTTAGGTCCATACCATTTCTGTCCTTTATTGAGCATATCTTTGCATGAAATGTTCCCTTGGTATCTCTAGTTTTCTTGAAGGGATTTCTAGTCTTTCCCATTCTGTTCTTTTCCTCTATTTCTTTGCATTGATCGCTGAAGATGGCTTTGTTATCTCTTCTTGTTATTCTTTGGAACTCTGCATTCAGATGCTTATATCTTTCCTTTTCTCCTTTGTTTTTCACTTCTCTTCTTTTCATAGCTATTTGTAAGACCTCCCCAGATGGCCATTTTGCTTTTTTGGATTTCTTTTCCATGGGGATGGTCTTGATCCCTGTCTCCTGTACAATGTCACGAACCTCATTCCATAGTTCATCAGGCACTCTGTCTATCAGATCTAGGCCCTTAAATCTGTTTCTCACTTCCACTGTACAATCATAAGGGATTTGATTTAGGTCATAACTGAATGGTCTAGCAGTTTTCCCTACTTTCTTCAATTTAATTCTGAAATAGTAATGAGTTCATGATCTGAGCCACAGTCAGCTCCTGGTCTTGTTTTTGTTGACTGTATAGAGCTTCTCCATCTTTGGCTGCAAAGAATATAATCAATCTGATTTCGGTGTTCACCATGTGGTGAGATCCATGTGTAGAGTCTTCTCTTGTGTTGTTGGAAGAGGGTGTTTGCTATGACCAGTGTGTTCTCTTGGCAAAACTCTGTTAGTCTTTGCCCTGCTTCATTCCGCATTCCAAGGCCAAATTTGCCTGTTACTCCAGGTATTTCTTGACTTTCTACTTTTGCATTCCAGTCCCCTATAATGAAAAGGACATCTTTTTTGGGTGTTCGTTCTAAAAGGTCTTGTAGGTCTTCATAGAACCGTTCAACTTCAGCTTCTTCAGCATTACTGGTTGGGGCATAGACTTGGATTACGGTGATATTGAGTGGTTTGCCTTGGAGATGAACAGAGATCATTCTGTCATTTTTGAGATTGCATCCAAGTACTACATTTTAGACTCTTTTGTTGACCATGATGGCTACTCCATTTCTTCTGAGGGATTCCTGCCCGCCGTAGTAGATATAATGGTCATCTGAGTTAAATGCACCCATTCCAGTCCATTTTAGTTCACTGATTCCTAGAATGTCGATGTTCACCCTTGCCATCTCTTGTTTGACCACTTCCAATTTGTCTTGATTCATGGACCTGACATTCCAGGTTCCTATGCAATATTGCTCTTTACAGCATCAGACCTTGCTTCTATCACCAGTCACATCCACAGCTGGGTATTGTTTTTACTTTGGCTCCATCCCTTCATTCTTTCTGGAGTTATTTCTACACTGATCTCCAGTAGCGTGTTGGGCACCTACTGACCTGGGGAGTTCCTCTTTCAGTATCCTATCATTTTGCCTTTTCATACTGTTCATGGGGTTCTCAAGGCAAGAATACTGAATAGGTTTGCCATACCCTTCTCCAGTGGACCACATTCTGTCAGACCTCTCCACCATGACACGCCCATCTTGGGTTGCCCCATGGGCATGGCTTAGTTTCATCAAGTTAGACAAGGCTGTTGGAAATAGATGGGGAAACCATGGAAACAGTGTCAGACTTTATTTTGGGGGGCTCCAAAGTAACTGCAGATGGTGACTGCAGCCATGAAATTAAAAGATGCTTACTCCTTGGAAGAAAAGTTATGACCAACCTAGATAGCATAGTCAAAAGCAGAGACATTTTTTTGCCGACTAAGGTCCATCTAGTCAAGGCTATGGTTTTTCCGGTGGTCATGTAGGGATGTGAAAGTTGGACTGTGAAGAAGGCTGAGCACCAAAGAATTGATGCTTTTGATCTGTGGTGTTGGAGAAGACTCTTGAGAGTCCCTTGGACTGCGAAGAGATCCAACCAGTCCATTCTGAAGGAGATCAGCCCTGGGATTTCTTTGGAAGGAATGATGCTGAAGCTGAAACTTCAGTACTTTGGCCACCTCATGCGAAGAGTTGACTCATTGGAAAAGACTCTGATGCTGGGAGGGATTGGGGGCAGGAGAGGAAGGGGACAACCGAGGATGAGATGGCTGGATGGCATCACCGACTCGATGGACGTGAGTCTGAGTGAACTCCGGGAGTTGGTGATGGACAGGGAGGCCTGGCATGCTGCAATTCATGGGGTCACAAAGAGTCGGACACGACTGAGTGACTGAACTGAACTGAACTGAACTGTGGTCGTAGTGTGATTAGATTGACTAGTTTTCTGTGAGTATGGTTTCAGTGTGTCTGCCCTCTGATGCCTCTCGCAACACCTACCGTCTTACTTGGGTTTCTCTTACCTTGGATGTGGGGTATCTCATCACATCTGCTCCCGCAAAGCGCAGCCACTGCTCCTTATCTTGGAGGAAGGGTATCTCCTCACTGCCGCCCTTCCTGACCTTCAACGGCTCCTCTAGACCTTCCTGTGCCAGCGCAGCCACCGCTCCTTGGACGTGGGGTAGCTCCTCCCAGCCACCCATGAGCTCAGATGCAGGGTGGCTCCTCCCTGCCGCCGCCCCTGGCCTCAGACAGGGGTAGCTCCTCTCGGCCACCGACCCTGACCTCGGAGGTGGGGTAGCTCCTCTCGGCCGTTTCTGGGCCATCGCAGCCTGGCACTCTCGGCCACTGCCCCTGACCTCAGACGTGGGGTAACTCCTCTTGGCCGCCGCCCTTCGGGCATGGGGTCCTCCTAGCTTCTGCCCCTGACCTTGGACATGGGGTAGCTCCTCTCAGCCATGCTTCGGGTACCTAATAAAGCTCAGGCTCTGAGGTCTCATTACAGAAATTCATTGAAAGTCAAAGCGATAGATAAGAGGTAGACTTGTTAAGATTCAGAGAAAAGCACCCAATCTACAGGGTACTGGCCATGGAATAATATAAACATTAGTTTGGTCAAAAATAACACTAGCATAACCCCTAGGAAATGAATATTTTTGACAAATATAAACATTAGTTTGGTCAAAAATATTCATTTCCTAGGGGTTATGTTAGTGTTATGTAGTCACAGTTGTAAATTTGCTCAATAATGATATTATTTTATAATTGTTAAAGAGGTAAATTGAGAATACTTCCAAACCATTTTTCATACTAAATCCAGGTTTTTCTTCTAGATCCCAAATAGGATCATGTTAGTAGTTTCCATCTACAAAATGCCTCACCAGCTCTTTCGTGTTCAAAATAAAATTCAAACTCTCTTACGTGATACTTTCGCTTATGTTTCCAGCTCTCTCTCTCTAATACCTTCTGCCAACATCCTCGTTGTTCACATTCTTGTCGTATGAAACCTATTTGAGACATGTTTTCTCACACAAACTCACATGACTCCACTATTACTCTTATTATCAAGGCTGGATAGGAATTATTTGTCCATCACATGCTTTATAGTCAGTATAAAATAACTCTATAAAACTACTATAATGCATTATCATCATCTATTTACTTACCTTCCTGCTCATTAGACTTTATGACATTTCAAGACAGAAATTGTCTTAAACACCTTTATATCTTATATACTTGACAAATAAATGAAAGGTGCTAACAGGAAAAACTAGGCATTGACAAGAAAAGTAAAATTGTTGATAGTAAATATGAAAATTGGCCAGATAAAGTAAACAACCAAAGAAGAATTCCCAGAATAAAAGCAAAAGGAAAAGTTAAATAGAAGCCAAGCTAAGAGCTATTTCTTAGACATAGAGATGGGTTAGTACAATTCAATAAATTGTTTAAATTTAGTATGCAACTGAGAAGCAAATTATAATAAATTCTGAATGAATGAACATATGAATGCAAAATAGAATTTAAGTATAAATTAATTATACTTTAATTATAAATGTAATTATAAATTATAAATTATTTCTGTCAAACTCTTCTCTCTTATTAGAGAAAATAAAATGTATGCCCAAATAGTCAATGACTATTGTGTTTATGAGCATGGACACCAAATCAGTTATTACATATCAATTTAAATTGGATTCTTTGTGCCCACTTATTTAAGCTATCACAAGGGCTATCCGCTGGATCATGGAAAAAGGAAGAGAGTTCCAGAAAAACACCTATTTCTGCTTTATTGACTATGCCAAAGCCTTTGACTGTGTGGATCACAATAAACTGTGGAAAATTCTGAAAGAGATGGGAATACCAGACCACCTGACCTGCCTCTTGAGAAATCTGTATGCAGGTCAGGAATCCACAGTTAAAACTGGACATGGAACAACAGACTGGCTCCAAATAGGAAAAGGAGTACGTCAAGGCTGTATATTGTCACCCTGCTTATTTAACTTATATGCAGAGCACATCATGAGAAACGCTGGGCTGTAAGAAACACAAGCTGGAATCAAGATTGCTGGGAGAAATCTCAATAACCTCAGATCTGCAGATGACACCACCCTTATGGCAGAAAGTGAAGAGGAACTGAAAAGCCTCTTGATGAAAGTGAAAGTGGAGAGTGAAAAAGTTGGCTTAAAGCTCAACATTCAGAAAATGAAGATCATGGGATCTGGTTCCATCACTTCATGGGAAATAGATGGGGAAAGAGTGGAAACAGTGTCAGGCTTTATTTTGGGGGGCTCCAGAATCACTGCAGATGGTGATTGCAGCCATGAAATTAAAAGACGCTTACTCCTTGGAAGAAAAGTTATGACCAACCTAGATAGCGTATTCAAAAGCAGAGACATTACTTTGGTGACTAAGGTCCGTCTAGTCAAGGCTATGGTTTTTCCTGTGGTCATGTATGGATGTGAGAGTTGGACTGTGAAGAAGGCTGAGCGCTGAAGAATTAATGCTTTTGAACTGTGGTGTTGGAGAAGACTCTTGAGAGTCCCTTGGACTGCAGGGAGATCCAACCAGTCCATTCTGAAGGAGATCAGCCCTGGGATTTCTTTGGAGGGAATGATGCTGAAGCTGAATCTCCAGTACTTTGGCCACCTCTTGGGAAGAGTTGACTCATTGGAAAAGACCCTGATGATGGGAGGGATTGGGGGCAGGAGGAGAAGGGGATGGCAGAGGATAAGATGGCTGGATAGAATCACTGACTCGATGGACATGAGTCTGGGTGAACTCCGGGAGTTGGTGATGGACAGGGAGGCCTGGCATGCTGCGACTCATGGGGTTGCAAAGAGTTGGACACGACTGAGAAACTGAACTGAACTGAACTGAAGGGCTATCCATAAATTTCTAATTTTTCTCAGAGGAGGTCTTACACCTTATCCAAGAATCAATAGAGTTAAATTGTAGATTGCATTGTAAGATAATTCTTAAATATCTCTGTCAGAGAAAAATTGCACTATGGAGAGTTAAAGAGCCAAGGAAGGCTTTATTCAGGACTATTACAATGAGGGGGAGAGAGATTAAACCCAACTCCTTGGAAACAAAAGACATAAGAGTTCCTAAACTAAAGTGAGCTGTTGGAAAATTAATGGAAGTCATTAGGAGAGGGGCTGGTACCTGTTATTAGACCATCTGTGTTTGCTAATTGGCACTTATCAAAGTTAAGCTTCTGTCCTCCTACAAAGATGGTAGATAGGGTTTCTATCTTTCTTCAAGATTACATTTCAAAGGGATGGTTTCCTGGTCCTTGAGAAAGACATTGTTGTGTATTAAAACTGGCAGGAGGCTGAGAGATTCACATCTCAAAAGGGCAAAGAAAAAAAATTACAATTTCAACTTTCCTAAAGTAATTACTCTAAACAAAGGGATGTCAGGGGTCTATAGTCAAAAATAAATCTGTCTAAAATGTAGTGAAGCTGAGGGAGTTGCTTTTTTTATTTAAATTTATTTATTTTGATTGGAATCTAATTACTTTACAATATTGTATTTGTTCTTAGAGTTGTCTTGGTCACCTCAAGATTATGGTTTTTACCAATGGGGATCTCTCCCAAAAGAAGAAGTATTAGTATATGCCTCTTTGTTTAGTTCCTTTGTTGATGTTGTTCAGTCGCCAAGTCATGTCCAATTCTGTGACCCCATGGACTGCAGCATAGTGGGCTTCCCTGTCCCTCACCATGTCCTGGAGTTTGCGCAAGTTCATGTCCATTGAATCAGTGATGCTATCTAACCATCTCATCTTCTGTCACCCTCTTCTTCTTTGCCTTCAGTCTTTCCCAGGGTCTTTTCCAGTGTTCACATCAGGTGGCCAAAGTATTGTATTTGCTCCATTATCTCCCCCATATCTTCTGGAGGGGATAATGGAGAAATATCACCAGATATGCATCTTCAATATCTCTATAGCTCAGTCAGTAAAGAATCCTTCGGCAATGCAAGAGGCCTGGGTTTGATTCCTGGGACAGGAATATCCCCTGGAGAAGGGATAGGCTACCCACTCCATTATTCTTGGGCTTCCCTTGTGGCTCAGCTGATAAAGAATCTGCCTGCAATGAAAGAGACCTGGGTTAGATCCCTGGGTTGGGAAGATCCCCTGGAGAAGGGAAAGGCTACCCACACCAGTATTCTAGAGAATTCCATGGACTATATATTCCATGGGGTCACAAAGAGTTGGACACGACTGAATGATTTTCACTTTTACTTTCAACCTCCTTCCAAATAGAGTATGGTTTTGTTGTAGGAGGGCAGACCCCTTCCAGGGCCCGAAACTAGGCTCTTGTCTAACACTTGGAAATGAATTGTCTAAGGAGACACATGTGCTGACAAAGCAAGAGATTTTATTGTAAAAGGGCACCTGGGTGGAGAGCAGTAGGGTAAGGGAACCCAGGAGAACTGCTCTGCCACGTGGCTCACAGTCTCGCGTTTTATGGTGATGGGATTAGTTTCCGGGTGGTCTTTGGCCAATCATTCTAATTCAGAGTCTTTCCTGGTGGCACACACATCACTCAGCCAAGATGGATTCTAGTGAGAGGGATTCTGGGAAGTGGAAGGACACACGGTGTCTCCTTTAGACCTCTCCTGAACTCTTCCGGTTGGTGGTGGCTTATTAGTTCCATATTCCTTATCAGGATCTCCTGTCATAAAACAACTCATGCAAATGGTTACTATGGTACCTGGCCAGGGTGGGTAGTTTCAATCAGTGTGCTTCCCCTAACAGTTTCACCCGATGCATAGGTCAAATAAGTATTTGCTAGAAAACAATTTTCTTTCTTCTATCAAACATATGTACGCAAATAATCAGAACCACTGTAATAGGAAATGGCAATCCACTGCAGTATTCTTGCCTGGAGAGTCCCAAAACAGAGGAGCCTAGTGGGCTCCAGTTCATGGGGTTCCAAAAAGTTGGATACAACTAAGAGACTAAACAACAACAATCAGAGTAACATTTACTAAGTGCCTCCCACAATTTAGTCCTTTTCTTAGAACAATTCTAATTATTAAAATATACTGGAAATATATAGCTGGAATCAAGATTGCCGGGAGAAATATCAATAACCTCAGATATGCAGATGACACCACCCTTATGGCAGAAAGTGAAGAGGCGCTAAAAAGCCTCTTGATGAAAGTGAAAGAGGAGAGTGAAAAAGTTGGCCTAAAGCTCAACATTCAGAAAATGAAGATCATGGCATCCGGTCCCATCACTTCATGGGAAATAGATGGGGAAACAGTGGAAACAATGTCAGACTTTATTTTGGGGGGCTCCAAAATCACTGCAGATGGTGACTGTAGCCATGGAATTAAAAGACGCTTACTCCTTGGAAGAAAAGTTATGATCAACCTAGATAGCGTATTCAAAAGCAGAGACATTACTTTGGTGACTAAGGTCCGTCTAGTCAAGGCTATGGTTTTTCCAGTGGTCATGTATGGATGTGAGAGTTGGACTGTGAAGAAGGCTGAGTGCCGAAGAATTGATGCTTTTGAACTGTGGTGTTGGAGAAGACTCTTGAGAGTCCCTTGGACTGCAGGGAGATCCAACCAATCCATTCTGAAGGAGATCAACCCTGGGATTTCCTTGGAAGGAATGATGCGAAAGCTGAAACTCCAGTACTTTGGCCACCTCATGCGAAGAGCTGACTCATTGGAAAAGACTCTGATGCTGGGAGGGATTGGGGGCAGGAGGAGAAGGGGACGACCGAGGATGGGATGGCTGGAGGGCATCACGGACTCGATGGACGTGAGTCTGAGTGAACTCCGGGAGATGGTGATGGACAGGGAGGCCTGGCGTGCTGCGATTCATGGGGTCGCAGAGAGTCGGACACAACTGAGCAACTGAACTGAACTGAATGCATTATGATTTTTGAGGAAACTTGTTCTCTAAGTGTGGGCTTTCCTGATGGCTCAGTGGTAAAGAACACATCTGCCAATGCAGAGGACATGGGTTCAATCCTGAGTTGGGAAGATCCCCTAGAAAAAGAATTGGCAACTGACTCCAGTATTATGTCCTGGGAAATACCATGGACAGAGGAGCAGGATGGGCTACAGTCAATGGGATCTCAACAGAGTCAGACACTACTTAGCAACTAAACAACAATGTTTTTTAAACAGTAGAACTGTTCCTTTATTTTTTCCATACAGAGCCTAGTTTGGTACTAATATAGTTCTATTTACAAAAAGACTTCATTGGGGTTAAAAGAAAGAATATAGTTAATTTCTTCATATGATACTTGTAGGAAGATAATCATCATGTGTTCATTTAAAAGATGCATTTGAAATAGCAACAAAAAAAAGGATAATACTCCAGAATAAGATTAAGAAAAAATGAGCATAATTTTTATGAAGAAAACTTTAAGATGCTCCTGAAAGATATAAAAGTAGATTTAAGTAAATAGAAGGGCATGGTTTGTGTTTGGTTGGGACAACTCAATATGGTTAAGATCTTAGCTCTCCCTAAGTTAATGTATAATTGTGAAACTATTCCAATTAATACACCAAGGAGCTTTTTTTTTTTTTTTTTTTTTTTTTAGGATGTGGAACAGTTGACCTACAATAATTGCTAAGAAAACAGTGGAAAAGAAAAGCTATATAGAGAGGTGGCAATTAGTTTTACAAGAAACAAAAATAAATTATAGACATGTTATAATTAAAAGAATGTGTACTGGCAGATGAAAAGAGAGCTCAACTAATGAAACAGATTGGAAACTCCAGAATAGGCAAAACTATTCAAGAAATCTAATATATGAGAAGTGTGAAATCAAGAATTGATAGAGCAAAGCTTTTTGCTTGTGTGTTTGTTTTTAATAGATAATGTTGGTTCAACATTTTGACTATTTTGAAAAAGATAAAAAAAAAACCCTTACAATAAATTCAAAACAGATCAGATACCTAACATATATATTTGTGTGTGTGTGTATAAAGAGAAATATGTATCTTTAATATGGAGCTTCCCAGGTGAATCAGTGATAAAGAATCTACCTGCCGCTGCAGGAGATGCAGGAGACACAGGTTCAATCCCTGTGTCGGAAGATATCCTGGAGTAGGAAATGCCAACTCACTTCAGTATTCTTGCCTGGAGAATTCCATGAACAGAGGAACCTGGCGGGCTACAGTTCATGAGTTCACAAAAGAGTCAGACATGACTTAAGAACTGAACAACACCGCCAAGCAAAGGTGTATACACACAATGTCACACTATGCTGCTGTTAAAAAAAAAAGAAAGAAAGAAAAAAAGAAAGAAAGAGAAAGAAGGGAACAATCTCTATGCATTGATATGGAGTTATTTCTAGGTGATATTAACTGTCAAAAGCAAAGTGCGAAGAAAATAACTCATGTTTTGCCTTTTATGTAGGAAGGAAAATATGTATCAACTTATCTTTATAAAAAGAAATTGCTAAAATATCAGTAAAGAACAAAATCTGGTACTTCAATAGATGGAGTGAGGGTGATGAGGTAGAAGGGATGTGAGAGGAAAGGATTTGTCTTTGAGTATTATTTTTTTGTGTCGTTTTGACTTTGGGAAACATTTAGCATTGTACCTACTCAAAAAAATAGAATTATGACCTTTTAAAAACTCAGTTATAGTACTCGCAATACTTATCAGCAATACCTGTTGGCTAGGTGGCAACACCTTTTGATAACACATTTTTGTACTTGAGAGGTCAATTCTGGGTCTTACTATCTCCTCCAGATATCTCTAAATCAGTGACAAAAATGTCATGTTTATTTTCTCCATAGCCAAGATTTAAAGTCTGAAAAACAAGGGGTGGAAATGGGTGTATCTTTTCTCACTATGTATCCACTACAGAAAGTTTGGCTTCTCATTGGGTAACTTTAGGTTCTGTTCATCTTGAAGTCTTGATTCCTAAAGAAAGATGCTTTGCTAGGGGACCCACCAATCGTGCCGTGAGACTGGAATCTGAGACTGCCACATGACCACTTTGAGGTCCATATGCTAGTGAAAAATTCACCGTAGGAAGAACTGGCAACCCACTCCAGTATTCTTATCTGGAGAATTCCGCACACAGAAGGGCTTGGGGTTGCAAAGAGACATGACTGAGTGACTAACAGTCTCATTCATGCTAGCAAAAGAACAGATCAAGAAGAAGATTGTGCATTCTGGCTAGAGGAGTTGAGCCTGAGTATTAAATGGAAACTGTGTTGATTTTATCCCATGGGGATAAGGAAGTATATATCTGGAATGCAGGTGACTCCTGCAGTCACTTACTATTTCTGTGTGCTATGATTAAAGTCAGTAGAAGAATAGAAAAGCCCCATATCAACAGGACTGTTAACACTTCCAATTTTTTTAGGAATGAAGATTTGGCTAACCCTCAGCAATCAAAAACTGTGACCTGCAATGTAACTTGCTGAGTACAAAGAGAATATGGAATGGGTTGTGAAAAAAGTTATAAATACCAGCTACCACTACCTGCTGCCTGCAAGGACTGTAATAATTATGAGTATTTATTTCATACATTGATATGTTAGGCAAAGATTAATTTCTTTTCTCTTCTCTTCTTTATCTACCACCTAACATTCTATGCATTAAAAGCAGTTCACCTAACATCTTAGTATTAAAGTCCCAGGATATGAAAGGAGAATGTGTCTCATCTAAAACAGAAATGATAATAACTCAAAAATGGAGAAACCCTAGTTTGTGGAGAGGACTAAATTAGTTTTGCTGTACAAAGGATAATAGCATTCAATATATTAGCAACATTTCCTTTTTTGGAAGATCAGTAAGGCTAAAATAGATAAATGTGGATCCCAACTCAGGGGATGGATTATGGTGATTTATATTGTGTCAGTTTGCCCCTTGGAAGGAAAGCTATGACAAAGCTAGATAGCATATTAAAAAGCAGAGGCATCACTTTGTCAACAAAAGTCTGTATAATCAAAGCTATGGTTTTTCCAGTAGCCATGTATGAATGTTGGACCATAAAGAAGGCTGAGTGCTAAAGAACTGATGCATTTGAACTTTGGTGCTGGAAAAGACTCTTGAGAGTCCCTTGGACTGCAGTGAGATCAAACCAGTCAATCGTAAAGGAAATCAACCTTGAATATTCATTGGAAGGACTGATGCTAAAGCTGAAGCTCCAATACTTTAGCCATAGGATGCAAAGTGCTGACTCATTGGAAAAGACCTTGATGCTGGGAAAGATTGAAAGCAAAAAAGAGAAGAGAGAAGCAGGTGATGAGATGGTTAGATAACATCACCAACTCAATGGACGCAAATCTGAGCAAACTTCGGAAGATAGTGTAGAACAGAGGAGCCTGGTGTGCTGCCCTGCATGGGGTCACAAAGAGTAAGACATGATTTAGTGACTGAACAGCAGCAACAAATTTTGCATCAGTTTAGCTAAGCTGGAACCACATCTCTCAGAATTCCCTTCCACAATTAAATCTGAATTAACATAGCTTGTAAGGGACTTTTCCTACCAGACTGGAAAAGGAGAAGTAAAGGTGTGGCCATGTTCTTTTTACGTTTAGGAGGTCCTGGGCTTCCCAGGTGGTGCTAGTGGTAAAGAACTTGCCTGCCAATGCAGAGATGCAAGAGATGTGCGTTCAATCACTAGGTTGGCAAGATCCTCTGTGAGGCCATGGCAACCCACTCCAAAATTCTTGCCTGCGAAATCCCATGGGCAGAAGAGCCTGGCTGGCTATAGTGCATGGAGTTGCCAAGGGTCAGACACGACTGAGCACACACATAGGTGCATGTTGCACATCATGCGTGCATGTTGTCACTTACCTGCCTCTCTGGATTGGCTTGGGAACCACAACTAGTCTAACAAAACTCTTTTACTTCCTCAAGTTCTTCTGCTGTAGCTTCTCCAACTTCTGATCCTGCCTGAGCTCAGCTCTGTGCTGAGGGCACCAACACAAGGCACTCTCATAATTGAAGTCGGAGATTTGGAGGCAGTGGGAGAGATCATATGGGTTCTCTTTTATCCATGTGGATTCCACTCCAGCATCATAGACTTTATGTTTTCTTTGCTTCCTTGTTTTTGCCTTTATTACATCCCACCCTGTGGATGTCAATCTGGAGCGTTAGTCAGAAATAGGCTACCAGAGACTGCTTAACCAGATCTTACAATTACATAAGCTCCAATCCCTAAAGAACACCAGTTCTGCTTCTCTGATCAAATATACTGGCAGAGTTGCATGGATGAGATTTCAGTGAATTGGGTGGAAGGGATTTAGAGGACTGACACATCTCACAGTGCATCATTTTGTACAGTTTTCTTACAGAAGCTTGTTGATATTACACGTATTTGAAAAATTAAATCAATAAGACTGTGAAGAGAAGAAGTAAGACTAAAATTGAAAGCAACCTGAAGCAAAAATAGCCAATGGTGTTTCAAATTAAAATTATAATTAAACTGACAGGGAAGAAAAGTAAAGCAATAATGATAATGACTTATGAACACAGAATTTGTACATTCTCAGTATTTGGTTGGATAGGAGAGAACTCTTTTAGTAAATTTGCTTTTGAAGAGGAAATGTGGACAAATCAATTATGAATATATTTTAGATGTTTTATAGTGTTTGACAAATGCTAAGAGCTGAAATTTTCACATGGAAGGAGAGATATAAAAATATAGAAGGAGGAAGACAAGAAAAAACTCTGTTGAAATATATTTCAGCTGAAGATATTGGGTGTAAACTTGTGATTTCTAAAGCATGTACTTGTGTATGTATCTGCTCATATATATTAATGCTTAGGTATCTTTTTCTGGTGGCTCAGATGGTAAAAATCTGCCTCCATTGCAGGAGACCTGTGTTTAATTCTTTGATCAGGAAAATCCCCCTGGAGAAGGAAATGGCAACCCACTCCAGTATTCTTGCCTGGGAAATTCTATGGAGGGAGGAACCTGGTGGTCTATAGTCCATAGCATCACAAAGAGTCGGACACAATTGTAGTGACTTCATATGTTTATGTATGTCTTAGGTATACACATGTGTGTACATATATGCACATCTCTTAGGTTTTTTATGTATGTACATGTGTTCAGCATGTACAGTTACATGTGTGTATATATATATATATATATATATATATATATGTATTTACAGGTATGTATGTATGTATGAATATATATTGGAGAAGGAAATGGCAACCCACTCCAGTGTTCTTGCCTGGAGAATCCCAGGGACAGGGGAGCCTCATGGGCTGCCGTCTATGGGGTCACACAGAGTCAGACACGAATGAAGTGACTTCATATGTTTATGTACATCTTAGGTATACACATGTGTATACATATATTTACATCTCTTAAGTTATATATGTATATACATGTGTTCAGCATATATAGTTACATGTATATATATATTTACAGGTTATGTATGTATGTATGAATATATATTGGAGAAGGAAATGGCAACCCACTCCAGTGTTCTTGCCTGGAGAATCCCAGGGACGGGGGAGCCTCGTGGGCTGCCGTCTATGGGGTCACACAGAGTCGGACACGACTGAAGTGACTTAGCAGCAGCAGCAGCAGCAGCAGCATGAATGTGTGTGTGTGTGTGTGTGTGTGTGTGTGTGTGTGTGTGACCATGTCGTCCCCTACTCATATATATATATATATATACATGTATATAAATGTACATGTCTGCTTGAAAGGCCGTGGGGAAAAAAGTCTAAATGAACACACCTAAAGCCTAGATCTTAGTCTTCAGTACCATTGCTCACCAAATGGAATCAGTATCACTAAGATAAATAATTAGTTGATTCCAGTGCTGGGGAAGAAGAGGTACAAAAATAACCTGCAATATGTTGCTATGCCAGAAAACAAGCAAGGCATGTCACAAAGATTCAAGAGCCAACTTGTACAGAGATTTGAATACCAAAATAATTAAGTTTTATGATGAATTTTTAACCATGATGGGGAAATATCCACATGTCCATACTGATAATAAGTAGGCAAATAAATGGGAGAGAACAAAGAGTTTTTGCTTTCAATTGAGTGTCAAGTGGTGAATGTTGTGAGAGTTTTGGAAGAGGGGAAAATACAGCATTTTACAACCATCATAGTGGACTGATCCAAGTAAGAATCAATTGTTTATGCCTTTTGATGAGGAGTAGGATAATTGTGTTTCCTTAAAGTGTCAATACAAGACTATTTACTAATTGCAAGAAAAAATAAATGTAACTCTTAGTGGAGAATTCTACAGCCATTTGACAATATGATTCAAGTTACAATCAACATTGAAGGGCATATGAATATCTACTGTCTCTGTATGGGATCATCTAAAAATGACACAATCCCATATTATTGTGTCAGGGAATATGTAACCTGAATCAAAAATGAATATACAACAAACAGATTCAAATGAAGGGTTTTCATTTTTAAAAAAATAATCTTTAAAATGTCAATACCAAAAGACAAGGAAAGACTGACTGAAAATGTTTCAGATAAATAGAGACCCAAGAGACTAACTCTGACAACTAAATACAGCATTTGATCCTAGACTAAATCTTATACCAGAAGGTGGGGAGGAACAAGGGAGGGATTGCCATTCAGGGCATTGAGTCAGTTGGCAAAATGGGACTATGAGTAGTAGATTAGCTAAAACTGCTGTTTCAATTTTAAATTCAGAGAATTTTATAATTATAATTGCATATGAGAATATTTCTATTAAAAAATAAATAGTGGAAAGCGGCATGAGGAATGCAATGTCCTCTCTTAAGGCATCACAAAAATATTATATGTGTGTTTATGTGTGTGGGTACATAAACAGAGAAAAGGAGGAAGCAGATGGGCAAAATGCTAACAGTAATTGAACCTGGTACTATTTGTTACTCATAAAATTTTCTAACTTTAAAGTTACTTCTAAATAAAAGCTTTTATTAAATATACTTGAAATCATGCAATGGTAGCTGTTTAAAAATATGTCTAAGCAAAATCTGAAATGTCCTTATTTCAATGACACGAATCTTATCCTACCACTTGAATATAAAAGAACCACACCTAACCTAACTAATAAGAAAAGGAGAACTGTGAGGTTTATATAGAATAAAAGCTAGGTAAATGGTTTTCTGTACGCAATCATTGATGCTTTTATTGGAACGGTTTTGTTTTTCCATCTCTTCCTTCCTTCCTTCCTTCTTTCCTTTCCTTCCTTTCTTTTCCTTAAGAACTTTTAGCTTGAAATACACAGGAGGAAATGAATAGTTTTTATAGAAATATTGATTTATTTTTCACTTTTTTTACTAGAATTCAGGCAAGCACCAAAAATAGATTCCCATTCAATTTCTTGCAAAGAAGGTCTTCAAAGAGTCAGTGCTGAGCCAGGGTAATGATGATCTCAGTATTCTTTTCACTCTGTTCCTGATGCTAATACATTAAATCCTGCTTGGAGTCATTTCCTAGTGTTCATAGTTGACTTTGAATCAAACTAAGTTGTCTGCAGATAAATGGGTGCTCAGTCAAGGCAATGAATTAATGCTGAAAATGGCTTGCCAATTCCTGATTCACATTGACTAAAATGAATTAAGAGTAAGATATTGCCAACATACGTTGCATGTTTGATGGAAAACAGCTCAACTTTTCACTTTGCTGTGTTGGTATCTTTCTGAATGTGAGTTAAACTGTGAGACATTTTCCCAAATATCCACAAAAGTGAAAAAGAACTCGTGCATGTTTTTTTGAAAGACAATTTTTGACCAAAGACATTACTTTGCCAACAAAAGTCTGTCTAGTCAAAGCTGTGGTTTTTCCAGTAGTCATGTATGGATGTGAGAGTTGGACTATAAAGAAAGCTGAGTGCCGAAGAACTGATGCTTTTGACTGTGGTGTCGGAGAAGACTCTTGAAAATCCATTGGACTGCAACAAGATCCAACCAGTCTATCTTAAAGGAAATCAACCCTGAACGTTCACTGGAAGGACTGATTCTGAAGCTGAAACTCCAATACTTTGGCCACCTGATGTGAAGAGCTGCCTCATTTGAGAAGACCCTGACACCAGGAAAGATTGAAGTCGGGAGGAGAAGGGGACAACAGAGGATCAGATGGTTGGATGTCATTACCGACTCAATGGATGTGAGTCTGAGTGAACTCTGGAAGCTGGTGATGGAAAGGGAGGCCTGGCGTGATGCAGTCCATGGGGTCACAAAGAGTCGGACACAAAAGAGTGACTGAACTGATCTGAACTGATTTCACTTCAGCTGTGAAACTATGATCTATAAACTAGCACATTCTTCTCTTGGTCTTTTCTTGGGCCACTTCGGGAATCCTGATAAGAAACATGGGAAGGAAGCAATACTTTCCCCTTGTCAGTGACTTAGTGAATATGCAGGCTTCAAGACAAGCTCATCATTAAACAATGGTACATCGCTCATCCACAATAGATAAGTGGGTCTCTCTGGAACACTTGGAAGAACGAAATTGTCTTGATATTAAAAATAGTAGCGTTCTGTTGACAGGCAATGTTTTTTATAGTATTTTGTCCAAAAAACATATGAAAACCCAATTTTTATCTACAGTCTATCATTATTTTTTTAAAATGATCCCAAGAGACGTGTCAGTTCAGTCCAGTTCAGTTGCTGAGTCGTGTCTGACTCTTTGTGACCCCATGAATCGCAGCACACCGGGCCTCCCTGTCCATCACCAACTTCGAGAGTTTACTCAGACTCACATCCATCGAGTTGGTGATGCCATCCAGCCATCTCATCCTCTGTTGTCCCCTTCTTCTCCTGCCCCCAATCCCTCCCAGCATCAGGGTCTTTTCCAATGAGTCAACTCTTCCCATGTGGTGGCCAAAGTACTGGAGTTTCAATTTTAGCATCAGTCCTTCCAGTGAACACCCAGGACTGATCTCCTTCAGAATGGACTGGTTGGATCTCCTTGCAGTCCAAGGGACTCTCAAAAGTATTCTCCAACACCACAGTTCAAAAGCATCAATTCTTCAGTGCTCAGCATTCTTCACAGTCCGACTCTCACATCCATACATGACAACGGGAAAAACCATAGCCTTGACTAGAAGGATCTTTGTTGGCAAAGTACTGTCTCTACTTTTGAATATGCTATCTAGGTTGGTCATAACTTTCCTTCCAAGGAGTAAGTGTCTTTTAATTTCATGGCGGCAATCATCATCTGCAGTGATTTTGGAGCCCCCCAAAAAATAAAGTCTGACACTGTTTCCACTGTTTCTCCATCTATTTCCCATGAAATGATGGGACCAGATGCCATGATCTTTGTTTTCTGAATGTTGAGCGTTAAGCCAACATTTTCACTCTCTACTTTCACTTTCATCAAGAGGCTCTTTAGCTCCTCTTTACTTTCTGCCATAAGAGTGGTGTCATCTGCATATCTGAGGTTATTGATATTTCTCCCAGCAATCTTGATTCCAGCTTGTGTTTCTTCCAGTCCAGCGTTTCTCATGATGTACTCTGCATATAAGTTAAATAAATAAGCAGGGTGACAATATACAGCCTTGACATACTCCTTTTCCTATTTGGAACCAGTCTGTTGCTCCATGTCCAGTTCTAAAAGTTGCTTCGTGATCTGCATATAGGTTTCTCAAGAGGCAGGTCAGGTGATCTGGTATTCCCATCTCTTTCAGAATATTCCAAAGTTTATTGTGATCCACGCAGGCAAAGGTTTTGGCATAGTCAATAAAGCAGAAATAGGTGTTTTTCTGGAACTCTCTTGCTTTTTCCATGATCCAGCAGATGCTTGCAGTTTGATCTCTGGTTCCTCTACCTTTTTTAAAACCATCTTGAACATCTGGAAGTTCATGGTTCATGTATTGCTGAAGCCTGGCTTGGAGAATTTTGAGCATTACTTTACTAGTGTGTGAGATGAGTGCAATTGTGCGGTAGTTTGAGCATTCTTTGGCATTGCCCTTCTTTGGGATTGGAATGAAAACTGACCTTTTCCAGTCCTGCGGCCACTGCTGAGTTTTCCAAATGTGCTGGCATATTGAGTGCAGCACTTTCACAGCATCATCTTTCAGGATTTGAAACAGCTCAACTGGAATTCCATCACCTCCACCAGCTTTGTTCGTAGTGATGTTTTCTAAGGCCCACTTGACTTCACATTCCAGGATATCTGGCTCTAGGTGAGAGATCACATCATCGGGATTATCTTGGTCATGAAGATCTTTTTTGTATAGTTCTTCCGTGTATTCTTGCCACCTCTTCTTAATATCTTCTGCTTCTGTTAGGTCCAGACCATTTCTGTCCTTTATCGAGCCCATCTTTGCATGAAATGTTCCCTTGTTATCTCTAGTTTTCTTGAAGAGATCTCTAGTCTTTCCCATTCTGTTGTTTTCCTCTATTTCTTTGCATTGATCGCAAAGGAAGGCTTTCTTATCTCTCCTTGCTATTCTTTGGAACTCTGCACTCAGATGCTTATATCTTTCCCTTTCTCCTTTGTTTTTCGCTGCTCTTCTTTTCACAGCTATTTGTTAAGGCCTCGCAAGACAGCCATTTCGCTCTTTTGCATTTCTTTTCCATGGGGATCATCTTGATCCTGTCTCCTGTACAATGTCACAAACCTTCATTAAGCACTCTGTCTATCAGATCTAGTCCTTTAAAACTATTTCTCACTTCCACTGTATAATCATAAGGGATTTGATTTAGGTCATACTTGAATGGTCTAGTGGATTTCCCCACTTTCTTCAATTTAAGTCTGAATTTGGCAATAAGGAGTTCATGATCTGAGCCACAGTCAGCTCCCAGTCTTGTTTTTGCTTACTGTATAGAGCTTCTCCATCTTTGGCTGCAAAGAATATAATCAATCTGATTTCAGTGTTGATCTGGTGATGTCCATGCGTAGAGTCTTCTCTTGTGTTGTTGGAAGAGAGTATTTTTTATGACCAGTGGCAAAACTCTATTAGCCTTTGCCCTGCTTCATTCTGTACTCCAAGGGCAATTCTGCCTGTTACTCCAGGTGTTTCTTGACTTCCTACTTTTGCATTCCAGTCCCCTATAATGAAAAGGACATCTTTTTTTGGGTGTTCGTTCTAAAAGGTCTTGTAAGTCTTCATAGAACTGTTCAACTTCAGCTTCTTCAGTGTTGCTGGTTGGGGCATAGGCTTGGATTACCGTGATATTGAGTGGTTTGCCTTGGAAATGAACAGAGATCATTCTGTCATTTTTGAGATTGCATCCAGGTACTGCATTTCAGACTCTTTTGTTGACCATGACGGCTACCCCCTTTTTTCTAAGGGATTCCTGCCTACAGTAGTAGATATAATGGTCATCTGAGTTAAATTCACCCATTCCAGTCCATTTTAGTTCACTAATTCCTAGAATGTTGACGTTCACTCTTGCCATTTCCTGTTTGACCACTTCCAATTTGCCTTGATTCATGGACCTGACTTTCCAGGTTCCTATGCAGTATTGCTCTTTAGAGCATCAGACCTTGCTTCTATCACCAGTCACATCCACAGCTGGGTATTGATTTTGCTTTGGCTCCGTCCCTTCATTCTTTCTGGAGTTATTTCTCCACTGATCTACAGTAGCACATTGGGCACGTACTGATCCGGGCAGTTTCCCTTTCAGTATCCTATTATTTTGCCTTTTCATACTGTTCATGGGGTTCTCAAGGCAAGAATACTGAAGTGGTTGGCCATTCCCTTCTCCAGTGGACCACATTGTGTCAGATCTCTCCACCGTGACCCTCCCGTCTTGGGTGGCCCCACACAGCATTGCTTAGTTTCATTGAGCTAGACAAGGCTGTGGTCTGTGTGAGCAGATTGACTAGTTTTCTGTGATTGTGGGTTGTGTGTCTGCCCTCTGATTCCTCTCACAATACCTACCATCTTACTTGGGTTTCTCTTACCTTGGACAAGGGGTATCTCCTCATGGCCACCCCTCCTGACCTTGGATGTGGAGTAGCTCCTCTGGGCCTTCCTGCACCCATGCAGCTGCCACTCCTTGGATGAGGGGTTGTTCTCAAGGAATGTGTACATATAAGCAAAACGTAACAGAAGAGCATTTTAAACGTTGCTTTGGACATAAACTCTGATGTGGAATTTCAAGAAGCTTAAGGTAAAGCGTATGAAAGACTACTTATTTCAAGTTATCATGATATTTACAATCAAAAAAGTAAAAGATCTGTTTTCTGATCCCTAGAGCCAAATTTCAGTTTGTGAACTTACCCCTTTATGGGACAAATGTTTGAGGGGCTGCAACTCCCAAGTCCAAAAGTGAAACTGAAAGTGTTAGTCGCTCAGTCGTGTCTGACTCTTTGTAACCATATGGACTGGAGCCTTCCAGGCTCCTCTGTCCATGAAAATCTCCAGGCATGAATACTGGAGTGGGTAGCCATTCTCTTCTCTAGTGGATCTTCCTGATTCAGGGATCAAATCCAGTTTCCTGCATTGTAGCCAGATTCTTCATAGTCTGAGCCACCAAGGAGTCAAAAAATGTGCTGCTAGATGTGCAGATTTATACTTACTTATACCATCTATAAAATATAATCTGAGTGTGGCCTTGAATCTAGAAGTTTTCCTTGTCTTTGGACATGGAATAAAATGTGATTGAAAGGACTTCCTTCTTCTGGAACTAAGCAAATGGCACAGGAAAAGATATTTGCTTCTGTACATGAATTTAGAGACATAGGAGTCTTCAGACTGATACAAACCTTTGTTCTAGAGCATTAGGGTCTGTTGGAACTCTACTAGCTTTGGGAAGAGGTCTAGATTCAAATTTTGGCTCCATTGGTTACTGCCTGAGTAAATCTGAACAACGATTTTAAACCTAATTCTCATGAAAAAAATAGGTGAGCAATAATAGCATCTATTTCAAAAGATCAAATTCCTAGTAGCAGACATGTATTACATACTAGGAACTATTCAAAGCATTGCAGATTCAGAGATAAATAAGATATAAGCCCTTTCATTGAGACATTGCTTGTGGGGGTAAACATTCATGTGAAATATAGATGATTTATACACAGTGTGATAAGCATTATCATACTGATATTCATAGAGCAATGAGGGCATAGAAGAGAGACATTTAGCCTAGTTTTGATACTCAACCAACACCAATTAAAAAGAGGATGGTTATCCTTAGCTTTACCAGATTTATAGAAACTATCCAGGAGGAGATATGCTTTCAGGGTATTAAGCAGGAAGACAGCATAATGTATTCAGACAACAATAGGAATTTTATATTTACTAGAACAAAAACTGAAGGGCAAAAAATTGGAAGATAAAACTTAAGAAGTAAAAAAGAGTCAAATCATGAAAGATTATTATGTAGGCTTAAGAAGCTTATAGACAATGGTAGCTTTTCCAAACATACACACTCATGCACACACACAAATCAAATGAATACAAGAAAACTTTGAAAGCCTTCAACTCGCTTATTATTTCAACATTTGCTTATTCCAGGAAGCTTTTTGGAGAGGCCAACATTTAATCACTCCGATTCGGTAACAATGAGGTTCATGGTAGATTTGGCTGAAGAGAGAACTGGAATTATTATTTTATGCACCAAACCAGCCTCAACTTTACTCTTTTGATGTTCTGCCTAAGGAGTTGCACTTCCGGTGGCCAGCTACTAATGTATGCTAGATTCTACATAATATGCAGGAAGCATCAGAGACGCTGAGAGAGGTAGAATATTCACAATTTAATATGGTAAAAAATGCAAATAAACATGCAGTTTCTGACCTTTTTTATCTTAAGGGATGGTGCCAAGTAATTTCTGTT
This sequence comes from Budorcas taxicolor, assembly GCF_023091745.1. NCBI lineage: Eukaryota > Metazoa > Chordata > Mammalia > Artiodactyla > Bovidae > Budorcas > Budorcas taxicolor. The sequence continues at coordinate 28,307,628 of NC_068931.1, forward strand.
GTCACAATATTATGTAAAGTATGTCAAGTGCCAGCTAAAGGCAGACTGGGGTCACAGTCACTACCAGTCAAAGAAGCTGTATGCTATACTGTAGCTGCCATAATATTTTAGAAACTTTGTTACCAAGAGCTGAAAGAAAAGTGAACATGTCAGTCACTCAGTCACATGGGACTCTTTGCAATGCCATGGCCTGTATCCCACCATGCTCCTCTGTCCATGGAACTCTTCAGGCAAGAATACTGGAGTGGGTTGCCATTCCCTTCTCCATGGGATCTTCCCAACCCGTGGATTGAACCCACCTGGGTCTTCTGCATTGCAGACAGATTCTTTACCATCTAAGCCACTAGGGAAGCCCTACCAAGGGCTGAACAATGCTGAAAAGCTAAAGCAAAGAGGAGTGAGACTCTAGTGACAGGTAGTTGAAACTGCTGAAACTCAGCAGTGGGGAGAAAATACTTGCAAGGGTGAAATCTCATAGTGAATATAAATAGCTGCAAATGTATCTCTGCTGAACAGCTTTAATATAGAAGCAATTATACATTTCACTCAGAAAAGAACATAGAACAGTCATCATGGTCAAAAAGCTAAAGAAAGACAAAGGATGGTTATAGGCACTGCAATCAGGTGGGCTTGCTGAAGTCAGGTCAGAGAAAATTGAGATTAGAGAGATGGAGGTGTTCCCTTCTAGAAATCAAAGGGGATAACATCAGTCAAGATGGTGGCCTCCTGTGTCTGTCTTTACATGTGTTCTCCATGCAGTATGCTCTGCTTGTTTCCAGAGAAAATCCTTGCAGACTCTAACAATATATATGATATTTAAATCTTTGTGGACCCAGTGTAACTTTTCTGTCCTCATGACCCCTGAAGATGAAGGGGATTGTGTTTTCTAGCATACGGGGATTAGATCTGTCTCTTTACCAAATCAGTCTTTACCAAATGTGTGTTGAGGATTTTGCAACACATACCACCTGCCACAGTAGAAGCTTAATACAGGCTTATATCAATGACCCTCAGTCCAAGTTGCTTAGGATCTAGTGTAGAAGAGAAATAGAAACAGTGCAGGTGAAAAAAATGTAAATAACAACTGCAAATTACTTTATAAAAAAAATATATCCTTTGTTGAAGAAATAATCTAAAACCATATTCCTTTTCTGACAATCTGTTCAAATTAATTTTCTTATATTCTGTGAAATTTAGTACAAAGTCAATATACATAAATATAGAACTAAGCTAAATATAAAGGTCTTCATGCTTGGTTTATTTCTAAGCAATAGGTTACAATTTTACACTAATATTTAAATATGGAAGAGTAGTTCAGGAAGACTCCAATATTTGCAGCTATAAAGTAACAATACAATTAGATGTTTAAAAAAAAAAACTTTTTTGCTAGAAGTTCAGATTTTGATTGGATGGAAGTATCTTATTTCCACAGTGTCCAAACAAATAACAGACACAAAGTGCTTTTATAACCTGAAGGAAAAGTCATTCCAGCTGGTATATAGGTCATCAGTTGTTTTCAGCTTTTTTTTTTTTTTTTCAAACAAATACTTCTTTACACTCATCATTGGCCATTAAAGCTCACTACCATCCTTGAAGTATTATTTCTTAAATTGTTTTCCATCAGTGAAATCTTAAAAATCGTGCAATACAGAGCTTAAAGTGGGCTTCAGCTGAATAAAGACAACTCTAATGGCAAGTACGAGGGGTTTGACAGAAGGGAGGGTGGCATAGGGGTGACATGGTGTCACAACTGCTCACCAGCACAGATGGAGGAGGCAGCTCTATTCCGCAGTCTCTAAGCTCTTTCTGTCATTAACATTTCCTGCCTTAATCTGTTTTGAGTCCTTCTTCCCCACTTACTTGGCCTGAACATTTTTATTTTTAGATTCTTAGTGATTAAGAAAATACAGGCAGAATAATCTCTTTATATGACAGCTTGGTGCAGCAGTAAGAACAAAAATAATTTCTGCAATAAAGCCACTCTTTGAAGCTTGACTCAATTCTTAAAATTTAACCTCTCTGTACCTCATTTTCCCCAAATGAAAAGAGGGAGAGAGAGAAAGAGAAAGGGAGAGAGATTATTCTTTACTTCCAAGTTGAAGGGTTGCTTTGAAGATCAAATATTATCAATACTAAACACTGATATGCTTTACAAGCTTAATAATTTTGCATGAAAATTAAGCCACTTTAAAAATACATATTTCATCTGATAGAAAAGTATGGGGCCCTCTAGCCTTATTCTGCTCTACAATTTATTCATTCAACTTTGTCAGTTGTCACCATCTCAAAGAGGGAAGTTTCAAGACAAGTGAATCTATGACTACAGACCAGGAAAGGCATTTTCATACCCCACCCCTGGGGCTATGAGTAGCCAGTAGACTGGCTGGTGGGAAGGATTAAAGCCCACTTCCTTTGCTTCCAGGTCAGTAAGCTAGGAGTTGAAATTTACATTCTAGAGCTCTTTATGGGAACTACAGGTGTGCTGACTTCACCTGAAATCCCATCCTTGCTTGGCTCCATCCCCTGGTACCCTCTTAGTACTTTTTCATGAGACTATGTCCTTAAGAAATCACTGCACCTCAATCCTTGGCTTAGGGTCTTCTTCTGAAAGAAGCCAATGTAAGAATCTAAGAAATTAGCTTTTCATTAATTCAACAAACATTTATTTAACATCTGCTAACTGCCTAACATTAGGCAGAGGTGAACAAAACAAACTCCCTCTCTCTGCAACTTATATTTTATTAGAAATAGTATGACAATAAATAAGTGAACAGGCCTATAATACAATTTGAGTTAAAATCATGGTAAAAGCACTATGACAAAAATAACCAGAGTAATTTAGGTAGGAAATAGTGAAGGACAGAAAGTACTGTATTAGATAAACAGGACAGATAAGGCTTGTCTGAGAAATGACCCTGAATATGAACAAAAACTGTCCTTCCCCCAAGTATTACCTGTTCTTAAATTTCAATATTGAGAATCAGGTTAGTTTAAGCCTCTGTAAGAACTTAGCATGTTTTGGGTACCCTGACAGACACTGGGAAGACATTTTCAGAATAAGAGAACTACAAGAGTGCGTGGGAGCTGAGGTTGGGTTTAGGCATCCTGTGGTGGGGGCGGGGGTTTGGGTCGGGGATTTCCTTGGTAGCTCAGTGGTAAAGAATTCTGCAGTGCAGGAGACGCAGGTTCGATCTCTAGGTCAGGGAGATCCCTTGTAGGAGGAAATAACAACTTTCCCCAGTATTCTTGCCTGGGAAATTCCATGGACAGAGAAGCCTGGTGGGCTGCAGTCCATGGGGTCACAAAAGAGTCAGACATGACTAAGTGACTAAACAACAAACATCAAGGAGTGTGTGGGAGGCGATGTATCCACTTTCTGCCTTGGCATCCTAGCATCACAGGACAGAGACAGGAGGAAAGGCAGAGATGCCGAGATTGTGTTGAAGGTTACACAAGGGGATTTCAGACCTCTTAGAACCTAAGAGAAGAGTTTATTCTATTGCTTCTTACTCTTGTTTTAGGGAAAAAAAGAAGTATTCTTATCTCTATACGCGCCATAGTGGTGCTTTCCTCTACACAGTAGGTATTTCTTGCTGCTGCTGCTAAGTCACTTCAGTCGTGTCCCCATAGACGGCAGCCCACCAGGCTCCCCTGTCCCTGGGATTCTCCAGGCAAGAACACTGGAGTGGGTTGCCATTTCCTTCTCCAATGCATGAAAGTGAAAAGTGAAAGTGAAGTCGCTCAGTCGTCGCTGAGTGTCCGACCCTCAGCGATCCCATGGACTGCAGCCTTCCAGGCTCCTCCGTCCATGGGATTTTCCAGGCAAGAGTATTCCTTAAATGTCAGTTAATTAGAAGTGTGTGTATGTGTGTGTGTGTGTGTGTGTGTGTGTACGTGTGCATAAGCCTTAAGCATTATTTTCCACATGGAGGAGTTAGCTGGATTCCTTCTCTTGAAAGTAATGATTAGATATTTCCAAATCATTCAAAACTGAGTAGTGTGAATGTAGGCATAGAAATATACAATTAAAATACACATACCTACATGGAAAATATTGTATGTAATTACTCCAGGTCCACTTTTGTGTATATGAATTTGTCTTTTCTTATAACTCTTATTTTATCAGTTTAATCTTTTTTCTCAAAAGCATTTGACTCTTCCAGAGATTACAATAAGAGCATGCTAAAACAGAGCTAATATATAATGTATCCTAGTTGCCTATCTTTTTCAATCCCTGGAGACAAATCAAAACTGAAACATAACCCATGATTCATTCTGTAAAATTCAAGTTTCCCGTAATCTTTAATAAAATCTCCTCAAACTAAGCATCCGAAAAGGGCTATTCAATAATCAAGTAGGCTGGCTTTGTTTCCTGGGAGGAAAGGCTAAGTGGAATATTTTAAGCAAATCATAAATGCAAATGTGAAGCATTGCTTCAAGAATTTCTGTGCCTGATTTCAAGAACAGCAGTACACTGGGCTGCACCAGGATCTAGTTCAAGATGAATGAACCCTTTGGACTTAAAGTTGATCTGGATGGCAGTGGTTCACCACAAGTCATTTCCATCCTGTGAAATTGCATTCCTCTTTTTCTTTTCTGCAAAGCAAGAGAAAATAAATAGGCTTAGCAATGCAATTCCTTATTATATTGATCAGAATTTTGGCATTAAAAATGTCTGCCCTTTAACCTTTTCGCTTTCAGAAATCTTTCAATGACTCCAATGTGCATGCCATCAATATATACCCCAGGAGACATTATAAGCAATACTTTTTTTTTTTTTTGGTTACTGACAGTGTAAAAAATGTATGCTACCAATCACTATTTAAAAACACAAGACATGATTGATCACCAGATGGTGCAGTAAAAATGAAAACTGGGATATAAAGATGGAATACAAATATTTAATCACAAATGGAAAAACAATGAAAATCTGAGGATAACTGTATTCTGTTTGCAGATAATAACCTTTCATGGGAGAATGAGTCACTTATGGTGTCAGGCATAGGACCATAAATCCAATTGTATTATAAATACAAAATTTTTGCTTGCAACAATCTTGCTTATGACTGAAACATTTTGTTTAAGCTATTCTAATGTAGAAAAGTCTGATATGTTAGAATTTTTACATGACATAAGAAAAATTACTTTTCCTACCAAGTAAAAAAGTCATTTTCTTCTGTAACTTAAAATATGACAGTGTTTTAAAGCATATTGAAAGCTTTCTGACAAAAGATTTTGATCCATAATAGTAGATCCTTTATGTAATACTTTTGTGAGATGGAGATTTTACTTCAGTTCTGGTATGTTCCAGAATGTTGATAAAATGGAAATTTATTTAAAAATATTTTGCAGATGGTATTGCATTTTTGCCTTATGTGATTGAAGTATTTAAAAATCACTACATACAAATATAATATGTTAGACCATAACTTGAATCATTTTATCAAAAATTAATGACCAGACTTCCCTGGTGGCTGAGTGGTAAATAATCTGCCTGCCAATGCAGGAGACATAGGTTTGATCCCTGGTCTGGGAAGATCCCATTTGCCACATAGCAACTAAGCCCATGAGCTCACGTGCTGCAGCTACTGAAGTCCCACATGCCCCAGGACATGCCCGGGCTCTGCAACAAGAAAAGCCACTACAATGAGAAGCCTGAGCACCGCGGCTGGAGAACAGCCTCCAGTCTCCACTATTAGAGAAAGCCCGCTCAGCAATGAAGACCCAGCACAGCCAAAAATAAATTAAAAAATCATTAAAAAATTAATGACCTACATCACCCTTTGTTTTAAATTTACTATTAAGACACTAACGTTGAAATTCATTACACAACGATAAATGGGTAAGTGTAGGAATTTTCTGTCGCCATGTAAATTACAACCAAAAACCCCACTAAACTATAAAAGACAAGTTACATTATAAGTTTTCTGGCACTTAACACAAGCACTAAAATGTAGTATTGACTAAAGAAAATATATGCTAAATTTGTGACGCCACAGCATCTTGTGTCAGCTACCTGCTTTCGCTAACTTCCCCCCTCTTGTGGTACCCAGTAGAGAACTCTACCTGCTATCACATCCATGTACCATCTCAACTCCATATTGTGAAAGGCCAAGCCTTTTGAGGTTGATAATTTGGCATCTGTCCACATATACTTAATAAATCAAAACATCCATAAGATATATGGCAGCTTAGGGATATCTTTTATAGCATTGTATCAAATATGACTTTTATATTTGTTTCTACACTGCTTGATTGCAGGTTGTCCTAGAAGTTTCTTTTTTTTTTTTTTAATTTTCATTTGTTTTGGATAGTTTTCACGTTTTTAAATTTAATTTTTAATTGGAAGATAACTGCTTCAAAATGTTGTGTTGGTTTCTGCCATACAACAATGCTAATCAATCATAATCATAATCATAACACTCTCCATCTTAAACCTCCCTCCTACCTTGCACCCCCCATCTAACCCAGAACCAGCCTGGGCTACCTGTGTTATATAGCAGTTTTCCACTAGCTATCTATTTTACATACTGTAGTGTATATATGTCAATGCTCCTCTCTCAAGTCGTCCCACCCTCTGACCTAACTTTTAAAGTCTACAATGTTATGTATTTAGTCCACACCTCTCTTTTATTGCCAGTAAAGAGGCAGGGAAGACATAGGAGCATCTTCTAAGCCACCCAGTGCAGGAGGAATACAATTTTCTTTCATAAACGTTAGTATTTGAGGCACAAAAGGCTTGAATTTCAAGAGTACGTGAATGTGTCTGTGAGTGCACGCTCAGTCGTGTCCAGCTGTTTGCCACCCCATGGACTGTGGCCCTCCAGGCTCCTCTGTTCATGAGATTTTCCTGGCAAGAATACTGGAGGGGGTTGCCATTTCCTTTTCCACAGGGCCTTCTGAACCCAGGGATCAAACCCACATCTCTTGTGTCTCCTGTATTGGCAAGAGGGTTCTTTACTAGCTGAGGTTCCAGGGGAGCCCTGAATTTAAATGTAAAAGAAGCTAATACTGGTCTTACTTTCTACTTTCCCATGGCCTGTCCAAGATCTGGCCAGGCAAACACATTAATGAGAATTCAACTGACAAAAGTAAAATAAGGCATTTTCTCCCATTTTTGCCTTCTCAAATAGGGAGCTGAGCTAAGACAGTTAAAATCCTTTGGCCTTATTCAATATATATTATTCTATTCAAAAGAATTTCCAGGTCAATGTAAAACATTTTCTCCAACATCATTTTTTTGTGACTTTGCCTGGTACTTTCATTCTTTTAGCTTTGAATTGTCTCATTGTCTAATATTGATTGAATTATCCACCAGGGCACTGTATTTACTGTATATGTGTGTTTAGTCATTCAGTCGTGTCTGACTCTTTGCTACCCCATGGACTGTAGCTTGCCAGGCTTCTCTGTCCATGGAATTTTCCAGGCAAGAATACTGGAGTGGGTTGCCATTCCCTTCTCCAGGGGATCTTCCCATCCCAAGGATCAGACTCAGGTCTCCTACATTGCAGGCAGATTCTTTACCATCTGAGCCACCAGGAAAGCCCTTACTATATAAGGGTAAGGTAATAAATAACTTTAGAGGACCACAGAAATTCCACCTGTTGTGCTTTATTTTTTTATTATGTGCAAATCAAGGCCAATTCAGCTGTGTTGGGGCCTTAGCACAAGATGCGCAGACCTTTCTTTTTGTTTGTTTTTGTTTCTCATTTTCTAGCTAGTGATTTCATATGTACCTGCCAGTATTCCACTGTTTTTGGAACATCTAAGTTGTAACTCAGAGCTTTGGAATTCAGAGTGTTCAGTAAGGCCCCTGGTAATTCACTCAAGAATGAAGTTTATTCACAGAGAGTAGTTAGCAGATTATATAGTAATCCATAGCAATCTTCCCCAGGATTCTTACCAGTTACTCTGGGGTAATATCAGTGTGAGTAAATAATACTTGCCTGCTGCTGCTACTGCTAAGTCGCCTCAGTCGTGTCCGGCTCTGTGCGACCCCAAAGACGGCAGCCCACCATGCTCCCCCTTCCCTGGGGTTCTCCAGGCAAGAATACTGGAGTGAGTTGCCATTTCCTTCTCCAATGCATGAAAGTGAAAAGTGAAAGTGAAGTCACTCAGTCATGTCTGACTCTTAGCAACCCCATGGACTGCAGCCCACCAGGCTCCTCCGTCCATGGGATTTTCCAGGCAAGAGTACTGGAGTGGGGTGCCATTGCCTAGAGGGGATTATTTACTATATTCAACTTCTTGTGCACATGTGTTAAGCCCCTTCAGTCATGTCTGACTCTTTGTGACCCTATGGACTGTAGCCCACCAGGTTCCTCTGTCCATGGGATTATCCAGGCAAGAATACTGGAGTGGGTTGCCATGCCCTCCTCTAGAGGATCTTCCTGACCCAGAGATCAAACTCATATCTCTTATGTCTCCTGCATTGGCGGGTGGGTTCTTTACCACTAATGCCACCTGGGAAACCCTGCTCCTAATACCCTGTGATATCTTGCTAGGACTATTGGCCTTCTGGGAAAAGTAAGTGAGCATCAGCTCTGTCAAATCAACTGACTGCCACCTAGATGATGACTCAGTTGGAAATCCAGTGTCTTCCCTGTTCATTACTATTCTCCAGAAATGAGTACAACATGCTGGGGACATAAGTGGTAGCTGAGTTAATAAAATGATACCATTTGATTAGAAAAAAAACATGGATTACATCTTTGATAGATACAATATTCAATATGAAGAATACTATTGAATAATTCAGTTTGTTTATCTAGTTTCCTGGGTGTCTACGTAGCTCTTTAAAGGTTTGCACCCTAGATAAAGAATTTTGCTCTCAGATAAAAATAGAGTCTAATTGCAAAATGGTTTGATAATATCTATTAAAGTTATGAATATTAAATGGAATAATGCATGCAAGTGGCTGAGACATGATGTCTAAAACAATTAGAAGTGTTCAACAAATGTTCATTTTCATTATTATGATTACTCATTGAGGTGAGTTTGCTCATAATCCTTCCAAGGATAAAAATAAAAATATTCTGTTCAGCTTGCAATCACAGCTCGGTAGTTAGAGTGGGTCCTGAAGAAAATAAAAATGAAAGAGAAATCACATATCCTTGCTAATTCTAGATAATAGCATAAGGTAAATGTTCGACATTGCTACCTTTATGTTAGAAAATTGGCCCCCAAAATTGCAAAATTGTGTTGAAATTTGTGCTGACGTCCAGAAGCATCATGTGGCAGCCTGGGCACCCGAAACCCTGAACTACGCCCCCTGCCTGAATATGTGTCTCCTCTCTCTCGTTGTACTTTGCATGTTTTAGTTCTTCCATCTCAAGTTTTTAGTTCCAGGTGTTAGAGTTTTGACAGGAGTTTTTGTATCAAGATTATGTGATGTTATCTAAGAGGAAGTGCTGATGAATAAAAAGTGATTGCTGACTTAGTCTTAAGAGAGAACACATTTGCATTATACTAACATGTTGTTGTTGGCTTGAGGCACTGGAGGGCATGACTCAAGATCTGGGATTCTCCACTCCTACCCTGGCGTCTTTGGCTTATTTTTTCCCAAAATGAATGAAATTTGATGATGTGTGAAATTGTGTTCTAGGTGCCACTTCTCCTTCTGGGCTTCTTAGTCACTGTTTACCCACTCTTTCATAAGGTCATCTTATAGGTACACTATATGGCTTCCTAGGTGGCACAAGTGATAAAATATCCACCTGCTAATGCAGGAGATGCAAGAGAAGTGGGTTCGATACCCAGGTTAGGAAGATCCCCTGAAGTAGGATATGGCAACCCATTCTAGTATTCTTGCTTGGAAAATTTCATGGACATAGGACCCTGGCCGGCTACAGTCCATGGGGTAACAAAGAGTCGAACACAACTGAGCATGCATCACATAATACAAAAAGAAAAAAAAAAAGGAGCACTATATCCTATGCCTGGAGAATCCCATGGAGGGAGGAGCCTGGTAGGCTACAGTCCATGGGGTCGCAAAGAGTCGGAGACGACTGAGCGACATTCACTTTCACTTTCATATACTATAGGAGTCAGCAATGAGGTTTCAGATAAAAGAAAGATAATTGGGATTGAGAATCGGAACAGAGTAGAAGCCTGGTTTCAGTTTAAGCCTAAGCTATATGTTGCAATCCAGTGTTTATCAGCTTTTACAAATGGTTATTTTTGGTTCTCTGATGCCTGTGCTAACTCTCAATTACTTATGGACTTGGGAAAGGAAAAGATAAGATTATAACCCCAATGATTGGTATTAATTTCCTAAGCAATCTATTTCTTTCATTTTATAATAGACCATTCTGTGGTTCTCTGGATACAAGATCATCTAGGAAAGAAAGCAAAAATGAAACAAAAACTTAAATGTCAAAAGATGACTAGATCATGATAGAAGAGTTGACGACAATTCAGACATAGAAAAAGTATACCTGATAAAAAAAGATAAATCAGAAGTTGGGCATCCACCATCCTTCCAATAATATCTGCTGAGTTTCTGACTCTCAGGGTGAAAATCAGGCAGAGATGGTAGGGTTTTATTCCACCAATAATTTCAGCTTTGAAGGTTGCTACTCTTTTTCTTCTATTCACCATTGCCAACACTGTTTCTGACAAGAGTTTGAGCTGAAGATATCTATGTGGGAGATTAATATTTATGACACTGAGGGTTTTTTGCCCTTAGCCTTTAATCGTCCTAATTTTGTTTAGTTTTTCCAGTGCTGCTTCTTAATGAAGATCAAGTCATTGGAAATAATTGTTTCATGAATACCCGTTCAATGAAATGAAATGCAAAGTCAAATTCATAAAAGTCTCACACATAGTTAAAATTGAATAGTATTCTTAAGCGTGGAGAAACCACTTTTTTTCTATATCAGAAAGAATTTTATTTGATTCACAGTGAATAGTTTTGTTTTGTTTTGTTTTTTGTCTGAAAGCTACACATGCTGGGCCTAACAACATTACCATAGGTGTTCACAGAGAGAAAGAAAAATACATGTTGTAACACTACAGGGTGTTAGTTGGTAATATTATTATTAATTTAGTATTTCCTAAAATTACAAAATGGTTCACAACATATATCAACCTTAAGGTAGTCTTGATTTCCTGAACAATTCTGTATGCCCACTAATGTTTTTTCCTCCATTTCTTATTCATGGTTCATGGGAAAATGATGTCATTGAATTTCATTTGGTGAATAAATTGGTTAAAATATTTGATAAGGCTCTTCTGTGGCTTACAATAAGAAGCTATTCTGTCATTGCTTTACTTGAAAAGATTTTTTAAAATTAGGATACCTTTTGAAGTTTGTTATTTATCAATGACAGTAACAGAAAAGTTACTGTTTTTTGCTATTACAAATTCTGCATGAATGCTCTTGCATATCAGTTCAGTCCAGTTCAGTCACTCAGAAATGTTCGACTATTTGGATCCCCATGGACTACAGCATGCCAGGATTGCCTGTCCATCACCAACTTCCAGAGCTTGCTCAAACTCATGTCCATCTAGTCGGTGATGCCATCCAACCATCTCATCCTCTGTTGATCCCTTCTCCTCCTGCCTTCAATCTTTCCCAGCATCAGGGTCTTTTCCAATGAGTCAGTTCTTCGCATCAGGTGGCCAAAGTATCAGAATTTCATACATGACTACTGGGAAAAACCATAGCTTTGACTAGATGGATCTTTGTTGGCAAAGTAATGTCTCTGGTTTTCAATATGCTGTTTAGGTTGGTCATAACTTTTCTACCAGGGAGCAAGCATCTTTTAATTTCATGGCTGCAGTCACCATCTGCAGCAATTTTGGAGCCCCCAAAATAAAGTCTGACACTGTTTCCATTGTTTCCCCATCTATTTCCCATGAAGTGATGGGATCAGATGCCATGATCTTAATTTTCTGAATGTTGAGCTTTAAGCCAACTTTTCACTCTCTTCTTTCACTTTCATCAAGAGGCTTTTTAGTTCCCCTTCACTCTCTGCCATAAGGGCCTATTCCTGGGTTTTTATTATGTCCAGGACTATCTTTTCTTCATGAGTCAGTAACATTATTTTAATTATTGACAGATGTTAGTAACTTGAAGATGAGGATTTTCTTCTGGACTTTTCTTTCAATTTTTGTTGTTGTTATAGTTCTTTGTTGACCCAGTTTGTTTATTACCCTCTCCTCAGAAAGAGACCTCATTGCATTTGATTCCTATTTAATATTCATCTAAATCAATTTAGAAAAATTCACCTCAGGCAATAGAGTCAGGGTTTGAAACCTGGCCAACTCCAACCATTGCATCTCTGTTTTTTTACCCACAGATGTGACCCATTCTTTATGCATTATATCACATATAGTAAATATAGCCAAAGGGCTGCCTTGATCATGGCCTTTCGCCTCTTCAACAGTTGTCAGTGGACACATAAAACTTATCACAGTACTTCTTCAGTCAATAAATATTCCGTTAAATGCTGCCCTAAAAAAATATATATATATAATTTTCTTTATACCCATTTTGTACCTGGTCAAATGTCTACCCCAATTACTGACTCACATCCCTTTTAAACATCAAGTCACATCTGCTCCATGACACCTTCTCCGAACACCTCAAACAGCAGAGTTTATCCCTTGTTTGAAATCTACTTACACTTTTTGCATCAATCATTTGCCTCCAGTCTTTGAATTTAAGGCTAATTTTGTGTGTGGTATCTCCTTACGTAGATAAATTGGTTAAATAAAGGAAATAGTTCTTTTAAAAAAAGTTATTTCTTACAGACAAGAATGTGTGTGGTTGTGTGTACTCTTACTTCCTTACCTATTGCTTTCTCTGGATTATTCTTCTCCTTCCAAGTGCTTGTCAGTAATTCAGCACAATAAGCTCACCCTCTCCTATTCTAAATGATGAATTAAATATGTGACTCTGTTCCAATAAGCAGATGGCTCTTTCCTTACAGCAGCTAGACATCATTCAGAATCTTGCCTTTTTGTCCTGTCTCCAGTTTTTAATCACTGACAGAACTTTCCCTCTTCTCCCTCTGTCGTGAAGAATTTATAGGTTCCTGGGAATCAACCTGCAACAAGAAATGGATTTGTCTGGGGGTGGCATCTATCCCTGTGGTCTTTGGTAAAGCTGGACCTTAGATTGGCCAGATGGCAAGAGAGCTCCTTGTGTGTTCTCTAAATGCAGACACAGATTCTCACTGTCAGGTGATGCTCAGGATAAAAATATCTCTCTTAAGAGGCATTGAAAATCTAAACTGAGTACATCTGGCAACCTTCCTTTATTTACTCTTTGTGAAGCATCATAAAGTATCCTTTCAAGGCAGAGGGGAGATGATTTACATTTGCAAAGCCCAGGCTGATTTATTCCTAACGAATTTTGCTCACCCAGATGATTTGTGTCCCACCTTTCCAGATCTTTTAAACTAGTTTTCCAGGTGCAGAGGTGAGAGTTGCCAGTGTTCAATTTGTGGGTTACCCTTAACTCCACTCTGCAAGATGTTCAGCACTTTGGCTCCACTCCAGTCTCCAGCTATAGTCACTGCTTGAAAGGATAAATTACATATTTTTGTAATTATATAGAAATAAAAACACATTTTACCAGTGAGGACGCAAAAGCTGCCAACAATCTTAAAACATCTTTATTCGCATGCTCTCGAATCTAAAAATAAACCCCATTTCAAATTGGATCTGTTTTGCGGGGTTTTACCAGCTTATAATGAATCAGAACAAACAAATGCCCTACATTTAAAACACATAGAATCAGATAACATAATTAGTGATCATTTAAAAACAGACATAGCAGAGTAATCATTTTAGGTGCCAGACCCAGAATAAGCCCTGGAAGAAGCAATTATATGCAAATGTTTATATAGGGGTGCTTCCCTGGTGGCCCAGATAGTAAAGAAACTGCCTGCAATGCAGGAGACCCAGGTTTGATCCCTGGGTCAGGAAGGTCCCCTGGAGAGAAAGGCTACCCACTCCAATATTCTTGCCTGGAGAATTCCATGGATACAGTAATCTGAAGGGCTACAGTCCATAGAGTCACAGAGCTGGACATGACTGAGCAACTAACTCTATTACTCTATAGGAACCTCTCCATTTTTAAAATTTAGCTTACCATGACACAGAAATAAAACTCACATCTATGATTCTCAGGACTTGCCTTGTGTCACTAGTGGTAAAGAACCTGCTTGCCAATGCAGGAGACATAAGAGATCCTAGTTCAGGAAGATGCCGTGGTGGAGGGTATGGCAACCCACTCCAGGATTCCTGCCTGGAGAATCCCATGGACAGAGGAGCCCCGAGGAGGGGCTACATTCCATAGGGTCAAAAACAGTCAGACACAACTAAAGTGACTTAGCATGCACGCACATGATTCTCAATTTAACCAGTTATAAAATACATAATTCTGTCTGCAGATCCTCTATAAAAAGCGCTCCTGCAGAACTTAATCACTCTACATCAGTGCATGAGTACACTTGAACAGTAAAATAATAGAACACGATCTTAGAAATATTTGGGTGGACCATGGGCCAGCATATTTGAAATGTCTTCCAGGGTCAGAGCCTTGTGTTAAAATCTGATTATCATTCTGTGTAAAATCATTGTGTGTGTGCTAAGTCACTTCAGTCCTGTCTGACTCTGTGTGACCCTATGGACTACAGGCTGCCGGTCTCTTCTGTCCATGAGATTCAGAATACTGGAGTAGGTTACCATGCCTTCTTCCAGGGGATCTTCCCTACTCAAGGATTAAACCCATGTCTTCTGAGTCTCTTGCATTGGCAGACAGGTTCTTTAGCACGAGCACATCTGGTTAAATCATTGAGAGTAATCAAAGTAATCAAACTGAAGAAAATTTTTATGAGAGGGAAAATTAAAGCCAATAAGAAATTACAATCAAGCAAGAGTTAATCAATGATAGATAATTGATAATATGTGTTAGTCACTCAGTCATGTCTGACTTTTTGTGACCCCATGAATTCTCCAGGCAAGAATACTGGAGTGGGTTGCCATTTCCTTCTCCAGGGGATCTTCCCAATCCAGGGACTGAACCTGCATTGACGGCAGACTTTACTGACTGAGCCACCAGGAAAAACCAGATAATCAATAATAGTTAATCAATTATAGAACAGAGATAGAGATAGTCCCACTAGGAGAGTAAATGAACATAGAGCCTTAATAACTTTCATCGATCAATATGTAAATATTGCATTTACAATATTTACAATATGTAAATATGCATTTGAGCAAGTGCATTAGCCTCTCTCAACCTAAAAACTCCAATCCATGACCTTGCATTGTAAATCGTTTATTAAAATGGATACAGAGGGAGAGTAACTGGAATTAACCATCGTTCTTTCCATGTGTTCATATAGATTTCTATAGATATCAATATTCTAGCACTTTTCCTATTGCAATTACTTCTTTTAATGCATTTTATCAAATTACTACAAAAAAGTTTGAAAAACCGGATACTACCAAAAAGTGAACAGTAAAATCAATCTTAATGTGGCCTCAGTATCCCTCATACCACTACCCAGAAGCAAATGTTTAAAAGCATTTCTGGAATTAGTCTGAAAAATACCCTCAGAACTATAAACAGTTTTTCTAAAAACGGAGTATAAAATTTGCTCTTATTTACCAGATAGCTATCCCATAATTCTCAGTTTCTTGCTCCACTAATGTCATCTGCAAATTCAAATAACTATTTTCTATCAGTCTTAATTATCTTGTATTGACACCCACTTTCTAAAATGAGGTAACAGGTGCTCTCCTTCCTTCCCTCCAACTCATCTTTATTCATTCACTATGTCTTTGTTTTTATATTCTTCTCTTAAAGCTAAAATAAGTCTATCCTAATTTGTCAGTGTTGTTGATGTTCAGTCGCCAAGTCGTGTCTGACTCTTTGTGACCCCATGGACTGCAGCACTCCAGGCCTCCCTGCCTCTCACCATCTCCCAGAACTGCTCACTATGATCTGTCCATCTTGGGTGGCCCTGCACAGCATGACTCATAGCTTCATTGAGTTATGAAAGCCCTTTGCCATGACAAGGCAGTGGTAGATGAAGGGGGTTAATAGGTCAATAGGTTAATTAAAAAAGAGCAACGCAAATATAAATTGGAGTTAAAAGTAGGACCACATACTGTTTAACTATATTCTCTCCTCTCTGGTTCCCCTATGATGGTTACTGGTTATATAAAGAGAATAGATGCGAATATTTGGATGTTGTGTTAAGTCCCTTCAGTCATGTCCAAACTCTTGGTGACCCCGTGGACTGTCGCTCACCAGGCTCCTCTGTCCATGGGATTTTCCAGGCAAGAATACTGGAGTGGGTCACCATTTCCTACTCCAGGGGATCTTCATGACCCAGGGATTGAATCTGTGTCTCCTGCATTGCAGGCAGATACTTTACTAAATAGGCAATAGGGGAAGCCCATTTGGATATTTCCTTCTGATCTAAACTAGACTTTAGGCTACTACAGTGTTAAAATTGGAAGTTTTCTACCTTGTCCTCTTAATATTTCCTGAATTCCTTCAGGTTTTAGAATATTTTATTTACTCCTCATATTAAAGTGAAAATTTGCGAGGGGCACTCCGCAGAAAGAGAGAGGCAATGGAACTTCCCTCAGCAGAGCTGAGGGGTCCCGAAGAAAAGAGAGCTTGCTGTCCACCAACCCAGCCCCTCGGCAAGAGAGAGACAATCAGACGTGACAGGGGTTCTGTCTAAGCAGTTCCGCTTTATTGTCGTAAGCTCCTGGTTTATACAGGCAAGCAGGGAGGTTTTGCGAGGGACTTTCCATAGTTCTACCAATCAAGTTAAAGGTCAGATTACCACGTGCTTACATCATGACAGGGGTCTATGGTGATCACGCTGTTGTCCACGTGCACGGAAATCAAGAGAGCCGATCAAAAATTTTGACAAACAACTTAAGCCACGCCCTCATCTCTTCCTCCAGGCGCCATCTTAGATCTAAACCGCAAAGCTAGCCCTTCTTTTTAAGGTTTCCCATTTAGGGCCCCACAAAAGTTAGCTGAGTATATAAATCTACATATAAAATCATTTCCCCTAAGAACTATGAAAGCGTTTCTCCATTTTCATCTAGGATGCTAAGTTAATGATGATCTGATTATCTGTCATTTATAGGTGATTTCAGGATCTTTGTTTTTTCTCATATTTCACAGTAATATGCCTAGATATTTTAAGGTTCAGTGCTTGGAAAATCTCTTTTAATTAGAATTAGATTTGTTTCTCCCATTAGCTTTGAAGGATTTTTTGGCACTTTATCTTTGATCACTTTACCACTGTTATCTTCCTCTTCACAAAAATATCCTATTAGTCAAATGTTAGGCATCATAAACTGATCATTTCTTTTCTCTTGTATGTCTTTTTGTTTGTGTTATACTTAGTGAGAAATTACTTCGTATTTACTCTTCCAACGTTCCTATTGAACATGTTATTCCAATAGTGACTTAATTTCCAAGACTTTTTCTTCCTTCTCATGATTATTATTTTTCTTTTTTAGCATTTGGTTAGTTAGTACATAAAGAACTTTCTCAAATTCACCTCGGATATTCATGAAATTTATAAAATGCGTTTCAGTTCTCTAAATTAATCATATCACTGTTAGTATTTACTTAGTATATCTCCGTCATTCTTTTTCATGCTGGAGTGCTTTCATAAACGTCTGAGAATATTGAACTGGGAGACTTTGAATTCAGTAGGAAATGGTTTCGAGTGAGAATTCATGGAAGTGACTCCTGTCCTGGGGCATTTGTATATGAGCAGATAAGAAAGATTTCACTCTGGGTCTCTATTGTTTGAACTAATTACTGTTATTTTCCCCAGACAGCTTTTTTAAAATTTGTATTCATGCCTGGAGTAAAGCATCCAGCATAAGGAGCTGTAGGAAGAGGTGTGGGCAGTTCACTTCAGCCTTGAACGTCCTCCATTAATCACCTTGTTCTTAGATCTGTCTCTTCCTCCCACCCATCAAAGCATCTGCCATCACTCCGTCTGCTGCCCCTTTGGAGTTTCTGTCAGAAAAGCCTGATTTCCATTAGTTACAACTCCCTCTGCCAGTGTTCTAGATTGCGTCTTTCTGTTCTTTGATTAATCACTCAGCCATCTGTCTCTTTTGTGTCTACCAGAAATTTGTTGAAACCCATCTTTTTGCTGCTGTCTTCCCGTGCCCTTAGTTATGAATTTATTTCTTCTTTACCTTCATGTAATAGCATGTTGGGACTTGCGAAGAGGAAAGGTGAGTGCAAAGGCTCTGTCCACCATCTTGCCCCTGGCAGCCCTTTGCCCCACGGTAAACAATGAGTCCCTGAAGTGTAGTGATTGGGCCTCTGTATGTTTCTATAGCCTATCCCAGTGCCTGGGATGTATTGGGTATTCAAAAAGTAGGTGATAAAACAAAACAAAGTAAACTTTTTCCTAGGCAAAGTGTGGCATCTATATGCTGCTGTATTTCTGCTATACAATTCCTCTAGAAGGAAAGGCTATGCTGTAGAAAATAAAATATCCCAGGGACTTGTACCACCTTTTTAAATCCTTCTTATGAAAATTTCTGGGTTAACATGTCATAATAATGAGGAAATGGTAAATTTCCTTAATGAGGAAAATGGTAAAACCATGAGCCTGTTAAATTAATAAGAGTTTTATAAATGAAATATATTTGCAATGGAGAGGTCATCCAAGGGAAATAATTTACATGAGATCCTTGCACAGAATGGCAGTGATAAATAAATTTGGATTTAATGGCATGTACTCATCAAATACTCATGTTGGTGCATCATATAAAACATTTATATACAATTATATTTGTCACTAACACAGGCTGTTGATAGCTCAGTAGCTCATTCTACATTATTGCTTCAGAACAATGATCTTTAAATATCACCCACATGGTAGCTCTTGAAAGGTTTTAAATGGATAACATTATTATAACTTCTGGAGTATTTATGGAGAACATACAATTTAGTTTAACATCACAGTGAAGTGCTGTCTTTTTTTTTTTTTTTAAGACAAAGCACTAGATAAACAGTTTGTTTTCTTTTTCAAACTTAGGGAACATTTTTCAAAATGCCACTTCATATCTTACTTCCATAAAAAAGATAAATTCCTACTAAAAGTCAACTGACACTCTGATGCTATACAATCATCAACTCTTATATGAATTTTTCAGATGAGAAAATAAGAGTCTTAAGGATAGTTTAATGTGTGCCTAATACTACAAAGCTATTTCCATTGTTAAAGCTCAAGTCAGAGCACCTGAATTCTAGTTTGGTCTGTTTTGCTTCACATCACATACTTTGTAGGATATATGCCCATATATGAAGGAAAAGTGAGGAAGCATGAATCAATTTGAAAGATATTAGCTTAGGTTTGTGTGTCCAGTCGATGAGTCATGTCTGACTTTTTGTGACCTCATGGACTGCAGCCCACCAGGCTCATCTGTACATGGGGTTTCCTGGTAAGAATACTGGAGTGATTTGACATTTCCTTCTCCAAATCTTCCCGGATGAGGGATTGAACCAGTGTCTTCAGTATTGGCAGGCTATTTACCACTGAGCCACCAGGGAAGCCCATGGCACCCCACTCCAGTACTCTTGCCTGGAAAATCCCATGGACGGGGAAGGCTGGTGGGCTGCAGTCCATGGGATCGCTAGGAGTCAGACATGACTGAGCGACTTCACTTTCACTTTTCACTTTCATGCACTGGAGAAGGAAATGGCAACCCACTCCAGTGTTCTTGCCTGGAGAATCCCAGGGACGGGGGAGCCTGGTGGGGTACCATCTATGGGGTTGCACAGAGTCAGACACGACTGAAGTGACAGCAGCAGCAGCAACCAAGGAAGCCCATAGACTTAGGTAGATCTATGCATTGAAAGATTGGACTCCAGATCCTAGAAGCATCAATGTCTAAATTTCCACAATTTCTGCAAATAATTCCAGGGAACAAAGCACATTGGGTCAACTTGGGCCTTGAAAAAGGAGAAGTTTGATGATTTCACATCTAGGGTTACTGAAAAGATTGGACGTGGGTCATTCTTGGTTAGGGTGTGTGTCATCTGGCTCAATGACACATCCATGCTGCATCCACACCCACCTAACACTCCCACTGACCCATGTCTAGATGAAAAATACTTTGAGAACCATACCTTCCTGGGTCAGAAGATGAAAGACTGGGGAGTACAGATGGTCCTGTCATCACACTGTCTTCCTAAGAGTTAAAACCTGAGAAAGAAAGACCTAAGATGTGAACAATGGACTGTACAGATGGTATCAATAAGCAGGATCTTGATTCCTGGATAATGGGATTATATGTCAAAAACATGAGCTCATAACCAGAGGCAGAGCTCATCTCAAGAGAATAGGAAAAATTATTTTAACTAGAGCCTAGAAGACCTGCTCAAGAGGGTTTTGGCCTAAATACAGAAAAGTGAAGGAGAAAAATGTAATAAATGTCAGACAATGACTAGCAAATGAGTAAAGCACAAAGAAAGGGAAGCTGTATGACTCAGATGATGTCACATGTCATCACAAAACGTCTGGAGAGGGTTGCCTGGTTGCCTCTCTGGCTCCTTGCCCAGGAATGCACCTTGACAACCACATATTCATTTTACTCTGAGGCTTCAGTGGCCTTATAAAAACATTTGAAACAGTAGTCTGAAAATTGTGACATGATTAATAAAAGATATAGTGTTATTGGTCTCCATATGTGATACTTTTAGGCAGAAGACATCTGATTCAACAGGAGAATTCTACTCAGACACTATAAAGCATTTTCTGAGATTCCATCAACAACAGATTGTACAGCCCTAAAATATAAAAGCTAATATTTTCCTAAATATTAGCTCTAAGTGGCACATTATCAGTAGACATAGGACAGAATGGAGGACTAGGACTCACTGGATAACCTCTACAAGTCCTTTCCAGTGCAACATCTCATTTCAGATTGTGACATACGCTAGAGATACAAATAGCAAGGACTGTGACATCTGTCTTATTTTACAGAGGACCTGTCCTTTGAAATACTGTAACATGCAACTATTTTAAGCCTTATATCCTATTTTCCGAGTTTTGACCTCTGCCTACAGTTGTCTCTACTTGGAAGACTAATAATTATCTCTGTAATGCAGTGATATTCACATATGTAATCATTACTTTACATTCTTAGAGCTCTAAAATTTTTGTCTTCTACTTATGAGTATTACATTAGAAAAAGAAATACATTTCATTTGGTGAGACCATACACAAGCATATAGAGGAATGTATATAAAAATTTCCTTAAAGAACCTGGAAGCAGGAGCAAAAGATGCCTGTCATTCAATAGAAGTCAACACACACACATACATACACACATACCCTATTGATTCCATTTCTCTAACACGAGGGTCCTCAACCTCCAGGCTGCAAGCTGGCACCTCCTGTCAGATCAGTGGCAGTACTATATTGGAAGTAAAGTGTACAATAAATGTAAATTGCTTCATTTATTTATTTAAAAAATAAATTCAAATTGAATAAATTTGAATCGTCCCCAAATCATCCCCCCAGCCACCCTCCCTGGTCCTTGGAAAACTTGTCTTCCATGAAATAGGTCCCTGGTGCCAAAAAGGCTGAGGACTGCTGCTAACACATTTCAGCAGTAACTACTCTTGAATTCTAGAGTTTTAGTCCTTTTGCTTATATCAGTCTTGACATTAAAAAAAAAGTTTCATCAACTATTTCAGACACTAAGCTAACCAGCCTTTCTTATGCGAGTGAAAATACAGGCCATATGTTTCTGATTCACTTATTGCTACCCATAAAGTTTATGTCCAAGATGGTTTAAAAATATATGTACATTTTTATTGGAAATATGTTTTTAAAATGTAATGTTTTCTAACAGATCTATATGCAGATCTTAAAATCTGGTTCTTAATTCTGATCCCCTAAGGTGTCGTTAGTTTCCAAAATTGACGAAACTCCTTAGTATTGAAAAAACAAACTGCCACCAAAATGTCCTTGCACCTATATAACACAATACTGAATCTGATTTAGTTGGGGGTGGGGAGGAATCTATTGTTAAAAAGCTGTACATGTGTATATGCTATATATGCTCATTCACTCAGTCGTATCCGACTCTTTGTGGCCCCATGGACCGTAGCCCGCCAAGCTCCTCCATCTATGGAATTTTCCAGACAAGAATACTAAAGTGGGTTGCCATTTCCTACTCCGGGGGACCTTCCCTACCCAAGGATTGAACCCACGTCTCTTGCATTACTTGCATTGACAAGCAGATTCTTTACCACTAGCACCATCTGGGAAGCATATATATGTATGTGTATATATATGTAAATTGGTATGAGTGCACAACTTTAGAAAGTCTATAGTTCAAAATGTTAACATGTCAAGGATAAATTAAATCTGAGACCAAGCCATGCTCTTTTCCACAGTGAACTTATTTTTTAAAAGAATAGCTTTTTATTCTTTCCTAGCCATTCAAGCAATAGCCTGAATGCAGGCCTCAAAGTATTAATAGAAAAGTGCCTTTTTGCAGAATGCCCTGTGCAAGGTGTCAAGTAGTGAAAGGTTACCACCTAACATTAGGGAAAAAGAATAATTTTCGAAGAGAAAAATGTGGCAATTTAGTCTTATTCTATATTTCATGAGATAATTTCAGTAGAGTGCTATCTGAAGAAGTAATGGCAAGCAAATATCCAGGAAATTATTGATGATTTAAAACCTTTTTTGTTCTTCTCTAGACGAAAAACATTTTGGAAAGAAAAGTAAAATGCTGATTTTTTCTTATTGTCTTCCAAAGAGCAGATTGGAAATCTCTGAGTAAGTCTTACTGTTAAGTGTCTGCTGCTTTTTTACTATCATGGTGTGTCACCGCAACATCATATAAAACATGACATGCTGTAAATTGGGGAGAAAATAGTATTAGTACAAAATATGTGGAAAGAGAAGTTTCAGTTAGCCAGCTTGGCCTTTTGTCTTGTGTTAATATCTCTTGAAAGCCTGATAGGATGGGCTGACAAAGTCCACTCTTGGGATGTTTATTAAAGTATTGAACATTTACATTTATTTATTTCAACGGCCTGGTATGCTGTGTTTCATGAAAAGATCGAGGGGTAGCTACCTTTTCTCTAGAACTTCTCTGGTGACTCAGGGGTAAAGAATCTGCCTGCAATGCATGTTCATGTTCAACGTGGGTTTGATCTCTAAGTTGGGAAGATCCCCTGGAGAAAGAAATGGCAACCCCCTCCAGTATTCTTACTGGGAAATCCCATGGACAGAAGAGCCTTGTGGGTTACAAACCATGGAGTTGCAAAAGGTTGGGACAGGACTAAGCAACTAAACAGCAACAACCTCTTCTCTCATCTGCTATAATTATTTTTGACCCTGAAGATTGTCAACGTGTCTGCATGTCTGTTATTTCTAATAGCTACTGCTAGTGCTTGTAATCTACTTCTCAATTCTAAAGGAAAGAAAAATGAAATGTCTCTATGAGACATTTGTCAGGAAGACATTTCTCTTCCAATTTTTACATGGATGCATCTGCCAGGAAATCTCTGGAGTGTCCTAGCTGCAACGGAGCACAGGATATGCAATCTTTAGCATTCTGGACAAGTATTTGAGCTCAGCCAGAGTATTGACTGTTGTTGATGCTTAGTCGCTGCTGCTGCTGCTAAGTGGCTTCAGTCGTGTCTGACTCTGTGCAACCCCATAGAAGACAGCCCACCAAGCTCCCCTGGTCCCTGGGATTCTCCAGGCAAGATCACTGAGCCATGTCCAACTCTTGCAACTCCATAGACTGTAACCCCACCAGGCTCCTCTGTCCACGGAATTTCCCAGGCAAGAATACTGGAGTGGGTTGCCATTTCCTCCTACAGAGGATATTCAGCACTTAGGGATGGGCTCAGTTCAGTTCACTTCAGTCGCTCAATCATGTCCGACTCTTTGCGACCCCATGAGTCACAGCATGCCAGGCCTCCCTGTCCATCACCAACTCCCAGAGTTCACTCAGACTCACGTCCATGAAGTCAGTGATGCCATCCAGCCATCTCATCCTCTGTCGTCCCTTTCTCCTCCTGCCCCCAGTCCTTCCCAGCATCAGGGTCTTTTCCAATGAGTCAGCTCTTCACATGAGATGGCCAAAGTACTGGCGTTTCAGCTTTAGCATCAGTCCTTCCAATGAACACCCAGGACTGATCTCCTTTAGGATGGACTGGTTGGACCTCCTTGCAGTCCAAGAGACTCTCAAGAGTCTTTTCCAACACGACAGTTCAAAAGCATCAGTTCTTTGGTGCTCAGCTTTCTTCACAGTCCAACTGTTACCAACATCCAAAAGATAAATCAAGATAAAATGGCCACTAATTGCTGGAGGGAGACTAAGGAGTTGTTGGGAGAGATATGAGGGGAATTACAGCCATATTTTGTCTGAATGTGTCCAACAGTTTGACTGTCTCTCATAGATCACATGGATGAACTGTATTACTCTCAGACCAACAATTATGTATTTTACATTGCATTATAATAGCTATCCTTTTACTATTCAAAGTAATTTTCTTAAGAATGTGATACAGGAAAAATTGCAAAATACCCAGATTAATATTTTATTTGATTGTGTTGGAGATTTCTTCTATTCAATTGGTAAAACTGCTAAATCCTGAGTCTTTATACTAGATGACTTTTTAAAATTACTTTTCATGTAAGAAATGACAGTATTTCCATGCTAGGTAACATAAAATCATTTATAGCCAATTTAGCTCATGGCATTTATAATCATATGAACAAGTGCATGTTCACATCCAACATTATTTATCACAGGAACTAAACAACATAATCTACAACCTATTGTGAGGTATCTCTCATAAACTTTAAACTTTATAACATGTGAGAATACATGTGAGAGCAAACTAGTTTGATTTATAAGCATTTTTAAAATAAAATAAATTGTGAGATACTTGTGTATGAAGAATTTCATGGTCCCACAATCATCTGAGTTATTCGTATTTTCCTGAAGCCTACATCCATGTTGCCATCCGGATACCATTGCTCCTTCCACATAGCAATCATCCTCCATGCCATTAAGCTAGCACTGAGACTAGGATATAGATACCCTTTAACCTTACTTTCCAATCCCAACTTATTGTTGTCATTGATGGACATTATTGTTTGGACTGAAAATGTTGCTCCTGGAACTGATCAAATGTCATGATTTGCATTGGCTTGCATGGAAAGAAAAACTCTACTTAAACTGAGGGATAGAACACAATAGCATTTTTTTCAGAACTGTAATTATCTTGAGCCTTATATGTATTTCCATCTCATTTGTGTACATACTCTGTCATGCTTCGGCATTTGTAATCTGTGTCTGAAAATTACAAGTACAATTATAGAGACTTCTCCTTTCTCCTCTCTAAAATGAATAAGCCAGAAAACAAAAAGAAAAAAAGGCATGTTTATGCTCCTTCAATTCATAGTTTAAAAAGATGTACTTGTTTTATCTGACACTGGATTTAAATGAATGGCCTAACTTCTAAACAGGATCTGTTCCTGAATTGATTCCATAAACAATTTTGCTTGCTAGGGATTTCCTCCTAGTATTTGGAGAAATGGAGACTGGACATATTTGCTATTAACTAACTTTTTTTTATCTTTTGAAAATCCTCACATAATGTTGTGTTCACAGCGCAACACATAATGTTGTACTGAAATGTAAAACAGCTTCCTTTTGCCCCAGAGTGTAGCTGTTTCTGGTTAACACCTCATCAGTGAAATTCACAGACAGATGTTTTGCTTCCTTTCTGCACACTAAAACCTAGTGTTTTCAGGACTAAAGATCTTGGTCCTGTCACGTTAAACTACAACAGGCCCTAAGCCATCCAGCTGATATCAAGACTCAAACAGCTTTATTTACTTTCAAATATACTGGAGGGATGAGGGGGTGGGGGAAACCCATGAACATTTTAATTTCAGCCAGCTGTGAAGCTTCCAGACCAGCCCTCTACACCCAGTGCTGCACTAAGATTAAACCAGGCAAAATGCCTGAAGAGATACTGAATAGGTTTGATACAAATTACATTGTCCTGCCGGCTTGAGAGTGCACATTACTGGCGTCATTAACCGTAATCATCCTCAATTACAAGCACTGGATGGCTGTGTGCAGCAGCCCTGCAAATGCAGCCATTGTTTGCTCACGATGTCCATTCATCTTTAAAGCCGTTGCCTCCCCTCAATGGACTCAAAGCCCCGTCCTCTTCTTGTCCCACGATCCCAGTTTCCCATTTATCTCCAGAATAGGGAAATTCATTAAAGTGCTTTCTTTGTCTTCTGACAATTCAATACTTAAAAAAAATCATTTTATTTATTTATTGCTGGCTGTGCTGAGTCTTCATTGCTGTCCAAGCTTTTCTCTAGTTACAGCCATCAGGGTCTACTGTCCAGTTGTGGTGCGTGGGCTTTTCATTGCTGTGGCTTCTCTTGTTGCACAGCATGGGCTCTAGGGCTGGTAGCTGCTGCACGTGGGCTCTGCTCATAGGGGATCATCCTGGACCAGGGATCAAACCTGTGTCCCCTTCCCACTGAGCCACCAAGGAAGCTCCCCTGAAGATACTGTTTTTCCTTACTCCAAGCTTTGGAGTGTGTATCCGTTATTACAAGTTTCAGATTAGCACTAGTGTATACTTTCACTTTTCACTTTCATGGATTGGAGAAGGAAATGGCAACCCACTCCAGTGTTCTTGCCTGGAGAATCCCAGGGACGGGGGAG
Source organism: Budorcas taxicolor (assembly GCF_023091745.1). Lineage (NCBI taxonomy): Eukaryota > Metazoa > Chordata > Mammalia > Artiodactyla > Bovidae > Budorcas > Budorcas taxicolor. Next base: position 28,334,379 of record NC_068931.1, read on the forward strand.
CCTGGTGGGCTGCCGTCCATGGGGTCGCACAGAGTCGGACACAACTGAAGCGACTTAGCAGCAGCAGCAGCAGCAGCAGCAGCAGCAGCAGCAGCAGCAGCAGCAGCAGCAGCAGCATACTATCAGTTTGGTCAGTTTTTTAAAAAATAGTAATTGTCTAATGATGATGCAATGGGATTCACAAAGCTTTGTGTCATAATGCAACAGAAAAAGGGGGAAACAGGAAATGTGCTTTACCATGATTATATTGCAACCTTTCATTATCAGAATCTGTATGCTTCCAGTTTAAGGCTGAACTTCAAGAGTTTGGGGATATATGTTTTTAACATTTCTATTGAAATAATTTACGACCACTGTAGTAAAAGGTAGAAGGAAGCATAGAACTAGTGCAAAGAAGTTTCATGTACCTGTCTTTCATGCACATTCCATGAATGTTACCATGTTTTCACATGTATTTCATCATTCTCTTTCAATCTCTTTTTCGTTATCTGTGTGTCTATTTATCTTTGTGTGTGCATATTTTTTTTACATTTTTGTGAGACTCAAATTCTACTTTTAAATACCCTTTCACCTCTAAATACTCCATGAGTTTATAAATTCATTGTATTTATTAAAATAGAACATTCCTTTATGTAGGCAGAATGCAATTATCAAAAGGGAAGGAAAATAACGATAATGCTGTATTATTTAATCTATGGACCTTATTCAGATTTTGCCAGTAATGACACTAATGTCTTTTTCTATTCCAGAATTCAATCTCAGATGACACATTACCCTTTAGATTTCATATCTGTCAGACTTAACATTGGAAAGTTCAGGCCAGTTATTTTGAGAATGTCTAAAATTTTGAATTGGACTAAATTAGTCCAGATTATTCAATGCAGGTTATACAGTTTTTGTAAGAATCCAGCAGGTATAGTTTGTCGTTAGTACATCATATCAATAAGTACTTTGTGTTGGCTTGTCCCATTACTGATGATGTGCGTGTCCTGCCATAGTTTAGGTTGTGTGTGCTCTAGCTCACAGCTAAGGCTGAAGAATGGAGATATCTGCTAGGATTGGGTAGTTTTTTGTTTTGTTTTGTTTTTTTCCTAAGAAGATAATTTGTAATTTTGGAAGTTTCTGGGGTTTTGAGCACATTATTTTTGTATGATTTACTTTGGTTACCTTGTCCTTCTTCACTGTTTTAGGAGTAACTATGGAGATGAGTGCAATTGTGTGGTAGTTTGAGCATTCTTTGGCGTTGTCTTTCTTTGGGATTGGAATGAAAACTGACCTCTTCCAGTCTGGTGGCCACTGCTGAGTTTTCCAAATTTGCTGGCATATTGAGTGCAGCACTTTCACAGCATCATCCTTCAGGATTTGAAATAACTCTACTGGAATTCCATCACCTCCACTAGTTTTGTTCGTAGTGATGCTTTCTAAGGCCCACTTGACTTCACCTTGCAGGATGTCTGGCTCTAGACGAGTGATCACACCATCGTGATTATCTGGGTCATGAAGATCCTTTTTATACAGTTCTTTTGTGTATTCTTGCCATCTTTTCTTAATATCTTCTGCTTCTGTTAGGTCCATACCATTTCTGTCCTTTATTGAGGACTGGAAAAGGTCAGTTTTCATTCCAATCCCAAAGAAAGGCAATGCCAAAGAATGCTCAAACTACAGCACAATTGCACTCATCTCACATGCTAATTAAGTAATGCTCAAAATTCTCCAAGCCAGGCTTCAGCAATACATGAACCGTGAACTTCCTGATGTTCAAGCTGGTTTTAGAAAAGGCAGAGGAACCAGAGATCAAATTGCCAACATCCACTGGATCATGGAAAAAGCAAGAGAGTTCCAGAAAAACATCTATTTCTGTTTTATTGACTATGCCAAAGCCTTTGACTGTGTGGATCACAATAAACTGTGGGAAATCCTGAAAGAGATGGGAACCAGACCACCTAACCTGCCTCTTGAGAAACCTAAATGCAGGCCAGGAAGCAACAGTTAGAACTGGATGTGGAACAACAGACTGGTTCCAAATAGGAAAAGGAGTACATCAAGGCTGTATATTGTCACCCTGCTTATTTAACTTCTATGCAGAGTACATCATGAGAAACGCTGGGCTGGAAGAAACACAAGCTGGGATCAAGATTGCCAGGAGAAATATCAATAATCTCAGATATGCAGATGACACCACCCTTATGGCAGAAAGTGAAGAGGAACTAAAAAGCCTCTTGATGAAAGTAAAGGAGGAGAGTGAAAAAGTTGGCTTAAAGCTCAACATTCAGAAAACAAAGATCATGGCATCTGGTCCCATCACTCCATGGGAAATAGATGGGGAAACAGTGGAAATAGTGTCAGACTTTATTTTGGGGGGATCCAAAATCACTGCAGATGGTGATTGCAGCCATAAAATTAAAAGACGCTTACTCCTTGGAAGAAAAGTTATGACCAACCTAGATAGTATATTCAAAAGCAGAGACATTACTTTGCCAACTAAGGTCCGTCTAGTCAAGGTTTTTCCAGTAGTCATGTATGGATGTGAGAGTTGGACTGTGAAGAAGGCTGAGCACTGAAGAATTGATGCTTTTGAACTGTGGTGTTGGAGAAGACTTGAGAGTCCCTTGGACTGCAAGGAGATCCAACCAGTCCATTCTGAAGGAGATCAACCCTGGGAGGAATGATGCTAAAGCTGAAACTCCAGTACTTTGGCCATCTCATGTGAAGAGTTGACTCATTGGAGAAGACTATGACGCTGGGAGGGATTAGGGGCAGGAGGAGAAGGGGGCGACCGAGGATGAGATGGCTGGATGACATCACTGACTTGAAGGACACGACTCTGAGTGAACCGGGAGTTGGTTATGGACAGGGAGGCCTGGCGTGCTACGATTCATGGGGTCGCAAAGAGTTGGACATGACTGAGTGACTGAACTAAACTGAACTGATGGAGCAACATAGGTTTAAGTGACGCCCATTTTCCATGTTATGTGAAAGTATGAATGGGTCTGATAGGAAAGTATTTAAGTATAATTTTCTATGCTTTACTGGTTTATATATATTGCACTTGGAATTTTTTTTTTAATACTAGGCACTATGAATAATGTCTGAGATACTAACTGTTTGAGGGAAATAGTTATATTCTTTATTTTATTTACATTTTTCTTGAAGAATCATGGGCTTACAATATTATAGTAGTTTCGGGTAGACAAGATAGTGATTTGATCATACAAAATTATGAATATTTTATTAACTATATTTTCTGTGCTGTGTAGTACATTTTTGTGACTTATTATTATACAACAGTATTAACAGTTTGTATCTTGTATTCCCTTCACCTAATTTGAATCTTCTTTTGCCTTTCTCCTCTTCACCCTAGTAAACACTAACTTGTTCTCCATATCCTTGAGTTTCTTTCTTTTTTGCTATATTTGTTATTTGTTTTATATTTTAGATTCTACACATAAATGAAAACATACAGTATCTGTCTCTTTGTCTGATTTATTTCACATAGTGTAATATCCTTTCAGTCCATCCATGTTGTCCAAATGGCAAGATTTCATTTTTTATGGTTGATATTCTATTGATTTCCTTTCAGCAGTGAAATCTTGCCACTTGGACAGCATGGGTGGACCTAAATGACATTATGCTGTATGAGACAAATGACAGTTTCTTTTTTATCCATTTATCTATCAATGGACACTTAGGTTGTTTCCATATCTTAGATACTGTAAATAATGCTGTAATGAATATTGGAGTGCATATATCTTTTTGAAATAGTGTTTTTGTTTTCTGCTGATAAATACACAGAAATGGAATTGCTGGGTTATATGTTAGTTTTTAATTATCATTACCATTAAGTTTTTAATTACTCATTACCATTTTTCACAGTGGGTATACCAATTTACATTCCCACCAAAAAAGTGTACATGGGTTGATTTTTCTCCACGTCCTCACCAATATTTGTATTTCTCGTCTTTTTGATGATAGCCATTCTGTCAGATATGAAGTATCATGCACTCTGACTTCAAACTATGATACAAAGCTATTGTAAGGAAAACAGATACTCACACAAAAACACATAGATCAATGGCACAGACTAGAAAGCCCAGAAATAAACCCATGCACATATGATCAGTTAATCTATGATAAAAGAGTCGAGAACATAAATTGCAGGAAAAACAGTCTCTTCAATAATTTTTTTTGGAAAACTGGACAATTACGTGTAAAAAAATGGAAACTAAACCATTTCGTCACACAATGCAAATTCAATAAGTTAAAAATGGAATGATTTAAATGTAAGAACTGAAACCATAAAACTCCTAGAAGGAAACATAGGCAGTGTGCTCTGTGACATCTATCTTACCAACATCTTTTTGGATCTGTCTCCTCAGGGAAGGTCAACAAAACAAAAATAGACAAATGAGACTACACCAAACTAAGAAGCTTTTGCACCACTAAGGAAACTATTAACAAAATAAAAAGGCAACCCACTGAATGGGAAGAGATATTTGTTAATGATATATACAATAAAATAATAATATCTAAAACACAAAAATGGATACAGTCAATATAAAAAAAAAATTCAATTAAAAAAGGATAGAGAACCTGAATAGGCATTTTTCCAGAGAAGACCTACAAATGATTAACTAGCACATGAAAAGATGCTCAGTATCACCAAACATCAGGGAAAGGCAAATCAAATCTATATTTCTTATTTCTAAGGAAAGATAGGTAGAGTGCAGGACAAGCAAAACACTGGTATCAGAAATATACAAGAATCATGTACAACAAAGCCAGTTATTACTACGTTTTTGTTATTCAGTCACTTTCATGGGTTTTGTTTGGAACTCTGCAGTAAATCTCACTGCATTTCCTGTCCTATTTCAATCTTTGCAGAGGACAAGGTGCAGACTGTATGGAAGTTATCTCACACTCAAGTGGGTTCAGTTTTGTATGTCCAGTTGTTGCTGACCTATTCGCCAAATCTTTCAGGCAAACAAAACCAAACGAAAAGTGAGAGACTGTCTTGTGTGTTTTTAATAAAACTCCTTTCAAGCAATGAAATATTGACAGGGCTTTTTTTTTTTTTTTTTTCCTGGAAAGATACAAGTTCTTAAAATTCATTTAATTATCATGCCCAAAATTTTATATTCTTTTAAATATCACTGTAAATCTAGAAACTAAAATTTATGTATTGCTCACTAAAAATAATTTTATCCTGAAATTTAGCTAATAAAAAAAAACATTAACATGAATTTTATCTAAAGCTTCTTATGTTTGTTTTATGTTATTTAGACTTTTTAAATTTTTGTATTTTTCTTTTAGTAAGAGAAATGGTATTTTAAAATATTTCCCTTAGATATGTTATACAGAATCTGTTACTGAGATTTCATACTTTATCTTCTGTCATTTAATATGTATGAATAGGTGTGAAGTAAGTCTCTCTGAAGCATCCTATAATTCAAAGACAGTTGTCAGATAGATAGAAATAATGAAGCGGAAAGGGAAAAAACAAAGTCAGTGTGATAACTTAATGTTATGAAAATCAAGTTATACCTCCTCCCTATCCCAGAACATGATCTGAAATCCAGAAGCGGGCCCTCACCTGAACCAGACCATGCTGGCACCCTGATCTCAGACTTCCAGCCTCCACAAAACATGAAAAATAAATTTCTGTTGTTATAAGCCACCCTGTCTCTGATACTTAGACAGCCTACACTAAGACATTTGACTAAATAATTCATCTTATTATTTAGAATAAATTATCTAAGCTACTACTGTTTCAGGGAATCCCACAAAGAAAAAAAAAAGAAAGAAAGAAAGAAAGAAGACTCTTCCTATCTTCCTTCAGGAAAACTAAGGCAAAATATCTGAGCATATTTCTGAAATGTCCAGCAATAACCTTAAGCAATATTTGTCATATTCTGCAATAGACAGAATATTCTTCATCATTTTCTTCACAGATGCTTCTTGGAATTCCCCATTCCAAGTGATCCTAATAATAATATCTGCAGCCAGCTATTTACCATAAGAGTTTAACACATTCCAAGCTCTGTCCTAATTGCTTTAAATAAACATATTATCGCCCTTACAATGCCCTATAATTTAGGTTCTAATATCACACCAGCTTTAAAGATGAGGAAACTGAAGTGAAGAGTCTAGGTAACTTACTTGTCTGAGGTTTTCCAGCTAGTGAGTGGACAAAAAAATGTCACTATGTTAACAAAGCAGGCAGAGCAGAGAATGTCTGAGACACATTTGACTTGTGTTCATGCTTTTTGACCAACAACATAGAAAACTATGGTGCATAATTTGGGAATTTGGTATATTCACATCTGACATATACACTTAAAGTGCTAGGGGAAAAAAGAGTGTTAGGAAAAAAAGAGGGTCCTCTGTCCATGGAATTCTCCAGGCAAAAATACTGTAGTGGGTGGTCATTCTCATCTCTAGGGGTTCTTCCTGACGTAGGGATTGAACTCAGGTCTCCTGCATTGCAGGTAGATTCTTTACCGTCTGAGCCACCAGGGAAACCTAAGACCAGGGAAACATCCCTTAAAAAGCATGTAAACATCCCTTATGAAGCATGTAAACAGCAAAGTAAAAACTCTCCATTGCACATTTTCACATTTTACATTTTAGCTTGCAGTGTTCGATTGATAAAACTCACACTTTAGAGATCAAAATGCTACAAGTATACAATATGCATTAAATATAACATTTCCTACCAGATCGTATGTATGGTAGAGCAGATGGCCTTAGTTTTCGAACCTGAGTCTCCTCCGTTGCAGGCAGATTCTTTACTATCTGATCCTTTCAATTCATAAGTTCTTTCAAAAATCTCCCCCACTTTCGATTTCTGAATGCTCTTAATCAGGTCTTTCTCACCCCTGGATCATTTAACAAGGTCTACTATTGTACAGGCCATTTGCACTTGAGTGAAATACAAGCAACGATCCTTTGAAGACCTTTGAGCTTGAAATTGAACAGTTTAAAATTGTGTGAAACCCTAAAATCTTAACAGAGTGACACAGATAATTAGATGCTTAAAAAATTACTCAAATGTCAGGCAGTGATTCTGTTCTACATTGAAGGTCTAGGAACCTGGGATGAGGAATTCCAAGCAGTGATCTCTCAGCAATGGTAGCTACATCAAGCTGCTTAAGAGGCAAAGTGACTTTGTAAGCCAATCTTAGCACTTTCAGACCTTAGAGATGAGGAATTCCAAGCAGTGATCTCTCAGCAATGGTAGCTACATCAAACTGCTTAAGAGGCAAAGTGACTTTGTAAGCCAATCTTAGTACTTTCAGACCTTAGGGAAGAAGCGAATAGCATCTGATGCAGGAAAATGTTTGAAAAAATTATTTTTACAATTCCAAAAAGTTTGAAAAAATTATTTTAACAATTAAAAGGAATGTATGGACAAGTTGAAGGAAAACTCATATAATTAAATGAACCATAGGAGTTCTGTGCACATTGGTAAACTCTCTTGTGGAGCTATTTCCCCCTTCTCACATTTTTTTTTTAAAACTGTATGAAATAAAAATTATAAACATTTTCAAAGCTTACATTGTTACAAAAATGTAATCCACATGATTCTTACATCAGATTATTTTGAGATTTTATTAGAAATGCAACTTTTTAGATTCAGTCCCAGACCTGGCTGAATAAGAATTGAAAGTGGTTGAGTCTTGGCAGGGGCCGATTTAAACATCACAGGTGAATTTTGTGCTTCTGAAGATTTAAGAGCTGCTGGAATAGAGACTACGTATGGCCCAGAGAATATAATAATAACATTACACCAGTTCATAAGTATATATGTGTGGTCAGTTGTGTATTGTATATATACATACACATATGTATATGTGCACATATATGCGTGCTCAATTGCTCAGTCATGTCCAACTCTTTGTGACCCCTTGCCAGGCTCCTCTGTCCATGAACTTTTTCAGTCAAGGATACTGGAGTGTGTTGCCATTTTCTACTCCAATAGACATATACACATGTACACACACATATATATGTATATGCAAATATATGTTTAAAATTTAACTGTTGAAATTACAATAGTAAATTATGAAGTGATAAAAAAACTAAAATAATACAGAAGATGGAGCATACAATTTTTTTCAGATCACTTGCCTGGAAAAGGATAAATCAAAGAATATATGAATTATATATAAAGCACATTCACATATACTCCTTGATATATATGGTGATAAAGCCAAATGTTTCTTTCTGAGTTCAGCTTTCTCATTCCCACTGGCTCTATCATTAACACCCAAGCCCCAATATTCACACCCACTCCATCGTCCTCTTTAAAACTAAATACTAGAAACTACATGGGACTCACCACATCTGTTGCTGAAAGCAAACAATAGCAAGAACCAAAATTGCCAAATTGCAAGTACCTAAAAAGTCTGGGAAGCCCGTTTTATTTAGGCCCTCTGGGGCCTCACCAAGACAGCGTTAGGCCTGCTTATTCACCCTGATTGCAGTCGACGGCCATCCTCACACCATCATCATTCCTGCCATTGCAGTGTATCTCTTGATTTCCTTGAGTCCTAATACTCAAGTTCAGCAATAAGTTTTGCATCCTGATTCAAAGCCTTTGATGCAAATAAAGAGATACTAAAGCACAGAATATCCATGGGCAAAAATTAGGGAAGAAATACGAAGTATACATTCTAAACCAAGATAAGTCAATGCTCAGTGCAGCCTCATTCATACCCTGTATGTGTGCTAAGTTGACTCAGTCATGTCCAAATCTTTGTGACCCTATGGACTGTAGCCGGCCAGGCTTCTGTGTCCTGGAATTCTCTAGGCAAGAATACTGGAGTGGGTTGCCATACCCTCCTCCAGGGAATCTTCCTAATCAACCCAGGGATAGAACCAGCATTTCCTGCAGCTCCTACAATTCAGGCAGATTCTTTACCACTGAGCTATGGGCCGGGGAGGGGTGGGTGGTGAAGAACCATTCATAACCTATAAAAAAGCAAATGCCATACTGATTTTTCATAATCTGGTGGGGAAAGTTTTTTAAAAATAATAATGACAGCTTGTATTTATATAGTGTTTGACAGTTTGAAAATATTTTCAAATATAAATATATTTAAAGGTAATATTAAATACCTTCTAGGACTGGTTCCACATAAGAAAAGGAGTATGTCAAGGCTGTATATTGTCACCCTGCTAATTTAACTTATATGCAGAGTACATCATGAGAAATGCTGGGCTGGAAGAAACACAAGCTGGAATCAAGATTGCCAGGAGAAATATCAATGACCACAGATATACAAATGACACCACTTTTATGGCAGGAAGTGAAGAGGAACTAAAAAGCCTCTTGATGAAAGTGAAAGAGGGGAGTGAAAAAGTTGGCTTAAAGCTCAACATTCAGAAAACAAAGATCATGGCGTCTGGTCCCATTACTTCATGGCAAGTAGATGGGGAAACAGTGGAAACAGTGTCAGACTTTTTTTGGGGGGCTCCAGAATCACTGCAGATGGTGATTGCAGCCATGAAATTAAAAGACGCTTACTCCTTGGAAGAAAAGTTATGACTTATCTAGATAGCATATTCAGAAGCAGAGACATTACTTTGCCGACTAAGGTCCATCTAGTCAAGGCTATGGTTTTTCCTGTGGTCATGTATGGATGTGAGAGTTGGACTGTGAAGAAGGCTGAGTGCCGAAGAATTGATGCTTTTGAACGGTGGTGTTGGAGAAGACTCTTGAGAGTCCCTTGGACTGCAAGGAGATCCAACCAGTCCATTCTGAAGGAGATCAGCCCTGGGATTTCTTTGGAGGGAATGATGCTAAAGCTGAAACTCCGGTACTTTGGCCACCTCATGCGAGGAGCTGACTCATTGGAAAAGACTCTGATGCTGGGAGGGATTGGGGGCAGGCGGAGAAGGGGGTGACCGAGGATGAGATGGCTGGATGGCATCACGGACTCGATGGACGTGAGTCTGAGTGAACTCCCGGAGCTGGTGATGGACAGGGAGGCCTGGCGTGCTGTGATTCATGGGGTCGTAAAGAGTCGGACATGACTGAGTGACTGATCTAAACTGAACTGAGGACTTCTTTAAACAGAGAATTTACTGAATAGATTTTTATCCTTATACAATGCTTTGTATTTATTTGATGTTTATTGGAAATATAAAACCAATAACAAGTGCTATATTAAGAGGTCAACATTTTGACACTCAAAGACATGATAAAGTGCTTCTAGATTTACCTATACCATTACCAGAAGAACAATGTAAGCTATTTTAGACATAAAAGTTTACCGATATATAGGGTTCAAGGGTTAATCTAGAAAAAATAAGGAGACTGTTCCAATTTTAAAATATTTTTATGCAGCTAAATGTATACACTTAAAAAGCAATGACTTGAAATTAGAGTATAATTCAAGTGCAGTAGGAAGTTGAGATTTACAAAACATTACAAACATACAAATCATTCTTTTTTTTATTTATTTTTTTAAATATAAACTTATTTGTTTTAATGGAGGTTAATTACTTTACAATATTGTACTGGTTTTGCCATACATCAACATGAATCCGCCACAGGTATACACGTGTTCCCCATCCTGAACCCCCCTCCCTCTTCCCTCCCTGTACCATCCCTCTGGGTCGTCCCAGTGCACCAGCCCCAAGCATCCAGTATCATGCATTGAACCTGAGCTGGTGACTCATTTCATACATGATATTATACATGTTTCAATGCCATTCTCCCAAATCATCCCACCCTCTCCCTCTCCCACAGAGTCCAAAAGACTGTTCTATACATCTGTGTCTCTTTTGCTGTCTCTCATACAGGGTTATCATTACCATCTTTCTAAATTCCATATATATGCATTAGTATATTGTATTGGTGTTTTTCTTTCTGGCTTACCTCATTCTGTATAATAGGTTGCAGTTTCATCCACCTCATTAGAACTGATTCAAATGTATTCTTTTTAATGGCTGAGTAATACTCCATTGTGTTTATGTACCACAGCTTTCTTATCCATTCATCTGCTGATGGACATCTAGGTTGCTTCCATGTCCTGGCTATTATAAACAATGCTGCAATGAACATTGGGGTACATGTGTCTCTTTCACTTCTGTTTTCCTTGGTGTGTATGCCCAGCAGTGGGATTGCTGGGTCATAAGGCAGTTCTATTTCCAGTTTTTTAAGGAATCTCCACACTGTTCTCTATAGTGGCTGTACTAGTTTGCATTCCCAGCAACAGTGTAAGAGGGTTCCCTTTACTCCACACCCTCTTCAGCATTTATTGCTTGTAGACTTTTGGATAGCAGCCATTCTGACTGGTGTGTAATGGTACCTCATTGTGGTCTTGATTTGCATTTCTCTGATAATGAGTGTTGTTGAGCATCTTTTCATTTGTTTGTTAGCCATTTGTATATCTTCTTTGGAGAAATGTCTATTTAGTTCTTTGGCCCATTTTTTGATTGGGTCATTTATTACTGCTACCTCATTGCTAAAAGAGAAGATAGAATCAAATTATATGAAAACTACATAAAACTAGATCAAGGAATATTTTTTTAGAATGACATGTCTTCAGCAACATGACTGTAATACTTACAAACTCAGGAAATCTCTAAGCTTTCCACTTCTTGTTGTTGTTTGTTTGATTTAGTATGAGTGTATCTTTTTATTGATGGAACACTACACCACTGAAATATTTTATAGTAGAGTCTATTTCAGAATCCCTGGAGGTTTAAATAACTTAAAGTCACTCTTTGAAGAATAGCAATTGACCTCTGAATAGGTCTTACTTGAATGTTCTTTATTTCCAAAAGAAATCAGAGCACTAGGAAGATTTAGAAAGTCAATTTTTATAGAGAAATGAAGCAGTAATTTGTCCAATAGTTTATGTCAATAGACAAAAGTAGAATATGACTTATGCCAAATTTCAACTGAACTAGAATTAAATATAGGATTCTCAGCTTACATGAAGGCTAACCTGAATCATACATAATCATATTGAAATAATGCAGAGATCCATGGGCTTAGATATAAATTATGGAAATAGAATCACTATGCAAATCACGTGAACATTTTCATGGAGTGAAAATGATATTGTATCTCTGAGAATTCATCTCTGAGAAATTCCCTCTTGCAAATCCACATAATCCATTTCTTATCATATGTGACATTTATGATAGGATTTGGGGATGTAGAGTAAGGGGAGTCGAATTGGTATTTGGCAAGTGACATTTCAAAGTAGGAAATTAAATTACAAAGAGGCTAAATGTTGCACCACAGAACCAAGGGGTTCTGTAGCAGAGGCTCCAAAGTCATTTTCAGTCTGCTCTCTAAAGGATCATTTCATAGTTTATGCAGAAAGCCCAACATTTCAGTGGTAATTAACAGAAGTTAATCCAGATGACTGTCTGTGGAATAGTCGTCATGAACTTACAGGATGTGAATTAACTGTCTATTGTGAGGAGAAAAAGACTATTGTGGAAGTAGATTCATCACACCGACAAGAGCTATAGAGTTGTCTATTTCACACTGATCAGATGCAAAGTCACCTCACTTCAGCAAATGTCCGAACAAATGACACGGAATGTTTATAATTAACATTTTGTTCCACAGTTTTTACAAATCATGCAGCCAACTTACATCTTACTTCTGTAATATCCGTCAGTGTCAACATCAAGTCCTCTATAATTTAGACCTTGCAGTAATGCTGCTATGTTTTCTAAATTAATTAAAGAGACACATTTTGGGCCCACTGAAATCTGATAATATCAAACAATGGTATGAAAAAACATTGCTTGTGTTTACAGATAACTTTACAGGTTTACAGGTCTACAGGTAACTTTGCATGGTTATCTGCTTCCAGAATGTATGACTCCTCGTTTAGATCTTCAAATATTAAATTTGGTTTTATTAAATATTTATGATATCAGCATATAATTTATATTATAAATATCACAGTATTTGTGATTTATAGCATCATAATGGTATAGATTACAACACTGACAACTTTTCAAAAATCTGAAACTAAATACGTTTCAAAATTTGATTTTATACATTATTAAGAAAGTTTTATAATAGTTGAGATAATTAAAAGCTGTAGTACAAGAAATCTAGAAGTGTCCTTGGACATAATCTAAGCAAGTCCTCTTGTTTTATAGCTGAGAAAACCAAGACACAAAGATATTCAGGTGAAACGCCCAAGTTTGGACAGTTATTTGGTAGCAGAATCATATAATTTAAACTCTAATGAAAGATTTTAGATTAAAATAAACTTACTAACATGTTCTTAACATAGATTAAAGAAGAAAGTAGGGGCTTATAATACATCAAGAACATGATGAGCAGACATTTTACATATAAAAAGTATGCTCCATGGGAAATATCTCCTCATCACGTTCCTGATGTATCATAAAAGATAGCCAGACTTATTTTTATTCTCCCTTACACTGAGTGGCATCATATAACTCTTTTCTTGTATCCATTGGTACCACCCATCTAGGCCTCCATATCAGAAAATTCACTCTTGCTATATTTTCATCGTCCTTGTGAAAGTGAAGTTGCTCAGTCGTGTCCGACTCTGCAACCCCATGGGCTGTAGCCTATGAGGCTCCTCTATCCATGAGATTTTCCAGGCAAGAATGCTGGAGTGGATTGCCATTTCCTTCTCCAGGAGATCTTCTCGACCCAGGGATTGAACCCGAGTCTTCCACACTGTAGGCAGACGCTTTATCATCTGAGCCACCAGGGAAGTCATCATCCTTCAAGTGACCCAAATCTAGTCAATATTCTCTTATTCTTCCCTAGTGACTCAGTGGTAAAGAATTGGCCTGAAAACGCAAGAGATGCGGATTTGATCCCTGGGTGGGGAAGATCTCCTGAAGAAGGAATATAGCAACCCACTTCAGTATTCTTGCCTGGAGAATCCCATGGAAAGAGGAGCTTGAAGGGTTAAAACCCATGGGGTCGCAAAAGAGCTGGACACGACTTTGTGACTAAAACACAACAAACAACAGCTACATTTGCAAGTTTGCCACCCTGAACTATCCCAAAAGAGCAACCTAATAGCTTTCCTTATTCCTTCTTCTAATTTATTTTCTTTTCAATTTACTTTTAATTGGAGTATAATTGCTTTACAATGTTGTGTTAATTTCTGATATACAACAACGTGAGTCAGCTATAAGTATACACATATCCCCTATATCTTGAGGCTGCCTTATCCCACTGCCATTCATCCTAACCCTCTAGGTCATCACAGAGCACCGAGCTGAGCTCCCTGTGTTACATAGCAGCTTCCCATTAACTATCTGTTTTGCACATGATAATGTATATATATATATATATATATATACATATATCAATGTCTAATTTATCCTTTACTTAGTTACCAAAATGTTGTTCTCATAAATACCCTGTTGATGGTTTCCTAGGTCCAAATCTTACATTATTACAGCATAGCAATCCATTACTATCCCTCCTTTCCTCAACCTTTATGTCAAATCTGGTGACACAAGTAAGCAAATCTAAGAAACCTGGCCTAAAGATGCATTTTGTTTGATGTTTGCAAAGTAAATACAAATACGCATATTTGTATTTACTTAAGATGGACATGAATCTTCTGTTTCACCAGAGGCACAGCACTCCCTATTCTCTTATTTTCATCCTCTTTACGTTTAACAGGTGAAAAAGACAATTGATTGTTTGAACCTAGTTAATTAGAGGTCTCCAGACAATGGTCAATGTCATGACACAGAATATTTCTACTACTTTAATGCACTCATGCTTTTTACCCACCCCTAAAGCTTCCACTGGGCTTTTCCTGGTGGGTCAATACTATAGAATCTGCCTGCCAATGCAGGAAATGCACGTTAAGTCCTTGGGTCAGGAAGATCCTCTGGAGGAGGAAATGACAACCCACTCTAGTATTCTTGCCTGGCAAATCTCATGGACAGAGAAGTCTGGCAGGCTACCCTCCATGGGGTTTCAGAGTCAGACACAACTTCATGACTGAACAACAAGAAAGAAGCTTCCATTTGATTTTCAAAACTTAGCTCAGACATTGAATTTCTAGGAATCCTGTCCTGATATCTTCTCTATCTCAGAGCTTTGTCAATCCCTTAACGCATGGAGTATCTCTGTAACTTGTACGCACTTAATTTCTTTTCAAACTGAGTTTTAAATTTTTAGATTTCAAGAAATCTGTATCAATAAATGGTAAGAAATGTTTTTCTTAATTATATCAGTGATCTTATATTTGGCACATGGTAAATATTCAATGAAAGAATAGAATTAAAATATTTCTCTAGACTCAGTTATATCAACCTTAAGGTAGTCTTGATTTCCTGAACAATTCTATATGTCCACTAATGTTTTTTTCCAAATGATGTCATTGAATTTCATTTGGTGAATAAATTGGTTAAAATATTTGATAAGGCTCTTCCGTGGCTCACAATAAGAAGCTATTCTGTCACTGCTTTGCTTGAAAAGATTTTTTAACATTAGAATACATTTTGAAGTTTGTCATTTATCAATGACAGTAACAGAAAAGTTACTTTATTTTGCTATTACAAATTCTACATGAATCCTCTTGCACATCAGTTCAGTTCAATTCAGTTCAGTCTCTCAGTGGTGTTTGACTCTTTGCAACCCCATGGCCTACAGCACGCCAGACTTTCCTGTCCATCACCAACTCCTGGAGCTTGCTCAAACTCATGTCCATCCATTCAGTTATGCCATTCTGCCATCTCATCCTCTGTCATCCCCTTCTCCTTCTGCCTTCAATCTTTCCCAGCATCAGGGGCTTTTCCAATGAGTCAGTTCTTCCCATCAGGTGGCCAAAGTATTGGAGTTTCAGCTTCAGCATTAGTCCTTCCAATGAATATTCAGGACTCATTTCCTTTAGGATTGATTTGTTGCATCTCCTTGCAGTCAAGGGACGCTCAAGAGTCTTCTCCAACACCATAGTTCAAAAGCATCAATTCTTCAGTGCTCAGCTTTCTTTATAGATCAACTCTCACATCCATACATGACTACTGGAAAAACCATAGCCTTGACTAGATGGACTTTTGTTGGTAAAGTAATGTGTCTGCTTTTTAATATGCTCTATAGGTTGGTCATAGCTTTTCTTCCAAGGAACAAATGTCTTTTAATTTCATGGCTGCAGTCAAAATCTGAAGTGATTTTGGAGCCCAAGAAAATAAAGTTTGTCACTGTTTCCATTGTTTCCACATCTATTTGCCATGAAGTGATGGGACCAGATGCCATGATCTTTAGTTTTTTGAATGTTGAATTTTAAGACAGCTTTTTCACTCTCCGTTTTTCACTTTCATCAAGAGGCTCTTTAGTTCTTCACTTTCTGCCGTAAGGGTGGTGTCATCTTCATATCTGAGGTCATTGATGTTTCTCCTGACAATCTTGATTCCAGCTTGCACTTCATCTAGCCCGGCATTTCACATGATGTACTCTGCACATAAGTTAAATAAGCAGGGTGACAATATACAGCCTTGGCATAGAGTTTCACAAATATATTTTACCTTGAAACATGTTCAAATATGCAAAGTATTTATAAAATATTAGTAGGAAGTATGCTGTGCATTTAGGCGAACAAAATTAGGGCAAGATAATCACTGAGAAATGCAAATGTTCAAAGTTTAATGCATATTTAAATTGTGATAAGTATTTAATATGTTCAATGATATACTTAATATAAAATTAACATTATTACACCTAATATTCACTGGTAATTATTGAATGGCATTTTACTTCTCTGTTTACAATCCTCCAGTGATTTTCTTCCTCACATAGAAAAAGGTATCCAAAGTCCTTATCATCTTTAAACCTCCCACACTCCAAAGACCTTTGGCTTCACTTTTATTTCTCTCCTCTCCTCTCCAGCCACACCAGCCTTCTTGACCTTCCTGCAATTTTCCAGGGACACTAACACCTCTTGGGTTTAATTTTTTTTTCCTCTTAGATTTGCTAATAGCCCTCTGTCCCTAGATACCCCATACTTCCCTCACTCTGCAATATATCTCTGCTCAGATAACCTCTTATCTAAGAGGCCTTCCTGAATATCCTGTATGAATGACAGACCTTCATACATTGTGCCCTATTGTCATAGGCTGCCTTGGTCGCCTCCCTAGCACTTTTCATACTCTGACCTGTCAAGTACATGCTCAGTCCTTTGTGTGAGATCTGAATCTGTCAATGGAACATAAGTTCTTCAAGGGCTAGTACTTTGCTTTGTTCCTACCACATACGTCACAGACATTGAAAATAAATAATAACTGACTACATTAAGATTTACCATAAAGAATACTTCATGGAACTCACTGTGGGAAGTACAGCTGTAAACATTCTAAAGCATAATTTAAAATTTCAACTTAATCTTATTTGGTCATATTTCCACTAAACAAAAAGTTCCCATCCTGACTAGTTACACTTAACATGTATGCAACAATATTTGAAATAAGAAAAAAAAATGTAAATGTATATAAAAAAATAACTAAATTTTGAAAATGTTTGATGTTCTGCTAAATCTCTTAACCATACCCATATTTATTTGCATGTAAGTACTATCGAACTATTATCCAAAAGAAGAGAATCTTAATTGTTTAGGGTATAATTTAGCAATATTTTAAAATGTATAAATGCTTTATTTCAAACTTAGTATTACTAACAAGTCCTACCACAAGTAGATTCTGCTTCCAGTAGATAAATTCTGAAATCTCTTTTAGACATAAGCTTTTATTGGAATAAAACTTCTGAGCGTTTAACTATTTTTGAATATTCAGTCTTCCCATCATAAATTACTATCTCAAAAGAGTTTAATTGGAATAGGTTTTAACTATCCAATGTCTTAGAATGGAATAATAATTTAGGGGCTCATTTGTACCCTCAACTACATTTCCCCTCATTATGTCCTCTATTTGATATTGCATTAAGCTACAGAAAAGGTGAATCAGACATGCCATTAAGATTGGCAAGGCTTAAAATCAGTAGAGTGGATAAAAAAGGTATTACTCAAATGTGTCAAAATGGAATCCAACCATGCTTGATCTTTAATAAGTCCATTATAAGCTGTATTGATGAAAAAAGTTTGCCAATCATCACAAGCCATATCACAGGGATGGTTAATATGCTGGAATATTTTAAGATATGATAATTGAAATAAGCTGTCAGTATATGTTTAAGTGACAATCAATCAACTATTGTTTATTTCATAAAAGCACTGAGTTAAGAGTCACTAGAAATATAAAAATGAATGGAAATAGTACTTGCCTTAAAGGAAGTCAGCACTAAAGATGGAGTAGAGGGTATGCACATTTGTATAAATATCTGTTAGTCCTAATTCTCTTTATTTGTAAATAAAGAGATTAGTTGAGTTAATTTATTAACTCTTCTTTTTGCCTTTTAACATTTTTTTTTAAGAAAAAAATTCCCTTTTGTATTTACACGCTTGGACAACAACAAAAATAAAAATATAATGTACTGAGAAGTCCCTTAAAATCTGTCTCTGTAGATAACACCAATTATTAGTTTCTTATATATATTTCCATGTAATTCTTCTATGTAAAGCAAGCAAATATGAATATACATTCCTCATACTTTTAAAATAAAAGGTATCGTATAATATGCAAATAACCTTGAATTTTCCAAGTGAAATAAATTCTATAATACTTCACCATTCTTGTCTACAGCTGCATAGTATTTCAACATGCTTATTAAAAGCAGAGACATTACTTTGCTGGCTAAGGTCCATCTAGTCAAGGCTATGGTTTTTCCTGTGGTCATGTATGGATGTGAGAGTTGGACTATAAAGAAAGCTGAGAGCCAAAGAATTGATGCTTTTGAACTGTGGTGTTGGAGAAGACTCTTGAGAGTCCCTTGGACTGCAAGGAGATCCAACCAGTCCATTCTGAAGGAGATCAACCCTGGGATTGCTTTGGAAGGAATGATGCTAAAGCTGAAACTCCAGTACTTTGGTCACCTCATGCGAAGAGTTGACTCATTGGAAAAGACTTTGATGCTGGGAGGGATTGAGGCCAGGAGGAGAAAGGGACGACAGAGAATGAGATGGCTGGATGGCATCACTGACTCGATGGACGTGAGTCTGAGTGAACTCTGGGAGTTGGTGATGGACAGGGAGGCCTGGCGTGCTGCAATTCATGAGGTCGCAAAGAGTCAGACACGACTGAGCAACTGAACTGAACTGAATGGCCTCCCCAGAGAAGGTAATGGCACCCCACTCCAGTACCCTTTCCTGGAAAATCCATGAACGGAGGAGCCTGGTAAGCTGCAGTCCACGGGGTTGCTAAGAGTCGGACACTACTGAGCAACTTCACTTTCACTTTTCTCTTTCAGGCATTGGAGAAGGAAATGGCAACCCATTCCAGTATTCTTGCCTGGAGAATCCCAGGGACGGTGGAGCCTGGTGGACTTCGTTCTATGAGGTCACACAGAGTTGGACACGACTGAAGCAGCTTAGCAGCAGCAGCAGCAGCAGCAGCATCAGCAGCAGCAGCAATGGCCTCCCATGGCCTTCCCTGGTGGCTCAGATGGTAAAGAATCTACTTGCAATGCAGGAGACACAAATTTGATCCCTCGGTCAGTAAGATCCCCTGGAGAAGGAAATGACAACCCATTCCAGTATTGTTGTCTGGAGAATCCCATGGACAGAGGAGCCTGGCATGCTACCATCCATGAGGTCACAAAGAGTCAGATACAGCTGAGCAACTAGTACTAAGGCCTCCCATGGCCACCAGGCCAAAAGGCAAATGCATTTCACTACCCTCTAGAGGGTTAAGATTATATTGCATTCCCACCAGCAATTTCTGAAGCTTAATTCGATTTTTCTAAATTAAAATCCTACACATTTCTTAAAAACACAAAAATGAAGCCAAACCATAGTTACCATGGTAAAATAAAATATAGGTGTACAGTAGCCAGGCTTCCCAAGTGTCACAGTGGTAAAGAATTTGCTTGCCAGTGCAGGAGACGCAGGAGATGTGGGTTCGATTCCTGGGTGGGAAAGATCCCCTGGAGGAAGGCATGGCAACCCACTCCAGTATTGTTGCCTGTAGAATCCCGTGGACAGAGGAGCCTGGTGAGCTACAGTCCACGGGATCACAAAGAGTCAGACACGACTGAAGCGACTGAGTATGCAGTACATACATTAGCCAAGAAAAATGTATTGTTTCCTTTTTATGTAAACACAGTGACATGAAAGTTACTTTTAGTCATGGACAGAGGTTTTGATTTCCATCACAGGAGAAAAGTTTTTCTTCAGTGGAAGGAAAAAGATCACCGTTCATTCTAAATGTTTTCTCCCATCTTTTGGCATGTTAGGTGTCCCTAGCACCTTACTCATCCAACTAGCCATTCTGATTTTCTCACTTAGCAATTTTGTGCAGCCAAGAGAAAAATCTCTTTTTCGTTGATAAAAATCTTTTTTCTCATCTTTGATGTTTTCTAGATTTTTTGATTTAACTGATAAAGGACTGTCCTTCTAAAATCCAAACAAAAAACTCTGTCCAAGCAGATAAGTGATCATGAACCCTGAACACAAAACTATACAAAACCCATTTTAGAGTCATTCTGTTGTGAACCATTCTCAGGCACATTATCCCGTTGCCAAGAACTCTGACTAGTCTCTACTGTTATCTGACTCTATTTGTGAACGGCAGGAAAACCAGACCCAGCAGCTGCAGAAAAAGAGTCTTGGCAAGATTAGAACAGCCAATCAGATGACAGGGAATTAAATTGCTCCAGTCAGGTCTACATGAGTTACACTCTTATTATATTGTTTCCCTTTTTAAGGTAATTGAGCCAACTTTTTCATGTAAGAAAAAGGAATTTGTAAATATTTTCATTTCAGTTAATCAGCTAAGAACTAGATTTCAGAGTCCCAGAGAGGAAAGGAAAAGGGCATCCGATTCATCTGGGAGTCTATGTTTCTCTGAAATTTATTGTTCTTAGACTTATGTTGGCTGCACAGAACTAGTATCTCCCTTCTCTTTTTGAGGAAACTGAATTTTACCTTTCTTAGTTGGAAAGTATTCCCATTTGGTATTGACTCTTTAGAATCATTAGAAACATTACATGGTCAACCTTTGAACAATAAAGAGTCTCTACTTGCTCAAAGGTTAAATATGTATATATATTTAACATCTTGAGTACATCCCCCAAAACTTGGGAGGTATTATTTGCCCCTGTTAATATATAAGGGAAATATAGTTGAAAGAGATGACTTCTAAAAAGGAAACGTTTGATAAGCAGCATCATTCAATTCGAAATCTAGTTCTCATACCATGCCTTTCTTGGGAAGCAAAAATAGAAGGTTGCCTCAAATTTTATTTTTTATGTACAGACAGTTCATTCTCATTATTCACAGTAGTTATATTCTTTAAAGTCAACACAGACATAGAATTATCAAATACCAGAAATCTTATTGCTAGGAGAAACATAGGAATGCTGCAAGCCTCTGGCCACATTTCATAAATTGATCAATGTTTTACATGTGTTTCTGCTTAAAGATACCTTATTTATTGATTTCTTAACACTGAATGTACAGACACCACTATAACTCAAGCCTGAATAAATCTTATCTATCACATGCATTTTCTCTGTAAGGCATGTTACTGCTTTCTTGCACTTAGGAGCATTAAACAGCATTTCAGCAAGTACTGTAGTTGAGGACCAGCTTAAACAGCAAAACCACCCACAAAAGGTACCAAAATGTGAAAACCTAAGCATACGACAGAAAGGACATTTGTGTGCAGTTTGAGAGCAGACACCAGGAGGCAGAGCATCACCTTGTTCAACCTTAACTGGGAACATGTGCGTCTGACAACTGTAATTTTTTGCCCCTCTGCACATGTTCATGAATTACCAGGAAATCACTTGTGAGAATGTTGTCTTGGGAGTTACAAGTAAATTTTAGTGAGTATGTGGTAAATTCTACAATCAGAAATGGTGTAAGTTGAATCTTTACAAAAATCTGTAAGACTCCAAAATCCATAGGCAGAACCTCATTGTAGCCAGTCTATGTAAAACTTCACTCACTCTCTAAAATCAAATGCAAATTCAATGAGATTTTTTTACATGAATATGATTTCTAGGGCCATTCAGTCTTCAGATTTCTGGCTCAGTTTATTCAAATTCCTCAGAGTGGTATCTCTGGGCTCACTGATGTCATTTGATGTATGTCCACATCATTTTCTCACTTCATTCTGATTGACATTTATGTTTCTGTTTAGGCCAGAGAGACCAGAATTGGAATTTAAGTCCTGTTTCTTCAAACACACTATTAAATACTATTTAACTTGGTAGTGACATGATATTCCCAGAATGATACAAGTCAAATTCAACTCCATTCAAGAAATAATTATTGTGCTCTTTGTTTTAGTACATTTCATCTTCCTGATAATTTTACTTCTTCATTGATGATTCTCCGAAATATATTCCCTAAGTAATTTGTACGCCTGCACCTTTAAAATCCTTCCATATTATGAAGTGAATACATTTAAACGACTGTCATGATATTTTTCCTTACCTCCAAAAATATTCAGCCCTTCTATAAGTGGCTATTCTAAAAATGTGTATATATTCTAACTATTTCTCTTTCTTTGTGTATGTGTTCAGCCACTTAGACGTGTTCAGCCGCTTAGACATTTTCAACTCTTTGACCCCATGGACTATAGCCTACCAGGCTCCTTGTCCATGGGATTTCCTAGGCAAGAATACTGGAGTGGGTTGCCATTTCTTCCTCCAGGGAATCTTCCTGACCCAGTGACTGAATTCCCATCTCCTGCATCTCTTACCTTGGCAAACAGATTTTTTACTAAGCCACCTGGGAAGCCCCCCTCTTTACCTACATATAAATATATACATACATATATATCATATATTTCAATAATTATCTGAGCATTTATTACAGGTCATCCCTCTCATTGAAAATATTACAAGTTCCATTTTTTAGTAAAAGCCATGCTTTATATTTATATGACTGTAACAGAGAAAATACAGTGAAGAACTAGGTACCAGGGAAGGGAAAATGCCCAGACTAGAGATCTGGAAACTGTACCACCAAGGCCAAATTATCATTTGAGGATTATTAATTCCTTTCTCATAGATCCTTCCTGTCTCTGATGCTCAGGACATCATTATTAATAAACAAAAATGCCTAAATATGTGACTCCAAAATACAAGAGCTAACCTTGGGGTTTAATTGTGAACCACTATCACTGTGATCTTTGGCACATGGTCAACGCGTTTTTTTATGACAGCAGTGGATAAGTAGCTGTCCTAGACTGAAAAATTCATGTGGCAGCCAACAAAGAAAGGCAAAAGACATCAACCTTCCTGTCTACTTCTTGCTCCACATATTGGAAGTTGGGGATGAGATGATAAGGGCTGTCTTGTCAGATTGTGCTGCCATAACAAATTATCACAGATTAGGTGATTTAAACAACCACCTACTCACAGTCTGCTTTGTCACAGTTCTGAAGGATAGAAGTCCAACATCAAGGTGCCAGCCAGCCAATTTGGCTTCTTGTGAGGGCTCTCTTTCTGGCTTCCAGATTGCCACTTTCCCGCTGTGTCTTCACATGGCAGTAAACAACAGTGAGCTATCTAGAATTTCATCTATAGAGACCCTAATTACCTCCATAAAATTTCCATCTCCAAACATAGTCCCATTGAGTGTGAGGGATTCAACGTATTAGTTTGTGGCAGTATTGGGTTGTACATTACCAACATGATAAGAAGTAAGTTAATGGATCAGAAAGCAGACTTGAAGATGAAAAGTATAGAACTTTGTAATCGCTTGGAGAAGTTGTGACAACAGCAGTTAGTTGGAGAAATCAGTTACACTATTGTATTTGTATGGTAGGCTGGTAGTATAAATCATAGTACTAACATATATATAAGAAGGAAACAAAGATTTAAATACTATTACTTTATAAGTTCATGAAATTAGACTAATATTGATATACAAAAGCCCATTTGTTCATATAGATACAGAATCTTCTGAGCAGTAATCATATATTTTGATTTGCATTGAACTTTTTTTCATAGATGCACTTAAAAAATGCAAGTAAGCATTTTTTTAAATGCTCAGTTTGCACTGAGCTAGAAATAGGTTCTAAAAAGGGATAGTGCATTCATGAATAAAATGTTTTAGCATTTACTTTAACAAAAATATAAAAAAAGCCCAAGGTTTATAAACTTAGGCTGCTTGTTATTTATTACACAGAGTATTTAATACAGACATATTCCCCCAGTGTTTATCTTTTCAATATAGTGTGAAATAAACTGGTCTAGTAATAAAGGACAACATCATTACAAGATTTATGCCAGTGTGCTTACTAACTAATGAGTTTACCTGTAGATTCTTGGCATTTTTGTTTTCCTCCATACAATCTTTCCATTCCCAATTGCCACAAAACTTTCATCAACCGTTGTATCCTTTGAAGAAAACTTTTCTTTCAGTGGGATATATGAAAATGTAGAATGACTTCTCCAAAAGGTGCTAACTCCCTGAAATCCAAGAATATTGCCAATGAAAATGAGGTCAATGAAGAGAAAGTGAATGAAACAATACATTTTTTATAAAATAGCTAGAAGTAGCAGTGTTCTTGCCTGGAGAATCCCAGGGACAGGGGAGCCTGGTGGGCTGCCGTCTATGGGGTTGCAGAGTCGGACACGACTGAAGCGACTTAGCAGCAGCAGCAGCAGCAGCAGCAGCTTTTTCTAAAGTATATGCAATTTATATACATATAAATCCATACAAATTTTCAAAATATTAAATATGCACAAATACTGGAGAAGGAAGTGGCTACCCATGCCAGTATTCTTGCCTGGGAAATCCCCTGGACAGAGGCCCCTGGAAGGCTACAGTCCATGGGGCAGCAAAAGGGTCAGACATCACTTAGCAACTTAGCACATACACAGATATATTCCATAATATTTAAAGTTAGAAAATTTTTCATCAGACTTCATGCATCCTATTATCTTCTACATGGTCATTAAAGAGTACCACAGAATTTATCTTTGAAAACTAAAAGGAAAGTGGTAGAAATGCCACTAAACTGCTAATCATGTCCATTCTTTTACAAAAACCATCACCTTTACTTAGAGAAAGCACAGAATTTCCAGTCTGTGGAAACTGTCAGTGTATCTCATGGAATTAATAAAATGGTATTAACAGAAGCAAACATTTTTTTCTTTCAAATAATACTAAAAATTTCAAATTATATTTTAGAACTTGCTCATGCTAATTTCAGTAAATGGAGCAATGATTATAGAATTTGCTTTTTGTATGCTTTAGTTTAGCTAAGCTTCATGTGTGTTACCTGCTGTTATATATATATATATATATATATATATATATATATATATATATACTTATAAATATATATTTCCCATTCACACTCTAAGTAACACTTGATATATCTAAAGAGCTGCTGTGTATTCTGAGGCATGTACAAAAGCAAATTTAGAATGCAAGGTAAAATTTCCATTCTATCTAGTTTAGAATAAATTTAAAATATTTTCTAGGTGGTTTTGCAGTTTTTATAAGCAGACCATAATAATGCAGAAGCTTTATTTCTTTCACTTAGCTTTGATATTTTTGAAGTAAAGGATGACCAAAAAAAAAAAAACCTTTTACATCCATCTGTTAAAATATTTGATGGATCATAATTGAAATATGTCTAAATAGCTGATAAAAATTGATCTTAAGAGTGTATAAGTTGACGACAGATTTTTCTTAGATAAAAAATTAACTAAAATTTTTGAATACATCCATAATTAAGGTAGACAACTTCTAAAATGGCTTCCCATGGTCCCTGCATGTATGGATGTGAAAGTTGGACTGTAAAGAAATCTGAGTACCAAACAATTGATGCTTTTGAACTGTTGTGTTGGAGAAGACTCTTGAGAGTCCCTTGGACTGCAAGGAGATCCAACCAGTCCATCCTAAAGGAAATCCATCCTGAATATTCATTGGAAGGACTGATACTGAAGCTGAAGCTCTAATACTTTGGCCACCTGAAGGGAAGAGCCGACTCATTGGAAAAGACCTTACACTTTAGAAAAGACCTGATGCTGGGAAAGACTGAGGGCAAGAGAAGAAGGGCCCAACAGAGGGAGAGATGGTTAGATGGCATCACCGACTCAATGGACATGTATTTGAGTAAACTCTGGGAGAAGGCAATAGACAGGGAAAGACAGGTGTGCTGCAGTTCATGAGGTCGCAAAGAGTTGGACATGACTGAGTGACTGAACAATAATATAATTGCAGTAGTGTTAGTCACTAGTCATGTCCAACTCTTTGCAGCCCCACCAGCTGTAGCCTTCCAGGCTCCCCTTTCCCTGGAATTTTCTAGGCAAGAATACTAGAATGGATGGTCCTTCCTTTCTCCAGGGGAACTTCCCAACCCAGGGACTGAACCCAGGTCTCCTGAATTGCAAGCAGATTCTTTACTGTCTAAGCCACCAGGGAAGCCCAAATTGTGGTAGACAGCTTCTAAAATGGCTCACAATTGTCCCCGCCCCCTGGGTATTTATACCCTTGAGGAACCTCCCTTTGAGAGTAGACTTGCTTCCAATGAATACAATTCTGGAAAAGTGAATGGATACCATTTCAGATACTAGATTACAAAAGATTGTGACTTCAGTCTGGTTAGAGCCCTTTCTTGCTTGTCCTGATAAAGTCAGCTGTAGTCTTCTGAACCTCCCTATGTAGAATCTCAAGGGCAAAAAAGTGATAGAAGCTTTCAGCAATAGCTGTGAAGGAATTTGGGCTCTCAGTCCAACAGCCTGAAAGACACTGAATTCTGTTAACAAACCCTGAGAGAGCATCTAACCAACTTGAACTGTGAAATGACCATGGCAGGTCAAATCTCAATTACGTCATTGTAGGAGACCCTGAACCTTCAGTTCAGTTCAGTGGCTCAGTCGTGTCTGACTCTGTGACCCCATGGACTGCATCATGCCAGGCCTCCCTGTCCATCACCAACTCCCAGACTTTACACAAATTCATATCCATTGAGTCGGTGATGCCATCCAACTATCTCATTCTTTGTCATTTTCTTCTCCTTCCACCTTCAATCTTTCCCAGCATCAGGGTCTTTTCCAATGAGTCAGTTCTTCCCATCAGGTGGCCAAATTATTGGAGTTTCAGCTTCAACATCAGTCCTTTTAATGAACACCCAGAACTGATCTCCTTTAGGATGGACTGGCTGGATCTCCTTGCAGTCCAAGGGACTCTCAAGAGTCTTCTCCAACACCACAGTTCAAAAGCATCAATTCTTTGGCTCTCAGCTTTCTTTATAGTCCAACTCTCACATCCATACATGACTACTGGAAAAACCATAGCTTTGACTAGATGGATTTTTGTTGGCAAAGCAATGTCTCTGCTTTTTAATGTGTTGTCTAAGTTGGTCATAGCTTTTCTTCCAAGGAATAAGTATCTTTTAATTTCATAGCTGCAGTCACCATCTGCAGAGATTTTGGAGCCCCCCAAAATAAAGTCTGACACTGTTTCCACTGTTTCCCCATCTACTTGCCATAAAGTGATGGGACCAGATGCCATGATCTTAGTTTTCTGAATGTTGAGTTTAACACCAACTTCTTCACTCTTCTCTTTCACCTTTATCAAGAGGTTCTTTAGTTCTTCTTTGCTTTCTGCCATAAGGGTGGTATCATCTGCTTATCTGAGGTTATTAATACTTCTCTCAGCAATCTTGATTCCAGCTGTGCTTCATCCAGCCCAGCATTTCTCATGATGTACACTGCATATAAGTTAAATAAGCAGGGTGACAATATACAGCCTTGACACACTTCTTTCCCTATTTGGAACTGGGCTGTTGTTTTATGTCCAGTTCTAACTGTTGTTTCCTGTCCTGCATTAGATTTCTCAAGAGGCAGGTCAGGTGGTCTTGCATTCCCAACTCTTTAAGAATTTTTCAGTTTGTTGTGATCCACACAGTCAAAGACTTTGGCGTAGTCGATAAAGCAGAAGTACATGTTTTTCTGGAACTCTCTTGCTTTTTCTATGATCCAACATCCAACAGATGTTTGCAATTTGATCTCTGGTTCCTCTGCCTTTTCTAAATCCAGCTTGAACATGTGAAAGTTCATGGTTCACAGAATGTTGAAGACTGGCTTGGATAATTTTGAGCTGGGACCCATATAAACTATGCCCAGATTCCTGATCCACAGAATCTGTGAACTAATACACAAGTGATGTCTTAAGCTGCTAAATTTTCAAGAGCTTGTTGTGCTGGAATACATCATTAATATGATAATTGATATGAATAAGTCTTAGTTTAGGTCACTAACGATGTTCTATTACATAAAATGGTTACAAGCTGTTATGTTTCAATGCTCTCTACTCTCCATTCTTTGTTTCCATGTCTGTAAAATGAGAAATAATATCTCTACTATTGTTTCCAGATTTAAATTTTATCTTATCTACATAATCCCATTACTAAATTCACACCTAGTCTTGATGTCAAAATAGAAGATAAGAATTATAAAGATTACATGATATTATGCATGGAAAAGTACCTAGCACCATGCTGTTCACTGTGAAAATGCTCAGAACATGTGAGAAAATAGATGTTTGCCACAGGATGGAGTGAAGGGAAGCAAGCCTGGCTTCTAGCTTAGCTATTTCTTTGGTTCATTTAGGTTTATCTGATGGGGTAAGTAGGAATAGTTTTGGGCTAAAATGTTCATAGCATCAGTGAAAAAACTTCAGTCCTTCAACATCTTTCAGAGATGTTTATGTTGCATTCACTGTTTTTTTGTTTTTTTTTTTTTTTAAGATCAATTCTTAGACTTTCTGTAGGAAAATGTTTAGAATGTCAGAACAAAAATAAAAGTGTGAAATACACATTCGCCGTCTTACATTTTCAAGTTTAATAAGAACATGATTCTAACAGAAATATAAGTTGAAAAGCTGAGAAGGGGTGGGGAGATGAGGAAGAAATAGTCTGTTTGATTTTTATATTTTAAGATTCAAAAGTTTAGAAGCACTAGCCTCATGATTTGCAAAATTTCTCAGATGCACACTGACCAGGATTCCTCTGTAGAATAGTTATTTGAAAAATTCGTTTTGCAGTATCATTGATTAAAGATGGCTACAAATTATTTTAATTGTTTGCTGCTCTTTCTGTTGAGAGGTATAGGAGGAATTGATCTCTGTTTGAATCAAGGATGGACCTACTAGCTTGCTTGGCAAAAAAGAACTTGGCAGAAATAATGTGGGACTTTCAAAGCCAAGAAACCTTTCAACTTCCATTCTGACATCTTATTATACATGCTGTAGGTGAAAACAACAATCATGTAAGAAGTCTAGCTACCTTAGACCACCATCCCGGAGAGATCACACAGAAATCCACAATGTAAACTGAGTTCAGCTTTCTAGCTGTTTCTATCAGTAACTAGACATGTGAGTTTACCAATCTGGACTCTACTATCATTAAAAATGGAAGAATTACCCAGCTGAATTCTTCCCTGATTTTTGGTGAACTGTGGTAAAAGCATAGTTATTTTATGGCAATTAATTTTGGAGTAGTTAGATATTCAGCAATCATTACCTGGAAACATCATCATACTCATCTAGTTTTAATTAAGTGTTTAATGAGCAACTAAATGCATTAGTGGTCTCAAAGTGAAAAAATATTTTGTAACATTATTTAGAAGTAATAATTTAGGTTCCAAATTACATGAGTGTTATTGGACACCCAGAGAAAAAAATCATAGAAAAAGAATCAGTAAAATTGAAGGATTTTCATAGTATAAGACTTTATATAATTTGTATATTTCTACTTTGAGTCACCATGGAACAAAATGTAAAAATAAATAGATATACAAGCTTATATATGTGTTTATACTTGCATGCATATTTATATATATGCTCTGCTGTGCTTAGTCACTCAGTCTTTTCTGACTCTTTGAGACCCCTTGGACTGTAGCTCACCAGGCTTCTCTGTCCATGAGGATTCTCCAGGCAAGAATATTGAAGTGGGTTGCCATTTCCTCCTCCAGGGGATCTTCCCAACCCAACTATCTAACCCAGGTCTCCTGTATTACAGGGGGATTCTTTACCATCTGAGACATCAGGGAAGCCCAAGAAAACTGGAGTGGGTACCCCATCCCTTCTCCAGGGGATCTTCCTGACCCAGGAATCGAACTGGGGTCTCCTGCATTGCAGGCAGTTTCTTTACCAGCTGAGTTACCAAGGAAGCCCATATTTATATATTTGTACATACAAATATCGGAGAAGGCAATAGCAACCCATTCCAGCACTCTTGCCTGGAAAACCCCATGGATGGAGGAGCTTGTTAGACTGCAGTCCATGGGGTTGCTAGGAGTCAGACATGACTGAGCGACTTCACTTTCACTTTTCACTTTCATGCATTGGAGAAGGAAATGGCAACCCACTCCAGTATTCTTGCCTGGAGAATCCCGGGGACAGTGGAGCCTGGTGGGCTGCTATCTTTGGGGTCGCACAGAGTTGGACACAACTGACGTGACTTAGCAGCAGCAGCAGCAGCACATAAAAATATATACACATATAGAAGCTCTGAGTTTAGAAAGACATTCATTTATTATCCTATGTAGATAACTATATTGAATGAAATATATCAATGTGTTGCAGTAAAGTTTCTGATATTCAAAATAGACAAAACTGGGTAAAGAACATCCCTGAAAGAATTCTGTTTTAAAAAGACTAGTAATTCTTTCTGTATCACATACTTTAACAGAGAATTTATTATTCTTCTCCTTCAAGGGTTGAAAAAGTACAACCCACACCTTTATTCAGGTAAATATTGAAAATGAAGAAAAATGGTAGCTTGACTAACAATTTCTTACTGAATATCCTTCTCAAAAGCCCCATTACAAAGGCTCAGTCTTATATATTTGGCAGGACCCTAAAATAGATATCCTCAACTGATAAATCCCCACTGATGATTTTCCATAGCGATGCATAAACACAATTTTCAAAAAAAAATAAAGGAAAACCAAGGCATCAAAAAGAAAATTTAATGAAAAGCATTTATCACACAGCTATAGTTCACACAGCCCCAACTATAGCTCTTTTTAGAAACAAGTACACTTATTTTTTCATTTGTTAAATCTCCTTATGTTTCTTTCCAAATCCTCAATATCAAGCTTATACTGGTACTTCATTTTTATACAAATCAGATATTGATAAAATTTAGATATTTTCTGTTGACATTTTTTATTGACATTTAGGCATGAGAAATAATGATTTAGTTGGGCTTCCCTGTGGCTCAGCTGGTAGAAAATCCACTTGCAATACAGGAGACTTGAGTTCGACCCCTAGACTGGGAAAATGCCCTGGAGAAGGGAAAGGCTGCCAACCCCAGTATTCTGGCCTGGAGAATTCCATGGACTGTATAGTCCATCAGGCTGCAAAGAGTTGGACATGACTGAATACCTTTCTCTTTCACTTTTCACTTTCGTACTGCTCCAGACAACTTTCTCTCTCCCTAAGTTTCTGTGTGTGCTAGTTGCTCAGTCGTATCAGACTCTTTGGATCCCATGCACTTTAGCCTACCAGGCTCCTATGTCCAATGGCAAGAATACTGCAGTGGTTTGCCATCCCTTCTTCAGGAGATCTTAACAAACTAGGGATCAAACCCAGATCGCCTACATTGCAGGCAGATTTTTGACTGTCTGAGCCACCAGGGAAGCTTTCTCTTTCCTTAGTTATTCTTAATTCTGCTTCTCAAATTCAAACTGCACCTTTAATTTTGTACCCTTTACGCAAATCATATATTTTTAATGCAAAGTATTTATAAAATAAAATCTCAATTAGCTCAGTTTTGATCATTTGACATAATATATCTTTTTTTAAGATGTGTCAGTTTACACAGTAGAGAGTTTCACATGTACTTAAAATTATTCTAAACATGTTATGACATACAGTTTCAAAAATGTACTGATCAAATATGCCTATTTCATCCAAACTGTTCCCTTTCAGCCCCAGATGTAAGTTCTTCAGGGAGATGTTTGACATATACTTTTCAGAAGAGTCATATAGAAAAAAACAATAAAAGGGATTTTACACTGAAAAAAATTTCCTTGATATGGCTTGTTAAGAATATGGTGTCTCCTCAAATCTCAGAGGCTGACACATCCTGGTGTGATACCTCTTCCCCTGTTTTATGAATCAGCATGATGTCTTAGTACAGGAAATCTATAATGACATAATGTTCACTAAATGCCATCAGAAAGGTAATTGTTAAGAAAAAGAAAATAGCACATTTTTGTTAGGAAGAAAAATATTTGAAACATGCTTAAATATTTATTCATCAGTTTTTATGGTAATGAATAATAGATAAAAGGCTTAAGAATATCTTTGAACAACTAAGTAGAGATACTAGTGACAGATTTTTGTCCCGCATTCCAATTTCCATGCTTGCTGCCCTGGAGAAGCTCCAGGGCAATCTGTCTGTAAAGAGGTATTTTGCTTTCTGTTTCATTTTAAGGACAGATATTTAACTTTTAGTAACTAAGGATCATGCCATACCCATATTCCATTCCATTTGTTTCCCTCTGTGGCAAAAGATAAAAGCAAATGTGTTTCTATTTATTCATCACAAAATGAACATGATACTCTATTGCTAAATCTCCATTCTGCAGTGTTTAATGTTCCCCTGAAGTTATCGCCATTTTGGAGAAGTTAAATGTGGTTGAATATAAAACCATTCATTGTTTCTCTTCTGTTTTAGCTTGTAAAGCATGACCTTTCCTTAATTGTTGTTGTTACATTACAGCTTTACATATGTTTTATTAAAAAAAATACAATTGCTAAATTTAGTGATGGGAACTTGGTGATGGTGGCTCAGTTGCTAAGTTGTGTCTGACTCCAGTTACCCTATGGATCTTCCTGGTCCAGGGGTGGAACCTGTGCCTCTTGTATTGCACGTGGTCTCCTGCACTACAGGTGGATTCTGAATCAACTGAGACACAAGGGAAATCCAACTTAGTTCCTTGCAATAACATAGACTAGATGTCCTGAAAATATTGTCAACAAAAACACTTGTATCAGCTGGAAAACATATAATGAAAATATTCTGAATATGTAACTGAAATTATGTCATTAGAATAGTTCTACTTGGAGAGGAACCACCAAGATTCCAAATAATGAGAAGTACCTACTCCTCAAGACGTAGTCCTAAAACTATAAAACACAAAGGTGACAAGGAGATCTGAAACACACTCAGAGAGAAAGGAAAAATAATGAGCACTAGTAACAGTCTTCTGAACAGTCATTTCAGAAGAGATTGAAATAATAACTTTCAAACTATGAGAAAACATTGGCAAATTATATTTATAACAAATGAAAATCTATACATTTATACGTAACTAAGGTATTATTATATGCAGGTCAGGAAGCAACAGTTAGGACTGGACATGGAACAACAGACTGGTTCAAAATAGAAAAAGGAGTACGTCAAGGCTGTATATTGTCACCCTGCTTATTTAACTTATATGTAGAGTACATCATGAGAAACGCTGGGCTGGAAGAAGCACAAGCTGGAATCAAGATTGCCGGGAGAAATATCAATTACCTCAGATATGCAGATGACACCACCCTTATGGCAGAAAGTGAAGAGGAAATAAAGAGCCTCTTGATGAAAGTGAGAGGAGAGTGAAAAAGTTGGCTTAAAGCTCAACATTCAGAAAACGAAGATCATGGCATTTGGTCCCATCACTTTATGGCAAGTAGATGGGGAAACAGTGGAAACAGTGCCAGACTTTATTTTGGGGGGCTCCAAAATCACTGCAGATGGTGACTGCAGCCATGAAATTAAGACACTTTCTCCTTGGGGAAAAAAAAACAAAACAAAACAAAACTATGACCAACCTAGACCTATCAAAAAACAGAGACATTGCCAACAAAGGTCTGTCTAGTCAAAGCTATGGTTTTTCCAGTAGTCATTTATGGATGTGAGAGTTGGAATATAAAGACAGCTGAGCACCAAAGAATTGATGTTTTTAAACTGCAGTGTTGAAGAAGTCTCTGTGAGTCCCTTGGACTGCAAGGAGATCCAACCAGTCCATCCTAAAGGAGATCAGTCCTGGGTGTTCATTGGAAGGACTGATGCTGAAGCTGAAGCTCTAATACTTTGGCCACATGATGCGAAGAACTGACTCCTTAGGAAAGACCCTGATGCTGGGAAAGATTGAAGGCAGGAAATGAAGGGGACCACAGAGGATGAGATGGTTGGATGGCATTACCGACTCAACGGACATGAGTTTGAGTAAGCTCCAAGAGCTGATGACAGAGGAAGGCCTGGCGTGCAGCAGTCCATGGGGTCACAGAGTCAGACACAACTGAGCAACTAAACTGACTGACTGAACATTTTGTGTCCAGAAAGAGGAGACGATACAGGGCAAATAGAATAGACTTAAAATGATATGAACAAATAATGAATATGTTTTTTCCTAATGAATATAAAATTTAAATGATTTGGAAAATTTTGAAGGACAATTTAACACCTCAAAAAATTTCAGTATAATAATGACGATTAGAATGTTCCATCAGAAGTTTAAAATCTATCCCAATCATCAGTTCAGTCAGTTCAGTTCAGTCGCTCAGTTGTGTCCGACTCTTTGCGACCCCATGAATTATAGCATGCCAGGACTCCCTGTCCATCACCATCTCCCAGAGTTCACACAAACTCACGTCCACCAGGTCAGTGATGCCATCCAGCCATCTCATCCTCTGTCGTCCCCTTCTCCTCCTGCCCCTAATCCCTCCCAGCATCAGTCTTTTCCAATGAGTCAGCTCTTCGCATGAGGTGGCCAGTGTACTGGAGTTTCAGCCTCAGCATCATTCCTTCCAAAGAACACCCAGGGCTGATCTCCTTTAAAATGGACTGGTTGGATCTTCTTGCAGACAAACATGCCAACTTGCAAATCAACCCTCAAAAATATGATTTTAAATTTAATTACTAAACTTCAAAAAACTACTCATTTCTTTTAAAAAAGTTATGGAAATTAAAAAAAAAATTTTCTCCCT
This sequence comes from Budorcas taxicolor, assembly GCF_023091745.1. Classification (NCBI taxonomy): domain Eukaryota; kingdom Metazoa; phylum Chordata; class Mammalia; order Artiodactyla; family Bovidae; genus Budorcas; species Budorcas taxicolor. The sequence continues at coordinate 28,369,424 of NC_068931.1, forward strand.
AATCTATTTCTCAGCTAATATACCCTAAAATGTTGTGGTTTAGTCGCTAAGTCATGTCTAACTCTTTTGCAACCCCATGGACTGTAACCTGCCAGACTCCTCTGTCCATGAGATTTTCCAGGCAAGAATACTGGAGCGAGTTGCCATTTCCTCCTCCAGGGGATCTTCCTGACCCAGGGATCGAACTTGTATCTCTTTTGTCTCCTGCATTGGCCAGAGTGTTTTTGACCGCTGAGCCACCAGGGAAGCCAATGCCCTAGTGTTACTCAATTAGCCAGTCAGCTGTTTGCTATTGATTAGCAATGAGATGAGGTGTTTGCACTGGAATATAAATTAATGTGTTGCTTTCTTCACTGAGAAAATCCCATATCAAAAAATATCAGGTGGATTAATATTGTCATCCTTAGTGATGTGGTTGATTTATATTCTGGCTCAAGGTCCTTATTTTATCATGATCCAATTAAAAACAGCTCAAAACCACAATCACAAAACCAGTACCAGTTTGTATATCACACTTTGAACAGCATTCTTCTGGAAACCAAAACAAGACAGGATAAAAATGGAAAAAATTGAACCACATTTTGGAATGTGTAGGTAGTGTCCAAAGCAAGATATTTTCAAATTAAATTCATTAAGTAATTAAAACAAAAAAGTCAAAGTTAGGTTTATATCAAGAATTTTATTAAAATTTGACACCAATACATAACAAATGAATAGGAAAAAGAATTAAGAAGATTATGAACTTTTCTCAATCTAATATAAAATACCTAAAAAAACAAACCAAACAAAAAGCAGAGCAACTACATTGTGGTATTTATCACTATGTGGTAAAAATCATAATCCACCCTTTAAAATATGAAAATAAGCGAAAATGATAATCATCATGTTTTGCATCTAGTATGTATACTGAAAGTAATAATCAACTAAGAGAAAAAAATGTCAGTTTGGAAATAAAGAATGACTGTGACAAATTGCATGGAGCATCTAACAAACTCTAGGGACAAATTATAGGAGTTAGCAAGATTTCGAGTGTACAATAAGAGTTCTGTATGTTATTTCAGGGATAATTTCTACTAGAAATGTAATTTAAAAGAATTTTAATTGTTGCCCAATATAAAGGATTCATTTAGCTAAATCTAACAATTGTGAATAAAATCTTTAAAAAAATACATAAAATTTGCATGAAAATACTTTAATGAAGAATTAAAATGATATAAATGAAGAGTCTATTAATAGTAAAGCTCAAAATATTAAAACTTGCTGCTGCTTCTCTGTTAATTTTAAATTTAGTTTTAAGGAATACAGTACATTAAAGTTGGTTAAAAATATGCATATAGAAAGAAAGAGATGAAGGATAGCTAAGATGATTCTGATAGATAAAAACAATAATGAGGGTTAATTATTAGCAAATGAGATATCTTATAAATATCCTATACATAAAGACACATGAAGTTATTTAGAAATAATTCAGACCGTGTTTTATTTGCCCATCCAAAGAGACAAATAGGATAGAATGGACAAGGACAGGGAGGATTCTGAATAAGGCATGATTGCAAAGATGTGTTAGGATAGATAAGAGTAGGATAAAATGTGATAAGATAGGAAAGGATAGAATTTAATTGAATAGACTCTGATAACAAAGCCTTTGGTGATGTATCCATCAGTGTAGGAAAATGTATTATTTTAAATGGGTGGCTTTGCTGAGAGGGGTAAAATAATGTCCTATTTAATTAATGGTTCTGAAAAAATATTTTCCGTTATATAGATAAATGATCAAGTCTGATGTAAAGGGTTTAATCTGAAAATCAAACAAAAATTGTAAGATAAATAGAATATATTTATGACACCTGGATGAGGTGCACTTCTTTAAAAATACACATAAAGTACAAATTATAAAATATCTTTTGTAAAAGTATTTGTATAAAATCATACACACACACAGAAACACAACCCAGTGACTGGGAGAAACACTGGCAAGGCATAAAACAGGCAAAAAAATAATTGTATGCTGAATACAAAATAAGCTAAAACAAACTGTGGTAAATCTGATAGTAAAACTTTTTTAAAAAAGGAGAAAGGGAAGGTAGGAAAGAAGTAAAGAAGGAAAAAGTAAAAAAAAAAAAGGAAATAAAAATCCAACAAAATGGACAAAATATAGCAACAAGCAATTCAAAGGAGAGGATATATGTATAAAAATGTCTACCTTCAGTATTTAAAAGGAATGTAAGTTAAAATCAAAATAAAAAATTTCACACTCAGAAACTGGCAACATTTATTCTGAAAATAGCATGTTTTGACAAGGATACTGTTCAGACATTATTTTTATAACCCATGGGTGGGAATTTACACGGGTACCACCAATTTGAATGGCAATTTAACAATATATATAAAACTTGAAGATGTGCATACTCTTAGACTTTGTGGTTTCTCTCTAGAGAGGCAATCACATGCAAATACACAAGGTGATAAATAGACAAAAATGCTTATAATAAAGAAAAGTTAGCAATAACTTAAATTTCCATTAATTGAAAAGCAGATACATATATGTATTATATATAATACACATAGTATTTATTCAGTGGCTATGAGATGGATTTATGTGAATTATTTGATCCAGAGTGAATTATTCTCAAAAAAACATTGAACATAAACAAGCAATTTGCAAAACTATGTAGACAACATATCATTTGAATAGATATCAATAAAATAAAACATAATACATATTATAGGGATAAAATATATGTACCATAAAATGTAATACTTGCTAAAAATATAAGAATGTCAAATTTATCATAGTGATGACTTAATATTTACTTATTTCTTAAGGAGGTAACAGAAAAGCAAAAGTGCAAGGAATTGTTTTCTCAAATCTTTTAGGTCTAAGGATTTACACAGAAATAAATATATTATATGGTCATCAAAGTTAGCCTAACTACATACTCAGAAGGCCATTCAAGTGAAATAGAAAAGATGGTAATTTTCTAACCAGGAAAATGTTGATATTAAATGGGCTGTGAGTATGAAAGTATCTTTTGAGAGCTTCATCTTTTTAGTAACAGGAGTCTAACTAGTGTGAAATGCTGCAATCCAGAGTTATAGTAGTAGGACCTGACCTTCACCAAGATCTAAAATCTGTTTATGACTGAAGCTATGAGATACTCAGGTAGAAAAATGAAACATGGCTGAGCTAAAGAACAGGAATACAGACTTTCAAGCTCAAATTCAGCTTAATTTACTTCATTTAAAAATATACTGAAGTCTTTAAGTTGTTGTTGTTAAGCTGCTAAGTTATGTCTGACTCTTTGAGACCCCAGGGACACACCCTTCCAGGCTCCTCTGTCCAGGGAATTTGCCAGGCAAGAATACTGAAGTGGGTTGCCATATTTTTCTCCAAGAAAATCTTTACCCAGGGATTGAACCTATGTCTCCTACATTGGGAGGCAGATTCTTTACTGTTGAGCCACCTGGGAAGCCATTTCTATAATATGCCATACTCTTTTTAACTTTTTAAAATTATTTTTTCGCAAAAAAGTTCCAAAGGAAAATTTATTAGTACCTATATCTGTATCCATATGTACATATGTATGTATATATATGTGCGTGTATATACATGCATTATGTATGCATATATATAAGCATAATATATGTATTAACTTTCTAAAAATGTATGAGGGAGCAGAGTGATGTCAAAATAATGACAGCAATTAAAATTTTGAAAAAAGTCAGTAAAATCAACTATGCTAGAGATAGAGGAATAGAATTGAAAGAATGTAGCTGGGATATTCATCACTTCTCAAATAATTTCCCTCATTTCACTTGTGTCTTAAGAGATGGGTATTTTCTGACAGATAGACGAGCCTATCATGGTAAACCCAGATGTATTTTCAACAGTCTCTAGGACTAACTGTACTTCAAGATTGAAGTGAAGCCCAATAATCTACTTTGGCCAGTAACTTCCCAGGAATAGTACTATAGCAATTGGCAATGCCAGTTTTTAGAGTAGGCACATAAAATATAATAATTCCATAGCAAGCCAATGGTGAAGATTGCATCATTCCCATTTTACAAACAATAAGACAGAAATTCAGAAAGGGCACAATATTTCCATATAAACAAAAGTATATCAAATATTTTTTTTGAACAATGACATCAGAGCCAGAGGTCAAAACCAGCTCTATATGATTGTCTGATTGCATACACCATATGTTAGGTTGTCAAGTTAAATGATATTATTAGGAACATTGCAGGACCTCCTAGGATGGGAGCTCTATTACCAGATACAGTGAACAGAGACCCAATGCTCATCTGTATCCACTCAGACGGAACTGCTGTATCAACTCAGAAGGAACTGCCAAATTCCCTATTATTTGAAACCTTACTATGATTGAGATATGGTACCCTAAGAGGTACATAAGACATAACTGGATGGGAACTAGAATTAAGATTTTAGCCTCTATTAAAGCAGAGATCTGATAGATAGAGTGCCTGAGGAACTATGGAGGGAGGTTCATGACATTGTACAGGAGACAGGGATCAAGACCATCACACGGAAAAGAAATGCAAAAAAGCAAAATGGCTGTCTGAGGAGGCCTTACAAACAGCTGTGACAAGAAGAGAAGTGAAAAGCAAAGTAGAAAAGGAAAGATATAAGCATCTGAATGCAGAGTTCCAATAGCCAGAAGAGATAAGAAAGCCTTCCTCAGTGATCAATGCTAAGAAATAGAAGAAAACAACAGAATGGGAAAGACTAGAGATCTCTTCAAGAAAATTAGAGACAGGAAGGGAACATTTCATGCAAAGATGGGCTCAATAAAGGACAGAAATGGTATGGACCTAACAGAAGCAGAAGATAATAAGAAGAGGTGGCAAGAATACACAGAAGAACTGTACAAAAAAGATCTTCATGACCAAGGTAATCACGATGGTGTGATCACTCACCTAGAGACAGACATCCTGGAATGTGAAGTCAAGTGGGCCTTAGAGGGAATCAGTGCAAACAAAGCTAGTGGAGGTGATGGAATTCCAGCTGAGCTATTCCAAATCCTAAAAGATGATGTTGTGAAAGTGCTGCACTCAATATGCCAGCCAATTTTGAAAACTCAGCAGTGGCCACAGGACTGGAAAAGGTCAGTTTTCATTCCAATCCTAAAGAAAGGCAATGCCAAAGAACGCTCAAACTACTGCACAATTGCACTCATCTCACATGCTAGTACAGTAATGCTCAAAATTCTCCAAGCCAGGCCTCAGCAATACATGCATGAACCATGAACTCCCAGATATTCAAGCTGGTTTTAGAAAAGGCAGAGGAACCAGAGATCAAACTGCCAGCATCCACTGGATCATGGAAAAAGCAAGAGAGTTCCAGAAAAACATCTATTTCTGCTTTATTGACTATGCCAAAACCTTTGACGGTGTGGATCACAATAAAACTGTGGGAAATTCTGAAAGAGATGGGAATATCAGACCACCTGACCTGCCTTTTGAGAAATCTGAATGCAGGTCAAGAAGCAACAGTTAGAACTGGACATGGACAACAGACTGGTTCCAAATAGGAAAAGGAGTACGTCAAGGCTGTATATTGTCACCCTGCTTATTTAACTTATATGCAGAGTACATCATGAGAAACGCTGGGCTGGAAGAAGCACAAGCTGGAATCAAGATTGCCGGGAGAAATCTCAATAACCTCAGATATGCAGATGACACCACCCTTATGGCAGAAAGTGAAGAGGAACTAAAGAGCCTCTTGATGAAAGTGAAAGAGGAGAGTGAAAAATTTGGCTTAAAGCTCAAATTCAGAAAACGAAGATCATGGCATCTGGTCCCATCACTTCATGGGAAATAGATGGGGAAACAGTGGAAACAGTGTCAGACTTTATTTTGGGGGGCTCCAAAATCACTGCAGATGGTGACTTCAGCCATGAAATTAAAAGACGCTTACTCCTTAGAAGGAAAGTTATGACCAACCTAGATAGCATATTCAAAAGCAGAGACATTACTTTGCCAACAAAGGTCCATCTAGTCAAGGCTATGGTTTTTCCAGTGGTCAAATATGGATATGAGAGTTGGACTGTGAAGAAAGCTGAGCACCAAAGAATTGATGCTTTTGAACTGTGGTGTTGGAGAAGACTCTTGAGAGTCCCTTGGACTGCAAGGAGATCCAACCAGTCCATTCTAAAGGAGATCAGCCCTAGGATTTCTTTGGAGGGAATGATGCTGAAGCTGAAACTCCAGTACTTTGGCCATCTCATGCGAAGAGTTGACTCATTGGAAAAGACTCTGATGCTGGGAGGGATTGGTGGCAGGAGGAGAAGGGGATGACAGAGGATGAGATGACTGGATGGCATCACTGACTCGATGGACGTGAGTCTGAATAAACTCCAGGAGTTGGTGATGGACAGGGAGGCCTGGCGTGCTGCGATTCATGGGGTCACAAAGAGTCCGACACGACTGAGCAACTGAACTGAGCTGAACTGAAAGCACAGATGTTACTTTGCCAATAAAGGTCCTTTTAGTCAAAGCTATTTTTTTTCCAGTAGACATGTATGGATATGGACCATACATGTTGGACCATAAATAAGGCTGAACACCACATAATTGATGCTTTTGGACTGTGGTGTTGGAGCTCCTGTCTGCAAGGAGAGCCAACCAGTCAGTACCGAAGGAAATCAATCCAGAATATTCATTGGAAGGACTGATGCTGAAGCCTTAATATTTTGGCCACCTGATGCAAAGAACCGTCTCATTGGAAAAGACCCTGATGCTGGGAAAGATTGAGGGCAGGAGGAGAAGGGGTGACAGAGGATGAGATGGTTGGATGGCATCACTGTCTCAATGGACTTGAGTTTGAGCATGCTTGAGGAGTTGGTGAAGGACAGGGAAACCTGGCATGCTGCAGTCCATGGGGTTGCAAAAAATTTGACACGGTGAAGAGACTGAGCAACAATAAAATTAATAATACTTAACTTTTTAGATTAGTTTGCCATCATTAAAAGAAAACAAAAAGAGAAAAAAAAAAAAACTCTGTGAAAGAGAAGATATACAGAGACTTCTCTGGACAAGAAGTGTTTGCCTCTGGCAACAAATCTGAAACAGACCCTGTACAAAGGGGCAAAGGGGCAAAGGGGCCTGGGAGAATCACAAAGAGGAAATGAATATCCTTGTTGCGTATTTAAGTGAAGTTTCCAAAATCACCTGATACACTACATTTTGCTGAAGATTTTAAATTTGTATTTAAACATTATAAACCTGTTATGCAGTACTTAACAGACTTTGGGACTTTTTTAAACAAATTCTCTCTGATAGACACAGGCCCAGTGTTGAAATAAAATGGTATCATTTACTTTTGGGTAGAAGCTAGTACATTCTGTTTATTAGTTGGATGAGCTTAGTTGTCCCCCAGGCTTCCCTGCTGACTCAGATGGTAAAGAATCTGCCTGCAATGTGGGAGACCTGGGTTCAATCTCTGGGTTGGAAAGATCCCCTGTACGAGGGCATCACAATTCACTCCAGTATTCTTGCCCAGAGAATCCCCATGGAAACAGGAGCCTCACGGGCTACAGTCAGACATGTGGTCGCAAAGAGTTGGACATGATTGAATAACTAAGCACACAGTCCACCTGTCCAAATGTTTAAATGGAACATTGTCTCATCACTGTCTTCATCATCACTACTACCATTACCATTGCCAATATGATAAAGTTCATTTACAGTTCAGAAAGTATTTACATATGCTTATACATCTCTATGTATGGGTATGGTATGTACAGGTCAGTGAACAGTGTATGTCTTTCTGAACATTTGACCTGAGATAGATAAATTTTATTTTTATTGCAATAGGAATAGCAGGATTTTTAAAGGGGAGAAATAATTATTTAAAGCTTTAGAAATATCAATCTGATTGGTTTGTGAAACATAAATTCTAGAGGAGACAAGAAGACCAGTTTTTAAAGAGTCTCAGTTTAGAGATGATCATGTTTTGTGCTGAGATGACAGATAATGGGAAAAGGCACAGATCTGAGATTCATAAGATTCACATGATTCATGAGATTCACGTAAAATGGTCTTCCTATTAGGTGGAATTGAAGGAGAGTTAAAGGAGTGCATCTAAGGCAGAATAGAAAGGGAAGAGGAAAGAGGAAGAAGTCTGAATCACTGCAACAGTTAGAGGATTGGGGGACCAATGACAGAGACAGATGGGTACTGAGTCACAGACTAACATTACTGTCACATTCTTCTAGAGAATGAAGGCTCCAAGGACACTTCCTGGGGGGCTCAATGGTAAAGAATCTGCCTGCAATGCAGGAGACCTGGATTTGATTCCTGCATTGGGATGATCCTCTGGAGAAGGCCAACGCTACCCACTCCAGTATCCTTGCCTGGGGAATCCAGTGGACAGAAGAGCATGGTGGGTTACAGTCCATGGTGTCACAAAGAATCAGACATGACTGAGTGACTAACACTTTCACTTTTTCTCTGATTATGACTGCCTGGGTTTACCTCTTAATAACATCAGGTCTTATGATTGGTCACAAAAATCTTTTACAAAGTCTAAGAACATTTTCAATTAATATCATAGCAAATGTTCCATGATATATGTGTGAAATTTATCTCTAACTGGTATTTCAAGTAAATAATACCCTGTAACAGCTTAATTCCTCTTGGAGAAATTTGAGTATACAGAAGAAAATAAATAAGTAAGTAAATAAATAAACCTGCATTCCATTATCTGTTCACACATTTTATGTAAATTCAAGTTAGTAATTTCACTTGTTCTTGGTAATGTAAGAACACTCATTGAGATGTAATTCATCATTGTAATCATAAAAATTAAGAAATATATTTGCAGGTAAATACAAAGAAGACAATGTATACCTTGCCTTTTTGTCTGTTTCTATACTGTATCTGCTGTACAATTATATCTTCTAAATACATAGAATCAAGATTGCCGGGAGAAATATCAATAACCTCAGATATGCAGATGACACCACCCTTATGGCAGAAAGTGAAGAGGAACTAAAAAGCCTCTTGATGAAAGTGAAGGAGGAAAGTGAAAAAGTTGGCTAAAGCTCAACATTCAGAAAACTAAGACATGGCATCGGGTCCCATCACTTCATGGGAAATAGATGGGGAAACAGTGGAAACAGTGCCAGACTTTATTTTGGGGGGCTCCAAAATCACTACAGACGGTGATTGCAGCCATGAAATTAAAAGATGCTTACTTCTTGGAAGAAAAGTTATGACCAACCTAGATAGCATATTGAAAAGCAGAGACATTACTTTGCCAACAAAGGTCCATCTAGTCAAAGCTATGGTTTTTCCAGTAGTCATGTATGGATGTGAGAGTTGGACTGTGAAGAAAGCTGAGCACCGAAGAATTGATGCTTTTGAACTGTGGTGTTGGAGAAGACTCTTGAGAGTCCCTTGGACTGCAAGGAGATCAAACCAGTCCATCCTAAAGGAGATCAGTACTGGGTGTTCATTGGAAGGACTGATGCTGAAGCTGAAACTCCAATACTTTGGCCACCTCATGGGAACAGCTGACTCAGTGGAAAAGGCCCTGATGCTGGGAGGGATTGGGGGCAGGAGGAGAAGGAGACAACAGCAGACGAGATGGCTGAATGGCCTCACCGACTCGATGGACATGAGTTTGGGTAGTCTCCGGGAGTTGGTGATGGACAGGGAGGCCTGACGTCCTGCGATTCATGCGGTCGCAAAGAGTCGGACACGACTGAGCGACTGAACTGAACTGAACTGAACTGAAATACATGAGCATTTTAATACCATTTGTTCTTATATTTAGCAATACTATTAAACTTTAGCAAATAGTATCTATCTTTTTAAAGTCATATACATACACACAAGCATGCACACAAACAAACCAGTATTGCAATGTCAATGTGTTAGCAGACAAACCACATAGGAATGCTTTATTTTGCTTGACGTTCTTTGTAAATTCATACAGCTCTGACAGAGTATCTGTTATGTAGTTACAGTTCCACATCTCCTTCAGTTCATCTGACACTTTCAAATATCACTACTGCAAAGGCTGTTGTTATTGCTTAGTCACTAAGTTGTGTCCAGCTCTTTTGTGATGCCATGGACTGGCCCACCAGACTCCTCTGTCCATGCGATTTCCCAGGCAAGAATACTGGAGTGGGGTGTCATTTCCTTCTCCAGGGGATCCTCCTGATTGAGGGGTCCAACACATATCTCCTGCAATTCCTGCATTGGTAGGCAGGTTCTTTACCACTGAGCCACCAGGGAAAGCAACTATACTCCATTTTTTTTTTTCTTTTTAAAGAGAGAAATACAGATTCAAGCATAGCATATCAAGTCATAAAACTAACATGGAATGGTTTTAAATTATACACCTATGAAATCAGGGGGTGGTATGAAAGACAGCATGAAGATAATATAAGTGAAGTGATTTCCTCAGCAAATAAATATAAGGAAATGTTAATTTTAATGTTACAGTGAAAGAAAGTGAAAAGTGAAAGTGAAGTCGCTCTGTCATGTCTGACTCTTTGTGACCCCATGGACTGTAGCCTACCACATTCCTCCTTCCACGGGATTTTCCAGGCAAGAGTAGTGGAATGGGTTGCCATTTCCTTCTCCAGAGGATCTTTCCAACCCAGGTATTGAACCCAGGTCTCCCACGTCATAGGCAGACGCTTTACCATTGAGCCACCAGGGAAGATGTTACAGTGATGACCCACAAAAGAAATAATATTTGAAATTTAGAAGTCAAGATCTCTGTGAAGTAAGTTCATACTTGGAGAAAATGAGAGATTGCCTCTCACTGCATGGATATTTTTCCTTATACATGTATTAATATTGCTTACATACATTCAGTTCAGTTCAGTCGCTCAGTCATGTCTGACTGTTTGTGACCCCATGGACTGCAACACACCAGGCCTCCCTATCCTTCATCAACTCCCGGAGTTTACTCAAATTCATGTCCATTGAGTCAGTGATACCATCCCACCATTTCATCCTCTGCTGTCCCCTTCTCCTCCAGTCTGCGATCTTTCCCAGCAACAGGGTCTTTTCCAATGAGTTAGTTCTTCACATCAGATGGCCAAAGTATTGGAGTTTCAGCCTCAGCATCAGTCCTTCCAATGAATATTCAGGACTGATTTCCATTAGAAGGGGCTGATTTGATCTTCTTGCAGTACAAGGGACTCTCAAGGCCTAGAGAATGCCAAAGTCAAAGCCTTTAACTGTGTGGATCACAATAAACTGTGGAAAATTCTTCAAGAGATGGTATTACCACACCACCTGACCTGCCTCTTGAGAAATCTGAATGCAGGTCAGCAAGCAACAGTTAGAACTGGACATGGAACAACAGACTGGTTTCAAATAGGGAAAGGAGTACATCAAGGCTCTATACAGTCACCCTGCTTATTTAACTTCTATGCAGAGTACATCTTGAGAAATGCTGGGCTGGATGAAGCACAAGCTGGAATCAAGATTGCTGGGAGAAATATCAATAACCTCAGATACGCAGATTACACCACCATTATCACAGAAAGCGAAGAAGAACTAAAGAGCCTCTTGATGAAAGTGAAAGTGGAGAGTGAAAAAGTTGGCTTAAAACTCAACATTGAGAAAACGAAGATCATGGCATCTGGTCCCAACACTTCATGGCAAATAGATGGGAAAACAGTCGAAACATTGTCAGACTTTATTTTAGGCAGCTCTGAAATCACTGCAGATGGAGACTACAGCCATGAAATTAAAAGATGCTTTCTCCTTGGAGAAAAGTTATGATCAACCTAGACAGCACATTAAAAAGCAACTTTACCAACAAAGGTCCATCTAGTCAAAGCTATGGTTTTTCCAGTAGTCATGTATGGAAGTGAGAATTGGATAAAAAGAAAGCTGAGCACCGAAGAATAAATTCTTTTGAACATATAATTAATAACACATTTTATAATTTGGTAAATAGTTTTAAAAACCAACTAAACTTTTTCTTTAATATCAGAAAACATAGCTCATAAGCAATAAACCAAAATGAAAAATCAGCATATTTGGTGCACATTCTTCTGCCTCCAGATTGATAATAGTAAGCAATTCTACTCAAAGATTTAATTATCAGAGGGTGTGTTCTGTGGCTAATTCATCCTGGTGGACTCATTGTGTTGCAAGTTTGCACAGAAGTGTTCTTTAGGAACTATATTAGGGTTTCTTTATGTGAGAGGCAGGCAATTAGCTACTCCCACCTAAAATATCTCTCAGGCTAAGCAGCATCTTATATGTTTGTGATACACAATTTTAGACTTTCGTCAAAGTACTGTTTTGAAAAATAAATATGTATCATAAAATACTTTTTAGTACAAAGTCAGAAAATACTGACTAGGCCTATAGGCATTCTTGCATTTAACCTCTACAAATCGAGTAGCTGGTATGGACTTGAAAATATATTTTTAAAATTATATTAACAAAATATTACATTTCATAACTATATGGCTTTTATGTAAAATACATTTGCCTTTTAAATAATTACACAGAATTTTTCTAGTTTAAGATGTCCACCATCAGTTTAACCATTAATTGTGATTAGTTCATTTCTCATCAAAAATCTCCACTGAATCAAACAATATTGAACGGGGGGGACAGTATAAGATGAGACAAGGTAAACATTTATTTCTCAATTTTCTCTCCATTCATGCTTTGACCCTCACCAAATTGCTAGCAAAATGCATTGGTGATATTTTTATATGTGTACGTGCAATGGAAAATATAGAACCATAGAATTTTGATTCACAAAGAATATCCTTGGTAAAGGAAACAGGTGAGGCTTAAATAGCATGGGGGGCTTTCCTGGTGGCTTAGACTGTAAAGATTCTGCCTGCAACACTGGAGATTCAGGTTCAATCCCTGGGACAGGAAGATTCCCTGGAATAGGAAACGGATCCCCACTCCAGTATTCTTGCCTGGAGAATCCCATAGAAAGTGGAGCCTGGTGGACTAGAGTCCATGGAGTCACAGAGTCAGACATGACTGAATGACTAACACATGAAACAACATAATGCAATGTCATCTTATCAAAGTTATTTTCCCAAATAAAGACAAACATTATCCAGAAAGTCAATTTTAAAGATATAAAATTTTAAGTCATGTTTCAGACAATGAGAGAGTTAGTATAAAATGTTTTATTATTAATAAGCAGTTTCAAAATCCTCCCTCCTCTTTATTATTTTTCAAAAAAGAAAGAAGACACAATAACTGTCATTCTGTTATGATTTTGTATAAGTCTTGTTGATTGAAAACACCAAAACAAATTATATTCACAAGTCAACTTTCCTGCCTAGTTTTTTAAACACTTCATAGTCTGCCCCACCCTACCTATACACAGTTGATGAAGTCCATTTGTTCCTGGCAACCTCCTCCAATTTTCTGGTCCTGTTGCATATTTCGTTTCCAAAACTCCTATTGCATTTAAAGCCATTAATCAGTATATTAAACTAATGATCTCAAATTACATTAAAAAAAAAACTTTGTTGTTGTTGTTGTTTATCCAGTGCATATGTTTGTTACAGGAAGAATTCCATTTCCTTGATAAATAAAGAAAATCACTCAGTCTTGTCCGACTCTTTGTGACCTCATGGACTGTAGCTTACCAGGCTCCTCTGTCCATGGGAATTTCCAGGCAAGAGTACTGGAGTGGGTTGCCAGTTCCTTCTCCAGAGAATCTTCCCGACACAGGGATTGAACCTGGGTCTCCAGCATTGTAGGCAGACACTTTACCGTCTGGGTCACCAGGGAAGTCCTAGATATATCTATTAAAATTGGCTCAGTTTCCATACAGTGACAAGGGATTCATAAAAATCTGTGAGAAAATTCTTAAATACATATACGGGAAACAAAAACCCATTGGCATAATAAGTTTTTCCAAGAAAAAATTAGTCATTTTAATTTATTTACTTAGAGATGTCTGAGGCAGTCTCCAAAACATACTTTTTCTACAACGTATGTAGAAGCATTAGTTACACAATGAGAAGTCATCTTGGTTTTGGATTCTATTTATGTTATCCACTGTTAGTTACACATTCCACATAGTGTCCTAAATTACCAATCAGCAATGTACCATATGTTCATAATTTCCAGATTTTATTTTCATTATGCAGGAAAACCAGTATATCCTACTGAAAGTCATTTTGTGACTAGGACTCATCTGTATCTTTCTGCTGTTGAACACTACTAACACGAGGGCTTTGCTGTATGATCATTAACTTGTTCACAGATAATTTTATTGTAACCATTATTTTTACAGATAATTTCCAGTAGAGAGGTTATGCATTCTAGATCTACTGTTAATTTTTTATCAACTTGTACTGTATTAAATTTGAGGATTTCTGTTTATCAAGAAAAAGAAAAGAGAGACTAGGAAATCCACCAACAGGAAGAAAATAATCAAAATACACCTATCCATCAAAAGTTTATATTCAGAATATTTGTAGAAGTATAAATTAAAAAGACACTATAGAGAAAAAAAATAAAACAAGGCAAAAGATGCTACTAAGTGAGATACCCAATGGCTAATAAATCTGTGAAAGGTACTAGATCACAGAGAAATACAGACTAAAACAATGGAAACATGATTACACACCTACTAGAATGGCTAAAACCCAAAAGACAAAAAATATGAGATATTTGTGAAAATGTAGAAGAAACAGAATAGTCATACATTGCTGGTATGAGTCTCTACTAGTACAACCACTTTGGGAATGTTTTAGACAGTGTCTGAGAAAGTTGATTGGTGGCTCAGTTGGTAAAGAATCCACCTGTAATGCAGGAGACCGCCTGCAGTGCGGAAACCTGGGTAAGATCTCTGGGTGAGGAACATCTGGAGAAGGAAATGGCAACCCGCTCCAGTATTCTTGCCTGGGAAATCCCAAACAGAGGAGCCTAGAGGGCTACAGTCCATGGGTTCGCAGAGTCAGACATGACGTAGCAACTCCACCACCAACTGCTGTTGCTGCTGGTAAGTCGCTTCAGTCATGTCCGACTCTGTGCAACCCCATAGACAGCAGCCCACCAGGCTCCGCCATCCCCGGGATTCTCCAGGCACCACTACTAAAGCTGAATATATACAGACCACATACCCTCCACTCCTAGAAATATATCAGTGCACATATCAGAAATGTATGCAGGTTTACCATAAAAATGTGTTCCAAAATGTTCAGCATCACAATTTACAGTAACCACAAGCTTGAAATTTCCCAAATGCCCTGTGAACCACTGAATGAATAAATGAAATTGTCCGCACAATGGAATACCATACAGCAATGCTATTGGTGATCTAAAACAATATACAAGAATATGGATGAGTCTCATAAACGATGTTCAACAAAAATAACCAGACATAGTAGAATACTTACAGAGTTATCCCGTTATTTAGTAAAACAGAAAAGACAAAAGCCATGTCTGCCATATGAAGTCAGTGATTAGGGAGGTAGTGACAAAAAAGGGAACACAGGGAGCTTCTGGGGCTTGGGAAACATTCAGTTTCTTAATCGGGCTTGTGTTTACATTGGTGTGTTTACTTTGTGAAATTTTACATGATATTTATGCATGCGTTAATGCTAAGTTGCTTCAGTCATATCCAGCTCTTTCTAACCCCCATGGACTGTAGCCCACCAGGCTCCTCTGTTCATGGGATTCTCCAGGCAAGAATACTAGAGTGGATTGCCATGCCCTCCTCTAGGGGATCTTCCCAACCCAGAAACAGAACCAGTGTCTCTTATGTCTCCTGCATTGGACAGGCAGCTTCTTTACCACTAGCGTCACCTGGGAAGCCCATATCATATTTATAATGGTATATTTTTAAGTGTATCAGTTCAGTTCAGTTCAGTCACTCAGTTGTGTCCAAGTGACCCCATGGACTGCAGCACACCAGGCCTTCCTGTCCATCACCAACTCCCGAAGTTTACTCAAACTCATGTCCATTTAGTCGGTGATGCCATCCAACCATCTCATCCTCTGTTTTCCCCTTTTCCTGCTTTAAATCTTTCCCAGCATCAGAGGCTTTTCCAATGAGTCAGCTCTTCTCATCGGGTGGCCAAGGTACTGGAGTTTCAGCTTCAGCATCAGTCCTTCCAATGAGTATTCAGGACTGATTTCCTTTAGGGAGACTGGTTGGATCTCCTTGCAGTCCAAGAGACTCTCAAGAGTCTTCTCCCTATCCAACATAGTTCTGGAAGTTTTGGTCAAAAGCATCAATTCTTCAGCACTCAGCTTTCTTTATAGTCCAACTCTCACATCCATACATGACTACTGGAAAAACCATAGCTTTGACTAGACGGACCTTTGTTGGCGAAGTAATGTCTCTGTTTTTAATATGCTGTCTAGGTTGGTTTAAGTGTATGAAAAGTGAAAGTGTTAATCACTGAATCATGTTCACTCTTTGTGACCCCATGGATTATAGATCACCAGGCTCCTCTGTCCATAGGATTCTCCAGTCAAGAATACTGGAGGAGATAGCCATTCCCTTCTCCAGGAGATTTTCCCAACCCAGCGTTCAAATCCAGGTCTCCTGCATTGCAGGCAGTTTCTTTATTGTCTGAGCCACCAGGGAAGCTATGTGTATGTATATTATATTTTGTAAATATATATATATATATATATGTAAACTGTATATCTATTATCTATCTATCTAAAGCTCAAATGTAAAGTTTACTTTTTAAACTCAGTACACACACACGATAAAACACACACACACACTACAGAAAGAAAAAGCTCCCCTTCCTGCCCACTCATCTCCATTCAACCCAAGTCCCTTTTTCCCAAAGCTGTGTTAAATATGATGTAAACATGTAACACCTTCTCACATTAGGGAAGTTGTTTTTAATAAGGTGCAACAGAGAGGATCAGAAAATTAAATTAATATGCAAAATCTTAAATTAATTATCAGATAACAGCTTTGTTTTCAAGAAAACAGTGAAATTAGGGATTGTATTTCCCATAGAATCCTAGTTTGAATTTCTGTATCCAAAACTCTGGATGGTTTTTCTAGTCGAATATCTATCTTTGAGCTATATGTCTGTGACTCACTTTCATGATAGGAAAGATAAATACTTTTTTATTACAAACTAAAAAGGGCAGGAGTAACGCATTTTAAAATTTTGAACTGAACAAAAGACAAAAATTCACTAGAAGACACTAGAAAATTAAAACCTGGCTTGTAGTAACTCTGGAGGATATTCAGCCAATGCATTCTGATTTACTTAAACATCTAATATTATTTTGTTTTTACTCTTGTAGCCTGAAGAGTCACAATGACCCTGTTCCAAACAAACAGACAAACTCATATCTGTGAGACAATTCAGAACTGAGCTTAGGCATAATTTTCATAAACACCCTGACTGCAGACACATTATTACATTACTAACTGAAGTATTCCTTTGAAATTGCTGGTTGAGAGCCAATAGAACCTCTACTGAATGACACTCAAGCCTGCTAAAAATTAGGAGTTTGGGGATTAACATATGCACACTAATTATATATATATATATATATATATATATATATATATATATATATATATATATATAAATAGGTAAACACAAGGACCTACTATGTAGCACAAGAAACTATTTTTGATATCTTGTAATAATTATAATGGAAAAGAATCCAAAAAAGAATATGTATGTATATACATGTGCATATGTATATGTGTAACTGAAACACTTTGCTGTACATTGAAACTAGCACACAATTGTAAATTATCTATGCTTCCCACATAGCTCAGTTGGTAAAGCATCTGCTTGCAATGTGGGAGCTCTGGGTTCAATTCCTGGGTCGGGAAGTTCCCCTAGAGAAGGCAATGGCAACCCACTCCAATATTCTTGCCTGGAGAATCCCATGGACAGAGGAACCTGGCAGGCTACAGTTCATGGGGTCACAAGAGTCAGACACGAATTAGTGCTCTTTCTTCTTTCTTTCTTTCTTTCCTCCCTCATACTTCAATTTTAAAAATTAAATAAAGTGACTGGAAAAAATTAGCTTTAATCAGAATGTCAATAGAGCTCTTAATAATCTTCCAGAAGCTCCTTCATACTTACGCAGGTAACCAGTTAGCTTCTGTAAAAAAAGAGGAGTAAACTATCCCTTCTTCCCACTTCTTTGTTGTGACAGTGTCATTCGAGTCTTTTTAATCTACAATGATATCTTCGTTTGTCAGCATGCATGACAGAACTCGTTTTGTTTCCCACCCATTTTCACTGAGCTTTATTTGTAGCACTGCTATCCACATAATCAAAGGCTTGGCCATCTTTTTAATAGGAGAAATGTAAGGACCTGCCATCAGTGCCACAGGAAGTTGATGTCATATATCAAGAGTCACTTAGCACTTGCACTCTCAGAAAGATCAATTATTACAATATTTATTTTAAACTGCCCAAGTTGTATCTGCAAAAGTAAGACATCCATCTTATCAGTTACAGTGCCTTTAATTCCTAACATTCTTAACTGCTTATTGCTTACTATACAGCCAGCCAGTCTCTGAATTCTGAGAAAACAATAATTTTAATTTCTACTTAGACATTTCTCAATTTATCTTCATCCTTTTCTTTGAATCCAATAAATTCTTGTTTTATGAATCTATTCTGTAAGCCCTGGCTGACTAAACTGTAATAACTGCAAAATGTTGTTAAGTGAGAAATGGCTGTGCTGTCTCGTTTCTTAAAACTGTGCAGCAAAGATTGGGTAGAATAATCTCCATTATCTAGCACTTGAACTTCCAGAATCTCCACAGAAACTGTGTTCTATGTAACAGTCTTGTGAACAAGAACCAGTGAGGAAAGGGAATGCATTTGTAAACAAAGATTAAATTTCTAGTGACCATGCTTCCAATTGAATTCCTTAATCTACTTAACCCTCCCCAAGTTTTCACCTTTCTGTGGAAGGCCAAAATTGTGTGCCAGGGAACCGCTGGCTTTGATGTTAATAATTTATAGATGTTGGCAATAGATATAATCACTTTAAATGTTATGGGAATAGCAGCTGTGAATAACTTAAATGTCTAGAATGAGGATTGAGGAAAGAGAAGTAACATTCCTATTATATATTCAAAGTATCTTTATTTACAGTGCAGAATTAAATTTGCTCCCCTAAATCAAACGAGAGGATGGTGATGGATTTGCATTTAACTATACTGAGAAAATGGACAACATATGGGTTTTAAGATTAAATATCTAAATAGGGAGGAGGGGAAAGGAAAATTACAAGTATCTTGAAAAAAAATAACAATCACTCATAAAATAAGGAGAGGGAAGCTATTCTGGAATTGCAATGTTCTTTGTGTTGTTATATATTACTATTAAAATGCAGTAAGGAACCTTTTGCAAGATTGCTGATTTCACAAAATTTATGTTTTATCAGTATTCACAGCTCTTTTTCATAGCTCCTTAAAACATTAAGAGAAGATAATAATGTTTAACTTCCAACATTGAGTTTCAATTTACTTTCAAGATATTTCTATTACTAATATATAAAGTCCTCTTTGCCAAGAACAAACACTTTCTCTCCTTTAAAAAATTCAAGGTGGTATCAACAACTAGATGAATTCATGTATTAGTAACATAATGGCTAGCTTTATGTCAATAACCCCACCTGGCAGACTTCTTTCTCTCCTTTCTATAGCAGTAAAACATGCGTGCTCGGGCATGCCTGACCCTTTGTGACCCCCTGGACTGTAGCCCATCAGGTTCCTCTGTCCATGGGATTTTTTAGGCAGGAATACTGGAGTGAGTTGCCATTGCCAACCCAATCCAGGAGCTATAGAGAGGATGCCTGAAAATTCTAGAAAAGTCTTCTACACTAATCCAAATCTGCAATAATTTTTATTACCTGATTGTCACACCTCTATTGCTCAAATCATTTACTTTGGTGATTGAGTATTAGTTGCGAGACCAGACTGCCTAGGCTCAAATCTTGCCTACTCAACCTATTTGGTGTGCTGCCTTGAAGAAATTACTTAAGCTGTCTGTGCCTCATGTCTCCATTTATAAAATAATAGTATGAGAGAAGAGATGATACCTGTGAAATTCCTAGAAAAGTGCATTCACACAGAAATCAAACAGTAATAGTAATAAGAAAATAATTTTACAACAGTCCACATTTGAGGAATTCTCTCTGCCAGGCATATTTCTAAGTTCTTTACATTTTTAACATATTTAATTCCAATGACAACCCCCTGAAACAAATAATGTTATCTCCATGCAGGAGCACTGGATTCTATGATATTGCACCAGTCACAGGATGTTGGCTGGTCCTAGGCTTACCGTAAATTCCTCTAGAGCCAGGTCTTTGGTTTCTTCTTTTGTATCTTGACAACTTGGAGATGAATTATTAATGTGATTGATGGGAAACAATTCTAAAGTGTCTACATTCAAAGTGAATTAGTCTACAAAGTTTCAAGTATAAGATAGGGTGTTTGGAAAAGTTCTCATAGTCATTTATTATCACTCTGTTAGGTGCAAATTACTGCCCTAAGTAGGTTAGGAAGTGGTCCTTACAAAAATTAAATAATTTTCCCCATTCACTAGGACAGCAAGATAGGATAATCAAGATTTTACCCCAGGAAATTCCGGCCTTTACATCCCTGACATGTCTTCCAGAAATGAATATTTAGGGCATATGCAGAGGTGTGACAATAAGTATGAAACCTAACGTTACTATTTCCAGGCAAAAGGCTCGGTTGTACAACATAGGAATTTTTTATATCTGGGAAAATATATATTTTATTCAAACATTTAACCTGCAAATAGTTTTATTTGTACATTTTTTTTAACTTTTTCATGTATTTCTTTGTTTATTACAAAAAAATCCCTAGCAGGTTCTAAAATGCAGCTCACAGCTAGAAAGCAGAGAAGACCTTAGAGTGTTCAGATATGGAGATAGACCAGAATGGTGTTATTGAGGAGATTGTGAGAAGGGAACTCATTCTGGAAATAATAATTATCCACATACATTTACCCCCACTTCCAAGAAGGCATAAATATGATGACAGAGAAACTAGAAGAGAGGGAAAAGAGAAGGGGGGGAAAGTAAGACTGAATGAGCCTGCTGAAGGAATCCAAAATCCTGTAAGACCTAGCTAAGAATGATGAGAAAAAAAATAAAATATGTGACCCGGCCAGCAGAAGATGAGGGTCTTCAGTTTAGCAAATCCAGTGGACAGAGAAAAGGAAAGATTAGATTACACTGTGTAAGACAACTAAGCTTCGCAGGACCATACACACGCCCTCTTACACAGACATACACCCACACTTACATACACTCTTATACATAGGCTCCAGCTTATGGATAGAACTCTGAATAAATCTACGTGTGCACGTAGTCACTCAGTCGTGTCTGACTCTTTGTGACCCCATGGACCATAGCTTGTCAGGATTCTTTGTCCATGGGAATTTCCAGCCAAGAATATTGCAGTATGTTCCCATTCCCTTGCAGAATATCCCCCATTTAAAAAGGGAAGTAACAAAATAATGAGTTTTCTCTGGAATATAAATGGGTCACTCCTCTGGTATTTAGCACTTCCCAAGTAAGATCATCCCCTGCTGAAACACACACACACACACACACACACAAAACCCAGCTGTTCATAAGTCGCACCATATAAGCCCTTGCCAAGTTATTAATATTAGTTTTTTCCACACAGTATTATATGTGAATTAACAGGACACCTGAGATATTTGGGGAGTTCTGTGTCTGACTCTTTCCAACTCCATGGACTGTATAGTCCATGGAATTCTCCAGGGCCAGAATACTGGAGTGGGTAGCTGTTCCCTTCTCCAGGGGATGTTCCCAACCCAGGGATTGAACCCAGGTCTCCCACATTGCAGGTGAATTCTTTATGAGCTCAGCCACCAGGGAAGCCCTTTAAGTAAAAGAGATAAAGATAAACAGATACAATTATTTCCAAAGAAAGAAATGAGTGAGTGGGAAAAAAAGTACATCCTTAAAACAAGATACACTGTAAAAGAAACAATTAGAGCATAAGTTTTTTTGTAAAAAATATCAAATCTTTAAAATTCAACAAATAGAGTTTAATTTAGGTAGTTGGGAAACAGGTTTCAGTACAAATTTCTTTTTACTTCTCTGTTGGAAATTTTTATAATAAAATATAGCTGAAAAATCAAAAGAAACATTTGAGAATAAAGTTTGATAAATTTCCCCCTAAGAGGTGAAAATGAAGCAAAAGAAATTTAAAAGTTGTGAAACATTAAGGAACATGAAGAAACAGTTCAGCCCCGATATACAACTGAGAGGTGTTTAAGAAAGTCCAGAGAAACTGGAATAAAGAATAAAGAAATATGTAAAAAAAGACAAAAATCCTCCCAAATAAGACACGTTTCTCTAGATTGAAAGAGTGAGGAAAATATGCACTTCCTTACAACATGGTAAACTTTCCGAATTGTAAATATGAAGAGATTTTATAAACTGGGTCCAAAAACAGAACAGGAGAGATGCAGACCAGAATAAGACCAGATCAACGTAACTCTCAACAGCCACGCTGAATGCCAGAAGACAAGAGAGCAATTACCTCCAAGTTCCCAAGGGAAATAATTTTTTTTTTTTTTTTTTGCCTCAGAATTCTATTCACACCCAAACTATCAATCAGGTATGAAGAAAAATATTCAGCTATTTTCAAACATGTAAAATTAAAAAAAAAACAACAACACCTCCCATACATCCTTTAGACATTTACTTGAAAAAGGAGCTTCTTTACTCTGGCAGAACAAACAAATAGAGCTGCTTCCCAATTTCCATTTGTTTTATTTTTATATATAAATTTATTTATTTTAATTGGAGGTTAATTACTTTACAATGTTGTATTGGTTTTGCCATACATCAACTTGAATCCACCACAGGTATACACGTGTTCCTCATCCTGAACCCCCCTCCCTCCTCCCTCCTCATACCATCCCTCTGGGTCATCCCAGTGCACCAGCCCCAAGCATCCAGTATCATGCATCGAACCTGGACTGGCGATTCGTTTCATATACGATATTATACATGTTTCAATGTCTCCCAAATCATCCCATCCTCGCGCTTTCCCACAGAGTCCAAAAGACTGTTCTATACATCCGTGTCTCTTTTGCTGTCTCGCATACAGGGTTATCGTTACCATCTTTCTAAATTCCATATATATGTGTTAGTATACTGTATTGGTGTTTTTCTTTCTGACTTACTTCACTCTGTATAATAGGCTCCAGTTTCATCCACCTCATTAGAAGTTACATTTGTTTTAAATGTGGCTATTCAGGGCAGAGTGCTCAGCTCTGTGCTCTGTGATGACATAGGTGGGTGGGATGCAGGGATTGGTGGGAAGGAGATCCAAGAGGGAGGGGATATTTGTACTGATTCACTTCATTGTACAGCAGAAACTATCACAGCATTGTAAAGCAAATGAAAAAAAATAGTGAAAGTCGCTCGGTCATGTCTGACTCTTTGCAACCCCATGGACTGTAGCCCACCATGCTCCTTTGTCCATGCGGTTTTCCACGCAAAAATACCAGGGTGGATTGCCATTTCTTCTTCCAGGGGATCTTCTCAACACAGGTATGGAACCAACTTCTCCTGTGTCTCCTGAATTGCAGGTGGATTCTTTTACCCACTGAGCCATCAGAGAATCAGCCATATGCATACATATGTCCCCTCATTCTTTTTGGATATTTTGGATTTATGTCATCACAGATCATTGGGTAGAGTTCCTGGTGCTATACATAGGTTCTCATTAGTTATCTATTTTATACATAGTAGTATATGTATGTCAATCCCAATCTCCCAATTCATCCCAGCCCCACTTCCCCTCCTGGTATCCATTCTTCCTAACACTGAAATCTCTTTATAGTAAAACTGTGAGCAATGATAGATTAGAAATAAGAATAGTTAGTACCAAGAATCCTCAAATTAGTAAATGACTATTCAGAGTATATAGGTATGCAAGAATAGTGTGGGACATAGAACTAGAAAAGCATAGATTTAATTTTAAAAAAAAGAAAAGAAAATAGCATTCCTTGAGCTGTATAAGGCAACCATTGACCATGTTGCTACAGAGGATAAAACATGGGTGTGTGGATATTATTATTATTAGATGGATTTCTTGTAATAAGTACACACTGGCTTGCCTGGTGGCACAATGGTAAAGAATCTGCCTGCAATGCAGGAGATCAGGGATTGATCCCTGGATCAGGAAGATCCCCTAGAGAAGAAAATGGTTACCCATTCCACTATTCTTGCATGGAGAATTCTATGGACAGAGGAGCCTAGCAGGCTATGATCCATGGGGTCACAAAGAGTAGGACATGGCTGAGCACTAATGCTTTCACTTTTTTTTTAACGTTTTTTTTTTCCCCCATTACATAGTGTGGGACTATGAAATGTTCTTTAGTCCTGAAGGAACGTTCTTTCAGACATCATTATAGGAAAATACCTTGACCTGGAGGATCCTGTCTGAAAGCTGAGGGTAAGAATCTTGATGTCTAGGATAGATAAACCAGGGAGGAGGTGCCAGTTAGTAAACCAGCTTTATCAGAGTTATGTTTGAGATACTTGTAGGAGGAAAAACTTAGAAAAGTTTTCCTGCTGGTTTTATTAATAACCCAACAAAAAGAACATTCTTAGCAATAAGAAGTGTGCTACTGCTGTGTGTACTCTGAGGTCTTGGAATCTAAGAGGAAAAAAAAAAAAGATTGCAGAATCAACCTAAAGTTTAGAAATATTAGATTACTTTAGTAATGGAGAAGGAAATGGCAACCCACTCCAGTATTCTTGCCTGGAGAATCCCATGGATGGAGGAGCTTGGTGGGCTACAGTCCAACAGGTCGTAAAGAGTCGGATATGACTGAACAACTTCACTTTCACTTTCACTTTCACTTAGTTATACAAGCAGTTCTGTTTTCAAACCAACATAGGTTGAAGTGATTTCCAATACTCACTTTGTCATGTCTTTCATTTGTATACTTCATCATTGATTTGGGGCATAGTAAAGGCCAACATCTGCAAGGTGAGAAGTACATATTCGTGACTACTCTTTCTTCTTCCATGGCCTTATTGAATTATAGGTAACCAGAGAAAACTTTCCAAGGGTAATGATTACTGAAACTCAGGAAACTTCTAGAGAAACAGGAATGATATGTATTCTTTCAATGCTGTTTTCTTCAAATTGTTGTTGTTGTTCAGTCGCTAAATAGTGTCCAACTCTTTGTGACCCCATGGACTGCAGCACGCCAGGCTTCCCTCTCCTTCACCACCTCCTGTAGTTTTCTCAGACTCATGTCCATTGAGTTGGTGATGCCATCCAACCATCTCATCCGCTGTAATCCCCTTCTCTTCCTGCCCTCAATCTTTCCCAGCAGCAGGGTCTTTTCCAATGAATCAGCTATTTGCATCAGGTGGTGAAAGTATTGGAGCTTCAGCTTTAGCATCAGTCCTTCCTATGAATATTCAGGGCTGATTTTCTTTAGGATTGACTGGTTTGATCTCTTTTTGGTTCAAGCGACTCTCAAGAGTCTTCTCCAGTACCACAGTTTGAAAGCATTAATTCTTCAGGTCTCAGCCTTCTTTATGGTCCTACTCTCATATCCATACATGACTACTATTCCAGCATTACTCCTAAATAGGCTTATAATTCACAATTCATGCTGCAAGTCCAGATTTCCAGAATATAGAAGTGATACTGTTTCAGCATCGTCCTGTATAACACAAGAGCCACCCACAAGGTAGATGATAGAATATTAGGGGCAAGTTTATGTTATTTCTGCACAATATCAGAGAAAATTAAATAAGAAATTTTAAGGAGAGTTAGCTAGAAAACATCTGTGTGCCTTTTTTCAGTTCAGTTCAATTCAGTTCAGTCACTCAGTTGTGTCCAACTCTTTTCCATCCCATGAATCGCATCACGCCAGGCCTCCCTGTCCATCACCAACTCCTGGAGTTCACTCAAAGTCACATCCTTCGAGTCAGTGATGCCATCCAGCCATCTCATCCTTCTGCAATGTAAGTTCAACCATGTTACACCTCAGAGGAAGTCTTCCATTAAAATATATTAATTATTTAAAGACAGTTAAGAAAATAGCCACAGTTTTCTAAGATCAGCGAGAATCATGTGATTATTAAATAAGACAAAGAAATTTTAAAAGAAAAGGTAGCTATATAACCACTCTGGAAAACAGGTTTTTTTTTTTTTTTTGACAGTTTAAAAAATAAAATTAGGTATAAACTTTCTATAAGGCCCAACAATCCCACTCTCAAATATTTATCCAAAAGAAAATGTATTTCACAAAAAATACTTGTATGCAAAAGTTTATAGCAGCTTTATTCTCAGTAGACAAAAACTGGAAACAATTTACATGTCCTTCAGTAGACATATGGATGTCCTTGTGCACATCCACAAAATGGAATATTATTCAGCAATAAAACAGAGAGGACTATTGATTCACTCAACTTATATATGAATGTAACTCAAACACATTGCTCTAAGTGAAAGAATCAGTTTCTAAAGGTCACATACTGTATGATTCCATTTATTCTGAAAAAGATAAAAATATAGAAACAAAGAGCAGAACAGAGGTTTCTAGGGTTTGGGATAGAGCAGGGTCTGAATATAAAGAGGCAAGAGGAGGGAATTTGTTGGGATAATGGGATTATTCTGTATTCTGTCTGTGCTGGCTGTTACAAAAAAATCTGTTTACATCTAAGTACTCATAGACCTATAGTCCAAAAGTGATGAACTTTACAGCATGCAAATTTGGGGAACAAAAGCACAATAACAAATTCTGAATGGCTACATGTATATGTATGGCTGAGTCCCTTTGCTATTCTCCTGAAGCTGTCACAACATTGTTAATTGAGTATACTCCAACACAAAATAAAAAGTTAAAAAAAACCAACCCTCAATCAAGGTGGAATGAGATTTCAAAGGAGATAAAGGAGCAGAAGTAAAAATTGTCAAATGCTAAGCAAAATCATGTTTACATAAATCTAACCAAAATGTGTCTGAACCCAAGGAAACAGAGCTGATCCTAACTGAAGATATATATATATATATATATATATATATATATATATATATATATATATATATATATATATTTAACCTAGTAGTGATATACATGTATACATAGGCTTTGTACTGGTTACCAACCACACTAAAATAGAAAACCCAGTCCATCAACACCTGCAATGAGATGGAAACATCGCCTACATGTTGCCTACTTTATATGTGCCCATGAGTTGCTTTCTAAAATGTTGCTAAAATTCTGTGCTTTGTGCTCTGTTGTGTCTGACTCTGTGACCCCATGAACTGTAGCCCACCCGACTCCTCTGTCCATGCAATGTTCCAGGCAATAATATTGGAGTGGGTTGCCATTTCCTACTCCAGGGGATCTTCCCAACCCAAGGATCAAAATTGAGTCTCTTGAGTCTCCTGCATTGGCAGGCAGATTCTGTTTCACTAGCACCACTTGGGAAGCCCAAGGCTAAAATTCCGAAAGCAGAAGATTATGCATATACAACAAAAAGATCCCTATTTTAACCAGAAAGAGAACTATGGATATTATTTAATAAACTGCATTAGTTATCTGAAAGTGAAGACAGGGAACACGTAACTAACTTCTCCTTACAAAAATTCAGGAGAAAGCTGGGATGGTGTGGGGTAGTCGAAAATCAATATATTCAATAGTTAATGTAATAATTTAGGGAACAAAATTTATATTCTTTGCCCCTGCATTAATTTTTTATTTAATTATAAAAAAATCTTCTGAGTTTGAGATGGATACCTATGCCAGATAAACGCAAGAGTCAAGTGGCAGGAGTTGAAGAGGGAATCCCATTTTCCTAAGGAAAACAGAAGTTAATCTTCAAGATGTGTGGGAGACAGTCTTGATATTTCAAAAGGGATATGTAAGATGAAGGTAGAATACAGGAGCATTGTTCAATAGTTACTGGAGAGAAGAGTTATGGAGGAAAGCACCACTTCTGGCTATAGGGTCTAAGGGAACTTTAATGAGAGAGAGAAGAAAAAAATATGTGTGTGTGTGTGTGTGTGTGTGTATTGTATGTGTATAGAAAAGAAATATTATCTGGTAGGAGATATGTAGTATTACCACCAACACTGTCTCCATCCACAACCTCTTCCTCAACACATTCATTCACCTGCAAATCATTCACCACAATCCACAAATACACAGCTCACTGAAAAGTAGAAAAGACTACATCTCCACACAGGTTGGCACGAGATTAGACAGAGTTGGTCCATGAAAGCTAGGCTGTGGCTGATATTCTGGGTTCCCTAAATATTTGAATGGTCTCAGCTAAAGCTTTAAGAAAAATCAATAAATAAATGACTGCTACAACATTTCCGTAAATTACTTTCTTCAGCTGTCTTGATGGATTGCTGACTGAAACATATAACCTCTGTTTTCCGTGGGAGGTGGGAGTGGAGGTGTTTTTCTAGGATAAATTTCAAGTGGAAGTTCCTCCTATTCTATTTAGAAACTGTTTTGCTTTTTCAGGAAAAATTCTCCTTCACTACCAAATGCCTTCTGCTGCAGCTTGAGAGGTTAAAAGGATTTTGCTTGCTGCCTTGTACAAGGTATTAATACGTTTTATTTTTTTTTCTTCATTTTGTTTGCCCTTTTCATATTATATTGCTTCATTTGATACCAACATGAATAAAAATAAATTAGTAGAGCAGGCCTTCTTATTACAAATTAAAGTTTGAGAAAATGGAGGGTCAAGTCTCAAAGTGTTCAGGATAACACTGCTTGCAATTGGCAGAGAGAAATTAAATTAAGGAACTTTTTTTCTTTTCCATTTTCTTTAATGTTCTTCTTTGCTGTGATGGTTTTATTTTATTCACATTAGAATAACATTGAGTTATCAGGACAAGTCTTAAACTATTTAGAAAACAAGTTAAAAGAGATACCCAAAGTTTCTAAATGTGGAAAACATTGGAGGAGAGTTTAATAGTAATCTCTGATATAAGAACAGCATCATATCCTTATCCAAATGTATCTAGGAGATAAAAAAGAAAATGACAATATATACATATTATATTCTTAGGTTAAGAATGAATAACTATAGGGACAAATTATTGCTTTAAAATCAGGAAAAATATAATGCTTGCATTTTACTTCAAAAAGTGGATATTTTGGGTGTTGCTTTAACTATTAATGACTTTATTTTTTTACATAGATTTTAGGTTCACTGCAAAATTGAGAGAAAATAACAGAGACTTCCACTTTATGCTCTGGCCCCACACATGCATAGCCACCACTTCCACCCCATCCCCATTATGAAGTTCCCCCAACATAGTGTTACATTTGTTCAATAGGTAGGCATATCATTATCATCTGAAGTTCGTAGTTTGCTTTAGCGCTCTCTCTTGGTGTGCATTCTATGGGTTTCTACAAATGTGTAATGACACGTATCTCTAATATAATCATACAATATACTTTCACTTCCCTGTAAACCCTCTGTGTTCTGCCTATTCCTCCCTTTCCCCAAACACTCACCTTTTAAAGTCTCCATCGTTTCTTTTTCCAAAATGTCATAAAATTAGAATCACAAGTATGGAGCCTTTTCAGGTTGGCTTCTTTCACTTAAAAATATGCCTTTAAGATCCCTCTATGTTTTTTCATGGCTTGGTAACTTACTTTAATGCTGAATAATATTCCATTCACAGGATGTATGATAGTTCATTTATCCATTCGCCTACTGAAGGACATCTTGGTTCTTTCCAAGTTTTGACAGTTATAAATGAAGGTGCTATAATAAACATCCATGAGCAGGTTTTTGCATTGACATAAGTGTTGAACTTCATGTAAGTTTTAAGAGGTGCAATTGCTGGACTGCATGCTAAGCGTGTGTTTAGATTTGTAAGAGACTGCAGAACTATCTTCCAAAGTGTATTTTGAATTCCCACCAGCAATGATTGAGAGTTCCTGTTGTTCAACATAATAACCAGCATTTGATGTTGTCATTGTTTTACATGTCAACCCATCTAATAGCTGAATAGTGGTATCTTTTGCATTTCCCAGATGACATATTACGTAGATATCTTTCATCTGCTTATTTGCAATCTGTTTATAAACACGATGGTGTGATCACTCACCTAGAGCCTGAAATGTGAACTCAAGTGAGCCTTAGGAAGCATCACTGTGAACATCACTAGTGGAGGTGATGGAATTCCAGCTGAGCTATTTCAAATCCTAAAAGATGATGTTGTGAAAGTGCTGCACTCAATATGCCAGCAAATTTGGAAAACTCAGCAGTGGCCACAGGACTGGAAAAGGTCAGTTTTCATTCCATTCTCAAAGAAAGTCAATGCCAAAGAATGCTCAAACTACTGCACAATTGCACTCATCTCACACACTAGTAAAGTAATGCTCAAAATTCCCTAAGCCAGGCTTCAGCAATACATGAACTGTGAACTTTCAGATGTTTCAGCTGGTTTTAGAAAAGGCAGAAGAACCAGAGATCAAATTGCCAACATCCGCTGGATCATCAAAACACCAAGAGAGTTCCAGAAAAACATCTATTTCTGCTTTATTGACTATGCCAAAGCCTTTGACTGTGTGGATCCCAATAAACTGTAGAAAATTTTGAAAGAGATGGAAATAACAGACCACCTGATCTGCCTCTTGAGAAATCTGTATGCAGGTCAGGAAGCAACAGTTAGAATTGAACATGGAACAACAGACTGGTTCCAAACAGGAAAAGGAGAACGTCAAGGCTGTATATTGTCACTCTGCTTATTTAACTTATATGTGGAGTACATCATAAGAAACAGCGCTGGATGAAGCACAAGCTGGAATCAAGATTGCCGGGAGAAATATCAATAACCTCAGATATGCAGATGACACCACCCTTATGGCAGAAAGTGAAGAAGAACTAAAGAGCTTCTTGAAAGTGAAAGAGGAGAGTGAAAAAGTTGGCTTAAACCTCAACATTCAGAAAAGTAAGATCATGGCATTCGGTACCATCAATTCATGGCAAATAGATGGAGAAACAGTGGCTGACTTTTTTGGGGGGGCTCCAAAATCACCACAGGTGGTGACTGCAGCCATGAATTTAAATGGCACTTACTCCTTGGAAGAAAAGTTATGACCAAGCTAGATAGCATATTAAAAATCAGAGACACTTTGCCAACAAAGGTCTGTCTAGTCAAGGCTATGGTTTTTCAGTAATCATGTATGGATGTGAGAGTTGGACTGTGAAGAAAGCTGAGCACCGAAGAATTGATGCTTTTGAGTTTTGGTGTCGGAGAAGACTCTTGAGAGTCCCTTGGACTGCAAGGAGATCCAACCAGTCTATCCTAAAGGAGCTCAGTCCTGGGTATTCATTGGAGGGATTGATGCTAAAGCTGAAACTCCAATACTTTGGCCACCTATGTAAAGAGCTGACACATTTGAAAAGACCCTGATACTGGGAAAGATTAAAGGCAGGAGGAGAAGGGGACGACAGAGGATGAGATGGTTGAATGGCATTACCGATTCAATGGACATGGATTTGGGTGGATTCCAGGAGTTGGCGATGGACAGGGAGTTCTGGCGTGCTGTGGTTCATGGGGTTGCAAAGAGTCAGACACAACTGAGTGACTAAACTGAACTAAAATGAACTATCTTCTTTGGCGAGGAGTCTGTTAAGGTTTTTGCCCCATTGATTAATTGGGTTTGCTTTCTTTCTGTTGAATTTTAAAAGTTCTTCATCTATTTTAATAACCAGTCTTTTGTCAGATGTGTCTGTTTGAAATATTTTCTACCAGTCTGTGGCTTGGATTTCCATTCTCTTAGTAATGTCTGTCACAGAGCAGTTCATGGGGTTGCAAAGAGTCAGACAGGACTGAGCAACTGAACTGAACTGAACTGATTCTGACCCAGATAACCACTATGAGGATATCACTCACCTATAGCTAGACATCCTGGAGTATGAAGTCAACTGGGTCTTAGGAAGCTTCACCATGAACAAAACTAGTGGAGGTGATGGAATTCCAGCTAAGCTATTTCAAGTCTTATAAAATGATGCTGTTAAAGTGCTGCACTCAATATGCCACCAGATTTGAAAAACTCAGCAGTGGCCACAGGACTGGAAAAGGTCAGTTTTCATTCCAATCCCAAAGAAACACAAGGCCAAAGAATGTTCAGACTACCACACAATTGCACTCATCTCACATGCTAGCAACGTAAAGCTCAAATTTTTCATAGTAAGTTTTCAACAATATGTGAACTGAGAACTTCCAGATGTTCAAACTGGATTTAGAAAATGCAAGGAATCAGAGATCAAGTTGCCAATATTTATTGGATCAAAGAAAAATCAAGAGAATGCCAAAAAAATATCTACTTCTGCTTCATTGACTACGCCAAAGCTTTTGACTATGTGGATCACAACAAACTGTGGAAAATTCTTCAAGAGAGAGGAACACCTGACCACCTTACCTGCCTCCAGAGAAACCTATATGCAGGCCAAGAAGCAAGTTAGAACTGGATATGGAACAAGGGACTGGTTCCAAATTGGGAAAGGAGTACATCAAGGCTGTATATTGTCACCCTGCTTATTTAACTTATATGCAGAGTACATCATGTAAAATGCTAGATTGGATGAAGCACAAGCTGGAATAAGATTTCAGGGTGAAATATCAATTACCTCAGATATGCAGATGACACCAACCTTAAAAAAAGGTTGAGGGAAAAACAAGCAAAGAAGAACTAAAGAGCCTCTTGATGAAAGTGAAAGAGGAGAGCAATGGAAACAGGTGAGAGACTTTTTGTTTTCTTGGGCTCCAAAATCACTGCAGATGGTGACTGGAGTCATGAAATTAAAAAAAGACACTTGCTCCTTGGAAGAAAAGCTGTAACAAACTTGGACAGCATATTAAAAAGCAGAGACATTACTTTACAGACACGTCTGTCTATTCAAAGCTATGGTTTTTCCAGTAGTCATGTATAGATATGAAGTTGGACTATAAAGAGAGCTAAGCACTGAAGAATTGATGCTTTTGAACTGTGGTGTTGGATAAGACTCTTGAGAGTCCCTTGGACAGCAAGGAGATCAAACCAGTCAATCCTAAAGGAAATCAATCTTTAATATTCATTGGAAGGACTAATGCTGAAGCTTCAATGCTTTGGCCAACTGATGCAAACAGCTGACTCATTGGAAAAGACCCTGATGATGGGAAAGATTGAAGGCAGGAAGAAAAAGGGACAACAAAGGATAAGATGGTTGGATGGCATCATTGACTCAATTCACATGAGTTTGAGTGAGCTCTGGGGGTTGGTGATGGACAGGGAAGCCTGGAATGCTGCAGTCCATGGGCTCACAAAGAGTTGGACACTACTGAGCAACTGAATTGAACTGATTATGTGGGGAAACTAGACAAGTGACTGTGAAAAATATAAGAAGACAAATATCTTTGGAAAAAGTAATCCAAATTGCTTTTTGATATAGATAATATACATTCACAGATCAATAAATCATAAAAAATGAAAACACTGTATGTGATTAAAATGCACACTTTAAATGGTTGGATTTTATGGTATATGGATTATATCTGGATTTTATGGATTATAAATCTGTTAAAAATGCTATGTGCAAACTAATAGTTACAGAAATATAGCTGCTCAAAATGAATTCTTCAAAGGCTAGTACTGACTGGTAGGCACAGGCACAACTATAATGTTCTTTAATGTTGACATCTATTCTGTTTGGGTTGGCCTCTGTTCTTATTGGTTGGTGCAGATGGTTCACTAGTAATTAAGCACTTGACATCACCCTACTTACAAAAAGAGATTTTGAAGTAGACAAATATTCTTGAAAGATGGACAAAATATGGAAAAATGAGCTATGACCCCAAGGAAAATCCAAATGGAAGAAATTTGAAAGTAGTACCCTTTTGGGATAAATGTTTAGGAAAGAGATTCTCAGAGCATGGGAAAGGCATCACTTTGTATCAGAATATTGGAGAAGCTTATTAAAAATGCCACTTTCCTAGCTTCACCTCAAATCTAGGAAATATGATTTCCTGTGGGTAAACTAAGCAAATTTCTTTTTAATAAGTACCCTCAAATAATTTTTTTAAAGATTTAAATGATAAGTTGGAGAGCCATTAGTTTAGAGGATACATTTACTACTTAGCCAAGTTTGAATGACGAAATTATTGAAACAAAATAATAACTATCAAAACTAGATGGAGAGGTTTGTTTCAACTTTGTAGATGGTGGTAAAACAGTTTACAAACAGCTGGGCAAGTTGAGATTGCTAGAGTTTTGCTTGATTTAGTTAAATCATTTGGAATTTCCTAATCATTAGGAAATTGTTAGAAAATTAAAAATAATTATTTAGAAAAGACTGATGTATACTTTTTTCTAGTTCTCCTGAGGATAAAGAGAACTGGAAATTGCATCACCTCCACACTTCACATGAACAAAGTTGAACAAACTACAACTTCATGAATTATTTTGGGCCTCTCAGAGGGTGGGGCTCACAGTGCAGTATACAAGGGCAAACAATCACAAGAAGAATTTTCCCTACCCCAACCCAACCACCATCAGCAGCCTAACAAGCATCAAGTAACAAGTAAAGTGAATACTCCCAGCAGAGTTTAAGAGCATAGTGAGGTGAAGACTCTCAGTCGTGCCTCTTTGCAACCCCACGGATAGTAGCCTGCCCCGAGCTCCACCATCCATGGGATTTTCAAGGCAAGAGTACTGGAGTGGGTTGCCATTTCCTTCTCCAGGGAACCTTCCCAACCCAGGGATCGAACCCAGGTCTCTCACATTGTAGACAGACGCTTTACCATCTGAGCCACCAGGGAAGTCCTGGTGCATAAAGGCAGACCAAACCTAAGGCACAGTGAAAAGGGATCACTTAAAGTTAAGGGTAGAATAAATATTAAGAAAAACTCTCGTGAATCTGCTTCCACTTTATGCATATGGTTGTCCTAGAGGAATATGAAGAGAATGGTTCTATGAGGTTGATTGTAGCAACAAGAAATCACAAACTCAGACCATCTCTACATTAAGTCAAATTCTCATGCTAAAGGCCTAACAGACGTAAAACTGTATATTTCCACGCATACTAAGATAAAATAAATAAAACAAAAAGCCCTATTTACCTCTGTCTTTATTATTTTCTGCTGAAAGCCTTTCCTTCCTCCAAAAAATTACTAGACATATAAGCGAGAAGAAAAATATGACATATTTCTAAGAGAATAGAGAGAAGAAAACTGTAAGAAAGAATCAAACAGAAATTTGAGAATTTCTTTAAAAAAAACAAACAGCAAAACTAAGATTATTTTCTATGAACTCAGCAGTTGACTCCAGGCAGCTGAGTGAACAGTCAGTGCATTTGAGGACAAAAAATATAAAATCATAAAGAGAAATATAAACAAACAAAACCAACCAGAGACTCCAAGAGCATGGTATAGTCAAGGCCCACAACCTCAGGTAGGTGAACCACAAATGGGAAGATAATCACAATTGCAGAGGTTCTCGCCAAGGACTGAGGGTCCAAACTCCATGACAGGCTCCCCAGCCCAGGGGTTCTACACTGGGAAGATGAGGCACTGGAACACCTGGCTTTGAAGACCAGTAAGGCTTACTTATGGATGAACTAAAGGACTGTAAGAAAAAGAGACTCTGCTCTTAAAGTGCACATGCAAAATCTCATATACTCTGAGATCAATTCATTTGAAAAGAGCTTGGGTCAAACCCACTTGCTGATCTTGAAGTGCCTATCGGTGAGGCAAGGGACAACTGTGCCCCCCCTGGGGGCACAGATGCTGGTGACAGCCCTTTTGGGGAGTTTTTCTACCAGGACAATAGTAGTGTTGACTAGCTCCATCTTGGAATCTCCCCTCTATCCTATAAACACTGGGATTTGCCTGCCATCTAGCTGATTAACACCAGTCCTAGAACATACCAACCCAAATAGCCAGACATGTAAGGGCCCAATTCGCTAGCATCATGAATGAAAACAGTGGCTATCACTACAGACCCCACAGACATTACAAGAATAGTAAGAAAATGCTGTGAATACTGTGAATATACACTAAACACCTAGATGAAAGAGGCTAATTCCTAGAAAGACAAAAGTTAATAAAAGTCACTCAAGAAATAAATAGCATGAATTATATTTATTAAGAAAATTGAAATCACAGTAAAGTAAAATTATTAAAAGAGCCTAACTGGTTTCACTGAAGAATTTTACTATATATTTAAAACAAAGAATCCAATGGAAAGAATTTTTTTCTCAACTTATTATATCAAGATGAAATTACCAGAATGTCAGATAATGATAATACAAGAAAAGAAAACTACAGATCAGTATTGCACATGAACATAAGCACTAAAATTCTCAAAAAAGTTAACAGCATAGCATATTCAACAATATATCATAATCAAATAAATTTATTTGAGGAAATTCAAAGCTGGCTTAACATTCAAAATAGATTAATATAATTCACCAAATTAAAAGTCTAGAGAACAAATAAAACCTAAAATCATATTAATAGAAGTGAAAAATGCTGTAATAAAATTTAAAATCTATGATTTTTTTAAAAACTGTATTCTAGGAATATAATATTTGTAGGATACAGCTGTTTTACAGCTGGACTGAGTCAGTGCTATGTTTATTTCCAGAAGTGCTGGATATCTGACTCGATTCTTAGCTAAGATAAAGTTCATGGGTCCACTAAACAATTACCTAGTGATTTATGAGGTGCTATTTAAAGGCTGAAACTCCCCTGGTGTCACCCAGAGCCAGTGTGTTTGTTCATGGCTTTTAACTTACATAATCCTTTAGACAACCTGACTTGGTCACATGGCCATTAGAGACTCTCTTGGGAAACTCTACTTGAGCTCTCCTGAGGCCAAGATCCATTGCACAAATTTTGGTTATTTAGTCTGGAGACAAAACACATCTTGAGTGAATAAGAAGGACCCTGTGGAACTACACCTTGATGCCTTTGTAACCCTGGATGCATGCCTGCATTCTCTTCCTCTTGCTGTAACCTATAGTCTGATTTTTTTTTTTTTTTTACCAAAAGCCTTACCTGAGTATAGATACAGAATAGGTATAGTATATTATTAAATATTAATAATAGTATGTATAAAATACCAAAATATAATTTTTATAGGCAAAAACTTTAGCCTCATAGTGGACATTCACAAAATCTCTAACATCATACTTAACAGTGACAGACTGAATTCGGTTAAGATTGAGAAAAAAACAAAAGTGTGCTCTTATCAATCCAATCCAACATTCTATTGGAATTCCTAACCAGTGCAGTTAGGCAAGGAAAAAATTGATGCATATGGAAAGTAACAAAACTATCTTTATTTGGCAGACAGACAAATGTGATCGACATTTGTAGAAAATCCCAAAGTACAAGAAAGCCCCAAGAAATAATGAATGAGTTTAGCAATGTTGTAGGATGCAAGATTGTAGGGTACAAAGTCAACATACCACAACAATTTTGGAAAATAGTGTTTTAGCCACATATTGTATGGATAATGACATAAATTTTATAATAGACAAATACTACTCTCTAGTTAATAAACTTGTTTTAGCAATTAGAAATTCCATAATTATTTTATATTTGCATAAGGGTTGAAAAAGATAATGAAAAGTATCAGTGATATTGAGATCCAAATTTGTCATTGTCAGAGAAAGAAGTTACAAGTAAGGAATCTTGAAGACTACAATAAATCCTGTTGAGTTCATTGGAGGTTTAGTTGAAGTATTAGTAACAAGTCATTCTTTAAATATACAAATAAGTATATGCACAGCATACATATAGATACAGAAGTAAATTCTAGTCCTGTATAGTGAGAAAGCCAAGTAGCAGTGATACCTCAATATCAATGAAATGGTGTCCAGATCTTATTTTTAAAAATCAATTTCCAGTAAAAGAAACTAGGGATCTTTAGAGAAGTCATTATTTTCAGGGATGAAATAGGAAAAATTAAAAGAAGAGCCTGAGGCTTCTTGTATTCTAAGAAAATAAACAAAACTCTTAAAATAAAGGGAACATTGTTGAAAAGGCATAGGAACCAGCCTGGAAGGCACTGCCCATGGCCAAATCTCTGATAATTTTAGTGCCAAACTAAATAATGATACTATTGAATTCAATTCAGTTCAGTTCAGTCACTCAGTTATCTCCGACTCTTTGCGACCCCATGAATTGCAGCACCCCAGGCCTCCCTGTCCATCACCAACTCCCAGAGTTCACTCAAACTCATGACCATCGAGTCGGTGATGCCATCCAGCCATCTCATCCTCTGTCGTCCTCTTTTCCTCCTGCCCCCAATCCCTCCCAGCATCAGGTAAGGTAAGGTGAAGTCGCTCAGTCATGTCCGACTCTTTGCGACCACATGGACTGTGACCTACTAGGCTTCTCCATCCATGGGATTCTCCAGGCAAGAATACTGGAATGGATTGCCATTTCCTTCTCCAGGGGATCTTCCCAACCCAGGGATCGAACCCAGGGCTCCTGCATTGGAGGCAGATGCTTTAACCTCTGAGCTACCAGGGAAACCAGCATCAGAGTCTTTTCCAATGAGTCAACTCTTCGCATGAGGTGGCCAAAGTAAGTATTGGAGTTTCAGCTTTAGCATTAGTTCTTCCAAAGAACACCCAGGACTGATGTCCTTTAGAATGAACTGGTTGGATATCCTTGCAGTCCAAGGGACCCTCAAGAGTCTTCTCCAACACCACAGTTCAAAAGCATCAATTCTTCTGTGCTAGTGCTATACAACAGTTATAATGAATGAATATCTATGAGTCAATAGTAATATGAAAAAAATTAGTAAATCGATTAAGTGGGAGAAGAGGCAGCTCTTTCTTACAGAAAAGTCCAGTTAATAAATGTAAATGGAATGAGGGAAAAACAAAATCATTCTTAGAGAATCACAGAAATAACTATTGCAGGCATGAAACATTTATGGATGCTACATTTTTATGGATAAAAATTTAATTAAGAAAAGTATATTTGCACAGTATATATTTGCACAGTCTTCCTTCAAATAATTATTTATTGCAAAAGGAAACATTAACTTTACAGTGGAGAACTTTGTAAAACACTTTAACCATTTGATTGAAGTTAACCTCACCATTGATAAGACATAGTTATATCACATAACTTTTGATGGTGCAATAAGAAGGAATATCTCTTCTGCAGTATTGCTGCCTGTGTATAAACTGAATGAAATTATAAGGTGATCTAAATAAAGCCAATAGGAGGACATTATCTAAAAATATTGATCAATAATCTTCAAAAGTGTCATACTCCTGAAAGTACTGAGAAGACAGAGGAACTATCACAGATTGGAGAAAAGTAAGGAGACATGGAGCCAAATGGAATGCAAACTAAATGCATAGGGTGTTGGGAAAACAAACCAAAAGATATTAGTGGAAAAACTAGTGAAATAAAAATAAAATCAGTATTTTAGTCAATAATATTTTACTAACATTGTTTCCTTAGTTTGACACTCAGATTATGTAGTGGAAGCTATGTCAAGCTTATATAAGCATTCTCTGCAATGTTTTCCAGTTTACATTTAAAATTATTGCAAAATAAAAATGGTAAACAAAGAAGCCTAACAATCCTGAAAGCAAACATTGTATGTTAAAGTGGTGATTATTATTTTACAAATAAGAGCATAAAATCAAACATAACCCCAAAACTTGTATAAAAAGCCACAGATTGAGAAAATTGACTGTTTCACATGTTCTTACCAGTGTGAATATATGCGCATGTATGTGTGTGTATCAAAGTCTGCTTTGTGTACTACACTTGGGTACATGGTGGTTGCTATGGATGCTAATGACTCAGCTCAGAATTGAAGCAAATAGGAAGCCAGATTTTCAACTAGAATAAAGACACGTGACAGCATCAGGATGTGCTTCTATCTTTTGTCTCTAATTCATTCTGGAAAATGGTGAGACTTTAACAAAGTAGCCAATGTCACATCTATTCAAAGACGGCTTCTGATAGAACTTGGCTCATACCGCATTAGAGCTATGTGTTTAGATTGGGAGAGGAGCAATTCCCCGAAAGAAAAACGCAATTTCTGCAAGAAAGATAGCATATGAGACAAACAAAATCGTTAATATCTTCACACTTAAACAAGATGTATTTCCATACAGCACTCAAGAACAGTAAAAGTAGAGGCAATGAAATAGCACAAAGCAATTTGAAATATAATTTTTGTGAGAGTTGAATCATGGAATCTTATAAGTAATAAAAGAATAATTAAATTAAATGTCACAACAAGTACTATCTAAAAGAAATATTCATTTAAAAAATTAAATATTGCTTCAAAATATCCATGGAACAATTTAAATTGATGTATTAATAATATAGATTTTAGGAAGAGTTTCTGTATGAAAACAGATTATTTGTTCAACTGCAAAATGTAAAGCATACTGAAACTAACAAGTTATTATGGCAAGATTACAGGACGCAAGGTTAATATATCAAAATCAATTGCTTTCTGATATTTCTGCAATGAACAAATAGAATCCAAAATTTCAAATATAATACCATTCATATTATCATTCCAAAAAATAAAATAGGTATAAATTTATGTAAAGTTTTATGAGGAAATCTATAAAATTCTGATGAATAAAATCAAAGAAATAAATAATAGAGGGATACTCCATGTTTGTGAAAGCCTCAATATTGTATAGATGTCGGTTCTTCCCAACTTGACCTATAGATTCAATGCAATCTCAATCAAAATGTCACCAAGTTATTTTATGGATATTGACAAATTGAGTCTGAAATTCATACAGAAAGGGAAGAGACCCAGAATAATCAACACAATATTGAAAAAGATAAATTTTAGGACGGCTGACACTACCCAACTTCAAGCCTTACTCTATAACTATAATAATCAAGACACTGTGACACTGGCCAAAGGATAGACAAATCGATCCCTAGAACAGAAAGGAAAATTCAGAAATAGACTCACATAAGTGTTGTCAACTGATATTTGACAAGGGTCAAAGACAATTCGATGAAGCACAAGCAGTCTTTTCAACAAATAATTCTGGAAAAATGGACATCCACATGTAAAAAGAATCCAGACCCTACACACTTTACAAAATAGAATAACTCAAATGGATCATAGATCTAAAAGCAAAAGGGAGACATAAAACTCCTAGAAGACAGCATGAGAAAATCTAGATGACCTTGGGTATGGGGATGACTTTTCAGATACAACACTGAAACATGACCCATTAAAGAAATAATGGATTAAGTGGACTTGTTGAAATTAAAAATGTATGATCTGTGGCAGACATTACTAAGAGAATGGAAATCCAAGCCACAGACTGGTAGAAAAAATTCTAAAAAGGCACATCTGACAAAAGACTGGTATTTAAAATAGATGAAGAACTTTTAAAATTAAACAGAATTTTATTGTAATCCAGAGTCAAAGGCTTTGGCATAGTCAATAAAGCATATACAGATGTTTTTCTGGAAATTTCTTGCTTTTTCAATGATGTTCAATAAATGTAACTTTGTTGAATAAGTGAGTAAATAATGTTGATTCTTAAATATCCCCAGCCTACTTGAGTGTACATTTATATTCTGACAACTGCAGCATTCGGCAGTCTGAATATATAAAAACAGAACAGCTACAATTTATAAAAAAACAAGCACTTTAACTACCAAGTTAATAATGTGGTTATACAAAAATTTGAATGAGTCCAGGAGAAGGATATTATCATTCCAATAAAACAAAACATTCAAAAATAAAAACACTGAAATATAAATATTGTATATACACATCTACAAATAGCGTGTAACAGGTATATAAAGAATTCTGCATTACAAAACAAGAATTCAGCTAAGCAAGATGTGTGCTCCCCCTACTCAGTGTCTAAGATAAACTCTTTGCAGACATTTTGATATGTGGCAAATCTTCTAAAATATCAATAACCAACATGCACAATTTCAATTACACCATTTTTTCCAATGCCCACACAACATTAAAAAAAAAAAAATACCCTGATAAGTAACACTGAGAGAAGATAGCATGCTTTACAGTTTAACAAATTATTTTCTTTTCTCTACCAATTCTCTAAGGTAATTATAAGACTGAATGATTTGGTATACACTCTCATAAATCTAGGACGCATTCTTTAATCTCCATAACTGTTCTTACCAGTCCTCTTCGTTATAACTCTGCTGTCAAGTATACTTTATTCCACTGAGACACTCAAGAACAGTAAAAGTAGAGGCAATGAAATAGCACAAAGCAATTTGAAATATAATTTTTCCACACAATCTGTGTTAAAAAATATTCATAAATCATCTAAAACATAGCTGCCTGTATTTTCAGTTAGGAATGACAAAAATACTACAGACTTTGCTCATATTTTTGTCTCTACCAAGTTATAAGATAATAGAGTTAATCAAAGCAAGTCAACAAAATTTGTCTTCTGTGGCACTAAATTCACAGTCCTCTTGTGTTTCTCCTGTCAATATTTACTTCATTCCATCATTCAGGTCTTCAGTTTTCCTTAACTTTTGTCATTTCCCCTTTGTCATACTTGGTAGAGATAATATCAGCCATTTAGATATTACAGAAAATTAATTTTAAATGAAAATGATTGCTTCCTCTTTGGCTCCATAGACATCCCTGAAGTCACGCCTGTCCTACATACCCCGAAGATGAATGCTTGAATCCTTTTAGTATAATGTTAAACAACAGTATAAGGACTCTCGTCAGGGAAAGAACCTTTAGGAGGATGAGCTGTGGAGTTGTTGGGGTTCTGCTCATCACTGAAAGCTACCAAGGATATGGGGAGAGCCCTGTGTTATTTTTCATGGATTTTCCCATGATTTAAAGCATGCCATTTCTTACTTCAACAGATACTGTGTCAAGCACTGGCCATTCATTAAAATCCAGTGGTGATTATGATAGATAAGTTCTCTACTGTTGTTTGGTTTAAAAGGGTAATGAGGAAGTAGATCTTATAAAAAATAAATGAGTATGCATGGTAATTTCAAATACTGATAAGTATTATATTGACATCACTCCCGTAGCTTCCACCCCAATGTTAATGTGATTTAAAAAAAAAAATGGCTTTGGGAAGGACCCAGGAAAAACTTATGGCTACCTTACAGAAAGTAATCAAGATTTTTTTGTTTGTTTGTTTTGTTTTCTGTGAAACTGACATTGGCAATGAGTCTCCATGACAGAGAGCCAAGTAGTGTGTGAGGGAAGAATCTCCCTTTCAGAAGTCGTGTCTCCAGGGATAGCAAAGAAGAGCTTTTAAGGTGGGAAAAACTCAGTGTATTGGAGAAACAATGAACAACCCAGTGTTGCTCAAGAAACCTGGGCAGGATACAATGATATTTCTATGGGGAGCAAGAAAATTGGAATATCTTATAAATCAAGATAAGAAGTTTGGATTTTTATTTTCTAAATAGGAGATGGCAAGCCACTGGAAGGTTTTAATTAGGAAAATAGTATAATTTGATTAATAGTATAATTTGAATTGATGCTTTTGAATTGCAGAGCTGGAGAAGGTTCATGAGAGTCCCTTGCACTGCAAGGAGCTCAAACCAGTCAATCCTAGTGGAAATGAACCCTGAGTATTCATTGGAAGGATTGATGCTGAAGCTGAAGCTCCAAAACTTTGGCCACCTGATGCAGAGAGCTGACTCATTGGAAAAGACCTGATGCTGGGAAAGATTGAAGGCAAAAGGAGAAGTTGGTGACAGAGGATGAGATGGTTAGATAGTATCACCAACTCAATGCACATGAGTTTGAGCAAACTCTGGGAGATGGAAGGACAAGGAAGTCTGGCATGCTACAGTCCAAGGAGTCACAAAGAGTTGGACATGACAGTGAATGAATAACAGCATAATTTGATTTACATTGTAAAATGTCACTCAAATTGCTACATGAAAAGTGTATTTCAGATAGAAATTTGGAAACTGGAAGATCAATTAGAAGGTTTTATCCAGGTCAGAAATGATGGTTTGCCTTCAGGTAATTCAGTAGAGATAAAAGAAAGAAGATGTAAGCTGGATTTAGGAACTTTCATAAGATGAATTCAATAACTTTGGAATCAAACATATCCTGGCATGAATCTTTCTTTAAAACTGATGAGGCATGAGACTTTGATCAAGTTATTTTCTGACATTCTATTCAAGTAGTCATGAGCAGTATCATAAGATAGACTATAAAAATGATGACAAATTCTCCTTATCCCTGCATCTCAGCTCTTGTGATATGATTTTGC
The DNA here is from genome assembly GCF_023091745.1 of Budorcas taxicolor. Classification (NCBI taxonomy): domain Eukaryota; kingdom Metazoa; phylum Chordata; class Mammalia; order Artiodactyla; family Bovidae; genus Budorcas; species Budorcas taxicolor. The sequence continues at coordinate 28,413,692 of NC_068931.1, forward strand.
AGGTCTCCCCATTGAGAGAGGAGCCTGTTAATTTTTGCTTCACCCTTTGAATCTGGGTTGGCCCTGTCACTTTATTGGTCAATAGAATATTAGCATCATAATGTAAGCAGAGGCCTAAAAGTTGTTGCACAGTGAGGATTCCCCTACACTTAGACTCTTTGGCTATTTTCCAAACCACCATGTGACAAAGCTCTGGCAGGCCTCCTATTTGAGGGGCAACATGTGGTCCAGTCACTTTTGCCATCATAACCTACAATGAGACATGCCCAGAATCAGTGCCTTTTAACTGACTGGCAGGCAAATGTATTTACATAAGTGATCATGGTTGAGATCAACAGAAAAACAATCCAGCCCAGGCCAGCCCAAATCCTTAACCTACAGAATCATGAGCTACATAAATGGTTGTCTCAAGCCACTAGGCTCATGGGGTCCTGAAAGATGATGCTGTGAAAGTGCTGCACTCAATATGCCAGCAAATTTGGAAAACTCAGCAGTGGCCACAGGACTGGAAAAGGTCAGTTTGCATTCCCATCCCAAAGAAAGGTAATGCCAAAGAATGCTCAAACTACCGCACAATTGCACTCATCTCACATGCTAGTAAAGTAATGCTCAAAATTCTCCAAGCCAGGCTTCAGCAATACGTGAACCGTGAACTCCCTGATGTTCAAGCTGGTTTTAGAAAAGGCAGACGAACCAGAGATCAAATTGCCAACATCCGCTGGATCATGGAAAAAGCAGGAGAGTTCCAGAAAAACATCTATTTCTGCTCTATTGACTATGCCAAAGCCTTTGACTGTGTAGATCACAATAAACTGTGGAAAATTCTGAAAGAGATGGGAATAACAGACCACCTAACCTGCCTCTTGAGAAATCGGTATGCAGGTCAGGAAGCAACAGTTAGAACTGGACATGGAACAACAGACTGGTTCCAAATAGGAAAAGGAGTACATCAAGGCTGTATATTGTCACCCTGCCTATTTAACTTATATGCAGAGTACATCATGAGAAATGCTGGACTGGAAGAAGCACAAGCTGGAATCGACTGCTGGTAGAAATATAAATCACCTCAGATATGCAGATGACACCACCCTTATGGCAGAAAGTGAAGAGGAACGAAAAAGCCTCTTGAGGAAAGTGAAAGAAGAGAGTGAAAAAGTTGACTTAAAGCTCAACATTCAGAAAACGAAGATCATGGCATCCGGTCCCATCTCTTCATGGGAAATAGATGGGGAAACAGAGGAAACAGTGTCAGACTTTATTTTTATGGGCTCCAAAATCACTGCAGATGGTGATTGCAGCCATGAAATTAAAAGACGCTTACTCCTTGGAAGAAAAGTTATGACCAACCTAGAGTGCATATTCAAAAGCAGAGACATTACTTTGCTGACTAAGGTCCATCTAGTCAAGGCTATGGTTTTTCCAGTGGTCAAATATGGATGTGAGAGTTGGACTGTGAAGAAGGCTGAGTGCCAAAGAATTGATGCTTTTGGTGTTGGAGAAGACTCTTGAGGGTCCCTTGGACTGCAAGGAGATCCAACCAGTCCATTCTGAAGGAGACCAACCCTGGGATTTCTTTGGAAGGAATGATGCTAAAGCTGAAACTCCAGCACTTTGGCCACCTCATGCGAAGAGTTGACTCATTGGAAAAGACTCTGATGCTGGGAGGGATTAGGTGCAGGAGGAGAAGGGGAGGACAGAGGATGAGATGGCTGGATGGCATCACTGACTCAATGGACATGAGTCTGAGTGAACTCTTGGAGTTGGTGATGGACAGGGAGGCCTGGCGTGCTGCGGTTCATGCAGTTGCAAAGAGTCGGACATGACTGAGCAACTGAAATGAACTGAACTGAATCCATACATAGAGTCAGAAAGAATTAGAGTTGAAGCTGATTAAACACTAACTAGAGTTTGTGAATGGAAACACTGGAAGAATAAATGTTTATATTATGTATTAGAAGACAGCAAAGAGTCATTATATTTTGTTTGGAAATCAGGGAAACTAGCTCATCTGGATTATAACAGAAATAATAAACCAATAACTAAATAATAAAAATTCCCTTTTAAGACCATGAAGTGTCTTAAGGATGCTGAGGTTAGAACACAATTCCAGTTCCTTCCTCACTTACTGAATTTGAAATTTTGCTACAGTGAGAAGTACAATGCATACTGTAGAATGTTAACCTAGAAAACATATTAGAAATGTTATTCATCGGAACTATTTGAATTTATAAGAAAACGCATTAGATTTCAACTTTTTCTTCTTAAAGTTTCATGAGTCAAAACGTTTTTTTGGTCCTCTTTCCATTGCAAAAGGAAAGCTGAGTTTTGGCATAAGAACTTTTATGGACTTCTCTAGAGATCTAGCTTTCATAAGTAAAATTCTATTTCTAGTAAATTAGAATCAAATTCCAGAAAATAACTCATAAAATGTCTTTTGCAATAGAAATATTCAGATCAGTTCAGTCGCTCAGTCGTGTCCGACTCTTTGCAACCCCATGAATCGCAGCATGCCAGGCCTCCCTGTCCATCACCAACTCCGGGAGTTCACTCAGACTCACGTCCATCGAGTCCATGATGCCATCCAGCCATCTCATCCTCGGTCGTCCCCTTCTCCTCCTGCCCCCAATCCCTCCCATCATCAAAGTTTTTTCCAATGAGTCAACTCTTTGCATGAGGTGGCCAAAGTACTGGAGCTTCAGCTTTAGCATCATTCCTTCCAAAGAAATCCCAGGGCTGATCTCCTTCAGAATGGACTGGTTGGATCTCCTTGCAGTCCAAGGGACTCTCAAGAGTCTTCTCCAACACCACAGTTCAAAAGCATCAATTCTTTGGCACTCAGCCTTCTTAATAGTCCAACTCTCACATCCATACATGACCACAGGGAAAACCATAGCCTTGACTAGACGGACCTTAGTCAGCAAAGTAATGTCTCTGCTTTTGAATATGCTATCTAGGTTGGTCATAACTTTTCTTCCAAGGCGTAAGCGTCTTTTAATTTCATTGCTGCAGTCACCATCTGCAGTGATTTTGGAGATCAGTGGAGAAATAACTCCAGAAAGAATGAAGGGATGAATCCAAAGCAAAAACAAAACCCAGCTGTGGATGTGACTGGTGATAGAAGCAAGGTCCAATGCTGTAAACAGCAATATTGCATAGGAACCTGGAATGTAAGGTCCAGAAATCAAGGCAATTTGGAAGTGGTCAAATAAGAGATGGCAAGAGCGAACGTCGACATTCTAGGAATCAGCGAACTAAAATGGACTGGAATGGGTGAATTTAATTCAGATGACCAATATATCTGCTACTGTGGGCAGGAATCCCTCAGAAGACATGGAGTAGCCATCATGGTCAACAAAAGAGTCTGAAATGCAGTATTTGCATGCAATCTCAAAAACGACAGAATGATCTCTGTTCATCTCCAAGGCAAACCATTCAATATCACAGTAATCCAAGTCTATGCCCCAACTAGTAACGCTGAAGAAGCTGAAGTTGAATGGTTCTATGAAGACCTACAAGACCTTTTAGAACTAACACCCAAAAACGATGTCCTTTTCATTATAGGGGAATGGAATGCAAAAGTAGGAAGTCAAGAAACACCTGGAGTAACAGGCAAATTTGGCCTTGGAATGCGGAATGAAGCACGGCAAAGACTAATAGAGTTTTGCCAAGAAAATGCACTGGTCATAGCAAACACCCTCTTCCAACAACACAAGAGAAGCCTCTACACATGGACATCACCAGATAGTCAACACCAAAATCAGATTGATTATATTCTTTGCAGCCAAAAATGGAGAAGCCCTATACAGTCAACAAAAACAAGACCAGGAGCTGACTGTGGCTCATATCATGAACTCCTTATTACCAAATTCAGACTGAAATTGAAGAAAGTAGGGAAAACCGCTAGACCATTCAGGTATGACCTCAATCAAATCCCTTGTGATAATAGAGTGGAAGTGATAAATAGATTTAAGGGCCTAGATATGATAGATAGAGTGCCTGATGAACTATGGACTGAGGTTCGTGACATTGTACAGGAGAAAGGGATCAAGACCATCCGATGGAAAAGATGTAGGAAGTATGTCTTAAATCCAAGATCTCAAAATAAGGGAAAGCAGAGTGGTGGGATAGTATTAGATAAACACATTCTGCTTGTATTAGTTCTCTGCAGGCATGCTCAGTCATGTCCGACTCTTTGCAAGCCCATGGACTGTACCCACCAGGCTCCTCTGCCCGTGGAATTTCCCGGGCAAGAAGACTAGAGTGGGTTGCCACTTCCTTTTCCAGGGGATCTTCCTGACCCAGGGATTGAACCCAAGTCTCCTGCATTGGGAGGATGATTCTTCATTACTGCACCATCTGGGAATTTTCGTTCACTACTGCTGTCTAAATTACCCTAAAAATGTAGCAGCTTATATGAACTAACATTTATTATCTCACAGAGTTTTTGAGAGTCAGAAATTCAGGAACAGCTTCATTGAGTGATCTGGCTCAGAGCCTCTCACAAGGGTATAGTCAAAAGTGTAGGCAAAGACTTCAGTTGTCTCAAGACTTGCCTGAGGCTGTAGTATTAACTTCCAAATTTCCTCAAGTTGTTGTTATCCTTTCATTCTTTGCTGGTTGTTGGCCAGAGATCACGATTCTTTGCCGTGCAGGCTGGTTGAATGACGATATACATGACAGTTGACCTCCCTTAGAGCAAGTGGACACACACACACAGAGAATCAAGTTAAATCAAGGTAGAAGTAGTAGTCTCTGGAATCAAAACCAGGTAATAATATACCACCACTTCTGCCATATTCCATTGATCACATAATCCAGGAAGAAACAACACAAAGGTGAGAATACCTGAGGGTGGAGCTGGTAACATCTCTCTGAGGCTGGCTACTGCAATGCAACTTTGTGAATGTTTTAATAAGGTCAGATTTATAGCTGAAAGCAGAGGAGGGGGTTGGTGATGACCATCAGTAGCAAAATGTAGTAACATGTAGAGGAGGCAATATCAGATCAGAAATAGGCCAAAGAAGAGAAATTATTTAGTTAGTGACCTGATGAGCCCATTACCAGCTGGAGCCAGAAATGAACTCAAGCTCCACTGCTTATAGCTCAAAAGTCCAAGACACAAGAATTGGTGGAAAAAGAAAGATGCATTATTCAGGAAGCTGGCAACCTCGGAAGATGGCAGACTAGCATCCTCCAACTCATCCTCCAGTTGTCAGTTAGAGAAAACAGGATTTTATAGGGAAAAACTGGGAAGTTTCAGGGTGTGCAGGTGGGTACCATGTTTAGAACTGCACAGTCAGTTCTGACAATCATCTTTAAACTGACCAAACAGTGGTCTGGTCAGCACCATCTGGCTTGTTTTAATGAGTTTGTTCTCATTTCCTTGAGACCTGTTTATGGAATTCTGCAAGCCACAGGTTTAGTACTGCTCAAGATGGAGTCATGACTACATCCTGTTAGCTTTTTCCCTCTGGTGTTGGTTTTGGTATCTGCAAAACAACTCAGAAATGTGCATCAGATATTGTTATCTATGTCCTTCAGGGAGGAACTAGAGATTCTCTAAGGGCTGTCCAACCAATCTGTTGTTTAAATTATTACTAAGTTCTCCTTGCCCAATTGCTATTTTTTGCTGTTACTATTTATTCACATTCTTTCAGTCGTTAATTCCTGAGCCATGCTTTTATGACTCTGAGGAGACCTGGCAGACTAATGCTTTTCTGCAAATAAGAGGCAAGCAGAAGACATGGCAGGGAGGGGAAGTGTCTGTCCCAGGAAGGAGCTGTAGGGTCCTGCTCAGTTACAAGCCTGAGGAAATAAGCTGCCTAACTTCTAGTTGAAATGGGAAGAGGAAGATAGAAAAAGTGAATAAAAATATATAATATTGGCACTTTACTTAGATACATGGCAGTTAGATACATCACTTGTCCTCACCAAGCTCAATTAAAACAAAATAAATCAAAGAAGAGAGGTTTGTTTAAAAGAAAAATATCAGTTAGTAAACAATGACAAGACTGAAATCAATGAAAAAAATTTTGGCCAAGTGTTTCTACTTTTATTCAAGAAAACATTATATGGTTACTGTGTTTACCCAAACTAGTCATACAATGCTTAGGTGAAGGGATTTCTCTAATTTCTGGACTTTTTCAATCATCTGCACAGACATTTGATACCGTTCCATGTTCTCGAAGAGGGGGATTATAAGATTTCTTTGACTTTGACACAGCATGTTGGACATTATTTTGTTCCTATTGCCTTACCTGAAATTCCCCACCTGCCTCTTTTATACTAGAGTTGCTATCCAATTATACTTTCTTTTCTCATTTGGGAATTTGAAGGAGTGCTTCCTGAATTTTTTTATTACAAAAATAACTACATAAAGAAAATATAATCTATAAAGAGCTAGAAAATACCCCATGCTTAGTTCTACATCTCCTAATTTATAACTTAAATTTTTCCTGAAGTATTGCCTTGTTTGACAGTGGCTTCCTAGGTTGTTTTCCAAATTCATGTTCATAAGGTAGCATTACTACTATCAAATGGCCAAGAAGCCCCCACTCTGGTTGGCAAGATGGTTCATTGTTGAGCTTTTAGTAAATGGCAAGCATTATGCTAAGTGATAGGTGAACATTTATATGCATGACAACCCTTCCAGGGAGGTATAATTGGTCTAATTTGCCAAGAACAGCCTTGGCTTGAAATATGGTTTGAAACTTGGCTATTGTGTTGCCTAGGGCACGGTAATAGTTTGCTTGCCTATCACTCATAGCTATACATTTGAAAGAAAGGCAGTATTTCTCGCTATCATTCATTGCAAGACTGGAAGCTTTTGGAGGTCAGAGATGTTGTTAGTTTCACTCTCTCTTTCACAGCATACTAGTATATAGTAGGTGATCCACAAATGTTGGATAATTACTACAAACATCCTCTTCCCTGTCATAATGTTAATTGCATCTAGTGATGTTCTATTCAAATCTATTCAATTCAACAAACATGTAATGACAACTTCTCATTTGGCAGGCATGAAACCAGTGATAACTTGAGCTTTCTGCCCAAAGGCAAATTCTAAAATATTTCCCCATACTGAGAGTAAAAAAGTATCAAATCCATTTGCCAGATCAGTATGAGCCAAGTTGGAATTAGCATTAACAATGAGAGCAGCTCTGAGGGTCTAGAAAGCATTGCTTTCTCTCAGCCGAGGTTTCCACTTCTGGCATCTTTTTGTCACACTGCTTGTCCAGGCAAACATAACTAAGCCAAGGTGTAAGATGAACTAAAACCGCAACATCTGGCCAGACTCTGGTGAACTGTCTCCATTATATGTGAGTAAGTGACAGCCACTCACATGGTGAGATCTCTGATCATTTACTACTTTGCCAGGTTTGTCTTTAGTAATTGGTATCCTCTCAGACAGACCTTGCATATGCAAATGCCTGCATGCTAAGTTGCTTTAGTCATATCTGACTGTCTGCAACACTGTGGACTACAGCCTGCCAGGCTCCTTTGTCCATGAGAGTCTCCAGGCAAGAATACTGGAGTGGGTTGCCATGCCCTCCTTCAAGGAAGTTTCCCAACGCAGCGATCGAACCCACACCTCTTCAGTTCAGTTCAGTCACTCAGTCGTGTCCAACTCTTTGCAATCCCATGAATTGCAGCACGCCAGGCCTCCCTGTCCATCACCAACTCCCAGAATTCACTCAGACTCACGTCCATCAAGTCCGTGATGCCATCCAGCCATCTCATCCTCTGTCGTCCCCTTCTCCTCCTGCCCCCAATCCCTCCCAGCATCACAGTCTTTTCCAATGAGTCACCTCTTCTCATGAGATGGCCAAAGTACTGGAGTTTCAGCTTCAGCATCATTCCCTCCAAAGAAATCCCAGGGCTGATCTCCTGCAGAATGGACTGGTTGGATCTCATTGCAGTCCAAGGGACTCTCAAGAGTCTTCTCCAACACCACAGTTAAAAAGCATCAATTCTTCTGTGCTCAGCCTTCTTAATAGTCCAACTCTCACATCCATACATGACCACTGGAAAAACCATAGCCTTGACTAGATGGACCTTAGTCGGCAAAGTAATGTCTGTGCTTTTGAATATGCTCTCTAAGTTGGTCATAACTTTTCTTCCAAGGAGTAAGCATCTTTTAATTTCATGGCTGCAATCACCATCTGCAGTGATTTTGGAGCCCACAAAAATAAAGTCTGACACTGTTTCCACTGTTTCCCCATCTATTTCCCATGAAGTGATGGGACCGGATGCCATGATCTTCGTTTTCTGAATGTTGAGCTTTAAGCCAACCTTTTCACTCTCCTCTTTCACTTTCATCAAGAGGCTCTTTAGCTCCTCTTCACTTTCTGCCATAAGGGTGGCACATCTCTTATATCTCCTGAATTCACAGGCAGGTTCTTTACTGTTAGCACCACCTGGGAGCACCACATTCAAATAAATATTCCTAAATAATGACTCAGATTTTGGTCATGGATTATTCTGATGATACCACTTTTTGAGAGCTCTTCTGAAATTGCTTTTAGAACCAGTTTACAACCAGCAAAGCAAAAGCAACACAAATACATCCTTTGTTATCAACCGTATAAGCAAATCAGTTTCCCTGTTCTGCTATCATAGCTAGTTTATTTTCCTTGATGAATGTTGTCATCCATGATTCACAACCTCATTCAACCACCTCGGTGGTTTAGTAGCTAAGTCGTGTCCAACCCTTGCAATCCCATGGACTGTAGCCTGCCAGGCTCCTCTGTCTATGGGATTCTCCAGGCGAGAATACTGGAGTGGGTTGCCATTTCCTTCTCCAGAGAATCTTCCCCACCCAGGAATCGAACCTGGGTCTCCTGCATTACAGGCAGATTCTTTATTGACTGAGCTATGAGGGAAGCCCCACCTTAGATAATAATATTTGGCTATTAAAATACAACAATAACAACAGGAAAACTGTTCTTAAAAGACATAGATTTGGGACATATCATTGTATGCTTTTATTTACCACTTGACCCTCATAAAAATAGCTGGTCCCACCAGGATAGACAGAAGTGGTTAGAACTTATTCAAGCATTATACAAACAGGAAAGCTATGCATTTGTGATTTATGATTTGTGACAAAAATTAAAGAAAATGAAAATTTTGTCTATTTAGCATAAGCCAGTAAATATAGAAAACCATAAACTAATGATTTTCAGAATCCATATGATGAGAAACTTAAATCCTTGACCAGTAGAATCTTAAGAAAAAACTCAGTCTGAGACTGGAGTTTAGAGCAGGGTGGAATAGAAATACTTTCTCAAGGACTCAAGGAAAGATGACCCACTGCAGGTAACAGCTTACATATGTGTCAATATGAGGCTAATCAGTACAAAAACGTCATGGCTGCAGATGAAAAGATAAGGTCAAAGTGAAACAAGAACACTCTGTAATGGAGTCTAACAGGAGTCATTGCAGAAAGAATAGGATGAATTAGCAGAAGGCGCCGAGATCGAATACTTCTGGTCCTGTTCTCTCCTTCTGTGTTTGTAACTCATGTAACCACACCACTCTATTTTCACCACTGCTTGAAGCCAATATTTCTTTTCCATTCCCAGCATCATGGCCTGTCATATCCAAACTGGATAACAGTAATCTCCTCTCCCCTAGACTACCTAGTGTGATCAGATGCTGTGATGTCTCAAATTGTTATCTGTTACAATCAGAAAAAATATAGTTATGGACTATACTTTGCTAAGGGGAAATAAATTCCAGATCTGTTTCTTTGCCAACTGAGGAATTATATGAAAGCTGGGGCCACTAGAAAGCCTTCCTTGAGAAGACGGCTGATAAAACCTCATATATGAAGATGATAAATAATCTTAATTACAGAAAGGATAGAAATAGACATAACCCATACAGAAATGTTCACAGGGATGCTGAATCAGAGAGGGAGTAAAAAGAAGTAACATTTTGAACATATTTAGTGAGATTCTACCATTTACATGGAGAAACAACAAAGTAAATGAAACATCATTACTACCATCAAGAAACAGGCATCAAATTGAAAAAGATATCTTAAAAAGTCCAAAGTGACACATGATTTTAGCTAATGCTGCTGCTGCTGCTGCTAAGTCGCTTCAGTCGTGTCCGACTCTGTGCAACCCCATAGACAGCAGCCCACCAGGCTCCACCATCTCTGGGATAGGTAATGAAAATTTTATAAGGAAATGTCCAGGAAAAAAGAGCAGATTTTGACTTCTTCACTAGCCTTTCAAAATAGGGCAACAGCAACCAAAATATCACAGTGCTATATGAATCTACATTTGAAGAAAATTCTCTCAAGTACCTAGAATAGTTGTTACCAGAACAGGGGATGGTCTGGAGCTGGCTCTGATGTAAGTCTGAAACATGTGCAAGAGACAAGAATGTGGACAGGAGGTAACCTCGAAAACCAAACAAATCAGTAAGAAAAAAAAAATTTAACTTTTGAAAAGGGGCTATGTGGTCACATAAGTCTAAAAACGCTACAGACATTGTTCCACCATCCTTTTGGAAATGTGATACGTATAGCAAATTAAAATCTTAAGAAATCTTAGTAAAGAAACCAACAGATAGCTTGGATTCAACATATTTTTCAAACTTAAAACAGAATGGTTTTCCCCTTTTTCTGTCTATTTTAAACTGATGAAACTAATCTATATAGAGCATATATTTTACATACAATAATACTCTGGCAGTTGTTAGGAGGAAAGGTTTGTTGTGAGTCAGAATAAGGATGGGATCCCAGGCCTGCCACTTAGTAGCAGTTTGATATGAGAAAGTGTCAAAGTCTCAAGCCTTTGTTCCTTTTATTTCAAAGGATGCAAGTAGCATTCATTTGGATTGAGAAGGGGTTCGGAGCTCAGTTTCTGTTACAGTGAACATCAATTGTTATATTAATTGCACATGAAGCACTATTATGCTGAAAAAGTATACAAAAGTCTTGGAGAAGAATGGCTCTCTGAAAATCACCTTACCTTTTTCACCTGTGTGGAGCAGTAATGAGGAAATCTGGGCAATCAGAAGCAAGATACTGAGCGGCCTTCTCTGAGAGTCCAGTGGTTAAGACTCACCTCTTCCACTGTAGGATGTGGTTGATCCCTGGTCGATCCCTGGGCAAGGGACTAAGCTCTTTCATGGTGCATGGAGGTCTTCCTTGTGGCTCAATGGTGGGTTGGGAAGATCCCCTGGAGGAGGACTAGATAACCCACTCTAGTATTCTTGCCTGGAAAATCCCATGCACAGAAGAGCCTGGTGGGCTATGGTCCATGGGGTCGCAAAGAGTTGAAAATGACTGAAGCGACTGAGTATACAAGCAGGCATGCACACATGATGCACGGTGTGGCAAAAAAAAGGAAAAAAGGAAAAAAGAAGACTCTGGGCTGCTCTAGGCCAGGAGTCTTCAACCTCCGGGATCTAATGCCTGATGATCTAAGTGGAACTGATGCAATAATAATAGACATAAAATATACAAGAAATGTAAAACACTTGAATCATCCTGAAACCACTCCCCACCCCGTCAGTGAAAAATTGTCTTTCATGAAAACAGTCCATGGTGCAAAAAGTTTGGGGACCCGTGCAGGCACTCTATCAGTCTCACATACCCCCTTATCATGCCTACATTCCTATTTTCATGCTTCCTCCTCAGTTTTATAATATATCCCCATATAAATTCTTGCCTGAAAGTTTGTTCATTTTTCTCTTCTCAGCTCAGATACTTTTAAACAAATTCTCGCCATGTGCCAGCCGCTGTATTCACATGTGTGGTGCTAGTCGCTCAGTTGTGTCCAACTCTCTGTGACCCCATGGACTGTAGCCTGCCAGTCTCCTCCTCCATGGAATTCTCCAGGCAAAAATACTGGAGAGGATAACCATTCCCTTCTTCAGGGAATCTTCCCAGCCCAGGAATAGAACCCAGGTCTCCTGAATTGCAGACAGATTCTTTACCATCTCAGCTACCATGACTGAAGATTAAAACAGTACAGAATTTAACTGAACCAAACCTTCCCGACTCACGAAGTCTGGACTCACTAGACTACAATGTAGTGAACCCACCCCTAGATCCAGGATCCTTGAGCCAGCCGTTGTGACATCATAACTGAATCTTGGGAAAGCTATTTAGTGTGTGTGATTTGTAGCTCACACACAAATAAAGCTATCTATGTTCACCTTTCAAATTCATCACAAATGTCAATTTTTCTCATTTCCTCTTATCAGAAAAATAGCTGGCTTTTCCTGAAAAACATGTGCCTTGATTACTGAGAAATTTCACCCCTGAGAATTTTATACTTAGAATATGAAATTATTTTCTTTTAGTCATAATTTTAAAAACCATATTATATATCTGGTTCTCTATGATGATTATATGCATTTGTGGATATAACGTACTATATTATCTTTTTGAGACTTTAAGATTATGAAAAACAAGGCAAATGATTGCTTTTCTTTGAATTTCATAGCACCTGAACTAGCGTCACACATTTTGGAGAGTCTTTAACACAGGCACAGGAAAATTTTAGCAAAATAGAGACTATCTAGAAGGGTCTTTAAAATTAAAATCATTTTGCAGTGCTTGTTTCTATTTATCCTGCCGCAAAGCTTTTATCTCCTATTAAGGTTGAAAATCATAGCAACTTAAGGAAGATCAATACTGTAATTCAACTTTTATTGAAGGTACCATATATCACAAAGTATATTATTATTTTTAGAAGGTATTTAGAATATGTTAATATTATCAAATATTAAGTTATCTAAGAAATATCTATCTCTGCCATTACCCACTATAACAAACACAATTGTATATTTAATTATGAATTAAAATAACTTCTTTCCAGTATAATTATTCCTTTAATTCTTAGATAAATAAAATTCATTAATTATTTGATTAAAGATATTTGAAGGTGCTGAAAAAAATATAAGGACAACATAATCATGTGAGCTCTCAGAGGCTGGCATCTCACTGTCCTTATTCAATATACACAAACTCTAGGAAGTGTCAGTGTTTATATTAAGAAATTGAACCATCAGAAAAACATTATGTTTCTGAATTTCTCCTTCATAAAAAATCATTGTTGTATATCATAAAAATTAAGATGCATTATAATAACATAACCAAATATCCCCTGAGAGAAAGGAGACATTTAAGAACCAAACCAAACTACCTCTTTTACAGATCAAATCTGGAGAGGCTGCCCAAGACCCCCGGTAGCTAGTGGACTTGGAATTGAAATCACTGTCTCTTGGTTTCATAAGCTATATAGTATATTTCATTGCATCCTTTGATTTATAGCCCTTTGCCTTTAAGCTTTCCACCCGTAGGTGTATCTGTTCAACTCCTAAAATATTTTAGGTCATACAGTTCCCCACACTTCAGGTTTCCATTTACACAGCTATTAAAAAGTAGCATATTTTTCATTCAGCATTCCCCAGTGGTAGAACTCATAATGCTTCCCATTTAAATACAAACTCTGTAATAGCCAAAATACTTATTAAAAGAAAAACCACTTTCTACTCCAGTGTGATATTATATTCATACATTGAGGGTTTTCTCCACAGGCAAAAAGAGTTAACAGTTCTGATAGAGAGAATGCAATTTAAAGACCATTTAAAGTGATTTACCTTTTTTTAATATTCAGTTTAAATATGAAGGGGGAAAAAGTCATTCCTGAAAACTAGTTATTTTAATTATGGCAAATTGAAAATTTTGTTCCAGCTATTAGCAGAGAGGTTCATGTAAATTGGCAATAAAGTCTAAAAACTTTGTTCACAAAATGTAATATGTCACTGTACAGTAGCCTAGAAAAAGGGCTAAATTTACTAAAACAATCTCTCTCTCCCTCTTTCTCTATTTATCTTTCTTTCTGTATCCTTATCTGTCTATCTCTCCATCTGTCTCTTTTTCTTGGCTACTTCATCAGCTGTTTTGAGCTGATTCTGTACATGAGGTGTGGATGAAATGATGCTCTTTGGTTTTGCAATGAAATGAATTCCCTTGGTGACTTTCAACAGTGTACTGTAGACTGGCAGCTTGCCATCTGGAAAAACTGACAGTTGGCTCCCTTGAGCCCAATGCACAGCACTACTGAGATAGCATTAGTCGCTGAAGAAAATGGACATGGGAGGCTCAAACTACTTGACAGAAATAAAATGGTGCAGCTAGTCGGCTTTTAAAGTAGAAGGAGGAAAAAAAACAGGAACCATGGACCTTACAAGAGAGTTTTTTTCAATGTCTTTTCTCAGAAAAACTGTTTTGAATTCAAGAGACTAATTTTTATTAGGTTGCTTAAAGGAACAAACTGAGTACACAGTTTATTAATGAGGAGTAATCTTAACTGATCAGTGTAGATATGTGTGTGTGCGTGTGTGTGCTCAGTCACTCAGTTGTGTCAAACATTTTGCAGCACCATGGACTGTAGCCTAGGCTCCTCTGTCCATGGGATTTCCAAGGCAAGAATACTGGAGTGGTTGCTCCCAATCCAGGGGGTAGGAAATGGCAACTTTCCTACTTTCCATCTCCCCAATCCAGGGATCAAATCAGAGTTTCTTGAGTCTCCTGAATTGGCAGGCAGATTTTTTACTACCACACCACCTGGGAAGCCTTCAGTGTAGATACAATACTGTTCAGTCATATGAAGAACTGTGAGTAGTTTACTGCTTATTTCTGCAATGAGAGGTATATGATAGGCACTTAAATTTTGATTTGTTGATTGACAAATCTTATAAAATGTCTTTTTTTGCTTATATTTTCAAACTTTCTAATTTTTCATTTTCCTCAAAAATAGAAATATAACATTTAAATATTTTAAAAATATTTTAATAATAATTTTCTTATATTTAGAATATTTGATAAATTATTACTTGCTTAAGGAAACAAAGTAAGCTATTTGATAATCAAATTAAAAGTTTGGCAAAGTATTACAGTGTTTACACTGAAGTGTTTTTGCCTAGTTACTTTCATTCAAAGTTTGCTTGTATCCTGAATTTTGAAAAGTTGTTCTTATGGATAACTATCATTTATACTGTTAAAATTTAATAAATCTATCTATTCTTCTTTGATTAAATACTCACTACAAAAGAGGTGGAAATACTATGATATATGACAAACCATGTTCTATCTAGACATACAGTTTGAACTCTATATTGGGGCTGATAGCTCAGCTGGTAAAGAATCCGAGTGCAATGAAGGAGACAGATCCTCTGGAGGAGGGCATGGCAACCTACCCCAGTATTCTTGCCTGGAGAATCCCCATGGACAGAGGAGTTTGGCCAACTACAGTCCATGGGGTCACAAAGAGTTGGAGGCAACTAAGTAGAGCATCACACATAATCAGGCTCCCCTGGTAGCTCAGTTGGTAAAGAATCTGCCTGCAATGCAGGAGACCCGGGTTAGATTCCTGGGTCGGGAAGATCCCCTGGAGAAGGAATAGGCTACCCACTCCAGTATTCTTGGGCTTCCCTTGTGGCTCAGCTGGTAAAGAATCCGCCTGCAATGTGGAAAACCTGGATTCAGTCCCTGGGTTGGGAGGATCCCCTGGAGAAGGGAAAGGCTACCCATTCTAGTATTCTGGCCTGGAGAATTCCATGGACTGTATATTTCATGGGGTCACAATGTGTCCAAAAGGACTAGGCGATTTTCACTTTCTCTTTCAATGTCAAATGCATATTGTTGTTTTATAATGCTTTAAAATTTACAAGCCCATTTAATGATATCTATTAATAGTTATAATTAAGAACTTGTGATTTTATAAATACTTACAATTGATTAAGTTAGTTCCCTCATGATCCTTTGAAACTATAAGTATGTAAGCTAAGGTAACTCTACTAGAATACTTAAAGAATAAGCAAAAATAGGACCACAAGTCAGGTAGTTATAGCCAGGTACTCTTACACGCAGAGTACAAGAATGTAGTTATACATTCTTAAAATACGTGTACAATTACATATGTGCAATGTACATAAATATATATTTATATTTAATTGAACTGCTGTTATATACATTTTCATGTGCTCCACTTCCACAGTTATTACTTTTACAAATGAAAGAGAAAAGATCAATTTAAGAGTTACTAATACAAAAGTACCCAAATCACCAAGACATAGCACACTCTAAGATTATGTCTTATACTCAAAATCTAATGATAATTTTCTGATCTACTGTGTACATCAAAACTTTGTCAAGTGAAGTTTTATGAGTTCATATTTACTTTGAAATTGATTTTGACTCTAATGTTTCACTTTATCTTTAAAACTATTTATAATGGTAACTTAGTACAGCAAAAAGGAAGCATTCCTTGCTCCAAATAACATTATGCAACGTTTATTTAATAATAACATAAATAGTGGGTACGTTCAGAAGCATAAGGAGCTCAACTTTAGTGTTTCTTCCTTTGTGGAGAATCCTTTTATTCTTCAGGCTCTATAGGAGTTTTATGTCATATGCAAAAAGATATTTGTATATAGAATCTCTATTGCTTCAAAGTTCCACATAACAATCTTGTGGACATACTACTCCTAAGTAATGACTAAACTGATAAAGGTGTGCTTGCTGCTGCTGCTGCTGCTGCTGCTAAGTCGCTTCAGTCATGTCCGACTCCGTGCGACCCCATAGACGGCAGCCAACCAGGCTCCCCCGTCCCTGGGATTCTCCAGGTAAGAACACTGGAGTGGGTTGCCATTTCCTTCTCCAACGCATGAAAGTGAAAAGTGAAAGGGAAGTCGTTCAGTCGTGTCCAACTCTTCGCGACCCCGTGGACTGCAACCTACCAGGCTCCTCCGCCCATGGGATTTTCCAGGCAAGCGTACTGGAGTGGGCTGCCATACCCAATGTCTAATACAGTGGACTGTAGGCTTGGCTGTATTAACATGACCTGGGGAACTTTTCAAATTCCACTCGCTTTCAGCTGTTTCAGAATCTCTGGGGGTGGGACCTGATTTTTCTTTTTTAATCTTCTCAGGTTGATTCCCATCAGAGAGCCAAGATTGAAAACCATTATCTAATTTTACTTAACTCTGCTCACTATATTTCCTCATCATTAACTTAACTAGGCACTTACCTTCAGGTTCCTGTCTTCATCACAACTAAAAATGTGAAGAAGCCGTGAACCACTTAACAAATAGTAGAGGCAGTAGTACTTGGAAAGGTACAATGTTTGCTAAAGTCAACTGTAGCCATAAAGTGACCACCTTAGGCTGCTTAAACATGTAGGATATATTGGATTTTTAAATTTGTTTGATTTAGCATTCTATAAGGCACCAAAAGTAACTTAGTGGGAAATTTCGGAATTGATGCTAGACATTTTGTTTGTTTATCAATTTTTACATGTATATGTGTGTGTATGTATCAAGTATACTTCTAACATGAAGTTCTCACACTAAGTCAATAAGTCTATGCTTAATTTTAAGCCCCTAGAAAGTAAACAAACTCTGAGTATTGTAAACCTAGCAGCAATCACTTTGAAGCATAGCCTCAGATTAACTCTATATAGAGCTGTTTTTTAAGAATGAGCCCAAAGTTTGATAAGGGAGCCCTAGTGAAGAAAGAGTGAAGAGAGGAATTGGAAATATATTAGGAAAAAAACAGATACAAACTTCCTTGTATATTTTATCAACTTACATATGTCCTGAGATGACCATCGCAACTGAGCTACTAATTATTTTCTGAAAGAGTGCAGATAAGTAGTAGGAAATGCTTGTTAGAAATTTGACCCATTGAAAAGGCTAAAGCCAGAAAACCCTGCGGTGTCTTTAGCCTCCTGATTTGCTGCAAGGACAACAGCATAAGAAAGCAGGACATCATGGGCTAGAACATTTTTATTATCATGTAAAGTTTGGGTCCCAGATGTAATTTTTGAGGTAACTGTTCAGGCCCAATCCCCAATAAAGGCAGTGATCATTACCTACGGAGGTTCTCCCCAGCCTGGCTGTAATACAGGCTACAAAGAAACGGATTGATCAAAGGCCATGTGGAAGTGACCCCCAAGTCATCTACCCTGACCTATTCTATATAAGCTCTTATTTCTCTGCTAACAGCCTCCTCTAGCAGAGTAGTATAAATACTTACACCAAAAATAGAAATCTTACACTTAAAAATAATCAGATTCCCTTTTCCCAGGGGAGAGAATAAGTTTGAACTTCCCCAGAGTCTTGAGTGTGCTGCTAATAGCATCTACTTTAGCTGTTAGCAGATTTGCTTTTGTAACACCTATGGGCAATAAAGAGAGAAAAATAACCCAAATTTGTCAGATATTCCTTTATTTAATGAAAATGACAAAATCAGAAACCATTCAGAAAGGTAGGTTTTCTCTTTCCCACTTGAGCAATTCATTATGAAATCTTGTTCTTTCAACACAGTTTCTAGCTTCAATCTATTTCAATTCAAATATACAAGCTGAAAAATAGTGTACTAAAAGACAAGTGTGAATAACACTACTAATTTTTAAAAGCTTGCCCTTGAGGCGCTCTCAGGATAGTAATACACAACTAATGGTATGCCATGGTAAATGGGAAAGTGAAACAGTTAAAACGCAAAAGTTAAACAAAAAGACTCTGAACTGTCTTCAAGTATGTGGATTTAAACACCATGCTTTGGCTAATCTCTCAAATGCTCAAAGGACTGCTGAGGATGTAGGATTTATGGAAACTATTTTTCTCAAGCCCCAAACTCTTCATTTAATATGAATAGAGAACACTTTCTCCAAAAAACATTGAATGTGCTTTATAAGTTGTCAAGGTCATCACTGGAAGCCTAAATTCTTTCTGTAAGCACATCATTTATTAATTTCTACCAAAATGTCTATCTTTCCTTACTTATTGCAAGATGACCCAAGGCCATATATTACCTTCCTTACTGACAAATCAATAAGACATTTAGTCTGGAATGGATCACTGAATGAAGAGAGCACTTCTGTTTCCAGACAATTTAGTCTGAGAAAAAATCCTAACTTTTCAATGTCTTCTTGTCAGCCACTCACTAGCTACATTTGAAAGTTGATTAAATTTGGAGGTGAAGACATGTATTTTTTAGGACCTGAATTTAGAACTAAATCCTGATCTACCAAAGTGTACTTAGGTGAGTTTTTGCTAAAGGAAGGAAAATGTGTTAGTTAAAAACAAGCAATCCTGCACCTCACCTACCCACCCCTCACAAAAAAAAAAAAAAAAGAGAGAGAGAAAGTTTTAAATGTCTAGATTATAGAAAGGGTTCTGATTATGTCAATTCTTAGATGTATATCTGGTAATATGTTGAGATTATATTAAGGAATTAATCATTTGTAAGGCAAAAGGTGGGGAAACAGTGTCAGACTTTATTTTTTGGGACTCCAAAATCACTGCAGATGGTGACTACAGCCATGAAATTAAAAGATGCTTACTCCTTGGAAGGAAAGTTATGACCAACCTAGACAGCATATTCAAAAGCACAGACATTACTTTGCCAACAAAGGTCCATCTAGTCAAGGCTATGGTTTTTCCAGTGGTCATGTATGGATGTGAGAGTTGGACTGTGAAGAAAGCTGAGCACCAAAGAATTGATGCTTTTGAACTGTGGTGTTGGAGAAGACTCTTGAGAGTCCCTTGGACTGCAAGCAGATCCAACCAGTCCATCCTAAAGGAGATCAGTCCTGGGTGTTCTTTGGAAGGAATGGAGCTGAAGCTGAAACTCCGGTAATTTGGCCATCTCATGTGAAGTGTTGACTCATTGGAAAAGACTCTGATGCTGGGAGGGATTGAGGGCAGAAGGAAAAAGGGATGACAGAGGATAAGATGGCTGGATGGCATTACCGACTCGACAGACGTGAGTTTGAGTGAACTCCCGGAGTTGGGAGGCCTGGCGTGCTCCCATTCATGGGGTAGCAAAGAGTCGGACACAACTGGGCAACTGAACTGAACTGAATTGAAGGCAAAAGGAAATCTCTTCTGAATATTCATTGGAAGGACTGATGCTGAAGCTGAAGCTCTAATATTTTGGCCACCTGATTTGGAGAACTGACTCATTAGAAAAGACCATGATGCTGGGAAAGATTGAAGGCAGGAGGAGAAGGGGGTGACAGAGGATGAGATGGTTGGATGGCATCACCAACTCAATGAACATGAGTTTGAGCAGGCTCTGGGAGTTGATGGACAGGGAAGCCTGGTGTCCTGCAGTACATGGGGTCACAAAGAGTTCGACATGATGGAGTGACTGAACTGAACTAAACTGAACTGAAGGCAAAAGGATAAAGATTGAAGAATGGTCAATATAGACAGAATGGAGTCTATTTCCAAAGTAAAAGTCATTCTGCCTGAAGAGAGGGTGGGCAAGTGAGGAACCAATTGTTACAGCAGCTGAGAATGTCCTTAAATTAACTTTACAAGGCTCAGATGGAAAAGAATGATGTAAAATGTTGTCAGAAGTTAGCAAAGCTACCTTAATTTCTATCCTCATAGCGGTATTCCCCTGAGCAATAGATTTATCCCAAATATTTAGGAGATTCACATCATGTGACTATAAATGTAATAAGACAGTCTGGGAGTGTTGGTGATAGAAATAGGTCTGGAAATAGCTTTGTTGCATCATAAGAAGAGTAACATAATAGGTGTGTGGGGCCCTGAAAGCCATCTGATGATAGGGGAGCCTTTTCTGCACCCCACCAGCTTTCACACTTGCCAGGAGATGCAGCAAATGTAAACTTGCCTGGTAAGATTTAAAGTGTATCCTTGAATACTCAGGTGGTTACAGCTCCCAAGTAGAAGTGTTCTCATTCTAATGGCTTAAGCTATACAGCTCAAATGATATCAGTTCAGTTCAGTCACTCAGTCACGTCCGACTCTTTGCAACCCCATGAACTGCAGCATGCCAGGCCTCCCTGTTCATCACCAACTCCTGGAGTCCACCCAAACCCATGTCCATTGAGTCAGTGATGCCATCCAACCATCTCATACTCTGTCATCCCCTTCTCCTCCTGCCCTCAATCTTTCCCAGCATCAGGGTCTTTTCAAATCAGTCAGCTCTTCGCATCATGTGGCCAAAGTATTGGAGTTTCAGCTTCAACATCAGTCCTCCCAAGGAACACCCAGGACTGATTTCCTTTTAGGATGGACTGGTTGGATCTTCTTGCTGTCCCAGGGACTCTCAAGAGTCTTCTCCAACACCACAGTTCAAAACCATCAATTCTTCGGCACTCAGCTTTCTTTATAGTCCAACTCTCACATCCATACATGACTACTGGAAAAACCATAGCCTTGACTACACGGACCTTTGTTGACAAAATAATGTCTCTGCTTTTTAATATGCTGTCTAGGTTGGTCATAACTTTCCTTCCAAGGAGTAAGCATCTTTTAATTTCATGGCTGCAGTCACCATCTGCAGTGATTTTGGAGCCCAGAAAAATAAAGCCAGCCACTGTTTCCACTGTTTCCCCATCTATTTGCCATGAAGTGGTGCGACTGGATGCCATGAATGATATAAGCCACCTTTTTGGATATGTGCAACATAAACAGTTTTAAACAATGAAAAGTCTTCCAGTATTTGTAATCATGTGAGTTCCTGATTCTTTCGCTCGCATTCAAGACCAGAAGTAGGCAGAGAAGAAAAGTCGCACCCTTGTTTCATGTAACGATTATCTCAGTACACATGTAATTCTGAAGAACCAAAAGATGGAATCTGTAGTACCCACCCTAAGAAAGTCTTTTTCCAACAGTTGCCAAAATGCTATAGGAAAGAGGGCCATGATTTGCTTGTTGTTTCCAAAAATGTCATCACAGTCTTAGAAGCTCTATTTTTTCTATCATTCCTTCATTGGACCGGCGGCCTCAGTGGGCATGCACAATGCCATTTTGACTGAGATTTTCTGTCTTTCCCCCTCTATATTTGATTTGTCTGATTTTCTCCATGTTCTCGAGTATCCAATAGCAGGACCTGTCATACAAGAAGTGACACAGTGTATATCTGAGTGAATATCAAAGTGGTTCATTATTAGTCCAATGACAGAGACATATGATGAATTATTCTGAAATGACATTTGAGATGACAGGGGATGAAAATCCCCAAATCAGGGTTCTTTGGGGCTCCAGAGCAGCACTGTTGTCAATAAAACTGGCTATGTACAAAGATGTTGCAACACTGGACAGCCCCCAAATCAATTCATCCTCATAGGCCATGAAACTCACTTGTGGCAAAATCAATACAGAATTTCAGGCTGCCTGATAAAGGATCAGAGAGAATATTATTTACTCTTTTACTTTGCAAATGTTACCTTTAAATCCAATGAGAAAAAACTGCCTGTAGAACTTCCCTATAAAGTCAAACTACAACTTTAAATAGTGTCCAAATACTATTAAAGAAACCTAGACTGTTTTCAGGGCCTAGGAACTCACTATTTCAGTCTGATGCTTCAATAAAGAAATGAAGATAGGTTTATAATGATAAAAAAACAATCCTGATAGGTTAAAAATTGTGAAGTTCCAAAATGGAAAAATTCTGAAAAGTAGCATTGATAGAGAAATGAAAATATAATCTTGTTTCACTTTTGTGAAATTCAAGTATCTTAATGACTGCAAATAGTTTTTATAGAGAGTATAAGGAAAATGTGTTGCGGGAAGTTCTGATTTCCATGAAGACTGTCATTATAATATTCTGGTTAAATAATAACAAAAAATAACAAGATCCACTTTGAATCGATATTTACTTTGCCAGGCACTGTGCAAAGAGCTGTGAGTATATTTGTAAATTAATCTTTATAGTAACCAATGAGGTAGACACTCAATGTTTTCATTTTACAAAAGTAATTGAAGGACAACAAAAGTAAGTAACGGCAAAAGGATGTAAATCTAGTAAGCAGTTAAGCTAAAACAGGAACCCAGGAAGCCTAACTCCAGAACATGTGCTTGTAAACATGAAGTACTCACAAAATTCAGGAGGAAGCCATTTTTCTTCCCCTGTCAACTCCAAGACTTTTGTGTATAAACTCGAGGATTTGGGGGAAATTACCTATAAAATGGCCAGATCGTCCTCTAATGGATTTTGATGTCATTATTAAAAATACTTCTGTAGCCATAATCATATCATGTGTTAGCTCTGTGAACTCCTTGAAATTGCTCAAGTGATAATGAAATTAATGAGAGGATTCTTCAAAACAAAACGTGTATCTGGGATACTCACTTTTCCAGAAAAACTCCAAACCATTCTCATCTAAGCCTTTGTAAACTTCCCAAAATAAATTCTAGTGGCAATTAGCTTAAAAAATATCAGCTTGCTTTAATTTTATCAACCTTGACAATGACAAACACACACACACGCACACACACACACAGACTCACACATGCTGAGTCTAAATTCTAGGGTTGATCAGGCAGTGCTCCATAAGTTCCATTTCTCAAATTAATCTAACATTGATTTGCTATTCTATTACTGCCCCTTTTGCTTTGAAACTTACAGTGTAATTGTACTTATTTACTAAATTAAAAACAGTTTTCATAGAGGCAATGTTTAGAAGACAGATGGATCAAAATCACACAAAAAACTGTTCAAATTTATTCTGGCATTCTCTACAGAAGGCATGAAGAAAACAACATAAAATGCATGCTGCTGCTGCTGCTGCTAAGCCTCTTCAGTCGTGTCCGACTCTGTGCGACCCCATAGACTGCAGCCCACCAAGCTCTGCCATTCCTGGGATTTTTCAGGCAAGAACACTGGAGTGGGTTGCCATTTCCTTCTCCATTGCAGGAAAGTGAAAAGTGAAATCGAAGTTGCTCAGTCGTGTCCAACTCTTCACGTCCCCGTGGACTGCAGCCTACCAGGCTCCTCCGTCCATGAGATTTTTCAGGCAAGAGTACTGGAGTGGGTTAGTACTAGTCTAAGTGAAAACAAAGCAACACACTTCCCATAAGACATTAGCCTGGGATTTTGTGGTCAAGACTTTACTCAGAGAAAGTGACCTTGCCCATCCTGACAAGTATTTAAGGGATATTAGAAAATAGTGTGTCCATTTCCTAATTAGTTTTCCAATACTTTGGCCACCTGATGCAAAGAACTGACTCATTTGAAAAGACCCTGATGCTGGGAAAGATCAAAGGCGGGAGGAGAGGGGATGACAGAAGATGAGATTGTTGGATGGCATGACCGACTCAAGGGACATGAGTTAAAGTAAACTCTGGGAGTTGGTGATGGACAGGGAAGCCTAGTGTGCTGCAGTCCATGCGGTTGCAAGGAGTTGGACATAACTGAACAACTGAACTGACTTTCTAATTAGACATGTCACTATATTCAGAGGTCTAGCTTTCTGCTTTGGGTGTGTGTGTGTGTGTGTGTGTTTGCTCTGTCATGTCTGACTCTTTGCGATCCCATTGACTGTAGCCCACCAGGCTCCTCTATCCATGGGATTTCCCAGGCAAGAATACTGGAGTGGGTTGCCATTTCCTATTCCAGGGGATCTTCCCCACAAGGGATCTTCCCCACCAAGGGATCAAAACCACTTCTCTTGCATCTCCTGCTTTGGCAGGCAGATTCTTTACCACTGCGTCACCTGGGAAGCCCTAGCTTTCTGCTTAATACTACTCTAAATTTTCTCAGAATTCAAGCACCGAATGCCAGTCCATTACAAAAAATAAATAAATAAAAGATGGTTTAAATACAGCTTGCAAGTGACATATGGAGACAAAAAAACACTACAAAACTGCAAGCAGATTCCTATTTCTTATTTTATAGCACAGGTTATAGCTGAGTGGAATTTAAAATCCTAGAGTCAATAATATATTTATTTACTCTGAACTGATTTGAGGAACAGAAAATTTACAAACTTGCTGCTGTCTCGATTCCCTGCTCTTTTAGGACAAAATTCAGCCAGTTTTTTTTTTTTTTTTTTTTTTTTTTTTCCAGTAGGAAAAAATGAAAGTTCATATATAGAGTGAATTCACTAGGTATAACCTCTTTCAATATGGACAAAGACAACAAGGTTCTGAAAAATATAAAGAAAAATATTTCTTCATATGAGAGAATCCCAGTTTGCAATTGAGAACCTAGATAAAAAATATGTATGTTCTGTATTTATAACTACAGTACATATTTTAATAGCTTAATATGTACAGTAGAATAATTGAGTTTAAAAAAAAGTACCATTAACTCACCCCACTAATAAATGTAAATGTTTATTTGCTTTCTTTCATTCTAGAACCTCAGGTCAAGTGTTCTTGACAGCTTGTCGACAGATCCCCACTGGTAAGGCGGCATGAAGATTCTATTTTTTTTTTTTATTTCAGAATTTCTTCCTGCAGGGGTATGCCATTACCAGCTGGGGTGTTTGTATATAGTATCTGCCTCTCACATCTTCCACCTAGGATGGCTTTAACTCTCTTAAGGGAGAACTTATTTTGGTTTTTCCTAGTCAGGGGGCCCACTTCTTTTGCTCATATTCATAGATTAGTGTTAAAGATTAAACATAGTATGGGCTTCCCAGGTGGTGCTAGTGATAAAGAATCTGCCTGCCAATGCAGGAGACATGAGAGTGTGGGTTCTATCCCTGGGTCAGGAAGATCCCCTGAAGGAGAGCATAGCAACCCACTCCAGTATTCTTGCTGGAGAATCCCATGGACAGAGCAGCCTGGCAGCTACAAACCACAGAGGCACAGTCAGAAATGACAGAAATGACTTAGCACAGCACAGCACAGACTTAGTACAGTGAAACATTAGCATGGTTTCAATTTCTCTATTGCTATGACAAAAATAAAGTACTTGGTAGAATCTGGGCATAGGATTAGTCCAAAGGTGGACCAAAGGACAAGGTAGACTGTATGACTTAAAGGATATTTGAGAATCCGCATGACATCCAATTCCAACCACAAGTACCCGTCATTTTATTCAAAGTGCTGAAAACTGAACTATCACCAGAAAGGTATAGGTAATATAGTCCTACATATATGGGAACTAGCCATTCAGGTTCTTTAACATATTTTATATATGGGATAAGACAAGCAACTGTTGGTATAATATTATAGTGTGATATTAGCCAATTGGGAGTTAATTAGATTCAAGTTATTTTGATGTGGCAACCAAAGCCAAAACTTTTAAAATTAAGGTCATTATTTGTTAATTTATTCAAGGTATACATTTTATTTCTTTCATAAAACAAATAGTAACCAAAAATTTACTAAGAACAGATAGTTTTCTAGACATTGGGTATACAGTAGTAAACATGGTAGATATTTTTCCTGCCTTATAGAGTTTATAGTTTAGCAAGGAAGACAAGCAATTAAATAGGATATTGCAATGATAAATGATAAGTTTTAATACAAAGAATCACATGGGTTATGAAAACTCCATGCTATAGGAGCTGGCACAGTTAGGGAGAATCTAAGGGAAAAAAAAGAAAAGAAGGAGGGAAGAGTGGTAAAGCTGAGAAGGCGCTAAGAGTGATCTAAGAACAGAAGGGAAAAGGAATGATCTATGAAGTAGAAACAGCTATTTAAAGACCCAGAAGCAAGAGAGCATGACATATTCAAGAAACTAAAAGAAGGCAAGTTTAGGGGGAATACAAAGTGTGAAGGTGAAGTTAAAAGATCAGAAAAAAAGGAAGAAATAGTAGCAAGACCTGACAAGAACTCATAAACAAAGTTGAGAATGTGTAGCTGTAGTGTAGCTTTATCTGAGAAGTAACAGGAAGCTTGTTAAAACTAATTAAACACAGGTTTAAACCTGTGTAGGAAGATGATCACCAAGTTTTACAAATATCATATTAGACCTAGATATAGGACCAAAGACTCTCCAGGAATCTGGGATTCCCACTTGGCAAGAGGATGGGTAAACTTTGATCCTAGCGTGATAGAGAAATTGAAAGCTGAGATCCAAGAAGGAGGGCCTATCCCTAAGATAATAAATAATAATAATAATTTCTTTTACTCTTTCTGGGATCTTTTCTCTGCCCCAGACTCCACATGGGGAAAAGAAATTTAACAAAATTGAATTTATGCCAGACACAGGAAGAAGTTCCACATTTACACAACGGTGTGGAATTAAAATCCTAAAATCATCATTTGTTTTAAACAAATTCCATCTCAGTGAAAATCCAGGATTATGACAAGAATGTTTTTTTAGTCACTCTGTAATTTAAAAAAATCATAAAGAACAAAATTCTAATGGAACTAAAAACTAACTCAAAAGGAAAAAATTAAAACCATACAACATAACATATCCAGAGGAGTGAGAGGAGCATGCATAATAGTGTGTAGATTTAGATTCCCAGCAATTTCATAGAAGACATTCAAAAAAGATTACACAATATGTATATTTAAAGTGACTGAAGAGATGAAAGAAGGATTAGAAACCGTAAAGACACTCTTTACTGCCTTTTTATTTCATCTTACATTCGGACACACAGCATCAAGCTGTTTTATGGGTCTTCCTGCTCAGAAAATCTTACCTTATTAGGAAACTGAAGTTAAAACAAAAACTAAATTTCTTTCATCTTTGCCTTTCCCTGGGCTAATCCCTAAACAGCCAATGATGGCGATTCTGGCAGTAGTCAATGAAATGTCTCAGGATTTACATTATTACATCAACTTCCTCAGGGTTTCAAATTGATAGCAAATTTACTCTATCAGGGACGATCCCAACCGCTTTGAAAGCACATCAACATTGAAATCTGTAGAAGTGGGTTGATTGAAAATCTAATCTAAAATAGTTAATGTAAAACACATTCAACAGATAGTGAATGTTTTCATTTAGTGTTTAGCTTCAGCATCCTGGCAAAGGATGAGAAAAAAAAAGAAAAAGAGGAAGAAAGACTTGGTCTCTAGTTCTAGGGCAACTAGCTGGTTGCATAAGATTTTTGGTGCTGAACCATTCTCAGCTCAACACAGTCCATAGATTCTAATCATAAGTCCCCTGACAAATGACGAGGAATGTGGCCTAACTACCCTCACAGCTATTTCCACTTCATCTTCAAATATAGCCTAGTGGCTAATAGTTTGGTAGAAGTAATCGGACAGTACTTTCAAAGTTAAGTGCTTGAAAAATTTGCTCCACTGACCAAAAATAAAGGAATGTGGCAGTACAGTGCTGCCTACTTTGCTCTGCAAAAGCCTCAAGTGGCAAATGTCTCCACCAGACACAGAAACAACCAAGGGTTGCTCGTGTAATTAGAACTAGTGTACTCTTAGTGGGAAATTTCCACAATAGACTGTATTTTCCTTCTCAATGTAGCCTTTAATTTGGGTTGATTGTTAAGTTTAGAGAGTTTTTTTGAGCCAGCTCTAAGTCCTTCATAATTTGCTAAAGCATAGAAGAAGGATATCTAATAGAACACCTCTGCCTAATCTATGGAAGTGAGGACACAGGGGTAGAAGAGGGGATGCCTCCCAGGATTCTGCTAGGAAGGCAATTTGATCAAGAAGACATCTTAACATTCAAAGCAGTATCAAGAACCACAAGCTATCGCTAAATGGATAGAAAGAATCATCAACAATGTTATTATAGAAACTTATGATTTCACTTTTACATTGTATCCATTTTCTTCATCATCTGGATGGGTGCAGGCAGATCATCTTGGGTAAATTCCAAGGAATGCTTTGGAAGGTCAAGTGAAAATATATGTGGGGGCCATATTTGAAAATCCTTGGGAACCATGTTGAGGGTTTTGACCTAGATATCATAAGCATGGGGATCAGGATTGAAGGAAAAAATAAAGGATGTTTACAGTTATGACTTAAGAAGAGTGGTTTGTCAGATTGGAACAGAAGCTTTGCTAAAAGTAGGAACGAATCTAGCAGCAACTATAAAACACAAGATGAGAAGTAATAGGTCGGAGTTTCACGTTTGAACTCTTGTACCCTCAGCAAATCTCTTCCCTGGAGCTCCCATTTCTAAAAACAGTAACACCAGATATAATACTTACCCCAGAGGTCCTCACTCTTAAGTTTGCACAGAGGTCTCCTGGGGATCTTTTGAAAAAGATATATGCAGGATCTTACCATCAGAAATTTGAATCAAGAATTCTAAGATAGGACTGATGGAGGTTTCAATAATTCTGCAAGCTATCTTGATGTTGGTGACCCTGGGATCATAATCTGAAAAAAACACTGCTTTAAAGAATCTAAGGGGTTTTTTAAAATAAAAAAATTTCCTCAAATGCATCCTTCTCTCTGTAGGAAGCCTTCCAAAAATAATCAATTGAAAAAAGTTCCCAATTATGGAACTTATGATCTACTATAGTTTCAAGGAAAGTGAAGTTAATTGTAATCTGAATAAATAATTAAGCATTACATAAAATAAAGAAGTAGGAATCTATACAAAAATTGTAGAGGTTTGGTATTATATATAATATTTATATGCATACAAATTCCACTTGGAATATTCTTGTTCTAAATAGAAAAACAGATCTTAAGGGCCTTTTTCTTTTTGTCATCTTTCTCCTCAGGAACTCACAAAAAAGGGTTTAGCCTTGTGTAAGATTTTTAAGTGTATGGTGTATGCTTGGCAACAAAACCAATTAATGCTTTGTGTGTATGTGTGTTAGTTGCTACGTTGTGACCAACTCTTTATGACCACACAGACTGTAGCCTGCCAGGCTCACAGTGGATTTGAATTGAATTACATCTAAAGATCAATTCTGAGAGATTTTAGATTTTTGATTACTGAATATTTCAAGCTATGAGCTATCCCTCATTTATTTAGTTTTTAAATGCTTTTCAATGAGACTTTAAAGTTTTTTAAAAATAATTTTTGTATAGGAATTTGTATAATAAATTGCTAGCCAGTTTGCACTTTTATAATTTAAAATGGGTTTTAAAAACTATTTTTAAAATACATGTAAATGTGTATATAACACTTTCAATTTTTAACTATCATACTTGTATTAAATTCTTATGAATAATTTTTAAATTATTAATAAATTAATAAGTAATTTATTACTTCAGTTCAGTTCAGTCGCTCAGTCATGTCCGACTCTTTGCAACTCCATGAATCCCAGCACGCCAGGCCTCCCTGTCCATCAGCAACTCCCGTTCACTCAAACTCACGTCCATCGAGTCCGTGATACCATCCAGCCATCTCATCCTCTGTCGTCCCCTTCTCCTCCTGCCCCCAATCCCTCCCAGCATCAGAGTCTTTTCCAATGAGTCAACTCTTCGCATGAGGTGGCCAAAGTACTGGAGTTTCAGCTTCAGCATCATTCCTTCCAAAGAACACCCAGGGCTGATCTCCTTTAGAATGGACTGGTTGGATCTCCTATTACTTATATTCTATCAAATTGTCTTCATTCACAGTGATAGGATTTCCGACTACTGTCAGGCTTTGTTGTTCACTGTTTGGTTTCAAACTGCATATAAATTTTTTCTTTGTCTCACTTCACTGCACACAATGAAGTGTTAAAAAAAAAAAGTAACAACAGTGACTGATCTCTTGTTCCTAACTTTAAAAGAAATACTATCAGCATTTCAGTATAAAATATTATGTTTACTGAATTTTATATAGATAATCTTTTAAGATTAAAGAACAAAATGGTAAAAACATTTCTCTAAAGTAACTTTGAAGCCAAAAAGTAAAAATATCCAATAAATCATGGACAATTTTGTTTCTGCTAGAGGGGAAAAAAATATAGAGTTGCTATAGTTACCAACTTTAAATAATAGATTATTGAAAAATATTCTTACAGCTCTCATTAACTGGTTTTCAGGAATTAAGCTGCTATATCTCTAGAGAGCATATCTGTTAAGGATAAGTGACAGTGGCTTGAATAGTTTTCCATAAAATGATTTGCCGGTCTCACAGAGATTTATTTGTGCTTAAAGGGCTTCCGTGGTGGCTCAGATGGTAAAGCATCTGCCTGCAGTGTGGGAGATTTGGGTTCCATCCCTGGGTCTGGAAGATTACCTCGAGAAGAGCATGGTAACCCACTCCAGTATTCCTGCCTGGAGAATTACATGGACAGAGGAGCCTAGCAGGATATCGTCCATGGGGTCACAAAGAGTCAGACACAACTGAGCAGCTAACACATTGCAAAGTCAGATCATTTAGTCTCTACCACTTTGAATTCTCACTCCTACATTGATGGGTTCTTTGTTGTTGTTCAGTTGCTGTCGTGTCCAACTCTTTGCGACCCCATGGACTGCAGCAAGCCAGACTTCCCTGTCCTTCAACAACACCCAGAGCTTGCTCAGACTCCTGTCCATTGAGTTGGTGATGCCATTCAACCGTCTTGTGCTCTGTCATCCCCTTCTCCTCCTGCCTTCAATCTTTCCCAGAATCAGGGTCTTTTCTAATAAGTTGGCTCTTCGAATCAGGCAGCCAAAGTATTGGAGCTTCAGCTTCAGCATCAATCCTTCCCATGTCCACTGGAAAAGGGAATGGAAACTCAGTGTTCTTGCCTTGAGAACCCCATGAACACTATGAAAAGGCGAATCCTAGCACCATGATAAACGTTGGAAAGGGACAGAGAAACATCACTGTATGCTACTCCTCTTCTCAATATTATATGGAAAGTACTTTAAGTTACCAGTATCTCACTTTCTAAAGTTCCAGGTAGTCACTTCCCTTATTGAGTTCAAGCAACCAATTTTGATAATTATCTTCTATTTTTTTCTCGACAGTTCTATATGATCTTCTCAAGTACCATCTTATTCCTAATTCTGTCAACTCTTCAGTTCACCTCAACCCTTTTCAAGTAAGTTTATAAGTAAAGGGCTTAAAATCATGTTGGAATTACAGTAAGCAGTCAGAAAACTTTAGCTGTTATTAAATATTATTAGTGTATGTTATTTTCTTCTATTCTAATAATGATGAATGTCCTTTAGGCTCAGAGATGTCCCCTATTTGAACTTTCAAATCACAAAGAGATCTCATAGGAAACCCCACTTCATGAGTTTATACTACTCATTAATAATGAATGAATAACAACTCATGCATTTTTTTAAATTAAATCTAACTTCCCTTGAATTTCTGTGTACTGGTCTTAGGAATTGGGCATTAGCTAACTAATCCTTTTCTCACATGACACATCTTTATTTAAAGACAGCCAACATGAGACCTCTGAATCTTCTCTTCTCCAATCTAAACACTGATAGGACATTTGTATTTTCTCATTACTTGTGAAAGATAAAATTGACAAGGCAAAAATTTATCATATTGTCTGCTTTCAGAAAAAATGTGAAGAGTGGATTTCCTCAATTAATGTCATATCTTATCTCTGCTCCTTCTCTATTAGGGCAGCATCGTACATGTTCTTTCTTCTAGGCTATTAGTTTATACCTTACTCCCACATTCATATTAATTTCACCCTCACTGGAATTCTCTCCACTTGCTTCTATTTGCTTGGATTTTTAAACAATATTCAGACTTCTTAACATGCTTCTCTCTTCTGTATTATACTGAAAAATATGTCTTCTTTTCCAGTATAAAAAAGGAAAAATGTCTTTAATTTTTAAGTCCTATATTAGTAAATAGCTTTCTAATATACATTTTGTTTTGAATTTAATGCTATTGATTTCCTTCCTCTCTCCTTTTCCATTTCCGTGTAAGACTTTCAATTGACTGGCAAGTTATTTTTCAACTACATTCTTCTACCAGGTATGTTATGATTCTTGGTTATTATGGAAATTCTGATACTTTACAGGTGGAACCTTGTTTTCTGAAACATAATATGTGAATTCAGCAAAAGCATGATTGAACAACAAAAGCATCTAAGATGATAGTATTTCACTTTACTAATACCAGAGTTATAAATGCTTTCCACAGAATAGATAGGATTTGTAAACTCAGCTGCAAGCATCAGAAAAAATCATAAGTATGGTATTAGTAATTTGAGTCATGCAGGTGCACTGTATTTCAAAACAACCAAATGCAAGCAATTTTGAAGCTGCAAATAGGTTGATTTTCTTTTTATACTTGCATTTGAATTATTTGCTGGGAATCTCATATGAAATCCTCCCAAAGGAACCATTCTTGGATGTGGCAGCTTGTTTCTGCAAATCAGCCCACAATTTGCACTTAACCTATTTCATAAATGAAACACTGTACAATTCTGATGAGCTATAATAAAAACTTAAAAAAATTGTCCAGTTACAAATTAAGCGAATGAGTTAAATCAAAAGAATAAATAATTATTTTCTTTATCTCAAAGGCTAAAATTGAAGGAAAAGATTGAAAGGAAGTCCGTTTTCCTGATGACTATATCTAATACAAAAATATGTTAAACCATAGAGCCTGTGCTTCAGGTGCTTAGTGAACATGGAAGTCATTGAGTTAAGCAGAGCAGCTTAGTAATGAAAAGCTATATGCCCACCTAAAACCTAAATACTGTATTACTGTATCCAACTCCCCCAAAACAAAGCCCCATTGGGTATTCTACTTGCAGATAAATTTGGACTCAGTTTCTGATCTAAGTCAAGAAAGGGCTCAAGTCCAGAAATGTCTCATGTCGAGGGCTTAGCCTTCCTTCACCTTCCTTCCTTCCCTGACCAGGGGCAGCTTCTGCGTGTCTTTTTAGGGCCCTGTTTCTTGGCCCTCCAGACCTGAAGATCTCATCTCATTTGCTGGGGCTTCCTTTTAATCCCCGCCTTAAATGCAGTCTTTTATGTATTTTTTGGCTGTGCCGGGTCTTCATCGCTGCACAGACTTTTTCTCGGGTGGTGGAGAACGGGGGCTCCCCTATAATCGCGCTGCGCAGGCTTCTCATTGTGGTGGCTTCTCTTGTTGCAGAGCACGGGCTCTAGGGCGTGGAGACTTCAGTGCTCATGGCACGCGGGCTCCGTGTTTCAGGCTCATGGTCTCCAGGGCACAAGCTCAATAACTGCGGCACATAGGCTCAATTGCTCCATGGCATGGGGATCTTCCTGGATCAGGGATTGAACCTGCATCTCCTGAAAGGCGGTTGATTGTCTGCATCCAGCACAACACATATAGTGCTCAGCTCTCAATACCTGCCCATTCTCTACCTGCCCCCCTGACAAGGACTAAAACCTGTCTGGTTGTGAAACACTCTCTCTATTGGCTAAGATTTTACTTTATAGACTAATTTTTAGTCTTGTTATCCTTGTACAAATTTCTTCCTGGGCCTGTTTACCTGGATAGCAACAACTGATAACACAATGTAGATTTTTTATTTTATGCGAAATCCCCATTTTTCCATTTGAATTACATAGTTAATATTTTCTTTTACATTGACCAGACTTCCCAAAAATTTGAATCCACTCTTGTGTCTGTTTGTCTGAAAATGTACTGTCAGCATGTTTCAATTCCTCCAATATCTTGGCATTTCTAAGGCCAACCCCTCTAATCTATCCTCCTAGACTTTTCAGACAAATCACCATGCTTCTGCAATAAGTCATTAGATAGAATACCCACATCCAATCAGTCCATGGGATTCTCCAGGCAAGAATACTGAGGTGGGTTGCCATTTCCTTCTCTAGAGGATCTTCCTGACCCAGGAATCAAACCCGGGTCTACTGCAATGCAGGCAGATTCTTTAACTGAGCTATGAGGGAAGTCCTTTCTTTCCTTACACGCTTAGAAGATAAAGGATATCGTATAATGTATTGTAGATGCTATTCACATGCTAAGTCGGTTCAGTCATGTCCGACTCTTTGAGACCCTGTGGATCTCAAAGGGGTCCCCAGAGGACCCCAAGCTCCTCTGTCCATGAGGATTCTCCAGGCAAGAATACCAGAGTGGATTGCCATGCCCTCCTCCAGTGAATCTTCCTGACCCGGGAATCTAAACTGCTTTTCTTATGTCTCCTTCATCGACAAGCAGATGCTTTACCACTAGCACCACTATTTAAGAGAAACTCAAATTTAAAAATACATATTTGAAAATCTGTTGACCCTTAGAAGAGTTATTCTTGGAAAGGGCCTGAGTTCACCCCTACACTTGGCTTGGCAATAACTGATGCTATCTGCCTGTCATTATAAAAATAACTAGAATTGCTTGAATGTACCCTTACAAGGAAATGATGCAATGGGACATTTTCACAAAGGCAAGTTCATGTTGTTAGTGCGAAATCAGTGAAATTTGATTTTTCATTTTTATATGAGACACACATAAAACTGTGGAAATGTCATAGTTTCTCTCCTAAAAATGCATTAATAGGAAGAGTTAACTGTTTTGCTATCTCTCTGACAAATGCAATGTCATTTTAAAAAAAGCCTTCTGAATATTTTACATGGATGTAGCCATCTGTTGCACAGAACCTAAGATCTCTACTAGCCCATGAATTTAATCTGAATTGATTTTAAAAATAAATATCATAAATTTTAGCCATAAGCAGGAAAACTGTCGAGAACACTGAAACCAGTGTGTTCCAACTAGGCAATGGTGCTGATTTATTCAATGGTTCTACCACTTGAGATCATGAAGGATACAGTCAAAACTCATCTGTCTTCCTGGATGATAAAACGTGAAGCAGTTCAGAATAAGGCAATACAGAGTGGTAGGGTCTGTGGTGAACTAGAGACAGTGTCTCCTTCTATAAACAATTTATTTATCTGTTTATTTGTATACTTACATATACAAACATAAATGCAGAGACACACATCAATTGTTTTGACCAAAAGATGTCTGTAAGCCAGATTCAACAGACTTGCAACAAAAGTAAGCAGCAAAGTCATCAAAAACAAGAGGTAAAAACAGGACGATCTATTATAAAGGCATCCATGCTTTTTAAAAACTGGCTTGTTAAAATGTAAAGAGAGCAATAAGATCTTTCAAGTTGTGATGTGGAATTAATGATAAAAAAAAATGCTGACATTTTCCTCAGAGAAATTTTTAAAAGTCAAAAAAAAAAAAAAAAGGGGAAAAAAATGGATACAGAAATGTAATTTTGTGATTTGACTGAGAAGCAAATATGTCATAGATTTGAATCTAAACACATTTTTTCATTAGGAATAATTTCTGAATGTATCAAAACAGTATTATAAAATTATTCTTAAGTTGTTATGTGACTTTTCTTAAAGTTACTGTAAGAACAATTACATGGTGAAACAAGTATGTCTGTGTGTATGTGTGTGTGTTTGCACACACACCTGTATGTGTATATATTGTGCAATTCTAAGGAAAGATTTAAAGGTATTAAAAGCTATTATTTTTATCCCTCAAGAATTATTTGCTAGCTTACAGAATTAAATTGATGATAAAATCTTTGTAAAGTTGTAGGTATGGTATTTTTTTGAAATAGTCCATATTAAAACTTATAATAAGAGCTACTTTTCTGAGTAATTCTTATAAGCCAAATCATTTCTGTAAGTTTTAGCAAATTAAACTTTTGGCATTATCCTATTTCACAAATGATGAAAGTGAGCTTTTGACAAGATAAGAAACATTTCAAAAATCACTTCATAAGTAGGAGAAACAGTTTTGAATTTAAAACTTGGTTTCCTTGATTTCTAAGTGCATTCTCTCTACTTGTTCTGACTACTTTATAATATTTTTGTTTGTTATTCACCACATTAGCTGATTTTTGTGATGAACTTTTTTTTCTAGGTTGAACTAAACAAGTCATCATTAGCTCAGACAATAAGGATATTTTTTGGTTGTTGTGTGTATTGTATTCTAGATCTAATTAACTGAACTTGATTTGACTTAATATCTTGTCATATTTGATCGTTATTTAACCTTTGTAGAGTTCCTGTATTGCTGAAATAATTAAAATAGAAATAAATAAGTTTAAAAACTTGAAAACAATGTTTAGTGATAGAGTTATATGAAGGCTGTTGAGAAATGGAAATATTGCTTTCTCTAGGCTCAAATAGGTCAGATTCAGTGCAAATGACCTCATCTCATTTGTGTGTATCCAAAGCACAAATCTTAAGACAAATTTATTTGTGCTAATTTTATAGTCAGTTCAGAATGGTAGAACCAGTTGCCCCTCTCTGATTACTTTCATATTTAGAATTCATATTTTGTGCAGATAAAAGGAAATCATTTTCTTTTTTCTAGTACTCTGAATATAATCACCCCAGGGTCTATTCCTTTTTATAAGACAGCTGCTGATTTTGGTGTTTAAAAGAGAAAGATGGGTCCTTCAACTTACTGGTGAATGGTTTTTGCTGCTGCTGAAAATTATACCTCAAGAGCTTTTTGAGATGTATTTTTACAAATGAAAATTAGCCTTATTGGGCAAATGCGACCTTCTCCCTCAGAAGAATTGGCTGTCAAAGAGGAAAAATATATCTTCAGTTTCGCAAAATATCAAAGTTTTGAAATCCCCTCGGAGTTTATGAATTTTGAATATAAGCAATATCACCTAATTTATGAGAGAATGACTTTGCATATAAATCGATATTACAGTTTTGAGTAAACAAACATCCTTGAGTTATGCTAACTTTTCTATTTTTCTTATACTCAT
This sequence comes from Budorcas taxicolor, assembly GCF_023091745.1. NCBI lineage: Eukaryota > Metazoa > Chordata > Mammalia > Artiodactyla > Bovidae > Budorcas > Budorcas taxicolor. The sequence continues at coordinate 28,451,002 of NC_068931.1, forward strand.
TTAGTCAATAGATGACTAGCTCCATTCCCACTCCCTACCCCCAAAACAGAAATGTTCAAAATGAACACTATGACCTTGATCACAGCAGACCAAAAGCAATTGCTGAATGATGATAATTCCTTTCCTTTTCTGCTAATTATCTCAGAGCTTTAAAAATTGTCTCAATCTGTCTCCCAACACTTTCTGGGTGAGGAGTTAGAAATTTAAGAAAAAAACATTCCTCCAAAATCTCTTGATGACTATCATCAAGAGACTGTTCTTAATCTCTAAGGTATTACAACAGATGCAAACACTATATTTTCCACAAGTAATAATCTAATAATTTCAGAATGAATATTTTAAAACAATAATCACAACCCAATTGGATTACATCTTTCTCTCTTGGGTGGGTCAATATAATTCAAATATAATGAAAGAATAAGTGAGTTCAATTCTCACATTAAAAACCACCTTCTGGTGGCCACTCAAGTGTGGAATTTCCTGATTAGTCTGATTAGTCAAAGAGCTCCAATCTTAGTTTCCCCCTAGAAAAAAAAGCAAGATGGACTGTACATAACTTCATTATATTTATTATTTCTATAATCTTATACTGGAAGGCTATGTGAATTTAGAGGTTTGAGTTTGATATATTTTTTAATACATGATTATGTATGTTCCGGAGAAGGAAATGGCAACCCACTCCAGTATTCTTGCCTGGAAAATTCCACAGACAGGGGAGCCTGGTGGCCTACAGTCCATGGGGTCGGAAACAGTCACCCGTGACTGAGCGACTGAATGTATGTATGTTCAGTCACTCAGTTGTGCCTGACTTTTTTTGGCTCAGAGGTGGGTTCTTCACCACTAGGGCTACCTAGGAAGCTCTCCCTAATGTATACCACAAGAGTAATCATTATTATTTACCTAAAATATAAAAAGTGAATAATCTTGCATTAATGAACTAAGTAAAACAGAATAAAACTTTTCTCTGAGCAACATTTAAATCAATAAGTTAATACACCCTTGGAAGTGAGTAAGTTGATATTTGTTAGTTATTATAATAAGTATCCATGTGTAAGTTATGGAAATACTATTCATACTTTATTTAATGTTGATTTATAAACCATTTGGAGAAAGGAAGTGTTCATTTATTATGTATTTATCAATGATAAAGCCAGAGTAGCATTTTAGACATTTCAGAAATCGGTTTCCACTTGAATGGTAATGGCAGTGGGTGAAATTCTTGATTACATTTTCCTGCTTTCAGGCACTGTGTGCTGTATTTATCTTTTGATGCATAGAAATGTAACTGCACAACAGCTTCTACTCGCCAATCATTTTTGTGACCTGTAATGCAGTAATACATTTTAATATGAAGGAAGGAAAGAAATCGAGGTCAATATTTCACATGCCTGTATGATTCAGCAATTCCTTTGAAAAAGGTGGCATCAATAAAAATGTAATTTGAGATGCTAGTGAACAAAACAGCAAAAGGAAGAAGGGAAGGATTCAAGAAATAGGATTGGAAATGACCCATAGTGAAAGAAAGCAAAGTTAAAGTTGAATTTGAGCAGGGACAGAGGTTAATTTAGTCCCGGTTAAAGACCTTTAATTTCTGGGAAATCTTCTCATGTCATATATCTGAATATTGTTATCAATTTATGAAAGTAGATCTATACATAGCTAGATAGAAAGACAGATAGATAGACAGACAGATATATATATATTCAAATGCTTAACCAATATTTTTAAGATCCTATTATGCATAAGACATTATTCTAAGCCCTGGAGATATATTAGATTAAATCACTGGGTAATTAAAATAGATGAACAATAAAAACCTGAAGACATGAAGAGGAAATGAGTGATAACTTTTCCAAGGGTACCCGCTTAACCTAGACAAAAAATTTTAAAGCACGGTTCAGATATAGGGAGTGATTTAGGTATATAGCTTTTTTGCTATTTAATATCTACTTGCTCTTTCAGTTAGAGGTATAAATACCATAATAAAAGTTTCCATTTTAATAACTCATCTGTACTGGATTCTACAAAAAATTATCATCTCTCCCCTATTGTTCTCTGGAGAACATTGTTTCTTTTATACCATAAACAGAGAATTGCTTCTTCATTGCTAGAACTCAAAGGAAAAGAAACTGGTCTTTCTAAGGTCATGGTTAAATAATAGTCAAAGAGAAAATATTAGCTAAAAAAACTTGCTGCCCTTTGTAAAAAGTTTTCAACTTTACAAAGTTTCTTTTTAAAAAAGTCTTTTAACTACCAGCTAAATCTGGAACATATTTTAAAGAAGTCTAAGAATGTCCAATTGCTGAAAGTATGGAAGGTCCAAAGAAGTCATTCTAAGTCTTCTTTATGCTAACAGATAAACTCAATTATGTTTGGTTATTTAAAAAGCTTTTTAAAAAAATCTTTAACAAGACTCAACAAGAAGAAAGAACTTAATTAGAGTTTTATCTCTGATTTCAGTATCAATGCCCCCTCGCAAAAAAAAAAAAAAAAAAAAAAATCTGTGCTAGGCCTTTCTGACTTATCAGTGACTGATTCATGCCAATAAAGGATGATTTGTATACATTTCTGAAATGTTTTAATTTTACAAGTTTTTAATTTATACAACCAATCACATACAGGCAATGCTTTTCCAGAGTAAAACTTGTAACTCAGAGATAAGATCAGCAGTGTTCTGGGTACAATTTAACAATCAGCTCTCAGGGAGGGGCTGCTAATTTTTGACGTTTGCTGACTTATAAGGGGTTAAAACTCCTATCATAGCTAACTGCAAGCCACCAGCTTGACATGGGTGGGTGTGGAGTTGGGCAGAGACATTCACACTCTACTTCACCAGCCAGGAGGGGCTGACTTCAACACATCGTGGATGGTCTGGTTAAAGACAAGTTGCTGTCAATTGCATGCCATCATTTTAGGCGCCACTAAGAAGGAAGCGGAGAAGGCACTGGCGCCCCACTCCAGTACTCTTGCCTGGAAGATCCCATGGACGGAGGAGCCTGGTGGGCTGCAGTCTATGGGGTCGCTGGGAGTTGGACACGACTGAGCGACTTCACTTTGACTTTTCACTTTCATACATTGGAGAAGGAAATGGCAACCCACTCCAGTATTCTTGCCTAGAGAATCCCAGGGAGGGGGGAGCCTGGTGGGCTGCCGTCTATGGGGTCGCACTGAATCAGACACGACTTAGCAGTAGCAAGAAGGAAGATAGGCTTCCCTGGTGGCTCAGTGGTAAAGAATCCTCTTGCCAACGCAGGAGATGCAGGTTCAACCCCTGGACTGGAAAGATGCCCTTGAGAAGGAAATGGCAACCCACTCCAGTATTCTTGCCTGGGAAATAACCATGGAGAAAGGAGCCTGGCAGACTACAGTTCATGGGGTCTCACTCAAAAGAATCAGACATGACTTTAACGACTATAATTCTGGCAATTAAATTATGATAAAATGTTTTAGTATCAGTCAGTTGATTGATTGGTTTCATTTTGTGTTTATTCAAAAATCTTTTTCAAAGATTCTCTGCCCTAGAAAGTTACCCTATCCTCTATCCAACTTGAGAAAAATGGAGAAAGAAAAGGTATAGAGAGGACAGAGAGACAGAACACAGAGTTCTGGATGGATGAGGAGTCGTAGCCAATAGATACCAAAACTAGGTTGTGGCTCAGAGAAGTTGGAGTTGCCTTGCAGTGTTCTATTCTGGTTTAAAAGTCATTCTAAGAAGGCTAAGAGGAGAGTAAAAAAGCTGGCTTAAAACTCAGAATTCAAAATACAAAGATCATGGCACACGGTCCCATCATTTCATGGCAAATAGATGGGGAAAACAGTGGAAACAAAGACAAACTGTATTTTCTTGGGCTCCAAAATCACTGCAGATGGTGATTGCAGTCATGAAATTAAAAGACACTTGCTTCTTGGAAGGAAAGCATTGACCAACCTAGACAGCATATTAAAAAAACAGCCACATTACTTGCCAACAAAGGCCCATCTAGTCAAAGCTATGGTTTTTCCAGTAGTTATGTATGGATGTGAGAGTTGGGCTATAAAAAAAGGTGAGTGCTGAAGAACTGATGCATTTGAACTGTGGTGTTGAAGAAGACTCTTGAGAGTCCCTTGGACTACAAGGAAATCAAACCAATCCATCCTAAAGGAAGTCAGCCCTAAATATTCATTGGAAGGACTGATGCTGAAGCTGAAGCTCCAATACTTTGGCCACCTGATGCAAAGAACTGACTCTTTGGGAAAGACCTTGATGCTGGGAAAGACTGAAGGCAGGAGGAAAAGGGGAAAAGAATGGATGAAATAGTTTGATGGCATCAGTGACCTGATGGACATGAATTTGAGCAAGCTCCAGGAGTTGGTGATGGATAGGGAAGCCTGGCTTGCTACAGTCCATGGGGTCACAAAGAGTCAGACACGACTGAGTGACTGAACTGAAGAAGATTAAAGTGCCTGCTTGACATAGAGAGGTTGGTACAAAAGGACCACGTATATATGGCCCTAGGCCAGAGAGGTTTGCAGTGCAGAAGGGCTAAGATCTGACCCTTATAACCACTGGGCTTCTCCTGTGATGAAGGCAGCGTCAGAAGCAGCAGGAATCATATGCAAACCTCCCATAAGACACCAAATCATGATTTCAGGGCTCTTAACCCCTCTCCGCAAAAAAGAAAGATAGAAAGAAAGAAACCTAAAATCAAAAGATGTGGTATATTAAATTCACTAATAATGAAAGCTAAAAGTTCTAGAAAATACATGTGTAAAACTCTGCAAAGCTCTAAACCTGCACATTAAAGTAAGCTTTAGAGGAAATTCCCTGGCAGTCCAGTGGTTAGGACTCAGCCCTTTCATAGCAGAGAACACAGGTTCAATCCCTGGTCAGGGAACTTTTGACCAAGTCGAGGCATGGTCAAAACAAAACAAGGTAGGCTTTTGAGACTTCCAGTCTCTAGTCTGGCTTACAAGGAGCTGGGACATGTTCACTCCAATCTCCACCACAAGAAAAAAGCTCAGCTAGACATCAATTACCCTCTTCTGGGGTTTATCAGAGAATTGTCACAGGACAAACTGTTGCCCATATTCCCCACCCCCAAACTGGAGAAACAGGTGATCGAGAGATTCACATTTTACAGAGCAAAACTTCCACTGAAACCAATATTCAGGCAGGAAAACTTCAACTATAATTGACAAATTGCTAGAGGCTTCCCTGGGTCCAGAAGATCCCCTAGAGAAGGGCGTGCCAACCCACTCCAGGATTCTTACCCAGAGAATCCCATGGACAAAGGAGCCTGACGGGCTACGTGGGTTGCAAAGAGTAGGACGTGACTGAGGAACAAGTGTGGACAAGACTGAGTTAAAAACTCCAGGGGGTCCCAGTCTTAGGGGAGACCTCTATTTTTGCAAGTTGCCTCCAGGAGTCCTAGCAGGAAGAAAACAGGAGGAGGAAAGATATGGTAGGCAGGGAAAGAAGAGGAGGAAAGGATGGCAGGAAGGAAGGCAGAAGAAACAGGAGGGAAAAAAATTAATGGGCATAAAAATAAATCTGCTTCTGGTTCTAAAAACTGTTTTAAAATTTTAGATCAAAGCTATTCAGGGCTTTGAAATGAGAGCATAACTTTTTAAGATGACAGCGTTCAAGCAACCAACACATTTGTTTAGCTAAATTTTCACGTGATGAGCAACATAACTTGCCTTTTGTACAATATCCCTCCTGTGTGTTCAAAGGAAATGATCATGAAAAGGAAAAAAATAGGGCACATTTCTTTCCTTTATTTCTATTGTTACCAACCTCTGTGTGCTTCAGAATGCGAAACAAAAAAATGATCACTGGGTACATAGAAAGATTTCTGTCTTCCTCACTTTTATAGCTTTGAAACTTGAATCAGCATCTAAGAGAATGAAATGACAAAAGACAAACAGAAACACCCTCTCTGACTCTATAAAATCAGAGAACTCTGGAAAGCAATTTGATCTGAAGAACATTTAGAATCTTGAAAAAAGTCATCATTTACTGCCCAGCACAGATATCATTATATCAACGAGTACAGGTTCACCATCAGAGCAACATAGCCTTCAGGGAAATTTTAAGAGACATATCCAGTTATGCCCTCAAACAGTTTCAACCGCTAGACTTCAAAATCATGATGATGAATATATGAGAAAGGAAAGTATATGGCACACTGAAGAAAGAGTGCAAAATATTGCTGTCAGCATCAAACCAATAAGCAGAGACAATGAGCAGCACAGCAGTGCTCCAAGGGATTTTTACAATAGCAGATAAAAGAAGGAAGAAGCTTCCGGGGGCAGTGGGGGTGGTGGTGGCAGGGGGCAGCCACAGCTATTTTCTTGAAAATATTGTTTAGTTTTATCCTTATGTTTATATCTTTTGCACTTTTAGTTTTTTGATATTTTTTTAAGTGCACAAAAATGTTTTTATTTTTCACCCTTTTAGACAGGTCTCTCTTTTCAAAATGTTATACACCTCCAGGAAAAAAGTACACAAATGTGTGAGTGCTCAGGCTATAACCCTATATTCTGCCCTTTGTTAATTAGATAGACTTTAAAACAGCAAAATATAGAGATAAATATGTCACATTAGTGTTTGAATAGGCAACTGCTTTGAAGTATAACATAAAATTAATTACTTCAAGTTAGCAGATAAAGCAAGTTAAAGTAATAGTTTAAATGAAAGGCTAAAGTCTACAAGGCAAGGGAAGAGGAAGAGAGCACTATATCTTAAGAAACATATTATAAAATAAAACACACTGTTGAAATCGAGTTAAATACACATAAATTATCATCTAAATCAAACTTTTTCTAAGCACAGTTTTCTAAAACCATATTCATAAAAAATGATCAAACACTTATTAGCTACATGTGCTTCTTTCAAAGTGAAAGTGAAAGTGAAAGCTGTTCAGTTATTTCCAACTCCTTGCTACCCCATGGACTATATAGTTCGTGGAATTCTCCAGGCCAAAATACTGGAGTGGGTAACCTTTCCCTTCTCCAGAGGATCTTCCCAACCCAGGGACCAAACCCATGTCTCCCACATTGCAAGCAGATACTTTACCAGCTGAGCCACCAGGGAAGCCCAAGAATACTGAAGTGGGTAACCTATCTCTTCTCCAGGGGAATCTTCCTAACCCAGAAATCAAGTGGAGTCTTCTGCATTGCAGGTGGATTCGTTATCAACTGAGCTACCAAAGTCTATTTTAAACAGACCAGCAGCCAAGATGTGAAAAATAAAGAGCTATACCTCGCTCATAAAAAATGTGGTCCCAGTGCCAGCTGCAGGCATTGCAGTGTGCAGGCATAGCATCCATCACTGCCACCTCTGAGCTCAGAAAATGAAGAGACAAACAGATTCACTGAGCTGGATGGGGTCTTAAAAGCCCATGTATGCCTACTATGCCTCACTATCACCAGCTGCATTGTCATCATGCCAGAGGGGTAAATGATTTCCAAAATCTGTAATACAAGACATAAGAAAGGAAAGTCATCTATTGCTCTTCTGGTACTACTTCACTGGCTTTTGACATCTCACATGTAGGAAAATTCTTAATATATTCTAGATTTTATATGTATAAGTGTGTGTGTGTGTGTGCATGTGTGTGCATGCATGTGTGGGTGCTCAGTCATGTCCAACTCTCTGCAACTCCATGGATTGTAGCCCACCAGGCTCCTCTGTCCATGGAATTTACTAGGCAATAATACTGGCATGTTTGCCATTTCCTTCTCCAGGGGATCTTCCTGACCCAGGAAGTGTCTCCTGCACTGGCAGGTAGTTCTATACCAGCCTGATTTCTTTCAAAGGTTTCATGGTTATTTTTTGTCCAGTATGCAATTCTTGAGGAAAAAAAAAAAATTCTCTACAATTAACATGGATTGCAAACAGGTGTTTGCAATACATATTTATACATATACATATATATTCTCAGGTGGCATTAGTGGTAGAGAACCTGCCTGCTAAGGCAGGAGATGCAAGAGACTCGAGTTCAATTCCTAGGTTGCAAAGATCCCCTGGAGAAGGAAATGGCAACTCACTCCAGTATTCTTGCCTGGAAAATCCTATAGACAGAGGAGCCTGGTAGGCTACTACAGTTCATGGGGTGGCAAGACCACACACTACTGAGCATGCCCACATGCACACATGGACACACACACACACATACACATATATTCTGTATGCAATCCATGTTAATTGTAGGTTTGTTTTTTTTTTTTTTTTGGGGGGGGGGGACTGCATCCTGGACCAAAAACAACCATGACACCTTTAAAATAAATTGGGTTATTTGATTGCCACAGATGTGTAGATAGGTCAACCCTACCTAAAAATATATCACAACAAGACTGTATCTTGTTATTGACTTGGAAAAAAATCATCCTTGCTTTGTGGGCAATCTGAGTAGAAATATTTCCCCAGAGAAAGGAAAAAGCAAGTTTATTAAAGAAATGAGTTGGAAAAGATTCTCCTTCAGGGATGAAAGGGACCAAGAGCTGCTGTTGGCAGAGGTAATAGGAACATGCTAAGTACTTGTTAAATAGTGCTGCACTGATTAATACAGATGTCTTGCCTACTGATACATGTGACTCTACCAGTGGGCACCAGCTGACCTTCAAGCTAGATTATCAGTTCCAGGATAACCCACTCAGTCCTCTGAACAGGAACAGACACCAGCACAGCCAACATCGAGGGAAAGTGGGACAGATGGACGCTGAAGACGGTAAAACCACTACTTGAGGGTTTTTCACAAATCCTGGTTTCTGGACTACTTCCCTAAAGTCATTTGAGGTACCTGTTACAAGCGCAGATTTCCAAGTTTCAGATGGATCTGTAGAATGAGAAAGTATGGACTTTCTTTGAGTCACTGGAAACTTGACTACACATTCTGCATGATTTTTATATTCACTAAAGTTAGGGAATCAGTGTACTTGTATGTATGGATCAACTTAGTGGATGCATTTAGGGACAGTGTTTTCAGGTAAATTATCTCTGTAGAGAAGAGTGATTGGAATTACAGCCTAAGCTGATTATAACCATGTCAGAGGCAAAGGGGCAAGCAATATGTAAGTCTAAAAATAAGTCTTCATATTAGAGTGAGAATGAAATTATATAGCACTCCCTGCATTTTTCAAGATAAGAGACACCTTTATAAACTCTCTGCTTAGTATACATTTCCTAAATTTCTAGATAGGAGCTTAAGCCAATTAGAGTATGACCACTTACTCAGTTACAATGATATAAACAATGCATGTAACTTAAGCTCATTCCCTTTACATTCTTCTACAAAAATTGAGAATACATACATATCACTATTCATTAATAATTCTTCTACTCCTTCCCGCCACACTGGTAGACAAGAACGTTATAGCCACTGGAGACACATGCTGTGTTTTGGCAGTGGGTAATTCTTTCTAGATAGAAAAAAAAATTATATAAAAGTTCTACTTTCTTTGTTCTGATTTCATAAACATCAAGTAACTCCATGGTTACAAATTCAAGTTTTCTAAATTATTTCATACTTGGCAAATCTGTGTAGTAATGTAATGTAAACTATTCGTTGGTACTATTTTATACATGAGTCGCCTGTGAGATTAGTTTGTGTTAATATCATTACATTAGCAACTTTCAACAGCTGTTTAATCATGTTTTATTTATGTTGGTGCAAAAGTAATTGCAGTTTTGCATTGTTGAACTTTGTGGTCTGATATTGGGATACATTCTTAAATAAATGTGATTATGTTGTACATCATTTTAATGTGCATAAATAGCTTTATGTTTTTTCTAATGACTTATTACTTGCTGTTTATTTTATATTTACTTTAGATCAGGGAAATAGTGTTAGACAAAAGTAAATTTGAGCGATTTTCTTATTCAAGTTCAAAATGGGTCATAAAGCAGTGGAGACAACTCAAAACATTAACAACACATGTGGCCCAGGAACTGCTAATGAACGTACAATGCAGTGGTGGTTCAAGAAATTTTGCAAAGGAGACGAGAGCCTTGAAGATGAGGAGCATAGTGGCTGGCCATTGGAAGTTGACAACTACCAATTGAGAGCCATCATTGAAGCTGATTCTCTTACAACTACATGAGAAGTTTCCAAAGAATTCAGTGTCAACCATTCTATGGTCATTCACCATTTAAGCAAATTGAAAAGGTGAAAAATATTGGTAAGTGGGTGCCTCATGAGCTGACCACAAATTTAAAAAAATGGGTTTTGAAGTATCGTCTTCTTTTATTCCATGCAACAATGAACCATTCCTCGATCTGTTATGTGTGGCAAAAAGTGGATTTTATATGACAACCAGCGAAGACCAGCTCAGTGGCTGGACAGAAAAGAGTCTCCAGAGCACTTCCCAAATCTAAACTTGCTTATGGTCACTGTTTGATGGGCTGCTGCCCATCTGACCCACTACAACTTTCTGAATCTCAGCGAAACCATTGCACCTGAGAAGTATGCTCAGCAAATCAATGAGATGCACCAAAAACTGCAATCCCTGCAACCGGCACTGGACAGAAGGGGCCCAATTCTTCTCCATGACAACACCAGATTTCATGTCACACAACTAGTGTTTCAAAAGATGAATGAGTCAGGCTATTAAATTTTGCCTCATCACCTTATTACTGACCTCTCACCAACTGACTACCACTTCTTTGAGCATCTTGACTACTTTTTACACAAAAAATGCTTCCACAAAGCGTAGGAGACAGAAAATGTTTTCCAAGAGTTTGCTGAATCTCAAAGCCTGGATTTTTACACAACAGAAATAAAAATCTGATTGTTCACTGGCAAAAATGTGTTGATTGTAATCGTTCTTATTTTGATTAATAAAGATGTGTTTGAGCCTAGTTATAATGATTTAAAATTCACTGTTTGAAACCACAATTTCTTTTGCACCAACCTTAATAGATTTCTAGTCTAGTACCTCATCTCCATTTGATGACCCAAGGAGTATAAGACTCTGGAATGATTTATAATATTTGCTTAGTATCTCTAGATAACATCATTACTAACTCCACTTCTTAAATGCATTATATCTTCTATTGTTTAAGAATCTGTTAAAGGCTTCATTGGTTAAAAAAAAAAAAAAAAAAAAAAAAAACAACCTTGAACAGTACAAGATCAAAACAACACTGTGAAAATACTTTTGCACGGATCTCCATGCTAATAATAAAAAGAACCATTTAAAGAGGTAACCACTCCTTTTTTCTCTTACCTTTACATTAGTAATGTGATAGTACATATATGGAAGTTTTGAGATGGATTATTTTACCTTACTTCTCTAGCAATAGAAAACAAAGAGTGCTTCTTACAGAATATATGTCTCATATGTTCACATAGAGTGCAATTTCCTTGTCCCTTCATGATGCACTTTAATATTTAGAATCAGGATCTCTTTTTATTTATTCATTCATTGATTTTTTTCCTCCAGCAAACATTCATTCATTCATCCAGTGAATATATTTAAGTACTTATGAGAATACCAGGCCCTGAGGATTCAATCAACTACAGGGGAAGTCTCCCCTCTATGTTGTAATTCACAAAAGAAATAATACTGACCTTTAAAAACTAAAAACTAAAGGCTGAATGTATTCATTTCCTAATCTGAAAGCACTGGTCCACTATTTACTAGGCATCAGGCTGTGTTCTAACTTTTAGATGGGTTTTAAATGTTCAGGTCATGTAACCTAGGTATTTCCATACCTAAGTCTGTCTCCTTAAAAACTGATAGATTCTGATATTTCTAGCGAAATAAGAAGATTTGATCTCCTGCATGTGTCTGGTCTCTGTTATATAATGTTGCACACCATATATAAAATATTAATATAGTACTTACATATAGTATACTTCTGAAGTGTGGTCTTTCTGATAGTTAGCTAGTGAAGACCCCTGAAGTGTACTTTGTCATTTAGGACAATTAACTGCCCTTAAAGTGTGAGCTACCTAGCTCAAATAGACACAAGTCTATGTGTCAAAGTAAACAACAGACATTATAACAATGTGTCCTTATTCCTTCTACTCCTGATCCTTCCTTCCCATGTGTGAACACTGATCATATTCCAGACAAAATCCCATATCTGTCTATGAGCTTTTATGTTCCACAAGCCCTACTGCTTCCCTGCAGAAGATCAACCGCCTACCAACAATAGAAGTCTCTCCTCTTATTCCTTTCCTGAAACTTAGGCCTGAAGTTTAATTCAGAACTTCATTAGAACAGTTGTGTATGGTCAATTCTGCCCAGATGTTTAGGTTGTAAGTGGACCATGGGGCTTCAAACTATGAGCAAGAGCTTCCTGATTGCATAAGTCAATAAATAACACACCTCCTATAGAAAAATATTTTTCAGAGACCACGAAGTCTAATCTCACATCAGGGACTCTAGTCATATAGCATGGTTTGCCATGGTCCTCCACTTTTGTAGCAAATCTTGTTGGGCTTTTTCCTGTTCATGCTAAAGTCTGGTACACCACAAAAATAGAACTCACTCTTGGTTTCTGATGCTTTGCTCACTTAATCAGTAACATCGATAAGATCGTATGAAGAAACTCAAATGAACTTTTTGGCCAATCTTATATTAACGGATAGAAATCGCCTATTTATTGAGTGTCAGACACTATTCTAGAATCTGGATGTTCACTAATATCTAAAATATTAAAGCCATATTTTTAGAATAATTTTTTTAGCTATCAAACAAGAGACATAGACCTTAGATCGTGCAATGAAGAAGTCTAAGATTTAAAGGCAAAAAAGAGGTTGAGCTTGGAAAGAGGGTACAGATAGGTGAGAGGAACACCAGGAAAGTTTGAAGGCATAGACACAAAGGGAAGAGAATGTTTCAACATATTTTTAATGTAAATCAAAATTGTAGCAAGTAGAGAAATAGAAAACGCTCATTAGATTTAATGACCTAGAGATTATCAATGACCTTGTTGAGAACTATCTGGTGATATGATGGGAGTAATAGTGAATCCAGACTAAAATATTCTGAAGAGTAAAAGAAGACAAAGAAATAGACCTAGTGTGTAGAGACAGCACATAGGCAAGGGAGGAAGAGAGCTGGGCTATGTGGGGATGAGTAGATTACTTTATTTTGTGGTTGGGTCTACAAGGGAAGATTTACACAGGTTTAAAAACAAATAATTGGTTTTACTCGTGTGCTTTTGGAAGCAAGTGCATGCTGCTGTCATCAATTTGATTGAGGGTCTCCCTATTTATTTTACCAAAAATCTTTGATTGAACGATTTTTATTTAATAGTAGTTTCTTAGATTAAAGGAGTGAGTAGGGAAGGATCATTCCAGTAAGACAGACTCATATTTTCAAGAAGAGTAGTGGGATAAATATCCTTAAGGCCAAATGACTTATAAAACAGTGAGTCAGAGAAATAGATATCAAACCATGAAATCAGAGAGGAGGGAACATCAATTCAAACTGGGTCAGAAAGACTTTCCCAGAGATATCTCTGTTTGAAAGACAAGTAAATGTATAACCAATGAAGTGAAAATCACTCAGTCGTGTCTGACTCTTTGCAACCCCATGGAATATACAGTCCATGGAATTCTCCAGGCCAGAATACTGGAGTGGATATCTGTTCCCTTCTCCAGGGGATCTTTCCAACCCAGGGATTGAACCCAGATCTCCTGCATTGCATATATAAATGTATAGCCAAGATATATTTGTATAGCCAAAATACAAATGCATAGCCAAGATATATAAGCAATATATTGCACATATAAATGTATAGCCAAGAACAGGGCAATTCTGAGAGAAGAATAGTATGCATCAGACTTATGAGACTTCTTAATATATTTTATATTCAGAAACCAGAAGTATGTGGATTCAACTCATGCAAAAATCCCTTTACCTGGTGTGGAGGAAGGAAAGTTTTAGAAGGAAAAGAAACAAAACTCTGTTAACTCAGGCCTTTGTGGCATAAGCCACAGAATTTGACCTCTATCTTGAAAAATCTGGGAATTCATTGAGGTATTTCAGAAGAATGACCCCATCATCATCATATCCATAAAAATTAATTTACAACCATCATTTTTTTTTTCTACACCACACAGCATGCAAGATCTTAGTTCCCTGACCAGGGGTCAAACCCACACCCCTAGGAGGGGAAGCATGGAGTCTTAACCTCTAGACCACCAGAGAAGTCCCAAAGGTTAATTTATATTGAGGACTCATACTGTACCATGCACACTTTCAAGCACTGTACATGCAGGATCTCATTTAATCCTTTTAACCACTCACAGAGAAAGTATGAACTTTATCTCCAAGTTAGTCATTTGGAAATGAATCTATTGCTTACAGCATTCGTGCTTAGAACTGAATGTCAGAATCTTCACCAATGCTGCCCAAAAGAGCCGGCCATCTTAGCCCCATGTTCTCTCATAGATGGGTTCTGTGGGGCCCTGCCTGCTTCTTTACATTGCTCCTTTCTGCAGCAAAGCCTCATAAGTGAGCTTTCAGTTTCTGGATTGTATTCTTGTGTTCAAATTACTGCCAGAGGCAGTCCATTCTCTGTCTTAGCACGGATTCAAAATGAGGGACACTCTCCACACAGAGCATAGGTTTATTAGAATATTCTAAGAGTCTAAGAGCCCACACTATATATGGCAAATAGCCTATGCTGCTACTGCTGCTACTAAGTCACTTCAGTCGTGTCCGACTTTGTGCAGCCCTATAGACAGCAGCCCACCAGGGTCCCACATCCCTGGGATTCTCCAGGCAAGAACACTGGAGTGGGTTGCCATTTCCTTCTCCAAAATAGCCTCTAAACCCTCCAAATCCCGCACACAAACATAAGACAAAATTTGACTTTCAATTACTTTTTTCATAAAAGAGTGAAATAGTACAGAATATGACAAACTACGGAAAACTGTTGCTGTTATTGTTTAGTTGCTAAGCCATGCCCGATTCATTGCGATCCTATGGACTATTGCCCGCCAGGCTCCTCTGTCCATGGGATTTTCCAGGCAGGCATACTGGAGTGAGCTGCCATTTCCTTCTCCAGGGGATCTTCCTGACCCAGGAATCTAACCCGGGTCTCCTGCGCATCTCCTACATTGCAGGAAGATTCTTTTACTGCTGAACCACCAGGGTAGCCCAAAATAGTATTAAAAACATGTATATTTGGAGTCACATGATCCAAGAGGAGACCCTAGCTCTGCTATGTAGAAACTGATTTCTAAAAATCACTTGAAGTTTTAAGACAACTTCGTCTTTTGTAAAATAATTTAATGATGACATGTGGACTAGACATCATACCTAGATAGAGCAGGGGGAAAAGAGTGCTGATTTTTAAAAGACAACAGTTTCTACATTCTAGGACCTAAGCTAAAATTTGGATTGCGTAAGCTTTTTGTGTGAATATTTAGAGATACAGTGATAAGGCCAGGACTTAGCTAATGTTTCTTTCATAAAACATGAATATAGAAAGTAATCCATGTGTGTAAGATTGGATTGGAAGAATTCTATTTAAGGGGTAGGAGAGAAGAATTACTGAGGAACATGAGGAAGTTTGGAAAGTGATGAATATGTTCATTATTTGACGTGTTGTTGTTTTCATAGGTATATACATAAGTCAAGGGCTAAGTTCTAAGTTGCTTCAGTCAAGTCTGACTCTATGAGCCCTTGGACTACAGCCTGCCAGGCTCCTCTGTCTGTTGGATTCTCCAGGCAAGAATACCAGAGTGGGTTGCCATTTCCTTCTTCAGGGGATCTTCCCAACCCAGGGATCGAACCCGCATCTCTTTTGTCTCCTGCATTGGCAGGCAGGTTCTTTACCACTAGCCCACCTGGAAAGTCCATACATAAGTCAAAACTCATCCAATTATACTCTTTACATCAGTTCAGTTCAGTTCAGTCACTCAGTCGTTCCGACTCTTTGTGACCCCATGAATCGCAGCACGCCAGGCCTCCCTGTCCATCACCAACTCCCGGAGTTTACTCAGATTCACGTCCATCGAGTCCGTGATGCCATCCAGCCATCTCATCCTCTGTCATCCCCTTTTCCTCCTGCCCCCAATCCCTCCCAGCATCACAGTCTTTTCCAATGAGTCAACTCTTTGCATGAGGTGGACAAAGTACTGGAGTTTCAGCTTCAGCATCATTCCCTCCAAAGAAATCCCAGGGCTGATCTCCTTCAGAATGGACCAGTTGGATCTCCTTGCAGTCCAAGGGACTCTCAAGAGTCTTCTCCAACACCACAGTTCAAAAGCATCAATTCTTCGGTGCTCAGCCTTCTTCACAGTCCAACTCTCACATCCATACATGACCAGGGGAAAAACCATAGCCTTGACTAGACGGACCTTTGTTGGCAGAGTAATGTCTCTGCTTTTAAATATGCTGTCTAGGTTGGTCATAACTTTTCTTCCAAGGAGTAAGCATCTTTTAATTTCATGGCTGCAGTCATATGTGTGGTTAATTGTTTACAAAAGTGGATGAGATAATAAATAACACTTTAAAAAAGACTTCTGTTGAATAAAAGGTATGATGATCTTTTTGTCTGAAAAAATAATTATGATATCTTGTTAATTTATGCTAGTGCCTTAAAAAGGTTTCGTTGAATGTGCCAAGTAAGAGGTAGATTTTTATCTTATTTGAAGCCAAGGGGTATCTCAGATTTGCAGAACAGGGAGAAAGCTGGGGGGGGGGGGGGGGTCACTCTAAGAATGGCACGCTAGAACACTTAGGAGCCAGTTAAGTTTTCCTTTTCCGCTTTATAATTAATTCCATTTTGTTACCTTACAGATTTACTTAAGTCTGTTTGCTACACAGCCTTGCCTTATTGCGACTGAAGAGAAAGACCTGACCTTCAGGACGGAGCAGACCACGGAACCAGGATTACATCTGAGAGGAGCAGTTCCCAGACCCTCAGGAGAGCCGAGTGACAAAACCAAAGGAGTCTAGTGAAGGGACAGGAAATACGCCACAGCAAGGAAACGATAGAGCCTTGTCGGAACTCTTCAGAAATAACCAAGGGGGAGTTGGACCTGTGCTCATGAGAGATAGAGGTGTAGCTGACACCGTTGGTGCCCTCTGAGTCCCCTGGGACTGGTGGACAATGCCTGCAATAACCTCCCACCTTCATGCACTTTGCAGTTGACTGCTCGCATCCGCCCCTCTTCGATGCGGAGCTCTTGCCCTTGTGCGGAACCGGAAGTGCCCGAAGCTCCGTGCATGAGAAACTCAGAAGCTTGTCTCTTCTGCCTCTAGTCTGGATAATCCCAGGTGTTATTACACTACAGAGCTCCTTAAGAATTTAGGGCTGAGTTTTGGTTTCCACTGAAATCACACAACTGTTTGTCTGCTTCTTCCCTCTTCAGCTTCTCCTGCTTTCTCCGGGGAGACTTAACAAATCACTTGCAACTGAATCCTTGCCTCGGGGACTGCTTCTGGGAGGGCTAACAGAAGACCAGGCTCTGCTAGGTGTGATCCCTGATAACCATTCGAAGAGCAAAGGAACGTTAGACCCCATTAACCAGAGAACTTAGGGACCTTGGGTTTAATTACATAAAGCCTAACAGATAGTTGACAATTGCTAAAGGCATCTCCTGGCACACTCCCCCCACCTCCAAGTTTCCGTGTGGAACCTGAAATTAATTAAGTCCTTGTTCTCCCTCAATACAAGGTTCATAATTTTGGGACTGACTTACTGTTTTATGGGAATAAAAAGAGACTATATCGGCAAAAGTCTTTTTTCTTAAGTGCTACTTTTTAAAAGGGCTTCCCAGGTGGCGCTAGTGCTAAAGAATCCACCTGCTAATGCAGGAGAGGTGAGAGATGTGGGTAAAACTACAAACATAGACAGGTAAAAATATTTAAATCATATATAAATAGAGTTCAGGTGTGACTTAATATTTTATTAATAAAAAGTTTGAGAATTGTTTCAAAATAAATTACAAATTCAAAACTATTTACTGTATATTACTTGTATTTTTAATTATAATTGTCTTTCTTTGCATGATGCCTATCTGAACAACTAGACTCAAAGTTCTTGTTATTTCAAGGAAAGCAAATAATGATGTTTTCCAAGTAAAAAGACACAACATATTGTATATCAACTTACACAAAATATAAACTTTTTATTTTCTTCCTTCCTGCCAATAAAATGCTCACCTCTTGTATTAATCATGTTTGAATATATGTAAGTAGTAATTATGTGTGTAGTCCTTACTTTTTTTTACACGTATGTTTTTATTAACTACTTTGCAAAGCTGAACATGAAACTAGTATCCTTAATATATCCACTCCCTCCTTTCTCCTTCCTCTTTTCTGTTGTTAGCCATGGCACTAAAAGCCTTTTAAATATAAATTCTTCATGTGATATAATATTTTTCTTTTAATACACTGGTTTATTATTACTCATTATCAATCCAATTATTGACAGAAATGGAGATTTCATTTAAACCGGATTATTACCCATTGTTTTGTATGGATTGGTCTATACCACAAATATTTTTATGTTGTCAGATTATGACAAAATACAGTTTTCTCTTATGAGTTTTCATCATCCTGGAAAAACAGACATGACTAAAAGCCCTCAAGTTGAAAATTAAAGGAATTTAGTATGTTTGTAAATGTTATAGTTAATAATTAACAAACCCACAAGTGTATCTTACATTTTGAAATTGGTTTCCAAGGCACATGAGGATTACCTTGGAGTGCCTCTATTTTCATTTTTTTAGGACAGAGAAAGAAAGGCATCTGTATCTCTACATGTGATATTAAATATTTTAATACCACTACCTGTGATATAAAGTTCTTATTATCCCAGGCCATGGCATTTAATTCTGCTGGCCAATTGCACTACCATAGGAGTTCATTTGCTGGCTTTAGCTGCTGTTCATGCTGTTCCTAGAAATAACATTTCCTGCACTGCCAAAATAGCACATGGCCCAGTGATGGATAAGATGGACTTCACAGTTAAGCCATCTGCTTGCTGGCTTCTCTGATTTCTCTGTTTCTCCCTCTGCTCTGCTGCACAGCTTAAGGATGGCTGCCATTTAGAAGGGAGATCAGACCAGGAGACTACTCTCTACCACATTTCCTGGATTATTTTAACTAATAACTTCCCAGGCTGAAAGGTAAAGTTTTGCACATGGTATCCTTTGCTGGGTCATTAATGCTTGGAAGAAGTTAAATATATCTAAACAAGTTGATACGCACAGAAAAACATCAGGCAGGGAATTGAAATGATTCTTATTGTGAAACAAAAACTACTGAATCTCTTAGATTCCAGTTCTACTGATGAAATATCTGTCTACCTCATTAGAAGAGTTTCAAACCAACAATGAGGTAGAAGAAATAGTTAGAAAAATAACTCTTTTTATTTTCTTATCCAACTTTTTTCTTTTTTGTACTACAATTAAAAAAAAAAAAACACTAGAAAACATGCTTATTTTGTTATAGTGACTTTCTGAGGGTTAGCAATATGATGCCTGAAGATTGAATTTAATATATCTCATCTTTTCTCTCATGAAGTAGAATTACTTAGCTGATTGATTATCTTCTTTTTCTATTTTTAATACATTTTTCTAACCCACTGACCTGTTCCCTGGGTGTTTCCATGGCAAAGTTTGGTAGCCATTGATGCATTCAAGAGTAGTACCTATCAATCCATTGGAATTCAGTAATTTAGGCCTATGATTATGTATTGACTTAGAGATTAAAGTAGAATCACCACTTTCTCTTAGAATTTTTCCTATTGGCAAAGGAAAGTTCATGGGCTTTGGAAAAGTTCTTTAGCTTTAGTTATTGTTTGAAAAATTCAAGAATATTTTGAAAATGTTTATTTATCCCAAGGAGAATAGCACAAGTATTTTTTATTATATAGAATAAAAAATATTCCTATAATCAGAAATGATAGACTTAATTCAATCAAGACAAATTCACCAATATTAATGGCATCATTTTACAGAATATACGTAGGTAGCTCAGCTGGTAAAGAATCTGCCTGCAATGCAGGAGACCCTGGTTTGGTTCCTGAGTAGGGAAGATCCACTGGAGAAGGGATAGGCTACCTATTCCAGTATTCTTGGGCTTCCCTGGTGGCTCAGCTGGTAAATAATCCACCTGAAATGCGGGAGACCTGGGCTGGATCCCTGGGTTGGGAAGATCCCCTGGAGGAGAGAACAGCTACCCACTCTGTATTCTGGCCTGGAGATAGGAGAGAATTTTTAAATACTAATCTGGACTTAGCATAACATCTAGTTTAACTTTCTTCTATAACTCAAAAGCCATATATATGAAATTTTTTTTTTTATTTTCTGCCTTGCATAGGCAGTAAGTCTTATTATTCACTCTAAGAGAGCAGTTCTGTTCTGTGGAGTCTCTAAGATACATTTTGCACCCTGAAACTAAAAGAACTAAAAGCTGGGGAGAGAAAAACCTTGTTATATTTGGTTAAGGTTAGATTATTCTCTGATTATACATCATTTACTTTTGATTAGCCTTGGTTGTCCTTATATTTAGGACAGAAGACCTGTATGAGATGGAATGATATGTAATAATGAAGAACAGACATTTGTACAACACTTGTAAGAACATTTTTCCCTAAACAGCTCAAGTACTATTTTTTTGACTGTTCACTATCGAAAAATATAATTAACTTGTATTTACAAATTCATGGACAAGTTAAAAAAACAAAAAATGTTGACCTGGAGAAACCAGACACAACAGAGGGCATGCTCTATGATTCTATTTTTATAGTTTAAAATCAGGAAGATTTTTCTGGTATTTGTTATTATGATAGGGCTCACCCTTGGATGGGGACTGTGACAAGAAGGGACCCTAACAAGGATTTCTAGGGTCCTGGTAATAACCTATTTTCTGATAATGATTGTAAGAGTGCATTCACTTTGTGAAGATTCATAGAACTGTGTATTTACAATGTGTGCCATTTTCAGAAAAAGGAGAGATAAAAGCAAAAGCCAAATATTCTAAAAGTTTTTGCTAAATTAATATTGCAAGTCTTTAAAAGAAAATCATACTAAATTTACAGTTTTAATAATTTAGCACACTTATGACCAAATTTTATTACCTAAAATCCTAAAAGGCAAAATAGGAAATAAAAATTGCCAGGCTTGTACTCATAAAAATCCACAAACCAATAAATATGGAGAGTAATTTATTTTGAGAAAAGAAAACATACTCCATGTTTCCCATGGAATGTGTGCAATGAACTTTTCCAGAGACAACTGAAAGTTTTGTAAGTACCAAAATTGTAAATTATACACAGTCAAATTTGTTTTTTAATTTGTAGAGTACTATGGAAGGATAATTGAATACTCTCAAAAGGTTTACGAATTCTTTAAATATTTCAGGTTTCTAAGGAAACTAATTGCTTAGGATACCACTGAGCCTGAAAACCTCGGGTTACAATAAAAAGATCCTAGTTACAAATACACAAATGCTGTTCAATGTAAGTGAACAAAAGGGTATTTATAAATGTCTGAATGACTGAAAGTTTAATTTTGCATATATATATTTGATCTCATGTTGACTAATAATGTGTCAGATGAGGTAATTATTAATATTATAGGAAAAACTGAGCTATAATATAATCCTCAAAGAACAAATGCTACTTGCTTGTGATCACTGCTGTTAATATTTTTAGAAGTGTTTATTTCAAAGTTAGAAGGGATTTGAGTGGCCCATCTATTTTTTTTTTTTTTTTCTTTCACAGCTGTAGAGCCTCAAACCTGAAAGTTCAAACATCAGGTAAATACAAAATCACATGTTTAACTCAGATCTCCTAATAACTTGTTCAATAAACTCATATGCTCCCAAAGAGAAATGTTTTGAGATACTGAAATGAATTTATGTTATTTTATGACTTCTCAGAGACATTACTTTGCCAACAAATGTCCATCTAGTCAAGGGTATGGTTTTTCCAGTGGTCATGTATGGATGTAAGAGCTGGACTATAAAGAAAGCTGAGCGCTGAAGAATTGATGTTTTTGAACTGTGGTGTTGGAGAAGACTCTTGAGAGTCCCTTGGACTGCAAGGAGATCCAACCAGTCCATTCTAAAAAAGATCAGTCCTGGATGTTCATTGGAAGGACTGATGCTAAAGCTGAAATTCCAATACTCTGGCCACCTCATGCAAAGAGTTGACTCATTGGAAAAGACTCTGATGCTGGGAGAGATTGGGGGCAGGAGGAGAAGGGGACAACAGAGGATGAGATGGCTGGGTGGCATCACCAACTCGATGGGGATGAGTTTGAGTGAACTCCGGGAGCTGGTGATGGACAGAGAGGCCTGGTGTGCTGTGATTTATGGGGTCGCAAAGAGTTGGACACGACTGAGTGACTGAACTGAACTGAACTGATGACTTCCCCTCTATTTATATTCTAACTGAGGGAGTTTAAAGGTTTGGTTTTTGGTTTTTTTAGTTTGCATAAAGTCCTATTTGGCAGCCCAGTGTGGACTGGCATGGGATAGCTGTTCATCCAACTGTGTTAGGCAGCCCCTTATGGTCCTCTCTGAATCACTAGAACTTTTTAGTGCACAGCTTGGAAACAAATTCATTGTAAAAGTTATTGCTGGCATTCTAGTATTCTAAGGAAATAGGTAACCTGATTCACAGTTATAACAAAACTCTTCTAAAGCACAGAGTCAGAAACAAGAAAGTGATTCACTAAACAGGATTTGGTGTCCAAGAGTATGAATCTGTCTCCATGGAAACAAATTATTTTACATGAGAATCAAATATTTGTCCATGGGCAGAAAATGTTGGTTGTTTCAAGACAACTGGAAATGCTGATTATATTTTTAACTGTATTAAAGATGTCTGTCTTTCTTCTACGAGTAGATCCTATGCTTTCTAAGTACCTAATGGCCTCCTGGTAGGACAGATATCATAGCAAGGACACAATGCAGTTATCTCTTTTGGAAATTGTACTTGTTTTTCCTGGAATCAGACCACTGAAATTCCATGTTAATCAATGAGTTAAGTGTTACCAGACAGAGATATGACTTTTTTTTTTTTTTAATAAAGGAACTCATTAAAAGTTGTGTTTGAGATTACCACAACTTTGAATATGTCCAATTGAGTTTAATTCCCCTCTTTTCATCACCTTCAGGATAGTATATCTCATACATTCTTTACCAGTAAGGAGTAAAACCTTGCTTACTGATATCACAGTCAAGACCCAGCCATTTGTTAAACAGATATCATTAGGTTTCAGGATCTTTGGAGGGAGAATTGAATTGCACAATTGTGATTTGTTAAATACTTTGGCAGTATCTGAGGTAGATGTGGATAGCAATACACTCTAGATATTAACCTCAAGCAGATGGTGTGAGATTTAGAGAATGAAAAGCATATTACTCCAATGCATACTGTATGACAGTATTAAGTGATAATCAATCAGCAATAATCATAAATAATAATTAATCTGTTATATTTTACTTGAAAAGGGGAGCATTATATAAACATGCATATTGCCAATCCAAGCATTAGGCTCTTATTTAGATTGAGTCTTCTTTAGATTTAGTCACCTCTTTTTTGCTAAATTTTTAAATCCAGATGGTTTGTTGGATCAATGCACCACCTGATCCCTGTTTGTTCTTACCATTTTTAAAAATGTTTTGTTTTAAATTGGAGTATAGCAGATTAACAATGTGATAATTTCAGGTGGACAGCATAGGGTCTCAGACATATGTAAAAATGTATCCATTCTCCCCCAAACTCCGCTCCCATCCAGACTGCCACATAACACTGAGAAGTGTCCCCTGTGCCATACAGTAGGACCTTGTTGATTATCCTTTTTAAATATAGCAGTTTGTATATGTCTATCCCAAACTCCCTATCTCTTCCTCTCATTCTTTGCCCCTGGCAACCATAAGTTGATGCTGTAAGTCTGTGAGTCTGTTTCTGTTTTATAAATAAGATCATTTGTATCATTTGTACCATTTTTAAAAATAACAATTTGTCATGAAAATATTTTGACTTGTTACTGGCAGTTTTCACTAAATCTCTCACTGAAGTTATATAAGCTATTTTTAATATCCAAACTAAAGTAAATAAGAACTCAAAACTTGATTAAGTCCTAAATTAACCAGAAAGTTGATACCCAAAAGGTTAAACCCAGGTCAAAAATGACTCATAGATGCACATAGTGCATTGTTATAAGTTTTCCAAAAAAATTAAAAGCTGAATCTTCTCAAGGTATAGCAAGTTCTGTAAAAAATCCAAAGCCATATTTTGAGGCATTTTTTACGGACCCAGACAACATCGGGACAGATTAAAATTTTACATTAAAATACCATTATTTCATCTTGCTAAACTTCTGGGACTCACCTAATTCAAATGTAAAGAAGGTTGATGACATGACAAAACTTTTCCACTGTTGCATAAAAAGCTGTTATTATCTGATAAACAATTTCTAAGGCTTTGCACCTTTCTTTGTATTTTTATTCTAATTAGGTTTTAGAAGATTGTTTATTGTATCCATTTGGAAGAACGTGTCTCATGCTGTGCCCTTCATTAAGAAAATTAAGTACTTGATCAATCCTTAACCTCTTAGTGTGTCTCATTAGTTTGGTAATTTATTCATCAAAAATACACTCTGAGATGTGTTGGGATTGAAGCTCTGGTGTTGATCCAAGAAAGCGTGCTGTGAACCTCATCACTTAATGTACCTGCAGAAGGAGAAGGACTGAGATCTCTCTCTAATATGAGAAATATAGAAATGCTTATATCTGCTGCCTATCCAAATGAATGATTTTGAGATTTGTTATTGTTGTTCAGTTGCTCAATCATGGTTAACTCTTTGTGACCCCATGGTTGTAGCCCTCTGGGCTCCTCTGTCCATGGGATTCTCCAGGCAAGAATATTGGAGTGGGTTGCCATTTCCTTCTCCAGGGGATCTTCCCAACCCAAGAACCCAACCCATGTCTCCTGCATTGGCAGGCAGATTGTTTACCACTAAGCCACCAAGAAAGCCCCTTGCCTACATGAAAATCTTTTAAAGGTAAAGATATAGTAGCACTCTAGCACGTGGATACATCTATTTAAAAAAAGAAGAATTCTAGTAATTATTGAATCAGCATTTCTTTTTCAATGGATTCTTTTAAAGATTAAAGTAATATAAGAGAAACATCTTTGAAATCATCTTAAAAATTTTAATATATTGATTTGCTCCTCAATTTGATAAAGGAGTAATATACTTTATACATGACTGTGTACATTCTACATACACACACAGTGAAAGAGAAAAGCAATTACATATTTCAAATTCGATGGAAACAAAAATTCATACACACAAGCATATACATGCACACACCGCTTGTAATTAAGTTGCACTATTTCAGCCTCCTTTATCTCAGGGACATTATAGTCAGAAATGGGACTATCTGGTAGCTCAGATAGTAAAGAACCTGCTTGTAATGAAGGAGACCCAGGTTCAAAACCTGAGTCAGGAAGATATCCTAGAGAAGAGAATGGCTATCCACCCCAGTATTCTTGCCTGGAGAATTCCATAGAGAGAGGAGCCTGGTGGACTATAGCCCATAGGGTCACAAAGAATTGGACATGATGGAATGACTAACATTTTCAAACTTTCACACATAGTCAGAAATAAATGTCAACATAGTTTTGGAAGATTTGGCCACAGCAATCAGAGCAGAAAAAGAAATAATAGGAATCCAAATTGGAAAAGAAGTAAAACTCTCACTGTTTGCAGATGACATGATCCTCTACATAGAAAACCCTAAAGACTCCACCAGAAAATTACTAGAGCTAATCAATGAATATAGTAAAGTTGCAGGCTATAAAATCAACACGCAGAAATCCCTTGCATTCCTATACACTAATAATGAGAAAATAGAAAGAGAAATTAAGGAAACAATTCCATTCACCATTGCAACGAAAAGAATAAAATACTTAGGAATATATCTACCTAAAGAAACTAAAGACCTATATATAGAAAACTATAAAACACTGGTGAAAGAAATCAAAGAGGACACTAATAGATGGAGAAATATTCCATGTTCACGGATCAGAAGAATCAATATAGTGAAAATGAGTATACTACCCAAAGCAATTTATAGATTCAACGCAATCCCTATCAAGCTACCAGTGGTATTTTTCACAGAGCTAGAACACATAATTTCACAATTTGTATGGAAATACAACAAACCTCAAATAGCCAAAGCAATCTTGAGAAAGAAGAATGGAAGTGGAGGAATCAACCTGCCTGACTTCAGGATCTACTACAAAGCTACAGTCATCAAGACAGTATGGTACTGGCACAAAGACAGAAACATAGATCAATGGAAGAAAATAGAAAGTCCAGAGATAAATCCACGCACCTATGGACACCTTATCTTTGACAAAGGAAGTAAGAATATACAATGGATTAAAGACAATCTCTTTCACAAGTGGTGCTGGGAAAACTGGTCAACCACTTGTAAAAGAATGGAACTAGAACACTTTCTCACACAATACACAAAAATAAACTCAAAATGGATTAAAGATCTAAATGTAAGACCAGAAAATATAAAACTCCTAGAGGAGAACATAGGCAAAACACTCTCTGGCATACATCACAGCAGGATCTTCTATAACCCACCTCCCAGAATATTGGAAATAAAAGTAAAAATAAACAAATGGGACCTAATCAAACTTAAAAGCTTGTGCACAACAAAGGAAACTATAAGCAAGATGAAAAGACAGCCTTCAGAATGGGAGAAAATAACAGCAAATGAAGCAACTGACAAACAACTAATCTCAAAAATATACAAGCAACTCCTGCAGCTCAATTCCAGAAAAATAAATGACCCAATCAAAAAATGGGCCAAAGGACTAAATAGACATTTCTCCAAAGAAGACATACGGATGGCTAACAAACACGTGAAAAGATGCTCAACATCACTCATTATCAGAGAAATGCAAATCAAGATCACCATGAGGTACCATTTCACACCAGTCAGAATGGCTGCAATCCAAAAGTCTACAAGCAGTAAATGCTGGAGAGGGTGTGGAGAAAAGGGAACCCTCTGACACTGTTGGTGAGAATGCAAACTAGTACAGCAACTATGGAGAACAGTGTGGAGATTCCTTAAAAAACTGGAAATAGAACTGCCTTATGACCCAGCAATCCCACTGCTGGGCATACACACTGAGGAAACCAGAATTGAAAGAGACATGTGTACCCCAATGTTCATCGCAGCACTGTTCATAATAGCCAGGACATGGAAACAACCTAGATGTCCATCAGCAGATGAATGGATAAGAAAGCTGTGGTACATATACACAATGGAGTATTACTCAGCCATTAAAAAGAATACATTTGAATCAGTTCTAATGAGGTGGATGAAACTGGAGCCTATTATACAGAGTGAAGCAAGCCAGAAAGAAAAACACCAATACAGTATACTAATGCATATATCTGGATTTTAGAAAGATGGTAACGATAACCCTGTATGCGAGACAGCAAAAGAGACACAGATGTATAGAACAGTTTTTTGGACTCTGTGGGAGAGGGCAAGCATGGGAGGATTTGGGAGAATGGCATTGAAACATGTATAATATCATATATGAAATGAATCACCAATCCAGGTTTGATGCACGATACTGGATGCTTGGGCCTGGTGCACTGAGACGACCCAGAGGGATGGTATGGGGAGGGAGGTTGGAGGGGGTTCAGTATAGGGAACACGTGCATACCTGTGGCAGATTCATGTTGATGTATGGCCAAACCATTACAATATTGTAAAGTAATTAACCTCCAATTAAAATAAATAAATTTACATTAAAAAAAGAAAGAAATGTGTATCAAACACACACACAGACTCACACACATTTGCATGTGTATTTTTATTTATGTTGACAACTTTGAATCTCAATCTGAGGCACTTATAATCAAAAATCTTCAAATCCAAGCTTTCCTAATGATGAAGCCAAATTAAACTCTTCTATCATAGCCGAGTGCTATGTGGTCCTTAAAATGCTATTCAGCTCAGAAGCATTATCTTTTTAGTGTGCAATTAATCTTTTCTCTTCTCATTTTGGTAGACAGATGCCCATCTGCTACTCATCATTCTTACTACTTAGCAAAGCAAGGGAATTGTTGTCTCAGTCTTTCAAGCCTCACCTTGATAATATCTGAGAAACCCTGCCAATCCTGTAAAAAAGAAAGAGAAAGAAGAGAAAAAGGGAAGAGAAAGAGAAGGCAGGGTCAAAAGCAAAAACCAAGCAAGTAAGGATGTTGCTTTGATTCAGACTATTGCAACAGGGCTTCCCAGTGGGCACTAGTGATAAAGAACCTGCCTGCCAATGCAGGAGCTGTAAGAGATGTGGGTTCAATCCCTGTGTGGGGAAGATCCCCTGGAGAAGAGCATGGCAACCCACTCCAATACTCTTGCCTGGAGTAATCCCATGATTACAGAGGATACTGGCAGGCTATAGTCCATGGGGTTGCATAGAATCGGACAACTGAAGCAACTTAGCACACACATCACCAAAGGGAGATCCAACATCAGTGTTTGATTTTGCCTTAGACTTTCCCAGGGAGAAAAGATAAGTTAAAAATGAGGTGATATACAGGCACAGTCATTACACAATTAGGGAAATCCCAGTCAGTTAGACACAAAGAAAATATTTATCCCCTTGTCTAGCTAGTTTCAAGAGGGACAAACACTACAAACACTTCTAGCCTCTGCTAACCATTCATGAGACAAAGAATGAGAAGTCAGGATGTCAATGACTGGCTTTGCCGATAGGTTTGTTGCTGAAACTGGCCTCTGTTCACCAGTGCCAAATAGAAACATGGATACAGATTTTTGGGTAAAGTAGAAAAGCAGCGTAGCTTTTATTGGTTTTATTGGCCAGACAATGGGGCCACAGCAGACTAATGCCCTCAAGACTGTGTGAGTCACCCTGGAGTGGGTAGTGAGGGATTTTTGAGTGTTCAAGGAGTAGTGTTTGATCAGCTTACAGATCATTCTCAAATTGGTTGGCATCAAGGTGAAGTCTGAAGCATCATCAACCTACTTGTTTCAAGCAGTCTAGGGTCCAAGTTCTTGTGGTCAGCAGTTTTTATCTGGAGCGTGTCTGCTTCCTGTAAAAAACAGCTTAGTGGTGTGTGTCAGGCCTCTAGCTATGTCATTCAGGGAGCTGGATTTGGGTGACTTTGGTATGTAGCAGAATTATAGTCTAAATTGTTACCAGTTCCCAGCCCAGTAGCTATTCTTTGTTTCTGCATCGTGACATTTCCCTATCGTTAACTATTGGGTCAGCATTTTACTTCAAAAGACAAGGACACAGCAGCTTCACTTGGTTTCAGGTTGAGGCAAAAGAAGGAAAGATCCTTGATTGGTGTTGTTACAAGGAAGCAAGGCAAGCATCTGGGAATCTGACAGGAGTCATGAGAAAGTATGGACATACTGATTCATGTGCTTATCTTATCTGATTCATGTGCTTCTCAGAGGAAAGCTATTTCCCACAACACAAAAAGGGGATTTCGAACAAAACAAAAACTGAAGGGGAATCTCTTAACAATCATAATTTTCCAAAGCATGAGGCTCAGGTAACACTCAACCCATCCACAGGACAAAAGAAAAGTAAAATAAAAATAAAAAAAAAAAAAAAAACCCGAAAACAGAATTCTATTAAGAACATAACTTTTTTACTCTTTGTTAAATTTGCTCTGAGATAAAGCTAAAGCTTTATCTCAAAATGTTTTTGTAAATATTTAGATATCTATTAATTCTTTAATTTGCTTTTTAATTTAAATTTTATTTGTCTTTTGATTTCACTCTCATATTTTATATGTAAATCCATTCCACATGCTATAGTCAACAATATACTAAAAACATCATTTTGAACCTGTTTATTTTCTTAACATCCCTTTCCACATGCAATCGAATTTATGATAGATATTTTATAATTAAAACTAAATTATGCCTTCAGAGTCATGGGAAAATTTTTATCAATAAAATAGATCAATAATTTTCTTTGTTCAAATAAAAACTTTAGGCCCAGAGGACTTTTGTATATTTATACAATTAGATGCTTTAAGAACCAAGATGAGAACTCAGATTAACTGACTCTTACTGTAACTCTGTTGCATTACAGTATACTTGCAGTCACATTTTAAAAATGGAAGGCAATTGTGTCTTCTAACCATTCAGTTCAGTTCAGTTGCTCAGTCATGTCCAACTCTTTGTGACCCCATGAATTGCAGCACGCCTCCCTGTCCATCACCAACTCCCGGAGTTTAACCAAACTCATGTCCATCGAGTCGGTGATGCCATCCAGCCATCTCATCCTCTGTCATCCCCTTCTCCTCCTGCCCCCAATCCCTCCCAGCATCACAGTCTTTTCCAATGAGTCAACTCTTCGCATGAGGTGGCCAAAGTAATGAAGTTTCAGCTTTAGCATCAGTCCTTCCAATGATCACCCAGGACTGATCTCCTTTAGGATGGACTGCTTGGATCTCCTTGCAGTCCAAGGGACTCTCAAGAGTCTTCTCCAACACCACAGTTCAAAAGCATCAGTTCTTTGGCACCCAGCTTTCTTCACAGTCCACCTCTCACATCCATACATGACCACTGGAAAAACCATAGCCTTGACTAAATGGACCTTTGCTGGCAAAATAATGTCTGTTTTTTAATATGCTATCTAGGTTGGTCATAACTTTCCTTCCAAGGAGCACACGTATTTTAATTTCATGGCTGCAATCACCATTTGCAGTGATTTTGGAGCCCCCCAAAAATAAAGTCTGACACTGTTTCCACTGTTTCCCCACCTATTTCCCATGAAGTGATGGGACCAGATGCCATGATCTTAGTTTTCTGAATGTTGAGCTTTAAGCCAGCTTTTTCACTCTCCTCTTTCACTTTCATCAAGAGGCTTTTTAGTTTCATTAGGACAGATTAAAACTAGAATAAACAGGGCATAAGCTATCACTATTACCTTGCTTCCTTATAACAACACCAAAAGCAGACCTTTCCCTCTTCTGCCTCAACCTGAAGCCATGTAAAGCCCCAGTGTCTTTGTCTTCTGAAGTAAAATGCTGACTCGAGAGTTAATGATTGGGAAATGTGATGATATAAAAACATATATATGTGAGAGTTGGACCATAAAGAAGGCTGAACACAGAAGAATTGATGCTTTTTAACTGTGGTGTTGAAGAAGACTCTTGAGAGTCCCTTGGACTGAAAGGAGATCAATCCTGAATATTCATTAGAAGGACTGATGTTGAAACTGAAGCCCCAAGACTTTGGCTACCTGACGTGAAGAGCCAACTCATTAGAAAAGACCCTGATGCTGAGAAAGATTGAAGGCAGGAGGAGAAGGGGATGACAGAAGATGTGAATGTTGGGTGGCATCACTGATTCAATGGACATGAGTTTGAGCAAGGTCCAGGAGATGATAAAGGACAGTGAGGTCTGGCATGTTGCAGTCCATGGGGTTGCAAAGAGTCAGATACAACTGAGAGACTGAACAACAGCAAAGCTCTCAAAAAGTTATCTATGACTAAAGGATTTAGAGAAAAACCTTAAAATCAGCAACACTACAGAAAATATACAAGAAAGAAAGAAAAAAAAAAAAACAACTAAACGTTGCCTGCCTTTGAAAAATAGTGACAAAATAAGATCATGTAAAATGTTTTAGCACTCTTACCAGATTCATGGGCTTCCCGGATGGCTCAGTGGTAAAGAATCCACCTGAAATGCAAAAGTTGCAGGTACGATCTCAGAGTTGGGAAGATCCCCTGGAGTAGGAAATGAAAACCTACTCCATTATTCTTACCTGGAAAATCCTTTGAACAAAGGAACCTAGTGGGATACAATCCATACAGTAGCAAAGAGTTGGATATGACTGAGTGACAACAACCAGATTAATATCAACTTCTATTTCCTAAATGCTTGTTTTTAAAGTTCTTGCTCTCTCTAGCCCAGTATCGACAATTCCTCACCCAGCATACCACAAGTGTTCCACAAGAGTTAGAAAGCAGCTAGAGTTGATCTAGTTCTCTTATCGGTTTTGCAAACCTAGGGCTGATTTATTTTACAGGTAATAAAGGAAAAGAAAAGATGTTCGTGGGCCATGAATTTCAGCTTCAGGGCAGCCTCTGAGTAATTGTTCTAAAGCTAAGGATCCAAGGCAGAGAAACTCGAAATATTTATTTCTCTTATTTACAGGAAATCATTCTTCGGGCAAGATCATACCCAGTCAAAAGCAGAAAACCAAAGTCAATTGACAAATCCCAGAGTTTTCAAGATTTTGCTGTTTTATTATTGAATTTGTTATTCCTTCACACATTGGTTTTCTGGAAGTCAAGACACTTAAGAAAAGAGAGATAAATTGTTTAAAAAATCAGTTTGTAGAAATATGAAATATCAGTGTAGCTGGTAGAAATAGAAAAATAATTACATAAATTGATTGTCTAGTAAGCGCAGGTGGCTGCAGCCGGCGCACTAAGTGCGGGGGAGAGGAGCTACCCCACGTCTGAGGTCAGGGGCAGCGGCCTAGAGTGCCAGGCTGCAATGGCACAGGAACGGATGAGAGGAGCTACCCGGCGTCCGAGGTCAGGGGCGGCGGGCCGAGAGGAGCAACCCCACACCCGAGGCCAGGGTCGGTGGCCGGGAGGAGCAACCCCACATCCAAGGAGCGGTGGCTGTGTGGGCGCAGGAGGACCTAGAGAAGCCATCCCACGTTGAAGGTCAGGAAGGGCAGTGGTGAGGAAATACTCCGCATCCAAGGTAAGGAGAAGCAGCTGCACTTTGCTGGAGCAAGCGTGAAGAGATACCCCAAGCCCAAGGTAAGAGAAACTCAAGTAAGATGGTAGGTGTTTCAAGAGGGCATCAGAGGGCAGACACACTGAAACCATACTCACAGAAAACTAGTCAATATAATCACACTAGGACCACAGCCTTGTCTAACTCAATGAAGCTAAGCCATGCCCGCGGGGCAATCCAAGACAGGTGGGTCATGGTGGAGGGGTCTGACAGAATGTGGTCCACTGGAGAACGGAATGGCAAACCACTTCAGTATTCTTGCCTTGAGAACCCCATGAACAATATGAAAAGGCAAAATGATAGGATACTGAAAGAGAAACTCCCCAGGTCAGTAGGTGCCCAATATGCTACTGGAGGTCAGTGAAGAAATAACTCCAGAAAGAATGAAGGGATGGAGCCAAAGCAAAAACAATACCCAGCTGTGGATGTGACTGGTGATAGAAGCAAGGTGTAAAGACCAATGCTGTAAAGAGCAATATTGCATAGGAACCTGGAATGTCAGGTCCATGAATCAAGGCAAATTGGAAGTGGTCAAACAAGAGATGACAAGAGTGAACGTCAACATTCTAGGAATCAGTGAACTAAAATGGACTGGAATGGGTGAATTGAACTCAGATGACCATTATATCTTCTACTGTAGGCAGGAATCCCTCAGAAGAAATGGAGTAGCCATCACGGTCAACAAAAGAGTCCAAAATGCAGTACTTGGATGCAATCTCAAAAATGACAGAATGATCTCTGTTCATCTCCAAGGCAAACCATTCAATATCACAGTAATCCAAGTCTATGCCCCAACCAGTAATGCTGAAGAAGCTGAAGTTGAATGGTTCTATGAAGACCTACAAGGCCTTTTAGAACACCCAGAAAAGATGTCCTTTTCGTTATAGGGGACTGGAAAGCAAAAGTAGGAAGTCAAGAAACACCTGGAGTAACAGGCAAATTTGGCCTTGGAATGCGGAATGAAGCAGGGCAGACTAATAGAGTTTTGCCAAGAAAATGCACTGGTCATAGCAAACACCCTCTTCCAACAACACAAGAGAAGACTACACATGGACATCACCAGATGGTCAACACCAAAATCAGACTGATTATATTCTTTGCAGCCAAAGATGGAGAAGCTCTATACAGTCAACAAAAACAAGACTAGGAGTGACTATGGCTCAGATCATAAACCAATCTCAGATTTAAATTGAAGAAAATAGGGAAAACCGCTAGACCATTCAGGTATGACCTAAATCAAATCCCTTATGATTATACAGTGGAAGTGAGAAATAGATTTAAGGGCCTAGATCTGATAGAGTGCCTGATGAACTATGGAATGAGGTTCATGACATTGTACAGGAGACAGGGATCAAGACCATCCCTATGGAAAAGAAATGCAAAAAAGCAAAATGGCTGTCTGGGGAGGCCTTACAAATAGCTGTGAAAAGAAGAGATGTGAAAAGCAAAGGAGAAAAGGAAAGAAATAAGCATCTGAATGCAGAGTTCCAAAGAATAGCAAGAAGAGATAAGAAAGCCTTCTTCAGCGATCAA
Organism: Budorcas taxicolor; assembly: GCF_023091745.1. NCBI lineage: Eukaryota > Metazoa > Chordata > Mammalia > Artiodactyla > Bovidae > Budorcas > Budorcas taxicolor. Next base: position 28,485,283 of record NC_068931.1, read on the forward strand.
TGCAAAGAAATAGAGGCAAACAACAGAATGGGAAAGACTAGAGATCTCTTCAAGAAAATTAGAGATACCAAGGGAATATTTCATGCAAAGATGGGCTCGAAAAAGGACAGAAATGGTCTGGACCTAAAAGAAGCAGAAGATATTAAGAAGAGGTGGCAAGAATACACAGAAGAACTGTACAAAAAAGATCTTCACGACCCAGATAATCACGATGGTGTGATCACTTATCTAGAGCCAGACATCCTGAAATGTGAAGTCAAGTGGGCCTTAGAAAGCATCACTATGAACAAAGCTAGGGGAGGTGATGGCATTCCAGTTGAGCTATTTCATATCCTGAAAGACGGTGCTGTGAAAGTCTGCACTCAATATGCCAGCAAATTTGGAAAACTCAGCAGTGGCCACAGGACTGGAAAAGGTCCATTTTCATTCCAATTCCAAGGAAAGGCAATGCCAAAGAATGCTCAAACTACCACACAATTGCACTCATCTCACATGCTAGTAAAGTAATGCTCAACATTCTCCAAGCCAGGCTTCAGCAATATGTGAACCGTGAACTTCCAGATGTTCAAGCTGGTTTTAGAAAAGGCAGAGGAACCAGAGATCAAATTGCCGACATCCACTGGATCATGGAAAAAGCAAGAGACTTCCAGAAAAACATCTATTTCTGCTTTATTGACTATGCCAAAGCCTTTGACTGTGTGGATCACAATAAACTGTGGAAAATTCTGAGAGAGATGGGAATACCAGACCACCTGACCTGCCTCTTGAGAAATCTGTATGCAGGTCAGGAATCCACAGTTAGAACTGGACATGGAACGACTGGTTCCAAATAGGAAAAGGAGTACGTCAAGGCTGTATATTGTCACCCTGCTTATTTAACTTCTATGCAGAGTACATCATGAGAAACGCTGGACTGGAAGAAACACAAGCTGAAATGAAGATTGCCAGGAGAAATATCAATAACCTCAGATAAGCAGATGACACCACCCTTATGGCCGAAAGTGAAGAGAAACTAAAAAGCCTCTTGAGGAAAGTGAAAGAGACAAGTGAAAAAGTTGGCTTAAAGCTCAACATTCAGAAAACGAAGATCCTGGCATCTGGTCCCATCACTTCATGGGAAATAGATGGAGAAACAGTGGAAACAGTGTCAGACTTTATTTTTGTGGGCTCCAAAATCACTGCAGATGGTGATTACAGCCATGAAATTAAAAGACACTTACTCCTTGGAAGAAAAGTTATGACCAACCTAGACAGCATATTCAAAAGCAGAGACATTACTTTGCCAACTAAGGTCCATCGAGTCAAGGCTATGGTTTTTCCAGTAGTCATGTATGGATGTGAGAGTTGGACTGTGAAGAAGGCTGAGTGCCAAAGAATTGATGCTTTTGAACTGTGGTGTTGGAGAAGACTCGTGAGAGTCCCTTGGACTGCAAGGAGATCCAACCAGTCCATTCTGAAGGAGATCAGCCCTGGGATTTCTTTGGAAGGAATGATGCTAAAGCTGAAACTCCAGTATTTTGGTCACCTCGTGTGAAGAGTTGACTCATTGGAAAAGACTCTGATGCTGGGAGGGAATGGGGGCAGGAGGAGAAGGGGACGACCGAGGATGAGATGGCTGGATGGCATTACTGACTCGATGGACGTGAATCTGAGTGAACTCCGGGTGTTGGTGATGGACAGGGAGGCCTGGCGTGCTGCGAATCATGGGGTCACAGAGTCGGACACGGCTGAGCGACTGAACTGAACTGAACTGAACTGAGGCATTTTATTTTCATACAAATGGCAAGTGGTTTAGGTTGTTGTTTCCTTGTTTATTAAATTAACTAAATAATAAGCAGTTAAGTAACTTCCAACTTCCCTGGAAGGTGATTTTTTAGAAAGAAAAAAGATCAAGCTTCAGCTAAGAACTGAAACCCCCATACTTAACTCTTCCAATGCTGATCAATTCTGGCACAAAGCATACACTCCTGATTTTGTGCTAAACAATCTAAGCAACACAGAAATCTGGTAAAAAATTACCTGTCTACTTTCTCCAAGAAATACTTACTTTGGAAGCTATGACAGTGAAGTACTAACACATAGCTTATGCATCAGTAGACTGTTGAAGACACTTGTCTCTTTCTGCCTACCAATCCAAAGCTTCTATGTCACAAGTTCTGCCAGTCCCAACCAGTATTCCATCTGGCAAATCATCCAGTCCAGGTCCTAAGTCTCATAAGAATATCCAGCCAAGTTCATAATCATGATAAATACTCTCTTCAGAGTTCTCACTTCTGAAACACTAGAAAGACCTTATTAAGGAAACTTTCACTGGTAAGTCTAACCAAAAAAGTTTTTATGTATCAGCAGGTTTTCCTGATGCTTCTTCTAGAGAATCATCTATCAACTCACCAAGCAGCACAATTTACCATATTTAAAAATTTTGAACCTCAATTTTCTCAAATAAATTGAATATTGTGATAATTCTTTGCACAAATGACTTCATGGCTTTGCACATTTCAAACAATAAGTAAGGGAGGCAGGATCAAGATGGTAGAATTGGAAGATTCGGAGCTCACCTAATCCCACCAACACCCCCAAACTATGACAATGTAGAAAAACCTTCTCTGAGAACTACTTGAAGACTAGCAAAGCAACTCTTCTATTCAAGTCAAATAGTTATTTGACTTGAGTACATGAACATGAGATGAGACTTATTACCAAGGTCCTAAAGTTATTTATTCTGATAATTTTAAAATGTCACTTATAACAGGTATAATTAATGTTAATGTGGAAATATCTATTCTGGAACAATTAGTTTAAAAACTTTTGAATAAGTAAGTTTTACTTATGTCTAGAGGAATATTTTGGAGAAGGCGATGGCACCCCACTCCGGTACTCTTGCCTGGAAAATTCCATGGATGGAGGAGCCTGGTAGGCTGTTGTCTATGGGGTCGCACAGAGTTGGACATGACTGAAGCGACTTAGCAGCAGCAGCAGCAGAGGAATATTTTGGAGCTTCCCCGGTAGCTCAGCTCACAGAGAATCCATGTGCAATGCAGGAGACCCTGGTTTGATTCCTGAGTTGGGAAGATCCTCTGGAGAAGGGATAGGCTACACATTCCAGTATTCTTGGGCTTCCCTGGTAGCTCAGATGGTAAGGAATCTGCCTGTAGTGCGGGAGACCTGGGTTCAATCTCTGGGTTTGGAAGATCCCCTGGAGGAAGGCATGGCAATTCACACCAATATTCCTACCTGCAGAATTCCCTTGGGCAGAGGAGCCTGGTGGGCTATAGTCCATAGGGTTGCAAAGAGTCAAGCATGACTGAGTGACTAAGCACAGCACAGAGGAATATTGTGGGCTTCCCGTGTGGCTCAGTGGTAAAGAATCTGCCTATCAATGCAGGAGACACAAAAATGTGGGTTCGATCCCTGAGTCAGGAAGATCCCCTGGAGTAGGTCATGGCCACCCACTCTGGTATTCTTGCCTGGAAATTTCCATGTATAGAGGAGCCTGGTGGGTTACAGTTCATGGGGTCGCAAAGAGTAGGACACAGCGGAGCACACACAGACAGAGGAATATTATAGATTCTGACAATAATTCATGGATAGAAGTTTAAATTTCTCTTTGTCCTATTTTAACTCAGATATGACTGGAGTGAAATCTGAAGAGAGGACACATATCAGCAGTAGCACATGCAATCTGGGCATTTTCAAATATAAGATAACTATTTCAGCAGCCTGTGATTTCTATTTCTTAAGTCAAAATTCAAGGAGTCTCTTTAGATCTGTGAAGTGATATATTGTCAGTGATACAGGACTAGCATGAATCTATTTACTTCAGTTCTCTCATTAAACCATCTGTTCATAACATTCTAAATAATTGACTCACAAAAAATGATATTATTAGAAAAATAAAGATTTCCATTTATTCCCAAGGATGTTATTTCACTCAGTAATAAATTAGTAAGGATAAAAACAATCTCAAATTTTAACAAAGGAAATTGTAGTGGGACTAAATAAAGGTTTCATAATAATTAGGCTATTCTAATATAACTCTTGAAATAAAACAAAACTACGTTTTTTGGTAAATAGCCAAAGTTTCCAACAATCCTTCAATCTTGCCATATGTAACTTATCCTTTTGTGTTTAGAATATTTTTATAGCTGTGGCTCAGATGGTAAAGAATCAGCCTGCAAAGCAGGAGACCCAGGTTCAATCCCTGGGTCAGGAAGATGCCCTGAAGAAGAGAATTGGTACCCACTTCAGTATTCTTTCAAGGAGAACTCCATGGACAGAGGAGTCTGGCAGGCTACAGTCCACCATGAGATTGCCAAGAGTCAGACACAACTGAGTGACTAACACTTTTTAGCATGTATAATATTAAAGAAACAAAAATAATTTAAAATTTTACACAAAAATCTAGTTTTCCCTAAGAGGTGACTGAATTTTTTAAAAGGTGCTCTAACTACTTGAGGGTGTTCATATTGAAGATGAGTATAATTAGATGCGCAAACCTTTATTTCTTTTTTTCCCCCCAACAGGATGCTTTGAGAGCTTTAGCAGTCAATAAGGCAATCAGTGGAAAAGTACTGTAATTGTTAAAATTTTAGCTCCTACATTGGTAATAAATTGCATTGATATTCAGCTCACTACTCACAATTTAATTCAAAATGTTACTCATTTTATGAGATACTATGAACAGTTTTATTTGACTTCATCCTTCATTCCTTTGGTAATCATAAAATGTAGTTATGTTGTTTTCTATTTTCTTAAGGTCAAATCTGTAATGTTCTTCTAAGTGAGCTGAATAGAATCAATAGCCCCTTTCATGCTTCTAAATTTTTTTAGAAAAAGTTAAGGTTTATAAACATTAAATTATAATAAAATTACACCTACAACTTTACAGTGAAAAGATGACTCAGGGGTAAAGAATTTGCCTGCAGTGGCAGAAGACTCGGGTTCAGTCCCTAGGTGGGGAAGATCCCCTAGGGAAGGAAATGGCAACCCACTCCAGTATTCTTTCCTGGGAAATCCCATGGACAGAGGAGCCTGATGGGCTACGGTCCATGGGATCGCAAAAGAGCTGGACACGACTTAGTGACTAAAACAACAGTTTTATTAAGCATGTACTAAGATGTTAATTCCCTACAGCATACTGTTGCTGGTTTCTTGCAATAGGTTCATAAACATGCTTTCCAAATCGAACATCAGATCTGTGTCGGTATCCTCACTCTGGTGCAACTCAGAGACCGCTTGTCATTGGTGACTGATGGTGACAGGTGGCTACTGATGCTGTGACCCTACATTTACTAAAATAGTTGTCCATGTCTTAAGCTTTGTTGATGGAAAACCACCACTAAATTGATTATTTTGTGTTATATGTTTTTAAACAATTTTAGCCCAGGAAATGGCATCCAAAGTGCTTGCTCCCTCACTTCATTCAGCTCTCAGCTTAGCTGTCAACTTATCAGAGTGGCCTTCTCTGGCATCTGATCTAAAACCACATTTATTCATTGCCATCTTCACCAGTGTCCATTTCTCATTACTCCCACCAATAGTGCATGAGCTCTCCCTTTTCTTCACACTATCACCTGGCATTTATTGTTTGTAGGTTTTTTGATGACGGCCATTCTGTCTGGTAAGATGTGCTACTTAATTGTGGTTTTGATTTGCATTTCTCTGTGAATTAGTGATGAGCATCTTTTCATGTGTTTGTTGACCATTTGTATGTCTTTGGAGAAAGTTACTGTGTTCTCTTGATTGTTTAAGTTCTACTGGGATCAGAATGGATTCAAAGCATCTCATGGAGTTAGATCTATAAGCTAGATACAGATGTGCAATGAATCAGGCCTGCTGATCAATCCAGGACAGTTAGTGTAGCACTGTATACCAACAGTTAACTGAAAATTGCCCAGGGATTTCTTCTCTGATGCTAAAATGGGTTATCTAGCTTTCTAATAAATTAGTGCAATGCCTGGACCCATATAGAATTATACTGGCATTTTGACTCCCAGTTTATCAGAAAATACCTTAATCTATAGTTTCCTTTATTCAGTTTTTTTGACTAATCATTTAGTTGGGATACAGATTTCAGGTGCCATTAATACTTGGAGCAGTTCCCTGAAGCACTTTGTCCCTGTATCTTTGGTTCAGCATACAATTCCTGTGGCCATGTGAATAATCAGACTGGAATCCAGGTATGGTAAGCCCCTGCACATCTTCCGTGGCTTGATTCTGGTGGGCTTTTAAGGACAATTACTTTATACTAGTACATATTAGATTGTTATCTATTTAGAATCCTTTAGAGACTATCTCAAAAGTAAAAACGTCTGGATCCATCACCAAAATTTCTGATATAGTTTTTTAGATTTCTAGATTGTGATTTAAGCATTATTAATTAAAAAAAAAAAAAACTCACTGATGATTCTAATTGTGCATCCACAGTTGAGACTCCCTTCCTAGGATGGTTTGCCAAGAGGGGAGGGAGGGAAGGGATGAACTGGGGGATTGGGATTGACATACATACACTACTATGCATGAGATAGAAAACTAATGAGAAGATACTATATAGCACAAGGAACTCTACTCAGTGCTCTGTGGTGATCTAAATGGGAAGGAAATTTTTTTTAAAAAAAAAGGGGGGGTATGTGTATATGGACGGTTGATTCACTTTGCTATAATGTAAAAATTACACAATTACACAGTGTTGAAAATGGAACATTGGAAAGCAGATATACTCCAATAAAAATTTCAAAACAAAAACTGTGTGCATGTCAAGTTCTTATAGAACAGTGAGGTTAACCCTTTTTAGGTGGGTAGAACTTCCTTTTAACCTTATCTGGTGATACTCTGAGTGTATATTTTAGGTTCTGGTAACCCTGGTGTCCAGAATTCCCCCTTTTGTCTATAATAGTTGTTCTCAACCAAGGACTTTTTGTGCAATTCCTCCCCCTGCTCCTCCAACACAGTGGAGATATTTGGCAACATCTACAGATTTTTTTTTTAATTGTCACAGATGGTAGGATACTAGGAGCATTTAATGAATAGAGGCCAGGGATTTTAGTATACACCCCCAAAACAGAGGACAGACTCTGTACACCGAGCAATGAATTATCTATCCCCAAATGTCAATAGTGTGATGGTTGAGAAATCCTGCTTTCCACAAAACATTTATTTGGAGGCTTATTTTTAAATTCCAGATCTTTCCTAAGGCATTATAAATACCCAAGTAATTCAAATAAAAGGCATGCTGACACTATTAAAACAGGTGACACTAATCTAACAACAATTTAATTAAGCATTCAGCCCTTTTCAAGACCTTTAAACTCCTATGCCGTGACCAATGGGACTTTAAGAAGTACACCCTCGAAAGTCCCTTGTTTGACTGAGTGAGAAACAATATTTGGATCCCTCAAACTCTCTGGAGTACACTTCTATTCAGGGCCATCTCTTTGATTTGGTTCAAGATAGAAAGTGTAAAAGCCACTTAAAATGAATCCTAGATAGAAAGTTACCAACATAAGACTACTTCAGTGTGCCCTCAAGTAATCTTTAAAGCAGATAATATGTTCAGGTTCCAGCAAGAAATCAATGCCTTCGTTATTGTGGTAGTGAATTTACACTGCCTGCTGCTGCCTAACTCCTGTAGCTTTCGTCCCTAGAGTCTAGGTCTCAAATGTACATTTAATATATGTCCTTTTACCCTTTCCCTTCCAGAACCCTGCTCCTCCAACTCCATGTATTTGCAGTGAGTTTTTTAACTGATAGGCTTGTATCTTGCTTTTCCCTCCCACCCATGAGCCCAAGAGCATGTGATCCAAGCTAGCCTCAACCCCTCTCCCTTACAGACCTTACAGACTTCGTGAATGACACTCATGCGGTGAAACTGGAAGAATCTGAAGACCTTTCCTAGGGAGCTGAGTCCCTTGTGTCACGATGAGTGAGTTTCTGTGCTTCCTCTCAATTCATAATTTCTTGATTGATACCATCTTTTCAATAAAACATATTTTATGTTAATAAGAGTCAGAATCCTTGTAGATTTTAATCTTGTTTCTTAGGAGAAAAAAAAAAAATTTACGGACTATTTATGTACCACTTACCAGGTATATAACCTTTGGAAATGTTAACTTATTTTCTCTATGCCTCACTTTCCTCATCTGTAAATTGAGAATAATACCTACTTCATAATGCTGCTGTGAGCTGTTCATGTAGAGTATTTTAAAAAGTCCTGGGCACAGTAAGAGTTGAACAACTTTTTGTCATTATTATATGAATAATATATAATGTTTGATGTATTTTGAGACTGGCTTTTTTACTGGTCATCATTATTTGAAGTATTTTTAGTTAATTCTCTTGAAGTCTCTAAATAGAAACCATACTGTCTATAATGAATAGTAACTTAATTCCCTTCTTTTATTTCCAACCCTGTATTTTTCTTTTCTTAACATATTTTTTGATAATTTTAAAGTTCAGAACTTTTACTGATTTTTATAATTATTTTTTAGTTCTTTGTGAAATCTAGAGTACAAAATTTCAACCTTTTCTTTAAATCTTTAAACTTTTAAATTGTGATGATTATTATTTGTTGATTATTGATTCTTTCCTATATACTCTAATATCCCCTTCTTCTATGGAAATTATATTAATGAATAGCCCATTTTCCATTTTTCCTCTTGGATCTGTTTGTTCATTTTCTTGTTGCTCTGTTAAAAAAAAGTATCTATTTCCTCTTTCTTCTAAATTTTCTTAAGTATATTTTAAAATCTAATAAGTTTCATGTAGTATGCAGTTGAATCCTCCAATAAAAAAGATTACTTTGGAAATTGCATTGTTATTTTAATACAGTCTTTTCTGGTAGATGATTGTCATGTTACATTATCATTTCATTTTTACCTTACACATGATGTCCTCTATAGAGAGTCAGACATTCTCCACTGGCCACTGGTAAAGAGGCTACACCCCCAATGGTGTCCATGGAAACTATGCGGGGAGCAGGAGCAAGGTACTCGAACCCTTCTCAGTCTGGGGTTTGGACCACAGTGAGTCAGTGGGAAACAAGAACTCCAACCTCTATCTACTACGAATAGGGAGAACACCCAGTCTCTGATGTTGATAAAGACCAACTAGGGATTCTGCATTTGCACTCTAATCCAAATGCCATGAGGTGGAAATGTCCCCACAGCCTTCCTCTGAAAGAATGAAGTAACAGAAAGCTAAATAAAATAAAAGATTTAAATAAAATCAATTTTAATTACATATTACTGCAAATATTCAGACTTTAATAGAAAGTCACTTGTCATTTCAAGAACCAAAAGGATCTTCAAAGAAGATATCAAAAAATTACCAATACTGTGAAACAAGGCATATCATCTCTAGCTTCTACAGACATCAAAAAGCAAATAAGGCAATTTTATGGACAATTCTACACATATACTTCAGGCCACTTAGACAAACTAGATTAATTTCTTGAAGACACAAACAACTGACACCCACCCAATATAAAATAGATAATTTGAATAGATCAGCAACTATAAAGAAGATAGAATTCATAAAGTAAAACCTCTGGGTGTGGGGGGGGGGGGGGGGGCGGGTAGGGGGGTAGACAACCAAGCCCAGATGGTTTCAATGGAGAAGACTAGCAAATGTTTAAGGAAGAAATACTGCCTCCTTTTCCTCTAAGAACAGGAATAATGCAAGGATGTCTACTCTCATTAATGTTATTTAATATATTAATGTTATTCAATATAGTATATTCTTGTCTTTTCTTACAAAGACAACAAAAGTAAATAAAAGAATTACAGATCAGGAAAAGTCCTGATTTCACGTATTATTTTCTATGTAGGAATTTCTAAGACACCTAAGGAAAAAAATTCTTAGAAATAATAACTATGTTCAGAAATGTTGCAGGATACAAGGTCAACATGAAAATCAATTTTGCTATTTATATACCAGTAATAAACAAAGGAACACTAAAATTAAAATATAACACCATTTATAATTTCTTTTAAAAAGAGATGAATAAATGTTGATCCAACAAATCACATATAGGACATATGCTAAAAATTACAAAATATTGATGAAGTAAATTAAAGATTTTTAAATAAATGGAGACGTTGTGTTTTCAAGGATTGGTTACTAATTCAGTAAAGATGCCAGTTCTCCACAAATGGATATTTTCACAAAACTATCAAAATCCAAGCAATACTGTTTATAAATATAGACAAGATTTTTTAAAATTTATGTGAAAAGGCACATGAACTGGAAAAGCTAAAACAATTTTGAAAAATAACAATATAAGGAAAAACTTACCTACTCTCAAAATTTATTACGGAACTACAATATTCAAGACTATGTGGGGTATTGGTGCATACTCAGTTGTTCAGTCATGTCTGACTACTTGCCAGCCAATGGACTGAAGCCCACCAGACTCTTCTGTCCATAGGATTTCCCAACCAAGAGTATCGGAGGGGTTGCCATTTCCACTCCAGAAGAGCTTCCCAACCCAGGGATTGAACCCTCATCTTCTATGTCTCCTGCATGGTAGGCAGATTCTGTACTGCTGAACCATCTGGGAAGCCTTAGGGATAGATGCAAATCCACAGGGCAGAAAAGACAACTCAAATTTAAGACAGAAATATGCTCAATCTATTTTTAACAAAAGTGCAAAATTTACTCAATGGAGAAAGGATAAATGGTATTGAGATATTGAAATCTCTAAAGCAAAACTTAAAATGAAAACAAACAAAAATTAAGATATACCTCATAAGTCTATAAAATTTGTAGAGAGAACATAGTGGGAAATAATTGAGCTCTAGGGGTAGGCAAAAAAATCTCAAACTTGACAACAAACTTTCATGACCCATGAAAGTTAAAAATGATAAATAGGATTTCATAAAAATTAAAAACCTTTGTTCCATAAAACACCCTGTAAAGAGAATGGAAGAACAAGCTACAGAGGGGGAGAAGATATTATCTGCAAAAAACACATATCCAACATAGGACTAGTCTCTAGAATATATAAAGAATGCTCACAACTCAACATTAAAACATAATCAAATTAGATACAGGACAAAAAACATTAGAGATATTTCACTGAAGAGGATATATAGTTGGCAAGTAAGCATATGAAAAGATGTTTAACATCACTAGCCATTCAGTTAAGTTTAGTTCAGTCACTCAGTCGTGTCCGACTCTTTGCGACCCCATGAATCGCAGCATGCCAGGCCTCCCTGTCCATCACCAACTCCCAGAGTTCACTCCGACTCACGTCCATCGAGTCAGTGATGCCATCCAGCCGTCTCATCCTCTGTCGTCCTCTTCTCCTCCTGCCCCCAATCCCTCCCAGCCTCAGAGTCTTTTCCAATGAGTCAACTCTTTGCATCAGGTGGCCAAAGTATTGGAGTTTCAGCTTCAGCATCAGTCCTTTCGATGAACACCCAGGTCTGGTCTCCTTTAGGGTGGACGGGTTGGATCTCCTTGCAGTCCAAGGGACTCTCAAGAGTCTTTAACACCACAGTTCAAAAGCATCAGTTCTTCAGTGCTAGCCATCCAGTTCAGTTCAGTTCAGTTCAGTCGCTCAGTCGTGTCCGACTTTTTGTGACCCCATGAATCGCAGCACACCAGGCCTCACTGTCCATCACCAACTCCCAGAGTTCACTCAGATTCACATCCATCGAGTCCGTGATGCCATCCAGCCATCTCATCCCCTGTCGTCCCCTTCTCCTCCTGAGTCTTTCCCAATGAGTCAACTCTTCGCATGAGGTGGCCAAAGTACTGGAGTTTCAGCTTTACCATCATTCCTTCCAAAGAAATCCCAGGGCTGATCTCCTTCAGAATGGACTGGTTGGATCTCCTTGCAGTCCAACGGACTCTCAAGAGTCTTCTCCAACACCACAGTTCAAAAGCATCAATTCTTCGGTGCTCAGCTTTCTTCACAGTCCATCTCTCACATCCATAAATGCAAATTAAAACCACAATATGATATGATTACACACCTATTCAAATTATTTTTTTTTTAAATGAGTGTAGCAACAGCAAACACTGATGGGAATGAGGAGAAAGTGTAACGCTCATACATTACTGATGGTGATATAAAATGGTAGAGTCAGTCTAAAAAAACACATTGGCAATGGCTTAACAATTAATAAACATGCAACTATCATATAAGCCAGCAATTACAATGTTGGGCATTTATCCCAGAAAAATGAAAACTTATGTTAATGCAACAACCTTGATAAATCTGTAACAAATTATGCTGAGTGAAAAAAGCCATTCCCAAAAGTATCTCACAATGTAGGATTCCATTAACATTTTGGAAATGACAGATTTAGAGAGAGGGAGAGTTGATTAGTGATTGCCAATGGTTAAGACTAAGGGGTGATTGTGGTTATGAGAGGGTAACAAGAGGAATCTTGGTAGCAATGGAAATGTTGTGTATCTTGACTGTACCAGTGTCAGTATCTGTCTGTGATATTGTATTAATGCTAAAGTTTTTTTTCTTTCTTTTTTTAAAAAGATTTTTTTTTAATTTATTTTTAATTGGAGGAAAATTGCTTTACAATATTGTGCTGGCTTCTGCCATACAACAATGTGAATGAGCCATAAGTATACACATGTCCCCTCCCTTTTGAACCTCACCCCCACCACCCACCCCATCTCACCCCTCCAGGCTGCCACAGAGCGCCAAGCTGAGCTCCCTGTGTGGTACAGCAACTTCTCAATAGCCTATTTTACATATGGTAATGTATATGTTTCAGTGCTACTCTCTCAGCTCATCCCACCCTCTCCTTCCCTGGCTATGTCCAAAATCTCTTCTCTACATCTGCATCTCTATACTGCCCTGTAAAATAGGTTCATCAGTATCATTTTTCTAGATTCCGTATATGTGCATTAATATATATATAATAATTGTTTTCCTCTTTCTGACTTCACTCTCTGTAACAGGCTCTAGATTCATCCACCTCACTAGAACTGACTCAAGTGCATTCCTTTTTATGGCTGAGCCCCTCTGCCCTCCAGGGCCCTCTTCTCCCTCGAAGGTCCCCTCCTCCCTCCAGGCCAAACCCACCACCATCTTAAGGACCTCTCCACACTCCAGGGTCCCCCTCCACTGAGTCATAAAGATTTTTGATGTGGACCATTTTTAAAGTCTTTATTGAATTTGTTACAATATTGCTTCTGTTTTATGTTTTGGTTTTTTGGTTTCAAGTCATGTGAAATCTTAGCTCCCTAATCAGGAATTGAACCTGCATTGGAAGGTGAGGTGTTAACCACTGGACCACCAGGGAAGTTCCTGTACTGAAGTTTTGTTAGGAATTACCCTTGGAAGCAACTTGATAAAGGATACATGAAATCTCTTTGGCTCATAGAATCTATAATTACCTCAAAATAAAAAGCTAATTTAACAAAAAGGGATGGCCTTTAAAGAATATGAATTAAAGTGATAAAGATAATTACCTCCCAATAAACAATATTAGATAAAAAGTGAAAGTGAAAGTCACTTTGTGATCCCATGGACTGTAGTCCATGGAATTCTCCAGGCCAGAATACTGGAGTGGGTAGTCTTTCCCTTCTCCAGGGATCTTCCCAACCCAGGGATCAAAACCAGGTATCCCACATTCCAGGCAGATTCTTTACCAGCTAAGCCCCCAGGCAAGCCCAAGAATACTGGAGTGGGTAGCCTATCCATGGATCTATCTGACCCATGAATCGAACCACAATCTCCTGCATTACAGGCAGATTCTTTACCAGCTGAGCTACCAGATAAAAACTATTTATCATTTAAATCAGATTAATGACAATACAATTTCATACACTGTCTAAAAATCCATCTAATGAGTGTTACTAGAAACAGTTTATTATAAGCTAAATTTGTGTCATCAGTTCAGTTCAGTTCAGTCGGTTAGTCATGTCTGACTCTTTGCGACCCCATGAATCGCGGCATGCCAGGCCTCCCTGTCCATCACCAACTTCCGGAGTTTACCCAAACTCATGTCCATCAAGTCAGTGATGCCATCCAGCCATCTCATCCTCTGTCGTCGTTCCCTTCTCCTCCTGCCCGCGATCCCTCCCAGCATCAGGGTCTTTTCCAATGAGTCAACTAGACCCTCATAACATAATTGACTTTGCTATTAATAATTTTGTTATAATGAAAAATTATTTACTACAGAGTCTTTCAGTGACCCATCCTTGTAAATGTATAACTGGTAATATATACTATACATAGTTAATCAAAGAGAAGAGAATCATCATTCCAGTATTTTTTATTATCCCTCCTAGCTTTGTGTTTGATGGCTCTGTAGTTATCAAAAACAGAGTGACAGAACCCAAATCAGCAAATTGGTATTTGGGAGACAAAAAGGGTAAGGTTGCAAGTGTTAAAATATTTGATTCTTCTCTTTCTCCTATAGGATTGAGAACTTCTTTTAATTTCCTAGTTTATTACAGCAAGCAAGATATCAGTTCTATTTCATCTTCTATTATGGAAAACATGGTTTTGTCTAACAGTATTACAAATAAAAAATGGTACTGCTGTCTCATGAGACTTCTTATCAATTAGCTACATGAGCTATAGCTCACAAAATTAATAAATTATAATTAGTTTTCAGTTATAGTTAATAAAATCCTATTGTATTTAGTCTTTGAAAGTACATTACCTGCAACTTGTTTATTGAAAGTGCTCCATGAATGTACATGATTAAAACAAATGAAGGCAATGGCACCCCACTCCAGTGTTCTTGCCTGGAAAACCCCGTGGATGGAGGAGCCTGGTAGGCTGCAGTCCATGGGGTCGCTAAGAGTCAGACATGACTGAATGACTTCACTTTGACTTTTCACTTTCCTGCATTGGAGAAGGAAATGGCAACCCACTCCAGTATTCTTGCCTAGAGAATCCCAGGGATGGGGGAGCCTGGTGGGCTGCCATCTATGGGGTTGCACAGAGTCGGACACGACTGAAGTGACTTAGCAGCAGTAGCAGCAACCCCGTAATGGAGAGGTGGGAGAGAGAACTTGCTTTATAAAGAATTATGTCTGAACACTAAATTGTGCAAAAGCATATTTGAGACATCAAAAAACAAACAAACAAACAAACAAAAACCAATGAACTAGCAGAGAATATCAAGTGGGAGAAGTACAAAAATAATCCTCTCACGTTTCAAAGAAGTAAAATTGAATTCATTTCTGTTTCAAAGCAGTTTTCACAATGGGGACACAAAACTGCCATTTTAACAGAAAGCATTTATCTAAAGGATCATCATAGACTTCAGCACAAAGCAAAGAAAACAAAAATGATTTCGCTATAACCAGAATTTGGGTTTTTTTAATCATGAAAAACAGTGTGTTTTGCCAAAAAAACCCACTATGATAGCATTGAATCAAGTGTGTATTTAAAGATAGATGTTCCATATATGAAAATGCTGAGTAATTTTCTGGTAAACCATATTGAACAGAGAACATTAAGCATATTGAACGTTAAGGATAGAGAATAGTATAATATCTTCACACACACTTGTAACAAATACTCCTATTCTAAATATTTAAATGACTTTTGTACATTTTAACCATTTTTTTTGAGGCAGAGTTAATTTACAACATTTTGTTAGTTTCACCAAAGTGATTCATGTATGTGTGTGTGTGTGTGTGTGTATAAATATATGTGTGTGTGTACATGCATATTTTTTTCAGCTTCTTTTCCATTATAGGTTATTACAGAACATTGAATATAGTTCCCTGTGCTACGCAGTAGGTCCTTGTTGCTTATTTTATGCATGGTAGTGTGTATCTGTTAATCCCAAACTCCTAATTTATCTCCGCTTCAACCCTGCTATTTCCCTTGTATGTGTGTTAGTCACTCAGTTGTGTCCACTCTTTGCGACCCCATGGACTGTAGCCCACCAGGTCCTCTGTCCGTGGGAGTTTCCAGGCAAGAACACTGGAGTGGGTTGCCATTTCCTTCTCCAACCCCTTGGTAACCATAAATTTGTTTTCTATGTCTGTGAGTCTATTTCCGTTTTATAAATAAGTTCATTTGTATCATTCTTTTTATTCCACATGTAAGAGATATATGATATTTGTCTTTGTCTTGCTTCACTTAATGTGATTATCTTTAAGTGCATCCATGGTGCTACTAGTGTCACTATTTTATTCTTTTTTGTGACTGAGTAATATTCCGTTGTTTGTATGTACCATATCGTCTTTATCCATTCATCTGTCAGTGGACATTTAAGTTGCTTCTTTGCCTTGGCCATTGTAAACAGTGACACGATGAACATCAAGATACATGAAATCTTTTCAAACCATGTTTTTCTCTGGATGTTTGTCCAGGACTGGGATTACTAGATCATACATGAACTATTTTTAGGTTTTTAAGGAGCCTCCATCCTGTTCATAGTGGCTGTACCAATTTACATTCCCACAAACAGTGTAGGAGGATTCTTTTTTCTCCATATGCTCTCCAGCATTTATTATTTGCAGACTTATTTTAATGATGGCCCTGGTGGCTCAGACTATAAATAACCCGCCTGCAATGCAGGAAACCTGTGTGTGATCTCTGGGTTGCGAAGATCCCCTGGAGAAGGGAACAGCTACTCACTCCAGTATTCTTGCCTGGAGATTTCTGTGAACTGTATAGTCCATTTTCATTGAGTTAGACAAGGCTGTGGCCCATGTGATCAGATTGGCTAGTTTTCTGTGATTGTGGTTTCAGCCTGTCTGCCCTCTGATACCCCCTCTCAGAGCCTACTGTCTTACTGGGGTTTCTCTTACCTTGGATGTGGGGTATCTCTTCACAGCTGCTCCAGCAAAGTGCAGCCACTGCTCCTGACCTTGGACATGCAGTATCTCTTTTTGGCCACACCAGGGCCACTCAGCCACTGCTCGCTGCTCCAGCACTGCCCAAGATGGACGGGTCATGGTAAAGAGTTCTGACAAAATGTGGTCCACTGAAGAAGAGAATGGCAAACCACTTCAATATTATTGCCTTGAGAACCCCATCAACAGTATGAGTATGAAAAGACAAAAAGATAGGAACTGAAAGATGAACTCCCCAGGTTGGTAAGTGCCTAATATACTACTGGAGATCAGTAGAGAACTAACTCCAGAAAGAAGGAAGAGACGGAGCCAAAGCAACAACACCCAGTTGTGGCTGTGACTGGAGACAGAAGCAAGGTCCGATGTGGTTAAGAGCAATATTGCATAGGAACCTGGAATGTTAGGTCCGTGAATCACAGCAAATTGGGAGTGGTCAAAAGGAGGTGGCAAGAGTGAACATCAACATTCTAGGAATAAGTAAACTAAGATGGACTGGAATGGATGAATTTAACTCAGATGACCATTATATCTACTGCCGTGGGTAGGAAACCCTTAGAAGAAATGGAGTAGCCATCATAGTCAATGAAAGAGTCCAAAATGCAGTAGGTGGATGCAATCTCAAAAATGACAGAATAATCTCTGTTCGTCTCCAAGGAAAATCTTTCAATAGCACAGTAATCCAAGTCTATGCCCTGACTAGTAACACTGAAGAAGCTGAAGGTGAATGGTTCTATGAAGACCTACAAGACCTTTTAGAACTAACACCCCAAAAAGATGTCCTTTTCATTATAGGGGACTGGAATGCAAAAGTAGGAAGTCAAGAAACACCTGGAGTAACAGGCAAATTTGGCCTTGGAGTATGAAATGAAGCAAGGCAAAGGCTAATAGAGTTTTGCCAAGAGAACACATTGGTCATAACAAAGACCCTCTTCCAACAACACAAGAGAAGCCTCTACACAAGGACATCACCAGATGGTCAACACTAAAATCAGATTGATTATATTCTTTGCAGCCAAAGATGGAGAAGCTCTATATAGTCAGCAAAAACATGTGGCTGACTGTGGATCAGATCAGGAACTCCTTATTGTCAATTTCAGATTTAAATTGAAGAAATTGGGGAAAACCACTAGACCATTCAGGTATGACATAAATTCAATCCCTTATAATTATACAATAGAAGTGAGAAATAGATTTAAGTGAAGAGATCTGATAGAGTGCCTGATGAAATATGGACAGGTTTTGTGACATTATACAGTGGACAGGGATCCCCAAGAAAAAGAAATGCAAAAATGCAAAATGGCTATCTGAAGAGGCCTTACAAAGAGCTGCAAAAAGAAGAGATGCCAAAAACAAAGGAGAAAAGGAAAGATATAACCATTTGAATGCAGAGTTCCAAAGAATAGAGAGCAGAAACAAGAAAGCCTTCCTCAGTGATCAGTACAAAGAAATAGAGGAAAATAATAGAATGGGAAAGACTGGAGATCTCTTCAAGAAAATTAGAGATACCAAGGGAACATTTCATGCTAAGATGGGTTTGATAAAGGACAGAAATGGTATGGACCTAACAGAAGCAGAAGATATTAGAAAGAGGTGGCTAGAATACACAGAAGAACTGTACAAAAAAGATCTTCATGAACCAGATAATCACGATGGTGTGATCGCTCACCTAGAGCCAGACATCCTGGAATGTGAAGTCAAGTGGGTCTTAGGAAGCATCACTATGAACAAAACTAGTGGAGGTGATGGAATTCCAGTTGAGCTATTTCAAACCCTAAAAGATGATGCTGTGAAAGGGCTGCACTCAATATGTCAGCAAATTTGGAAAACTCAGCAGTGGCCACAGGACTGGAAATAGGTCAGATTTCATTCCAATCCCAAAGAAAGGCAATGCCAAAGAATGCACATCAGTTCAGTTCAGTTCAGTCGCTCAGTCGTATCCGACACTTTGCAACCCCATGAATCGCAGCATGCCAGGCCTCCCTGTCCATCACCAACTCCTGGAGTTCACTCAGATTCACGTCCATCGAGTCAGTGATGCCATCCAGCCATCTCATCCTCTGTCGTCCCCTTCTCCTCCTGCCCCCAACCCCTTCCAGCATCAAAATCTTTTCTAATGAGTCAACTCTTCGCATAAGGTGGCCAAAGCACAGGAGTTTCAGCTTTAGCATCATTCCTTCCAAAGAAATCCCTGTTCATACTACTGCACAACTGCACTCATTTCACATGCTAGTAAAGTAATGCTCAAAATTCTTCAAGTCAGGCTTCAGCAATACATGAACTGTGAAATACCAGATGTTCAATTTGGTTTTAGAAAAGGCAGATGAACCAGAGATCAAATTGCCAACATCCGCTGGATAGTCGAAAAAGCAAGAGAGTTCCAGAAAAACATCTATTTCTGCTTAATTGACTATGCCAAAGCCTTTGACTGTGTGGACCACAATAAACTGTGGCAAATTCTGAAAGATATGGGAATAGCAGACCACTTGAGCTGCATCTTGAGAACTCTGCAAGCAGGAAGCAACAGTTAGAACTGGACATGGAACAACAGACTGGTTCCAAATAGGAAAAGGAGTACATCAAGGCTGTATATTGTCACCCTGCTTATTTAACTTTTATGCAGAGCACGTCATGAGAAATGATGGGCTGGATGAAGCACAAGCTGGAATCAAGATTGCAGGGAGAGATATCAATAACCTCAGATATGCAGATGACACCATCCTTAAGGCAGAAAGTGAAAAAGAACTAAAGAGCCTCTTGATGAAAGTGAAAGAAGGGAGTGAAATAGTTGGCTTAAAGCTCAACACTCAGAAAACTAAGATCATGGCATCCGGTCCCATCACTTCATGGCAGATAGATGGGGAAACAATGGAAACAGTGGCTGACTTTATTTTTGGAGGCTCCAAAATCACTGCATATGGTGACTGCAGCCATGAAATTAAAAGATGCTTGCTCCTTGGAAGGAAAGTTATGACCAACCTACACAGCATATTAAAAAGCAGAGACATTACTTTGTCACCAAAGGTTTGTCTAGTCAAGGCTATGGTTTTTCCAGTAGTCATGTATAAATGTGAGAGCTATCCTCTAAAGAAAGCTAAGCACCAAAGAATTGATGCTTTTGAACTGTGGTGCTGGAGGAGACTCTCGAGAGTCCCTTGGATTGCAAGGAGATCCAACCAGTCTATTCTAAAGGAGATCAGTGCTCGGTATTTATCGGAAGGACTGATGTTGAAGCTGTATCTCCAATACTTTGGCCACCTTATGCAAAGAGCTGACTCATTGGAAAAGACCCTGATGCTGGGAAAGATTGAGGGCAGGAGAAGGGGATGTCAGAGGATGAGATGGTTGTATGGCATCACCGACTCACTGGACATGAGTTTGGGTTAGCTTTGGAAGTTGGTGATGGACAGGGAGGTCTGGCATGCTGCAGTCCATGCTGTCAAAAGGAGTCAGACATGATTGAGCAATTGAACTGAACTGAACTGTACAGTCCATGGGGTCACAAAGAGTTGGACATGACTGAGCAACTATCATTTCATTTTCATTCTAACTGATGTGAGGTGATACTTCATTGTAGTTTTGATTTGCATTCCTCTAATAATGAGTGATGCAGAGTACCTTTTCATGTACCTGTTGGCCATCTAAATATCTTCTTTGAAGCAATGTCTATTTAGATGTTCCACACATTTTTTTGATTGGATTTTTTTTTTCTTTTTTGAGCTGTATAAGCTATTTGTATATCTTGGAAATTAATTCCTTGTCAGTGGCATCATTTGTAAATATCTTCATAAATATTTAAATTTTTGTAAATAGTCAGCATATCAGTTGTAAATCAAATGTTTCCTTCAAAGACACATTTTTATTATCTCTATTCCAATTTTATCATGTGCTTTTGAAAAATATTTTTTGTGAGATCAACCAACAAGAAAACTCAGAAATTTTTCATGGTGATGCATTATTTCCTAATTTTTATACAAAATTTTATTCCTTTTATTAGGGTTATTTATATACATAAATATATTTGAAATGTTCTCCATTTTCAAATAATATCTTTTTCAGGTTTTTTTAGCTTTTGTGTTTTATGTAAGGCAGCATCTGACCTTCAACATTCAAGCTTTTGCAGATGTGTTTTTTAAATGTCATTATATTTTGCTGAACAATCTCTAAGCATATATACAATGATTTATGAGTTCTATGAATTTGTATTTAAAATAGCTAGAAATACATATAAGGATTGAATGTTCTATCAGAGAAGGATAATTTTTTCAAAGTTATCCAATCACATGGATCTACTAAAAGACACCTATTATCACAAATTTTCATAATAATGCAAAGTTTTTTTTATATTTTCCCTATGTTAACTTTTCATTATTCCCAAAAATGAAATATTTTGTTTGCCTCATGTTCTATCCCTGACTTGTATTTGTAGAATGCCCTTATCACTTCAGTCACCTTAATCATCTTAAAACCCAGTCCTAAAGAACATCAGAGTTTCCCAGGTGGCACTAATGTAAATAACTTGCCTGTCAATTCAGAAGACATAGGACACTTGGGTTCAATCCCTGGTTCAGGAAGATCCCCTGGAGAAGGAAATGGAGACCTACTCTAGTATTCTTGCCTGGAGAATCCCATGGGTAGAGGAACCTGACAGGCTACAGTCCATGGGTTCAGTAAGAGATGGACATGACCGAAGTGACTTAGCAGGCAGGGATTCCAATACAAGAGACCCGGGTTGGATCCCTGGGTGGGGAAGATCCATTCAAGAAGGAAAGGGCAACCCAGTCCAGAAATCTTTCCTGAAAAATCTCAAGGACAGGATTATTTGGTGGGCTATACAGTCCATGGCATCACAAAAGTGTTGGGACAGACTTAGCGACTAAACCACAACAAAGAACATCGCATATCAGTTTTCTCTCAAATAACAGGAAAAGTAAATTAAATAAGACTAAACTCTCAGCAGCCATGAAATTAAAAGACGCTTACTCCTTGGAAGAAGTTATGACCAACCTAGAAAGCATATTCAAAAGCAGAGACATTACTTTGCCAACTAAGGTCCGTCTAGTCAAGGCTATGATTTTTCCAGTAGTCATGTATGGATGTGAGAGTTGGACTGTGAAGAAGGCTGAGAGCCGAAGAATTGATGCTTTTGAACTGTGGTGTTGGAGAAGACTCTTGAGAATCCCTTGGACTGCAAGGAGATCCAACCAGTCCATTCTAAAGGAGATCAGCCCTGGGTGTTCTTTGGAAGGAATGATGCTAAAGCTGAAACTCCAGTACTTTGGCCACCTCATGAGAAGAGTTGACTCATTGGAAAAGACTCTGATGCTGGGAGGGATTGGGGGCAGGAGGAGAAAGGGACAACCAAGGATGAGATGGCTGGATGGCATCACTGACTCGATGGATGTGAGTCTGAGTGATCTTTGGGAGTTGGTGATGGACAGGGAGGCCTGGTGTGCTACGATTCATGGGGTTGCAAAGAGTCGGACACGACTGAGCGACTGAACTGAACTGAACTGAACTGAACTGAAACTCTCAGCAGGAGAATACATCATTTTCCAGCTAGCTCACACCAATCTCTTACCAGATCCTTCACCTAGCTTTAATTTATATAAGACTCTATTTGATGGAAGAAATGCTCTCTACAAGGAGGTGAAATGCCATTTATGAAATACAATCATTTCCCCTCCCCCCACTGGCTGAAAGAAAAAGTTCCAATTAGAAGTTTAAAATTAAAGTATTATCTCTGTTTCTTAAAATGCTGAATGATAACTAAGTTTTCCTACTAAAAGATAAGTTCAGAAGAACTGAAATTCACTTTTTCTATGGACAGTGTTCCAAGAACAAAGCATGCACATACAGGGAGAAATTAAGCCTGATTATACTCTCCCAAGTGAAAGGGGGGAAAAAATTCCAAATCCTGCACAAAGAAAGTATGTGGTCAGATAAGTACAACTGCTCAGAAAAGTACAACTACTGGCAAAAACAATTTAATCAACCATTCTTCCTAAGATGTTTATGTGACTTCTGAGAAACAGGGTACTTTTGTAACAAAGATTAAATTGCTTACACTGTGAGTGGTACCAGCTAGTCATATCCTGATGTGTCAAAGAGAATAGACAGGGAATAAGTCCAATACAAAAGAAGGAAGAAAAAAAAAGGAAGGATTGCTGATCAAACAGCTAGTTGTTCACAGCAGTGATTTAGAAAAAAAAAAATCCCCTTCTACATCTAAGCAATAGGATGACTTCTAACAATGTGCAACAAAAACACTGCAGAAATTGTTTACCTTGAAACAAACAAACAAAAAGATCATTCATTTCAAAGCAAAAGTGCAGTGCACAGCATTCTACAGCAAAAGTCAAATAACCATGTAAGCATTAAAGATGAAGTCTTTTGCACAATAAGAAGAAAAAAATACTAGCTAAAGAGCCCTACTTTTGGCCCACTAAGGCTAAGCATGTATTAAAGGCAAGAGAAGAAGAAAAATTAAAAAAGCAGAGACCAGCAATATTTGACAAGAGCTAATTTTTTTTTAATCCAGTTCCAGTAAGATTCCCATTTAGATTTCCAATGAGACATAAACAGCCTTGGAAATGGTTTTCAAAAATCATTAGGTCTACGAAATTTATGTACAGCTTGCAAAATTGACATTGACCACGTCCACATATATCAATTCACATTTGCCTTTTTCATCCCTCCCAGCCAATTCTAATATTTGTAGGTTCCATGTAGTTAAAGAATACTCACATATGGATTGTATGCTGGCAGATAATGAAGTAAAACTTTTATTATTTATTAGTTGATCATAAACAAAACATAGATGTATAAACACACATATGTATATGATGTATAAACACACATATGTATATACAAATGTATGCATGTACATAAACACCAATGTATTCACATTTGTTCTCCAGTGCAATGTAAAAATGACATTGCCTCCTCCAAAAATGACATACATTGTACAAAATGTACATAAGTATGTCTTTATGTGTTTATATATGAAAATATATATCAAGTTTGTCTGTGTGTTCTCCCTCTCTTGGAGAGAAAGTGAGAGAGAGTGAATAAGACAAGTATATTTATTTCTTTAGATGAGATGCTCATTATGATTTTTTATAGACCATTTATCCTAGAAACAGAAACACTTTAAATTTGCAGGTAGTGACTTGCAACTGTATTTATTTTCTTGCTCCCTGATTATGTATTACAAATAAAGATTTGTGTTATTTATAGATTATCCTCTTCTAATATTGACACTAGACAGTGAAAAGTACTACAATAAATTAGGAATAAAAATAATTAATATTTTGAACAAGCATGGGTTAATTTTTCTGGATTAATTTTCCTTCTCTAATTCCACAGTGAGGAGATGTGGTTTATCTTCATGAAATAAAAGCAAACTATAGTCAAATAGTTATTGGATACCTTGAGGGGTTCTAAGATCAGTTTAATTTATGCCAAAAGTAGTTTGCAATTTGAGATTTCTATAAGTAGAATGGTAGTAAATAGAATCTAAAAGAAAGTTTGTCACAATGAATAGAAATGTACTACTGATACATAATGTAAAAGATACATTTTTCAGACTATTAGCTACACTCATAAAATTACAATATTAATTTGGGGAGACAGATAATGAAGACCACTCTTGATCGAGTGGACCCTGCTGGACAAAGAGATGAAGATAAAAAATTCTTCAAAATGTTTATTATATATATTTTTAAATAAATACAGATGCATAAAGGAACAAATTTTGACCAAAACTAAAGTCTAGAATTTGAGTACTGACTTAGCTCAGGCCAGCTAATATTCTCAACACCAATTTGGGACTTCCCTGGCTATCCGAGTGCTATGATTTTGCCTTCCAGTTCAAGGGGAGTGGGTTTGATCCCTGGTCAAGATCTCTCTTGCCTCCTGGCCAACAAACCAAAACATAAAACAGAAACAATGTTGTAACAAATTCAATAAAGACTTTAAAAATGGTCCACATTAAAAAAAAAAAAAATTCTTTTAAAATAACAAACACCAATTTGATCCTTACATTTACTCAGTTGAATTTGGTGACAGTGTTGGAACCCAAAGTAAACTTCAGATGGTATTTAAGGACAATGAGAAACTCAGATGTGGTACCTGTGAACCCCTTTTTGAGTTCACTACCTTTCTTGTTGTTTCCCAGGACTGAGGGGAAGGTCCTGTTAGTTCTGAGCTCCACTCTCTTTACAGTGAGTTTCTGATCTAACTGGTTCTTCAATACGAGACAGGTGAGCTTGAGCTAGCAGGCTGTTTGGCTTGGTGACCAATTGAGCTGGTAGGTGATTCTGCCTGAAGTGAAGCCCCCAGACTTTCAGACTGCAATTCTCAGGTTTTGAAGTGGAAAACCTTGATTCTGTCTCAAGATTCAAATGAGAACTGTATTCAGTTCATTCATGTGTAGCTCCTCCCCACTTGAGGTCTGCTGGTTCAGCCAATGCTTCAATCCAAGGTTCCATGGGAACTGGTGTTGGTACAGCCAAGGCTTTCTCTTGGCCAGGACTGTCTTTCCATTACTGGTGGTAAGTTAAGGTGCATATGCTTGTTGTGTTTTTTGTAGATTAAAAACTATTTCCAATGGCGATCTCAAAGGCAAAAACCCATAGAAATTCGTGGGTATGGACCAAGCACTCTTCATCTCAAAGGAACTTTTCTCTAATTGCCAGGAATCATTTAATAAAGCCAAGTTTATCATTAAATTTACTCAGTTAAATTCTTGTTGTTTAACCATTCACTTTGAGGGGTATGTGAATATGAATTACATATGATTTTTGAAGACATACAACTAGTCAATCTGAAACTGCAGAAATGTGCCTTGGAGGGCTCTGAGGAGCTCCAGTTCTTTATGACTCAACACAAAAGGAATTCAGTGAGAGGCAAAGTGACAGATTAAGAAATAATTTATAAGAATAGGATGCTTATGAGGTTTACAATCAGGTAGGCAAGAGGGGCCACGCTGAGGACTTACTGGGCTACAGTTTTACAATCAAAGGAAAAGTGGGAAGGAGGAGTCACCACCTTCCTCATTTTTGAGTAGGTGGGAAACTGCCATCATGAATTCCTCCCCCAGATCAGGTAAAGGAGTTTCCTTGTCCCTAAATGGTCAAGTTGGATCTGTCATGGCACTATTTAAATTAGCAGGGGAGTGGTAACATATGCTAAAAGAGGTATCTCAGGTTTTAGTATGCTGCCACCTTTTTCCAGAGAAGGCAATGGCACCCCACTCCAGTACTCTTGCCTGGAAAATCCCATGGATGGAGAAGCCTGGTGGGCTGCAGTCCATGGGGTCGCGAAGAGTCGGACACAGCTGAGCAACTTCCCTTTCACTTTTCACTTTCATGCATTGGAGAAGAAAATGGCAACCCAGTCCAGTGTTCTTGCCTGGAGAATCCCAGTTGTAGGGGAGCCTGGTGGGCTGCTGTCTATAGGGTCGCACGGAGTCAGACACAACTGAAGCGACTTAACAGCAGCAGCAGCAGCTGCCACCACCTTTTTCTAATTTTTTTTTTTTTTAAGTGCATGCAGAGGAGTTTGTCCTAGGAATCATTCATTTACTGACCTTGCCAGACAGAATGGGGTCTATTCCACCATTATTTTGTTGTTTAGGGGCATGTTTCATGCTTTCATTGCATGGTTTAGTTGCTAAGTAAGCCTGCTTGGTTTTGTTGTTAGGCAAGATTGCTTTCTGAGTGATAGTTAAGTTACAGAGGTCTCCCATACTATTTTCTTTACTTATGATCCCTTAGTAGGATCAACTATTTAATTATCTACTTTGTCTCTGTCAGATCTACAGCTCTATCATTTATCTATCATCCATCCATCTATCTGTCTACCTTTGTATGTTTGTATGTATCTATCTACCGTCAGGTCAGTTGTTCTTTCTCAGTTCTTGACTCATCATAGCAAAGAATTGAAATGAGAGACCAGTACAGCTCCAACAGGCAAGACTTATTGGGCAAGCAGTAAGATGTACATTTTGGAGGCATGAGAGGAGACCAACCACAGGAGCAGGCCTGTCCTGATTCAGTTCAGTTCAGAAAAGGCACTCGGTCGTGTCCGACTCTTTGCAACTCCATGGACTGCAGCAAGCCAGGTTTCCCTCTCCATAACCAACTCTTGGAGCTTTCTCAAACTCATGTCCATTGAGGCGGTGATGCTATCCAACCATCTTATCCTCTGTTGTCCCCTTCTCCTCCCACCTTCAATCTTTCCCAGCATCAGGGTCTTTTCAAATGAGTCAGTTCTTCACATCAGGTGGCCAAAGTATTGGAGTTTCAGCTTCAACGTCAGTCCTTCCAGTGAATACTCAGGACTGATTTCCTTTAGGATGGACTGGTTGGATCTCCTTGCAGTCCAAGGGACTCTCAAGAGTCTTCAACACCACAGTTCAAAAGCATCAGTTCTTCGGCACTCAGCTTTCTTTATGGTCCAACTCTCACATCCATACATGACTACGAAAACCAAAATTTTGATTAGATAGACCTTTGTCAGCAAAGTAATGTCTCTGCTTTTTAATATACTGTCTAGGTTGGTCATAGCTTTTCTTCCAAGAAACAATCCTCTTTTAATTTCATGGCTACAGTCACCATCTGCAGTGATTTTGGAGTCCAAAAATGTAAAGTCTCTCAATGTTCCCATTGTTTCCCCATTTTCCATGAAGTGATGGGACCAGAAGCCATGATCTTAGTTTTCTGAATGTTAAATTTTAAGCCAGCTCTTTCACTCTCCTCTTTTACTTTCATCAGGAGGCTCTTTAGTTCTTCTTTGCTTTCTGCTGTAAGGGTGGTGTCATCTGCATATCTGCAGTTTCTATTTCCACTGGCAATCTTGATTCCAGCTTGCACTTCACTCAGCCCATCATTTCTCATGATGTACTCTGCATAGGAGTTAAATAAGCAGGGTGACAATATGCAATCTTGAAGTACTCCTTTTCCTATTTGGAACCAGTCTGTTGTTCTATGCCCAGTTCTGACTGTTGCTTCTTGACCTGCATACAGACTCCTCAGGAGGCAGGTCAGGTAGTCTGGTATTCCCATCTCTTTAAGAAATTTCCAGTTTGTTGTGATCCACACAGTCAAAGGCTTTTGGCATAGTCAATAAAGAAGAAACATATGTTTTTCTGGAACTCTCTTGGTTTTTCAATGATCCAACGGATGTTTGAGAGAGTCATTTCCTAGGCAGGTTGATAAGAAGTCTAGGAGTCCCCAAGGAGAGAGGGGTCTGGAAATCTCAAGGAGGAAGAAAGGACAGAGTTTTTTCCTTCTCTACATTCCTTAGGATTACATAACAATAATGTATCCTGCCTGAGGACAGTCTCTGGATTAAACCTGCTGGCTAATTCTGTTATCTTAAAATGTAAATTATGGGAGTAGGTCTGGTAAGGTCTTTACAACCTCCAGACATTCTTTGGATTCATTGGAGAGTATATAACTTCATTGCTAACACTAGCAAGGGGGTACTTTTTCTGCCCCCTTCTGATGCCCATGTCAGAAGCTTTCTCTATCTCCTTTATACTTTACTAAAATTTATTATGCAATAGGTCTGAGCGATCAAGCCTCGTCTCTGGCCCCAGATTGAATTCTCCTCTGGGGGCCAAGAATCCCCATGTCTTCCTGTGATTCAACAACAACCTTTCATGTTGGCAATTTGATCTCTGGTTCACCTGCCTTCTCTAAATCCAGCTTGAACATCTGGAAGTTCGTGGTTCAAGTATTGTTGAAGCCTGGCTTAGAGAATTTTGAGCATTACTTTGCTAGTGTGTGAAATGAATGCAATTTTGTGGTAGTTTGAGCCTTCTCTGGCATTGTCTTTTGGAGGGATTGGAATGAAAAAAAAAACCTTTGCTAGTCCTGTGGCCACTGCTGAGCTTTCCAAATTTGGTGGCATATTGAGTGCAGCACTTTAACAGTATCATCTTTTAGATTTGAAAAAGCTCAACTAGAATTTTATCACTTCCACTAGTTTTGTTAGTAGTGATGCTTCCTAAGGCCCACTTGACTTCACATTCCAGGATGTCAGTCTCTAGGTGAGTGATCACATCATAGTGGTTATCTGGCTCATGAAGATCTTTTTTGCATAGTTCTTCTGTGTATTCTTCCTGATTAGAATTCACTCTTTTATATTCCTTGCTCTCTCCCCTGAGCAGTCCCTGGGGCTTGTTTGGTTATGCCCTATGCAAGTAGGGAATTATGCCCAAGAGATATCAGGGAAGGTGGCATGTTGGCCACATGTTCCCTCTGGAAGTCTTACTCAGTTCTGCTTCTTTTTTTCTTCTTCTTCCAGTCCTTCATGTATGTGATTCTCTAGCCACAGCTTCTCTAACTGCCATTTTGGTCCTTTTCTCCCTATTGAACTGCCATATCTATCTGTCTCAGTTCAGTTCAGTTTAGTCGCTCAGTCATGTCCGACTCTTTGCGACCCCATGAATCACAGCACGCCAGGCCTCCCTGTCCATCACCAACTCCTGGAGTTCACTCAGATTCATGTCCATCGAGTCTGTGATGCCATCCAGCCATCTCATCCTCTGTTGTCCCCTTCTCCTCCTGCCCCCAATCCCTCCCAGCATCAGAGTCTTTTCCAATGGGTCAACTCTTCTCATGAGGTGGCCAAAGTACTGGAGTTTCAGCGTTACCATCATTCTTTCCAAAGAAATCCCAGGGCTAATCTCCTTCAGAATGGACTAGTTGGATCTCCTTGCAGTCCAAGGGACTCTCAAGAGTCTTCTCCAACATCACAGTTCAAAAGCGTCAGTTCTTCGGTGCTCAGCCTTCTTCACATCCATGCATGACTACTGGAAAAACCATAGCCTTGACTAGACAGACCTTAGTCGGCAAAGTAATGTCTCTGCTTTTGAATATGCTATCTAGATAAGTCATAACTTTTCTTCTGAGGAGTAAGTGTCTTTTAATTTCATGGCTGCAATCACCATCTGCAGTGATTTTGGAGCCCACAAAAATAAAGTCTGACACTGTTTCCACTGTTTCTCCATCTATTTCCCATGAAGTGATGGGACTGGATACCATGATCTTTGTTTTCTGAATGTTGAGCTTTAAGCCAACTTTTTCACTTGTCTCTTTCACTTTCACCAAGAGGCTTTTTAGTTCCTCTTCACTTTCTGCCATAAGGGTGGTGTCATCTGCATATCTGAGGTTATTGATATTTCTCCCGGCAATCTTGATTCCAGCTTGTGTTTCTTCCAGTCCAGCATTTCTCATGATATATTCTGCATATAAGTTAAATAAGCAGGGTGACAAGATACAGCCTTGATGTACTCCTTTTCCTATTTGGAACCAGTCTGTTGTTCCATGTCCAGTTCTAACTGTTGCTCCCTGACCTGCATAGAGGTTTCTCAAGAGGCAGATCAGATGGTCTGGTGTGCCCATCTCTTTCAGAATTTTCCACAGTTTATTGTGATCCACACAGTCAAAGGTTTTGGCATAGTTGATAAAGCAGAAATAGATGTTTTTCAGGAACTCTCTTGCCTTTTCCATGATCCAGTGGATGTTTTACCTCACTCAAAATGATCATTTTCACTGAGTAAAGAATTTCATATGAAATTCTTGCATCATGTATGTATGCTCAGTCACATCCAGCTCTTTGAGACTCTATAGACCACAGCCCCCCAGGCTCCTCTGTCCATGGGAATCTCCAGGCAAGAATACTGGAGTGGGTTGCCATGCCTTCCTCCAGGGGATCTTCCCCACCGAGGGACCCAACCTGCAACTCTCGCATCTCCCACATAGCAGGTAGATTCTTTACCCACCAAACGACCTGAGAAGCTCTTCTTAGCTCATGAATTGCCATCAGTTAAAGAGCCCCAGCTTCTGGGGCAAATTACAAATGGTATGTGAGTTTACAATAGACACAACTTGATAACATTGCTTTTCCAAACAACTCATTACAAGGTAACTGGTTGATCTGAACTTTAAGGTCCTTTCCAATCCTGAGATTTGAAAAGGCTGTGATTTCCTCCTGTATATACAAACCCCACAGAAAGTTTAGGGAGTTTATTAGTTCCTATTCAAATTCTTGGGGAAGGCTAAATGCTGAGTTCTGAATGGTTCACTCAAATAGATTTATATGCTAATGTTACCAGAGACTAGTCAGCCTGTATTTATTGACTTGATGACTATTATCTATGTAGACTTTTCTAAAATATTCATTACCATATTATCTAAGGAGCTCCAACTGTGAAGGCCATTTAGGTTTGGAATTTATCTCTGTGTGAGTGTGTTTGTCCCATTAGTTTCACATGCCTCTTGGAACAAAATACCTCTCCTTGAATTCACCTCCCAAACATTAAACTAAAGAGAGTCACCTGGTTTATCTTGCCTTGGATAGGGTTCCACCAACACTGCAGTATTCGGGTACAGACATTTATTTATGTCTTTTCCCAGGGCTTCTTTCACTAACTGTTCATATTTTTCTTCCTTTGTTATTTTGTGCCCTGTAGCATGGCTCAGTCTATCAGTTATTACAGTCAGGGCTGATGCTGCAGGATTCAAACAAAGGCCCACTAACAACAAAGAAACACTGGCAAGAGCAAGCTCTAGTCTGTGTGTCACTGGATCAGCTGATCAATCTGCGATTGAATTGTCTTTAAATGTATGTCAATTCAAGAACAGGGCTTAGAGGTATATTTGAAGCATGAGAGAAAGGGGGAGGTGTGATTTTGAAACAGTTTTTTTTCATAACAGCATAGAGCTGACCTTGCATTTAAAGATAGAGGATGGGGGTGGGGGGAGGAGGGAAGCTATAGGAAAGTGTGAGCAGTATGAATAAGTACTGTTTATGGGAAGCTCTTTTAATACCCTTGCTAAAGCTGAACAATAGAAAGAGACAAAGCTCTGAAAAATTCGTGCCTTTTCCTGTGATTGATCTTTTATCTTTCCATTCCTGCCCAGATGATAAAATGCATTTTACAGGGCAAACAAGCATGAGTGCTTTTATTTTCCCCAAATATGAGAAATGTTCCTTATTTAGAATTTTGCTATTGAAGCATTTGCTACAACGCCCCTCCCTCCAACACACACACACACACACACACACACACACACACACACACACATACAAGTTAAAAAAAAAAAAGATTTTAACTTTTGAGGTTAAAATGCTGAAATTCCTTATACCTTTTTGTTTTGTTTTTCTTTGCTTTGCTTTTTGCAATTAATGAACTCTTTCTTGGCACAAAGCTACCTGGAGTGATGCTAAAAATAGAATAGATTCTGAAGTAAAGCTCTGTTTCAAATCTAGATGACATTATTGAAAAAACACTCAGGACAATGGCCAAATGTAAGAGCTCAGCATAATTCAATTCCCTTCACTTCTCTCCCCCACACACATTTCAACTACCTTATTTCTAAGTTTTTCTAAAAATTTAATTTCGTAATAGCAACACAATGTCTATAAAATAGGAAAATTCACATTTATTTTACATCGACATTGTATCAGACAATGGAATAATTACCTTCACCTATCATATGATCCTTTGAGACAGCTCCTATGACCTTGCATAAGAAAACTATATTCTGGAGATCAAACTGTTTAACTCAGATTAGGATTTTAACTCACAGAGAGGGACACTAACCCAGCCAAAACCCAGATTGAGGCTTGAACCCATAGTCTT
Organism: Budorcas taxicolor; assembly: GCF_023091745.1. Classification (NCBI taxonomy): domain Eukaryota; kingdom Metazoa; phylum Chordata; class Mammalia; order Artiodactyla; family Bovidae; genus Budorcas; species Budorcas taxicolor. The sequence continues at coordinate 28,517,729 of NC_068931.1, forward strand.
TTAAAAAATAAAAAGACTTTTTTATTTTGTATTTGTTGTTGTTGTTGTTCAGTCACTAAGTTGTGTTCAACTCCTTGTGACCCCATGGGCTGCAGCATACCAGGCTTCCCTGTGCTTCAGTATCTCCCACAGTTTGTGCAAATTTATGTCCATTGAGTCAGAAATGCCATCCAACCATCTCACCTTCTGCTGCTCCCTTCTCCTCCTCCCCTAAGTCTCTCCCAGCATCAAAGTCTTTTCCAATGAGTGGGCTCCTCCCATCAGGTGGCCAAAGTATTGGAACTGCAGCTTCAGCATCAGTCCTTTCAATGAATATTCAGGATGGTTTCCTTTAGGATTGACTGGGTTGATATCCTTACAGTCCAAGGGACTCTCAAGAGTCTTCCCTAGCACCACAGTTTCAAAGCATCGATTCTTCAGCATTAAGCCTTCCTTATGGTCTAACTCTCACATCCATACATGACTACTGGAAAAACCATAGCTTTGACTATATGGACCTTTGTTGGCAAAGTCGAAGTGAAAGTTTTTCTTGCTCAGTTGTGTCTGGCTCTCTGAGACCCCCATAGAATGTAGCCCACCAGACTCCTCTGTCTACGGAATTCTCCAGACAAGATTACTTGAGCGGGTTGCCATTCCCTTCTCCAGGGGATCTTCCCAAGCCAGGCATTGAACCCAGGTCTCCTGCATTGCAAGCAGATTCTTCATGGTCTGAGCCACCAGAGATGTCTCTGCTTTTTAATATGCTGTCTAAGTCTGTCATAGCTTTCCTTCCAAGGAGGAAGCGTCTTTCAGTCTCACAGCTGCAGTCACTGTCTGTAGTGATTTTGGAGCCAAAGAAAATAAAATCTGTTACTGCTTCTACTTTTTCCCCTTCTGTTTGATATGAAGTGATGGGGCCAGATGCCATAACCTTAGCTTTTTGAGTGTTGATTTTTAAGCCAGTTTTTTCACTCTCTTCTTTCACCCTATTGAGGTGCTCTTTAGTTCCTCTTAACTTTCTGCGATTAGAGTGGTATCATCTGCATATCTGAGATTACTAATATTTCTCCCAGCAATCTTTAATCCAGCCTATGATTCATCCAGTCCAGTATTTTTCATTATACTTTATTTTGCATGGGGACATAACAAATTAACAATGTGGTGATGGTTTCAGGTGAACAGTGAAGGGATTCAACCATTTATACATGTATCCATTCTCCCCCAAACTTTCTCCAATCCAGGCTGCCACATAGCATTGAGCAAAGTTCCATGTGCTATACAATACTTCCTTGTTGATTATCATTTTAAATACAACAGTGTGTGCATGTCCATCTCAAACTCCCTAACTACCCCTCTTTCTCCATCTCTCCTCCCAGCAAATGAGTCTCTGTTTTGTAAGTTCATATGTATCATGTTTGAAAATTTTTAGATCCCAGATATAAGAGATGTCATACAATATTTCCACTTCTCTAAATTACTTCACTTGGTATGACAATCTATGTTCATCCATGTTGCTGCAAATGGCCTTATTTCAGTCTTTTTTATGGTCAAGTAATATTCCATCGTATATGTGTACCAGCTCTTCTTTATCCATTCCTCTGTCAATGGACTTTTAACTGAGACCAAACACCTTGTCTCAGGTTTTAATAAAGCACTTTATTAAAGTTTCCTGATGTCTCATCACAGAAAGAATTCACTGAGAGACAAAGTGATAGGCAAGAAGTAGATTTATTTAGAGAGAAACACACTCCACAGACAGAGTGTGGACCAGCTCAGAAGGTGAAAATGATACCAGTGTATGGGGTTGTCAGTTTTTATGATGGTGAGTAATCTTATGGACTAAGGAGTAGGTGGAATATTCCAGTTATTTGTGGAAAAGTGTGAGAATTTCCATGAATTGAGTCACTGCCCACATTTCAACCTTTATGGTTGATTTTGGAACTGCCATGTGAGTGTGTCACTTAGTTTGCTGATGTGTTACAAGGAACATATACTGAGGTTCAAGGTGTAGTGGAAGTTGATTTGTTTGTCATTTGGACTTATTTCATTCTTATCAGTTTATGTCATATCATTGAGCTATGTCATTCTTTTAAATGTTGTGCCCTGCCCCCTTCCCAAAAACATTCTGACTGCATGTGGCTTAGAAATGACAAAAGTAAGATCTGAAAACAGATTTGGTCAAATCAAAGGCTCTTGTTTCTTTTTATCAATGGTTCTAAAATGTTAGGGCAATCAAAATCAACTGGAGGGTGTTAAACCCATCAAAACAAGACCCAGTTTCCCCCTCAGTCAGTCTCTGCCATCAGGAAGCTTCCATAAGCCTCTTATCCTTCTCCATCAGAGGGCACACAGACTGAAAACTGCAATCACAGAAAAATAAACAATCTGATCACATGGACCACAGCCTTGTCTAACTCAATGAAACTATGAGCCATGCCATGTAGGGCCACCCAAGATGGATGGATCATGGTGGAGAGTTCTGACAAAAAATGGTCCACTGGAGAAGGGAATGGCAAACCACTTCAGTATTCTTGCCTTGAGAAACCCATGAAGAGTATGAGTATGAAAAGGCAAAAAGATAAGACAGTGAAAGATGAACTAACTCCCCAGGTCAGTAGGTGCCCAATATGCTAATGGAGGTCAGTGGAGAAATAACTCCAGAAAGAATGAAGGGATGGAGCCAAAGCAAAAACAATACCCAGTTGTGGTTGTGACTGGTGATGGAAGGAAAGTCCAATGCTATAAAGAGCATTATTGCATAGGAACCTGGAATGTTAGGTCCATGAAGCAAGGCAAATTGGAAGTGGTCAAACGCTGACATTCTAGGATTGAGCAAACTAAAATGAACTGGAACAGGTGAATTTAACTCCGATGACCATTATGTCTACTACTGTGAGCAAGAATCCCTTGGACGAAATGGAGTAGCCTTTGTAGTCAACAAAAGAGTCCGAAATGCAGTACTTGGATGCAATCTCAAAAACAGCAGAATGATGTCTGTTCTTTTCCAAGGTAAACCATTCAATATCATGGTAATCAAAGCCTATGCCCCAACCAGTAACGCTGAAGAAGCTGAACGGTTCTATGAAGACCTACAAGACCTTTTAGACCTAACACCCCAAAAATATGTCCTTTTCATTTTCATTCCAGGGGACTGGAATGCAAAAGTAGGAAGTCAAGAAACACCTGGAGTAACAGGCAAATTTGGCCTTGGAGTACAGAATAAAGCAGGGCAAAGACTAATAGAGTTTTGCCAAGAGAACACATTGGTCATAGCAAATATCCTCTTCCAACAACACAAGAGAAGACTCTACACATGGACATCACCAGATGGCCAACAAAAAAATCATTTTGATTACATGCTTTGCAGCCAAAGATGGAGAAGCTCTATACAGTCAACAAAAACAAGACCAGGAACTGACTGCGGTCAGATCATAAACTCCTTATTGCCAAATTCAGACTTCAATTGAAGAAAATGGGAAAAACTACTAGACCATTCAGGTATGACCTAAATAAAATCCCTTATGATTATATAGTAAAAGTGACAAATAGATTCAAGGGATTAGATCTGATAGACAGAGTGCCTGAAGAACTATGGACCTATGGATGGAGGTTCGTGACATTGTACAGGAGGCAGTGATCAAGACCATCCCAACAAAAAGTAATGCAAAAAGGCCAAATTGCTGTCTGAGGAGACCTTACAAATAGCTGTGAATAAAAGAGAGGTGAAAGGAAAATGAGAAAAGGAAAGATATAAGCATCTGAATGCAGAGTTCCAAAGAAGAGCAAGGAGAGATAAGAAAGCCTTCCTCAGTGATAATGGCAAAGAAATAGAGGAAAACAATAAATGGAAAAGACTAGAGATCTCTTCAAGAAAATTAGAGATACAAAGGGAACATTTCATGCAAAGATGGGCTCAATAAAAGACAGAAACGGTCTGGACCTAACAGAAGCAGAAGATATTAAGAAAAGGTAGCAAGAATACACAGAAGAACTGTACAAAAAAGATTTTCATGACCAAGATAATCACGATGGTGTAATCACTCACCTAGAGCCAGACATTCCGGGATGTGAAGTCAAAGTGGGCCTTAGGAAGCATCACTACAAACAAAGCTAGTGGAGGTGATGGAATTCCAGCTTTTCAAATTCTGAAAGATGATGCTGTGAAAGTGTTACACTCAATATGCCAGCAAATTTGGAAAACTCAGCAGTGGCCACAGGACTGGAAATAGATCAGTTATTATTCCAATCCCAAAGAAAGGCAATGCCAAAAATGCTCAGACTACCACACAATTGCACTCATCTCACACGCTAGTAAAGTAATGCTCAAAATTCTCCAAGCCGGGCTTCAGCAGTACTTGAACCGTGAACTTCCAAATGTTCAAGTTGGATTTAGAAAAGGCAAAGGAACCAGAGATCAAATTGCCAACATCTGTTGGATCATCAAAAAAGCAGGAGACTTCCAGAGAAACATCTACTTCTGCTTTATTGACTATGCTAAAGCCTTTCACTGTGTGGACCACAACAAACTCTGGAAAATTCTTCAAAAGATGACAATACTAGACCACCTGACCTGCCTCATGAAAAATCTGTATGCAGGTCAGGAAGCAACAGTTAGAGCTGGACATGGGACAACAGACTGGTTCCAAATTGGGAAAGGAGTACATCAAGGCTGCATATACTCATGCTGCTTATTTAACTTATATGAAGAGTACATCTTATGAAATGCCAGGCTGGATGAAGCACCAGCTAAAATCAAGATTGCCCAGAAAAATATGAATAACCTCAAATATGCAGATGACCACCCTCATGGCAGAAAGTGAGGAAGAACTAAAGAGCCTCTTGATGAAAGTGAAAGGGGAGAGTGAAAAAGTTGGCTTAAAGGTCACATTCAGAAAACTAAGATTATGGCATCTGATCCCATCATGTCATGGCAAATAAATGGGGAAACAATGGAAACAGTGGCTGACTTTATTTTGGGGGCCTCCAAAATCACTGCAGATGGTGACTGCAGCCATGAAATTAAAAGATGCTTGCTCCTTTTAAGATAAGTTATGACCAACTTAGACAACATATTAAAAAGCAGAGACATTACTTTGCCAATTAAGGCCTATAAATCAAAGCTGTGGTTTTTCCAGTAGTCATGTATGGATGTGAGAGTTGGACTATAAAGAAAGCTGAACACTGAAGAATTGATACTTCTGAACTGTGGTGTTGGAGAAGACTCTTGGGAGTCCCTTGGACTTCAAGGAGTTCTCAACCAGTCCATCCTAAAGGAAATCAGTCCTGAATATTCATTGGAAGGACTGATGTTGAAGCTGAAACTCCAATACTTTGGCTACCTGATGTGAAAAGCCAATTCATTTGTAAAGACCTTGATGCTGGGAAAAACTGAGGGCAGGAGAAGGGGACAACCCAGAGGATGTGATGGTTGGATGGCATCACTGATTCAATGGACATGAGTTTGAGTGAACTCTGGGAGTTGGTGATGGACAGGGAGGCCTGGCCTGCTGCAGTCCATGGGGTCGCCAAGGATTCACCGCATCTGACCAACTGATCTGAAATGAACTGAAAAGCACAGATTGTGGGGACTTCTCTCCTTTTGTTGTTGTTTAGTTGCTAAGTTGTCTGACTCCCTTGTAGCCTGCCAGGTTCCTCTGTCCATGGGATTTCCCAGGCAAGAATCCTGGAGTAGGTTGTCATTTCCTCTCCAGGGGATCTTCCCAACCCAGAGATTGAACATGAGTCTCCTGCATTGGCAGATGGATTGTTTACCACTGAGCCACCAGGGAAGCCCCAAAGTTTCTATTTAGTAAGTCTGGGTACAGCCCAAGAGTTTGCAGTTCTTACCAGTTCCCAGGGGATGCTTATGCTGCTGGTCTAAGGGCTAGACTTTGGATCACTGCTCAATACTGTGCTACTCCTCATTAGAAAGATATACATGGGTATTTTACATTTTACTACTGACAAGATTTGTTATTCAAGATAAAATACTTGAGAATCATTTGAAAGATGAAATACTACATACTGATGAATTAAATTTTATTAAATTCTCATTTCTTATGCATCTAGAAATTACATGCTGTGGGGATTAAGATAATGAATAAAATATAATCCCTGTCCTCCAAGAGCTCATCAACTAGTTGAGATTACAGTCATAGATATGTGCTTAAATTTATCATTAACAAGGCAAACACAATAAATGCTTCAGCAGAAGACTCTTAAAAAATGGGCTCTGGGAATATGAGGTAGGAAATTCTATCTTAAAAAAAAAAAAAAGCCAACAAGTCCTTACCTTCAACTTCCTTTATCCTAGAGTCCCTCCTCCCTCTGTCTCTTGCCTTCTGATAAGAGTAAGTTCACTCTATTTACTGCAGCTATTTCTTCCAATCTCACTTACACCCAAACCTCAAAATAAAGCTTCCACATCAAACATGCCAGTAAAACTCCAGTGGGAAAATTCACCCATCTCCTCTTAATTGCCAAACCCAAGGATGTGAAAACAGCCCTTAAGTTTCTGGGGCATCAGGCCCCACTTCCTGATCATCCTCTGGCCTGCACTGCCCATCTCACCCCAGCTGACCTCCACCTTCTCCCACTCCTTCTTCTCACTGGCTTGGACCTTTAAACTCACTTGTCTTTGTTGCCTGAAAACCTCTTTTCCCTCCATCTGGCCTTTTCAAGTTGCTGTTCCTTGAGTTTGCCCTAGGCCACCTTCTTATATTTCACAAACCTTTCTTCAGCTCACAGAAGAGTGATTTTTATGAAAATGCAAGCCTGTTCACCTTACTCCCTCTTCAGGAAAGGTCTACTGAGTCTCATTTGCCTCAGGGAAGCAAAACTTCTCACCATCTAGTCTGACTAATTTTCCATCTAATCTCTTGCTTCTCTTTCCACTGACCAATTCATTCATGATTTGTCTTCAGAGATCCACTATTCCATTGGCTTTTTCTAACTTAATTACACATGGTTGAGCTAATTACATTGTCCACCTTCATGGGTGCATAAAGAGCTTCTTTTCTTTAACTGTATTTTTTTTTAATTTTTTATTTGTTTAATTATTTAATTTTTTAAAAATTTGCTGTATTTCTTGTTTTTGGTTACATGGAGTCTTCATTGCAGAGTGTAGGGTTCTCTAGATACAGTATGAAGGCTCAGCCGCCACCTAGCATGTGAGATCTTAGTTCCTCGACAAGGAATCAAACCTGTGTGCCCTGTGTTAGAAGGTAACGTCTTGACCACTGGACCACCAGGAAAGGGCTTCCCCACAAGGGGCTTCTTGTGTAAGAAAAGGTCAGTCTATTTCCTGTGCGTCTCCTTTACTCTCACTCCACTACCACACTCCCAGGGCACTTCACTTACAGCACTCATGGTCACCGAAGATATGGGGCCAGGCTCTGGGACACCACCTGTCCTACGATTTAAGGAGATAGTGTCATATGCCTCAGGTGAAAGGCTCAGTCTCACAAGAATCTCTCCCACCTCTCACGACAGGTGTACACCTATGTCATGCCTAGTGTCTCTTTTTTAGCAGAAAGTGTTTGAAGGTGAAGAGTTTAGGAGGTAATTAAGATTAGATGAAGCTATGAGGATGGAAACCCCAAGAATGGGATTAGGGTTTATATTAAATTATAGACCAGGCAAAATTAATATTTTAAGAGAGAAATGAGAACAGTGGTTGAGTCTGGAACAAAGAGTTTGGATGAGACTTAACTGGAAAGATGCAGACGGGAACTTTTTAGTGTGGTAATTGAGTTCAATAGTTTGATTAAATATTGGTTAAATGACTGAGTGTGTTTGTCAAAAGCCTATGAAACTGTACTTTCAATATGTGTACATTTTATTATTCTGACTACTAAAAGAATCTATATATCTGAGGTGACCTGACTAGTTTAGATCAAGTTAGCTAAATAAGGTGGTAAGAAAGAAAACCACATGTATAAATTCTGTTTATGTGTTTTACTGAAAAATTCTGACAGAAAGATTTAGATTTATTTTAGTGTTTGTGCTTTATGCTTACTGTTATGTAGCCTTTCTTAATTGCAAATTTCCAGAGGTTTATATTACCAGAAACAAAGAAAATGGATGCACATGTGTAAAAAACTTTTACTTCTGCTGAAGGATTTATGTTTTAGCCTTTAAACAAATAGACAGTAAAAAGCCTTTTGGACAGATATAGACTTCTCTAAAATATGAAGCCAAGCAAAACATGGACTTCTTTCTTTTTTTCTCCACATTTTTAGGTCTTTGGGGGACAAGAAAAGGAATCAGAAAAAGTTATGAGTTTCATACATTTGCAGGTATAATCAATGAATAATGTTTGAAACTACTAAGTTGATTGCTATGAATACTTATACAGAGTTAATATATCATTGATAGTGTTATTATAATTCTTGCATTATAACTCTATATCCATTAGAATTATCAGAATCTGTCTAACATATATTTGTAGAAGAAAATTCAACACACTATGTGCTCATCTCCCTTTGCTCATGTGCAAATTCCCAAAACATCCCTCTTGCAGAGCAAAACATGAATGAAAGTGAGCCATCAGATAATAGGTGATGTAAGTAAGACAGTCAGATCAAGTAGAGATCTGATTTCGTGTCAAAATAAAATAAGAATTAAAGAATGAAGCTGCAAGTCTTAATATACTCATATTTCCTATTTTCACAGTTAACATATGACCATGATCTGGGTTTCTGTGGCAACAGGCAAAGATATTATCAGAGTCATGATGTAGACAAATGGTTCCTCATATATCTTCTTTCTTATAATCATAGAAGGATATGTATCAGAAATGAAGTTATAGCTATAATTGAAGAACAAAGCCAAATCTGTGTGCTACCAGCAGACACGTATTCTTGTCAGCATAGACAGTGATAGCTATAGGAGTGCTTTTATTCTGCAAAGAACAACACAAATAACTCTATCGATACCATGTGACAATCAGGTATTTTTCTTGCTTTCTACACCTTTGTCTTTCAAAAATTATGGCAAAACATGAAGGCTTCCATCTTGATTCTCATATTAAAATGTGAATTGATTTAAATATATTTGAAAGTGAATTTGCACAAAAGAATGGGTGAGGTACATATTTTGCTTTTCATTTTCAATATATGTTTTAAATATCAGAGTGAATGGAAGGATCCTTGTATTATATGCATAAGGACATATCCCTATAAGCTTTTATAATACCATAAGAGTAAATAACATAATTAATTGTTTTTTGTATTTTATGTGTATAATATATATGCAGAACTAAAGAGCCTCTTCATGAAAGTGAAAGACGAGAGTGAAAAAGTTGGCTTAAAGCTCAACATTCAGAAAACAAAGATCATGGCATCCAGTTCCATCACTTCATGGCAAATAGATGGAGAAACAGTGGAAACAGTGGCAGATTTTATTTTTTTGAGCTCCAAAATCACTGCAGATGGTGACTATAGCCATGAAATTAAAAGATGCTTGCTCCTTGAAAGAAAAGCTATGACCAACATAGACAGCATATTAAAAAGCAGAGACACTTAAAAAAAAAAAAAAGCAGAGACATTTCTTTGCCGACTAAGGTCCATCTAGTCAAGGCTATGGTTTTTCCAGTAGTCATGTATGGATGTGAGAGTTGGAGCATAAAGAAAGTTGAGCACCGAAAATTGGTGCTTTTGAACTGTGGTGTTGGAGAAGACTCTTGAGGATCTCTTGGACTGCAAGAAGATCTAATCAATCCATCCTAAAGGAAATCAGTCCTGAATACTCATTGGAAGGGTTGATGCTGAAGCTGAAACCCCAAAACTTTGGCCACCTGATGCGAAGAACTGACTCATTTGAAAAGACCCTGATGCTGAGAAAGATTGAAGGCAGGAGGAGAAAGGGGCGACAAAGGATGAGCTGGATGGATGGCATCATTGTCTCAATGGACATGAGTTTGAGTAAACTCCAGGAGTTGGAGATGGACAGGGAAGCCTGGCGTGCTACAGTCCATGGGGTTGCAAAGTGTCAGACACGACTGAGTGACTGATCTGAACTGAGCTGACTATATATGCAAGCCTGTGTATGAAATCTCTCCACTCATGTCCAGCTCTGTGCAGCCCCATAGATTGTAGCCTGCCAGGTTCCTCTGTCCATGGGATCCTCCAGACAAGAATACTGGAGTGGGTTGCCATGCCCTCCTCCAGGGGATCTTCCTGACCCAGGATTGAAACTAGGTCTCTTAAGTCTTCAGCATTGGCAGGCAGGTTCTTTACCACTCATGCCACCTGGGAAGCCCATAATATATGCATTACAAGTTAAATCTTTAAAAGTTAAGTGAGTTTTAGAAAAGCAAGTTGTTTTTATTTTAATAAAAATATATATTTTGTAATGTATTGCATATGTAAAAATGCATTACATTAAAATATATATTTTACATATAAAATATAAAATACATTACAAAATGTACATTTTTATTCATAATGAAAAATATTTACACTTCTAAAATTCACTTAACTTTTTAAAAATTTAGCTTCTAATATCTAATAGTATGTAGCAAAAAGTTACCATGAAAATTCATATGTAATATTTTATGTTTATATGGTATTGTTTTAATATTCTTCCTATCATCTTAAGACAACAGAGAAACCTAAAGATGGTGCTCAGAATATACTGAGCTTCAAGGAAATGCTCTGAGGGAAAAAATAGGATAATTCCAAATAATATTAAAATGTTTTTATTATGCTAATAAAGAAATGGAATACTTCAGAATTAATATTAACCTATTTTGAATAAATACAATTTCATATCAGTTTTATTTATTCACTTAATTATGAAATCATTATCTTGGGATACATTGAAAGGAGATATAAAATTAAATGCAAATTATCATGAGCAAAGTTCTTATAAATGCATTAGAAGTCCTAGAGGTAAACTATCAGAAATCATGACTGATATTCAATATTTAACCTTATTCTACTTTATACATTCTAACAAATTATTGAACCTGAGAAAGAAGTCATGCGTATTTTGATTTATGGCTCTTCTATCAGAAAAGAGGAGACAACTTGGAAATTATGATTAGCTTCCAGTGCAATGGTAAAAAGTCCATCTGCCAATGCAGGAGATGCAAGAGATGCAGGTTCAAGCCCTACATCCACAGGAAGATCCCTGGAGAAGGAAATGGCAACCTATTCCAATATTCTTGCCTGAAAAATTCTATGGACAGAGGACCCTGGCAGGTTATAGTCCATGGGGTTGCAAAAGAGTCAGACATAACTGAGCACACAAACTGATGTGGGGAGGAATCTTAATGAAATTGAGCCCTTAGTCTGAGTGATCTGCACTATTTCTGGTACATAGTGAAAGAACTGAGTTCAATTTTAGGATACCAGGCCTGTGTCCATCAAGAATTGAATTGTTTGGGGGTAGAAATCTCTCAATCTGATGTCAACAGTATGGTGAGTAGTATAAAGAAAAAAGGTGATTCCTTTACAGATACTGTGAATTTTAGTTTTTACTAAGTCCTATGTATGTTATTTGCATAATTCATTTAACATGCATAACTTTGAGGAAAAAATTATATTTCATTATTAATAAAATATAGTTCCTAGTAATATAAATCCTGGAGAAGTTGTATCTGTTAAATAAAGAAAAAAAAAAAGCTAAACAATATGTTTCTTTTAAAAGAAACCAGGAGAGCATTTTTCTAAAGTACACAACAAAACACAGAAAGGCTCAGAGAGTCCTTGTGAACAAAATATGAAACTTCTCGAATGCTCTGAAAAAATATAGATAAATGTGAAATACAAAATAAAAACTTATGGAAACAATCCTATATGTGATTTTTCAGGCCAGTTCAGAAACCCAAACCAATGTTTTATTCCTTTTCATGCTTCTGTGCTTAGTCTTTCAGTCATGTCCAATTCTGTGCCACCCTTTGGACTATAGACCAGCAGGCTCCTCTGTCCAGGGGATTCTACAGGCAAGAATACTGGAGTGGATTGTCATTTCCTCCTCCAAGGGATCTTCCTGACCCAGAGATCAAACCTGGGTCTCCTGTGTCTCCTATATTGCTGGTGGATTCTTTACCCTCTGAGCCATTGGGAAAGCCCTTTATTCCTATAATCTGTCATTATTAATAAGCTGCTTAAAAATGGCAACCTTTACTTCTGGATATGCAACTCACAAATCAGCTCATATTTTTATTTCTGAGTTGTCAGTGACATTAGGTACTAGTATTTTCTGAATTTTAAAAAAATATCAAGTTTTTATTTCCAATAATACAGCAGTCTAAATGTGATAACATTCCTTCTCCTCCAAAAAAAGAAAGTTTAAAATGGTGGATAAAATATTCTTTCATTAACATGCACCTCTAGCCTAGAATAATAAATAAGGTTTCTAAGTAATTTGAATATGATTACCTTACACAGAAGAAGCCATTTAAGTTACAAAATATCTGCACTATATACTCCAGAGAGTGTATAGTTTTCATTTTCTCCAGGGCCCCACATTCTATAGATTCTGGATCTAATTAATCCTTTATCCAGAGATATCCTGCTAAAGGCATTGAATAGATCAGGTCTCTTCCCTTGAGAATATATCATTAGCCATTTAATTGAAGGTCTAACAAGGAAATTAGCTGAGTTACTTTCTTTCTTTTCCCCAGAGACATCTCACCCCTTGTAAAGACAATGAATTCATACACACCAGCTATTTAACTTCCTACAGTGCATCTGCTAGGTAGAAACATGTATCCGGATAGAGTTTCATCTTGAAAGTAAGAATAGCATAGAATTTTAAAGTGCTTTTATAGTCACAATTTTAATGAATAACTAGACCCTTTCCACGTGGCTGAACAATTAAATCTCAGAAAAGGCTGATACAGTCAGTCAGGTAAGTGTGGCTTCTCCATCCTTCTTGATGATTCTGAACTAGCTTCCTGGACATTGTGTCCTCACTGATTTACAAATGTACAAAGAGCTTCCCAAAATTCTCAAAACATTTACAAAATAATCAAATATGCAAATTCAAGTTATTTGTATATGCAATGTGATCATCATATCATAAATTCTTCCTTCTATACAACTCAGAAATGAAAATTACTCTTTAATGTGAAATCTTAGTTGATTTGTTTTGTCTTCCAGGGGTGTATTTCTTAGTTTCTTAGCCTTATCATGTGTATAACTGCTGAATATTATTTAGATAATTTCACATTCTTTGAAGCACATTTTTATAACAAAAATGGATAAATATTAATTAAGAAATTATTAGATACTTTGAAAAAGAAAGAGAGATACATTCTAGGAGTGGAGACTTAAACAGAATCTAAATGAACAAAAAAAATACAAGTTTTGTGGAGACAGGATATAATTTTAACCTAGAGATTAACGGAAATTTTGAAGAAGAGGAAATGCAAGGTAAATTGTGAAGAAAATGTACATTTTTAACAGGAAGAGAATAACAAAATTCCAGGCACATTTAGGAACATCTCTGAATGTACAAGGCATGTAGTGCATGGTATGACCTGGACATCATAGTAGTAAGGTGTTTGCGGTGGAAATAAAGTTGTAATGGAGTCTTTCTTCATGGTAGGAAATCATGAATATCAATCTATAGAGTCTGGGCTTCATTGTGTAGGTTATATGCATTCACCAAAGTATTTCGAATAGTATGAGCCTTTGACAGTTAAACTATTGAAGAACGTTTAGAAGTGCTGTGTAAGGAAACAAAAGAAATAAAAATAGCACTTCTTGAGTGCCAATCAATATTCTTGGTACTTGCCAATGTTCTTCGGCAATTCAAACATATTTAATCCTGGCCCTACCTCCTCCTATGTTGGAAGTAATATGTAACTTACATCTGGAGAAAAAGTAGTTTTACAGTTCATTCCAAGTCATACAAAGAGTCAAGAGGATGGATTTGAAGTTTACTGATATACTGATGAGGAGAGTAGAAATATGCTGAGTGGCTAAGCCAGAAATAGCCCATCATTACCCTGAGTGAACTCTCCCATCTAAAGATCAGAACTGAAATAGTCAAGGACTTTTTTGGACTAGCAATAGCTCATTTCTCCTGTGAGCAGAACCCCCAAGCGCCAAATTTCCCTTCCAAAATTCCTCACTTGTAGAAGGGGAGAATGGAAACTTCTGAAACATGGTAAGAAGCCATGAAGTTACCTTTCCTAACACATCCAATAACTATGTTTTGTCATAAGATGTCAATAGTGAGGATGTTCTGTGTTTTTAAGTAGTAATGCAAACTGTTTTGGAGCAGTTATATATTAATGATAGATAACAGTATACATGTATTGTCTTTAGATTTAAAGTTATAAAGAACAAAAAAAATAAGGAATATATAGCAACACTTACTACATTGGGTAAGGATCAAAAGTAATATTTTTATTATTCAAATGGATGTAAATTTGTTAATCTTTGAAGAAATTCTACATGTCTTCATTAAATTTTCATTGCCGTCTATGTAACATTTATGCTTTATAAATGTCACAAAAAGGTCTGTTTCAATTTGTGCTTGAACTAGCTACAGCCAACAATTTTTTCTACTGACACCTGCTAGAAATAACACCACCCTTAAATATAATAAGCTTTTCCCTTTGGTTTGTATTTTGGTTTTTGACCCAATTAACTCTAAATTAAGTAGACTTCACAGAGAAAGAACACCATCATGTTGACATATAAGTAATATTATAAATAGACTCCCAAAAGATGAACAATGACATCCACTGAAGCAACCCATTTTTAAAAGCCATCTCCTACAACAAGCATGCCACAAATGTTTTTGCTTCCAGACATTGCCATTTTTTTTTAAATAATCCAAATTGTGCTAGAAAGTTAATTTTACATTTTCCTGAGAAACACGGACTTTTTAAAAAATGATGTGTTGCATGTATTGTCCGAGTTTAACTCACACCTGCCGGCCTTGTGGTGTGAATAATTTCATGAGTCTTTAGCTTTTCTTTACACTGTATGCTTACACCTTGATCAGATAGATTTATAACACCTATTCTGGAAGAAATGTCCTTTACCTTTTGAAAGAAACTTTTCTACGCACGTCTTTTTTAAGGTAAAATCTGTGAAAGTGAAGTCGCTCAGTCGTGTCTGCCTCTTCGCGACCCCATAGACTGTAGCCTACCAGGCCCCTCCTTCCATGGGATTCTCCAGGCAAGAGTACTGGAGTGGGTTGCCATTCCCTTCTCCAGGGGATCTTCCCGACCCAGGGATCGCACCTGGGTCTTCTGCATTCCAGGCAGACGCTTTAACCTCTGAGCCACCAGGGAAGCCCAAAATTTGTATATCTATTATTTAAATAAAGTTTTCATTTCAGAACCTTTGTAGATTTACAGAAAAAAAAATTAAAATAGTACAGGGGTCTTATATACCCCATAACATTTCTATTATTACTGTCTTAGTTTAGTATGATACATTTTACACAATTAGTGAGCCAATATTGATACATCTTTCTTTTTTCTTTTATTTTTACAGTTGATAATTCCCTGTGATTCCCCTTGGAGTCACACCAGCTGTGATTAGGACCAGCCAACTCACCAATATTGATACATCATTATTAATATAAGTCCATAGATATTTCAGGATTTCTATGGTTTTTACTGTTGTGGGATCCAGTCCCAGATACCATACTACATTTAGAAATTATGACTCTTTAGATTAATCGAGACTGACAGTTTCTTCAGACTTCTGTTGCTTTTAACGATCTCACAACTTTGAGGAATGCTGGTCAAGTATTTTGTGAGATGTTTGAATTTGTTTGAATTTGTCTGACAGTTTCTTTGTGACCACACTAGGGTTATGAGTTTTGAGGAGGAAAGTCACACAGGTAAACATGCTACTTTTCATCACATCATATCAAGAGTGCACACTATCTATATAATTTATGACTGTTGATGTTGACCTTGATGGATTACTGGCTAAGGCTGATTTGTCCCTTTTCTTTCTTATAAAGTTATTCTTACTTTCCCCGTTTCATACCATGCTCTTGAGGAGGAGGTCACAATGGACACTAATGAAAGTTTTATTTCTAACTTTTCAATTCATTTTCTTTCTTTCTTTCTTTTTTTGTCTTATTTTATTGACTATGACCTCAAACAGACAGAAGTAGTGCTAGTGAGCACCTTTTGTTGGTAGAAAGCTTTTAATATTTCATCATTAAATATCATGCTGGCTTTTTCTAGATACACTCTATAAGAATAAGAAGCCACCTACTATTCTTTAAGTGTCAGGGAGTTTTAAATTATAAATGGATGTTCAACTGTTATTAAATTTTGTTCTACATGTATGGATTTTCATGATTTTTCTCTTTATTCTGTATATGTGGTGAATTGAATTGCTTGATTTTTCAATTATTAAGAAATTAATACCTTTAATATCTTAAAATTACATATGTTATATGTCAATAAATCTCAATATGGGAAAAAAGAAACAAGTGTTGTGGTTATTAGACTTGTTGCAGGTAAGAGGCACACAGATGTTGGTGCTTTTCTGTTTCATAATTTGGGGGTTGACTGCAGAGGTGAGTTTACTTTGTGAAAATGCATGGAGCTATTTGAGCTCTTTTCTCACTGTAGGTTATACTTTCATAAAAAATAAAGCTTAAAAAAATCTGGCATTCTTAATATAATCTCAACTTACTCAATGATCTTTTCATATATTTCTGAATTCTACTTAAGAAATAAATATTCTAATTTACATAGGATTTTCCTTAATATTCATGAGAGTAATTGTCCTAAAATTTTCATTTGCTGTTAAAATTGGCACAAGCTTTTAAAACATGGTGAGTAGTATTTTTTCCTTTTTAAATTCTCTGGATGAGTTTGTATAATGTTGTTTTATGCATTTCATAAATGTTGCGAAAATGACTCTCTGCAGCCATTATCTGGGCTAGAAATTTTATTGTGGGACATTTATTTCAATTACTGATTCAATTTCTTTAGTAGTTAAAAAAGATGTATCTTCTATTTCTCTGTGAGTTAGTTTGGGAAAGTTTCGCTCTTCTAGGGATTTGTCATTTTGTCTAAATCATCAAACTTACAGCCAAAGATAATGTATTATATTTGTACATAGATACATGTGTATATATTATATTATGTCTTTAAGAATTGTAGTGATCTTTCCTTTGTAATTTTCTATTTGGTTAATATTTGGTCCACTTCTCATTTTTATCAGGTGTCAGAGAATTTTTCAATTTTATTAGCTGCATAAATGCACAAATGTTGGCTTTGCTGCTTTCTATTTTATATATATTTTCTATTTCAAGTATATTAGTACTCATCTTTTTTTCTCTCATAATTCTTAAAATTGTAAACATAATTTCTTGAGATAAGCACCAGAGATTCTTATCCTTTATTAGTTCCTAAAACATGAATTCATGGTTATACATTCCTTGCAAATTATGCTTTTGCTATATCTCACTCCTAAAGATACATCATGTTTTCTGTTACCATTCCCTTTAAAATATTTTCTAAATTCATCTTGATTTCTTTCTTATCCCATATCTTACATAGGAATGTATTGATTAATTTCTAAGCATCTTGGAATCTTTAACTATTTTACATAGTAACTACAACCTTAGTCCACTCTAATCAAAGAAAAATCTGGTTTTAATCCATTGACACTGGTGAGTTGCTTAATGAAGCATATTACCAACTGATAAAAATTTCATTTGCACTTGAATATAATATGTATTTTGCCATTGTTGATGTGAAATTCCTGTGTAAAAATTTTATGAAAGTCTTTGATTACATTGCTTATATACCAATATTTTATCTAATTCTCATGTCAGTGAATAAGAGAATTTACTGAAGTCTCATATTTTTTTAATTTATTGGTTTATTCTTTAATTCTTTCAATTTGTGCCTTATATATTTTAAGCGATGTTTTTATTTGCATACAAACATAGACTCACTAAACTTCAGTGCTGTATTTGATGAATCTACTATTATAAAAATATTCCACTTAGCTCTATATAAGATTTGTGTTTGTTTATTTTATAATGACTGGTATCAGTTTAAATATGTCAACTTTCTTTTACCAAGTGTTTTTATATCACAATTTTCATTTTTACTATAATTTATTTTTTTATTTGATGTGTATCTCTGGTAACAGAATATATTGATATTTCTTATGTTTATTTTTATTCTAGTTAGATAATATTTACCTTCAAATTGTAGTATTTGCGTGTGTGCTCAGTCACTCAGTTGTGTCTGACTCTTGTGATCCCCTGGACTGTAGCCTGCCAGGTTCTTCTGTCCATGGGATTTCCCAGGCAAGAATGTTAGTGTGGATTGTCATTTATTCCTCCAGGGGATCTTCCTGGCCCAGGTATTGAACCCACGTCTCTGTCTCTTGTGTCTCCTGCGTTGGCAGGCAAATTCTTTACCACTAGCGCCACCTGGGAAGCCCAATTGTAGTATTTAGTTTATATATATATATATTATTACTGTTTTATTTGAACTTAGTCTTTCCTGGTGTCTCAGAGGGTAAAGAATCTGACTGCAATGCAGGAGACCCTGGTTCAATCCCTGGGTCAGGAAGATGCTCTGGAGACGGAAATGGCTACCCACTCTAGTATTCTTGCCTGGAGAATCCCCATGGACAGAGGAGCCTGGCAGACTACCTTTCATAGGGTCACAAAGAGTCAGACATGAAACTTCACTTATTTGAACTTAATTCTAACTTATTATTGATTTTTCCATTTATTCCAAGTTTATCTAGTTTTTCTCTCCTTTATTATTTAAGGATTTCCTGATATCATTTCTATGTGCCATTCTATACTATATTTTATGTATATACTCTCTTACTATTCTTTATGAAAGAACTTAAATATTACTATTGGAATTTTGGACTTAGGAGAATTTATTATAAATTATTCTTTTTGCAATTCTAAAAACACTAAAAGCTTAGAACACTTTAATACAACTTACCCTCACTCCCTAACTTTTTTAGGGGGTGCATCATAAATTTAAATCCCCATAATATTTTCCATTTGACTCTATTCTTTCATATCACTTTGTTGATGAAGCACTTGACATGCTTTCTTTTAATATAATATGTCTTTTTAAAATAACTTGAGTTTTTAAAATTGTTTTTTATTTAAGTGACAACTGAAGTCAATGCTTGATTTTTTATTAAATTTTGGGCCTAGAAAACAAACCTCTAAAAGATAATAATGGGTGAAATAGACAAAATTTGAATTGGCGCTGTGGAGTAGATAATCTATAAACTGAGGATAACAAAAGCCACAATCAAAGCCAAATCCAGCTCACCTTTTGTAAAAATGACTCATGCTTCAGACTCAAAACCTAGCAGAAGAGGAAGACTGACCAGTTACATGTACTATCAGGGTGAAATTTATTATATGTAAATTATGCCTTCATTTACAGAAGGAAAAAAAGATAAAATAAAGACATTTTCAGCAAGACACAAGTTGAAAAATTGTTCTCTCTATTAAACCTACAATCTAAGTTAAGTTAAAAATTTAATATAAAAGGAATCTGACACTGGATAGAAACCTAATTCTGGAGAATGGATCAGAAAACATGAGAAAGTATAAATATGTTGTTTAAGATAAGGACTTCTAAAAGTTATTTTATACATATACGCATATACGTGTGTGTATATATACATATACCTGTATGTGTGTTTGTATATGGAAGAAGGAAATGGCAACCCACTCCAGTATTCTTGCCTAGAGAATCTTGTAGACAGGGGGGCCTGATGGGCTGCTGTCTGTAGGGTCACACAGAGTCGGACACAACTGAAGCGATTTAGCATGCAGGCATGCATTAGAGAAGGAAATGGCAACCCACTCCATTATTCTTGCCTGGAGAATCCCAGGGACAGAGGAGCCTGGGGGGTTGCCGTCTATGGGGTCAAACAGAGTCAGACATGACTGAAGCGACTTAGCAGCAGCAGTGTTTGTATATGCATGTGCATCTTTAAATCTCTTTTTAAAAGTATTCAATTTAAAGTAAAAATAACAATGTAATGTGGAATATAGAACATAAATACAAGAATAAAATATTATATGACAAGAACAGAGAAGAGAAATTAGTAAAATAAATATACCATTGTAAAGTTCATATATTGTTTATGAATAGTGGAATCAGTTTTGAAAGTAGACAATTACATAGCTTAAAATTGCATATTAAACAACCACTAAAAAAAAAAAATAGCAAAAACAGACAACTAAAATGGCAATAAAGGATACAAGATGAAATATGAAAATATTTTCGACTAACCTGCCAAAAGAGAAAGAGAACAAACAAAAGGCATATGGGGAAAGCAAAATGAAAACAAAAATGTCGAAAGACACCTTTAATGAAACAGGTGAGTGGTAGGCTGGGAGAAAGTACCTGTGACGCAAAACACTGACAGTAGGACTGGTATTCACGATATAGAAAAACTGCTAAAATTCAATCATGACACTGCAAACGACACATTAAAAAGTGGCAAAAGTCTTGAGCAGCCACTTCACAAAAGCAGCTACATGGGTGACAAATGAGCGCATGAAAAGTGACCATCATCATAAAGCTTTAAAGCGTTAGTCTCTCAGTCATTCTGACTCTTTGTGACCTCATGGACTACAGTCCGTCACACTCCTCTGTCCATGGAATTCTCTAGGCAAGAAAACTGGAGTGGGTTGCTACTCCCTTCTCCATAGGATCTTCCTGACAAAAGCATCGAACCCAGGTCTCCTGTGTGACAGGTGGATGCTTTACCGGGTGGATTCTTTACCATCTGAGCCACTAGGGAAGCCCCAAGTCATCCGTGAAATAGGTCTGCAGTTGGGCCTTAGGATTTGGTTTCTGAGTTTTGCTTGCAACTCGTTCAGTGCCTAAGTTCATCAATAACACTCTGAACATCCTTGACTAGCACACAGCTGGGGTGCAATCCGTATTTGAAGGAATGAACTATACAAAGTCACAGATAGTTAATTTTAAAGAACAGAGAAAAAAGAGAGGAAACCTGAAGGAGAAAGGGGATGCTATCCACTGAGAATAAAGCGAACACTTTCCAAGAACCTCTGAGGGGACAAGAGCATTGTCAGGGAGCTGAGAACATAGCCTTCAGCTCTGCTTGGCTTGGCGCTGCATATCTGTGCTCTGCTGTTTGATGAGTCACTCAGCACATTTCTTCCACTTTTAAGAACCTCCTCACTTTAAATTATCCTTAAAAAGAAGTATTAGTCATAAGGTTCTTCAAAAATTTTGCACAGACACTGAAATCCTTTGAGACCTGTCAGTTCATTTTCAGCTGTACCTCATCCTTGTTGAGAACCATAGTATCGTTAACTTTTGGTACTTTTTTTTTTTCTTGAAGATTTCATAGGACAAATCTAAATCACCCTCCTCATGAAGAGATCTGTGCCAAAGTTTCCTTTTTCTTCTTGGCAGCAATGTTATTAAACATTTTTCATGATGATAACCCCCAACAGAAACTTTCTTACTTACATAGTTTTTACTATCTTTCAACTTGGTTTGGTTCTGTTGATGTCCCTCACTGAGTTTGTATTTCTCACGTCAAAGGACCCTGATAAGCTATTATGTGAAAATTGTAAATGCACCCAATTTAGCTTCAAAGCATAAAGTTTTCACAAGAAACACCAAGGGCAGCATGAAAACCTTATCTGTTTAACAATGATCATACATGAATCAGTATATACAAATTTTTTTCAGACCACTTATGAACCCTGCTGATGTGCACTAACATCTTTTGTTTTTAATTGGATGTCTTTATTTTTGCTGATTTATGATTTTCATCCTTTAAATCTGAAACTCAATTAAAAATCTTTTCCCTCTGCAGTTTTTTCCTCTTCAGAACCTCAAACAACTTGTTTACTTTATTTTTTTTTTTTTTTTTATTATTATTATTATTTTTTTTTAATTTTAAAATCTTTAATTCTTACATGTGTTCCCAAACATGAACCCCCCTCCCACCTCCCTCCCCATAACATCTCTGTGTTTACTTTAAAAATTAGGGTACTTGCTAGAAATTGCTACAAAAAGAAGCAACTAATCCTATGTCTTGATACCAATTAGTAAACATCATTGCATTAACAGAGTCTTATTCTCTATTGGTGGTTTAGTCCCTAAGTCATGTCTGACTCTTGTGATTCCATGGACTAGCCCACTAGGTTCCTCTGTCCATGGGATTCTCCAGGCAAGAATACTGGAGTGGGTTGCCATTTCCTTCTCTAGGGGATCTTCCTGACCCAGGAATCAAACCCAGGTCTCTTATACTCCCCAGGCAGAGCAGATTCTTTACCAACTGAGCTATGACTGTCATATTGTTTTTTATACTGGTTGGAGACTGAAATAGAATAAATTAGTATATTAAATTGTGGTACTATATTCTTCACTGTTCCATGTCCCAGGAATAGATTTTTTAGAAACTACCCAGGTATAGATTAAAAAGTGAGATGGTGGCAAATTTGTTTTGTTTTTCAGGAAAGCTTATAAAAAAGATAGCTTAAGTTCAAAAAGTCTATTTTTTACCTCGTTTGGGAAGAAGAGTAGAGAACAAAAAATATTTCTCCAAACAATGCCTAATGAATGTCCTGCTGAAATCGTGATATGTTAATAAACTATTCTGTATCTTTCAAGTAGCAAGAGCTCTTTTCTGACCTCAGGATTTTTACATTTTCCCATTATGCAGATTGACTGTTTTGATGGACTAAGGTGACTGGTGATGGCTGGATCTCACAAGGTGTGAACAACTTTGGTTGTGAATTGAGAGAGAAATGAATACTCAGAGTAATTGGCGGTTATGTTTTTGGCATCACATTAGTTCCAAATCCAATAAAGCTTTGAAACCTCTAATAATTTTCAAATGGTCATTGAATGACAATTTTAACAAAATTGGAATGGTAGAAAGACAGAAGTGAAGGTGATAGGAAAATTAAAAGGAATCTTGGATATTATTTCTGATCCATATCATTTTTATCATCTATACTGTAGTGTAATGAAACATTTTGGAGAAGGAAATGGCAACCCATTCCAGTATTCTTGCCTGGAGAATCCCTTGGACAGAGGAGCATGGTGGGCTACAGTCCATGGGGTCGCAGAGTTGGGCACAACTTAGTGACTGAGTCAATGAAAATTTGCCATGCATAGAAAGAATTTCCACACAAGTCTATTGGAGAGATTTTCCATGATGCCTCCTGTGAAGGACTTAAATTTAGCACAGCTAATATGAATAATTTCTGAAACAGACCTATGCATGTGTGTATATTCATAAATTCTTATGTATTCATAACATTGATGAAAGTGAAGATCCCCTGGAGAAGGGCATGGCAGCCCACTCCAGCATTCTTGCCTGGAGAATTCCATGGACAGAGGAGCCTGGCAGGCTACAGTCCATGGGGTTACAAAGAGTTGGAAAAAACTGAATGACTAACACACACACACACATTACTTAGTTTTGTTAAAAAAAAAAAAATAGTAAACTTAGCTTTATAATAAGTAGGTTCAAAAATCACAAAATTATTCTCATGTAAGACAATGTATAGATGGCAAGAAAAATCACTCGTTATAATCTGAGTCCTCGCCTTTCAGGAATAAACATTTGGACAGTAGCCAAAATGTGACTTAGTCATATCCATTTTGGAGGTTCTTCCTAACTTTCTTAGATCTATTTTGTGTTCAGCAAGCAATCCTCAGTTTATAACTTGTCTTCAAACATAAACTGACCAACAAGGAAAGAAGTTCTGATCACTAGACAAAAGATGTAAGTAATTTGGAAACTATAATTGTCATTGAAGTTTACATCATTCATATCTTCATTCATACAACAGTCTCTGGTGTGTTTGAAGGTCCTGGAAATGTGTTCCTTAAGCAAGATGCCAGACCAAGTCTCTGTACTTGAAAAGTGATGATCATATTTTGGACTGTTATGATTCCAACCAGGTACTACTGTTCTCGGTTCTGCTGAACAAACTTTTAGCATCCCTTGATTTTATCAGGATATTATTGTTGCAAAATGGTTGTTTCAACTTTTCTTTGAAAATCTGTGTATAAACGAGATCTCTCTATTCTCTTAACTATGTCTTTCAAAAATATTTACTCCATATTTTCATGTAAATTACCAAAAGACATTTTAAAGTATTACTCAGTGTGTTTGTGAGTGTGTGTGAGAGAGAGAATATGATCTGAAACACTCTGAATATCTATACCTTCCAACTGTCAGACATTCTCACCACCAGAATATCAAGTAAAGGAGATCCTAGAAAGCAAGATATACTGCCTTGGAAAGACCCCTGATTAAAAAAAAGAAGAAGAAGAATGCTTTGGTCTGAATATTTGTGTTACTCTATAAAGGGGTTGGCAATAGTACTTTCTGGGTGTTGTGAATATAAATAAGTTTATATAATGAAAGCACCTGGCCTGTAGTAAGCATTCTATTAAGGTTAGCTTTTATTATGACAGTGGCACTTTCTAGGACTTTGCAGTTCTAAAAGGCACCAGGTTATAAATGGCAGGTTTGGGTTATTATGACAGCTGTTGCTTTCCTGGATTAATTTGGAGAGGAAAAAAAAAAAAAAAGAAAAGAAACCTCTAATAGTTAACAGTAATAGTGTGAAAAGCAAAGACAAATCTTCTCTCTCAAAATCTCTTAGGCCAGCATACAAATCTACATATCATTGCTTATATGATCAACAGATACTTAATGAGAGGCATCACAACTCCATCAAATGATCACACGTGGCTATCACCAGTCAAAAAAGACTATGCTTACCTTAACTACAGAAACGTCTCCATCTGTACATACATAGTAGGACATGTATTAACTTATATGTTCATATTTTTCTGAGCTTGTCAATAAAATAAAATATTGATATTTTAAGGTCTTTTCTTAGATATAAAAAGGTTTTCACAGTGGATATTATAATGTTGCTTTGATATTTGTGACATTTTATTGTAGATTACAAGATTCTTCCAATACACAGAACAAGAGATGTATTAACACAGTCTGATATCTTTCCACAAGCCATCTATCATCCAAAGTAAAATAAATGGCTTCAATAAGAGATTTAATCATAAGCTAAAGAGAAATGGAGGCTTTAAAGACAAGATTTACAGAAAAGAAATGAAGCCATAGCTGGAGAGGAGAATGGGATGTGCAGAAGGGCATCCTGCCTGATACCCCCTCCCCTAGGTTTTCCCCCATAAAGACCTAGTGACCAAGGGATTGAATGGTATTAGTACACACCATCTTCAGCTGGTTAAATCCAAACCCTTATCACATTAACCCCATCCTCTAATTAATAGTCCCCTATGGCAGGCTTACCTGGTGGCTCAGTGGTAAAGAATCCACTTGCCAATACAGGAAATGTGGGTTCAATCCCTGGATTCAATCCTTTCCTCCTTGGGAAGATCCCCTAGAGAAGGAAATGGCAACCCACTCCAGTATTCTTACATGGGAAATCCCATGAGCAGGAGCCTGGCAGGCTACAGTCCATGGGGTCACAAAAGAGTTGGACACAACTTAGCAACTAAACAACAACATTTTGGTCAAAGAGTGGTATTTTTTATACATCACATCACTAAAAGCCTTCTGAGTGAAAGAAGGAAAGATCCACTTCTAGATCAGGAGAGGAAATAGAGATGGCAGATCCCAAGATAATACCCAACCATTATAGAATCATCCACATAAAAAACAAATGCACGGTTAGCCAAGCACTTTGACCTCACAAGAATGGGGTCCCATCTGCTCTTGGAAGAACCATGAAAACATTAGGGACTTAAGTTTCTTTGAATATTCTCATTTATTTCTCTGAGGATTTTCTAGGTTAGAGTTTAAAAAAATAAAAGACTGAAGAACTCAAAGTTCCTTATAAACAATCCAGAAGTATTAATTATCATGTCTATATAGCTTCACTTGGGTTTCCCAGCGGCCCTAGTGGTAAAGAACCCGCCTGCCAGTGCAGGAGACAAGACACCCAGGTTCTATCCCTGGGTTAGGAAGATCCTCTGGAGGAGGAAATGGCAACCCACTCCAGTATTCTTGCCTGGAGAATCCCTTAGACAGAGGAGCCTGGCAGAATTCAGTCCATGGGGTCACAAAGAGTTGGACACAACTGAAGTGACTTAGCATGCATAGCCTCACCCATGTAGTATAATAATGTTCATTCCAATTACATTATTTTCTGAATAAACATGTAAATGTTACACTTTCAGTACAAAACTGGAGTCTCAATTTGTATAATTCCTAATATTACCTTGTTTTCCCACCAGGGTATCATTAAGAATGATGCTTTTTTAAAAAAATTAATCAATTAATTAATTAATTTGGCTGTGTTGAGTCTTAGTTGCAGCAAAATCAGTGGGATCTAAGCTCTGTGACTAGGAATTGAACCCACATCTCCTGCATTGCAAAATATATTCTCAACCCCTGAACCACCAGGGAAGTCTCAAGAGTTATGCTTCATATAACAGGGAAAAAAAAATAATAATCCCACTAAAGGATTTACTCCCCACAATTTGTCCACTTACTGATACCCAGTAAGACTCTCTACCTTCAAGCCATGGATTGTGAAGTTTCTATTTTTGGTGGTGGTGGTTTAGTTGCTAAGTCATGTCTGACTCTATGAGACCCCATGGACTATAGCCTGCCAGGCTCCTCTGTCCATGGGATTCTTCAGGCAAGAAAGAATACTGGAGGAGGTTGCCATTTCCTTTTTCAGAAGTATTTGTTTTTTGGTCCAAAATGCTTCCTTTGCCAAATTATAAATACTCCTTTTACTCAAAATTTTCATATTTTCTTTCTAAAACAACTTTTGGAATCTGGAACTTTGATTAAGTTATTTCACTAATTTTGAAAGACTATTGCTAAAACTATAACCCATAACCAAAGGTCAAAGTCCTCTTAAAACTTCAACTGTGCCAATTAAGTTAATGAATGCAAGAGAAACATCCCCTTCACAAAACGTGGTTAAAATCGAATACAATTAGCTTTTCTGCATGCCTGAATTTTAACAAGATACCAACAGTTTCACCTTGGGTCTTCTTTTTTAGAAAAACTGTAAAATGTTTCATTTCTTAAATCTTTTTTTTTTTTTAGCCACCTATTGGGATAGACCAATTGTATGTGGTTTTCAAGAATTATGATGAGGAAAACTATTAGGTGAGACTGGTGATATGAATTGTTTAAAAAGAAATTCCTATTACACAAAATAATTTTTATTTGAAAAAGTAATTTCTGAATGGGGAAGTAATGCTTACAACCAGAGTGCACTATTTAATTGTTTTGAAAAAGTCAATGCATTACCGTGTATTAGAATCCATGCATTGTATCTTTTATCTCACACATTTTTGTGTTTCAAATCCCCAAACTTACACAATGCAGGGAAACTGACATTCAAAGCAATCTTTATGAACAGTTTTTCTGTTTCATAACATAAAGATAAGTGCTTCCATCTGCTGCAAAAAAAAAAAAAAAGTCAACAGAATCCACTTGATCAAAGAGTTTTTGTCAATTATTAAAAGAGGAAAAACCCACAAATTCATGATTCTGTGTTATCTCTTCCACTTTCCATTTGCAGCTTATACAGTTTTCATGCTTTCAAATTGTAACAATAGTTTAACATTTTAAATACTATTTTCTGGCACATCACTGAGGAGCATTAGGGATATTTGCATTTTTTTCTGTTCTTTCACATCTCTCTGATGATTTTCATCATCCTCCATTGCCCCAAAGGAAATGTAGCTTGTCTTTTCCTATAGAGCTATTTATCATCTCCAGAAAGTTAAGTCATCTGCATCTGAATGATTTACCAGTAAGGCTGAATAATTCTCTGGTTGGTCCTTTCCCCCCACAAGCAAAGATGACATTGCCTTTAGACAAGAGTCTGTTTAAGAAAATCCTCAGACATTTATACAATTGAAATAAAATCCCTCTTCTCTAGGTGAAGTTAAAGAAAAAATAGTGGTGCAATACAGGAGAAAAGACAAGCTTTTTCTGTTCATTTTTCTATAAAGTACTAGAACAAAATTAACATGTACTAAACTCATGTTTATTAACTGAGCTACTATAAAACACAAGGATTTAACACTCTTGCACATATATAATTATAATACATCTTTCTAGTAAAATCATATAACAATTTTGTTTAATTAATAACCAGTGTTTATATTATGACTTTAAATCTTATTTATAGCTGAAAAAGGTAATATTGTGCAGTTACATTGTCATTTCTTCTGTAATGTTCTGCTTTCACTTGAATTAATAACTGCCTTACTTATTTGCTTTGTTTCCTCTTAGTTTAACTTCAAAATATTCAATAGAATTTCTTTTTAACTTGGAAAATAATTATCAGTATCTTTTAATTTTTTTAATTATCTGTAGAAATATAGTTCTCTAGACAAAGGTCCATCTAGTCAAGGCTATGGTTTTTCCAGTAGTCGTGTATGAATGTGAGAGTTGGACTATAACGAAAGCTGAGCACCAAAGAATTGGTGCTTTTGAACTGTGGTATTGGAGAAGACTTTTGAGTCCTTTGGACTGCAAGGAGATCCAATGAGTCCATCCTAAAGGAAATTAGTCCTGAATATTCATTGGAAGGACTATGCTGAAGCTGAACCTCCAATACTTTGGCCACCTGATGTGAAGACTTGACTCATTTGAAAAGACCCTGATGCTTGGAAAGATTGAAGGTGGTAGGAGAAGGGGAAGAAAGAGGATGAGATGGTTGGATGGCATCACCAACTCAATGGACATGAATTTGGGTAAACTCCAGGAGTTGGTAATGGACAGGGAGGCCTGGCATGCTGCAGTCCATGGGATCGCAGAAAGTTGGACACAACTGAGCAACGGAACTGAACTAAGACCTGCTGTACTTGTTCTCTGAAGTTTTCTCCTATCGTTTTCCTGGAATTTTCTTCTTTCCCTTACATCAAATTCTCTGTTGCCCAGGTTCCTTTTTTTTAAAAAAATTATCCATAGCCAGTGAGTTCCTAAGAATGGGAACATGGGGGATAAAAGTTTTAAATGAAAATATATTTTCTTTCACCCCCAAAGTGATTGTTAGTTTGGGCATAGAATTGAAGGTCAGAAATCATTTTCTATCCAAACGTTAGGGCAATGTACCACCTCCTTCTAACTTCAGATGTTACAGTTAGAAATATAATGGCTTTCCTAATATAAGTTATTTATCTTATGTGAGTAATCCTTTTTGCTGTCTGAAAATTTTTAGGATGACAGGTTTTTGGTTTTTTCTCTTTTTGTCTTTCAGCATTTTAAAGATGCACCTGCTCTATCTTTTTGCTTGCATTGCTTTTGAAAATAAATCTATTGCCATCCATCCACTTGTTCCTTTGTATATAGTATGCCTTTTTACTCTGGCTGTTTTAAAATTTTCTTCTGTTCTAATGAGATGGATGAAACTGGAGCCAATTATACAGAGTGAAGTAAGCCAGAAAGAAAAACACCGATACAATATACTAACACATATATATGGAATTTAGAAAGATGGCAATGATGACCCTGTATGCGAGACAGCAAAAGAGACACAGATGTGTAGAGCGGACTTTTGGACTCTGAGGGAGAGGGAGAGGGTGGGATGATTTATGGCATTGAAACATGTATACTATCATGTAAGAAACTAATCGCCAGTCTATGTATGATGCAGGATACAGGATGCTTGGGGCTGGTGCACGGGGATGACCCAGAGAGATGGTATGGGGAGGGACGTGGGAGGGGGGTTCAGGATTGGGAACGCATGTACACCCGTGGTGGATTCATGTCAATGTATGGCAAAGCCAATACAGTATTGTAAAGTAAAATAAAGTAAAAATAAAAGTTTAAATTAAAAATAAATAAAATAAAATAGCACAAAAAATGTAAAATAAATAAATAAATAAAATTTTCTTCTGTATCCTTGGTTTAAAGAAATTTGATAATGAAATGCCTCGATCTAGTTGGGTTTTGTTTATGTTTTAAAAAGACATTTAAGGCTTAGGACTTTTTGAGATTTGTGAATTTTTGGTTTTATAGTTTTCACCAGACTTAGAAATTTTCAGCCAATGTTCTTACAAACATTCTCTGTTTCCCCCTACTCCTTTCAGGAATTCCACTTACAAATGTATTAGGCCACTTGACTCTGTCTCACATCTCACTAATGCTCTGTTTTTGTTTTTGTTTTTGTTTTCTTTTAATTCTCTTTCTCTGTGCTTCATTGTGAATAGATTTTTTTGCTGCATTTTCAAGTTAACAATCTTTCTTCTGCCATGTGTGATATGCTGTTAATTTCATTGAGTATAAATATTATTTATGTATTTGGCTACACTGGGTCTTAGTTGCAGCAAGCAGGATCTAGTTCCCTGACCAGGGATGGAACCCAGGCATGCTGCATTGGGAGCGTGGAGTCTTAGCTACTGGACCACCAGAGAACTCCCCCCTCACTGAATGTATTTTTCATCTCAGGTATTATAGTTTTCATTTTTATAAGTTTGGGCTTTTCATACCTTACCTGTCTCTACTTAGCTTTCTGAACATGTGGAATACAGTTTTTAATAACTGTTTTAATGTCCTTGTCTGCAGATTCTAATATCCAGGTCATTTATGGTTCAGTTTCATTTATTTTTTTCCTCTATATGAAGGGTCTGATTTTATTTTCAACAAGGTATTTTCATGCCTGTTGTTTTATTGGATGCCTCCCAGTGTGGGTTTTACCATTTTAGGTGATATATTTGTATTATTATGAATGTTCTTAACCTTGGTTCTGAGATATGTTTCAGTTACTTAGAAATGGTTTTCTTTTTGTTCTTGTTTTTAAGGTTTGCTAACAGGGACTGGAGCAAAGATTAATCCAGGGCGGATTTCTCCTCACTGAGGCAGCACCCTCTGTGTCCTTGGTTCACCATAAACCTTGAGATTTTTCTGTCTGATTGGTGGAAACTATCACTATTCCCAGGACCTCTCTGATAGCTCAGTTGGTAAAGAATCTGCTTGCAATGCAGGAGACCCCAGTTCCATTCCTGGGTTGGGAAGATCCACTGGAGAAGGGATAGGCTACCCACTCCAGTATTCTTGGGCTTCCCTTGGGGCTCAGCTGGTTAAGAAGCTGCCTGCAATGCGGGAGACCTGTGTTCCATCCCTGGGTTGGGAAGATCCCCTGGAGAAGGGAAAGGCTACCCACTCCAGTATTATGGAGAGTTCCATGGACTCAGTCCATGGGGTCACAAAGAGTCAGACATGACTGAGTGACTTTCACTTGTCACTTGTCACCACTATTCCCAATCCTATGGGAGCATGGGGCTCTGTTACACCTAACCCTTGCGGAGTATCCTTTCTCTGGCTCCATATCACTTCCTCTCACATATACATTAATACGAGCGAGCGCTTGAGAAGACACTCCATAGATCTCCAGGAATCTCTCTTTGAGCTTCTCTCTTCTCTTCTGTACTCTGCCTTTGAATTCTAACTGGATTCTTCTCTCCAGACTCTCAATTCTTTATTCCAAGTCAGAGAATCTACTGAGCTCTACCTGCGTTTCTCCTTCCTATGCCATGGCCTAGAAACGCTCTCAAAGCAACACCTGAACTTAATAGGGGCTCACTGTGTGTGTTTCTCAATTTGGGGAACTCTGTCCTTTGTTGCCTGATGTCTAAAGTCTTGCCATCCATTGTTCACGTATTTTGTCCCATTCTGAGGTTGTTTCAAGAAGGAGAGTGAAAGTATTCTTTGTGATTCTGTCTTAAACAGAAACAGAAATCCCATCTGTCAGTGCTCATGTGTTCAATTTTGGAACATTTATTTAATAATCTCACACACTTTTCTATCCTTCTTTTATTTATAGAATTGATGTCTTACCTCGCTGAAGATTAGTTTGATTCTGTTTTCTGTCTTGTTTTCACAAGTAACCTTTGGACATTTCTGGTCAGTGAGATATGAGGTGTTTGACGTGTGACACATTCAGACTGAGGCAGTAAAAAGATTCCGAGTGATTCTCTAGCCTCATTCTCCTTTAGGCTTAGGAGACCAGTGATGCTCCTGATGGTCCAGAATCTCTCAGACTGAGATCTCTGAATGATCGTGTGGAACACAGCCTTCCTGGATACCTACAGTGGACTTTGAGTCAGTAAGAGATATATGTTTATATGATAAGCTTTGCCAGTTAGAGGTTGTTTTATATGTAGCTGAAGTCTAATCTATCTTGACTAACACCTTGATTCCCAAAGAAAAAGTTGAATGCCCATAACATCTTTATTTCCCTAACTTTTTGCTTTTTGCTTCTCAATCTATATGGCAATGTGTTTTCTCCACTGAAGATTCTTTGAAGGCATAGGTAATGTCATGTATCTGCAGTTACTTGGAACATATTTGCTGAAGAATGAATGGTGGAGTTTGTCTTTTAGTGTAACATATTGAGTGTTTTTGATGTTTCTAATCAAATAATAACCATATGGATTAAGATAATGTAGACACATGAGCAATAAAAATGGAGTGTAATAATATAATTGCATTGATATCTAATATTTGGGGAAAATCTCTAACTTTTCTTTTCTTTGACTTTTTCTAATTTTTTATGCAGGAAAGATTTACTGTATACCTAGGAATCATATGCTGTGCTTCTTTCTAGGAAGAATTCTTTCCTGAAGAATAAGAGAGAGTATTTGAGTTGAATTCTAGGACTTACAACCTTATCTTGGATTTCAGGGAAAAAAATGGCATAATAGGCTGTCTTTACATAAAAAATAAGTTATGGCCATATCAATTCAAAGCTAGCTGGAATGATTTTAAATGCTACTTTCTCTATTGGAAAGATTATGTCAAAATACTAATGCATTTGTCTGTGAGCCAGCTGTATAGCAACACTAAAAAGATATATAACTCTAAGTACACTGGCTCCAAAAATACATGTGGCAGAAGTCTTTATTTCTTTCCACTTCTCTTTTTTCTCTTCCATGGAAATTAACTTTTACTCCAATAAAATACCCATTTCTTCCCCAACAACACCTTGGGGAATGTTGTCATGGTGTCACCAACATCGGTTGACAAATACTGACAGTCATATACTGGTTCAGTTGTTTTCTTATTTAGTATACAGAATTTTAGCTCCTTGAGGACAGGGCAAAGAAGACAACATATCTTTCCTTGTGACTAATTTGGCAAACATGGATCCTGAAGGTTGTGTAAGTATTAATATATAGCTGTACATGTAGATAATTAACATGCAATTCTCTTAAATAGATGAACTCAGAGAAAATCTTGATTAACCCGTGTTAGAATTTTTTTGTATTCATCTCATACAATCAATATTTTAAAGTGTTTACTACGTGTGAATCACTTTTCTAAGTGCAGGGACATGAAAAGGGGAAAATAAAGGTAAACTCTCATCTCTGGTGAAAGTGAAAGTTGATCAGTCATGTCCAACACTTTTCAACCCTGTGGATACCCTTTCCCTTTCCCAGGGGATCATCCTAACCAAGGGATTGAACCCAGGTCTCCCACATTGCGGGCAGATTCTTTACCAGCTGAGCCCCAAGGGAAACCCAAGAACACTGGAGTGGGAGCCTATCCCTTCTCCAGGGGATTGTCCCAACCCAGGAATCGAATCAGGGTCTCCTCTATTGCAAGCAGATTCTTTGCCAACTGAGCTATCAAGGAAGCCCCCTCATCTTTGGTAAAGCTTGCAGTTCTAAAATATGCAGATCAAATTACGTCAAGTGCTCTGAGCAAAAATGTATCTTGAAAGGAGCAACCGAGTGCCAGAGGATAACAATGATGATATGTTTCACTATTTGGTACACTAAGGCATTATAGATGACTCTATAAAATGAACATTTTTCCATCATAAAGGATTGCAGGTTAATTTCTTACGTCTATTTATCTACCTTCTCTTTGATCTCTGTTCTTAAAATCATGATGAATAATAAGTGACCCTTACTTACTCCTGGGTGGATGCTATGAAATACACATTCGATTAATGTGTTTAAACTGCACTGGCTTGAAAAATTATATATCTGTATCTCTCTATATTTATTTGCTGTATAGATTGAGGATTTAAAATATAAATAATTAAAATAACTAAAGCAATATCAAATGAGTTATCTTTAGATCTAGAAATAGAATTTGTGTCTTTTAATTTTAGTAGCTGTGCCAAGCCAAACTTGCCTATAACTGAGAAGGTGCTTTCTGAGTGCTACACATGTTATTTAATATGATAAATTATATATTTTTCAAGTTATGTAAGTTTTTACAGGTTGTGTTTTTCATTTAACTTGACTTTGAGTGATCAAAATCTGGAAGAATAAATTCAGAGATACTACCTTTCATTTTTTATATTTCTGCATGCTTTGGTAACACAGGGGTTTTTTGGAATGCAAGGTTTGACTTCTGGAAATCTGGTGTTTGTTTTCAACCTGCTGACTTCTTGACTGATCTTACTGATCTTACCCAACTCATATAATCATCTGCTTGAGTTTCCTCATCTGAAAAACAGAGATAAGAATAGTTTTCTGCTGTTACTGTTATAACTGAAATGAGAATAGTTCTAAAGCTTTGGTATTCAGAGTCAAGCATGGCAGGACAGTATAGCAAAACATGTAGACTTGATCCCACACATGGGGTAGGCTCCCTCTTGCCAAAGTAATTTATCCCAGGAGTTACAACTGTTACTCAAAGTTTGACTTTTTTTCAAAGGTCCAAGTCAAGTGATCTGTTATGTTTGGCTGGGATCCCCCTGTCATCCATTCTCTGAAATTTGAAACTCAGACATAAAAGAAGTAGATAGCAGAGGATAGATACATTATTAGTGAAAACAAATTTATCTGTCTGCCCCAGAACCCTCTATGTTCCATGTCCGTTCTGCATCCAGCATCTGTGTCAAATTTCATACCCAAATGGGTAATTAAAACTTTGAGAGCATTGAATATGTGTCAATTTATTTGCTTGGCTATGTACATGGTTGAAGTACATGGTCCCTTTACTTAAGGAGTTTCGAGTCAAGTAGGGGAAAAAAGCAGTACCATGTGAATATTCAGTTGTGTCTGAATCTTTTGTGACCCATGGACTGTAGTCTGAGAGGCTCCTCTGCCCATGGAATTTTCCAGGCAAGAATACTGGAATGGGTTGCCATTTCGTCCTTCAGGTGATCTTCCCAACTGAAGGACTGAAGCTGCACATTTTGTGTCTCCTGCTTTGGCAGGCAGATGCCCTCCCACCAGCACCACGTGGGAAACCCCAGTAATAGGAGAAACAACAGTAAATTACTCATAAATAATCACTAAGAATCTCTGATGTGGATGGTCACTGGTAGAAGAGTTATCAATTGTATCTTGTTATTAGGTATGTTCAGTTCAGTTTGGTTCAGTCGCTCAGTCCTGTCCGACTCTTTGCGACCCCATGAATCTCAGCACGCCAGGCCTCCCTGTCCATCACCATCTCCCGGAGTTCACTCAGACTCACGTCCATCAAGTCAGTGATGCCATCCAGCCGTCTCATCCTCTGTCCCCTTCTCCTCCTGCCCCCAACCCCTCCCAGCATCAGAGTCTTTTCCAATGAGTCAACTCTTTGCATGAGGTGGCCAAAGTACTGGAGTTTCAGCTTTAGCATCATTCCTTCCAAAGAAATCCCAGGGTTGATCTCCTTCAGAATGTACTGGTTGGATCTCCTTGCAGTCCAGGGGATTCTCAAGAATCTTCTCCAACACCACAGTTCAAAAGCATCAATTCTTTGGCACTCAGCCTTCTTCATAGTCCAACTCTCACATCTATACATGACTACTAGAAAAACCATAGCCTTCACTAGACGGACCTTAGTCGGCAAAGTAATATCTCTGCTTTTGAATAGGCTATCTAGGTTGGTCATAACCTTTCTTCCAAGGAGTAAGCATCTCTTAATTTTATGGCTGCAGTCACCATCTGCAGTGATCTTGGAGCCAAAAAAAATAAAGTCTGACACTGTTCCCACTGTTTCCCCATCTATTTCCCATGAAGTGATGGGACCGGATGCCATGATCTTCATTTTCTGACTGTTGAGCTTTAAGCCAACTTTTTCACTTTCCTCTTTTACTTTCAGTTCAGTTCAGTCAGTTCAGTCGCTCAGTCGTGTCCAACTCTTTGTGACCCCATGAATCGCAGCACGCCAGGCCTCCCTGTCCATCACCAACTCCCACAGTTCACTCAGACTTGCGTCCATCAAGTCAGTGATGCCATCCAGCGATCTCATCCTCAGTCGTCCCCTTTTCCTCCTGCCCCGAATCCCTCCAAGCATCAGAGTCTTTTCCAATGAGTCAACTCTTCACATGAGGTGGCCAAAGTACTGGAGTTTCAGCTTTAGTATCATTCCTTCCAAAGAAATTCTATGGTTGATCTCCTTCAGAATGGACTGGTTGGCTCTCCTTGCAGTCCAAGGGACTCTCAAGAGTCTTCTCCAACACCTTTCATCAAGAGACTTTTTAGCTCCTCTTCACTTTCTGCCATAAGGGTGGTGTCATCTGCGTATCTGAGGTTATTGATATTTCTCCTGGCAATCTTGATTCCAGCTTGTGTTTCTTCCAATCCAGCATTTCTCATGATGTACTCTGCATATAAGTTAAATAAGCAAGGTGACAATATACAGCCTTGACATACTCCTTTTCCTATTTGGAACCAGTCTGTTGTTCCATGTCCAGTTCTAACTGTTGTTTCTTGGCCTGCATACAGATTTCTCAAGAGGCAGGTCAGGTAGTCTGTTATTCCCATCTCTCTCAGAATTTTCCACCACTTATTGTGATCCACACAAAGGCTTTGGCATAGTCAATAAAGCAGAAATAGATGTTTTTCTGGAACTCTCTTGCTTTTTCCA
Organism: Budorcas taxicolor; assembly: GCF_023091745.1. Lineage (NCBI taxonomy): Eukaryota > Metazoa > Chordata > Mammalia > Artiodactyla > Bovidae > Budorcas > Budorcas taxicolor. Next base: position 28,554,490 of record NC_068931.1, read on the forward strand.
TGATCCAGTGGATGTTGGCAATTTAATCTCTTGTTCCTCTGCCTTTTCTAAAACTGAACATCAGGAAGTTCACGGTTCACGTATTGCTGAAGCCTGGCTTGGAGAATTTTGAGCATTACCTTACTAGCATGTGAGATGAGTGCAGTTGTGCGGTAGTTTGAGCATTCTTTGGCATTGCCTTTCTTTGGGATTGGAATAAAAACTGATCTATTTCCAGTCCTGTGGCCACTGCTGAGTTTTCCAAATTTGCTGGCATATTGAGTGCAGCTAGGGCATATTATTTCTAACTATCCTATTCAATCCTTTTTGAGTTCATACTATTCATACTGTCCTGCTGCACATTTAACCTCTTCCCATTGCTATCTCTTCTATAGAACCAAGATGTTCTCGGTTTCTCACTTTTACATTAAATAAAAATAATTTTAAAATATACATTTAATACCATCACTTTATTCTTCTTTTCATACATTTCTAAACCAGTGATTCTAGATTCTGTCAGACTTACCACCTTCTATTTATTACAAGTATTTTAACACCCAAATTTCTATCCTAAAATGAAATGCATAGTTAATAACCTACATGTTACACATATTTACAAAAATCAGTACAGGTGAGGTCAAGATCAAAATGGCAGAGTAGGAAGCTCAACTCATCTCAGGGACACACACACCAAAACTTTTTACCTGTGGAACAACTGTTTCTGGGAACAACCTAAACTAGCAGTTCAGATTTTCTACAACTAAGGAATAAGAGGTGCAACTCCACACTCAGCAAGACCTGGTGGTCACCATGACAATGTGGGAGCTGGTGGAGGTGAAATCCATGCCGGGGTGCCAACCTGCTCCCAAAGCTGGCTGGGCACTTCACCTTAAGGAAAAAAAGAAGGAAATGAAAAAGAAGAGGTTACAATGAGATAGATGAAAGTGTTCTGTGTTTTCTTCTAAAACCATGAAATATATGAAATACATACATTTTACAGATTCTGTTGTTCATTTAACTTGACTTTAGGTGATCAAAATATAGTTTTTACTTTGATTTAATGTGAGGATCAAGATTTAATGGAAATGAGGATCAAGATTTATTTTCTTACCCATTCAGATTTCTCATTGCTACAATACTTTTTGTGGGTCCCCTAAAGTAAAACATTGATAGCTTTGTCAAAAATCAATTGTGGACCCTATTTCCAGACACTATTCTGTTTATTTATCTATATGTCTTTCTCAAAAGTGATATCTCATTCTTTTAATTAGTATACATTCACAGTAAGTTTTGAATAGTCAAGATAACCCTGGGAAGAAAATTCTGACAAAAATTAAAATAGGAAGACTAAAGACTCTTCTCTTAAACTTCAACAGCTTAAAACATCAGTTTGTTTCTTTTCACAAAATTCAACATTTTGAGGATCATATATTGTTCCTTCTCTCTACTTTTATTTTGGATTTGAAATAATTTTGGAATTATTGTAAAGTAATCATAAGAAGGTGATTCCTGGGTACCTTTCACACACTTTCCCATAAATGTTAACACAATTTAAGGAATTTATATTTCCTCTGTAAGTGTTCAGTTCAGTTCAGTTCAGTTCAGTTCAGTTGCTCAGTCGTGTCTGACTCTTTGCAACCTCATGGACTGCAGCAGGCTAGGCCTCCCTCTCCATTGCCAACTCCTGGCGTTTACTCAAACTCATGTCCATTGAGCCAGAGATGCCATCCAACTGTCGTGTTTGCTGTTGTCCCCTTCTCCTCTTGTCTTCAATCTTACCCAGCATCAGGGTCTTTTCAAATAAGTCAGTTCTTAGCATCAGGTGGCCAATGTATCGGAAGTGTTACAATTCACCAGCAAAATCATCTGGCCTTGAAATACTCTTGTTGGAATATTTTAAATTGCTACTTTAATCTTCCTCTAGGGTATGGTTAAATAAGCATAGAGTGACTTGATTTATTATTTTCTTTCTTCTGTTTTTTTTGGTCATGCCACGTGGATCATGGGATCGTAGTTCCCCAACCAAGGTTCAGACCCGTGAGCCCTACATTGGGAGCATGGGGTCTTAACCACTGGACCACCAGGGAAGTCCCTTGATGTATTGTTTTGTTCTTGAATAAGTTTTAGTAGATTCTATCTTTGAAGGAATAACTTTCTTTCATCTAAATTGTCCAGTTTATGAGCACTTAATTGTCATAGCATTTCTTTATTATCCTTCTAATGTCTATGGGGTTGTAGTAATGCTTCTGTTTTCATTTATTAGCAATTTGCTTTTTCTCTCTTATCTAAGAGTTCAGTCTGTCTAGGGATTTACTGATTTTTTTTTTTTTTTTTTAACAAACCAGCTTTGAGTTGCAGTGATTTTCTGTACTATTTTCATGTTTTCAATTTCATTGATTTCTGATGTACATTTTATTAATTTCCTCCTTCTGCTTATTTTAAGTTTGCTTTTTAAGGATAAAAGCTTAGCATTCTGATTTGAGACTTTTCTTCTTTTATAATACAAATAGTCATTGCTATAAATTCTCCTTTAGTTTTTGGTTTAACCACATAACCAATAATCTTATATTCTGTATTTTTATTTTTGTTTAGCTTAAAATATTTCTAATTTCTGCTGAGACTCTCTCTGACTCAGTTTATTAAGAAATATAGTGCTAATTCCCAAATATTTGCACATTTCAGACATCTTTCTATTTTTTTTTCTTTTCAAATTCTGTTAGCATTCAAGAACAGTATTTATGTGATTTGTATTGTTTTAAATTTGTTAAAGTTTGTTTTGTGATTGAGAATATGGCCCATCATGGAGAAGCTTCCATGTGCACTTGAAAATAATGTGTGTTTGGGTTAGAAGGCTAAAGAGTTCTATAAATGTCAATTAGATAAAGTCAACTGGTAGTTTTGTTCAAGCCTTTTGTGTCCTTATTGATTTTTTGTCTACTTTTATCAGTTGCTGAGAAAGGAGTGTTTAAGTCTCCAATTATAAGTTTGTATCTGTCTATCAAGTTCACCGATTCTCTTTTTGGTAAGCCTGCAAATGAGCCCATTGAAAGAATTCTTCCTTTTCAACACTCTATGAGTGTGTGTGTGTGTGTGTGTGTGTGTATGTATAACATTTCGTTTATTCTTTTTCACAGCTTCCATCTCTTTGCTGAAATTACCCATCTGATCTTGTATGATGTCCACCTTTTCTATTAGGCCCTTTAACGTATTAATTATAGGCGTATTACATTCTTTGTCAGATGGTTTAAAATCTACATTATAGTTAAGTTGTGCTCTGTTAGTTGGTTGGTTTCTTTACAGTGTGTTTATTTTTCTTTTCTTCTTGATGCTTCATAGATACTGGTTGAAAGCTAGACAGCTTAAGTAAGTCATTACTTATTGAGGTGAAGTATTGTTCTGCTTCCTTCTACCATACATCAATGTAGATGTTTGAATTAATCTAGACAGAAGTCGGACTGAATTTGAGGTTGGTTGTTGCTATGGTTACTTTCAGTGCTCTACAGTATTCAAATTTCTCTAAGATATGGTCTACTTAATGTTTAGAGTGAGTGTTGATTGCCAGGCTTTCTTCTCCTTTTCATGCATGTCCTCCCACACTCCCTTAGCAGTTTGACATATTTTACTCATACTTTTTTACTCATACTTATTTTTTACTCATACATATTTTACTCATACAGGTTTCAACTCAAAATTTATTTGTTTTGTAAAGCTTTTCCTAACCCTTTTAGGCAAATCCAACTACAGTTACTATAAATGAAATTATAGTCTACTGTAATTGTTCATTTTCATGGTTTTACTCTTTCAGTAGACTGTATGCATCATTTGAATTTTGAAAGGAGGTTGGAAAAAGGGTGATTTAATAAATATTTGGTTACTACATGAATAAATATATGGAAGAGTGTGTGACTGAGTAGAAGAATTATTATTTACTTTATAGTAACCTGATACATGAAAAATGCATGGATGTGGTCACTAAGGTTACAAGGATTAGTACAAAGTTATTATAAATTTAATTGGCATATGTATAACAGAGAAAGGAAGAAAAAAATTGAAAATTCTAGCTAATATTTATGCAGTGTTTATTGTTATCAGAGTAGCCTTAAAAGCTTTATGTATATAAGTTAATTTCATCCTGACAGCAACCATGTAAATCAGACCCTGTAGTTATCCCCTCTTTAAAAAAGAAACTGAACCAAGAAGAAGTAAAGTGATTTGCCTAAGGTCAGACATCTTCTAAATGGTAGAAGAAGAGTTCAAATCAAAGCATTCTTGTTCCAGAATCTGTTCTCAATTAATTTACCACTAAACTCATAAATAAGGACATTCCAGGACATTCTACAGAGAGTTTTTACAATGAAGAAAATGCAAGAAGTAATTTCTGTGATGATTGGACTGAACAGCATTCCTTTTAATGACATCACTTTCTTGGTTAATCTATGTAAAGCCATTGTTAACAAGATTTGAAGAAACAATAGCTTTGAAACAACACCTTATACAGAATTAAAATCCTGCAGACAAATGTTTGGTCAGCTCTAAACTTTAAATTATACAACATTAAAAAAAAATCTGTTTAGCTATCTAAATATTTGTTCATTAAGAATACAAATAGACTTACATTATCAGTTGCTGCTGGTTAAATGAAATATTTTGAGACACACATGGGCAAGTCTGGAAAATTATTTGTCTTGGGAAATGAAATGTATATTTGTATTTGGGCTAAGACAAGTGTTGCCAGAAAACTCAAACTTGGAGATAGGATAACTATAGCATGCTGACAATATTATAGATATTGAATGGGCACGGAAACTGAGCCTTGTAGGATATATATCAATTTCATGTGTATGTGAACTGTCTTCAGGTATCCTTCTCTTTGCCTCACTGGTTGCTCAGATGGTAAAGAACCTGCCTGTAATGCAGGAGACCCAGGTTTTGATCACTGGGTTGGGAAAAATCTCCCAAAGAAGGGAATGACTACCCATTCTAGTATTCTTGCTTGGAGAATTACATGGACAGAAGAACCTGACAGGCTACAATCCATGCAGTTGCAAAGAATAGGATATGACTGAGCTAATAACACTCTTCTCTAAGACCTAGTGAAAAAGGGATTTAAATCAAATTTAAAAGAAATCTTACACTAAAACTTTAGAAATGATACAAATGTAGGAAATGCACACTTAATAACCTTTTAATACTCTATCAGAATATGGCTCAAATAAATTACTGTCTTCCATTTTGATATAGACATTTAATGATCCTTCAAGGTTCTATTCCAACTTATTAATTCAATGCCCAACATAGTTAACCTTTTTCAGTTCAGTTCACTTCAGTCGCTCAGTCATGTCCGACTCTTTGCAACCCCATGAAGCGCAGCACACCAGGCCTCCCTGTCCATCACCAACTCCCAGAGTCCACCCAAACCCATGTCCATTGAGTCAATGATGCCATCCAACCATCTCATCCTCTGTCGTCCCCCTCTCCTCCTGCCCTCAGTCTTTCCCAGCATCAGGTTCTTTTCCAATCAGTCAGATCTTCCCATCAGGTGGCCAAGGTATATTTTTTATTTCTATGATTTTATACATATAGTTTACTTATAAAATTTCAATTCATCTCTTCAAAATATTTCATCTCAAAAAATATTCTGCTGGGCTACTGATTAAGGAAAGTAAAACCGTGTTGTTGAACATTCAGCTTATATTAGTAATTGCCAAGTGCTAATATATTTAATTTTAATGTTTTATAAGGATTTCTGAAAGTGATGGACTTATTTAAGCACCATGGTCTCAAAAACATTGTCACAATGATTTTAATTTTTAAATCTGTTGCTACCATCAGAGAAGCATCTGTATTCTTGCTTCTTCATCTTAACTAATTAATAATTCAGAATTCTCAACAGACAAAATATTACTCATTGCTTGATATTTTGCTTCTGAGAAGCTCCATACTGAAAATGTTCTCACCAAAATAGAAGAAATATGGATGAAAGTATTTTTAATATCTCCTTTTAATTAACTGCAATAGAATTATTTTACTTTTTCCCTCATCTTTCTTTTTTTTTCTGTCAATCCCCAGCTATCTCTACAATAAGCTGAGCTATAGTATTTTGAAGCAGATTGAAATGTGCGAATGCTTGGTACCTTTACTTTGTGTTACACTCAATAGATTCTCCATTATAAGCTTAATCTATAAAACATTTTGCCATTATTTTTAGGTTGTGTGCATACCCAGTTGCTCAGTCATGTCTGACTCTTTGCAACCCCATGGACTGTAGCCTATCAGACTCCTCTATCCATGGGATTTCCCAGGCAAGAATGGGGAAGTGAGTTGCCATTTCCTCCTCCAGGAGGTCTTCCTGACCCAGGGATTGAAGTCCCATCTCCTGAGTCTCCTGCACTGGCAGGTGGATTCTTTACCACTGAGTGGGAAGCCCTTATTTTTACCTTGCTGCAGCTGCTGCTGTTGAGTCGCTTTCATCGTGTCCGACTCTGTGCGACCCCATAAATGGCAGCCCACCAGGCTCCCCCATCCCTGGGATTCTCCAGGCAAGAACACTGGAGTGGGTTGCCATTTCCTTCTCCAATGTATGAAAGTGAAAAGTGAAAAGTGAAGTTGCTTAGTCGTGTCCGACTCTTAATGACCCCAAGGACTGCAGCCTACCAGCCTCCTCCGTCCATGGGATTTTCCAGACAAGAGTATTGGAGTGGGTTGACATTGCCTTCTTTGATTTTTAGGTAGAAATAGCTAAATTTATAACAGCTTTTGAGTTAAAAACAAGCCTTCAAAAATCAGCAAAATATAGAAACAAACACTAATGCAATTGATTCATTTTTTAGTTCACTGAGATTTTCATCAGTTGGTCCTCTTTCCTTATGTTGGTTGCCACTCTTGACAATGTGGTAGATTCTATTATGTGTATTTGTAGCATTCATAAAGTAGAATAATTATTAATTTAAAAAGATATAATAGTTTTACTTTAGGCAAAAATGTTTTTTCTTGAATATTATAGATGTCTCAGTTTATCTTTTATTTCCCTGCTTTATTAGGGACAGATTATAAAAATATATCACCTCTTTTTTTAAAATTCTCTTATATGAACAGTAGCACAAGTTATGATAAGACATTGCACCTAACATTTGGCATGAAGTGCAGAAAGTATTGGTTTAGTAGCAATAGTACTATTCAACAGCAGATGATTTTTCCAAGTCTGAAGGCTGATCCTAGCTTTTTCATATTTTTTGATTTCCTACAAAAATCCAGCAATCAGGACTTTGGGATATAATCTCTTAATTTAAAAATATTTTTAAATTATTCAAATATTTAAAAATCACTGTGATGACTGAGATGGGTAAGATGCAGGAGTGGGAGGAATGCTCAAGAGAGAAGGATGTGTGTATACTTACAGCCGAATCACACTCTCATACAATAGAAATCAACACAGCACCGTAAAGGAATTGTCCTCCAATTAAAATGAACATAAATAAAATAAAAAGCAAAGCATTACAGAGAAAACCAGACACCATTTTTGAATCTCATAATCCTCAAATCAGTGGTTTTGACTTCTGTTGTGAATTCGTTGAGATTTGCCCCCATTTATCAGAGGTGTTCCTGGTGGCTCAGATGGTAAAGAATCTGCTGCAATGAAGGAAACCTGGATTTGATTCCTGGGTCAGGAAAATCCTCTGGAGAAGGGAATGGCTACCCACTCCAGTATTCTTGACTGGAGAATCCCATGGATGGAGGAGGTGGCAGGCTGAAACTCCTGGTATATTGGCCTTTAAGTGGGAAATTAAGCTCAGTTCAGTCGCTCACTCATGTCCGACTCTTTGCAACCCCATGAACTGCAGCACACCAGGCCTCTCTGTCCATCACCAACTCCTGGAGTCCACTTAAACTCAACTCCATTGAGTCGGTGATGTCATCCAACCATCTCATCCTCTGTCATCCCCTTCTCCTCCGGCCTTTAACTTTCCCAGCATCAGGGTCTTTTCAAGTGAGTCAGCTCTTCGCATCAGGTGGCCAAAGTATTGGAATTTCAGCTTCAATATCAGTGCTTCCAATGAACACTCAGGACTGATCCCCCTTCTGATGAACTTGTTGGATCTCCTTGCAGTCCCAGGGACTCTCAAGAATCTTCTCCAACCTCAGCGTTCAAAAGCATCAATTCTTCAGTGCTCACCTTTCTTCAAAGTCCAACTCTCTCACATCCATACATGACTACTGAAAAAAGACGACTAATGGAAAATGACTACTGGAAAAATAAAAAATTTGTTGGCAAAGTAATGTCTCTACTTTTTAATATGCTGTCTAGGTTGGTCATAACTTTCCTTCCAAAAAGTAAGCACCTTTTAATTTCATGGCTACAATAACCATCTGCAGTGATTTTGGAGCCCCCCAAAATAAACTCAGCCACTGTTTCCCATCTATTTGCCAAGAAGTGATGTCCTGGATGCTATGATCTTAGTTTTCTCAGTATTGAGCTTTAAGCCAACTTTTTCATTCTCCTCTTTCACTTTCATCAAGAGGCTCTTTAGTTGTTCTTCACTGTCTGCCTTAAGTGTGGTGTCATCTGAATATTTGAGGTTATTGATATTTCTCCTAGCATTCTTGATTCCAGCTTGTGCTTCATCCAGCCTAGGGTTTCTCATGATGTACTCTGCATAAAAGTTAAATAAGCAGAGTGAAAATATATAGCCTCGACGTACTCCTTTTCCTATTTGGAACCAGTCTGTTGTTCCATGTCCAGTTCTAACTGTTGCTTCCTGCTTGCAGAGTTCTCAAGAGGCAGGTTAGGTGGTCTGGTATTCCCATCTCTTTCAGAATTTTCCACAGTTTGTTGTGATCCACACAGTCAAAGGCTTTGGCATAGTCAGTAAAGCAGAAATAGGTGTTTTTTCTGCAACTCTGTTGCTTTTTCGATGATCCAGTGGATGTTGGCAATTTGATCCCTGGTTCCTCTGCCTTTTCTAAAACCAGCTTGAACATCTGGACATTCATGGTTCATGTATTTCTGAAGCCTGACTTGGAAAATTTTGAGCATTACTTTACTAGCGTGTGAGATGACTGCAATTGTGCGGTACTTAGCATTCTTTGGTTTTGCCTTTCTTTGGGATTGGAATGAAAACTGGCCATTTCAAGTCCTGTGGGCACTGCTGAGTTTTCCAAATTTGCTGGCATACTGAGTGCAGCACTTTCACAGCATCATCTTTCAGGATTTGAAACAGCTCAACTGGAATTCCATCACCTCCACTAGCTTTGTTCGTAGTGATGCTTTCTAAGGCCCACTTGACTTCACATTTCAGGATGTCTGGCTCTAGATGAGTGATCACACCATCCTGATTATCTGGGTTGTGAAGATCTTTTTTGTATAGTTGTTCTGTGTATTCTTGCCACCTCTTCTTAATATCTTTTGCTTCTGTTAGGTCCATGCCATTTCTGTCCATTAGTGAGCCCATCTTTGCATGAAATGTTCCCTTGGTATCTCTAATTTTCTTGAAGAGATCTCTAGTCTTTCCCATTCTATTGTTTTTCTCTATTTCTCTGCAGTGATCACTGAGAAAGGCTTTCTTATCTCTCCTTGCTCTTCTTTGGAACTCTTTTGAACACACTCAAATGGGTATATCTCTCCTTTTCTCCTTTGCTTTTGGCTTCTCTTCTTTTCACAGCTATTTGTAAAGCCTCCTCAGACAGCCATTTTGCTTTTTTGCATTTCTTTTTCTTGGGGATGGTTTGCTCCCTGTCTCCTGCACAATGTCATGAACCTCTGCCCATCGTTCCTCAGGTACTCTGTCTATCAGATCTAGTCCTTTAAATCTATTTTTCACTTCCACTGTATAATCATATGGGGTTTGATTTAGGTCATACATGAATGGTCTAGTGGTTTTCCTTACTTTCTTCAATTTCAGTCTGAATTTGGCAATAAGGAGTTTATGATTTGAGCCATAGTCAGCTCCCAATCTTGTTTTTGCTGACTGTATAGAGCTTCTCCAACTTTAGCTGCAAAGAATATAATCAATCTGATTTTGGTGTTGGCCATCTGGTAATGTCCATGTGTAGAGTCTTCTCTTGCGTTGTTGGAAGAAGGTATTTGCTATGACGAGTATGTTCTCTTGGCGAAACTTTATTAGTCTTTGCCCTGCTTCATTCTGTACTCCAAGGCCAAATTTGCCTGTTACTCCAGGTGTTTCTTGACTTTTTATTTTTGCATTCCATTCCCCTATAACAAAAAAGACATCTTTTGGTGGTATTAGTTCTAAAAGGTCTTGTAGGTCTTCATAGAACCATTCAACTTCAGCTTCTTCAGCGTTACTTATCAGGGCATAGACTTGATTACCATGATATTAAATGGTTTGACTTGGCAATGAACAGATCATTCTGTCATTTTTGAGATTGCATCTAAATACTGCATTTCAGACTCTTTTGTTGACTATGAGTGTTACTCCATTTCTTATAAGGTATTATTTCCCACAGTAGTAGATATAATGGTCATCTGAGTGAAATTCACCCATTCCATTCCATTTTAGTTCACTGGTTCCTAGAATGTCAACATTCACTCTTGCCATCTCATTTTGCCCACTTCCAATTTGCCTTGATTCAAGGACCTAACATTCCAGGTTCCTATGCAATATTGCTGTTTACAGCATAGGACCTGGCTTCCATCACCAGTCACATCCACAACTGAGTGTTGTTTTTGCTTTGGCTCCATCTCTTCCTTCTTTCTGGAGTTAGTTCTCTGCTGATCTCCAGTAGCATACTGGGCAAATATGGCGTTCTCAAGGCAAAAATATTGAAGTGGTTTGCCATTCCCTTCTCCAGTGGACCACATTTTGTCAGAACTCTCCACCAAGACCTGTCCATCTTGGGTGGTCCTAAAGGGCATGGCTTAGTTTCATTGAGTTAGACAAGCCTGTGGTCCATGTGATTAGATTGGTTATTTTCTGTGACTTCAGTCTTTCTGCCCTCCGATTCCCTCTCTCAGCGCTTACTGTCTTACTGGGGTTTCTCTTACCTTGGACATGGAGTAACTCTTCATGTGTGCTCCAACAAAGTGCAGCCACTGCTCCTTACCTTGCAGGTGGACTATCTTCTCAGGGTCGCTGCTACCAACCTTGGAGGTAGAGTATTTCCTCTTGGCTGCTTGCTGTTCCAGCACTCGGCTAGTGATCAGTTTAATTCTTCCTTTTTAGAGAAGTGCATTCTTGAAAGCAGCAAAATGAGTGGGTCTTGCTCTAAGAATTAGGAGTGTAATACTCTTGCTCTCTTTGCCAAGGCCCGGGATCGAATTCAGTGGACTCCAAGGCTCGGAGCTGGGCCGGCGATGACCTCTGAGTGGCGCAGGGCTCTGCTCTCGCACTTTGGGCTAGAGAAGGAATATATGGAAATAAATTCCCAAGGTTGTCTTTCATTATTTCCTTCCTGAGGAGATATTTCTTTTGTAAATTTCACGGGCTGGATAAAGCTAAATATAAACTTGAAATTATGTAGTAACTTGAAAAAATAAGGTGACTTTTCACTAAAACAGACTTCTGGTCTAAAACTTAGCATCATTTACAAGCATAAAGGACATTTATTATTCTAAATCAGGCCTTTAAAATGATATTCAATGATGTGAGAATATTCCATTCTTCATTTACAAGTGAATTAGCATAACAAAGCTGCTTAATGTGAGAGTTCACAAAGCTCTGATTAATACATTAATCCTTACATTTTACAATAGGACTTATGTTTGCAAAAAAAAATTCTATTAGAAACTGCCTTTACTCTCATTCTGTCCATTCTTTTAAAATATTAACTCTTCAGGAACTGCCACCTCACTTTGTAAAATATGTTTCGAAATAGGATATGACATCATTTATGTGCTTGTTGTTGTTCTGTCCCTATGTCATCTCAGACTCTTTGTAACCCCATGGACTGCAGCACATTGGGCCTTCCTGCCCTTTCTGTGTCCCAGAGTTTGCCCACGTTCATGTCCATTGAGTTGGCAATGCTATCTAGTCATTCCTTCCAGGTGAAATAAACACACTATTATTTCCAGAATATTTCTATTTCATTATTTCCTTTAACAGGAAAAAAAAAATGTTTAGATTACTTTATGGTAATGATAATACCACAAGCAGTTAATATTATATGATCCAGTTACTAAACCAAAATTTCCCAAATGTAAAATTTTTCACAGAAGACCTTTACTATAATTTAATTTGCTCACAAGTTCACCTTTTTTGGAAGAGATTGCAGGGTTTTGAGATCTGGCTTTAGAATGGCAGAATTTAATTAATTCCTGCTGTTAAATTAATTAAACAAGGCCATTAGATGAGGCAGTTCTAATGCCTTAGCAACCTATGTAACAAATCAAAACCTAAGCCTATAAATGCCTCAAGGTTGAGAAACCAAAACCTAAAGCAACCAAGCACAGCTAGGCTTTCCCAAGTAAGGCAAATGCTTAAGTTATAGCCAACTAAATAATTTCCCTACTTAGTTTTAACATATTTTTCTATCGAAGTTTTTCCCCTGGCTTCCAGCAATAGAGTATTCTTAACCACTTAACTTTGGCACTGCCTGATTTAAATAGATTTTTGCTCAAATACACTCTTAAAACTTTAATATGCCTCAATTTATCTTTTAACACTGCCATTTGACAGTGGCTATTGAATTTGACTGTTTCATTAAAACACTATATCTGTGGCTGCCAATCTTTAACTCGTGACCATGCAATGTCTTCTGAATTAACATACCACAGTATTCCATCTGTAGTCTGATAATACATTATAACCTATTTGTAGTATTATTTTTAAAGTGTTTATTAATTCTGTTATGATTAGTAAATTTCAGGTTTATTTAAAGTACTGGTAAATGCATGCTAGCTTACTTAATTATGCATTTTTTAAATTAATGAATGATGAAACTAAAATTTCTATCATGTTGGGAGGAAACATTGTCTAGAATATTTTATTTATTCATTTTTAATTGAAGTATAGTTGCTGCACAACATTATATGTTACAGGTGTACAGTATGAAAGTTTTTCTAGTTTTAAAAGCTAAACTCCATTTATAGTTATAAATTATTGGTTATAATCCCCATTTGTAAAATATATCCTTATAGCTTATTTTATACCTAATAGTTTGTTCTTCTTAATCTCCTACCCCTATAGAATTTTTCTTATTTTAAAATTGCTAGGAAATTCCCTGGTGGTCCAGTGGTTAAAACTCTGTGGTTTCACTGCTGACAGTAAAGATTCAATTCCTGGTCAGGAAACTAAGATGCACAAGCCATGCAGCCAAAGAAAAACGGTAATAAAGTAAACCAGGAAGACCAATGCTTCTACTGCACCGAGTTGAGAAAAGCTACAAAATTACAAATAAAATTCAGTACTAAAGACAGCAAGCCTAGGTGGCACAGTAGTAAAGATTCCACCTGCCAATGCAGGAGATGCAAGAGATGTATGTTTAATCCATGGGTGTGGAAGATATCCTGGAGGAGGAAATGGCAACCCGCTCCAGTATTCTTGCCTGGAAAATTCCATGGACTGCGGAGCCTGGTGGGCTACAGTCCATGGGGGTCCCAAAAAGTCGAATACGACTGAGCACACAGGCACATGCACACATGCAGAGTTATGAAAACAATGAAGCCTGGGTGAATTATAATGAGTCTGGAGAAAGGAGAATCACTCCAAGTGAGCTGATGATCACAGGTGGTGTTAGCTCTGGGGGCATTTGCCAATTCTGTGTGTGGACTAAGGGTCAGTGTCAGCCAAGGCAGTACTAGAAGAGATACTTGGACAAACTCAAAGACATGGATGCTTGCAGAGTTCTTGTGCACTGTGTTGATACAGAGTTCAGCTGAACTCTCCTTAACGACAGTGAAATCCCTCTGGTGTTTCATGGATGAGGAAAGGAAACACAGTAAACGGAGAAGTATGTACTTCCATATGTACTTGGCCACCCTTCCAAAAAAACTTCAGAAATTTTGAAGCTACCAAGGACAAGATGCTGGAGAGGTGAGCTGAAAATCTCTCAAGAAGCAGATTAAGTATTTTAGCATAATTTTAAGTTTCAGAAGACAAATAGGCTAAAAGGGCCATGCTCTACAAACAGGGTAGACAGAGGGAGACTTAGAGGAAGTGTTTCATGTTTTAGCTTGGATATTTCTCATGTGAACATGAGGTATACATGTTGAAATTCTGTTTGCTTTATTGCTTTTAATCTATCTTTTATTACAAAGTTCTCAGCTAAGAACTCAGGGCTTCCCAGACAGCTCAGCTGTAGAGAACCCACCTACCAATGCAGGAGATGCAGGTTTAATCCTTGGGTTGGAAGATCCCCTGGAGGAGGAAATGGCAACCCACTCCAGTATCCTTGCCTGGAGAATCCCATGGACAAAGGAGCCTGGTGGGCTACAGTCACCAAGAGTCCGACACATCTCAGTGACTGAGCTCTCATGAAGCTAAGAACTCAGAAGCTGAGAAGGAGAATTATTTTCTCTCCTATAGTTTGGCTCTTGTGGTGTAACTTCCATTTTTATGACTCATCCATTGCAACCTCCATTCTACTCTCTGCCCTAGAGCTTGACCTCTGTGGGAGCCACCAGCCGAACTCATCTGCACTCTGGGTTGATGTCTATGGTTGACATCAGCTGGGCTCCACAGCATTCTGGCTTTCCCTTTAGGCAGAGCCACTAGAGGTTCCTGTAAATCTGTGCCTATCAATCAACTTTTATTTTTCATAATTTTGCCTTTCCCCATTCAGCCTTATAGATTTTTTTTTTTCTAATCACACCCTCACCACCCCACACCATGTGATTTGAATTTTGATTTAATTTTGTCTAGGGTCTCAATTCCAGTTGGAAGAAGTTGGATTTCAGTAACCATTCAATCCCAGTTGTGGTGATGGACACTCCCTTATTTCAGCCCGTGATGCCTCACTATCCCTTGTGAGTTTCTACACACACACACCCACATAATTAGACATCATCAGACATCATCCTGACTGACACAGATCTAGGTTATTGGTATCATGCTATGAAATCTTAGAAAAGGGTTAGAACTGCTCTGAATATCACTGAATGTAAATCCAGGACCCAAAGATTTTATTTTTTAGCTTTAAATTAGGAAGGAAGGTAGAGAGGCCTACCTTCAGAGTAATCTTTGTAAAAATCTATAAAATAGAAGTCTGATCAAGAGATTTATCTATTTTAACTCCTTCAAAGTATCCATCCCTTCTCTGGCAGGATTAAATTCAAACCTATTTCCTTTAACCAGGAATCATAAAGAGCCTGACCACTTCATACCACTCTAGGCTTATTTTGCAATATGTTTATATTAGTTATATTGAACTTACGTGTCTCAGAACATATAATCCCCACATAAAATACTTTCACATTTGTCTTTTCAGATCTCCTGTATAATTTCTTCTTGTCCTTCAAAGGTGAACTCTATCTTTATTTGCTCCAAGGAGCTTTCAATTGCCCTCTGCCCCATCACGTTTATTTTTTCCCATCTACTCGTAGAATAGCCTGTGTAAATGGCTATTATAGCAACTATTGCATTGTTGATAACTTTTGGTTTATTATCTGTATTGTCACTAGCTCCTTGCATTCAGGGACTACACCTTATCTGAATGATCTGTGCTTAGCACAATAACTGTCATACAAGAATAGTTTAATAGATGTTGAATAAGTGAAAAAAATGGCGGGGGTGGGGGAAGGGACGGGACTAGTATATTGCTTAAATCTCAGAATGTATGAAAATAGGCCAATCTTCCTTCATGCATTTCATAAATGGAGATCAGTCTCAAGATTTCTGAGTCCTTCTTTGTCCTATTTTGCCCAGATTCCTCAGAACCATCAAGATACTATCTCCCAGACAGATATCAACACACTGTGTTCCAAAACACTGACTTATTGATGAAAAGATTCTGCCCTAAATTCTCATCTCTTATCTTACCTATGGAGTTAAGCTGACTATCTAAATGTTAAGTGAAAAATAATTGTCCTTTTTAAAAAAAATTTATTTATTTACTTTTGGTTGTGCTGGTTCTTGGTTGCTATGTGCAGACTTTCTCTGGTTGTAGTGAGCAGGGGCTACTCTCTAGTTGTGGTGCAAGGTTTCTCATTGTGGTGGCTTCTCATTGTGAAGCACAGGGTCTAGAGCAGGCTGGCCTCAGTAGTTGTGGTCTACTGGCTTAGTTGCCAGTGGAATCCACAACGAAGCACGTGGAATCAGGGATCGGACCCATGTCCCCTGCATCCGCAAGAGGGCTCTTAACCCCTGGAACATCAGGGAAGTCCTTCCTTCTGTCTTTCTCTTTAAAAGTTTAGACCTTTGCCATTGATAGGACTCCCTAGGAACAGAATCTGAGCCTCTGAGATTTGGTTGACTCAAGAGTGCTCTCTCATAAACACTAATTTTGAGGGAACAAGAGAAGCAGAAGTGGGCACAGATGTGGTCAAATTGTGTTGCAGTGGAAATAATGGCTTCAGTCTTTCCCACCAGGAGCTCTGAAACTGGAGAGGCCCTTCTGAATATCTCAAATAGACAAGAGGACCTGGGCTTGTGTCTCCCTACACTCTGTGGTCATTGATTGCCAACTACTGAAGGAAGGGGGCGTGATGGTTGAGGAAGCCTCCTTGGATGGAGAACAAGTTTCATAGTGGCATGCAGCTGTGAGCTCTCTGTAGCCAAGCTTCCCAGCAGTTAAGGGATGGAGGTCTTCAATCTGGAAGATGAACCATAACATCCGTTACAATCTACCACTTGTGATACTTGCATCCATCTGTTTTGCAGTCAGTTCACCCTTCTGAGAGCAGCTCCTCCAGAATTTTGATTGGTTTCTTATCCAGGGTAAACTAAAAAGAGGAAAATCTGTGCAATGAGTAATAGCTTGTGTGACTGTAGCTGGTCTCCAGTTTGGAAGTGGTTTTCATTTCCTCCTTGTACATCCCATTCCAGACTCGCCCATGCTTGACTAGAAGCTATATCTATCTGAGCTTACCTCGGGGCCACTAACACCCTCAACTTTGAGGAATCTGAGCCTTTGTACAGTGTCATTCTCAGGTGGTGTGTATAGCTCTTATCATTCTGCCATATTTACTTCAACTTTTTTAAATTTTTTAATTGGAGGATAATTCCTTTACAATGTTGTATTGGTTTCTGCCATACATACAGCAATGTGAATCAACCATAATTATATATGTGTATACATTGTCTTCCTGTGAGCCTCCCTCTCCTCTCTGATCCCAGCCCTCTAGATTGCCAGGTTGGGCTCCCTATGTTATACAACAGCTTCCGACTAGCCATCTATTTTACACAGATTTTTAACAAATAAAATATTAAAGAGTTGATACATACCTATCCTCAATTCATTGCCTTCTTCCTTTCCCAAGACTACTAATTGTCTTAAAATCAAGGTCTCATAATTTCTTGCATGGTTTCCACTCTATCCTCACATGTAGATACTTCTTTGACATACACATTCACATATCATGTAGAATCCAGACTAAGTGTCCACATCAATAAGCAAAAATGCAAAACTAATCAGTAGGAATGGAGAGAAAAATAGGAACTTCACAGAAAAATGAACCCAAATTGACAATAGAAACATACAAATAAAATATTAGAGGAGTCAGTTCAGTTCAGTTCAGTTGCTTAGTCGTTTCCGACTCTTTGTGACCCCATGAATCGCAGCACGCCAGGCCTCCCTGTCCCTCACCAGCTCCCGGAGTTCACCCAAACTCATGTGCATCGAGTCAGTGATGCCATCCAGCCATCTCATCCTCGGTCGTCCCCTTCTCCTCCTGCCCCTAATCCCTCCAGCATCAGGGTCTTTTCCAATGAGCCAGCTCTTCGCATGAGGTGGCCAAAGTATTGGAGTTTCAGCCTCAGCATCAGTCCTTCCAATGAACACCCAGGACTGATCTCCTTCAGAATGGACTGGTTGGATCTCCTTGCAGTCCAAGGGACTCTCAAGAGTCTTCTCCAACACCACACTTCAAAAGCGTCAGTTCTTCGGTGCTCAGCTTTCTTCACAGTCCAACTCTCACATCCATACATGACCACAGGAAAAACCATAGCCTTCACTAGACGGACCTTAGTCGGCAAAGTAATGTCTCTGCTTTTGAATATGCTCTCTAGGTTAGTCATAAGTTTTCTTCCAAGGAGTAAGCGTCTTTTTAATTTCATGGCTGCAGTCACCATCTGCAGTGATTTTGGAGCCCCCCCAAAAAAATCTGACACTGTTTACTCTGTTTCCCCATCTATTTCCCATGAAGTGATGGGACCGGATGCCATGATCTTCATTTTCTGAATGTTGAGCTTTCAGCCAACTTTTTCACTCTCCTCTTTCACTTTCATCAAGAGGCTTTTTAGTTCCTCTTCACTTTCTGCCATAAGGGTGGTGTCATCTGTATATCTGAGGTTAATATTTCTCCCGGCAATCTTGATTCCAGCTTGTGTTTCTTCCAGTCCAGTGTTTCTCATGATGTACTCTGCATAGAAGTTAAATAAGCAGGGTGACAGTATACAGCCTTGACATACTCCTTTTCCTATTTGGAACCAGTCTGGTGTTCCAGTTCTAACTGTTGCTTCCTGACCTGCATACAGGTCTTTCAAGAGGCAGGTCAGGTGGTCTGGTATTCCTATCTCTCTCCCGATGATCCAGCAGATGTTGGCAATTTGATCTCTGGTTCCTTTGCTTTTCCTAAAACCAGCTTGAACATCTGGAAGTTCACGGTTCATGTATTGCTGAAGCCTGGCTTGGAGAATTTTGAGCATTACTTTACTAGCGTGTGAGATGAGTGTATTTTTGTGGTACTTAGCATTCTTTGGTATTGCCTTTCTTTGGAATTGGAATGAAAACTGACCTTTTCCAGTCCTGTGGCCACTGCTGAGTGTTCCAAATTTGCTGGCATATTGAGTGCAGCACTTTCATAGGATAATCTTTCAGGATTTGAAATAGCTCCACTGGATTCCGTCACCTCCAAAAATGCAATGAGATCTTCATCTTATATCTAACAGAATGTCATAGTTTAGTGAGCTCCTTGCAACCATTTTTCCCCTTTCCCAGTTATGCATTTGGGATATGAATTAAATATATTTGGACTTTTTCTTTCACTCCTTTGTGATAAAGAAATCTTGTTTCACTGAACTAATGTAATTCCAAAAACAGGATACTTTAAATCACTAATATTCCCTTTTTGATGTATAGAAATAAATACAAAGGCTTTACTTTAAAAAAAGATCACTTTCAAAGGTTTTTTTTCCTTTTTCCATATTTTCCCTTTATATGTGAATAATTCATTAAAATATTTTAATCATTATACCATCCATGCACATCTATTGATTTATAATTAATCTATATCTTTTTTCAATTAGCAGTTGTATATATTGATTATTATTTTTTAGTACAGGACAGTCGTGAAACTAACACTAGGTTCATTTTTTTCTCTGTGTGCTTTTAATTGGAAACTAATTTATTGCTCCTAATTTGGCAGAATCCTATTCTAAGTAAATATACTTTCACTGTTAATTTCTTTAAAATGGGCCATATAAGAAGAACAAAAAAGTTTTGTTTTTGAAATAAGATATTTACGGTGGCTTCGCAGGTAGCTCAGTGGTTAAAAAAAAAAAAAAATCCACTTGCTAATGCAGGAGACACAGTTTCAATCTCTGGGTTGGGAAGATCCCCTAGAGAAGGAAATGGCAACTCACTCCACTATTCTTGCCTGGGAAATATCAGCGACAGAGAATGCTGGTGGGCTACAATCAATGGGATCACTAAGAGTCAGACACGACTGAGCAACCGAGCAGCACACATATATGATGAGCACAGAGAGAGTCCAGGTGGAACTGAAAGCCCGGAAGTAACCACAAAATCAGCCCAAATGGCCCCATCCTGCTTCTAACAGGATACTGAGTTGTTTTTCAGAGATATCTGGACAAAACCATGAGTCACGAAGCTGAAGCATGCCCAGAGGAGGAGATTTTGACCTTGAAGAGCAGAGGGAACCAAAGTTTCTATGCCTCTGCTACAAAATCAAAGAATGGGGACAAGACCAGAACCTGAACTCTGGAACCCTTTTCAGAAGTGGTAGACTTACCTTTGTTCAACTAGCAATATTCTCTGCAAAATTCTCCTTCACTGTGGCCCAGCATTGCCTCATGGTATAAATTAAAAGGGGCTTCTCTGGTGGCTCAGATGGTAAAGAATCTGCCTGCAATGCAGGAGACCCAAGTGCTATACCTGGGTTGGGAAGATTCCCTAGAGAAGGGATCAGCAACCTACTCCAGTATTCTGGCCTGAAGAATTCCATGGACAGAGAGGCCTGGTGGGTTACAGTCCATGGGGTTGCAAAGAGTCAGACATGATTGAGCGACTAACACTCATTCTATAACAATATTAAATTAATGAAAGTTAAAATAAAAAATATCAAACAAGAAACAGGGTTATCTAAAGTTAGGGAGTGGTAGGGGTGGAAAGCATCAAATTACAAATTTACAGCAAAAGGGAAAACTTTTATAATTAGTTTACTCCTAATTTATAGAATTAGCTGATTCCCTGTTACAATAGCTGATATATAATAAAACAGAGTAGCATTAGTACTTAAAGAAAATGTTTTTTCACTTTAATTGTATAAAAATTATTAATATTTGACTACATAATAACCTTTCATAGAATAATAACTTTGGGATATAATATTTCTCATTTTTTCTTTTCTTAACAAATTGTGCTTTGTAAATTTGTTCATTTTAAATTAGCATTATAAACAACATTAGTTTCTTCTTTTAATCTAATAGTTTAGGTTGCTGACCTCATGATGCAAGAAAGTTTAATCAAATGTCTTTGGTTTCTAAAGGAAACAGTAACAGATTCTGCCTTTTAATTTGTATTAATAAAATATTTATGAAATATTTTGTATAATGTAAACCAGGTTTTATACTTATTTTGTTTAATCAGAAAATCAACCCTTTGTGAATTTCTATTTTATAGATAAGAAAGCTGTTCTTCAAAGTGACTGACTACAAATTCATAAAACTATGTAGTAACAGTTTCAGAATTGAAACAGTCTGACTCCAAAATTCACACTCCTTTCACTACTGTATTGTGTACCACATTTATAGAATAAACTGTACTCCAAAGCAGAGTGCCATTAGTTGTCCAGGACACCCCAGTGGCATAACATTCTCTTGCCATTTGGGAAATTCCACTTTGAATTCCATACAGACTAAAAGCAAATTGAAACAGTTTATGCCAGGGCCCTTAAATGAACCAGAAAAGTTTCTTTACATTCATTATGACCAGCATCATTCTTTCTTTTCCCCTAATCTAGGGACAGGGAAGTTCCAGTTAGTTAGACATACTATAATTCAAGATGTCAATTTCTATTCCTAAAAGAATCGTATAGTATAAAAGCTGAAAATGAATAGACATACATGGCTGAATATAGGTTGTTTTCCCAAGTGAGATCTTAACTTGTGGCTTCTTGTTAAAGTAAGTTGGTTTTTCTGTTTTATTTTTTGTTTTATTTGTAGTTATTTTGGCCTTTTCTCTACCCTTAAAAATGAGAATTCAGTCTTACTTTCCTCTCTATGTGGGCTGCAAAATATCTGGATATAACCTTTATTTACCCTGTCAGTGACATTAGTTTTCTAATCCCTAGTGTCCAGCTTTCTTCATCAGATGACTGGCTATTCAACTTGAAGTACTTATCAGTGACCAGACTGTTTGAGAATGGAATGCATAAAACAAAATATGGAAACTAATAGAAGGACATTGATTCTCTGTCCCGTCTGAAGATAGACCACAAATTAAGTAATAAAGTAACATTGCTGCTCATGACATTTCATTCTTATGGAGCTGGAATTAGCAATGCATAACCGGTAGGTAGCAACATTAATCTCACAAACCATCTAGGTAGGAAACCATATGCAGACATCTTGATCTTTATTGCTACCATATCAGGCCCATTGTAAAACTTTGTATTTTCAATAAATTAAGCCAAAAGTAACAAAGGGAATCAACTGGAACCTGCAATTCTGCACAAAACAAGACTGTTTTGTTCTTTTGGTTTATTGCATCTCAGTACCAGCTTTGTCTCTCCCAGTTCAAAGTCTAATATTTTTATCTATGCATGTAGCAATGAAGACTGGCAGCTCTTAAAATTTGCCTCTGTGGAACCAACATTTCTACAAATGTTTTGGCACTCAGGAATGAAAATCTCAGGGAGGAATTGTCTAGAAGGTCATCAAGGAAACGGTGATGGGGGAGCATTATCCCTAACGTGGCAATGCTTTTTTTCAGTTAGATGGATACAGGGGTTGGGGTGGACAGCTTTCCTAGTAGAGACAGATCATACACATCGTGGCTTGATGAAACAGTCTGTGCTGACAGAATGACAAGCATTTCAACATGAAAGCAGCTTTAGGGATCTGAAAGATAAATATCTGAAAATCTATGCAAGGACCATAAAAGAAAGGGGACTTTTTTGCTCTGCTAAGAGGAGTGGAATCCATCTTGTAGAACAGGGCTCTCCAACCCCCAAGGCATGGACAGGTCAGTTTGTGGCCTGTTAGGAACTGGGCCACACAGAAGGAGGTGAGCAATGGGCCAGGAAGCTAATCTCCATCTGTATTTACAGCTGCTCCCCATAGCTACCACCTGAGTGCCACTTTCTGTCACATCAGCGGCAGCATTAGATTCTCATAGGAGTGTCAGATCAGTTCAGTTCAATCGCTCAGTCGTGTCCGACTCTTTGTGACCCCGTGAATCGCAGCACGCCAGGCCTCCCTGTCCATCACCATCTCCCGGAGTTCACTCAAACTTACGTCCATCATGTCGGTGATGCCATCCAGCCATCTCATCCTCTGTCGTCCCCTTCTCCTCCTGCCCCCAATCCCTCCCAGCATGAGTCTTTTCCAATGAGTCAGCTCTTCGCAAGAGGTGGTCAAAGTACTGGAGATTCAGCTTTAGCATCAATCCTTCCAAAGAACACCAACCCTACTATAAACTGCATACGTGAAGGATCAAGATTGCACACTCCTCGTGAGAATCTAATGCATGATCATCTGATTCTGCATGATGTTGAGTTGTATAATTATTTCATTATCTATCACATTGTACTAATAATAGGAATAAAACTGAAAAGAGAAAGTGTTAGTTGCTCAGTCATGTCGGACTCTTTGTGACCTCCTGGACTGTAACCCACCAGACTCTTCTATCCATTGGATTTTCCAGACAAGAATACTGGAGTGAGTAGCCATTCCCTTCTCCAGGAGATTTTCCCTACCCAGGGATCGAACCTGGGTCTCTCACATTGCAGGAAGATTCTTTACCAACTGAGCCACCAGGGAAGCTCTCCTGGTAAGTCAGTTCAGTTCAGTGGCTCAGTCATGTCCGATTCTTTGCAACCCCATGGACTGCAGTACACCAGGCTTCCCTGTCCATCATGAATTCCCCCAGCTTACTCAAACTCATGTCTACTGAGTCAGTGATGCCATCCAACCATCTCATCCTCTGTCATTCCCTTCTCCTTCTGATTTCAATCATTCCCAGAATCAGGGTCTTTTCAAATGAGTCAGTTCTTTGGATCAGATGGCCAAAGTATTGGAGTTTCAGCTTCAGCATCAGTCCTTCCAATGAATATTCAGGACTCATTTCCTTTAGGATGGACTGGTTGGATCTCCTTTGTCCAAGGGACTCTCCAGAGTCTTCTCCAACACCACAGTTCAAAAGCATCAATTCTTCAGCGCTCAGTTTTCTTTATAGTCCAACTCTTACATCCATACATGACTACTGGAAAAACCAAAGCTTTGACTAGACAGATCTTTGTTGGAAAGTAATGTCTCTGCTTTTTAATACCCTGATATATAGTGCTATATAAATTTTGTTACTATAAAATGTATGGGAGAAGGGGATGACAAAGGATGTGATGGTTGGATGGCATCACCAACTCGATGGACATGAGTTTGAGTAAGTTCCAGGAGTTGGTTATGGAGAGAGAAGCTTATCTTGCTGCAGTCCATGGGGTTGCAAAGAATCGGACAGAACTGAGTGGCTACACCTAACTGAACTGATTATAAAATGTTATTATTTATTACTTGAGTTACTCCACGTTCACTTTATTAACCCCTTTCCAGATGTGAGTCACCATAATATTCAAATCTTAAGAACAGATAAGTGCATGCCCTCTGAGAGTTTTGTGTATATAAGCTGTGCAGTAAAAACTGCTAGAATATAGGCAAATGACGTGAAGAACTAAAGAGAATTTGCTCAGTCGTGTCCAACTCTTTGCAACCCCATGGACTGTAGCCCACCAGGCTCCTCGGTCCATGGGATTTTCCAGGCAAGAATACTGGAGTGGGTTGTCATTTCCTTCTCTAGAGAAACTTCCTGACCCAGGGATTGAACCCAGGCCTCCAGAATTGCAGGCAGACGCTCTACTGTCTGAGCCACCAGGGAAGCCCACACACCGAACATCTTCCAGGGCTCAGATAGAAGTTATTCTTTCTGGGTGGAAAAGGATGATTTTCCCTTTAACTGAGTCTTATGAATGAAGTTTCTCAGGCAAAAAAGTGGGTAGGGGAAAACATCAATGTCAAAAGTGGAATGGTATCCTGAAAGAACCTGGTTTGATGTTCTAGAAAATGAATAATGTGATTCCAGATCAGAGTATATGGGAGAGCCATTGCAATTATTAAATATAGGTACTAATTAGAACAGCTTCCCTGGTGGCTTAGACAGTTCAGACTACTGCAAAATTACACTCATTTCACATGCCAGCAAGGTCATGCTCAAAATCCTCCTAGTTAGGCTTCAACAGCATGTGAACCAAGAACTTCCATATGTACAAGGTGGATATAGAAAAGGCAAAGGAATCAGAGATCAAATTGCCAACATCCATTGGATCACGGAAAAAGCAAGAGAATTCCAGAAAAACACCTACTTCTGGTTCATTGAGTACGCTAAATCCTTTGACTGTGTAGATCGAAATAAACTGTGGAAAATTCTTAAAGTGATGGGAATACCAGACCACCTTACCTGCCTTTTGAGAAGGTCAAGAAGCAATAGTTAGAACTGGACATGGAACAACAGACTGGTCCCAAATAGGAAAAGGAGTACGTCAAGACTGTATATTGTCACCTGGCTTATTTCACTTATATGCAGAGCACATCAAGGGAAATGTTGTGTTGGATGAAGCACAAGCTGGAATCAAGATTTCTGGGAGAAATATCAATAACCTCAGATATGCAGATGACACCACCCTTATGGCTGAGAGCGAAGAGGAACTAAAGAGCCTCTTGGTGAAGATGAAAGAGCAGTGAAAAAGCTGGCTTAAAACTCAACATTCAAAAAACGAATATCATGGCATCTGGTCCCATCACTTCATGGCAAATAAATGGGGAAACAATGGAAACATCGCAAGAGACTTTGTTTTCTTGGGCTTCCAAATCACTGCAGATGGTGACTGTAGCCATGAAATTAAAAGATGCTTGCTCCTTGGAAGAAAAGCTCTAACAAACCTTGACAGTGTATGAAAAAGACACTACTTTGTTGAGAAAGGTCACTATACTCAAAGCTATAGTTTTTCCAGTAGTCATGTGTAGATGTGAGAGTTGGACTGTAAAGAATTGATGCTTTTGAATTGTGATGCTGGACAGGACTCTTGAGAGTCCCTTGTACTGCAATGAGATCAAACCAGTTTATCCTAAAGGAAATTAACTCTGACTATTCACTGGAAGGACTGATGCTAAAGCTGAAGCTCCAATACTTTGGCTACCTGATGCAAAGAGCCAACTCATTGGAATTAACCCTGATGCTGGGAAAGATAGAAGGCAGGAGAAGGAGGTGACAGAGGATGAGATGGTTTGATGGCGTCACCCACTCAATGGACTTGAGTTTGACCGTAATCCGAGAACGACAGGGAATCCTGACAAACTGTGTAGTCCATGGGGTTGCAAAGAGTCAGACACAAGTAAATGACTGAACAACAATGTAGCTACATTGCAAATGAAAGCGTATTATCTTGTTTGCAGTTGGAAATATCTATGCAAAAGTATTCAAATAAAAAATTACAGTCACGAGAACCATGCTAAGTACCTAAAAGTAGTCCTCTTCTTTATATAATCAATTTTATACAAATTTTATACAAAAGAAGAAAGAAAAAGAACAGAGAATATGAAAAGGAGAAGAGAGAGGAATGACATGAAAAGGAATATAGAGGGTAAGAAGTAAGGGAGAAAGGAAGAAAATCAGAAGAAAATCAAGATAGGTTTTATAATTAAAGATGAAGAAAATGGTGATGTGATCCCTCAACATAAAAAATGGATGAGGAAAATTAGAAATTGTAGAATAAAAACTTCTTGGGCACAGCTGAGGTAAGAATGAATATTCATTTGGAAAATGGAAACTGCAGTCTTTTGGTGCAATGAGGCTTCCCAAACAATTGTTCTTTAGTACGATTAATCCTTGATTTAATGTCCCTATGTATTTACAAAGCCCTTGATGTACATATGTAATAGAATAATATATATTTCACCTCTAACTGGCTGTAGGAAATGTATAAGCAGAATCTCTTATCCAGCCACTAAATTTGCTACAATTGATATTTAATACATTAAAAATAACAACCAAATTAATGTAATTTTTGTCCAATGTCATCACCATCATCACCATCTTCCCCAGTCGAATAATCAGACCCACCACATTAAGCTACCATTTCTTTGTTACATTTTTTGACTTTTCTTGCAAAGCCTTTTCCCTCTCCTCCTCCTTAATTGTGAACCTCTTCAGATGACTTTGGGTAATTCTTAACAAGACACATCAAAATGGAAGCACTGAAGTACAACTGTACAGTGTTTTTAAGAGGACTTGTCCAACATATCTAGCTAATCAAGAGTCTTTGGTCCACAGTCTGAGCAACACTTTAAACACCAGTCATTGGGCAGAAAAAGAAATACTCTGCTGAAAAGTTGTTTAAAATTATAGTGCATGGTTGGTGGTTGATAAGAGAGAGTTGATTTTTTTTTTCCTAAATAAAATGTTTTTTCAGGTTGGAGGCACTTTTTTGTTCCCTTTTTTTTGTAACTATTTTTGAAGCATATTAAAGTGGTTTCCTATCTTGTAAAACTTTGTGTAGTAACTAAATCAATGGAGCTATCAAAGCTATATTAGTCCAGCTACAGGGTGAGGTGACCTGTAAAACTTAACCATAAACAAGACTACAGCAACCCAATAGAGTTCATCAAACAGTTATCTGAGAATACACACACACACACACATACACACACAAAATATATTTGGGGTTAATTTTCTCATATGTATACCAAGAGTCATAGAGGATCAACACAGAATTAAACTGACAGAGAAAATAGAAGATCTAATCTTTTTACAACTCCTGTGTGTTCTCTTGATGTTAGGCTTTGTTAGACATGCCCTGGGACCCAATTACATTGAATCATTTACAGATATGATTGAAAACCATGCTGATAATGCTCTTATCTACCACTGATAAGCATTTGTTCTGCTATTAAGTGTCATTATCACATTTTTGTACAAAAATAAATAAATAATAATAATTGTCACATTTTCAGTGACAAGTTAAATTACAAGTGTGAAAACAAAATTTTCAGGGGATTTTTATTTGTTGAGTGCTTGTGACATCTGCTTGTTATTTGGGCTGTCAAATTATAAGGACAATTTTCCATGGGAAACTTTCTAATTCCTTCTGGGAAGAACACTTGCAATTTTTATATCTTCCACTACAAAGGAAAAGTGAGAGATGATGTTGTCATCCCAGATTATCCTACTAGGTTTTTTTCAAGTGAGATAATTAAAAGAGAGAAGTAATATTCATTTTTCTAGCCATACTTTTGAATCCTAAATTACAATCTATTTTTAAAATTAGCATCCATCCAAAAAAAGGCTCAAAATGAGGTCATTATAAATACATTACTCAATCTAAACAATGTGGTCTTTTATACAAATAGTTTTACTGTCAAAAAAGCGGAGATTAGGGCCATTATTTAATAGTTTTAAGAATCTTTACAATTAAGACCAAGATTTCAGCCCTCTTCCTCTGTGGGGACACAGCAAGATTTTCTCTGTGAACTCTCACCAGGGCCCAAAGGACCTCCACTGGGAGTCAACCTGACTGGAACCTAAATCTTGGACTTTCAGCCTCCACAGCTAATAGGATTGATACAAACCTTCCAAATTCCCGTTCTTGAACTGATATCATCAAAATGGCAACATAAGTCATTCTTGACTTCCTTGTCCCTCACAAGAAGACCAACTTGCAACTATCCACAGACAAGACATTATTGTGAGACTCCCAGAACTCCAGGAATGAGGCTGAAACACCTCCATGGACTCCAGAGATCAAGAAGGAATTATGAAAAGGTGAAGAGGTACAGGTTCTGAATAAGTTTCTTCTCCCCTAGACCAGAGAGGCCCTGTGCTGAGAGGGGTTTCCTGGGCCTATGGTTTCTCCACCAGGGAAAAGAGACCCCCAGGGTAAACATCCAGGTTTCCATAATTGCCAGACACCACTTGGGTCTCCCCTCACTGGGGCCAGTGCGGGAATCTGTGGGACTTAATAACCAGGGATCAGATAAAAACAGCTATGAGGGTAGGGCTTACAGCAGCTAGGGCTCAGATCTGGGCAGACACAGTTCTTTTGGTCAGCCTGAGCAGAGATACCAGTCAGTGTCTCTGTCTTTGTGCAGAACAAAGCTCGGCCTTGTCGGGCCACGGAGTTGCGATGGCAATTTGGGTCCCCAGTAAATGGACCATACTGGCCACGGGGCCTGTTCTGTTAGTGGGAGGAGAGTCTGGAGACCCTTCCTCCTGTGGGCCCTGGTTCTTGGTTAGGACACAAGGAAAAATCTAGGTCTTACCCATTATGAGAAAGTTTATTAACAATAGAAACAATAAGGAAAGAAAGAACAGGTTGCACGGAGTCAGATACTACTGAGCAACTGAGCACACACAAAGAAAGAGCAAAGAGAACACCTTACGAGAGTCGTGGGCCATGCCAAGGGAGGCATGTGGCCATGGAGGGCTGGGGTACAAACTTTTTAAGGCAGAGTCATTTGCATAATCCAGAGGGGTCCTTGATTGGTAGCTGCAGGTTATATAGCAAGATCCTCTACCCCAAATGTCCTTCTCATAATTCAGTCTGTTACAATTAGATCTATGTATTCATGGAGTATTTATGAGTAATTAATGAGTCCAGTGACCGCCAATGGTTACTTTAGTACAGGACAGTGTGAGGTGTGTACATGTGCTGCTGCTGCTGCTGTTGCTAAGTTGCTTCAGTCGTGTCCGACTCTGTGCGACCCCATAGACGGAAGCCCACCAGGCTCCTCCGTCCCTGGGATTCTCCAGGCAAGAACACTGGAGTGGGTTGCCATGTCCTTCTCCAATGCATGAAAGTGAAGAGTGAAAGTGAAGTCGCTCAGTCGTGTCTGACTCTTAGCGACCCCGTGGACTGCAACCTATCAGGCTCCTCCACCCATGGGATTTTCCAGGCAAGAATACTGGAATGGGTCACCAGCTAGAGTAAGGAAAATCCCACTAGTCAGGGCAGTGTGGTCTTTCTGGCCCCCTGACTATTTTTGGAGTACTGCTGGGGGTATAATAGGGGCTGGTAAAGTGCTTAGTGGGATTAAGCAGCTGTTGGTTGGTTAGCTGAAGGGGCTGCCTCTTGTTGCTCTCAGCTAACTTCCTGCCTATCAGTTCTATGTTCATGGCTGGGAAGAGAAACCAAATTGGTAGTCCTACATAACTAGGGGGCATAGTTTCCAACCCCACCCTGAAACCATAAAACTCCTAGAAGGAAACATAGAGGAAAATCTCCTTCATATTGGTCTTGGCAATTACTTTTTGCACACGACACCAGAAGGGCATACTTCAAAAGCAGAAATAAATAAAATGATACTACATAAAAGGTAAAAGCTTTTGCAAACTGAAACAATTGGCAAACTAAACAGGCAGCCTATGGAATGGGATAAAATATTTGCAAGCCATATATCCAATTAGAGATTAATATTCAAAATGCATACTATAAGAAACTCAAAGAGCTCAATAACAACAACAACCAAACAAATAATTTGATATAACAGTGAGCAGAGGATCTGAATACACCCTTTTCCAGAGAAAATATGCAAATGGTTGAAAAGTACCTGAAACAGTGATTCATCATCACTAATCATCAGGGAAATGTAAATCAAATCCACAGTGAAATATCAACTCATACCTGCTAAAATGGTTGTTATCAAAAAGACAAGAGGTAAATGCTAACTAGGATGTGGAGAAAAAGAAACCCTTGTACATTGTTGTGGGAAGGTAAAATGGTAGAGCAATTATGGAAAACAGAATAGAGATTCTGCAAAACATTAAAAATAAAGCAACCATGTGACCCAGCAATTACATTTCTGAGTATATATCCAAGGGAAGAATATCAGGATCTCAGATATTTGATCCCCCATTTTTACTGTCCTGTTATTTAGAGCAGGCAGGACATGAAAACAACTTAAGTCATACCAACAAAATATAGGACTTCCCTGGCAGCTAGGTGGTAAAGAATCTGTTTGCCAAAGCAGGAGAAACAGGATCAATCCCTGATCTGGGAAGATCCCACATGTTCAGTTCAGTTCAGTTCAGTTCAGTTCATTTCAGTCACTCAGTCGTGTCCGACTCTTTGCGACCCCATGAATCGCAGCATGCCAGGCCTCCCTGTCCATCACCATCTCCCGGAGTTCACTCAGACTCATGTCCATCGAAGCAGTGATGCCATCCAGCCATCTCATCCTCGGTTGTCCCCTTCTCCTCCTGCCCCCAATCCCTCCCAGCATCAGATTCTTTTCCAGTGAGTCAGCTCTTTGCATCAGGTGGCCAAAGTACTGGAGTTTCAGCTTCACCATCATTTCCTTCAAAAAACACTCAGGGCAAATCGCCAATGGAGTGGTTGGATCTCCTTGCAGTCCAAGGGACCCACAAGAGTCTTCTCCAACACCACAGTTCAAAAGCATCAATTCTTCAGCGCTCAGCTTTCTTCATAGTCCAACTCTCACATCCATACATGACCACTGAAAAAACCATAGCCTTGACTAGACAGACCTTTGTTGGCAAAATAATGTCTCTGCTTTTGAAAATGCTATCTAGGTTGGTCATAACTTTTCTTCCAAGGAGTAAGTGTCTTTTAATTTCCTGACTGGAGTCACCATCTTCAGTAATTTTGGAGCCCCCCCCCCCCCAAAAAAAAATCTGACACTGTTTACTCTGTTTCCCCATCTATTTCCCATGAAGTGATGGGACCGGATGCCATGATCTACGTTTTCTGAATGTTGAGGTTTAAGCCAACATTTTCACTCTCCTCTTTCACTTTCATCAAGAGGCTTTTTAGTTCCTCTTCACTTTCTGCCATAAGGGTGGTGTCATCTGCATATTTGAGGTTATTGATATTTCTCCTGGCAATCTTGATTCCAGCTTGTGCTTCTTCCAGCCCAGCATTTCTCATGATGTACTCTGCATATAAGTTAAAAAAGCAGGATGACAATACGCAGCCTTGACATGCTCCTTTTACTATTTGGAACCAGTCTGTTATCCCACATGTTCAGTTCAGTTCAGTTCAGTCGTTCAGTCATGTCCGACTCTTTGTGACCCCATGAATCACAGCACGCCAGGCCTCCCTGTTCATCATCATCTCCAGGACTTCACTCAGACTCACGTCCATTGAGTCCGTGATGCCATCCAGCCATCTCATCCTCAGTCGTCCCCTTCTCCTCCTGCCCCCAAACCCTCCAAGCATCAGAGTCTTTTCCAATGAGTCAACACTTCGCAAGAGGTGGCCAAAGTACTGGAGCTTCAGCTTTAGCATCATTCCTTCCAAAGAAATCCCAGGGCTGATCTCCTTCAGAATGGACTGGTTGGATCTCCTTGCAGTCCAAGGGACTCTCAAGAGTCTTCTCCAATATCACAGTTCAAAAGCATCAATGCTTCAGCGCTCAGCCTTCTTCACAGTCCAACTCTCACATCCATACATGACCACAGGAAAAACCATAGCCTTCACTAGACGGACCTTAGTCAGGAAAGTAATGTCTCTGCTTTTGAATATGCTCTCTAGGTTGGCCATAACTTTTCTTCCAAGGAGTAAGTGTCTTTTAATTTCATGGCTGCAGTCACCATCTGCAGTGATTTTGGAGCTCCCCAAAAAATAAAGTCTGACACTGTTTCCACTGTTTCCCCACCTATTTCCCATGAAGTGATGGGACCGGATGCCATGATCTTCGTTTTCTGAATGTTGAGCTTTAAGCCAACTTTTTTGCTCTCCTCTTTCACTTTCATCAAGAGGTTTTTTAGCTCCTTTTCACTTTTTGCCATGAGGGTGGTGTCATCTGCGTATCTGAGGTAATTGATATTTCTCCCAGCAATCTTGATTCCAGCTTGTATTTCTTCCAGTCCAGCGTTTCTCATGATGTACTCTGCATAGAAGTTAAATAAGCAGGGTGACAATATACAGCCTTGACATACTCCTTTTCCTATTTGGAACCAGTCTGTTGTTCCATGTCCAGTTCTAACTGTTGCTTCCTGACGTGCATACAGATTTCTCAAGAGGCAGGTTAGGTGGTCTGGTATCCCCATCTCTTTCAGAATTTTCCACAGTTTATTGTGATCCACACAGTCAAAGGCTTTGGCATAGTCAAGAAAGCAGAAATAGATGTTTTTCTGGAACTCTCTTGCTTTTTCCATGATCCAGCGGATGTTGGCAATTTAATCTCTGGTCCCTCTGCCTTTTCTAAAACCAGCTTGAACATCAGGGAGTTCACAGTTCACGTTCTGCTGAAGCCTGGCTTGGAGAATTTTGAGCATTACTTTACTAGCATGTGAGATGAGTGCAATTGTGTGGTAGTTTGAGCATTCTTTGGCATTGTCTTTCTTAGAATTGGAATGAAAACTAACCTTTTCCAGTCCTGTGGCCACTGCTGAGTTTTCCAAATTTGCTGGCATCTTGAGTGCAACACTTCCACAGCATCATCTTTCAGGATTTGAAATAGCTCAACTGGAATTTCAACACTCCACTAGCTTTGTTCGTAGTGATGCTTTCTAAGGCCCACATGACTTCACATTCCAAGATGTCTGGCTCTAGATTAGTCATCACATCAACATGATTTTCTGGGTTGTGAAGATCTTTTTTGTACAGTTCTTCCATGTATTCTTGCCACCTCTTCTTAATATCTTCTGCTTCAGTTAGGTCCATACCATTTCTGTCCATTATTGAGCCCATCTTTGCATGAAATGTTCCCTTGGTATCTCTAATTTTCTTGAAGAGATCTCTAGTCTTTTGCATTCTGTTCTTTCCCTCTATTTCTTGCATTGATTGCTGAAGAAGGCTTTCTTATCTCTTCTTGCTATTCTTTGGAACTCTGCATTCAGATGCTTATATCTTTCTTCTTCTCCTTTGCTTTTCACATCTCTTCTTTTCACAGCTATTTGTAAGGCCTCCCCAGACAGCCATTTTGCTTTTTTGCATTTCTTTTCCATGGGGATGGTCTTGATCCCTGTCTCCTGTACAATGTCACGAACCTCTGTCCATAGTTCATCAGGCACTCTATCTATCAGATCTAGGCCCTTAAATCTATTTCTCACTTCCACTGTATAATCGTAAGGGATTTGATTTAGGTCATACCTGAATGGTCTAGCGATTTTCCCTACTTTCTTCAATTTCAGTCTGAATTTGGTAATAAGAAGTTCATGATCTGAGCCACAGTCAGCTCCTGGTCTTGATTTTGTTGACTGTATAGAGCTTCTCCATCTTTGGCTGCAAAGAATATAATCAGTCTGATTTCGGTGTTGTCCATCTGGTGATGTCCATGTGTAGACTCTTCTCTTGTGTTGTTGGAAGTGGGTGTTTTTATGACCAGTGCATTTTCTTGGCAAAACTCTATTAGGCTTTGCCCTGCTTCATTCTGCATTCCAAGGCCAAATTTGCCCATTACTCCAGGTGTTTCTTGACTTCCTCCTTTTGCATTCCAGTCCCTTATAATGAAAAGGACATCTTTTTAGGGTGTTAGTTCTAAAAGGTCTTTTAGGTCTTCATAAAACCATTCGACTTCAGCTTCTTCAGCGTTACTGGTTGGGGCATAGACTTGGATAACTGTGATATTGAATGGTTTGCCTTGGAAACGAACAGAGATCATTCTGTCGTTTTTGAGATTGCATCCAAGTACTGCATTTTGGACTCTTTTGTTGACCATGATGGCTACTCCATTTCTTCTGAGGGATTCCTGCCCACAGTAGTAGATATAATGGTCATCTGAGTTAAATTCACCCATTCCAGTCCATTTTAGTTCGCTGATTCCTATAATGTCGACGTTCACCCTTGCCATCTCTTGTTTGACCACTTCCAATTTGCCTTGATTCATGGACCTGACATTCCAGGTTCCTATGCAATATTGCTGTCTACAGCATTGGACCTTGCTTCTATCACCAGTCACATCCTCACCTGGGTATTGTTTTTGCTTTGGCTCCATGCCTTCATTCTTCCTGGAGTTATTTCTTCACTGATCTCCAGTAGCATATTGGGCACCTAATGACCTGGGGAGTCCCTCTTAAGCCACAGCTGTTGAGCATGTGCTCCAGAGTCCAGGAGCCCGAATTTACTGCAACTACTGAAGCCTGAGTGCAGAGAAGCCACTGCCATGGGCAACCTGCTCACTAAAGCTAGGGAGTAGTCCCCAGTGGCTGCAACTAGAGAAAGCCCATGCAGTAACGAAGACCCAGCACAGCCAAAATTAAATAAGTAAATTACATACCGATATATTACACGCAATAGAATTTTCTTCAGCCACAGAATTGAGACATTCACAACAACATGGTTAAATCTCAAGTGCTTTATAATGACTGAAATAAGTCAGACATAGAAAGACAAACACCCTATCTTCCCCCTTATCTATGGAATCTAACAAAACTGAGCTTGTATTAACAGAGCAGATTGGTAACAGGGTGGGGACAGGGTGGGGTGAAATAGGAAAAATGGGTTTAGGTGCATAAAATGTACATATTTCCAATTATAATTAATAATTCTGTGGGTCTCATATACATCATGAGAACTATAGTTAAAAAACACCATATTGTACACTTAAACATTTCTAAAGAGTAAATATTAAAACTTCTTTCCATAAAAATAAAATGTTAATTTTGTGAGGTGAAGGCTATGTTAACTAACCTATCATATTAAACATCTGACAAAGCATAATAAATCATCACATTCTATACCTTTAAAACCTACACAGTGTTGTTTGTCAATTGAATCTCAAGCTAGAAAAAAAAAAATTGTTTTTAAAAGAGCATGGCTTTAAAAATATAAGCAATAGATACCTAAGAGCAAATGCATACAATTCTGACTACATTTCAATAAGTTTTAAAGATTTTTCTAATCATTATATTCTCTGTGATCTAAGTAGAAAACTTTTCATGAAATTGAGAGGAAAACGTGTAAGCTTCTAGGTAAACTTTGGCACTTCTGTGATTTAGAATAGCTTTGGGCCAAAAGTTCTTAAGCAGTAGCTTCAGTGCATCTTTAAACTCAAATAGTTCATCTAGCCATTGAATCCTGATAGCTTATCAGATATAAGGTCTGGTTAGTTTTCTGTGCATATCAACTTCTTGTTTATCTGGCACATCCTTTATAGTAGGAGACATTGCTTAGTGTCCTGCACAGTATTCTGCTGCAAAGGAGGGGACCTCATTTAGAAAAAGGAAATGAGAACCACCTCTGGATAAATACCTGCAGACTTCATGGTTATCTTTTGTATCCAATTAGTTTGTGAAAATGTATGTTTTAATTAATTCCCTCAGATAGGCTTGAAATATTTTATTTGGCTTCCAGAGGTTTTGAAACTTTTGATCAAAATGCATTTAAACAGCAAATTTTAGAACTTTTCAGGAAAAACAGGAATTCTCTTACCTATCTGAGGTGTTGCCTACTAATATTAAAAAAGCAAAACTATATTTCAATACAAAAAGTGTAGACTAATGTATTGGCCACCTCATGTGAAGAGTTGACTCATTGGAAAAGACTCTGATGCTGGGAGGGATTGGGGGCAGGAGGAGAAGGGGATGACAGAGGATGAGATGGCTGGATGGCATCACTGACTCGAAGGATGTGTCTGAGTGAACTCTGGGAATTGGTGATGGACAGGAAGGCCTGGCGTGCTGCGATTCATGGGGTCGCAAAGAGTTGGACACAACTGAGTGACTGAACTGAACTGAACTGAACTGAATGTATACATGCATTTCTATATCCTTTATGTTATTTTTAATTGTTTTAGATATTTGATTTAGAAAAATTTCTATTATTTTGTTTTCCTGTCACTCTGTAAGGAAAGTAGAGCAAAATTGTTAGATTTTTTTGTTTCACTACAGATAGTTCATCAGTTTTTAGTGAACAAAGATTCAAATTAACATCCAATTATTATAGAAAGGGAAGGGTCCCAACTGTTACATATGCATGCATGAGGGAAAGGAATATACTCCCCTCAGTGGTAGGATGAAGGTCAGACTCTGTCTTAGTTCAGGCTGCTATAGTAGAATGCCACAGACTGGATGTTTTATAAACAGAAGTCAGAAGTTTGTTGTTTAGTCACTAAGTCGTGACTCTTGTGACCCCATGAACTGTAGTCACCAGGCTCCTCTGTCGATGGGATTTCCCAAGCAATAATACTGGAGTGGGTTGCCAGTTACTTCTCCAGAGGATCTTTCTAACCCAGGGACTGAATTTGAGTCTCCTGAATTGGCAGGAGGATTCTTTACTGCTGAGCCAGGAGGGATGCCCTCAGCAGAAGTTTACCTCTCACAATTCTGGAGATGGGCAAATCCAAAAGAAAGCCACCAGCAGATGTAACATTAGGTGAGGGCTTGCTTCCTGGTCCATGGATAATAGTCTTCTTACCGTAACCTTACATGGAAGAAGGGGTAAAGATGCTCTTTGGGATCTGTAATCTAATCTCTAATGTAAGGACACTAATCCCATACACAAGGGCTCTACCCTCATGATCTAATCACCTCCCAGTAGCACCCTCCAAATACCATCATTCTGAGGGTTATGTTTAAACATATAACTTGGTGCAGGGACAGACATTTAATCTATAGCAGTCTCTGATTCTGGAACATAGCAAACAGTCATAGCATAGTTAAGACTGCTTTTTCAGAAACATAGCAGCAGGCTCTCCATCTAAAAATTCCTAAAAAGCTGTAGGGTGAGAAAAAGAAGGGAGTGTGCTCTATATACACAGCCTGCTTTTGAAGCAGCACCTAATAACCCAAGGCAAGAGTATTTTAATGAGGTATCACTCTCTTATCCATTCATTCATTTACTCAGTCTTCCATTTACAGGCATTATGCAAATGATGGGATGCAGAAAAGAATAAAATACTGCTTCATACTCAAAGCCATTATCTAGTAATCTAAGAAGCAAATTACCCTGAGTTAAATGAACTATTAAAATTCAATATAATCACAATAAATTTTAAAACAGTATTCTTTTTATCCTCTGCCCTATAGCTTGAAACTGAACTCCATATGCTTCAGACAAAATAGTTACTTCAAGAATCTTTAAGTCATGGAATGATTTATCCACATGTCAAGATAAAATAACAAAATCAAAATTAAAAACAAAAACAAAAAAACTACTGATGATGGAACTCATTGATCTAATTCATCCAAGACTATTTGCCTCAATTAGTTGCCTATGAGACAGTAACACTAAATCATATTTTTAAGTAAAAATTAAATCCCTTTTGAAAAACACTATAAAGTGTCCACAGGGTAAAATAATTCAATATACTAGTTGTCATAGTTTTTATAGGTGATGTATTTAACACAATATATAATTAAAGGTGTTAATTTAACTATATGCAGTAGTCATGTATGGATGTGAGAGTAGGACTGTGAAGAAAGCTGAGTGCTAAAGAATTGATGTTTTTGAACTGTGGTGTTGGAGAAGACTCTTGAGAGTCCCTTGGACTGCAAGGAGATCCAACCAGTCCATTCTAAAGGAGATCAGTCCTGGGTGTACTTTGGAAGGAATGATGCTAAAGCTGAAACTCCAGTTCTTTGGCCACCTCATGCGAAGTGTTGACTCATTGGAAAGACCCTGATGCTGGGAGGGATTGGGGGCAGAAGGAAAAGGGGACGACAGAGGATGAGATGCCTGGATGGCATCACTGACTCGATGGACGTGAGTTTGAGTGAACTCTGGGAGTTGGTGATGGACAGGGAGGCCTGGCGTGCTGCAATTCATGGGGTTGCAAAGAGTCGGACATGACTGAGAGACTGAACTGAACTGAACTGATGCATAACAAAAGGCAAAAGGAGAAGGCAAAAGTCCACGGGGTCACAAAGAGTCGGAGGAGACTTAACGATGGAACAACAACAAAATACTATAACATTAGATACAATGATAAATGTGATGATAAGACATAATGTCTTAACCGGTAAGTTTATTTAATAAACCATCTTTTCACTTTTTGATAATAATTAAACCTCTTTAAAAATAACATGTTTCTGAAAATATGTCCATGGATCCCCAGGTTGCCAGATACACTAGATTGAGAGAAAACTCAGACCATCTACCATATACAGGCAATGCAGTACATTAGAAAAGACTATAGTTCTAGCCTACCAATGCTAATTATTAGTGAAGTATCCCTGGATAACTCTGAACCTGAACTTTCTTCTATGTAAAGTGGGACTATTAATGTCTAACTAATGCATCCTATCAGATATTTATTTATTCCTCAAAGTAACATTGCATGGAAGTTGTACTCATTTAAGAAATTGTAGAAATTTAGGCACCAAATATTTAAATGGAATGCACAGTCACACAGATAGGAAGTACTTCTTGACACTAAATATTAAAGTACTTATACTCTTCTTAAACCACAAAATGATAGGATAGTTGGAAGTCTTGCTTTATTAGTGATAACTTGTTGTTCCTCCTGCTATCACTGATACTGCACTTGGAGGAATGACCCGTGTCTATCTTCCTTTCTAAGTATATTGCCATGCAACTCACCATGTCAGGCTGTGAACGTGTGTAAGTCACTGTCATGTCCAACTTTTTATGACCCTATGGACTATAGCCCACCAAAGTCCTCAGTCCATGGGACTTATCAGGTAAAAATCCTGAAGTGGGTAGCCATTCCCTTCTCCATGGGATCTTCCAGACCAAGGTATCAAACCTGGGTCTCCAGCATTGTAGTCAGATTCTTCACTGTCTGAGCTACCTGGGAAGCCCCAAATCCCAAAATACAATGACTTAAGGTAGTTTATTTCTCTCTCACGTAACAGTTGATACATAATTCAAGGCTCTAAGAACAGATCTGCCTTCCTCAACAGCAAGTCTCAGTCTCAGCTTCAAGTTTCTTCTATCTCAGCCATAGAAATGGAAAAGAAACCAGGGCAGTATGTGGCCAGATTTTTTGTTTGTTTGTTTGTTTTTGTTTTTTTTTTTACAGGATTAAACTTGAGTGTCATACATAACTTCTCATATACCATTAATAAAATTGGTAAAACTTGTACTGTATACACCAAGTTAAAAAAGACACTGAAATATATAGTTTTTGTTTTTTTCTTTCAAAGTTGCCTTCGCTAACATGGTTTAGTCATTAAAGTGAAAGAGTGGAAGCATGAACATTAGACAGCCTCTGGCATTCTGCCACATTCACCATTCAATGCAAATGAAAATATTAAATGCCTGTTAGATGTATATATTATGCTAGATTCTTTGAACTTTATAGAAATGGTCTTGTAATAAACTGATACAGATGCCGCTTTGCTTGGCAAGAGTTCTAGCTTTAAATTTAAGGAATTAGTGCCATTTTGCTCCATTTTAATGTAATGTTCAAGGGTCATGAAGTGAAAAAATTAAGACATAGGGCATGAATAATATTAGACTAATGTTGGTTCTTCTCCACAATAAAGTGAAGATCTGTTAATGGATGGTGAAAGTTTAGTGGAATATTGAGGCCTTTGGGGATGTAATAATGAAGGTAAATACAGATTTAAATTGTGTTTAACAGGTCTACAATGATCAAAGATTCCTAAAGAAGTGGACAAGCTACATGCTTTTCAGCAGGATACACCGTGTTTCCTTGGCCCTCCTTCTTTCAGCACTGACATGTAGACCTGAATACCTAAGCAGATTGTTCCCACTCCTTTTTACTATCTATTTGCTAATCTTATGAGCTAGAGCTCATTTCTAGAGAGTGTGGTCACTGCAAGATGTAGATATATGAAAGATTGTAGGCATTTATAGAATTTATGTCAATTTATAGGTCATTTTATGCTGCTGGGAATTTTAGAATATATTGTAATATTTATTCACACTTAAAAAAATTGAGTGCCATTTTTATTGCTCAGTGCAAGAGAGTATATTCCATTCTCATTATGTCTTATACCAAAATTAATGCAATGACTATAGCATTTTGCTACTTTAAAAAAATCTAACAGCGGTTAAAACTTAATTTGCCTTTTCTTTAATTTAGAATGTTAACTTCATCTTATCTCTTAAATTCTTTCTGATACCAGGGCTATGCACTAGAAACCTGAACAAAATTCTGATTATTCTTCTATTTTATCAGTATACATTGTTACAGCATAATATCTGGTTTTTGAAAATTATTTTGGGGGTGTTTTACACAGTGTATAAATTATTTGGGGGGTGTTTTCATACATGTATGTGCTGGGTTGCTTCAGTTGCAACTGAGTCTTTGCGACCCTATGTACTGTAGCCTGCCAGGCATTTCTGTCCATGGGATTCTACAGGCAAGAATATTGGAGTG
Organism: Budorcas taxicolor; assembly: GCF_023091745.1. NCBI lineage: Eukaryota > Metazoa > Chordata > Mammalia > Artiodactyla > Bovidae > Budorcas > Budorcas taxicolor. The sequence goes on from NC_068931.1 coordinate 28,595,295, forward strand.
GGTTGCCATGCCCTTCCAGGGGATCTTTCCAACCCAGGGATCCATCCTGTGTCTCTTAGTCTCCTGATTTAGCAGGTTGGTTCTTTACTGCTAGTGACATCTGGAAAGCCAATACAATGTGAAAATCTATTAAGTAAACTGAATATTTGCCTAATAAATTGACACTGGCACTAGAAATCTCCAACTGAAACAAAAAAACCTCTCTTAATTACTGACCTTCTCAACCAACTAAACGCATGACATTTGGGATTTTACTTATGCTACTAATCTTCATTTCCTCTTTTGTTAACAGGGATTATAATACCTCCTCTAATTATCTTAAGCTGTTGTTTAGATCAGTTCAGTCACTCAGTCGTGTCCGACTCTTTGCAATCCCATGGACTGCAGCACGCCAGGCCTCCCTGTCCATCACCAATGCCCAGAGTTTACCCAAACTCATGTCTGTTGAGTCGGTAAGCCATCCAACTGCCTCATCCTTTGTTTTCCCTTTCTCTTCCTGCCTTCAATCTTTCCCAGCATCAGGGGCTTTTCCAATGAATCAGCTCATCACATCAGGTGGCCAAAGTATTGGAGTTTCAGCTTCAGCATCAGTCATTCCAATGAACATTCAGGACTGATTTCCTTTAGGATGCACTGGTTGGATCTCCTTGCAGTCCAAGGGACTCTCAAGAGTCTTCTCCAACATCACAGTTCAAAAGCATTAATTCTTCAGGGCTCAGCTTTCTTTATAGTCCAACTCTCACATCCATACATGACTACTGAACAAATCATAGCCTTGACTAGATGGACCTTTGTTGGCAAAGTAATGCTTTTTAATATGTTGTCTTGGTTGGTCATAGCTTTTCTTCCAAGGAGTAAGCATCTTTTAATTTCATGGCTACAATCACCATCTGCAGTGATTTTGGAGCCCCCCAAAATAAAGTCTGCCACTGTTTCCACTGTTTCTCCATCTATTTGCCATGAAGTGATAGGACTGGATGCCATTATCTTGGTTTTCTGAATGTTGAGCTTTAAGCCAAATTTTTCACTCTCCTCTTTCACCTTCATCAGGAGGCTCTTTAGTTCTTCTTCACTTTCTGCTATAAGGGTAGTGTCATCTGCATAACTGAGGTTATTAATTTAGATAGCCAACTGAAATAAGATAAATCCATTGACTTTAAATAATGAAAGTAGACTATTACATTGAAATAGGTTGAAGGATATAGGCATTTAATTCTCAATAAATTCATTGGCTTTAAATTTACAATAAATATTTACAGAATGAATATTATGTTAAGCACTATACTCATCGTTTAAAAAATTTAACATGCAAATACCTTTGCAATATTTACCAAAGAATGCTATTTAAAAGTCTTATTTCCAAGACAAATTAATAGCTATTATAGGAAAAAAAAAACTTTATGGGATCAAATAAGACTGGAAAGATTATATTAAGTCAAATTAAACAAGTTCCTTTAAATTAATTAATCTCAGAGCTTCTATTAATAATGTATTTTTACATGCATTGGGAGTCTCCAAAATAATATAGTAGGCAGAGTTTTTCCTTCTTATTTCAAAGGTTGCCTCTTAATGCTATTATTCTTTGGATCAAACTTTAGAAAAGTTTTATTTTATCCTGAACTCAAACTAATTTCCATAACACATAATGTAACTTGGGAGAAGTGGAAGTGAGCTGAGGTTCAGAATTAAGTGCCTATATCCTTCAATCTATTCCAATGCAATAGTCTACTTTCATTATTTAAAATTTTAATGATTTAAAAATTTCTCAATTCTAATCTTAAAAATAACCATCTTCTCTGGTTTATGTATTATTTTCTTATCTTCCTTTCTCTCATACATTTTTCCTGTTGAGACTGCAAAACCAAAAGTGTTTGAGAAATTTAGATTCTACTTCCTTAGCACAAGCTCCCCAACACCTTTCCAATAAAAGAAGCATGAGGAGAGATAAACATATGTCATATCCAGAAGTTCTAAGGTCATAAAAACTGTAGAATAATGTAGCCACTGAAAATTTGGATCATGGGCATCTCGAGACAAACTACAGAACAGCATTTTATTTTGCCACAAATTCAATTCTTTTAGGTAAATATGAAATCAGAAACAAGGGAAAGCTACCGACATCACTGTGCAAAGTTCTGTCCTCCAATATTCAGCCAAGGACATGGAGCACACCTGGAGAATACAACGCAACTGAAGCCAATCCTTACCTGCTAGGTACACCTCATTGAGCTGGCAGAAGCTATTCCACTGGGCTCGGTAAATAAAAAAGCACAGCAAGGAAATAAAAGCTTATTTAAAAATAACTGTTGCATGTTCTAGAGTAAGACAACCATCATCTCTCAAAGAGTAGACAGAAAGTGATCTGACAAAGTTTGTTGAATGACAAAGGGATTTTCTACGACACCTTGTAAGTTGGCCAACACTTCTAAGGTGCTGTCACCACAAAGTCCATGAAAAGAATTTTTTTCCAGCTTAGATACACAATTAAAGCTGTCAAATCTTCTCCTCTCTTGCAAAAGGTTAGGAGGGAGGGATAGATGCAATTACACTGTTTCCTGAAAAACTGCTTCCAATTTCCCTTCTAAATCAGCCCCATGCTTTCATAATACCTACAATTACAGAAGCATAGGATTGCGCTAGTGAGTTTATAAGAGGCAAAACAAATAGTCACTTGTCAATTCCTTTCTACTTTGACCTTTCATGGCATTTGCTACTGTTAAATATCTGCCTACTTGGTGAAGCATTCTCCTCTGCTAACTTCTCTAAAATTTGTTTTTTCCCTTTCTTTAATAATTGTGTTTGTTCCTTTTTTGATCCTCAGGAGCAAAGCTTGGAGTTAATTGTACTTCTCTTATTATTATTCACATTTTTTACATTTGTCATCTTTTCAATGATTATGTATTATATACATGAACACGTGCACACATAGGTTACTATTCATTTATTATTTTATATCTTTTTATCCCTATTCTCCATTCACACTCTCCTTAGTTCCCCCAAGAAAATGTAGTAATGTATTCGATATATTTTATTGAATTTGTATATATCCTTTTAAAATATGTAGTTTTATTCATTTGTTATGTTTTTAATTTACTTAATATTTGATTAAAAACCTTGTATTGTATTTAAAAGACACCACTAAGTATTTCAGATCCAAACATGATCTCTAGCTATCATATGGCACTCCACGGAGTAACAGTCAGCTTTTACGAGGTTGTGCTAGAATAAAAAAATATCATCTGAAGTCTAGTAGCTCATAAAAATGAAAGCATAATTTTTGTTTTCATTGCATGTCTCTGGTCTACACCCCTTCACACTGGGGTCTAGGTGAAGGAAGAGCCCCTCTCTAGAATAGAGCCATTCCTGTGACAGGAGAAAAAGAGGTACAAAAGACCCACACCATAGTTTCAAAGCTTCTGCTTAGAAAGAATACATGGCATGTCCACTCACACTGCAGTGGTCAAGATAAGTCATATTTCCAAGTGTGAGAAGGTTTGGGTGGGAAATATAGTCTCACAGGATGGACCCAAGGAGGAGAATGTTGTAAGGAGTAGAGTGAATTTTTTTTTCTTTTAACAATAACATATCTGCCCCACGTGTTGCTTTGACTCTTCTGTCCATTGTGGTTATCTACTACCCACCTTGCATTTAGCAGTTGTGACTACTTGGCCTCCACTACTCAAGAATCCAGTTATCACTCCCATTGCCCTTGTTTCCCACTTCAGTAACCACAGTGCCCACTGTGAGATCTGGCCTACAGAGAACAGCCATCTTAGAATCCTTCAAGAATGCTTAAAATATTTTTCTTACACTCATGGGGAAAATTATGTTTTCTGAGTCTTCTGAAGGTGGGTGAGTAGGTCTCAAATGACAAATCTACTGCAACATTCCAAGCTACTCATCTCTTTGAATCCTTTCCTCTATAGTAAACCAAGGCCCGTCTGGCATCTCTAACTCATTTACTGTGGGCTACCTTTTGGTCCATGTTTCAGCAAACAACCAACCAATCAACTGACTAATTAGACCACTTTCTAACTCCCTGAGTTGCATTGAATGTTAAAGACAGCATCTCTGCATATCGGGCTCACAGAAATACATTTATTCTGATCTAATTTCAAGGTTTTTTTCCACCATTATACCACTCCTTTAATATCCATTTGCATACATATTTTCCTCATTTCTCCAAAGCTATGGTTTTTCCAGTAGTCAAGGACGGTTGTGAGAGTTAGATCATAAAGAAGGCTGAGTGCTCAAGAATTGGTGCTTTCTAACTGCGCTGCTGGAGAAGACTCGTAAATGTCCCTTGGACAGAAAGGGGACCCAACCAATCAAACCTAAGCAAATAAACCCTGAATATTCATTGGAAGGACTGATGCTGGAGCTCCAATACTTTGGCTACCTGATGTGAAGAGCTGACTCACTGGAAAAGACCCTGATGCTGGGAAAGATTGAGGGCAGGGGTAGAAGGGGGTGACTGAGGATGAGATGGCATCCTCAGGTCAATGAACATGAGTTTGAGCAAACCCTGGGAGATAGTGAAGGACAGGGAAACCTGGTACACTGCAGTTCATGGGATCACAAAGAGTCAGACATGACTGAGCAATGGAATAACAACAATGAATTAAAAAATTCAAGTCATTATTTTTAGTACATATCTTCATGGTATCACTTTGTACCTGCTGGGCTCCCTGAATCTAGTTAATGTTCTAGTAGCAAAGAGGGGTCCTGGGGGATGAGTCCTGAGGAGAATTAACATCGTTTTGCAAAGCAACTGCTTCAGGGGAGGCCATTATAGTTTCTTCAGGCAGTGCAGGGTTAATTCTCTCAGATTTTGGGGGGGATAGGATGAGGGTGTTTCTATTGGTAAAAAACTCATTATTTTAGGGGCTCAGCATCTCCAGCTTCATCAGGTTCTTCTCATACATCCAGATTCCCCAACTTTGAGGCTCCCATGCCTTCCCAATAGTGCCCTCACTTGATTAAAGTGGATAACCTGTGAGGCTTGGACTTCAATTTGGGTTGCAACCCAGCCACTCACAGGATGAGACTTTGGGTTTGGTTTTCAGCAGTCTCAATCCTGGGGCTACAGGTGGTAAAGGTTTCTTTCAGGGCACACAGGGAAGCTTTCACTTCATTTATGTGTTACTTGAGAATTCTAACCCCTGAGCACATCCTTTTACCTCCCAGCTTTGTCCAGAAATTTTAGGAACTAGCAGTCAATTTCATTTTAATTGTTAGTTTGACAAACATATTCAAACGTGATATATATCATTTAGATCCTTGCTTCTTCTAAGTGTTTGATTAGGAGTATCCAGTGGTGATATTTGGCTTATCTCTATGGCTAGAACATGCCATGAACTATCAGTGCTCTATTTACTACTAGAAACAGAGACATTTTGTGTGTATGTATGCATGCTCAGTCATGTCCAGCTCTGCAGTCCACCTGACTCCTCTCTCCATGGGATTTTCCAGGCAAGAATACTGGAGTGGGCTGCCATTTCCTCCTCCAGGGGATCTTCCCAACCCAGGGATGGAACCTGTGCCCCTGGTGTCTTCTGCATTGGCAGGTGGATTCTTTACCACTGAGCCACCTGGGAATCTCCAGAAACAGAGACATTAGTGTCTTTAAATCTAACCAGATTAGATAGCCATTCTGGAAACCTCAGAATCAGGTCAGAAAACTAATTCCTAAAATTTTGTTTCCCTATAATCACTCTGTATTTAATACAACTAAAATATAATTTTATTTTACCTACATAAAAATTTTTTAAATTACTATTTTCCTTGTGATTCCTCTTTAGTCTCTCAGTGGTTTATAAGAATTATCAAAATGTATATGAATAAGAAATCTCTACAGATAAGAACCAATAGAATATCTGTGTATTTATAAAAAGGTTTTTATTATAAGAAATTGACTTATATTCTTAGAAATTGAAAGACTAAAGAGGAATCACAAGGAAAATATTAATTTTTTTGAATTTATGTAAATGAAATACAAAGTGTGTTTTGGTTGTATTACATATAATATCTGTATGATATATATACATACATATATATGGTTTGAATTATAATTAAAACAAATTTTAGAGGAACATTATACTTTAAATGCTTAAATTAGATAAGAAAGTAGACTCAAAACCAAGAGCTTAAGCTTCCAATTAAGAGACTAGAAAGAGAAGTGCAAATTAAATATAAATTTATAGAAGAAAATAATATTATATAGAATATAATATTATTAAAAGTACAAATCAGTGAAACAGAAAATGGACAACTTTGAGGAAAGTGAAAAATATTTTTTTGAAAAAAGATTGATTAACCTCTTGCTAGATTGATCAATAAAAAGATAAATAAAATGTAAGTTACTAATCTCATAATTAAAACGGAGGCATCTGTGCATGTTGTAAACAGCAAAACCAAGATGAGGGAAGATGATGAACAACTTTAAGCCAGTAAATTAACTAGCTTAGATGCAACCAAAACTTTTTTGAAAATTAAATATTATCAGAACTGACTCAAAAGTAAATAAAAAATCTAAATTACTCTATATCTACTAAAGAAAATGAAGTAAGAATTAAAAACCATTCCACAAAGAAGACTCTAAGCTAATAGGATACCACTAGTGATACCCATCCGGAAAAGGCAATGGCACCCCACTCCAGCACTCTTGCCTGGAAAATCCCATGGACGGAGGAGCCTGGTGGGCTGTAGTCCATGGGGTCGCTAAGAGTCAGACACGACTGAGTGACTTCACTTTCACTTTTCACTTTCATGCATTGGAGAAGGAAATGGCAACCCACTCCAGCGTTCTTGCCTAGAGAATCCCAGGGATGGGGGAGCCTCATGGGCTGCCGTCTATGGGGTCGCACGGAGTCAGACACGACTGAAGCAACTTAGCAGCAGCAGCAGCAGTGATACCCATCAAACATTTAAGGAAGAAATAATAGCAATCTTACACAATATATTTCAGTAAATGGAAGAAAAGGGAAGGAACACATCCTGACTGATTTTGTGACCCTAGCATTGTCATGAGACCAAACCAAACTAGGGCAATACAAGAAAAAAAAATTATAGATCACTTTCAAATATTTATACAACAGGTAAAAATGATTTAGAGAACTTCCTCAGTGGACAACTGGTTAAGAGTCTGCTGGCCAATCCAGGGGACACAGGTCTGATCCCCGGTCTCGGAGGGTCCCACATACCAGGGAGCAACTCAGCCCTCGTGCTGCAACTACTGAAGCCCACATGCCTAAAGCCCAGGCTCGGCAACAAAACAAGCCACTGTAGTGTGAAGCCCATGCACCACAATGAAGGCCTACGGCAGCCAAAACAAATAAATAAAACAATAACCTTAAAAAAGTATTTTAGAAAATCAAATTCAAAATATAAAAAATAATAATAATAAAGCAAAAAACTTTATAAAGTTGCGTTTATCCTGAAAACGCAAGGTAGGTTTAGTATTTCTTTAAATTGATAAAAATTTTGACTGAATAATGAGGAAAATCATTTGAGAAAATTCAAACTGCAATCGTGATAAAAAAGCCTTTCACAAACCAAAAGTGGGAGACTTCTCAACCTGATAAATGGTATCTAGGATTTATATGAAATTGCAAAGAAGCCAGACACAGAAGAGTACATACTGTATGATTTCATTTTCATAAAGCTGTTGACCAGGAAAAAATTATCTATACAAATAAAAATTAGAATAATTGATTGTAACTCATGGGGATTTATTGGTCAAGAACTTTCTGGATAGGAGAAATGTCCTTTATCTTGTTTGGGGGTGTTGTTTATAAGATGTTCATGTTTATCAAAACTCATTTAGTTTTTCATGTAAGTCTCACACTTTTCATGACATAAATTTTACATCAATAATTTTAAAATATGTCATTCCCTAATGTGTCTATGAGGAAGGAAAGGGCAACCCATTTCAATATTCTTGCCTGGAATGTCTCATGGACAGAGGAGCCTGGAAGGCTATAGTCCATGGGGTCGCTCAGTTGGACATGACTAAGCACACACATGCTGATGTGTCTAAGCAGGATTTTGCAGATTTGGTATGCAGGCAAAGAAGAAGTATATATAGGGGTAGTATGAGAAATCCTTTAGAATCATTAAGGACACCAACTAAACAGACTGGCTAAAACAGAAAATTCAGGTACTGCTTGTGAAGTTTTAACATGCTAAACTAAAGTTTGGGAATATTGGATAGGTGAAGGGGTACTTAATCAAGTCAGGGATTAATGAGAGTTGGATTTGGGGAAGTTTGGTTTATTAAATAAATAAATTCAAGCAGTAAACCCATTAGGGTACCAATACCAGATTTTTTGATCAACATCTTCACAGCCTATGTTGAAATTGGCAGTAGTACGTAAGAGGAAAAGAGAAGGCAAGGTGCCTACAATGTCCCATGGCGGCAAGACAAGTAAAGTTGTACAGAGTTCTCTTTTTTGGTCATGCAGCATCATTTCCGATTCTGAGAGTGATGATTTCCCCTCCTGTGCAAGTCTGATCTCTGTCCAATCATTTGCTCAAGCTGTGTGAAAAACTAACTCCCAACACCTGCTGATTTGAGACCAAGTGCAAGTTTAGGAAAGGTTTTCAGCTTGTCAATTTCCCCTGCTATGCTCTATGGAGGACTTGTGGCCTGGGCAGCATAACCTCACTTCGAAATCAGCCTGAGGTGCACAGTGTCACCAGGGGGTGGTGCAGGAAGGTGCAAAGAGTCCATTCATGTCGCTTTTATGTCCCTAAAAGATCACAGTCAGCCCTGTTTGATTTTTATGTACCCAGTGGGAGTGTAGAGGGAATAATGTTCAGGAGTACTTTGCATTTAAATGATTCCTTTATTCAAAGAGATTTACAAATGTTATATCATTAAACAAGGTTCCCTTTGAGATGCATTAGAAGTAAATACAAAATTGTAATGCTTATTTCACAGTGGGACAATATTATGTGGTTCAGGATGAGAGGCCGAAAGAATGTCATTCAAGAACAGTGCCCACTAATCAATATGTGACAATAATAACTTCTTACATAGTTTTAGTTCTGCCTTTTTTGCTCACTCTAGAATTTTCTAATAAATGCTTGATCTTTTTTGAAGTTACTGTCTCGTAAATGGGAGATAATAATAGCTTTCCTTTCCATCTCATACGTTGTTAGGAACATCAAATAAGATAATGTATATGGACAGGTAAAAACTGTACAGATGTAAGAATGAATGGATGATTTTCCAGGTGGCATTAGTGGTAAAGAATCTGCCAGCCAATGCAGGAGATGTGAGAGAAGCACGTTCGAGCCCTGGGTTGGGAAGGTCCCCTGGAGAATGGCATGGCAACCCACGCCAGTATTCTTGCTTCCAGAATCCCATGGACAGAGGAGCCTGGTGGGCTACAGAGTCGGACACAGAGTCAGACACAACTGAAGTGACTTAGAATACTCCCACACAAGAATAAATGAAGGCAGTATCATTTTTTTCTTTTTCTTTCTATTAACCTGTGTCTCTACTGACATAGGACTTGTAGAGAAGCAGACCTCCAATATTCACTGCATTATTGTTTTTAACTAATAAAGTACAGTAAATCCCCTACATAGGAACCTGCAAGTTTGAATTTTCAAAGATGCAAATGTGCTTTTGCATGTCCCATCACAAAAGTTAGTTCATGTGTCTGGCATACATTGTCGCATGCATGCATTCTCTATAAGGGGCTGTGCTCTTGTATACTGTACTGTACAGTGTTGTATGGAGTACAGCAGTACAGTATCTTTACTTCCAGCCCAGGATGACCAGAAGTGAGTGTAAAATCAGAGGTGATTTATCTGGTACAGTACTACCCAGACATCACTTGATCATTTTTTCAAAAGAGTAGATTGAATTGAATTCAGCAAGGAACCAGAACCCAAGCCATTGATGCCAGGCGTGAGTGAAACTGCAGCTTGCCCTCCGTCTCCTGTTGCTGATGATCCTTCAGCTCTACCATCTCCCACTTCCTCTCCCTCCTCCAGTCAGTAACTCTTTTTGCCTGTTCACCCGATGCCAGCCCCTTTATGCTACTGTACTTTTCAAGGTACTGTACTATAAGATAAAAATGCTTTCCTTATTTTTGTGTTTTATGTATTATTTTTACAAAAATATTACAAACCTACTACAACACAGTACTATATAGCTGATTGTGTTACTTGGGTACCTAGGCTAACTTTGCTGATGTGTGTGCATGCTAAGAGCTTCAGTTATGTCTGACTCTTCGCTGGACTTACGAACAAATTGGACTTACGAACATGCTCTCAGAATGGAACTCATTCATTCGTAGCTGATTTACTGTATCAGGAAACTCAAGGTACCCAACATTAAGCTTTAGTTTTGAACTGCGTGCTAACTGCTACTGCGAAGTTGCGTCAGTCGTGTCCGACTCTGTGCGACCCCATAGACAGCAGCCCAACAGGCTCCTCTGTTCCTGGGATTCTCCAAGCAAGAACACTGGAGTGGGTTGCCATTTCCTTCTCCAATGCATGAAAGTGAAAATTGAAAGTGAAGTTGCGTCAGTTGTGTCCGACTCTATGCAACCCCATAGATGGCAGCCCAACAGACTCCTCTGTTCCTGGGATTCTCTAGGCAAGAACACTGGAGTGGGTTGCCATTTCCTGCTCCAATACATGAAAGTGAAAAGTGAAAGTAAAGTCACTCAGTCGTGTCCAACTCTTAGCCACCCCGTGGACTGCAGCCTACCAGTTTCCTCCATCCATGGGATTCTCCAAGCAAGAGTACTGGAGTGGGGTGCCATTGCCTTCTCCTTGAACTGCATAGTTCTTAATATTTAAAGGCATATTAAGGTTATTCATTTTGTTTTAAAAGTGAAGACACTAGGAACAAGTGTTTATTTAGTTTGCTAAATGATACATGGACAGTTAAAGAGATATTTGAAATTAGGTTCTAGATGATTTAGGCCTTTAGCATTTAGTTCCAAGCTAAGCATTTAGGGCTTTTAAAACTGTGGTTATAAAGAATTCTAACTTAGCAAAGGCAAACTCTTTAAATGTTTGAATCATGTAAAGGAGTTTCAAGAAAACCCATATATTCATATATATATATATATATATATATATAGACAGATAGTTACTACTTTTTTTTTTTACTTTACAATATTGTATTGGTTTCGCCATACATCAACATGAATCCACCACAGGTGTACACGTGTTCCCAATCCTGAACCCCCCTCCCTCCTCCCTCCCCATAAAATAAATCTAGTTACAGAAATCAGAAAGGGTGTGCTAAGAGATTAAAGACCATAGGCAGGATAATTATAGAAGAAGTTAACATTATTCAGTAAAATTAGCTTAATTAGACCCAACGTACAGTGCTTTAGTCAAATACAGTTTCATATATCTGTTAAGTAAAGAGAAGATAAATACTTGGGTTATGAGGGCAGTTGTTCAGTCACTAAGTCTTGTCTGACTCTTTGTGGCCCCTTGGACTGCAGCACACCAGGCTTTCCTGTCCTTCCCTATCACCTGGAGTTTGCTCAAACTCATGTCCATTGAGTCAGTGATGCCATCCAACCATCTCATCCTCTATCCCCTTCTCCTCCTGCCCTCAATCTTTCCCAGCATCAAGGTATTTTCCAGTGAGTCAGCTCTTCACATCGGTGGACAAAGTATTGGAGCTTCAGCATCATGAGAGCAGTAGCACGTATTTAAACAGATAATCTCTTTAGAGATTGCAGTTGTTTATAAGGACCTTAAAAGCACTAATTGCCATGCTTAAATTATGTTCCTTGCTAATCACCTTTGGCTTGTGAAGGCAGAATTTTGCTAATGTTCTTCAAGCTAAGCACTTGTAACTAAAAAGTCATAAAGGCATATTCATTTTTTAAAGACTGTTATTCAAATTTTTAACATTTTAAAATTATCTGACTTCTGTGTACAAATTACCCAAAATCAGTCACCAACTAGTGAACAAAGGCAAAAGAAATTGAAAGAGAATCCAAGTCTTGCTGATTTTGGAGGCAAAATGATTGTCCATCGAATTCAGTTAGAACTTTGAGTACACATTAGGAACAGGGAAGGGAGGGCGCTTTGCCAGCAGTCAGGATTAGAGATGTCCAAACCATAATGGAGAAATTGCAAGTTTGACTTTGTAATCCTTGATGAAAAGGCACATTAGGAAATATAATTATTAGCATACTGTTTAATGTTTTAATTGGATGCATTTTGCAGTGCTGTGCCAAAGTGATTTTTGAAGCTGATTGTATTTTTGCCTCCCTGCCTATTCTTTAAAGCACAGTCAACCTTAGTAAGAGAGAAAAGGGAGGTAAATTACATAAAGGAAAGGAACAGCTAATGATTTAAGAATGTGTGGTTTTCCCTTCACATGAAACATCACTCTTAAGTTTCTCATTGGAGGGCAATATCTATTCTTTTCTAGAAATAGGAATATTGTGTTAGGCAGCAAATCATTATGGTGTTGGATATTTAGAGGAATTCTCCTGGTTGTATTAAAATATCCTGGCATCTGTACAATACTCTCCTGGCTTTGATTACAAAGGCCTTTAATCATTGATAGCATTTATTTGTTAAGTGTAGCTTTCTTTGTGTTTTGAATAAGCCAAATTGTTGGTAATTTCTAAAAAATTACCAAGTACAATATCAATGAACTATAATTTTAATTTATTTCATTATAATTTAATGTTGATCAGTGTAGAAAATACAGAAATTTTTTAAAACTAAAAATTTTACAGGCATATTATTTTAGTTTGTGACTCATTTTTTTTTAAACCCCCCAAATATAGCCATTAAAGACTTAACCCATTCTCTCTTTCAGCCATGAAGATTTTTCTTTGTAAATCACTCAGGGGAAAAAAAATAGGTAGTTTCAATTCCTGTGAAATTTCTTTGATCTTCATGTAAATAAACCAGCTGCCTTCCTCTCATAGGATGCTTTCTTGAATGTGATTTCTTTCATCAAGGAGTTTATCTCACCTCTGTAAACATCAAGGTAGTTTCCTTCAGAACATCAAACAGGCATTTCTACACATTTACAGAAAATATATTAGATAGTATAAATGGCAGACTTCCTCTCCACTTCCTAGCAGGACAGAGCAGAAGATAGTTTACAGTGAACCCCAACTGGTAGGAGGCACATCCTACATTGTAGTCATAATATTCTTGACAAACACCAAGCATTCCCTTCCCTTGAAGGCAGAAAAAGGAAACATGTCCACTGAAAAGGTGAGCTAGCTTGACAGAACATGGGAAGGAAATCAAAAGCAGATGACCATGCAGAAATCATAGACTATGAAAGACAGTTAAGGCAGAATATTTGTGACTCTAAGAAAGTCTACTCTAGAAAATTCAGTGAAATGGGCCCAAGGGTTAGACATAGTTTAGATGGAGAGATTCAGTAAGGATTTGAACAGTTCTTATTTTTCTAAACCAGCCCTAATTTGCCTGAGTTATTTAACTCCCAGTTGGCTCAGCAATTTTATGATTCTTGGCACTGTGCAAAATGCATTTCTTCAGATCTTTGAAAGTTGACCGATTTCTTGCTGAATGAACCAGTCAGTCAGCTGTGAAGTCAATTTCCCTAGCTTCAGTAGACAGGACATTTTTTTTTTAAATTTTTTTATTCAGAAATGGAAGAATGTTTTTAATTGACTCTAAATGAGGATATGGAGCAGTAATATTTTCATGTCTTGATATTTAGATTGTAAGTTGATAGTCTTGTTGAGGAAGATAGCATAGATTCACTTTAAGGAATAAATACATATTTTTTTAATTCTGAATTTTCAAGAAGAATTAATTCATCAATTATTATTACAACTAGTAATATCTTACAATTGTTCTAGTTCTTTCTTTTAAAATTTAGAAACTTAGAAAGTGAAGGCACCTAGATTAGAATCTGAAGAATGGGTTTCCAAATTTTCTTTACATCCATCTGAGAATGTTATCTGTCATTAGTTCTTTTTGCACATGTTCTTGGAGTCTCACATCTATTTACACATCCTCTCATTCAGTTACAAATGTATTTTAAAAATGCATCCTAAGCACCTATTATATTTATAGAAGGATGCTGCATTCCAGAGTAAGAGACATAAATAAGCATATAATTACAATAAAACATAGAATGTACCACTTGTTAAAAAACCCAAAATGCACTGGGGACATGATCAGATAATTATAAAGCAAAAAAATACTGTGAAGATACACACATTTTATTGCATTTATCAAAATCTGAGTATACAGCTGAAGATATTTTATCTCATAAAAACTTAATTTTGAGTTCCCTATATCAGAGGTCCCCAATCTTTTTTGGTGCCAGGAACCAGTTTCATGGAAGAAAATTTTTCTGTGGACCAGAGATGGGAGATGGCTTGGGGATGATTCAAGTGCATTACATTTCTTGTGCACTCTATTTCCAATCTAATGCCACTGCAGATCTGACAGGAGGTACTGGTCTACAACCCAGAGGTTGGGGACCCCTGCAGGTGGCGCTAGTGGTAAAGAATCTAACTGCCAATGCAGGCAGATGTAAGAGACATGGGTTCGATCCCTGGGTTGGGAAGACCACCTGGAAGAAGGCATGGCAATCAACACGTGTTCTTGCCTGGAGAATCCCACAGACAGAGGAGCCTGGCAGGCTGCAGTGCACAGGGTCACAAAGTGTCGGACAGGACTGAGGCGACATAGCACACATGCCCCAAATCTAAGATACTGAGAACTCAAATGCTTCTGGTTTTACAGGGAAATTTTCACCTATTTATTTCCTTCTTTCTTTTTATTTCTTTCCACTCAAGTCCTTGAACTCCACCTCTCTTTTCTTGTCATCACTATAACAGTCCTCTGCCATCCCAGACTAATTTCATTCTTTGGAAATTGCCATAAAAATAAGTTTCTTTTCTCCTTACAAAATTGCAATATCTCTATTGAAAATAAACTTGACTCCTGAAATTCAGTATTTATTTTTTACTCTTTGATGTCACAAATCTTTAATGATATATCACTTTCTTCTAATGCTGTGAGTGACATGGAACTACTCTGTCTTCAAAATCACAAACTAGAGATTCTTCTTTCATACCATAATTTCTTTATATAGTCCTTTATTAGTCATTCATATGAACTAAATGTGGTTTAAGCCTTTAGCAAGTACTTCTACCCACACTCATCTAGTTCATTTGCTACATTTTTCTTATAATTACATTATAAATAAATTCTGGTTGTAAAAGCAGACTTTATATTTCTTATGCATTAGAATAGCTTCCTCAAATATTTGACTCTGCAAATGTCATTCAGCAATAATGATTTGTTCTGGGAAATTAGATTTTTCTGACTGGGCATTTGAACTGTGAAATTCTAGAAGACCAAGAATTTTGTATTAATAGTGATCATCTGCAAATATGTGATACTCAACTTTAGAGCCTAACTAAATAATTTTTTGCATTTAAAGTCATACCAACTACTATATTCAATAAATTCTCAATGCTAAGTAACTTTACTTACATAGCAATCAAATATAGGTATTATTAATTGGTAGGGTGTCTTTCCTCCATGCAGTGATTCAGGGACCCAGGATTTTTCATCTGATGATATTCTATCTTCTTATGTAGGGAGTTCTCTATTCCCAACTGACAAACAGGTAAAGAGATGGTTTAGAAACAAATACACTCACTTACATAGTCACCTTGGTTAGGAGTTGATATACATAATTTTACTTAAATTCCATTGGCATGAACTGATCACACAGCAGAAAAATGTAATCCTTGGTAGGCAGTTTCTTCCTAGAAACAACCAGAGGGAGCACAGAGTTTGGGAGTTATCCACCTAACTCTGCCATACCTATATCTTTTGGAAAGTTGGAATGACTTTTCCAGGTTATCTGGGATAACCTGGAATACTAGTGATAACATATTTGTATAAAAAGCTGTAAAAATACTCTTGAGAAACCTTTGCCTGATTGTCTCTAGTTTAATAAATTTACACTTTCCTTTTATTTCATTTAAACATGAAGAAAAGATGCATTTACCCATTTGCTTTTTTTCATCAACTATTTCTTGAGTGCCTATTGTATGCCAAGCACAAATTTTTATACTTGAGATACACTGGTGATTAAAACACACTAAGCTCACTTTGCCTTTGTGAGCTTATATCCTAGTAGGTAAAGGTGAACAGTAAACACTATACATAATAAATAAGTGAATTACTTTGAAATTAAAATATGTAAAATTCTGTAGAAAAAGGAAAGGTGAATCAAGGTAATGGAAATTAAGACTGACTGAATCGTACTGGGAGCTGGTTACAATTTACAAAATGATTTTCACTGAAAGCCTCATTGAGAAGGTAGCATTTAAATAAAACCAGAAGGGGATGGGACCTCAGCTCTGCAGATAGTATTTGACCCAAGAGAATTCCCAGCAGAGAGAACAGCAGGGCTAGTGATCTTAATGTAAGAGTTTGCACACTGTCCTCAGGAAACAGTAAGGAGCCCAGAGTGTTTCCAATGCTGTGAGCAAAGAAAAAGGGAGTGGGTGATGGAGCAGAAAAGATCATGTAAAATCTTCTTGGTACCATTTGTGCTTTTCTTTTTAATGGAATGGGAAACTGTTACAGAGTTTGCAGTAGAGAAGTGAAATAATCCTTATAATTGAAAAAACTCGCTTTGGGCTGTCCTGCTGAGAGAGACTGCAGGGTGTCAAATGTAAACAGGGAGGCTGGTTAGGAGATTATAGCAGTAACCAGGTAAGAGGGGTGGTGACTAGGAAGAGAGTGTCACTCCCTTCATGTGATGAAAACAGTGTTAAATATGTGTATTATCTACCAATTATTCTGGTCTTTAGTTGGTATCAAAGCTTGAGAGTATTTTGACACCCTCCATATTAACTCTCTGGCTATCATTTCAAGATTTCTGTAAGAAAGAACCTAGATTACCTTGAGAACCATATTGCATCACTGGACATCTAGCCAAATTGGGGAGGAGGTCCTAAAACAGTACTTTAACTTGAGATGCATTAGCCTACTATAAGGATAGGAATTAATATTCAAGTTGGATTGAAGCAGATAATCCCCAACATACTAAAAAACATGTACGTGTACTTTAACCAAGACATTGTCTTTCTTTCCTTAATTTTAAGCTTCAGGTGACTCTTTCTAGTATTCATAATTATAAAATATCTTCTGTGTATTACAGAATAAAACAACATATTAAGAAGAAAGCAAATTTCTTTTTATCCAGATGGAACAGTGGTAAAAAATGCGCCTGCCAATGCAGGAGACTCAAGAGATGCGGATTTGATCCCTGGGTCAGGAAGATCCCCGAGTAGGAAATGGCAATCCACTCCAGTGTTCTTGCCTGGAAAATTCCATGGACAAAGGAACCTGGTGGGCTACCACCCATGGCATCACAAAGAGTCAAAAACAACTGAGCACTCACTCAGCACTCAGCCTAGTACCTGCTACCGTGAACATCAATGTCAATGAATTTATTTACTTTTTCCTTTAATATCTCAATACTTACAAATCTATAATATGATTTACTTATTATTTTCACTTAATAATAACTTTCAATGGTTATGCTTCAAACACCTGATTTAGCATATGAATAAAAGTTAACATCTGCCTATGAGATCAGTCCTGGGTGTTCACTGGAAGAACTGACGCTAAAGCTGAAACTCCAGTACAATGGCCACCTCATGCGAAGAGTTGACTCATTGGAAAAGACCCTGATGCTCAGAAGGATTGGAGGCAGGAGGAGAAGGGGACAACAGAGGATGAGATGGCTGGATGGCATCACTGACTCGATGGACATGAGTTTGAGTGAACTCCGGGAGTTGGTGATGGACAGGGAGGCCTGGCGTGCTGTGATTCATGCGGTCGCAAAGAGTAGGACATGAGTGAGTGACTGAACTGAACTGAACTGATATTGAAATATATTTAACCATTGCATTTACCGATAGATGGGGAAACAGTGGAAACAGTGTCAGATTTTATTTTTGGGGGTTCCAGAATCACTGCAGATGGTGACTGTAGCCATGAAATTAAAAGACGCTTACTCCTTGGAAGAAAAGTTATGACCAACCTAGAAAGCATATTAAAAAGCAGAGACATTACTTTGCCGACTAAGGTCCGTCTAGTGAAGGCTATGGTTTTTCCTGTGGTCATGTATGGATATGAGAGTTGGACTGTGAAGAAGGCTGAGCGCCAAAGAATTGATGCTTTTGAACTGTGGTGTTGGAGAAGACTCTTGAGAGTCCCTTGGACTGCAAGGAGATCCAACCAGTCCATTTTGAAGGAGCTCAGCCCTGGGATTTCTTTGGAAGTAATGATGCTAAAGCTGAAACTCCAGCACTTTGACCACCTCATGTGAAGAGTTGACTCATTGGAAAAGACTCTGATGCTGGGAGGGATTTGGGGCAGGAGGAGAAGGGGACGACAGAGGATGAGATGGCTGGATGGCAACACGGACTCAATGGACATGAATCTGAGTGAACTCCGGGAGATGGTGATGAACAGGGAGGCCTGGCCTGCTGTGATTCATGGGGTCGCAAAGAGTCAGACATGACTGAGCGACTGAACTGAACTGAACATTATATTTATTAATATATGTTAGATGACATATTTTTTCAAAGTACTGATGATTTTCTTAAAAAATGTGAAAGGACTGGATCTAAGTGAGTATGCAACCCACTGGTCAATTTTATGTTGGAGAATAGTCCAGCAAGCAGAATTTGCATAGGATCCAAATATCATGATTCTTGGACCACTTCTATTTTGCAATTTAGAAATTCATCAAGAACTTGATTCCTGACATGAACCATACTTCTGAGTTACATTGCAGATACTGCAGATTATCCCAAATCATTGAGTTTTGATCAGTAATCTCATTGAGCAACTGATTACACCCCCGACCCACACACTCCCCATAGCCTGCAAGTGCCACAGAAAGAGGGTGGCTTCTTATTCTGGTGACTCTTCTTTCTTATGACTCAGCCATTTTTTGTGTTTCTCTCTGCGATTCCTCAGCAATACATGAACTGTGAACCTCTAGATGTTCAAGCTGATTTTAGAAAAAGCAGAGGGACCAGAGATCAAATTGCCAACACCCACTGGATCATCAAAAAAGCAAGAGAGTTCCAGTAAAGCATCTATTTCTGCTTCATTGACTATGCCAAAGCCTTTAACTGTGTGGATCACAATAAACTGTGGGAAATTCTGAAAGAGATGGGAATACCAGACCACCTGACCTGCCTCTTGAGACCCTGTATGCAGGTCAGGAAGCAACAGTTGGAACTGGACATGGAACAACAGACTGGTTCCAAATAGGAAAAGGAGTACATCAAGGCTGTATATTGTCACCCTGCTTATTTAACTTATATGCAGAGTACATCATGAGAAATTCTGGGCTAGAAGAAGCACAAGCTGGAATCAAGATTGCCAGGAGAAATATCAATAACCTCAGATATGCAGATGATACCACCCTTATGGCAGAAAGTGAAGAAGAACTAAAGAGCCTTTTGATGAAAGTAAAAGAGGTGAGTGAAAAAGTTGGCTTAAAGCTTAGCACTCAGAAAACTAAGATCATGGCATCTGGTCCCATCACTTCATGGGAAATAGATGGGGAAACAGTGGAAACAGTGTCAGTCTTTATTTTGGGGGCTCCAAAATCACTGCAGATGGTGACTGCAGCCATGAAATTAAAAGACACTTACTCCTTGGAAGGAAAGTTATGAGCAACTTAGACCGCATATTAAAAAGCAAAGACATTGGTGGCCCCGACCCCGTCCGCGCTCTCATCCTAGAGCCGCTGCAGCCACAGCTCCGGCCGCCCCTCGCTTGGCAGAGTCCGCTCGGCCCCAGGAAGCAAGTCGCCACCATGGTGAAGATCGTGACCGTTAAGACCAAGGCGTACCAAGACCAGAAGCCGGGCACGAGCGGGCTGCGGAAGCGGGTGAAGGTGTTTCAGAGCAGCGCCAACTATGCCGAGAATTTCATCCAGAGTATCATCTCCACCGTGGAGCCGGCGCAGCGGCAGGAGGCCGCCCTGGTGGTGGGCGGGGACGGCAGGTTCTACATGAAGGAGGCCATCCAGCTCATCGTCCGCATCGCCGCCGCCAACGGAATTGGTCGCTTGGTTATTGGACAGAATGGGATCCTCTCCACGCCTGCTGTGTCATGCATCATTAGAAAGATCAAAGCCATCGGTGGGATCATTCTGACAGCCAGCCACAACCCAGGAGGACCCAATGGAGATTTTGGAATCAAGTTCAATATTGCCAATGGAGGTCCTGCCCCGGAAGCAATAACTGATAAAATTTTCCAAATCAGCAAGACAATCGAAGAATATGCAATTTGCCCTGACCTGCACGTAGACCTTGGGGTTCTGGGAAAGCAGCAGTTTGACCTGGAAAACAAGTTCAAACCCTTCACAGTGGAAATTGTGGATTCAGTGGAAGCTTATGCTACAATGCTGAGAAACATCTTTGATTTCAACGCGCTGAAAGAACTGCTTTCTGGTCCAAACCGACTAAAGATCCGTATAGACGCCATGCACGGAGTCGTGGGACCATATGTGAAAAAAATCCTCTGTGAAGAACTCGGCGCCCCTGCGAACTCGGCAGTGAACTGCGTTCCCCTGGAGGACTTCGGAGGCCACCACCCTGACCCCAACCTCACCTACGCAGCTGACCTGGTGGAGACTATGAAGACAGGGGAGCATGATTTTGGGGCTGCCTTTGATGGAGATGGGGATCGGAACATGATTCTGGGCAAGCACGGGTTCTTCGTGAACCCTTCAGACTCTGTGGCTGTCATTGCTGCCAACATCTTCAGCATTCCATACTTCCAGCAAACCGGGGTCCGTGGCTTCGCACGCAGCATGCCCACCAGTAGTGCCCTGGACCGGGTGGCTAATGCTACAAAGATCGCTTTGTATGAGACCCCAACCGGCTGGAAGTTTTTTGGGAATCTGATGGATGCAAGCAAACTGTCCCTTTGTGGGGAAGAGAGCTTCGGGACTGGTTCTGACCACATCCGTGAGAAAGATGGTCTCTGGGCTGTCCTTGCTTGGCTCTCCATCCTAGCCACCCGCAAACAGAGTGTGGAGGACATTCTTAAAGATCACTGGCAAAAGTATGGGCGGAATTTCTTCACCAGGTATGATTATGAGGAGGTGGAAGCCGAGGGCGCAAACAAAATGATGAAGGAGTTGGAGGCCCTGATTTCTGATCGCTCCTTCGTGGGGAAACAGTTTCCAGTGGGTGACAAAGTTTACACCGTGGAGAAAATTGATAACTTCGAGTACAGCGATCCGGTGGATGGAAGCATTTCAAGAAATCAGGGCTTGCGGCTCCTTTTTGCAGACGGTTCTCGCATCATCTTTCGACTGAGCGGCACTGGGAGCGCGGGCGCCACCATCCGACTGTACATCGACAGCTACGAGAAGGATCTCGCCAAGATCTATCAGGACCCCCAGGTCATGTTGGCCCCCCTTATTTCCATTGCCCTGAAGGTGTCCCAGCTCCAGGAAAAGACGGGACGCACTGCACCCACTGTTATCACCTAAGAAGACAGGCCAGATGTGGTACGTCCCTCCACCCCAGGCCCTCCGAGTCATCTGATTGAAGAGCACAGACAGAAACAAAGTGTATTCACCCAGGCTTTTTAGGATTTGGTTTTTCCACTAACCAGTTGTTGACAAATGGTACAGTTCCAAGGCTCTGCCAATTGATATGCCTGCAAGAGCCATGTGGGAAAGAGAAAAGAAAGATCCCAGGGGCTTAAACTACTGTCAGTTCCTTTTCGTGCCCGCGTGCACTGCTGCTGTGTGGGTGTTTGTCTCCTTAGCACCAGTTTACACTACACTGGAAGATGGAGCTTAAGCATCAGTTTATGAGGCCAGTGTCCATCCTTAGGATCTGCCCCGTGATGTGACAGTGAGAATTCCTTTCTCCTTGGTGAGCCTTTCCCTCATTTAATGTTTACATGTCATCCAGCAAAACGCAGTTTCTGGTGCCTTCTCTCCAATCAGTTCTGTCTTCAGAGTGAGACGTACTTGTCTACAGATTCTCTCATTTTGCAGCATAGTCCCATTCACACAAGTATTTTGGGATATTAAAGCAAAATAAGGTAAAAAAAAAAAAAAAAAGCAAAGACATTAATTTGCCAACAAAGGTCCAGCTAGTCAAGGCTATGGTTTTTCCAGTGGTGGTGTATGGATGTGAAAGTTGGACTGTAAAGGAACCTGAGCACTGAAGAATTGATGCTTTTGAACTGTGATGTTGGAGAAGATTCTTGAGAGTCCCTTGGACTGCAAGGAGATCCAACCAGTCCATCCTAAAGGAAATCAGTCCTGAATGTTCATTGAAAGGACCGATGTTAAAGCTGAAACTCCAGTACTTTGGCCACCTGATGCGAAGAGCTGACTCATTGGAAAAGACCCTGATGCTGGGAAAGATTAGGGTCAGGAGGAGAAGGGGACAACAGAGGATGAGATGGTTGGAATACATCACCATTTCACTGGACATGAGATTGGGTAAACTCCGGGAGTTGGTGATGGACAGGGAGGCCTGGCGTGCTTCAGTCCATGGGGTCACAAAGGGTCGGACACGACTGAGCGACTGAACTGAACTGTGTTTCTAATTCTTTTTTTCCTATCTCTCTGTGGCTATATATTTTGCATCTACTATTATACCTATTTCACTATTATTCTTTATTTTCTGATCACCCATTTGAGAGGAAATTGACTGGATTGTCCAGTATGGTATTGGTGTACTTACTTGGTAGCTACCTTGAGATCATTCCAAAGGCTATTGGGTAGGTACCAATTTGGCTAATAGATATCTAATTTTGCCTTAGTACTGCTTCTCTTTAAGTTAGGGCACTGTGGCAGAGTCACAGAATGACAAACTAACTGGAAAGAACCTCTTTCAGCATGACCAACATTTAGTTTCACAGAATTTTCTGTAGTATACACATTTTTGATATATTATTTTCTGAAATGTGCTGGTTGTGTCTATTACACCTCTCACTATGTAATATCCCTTTTTTCTTTTCTCAGAACCATGTCTAAATTACTTACTTCAGTTTGACAATAAATTTTTGGATTTTGAAGAATTATATATTATTAATCACATATAACTTCTAGAATTCAATCCTGAGATTATTCTTGACTGCTTTCTTAACTTCACACAGTTTTGCGTTGGAAATACATTCTTTTTGAGATCCTCGAATTATTGATTCCCTCCTATCAAACTCTTCAACTCAGTATGTCTTTAAATTCAGTTCCAGTTTTTCTTTGTTCATTGAAGTATGAGAATAATAGTTTCTTCTCTAATGTGAAGTCATCACCACCAACTTTGTCTTCAGTCATACCTTCCTTTTCTCTAATATTTTCTTTTTCTTTTCTTTTATCAGTTGTTTACTTGGTTTTTTTGTTGTTGTTGTTTTGTTTTGTTTTTACTATGCACAACTGTGTTCAATTGTCCTCTGCAGTTAATTTCTTTCTAATTTTTGCTGCATTTTTTTTTCTGAAGTCTTGTGTAATGACTGATGTGGCAAGAAAAGAGCTTCAGTTCCTATGTGATCAGTTGTGCAGTAATTTCTCTTTTCTTTCTAATGCATAGTCTGAAAACTAGTTGGCACTCATGTTACAGGTTTTTAAATATCTCACTTGGATCACTGTTTTAAATATTAGCTGTTTTTGCATTGTCTCTCCACCTTAACAATAGACAATATGAACCGTTATTTTGAACATGCCTTTGGTTACTCCCTGATGTGTTGTAGTTGATTTTCATGACAGGAGACTGATGCTGGTGGCGTTGTTCCTGTCTTTTCATCTCCATTATTTTGCATGATAAAGGAGGAACAATATTCTGATGAACAATCTGGACTATGACAAAGAGTTGAGTGATATATTATAATCATTGTTGTTGTGAGCATTAATAATTATGTCACAAAATCTACATTGTTAGTGATAATCTTCTTCAATAGCCTTTTTCAAATGTATTCCAAACTCCTTATAAACTCCAACTGAGTCAGCTTCATAGCATCTTTTAAAGTAAGGATAAGAAAACTTTAATTAGGTAAAATTACTACATCAATGAGTCTTACTCTTTCACATTCTATTCTATAATCACACAGACTTACAATCCTAGTTATTTTTTCTCTAAGGCTTACTTTACTGACTCTGAGATCTCCGATTCCTAGACCCATGTCTAGAAATGGTGTTTCTCTAAGTCCTGGCCTGAAGTCCTTTGTATTGACCTGGGACATACAGTGAATATTTAAACCACTTGCTATTAGGCACTTCAATCTTTCCAGTCTTGTTCAAAGAATGAACTTACAAATCTATATGCTTATTGAATGACCCTCATCATCTCTGTGCTTAGTCGCTCAATCATATCTAACTTTTTGAGATCCTTTGGACTGTAGCCTGCCAGGCTCCTCTGTCCATGGCATTTTTCAGGCAAGAATACTGGAATGGCTTGCCATTTTGCACCTCCAGGTGATCTCCCCAAACTACGGATCAAACCTGTGTCTCCTCTGTCGGATTCTTTACCCACTGAGCTATCAAGAAAGCCCCCAGTCATTTCTAGTCTTCACCAATAAATCCAGACTTAGAGTTAATGTTTTGAGTTTGGGGTGTGTTCTAGTTATTTGATGCTGGATATGGGATCACGAAGAGTTGGACACGACTGAGCGACTTCACTTTCCCTTTTCACTTTCATGCATTGGAAAAGGAAATGGGAACCCACTCCAGTGTTCTTGCCTGGAGAATCCCAGGGACGGCAGAGACTGGTGGGCTGCCATCTATGGGGTCACACAGAGTCGGACACGACTGAATCGACTTAACAGCAGCAGCAGCAACAAGTTATATTAGATAATGATTTATTACATCCAGGGACTCTGAATTGTCAAATATTTAAACAAGGCATAGCTGGGATGTTGTGTCTCCTCCACAGTGTCTGGGTTCTCATCTGGTTCATCTGGAAGGTTCCAGGATTGGTGACGATTATCATCTGAAGGCTCATCACTCACATGTTCAGTGGTAGAGGAAAGAAATAAAAATCAATTTAGCAATTACTCTGTGCTAGGAGTTTTACTTAACTTCTCATATTAATACCTTGTTTACTCCTTACAACAAAAGATTGATAGAATCAATATTAACCTTAATTTAGAAATGAGATCTCGAAAAGTTGCCTGCTATTTCCAAGGCCACTTCTATGTGTTAAACAAAAAACTGAGGTGTACTTTAAAATTTATTAAGAGTTCATTTTAAGGAAAATTTTATTTAAATTGGGCAGCACCCAATGTAGCAGATAGAAAGGACCTTTGAGTAGCCGTACTCGAAAATGAAAGACTTTCCTCACCAGGAGGGAAAAGGAACAAGGAAGTTGTATGAGGCAAATATGGGTGTATTGCCAGGCTACTTTCCTTTAGGGAATAGGATCACCGACTCAATGGACATAAATTTGAGCAAGCTCCAGGAGGTGGTACAGGGAAACCTGGTGTGCTACAGTCCATGGGGTTGCAAAGAGTCCGACATGACTGAACAACTGAACTGAACTGGGGTCTATCAGGCAGATGGAGTAACTAGTGCTGATCAGGCAATTCCTAATTGACTAGTTTAGAATTTCACTTCTAGAAGGGCCAGAACTATACGTCTCAGTTGAGGAAGTGGTTCATAGCTTAAGTGACTCCATGTTGGGTCTATTGTCCTGTTATTTTAAACATGTGAGATAAAAGATGCAAACTCTTTTTTGTCTCCCTGTTCAACTGATCTTCCAATCACCAATGGCACCTCACTTCGTGAGTTATACCTTCTTCTAAATTTTGAGTTTCATACAGCATTTTCTCTCACTCATACCCTCAGTCCATTATCTCCAATACTCCCTCTTTAAGACCACATAAAACCTCCATTATAGCACTTACAACATTATTTTTTTCAATTGCTCTTGTACAGATTTATTCCACTTGTCTCTGAATACATCAAGGCCAGAGATTAAATTTTGTTCATCTCTCTTAAAGTCTGGAAAGAACTTGTTGCTCAATCTCATTTGTTGGATGATTTTTTTAAATTTTTATTGAATGAATTTATAAAGAATAAGACTAAATAGAATATTTCTGGTTCTTTTTAACATAAATCTTCTACAGAATCTTGTCCCTTCTACTTTTAAATATTTTTCAAGTGACTGTTCCTGTCTATTCCCATGTACATTCTTCATTAAGTTTTAGCATTAATATAATAGTGATGCAAAAATACTTTGCAGGAGCCCTAGAAAGATATGCATAATGTCTTTCAGATTTGAAGTACTAGTAAAACCTGATTATCAGTGCTTCAAATAGTGTCAAAATGGAAGCAGAAATCTTTGAACTTAAGTTTGTTTAAAATACTGTTGGCAATCTGCAAATGTTATGATTGTAATGGACATGCCTATTAGACATTTAATTGTAACCTGGAGGTTATTTCCTCATTTTGTGTGTATAAGGATAGTTCCTTCCCACTCAGTGTGTAAATAAACAGTATTATCCAACTGTGAGAAAGCAATTCTATTGTTAATGCAACATAAGTTTTGGTTTAAAGGTAGTATATAATATTTTATATTTTACTAATCAACTTATATTTATAATTATTAATTACAATGAATCATGTTATTCAAGGAACAACAACAAAAAAGAAAAACTATTTCTGGTTTGAGCTCTAAAATAAAACAAAATTTTAAGTCATTTAAAGTTGTAAGAAAAATAACAGTATGACAATACAGAACTGAAAGTTCAGATGAATACAATTTTACTTAAAAGGAATTTCTCAAATTATTGGAGAGACATAGAACATGCCACAACAATTTTAGCCTACTAAATTTAGTTTTTACAGCACTGCACAATGGCCATTGTACAGCCTTGAATCCTCTTAAATATTCAGTCTTGCCGAATGTGTGGCATGACAAACTCAGAAGATTATAGTCAGACTTTATTTCACAATCATGCCATGTTTTTATGTCACAGGCAAAAGCAAGATCAACGCCGCAAACAATCTGAGGTAGGCATATGTTTCCACACATTGGAACACAGAAACTACTGAAAGGCAGTTCTGTGCACGGTTATGTCCTGATCTCCACTGACCCATGTCTGAGTTGTCTAAATGGACAGATCTCTGAACATTGTAGTAGCTTAATTCTTTGCCAAAATATTATAAAATAATAATTAATAACCAGGCAGTGAAAACAACTCTCCAGGACTGATTTTGAGACTGGATTTTGAAAGCCATACCCGTAGAAAGGAAAAGAATAAGAAGCAGGTCAACTCCTACCTGGAACTGAAGTTACAAACTGAGTTCAAGGTAGAATGTGGGATTCTCCAGGCACCAAGGAGTCTTGTTATTTTGTCACTAAGTTGTGTCCAATTCTTTGCGACCCTGTGGACTGTAGCCCTCCAGCTCCTCTGTCTGTGGGATTTCCCAGGAAAGAATACTGAAGTGGGCTGTCATTTTCTTCTCCAGGAGATCTTCTTGATCCAAGAATTGAACCTGGGTCACCTGCATTGCAGGAAGTTCTTTACCATCTGAGCCTCCAGGGAAACCAAGGAGTCTGATTAAGTTGAAAAACTATGCAACTCATTGGTCCCTGGGTCAAAAGGAAATTGCCAAATTTCATGGCAGCTATAAAGCACTGCTGCACAAGTTATTTCTCACAGATATTCACCTTGACAATATGTCCATAGATATATGGGCATATTCAGGCAGATTTTAGTGCACTTAGTCCAATCATGGTTTGAATGAGAGTTATCAGAGGGTGTGGGAAAAGGAAGGAAAATCTTTTTACGAGGGGGAGTGTTTTACTCTCTTTTTGAGTTTTGGTTTTCTTCATTGTCAAGAAAGCATTAAAGGACCAATAAGGAACTCAACACAACAGACTGGCCATTTATTGAGTAATACTATGCACTTCATGCAGGAAAATCATTTTTGATGATTTGAGTGATTTAGAATTGTACATTGTGCACAAAATAACCAAGTGATAAAATAATCAATTGATATTAAACGAAATGAGCAATGCTTTAAATCTATCTAATGTAAAAACAGAATACTTAATATATGTGGTTGAACTACATTTTACCTAGGCTAAATCCTTATCTTAGAAAAGCTTTGGCTCTCATTTGCAATTAGTAGAAATTGGAATACCTACAAATATATACAGGAATGATTTTATGTGTTTTCCTCACATTCCATGACATCTCTTTCCTTGTTGTTATTGTTTAGTTGCTAAGTTGTATCTGACTGTAGCCATTAAGGAAAACAGTTTGAGGGTTCCTAGAGTGGAACAGGACTGAGCAACTTCACTTTCACTTTTCACTTTCATGCATTGGAGAAGGAAATGGCAACCCACTCCAGTGTTCTTGTCCGGAGAATTCCAGGGACGGGGGCACCTCGTGGGCTGCCATCTATGTGGTCGCACAGAGTCGGACACGACTGAAGTGACTTAGCAGCAGCAGCAGCAGCAGATATATAAAAGCAATTCTGATCTATCCATGGGATTTTCCAGGCAAGAATACTGGACTAGGTTGCCATTGCCTTCTCCAGGTTAGCTTCCTGACCCATGGGTAGAACTTGCATCTCCTGCTTTGGTAGGCAGGTTCTTTACTGCTGAGACAGCAGGGAAGCCCTTACACTTTCCTAACACCTGGTAATGATCCTCTATTATTCAAAAGACCCATTCCATCTGATAACTCAGGAGGTCACACTCTGTGTATACAGCTAGCTTCATCATCAGATAGTTTTGCATTACTCCATCTTCTGGTTTCATTCTGAGAACCGCGAAACACTGGATAATTACCTGGGTGGCAGCTTCACATATGACCCTTTTTTTCAAATTTGTGTGTATGTGTGAGTGCTTGTGAAAATCCATTTTACCCTTGGTAACCACAAAAGTGCTTCTGTCCATTATCACAGAAAGGCTGAACAAAGGGGCAGCCTCTGGTTTGATGGTGGCTATTTATTCCTCTTCTTCAAGAATTTCTTATCTTACAATAGCAATAACTTATTATTAACAGAAACACTTTTTCAAAAGTGTCAGGTCATGAGTCATCAGTCTAGGAAGAATTATTTCAAAATTTTTTGGAATACAGGTGTTTTCGTAACTGCATTTAATTTCTTCGATGTTAAAATCTAGGCATGTGATTTTACGCATTTAAAGGAATTATTGTAGAACAGGTTCATTGATTTCATCATACACACAAATAAGTTTATGACTGGAAAAAAATGGAAAAAATAGAAGGTCTTTGGGATGGAGAACTAAAGCTCTCATAAGAGCTTCCCAGGTGGCTCAGTGGGTAAAGAAACTGCTTGTAATGCAGGAAATGTAAGAGAGGTGGGTTTAATACCTGGGTCGAGAAGATCCCGTGGAAAGGGCATGGCAACCCACTCCAGTATTCTTGCCTGAAGAATCCCATGGACAGGGGAGCCTGGCAGGCTACAGTACATAGGGTGGCAAAGAGTCAGACACAAATAAAGTGACTCTGCACACAGTACATAATGTGTTTTGGAATGTTTTCTAATTTGGTAGCTATGTTCTAGGCTCTTTCCCAAGGGAAAGATGTTACATTCATATAGTGAATTACTGATTTTAGGTGCTTGATTTTTCTTGTATTACTGATGCACCTAGTGATTGCCTCCAAAGATAATCAATTAAGTTCAATTTGTAAAATCTTTACTGTGTGATAGGCATTGCACTAGGCAATTTGCCTATATGACAGGAGAGCATTTCAAAGTACAGTTTGTAATAATGCTGCTAAGCTATCAAAGTATTTCAGTCATGTTTTGGGAATATCCTTCGCCTTTGGCCCCTGCTCAGATCCATATGTCTAAACATGACTTCCGTTTATTTTATGAAAAGGATATTGTTTGGACATCAGTTAGAGTTTGCAAATGCCTAGGGTTTCCTTTTTAATCATATAACAAGAAGTCATTTTTCATTATTGAAATACAGTTCACATAAAATCTCAGTTTTAGGTGTACAACAGAGTGGCTTGACACTTATATATACTATTAAGTGATATACCAAAAAGCCCAGTAACCGTCTGTCAGAATACAAAGTTATTACAACATTCTTGAATATATTCCCTATGACACTACATGACTTAATGATTGTATGACAGGAATTTTTTACCTGTTAATTCCCTTTACTTATTTCATTCATTCTCTCACTCCCTTCTGACTGGCAACCACCAGTTTGTTTTCTGTATCCATGACTCCATTTGTATTTTATTTTGTTGATTTGTTTTGTTTTTTAGATTACAAATAAACGTGAAGTTGTATAATATTTTGTTTCTCTCTGTCTGACATTTTGCTTAGCATAGTACCTATGAGATCCATCCAAGTTACTGCAAATGCTAAGATTTCATTCTTTTTTATGGCTGAGTAATATGCCATTGCATATATATATATATATATATATATATATACATACATACATACATATATATGTGTATATATATACATGCCACTTATCACATATCAGGGCTTTCCTGATAGCTCAGTTGGTAAAGAGTCCACCTGCAATGCAGGAGACTCCGGTTCCATTCCTGGGTCAGGAAGATCCCCTAGAGAAGGTATAGGCGACCCACTCAGTATTCTTGGGCTTCTCTTGTGGCTCAGCTGGTAAAGAATCCACCTGCAATGTGGGAGACCTGGGTTTTGATCCCAGGGTTGGGAAGATACCCTGGAGAAGGGAAAGGCTACCCACTCCAGTATTCTGGACTGGAGAATTCCATGGACTGTATAGTCTATGGGGTCTCAAAAAGTTGGACACAACTGAGAAACTTACACTTTCATACCTGCCACAACTTCTTTTTTTATTCATCTACTGATGGACACACGGATGCTTCTATATCTTGCTGAATGTGAGTAATGCTACAATAAGCATTAGAGATCATATATTTTTTTGAATTAGTGTTTTGTTTTCTTCAGACAGATACTCAGAAGTACAAATGCTGGATCATATGATAGGTATATTTTAATATTTCATGGAACACTCATACTGTTTTCCTTAGTGGCTGAAATAATTTTCATTCACATCAACTGTGTACAAGGGTTCCTTTTTCTCTGTATCTTGACAATACTTGGTATTTGTTGTCTTTTTAATAATAGTCATTTGGACTGGAGTGAAGTGATATTTAACTGTTTTTTTTTAATTGGGTATAGTTGCTTTATAATGTTGTATTCAGTTCAGTTAGTTTCTGCCATGCAACCAAGTGAATCAGCTATATGTATTCATATATCCTCTCCCCTCCCTCATCTGACCCATTCCCATCCCATCCATCTTGATTTGCATGCTTCCTGATAATTAGTGACATTGAGCATCCTTTCATGTGTCTGATGGTCACCTGCATGCCTCCTTTGAAAAAGTGTCTATACAGATATTCTGCCCATTTTTCACTTGGATTATTCATTTTTTTGATATTGAGCTGCATGAGTTCTTCATATATTTTGTATATTAACTCCTTATAGGATATATCATTCACAAATATCTTTCCCCATTTTACATGTTGCCTTTTTGTTTGGTTGATGTTTTAAAATTTTATTTACTTATTTTTAATTGGAGGATAATTGCTTGACAATATTGTGTTGGTTTCTGCCACACATCAACATGAATATACATGTCCTCTCCCTCCACCTCCCACCCCATCCCAATCTTCTAGGTTGTCACAGAGCACTGGGTTGAGGTCTCTGCATCATACAGCAAATTCCCACTGGCTCTCTAATTTGCATATTGTAATTATATGTTTCAATGCTTCTCTCTCAATTCATTCCACCCTCTCCTTCTCCTGCTTGTGTCTACATGTCTGTTCTCTATTGACGTAGTCTTATTTGTTTAGTTTTGCTTTTGTTTCTCTTGCCTGAGCAGACAGATCCAAAAAGGACCTGCAATGACTGATGTCAAATAGTTTACTGTCTACATTTCCTTCTAGGAGCTTTATGGTTTCAATTTTAAGTTTTTAATCCAATTTGAGTTTATTTTTGGAAATGATATGTGAAAGTAGACTGTCTGGCAGGATGACCAGCTTTCTGAGCCTGGGACATTTTTTTTAGATCTCCATCAACTCTACTCCATTGGATGACTCCGTATTAATTGCTCAGGGTATGTATGTTCAGAGGGATGGTTCTATGAAGAGAAGTAAAATCTTCAAGGTATGATCAATGTGTGATTAGATTAAATCTGCCTGAGGACCTTTTGCCTCTCTGATTTGGTAATGGAGTGAGTATACCACTCTGTTATATACATGTTCTCTTTCTTAATTCCTCAGAATAGAGCAGTGCTATTTGGAG
The DNA here is from genome assembly GCF_023091745.1 of Budorcas taxicolor. Taxonomy (NCBI): domain Eukaryota; kingdom Metazoa; phylum Chordata; class Mammalia; order Artiodactyla; family Bovidae; genus Budorcas; species Budorcas taxicolor. The sequence continues at coordinate 28,627,597 of NC_068931.1, forward strand.
GATCATTAGATAAATAATGAAAGTAAGGAGGCCTGATGAGTTATAAAATAATAATCTTGCTCAAATCAAACACTTAGGCAATTGGAGTGAAGGTTTGTAACCATTAAATTACCCAAGCTCCTACACATATGCTACTTTGCTCATGTGGGGCTCAGGTGACTCTTACACACATGTTATGGTTGAAATAGATGATTTTGAAAACTTCTTCTACTTTTAAAAAAATGTTCTACTTTCCCGGTATCTTTGAGCTGAAGGGCACTGTCCTACATAGACAAGGGATTGTGAAGGTGAAGGTGAAAGTTATTCAGTAGTGTCTGACTCTTTGAGACCCTTTGGACTATACAATCCATGGAATTCTCCAGGCCAGAATACTGGAGTGGGTAGCCTTTCCTTTTTCCAAGTGATCTTCTCAACCCAGGGGTCGAAACCAGGTCTCGCACGTTGCAAGCAGATTCTTTACCAGTTGAGCCGCAAGGGAAGCCCAAGAATACTGGTGTGGGTAGCCTATCCCCTCTCCAGGGGATCTTCCTGACCCAGTTCTTCCTGAACTGGGATCTCCTGCATTCCAGGTGGATTCTTTACCAACTATCAGGAAGTAATTGTGGATACTGACAATAAGTTACAATGAGGTTTGTATGAGTATGCTCAGTTTTGTCCAACTCTTTGTGACCCCGCACAAGCGCAGCAGCTACGACAGCACACAAGAGCAGCTAAGAGGAGCCCACCACCTCCGAGGTAAGGAGCAGTGGCTGCTCTTCACTGGAGCAGCCTTTAAGAGATACCCCACATCCAAGGTAAGAGAAACTGAAGTAAGATGGTAGGCACTGAGAGAGGGCATCAGAGGGCAGACAGACTGAAACCACAGTCACAGACGATGTGCCAGTTGGATCATACAGACCACAGCCTTGTCTAACTCAGTGAAACTAAGCCATGCCATGTGGGGCCACCCAAGACTGACAGGTCATAGTGGAGAGGTCTGACAGAATGCAATCCACTGGAGAAGAGAATGGCAAACCACTTCAGTATTCTTGCCTTGAGAACCCCATGAACAGTATGAAAAGGCAAAAAGATAGGACACTGAAAGATGAACTCCCCAGGTCGGTAGGTGCCCAAGATGCTACTGGAGATCAGTAGAGAAATAACTCCAGAAAGAATGAAGGGATAGAGCCAAAGCAAAAGCAACACCCAGTCGTGGATGGGACTGGTGATAGCAGCAAGGTTTGATACTGTAAAGAGCAATATTGTATAGGAACCTAGAATGTTAGGTCCATGAATCAAGGCATATTGGAAGTGGTCAAACAGGAGATGATAAGAGTTAACATCAACATTCTAGGAATCAGCAAACTAAGATGGAGTGGAATGGGTGAATTTAACTCAGATGACCATTATTTCTACTACTGTGGGCAGGAATCCCTTAGAAGAAATGGAATAGCCATCATAGTCAACAAAAGAGTCCAAAATGCAGTACTTGGATGCAGTCTCAAAAGCGACAGAATGATCTCCGTTCATTTCCAAGGCAAACCATTTAATATCACAGTAATCCAAGTATATGCCCTGACCAGTAATGCTGAAGAAGCTGAAGTTGAATAGTTCTGTGAAGACCTACAAGACTTTCTAGAAATAACACCCCAAAAAGATGTCCTTTTCATTATAGGGGACTGGAATGCAAAAGGAGGAAGTCAAGAAACACCTTGAGTAACAGGAAAATTTGGCCTTGGAGTACAGAATGAAGCAGGGCAAAGGCTCTAATAGAGTTCTGCCAAAAGAACACACTGATCATAGCAAACACCCTCTTCCAACAACACAAGAGAAGATTCTACACATGGACATCACCAGATGGTTGACACAGAAATCAGATTGATTATATTCTTTGCAGCCAAAGATGGAAAAGCTCTGGAAGCTGACTGTGGTTCAAATCATGAAATCCTTATTGCCAAATTCAGACTTAAATTGAAGAAAGTGGAGAAAACCACTAGACCATTCAGGTATGACCTAAATCAAATCCCTTATGATTGTACAGTGGAAGTGAGAAATAGATTTAAGGGACTAGATCTGATAGACAGAGTGCTTGCTGAACTATGGATGGAGGTTTGTGACATTGTACAGGAGACAGAAATCAAGACCATCCCCAAGAAAAATGAAATGCAAAAAAGCAAAATGGCTGTAGGGGAGGCCTTACAAATAGCTGTGAAAATAAGAGAGATAAAAAGCAAAGGAGAAAAGGAAAGATATGCCCATTTGAATGCAGAGTTCCAAAGAATAGCAAGGAGAGATAAGAAAGCCTTCCTTAGTGATCAGTGCAAAGAAATAGAGGGAAAAAATAGAATGTGAAAGTCTAGAGATCTCTTCAAGAAAATTAGAGATACCCAGGAAACATTTCATGCAAAGATGGGCTCAAAAAAGGACAGAAATGGTAGGGACCCAAGAGAAGCAGAAGATATTAAGAAGAGGTGGCAAGAATACACAGAAGAACTGTACAAAAAAGACTCTTCACGACCCAGATAATCATGATGGTGTGATCACTCATCTAGAGCCAGACATTCTGGAATGTGAAGTCAAGTGGGCGTTAGAAAGCATCATTACAAACAAAGCTAGTGGAGGTGATGGAATTCCAGTTGAGCTATTTCAAATCCTGAAAGATGATGCTGTGAAAGTGCCACACTCAATATGCCAGCAAATTTGGAGAGCTCAGCATGGCCACAGGACTGGAAAAGGTCGGTTTTCATTCCAATCCCAAAGAAAGGCAATGCCAAGAATGCTCAAACTACTGCACAATTGCACTCATCTCACATACTAGTAAAGTAATGCTCAAATTTCTCCAAGCCAGGCTTCAGCAATATGTGAACCATGAACTTCCTGATGTTCAAGCTGGTTTTAGAAAAGGCAGAGGAACCAGAGATCAGATATCCAACATCTGCTGGATCATGGAAAAAGCAAGAGAGTTCCAGAAAAACATCTATTTCTGCTTTATTGACTATGCCAAAGCCTTTGACTGTGTGGATCACAATAAACTGTGGAAAATTCTGAGAGAGATGGGAATACCAGACCACCTGACCTGCCTCTTGAGAAACCTGTATGCAGGTCAAGAAGCAACAGTTAGAACTGAACATGGAACAACAGACTGGTTCCAAATAAGAAAAGGAGTACATCAAGGCTGTATATTGTCACCTTGCTTATTTAACTTCTATGCAGAGTACATCATGAGAAATGCTGGGCTGGAGGAAGCACAAGCTGGAATCAAGATTGCTGGGAGAAATATCATTAACCTCAAATATGCAGATGACACCACCCTTATGGCAGAAAGTGAAGAAGAACTAAAGAGCTTCTTGATGAAAGTGAAAGAGGAGAGTGAAAAAGTTGGCTTAAAGCTCAACATTCAGAAAACGAAGATCATGGCATCTGGTCCCATCACTTCATGGGAAATAGATGGGGAAACAGTGGAAACAGTGGCTGCTTTTATTTTTCTGGGCTCCAAAATCTCTTCTCCAAGGGATCTTCCCAACTCACGGATGGGACCCGTGTCTCTTGCACCTCCTCATTGGCAGATGGATTCTTTACCACTAGGACCAGCTTGGAAGCCCAACAATGAAGCTTGGCTAACCTCTAAGTAGAATTATTCACCAGTGCCCTTCTGTTTACATGCAAGGAGGAAGACTATGAGATAAGCTTCCAAAATGATTGAGAAAGCACTCCAAATCAATAATAAATCTGTCATATTAACAAAGTTGTAAAATGTAACTGAATCTCTCTTTTTTTTCATGTAGCATTCATGGCCAAATATAATATTTTCTTTTCAGTTCATGTATTGAAGTTCAAGGACCATGGCCTCTTGTTTGGGACTGACTTGAAAACTGCTCTTTCCTCACTTGACAGCCATTCATACATGTAAGAAGGTTTAGTTTTTTAGTTGATCCCCTTTCTTCATTTTTCCTATACCTTTGCAAACCTTATAAGTACCTCATAATTATTGATTCTTGAAAATAAATACTTACAGAATAGCCTGCTAACCATGTATTTTCTTATGAAAAATAAAAAACAAAATAGTTTGTTGACACTGAAAAATGTTAAATATTTAGTGACATTCTAAACCACAAACATTATAGATATTTCATCTAACACAATAGGAAAGCCAATAAGAGGATATTTGGTCCTTGACTTCTTTGTTAAGAAAACAAAAACAAAAGGCTCCGATGCTAAAAAATAATATGTATTGGTGAAGTTAAGGTCATAAACTTAGCTTGTAGATATTTTTTTGTTTGTTTTTTTTTTACACAGAGTTTATTCAAACACAGAAATGTTTATAAGAGAGAAACTTGTGTTTGAAATAAATGATCTTGGTAACACAAGTTAAAGACTGTTCATTTATTTTATGCATTTCAATCAATTTAAGTTTAGCTCTAGATTTTTTTTTCTTGAAAAATATTTGACATTCCTTCTTATAAAAAATGTGATGTTAAAAGCGAGGCTTTGGGGATCTATTTTCCAATCATTTACAATCTAGTAAACAATAACAAAAAAGTGACACACAAAATTTAGCAGCAAAATAGTCTCTCATATTCTCTTCATAACTATGTCCATACTTTGGTGAAGCCATACATGGCTTGTTAACTATATTAATCTTTCATGAATTCTGAAGTCACTTAACTTCATTTCCCAAATCTGACATTTAATATAAAGTTATTGAAAATATTAATCAAGGAAAATATCACTGGAGAGTGCAGTACAATATCATTTGGTCTAATATTCAAAAACAAATTTAAATTTCTACTTCCTTCAAATGGTTCATATCAGCCAGGATACCAGGCTTATAGAAGACATAAAATAAGGTTGAAAGAAATTAACACATTGTGAATATATGGGTGTCCTTAATCCTTATTGCCTAATTCACACTTAAATTGAAGAAAGTAGGGAAAACCACTAGACCACTCAGGTATGACCTAAATCAAATCCCTTATGATTATACAGTGGAAGTAAGAAATAGATTTAAGGGACTAGATCTGATAGACAGAGTGCCTTATGAACTATGGACTGAAGTTCATGACATTGTACAGAGACAGGGATCAAGACCATCCCCATGGATAAGAAATGCAAAATGGCTGTCTGAGGAGGCCTTACAAATAGCTGTGGAAAGAAGAGAAGCAAAAAGCAAAGGAGAAAAGGAAAGATACAAGTATCTGAATGCAGAGTTCGAAAGAATAGCAAGAAGAGATAAGAAAGTCTTCTTCAGTGATCAATGCAAAGAAATAGAGGAAAACAACAGAATGGGAAAGACTAGAGATCTCTTCAAGAAAATTAGAGATACCAAAGGAACATTTCATGCAAAGATGGGCTCGATAAGGACAAAACCTGTATGGACCTAAGAGAAGCAGAAGATATTAAGAAGAGGTGGCAAGAATACACAGAAGAACTATACAAAGAATATGTTCACGACCCAGATAATCACGATGGTATGATCACTCACCTAGAGCCAGACATCCTGGAATGTGAGGTCAAGTGGGTCTTAGAAGGCATCACTACGGACGAAGCTAGTGGAGGTGATGGAATTCCAGTTGAGCTATTTCATATCCTAAAAGATGATGTTGTGAAAGTGCCACACTCAATATGCCAGCCAATTTTGAAAACTCAGCAGTGGCCACAGGACTGGAAAAGGTCAGTTTGCATTCCAATCCCAAAGAAAGGCAATGCCAAAGAATGCTCAAACTACTGCACAATTGCACTCATCTCACGCGCTAGTAAAATAATGCTCAAAATTCTCCAAGCCAGGCTTCAGCAATATGTGAACCATGAACTTCTTGATGTTCAGGCTTGTTTTAGAAAAGGCAGAGGAACCAGAGATCAGATTTCCAACATCTGCTGGATCATGGAAAAAGCAAGAGAGTTTCAGAAAAACATCTATTTCTGCTTTATTGACTATGCCAAAGCCTTTGACTGTGTGGATCAAAATAAACTGTGGAAAATTCTGAAAGAGATGGGAATACCAGACCATCTGACCTGTCTCTTGAGAAACCTATATGCAGGTCAAGAAGTAACAGTTAGAACTGAGCATGGAAGAACAGGCTGGTTTGAAATAGGAAAAGGAGCACGTCAAGGCTGTATATTGTCACCTTGCTTATTTAATTTACATGCAGAGTACATCAATGCTGTGCTGGAAGAAACACAACCTGGAATCAAGATTGCTGGGAGAAATATCAATAACCTCATATATGCAGATGACACCACCCAATGGCAGAAAGTGAAGAGGAACTAGAAAACCTCTTGATGAAAGTGAAAGAGGAGAGTGAAAAAGTTGGCTTAAAGCTCAACATTCAGAAAATGAAGATCATGGCATCTGGTCCCATCTCTTCATGGGAAATAAATAGGGAAACAGTGGAAACAGTGGCTGACTTTATTTTGGGGGGCTCCAAAATCACTGCAGATGGTGATTGTAGCCATGAAATTAAAAGATGCTTACTCCTTGGAAGAAAAGTTATGACCAACCTAGACAGCATATTCCAAAGCAGAGACGTTACTTTGCCAGCAAAGGTCCGTCTAGTCAAGGCTATGGTTTTTCCAGTGGTCATGTCATGTATGGATGTGAGAGTTGGACTGTGAAGAAGGCTGAAGAATTGATGCTTTTGAACTGTAGTTTTGGAGAAGACTCCTGAGAGTCCCTTCGACTGCAAGGAGATCCAACCAGTCCATTCTGAAGGAGATCAGCCCTGGGTGTTCTTTGGAAGGAATCATGCTGAAGCTGAAACTCCAGTATTTTGGCCACCTCATGCGAAGAGTTGACTCATTAGAAAAGACTCTGGTGCTGGGAGGATTGAGGGCAGGAGGAGAAGGGGATGACAGGGGATTAGATGGCTGGATGTCATCACTGACTCGATGGACGTGAGTCTGAGTGAATTCCAGGAGTTGGTGATGGACAGGGAGGCCTGGCGTGCTGCGATTCATAGGGTCGCAAAGAGTCCGACATGACTGAGCAACTGAACTGAATGGAGCTGAACTGAACCCTCACAACCATGAGATGAAGTAGTTTCTATCATTATCTTTGTTTTATAAATGAGGAGATTGAGACTCACAGATCAAATAGCCTCTGTGGTAGATTTTCAATTTGAACTGAAGTATTCTGACCCCAGAGTCTACTCCTTGAATCAGTATATTTTTTCTTTTGATGGTACATTGGCCTTGTAGCCACTTTACAATTACATGTGATTTTACCTTGAGCTGTAAGAGCATGTTTGGAACTTTCTAATTAACAGAAGAGACAGAAAATAATTCATAATGTCCTTAAGTAAAATATCACTTTAATGGGACTTCCTTCACAGTCCAATGGTTAAGACTCTGCACTTCCCCTGCAGTGGGTGTGGGTTCGATTCCTGGTCAGGGAACTAAGATCAACTAAGATTCCATATGCCACGTGGCTTGACCAAAATAAAACAAAATGGTGGAGCATTTATGTAAACAAAATTCTCCTCTTATCAAACAATTTTAAGCAATCACTTTACCATGACACATTTAAATATGGTCTTAGGCCAACAATGCAGTAAGATAAGTAGGCCTTCAAACTTCTTGCCAGCAAGCTCTGTTCCCTCTCGCCAACTCTTAGGCCACCTTTTCTAGGTGGCTTGTGCCCTCATGATTTCCTTCTACTTCTGAGACAAACCCTGCAACCTTCCTCACCCCTTGTTGTTGTTGTTGCTTAGTCATTCAGTTCTGTCTTAATCTTTGCAACCCCATGGACTATAGCCTGCCGAGCACCACTGTCCACAGTATTCTTCAGGCAAGAATGCTGGAGTGGGTTGCCATTTCCTTCTCCAGGGGATCTTCCTGACTCAGGGATCGAACCCTCGTCTCCTGCATTGGTAGGCAGATTCCTCACTACTGAGCCATTTGGGAAGCCCCACACCTAACCCCTCGCATATCAAGAACTATACACATGCCTTGGCCCCTGACCAGTCTCTTAGTGCCCAAGAGAATAAGAGCCCTATCCAGGAGTCTCAGATGCTGTTTGCATGGAGTGAGATTCAGAGAAACAGATAACACTATACATGGCCCAGAGTTGAGGAACCACATTAAAAATCATGGGAAAAAATTACCAGAAAATATATTTGTGTTCAAAACAAGAATAAATGTCTAAACCTGGGTTGACATCAGGAGAATGAGCTGCTTCTGAAGCACCAAATCACACTGTCGCTAAAGGCATCCAAACAGCAGCTTGATCACCACATTGCAGGAATATTGTAGAAAGGACTCAAGCATTTAAAGTGAGCCTAGGTTTGGAAGTGACATGCACATACTGCTATATTTAAAACAGATAATGACTCTTCCCTTGTGGTCCAGGGGCTAAGAATCCGCCTGTCAATGCAGAGGTCACAGGTTCGATTCCTGGTCCGAGAGGATCCCATATGCCAAGGGGCAACTAAGCCCGTGTGCCACAACTACTGAAGCCTGCACACCCTAGAGCCTGTGCTGTATGACAAAAGAAGCCCCACTCGCTGCAACTAGAGAAAGCATATGCATAGCAGTGAAGAACTGGTGAAGCCAAAATAAATAAACTTTAAAAAAAAGATCCAAAAAAGCAAGCAAAAAATATACCAAAAACAAACAAAAAAATAAAATAGATAGCCAACAAGGACCTACTTTATAGCGCAGGAAACTCTGCTCAATACACTGTGACAACCTAAATGGGAGAAGAGATATATGTATATATACAACTGAATCACTTTGCTATACTCTTGAAACTAACACAATATTGTTAATCAGCTATGAAAGTGAAAATGTTAGTTGGTCAGTGGTGTCTGACTCTTTGCAACCCCATGGACTGTAGCCTGCCAGGCTCCTCTGCCTGTGGAATTCTCCAGGCAACAACACTGGAGTGGGTTGCCATTTTTTTTCTCTAGGAAATCTTCCTGACCCAGAGAATCAGAACCTGGGTCTCCCTCATTACAAGCAGATTCTTTACCATCTGAGCCACCAGGGAAACCCATTAATCAACTATACTCCAAAATAAAAGTTAAAAAAATAAATAAAGTGAACCCAGGTTAGATGACTTTTGAGACCCTTTCCAGACAGGAATGTCTCTTCTAGGTAGCTGAAGGATTTTTTTTTTTTTTTTTTTTTCTGTTATGGAAACTGTCACTTATGACTGGTACCTATAAAAAAAAACAAAACAAAACAGAAGTTGTGACTTTTCAAAGTTGGAAGAAAAAATTTGTTATAATCTCTAAAAAAGAAAAAGGAAGCAAATCTTAACACCTCACACTCCAGAAGCTGGGAACAGTTCTTGGCCATTCAGATTTGTCTACGGTCTAGCACAGTTATAAAATCATCATGGTAGATGTTCAAACAATGCTTATTTAAATACTGAGGTAGTAGTATATCACATGTGGATAAAAATGTGATCAGGTATACAATGTTTTCTTTGTTCATTGGCTGGTGGACATTTGGGTTGTTTTTGTATTGTGAATAGTACTGCACTGAACAGAGTGCTGACATTTCTTTGAGACAGTGGTTTCATTTACTTCGAACGCATGCTTAGAGGTGGAATTGCTGGATCATATGGCAGTTATATTTTTGTTTTTTTTGAGGAATCTCAAAATATCTCTTTTCGTGGTGGCTGTGCAGATTTGCATTCCCAACAACACTGGTGGTCAAGTGGTTAAGAATCTGCCTGCCAATGCAGGGGGCTCACAGATTTGATTCCTGGTCTGAGAGAAATCCAGGGGTTCCTTTTCTCCACATTCTCACCAGTATTTATCTCTTATCTTTTGATGATGGCCATTCTGATAGCTGTGAGGTGCTATTTTAAAGTGATTTTGATTTGCATTCCCTTTATGACTGGTCTTCTTGAGCACTTTCTCCTGTGCCTGTGGGCCATTTGTGTGTCATCTCTGGAGAGGTGTCAGTTGGAATCCTCTGCTCATTATTTAATCAAATGATGATGGTGGTGGTGATGATGATGATTTCTTCTGTTGAATTATATGAGTTCCTTGTATATTTTGGATATTAACCCCTTGTTAGACATATATTTTGCAAATGTTTTCTTTCATTTGTGGGTTGTAGCACACTGTTTTGATCTGTAGATGAGAAAGTAAAGACTCAGCTACATGTGGTTGCTTAATTGTTAATATCTCTGTGAATTACTGAACCTATCCATGGCACTGAGCAACCATGATGATCTAAATGAGAGGTTCCTGAATGCTTACCTATAGGTCAGAGGCCTTCCTAGGTGGCTCAGTGGGTAAAGAATCCGCCTGCAGTGCAGGAGACACAGGAGACACAGGTTCGAACCCTGGGTAGGGAAGAAGTAGTTTAAGAGGTCACTTTCACCATTCTGCAGCAAATGAGAAAAATAAGAGAGAGAGATGCAATAGGACTTCATGACTGTAACTTTCTTTGTGTCAAAGAAGTGTCCTATTCATCTTTGTGTCTTTAAAAATGTTCTTTTCCCTACAATGTGTTGTTGATGTTATTATGTTTATTGCTGTTGTTCTAATGTCCTTAGTGCATGAAATTCCAAATTTGCAGTACTTAAAAAATTGCAAATGTAAAAAAAAAAAATGTGGTCAGATTCTTGCTAAGTATATGACATGATGGAAATAAGGCATTATAGATCAGTCCCAACACAACCAGAGTTTGTTCAAAGCCAGTGCTAGTACAGAAAGAGAGAGAAGGGAGAAAGCAAAATATATCCACTGTTAGTATTATTTTGTTCATAGGTTTCATTAAAACAATAATCTCACCTAGGAATCCCACTACTTGGCATATACCCTGAGAAAACCATAATTACATGTACCCCAATGTTCATAGCAGCTCTATTTACAATAGCTAGAGGACATGGAAGCAACCTAGATGTTCATCAACAGATGAATGGATAAAGAAAATGTGGTACAGCCATAAAAAGAATGAAATTGAGTCACTTCTAGTGAGATGGATGAACCTAGAGCTTGTTATACAGAGTGAAGTAAATCAGAAAGAGTAAAACAAATATAATATATTAATGAATAATGGAATCTAGAAAAAATGGTATTGATGAACCTATTTGCAGGGAAGGAATGGAGACACAGATATTGAGAATGAATTTGTGGACATAGTGAGGGAAGGAAAAAGTGGGAGGGATGGAGAAAATAGCATGGACATATATACACCAGCATGTATAAACTAGATGGTGAGAAGTTGCTATATTAAAATAAGTGCCCAGCCTGGTGCTCTATGATGACCTAGAGGGATGGCATGGGGGGAGGGCAGGAAGGCTCAAGAGGGAGGTGATATACATATAATTATGGCTGATTTGCATTGTTTGACAGCAGAAATGAACACAACGTTGTAAAGCAGTTTTCCTCCAAGTAAAAAATACAATTGTCTTTGAAAAAAAAAAAAAAACTAGTCTCAAATATCAAAAGAATTTAAGTTGAAACCTAAATAAATCCAACTTTTTCTTTTTGCTAGTAATTGTTATCAGATACTTATTTTTGTTTAGATCGTATATCTAGAAAACATGTTGGACTAATTTAGTGAGTAAAAATTGTCTTTTATATAGCTTTTGTGAATCATTTACAAACTCTACGAGTATGTCATTTTTTCCTAAAATAGAATGATTTTTGCTGACTGGAATTCTACTGCCAAACTGCAGAGAAAGTAAACAACATATCCAGATATTTTACATGGTAAACAATGCTTTCTCAGTGAGTGACTATTTAAGATAATATAAGCTTTGCTTCAATTAAAAAAAAAAAAGATCTGATTATATTTCCTAACAACCACAAAAATTCTTTAAAGAAACTCTTTTAATTTTTTAACAAATCAAAAGTTAAACTGGCAGTTTTATATTTACATATATAAATATATGACTTGATGAGTATATAACATAATGGAAAGGGGTCATGATAGCTCAGTCCTAAGCCAACTCAGTGCTGTTACATATATATGAATACATGTATATATGTATATAATTGTAAAATATTAACATATTATACTGCAATGTTGTAGTATATAGTATATATGATACTGTATATGATACTCTTTTGCAGCCCAGTGGACTGTAGCCTGCCAGGCTCCTCTGTCCTTGGAATTCTCCATGCAACAATACTGGAGTGGGTTGCCATTTCTTTCTCCAGGGGATCTTCCCAAATGGGGATCAAACCAGGGTCTACAGCATTACAGGCAGATTCTTAACCATCTGAGCTACCAGGAAACCTCATTATAATAATAAGTGTGATGATTATCATAAATAATAATAAATGTATGGTATTTATATAATGTATAACATAAAAATAGCCAAAGTTATAGAAATAGTAATTACTGTCCAGAAATATACTGTCAATTTGAATATCTGAATTCCCTTTATAGATTGTGGGAGAAATGGGCTTTTTGACGAGTACTATTCTGAGTCTCAGTCTTAATATGTTTACTTAAAGAAGACTTTTCAGATCTTCCAGAACTCATAAATGGGGCAAAGATTCCAGATTACATATCTGCAAATAGATGGGGAAACAGTGTGAGACTTTATTTGGGGGGCCTCCAAAATCGCTGAAGATGGTGATTGCAGCCATGAAATTATAAGACACTTATTCCTTGGAAGGAAAGTTATGACCAACCTAGATAGTATATCAAAAGCAGAGACATTAATTACTTTGCCAACAAAGGTCCATCTAGTCAAGGCTATGGTTTTTCCAGTGGTTATGTATGGATGTGAAAGTTTTACTGTGAAGAAAGCTGAGCACTGAAGAATTGATGCTTTTGAACTGTGGTGTTGGAGAAGACCCTTGAGAGTCCCTTGGACTGCAAGGAGATCCAACCAGTCTATTCTAAAGGAGATCAGTCCTGGGTGTTCTTTGGAAGGACTGATGCTAAAGCTGAAACTCCAATACTTTGGCCACCTCATGCGAAGAGTTGACTCATTGGAAAAGACTCTGATGCTGGGAGGGATGAGGGGCAGGAAGAGAAGGGGACGACAGAGGATGAGATGGCTGGATGGCATCACTGACTCAATGGACATGAGTCTCAGTGAACTCCGGGAGTTGGTGATGGACAGGGAGGCTTGGCATGCTGCGATTCATGGGGTCGCAAAGAGTCGGACGCGACTGAGCAACTGAACTGAACTGAACTGAGTACATTTTATTTCCTGTTTCCCATCATCAAGTATACTTTGTAGAATCCTTTTCTTCCTGCCAGGCAGTAAGGACCCTGAGAGCAGAGGACTTTGTTGTCTTGTTCTCTGCTCATCCCTAATGCGTGTGTGTGTGTTAGTCACTCAGTCGCGTCCGACTCTTTTGCGACCCCATGGACGGTAGCCTGCCAGGCTCCTCTGTCCATGGGATTCTTCAGGCAGAAAATACTGGAGTGGCTTGCCACTCCCTTCTCCCGGGGCTCTTCCTGACCCAGAAATCGAACTCAGGTCTCCCACATTTACAGGCAGATTCTTTAGCATCTGAGCCCCCAGGGAAGCCCTGCTTCCTATAATTTGTGTCTCAGGAGATGCAGAAAAGGCATTCTGTATTCCAATTAAGAACTTTCCAGTCTTGGTGGCAAAAACGAGGTGTTTAAATGAAAGTAAGCTAAAAGCTATGTACCTAGGATACATGGATCTACTTCATATACCCCACTAGTAGGGAGAAAGAAAATTACAAAGTGTCAAAGGTCAAAATAGGGACTTCCTTGGTGTCAATTTCACCTTTCAATTCCTGGGGGAGGGGGGCAGTTCCATTACCTGTCAGGGAACTAGGATCCCACATGCCTCAGGCCAAAAAATCAAAACAAAACAGAAGCAAAATCATGACAGTTCAATACAGATTTTACAAATGGTCCACCTCAAAAAAAAAAGAAAAAGAAAAAAACAACTTTAAAACAATATGTCCTGTGGCATAACTATAGTCCCAATATTTGGAGAATATGTTGATAAAACTGTATGTAATTAGAATGTCTCATGGGATCAAATCTCAGGAAGTACTTCTTGACATTTTTGTTTTCACTAAAATTTTTTATGCTACTCTTTGTAGTAACAAAAGAAAATTTCTCTAAGCTCACAGAGGAGTTTCCAGCAATAGCAGAGGACATGTGACATTCTCTGTAATCTTGGCAAAAACCTCAATAACCTTCAGCTAGGACTTTGGGAGCAAAAAAATATGTAGATGCTTTCTCTTCCAACTGTCATTACAAAGTACCTAGTGACCTTTCCTTTTATACTCATAATCATTAACGAACACTGCAGCAAATGCACAAATGTTCTTAGGCACCTTTCCCTGAATTTTCTTCATATAAGCTATTTCTAGTCCTCTAACACTTATGTATCATCAGGAATCCCTGATACCAAATGTGCTGAGTGACATTAGCAGTTTCTGAGCTTCATTCTCATATCATGTGATCAGCATCCTCTCTAAAAGTCACCTTTCCCTTGCACAATCGCTGTGTCTTTCAATCTGCAAACAGAATTCATTGATTCAGCAAAAGTGCATTGAACGCTTTCTGTGTACCAGGCACTCTGTTAAGCCTCGGAACTTTGAAAAAATGAATAAGGCAAGGTCAGTGCTATATCACACAGAAAGACATAAATATATAATTGCAATACAATACGATAAATGCCATGACTGAGGCTTTTGTGGCATTTAAATGATAGCAGCAATACAAAGGAAAGAGAGAAACTTTTTCAAAGAGAGTTTTTAGTTTTCTGCCTCCATAAGTATCTCTGATAAGATGTAGTTATTTTTATGGACAAAAAATGATATTTTTCCATATGTCGTTTGCTTATTCATGAAGAAAACTTCACAGCACCACTCAAAGGATTTGTAAGTTCTTGAACAATCAAGGTTTGGAAATTTTAATTCTATCCTGGCAATCATAGCCAGAGCCAGTCCTCACCCCTCCTCTCTAGCAGGTATGGATGTTGAAAATCAGGACACAATGACTCAGCTCCTTTCTTCTGATTAAACTCATTCTGGTCCATACCGTCAGCTCCATTGATGGTTATATTTCAGCTCCATTTTTCCAAATCCAAGACAACTTATGAAAAACTAGAGCTGTAATTTTGAGCAGCTTCTTTTGATATCTCTCTCATGTGTGCTTTTCCTGTTTTCTAAACATTAATTGCACATTCAGATTCTCCTTTCTTTCCTTTCTCTTTTCTATAGATGACCGCTGGCATGACTTTTTAACTAGTGATCTCTAAAAGATACTAATCCTCATACTCAGATTATACCGGACTAAAAACAAAGCAAACAGAGGAATAGTGCTTCCAGTTACAGGAAGGAATATATTCACAGCCATTGAGGTATAGATATAGGACTTTTGGATATCAAAAGAGGTTTAACAAGAGGAAAACCTGTACCAATGGTTGCCTTAATTGGCTCGGTGGCTAGATATGTGTACAAATGATTTAAGCTCTATAAGAGACAAAATAATACTAGTACCTTGAGAGCTACTGTGAAGATTAAATGAGATACTGCTGCTAAGTCGCTTCAGTCGTGTCTGACTCTGTGCAACCTCATAGACGGCAGCCTTTCAGGCTCTCTTGTCCCTGGGATTCTCCAGGTAAGAACACTGGAGTGAGTTGACATTTCCTTCTCCAATGCATAAACGTGAAAAGTGAAAGTCAGGTCGCTCAGTCGTGTCCAACCCTTAGCAACCCCATGGACTGCAGCCTACCAGGCTCCTCCATCCATGGGATTTTCTAGGCAAGAGTACTGGAGTGGCTTGCCATTGCCTTCTCCAAAATGAGATACTATATAGATATTATCCTTTTTACTTATTCTGGATGTATAAAAGACAATATGTGCTTCCCCGGTGGCACTAGTAGTAAAGAATACACTTGCCAGTGTAGGAGATGTAAGAGACACAGGTTCAGTTTCTGAGTTGAAAAGATCCCCTAGAGTGGGAAATGGTAGCCCACTTCAGTATTCTTGCCTGGAAAATTCCATAGACGGAGGAGCCTGGTGGGCTACAGTCCACGGGGTCACAAAGAGTTGCCCATGACTGAGCACACACACACACACGCACGCACACACACACACACACACACACAGACACACACACACAACAAGACAATATACTGTTACAGTAGTGCTATGATGTTACAAGCTGTCTTTTGCAGGGGGGATATTTTACATTTTTTTAAAAAATGTAACTTCCGCTTGTGATCCAGAATTCACTTAACTGCTTAGTGGTTTCATGGTCACACATTAATCTCACCACATTTCTAATCATTTAAATTTATACTAAGATAAGAAGCAAGCTAACCTCAAAACGAAAACCTTTAGTCTCTACTTATATGAACGGTTCACTGAAGAATATGATAAGCAGAGGAATTTAAGTCATTACTTTATTTTCTTACATATCCTTACCTATTTGTCCTGAACTTCATATTCTGACCTATCTTTTCTACACATTCACCTCATTCCCTCAATTTGCTTTTAGTTTTCCAGAGCTCCCATAATACAGTGTCTTACTATATGTCTTTCCAAAACAAAATTATAATCCACTCTGTATTTTCATTCCTTCTACTGTGAATGATTGATTCACTGAAAAACTATGCATTTAACAGTCACTATAAATTAGGCACTCTTCAGTACTGGAGATAAAGCGAAAGCCTCTGCCTTCCTGAAACATATATTTTAATAGAGGAAAAAGACACTAAACAAAGGAAAAAAGTCATGAAATAATATCAGGTACTCCTAAGTACTATAAGCAACAATAACAAAGACTTGCATAGTGGAGTATACTGAGTCTGAGAATGACTGTTTATTATAGAATATTCCTCTTTAACATATATATTTTTAACTTCATATGTATCTAATCACAACCAGATTTTGGATTTAGTCAACTCAGTACTCATGAACAAGGTATGTTCTCATCTTAATGCAAAAGCTTGCTTGATTCTAAGGCAATGCAGGCCTTGGTAAAAACATGTTCACATTTTACACCCACTTAAACATGTAACTGTTAACAAAAGATGTGTATATAACCAAGCTATTAATTTTAAATAGTGCAATTAGTTCCTGGCTTGGAAAAAAAAAAGCTTAGATTCTTAGAAAAATGATATTTTAATGTTTAATACAATTTTACATTTATCTAGCATTGTTTTTAATTCAGTTAAGATGAAAAGGAACCCAATTTCCAAAGTTATAAAATCCTAATTAAATATTTCAAAGTCTATCTACAAATAAATTTAAAAATGAGTTTAATTTTTATAAGAATTAGTTCAGGCCTGATAAGATTTTAGATGTACTTAATTACAAAACTAAATGTTCTATAGCATTTGACGACAGTACAGTGCAATCTGTACGTAAATTCTACCATTTGATAACAGTTCAGGTTAAGACTTCGCATTGTTAAAAAGAAGAAGAAGAAGAAAGAGGAGGAAAGAGGTGAGGGAGGAGGAGGAAGAGAAGAAAAACAACAGTCCCTAGGGCAGGAAATTAATAGCAACACTTAAAGTTTCAAACTGGCTGAGGAATGGAATTTCTGGAATTTCCAGGTCATCACTAGTGAGATAATCTTCCAGAAATAGTTCTTTCTTTTCTTTTTGTTAATAACCTCCTCAACCTACCCATTTGTATAAATATTTTCCATTCTGTATAGCTCTTCAGAACAGTTTTCTGTTTATTAGATGGAGTGCTTGTTGATTTGTGAATCATCGCATAAAGTCAATTAGATCTTCAAAATTCCTTGGTTGAGTTTTTTTTTTTTAACAGATTTGGTGACAGCAGTAGGATCAAATGAGACTTTTGGCAGCTTCAGACACAATAGGAAATATACCTATAGCACCCTGAAAACCCTTTGAGTTGAGGATTTTCTTGTCTTTCTCAGTATTTCCAAGTTCCTCGTTTGGAGCTCCATTCTCTTTCTGTCGAGCTCCCAGTGTAACTGGCTTTTCTTTACAGGGCAGATCACCTTAAACTGGCTGAAAATTCTTCCTGGATCCCAACTAAACTGACACAGGGTTCTGCTGGGAGCCAAGGCCCTAGCCTTTCAGACTGCAATTCCTAGGTTCCACAGGAACTGTTAGGGGTTATTGGCCAGAGTTGGATGGGGTTCAATTTAAAGATCATTTGAGGTCTAGCATTGTACTGGGTTCAAGTTTAGTTAGACTGTGTTCATTCAAAGAACTGGACTGGATCAGACTGGGTCTGATTTAAACTGGACTGGGCAGGCAGAAGGCCTCATCTGAATAAAGTTTTATTTAAATGGGGTTCTTTGTGTTTAAAGAGTTGAGCACACTGCCTTCTGGCATACCTGCCAATTTTATGTCTGAGAACTGTGATCCTGGAAGCTATTGAAGCCTTTTTTGTGTCCTGAGAGCTTGGCTTGGTAGATGTCAAGTTGGAGGCTCCAAAATATGGCCAAATAGAAACATGAATTGCACATCATTTGTAGCTAGGCTTGGCTGGACAGAAATATGGGTTGAGCTCCATTTGCAGCTGGAGACCTATCAAATTGCTGCCAGACATCAGGGGAAATTACAGTGGTCATTATCAAAAATGTTCCAAATAGATAAGTTCATTTAAGAAGTACACTTAAAAGCAATAGCTCCCAAATAAAACAGAATGGGATACCTATTTTAATTAATATGTAGAAGACTACAAAAGATTTTGAAATTCCAAGATAGCTTAATTGAAAGATTCATTGCAAAAGTCTTATAAAAATTTAAGAGTTTAAGAGGTAAAATGTATCTAAAACAAAAAAGCTACAATCCAATATTGTAAAGAGTTGGGAGTAACTATCTCTGTTTTGTAAAGTCCTGCAGGGTCAAAGGTGTAACTCTGGAGCTCTAAAAGTTCAAAGTTTACTTGCTTTTTTTTTTTTAAATCAATCCTCCTAACTTCACCTATTTCTTTAAAAATGTTTGAAAAGATAAGGAATTTGAAACAAAAATTGTCCTGAACTTATTCTTTTCATTTCTGTTGTAGATTTTCTACCTCCATTTTATCTTCTCTAGGACCTAAGAGACATTCTTTGAAATGCAAACTTTAGGGAGAAATTTCTCATCAGAAGAGCAAGAAAGAGATAAAAAGGAAGTATTTGCAAATTGGGCTACTGAGAGATCTTACAAATCTTTCCCACAAATATTAATAATTACAAGATCTCTGCCTCTGTCTATATGTAGTGTATATATAGACACTAGTGTGTATATGTAGTAGATGTGTGGTATTTTTCTGCCTTCAGATAATATTGAGACAGGAGGTAGCTGGACCCTAGGCTGAACACCTGGAATTTGTCTCCTGTAGACACTTCAAGATAAAAATAAGGCAGAAGCAGAGAGGAGCTGATCTCTTCTTGAGTGAAAGATAAGGAGGCTACATGTTTTCCATTCTTGAGGTCAAGGAGATCTCACACCACACGTGTGCAGAAAAGATCCTCGGGAGTCAGAGAAGGGAGGGGACGCCAGCCTATAGTATATCCTTCCAACCTCTCAAAAACCCTTTTGTTGAAATCCATCTTGGCTAAAATATGCACATGGTCTTTGGGAGGGTCCTGAGTCAGACCAAATTTGAACATGAGCCAAATGATTGGTCGGAGGGAATCCAGAAATCTTCTGCCTTATAAATTATTTAAACTCCCCTTTAGCGTGCATCTCTCTTTGAGTTCACCCATGTGTCCTTTCAGACATACTTTGCTTCTAACAGACACTTCACCTGCTTTACTGTCTCGGCCTCTTTACTGAATTCTTTCCTCAAAGAAGATAAGAACTGTGGTCCTACTTCAACACTGCTGGGCCTTGTGGTCTAGTAGCTAGGATTTGGTGCTTTCATCTCTGAACCCTGAGTTCAATTCCCAATCAGGGAAGTAAGACCCCACTTCAAGCTGCTACACCCTACAGCTCCCTCAAGATCACCCCTGGCACATAATATTCTCTAAAAAGCTTTAAGTGCATGTTCACAGCTGCTAAGCACCAAGCTGCTGATCTCCCTTAGACAAGAACTTTAGAAAAGACTCCAAGAGAATAATCAATTTAAGGATTATGAACTTAGAAGTGTTACTTGTGAATGTTACAGGGATAATAGGCAGAAATATCATGACCTGTGGATACCACACCAAAGATCAACAGAGCTCTGGAAAAACTATAGAGTGGTAGCTGAGAGCAGCAGTAATGCCTTAAATTTTGATCATATCTCTCAGGTTGAGAATTTGGTCAAAAAGAGGAAATTGTTTAAAAACTAAAAGAAGAAAAAAGAAACAATAGTTCCAAGGTCAGGTCACTTGTCCCAGGACAGCAAACCAAGACTTAATTGCAGTCTCTCCCAGGAATGGTACTTCTGGAATTTTCTGGTCAGCATTAGTGAGGTAACCTTGGTGAAAACAATCTTTTCCTTTTTTTTTGCGTCCTTGTCCTGCCAAGCTATAAAAGCCTTCCATTGTTGCACACCCCCTGGAAATGCCTTTCTATTTACTACTTGCAGTGCTGCCTAACTCTTGAAGGGTTGACTAAAGCCAATTAGATTTCAGATTTACTTGGTTAAATTTTGTTTTTTAACAGCATTTGTGTTTGTTTCTTGGTTTGTTGACATATTTGCCAGGGGCTAAAAAAGAAAATTAGCATTAGAATTTCATTTAAAAGATGTTTGCACTGATAAACATACCTAGCACCTACATGTTGGCTTCTAAATTCCATTCTCCATCAAAAGAAACCAGCGATCTTGGAAGAAACGGCTGGTTAAAGAAGGTATATTGACCAGAAAGTAATAAAGTATGTTAAAACATAAGCACACACACATGTATTTGGACATGTGTGTGTGTTTGTATATGATTTTTATCCTCTTTTTTAAAAAATTATTTTTAATGGTAGCATACTTGCTTTAAAATATGTTGGTCTCTGCTGTACAACAACGTGAATCAGTCATAAGTTACATATGACTTTTTAAAACACACAAAAGTAATTTGAAAATAACTTTCTCAAATAAAGCAATATTTCTACCCTTAAAAAAAAAGCCAGCTTGCAAAGGCTCTAACTAACTAAATCTATGAAAATGTAAGCACGTAGCAAAAGAAAGCAATCTACTTCCTAATAATAAATAGAGGAAAGAAAAAAAAAGATGGAGCTAGAAAGCTCACTATTTAACACCCATTATACAGTTAGGTAGTTAGAATAGGAAAAAGGAGTTCAAAATGGCAGTGGCTAAAAGACAAAGAAGGAAGAAGCCCACAAACATAGAACAAAGGAAGGTCCGAGGACCAGAATGAGGACCTCAGGTAAAACGAACAGCCCTCCTGGCTAGCCCAGTTTAACTAGGGCAGGCTCAGGGGAAGGAGAAAAAGCAGAGGAGTCAAAACTGTGCCAGGTCCTCTCTCCCCTTCACGTCTTTCGGGTGGGTATGCCCTCATGCCTCAAGAATGTATTTTCCTTTGCCCACCAATAAAACTGAGCTATAACACAGGTCTGTCCATTGCTTCAAACTTTTGCGGTGGTAAGGCAGAACCAAGGAATTCACACACTCCCCCGACAATAGTAAAAATTAATTCAGGCAGGAATTATTAATAGTTCAGCTCTCAAATTAGAGGAGGGGGGATGGATTTGAAAATTAATACCATATCTATATAGTCTCAAATCATCTCATCAAAAATTTCTTTTATCAAGACTGGTCCATTTGTTGAAAAAATATATATTTCTATAGTCAAATTCCCCAAAGAGTTTAAGGATTAAAATAGTCATTAGATGCAAACTAGTAAATTGTTCATGGGTCTATTACTACATTTAATTTCCTAAAGACTGAATAAATAACAGATGCATAAAATGATACACATTTTACAACAGAACAGGGAGTATATATATAATAATAAGCATAGGACTGATTACATTAAACACAGTTTTGATAACAAAACTTTGCCTTCAATTTCAAGGTTTCTAGTTATATAAAAAGAATTCCATGGAACTCATTGCATTTATTTAACTTTCTAAACGGTTGTAAACGCAAGACTAATGTGAACAATAAGTTGCCTCCTTATATAGAAACTTTCTATAGTAAACTTGCTACTTCCATCTTAACTGGTTTCATAGTAATCAGGTTAAATTTAACTAAATAGGGGGCTATTTGACTTGATGGGCAAGTTCCTAGGACTCTCTTGGTTTTCTTCCCATCCCTTTGTTCTTTGTATTTCCCTTACTTTCAGCTTCCTCTTCCTTACCTCTAAATGTGAGAAGATATCAGTGCTGTCCCAGCCCTTCTTTTCTTCTCATTTTCTTACTCAAGTCTCCTCATTACTCGTCCTTATTCATACAGATGACTTCAGTTACCATCTGTATGAGGATGACATGCATTACATCACTCATTCCAGTTCTCTTTTCTGAGGTCCTATCTTGTGGTTATAGAGGCCTATTTAACAAAGTTTTTTGGATTTTCCAAAGGGGTCTCTGTGTCTTCAGCCCCCCTCAGACCCACTCTTCTCAAAGTGTCCTTATCCATGTGATTGGCACCATGTCCAATTTCATCTTCACCACTTATCCACAGTAGCTGCCTCTACTATTAAACAGCATTCTGATTGGATTGCTCTTATGCACCTGGGCCCCTCTTAATTCCATTTTGCACACTGAAGTAAAAAATAAAATCTCCACTCTTGCTTAAAGTGCTTCGACAGCTTTCTACTTCTCTTAAGAATAAGAGGTTCTTATTCCTAGTCCCCTCCCTTCTCCTCTTTTAACCTTTGTTACTCTCTAAATTTTAAACAATTTGCTTGTTAGTCAAGTCTACATAATTCCAAGCTCCTTTCCTATATGGAGCCTTTTCATACACAGCTCCTTCTTACTGACTCCTGCTACTAATGAGTCTTCACATCTCAGCTCAAGCATTATGTCCTCACTTGAGGGATCCCTCCCTGATTCTCTTAACGTGATATTCAACTGTTGTATTCTCCAAGCACTGTGTACCTTCCCTTTATAGAAATCACAAAATCAATTTAACACATGTAATGCTTTGATCGTCTTCCTTTGACTCTAGATTCCAAGCTCCATGAGAGCAGAGAATTGTTTATTTTAATCAGTAGTGTGTCTTTTCACACTACAGGATGCCTAGTGCACGTTAGGCACTCGATAAACACCTACTGAGTAAATGAATGATTGAATGATCTACCTCTCCTTTCTGAGCAGTCAACCTCATTTACACACGTATTAGAATGAGGCCCAAACTGAGAAATTATATGGAAAGTGGAGGGATAGCTGGCAGAAAGACTATTGCTAGAGGCATTGAGCCTCACTGAATTGAAAAACCAGCACATTTTCTTTCTGCAAAGGATAATGTCCCCCACAATTCTCCTTTTACAAGGGAGGAAATTGCAAGGCACTAGCCTAGCTGCTAGGAGGGCAACCATAATAAGATTTGCTTTCAGAAAATTTGTAATAATTTAAAATATGATAGGCACTGTGCTAAGTGTTTATGTGCATAAAATGATTGAATTCTCCTAAGCAATTAAAATTAATCCAATTTCACAGATAAGAAAACTGTGACACAGGGTTAAATGACTAGCCACTGTTCAATAGCTATTAAACTGCATCTAGCTTAGGTTTGCCCAGCTCCCTAACCCTGATCTTTCAATTACACTAAAATTATATTTCTATTCATGTCATTCATCTGTGCTCTTTTTCAGTGTCTCCTAAAATACAAACCCATTTAAACACATTGTCTCATTCAGGCATTACATGCCTTACCAACTCTACGTCTATGTCTATATCCACCTTTCATTTCTACTCTCAGCTCTTTAAGCTGTGCCCTCTGAAACCCACTTTCATTACAAAACACTCTGATGGCATTTACCTTTTCATGGTACCCGAATTAACTGAAACCTGAGTCTTGCAAGTAGATATTCCTGAAATCTGTGACCTAGGGAGTGAAGCCTTCTCTTTCCCACTTAACGATAAAAGTTTGTGTGTATGTGTATGTGTGTGTATGGAGGGGACAGAGGGCAAAATCAGAGGGAAAGAAAGAAACTTGGACTCAGGGTTGTGGTGGAAAGATAGCAACCAATCAAGTTATGTTTTGCCATTTGGGAAAAGGGACTCAAGAGGAACTTGAAGGCCAGTGATATTTTGTTGAGTCTTATCCTGTTTAATGAAGTTTAAATATTATATAAAAAGAAAAAGAGGTTGTAAATGGTATAGCTGGAAGAGATCTTAAAATTCATTTTGTCAACTCTTTAATTTTGCACATAAGGAGATTGAGGTCCAAGCAAGATCTATCCCCTGACAAGTTTAAAATAGTAATCTGGCAGAGCTGGGGCAAAACTTTAGATGTGCCAATGAATAAAGAATTAAAATAATATTGCAGCTTTTAAAAAATAAAGATATATTTAAAATATTATGGCTTCTATCTGGAATGTTTCTCTATTTTCGCTGAAATGCTTTCTACATATACTGATTTTTTAAATAAATAGACAAGTTTAATCAAGGTTCATGACACCATCACTTCTGAGATGGAAGGCCCATCATTATGTAAATTTTTATATGCTTCTAGAGACACAGACTGATTTGTTGTTGTTGATTTTTACTTTGAATCATCTTAGTATTTAATCAGAGCTGCAAAATAATGGAGCAGATTTGACTTTAAAAGGTGTTTCCTAATCTGTAAACACAATATCTTACTGTGTTAAAAAAACATATAAAAAATGAAGATTTTATTTTTGAATACTAAAGAGCAAAACCCTGGAATATTTCAAGTTTATTATTTATTCCCATTTTATTTCATTTCAAGAATGAATAGAATATCCTGATCTTCAGTTTTGATGATACCACTGACTAACACGCAATGAACATTAAGTACGATTATAATATAATATTGTTTTGCCTGGGTGATTGTTGACTGCACTCAATATTCACAACTGCGTCCATTCTCCCATATGACCTCTTTTAACATAAGTAACCTGATATATTGAATGGTTTGCCTTGGAAACAAACAGAGATCATTCTGTTGTTTTTGAGATTGCATCCAAGTCCTGATTAGATACAATGTATATTGTCACCCTGCTTATTTAACTTATATGCAGAGTACATCATGAGAAATGCTGGGCTGGATGAAGCACAAGCTGAAATCAAGATTGCCAGGAGAAATATCAATAACCTCAGATACACAGACGATACCACCCTTATGGCAGAAAGCGAAGAACTAAAGGGCCACTTGATGAAAGTGAAAGAGGATAGTGAAAAAGTTGGCTTAAAATTCAACATTCAGAAAATTAGGATTATGGCATCTGGTCCCATCACTTCATGGCAAATAGATGGGCAAACAATGAAAACAGTGACAGACTTTATTTTGGGGGCTCCAAAATCACTGCAGATGGTGACTGAAGTCTTAATATTAAAAGACACTTGCTCCTTAGAGGAAAAGCTATGACCAACCTAACATATTAACCCAACAGCATTTTTAAAAGCAGAGACATTACTTTGCCAATAAAGGTCTGTCTAGCCAAAGCCATGGAGAAGGCGATGGAATCCCACTTCAGTACTCTTGCCTGGAAAATCCCATGGACCGAAAATCCTGGTAGGCTACAGACCATGGGATCGCGAAGAGTCGGACACGACTGAGCGACCTCACT
Organism: Budorcas taxicolor; assembly: GCF_023091745.1. Classification (NCBI taxonomy): domain Eukaryota; kingdom Metazoa; phylum Chordata; class Mammalia; order Artiodactyla; family Bovidae; genus Budorcas; species Budorcas taxicolor. The sequence continues at coordinate 28,653,088 of NC_068931.1, forward strand.
TTCACTTTTCATTTTCATGCATTGGAGAAGGAAATGGCAACCCACTCCAGTGTTCTTGCCTGGAGAATCCCAGGGATGGCGGAGCCTGGTGGGCTGTCATCTATGGGGTCGCACAGAGTCAGACACGACTGAAGCGACTTAGCAGCAGCAGTCAAAGCCATGGTTTTTCCAGTAGTCATGTATGGATGTGAGTTGGACTATAAAGAAAGCTGAGAGAATTGATTCCTCTAAACTGTGGTGTTGGAGAAGACTCTTGAGAGTCCCTTGGACTGCAAGAAGATGCAACCAGTCCATCCTAAAGGAAATCAGTCCTGAATATTCATTGGAAGAACTAATGCTGAAGCTGAAACTTCAATACTTTGGTCACCTGATGTGAAGAACTGACTCATTGCAAAAGACCCTGATGCTGGGAAAGATTGAGGGCAGGAGGAGAAGGTGACGACAGAGGATGAGATGGTTGGATGGCATCACTGACTCAATGGATTTGAGTTTGAGTAAGCTCTGGGAGTTGGTGATGGACAGGGAAGCCTGGCTTGCTGTAGTCTATGGGGTGGTAAAGAGTTGGACACAACTGAGCGACTAAACTGAACTGAACCTGATAAATGAATGAAATGAGGAAAATCAACTGGTTATATTGGTATCAGGCACACAAACTTGTTTTGCATTTGTATGAAGTGAATGAAATCATATGCCATGACTGGGAAGACTTTAAAACTACAGGGCACATATTATGAAAAGTGATTTTTAGTTAAGAATATTGACTTCTTTAAGACTTTTCTATTGAGAAGTTTCAATTTGACTCCATCAGTGGCACTACCACCAATACTATCACTTATTCATCACACATTGATTTGACTTCTGTCTGTAGTTTAGTCAACTTTGAAGGCTGAGGAGTCAAAAAGACTTAAGACACATCCTTGCCCTCCTAACGTTCACAGTCTAGTAGCTGAGTCATAAAAGCAAGCCATCCAGGACACTGCAGTATAACACATGCACCAAGAGTAAAGGTCACAGGACACCCATAGAACCCAGAGAAGGAAAATGAGACTTCAGGGAAGAGGGAGAGAGATGAAGGAAGAGGGTGTTGAGAAGGAAAACGACCACATGACTCAGACACTGCTGTGGGAGGTGATGTAATTTGCTAGCAAGTTTCCAATGTCAGCTATAACTGGCAGCTAGCTCATTGGAACTGATAGCTGATAAAGAAAGAAGGAGTTTCTTGGGAATTGCAAGTTAGTGAGGTCTAACGGGGTTTCCTTCTGACTCATCATGTTATCCGTGGGTTGAAACAGATAGAAGGGATGCTGAAGGAGAGAGTTGCCACTGTGGCTGTGAGTTTCTTGATTCTAGAACCTGAGATCATGCATTTAAAAACTCCTACACAACCTGGCAAAAAACCTAAGACATGTGGGGTGAGGGGAAGTTCAATAAATTTGGTTAGATTAAAACATCATTGCCAGGAAGAACATTTTTTAGCTCTGACCAAATAATCGTATCTGAGCACTTGAGCCTAGACATATCTTTTTTGCCTGAACTGACAGCTTGGGGCTGATCTAATGAACTGTCTCAAAGAAAGGGAAATATTGCACTGGGGTGGCTGATTCTCCATTCTGTTTCTTGATACAACATTCGTCAGTGCCTACCTAATATCAAATGTGATTCAAAATCTAGATTCACTTATTTTTGGCATTAACTCAGGGGAGCACATTTATTTTTCTACAAAAAAAAAAAAAATAGAATTCATCACAAGCTAGTATTTACATCCTATTATCCTTTTTATTTCTTCTTCTGCACTAAGTGCTTTATTTTTTATTTCTATTCTCATCCTCAAGGGCAAAAATATATTCATTCAAAAACATATTCTTCTGTAATTTCAAAGCAGTATGAAAGTGTCATTTTGTCAGATAATGGAGTTAGAGCCTTTGGCCAGATGTACTTATCAACAAATATGAAAACAGTCATTGCTTCTTCAAATCTTATTTATGAGTTATTTATCCATTTATTTAGAACTTAGATTTATTATGGAAATTATCTTTTTTGTCTGGAAAGGACTTATGAGATTATTTGGCCAAGTCTTTTACTTTACCAATAAGGGAATTAAGGTCTAAATATACTTGGTAATTATCTTACATTCCTATAGTTAGAATAGATATGAGAATAGATATCAGAAAGATTTCTGTATCCATTGTGCTTATGAGCCTGCCACTACAGCTATGTTTGTATAAGCCAACTCTAATTCTCTTGTCCTTAAAGTATATATGATCAGTGTTGCTAGATAAATGTTTTAAAAAACACACATCTGTCCTAATGCAAATGACATATTAAGGAACAACTTGGGCATTATATAAATTTCATGTTTTCTTATGTATGATTTCATCCAGGAGATGTACTAGTTGACCAAAGAAACTGATACCTGGATAAACTGATCCAACTAGGAACACACAAAATGCATACATTTCAAACATCTGCCAGTTCCCTCAGCCCACCACATGTCTTATGAGTCATGTCCATAGGTGGTAGATGGAATAGGTCTCCTAAGGTACCATGTGCAAATCCCTAGACTTTGTGAATATATTATGTTACATGGTGAAAAGGACTTTGCAGATGACTGGAGGTTACTGATCACTGACTTGAAGTAAGGAAGATTATCCTGGATTGTCTAGGTGCATGCATGCATGCTAAGTCACTTCAGTCATGTTCAACTCTTTGCAACCTTATGGACGGTAGCCTGCCAGGTTTCTCTGTCCGTGGAATTCTCCAGGCAAGAATATCGGAGTGGGTTTCCATTTCATTCTCCAGGGGGCTCTTCCCAACCCAAGAATCAAATCTGAGTCTTTTATATCTCCTGCATTGGCAGGTGGGTTCTTTACCACCAGTGCCACCTGGGATGTCAAACCTATTCTAATCCCAGGAGTCCTTAAAAGCAGAGAACTTACCCTGTTTAGAGCCAGATATGGAGCAGAAAAAAAAAGAGTAAGAGAGATTCCCAGCTTTGGGAGAATTCAACACATGCAGGACTCGAGAGAGCTCTCTAGTAGCTGAGGGCTTACAGCTAACAGTCACCAGACAGTGGGAATTTCAACTATATTCCTCAGGAAAGGAATTCTGCAGCAACTGGATGAACTTGAAAGCAGATTCTTCAAAGCCTTCAGAAAGGAACATGACCTCACCAACACCTTGATTTAGAACCCAACTAAATCTGTGCCCCCCTTTCATGTATCACAGCCTTGTCATGGCTAAGGGGCTTGTGTAACCCTGCTGTGCAGGGCTACCCAGGATGGCTGAGTCATAGTGAAGAGTTCTGACAAACCATGGTCCACTAGAGAAAGAAATGGCAACCCACGCTAGTGTTCTTGCCACAAGAAACCCATAAACAGTATGGAAAGGCAAAAAGATATGACCATGGAAGATGAGTCCCCCGGGTTGGAAGGTGTTCAATATGTTACTGGGAAGAGTGGAAGTCAATTACTAATAGCTCCAGAAAGAATGAAGCAACTGGCTCAAAGCGGAAATGACGTTCAGTTGTGGATGCGTCTGGTGGTGAAAGACCAATGCTGTAAAGAACAATGTTGCATAGGAACATGGAATGTTAGGTCCATAAATCAAAGATCTAACAGAAATCAACCCTGAATATTCATTGGAAAGACTGATGCTAAAGCTGAAGCTGAAACTCCAATACTTTGGCAATCTGATATAAACAGCCAACTCATTGGAAAAGACCCAGATGCTGGGAAAGATTGAAGGCAACAGGAGAAGGTAGCAGAGGATAAGATGGTTAGATAGTATCACTGACCCGATGGATGTGAATTTGAGCAAACTTGGGAGTCAGTGAAGGACCGAGAAGCCTGGTATGCTGCAGCCCATGATATTGCAAAGTGTCAGATATGACTGAGTGATTGAACAACAACAAACCTGTGCCCAGACTTCATGGAAAGTGCCAAATCTGTAATAGTTTTTTATGGTATTAAGGGAAAACTAATACCCCTCTCCACATCTAGTTTTACAATTTTTGTCCGATTTCAGATAACCTTCCTTATTGCATTTGTGAGCACTCACAAACTGCAACCTTCTTTATATCCCCTTCTGCAAGCAGACCTTGGGATTTTTTTCAAGGAAAAATGCCATATTTACTGATTATTTATATGTTTCTTAATCACTTAATGCATCTAAAATGATCACCATCTTTATTAGGTTCCTATCTTTTTGTGTTTGTGTCACTGATGCTTTTGACTTTTGTTCCTCAAATCCCATTTTTTTCTAAAATCATTGTAGTTGATGCAATGGGATTTTATATACACAGTGGGAGAGGGAAAAAAAATTTCCTCTATTCATCTTTAGTTCATTGGCTTGGGTCTTATAAATTAGACTAACAAAAGACAGATTAGTAAGTGAAAAAAAAACCCAGAATTGTAATAACATCTGTATTGCACACATACATAACAATACTCAATGATGAGGGACTCAGTGGGTACGATGAGGACTTGGGCTTGTAGAGAATCTTGGCAAGGAACAATAATTTTGTAGAGAAGTAGCAAGACAAAGCAAAGTAACTCCAAGGCACTAGAAGGAGCAACTTGGGGGAAGACAAATATGTGGGGACCTAAAGTGCTTCCCTCATAGCTCAGTTGGTAAAGAAACTGCCTGCAATGCAGGAGACCAGATTTGATTCCTGGGTCAGGATGATTCCCCTGGAGAAGGAAGTGGCAACCTACTCCAGTATTCTTGCCTGAAGAATCCCAAGGACAGAGGAGCCTGGTGGGCTACAGTCCATGAGGTCACAAGAGTCGGACACATCCTAGTGACTTAACCATCGCAGACAGCCTTTCTTGTATCTACTTCTTTTCAATTGCTTTCAGCTCACAATAATCCTTGTGCTAAAGTAGCATATTTTTAGGCGCTACCCTTAAGATTCTTCTAGTCCTGGGAAATGGGTGGGTTGGCTCTAGTATAAAGTCACACAGAACTAAATTCAGGACATAATTACGTAACTGCTTATTATGTAAAGAGCTTTGTGATGCTTCTCCTTTGAAGTGACATACTTTTATACTCCATGTCTCTTTGAAAATGTCCGCTTACCTTCCAGATGGCTACTAAGATATTATATCTTAGGAGAAGCTGTGTTTCATCCCACAAGTAAATGTTAGGTGATTTCTATGGGCATCCGTCATACCCCGTATTGCCCAAATAATGACTCAACTCACATTTAAATTGTCCATTTGTTTTCCTATATGCCTTGCGGATTACAAGCTTTAAGGAGAAGGATAACACATGTTTTACTTTTTCCATATTTGTATATCAACACTCTAGCTTAGTGCCAAACACATAACCAACATGCAGTCATACATGTTAAATAAAAATTGAATATGTGTTTGAAAATACACGTACTCAATCACGTACTCAATGAACATAAATCTGAGTAAACTCTGAGAGATAGTGAAGGAGAGAGGAGACTGGCATTTTGCTGTCCATGGTGTTGCAAAGAATCGAACACAATTCAGCAACTGAACGACAATAAAATGTTTGTTCCTACATAGTCACAATGTGGATAGCTGAGAAGATAATGTTTCTCTTCAATGACTAGAGCCATTTGTGTCAAAGCCCTTTTAATGCAGATTTTTAGATTCTGTCATCAAATGTGTACATCTGATTTCAGTAGCATCAATGTGGGACTTCAAGCTGTGAGGTGGAGTGAAATAATCATTGAGAGATAGAGCATAGAATTGGAAATATTTCTTATCTCTTAAGGTCAGAATTCAAGTATACTATTTTCTGAAGCTTTATAATTGCTAAACATTGTTTAGAGATAAAATTAGCTCCTTAATTTATTTAGGAGTTCCTGTAAGGTGGCCATGATGATAATAAGGCCGACCTCAATTTATGAGCAATCTAGGCAGGATTGCTTACTCAACCTGCAAATTACTTGCAAAATATATGAAATGTTTACAGCTCAAGTTGAAAATACAGTATTAAAAATGCTTCTGGGGTCACATTAAAAACGATTGAGTGGTTTTAAAAATCTATTGGTCTGGTGGTTTGCTGCAGGAGAGAAAAGGCAGATAAACAGTTTGGTGTTTTGCATGTAGTTTTTCACATCCAAGTGACCATAGGCTAGAGGCTAGAGGAAAATGCAGCATAACATGAAAGGTTGGATAGTCTAAGCTTTCCACTCCCATTGTATATTTCAAATGTATTCTCCAAAGATGTCTATGGAGTTAATTCTATTTGCATTAATTCTAACTTCAGTGGGTCAAGAATGGCAACTTATTGGCAGTCAAGAGTGACAATGAAAGAAGGGTAATGGAAGAAAGGACCCTTCTCCTTAAGAGATTTGTAATATATTAGAAGACAGAATAAGAGTCTGAGAAGCATAGCCACCAAGAAAGGACGAGACATGTCAAAATGCAAAAATTCAAGCAATCCTAGATTCGAGAGAAGAAAATCAGAACATGGAGGACTGGAATACTCAGAAAACACACTGCTAAGAGATCTCTTTGCTCAGATTAAAAAAAAAAAAAAAACAGGAAGTCAATGGTTTGTAACTTGGGCAACTGTTCGCTGAGAACCCAAATGAGCCAGTTAGCTTACTTTGCATACACCAAACAACCAGCAGCTCATAAAAACTTTCAGTCATTACTGACCTTGATTAGAATTCAGGCTGCAGCCAAGGAAAGAAAAGTGGAGATTTTGCTTTCCAATTCCCTATGCCATTCATTCTCTCTAGATCTTGGTTGCCAGCAAAGTTCTGCTTCATCATGGAGCACAGGAAATAAATGCAGCCTTGTAGGTATGTGATAGCAATGACCGTAAATAAGGACAAGCACACTTTTACCTGCAAATGAATAGAGTTGTACAGATGGTACAAGAGATCCTTCCTATAGGTCCTGAACCAGACCCCATTATTCCCTGCTTCATATAACGGCCCAGTGCAGTAACTGTGGACTATCACCCAGCACAGATGGAAGAGAGCGTTAGAGGGCAATTGAACATGTGAATTTTCCCAGTGTGTCACAATTACAGAAACATCTGTGCTAAATATTTTCAAGCTGATCCACTGTAAAAATTGGCAATGTTCAATAGCACTTGATGTCTTGCCTTTCCCTGGTGGGAAAGAAGTCTAATGATTGCATTTGGGACTACAGCATAAGGCATGTACCTATGCTGATTGCTTGCTGTTTAAAGGGACCTCATTTGCATTATGCTGCTTGCAATGTGCTTTCTTTATGCCTCCTCCTTTCTTTTTTTGCCTGCAAATATAAACTGAAAGGGAAATCAAACCCTTTGCTAGTCTTGTCATTGAAATGTTTCCCAGGGCTCAGTTAATGGAATGGCCTGGGCAGGGGCAAGGAAAAGGCGAGAGCGATAAAGTCTCTTGACAGTAATTGTCGACTGTGTTGCCTGTTAATTCTGATTATATTAAAATGGATGGTTGGCTGCCTCATCATTTGCTCATAAACATGCTACTTCATCCTAGGAATCTACTAATCAAAGCAAAGTTCTAACTTTTTTACTTATGTGAATTTTACCTTCAGGAAGATGGCAACCTTAGTCAGTACCCAGAAAATTTTAACATGCATATGACTCGTCTGGGATTCTTGTAGAGTGAAGTTTCTGATTCAGTGAATCTGGGAAGAGACCCAAGATTCTGCCTGTCTAACCAGCTCCTACGTGATGCAGTCTGTTGGTTTAAGGACTGAGGTCGAAAGCTCAGCTTCTCTGTACAATGGTGCTGAATCCAACCTCCGAGAAAGAGTTTTGTATGAAGTAGAAAAAACTAGCTTATTATTTTCCCAGGCAAAGGGGGCCCCAGCAGGCTAATGCCTTCAAAATCGAGTGTCCTAGCTTGGGGAAGATAGTGAGAAGTTTTACAGTAATGGTTTGAAGACCACTTGATCAGCTTGTGGACATTCTTCTGATGGGTGGTATGTAGGAGTCAGCATCATCAACATTCATGTCCAGCTGGTCTGAGGTCTACCTGCTTGTGAGCAGCACGGCACTGTTAATCATTAACTTCTCCACCAGAGGGGGTTTCAGTATCTTCAAAATAGCTCAAAGATATTGTTGGATATATCCCTTGATGGGAAAGCGGCACCTGCCCTAAGGCTTCTCTTAACTATTTCTGCATGGTCTCGAATCCCTTCTCTTCCCTAATCAACAATTGTTTGAATCTGCCCATTGGAACTCAGGGAAGGCCACGGATGCTAAGTGAAGGCTGTTTCTTATAATTGAAGAAATGGGGGACACAGGAAGTCTTTGCATCCAGGAACCCCATAGGGTATTGCTCAGAATCGGGACCACATTTTACACGGCAAGGTTCTAGGCTCTGAGAATGCAGAATGAAAACAGTAGATACATTCTTTGATCTTTTCACTTATCAGGAAATTCAAATGTTCCCAGTAGATGCTATTAAAAAGAAAACAAAAAAAAGCAAGAAAAAACAAGGTACCTAAGAGATTCCCATCTTGTAATAATGTCAATTTTCAATGTAGTACAAATTTCCATTTACTTATCAGACACCACTTTACAATCATATACTGTGTACCTACTAAAAACATTTAGTTTTCTGAAGCTCAAAGTCAGTTGAAGAAGCAGAAATATAAGCAAATAATTGCAGTAGATGTGGAAAGGGCAATAAAAAGTGGTACCAACAAAGAAAATACAGGGGATGAGTTTGGGAATCAGAACTGGCTATTCCAGGCACAGAAAAATTATACAGAAAGATCTTCATGACCCAGATAACCACAATGGAGTGATCACTCATCTAGAGCCAGGCATCCTGGAATGTGAAGTCAAGTGGGCCTTAGAAAGCATCACTATGAACAAAGCTAGTGGAGGTGATGGAATTCCAGTCGAGCTATTTCAAATCCTAAAAGATGATGCTGTGAAAGTGCTGCACTCAATATGCCAGCAAATTTGGAAAACTCAGCAGTGGCTACAGGACTGGAAAAGGTCAGTTTTCATTCCAATCCCAAAGAAAGGCAATGCCAAAGAATGCTCAAACTACCACACAATTGCACTCATCTCACACACTAGAAAAATAATGCTCAAAATTCTCCAAGCCAGGCTTCAACAGTACATGAACCAAGAACTTCTAGAGGTTCAAGCTGGATTTTGAAAAGGTAGAAGAGCCAGATATCAAATTGCCAACAAACATTGGATCTTAAGAAAAGTGAGAGAGTTCCAGAAAAACATCTACTTCTGCTTTATTGACTATGTCAAAACTTTTGACTGTGTGGATCACAATAACCTGGAAATTTCTAAAAGAGATGGGAATATCAGACCACCTTTCCTGCCTCCTGAGAAATCTGATGCAGGTCAAGAAGCAGCAGTTAGAAGTGGACATAGAACAAGAGACTGGTTCCAAATAGGGAAAGGAGTACTTCAAGGCTGCATGTCACCCTGCTTATTTAACTTATATGCAGAGTACATCATGAGAAATGCTGGGCTGGATGAAGCACAAGCTGGAATCAAGATTGCTGGGAGAAATATCAATAACCTCAGATATGCAGATGATACCACCCTTGTGGCAGAAAGCAAAGGAGAACTAAAGAGCCTCTTGATGAATGTGAAAGAGGGTGCAAATGTTGGCCTAAAACTCAACATTCAAAAAACTAAGATCATGGCATCTGGTCTCATCACTTCATGGCAAATAGATGGGGAAACAATGGAAACAGTGACAGACTTTATTTGGGGGGCAGGGGGAGGCTCCCAAATCACTGCATATGGTGACTGCAGCCATGAAATTAAAAGATGCTTTCTCCTTGGAAGAAAAGCTATGACCAACCTAGACAGCACATTAAAAAGCAAAGACATTATTTCACCAACAAAGGTCTGTCTAGTCAAAGCTATGGTTTTTCCAGTAGTCATGTATGGATGTGACAGTTAGACTATAAGGAAAGCTGAGCACTGAAGAATTGATGATTTTGAACTGTGGTGTTGGAGAAGACTCTTGAGACTCCCTTGGACTGCAAGGAGATCCAACCAGTCTATCCTAAAGGAAATCAGTCCTGAATATTCACTGGAAGGGCTGATGCTGAAGCTGAATCCAATACTTTGGCCACCTGATGTGAAGAACTGACTCATTTGAAAAGACCCTGATGCTGGGGAAGATTGAAGGTGGGAGGAGAAGGGGATGACAGAAGATGAGATGATTGGATGGCATCACGATGGACATGAGTTTGAGTAAGCTCTGGAAGTTGGTGATGGACAGGAAGGCCTGGCTTGCTGCAGTCCATGGGGTTGCAAAGAGTGAGAAACGACTGAGCAACTGAAATGAACTGATTCCAGATACAGAGTATTGACTACACCACTTAATTACTCCAAAACTAAGTTTCTCCATCAATAAAATGGACAAGATAACTTCATTCATACTGTAATTGTGTTGATAATACACGACGTGGTACTTATCACATCATAATTATGTACCAAACATTAGCCTGCTTCCTTTTATTTGATTTAGGAAAACAAAACAAACAAGGAAAAAAGATTAGCAGTATTGCAAAGATGGCAGTTCCTGTAAAAATAAATAAGATGACTTCATCTCTAAGGAGCTTACAATTTAATAGAAGAGAGAAAAAGAAGAGCACAGGTGACTATTAAGCTGTAATGCAAGGTAGAATGTGATAAATTCTATCAAATAAATTTTGGGGAAGTGCTACGGTAAGAAAATGAATTTAATTTCGTGGCATTTAAGTTGCGACAGAAAGAATGTGTAGACTTACAGTAGGCTATAGGAGAAAAAAAGCATTTTATTTATAGAGGATGAAAAAAAATCACTGGAATGCACTTGCAGAAAATGTTTTAGCTAGAGGTAAGCCTTGTGGAAGACTCGGGTTTGATCCCTGGGTTGGGAAGATTCCTTGGAGAAGGAAATGGCAATCCACTCCAGTACTGTTGCCTGGAAAATCCCATGGACAGAGGAGCCTGGTAGGCTACAGTCCATGGGGTCTCAAAGAGTCGGACATGACTGAGGGACTTCAAGTAAGCCTTGTTGGGGCTTCCCAGGTGGCGCTAATGGTTTAAAGAAAAATACAAAGAAACAAACAAAAAACTTGTCTGCCAATGCAGGAAGCATAAAAGAAGTGGGTTTTGATCTCTGAGTTGGGAAGATCTCCTGGAGGAGGGCATGGCAACCCACTCCAATATTCTTGTCTGGAGAATCCCATTGATGGAGGAGTCTGGTGGGCTACAGTCCATAGGGTTGCAAAGAGCCAGAGATGACTGAAGGACTTAACAAGCATGCACACAAGCTTTGATGAAAAGAAGTGGTTTCAGATGGCCTCGGCCTACAGCGACATGAAGCAGGTTTTCGGTTGTTGGCTAAAGACTGAAGTCAGGCTGTAGCAGTGAGAGTAATGAATCCTAGCCACTAGACCAGTGGCCAGTGGCAAGGCCCTTGCCTGTACAGCCTTGCAGAAATGAATTCTCACAAAGATGTAAAGTGGTGAAACAACTTTTTATTAGGAGGAAAAAAGGCAAATGTGGATAGGCACACAGGCAGGCTCAGAGAGAATCCCACCCTTGTGGTAGTTTGAATCACTTATATGGGCCATCCCAAATTTCCTTTGAGCAGTCATCTTGCTTTGCCTGGTTCTGAGTCTGAATTTGGTACATCTCAGGGGCTTCTCTGGTGTCTCAGTATTAAAGAGTCTGCTTGCAATGAAGGAAACCTGGGTTCAATCCCTGGGTTGGGAAGATCTGGAGAAGGGCATGGCAACCCACTCCAGTATTCTTGCCTAGAGAATTCCTGCACAGAAGAGCCTGGCAGGCTATGGTCCATGGGGTCACAAAGCATCAGACACAACTGAAGAACTAACACTTTCCCTTTCACAGGGTCCTCTTATGTATGCACGCACATCTCTCAGCCAAGATGGATTCTAGAGAAGAGGCCTATGGGGAAGTTGACCTCCAAGGAGACTCTGTGCATGTATATTTGAGAAGGTGTCCCTGAAGACAAGAATGAGAAATGCGTGGTCTCTTATCTGGGTAGGGCTTAGCTTCTTCTCCTCTTCATCTTGGAGTATCAGTCCACAAAGGGATGAACTGCAGCTCCTCAGTCTGGGGGCTCTCTATCTCCTGCCTCAGAATTAGTAGGTGTAGAGGATGCAGAGGGAATGTGGAATGAAGCTTGGGAGTTGGAAATTTATTTCATGGGCTGCAGTCATTTCATCAGACTCATTTAGAATGAAGTAGATTCAATACATGTGTTCTTGAGTCAAAAGAGTCAAAAGGAGAGACACTGAAAAGAGAGATACTTTGAACAATGGCACTTGTTGAGGCTGGAGAAGGGAAAGGCCAATTGCAGTAGAATTGAACAGAAAGACAGCAGGTGTAAGGGAGAGAAGTCAAGAGCAGGATTGGAGGACTTATTAGAAAGTAAAATGTTGGATAAAGCTTCAATTTTCTTGGGAGGTGACTAGGAGTACCATTGTATGATTTCTTATAAAATAAGAGAATAGATGGATCATTAATAACAACAATGAAACATCCCATGTACTTGCAGAACTAGAGCTTAGCATGGAAAAGCTGAAGTTCAAACCAGATCGAAAGAAGACTTAGAACATTTACGTAGGGAAGATACCCATGTGTGTATAAGTAAGTACGGAGATAGGGCAGCTGAGTGAAAGAAAATGTACTAGTGATGAGATGAGAAAAACTCTCACAGGTGGGAGGTTATCAAGAAAGCATATGGTAAGTGAAAGCAGGTTAGCAGAAGATTTAAGAGTTAGTGATGGATAGAGGCAGTGACAGATCTGGAATTTGGCCAACAATTTAGTTGAGAGGACAAAACAAGGGGAATATTCTAGGGCTGTATGTGCATGGCATGGAATAGTTACTTAGAGGGTATATGTATTCAAGGTTGTCGTCAGTAGTTGCTAAAGGTTTCAAAGAGTCTATTCCTATTCCCCAAACCACCCCTTGCACTCATTCTGCTCATTAGAGAGAGGATAGTCATGTCTTTGAATATTATGCATCTTTTTTTTTTAATATCATGATCTGGCTGGTTGTTAATATTCCTTAATTTACCTTGTCTTAGGTTTAAATGTATTGATCTTACATATTTATGTTTCTAAATAGAGAAAATGAAATAGACAAAGTATTCTATGTTTAGTTATTACTCCATGGTCCATATTCTCTCTCTCTCTGTCTCATTCTCTCTCCCAATCCCTCCCTCTCTCCCTCTTTCTCTTCCTCTCTTGTCATTACGGATGGGATACTATTTAAAAAGAAGAAAACTGTACAACTGAAAAGGCTATAAAATTCTATCCTGGTGCCATAAATAAATTCTAATTTTAATATACAAGCAAATGTTTAAGATGGTTACACTGTGGTTCATTGAATAATCTCATACCGATTACTTACTAAAGAAAGGTTTATATAATAGGAAGACTACCATGGGATATTAGTACTCAGTTGCATCTAACTGTTTGTGACCACATGACCTGTAATCTACCAGGCTCCTCTGTCCATGGGATTTTGCAGGCAGGAGTACTAGAGTGGGTCTAGTATTCAACCCCAACTCAGGGATTGAACCCACATCTCTTGAGTCCTCTGCATTGAGAAGCAGATGTTTTTATCAGTAGTGTCATCTAGCCAACTTCTCTGTGTTTCATTTACCATGCTACCTATTTACAAATCTAGTCTTACTTACTATTGCAACAACTCAGAGAAGTAAATACTTTTCTCCCCTTTTTACAGTGGAGAGACGTTGAAAGCTATTAACTTGAAGAGTCAGGACCCAAACGAAAGCTGTCTCATGCTACAGCCCTAATTCTTTTTACTCTATGGACATGTAAGGTAGAAAAAATCTCTCCCTCTTTCTAGCTGAGATTTCTCAACTGGGACCCTGTAAATTGTATTGACAAAAGACAGATGAGTAGGAGAAAAACACACACATTTATTTAGCCTCCATAAAAAATAGCAACCCACTCCAATATTCTTGCCTGAGAAATCCCATGGGCAGAGGAGCCTGGCAGGCTATGAGATTGCAAGAGTTGAACAAAACTTTTCAACTAAACCACCAAGGAAATGAAGACCTGAATGTTTTTCTACTAGTTTGAGGAAGAGTGAGAAAGATGTAAGAGACAAGAGCTAAAGGTAGTAATCTGGAGGAAACTTAGCAAAGCCTGTGTTTTTTTTCTAGATTGTTCTGGGTTTCTATTCCATCTTCAGAGATAAGCATGCTTCTTTTTGCTGGGTATGGGGAAGGTACCTCTTACACAAGGGTCTTTTGACCTGCCTCAGAAGAGATGGAGTTTGTCAGTGAGTCTGTTTTGCACTTGCCATTTTCCTTCAACATAAAATATTCAGCATTCATAGTATAATATAGCACCTGAATCCCATAAGAAACATAGACCTTCTATTTTATAGCCACCAATATAGAAGAGTTCTGTGCTTTACTGATGCCTCTGAAAGGGGCAAGTTGAGTTACTGCCACTGATGGATAACTCATATCTAGCTCCTAGATAGACCAGAATCCAAATTCTAAAATACTACTCTTTGAAAATAAAGACGATGATGAAAGACATCAGATGCAGAATAACGTCATGACAAATTTTCAGATCGATTCCTGAAGGCATAAGTAGTACAAGGTAGGCAAAATAGCCCTAGAACAATTACAACCATTAAAATAAAATATTACACCCACAATTAGAAAGAACCTCACAAAAGGTTACTTTGTTTGTTTGTTTGTTTTTTAAAAAAAAGACTTTCCAACGAGGAGAAATATTTTGATCTGATGAACCACATTGGAGCAATGCTAACTTTATTCATTATACTTTGGGTTTAAAATCCATATTCACCATGTAATTTTATAGTTATTAAGATGATACGTATCTGCATCTAATCTATTGTATAATGTACATTATGTTAATAACATCTCAATAAAGTTGGAAAGCAAATAAATAAATAAATAAAAACAGTGTGTCTAAATATAGCTTTCAATTCTAGTCTAATCTTGAGAAAATGAATACAAAATAATTTTTAGACTATAAACTTTGTACAGGTGAAAAAAAAAATAGCATGACTATTTTAGATGGTGACTGCAGCCATGAAATTAAAAGATGCTTACTCCTTGGAAGGAAAGTTATGACCAACATAGATAGCATATTCAAAAGCAAAGACATTACTTTGCCAACAAAGGTCCATCTAGCCAAAGATATGGTTTTTCCACTGGTCATATATGGATGTGAGAGTTGGACTGTGAAGAAAGCTGAGCACTGAAGAATTGATGCTTTTGAACTGTGGTGTTGGAGAAGACTCTTGAGAGTCCCTTGGACTGCAAAGAGATCCAACCAGTCCATTCTGAAGGAGATCAGCCCTGGGATTTCTTTGGAAGGAATGGTGCTAAAGCTGAAACTCCAATACTTTGGCCACCTCATGCGAAGAGTTGACTCATTGGGAAAGACTCTGATGCTGGGGAGGGATTGGGGGCAGGAGGAAAAGGGGACAACAGAGGATGAGATGGCTGGATGGCATCACCAATTCAATGTACATGAATTTGAGTGAACTCCGGGAGATGGTGATGGACAGGGAGGCCTGGCGTGCTGTGATTCACGGGTCGCAAAGAGTTGGACATGACTGAGTGACTGAACTGGACTGATTTTAGTGTTCTCCATGACATGTCTTCATTATTATTATGCTACATGTTTCAGAAGTTGAAAATAAATATAGAGGACTAGTTCTATAAATATTTTTAAAAAATGGTAAAAGTAAAAAGAAGAGTAGTTGAAGTCAGAAGACTGTTAAAATCAGAATTTAAGACCTTAGAGTAGAATTATAGCTTTGTAGTTTGTTTGTTTTGTTTTGTTTGTCATGGAGATATCAAAGAGAACTAAAGAGGTATGATAGTTAAAGTTTGTTTGTTTGTTTTTTCCCTTAGTAAAAAACATATGTTATTTAGGAACTTTGGCAATAAAGGAAAAGAGACCTTAATATAGGCCTGGGCTCCATTTCAAATACAGAAAAGCAAGGATTTATAATCAAGGAGCAGATTGGCGGGTCAGCAGACAGAAAATTACTAAGTATAGACATCAGGGGTAGAGAATTCTTGCTAAACTGACCTAATAAGATTCATGCCAAAAGCATAAAAGTCAGACATCATCTGAGGGATGGAGGGCAGGATGAGGATTTTGACTCAGCCTCTCAGATGATCAGATATTGAGGATGAGGGGGACTCTGAACTGCCAAGGAGGATTCTGGCTAAAACTGGGTAATGAAAAGATGAACAGGGAAGTCCAAGGTCTAGCCCTAGTCAAGGCAAGGGACCAGAGGAGCCTGACTAAAGTTTGGTCAAGGAGAGAGACTTTGTCACAGATGGAGAATATTGGTGTTGGGCTGCTCAAGGAAGCTTGACACTGGCTGGTAGGGAAAGTCAGTAATGTTTGTAAAGGAGTAAGTAGATGAAAAGGAACAGATTAGGAAGAACAGCAAACACCAACTCAATCAGAGAAACGACAAATAAGAGACAAATAAAAGATACTATTAAGAATTGAGTTTGTAAGTATAAGATTGATTTTATTTTTAAATTTGCTTTTAAAATTTACTTTATGTTGGAGGAGACATGGGTTCAGTTGCAGTAAATGCCTGGTGGCTCAGTTCTAAAGAATCCACCTGCCAGTGCAGGAGATGAGGGTCCAAACCCTGGGTCAGGAAGAGCCCCTGAAGAAGAAAAGTGGCAACCCATCCGGTATTCTCACCTGGGAAATCCCATGGACAGAGAAGCCTGAAAGGCTATAGTCCGTGGGGTCCCAAAAGCGTCAGACATAACTTAAACCACCACATAGTTGATTTCCCATGTTGTGGTAATTTCAGATATACAGCAAAGTGACTCAGTTATACATATGCATCTATTTATTCTTTTTCAAATTCTTTTCCCATTTGGCTCTTACAGAATATTGAGCAGAGCAGAGCCTAAAAAGGTAGATTTCTAGTAGTCTTTAAATCTATCCTGTTGGAATGCAATAAAGAACTACGGTAAAATTCAGGTTTTGGAATCTGAGACATCTGTTTTCTAGTCACTGGTGCATCACTTACTTAGTGAATATAAATGTCACAAACACTAAGCCCCCATTTTTATGTTAGAAATCGCTAGAAGAAATGTGCCCAAAGTATTGCCAGGCACAACGTGCCTGTCATGTAGTGTCTGCTCTGTAAAGTAAACTCCTTTCCTCTCCTCCAATTTTAACAATTTTCTCTTACAGTTCTTGATTCTTAGACACATTTTCTGTTTCCCAGTTTATTCTAAGTGAATTAGCTACTACTTTGTTTTATGGAAAATATATGTTAATACATTCCATATTACAAAAATAGGTAATATCACCTGATCTTTAAATTTTCTAGAACTTACTTGAGAAGCAAACTACAATTTTAAAGTTCATTCCAAGTGCATTTTGCACTTCCAGTTCATTTTGTCAAGTAGATTGCCTGTTACACATAGGGCTTTATAATTCTTATTTTCACATACCCTCCACTTCTTTCATATTTTCATAAGCCTTCAAAGAGTTCTATGCTCTATTTAGCAAATATTCACCAAAAAAACCCCATATATTTACTATCCACTATGTAGAATGGGAAATAGATGGGGAAACCGTGGAAACAGTGTCAGACTTTATTTTGGGAGGGCTCCAAAATCACTGCAGATGGTGACTGCAGCCATGAAATTAAAAGACGCTTACTCCTTGGAAGAAAAGTTATGACCAACCTAGATCGCATATTCAAAAGCAGAGACATTACTTTGCCGACTAAGGCCCCTCTAGTCAAGGCTATGGTTTTTCCTGTGGTCATGTATGGATGTGAGAGTTGGACTGTGAAGAAGGCTGAGCACAGAAGAATTGATGCTTTTTAACTGTGGTGTTGGAGAAGACTCTTGAGAGTCCCTTGAACTGCAAGGAGATGCAACCAGTCCATTCTGAAGGAGATCAGCCCTGGGATTTCTTTGGAAGGAATGATGCTAAAGCTGAAACTCCAGTACTTTGGTCACCTCATGCAAAGAGTTGATTCATTGGAAAAGACTCTGATGCTAGGAAGGAGTGGGGGCAGGAGGAGAAACGGACGACAGAGGATGAGATGGCTGGATGGCATCACTGACTCGATGGACGTGAGTCTGAGTAAACTCCGGGAGTTGGTGATGGACAGGGAAGCCTGGCGTGCTGCAATTCATGGGGTCGCAAAGAGTCGGACACAACTGAGCGACTGAACTGAACTGATGTGGAAGTCAAAGAAGCAATTCAAGAATCAAAACAATAAAAACAAGCCTTGGCCACAAGGAATAGTCTTACATTGCTTAACTCTGTAAGGGAGAAAGAGAAGTCATCTCCTCCATCTTCATGAGAATACTCTTCCACAATAAGTCAATCAGTAGATATGGAAAAAACCAACTTCCTGCAGAAGGAAAATCAAAGTGGAGTTTGTTTTTTGCTAAAAGAGCTTTCTAAAAGGGAGCTGGAGGCCATCGAGGAAGTAAAACGTAGGCATGCCTCAGCCTGGCTGTAATCTGAACTCTGATCAACTTCTTGTCTGAATTCAGAACATCTACAAAATGTTCCAGAAACTCAGGGTACTTATTGGACCCTTACCCTAAGTAACTTGTGACAGCCTATCTTTTATTTCCTTTATGCATCCTAGCCAACTATAATTTTTGAAAACAAACTTTAACAACTGTGTAGCTTTTGCCTTTATAAGATCCTGACTCTCTTCCTTGGAACACTCTTTGGATTTTACCCAAATCTGTGTCTCCTGAATTGCAACTCCTAAAACCCTAAATAAATCTCTTTGCTCTTTACAGCCGTGATACTGATTATTGTTTGACCTTCCTTTATACTTTTTCTACTTGATTATATGCTGTTTTATCAGAGCAGCTGGCTTTGGAAATTTACTTTGAAATCTAACTATTTTTTATTTCTATCTAGAATTAAAAATAATTGATTGGAGAAAAAAATTTGCTTTTTTTTTTTTTTAAACCCTCTTTGTCAAGCAAAAATATTATATGGAAGTGATTGAACTATGACACACATTCTAATATTTCCAAATGTTAAACATCTTAAGTAGAGTTTTAATTCCTACTAGATATAGGCCATACCAGGACTGTAGTGGATTCTGCTTTAGAGAGAAACTGATGTCTTATTCTATCCATGAGAAATTAGAATGTGTCCTCCTGAATTTAAAGGGAAATTAATAATTGACACACTGCTTCAAGTGTGAAGTGGGGGGAGGGGGGGTGTTTTATTGAAAAATCAATTTCTCAATCCTCTTAACATTCCTTGTTCTTTTCTGAACTTTTGCCCAATTGTAAACCTCTCTGAGAGGACTAAAGGAATGGAATAAAATACAATATATTTAATGGAAATCTCACTAGGACTAAACAAAAGACGCCTTTAATCTCCTTACCTAACAATTTGGTGTTTGACTCTCTTAGAAGCCATCACCCAGTCCAAGTTAATATGAAATTTTCCATCTAACATCACATCAATCTAAAAAGAGTATTTGATATTGCAATGTGTAATATGAAATATACATTTCATCTTTATATCTTTTTTGGCCCAGAGCTCCTAAAACTCTTGGAATTTCCTAAGTGATGAGTGTGATAAAAGTGTCTTTTGTTATCTTAATGAGATGACTTCTCAACCCCAGGTAAGGTAGGTAAGGTAGAAGAACCATGCAAATGGTTAAAAGGTTGGAACTGTTAGTTCCACTCCCCAGATCTCTGGGGAGGGGAGAGGAGCTGGAGTTTGAATCCATTGCCAATATCCAGTGATTTAATCAACCAGGTTTGTGTAATGTATCCTCCATAAAAACGCAAAAGGGGAAGATTTTTTCAGTCTGATGACATCTGGAGAGTCAGGGAGAATGACCTGCTCAGGGATCGTAGAAGCTCTGTGTCTGTACCTTGTCCTGTATATCTCATTTGCCTATTGATTTGTATCCTTTAATATCCTGTGTAATAAACTGATAGTCTGGTGAGTAAACTCATTTCCTAAGTTCTGCAAGACACTTCAGCAAATTAATCAGACCTAAGCAGGGGGTCAGGGCTTCCCAGGTGGCACAGTGGTAAAGAATTCGACCGGCAGTGTAGGAGACACAAGAGATGTCGTCTCAATCCCTGGGTAGGGAAGATTCTCTGGAGTAGGAAAAGGCACCCCAGTCCAATATTCTTGCCTGGAAAATATCATGGACAGAGGAATCTGCTGGGCTATAGTCCATGGGGTCACAGGGTCGGACACAACTGAACAACCAAACACAAGGATAGGGTCGTGGGAACACCTGATTGATAGCCAGTCAGTCAGAAGTACAGATAACAACATGGATTTGTGATTGGCATCTGAAGTGGAGGCAGTCTTGTAGCCGTGAGTCCTTAATCTGTGGGACCTGACACTCTCTCCAGGAAATAGTGTCAGGACTGAGTTGAATTGTAGGGCATCGGCTGGTGTCAGAGAATTGCTTTCTAGAGTATGGAAAATCCCCACACAGTGGAACTGGCTAATCAGAATCTTCATTATGAATTAGGAAAATGCTTGAATGTAATAAATTTATATATTTAAGGGACATACTTAGGCCAAAGTTCTAGGATCCATGTACCTAAAAGACCACACTCTTTATGCACAAACAAATGTCTCTGAAACAGAAAGAAGAGTAATTAATTTATTTCCAAGCCAGTTAACCAATCCCTGGTGAATGACCATCTTCCAATACCTGTCTCTAAGGTGTTTTTTTTTCTTTTCTACGAACTGTAACAACTGCCAACTTGTCAAATGGTGAAGCTTTTGTTTCCCCTTGGCAACAGATCCCTGCCCTGTGTGACAGGATTTCCATATTGTCAACTGCAAAATGTCCCAAATAACTCTGAAAAGCACCTGGAGTTTAATTTTGCATCTTAACATCCAGAAGGAGTCTTTTTTTATTATTTCTCACATGTTAAAGTGAGGTTATTTATATACCTCACAACTGATGGTGTGATGCCAGCCAAGCTAAGCAGAGTATTTGAAAAATTCAATAAACTTAGCTTCCTGGGAAATGATATACTAATGTCTTTCAAAAGATTTGAATGATCTGCCCAAAATAGCAAGGAATTTTAAGACATCCTTTCATTTAAAATAATAATAACAGAATAGCATCTAGTCACCTTAACAACCAAAATGCTAAGGATGAATAATTTGCCACAAAAAAACCTCAAGCTTTCCATGTCAAAGTGTAAGTAAATGCTAGAGAACAAGTAAAAAATACAGAAGTATTTCTGCTGCAGAAGAGGTCTCTTTTAACAAAAGAGGGAGAACCATATATCTTTCTCCCTAAAGGCAACTCTTTATCACTAAAAATAGCGCACTGGAAACTGACAAAGTGGAGTGTTTTTGAATAAGCCTGAATTATAGATAGTGACCTGAATAGGAGCAATGAACATGACTCAAAACCATTCACGTGGCAGTTCCTGCCAGGATTGTAGTAATCCCTCAGTCACCTAATTGGCATGTGAATGTGCACACGCGTGTAAGTACAAAGTTTTATTCGAGAGATGGGATTTCTCTTGCTTTCACATACAATTCAGAGTCACATTTTCTATGTGGTGATATAGATTTCTCCTTAGATTCTGCATTAAGTTTTTCTAAAAATGGAAATTAACAGCACTGCAACAGATCTCCATAAAACTAGAAATTACTATTCTTCTCTCACATCATTCCCACGTACAGCATCAGTCTTCTTTCTCTTTCATCTCATTTTAAAAAAGAAAATCAAACATGCTATTACCATCTAATAACCTTTCCCCATGTTTCTTATTTATTAACTATTCCAACAAAGTCTTTATTACCATGATCATGTTTTGTTCTCAGTTTGACAGACCAAAAGTTAAACTAAAAGCATTTTTGATTGCTTGACACTGGCCAAAGACCTCAGCAAAATATATTGACCTTTCACCTTCCCCCAAAATTAATGTTTATGTCCTCTTGCCCTTTCACTTTTCTTAACTGAGAATACCGGTCACTGAGATCTACTGGCCTCAAGCCATGGATGTACTGATGAGTTGCCTAGTTCCAAGCTCTCCAAGTTCAGGGGCAAGACAGATACTTAAGATTCCAGAGGGAAAAATGAAGGGAAGGGCATCAAAGGTGCAAATCATATATAGTCTTTCTCCTTGTGTCCAATAGATGAGTTCAATAATTCCCCCCCAGTTATTTTGAAACATTGGTGAGTTGTGATTTTACTTCGAATCATCTTAAAATTAAATGTTTTTCCTAATGGTAGCAGGTGGTCAACTTCACCTTATCTTTTTTTTTCACTTATTGATTTACGTTTGGCTGTGCTGGGCCTTTGTTGCTGTGGAAGGACTTTCTCCAGTTGTGGTGAGTAGGGGCCACTCATTAGTTGCGTTGCTCGGGCTTCTCTCTGTGGGGGCTTCTTTTGTTGCAGAGCCCAGGCTCTCAGCACGTGGGCTTCTGCAGTTGTGGCACACAGGCTTACTTGCCCTGAGGCACGTGGAATCTTCCCAGACAAGGGTTTGAACCTGTGTCCCCTGCGTTGTCAGGCAAATTTTTAACAACTGTACCACCAAGGGAAGTCCTTATCTTTTATTAATAAAAAGGGGAGTAATGACAGTGTGATGGCATATAATTCATCTCTATATGTTCCTGCTTCTATGTTATAGGCCACAATTGAACTTACTTGTATATACAGCCAGTGTAGAAGAACACTTTCATTTGTTACTCGTTTCTTAAGGAAGCCAGCATCTTTCTTCAAGGATTCAAGACAATCTGCTGTTTGTCTCTTGAAACAAAATTACCACCCACTGGATTATGGAACCCGATACCTGTAGCAGAGGACAAGATGGTTGGATGGCATGACTGACTCAATGGACCTGAGTCTGAGCAAGCTCTGGGAGACGGTGAACGACAGGGAAGTCTGGCATGCTGCAGTCCACGGGGTCGCAAAGAGTTGGACATGACTAAGTGACTGAACAAAAACAAACATCTATGGGACATGGATTCTTATTCAGGAGTCATTTTGCCCCGTTAAATCACATTTGTCATTCTCAGGAGACATTTTTTGATTGTCACAAGTAAGGGAAGGTGACTGGCATTTGGATGCTGCTAAATAACCTTCAGTGCACAGAAGATCCCACACTACAAGGATGCTGTGTGTGTGCTAAGTCACTTCAGTCATGTCCGACTCTGTGTGACCCTATAGACTGTAGCCCGCCAGGCTCCTCTGTCCATGGGATTCTCCAGGCAAGAATCCTGGAGTGGGTTGCCCTCCCCTCCTCCAGGAGATCTTCCCCACTCACCGATCGAACCAACATCTCTTATGTCTCCTAATTTGGCAGGTGGGTTCTTTAGCTCTAGTGCCAGCTGGGAAGCCCCACAACAAGGATCATCCAGTCTCAGATATCAATAATGTTGAGGTTTAAGAGATTAGCCTGGTCAATCTATGATACCTGGAAAAAATCTTGCACATTCCTTCCTACCTTTCTTCATGATGCCATTTCAGTCTTAATCCCATAGTGCCCTTCCACCTTTGAATCCCACTCAGTTTCCAGGCACAATACAGGATCCACTGCTAAACCTATATGGCGAACTCAGGCTGCCTAGAATCCTCCATCGAGTTGTATCTATAACTAGGTATAAGTTCCCAAAAGATTTTTTCCCCCTTCTGATGGAAATCCTTGCAAATAGATTTATTTGTACTGAATACTGATGAACGGATTATTCATAATTGTCATTTAACTAGATCGAGGCAAGTAGGTTTTATGCTGCAAAAAGAGGACTTTATTTTCTCAATAGTCAAATAATTTTGCATTTAGTGTTCCTATGTGAGTAAGGTGGTATGGCTGTTAAAAGAGAAATAGTTCTGCCCACCCCCAAAAAAGGAAGGGAAGAAAAAAAGAAGAAGACAGAATAAGATTATACAGTGGAAATGAGAAATAGATTTAAGGGACTAGATCTGATAGATAGAGTGCCTGATGAACTATGGACAGAGGTTCATGACATTGTACAGGAGACAGGGATCAAAACCATCCCATGGAAAAGAAATGCAAAAAAGTAAAATGGCTGTCTGGGGATGCCTTACAAATAGCTGTTAAAAGAAGAGAATCAAAAAGCAAAGGAGAAAAGGAAAGACATAAGCATCTGAATGCAGAGTTCCAAAGAATAGCAAGAAGAGATAAGAAAGCCTTCTTCAGTGATCAGTGCAAAGAAATAGAGGAAAACAACAGAATGGGAGAGACTAGAGATCTCTTCAAGAAAATTAGAGATACCAAGGGAACATTTCATGCAAAGATGGGCTTGATAAAGGACAGAAATGGTATGGACCTAACAGAAGCAGAAGATATTAAGAAGAGGTGGCAAAATACACAGAAGAACTGTACAAAAATGACCCAGATAATCACGATGGTGTGATTCCTCACCTAGAGCCAGACATCCTGGAATGTGAAGTCAAGTGGGCCTTAGAAAAAGCATCATTACGAACAAAGCTAGTGGAGGTGATGGAATTCCAGTTGAGCTGTTTCAAATCCTGAAAGATGATGCTGTGAAAGTGCTGCATTCAATATGCCAGCAAATTTGGAAAACTCAGCAGTGGCCACAGAACTGGAAGAGGTCAGTTTTCATTCCAATTCCAAGAAAGGCAATGCCAAAGAATGCTCAAACTACCAGACAATTACACTCATCTCGCATGCCAGTAAAGTAATGCCCAAAATTCTCCAAGCCAGGCTTCAGTAATATGTGAATCGTGAACTTCCAGATGTTCAAGCTGAGTTTAGAAAAGGCAGAGGAACCAGAGATCAAATTGCCAACATCCGCTGGATCGTCAAAAAAGCAAGAGAATTCCAGAAAAACATCTATTTCTGCTTTATTAACTATGCCAAAGCCTTTGACTGTGTGGATCACAATAAACTGTGGGAAATTCTGAAAGTGATGGGAATGCCAGACCACCTAACCTGCCTCTTGAGAAACCTATATGCAGGTCAGGAAGCAACAGTTAGAACTGGACATGGAACAACAGACTGGTTCCAAATAGGAAAAGGAGTATGTCAAGGCTGTATATTGTCACCCTCATTATTTAACTTATATGCAGAGTACATCATGAGAAACACTGGGCTGGAAGAAGCACAAGCTGGAATCAAGATTGCCAGGAGAAGTATCAATAACCTCAGATATGCAGATGACACAACCCTTATGCCAGAAAGTGAAGAGGAACTAAAAAACCCTCTTGCTGAAAGTGAAAGAGGAGAGTGAAAAAGTTAGCTTAAAGCTCAACATTCAGAAAACAAAGATCATGGCATCTGGTCCCATCATTTCATGGGAAATAGATGGGGAAACCGTGGAAACAGTGTCAGACTTTATTTTTTTGGGCTCCAAAATCACTGCAGATGGTGATTGCAGCCATGAAATTAAAAGACGCTTACTCCTTGGAAGGAAAGTTATGACCAGCCCAGAGAGCATATTCAAAAGCAGAGACATTACTTTGTCAACAAAGGTCCGTCTAGTCAAGGCTATGGTTTTTCCAGTCGTCATGTATGGATGTGAGAGTTGGACTGTGAAAAAGCTGAGTGCCAAAGAATTGATGCTTTTGAACTGTGGTGTGGAGAAGACCCTTGAGAATCCCTTGGACTGCAAGGAGATCCAACCAGTCCATTCTAAAGGAGATCAATCCTGGGTGTTCATTGGAAGGACTGCTGCTAAAGCTGAAATTCCAGTACTTTGGCCATCTCATATGAAGAGTTGACTCATTGGAAAAGACCCTGATGCTGGGAGGGTTGGGGGCAAGAGGAGAGGGGAATGACAGAAGATGAGATGGCTGGATGGCATCACTGACTGGATGGACGTGAATTTGAAATCCGGGAGTTGGTGATGGACAGGGAGGCCTGGGCTGCTGTGACTCACGGAGTCACAGAGTCGGACACGACTGAGCGACCTAACTGAACTGATCCTATCGCCTTGGATATAGTTTTAGCATATTTCCTAGTGTTTTGTACAGCTTCTTCATGGGCATGAAGGCAGATATGCATCTATCTCTTTGTTGATGATCTAGTTCACAAAACTCTGGGATGTTAGCAACAAAATGTACTGAAGATCGTCTAGTCCAATTCTATCAGTTGAAGATATTGAAGTCCAGGCTAGTTAATACTTAAACAGGTAATTTTTCTATGAGGCGAGTACTTATAATGTCCCTTCAACGGATCAGGAGACTGAGACAAGGAGAGGTGATAAAACTTGTCAAAGATGGTAGAGCTCATCACTGGTAGAACTGTGCTTCCAACTTAGGTCATGGAGTTGCAGTGTTTATGCTTCAAGCTTCTGTACTACATTGCTACTACACTGAAATTTTGCCCACAGTCACATACCAATTTAGAAGGAAAACTAGAATACTGATTCATTTCTTCTTTCCCTAGATCTAGTGTTTATACTACTCTGCAATACTATCTTCATTTATTGGAATAATTCTCTGTAGAAATGGAATAGACGTTTTTTGTTTTTTGTTTTTTTCCAAAGGCAGAAAAACCACATAGAGCCAAACTTCTCTTTGCATAATAAACCATACTTACACTAACTGGGTTAACCACTAATACAGTTGATCATCAAAGTACCACATAAATGATAGTAAAAAACTGTAAAATAAATTAAACAATATTTTTCTAATTTTTTTCTCTCCTGTATCTTAAAAATTATCTATTTGGTATATGCAAAGTTTAGAAAAATAAGCACATATCTAGAGTGCCAAATTTTTAGATTAAAATTGACAAATAGATTCATCTTTTATGAGTATGAAGTAATTCAGTGTCACGTAGATGATATATGCAGAACACTGACTTGAAGTGCTTTTATTTGTACCTATTGAATAATACAACTAAAAACTCTTGATTTTTAAAATTTCCCCATTGTTTGACCCTTTGAAATCATTTTCTTAGGCATTTCTTAAAGTTTTCTTAGACCACTCAATCCTACAGCATTTTTTTCAATGAAAAAGCATATTCCTAATGTCAACAAACAACACAGGGTAAAATTTAACACCTAAGCTAATTATTTTTTGCATAATATGCATTAATGTGTCTAATACATATGCTTTTGATAACTCAATTTGGGAAATACTGGTGGAGTACAGAACATGCATAGGAGAGGCAGATTATGGAATAAGAGGGACATCTTACAAGAACAGCAACGCAGTAGCTGACTGGGTTTATCCCTCTACTCTTTAGAGGAAGCCAGCCCACTACACATCATCTGACAGGAGGCCCCCAGCTCAACATTCTAGGGGACAAAGTGCTGGCAGTGAGGCAGCCCATCACATTACACACCCCTTGGACCATTCTAAGATGACCTCCATAATTTCACCAAATTCAAATGTACCCATCACATCATGATACTTAATTCAGGCCCTAGTTCTCCTAACCCTTGATTTACAAAATGAAAGATACCCTTTATCAATGCAATCTGCCCACATCTCTCTCCTTCTTAGTGATCCACCACACACGTTGGTATTGGATTGAATTTTTCAAACTATTTTACCCTAATTATTTTATATGCTAATTATTTTTCCTCCAAGTCTTAAATACAATTCCTCTGCAAGTTTATCAAGAATGTTGGAACAGGATTGATAAAATGTAATACATGGCTATTTATCACTTCGGCCCAATTCTAAGTAAAAAACGAATATTTAATATACATTATCCAAGCAAACCAAGTAGGAATGCTTACAAGATTGACTAACCATGTCATTTTAACAAGGAGAACTCCAGTCATTTTCTTTTTAATAATGTCACCAGATTTTCTTAATGTGTTAATCAAAAAGATTCATAAGCAGCAAGGTAGAAAATTGGGGGTATCACAGAAATTTAACTAGAAGGAGCCAAGTGACTTGAAATGGTAAATACATTTCTCTGATCATTTTTAAACTACAAAAAAGGGCACGGAAAGAAACCCAGGACATTCATTTACATTTGTTTTTCCTTTCTTGCTAACTAAAATGTCATAAAATTAGGTTTATGCACTTTCTCCTCTTTCTCACACCATCCCACATCGATTTGTCATATACTTTTCTAAGTCTCTCTTTTTTTTTTTCAAGTTTTGGTTAGGATTTGGATAGATATTGGTTGAAACCTTTTCATTCTTTTACATCTTTATATTGTGATCCTCATCTTTTACTTACAATCAAATTTATTGAGGAATTGAACCAGTTTTCAAAGGACAGAAAAATTCTGGTCCTATTTCCCCCTTTATGTGTGTTAGAAAATAAAGGTTTACTTAGAACAAACATTTCTAGGAGAGGCTTTACATAAAACAAGAATCTGCTGTTTATCCCTCAGAGAGGCATTTACTGCAGTGGTTTAATAAAAAGACTAAAAACTGTCTGGATTTGAATCTCCACAACTATGTCTTGAATAAATTATTCAACGTCTCTGAGCCCCAAGAAGCCTACAATAATTTGTTGTTGTTGTTTATCTCTTTGCAATCCCAAAGACTGTAGCGTGGAATTCGTCCATGGAATTTCCCCAGCAAGCATACATTAATAAGTTGTGATTTCCTTCTTCAGGGGATCCTCACAGATCAGGGCTCAAAGCTGCATCTCTTGTGTCTCCTGCATTGGCAGGCAGATTCACTGAGCCACCAGGGAGCCTCAAGGAGCCTACAAGTTTGGGGGCTACTAAAATTAGATTTCATACCGCTTGTCCCATCCCCATAGTTATATAATCCCTCAAGTAGCAGGGATTCTAAAAAAAAAAAAGGGCATGAAAGAAAAGTTTACACTATTTTTAATAAACTCTTGCATAATCATGTCAGGCAAAGTTCTAAGCACTTTACAGATGTCACCTCAGGTAATTCTTATAAAAGTCTGTGACCTATATATTTTATAATTCACATTTTATAGATGAGGAGTTTTTTATTCAGATAGGGAAATGACAGGCCTGGGATTCAGCTTAGGCAACCTTACTACAGAGGATCTTTTGCTTTTTGTTGTTGTTGTTGTTTAGTTGCTAAGTTGTGTCCTATTCTTTGTGATCCCATGGACTGTAGCCCACTAGGCTCCTCTGTCCATGGGATTCTCCAGGCAAGAATACTGGAATGGGTTGCCATTTCCTTCTCCAGGGGATCTTCCCAACCTAAGAATCAAACCCACATCTCCTGTTTGTCAGGCAGATTCTTTACCACTGAGCCACTGGGGAAGCCTCTTTGCTTTGCCAATGGCCAAAGAAATTTGAAAAACGAACACTGACTTAAACAATTAAGTACATTTCCCTAACAAAAAAAAGATACAAAACTTTTAATATGCTAATATGCATTGGTGACTCTCTAAGAAATATACATGGTAATCAGGGTTTCCTGTAAAGTTTGACTGCAGAATTGAAAAAAAGTATCTTTTTTCAAGAATCTTTTCATAAGAACTGTACTCCTTGAAAAGGTCTCTGAGAGAGAATGGAAAAATATAAATAAATATCTTAAATCATATAGATCTGTCTTCTGTAAAAGGGTTTCAGTAATGGATTAGTAAAGAAAATAACTATAAATGACTTAATTTCAGAGATGCTAAGTGATGATTTTAGGCAATTTATTCCGGAGGAAATAAAAAACTTTAAGATGAAGAATTCAGATTTTTTTTTTAAGTTTAAAATACGAGTAGGAAAAGCATTTCTCTTAGCCTTCCTTGATGAGTGCAACTTTAAACATCTGTCTACTTGAACTTAAGATTCCAGGGCACATTTTACAATTCTGAGCACTGTTACTCACTCTGAATAATTGATTCCCTCCCACCTAACTCCCTGTAGAATGTCAGTTGAAAGAGATATTTTCACTTTCTGTTGTAAACCATTACAGTTATTGTTCCTATTAGGCAATTGATCCATTAACTTTCAAAAGTGATGCATTTCAATACTGGATAAAATATTTGCTTTTATATAATCTCATTAAGATATCTCTGGAGCCTTCTGAATGATATAATCTACATGAATACTGACTTAGTAATTGCAAGTACTACTAAGGCTTAGCTGGGAAAATAATAGACAACACATCACTATAATTACAAACATGTTCATAATTCTTTAGCATTTACAAAGTGCCTTCTCAAATTTGATCGTCAATCTTTGTGAAATAAGAGAGGTATCATTGTCCTCACTTTGTGGAGGAGAAATTTAAATTCCAGCAAATAAGGAAATTACCAGCATTTATACAAAGAGAAGTTAGTAAAACTCGGATTTGTTTTTTATTCTAAATTTCTTATACAATGCAGCTTCGTGATTACCCAAAGTATTAACATAACATGGATAATAATCTTTCACATATTTTATTTCTTTGTGTGCTTGTTTTTAAGTAAACAGATTGGGCTGAGTAGATAGATGATTTTCAAATTTGCTGTCTAAAGTGGTGGGGTCCAGAACTTCTAACAGAGTTTGTATCTTTCAGTAAAATACATGTTTCTTCCCTGAATTCATATACCTGAATCCCTAATATAAAGCAGAAGGAAGGAAGGAAAGAAGAAAATGAGGGAGGGAAGGAAGGAGGAAGGAAAGAAGGGTTATGCAAAGACCTATCCTTGTCTGTAATGGGAAATGCATCACCTCTGTTGCCATTTCTTATTTCTTCTTCCCAGCCTGCCACCTTATCCTTCAAATCTCAGTATGGACTGTGGAAGCCTCCCTCACATGAGTTTCGTTCCTGGCTATGTGAACTTAGCTTATTTATTTTCAATTTATTTTTCAATTTTTATTTTATACTGGAGTATAGTTGATTTCCCTGGAAGAGGGCATGGCAATCCACGCCAGGATTCCCCATGCATAGAGGAGCCTGGCAGGCCACAGTCCATGAGGTCACAAAGAAGTTGGAAATGGCTGAGACTAAACACACAACTGATTTACCAGTTTGTGTTAGTTTCAGATATATGGTAAAGTGAATCAGTGATATATATACATATATCAATTATTTTTCAGATTCTTTCACGTAGGTTAGTACAAAATATAGAGAAATTAGCCTTATAGCCCAGAATTTAGAGAAATCAGTTTTACTATTCTTTGTCATACTCATTCTCCTTGCATATGTGCAAAGAAGTCATTCTTATGCCAAAGATATTTGTAGCTATTAGTGAAATAGACTACACTTCAGGGAATTCATAGGAAAGGGCAGTTAATTAAGGCTTTGGGACTATACAACCCATAATTCTTGAACATGCTCTTGGTAAGCTGCTTGATTTTGTTGCCATGGTAGACCATATGATATTTCCTCATTAAGTGTATTTTCCACAAGACACTTGGTTACCTTTTAGCAGATAATGAGCATGGCAAACAGCACCTTCAGTTTTCATTGCCTAGATCAAGCGTACTATGTTTTCATCATGAATATCAATATAAAATGAAAATATCTAGTTGTGTCCAACAGGACAGGTCGCTATTCGCAAATAAATAGATTCAAAAATAGAAAGTAGTCGGAGAAACAGTAAATAAGGGCCTTGCTTCTGTTGCAAATGTCGATTTCCTGACATCAGAGTTTCTTCCTTATACTGAGTGTGCTTTCATTAAAGCATTTGTTTCGTTCAAATGTTGGTGCCTAACTACCAGATGTGCACTTGGATCTTCCCACGTGGAGATGTAATAAACCTTAGACAAGCCACTGAAGCTCTATCAGCTTTGGTTCCCTTATTTCTTAGATTGTGATAATAGAAGTAATGCCTACACTAGAAAGGTTTAAGAAAGGTTTAGAAAGGTATGAAGAAGCAAACGGGCAAATGCATGCAAAGTGCCATGGTGATTACTATATGTGTTCAGGCTTCCCGGGTGGCGCAGTTGGTAAAGAATCAGCCTGCCAGCGCAGGAGATGCAAGAGACCCAGTTTCATCCCTGGGTCAGGAAGATCCCCTGAAGAAGGAAATTGCAACTCACTCCAGTATTCAATTAATAAACGTTAAGTTTTCATTAATATAGTTCTAGCTCAGCTTAGTACATTAATAGAAGTACTACCAAGGGAGACTTAAGAAACAAATATTAAGATCCCATAATTCTCAGTGAATCTTGGGTTCCCATTTCCTTCAAGCACACCTTCTTACAGTGTATATGTTTTTTATCAAGAAGAGAAACATTAGAGAATTCCCTAGTGATCCAGTGGTTAGGACTCTGTGCTTTCACTGCCAAGGGCCCTGATTCAGTCCCTGGTAGGGGAACTAAGATACTGCAAGCCTCACAGTGTGGCCAAGAAAAGAAATAAGAAAAGAGATAATATCAGCCGAAACTGGGAAATATTTCTGAAATGTAGCATAGTCTTATTCTTCAGACCATTTCATATAATTAGCATAGTCTTATTCCTTAGACCATTTCATATAAACATTTCATATAAAGGTGCTTAGTGAACCTTAGTGAGCCAGGGGGAAGTAAGGGGAAGGGGTAGTTAGAGAGTTTGAGATGGGCATGCACACACTGCTACATTTAAAATGGATAACCAATTAGAACCTACCGTACACCACAGGGGGCTTTCTAGTGGCTCAGCAGTAAAGAATATGCCTGCATCGCAGGAGCCTCAGGAGATGTGGGTTTGATCACTGGATCAGGAAGATCTCCTGGAGAAGGGAATGGCAACCCACTCCAGTATTCTTGCCTGGAGAATCCCATGGACAGAGGAGGCTGGTGGGCTACAATCCATAGGGTCACACAGAGTCAGACACCACTGATGTGACTTAGTATGCGCACACACACATATAGCACAGGGAACTCTTCTCAGTGTTTTATGGCAAACTGGATGGGAGTGGAGTTTGGGGCAGAATGGATACCTGTATTATGTATGGCTGAATCCCTTCACTATTCACCTGAAACTATCACCACATTGTTAATCAGCTATATCCCAATATAAAATAAAATAAAGGTTTTTTTAATAGTTAAGAATAAAAAGACAGTGGCAAAAAAGAAGAAAAGAAAAGAGGTGTGTAGAAAAGTCCAACTCAATGTACCAAAATATGTATTGATCAAAGAACTTAACAAAGAATAATGTAGTGATCAGAAAGTATAACAGGTTATTCAATTGGGAAGTGGAGAAAGCTTTAGCAACATGGAAACTGGTGCACAACTCCCAGGGTGGGCTGCCTGGTCCAGGGGAAATTTAGGGAAAACTTAAAAAAGAAAGTAAAATTTAAGGTAGGGCCTACAAATGTATAGTAAAGAACTAGATAAAGAGTATGATGGGAGTGAAACCTACAGGTAGGTGTGAGAGTGATATTTCAGGCAGAAAATAACATATGTGAAGACTTGGAGGTAAGAGTGTATGGAATTTGGGGAGAACTCAATGAATTTCAATCTTGTTGAAATGGAGAGATGTATATGGAGTGATAGTGTTGAAGTGAATTGAAGTTGGAATGAGAGCTAAACTGGGAAAAAATAAATGGGCTCCAACAAAGGATGTACGTTAAGAGTTTGGACAATATCCTAAGGGAAATGATCTAATTTGCATTTTATAAAGAGGGAAGAATGAAAACAGAGAACAGACAGGAATGAATTACAAAAAGATCAGATAAGAGCTGGAAGTGATACTCCAGAAAAGGGATGAGGATGGGATGAAAGAGTAATGGATAGTGATGCTAGGAATGAAGGGAAATAAATTTGATTGTATTTGGAAGGATGGAAGGCTAGAAGGATCCTGTCTATATGATATCAGGAGTAGAGAAGACACCTCCCACAATCCCTTGCACTCTTCCTTTCCAGCCCCCACCTGGCAGGATGGCTCCCACAAGCTAGAAGTGGTGACAAGAACGGTCAGTCTGCCAGCAGTGAAGTGTTGATCAGAGAATACACTATCAACATTCACAAGTGCGTCATGGAGTGGGTTTCAAGAAGTGTGCTCCTCAGGCACTCAAAGAAGTCTGGAAATTTGCCATGAAAGAGATGGGAACCCCAGATCTGAGCATTGACCCCAGGCTCAAAAAGCTATCTGGGCCAAAGGAATAAGGAATGTCCCATACCATATCCATGCAAGGTTGTCTGAAGATGAAGAATCACCAAACAAGCTCTATTCATTGGTTAGCTACATACTTGTCACCACTTTCGAAAATCTGCAGTTAATGTAAATTAGAACTAACTAATGATTGTCCAATAAAGTTATAAGAACCAAAAAAAGGGAAAAAAGAAGAAGCAGAGAAGATCTAAGGTATAAGCTTCCGGATGGTGTTATGAGAGTAAATGGCTGAACTGGAATGGGGCAAATACTCAGGATAGATGAAAATGTCAAGAAATTGAGGATCAGCATACGGGTAAAACAGAAGTCACTCAAAATAGCAGAAGAGACTAGTGAGAAAAGGAAGATTGCCAGTTAAGTGCTATTTGTTTTTTGTTTGTTTGTTTTTTCAAATTAATGCAGAAAGAGTTAAACATCAGTGGCTAAAACAGAAAAAGGAAAGGTTATATAGTTTTATATCATGAGCCTCAAAGGCATGTAGAATTCTAAACATTCTTAGAGGATTGTGGTATGAATATGAGAGAGTATGAAGCAAGGAGGACATCTAGTGTATCTTTCCAATTCTTGAGAAAGGAAGGAACAAAACCATGAGGCTACTTCACATGGGGCTTCCCAGTTGGCTCAGTGATAAGAGTCTGCCTGCCAATGCGGGAGATCCCTGGGTTCCATCGCTGGGTCAGGAAGATGCCTGGAGAAGGGAACAGCAATCCACTCCAGTATTCTTACGTGGAAAATCCCAGGACAGAGGAACCTGGTGGTCTACATTACAGGGGATCACAGAGTCAGTCGCAACTGAATATGCATGCAATTCACATGCAGAGGTTGAAAATTAGCTCTCATGTGCTCATGAAACCATGAACAAACGTTCAGAGCACCCATTTCCCCAAACACCCTAGCCAATGTAGACAAGCTCATTCTTACAACCCTTTTTATCCATTACTTTGGAGATGAAGGGAATAAAAGAACTGAAGGGAAGTTTATTGCAAATGGCTCTCCAGATAGTTTAGTGGGAAGGTAGGGAGGATCAACTCCTTGCCTTACTCTTCGCTAGCTTTCAATTTCAGATATTCTTGAACCTTGTATTAAACATTAACCTTAGTCAGACATTGCACAACCCAAGGTTAATTCTGCTGTAGACTCCTGGCATCTCATTCTACTTCTAGTATTGCACTTTGTTGTTGCTGTTCAGCCTCTAAGTCATGTCCGACTCTCTGTGACCCGATGAACTGCAGCACACCAGGCTCCCCTGTCCTTCACTATCTCCCAGAGTTTGCTCAAAGTCATGTCCAATGAGGTGGTGATAATATCTAACCATCTCATCCTCTGCCCTTTATACGCCCCCTCCAGAGGCTCCTCATGCTCTGCCTCTGTGTAACTGATTTCCTCATTTCATGCAACAGTCTTCTAACTTCTTACTTCTTGTTTTGAGTTCAGGGTACATTCTGTATATAAGAAAAACTTTTTAGAGTTTTATGACTTTATTTTAAATTTAACTTTCTGAAGTTACATATTCAAAATCCTTGTTAGGTGCTTAAGTTCAGTTAGCAAATTTTATTCAACTTTTAAATCTAAGAAAACAATAATCTTTAAAGGGCCTTTGAATGCTACTTCAAATATTTTAAACAGAATTTATAAATAAGATATAATTTAGATTCATTTTGAACATTTCAATTTTGTGAGAAAAAAATCTCAAGTATTAGAGATTTTTATAAATCCAAGAAACTAATTTATGAATATGATAGAATTTATATAAATGTTCATAACATACTGTACATAAACAGCAAGATTTCAACTTACATCAGCATTCCAAATCAATTACTCAATAACATTTTAAATTGGATTTACAAAGCTGTCACTCAATGATGCCAATTTTACATATACAGAGAGAGATGTATAGATTCTATCCAAAGATAAAAATATCTTCATTTCCTTCTCTCAAAATCTCTCTGTACTTTATTCTAATTCCCCCTAGAGCTGAAGGATGCATAAACACGCTAAGAAATATATGTGATGGAAGTGACATATGGCCAGAAAGTTTGGCTGGTCATGATCTCTGGACTTCAGAAATCCAGTTCAATTCTCACCACTTGAACTGAAGTCAAATATTATCTCAAGTATTTTTGAGTTTTGTCTATTATTATTTTACTGAGTGAGTTCTTGATGGCAACCCTGATCAGACAGAGTAAACACTATCTGGAGCTGTTATATTAATAATTACATAATACCATGAAAGATATGATCCTATAATCATACAGTCCTGACTCCTTGTTACATGCATATAATCACCTGACCCTTTTCTGTACTCATGGAAGTCTGTAGCTTCCACCATGAGTGATAACTAAGATTGGATCTTGCACTTATGTGAAGTATAGGCAAACCTTTTCAACAAATACTAAAGATATGTGTGCTTAATAAAAATAATACAAATAAAATATCTTTCTGGCTACTGCAAAAGTGTTGAGCTCAATGGAATCCTGCCCTTGTTCCATTTTTCTTATTTTCAGAGCAGTACAACTCAGGAATATTAACATTTAACTCACTAATTTCTATAGCCAAAACTATGTATGGTCAGTAAGTTGCTAACTTACAGACAGTTTTGTTTTTTTTTTTTCCATCCAGAACTCTTTTCTTAGACCCTGGCCGTCTAATGAACTAAATAGTCAATATTTCCAGTTGGATGTCTTTCAGTTCCTCAAATAAAATTTACCCCAAACGGAACTCATTATCCTTGTCTTTATTTTGCCACTTCTAGGGTTCCCAATTCAATACATGTGATTACTACTCCCCAGATTGCTCAAGACATAAACCAAATAGCAATGCATGGCAGATTCTTTCCCTCAAATTACATATAATCGATCACTTGTCAATACTACTCCTTAAGCATGTTTTAAAGCTTCAGTTTTCTCTCTATTCCTATTTAATCTCTCAGCCTCAACTCTTGCTTCCTTCAAATTACACCTTTCACAGTATTAAATACTCTTTTTAAAAGGTGAATTTGATTAAAATAGCCCCGAGCTCGATTGCAAAAATTTCCCCCTGCCACTGAAAGTTAGAATCTACTTTTCCGTCCTTTGAATTTGAGTTGGTTATATTGTTTACTCTGGCCAATGGAAGGTCTTACACATTGGAGCCTGCTTCTCATAGGTCTTGCAGGACTTCCAACATCATGTGAGAAAGCTCAGTTTAGTCTTCTGGGCTTAGGTTTTCCCTGGTGGCTTTGACAGTAAAGAATCCACCTGCTTTGCAGGGTCCAGAGCTCGATCCCTGGGTCAGGAAGATTCCCTGGAGAAGGGAATGGCTACCCACTCCAGTATTCTGGCCTGGAGAATTCCCTGGACAGAGGAGCCTGATGGGCTACAATCCATGGGGTGGCAGAGAGTCGGACATAACTGAGTGACTATCATACACACAGTCTGCTGGAAGGTGAAGGGACATTTGAAGTAGAGACCAGCCATACCAGTGAAAACCTTATTCAACCACCAGCCTCTACCCAACACAGCAGCTAAGAGAAGATGTATGGTTAACACCAGCTGCTGCTGCTGCTGCTAAGTCGCTTCAGTCGTGTCCGAATCTGTGCGACCCCGTAGACGGCAAACCAGGTGAGACCAGGAAAAAAGCTACCTTACTGGGACCAGCCCAAATTGTCAACGCACAGAGTTGTGAGCTAATTAAACAACTTTTGTTAGAAACCACTAAGTTGTGGGATGGCTTCTCATTAAAAGTTTAATGATACAAATTATTTGATTAAAATGTATCAGTCACTTCCCATTTATCCTTTAAAATACATTGAAAACTTTTTGAAGAAGAGGAGATAGAATAGAGATGAAAAGATGCTCAACAAAAAAAGGCTGAAAAATCCCCAAATTTGACAATAGGCATAAGCCTAAAGATTCGAGAAGCTGAGCAAACTCCAAATGGGATAAAATCCAAGGAATTCTGTACCATGAAACATCACAGTCAAACTTCTAAAAACTTAAGAAAAAGAAAGTCTTGAAAGCAGTGAAAAAGAAAGGACATGTTACCTATAGAGAGAACATTATTGAATGACAGAGGACTTTTCATCAGGAAACATATAAGTCAGAAGGAAGTGGCCTAACATTT
The DNA here is from genome assembly GCF_023091745.1 of Budorcas taxicolor. Lineage (NCBI taxonomy): Eukaryota > Metazoa > Chordata > Mammalia > Artiodactyla > Bovidae > Budorcas > Budorcas taxicolor. The sequence goes on from NC_068931.1 coordinate 28,691,088, forward strand.
TTCAGATCTGAAAAAGAATTGGCAGCCAAGGGTACTACACCTAGTGAGCATATCCTCCAGGAGTGAGGGGAAAAAAAAAATCAAAACATTCTTAGATGAAGGTAAATTAAAAGAACCTTTAATCAGCAGCACTTTACCCTAAAAGAATGGATAGAGAAAACTCTCTAAACAGAAAAGAAATGTGAAGGGATTTTAGAACCTCAAAGGGGAAAAAAAAAAAAACATAACATAGTAAGCAAAAATATGGTACAGTACAAAAGATTCTTCTTGCCTGAGTCTTCTAAATTGTTTTTCTGACTAATTTATTTTAGTTGGAGGATAATTACCTTAATTACAAATAATGTGTGGCTTCTGCCATACATCAACATAAATAAATTGTGTTTTAAGAGTGGCAAAAAAATTAAAAATGGTTTTTGTTATGATACTAGAAGTATATAGAGGAACTGTTTATATTTAATCAATACTTATCTAATATAAACACATACATGAAAATAAGTATATTAATAATAAAGTAGATACATTAATTATGTTAAATATTATTATAAATAATACAAATTAGGATGGTCAGGAGACAGAAGGAGATGAGGTTTGTAGATTTTATTTGAAATGGTAAAATCATAACACCATTGGACTATAAGTTATGTGCACAAAATGTAATGCCTACAGCAAGCACTAAGAAAGCTATACAAAGAGAAACAGTCAAAAATGCTTAGATAAATCAAAGTAGTATTCTAAAATATGTTCATGGAAACCACAGGAGGCAGGAAAATTAAAACAGAAACAAAAAGAGAACCTTTCCACAAATGGCACTAGAGTTAATTAGACATTTACAGACAGGAAAAAATAAAACTTGATATAAGTCTCTTACATGATATAAAAATCAACTCAATATGGATCATGCACTTAAATGGAAAATATGAAACTGTTAAACTTTAAAATAAGAGTAAAAAATCAGTACCTATGGCTAGGCAATTAGACTTGACACTAAAATCATGATCCATAAAAAGGACAAATTAGTTAGACCTAATCAAAAATTTTAAATGTTTTGCTCTCTGAAAGACCTTTTAAGAATTGAAAAGCCAATATATAGACTGAGAGGGAAAATAATGCAGACCACAAGTATTGAACATACAGAAAACTCTCAAGACACACATTAAAATAAACAAACAATTTGAAATGGACAAAAGACACAAGAAGATATTCCAAATACAGATTGCAAATAGGCACATTAAAATGTTTCAACATCATCAGCCACTTGGAAAATGCAAATTATAACCACAATGAGTTATGTCTACATACCTATCAGAAGGGCTAAAATAAAAATGAGTGATAATGCCAAATGTTGGAGATGTAGATAAACTGGATCACTCTTATGTTATTGAAAGGAATTTTAAATAATCTTGGTTGTATCACTCTGTAAAGTGATAAGGCAGTCTCCAAACATTCACTGTAATATTTCTATACCAAGGAAAATTATTTGGCCACAAAAAAGGAATAAAATATTGATACATGCAAAAACCTGCACGAATCTCCAGAAAATCATGCAGAACATGAAAAGTCAATCACCAAAACTATACCCTGTATGATTCCATTTATATAGTATTTTTGAAATGCCAACATTTTAAACTGAGACCAGATTAGCAGTTGTGAGAGATTAATAGTCCTCAGCCCCTGGTGACTCAAACAGTAAAGAATCTACCTGCAAGGAGGGAGACATAGGTTCTGTTCCTGAGGCAGGAAGATTCCCTGAAGCAGGGAACGGCAACCCACTCCAGTATTCTTGCTTAGAGATTTCCATGGACAGAGGAACTTGATGGGCTATAGTGAAGTGAAGTCGCTCAGTCGTGTCCGAGTCTTTGCGACCCCATGGACTGTAGGCTCCTCTGTCCATGGGATTTTCCAGGCAATATACTGGAGTGGATTGCCATTTCCTTCTCCAGGGGATCTTCCCAACCCAGGGACTGAACTCGGGTCTCTCACACTGTAGACAGACGCTTTACCACCTGAGCCACCAGGGAAGTCCTAGCTGATGGGATTACGGAGAGTGAAGCAAGAAGGAAGTAGACATGGTTAAAGAAGGCAAACTGACAAATCCTTGTGACGTAAATGCTCTGTATCTTCACTGTGCCAAGTCCATATCCTGGCTGTGTAATACAGTTACTTCAGATGTTACCACTGAAGAAAATTGGGCAAGGATACATGGAATCTCTGTATTATTTCTTACAAGCGCACATGAATCTGTAATTACCTCAAAACAAAAAGCTACCTTTGAAAAAAATCTTTAGGAAACCCTAATTCCATGAGATTCTCCCATTATAACCTTACATGTAATACTGAATTTAAACTTCCTACCATTTTGCACATTGAAGCTATGTCTCACTTTAATAATTATGGTTTTCCACCATGGTGAGTGAGGTGTATGGAAGTAGCAGCTATATCTACACTGTTTGCCATTGTTATTTCACTTTTACGCCTGATCCATAGAAGATCCTCAATAAATATCTATTCTTCGGTTACCAATGGACATTTCATCAATTTATTAAGACATTTATTTCATTGTCTTACTCCTCTTGGGCTTCCCTGGTGGCTCAGATGGTAAAGCGTCTGCCTGCAATGCGGGAGACCTGGGTTCAATTCCTGGGTCGGGAAGATCCCCTGGAGAAGGAAATGGCAATCCACTCCAGCACTCTTGCCTGGAAAATCCCATGGACGGAGGAGCCTGGTAGGCTACAGTCCATGGGGTCGCAAAGAGTCGGACACGACTGAGCGACTTCACTTTCACTTTACTCCTCTACTCAAAATAATGGTCAGACTCTTAAGTAATCCACTACAACAGAAACTTTTCTCCTTCAGCTGCCTAACAGACAACCCTCCTCTGACTGTGCCCCCAACACAATTTTGATCTTTGTGCCTTTTGCACAAGGTTGTTTTTTTTTTTCCTGCACTTTCTGAAATGATCATAAACCACCTATCTATTTATGCAAATCCTCCAATCCTTTAAGGCTCAGAACAAATCCCACCTCATCCACAAGACCAGCTTCCACTGATCTCTTCCTCAGAGAATTCTGCTACATTATAATGTGCGTTAACATTAGGTGGTTTTCTCCCCTGCTTTCCTGGTTTACCAGCTGTCTGTCCACGACAACTATGGAGTGCATATGAATAACTAGGGAGTTCATTCATGTCTGATGATCATGACACATTATTTTAAACAGCTAAATATTAAGAAAGTCTTATTTCTGGTTCAGGGCTTTCCCAGCCTACAATTTTAAAGGAAGAAAGAACTGTTTTTGTTTTGTTTTGTTTTGTTTTTTAATTTTTTATTGAAGTATATCTGATTTACAATGCTTCAGGTCTACAGCTAAGTGATTCAGATATATATTATTCTTTTTGAGATTCCTTTCTATTGTAGGTTATAGATATTGAAATGTAGTTCTCTGTGCTAAAGAGTAGGTTCTTGTTGTTTGTTTTGTTTTTTAAAAAATAACTTGTTTGTTTTTGGCTCTGCTGGTTCTTCACTGTTGCATGGGTTTTTTTCTAGTTGTGGCAAGCAGGGGTTACTCTTTAGTTGCAGTGTGTGGGTTTCTCTTATCGTAGAGTCCAGGCTCCAGGGGCACAGACTTCAGTAGCTGTGACACATGGTTCAGCAGTTGCAGTTCCTGGGCTCTAGAGCAAGGGTTCAATAGTTGTGGTCCAAGGGCCTAGCTGTTCCCATCATGTGAGATCTTCCTAGACTGGGGATCAAACCCAGGTCTCCTGCATTGGCAGGCAGATTCCTACCACTGAGACACCAGGGAAGCCCCTGTTTATCTATCTTATGTGTGATAGTATGTATCTGCTAATGTCAAACTTCTAATTTATCCCTCGCTTCCCTCTTTCCCATTTGGTAACCATAAGTTTTTATATATATAATATATCTATTATTGAAGCAAAGCTGTTTTTGAAGCCTCTACCTCTAGAAGATATGAAGAGGGAATATGGGTGTTAGCAGGGACTGCATGGCAGAGCTTTAGAGAACAGCCTCTGGAGAGCCTTAGACTTGGGTAATTTATCTTTTCTTCCTCCTTTGTGCAGGGTATGGGTAGAAGAATGTTTAATATATTACCCAGTAAAAATTTGTGACACTAAGAGAATCTCCCTTGTAGTTTGGGGATGGTTTCTGAGAAAAGGGCATGGTCCCAGTTTATAATCTCTATCTTGATAAATGCATGACCTACAGTGATGCCAGGGCTCAGGAGAAGTAATATACAACACTCACCAGGTGGCATGATGTATTAGTTATCTATGCACTTTGAGAAACTACTCTGAAACTTAGCACTTTTAACACATACATTTATTATCATATTTTCTATAGTTCAAATACCCCAGGCATGGCCTAGGTATGTACCTCGGGATCAAAGCCTCTCATGAGGTGGCAATCAAGTTGTCTCTACTAAACATCTGTGATCACTACTGGGTTTGGTCCATTTCCAAGCTTGCTCATGTGTCCTCTGTTCATTGTGGACTCTTGGATTGAGGGAAATCCCTGCAGATCCTACACCCTTTACTGACTGTGGACTTGAGCGCTCTTTCAGTGCCTAGACACATGGTGTGCCCACAGGACCTGGCACTGCCCCTGATTCCCCTAGAGTAAGCAGTCTAAACAGGAGAGAAAGAGACAGAATGAGAGAGAGAGAGAGAGAGAGAGAGAATAGCCCTCCCCCCACTATTCTTAAAAACTGTCCATCCTATGCGAATCCTAGTTGGAAATGGCATTGACTCCAAGATTTCTAATAAGCTCACTGAAGACAATGCATTGTAGCTGACAGTTGAACCAGTTGGCTACTCACACAAAAGAGATCAGGGAATAAAGAGAATGTGGCATTTCACAGAGATTTCCCCACCCTGGAGAGCTACAGCAGCTGCCCAAATGAAAGTTTAAGAACCCTGAAATGTTCCATAAGATATTCCACATCATTTGCCCTCAACACCAGAGACAATACAGGGAGACGTGAAGACATCAGATGCCTGAAGCCACAGAGAAATGGCAATGAATAAACCATACACCTTCACAGTCTCTCAACCACAGCAGCAGATGACCCATCCTCCCTGTTTTCCTTGTTACATATGGAAAAAAAAAAAAAAAAAAAACAGAAAGAAAGAAAAAAAGGAAGCATGGAGAATTGGGAAGGAAACTCAGAAAGAAAACTTGAAATTGTGAACAATGACTGAAAGAGACTACTTCAATTTGATTATTTCCTGGGAGAATCTGCTCTTTGATTACCCAGGCTAGAATAAAAGTTACTGGTATGGATTGAACTTGTCAGTTTGGCCTAAAAATAGTTTGCCTTCTGCTGAGCAGGGAAGGGGGCATGAAAGAATTGAGCTTATCAAAATAGAGTATGTTACTGATCTTTCAAATTAACTGGAGTCGCAGTTCAGTCATAGTATACCACTCTGGCACTTAATTTATTGCACTGTAGCTTAACTTAATGAATTACCTGTATATATCTTATCCCCAGGTTGAACTTCTAGAGATTGGGGGCCCAAAATAATTTTATATGCTTTCTCCCTCCTCTTTGTGGCATGATACACACATATTATGGTCTAGTAAAGGTTATGATCAGAAGTGTGTAAAAGTGTGTTTGTTTAAATACTAACATAAATTAGTTGACATCTTCCTCCATTCTCTCTACTTGGGAATGGGTTGTCTCTCTGTGACAGCAATAAAGGCCATGGGAATCCTTTCAAGCAAAAAATTGCCACATTTACAAGTAACTCAGCCAAGTCATGAAAACTGTTGGATGATTATATTCTACCAGCTTTAGTCTAGAAATTGTTTATTACTTATCTGTCATTATAAAACAAATTACTCCTAAACATAGACTCTTAAAGCAGTATTTATTGTTTTAAGTACTGTTTTAAGTAAATAAATGTGTACTATTGTACAGCATCTGTGGGTCAGAGCTCAGGATGTAGCTTAGCTGAGTGCCTCTAGGTCCAGGTTTCTCATGAAGTTACAGCTGAGCTGTCAGTCAGAGCTGTGGGTTCAGATGAAGACTCATTTAGAGATGGAGGGATTTGCTTTCCATTTCACTCATGTGGTTATTGATAGGTCTCAGCCCCTCACCACAGGACTGCCTCACAGCACAGTGACTAGATACCTCCAGGTTAAGTGACCTAAGAGAGGGATTTAGACAGCATGCCCAGACAGTGGCCATAGCATTTTTATAACCATATCTCAGAAGTGGCATCCATGACAAATTCTGCCATATTCTATTTACTGTGGTTGTTCAGTTGCTAAGTCATATCCGACCCTTTGTGACCTCGTGGACTGTAGGTCACCAGAATCCTCTGTCCTCCACTATCTCACAGAATTGGCTCAAACTCATGCCCACTGAGTCGGTGATGTTATCTAACCATCTCATCCTCTTCTGCCCTTCTCTTTTTGCCTTCACTCTTTCCCAGCATCAGAGTCTTTTCCAATGAGTCTGCTCTTCACATCAGGTGGCCAAGGAATGGGAGCTTCAGCGTTAGTCTTTCCAATGAATACTCAGGGTTGATTTGTTTTAAAATTGACTGATTCCACCTCCTGGTAATCCAAGGGCCTCTCAAGAGTCTTCTCAACCTTCTTTATGGCCCAACTCTCACTACTAAGTTAATAAGTTAATATATGTGACTACTAAGTTAATAAGTCCATCCCACATCCAAGGGGAGGAAATTCCACAAAGACATGACTATCAGGAGGTAGGTAAGATTGGAAACAACCTTAAAAGCTTCTGATCACAAATTCCTTCCAGGAAGTGATACCCACAATACAATGAGTTAGAAAACTTTAATTGATTATTATTTGATTTGACTCTGATGACAAACGCACTACTGGGAAAAAGAACCAGCTAATACCATAACCAGGTAACTCAGTGATTTTCTTTGTAATCTCGCACTTAGTATGTATTCAACTTGAATCCCTTCGGTCTTTTTCTCTGAGGATGAACTTCTAATATCAGACACTGTGTCATCCTTACATATGTTCACATTTGCCTGTGGTTTTTCTTATTATAATCATATTAATAAAAACAAGAATGATAAACACTGAATGTTTAAGTGTCCTGTGGACCACATGCTCTTCTAAGCACTCTATATTTTCAATTGATCTTCACTGTGGCCCCATGAAAGGTGTATACACATTGGCCAAAGAAGAAAAGTGAGGTACAGAAATGTTAAGGATCTTCTTCAAAATCATAAAATTATTAAGTTTTGGAGCTTGTTTAGGGAATCAGGAAATGCTCTTCAGCTAAGGCAGAAGGGAACTCTCCATTTAAGACGAAATGAAACTGTAGCTTGATTTCAGCCATTCTCTCTGTTCTGGTTGGTTAAATTTAAATTGCATCCTTGGCTGACTTCTATTCTTTGGCCACAAAAGCAAAATTATTCAACAACCTTTTCATCATCTCTCTTACTCTCTGAACACTTTTTCCCAGGGTGACCGTCTGTTATTTCATTTGTCAAGCTTCAATTTCCTTTCTTCCATTGTCACACCCCAATTTCCCTGCTTTTGGTCCATGCGGTTTAATGAAATTGATTGCTTTCCACCTTCAAGCACAAGGGGGTCTCCATCATCCTGGAGAGCCAGTCTGATAGTCCATGCTCTGGACAGAGGGAATTATCCAAGGTTGGAAATGCAACATAAGCCACTTGACATCATTTCAGGAATTTGTGGCTACTATTGAGGAAGACGTCATTTTTCCTCCTGAAGGAAAGGTCTAAAAGGAAACCTGAAGGGGTCCCTCTCTAAGTAAAGAGTAGCTACCTGATGATGAAGCCAAAAAAGGAGGAAATCATACCTGAGAGATAAATGGTGAAATTCATCATCCTAAAGGATTTGAGCACCAGACGAGGACTTGATGAGAAAAGAAAGCTTACCCCTAAAGTAAATACATTCTCTTTTACACTTAAGCTTTTTTGATTAATTTCTATACCTGGCTATCCCTAAGCCACAGCTAATAAATTTATTGAAAAAGATATACTTTCCCAAAACCAAGGATTCATTAGATTTCATTTCTAATACCATACTCATAAAAGTCCTAAGCATTCATAATACATAATTATAACCCATGACCTCTCCAACTAAATATGTACCAGTTGTTTAATCTGACAGACCTATCTCCAAACCATACTTGTTTTTTCTTTCAAATACTCCTATTGGTCTCCCATCTGTTAATGTGTGCTCTTCTAAATGTCTTCTAGCCCTTTACAAAGTCTCTTTCTGCATTCTCCCAGATTTCTCTTTTGATCACCAGCCTCACCTAATAAACAGATGAATAAAGTAACAAAATCAATCCAGCCTGATTTCTTTGTTCTCATCCCAAAGCACAAGCTCCGTGCAGAGCGACAGTCACTTTAAGCAAGTTTGTCTGAAGAAATATATTTATTCCATTTACTGGAACTGATTACATCTATGTCTGAGATGGTATGGAAGCAATTGTACAAAATATTCTTACACAGAGGACATTTCCAAGCTGGAAATCCAGGCTCAGGGAATGAGTGCTCTGAGATCTTGATTCAATCGCTCCTGTTGCCACGCCTGATGATGAAAGTCCCTCTGAGCCTGTTATGTTCTTGCTTCAACCAGCAAAGTTCTGGCCTGCGGGCAAGAATTAACTTTCAGGAGAATCATGTTTCTGGGTGTCTAGTGAGCCGTGTAGAAGTCAAGGGGCTTTAAGCCGAGCACAGGAGAGAAAGAAGGAATCAGTGTCCAGAATTCATTATCCTGTCTCACTGTTTACGGCTGCAAAGGATCCTGCCTGCCACAGGCTCTAATCCCAGCTACGTGCTCACAGCAACTGACTATTTCCCTTTCTAATTTCATTTTCAATGCTTTGTGTATTCATATTTTATGATCTGAACCATTTCTTGCCTTTGTTTGCACACATCTCAAAACTACCCTCTAGAATAGAAGGTACTTTGTTTTCATTCGTCTTTAATTAAGTAAATATTTTTAGCTCAATTTATGTTCCGTTGATCTTTTGTTTTATTCCCAAATAAACTGAAAGAGCATTTCTAGTGCTGGAATTATCATGGCTGAAGATGTATTCTTACTCTCTATCTGTAAGTTCTTATATTGAATAAGCTCATAAGAAAATATAATTTGTACATTCCATGCTCCAATCAGACATACTGAGCAGACTAGCAAAGAAAGCGAAATCAATATGAATACTGGTTGGGGCTTCCAGGTGGGTCAATGGTAAAGTATCTGCCTGCTATGCAAGAACATGGGTTTCATCCCTGGGTCAGGAAGATCCCCTGGAGAAGAAAATGGCATCCCACTCCAGTATTCTTGCTTGGATAATCCTTTGGACAGAGGAGCCTGGTGGGCTACAGTCCATGGGATCTCAAAGAATCAGACCTGACTGAAGTAACCTAGCATGCACAAACATGAGAAATAAATACAGTGAGTAGCAGGTGTCTAATTATGGTTCTTGGTATTTTAAAATAAATAGATCAATTTGATTACCAAATAAAAATACTAAAGTAATTTTCCCACAATTTTAGAATAAGATTTCACAGTTTTTTCACCCCCTCACTCTGATATGCAGAGAACATGTAACTATTTATTTTAATTACAGCTAATATGATCCTGCTAAGCTATCTCATGACCTGTCTTCATACATCCAGACAAGAGATGAATTATTCCTGGGTGGGCTTCACTCTAAATATTTGTTGTTTTGTGAAGCTCACATCCTTCTTTTGGTAATTCCCAACTCTTCTAAATATTTCTCTTCCATTTGCCTGTTTTTATCAATGTCTTTTGTGATTTCTCGTCATCCACTCAAACATTAAATGCTGATTCCTCAAGACTTGGTTCTCAGCTTATTTTCTGCTCACAGTACAATTTCTTTCAATATCATGTTCTCACATAACTTGGATTATCATATGCTCATGACCACTACCAATCCAATCTATTCCTCTTATCTTGACCCCATACTCCTATGTCTCTACTCAAGACTTAACCTGAATATCCTAGACAACACAGATGTGGGATGGCCAACCACAAACAGATCCTTTCCTCAAGCCTCCTACTCCTCTTCCAGCTTCCCTAAACTGTAAATTGTTCCACCATGCACTCAATAGTTCTTTAGAGAAACAGGAGTCATTCTTGACCCATCCCTCTTTTGTAACACCTCCATCCAATCAAGTGCCAAGTTCACGTCTCCCTAGTTCCACCACTGTTCTCATTGTCTAATCGATCATACTCTCAGGTAGATTATTGTTAAGGCTTGCCATTCTTCCCAATTAAGTATAAGGAATCTTTGCTATTGAGTTCTATAAAATGAAAGATGTAGTGTGTGGAGGTGGTGTGGGGGCAGAGAGTAATAACATAATGAAAGCAAAACAAAAATTCTCTTTCTTGTATCAAAATAAATATGGGTGCAATGGAGAAATGGCTCTTCAGTTTTCTGTTGCACATGGAGCCAAGATTTGTGGATCAGATTGTAGCTTGTGGGGAAAGGAATAAAGCATCTCCCACCATCCTTCTGGCCAGTGGGCTGGTTCTCCCCAACACAGAAGCGCACGTGTCATTATAAATCATGATTGTAATTTGTCTTTCAGCTCCATTGGTTTTATAATGTGGAAAATTCTTGGCAGGTTTTGGCAATACGGTGTCTAGGAAAGTTAATTTTCATGGCATGAGGGTTTTTCATTTGTTATGATTATCAGGAGGGGATTGGGAGAAGATGAGTCATGAAGTACTGGTCAGACCCAGTCGGACTCCAAAGGTCCATGTTCTCTGTTTTACCAATACATTATTTTCACAGTCCTTATCAACATTGTCAGGAAAGAAAGAAAGAAATCAGTCCATGACAGCAAATGATTGCTTGACTAAATTGTTCTTCTTGTAGTCTGGCTCTTAAATTGAATTGACTAATTTGGTGGTTTCCAAGAGTTTATTTAAAAACAGCAGCTAATACTTGTAGCATTTCCTGTATGCCAGTGACTCTTCTAAGGGCTGTGCATACCAACTTATCCAATCCTCTGACAGACCCTGTGATGTAAGTACCATTATTATAGTTATTTTATTCACCTAGAAAGCTGAGGCATCAGTTTAGTGACTTTACCAAGGACAATCAGTCTGTGGCAGAAGCGGAATTCAGGACCAGCTATCTGTCCAAAGAGTCCAAGCTCTCCCACATAATGTTGCACTGTGGGTATTATTCCGCTTTATAGATCTTTCACAGGCATTTGAATATCACTTTTGCTAACATTTAGGCTTAAATATACACTTTCTCAAACATAACCCTTCCTAGTAAAGAGATTTGGTTTGTATCTTGTATGGTATGAAGTTTATGCCTTCATAAAGGTACTGCAATTGTTTCTTTGCAGAGCTCACACAGTTACTCAGCACTATTTTCCAACATGTCTTAAAGATAGATTCAAACTATATGTGTACAAAATATGTATATATTATTTTATCTTTTATGCAAATAAATATTAAATCTATAGGATTTCTTTCAATTTACTATATTTAAAGAATTGTTATCTTTCCCAGTCTTTAAAATTCTAGCCTTAGAGAGGAGGTGTTATTGAATCAATGACCAGGGTCTATTGATGAATAGAAGCATCTTCTTATCAAGCTGAGGGTTGATAACTGAGAACTATTATAAAGACCATGTGCCCTTTTTAAAATGTAGGTAAAATGCTCATAGTCATCTCCAGTGTTCTGAAAGCTGGTGATTCTTTAAAGCACAAATGAAAATGGATTGATATTTACAAATAGAATCTGCAACTTTTTCCAGTGTTATCTATGAAGTCAAATACTGTGGCCTAAACATTACTGTTTATACAGGAGCTTAAAATTGAATAACATAATAGATTTATCATCTGCTTCCTGGCTTAAATTGATATTTGAGTAATATAGCCATAGTTACTCATCTATGGGTAAAATTTTGTAAGCTCTCTCATTCAGTCTAAAGGAAAACAAATAGACATTGGGCTTGGCCAGTCTTTTTCTCCTACAATAAAATGCAGATAGACTAGTTTAGTAAAATATAAAAAGTGATGTTTCAGTGACTTGTCTATAATATCAGGAGTGGGAATGCTCCAAATTCATTTTATTTGTGGAGTGATCCAAAAGCACTCCTCATGTAAAACTTGAAATGACAGCAAGAAGGAGAGCATCCATCTATTTCAAATATTATTATAGGGACTTTGGGATCAGATGACTAATAATAGATAAAGTAGAAAAGGAAAATTTTTGTTCCATTTCTTGAACGGTCTTAATGCAATGGGTTGTGTGAAACTAAATAATATTCAAGAAGTGCTATAATAAGGCATTGGATTTAAATCATTTTATAAAGAGGAATATATTATCCTAGGATACCTGATTGGTATTAATGATTTCTAGGCCCTGATCTCAGTAAACATGAAGACAACCTGTGACCCCACCTAGGTGACTATTGAATTCATAAGCTTCATAAAAAGTTTGAGGGTTTGGGGTTAATATGATGTGTAGTAAGAACCCAACAAGCCAGAAGCATAAGATTCAGACCCCAAGAATCTTAACAACGTAAGAATTCAGAAAATCAAAATAAAATGAAACAGCAGTTAGAAGTTATGATGTCCTCTCCCCATTTTACATTAGTAATTGTGTGTTGCTTAACAGCAATTAAGAAAATGATAAAAAGAAAATACTCTGGTGACTTCTATATCACTGCATTATAATATAGTATTACATACACTGCAATATATATATTTTAGGTTTATACATCAGTGGTTGCCCAACAATTATGTTATAGTCACAAATCTTCTGAAAAAAAGGGGAACAGGATCTGAAAAGTTTATTCTAGGGCACCTACAGAAGGTCACTAGCCTCAAACATCTTTCAGAGAGCTAACCTAAGAGACTTGGAGGATGAGAGGTAAGAGGTATTGGATCATGGACTGTGATGGATGTACATCCTAAAGGAAAAAAAAAATCCATCATTAGAAGTCACAGCTCAGTTTTTTTTACCAACCATCTGATTTGAGGAGCTTAAAAACTTCAACTTAAAAAACATGTCATCATTAATGTAAATTACTAATTTAAAAATTATTTTAAAGTTGTTAATAAAAGAGTGATAAAATATGGCCTTGTATCCATATAGATGCATTAAGGCAATATCAATAACCTCAGATAGAAGCAGATGACACCACCCTTATGGCAGAAAGTGATGAGGAACTGAAGAGCCTCTTGATGAAGCTGAAAGAGGAGAATGAAAAAAGTGGCTTTAAACTCAACATTCAGAAAACTAAGATCATGGCATCCAGTCCCATCACTTCACAGCAAATAGATGGGGAAACAATGAAAACAGTGACAGACTTTATTTTCTTGGGCTCCAAAATCACTGCAGATGGTAACTGCAGCCATGAAATTAAAAGACACTTGCTCCTTGGAAGAAAAGCTATGACAAACATATTAAAATAGATAGCAGATTTAAAAGTAGAGACATTACTTTGCTGAGGTCCATATAGACAAACCTATGGTTTTCCCAGTAGTCATGTATGGATGTAAGAGCTGGACTATAAAGAAAGCTGAGCGCTGAAGAATTGATGCTTTTGAACTGTGGTGTTGGAGAAGACTCTTGAGAGTCCCTTGGATACCAAGGAGATCAAACCAGTCCATCCTAAAGGAAATTAGTCCTGAATATTCATTGGAAGGACTGATGCTGAAGCTCCAATACTTTGGCCAGCTGATGTGAAGAAATGACTCCTTAGAAAAGACCCTGATGTTGGGGAAGATTGAAGGCAGGAGGAAAAAGGGATAACAGAGAAGATGATTGGATGGCACCACCAACTTGATGGACATGAGTTTTGGCAAGCTCCAAGAGTTGGTGATGGTCATGGAGCCCTGGTGTGCTGCAGTCCACGGGGTTGCAAAGAGTCAGACACACTGAGTGACTGAACTGAACTGATAGGATTAACTAACTAACTAACTAACTAATTAGTTAATGTATTACTATTATTTTTTGGCTGTCCCTGCTGGGCAAGGGGGATCTAAGTTCCACAACCAGGGATAGAATCTGAGTGCCCTGCAATGAAAGTTCAGAGTCTTAACCACTCGACTACCGAGGAAGTCTCATAATGTTATTATTCTTTAATAAAATCTAGAACACTAGAAAAAGAGTCAAACAATCAAGGTTATAATTAGGAATTACCTTGAATCCTTTTCAAGACTGAAATATTTCATGATAATGAAGAAATATCTTGACTCTGTTTCCTGAAGCCAGGTGAGAAAGGATTTAAACACTAAGGGAAAAGTCTTTTATCATGGTTACAAGCAAGCAAATTTGGAATCTGATAGGTTTAGCTTTAGGTTCAAACTTTGTAGTTCTGAGCTTGAGATCTAGAGCAAGTTAATTACTCTCTCTGTGCTTCAACTTTATCGTTTGTAAAATGGGAATAAAACATAGCATTACTTCGCAGGTGGAAACAATAAGCAGAGGTTGCAGTACATCATAAGAATTAACTGGTTTTTTTAATCCCCTATATTTCCCATCCTCAAGTGACTGCCCTCTTTAGTTCCTCACCCCTACCCCACTTATGCCAATAATCCTCATTTCTTATTTAGAATTATGTTTTCCACACTGTAGAACTTTAGGGGAGTGAGTCACATTGCCTTCATGTGACGGATGCTCCCCTGGTCTGTTTGACCCCAGGGCCCTATAAGTCAGAATGTAAATATTTATGCAAATAGCTATCTATTTGAATAGTTGTCACACTAAAGAGGTTGAGAAGCTATTGATCCTATTCTCCCTGCACATCACATTATTATAATTGCTCTTAAAGATACAGTTGAGACTCTATTGCTTCCTTCCATTCTGAAAATTTGCCAAAATAGTGTTAGCCTAGAATAATAATTGTTTAATCTTTCTCCAGTGCTCAACATACATCTTTAGCCTTAGGTAGTTGGCATCTCCAATACTTTTCTCCTACTATTTTCATGCCTGCCACATTCCTGGACTCACATTATTGTTAACTGAAGCATCGCCTGCATTTCCATGTGATTCTTATTCATCCTTTATGATTCAGCTTTTCCATGAGCCACTTCTGATTATGTTGATCTATCCCTTCTTTGATCCTTTGCCCGCTGTTAATTAGCAAATATCCTGTTAGAATTATTCTCAAATAGTTTGATGTGAGCTGAGCTGTTTCGTTTCCAAGTTTTGGGGGAAGCCAAAGACAAAATCCATTTCAGGAAGACCACCAAAAAAGCACTATTTGCATAAGCTATAGTTCTTCTGAAATTCACTGATATTTCAAGACTACCTCTTTGATGTGTCACTACAAAAATGTGGTCACAATAAGCTCACGGCACTGTGTAACAATACACCATCAGTTTTAGAAACTAAGAATTCTTATGACTGCTCCAGGCTTCTGTTTCTCAGAATCCAGGTTCTTGATCATTGATTTCTTGTGATTAGGTAATATGGGGCTGAAATCTTAGAACCCAACAAAATAACCTTTATTTAGTAAATCAGGAGCATTCCAAAGCAAGAGAAATGGAACTAAATGTTCTCCAGTGTCAAAATGGGTAAGAAGACCACCCACTGATCCAGATATCTTTCTGAAACTACTGGTTACTGAAAAAATTCTATATCACAGAAATTCTCCTAATTAGCCTCATTTTCTTAATTAGATAATGTTTTTAGGTGCACTGTGCTATAACCTCCCTGCCATCAAAATGATGAGTAAATTATAGGCACTGAAGTCAACCTTTCTAGTCACTAATACTTCTTTCTGTTCCCCTGACACAGCAAAACAACATGATAGCCCTGTTCTGTCTCTGCTTTAGGCTCAAAGACCAGGATCTCTGAGTGGTACCTGGGAGTCTTTATACCAAGTCTGCCTGCAGTTCTGCCTGTTTGAGACCTAGGAACAAGAAGGATATGCTACCTGACTACCCCTGCTGTGTGTGCTTGTACACATACACTCACATACACACACAGAATATTCAATAGTGTAACAGACAGTCGTGTCTGACTCTGAAACCCCATTGACTATAGCCTGTCAAGCTTATTTGTCTGCAGGATTCTGGCAAGAATACTTGAGTGTGTAACCATCCCTTCTCCAGGGGAATCTTCCCAACCCAGGGGTCGAATCTAGGTCTCCTACATTACAGGCAGATTCTTTACTGTCTGAGCCACCGGGAAGCCCAATGATACATAATATATACAATCTAATACAAAAAGTATCCACTACACTTGGCTATTTACTGTTTGAGTCTGGTCATTTCTTCAATGCATGAACATTCATATGCCCCTTTCTAGATTTCATTGCGAATACCTTGAGCCTGGCAGGTTTCTGTGGGAAAGTCACACTCCTAACCTTATTTCCCTGAGCCATTGTTTCTCCAGCGACTGGTAAGATTTTGCTGGAATCCATGTGACTCATTCATGGGTTTTAGCTGTGGACACAATGGGCAGTCTTGATTTTGCCCTTGTCTGAGGCTGTCACTCAAAGGGTCCCTCAGTTTAATCTTGTACTGATTTGATGAGAATCAATAACATCATCAAGCCTGCAGGTCCCTGATTTCCTGAGCTGTCAAAGTGCTGTTTTATTCCTGCTTGTAAACAGGCCAATCTTTCTTGTTTGCTTTTTTGAGACCACCTCTTTGTTGCATTACCTTTTAAGAAAAAAAAAAATCCAGTGGTAACTAACTCACGTTATGGTCTCATTTCCTACTTGGAAAAAACAACAACAACAAACAGCAATAACAAAAAAATCCCTAAACTAATAACTTCATTGCGGATTCCATAGTGACATACAGGTAAAGATACTGCCTGCAATGCAGGAGATGTGGCTTCAGGCTCTGGGTCGGGAAGATCCCCTGGAGAAGGAAATGGCAACCCATTGTAGTATTTCTGCCTGGAAAATTCCATGGACAGAGAAGCCTGGTGGATTACAGCCCATGGAAGTCTATAGGCTTGCAAAGAGTCGGACACGACTTAGTGACTAAACAAGTTCATTAGGGACATTATTTACTGTTTACTTTATTGCAACCAACAGTGTTTTTCCAAAATATTTCCCCATAGTGTAATGTCAATGGCCATTTCTCCAGTTTCATATAATTTTTTTCACTACCTATATCCCAGTTTCCAAAGCCAGCGCCTCTCACTGTGGATTTGGTTGTTATAGCATCCACTTCTATCTTTGATTTCTATATTTTTCAGGATAGGGATGGAGGTTCTGCTGCAGTTATAAACTCCTTGCAGCTGATAAGAGAAACAACCTGTCCCAAAGATGTGAAGTAGGGTAGCACTTTTGGGTTGCTTTGGCCTTGGACTTTAGAAGACGTGGGATCGGGGTTCCAGGGTTCCTACCTAGAAGCCCACATGACTGCCCGGGCTCCTCTGGCTTCAACAGGACTCCAGATTTGCAGCCTGGGGAATGTGCCATGTACACCTGTGTTTGGCTTGGCTTCTCTTCCTGGCTCTTCACTTGGCTGCACTGTGACTCTGAATGTGGGGGTGGAAAGGGAGTGAGTCATCCACAAGCTTTGGGGTTTGCCTGACAGATGGTGTGAGACAGACAGCTTACAGAGGAGTGTGGAACATGGGCCTCTGGCATCTGGAGCGCACAGATATTTCTCAGACCAAGACTCACCTACCAAGCACCCATGGATCTCCCGGGATCGCACGAGATCGCTTCCTCTGGGAAGTGTGGTCTCAGGGCCAGCACCACCTGAGTGATTAGGCTGTTCTCTGAGCAGCCACCCATCCTCTCCTTCCACTGCCCCTGAGCAGGACCCATATTACTCCCCACGACACCTGAAGTCTGAAGTCCCATAGTGTTCTGGGAATCCCAATGAGTGAGTGAGTGAAGTCGCACAGTCATGTCCGACTCTTTGCGACCCCATGGACTGTAGGCTACCAGGCTCCTCTATCCATGGAATTTTCCAGGCAATATACTGGAGTGGATTGCCATTTCCTTCTCCAGGGGATCTTCCCAACCCAGGGATCGAACCTGGGTCTCCCGCATATGTAAACAGACGTTTTACTGTCTGAGCCACCAGGGAAGTCCCTTCTGGGAGCTCCAAATGTGCCCTAAAGAAAAAAAAAAAAACTTTTGCTTTTATGGCAAAGAATAGTATTTTAAAAAATTGAGACATAATGGACATAAAAGATTACCTTAATTTCACCTGTACAATATAATGGCTTGATATTTGTATATATTGTCCAATGACTATGACAATGTCTAACTAACATCTAACACTGTTGTAGCCACATCTTCTGGGAAACAAACTCACTCAGAAGGACAATGCATAGTAGAGTGAAGCTTACTATACCAGCAGGCCCAAGGAAGAGTCTCCTCTTAGCCAAGGACCCCGACCAGTTTTTGTGAAAACCTTATATACCCTAAGTGTACGTGCCCAAACCCATCTCCTCAAATTCCCTGAAACTAGTCTGAACAAAGGAAAAGAAAGATACAATCAAAGTTAACCCATAATTCATATGCCTTAAGCCTAGGTAGTTAACAGTGGACAACTATCAATAAGCCTGTGGTCACTCCCCAATAAGCATAATAGAATTTATGATTTTATTTGGTTACACAGATAATTAGGGTATTCTTTTAGGCTAGGGACAGTCTAGGTACAAGCCCTGGGGGTCTTCCTTCCGGAGGCCTGGTTTTCCAGTTGGTATGTCATTTCCATAGATACTGGGCATATAGCTCAAAGTCCACAGTCCGGCCCAAGATAAAGTCCTGCTTTCAAGATGGAGCCTGTTCTGCCTGTTTTCTCCTTCAAAACCACACTTAGTTACAATTTAGTTATAATTTTTCCTTATGATTGCATCTTTTAATATTTACTCCCTACAAACCTTTCAAAAAAACAATCAGTAATATTAACTATAATCACATTACACTATATTCACAGGTCTTTTTTTTTCATAACTAAAAATTTTGTAGCTTTTGTCTACTTTCACCCATTTTGCTCCCCCTACCTTTTCTCTGGTAATCACTAATCTGTTCTCTGTATCTGTGAGGTGTTTTGTTTCATTTTGTCTTCAGATTTCACATATAAGACAGCTCATATGGTATGTATCTTTCTCTGTCTGACTTATATCACTTGGCATAATGTTCTTAAGGTCCATCCATGGACCTTAACAAATGGCAAGGCTTCCTTGTTTTCTTACTAGTCCCATCTATCATTGGTTTACATTAAATATATATATAAACCACTTTGAGTTGGCTGAGTCTCTGATTCATGTTTTCTTCACTCCAGGACATTGGCAATGATCTTCTTCATTAGACTTCATGGTCCATTGGCCCAAGTGAGTAATATGGCATTGCTTGACTTCCACAGAGTACAGAGACCTGGTCTCCTGCAGAGAAGTTCACATAGGGAAGGAGAACACTAATTACAGCAGCAGTATGACAAGTTGTCCCAGTCACCATGTCTAACATGCCCAGATCCACTTAGCTGTTCAGGATTCACTCATTACAACTCATAGATCACCTCTTAAGGAGACATCTTATGATGGGAGGGACAGATGTGATCAGGGATGTCTTAAAGGAAATGCCAGACATGTTTCTGCTGCAGAGGCCTTAACAAACACATGTTGTCCATGGATCCTAGTGGCTCTTGCTGTAAAATTGCTTAGTGGATGCAAATAAGCCACAACCATGCCATCTGTATCATGCTTTGCCATCTCTATCAAGATGAATTTCACTCTGTTTGATTTTCCTTAAAGAAGTTTGCCTTGCCTCACATGATGGCAACCTCTTGTGCATTACAAAGCAGAGTTCTACAGCCACAGAAATGAGAAGACGTACCAGGATTTGGCCTTTGCATGAAAGGAAATTTTGAAATATTATCTTTATATTTTCAGTCCCTTATAAATTAATGTCTTCTCTTTCTGAAATATCTTTTACAAAGCACGTAATTTGCCCCTAACCTACCTTTTCCATCACTGTGCAGAAATAAGAATTTTTCTCACATGAAAAGTGAAATGTCAGAGCCTCATCTTGGTATTTTTTCCCCTTTTTCTCAAAAAAAAAAAAAAAAGAAGAAAAACTTAACTGTAGCAATGCACTGATTGACTCGCATGAATCAGCACGTCACAAGGCCTCATTGTGCCTGGCATCTATCTCGTTCTCCAGAAGTGCTCAGAAAATTAATGCGAAGATGATGAAATTCAGAAACGCTTTTACAGCTACTGTACCAAATCCATTTGTGTTAGGTTTCTAAATATTAATTTAGCCAACAAGATTCTCACCCTTTGCTTTTTGGTGTGTGATTATGTCTTAACCTTTTCAACCTTGTACTCCAGTTTTTCTGCCATCAAATTATGACTGATTTCCTTTGTCATAAGATCTAGTGATTTTTATCTTCAGTTCTTTCATTTTCTCTACCTCCTTGCCCCTGCTGGAGATTGAACAAGAAGCCTTTAAATGTCTAATGAGAGAAAGATACTTGAATACTACTTGATTCTCAAGCATGAACATTAACAGAATAAGTGTCATTACTTAGGTGCTATGGAAAATTGTGATTCCCAGTGCATGATACCTTTCACAAGATAAAGTTTCAAGATTGGACTTTAAATCCTCAAAGTTAGAATACAATGGAAATTCTTTTGATATATTTCTTCAACCCCAAAAACAACAGATTGAAGATGAGGTGGACAAGATTTTAAAATTGAGGTGTAACTGGGGAGCTTTCAGATATAATAGAGAAAGACATTTTCTAGGGACTTCATTCTTCCCTACACAGAAAGGAAATGAGACCTCAGTGAATGATTTTTGTCATCAGTGGAATCAAGTGCCCAGGTGAAACTGTAGAATAATCCATAGATGCCTGATCAAAATGTCCATCTTCTCTGAGTCTCATGCAGGCATTAAACTATATTTAACATGCTTTGAAGCATGGTGATACACAGAAAAACAAGTGAACTGGTGTCAATATTCTGAACCAGCAGCAGATACTCATGTATTTTAATGACTATTTCCCAGTGGAATTTATCGACTCCCAAGTTTGTTTTTGAGCATGCAAGCATAGTCATATCAGAATGCAAAAATGATTTCTTGCACGTATTTGAAGTTTTTGCCTTTAATAAAGACACAATAACAGCCCAATGATAACTGCAAATTACCATGTGATTGATGTTTAATGTCATTATTCCTTGTCAAGGTTCAGGATAAACTCTACAGATTCTTTCAACTCATGATCTTTCATCTACAACTAGGAAAACATTTAACAATGGAAACTACCTTTATGAAACTCAGATATTAGAAAATGAGCCATGTTGCAGTATTAAAGTATTTTAAAGGATAAAACTACAACTTTTAAAAAGTATTGAAATGTTCAAGTTACACAGGACATCAGTTAGGAGGGATGAGGTCATGCTCCAGTAACCACAAACCCAATTCTCAGTGTCTTGACACAGCAAAAGTTTATGCTCATGATACATGTGATCATGGGTTGACTACAGGTCACTGTTCAGTTTGCTCTTAGGGGAGGACCATGGATGATGGAAAGATCACTATCTGAAACTATGCTGGGTCCTTAGAAGAAAGAAAAAATAAATTAGGAGGGTGTCACATTAATTAAATTTAATACTTTTTGGTCACATCGAGGCACATAATGCATCTCCAACAAGAAAGCCAAGAATATACTCCTACGAGGGCTTTTCAAGTGGCTCAGTGGAATAGAATCCACCTACAAAGCTGGGGACGTAGGTTTGATCCCCTGGTCAGGAAGATGACCCAATTAAGGAAATGGCAACCCACTTCAATATTCTTGCCTGAAAATCTTTGCTCAGGGGAGCCTAGTGGGCTATAGTAGAAAAGAGTCAAACACAATTTAACAACTAAACAACAACAATACTCCTATGATGTGCCTAAAAAGAGGGAAACCTGGGATTTTTAGCAAACTGTACTAAAAATTGCCACCTGAACATGTGGACCTTTCACAGAATTTCCATTCAACAGGTGCTTTTTAAAAATAAATGAGGTGGATGGAGGACAGTTTCAAGGAAATGGTTATAAGAAATGAAGGTTTACAGTTTATTTTTACCAACCAGCTGAACTCAACAATGGAAACATTATACAATCTAACAGGTGGAAATCCATCTTCACCTCACCATGCTTCTCTGTTCAGCCTCTGCTCCCCTCAATGGCTATGTCATACCTGGTAATGGGAGAAACTTGGTAAAGCATATCAGTTCTTTCAAGTTTTTAGGACATCATTTATCTTCTTGACAAGTTATATGCTGAATTTTAGACAATCCCAGATATTCAGAAAACCTTGCCAGGAAACAGAGACTAGAAATGAGCTTTTTCAAAACGAGACATCAAAATTAAATGCCTAAAATAATTTAACAAATTAATAACCCTAAATGGGTAGCTTAAGGGCTGGAATGCATCTAATATGTTTGTTCTGTCAAAGAATCCTGTAGCCATGCAGTAGATAGACGTGGAGACCCATGAAGGTCAGGAAACACCAGTTTTCCATTCACTGTTTCATTGAGGTTCACAGCTGCTGTCTAGTTCTCTGTATTAAACGATTTATTGAAGTGACTTTTCCCTGTCCTGACCCTTCTCTCTTCTCATGTGCAAAACATTGTGAAGATTCAACAGTAGATTAATGGAGAAATGTATGGAGGGCCATGTAACATGCAAAATTTCATATTTATAAAATAGCAAGTATGATAAAAGAGCTGAACATGAACAATATCACTTTTTTTTTTTTGTAGTAGACAGTGACTTTTATTTTTTTTTAAGTTGACAATACGTCTTTTATTTTTTTTTAATTTTTTTAATTTTAAAATCTTTAATTCTTACATGTGTTCCCAAACATGAACCCCCCTCCCACCTCCCTCCCCATAACATCTCTGTGGGTCATCCCCATGCACCAGCCCCAAGCATGCTGTATCCTGCATCAGACATAGACTGGCGATTCAATTCTTACATGATAGTATACATGATAGAATGCCATTCTCCCAAATCATCCCACCCTCTCACTCTCCCTCTGAGTCCAAAAGTCCGTTATACACAGCTGTGTCTTTTTTCCTGTCTTGCATACAGGGTCGTCATTAAAAATATATGATAAGGACTTCCCTTGCAGCCCAGTGGTTAACACTTCACCTTCCAATCCAGAGGGTATGGGTTCGATCCCTGGTTGGGAGGTAAGATCCCACATGCCTTGTGGCCATTAAACCAAACATAAAACAGAAGCAATAGTAAGAAATTCAATAAAGACTGCAAAATATATGATAAACTTCTCAATTTGAAAGAATGTATAAACTAAAGAATGGATGGAAAAAATGAACACCTAAAAAATAAAACACCAGTGGTAACAGAACATGCTCAAGGCAAAATAAGTTATTTTATTTTAAAAGGATTTAAAGCTAACTATTAATGACTATTAATGTATTTAAAGCATGGAAACATAAGAAATTTAAGCTTTAACCATGTCTACTTTGAACTAAATATATACCTTGGGGTATATTTAGATTTTTTTGAATAAATCAATTGTTATCTTTCTAAACAGATCTTGAGATACTGTGTGAAAAATAAGACTGTAAATTTAGATGGCTGGTGAAACAATCATTTATGTATTTTTTTCACTTTCTGAATCCCTTTGTGTACCTGCATGTTAGTAGTAACCTGTCTTTAAGTTTGCCAATGTTTCTGTGTCTTAAATTGCTCAGAACAGAAGGACACAGCATTGGGTAAGTAGAAAGAGTGGATGAGACCAAGTTTGCATGCTGGATCCCACTTCAGTAAAGAAGGCTCAGCCCCTCTGTTCACTGGGAATTAGCATCTTGAGCATATATAGAATCTACGGCATTGATATTGGTCTTAGATGGGGAACACGTGTACACCCGTGGTGGATTCATGTTGATGTATGGCAAAACCAATACAATATTGTAATTAGCCTCCGATTAAAATAAATAAATTTAAATTTACAAAAAAAGAAAAAAGAAAAAAGAATAAATGAATGTATGTGCTTGCCCTTCACAAAGCCACCCTGGAGGGGCAGCTGGCCCATCCTGCTGAAACAGCCCATTTCTTGGGTCCCTGCTAATGCCACTGTGGCTCATGGATCCCCGTGCACCTCTGTGGGGATACATAAGACTCGACAGTTCTATATTCAGCTACGGTGAATAGCGATGCTAGCTTTTCTTTTCACTCCAGCACATAAAGATACTTTATTTAGGAATGTGGCAGCTTGCATAGGGTGGAGAGAAAGGCTAAATCCTCCTGAATTGGGGCTAAAACAGTGAGAATTATTTTTTTTCCTTCTCACAACTAAGTTTTATTAATTCTCTGACAGGAATACTTACTCTCTATGCATATTATGTTACATTATTTCACCCTAAAATTACAGCAATATTATCAATTCAAGCAGGATTGAGAATATGAAATATTAATAAGGTTACCACTCATCTAATTTTCAAAGGAATGTCTTAAATATAGGGCAAGAACACACTCCCAGAATAGCTTAGGGCTTTTGAGCACTGGAGAAGGACTCACAGAGCGGTGACATAATGACTTAGGTTATAAAATAAATGTGATCATATAAGATTCCAACAGGAGGTAAAAAAGAACTTTTGCTTCTAGAATATATATGTTTAGGGCAAACCAGAAGTCAGGAAAGAAGAAGGTAATAAATTTTGTGTGATCAATTCCCAAGGCTAACTCGTGTGCTAAAAGAGGATTGGGTTGGTAGCTGCAGGACCTTGACTCAAGTTTAGATTCTGCCACCTAATATTGTATTAAGTTGGACAAA
Organism: Budorcas taxicolor; assembly: GCF_023091745.1. NCBI lineage: Eukaryota > Metazoa > Chordata > Mammalia > Artiodactyla > Bovidae > Budorcas > Budorcas taxicolor. The sequence goes on from NC_068931.1 coordinate 28,715,832, forward strand.
GTAATAAAACTGAGCTTTAGTTTTTTTCACCCATAAAGTGTAATGAAAATACAATTGCCCCCTCACAGGGACGTTTCCATAAACAAAGAAGATTAAATGTGCAATAAGCAGTTTGGAAACCTTAAGGATGTATACATTCTATTATTACTTATATGAGCATTATTGTATTTCTCTGTATTGAGTTATATATTCTTTAAAGTTTAATACCACCGTTTGTTCAAATGCTCATTCAGCTATTGTGTGACTATTTTCTGAGTACCTAATCATCTCCATGGTTTTACATTCTTAATGCATATTTGAATGTTATAGAATAGGACTTCATGCATGTATAGAAAATGAAATTTAACAACAGCAAAAAAAAAAAGAATTTAAACAGAGTTCAGGTTCCGAAATCTGACAGATCTGGGTTCAAATTCTGAATATGCTATATATGATCTATGGAGAATCTAGATAAATTGCTCAAGTACATCTCATTTTTCTAACATGTAAAAAAGATAGGAATCAAATTATCTTCTTCATATGACTATCATGAATAGTAGATGAAAAATCGCATAAAGTGCCTAAAGTAGTGTCTAACATATAATTACTATTCAATCATCTTTGCTATGATTTTTATGATAATTATCACTAAATTGTATTTTTAAGCACACACTACAAATATGAGATAAACGCATATGAAATATCTTGGGAGTCAAAATAAATTATGTTTATTAGAAGAACTTAATTTTAACTTTACTAGACTTCCTGGAATTTTTCTGAGAAATTTAAAATTATGTTTTGTTCATTTCATCATAAATTATATTACAGTTTTTTTCTCTAGAGACAGTCCCAAAGCACTTACATTTCATCTTACATGCAGTCATTCTGCAAGAAAAATAGCAGAGGAAAGTAATGAGTTTTCTCATTTTTATACTTCCTTATTTCTATTTCCTTAAAATTAATCATTACTCATATACTTGTCTTGCCTCTCTCCCTGCCTCACTCTACTGGGATGTCCACACACAGAAAGGTACTCTTGGGTCTGATTCTTCTCTTCTCTACATTAAATACATTGACTCTTCTACAATTTCCCTAAGAAAAAGTTCCATATTTGAAAAATAGAAAAGACACAGCCTTTGGAGTCTGGCAGATCCAAAGCAGATCAGTTTTAGAGCTGTGATCATAAGATATTAATGTAAGGCTTGAATTAACAGTTATGTGAAGTTTACCCTATGACTACTGTTATAAGGTATGATGGTTTCTGGTGACACAGATAATGAAGGAAGATGTTCCAGCCCTCCAGGTAGATGATACTGAAATTTCATCATCTTGGGTTCTGAAGGATGCTGTCTTGACTGGCAACTGAATCCATGTGGTGAGGACTGAGTGAGAATATGAGGATGACTTAAGACTAATGGTTTAAAGGTTATTTGTCAGCATATTAAACACCCCAGCATTAGCACATTGCATATATGGAATGATGCTTTCATTATTGGTAAAGTCAGTTTTTAATCATGTCAAAGAGGGTAATAAGTCACATACTTCCTTCTATTATATTTGCTTGATCAATATTTAGGTAAGTTTACATTCCTGAACACATTTTATTTGAAAGAGAAAAAGAGGAGGTTTTAATAATTTTAGATATTATTATAAAACCTGACCCACTATTGAGACTTTCTCATAGATAATCTACACCCATAATATTTATTTGGATAATTTAAAACATTAACAGTTCAGTGATATTTTATCAGTTATATAACCATAAGGAGTTGAGGTTGGTATATCTGGATCTCTCAAAAGATAAAAAAACTATCAAAGATTGAAATGCCATTTTAAAAGTGTAATTATTTTTAAAGCAAATATGTGATTACAAATTTCTTTTTTAAAAATAATGCTATATAGAATTTTAATGTTTTTAAATGGCAATCCATTCCAGTACTATTGCCTGGAGAATCCCATGGACAGAGGAGCTTGGTAGGCTACAGTCCATGGGGTCGCAAAGAGTCGGACACGACTGAGCTACTTCACTACTACTTCACTTCACTAGCCCCTATTTTGAATATTGCTATTATTGTAGTATTTTTTCCCTGTTTATTTTTTAGCTTTTAATTACATTTTTCTTTTGAGGAACTGTTACTTCTGCCATTGTGCCTGCTTCTGAAAACTTCTTCCCCTCTTTTCTGATGTATGTGTCCTTTTAATAGGCTGAGAAATTTTACTAAAATTTCATAAAAATTTAATATGCCTCAATTTAAAGAGACTTAGTAAGGTATTTAACAAACACCTGAGAAGTCATGAGCTTCATTTCAAACACAGACATTTCAAAACTATTGTGAGAATAAATAATTTTTAAAATGTTATTTCTGTATCTTTTCTTCAAGTGCTCAGATTCCTGGAAGATCCTGTATACTTCTAAAGAACACAGTAATTTTCTATCTCGAGTTATGCCACACCTTTTATTTTATCTCAGCAGTATATCTCTATGATCAAAAAGCAATAAACACTTTACTTTAAAAGCATGAATCAGTACTAAGGAACAGAGTGTTTAGACAATTTAATGAAGTTAATAGAGAGTTTTTTATAAAGTTTAAGCTGACATTGTTGAGGGCATCTTCCTCCTTCTAAGGTCCTACTCTGGATCTCCTTGGAACATGGTAGGCTGTGGAAAAGAGAAACCCTGACATATGAAAATAGAGCTCCCCAAATTGGCTTGTGCTTTATTTTATCTCTATCACATTCTTTATGAATTCTTTACAGATTCTTTGCTGTAACACCTACAACTTGACACAATTCTGGATCGATCATGAGTCCTTAGTTTCCATCTTTCCTAACTCTAATCTGTTAACCCCAGTAAGGTTTCCTTTTAAATTGCTTTTTAATTCCCCCATATATATGAGTTTCCATCCTAAACTTTCATTACAAATAAAGCTTTTGCCAACAAAGGTCCATCTAGTCAAAGCTATGGTTTTTCCAGTGGTCATGTATGGATGTGAGAGTTGGACTATAAAGAAAACTGAGTGCTGAAGAATTGATGCTTTTGAACTGTGATGTTGGAGAAGACCTTTGAGAGTCCTTTGGACTGCAAGGAGATCCAACCAGTCCATCCTAAAGGAGATCAGTCCTGGTTATTCATTGGAAGGACTGATGCTGAAGCTGAAACTCAAATACTTTGGCCATCTGGTGTGAAGAACTGACTCAGTTGAAAAGACCCTGATGCAGGGGAAGACTGAAGGCAGAGGGAGAAGGGGACAACAGAGAATGAGATGGCTGGATGGCATCACCAACTCAATGGACATGAGTAAACTCCGAGAGTTGACAATGGACAGAGAGGCCTGGCAGTCCATGGAGTTGTAAAGAGTCGGACACCACTGAGCGACTGAACTGAACTGAAGGCCTAATTCTTTGGCTAAAATGGAACAGAACTCATTTTTCGGCAGTTATACTAGTGATATGTTACCATCTGCAACTGGATGTTGGGTGATTATTGTTGTTGTTCAGTAGCTAAGTTATATCTGAATTTTTGCGACCCCATGGACCGCAGCACTACAGGCTTCCCTGTCCTTCACTATCTCCTGGAGTTTTCTCAAATCATGTCCATTGAGTTGGTGATGCTATCTAACTATCTCATCCTCTGCCATCAGCTTCTCCTTTTGCCTTCAACCTTTACTAGCATCAGAGTCTTTTCCAATGAACTGGCTCTTCACATCGGGTGGCCAAAATATTGGTGCTTCAGCTTCAGCATAAGTCTTTCCAGTGAATATTCAAGGAATGATTTCGTCTAGGATTGACTGGTTTGATCTACTTGCGGCCCAACTTTTAGATGATAGCATAGACCAAATAAATCTAAGAATGAGCAAAATGGAAACTGGGTCCTATACTTGGGTAACAAGTAAAGTTCAAAGTGAGTTTGAATTCTATCAGTACATAAGCATGAAATATAAGCAGTGTGATACAACTCTCCGGGATTTACTTCCTTGCTGGCCGAGGGCTTTTGGTGTGCTGTACCTTTGGGGTTCAAGTATTAGGCAAAAATGTATAAAAGCTTGCAAAATCCTAAGCACAAATTTGAAAGCATTCAGTCTTTCTGGCTTGTCACAGTTACTTCAAATATTTGTCAATAGTCAATGACACTCTAAAAAACAAGACAAACCCAGGATGTGTGTGTGTGTAATCAATCATTCAGTCATGTTCGACTCTTTGCAACCCATGGACTATAGCCTGCCAAGCTCCTTTGTCCATGGAATTCTCCAGCAAAAATACTGGAATGGGTCACCATTTCCTGCTTCTGGGGATCTTCCCGACCCAGGATCAAACCCACATCTTCTGCATTTGCAGATGGACACTTAAACACTGAGCCACCTGAGAACCCAGGGTAGTGCATAGATAAACTAGAATCCTAAAATAGCAAAACCAACTCAACTGGTACTAAAACAAAATGTAATGTGCAGCTTTCATTTTCCTATACTGTTTTCTTAGGGAGGAGGAAGATTTGTTTGCTAACCCTGTGCTTGCCTTGGCTTGGATTATATAAACCACATAAAAAAGGAAGACACCCACTAAATGTATAAACGTTCCTCCAACATAGGCATGTACATATAATAGAGTGCATATGTACACTCACTGATAAAACAAAAATACTTCTTTCCAAGATATTTTTACTCTTTAGGCAGGTTTTTGTAAATAGTTGAGGGAGGAATGTGATTTTGATTGAACTACTTCTTTAGAAGTAGTTCAGCCTCTTTCTGACTTACTTCATGCTACATGACTGACTCTAGGTCCATATACATCTCTACAAATGACCTTATTTCATTTCTTTTAAGGTTGAGTATATTCGTATGCATTGAATTGGACAAGGCTACGAACAAGATAATGGGGTGATGGAATTTCAGTTGAGCTGTTTCAATTGTAAAGGATGATGTTGTGGAAGTGCTGCACCCAGTTCAGTCCAGTTCAGTCGCTCAGTCGTGTTCAACTCTTTGCAACCCCATAAATTGCAGTGCACAGGCCTCCCTGTCCATCACCAAATCCCACAGTTCACTGCAAACTCATGTCCATCGAGTTGATGAGTCCATCCCGCAATCTCATCCTCGGTCGTCCCCTTCTCCTCTGCCCTCAATCCCTCCCAGCATCAGAGTCTTTTCCAATGAGTCAACTCTTTGCATGAGGAGGCCAAAAACTGGAGTTTCAGCTTTAGCATCATTCCTTCCAAAGAACACCCAGGGATGATCTCCTTTAGGATGGACTGGTTGGATCTCCTTGCAGTCCATGGGACTCTCAAGAGTCTTCTCCAACACCACAGTTCAAAAGCATCATTCTTCAGTGCTCAGCTTTCTTTACAGTCCAACTCTCACATCCATACATGACCACTGGAAAAACCACAGCCTTGACTAGATGGACCTTTGTTAGCAAAGTAATGTCTCTGCTTTTGAATATGCTATCTAGGTTGGTCATAACTTTCCTTCCAAGGAGTAAGAGCCTTTTAATTTCCTGGCTGTAATCACCATCTGCAGTGGTTTTGGAGCCCATAAAAATAAAGTCTGACACTGTTTCCACTGTTTCCCCATCTATTTCCCATGAAGTGATGGGACGGATGCCATGGTCTTAGTTTTCTGAATGTTGAGCTTTAAGCCAACTTTTTCACTCTCCTCTTTCACTTTCTTCAAGAGGCTTTTGAGTTCCTCTTCACTTCCTGCCATAAGGGTTGGGTCATCTGCATATCTGAGGTTATTGATATTTCTCCCAGCAATCTTGATTCCAGCTTGTGCTTCTTCCAGCCCAGCGTTTCTCATGATATACTCTGCATATGAGTTAAATGATGAGGGTGACAATATACAGCCTTGACGTACTCCTTTTCCTATTTGGAACCAGTCTGTTGTTCCATGTCCAGTTCTAAGTGTTGCTTCCTGACCTGCATATAGGTTTCTCAAGAGGCAGGTTAGGTGGTCTGGTAATGCCATTTCTTTCAGAATTTTCCACAGTTTATAGTGATCCACACAGTCAAAGCCTTTGGCATAGTCAATAAAACAGAAATAGATGTTTTTCTGGAACTCTCTTGCTTTTTTGGATGATCCAGCTTATGTTGGCAATTTGATCTCTGGTTCCTCTGCCTTTTCTAAAACCAGCTTGAACATCTAGGAGTTCACAATCCACGTACTGCTGAAGCTTGGCTTGGAGAATTTTGAGCATTACTTTACTAGCGTGTGAGATCACTGCAATTGTCTGGTAGTCTGAGCATTCTTTGGGATTGGAATGAATAGTGACATTTTCCAGTCCTGTGGCCACTGCTGAGTTTTCCAAATTTGCTGGCATATTGAGTGCAGCACTTCACAGCATCATCTTTCAGGATTTGAAACAGTTCAACTGGAATTCCATCACCTCCACTAACTTTGTTCATAGTGATGCTTTCTAAGGCCCACTTGACTTCACAGTCCAGGATGTCTGGCTCTAGGTGAGTGATCACACCATCGTGATTATCTTAGTCATGACGATCTTTTTTTGTACAGTTCTTCTGTGTATTCTTGCCACCTCTTCTTAATATCTTCTGCTTCTGTTAGGTCCATACCATTTCTGTCCTTTATCGAGCCCATCTTTGCATGAAATGTTCCTTTGGTATCTCTAATTTTCTTGAAGAGATCTCTAGTCTTTCCCATTCTGTTGTTTTCCTCTATTTCTTTGCACTGATGGCTGAGGAAGACTTTCTTATCTCTCCTTGCTATTCTTTGGAACTCTGCATTCAGATGCTTATATCTTTCCTTTTCTCCTTTGTTTTTTGCTTCTCTTCTTTTCACAGCTATTTGTAAGGCCTCCCCAGACAGCCATTTTGCTTTTTTGCATTTCTTTTCCATGGGGATGGTCTTGATTCCTGTCTTCTGTACAATGTCACGAACCTCATTCCATAGTTCATCAAGCACTCTATCTATCAGATCTAGTCCCTTAAATCTATTTCTCACTTCTACTGTAAAATCATAAGGCATTTGATTTAGGTCATACCTGAATGGCCTAGTGGTTCCCTACTTTCTTCAATTTAAGTCTAAATTTGGCAATAAGGAGTTCATGATCTGAGACACAGTCAGCTCCCAGTCTTGTTTCTGCTGAGTGTATAGAGCTTCTCCATCCATATTGCACTCAGTATGCCAGCAAATCTGGAAAACTCAGCAGTGGCCACAGGACTGGAAAAGTTTTCATTCCAATCCCAAAGAAAGGCAATGACAAAGAATGTTCAAACTACCACACAAATACACTCATCTCACATGCTAGCAAAGTAATGCTCAAAATTCCCCAAGCCAAGCTTCAATAGTAGGTGAACTGTGAACTTTCAGACGTTCAAGATGGATTTAGAAAAGGCCCAGGAACCAGTGATCAGATTGCCAATATCCATTGGATCATCAAGAAAGTAAGACTTCTAGAAAAACATCTACTTTTGTTTTATTGACTACACCAAAGTCTTGGACTGTGTGGATCACAACACACTGTGGAACATTCTTCAAGAGATGGGAATAGCAGACCACCTTACCTGCCTCTTGAGAAATCTGTACGCAGGTTAAGAATCAACAGTTAGAACTGAACATGTAACAATAGTTTCTGGAAAGGAGTATGTCAAGGCTGTATATTGTCACCCTGCTTATTTAACTTATATGCAGAGTACATCATGGAAAATGCCAGACCGGATGAAGCACAATCTGGAATCAAGTTTGCTGGCAGAAATATCAATAACTTCAGATATGCAAGCGACACCACCCTTATGGCAGAAAGTGAAGAAGAAATAAAGAGCCTCTTGTTGAAGGTGAAAGAGGAGAGTGAAAAACTTGGCTTAAAACTCAACGTTCAGAAAACTAAGATCATGGCATCTGGTTCCATCACTTCATGGCAAATAGATTGGGAAACAACGCAAACAGTGAGCAGCTTTGTTTTTGGAGGCTCCAAAATCACTGCAGATGGTGACTGCAGCCATGAAATTAAAAGACACTTTCTCCTTGTAAGAAAAGCTACGACCAACCTAATCAGCATATTAAAAAGCAGAGACATTGTTTTGCCAACAAAGCTTTGTCTAATCAAAGCTATGGGTTTTCCAATTCATGTATGGATGTGAGAATTGGACTATAAAGAAACCTGAGCACTGAAGAATTGATGCTTTTGAACTGTGGTGTTGGAGAAGACTCTTGAGAGTCCCTTGGACAACAAGGAAATCCAACTAGTCCATCGTAAAGGAAATCAGTCCGGAATATTTGTTGGAAGGACTGATACTGAAGCTGAAACTCCAAATACTTAGGCCACTCGATGCAAAGAACTAACTCATTGGAAAAGACCCTGATGCTGGGCAAGATTGAAGGCAGGAGTAGAAGGGGATGATAGAAGATGAGATGGTTGGATGGCATCACCGACTCAAAGGACATGAGTTTGGGTAAACTCTGGGAGTTGGTGATGGACAGGGAAGACTGGCATGGTGCAGTCCATGGGGTAGCAAAGAGTTGGACATGACTGAGCGACTTAACTGAACTGATGTTTGTATTCCTGGAGATGGAAATAGCAACCCACTCCAGTATCCTTGCCTGGAAAATCCCATGGACAGAGGAGCCTGGTGGACTTCAGTCTATGGGGTCGCAAAGAGTCAGGCACAACTGAGCGACTAACACTCCCTCATTTGTATACAATTGTATATATGCACCACGTCTGCTTTATCTCTTCATCTGTCAACAGACATTTATGTTGCTTCCATGTCCTGGTGGTGATTTAGTCACTATATCACGTCCAACTCTTGAGACCCCATGGGCTGTAGCCTGCCAGGCTCCTCTGTCCATGGGATTCTCCAGGCAAGAATACTGGAGTGGGTTGCCATTTCCTTCTCCAGGGGATCTTCCAGACCCAGGGATTGAACCCGAGTCTCCTGCATTGCAGGCAGATTCTTTACTAACTGAGTTTTAAGGGAAGCCCTGGCTATTGTACATAGTGCTACAGTGAAGATTGGAGTGCATTTGTCTTTTTGAATCATGGTTTTCTCCAGGTATATGTCCAGAAGTGGGACTTCTGGGCCACATGGTATTAATAGCTCTTAGAAGTATTAAAGGAGTTCAGCTTAGTGCTCCTTAGTGACATCGATAGAGGGGGTGAGGCGAGGTTGTGGGAAGGTGGTCCAAGAGACAGTAGATATATGTATACATATCACTGATGCTGGGAAAGATTGGACATTGAAGGCAAAAGGAGAAGGGGGCAGCAGAGGATGAGATGGTTAGATAGCCTCTCTGACTCAGTGGGCATCAATTTGAGCAAACTCTGAGAAATAGTGGAGGACAGGGAAGTCTGGCATGCTGCAGTCCATGGGGCCGCTAAGAGTAGGACTCAGCGACTGAACATCAACACATAGCTGATATACTTCACTGTACAGCAGAAAGCTACACAACACTGTAAAGCAACTATATGTGTGTTAAGTGTTTCAGTCATGTCTGACTCTTTGCTACCTCATGGACCCAATTTTTTAAAAAGGACGTAGTTCACACTTGCTTGCTAAATATCATAAATGAAGACACCACAATGTGCTTTCAGCTGCAGAATGGGTTTGTCTTGGTCCCTCCCTAACCCACTACCCACTCCCAATTTCACAAAAAAAAGTGTTTTTCTCGGGAAGATCCAATTTATGCAGAGCCAAGCAGGAAGCAGTCCCCTTGTCACCATCCCTTTGCCAGTATGCTAATAAACAATCTGTAAGGCTAATCTGCCTTCAAATTATTCTGACAGTTTGGAACCTTACAGCGTGCTGTCAATTAAATAGCTTCATCTTCTCATTCCTTTGGAAGCCCTGAAGGAGGAGAGAGAAGCACCCTACCTAGTCACAATTGGAGATATTTTTGTACCTACAATCTTATACAGCCTTAATAAAATATGGAAGTTAGCAGGATGTTTAAAATAGGTGAAATGCATGAATTAAAAAAGTTCAAGTTTCTTAAAAAAAAAGAGAACAAAGCAGAATTGACTTGAAAATATTGAAACAGTGGAGGCCAAATGTAACAAAAGAAACAGGTGGAATCTATATTTAGACATTCCTACTGGTATCTTGTATGATAACACTGAATTTTTAAAACTTAGTGAAATGAATAAGAGATATTGGAAGAGAAAATTTAAATAGGACTAGGACATACAAGCTGACATTAGTACATCTATCAATTTCTACTATCTGTCTAATTTAATTTTTGAATTCACTGAAGCTTTGAAAAAAAACAAATGAGGATCCAATCAGGCTTAAACTAATGAAGTTCATTGGTAATTACTTATCCGTCTCTTGTGAAAGGGAAATTCACTCAGTTGGGTCTGACTCTTTGCAACTCTATGGCCTGCCAGGCTCCTCTGTCCATGGGATTCTCTAGGCAAGATTACTGGAGTGGGTTGCCATTTCTTTCTCCAGGGGATCTGCCAGACCCAGGAATAGAACCCAGGTCTCCTGCATTGCAGATTCTTTACAGGCTGAGCTACAGGGAAGCTCCATATTTTAGAGAAAAATTAATACACTTAATTTGTCCTTCAAGATAAAATGAATATTTAAAAATTATAAGAATGGAATGATTTTTCAAAACATATCCACGCAATGAGAAGAGCACTTTTAAAAATGTTGTTTGGAGATGTTCCGAGTTAGGTTTGTTGTTGTTTAGTTGCCAAGTCATGTCTGACTCTTTGCGACTCCCATGGATGGTCGCCACCCAGGCTCCTCTGTTCAAGGGATTTCCCAGGCAAGAATACTGGAGTGGGTTGCCATTTCCTTCTCCAGGGTATCTTCCTAATCCAGGGATTGAACCCATATCTCCTGCACTGGTAGGTGGATTCTTTACCTTTGAGCCACCAGAGAAGCCCTTGGAGTTAGGTTACCACTTTCCAAATTTTACCTGAGTGTCATCTATGTACTTATCAATAAAGTGAAAGTGAAGTCGTTCAGTTGTGTCTGACTCTTTGCGACCCCTTGAACTGTAGCCCACCAGGCTCCTCTGTCCATGGGATTTTTCAGGGAAAATTACTGGAGTGGATTGCCATTTCCTTCTCCATGAGATCTTCCCAACCCAGGGATTGAACCCAGGTCTCTCGCATTGAAGGCAGACATTTTTGTATGAGCCAGCAGGGAAGTCTTCTATACTTATCAATATGAAGCCACTAAAAGCAAATTTTCAAATCTGTTTCAAGATACTCCAAATGAAGAGTTTAGGAGGGTTTAAGCCTAGTTGCTAAAAATATAACTATTTAACGCCTTCAAAATTGCTTGAATAACAGTTGGTGGACATAAGAAAAGAGAATTAAACAAGCTGAATTTTAACAAAATCCTTTTCATAATTGCTCAGATAAAGTTTAAAAATCCATAGTATGATTTGAGAAGTGCAGCTGATGGCTTTTTGCATTTGGATCTTTGTGTCTGTGTAAGATTATCATTCTCAACTATGAGAGCCATGAAAATCAAATGGATTAACTTCCAACCAAAAAATTTGTCCAACTATGTCACAAAGTATTATAGCAATATTTACCAGAATAATGTGATAGAATAAGTAATATTGCTGGCACTAAAAGTCACTATTAATAGGTATCAACGATGTTTTAGTATAATAATTAAAATAATGAAAAATTTTGGAACACTAATAAGTAAAATATAATGTTGCTTAATATAAAATACAATATTGCTTAATTGCTCTTTAGCTTTTATTTTAATATTTCTATTTTGGTATGTGTTTTATGCATGTAATAATTAGTAGAATATACCTATTATTTCAAAATAAATATGTATGCACATATTATAGTCCCAAAACATTTTAATAATGGAGTGCTGTATTAAAAGTGTTTGGCTATCATTTCTTTATGAATTCAGTGGCATAGCCATCTGTGCATACAGAATTGAGAAGCATTATATTATTAAAATAGAAAATGTTGTTCTCAAGGATTAGGAAGTAATATTGAGCTACTGCAAATTCATTTTATGAAGTATGTTTCTGTAATATTTAAGAAAGAAAGAAATCCTGAAAGTATTCCCTTGTGTCATGAAAGTCTGTTACATATCATTCATTACATATCATTTACTCATTCATTCAACAAATATTTATGGCATGTCTACTATGTGATACCACCCTTATGGCAGAAATTGAAGAGGAACTATAAAGCCTCATGATGAAAGTGAAAGTGGAGAGTGAAAAAGTTGGCTTAAAGCTCAACATTCAGAAAACGAAGATCCTGGCATCTGGTCCCATTACTTCATGGGAAATAGATGGGGAAACAGTGGAAACAGTGTCAGACTTTATTTTTTGGGACTCCAAAATCACTGCAGATGGTGATTGCAGCCATGAAATTAAAAGACGCTTACTCCTTGGAAGAAAAGTTATGACCAGCCTAGAGAGCATATTCAAAAGCAGAGACATTACTTTGCTGACTAAGGTCCATCTAGTCAAGGCTATGGTTTTTCCTGTGGTCATGTATGGATGTGAGAGTTGGACTGTAAAGAAAGCTGAGCACCAAAGAATTGATGCTTTTGAACTGTGATGTTGGAGAAGACTCTTGAGAGTCCCTTGGACTGCAAGGAGATTCAACCAATCCATTCTGAAGGAGATCAGTCCTGGGATTTCTTTGGAAGGAATGATGCTAAAGCTGAAGCTCCAATACTCTGGCCCCCTCATGCGAAGAGTTGACTCATTGGAAAAGACCCTGATGCTGGGAGGGATTGGGGGCAGGAGGAGAAGGGGACGACCGAGGATGAGATGGCTGGATGGCATCACCAACTCGATGAGTCTGAGTGAACTCTGGGAGATGGTGATGGACAGGGAGGCCTGGCGTGCTGCGATTCATGGGGTCGCAAAGAGTCGGACACGAGCTGAGCGACTGAACTGAACTGAACTGAACTATGTGGAAGACACTGTTCTGGGACCTGGGGGGCACATTTGGGAACAAAACAGAAGCCTATAGAGCTTATAATCTAGAACCATAGGATCAAGACTCAAAGTATGAACAATAAACGTCAAAAAAGCAACAGGCTGGTATTCTGCTGGGGTGGGCTGGGGTGGCTGTACAGATTGTGAAGATATTGAATGATTTCTATGCTGCATGGTAAGTAGTTGTTAAAGTGTACCTCCTTCATCCTGGCCACTCTAGACCTCCCTGGAGAACTCCCAGGCTTCCTCTTTATTTTGTAAATGTTTATTTGTTAATTTTATTGTTTGGCTGTGTTGAGTCTTTTTTTGCTGCACACAAGTCACCTCTAGTTGCAGCAGGTGGGGGCTACTCTTTGTTGTGCTGTGCAGGCCTTCTCATTGTAGTGGGCTTCTCTTGTTGTGGAGCACAGACTCTGGGCACTCAGGCTTCAGTGGTTGGAACCCACTGGCTTGATAGTTGCAGTTCATGGCCCCTAGAAGCACTGGCTCAGTAGCTGTGGCACGCCGACTTAGTTGGGATCTTCCTGGACCAGGGATCGAACCCATGTCCCCTGCATTGGCAGGCATATTCTAACCACTGGACCACTAGGGAAGTCCCAGGCTTCCTCTTGATCTCAGCACAAGGACTAATTTCCCGCCCAGTAAGAGCCTGGCAAGCACCCACTCTGATTGCTGGGATCATCACCCCTGTGTTATCCCCTGGTAAGTAAATATTTTGACTTTTACTACGGAGTAAGTTTATACCCAAGGTGATAGTCTATAAAAAGAGATCAGGGTAGGGGTAGAGAATCAAGGAGCTAGGAGTTTTTAGGGGGCAGGTGATTAAGAGAGACCCTGGGAAGTAACGTTTAGGCAGAGACCTGAGGGAAGAGAGAGGAGTGAACCACAAACATACCTGAATGAAGAGGGGAACCTAGAGCAAACAAGAAGGCTAGAGCTTTGAAGCTGAACACTCCATGGTTCAGGAGGGGCTACTTGTCAAAACTGAAAATACTAAAAGTCACTTCAATTTATAAAAATAATTAAAAATTTGGGTTTAGCTGTTGAATGAACTGAAAATCTTCCCACTCACCAGTCAAGTTTAATCTGAATGGTGCTTTAAAGAGAGCTTTTGGGACTTCCCTGGAGATCCAGTGGTTAAGACTCAGTGCTTCCACTGCAAGGGGCATAGATAGGTTCATCCCTGGTCAGAGAACTGAGATCCCACTCATCACACAGTCCAGCCACACAACACAAAAAAAAAAAGAAAGAAGAAAGAAAGAAAAGATGAAATCAGTCCTGAGTGGACATTTTTGTTGTTGTTGTTGTTTCTAAAACTCTTGAACTCAAATTCAGAAGACCAAGGCTCTCTTTTATAGCAAAATCTGATGTTTTTCTATTGCATCCTGTTGCATAGCTTCCTCTTTGGTGAAACACAGAGCCATTTAAATTAGGCAATTGTGTGTACTTTATTCCCTTCATTCAGTAAATGTATATTAAGCACCAACAGTTAGGAGCTGGGAATGTCAAAGACTCTGGAAGCCCCTCTGCTTTTTAGGTTTCAGCAATTTAGTTGGGGAAACAATTATGTAAATAGATAAAACAGAGTAAACAGCGGTATATACAAAATGTGCATTTAGAATGCCAAGTAATGCTGACTTTCCTCTCATTTTTTTCTGCTTAATTAATATTTTTTCCTGTCACTTTTCATTATTTTCAATAGAACATAAATCTGAGAATGCAATGTGCCAACCTCATATTTTATTATTTTAAAATTACTTTGAACACCAAAGCAAATAATTCATAGAGTTAATGAGATTTTAAAAAGGAGAGACCTGTGGCTGGTAGAAATCCCTTAACTTTAAAATTTTATTTTGATATAATTTTTTTTTGTTCCATTTTAGGTGAGTTAGACATAATGAAATTAAAGAGTATACAGAATCTTTTAAAGCATTATGATCTGAAACCAGTCAAACTGTTTAATAATCAAATTATTTTATTGGTGGCCATTGGCACTAACCACGAGATGGCTAGTCTTCATTTACCTCCGCCTCTCTTTTTTTTCCCTAGTGGCTCCATCCTTTAACATAATGGAATGCATTAACCACCTACTCTAGAGAATAAGGAGGAAACTTGCACAGTTTTTACCACATCCATCATCATATTGAATATTTGCAGAGTCACACACTTTTACTTTCATGCCAGTCCTTTTGTATCCCTCTAGTTGAGACACAAATATGTGTTTTTTATTATTTCTTTGTATCTTCTGCACTTTACTTTCATCAAAAGCCTGTTGATTCCCAGAGCTTCAGTTTTTCCCTGTCTCAGAGAAGAGGGAAAAAACACAGTTCCTATGGGATAAAGGCATTGTCACTTCGCCAGTGTTCTTCCATAACACTGTTGTTCAGTCGCCTACCAGAAAAATCACAATTTTGTATGCCTTTGGCTGGACGGAAGAAAGGAAGGTAAAGAAACGTAAGTTTTCTGCTAGAAGTAAATTTGGGCTGAGCTTGTGAAACTGGCACATTCGTTTACCCCTGCTGCTGCTGCTAAGTCGCTTCAGCCGTGTCTGACCGTGTGTGGCCCCACAGACAGCAGCCCACCAGGCTCCTCTGTCCCTGGGATTCTCCAGGCAAGAATACTAGAGTGGGTTGCCATTTCCTTCTCCATCGTTTACATCTACATCCACACTAATTCCAAAAGTCTTCTATGAACACATTTCCGCTAACACAGGATGCTCTAGAACTGTAACGATCAACGTGTGGAATGGAGTCAGCAACACAAGCAGCATCTGGGAACCAAGGGCACTGCAAACCCAAGCCTCCACCTCAGACCTACTGAATGGGACACTCTGGGGATGGGGCCAGAAATCTGAATTTTAACAAGCCCTCCAGAGGATTCTAATGTGCACTCAAGTTTGAGAGCCACTGAGCCAGATTATAGAAAGTACACAGCCACATGTGAGAGTTATCTGTATCCTGTTGGTTGTTTATCTAATTTCATGCCACCCAATCTTTTATGCAATAAATAACCAAATTCCAAAGAAAGGCAATGCCAAAGAATGCTCAGACTACCGCACAATTGCACTCATCTCACATGCTGGTAAAGTAATGCTCAAAATTCTCAAAGCCAGGCTTTATCAATATGTGAACCGTGAATTTCCTGATGTTCAAGCTGGTTTTAGAAAGGCAGAGGAACCAGAGATCAAACTGCCAACATCCGCTGGATCATGGAAAAAGCAATAGAGTTCCAGAAAAACATCTATTTCTGTTTTATTGACTATGCCAAAGCCTTTGACTGTGTGGATCACTATAAACTGTGGAAAATTCTGAGAGAGATGGGAATACCAGACCACCTGACCTGCCTCTTGAGAAATCTGTATGCAGGTCAGGAAGCAACAGTTAGAACTGGACATGGAACAATAGACTGGTTCCAAATAGGGAAAGGAGTACATCAAGGCTGTATATTGTCACCCTGCTTATTTAACTCATATGCAGAGTATATCATGAGAAACTCTGGGCTGGAAGAAACACAAGCTGGAAACAAGATTGCTGGGAGAAATATCAATAACCTCAGATATGCAGATGACACCACCCTTATGGCAGAAAGTGAAGAGGAACTAAAAAGCCTCTTGATGAAAGTGAAAGTGGAGAGTGAAAAAGTTGGCCTAAAGCTCAACATTCAGAAAACGAAGATCATGGCATCCGGTCCCATCACTTCATGGGAAATAGATGGAGTACAGTGGAAACAGTGTCAGACTTTATTTTTTATGACTCCAAAATCACTGCAGATGGTGACTACAGCCATGAAATTAAAAGACGCTTACTCCTTGGAAGAAAAGTTATGACCAACCTGGATAGCATATTCAAAAGCAGAGACATTACTTTGCTGACTCAGGTCCGTCTAGTCAAGGCTATGGTTTTTCCTGTGGTCATGAATGGATGTGAGAGTTGGACTGTGAAGAAGGCTGAGCGCTGAAGAATTGATGCTTTTGAACTGTGGTGTTGGAGAAGACTCTTAAGAGTCCCATGGACTACAAGGAGATCCAACCAGTCCATCTTGAAGGAGATCATCCCTGGGTGTTCTTTGGAAGGAATGATGCTAAGGCTGAAACTCCAGTACTTTGGCCACCTCATGCGAAGAGCTGACTCATTGGAAAAGACTCTGATGTTTGGAGGGATTGGGGGCAGGAGGAGAAGGGGATGACAGAGGATGAGATGGCTGGATGGCATCACTGACTCAATGGACGTGAGTCTGAGTGAACTCTGGGAGTTGGTGATGGACAGGGAGGCCTGGTGTGCTGCAATTCATGGGGTCGCAAAGAATCGGACACGACTGAGCGACTGAACTGAACTGATACCCCAGGTATCAGAACCATTATCTCCCCTTACAAATTTTATCTCAGATCCTTTAGACTCATCGCACTGGGTCATCACAGTGATTACAATTAAAGGGGCACAATATTCAAAACTTCGCATTTTTTCACAAAACTAAATGCAATTTGTCTATGTTGTACAAAGGCCAGCAAATAAATGCTACACTATAATTTGTAATTTTATAATTTAGTTTCAGATTATTTCTTAATTTGAATTATGGGTATGCTTTCATTACTCATAAAAAACTATGTTTCTATTTTCTGTGATTCTCAAGGAATTCAAAATTAAGTTTAATTCTTGCAATGCTGAAATATAAAACAGAGATTTCAGTTAATTGTATTTTATAATCAGTCATTAAATAATCTTTTAAACAAATACTGGAGTCGGGTGCCATTTCCTCCTCCAGAGGATCTTCCTGACCCAGGAATTGAACACTCATCTCCTGCACTGGCGATTTACCACTGCACCACCTGGGGAGTCTATTAAATAATCTTTTAAACATATGCAAAAATTTAAATTTTTTATGAAAACTTGGTAAATATAGCATAGAGTTTCTATTGTATATATATATTTACTTATAAATGTGTGTGTGTGTATATACATGTATATATATGCTATTTGTTGTTTAGTTGCTAAGTTGTGTCAGCCTCTTGTGACCCATGGACTGCAGCCCACTAGGCTTCTCTTCTTCTCAGGTAAGAATACTGGAGCAGGTTGCCATTTCCTTTTCCAGGGGATCATCCAGATCCAGGGATCAAACCCGCGTCTCCTGCTTTGGCCGGTGGATTCTTTACCACTGGGCCACCTGGGAAGCCCTATATGCTAACACATATGTGCTGATATATATGCCACATGGGAAAAATAAAAAGACCAGAAACTTGAGGCCAAGATGATCTTACTATTTTGTTACTCCAAAGAAAGAAAAGTTCTAAGAAGCTACAAGTGAAAATTACTTGTTATACAAGAAAGTGTTTAAGATAAACAAAAGCAAAAATTATGGCTTAATTTTAACCCAGAATTTAAAATGGGCGTGGGCTTCCCTGATACCTCAGGTGGTAAAGAATCCACCTGTAATTCAGGAGATCCTGGTTTGGTTCCTGGATCAGGAAGGTCTGCTGGAGAAGGGATAGGCTACCCACTCCAGTATTCTTGAGCTTCCCTTGTGTCTCAGCTGTTAAAGAATCTGCCTGCAATGCAAGAGATGTAGGTTCAGTCCCTGGGTTGGGAAGGTCCTCGGAAGAAGGGAAAGGCACTCCAGTATTCTGGCCTGAGGCATTCCAGGTTACAAAGATTCGGACACGACTGAGAGACTTTCGCTCTCCCTTTAACATGGACTGAACAACAACAACATAAGACAAAGTTACCCAGTGAAAATGTTCATAGTGATTTTTCTACAGTAATGAGTAATGACAGTACATTTTCTTTATTTTATTCTTGTCCATATTAAAAGTGTAACAAAACATATATGGCATTTGTAATAAGGGACAAAATAGTATCTTAAAATAAATTGTCAGTCTGAATACTGTGCTAAATTATCTCATACACAGAAGAACAATTTCAATCCAGATGAGAACCAATAAAGGCTAAAAGAATGTGAAATGAGTTATAAATGTGATTGAGTTAGAAACATAGCTTTGAAGATGTTATTAAGAGGATAACTATTATGTGGTTGTGGCTAGTGTCTCCTAGATTTATCCCTGTTATTTTTCCTTCCCTTCAATGTTTTGCTTCTATTGTCTGTATCTCATTTGATAAAGGAAAAGTGAAGATTGTTGTGCTGTGCTTAGTCACTTAATTATGTCTGACTCTTTGCAACCACACAGACTGTAACCCACCAGGCTCCTCTATCCATGGGGATTCTCCAGGCAAGAATACTGGAGTGGGTTGTCATGTCCTCCTCCAGGGGATCTTCCCAACTCAGGGTTAGAACCCAGATCTCCCGCATTACAGTCAGACTCTACCTTCTGAACCACCAAGGAAGCCCCAGAATCCTGGAATGGGTAGCCTAGCCTTTCTCCAGGGGATCTTCCCAACCCAGGAATCAAACTGGGGTGTCCTGCATTGCAGGAGGACTGTTTACAAGGTCAGCTACCAGGGAAGCCCTTGTTCCTAGTTAAATAAAAGAAAATTGAATTAAGTGTAATACTTCATTTACTAAAACATTGATTTATTGAGAATAAATGCTTGACCTGTAGCATCATGTGCTTAATGTATATGTAAACATAGAGTAGCCTATCATCAAACATGCACTATTTAACATAGATCAAAACACCCAAACACTGCTTATGAGATCCATCAGTTACTTGTTTTGAAATTACACAATTTTTACTTGGATAGAAATTTATATTTAGAAGATTTTGTAAATGCCATCCCAAAACATTTATACAATGGCACATCTCATGTGCCTTAGTATTTTTCTTTTGGACACAAGGAACATTCAGACATTCAGCAAACTAACATAGTACAGGATATTAAAAAAAAAAAAAAAGAAAAAAAAGGTGCTTGCAAGTCAAAAAGCAGCCAAATCTGCAGATAACCCAAAAGGTCAATGCAGCCTGCAGTTACGCACTTGCAAAATCTTTCTCTGTAGTAGTTTGGTCTGTCTTATCATAACCAGATAAAGTCAATGTCAAGATACATTCAACCATGGGAAGTTGAACAAATCAAGAAGAGATTCTAGGAAACAAACAATCAAATTAAATTTCAAACTTTGAAGTTTTCCAAAGTGATGAGGACCTAGGGGGGAAAAAAAACCATAAGCTCCTTATTTGCTAGTTTCTTGGAGCAAATTCAGTTATTAAAGGTGACTGACATGTTGAGTAGTTCCTGAAAGAGTTGTTTAATTCAGAAATGCAATGAAATTTTTAGCAGGGATCTGGGGGATTTCAATTTATTCCAGTATTAATCATTCTTTTTCTTTTTTAAAATCAGGTGTTTTTTCATTGAAGAAGGCAATGGCACCCTACTCCAGTACTCTTGCCTGGGAAATCCCATGGGTGGAGGAGCCTGGTAGGCTACAGTCCATGGGGTCGCTAAGAGTCGGACACGACTGAGCGACTTCACTTTCACTTTTCACTTTCATGCATTGGGGAAGGAAATGGCAACCCACTCCAGTGTTCTTGCCTGGAGAATCCCAGGGACAGAGGAGCCTGGTGGGCTTCCGTCTATGGGGTTGCACAGAGTTGGACACGACTGACGCGACTTAGCAGCAGCAGCTTTTTCATTGAGAGGTACATGTATGCTTGAAAGTGAAGTCGCTCAGTCGTGTCTGACTCTATGCAACCCCATGGACTGAAGCCTACCAGGCTCCTCTGTCCGTGGGATTTTCCAGGCAAGAGTACTGGAGTAGGTTGCCGTTTCCTTCTCTAGGAGATCTTCCCAACCCAAGGATCAAACCCAGGTCTCCCACATCGCAGGCAGATGCTTTGCCATCTGAGCCGTCATGCTTAGCCATGTCCAATTCTTTGCAAACTCCATGGACTGTAGCCCTCCAGGCTCCTCTGTCCATGGAATTCTCCAGGCAATTTTCCAGGAATGGGATGCCATTTCTTCTTCCAGGGCATCTTCCCAACCCAGGGATTGAACCCAGATCTCCTGAGTCTCCTGCATAGCAGACAGATGCTTTACCACTGAGCCACCAGGAAAGTCCCTTTCATTGAAAGAGTTCATGCATTTATCTGAAAAAGTCCCTTCTCACTCACTCTGAGAGCCTAGAAAATCTTTCACTTTCTTTTCTAGTATTTCTTTTCCCCCTTTACCTATTAAATTGCCATTGAGAACTAATTCAGTCATTGGGGGAAACTATTTTCTGACACAGAAGTTACGGACTCAGTTAGTTTTCATCCATCACTTTGAGTGGAGCAGACATTCTAGGTTTTAAGTGAAATATTAATAGAGTCTACTTATTCAACATGCATTTCTCAAATTTTGATGTGAGACTGAAAATAAGTAGAACAACTCAATGCTTAATTCTTGAATCATTGAACATATTTTATTTTGTCAACAAATATTTAATAAACCACCTGGTAATACATAATATCACATTTGATTTGGTCCAGAGTATGCTTGAATTTTGCCAGTTTTTATATGTATCAGAAAAGATTATTAAAATGCAAAAAAATGAATAAACCTGTGGTGTTATATCACTATAAAAAGTATCAGTTCAGTTCAGTTCAGTCGCTCAGTCGTGTCCGACTCTTTGCGACCCCATGAATCGCAGCACACCAGGCCTCCCTGTCCATCACCATCTCCCGGAGTTCACTCAGACTCACGTCCATCGAGTCCGTGATGCCATCCAGCCATCTCATCCTCGGTCATCTCCTTCTCCTCCTGCCCCCAATCCCTCCCATCATCTGAGTCTTTTCCAATGAGTCAACTCTTCGCATGAGGTGGCCAAAGTACTGGAGCTTCAGCTTTAGCATCATTCCTTCCAAAGAAATCCCAGGGTTGAATTCCTTCAGAATGGACTGGTTGGATCTCCTTGCAGTCCAAGGGATTCTCAAGAGTCTTCTCCAACACCACAGTTCAAAAGCATCAATTCTTCGGCGCTCAGCCTTCTTCACAGTCCAACTTTCACATCCATACATGACCACAGGAAAAACCATAGCCTTGACTAGATGGACCTTATTTGGCAGAGTAATGTCTCTGCTTTTGAATATGCTATCTAGGTTGGTCATAACTTTTTTTCCAAGGAGTAAGCGTCTTTTAATTTCATGGCTGCAGTCACCATCTGCAGTGATTTTGGAGACCCCCCCAGATAAAGTCTGACACTGTTTCCACTGTTTCCCCATCTATTTCCCATGGAATGGTGGGACCGGATGCCATGATCTTCATTTTCTGAATGTTGAGCTTTAGGCCAACTTTTTCACTCTCCTCTCTCACTTTCATCAAGAGGCTTTTTAGTTCCTCTTCACTTTCTGCCATAAGGGTGGTGTCATCTGCATATCTGAGGTTATTAATATTTCTCCCGGCAATCTTGATTCCAGCTTGTGTTTCTTCCAGTCCAGCGTTTCTCATGATGTACTCTGCATAGGAGTTAAATAAGCAGGGTGACAATATACAGCCTTGACGTACTTCTTTTACTATTTTGAAACAGTCTGTTGGTCCATGTCCAGTTCTAATTGTTGCTTGCTGACATGCATACAGATTTCTCAAGAGGCAGGTCAGGTGGTCTGGTATTCCCATCTCTTGAAGAATTTTCCACAGTTTATTGTGATCCACACAGTCAAAGGCTTTGGCATAGTCAATAAAACAGAAATAGATGTTTTTCTGGAACTCTCTTGCTTTTTCCATGATCCAGCAGTGGTTGGCAATTTGATCTCTGGTTCCTCTGCCTTTTCTAAAACCAATTTGAACATCAGGGAGTTCACGTTTCACATATTGCTGAAGCCTGGCTTGGAGAATTTTGAGCATTACTTTACTAGCATGTGAGATGAGTGCAATTGTGTGGTAGTTTGAGCATTCTTTGGCATTGCCTTTCTTTGGAATTGAAATGAAAACTGACCTTTTCCAGTCCTGTGGCCACTGCTGAGTTTTCCAAATGTGCTGGTATATTGAGTGCAGCACTTTCACAGTATCATCTTTCAGGATTTGAAACAGCTCAACTGGAATTTCATCACCTCCACTAGCTTTGTTTGTAGTGATGCTTTCTAAGGCCCACTTGACTTCACATTCCAAGATATCTGGCTCTAGATTAGTGATCACATCATCATGATTATCTGGGTTGTGAAGATCTTTTTTGTACAGTTCTTCCATGTATTCTTGCCACCTCTTCTTAATATCTTCTGCTTCTGTTAGGTCCAGACCATTTCTGTCCTTTATCGAGCCCATCTTTGCATGAAATGTTCCCTTGGTATCTCTAATTTTCTTGAAGAGATCTCTAGTCTTTCCCATTCTGTTGTTTCCCTCTATTTCTTTGCATTGATCACTGAAGAAGACTTTCTTATCTCTCCTTGCTATTCTTTGGAACTCTGCATTCAGATGCTTATATCTTTCCTTTTCTCCTTTGCTTTTCGCCTCTCTTCTTTTCACAGCTATTTGTAAGGCCTCCCCAGAAGACCATTTTGCTTTTTTGCATTTCTTTTCCATAGGGATGGTCTTGATACCTGTCTCCTGTACAATGTCATGAACCTCAGTCTATAGTTCATCAGGTACTCTGTCTATCAGATCTAGTCCCTTAAATCTATTTCTCACTTCCACTGTATAATCATAAGGGATTTGAAAGAAAATACCTCTATTTTTGAGGTAATTATTCTGTATTCTTTAGTTTTCTGAGCCTTCTTCGGCAGAGTTGAATCATTTCCCACAGGTATATCAATAGACAGAGGAGGAAAACATCCATGCAATGACAATCAGTTGGCCCCAGTGGTAAAGAACCACCTGCCAATGCAGGAGACACAGAGACATGGGTCTGATCCCTGGGTTGGGAAGATCCCCTGAAGTAGGAAATAGCAACCCAATCCAGTATTCTTGCTTGAAAAATCCCATGGACAGAGGAGCCTGGCGGGTTACAGACCATGGGGTCGCAAAGAGTCGGACATGACTGAACACACACACACACACACACACACACACACACACACACACCACTGATATATTTATATCCATCCACGACCAGGTCCTTGACAAATACAAGTCAACACCAGAATTTCTCAGGTATCCATGCATATATGTAATTATGTAAAACCTTCAGCCTTTTCTTTCTTTGTTCTTTTGATAGACGTTGGAATTTGCTAATAAATTAGCCCTTCAGTTCAGTCAGTTCAGTCGCTCAGTCGTGTTCGACTCTCTGTGACCCCATGAATCGCAGCACACCAGGTCTCCCTGTCCATCACCAACTCCCGGAGTTCACTCAGACTCACGTCCATCGAGTCAGTGATGCCATCCAGCCATCTCATCCTCTGTCATCCCCTTCTCCTCCTGCCCCCAATCCCTCCCAGCATCAGAGTCTTTTCCAATGAGTCAACTCTTCGCATGAGGTGGCCAAACTACTGGAGTTTCAGCTTTAGCATCATTCCTTCCGAAGGACACTCAGGTCTAATCTCCTTCAGAGTAGACTGGTTGGATCTCCTTGCAGTCCAAGGGACTCTCAAGAGTCTTCTGTCATCCACAATTCCAAGTTCAGATATGTTCTATCAAGCAATACAGAAAAACAGAGGGTAGGATTACTACTCATATCTACCTTCAAGCACAATCAAGCAAATTAGGAATTTACAACTTCAAAGAGGTCATAATTTCAAAAATATGAATTCATATTTGCATATGCCAATAGACCTAAATATCCAGTAGCAAATTCTGAAAAATAAAATGAATAAGCAACATCTGACTTTGCCCAGAGACATTTACAGGATATAATAAGAAGACGCATATAGAATTGCTATACTGGTGCAGTGTCATTTCTAGGTTGTATTCTAGTTCAAGAACGATGTGACAATTCCTTGTCTTGTGTTCTGACTATATTCACTGAGTAGTGGTAATATTTTACTGTGCATAGAACTTCTGAACTTTGCATGGATTGGGACTCTGAAATATGAGTCAGTGAAGAGTTGTCAAAATTAGTGGCTAAGTGAATAATAATACTAGTGACATACATGTCTCTTTGAGACTAATTGTGCTCACAAAGGTCACAGAACAGCTATAGCAGTCATGGCCTTTGATCTCTACCAACTTACATGGATTAGCCTGTAAGTTAAAATAAGCATGAAATTTTGATAACATAATGTAAAAAAATTATTATTGAAGTATAGGAGATTTACAATGTCTTGCTGGTTTCAGGCATATAGCATATTCAGTCATATATATGTATATTCCTCTTCGTATTAATTTCCATTATAAGCTATTATAAAATATTGAGTATAGTTCCTTGTGCTATAAAGTAGGTCTTCGTTGTTAATAAATTTTATGTACAGTAGTATAGATCTATGCTGATCCCAACCTCCTAATTTATCCCTCCTTTCTGCTTTTGTAACCATATGTTTATTTTCTATATCTGGGAGTCTCTTTTGTTTTGTAAATAAGTTTAATTCTTTTTCTTTTAGATTTTACATATAACCAACATCATATAATACTTATTTTTCTCTATCTGCTTTACATTATTTAGTATGTTAATTTCTAAGTTCATCTATGTTGTTTCAAGTAGCAGTACTTTATTCTTTTTTATGACTGTGTAATACTCCATTGCATATATGTACCCCCAATTTTTATCCATTCCTCTGTTATGGACATTTGGGTTGCTTCCATACTTTGGTTACATAATTTAAAATAGCATCAGGGCAGTCAGTCAGCTATTTAGGTACCAGCAATAATGTGCCAAGGCAGAGTTTTATGCCAAGGAAACTGCATGGAACAAGAAAGTAGGTAGCTTCCCTGAAAAGATTAGATTTTACTTGGGGAAGGAAACAGAAATAAAAACAAAAGAGATAATAAATTTAGACAAATTTAAATCATAACTGTTGCTCTGAAGCAAAGAAATTAGTGTAATAGCAAAAAGTGATTAATGAAGGGCAATCATTTGCTAAAGTTGTCAGGTGTGGTTTTTGAACTGAACCTGAGGATCAGCCCAGCTTCTTCTCTGCTCTGTACCCTATATTTAAAAAAATATATATCCCTAACCTATGGGAAAGGATTCTCAATGTCAAAGAATCTCAGTGGAATTCTCTGCCTAGGACGCTATTCATTTCTGAGTTTGGTAAATGAATACAGTGAAATAATATACAATAAATAATATACTAACTCTGGTCTGAACACTTTGTAAGGTCCTTTATATATATTGTGTATAGTCTTTACTGGAATTACATGAAATAAATCTTATTAACATTGTTACTCAGACAACACTGAGACTGGGAGGGGAATGAAGATCTGTCCCTGGGTTATACAGGTAAAACATGGATTTGAACCAGGTCTCTGACTTCGGTGGCGCCAGTGGTAAAGAAGACATCTACTAATGTAGGAGACATAAGAGATGCAAGTTCCATCCCTGGGTAAGGAAGATCTCCTGGAGGAGGGCATGACAACCCAATCCAGTATTCTTGCCTGGAGAATCCCATGGTCTGAGGAACTTGGTGGGCTATAATGCATAGGGTCACACAAAGTCAGACAGGACTGAAGCAACTTAGTGTGCAAGTACGTCTGGCATCTAAGCTTGAATTATTCTTTGATACTCCACGTGAATAATTCTATTCCACATGAATCATTATCCACAAAACTTTGGATCTGTATTCTTTTTCTGGTGTTTTGTTTTGTTTATTTGTTTGTTTTTTAATAACACTGTTGTTTCTCTATTTTGGTCCCTTTCCTGGTTGGAGAACCCTCCATCCATTGCTTTGAGCCACGACAGCTAACTTCAGACTGGCTGGGCAGACTAAGCTGTCTTGCTTGAAAATGTCTGGAATTTCTTATGTTCCCCCTTTTCCCTGGAGACCCACAGCTAATAACAGAATGATATAAGGCACAGAGGTCCTCAAGAAGGAACATCTCAAGGGCTACTCTTACACTTCAGAGCTACCCTAGTAACAGCTAAGTCAAGACTGCAGCTGATCACATATTTGCATGGTTCCCTTCCCCGTTTCCTGTCTTGTTTCCCTCATTTGTTGTTTAGCCGCTCAATTGTGTCTGATTCTTTTGTGACCCCACAAACTGTAGCCTGCCAAGCTCCTCTGTCCATGGGATTTCCCAGGCAAGACTACTGGAGTAGGTTGCCATTTCCTTCTCAGGGGGTCTTTCCCAAACCCCAAGAATCAAATCTGCATTTCCTGCATTGGCAGGCGGATTCTTTACCACTGAGCCACAAGGGAAGCCTTTCCCTCACTTACTTTTCTCCTGAGATGTCTCCCACAATAAATCATTGCAAAAGGAATTCAACTTCAGGCTCCACTTCCAAGGAACCCAACTTAAGACATTTAAACAACAAATATTTATTGAACACCTACTTTGTGTCAGGTTTTGAGCTAAACTGCCAGGATTCAGAAATCAACATACTATGGTTCTTTCCTTCTTTCCAGGATTGTATTTGGGGGAGGGACAGCTTGTAGACAGCTAATGAAATATGGAAAAAAAAAAAAAAAAATAAGAGAGAAGCTTTGTCAAAAAAACTGACATGGGATCAAAGACAAAATCATAGTCAGCTGTGTCTAGAGTGGGAGAGAAAGCAGGAAAATAATGAAAGACTTTGCGAAGAAGCTCATGAATGATAAATAAGAATTCATCAAATTGATAAATACAGAATGGGTTTAAAGGGAAGAGGAATGTTCTTGTGGAAAAATGTAATGACATTTTAAAAAAAGGCAAGACTGAGGGAATCTCAAGCCATTTTGTAAATATGTGTTTTTACATGAGACATTAATTATAAAAGACATGATATTCTAAAGAGTTTGGATTGTACAAAATAAAAATCATCAAGGATGCAAAGGAAAAATGCAAAAACTACAAAGCTAGCACACATGCAATATGTCTTTTGTGAATATTGGATCTTCTATTTGTGTGAGTTTAATTGCTGACTTAGGACCCAGGGGAATTTTGCGTGCATACTGCATGCTAAGTCACTTGGACTATAACCAAGCAGGCTCCTCTGTCCTTGTGATCCTCAAGGCAAGAATACTGGAGTGGGTTGCCATGCCCTCCTCCAGGGGATTTTCCCAACCCAGAGATTGAACCCAAGTCTCTTTTGTATCCTGCATTGGCACATGGGTTCTTTATCACTCATGCCACCTGGGAAGCCCCAACAGCCTTTTACTAAGTGTAATCGATTCATAAGGAGATATGTATTTCCTAACTCTGTGTGTGTGCGTGTATATGTGTTAGTTGCTTAGTCATGTCTGACTTTGTGACCCCATGGAGTGTAGCTTGCCAGGCTTCTGTTCATGGAATTCTCCAGGTAAGAGTACTGGATGGGTTGCCATTCCCTTCTCCAGGGGATCTTCCTGACCCAGGGATCAAACCCAGGTCTTCCACATTTCAGGCAGATTCTTTACTGTCTGAGTCACTAGGGAAGCCCCATAACGCTCTATGTGACTAGAATTCTGTGAGTCAGAAGCTTCCTAAATTTCCTGTTTATCACTGAGTACACTGCATTTTCAGGATGCTCTGCTTAAGCCTATTACTTCTTTAACATCTGTGTGGAAGATTACTATTGTGAGTCTATAGCAAGATGCTTTTATGAAGTTCGCACAAGATCATGTAGTTGCTAACTTGGTAACAGTTCAAATTATCTGTCATGTTCAGTTATTTTTATAGTCAAGTGTGCATCATTTGACCAAGTGAATCTGGCAGGGATTTGATTTGGTCATTACAAAAGGCTAAAAATACCCTATCTGACCTGCAGTGAACCGTTTACTTTAGTCATTAAATTATGGCCATTTTTTCATTGTTGTTTTTCATTTTATATATGAAGCAAGGTCAGCATTGGGGAGAAATTATGATATATGCAATATCCTTCTTCACTTTCCTGCCTCTAGGAGTCTTTAGCCAAGCAGCTCATTGTTTTGAAAGTTTTCATTCTCATCCACTTTCATCTAAATACTTTGCCCAGGCTTCAGGAGCAGCAGAAGGAAACCTGTCAAACTGACATAGAAATAAGAAGGGCTGATAAGCCTGGAGACTCTTTCCAGGGGTAAGTAGGATGCGTATACTGCAGTGATAGTAGAAAGTTTACAACAGCTGTTTCACATTCAAGACCATGAGGGAAATTCCAAATTTATTTCTGATAATGCTATGTAAGCTATTTGATAAGTGGGTTTCATTTAGTTGACAAAATCTTTCCAAACACATAGCCCATACAACAAAAGGCAAAAAACAAGGATTGTAAAAACAATGAGAAAACTTCCAGTGGGAAGATCGTTAGCCTAGGAACTTGAAGAAGGAGTGGCTTATCTCAACTAAGTCACTTAGATCTGTAACTTTATGTAAGTCACATAATGTCCCCCAAACTTACTTCCCCCTTTATTGGCAATGTGAAGATAGTATCACTCATCTAAGCTGGCCCATTTAGTTGTTATAAGGACAAAATGAGCTCACATACATTAATTTTATATATTGGAAAGCTCATGGAAAATATGCTCCATCCAATGTTGTAACTTTGGCTGCAGATCCCCTCTGCTTGTGGGAGAGCTTTATGCAGCCCTGTCTGTACCTTGCTCATGTGTCTTGGGTGATTATTTTTTGTTGTTGCTCAGTTGCTAAGTCATGTCTGACTCTTTGTGATCCCATAGCAGCTTGCCAGGCTTCCCTGTCCTTCACTGTCTCCTGGGGTTTTCTGAAATTCATGTCCATTGAGTCGGTGATGCTATCTAACCATCTCAATCTCTGCCACTACCCTCCTTCTCTTTTTTGCCTTCAATATTTCCCAGCTTCAGGGTCTTTTCCAATGAGTCGGCTCTTCACATCAGGTGGTCAAAAAATTGGAGTTTCAGCTTCAGCATCAGTCCTTCCAAGGAATATTCAGGGTGATTTCCTTTAGAGTAACTGGTTTGATCTCCTTGCAGTCCAAGGGACTCTCAAGAGTCTTTTCCAACACCACAGTTCAAAAGCATCAATTCTTTGGCGATCAACCTTCTTGACGATTCAACTCTCACATCTGTACATGATTAATGGAAAAACCATAACTTTATTGTAGGGATTTTTGTGGTCAAAATGATGTCTCTGCTTTTTTTATATGTTGTCTAGATTTCTCATAGCTTTCCTTCCAAGGAGCAAGCATTTTTATGAAAATCAATATTTAAGTTGTTTAAAAGACTCTTGTCCAGAACTTCCCTGGTGGTCCAGTGGTTAAGAATCCACCTGCCAATGCAGGGGACACAGGTTGAATCCCTGCTTTGGGAACTAAGATCCTACATGTTGCAGGGCGACTAACCACAACTACCGAAGCCCGCATGCCCTCGAGCCTTTGCTCCACAACAAGAGAAGCCACCACAGTGAGAAGCCTGAGGACTGCAACTAGACAGTAGCCCCCATTCTCCCTAACTAGAGAAAGTCTGCTTGCAGCAACAAAGATCCAGCATAGCCAATAAATCTTTAAAAAAAAAACAAAACAAAACAAAAAAAAAAACTCTTGCCCATGTGCACAAGAGACTTTGTATTAAAAAACTTCCATGAGAATGTGCATCCAACGCTTTTTATTCAACATTTATTTAAAGCCACAGGGCTGTATAATTCACATAAACTACCATATTCTTTTGGCAAGATGGTGAATAAATTTGAATATGCCATTGTTTTGTTCTATTTATATACCCAGAGAAAGAATGAGAAGGAGAGTGTCCATATACAACTCTTAAAACAGAAAGTGAATGTTTTTTGAGGTTAATTTCAAACAAATTGTGTAAAGCATCCTCATGAAATTAAACTCAAGGAGAGTCTGGTATTAGGTGATTTTAATGCATCTCTCTTTCCCTTGAGCTTGCTTTATGTGATTTCAGATATCCTCCTGATTTTTTTTTTGTTTTGACAAGATGAATAAAATACGCTTTATGACCAAATCCATGTATGTTTTGGACTGCTTCACTCAGAGATGCTTGGGGGAACTTAATCAAGAAAGCTTTTATAGAGTTTAATACAGAAAATAAAGCTGAGAAAGTAAGCACTGATAATAAATTATCTTGAAATTGAAGTAAATCCTTTTTATCTGTCTGTCTATATCTAATTTCTCTCATTTTCATGTGAAAGAGGATGCTGCTTTGGAGAAAAAGATTTGTTGTCTCCAGTTTTAACATACTTATTCTGATTTTCCAAGCTTTGGGATAATGACATCATGGCAATGATTACTGTCTTTTGTTACTCACCACCCAAATTATTACTTCTGCCTCTTATTTTTGAATGTTTGCTGTAGAAATGTTCATATTTCCAGCAAATCATCAATATTCCTGAATACGATCTAGACTGTGTGCACAAATGAGAATATGGGGACAGAAAGAGTCAGTTGGAGTGACAGTCTACATTCTCAAGTAAATTGCTAATTGCTCTACTCTGAAAACTGAGTCGAAGAGGCCATCATGGCAATGGAGTTGGAAATCATAGGCCAGAAAGAAACCTAGCCACAATTTTGTTTTCTAGACATAATTCCAAGAACTTTCTAACCCTTTTGACTTTTGTTCCTTTTACCATGAGAGGACTTCTGTTCTTGTTAAAAGTTCGGAAACTCCAAAGCAGCTTTTTATCTTTGTCTTTTCCTCAGAAGAGCTTTTCTTTGTAGAAGCATCATCAAATTAGGGCGGGCGCAGAGTACCCAAAATAGGTTCATCCAGGTTGGGGAATAAAGCATCATCACTGTAGCATTTTACGTGGATTTACCTTATTTGGTAATTTAAGCTTCAGTTTCACTGATACATCTTGTTCTCCCTAGAGCCAGGGTATGCAGATTTGGGTCCAATTTCTTTCTTTTTTTTTTTTTTTTCTACCAACAATTTCAGTCCTAGTAGCTACCCTACATCCTACACGTTCACCAGAAGGGGTGGCATTAGAACGAGAAGCACCTCCTTGGCTTTCAGGTCTGCACTTGTTGAATTTTAAGCTGCAAGTGGTAACGGAGGTAATTCAAAAAACAAATTCTTTCCCCTGAAACCAGCTTAATCAGAGAATAGTTCAGCACCATTGCTGTAATTTACACCCCTGTCTTTACAAATCCCTTCTATATCATTTTCTGTTTAGTTTAAAAGCCTAATGTGAGTTCTGCTGAATTAGACCTGAATCCCTGGGCCATGGTGTTTCAGCTCACATCTGCCCTAAGCACTGCATGGGAAAGCAGCTGCCACCAATGTCAATAGAGTGCTATAAAGATTAATGGGGCCCCTGAAAAACAACAAGGACTTTGAGTGATTTCAGGGATTTTGGACTCCAAAAATCAATTTCCCTGAAAATGCCCTTGCTAATTTAACTGATAGCATTTGACACTCCTCTTACACACTACAAGCTGTACGTAGGTAGAAGAATCAAGACTTCATTTTGACCAAGGAGATAAATTAATATACCCAAGCAGATATGTGGGTTTTAATATATAGATGTATGTGTTGTGCTGTGCTTAGTTGTTCAGTTGTGTCCGACTCTTTGCAACCCCATGAACTGTTGCCTGTCAGGCTCCTCTGTCCATGGGGATTCTCCAGGCAAGAATTCTGGAGTAGGTTGCCATGCCCTTCTCCAGGGGATCTTCCCAATCCAGGGATCCAACCCAGGCTCCCTGCACTGCAGGTGGATTTTTTACTATCTGAGCCATGAGGAAAGTCCATGAATACTGGAGTGGGTAGTCTATCCCTTCTCCAGGGGAACTTACCAACCCAGGAATCAAAAAACCAGAGTCTCCTGCATTGCAGGTGGATTCTTTACCAGCTGAGCTACAAGGAAGCCTATATAGACATATATGTGCATGTATATGAACCAAGGTGGAAATCAAACATGTTTGCTCAAAATCAGCTGTGCATTTCTCTATAAATATTTAAAGAATAATCAACCCTTACAGGGATGGGATCATTCAGATTAGACAAAATTAAGCAAAGGTTGGGCTTCTCAGACCTTAAGGAATCTGCTTGCAATGCAGGAGACCCAGGTTTGATCCCTGGGTCGTAAGATCCTCTGGAGAAGGAAATGGCAACCCATTTCAGTGTTCTTGCTGGGAAATCCCATGGACAGAGGAGCCTAGTGAACTACAGTCCATGG
Source organism: Budorcas taxicolor (assembly GCF_023091745.1). Lineage (NCBI taxonomy): Eukaryota > Metazoa > Chordata > Mammalia > Artiodactyla > Bovidae > Budorcas > Budorcas taxicolor. The sequence goes on from NC_068931.1 coordinate 28,748,689, forward strand.
AGTCACAAGAGTTGGACATGACTTAGCAACTAAACCACCACCAAGCAAACGTTACTGCTTTGCATAGTTTATAGGCATTTGTATGAACAATGCTTTGGTGACATCCTTAATATTCTGAACTCAGATGACTAAAACAAACAAGTTCAAGATTCCAACAGAAAGGATTGCATTGCAGTTTCAGGACATATTGATAAAGGCCTATTTTACATTAAAAACTCAAAATAAGAGAGAAAAAAATCACAAAAGTGAGTGCCTTGTGGAAGGGTTTTGAAGCATTTCAGTGGTGTTTGGGTAACATGTCTTTAAGTATTTCAAGTGAATTTTGCAATTATTTAGGAATAATTGTTCTTTCATCTGCATAAAATGGGAACATTGTGATTTATAAGTGGAATTCTTTATAGTTTTTTTTTTTTAAGTCTGTATTTTGATTTTTTTAGCTTTATCCTAGCACTGGGATTTAGTAACTGCCGCTTCTAATATTTGGGGAAACTGTGAAAAGACAGTCTGAAATGAAAAAGTTGAGAAAAACAGAAGAGAAAGGTAAAGCTTTTGAAGCCTTGTGGGCTTGCGTGCGACTGCCAGCTCTTAATAAGTATACTTTTTGAAATCTCATTGATCCTTGATTTGAGTTCCCAGGTTTAGTAATAAAATATGACATGATTTCTCACTCTGGCGCAGGGCAATTTACTGCCAAAGAAAATGCAAAATCTTGCCTTGTGTAGGGTTCTGACCTATTCATAGAAATCATGAAGTTCATCAGAACTGCCTACTATAACTCAGAAGTCCTCGTTTTCAATTTCAGTGTGACATAAAAAACTAACAGAGTGTGGCTTAAGTGGTTCGCCATCCCAGGGAAGTAATGTAGTTGACTACTGAAGCAAGTCTGCGGAAGTGAAGAACGTGACTCTTCAGGACCTGGTGGCTGTCTTTCTCTCTCTGTTGTACACATAACACATGCACTCACGGGGCAGTTTTCTCCTCACTCCTGTTTATCAGCTTGGTTTCTGTGTTCCATTACACTAGGCTGAGCACAATGCTCTGCAGCCCAATGCATCAAGCTTTCCCAAGCAGCAAATCGAGCTCAGTCCTTTGGCTTTTTTTTTTTTTTGCTTCTTCTCAGCTCACCAGACATGACGCTACAGATAAAAAGTGAATAGAAATATTTTGAAGGGGGCAGAGAAGAAAAACATTTCAGCTAGACTTGGTAACTGTTGTAATATTAGAAAAAAAGGTGCCAAAGGATTGATTGTCTGAAAGGCGAAGAACAGGAAAGACAACTGCCACGTGGGCATAGAAATTGTGAAGGAAGGGGAAACTGGAATATTCACAACCACATGGGTGTAAAGTTCAGGGGAGGTAAATTTTACTGTCTTGACAGATTAAAAAGGAACTCTGCCAACAGGGTATCACGACATGGGGAAGGAAAGGCTATCCCTGCACACTTCTCTGCCTTGTGTCATTACCAAACAATTTGCCAGAAGAGGAGGTTAAGATTAATATTATTCACAGCCCTACTCATCAATGATCGTCCGCAGTGAGTTTTAAACTCTAGCCCAGTGCTCCTTAGAGTCTCAGGCCACAGCTAACTCTTGAGTTGTCAGATTCAGAAATGGAGCTATCACAAAATCGTATCACACCTTTCTGGACAAGCTAAACTTAAATGGAAATTGCTGAAGACAAACTATTTTTGATTCACTAAGACAGTTCAGGAATACACTTATACCTTGTGAAAGACAAAAGAGCCAATGAAGGTCTGGCCTTTGAACTGTTCGGACACCTATCAGATTTCTACCCTGTAAAACAAATGTATAAATTCTTCTTAATTCATTCGCAAGCCACATTCGATTAGTGATAATATGAATTCAAATACAGAATCACACAACTCACACGTAAGCACTTTTTGCTGGTCTTTAAAAGAAAGAAAAAAGAAACTGGAGGGTGTCACATTAGTGATTAAATTTAACACTTGGCCAGATTCAGGGTCATAGTACATCACCAACAAGAAAGCCAACACTGCAGAGTGCCTAAAAGGAGGGAAATCCAGGACATTTTGCTGAGACACTTAACAATTTTTGTTTTTGCCCTTTCCTTCTGGAACATCTAGAATGAAATATAAGTTAGAGGAGGAGGAAAAAATCAGACATTATCAAATATTCAATATTGCTTCTGAAATATTGTCATCTTTTCAAAGTGACAAAACTACAGACTTTTCTTCAATCCTCTGCTTTGCTGGCAGCCTTCCTGGGGCCAGGGCCAGTTGTTTCAAAGGAGAACTGCTACAACGGAAATACAATAGTCCTCAACCCCTGGGAGAAAGGATCGCTTATTATAGTGGAACTACAGGAAATGTACTCCAGCAGCTAGAGAAGCTTTTCTGTAACATATTTTTCTTGGTTTCTTTACCGAAACAGACCTTGTCCTCACACTAAGGATTTGCGTGTGTGTTATTTCTGCTTCGATTCTTGCCTAGATACAACCACAACCAGCTGCAAGCATGGTGCCCTGCATGCAGATTCTGCAGAGTAAACATGAATAGACCGAATATCTGTGATTTGAGAAGCTATAGTTAACTAGTATAATACAACTAGGGGTTTCTGTGGCTCTCTTATTTATACCATTATGGTTTTGGCCCTTTCATCCTTTTCTCAGTCTTCTCTTTGTTGACACAGATAAATCATTTTAAGATCTCAACAGGTTAATCATAAAAGAGGTAAAAGCAGGAAAGATATTAGGAAGAACAGGAAGCTATGTCAATGGCCTCTCTGATTTTCCATTCCTACTGGAAGCTTTGCCATATATAGCCAAAGTTTTGTTCTGACCTGTCATCTGAGTTAATTATTTTTGTCCCTCACAGAACACACATGAGATAAAACTCCTTGTCCCCAAGGATATGGCTTTCTACTAGTGACCTGAGAGGGGCAGAGGCGGCTTGGAGAGTTGAAGGACATGTAATTCATAAATTTGGTCCAAAAGCGCACTTCCCACATCTGGAAAGATTGCCTGGATATAATGCTTTACAAGTTTGACATCTATAACGTCCTTTACTGTCATTTTACCAGTCTTTCTACTTACTTTACACTAACGAATGATAATACAATATAAAAAAGCACAATGCACTGCTTTTTTAAAACAAAATTTTTGGAGTGTAGTTGACTTACAATGTTGTGTTGGTTTGTGTGGTACGGCGAAGTGAATCAGTGAATTAATTACATACACACACACACACACACACACACATATATCCACTCTTTTTTAAGATTCTTTTGTAATATAAGCCATTACAAAATATTGAGTAGAGTTCTCTGTGCTATATATTAGGTTCTTATTTAGCTACATATTTTATGTATATAATAGTAGGTGCATATATTAATCTCAGTTTCCCAATGTATCCTTCCCTCTCCCTTATCTCAAGTGTGCATGTGTTAGTCGCTTAGTTGCATCCAACTCTTTGTGACCCCATGGACTGTAGCCCTCCAGGCTCCTCTGTCCATGGGGATTCTCCAGGCAAGAATACTGGAGTGGGTTGCCATTTCCTTGTCCAGAGGATCTTTCTGACCGAGTGATTGAACCCAGGTCTTCTGCATTGTAGGCAGATTCTTCACCTTCTGAGCTATTTCAGGTGGGCAGTGGTAAAGATTCTGCCTGCCAATGCAGGAGATTCAAGAGACCTGGGTTCGATCCCTGGATCAGGAAGATCCCCTGAACAGAAAATGGCACCCCACTCCAGTATTCTTGCCTGGAGAATCCCCGTGGACAGAGGAGGCTGGTGGGCTACAGTCCATGGGGTCACAAAGAGTTGGACATAACTGAGCACACATGCAGGCCTCCTTATCCCCTGGTAATCATAAGTTGGTTTTCTATGTCTGTGACTCTATTTCTGTTTTGTAAATAAGTTTATTCCTACCCCCTTTTTTATAGATTCCATTTATAAGTGACATCATATGTAATTTGTCTTCCTCTGTCTGACTTACTTCTTTCAGTAGGACCATCTCTAGGGTCATCTGTGTTGCTGCAAATACCATTCTTTTTTATCTTTTTATGACCTGTATTTCATTGTATATATGTACCACATCTTCTTTATTCATTCATCTGTTGATGGATATTTAGGTTGCTTCCATGTCTTGGCTATTGTAAATAATGCTACAGTGAACACTGAGATGCATGTATCTTTTCAACTTATGGTGCTCTCCAGGTTTATGCTTAGGAGTGGGATGGTAGTTCTATTATAAATATTTTTAGTTCCTTATGGAACCTCCATAGTGGCTGTTTGTACCAACTTACATTCCCAGCGACAGTGTAGGAGAGTTCCTTTTTCTCCACACCCTCTCTGGCATTTATTGCTTGTAGATTTCTGGATGATGGTCATTCTGATCTGTGTGAGGTGATACCTCATTGCAATTTTGAATTGCTTTTCTCTAATAATCAATAATGTTGAGCATTTTTTTCATGTGCATTTTGGCCATCTGTATGTCTTATTTGGAAAAATGTCTGTTTAGATCTCTTCCACCTTTTTTTCCACTGGGTTTTTTGTTGTTGTTGTTGTTTTCTGGTATTGAGCTGCATGAGTCATACAGCATATTTTAGAGGTAACCCTGTGTTGGTTGCTTTGTTTGCACTGCTTTCATATTTAAAAATAAAAATTATACCTCAATATAAATATTACAGCACAGTGTTTTCTAGTTTTTTTAAAAAAAGATTAAAGAAATGATTTTCTAAATGTTATAAGGAACCCAGTTGCATAGATAACTTTGTTATTTCTTCAGGAAAAATCACAACCTTGGTAATTAAAGGGTAGAAATAATTTTTCAAAAGATATCTACTCAGTGACACTTGTCATCAGTTCTATATATAAGTAATCTAGATATATGTTTATATATTAAATGTATGTATTTCAATAAGACCTAGCAATGGGATGCCCAGTAATTTTAAAATATGAATGAATGAAGTCTTCCAGTTAAGATAGACTAACAATTTTTTCTACTTTATGATGATGCAAAAGCAATTTGCATGTAGTAGAAGCTGTATTTTGAATTTTGATTTTTTCCTGGAGTAGCAGTATGCAGTATTCTTTTGTGAGGCTGGGTGGTAGCAGCTCCCAGTTAACAGGGAAGATAAACAACAGATACACCATTCTGTATCTAGACAGCCAGTCTATTTTTCACTTCCCATCCAGTATTCAATAAATTACACGAAATATTCAATACTTTTTTATAAGATAGGGTTGTGTATATATTAAAAATTATGACTGATCCATGTTATATAGCAGAAACTAACACATTGTAAAGCAATTGTCCTCTAATTTATATTTTTTTTTAAATTAAAAAAAAGATAGGCTTTGTGTTAGACAAACTGTAGACTAATGTAATTGTTATGAGCCTACATTTAAGGTAGGCTAAGCTATAAACTGTGGGAAATTCTGAAAGAGATGGGAATACCAGACAACCTCACCTGCCTCCTGAGAAATCTGTATGCAGGTCAGGAAGCAACAGTCAGAACTGGACATGGAACAACAGACTGGTTCCAAATAGGAAAAGGAGTACATCTAGGCTGTATATTGTCACCCTACTTATTTAACTCCTATGCAGAGTACATCATGAGAAACGCTGGACTGGATGAAACACAAGCTGGAATCAAGATTGCCGGGAGAAATATCAATAACCTCAGATATGCAGATGACACCACCCTTATGGCAGAGAGTGAAGAGGAACTCAAAAGCCTCTTGTTGAAAGTGAAAGAGGAGAGTGAAAAAGTTGGCCTAAAGCTCAACATTCAGAAAACGAAGATCATGGCATCCGGTCCCATCACTTCATGGGAAATAGATGGGGAAACAGTGGAAACAGTGTCAGACTTTTTTGGGCTCCAAAATCACTGCAGATGGTGATTGCAGCCATGAAATTAAAAGAGGCTTACTCCTTGGAAGAAAAGTTATGACCAACCTAGGTAGCATATTCAAAAGCAGAGACATTACTTTGCCGACTAAGGTCCGTCTAGTCAAGGTTATGGTTTTTCCAGTAGTCATGTATGGATGTGAAAGTTGGACTGTGAAGAAGGCTGAGTGCCGAAGAATTGATGCTTTTGAAGTGTGGTGTTGGAGAAGACTCTTGAGAGTCCCTTGGACTGCAAGGAGATCCAACCAGTCCATTCTGAAGGAGATCAGCCCTGGGATTTCTTTGGAAGGAATGATGCTAAGGCTGAAACTCCAGTACTTTGGCCACCTCATGCAAAGAGTTGACTCATTGGAAAAGACTCAGATGCTGGGAGGGATTGTGGGCAGGAGATGAAGGGGACAACCGAGGATGAGATGGCTGGATAGCATCACTGACTCGATGGACATGAGTCTGAGTGAACTCCAGGCTTTGGTGATGGACAGGGAGGCCTGGCATGCTGTGATTCATGGGGTCACAAAAAGTCAGACATGACTGAGTGACTGGACTGAACTGAACTGAAGCTAAGCTATAATGTTTCACACATTGTGTATTAAATGCATTTTCAACTGAAGATGGGTTTTCTGGGATGTAACCCCATGGTAAGTGGAGGAAGACCTGTAGACATAACTAGTATCTCCTTATGAATTGAATTGTATTAATATACAACTGAAAGTCATGAATCTTAACATGTTTATATCTCTTTATAAGTTACTTATTCATCCTTTTGGTTTATTTGCCTATTTGTACTTATTTACATCTTATGTTGAGAAAACTCTTCACCACTTTTCACTTTTGATGATAAAACTAAACACAATATTATATCCTAGCAACTTTTAGACTGAGAAAAAATATTACAAAAATTAGGGAAAATGTTACAACACTTTCCCCTGAAGCTCAATTGCTGATATTGTATGAAAGATATACAATACTGCTTGCTTTCAAACTGCACAGACCCACAGAAGCTAATTAATAACATCTATCACTATACTTGTTAGTATTATACTGGCCAGGAAGAGTTAAATACCCTTCTGGAGATCCCCAACAAGTAATTTGGATACTGAGATAATTAAAGTAATTATATATCTATGTACAGTGGGATATTTGATAGGAAATCAAATAAATTCTAAGCATTTTATATGAAGTCAGTTGGGTGGTTTATGCTATAAATTCACAGTGAAAGTTTGAAATTCTAAACCTCCTGAACAACGTTAAGGTTTGTGTATTCCCATTGAGTACTCTGCTGTAGTTATTAATATATAGCAGGATGTACTATATTCACTTTCGCAACTAATTATTTTCTGTGTGGCAACAGTATACATAATTTTTTAAATACAATTTTCCTTACCTTACTTCTCCATCCTATTGGTTCTCAGAATACTGAAACATTCAAAACGTCACACACCCGCATATGTGCATACATTTACATTGGTATAGAAATACATGATGAACTTGTAAATACTGGCATTATTTTCCATATCAAATCTAAAAATGTTAACCATTTCTTAATCCAGAAGGTAGAGAAGGAAATGGTAACCCCCTCCAGTATTCTTGCCTGGAGAATCTCAGGGACAGAGGATTCTGGTGGGCTGCTGTCTATGGGGTCGCACGGGGTCGGACACGACTGAGATGACTTAGCAGCAGGAGCAGCAATCCAGAAGGATGTAATAATATTACCCACATTTGCTCTTCAATTTCTACAGATCTATTCTTAAGTCAAGGTTAAAGCTGTATGTATGAAAACATTTTGTTCCCACTAGTCCTTAGTTTGAGTTTTAAAATAATTAGTATGTCTCCACTGGTGATTATTATCTGTTTTATGCATTTTATACAGTCTTATAGCATTTGAAGACTAAATATAAGTTGCAAAAACAAAAACATGCCATCTAAATTAAAAAAAAAAAACTGAAAGTCCTGCATTAAATATAAAATTTAAATTCTGCTTTGAAGCAAAACATTAAACACTCATTGTAGATCATGAGAAAATTCATTTCTAATGATGACTTATATCAGCCCACAGGAAACCCTATCAAGGCACAGTTGACTAATGACATTCATTTTCAGTTGATTTCATTACTATTTAAGTTATAGTGTAAAGTACATTCCCAGGGATATTCTGAAAGTCTGTGACTCATACTCATTTAGTGTGAAGATTTTGCTTCAGATAATATAAAAGTGATTTAATAGCCAAGTGAAGATTTTATTTTGCCTACCTAAATCCATTTATTCACAAAATAGATATTAACTTTTAATAAAATAGCATTTAGTGCATTATTGCCACTTATTAAAAAAAGTAAAGCATATAATACTATCAAGCAACCATCTTCATGCCAAGAAAATACAGCCTTCTTTTTGTCTGAAACATTTGACCATTTTCAACTGAGGGGAGCTTAATTTTTACAGATGATATACCCTTTACTTATACAGTAAACTACTTGAATGATACTGATCCATCACTTAAAGAAAGCAGTTGTTATGTAAAGAGAGAGAGATATCCCACCTAACTGTTTGATATAAAGGAAAGTGTTTTACCTTCTAGGTTTTCAAACAAAAACAATGAAAATTAGTGCTGCTTGCAAGGTTTTGTGTACATATGGTTCCATTTCTGTGATGTGTTGTTTGATACTAAGAAACATTTAAGGTAAGAAAAGCATTTCTCTGGAATCAGCTCCTGCCCCTAGAGATCATTCTGTGCAATGATGTTTCCAGAGAAATAAGGACTTTGTCCTTGACATCAAAAAGGGGGCCAGATAAAACAAGAGCATTTCCATAGATCACAATATTTTTGCTTATTTAGTTGCTAAGTCATGTTTGACTCTTTGACCCCAGGGACTGTCTCCCGCCAGTCTCCTCTTGTCAATGGGATTTCCCAGGCAAGAATGCTGGAGTGGGTTGCCATTTCCTTCTCCAGGGGATCTTCCTGTCCCAGGGATTGAACTCACATCTCCTACATTGACATGCAGATTCTTTACCACTGAGCCAGCAGGGAAGTCCACAGATACAAGTCTCCTTAAGCCAGAGGCCAAACAAGAGACATAATAAGGATCATGGGTTGGAAGGTGGCCTTGCACTTAGAAGAAAACAAAAAGCATCAAAAGCAGATATCACATGTTTTAAAATATTGTCATCTCACTCTAAAGTATCATTTCCTTGAAAGTTTACAGAATTCATATTGTATGGGTTAAATGAAAAAAAATGCTTAATGTGTTTGGAAAAACACATTGATCTCTCTTCCAAGACTAAGTTCAAAAAATATCTGTAGGCTTTATTTTCTGAGGAATTGATAGTTTCACTGTACTGTTTACTCTGGTGAAGAGATTTTACATACAATTCCTCAGAAACTAAAATTAATATTTGGAAAAAGTCATTAATAATGCTTAAGCAAAAAAAGTACATTGTAAAAATTTCTTCTGTTTCAAATAGGTCATCTTCACTATGTTTTCAGTATAGAATGGGAATTATCCATATCCCTAAGGATAGTGCATTAAAAATAGTTTGTCAAGTCAGATACACTAAGCATTAAAATCTGATCTCTGCTTTTCAGTCCCATCTAAAGGAAATGATTGACTTGGACCAATCTTCTCCATGATGTTTCAGTGGGTGAAGATCCCACCTGCAATGTAGCAGACACAAGAGACATAGGTTCAATCCCTGAGTCAGGAAGATCCCCTGGAGAGGGAATGGCAACCCGCTCCAGTGCTCTTGCCTGGAGAATTCCATGGACAGAGAAGCCTCGTGGGCTACAGTCCAAAGGGTCACAAAGAGTCGGACACAATTGAACGACTAAGCATGCACATTTTTCTTTTTACCTTTGATTTCCACTCACACCCACACAACCAGATGTAGAATGCATTTAGGTAGGGTTTCTGTTAACTCATCTACAAAATGGGGCTAAAACTTAACTTTCTCCCCTGACACCTTCATTACATTCTAATTCTCTGATCTCAACGCATTATGGGAACTGCAATTATTGTATCTGTGCTTGTTTACAGTACTTTACTCCAGATCTCTGTAGTATTTCTGTGGGAATAATTCTCCAAGGAAAACAAGTAAATGATTTGAATGGAGATAAGATTTACTTTTAAATTTACAGTATTGAAATTTCATTAAGAATGTGCCTTGGGATATCTTTGTGAAGTTGCAAAGATATTCCCTAATTTCTTCCAATTAGTCATCAATCGAAAACTTTGAAATAGTATAATTCAAATATTCGTTTCAAGCTATACATTGTAAATGCCCCCTGTATACATGCTCTTTATATCTCCTGAGTTATTTCAGAGTAACATCTGTCTCTAAAGTTGTTCTGGCTATGCTTCCACTTAGGGAACACTGAAATGTGACTGAAGGAGCAGCCACAAGGCACTGAAGCTGGTTTCCAGAACTTTGAAACAGCCAGGGCAGAGGTGAAGCTCTGTGTTATCTGTTAAATTCTAACCAGGGCAAGCCTACAGCTGTGGAACTATCTGCGTAATTCAAGCTGCCCTTCCTCTGAAGTGTAGACACATGGGCCTCCTTGAGAGCAATTTTCAATCTGTTTTGCATATAAGACTGATTGATTCCAGACTGAATTCTGCTTTAAAGGGAAGCTTATTGATACTGGGGAGAATATTAATGAATGCTATTGGCATCCCGCTTTATCATTTATCCACATATGCTTTCAGGCATCAATAAACAAGTATCTTTGTTTCTATGTTATTAATGCAGGAGAAGAAACAAAGAAAATTAAACATCCTCTGATGGGACTGGAGTTTAAGCTGGGAAAGAATTACTCATCATGACTGTGAACTGAACTAATGTTCAAATATCATAAGTCTGTAACATAGATCTTAAGAATAAGCATGCTTCAAGATGCACACAGTCAGTCTGGATAACAAGTTTTGATGGGACTCTTTTTGATCACATTTTTATCCATTACCACACCTAGCTGTTGCGTGTATGCTCAGTCGCTAAGTCATGTCCATCTTTGCAACCCCATGGATTGTAACCTGCCAGGCTCCTCTGTCCACGGGACACCCAGCTGTTCAGCTCCTCCAATCTCCACCTTGTAGGCTTTATTGTTTTGAACAATGCATTGATACATCATTTGCTTCACAGACAATCAAATCCAGGCTCCTTTGAGGTGACAGTTCCACAGATCAGTGTTTGACATTTATTCTGACTTCAGGAGGGTTCTTTCTCCAGTTCACCGTGGCAAACTAGTCAATATACAATTTCGTATTTCCAACTAATTTGTCAGTCTTCCTCCATTGCCTCCACCTCCCAAAGCCACTGTTTTTGGAGAATGCTCTTAGGCTTGATGTTCTCCAAATTCTATTGCAAATGAAGTCAGTTCATCTGGAGAGGAATTGGAGGTCTCTCCCCGTGTCTTTCTCCTCCCAGGCAAAATCTCTGCGCTATGGCACTGGTGCCGAGGATGGGAATATAATGCACTGGTGCTGAGGATGGGAAAATATGCACTGAGTGATACCCTCATTTAGGAGCTGAGCTCTCAGTGAATGTGGGAGCAGCAGCCCCAAGTTTCTTTGCAGAGTCTCTTTACATGGAAAACCCACTCCATGATTCAAAGCAAAGTTGATTCAGATCCCAGTATTATCATCAGGGTCACATCTAAGAAGAGCCTCTGTCCCCCCAGAGGAGGGCTGGGCAAGGAAGAGAATTCCCTTTTATTACATACATACATATATATATATATATATATATATATATATATATATATATATATAAAATAAGTTTTTTCTAGGCTGCACTGAATGGCATATGGAATCTTAGTTCCCCAGTGAGGGATCCAACCTGCACCCCTTGCACCTGAAGCACAGAGTCTTAACCACTAGGCTGCCAGGAAATTCCCCTATTTATTTGTTGACATTAGAATTTAGCCTCAGTTAACAGATAACTGGGAGCAAGATAAGGAATGCTGTCTTGTCATTCCCAGAAAGATAGCTCCAACTTGGAGTCACAGCAATCCCTGTGTTCCATATCATATAAATCTGGAGAGAATTTTCCATCTTGTTGAGCAGGAAGGTGCAAAGTAAGCTATGGGTTTTGGTTCATACAACATTAGTTCAGTTCAGTCCATTTCAGTCACTCAGTCGTGTCCGACTCTTTGCGACCCCATGAATCACAGCACGACAGGCCTCCCTGTCCATCACCAACACCCGAAGTTCACTCAGACTCACGTCCATTGAGTCAGTGATGCCATTCAGCCATCTCATCCTCGGTCATCCCCTTCTCCTCCTGCCCGCAATCATTCCCAGCATCAGAGTCTTTTCCAATGAGTCACCTCTTCACATGAGGTGGCCAAAGTACTGGAGTTTCAGCCTTAGCATCATTCCTTCCAAAGAAATCCCAGGGCTGATCTCCTTCAGAATGGACTGGTTGGATCTCCTTGCAGTCCAAGGGACTCTCAGGAGTCTTCTCCAACATCACAGTTCAAAAGCATCAATTCTTCAGCTCTCAGCTTTCTTCACAGTCCAACTCTCACACCACTGGAAAAACCATAGCCTTGAATAGATGGACCTGTGTTGTAAGGTAATGTCTCTGGTTTTGAACATGCTATCTAGGTTGATCATAACTTTTCTTCCAAGGAGTAAGCGTCTTTTAATTTCATGGCTGAAGTCACTATCTGCAGTGATTTAGGTCCTTGCAATTCTATCAAATTGTAGTATATTTTATGGAATAAATGTTTTTTTTCATTTGTTATATGCTTTTAAGGCCATTCCAAATGGTTGTTTTTTTAAAAAATAATTTCGCCAGTTTTGATGAGCATTATACCTGCAGAACTTCTCACTGTCAGGCTGGGAGTTCTGTCAGGAGCAGAACTCTGAGGCTGGATTTCTATACCAAGCAAAAATATCTCAGAAATAAAAGTAATCCTTTAATGATCAATAAAGGTAGTCCCTGAAAGACAATGACTTAGAAAGTATTTTCGTGTGCTTATTGTCAGTTTGCATTTCTTCTTTTTTTTTTTTTTTTAACAAATATCTATTCAACTCCTTTGCCCATTTTTCAGTTGAGTTGTCTTTTTGTTATTGAATTGTAAGAGGCTTTTTAATACATTCTGGACACTAGATCCTTACCAGGTGTATGGCTTCAAAATATTTTCTTACGTTCTGAAGGCTGACTTTTTATTTTCTTCTCAATGTCCTTTGATGTATAATTTTTAGAAAAATTTCGATGAAGTTCCATTCATCTATTTTTTGGTTTTTGTATTGGTGCTTGTGTTTTTCGTGTCAAACAAGAATCTATTGAAAAAACTGAGGTCATGAAAACTCTTTTTTTTTAAGAATTTTACTTTTATGACATATTCAGTTCACTTAACCATTTTAAGATTTTGTATATGATATGAGGTAGGGGTTGGAAAGAGCAGGAAGGAGAAGAAGCAGGAAGATGGGTTGACAAATGGGTGATGGGGATATGTTTATTATCTTGATCATGACGTTAGTTTCAAAGGTGTATACATGTTAAAACCTTCAACAATTTGCACTTTAAATATATACACTTTATTATGTGCTGATAAGTATCAACAAACCTGTTAAACAGAAAAGATCATGAAAAAAAATACAAACCTATAACTTTAAATACATATTCTGTCCTTTATCGAGCCCATCTTTGCATGAAATGTTCCCTTGGTATATCTAATTTTTTTGAAGAGTTCTCTAGTCTTTCCCATTCTGTTGTTTTCTTCTATTTCTTTGCACTGACTGCTGAAGAAGGCTTTCTTATCTCTTCTTACTATTCTTTGGAACTCTGCATTCAGATGCTTATATGTTTCCTTTTCTCCTTTGCTTTTTGCTTCTCTTCTTTTCACAGCTATTTGTAAGTCCTCCCCAGAAGGCCATTTTGCTTTTTTGCATTTATTTTCCATGGGGATGGTCTTGATCCCTGTCTCCTGTACAATGTCACGAACCTCCATCCATAGTTCATCAGGCACCCTATCTATCGGATCTAGTCCCTTAAATCTATTTCTCACTCCACTGTATAATCATAAGGGATTTGACATAGATCATACCCAAGCTGGAATCAAGATTGCCGGGAGAAATATCAATAACCTCAGATATGCAGATGACACCACCCTTATGGCAGAAAGTGAAGAGGAACTAAGAAGCCTCTTGAAAGTAAAAGAGGAGAGTGAAAAAGTAGACTTAAAGCTGAACATTCAGAAAATGAAGATCATGGCATCTGGTCCCATCACTTCATGGGAAATAGATGGGGAAACAGTGGAAACAGTGTCAGACTTTATTTTTGGGGGCTCCAAAATCACTGCAGATGGTGATTGCAGCCATGAAATTAAAAGACACTTACTCCTTGGAAGAAAAGTTATGACCAAACTAGATAGCATATTCAAAGCAGAGACATTACTTTACCAACTAAGGTCCATCTAGTCAAGGCTATTGTTTTTCCAGTAGTCATGTATGGATGTGAGAGTTGTACTGTGAAGAAGGCTGAGCGCCGAAGAATTGATGCTTTTGAACTGTGGTGTTGGAGAAGACTCCTGAGAGTCCCTTGGACTGCAAGGAGATCCAACCAGTCCATTCTGAAGGAGATCAGTGCTGGGATTTCTTTGGAAGGAATGATTCTAAAGCTTAAACTCCAGTACTTTGGCCACCTCATGCGAAGAGTTGACTCATTGGAAAAGACTCTGATGCTGGGAGGGATTGGGGGCAGGATAAGAAGGGGACGACAGAGGATGAGATGGCTGGATGGCATCACTGTCTCGATGGGCATGAGTCTGAGTGAACTCTGGGAGTTGGTGATGAACAGGAAGGCCTATTGTGCTGCGATTCATGGGGTCACAAAGAGTCGGAAACGACTAAGCAACTGAACTGAACTGAATGGTCTAGTGGTTTTCCCTACTTTCTTCAATTTAAGTCTGAATTTGGCAATAAGGAGTTCGTGATCTGAGCCACAGTCAGCTCCCGGTCTTGTTTTTGCTGACTGTCCAGAGCTTCTCCGTGTTTGGCTGCAAAGAATATAATCAATCTGATTTCGGTGTTGACCATCTGGTGATGTCCATGTGTAGCATCTTCTCTTGTGTTGTTGGAAGAGGGTGTTTGCTGTGACAAGTGCATTCTCTTGGCAAAACCCTATTAGCCTTTGCCCTGCTTCATTCTGTATTCCAAAGCCAAATTTGTCTGTTACTCCAGGTGTTTCTTGACTTTCTACTTTTGCATTCCAGTCCCCTATAATGAAAAGGACATCTTTTTGGGTGTTAGTTCTGAAAGGTCTTGTAGGTCTTCATAGAACCATTCAACTTCAGCTTCTTCAGCATTACTGGTTTGGGCATAGACTTGGATTACTGTGGTATTGAATGGTTTGCTTGGGAAATGAACAGAGATCATTCTGTCATTTTTGAGATTGCTACCAAGTACTGCATTTCAGACTCTTTTGCTGCCAACAAAGGTCCATCTAGTCAAGGCTATGGTTTTTCCAGTAGTCATGTATGGATGTGAGAGTTGGACTGTGAAGAAGGCTGAGCGCCGAAGAATTGATGCTCTTGAACTGCGGTGTTGGAGAAGACTCTTGAGAGTCCCTTGGACTGCAAGGAGATCCAACCAGTCCATTCTGAAGGAGATCAGTCCTAGGTGTTCTTTGGAAGGACTGATGCTAAAGCTGAAACTCCAATACTTTGGCCACCTGATGTGAAGAGTTGACTCACTGGAAAAAACTCTGATGCTGGGAGGGATTGGGTGCAGGAGGAAAAGGGGACAACAGAGGATGAGATGGCTGGATGGCATCACCAACTCGATGGATGTGAGTTTGAGTGAATTCCGGGAGTTGGTGATGGACAGGGAGACCTGGAATGCTGCGATTCATGGGGTCGCAAAGAGTCGAACACGACTGAGTGACTGAACTGAATTGAACTTTAAATCCACCTACCGTGATGCTCCAAGAAATTGAGTTGAATATAAAAATACTTTGATTGACTTCTCAGCTGACGATGATCTGTACTATAAAATCAGAGGTCACTTTAACTACCAAGAAGAATGTTCACTATAGTTACAACCTTTGAAGTTGTTTTGACCATGTTTCTGTGCTTAGCATGCACATGTATCCCTTTATTTATTCGTATATAAGTGTAACCAATGTTTATTGAGAGCATTCTATGTAATTAACAGAGTCAGAACCTGAAAATGCCAGGCATATAGTAGGTTTTTGTTACATCATTATTGAGTGAATGAAGAAAAAACTAATAATGGGTGACACTTCAGATACAAAAATTAGAAAAATTGTCATGTTTTCTAATCTCTTTAAAGAAAAATCAACAATTATCATTTGACAGAGCAAGCAGTAATAAAGAAATTTTATATTTGCTTTTTTAAATGTTTACTTAAAGTAAGAAAGTGAAGTCGCTCAGTCATGTTCGACTCTTTGCGACCCTTTGGACTTGTAGCCCACCAGGCTCCTCCATCCATGGGGTTTTCCAGGCAAGAATACTGGAGTGGGTTGCCGTTTCCTTCCCCAAGAGATCTTCCTGACCCAGGGATTGAACCCGGGTCTCCTGCATTGTAGGCAAACGCTTTACTGTCTGAGCCACCAGGGAAATGTTTACTTGGAGCATACCAAATTTTTCATATTAAACGTTTGAATCTTCTATTCCCATTTGAATCCATACCAAAGCTTTTGTAGTATTTTAAGAAAATATCTGTCATTGAGAATTTTAAAACACAAATTTCTTTTCCTAGATGAGAACAAGTCTGTTCTGACAACTAGAAAATAGGCCTTTCTGAGCAATACACGTTCCCTTGAAATACCTGTAATACCTCTGAGTGTCTTTGCACATCACCATTAAAAGTTTCAGAAATGAATTGTGGTAGTTGAGGAGAAAGATCTGAATTAAAAAATAAAGAGATGATGTCATAAATATGTAACTGTGTACACCTTTTAAAAAGTGGTGTTCATAAGTCACACATTAAATATTCAAAATAAATGAGTCTTATATTGTTAGGCCAACAATATATCAAATAAATATCAAAAATGAAATATAAGTGATTGATTCAATAAATCATGCTTACATTGTTTAGGCTGATTTTTTTATGATGTGGATCCAAACCATGATTTTTTAATAGAGTGTCTTAATTATTGTTATTTTATATAGAGTATTAGAGTCTATAGTGTAAATGCTCCAAATTTGTTCTTTTTCAATAATATTGATTTATCTGTTCTAAATCTTTTGCATTTCCATTGGCATTTTAGAATCAGTTTACCAATTTCTATTGTAAAAAAGGATACAGCATGCTTGGGGCTGGTGCATGGGGATGACCCACAGAGATGTTATGGGGAGGGAGGTGGGAGGGGGGTTCATGTTTGGGAACACATGTAAGAATTAAAGATTTTAAAATTAAAAAAAAATAATAATAATAATTAAAAAAAAAAAAAAAAAAAAAACCATCTTTCTTTCTTTCCGTTAGTCATAATATCATGGCTAAATAAAAAAAAAAAAAAAAAAAAGAGACTTCTGAGATTTTTGTGGCATTTGCATTGACCCTATAGATCATTTTGTCAGAACAGAAAAAATGTTCAAACAGAAAATTGAAAATCAAAGAAATAAAACTAGGAATGTGTTAGCACAGTTGAACGTTAGCTGAAAGTGCATTTATTTTCACTTTGAATATATTTAAATTTTATTGAGGTAAAATTATACAGACTGAAATGCACAGTTACATGAGTTTTGACAATTGCATATTTTATCCATCTAACCACACCCTGTTAAGATACAGAACATTTTCATCATCCCTGAAAGTTCTCTTGTACCCTTTCCCAGGCAATTCATATACTCTCTCCAATCAGAGACCAAACAGTTTACTGATTTTCATCAGTACATTTTGACTGCTAAAGAATTCCAAGTAAATGGACTTGTATAATGTTTTTATCTCTGCCTTAGTCTATTTGTGGGCTTCCCTGGTAGCTCAGCTGAAAAAGAATCAGCCTGCAATGCAGGAGACCTGGGTTCAATCCCTGGGTTGGGAAGATCCCCAGGAGCAGGGGAATGGCTACCCACACCAGTATTCTGGCCTGGAGAATTCCATAGACTTTTGGATACAACTGAGCAATTTTCACTTCACTTTCACTAAAACAAAACAAAATGCCTTAGATCAGGTGGCTTAAACAATAGACATTTAATTTTCTTTTAGTTTTGGAGACTGGAATTCCAAGAGCAGAGTGCCTTGGAACATTTTTGAGTTCTGATAAGGGCTCTCGTTTTGGTTTATAGATGGACACCTTCTTCCTGGGTGCTCACATGGCTTTTCCTTGGTGCATTCATGAAGATAGAAAAAGAGACAGAGAGGCAGAGTGAGAGACAGAGCATGAGAGATAGCCCACTCTGATGTCTATTCTTATAGTCCCATCATAAAAGACCACCCCTCTCCATCCCAACTTCATCTAACCATTACTACCTCCAAAAAGACCCTCATCTACAAACCCCATAACACTGGAGGTCAGGGCTTCAACATATAATATGGGAGGTAGACACAAACATTCAGTCTGTAACAGACTGTTTCATTTCTTTCTCTTTTCCTCCTTTATCCTCTCTTTCCTTAGCACACTTTTGAGATTTATTCATGTTGTTGTGTATCTGCTGTCTGTTACTTTTTATTGCTGGCTGGTATTTTTCTGTATAAGGATTCCACAATTTGCTGATCTCTTTTTCCTACTGATGAACTTTTGCATTTTTTGTTTTTTGTGTGTGTGTTTTTTTCCCCCCAGTTTGGGGCTATAATGAATATAGCTCCTCAGAACAATCTTCTGTGATATGGAGCTAACACCTGTGAAAGAAGAGGCAGGCGGAAACATAATTAGGCAGGGAGAAACTCTGACTGCAAGGCAGATGTCACAATGTCTCAGCCAAACAATTACAGCCTTCAGAACAAAGACTGCCCTTTAGAAGACTCTTGTTTTGCAGACAAACGGCCAGGTGATGCACAGGTTTGGAAGTAGCACCCAAGAGTGTGGATTCAGTTTGAACACTAAAGTGGATCCTGAAGAAGATGCACCTGGATCTTGATAGCTAACTGCTCAACTTTCAGATGAAATGCAAGATCTTTTATGAAGTGGGATCAGAATGGTATTAATACAACTCTATGACTGTCTCTAAGGGTTAAGTGTACTTTTAAATCTAAAGATACTGCCCAAAAGTTTTTCACTGCAGTTGTTATAGTTTACATGCCCTTCAGTAAAACATGAGAGATCTGATTGTCATATAATATTTGCTGTTGTCAATCTTTAAAAATTGTACATTCTAATGGATGTGCAATGGTGTCTAATTGTGCTTTAATTTGTGTCTCTTTGATAATTTGTGTTGTGTGTTTTTATATGCCTATTTTTCATTATCTACTTCTGTGAATTGACACAAGCCTTCTGCCCATTTTTTTGTTTAAGCAGATTGTCTTTTTAGTACTGA
Source organism: Budorcas taxicolor (assembly GCF_023091745.1). Taxonomy (NCBI): domain Eukaryota; kingdom Metazoa; phylum Chordata; class Mammalia; order Artiodactyla; family Bovidae; genus Budorcas; species Budorcas taxicolor. The sequence continues at coordinate 28,768,012 of NC_068931.1, forward strand.
ACTACAGTAGGTTTCCTCTCTTTCTTCTTCCAATCTATAGCTCACCTATTCATTCTCTCTCTTAATAAGATGTTTGATGAGTGGATGCTTGAGGAATACCAAATGATCAACTCTTTTATTGTTAGTGATTTTTTCGGTATTATCAGTAACTATTCTATAGAAATATGCCTATCTACGGGACATATGGATTTTCTCTCCTGTTTTATTTTTTTCTCCAGATTTTATATAACTTGAGCTTATATGTTTAGCTTGATGGATGATTCATAAATTTTCATGTGTTTGGTATGAAGTGGTGGGCCCTCAGTGGCTCAGTTGTAAAGAACCAGCCTGCCAATGCATGAGACATGGGTACCATCTTTGGGTTGGAAAGACCCCTTGGAGAAGGGAATGGCACCCCACTCCAGTATTCTTGCCTGGAACCCATGGACAGAGGGGCCTGGTGGGCTACAGTCCATGGGTTCACAAAAGAGTTGGACATGACTAAGCAACTAAACTAAATGGTATGAGGTGGGGGATGTATTATTTCCTTTACAAATGGCTTCAATTTGCTAACATTTCATTTGTATTCATGTGTAATTTTCTTTTCTTCTGATGCCCTAATCAGATGTTTGTATCAGAGTTTTATTCTAACTCCCAAATATGAGTTAGGAGGTATTTCCTGTTATATCTATTTTTATATTTTGAACATGTGCAAGTTTGGGTTTATTTTTAAAACCGTAGATGTGAGATAAAATTCACCTGTGTACTGTCTTGGATTGGAGTTTGCTCAGTGGACAGGCTATGATAACAGTTCAGCTTCTTTAGTAGCTACATGATTATTAAGTTGTTGTTTTTTTTTTTACCTTTACAAAATCAATTTTGGTAAATTGTATTTTTTAAAGAATTTTACCTTAGCTATATAATTTATTGGGGCTTCCCTTGTGGCTCAGATGGTAAAGTATCTTTGAGATATTCAGTTATGATATTTTTCATGTCTCTGGGATCTCTGGTATTACTCTGATGTTGATACTTCATTTCATTCTGTTCTGGTCAGAAAATATTCTCTGAGTTATTTCAAAATTATCTTTACGGCAAAACATATGGCCCACCATGGTGAATGTTCCATATGAAAATAGAGTGGATTTTTTGAGTCATTGGGTGAGGTTCTATAAATGTGAATTCGATTTAGAGTGTTCATGGCTTTGTCAGTTGAAATCTTAATCTGACTGTATTTGTCTTTTTTTTTTCTATTTCTCCTTTCATTTCTATCAGTTTTTGCTTCCTATGTTTTAAAATCCAGTTATACAGTATGTGTAACTTCAGGTGTGTTTTATATTTCTCCTTTTCTCTGGTTTATATGTTTTCTTGAAGTCCGCTGTGTCTGATATTAACAGAGATAATACAACTTGCATATGATTAGTATTTGCCTGGTATATCTTTTTCTATCCTTTTACATAAAACCAGTTCTTGGCTTCACATTTCAAGTGTATAAGTAGCATAAAGTGTTTTCTTTTAAATTCCGGATGCAAATCTTTCTTTTCATTGTAACATATAGATTATTTATGTGTTCTGTAAATATTGATATGGTTGAGTTTAAGTCTACTATCTTGCTACTTGTTTCCTTCTTGCCCCACTAAGTATTTGTTTCCTCTTTTCTCCTTTCCTATCACATTTTGGGGATAATTATGGATTCTCAGTGTTTAATTATGCCTCTATTTGATTTTTAGCTATATCTCCTTGTATTATTCTTATAGTTATTACTCCAAGGATTATGCTATTTATCATTAGGTGATTATAGTCAATACTAAATTAATACTATACCATTCAACATGTAATATGCTTATCTTATGAAGGAATATTTCCATTTATTTCTTCCCATATCTGGTATTATTTTTGTCACAATCCTTTATGTTATGATGCCACTTTGATACAAGTATATTGCATTTAGTTTTTACAGTCTGTTATCTTTTAAATAAAGATATAAGAAAATAACTTAAAAGCATATTTTTCTACATATTTAGAATTTCTAGCACTCTTCATTCTTTTGTATGACTCAAGGTTTCTGTCTATTGTTTTCTCAAAAATGAAGAACTTTCTTTAACATTGTTTTTAGTATAGATCCCCTGCCAATCAGCATTTGGTATCTAAAACGTTCTCATTTCATTTAAATTTTTGAAGAACACTTTTATAGGATTTTTGAATAATATGTTGAAGGATATTTTGGATGACATTTATAAAGGATATAGAATCCTAGGCTGACTATATTTTGACTTCCCCATTCAGCATTGAAAAAATATGATCCTATTGTCTCTTGGATTACATTGTTTCAGATAACTAGTCACCTGACTCTAATAATTTTCTTACATACGATATACTTTTAAATTCTGATTGTTTCTAGGATATATTTCTTTTAGTTTGTAATAGCTGATTGTCATATTCCTCTGTATGGTTTTTTTATCTTTTACTGGGAATTTGTTAGAAAATTATTTTATCAAACTTAGAAGAAAACATATTATTATATATATGTTTTATTATTATTTCTTCCAATATCCATTTCTTCTTAACTTTCTCTAGTTTTCTTTTCATGCAGCCATTAATTCTTTGTCAAACTTTTTGATATTGTCTCAAATTTCACTGAAGTTTTTATTCATCTTCTTTTCCTCTTTGTGTTTTAGTTTTGATCCTGTTGTTTGACTCATTTTTGGCTCACTTACCTATCTTTTTTTTAATGTAAAATCTTCTGTTAACATTAGTATAAATTTTATTTCAAAAATTGTATTTTCAGTTCCATAATTTCCTTTCTTATATAATTTCTAGTTTTCATTTGAAGCATCTGCTCATTTATTATGTCCAATTTTTGCCTTAAATCCTGGAATGTATTTATAATATCTGGCTTAGAGCCTTTGCCTTCTAATTTCAACATCTGTGTAATCTGTAATCAGAGTTTTTGTTTGTTTTTTCTGGTTATGGCACATATTTTCCTAATTCTCCATATTTTAATACAACATGGACATTGTTTATATTCATGTTATTGTAGATTTTGTTTAGTTTCTATTAAAAATGTTGCATTTTCTTCTTACAGACAGTAACTTCACTAGAATATATGTTTTATCTAGTGGAAAATTGTCTTCATACTTTAGAGGGGTGGGTGTAGAAAATGTCTTTTCTCCATGGCTAGGTATGGCTTTTCTAGACAATCAAGTGAATGCCTAGGTTATTTAGCCTCATTTCCCCATGCTAACCTTAATGTTTTCTAGTATTGTATGAAGTCTAGAATCTTCTTTCAGTGCACAGGGCTCCCAATCACTTTCTCTATTAAGACCTCTGTCAATGTGCAGGTGAATATTTGGCAAAAAATTAAAAGAGAACCCAAAGCATAGTTTTGGAGTTTCTTCTCTAAGCTGTACGTTCCTCTTAAATATTATGTCTTGAAAATTCTAGTCAAATCAACTATCCTGATCTTTGATCGCTATTCCCTCTGCCCAGCAAAATGTTTCTCTCTGTTTTGATCCCATCCCCATGTGCTAATGTGTACCAAGTACTGCAGGCAGAGAGCTGGGGGAAGTGGAATTTGCCTCAGGTTTTCTCTTCCCTCAAATATGAAAACAGGTACTTCTGTTGCTAACACCAGAAAATAGATACTTCATATTCTTTTTTCAATTAAAAACCCATTTATAGTGAAACAATGTCTTATCCCAGTTATTAAATTATGCCCAGAACTGGAATTCCATAGTGAATTTTTTAGAATTGTGAATTTCCAAAGTTTTTCAGCACTATCTGTTTCTATTAGAGACAAAATTCAGATTCAAAAAGTTAAATTCAAAGTATTTTTTACTGGGCCATATTGAAACATTACATCATGTCAATGTTGAAGTAATTAATTAAAAATACTAACTGAATATCCCAAGCCTTATAGTTGAAACTGTTTCTTTCAATAGTTTCAGTCCTATAACTGAAAAGTAGACATTGATTTGTTTTATCTTTGACTTCCATAAAAAATTACATATCCAGTATCCAGATAAGCAGAACTGGCATCAAAAATCATAATCAACCCATACACATAATATCAAATATTCATGCTGTAAGAGCATAAAGAGTGAAAAATAATAAGATAATAAATTACAGTATGAACAAAGAAACCAAAATCAATGTTTTAAGTGACAGAATAGTTGAATAAGCTAATAACTGTCACAATTCCCACGAATTGTAGCAAGTTGACTCTGTGACCCATGGAAAGGCATAAAGACTTTGCTAAATTAACTGACTTCTTCTTGAATAGCCACAGCCAACCAGGTCTCATCAGGAAGAGGTAACAAAGTTCTGTTATTACCATTACTGACTTAATTTTTACAGTGCAATAGCTTTGGGGTCAGTGAAAATTCTAGTTTAATGAGGGAAGCTGTCTCCCTTATGACATATTTTTTTCTCCTGAGAGGAGTTAAAGTTTTTGAGAATTTCAGAAGGTCCTAAGGGCAATTCCTAAAAGAACTGATAGCCTTGGACCTTGGCAGTTCTGGCAGCAAAGTATATGGATTTTGTACAATGCTTTATATTTCTAGGCCAAAATAACTATGTAATTATTTTGTAATTATAAAGCAATCATTTACTGGCAACTAGAAGTTTCTCATTTTTTATGGTAATTCCAAGTCTAACTACTATATAATTTGTAAGAAAGAAATAGCTGTGAAATGACTCTGTATTAACACAGTAATTACCAAATATGACCAGGCTTATTTGTGTCTTATGAAATAGAGATTCCCACACCTGCAAACTGCAGATTGCATAGCAGCTATGCATGCTTTCTTCATGTGGTCTATCACAGAACAAAAGGCCATGGGGTTGGTTTCCATTTCATCACATCATTGTATTAGGTTATCAATTGAATAGTTTGAATAGTTTTGTTTTTTTTTTTTTAATCACAGCTGTGTCTCTGTGGTTGTAGTAGAATTGCTCCATCAGAGAAAAACAGAAATAATTTCATAGTTGCAAAGAAAAGACAGTACAGTAGAAAGAGCTGGAGTGATGAAGTCAGCTATGTGTTTGAAGTCTAGCTTACCTAATTTCGCAGAGAGTAGTCTGGATCATTCGCTTTACTTAGTTTTATTCATCTATAAAATAAGGTTATAAATTGATTACTTCTAAGGGTGTGGCTAGATAGTATGTAATATATACAAAACATCCAAGTGGCACTAGTCATAAAGAATCCACCTTCCAATGTAGGAGACGCAAGAGACACAGATTCATTCCCTGGGTGGGGAAGATCCCCTGGAGTAGGAAATGGTACCCCACTCCAGTGTTTTTGCCTGAAGAACCGAGGGACAGAGGAGCCTGGCGCGCTACAGTCTATGGGGCTGCAGAGTTGGATGTAACTAGCACAGCACACATATACCAAGCATACATTACCTAGCATCATGACTGATTCATTTAGTCAATTTATTCACCAATATCTATAGATAGATATTTCCCAAATATCTATTCACCAATCACTCTTTTATTTCTACTCATTTTTCCTACCCTTTTCCAGGCATATACAGGAAACCAGGCAAATTTTCTGAACTCTGAGCATTGTCACCTATCAATCCATATTGCAATTGTTCATTCATTTAATTAAGAGCTATTTTTTAGTGCCTTGTGTGTTTGTGCCAAGTAGTATACATACTGTAGTAGGCACCAGGACTATGGCAGTGAAATAGATAAAGTTGTTTGCTGCTACTGCTACTGCTAAGTCGCTTCAGTCATGTCCAACTCTGTGTGACCCCACAGACGGCAGCCCACCAGACTCCCCCATCCCTGGGATTCTCCAGGCAAGAATACTGGAGTGGGTTGCCATTTCTGGTCCTCTACAAATCACAGAGCAGGTAGAAGACAGAGAGAAACTGAAATCACCAGTATGGTGAGGGGTACAAAAGAGGAGAGACATTTGTTGAACCAATGACAAAGGACTAAATTTAGTCTGGAGACCTGGAGGATCAGTAACATCATCCCTAAGGAAGTGATATATACCCCGAGAAATAGAGGAACTGGCCAAATAGGAACCAGAGGGGTAGGGGTAGTCTGGCTTTCTAGGCACCGTGAGCCATTTTACTGAGGGAGAGTAGGGTGACACAGAAGGCCTAGAGTTCATTGCCAGTATTCTAGACATACTTTAAAAGTCCTTTTTGCCAATGTCTAAATTAAAGCTTCTCATTCCCATCCCAAAGAAAGGCAATGCCAAAGAATGCCCAGACTACCACACAATTGCACTCATCTCACACGCTAGTAAAGTATTGCTCAAAATTCTCCAAGCCAGGCTTCAGCAATACGTGAACCGTGAACTTCCTGATGTTCAAGCTGGTTTTAGAAAAGGCAGAGGAACCAGAGATCAAATTGCCAACATTTGCTGGATCATACAAAAACCAAGAGAGTTCCAGAAAAACCTCTATTTCTGCTTTATTGACTATGCCAAAGCCTTTGACTGTGGATCACAATAAACTGTGGAACATTCTGAAAGAGATGGGAATATCAGACCACCTGACCTGCCTCTTAAGAAATCTATATACAGGTCAGGAAGCAACAGTTAGAACTGGACATGGAACAACAGACTGGTTCCAAATAGGAAAAGGAGTACATCAAGGCTGTATATTGTCACCCTCATTTAACTTATATGCAGAGTACATCATGAGAAATGCTGGGCTGGAAGAAGCACAAGCTGGAATCAAGATTGCCAGGAGAAATATCAATAACCTCAGATATGCAGACGGCACAACCCTTATGGCAGAAAGTGAAGAGGAGCTAAAAAGCCTCTTGATGAAAGTGAAAGAGGAGAGTGAAAAAGTTGGATTAGAGCTCAACATTCAGAAAACGAAGATCATGGCATCTGGTCCCATCACTTCATGGGAAATAGATGGGGAAACAGTGGAAATAGTGGCAGATTTTATTTTTCTAGGCTCCAAAATCACTGCAGATGGTGATTCAGTTCAGTTCAGTTCAGTCGCTCAATCGTGTCCGACTCTTTGCAACATTTGTTGGCAAGGTAATATCTCTGCTTTTCAATATGCTATCTAGGTTGGTCATAACTTTTCTTTTTTTAACCTGTTTTGCAACTGTTCAGAAGCAAAACAGGGACCAAATTATAAGGTCTTAAATAGATGGGGAAACAGTGGAAACAGTGTCAGACTTTATTTTTTGGGGCTCCAAAATCACTGCAGATGGTGAGAGCAGCCATGAAATTAAAAGATGCTTACTCCTTGAAAGGAAAGTTATAACTAGCCTAGATAGCATATTCAAAAACAGAGACATTACTTTGCCAACAAAGGTCTGTCTAGTCAAGGCTATGGTTCTTCCAGTGGTCACGTATGGATATGAGAGCTGGACTGTGAAGAAAGCTGAGAGCTGAAGAATTGATGCTTTTGAACAGTGGTGTTGGAGACAATTCATGAGAGTCCCTTGGACTGCTAGAAGATCCAAACAGTCCATCCTAAAGAAGATCAGTCCTGGGTGTTCATTGGAAGGACTGATGTTGAAGCTGAAACTCCAGTACTTTGGCCACCTCATGTGAAGAGTTGACTCATTGGAAAAGACTCTGATGCTGGGAGGGATTGGGGGCAGGAGGAGAAGGGGACAACAGAGGATGAGATGGCTGGATGGCATCACCGACTCAATGGACATGAGTTCGGGTAGGCTCCAGGAATTGGTGATGGGCAGGGAAGCCTGGGATGCTGCAACTCATGGGGTCGCAAAGAGTCGGACACGACTGAGTGACTGAACTGAACTGAATCGTTCTCTCAGGTACTAGGAACACAATTATGAGAAAAAAAGTAATATAATCCCTGCCACCGCACATCTTAAGGTCCAGTCTGTGTGTGCTGTGTGCTCAGTCACGCAGTGGTGCTTTTACCACTGAACCACCTGGGAAGCCTTAAGGTCCAGTATATTCTATTAATTTTAATTGCATTGTCACACACATATAAATGTAAAACTGCACCTGTGATAAGTGACATAAAGAAAAGAATACAATGCAATGACAACATACTTCCCTGAGATAAGTCTTAAGTTGAAGAAGAGTTAAGCATGATTGCACGAAAACCTGCCCACAATTGCTTACAGCAGCTTTATTTATAAGATCCCAAAGTGGAAAAGGCCGTATGTCAGGTGGGACAGGTGGATGGATGCTCACCAAATTTTAGTGCAAACATATCATTTAGCAATAAAGGCTACTTGGCAATAAAAAGGAACCAACTACTTGATACATGTCACAACCTGGAAGAATCTCCAAAGAATTGTGCTGAGTAAAAAAGTCAACACCAAAACAGATTACATGCTGTGTAATCCATTTATATACTTTTGAAGTGGCAAAATTTTAGAAATTGACAGTCATTATATGGTTTCCAGGGCATAATAAGTGGTTAACTGTGTTATAAACATAAAACACAAAGGATCCTTGTGGTGACAGAAATAGTATCTTACCTGTGGTAGATCACAGGCCTGCACATGGAATAAAATTGTTTATAATTAAATAACACGCAAATGAGTACAGTGAAACTAAGGAAATACTAATTAGATCATTGGGCTTATCACTATTGATATCCTGGTTGTGATATTGTACATAAATAATTTGCAAAATGTTACATTTGGGGAATCATGAATGAAGAGCACAAAATATCTCTATATTACTTCTTAACAGCTGCATATAAAACTACAATTACCTCAATAAAAATTTCAATTGAATGCAAGCTTGCTTCTTGTAATCCCTCCCTCCTCAAAAACAAAGCAAAAGAAGACAAAATCATAATTCAAAGATGGAAAGAGCTAAGAAAAGCTGTCTTTGCAGAAAATGAAACTCCTGGCAGAAGGAGCACTGCATGTGAAGGGAATCAAAAAACACCTGTAAGTGGGGGATGAGTGTGTGTGTGTATGTGTGTGTGTGTGTGTGTGGGTGTGGGTGTGGGTTTATCTGTGTGTCTGTTTTCATGTGGGGGTGTGGGGGTATGTGTGCATATGTGGGTGGGTGTGTGGGTGGGTGTGGATTGGTGTTGGTGCAGGTGTGGATGTGGGTTTGTGCATTGAGGAAAGTGAAAGAGAGATACTAGGTTCTTGTATGAGATGAGGATGAAGGAGAATTCAGAGGTCAGGCCACTCAGGGCTTTGGAGGAACAGTAAGAGATTTGGTAAAGCAATATGACATTATCAGATTTAAGCTTTGAAACTATCATTCTGCAACATATGTGTTTAAAGGAAACATTGACAGAATAAATATACAACTGTTCACCTCCTTTCTCTTCAGAAACTAAAATATTGAACAGGATGAAATTTTAAAAGGACATACCCGTAAGAACTGAGAGATTAGGGTAGGAGACAGCAGCAGATGAGGCACTTTAACATATCTTTGCAGGATAGAATGAAGATTGACAGGTAACTATTCATTGAAAGGAAGGAAGCTTTAGTTTAAGAAACTTTAGTGGAGATAATGAATTTTATTCTTCAGATCACTAGGAAGCTCATGTCTGGGATTCACTAAATAGCACACAGAGTCTCAGTGAAGCATAGTTGGAAGCGGAGAGTGTACTCTGTTGCTTTGTCAAGTCAGACTCTTTGTGACCCCATGGACTGTAGCCCTCCAGGCTCCATGGGATTTCCCAGGCAAGAATGCTGGAGTGGGTTTCCATTTCCTACTCCACGAGCTGGGAGGGGAGGAAAGAGATTATTTGTATACAGAGAAGTTTATTGCCTTGGTCCCTTGTTCTCTCCACACAGCCAGGACACCACTATCCCAAAGAGAAGCTCATTGCCCTCCATTGCAATATACTAAGATCACACCTTTCACTTTGTCTCATAATTTCAGTTGCGAGACATGTATTCGACCCCAACCCACCATCACCTGGAAGAGTGGGGAAAAAGGAGAAAATGGAATAACAAAGAAGATAAGAAAGTTAATTCCAAGGAGAAATGAAAGACTAGAATTAAAAGGATTAAATTAAGAACAAATGTCTAAAACATATTCTTTCTCTCCCTAGCACACTGAGTGGTGGGTTTATTACACAAAGTTTGAAAAAATAACAATTTAAATCTCTCATGAAAAATATTTGTCAGAATCAGCAACAGATATTCCAAAAAAAATTAAAAATTATATTGGGCATCTATGATGCATAGAGAAACAGTTCATATTGTTCAACTCTTGGATGTGTTGGTTTTCACTGGTGGTCCAGACTTTACATTTCAATGAAACTCCTCTTCCTCTCAAGCTGTCTTGTCTGGACTATAAATCACATGATCATCTAAGTATCAGTTCCCTCTAAACACTATGCAAAAATACACATAATGAGAGGTGAGCCCTCAGTATAACAGTTTGAGGAAATTATAAACTTTAATGGGCCAGAGGCCAAATACCCTAATGGACGACAATAAAATATTGGTAATGACCAATCTAACGTGTTTCAGCAACTTTCACAAGTTAAATTATTTTAAAAGAAATAAGCACATCTTAAAATTTTATAATAAGATCCCTTGGAGAAGGGAATGACAACCTACTTCAGTATTCTTGCCTGGAGAACTCCATGGGCAGAAGAGATTGGTGGGCTACAGTCCATGGGGTCGCAACGAGTCGGACACAAATGAGCGACTAACACACATACACACACATACATCTTAAAATTTTATAATAAGCTGAGTCTTCAAGAACTTTATATAAAGACTATATCATAATCAAATTTTGAAAAATGTTGATTCAGTTATCCTCCCTACATTGACAATTGAATAGTAGAAAAATAGGACTAATATTTTAGAGATTCATTTTTAAAGCTCCCCCTCTTGTCTTTTTTTGAGGTGTCAAGTATTTTTTTTTTTTTTTTTTTTGCATTCCTGGCAGAATGAAGTTTCTCATAATTTATTGAAATTCACTTAATGCTCTGTCAGCCATCACAATTTATTGCAGTATTGTCCAGATGAGCCAGCATACAATAATAGAATGCAAGATGATATATTACAGAATAAGCCAAGAAAGGAAGAGCTTCAATTAAACAGGAAAATGAGATTATTTTAAGGAGTTAAAACTAAAAGTGTGTCCATACTTCATAATTTCTCAGGCGAAAGCCACCTGAAGTTGCAAAAGAAAAAGAATATATTTTGAAACTATTGCATAATAAGGAGGCTGTCACCATCTCCTTCAGTAAGTCTAGAATGATAAATGCTCAAATTTGATTAACCGATTAATGGATCAGTTCAGTTCAGTCGCTCAGTCATGTCCAACTCTTTGCGACCCCATGAATTGCAGCACATCAGGCCTCCCTGTCCATCACCAACTCCCGGAGTTCACTCAGACTCACATCCATCGAGTCCGTGATACCATCCAGCCATCTCATCCTCTGTTGTTGTCCCCTTCTCCTCCTGCCCCCAATCCCTCCCAGCATCAGAGTCTTTTCCAATGAGTCAACTCTTCACATGAGGTGGCCAAAGTACTGGAGTTTCAGCTTTAGCATCATTCCTTCCAAAGAAATCCCAGGGCTGATCTCCTTCAGAATGGACTGGTTGGATATCCTTGCAGTCCAAGGGACTCTCAAGAGTCTTCTCCAACACCACAGTTCAAAAGCATCAATTCTTCGGCTCTCAGCCTTCTTCACAGTCCAACTCTCACATCCATACATGACCACTGAAAAAATCATAGCCTTGACTAGACGGACCTCTGTTGGCAAAGTAATGTCTCTGCTTTTTAATATGCTACCTAGATTGGTCATAACTTTTCTTCCAAGGAGTAAGTGTCTTTTAGTTTCATGGCTGCAGTCACTATCTCCAGTGATTTTGGAGCCCAAAAATATAAAGTCTGACACTGTTTCCCCATCTATTTCCCATGAAGTGATGGGACCAGATGCCATGATCTTCGTTTTCTGAATGTTGAGCTTTAAGTCAACTTTTTCACTCTCCTCGTTCACTTTCATCAAGAGGCTTTTGAGTTCCTCTTCACTCTCTGCCATAAGGGTGGTGTCATCCACATATCTGAGGTTATTGATATTTCTCCCAACAATCTTGATTCCAGCTTGTGTTTCTTCCAGCCCAGTGTTTCTCATGATGTACTCTGCATATAAGTTAAATAATGAGGGTGACAATATACAGCCTTGAAGTAATCCTTTTCCTATTTGGAACCAGTCTGTTGTTCCATGTCCAGTTCTAACTGGTGCTTCCTGACCTGTATATAGGTTTCTCAAGAGCCAGGTCAGGTGGTCTGGTATTCCCATCTCTTTCAGAATTTTCCACAGTTTATTGTGATCCACACAGTCAAAGGCTTTGGCATAGTCAATAAAGCAGAAATAGATTAACAGATAGCAAGTGTCAATACTCCCTAGAGAATGTATGTGTTAGCTACTCAGTTGTGTATGACTTTGCAACCCCATGGACCCCATGGCATTTTCCAGGCAAGAATACTGAAGTGGGTAGCCATTTCCTTCTCCAGGGTATCACCTGTTGTTGCTTTTTAGTCGCTAAGTTATATACAACTCTTTGTGACCCCATGAACTGCAGCCTGCCAGGCTCCCCTGTACTTCAGTATCTCCTGGAGTTTGCTCAAATTCATGTCCATTGAGTCGGTGATGCTATCTAACCATCTCATCCTCTGTCACCCTATTCTCCTTTTGTCTTCAGTCTTTCCTAGGGGATCATAAATTACCATAAGAACACTGTTATTTCAACTATGCTCAAGACTATGAGCTTGTCTTGCTCACTAAGCCAGTTGATAAGACATGTTCTGTTCTGAAAAGTGTCTGTGAAGTGTCAGTGCAACCATAATTATCAAACTTGAGTGTCTAAAAGTCTTTTTTCTTTTAATATGAGTTTTAAGTGGAAAAGAATATCTCTGCAAGTTAGGTGAAGTAAACTCACCTAGAAAAAAAGGAAGCCACATTTCTATAATTTATTCAAAGGACGCCTCAAGGCAGTATCATGATACAAATAAAAATCCTCCATTAGGGGTAACCTTGTGTTACAAGAGGTTTTCAGCCTAAAGAAAATGCAATTGTCTTGATTATCTTCCCTTCTACCTTATTTGGCCTCGAATTTGATGAGTCATATGTTAAATAATAAGCACAGAAAATTTTATATATAGGAAAAAAACACATATTGGTGGTTTAAAGAACATTTTGAGGGGTTGTCTGGTAAATAACAATGATATTGTGACAATAATATTTTGAATAATCCACTGAGTATTCAGTGAGGTTGTATATGTGTCAGTTTATTTACTTAAAGAAGAGTCCCAAACCCCCATTTTGAATACTAACTCCAAAGTGGTATTAAATTCATGAATTTTGGAAAAATCCTCCATGGGACTTTATTAAGCTCATATTATCAAATAAACTGATTTAGTGACTAAAAATATCCATAAGTATAGTATTAAAAACAGAATTCTTCATTATCTTGGACCTGGATGTCAGAGACCATTTTTTAAAGTGACAATAAAATATTAGATTTAGGGAAGAGTAAATTAATTCGAATACTTCAAAATGTCAATCTGAGACTATGAATTACTAGAATCTGAAATGAGAGCCAGAGAAAAGCACTTCACAGGAAATAATCTATTCATCGCAAATTTTCATCTCAACTTTTCCCTCTATCTGCACAGAAAAAGAACACAAAATATTTCCCACCCTTCCAAAATACATTTTTCCTGAGAGAAGCAACCTTATGCTTAGTTTCTCTGCTCCCATCCCACCTGCTATTTCGTTCATTGGCGATCTCTTTGCTTCAGCATTTTTGTCTTCCTCTGAGCACAGCAGATGCGTGGTACAATTTGACTACATCTTCCTTGTGTTCCGGTTCAGAATGGGCATATGAACCATGTCATACCTCTGAACAGAGTTTGCATTGACTAAATTGCTAACCTTTCCATTTTGTGGTTGGAGCTTTGAAAGGTTTCATCAACTTTTCAAAGGTATATGTAGGGGAAACTGGTATACACACTACCTTTTCCTCCAGTGCTCAGATCCTGTGTGTGTCACAGTCACAGATCTCTAGGCGCTGAGGGTAATGCCCATCAACACAAAGGGCTATTTGCAGATCTTACTGCAAATGTTGGCATCATTTCTCCTGGTTAACATTCAGTTCAGTTCAGTTGCTCAGTCTTGTCCAACTCTTTGCAACCCCATGGACTGCTGCAAGCTAGGCTTCCCTGCTATCACCAACTCCCAGAGCTTGCACAAACTCATGTCCATTGAATTTTAAGCATATCCAAATTTGCTTGATGAATATGAAAATCTGTTTCCACATGTTCTTGTATATGAGGTTTGGTAGAAAGAAACCTTGTTTAAAGATTTTTCTTTTTTCAAATTTATTTCTTTGGCTCCTCAGAGTGTTAGTTGCAGTATGCAGGGTCTTCAGTCTCCGTTGTGGCATGTGGATTCTTTTAATTGTGGCACGTGGGATTTTTAATTGAGGTATGCAAACTCTTAGATGCAACATGTGGAATCTAGTTCCCTGACCAGGGATTGAACCTGGTCTCCCTGTGCTGGGAGCATGGAGTCTTAGCCACTGGACCACCAGGGAAGTCCCTTTCTTTTCCATCAGTTTTTACATATCATGTAGCTTACTGACAGAAGGGTTCAGGGATGGAAATCCAAAGAGAGAAAAAGAATAGGTATTAGGAGCAAAGAAGCAGGAAAAAAGATGTTGACACGTGTAATTGATTTACTATGTAGTCTTACCTCACTGTGAAATAAACACTAAAAAGCATCATTTTCCCATAACTACTACCTTACACACACTGCATCAGTCTTTTCTTTGCCCTGAATGATATCTTGGGTAGATTCTACCCTTAATGACCACTTTTAGTTCTGAAGATTACCCCAATTTAAAATTTTCATCACACACTTTTTATTATAATAATCTACTTTCTTTTTTTCTCTCAGGGGAACCTGGAGCTACAATCCCAATTTCTGGGTACATAGCAGAAGGAATTTGTTTAATTTGGAATAACAGAAGAGGGAAGTATGACAATTTCAGAAAAGCAGTCATGTCCTAAATCCCACAGAAAAGTGGAACTAGGATTTCGGATTCTTGATCTTGAACAAATGTTCTGTGTGCTTATGGGTTATAGACATTTGATCTCATTTGCCTTCTCTGAAAGAAATATGAATTTCAAGCACAGTTGAACTGATCTCCTAAACTTCTGAAAGTGTTTTCTAAAATGCAGGCCAGTTTTGTAGTGTTTCTCAATTTTTTTTTCAATTGTCCCCATTTTTACTAACACCCCACCCAAATGAAATATTAATACCACAGACATACTGACCTGTTAACAGGGCTTTCGAGGTGGCTCAATGATTAAAAAAAAAAAAAAAAAAAGCCTGCCAATACAAGAGACACAAAAGACTTGCATTTGATCCCTGGATCAGGGAGATCCCCTGGGGTAGGAAATGGCAATCCACACCAATATTCTTGCCTGAGAAATCCAATGGACAGAGAAGCCTGGCAGGCTACAGTCCATGGGGTCCCAAAGAATCGGACACGACTGAGTGACTGGGTACTGTGTACTGTGCATTTATGTACTGGGACCTTTCGGAGGGTCACCAACTATTGTGTAAGTTTTCTTTGCCCCCAAGAACATATTTTTACAGCTTTGGGGTCACTATCACTCCTGTTGACAATGCTCAGTTTGAAAGTGGAAGTGTTAATCGCTGAGTCATGTCCAACTCCTTGTGACCCCATGGACTGTAGCCTGCCAGGTTCCTCTGTCCATGGGATTCTCCAGGCAAGAATACAAGAGTGGCCAGCCATGCCCTTCTTCAGGGGAATCTGCCCGACCCAGGGATCGAACCCGGGTGTCCTGCATCGCGGGTAGATTCTTTACTATCTGAACCACCAGGAAGCCCAGGATTGCTGTCAGCATTTTTTTTTTTTTTTCACATAAGCCCGAAAAAGAACAGAAAATGTCATTGTGGATCACAAGCAGGATAATAGTAGGTATTGTTTTTCAAACCTGTCTTCCTAAAATTATATAATTGTATATATGTATTTATATACAGTCACAAATTAAAATGCATTTCTTACTTTATGCTTCTGTCAAATGTTGAAAGTCAGTGTTGTAGCAAATAAGTATAGGACAAGAACATACAATACATACCCACAGTATTCCCCATTTCTGTGGCTGGAAGGGGGCTAAAGGTCTCTCATCCCGGAAGACATCTTACCTGTAATAGTAGGCTTTCTGGATTTCAAAATACATGTTTTTGGACTTTAGAAAATTGGAAATTCTGACAGTGTTATTGTCATACAGTTGTGAATATCAATGATGATTATTTTTGAGAAGTTATTCTATATTCAAAATACTTTCTTCTTGGCTCTGCCTGCAGTTTCCATGGTTGTCATAATCTGTGGATGAATGAACCCTGCCACATCCTTTTCTACAATGAAAAGCAGTTGATCTATCTGTACAGTTGACAGCCAGAAGCCACGCTCATGCCTTGCTCAGAACTCAGGTTTTTTTCTTTGCATACTTTCTTTGCAAAGTCTCTGCTTGGTCCATTCTTGAACAGCTGTTTATGTATCCTGCCCTCAACCAGGCTCTGAATCCAGCTAGTGCAATGGGGCAGGACAGAGCTATAGCAAGAAGAGATGTTCATTGGAGATAAAAAAGCTGTTATCAAATTTTGTTGCTTTAGTAATACACTCTCCAATTTGGAGTTGGCAAAGCAGATCACAGAGGAAAATGCAGGAAATCCCATCAAGGAAGCCAAACCAGCCTTAAAAAGTCAATGTGGAAGCAGTAAATAAACCAGCGCTTGCTCCTAAAAAAGCTGGAATTGTCATTGGTATTTTGGATATTTTTGCCTATCGGAGGAGTTCAAGTATAAAATAAAAATAGCTATTTCAAAATAACCACTTCAGAAGTAGAACTAATTTATCCCAAAGGATGATATTTCGTACACTGTAGAAGCAAACCTTGCCAACACTGTGACTCTTGAGTGAGCCCTGCTGCCTGTCTCTCTCATTCCTTGTACTTCAATACACTCCATGCACAATTCTTTAAAAGACCTTTTTCCAGTCCAGGGCTGTTCATTATCATGTTTCATAATCAACTCTAAGGACTTTTATAAGATCTGAGAAAATAAAAATCTTTAATGCAGCTCTAACCCGATTTTCTTTTCATCATCCCTGAATCTGTGGTCTAACCGGATTCCCTTGAACCTTCACTCTTTCTGTGATCACCTACCCTAGCTTCAAAATTCACTTGCTTCAATTTTCCTGTAAGATTCTACTGATAGGATTGCACGCTACTGAAACTGGCATTTCCAAGAGCTGGCAACCTTGTGAGAGGCAGGCTTATCTAAGCATGAGCAGGCAGTGAGGAAGAAGAAAGCCCACTTCTCTGTCTTCAAGGTGAGGGATCCTGAAGAATAACAGGTAAGCCAGTTTCCCTGAAAAGATGGTGCTGAGATCACCCTCAGGGAACCTGACTGGAAATTGCACCTTTGCAGGTTTCTTTGGGTTTCCCTGGTGGCTCAGATGGTAAAGAATTTGCTTACAATACGGAAGACCAGGGTTTGATCCCTTGGTCAGGAAGATCCCCTGGGAAGGGAATGACAACCCACTCCAGTACTCTTGCCTGGAGAATTCCATGGATAGAGGAGTCTGGTGGGCTTCTGTGTATGGGGTAACAAAGAGTTGGATATGACTAAGCAACTACCAGCACTCCCTTTTCACTACTAGCACTTACTCTGCTCTGTTTCCCCCTAACAGTGTCTCCTGGAAGAAACTTACTCATGAATTTCTTGCCCTTGAATCCTCATCTCAAGATCTGCTTCTAGGGATCCTGATCAAAGACGGTATGTTCAATAGTGGGATATAATGTTTCTACCAAGGGTGCATGTATATGCTCAGTCGCTTGGTCACGTCCAGCTCTTTGTGACTGCATGGAGTGTAGTCCACCAGGTTCCTCCATGCATGGGATTTCCCAGGCAAGAATACTGGAGTGGGTTTCCATGTCCTACTCCAGGGAAGCTTCCTGACCAAGGAATCAAACCTACATCTCCTGCATCTCCCCCTATTGGCAGGCGGCTTCTTTACTGCTGAGCCACCTGGAAAGCCAGTCTCTACCAAGAGCCCCTACTAATTTCTCATATGCCAGCTTATTTTATTTTATTTTTTTAAAACTGGAGTATAGCTGCTTTACAATGTTGTGTCAGTTTCTGCTGTACAAGATGAATCTGACATAAGTATACATAAATCCTTTCTGTCTTGAGCCTCTCTCCCAACCTGCCTTCATCCTACTCCACTAGGTCATCACAGAGCACCAAGCCGAGCTCCCTGCGCTATCCAGCAGCTTCCCACTAGCCATCTATTTACACACGGCAGCGTGTATATGTCAACGCTACTCTCCTAATTCATCCACCCTCTCCCTCCCCACCTCCTGCGCCATCTTGTCTTATTATTCATAAAAACGTGAATAGGATTCTGTGTAGCTTAGACATGACAAATATATGATAACAACTCAAACAAAATAACGTATCTTTGGAGACGGGTGGTGCGTATTATCTCCTTTTTAATGTGGTTAGGAAGATGTAAAGCAGAAGAGAAACCGGAAAAAAAATTAGTTCAAGCTGACAACAAACTCCTAGTTGAAAAGCTGACATTGATGCGTTTTCACCACGGGGACTTCTCAAGGCTGCTCCAGGCTGTTCGCTATCAGTGGTTAGCCGAAGGGACTACAGACAAAGGAGGGAAAATAACATTAATGCTCAGACCTCCTGCTTTGTTTGAAATTACTAGTCGTGAAGGCTGAGCTGGTAAGAGCTTCTAAAAGCATCTGTTCACCAAATCTTTTGAAAAGTTCTGTAGACTTCCGGCTCAGGTCAATAAGTGATGTTTCTTCTTTTTCACCCACAAAATCCTCTGTATCATTACAGAAGCTCCAATACTTCATACCAACTCAGAGAGAAAGATTGTGTCAACTCTGCCCTCACCACGGTTTTACTGCATATCTCCATCCTAACAAAACTCACATGTGATTGATCTCTGGTTTCTTTTTTGTTAAACTAAGCCTTGCATATGGCTTTATGCTTCCAGAAGTGAATTCACCATTTCCATCCTAAAGTGATGTAGCCTTTAATTACAGGAAGGGCTGTCAGTATAGAGCAGGCTTCATAAGCTCTAGGGAATTCCAAAATGCTTCTTATTCCTTGCCAGAGAGATAAGACAAATGAAGCATTCTCAGTTTGTGGTTTCCTCTTTAAGTCCTTTTGGAGATAGAAGGGGCAGTTTTAAAAAAATAATTAACTCTCAATCTCTTTCCTCATAATAGAAACTGCTTGTCTTCAGGAATTATGCCATACTTGTCTGAAGTAATGTGGGATCGTGGAAAGAATCCTAGACATTGAGTCAGAAGATGAAGGTTCAGGTTCCAGTTTGGTCATTTAACTGCTGTGAGGAAAATTCTCAATTTCCTTCGCTATAAAATGAATGTAAAAAGAGCAAGCCCTATCAACCAAGAAAGGTTATTTTGAGGATAAAATGAAGTGTAAAATCAACAAAGACAATTTATAGTCAAATGTGAAAAGAAAATGAATACTATAATAAAGAAATATGAGGCATCTTTAGGTGTTGATTTCAGTGAAATAATAAAAATTATTTCCCTCCTTATCAGATCCAAGAAGCAGTTGCAATGTTAGTTCACAGAGCAAAGGAGCTTATTTCTAACTTTCTTTAATCTTGTAAATTTTACTTCCCTTATGTGAACCTTTATGCTTTTGCTTTGTTGATAGATTTCCTTTTCTTTTTCCCTCTAGCAGAAAAAACAAAAACAAAAAACTGTCTCATAGTTTTCACATAAGAAAAACTCACACCTCCTACATCCTGATCCTCAACATCCCCGTTCTTACCCCCCCTCAGAAAAGGTTAAGATCATTTACTCCTAATCACTGGAGAAGGAAACAGCAACCCACTTCCCTGGTGGTGCAGAGGTTAAAGCGTCTGCCTGCAATGTGGGAGACCTGGGTTCGATCCCTGGGTCAGGAAGATCCCCTGGAGAAGGAAATGGCAACCCACTCCAGTATTCTTGCGCAGAGAATCTCGTGGACAGAGGAGCTTGGTGGACTACAGTCCACCGGTCGCAAACAGTCAGACACGACTGAGCGACTTCACTTTCACTTTTCACCTTCACTTTTCAGTATTCTTGCCTCAAGAATCCCATAGACAGACGAGCCTGGTGGCCTACAGTCCATGGGTTCACAGAGTTAGACACAACTGAAACGACTTGGCATACACACAGTCCTAATCATGTATCTGCTTGGATATGCAGAATCCATTGATAACACATATGGATGACTTTGATGAAATGCTCAGAAGATGAAGATTGGAGTTGTTAACACATTTGAATTTGATCTTTTTTTGTAACTTATAAGATATCTGCAGTCCTTGGTGCAGTGGTAAAGAATCCACCAGCCAATCCAGGAGATGCAAGATACGTGGATCTGATCCCTGGGTCGGGAAGATTCCCTGGAATCAGAAATGGCAACCTGCTCCAGTATTCTTGCTTCGAAAATTCCATGGACAGAAGAGCCTGGTGGGTTACACTCCATGGGGTCACTAGCTACATTTCTCTAATGTTTGACACATTTAACTTGTCTGTATCTGCATTCTCATTTGTAAAACCTCAATATTTTATTTTCCATTGATCATATTTGTTGTGAGGATCAAGTATAAGCTCTCATCATCTATTTAACATTATTATCATATCATTATTATTATAGTGGCCAGGAGTAGTTTAAGGGGTAATAATGAGAAAAAATGTATTAGATTTTTATTTCCCGCACAATTAGCAGGCCTCTCCTTTCAGGTGTACCACTGCTCCATTGCTTACATTTATTGTCATAAAATCCTTTTGGTGCTATATCCTAGTTTTCTCCTGGTTTATTTTAATTTCCTTTGCACTGGCCAGATCTTTATAGAGTCTATATTCTTTTCACATTCTTTCTTGACTAAATTGTTGCAACAACCTCTATGTCTCTCCCCAAGTCAGACCCTTCATTTGCTGTTTTCCTTTATAATGTACTCTTTGTGACCCCACGGACTGTAGCCTGCCAGGCCCCTTTGTCCATGGAATTTTCCAAGCAAGAATACTGGAGTGGGTTGCCATTCCCTTCTCCAGGAGATTTTCCCAATCCAGGGATCGAACCTGAATCTTCTGCATTGCAGGCAGATTCTTTATAATCTGAAACACCAGGGAAGCCCTTTATAATGCAGAGAACTGATCAAATCACTCTTCTGTTTATAATCTTTTTTATTAATCTCTATTACCTACATGGTTAACACCAAACCTTTATAATGGCTTTCTGAACTTTTTCAAATCTCTGTAGGCTACTTCCAACGTGTTTTTATGCTTACATGTTTATAAGAATTTGACTTTTTCAAGAAACTAGGATCACTTACCATTTTCCCCACTACTTTCTTTCTAATGTTCATACTTTCATTTTTGTCTTTCCCTGTCCCAGGATTTCTTCCTCCTTTTCCTCTGCCTTTCATGATCCTGTTTACTTGTCAAGACAAAGTACAAAAGCTAGCCTTTCTCTGAAGTCAGGCCCAGTTCATCTAAGAGAAAATGAGTTTCTAATTCCTATGCTTGCACACAATACTGTACTTAAATCCCTGTGATTCCATTGCCAATGATTTCCTCATATTATAACACAAATACATAGACATATATGTGTATGTGTGTGTGTGTGTGTGTGTGTGTGTGTGTGTGTATTAGAGAAGGCAATGGCAACCAGAACTCTTGCCTGGAAAATCCCATGGATGAAGGAGCCTGGTAGACTGCAGTATGTGGGTCGCCAAGAGTCAGACATGACTGAGCGACTTCACTTTCACTTTTCACTTTCATTCATTGGAGAAGGAAATGGCAACCCACTCCAGTGTTCTTGCCTGGAGAATCCTAGGGACAGGGAAGGCTGGTGGGCTCCTGTCTATCGGGTTGCACAGAGTCAGACACGACTGAAGCAACTTAGCAGCAACAACAGCATTTATGCGTATATATATGTCAGCCCTCAACTCTCTATGGGCTGATAAAATAGAATAAAAAATTATTTTGTTCTCTAAAACCACAGTGCCTTGAGTAGATAGTCAATAGATGTGCATTGAAAACTGACAGCTGTATACTTTTGTTGTATAGAAAAGGAATGGAAAAAAGGCTCTGTCTGTTCAAAGACTTTAACCCTATATGGCCCCTTGCAAAGGATGTCCTATCCCCATGACTTTCCTTCCTTAATAAAAACTTGTATGTGTTGGTATCTGTTTGTAATACTGGCAACCAGCTAAAATGGATAAACTCATTTATAATGTTTTGGTAGTAAATGCTAATGGTTGAATATACTGGAGTTCAATGATCTCAAAAGTGGGTACTCTAGAAGACGTTAACAAGCAGAAGAGACATCTGGAAAGGGAGGCCTTGAGCGACCCCTTTTATCAGGTGATAATTAAGTATGTGAGAGTTGGACTGTGAAGAAGGCTGAGTGCCAAAAAATTGATGCTTTTGAGCTATGGTGTTGGAGAAGACTCTTGAGAGTCCCTTGGACTGTAAGGAGATCCAACCAGTCCATTCTGAAGGAGATCAGCCCTGGGAGTACTGAAACTCCAGTACTTTGGCCACCTCATGCGAAGAGTTGACTCATTGGGAAAGACCCTGATGCTGGGAGGGATTGGGGGCAGGAGGAGAAGGGGACAACAGAGGATGAGATGGCTGGATGGCATCACTGACTCAATGGACGTGAGTCTGAATGAACTCCAGGAGTTGATGATGGACAGGGAGGCCTGGCGTGCTGCGATTCATGGGGTCGCAAAGACTCGGACATGACTGAGCGACTGAACTGAACTGAACTGAATTAAGTATCCACTATGCCTCCATGTAAAGCATCCTGCTCTGTGCACAATGCAAGAAGAAGAGTCAGTCTCTCACTGGATTAAACCCAAGAGCTATTAGTTGCCAGAATCTAGAGAAACAAACAATATATTCTAAGAGTCAAATATCTACCAGAAAAAAAGGTCCATAATCTGCCCATCTAATTATGGGACTCCAGGGGAAGTCCAGTGATGTGGAATTTGAATAAAAAGCTGATCTTTGATCCCAGGATGCCAAAATAGCATTATTTTTCTTTAGTACAATAGTGCACACCTAAATTGAGGCTTTTTCCAATAAGTTCTAACTCTTTGTTCCCCAATCTATTACAAACAGTGAGTTATCCTCCATCTAAAGGATTGCCCTTAGCAGGTCTCTTTCTTGAATGAAGTTCCCCAGCATTATTTAAGAACAGAAAATTCAACTGACCCTGGGTGCAATATTTTTGACTCCTCACAGAGTTGAATGGAAGTTGTTAACATGAGCTTCAAGGCAGATTTTGATTTTCACATTCAGTAATCGTTGGTATTTCTAGGGCTTTTCTTCCAACCCAGGTCCAACACTGCTGTTAGATTTTCACACATGCCTGCTGAGAGGGGACATTTTCCTCAAATGCACCTGGGGCCAGTATAAGGTTTTTGAAATGCTGCTGAGCCAAGTCTCCAATTGATAGGTTTATTGAGACCATGTTATGTAGTAAGCTGCCACAGTCCTGCACTTTAAAACTCAATGATGTGTAAAGAATCCAAAGGTTGACAGTCCTTTATAAAAACCATTAGCATCCCTGCTTGGAGGGCTCATCAAGCAGGTATCAGATAGATGAAAGAAAGTTCAATATAAATAGACTTTGCACAGAAAACTTCAAAATAAAAATGCTTTCACTTGCACAAAAGTATGCAGTATTACTGTGCTGCAGTGAAAGGACCCAATAGCAAAGATAGTAAGTAATAATAGTAACAATCAATATCACAGTAGATCACCTCACGTATAAAAAGATGAAGATGAAATGACTTCAATATTTCTGCAGATTCAACATTTCTAATTCTTTTATTCTTCTCATCAGTGAAATGGGGATGATCATGCATCCTATTTCTTCTCCAGAGAACTCTTGTGTGAGCATCATTAGATCATTTAAGATAATTATTAGACTGGAGGTTGCTGTGTGAGCAATAGGTGCTTATTAATATTACCTTCTTTCATAAGAGAGCTTGCCTTTGGTATAAACACATTTTCCAGATGCTGTAAGTGAATGAAGTGAACTGGAGACCTCAGTGACTCCATACAGTCAAGATAAAACAAAGTGTGAAATTGAACGATTCATGTCTACTTTGTTACAGTTTTTACAATTTTCAAATCACTTTTATTTTAGGTTGCAATAAAAACTTAAGATAAAATAGGTTTGACATCTCAGTTCTTTGAGATGTCCTGGTGGAATCTGGCCAGAGTTTTAATCTCAACAGTTGTGTAAAATCAACAATTATGGCCCAGGCAGTAAACTGCAAAAGTGGTTTCTCATCTCATCTCTTGGCACCTCTCTTCAGAAAATTGTTGTGAAGAAATTTCCCAAAATCTAAGAAGTGCAGGAATCACTTGGATAATATTCTGGCTTTAACATATGTGCTGCTCTAAGTTGTCTCCAGATCTTTGTGACCCCATGGACTGTAGCCTGCCAGGCTCCTCTGTCCATGGAATTTTTGAGGCAAGAATACTGCAGTGGATTGCCATATCCTACCAGAGGCTCTTCCCAATCCAAGGATCAAAACTGCATCTCTTGCATCTCCCGTATTGACAGGCAGATTCTTTACCACTGTGCCACTTGGAAAGCTCTGGCTTTAGGCTATATAAAATTAATTTCTTTACTGAATATATATACAGCTTCCTGATAGCTCAGTTGATAAAGAATCCACCTGCAATGCAGGAGACCTGGGTTTGATCCCTGTTTGGGAAGATACCCTGGAGAAGGAAAAAGGTACCCACTCCAGTATTCTGGCCTGGAGAATTCCATGGACTACAGTCCATGGGGTCACAAAGAGTCAGACATGACTTAGCAACTTTCACTTTCACATATTCATATACACATGTATGTACAGATAGTATCTACTATGTCTATAGTATATAGACAGAGTGCTTGAAGAACTATGGATGGAGGTTCATGACATTGTCCAGGAGGCAGTGATCAAGACCATTCCCAAGAAAAAGAAATGCAAGAAGGCAAAATGGTTGTCTGAGGAGGCCTTGCAAATAGCAGAGAAAAGAATAGAAGGTAAAGGCAAAGGAGAAAAGGAAAGATATATCCTTTTGTAGAATTCCAAAAAACAGCAAGGAGAGATAAGAAAGCCTTCCTCAGTGATCAATGTAAAGAACTAGAGGAAAACAGTAGAATGGGAAAGACTAAAGATCTCTTTAAGAAAATTCGACATACCAAGGGAATATTTCAAGCGAAGATGGGCACAATAAAAGACAGAAATGGTACGGACCTAATAGAAGCAGAAGATATTAAGAAGAGGTGGCAAGAATACACAGAAGAACTGTACAAAAAAGATCTTCATGATCCGGATAACCACAATGGTGTGATCCCTCACCTAGAGTCAGACATTCTGGAATGCAAAGTCAAGTGGGCCTTAGGAAGAATCACTATGAACAAAGCTAGTGGAGGTGATGGTATTGAAGTTGAACTATGTCCAGTCCTAAAAGATGATGCTGTGAAAGTGTTGCACTCAATATGCCAGCAAATTTGGAAAACTCAGCAGTGGCCACAGGACTGGAAAAAGTCAGTTTTCATTCTAATTCCAAAGAAAGGCAATGCCAAAGAATGTTCAAACTACTGTACAATTGCACTCATCTCACATGCTAGTAAAATAGTGCTCAAAATTCTTCAAGCCAAGTTTCAACAGTGAACTCCAGATGTTCAAGCTGGAATTAGAAAAGGCAGAGGAACCAGAGATCAAATTGTCAACATCTGTTGGATCATCAAAAGAGCAAGAGAGTTCCAGAAAAACATCTACTTCTGCTTTTGACTGTGTGCATCACAGCAAACTGTGGGAAATTCTTAAAGAGATGGGAAAACCAGATCACTTTATCTGGCTCATGAGAAATCTGTATGCAGGTCAGGAAGCAACAGGTAGAACAAGACATGGAACAATAGACTGGTTCCAAATCAGGAAAGGAGTGTGTCAAGGCTGTATATTGTCACCCTGCTTATTTAACTTATATGCAGAACACATCATGAAAAATGCCAGGCTGGATGAAGCACAAGCTGGAATCAAGATTGCAGGGAAAAGTATCAATAACCTCAGATATGCAGATGGCACCACCTTTATTGCAGAGGGTAAAGAGAAACTAACGAACCCCTTTAGTGAAAGAGGAGAAAGTGAACAAGTTGGCTTAAAACTCAACATTCATAAAGTGAAGATCATGGCCCCAGTCCCATCCCTTCATGGCAAATAGATGGGGAAACAATGGAAACTGTGACAGATTTTATTTTCTTGGGCACAAAAATCACTGCAGATGGTGACTACAGCCATGAAATTAAAAGCCACTTGCTCCTTTGAAGAAAAGTTATGATCAACCTAGATAGCAAATTGAAAAGCAGAGACATTACTTTGCTGACAAAAATCTGTCTAGTCAAGCCTATGGTTTTCCCAGTAGTCATGTATGTATGTGAGAGTTGGACTGTAAAGAAAGCTGAGTGTTGAAGAATGTATTCTTTTGAACTGTGGTGTTGGAGAAGACTCTTGAGAATCCCTTGGACTGCAAGGAAATCCAACCAGTCTATCCTAAAGGAAATCAGTCCTGAATATTCATTGGAAGGAATGATGCTGAGGATTGAAGGCAGGAGGAGAAGGGGACAATGGAGGATGAAATGGTTGGATGGCTTCACTGACTCAATGGACATGCGTTTGAGCAGGCTTCAAGAATTGGTGTTGGACAGGGAAGTCTGCCATGCTGCAGTCCATGGCGTCGCAAAGAGTTGCACGTGACTGAGTGACTGAACTGAACTGAACTGATATATACAGTCATTTAGCTAATGCCAGAATAATCTAATAAAACAGGTTTATAAAAATGTCATTTTCTCCATATGATGCAAACAACTATTGCGTAAGAGTTTAGTGTTTTAAAATAACTAAATTGTCTAATTTAAAGACTGAATTTTCTGGTTTAATCATGAGTTGGATCATCATATAAGTTACCTCAATATAATGAAAACTCGAAAGGAAAAAAGGAACATATTTTTTTTTCCTCCCCAAGGCACATCTGAGTTTCCAAAGCAATGGGGAAACTGATCTGGGGAGTTACCATGATTTTCCAACTAGAAGACTTGATGCATCACTTTGGAATGAGAGGCAGAGCCAGATGTGTTCCTGACAGGGTTTCCGTGATTCTATCAGCTCCATGCTGAGACAGCTTCATTGTCATAATTCCATACATCCTGCCCTGATGCCTTTGATTTCCTCCTTTAGAAAAATCAAACCACACTTGATCAGCCTCGTTTTAAAAATAGCATCAAAAACAAAGCCTTTGATGTCTTTTGTTATCATTGCTTTGGGCTGTTGGAATCACCTAATTTTGGGAATTTGGTTAGTGACCCCTCGAAGACTAAGTACTTCTAGAAGCTGCTCTAAAAGATGAAAATACCAACCATAAAAACTGAAGTAAAACAAAAGTGTAAGTGCAATGATTGAAGATGCATCAGACACAACATAGATGGCACTGCCTTTTGTTATGACTTCTTTTATATAAATATATTGTTTAAGAAACAGAAAGAGATGAGAATTATTTAATAAGTAAAATAAACATGAAACTATTAAAAGGTGTAAATATTTAACAGAAAATGAAAATGTTTGAGAATAGTACGCATATTTGCTGATGCTGTACATATTTGCTTAGATTTGTTATTTAATATGTGACCAGATTTAATGTAGTTCAGATCCAGGTTAAATGCACGCCTTGAATCCTTATAAGCAGGGTGGAAGTTTCCTAATTTATTTCCATTTGAAAGTACCAGACTGTCAGACTATCGCATTATCAATACAAAACCAGCATTCCCTATTATTGTAAAGAAGAATCAATTGCAATGTAATTTTGTAAATATACAACTGGTGTTTTTCTCTCCTTGGCTGCGTACAGATAAGTAATATTAAGAAAAAGCTTCTATAATAGTAATTTTGAAATAACATTTATTAAATTTATGTACCACAAACCTAATTAATGTGAAGCCTAATTTAAGAATTCAGGATGAATACAGTGTCACATGCTCTGCTTTAAATAGTATGCAAGGTTGCAAATAATACTGTCCCTAAAAGTTTGACAAGTATAATAAATACACTTTAATTTCAGCTTAATAAAGTTATTTTCTTTTTATCTTCGTAGGAACATAATCAACCCTCAGTCTATGTGTTCTGTCCATCCTTACCCTTTATCCAGTTAATTCTTATTAGGAGGTTTCCCAGGTGACTCAGTGGTAAACAATCTGCCTGCCAGGGCAGGAGACGCAGGTTCGATTCCTGGGTCGGAAAATCCCCTGGAGAAGGAAATGGCAACCCACTCTAGTAGTCTTGTCTGGGAAACCCCATGGACAAAGGAGCCTGGTGGGCTGCAATCCATGGGGTGGAAAAGAATCCCCAACTTAGCAACTAAACAGCAACAATAATTCCTAAGTGTCACTCTCTCAAGGAAGGCTTCCTCAAAAGAAACCACTCTTTCAAAATTCCCTAGAGCTCTTCCTGGCTCCTCTCGTTTCTATTCCTAATCTAGTCTAGCAGTTAATCCAGTTGCAGTATCTCAAAATCATATTCAGAAAATGAGCACTTTTCACTACCTATAAGATTGCCACCGGTTTCTAAACAACCCTTATTTGTGCCTGGAATATTAAATGAATTTCTCATTGGTTTACCTGATTCTATCTTGATCCTTATGGCCAGAGTCATCTTTTTTTATTATTAAGTTTTACTGTAGTATAGTTGTTTTACGGTGTTTCTAACTAAACAGCAAAATGAATCAGCCATATATACTCACATCATTTTAAGACATGTCAGACCATGCCATGTTTCAAAGCCCCAAAGCTTCCTATTTTACTAGGGTAAAGCCAATGCCTTTGAAAACAGTTAGAAGGCTCTCCTTAATCTAGTTCCCAATTCATTTCAGGGCCTCTCTGACCACATCTCCATCTATTTCTCTTTGATACACTCCACCCTAGAATCTACCTATTTATTTTGTAATTACGGCTTCTCTGTAAAACAGATCTTTTGCCTACTTTAGTCAAGAAAAATAGAGATTTTTTTTTTTAAAAACTGCTTTGTTTGCTACTGTAAACCCAGAAGGAGAAGAGGCACATATGGTAAACAAAAAATATTGTTTACGTGAATAAATCACTATACTTGTCTCTCAAGGCACTTGTACAAACAAACCCCTCCCCATCTGTGTTTAGTGTGATTATCTGTTTAATGTTTGCTTTCCCTATACTCACCACTGACGTAAGTACCTGAGTTCAGAAACCATTTCTGTTTAGTCTACCTTGTATCCTCAATGCCTAGTGTATAACAGACCCATAATATGTATAATGCATATTTATTTATTTAGTGAATTAACAAAAGGGAAACAGTATGCTGTCTTTCTCTTTGTTTTTACTCCAAGATTAGAATATTTATGTAATTAATAGTGTACCAACTATTGCATCTGTATCATCTCCATGAAGCAACCCAAAACTGAACTTCTCTGTCTTGCCCAAGTATACTGCTTAAATGATACTTTTGTTACCTGTTGGGTACATATCTTATTAACAAGGTCAGTACGTTTTTTATTTTACAGGAGGCAGAAACAGATTTCATGCACTTATCCCTTGCTTAGAAACAATACAGTTTTGCAACCATCATTTTAATCCATCATGCTAAACAAAGAAAATACTTAGTACCTTGTGTGAGTTTACATGAGCAACAATAATAAGACAAGCAGGACATGATCAGAAAACGAAGCCTTGGCCATATATTATTGGGAAGATCAATGCACTCCAGTCTTTGTCTAGGCCTGTTCCCTCATGACCAGGTTTCTTGCCAGAAGCAGTTAATTAAAAGGGGATGTGCTATTTTTTGTTTTCCTTGCTGAAGGCAGGACTCACTCCAAAGCAGCTCACCAAGCCTGTGGTCCAGCGAACTAGAACTTGTTAACATACTTACCCTTATAATTTAGCACAGCCACCTTTCTGTCAATTACATTTGGTTTAAGGGGACTTGAGGTTCCCATTAAACAGCTCCTAAAAGCAACCTGCAGGTGCAAGAGTAAATGTAGCAATAACACATTGGCATAACATGCTTTCAGTTTTCTTCCAAAATGGGCCTTGGGCCAAGGTCTGTCTATGGTTGATGGCCAATGTAGACCCCTGTATGAGTCACATTCTACATGGCTTGCACTGGTCCAGGAAAAAAAATGGAGCATTCTGTGGCATCCTTGTGTACCTTATAATTAAAATATAAATTTTTATAATCCAAATTTGTTTAAACTTTCAGCTTTTGAAAGAAAATTTGTATGGGTCTCTATCTTCTGTGGGTCACTAATTTATTAAGAAATTCTAAGACTGCCTTAAATTAAAAAAAAAAAAAACACTGCATACCACCGTAAGACAACCTAGATGGGGACCTAGATGTGGATTAGCAAGGTAGCTCAGATGGAAAAGAACCTGCCTGCAATGCAGGAGACCCAAGTTCCGTCCCTTGGTATGGAAGATGCCCTGGAGAAGGGCATGGCAACTCACTCCAGTATTCTTGCCTGGTGAATTCCTTGGGCAGAGGAGCCTGGAGGGCTACAGTCCATAGGGTCACAAACAATCAGACACGGCTGAGCCACTTTCACTTTGTGACTTTTACCAAGATTCTCATGCCTCACCAGGTACTATTCTTATAATTGTTCAAAAATAATTTACAGTCTTTTATATGACAAGATATAACACTTAATCTACATATTTCCCACTACAACACACGTAAGACAATGGTAACACATTCCAGTATTCTTGCCTGGAGATTCTCCATGGACAGAGGAGCCTGGCAGGCACCATTCCCTTCTAGTGCATAAATTCATTCAAAACATATATGTGAAAACCTACTGTGGGCTCTGAGAACACAGCACTAACCAAATCCCTGCCCTGATGCAAATCATATTCCAGTAAGGAAGAGATAAATACTTGTTTACTAATAATAATAATAATCATAGTTGTAGTGATAACATGTAATATTTTTGTAGTTTTTTGGGTTAAGTGCTGTTTCTATCTATCCATTCCTTTATTGTTCAATACAATACATTAAGGTAGCTATGAGTATCCCATTTTATAGATGTAAAAACTGAGACACAGAGAAATATGTCACTTGTCCAAGGCCCTATTTACTGTAAGTTGTACATTTGAATTTGAATTAAGTATGTCCACAAATTCTTTGACCCTCTTTCCTTTAAGAGCTTGCATGTCCTCAGTCAATCAGTTGTGTCTGACTCTGTGACCCCGTGAACTGTAGCCTGCCACGCTCCTCTGTCCATGGGATTTTCCAGGCAAGAATACTGGAGTAGGTTGCCATTTCCTTCTCTGGGCAATCTTCCTGACCCACGGATCCAACTTGTGTCTCCTGCACTGACAGGTGGATACTTCATCACTGAGCCACCTAGGAAGCCTTTCCTTTAAGAGACGGAGCCTAATTTCATTTCCCTTGAGTGAGGGACAGATTTATTATTTTAACAAATAGAAGATAGAGGATAAGGTATGTTGACATTCAAGATGAAGATATAAACAGCACTGGGGCTTCTTCTTTTTTCTGTCTTGGAACACTCACTCCAGGGAACACCAGCTGCCAGGCCCCAGAGACATTCAGTCATTACCAGAAGATGTCCCTGTGGTGAACACTAAGGTCTTCTGCAGACAACCAGTGTTCACTTGTCAGGACTGAGCACAGCCACCTCTGAATGGGGATGTCCAGCTCCAGCCAAGCCCCAGGTGATAACATCCCTGGCTGATGTGAACTGAAACCTCTCTGTCAGAATCATCAAGCTAAAACTCTCCCAGATTCCTGGCCCATGTAAGCTATGTGATGATAAGTATTTGTTGCTTTAAGTCACTATGTTTGGGGATCCTATTTACATAGCAATAGAAAACTAATATGGCGGTCAAGAAAAGATTCTCTGGGAAAGTAACATTTGACCAGACGCTTGAATCAAATGAAGAAGAAAACATTAGGAATGTTGTGGGGAAATCATTTCAAGCAGGAGATAAAAAAAAAGCACAAACCTTGAGTATGTTTATTGCCTGCAAGGAACAATAAGTAAGTTGTCCATTTGGCTCAACAGAGATAGAGAAGAATGATAGGGGCTGAGGTTGCAAATTTGTATCATTATAGAACGATTTGATCTCACTCTACCTGTGACATAGATCCCTTGAAAAGTTGTGAGCAGGGAGTGATTTGCTGTGAAAAAGATCATGATGGCTGCTGGATGGAGAACAGACTGGAGCAGAGCAAGAGTAGAATCATCAAGATCACTTAGGAAGCTGCTTTAATACCCATGGTGAGACACAGCGGTGGCTTGGATGAGGGTGCAAGTGTGGGAGAAGGGCAGGTCAAGATTTAAAAGTGAAAGAAGGTGAAGTCGCTCAGTCGTGTCCGATTCTTTGCAACCCCATGGACTGTAGCCTACCAGCCTTCCCATCCATGGAATTTTCCAAGGAAGAGTACTAAAGTGGGTTGCCATTTCTTTCTCCAGGGAATCTTCCTGACCTGGGGATCAAATGTGGGTCTCCCTCATTACAGGCAGACGTTTTACCATCTGAGCCAACCAGGGAAGATGAAGCCAATAGGACTTGCTGCTGGATTGGATCCCAGGGAAATCAGTGATTTTAAGCTCCACTGTTTCCATTGGAAAAGTATTTTGGAGGAAACCTGGATGGAAGTATATTTGGCACATTTTTTATCCTTTTTCTTTTTTAAATTGAATCATGCTGTGTTAGCTTCAGATATACAGTAAAGTGATATATATATATATATATATATATATATATATATATATATATATATATATATCAGTTCAGTTCAGTCGCTCAGTCACGTCCAACTCTTTGCGACTCCATGAATTGCAGCATGCCAGGCCTCCCTGTCCATCACCAAAGCCTGGAGTTCACTCAAACTCACATCCATCGAGTCAGTGATACCACCAAGCAGTCTCATCCTCTCTCATCCCCCTCTCCTCCTGCCCTGAATCCCTCCCAGCATCAGAGTATTTTCCAATGAGTCAACTCTTCACATGAGGTGGCCAAAGGACTACAGTTTCAGCTTTAGCATCATTCCTTCCAAAGAAATCCCAGGGCTGATCTCCTTTAGGATGGACTGGTTGGATCTCCTTGCAGTCCAAGGGATTCTCAAGAGTCTTCTCCAACACCACAGTTCAAAAGCATCAATTCTTCGGCGCTTAGATTTCTTCACAGTCCAACACTCACATCCATACATGACTACTGGAAAAACCATAGCATTGACTAGACTGACATTTGTTGGCAAAGTAATGTCTCTGCTTTTGAATATGCTATCTAGGTTGGTCGTAACTTTCCTTCCAAGGAGTAAGCATCTTTTAATTTCATGGCTGCAGTCACCAGCTGCAGTGATTTTGGAGCCCAAAAAATAAAGTCTGACACTGTTTCCCCATCTATTTCCCATGAAGTGATGGAACCAGATGCCATGATCTTTGCTTTCTGAATGTTGAGTTTTAAGCCAACTTTTTCACTCTCCTCTTTCACTTTCAGCAAGAAGCTTTTGTGTTCCTCTTCACTTTCTGCCATAAGGGTGGTGTCATCTGCATATCTGAGGTTTTTGATATTTCTTCAAGCAATCTTGATTCCAGCTTGTGCTTCTTCCAGCCCCGAGTTTCTCATGATGTATTCGGCATATAAGTTAAATAAGCAGGGTAACAATATATAGCCTCGACATTCTCCTTTTCCTATTTGGAACCAGTCTGTTGTTCCATGTCCAGTTCTAACTATTGCTTCCTGACCTGCATATAGGTTTCTCAAGAGGCAGGTCAGGTGGTCTGGTATTCCCATCTCTCTCAGAATTTTCCACAGTTGATTGTGATCCACACAGTCAAAGGCTTTGGCATAGTCAATAAACCAGAAACAGATGTTTTTCTGGAACTCTCTTGCTTTTTCCATGATCCAGTGGATGTTGCCAGTTTGATCTCAACATCTGGAAGTTCATGGTTCATGTATTGCTTAAGCTTGGAGAATTTTGAGCATTACTCTACTACCGTGTGTGATGACTGCAATTGTGCGGTAGTTTGAGCATTCTTTTGCATTGCCTTTCTTTGCAATTGCAATGAAAACTGACCTTTTCCAGTCCTGTGGCCACTGCTGAGTTTTCCAAATTTGCTGGCATATTGAGTGCAGCACCTCACAGCATCATCTTTCAGGATTTGAAATAGCTCAACTGGAATTCCATCACCTCCACTAGCTTTGTTCATAGTGATGCTTTCTAAGGCCCACTTGACTTCACATTCCAAGATATCTGGCTCTAGGTGAGGGATCACACCATTGTGGTTATCCGGGTCATGAAGATCTTTTTTGTACAGTTCTTCTGTGTATTCTTGCCACCTCTTCTTAATATCTTCTGCTTTTGTTAGGTCCATACCATTTCTGTCCTTTATCAAGCTCATCTTTGCATGAGATGTTCCCTTGGTATCTCTAATTTTCTTGAAGAGATCTCTAGTCTTTCCCATTCTGCTGTTTCCCTCTATTTCTTTGCACTGATCACTGAGGAGGGCTTTCTTATCTCTCCTTGCTATTCTTTGGAACTCTGCATTCAATGCTTTTATCTTTCCTTTTCTCCTTTGCTTTTTGCTTCTCTTCTTTTCACAGCTATTTGTAAGGCCTCCTCACACAGCCATTTTGCTTTTTTGCATTCTATTCCATGGGGATGGTCTTGATCCCTGTCTCCTCTACAATGTCACGAACCTCTGTCCATAGTTCATCAGGCACTCTATTTATCAGATCCAGTCCCTTAAATCTATTTCTCACTTCCACTGTATAATCATAAGGGATTCAATTTAGGTCATACCTGAATGGTCTAGTGGTTTTCTCTACTTTCTTCAGTTTAAGTCTGAATTTGGCAATAAGGAGTTCATGATCTGAGCCACAGTCAGCTCAGTGTATATATGCATATATATGTATATATGCACTCAGTTACTTCAGTCATGTCTGACTCTCTGCAACGCTATGGACTGTAGCCCTCAAGACTCCTCTAGCATTTTAAGATTAAAATATACACACTGCTAAGTATAAAATGGTGGTGGTGGTTTTAGCCACTAAGTCACGTCCGACTCCTGCAACCCCATGAATGGTAGCCTCCCAGGCTCCTCTGTCCATGGGATTCTCCAGGCAAGAATACTGGAGTGGGTTAATGACCAGCAAGAACTTCCTATATATAGCACAGGAAACTATACTCAATGTCTTATAATAACTTATAAGAGAAAAGAATCTATAAAAGAATACACACACACACATATATATATGAAAAAGAGAGTGAAAGTTTTATTTGCTCAGTTGTGTCTGACTTTTTGCAACCCCATGGGTTGTAGCCTACCAGGCTCCTCTGTCCATGGGATTCTCCATGCAAGAATCCTGGAGTGGGTTGCCATGCCCTCCTCCAGGGGATCTTCCCAACCCAAGGATTGAACCTGCATCTCTTACATCTCCTACATCGGCAGGTGGGTTCTTTATCACTAGCATCACTTGGTTCAGAAGATACAAGAATCAGCCTGCAATTCAGGAAGCCCAGGTTCATTGAGGCCTGGGTTGGGAAGATCTCCTGGAGAAGGAAATGGCAACCCACTCTAGTACTCTTGCCTGGAGAATCCCATGGACAGAGGAGCCTGGTAATCTTCAGTCCATGGGGTCACAAAAAGTCAGACACAACAGAAAATAACACTTTCACTCTCTTTTTCATATA
The DNA here is from genome assembly GCF_023091745.1 of Budorcas taxicolor. NCBI lineage: Eukaryota > Metazoa > Chordata > Mammalia > Artiodactyla > Bovidae > Budorcas > Budorcas taxicolor. The sequence continues at coordinate 28,803,787 of NC_068931.1, forward strand.
TAGGTGTGTGTGTGTGTGTGTGTGTGTGTGTGTGTGTGTATGTATTTTTTCAGATTCTTTTCTAACTTATTATAAGACATTGAGTATAGTTCCCTGTTGGTTATCTATTTTATAGTTAGCAATGTGTATATATATGTTATTTCCAAACTGCTAGATCATCCCTCCCCTCTTTTCCCCTTTGGTAACCATAAATTTGTTTTCCTCTGTCTGTGAGTCTATTTCTGGCACGATTTCTTCCTTGGACTTTCAGGGGAAAGAATTGAAATATAAGGGTAAATTAAATTAAATACACATTTTGTTTACTTTTTCTGCTCTTTCAAAGAATATTGTACTATATCTTCTGGTGAGATAAATGAAATCTGTCACTCTGAGGCATGCCCTTATAAAATGTGAAATTAAAAGAGAAGAGAAATGTTAATGACCTAAGAAATTCTCTTGTGTTTTTCCTCCGTGAGACCACTAGGTCTCTCTGGGTCGGGAAGAACACTGTGAAGGTAGCTTATCCTTCCTTCAAAGTTAGAAACTATGATATATGCAATGGGACAGCTTTTGTAAATGGGGAAGACAACACTATTTGGCAGGCTATGGTAGTTGTTTGAAACAACATGCCCAGTATCCCAGAGTAGAGCCAGCTGTGCAAGGTGGCTACTGAGAATAAGACACTGGCCACCATGTCATTCCAAAGCCATTAATAACCGCATCCAAATGCAGTTAATCTTAAAAATTAGCAAAAAACCTAACCACTTGGACCAGAGCAAGTAACATGGACCAAATGAGAGGAAGTGTGAGACAAGTATTGCCTGTTCAAGCTTTTTCAATGTTTTTGGAGAGTCCTGAGTAGACTTGAATAAGAAATACTCATGATCACCTGTCATCTGTTTTGATTTTGTAGGCAAAATCTATTAAGTTTTTATTCCTACAAATAGCACATAGGCATCTCAGAAGTTCATGGTCCATGTTCTCTGTTCCTAATTCTTTTTCTTCCTTATTCTGAAGAGAAGAAAATTTCCTTGGTGCTCAAGTCTGATACCAGGCTGAGATGCCAGAAGACTCCAAAGATAAGAAAGAACGTTCATTAAATCAAGCCAATAGGAATCCAGGAGATCAAATCATGGGTTCTCCTCTACTCAGCATCTGCCAGCATGTCTACGACTCCTATATGTGTCCTTTTCCATTAGGACTGTGGATGTATAGTCTATGTCATATCTTTTCAGCATGTGAGCATTATATTTCCTCATTTTCTTTGTAATTAGCCATGGTCATGTGACTTGCGTTAACCAGTGAAAGGTAATCTGAAGTGACATTTATTTCTTCCAGACAGAAGCTTTAGGAGCCAGTGTATAATTACCACATTCCCTTTTCCTCCCTCCTGGTTATTATAAAAGCACGTGTCAAGATAGATCTTCTGTCAGTCTGAGTCCCTAGGTGATTACAGGAGGCCCTCCACCCCTTATCCCCTCCTGCTGCACAGGTGACATAAGCAAATATAAGCCTTTGTTGAGTTTATGCCTCGAGAGTTGAGGGTCGTTTGTTGCTGCAGCAAAACCGAGACTATCCTGATGGATAGAGTCCCAAAACTATACACACATGTTTAACACTACACAGATGGAAGGGACATTAGAAATGGTGAAATCTGAGATCAGGTTTCAAAGTATCCTAAACTGAACCTCAGATGACCAAGGGGCTCCAAGGAATAAAGAAGCAATTAGTCCACACTCGTCTGTTCACATTCATGCACTGACCTCAAAAAGAGCTGCCTGGTCCTCCTGGTTGCCAGAGCAGCCTGGAGAGAATTCCCCCAGCAGTGCTTCACCCCACATTGAGGGTAGGTTTTAATAAAAACAACAGGACTCAGGCACCGGTTGCCAAATAAGTCTCCTGATTTTTCTGACATGAGGCAGGCTCTGTCATATTTAACAGAGGCAGACAGAGCCTCCTATGCCTTTGCATTCGTCATGGTGAGAGTGATAGCCTTTCCATGCTGCTGACATTGCTGGTTTTTGTCATGTGTAAAGCATACAGCTCTGTCAGCTAACTACCTCTCCTCCCTCAAAGGTTTAATTAAGTAAATCACTTGCCATGGCCCTCTTTCTATCTGTTTGATTAGTGTGCAGTGAAAAATTTATTGTTGCCAAGCCTCAGAGTGATTTATTTTTTTCTCCAGGGTCTGCAGAGTACTGTTTCCCCATATTCAGTTCTTTGTTGGGGGTGGTGGTGGTGTGTATTTCATGGAATGAGAAACAAATGGCTTGTGAAGCCTAAACACACAGTGGTTTCCTGTCTAGTTCAAAGTCAGAACACCATTGTCTTGTTCATCACTGGGAATGAGGTACCTGTGGAGTTTTCACACCAAAAAATATTTGTGTTTTTTCTTTATTCCAAAGAGATGCAATCATATGGTAAATACATGAGCTAACTCTGAACTTCAGCTTTTAGTGCAACTACCTACATGCTCTTGATTTTGAACGTGTTATTTAAACTTCAGTTTCATCAGTTATACAATAGAATGATAGTCTGTTTCATAAGTTGTGAGGATTATATGTTAACGCATATAAAGTACCAAACACAGTGCCTAGAATATTATAAGTATGAAATAAATGTTACTATTTATTCTTTTATGTTTAACTTATTGTTCCCCTGAAGGAAAGTTGGTAATCACACCTGTTATATCTCTACTTAATGTAGAAAAAGAGGAAGAGTAGATTGAGGATAATAGTACCTCCCCTCATATATTTTCAAAGAGAAAATAAATATATATATATATATATTATTTAATGCTCTAGATATATAGTAGTATATGTACTTATTTACATGATCATATCCCTTTGATGCTAACAAGAAGAATACATATTTGAGGTCAGAGATCATAGTTTTTCACATTTGCGAGCCCTGCTTTTATGTAATAGTGTACGTATAATAAAGCGACTCTTCATTTTTTAAAGAAAGAATAAATGAGTGACTCCCTGCTTTACCTTTAATATTTTACATTTCCTTTACAATAGTACTCCTCTGTGTCCTCAACTGCATTTCAAAAGTATTTCCAAATTTAACTGCTCATCATTACGAGAACTTGATAAACACATAGATTCCTTGGTTCTACCTAGTCAGGATTTGACTTAGAGTCACTGGGATAGAGCTTCCCTAATGACTCAGTGGGTAAGGAATCTATCTGCAATGCAGGAGACACAGGCGATGCAGTTTAGATCCCTGGGTTGGGGAGCTCCCCTGGAGGAGGAAATGGCAACCCACTCCAGTGTTCTTGCCTGCCGAGTCCCATGGACAAGAGCAGCCTGGTGGGCTACAGTCCAAAGAGTTGCAAAGAGTTAGACACGACTGAGCAACTAATCACTCATGCACACCACTGGGGTAGAACCCAGGAATGGGTATATTTTGTAAGCTTATAAGGTTTAACCAAGCCATTTGTTAGTTTCAGCAATCATCCTTCTCAGGTCTCTTTCAAATCCAATAATGTATGAGGCAAGCCTGAGCTGAAAATCAATCGAGACGGGCAAAGGTTTTAGAAATAGCTGGCCCAGATGCTTATATCAGAATCAGAAATCTGTATCATCTTTTCTCTTTTATAACTTCCTACAACAAGTTCTCAGAGAAAATCAGGGTAGGTAACCCCAAAAGTCCCTCAGGCATGCTTTTTATTTTCCGCCTTCAAATAACATTTTAAGGAGAGAGCTACATGTTTCACTTAATATTTTCTATATAAATTATGACTGAGCTAAAAATAGTTCTAAAAATTAAGCAATCCCACCACATAGCGAAAAGAGAACATTTTGGATAGTAAAAAGGTTATTTAGATGACTCAAGTCACCAATGGTTTATTCTTCCACTAAAAAAATTATAATAAATGTGTAGATTAGACATTTGCCAACTTTCAGTATTTGAAAGGCTATAAATAAAAAAGCAGACATTTCCTTTGACACATGATTCATAACAATCTGCAACCAGATCTCTTGTTTCCCCAACTTTTAATTCTCCACCTTTCCAAGCTAAAATAGTTAATCAAATTTGGACAGAGTAGGTGGCAGAGTGATATAAGTTATGAGTTCATAACCAGCGATAAAACTAAGTCATTGCAATTGAGTTATTAAAAATGTTTGACCCCACAGAGATCATCCAAAGTCAAACAGGTGACATGTTAGAATTGAAAGGAAAGGTAAAAACAAATATATACTATGATCCACTTTACTGTAAAGAATAATAGCCTGTTCAATCTATGTCTTTCAGAAATAGTAAGCTCTTGATAAGCAAGTGGTAAAATCATCAAGCTTATCTAAAACATATCATCCTTTGTTCAGCCTCTTACTGGTTTTATTAAAGGTTCTACCTATTTTATTTATGTGTGTGTGTTTTTTCTAACTCCCCATTAGAACTGAGCTTCTTAAGCACAGGGAGAACCTTCTCCATTGCTTTGCCCCCATCTTTAAGTATAGTACTTGGCACACGATAAGTAGCCAATAAACATTTGTTGAAAGGATGCATACACCATTTTTTTGGGATGCAGTTATGTTACTAGCACTGTACTCATCATGCAGAGATATTTTATTATTCCAACGACTCTGCAAAATAAGCATTCACTTTATTTTAGAGGAGACGAAATTATAATTCAACTGGATGCAATTTGTTCAAGATCTCCTGACTTCCAGTCCAATGTACTTCCCCCCAAGTTTCCCCACCTAATAAAAAACTGGACATATAACCATCATCTCAAAATCCCAAAGCTCTTTTTAAAGCACTTGTGAATCCACTTCTAACCTAGCAATGAGCACTATTTCAAGCCAACAACATATCATCAAATTTAAACTGAAACAGATATTAATATAGTTGGTTCTGTTTTATTGAATCACATAGTAAAAGTAGAAAATATCTATATAAAATCTATAGGGAAATAAAACTCTAAGTATTATTAACCAGTCAAGCTTTTACATTAGTCCTAGAGTTCACAGTTAGTCCTAGTTCACAGTTGAGGAATTTAACAGGTCAACTGCCAAATAAAAGCTCTGGTTGTCTGGGTGTGGGAAAGCAGAAGCTAGTTAGGGCCATGTTTCCCCTTGATTTCCAGCTGAATCCCTTGATGGCCCACCATCCCCATGTTACCGTGAGTGAAATTCTTGACTCCTTGACCCTCTGGAGGATTTCTGCAAATTTTCTCGGCTACATTTGCCCTTAGTCACCTTTGATGTGGTTTCTAGTTTCCACTTGGAAAGTGACAGTGAGAAACCAATAAGTTAAAATTAATACAGAGTGAAGTAAGCCAGAAAGAAAAACACCAGTACAGTATACTAACACATATATATGGAATTTAGAAAGATGGCAATGACGACCCTGTATGCAAGACAGCAAAAAAGACACAGATGTGTATAACGGACTTTTGGACTCAGAGGGAGAGGGAGAGGGTGGGATGATTTGGGAGAATGGCATTGTAACATGTATACTATCATGTAAGAATTGAATCGCCAGTCTATGTCCGACGCAGGATACAGCATGCTTGGGGCTGGTGCACGGTGATGACCCAGAGAGATGTTATGGGGAGGGAGGTGGGAGGGGGGTTCATGTTTGGGATCGCATGTACACCCGTGGTGGATTCATGTCAATGTATGGCAAAAACAATACAGTATTGTAAAGTAAAATAAAGTAAAAATAAAAATTTAAAATAAATAAAAGATCAAGGACTGGGAGGTGGCCCAAATCCAGGAAATCTCTGCCCCTTCCCAAGAATAGTTGGAATAGTCCTCCAACTCATTAGCATATGAAAATACCTAGCCTATAAAAGCTAAACATACCACAGTTCACAGCCGCTGCATTCGCCCTCTGTGATGGCCCACACTCTGCACGTGGAGTGTGCTTCTCTCTGTATCTGAATAAACCCACTTCTTACCTATCAAAAAAAAAATTAATAGATTTTCATTATTCAATGTATCTCAACCGCATCTACCACTGTTCTTCACTAGAAATATAGTCCTCTCATCTCTCTCACAACCTCCGCTCTCTCCTCTCATAAATTTCTGTTTTTCTCTCACTCAGAGCTTATACTTTTGTTGATGGTATTATTTTCTCCTCACTCCTCTTCCAGCTTCTAGAAACACCACAATAACAATAACAAGGACAATAATAATATCTAACATTCATATCACTTTCATCATGTGCCTGGCACTGTGAAAAGTGCTTGAAATGAATGAATACTCTCAGTTGTTGCCCTAATGATCTGTGAAGTAGATACTGTCATTAACTCCATTTATACAGAAAGAAATAGACACAGAGGATTACTTTTCCAAGTAAGCTACCCTATCTAATGCTTTATCTCAAGGTAATGACCTAAAGTAGGCTATTTCTACAATAAAATCTGATGACAGCTAATTAAAAAATCATTTATCATTCCACTCTTCCCAGTATATTTTGCTACCTAGTCTTGACAAGTCTTTTTCAGCCATGGTCCCAGAAAAAGAAAAATAGCCAGCCCTATGCAACTGAGCCTTGCCATTCCTTGTTGCTGTCATTGTTCAGTTGGGAAGTCACACCCAACTCTTTATGACCCCATCGACTGCAGCACACCAGGCATCCCTGTCCTTCACTATCTGCTGGAGTTTGCTCAAACTCATGTCCATTGATTTGGTGATGCCATCCAACCATCTCATCCTCTGTCACTCCCATCTCTTCCTGCTCTTAATCTTTCCCTTCCTGGACAGCCTCAATTTATCAGTGTGCACAGGTTAAGATGGAGAGAGCCTTGGTCTGGTACCCACGACACCTGGGCTTGGTCTTTCATCTGTAAGATGAAGATTCAAATATTCTCTTCCCTCAAAGAGCCTGTATCCTTTATACATACATTATTGCAGCCACACTATTATTGTGAAGCTATTAAATCCTTCACAACATCCTTGTAAAATTCACAAAGCCATCTGTGCTCACATTATTCTTCCATCCTGGAATGTTTCTTACCCATTGAAAGCTTCCTTCACTCTTCACATTCAGCTTCCATGCTACCATATTTATTTCCAAATCTTCCTAAAATTCCTACAGTGCTAGTGTATTAGTATTATCCTTTCTTCTATAGTTCTCTCCACTGCTACTACTTACTCTGGTTATGCAACATTGCTGTTTATCAGGACTTATCTCAGTTTCTTCATATAGTCATGGAAATTATATGTCCTTGCAGATAGGGAGAGAGCTTTCCTCAGTTCTCTTTCCCGTATATTACCAAACTCATCATTTGTACCTACTTGTGAATCAAAAACATTTGATTCATTAAGTAAATAGGCCAAATTATCCAGAAGCAGAATATTTCCCTTTCTGATCCTCAAACCTGATATTCAGAAACTCTAACATCTAGACTGCTCAAGGATAAAATATTTGGCTCAATCATCTGAATGACTTCAAATAAGCTACTATTCCAAGAGATTTTCTAGAAAACCCACATGTCAGGGGCTATGGCTACTGACAGAACAAAGGAAAGTGTTTTCTGCCAAACTGTACTCACCACAGTTCACTGATTCTGAAAAACATCGATTCTTAGTTGTGTTTTTTTTTCCCCCATTTTCTTTTTTTGGCCACTTTTCTTCGTTCACAGTTGCATTTCATTTGCTTAAGATAGAGTCCACATCAAGAAGCTGTTAATTTGTATGACCTTTTGAGCAGTGCATAGCTGTGAGGTATTTTTGAAAACTGCATCCTAAATAAAATCTCAGGATCACACCTAAGGAGAAAGGTGCATTCTACTACTCTGTTTGTGGCAGAAATATTCATCTGAGTTTGCCAGCTGATTTCCTCTATTGCCAGTGCATGGGGAGAACATATTTCCCAACTTCCATTGTAATTGGGCTGCAGACATGTGACTGAGTTCTGCTCAATGTCAGCAGCTGATGTCACTTCTTCCACCACAGCTATCTACAGGTATTCCAGGCAAACCTTCAGCAGCTTTCTCCAGCTGCTGCAATCTGGGGAGATGAACACACATATGGTATAGTTAAAAGATGGAGGAATTTCATTTGTCCTGCCTTGGACTTGGTGTGATGGGGAAATAAACTTTTATTGTGTTGAGCCATTGGAATTTTGAAATTTATATTGCAGAATAGCTGAGTTTCATGAGATTAACTGTTGGAAAACATCAACACATTTAAGGAGTGCCATCACTCTTTAAGTGTTGGCTTCCCTGGAAGAGCCATGAGTTTAGCTGTGAAGAATCCATGACACATGGTCTTCCCTGGTGGCTCAGTGATAGAGAACCAACCTGTCAGGGAGGTGGGTGTTTGATTCCTGGGTCAGGAAGATCTCCTAGAGAAGGAAGCAGCAACCCACTTCCAGTATTCTTGCCTGGAAAATTCTGTGGACAGAAGTGAGCTGCAGTCAGTCCATGGGGTCACTAAAGAGTTGGACGTGACTTAGCAACTAAACAACAACCACAGCCGTGACACACAGCCTACAACATCAAAGCCATTCTCATGGCCCATGTGAGCTCCGATGACCCGATCATCTAGGATGGCTCTTCGCCTTTCTTTATGGAGATAAGAATCCTAAGAATCCTGGGAGACTTCTCTAGCTCAGGTGTTGAGATTCCCAAGAAACTTTTCCTCATCCTTTTTTTCTGGACTAGATGCCTCTCTTACGTATCTCTTAGATATATAATATGTGTATGTATGTGATATGTGGCTCAGCTGGTAAAGAATTCGCCTGCAATAAGGGAGACCTGGGTTCAATCCCTGGGTTGGGAAGATCCTCTGGAGAAGGGAACAGCTACACATTCTGGCCTGGAGAACTCCATGGACTACATAGTCCGTGGGGTCACAAAGAGTTGGACATGACTGAGTGACTTTCACTTCACTTGTGTATCTCTGGTGTGGATGTGCTTTCTATCATTATAATATTCATGCTATTATTATTGTTTATTTGCTCCCTCCCCAAACCCCAGTTAAGAGTCCCTTGAAGATAAATAATGTGGTTTTACTTCTTTTTGTTTTCCCAGTGCCCAGCACAATGCTTTTCATACAGTGTTTGATGAGCCTTTGTGGAAGGAAGAAAAGAAGAGAGAAAACATGCTTAAACAAAATATCCAAACACAAAGATGGCTTTCCAAGCAGACCTATAGGGAGTGATTCCCTCAACTCAACTGTGCTTTATGAGTCTTTGTAATAATAACGCACGTATCTCCCCATGCAGGAAGGAGAATCTGATGCATTTTATGAGTCTTTGTAATAATAACGCACGTATCTCCCCATGCAGGAAGGAGAATCTGATGCATTATCTTCCTGTTTCCACCTCTTACCTCATTGTCTCAGTATGCGGGTACAGAGAAGTGTGGGGAATCTACTGATGGTACACAATGCAGCTCACAGGAGCCTGCCGACAACCACACCCAGGAAAGAGCATGACTTGAATCACTGAACAAAACCACAGTTCCTGCCGCTTCTCAAACAACTATAGGGACAACTGACTCTGTTAGTTAAGGCATATGTTATTAGCATTGCTTCAGTTTTGTCCAGGTTCTTAAAGTTGTGACTGTAGCATGTTCAAAGTCCTAAAACGAAGTGTAATGAACGTAGGGCTTAAAAGAGAGAACTCTGGGATTTGTTGGGAGATTTAGTCTCTCTGGGGGCTTCCATGCTGTCTCAGACTGTAAAAAGTCTGTCTGCAATGCAGAAGATCCAGATTCAATCCCTGAGTCGGGCAGACCCCCTGGAGAAGGGAATGGCTACCCCCTCCATTATTCTTGCCTGAGGAATTCCATGGACAAAGGGGCCTGGCAGGCTATAGACCATGGGGCCGCAAAGAGTCGACACAGACTGAGTGACTAACACTTTCATTTTCACTAAGTCTCTCTGGGTCTGTTTTTCAACTACAAAATTAGAACTAGATCTCAAATCCCCCCTCCCCCCACCCCAAATACTATAATTTTGTGAAATTTTCATTATAATATATTTATTTTGCATGTAAGTCATATGTATTTTTGGAGAAGGAAATGGCAGCCCACTCCAGTATTCTTGCCTGGAAAATCCCATGGACAGGGGAGCTTTGTGGGCTAAAAGTCCATGGGGTTGCAAAGAGTCAGACACAGCTGAGCAACTAAGACCAAGTAATCCCGTATATAGTTTTTATCACAAGCAACCTAAAAATTTCCATGGCTGTGTTTGTACTGTGTTCAGAATTTTAGGAGGTTCATGTGCTTCCATAACATCAAAATATCATTTTCTCCTGTACTAAGCAGTCCTTTGTCCTATGGTTTAGAAAGGTGAAATAGTTGTAAAAATCATATATTCAGTTAACTCAATTGACTACTAAGAGTTCAACATTGTGTCTGCAGAACATCCAAGATCCTAGTCAATTTGCTTTTCAATTGATTATCTAAGATCCCTGTATTTACCTGTGAAAAGAAAATATCAAGTCAGAAATTCAGGGATTAGGGTTAATGCCTTGAAAATATGCAAGCAAGTGCACCCACAACCACAGGTACACACAAGATTTAGACAGCTGACTGCTGTGGAAAGAAAATTATTATTCAGGGCAAGAGAATAAAGATAGTACTGGGGAAAGAAGACTTAAAGATTAACAACAATAGCAACAACAAAATTTAAAATAAATAATATGGAACAATTTAGGATATATCTCAAAACAGAGGTAAAATGGTTCTGATGTCTACAGAGAAAACTAGTGTGTTAATTTCGAGGGTAGGTTGGAAGGAGAACAGGGGAATGCAGGGGCTAGTGACTCAGATAAGAAGTACCAGAACAACATTCTAGATTTAAGGGACATGAAATGAAAACTAGCATGAACAACAAAATTAGAAACTTTGATAGAAGCTTAAACAACAAAAAAAAGCTGTAAAAACAGGGATTATAAAAAGAGAATGAATAGTGGCAATTGTGGTTATTTCAAAGAATATGGATGGAAGCAGTCAGCTGGTTGGTTTCACTGCTGATGATTGTCTGATATTGCTCAGACAATACTGTGAAGTAAGAGATTGTGGGCCAGCCAGAAACCAAAATGTCTGATTCAACCCTCACAACTGTGACAGATCCTGCTCCCAGACGGTCTCAGATAAAATCCTTTGATGGAAAATATTGCCAGTACTGTTTCTCTTCTTGTGTAGGCTATCAGAGTGAGTGCTCCTGGTTTGGTATGCTAGAGTTTCTATGATTTCATTACAACTGTTAATTGTTCCCTGGAGACTTGGGCCTTGTGTCTGGAATTTTACTGATTTCCAACAAAGGTTTATATTAAATTTCTGAGTTAAGAATGCTGTAAGGGTGATTTATACCACCATCTGTCAGTACCCTCCACGTGACAGAGTAATTTCACTTACATAATAGAGCTAATATCTCTTTCCTGATATAGCGTTTCCTGCAGCTCTCTGTCACAGAGTTTTAATTTAATGCTAACAAGGAAAATCCATATTTCCTTTCTCTCTAGGTAACTACTGGTAAGTTTCCTCCCCCGCTCTATACACACTTAAAAGGTAGCCGATGACAAACGGAATGTTTTTTCCTGACTTAAATTGCCGTCCTGAGAAATAGTCCCAATCTCAGGTGCTTCCTTTCTCCACATGAGTGTCTAAGTTATTCATTCATTCTTCTATCCTTCTCATGTATATTTCTTGAGAGTCCAGACTCCCCAACAAGACTTAGGCACAAAGAGCTGGTAGTCAAGTCCCCTTAGAGCTGATATCCTAGGACAAACACTAAAAAATTAAACAAATAACTAAATAAGATGATGTCTGATAGGGACATTTGTTAGGAAGAAAGGATTTAGAGAAGGGCAATATGGAAGTGGGGGTTCCCAGGTGGCTCAGCAGTAAAGAATCTGCTAGCCAATGCAGGAGACATGGGTTCCATCCCTGGGTTGGGAAGATCTCCTAGAGAGAGAAATGTCAAACCACTTCAGTATTCTTGTCTGAAAAATTCCATGGGCAGAGGAGCCTGGTGGGTTACAGTCCAGAGAGTTGCAAAGTGTCAGACATGACTAAGCGATGAAACAACAGCAATATGGGAGTGAGAAGAACTGGAGAACTCTCTGAGGAGGCAATTATGAGCTGAAATCTGTAAGGAGGGAAAGGACTCAGCCAGAAGAATGGATGAGGTGAAAGCCATGGGTAATTGTGGGTAATTATGGCTTTCTCAGGAGAAGGCAATAGCACCTCACTCCAGAACTCTTGCCTGGAAAATCCCATGGACGGAGGAGCCTGTTGGGTTGCAGTCCATGGGGTCCGTAAGAGTCGGACACGACTGAGCGACTTCACTTTCGCTTTTCATTTTCATACATTGGAGAAGGAAATGGCAGCCCACTCCAGTGTTCTTGCCTGGAGAATCCCAGGGATGGGAGAACCTGGTGGGCTGCCGTCTATGGGGTCACACAGAGTTAGACATGACTGAAGCGACTTAGCAGCAGCAGCAGCAGCAGCAGCAACAGCATGGCTGTCTCAACATACTGACTAAAATTTTCTTTAAAAAAACAAAACCATGTCTTTCTTTTTTTCTAGATGATCTAACATGAGTAGAAATAGATCAAATATATTAATACATTTATTTGAGTCAAAATACAGAATTATTTTTAGGTCTCTTCTTGTAATTCACACTCTGGTAAAATAGTGCTTTTATTATTATTGATGTAGACCATTTTTAAAGTCATTATTGAATCTATTACAATATTGTTTGTTTTACACTGATTTTTTGGACTTGAGGCAGACTTGTGGGATCTTAACTCCCCGACCAGGGATTGAATCCTCACCCCCTGCATTGGATGGTGAAGTCTTAACTATTGCAGCACCAGGGAAGTCTTTGTTACTATTGTTTAATTCATGTAAACAAATTGATTTTACTTTAAATTGAGTGTCAGTCAGTTCAGTTCAGTTCAGTCACTCAGTTGTGTTCGACTCTTTGCAACCCCATGAACTGCAGCACATCAGGCCTCCCTGCCCATCACCAACTCCCAGAGTTCACTCAAACTCACGTCCATCGAGTCGGTGATGGCATCTAGCCATCTCATCCTCTGTCACCCCCTTTTCCTAGTGCCCCCAATCCCTCCTGCCCCAAATCCCTCCCAGCATCAGAGTCTTTTCCAATGGGTCAACTTTTCTCATGAGGTGGCCAAAGTACTGGAGTTTCAGCTTTAGCATCCTTCCTTCCAAAGAAATCCCAGGACTGATCTCCTTTAGAATGGACTGGTTGGATCTCCTTGCAGTCCAAGGGACTCTCAAGAGTCTTCTCCAACACCACACTTCAAAAGCATCAATTCTTTGGCACTCAGCTTTCTTCACAGTCCAACTTTCACATCCATACACGACCACTGGTAAAACCATAGCCTTGACTAGATGGACCTTTGTTGGCAAAGTAATGTCTCTGCTTTTGAATATGCCGTCTAGGTTGATCATAACTTTCCTTCCAAGGAGTAACATCTTTTAATTTCATGGCTGTAGTCACCATCTGCAGTGATTTTGGAGCCCAAAAAAGTACAGTCTGACATTGTTTCCACTGTTTCCCCATCTATTTCCCATGAAGTGATGAGACCAGATGCCATGATCTTCCTTTTCTGAATGTTGAGTTTTAAGCCAACTTTTTCACTCTCCTCTTTCACTTTTATCAAGAGGCTTTTGAGTTCCTCTTCACTTTCTGCCATAAGGGTGATGCCATCTACATATCTGAGGTTATTGATATTTCTCCCGGCAATCTTGAGTTCAGCTTGTGCTTCTTCCAGCCCAGAGTTTCTCATGATGTATTCTGCATATAAGTTAAATAGTGAGGGCGACAATATACAGCCTTGATGTACTCCTTTTCCTATTTGGAACCAGTCTGTTGTTCCATGTCCAGTTCTAACTGTTGCTTCCTGACCTGCATACAGATTTCTCAAGAGGCAGGTCAGGTGGTCTGGTATTCCCATCTCTTTCAGAATTTCCCACAGTTTATTGTGATCCACACAGTCAAAGGCTTTGGCATAGTCAAGAAAGCAGAAATAGATGTTTTTCTGGAACTCTCTTGCCTTTTCCGTGATCCAGTTGATGCTGGCAATTTGATCTCTGGTTCCTCTGCCTTTTCTAAAACCAGCTTGAACATCTGGAAGTTCACGGTTCACGTATTGCCATATCTTGAGAAAAATGAGATATTGACAAGTAATTAAAAAGCATTGAGAACTGCTACCCTATGGAGTCAGCATCTTCTCATTTCATTGGTTAACTTTGCAACCTCCCTTGTTTTTGTCTAGTTGCTAGGTTGTGTCTCTTTTGTGACCTCATGGGTTGTAGCCTGCCAGGCTTCTCTGTGTATGGGATTTCTCAGGCAAAAATACTGGAGTAGGTTGCCATTTCCTCATGGCTCAGATGGTAAAGAATCTGCCTGTAATGTAGGAGACCTGGATTCGATCCCTGGGTCAGGAAGATCCCCTGGAGAAGGGAATGCACACCCATTCCCGTATTCTTGCCTGGGGAATTCCATGGAAAAAGGAGCCTGGAGGGCTACAATCCATAGGGTCGCAAAGAGTCAGACATGACTAAGTGACTTATACACACCAGATCCCATTTGTTTCTCCCTGGGATCTTCCTGACCCAAGTCTCTTGCTTTGCCAGGCAGATTCTTTACTGCTGAGCCACCAGCGAAGCCCACAACCTCCCTTAGCAAGTGGTATATAGAGAGTCCTAGTGAAGGGCCTAAGTTTCACTAGCAGTGTATGGAACTGTAAGCTTAATTCAGAATGTTTGTTGTAGATGTACACAACTGACAATGTTAAGGGTGTTAAGGGTGCTATATTGTTTCATAGCAACAAATGCACCATGGATTTTTCTTAAGCAGATCATCATAATCTTTAATAATATGTCTGGGTAATAAAAAAATCCATCTTGTTCTCTACAGAGCAATCAAGGAACTAATAGGATAATGCAAGGTATTCTGCCTTTGAAGAAAATAGGCATGAAAACATCTATTCACAGTTTTCTTCCATGGACCAATGCAAATAATACATCACAATCAAGCTTATTTGTTTGATTCTTAAACATGATCTATCAGCTTCATTTCTTATTCTAGTTTCCTATCCACCATCTATGCAGCCATGGATTGATGGCAATGCTTCTACTTTGATGACTTTGGTAGTTTTCCACGTGGTATTCTGGGTTTTTTTGTTTTTTTGTTTTTTTGTTTTTTTTTTGCTGGCAGCTCCAGATACAGAAGGAAGTTAAGAGTGGAAATCTCTTCAGAAGAGTGGGGCTTGACAAATGTCTTGTGGCCCCATTTTTGGAAGAGGTAAAGGGTTATAAGCACCCAATTTACTTGGTTCTCTAGTTTGCTTGGGGTAGAGGCAGCTGATTACTATGGGTCACAAAATTCATCGGGTTTTTCTGTAACATTGCATGGAAAGCCCAAAGGAACTTTTTGGCCAACCCAATACACACAAGCTCTACTCCAACTTTTCCTTTTCCTCTTCCCTCTTCCCTGATGAAGCCAGGTTATTTCTGTGTGTGTGTGTGTGTGTGTGTGTGTGTGTGTGTGTGTGTGTGTGTTTTGTTTTGTTTTGTGTTTTTCAGAAACACAAACTGGATCTCAATAAGCATGGTGCAAAAGCAATTGATGATCCTTTTTCCCTTTCCTAGAGAATGGTATCGAACCTCCTTAAGTAGAGGAAAACCCTCCTAAGCTGCCTCTAGCTCGCCTTCCAGGTTTTCTGCCTACCGGCCCACTACCTGCTATCCAACCTCTGTACCTTACATGCTCCAGCCACACTGCTGCTGCTGCTAAATCCCCCCAGTTTCTGAATATTCCATGTTTTCTTTTATGTCTCTTTATCTCTGCATGGTCTGCTTTTTTCAGGAGTATTATGATTTGAATTGTGGTGTTGGAGAAGACTCTTGAGAGTCCGTTGGACTGCAGGGAGATCCAACCAGTCCATCCTAAAGAAAATCAGTCCTGAATATTCATTGGAAGGACTGATGCTGAAGCTGAAACTCCAATACTTTGGCCACCTGATGTGAAGAACTGACTCATTTGAAAAGCCCCTGATGCTGGGAAAGATTGAAGGCAGGAGGAGAAGGGGATGACAGAGGATGAGATGTTTGGATGGCATCACCGACTCTGTGGAAATGAGTTTGAGTAAGCTCCGGGAGTTGGTGATGGACAGCGAATCCTGGCATGCTGCACTCCATGGGGTTGCAAAGAGTCAGACACGACTGAGCAGCTGAACTGAACTGAACTGATTATGATTTTAAGTATATGAAGGGTCATAAAAATAACGAAATAGATCTGAAAAAAACCAAAGATAATGTTTTCATTGGAGGAAAAAACATAATAGCAGAATTAAAATTCAATAAAGTGTTAGAAAGCAAATAGGACAGAGATGGAAAAATCAATCTATGGGAAGAATGATCTAAGGAAGTATAAAAAATCCAGCACAAAGATACAAAGAGTTAGAAAATAAATAGAAGAGGCTGAATGAATGGAAGATGGATTGAGAAGGCTTGGCATCTATCTATTTAAAATTGTAGCTAGAGACAAGAGGTATAATGAGAATGATCAGGCCTGGTCCAAGAAATCTTCTTTTTATAATATCTAAAATCATGCACATGACTTCCTTAGGCACAAACGTCAACACTTATGGCATCATATACGCCTTAGTAGATTTTCTTTAAAAAGAAAAAGTAGCATATCTGTAGTTATATTGATGTTCCTTTAAAAGCTGAGACAGCTGTAGAACTTAGAAAAGCATGAAATCCTTCTCTCTTATATTCAGCAGGGAAGCACCACATTTTATACTAAACAGTTCCTATTTGCTCAAATGACTAGTGAACTAAGACTTTGCCATTATGAGGTCTCACTCTTAAGCTATTTTAGTCGAGCCTACATCCCAAAACATAAGGGAATAACAATATTTAGTGTGATGTTGCATTCATTCCAGTGGGGCACAAAGCAGCCTCATAAAAATGCATTCTGCTATTCTAGGTATCAGTCTAGAATAACCATTAACCATAGGTAAGAGAAAGGATTGCTGATTATGGCCGCTCATTCTATCCCAAAACTCTTATTTTTTTCTTTGCTGAGATTCTTAGTTCTGATGCTGCTGCTGCTGCTAAGTTACTTCAGTCGTGTCCAACTCTGTGCAACCCCATAGACGGCAGCCCACCAGGCTCCCCCGTCCCTGGGATTCTCCAAGCAAGAACACTGGAGTGAGTTGTCATTTCCTTCTCCAATGCAGGAAAGTGAAAAGTGAAAGTGAAGTTGCTCAGTGGTGTCCGATTTTTAGTGACCCCATGGACTGCCACCTACCAGGCTCGTCTGCCCATGGGATTTTCCAGGCAAGAGTACTGGAGTGGGGTGCCATTGCCTTCTCCGTTCTTAGCTCTAAAAAATTTCAAATATGCACTGTCCCATAGTGAAAAATACCCAGAGGACACATAAGGAAACATTAAGCATAACTCCCAAAGGCAAACATATCCACAGTCTTTATGCAACTGCAGAGTATTACACCATCCTCAAACCTACACAGTATATTAAAAAGCAGAGATATCATTTTGTCGACAAAGGTCCACATTGTAAAAACTATGGTTTTTCCAGTAGTCTTGTACAGATGTAAGTTGGACCATAAAGAAGGCTGAGTGCTGAAGAACTGATGCTTTCGAATTGTGGTGCTGGAGAAGATGCTTGAGTGTTGCTTGGACTGCAAGGAGATCAAACCAGTCGATCCTAAAAGAAATCAACCCTCAATATTCACTGGAAGGATTGATACTGAAGCTGACTTTGGCCCCCTGATGCAAAAAGCGAAATCATTGGAAAAGATCCTGATGCTGAGAAAGATTGAAGGCATAAGGAGAAGGGGGCAACAGAGAAAGAAATGGTGAGAAAGCATCACTCACTCAGTGGACATGAATCTGAGCAAACTCCAGGAGATAGTGAAGGACAGGGAAGCCTAGCATGCTTGCTGCATTCCATGGGGTCACAAAGAGTCGTATACGACTAAGAGACTAAGCAACATCCCAATTCATTCTCAAGCCTCTGATCTTTAAATTATAACCCTTTTCCATTCATATTCAATAAAAAGTTGTAGAACAGAGAATAACGTTTGTCTTATTGGAGGTTTTACAGGAACATCTTGACTTGACCTGTGTGGACAGTTGCAAGAACAAAAGATTCTGACATGAAGAAGTTTGCAACAACCAACTACATCCCTTACCCTTTTAGTATAAAAGAAACCTGAATTCTAACTCTCAGAAGATAGTTCTTGGGGGCACTAGTCCACCATCTTTTCAGTCTGCTGTCTTTCTCAATAAAGTCACTATTCTTTTCCCCAACAACTCATTTCTAGATTCACTAACCTGATGCACTGAGTAGTTTATAATAAATCTGTGGCATAATTTCCCTACCACTGTCTAATAACTTACCATGTAATTTCATAGTGGTCTGTTAGCATGTGGTTCAGCCACTTCTTTCACAAGGATTTCACTCATCCTTGTGTCTCCAGTACTAAGCATACTGCCTGCCATATAATGAATATTAAATACTGTACAGAGAGGTAAACTATGTCTAGCAGATAGCCAGTTAACATCAGTTAGTTAGATAAATGGAGATATGAATATTTGTAAGAAGAAGGGATGGATCGAAAGATGAGAAGAAAAAATACATTCTTGTGTTTCTTCTAATAACAACATTTTAAAAGAATAAACATGCTATCATGAGGCTAGAGTCTGATATAAAGCTCACTAGCAAAATGATTTAAGACAAGTTTTACTAATTCTCTCAGAGTAATAAACATAGCAGTCGCTCCTGTTGAAGTTGAAATGATTAATGAAATCGTGGACTGAACTGTTCCCCTCCTTTTGCCAGAAGTACTCCCTGAAAGTGCGTTAAAGCATTTAGGGACATGCACCAGCTTTTTCAAATCCTCATTTAGTTCTGCAGCTGGCTCAAGCCAGGTTCTGGCACAATCACTTTCATCTGAGAAGTAATGCCATCTTTTAAATTAGAGGGTGCAGTGAACTGAGGACCATACCCAGAGGACACAAATGGAAATCATTTAGAGTTGCCTGATCTTTCCTTTCACTCAAAACCAACACAAAACAAGCTAGTTCAGCAAATTGAGGCTATAAATAATACACAACACTTCATCATTTCGGTTACCTCTTTGTACAGCGTCCAAGACGCCTACAGGCCTGGATAGAGCAGCCTTATTAGAACTCCAAGGGGAAGGGGTAACCACTAGGCAGCTAATCACAATACTGTCAAATTGCTACATCAAACGACTATAATTCACTGAATAGGGAAGTTATTAAAATTCCAAGCTCTCTCTATGATGTGACCAGAATGATAATGACAATACAGTCTGCCTTCCTTGCACACAATGAGACACATCAGGAAAGACATAGGTCCTACCAACTCCAATATCTGTTCTGTGCAAGCTACCCTCCAAAAATAAATAGCATGATGTGTTTTGTGCCTTCTCTGATGTGACAGCGTTTGTGCAGAAGAAAATGCCCCAGTTCCACAAAAAGCCCTGATATAAGTTAAGGTCTTAACGTTTTATAAATCACAGTACAGAACTCTGCACTAAAACCACCTTTCACAATTAAGAAAAGCAACAGCAAATTAGCTAATTAGCATAAGAATGTACAAACACTGTTGTCTCTTAAGTGCCCTTATTAAGCATTCTAAATATAGTCATTTCAATTGTACAATTTACAAATTATTTTCTTTTTTCTTATAATAAATCTTGCACCCTCGTGACAAATGCTATAATCCTCACTAGGCAGAAAAGCCCTAAGCTAACATAAAATGAACTTTTTATGAAACCTATGAATCTAGAAGAGAAGCAATTGAATTAGTCCTGGCACCAACCTAAAAGACACTTCGATTGGAAAATTATCAAATTTAACCCGGTGAAACTCAGTTATGGTTTAATGAAAAGCAGTTAAAATAAGTTTTGAATTAATCATTCCTCCTGATCAAGGGGAAAATACACTTATGGAAAACATAAAACTTCATAACTATGATTAGAGAATTATTTTGTTCTGAAAACAAATTAGTTAGAACATTACTACCTGAAAGCAAAATTTGAAATCACTTACTAATGACAAGCTTCCATTCTGTATGAGGAGGCAGATTGCAAGGAAATAGCAGAGCATTGCGTGTTTTCTGCACTGTTTCAAGTATGGAAAACAGTAGTAGTGAGCATTTTTGTTTACTGAAAGGGTATTTAAGCTAATAAAATTGAATGTTATTATAAACAGGGTAGTTGAATTTTACTTGTTCTAAATTCTCCATTATGGATAGAGAGATGATAGATTAATAGATGAATAGATAGATAGATGAAACATAAATATAAAATCATTAATTCTTAGATTTGGAAAGGCATGTTTTAATCTCAGTTGTGTCAGAATTCAAACCTGACATGAGCTGGTTTAAATCATCTCTTTAAGGAGGAAATCTCTCAAGGTCAAGCATTTAAACAAAGGTTCAGGGGCCCTATGGATCTTATTTGTCTCCCATCCTCAGATAAAGTGAAGCTCACCAAACAAAACACAAATTCTTCTCTGATAAAATGGCTTCCAACCAGTGGGATATGAACCACTAAAGGTCTTCTGGTTATTGCAAAGGGCCTGAAAATTCATTTGAGTTTCACTTAAATAAACTGTAATTTCATTGATTAAACAGTGCTTATATATATTTGCATATTAATATTCTTTAAAGGTTATTAATAAAGCTTATCCATTTACAAAGGCAAAGACAATTTACAGGCTAAAAGTTTCAAGTCTACAAAGGTGACCTCTGTGTGCACGCATACGCAGTCATGTCGGATGTTTGCAATCCTGCAGACTTAACTCACCAGGGTCCTCTGCTCATGGAACTGCCCAGGCAAGACTAGAGTGGGTTGCTCTTTCATTCTCCAGGGGATCTTCCTAACCCAGGGATTGAATCCAGGTCTCCTGCATCTCCTGCTTTGGCAGGCAGATTCTGTACCTCTTGAGCCATTAGGAAAGGTGATCATTCTACTCCAACTAAGCCATAAGCTTTATGCATTGCCAAAGCAAACCCCAATAGACTTCTTATAAGGGTTAATGAGAAACAGAGATTATTCAAATAATTCTAAAGTTTATGTAGAAGAGTAAATGTTTGAGAAAAGCAAAGAAGGTTTGTGAAAATGAAGACTGATGTGGAAGAATGAATTAAACCACGTTATAAAGATGTAGGAACTTTAAAAGTATAATGGAGGTTTAAAGCTCATAAGGCCAAAGCATTTTCTTCCTAGATTTTGCACCATTAGCCCTGCTCCAGAAGGATTTTCCAAGTCAAGACTCTTAAAATAGAGACTCCACATACTATTCTATGGTTATTTAATTTTTTAAATTTGGCTATTTGGTCCATGTTCAATTTGTCATTGTGCTAAATATGATAGGAATATCACTAATTTTAAAATATATATCCAGTAACCCCACTAATAGATACTATATACTGATTTAAAGCATTATCCTTATCATATATAAATCCTCATAAGTGTGTAGTAATCAAACAATGAAATTAACTTAAAGGTTGTTTATAAAGGAAAACAGTTTGGTGAAACACCTTCATTTTTAAAAATTTTATTTAAAAACATATTTCTTTTTGACTATACCATGCAGCAGGATCTTAGTTTCCTAAAAGAAAGAAAGTTAAGTCATTCAGTTGTGTTAAACTCTTTGCAACCCCATGGACTGTAGCCTGCCAGGCTCCACCATCCATGGGATTTTCCAGGCAAGAATACTGGCATGGGTTGCCATTCCCTTCTCCAGGGGACCTTTCTGACCCAGGGATCAAACCCAGGTCTCTGGCACTGCAGGCAGACTCTTCACCATCTGAGCTATCAGGGAAGTACCTAGTTCCCTGATCAGGGATCAAATGCATGCTGCCTGTATTGAATACTTGGAGTCTTAACCAGTGGACCACCAGGGAAGTCCTAACTTAAAGTTTCCTTAGTAGAAAACTGGTTAAAATAAGAAGGAAAAAAAAAAGCTTAGTCATTATAGAATCTTTTGCTGCCACTAAAACGATTATTTAGATAAATATTTACTAATAATCAATATCCCCTTTATTAAATTAAAAATGCAAGTTTCAGAAAAAGATGTATATCGGTCAAGTTTCATAAGCTATTTTTGTGTCTGCATATACATAGTATTTATAGAACAGATGCCAAGATGGATTTGCACATGATCTTCATTTCTCTATCCTTTCCGTCATTTGTTAAATTTGATTTTTTACTTTTTGCCAATAAATTGTCACATGCTTTGTCCCTGTAGACACATGCCTTTACCACCTAACATATTTTAGGCTCACCCCTATAATGAAAGAGGGGCCCTGGCCACTTAGCCGTGTGCTGATGAGGGAAATAGAACACAGCTGCACATCTGCCTTGGGCAGCTGAACTAAGGTCTCCTCAGTTCAGGCAGTTCGGTTGCTCAGTTGTGTCCGACTCTTTGCAACCTCCTGGACTGCATCACATCAGGCTTCCCTGTCCATCACCAACTCTCTGAGCCTACTCAGACTCATATCTATTGAGTTGGTGATGCCATCCAGCCATCTCATCTTCTGCTGTTCCTTTCTCCTGCCATCAATCTTTCCCAGCATCAGGGTCTTTTCAAATGATTCAGTTCTTTACATCAGACTGCCAAAGGACTGGAGTTTCAGCTTCAGCATCAGTCCTTTCAATGAATATTCAGGATTGATTTCCTTTAGGACGGACTGGTTGGATCTCCTTGCAGTCCAATGGACTCTCAAGAGTCTTCTTCAACACCACAGTTCAACAGCATCAATTTTTCAGCGCTCAGCTTTCTTTATGGTCCAACTCTCACATTCATACATGACTACTAAAAAACCATACCTTTGACTAGACGGACCTTTGTTGGCAAAGTAATGTCTCTTATGCTGTCTAGGTTCGTCATAACTTTTCTTCCAAGGAGTAAGTATCTTTTAATTTCATGGCTGCAGTGATTTTGGAGCCCAAGAAAATAAAATCTGTCACTGTTCCCCCATCTATTTGCTATGAAGTGATGGGATCAGATGCCATGATGTTAGTTTTCAGAACATTGAGCTTTAAGCCAATTTTTTCACCCTCCTCTTTCACTTTCATCAAGAGGCTCTTTAGTTCTTCACTTTCGGCCATAAGGGTGGTGTCATCTGCATATCTGAGGTTATTGATATTTCGCCCAGCAATCTTGATTCCAGCTTGTGTTTCTTCCAGTCCAGCGTTTCTCATGATGCACTCTGCATATAAGTTAAATAAGCAGGGTGACAATATACAGCCTTGACGTATTCCTTTTCCTATTTGGAACCAGTCTGTTGTTCCATGTCCAGTTCTAACTGTTGCTTCCTGACCTGCATACAGATTTCTCAGGAGGCAGGTCAGGTGGTCTGGTATTCCCATCTCTTGAAGAATTTTTTACAGTTTGTTGTGATCCACACAGTCAAATGCTTTGGTGCAGTCAGTAAAGCAAAAGTAGATGTTTTTCTGGAACTCTCTTATTTTTTCAGTGATCCAATGGATGTTGGCAATTTGATCTCTGATTTCTCTGCCTTTTCTAAAACCAGCTTGAACATCTGAAAGTTCACGGTTCACGTACTGTTGAAGACTGGCTTAGAGAATTTTGAACATTACTCTGCTAGGGTGTGAGATGACTGCAATTGTGCAGCAGTTTGAGCATTCTTTGGCATTGCCTTTCCTTGGGATTGGAATGAAAACTGTCTTTTTCCAGTCCTGTGGCCACTGTTAATCTATCAGAAAAGAAATGCTTAGCACGCTCTTGAAAAAGAGATTTGGAAGTTGACATTTTCTTTTTTTCACCTGGCAAAATACTATGAACAGTAAAAATGCCGATGGCATCAGAACTGAAAAGCAAGATTGCTAGAAGAATTGGCTTGGCTTCATCGAGTTTCTCGTCTTTCGACACCATGCAGTGTGCTGATTGCTTGCTTATTAGTTTAGATCAGTAAGTTGTTAATCTGTGGGGGCTTCCCTCATAGCTCAGTTGGTAAAGAAGCTGCCTGCAATGCAGGAGACCTGGGTTTGATTCCTGAGTTGGGAAGATCCTCTGGAGAAGGAAATGGCAATGGACTCCAGTATTCTCACCTGGAGAATCCCATGGACAGAGGAGACTGGCAGGCTACAGTCCATGGGATCGCAAATGTTGGACATGACTGAGTGACTAAACCACCACCACCACGTTGTTAAAAACATTGCCAGTGTAAGCTTTTATCTTGCATGGTACCATAAACATTTGAATATATGGCAGCATTCAATCACTTAACTTTATTTTAAACAAAATGTCTAGGATTCTTTAACTGAAAAATCCCAAACTTATTCTTCTCTGATCACAGCTTTCTTTTCTTTAATTTCTATAAATGATTTTTCACATATACATCTGTTTGCTGACTCTTTATCCTTCCACTGTACTCAAGTGGCAAAAATCACAATTCTGGAAAATTCAAATTGTCTGAATTCTCAACTATTATACAAGGAATGCTGAGTAAATCTAGAGGGAAAAAAAGAACTACAGAAACTTGAGAATTAGAAGCATTACAAATCCATGGTTTCCAGTTCAAACAAGATCTTCAGTGCTCATCTTAGTATCATTCTGGGATCCAAGCATCCTGCCATGTCTTGTCAATCACTGGCTTGCTTTCACTCTATTTCATGCTTCCATATTCAATACTCCATTTATCTTCACTTCCATGAAATCTCTTACTCTACCACCTCCTTCTTCCTCACAGCCAAGGTCATAGTCTCCTACCTCACAAAGAAAATAGGACCATCAGAGAAGGACTCCACTTACTTCTCACCTCACTTGCCAATTGTTGTGCATGTATATTTATCATGCATAGGCTTCCCATGTGCCTCAGTGGTAAAGAATCTGTCTGCCAATGCAGGAGACCTGGGTTTGATCCCAGAGTTGGGAAGATCCTGTGGAGAAGTAAAAGGAAACCCTCTCCAATATTCTTGCCTAGAGAACCCCATGAACAAAGGAGGCTAGCAGGCTACAGCCCGTGGGGGTCAGAAGAGTCAGACATGACTTAGCAACTAAACAATGACAACATTTTCATCATGTTGCCATTCCTCTGCCATAGTTGTTTTCCTGTATAAAGTTCCTTCACTCTTGTTAAAGTTTCTGTCTTCCTCTTGCTGCACCTGCAATTAATATACCTTCTTTCTCCTGTATTAAAAACATCTTAATTTCTAGGTGCTTCCATTCAGCATTCAAATAGGTTTGTCTCTTTGTCTTAATTTTTCAGTCCCTCCTTTAACCCAGTGTGAGCTGGCTCTTTCTTCTCTCCTTCCCCACCAACCTGTCTTGTCTCCTAAGCCAGTAATGAACCCATATTCCATTCAGTTATTCAAAAAAGGGATCTTTTGCTTGATCATTTGATTTCTCTCTTCCTTATAGCTTATCAACTCTCTTAATATTTCTATTTCACTCATTCATTCATTCATTCATCTCTATTAGTACAACTACAACTCTAGATTCAGTCACCAATTTCTGTTTTTACCAATGAGTAAATTTGTTACTTTTCTAAAAAATGTCACTGTCTATGGTCTTGTCCTTCTTCAGTCTTTCCATGGAAACTAGAATTATACTTCTATCAATAAAATGCAAATCTGATTATATCAGTCACCCTATTAAACTTCTCAATATTTAGGAAATTTTCCAGTGATGGTTTTAAAACTCTTCCTGACCCAGGCTCTGTAGTCTCCTCCTTAAACCTCACTCTGAATTCTAAACTGTAAACATTCTAAATGTTTAGACATTTTAAACTGTAGACATGTAATAAATTACTGGCTGTTCTCTAATTTATATGCCTAATATTACTTCGGGCTTCCCTGGTGGCTCAGATGGTAAAGAATTCACCTGCAGTGCAGGAGACCTGGGGTTAATCCCTGGGTTGGGAAGATCCCTGGGAGGAGGGCATGGTGACCCACTCCAGTATTCTTGCCTGGAGAATCCTCATGGACAGAGGAGTCTGGCAGGCTACAGTCCGTGGGGCTGCAAAGAATCCAACAGGACTGAGTGACTTAGCACAGGCACAATATTACTTCCTCTAGAGATTCTACACTACTGTCCCATGTGTCTAGAAGGTTACCTTCTCTTTCATTTCAGGTTAGATATCAGAACCCCCATAAGGCATTTAGGATTCAGAAATAATAACACAGTAGTAACTATAGTGAATCTTAATTGACTGTTAGCTTGCTCATAACCCAGGTAAGGCTGTATGTTCTTTAAGGGAGACACAATGTCTTTTTCTAATTGTTTCCTGTGCTCACTGCAGTGCCTGGCTCCACCTGGATGCTCTGTCAACACTTGTTGCATGACTGATGTTGGCCAATTGCCCAGAAACATGTGAGATAATAGAGATAAGACTTGTGACAATGGAGTAGAGTATCAAGCAGGTCAAAGCACCTGCATAATGAAATTAAGTATCAATCAAGACGTGTTGTTGTAACAGATATATTGACCAAGTCTAGTGAGAACTTGTGCTGGAAACACCTTGCTGACCGGGGATTTTTAATAGCCCTTTATCTCATCAGCATGTCCATCCTAAAGTCGCTGGCCCTTGTCCAGTGGGTCACTTTAGTGGCTCCTTCACCTACTCAAATAGTATTGAGATGAGGAAAGACCTGTCACATCTACTTATTGATTTTTTTTTTAATTAAACTGGCTAATTGAAGAGCTAGTTTGGCCATATTCTGCTTCTATTTGGTTTTGCAAATAACTCTAATGTGGTGATTCTCAGGTATGTGTGTCAGTTTCTCAATCATGTCCGACTCTTTGCGACCCCAAGGACTGTAGTCTGCCAGGTTCCTCTGTCCCTGGGATTCTCCAGGCAAGAATATTGGGGTAGGTTGCCATTTCCTTCTCTGGGGGATCTTCCTGATCCAGGGATCGAATCTGCATCCCTTGCGTCTCCTGCATTGGTGGGAGGATTCTCTACCACTGTGCCACCAAGGAAGACGGTTCTCAAGTACAGTTGATGGTGTCATCCTCCCTTGTTTGGCAGAGAAGTATGTCAGATTCGCCTCCAAATTGTTTCAAATTCTACCTTCATGAAGAGACTTGAATCCCTTCCATTGTCAGTGACTGTCTCTGACCTACAAAGCCAATGTGAGGTGGGGAGGAGAGTTAGATTTCCATCTGTTCTGGGTAGTTGGTCATCACTGATTTAAAGTTACATATACTTAGGGTCGAGTAGAATGTAATGAATTTTTATTATAAACATGAATAAAGCAGCTGTTATGTTTTGAAAAAGTATCAAATAATAGCCTCTATTACTATAAGATTTGGATTTTAAAGAAAAATCACCATAAAGGATGCATTTGTAGAATTTCCAAATTACAGATCTCGAATGTGTATTAGGGTTGACTACAACAAATAAAATACTACAGGCCAATCACTGTTCTAAATGGTTTTCATATATTAACTCATTTTATTTTCAGAACAACTCCTTAAGCTATATA
The DNA here is from genome assembly GCF_023091745.1 of Budorcas taxicolor. Taxonomy (NCBI): domain Eukaryota; kingdom Metazoa; phylum Chordata; class Mammalia; order Artiodactyla; family Bovidae; genus Budorcas; species Budorcas taxicolor. The sequence goes on from NC_068931.1 coordinate 28,831,228, forward strand.
GTCTACGAGAGTATAACTGAAAGTGTTCGTGAGTCAGTCAGGTTGACTCTTTGCAACCCCATGGACTATAGTCCACCAGGTTTCTCTATCCATGGGATTCTCCAGGCAAGAATACTGGAGTTGCTCCCATTTCCTCCTCTAGGAATCGAACCCAGGTCTTCCACATTGCAGGCAGATTCTTTACATTCCGAGCCACCAGGAAAGCCCAAGAATACTGGGTGGGTAGCCTATCTCTTCTCCAGCAGATCTTCTCAGCCCAGGATTTGAACTGGAGTCTCCTGCATTGCAGGCAGATTCCCTGAGCTACCGGGGAAACCTGATGGAGTCTATAATTAGCCCTATTTTGTATTCAGAAAGATCAATGCAGCTAACATTCACTCAAGAACACACATTTAAGCAGCAGAAGCAGGATTTGAACCAGGAAATCTGGAACTAACATCTCTGTCTTAACTAGTACTCAGCCCTTATTCAGTTCTCCCAAACTTTACATAGCAAGAAACAGAGTTCCAAAATGTTTGGACAAATTGTCTAAGAACTTTGATATCTGTGTTATTCATCTTAAACATGGCTCTCATTCTGCTTATTTTATTGGTAAATATTACTAACTCTATGGGCTGCCAGTTTCTTTGGAGACTCTTTTTTTTTTTTAATTTTTATTTTTACTTTATTTTACTTTACAATATTGTATTGGTTTTGCCATACATTGACATGAATCCACCACGGGTGTACATGCATTCCCAAACATGAACTTCCCTCCACCTCCCTCCCCATAACATCTCTCTGGGTCATCCCCGTGCACCAGCCCCAAGCATCCTGTATCCTGCATCGGACATAGACTGGCAATTCGTTTCTTACATGATAGTATACATGTTTCAATGCCATTCTCAATCTGCCACGGGTGTACAAGTGGTCCCCATCCTGAACCCCCCTCCAACCTCCATCCCTATACCATCTCTCTGGGTCATCCCAGTGCACCAGCCCCAAGCATCCTGTATCCTGCATCAAACCTAGACTGGCAATTCATTTCTTACCTGATAGTATACATGTTTCAATGCCATTCTCCCAAATCATCCCACCCTCTCCCTCTGCCACAGAGTCCAAAAGACTGTTCTATACATCTGTGTCTCTTTTGCTGTCTTGCATACAGGGTTATCATTACCATCTTTCTAAATTCCATATATATGTGTTAGTATATGGAATATACTTTCTGGCTTACTTCACACTGTATAATTGGCTCCAGTTTCATCCACTTCATTAGAACTGATTCAAATGTATTCTTTTGAATGGCTGAGTAATACTCCATTGTGTATATGTACCACAGCTTTCTTATCCATTCATCTGCTGATGGACATCTAGGTTGATTCCATGTCCTGGCTATTATAAACAGTGCTGCGATGAACATCGGGGTATATGGGTCTCTTTCAACTCTGGTTTCCTCAGTGTGTATGCCCAGCAGTGGGATTGCTGGGTCATAAGGCAGTTCTATTTCCAGTTTTTTAAGGAATCTCCACACTGTTCTCCATAGTGGCTGTACTAGTTTGCATTCCCACCAACAGTGTAAGAGGGTTCCCTTTTCTCTACACTCTTTCCAGCATTTATTGCTTGTAAACTTTTGGATCGCAGCTATTCTGACTGGTGTGAAATGGTACCTCATTGTGGTCTTGATTTGCATTTCTCTGATAATGAGTGATGTTGAGCATCTTTTCATGTGTTTGTTAGCCATCTGTATATCTTCTTTGGAGAAATGTCTATTTAGTTCTTTGGCCCATTTTTTGATTGGGTCATTTATTTTTCTGGAATTGAGCTGCATAAGTTGCTTGTATATTTTTGAGATTAGTTGTTTGTCAGTTGCTTCATTTGCTATTATTTTCTCCCATTCCAAAGGCTATCTTTTCACCTTGCTTATAGTTTCCATTGTTGTGCAGAAGCTTTTAATTTTAATTAGATCCTATTTGTTTATTTTTGCTTTTATTTCCAATATTCTGGGAGGTGGGTCATAGAGGATCCTGCTGCAATTTATGTCGGAGAGTGTTTTGCCTATGTTCTCCTTTAGGAGTTTTAGAGTTTCTGGTCTTACGTTTAGATCTTTAATTCATTTTGAGTTTATTTTTGTGTATAGTGTTAGAAAGTGTTCTAGTTTCACTCTTTTACAAGTGGTTGACCAGTTGGAGACTCTTTAGAGGAGGACAAAAATTATATGCATCCTGCCGCTGCTACTGCTAAGTCGCTTCAGTCATGTCTGACTCTGTGTGACCCCATAGATGGCAGCCCACCAGGCTCCCCAGTCCCTGGGATTCTCCAGGCAAGAACACTGGAGTGGGTTGCCATTTTCTTCTCCAATGCATGAAAGTGAAAAGTGAAAGTGACGTTGCTCAGTCGTGTTTGACTCTTAGCGACCCCATGGACTGCAGCACACCAGGCTCCTCCATCCATGGGATTTTCCAGGCAAGAGTACTGGAGTGGGGTGCCATTGCCTTCTCCACATGCATCCTAATAGACATAAAAATTTCATTCAGCCCTAAATCTAATGTGCAACATAGCAAAGTCTGACATTTTGAACTCTTGACAATTATGTGGAGAGCAATGGGAGGACTTTGTGATAATGCAGTTCCTTTATTCAGCTAACCAAGCTTGATGGCCTTCCATTTCCATTATAAAGAGTAATATAACCATTTCACAGGAAATGTTTTCACAATTGAATTCCACAATACTTTTGTCAAGTGCCCTCTGACTAGCTGGGTCTCTGTTCTGCATTGAGTAAAACAGACTATATGGATAAGCTATTTGATAAAGTAGAAAGGTCACTGGCCTCAACTTCAAGAGGCCAGGTCGCTAAGTGTCAGCTACCTTATTAATCAGTTCAGATATGGCTTCAATTGTTTGATTTTCCTGAGTGCTGGTTTCCTTCCCGGTGAAATGTGTGAGGAATCTGGAGTTGTATGAAAAGGTTTAACAACTTCTGACACTCCACTGCATTAGAAGGGGTGAAGAAGACCTCTATAAGCTTGCTTTATCCACATGATATAGACAGGCCAGTGGAATTCCACGTCAGTTCATAAGATATAATGCCAACTTCTGACACAGAAACTAAAAGTCTTTGGGGGAAAGAAAGGTAATTTCAAGGCTCCTTAAAGACTTGAACTGACACTTGGGAAAGTTTCCCAAAAAGAGAGAGAGAAAAATAGGATCTGATCCACTAAATGAGTTCGGAGCTCATTATGTAGAACATCTCACAATGTCCGGAGAAATTCCTCCTTAAAAATTCTCTATAGAGTTGGGTTACCTCTGTCTAAGGCTCTTTCAGGGCCTGGATCCCTGACTCTATTCTTCATCTGCTGTACTTCAGCCCTGTTTGATCCTAGTGGTTATTTCATTGACCCCTGATACCTGCCACTTGCTCCAACCCACTTTCTACTTACCTTTAACTATCTCTCAAACCTAGTCTGATCCATATCTAGCTTTACTGGATTAACTTTAAAGCTCTCCACTTATTTCCACTTCTATATTATAATCCCTGCACCGTTTCTCGAAACACCTGGCCAGTCTGTATTCTACAATGACAAGGCAAAGTGTTTAAAGTCATTTTGCTATTTATACATACATCTCAATGAAAAAAAAAAAAACTGGTGTAGATTAAACATCATGATACTGTTAATATGAGGACATGCTACAATTCATCGTTTCTTTAGGAACTAAATGTGAAATTTCAATATGCATTAACACATTTGTGTTTTTCTTACATTTTCTTTCTGCCAGGAATATGACTTTGCTGGAAATCCTGGTTGTGTGATTGACTGTAACTTCTCTGTGGCTCTCTGGGACCTTCCTGAAAATGAAATCGACCATCTTTGAGTGGTAATGTCAGTGGGATAGAATGTGTCACTGAATAATGGTCTCCTGCTGCTGCTGCGTAAATGCCGAGGGAAGCCAAAGGTATTTATGGGGAAAAAGTTCATACCAAGCGAAGGTTTTTATTTTCAATGCAAACGAAACTTGAATCTGTGGTCAGCTATTGCTAGGAGAGCATATGCTACATGTAGGTTTACTGAATGTTTATAATAGATATTCAAAGGAAATCATAATATTCAAGTGATCAATTCCTATGTAAATCCAATATTCTAATCAGTTTTAAAACTTGAGTTATTATGCATTTACCCAAACCCTAAACATGATTAGTTTCTCAGAAATGAAATTACATATAATATTTTAGCAATTAGAATCTCTCACTTTCACTTTTTACTTTCATGCATTGGAGAAGGAAATGGCAACCCACTCCACTGTTCTTGCCTGGAGAATCCCAGGGATGGGGGAGCCTGGTGGGCTACTGTCTCTGGGGTCGCACAGAGTCGGACGCGACTGAAGCGACTCAGCAGCAGCAGCAGCAGCAGATTATATTAGGCACTTTTGAAACATGTTTTTCATACAGAAGAAGTTGGGTAAATAACACACCAATATCTCAAAAATACACTGATCAATTTATTCTATAATGAAAGGGCATAAGATATTAATACTGATGGGACACTGAGACATATTAACCAAAAATTTAATTTACATTATGTATACTGTATCTTTTGACTTCCCTGGTGGCTCAGACAGTAAAGAGTCTGCCTACAATGTGGGAGACCTGGCTTCGATCCCTGGGTCAGAAAGATCCCCTGGAGAAGGAAATAGCAAGCCACTCCAGTATTCTTGCCTAGAAAACCCCATGGACGGAGGAGCCTGGTAGGCTACAGTCCATGGGGTCACAGAGTCACACAGGACTGAGCAACTTCCCTTTCTTTCTTTCACTTTCTGTACTGTATCTTTTAAGAAAACATAAGTGTATGTTGCAAATATTTAACAGTAAATTTATAATTATGACTTATTAAGAAGACATTCCAAATAAAACATCTACTTAGAAGGCACAGATGGTATGCATCAGATATATGCATAGGTAGGAGAATTACATGATTTTCTTCCTCCAAACTTGGCAAAAAATGACTTACTCTTAGTTTTGTATTATACTACAAGCTTTTCAGATTGGATTTTCTCTGTAGAGGAAGCAGTAAAATGAAATATAGATCCATCACATAGAATATTTTGGCCAATGAGAAAGTAATGTGTAAGTCTGGGTATTTCCTTAGAAGACCCTACGACAAGAACTTGCCCTGAAATATGAGGATTACTGTAGCCCATTCTGAGTCTTTTGCTGGTGGCAGTCATTAGAGAAAAAAATTGATATAATCTATAACCAAAAATATATGGACATATTAAAAAGAAGACTATTTTGTGAACTGTCTGAAAGTGGTTTGTTGTTGTTGTTTTAGTCGCTAAGTTGTCTGTGGCTCTTTTGTGACCCCATGGACTGCACCCTCCAGGTTCCTCTGTCCATGGACTTCTCCAGGGAAGAATACTAGAGTGGGTAGCCACTTCCTTCTTCAGGGGATCTTCTCAACCCAAGGATTGTACCCACATCTCCTGCATCTCCTGCATTGGCAGGCAGATTTTTTGTTTGTTTGTTTGTTTGTTTACCACTGAGCCACTGGGAAGCCCCTGTAAGAGGTTAGTGGAAGTCAAAATAATAGAATCCATATATATATACCCATACCCCTGGGATGTCTGATTTTAAAACACCAATATTTTCAGCCAGAAAGTCAAAATAACTCAGGCAAGTTCCTTGGCCCTGATGATTTGAAGGTGATTAGAAATGTGATAGAATACGTACATTTTATTTGTTGAGTCTTTTGTGTGTATAAATGAAAGCCTTTCTATATATAATGTGTAGATACTTGACAGAGCAAAAAGTTCCACAAAAACTGTCTTGCAAATCTGCCTCAACGTGTAAAAAGATTTGTCATTTATAGATACTATTTAATTAACTGATGCCAAGAAAAGAAGTTCTAAATAATCAAAAATCATGGTTAAAAAATATTCCAAACAAGTAACGGATTGGAAAGAATAAAAACATATTTCTTTTAAACATGAATCATTCAGAGCTCATTTACTTTTCTATTTATGATTTTAGTGAAAAAATAATAATATAGCACACTCACTTATCCAGGGACTTCCCTGGTGGTTCAGTGGCTAAGACCCCACACGCCTAGTGCAGGGGGCCTGGGTTCAATCCCTGGTCCAGGAACTACATTCCACACACCTCAACTAAGAGTCTGCATGCTGCAACTAAAAACCCTGCATGTGCTGCAACTGAGAAGTGGCACAGTCAAATAAGTAAATAAATAGTATAAAATACAAATATTCAATACGTTTGTATACAAAAAGACAAAATATTTGTTAGAATAATCCATTGCCTATTATTGTGTCTCATCTGAGCTCTTTCCTTATATAATAGCACTTGAGCTGGGTAGATTCACACTATGTTGCTCTTGTCTTTCTTTTCTACCATCCATAGATGCCTGAATCTCAGTGTTAGAACCATAGTCATACACTGTTTGTTATTTATTTAATGGTTATTGCTTTGTTCTTGACAGATCTTTTTTTTTTTTTTTTTTTTGCCAGTTTATTCTTAAGAAGAGCTATAGGGATTAAAAAAAAAAACATACACAGCACTTGAATCAAAGTAGTCTGTTGATTATTGGCTTTAATAGGTAGAGGAGAGGCTTAGTTTTAGAGAAAAACCAAAATAGTTTCTAGAGAATATCTCATGGTTACAACATGAAAAGACCTTATTGGTAGGTTACATTATGAGATATTACTTATTGGTGTTCTAAATATGCTTGTATGTTCATTTCAGCACTATTTACAACAGTTAGGGCATGAAAGCAGTTTAAATGTCTATCACTAAATGGATGGATAAAGAATATGTGGTACCTATAGTCACTCAGTTGTGTTTGACTCTTTGTGACACCCTAGACTGTAGCCCACCAGGCTCCTCTGTCCATGGACTTCTCCAGACAAGAATACTAGAGTTGTTTGCCAGTATCTTTTTCAGGGGATCTTCCCAACCCAGGAAATCAAACCCGGGTCTCCTGCATTGCTGGCAGATTCTTTACCATCTTAGCCATCAGTGAAATTGGTACATATATATGGTAGAATTTTACTCAGCCAATAACAGAGCCAAATAATGCCATTTGAAGCAACATGCATGAACCTAGACATTCTAAGTCAGACAAAGACAAATACCTTATGGTATTGCTTATACATGTAATCTAAAAATATGCTATGAATGAAATTATCTACAAAATAGAAATAGAGATATAAAAGATAAACTTAAGGCTACTAGGGGATAAGAGGAGGAGGGATAAATTGGAAGGTTGGGATTGACAAATACACACTACTATATATGAAATAGATAATAAGAACTTATGGTATAGCACAGGGGACTCGCCTCAATACTTTGTAACGGCCTATATGGGAAAAGAAGCTAAAAAAGAGTGGATATGTGTATATGAATAACCGATTACTTTGCTGTACACCTGAAACTAACACAACATTGTAAATAAACTATACTCCAATAAAAATTTTAAAGTAAAATAAAAAAAACAAAAACATGATTGGTAAATATGAAAATAACATCATGCAAGACATTTTTTGAAAGGTGAGAAATCATTATTTACCAACTATTTTAAGATTTGCATTTTGTAGAATGGTGGCTTATCAGCATATATCCTACTGAAAAGTTTCTGGTAGCTATTAAAAAGTACTTGATGTGTAATTATTCTTTGCATGGATAAAGAAAAATTTAATTACCATTACTGAAATAAGAATAGCTAATGTTTAATAAGCACTTACTTTGTAGTATTTACCTTTTTAAGTTCTTTTTGTTGCTTTTCTTACTTGAAAAAATATTTGAAATTCTGTTACATTCATATAAAAATTATTTAAAAAACCTCACGTAGCAATGTAACAATCCCTATGTCAATGTAAACTTGATAAGCCTTTTACATGATGTAGACTTTCGGTTAGCTGTGCTTTGTGGATTTCTACACTTAAACTACATATTCTAACACTTATGCTAAAGTCAAGCTGTTTCCATCTGTTTAGGCTACACATTGCATTGCTTAGTGGTACAAAAAGAGCAGTTTTTCTTAGACTCCTGGGACCAAAATTACACAGAATTCATAAGAGATCCAACATATGAAAATTCATTTCCTGAATGGAAGCACTGCCATGCTGTGGAGCGAAAACTATTATATTTTTCCTTGTGTTTGTAATAAAGAAGTCAAGCAACTGTATCCTTTAAGGCTGGATACCTCATCACCTTACTTGAACACAGTCCCAGCACTCAGCCATGGCATGTGGAGCTAGTTACTTTGTACACTGGGACGCTGAGCACCAAAGTGACCCAACTTGGGACTTTTTACACTGGGGACTTCCCAAGTGATGCTAGTGGTAAAGAATTCATCTGCCAAGGCAGGAGACACAAGAGACAGGAGTTTGATCCCTGGGCCGGGACCATCCCCTGGAGTAGGAAATGGCAACCCACTCCAATATTCTTGTCTGGAGAATCCCACTGACAGAGGAACCTGGTGGGCTAGAGTCCATGGGGTCACAGAGAGTCAGACATGACTGTGATTCTTCTACTACCTACACACTCAGGGACTCTGAATGGAGTGCTGGTTCTGGCATGCTGGAAGACACACAACTTCTATCTCTTGTCATCCCAGGTAACTGGCTGATGGAGACTGACAAGTCTTCAGTCACTCTGTCATCCTTTCAGTTCAGTTGTTTTCCAAATCCAAAGGTTATAACTTCAGCAAGAATCTCAGCATTGTAGCAACTCCTGCAACACCCCGTGGATGTATCACCTATGAGGCTGGGTCATTCCAGGAGTAGTTTCTACAAGAATTGTGCAGCCCTGAAAACATGACCCTAGGCAGTTTTGTATGCACAGCAACCCTGGTGACTGTTATCTGCTGAATTGCAGGAGCTCAGCCTTATTAAAATTCCCAGGAATCACTCACTGGCAAGGGGCTATATTTAACCCTTTTAAATGTATTTTTGCAAATACAGTTTGGTCATCTTCCTGCAGCAACCGAATGCATATGCTTGGGAAGCCGCGTAGAAATGTAATGTGCATAAAATGTTCGTTTGTCTACTTATCTCCCTTTTTACCACCATCTCATCCCCCTTATAGGACCTCTACTATTGTCTCTATGCCCCTGATCATAGAAGGAGATATTGTGGAGAACTAATTGGCACCCAAATATTAATGATGATGTATTGTGATATATTGAGATACATATGTAGAGACATATGCTCATCTTTATAGTCTTTCAAGATGTTGTCACATTAAAAGTCTCCACAGTAACAATGCACACTGTTTTTAAAGGCAATAGAGGGGACAAGGACAGAAAAAATATAAAAAAGGAATGAAGAAGGAGGAAGAGGGGGAAACAGACAATACACAACACAGTTCTGGTAGCATCTAGAGCTAAAAATTTGGGTGAGAACTGTACTTTGTCACTTGACTATGAACAAGTTACCTAATCTCTAAGACATCAGTTCATGTCTCAGAATATATGTTTAAATGATTTTTTCCATTCTACTTACAGAGCTTTTTATATATTCATTTGTAAAAATCCCAGCCAGAAGTACATATTATTTAGGAAGGTAAATTTAATTTCCATACAGAGAATATAACTTATTTACAGGTTGCTCTGATTATATATGAAAAATGAGATTCTCATGTTTACATTAGTATATGGCTTAGACAACTGTCCCAACAGTTGTGTGTAATATTAATCAAGATTTGGAGAGCTAAATTGAAGAAGGTAACTTTGTATTTATTTTCAGTTATGAAGAAGAGGATGACTGCAAGAAAATGAGAAAAGACAAAAGTTAATCTGTATCTGTTTAAAGTTAATACTATATACAAACACAAAATATCTTATGTATTTTATGATTTGACATAACTAGTTAAAATAAGCTACTTCACTCAGAGAACAGAAGAAATATAATTCAATATCAAATGGATTATGCAGAAGAAATGATGAACATAGCTTAAGGCAGTTATTAAAAGCATTAATCTAAGGGATAAAGAAGAACAGAGAAAGAACATGGTGAGGAAAGTGATAAGAAAGAGAAAATTACAATAGTGCTCAGAATTTTTAAAATTCTCTTTCAACTAAGATTTTGGAATGTGAATGCAATTATTATGGTTAATCATATTATTTATCAACTATTTATTTCCTCTTCCCATTGGTGATGGGTTTGACCATGTGCCTTATTTAAGCCATAGGAGATATGTGCCATTTCCAAGATAGGTATTAACAGTGGAATGGCAGCCTTCATTCCACTTATTCGGGAAGTGACCTTAATTTCCAAATATTGAGGATGTTTGAGGATTACTCCCCTTAGGTATCACATAATACATTCTCATGTCTGTTTCAGTATGGGATCTGGATTAATAGAGCAATACTGCGCTGCAATATCAGGCTTCCCAGGTGGCACTAGTGGTAAAGAACCCACCTGCCAAAGCAGAAGACATAAGAAATGTAGGTTTGATCCCTGGGTTGGGAAGATCCCCAGGAGGAGAGCATGGCAACTCACTCCAGTATTCTTGCCTGGAGAATCCCATGGACAGTGAAGCCTGGCAGGCTACAGTCCATGCGGTCTCACAGAGTCAGACATGACTGAGGTGACTTAGCACACACACACATATTGCAATATTAATGAGATCAGATTCAGAGCCTTAGGGGTAGGGACAAGCTTTAAAGGACCTCCAAATGGAAGATCTTATGTGCTGATGTGTTTCTCCAAGTTGTGAGGAAAGGAAACAAGGAGGTGAACACAGAATAAGTAATGCAATACATCTATGCTGTCAACTCTACTTAATAAGGAAGCTATGCTATTATATGACTATAGAGGGATATAAATGACTATACTACTATATGTGGGCTTCCCTAGTGGCTCAGACGGTAAAGCGTCTGTCTGCAATGCAGAAGACCCGGGTTTGATCCCTGGGTTGGGAAGATCCCCTGGAGAAGGAAATGGCAGCCCCACTCCAGTATTCTTGCCTGGAAAACCCATGGACCGCGGAGCCTGATAGGCTACTGTCTATGGGGTCACAAAGAGTCGGACACGACTTCACTCTCACTTTCACTATATATACTATATAGGGACTGGTTATTTATTACTGTATTACAAACTGTCCCAACCTACCGTCTTGAAACAGCAAATATTAATTATCTCCTATATCTACAGATTACAAATTTGAGAGCAGCTTAGTTAGGTGGTTCTGACTTAGAGTCTCTTAGAGTCAAAATGTTGACTGAGATTGCATCTTCTAAAGCCTTGAGAGTGGCTATTAAGAAGGTGGATTCACGTGGCTGTTGCATGAACTCCTTAATTCTTCACTAGCTGGAAATCTTATTTCCTCTCCATGTTGTCCTCTCACAGGGCTGCCCAAATGTCTTTAAGACATTAGTCAGAGGCGAAAGCTGTGGCCCAGTAGCCTTTCTAACCTAATCTAGAAGGGACATCTCAACACTTCTGCCATATTCCATTGATCACACAAATAAACTGGTAAATTATAGGAGCGGACTCTGCAAGAATGTTAAGACCAGAAGGAAGTATCGTCAGGGACCAATTTGGTGCCTAGCCACTAAAGAAGTGGTTACATAAGTGGTGGGGCAAGAAGGAATTGACCTAAAGTAATGATATCAGTTACATCAAAAATAGAGTGGCTAAAGTTGATGAACTACCTGAATGAAGAACAGGCTTGAAAGAATATCTGTTTCTTAGTTTACAAGAAGTGATTCCCATGGTTCTTATTCATATCAGGATAAGAACCAGAACTTAATATTATTTTTCTTATATATTATTGTTAATCTGTTGATTTCTGTTGTTGTTTAAAAGAACATCTTTTAAAATGCATCGGCCAGTGGGTATGAAAGGAAAGGCTCTGCAGAGACCAAAAGCTCAGAGAAAATTTTTGCCTTGGAGATTATATCAGCTAATCCATAAAAAAAGTTACCAACCCAGAATGTGGAGCAAGGCAATCAACAGATGGACTAACCAAGTGGCTCAGTGGCAAAGAATCTGCCTGCCAATGCAGTAGACATGGGTTCGAGCCCTGAGTCAGGAAGATCCCTAGTATAGCAAAGTAGATACCCTGAAAGACCTTTGGTCTCTAAGTCGTGTCTGATTCTTTTGTGACCCCATGGACTGTAGCCCACCAGGCTCCTCTGTCCATGGGATTTTCCAGGCAACAATTTTGGAGTAGGTTGCCATTTCCTTCTCCAGGGATCTTTCTGACTCAGGGATCAAACCCATATCTACTGTGTTGGCAGGCAGATTCTTTGCCACTGAGCCACTTGGTTAGCCCACCTGTTGATTACCTTGCTCCACATTCTGGGTTGGTAAATTTTTTAATGGATTCTCCAGTATAATCTCCAGGGTGAAGACTTTGAACTTTTGGTCTCTGCAGAGCCCTTCCTTTCATATCCACTGGCCAATGCATTTTAAAAGATGTTCTGTTGTATTTGATCTTGCATTTTAATTGTTGCAATTAGAAAGGTCTTTCAGGGTATCTACTTTTCTATACCACCAGATAAGGAAGTGCTGTACCACTTCTTTCTACTTGACAATGAGTTATGGCTCAGACACTAGAATTAAGCTAATAGTTTGAATTCTCCTTCTACTATTTATAAGCAGTGCAATTTGGAGGGAGTCATTTAGCTTCTCTATACCTTTGTTTCTTTACCTTAGTAATTTTAAAGTTGTATTAATAACATGTCATTGTGAAATCTAATTTGCCTATCTACTGTGTCTGATACATTCTACACATTTAACAAATAGCTAACATCAAGGTTTTAATGGCCGTTAAACACTAGATAGGGCTTCCCTGATAGCTCAGTTGGTAAAGAATCCACCTGCAATGCAGGAGACCCCAGTTCGATTCCTGGGTCAGGAAGATCTGCTGGAGAATGGATAGGCTACCCAATTCCAGTATTCTAAATGTTAGACATTACCACCTATATGAAGCTTAATAAGTTTTTTCAGGTAAAATTCTTTGCTTTTCTATATTCCTAAATTTCTTTTCCTCCAGTGGCAATTGTGATATTATTTTTAAGTATAATTTACTTGTATACATGCCACTGTTTTCAACTTTATTGTCTAGTCTTTCATTACAGGGACTCATGCATTTTTATGTGTTTCTTTTATGTATATACAATTTGCTGAATTGCAGGATTGAGGAATGGATGGATAAATGGATGGATTGACAGATGAATGGTTTTATACTGCAAATGAAAAGAGTCAAGATATCCAGCTGGCAGGACCTAGTTGAAAACTTGGGATATAGTGAAGCACTGAGGCAATAAGAAAGATTTTAATAACAGAGAAAATTGGTGTGAAGTTATCCTCTGTTTAGGGAAGATGACCAAAAACAGTGTTAGAGAGTCACTGAAATCTCTGTAGTTTTTGTATTTTCTTCCTCTGTGTCACTGCAGACCAAGATACTGATTCATCATCCAGACTATTAACTTTTCTCAAGGCAGTAGAACTTTAATTCCTTACTCTAGTTACACTGCCTACTTTGGAGAAAAAAAAAATACTTAGAAAAAAGTTATTAGCTTTCAGAAAACCATCTTTCTGCAAACCAGTAATTTCCTTAAAATGAAAATCTGATTCAATTTCCAATAGTTTATTTACTTAGTCATTTGAATTTTTTTGAAAGAAAAAATATTTCTGTTGAAAATCCCTAACTGAAATGATGACAAAATAGCTGGAAACATGATGACAACAATCCTGGCTGATATTTTGATCCTTTATTCCTGTTTAATTTTTTCAGCGGCTTTTTATTATAAGTTCTGGTGTTTGCTAGTACCTAGGTGGATTTAGCCTTACCATGTGGGAAATAGAACACACAGCTGGGCTTGTCTTTTGCTGACCTCTGTGTTGTTAGTTTGTCCTTCTGCCATATTTGTTCCCACACCAGCTAACTGGTATACTCTTGTGTCACACCTTTCCAAATGTTTCTTAGGAAGAATTTCTTCTGCTCTAAATCCCTCAAGTGGTCCCAAATGATGTTTTGGTTTTGTTTTTTGGGTTTTTTTTGGTTGTTGTTGTTGTTTTACTGCTGACTTCCATATTTAACATGCACTCATATACACAATGGGTGAATCTCATTGGCATGATCATTGTGAAAAGAATAGCATTGAAAACTCAGGAATGACCTTGAATGATTCATCAACTACTGCTAGCAGGCCTGTTAAAAAGGAAGATGAAAAATAAACAAAACATAAGCAAATGATAAGGGGCAAGGTCTTGTTATTCTGAAGTTGTCTTTTGAAAGAGTCATTTCTATGGGGAAAAGAACAAAAAAATAAGACTAGTCTACTCCTAAATAATCCACAGGTCAAGTAACGCATTGATCAGTAATTAAACCTGTATCTGCTGGTGCTCCAGACCTGATGTATACTAAACAGTGACAATTCTTTCACACATCCTCAAAAAGCAATGAGCCAAAGAATGTCATGGTCTATTGTGTGCCAGATGTATTCCCACACATCAGAAAATGCATGGAACTTTTTTAACTTAGCAATTTTTCTATTTACTTCAATTTAAACTTTGCAATACCTCCTGAGATTAGCAAGCTCTTTCTAAAGGGAAGAAAATTAACATGCTTACAAAGCAGGTTTTCCTAAGCTATCACAGAACTGAAAGGCAGCTGCCAACTCTCCTGAAACAAAAGCACTAGCACAACGAAGGGGGGAAGCATTTCAGAATATGGTGGAGGGGGGAAGCATTTCCAGAATGGGGGGGTGCATTTTCAGAATATGGAGTGGGGAGCATTTCCAGAATATAGGAGGGGAAGCATTTCCAGAATATAGGAAAATCCTATATTCTGTTAGCACATTCTCTCTCAAATACAAAAACCGTAAGCCCCAGAATAGACAACCATGAAGGTGACACTTCAGAAAACTAAAGGTGAGATCTCAAATGGTTTTGCTTAAACTGTCCGTTTCATGCATATTTGACCCAGACTAAAAGGAAAATATCAAGTTATCCTGACACTATTTCCCAAGTTGCTTGAATTTTCCTTTAAAGAAATTTGAGAAACATGCATCGCCTTAAGGTGGGATGATACAGTTTTTGTGTGGTGTCAGGAATTTAAAAGGCATTTGTAATATTAAATATTTAATATTTGGTATCAAATATATTATTTCCTACTAATTGTCAGAAAATCACATCTATACATTTAAAAATAACACCACTTTTATTTTTACTCCACTCTTAACTTTCCTAGTTTAGTTACAAAAGTTCAAGATTCTTGTCATTTATAACAGTGTGTCTGAGTGCGTTTTTTTTTTATTCTTTGTTTCCCCAAAGTTTACAAAAGAAAGCACTTGCCATTAATCTCTCTAGACAGAACATCTGAGGGTTAGATATTACTTCTATTAATATTGGTCACTATTTGGAGAAAGAAGAGTGTATTAGAACATTTACACCAGTACATTTGCGGCATCAATTATATGAATCATGGAAAGAAACACTTCTGCATTGTGGGATAACATTATAAGGCAAACCATTACCAGTGTGTGCAAACAAAGTTTGAAAAGTGATCAGTAATCTGTGAAATCCACACAAAATGCAGCTGGAGCTCATATGACATGTACGTTACACTTAAATCTCAGAAATTCTGTGCCATGTGTATACATGAATTTTAAAATCCTGGCTAGCTTAATATAAACCTTCTAATTTATTGAATAAATGAAAATGTCCATACTAATAGTCTTAGAGGGAACAAAATTAAAATTTGAAAAATCTTTCCTACAAAAATTCTGTCTCAAGATTGTACTTTTATACATATGTATTAGGGTGGAAATATATTAGTCTCTTCATAAATTCACCAAAGGCTACAGATATTTTCTTGATAGAAATGTGCATTTCATGGAAAAGTTGTGAAATTTCTAAAGGACTATTTCAATTTTTCTATTTTGGACTATAGATGAATAAATTATTTTCTTTCTCCACAGACCTGGATATTTATGCAGTTATTTTTCTGGAAGAAAAATCACATGAAACTTTATCATAAAAAAAAAAAGAAACTTTATCATAGCCACAATCAACTCACTGATATTTCTCTACAATTACTCTACTTTGAAGGTCTCTGAATGTTGCATTTTGAAACCAGGAAGTTGAAGATGTGCATTGTCATTCATACTTTGCCCACATATAGTTATATTCCATAGTATGATACTTTTTAAAAATACTGGTAAAACTTTAAAATATTGTGATTTTTAAGGTGCTTGGATGCTACTTTTAAATCTGCCACATAAATATGACTGAATCTTAGAACATATATGTATGGAAATACATCAAAGATAGCAAAGCTCTCTCTCACACAGCATATAATATAAAACTGAATGTTGCCAGATTTTAACAAGACTGGCTTTGACCCTCTTCCAGTCATCTAATGATGCATAACAAACTGCCTCGAACTTAATGGCTTAAAATGACAAAAAGCATTAAATATGTTCAGAAAGCTGCAATGTGGGCAAGCCTTAGTGGGTAAGTCTGTCTCTGCTTCATGTGTCATTAACTGGAGTGGCTCAAAAGCTAGAAACAATTTAAGGATGGAGCTGGCAGCGTCATCTAATGTATAGGCTGTCAAATTACAGCCAATGGTCCAGTTCTGGTCTACTACATGTTTTTGTACGGTTTTATTGCAGCAACCTTGCCCATTTGTTTATGTACTGTTTATGGTTACTTTATGCTAACTTTTTAAAACTTGTAACAGGACAGCTGAGTATCTGAGGCAGAGACTATATAGCCATAATGTAGATATTTATTAGCTGGATCTTACAGGAAAAAAAAATGTGCTGACCTCTGATATAAAAACTCACCCACATATTTGGAAGTTGACGTTGGCTGTTGACTAAAACCTCAGTTTGGGCTGAGGCCAAAAATTCTATTTAATCCTTACCATGGAGCACTTTGGTTTTCTCATAATGTAATAGCTAGGTTCTAAAAGTCAGCATCCCAAGATGAAGAGTAAGAGTAAAGCAAAGATGAAGAGCAAAGAGTAAAAGTTAGTCTCTTAAGCCCTGAGCAGTAACATAGTCCAGATTTAAGGACAGCGCATACATACTTTCATCTTGTGAAAGGAAGAGTATCGGTGAAATTTGGAAATTATGCTTTAAAACCCCAGCAAACCCATGACAACATCTCAATGATACATATTCAAAATATTTATGGCATAGAAATTATGTATATAGTCTTCAAATATTTACTGAACCCTTATAATGTAGAATACATACATCTTTAACAAAATAGATGTAATCCCTACTCAAAGGAGCATATACGTTAGTGTGGGAGAAAGGTCAGTGATGACCATGTAAATGAAAAATGAATATGACAATTTCAGAGAACAATAAATACTAGAATGACTGGATGTAAGGATTAAGAGTGGGGCTACTTTTGGTCAGGGAGAGCCTTGCTCCACTGATAGCATTTTAGCAGAAAGAAATAACCTGTCCTGGAAACTGGTGATTGCCAACACAGGAGACAGAGAAACAGCAAATGAAAATAGCATCAAGAAAACGGAGAGCAAGCTTGCAATATTTAAGAGACAGAAAGAACACAAAAACACAGGAGCAAAACTGGTAAAGGAACAAAAAGGGACCCAGGCAGAGAGGGGGACGGGGATCCGACCATGACGGTCTTACAGATCACGTGAGATGCTATTCTAAGCCATGTACTGAGATGAAGAAGAAAAAGAGCAGCAGGTTGTCTGTGTGTGAAAGTGGGGAAGCAGAATGAGAATTAAGAATTTCATTTGACCATGTCAAGACTGATTAACTGTTACATAGGTAAAGCTGTAGAACTTAACAGAAGTAGAGAACTATACTGAGTCACAGAAGCTCTCAAGATGACTAAAGACAAAATAAATAATTTAAATACTATCACAAATATACCATCAGTCATCACATATCCTCTATTGCTTGCTATGAGGATGAGAGTTCTTGGAACAGTAGGTAAGCTCATTCTGGGCTTGAGAGCCTCTGCTGGTCTCTGGTCTCTGATTTCCCGTCTGATAGAGACAAAGGCATAATTTCTACCATGAGCTTTGGAAAGTGCCTTGGAAAGAAACCAAATTAAAAATAAAGAATTTGAGATATTAGAAATATTTCCTCACTGCATTCTGCCCCAGAAGCTGGGTTTGCTAAGTAACAAACCCACAGAAAATTTTTATAATTCTCTCCGAAGACAAAAGTGTAGGATTTAGTCTGAGGGAAAACACAGGAAACTTCAAAACAAGAAGCCATTTCTTATCACCTCATTTTTTTCCACTTTGAAGAAAACCTGGGAGGGAAGACAGGGATGGGGAAGGACAGACTGAGGGAAACCCTGAGATCCAGTTGTCTCTAGCAGTGAATTCGAGCTCAGCAAAAGACAAGACCTACAAGAAGTTAAAGAACTCTTATGACATTCTACCGACAAAGGTCCATATAGTCAAGGCTATGGTTTTCCCAGTAATTATGTACAGTTGTGACAGCAGGACCATAAAAAAGGCAGAATGCCAAATAATCGATGCCTCTGAAACGTGGTGCTGGAGAAGACCCCTGAAAGTCTCTTGGGCAGCAACACCAAACCAGTCAATCATAGAGGAAATCAATCTTGAATACTTGTTGTAAGGACTGATGCTGAAGCTGAAGATCTACTACTTTGGCCACCTGATACAAAGAGCCGACTCACTGGAAAAATCCCTGATGCTGGGAAAGACTGAGGGCAGAAGGAGAAGCAGGCATCAGAGGATGAGGTGGGCTGGATGGCAAAACCAGTGGGATAGAGATGAACTTGGGAGATGGTGAGGGACAGGGAGGCCTGATGTGCTGCAGTCTATGGCGTTGCAAAGAGTCGAACAGGAATGGGTGACTGATCAACAACTGTGACACTAAAGGGCTTCCCAGGTGGCTCAGCAGTTAAGAATATGTCTGCAAGACAGGAGCCATAGTACACACGGGTTCAATCCCTGGGTCAGGAAGACCCCAAGGAGGAAGACATGGGAATCCACTCCAGTGTCCTTGCCTGGAGAATCCCATAGACAACGGAGCTTGGCAGGCTTCAGTCCCTGGAGTTGCAGAGTCAGACATGACTGAAGCAACTGAGGATGCTCGCATGACACTAAAAGGTGAGCAGGAGATATAGGAAGGGGGGCATGATGGCCCTCGTTGCTGATCTCTCCATCCACTATGGATTAATAATCTTTACTCACGTCCTTGCGTTCTCCTGGGTTTTTCTCTTTTTTTTCATAAAAGGAATAGGAATAGATCCCCTAGAATGGCAATTGGAGGCAGGTGTGTAAGCTTGCCTTCTGTCCACCTCTGAAATACTCTGAGTGTACTCTCATCTTGAATTCAGGAAACCATACAAATCCAAGGATAACTCCCATGGAGTAAGACATATCCGACTATGAGATATAATCTTCATCCATTTGTTATAATGTTAAAATGAGTTAATTCATGGTCAAGTACTTGGAACACTCCCAGACACATAGCAAATATTCAATAGCTATTCGTTAATGGTATTATTTCTGTTTTAGAACTGCCAGTGTCCTGGATTTCAATTATGTTTTCTGTTAACTTTATTTCTTGACAATGATGGAGGCATTTACAACTGAAAATCTGATGCCTTGGCCTGTGAGAAGAGACGCTGCTTTAGGAATCGATTTTCAAGCCGGTAAAACAAAACCTCACTTAAAAAAGAAATGTCTGAAGCCAAGAATGTGTACAATAGAAGACAGTTTACACACGTCTGAATTCAGCTTCTCCTCATCTCACTAAAAGTAGAAACAACAAGTGCTGAAATAATACATTTGGATGCTTTACTGTGAATGCGCTGTGACAACATTTCAAGCATTTTCAAAAATACTCTCTCTGCTTCAGGATATAGCTCCAAATTTTGATGATGAACAGAGATGCCAGTTTGCTTGCCTGGATTTTAGTCTTCACATTTGCTGAAACATAGCTAAATGAGGTTTAGGAAGACATGAGACAAATAACCTGGCACAAAAGATTTAGAATTGAATGGCTCTGCCTTTATTTCCAGCTGTCTATATGGACCTTTTTACAGCTGTCAACTTCACTATCCCTTTCATAAAAAGGAAGGGAGTCCAGAGGCCTTAATTCATAGTTTCTCAGGCCTCACCCCAGGAATTTCTCTACTTGGCCAAGGCTGAAAATGACTTTAGGGCCCTGTGCCAGTCGCCTGTAAGTGAACATAAATAATAACCCTAGAGATATCATCTTCAATAGCCCAGGTGTTAGGAGAGCTCACTTTATGTTTCAATGACATAGATGTTGGCTCATATTGGATGGTTTCAAAGAAACTTAAAAGGACCTTTGGGGAATTCCCCAGATCTCTTCCACATATTTTCTGATCACAGAAAGTTTTCATAGAAGAAACAGATACTTAGAGTTGACAGCTGAAGAGTTCCGATGGAAGACAAGCATGCACTTACATTCACATTATGGTAATTTTACGTGTATGTGTTATAGATACACGTGTATTGGGTTGGCCAAAAAGTTTGTTCAGCTTTTTCAGTAAGATGTTATGGAAAAACCTGAATGAACTTTTTTGCCAGCTCAATAATATCTATTCTACACCATCCAACAGAACTTCTCCCTAATATCAGGTATTGCTCTGGAAGAGGGGAATGTACCAGGGTCCCACGTCTTTGGACTGGAGAAAATGGCAGCGTGGTGATGGTGGTTTGGTTTCTAAGTTGTGTCCGACTCTTGCAAAACCACTCGTGCCACCTTGGCTAATGTGAGATGATAGAAAATATATATTGGGTTTTGCCCCTGGATTCTGGAACAAAGCTCCTAAAATCCTTGTAATTCCCTAAGAGCTAGGAGCATCTTTTGTTCTAATATGACAGGCATCCTGAAGATCTCGTAATTTCTTGGGCGATAGCATCTTTGGTTTCATTGAGGCAACTTGAGGTGGGGTGGCTCCCAGGTAGGGGGTTGGTCACCGGGAAAACAGAACCATGAGTAGAAGCTTGGAATTTTCAGCTCCAACTGCCATTCTCTTGGGGAAAAAAAAAAAGAGGGGCTGAATATGAAGTTAATACTCAATCATGCCTACATTATGAAGCCTCCATAAAAACCTAAAAATATGGAATTTGGGAGTTTTCAGGTTGGCAAACACATCCATGTAGTAGGAGAATGATATACCCCATTTCCACAGAGACAGAAGTACCTGTGTTTGGGACCCTCTCAGGCCTTGCCCACCTTATCTCTTCATTTGGCTGCTCGTGTGTATGTTTTAGCATATCCTTTAATAAACTAGTAAACAGAAATGTTTCCCTAAGTTCCACGAGGCATTCTAGCAAATTAATCTAACTTGAGTAAGGGGTCCTATGCATGTGTGCTCACTTGTATCCAACTCCCAGGAACCTCCAATTTGTAGCCAAGTCGAATAGAAGTTGTGGGTAATCTGGGGACCTGTTATTGAGATTGCTGGAAAATCCCATGGACAGAGGAGCTTGGTAGGCTACAGTCCATGGGGTCACAAAGAGTCGGACACAACTGAGCATTCACTCACTCACTCACTTAATAAGCTGGTAAACAGAAATGTTTCCCTGAGTTCCATAAACCATTCTAGCAAATTAATCTAACTTGAGTAGGGGGTCCTATGCATGTGTGCTCACTTGTATCCAACTCCCAGGAACCCCCAATTTGTAGCCAAGTCGAATAGAAGTTGTGGGCAACCTGGGAACCTGTTATTGAGATTAGCATCTGAAGTGGGGGAGAGCAGACATAAGGGAATGACCCCTTAACCAGTGGATCTGGTGCTATCTGCAGGTGGAGAGAATCAGAATTTACTGACACTCTGGAGTATCAGAATTCTCCAGGTTGGAGAATTCTTGCTGTGGGGGAAAAAATAAAACAAAAAACCTACCTCTTTGGTGACCAGAAATGTCAGATGTAAAATGCTCTGTGTGAGGGGGCAAGGATACTCCTAGGAAGGAAAAGCTGCAGGTTTTCTAGCACAGTCTTTGTCAAAAGACAAGGATTTCTTTAAAGATTTATTGAGTATCAGAGCATGTTCATATTTTGCATGCTCTCGCATAATTTTCCAACAAACCCTTTAAAGATGTACCTTATGTTTGTCTCACTGATTAAAAAAACTGAAGCTCAAAGAGATCATTTTTACTATTAGTAAATGTAATATTTTCTACCATTTTGGGGGTGACTTCATTTCACCAGTGCTTCTTAATGCTTGGAAAAAGTCTATGATGAGAAAATTATTGTTCTCATTTTTCATACGAGAAAACCAAGGCCTAAGGTGAAAATAATTTGCATGTGGCAAAACTGCTAGTAAGTAGCAGAGTTGGATTCACATTCAAATTGTGAGACTCTGAGTATTCTTTCCATTGAGGGGGAAATCATTCACACTCATCAGATTTCCACAGAGAGGAATATGTTTCTATTACAACCCCCAGAAAGGAAACTTACTGAAAAGCATTCCCAGTTTTTCTCCACCCCTTCACGCTCTCCTTTATCCCTTGGTGGTGGAGTCTGAAGGAATAGAGCATGGTCAGGCTTTTTGATCTCCTTCTGTAATTTCAGAGCCTGCTGGACCACTGTTCACATCCCTCCTGTTCTCTGGTTCTCTGTCGACAGGGACAGAGTCCCTGTAGCCAGTGAGTAGCAGGGACTGTAGAACAAGATTGTGGAGGGCTTTAAGCCATGAGCTAGAGAAGTGGACAGCCTCTCCACTGACCACGCATGGCTCGGTGGCTGGTCCTTCTGCATTGGTGCGACTGTTCTCAGTCACTCAGTCATGTCCGACTCTTTGCGACCCATGGACTGTAACCCACCAGGCTTCCCAGTCTGTGGGATTTTAGGGTGAGTACTGTAGTGGGTTGCCATTTCCTCCTGCAGGGGATCTTCATGACCTAAGGAGAGAACCCATGTTTCCTGTGTCACCAGCAATAGCAGGCAGATTCTTTACCACTGAGTCACCTGGGGAGCCTTTCTGCATTGGTTGTTACTGTTCAGTCACTAAGTTGTGTCCAACTCTGCAACTCCATGGACTGCAGCACCCCAGGCTTCCCATCCTTCACTATCTCCTGGAGTTTGTTCAGACTCATATCCAGTAAGTCGATGATGCCATCAAACCATCTCATCCTCTGTTGTCCCCTTCTCCTCCTTCCTTGTTGGTATTGTTTCATAATTACAAAAGAGACTCTAGGACCATATATATATATATATATATACGTATGTTACACTTCCCATCTGGCCTTTCTCTCTGCCATTACTCATGACCAACCTGCTAACTACCAATTGTGGAAGTCACTTACACGGCAATTAAGCTGAGAAGCCTGAGCTCAGTCCACAACATCTGCCGTGGCTATTACAACTGTGAATAGAACAATCACGTGTGGATGGCTGCAGGGTTTCTGAGACTAGTATGAGTCTACTATAAAGACTGAATTGGAAAATTCAATCCTGTGTGATTTCTAGAGGGACACAATCTAATCACATTTTTCTTGAACCAATTATTTTTTCGCCAAGGCAGGAATCGGATTCATTGCCAGTGGGCTTAGCAATTTCCACGCAAAAGTATATATTTTTTTTCCTTTTCACATAAGTCTTAAAAGCAAACCTTGATTTTTCTTTGCAAACCCAGATTCACTGATCATGTGACATCATCTATTACTAACACTGGTATTATATACAATAACTGACCTGGAACCAATCACTCGATCTGATAGGTGCTGGTTGAGTGGGGTGATAACTCATGCATATTGGACCTCTGTGTTTCCATCACTTTAGGTGTGATATGCACTTACCTAATCAGAAACCCAACCATAGAGGTAGTTTATGATTTTTGTTGATTTCTTGAAATAGCATTTTTTTCCAGGCTTATTTCTGAGGGACTGAAATCTCCTCCTTTAATCAAATGAAAATGCATGTACTCTCACTGGCATAAAACACACTTGACATTTCTTTAAAATATAGATTGATGGTTTCCTTTTATTTTCTTTTTCTATGTATAGATTCAATGAGATTATTACCATGACAGAGTTGAAGCTACATTACTGTCTTCACCTGGAAAAACCTTCTTTACTGGAAAAATCTAGCTTGTATCATACATTTGATTGTTAACCTAGTTCTAACATATACAGGTTGCACATGAGTGAATTCTTGCTCTCAATAAATTCTTGAGGCATCAAAAATACTAATCTAAACTTTGGATCTAATGGGGTTTGATACAAACATATAAATAGAATTTCATTTTGGTTTTATAGGTATATAAACTGTATAGACATATAGATAAAATACCTTTATACAGATAGATAGATTTTGGTTTTGCGTTTATATAGATGGTCCCATCTATAAATCTCAAGACACTGTAAGCAATAAATTCTAAATATATTAAACTGTCAAATGTTCATTTAAACACTTTTTTATGTATCTTCATTAGAATATTATTTTCTAAAAAAACTCAGAATTAAGTACTTTTCCATGCAATTTAAGAACTACCCAGTGAGTATTTCTGTGTCTGGTATGAAACTTAAAATCACATATTAGATCATAACAATGATGGCCAAAGGCAATAGTAATACTAATAATTACCATAAAATATGTTTTCCATAAGTGAGCAAAAAGAAAGTGAATATACAGCCTCAGTCACCATCCTGGCTGTCATAGCAGTGTACTGCCCAGTCACAAAGAGGCTGTGACTTGAAAAGCCACGGAAAAGTGGCCCAGACCTAAAATGCATTTTTCACCCATCAGTAACAGGTTCAGAATCCCATTCTTTAAGATTGATTCATTTAAATTGACCCCTATGATTTCTTAATATCCTCTCTTAAAAATGTAAATTTCTATGAACGGGATAAAGCCTTGTGTCACTTACAATTCAGATAAAATGAGTTTACTTAACACTATTCATCATGACAGGAGCAACACAGGGTCAGCATGAGGTCACTAGCTGTCACAGGAGCGTAAGGAGATTAGACAATGAAAATCGGTATAAAAGCTGAAGATAAATCTTGCTAGCTTCAGTTTTTCCCGAGATGCTCCCTATTCAGCTGAATATGTCTCTAAGGAAAAATCACCAACTGTAACTTGTCTTAGCCTATTTTTATTTTGCTTACAACTAGGTTCTGTCTTGACTTCTGGGCACGTTTATCTATGACGCTTAAATCCTAGTTGAGTTTTAAATGTAGCCCAGGCTTAGGGTCAGACCAAATGGATTTGAATACCAGCTTTGCCACCCGAAGACTAGATGATTTTGAACAAACTCTTTGGCCTCTTGAACTCCGATTTCCTCAGGGATAATAATATGAAGCTCTCTGGATTGTCATGAGGATTAAATAAAATTATGTTCATAAAAGGCTTAGCAGAGAACCTAGCTCATAGCAAATGTTCACAAACTGTAGTAATTACTAGATTTATCAGGGTCATAGACAGAGTGGCCAGCCGGACAAGGCAAGTGGTCAGGACAGTGACCTGTGAAATATAGGAGAGAGATGTGGAAGAGACCCTTGAAAAAGGAGCAGTGACATAAATCAGACAGGCTCACAGTGTTTGTCTTGTTTTAGGTTCAGTCTCAGTGCTGAGAATGCCCTCTCTGCTGAAAACCAAGAGCATCCTTGAAATCCCTAATGGTAAAGAACACTAAAGAGGATTCCACCCCCCTGCAAAATGGTACCCAAGACTTGGACCATCTGGAACTGAGGCTGTTATCGAGATGGCTGTATATATGGTTTTCCTCCCAACCTTGCTCTCTTCACCATGGAGACAATTCTTCCAGAACAATAGATCCTCAGTGGCTGTTCATCACATCAGTATCACAAGCACCACTCTAAACACCTTTTTATCTTATTTTTTTTTTTACATTTTTTTTAAATTTTTTTACTTTACAATACATTGACATGAATCCATTACAGGTGTACATGAGTTCCCAACCCTGAACCCCCCTCCCACCACCTTCCCCATATCATCTCTCTAGGTCATCTCAGTGCACCAACCCCAAGCATCCTGTATCCTGCATCGAACCTAGACTAGCGATTCATTTCTTACATGATATTATACATGTTTCAATGCCATTCTCCCAAATCATCCCACCTTCTCCCTCTCCCACAGAGTCCAAAAGTCTGTTCTTTACATCTGTATCTCTTTTGCTGTCTCACATACAGGGTTATCATTACCATCTTTGTAAATTCCATATATATGTGTTAGTATACTGTATTGATGTTTTGCTTTCTGGCTGACTTCACTCTGTATAATAGGCTCCAGTTTCATCCACCTCATTAGAACTGATTCAAATGTATTCTTTTTAATGGCTGAGTAATACTCCATTGTGTATATGTACTGCCACTTTCTTATCCATTCGTCTACTGATGGACATCTAGGTTGCTTCCATGTCCTGGCTATTATAAACAGTGCTGAGATGAACATTGGGGTATACAAAGCAATCTTGAGAAAAAAGAATGGAACTGGAGGAATCAACCTGCCTGACTTCAGGCTCTACTACAAAGCCACAGTCATCAAGACAGTATGGTACTGGCACAAAGACAGAAATACAAATCAATGGAACAAAATAGAAAGCCCAGAGATAAATCCACACACCTATGGACACCTTATCTTTGACAAAGGAGGCAAGAATATACAATGGATTAAAGACAATCTCTTTAACAAGTGGTCCTGGGAAAACTGGTCAGTCACTTGTAAAAGAATGAAACTAGAACTTTTTCTAACACCATTCACAAAAATAAACTCAAAATGGATTAAAAATCTAAACGTAAGACCAGAAACTATAAAACTCCTAAAGGGGAACATAGGCAAAACACTCTCCGACATAAATCACAGCAGGATCCTCTATGATCCACCTCCCAGAATACTGGAAACAAAAACAAAAATAAACAAATAGGATCTAATTAAAATTAAAAGCTTCTGCACAACAAAGGAAACTATAAGCAAGGTGAAAAGACAGCCTTCTGAATGGGAGAAAATAATAGCAAATGAAGCAACTGACAAACAACTAATCTCAAAAATATACAAGCAACTTATGCAGCTCAATTTCAGAAAAATAAATGACCCAATTAAAAAATGGGCCAAAGGACTAAATAGACATTTCTCCAAAGAAGACATATGGATGGCTAACAAACACACGAAAAGATGCTCAACATCACTCATTATCAGAGAAATGCAAATCAAGACCATAATGAGGTGCCATTTCATACCAGTCAGAATGGCTGCGATCCAAAAGTCTACAAGAATAAATGCTGGAGAGGGTGTGGAGAAAAGGAACCCTCTTACACTGTTGGTGAGGATGCAAACTAGTACAGCCACTATGGAGAACAGTGTGGAAATTCCTTAAAAAACTGGAAATAGAACTGCCTTATGACCCAGCAATCCCACTGCTGGGCATACACACTGAGGAAACCAGAATTGAAATAAACACCATTTTAAAATCACCTTTTAAATGTAATTGAAGAAAAAAAAAGTGAAGATTGAAGTAATCATCAGAAAAATAAGAATATCATATCAAAATGAAGGCTCTGTACATTCAGTTAACAAGAAAAATTAATCTATCCAAATTGCAGAAAATCTAGAATTAACAAAATCATTTATATTTGTATGGACTTGGAGATCTATGGACAGATTCTACTTTAAACAAATATGTAATTATTCTTATCAGACTGAGAATTATACTTAAGCCACAGCATGATGACATTTAACCATGTTATTATGTCTGTGTCCTTTTTTGACATGTGGGTACAAATGAAAAATATTTAATAGTCTCCACCATGATATGCTTTACAAAAGAGGGCTTATTTTAAGAATCTGTGTCCAACACAAAATCTGACATAGAAATTACATTAGTAAACTTCATAGATGGCATGAAACTGTGGTGTCTGATTCTGGAGACCATGCTATTGAATACCAGGACACTAGCTTTTCATCAGAGAATGAACAGGAGGTTAGAGGCCCAGGAAGAATCCATTTCAAAGGAAGACTGGCATCTCAATTATATAGAAAGTGACACTAACTGAGGTTATTATTACTTTTCTCTTGGGTTTTATTATAGCTTTTTTTCCCTTTCCCTCCTATGCTGTGCTCAGTTGTGTCTGACTCTTTGCGACCCTCATGGGCTATAGCTTGCCAGGCTTCTTTGTCCATGGAATTCTGCAGGCAAGAATACTAGAGTGGAATCCCATTTCCTACTCCAGAGGATCTTCCCAACCCAGGGGTCAAACCTGAGTCTCTTGTAACTCCTGCATTGGTAGGCAGATTCTGTACTACTAGTGGCACCTGGGAAACCCATTTAATTCCATCTTCATCTCATGACCACACTGATTTTCCATAGAGCATATCTCCAATCATTTAACTTCATTTAAAAAAATTGAGTGTCACCTGTATAGCATTATTTCAATATATCTCCCTGGTTTCAAATATGCAAATACATTCAGCTATCAAGCCAATTTAAATGATTTATTTTATTTCATTTTGTTCCATTCCTCTCACCCACCCATTCTAGAATGAATTTTCTGAGTCCCATTTTCACTGAGTAAAATTATATGGAAAGTATAAAAATGTACCTCGTTGTGTGGTTTTCAGTGTTGGACACACTGGAGATCAAATAGAGATTCCATCTTATTATCTTCTTTTCATCTTGGAGATAAAATTACACGAAAGTCTCTAGTACTTCCTGAAAGCATGAAACTGGGCTAGTAATACCCTTTTTGCATCTATGTATCCGGGAGAATAATTTAGATTATCAGCTTGTAGGGAAGATTAATGAGCTGTTTCTTGCAGTGCTCTTAGTCTAATTCCAAGCACATAGTACGTTCTCTATAGATGTCAACCCTTAATAATGTTATTATTACTAGAATTATTTGTTTTGAACCCCCAAAGAATACCTTCTTCATTCACAATACCTAATTTACCCTTCCCTATCTCAAAGCAATGTGTAAACCTGTATGTCCTGAGAGGGAAGTAAAGAAGCATGGTTGTCAGTTTTAAGAGTTTAAATCTTTTATTTGATGGTATGTAACTGAGTAAACAGAAAGATGGGGGAAGGGATAGTTGCGGAGTTTGGGACAGATATGTACGTGTGTGCTAAGTGGCTTCAGTCATGTCTGACTCGGTGCAATCCTATGGATTGTAGCCCACCAGGCTCTTCTGTCCATGGGATTCTCCACACAAGAATACTGGAGTGGGTTACTGTGCTCTTCTCCAGGAGATCTTCCCCACCCAGGGATCAAACCAGGTCTCCCACACTGCAGGCAGATTCTTTACCAGCTGAGCTACAAGGGAAACCCAAGAATATTGGAGTGTGTAGCCTATCCCTTCTCCAGCAGATCTTCCTGACCCAGGAGTCAAAGCGGGGCCTCCTGCACTGCAGATGGATTCCTTATCAACTGAGCTATCAGGGACGCCTAATAGATCTGGTATCCCTCCCCAACCTGAGGCCTTTTAAAATCTTATGTAGACAGTACAGCTTGATAGTTTCACTCCAGGAATCCTTAGTCACTCCACAAATATTTATTGAACGTCTACCATGTGTTAGTAGTGTAAATATAAGTGGGAGAGAAAAAAAGCTAATAAGGAAACAAGTGAATAATTATAGATTACAAATGCTGTGAATGAAATGATCTGTTAAAGAAAGAGGAGAAGATGCAGTATGGGGAAAGATGATTTTTTATTCTACACACCATCCTATATCTAGACTATTTTCACTTATAAATTGATAAAGTATGAAAAAGGACAGGTGAAGCTGTAATCATTTCAATAATTATTTCTCCAAAGTTATATCATGTGTGTGTGTGCACTAAGTTGTTTCAGTCGTGTCCAGATCTTTTCGACTCTATAGACTGAGGCCACTAAGCTCCTCTGTCCATGGGAATCTCCAGGAGAAATAGTGGAGTGAGTTGCCATTCCCTCCTCCAGGGGATCTTTCCAATCCAGGGATTGAACCCATGTCTCTTATGTCTCCTTACTTGGAAGGCAAGTTCTTTATCACTAGTACTACCTGAGAAGCATAAAGTTATACAATATTGGCCATTTATCCTAATTTCTGACATCATGTTTATGGCAAATTTAATTTCAATTAGACCATGTTCCAAAGCCTATAGAGTTTCAGAAAAATAAAATAAACCATTAGTTTTGCAGTGTTTTAATGAGGTATCTTGATAGATTCTATTAAGGTGCTATTCCATTCAAGCAAGTTAACAGCTTTAAAAATTTTGTTTTGAGAACATATATTTAAATTACATGTATGTACACACATGCATATATAATATAAACATGAGTATATATAAATATTTAGTAATGAATTTATAAGTCATGTAACAACATGGCTTGGGCTGTTATTTAGCATCCTTTGTTTATCTTCATGAAGAACTTCTTTCAAAGTGTCATAACAATAACTCTTTTTCAAGTATTATACCTTGCTCTCAACATATGTGTGTTTCTGAGAAAATTCTTAAAAGAGTCTGTTTCCCAGAACATTTTTTTACTTCATTTGCAGAAATAAATTATGAGAGATAAATCACCACAAAGACAGAAAATAAGAAATAAATAATATCCTATGTGTGATTGATTTACTTTTTATCTCTAGAAGCACAATTTTTCCTTTATCTCCTGTGATGCTATGGTCAAATGGCCAGTAATATAAAGTGTTTATGGTTTTCTGGACTGGAATTACAGTTTCTTGACCTATCTGATTCAGGTTAGGGCCCTGTCACAGTTTTTCATTTTAATGAAGAGAGAAAACTTCTGAAGATGCTTAGACTCTGATTTTCTTTTTACACTGGAACCTCAGAGAGTTCAAAACAAAATTCCTCTTCCAAACATAACTACAATTTCACAGATTGTATTCATTTCCATAAAAGAACACAGAACATTTTTCAAAGTAGCCTCTGGTTCTCAATGGAATAAAATAATGAGTTATTTTCATAATGTCTTCCATTTTTAATATCATAAACTTTACTTCCTTACTCATTCTTCCAAAATAACACATAAAGAACTGAAGATATAAACAACTTCATCTAATCTTTTCTCTTTCCCACAAGAATTTTTGCCTTGATTTCCAAATTTTGTATTTGAAGAAAGTAAGCCATTCCAAATTTATTTGCTTTTACTACATTTATCATTCTCATTTATATACAAGTTCTTAAAATAATGTTATTTCACTTTGTTCTCTTGTTTGCTGTCATTTTGGTCTCCTCTAGGACTAATTGTATATTTCACAAAATGACAGACATAAGAAAAATAGACTGAAATGAAGATTACCACCAAATCTTAGGCCCCAAAATGGTATATTATTATATTTTGCCTTAAAAAAAAGTTTAACTGAGACACCAAAAAGAAAGATTAATGATAAAGATGGCAGTCATAAATTTTAATAAAATATCATGTTGAAATCAAATATTATGTTCTTATTAGTAGCACCTTAAATTATTTTCTAGCAATTCTGGAATAGTATGTATGTATATATGTGTGTGTGTATATATGTGTGTGTGTATATATGGGCTTCCCTGGTGGCTCAGATGGTAAAGAATCTGTCTGCAATGTGTGAGACCCAAGTTTGATCCCTGGGTTGGGAAGATCCCGTGAAGAACGGCATGGCAACCCACCCCAGTATTCTGGCCTGGAGAATTCCATGGACAGAGGAGCCTGGCCAGCTACAGTCCGTGGGGTCGCGAAAAGTCGGACACAACTAAGCAATTTACACACATACATATATATAATTAGAAATAATATATATAATATCAATATATAAGCTATATATGTATATGCAAACATATATCTGATAAAATTCCTACAAGCTTTTCCTTAGGGAAAATCAGGAGCCATTACACACAGAATCCTAAAAACAGACAAGGCACTGTCTTATTGCAACCCTTGTCATTTGAGGCATGACAGAAAACAGAATTTGAAGTGGAGATGGACACACATAGTGAAATTTCTTTTCATCACATTTCCGCATTCACTGACCTATCCTTATTGAGGTCTATAAGTTGGAGTTAAAAAGTATTTCATTAACTGCTCAGCATGTATGATAAAGAAATAGAATGCATATTTAAAAATAAAATACTGGAAGCCATTTAAGTTCTTGCCTATATTGGATGACGACTAGATCACCATTAAGAAGATACCTCACCCATACTCCCCACTTCTGTCCTTCCCTGCTTTCTTACTTAGGAATGCAACATCCATCTTTTTAGTCAATAAAATATTAACCAGATTGAAATGAGCTTCCATGTTTAAACTTGTCTTTTTGTCATTACTGTGAAAAGAATATGCCCCATATAGCTTGCTGGTTCCTGAGTTTTAAGAGGTGTTTAGAACAAATCTAAATCTGATCCATAGCCTAATACCAAGCAGTTGAGCCCAGCCTAGATCAGTTGAACCACAGCCAATCTGCAGATACATGGGTGAGAAAGTGTCTACATTAAGACTTTGGCATTAGCTAATGAACACAAGCAGTAGCTACTGAATAAACATTTAGGAAAAGGTGACTGACTCATACATTTCAAAATGGAAGTAAATAGGCAAACCTGTTAGTACTGATCTTCTAAGATAAGAAATTTTCTTTCAAGTTTCTCTTCTGAACATTTTTGTTTCTCATACATGTCACCATCTCTATGAAGAGGAATAATATTATTACATATGTCATCTCTAATCTTCACAAGGATACTTCATACAAGAAGGCATGACTCCCATTTTACAGAAAAGAAAACTGGCCCAGTAAAGTTAAGGGAGTTTTCATTGTCCACACAGGTGATATAACATACTCTACTGCCTCAGTTGATGCAGAACCCCATGGAAATGCACTTTAAGAAGTTGAAAAGAGAGATCTAGGTAAGATATGCAGTGAGGAAAGCAAAACTCTTCTGGATAATTATTGTAAAACAGTAGAGACCAGACAAACATCTGTAATCTGATATTCATCTTTAAGTCTAAGATGACAAAAAAGAAAGTTTACTCAGATCACTTCAGGGTTCATCATGCAACCATGTTCATGATATTCTCTATATAATGATATTTGAGTTCATTAAAATGTAAATCATGGAATGAACAATAAGAAAAATGATACCACTGCAAAGATACATAAGGGGCAGAAAGCTGTAAACACATAAGACTGTTCTAGAATCCAGTATTTTCATAATCTCATTTGAACTGTGCATCCAATTTTATCTGAAACTTTATTCCTGGTTCCCAACCATCCAATCCATCTTGAATTCTCTAGTGAAAATTATGGACAATAATTACTAATTTGCCTTAGTAAATTGCTACTGTTTCAGAGATCAGAATTATTTCTTATTGTCTTAGAGAGCAGAATTTAGAGCAGAGAATTACTGTGCTAGGCTATTTTACAAATGAGAGACCATGGGGTCAAGTCAGGTCCACTTAACAGCAACTGTTGATCAAAGAATAATCTAAGCTGTCTGTCCAAACAGGATGCTGTGAACAATGCAACCAAGGTCTACGGGACACCCCAGATGCTGAACTAAGTCTATTTGTCAGTGACAGTGATGCTGAAGAACAGACTGTTTTGTAGAAGAACACATGCATTTATTTCCTCACACCTAAGTGGGTTCAGGTCTAAGCAGTTTCTTCTAGCTTTTAGTACTCTCGATATTTCTAAATACAGGACAGCATAGAGAAAAAAATAAATGTCTGATTTTTTTTTTTTACTTTTATTGACGTATAGTTGATTCGCAATGTAGTGTTTCTTAGTTAAAGTCACTCAGTCGTGTCTGACTGACTCTTTGCGACCCCATGGACTATGCAGTCCAGGGAATCTCCAGGACAGAATACTGGAATGTGTAGCCTTTCCCTTCTCTAGGGGATCTTCCCAACCCAGGGCTCAAATCCAGGTCTCCCTCATTGCAGAAAAGTTCTTTACCAGCTGAGCCATAAAGAAAACCCAAGAATATTGGAGTGGGTAGCCTATCCCTTCTCCAACAGATTTTCCTGACCCAGGAATCGAACCAGCATCTCCTGCATTGCAGCAGATTCTTTACCAACTGAGCTATCAGGGAAGTTGTCTTACTCTTAATTATAACTTAATTATAACAAGATGCACCATATATAAATCTTACCATCTATAAAGCAGGAATTTCATAACAGAATAATTGGTACTCCCTTCTAATTTCTAACAGCTTCCAAAATATGCACATCCCTCCCCCCAGAATCAAGACATTTTTTTCAACCACTATGACACTTTGACAGGAAGAATCACCAGCGTGTAGGAAAGATTCTGTACACCAGTGACGTCAGCAATTCTGCTGCTGTTACTTTAAGCCTTCTTCAGGTGCTCCAAGATTAATTTGCCATCAGAGCAACTGACAAGCATTCATTTACCGAATAACGATCTTCTAAATCCATAATTTATCATGTTATATGATGTCACTAATTAGGTAAAACTATAATTTACAATGGTGGAAATTTTTTTCAGAATCACTCTCATTCGCTTGAGGAGTTGGAAAGGGAAATGAGTATTTCTCTATACAATGCATTCTAGAATTTGAAGCCTGGACTAAAATGAAAGCCAGGGTCACAACTGTTCTGCCCCCATCATCATATAAATCGCATTATGAAGAACTTATCTATAAATATGAGTCTGCAAGGAATATTAAGGGAAGTAGAAATGTGACCCATATGGCTGTTAGGAGAGCATGCATAAATGTTGTAAAATATTCTCTAAGAAGGCAAGATATATAAGAACAAAAATAATAAAACAAAGAATGTCGTGAAAAGCCAGTTCAGAAAAAGAATTGGAATGGGGTTTTATCTAAAAGCGTTTTAATATGTCCATAGCCCTTGGTTCATCATATTCATAGTCTGCCTTTTAAAACCACAAAGAAAGGCAGTATGCTAAGAAATCTAATAACCAGTGCTATAAAAGTAAATCTCAACCCAGGCTGAGGGTGGCCTTTACACAGTCTAAAAGTTTTAGTTTTAGAAAGTTTTGTCTTCAATATAGTAGTTTTATGTAAGAATATAATCAAAAGATGCTACCTCCAAGGAACATACATTGAGCTTATGCTTCAGACATCATGGAAAGAAATGATTATGTTGGTAGCAATGTTAGATTTCTGCAAAAGCAGTCAAGGAACACTACTACAAGATGTTTGGAAGCATTTTATAGAACAAGTGAAAAAATATAATTGGTAATTGAACAAAATGATCCTTATTATTTCATTTATGGATATTAAATTCTCATTAAGGGAAGAAAAGGCACTATATAGTTCTTCCAAAATTGCTGGAAATTTTTTTAACCTGCTACATTAAGACTTGTATGGACGTTTCCTGACTAATAAACTCCGAAGTCATGACATTCACATCAATATATAGATCAGGGCAAGTGAGTATTGTTAAATTCAATCATAATATTATATAATTAATTTGATTCTTTAGAAAAGCTTTTTTATATTCTTGGTGACATTTTTTTCAGAGAAATACTTTGCAACTTTGTTAATTAGTTCTGTTTTATGGGACCTTAATATACCCCCAAAATGGGCATGAGCTTTATGTTGCTGTTTCTTGCTCTTTTATAGCTATTGCACCTTTTAATATCTTTACTTAAGGTAGGATAATAACCTCAGATATGCAGATGACACCACCGTTACGGCAGAAAGTGAAGAGGAACTAAAAAGCTTCTTGATGAAAGTGAAAGAGGAGAGTGAAAAGTTGGCTTAAAGCTCAACATTCAGAAAATGAAGATCATGGCATCTGGTCCCATCACATCATGGCAAATAGATGGGGAAACAGTAGAAACAGTGTCAGACTTTGTTTTTTTGCTCCAAAACCACTGCATATGGTGACTGCAGCCATGAACTTAAAAGACACTTACTTCTTGGAAGAAAAGTTATGACCAACCTAGATAGCATATTAAAAAGCAGAGACATTACTTTGCCAACAAAGGTCTGTCTAGTCAAGGCTATGGTTTTTCCAGTGGTCACATATGGATGCGAGAGTTGGACTGGGGAAGAAAGCTGAGCGCTGAAGAATTGATGCTTTTGAACTGTGGTGTTGGAGAAAACTCTTGAGTCCCTTGGACTGCAAGGAGATCCAATCAGTCCATTCTAAAGGAGTTCAGTCCTGGGTGTTCTTTGGAAGGAATGATGCTAAAGCTGAAACTCCAGTACTTTGGCCACCTCATGCAAAGAGTTGACTCATTGGAAAAGACTTTGATGCTGGAAGGGATTGGGGGCAGCAGGAGAAGGGGACAATAGAGGATGAGATGGCTGGATGGCATCACCAACACGATGGATGTTGAGTCTGAGCGAACTCCAGAAGTTGGTGATGCACAGGGAGGCCTGGTGTGCTGCAGTTCACGAGGTTGCAAAGAGTCGAACATGACTGAGCGACTGAACTGAACTGAATACATAGGTGGTGCTAGTGGTAAAGAACCTGGGTGTCCGCCAGTGCAGAAGACTAAGAGACACAGGTTCGATTACTGGGTCAGGAAGATTCCTTGGAGAAGGGCATGGCAACCCACCCCAGTATTCTTCTTGGAGAATCCCATGGACAGAGGAGCCTGGCAGGCTATAGTCCATAGGGTTGCAAAGAGTCAGACACAACTGAAGTGACTTAGCACACACATAAACCTTGAGAACTATTTTGTAAGTCAACATATTAGAGACCTTCCCCTGCTTAAAAAAATATGCTTACCATTTATATTCTCTAATTAGTATTCAGAAAACAGTATTTTCCCAAATCCAATTCATACTAATAAATTGGCCAAGCTGCATGTGTTACTGGTATTCTGATATTCTATTTCCTCCAAGGAGAGAACTTAACTTCACAGCTGAAAATAACTGCTAGCAGCATGGTGCAGTGTTGAAGGTCCATCTGACTGAAGAGCATTTATGCAGATCACTTCTAGATTCTTAAACTTTTAGAAGTTAAATTATATCCCATTAGTGAATAAATTAACCACAGAATGTTTCTGGATGCAAGCACTGTGGTAAGTTTTATGAAAACAAAACACAACGCAGGGAGATGTACCATCCTTTAAATCTGGTAAGGAAAACAAGATGACTAAATAAATCATTATTGTAGGATATAATATATTTTACAGACAGTAGATAAAAGGAATTGTAGAGCCCAAATTTGGGAGCCTTTATCTGGTGAGATGGAAATCAGAGATGCTTAGGGGAGCTGCACAGAAAATGGCATTTTAGCTGAGTTGAGAAGGGTAATTGTAGTTTATTAGACAGATAAAAAGTAGGGAGGAAGAAATTCTGAGCAAAGAGAACAGCCTACAGAAAAGCACAAAGACATGGGGGATAAAAGTATAAGCTTTGGCTGAGGAAGATTTGAATTTTATTCTACTTTCATCCACCTATTCTTTCTGCCACATTGGGCAGCTTATGTAGCCTCTCAAAGCCTCTATTTTTTGCTTTTAAAATGGGGATAATGATTATACTTCCCTCTTAAAGCTGAGCAAAGATTAAATGAGATAAAAATGTAAAATATGTGATCCATCCTCCTATGAGTCTACCTCCCAAATACTCCTTCCAGTCCCCATGGAGGCACTGAAGCAGGTAATGTAACTAGATAACTGCAGGGCAGTGAGGGGGTTGCAAGAAATGAGCCTGAATGATAACTGGTATTTGGATGTTTGTGGTCACAGACAGGAGGGCCAGTATAAACTCCAAGCAGGGAAGAGCTGTGATCAGGCTTTTGTTCCAGAAATCTCACTCTGGCAGTGTGAATGATGAACACGTGAGGGAGGTGAGCGAAGGGAAAGACACCACAGAAATAAGGAGGGAAGTGAATGAAGGACATATGCATCAGGGCAGAGTGAGGTCGGATCTTCTCGAAACTTAGTAAATGATTGCCTGGAGAGAGAGAAATGAGGAGAGACAGCAGGGCACAGAGAGTGGGAGTCCAGAAAATCTCCCAGATGTCTGAATCCAGCACCGCAATAAAATGGGAAGCAGATAGTTATAAAAAGTAGAGTATAATAAACTACGAAATGTAATGAAGGTCTACCTGGTAAGACTATAGGACCCAGGCCTGGAAGTGGTTACTGGAAGCTAGAACCATAAGAGGGACGACCTCACAGAAGAAGACAGTCTGAATCAAATTCAGAGTTGAATTTGATATATGAATACGATGCACATGGGTGACGGGAGAAATGAAGTCGTGAAACAGATTTATGATATAAATATGTTAGGCAGGACTGACATGACTGCAGGTGGAACATGTGCTTATTTGTATATTTAATTATGAAGTTATATTTAATTATTTTGCTCTTGATTTCATAGAAAACAACCAGTGGTTTCTATATACCAAACCTTAATTGAAAGCATTAAGGATAACCTAACACACTCTGTGGAAAAGATAAATTAAAATACAAGTGTCAAATAATATAGTACAGCAGTACTTAGTTTACTAGCAGTTGCGAAACAACTTATTTGGCATTGGTTACTTGGAATAAGGATAGTTGGCAATCGGGAGGTAACCAAGCAAAGCTTCAGGTAGGAATCAAGTCTAGGAATAACAGTTTCACTTAGTCAGTCAGTTCTATCATACTCAAATTATAAGCATATATCTATTATCTAAGAAAAAATTAATACAGACACTATTTTCCATGTGTTGTCTTTGACATGACAGTGGTCATTAAAGAACATTTTATTAAAAGTCCTACTTCTTTGCTACTTTTCAGATTAAATCGTATTCTGTGCTTACTAATGGAGATTCTATATGGAACTAGAGTACTTGGGCTGTGCTAAGTTGCTTCAGTCATGTTTGACTCTTTGCAACCCCATGGATCATAGCCTGCCAGGCTCCTCTGTCCATGGAATTCTCCTCTGTGCATGGGCAAGAATACTAGAGTGTGTACTGCCATACTTAGCAGAAGTTAAATGTGAACTGATTAAATAAATAAGCAACCCAGCCAATCACAATGAAAGAAGTAAGATTTTAGTCTACATCAGGAAAACTAGAAATGTGAGGGACTCAGGTCACGTAATATAGTGAACGATGAAGCAGCTAGAGACATTACACCCAAGCAGGAGAATTTTTATAAGGGGACATATTAGTTGACAGACTTCCCTATAGCTCAAACTGTAAAGAATCTGCCTGTGAGGCAGGAGACCAGGGTTCAATCCCTGGGTTAGGAATTTCCTCTGGAGAAGGGAATAGCAACCCACTCCAATATTCTTGCCTGGAGAATTTCATGGACAGAGAAGCCCAGCGGGCTACAGTCCATGGGGTCACAAAGAATTGGACACGACTGAGCGACTAACACACGCACACACACACAGACACACACACAGATTAGTTGACCGAACATTCTTGAAATGATTTAATCAGAAATTGGGACTGTATGCATTATGCAACCACGAAGAGTAAAATAATTTTGTGGTTGGTATTACACATTGGTTTGTTTCAATAAAAATATAGATAAGAACTTCTAAAGAAATGTCACCTATGAATGAAATGATTACATCTTATGGCACTTAGGTCCATTTTTGAAAGTTCAAGAAAAGCTGTTGTTGTTGTTTAGTTGCTAAGTCATGTCTGACTCTTTGCAAGCCCTGTAGCCTTCCACACTCTTCTGTTCATAGTATTTCACAGGCAAGAATACTGGAGTGGGTTGCCATTTTCTTCTCCGTGGGATCTTCCTGACCCAGGGATTGAACCCACATCTGTGGCATGCAGGCAGTTTCTTTAAAGTTGAATCACCTCTTTTCTGTATGTTATAGAAGGAACACATTCCAACCCAAACTGACCACTCACCACTCCACCACTCACCAGCAGGAGCTGAACCACTCACCAGCAGGGACACCTTAAACACCGTCTATTTCTTTTGAGCTTCTTAGTGAAATTCAAAGTGAAGTCCTTCAGTCGTGTTGGATTCTTTGTCCATGGAATTTTCCAGGTAAGAATAGTGGATCTGGGCGGCCATTTCCTTCTCCAGGGGATCTTCCCAACCGAAGGATCACACCCAGGTCTCCTGCATTGTAGGCAGACACTTTACCATCTGAGCCACTAGGGAAGTGGCTCACAGTAAAACTGCAAAAATACCACATATCCTGCAGGGTCATTGTGAGGATTATAATTGATTAAGCATCAGAAGTTTCCTAATACATAATGGGCCCTGAATATGAATGTTAGCTGAATATGAATCTGAAATATTCAACCAAGTTTGTGTCAACCACTGGTTAGAAGATAACTCGAGGAACAAAGCAAAGTTTTTAACAGGACCTATTAAAACGTTTGCAGGTGGAGAAATCTGTATGTGCCTATTTTATCTAAGTCTTTTGTATCTTTCATTAAGCTCTGCAGTTTTGTCATTACATATATGTATATAAAAGGTGCAGGACAAATATTTCTTGCCACAGCTCAACAGAAATCTAGAGCAGGAACTGGACAGATCCAGTAGGAGTTAAGTTCACCAGCGTCAGCAGGTGGCGCTAGTGGTAAATAACTCGCCTGCCAATGCAAGAGGGTTCGATCCCTGGATAGGGAAGATCTCCTGGAGAAGGAAGTGGCAACCCACTTCAGTATTCTTGCCTGGAGAATTCCATAGATAGAGGAGCTTTATGGGCTACAGTCCATAGGGTCGCAAAGAGTCGGACACGACTGAAGTGACTGAGTATGCTGCTGCTGCTAAGTCGCTTCAGTTGTGTCCGACTCTGTGCGACCCCATAGACGGCAGCCCACCAGGCTCCCCAGTCCCTGGGATTCTCCAGGCAAGAACACTGGAGTGGGTTGCCATTTCCTTCTCCAATGCATGAAAGTGAAAAGTGAAAGTGAGGTCGCTCAGTCGTGTTCGATTCTTAACGACCCCATGGACTGCAGCCCATCAGGCTCCTCCGTCCATGGGATTTTCCAGGCAAGAGTACTGGAGTGGGGTGCCATTGCCTTCTCCCATAAGACTGTAAAAAAAGAAAAAAAACCCAAACTCATAGTTAATTAAACCGTAGAAATTTCTTTCTCTGTTAGAGAAAAGAAACTCCTATTAGACAGTCTGGTATTAGTGTGGCAACTCTCTTTTCATTGGGCTCCCAAGTTATTCTGACCACTTATAGTGTATTATCTCATTTTCTGGTCATAAATTTTGCATTTTAGTCATTGAGAAGGAATAATAAAAGGGTCCAAGAAGTAAATATTTTAGAAGTTACACACAATATCTCCAATTACAACTCAATGGCCAAATCTTGGTCATT
This sequence comes from Budorcas taxicolor, assembly GCF_023091745.1. NCBI lineage: Eukaryota > Metazoa > Chordata > Mammalia > Artiodactyla > Bovidae > Budorcas > Budorcas taxicolor. The sequence goes on from NC_068931.1 coordinate 28,872,335, forward strand.
GGCTATATTTATCCATGAGGTGAGGTGAAGTCGCTCAGTCATGTCCAACTCTTTGCGACCCCGTGGACTGTAACCTACTAGGCTTCTCCGTCCATGGGATTCTCCAGGCAAGAATGCTGGAGTGGATTGCCATTTCCTTCTCCAGGGGATCTTCCTGACCCAGGGATTGAACCCGGGTCTCCCACATTGGAAGTAGACGCTTTAACCTCTGAGACATAAGTGCTTCTAAGAAATAAAATAATTTTGCTCATGGGCAAAATGCCCACTAAAATATTAAGGGTCTTATTGTAATAAGGGGGCAAAGAATATTGGATTAGCACTTCTGCCATGAGCAAAATCTCAACTGTAGGCTTTCCTTTAGGAAGGAACTTTGGACCTGTTTTAACGTCTGAACAAATGTGGACAAATTCCCAGTTTCCTACCAGGAGGTATGCTGCTAAGTCACCTCAGTCGTGTCCAGCTCTGTGCAACCCCATAGACGGCAGCCCGCCAGGCTCCCCCGTCCCTGAGATTCTCCAGGCAAGAATACTGGAGTGGGTTGCCATTTCCTCCTACAATGCATGAAAGTGAAAAGTAAAGTGAGGTCGCTCAGTCATGTCTGACTCTTAGCAACCCCATGGACTGCAGCCCACCAGGCTCCTCCATCCATGGGATTTTCCAGGCAAGAGCACTGGAGTGGGGTGCCATTGCCTTCTCCACCAGGAAGTATGGTCAGCATTATTTTCTCCTGGAAAACTTTCAAAACAAGAGTGATAACTAATCCAAGGAGATACCAGAAAGTGTCCAGTCTCTCAGTTTACCTGGGTTTCCCAAGTGGCTCAGATAGTAAAGAATCGGCCTGCAATACAGGAGATAAGCGCTTGACCCTTGGGTAGGGAAGATTCCCATGGAGAAGGAAATGGCAACCCACTCCTGTATTCTTGCCTGAAGAATCCCATGGACAGAGGAGCCTGGTGGGCTAAAGTCCATGGGGTTACGAAGAGTCAGACATGACTGACAAACATGTACCTCAGTTTACATGATGCTCAGAAATCTGACTTGACACCATACTTACTAAGATCCAAATATCCTCTACTTCCAATGAAACTGAAATTAAAAGATTTGTTATGTGGAGTTATTAGATATAAATCACTTTGAGGATTATGAAACTATCAAATACAAGTCTCATAGTTTTGGAAAAGTAAGTTATTTTTTCCTTAGCAGGCTATAATAAAATCAAATATTTCTATGTAATTCATTCCTTATGTTTAATGGCCTTGTTGAAATAATTTTAATAAAATGATTCTTTAATTTTATTAATATCTCCTATAAGTTTATGGCATGATTTTATGCCATAAGCTTTTAAAAGACATTTATTCTTACTTGTTTGGAGAGTTTGTTTAAAAATGATTTCAATTGAAGCAGTTGAACTGTAGGGGAGGAAAAAATAATTTTCCTTCTACCTTCTAAATTTTCTGTGGGGAGCCCTGTAATAAAAGACAGACTCAAAAGAAAAGCAAACAGAAGTTTACTAACGTGTATACATAATGTATACATGGGAGATATTCAGGGGAAAATCAGTAACTCTCAAAGTTGGCTTAGAATACTTGGAAAGTGAAAGTCAACTCAGCTGTGTCCAACTCTTTGTGACCCTGGAATTCTCCAGGCCAGAATACTGGAGTGGGTAGCTGTTCCCTTCTCCAGGGGATCTTCCCAACCTAGGGATCAAACCCAGATCTCCCGCATGGCTGGCCGATTCCTTACCAGCTGAGCCACCAGGGAAGCCCTTAGAATACCAGGCTTAAATCCATCTTTGGCCAAAGAGAGGGAAATATATAGGAGGCCAGTTGTGGGAAAGCAACCAGGAGTGTGTAGTAAACAAGAGTAAGACATACTACGTGCTCAGTCGTGTCCAAATCTTTGTGACCCCATGGACTGATCACACCAGGCTCCTCTTGTCCATGAATTTTTCAGGCAAGAGTACTGGAGTGGGTTGCCACTTGCCTATTCCAGGGGATCTTCCCCACCCAGGCATCTGGCCCATGTCTCTTGAGTCTCCTGCACTGGCAGGCAGATTCCTTACCACCAGTGCCACCTGCGAAGTTTACTGTAAGTAAAATAAAGTGTTAGTTGCTCAGTCATGTCTGACTGTTTGCAACCTCATGGCCTATAGCCTGTCCATGGGATTCTCCAGGCATGAATACTGGAATGAGTAGCCATGCCCTTCTCCAGGGAATCTTCCAGACCCAGGGATTGAACTCAAGTCTCTTGCATCTCCTGCATTGGCAGAATTCTTTACCACTAGGGCCACCCGTGGAGAAGGCCATGGCACCCCACTCCAGTACTCTTGCCTGGAGAAATCCATGGGCGGAGGAGCCTGGTGGGCTGCAGTCCATGGGGTCGCTAAGAGTCGGACATGACTGAGTGACTTCACTTTCACTTTTCACTTTTCACTTTCATGCACTGGAGAAGGAAATGGCAACCCACTCCAGTGTTCTTCCTGGAGAATGCCAGGGACACATTCTGGTGGGCTGCCGTCTATGGGGTTGCACAGAGTCAGACATGACCGAAGCAACTTAGCAGCAGCAGCAGAGTCACCTGGGAAGGTTTATTAAATGGATTTAAGTTGTGGCCTTCTCCACTGAGAAGCTTCCTTGTAGCCTATTCATTCTTCTCTTCCTGGTACAGAGATGGAGACATTTACAAATGGAGATTTCCTTTATAAATGGAAATTTTCTCTACCAAAAAATAATCATTATTTTTAAAGTTTCTCCTGTGTCTGCTGCTTTTGTAATTATCAGCTCAAAACAACCCTGTCAATGAGATATTCTCTAGGTGGCATATTCTTACCACCCTTCATTCACAGGAACAATCATCTATTTTAAAATACAGCATTATTTTACAGGACTCAGAGTAGCCTTCTTATCTCTTCAGCTAAAATTTCTCTCTACTGTGATTCTTCTGTTAGTGTTTACATACAATGAAGCCATATCCATACTATCGAGGAAAAAATATAACTTTAATCCCTATCTTCCAAAAGTAAACATTATGTGCATCTGTTTTAAAAAAATTTAGTATTTTCAAATAAAGACATTTTTTAATAATTCACAACCATTTAGAAGACATCGGTCACCTAAAATTTTAACAAAGAAATCAAGTCTTGATCTTTCCTTTTTGTATTACACACATCATGAATTATTCTCAAAAAATAGATTTACAGTATACTATAAGTCTCCTTCCCAACACATTTTAAGAATTATTTAATGAAATTAACTTTAAAATGATAAACATTTTAAACTTCACTCAAACTAATAAGGCACACCTGCCTTTGAAATATTACCATCCTATATACTAAAAAGGAATGAGCTATGAAGTCATGAAAAGACATAGAGGAACCCTAAATGTAGGTTACCAAGTGAAATAATCTGCAAAAGGCTACATACTGCCTCAGTCCAACTATACAACATTCTTGAAAAGGCAAAACTATGGAAACAGTAAAAGGATCAGGGCTTGCCAGGGTTGAGGAAAGGAATAGAAGCATAGAGTGTTTTTAGGGTAGTGAAAATGCCAGATAGATGGATACATGTCATTATACATTTGTGCAGACCTATGGGATGAACCACATAGAGAGGGAACTGTTATGTAAACTATGGACTTCTGGTGATGATGACACATCAGGAAAGGTTCCTCAATGGTAACAAATGTACATCTCTGATGACGGATGTTGATAACAGGGGAGGCTATGCACCTGTAAGGGCAGGGGTTGTTTAGGACATCTTTACTGTGAACCTAAAACTGTTTCAGAAAAATAAAATCTTAATTAAAAAAAAATCCACATTGACACACAGTAGTTTTGGATTATCTGTCCAATTCTCTCCTTCAATGGAACAGAAATTTATTTGGGATAGATATTTTCATAATATAAAAAGAACTTTCAAGGAGCTTGAAAGACACCCATTATCTGAGACATGAAAAAAATTTTAAGACAAAAGCATATTTGAAAAGAACCTTTAGAAACATGTTTAGCATAAATGGATATTAAATCTGCATTGAACTCAGTGTCATTAGCGAATGATAAACCTCTAAAATTAACTATCCTGTCATCTGCTTAAAATGTGAGAGAACTCATAAACACTCAAAAATTTCATTCTTTGACTTTAATGTAATACAGTGAAAATTGCATTATAATGTAATGTTCAAAACATTCCTGAGATAGAGAAACTACATTTACTTTAAAGAAACTACACGTACTTGAAAAAATTAATTTTGCTATTAAGCTGACATTACAGGTTTGATCCCTGGATCAGAAAGATCCCCTGGAGAATGAAATGGCAACCCACTCCAGTGTTCTCGCCTGGGAAATCCCATCAACAGAGGAGCCTGGTGGGTTACAGTCCATGGAGTCACAAAGAGTCAGACACAACTGAGCAATCAACACACACACAGTTGGTAAACAATTTCAGATAGGAGTTACTGAAGTTTTTAATGGTTTCCTTCTTCAAAACATGTTGGTTCATTTCACTGAAAGTGTATTATATTTCAAACTCCAAAGTTGAAATTGAAAAGTTCAATTGAAAATATTTAAAATTAACCATGTTTACAATGAACAATTATAAATAAACCACCTTAATAGTTATCTTTCCAGAAGATTTCCATAACAGCTCAAACTCAATCTCCCATCTCAAGCTCCCTGAAAGTGATAACGAAAAGGATCTGACAGGACAAAATTTGGGGACATTTTAGAGTAAATTTCATTCAAATATATCAAATTAGCCAATACAATTTTTTGATTTATGTGTAAACTACTGAAAGAGAAGGTTTTGTTTTTGTTTTTGTTTTTTTCTGTATACATCTTTATTGACTATATTGAAATTCCAAGTTGAGAAAATAACAATCACCATCAATTGCAGAGCACATATTAAATTCTGCTTTCTGTATTAATTGCTACATCATTTCACCTTATTCTTATATCACCAAAAGAAAGCCATTGCTCTTCTAAAACAGAAGCTTTCAGAAGTTACTAAACTGGACTTAGCTTTTGTTGTTAATAATTAATGGGTGACTGTGAGTCAAAGCCAAATACATAATTCCAAATGATGTTTTCTTAACCATTATATTCTGTTTGTGTGTGAGCACGTGTCCAACTCTTAGAACCAACTCAGTCATGTCCAGCTCTTTAGAACCCCATGGACTGTAGCCCACCAGGCTCCTCTGTCCATGGGATTCTCCAGGCAAGAATACTGGGGTGGTTCGCCATTTCCTTCTCCAGGGGATCTTCTTGACCCAGGGATCAAACCTGTGTCTCTCGTGTTTCCTGCCCTGGTAGGCATATTCTTTACCACTGCCCTATCTGGGACACTCCCTTATATTCTACTTAGCTATTTTTAACAAATATAAGGATTAAAAGTTAGTTTAATGTATCTGCATAATCTGTTTAATAACAAGATTTTTTTTTAATTTTACATTTAATATTTCTAACCATTAGAGACTTTTAAGGTACACATGAAAGGGAAGTAAATTTGAAACTGTTTCCCTTGAAGCGACTAAGTTTAACATGGTTAGGTGTTAAGAGATGAGTTCTCAAAATAAGACTCTTCAGAAATATACTAAACAAATAAAGATGATATAATCTCATTTTAATAATCTGAACTGTTCTCATTTCAAGGTTGCTTCCTCTTATAGATATATTTTGTATTGATTCTACATCAGAGAGTATCTATCCCATCTCTTATTCTTCAAACTTTGGAATATTATGAAAGTTACTAAGATTTTAGCGATTTGCCACTTCCAATGAGAAGACTGGGTGGGTTTAGAGTCCCCTGGGGCCTCACCAAACATCTGGGTTTATTGTGGTCCTCACTGTTTTACTCTTATGGCAAGAGGTTGCACTTCTTTCTTATGCATAAATTTGAAGTGCTGGTCCCCACCTGTTTTTATTAACTGGGAGAAAAAAATGGATGAAAAAGATTCTGTGCTTTCACTTTATTTTACCACCCTTTACTAAGCAGTGTGTTAACTGCATTTTAAACATGATGAAATAGGAAGAATTTATATTACATGTGGTTGACAATAGGGGAGAGAGCAAGCTGTAGGCACAGCTAAGATCCCATTTCTGTTTTTTCAGCTGCTTCAAAGCAATGGTCCAATTGATCACTGCCCAGGAGCAAGAAGGCTTAGGTTCCAGTGACTCTGCTATTAATTGGTTATATGTCTTGTAATAGTGGGTCAATCTATTTGGATCTTATGTTCTTTAATTAGAGATGACAGAGTTGCATAACTGACATATGAGGTATCTTACTTTGGAAATCATACTGATAAAATTAATTTCATGCTTAAGAATAAAATGATATTCAGTATATTTCCTTTACAGGTTTACTTTCATTTCTGTTCAGTAAATGCATGTAGATCACTAGCCATTTCACCAGGCATAATGGAGAAGACAAAGATATGGAACTAGAATTCAAAGCTTTCCTTAAATTGAAGTATTTGTTTCAAGTAACAAAACACAGTGATTCAACCTTTTATTTGTTCTTATATTTTTTGATAAAATTAGAGAGATCTATAGGAAATATTGGCCAAAATAGTTACAATTTCTACACATTCTTTGTTAGTTTTAATAAACAAGTCAAAATAAGTTGAATATCTTGTCAAATGAGCATTCAAAGTATGATCCTATTTAATAACATTTTCTATCCATATCAAATGATCTCTTTATGTATCTCCTCTTCTAACTGCACATATGAAGAGAATAACATCTGAAAGTTAATACTAACAATAGTTATTTTAGGAATGTTTTTTCTTTGTATTCTAGTCTATTGTGTGAATTCTTCATAATGAAGATGAATCATATATAACTTTAATGTTAAAACTTAAAGAAAAGGAAAAGAAAAACTAGTAACAAAAAGTTGTCTCAAAGGAGAACAAAAGGAAAAACACAAATACTTATTCATGTCAATAAGGAGAACATAGTCCAAATTTTTTGTTGTACAGTTGGCAGATTTTTTCCAGAATATCTGAAATCCATGACTATATCCTCAGATTAGTGTGAGTTAGGCCCCTGAGCTGTTTATCACAAATGTTATCATCTTGTTCTCCCTCTGCTCATTCTTGATGCAACAGGAAGACTGTGGTCAAGTCTGATAAACATCATGTCTATATCTTGTACCCTTGAACTCCATCTTCTCAAGACGCTTTAACATCTTATTCCCCTCACTTGATTTCTCAGTATCAGCTGGCGTGCCAGATCTCACTGTAGGTCCAGAGTGGTCCAGGCAATTTATGTTTATCCACTTCCATTAAAATTTCCAATGTTTATCCAGTCAAGCTCAGCATGCCCCTTCCATTGCACTGTATCTTTGCCCTGGTCTTTTCTAGATTTCTGTCTCTCACCCCACATCTCACAATTGCCTTGTTAAACTGCAGGTTAACTTCTGATCGTGTCCTAAGGTCTCCTTTGCTTTGATAAGCGGTTCGATGTGATTCTCAGCATGCACTGTGGGCTTGGTTCTGGTGTCTGCCTACTTCTGGGCCCTGGTACGGCTAGACAGCTCTACTACTTCTGCCCGAGGTCCCACTGGCATAAGGCACAGAGGGCAATTCCTGAGGGATCTGTGTGATAAATAAAGATGAAACAAAGTGTTACTCAAAAGTGTTTATAGAATTAATCTGTGTGTACGAGCTCAGTTGTGTCCGACTCTTTGCAGTCTTTGCAATCTGATGGGCTATAGCCCACCAGGCTCCACTGTCCATGGAATTCTACAGGCAAGAATACTTGGGTGGGTTGCCATGTCATCCTCCAGGGGATCTTCCCAACCCAGAGATCAAACTCAGGTTTCCTGTGTCTCCTACAAAGGCAGCTGGGTTCTCTACTACTGCTCAACCCAAGAAGCCCTTGTAGAATTAATAATCAAAGACAGAAAGAGTAGCCAAGAAAAAGAACTAAAGCAGCAGACCACATAAAAAACCATTAAGCCATTGGAGTGAGAAGACATAAACAGATGAATGGACAGGTCACTAATAGAAATGATATAAGAAATGAATGAAAAATAATTTTAGAGTGGCAGTGAATTTAGGTGGTTAAGAATCAAAATTGGAGGATTATTTTAAGCCTTGCATATGTGCATCCTAAGTCACTTCAGTCATGTCTGACTCTTTGTGACCCTATGTAGACTGTGGCCCACCAGGCTCCTCTGTCCATGGGGATCTCCAGGTGGAGGAGTTGAATCTGTACTTATAGGAAAAAGTGCACAATCCTTGGCACATTTAGGATAGACTATGTGAACCAGTTTAAAGTTTGGCTCCTGCAGCTCTGGGTCTGGCTTAAGATGCTGGAATCCATATATGCAACCAAGTCTGATGTCCAGTAGGACTTCTAAAATGCACAAGATATTTGGTGTAGAATGAAGCATATTAGAAAAAGCGTGGTGCATATCCATCAGCCTTTGATCCACTAAATGAGATCTCAGAGCGCCTGTGTCATCTAAAATGGGGCAGCTGAGGGTCTAATTCCAGGTCTTTTAGTCAGTTTACTCTTTTCAGTAAGTTCCCATCTAGAGAAGTCCAAGGTTTCCTCTCAACCTTGCTCGTCAGATGGGTGCAGGTGTAATTGGGGCAGCTCTAAAGAGCAGTACACCCGCCTCTCATAGACTCTTGGGCGTTGCTCGCAATTGGCTCCTGACACTGAAAGCAGCACATGAAAACTTTTTCTCTAGCAAGAAGGGACTGTTTCCAATGTTTATTACATGGAAGATCACAATCAAGACAGCAGGTGGAACTTCTTTCCTCAGGGTGATTGTTGAACTGTCTCCTTGGCAGCTCTTCTAAATTCATCTAACAGACACCTGGTACCCAAGTCAACCTCTCGATAGCTAGTTAGCTAGCTAGCTAGCTAGCTAGCTAGACAGATCTGAATGCAGACAAGTGAGGAAGGGTCTTCAACTGCCAGGTGACATGAAAACCACCCCTCCAAACATAAGTGGTACTTTGTGAGAACTGCTTTCCAGATTTTATGTGTGGATATGATATTCTTGTTCCCCCATTCAAAAGACTGCTGCATCCCACCTGCAGTCTATTTGTGGCATTTCCTGGGATGCTTCCCAGATTTCTGGAAGCAGGGGATGAACAAACCCTTCCTGGTGGCAGGGAAGAGATCTCTGAAAGACAGAAGGCTTGGGGGAACTAGATAAATAGCAGGCAGTCAAGGACAGCGTTCCCAAGCAAATGCAGCAACCACCCATCTCTGAGGCAAAGAGCAGGCTGGTATCTGAGATAGCAGGACGGAGACTAAGCAGCCAAAGCAAAGGGAATCTTTCCTGATGCCACTGCTCACCTTACGGTACAGGATTTTGCTTAGCAGTTAAGAGCACATCCTCTGAAATCAAGCTCGGAAACAAGGACAACTCTACCACTTTCTGGCTGTGTGAACGTGGGCAAATTAAACTCCCTGTGCCAGTTTCTCCATCTGTAAAAAGAGGCTAATCTTAGTACCCACCTCTAGGTATCAAAGAATGTTAAATTAGAAATTTGTACAGAAAGAAGTGAATTTCAATCAAAAAGAATAATCAGGAGAATCACAGAGAACCTGACATTGCATCTTATGAGCTTTATACACCAACCAGACTCGGAGAGCACAAAGCCAGTACTGGGGAAGCAGTTGTTGCTGCTGTTCATTCGCTAAGTCATGCCGATTCTTTGCGACCCCATGGACTGTAGCCCACCAGGATCCTCTGTCCATGGATTTCTCCAGGTAAGAATACTGGAGTAGGTGGCCATTTCCTTCTCCAGGGGATCTTCCCCTTCCAGGGATTGAACCCACGTCTCCTGTTGGCAGGCAGATTCTTTACTGCTGAGCCATTCACTGAAGCCTTTGGGGGAAGCAGGAACCATCCTAAACTCCTGTCTCACTACCCACCCCAACCAAGGAAGGGTCAGAAAGGCAGCTTAGAGAGTAATGAAGATAAATGAGAATCAGAGGAAATCCAGTTGCACCCCCTTCCTGAAGGCAGGCAACTCACCTGAGAAAGGCCATAGTGGGGAAGTAAAGAGGTTGCCTTCACTTTCATTGATAAATGAAGTGTTAATATAATGGAACTGCCATCCTATGTCCAATAGAGATGATATTCTGAGACTTAAATAGCCAAATGATTTTACAGTCTGAGAATCACCAGAAAAATGATGGGCCTTTCTGAGTTTTTATTCAGTGTGAAACCGCTCTCAAGGGAGACTTAATGGATTGTATGAACAGACAGGTAGCTTCTGGTTTCCTTCCATAGGTCCTGCTTGCTCCCTATCCAAAAAGCATGCTATGAAGACTAAATTAGCTGATTCATGTGAGTTGCTTAGAACAGTACCAGGCACTAATAGCGCAGAAAGCTGAGAAATAGCATCATCATCATAGCAACTAAGGCTTATTGTAATAAGACATGTTTATGCTATGCATTACAAAGCTTAGGTTCTGTGACTTTTCTCCTCACCAACCAAAGTCCTGCCCAACAAAAATGACATGTTTTCCAAGGTAGACAATGAAGGTAGATGGTTTTCTCTACCTTCCTTAAATCTAAGCACCTCCTCCTTTCTTTTCCTCTTAGTTCAAGTTCAGGTTTGAAGCTTGGTTATGCCGTCTTTGAGCTGAGAAAGACTTTCATGAGGTCACTTTACCTCTCTGAGCCTTGGTTTCCTCTTCTCTAAAATGGATGCATTAATATATAATTTTACAGTGGAGTTAACAGTTGAGTTACTGTGTTTTAAATGCACACTGCCTGATAAAATGCTACTGTTTCTCATTTTGTTTCTTTAATGTGCTCAGATCTCTTAGCTTAGCTTTTACTGAATTCATGAATGAAACAAGCGTGTTTAATAATAATGAAAAAATACCGGCATTTCAATGGCCTAAAGACCCGCGGGGGAGACATGGCCCCTGTGAACACATATTCTTCCTGCTCATTCTTCTATAACCACTAAAGAATGTTGAAATTATGTCACTCTCCTGCTCAAAATCATCCTGTGTTTTTCTGTCTCACTCTGAATTAAAGCTAAAATTCTTCTAGTGGCCTATGAGGCCCCATGGGATTTGACATTGCTTCACATGATCTATAAATCATTCCCTCCTATGCAGGTTCAACCCCCTTGACCTTCTCCCTTCACGGTACTAACTAGGTCAACATCAAACTTGGGAAAAGTTGGTTCTCTATTAACCCTTGCCAGTACCTGGACAATTGAAAATGGCTATTTAAAACACGGTCATGGCGACCATAATACAAACCTTAAAGGCCTGTTCTCATCATTCTTCATAGATAGACTGTAGTCAATTTTCTTTCCCTTTCTTTAAACATCTTTGTCACACTTCTCTCCTCAAAACATCAACAACCTTTGGCCCCCTCATCACTTTCAGTAATCAAAAATGCGCTTCCTTTTCTATTCAGTTCAGTTCAGTCACTCGGTCATGTCTGACTCTTTGTAACCCCGTGGACTGCAGCACTCCGGGTTTCCCTGTCCATCGCCAACTCCTGAAGCTTACTCAAACTCACGTCCTTCGAGTCAGTGATGCCATTCAACCATCTCATGTTCTATCGTCCCCTTCTCCTCCCACCTTCAAACTTTCCTGGTATCAGGGTCTTTTCCAATGAGTCAGTTCTTTGCATCAGGTGGCCAGAGTATTGGGGTTTCAGCTTAGCATCAGTACTTCCAATGAATATTCAGGACTGATTTCCTTTAGGTTAGATTGGTTGGATCTCCTTGCAGTCCAAGGGAGTCTCAAGAGTCTTCTCCAACATCACAGTTCAAAAATATCAATTCTTCGGCATTCAGCTTTCTTTATAGTCCAACTCTCACATCCATACATGACTTCTGTCCATCAAATCCACCAGTCTATATATGTATCTATAAGTGCTTTCTTTTAGCTGTAGCAGATGAATGCCCTGTGTCCTAAGATCCACTTTTCTACTGAAATCCAACCTCAAGGACTTTGCCCCTTTAATTATGGACAATCACCTTGGCTTCATTTCCATCAATATAAACTCTTACTGTAATTTCTCCTACATTAAACAAGAAGTCTCGGAGCCCACATCCCCATCTAGCTCTGAAATCTATTTACATTCTAATACAGGAAATGCTTCATAAGAATTGTTTGCACAGACAGGAATGATCTCGTCTTCCATTCCTTCTTGAGTCTAATCGACTGAGGCTTTGTTTTCAAATCTCCACAGATAGCATTTTCATTGAGGCCATCCACACATTCACACTGGCAAACACAATAGTCAAGGGACTCAATCATTCATTTTGAGACTTCCATGTGAAGTCTTTTAGGTGAAATTTGCTGTGAACAGTGCCCTTAGAAGGGTTTCCCAGGTTGCTCAGTTGTAACGAATTCACCTGCAGGAGATGCAGGTTTGATCCCTGGGTCAGAAAGATCCCCTAGAAAAGGAAATGGCTACCCACTGCATATGCTTGCCTGGGAAACACCAAGGACAGAGGAGCCTGGTGGGCTATATCTATAGGGTTGCAAAAGAGTCGGACACAACTTAGCAGCTAAACAACAACAACAAAGCCCTGGGATAATTTTTTAGGACTTAATTTTTAGGATCAACATTATTCTGTTCCATTTCATATTGCTTCACATAGCTAAGTGTATTTATTACACTGTTGAATAATATTTGGCTGTCTGAATATATCTGTTTACTTACTCTTTTATTGACTGAATTTTTTCTTATTTTTCTGTGCTGTCTGAATATATCTGTTTATTTTTTATTGACTGCATTTCCCCTAGTTTTTCTATTAAAGACATTGATAAATGTCTAATAAAACATTCTTGAATATGACTTCTTGTATGTATGTGCAGTGTTTTCACTTAGGCATATCTTAGGAGTCCAACCATATAGTCATTTGGCATGTGAACATTTACCTTTACAAGATAGTGACAATGAGTTTTCCAAAATGATTGTTTATAGCAATTAATAAAGCATATTTTAAAGGTAGAGCTTCTCCAACATTTTTGTAACATCAAACTTTTTTTTTTTTTGGCAAATGGAATGAATATAAAATAGCATCTATTTATAGTCTTGATCTGGGTGGCTTCTCTGATGGCTCAGCAGTAAAAAAAAAAAAAAAAAAAAAATTGCCTGCAATGTAGGAGATTCAGGAGATATGGATTCAATCCCTGGGTCAGGAAGATCCCCTGGAGAAGGAAATGACAACCCACTCCAGTATTCTTCACATGGACATGGGAGCCAGGCTACAGTCCATGGGGTCACAAAAGTGTCAGACACGAATAGATGACTGAGCACATGTAATCTTGACTTACATTTCTCTGATCCTCAGAACATACCCCACCTCTTGACTGACCAAATGCAATTTATCTTTTGTGAAACTTTTTGCCCATTTCTCTAGTGAGCTGAAGATTTTTTCCATTAATTTAAATTTTTTATTTATAAATACTTGACATGAAGTTTTATCAGTGATATAAGTTGTAAACATATTATCTTGGGCTTCCCTGATAGCTCAGTTGGTAAAGAATTCGCCTGCAATGCAGGGACCCAGTTCAATTCCTGGTTTGGAAAGATTCGCTGGAAAAGGGATAGGCTACCCACTCCAGTATTATTGGGCTTTCCTTGTGGCTCAGCTGACATGAAGTTTTATCAATGGTATAAGTTATAAATATATTATCTCAGCTTGTAAATTATTTTTCTTTTTTACTTTCTTTAAGCTGTTATGATAAATTGTCCACATTTTAAAAGTAAGGCTAAAATATGGGCAGCATAACCTTCTGAAATCTTTCAGGGGTAAGGACCATCCAGTGATTACCAGGAGAATATATACTTAGTTAAACTCACTAGTTGTTGTTATTTAGTCGCTAAGTCATGTCAGACTCTTTGTGCCCCACAGACTGTAGCCCACCATGTTCCTCTGTGGGCTGAACCCTGGAGTAAGTTAACATTCCCTTCTCCAGGGGATCTTCCCAACCCAGGGATTGAACTCACTCCTCCTGCATGGCAGGTGAATTCTTTACCATTGAGCCACCTGGGAAGCTGTAAGCTCACTACTTACCATTATTTAAATACCAGAGATTTTGAGAAGTTTCAAATTAACTTGTGGATGCTGGTCTTGTAGAGATGAAGATAATTTGATGAGTTGATGATGCCATCCAACCATCTCATCCTCTGTCATCCCCTTCTCCTCCCATCTTCCAATGAGTCTTTTCCAATGAGTCAGTTCTTCACATCAGGTGACCAAAGTATTGGAGCTTCAGCTTCAGCATCAGTCCAGGACTATTCAGGAATAGTTCAGGACTGATTTCCTTTAGGACTGACTGTTTTGAATGTATATACAATAAGTATAATTATTGACTGGTATAGAAATATTGACTGGCAGGGAAGTGTATATATATATATATACTTATTATATCATACATATAATACTTACACATAGACATACCAACACATATTTTAAAAGTCTTTTTGATTGGTTTTAACATTATAATGCTTTAGTCATTATTTAATAAGGTGAATAAAATTTTTGAATGTGTTCATTTTATATTTGAATAAAAATAATGATATTACTATTTTAAAAGTTATACTTCACTGGGTTTTGAAACTTCCACTAAGAGGCCCAAGTATTAAGAAGACCCACCTGATGCAGCCCAGTAAACTCTTGCTAAAGAAGTTGTTGTTCAGTCACCAGTCATGTCTGACTCTGCGATCCCATAGACTGCAGCACATCAGATTCCCATGTCCTTCATCATCTCCCAGAATTGCTTAAAACTCTTGTGCATTGGGTCAGTGATGACTGAAGGCAGGAGGAGGAGACAACGGAGGATGAGATGTTTGTATCACCATCATCGTCACCAAAGAAGTGTTCACATACAAAGAGCAAATGGGTATTTTCTTGCCTTTCAGGGTAAACTCTGGGGATTTTAATTATGCGTTTTAATTTTGTTTTTATTCTGCCTGTGATTCTGTGTCTTATTTATGCTTTTGATTCAAACAGGTGATAAATTATTCCACATCTGTGATAACAATAACTAAGGATTTGGTTTTATAGGTGACCATTTGGTGAACTGTTGGATAGATGTTTGCAACCATATTCCTTAGAGTGAGAGAAGACAGAGAATCTAGTTTGTTAGTCATTTTGTTTATATATCTATTTATAATTTCAAACTGAATGAAAATTTATGTTCACTAGAAACAGCCATCTTTGAGATCTCGACTGGAGATTTTTTGTGAGTTTATGTTTACTTGTAATTTGTGGCTAATGTGGTAGAACATACATGGTCTTTTCTATAATTTAGAAAAGGCTTCACATGTCTGTGAAAGTGTAAAACATTTTTCTACATCTGGAAAGTTCTAATAAAATAGATGATTTATAATAGCTTTTAAATTGAAGGAGCTCTTTTGAAATTGCCTTGTAGAGGTTAAATAAGTGCTTATATAAATCAAATATACCAAAAATTCACAGAAAATACTGGAACTAGTCTATTATTTTCAGCATGCTAGCTTTTTTTTTTTTAAGAATTGGTTAGGGCATTTTTAGTTTTACAGCAAAGTTAAGGAGGAGGTACCGAGATTTCCTATATATCCCAAGCTCCCATACATGCATAGCCTCCCCTATTATCAACATAATTCACCAGAATGGTACATTTTTTACCAAGAATGAACCTACATTAACATATCATAATCATTCAAAGTCCACAGCTTACACAAAAATTCATTCTTGGTGTTGTATGTTCCTTGGTTTGGACAAATGTGTAATGATAAATGTTCATCATTATAATATCATAGAGACCGTTTTCATTGCCCTATCGATCTTTGCTCCATCTATTCATCTCTATCCCTGATCCTCTAGCAATCATTGATCTTTTTATGGTCTTCATAGTTTTATCTTTTCCAGAATGTCATGTTGTTGGAATCATACAATATGTAGCCTTTTCAGTTTGGCTTCTTTCCCTGGTAACATGCATTGAAGGTTCCCTCGTGTTTTTCCATGGCTGGGTTGTCCATTTTAGTGTTGAATAATATTGCATTGTTTGAATGTGTTATACTATATTCATCCATTCGTTTACTGAAGAACATTTGATTGCTTCCAAATTTTGGCATTTATGAATAAAGTTGCTATAAACATCTGTGTGCTAGTTTTTTTAATTTTCAACTCCTTTGAGTAAATACCAAGGAGTGTGACTGGTGGATCATATAGTAAGAGTATGTTTGGTCTTGTAAGAAACTGTCAAACTGTCTTCCAACGTGTCTGTACTATTTTTTCATTCTTGCCAGCAGTTTATAAGAGTTCCTGTTGCTTCACCTCCTTGCCAGCATTTGGTGTTGTCAGTGTTTCAGATTTTGGCCACTTTGATAGCTGTGTATTGATTTCCCATTTTCATTTTAATTTGCATTTCCCGGATGACATGAGGAGGGCTTCTTTTCATATGCTTATTTGCCATCTGTATCTCTTCTCTGGTGAGATATCTGTTACAAGTCTTTGGCCTATTTTATAATACAGTTATATGCTTCCTTACCGTTTCGTTTTAAGAGTGTTTGGTATATTATGGATACCAGTCCTTGATGAGATGTATCCTTTACAAATATCTATCACATTTGTGTCATCTCATTGTCTTGACATTCTCTTTTGCAGAACAGAAGTTTTTAATTTTAATGAAGTCCGCTTATCAGTTATGGCTTTCATGGATTGTGTCTTTGGTATTGTAGCTAAAAAGGCATCACCATCCCAGGTCATACAGGTTTTTCTTTTAAGAGTGTTATAGATTTGCATTTTACACTTAGGCTTCTGATTCCTTTTGATTTAATTGTTTTCTGTCTCTCCCATCTTCAGGGGAGTGCTGTGCCCTGCATCTTCCCTTTCTTATGGATCCAAAATAAGATCTTGATTTTTCAGTCTGTTCAGCTTTTCACTTGCAGTTAGGATGGAGTAGAGACTTCCAAGCTCCTTCCTTGCTATGCTAGTCTTTTAAGAGGCATGGGTTGGGGGCGGGGGGGGGGGGGGGGGGTGTGGTGGCGGCGGGTAGGAAGCTATCTTATAGAACCTCTGTCTTAGAAACATCTTAAGTATTTCCCTGCATTCTTAGTTACTCACTCATGTCTGACTCTTTGTGATCCCATGAGCTATAGCCAGCCAGGTTCCTCTGTCCATGGAATTTCCAGGCAAGAATATTGGAACGGGTGGCCATTTTTTCTCCAGGGGAAACTTCCAAACCCAGGGATCAAAACTGTGTCTCCTATGCCTCTTGTATTGCAGGCAGATTCTTTACCCATTTAAGTTCACACAATTAGGGCAAGTCTTTGAATTAATTAGTTAATCTATGCTTACTAAATTTCTTATATTCATTGATGGATTAAAAGAGATAGCATTATTTCTCAACGATGTTTAAGATTATGAAAACATAATTGAATCATATTTCTGATCAATATTTTTATAAAATCAATTGTTTTCTGTCAACCTAAACATAATTTCTAAGATCCTTAGAAAATCTTGAAACTTGAATCTCCTTTTTTTCTTGTTTTATTTTTATTTTATTTATTTTAAAATTATTTTTCTTTCCCATAGTATATTTTTTTATTTTACTGTTAGAATATATGGCTTCCCAGGTGACACTAGTGGTAAAGAACCCACATGTCAATGCAGGAGACATAAAGAGACATGAGTTTGATCGCTGGGTCGGAAAGAATCCCTGGAGAAGGAAATGGCAACCTACTCCAGAATTCTTGCCTGGAGAATCCCCTGGATAGAGGAGGAGCCTGGCGGGCTACAGTCCATGGGGTCACAAAGAGTAGGATACGACTGAAGTGACTTACCACATTAGAGTATAATTGCTTTACAATGGTGTGTTAGTTTCTGCTGTACAACAACATGAATCAGCTGTATGTACAAATATATCCCCTCCCTCTAGAGCCTCCCTCACACGCCCCATCCCACCCCTCTAGGTCATCACAGAGCACTGAGCTGAGCTCCTTGTGCTATACAGAAGCTTCCCACTAGCTGCCTATTTTACACATGGTAGGTACATAGATCAATGCTATTTTCCTAATTCATCAGCCCCTCCCCTTCCCCTCTGTGTCCACTGAGTTACATATGAATAAAGTTAAATAATAAATAAGCTTTGGATATTTGGATGATTTTTAAAGAAAAACAAAGCTATGAAATAATGACAACTAAGCAGAATTCGATCTTGTATGATACTTTCTGTGCTTATACTGCTTACATGCTATAGAGGGTTATATCTTTAGTCATGTTAATAAAAGTATTTATATCTGTCATTTTAAGAAGGCATAAAAAGAATGCTATCACCTGTGGAAAGTATTCATATGTGTCATTTTAAGAAGGCATGAAAAGAATGCTATCACCTGTGGAAAATATTCATATCTGTCATTTTAAGAAGGCATAAAAAGAATGCTATCACCTGTGGAAAGTCTTGATAAGAGTCTCCTGAGTTTTGCTAATCTGTGAAAATGTTTGTATCTGAAACTATTCTCCATGACCTATCTTCTAGCTTTTATCCATGTAACAGAAATTATTATTTAGATTAAAACTAAAAATTAACATAGGTTAAAAGTAAAAATTAACATAGTTGGTTGTGACTATACTAAAATCTATTTGGTTCAGTGCAGTTCAATCACTCAGTCGTGTCCGACTCTTTGTGACCCCATCAACCGCAGCACACCAGGCCTCCCTATCCATCACCAACTCCTGGAGTTTACTTAAACTCCTGTCCATCGAGTCGGTGATGCCATCCAGCCATCTCATCCTCTGTCATCCCCTTCTCCTCCTGCCCCCAATCCCTCCCAGCATCAGAGTCTTTTCCAATGAGTCAACTCTTTGCATGAGGTGGCCAAAGTATTGAAGTTTCAGCTTTAGCATCAGTCCTTCCAAAGAACACCCAGGACTGATCTCCCTTAGAATGGACTGGTTCCATCTTCTTGCAGTCCAAGAGACTCTCAAGAGTCTTCTCCAACACCACAGCTCAAAAGCAAAGCTCAATTCTTCAGCGCTCAGCTTTCTTCACAGTCCAACTTTCACATCCATACATGACCACTGGAAAAACCATAGCCTTGACTAGACAGACCTTTGTTGGCAAAGTAATGTCTCTGTTTTTTAATATGCTGTCTAGGTTGATCATAACTTTCCTTCCAAGGAGTAAGTGTCTTTTAATTTCATGGCTGCAATCACCATCTGCAGTGATTTTAGAGCCCCCCAAAATAAAGTCTGACACTGTTTCCACTGTTTCCCCATCTATTTCCCATGAAGTGATGGGACCAGGTGCCATGATCTTGGTTTTCTGAATGTTGAGCTTTTTTTTGGCCAACTTTTTCACTCTCCTCTTTCACTTTCATCAAGAGGCTCTTTAGTTCCTCTTTACTTTCTGTCATAAGGGTGGTGTCATCTGCATATCTGAGGTTATTGATAATTCTCCCGGCAATCTTGATTCCAGCTTGTGCTTCTTCCAGCCCAGCGTTTCTCATGATATACTCTGCATAGAAGTTAAAAAAGCAGGGGACAATATACAGCCTTGACATACTCCTTTTTCTATTGAGACATAAAAATGTGTGCAATAGATAATAAGACGGTTTTATTTTTCAAGGGGAAAAGAGAGTTATTATACTACAGTGAAGTGTTAGTTTGTCCCACAATATGAAAAAAAAATGCTGAACAACAAAACTTCAGAAAACTTTAGAAACTTTAGAAGGTCTTAGAAGGATTGAGTATAGGGAATTCTTTGTGCCTTAGTTTGTATTCACTGAGCCTGAAAAGAAGCTATGAAAAGTATTAAAAATTTAGCAGAATTCTCTCCATATTAAAGGCCCATTTAGAAAATAATTTTTAAGAGAAACTCTTAAACTTATAATGCCAAATAATATAGCCATGCAAAACTAGAATTTGTATTTTTCTTTGTTGAGAATATAAACTGATTTTAGAATTCTCAATAAAAGATAGTAAAAGGTTATTTTTTAACATGCAATATAATTTGCTCAGAGAGCAGTTTCCATATTTTACCAGAATAATGTTTGCTGCTTCTTACTCATTTTATCATACTCATGCTTAATAAAAAAACAAATAGTTCCTTACTTACATAAGAGCTAAAGTTTCTCACAATTGTGCTTCTTTCTTCTGTGTTTAGTTTTAAAATTTAACACACTTTAATCATTACATATTGTTTTCCCAACATCCATGAACTTGACTTCATCAAGTGATCTAGTCTGACAGGTGTTTTAGATTTTGACTTTTCAAGATTGGATCACAGAAAAAGAGAAAGTGAAATTGTAGGATAGCTTTCATATCTCAAATTATTTTTGATATCTCCCCTAGAAGCCATTGAAAAAAATCACAATGATTTGTTATAAAAGGAATAAGGCTAGAAATAATTAAGATTTTTTTTCTACATATTTCTTCATTAGCTGAGAGTATTGTCAAAACAAACTCAGATTTCCCAAGATTAAGTTTGTATATTTAATGGGCAGGCATAGGAGATTTGGGGAGATTTGTTAACATCCTTGTTTCAATAAATTCTTAAAGAAGATATTGATCCAGCTGTTATGAAATAATTATGTATTTTATCTCAATAGAGGTTTTAGTCTCCTCAATTCTAGGTTACTGTTATAACTTGTCAACTTTTAGTCTTACTATGAAATATATTTGCTCCTCTCTGAGTTTACTTGAAGGATCCGCTAAAGGTTATAGGATAGACTTATGTGTGTGTGTCTGTGTGTGTGCTTGATCATGTCCAGCTCTTGCAACCCCATGCTGCTGCTGCTGCTGCTGCTAAGTCACTTCAGTCGTGTCTGACTCTGTGCGACCCCAGAGACGGCAGCCTACCAGGCTCCGCTGTCCCTGGGATTCTCCAGGCAAGAACAGTGGAGTGGGTTGCCTTTTCCTTCTCCAAAGTATGAAAGTGAAAAGTGAAAGTGAAGTCGCTCAGTCATGTCTGACTCGTAGTGACTCCATGGACTGCAGCCCACCAGGCTCCTCCATCCATGGGATTTTCCAGGCAAGAGTACTGGAGTGGGGTGCCATTGCGACCCCATGGACTGTAGCATATGAGGCTCCTCTGTCCATGGAATTTTCCAGGCAAGAATACTGGAGCGGGTTGCCATTTCTTAGTCCTGGGGATCTTTTTGACCCAGAGATTGAACCATGTCTCTTGTATCTCCTGCACTGGCAGGTGGATTCTTTGCCATTGGGCCTCCTGGTATATCAAGCTTCAAAAAAAGATTATGCTAGGTCTTAATACCATGAAAGTATTAATGCTTCAAAAAAGAGACTGTTGGAAAATCAGCCATAATTATACATATATCACCTCCCTCTTGAGCATCCCTTTCCTTCCCACATCCTAACCCTCTAAATCATCACGGAGTGCTGAAACTGACACAACGTTGTAAAGCAATTATCCTTGGATTAAAACAGAAATTTAAAAAAATAGGCTTTTGTTAAAAGCTCACAAATTGACATACCTTAGATAACTTTCACACCATATCAGCAGACTGATTAAAAGTTTCTTGATTTATTTTTAGTTTACAAGGAGTCATTTAAATTTTAGTTATTTTAATAGATATGTAGTGGTATCTCATGTTTTCAATTTGCATTTATTCTAATGAATAACTAATGATGTTGAGCAATTTTTCATGTGCTAATTTACTATCCATGAATCTTCTCTGAAGTGTTTATTTAAAGCTTTTGCCTTTTTTAGTTGTATTTTTTATAATTGAGTTTTTTAATTCCTATAAATATTACCAGATCCAGGTAATTTGTCAAAGATAGGACTTACAAATATTTTCCTAAATGTGATGCTAGTCTTGCTGTTCTGTTAACAGTGATTCTGTTTGACTTAATGAAATCCAATTTATTTTTTTTTCTTTATGGATTGTGCTATTAGTATATATATATACTAATATATATACTATAGTATATAGTATTATACTATAGTATACTATTATTATATATAGTATATTATTATAGTATATAGTATATACTATATATTATATATAGTATATAGTATATTATTATAGTATTATACTATAGTATACTATTAGTATATATATATACTTCATATACAAGAAATGTCTAATCCAAAATTACAAAAATCTTGTTTGTTTTTGCTTTTAAGTTTTAAGTTTTACATTTAGGTTTATGACCCATTTTGAGCCAGCTTTTATATTGCACATGATGGATCAATGTCAGTTTTTTTGCACATAGTTGTTTAATTGTTTCAGCACCATTTACTGAAAATTAACTTTTTCTCACTGAATTGAATTTGAATTCTCCTTAGTTTAGACTGTAGTAAGATCAGGTATGATGAAATAATATAATTTGAATGCAAGCCTTATTAAGAAAGAATGCCATGGAATATTTTTAAAAGATTCTTTATCTTCTTTTGCTGGAAAGGTAGGGTATTTTTATCTGACTTTCATTATAACCAACAGATAGAACTCCTGGAAGAACAACTTACAAAAGTAAGGGGGTCGCTCCATGATGGGTCCCCTGAAATTTTTGACTCAAAGTTTGTCACAGGCTCCCCAATTATAGTTCAGATCTTCCTAACCCCTTACAAGTTTCTGGGAGACTCCTCCTTGTGGGTTTCTGTTCCAGTGAGTTGTGATTCTCTGCACTTAAATGTCTGTCTCTCTAGTTTGAGGGGTAGTGGCTTCCCTGTTACCTAACTTCTCTGATGGATCTTAGCAGAGTTCTTGATTTTTCCGTTTGTTCAGCTTTTTAAGTATTAGCAGGGAGTGCAACTTATAAATTCTTCATATGCTGGACCAGAAATGGGAAGCCTTTTTTAAATTGTATCATCTCTATTATCTGTAGTGTTGTCGCTGCTCCCATTCTTGATATTGGTCATTTTTATGTTGCCGCCTTTCTTCATAGAGCTTCCCTGATAGCTCAGTTGGTAAAGAATCCACCTGCAGTGCAGGAAACCCTGGTTCGATTCTTGGGTTAGGAAGATCTGCTGGAGAAGGGATAGTCTACCCACTCTGGTATTCTTGGGCTTCCCCTGTGGCTCAGCTGGTAAAGAATCTGCCTGCAATGCAGGAGACCTGGGTTCTATCCCTGGGTTGGGAAGATCCCCTGGAGAAAGGAAAGGCTACCCATTTCAGTATTCTGGCTCATGGACTGTACAGTCCATGGGGTCCCAAAGAGTAGGACACAACTGAGTGACTTTCACTTTTGCTTTCTTCATAATCAACCTGGCCATAATTTTATTGCTTCATTGATCTTGAAAATTTAGGTTTAGTTTCAGTAATTTTCTCTACTTTTTCTATTTCATTGATTTTTACTCTGCTCTTTATTATTTCCTTTTATCTGCTTATTTTGGGTTTTGTTTGCTCCTTTTATTCTAACTAGCTTTTTATTCTAACTAACTAGCAAGTAAGTCCTTGCTGATTTTACAGCGTACCACTTAGCCAAAGATTTGTTCTACATTTTGTGTTAAGTATGATTCAAATTCTCTGCTTCCATGCTAGTAGCTTCCTCAGTTTTTTTGACCTAATTAGAAGTAACGTGGGGCTTCCCAAGTGGTGCTATTGGTAAACAATCTGCCTTCCAATGTGGGAGATCCAAGAGACACAGGTTCAGTCTCTGGGTTGACCTCTGGGAAGATCCCCTGGAGGAGGAAATGGCACCCTACTGTAGTATTCTTGCTTGGAAATTTCCATGGACAGAGGAGCTACAGTCCATGGGACTGCAAAGAGTTGAACAAGACCAAGTATGCACATATACACAGAAGTAACAGGAAAACCAGCTAACTCTTAAATGAAAACTATGCTTTCTCAGTTTGGAAGGTAAACATTTCCCTTCTATAGGTACAGTTAAAGCCTTAGATAAATTTCGTCCCATTTGAAATGAAGGTGAAAGAAAATTTTAAACATCACATTTACCACCTCCTCTCTCCTGAATGCATTCTTCTATTGATATTTTAAGTCCTTCAGTTCAATTCAGTTCAGTCGCTCAGTCGTGTCTGACTCTTTGCGACTCCATGAATCACAGCACGCCAGGCCTCCTTGTCCATCACCAACTCCCGGAGTTCACTCAGACTCACATCCATCGAGTCGGTGATGCCATCCCGCCATCTCATCCTTGGTCGCCCCCTTCTCCTCCTGCCTAAATAGTAATTTTAGCCAATCTGGATCTCTTGTTTTCTTAATAGGCTTAAATTGATAAGCTAGAAGTTTGAAATCAAATTCTAAAATTATCTAATTCATTTTATATAATGAAACAATGAAGAAATACATAATTGTATAAGACAAAAATCCTTGACATCACATTATTTTTAACAAATTAAAATTCAAATACACTTGTATCACAAGTTATGAAATAATGAATAATATAATGAATGAGTACTATAGTACCTATTAGACTGAACATTTGCACACCTCAAAATTTATACATTGAAATCTAATCCTAAAGGAATAATAATTGACAGAATGAATTAACCAAGATTACTTGGCAAACCATTCAACACCACAGTAATCCAAGTCTATGCCCCAACAACGGATGCCAAAGAAGTTGAAGCTGACTGGTTCTATGAAGACCTAGAACACTTTTTAGAACTAACACCAGAAAAAAAAAGATGTCTTTTTTATCATAAGGGATTTGAATGCAAAAGCAGGAAGTCAAGAGATACCCAGAATAACAGGCAAGTTTTGCCTTACAGTAGAAAATGAAGCAGGAAAAAGGATAACAGTTTTATCAAGAGAACATGCTGATCATAGCAAACACTCTTTTCAAACAACCCAAGAGATAAGACTACACATGGACATCACCAGATGGCCAATACAGAAATCAGATACGTTCTTTGCAGCTGAAGATAGAGAAGCTCTATAAAGTCAGCAAAAATAACACCTGGAGCTGACTGTGACTCAGATCATGAGCTCCTCATAGCAAAATTCAGAATTAAGTTGAAAGAAATAGGGAAAACCAGTAGGCCATTCAGGTATGACCTAAATCAGATCCTTTATGATTCTACAGTGAAGGTGACAAATAGAGTCAAGTGATTAGACCTGGTAGACAGAATGCCTGAAGAACTGTGGATGAAGGTTTGTAACATTGTACAGGAGGCAGTGATCAAAACCATCCCAAAGAAAAGGAAATGCAAGAAGTGAAATGGTTGTCTGAGGAGGCTTTACAAATAGTTGAAGAAAAAAGAAAAATAAAAGGCAAGGAAGAAAAGGAAAAATACACCCAACTGAATGCAGAGTTCCAGAAAATAGCAAGGAGAGATAACAAGGCCTTCTTAAGTGAACAATACAAAGAAATAGAAGAAAACAATAGAATGGGAAAGACTAGAGATCTCTTCAAGAAAATTGGAGACATCAAGTGAATATTTCATGCAAGGATGGGCATGATAAAGGACAGAAACAGTAATAACCTAACAGAAGAAGAAGATATTAAGAAGAGGTGGCAAGAATACACAGAAGAACTGTACAAGAAAGGTCTTAATGACCTAGATAATCATGACGGTGTGATCACTCATCTAAAGCCAGACATCCTGGAGGGAGAAGCAAAGTGGGCCTTAGGAAGCATTACTAGGAACAAAGCTAGTGAATGTGATGGAATCTCAGCTGAGCTATTTAAAATCCCAAAAGATGATACTGTTAAAATGCTGCACTTCATATGTCAGCAAATTTGGAAAACTCAGCAGTAGCCACAGAGCTGGAAAAGGTCAGTTTTAATTCCAATCCCAAAGAAGGGCAATGCCGAAGAACGTTCAAACTATCATACAATTGTGCTCATTTCACATGCTAGCAAAGTCATGCTCAAAATCCTTCAAGCTAGGCTTTAGCAGTATGTGAACTGAGAAATTCCAGGTGTACAGCTGGATTTAGAAACGGTAGAGGAATCAGAGATTGAATTGCCAATATTTGTTGGATCATGGGGAAAGCAATGGAATTCCAGAAAAATATCTGCTTCATTGATTACACTAACGCCTTTGACAACGTGGATCCAAACAAACTGTGGAAAATTCTTAAAGAGAGAAGGGAATGCCAGACTACTTTACCTGTCTCCTGAGAAACCTGCATGCGGGTCAAGAAGCAGCAGTTAGAACTGGACATGGAACAACTCACTGGCTCAAAATTGGGAAAGGTGTATGATGAGGCTGTATATTGTTACCCTGCTTATTTAACTTATATGCAGAGTACATCATGCAAAATGCCAGGCTGGATGAATCACAAGCTATAATCAAGATTTCTGGGTGAAATATCAATAACCCCAGATATGCAGATGATACTACTCTAACGGCAGAAAGTCAAGAGGAACTAAAGAGCCTCTTGATGAGGGTGAAAGACAAGAGTGAAAAAGCTGACTTGAAACTCAACACTAAAAAACTAAGATTATGTCATCTGGTCCCATCACTTCATGGCAAATAGAAAAGTGGAAGCAGTGACAGATTGTACTTCCTTTGTCTGCAAAATCTTTGCAGATGGTTACTGAAGCCGTGAAATTAAAGGATGCTTGCTACTCGCAAGTAAAGCTATGACAAACCTAGACAGAGTATTAAAAAGCAGAGAGCTTGTTTTGCCAAGAAAGGTCCGTATAGTTAAAGCTATGGTTTTTACAGTAGTCACATATAGATATGAGAGTCGCAACATAAAGAAAGCTGAGTGCCGAAGAATTGAAGCTTTCAAATTGTGGTGCTGGAGAAGACTCTTGAGAGTCCTTTGAACTGCAAGGAGATAAAACCAGTCAGTTGTAAAGGAAATCAACCCTGAATATTCACTGGAAGGACTGATGCTGAAGCTGAAGCTCCAATATATTGGCTACCTGGATGGAAGAACCAACTCATTGAGAAAAAAAAAAAAAACACCCTCATGCTGGGAAGCATTGAGAGGAGGAAATGGTTAGATAGCATCACCAACTCAATGGACATGAGTTTCAGCAAACTCTGCGGGGTAGTGAAGGATGGTGAAGCCTGGTGTGCTGCAGTTCATGGAGTGGCAGAGTCGGACATGACTTATCAACTGAACGACAATCCTGGAGTTGAAGGTATTAATATTTGGATGTTAGGATCTTTGGAAGATGCTTAGTTCATAAAAGTGAAGCACTCATGAATGGGATTAGTGACCTTATAAAAGACATTCCAGAGAGCTCCTCTGCTCCTTCCACTTTTTGAGGACAAGAATATGGATGTCGATGAACCAGAAAACAGGCCTTCACCAGACACTGAATCTACCAAAGCCTTGATCTTGGACTTTCCAGCCTCCAGAACTGTGAAAAATGAATGTTTGTTGTTTAAGATATTCAGTATATGGTATTTCAGTTTCAGCAGCCCCAACTACTCAAACAATAAGTTAAGGCCAAGAAGTTAAGGCTTATTATTTAGTGTTCCCCTCATGTGAAAAAAAAAATTCCTCAAGAAGGGGGAAAGAGGTTGGGATACACTGGGAGACTGGAATTAATATACGAGCACTGCCATGTGTAAAACAGATAGCTAATGGGAACCTGTTGTACAGGGCAGTGAGCTCAGCTTGGTGCTCTTTGGCAACCTAAATGGGTGTGATGGGGATGGTAGGAGGGAGGTCCAAGGGAAAGGGGAAAGTTATGTATATACATAACTGATTTCACTTTGTTGCACAGCAGAAACCAACACAATATTTTAAAGCAATTATGCCCCAAGTTTAAAAAAAAAATCCCCAAAAAAACCTGCTCTGGGAAATTTGGTAATCTGCAGAAGTATTTTCTTCCTAACATAGTTATGTTTATTCTAATTTTCTATAATTTTGTTTCATCATAGAAACCATGAAGTTCTAAAATTCTTAGGGAGTTTGCAGTTCTTACATGTGCCTTCCTTCTGTCTACCAACTCCTGCTTCCTTCAACCAAGAGCTCCGTAAATAGGCTATGATAACTAGTTTCTAACAGTAGCTCCCAACAATGCTTCCGCTTCTTGTATGTGATGACCACTCCTGACTTCAGGTGGTATAGGATGTGTTTGCTCCCCCTTGACTCTGGATTGGCTGCAAAACTTGCTCCAGCAAGTAGAATGCAATGGAAGTGATATTTGGGACATCCAGGCTTTGGTCTTAAGAAAAGGGAAGCTTCCACTTTCTGCTTTTTGGAACCCAGTTGGAAATTCACAAAGAAATAACAAGGGAAAGGGAACCAAGGTCCTTCTATTTACAGAACACCACCACCAACTGCCAGCCATGTGACGTGCCATCTTGGACCTCCTAACTCAGTTCATTCCCCTCATGACTTGGGGCAGAAAAGCCATCCAGTTGAGCCCAGTCAATCACAGAATGAGAAGAGATAAGAAAGTGCTTGTCATTTTAAGCCACTTGAGTGTTAGAATTGCTATCCAACAGTAGAAAACTAAAATATAGGCTGACTGAATATAGAATTTTAAATTTATCATTAGAAAGACTTCAAATAGAAATTCTAAAAGCTCTGCTTCCTTCTCCACAAAAACATAAGTTAAACATAAGAGTTCTCTTAAGATTTTTGTTTTGAGCATGAATAAATGTGAGAATTTTTATGAACAGGCTAATATTTGTGTCATAGTTATCTGTGCATTGCCAGGACTGTAAGACATAACATGCAAAAGAGAAAAAAAAAAAAGTCTACAAAATAAGATTAAAATTTTGTCTGCTTGAAAGTAGTTTTATTGCCTAAGAAAGTATTGATACATAAATATTTATATGTGTTAAGTAACAAAATACATTCAAGGCTTTGGTTTCTTTTCTATTATAATTTCCATGCTTATCAGTAAAATGAATCAAAGTTATATGTCCAAACTCACTTGTGTTTCATCTTTTTTTAGTCACAGAATAATGAGAAAACTTAAAATTAGAATGGCCTGCATTCTTGACTCAAAATTACATACAAATAAAGTCTGATTCAAAATTTATAGTTACTTATTATATTTATAATTACAGCTGTTTTATAAGAAAACAAGTAGGAAGAAGCTGTGCTATATAGAGTACAGAACGCTTTGAAAAAAGATTGTATAACAGGCCAACATCAAGTAATTAGAACTAAAAAATTACTAAAAAATATAAAAAATTACTAAAAAATATATATCTAATTCTGATATACTATGTATGGTAATATAAAATAAAATGATTTTTGAAAAATTGATTTTTAAGAGATTGAGAGATTTAGTATTAAATTGATAACAGGTCCATAAAAAAGGAACAGGGTCTAAACTTGCCTTAAAATGATTTCCTTTATGCTTTTCGTAGACATTACTTACTTGAGCAATTCCATCAGTCTCACACATGAATCATTTCTGACCTCGACTGGCAGCATATGGTCATGAAACATCCCACTCTAAAATCTTTTAGCTCCTAGTTCTGGAAGAGAGGTAAGTGAAGGCTACCAAAGCAGTAAATTATGTTTAAGCAAGAGGGGATATGATTCTAAACAAAAAAAAGCATATTCACCCTGAGTAGAGTGGAGCATTTTAAGGTATATATGAAACAGGTTAGGAAAAATAAACAGCAGGCCCATTCATTTGGACAATATTACATTTAGAGAAAATTTCAAAAAGCGTGGGAGAACAACTGGCAGGTTTGTACAAAGTGCCTGTAAGTCCCTCTTCAGCTTAAGTATAAAATGAAAGCTTGTTGTTTAGCTCTGCTGGTCAAAAGTTTGTGGCGGATTCATGTTGATGTATGGCAAAACCAATACAGTATTGTAAAGTAAAATAAAGTAAAAAAAAAAAAAAAATAGAATGCACATACGCTTTGACCTACATATTCCATTTCAAGGAATTTACTCCAAGAATATACACACAAAAGTTTTTCAAGATGTTTTTATAAGGATGTTTACTGCAACATAATAGTATTTTGTAATAGTGTTTATTAATACTATTTATTAACACTATGAAATAAAGTTTTCATCAAGAAGGGACTTTTTAAAATAAACTGTCATCCATACAATGGAATAATATGCAATCATAAAGTACGGTGGGATAGATCTATCTGTAAAAATATGGAAAATTATCAATATACCAAAATCTAAGGGGAAAAGCAAAATGTAGGAACAAAGCAATAGTGTAATTCTTTAGGGGAAATGTAAAACAATTCTTGAATAGATACATGTATGTAGGTATATGCATTTATTTTATAACAGAAAATGACTAAAAAATTCCTAATGACAGTTACTTTTAGGAAGACAAGGTAGAATGGAGAGGATATATAATTTACATATTATACTTTTGGATATGGGTCCAATGTTTGAACATTTATTTGTATTGTTATTAATTAATAAAATTATATGGTGGGGAAATAGAAGGCTACGTTTCTTCTTTGAGATTATCTATGTTAAAAATATTTTTCTAAATTAAATATACAAATAATACTTCATATTTAAAGTCATCTCAATCACATTTGAGTTTCCTTGGTGTCTCAGTAAAAAATCTACCCACAATGTGGGAGACACAGGTTCAGTCTCTGGGTCAGGAAGATCCCCTGGAGAAGGGAATGCCACCTCACTCCAGTATTCTTGCCTGAAGAATCCCATGGACAGAGGAGCTTGGGGGGCTAGAGTTCATGGGGTCACAAAGAGTTGAATCTCACTGTGCAACTAACACCTACACTTTCAATTTCATTTTCATCCTCAATTTTGACTTTTCCTATGAAAATATCAAGTATTTGGTTGAGCCAGCCTCAGGATGTGTGGTTTCTTTAATGTGTTTCCACTTGACATGGCTCTGCATCAAGACATTGAAGACGGTTTCAGTTAAAAATGTCTTCTATCTTTCAAAAAACATTTATTAACCATCTACTACGGATTAAGCGCTAGATAAGCATTGTACGAGACATTTAACCTAGGTTTTTAAGATACAATGCATTTTCTAGGAGGTAATTGTGAGACAGATCATTCCGAAGAGAAGGGATGCAATATGCACAAAATACATGTCATGAAAGAGGTTACATGTTCAAAGAACAGCACATTTCATAAAACTGCATGAAGTAAAATCGTAAGTGAGAAAATCACTAAGATAGCTTGAGGTCATACTGTTCAGTATTGACAATACTTGGACTACCTTATTTCTCTGTTAACTCATTCATTCAATAAATACTTATTGTGTGTTCATCTCAATTTTGGTTTCCAAAAATAGACCTGGAGACAACACTTTGGGTAAAAGCAAATATATTTGGGACATGATTCCAGGGGACACTGTGAATGAATGGGAAAGCAGACAGAGAAGGGAAGGAAGCCAGAAAGCATGTGATGACAATTTTGAACCTGGAGCTCAGTTTCTCTTAGGAATCTTCTGACACTTTGTGGACCTCACCTCAGAACTGTCTCACAGAGGGTCAGAAAGCTGGGAACTTAACCAAATACTGAGTGAGCGGGTGAGTGAAAGTCATTCAGTCGTGTCCGACTCTTTGCGACCCCATGGACTATACAGTCTATGGAATTCTCCAGGCCAGAATACTGGAGTGGGTTGCCTTTCCCTTCTCTAGGGGATCTTCACAACCCAGGGATCGAACCCAGGCCTCCCACATTGCAGGGGGATTCTTTACCAGCTGAGCAACAAGGTGAAGTCTCTCAGTCATGTCCGACTCTTTGTGACCCCATGGACTGTGGCCTACCAGTCTTCTCTCTCCATGGGATTTTCCAGGCAAGAATACTGGAGTGGGTTGCCATTTCCTTCTCCAGGGGATCTTCCCTGACCCAGGGATTGAACCCAGGTCTCCCACAGGGGAAGCCCAAAATAGAAATATGATTGTTATTTTCAAATTAGATATATGTGTCTATAAGCTGAAAGTGAAAGTCACTCAGTCACATCTGACTCTGTGACACCATGGGTTATACAGTTCATGGAATTCTCCAGGGCAGAATACTGGAGTGGGTACCCTTTCCCTTCTCCAGGGGATCGTCCCAACCAAGGGATCGAACCCAGGTCTCCTGCATTGCAGGCAGATTCTTTAGCAGCTGAGCCACAAGGGAAGCCCAACCAAATATTGATTTTCATTATAAACAGAAGACATAAATGAATCATGAATAATGTGGATAATGAATAAACAGGTGGGAACATTTAGTCCCTGAGAGAAAGAAAACTGAAAAATAAGAGAAGCAATAATAGAGTTCCCGGGAATACTGAAGTTTATGGGACATACTAGGGAGAGAGTGACAGTGAAGGGGTATGCGTGTGCATGCAGGCTAAGTTGCTTTAGTCGTGTCAGACTCTTAGTGACCTTATGGAGCCAGGCTCCTCTGTCCATGGGATTCTCCAGGCAAGAACACTGGAGTGGGTTACCATGCCCTCCTTCAGGGAATCTTCCAGACCCAGGGATCAACCCCTCCTGCATTGCAGGAGGATTCTTTACCACTGAGCCACCTGGGAAGCTGGAAAGGGTTGAAAGCATTTGTATAAACATGGAAGAACATGGAAAAAGCTGAGTTCTGGAAGTCTGGGTGAATTTTTAGACGAATTGGATCAATAACAATCAACATAAATTTAAATGTTTATGAAATGGCCACTATGGCCTAGCTTCTGTGGGGTCAGCTGTGGATATAGTCAAAAATGTTATGTCCCCTCCACTACTATAGGTTTTACTGGCAAGATGCACCAGAAATGCAGGTATATAAAGAATCACAGATGTTGGTGTAAAGTGTCTCAGAAGACCAAACAGTGAATCCAACCACTATAGGGAAAGTTAATGACCACTACACAGCCAATAGATTGAAGGAAAAAAAGGGACTGAAGGTCTGAATGTCATTATGAGATAAAACAGCAATTGAATTTTGAGTGTTAAGACAATCACAAGCAGTAACCTAAGACATCCATTCATTAATGGTTCAAATAACAGAATATCTTCTATAAACCAAGAACCATATTAAGCACTGAGTAAAGACTACAGCAAAGATTGGCAACACTTACTTTCTGCCCTCAGAATGCTTTCTTGGCACTGTCAGAATTATCTTACCTCTGCCTCATGCTATCCTGTGACGTAGAAACTATTAAAACCTTGTAGTATAAACCTTGGCTAATCAGTGGAAGCAACTTGCTCAGTGTCCCTGTTGTTTGTATTTCAAAAGGTTGTTCTGACCCCAGCATCCAAGCTTCTAAACACAGGAGAGACTGCCCATTAAAAATACAAATGCACAAAATGATTTCAATCTGATATTTTTAACTTATTGTTTGGTTTGCTTCCTGGATCCCACATCTGGATAATCCTATCATCTGTCATGAAAAATTATCTGTAATTTTATCAATCACAAGTTGGCAGTTAACCATGATAACATTATGTAAATAGCAAACATTTAGCAATCAGAGTACTAAATAAAATGTAAGAACCCAAAATAGAATTAAGAAAGTGTATTTTGACTTTCAAAGTAATGCTTTGGATTGTAGAAAACTAAGATTGTGTTTTGATATTTCAGTGACGCCTTTGAAAGAATATAGTAAGTGATATTTTGGGGAAATATACATAGCTATTTTACTATTAGTTGGACTTCATACAGCGGATTTCTATTTACCTCCAGACGACATCTTAGCTTCTTTTCTCATTCATTACCAGTTCTTTATTCAACATCCTTTTGATAAAAATGTCTCTTCTTTTAATTCATACTCAGTTACCTAACTGCAGAAGTCAGACTGACTCATTTGTGCAATACTGCACGGCACAGTTTTGCATCTAGAAACGCTCTTACCAGCTGTGTGCCTGGGAGTTCATCTCCCCTACAATTCATGTGTTTATTTGGACTTTCTCCAAAATCCTACTACCCCCATGGCTTTATGCAGCATCCAGGGACAAGTCACAGGTCTGGGTTATTGCCTGGCACCCTGTGGCTTAGGAATGGGATACCCCATTCAAAACACTAATTTATCTTCTAGAGAATACACTTTCAGATGTGTGTCTTAAGTGTTTTTATAGCCTGCATATATTTTTAAAGTGTCTACTTTTTAAAATTTTCCATGTTAAATCAAGTCAGCCAGTTGCTTTAGAAAATTTTAAGTCCTTTGGGAGATATTTTTAAATTAACAGTTAAAAGAATAGCCAGACCAGAACTGTAATTTACAGACCTTACCTGCATGCGCAGATTATTGGGTGGCAAAAATAGTTATTTACCTCCCTTATCGAGCAGTTCAAGGTTCCTCATGATTACTTCAATCTTAGTGATTAGAATTGATTGTGAAACAGCTAAAATTTCTCAGTCATTCTGCCTACAACTGGGCCTACGAGTTGTTATTGCAGTTGTAAATACCATAGGTCCAAGCAGTTTCAGAAATAATCAACTGTTTCTTCAGTAGTTTATATTTTCTGACTGCCCACGGTATACAGAACACCAGAGGAGACACTGCTATGCAAATATTCAAAAGATGAGTGAGAAAAACATGAAAATGGCAAGACCCCCATCCTTACGGTTTCATCCCATTGACAACTGGCTGATTCAGGACATTTTCTCAAATGATCTAGAAACTATTTATCTATCTTTTTGACACTATCTGCCATGATTCAAAAGTTTCACCCAGGGACTGGAGTCACTGAGGCTACAGTAAAGGAGTAGAATAAATTAAACAAAAGCAATGTTCAAAAATCCAGGTATTTATATTATTCATGCCATTTCCTCAGTCTCCAACACAAGAGCTAATATGTGAAGTATGATGGATACCACTTCCATACGTACTATCTCCCATCTCTTCTTTCCTATTAAGACAAGAGACTGATCCTGACAAGGTGGGAGATACTACTGCCCAGGTACTGCCCTTTCATTTCCATTTAGCTAATGCTGTATCTGAGCTCTTAGATCCACAGGATACTGAGAATCTGCACAGTATGACTGTGTCTTAACAATTTTCTGCCGGCTGGACCTGCCAATGACTGAGAGAGGAGTATTGGAATCTTCATGTCAGAGGGCATATATGTTGAGGATTGTTTTGTCTTCTTGAAGAATTGTGCCCATTATCATTGCATAATGTCCCTCTTTATTCCTGATGATTTTCTTTGCTCTGAGTTGCTTTTGTGTCTGAAATTAAGTTACTCTTTGCTCAGCCACTTCAGTCATATCCTACTCTTTGCAACCCTAATAATTGTAGCCCAGCAGGTTCCTCTGTCCATGGCATTCTCCAGGAAGAATACTGTAGTGGGCTGCCCTGCCTTTCTCCAGGGGGTTTTCCCAATCCAGGGATCGAATCCACATCTCCTATGTTTCCTGTATTGCAGGCGGATTCTTTACCCATTAAGCCACCTGGGTAGCTTTGTTTTTATTGATGTTAGCATGGGATCACTTTTTCCACTAAATATGGGTTACCTGTAGACAACATATAGTTAGGTCATATTTTTCATCCACTTTGACAGGCTCTGTTTTAGTTGAAATGATTTGACCTTCACATTGAAAGTGATTATTTATATAGTTGGATTAACATCAACCATTATTCCCATTGCTTTGTAGTCATTGCACTTATTCTTTTTTCTTTTTAAAATTTTTACCTTCTTTTGCTTTCTTCTCTGATTTTAATTGAGCATTTTATATGATTCAATTTCTTTTTCTCTTAGCATATTAAATTTTTAGTTTTATTAGTGATCACCTGGAGCTTGCAACATACATTTACAACGAATCTAAGTTTGCTTAGAGATACTGCTTCATGGGTAGCCCATGTACCTTATGAGTGTAGTCTTAATTCCTCCCTCCCATTTTTTGTAGGAAGGGAAATTTCCCACATAAACCCCTACTAGCGTTCCTGGATTA
This sequence comes from Budorcas taxicolor, assembly GCF_023091745.1. Classification (NCBI taxonomy): domain Eukaryota; kingdom Metazoa; phylum Chordata; class Mammalia; order Artiodactyla; family Bovidae; genus Budorcas; species Budorcas taxicolor. The sequence goes on from NC_068931.1 coordinate 28,907,950, forward strand.
CCAAAGGGATGAGATGAAGCTGAAAAATATTGAAAAAGTGAAGGTTAAAACTCAGGGGTACAAACATTATAAGACCGAGATCTAATTTTTCCCTAGTGGCTCACATGGTAAAAAATGTGCCTGCAATGCAGGAGACCTAGGTTCCATCCCTGGGTCAGGAAGATCTTCCAGAGAAGGGAATGGCTACCCACTCCAGTATTCTTGCTTAGAGAATTCCATGGACAGAGGAGCCTGGCAGGACTATATAGAGGAGCAGGACTATAGTCCATGGGGTCACAAAGAGTTGGACACAACTGAATGACTAACACCATACCAACCTATTGAAAGACTGAAATCCAATCCCCCCCTACACTTTGTAACATCACATAAGCCGGGCTCCTCAATAGCAACAAGGGATCATAGCCAAACGAACTGAGAGGCTCAGATTTTGTTTAAGAATAAGAAATCTAAAAATAAACCCAAAGACAATAGGGGAGATGAAAACAAGGACTTTAGAGGAACTAGTCTCTGACATATACAGCTACAGTAAATGGTAAATGCAGTCTGACTCCTAGTCAGACACACAGGAAGCCTCACTTTAAAAGCCTAGATACTTCAGTTCCTATTAGTCAATGAAATATGTCTGTTTCCAACAACAACAAATGACAAGGCTTCCTAAAAGGTAAGAAAAGGGAATTCTAAAGAGACAAAGCAAACATGAGAACCAGACTCAGACAAGACGAGTATTTTAGAATCACCAGGCCAAGACTTTAGAACTATCACTAATATGCTAAGAGCAATAATAGAAAAAACAGACAACGGGTAAGAACCAACAGACAATATAAGCAGAGAGATGGAAATTCTAACAAAGAATCAAAAGGAAAAATTAGAAATCAAAAACATGGTAGGAGACATGAAGCATACTTTCGACGGATTCCTCGGTATACTCAACACAGCTGAGAAAAGAAACAATGAGCTGGAAGTTAATGTCACTAGAAATGGACAAAACAGAAATGCAAAAAGAAAGACAAATGACAAAAATAAAGAAGTAATTAAAACATAATATGCAAGAAGTATGGGACAATTCCAAAAAGTACAACATACATGTAATGGGGATATCAAGGGTAGACACACAAGAGAAAGGACCAGAAAATATTCTTAAAATGACAGGAACTCTGATGTAGCTTTTATCTGTGTTCCTCTTTAGATAAGCTGTTTCTATCCTCTGGACTTTCTGAATAAATCCTCTTTGTTTGAACGTGATATGCCTAAATTTCGATTTCTGGCATTTAACCTACTGAGTATTCTCTTAGCCTCTTGATAGGTGGTTTGGTTGCTGTTATTAATTTTGGCAAACTCACAGCCATTGTTTCATGATGACAGTAGGTAAACTACCCATATAAAATGCATACCAGCTCTCTATTTCAAACACTGCTATATTGCTCAAATAAATTAACATTTTCATTCAGGGAAAGTTCATCAGAGTTAGCAAAACACAATTTTACTTTGTAATTTAAATGAGAGCTTATCCCTAATTATAAATTTTATTTTTATTTCTATTTCAGGTTTCTAATACCTACACAAATGAAATCCCTTACTGTTATACAGTGGGAGTGACAAATAGATACAATGGATTAGATGTGATAGATAGAGTGCCTAAAGAATTATGGATGGAGGTTCATGACATTGTGCAGGAGGCAGTGATCAAGACCATCCCCAAGATAAAGAAATGATAAAAGGTAAAATCCTGTCTGAGGAGGCCTTACAAATAGCTGAGAATAAAAGAGAAGCTAAAGACAAAAGAGAAAAGGAAAGATACACCCGTTGAATGAAGAGTTCCAAAGAGTAACAAGGAGATAAAAGAAAACCTTCTTCAGTGATCAATGAAAAGAAAAGAAGAAAACAATAGAATGGGAAAGACTAGAGATCTCTTCAAGAAAATTAGAGACACCAAGGGAATATTTCATACAAAGATGGGCACAATAATGGACAGAAATGATATGGACCTAACAGAAGAAGATATTAGGAGATGTGGCAGGAATACACAGAAGAACTATACAAAAAAGATCTTCCTGACCCAGATATCCACAATGGTGTGATCACACTCCTAGAGCCAGACATTCTGGAATGCCAAGTAAAGTGGGCCATAGGAAACATCACTACGAACAAAGCTAGTGGAGGTGATGGAATTCCAGTTGAGCTATCTCAAATCCTAAAAGATGATGTTAAGAATGTGCTGCACTCAATATGCCAGCACATTTGGAAAACTCAGCAGTGGCCACAGGACTGGAAAAAGTCAGTTTTTATTCTAATCCCAAAGACACACAATACCAAAGAATCTTCAAACTACTGCACAACTGCACACATCTCACACACTAACAAAGTAATGCTCAAAATTCTCCAAGCCAGGCTTCAACAGTACATGAACCGTGAACTTCCAGATGTTCAAGACAGATTTAGAAAAGGCAGAGGAAACAGAGATCAAATTCCCAACATCCGTTGGATCATCAAAGAGCAAGAGAGTTTCAGAAAAATGTCTACTTCTGCTTTATCGACTATGCCAAAGCCTTGGACTATGTGGATCACAACAAACTGTAGAAAATTGTTAAAGAGATGGGAATACCAGACCACCTGACCTGCCTCCTGAGAAATCTGCATGCAGGTCAGGAAGCAACAGTTAGAACTGGACATGGAACAGACTGGTTCCATATCAGGAAAATAGTACATCAAGGCTGTATACTGTCATCCTGCTTATTTAGATGCAGAGTACATCATGCCAAAAGCAGGGCTAATGAAGCCCAGATTGGAATCAAGATTGCCAGGAGAAATATCAATAACATCAGATATGCAGATGACCCCACCCTTATGGCAGAAAGCATAGAAGAACTAAAGAGCCTCTTGATGAAAGTGAAAGAGGAAAGTGAAAAAGTTGGCTTAAGACTCAACCAGTCCATCCCAAAGGAAATCAATCCTGAATATCCATTGGAAGGGCTGATGCTGAAGCTGAAACTGCAATACTTTGGCCACCTGATGTGAAGAACTGACTCATTTGAAAAGATCCTGATGCTGGGAAAGATTGAAGGTAGGAGGAGAAGGGGACGACAGAGGATGAGATGGTTAGATGGTATCACTGACTCGATAGACATGAGTTTGAGTAAGCTCCAGGAGTTGGTGATGGACAGGGAGGCCTGAAGTGCTGCAATCCATGGTGTCACAGTCAGACACAACTGAGTGACTGAACTGACTGAATACCTACACAAGCAACTTTTTATCACAAGCACACCAAATCTTACTGATCTTAATTTTCATATGATGGGAATTGAGAAGGAAGGGATTGAGTGTTAACAGGTGACCTGGCATGTAAGTTTCCATCATTGGCTCCTATTTTGGGTACTATTGCTGCCCATGAGAAATAATTCCAAACAATGAAAAAGAATAAAAAAGTACCCTCTTTTAGAGCAACCTTCACAACTATTTGTAACAGTAAAAATAATTTATTTTATTTTATTCTAATTATTTGCAGTCTCCATTATAATCAAATTCTGTCAGTGGTGAACATGAAATAACCAGTCATAGAGAGATATCTAAATATCCAGAACTTAAGCAAGGCTACTCCTTGTCATTTGAACTATAGGACTAAAAGATAACAAATGTAGTTAACACAAATTGTTTAAATTGTTGAAATGTTAGTTATTCTGTGGCAGCAGGAACTTTCTTTTAATCTAGGCATGGCAAAAATTTTGTGAATTCTGTTATTTCAGTGGATAACCTTTTCTTGCTGTTCATGGGGTCCTCAAGGCAAGAATACTGAAGCGGTTTCCCATTCTGTATGCCTGTCAGGAAGCAACAGTTAGAACTGGACAGGGAACAAGAGACTGCTTCCAAATCGGTAAAGGAGTAAGTCAAGGCTGCATATTGTCACCCTGCTTATTTAATTTATATGCAGAGTACATCATGAGAAATGCTGGGATGGATGAAGCACAAGCTGGAATCAAGATTGCCGGGAGAAACATCAATAAATTCAGATACGCAGATGACATCACCCTTATGGCAGAAAATGAAGAACTAAAGAGTCTCTTGATAAAAGTGAAAGAGGAGAGTGAAAAAGTTGGCTTAAAGCTCAACATTCAGAAAATGAAGATCATGGCATCTGGTCCCATCACTTCATGGCAAAGAGATGGGGAAACAGTGGAAACAGTGAGAGACTTTATTTTGGGAGGCTCCAAAATCAGATGGTGACTGCATCCATGAAATTAAAAGGTGCTTGCTCCTTGGAAGAAAAGTTATATACAATCTAGAAACCATATTAATAAGCAGAGACATTACTTTGCCAACGAAGGTCTATCTAGTTAAATCAATGGTTTTTCCAATAGTCATATATGGATGTGAAGTTGGACTAGCAAGAATGCTGAGCACTGAAGAATTGATGTTTTTGAACTGTGGTGTTGGAGAAGACTCTTGAGAGTCCCCTGGATTGCAAGCAGATCCAACCAGTCCATCCTAAAGGAAATCAGTCCTGAATATTCATGCTGAAGCTGAAACTCTGATACTTTGGCCACCTGATGGGAAGAACTGACTGACTCAATGAAAAACACCCTGATGCTGGGAAAGATTGAAGGCAAGAAGAGAAGGGGAAGACAGAGGATGAGATGGTTGGATGGCATCCCTGACATGATGGACATGAGTCTGAGTGAACTCCGGGAGTTGGTGATGGACAGGGAGGCCTGGTGTGCTACAGTCCATGAGGTCACAAAAAGTCAGACAAAACTGAGAGAATGAACTGAACTGAACTGAAGTGGATAGCACAATTCATCAGAGCTAGTTCAATGACTAGCTTTAAAGTTGGTTATCTATAGAGGGCTTCCCTGGTGGCTCAGCGGTAAAGAAATTGACTGCAATGCAGGAGACTCAGGTTCAACCCCTGGATCAGGAAGATTCCCTGCAGAAGGAAAGGGCAATCCATTCCAATATTCTTGCTGGGAAATTTCACAGACCAAGGAGCCTGGTGGGTTACAGTCCATGGGGCCACAAAAACTGGACATGACTTACCAAGTGCTGATGCTGCTGCTGCTGCTAAATCGCTTCAGTCGTGTCTGACTCTGTGCGACCCCATAGACGGCAGCACACCAAGCTCCACCGTCCCTGGGATTCTCCGGGCAAGAACACTGGAGTGGGTTGTCATTTCCTTCTCCAATGCGAGAAAGTGAAAAGTGAAAGGGAAGTCGCTCAGTCGTGTCCGACTCTTAGGGACCCCATGGACTGCAGCCCACCAGGCTCCTCCGTCCATGGGACTTTCCAGGCAAGAGTACTGGAGTGGGTTGCCATTGCCTTCTCCAGCCTTAGCAAACTAAAAAACAACAAAAAGCTTATCTAGACAGTAATTAGAAATAAATGGCAACCCACTCCAGTGTTCTTGCCTGGAGAATCCCAGGGACGGGGGAGCCTGGTTGGCTGCCGTCTATGGGGTTGCACAGAATCGGACACGACTGAAGCGACTCAGCAGCAGCAGCAGTAGCAGCAATGTGGAAGAATGCAATATCCCCAAAGAATGCCATAATATTTTCTTTTTCAAGTTATAATATGTATACTTAATGATTAAGCGATTCATTAGAATTTTTAATAGACAATAAAATAATTAGTGAATGCTGCAGAAATTTCAGTCACACATTTATACAATATTAGTATATCAAGGCTCAATGGTACTCCATGAGTTGAATATCATATAGCTATTTTTGAATGGTATAATCATGCTTTTATAAGATAGAGTCTATTGACACTAATCAATTGTGTGCCTGCTAGTTGGATTAGTTTAAGGAACTATGAAAAGTACACATATACCCACAATTCAGGGAAATGAAGTGTGGTTAATATGAAAGGCCTGGAAAACCTCAAAAAAGACAAGCTATTCTAAGATTAAGCTAAAATTCTGGGCATTGCTCCATTTATGACTCCTCTAAGTTTTAACTCTAAAATTGGTTTACAGTGGTATAAAGTAGGAAATATTTTTGTTCACTTTTTTCCTACAATATTTGCTATATAACTTATTATATTCTGTGGCAATACACACACACACACACACACACACACACACCCTAAATTGTCACAACTATGTTGTTTTTAAAATTGAGACATAATTGACATACAACATGGTATACAATATAATGATTTGATATTTGTATATATTTCAAATGGTTACTATAATAAGTATAGTTAACATCCATTACCACACATAGCTATAACTATTTTTCTTGTGATAAGAACCCCTAAAATTTACTTTCTTAGCAACTTTCAAATATCAAATCCAGTGTTATTAATTATAGCCACCATGCTGTGTGGCTTTATATTTTAAACAACATGCCATTAATCAATACAGTTTACCGAATTTACTTGAAACATAAATGGAAGTATCTTACTAACTAACAAATATGGATATATCTAATCTTCCTGCTCCCATATGTGGACAAATCCAAAGCTATCAAAATTTGACTTTAATTATTTTTTTATAAAATATAGACAATGAATAGTTACAGCCTCTCTATTTAATTTTAGAGTGTATGTGTTGTGTGCTAAATCACTGAGTTGTGTCCAACTTTTTGCAACCCCATGGACTGTAGCCCACCAGGCTCCTCTGTCCAGGGGATTTCAAGAATACTAGAGTGGGTTGCCATTTCCTACTCCTGGGCATCTTCCCCACCCAGGGATCAAATCTGCCTCTCTTGTTTCTTCTGCATTGGCAGGCAAATTCTTTATCACCAGGGAAGCATTAGACTTTGCACATGAATCAAATACAGTCCATTTTAACCTTGGAATTTTAACTGTAAAATGGCTTTAATGAACCATTAAAAGGATTTTAACCATTATAGTTTAAGGAACCCATGCCCCTAAACCAACAATGTAAACTAAGCACTTTTACTGGAAAATACCTGTGATAAGATTGTACAATAAATTTTCCCTGAATTTTATTTTCATAACCTTAACATAACTTGATTCTGTTGAATAAATAGTATAGCAAAATCATCTGATAACTAATACTCAGGTTATAGAATTAGCCAAACACACAATTCTTAATAATTCTTAGAGAGTGACATTAGCAATAAGAGCTCTCTTACAGACCTGGTTTCTTCATCAGTAAACTAGGGTTAATAATAGAATTCAATTCATGTGGCTCTCATAAGGGCTATTTACGTATAATAGTGCCTATAAAGTACTTAGCACGGTGACTGGTAGTCAGCTATTATCGCCTATTATTTGCTTTTGACTGGAGGAGGACATGGCAACCCACTCTAGTATTCTTACCTAGAGAATTGGACAGAGGAGCCTGCGGGCTGCTGTCCGTGGGGTCACAAAGAGTCATACCTGACGGAGCAGCTAAGCACCCATGCTCTTGACACTGTTATCCACAGACAGTAAAGAGCTGAGCAAGTAAAGTGAGGTAATATTGAAGGAAAATGCACAAGAGTCTTTTTTAGCAAACATGGTCAGTCTTATACAAGGATGAGTCAAGGGACTCTCAAGACTCTTCTCCAACACCACAGTTCAAAAGCATCAGTTCTTCAGTGCTCAGCTATTTCACCTGTCACATCCATATATGACTACTGGAAAAAAAAACCATTGCTTTGACTAGAGGGATCTTTGTTGCAAAGTAATGTCTCTGCTTTTTAATATGTTGTCCAGGTTGGTCATAGCTTTTCTTCCAAGAAGCAAGTGTCTTTTAATTTCATGGCTGCAGTCACCATCTGCTTTGATTTTGGAGCCCCCCAAAATAAAGTCTCACTGTTTCCAATGTTTCCCCATCTATTTGCCATGAAGTTAGGGGACCGGATGCCAAGATCTTGCCTGAAACATAATTTATTATGCCCACATGTGGATTCCCTGACTTCATGGTGGTACCAGTCAGATGACTGAATTCACATCCTGGGTCCAAGAGAGGAAGCATGCATTGTAACTATGAACTCTTACACTTAGCCTCTTATGCAGGCTCATTGCATCTCTTTGTCTTCCCATAGAGTGGAAATGCAGTCACTTCTATGTTTCAACGTGCTTTCTCCTGAGGCTACCCTTCATTATTCCTGGCAGGAACCATGGGGCCTAAACGTGCTCTGGCAGTACGCTTGGATGAGAGATGTAAATCTCCACTGCTAAGTTTGGGAAAGTCTACTTAGAGAAGGGGCACACATCACACCTAGAACAACAGTAGGAATTCAAAAGCTAATAGGTGGGAAGAGAAGGCTTCATGTAGGGGTACTATTGTGAATAATGGAATGAAGGCTGCATGTGTGCAGAAGGTGGAAACAGCTTCAATGCAGTTGAAAACTGAAAATGATGACTGCTGCTGCTGATGATGCTGCTGAGTTACTTCAGTCGTGTCCAACTCTGTGTGATCCCATGGATGGCAGCCCATCCGGCTCCTGCGTCCCTGGGATTATCCAGGCAAGAACACCGGAGTGGGTTGCCATTTCCTTCTCCAATGCATGAAAGTGAGAAGTGAAAGTGAAGTCACTCAGTCGTGTCTGACTGCTAGTGACCCCATGGACTGCAGCCTACCAGGCTCCTCCGCCCATGGGATTTTCCAGGCAAGAGTACTGGAGTGGATGGCCATTGCCTTCTCCAAATGATGACTGAGTGGAGTAATAAAGTCTAGAAAAGTAAGTTCAAGGATATTTGAGCAATATACTAAGATTGTTCCAGGCTGCCTGGAGTGATATCCATCAGCAAAGGTAAGTGATCACATTTCCCTTGGATACTAGGAGACCCTCAGTCACCTTTCTCCACCAGAACTTACTCTACACACACACAAAAATAAACACTAGTAAATTTCTACCCCAGAGTGAATGAATTCAATATACTACTTCTCTAATTAGGGAACAAAAGCTTCATTTGCCAGTTAAGATTAAACAGAGATTTTTTTGTTCAACCGAATACCTTCACAAACTAATAGCCAATATTTGTGAGATTTGTATGCAATTTGTGAATTATCTTGTAAGAAGAGTTTTTACACATATTATTTTATTTTGTCCTTTCAGTAACCCCGTGAAGTGTTCATTCTATCTAGAGTTGAATCACCTGAAGTTTAGAGAAGTAATGTAACATTCCCAAAGTTATCAACTAATATTGGCAAAATCATAGTTGGATCACTGACTTATCAGAGGCCAGAGCCCATTGACCCATTATGTTTATTACCTGCAATCTGGTAAAGATTTTCCATTAGTGCTTTTTTAAAAAAGTGTATCATAGAGTTTGATTTTAGAATTAATATCACTAATCTTTTGTTTCAGAGCCAAGAATCTGGCAATTTTCATCAACTGACATTTGGTATCTAAAAATAAATTCATTACTATTCTCATTCTTCTATCTGTATATATACTTTATATTCAGTATTTCGTGTCTAAGGCACAGTGGTGTATCTCTAACTTTACTTGAGTGGATTTTTCAAAATTGCCTCCAAAAAGGATTACTAAGACAAGTTTATGGTTTATGTTGAAATCCATTTTCCACATACAGCCAATTATCATTTTAAAAGTTAAAAAAAAAAAATGACTCTCTTGGAAAATCTCATTTGTTAACATTTAGGAAACAGCAGGGGGGGAGGAACTCTTATTGAAAGCACATTCCCAAGGCTTATAATATTTTCATTTGATGATGAGTTAATTTCCATTCATTTTTGTCCATTTTTTTCTCTAATATACAAGTATCAATTAGTCACATTGAGGTATGTCCCTCTTTTAAATAGTTCATTTCATTTGCGCTGCCGCTTGTGCTGGAATATCTTAGCGTGTGATTTTGGCTGTCTTCTCAGCTTCTTTTCCATCACATTCCCTTCTCATCCTTACAGCCCCTTTCTATTTTATGTGTGCAGGTACTTTGGGAGTTTCAGAGTTGGCTTATCACATCATCAAGGGTGGGAGATTGAATATAAAATGGAAAACAATTAATCATAATCAGCATTAACCGATGCCAGTACTCATCCAAATAGTCTTCAATTAAGAAATAATATTTTTTTCTAAAATGTGTTTATTGCTAGTATACGTTTTCATTTGCCTTCAGCCTTTTTTTCTTTTGAATCTCAGTAAATGCTACTAAGCTTTACACATCCTTCTTCAAAGCATAATAAAAAAAAGCCAAAAATGTAGAAATAATGTAATCTTACAGAAAATTGAAAAACACTGCCCAAAACTCCCTTACCAACTTTATCAGGATTCCTCTACTGTAAACATTTCACTTCATTTATTCTTTCTCTCTGTCTCTCTTTCCCTCCCCGATCTCTATTACTAGTAGTAATAGTAATTGTGGTAGTATAAGTCTTTTCTGAAAAAAAAAATGAGAGCAAGCCATATATATGAAGCATTATCGCTTCACGTATATATACATCCCCAAAGCAAAGACACTCTTTTTTATCCTCATAAAACCCTTGAAGCCAAAAAAATCAACCGTGATACATCACCATCCAATAGATAGACTCCATTCAAAGTTCTATAATGTTCACGAAAATGTCTTATCTTCCTTTCTGTCCTGGGAACCCATCCAAGAAAATGCATATCATGTTGATTTTGTTTCCTCCAATCTGGCAGTTTCACAGTTTTCCCCTGTTTTTCTTGTCCTTGACTGTTTGAAAGAGCACAGGCCACACATTTTATAGAATGACCTCTATTCTTTCTGAGCACCCTGACAGTACAGTGATTCTCACCTGGGATAAATTTGCTCCCCATGGGTGAGTTGGTTTGTCTGGAGTAATTTCTGGACTATTAAAACTAGAGGATGGGGGAAGGAACTACTGACCTTTTCTGGTAGAGTCCAGGGTTCTACTAACATCTACAATGTACAGAATATCTCTCAGTAACAAAGAATTATCTGATTCAGATGGTCAATAGTTCAGAGGTTCAGAAAACCTGTCCAGCACACTGTTTATTGACAAATGTTCAAGGGAAGTAGAAGAAAGAAAAATTATAATACAATATCACAAGGAACATAGATGTGAAAGTTGAAATAAAATATTAGTAAATCAAATTCAAGAATAGACAAAATTGTTACAGCTTCATGAACAAGTTGGGTTTCTCCTAGGAGAGTAAGATTGTTTAACTTCAGAAAATATACAATTTCAAAACTTATAAAGAAGTATAAATATTTTTAGACAAGATTAACACCAGATTAAACCCACTTAAAGAACATAGTAATGAATTCTTAATATAACTCAGAAGAAATGATCCAAAACTCAGCACACACAGAGTCAAAAGCTGGAAAATATTGAGATATTTACATTTAGAGAGATCAGGGATGGAATGATAGGGTCTAACACATCAAATAATTTTCAAAAATAGAGAAAAGTTTATATTTGAATATGTAGTGTCTGAACATTTTCCAGAAGTTATGAAAGACACTCAGATTCAAGAAGCCAAACAAATTCCAGAAAGGTTAAGTGAAAAGAAATTTGCAACCAGATCTTGCAGAACACCAAATTTAAAAAGCCTCTAACAGCATCTTGAGGGAGAGAAGAGATAATGTTTCAAGGAACAACAATTAGACCAACACCTGACTTCTCAATGACAACAACAGAAGCCAGATAGAGAAAATTATTGTCAACCAAGAATTCTTTAGTTAGAAAAACAATCTTTTAGTATTAGGGCATTGAAAAAAAGGACATTTTATAGTCAAACAAAAACCTGAAAATTTCAACATTCCCATGAAAAGGAAATTAAAATGCCCAAAAACATATGAAAAGAGGCTCAGACTCATTAGTAATCAGGAAAATATAAGCCTAGAACAAAATGAGAGAAATACTGCATATGTACCAGTCTGAAATAAATTTCAAAAATTTATATATCAATGAAGATACAAAAAGCTTTAAAAACAGGACATTTATACACATGTGGTGAGGATTGAAAGTATCCAAACACTTTGGAAAATATTTTAGCATTATTTTATATAAATGAAAGTGAAAATACTATATGACCCTGCAATTCAATCCCTTATGTCAATAAATTAGAGACAATTTTGCATGTGAGCAGCGAGAGATAGGTATTTTCATAGGTGTGCTATTGATAAGAGGAAAAAACTTAAAAATACTCCTACTGAAAATGAATAATTCAACAAGCAAGTTCTGAGATATTCCTCAATGAAATAACAAACTGGTGAAAATGGCTTCCCTGGTGGCTCAGTGAAGAATTTGTCTGCAATGCAAGAGGTCTGAGTTTGATCCCTGGGTTGGGAAGATCCCCTAAGGAGGGCACGGCAACCCACTCCAGTATTCTTGCCTGGAGAATCTCCATGGACAGAGGAGACTGGCGGGCTATGATCAGTGGAGTCACGATGAGTTGGACATGACTGAGTGACTAAGCGCAGCACAGCACAGAGCTACACACATGACTGAGTCTTAGAAAAAATCATGGAGAAAAGAAAAACATGTTCCAAAAAAATACATAAGCATGATTCCATTTAAATAAAGTTTAAAACCTCCCAAAGTTACCCAATACATTACTAGGAATACAAATATATGTGAAAAAAAAAAAAAAAACTTTTTTTTTTTTTAAGTAAAGTGACAAAAAAGACAAGATCAGGATAGTACTTATCTCTCACCACACCAGGATGGGCTAAAGAATGAGGTAAGGATGAGAACAATTAACAGCTTCAAAATGAATGGCAATAGTCCTTTTTCACAGAACTGCAGTGTGTATTTAGGTATTCATTGTACTATAATACATTTTCCCAAGCACATATATTATAAATATCATTTTTATTTATTTAACACCTAATTTATACATCAAATAGCTAGTAATTATTAAGCAATCTCTGGGCCAGGCACTGCATGTGTAGAATCCAATTTGATTTTCATAACTCTATCATTGTTCTCCCTTCATAAAACTTTCTAGGTCAAAAGCTTTTTTCCTAATCCAGATAGACAAGAGAAATATCTTCTCAAATTTCATTAAAAAATTTTGTTCACATTACGAATCGGATTTCATTGAATAGACTGATATTGGGGAAAATGTCATTCTAACAATACTATTAATCTTTTTCAGAAAAAGTCTGCTTTCATCCTTCTATTCAAATAAATGTACCGATACACATCCTCTGAAAAACTTCCCACCTTTTGGCTCTAATTCTCAAACAGATGGATAGGAAAGGCATGGAGCCCTGCCATAGTTTTGTTACTTAAAAAAAGATGCTGCAACTTAGTAAGTATTGAAACTCTCTTTGCTTTGATCTTATGGCACTCTCACTTAAGAAGGACAAATTCTTTGATCTTACTGGGGAACAGAAAAATAGTCTGAATTTCCTCTTTAGTGTGGGCCCCAAAGATTTTCCATCCTGAGGACAATGCTGCAGAGGAAGATTCAGGGTTAAGCGTTATGGTTTCTACAGCCAGCTCCTCATGCCTCACCTATTCTTCAGTTTACAGGAATTTTACAAGTCAGTTATTAAACACAACCACTATAAAAAAAAAGTTATAAAAAATAATTCTTTTTTTGAAAGATGATTTTTCAAAACTATAATTTTAAATTATTTTACATTTTGCAATTATCTGTGCTCTTGAGATTATCTATGCTCATTGTATTGCATGGTAGAAATGCTTTGCAATTCTGTGTTCAGTGACTTCATTATATTGGTAACAAATTTACGTACTCCCAAATCTCTATCATTTATCCTACCTCAGTCTATTGGATCTTTCAGGTTATAAAAGGTGCACCTTGATTTTTCACAACATGACTGTCATCATATATTCCTCATATCATTTTCAGTTTGCTGTATATATTTTGATGTTGTTTTGTGAATAATGACTGTTGTTTAGTCACTAGGTTGTGTCCAACTCTTTTGTGACCTCATGGACTAGAGCCCGTCAGGCTCCTCCTCTCTCCATGGGATTTCCCAGGCAAGAATACTGGAATGAGTTGCCATTTCCTTCTCACAGTCTCCTGCATTGGCAGGCAAATTTTTTACCACGGAGCTACCAGGGAAGCCTAAATAATGTTTGAAGTAAAGTGAAGTGAAGTGAAGTCGCTCAGTCGTTTCCAACTCTTTGCAACCCCATGGACTGTAGCCTACTAGGCTCCTCTGTCCATGGCATTTTCAGGCAATAGTACTAGAGTGGATTGCCATTTCCTTCTCCAGGGGAAAATGTTTAATGATGGGTAAATCTTTTTGGTTAATTGTAGTTAGCTTGAATGGAGAAGGAAATGGCAACCCACTCCAGTATTCTTGCCTCGAGAATCCCACAGACAGGGGAGCCTGGTGGCCACAGTCCATGGGGTCACAAAGAGTCAAACACGACTGAGTGACTAAGCAGCAGCGGTTAGCTTGAAACTGCCTTATTTAATATTTTGCCTTATTTTTTACTTTCTCCAATATTAATATTTCTATGTTTAATATTTCTCTTAAATATCATGTGACAGTTTTGTCTGTCACATACAGCTAGATTTACTTTTTCTTAATATGAACTGTGGTGTTGCAGAAGACTCTTGAGAGTCCCTCAGACGGCAAGGAGATCCAACCAGTCCATTCTAAAGGAGATCAGTCCTGGGTGTTCTTTGGAAGGAATGATGCTAAAGCTGAAACTCCAGTACTTTGGCCACCTCATGTGAAGAGTTGACTCATTGGAAAAGATTCTGATGCTGGGAGGGGTTGGGGGCAGGAGGAGAAGGGGACGACAGAGGATGAGATGGCTGGATGGCATCACCGACTCAATGGACATGAGTTTGAGTGAACTCTGGGAGATAGTGATGGACAGGGAGGCCTGGCCTGCTGTGATTCATGGGGTCACAAAGAGTCGGACATGACTGAGCGACTGAACTGAACTGAACTGAACTGAATATGAGATTGTCCATTTTTTTCAAAGAAAAATGTAACACTTTTACATATAGTTTTTATCCTAATACATTTGATATAATTCATACATCTGTAATTTTGCTGTAGTACATTTTCAGATGATTATTTTCAGGTTCTTTCTCTAGAATATGTCAAAGTAGGGTAAGATTCCTCATTATACATTAATTATCACTGGGGAAGAAAAACATGGAGATTTTCTAAACTTGAAAACACATGTTGAAGTAGAATGACATTTTTAATTAGCAGCAGAGACCAAATATCAATAATTCTCAAGAAACTCCTTTAGTCTCCACTATAATTGCTACCAAGAGAGTAACTGCTTAGGTTAGCATTATGGCTTAGGTCAATTTGGAACTCTGATGGCCATCTAAAAGCTGGCAATATTGAAATCCAAGTGTAGCTCTCTACAGGATCTTTCATCACTCATGAAAACCTTTCAGAGACATTGTACTGAAGATACCATTAAAACAGTAATATCCTTAATCATCTGAACTGCCATGGCACATATGTTTCAAGGATATTGTCACTCCTTTGAGCTTTCCTGTAGTTTAATATGTAATCTATATTCTGAGTCTCAAAGACACATTTTCTTCCTCTAAACACGAGGTTAATCTCACTGCTTTCTGTAGATGTATTATAACTGGCAGCATGGATTGTATATTTAATCCTGTGATCCAGTAGTATTAATTAGCATTACATTTTAATTCACATATCAGGAAAATACCTGTACTGTGAAAAGCTTTTTGCCTAGGGTGAAAGCAAAGTCTATTCTTCATAAACTAAATCTAGCTGAACACTGCAAGATGATTTTTCCCTTATACACTATAAATATGCTGCAAGGCATATAGTTTCTTACTGTTGCATTTCCACATAGATCCCTTTGTGATAGGAACTTACACAATTAACAATTCAGTGGATTTATAACAATTAACTGGGTGTCAGAAATCCTGACATTTAGCACCCATTCTGGCATCCATCAAGGCTGGAGGAAGCACAAGCTGAAATCAAGATTGCCAGGAGAAATATCAATAACCTCAGATATGCAGATGACACCACCCTTATGGCAGAAAGTGAAGAATAACTAAAGAGCCTCTTGATGAAAGTGAAAGAGGAGAGTGAAAAAGTTGGCTTAAAGCTCAACACTCAAAAAACGAAGATCATGGCATCCGGTCCCATTACTTCATGGCAAATAGATGGGGAAACAGTGGAAAGAGTGGCTGACTTTATTTTTGGGGGCTCCAAAATCACTGCAGATGATGATTGCAGCCATGAAATTAAAAGACGCTTACTCCTTGGAAGGAAAGTTATGACCAACATAGACAGTATATTAAAAAGCAGAGACATTACTTTGCCGACTAAGGTCTGTCTAGTCAAGGCTATGGTTTTTCCAGTGGTCATGTATGGATGTGAAAGTTGGACTACAAAGAAGGCTGAGCACTGAAGAATTGACACTTTTGAACTGTGGTTGTTGGAGAATACTCTTAAGAGTCCCTTGGACTAAAAGGAGATCCAATCAGTCCATCCTGAGGGAGATCGGTCCTGAATATTCATTGGAAGGACTGATATTGAAGCTGAAACTCCAATACTTTGGCCACCTTATGTGAAGAGCTGACTCATTTGAAAAGACCCTAATGCTGGGAAAGATTGAGGGCAGGAGGAGAAGGGGACAACCGAGGATGAGATGGTTGGATGGCATTACCGACTCAATGGACATGGGTTTGGGTGGACTCCGGGAGTTGGTGATGGACAGGGAGGCCTGCCATGCTGTGGTTCATGGGGTAACAAAGAGTTGGACATGACTGAGCAACTGAACTGAACTGAACTGAACTGGCATCAATAACCACATAACTTCAGAGAAATTACTTACAGTGCACACCCACACTCTAAAATGGATTGACTCTTCAGTGATATTTAGGTTTCCAGGACTGGATGCACTTTTTCTGTCCAGAACCTTCTTGCATTCTTCTCTCCCTTTAGGCACAACCTTTAACGCCTTATCAATTTGGACAACTACAGTTGTTGTCTTGAGCCTCCAATCAAATATTTGCCTTCTCTTGCAAGCCCTTCCTTGTTTATCCAGGAAGGGTCTGACTGTGGATAAGCTGAAAATTCCCTAAGAGTAGATACTGTGGATTCTCATTTTTACATAGTTGGGACCTAGCCTAACAGAACATGGTACACTTAAAAGTATTTAATGACAAATCAATGAACATATGAATATAAACATCTTGTATTATTAGATGCTATGTGACTAGGAAATCATTTTGGTTAAATCTAGCTTTTCTATTTACAGAAGGTAGTCCAGTGGGCAACAAGGGTTCAGCTTGCATTTATCAACGTTTGAGAGCTCCCACCTTCGTAATGCTCACACACTGGCTTTGGTTTAACCAGCTAAATGAAGTTCTCATAGCAACTCCAAAATGGGTGTGGAGGCTTCCCCACACCAACAAGCAATTCTCTGACACCAGCAGGGTGTCTAAGAATTCAACCCAGTTCTAACAGTCTCTACCTGGAGATATCAGATTTCCACAGGTAAAGGGCTCAGTCCTATAAGACCACCTTCTATTTGACACACCAGTTGAAAGCCTACATTATTACCTATGTTTCTCACCAACTGAATTCAGACTGAAAGGTCTGTTAAGTCCTTCCAAGTCAGGATGCCAGCTGCAAGTCCAGGTTGTTAACTGACTTCTGACCAACTGGCTGTACATCAGAGGTTCTCACAATAGCCTTCTTGTGTTCAACTAATTTGCTAGAACAGCTCACAGAACTCAAGAAAATCTGTTTATATTCACAAAATAACTGGTTTTTGTGGGGACATGAATCAATAGCCAGATTAAGAGATACCTAGGGAAAGGCATCAGAGAAGGCAATGGCACCCCACTCCAGTACTCTTGCCTGGAAAATCCCATGGGCAGAGGAGCCTGATAGGCTGCAGTCCATGGGGTCGCGAAGAGTCGGACATGACTGAGAGACTTCACTTTCACTTTTCACTTTCATGCATTGGAGAAGGAAATGGCAACCCACTCCAGTATTCTTGCTGGAGAATCCCAGGGACGGGGGAGCCTGGTTGGCTGCCGTCTGTGGGGTTGCAGAGTCAGACACGACTGAAGCAACTTAGCAGCAGCAGCAGCAGGGAAAGGCATGGAGAAAAGCACACCACTCCCCTCAATCTCAACGTGTTCATTCATCAACCCAGAAGCTCTCCAAACCCTGTCTTTTGGGGGTTTGTGGACAATTCACTACATAAGTTTGATTGATTAAATCACTGGCCATTCACAACGGATTCAACCATCAGCCTCCCTCCCCTCCCCCGAGGTGGGAGCCATGGGGAGGACTTCTAATCCTCTAACCACAAAGTTGGTTCTCCTAGCAACCAGCGTCCACCTCTGAGTGGGGTCCAAAAGCCACCGTCCCTGAAGCGTTTTCAGGAATTGAGGACAGAAGATCAAATATTATCCCATTGCTCTTTTGCTCAGGAAATTCCAAGGGTTTGGTAGCTGTGAGACAGGAACTTTGAGTGAAGACCAAATATACAAGAGAAATTCATATGTTGGTCATTAGAATGACCATATATATACATATATATTTCTTATAAATCACGGTATCACACTAGTTAAACATTAAATTAGTGCCAGTGGTGGAGAAAACATTGTTTTAAATAAATAAGCAACAGTGGGTCCAGCACTTAGAAAGCTGAAAAGAAGACTAAGCTTGGATCTACACACTGAGAGCTTTTCTTTCTCTTGCTTATGATAAGAACTATAATGCATGGCCAATAGTTTCCCAATCTCAAATTAAGTTCTTTAGTGCAAAGAGGTTGAGATGAGGGCTTTTACATTTTAATTAGCAAATGACCTAAAGCCTTCAGTATTCAAAGGAATGGCATGATAATGGAGAAATGACAGCTACCAGGTTATTATTTTGTATCAGGGACCTTGCCAGAAACACGTCACAACTGAACACTGAGTCTGGTTGACTCAGTGCAAAGTGGCATCCAACATAGCCACAGGTGGCCAACTATCATTATCTTAGGAACTCTCCAGGGAGAGAAATGTTCCATGTATTATTTGACAACAATATGATATACTTAATTCTATGGGGTCGCACAGAGTCGGACACGACTGAAGCGACTTAGTAGCAGCAGCAGCGGCAGCGGCAATAATATATATGCCATTTTCATGTCCATAATAAGGGATAGATATAAAAAAATGCACTTTACCCAAGTAAAACTTTCCTTAGTTTTGTTATTTTTATTATAGATATGATCTCTCTTGATAAGTTATAACACAAAGAAATTATATATTGGGTAATTAAAATAATTTTAAAAGTATCACTTGTGACCATTTTCAATGCATGTATGCAGAACAGCTTTAATTAGCAGCAATATATTCAACTTGATGTTTATAAGACATGTTAAAAGATAAAAGTGATATGTTCAGAGTAGATTTTTGATTGTTGTATAACCTTTTTTGGATAATAAAGAGGTTCATTACTTTAATAAATGAATATGTATATTAATAAATACATTGATAAAGTAAGAAAAATGTACATGCAAAGAAAATGTGATTATCAAGTTGACAGATCCAACATACTTAGATGATCCTAAGTATTTCCACAGCATTATAAATTCTGATTGTTATTCAGAAGCATATTAATATTGTCATTAGAATCACAGTCTGACAGCCCCAGGAGAGGAGAAAATTATACAGACTAACAATGGTAATAGAAAAAGCTATTGTCATGTTGATATCAATGGCAATATCAAATTAAAGTCACTTCTGAAATTTACAATTAATACATTGTTCACCTTTTTGACAATTAGAATTCCAATTAACTGATGTTAATAATTTAATATTGAAATACTCAACACAGTTTATTAATTACAAGCTGAGAACTCAAACCTTTGCTTGAGGGGTCTATTAAGAGGAAAAAAATTAATGACATTTTTATATAAAAAGGATAAAATTGGTGCTACAAAGGAATGTTTGTTCCCAATTTTTTTAATATTTCTTTAAGTTTTTCTTCAAATTCTATCATGGTATTTGTGTAACCATATAAACAGCAAGTTAAAGAACAAACAGCAAATGGTTCACTGTCATCCTTTGAATATTGATTGTGATTATGGATTATCTCTATGTCTTTAATTATTTTGAGGAAGTTATCTTTTTCTATAATGACCATACACTGTCTTACCATATGTCTTAAACATTTTCAAAATGTTTTTTGAATCTTGGAAAGCTGTGTGCTTTTGGAATATTTTCCTCTTAGTTTTGTATGATGGAGTAGATGAGGAAAGCCTCTCTCTGGGCACTTTCGGGGCTGACAATCCCACTTAATGAGAAAGCAAAGGTGCCAGAAGGTACCATGACTCTGGTCAACTCTTGTCTTTCTATACTCAGCCTATTTACATTTTAATTACATTATGTATGTACTCATCTAGACATAAATGATCCATGTGACTCTCTTAGCTTTTCAGAGTCCCATGATAAGACAACAAATTAAACTTTAAATCAAATTAAGCGTAGACTTACTGGCTGTTGCTATTTTCCTAACAGGTTGGCATCTACCTAACCAAGCCAGCAGTCTTGCTGTTGCTTTCATTCCATCACAAGAAGGAACAGCAAATACTAGGGGTCCAATCCTTTTTGTCCAGCTGAACCAGCAGGTCCACTATTTTTAAGGGCCAGGGTCGAAGTTCTTAGAGGTTGTGTTTTGCAGCCTCAGGCTTTCAGAGGACAAATGCAAATCATAACCAAGAAAAAAGTCAAATATTATATCCATAAGGCCAAGCCAAAGAAGCCACTACCTTATTAGGTAAGGGCAAGAAATTTTCAGGGAAGGGAACAGGGAAAGATCTGGAATTAAAGGGCAAAAGGAAAAAATCCAGTACATCAGCTATAAAATATGAGAGGTACTGGGAACTCTTTCTTGCTAAATGCCGACCTTGTTACCTGGGGGAAGTACCTCATAACTATAGGTACAGAATCAGGAAGAAAATAGACAGGTTAACCTAAGTCTGCCTGCATTCCTAGAGTGGTCCAAATCAATTTCAATGATGATTTTTATATTGGTGTATGAAGCACAGCATTTAATTATGTAGACTTTCAGATGAGACCTTCAAAATCTTTTAGTGATCTATTTATTTTTCACGAGTCCCATTTCATATATAAAATACATTTAGTGACAGGCAAGAGTGTAAGAAATGAGATGTTGTTTAATAGAACAACCTGCACTATGAAATAATGTTATAATCCTTACAATAAATTCCTGCAGCTGCCCAAGAATCTACTATATGTTGAAGAATGTCTTGAGTGAAGTAAAACTTCCAGAAATTAAAAACATATCCTGGGGAAACATACTTTAAACAAAAAAAAAAAGATAGAGTCCATCCATGTTACTACAAATGACGTAATTTCATTCTTTGTTTGTGGCTAAGCAATATTCCACTGTTTGTGTACCACATTTTCTTTATCCACTTATCTGTTGATGGACACTCAGGTAACTTCCATGTGTAAACAGTGCTGCCAAGAACATCAGGATGCATGTATCTTTTCTAATTAGAGTAGATGGACTTACAGAGTTTCATATTAAGAAGCCAGACAGAGAAGACCAAATATCATATGATATGGCTTATTTGTGGAATCTTAAAAAATATATGTATACAAATGAATCTATATACCAAACAGAAAACAGATTTACAGACAGAGCAAACAATCATGGCTACCAAAGGGAGAAGCGGGGGGATAAATTAGAAGTTTGGAATTAGCAGATATAACCTACTATGTATAAAACAAATAAACAACAAGGGCCTACTATATACAGCACAGAGAATTATACTCAGTATTCTCTAATAACTTACACAAGAAAAGAATATGGAATAGAATGGATGTATGTTTACATATACTTGAATCTCTTTGTTGCACACCTGAAACTAATACCACAGTGTAAATAAACTCTATTTCAATAGAAAAAAAAAATTAAAGGTAGAAAACGAAGAGTACAGAATCAGGTTTGTACACAACCTATATATCACATAAGCAATATATCAAACACCGTGCACTGCTTCTGGGTTCTCAGAAAGAAACCTTAGAGAAGCACTCAGATCCACTAGGGATGGAATACGGGGACGCGATTCTAGAAACATATGCTGTGCTAACAGGAGAATGCCGGACACTCAGCTCATATGACATTTTTTCCAGTGTACTCTTTTCCTCTGTAATTACTGCACCAGTTTCCGTGGCTTAGTTACAAAGATTATTTGTGGCAAGTGTATATGTAACAACACGATGCAAGTGTACTGTGATTATTTGCTGTGGTTTCATTTGTTTCGGGACAAAATAGATATGATCAAACTCATGCTTCAAACCAACATACAGTGTATCCACACAATGCCAATTTGGGGGAGTCACTCCTAGGTTTTGGTATAAATAAATTAAAATATAATCTATTTTCATTCTATTTATTACTCACTAATAGGATCACAAGTGGAATAAAATGCCTCCGTGTTTCTCACACTGGGATTTTTGTTTTAAGTCCCCATCTACTCAAGGGTGAGATTGAGACTCGAGTGGGAACAATCTCTGATATTCTCTTCTCAGAAGGGTTTTGTTTCCCTTCCCTCATCCACGGTAATAACCTCTGATTCTATTTCATAATGAGATTGAAAGGAAGCAACTATATAAGCTGAAAGCGAATAATTGTATTATTCTTTAAATGAGCCCATTGAAATGGCAAGGAAGGGACATTATAAATATTTTTTTACTGGGATATATATTGAACTTTTAAAGGCCTAAGTCTGTGAAATGCTCCACCTTATTACCATTTTCAAGATCCCACTGAGGGCTACCACAGTAATAGTAATCACAATAATTATAGGCGTAGACAGCAACTATCTCCTAATCAGTCAGCTGTCTCTAAGCAACCAGGTTTAACAAGACTAACAATTGCCACCTCATAGATTCATGTAAAATTAAGACTCTCCGAATTCAGTCATTACAGAACAAATGCCTTAAACCTTCTGACCTCTAATGGATTTGTCATTTACCTCCAATGCCTGAGATTTAAACCAGCTCTTCCAATTCATAGTGATGATCATTTGTTCCCTTTGTGCCAAACACTTGATGGTTAATTCAGATGTAATTTTTTACTAAAAGTCAGACATGAGGCTTATTAAATCCATAATAAACTATTCTTCCCAAACAGAAGATTCCTGCTGGGAGTTAGGATGTATATAACCATATGCCATAGCACAGTTATCATATGATGCAATCAATGTGCCTGCCAGTTCTAAGTCATGGGGATCTATTCTTCAGGCCACATCTCTGTATTCAGGAGTTTGGACTAAACTAGCAGGATACTTAATCACAAAATTTAAAGGTTGCCGTGAGAAAGTTGGTAGCCTCTTGCTGGCCAAGCACCTTCTGTCCTTTGTTGTTGTTCAGTCACTTAGTCGTGTCCAACTCTTTGTGACTGCAGCACGCCAGGCTTCCCTGTCCTTCACTATCTTTCAGAGTTTGCTTAAACTCATGTCCATTGAGTCAGTGATGCCATACAGCCATCTCATCGTCTGCCGTCCCCTTCTCCTCCTGCCTTCAATCTTTCCCAGTATCAGGGTCTTTTCCAATGAGTTGACTGTTCACATCCAGTAACCATTGGAGCTTCAGCTTCAGTGTCAGTCCTTACAATGAATATTTAGGGTTAATTTCCTTTAAAATTAGCTAGTTTGATCTTGTTGTCCAAGGACTCTCAAGAGTCTTCTCCAGCACCACAGCTCGAAAGCATCAATTCTTCAGTGCTCAGCCGTCTTTATGGTCCAACTCTCACATCTGTACGTGACTACTGGAACATCATGGATCAGAATATTTAACCCTAGAAACCATAAGCATATTTTTAAATATCAGTGGAACCTGTATTTGTATAACACTTTATTTCTTTTTTGGGCTTTTTCACATATGGAATCTCACTTGATTCTTAATCAACCCTGTAAATTAAGCAAGGCAAGATCTTTACTCTGAATTTACAGGTAAGAAAAATAAGATGCTAAAAGGTCATATGTCTATCTAATGGCATATAGTCTACCCAGGGTCAGCATAGCAGAGTTAGAATGAATACCCACGGGACCTGAATCCTGCTCATTCCTTTTTCAGAAATACCACACTGATTCATTTGCTATACAACAAGGGGCTGGGCATTGGAGAGGGGAAGGGGAAGTCTATACTCTGAGTTCACCAAGCAGACAGAATTCCTTTCTTCCTTCTGTGTTCACATACAATCTCATCTGGTTCCAGAAGCTGAATGTCAGATTGAAAAACTCACGCTTTTCTCCTAATACCATGCCTGCCTTTTGGTTACAGGAAGTCAATCCACTATTGCATTAAATAGTGTCTATGAAATCTTCCTTTGTTTACATAATCTGGACAGTTCTGCAGGGACTTCCTTCTTATTCCATGGCTCACTCACTGGGAAACTCTGTGTGACTGTGCTGTACTTTCATGGTCTATTTAAGTAATAGCAACATTTGTCAAAAGAAAAGCCCTCCCTTTGACCACTCTTCATTCTGTCAATACAACTGCGTACACACAAGGGAAGCCAGACTGGGACCTGTGCTCTCCTCCACACTCCCTTTTTACTGTTGGAAATATTTCAAACAGAATAGCTGCAAGTGGTCATAAGTGCAGTCATACCCAGCATTTGTCTTCATAATTAAATCTACTCAGTCTGGTACCGTAGATATGTGCTGAAGGTCAACTTTATGTTAGCAAAGCTACAACAGGTCCCAGGACAACAATGACCGTGAGTCTATCTGCAGTACTTTCCCTTTTCTGGATCTCTGCTCTGCTTAAACAGGCTTCCCTGGCAACCAGTGCTGTTGGATCCCTGCTAATCTATTATGGCAGATGGAGAATTTCAGAGGGATTTATTAGAGTCTGCTAATTTAACTAATTCTCACTGAAGTGTTAATGATAGCTCTAGTGACGCATTTGAGTTTTAACAGTGGTTTTGGAGCTTTATCATAAGATATGATTTGGGGTGATAGAATATTTAGTAATCTGTCACAGAGATGTCACATATGTTGGGGCACAGTTGGAATTTCATCCCTCACATAAAATCCTTAATGCTCTTATAATGAGTCATGTTAAAATACTCAGCCATAAAAAAGAACAAAATTGTGCCATTTGCAGAGACATGGATGGACCTAGAGACTGTCATACACAGTGAAGAAAGTCAGAAATAGAAAAGCAAATACCATATATTAACACATATATGTGAAATGTAGGAAAATGGTACAGTTGAACTTATTTGCAAAACAAAAAATAGAGACATACATAGAGAACAAATGTATGGACACCAAGGAGGGAAGGGGAGATGGAATGAATCGGGAGATTGGGATTGACATATATATATGTCAGTACTATGACATATATATATATGTCATGTATATAAATTGACATATATACCTATATATATATATATATATATATATATATACTGCTCTTGTGCATGCTAAATCTCTTCAGTTTTGTCCAACTCTTTGCAACCCCATGGACTATAGCCTGCAGGCTCTTCTGTCCATGGCATTCTCTAGGCAAGAGTACTGGAGTGGGTTGCCATGTCCTTCTCCAGGGGATTTTACTGACACACAATCGAACCCGTGCCTCATGTGGCTTCGGTATTGCAGGCAGATTCCTTGCATGGAGCCACCAGGGAAGCCTGTATAAACACTACTGTGTATGAAGTAGATGACTAATGAGAACCTACTGTTTAGCACAGGGAACTCCACTCAGTGCTCTATGGTGACTTAAATGGGAAGGAAATCCAGAAAAAGAGGGGTATATTTATCCATATAACTAATTGTTTTGCTGTAGAGCAGAAACTAACACAACACTGTAAATCAACTATACTCCAATAAAACTTTTTTTAAAAAATTCTGCACTGTTTTAAAACAAAAGATTCTTATGGCATGGGAGAGCCACACATATGTTCTAGCTGAATGCTGCTCAGAAAATGATATAGACACTATTATTTCCCCTGATGAAACTTTATTCTGTTTTACATCTGCTTCCTAAATTACTTTTTCTGAAATGGATATTTTTGGCTTCAAAATTTGGGCAAAATTAACTCACCCTCTGTTTTTCTAACTCTACTTCTTTTTGTCAGATGTGCCTAGTAATTAATATAAGTTTCCTCTGAAAGGAGGCAGCTATGGTAGTCAGATGCCTTCACACATTCTGTGACTACCAATGCAGATTACATACCTACACCTTACAGGACCCCTAGGTCAGGCTTGCTGGCCTCAGGTTGATTTTTTGTTGTTGTTTACTCGCCATGTCCTGTCCCCTTTTGCAACCTCATGGACTGTAACCTACCAGCCTACTCTGTCCATGGAATTCTCCAGGCAATAATACTGGTGTAGGTTGCCATTTCCTTCTCCAGGGGATCTTCTAGACCCTGGGATAGAACTTACATCTCTTGTGTCTCCTGCAATGGCAGGCAGATTCTTTACCACTTAGCCACTAGGGAAGGTTTGCATACTAACATTATGTAGATGCAGCCTGCACTTCCCACACAAATAAGAAGGTTTACTATCTTCTTCTTGGTTGTTGACTCTTGCCTTCCATCTTCTTCCATTGCATCTTCTCCAGGGCTGTACATCTAGCATTTAATCTTTTTTTGATTTTTTCCCCAGTAACCACTTGAGGTAACTTGGTATGGAAGTTCCTTCTAGTATAAAATAGGCACACAGGATCTACTTGGTCTTCTAATATCGGGATCCCCAACCTGAAAGATCTAATGTCTGATGATCTGAGTTGGAACAGATACATTAATAACAGAAATAAAGAGCACAATGAAAGTAATGCGCTTGAATCATTCTAAAACTATCCACCCCTATCCCATTCATGGAAAAACTGTCTTCCACGAAACCAGTTCCTGGTGCCAAAAAAGGTTGGGGACCACCGTTCTAACAGTTTAAACATTTAGTATTCACATGGAGCAACCATAATGAAATATGAAAGTGAATTATGCATGTGATTGTCCTAGATCATGGCACAGAAGAATGTCTACAATTTCATCTTAAGGAGAAAGCAAATGAGAAAAACAGGCAAAAAAGTGTAGAATAAGGAAAAAGCATGGAAACACTAAAGTGCATTAAAAGTGCAGTGGTGCTCGAACCTGGAATCCATTCAAATTACCCAAGGAGATTTTTAAAAATTCTATTTCTGGGCTCTACCGAAAAAACAGTGAATCAAGACCTTAGAAAGGTGAGACCTGAAAATCCATATTTTATAGTAATGGTCCTGCTGGCCTGGCCACCTTTTGAGAACCGATGGTCTAGTTTGTTGGATACATTCATCTTTTCAGAAATTATTTACTAACCTCCTAAGATGCATCAGACATGGTTTGAGATGCCTAGACGAATAGAACAAGAGCCTATGTAAGAGAGATCCAATTCCCTGTGCAATACATGGATTAACTAAATTCTTCTATACTAAAACCCTATCAAGTCTTCATTTCCCGTATGAGCAAAGCTAAGGCACAAAGAGTTTAAATAATTAATCTAAGGTTACATAACTAGCAGAAAGGGGACCTGGAATTCTCAAATGCGATCTTACTCCAGTGCTCTCATGCATGGCCAGCTACATAATTTGCAGAACCTAGTGAAAAATGATAACGTCAAACCACTTGTTCAAAATGCAAGAAACACTGCTGTTAAAGGTAGTAAAATATTAAGCGTTTTACTTTCTTTCATGGCCTCTCTTGCAACTTGTGTTTTTTTTTGTTTTTTGGGTTTTTTTGGATATATAAAACGTCATTCTAAGAAAGCAAAATTAAATTGTAAATGATTATCTGACTGTTACCATTCATCTTTATATTGTTCAATGCCAGTTTTAAATGCAAAAATAAGAGCACTTAACTCACACACAGGATCACAGAAATGACAGTTTGTATTTCGTAGCTTATACATTCTTGCCAGAAGAGCAGAAATGTTGGCATGGAACCAAGTCAACTATTTTTATTTTTCTTCTTGATAGATACACATATTCTACTAACACTCTTTACCTTGGAGCTGCTGCTGCTGCTAAGTCGCATCAGTTGTGTCCGACTCTGTGCAACCACAGAGACTGCAGCCCATCAGGCTTCCCTTGGGATTCCCCAGGCAAGAACATTGGAGTGGGTTGCCATTTCCTTCTCCAATGAATGAAAGTGAAAAGTGAAAGTGAAGTCGCTCAGTCGTGTCCGACCCTCAGCGACTCCATGGACTGCAGCCCACCAGGCTCCTCCGTCCATGGGATTTTCCAGGCAAGAGTACTGGAGTGGGGTGCCATTGCCTTCTCCACCTTTGAGTTAGGAATGAGTAATGAAGGACTGAAAGAAACTATGGGTGGTTCTTTTTTCCCTTTGCTACTAAATGGTTATTTTCAGTGTAAGTGGCCTGCTAACACAAGGCCACTAGTACAAAAATAAAGGAATGGGACTTCCCTGGTGATCCAGTGATTAAGAATCAACCTTCCAGTGCTGGACACATGGGTTTGATCCCTGGTCCAGGAAGATTCCACGTGACATGGGGCAACTGAGATCTATGTGCCACAACTATTGAGCCACCCACCTAGAATCCATGCTCTGAAATAAGAGAAGCCACCTTACTGAGGAGCCCACACATGACAACAAAAAGTAGCTCCCACTAGCCATGACCAGAGAAAGCCCTCGCTGCAATAAAGACCCAGCACAGCCAAAAATAAGTAAATGAAATGATTTGACAGATTCCTTTGTCATTCATGAGTTTTTGAGTCATTACCTTCTTCAGTGTTTGAAAAATTCTGGTTCAGATAGAAGGAAAGCCTCTCTTGGTTGTCAGCACACAGATTTAGTCATTGCAGACATAAGTAGCATGCTTACCTCTAACTCACGTGGGGTTTGGTTGAACTTTCACACATGGTGGGCCCACCAGGTTTCTGTGCTCATGGTGCCTCATGACTATTTGGGAAATGATGGAAAGGAACAACAGACATGTGTATCTTGCGTAACTTCTCTACTCACACACATGCTCTATTATCCACCAGGACCTCAACAGAATACCAGTGGAAAGATGAAATTATGCAAAATTTCAAGATGGCAGAGCATTAAACCAAGCATGGCCCTTCTGAACTTTTCTATCACATATGCACGTTGACTACGGCTAAGTACCCATGAGGCCAGACCTACCTAACCTTAACCATCGCTTTATACAGCAAGGCCTCTACATATGAACCTTCAAGCTGTAAACTTTCGAAGATGGGAACTTCCCCTGTATCCAGCTGTTGTACTGTACTACTGTACTTTTCAAGGTGCTGTTCTGTAAGATTACAAATATTGTCTTTGTTGTGTGTGTTTGTTTTTTATGTATTATTTGTGTGAAAAGTATTATAAACCTCTTATAGTATAGTACTATATAGCCTTTTGTGTTAGTTGCATACCCAGGCTAACTATGTTGGACTTACAAACAGATTGGGCTGAACAAATGCATTCTCACTTGTATGTAGGGGACTTACTGTACTGCGTTCCACAAGTAACACCATCATTCTTGTCTTTCTTGCCTAGGCTAATTCTTGTTTGAAAATATCCCTTTGAAGTATAACAACTGGAATTGAACAGAATACTCTAGTTCTCCTGTTCTCAGAATGCAAAGCATTTTTATTTCCTTTCTTAGACCCTCACACTAAATGCCTCCCAAGTTTTCTAACTTAAACAGCTGAAGTGTTTCACCCCATTCTCCACCATTCATCCCCTCTACTCATCATACTACTGTGGTTGTTGCTGTTTGGTTGATCAGTCATGTCCAACTCTTTGTGACCCCAGGGACTGTAGCACCCCAAGCTCCTCTGTCCATGGGATTTCCCAGGCAAGAATACTAGAGTGGGTTGCTATTTCCTTCTCCAGAGGATCGTCCTAACCCAGGGATCAAACTCAAGTCTCTTGCGTAGCAGGCAGATTCTTTACCACTGAGCCACCTGAGAGCAGAAACTTTTCGAAGTTCTTCACATAATGCTTCTTTTAATCCATACAGCAATGCTATGAGGTATATACTATTTGTAGTAGATAGAATAATGCTTTCTCCTACAATGTTCTTTTTCCATTCTATTATTATCCTCTATTTCTTTGCACTGATCACTGAGGAAGGCTTTCTTATCTCTCTGTGCTTTTCTTTGGAACTCTGCATTCGTATGGGTATATCTTTCCTTTCCCCCTTTGCCTTTAGCTTCTCTTCTTTTCTCAGCTAATTTGTAAGGCCTCCTCAGACAACCATTTTGCCTTTTTTTCATTTCTTTTTCTTGGGGATGGTCTTGATCACTGCCTCATGTACAATGTCATGAACCTCCATCCATAGTTCTTCAGGCACTCTGTCTATCAGATCTAATTCCTTGAATCTATTTATCACTTTCACTGTATAATCATAAGGGATTTGACTTAGGTCATATCTGAATGGTCTAGTGGTTTTCCCTACTTTCTTCAATTTAAGTCTGAAATTTGCAATAAGAAGCTCAAGATCTGAGCCACAGTCAGCTCCCAGTCTTGTTTCTGCTGACTGTATAGAGCTTTTCCATCTTTGGCTCCAAAGAATATAATCAATCTGATTTCAGTATTGACCATCTGGTGATGTCCCTGTGTAGAGTCTTCTCTTATGTTGTTGGAAGAGGGTATTTGCTATGACCAGTGCGTTCTCTTGGCAAAACTCTGTTAGCCTTTGCCCTGCTTCATTTTTGAACTCCAAGGCCGAATTTGCCTGTTACTCCAAGTATCTCTTGACTTCCGACTTTTGCATTCCAGTCCCCTATAATGAAAATGATATCTGTTTTGGGTGTTAGTTCTAGAAGGTTTTGTAGGTCTTCATAGAACTGTTCAACTTCAGCTTCTTCAGCATTACTGGTTGGGGCATAGACTTGGATTACTGTGATATTGAATGGTTTGCTTGGAAACAAACTGAGATCATTCTGTTGTTTTTGAGATTGTATCCAAGTACCACATTTCAGATTCTTTTGTTTACTATGATGGCTATTCCAGTTCTTCTAAAGGATTCTTGCCCACAGTTGTAGATACAATGGTCATCTGAGTTAAAGCCACCCATTCCAGTCCATCTTAGTTAACTGATTCCTAAAATGTCTATGTTGACTCTTGCCATCTCCTGTTTAACCACTTCCGATTTGCCTTGATTCATGGACCTAACATTACAGGTTCCTATGCGATAATGCTGTTTACAGCATCGGAATTTACTTCCATCATCAATCACATCCAAAACTGGGTGTTGTTTTTGCTTTGGCTCCATCTCTTCATTCTTTCTGGAGTTATTTTTCCGATGATCTCCTGTAGCATATTGGGCACCTACCGACCTGCAGAGTTCATCTTTCAATGTCCTATCTTTTTGCCTTTGCATGCTGTTCAAGGGGTTTTCAAGGCAAGAATACTGAGGTGGTTTGGCACTCGGTGATCAATGCAAAGAAATAGAGGAAAATAATAGAATGAGAAAGACTAGACATCTCTACCAGAAAATTGGAGCTACCAGGGGAACATTTCATGCTAAGATGGGCACAATAAAGGACAAAAATGATATGGACCTAACAGAAGAAGACATTAAGAAGAAGTGGCAAGAATATACAGAAGAATTATACAAAAAAGATCTTCATGACCCAGATAGCCACAATGGTGTGATCATTGTCCTAGAGCCAGACATCCTGGAATGTGAAGTCAAGTAGGCCTTAGAAAGCATTACTATGAACAAAGCTAGTGGAGGTGATGGAATTCCAGTTGAGCTATCTCAAATCCTGAAAGATGATGCTGTGAAAGTGCTGCACTCAATATGCCAGCAAATTTGGAAAACTCAGCAGTGGCCACAAGACTGGAAAAGATCAGTTCTCATCCCAATCCAAAAGAAAGGCAATGCCAGAGAATGTTCAAACTACTGCACGACTGCACTCATCTCACACACTAGCAAAGTAATGCTCAAAATTCTCCAAGCCAGGCTTCAACAATACATGAACCGTGAACTTCCAGATGTTCAAGACAGATTTAGAAAAGGCAGAGGAACCAGAGATAAAATTGCCAACATCCACTGGATCATTGAAAAAGGAAGAGAGTTCCAGAAAAACATCTACTTCTGCTTTATTGTCCACATCAAAGTCTTGTACTGTGTGGATCACAACGACCTGTGGAAAATTCTGAAAGAGATGGGAATTCCGGACTATCCAATCTATCTCCTGAGAAATCTGTATGCAGGTAAAGAAGCAATAGTTAGAACTGGACATGGAACAACAGACTGGTTCCAAATAAGGAAAGGAATACCTCAAAGCTATATATTGTCACGTTGCTTATTTAACTTATATGCAGAGCACATCATGAAAAATGCCAGGCTGGATGAAGCACAAGCTGGAATCAAGATTGCCGGGAGAAATATCAATAACCTCAGATATGCAGATGACACCACCCTTATGGCAAAAAGTGAAAAAGAACTAAAGGGCCTCTTGATGAAAGAGGAGAGTGAAAAAGTTGGCTTAAAACTCAACATTCAGAAAAATAAGATCATGGCATCTGGTCCCATCACTTCATGGCAGATAGGTGGGGAAACAATGGAAACAGTGACAGACTTTATTTTTTTGGGCTCCAAAATCACTGCAACATGGTTGCAGATGGTGACTGAAAACATTAAATTAAAAGACACTTTATCCTTGGAAGAAAAGCTATGACCAACCTAAACAGCATATTAAAAATCAGAGACATTACTTTACCAACAAAGGTCCATCTAGTCAAAGCTATGGTTTTTTCATTAGTCAGGTACGGATTTGAGAGTTGGACTATAAAAGAAAGCTGAGTCCTGAAGAATTGATGTTTTTGGACTGTGGTGCTCAAGAAGACTCTTGAGAGTCCCTTGGACTGCAAGGAGATCCAATCAGTCCAACCTAAAGGAAATCAGTCCTGAATGTTCATTGGAAGGACTGATGATAAAGCTGAAGCTCCAATACTTTGGCCACCTGATGCGAAGAACTGACTCATTGGAAAAGACCCTAATGCTTGGAAAGATTGACGGTGGGAGGAGAAGGGGATGACAGAGGCTGAGATGGTTGGATGGCAGCACCAACTTGATGGACATGAATTTGAGTAAGCTCTGGGAGTTGGTAATGGACAGGGAATCCTGGCGCTTGCAGCCCATGGGGTAGCAAAGAGTCAGACACAACTGAGGGACTGAACTGAACTGAAGATGTTTCTGTCCTAAACCCTGGAACCTGTAAATATGTTACATTACATAGCAAGAGGTAATTAATATTACTGATGGAACTAAACTTACCAGTCAGCAGATCTTAAAATAGGGAGATTATTCTGGATTATCTGGGTGGACCCAAAGTAATCACAAGGGTCCTTGAAAAGTATAAAGGGAGAGAGAAGAGAAAGTTGGAGTGATTCAATGTAAGAAATACTCAACCTGTCATAGCTGCTTTTGAAGATGGGAGGCAGTCATGAGCCAAGAAATGTTGATGGCCCCTAGAAGCTAGAAAGTCAAAGGTATGGATTCTCCCCTAGAGCCTCCAGGAAGAAACGCAGACTTGACAACACGTAGATTTTATCCCAGTGATGCCTGTAGCAAACATCTGCCTTACCAAACAAAGGCCTTGCATTGATGGTTCTCATCATTATATTTATAATCCTATTGGATAAAACTGATATGGAACATTGCTTATAAATAGGAGCTGAATAAATGTTTTTAAATAAATGATCACTTTCAGCAAAGAATAGTCTTGCCTGTGAAATATTTATAATGTAATGATATTACACTATATATCAATACTTAACATATGCCTCTACTCCACTAATGAAGAGCAATTGAACATTATGAATTAAATTGCATTTTTGTGTAAAAAAAAAAAAGTAAAAAACACAGCAATAACCACAGGCAAAACATTTTTTGCATTCTTCATCTTTTTTGTTTGTTTTTCAAATTATGCTTCAAGAAGATATTGCATTCATCATTCTAAAATGTGAAAAATACATGCCACAACAACTGTCAAGGGGGCATGAAGATATATATTTGCCAGTGTGCTATACACTATTGCCTTTCTGATGGACTGCTGGGAAATGTTTTAAAGAAAGAAAATAAAGGATATAAGTAAGACTTTTGGTGCTTGCAAAGGAAACATCAACCAAGAGTTGTCCATTTTGTTGTGAACCAAGCAATTAGCTGAAGTTGGTAATTATTTAAGAAGCTTCTTATTGTACCTGCCAGCACAGTAGTCTCAACCCCAGGTTAAATGAATGCCTCTCTCTTCCAAGTCTGGCTTTTAGACTGTATGTTTAGAATTTTAGTCTCCCAGTATCCTGTGCAATCCACACAATTTTTTTTTTATGTCTCTTGTTGCTTTATTGCATGCTCCCTCCTTCCTCCCAACACTGCTCTAGTTTCTGCCAACGCCTGGGAGCAAATAGCCAGTTTTCACTATAAAGAAGCAACCAATCCAATATTTTCTGCATAATTTATATGGGCAGCAGGGGGAAATTAACAGCATAATTCCATTGTGTCATTTCCACAGTTTTACTCAGTTGCTCTTCCCTAAAGGCACCAGTATTTTCATTTCTAAACACTGCCTTTTCTTCCTCTGCCTTCCATTCCCTACTTATGTGCTGGGTTGTGTTCCTATATCCAGGACGGTCACTTGAAAACCTTTCTGAACTGGTCTCTGATATTCAGTCTCAGCTTGTTGTGACATCACAGGCTAGCATGAGGCACCAAAGAAACATGGTCTTTGCTTTTTCTGAAGAATCACAAAATAGGCAAGCTCTAGGTTGCTCTGTTGCTGCGCTTAGTCATGTCTCTTTTGCAACCCCAGGGACTGTAGCCTGCCAGGCTCCTCTGTCCATACGATTTTCCAGCCAAGAATACTGGAGTGGGTTTACTGCTGCTGCTGCTAAGTCACTTCAGTCGTGTCCGACTCTGTGCGACCCCATAGATGGCAGCCCACCAGGCTCCGCCATCCCTGGGATTCTCCAGGCAAGAACGCTGGAGTGGGTTGCCATTTCCTTCTCCAATGCATGAAAGTGAAAAGTGAAAGTGAAGTCGCTCAGTCGTGTCCGACTTACTGAAGTTAAATTTTCTAAAGATAATTTTCTTTTTATCCATCTACAGTGTTGACTTTAGACTTTAGCTTTAAAAATAAAATCCTCTTGCTAATTACCATTTTATGCTTGGATTTAAGTTAAATCTGATTTATGAAGCTGATCACATTGTCACGGCCTATTCAAATCCTCCACCTGTAAACACCCTTCTCCACGGTCCTTCTGAGACTCCCCCGACCAGGTCCTCTCTCTTCCCTCGGCCTTCCTGTTATCCTTTGGGTTTTCTTACTTTACCTTCACCATAGCCATAAGTGCGTGCATGCTAAGTCGATTCAGTTGTGTCCAACTCTTCGTGACCCCACAGACTGTGGCCCACCAGGTTCCTCTATCCATGGGATTCTGTGGGCAAGAATACTGAAGTGGGTTGCCATTTCCTGCAATACTCCCATCTCAGGGATCAAACTCATGTCTTTTATGTCTCTCATACTGGCAGGCGGTTCTTTACCACTAGAGCCACCTGGGAAGCCCATAGCCATAAGCATACTCAAGTAGTTATATTTATTGAGAAAGTTCAATCTTTGGGTTCACATACATTAAGCTGTGGAGGAGGCAATGGCAACCCACTCCAGTACTCTTGCCTGGAAAGTCCCATGGAGGAGCCCGGTAGGCTGCAGTTCATGGGTTCAAGAAGAGTCGGACCCGACTGAGCAACTTCACTTTCACTTTCATGCACTGGAGAAGGAAATGGCAACCCACTCCAGTGTTTTTGCCTGGAGAATCTCAGGGATGATGGAGCCTGGTGGGCTACCATCTATGGGGTCGCACAGAGTCGGACACGACTGCAGCGACTTAGCAGCAGCAGCAGCAGCATATGAAGCTGTATTGTTTCTTCCTGTGGTCCAACTCAACTTTCTTCTATTAAATTCCCCTTTCCCATTAATTAGTGGGTCAGCTTCCTTCATTTTGCCAGCTGCCATACCTTTTCAGTGACTATAATTGCTAGCATAGGTGCATTTTATTATTTAAGACTCAGTTCTGTCCATTTATTTAATAAAAACCTCTACCTCAAGCAATGGTCCAAGTTCATTTTCTTCTTAATACATCAGGCTAATGCACTGACCCCCCACTTCCTGATGAAGAGAAAGAGACAGGCATGGTTTGGCTCTGAGAAAATTTCCTCTCCTTTCCTCTCTTGGGCAGTAATCATTCTAATGTTGAAGACTAGGGGAATGGATAAAGAGGGGTCACAGAGAGGTACTTACTTGACCACAGGCACTTACTGAAGGAGAGATATTCATGCCCTAATTCTGTTTCTGGCATATCAATTTCATACAGGTGGTTTCTGCTAACGTGCAGATTTGTGGCAGGGTAACTCCCTGGAAAGGTGACCTGTGCAGTTGTACAAAGCCTCGTAGTCAGGCAGGTTTAGCACTTGATTGAATGGTCTTTGGTTACCATCTTGAAATTCTCAATTTTTGAACAAGGATCTCCATATTTTTCACTGGCCCCCCTGAATTTTGTAGCTGGTCTCTTGCTTTGCTCTGAAAGCTATTCAACGCTATTGGGCACCTTGTTTTATTAAGAATCCCCCTCAGAGGGGAAACCTTCTCCCTCTGCCTATGTCAGTTATAAGAGCCCATTAACCACACTCTGAGCTAAGGTTCCCATCTCTTGACCGAGGTAGCCATGAAGCTATAACCCCCAGGAATTCTTCACATTAGCCTTTGGAACTAATCAGATCATTTTCTATAATTACTAAGGACTCTCAAGAACTGGGATAGATGAGGGCTGCCTCCATCTTTGTTCCAGACCTAATATAATGCATTTCCTTCATTTCAATAAGAAATAAGAAGCTTAATCAACACAGACGAGTGTTTAGTAATAAAAAGATTTTTATTATGGCAATTTTAGCAATTTATTTAAATGCCTTCCTAGTTATATGTCAAAAATCACCCCAATGCTCTATCAGCCATAATTATTTAATAATCTATCAGATGACAACTTGTTTAGGTTCTTTTTCCATTCATTAAAAGTGAAGAATTAGAAACAATCTAACTTGGGGATGTATGGGTTAGCTGTTCATCAGAATCATTCACTTTCTTTTTAACTTCTTCACAAATACATTTTTTCCCCTTGGTGTTGCATAAGATTGGGTACCATAAGCCATGAATGCACAATAAAAAATGCGAATATATGAAATATATGATTTTCTTTGGTAAATTTGGAACAGATAACTGTAAAAAGGGTGAAAGAATAGGATGACATTAACTTAGGAAACAATGCCATTGGTATATTTCTGAGTATTAGATCATGCTCTGAGATATAAAACAAAAACTCAGGTCCATAAATAGTAAGATACTTCTAAAGATTCCACAGCTATTTGATTCTTCTAACATGAAAACAACAGTTCAATTCAGTCATTCAGTTGTGTCTGACTATTTGTGACCCCATGAATCGCAGCACGCCAGGCCTCCCTGTCCATCACCAAATCCCAGAGTTCACTCAGATTCACGTCCATCGAGTCAGTGATGCCATCCAGCCATCTCATCCTCTGTCGTCCCCTTCTCCTCCTGCCCCCAAGTCCTCCTAGCATCAGAGTCTTTTCCAATGAGTCAACTCTTCACATGAGGTGGCCAAAGTACTGGATTTTCAGCTTTAGCATCTTTCCTTCCAAAGAACACCCAGGACTGATCTCCTTTAGAATGGACTGGTTGGATCTCCTTGCAGTCCAAGGGACTCTCAAGAGTCTTCTCCAACATCACAGTTCAAAAGCATCAATTCTTCAGCACTCAGCCTTCTTCACAGTCCAACTCTCACATCCATACATGACCACTGGAAAAACCATTGCCTTGACTAGACGGACCTTTGTTGGCAAAGTAATGTCTCTGCTTTTCAATATGCTATGTAGGTTGGTCATAACTTTTCTTCCAAGGAGTAAGCGTCTTTTAATTTCATGGCTGCAGTCACCGTCTGCAGTGATTTTGGAGCCCAAAAAAATAAAGTCTGACACTGTTTCCACTGTTTCCCCATCTATTTGCCATGAAGTGATGGGACCAGATGCCATGATCTTTGTACTTTATACACCAAGAGATGAGGATTTTGAGATGAATACAATATATTTCCACATTCACAGAATTTAGAGTCTGGTGGCAGATATTGATTTTTTACCCTGAACCTTCCACTTTTCCATGAAATTCAAGCAGAATATATAATTTCTGCTTGTTTCAGTATATGCAAAATGGAGACGCTGAATGGATACAAAAGACAATCAGAGTAATAAAATCAGAGTACCTTAAAAAAGTTGTGTGAGCATCCTACTTATTATTTCCAGGTTACAAATGAAGGTACACAACTCAGACCCAAGAAAAGTAAGTGATTTTCCCAAGAACTCTCAGTAAAATCGTCTCCATGGTTTTTGTCTACCCAGAGTTCACAGTTCCTCCTTCATTTGCTAATGGCGTCCCTATTTTACTTTGAGGAATTGGTTCTTGCGCACTGACTATAATCACGTGGTCACTGCCAATCAAGGAAAAAACTGCCCTCCTTAGACAAGCACAAGTATGCATTCCAGGCCAAGACAAGCAACATTTTACCACAATTGGGAAAAACTGGAGGTAACTCCTCTCACAGTTTTCCTGAAGAAACTCTCTACTGTTCATGTGATAGACTAAGAGGGACCACTTACAACCCGTCCCAATAAGAATCAGCCATGTCTTCACCCTTTGAATCTGGCTGGCCTTTTGATTTGTTTTGACCCATAGTATGTTGCTGAAATGATGAAGGTCAACTTACAGACCTAGTCACCACAGAACCTGGGATCTTCCTCTCATCATTTTGGAGTTCTGTTGTCATGTGAAAAAATGCAGGCTGTTCTCCTTTAAGAAAAACTACATGGAAAGGGAGGCCCAGTTGACAGTCACCGCCACCACCAGACGTGATCGAGGCCATCTTTTACCCAACACATGCAGAAATTAGCTTCAGCCACTTCTGAGTTTTAAAAACTCATACAAGTTTTTAAAAAGTGAACGATTCTAATGAACAGCTAATAAATCCATTTCCAAGTTGAAAGTGAAAGTCACTCAGTCGTGTTCAACTCTTTGAGATCCCATAGACTTGTAGCCTGCCAGGCTCCTCTGTTTTTGGAATTTCCAAGCCAGAATATAGGTAGCCATTCCCTTCTCCAGTGGATCTTCCCAACCCAGGTATCAAAACCAGGTCTCCTGCATTACAGGTGGATTCATTACTGTCTGAGCCGCAAGAGATTTCCAAGTTAGATTGTTTCTAATTCTTACTCTTAACTAAATGAAAGAAGAATCTAATCGAGTTATCATCTGAGAGATTATGAAATATCTGTGACTGATATTATGAATTTTGGCATATAACTAGCAAGCAATTTAAGTGACTGGAGTGTAATCCAAATTACTGTCCCGTAGAATCATGAACAAATAAAATCATTCTTGTTTTAAGCCACTAACTTTTGGTAACATTTCTAACCTGTCTGAAATGTTGTTCAATTATTCTTTTTAGTCTGTTATCTACTCTACTTCTGCAATAAACTTCTTTTTTGGCTACAGCGCCAGAGTCAGATTTTCTTGCTCACTATCAAATAACCCTCAAGGTACACTCTGATTAAAAGGAATTATTTCCTGGGTTTCCTGGCTGACAACCCAGAATTCTCTCACATGTTTTCTGTTGATTTTCCCAAAATGCACAAGTTATGCAGAAATCAAATACATATAACAGAAAGTTCTTTGGGAACAAAGTAAGAAGTCAGTGAGAACTGAAAGAGGAGCAAATTAACATAACTCAGAGACATACTATGTTAGTCCTCATGTCAACATGATCGTCCCAGGACTCCAACCTGTTTGTTTAACTCTAAGTGCCTCTGCATAAATACAACCTCATTTTAATTAGATTCATTTTTTGGTGCATCCTAATATCTGGTAGGATGAATCTCTTAGCCTCATTCTTTCTTTTGATAGCTGTCCCTTTAGTTTTACATAGGAAATTTAGAATCAGATTGTAGAATTTACTAAATAACTAGTTACAGTGTTGGTTGAGAAGTTTTTTAATTTATAAATTAAACTTTGGAAGCTTTATATATTTACAATATTGAGGCTTCTTACCCATGAAAATTATCTACCTCTTTTTAATTTAGATCTTCTTGAAATCTTATAAAAGAGTTTTGTAATTTCTTTTTTACATTAAGTGTTTGCACATTTATTACAGATTTATTCCTGTGTATCTTAGAGTTGCTAATGTCATTTTTGCTGCACTGTCATAAATGTACTATCATATTAATTTTCTTGGATCATTCGTTGACAATTACCTTCTTGTAAAGACAATTTTGCCTTTTTTGTTTTAATTCTTTGCCTCTAATGTTTTAACTCTACTGCTTTTTCTTATCTTATTTTGCTGCCTAAGAAGTCTGGAACAACACTGAATGGGATTATTATCAGAGAGCATTCTTGTCTTTTTCCTGAAGTTAATAAGAAGGTTTATAATATTTCTCCATGAAATATTACCTGTGCCTAATATTTCTAACTCGGTATTGTTTTTGCTATGGCTCCATCCCTTCATTCTTTCTGGTGTTATTTCTCCACTGATCTCCAGTAGCATATTGGGCATCTAACAACCTGCAGAGTTCCTCTTTCAGTATCCTATCATTTTGCCTTTTCATACTGTTCATGGGGTTCTCAAGGCAAGAATAATGAAGTGGTTTGCCATTCCCTTCTCCAGTGGACCACATTCTGTCAGACCTCTCCACTATGACCCACCCATCTTGGGTGGCCCCACAGGGCATGGTTTAGTTTCATTGATTTAGACAAAGCTGTGGTCCTAGTGTGATTAAACTGACTACTCTTCTGTGATTATGGTTTCAGTGTGTCTGCCCTCTGATGCCCTCTTGCAACACCTACCATCTTACTTGGGTTTCTCTTACCTTGGACGTGGGGTATCTCTTTATCCCACCCCAAAGCGCAGCCACTGCCCCTTACCTTGGATGAGAGGTATCTCCTCACCGCTGCCCCTCATGACCTTGAACGTGGAGTAGCTCCTCTAGGCCTTCCTGCACCAAATCTGCTGGTGTATTTATCTTGAACTTTTAGCTTCCAGCCAGTTGGCCCTTCATATCTTCAAGTTATCCAAGGAAGGAAAATATTCATGGAAAAAATTTCCAAAAAGTTTCCTAAAGCGAAACTTGAATTTGCCCTGTGCAAAGACTTCCCTGGTGACTCAAACAGTAAAGAATCTGTCTACAATGAGGGACATCTAGGTTCAATCCTTGAGTCAGGAGGATACCCTGGAGAAGGAAATGGCAACCCACTCCAGTACTATTGAATCCCATAGAAGAAATGGACTAGCCATCATGGTCAACAAAAGAGTCCAAAATGCAGTACATGGATGCAGTCTCAAAAACGACAGAATGATCTCTGTTCGTTTCCAAGGCAAACCATTCAATACCACAGTAATCCAAGTCTATGCCCCAACTCAGTAACACTGAAGAAGCTGAAGTTGAACAGTTTTATGAAGACCTACAAGACCTTTTAGAACTAACACCCCAAAAAGATGTCCTTTTCATTATAGGGGACTGGAATGCAAAAGTAAGAAGTCAAGAAACACCTGGAATAACAGGCAAATTTGGCCTTGGAATACGGAATGAAGTAGGGCAAAGGCTAATAGAGTCTTGCCAAGAGAACGCACTGGTCATAGCAAACACCCTCTTCCAACAACACTAGAGAAGACTCTACACATCTACCAGATGGTCAACACCGAAATCATATTGATTATATTCTTTGCAACCAAAGATGGAGAAGCTTTATACAGTCAGCAGAAACAAGGCCAGGACCTGACTGTGGCTCAGATCATGAGCTCCTTATTGCCAAATTCAGACTTAAATTAAAGAAAGTAGGGAAAACCACTACTTCAGGTATGACCTAAATCAAATCCCTTATGATTATACAGTGGAAGTGAGAAATAGATTTAAGGGACTAGATCTGATACATAGAGTGCCTGATGAACTATTGACTGAGGTTCATGACATTGTACAGGAGACAGGGATCAAGACCATCGCCATGGAAAAGAAATGCAAAAAAGTAAAATGGCTGTCTGGGGAGGACTTACAAATAGCTGTCAAAAGAAGAGAAGCAAAAAGCAAAGGAGAAAAGGAAAGATATAAGCATCTGAATGCAGAGTTCCAAAGAATAGCAAGGAAATATAAGAAAGCCTTCCTCAGCGATCAGTGCAAAAAAATAGAGGAAAATAACAGAATGGGAAAGACTAGAGATTCTTCAAGAAAATGAGAGATACCAAGGAAACATTTCATGCAAAATGGGCTTGATAAAGGACAGAAATGGTGTGGACCTAACGAAAGCAGAAGATATTAAGAAAAGGTGGCAAGAATACACAGAAGAACTGTACAAAAAAAAACTTCACAACCAAGATAATCACGGTGGTATGATCACTCACCTAGAGCCAGACATCCTGGAATGTGAAGTCAAGTGGGCCTTAGAAAGCATCACTATGAACAAAGCCAGTGGAGGTGATGGAATTCCAGTTGAGCTATTTCAAATCCTGAAAGATGATGCTGTGAAAGTGCTGCACTCAATATGCCAGCACATTTGGAAAACTCAGCAGTGGCCACAGGTCTGGAAAAGGTCCGTTTTCATTCCAATCCCAAAGAAAGGCAATGCCAAAGAATGCTCAAACTACCACACAATTGCACTCATCTCACACGCTAGTAAAATAATGCTCAAAATTCTCTAAGCCAGGCTTCAGCAATAAGTGAACCATGAACTTCCAGATGTTCAAGCTGGTTTTAGAAAACGCAGAGAAACCAGAGATCAAATTGCCCACATCTGCTGGATCATGGAAAAAGCAAGAGAGTTCCAGGAAAACATCTATTTCTGCTTTATTGACTATGCCAAAGACTTTGACTGTGTGGATCACAATAAACTGTGGAAAATTCTGAAAGAGATGGGAATATCAGACCACCTGACCTGCCTCTTGAGAAACCTATATGCAGGTCTGGAAGCAACAGTTAGAAGTGGACATGGAACAACAGACTGGTTCCAAATAGGAAAAGGAGTACATCAAGGCTGCATATTGTCACCCTGCTCATTTAACTTATATGCAGAGTACATCATGAGAAACGCTGGGCTGGAAGAAGCACAAGCTGGAATCAAGATTGCTTGAAGAAATATCAAAAACCTCAGATATGCAGATGACACTACCCTTATGGTAGAAAGTAAAGAGGAACTAAAAAGTCTCTTGATGAAAGTGAAAGAGGAGACAGAAAAAAGTTGGCTTAAAGCTCAACATTCAGAAAACTAAGATCATGGGATA
Organism: Budorcas taxicolor; assembly: GCF_023091745.1. Taxonomy (NCBI): domain Eukaryota; kingdom Metazoa; phylum Chordata; class Mammalia; order Artiodactyla; family Bovidae; genus Budorcas; species Budorcas taxicolor. The sequence goes on from NC_068931.1 coordinate 28,951,165, forward strand.
TGATCCCATCACGTCATGAGAAATAGATGGGGAAACAGTGGAAACAGTGTCAGCCTTTATTTTGGGGGGCTCCAAAATCACTGCAGATGGTGATTATAGCCATGAAATTAAAAGATGCTTACTCCTTGGAAGAAAAGTTATGACCAACCTAGATAGCATATTGAAAAGCAGAGACGTTACTTTGCCAACAAAGGTCCGTCTGGTAAGGCTATGGTTTTTCCAGTCGTCATGTATGGATGTGAGAGTTGAACTGTGAAGAAGGCTGAATGCCAAAGAATTGATGCTTTTGAACTGTGGTGTTGGAGAAGACTCTTGAGAGTCCCTTGGACTGCAAGGAGATCCAACCAGTCCATTCTAAAGGAGATCAGTCCTGGGTGTTCATTGGAAGGAATGATGCTAAAGGTGAAACTCCAGTACTTTGGCCACTTCATGCAAAGAGTTGACTCCTTGGAAAAACTCTGATGCTGGGAGGGATTGGGGGCAGGAGGAAAAGGGGAGGACAGAGGATGAGATGGCTGGATAGCATCACCGACTTGATGGACATGAGTTTGAGTGAACTCTGGGAGATGGTGATGGACAGGGAGGCCTGGCGTGCTGTGGTCCACGGGGTCGCAAAGAGTTGGACAAGACTGAGCAACTGAACTGACTGAATATTTCTAAAATAGATACTCTATCAGATTATGGAGGATTTCCTTTTTCCTTGTTTTCTCAGTCTTAATATATTTTTGAAATATCTGTTGCATGTATGCACGTATCTATTTATGTTATGCCCTAATTGTCATTAAATATTGTATTAAGTGAGCCATGACATGAAGTCAATCCTGATGTTATCTATGAAGGCACTACTCTCAGAAACTATAATTACAACTGGGAAGGCAATCATCCTTGTTATTCATTGCCCACTGCAAGGATGAAAATCCTGCTAACTGACCTAAGGAAAGTGCCCGATCATTTGCAAACTTAAATATGATCCTGATCATAATTTACCTTCAGTATTATCAATACAGCTTTGTAAAATATTTTGCTTCCAGGAACATTCTATGGCTTATGTAGGAGTTTCTGTGAAGTATAAGTAAATATTTTTTCCCAGTTTAAATCATGTTCAAGTTAGAAATTATTGGAGAAATAATGGCTTAAAACTGAATTCATTAGGAAAATTTTAATGCATCTCAGTCACTAAAAGGACTGAGAATTAGCAACTTAGCATCATCCAATAACTATAATTTATTATATAAGTAACTAAAAAAATATAATTATTGCCCTAATGAAAAAAAAACTGGTGAAAACAGCATACTATTAACAGTAAACTGTCATTATGAAATTATCCCATATCTTCTTATAAACAAGGAGTACTAGTACAGGAGTCTTTTATCTCAGTCAGGCTAAAATGCTAATTTATATTTTATCAATAAAGCAGTAATTTGATTCCTTAAATTAATAAAGGGATTTTATATTTTATATTCATATAGTTCTGCAATATTTCTTTTAGGAGACTCTCTGCAGATTGCAAAAGAACTTTATTTGAGTAAACTGAGTATGTGAATACCCTATGGAGCCATCATTGAAGAAGGAGTAATTTCCCTTTGCCCTTTTCCACTACTTTTATTATAGCTTTATGGAATGTTATAATATTCCTAGAGACAGAGAAGGATGCTTTGAATAGCTAAAATTACTGAACACATAAAGATTTAAAGGTTAGCCTTGAGGGACATTATTATACTTCAGGTCAATAATACCTACTAACCTTTCCCATATCTACTGTGGATAAATAAAAGTTCCATAATACTGAATTTTGCACGAACTAAAAATTTCTAGAAAATCAGCTTTGAGGTTAGGAACTTAAGCAAGTGTTCCTAAGAGAATTTTATATAAGGAGACCAAGCACATATGGAAAGCCAGCCGTCTCCCCTCACGACGTCTCTGCCTTTAATTTAGAAAGAAAGCGATGATGGCACTATTTGCTCCCAGTAAAACTTTTTGAGACAAATCGGCTGCCAGACTGGTTCCTATCGTCTTTTAAAGTGGTCCATTTTGGAACACGCTGTTGATAAAATTGCTTATTTTATGAGTTTTTTTTTTAATTGGTTTAGTAAGAAGGAGTGTGATAGCTCCTACAAGCTACTCTCTTCTCTATGCGAAGAGGCTAGCAAAACAGCCATGTCCGGTTTCACTACAAGCTGACTTCGCTTTATTAATTGTGAAATCACATCAGGCCCAGCAGAAGCTGTGTGAAGACCACACGGGAGATCTCGATGCTGCCCAAAGGTGGCAGCACTGAGCAGGGGACGATTAGAGACTGCCCGCACCTCCCTTCCACCACCAACTGCAGGCCACTCTGAGCCTCAGTCTTTTCATTGGTAGGTTGCTGGATAAGAAGTAGTTTGAAGATACTTCGTGTTCTAAATTATTACTATGTGTTCACTTTTTCAGGTTTTAGTATTCTGACATGCATGCCAGTAATTAATACAGCAATTCAGTGTGATGGGCAAACTACAGTCCAGGGAACAAATCTGGCCTGTGGTCTGTTTTCCTACTGCTTGGGAGCTAATAAACATTTTTACATTTATATATATAATGTTCTTATTTTTATTATTGTTTTATTTTTTGCCGCATGTATTCTGTAATTAATATAGTAGCTCCATGTTATGAGCAAACTCTAGTTCAGGCAACAAATCTGGCCTATGGTCTGTTGTTTTACTGCTTGTGAGCTAAGGATGGTTTTTACATTTACGACAGAGGATGAGATGGCTGGATGGCATCACTAACTCGATGGACATGAGTCTGAGTGAACTCCAGGAGCTGGTGATGGACAGGGAGGCCTGGCGTGCTGCAATTCATGGGGTCACAAAGAGTCAGACACGACTGAGCGACTGAACTAAATTGATAGATATAAAATATATATATAGTATTTTTATTCTTCTTTTATTTTTTGCCACATTGCACATTTTTAACCACTGTATACACACACATACATAAAGTATGTTACAGAGATCATATGTGACTCACAAAATGCTAAAATATTTTCTATCTGGCCATTTACGAGAAAAGTCTGATGACTCTTGCTAGGTAATCACAGTTTAGTTACCTTCTAATTTATCCGTTTATGCCTTCTTGTTATTTTGGTCAACTTGCAATATTTAGATATTCTTTTTAAAAATGGATATAATTTTTCACTCTCTGGTTTTTCTTTTATTCCCCATTTTGTGTCCCTTGGTGATAGACTGTGTATGTTTATTTCCTTTACACTGTTCACTTTTTTCTCTCAAGAAATGTTCTTTCCCTGAGGGAATAGAACTATTCCTATATGGTTTTCCAACATTTTTATAATTTTGCTTTTGACATCTAAGTCTTGAATCCACCTGGAAATGATATTTGGTTTTGGAAGGAAGTAGGGATTGGGATCCAGTCTGTTTTTTTCTCGCTGTGGTGAACGAATTACCCTGTACCTTTTATTGATCTGCAATGCCTTAACTCTCATAAATCAAGTTCCTATGTTCACACAGATTATTTTTCTGAACTTTTTGTTCAATTAGTCTGTGTATTCTTTGCCAGTACAAAGTCTTTAAGTATTATTGCTCTGTGGGACTATAAATAGGCACTGTCATGTTGGAATATAATTTGGTATTATCTAGAAAAGCTGAAAAAGTACCTATTTTAAAACCCAGAAGTTTCATTCAAGAAATATATCCTAGGAAACATCTATCAGTTATTTTTATATTTAAAATAAACTATAAATAAATGTACAGTAAATTATATGCAGACATATGAAATTCGCCAACTCCAAATGCAACACACTCACCATTAGATTGATTTAAGTATATTAAACTTCAGAGATTATCAAAATACAAAATATTTTCTTTCCATTAAACCACCATAATATTATACTAATTAGCATATCTTCTGCCTGTATTATATACCATGCACAATAGAAAAGGTTTTATAAATATCAACTCTAATCTTATTACTATCCAGATATGCAAAGCAAGGATTATTACATACATTTGGTAAATGACAAAATCACAACTCAGAAAAATTAAGAACTTGCTCCAGATGCAAATTTAAATAGTAAATGGTATAATTGTCTTCTGTCCTGCATATATTTGGTTCTCAATAATGTGCTCTACACAGTTCAAATGTACAGTTCTGATGCATTATAAGACACAAAGTATAAGATTTGCATAATACTATAAAGCTTAATTTGAAATATCAACACAACTGGGTGGGCCACGAGGATTTGAGAAAAAAAAAAAATGGATTGAGATTGGAGTCCAAAACTTGGAGATGTTTGTTCTGATCTGGTCTCAGTTTGTTCACTGTAAAGGGCTTTTTAATTATCTCTACTTACTCAGGTGAAGTAAATGCAAACAATCTGAAATAACTAATGTTTGGCTGCAGAATATAACCTTAATTTGTGGTAATGTCAGCTGCTCTACAAATTCCATCCAACGAAAAACTTACATGTAGTTGGGAAAGTTTATCAATTCCATAGTCCCACTCTCTTTTGGCCACTCCTGATGACCTAAACAATGGGATAAACTCAGACTGAATATATATTTATGAGACTAAATGTGTCCTCATCTCCAGTCTCTTCGAGAAGTCTTCATGGTTAAACTTTTGGGTTTCAAAGGATGTTCTTATAGGAACATATCTATGAGCAAAAGAGGCAAAAAGTAGAGAACTGACCGATTGTCTTTTGATGCCCTACCACGTGTCAGGTCATCTGTCAAATCTTTTCCATCAAATACTAAATTACCCCCCCCCCAGCTTTATGGGTTAAGGACTATCACCCAATCTTTACATTTGAGAGAAAAAGATTCAAGTTAAGCTCTTGTCCAGTAAGCTTCACATGGCAGTGACAGGGCCAGGGACCAACTTAACTTTTGCCTTTTTAATGTTGCTCCATAACTTTATTTGTAACCAAATATGTAGTATCAGTATAGTAGCCAGCAACCACTGGTGGCTCTTGACACTAGAAATGTGTCTAGACCAAACCGAGTTGTCTTATATTTAATGCACACTGGAGTTCAAATCTTAGTAAGAAAAAGAAAAGCAAAATACCTCATGAATATTTTGCATTGATTACATGTTGAAATGATAATTTTAGGATATACTGGATTAAGTGAAAAATATTATGATAACTATTTTTATTGAGTTCTTGTTACTTTTTAAATATAGTTACCGGAAAGATTTTAAATTACATAGGGGTACGGAGAGGGCAATGGCACCCCACTCCAGTACTCTTACTTGGAAAATCCCATGGACGGAGGAGCCTGGTAGGCAGCAGTCTATGGGGTCGCTAAGAGTTGGACACGACTGAAGCAACTTAGCAGCAGCAGCACATACATTTATTTCTTTGGGGCAATGTTGCTATAAACTTTTCCATAAGGAGCCAGGAAAATTTAGTTTGGGGAAACATGCTTCTTGCTGGTCAGAAAACCTTGAGCAAAATCTTACTTTAACTGAGACTTGCTTTTTCATGTAACAAATATGGATAATAATATACGCTCTATATAACAGGGTTAATGCTAGTATTGGAGGCAAATTTTATAAGGCATTCTCCAAGTATCTGGAACATGATAGGCACTTGGGAAAAGGTAATAGTTTTATGTTAGTGAATTTTATAGAATATCAAAATTTTAATAATAACAATCTGTATGAAACTTTAAATACTGTATTTTGCAGCCTGTTGGATTTCAAACTTCTTTCATTTCTCACATTGGTTCCTGATAAAAAAAAAGACTTGACTGTGTACCTTTAGCATCATGAGACCTCAAGAGGAAAGAGAAAGATGAGGATATCAACATTTCAAATAAGCAAATGGTTATGAAATGCAGATGCTCAAAAATGAAACATAACAATAAAGGAAACTTTGAGTTTGCTAGGTAGACCTTGACGCTAGCCACCTGTGGTTCTTCAGCCCTTGAAATGAGGCTAGACCAAACTGAGCTGTGTTATAAATCTCAAGTGCACATGGGAATTCTCCAAGTTCTCAGTGGGTATTTGTTGCTGACAATAAACCTTTCATCGCTGTTTACCAGAGATAATCTGTCCACAGATAGTCACTAGTTAACATTTCCCACATATGCTTTGTTCACTTAGATTATATGCAAAATTATTCAAATAGTGGTTCTAAACTTGCTAATGAGATATATAGCTATATGTTACATAGCAATTCAAAGTCAACTCAGGCAGAACAACACAAGTATCTTGCCTGAAGGAGCCAACGGGGGCTATCACCATTCTTGTAATGGTCCTTGAAATTTAGGATTTGTGGTATAAATTTAAACCCTTTCTGATGTGGATGATTATATGTACATTTCAGGGTTTTCCTGGTAAAGAATCCACCTGCCAATGCAGGAGACACATGTTCCATCCCTGGGTCAAGAAGATTGCCAGGAGAAGGAAATGTCCACCCACTCCTGTATTCTTGCCTAGAGAATCCATGGACAGAGGAGGCTGGCAGGCTACAGTCCAGAGGGTTGCAAAGAGTCAGACACAACTGAGTGACCAACACTTTATATGTATAAACTGAAGAAAGTAGGGAAAACAACTAGACCATTCAGGTATGACCTAAATCAAATCCCTTATACAGTGGAGGTGAGAAATAGATTTAAGGGACTAGATCTGAAGGATAGAGTGCCTGAAGAACTATGGATGGAGGTTCATGACATTGTACAAGAAACAGGGATCAAGACCATCCCCATGGAAAAGAAATGCAAAAAAGCAAAATGCCTGCTGGGGAGGCCTTACAAATAGCTGTGAAAAGAAGAGATGTGAAAAGCAAAGGAGAAAAGGAAAGATATAAGCATCTGAATGCAGAGTTCCAAAGAATAGCAAGGAAATATAAGAAAGCCTTCCTCACCGATCAATGCAAAGAAATAGAGGAAAACAACAGAATGGGAAAGATTAAAGATCTCTTCAAGAATATTAGAGATACCAATGGAACATTTCATGCAAAATGGGCTCAATAAAGGACAGAAATGGTGTGGACCTAACGGAAGCAGAGATATTAAGAAGAGGTGGCAAGAATACACAGAAGAACTGTTTAAAACAGATCTTCACAACCAAGATAATCACAATGTTGTGATCACTCATCTAGAGCCAGACATCTTGGAATGTGAAGTCAAGTGGGCCTTAGAAAGCATCACTATGAACAAAGCCAGTGGAGGTGATGAAATTCCAGTTGAGCTATTTCAAATCCTGAAAGATGATGCTGTGAAAGTGCTGCACTCAATATGCCAGTAAATTTGGAAAACTCAGCAGTGGCCACAGGACTGGAAAAGGTCCGTTTTCATTCCAATCCCAAAGAAAGGCAATGCCAAAGAATGCTCAAACTACCGCACAATTGCACTCATCTCACACGCTAGTAAAGTAATGCTCAAAATTCTCTAAGCCAGGCTTAAGCAATACATGAACCATGAACTTCCAGATGTTCAAGCTGGTTTTAGAAAAGGCAGAGGAACCAGAGATCAAATTGCCAACATCCACTGGATCATGGAAAAAGCAAGAGAATTCCAGAAAAACCTCTTTCTGCTTCATTGACTATGCCAAAGACTTTGACTGTGTGGATCACAATAAATTCTGGAAAATTCTGAAAGAGATGGGAATACCAGACCACCTGACCTGCCTCTTGAGAAACCTATATGCAGGTCAGGAAGCAACAGTTTAGAAGTGGACATGGAACAACAGACTTGTTCCAAATAGGAAAAGGAGTACGTCAAGGCTACATATAGTCACCCTGCTCATTTAACTTATATGCAGAGTACATCATGAGAAACGCTGGGCTGGAAGAAGCACAAGCTGGAATCAGGATTGCCAGGAGAAATATCAATAACCTCAGATATGAGGATGACACCACCCTTATGTCATAAAGTGAAGAGGAACTCAAAGCCTCTTGATGAAACTGAGAGAGGAGAGTGAAAAAGTTGGCTTAAAGCTCAACATTCAGAAAACTAAGATCATGGCATCTGGTCCCATCACTTCATGGCAAAGAGATGGGGAAACAGTGGAAACAGTATCAGACTTTATTTTTTGGGGCTCCAAAATCACTGCAGATGGTGACTGCAGCCCAGAAATTAAAAGACACTTACTCCTTGGAAGAAAAGTTATGACCAACCTACATAGCATATTCAAAAACAGAGACATTACTTTGCAACAAAGGTCCTTCTAGTCAAGGCTATGGTTTTTCCAGTGGTTATGTATGGGTGTGAGAGTTGGACTGAAGAAGGCTGAGTGCCGAAGAATTGATGCTTTTGAACTGTGGTGCTTTTGAACTGTGAAGAAGACTCCTGAGAGTCCCTTGGACTGTAAGGAGATCCAACCAGTCCATTCTAAAGGAGATCAGTCCTGGGTGTTCTTTGGAAGGAAAGATGCTAAAGCTGAAAATCCAGTACTTTGGCTACCTCATGCAAAGAGTTGACTCATTGGAAAAAACTCTGATGCTGGGAGGGATTGGGGGCAGGAGGAGAAGGGGACGACAGAGGATGAGATGGCTGGATGGCATCACCGACTCGATGGATATGAGTTTGAGTGAACTCCAGGAGTTGGTGATGGACAGGGAAGCCTGGTGTGCTGTGATTCATGGGGTTGCAAAGAGTTGGACATGACTTAGTGACTGAACTGACCTGAACTGAACTTACATTTATATAGAGGAAAGGAAAGTTTGCCTCTAATATGTAAGCTCAGGTAAGATAAGTTCAGCCTCTAATAAGCTCTTGTGACAGCAGACAGGATACCTCAGCTGTTGTGGCTGCCTGCTTTCTCCTGCCTGTGTAGAAAGCAAAGATGTTTCTCTCTGCTTTGGCATGGATTCCCAAAACTAACACCTCAGTACTCTGCCTCCTGCCTGTGAATGAATACAAGGTTCCGTTATGGAGTGCCAAAGGCTTGACAATGGTTAATCTCTTAAAAGAAGCAGGTGGTCCTTGCCACTACTATTTCTATGATTGTCTGCTTTCCCCCTGAGCTTCTGCCAATTGCTCGCCTGTCAGATTTGGCAGAAATCGGAGACTGAATGACTTCGTTTTTTTCTCTTTCATAATTCTTTTTAGTGTTCATCTTTTTCCATGTTGTTTTTCACTGTCAGTGTCCAAAAATATCCTTGAATAATGGAAGCTCAAGTTTGAAAAGCACGTCTCATGCTTTTATTTTTTCCTTTTACTCCATTAGCCTCACTCCAGGACCCATATCCCCACTCCTCTCAGGGGGCAGGCCAGCTTCCTCCTGTATCCACATATACCCGCTTTGAATGTATTCTTATCTTCATGGAAAAGTGAAGATCCATGTTGACCATGCGATACAAACTCCCCGGTCTCAGCTTTTCATTGGAGGCAAGAAGGTATCACAATAGTATTTTCTCCATTAGCCATTCTCTCTCTGATAAAACATATGGATTGCCTTCTATTTTCTTCTCTGGCAAACAAAACCTCAATGAACACACTTTCATATGCCTTCTTGAATCTAGAGATTTTGAGGTAATTTACCCAATAAAGAATTGTAGGATAATGAGGTATACACATTTTCTGGATATTGTCAAGAGATAATAGACCAAATTTACACCCCCCCAACCAGCTGTATCATTCACTTTTACCAATAGTTAATAGTCTTTTTAACTTTTATCAATCTGCTGCTGCTGCTGCTAAGTCGCTTCAGTCATGTCTGACTCTGTGTGACCCCATAGACGGCAGCCCACCAGGCTCCCCCATCTCAGAGATTCGCCAGGCAAGAACACTGGAGTGGATTGCCATTTCCTTCTCCAATGCATGAAAGTGAAAAGTGAAAATGAAGTCGCTCAGTCATGTCTGACTCTTAGCGACCCCATGGACTGCAGCCTACCAGGCTACTCCATCCATGGGATTTTCCAGGCAAGACTACTGGAGTGGAGTGCCATTGCCTTCTCCAGCTGATAGCTACAGACACAGGCAAAAAATAATTTTAGAAAATGATATACTCTTTGCCTTCAAAGAGCTCATGGTCTAGTTAGGCAGACAGACACTGTTTGGCAAACATAAAAGTGTTCAAAATACAGATGCAGCAAAGAACCAGGATTTATTAATACTCACCTCAGTTCAGTTGCTCAGTTGTGTCCGACTCTGTGACCTCATGAACTGCAGCACACGAGGCAGTCATCTCCATCACCAACTCCCAAAGGTTGTTCAAACTCAGGTCCACTGATGCCATCCAACCATCTCATCATCTGCCATCTCCTTCTCCTCCTGCTTTCAATCTTTCCCAGCATCAGGGTCTTTTCAAATGAGTCAGTTCTTCACATCAAGTGGCCAAAGTATTGGAGTCTCAGCTTCAGCATCAGCCCTTCCAATGAATATTCAGGATAGATTTCCATTAGGATTGACCAGTTTGATCTCCTTGTAGTCCAAGGGACTCTCAAGAGTCTTCTTCAACACAACAATTCAAAAGCATCAATTCTTTGGTATCAATTTATTTATGGCCCAACTCTTATATCCATACATGACTACTGGAAAAATCATAGCTTTGACTAGATGGACCTTTGTCAGCAAAGTAATGTCTCTGCTTTTTAATATGCTATCTAGGTTGGTCATAGTTTTTTTTCCAAGGAGCAAATGTCTTTTAATTTCATGGCTACAGTCACCATCTGCAGTAATTTTGGAGCCCAAGAAAATAAAGTCTGTCACTTTTTCCTTTGTTTCCCCATCTATTTGCCATGAAGTGATGGGACCAGATGACATGATCTTTGTTTTTTGAATGTTGAGTTTTAAACCAGCTTTTCACTCTCCTCTCACTTTCATCAAGAGACTCTTGAGTTCCTCTTCGCTTTCTGCCATAAGGGTGGTGTCATCTGCATATCTGAGGTTACTGATATTTCTCACAGCACTCTTGATTCCAGCTTTTGCTGATCAAGAGGAAGCTGATCATGATAGCCTGTTACAAGTTCCCCATGTAACTACAATGAACATGGCTGCACGCTCTCCTGGCAATGCTAGATGACAGCTCCATGACATTATAGGTGGACCAATGCTTTCTGGTTCATCAAGCATTTTAAAATTATTATTAACTTATCATTCTATATGCTCAGTGAAGGAAATGAGTCTCATAAAAATTTAAGTTGTCTAGAGTCATAGAACTAAGATATAAAACTCATCCTTCATAGAAGTCCTTCCATTTTCCTTCTTCTAGAACTTACTTCTCAATGCAAATATTTGCCCATAAATTATACAATACAGACATATGATACAGCTAGTAGGAGTGTAAATTTTATCCCATACATAGACACACATACACACACACATATAATTAATAAGGGATTCTTGATTATCCATTGACTATCCATTCTTCTATGGCAAGCATATTAGAGAAGTATGAAAGCGATACAACTTCAGAGGTACACCTTTATACATACTGTTCTCTCCATTACATTTTGTATTTATCTTCACGTTGGCTATTTGGGGTATATAGTTAAAGCTTAGAATTGTTGTTTGTGTTGTTCAGTTGCTAAGTCGTGTCTGACTCTGCAACACCACACTCAGCACTCCAGGCTTCCCTGTCCTTCACTATCTCCTGGAGTTTGCTCAAACTCATGTCCATTGAGTCAATGATGCCATTCAACCTAGAGCTTAGAACTGTAAATTACATTTAATAAAGTTGATGATTGGCCAAAAACATTTCAGCCAGGAAGGGGCTATAACCGAATTAATAAAAGTGAGCCGGGAGAAAAAAATGTCCAAAATGTCATTTTTATTTTTCCTTGTAATGAACAGTGATTTAATGATGCAATCTGACAAAGAGACATGTCTATGCATCCATCCAACAAATATTTTTTGAGAATTCACTATATCCCAGTCAGAGTTAAGTATTTTTCATAAATTATCTCATGCTAATTTCAATAGCAGCTCTATGATATTGGTATTTTTAACTCTTAAGAAAATGAAACTGGAGGTAAGGAGATCAAATAATTTAATCAAGGTTATACATCTTTTAAGGGAAAGAATTAACCCCAAAGCTTATTTCTGATCCAACATGTTGTACACTAGAATATATTTTCTGACATTTTAACAATAATTTTCAGCTCCATGGACTTCAAAATCATAGATCTCTAGAGAATAATAAAGATATTCAAATATCTACATTTCTACATCATAAAATCCTAAATGATATCATTGATGAATAATTACTAACAATTCAAATATTTAAAAACATGGTAGAAGAATTCACATATTTTAAAATGAGGAAATGATTTTGTATGTACAATATTGGTTCTTGCCAAGTAACTGTTTGTATTATTTTACAGTTTTCAAAGCATCAAAGCAATAAGAGTAATAAACAATATTGACACTAGAATGTGGTGTAAGTATTATTTTGTGTTTATTTCCATGAAATCAAACCAACCTGCATATGATGAAATGGAAATGTGTTGTAAAACGTTGTAGATTTACTTCCTAAAGTGGTGTTTATTTGATTTCTGTGTTCATTTGAAATATTCTACATATGCACCTTATAATTTTTGCATTAAAAAAAAAAAATAAAGCCACTGGTTATTGTAAAAGGTCACCTTTCTAATTGGTGTAATAAAGTCCAGCTGGTGAGCCAATCTCCGGAATAACTCGGGGCTAGCACAGCAGTGGGAGAGTGAAGAATGCACTTGGTGAGAGGGAAGTGATGTTAGCATGTGTCCTTTATTTGGCATATTTGTGACTGCCAGTTACCAATATCAAATTTTATTTAAGGTAAAGCATCTTTGAAGGTTCAAGTAGTCTAAACTGCAAACTATGCCCTCATGCTAAACATAGAAAGGTAGACTTATCATGATGAATATAGAAAGGAAAGTAATTGATTCCTTGGTCTGAATTTTTCTCTCATTTAATAGATTGCCCCTTTAGCAACAACAAGGCAAGCAATAAGGAAGCATAGCAGATAACTACAGTACATCTAGCTCCAGCCCTGCTAGTCACTAAAAGCTTATCTAGTATTTCCAGCTCTCTTCATGAATGCTCCTTCTGCTCTGTGTTTAGAATAATAAAATCTTGTAGCTCCATAAATGTTAACTTCATCTTGTAGAAAAAATAATAAATATGCATTTGGCACGATGCATGATTCTCTATTTTGCCTCTTGACATTTAAGAAAATCGTTACAATGATATCTATTCAGATAGAGACATGCTGCCTCCTTTTAAAATGTGATAATGCTTAACAATTATCAATATAATTCAGAATCCATACGAAATACAGACTAGGACTTTTCCACTGTAATATATTTTTTAAAATACCTCAAAGGAGTCCTGGATATTTCATCAACCTTGAAAATACTGCCAAAATGTTTTTACAATATCAAAAATGCTTTAAGATGACATTACGATATTTTTATGGAAAGTTTGATTTTTTTTGGTTTGTTTTCAAAAGTTTTTTTAAACTATTTCAATGCTACAGACAAAATGAATTTGTGTATAAATACACTGAAAATCTAAGAAAACTGGAAGCAAATATAAACTGAAAAAAGAGCTATGATCATAGGCTTGCAGATAACATTTCTTTAATTCATTGTATATTAGCTATCCTGTATTTGTAGCAATTTAAGCAAAGCTATGTACATGATTAAAAAAATAAAATAAAAAATAAATCATGTAGAGTGAGGCTGAACAGAAGCATAGCTCACTGTACAAACATAGAAAGTAAACACTGAAAGACTAAGTTCCAAATTACTCAATTCTCTTGAATATCTCATGTGGTTCTCTATTCCTTTACCTCTTAATCAAAATTATAAAGTATTATTTCATTTACTACTCAAGTGGTATCTTTATTCCAAATCAACATTCGCATCAACTATACTTTTTAACATGGAAGGATCCCAATGCAAAGTCAACTAGATCAGCCATTTCCCACAATATTCATATGAATGGAGTATACCACACAATATAGACACACAGTGGAGAAAGAAAGAGATTTGTAATCCATACTAATTTTATCTGGATAGTTAAGTTTTGGTGATTTCTCTACATTCAGCTGAACTTTTTAATACTTTTTATTACATCTAAAACTTTTTATAATTCTTGCATTTTTATAATGAAGATACAGTTTTGAAAAAAAATCATCTCTGAAAATTTTACTCCAATATTTCCTCAATACATCAAAACCCTGAGGTGACAGGTTGTGAATATTGCAACAATGGTAGTGGGAAATTTCAAAAAGTAATTTTCTTTTTGAAAAAACTCATATAACTTCTGTTTGATAAATACAAACAGAAGGCATTTTTTTTTTAAGAAGGAACTTTTAAGTATCGAGAATTGTAAGAGAAATCCCTGGTGGTCTAGTGGTTAGGACTTGGCACTTTTACTACCTGCAACTGGGTTCAATCCCTGGTTGGGGAACTAAGATCCCATAAACCACATGGTTCAGCCAAAAAATATATGCAGAGAACTGTAGCATGTACTTAGATGAATGAAAAACTATTCCAGATGAGGCTGGAGAATATTCTAGTTATTCCAGTCATTTACAACCATAACATTTTATGAATCTGTAAGTAACACCTTACAGTAAGTTATAACATCTTATAGCTACAATGAATATCTGGGTACCAGTGATTGGAAATCCATCTGTAAGATATTTAGGGATACTGTAAAAACAGATTTATGTTCTATATTTCTTGGCAAGCAGGGCAAATTCAGGCAAGAATGTGGAGGAGGCAGTTGCTCTTTCCTCAAGACAATCTCTCTTTTATACTCATTCACTCACACTATCTCCCATCTAGTCTTAGGCATTTCCATCAAATAATTAAAGTCTTCACTTATTTGTACCCAAGATGTTTTGCTGTGATATGTTGTAGAACAATGATTATAAGCTCTTGTGGTATTCACAAATATTTTCCCAAGTTTAAAGTATAAGATAATCATAGTTTCTTTATCACAAATAAAAATTACATAATATTCTGGTGGTTTCCTAAGAAGGCAGAGAGCTCACTGATAAATCCCTTGTATTGCACATTATAGAAAGGATCATCCCATGATGGAGAAAGGCCATATCTCCCCTTTATTTCCATGAACTATTTCAGCAAGTTATCTCTTACGACCCCTCCTTCCATCCACAGAAGATCCAAGGAAAGGTCATCGAGTTTCAAGTGTGATACATATTTTTATCCCTATGTAATAATTTCCTCTAAACCATATTTCTGTACCTCTGAGCTTCTCAAGGTGAAAAAACAAAAGCAAAAAATGTGCCCTGTTTTTTCTGAAAATCTCATTGTTTTAAATTTTATGCTATTAACTAATAGAAATAGCAAAGGGGTGACAAATGGTAGAGCAAATCAACCCTCGTTTTGAAAAAATCCATTTTCATAATTACACAATTGTCAAATCAGTATTACAGTTAAAATGCTCTTGCATTTTTCATGAATATAATCACTTATGCAAATTAGAAAAATCGAAATCAACAGATCCTCTGACATGTCCAGATAAAGGAAATGTTCTGGAATGTACTTTAATAGTAGCCACAGCAGAGCTCAGATAGGGATGAAAGGAGGAAGGGGATGAATATAGAAAAGGGGAGAGGGGTGCCCTGGATTTATCTCTTTGGTAGCAGTTGTCAGAGGCACGGACTTCTCGATACAAGAGAAATTTCCTCCCTAATTGCTACCTTTAGGCTTGAGAATTATGACAGGTAGAATCTGATGGTTTGATTAACTTTAAACCTGATAACATGGGCTCAACCAAATTTACTATTACAATTGGGAAATGTAGACCAGCAGAAAGATCACTGGTTTCGGCCAGAGAGCCCAGTATTCAAAACCTAGCTCTTCATTTACTTTAAATCCTCTAAGTTACTGAATTATAGTTTCACCTTCAATAATATATGAATAATAAGATTTCTCAGTTAATTGTCATAAATAGTATTTTGAATTGGTTGGCCCTGTGCTTAACGCAAAGAAAGCACTTATTAAAGAATCCAATATCATCACTGCTATTGTTGTCTTGTGACTATGTAGTTGACTCTCGTTGCTCACCATATATGAACTCAATGAAGCCACCACGCCTACCACAAATACTAAATGAGTGAATACTGATTATTAATCTATGGGAAATAACAGAGTTAAGTTCCTCCAGGCATCTGGTCACTTTTTTTTTTTTTTGGTCAACCAAAATGTTATTTTTATTATATAAATTCATTTGCCAACATCCTTGTAAAACAAGCCAGTCTGATCAATGTTGAAAACATTCCTTATATACCTTTTCCTGTGTAACATAGAAGATACAGTCTATGGCCATTCTTCAAGGATTTCATATTGGCTAGCCAAAAACTTTGTTCCAGTTTTTCATACCATCTCATGGAAAAATCAGAACAAACTTTTTGGCCAACTTAATACTTGAAAATTTGCCTATTCACTAAAATTTATTCTGAACTCCAAAGTCAATCATGACAGTACATTTTCTGTTATTTGAAGACATGGAATAATAAACAGTGGTGAAAAACCTGGCATGTGATGTGTTCATTCCCAGGTTGTGAGGTTGAACGAAGTGACACCTGCCTTCTTGTCTCAGCTCTCCTGCTGTAAACAAATGTCTTTCTGGCTATTTAGTGCCAAGCTTTTTGCTTTTCTGTGCTTTTTGTTAGTGAGTTCACTCTTTCAGATGTGCTCCAAACACAGGGCCAAAGTGTAGTCTAGTATTCCCAAGCACAAGAAAACTGCAATGTGCCTTATACAGAAAACATGTGTATAAGAGTCTTCCTTTTGGCTGTTTGTTGACCACTCAACATTTTCTTGCTTCCTGCAAGAAAGAAGTAAGGAAAGAGGAAAGGGAAGATAAAAGGAAAGAAAAGAGGACAAAAGGGTGGGAAGACAGGAGAAAGGGAAGGAAGACGGAAGAAAGATAATCTAAAATGTATACTGCCAAGTGGGAAAACTATGCAATATATTTTATAAAAGTAGGTAGACATAACGTATAAGGACTTTAGTACATCAATACTTCTTCCATGCCCACACAAAATAGAAAGATGATCAAGGATGGTGAATATCTGCTGGCTTAGAGGGTAAAGAATTTGCCTGAAATGCAGGAGACCCAGTTTCGATCACCAAGTTGGGAAGATCCCTCAGGGAAGGGAATTGCAACCCACTCCAGTATTCTTGCCTGGGAATTTCCATGGACAGGGCAGCCTGGCAGGCTAAGTCCATGAGGTCACAAAGAGTCAGACCTGACTGAGCAACTAACTAATGAGGGCTCTAAGATGGCTCCCAATAATTCCAACTTCTGTTATTCATGCCCTTAGGTTATCCTCTCCGAATATGGACTGTACATAATGAATGAAATACAGCAAAAGTGATAGAGCTCATTTCCAAAATAAATTAGAAAAAGATAGTGACTTTCAGCCTTCACTCTCTAACTCACTCACCCTTGAGAAAGCCAACCACCATGTCATGAGACAAACCTGTGGAGTACACATATCACAGGGCTGAGGCCTGGCAGAGCTTGGGTGCAGAACACAGATGAGAATTCATATTACATTGTAGCCTTCCTGCAAACCTTATGAAGGACCTTGAGTGAAAGCTCTCGTACAACCTGTACCTGTAATTATCATCCATAGATTCTCTGAGATCATTAAGTCTTATTTTTAGCTAAATTTGGGAGTGATTTGTTACACAACAGTAGATAACTAATAAAGGATATTAGTGGTGAGGTGATTTACCAAAAATATAACTCATCAATGATTTATGAAAATATGTTCAACATCATTAGGAAATTAATAAAAACAAATTAAAAAGGCAATGTCCACTTTTTCACCTTAAATTGAATAGATATAAAAACTTTACAGAGTGAAGTAAGTCAGAAAGAAAAACACCAATACAGTATAATAACACATATAAATAGAATTTAGAAAGATGATAAAATGACCCTATATGCAAGACAGCAAAAGAGACACAGATGTAAAGAACAGACTTTTGCACTCTGTGGGAGAAGGTGAAGGTGGGATGATTTGAGAGAATAGCACTGAAACATGTATATTATCATATGTGAAATAGATCACCAGTCCAGGCTCAGTGCATGAGACAGGGTGCTCTGGGCCGCTCCACTGGGACAACCCTGAGGGATGGGATGGGGAGGGAGGTGGGAAGGGGGTTCAGGATGAGGGACCCATGTATACCCATGGCTGATTCATGTCAATGTATGGCAAAAACCACTATAATACTGTAAAGTAATTAGCCTCCAATTAAAATAAATAAATTAATTTATAAAAAATATTGAAATTTTGTATTCATTAGGTTTTTAACATTTGTGTTTTCAGAATGACTCTGCATGTGTGTTCTAAAGATATAAAAATTGAAAATTTTGATTTATTAAATTTCTAAAGGGAAGAGGACTGGTGTACATATGGATGTGGATGTGCAATTGTATTGGAGGTTGGATGTGTTATAATAACAATGCACTCTGTCTCATAAGAATAACTTAGAAATATTTCAAAATTTACTTGCTACACTGTCACTCTGGATTCTCTCTCTTCCATGTGGTAGGCTGGAATAAAAAAATTAAGTTGTGAGTTCAAAACTTCACTTGTACCACTCTTTAACTTTGTGAACCTGTATACAAAAGTTATCCTGAGCCTTAGTTTAATTTGTATGTGAAGTTAGCATGAAAGTGAAAGAAAGTGAAAGTGAAGTTGCTCAGTCGTGTCCGACTCTTTGCGACCCCATGGACTGTAGCCTACCAGGCTCCTCCCTCTATGGGATTCTCCGGGCAAGAGTACTGGAGTGGGGTGCCATTTTCTTCTCCAGAGGATCTTCCCCACCCAGGGATCAAACCCAGGTCTCCCGCATTCCAGGCAGACGCTTTAACCTCTGAGCCACCAGGGAAGCCCATAATATCCAAAGTTTCTGCACAAGGTCATAAAAGTGAGTAAGATAATATAAGTAAGAATGCACTGTAAATAACAAAGTGATATGTACCCAGGAGGTGTTACCATACTCTAAGGTCTTATCTTCCAAACTACTGTTGATTCTCAGATAAAACCATAATCAGTGAAGGTAAGCAACTTGGCTTCCCTGGCAATGAGTTCTAATATTAGTCAATTACTATTCTTGAGCACTTCTAATTTTGAATGAGCAGAAAACCCTAAAACTCATTAAAATTTAAAGATCCATGCCCACATGTCCAGATAAATATCTTATACTCACAATAAGCTTAAAGATTTATTCTAGTGATAAATTATATCAGTAAATCACAGTCTTTAAAGATAGTCACACATTGCTACATATTGGATCTTCACCATAACTCTGGTAAAGGCAAGAACCACTGTTTTTGTTTAGACATGTTTAAATTTTGTTTAGACATTGTTTAATTAAGGGGATTAAGTGAGTTGTTCAATGTCACATCCTCATAAAAATTAATTTGAGTGAAAAATTGTGACATCTAAGAAAGTGTTCACCGCTGTGTTTTTCATAATAGTGCTTACAGTTATGAATGATTGGAAGCAACTCTCCGTCCAGGAATAGGGAACTGGGTAAACAATTTGTGGTATATCAATAAAGCAAAATTTGGTGTAGATATCCAAAATAACAACAAAGAATGACACAGTCAATTGCATGTTAGGTACCTTCATAATTATTTTATGGTAATTATTCCTTCAGGAAACTAGCTGCAAATCAAAAGGAAAAAGAAAACCAGAAAATGATACTATAACACTTTCTTTCTTTTCTTTTCTTTTTCATTTCCCAGCCTTATTAGAATGACTCTAATATTTATACCATAAGTTTCCAAATTAGATGTTTTCTTGAAAATGCCTATTCTTGGCTCACTTTAAATTTTATGTGAACCATCTCTCTATTCCACCTGTGCTTTGGCATTTAGAAAGAAAACACTTCTCAGAAGAAGCCTTGCAGGAAATATTTCTCCAAGACAGCACAGTTCCCAGAAAAAAATAAGGTGGTCTGAAATTAGTCTTCTGAGAACACATAAATGAAAGGATATTATTAGGGGAGAAATAGTCTTTTCATGGTTAATCAGGTTGTTTCAATAGCTGAATACAATACAGATTTCACTGAAGAAATCTAAAATCTTGTTCTTAAACATTTATTATTTGGTTTCACCACAGATCATCCTTAATGGGTCTTTATTTTCCCTAGAAAGGTTATTCACACCGAGATAGATTTCTGAATATATCTAATTAGGAGACATCACTTCTTTCTACCTTTGTCATCTCTTTTCATACTAAGAGGGTAGTTCCCTCACCTGAAAATTTGTGACCTACAGTATAAACAAATAATTTACCTTAGTATGGGGTGACTGGTGAAAAGATTTCTAAAGAAAATGGGGGAAGAAAATGTTGGGTGTTTGGGGAGCAATTTTATCTGTATGCTGTATTTAAGATGTTCATTTCATTGACTGTATTTCCTTGACTTCTAAAACACTTACTTGGTATGGTGACATGCAAGAGGAAAGAGAAAAGCAAGCACAGACAGCTTCTCATGTCCTTGAAATAGATATGCCTTGATTCTGCAGCTCACATAATAACTGATAGCAGAGAACACTTTGCTTTTTGAATTAAAATAAAAAATGAAGCAAGTCCTTAAAAAAAAACAACTCTGAATATAAATGTTCATCCAATTAAGAAAGTGCATTCACTTTCAGGCCACAATGTGGTAAGGGACAGATAATTACAGCTGTCTATGTCAAGCTTGTACAGAGCTTTCTAAAATCATTAAGCATTTAGAAATTTTATTCAGCTTGCAGGATTGTTCTTAGCTGTACTCACACTTATTAAAACCACTCCCTGACCATTTCCACCCACTCTTAGAGCCCTCCATATCATTAAGTTTAGACCTGGCAACCATTTTCCCACACCAGATAATGGTATTTTTCTCACCAACATAAATTTCCATCAGGATCGGAAATGAAGGACACTAGAAAGATGTCTCCGAGAATGTTAAATTTCCCTCAGGACTAGATCATGATGGTATTAAAATAGCCTTATTTTAAATATATTTTTCATTTTGTATTACATATGCCATGTAACTGAGTCTATACAGATTTTCATGGAAATGATAATTTGCTGTGGTGTCAGACAGATACAGGATGAGATGGCTGGATAGCATCACCGATTTAATGGATATGAGTTTGGGCAAACTCTAGGAGACAGTGAAGGACACGGAAGCCTGGTGTGCTGTAGTTAATGGGGCAAAGAGTTGGACATGGCTTAGCGACTGAACAACATATAGATACAATGCACATTTCCTATCAGGTTTCTATTTTAGTTCTGTTTTCTGAGTGATATGTCATGTCCATGTGGTCTAAAGTTTATTTTTCATGGTGAAGCCATATAGAGGGCACATTAGGAAGATGGCATAGAAAATAACTAAAGAAACAAATAGTTTCCCTTATTGCCTGCTGTGCCTTTTCCACTCCATCCTGACATCCCATGTCAGTAGCTCTTTATTCTGTGCTTGTTCTGGTGAGGTTGTTTCTCATCATGGGAGTTTCCTGTATTTTCTCCCTCTGGCAATACCACTATCCTGAACAAATATCTATTGTTAAAATCGAAAGTTGCAGACTTCTATTCATTGCCAGTTGTTATTCTGAAAGACATTTCCCTCCTAATCCAGTATTCTCATTTGTATTTCCCACATCAATTTGGTAATTAAAGTGAGCCAGAAAACACTAGAATTCCTCTTACTACAAATTATAAACTTTAAAAACAACCAGGACACATCCCAGTGGCCTCCAGACTGCCCGAGGTTCAGTTGCCACTGTGTGCATTTTGCTATCCAACATTCACTGCCAAGCCAACTCCTGCTGGACCTTGACTGCATCCTCTGGGTATGTGAGTGAGTAGCAACATTTAAAATCCGCATGCTGTATTACCCAGCCATGGCCATTGCTGGAGATTCTGTTTTTAGACCAGAAAATGCAGCATACTAGAATAACAAGACATTTTCTCCTACTTCTGAACTGGAAATGAAATCTGAAAGGAACTTTGTTTCTCATTTTCCAATGAGATTTTAAGAATAGGGCATTTCTAAGACTTCTTAGCAATTCATTTTGTTGTCTGCGACAAATCCCAGACAACAAAAGTCAGACTTTCAGCAGATGGTACCCGGAGATGTGGTCAAAAATCCTTCCAGTGCAACACTGTGGGTAATTTCTGAGATGAGAAGGGTGATGGCGGGAGTGATGGTGATAATAGTCTCTGAAATGTTTATTGATTTTTTTTTTTAGACATAACAGTTAAGTAAAGAGAGCACCTCTGTTTGACATTTGGTCAGAATTCCCTCCACATATGACTTTCAGAAAGAAATAATACATTGTACTGCTTACACGTAGTCTATTTTGAAGCACAAAGTTTCCATTAATCATTTTCCATAATAGCTGTGCAGCATCTTATAAAATAGCTTATAGATCAAATATAAACATAAAGCACAGTCCAAGACAGATGAGAATGAAAACCTGGCCAGTATGTTTTAAAGATGATAAGCCAAAAGGTTTTGGTTATCTTTTGGGGAGATCCAATTGCCTGAATTCCTCTGAAACTCAGTTTCATTTGTCATATGCATAGAGTTAAACTGGAGCACAGTGAAGGGTCAAGAGATTTAAAAAAATTTTTTTTCACCTTTACATCCCCAAATATAAACATTCATTTTGAAGATTCTCTGTTTTATGTCTAGAAATCAGCGAAAATTAGTTTCCCAGTCTGACTTCACCTACACTAGCTCAATTTAGTTCAGTTCAGTCGCTTAGTCGTGTCCAACTATTTGCGATCCATGAACTGCAGCACGCCAGGGCTGCCTGTCCATCACCAACTCCCGGAGTCTACTCAGACTCATGTCCATCAAGTCAGTGATGCCATCCAACCATCTCATCCTCTGCCATCCCCTTCTCCTCCTGCCTTCAATCTTTCCCAACATGAGGGTCTTTTCCAATGAGTCAGTTCTTCGCATCAGGAGGCGAAAGTATTGGAGGTTCAGCTTCAGCATCAGTCCTTCAAATGAATATTCAGGACTGATTTCCTTTGGGATGGACTGCTTGCATCTCTTTGCTGTCCAAAGGACTCTCAAGAGTCTTCTCCAACTCCATAGTCCAAAAGCATCAATTCTTTGGCACTCAGCTTTCTCTATAGTGCAAATCTCACATCCATACACAACTACTGGGAAAACCATAGCTTTAACTTAGCTGGACGTTTGTTGGCAAAGTAATGTCTCTGCTTTTCAATAGGCTGTCTAGGTTGGTCATAGCTTTTCTTCCAAGGAGTAAGCGTCCTTGAATTTCATAGCTGCAGTCACCATCTGCAGTGATTTTGGAGCCCCAAGAGAACAAAGTTTGTCACTGTTTTCACTGTTTCCCCATTTATTTGCCATGAAGTGATGGGACCAGATGCCATGAACTTAGTTTTCTGAATGTTGAGTTTTAAGCCAACTTTTTCACTCTCCTCTTTCATCAAGAGGCTCTTTAGTTCTTCTTCACTTTCTGCCATAAGGGCGGTGTCATCTGCATATCTGAGGTTATTGATATTTATCCCAGCAGTCTTGATTCCAGCTTATGCTTCATCCAGTCCAGCATTTCTCATGATGTACTCTGCATATAAGTTAAACAAGTAAGGCAAAAATATACAGCCTTGACGTACTCCTTTTCTGATTTGGTACCATTCTGTTGTTCCATGTCTAGTTCTAACTGTTGCTTCCTGACCTGCATACAGCTTTCTCAAGAGGCAGGTCAGGTGATCTGGTATTCCCATCTCCTTAAGAATTTTCCACAGTTTGTTGTGATCCATACAGTCAAAGTCTTTGGGATAGTCAATAAAGCAAAAGAACATGTTATTCTGGAACTTACTTGCTTTTTCAATGATCCAACATATGTTGGTAATTTGAACTCTGGTTCCTCTGCCTTTTCTAAAACCAGCTTGAACATCTGGAAGTTCACAGTTCACGTATTGCTGAAGACTGGCTTGGAGAATTTTGAGCATTACTTTACTAGCGTGTGAGATGACTGCAATTGTGCAGTAGTTTGAGCATTCTTTGGTATTGCCTTTCTTAGGGATTGGAACGAAAATTGACCTTTTCCAGTCCTGTGGCCACTGCTGAGTTTTCCAAATTTGCTGGCATATTGAGTGCAGCACTTTCACAGCATCATCTTTCAGAACTCGAAATAGCTCAACTGGAATTCCATCACCTTCACTAGCTTTCTTCATAGTAATGCTTCCTAAGGCCCACTTGACTTCACATTCTAGGATGTCTAGCTCTAGATGAGTGATCACACCATTGTGCTTATCTGATTGTGAAGATCTTTTTTGTATAGTTCTGAGTATTCTTGCCACCTCTTCTGAATATCTTCTGCTTCTATTAGGTCCATACCATTTATGTCCTTTATTGTGTCCATCTTGCATGAAAATTTCCCTTGGTATCTCTAATTTTCTTGAAGAGATCTCTAGTCTTTCCCATTCTGTTGTTTTCCTCTATTTCTTTGCATTGATCACCGAGGAAGTCTTTCTTATCTCTCCTTGCTATTCTTTGGGACTTTGCATTCAAATGGTTGTATCTTTCCTTTTCTCCTTTGCCTTTCACATCTCTTCTTTTCATAGCTATTTGTAAGGCCTCTTCAGACAACCACTTTGCATTTTTGCATTTCTTTTCCTTGGGGATGGTCTTGATCCCTGTCTCCTGTACAATGTCATGAACCTCTGTCCATAGTTCTTCAGGAACTCTATCATATCTAACCCTTGAATCTATTTGTCACTTCCACTGTATAATCATAAGGGATTTGATTTAGGTCATACTGAATGGTCTACTGGTTTTCCCTACTTTCTTCAATTTAAGTCTGAATTTGGCAATAAGGAGCTCATGATCTGAGCCATAGTCAGCTCCCAGTCTTGTTTTTGCTAACTGCATAGAGTTTTTCCATTTTTGGCCGCAAAGAATATAATCAATCTGATTTCAGTATTGACCATCTGGTGATGTCCATGTGTAGAGTCTTCTCTTGTGTTGTTAGAAGAGGGTGTTTGCTATGACCAGTGCATTCTCTTGGCAAAACTCTGTTAGCTTTTGCCCTGCTTCATTTTGTACTCCAAGGCCAAACTTGCCTGTTACTCCAGGTATTTCTTGACTTCCTACTTTTGCATTCCAGTCCCATATGATGAAAAGGATATCTTTTTTGGATGTTAGTTCTAGAAGGTCTTGTAGGTCTTCACAGAACCATTTAACTTCAGCTTCTTCATCATTACTGGTCGGGGCAAAGACTTGGATTACTGTGATACTGAATGGTTTGCCTTGGAAATGAACAGAGCATTCTGTCATTTTTGAGATTGCATGCAATTACTGCATTTCGGACTCTTTTGTTGGCGATGAGTCCACAGTAATTTTTACAGATGAACTGTGATGTTCATTACCACTTCTTGGAGCCAAAAAGAGCTCAAAAACTGTTCTTTAGAATGTTTTGGGGGCCAGTTTCAGCTGATTGGGCTTTGGACCAAGTACAGGTTCCTGGTGTCACATGACCCCCTCCTGCATGACTAGAGGCTGCTGGAACGATGTCTTCTACCTACAGGATAGATGTCATACGGCAAAACCATCAGTAGTCTTGTTCCTCAGAGACAAGCTGTTGAGTGGGCTATTTCTGGTAGCAGCATGGAACAGGAGGCAGGCAGTCCCAGAAATCATTAGAGAAGGGAAGTGCCAAGAGAAGCCACACACAACAGCTGGAAAATGTGTGGAGGCTTTCAGACTCAGTACTCAAAATCATTTGTAGAGCACTATAATCAAAACTCCTAGCCAAGCTTGGAACCCTAAGAGGAATGAAGGAATAAAAGGTCCTTGGCAACCATTCAACGTCCCTTTCAGGTAATATGGCAAAGAGACCCATTAAGAAGTAGAAGATATTGGAAGACAAGGTTGATTGTCTACTTTCAAGATCTCCTGCGACTGTAAACTGGGTGTTCTCACACTGTTATGGGGGGAACCCAATTGTCTCCCTCCAGAAAGAGTGAAGTCAGCTGCCTTTAGTGTGAAAGCAGCAGATACCCGAGAACCTCAAGTGAGGAAGCTGGTGAAGAGAAGAGTCACAGGGTGTGCATGCAGTCACACACACACACACACACACACACACACACACACACACACGAAATAGGAAATGCAATGGGGTCTCATCAGTGGAGCACCCATAGCGGGCAGTGAAGCCAGAATACAAATATATATCTGTATCTCAGCTTGAAGTTGAGATCCCCGAAGGGACAAGAGGGAGAGGAAGAAAAAACAAAAAAAGCTTAAAACACTGTAATATAGCTCTAGTTTACATTTTACATTTTATTTATTATATTTATTGCTAAAAAACATGGCCTCAACATTTCTGAGTGTGAGATAACTTTTTCAGCTTTTTGTTTCTGTGCAACTGTGCCTTCAGTCTTGCTTTAATGGGCTGACTCACTATACCGTTAGTCAACTCAGAATGCCAACTGTAGCCGAAGGGAAACACCTCAGGAGACCTGATGTTCACAGTGGGGTTGAATGTAATCTGGTTTTCCAAGCCAAGAAGTACAAACATTACAAGTTGGTGAGGAAAATCTCCTTCTAGTTGAATGGTTTTGATATCCTGTTATAGGCTATCTCAAGCGCTGTTTCAACATCTGGATGCTTCTCTCAGTAGAAAGGAGGATGGGAAACTTTATCCAATGTATCATGCCTAATTGGCTGACAGTCAATTTGGAGTACATAGATCTTGTTAGTCGAGGTATGACTAAAGTCCACACAGTTTTGATTTCTGGATTAGGAGACAGATTCTGTTTGGCAGGTGTTTGCTGAGCTGCCTGAGCCAGGAGAGATAGGGAACACCAATCTTCTCAACTAGAAAAGATTACCTTTTGTGACTGGTCAGGAGAAGGAAAACTAAAGATGGGTCTGCAGCCGAGGTGGCAGCCTCTGAATTATATTGTGCAAGGTTTTTAACAGGGTTTTCCTGGTGGCTCAGATGGTAAAGAATCTGCCTGCAATGCAGGAGACCCAGCTTCAATCCCTGGGTCAGGAAGATCCCCTGGAGAAGGAAACAGCAACCCTCTCTAGTATTCTTACCTGGAGAATCCCACAGACAGAAGAACCTGGCAAACTATAGTCCATGGGGTCGCAAAAAAGCCACACACAACTTTTAATATTTTTAATACATATGCCAGTGCTAGTTTTTGTTTTATTTTTATAAGTCAGTTTGCTTTTGATTCAGATACTTGTATCTTACAGTCACATGTTAGAACTCCTCTATAAATTTTGCTTGTAAGCAAAACGTTTGGGTCATTTGATATGAAAATATCATCTATTGTTGACTTTGAATTCTAGAAAAGTGTTATTTTAATTTATCCTTTGGTGTGTTTCCATATTTTTCATTAAAAGAGACAGAAAATACCCTGAGCTAATAAAAGATGACATCTTTTTCCTTCATCATTTATGATAACAAACAGTTTTCAATTCCTGTAAACTAAGTAACACTTAAAGCAGCAAGGAGAAATAAAAGGTGCATTGGGCAATACTGTTTTATATTTCTTTTATTTTAATAATGGAAATGGTCTCATTAATTATCTATTTTATGCATATACCCATAGAGCCAAAGAATTGATACTTCTGAACTATGGAATTGGAGAAGACTCTTGAGAGTCCCTTGGACAGCAAGGAGATCAAACCAGTTAATCACAAAGGAAATCAACCCTGAATATTCTTTGGAAGGACTGATGCTCAAATATTTTGGCCACCTGATGTGAAAAGCTGATTCTTTGGCAAAAACCCTGATGCTGGGAAAGACTGAAGGCAGGAGGAGAAGGGGCTGACAGAGGACGAGATGGTTGGATGTCATCATTGACTCAATGGGCATGAGTTTGAGCAAACTCTGGGAGACAGTGAAGGACAGGGAGGCCTGGTGTGCTGCAGTCCATGGGGTTGCAAAGAGTTGGACATGACAGAACAATAAGCAACAACAGAAACAACAATCAATAGTGTGTATGGGTCAATCCCAATCTCCCAATTCCTCCCACCTCCTACTTCCCCCCCCTTGGTATCCATGCATTTGTTCCCTATGTCTGGGTCTCTATTTCTGCTTTGCAAGTAAGATCATCAATACTATTTTTTAGATACCACATCATCAGTGTGTGTATCTGTATCTTTGTCAACACTTGGTAATGCCCATTTTTATGTTTTAAATTTTTATTCAGCTATAGTTGATTAACAATATTATATCAGTTTTAGGTATAAAACATAGTGATCAAATATTTTAAAAGATATAATCTATTTTAGTTATGAAATATTATAAAATATTTTCCCTATGCTGTACAATACATACAATAAGTGTAACTTGTTCATTTAAAAAAAATTATGGAAATAGCAAATGCATGTGTGCAGGGCATAATCTAACTGGTCTCCAGGAGAAACAAAGATAGCATGTGATGATTATCTATGGTAATGAAAAATCTAGTTTCCCCTTTATCTCTAATGTGTAGGTAACTACTTACACACAATAAACATTAATTTATCTTGTGACATAAACTTAAGCAGAGATAGCATTTACCACTTCAGCTCACTAAAATTGAGAGTTCTAAGTGTGCCAGCTCATCAACACATGATCTACAAGCTGTGGCTTCTCTGAGCTGCTTGTGGTTAAACGATTTAATCTTTAAGCATGCACATCAAATATCTTTGTGTTTTAGGAGCCTTAACCAGAAACAGCCAAATCATCTCCATATTTTAAGACAGCACTCTCTTAATTTAAGGGAGGGAAACAAAAGTATTTTCCATTTGAAGATATAAAGAATCACAAAGTTCTGAGACTCCTACAGTTAAAATGTTGCTTACATATGCTGATATATACATAATCCATAAAATCAGTGTTATTATGCAAAATGCTATGTTCTTTCTGAGAAGACTCTTCAGTAAGTTTGATCAAAAACATTAAATATGAAAATAAAGAAAAACATTTAATTGTTGAAAAGTAATTAAAAATATATTTCACCATATGTTCATCTGCTGTTAGTTCACTTAAGCAAAACAAATTCCTAAAGCATTTATTATCCCCCATCATTTTTTAAAGAGGCCTAATGTTCACATATGGCACTAGTGCCACACAGATAAAAATGAATCAGCTCTGGAACAAACTGGAGAAAATTCATTTGCCCAGATTCAACAGATGATATGTAATGAGTCAATGTACATGTCCTTTCCCCTTTTATAAGGAAATTGCTAGAGATCATCTCCACACATGGATCACTCAGACGATATTGACTGAAGGTCATTTAGAAGGCAGAACAATCTGTATCATGCATTTAATAATGTGACGCAGGAAAATATTCTGCTTAATTAGAAATGGCAAATCAAACACATAGCTTTCATTTAAAATCCTATAAAATACCTTTAAAAGAAATGTTCATTTTAGGAGTTTATCCAACATGATTTTTGAATTCCTGGAGAATATTCAAAGGAAGTGTTTTTCTTTAGGTGACAAGCAAGCTTCGTGCTCACAGAATATCATGTTTGCCAAATAAAACAAAAAAAAAGAAAATATGAAATAATGAATTGTTTTAAAAATGTGAACTCTGGATGAAAATATCTCCCATATCTTAAGTACTTATAGTCCATAATTAAAGACAGGAAACTTCCTCCTCTGGGAATGGCCTTCACTATGGCGCTATGGCCTTGACTCTTCTGTCACTGTGTATGGGTGTGCGTGTGCGTGTGTGTGTGCGCGCATCTGTGTGTGGTAGTCAATCAGTGGTGTTTGACTCTTTGCGACACCATGGACTGTAGCCTGCCAGGCTACTCTGTTCATGGAATTCTCCAGGCAAGAATACTGAAGCGGGTTGCCAATTCCTTTTCCAGGAGAGCTTCCTGACCCAGGGATCAAACCCAGGTGTCCTGCATTACAGGTGGATTCTTTGCCACCTGAGCCACCAGGGAAGCAGCTTTGTCACTGTAACCAGCTTCTGTTCAACTTGCCTTCTTTTCTTAAGATTCACTCCTGCAACTGAGGTTTCAAGAAGATAAGAGTCCAAATTCTGACCCTGTATAGTCTGTCCACATAGTAAGCAGTCAGGTCAACAGACATGACATAGGAAGGGAAAGCATCCTGTAAAAATATGGATTGAGAGACCACTTAACTCAAGGAGTAGTGTTAGTCACTCAGTTGTGTCCAATTCTTTGTGACTCAATGGACTATAGCCTGCCAGGCTCCTCTATCCACGGGATTCTCCATGCAAGAATACTGGAGTCAGTTGCCATTCCCTTCGCCAGGGGATCTTCCTGACCCAGGGATCAAACCCAAGTCTCCTGAATTGTAGACAGATTCTTTACCACCTGAGCCACCAAGGAAGCCCTACAAATAATTATAAACTTTAAAAAAATCACTAGTAAATTAGAAAAATCCTAATACAAATTAATGCTGTTTTGCACATATAATCCGAAAGTGTAGAATCAAAATTCTTCTTGTAGGTTGAAAAAGTAAATAGACGAATGAAAATCCTCCAAAAAAAAGATTTCTATTTCTTTCTAAGAATTTTCCCTCTAGAATTCTATTTTCCGAGACCTTAAGAGGAAAATTTAAACATGTGATGCCACTGTACAAAGAAAAAAGATCTACTTCCTCCAGGTGGATGAGGGCTGACATCTTGCCAAGGCATTTGGTCTAGGTTATATACCCTCACCCCTTCGCCATGGAGAATTTTTTTTTTTTTTGCAACACACCACCCTACCAGTGCCAGATGAATGGATAGATGGACACATGGATACTTGAATAGGTGATAGACAAACAGACAGAAAGATGTACAAATATGTATAAAACCAAAAGGAAGGGCTTTTAAGAGATACACTATAAAGAGAAAAAAAATGACACTCTTTTGTCTGTCTTTTCTTAAAATTAAAAATCAAGAAAATATAATCTCAGATGATGATGTCCAAAATTACCGCTGCACAACTCAGTGAGCCTGGAGTCAGATTTCCCCCAGAAGAAGGAGTGAGAGGCAAGAACTGGATAAGAGAACTAAAGGTCAAAAACAGTCATCATTATGAGTGTCAGCTTTGCATATTATTGTCAATAAAAGAACACTGCCTTAATTTCAATGGTCATGTTGATTGTTTCCAGCAAGATAGTCAAGAAAAATCAATCTGGTCAGATGTTACATTTTTTCATTTTCTTATTCTGGATTCAGTTTTATCCCACCAAAATTTATATGTTGAAGTCCAAATTCCAATATGACTATATTTGGAGACAGTCTTTAAGGGGGAAATCATAAGACAGTCTTTAAGGGGGAGATCATAAAGTTGAGGTTTTAATTTCACAAAATTGAAGTTCTTGTGAAAAGAGAAGAGGGACTTCCCTGGTGGTCCAGTAGTTAAGAATCTGCCTTGCAATGCATGGGACATGGGTTCGATCCCTGGGTGAGGAGCTAAGATCCCATGTGCCACAGAGCAACTAAGCCTGTGCGCTGCAACTATTGAGCCCATGTGCCAGCATAGAAGATCCTGCATGATGCAGCTAGGAACCCAGACAACCAAATAAGCAAGTACATATTTAAAACAAAAAATAGGAAGAGACACCAGTGTTCCCTCCCTCCCTCTCTCTTTTACTCTCTCTCTGTCATTCTCTCTCTCTTTTTGTCTCTCTCCCAGTATATGTACATAAAAAAGGCCATGGGAGGCCCAACAAAAATGTGACCTCTACAAAGCTGAGGAGAAAGGTCTCACTTTAATTCCAAGGAGAAATTCACCCTGCTGGCACCCTGATCTTGAACTTCCAATTTCCAGCTGTGGGAAAAAAAGAAAAATGTCTATTGCTTAAGATGTCTGTTGTGCTGTGCTCAGTTACTCACTCATGCCCCTCTCTTTGCGACCCCATGGACAGTAACCTGCCAGGCTCCTCTGTCCATGGGGGTTTCCAGGCAAGAATACTGGAGTGAGTTGCCATTTCCTCCTCCAGGGGATCTTTCTGACCGAAAAGAGACCGAACTCACATCTTCTGTGTCTCCTGCATTGCAGGCAGATTCTTTACCCTAGTCTGTAGTATATACAATGGGACAAATATTACACGATTCTACTTATATAAAATAACTACCAAAGCCAAATTCATAGTGACAGAAAGATGAGAGATAATCAGGAGCTCACAGGAAGGTAAATGAGAAGTTACTGCTTAATCATTAGAAGACCTTCTGTTTGGAGTAATGAAATGACTTTAGAAAGAGTGGTGATGGTTACACAGCAATATGAATATAATGAATGCCACTTGATTCTAGACTGAAAATGATTAGTATGGTAAATTTTGTTATATACTTTACCATGATTTAAAAATAAATAAAAACTAATGTTAAAAAAATCAGTTTCATACTTTCACACACCTATTTCCTTAAAACGTTCTTATGATAAGCTTACCATGAAAAACTATATTATAACCAATAATCCCACTGAAATGTAAGGGTATTCCAAAAATATTTACTTTTTACCTCTTTTTGATGGCAAATGAAAGGTAGTTACATGTGCATCATGACACCATCCACAGCTCAGGAAGCAATGGAACTTTACATAATAAACAAAATCAGTCGTCTAAGAAATGCTTGGACATTTGACCTGTGCATTCCCAACTGCTCACCTTTTAGCAAATAGAAATATACATCAAAGCTAGACTTTTCCAATGCATCTATTACTTGGGCATTAACATTATATGATGTATTTCTGTGATTACTTTCTTATTGTACATTTTTATGCACAAATTATGGGCTTTCTAGGTGGTGCTAGTGGTAAAGAACCCACCTGCCAATGCAGGAAATGTAAGAGATTTGGGTTTGATCCCTGAGTGGAGAAGATCCCCTGGCGGATGGCATGGCAACCCACTCCAGTGTTCTTGCCTAGAGAATCCTAGGGACAGAGGAGATTGTTGGGCTACAGTCCATTGGGTTGCAAAGAGTCAGACACACCTGAAGCAACATAACACACATGCACGAACATGCACAAATTATACCAATCTGTATTCTCATTGTAGAAAACTGAAATCTGAGACAGAGCAAACACCCTCTCCTCTTCAAACACACTCCTCATGGCCACTTCTGAGAATAAATGACTGTTTTCAGTTTGTTGTTTACTCTTCCAGGTATCAACACATATTCTGAGGTTTTGTTCTTATAATATTATGTCTATTTGATTAATTTTATGGAAAGCTATGAAAAAAGCTCAGAGGAATCTATTATACTTTGAATCCCTGCTACAGATACTAAATATTTTATATGCATTATCTTCTTTAATACACCAGACTTCAGGGTACAAATTGTTATTCCGATTGTGAAGATTGAGAAGGAGTTCAAGTATATTTCCTATAGCCACATAAACTAGTAAATAACAGAACTAGAACTTTCTGATTCTAAACTCTATGCTTGTAACTCAACTATACTTCAATGATTTTTTTAATTACAAAAATAAACTCTGATTGTTGAACTGTCCACTCTAATCTGAAGGGCAGGCTAGAGCGAGCAACCCATTACTAAGAGCTTGTTCTGTCTTATTAGAAACAAAACCGAGAATGAAGGGTGCAGAGGACAAAGAATGTTCTATTCCACTCACACAATAGTTCAACATCTAGAAGTGCCTTGTGAGGTATTTGCAGTGTTTTCTCTGCAGACCTATTTTTGTTGGGCATAGAATTTCTGCAACATGAACAGTGGTGACTATACAGAGGACTTTGTCTATAAATCTAACTTCTTTATCAATCTATGGTGGCAAAATAAAATATGATAGAGAGGATATAAATAGATAGGAGAAATCAGTTCTATTTGATAATCTCCAATAGATACAAGAAAATGTAGAGGCACTTTCTGCTCGACCAGAGGTAGCTAAAGAATTAATCACGCTCATTTAACTGAGAAGATGGTAACTTAGTTGATGAGAAAACACAGAAGGTTTGAACCTAAATGATTACAATATGATTCTCCAGATATTCACCATTCCTCCCTGTATGATGGGAGATTCTGACCTTATTTTTGAAACTGGAAATGATGATCCAGGACAGTCAGAATAGCAAGAGTTTGATATGAAATGGAAGCTGATCTTTGATTTTTAAAATGAAGTCATCAAGCAGACTTAGTATAGCAGGATCTTTTTAGTCTTGATTTAATCAGGCTTCCATGGTGGTTCAGTGGTTAGGAATCTGCCTTGCAATGAAGAGGGCACAAGTTCAATCCTTGGTCCAGGAAGATCCCACATGCCGAGGAGCGGCAAAGCCCGAGCAGCCACAACTGCTGAGCTTGTACCCTGAGAGCCCATGAGCCGCAACTACTGAGCCCATGCAACTACTGAGTCCATGTGCCACAACTACTGAAGCCGGAGTGCCTAGAGCCCATGCTCCACACAAGAGAAATCACTGAGCCACTCAGGCAATGAGAAGCCCGAGCAGCTTGCTGCGACTAGAGAAAGCCCAAGTCAGCAACAAAGATCCATCACAACCAAGAAGATGAATAAGTAAAATAGATAAATAAATCTTCTATTTATAAAGAAAAATCTGATTTATCTATGGCAGAGTAATCTCCAGTCTCCAGACTGGAGAAATTATTTGGCCAAGATTTAAAACAACTGCGTTTGCTCTATTCAGCTAGTTCCCCAAAGTGAGAACATGTTAACTCTGGTCTCCGCTAAGCACTTCTCTCTACTTCACTGTATAAGTGTGTGTGCCTTTTTCACCCAGAACAACAATATTTCAATTTTTAAGTAGGTGATATTACACTTATTGGACTAACTTAATTTACATGGTGACAAGTGCTTAGAAGAGTCCACTGTGCACTTCTAGAAAGTTTCATATTAACAAGATTCAGTATTCTATTTACCAGAGTGAATGTATTTGGGTTTCTGATTAAATCTCATCCTTGAGGTTAACAGGAGTTCCCTTATATCTATAATATTCAATTTATATATATATGTATATAAAGATGTAACATACTAAAAGGAAAAAATTTCAGTCTACACCCTTTCCTTGTTTGTTTTGCTTGTTTTATTTTGTGGAGGTATGTCATCATTTTCAGTAGCTGGAAAACAGTAGCGCTTAATCTCAATAATCCCTGAACAGAATTCCTAACTCAACTGGGCTCTGTGCTGCTAAAATAGCAGATGTGGCCAAGAAAGAACCAAACTGGCTTTCCAAAAATTTATTTGTTATGGAGAAAGCCTACATTTTCTCTACATTCCTCATCCTAGTCTGGAATTCTAATGAGATGAAAGGACATAAGACCTACCCACAAATCACTTCATTCTTATTATTTAGTTGCAGGGACAGTTCTCTTGAAAACAACCCTTTATCATATATCAGAAGAAAATACGAAAACTTCCCTTTTTGTCTCTAATGGCTGTGAATCACATAGCTCAATTTAACACTTAATTGTGGAGCTAATAGCCTACAGCATTACACTGACCTTCTCCAATTTTATATGTCAATAATGTTCTTATGTGAATTGCATTATTGTATTTATAGTTTTACTATGTCACTTCAAAGATATTTTTGAGACACTTGAATTATAAAGAATACAATAAATGTCTTAGTATATTATCATTTCCAAAAGGAAAAATCATTAACAATATTTCAGTTCAGTTCAGTCCCTCAGTCGTGTCCAACTCTTTGTGACCCCATGAATCGCAGCACGCCAGGCCTCCCTGTCCATCACCAAATCCCAGAGTTCACTCAGACTCACGTCCATCGAGTCAGTGATGCCATCCAGCCATCTCATCCTCAGTCGTCCCCTTCTCCTCCTGCCCCCAATCCCTCCCAGCATCAGAGTCTTTTCCAATGAGTCAGCTCTTCACATGAGGTGGCCAAAGTACTGGAGTTTCAGCTTTAGCATCATTACCTCCAAAGAAATCCCAGGGCTGATCTCCTTCAGAATGGACTGGTTGGATCTCCTTGCAGTCCAAGGGACTCTCAAGAGTCTTCTCCAACA
This sequence comes from Budorcas taxicolor, assembly GCF_023091745.1. Lineage (NCBI taxonomy): Eukaryota > Metazoa > Chordata > Mammalia > Artiodactyla > Bovidae > Budorcas > Budorcas taxicolor. Next base: position 28,987,030 of record NC_068931.1, read on the forward strand.
CCACAGTTCAAAAGCATCAATTCTTTGGCACTCAGCCTTCTTCACAGTCCAACTCTCACATCCATACATGACCACTGGAAAAACCATAGCCTTGAGTAGATGGACCTTAGTTGTCAAAGTAATGTCTCTGCTTTTGAATATGCTCTCTAGGTTGGTCATAACTTTTCTTCCAAGGAATAAGCATCCTTTGATTTCATGGCTGCAGTCACCATCTACAGTGATCTTGGAGCCCAAAAAAATAAAGTCTGATGCTGTTTCCACTTTTTCCCATCTATTTCCCATGAAGTGATGGGACCGGATGCCATGATCTTCATTTTCTGAATGTTGAGCTTTAAGCCAACTTTTTCACTCTCCTCTTTCACTTTCATCAAGAGGCTTTTTAGTTCCTCTTCACTTTCTGCCATAAGGGTGGTGTCATCAGCATATCTGAGGTTATTGATATTTCTCCTGGCAATCTTGATTCCAGCTTGTGTATCTTCCAGTCCAGCATTTCTCATGATGTACTCTGCATAATTTGAATAAGCAGGGTGACAATATACAGCCTTGTCGTACTCCTTTTCCTATTTGGAACCAGTCTGTTGTTCCATGTCCAGTTCTAACTGTTGCTTCCTGACAGAAACCATAATTTACAAGAAATAGTGGATCATTAAGAATAGATTAAATAATTAAAGCCACTTTGGAATAGTATCCATAAGAGTCTGTATCTGCCTTAGAATATGACACTTTCCAAAACATTATCACTTTCTAAAGGGTGGTGCCATGTAGACCAACCTTTAATTCTCTAGGTTGAGTGATTCAAACCAAATCAAAAGATTAAAAGTGATGAAAGACCAAGGAACAGAACTTTGGGTATAATGGGAAATAATGTCTACTAAAAGGAGAAGCTTGTCTTCATGATGACTATTATCATAAGTAAATGATAATAAAAGATATTTGGATTACTGGAATCTTTGGTAAGGAATCCAGGACCCCAATCTTTTACTTGTCATTTGAATACTTATTTAAAAGACAAAATAACTGTACCATAAAAAATTATTTCATAAAAATTCATAATGGTATGGCATTCAAATCATTACTCAAGAATAGATGCATAAATGTTTGCCCATATTATTGAGGGCTCTCATATTTTCCATAAGAGATCATAGCATTCTCTGTCTTTCTTTCAGTCCTGCAATTGCTTGGAGTAGGGGAGCAAGAAGAGAGGAGAAAACTGACCTCTGGCTTCTGGTCTCAGTGTTCTCTACAGAAGTGTTCCTTTTCACTTTAATGTAAGCTACACACAATGCAAAGAAAGCCCCATTTACTTTAGCCCTTCCTCATTGTTCCTTCCTCCAGCATCAGACACTCACCAGCCATTCACAGTCTCATTACGTGCTAAGTTCAGACTGCTGCTTCTAGTATAAGGAAGAACACATTTGAAAAAAGCTTTCAGATGACAGGGCTCTACTTCTTCACACCATCATTTAAAAACCTTTTAAAGAGCAGTCTGAGCCTCTGATGGTAATGTCTTGCCTAGCAATTAGCGGTAGAGGTGCTGGGCTTTAAAAGGCTTTTAAATTCTGTTATGAAAGGTCCTCCTACAATGGGCTTTCACTACACGGGGTGAAGTCCCCGACTCCACCCATTTCTGGGGCACCACTACTAAGCGCTTCTCAGGGAGTCACTCACAAAGATTGATGGCTTGAAATTCACTAGACACAAGATTTTCAGGATAAGGTGGCTGCAAAATGACACCCAATTTCATATGGAAATTGCCTTTTTTCTTTGAGTGGACTAACGAGCAAACTTCAAAAGTTTCTCAGATTTGATTCCTGCTTATCTGAAGTCTATCCAAGGGCATCTGTAAGACTTTGAACTGAAAAAAAAAAAAAAAAAAAAAGGCAGGATTTTTCTTTTTTCTTTTTCCAGTAATAGGCCCAAAGGCTGGAAAGCTCAGAACTTGTCCAACTGCACCCCTGGCAGTTGGTGAATCGGCTAGAATAGACTTGTCAGAACTCTGAGCTGCCCCAGCGCATGAACGACAAGAGGAGGGCACCTCATACACCCTGCCAAAGAGCAGACACAGCTAAAAAATGGCTAAGTTCTTCTCAAGCAGAACCAGTGCTTTGAATGGATTTGTCAGTGATTTCCAGTTACATTGAAGGAGCTCTTAGCATCTCCAATTTCCTCTAGTGGCGTTTTCACTTTGCTACTTAGAAGAAGTAGCAAATGCTACTTACAAGAATTAAACAATGTTCTGAGTAATTGGAAATGTTCAAGGCAGATCTGGAAACTGGCTTTGCAATCTAAATGTAATGCCTTTAATTCTCTTTTGTTTCTTAATGACTGTGATCTTGGTTGTAAAGAAAAATATGTCAACTAGGCTGAAGTTGACCCCTCATCTGAGCAACTGGAAGAAGAAATATTTAAAAATAAATAAATAAAAGGAGCTCAGCTCCAGGATATTGGGACCAAGGCTTTCCCCCCACCCCCACCCCCGCCAAAGGAATCAATCACAGAACCCAATGTCCTCAACAGACGACAGTCTCTTAAAATCAAACCCAAATGGTCATCATTCCATTCAGAGAGACCTCCCTAGCACGCCAGGTAATAAAACACCATTTCCCCCTCGGCTATCAGCCTCCTAAACTAAGACATCCTTTCCCCCTTTTGATGATTTATTTTTTGTAGAGAAAGAGTAAATTAGCCAAGACGGTGTGGCCAGGCTCTCTGCCCCACCACCTCTCCCTCTTGCCCCACATTTTGTAAATAACGATTATGTAACAGCTGAGATCACTTATATGCTGCATGCACATCATGAGGTACTGGCCTGGTCACAGGCTGCTTTGTGTGGTACGCCTGTATGAGCTTCACAACGAAAGCCCTGCTTGCTCCTGACTACACTGGAGCAGCGTCATGGCTATGTTATATGAGGCTATGTTATGGCTGCTGCGACAGTTGCTGCATCAGCCAGGAGAGAGGCTGCCTTATGGCTGCCGTGCCAGCCAGGAGAGAATAAATGCGTCTACAGTTCCTACAGCTCCGGCTCCTTGAGTCTCCTTCCAGCCTCTTAGTCAGTGCCTTGCCTACCCTGGGTTCAGGGAACAGTGCAGACAGTGTGAACAGTAAGACAACTGGCATCAAGAACAGGATCAGCGACACAATTTTTGGTAGAACTTCTCTAAGCAAAATTGATTTTTTTATATCTGTCTGCTAATTGGTCACTTCTGTTTGCTTTGTAAGGTTGATAATCAGGGCCCCAGTGAGTATTCCTGTTAACATTTCAGGAAGTACATTTTGCCTTCTCAGTAAGAGTGAATTAGTAGTCAGAAATCCTGAGGTTTTCTCTGGGTTTGTTACTAACAGCGTTGCTACTGCTGCTAAGTTGCTTCAGTCATGTCCGACTCTCTGCAACCCCATAGACGGCAGACCACCAGGCTCCCCCGTCCCTGGGATTCTCTACGCAAGAATACTGGAGTGGGTTGCCATTTCCTCCTCCAATGCATGACAGTGAAAAGTGAAAGTGAAGTCGCTCAGTCTTATCCAACTCTTAGCGACCCCATGGACTGCAGCCTACCAGGCTCCTCCGTCCTTAGGATTTTCCAGGCAAGAGTACTGGAGTGGGATGCCATTGCCTTCTCCACTAACAGCTTTGGTGAACCTCAAATTTGGGGGAATTTTCTAAGCCTCAGTTTTCATTTATGATTAGATCAAAATCATTATTATGTTTTCTTTTTCTACTATCATAATTTTTAAAGAGTTTTTATGTGGGTCAGTTTTTAGTCTTTATTGAATTTGTTACAATATTGCTTTTATGTTTTCGGGTTTTAGCCCTGAAGCATGTTTCCGGTTTTTGGCATCTTTTTAGCTTCCCAAACAGGGATCAAACCCACACCCCTTGCATTGGAAGGCAAAGTCTTAACCACTGGACCACCAAAGAAGTCTCTACTATTATAATTTTGATAATGGGCTTTGTTGCCCAGCTGGGAAAACATCTTATAGAAAGAAAATACAACATCTTTTTTTTTTTCCTCAAAAAAAAGGGTAACAAATCTTACAATGTGAACTCTATTTGTTTTTCTTTTCCTTATATCCTTTAATGTATATCCACATGCAATAACTACTCTGCTATTTTTGAATGATTATATGAGTAAAAATAATTATCAAAAAACCTTTATAATTTGAATAGAAATATTGGATAGTCAATCATCTTCAATTATTCCCAGGGGAATTTGGCTTAATTTCTGATCTTCTTAGTGGCTTTGATTTCAGAGCAGTAAGTTGATCTCCCTCTTGTTCTTGAAAGAGTACAAATCAAAGACAAGAAGGACTTAATCCCCAGTGGACTCAGAAACTCAAGACAAAACCCACAAGAGTAACCGTATGTCTGCTAAGGAAGGATAACAACAAGCAATAAGAGAGACTTGTAGATTTCCATGAAAAATAATAATAATAAAACACAACTATTTTCCATTCCTTTTTTCTTTTGGTGGAAATGAAACTTTACTACAAGATTATATCCATTACTGAAAAGCTGTTTCAGCAACTCAAAATCTTATTCCTGACTAAAATAAAGTAGATAACAGACCTCTAAACCAGAAGTCATTAGCATACGTTTCTGGTTCTTAGACACAAATAACATTCATAGGATTCCATGAATTGCTTGAATTTTTGAGCTTCAATTTTCCAATGTGTGGATTTGATTTAAGGCATTGTTCTCCTCTATTCTAAAAGTTTTTAGGAAAGATATTTTAAAATTATAAAAATATTTAAAAATATTTTAAAATATATATGTCTAAGCTCTCCACTGGGCTTCCCTAGGGCTCAGTAGTAAAGAATCCACCTGCAATGCAGGAGACCCACGTTCAGTCCTTGGGTCAGGAAGATCCGTTGGAGGAGGGCATGGCAACCCACTCTAGTATTCTTGCTGGAGAATCCCCATGGACAGAGGAGCCTGGTGGGCTACAGTTCATAGGGTTGCAAAGAGTCGGACACAGTAGAAGCAACAAAGCATGCACACCTGCAAGCAAATCTTTACTATATGATTATGCAAGTGAATGTATACACTACCAAAAATGTAAAAAAAAAAATGTTTACAGAGTGAAGAATCAACAAAGTATTATGTATCCTCTCAACACTTATGTCAAGATTAATCAGTTGTTAATTTAAGCAAGATATTATACCTTGATCGTACACAGGTAAGAACATAAAATACTGAACAAGCTGTGCTACTAATTTTATTTTTCTACATTTTTAAAAACTGAAAAATAGTTAATTTACAATATTAGTTTCAGATGTACAGCGTTGTGATCCAGTATTTTTACATATTGTATTCCATTTAAGGTTATTACAAAAAAAAAAAAACAAACTTGATTTTCATGTGCCATACAGAGTATCTGTTGCTTATCTGTTTTAGACACAATAGTTTGTATATCTTAATCCGATAACCCTAATTTACAAAATGCTTCAAAAATGTTTGTGAACATTCAAGAATATTCCTTTTGATTATTTAAGGACAGCATTTTCAATTTAAAAAAGTTGCATGCTCTAATTATAGCACTGGATTAGAACTACTGATATAAAAAATGTCCATTATGATCAATACACCTCCTCAGAGCAAGTAGCAGCCAATGCTGTTCTTTTCAAAAATATTTATTTCGCTGCACTGGGCCTTGGTTGCAGTGCTCAGGCTCAGCTGCCCTGCAGCATGTGGAATCTTAATTCCCCAGCCGGGGATCAAACCCATGGTTCCTGCACTGGGAGACGGATTCCTAACCACTGGACCACAGGCAAAGTCCTGCCAGTGCTCTTACCTGTTTTCCCCACAACAGCTAGCCTAACTGTAGTATTCAGAATCCTCCTTTTCCAAATTCTTTTTATTTCTTCAAGGAGATGAATGTTTACTGGAAAATAACTGGCATTTTTAAGATAATCCAGCATGATTTTTTATAAAGTATTCCCAATAATGGAAGATACCTCAGGAATATTATAGATGCTGTGTGCGTTAGTCAGTCATGTCTGACTCTCTGCAACCCCATGGAGCGTAGCCTGCCAGGCTACTCTGTCCACAGAATTCTCCAGGCAAGAATACTGGAGTGGGTTGCCATTCCCTTCTCCAGGGGATCTCCCTGACCCAGGGATCATACCTGGGTCTCCTGCATTGCAGGCAGATTCTTACCATCTGAGCCACTGGTAATTTAACAGGTATAGGTAGAAGCCTCCAAAGTGTGACAGTATAATAAAAGAAATACGGTTTAAGAAAGAGAAGAGTTCCTAATTCACACACCTTTGCTTATGTCTCTCACAAAATTTTATGGCCTACCTTGAATGTGTCCTACCAGATAAAATGACAGTCTTTCTTCAGCTCATCTGTTTCCTGGGATGTCACATTGAGATCTCCAAAAGCAGTCGTTTCCTGGCAGGTGTTGCTTCATAAGGGCTCACTTACCATGGCGGGAGCAGAATCGTGAAGAAAGATGACAGGAAAGGTGACGCGCAAGGAGAGTGTTTCTTAAAAATTATTTCATCCTCAGAAGCAAGTGAGGGCCATGAAAATTGGACAGAGATAATCAGGAGGAGTGCAGAAATCCTAGGTCCAGAGAAATAAAAGTTGAACCAATTCTCAACTATTTATTTATTTGCATACAAATGCATTAAACCAGATGCTACTAAAATCGTTCATGACACACCGTATCTTGATTGAATCTGATTATAAGAAGCACAAACAAACAGCCTTGCTTCTTCTGCATCTCAGATTTGGTACTTAATGCTCTTCTTTAACAATATGCCTTTCTTACCAGTTACTAAGTGGAGTAACTTATTATTCTCAAAAGAACTAATTGTTTGGACCACATCATTGCAGGACAGAGAGCATGCTATAAGCAAGGCTTCACAAAAGGCAGGGATGACTGCATTTCATTAAACAAAAACATGTATGTTTTATGGTGCTTCCCTGGTGGCTAAGTGGTAAAGAATCTGCCTGCAATGCAGGAGACCCAGGTTTGATCCCTGGGTCAGGAAGATCCTCTAGAGGAGGAAATGGCAACCTGCTCCAGGATTCTTCCCTGGAAAAACCCATGGACAGAGGAGCCTGGTGGGCTACAGTCTCAGTTCAGTTCAGTTCAGTCGCTCAGTCGTGTCCGACTCTTTGCGACCCCATGAATCGCAGCACGCCAGGCCTCCCTGTCCATCACCAACTCCCGGAGTTCACTCAGACTCACGTCCATCGAGTCGGTGATGCCATCCAGCCATCTCATCCTCTGTCATCCCCTTCTCCTCCTGTCCCCAACCCTTCCCAGCATAAGAGTCTTTTCCAATGAGTCAAATCTTTGCAGTCTATGGGGTTGCAAAAGAGTGGGACATGACTTAGCAACTAAACAACAACATAAATAGTTCATGCCTCTGAGATGCTCAATATGTGGCAGTCTTGGAGGGGATCCTGTCTACATATTTTTCCAGAAATCATGCAAACTTTCTGTAAACTGATTCTTAAACCCTGAGATCAGTAGAACAAGAAGAAGAGTACCATCACAAGAGTTTGGAACAGATGAGCTAAACTGCTGCTGCCGACTGTGCAGTCCTGACTTTGGAAGTGTCTAATGATGGTTTACTTCTCCAAGCAGGGATTCAGAAGTACTGCTGGGGAATCTAGGCTATACTGAATCCCAGGACTCTTGCCATGAGCTTTTGCAAGTGTGGCTTCTGAGAGGAAGGGCTTCTGGAGACAGTGGAACAGTTGAGGACTTGTTCCAGGGGTGACACTATGACACAGATTTCAGGGCCCCAACTCTGGTTTGTGACCACCATGGAAACTTTACTTGGATGACTGGTCGCCTGAACCTTAGTGAGCTTAACCATGGTAAGACGTCCTAAGGAAATCTGTTAGTACATAGGTGGTGGCAATGATCTATTACAAAAAGGCTGAAATATCAAAGCTCAGAACTACTTCTGGCACAACTATTACCCTTGAAAGAGGTGTTAAAACCTAAACCCACCATAATCAGGGATAGGGGTTTGGATGTGTTAACCTAAACCCTTAATCTAGACCAGGAATCAGTAAACTTGGTCAGTAAACCTACAGTAAGCCTGTAGCCCAAATCTGGCCTACTGACTATTTTTGTAAAGTATTATTGGAACAGATTCACATGTTCATTTCCACGTTGTCTGTGGCTGCTTCCTGTCTACCATGGCAGAGTTGAGTTGCTGGGGTAGCCTGCAAAGCCTACTATGTACTGTTTGGTACTTACAGAAAAAAAGTGTGTTCACCTTCTAGGCTAAACTTTCAGGGAAATTCAAGATCAAGGCATAAGGAGGAGAAATTTAACACGTTAATAGAATAGACAACCATCCCCCAAGGAAAGCTTGCTTACAGCGAGTCTTCCTTATGTCATAGTCTCAAATGCTACGGAACAGTTACTCTGGGAAGGACCTTCCTAACTAATTCTGCATTTCAACTCAATTTCATTTTTGTTATCTCATTCCTCAGCCATTTATTTGGAACCTACTGTATATTGGCTCTGAAACTAACAAGGTGACAAGACATAGATCTTCAATGACTTCAGGAAATGGTGAGACAGACATTTTAGTAAACAACTGCAGTGCTGTGCTCTGGGTACTGTCAGAGATTAAAGGGAAAGTGCTGTGTTCACATGGCAGAGAGAGCTACGGGTGAGAGAGAGAGAACTGCACACAAGGAATAGACGAGGTGGCCCGGGTTGTGAAGAGTGAACAGGAATTATGCAGTGGTGAGTCATACTTGGCAGAAGGACGGGCAGATGGAAAGCACATACGGTGGACGGGAAAACAGATCTCTGGGGATCATAGGGAGTAAGAGAGAATGTCAAAAGCTGATATAGGAGAAATACACCTGTATCAAATCAAAAAAGTCTTACCTGACATGCTAAGAGGTTTGGACTAAATTCCAGACAAATATTTCTGAACATGTCATTGCATCATCAAAGTTGTTGATCTTCGTCTTAAACAAAGGGAATGTGATAATCTTATCTGTATTGCATAAAGATAATTCCATTTGGTTTTTCTTTCAGTTCAAATGATAACCTTTATTTTTTTAATGTTTTTATTTTATATTGGAGTATAGCTGATTAACAATGTTGTGATTGTTTCAGGTGGACAGCAAAGGGGCTCAGCCATACATATACATGTATCCACTCTTCCCCAAACTTCCTTCCCATCAGGGCTGCCACATAACATTGAACAGAGTTCTCTGTGCTCTACAGTAGGTCTTTGTTGGTTATCCATTTTCAATATAACAGCGTGTACATGTTGATCCCAAGCTCTCTTGGGGCTATTTGGATAATGGATATATGAGGAAAACATTTCAAGCTGCAGAGACCAGCTATCAGGCTTTAAAAGAGCAAAAGGAAATGATAATAGAATCCTGGATGCAATGCTTAGAGAAAAGTCCAGAGGAGTGAGAGGTCATTCTGAAGCAAAATCAACATACTAGCCCACGTGGAGATGGTGAGGTAGACGAAGCCTCCATTAAAAAATGACTTAAAAGAAGTAACAGGTCATCAAGGATTCATTTGTCCAAATTACTTTGACTCCAGTTGTACAAAATGCTGAAGGAATGAGCCAGAAATTAAATCATTTTTCCCTAGAGGCAAATAGGAGCAAAGTCATTGTCATGGAGAGTTAGAAATGCCCCTGGACATCACAGGAGAAGAATCAGAATACCCAATAAGGAGGCTCAAGGCACTTTCTGGGATTTTGAAATGAAGGAGACAGATTTTGAAAAGAAGATGAAGAAGACCACCAAAGAAATCTTTCTCTTAGTTTGCTTAAAAGTCGGATTTCAATGGGGGAAAAAATTACAATTTGGGAGAAGTATATGTTCTGTAAACTTTGCCCAATACTATTTTGATTAGGCAAAAACATTTTTCAAAATGCAAAAAAAAAAAAAAAATAGTGAAGGCAAATACCAACAATTGGTATTGTGAGAGTTGGACTGTGAAGAAAGCTGAGCGCCAAAGAATTGATGCTTTTGAACTGTGGTGTTGGAGAAGACTCTTGAGGGTCCCTTGGACTACAAGGAGATCCAACCAGTCCATCCTAAAGGAAATCAGTCCTGGGTGTTCTTTGGAAGGAATGATGCCAAAGCTGAAACTCCAGTACTTTGGCCACCTCATGCAAAGAGTTGACTCACTGGAAAAGACTCTAATGCTGGGATAGATTGGGGGCAGGAGGCGAAGGGGACGACAGAGGATGAGATGGCTGGATGGCATCACCGACTCGACGGATGTGAGTTTCAGTGAACTTCAGGAGCTGGTGATGGACAGGGAGGCCTGGCGTGCTGCGATTCATGGGGTCGCAGAGTCGGACACAACTGAGCGACTGAACTGCACTGAACTGATATGACCTTTTAGATGTCAAACCATCAGTGACAGTATTTTTTGTTTCATCTGTGCTAGTTCTTCATTGCTACACAGGCTTTCCTCTAGTTGCAGCAAGCTGCGGCTACTCCAGTTGCAGCGCACAGACCTCTCATTGCGGTGGCTTCTCTTGTTGCGGAGCACGGGCTACAGAGCAGAGGCTCAGCAGTTGAGGTGTATGGGCTTAGCTGCTCCATGGCACATGGGATCTTCGCAGATGAGGGATCGATCCCACATCTCCTGCCATGGCAGGCAGATTGTTTACCACTGAGCCACTAGGGAAGCCTGACAGTATAATCTGTACTCAAAAAATTTCCCTCATAAGATAAACAGCATTTAGTCATTTTATTAGATCAGCTATATAAAAGCATTAAATAGTAAATAAAATACAGCAACCAGGGACGCTGCTGTTATCGTTGTTCAGTTGCTAAGTCATGTCTGACTCTTTGTGACCCCATGGACTGCAGCATACCAGGCTCCTCTGTTCTCCACTATCTCCCAGAGTTTGCTCAGATTCATAGCCATTGAGTCAGTGATGCTGCGAGGTATATCTTGTGACTATTTTGTTATACTCCTTCTTCATGCACAGATATAGACTATTTTTAGGACATTCTACCTATGCTGTTCTGTTATTTTCCATTTAATGTCTTACTTTCCCATATTATTAAAAATAGTTTGTCCAAGTCTCCCAGTTGGCCATCCTTTTCCTTGTCTCTTAAGCTAAAATTGGCTCAGACACCAAATTACTTACAAGTAACAAATCTAACAAATATGCTCTATATTTCTGGAAATTCTTAGAATTTATCTTTCTCCAGGACAACCAGTTACTGCTTCCAGTGAATTCTTGCTCTCTTCTTTCTTCTCTGGGACACATCCTTCTTCCTATATAATATTGCTCTGAACATCCTCTAATAACTTTATTTCACAAAGCTTACCAGCTCAAGATTGTGTGATTAGTATGCTTTACTGAAGATCTAAAACAACAGAAGCAATTATATCTTTTGACAGTACAATAAAAGCTGTAAAACTGAATATGAGACATTTCTGTTCTTCAAACCCTTTCAACCATCAAGGTATCTTATTAATCTAAAATCGCTCTCTTCCTCAGAGGAATTCTACCATCTGTCCTTAAAAAAAATATTTTTACTACCTACTAAAAGAAATAAATCATAGTTCCCCTGCTCAAGATCATTTACACTAGAGCATCAGATATATGTAAACAAAAAGTTTAAACTTAATATAAGGGACTTCTCCTGTGATCCAATGGTTAGGACTTTGCCTTTCAATTCAGGGGGTGCAGGTTCTAGTCCTGACTGGAGAGCTAAGATCCCATATGTATTGTGCCAAAAAACCAGAACATAAACAACAGAACCAATGCTGTAACAAATTCAATAAAGACTTTAAAAAATAAACCTAATATGATCAATCCGGTAATTCAGATTTTCATGGGTGTTTTGAGAATACCATGAAAGAAAGAATACTTAGCTCACCCTGAGTTGGAAGAAGGACCAATAACTAATGATCCAAGATTGAGTCTCAGTTGAGATTGAGAGGAGAGAAGAGGGCAAGCCAGGCTGAGAGTGCAGGGTGAGGAGAGACAGCCTGGTGTTTCCAGAGATGACATGAGCTGTGTTAGCATGGAGAGGGATGGAGGCAAGAAGGAAGTGATGGCTCAGAAGCTTTGTCCTTCATCTGTGGGTGTCTGTGCCATATGCTATGAATAAGCAGTCATTAGAAAAGTTTTGGGAAGAGAGCAACACATTTGCATTCAAGCTGCCTCTCAGTGGCAACATTCTGGAGTATGTTTGAGGGAAACTGGACTGGAAGATAGGTTTTGGAAGCTAAAACAGGAGCTATTTGAGACAAAGGATAATAAAGTTCTAAATGGGAGCGATGGTGACACATGTAAGAGAAGTCCAATTTGAAAACATGCAACGTTGTAAAATTGATAATGCTGGGTAAATGGATAGATATGAGTATAGAATTCATATAAGGTGACTGATGGATGAAAGAGATAAGCTGACAAAATAGTGGATTAGTATCCTTTACTTGGTCAGTAGACTACAGAACAGGCTGGAAAGATACTTTCTTAGCTTCCTTGTAGAATGCTGAGATCAACGTTAGTTATTCATAAGCTCCAAAGAACATCTTAAAGCTCTTTTCACTCATTATAAAAGTTATTTATTAATGGGACACTCCAGAAACACTTTTTAAAGTTGATAGGAGTTGGGTAACCATGGAAAGAGTGCATTTTTTCCCTTGGACTTTCATACTTACTCCTGTCTGTGTGATAGCACAAGTCATTCACGCTGCTAGGCATCCTAGAGGTGATCCAATATCGTTAAAATACTTTTACTCTCCCCTAGCTTTACCATCTCTAATGGGACCCTAACTTACCTATTCCCTTTCATTCTTCGTTATTTTTTCCAGGAGAAAACATGCCTGAAGCACTTTCTGTACTCCTGCAATCTCTTCTTTCAACTTTATATCTCTCTGAGAAAGAACTTTTACAAACTGGGTTGTATAAGAATATCTCAGATGTAAATGTCAACAGGAGAGAGAGAGAATGCACTTGAGAAAACAGCCTTTAAAAATGCCCACTACACCTTCACTGAAAATAAGAAGCTGCTATCAGATTCCAGTGTAATTACTCAGCAGAGGGACATCAACATGCACTTTTCTGAACCAAAACTCCTCAAAACTAACCATCGCACAAAGGGAGTCAATATATATATACTTAGTTGTTGCTTTAGTTCTTAAGTCATTTCAGACTCTTTTGCAACCCCAGGGACTGTAGCCTGCCAGGCTTCTCTGTCCATGGGACTCTCCAGGCAAGAATACTGGAGTGGGTTGCCATGCCCTCCTCCAGGGGGTCTCTCTGATCCAGGGATCGAACCTGCATTTCCTGCATTACCGCTGAACCAGCTGGGAAGCCGCAATGAATACTTAGGAAAATGCAGATTAAGATAAGATATCACTGGCAAATATTTGAAAAATGAAAAATAAGTGTGGGTGGGAATTTGCAGTTATAGGAGGCATCTGCTCTGCTGGATATGTAGGCTAAGGCAACAAATGACAGGAAGCTCTCATGTTCAGTTCAGTTGCTCAGTGGTGTCCAACTCTGTGACCTCATGGACTGCAGCACGCCAGGCTTCCCTGTCCATCACCAGCTCCCAGAGTTTACTCAAACTCATGTCCTTTGAGTCAGTGATGCCATCCAGCCATCTCAACCTCTGTCATCCCCTTCTCCTCCCGCCTTCAATCTTTCCCAGCATCAGGCTCTTTTCCAATGAGTCAGCTCTTCACATCAGGTGGCCAAAGTATTGGAGTTTCAGCTTCAACATCAGTCCTTCCAATGAACACTCAGGACTGATCTCCTTTAGGATAGACTGGTTTGATCTCCTTGCAGTCCAAAGGACTCTCAAGAGTCTTCTCCAACACCACAGTTCAAAAGCTGGCATGTAGTTTAAATCAATACACACCAATGTGTATTTATGACCCAACATTCATAAGGTGTGTGTGTATCCCGAGTTTATACCACAGGCCACTCAGAGGTATACACCCCACTGTTTTTGCTGGGAAGGAATCTGGAGTAACCTGGATGTATAAGCCTGGAAGTGGATGAATAAAACATGGATGGTATTACATTGCAATTAAAAAAAAAAAAAAAACAAATAGATGCACACGTTGCAGGCAGATGAATCTTAAGGACATATTATTTTAGTCAAAAATGTAAACAGAAGAAAATGTCTATCACAACATTTTTGACACAAACTGAGACACCCAGCACATAAAACAGTGCACATTTTGCAAGAACACATGTAATAAAGACAAACACATGTGGAGGAAGTCATGAATTGTGAATTGGACTAGAGAATAAAGGATAATAAATACATTTTATGTCCAAACTGTCATTTTTCTGACTCTCTGCATTTTTCTGTCTTTGATTCCTGAATTCCTTTCACTTTCCTGTCCTTATCCTCTGTAATTCTACCAACAGTTTCTCTCAAATTGAGAAATAGAACTTTGAAAAGAATGTGTCCAAACTGACTGACATGGAAATCAGACAGGAAAAAAGCATATATATTTGTTTAATATAAGTTTTATGTGACATGGGAGCCTTCCTAAGGAAATGTAGGGCAGAAATAACAGACCTGAGGACTCTGACACTGTATTTGATGAAGAGTGGGCAGTCATAGAGGAATAGGACAGCTTAAGGATTATGAGGTAAATGCCGTAAAATGGCAGGAACTCAGCAAGTCCTGTTTGTTAGGATTCTTCTTGGTATCCCTTATCTCTTTGGAGATACAGATGTTTCTTTTCTCGGGATCTAGGGAGGAAACCTCTCACAAGAGGCTTCTATGTCCTGTCTCAGGGGAGAAGGGCAGGAGGAAGGTCCAAGAGACCTTCCTGCTTCTGCCATTGTCTCAAACTTCTTCAGTGGAAAATGTTGAATATCCAAGATGGGGGTGGGTTTCTTCTGCCCTTCATTTCTTTATGAAGGCTCCTGTATCACATAAACTTATAGTAAACAAACATATATACCTTGCTCCTGTGGATGTCAATTTAATTTTCAGACTCATCCAGGGACCCCAAGAGGGTGGAGGAAAACTTTTCTCTCCCCTATACCTCCTTATCTTCAATTTTCTGAGTTAGAGCAACCCCCAAAATATCCAATAAGTGTCATTTTGAGCATCTCTCTTATTTTCCATTGTGATTTTATATATACCTATGAAAGTGAAAGTGAAGTCACTCAGTTGTGTCCAACTCTTTGAGACCCTATGGACTGTAGCCCGTCAGGCTCCTCCTCAATCCCTGAGATTTTTCTAGGCAAGAATACTGGAAGTCAGTTGCCATTTTTCTTCTCCAGGGGATCTTTCCGAGCCAGCGATAGAACTCAGATCTCCTGCATTGAAGGCACTCTCTACCCTCTGAGCCACCAGGGAAATCCTTATATATGTATATACATATATATATATATATGCTGCTGCTGCTAAGCCACGTCAGTCGTGTCCGACTCTGTGTGATCCCTTAGACGGCAGCCCACCAGGCTCCCCCATCCCTGGGTTTCTCCAGGCAAGAATACTAGAGTGGGTTGCCATTTCCTTCTCCAGTGCAGAAAAGTGAAAAGTGAAAGTGAAGTTGTTCAGTTGTGTCCGACTCTTCGCGACCCCATGGACTGTAGCCCACCAGGCTCCCCCAACAAAATGCTTCAATCAGCTGAAGGCATTTTGACTGTGATCCCACCTAGATCAGCGTGAGCTCCTTCGAGCAGGCTGCAGGGTCTTTTTGGCCCAAGTTAGGCAATGTTGAATTGCTTATTTGCTTTCCAGCAAAACAATCTGTCCTGGGTTCACTTTGTATATTTCCTACATCAGATCTGCTACCGTGTGGACCCAGATTTTGAGAGGCAGATCACACAATTTAGGAAAAAATACAAAATTGTTAATACAAAATGAAGTATTAAAATGTTTATTTAGAATGATGAAACAAATCACAATGTTCTGAAAGAAGACACCTTAAAAATGTTGCAAAATCCATTAAAAAGACATAACATGTTTATTAACGAACTATTCCAATACCTCTGTAATACATTTCACTGCACTTTGCCTGAATTCTCTTGAACGATTTTCTGATATGAGTTTGGAAAAGTAACCCCATCTCTCCTCTATAGTGATTGAATAAAATGTGATGATGATGTGATGGTGATTAAGGATGGCTATTAAATTGGGGGAAACTACTATAAAATTTCATCCAGAATTACACTATAGGGGCTTTCTTGGTGGCTCAGCCAGGAAAGAACCCACCTGCCAATGCAGGAGAAAGTGAAAGTGAAAGTGAAGTCACTCAGTCATGTCCGACTCTGTGACCCCATGGACTGCACCCTTCCAGGCTCCTCCGCCCATGGGATTTTCCAGGCAAGAGTACTGGAGTGGGTAGCCATTTCCTTCTCCAGGGCATCTTCCCAACCCAGGGATTGAACCTGGGTCTCCCACACTGCAGGCAGACGCTTTACCATCTGAGCTACCAGGGAAGCCAATGCAGGAGACACAGGTTCAATCCCTGGTCCAGAAAGAGCCCACATGCCACTGAGCACCTAAGCCCGAGTGCCGCAACTATTCAGCCTGTGCTCCAGGGCCCAGGCACAGCAACTACTGAAGCCCATGCACCCTAGAGCCTACACTCTGCAGCAAGAGAAGCCACCACAGTGAGAAGCCCAGGCACTGCAACTAGAGAAAGCTCACACAGCAACAGAGACCCAGCACAGCCAAATATATATATATATATATCAGTTCAGTTTAGTTCAGTTCAGTTCAGTCGCTCAGTCATGTCCGACTCTTTGTGACCCCATGAATCACAGCACGCCAGGCTTCCCTGTCCATCACCAACTCCTGGAGTTCAGTCAGACTCGTGTCCATCGAGTCAGTGATGCCATCCAGCCATCTCATCCTCGGTCGTCCCCTTCTCCTCCTGCCCCCAATCCCTCCCAGTATCAAAGTCTTTTCTAATGAGTCAACTCTTCACATGAGGTGGCCAAAGTACTGGAGTTTCAGCTTTAGCATCATTCTTTCCAAAGAAATCCCAGGGTTGATCTCCTTCAGAATGGACTGGTTGGATCTCCTTGCAGTCTAAGGGACTCTCAAGAGTCTTCTCCAACACCACATTTCAAAAGCATCAATTCTTCGGCAGTCAGCCTTCACAGTCCAACTCTCACATCCATTCATGACTACTGGAAAAACCATAGCCTTGACTAGACGGACCTTAGTCGGCAAAGTAATCCCTCTGCTTTTGAATATGCTATCTAGGTTGGTCATAATTTTTCTTCCAAGGAGTTAGCGTCTTTTAATTTCATGGCTGCAGTCATGTATATATTTTTAAAAACACTTAAAAAAATACAATGTAATATATGCGATTTCCACAGTTATCTTCTGACTCAGTACATCTCCAATTTTGATTCTCCATGCTATTCACATGGTGTCATGGGCACTAGAACATGCTTCATATTCTCATGACTTCAGTCTTGCACCTTATCCTTATGACACTGAGTGTTGGGGATGGGGACAAGTATATCCTACCACAGTACAGTTAGCAATAATGTCACTATACTTAGAAGGGACTATAAATATACATAAGTATATTGCACTGAATATACCTCTACTCAAATTTCTGTAAGCATGATCTCCAAAATGCCCACAGCCAATCCAAAGCCACCTAACACAAGAAGAATTACAACAAAGGGAAAATCAGAGTAGAACTAATTGCAGTTTAAAACATCTTATTTTTGAGCATTTTTCAATGAAACAAAAAGTATCGCCAGGAGTGCTCATTACAAGGGTGCCTCCCAAGGATTTGAAAAGGATTCATGCAAGAGAAGAGTCCCGCAGCTTAAGCTTTTTAGAATCGCAGTAATTCCAGTTAGCTGGAATCAGGCATTTTATACAAGGATCTTAGTTTTCTTTTATTTATGAATACTCTTGGCTACTGAGTAGTCATTGCGCCCAGATGTTTTCACTAGATAAAATTAGAAAATATGTGGTTTTAAAAGGAGAAAAATGTATCATCAATTTGCAATAATCTTTCCAACTCTAAAACTGCAGAGATTTTCCTTAAATCTTTGATTTTTTTTTTTATACTTGTATGTCTTTGAGCTAATACTGAAAATCTTGGTCTCTCATGATAACATTCAAGATAACTTACTTGCTGTATTCTACAACAGATACAGTACAGATTCTAAGTAATAATGATACATATATTACTACCAACATAAGCTGAACTGAGTTTAAAAGAATGAATAAAATTAACTAGGGTAAAATCTAGAAGGAAACTGAGAAGGAGCGGCATGCTTGAAGTTTAAAGTTTCAATGTAACTGGAATAAAGAATATATTTGGCTAAGACTCCATAATCCCAGTGCAGGGGGCCTGGGTTTGATCCCTGGTCAGGAAACTAGATCCCACATGCTGCAACTAAGGGTTCAAATGTCACAGCTAAAGATCTTGCATGCTATGATGATTGAAGGTTTTGCATGTCACAATGAAGACATGGCACAGCCAAACAGACAAACAAACAAATATTATAAAAATAAAAAGAAGACACACATGATAACAGATATGAAATCTGTTAAGTACCAAGTTAAACAGTTTTCATGTTATTGTGAATAATCTCAAAAGCAAGTAATTTTCTCATGAAGAGAATAAAATGATCTGATTTTAATTTTCAAGAAGAACCTGGAGTGGGAGAGACAGCAGACTGGCAAGAGGGCAGCATGGTGTGAGGACTACAATAGGGGAGAAGCCCTGAGTGACTATGGAAATCAGACAGCAACCAAGTCAGTGTGAACACTTTCTTGGATTCACTGGAGCAATAATCCAGGAGACAGGAAACAACAGCTGTCAGAAAGTAACTGGATTTGCTCACAAGGTTAGGTTACTATGAAAAAATTATCAGAAATGAGAAAGGAGGGAAAGTAGTACTTCTCATTTCATCTCACTCCTATTAGTCAATAAGTATCTATTGAGATTTTCTTTATGTCAAAAATTAGTGGAAATATTACATGGAACAAGACATTGTCCTTGCATTCATGACGTTTGCAATCTTGCACGAAGAAAGGGTAAATGAACAAAATTGATGAGGTTCTCAAAGAAACCTTTTAAACTCTCATTGTGTTGGATAATTTCAATGTTGTTGTGGTTGTGGTCGTTATGAATCTATATTCCAGATGTTACACAGGCAAAATAGCAAAGCCATGACAATTTGGGACCACCTGTCTGTTCTTCCATATGTCTGCTTATCTCTCAAAATTATGCATATTTCCCCTGAAAGTGATCTACAATTTCTCTTATTCTTAGAGCCAGCCTGAAAAGGGATTAGATCAGCAAGCAAATCCAATAAACTAATGCTTTTGATGCTTATTCAACGTAATTATCTTTTAGAGATGACTCTGTTAAAAATTATCCCCAACACTGTGATCTAATCCCCTTTAGGATGATAGGAATTTCCAACCATGGTGTGCAGAAGAGAAGAGGAGTTATTTTGAGTAAAGTGGTATATTTTATAGCCTCTAAAAACACAGTAGCATAGAAGACAATTTTTCACTTCTCCTGTGGGGCAAGCCTGACTATATTGAATGCCAAAGGTAAAAATCTGTCTTTGTATCTTTTGCAGTTACTCTAAAGACTCACCTTGAAAAGACATCTTTCCTCCAGGTTGTCTCTTACTTCCTGATTGAGTCCAAACAAAATATCACTGATGCTCTTGCTTTATGAAAATAAGTATGTATATAAAAATTGAGTAACAAGATGTTGAAAGATCATTTTTAAGATCTCACACTTGACATACGTTAAATTGAAAACCAGAATAAGCAAGGAAATTCACACTAACTAATCTTGATTTTCTATAAAACGGGGAGAAAATTAAACCCCTGAGTAAATAGAATTTGAAGGCTTGAGGAAGAGGTTATTTGAATCACCTGTTAAAGAAATTGTGATATGGGCTTCCCTCATGGCTCAGATGGTAAAGAATCCATGAGAATCCATGGGTTCGATCCTTGGGTCAGGAAGATGCCCTGGAGAAAGGAATGGCAACCCGTTCCAGTATTCTTGCCTGGAGAATCGCATGGACAGAGGAGCCTGAGGGGTCCATGAGGCCAAAAATAATCAGATAGGACTGAGTGACTGACACTACGATAAACAGCAATACTGTATTAGGCAGAGTGACCAGAAGGGGCTAATTCTCTTGATGGGGAATATAAAGTGATAGGAAGACAAATAGATTCTATTACGGGTTTAGAGATTCT
Organism: Budorcas taxicolor; assembly: GCF_023091745.1. Classification (NCBI taxonomy): domain Eukaryota; kingdom Metazoa; phylum Chordata; class Mammalia; order Artiodactyla; family Bovidae; genus Budorcas; species Budorcas taxicolor. The sequence goes on from NC_068931.1 coordinate 29,007,194, forward strand.
GGTAGATAACAGTAATCTCTGACATTCATTGAATGTTATGTGTGAAGTACTGCTTAACATAACAATGTGGTGGGCATTAACTTCAGATCTTATCTACAATAGAGAATTTCAGTATCTTAGCCAAGCCATACCATTTGTAAGCAGCATAACTTGGACTCACACTCAACTCTGTCATCAAATTTCATCATTATAATGATTACACTCACTTGTTTTGCTTCCTTTTGTGCTACTTGCTTGGCTTCCCTGGTGGCTCTGCTGGTAAAGAATCTGACTGCAATGCAGGAGACCCTGGTTCAATTCCTGGGTCAGCAAGATCTGCTGGCGAAGGGATAGGATACCCACTCCAGTACTCTTGGGCTTCCCAGTGGCTCAGCTGGTAAAGAATCTGGAGACCTGGGCTCAGTCCCTGGGTTGGAGAAATCTCCTGGAGAAGGGAAAGGCTACCCACTCCATATTCTGGCCTGGAGAATTCCATGGAAAGTATAATCTATGAGGTTGCAAAGAGCTGGACACAACTTAGCGACTTTCACTTTCATGAGATACTTATTATATTAAATTAAACAAAGAGAGTCTTGGTTATTATAAGGTATGATAAATGGAAGATCCTATATATGAAGCCACAATTGGGAAAAAAGCTGAGTGGCAAGTGAGGAGCTGTAAAATTACTAAAGAACATGTCATCAATATGAATCAATCAACAAATGTTTGGGGGACAATGAGCATTCATGACCCAAGTTAAGGTTTTGAAGGATTTCAGAATCAAAAAGACATCCTTGAAAACCTATGTGTAGGAAGGATGAATAGGTGGAACTCAGGGGATTTTCAGAGCAGTGAAAATACTCTGCATGGTACTATAAAGATGGATGCATGTCATTATACATTTGTCCAAATTCATAGTATGTACAACACTGACAGTGAACCTTGAAATAAGCTATAGATTTGGGAGATGGGTGATTGCAATGTGTCAACATAGACTCATCAGTTGTAGCAAATGTCCCACTCTGGTAGGGGATTTTGGTAATGGGAGGCTGCACACATGTGGTGCAGGAGTATATGGGAAATTTCTGTACCTTCCTTTTAACTTTGTTGTGAATTTAGAACTGTTCTAAAAAATAAAATAGTTTTAAGAACAAAATATATATGTAGGAGTTATGTCATAATAGAGAACAACTACAGTGCCTTGTAAGGAAAGCTATGACAAATCTAGACAGTGTATTAAGAAGCAGAGGCATCACGTTGCCAGCTATGGTCCATATGGTCAAAGCTGTGGTTTATCAAGTAGTCAAGTATGGTTGTGAGAGTTGGTTCATAAAGAAGGCCAAGTGCTTAAGAATGGATGCTTTTGAATTGTGATGCTGGAGAAGACTCTTAAGAGTCCCTTGGACAGCAAGGAGATCAAACCAGTAAATCCTGAAGGAGATCAACCCTAAATATTCATTGGAAGGACTGATGCTGAAGCTTAAGTTCCAATACTTTGGTCACCTGATGCAACGAGCTGACTCATTGGAAAAGACCCTGATGCTGGGAAAGATTGAAGGCAGGAGGAAAAAGGGTAGAGAGCGTCACTAACTCAATGGTCATGAATATGAGCAAACTCTGGGAGATAGTGAAAGACAGGGAAGGCTGGTGTGCTGTAGTCCATGGGGTCACAAAGAGTCTGAAAAACAATAAATAGTGCCACAGCCTATATGAAACCCAAATGTTAAGAAACTGTATTATTATTATTATTTTGGCTAAATCTGTTGTCATTTCAATACTTTTATGTATTTGTTTTTTTCCCATTTTCTTTCTCATGATTTTCATCTACTTTAAACTAATTTTATGTTACAAATTTTATACTACTAATTTCTTTTGGCTTATTTATTTTGCTCTCTACTTGAATTTTACGCTTAGTTATTTTTTTTATTTCTTGCAGCTGGGAGTGTGAATCAATACAATCACTTAAATGGTAATTTGGCAAGTTGTATTTGAAGCCTTAAGAATATTCAGAAACAATTAAGTGTGCAATTTTACTTCTAGAATTCTCCTTCTATATAGAAATAAGAATAGATGTGCATAAAGATTTAGCTTCAAAGATATTCATCATGACATTTATAATACTGAAGCATAGAAATGCCTGCTTGCTCAACAGGACAATGAATAAGCAACTAATTCCAAGTCTTAGCAAACATAGATCTCTCTCCCTAAAATGTCTGTCCTGCAGATGTGAGACCAGAATGTTCTCTGGGCCTCACGTGAGTCTCTCTTCCTAGAAACCTCCCCAGTTACTCCCACTTGACTTGGCTGACATATCTTTAATAGTCATCTAATTCTGTCCTAATGTTGGCACTCAATGTGTAGTATGATCGTTTTTCTCTTTGCATGACTAATCTCCCTTTTTCTAGATTATGAGGTCTTTGATATCAGGAAAATGTCTTACTCATCTTTTACAAATCTTACCTAGCAGCATATTTAGCATATAGTTGACATTTAAAAAATCTTTATTGGATGACTAAGTGAAGGAATGGATGCTGGTTGAGCAAATATTTCTGATGACATTGAACAGTGTTAGAATATCAAATACTGTTAATAAAAACATACTTCTTAGTTTAGTATGGTAAATATTAATTGTCTTTTCATAATTAGACAACTAGAATAGGCTTATTCTAGGAAAGATAGAAAACAGGCAAAATTTTAAAGCAGAGAAAATGAATTTCCCATAATTTCAGAGGTATACTTCTTGGTTGATTTTCTTCTAGTTTTTTCCTAAGTCAAGGTAATTAACTACCTAGAGATAGATGATGGATGAATGGATAAACAGATATATAGATAGGCAGATGGATACAAATAAAAATAAACTGTATATGTCTATCTATGCATAAATAAACACAGATAGACTCTTTTCTTTTAAGGATTTTCAAAACATCTATGAAATATTCCAAGATTTTTTGGTCATCATGTTAACATGTGGAAATGCATATTTCATTTGAAAATATTTACAAATAGCTTCTTTTTTATTTTACACTTCAAATAACTTGCAATGCAGAAATATTCTCACAGTCTAGAAATTTTCTCACTGTTTATCTGAGGGAAAATGTTGAAAAATGTAGTTTGACAACTAAATCACACTGTAGGTAATTTTCTACCTTCATTTACAATGAGCTATTTAGTGCCATGAGCCTCTTTGCTGGTAAAATATGAAGAGGCACCTTGATATCATTAGTAATCTACATAGTAATGGAGGACTTAGGTATCAAGATTACACTCATTAGTATGCACCCATTCATGGATTATGTGTTGTGCTAAAATTTAACCAGAATCAATAGAGGCCCTGCCTATGCTTTGGTTTCTAAGTTACTGATGTCAATGGCCTAAAGAATTCAAAATACTCACTAAGATTTCCACAACCACCTGGTGATTTAGAACATGTTTCCTAGTACCTCTGACTGTGGTATTCACAAAGGCTATTTGTCGTTTAAGCTACCTAAGCCAAACATAAACTCCTATGTTTTTACTTATTACCAAAAGAAAATATACAGTTATACAAAGCAGTTTTTACAACTATATATTTTATTTAAATATTAGCAAGGGAGGGACTTCCCTGATTGTCCTGTGGCTAGGACTCTGAGCTCCCAATGCAGGGGGCTTGGGTTTGATTCCTGTCAAGGAACTAGATCCCACATGCTGCAGCTAAGAGTTATCATACCATAACTAAAGATCCCACCTGCTGCCATGAAGAAAGAAGATCATGTGCGCCACAACTGAGACCCAGTGCAACCAAATAAATAAGACAGGGGAAGGATTATGAGAAGTGGCTGAAGATGGGCTGAAAATTTAGAAAGAAGCCAAATCACAGAGGCAAAGGGGACAACAGAGGATGAGATGGCTGGATGGCGTCACACACTCAATGGACGTGAAAGTGAACGTCACTCAGTCGTGTCCAACACTTTGCGACCCCATGGACTGTACAGTCATAAGTTTGGGCAAACTCTGGTGATGGTAAAGGACAGGGAAGACTGGAGTGCTGAAATCCATGGGGTCGCAGAGAGTCGGACACGACTTAGCAACAGGACGACAGTCTTGTTGACATACTGGCTCTGTACTTTATGAATACAGAACAAGGTATCATTCAGAGAGCATTAAGCAAAGACAGAAGCCAAATTCAAAAGCAAGAACCTGTAGAAAACTTCTGAGTGGTGTTGCTAGATTTTGCAAATAAAAACACAGGAAGCACAGTTGAATTCAAATATCAGATAAACTACTCTTTTTAGTCAGAATATGCCCCAAATATTGTTTGGAGTACACTCAAAAAAGGAAAAGAAAATAGTGTGATTTATCTGAAAGTCAAATTTAACTGGGCATCCTGTATTTTATCTGGCAGTTTTATTCCTGAATCCTAGTCATCTTGAGACCCTCACAAACTTGGACACACACAAACTGTGACTTAAACGACTGGTCCTAGATTTAAGTAAACCCAAACTTCAAAATAATTTGGCAGCAAGTTCATTTGGTAAATTTATTTTGGACTAATTGATGCATGGCATTAGAATATCTATAACATGCAGAAAAGAAGTTTTTAAAATTCTTCCTGGCCAAGACTTGAAAGCAAAATTTTGAAACTGTATACTCATATTAGTATTACGATTATAAAGTGAGCCTCCATCTAGTGTGGTTTAAACTATTAACAGCAAAATCTCAGAGGAATGGCAAGAAAAGTACCTACTTTTCCTGAAAAGTTATTGGAAATAACTATTTTCCAGTTAGATGATGGATGAATGGATAAACAAATATATAGATAGGCAGATGGATACAAATAAAAATAAACTGTATATGTCTGTCTATGCATAAATAAACACAGATAGACTCTTTTCTTTTAAGGATTTTCAAAACATCTATGAAATATTCCGAGATGTTTTGGTCATCATGTTAACATGTGGAAATGCATATTTCATTTGAAAATATTTACAAATAGCTTCTTTTTTATTTTACACTTCAAATAATTTGCTTCTGGGCAGTAGAGTGAGCCCTTTCGGGGGAATTCAGCAGAGACTAATCAGATTGTAAGTTGTTATATGTGTCCGAGAATGCTCTTCAACTTTCCATCAAAAAGCAATTCCTAGGCTGACCCAGGAAGGATCCAAAGGCATTTTCAGAAATGATGGGCTTATCCACCAAAACTAAGATGGAGCTCTTCCCTTTCACACAGGAGAACATGGAGTTCATGATTATGCTTCCCACTGAATCTCTACCTTCAAGTCTGACTGTTCGGGAGCTATCAACAGAGGTTGATGTTGGTCTAGAAATAGCATTCAAGCCTAACATTAACAAAAGTTTATGTCGGTCAGTGTGTCTCCTAGCTGCTGGGACTGCGGGTGGAAGGCACATCTCAGCTGTCAGCCCTCTTTGGGGACTGACTCAGATGAAAACATATGCTTTGATCAAGGTCTGTTCTTCTTCCAGAGGCAGCCCCATCCCATCACCAGTCCTCTAACATCAACTCAAGACAACTCTTGGGCCATCTAAATTCCAAAGCTCTGCTTCGGCTCAGCTAGGGTTCTACTCCCTCTATCAGACTCTGTAATCGCAAGAGCTCTTCCTAATAAATGCCCTGCATGCTAATCTCTGTCTCAGTCTGTATCCCAGAGAAATTAAGCTGTGACAATGTGACCTGGAGAATAAGACAACCGGTACCTAATTTGGAAGCACATGAGGACTGGACCAAAGGACTAAGTGTATAACGAAGAACTAGGTATTTCACTTGGTGGATGTTTTCACCAATACTCTAGAGAGGACCTATTGGCAGTTCATAGCATATCACACTAATGCTACTTCATATCAGAATGTTAGACAATATATCTGAATATTTTAATCAACCAATTCAGTCAGTTCAGTCGCTCAGTCATGTCCAACTCTTTGCAACCCCATGAGCTGCAGCACACCAGGCTTCCCTGTCCATCACCAACTCCCAGAATATACTCAAACTCATGTCCATTGAGTCGGTGATGCCATTCAACCATCTCATCTTCTGTTGTCCTCTTCTCCTGCCCTCAATCTTTCCCAGCATCAGGGTCTTTTCAAATGAGTCAGCTCTTTGCATCAGGTGGCCAAAGTATTGGAATTTCAGCTTCAACATCAGTCCTTCCAAAGAACACCCAGGACTGATCTTTAGGATGGACTGGTTGGATCTCCTTGTAGCCCAAGGGACTCTCAAGAGTCTTCTCCAACACCACAGTTCAAAAGCATTAATTCTTTGGTGCACAGCTTTCTTTATAGTCCAATTCTCACATCCATACATGCCCACTGGAAAAACCGTAGCCTTGACTAGACAGACCTTTATTGGCAAAGTAATGTTTCTGCTTTTTAATATGCTGTCTATGTTGGTCATAACTTTCTTTCCAAAGAGTAAGCGTCTTTTAATTTCATGGCTGCAATCACTATCTGCAGTGATTTTGGAGCCCAAAATAATCAACCAATTAATGCTATTTAATTAAAAACTCACTATAAAGCAGATATATGTGAACATGTAGATTACTTCTTACAGTTTCTCATAATAGCTGTCTAGTCTCATCATCTGTAACTTACCTTAAAATACTTCTGTGTAGACAATGTAATATAAATATGTGTTCATTTAATTTACACCCTAGGGACTTTAGTTAACATATGAAGTACCCTAAGCAAGCATCCACACCTAAGGGTCAATGAATACGGATTTGCAAGACCATAATCATGAATCCACACCACACAGGCTAGAGGCAATTTAGAACATTTCACATTTTCTGAACTGCATAGGTAGACAGGTTCCAACTCTTTGTGACTCCTGAACTATATATAGCCCGCCAGGCTCCTCTGTCCGTGGAATTTTTTAGACAAGAATACTGGAGTGGGTTGCCATTTCTTATTCCAAGGGATCTTCATGACCCAGGGATTAAATGTGTGCCTCTTATGTCTCCTTTATTGGCACACGGATTCTTACCAATGAGCCACCTGGGAAGCCCTGTATATATAGACAGCTCTTGCCAATTAAAACAAAGGATGTTCAAATATTCTTCACTGAAGTGTGCTTTTCAGGATATACATTTTCTCATAAATATTATACTGGCACTTCTGCCTTTGATACAACTTGGAATAAGAATCTGACAAGTCCAGCCGTCTAATACCCAAATAACACATAAAAAACTCCATTTCCTCTGCATTGCACCAGTTAGTGGAGAATTCCTTTGCCTGCTCTAGAAGGTTTGCAGGAAGCTTGCACAAGTGCCTACAAGCATAGTTTTACTGTTGTCAGGCATTCTCACTATTTCTTTAAAAAAAAAAAAAAAACTGAGTTATTTTTCTTCCAGTGAATTTACAATCATTTTATCCATTATCTGCCCTCCAAAGATTCCATACATTACATTTGCACATAAATTTTGAGAATTTGTTATCTTATCAAGTCACCTCATTCAAGAAACACTGTATTTACATGTGAATGTAAGAACAGCTATTATCATATCATATAACAACATTGACTTCCCATTGAAGATGTTATGCCACTCAGGCTAGACAGGGGTAGTGTCGTTTAATGCTTAAGGGCTTGAAACTGGGACCAGATTCCCCTGGATGCAATTCCTGACTCTGACACTTAGCTATGTAATCTTGAGGAAGCTATGCTGCCTCTATTATTTTTATCTTCTCTTCTTTAAAATAGGAATAATAATAGCACCTGTTTCAGAGGAGCCAGAGTATTGAAAAATAAGTGTAAAGCTTGGTCCATAAGAGACACTATGTGTTTGCTATTATGATTTTACTTTATGTACTTCAATAGGATTTCATAGCTTTTCTTCGTATTTATATGTTACCATTCTTTTCAAATTTATTCATAAATACCTTATAGGATTCATTGTTATTGTGGGTGACAGTTTTCCCCTTTCTGCTCTTGTGAAGTGAAAGTCACTCAGTCGTGTCTGACTGTTTGCAACCCCATGGACTATACAGTCCATGGAATTCTCCAGGTCAGAATACTGGAGTGGGTAGCTTTCCCTTCTCCAGGGGATCATCCCAACCCTGGGATCGAACCCAAGTCTCCCACATTGCAGGCGATTCTTGATTTTTATATTGATTGTATGTCCATCATTTCCCCCAAGTTCCTTTGATAATTCAAGATAATTTTGGCTAGAATCTATTGGATTTGGGAAGTATACAATTATATCATCAATAAAAAGAAAAAGAAAGTAAAACAATTTGAACACTTCCTCCCTGATTATATCAATTGTTTCAAACATCCCAAACAATGCTGAATAGTGTTAATGATAGTATCCATATCCTATTTCAGGTTTTAATGGAATAGTTTTAGCAGTTTATAATGATGTTTGATAATACAGAATGCAATAGATGCTATAGAAATCTTCTTAAAATATAATAATATATGTCTATTTTACAAGTTTCAGTTCAGTTGCTCGGTTCTGTCTGACTCTTTGTGACTCCATGGACTGCCTGGTTTCCCTGTCTATCATCAACTCCCGGAGCTTGCTCAAACTCACGTCCATCGAGTGGGTGATGCCATCCAACCATCTCATCCTCATCCTCTGTCGCCCCCTTCTCCTCCCACTTTCAATCTTTCCCAGGATAAGGGTCTTTTCAAATGAGGCAGTTCTTTGCATCAGGTGACCAAAATATTGGAGCTTCTGCTTGAGCATCAGTCCTTCCAAATCCTTTACAAGTTTATTTCTCCTCTTTTTCATGGAGATTTCATTAAGAAGGATTGCTGATTGCTAGTAAGTGGTTTTATTGCCACTTGTGTCATGATTATATAATTTTCTCTACTTGTATTTTTATTGAAATGAATTATATTGATGTTTTTCTTGATAACTGAATTTCTAAAATAAATCCTACCTGGTCATGGTCTTTTGATACAATGCTAGATTCTACCCACAATGTTCAGTTTAGAATTTTTGTATCTACTTTTAAGGGTAAGATCAAGCTATGGTTTTGTTTCTCTTACTACTTTATCAGGTTTCATATAGAAGTTTTTTTAAGAAACTACCTGTAGCTCTTCCTAATATATGTCTTTGTTCTAAATGAAGTATGTCTTTTGTTAATATCTAAAAAGTGATTTGATTTGGAAGAAATGCTTATGAGATTTGATTAGGAGAAAATAATTATGAAGAGCATCTCTCTAGTATTTCAAATCTCTCCTCATTATATTCAAACTATTTTCAGGTTTTATTCATTTATCATAACATGGATGTGTTCTTCAACAAAAACAAAACAAATACAACCAAGACTACCTTAGCATGAACTGGTATACAGATTCTTCCTCCAAGTTTTGGTCGTCATTGTTACAAGAAGAATATAGATATGAACTGTGATGAAATTTCTTACAGAAAGTTGAAGTAGAGAATTGAGCACTTTCCAGAGCCCTAGCTAACCTCTAGGACTTCATCATTCAGCTCATCATTCCTTGTTGTTTTTCAGTTGCTGAGTCTGACTCTTTGTGGCCCCACGGACTGCAGCACACTAGGCTCCTCTGTCTTCCACTGTTTCCTTCAGTTCAGTTCAGATCAGTTCAGTCGCTCAGTCGTGTCCAACTCTTTGCGACCCCATTAACTGCAGTACGCCAGGCCTCCCTGTCCATCACCAACTTCTGGAGTTCACCCAAACTCTTGTCCATCAAGTCAGTGATGCCATCCAGCCATCTCATTCTCTGTCGTCCCCTTCTCCTCCTGCACCCAATCCCTCCCAGCATCAGAGTCTTTTCCAATGAGTCAACTCTTCGCATGAGGTGGCCAAAGTACTGGAGTTTCAGCTTTAGCATCAGGTCTTCCAAAGAACACCCAGGACTGCTCTCTTTTAGAATGGACTGGTTGGATCTCCTTGCAGTCCAAGGGACTCTCAAGAGTCTTCTCCAACACCACAGTTCAAAAGCATCAATTCTTTGGTGCTCAACTTTCTTCACAGTCCAACTTTCACATCCATACATGACCACAGGAAAAACCATAGCCTTGACTAGATGGACCTTTGTTGGCAAAGTAATCCCTCTGCTTTTGAATATGCTATCTAGGTTGGTCATAACTTTCCTCCCAGGGAATAAATGTCTTAATTTCACAGCTGCAATCACCATCTGCAGTGATTTTGGAGCCCAAAAAATAAAGTCTGACACTGTTTCCACTGGTTTCCCATCTATTGGGTTTGCTCAAATTCACGTACATTGAATCGGTGATGCTAACTAACCATCTCATCCTCTGCAGCCCTTTTCTCCTTTTGCTTTCAGTCCTTCCCAGAATCTGGGTCTTTTCCAATGAGTCAGCTCTTTGCATCAGATGGTCAAAGTACTGGACCTTTTAGCTTCAGCATCAGTCCTCTCAACGAATATTCAGGGTTGATTTCCTTTAGGATTGACTGGTTTAATCTTGCTGTCCATGAACTCTCAAGAGTTTTTTCCAACTCCATGATTAGAAAGCATAGATTTTTCAGCCTTCTTTATGGTCCAACTCTCACATCTGTACATGACTACCAGAAAAATCATAGCTTTGACTATATGGATCTTTGTTGGCACAGTGATGTCTCTGCTTTTTAATATCCTGTCTAAGTTTGTCATAGCTTTCCTTCCAAGGAGCAAGCATCTTTTAATTTCTTGGCTGCAGTCACCATCCGCAATGATTGTGGAGCCCAAGAAAATAAGATCTGTCACTGCTTCCACTTTTTCATTGTTCTTTAGCTTTTGCTTATTTTAGGCTGGGGTCACCAAGATCTAGGAAGAAGGAAAAGAGAGAATGAGGATTTATTCCTCACCTCCTCTTTTGCCACTCTGATTTTGACAGAACTGCATCCTTTGATAGCAAATCCCTTGTGGAATGGTCCTATTTGTCACAGGGTCCAGCAGGAAGGGTAGATAAACATCATGGGACTGGAGAAGTACAAAACATAGCCTATATTCATTTCACAAATCACTCGGTTTACTGCACACAATCAGCACACAACACATGTTAGTCAAAGTAGGGAAAGGAGAAGTCTGGAAAGGAGTCATCTCATCAGGGCAGGAGTCTCCAGTTTGGCAATGGGTGTCCTAACGAGCGTGAGCAGGAAGTCACTGCCTTCTCCTACAGGGCTCTAGCAGCAACAATCTGTACGAGTCTTAGCAGCTTGGAGTTGGTTCCTCCAGCGAAGAACTTTTAAGTCATGCTGCTTAGTGGCTTCCTTTCAAGAAGTAATGGTAGTTGCCTCTTCTGTTCCAATGATGTAAGCTGCCCACCAAATACCTAATCTAAGGTTACACTCTCAGCTTATCTCTCTAAGGCCCTTGCAGTCATACAGTGGGGCATCTCAAAACAACTGATACGGAATTCACATTGGCCACTGTGACTCTATTTTGAACTGCTTAACATAGCTTACATACCATAAGTTTTACATAAGGTGACTAGGAATCCTAACATAAATGAAATCACATCATCACACCCCCTTCCACATCAGTAGCTCTCAAGCAGGCTCCAGACTCCAGGGATCGGACCCATGCCCACTGCATTAGAAGCACAAAGTCATAACCATGTCCCTGGTGGCTCAGACAGTAAAGAATCCGCCTGCAATGCGGGAGGCCTGGGTTCGATCTTTGGGTTGGGAAGAACCCCTGGAGAAGGAAATGGCAACCCACTCTAGTATTCTTGCCTGAAGAATCCCCATGTACAGAGGAACCTGGCAGGCTACAGTCCATGGAGTCACAAAGTGTTGGACATGACTGAGCGACTAAGCACAGCCCAGGTAGGGAAGTCCCAAAGAGAATGCCTTGACACTAAGAGATGCAAGAATCTCCAAGGTCAGGCAGAAGAAAGTTTTTGAAAGATAAACTAGGCTTGAAGGAACCTGATATGGGGCCATGGGATAGGCCTGAAAGAAAGAAAGAAAGGAAGTGAAGTCGCTCAGTCATGTCCGACACTTTGTGACACCGTGGACTGTAGCCTAGCAGGCTCCTCCTTATGACCAAATAGTTGAGCAGAAAATATTTATCCTGGCAACAATTTAAAAGGCTGTTAAGGATGAATTGTTGCACATTCTCACTCTGGCTCAGGCTGAGTGTAGGTCAAAGTTAAGAGGCTTGAGGAGAGCCAAGAAGCTTAACTAGTTTAGTCGAGTCAAGTTAGGAGCTATTTTGTCCAGATGGTTAGTTAGTACCAACGATTCTTTCAGTTCAGTTCTGTTGCTTAGTCCTGTCTGACTCTTTGCGACCCCATAGACTACAGCACACCAGGCTTCCCTGTCCATCACCAACTCCTGGAGCTTGTTCAAACTCATGTCCATTGAATCAGTGATGCCATTATTTCATTTATGGGGAAAATATCCTTTTAGGATGGGAAAAAGGCTTTGGGTTTGAAGTTTTGACTAGAATTGGTTGTCTTCTTTGTGAGGGGCAATTTATGCTTTTTTCAATGAAATCCATTTAGTTCAAAATTAGATTCACTTTTTCCCTCGGAAATACTAACTGCTATCTAAAAAGTATATTAAGTAAGGTTACATGACTCCTCTGGTTCTGATTTTTTTAAATAGAACTTCCTGGATGTTTTAAATGCCCTTGGTTGGGAAGAACTGACTCACCATATCTCATGAACTAAGGCTGGAGAAAATTTATAGATAGAGGAGATCTTATCATGCTTTAAGAAAGGAGAATGCTGCCATATTAAAAGTGGCACCTCTCAGGAAGGAACAGATTCACAGTCCTTCCAATCAAAAAAAATTACTGTTATGTGTGAGGAGATAAGAACAAAAGGCAGTTAACATCTTATCACAGCCTCGTGCCCAAGGAACTTCTTCAAAGACAAAATTCCAGTTCTCATTCTTGTTAACCACGTCAAAGTGGACAAGTTCATTTAAACACTCTGACTTCCCATTTTATTTCTTGGGAAAAAAACAGAGGGTAAGAAAATATGCATACCAAATTTGTAATTCTTGTGAAGATAAAAAATGATGGAACTGACTCTTATAACTTGTAAAATTGGAATATCAATGTAATGCATTACTAGAGATACTTAACAGTGTTCCTCAAAATGTAAAATAATTTATCTGAGGACACATAACCCTACATGGTTCTGACTTGACTGAAAAACACCTGCTTCACCTGTGTTTGAAATCTTAAATAGTAAGGATTAGATGCCTGTATTCATTAGAATTTGAATACAGACGTGAATCTTGATTTCCTAGATTTTTAATATGAACTTCCCCCATTCTCAAAATTTGTTACACAAAACTTGGAGGAAACAAAGAGTCCCTATGTTAATAAACAAAGATGTTGCAAGTTTTCTTTTCTTTTTTTGGTCAGTGCTGGGTCTTCATTGCAGCTTGCAGGCTTTCTTTAGTTGTGCTGGCACACGAGGTTTCTCTCTATAGTTGCTCAGGCTCTGTAGTTACGGCAAGCGGGCGGGCTTAGTTCCCTTGTGGTGTGTGGGATCTTAGTTCCCCAACCAGGCATCAAACCCATGCCTCCTGCATTGGAAAGAGGTTTCTTAACCACTGGACTACCAGGGAAGTCCCCCAAGTTTTCTTTGTTTATCTATTTTTTTTCTGTTTAGGAGACATTCATTCTTTCAAAAATAGGTCTGCTAACAACAAATTCTCTTGCCTTCTTTAATCTGAGAATCTTAATTTCCCCTTTACTGCTGAACAATATTTTTATTGGATATAGAAATTTCGATGGATAGCTCTTTTCTTTCACCATTTGATAAATGTCATTTATCACTCTTTCTGGGTTGTATAATTTCAGATGAGAAATTAGTTGATAGTCTAATTGCTTTTCACCCACAGGGAAGGTGTCATTTCTAACTGCTTTTAAGCTTTTTTGTCTTGTCTTTAGTTTCAGAAGTATCACTATAATGTGTGTTGGTGTGAAATTTTTTTTGGTTCATTTCATTTGTGTTTCATTTAGCATCTTAAATCTGTGTGTTCATATATTTTGTCAAATTTAGGAAGCCTCAGCCATTATTTCACTGAATACTTTTTCAGCTCTACCCTCTCACTTCTCTCCTTAAAATGTCATGAAATGAACATTCTTTTGTGATACTTAGTAAGTCCCTGGGGTGCTGTTAATTTTTTTCAATTTATTTTCTCTGTTCATGTTGGCTAATTTCTACTGTTCTATCTTCTAGTTAACTGTTTGGGTTTTTTTTTATTGTTTTTTCCTCTGTTCTCTCCTTTTTGTGTTGAGCCAACTCAAGGGTTTATTTTGATTGCTACATTTTCAGTTCTAAAGTTTCCAGTTGCTCCTTCTTTACCACTTCTTTTGATTCTTTTTTGTTTGTTTTGTTTTAAGCATGTTCATAATGGCTCATCGAAGCATTTGTATGATGGCTGTTTTAAAATCTTAGATTTAACAGTGCTGCATCTCAGTGTTGGCATCTATTGATTATCTTTTTTCACTCAATTTGTGATCTTCCTGGGTTTTGGTAAGAGGGACAACTAAAACCTGTGCATTATAAGTATTATGCTATGATATTTTGGATCTTATTTAAACCTTTTTTTTAAAACCCACCTTCTTCTAACACTACTCTGGCAGGATAAAGCAAACAGGGGTGTGGGGTACTGCCTGTTACAGCCAAGTGGGTGCAGAAGCCAGGTCCCCGATTTTGCCCTCATTGTCCCCCGAGGGAGTAGCCCCTACTTATTGCTGGTGGGTCACATTGCTCATGTGACCTCCCTGACACTGTTGGGAGACTGGAGGGTCATCACTCCCTGGGAGGATGAATGTTCAGAGTCCTCACTAAGTGTTTTTTGATACCACCCTCAGGAAAGTTGACGTGTCTCATTATAGTCTAGCAAGGGTAAAACCTTAAGCTTCCACTTAACCTTTGCTGACTAGGGAAAAAGGGCATAAATTTTTTCCTGTGGTGTTTGGCTAGAGTAGAGAGGTTTCCATTTAAATGTTTTTCATCTTGTTAGGTTGCCTCCACCCTGGTCCTTTGGCTAGAGAGAGAGGAGACTGCTTCCAGTCTTCAAGTCCAAGTCTTAGATATAGATACAAAAAGAAAACCCAGAGAATGAATGCCTCACAGTTTCATTTCTTGGAGTCTGAGGTCTGCAGTCAGTTTTCCTTCTTTTCTCCGTATTTCAGAATCTTTTTACCTTGTTTTATGTATACAGTTGATTGTTGGGCAACTTGGGTTTGAACAGCACAGGTCCAATCATCCATGGTTTTTTTCAATAAATTCAGTACCGGCACTTTCATTTTATAATAACAACCTTTAAATTGATTAAGTGTGAGGAAAAGTTTGTGTTTGATTAGAGATCACAGCATATGGAATCAAAAGAACTAGGATGTGAGTCCTGATTCTAACCAGACTGTTTCAGCTTCCTGCCCTTGGGTGAGTTGTTTATTGATTCTTTTGTTTTTGAGGCAAAAATAGCAGTTTTCACATTTGTAATTGTTTGAGGGTTGGCACCCCTAATACCTACATGGGTCAAAAGTCAACTATAATATTCAAGGACTTTAGTTGAACTGAAGGGGAAGAATAGAAAAAAATATGTCTGATACAAATCATATTAATAATCTGCATATTGATGCATAATCATTATATAAACACAGGAAACAATGTCTTTCAAAATATGTTTTTTAATTAATATATGCAGCTTTAGCCAGCCAGTTCACAAAATGAAGAATCTTCTCTGGGACTGCTCAGTCCAAGAATCAAAGTTCTAGAGATATTGAGGTTTCAGGATCTGCATCTAAAAAAATGCCAGATCTCTTATGAGGGAACGGCAGGCCCAATCTTGGGTCAACCACAATGCTCTCATCTGCTGTCTGCCCCTTAAGACCCATCAAACCCTTCTCACTTAGTCCTGTTGAAAGACAATGATCAGCCACTTCTCAAACTAGCCTGTAAGGAACTTATGTAAGTTTTGAAGCAGGAAAAAAATCACCTTACAATTAAATTTCTCAAATTTGAAATATGAGGGTGTGATATGAAGAAGGCTGAGCACCAAAGAATTGATGCTTTGGAATTGCAGTACTAGAGAAGATTCTTGAGAGTACCTTGAAGAACAGGAGATCAAACCAGTCAGTCCTAAAAGGAAATCAACCCTGAATATTCATTGGAAGGACTGATGCTGAAGCTGAAGCTCCAATAATTTGGCCACCTGATGCAGAGTCAATTCATTGGAAGAGATCCTGATGGTGGGAAAGATTGAAGGTAAAAGTAGAAGGGGGTGGTAGAGAAGCAGGGTTAGACAGCATCATTAACTCAATGTACATGAATCTGAGCAAATTCCAGGACATAGTGGAAGACAGAGGAGCCTGGCATGCTGCTGTAGTCTATGGGGTTGCAAAGAATCGGACATGCTTTAGTGACTGAACAACATGATAGCTTTTTGTTTTGTTTTTGTTTTCTTGGGCACCTGTATGTGACTTAACTCTTTCTTATGCTTCATATTAGAAGGTGCACTGCACACAGTAGCTGACTGGCAGTGTCCCCTTTTACCATCACGATGGAGAGTCACCGATGGAGCTGAAAGAATCATGGGGCAGGTTTCCTCGAGCAATCTTTCCCCTTGCTCCTCGGCAGCAAGGTCACCTGCCTCTGGCTTAAATATATGAACTAATCTAAACACACAACACACATACACACTTTACGAAAGCACCTGAAGTAATTTATACTTTTTAATTATTCCAAAAGTTCAACAAGGAATTACAAACTATTTTGAGAGACAAATTACTAGGGAGAAAGGAGAGATAAAATAAATAATCAGGAGCACATAAAATTATAAATCCTATAATTAAACAGTTTCAATTAGACCGATTAGTCACCTGAAAGGAAAAATCAATTATTCTGGTAAGGAAGGAAAGAAGAGAAAGGATCATTTGCTCAGTGCCTCCCACGAGCTCAAAGAGTAAGCAATGCTCTTTCACTCTCTCCTTTTAATTTTCACAAAACCACAAGGTAGGCATGATTATCCCATATTTACAGCTCGAGAACACTAAGGTTTAAATTCACTGGGTAAAAAGCGACTATTGGACACAGCTCAGCTGTTTCACCTGGTAACATGACCTATATTCTTTCTGCTTCCTCTCCAGAAGATGTGACTCCAAACTCAAATTTAAATAATAAAGGGGAATATTGTGTGATTTTCCCCTTAATGATCTCTCTTCGTGTTACAAATATCTTTTATCATTTAGCCCAATCTAAAAGTGTAATCCCACACTTAACGCTCAGGAAAAGAAAAAAATCCTCTGGAATTAAAAATTATCTCCCAGATAACTGAATGATTTAGCTGTGAGAGGTTAAAAAGAGTGGGGCATTCATGGCAATAAAAATTTGTTATAAATTAAATCAAGGGTAGATATTTGATTAGTTTCTCTGTATAGTTCTTCCTTTCCTGCTTTTCTGCAATTAAAAAAAAAAGCTTTTATTTTGTATTAAAAATACAGATTTGTACAGCTGATTAACAATGTTGTGATACTTTCAGGTGAACAGTGAAGGGACTCAGTCATACATGTATCCATTCTCCCTCAAATTCCTCCCACCCAGGCCACCACATAACATTGAGAAGTTTCCTGTGCTATACAATAGGTCCTTGTTGGTTATCCATTTTAACTACAGAAGTGTGTACATGTCCATCTCAAATTGCCTAACTATCCCTTCCCCCCAGCAACCATAAGATTGTTCTCTAGGTCTGAGTCTCTTTCTGTTTTGTAAGTAAATTCATTTGTACCATTTCTTTTTAGATCCCACCTAAGGGAAGTCATACCACATTTCTCCTTCTCTGTCTGTCTTACTTCACTCAGTATGACAATCTCTAAGTCCATCCATGCTTTTCTGTATTTTAGATAACTCTAAAAATTGCATGACATAAAATAAATAGTTCAGTTATGAAGAAAATTTGTCAAAATGAGAGGGGGATAAAAACTCCAAAGCCCAGTTCTTTTTACCTGGCAAGGGGGTGGAGAAAAGATTAAGAACTTTCCTTGTGCATGCTCAGTTGCTTCAGTCATGTCCACCTCTTTGCAACCCTGTAGAATGTAGCTCACCAGGCTCCTGTATCCAGGGAATTCTCCAGGCAAGAATACTGGAGTGGGTTGCCATGCCCTCCTCCAGAGAATCTTCCTGACCCAGGAATCAAATGCATGTCTCCTGCATCTCCTGCATTGCAGGTGGATTACCCACCAGTCCACCTGGGTAGCCCAGTCTTTCTTTACAGGACTCAAAGTTTTTACCTGGAGGCAATAATTTCCCATGTCTTAAGTGTAGAAAGTAAGCAATAGAATTGAGGAGTGTTCCAAGAGGTATACACAGTGTCATTGGAAGGTAAAATAACCTCTGTTTCTGGACTCCAGCTTCTTTTGCTTTGAAAGCTCTCTTCAATCTGAAACACAACATGTTGACAGATATTGTCTCGATCTGGCCTGATGTATCAAAACAGCAGCCCAATATGGTTCTCAAATATTCAGCACGAGGAAGGCAGTACAAAAGTTTAAAAAGTAGAATGATTACTGCACACAATTCACCTATTAGCCAGTATAAAGCTCCATATGTCTCTATGCATCATCCATTTTGGAGAAGGAAATGGCAAACAACCCTAGTGTTCTTGCCTGGAGAGTCCCATGGACCGAGGAGCTGGTAGGTTGCAATCTATAGGATTGCAAAGAGTTGGACATGACTGAACCAACCTAACACACACACATCATCAATTTACGCACTGAAAAGATATACTTAATGATATGATTTGGCATATTGAGGAAAATACATTAAATCCTACTCTAAGGGAGTTTGGGAGAGAATGGATATGTGTATATGTATGGTTGAATCTCTTCACACTTCACCTGAAACTACATAACTTTGCTAATCGTCCCCACCTCAATACAAAATATTTTTTTTTAGTCTACTTTATTTGATTAGAAGAAAACTGTAAACTAAACTGTAAACTAAAACACTGCTTTTCCTGCTGCTGCTGCTGCTGCTACTAAGTCGCATCAGTTGTATCCGACTCTGTGCAACCCCATAGACGGCAGCCCAGCAGGATCCCCCATCCCAGGGATTCTCCAGGCAAGAACACTGGAGTGGGTTGCCATTTCCTTCTCCAATGCATGAAAGTGAAAAGTGAAAGTGAAGTCGCTCAGTCGTGTCCAACTCTTAGCGACCCCATGGACTGCAGCTTACCAGGCTCCTCCGTCCATGGGATTTTCCAGGCAAGAGTACTAGAGTGGGGTGCTATTACCTTCTCCAACTGCTTTTCCTAGGAGTCACCAAATTGAAATTACTGCTTTCAGGTGGGGAGCTCCCTAATGCTGTAGGGAATATGGAGAGTCTCTCAGGGAGGCAGCAGAGGTCAAAAGACCTGACACTGACAGCTAGCTAACATGATCAAGTGAAAACTATTCAACAATTCTCCCCTCTTTTCACATCATCCTTCATCTCTTCTCTCCACATACAAATATATAAGACATGATGGTTCACGAACGCAGTAAAGAAGGCGCACAAAATTCACAATACATTTAGAGCCGTTTGCGCCCATTCCATACATCCTTTCCCTCCCTCCCACTCTCTCTCTAGTTTTTCATTTTTGCTTTTGTTATTGTCTTTCTTTCTTTCTTTAGTTATTTATTTTTCGACCATAGCCCTATTGAAGTTATTTTCTTCTAACTCTGGATGAAAACCAAACCACTCCCACTACATTTCTGATCACTTTTAGGACACAAAATACTGCTTCGATTTCATAATTATAAAAGCTAGATCTATTTAATAAAGACTGGTTCTATTTAATAGTCAAAATGAAATGAATTTAGTGTAACAATTCTGTATAACTAATAGGAGTCTGGGATAATCAGGAAGTCTGCAGCTGGATACAGAGGGCACAGTCCTGCATCTTTTGGCAACTTGAGCTTGACCTTGACTCCTCCTTCGCTCGGACCTCTCAATTAAGGCACATTCTGATGTAATCTACTGTCACTGCTCTCAGAAATTGATAAGATGTCTGAAATGTACTCTTTCTCCTGTGTTTAGCGGGTTCTTTGGAATTAACCCCATTTCTGCTTACCTTTTTCATGCAATTCCTAGGAGTTGATATGAATATTCAGCCCCTTTGTGTAAAATACTAAGACAAGTAAAAGTTATTTAATTATTTCTTTATACAGTTCTTGGTCCCAGGAAGATAAACCAATTAATACAGATTATACACCAAGACAATTCCAGTACAGTTTGCACATCAAGATTTTCTTTATGATGATGCTTTTGCTCTGCACTCCAATCTAAAGCTGTGAAACCTACTCAGCCTCAGCCAGTGGCTGCCTTAAAATCATCCAGCCTGGCTCCTATATATATATTCCCTTTTCCAACTTTCCCTTTTTAAGGCAATGTTAAGATTTTGTCAAGATAATATCCTCTCTTGCTGGAATAAGTTTAATAATCTCCTCTTTGCCTGATCAGGGTTTTCTTTGAAGTCTTTGAAGTCGTAGTACAGAACTTTGATGTCCCTGTGACCTAGGTTGAGGCAGTTGTGTCCTGAGTGGTTACATGTTCCTTCCTCAGCCCCTCTTAACCTGGGAAACCTTCAGCTTCTCTCAGCTCAAGTTTCTCCATCTTTCCAGGCAACCCTGTTGCTCAGAATCTTGAGCAATCTTTTCTTCAGGTGTGAATCACCTTTACTCTATAAACAACACCATTTTTTTTTTTCTGAACAAACCCACAGTATGCACAGTGATCTCTAGCCTTTGCACACTTCAAGTGGAAGGCCACTATATTCCCTGAAACAATATGGGGCAAATGTGATGCTCTGTAGCCTGCTTGGACACCATCTCCTGAGACCTGGGGTCAGGAGTTGGCAGCAATATACAATTGTCCTCTTAGTGTGTCACAACTCAGGGGCCTTAAATGATATAGTCCTCACAAATTCTTCTTTAATTTCTAACACATAAATCCTTATGTCCTTAATATGAGTGAAACCTCCAGGAGGCCTCTAAACAGCTCTGGCTATCTGTATTATATAAATTTTACAGGGAAACTTGTTTCACAACTCATGGATCATAGATAAAAAGGCATATATAATTTTAGAGCCTTAGCTAGCACATCCATTTTCATACATGTTATGGGGTAGCTTATTTTACCAATGGAATGCTCCCCTTCTTCCATGATAACATATTTTCATTACACATCCTGAAGACCCAGCTAAAGACTGAACTTCCTATCCTCCCTTGAAGCTAACTGTGACTATGTGTCTAGGTTCTAACCACTGGAATTTTAAAGACATGCTGTGGAAAACTTCCTCATTACCTATAGAGAAGAAACTTCTTATCCTCCTCTACTTCTTTCTGTCACATGAACTAGAACATGGATACAGTATGACTCAGTTTCACCCAGTCCTCAAGGGAATGCCAGAAGAGTAGGATGAGAGAAAACTGGATCGCCAAAGAGCCAGGTCAAGCAGAACTTCTCAAATATAGATCACTAACCTGTGTGAGGAAAAATAAAATCTATATACATTTTTTGTCCAGGTATTACAACAGCCCAACCTGCATACTAACCAATAAATCTTCAATTTTGTATATAATAACGGAGTTAAAATCTGAGCACTATGTTATCCCAAAGGAGGTTAATTAATGTATGGAGAGCACTCAGAAATAATCAATATAAATCAGCACTTAATAAGACTTTTCTCATGATCCATTGGGTCAGACTCCACGTTCTCAATGCAGTGGGCCTGGGTTCAGTCCCTGCTCAGGGAACTAGATCCTATATTCCACACAAAGAGTGAAGAGCCTGTGTGCCCCAACTAAGACCCAGAGACCCAGAACAGTCAAAAAAAAAAAATATATATATATATATATTTTTAAAGCACTTAATAAATATTTATTTACAATGAGATTGTTACCCAGCTTGTAGAGGAGAGGAAAACATGATTCTGATATAGAGAATAAAATAGCATCTCCGACCCTTATTTTCATCATCTATTACATGAGATTATACTAAATGGTAAAGTGGTTCTAGTCCAAAATTCCAGAGTTTAATTTCCAATATTACAGAGGTATTGGGAATGGCAGTCTTTTTGCATCATTCTTACGCCCTTCCACATACACTTTCTGGGCTATAGATTGCCTCTGATTTTGTGACTCTTCTTTTCCCTTGCTTACTTTATCCAGCATTATTTATTTAACAAGATTAAGAATGGAAGACCCACAGCGTGGTTTGTCCCACTTCTAAGTCACCTCTATGGTGTTGTCAAATACAAGCTGTGGGGACAATTTCTAACTGACCACATGCCAGGAGGAGGAGCAGAGGCTGTGTGAGCAGAAGAGGGAGAGGGAATCGAACTCTGAGGCCACTTCTCAATTATGTGAATCTCGAATGCTTCACCTGAACGTAAACTCAGAATCAGACATGCTTCAGAATATCTGATGCAACAGAAAATACATGTACCCGTCATCGGTTTGCTTGGGAATTTTTTGCTAAAAGAAAAGAGATGAAATTGCTTGGAGAATCTCTGGTAAGGACTGGAAGGGAAGGATACAGAGCGTGGAGAGGGCGGTTCAGTGCCCATTAAAAACACTGACTGACCTGGCTCAAGCCGAGATCTGGAGTATGATCTTTACACAGAGTTACGAAGGTGCAGGAGCCGCTTTCATTGAGAAGCCTCACTGAAACACAGGCCACGGGGCTTTAGTAACCAGATGACAAGACACAGCAGGGGGTGGAGGGGGGGACAAAACTGCATCACATCAAGGATGGTTGGGATGCTCTTCTGTCACCTCAAAGGCTTTTAGTCTAAAGATCTGTGATTATTGAAGACCTAAACTTAAGAAGCATTTTTTTAAAAATCCTAATGCCTACCATATCTTATAATTCAGGTTGCTCCATATAGAAAGTGTATCTAACTCTGAATATGGAAGCAAGGATGTGAATTGAGACTAGGTGAATACTGAACTTCCCCAAGTGGTAGGCTCATTCACTATGATCAAGGAATTCAGATATTACTATAATCTTGGTTACCCTATGGGAAGTACATGATGGGGACATTGTGTCAGTCAATGTCAGAGCAGCAGATCAAAGATGGACTATAGATAATATAAATCTCTAAAGCATCAAGTTGAGCTGCCTAGAACCACAATCATTATTTGTGTAGTTTCCAAATAAGTGCTCATAGGCCAAGACGTCTTCTTGTTTAGCTGTTGGTTTTCCCATCGGTTCTTTGCCATAGCAAATGAATCCTGCAGAGCACACCTTAGCAAACAAGTGCTAAATAACAACAAATTTGAATGGAGCTGAGGACAACACAGAAATATACATTTCTGAGGCAATAAATGTCAGTTTGCTCCTAAAAAGTTAACAGACAAGCTGGCCTTGAATAATAAGAGGCTGCGAGGTGCCTCTTCACCTCAGCCTCACAGTGTCAACAAAAGAAGTTCAAGTAGCCTCCTGCTTTCTTTCATTTTCTCCATGAGACATACACAAAAATAGGTCCTCTCACTCTTAGTTTCTAAGGTTATATAGCAAAAATCACACTTCCTTAGAGTTATAATTTCTGTAACTTTCCATTTCAGTGAATCCACAGCATCGATATTAACAAACTAGACATCTGAAATCTGCCTTAGAACCTATGATCCCAAATTGTTCAAGTAGCTAGATTCCATCAATATAAATTACATTTGAATATCACTTTATGTACTTTAGACTTTCTTTTATCATTTATTGTCTCATAATTATTTGTTTTTAAGATTAGGCCTAGAAATGTATTTAGCTGGCATTGTTGAGTCACCCTTCCTTTTTCCTAAGAATCTCTTGCTCAGACAAAGGAATCTTATTTCTGAATGATCTCAACAGTACACAATGTTCATCTATGCACTGCTTTGTAGCTCTGAAGAAGTGTTTCAGAATAACAAAGAGAAAATACAGTTTCTCATAATTTCTGTAGAAAAAAGCCTAAAGGCTTGACTAACACAACAGCTGTGCTGAAGTACTTGATTTAGTCAATTATGAAATATTTAGGAGGCCTTTAGAAAATGCCTCTGTTACACTGATACATTAGGACTTTGCTTCCCAGCAATTCCAGAATGAGTAACGGTAGCACCTCAGGTGGTCAGCGATTTTAAAAACGTCATCATGGATATTCCATGGCTGGCTCAAACAAATTCTGGCTAAGAACTCCCCTACTATATCACAAGACATCTGTCAGTCAGATCTATAGCAGCACAGGGACTTTCCTGGTGGTCCAGTAGTTAAGAATCTGCCTCGTTATACAGGGGATATGGGTTTGATCACTAGTGGAGGAATACCCCACATGCCACACCCCACATGCCACAGGGCACAGCTACTGGAATCCACGTGCCACAACTAGCGAGTCCATGCACCACAGCAAAGGATCTCACCTCATGCAATGATGATCCCTCGTGATGAAATTAAGATCTGATGCAGCCAAATAAATAAATAAAATGATAAATAAATCAAAGCAGCACAGAGTTCCTTCCTTGTAGTTACCTTTTGTTGCAAAACCAATTGCTCCAGAACTTAGTGAGCCAAAAACAGTAATCACTCATTATCTCTCACAGATTCCATGGGGCAGGAACTAAACAGGCAGGGGGCAAGGGTGGTTTGGTGGCAGTTCTGGTTCAGCATCTCTCATGAGATGGAAATCAGAGATCGGTGAGGACGAGGGTCATCTGAAGCTTGAGTGAAACTACAGGGCTTGCTTCCCAGGTGGTCCCTCACATGGCCGGTTGGTGGATGCCAGTCGTTGGACAGAGACCTCAGTTTCTATCCATCTGGGCTTTTGTAAGGGCTTCCCGGGTAGCTCAGTGGTAAAGAATCTGCCTGCCAATGCTTGAGTGTCACAGTCTGGTCACTGGCTTCCCCCAAAACACATGATCCAAGAGACCAAGGCAGAAGCTCTCAAGCCTTGTATGATCTTGCCTCAGAAGTTATACTGGCGTCACATTCACTGTGTTGTACTGGTCACACCAGCCACTCCTGATACAATATGGGAGGGAACTAGACAAAGGTGTAATATCAGCAGGAGAGAGTCACAGGGGAGCATAATAGGAGAGTAAACAGCCAAGAAAGATTATTCAAAGCACGTTATACATGTTAAGTCTCTTCAGTCGTGTCCCACTCTTTGTGACCCTATGGTCGGTAGCCCGCCAGGCTCTTCTGTCCATGGGATTCTTCAGATAAGAATCCTGGAGTGGGTTGTCATGTCCTTCCCCAAGGGATCTTCCCCACCAGGGACTGAACCCACGTCTCTTAGGTCTCCTGCACTGGCAAACATTACCACTATTGCTACCTGGGAAGCCCAAAGCTTGTTGTACTTCATGGTTTTATTGTTAAAATGTAGAACTGTTTGAAAAGCTAAAAATTTCTACCACATGCATTCTACTCCATAAGTTTAAAAGAATATATTTTCTAATGTATACCCTTCTCACCCCTTGAATGACTACAGAGAGTGAGAGAGAGAGAAATATAGATTTCCCTGAAAATAAGGATCTTGTGATATATAGTGCTCTGAAACAAACACTTGAATTTTATTAAGGAAGGGAATATAATAGCATTATAGACAGTTCAGTTAATCTTAAAAAAAAGTCAGCAACTGAAATACTCTGCAGCACAACTCTTCATTTTATGTATTCTCATTTTTTTGTTCCTATGTATAAATATATTATTTGCATGGTCATAGTAATAGTGTAGATACGACTTACATCCTGCTTATTTTTTCTTAACATTTATGCAATATTTTCATGTTCCACAACTATCATATTAGTTGAACAAATTTAAGATAGTGCTGGGAAGGTTTGGTGTAGGTGTATAAGGGGTTACTTGATTTGACTCAGTTATTAATCAGTGAGAATTCATATGACCACCAAATCATCTCCCTAGTTTCTCTGCTGCTGCTAAGTCGCTTCAGTCATGTCCGACTCTGTGCGACCCCAGAGATGGCAGACCACCAGGCTCCCCTGTCCCTGGGATTCTCCAGGCAAGAACACTGGAGTGGGTTGTCATTTCCTTCTCCAATGCATGAAAGTGAAAAGTGAAAGTGAAGTCGGTCAGTCATGTCCGACTCCTAGCAACCTCATGGACTGCAGCCTTCTAGGCTCCTCCGTCCATGGGATTTTCCAGGCAAGAGTACTAGAGTGGGGTGCCATTGCCTTCTCCACCCTAGTTTCTCTAATAATCTAGAATCTTGAATATAGGACAGAAATACTTTTATTGCATTTAAATAGGTAATTTAATAGATAGTACACATCTGGTCCCATCACTTCATGGGAAATAGTTGGGGAAACAGTGGAAACAGTGTCGGACTTTATCTTTTTGGGCTCCAAAATCACTGCAGATGGTGATTGCAGCCATGAAATTAAAAGACACTTACTCCTTGGAAGAAAAGTTATGACCAACCTAGACAGCATGTTGAAAAGCAGAGACATTACTTTGCCAACAAAGGTCCGTCTAGTCAAGGCTATGATTTTTCCAGTAGTCATGTATGGATGTGAGAGTTGAACTGTGAAGAAGGCTGAGTGCCAAAGAATTGATGCTTTTGAACTGTGGTGTTGGAGAAGACTCTTGAGAGTCCCTTAGACTGCAAGGAGATCCAACCAGTCCATCCTAAAGGAGATCAGCCCTGGGATTTCTTTGGAAGGAATGATGCTAAAGGTGAAACTCCAGTACTTTGGCCACCTCATGTGAAGAGTTGACTCATTGGAAAAGACTCTGATGCTGGGAGGGATTGGGGGCAGGAGGAGAAGGGGATGACAGAGGATGAGATGGCTGGATGGCATGACTGACTCGATGGAAGTGAGTTTGAGTGAACTCCGGGAGACAGTGATAGACAGGGAGGCCTGGCGTGCTGCAATTCATTGGGTCGCAAAGGGTCGGACACGACTGAGTGACTGAACTGAACTGAACTGAACCCTGATCATGTTGTAGTATAATTTCCTAAAACTGTTGCTTCTTAATAAACTTTTTTTTTTCAATTGTTGAAATATGGCAATATTTGCTTAACAGTATTTATACACATTTTTATGAAAATGAGAAATTTTAAATCCCAGATATTTTCTTAATTTGTTGAATGGTAAACATAAGGGATTCTCAATTTAATTGGAAAGACAAATAACACATGCTGTCGACAAGTGACAGGGACAAGACAGTTTGTGCCAGCAGGGAAGAAGTAGTGTAATAAGAAAGAAAACTCCCAACTTCATCTAATTTAGAGCCCAGAAGGGCTTGAGGATTGTCTGAGAAGTAATCTTTCCATTTATCCAGAATGAAAGGAGACAATTATGGTTAAGAAAAATAAAATGGAAATGAGCAGATTTTTTCCAAACAAATAATATTCTACCCAATTTCCTAATAACTGAAGGTTCATGAAGCTGAATCTAGCATTAGGATATTTTATACTTATTTTTTTACGGAAAGAAGAAAAAGGGATTTGAGGCTGCATACATTTACATCAAAAAACAAAATGGATAATCATCCAAAACTGTCAAACGTGAAAATCAGATGTGAAATTAACATGATGTTTTATAATTACTGGTTTATGTGCCTTTTTTCCCCCTATTCACCTGGAAGTTCAATCAGAGGAAGATACATCTTGTCACCAAGAACACTGTTTAGCACTGAGACAACCAAGAAACCCTGGCCAATTTAATTTTTAAATTGCCTTCTAATTTTAATGGAAATAGAGAGTTTAACTACATGAATCTATAACTTGTCTCTCCCTAAACTACTGCTTCATTCTGTTAATTTCAATATTTTAAATGTTCTGACTTTGGCCATTGACACAGTTAGTTGTCTCTCGTAATTGATTGGAGATGGCTTCTAGTATTATTTCCTACAATTACTTAAAAATATATCATCTAACATTCAAGAAAATATATATACACACACAAACACATGACCATGTTCAGTATCAGTTCAGTCACTCAGTCACATCTGACTCTTTGTGACTCCATGGACTGTAGCACGCCAGGCCTCCCTGTCCATCACCAACTCCCAGAGTTTGCTCAAACTCATGTCCATTAAGTTGGTGATGCCATCCAACCATCTCATCCTCTGTTGTCCCCTTCTCCTCCTGCCCTCAATCTTTCCCAGCATCAGGGTCTTTTCCAATGAGTCAGTTCCTCGCATCAGGTGGCCAGAGTATTGGAACTTCAGCTTAAACATCAGTCCTTTCAAGGAATACTCAAGACTGATTTCCTTTAAGATTGACTGGTTTGATCTCCTTGCTGTCCAAGTGTCTTCTCCAACACCACAGTTCAAAAGTATCAATTCTTTGGCACTCATCTTTCTTTATGGTCCAACTCTCACATCCATCCATACATGACTACTGGAAAAACCATAGCTTTGACTATAACCATGTTAAGAACTAATAAAACAGGACAGAATGCACCCTTTGCATCTACATCTTAAATCTCACTCTGAAATCAATCTTTTTAAAATATTTATGTTTTACCTCTTTTTGATGGCTTCTTCCACTTCTCTAAATAGTAAGTTTTTATTACTTTTTCCAAATTTGTTAACTTCAGACCATTTATTAATTTGCAATCATGAAACAATTTGATTTTTCCTTTCCCCACTCTTTGAGAGTTACATTTCATTTCCAGTTACTCTATTGTTTACATTAGGAACTTTGATAGGTTTCTACTTCTATTTTTTTTCTTTTTTAAAATTAATTTTACTGGAGTACAGTTGCTATGCAATGCTGTTTTTCTACTGTGCAGCAAAGTGAATCAGCTATATGTATACATACATCCCCTCTTTTACAGACTTTGTTTCTGTTTAAGTCAACACAGAGCTTTGAGTAGAGTTCCCTGTGCTATATAATAGGCTCTCATTGGTTATCTATCTTATACATAATATCAATAGTGTATATATGTCAATCCATATTTTCTGTTTCCTTAATACCAGTTAGTATCTTGACTCCTTTTGGGGAGAGACAGGCTCCATGGGTTTCAACAGAAGAGCCACACTCTTCTGTTGGTTAAGCTAAGAAAGCTAGACCCTGACTGTTTTCTACCAAGGCTGCATTGCAGTGAGCAACCTTGAGGGATGAGGTAGTGTCTCCTCTGGGGCAAAGAGTAGTCTTGCTTAATGCCTGCTATAAAAGACATGGATCCACCAAGTACAGTGTCCCTCACCTGTTATGCAAACCCACTGTTTGCACAGCCATCCTGCTAGATCCATGTATATGGCCCTGGGGAAGTGAGAAAATCTGACTCAGACAAGATCTCACCCTGCTTGTTGCGCTGTAAGCAATAAGTCCTTTGGCTCTGATCCAGGAGATGTGAGTCTTCTGCCTGGATGTATAAAACAGCAATAGGCTAGCTTAGCTTGTAAGTTAAGGTTCTACTAAATCACGAACTTGACACTCCTATCTATGGAGACCCATGTAAAATGTAATTGGTCTCCTTGTCTTTCTTTCAGCTTTTTTCAGCTCATGTTCAAAGCCCAGACACACACGACACCTCAGTCAGCCACGTTCTAACTTTATTAACATTTTTTAACATTCACTTGGCTTCCCTGTTGGCTCAGTGGTAAAGAATCCTCCTGCAGTGCAGGAGCCATAGAGACGCAGGTTCGATCTCTGCATCTGAAAGATCCCCTGGAGAAGGGCATGGTAACCCACTCCAGTATTCTTGCCTGGAAAGCCCAAAGGACAGAGGAGCCTGGCAGGCTACAGTCCATGCGGTTGCAAAGAATCGGACATGACTGAGTGACTTCATTTTCTTTTCTTTTCTCACTCTAAAACATTAATTAAACTTTCTGTGCTTAGTTCTAAATTAGCTATATAATCTAAAATTTGATAAACAGGATCAGATTTTATGTCTTTCTAAGTCCAATGTTATATTCCATGAACCAACCTGAAGACTTTTCAGAGCATTGGGAACCCTTCCTTCAGTGTGAAGATTGACTCATTCCTTGGAAGGAAATCAATTCTTTTCCTGATATTTTCTTCCATTTTCTCTGTTCTCTTGCCCTTTACTCTTTCTAGTTGATTGTAACAATGACTCTTCACCTATTCACCTGCTTTTGACCTCTTGATTTTTGCCCTACGTTCTTAGAGATTTGCTTAACTTAGGTTCCACAACTTTAAATTTAATTTTTATATTTTCATATTATTTTTTAATCTATAATAATGTTCTTGTTCTAACACAAGTTTTACAATCATCTAATTCTAGCTTTATTGATACAACAGTCTGTTGCATCTGTTGGGTTGTTAAGAGTTTCCCCCCAGTCCTATTTAATGAATTGATTTTTTTCTTGCAGGATAGTAGTTTTCCATTTCTTAAATTTTCTTCTTCCTATTTCACACTGGCTGATTCCTCCTATATATGTGGTGGAGCATGCTATGGTATGTCAATCGTATTTCCCCTGCAGAATTAAAGGATTTATTTCCCCCAGCTACTGAGATAGTTGTCAGCTGACCTCTCTCAGCTGTCAGCTGACCCCTCACAGCTATCAGTCCACAGTTTGAATTGCCTCAGCTAGATGTTCCATTTAGCCAAAGGTCATGAGCTTTTCTTAGGGCAGCTCATATGCAATGTCTAATCAACAGTGGAACATAAAGTCTCAGAGCACTTGCTCCAGAACCTTTGAAGGACTATCCTGGCTTCAAAGTCCCCTGTAGGGTCAGCTGTATTCTTGTGGTAGATAGATCACAGCACCTTTCCTCCCTTTACCTTTTCTCCTTGCACCTTTCCTTATGCTACAGGTGTTGATCCCAAGATCTCTCCCTCATAAACTCCCTGCTTGATACTCTATCTTAGTGCTGGCTTCATAGTGCAAACTTCAACATATGATTGTTGGTTCCCCAGTGTGCTTAGTTGCTCAGTCGTGTCTGACTCTTTTCCACTCCATGGACTGCAGCCTGCCAGGCTCCTCTGTCCATAGGGATTCTCCAGGCAAGAATACTGGTGTGGGTTCCCATGTCCTGCTCCAGGGGATGTTCCCAACCTAGAGATTGAATCCAGGTCTCCCGCATTGCAGGCAGATTCTTTACCAGCTGAGCCACCAGGGAAGCCCAAGAATACTGGAGTGGGTAGCCTATCCCTTCACCAGAGGATCTTTCCAACCCAGCAATCAAATTGGGGTCTTCTGCATTGCAAGTGGATTCTTACCAGCTGGGCTACCAGGGAAGCCTTTGTTCCCCAATATGTAAGAACTAAAATTGAGTGTTAAGAATCCTCTGCTACTAGGTAAAGTGATAGATGTCCTTATAAGTCCTCCCTCTGAATGACAGACATTTCTGGAGGGACTGCATAGCATCTCATTAGCTGGTTTCACCCTAGGATAAAGGCTTCTCTAGTGGTGCTAGTGGCAAAAAATCTGCCTGCCAATGCAGGAGATATAAGAAATGTGGGTTTGATCCCTGGGTAGGGAAGGTCCTCTGAAGGAGGGCATGGCAATCCACTTCAGTATTCTGGCCTGGAGAATCGCATGGACAGAGGAGCCTGGTGGTCTACAGTCCATAGAGATGCACGGTCGGACATGACTAAAGCAACTTAGCATGCACACAGCCTACAGTAAGAAGAGACAGCATCAGATATGTCAACCTTCAGATTCTAGAATGAGGAAGGCTCCATTGTACGAAGTACAACAACCACTCTAGAGGTCTAGACAGTTCCCCAAATTATTTTTGGTTAAAGTTCCCAAACACTGTTTGTGCGATGCCAGGTAAATTCATGGGATAGAGGAATCAATATTTCTATATAAAGAACTTCAGTGAAATTCCTGATTCACTTCATTGTACCACAGAAACTAACACATCATTGTAAAGCAATTATACTCCAGTAAAAAAGACAAAAAACAAGATTTGGAGAACATTCTTAAATATTTGTGATGATTCCAAATTTAGGTACACATCTATACAGTAAAGAATGAACAACAAATCCAAACTTTATATTTTTATAACAATTGAAGGCTAATATTCAACTTTAATGATTTGGAGGATAAAAGATTTAAATATCATTTAGATCCTGACTATAAGTAGTATTTAATAACTTCACTAGGTAAACTAGAATTAGCCCAATTTCTGAAGCGGTCACTCGTATCTCCTGGTTCTTTAAATTATCCCTTCAGCTATCTGTCGCTCATGTGTCCATAAGCCAGTTATTGATATGTTCCTGGAAACTCAGCTTTCTCTAATTGTAGCTCTGTTTTTCAATCATAAGTGAATTTGTGCATTCATGTATGATTTGGTACAGATGAGGGGCATTTCACAAGCTTCATTTGCTCTTAATTTGGGCATCTCAAAGATATTCTGGCTTCAGCCCCTATTACATGCCAATTAAGCTTATTTTTATGAATATGAGTCATCTGCAATTTACTGAGCATAACATGGAAACAAATTATTTTTTAAAATGAGCAAAATTGTGTCACAGGTCAAACATGAATAAAGTCTTTATCATCTTTCTTGGAACATTTCTGTCAATTAATAATTGAAATGTCTAATACAATTCCAGCCTTTTTTTTTTTTTTTTTTTTTTTGGCTGTGCCAGGTCTTAGTTATGGAACATGGGATCTTAAATTGCAGCATGTGGGATCTAGTTCCCTGATCAGGATCTGAACCTGGGCCCCTGCATTGGGAGTGTGGAGTCCTAGCCATTGTATCACCAGGAAAATCCCTATTCCAGCCTTTTAAATGTTAGTCATGCATGTGGGATCTAGAGAAAAAATACTGTAGAATTTCTGCTCCACTTTATTTGCTGCAGATTATTATAATAAAGCTTTAGATTCTTACTGCGAATAGGTAGGATTTCCACATAACTAGAAATAGTATTATAACATTCCTTCAATGAGATCTCATTTATGAGCTGATAGGGACCAATAATGACCTCTCACTGTGTGACAATATTGAGCACTTTGGGCTTTCAAATTCATTTCATAGGAAAATCTTTGCATATGTATTGAAATTGAATGTCATAATTATTTTTCTAAAATAGTCAAGGAGGAAATGTGTAGAAACATTAAATATCTTAAATTTAAGGAAACTATAACACATACTTAATCTTTAAAATGTAGCTCCCAGTAAAAATTTCCCAGGTCATCTACTTCAGATGCCCTAAAAAGAGTCCACAATATTCCCTTGTAATCATTTCCAGATCCAGGTATCTTTGACTTTTGAAAGTAGATTTATAGTATCCAAATAGAATTATTTTCACTATTTATTTAATTTCTTCAATTATGTTATTGACTGTGGAGCCAAAACTAGATTTGGAAACCAAAGCTGTTATAAATTACATTAAAAACTACAAAACCAGTAAAATTCATACCAAGAACATCAGTGCAATGTAATGAATGATACATTTGCAAAAAAAATTCAAGTGCATTCAAGTGAAAACACTCAAGTGCAGGTCCCTCTGAATATGTCATGTCTGTATATTACCATATGCCTTGTGAAAACTCAGTTCTCCCACTCGTCTATGCTCAAACCAACAGGATGTCCTTGCTTACAGAGCACACAAAGACACTGATTAGCAACTGTTGATTTATATATGCTACAAATATTATCATGTAGAAATTATATTTATATAAATTATGATATTATATATTATATTATATATGTATATATTTTAAGTTTTAATATATAATTATATTTGGTTTAATTTCTATATAAATTATTTATATTCTATATAAATAATTAATATATAATTAATTTTATAATTCTGTGTATTTACATACCAATTTCTCTTCTAATTTCCTTTCAACATTTAAGGCAGCCCTTCTTGCTGCCAATATCATAAGCAAAAATACAAATAAAAAAATGAAAATAACATAACAGATGATCCTACATACAGTTAGGTACACATGCACACCTATTTGGAGAGAGAGCAGGACGAGGAGTCCAGACTGTTGTCAGCCAGGCCATGGCTTTCCCTACTGAACAAAAACAATTTCACAGAACACCAGCATGGAAAAAGACTTCTCTGTGACCATGACGGAGCAGACACAAGACCACTTCACAGTCATGTTGGAGCACAAAAAAAAAAAAAAAAAAAAAAAAACAAGAACAGACAAACACAAAGTGATGCTACAATGAAAAACCAAACAATAAAAATGATCAAACATCGCATCCCCCCAGCTAACATCAGTGACTGTTTCCTTACCAAATAGGGTTTTAGCCTCACCCTGTTGCCCCTGCATCCCACATAAAACATATTAAAATAATAATTGATAGAATTATCTCTTTTCTGAGAGCACCCAACTAAAGCTTCACTAGACCATTAAAAACCTGGCACTAAGTCTGATCCTATAGGAAGCCCTTCCTAACACCTCTTTTCTGGTTCCCTACATTGTGTAGTCTCTCTTATTGCAAGAAGCACCAATAAACAAAACTTTCAGTACAAACGTGTTACTGGAGGTCTTGACCAGTGTATATTAAACATATAGGTGGATAGATAGAGCATGGATGGATAGATAGATAAATCAGTTCAGTTCAGTTGTTCAGTCATGTCCCACTCTATGTGACCCCATGGACTGCAGCACCCCAGGCTTCCTTGTCCATCACAAACTCCCGGAGCTTACTCAAACTCATGTCCATTGAGTCAGTGATGCCATCCAACCATCTCATCCTCTGTTGTCCCCTTCTCCTCCCACCTTCAATCTTTCCCAGCATCAGGGTCTTTTCAAATGAGTCAGTTTTTCACATCAGGTGGCCAAAGTATTACAGTTTCAGCTTCAGCATCATCAGTCCTTCCAATGAATGCTCAGGGTTGATCTCCTTTAGGATGGACTTGTTGGACCTCCTTGCAGTCCAAGGGACTCTCAAGAGTCTTCTCCAACACCACAGTTCAAAAGCATCAATTCTTCGGTGCTCAGCTTACGGATCATACATACATGCGTAACTGCACACTTATGTATATTGCTGTTTAGTCACTGAGTTGTGTCCAACTCTTTTGCAACCTCATGGACTGCAGCCTGCCAGCCTCCTCTGTCTGTGGGATTTTCCCAGGCAAGAATATTGGAGTGAGTTGCCATTTTCTTCTCCAGGGGATCTTCCCCACCCAAGGATCGAAATTGCATCTCTTATGTCTCTTGCATTGATAGGCATATTCTTTACCACTGAGCCACCCAGGAAGACCTACATATATACATATTTGTGTGTATATATATACATACATATATATATATATATATATATATATATATATATATATATATATATTTGTTTTAACCTAAAGATTTTAGTTCTCTCAAAACGCCAAGTGAGAAAAGGAAAGAAGCAGATTACATCATGTTACTGATAGACTTAAAGGTCAGGCTGAAAACTTTATTCTAGAGACAATCCTTGAAAGAGAAGATGCAGGATTAAATACTAGAAAAGTTAATGGTTTATGTACACTCTCCATCCAAACTTTATTTTCCTCAATATTTTCCTAGGTGTATTTCCATTTCTGCTTCAAGTGTTGCTTATTTTTTCATAAACCATTGGAACATTCAGGCTGTAGAATGCTTCCCATACAGACTATCTTTTTTATTTTGGTCCAAAGATATATATTAATGTATTAGGGTAAATATGACCTATATGATATATGTATTTATATGACAGGAACCATATCATTAACAGGTATGGAAGGGAAAAATAGACATAATCCTCTTCCATTTGATAACACCAAAATAAACACAGAACTTTGAAAGATGCTTGAGTCATGCACATCATATTAGCTATTTTGCCTCTCTTGCCAACCACCTACTACCCACAGGCACTAAATGACTGCTGTGCTATACTTGATGATTTAGCGAGAGCAATCTATTAACAACTCACAGGCTACTTTAGAACATAAGAACCCTGAC
The DNA here is from genome assembly GCF_023091745.1 of Budorcas taxicolor. Lineage (NCBI taxonomy): Eukaryota > Metazoa > Chordata > Mammalia > Artiodactyla > Bovidae > Budorcas > Budorcas taxicolor. The sequence goes on from NC_068931.1 coordinate 29,042,890, forward strand.
TCCTTTCTTCAACTGTTTTTGTTTACTAGCCGTCATTCATATTATGTTTTAATAGGGTTAACTGTTATATGTATATTTACACCTGTGATACTAAACTTGAGATTTAAAATCTGCTCCTATATGCAACATCTAAGCAAAATTATAAGCCTGGGGAGAATGATGTTTAAGGTCTGGAGTTATATTAAGATAAGCTTAATGATCTGGAAGGTATATGTATGCAAGTGTGCTAAGTCATTTCAATAGTGTCTGACTCTTTGAGACCCTATGGACTATAGCCCACCAGGCTGTCCATGGGATTCTCCAGGCAAGAATACTGGAGTGGGTTGCTGTGCCCACAGCAGGAGATTCTCCAGGGGATCTTCCCAACCCAGGGATCAAACTTGCATCTCTTACCTTTCCCGCACTGATGGGGGTTCTTTACCACTAGTGCCACCTGGGAAGCCCTGGAAGGTATATAGTGCTTAATAAAACTGGTAGCATTTCCAAAAGACTTTCTGTGTTGGTCAGTTCTGAAAGGAAGAAAATATTATGCAGAAGATGGGTAGATATTCAGGAAGAGGAACCTGAAGATACATCATGAAATCCCAAATATCCATTTATTAGGAAAAAAGAAGACAAGAAAAATAAAAGAACAAAAAATATTGTATTTGCCAAAAGTCAGTGCTAAGACCAAGATTCAATATTCTTACTCCAAATAAGGAAATGGATGTTGGTTACAAAAGGTAACAAAGATTCAAGTGTCACAGCAAATTGAAGTAAACTCAAGGCATTTCAAATGACTGGTATCAGAAAATGGAGGCAAAATTAGGGGTTCAAGGAGAAAAGACATATTATTAATATCTACCAAGACCATCACTACAGTAACAAGGCCAATGCAGAAATTTTCTTACCAAAATCTTTCACAGTCACCTCGGTCTTTGACTCAGTAGTACGTGCATGCTCAGTCATGTCTGACTCTTTGGAACCCCGTGCACTATAGCCTGCCAGGCTCCTCTGTCCATGAAATTTTCCAGGCAAGAATACTGGAATAGGCTGCCATTTCCTTCTCCAGGGGATCTTCCTGATCCAGAAATTGAATTTGGGTCTCCTGCATTGCAGACAGATTCTTTACCACTGAGCCATGAGTTGGTTCCAAATTCTGAGTTAGGATTAAAGCTGTAAGTACAGTGCTTCCCTGATGGACATATGGTAAAGAATCTGCCTGCAGTGCAGGAGACCCAGGTTTGATCCCTGGGTCAGGAAGATCCCCTGGAGAAGGAAATGGCAACCCACTCCAGTATTCTTGCCTGGAGAATCCCACAGACAGAGGAGCCTGGTGGGCTACAGTCCATGGGGTCCCAAAGAGCTGGACATGACTGAGCTACTTAACACTTTCACTTTCTATAAGTACAAGTAAAGGTGATCTTGACCACGAAGAACAGAAAATGTAGAAGCAGAGCCAGGCACTCCAATACAATATAATTAGGAATTTTTATGAAAATAACTATTATAATTATAGACAAATTAAATCTTGGCTATAAAAGTATTCCACTTCAAGTGAAAACAACAGTGATTAATCTGTGTAATTCAGCATTATAAGAGTTTACTCATCTCTCCCCTAATTAAGATTACCAGTTGGTCTACCTGGCTTCATTTCAAAGTAAGCTGGTATATTATTAACTAAATAACACAGATTTTCTCTGTCTCATGTCTTCTAATAACAGTGACATAAATTTAGAGAAGACTAATTAGCTGAGGCATCAACATATATCTCAGAAGAATAAACTTACCACTTCATTTTCTCAGCCATATGGCTCACAGATCACACTAGACATGACCTTTCCAGCAGCGAGGTCAGAATTTCATTTATAAATAGATAATTGGAAATTCATCCATCTGAGATTCCATGGTGCTATAGAACTAAGTTTTTCAAAGATAGCCATTAAAAGACCAAAAGGATCTTCTTTTCAACACCATATGAGCTGGCTTGGCAGAGAGGGGTGGAGATTTTGGAATACTTCAGCAAAAATTATATGAGGTTATATGTTTGTGTAAATGTATGTTTTTTTTTTATAATTATATCTGTGAGCATGAAAACTGTTTATAGTAAAACTAATTAAACCATGTGTTTGCCTGCGTGTGTGCTACGTCGCTTCAGTCATGTCTGACTCTTTGCGACCCTATGGACTGGAGCCTGCCAGGTTCCTCAGTCCATGGGATTTTCTAGGCAAGAACACTGGAATGGGTTTCCATGCCCTCGTGCAGCAAATCTTTTCCGACCCAGGGATAAAAGCTGTGTTTCCTGCATCTCCTACATCAGCAGGCGAATTCTTTACAACTGGGCCACCTGGTAAGCCCTTTTCAGGCTCACTGTCAATCAATGATTCTCAACCTTGGTTGCACATTAGAGTCACCTTAGAGATTTTATTAAAAATTGATATCACAACCTACTACAGAGATTTGGATTTAATTAGAGTATCACACTGGTATTTTTCAACCGTTTCCTACATGATTCTAATATATGGTCAAAGTTGAAAACTGGTCTAAATGATACGTGTGATGGACGCAATGATGTGCCCTCACCCCAAATCTCCCTCCAAGAGAGGATTCTCTGTCTAGCTGTAAGAATTGAGATCAGTGTATAGCTCAGCAATCGGCTCTTTGAGAGTTTGCTTCAGCTGCTAAAAGCCTTGCCTGGAGCCATGCCCTTCCCAGAGGTGAGGGTAATAAAGTCCAGGTATAAATGAGACAAGTTAAGTGGCTTTAGTTATGTCCGATCTTTGGATCTTATGGACTCTAGTCTGCCAGGCTCCTCTGTCCATGGGACTTTCCAGGCATCTCCTGAGTCTCCTGCATTGCTGGTAGAATCTTTGCCACTGAGCCACAATGAAGTTTAGATGGTAAAGAATCTGCCTGCAATGATGAAGGCCCAGGTTCAATTCTGGGGTCAGGAAGATCCCCTGGAGAAGGGAACAGCTACCCACTCCAGTATTCTTGCCTGGAAAATTTCATGGACAGAAGAGCCTAGTGGGCTACAGTCCATGGGGTCACAGAGTCAGATACAACTCAGTGACTAATGCTCACTCACTCATAGTTGAGACAAGACAATTCTTCCTGATGGGCAAAATTTACTCTAGATTCTCACTAAGCTGACCAAGGCTTTATCAAATGTGTATCAGAATTTGACTTCTTCTGCCTAAATCCCCTCCCTACTCCTAACTTTCACAGATGTGGATCCCAAATAAACTTTTATTTTTTCCACCTCAAACTTCATCAGAGCCTCTGCTTCTAGAGAATTCACTCTGTGATAAGAAATGGTAGGTATCATGATGCCATCACAGATGATGGTAAGATCTGCAAATTTTGCCTGCCCCTCATTTTTAACCTAGTGTTACTTCAAGATTATGCATTCAGACTCTAGAATTAAAATTCTTGAATTCATATCCCACTTCTCTGTGACTTTATTACCAATTATTAACTTATCTGTGCCTCAGTTTTTTCACCTATAAGATATAATTGTTTTTCCTTAATTGCAAGATAATCATAAGGATTAAATGATATAGTCTAAAAGAATCATGCTTAGCACAGTGAAGGGCACATATCAAATGCTTCATAAATTGTAGCCAGTTCCTGGCTGAAATTAGTTCTATGTGAGTTGAATAGTAATGGCCTCAACCCATGCCTAGATTCAGTGATGGACCTGTGACTCAAGGCTTTCAAAATTCTTTCTGGGGAGAGAATTCCCTGGTGTTCCAGAGGTTAAGAATCCGCCGTCTAACGCAGAGGATGCAGGCTTGGCTGACACAGCCAAAGATAAATAAATGAATTAAAAAAAAAAAAAAAACCAGCAAAGTTCTTCCTGAGGTGGGTTTTTTTTTTTTTTTTTGAAGAGTTTATTTTTTCATTTTCCATTGGAGTAGATCTATTTCTGTGGGAAGCTGAATAACGGCCCCCAACATACCCAAGTTCTAGTCGTTGGAACCTGTGAATGACAGTTTAATTGGCAAAAGGGACTTGGCAAGTAGGATTCAATTGAAGATTCTGAGATGGGACTATTACCCTGTATTATCCAGGTTCAGTCTTAAACACCATCACAATGTGTCTGTGTAAGAGGGAGACCCAAAAAAGGTCATATGACAAGGGAAATATAATTTAGAGTGATGAACTTTGAAGATGGAGGAAAGGGCCACAAACCAAAGAATACCAACAGCCACTAGAACCTGGAAAAGGCAAAGAAACTGATTTTCCCTTCAATGTCTTCAAAAGGGTGGCTCAGCAATAAAGAACTCGTCTACAATACAGGAGAGGTGGGAGATGTGGGTTTGATCGCTGGATCAGGAAGATTGCTGCAGAAGGAAATGGCAACCCACTCCAGTGTTCTTACCAGGAAGATCCCATAGACAGAGGAGGCTGGTGGGCTAGTCCATGGGGTTGCAAAGAGTTGGACATAACTTAGTCACTGAGCATATACACACACATCTTCAGAAGGAATCAGACTGACTGACATCTCGAATTTAGCTCAGTGAAACTGATTCTGGACTTCTGACCTCCAAAACCATAAAAGAGTAAATCTGTGTTTTTTGTTTTGGGGACTGCACTGGGTCTTCATTGTGGTGCATGGGCTCCTTGTTGCGACACGTGGGTTTAATTGCCCCTCACTGTGAAGGATGTTAGTTCCCTGTCCAGGGACCAAACCTGCATTGGAAGGTGGGCTCCCAACCCATCAGGGAAATCTCTCCTGTCGTTTTAAAACATCGAGTTTGCGGTAATTTGTCACAGCAGCCATAGGAAACCAATAGAGTGCCCTACCTGTTTTAGAACCACCCCCCACTGCCTGGTAGGGCTTCCCTAATAGCTCAGTTGGTAACGAATATGCCTGCAATGCAGGAGACCCTGGTTCAGTTCCTGGGTTTGGAAGATCCACTGGAGAAGGGATAGGCTACCCATTCCAGTATTCTTGGGCTTCCCTTGTGGCTCAGCTGGTAAAGAATTTGCCTGCATTACGGGAGACCTGGGTTTAATCCCTGGGTTGAGAAGATTCCCTGGAGAAGGGAAAGGCTACCTACTCCAGTATTCTGGCCTAGAGAATTCCATGGAGAGTATGTCCACGGGGTCACAAAGAGTCAGACACAACTGAGCAACTTTCACTTTCCCATTGCATGGAAACTGCTGGAAAGCAAGGCCTTGTCTCCCTTTGAGGAAAGAAAGAGAGGTATTTTTTTTAAGCCATCCTAGGAAACAAGTGTCTGAGATACTGAGGATTCTTGATAGTAAATCAGACTTATATCAGCTAGCTTAAGCAGATATGAAGTCAATTGAAAAACTGCCAAGAAGCTCACAAAAATATGTTGACAAGACTTGGCGCAACAACATATAAATCTTGTCACATTAGCTGATTTGTCTACCACCTCAGTGAGAGCCTAATATACACCAGCAGTGACCAAACTTGAACCCCCTACCTAAGAACCACCAGATGTCTGAGGATGAGTATTAAAAGCCTTTAATGCTTTGCACCTTAGAGAGAAGCAATTTGCCATCACTAGAATAGAAATTGAATTCTAATTTGGATTTTATCTTTCTGCAAACCATACCAGTTATAGTCTTATCGTTTGCCTTCTATGCCAGCATTTTATGCTAGCCTCATTACTTACGAGGAAGAAGTCATTGCACAGCAAAATAAGTAAATAATTAGACTGGTAGTCCAAAGATTCATTGATTTCACATGAAAGTCAGACAAAAACAGTTGGTTTTACAGAAAAATGGAATGACATATAGAAGACTTAAAAGAATGTTCTCATTTGAAGAGAACACTGCTCACCAATGGTTACATGAAGTTCAAAGTTGAGACCGTTGGACCTTTAAGTCAAACAGGAGATAAGATAACAAGATCATATAACTTCTAGGGTTATGGTATTGACTATCAGTTAGAAAACAAACATTGCAACTTTACAATGGAAGAAAGAAGATGTATGAATGAAATAAAGAGATTGCCTGAGACAACTCACTATATAACCATGTTCGGTAGTAACCGTGAATGAAAAACTGCAGCAAACCTAAAAAGTAAAAGGCTACCATATCCCAGGCTGCCCTGATAGTTAAGTTGGTAAAGAATCTGCCTGCAATGCAGGAGACTCCGGTTCAATTTCTGGGTTGGGAAGATCCCCTGGAGAACAGATAATCTACCCACTCCAGTATTCTTGGGCTTCCCGTATGGCTCAGCTGGTAAAGAATCTGCCTGCAGGGTGGGAGACCTGGATTCGATCCCTGTGTTGGGACGATCCCCTGAAGAAGGAAAAGGCTACCCACTCTAGGATTCTGGCCTAGAGAACTCCATGGACTCTTTAGTCCATGTGGTCAGAGTGGGACACGACTGAGTGACTTTCACTTTCACCATACCCCGGAAACTACATCTATTTCACTCCACTGAATAAAGAACTTTGCTGAGTTACTAGTTGAAGGAAAATGAGACACAAAGTAAACTATAGACACTGACATTATGAAGTCACTCAGTCGTGTCCGACTCTTTGTGACCCTATGGACTGAAGCCACCAGGCTCCTCTATCCATGGGATTTTCCAGGCAAGAGTACTGGAGTGGGGTGCCATTTCCTTCTCCAGGGGATCTTCCTGACCCAGAGATAGAACCCAGGTCTCCCGCATTGCAGGCAGATGCTTTACCGTTAATAATAGCTCCAATCTCAAAATTAGTTAAGAGACAAAGACTATGACACCTTATTATACTTCTTCCCTTATTTGATCTGTCTTCTACGTATAAAACACTCAAATTGATTTTACCGTCCTCTTTACCAAAATGGTAGACTTTAATAGATATTCGGCAGCTTCTGCTACATGGTGTTTGAAAATACTTCCTATTGGATGGACTCTTCATTGGCAGGAACCACTTGTGAAATCTAAAGGGGGTACAACACCTCTTTATCTGCTCTCTGGCAGTTAAGACACAGGCATGACATCCAGAATACTCTAATCAGCTGCTGCTGTCAAGAAATACTTAAAGACTTTTTTGGGTTTAGTTTGGAGAACAGAAATTACTGACCCAATTCTCTATTGTCCAGTGCTAGAAGAATCAGCAGCAGTAGGGAATGACTGGTGGTGGCTTAGCCTCTGTGTCTTATATCCATTTATCCAGGTCAGTCCTCTAGACTCAATCCCCTCTTCCATTAATTTGGCAGAATACTGAATAGTCTTCCAATAAATTTGTTCTTTACTTAAGTTTTGCAGTTAGCTTGTTTTGTAACAAAGAATCCTTTTCGGTACATGTGATTTTGTAAACTCATGCAAATCTTGAATTGATAATGGTGATTTTATGCTATATCAAACTATTGTGTCTGTGAAAGGAAAACAGAGAGAGGTCTGAAAATACAATGAAACTGTTGCAGCTAGTACTGCTTGAAGCCATGGAACTACCAATGGATTTTTAATTCAGTTACATGGCCAATAAACCCCTCCCATGTCAGAAGCAGCATGACCAATAAAATGATTCATCACATCTGACAGTCCAAGATAAGTATCAAAAATCAATGTCTGTGCATTGTCAGATACACAGGGTAAATGAGACTAAAAGGCTATGGGGTCAAATGAAAGAAAGGGAGGCTCTTGGTACCATCTCTGGTACATTTTCGTACTTGCTCCCATGAACATTTTGCAGGTATGCTGAGTGTCTCTCTAAAGGGGCTGAGAGAACTGAACTAGCAGGTGAGTCTATCATAGCAATGTTGATTGTCAGTGACTCTTTACTGATTGTTTTTTGCCTGACTAGTAAATAATTGACGTTTAAGTTCAGTTCAGTTCAGTCACTGTCATGTCTAACTGTTTGCGACCTCATGAATTGCAGCACACCAGGCCTCTCTGTCCATCACCAACTCCCTGAGTTCACTCAAACTCACGTCCATCGAGTCGGTGATGCCTTCCAGCCATCTCATCCTCTGTCGTCCCCTTCTCCACCTGCCCCCAATCCCTCCCAGCATCAGAGTCTTTTCCAATGAGTCAACTCTTCGCATGAGGTGGCCAAAGTACTGGAGTTTCAGCTTCAGCATCGGTCCTTCCAAAGAACACCCAGGACTGATCTCCTTTAGAATGGACTGGTTGGATCTCCTTGCAGTCCAAGGGACTCTCAAGAGTCTTCTCCAACACCATAGTTCGAAAGCATCAATTCTTCGGCACTCAGCTTTCTTCACAGTCCAACTCTCACATCCAAATATGACTACCAGAAAAACCATAGCCTTGGCTAGATGGACCTTTGTTGGCAGTGTAATGTCTGCTTTTGAATATGCTATGTGGGTTGGTCATAACTTTCCTTCCAAGGAGTAAGCGCTAATTTCATGACTGCAATCACCATCTACAGTGATTTTGGAGCCCAAAAGAACAAAGTCTTACACTGTTTCCCCATCTATTTCTCATGAAGTGATGGGACCAAATGCCATGATCTTAGTTTTCTGAATGTTGAGCTTTAAGCCAACATTTTCACTCTCCTCTTTCACTTTCATCAAAAGGCTTTTCAGTTCCTTTTCACTTTCTGCCATTAGGGTGGTGTCATCTGCAGATCTGAGGTTATTGATATTTCTCCCAGCAATCTTGATTTCAGTTTGTGCTCCTTCCATCCCAGCTTTTCTCATGATGTACTCTGCACATAAGTTAAATAAGCAGGGTGACAATATGCATCCTTGACGTACTCCTTTTCCTATTTGGAACCAGTCTGTTGTTCCATGTCCAGTTCTAACTGGTGCTTCCTGACCTGCATATAGGTTTCTCAAGAGGCAGGTCAGGTGGTCTGGTATTCCCATCTCTTGAAGAATTTTCCACAGCTTATTTTGATTCACACAGTCAAAGGTTTTGGCATAGTCAATAAAGCAGAAATAGATGATTTTCCGGAACTCTTTTGCTTTTTCCATGATCCAGCAGATGTGGGCAATTTTATCTCTGGTTCCTATGCCTTTTCTAAAATGAGCTTGAACATCTGGAAGTTCACGGTTCATATACTGCTGAAGCCTGGCTTGGAGAATTTTGAGCATTATTTTACTAGCGTGTAAGATGAGTGCAATTGTGCGGTAGTTTGAGCATTCTTTCGCATTGCCTTTCTTTGGGATTGGAATGAAAACTGACCTTTTCCAGTCCTGTGGCCACTGCTGAGTTTTCCAAATGTGCTGGCATATTGAGTGCAGTACTTTCACAGCATCATCTTTCAGGATTTGAAATAGCTCAACTGGAATGCTATCACCTCCACTAGCTTTGTTCGTAGTGATGCTTTCTAAAGCCCACTTGACTTCACATTCTAGGATGTCTGGCTCTAGGTGAGAGATCACAACATCGTGATTATCTTGGTTGTGAAGATCTTTTTTGTACAGTTCTTCTGTGTATTCTTGCCACCTCTTTTTAATACCTTCTTCTTCTGTTAGGTCCATACCATTTCTGTCCTTTATTGAGCCCATCTTTGCATGAAATGTTCCCTTGGTATCTCTAATTTTCTTGAAGAGATCTCTAGTCTTTCTCATTCTGTTGTTCTCTATTTCTTTGCATTGATCGCTGAGGAAGGCTTTCTTATATTTCCTTGCTATTCTTTGGAACTCTGCATTCAGATGCTTATATTTTTCCTTTTCTCCTTTGCTTTTTGCTTCTCTTCTTTTCACAGCTATTTGTAAGGCCTCCCCAGACAGCCATTTTACTTTTTGCATTTCTTTTCCATGGCGATGGTCTTGATCCCTGTCTCCTGTACAATGTCACGAACCTCAGTCCATAGTTCATTAGGCACTCTATCTATCAAATCAACAGAAATAGAGTCACAGACATAGAAAACAAACAATATCAGAGGGAAACAGAGGGGAGGGGAAGATAATTTAGAAGTGTCGGACAAACAGATACACGTTACTATATATCAAATAGATAAACACCAAGAACATATTGAATAGCATACTCAATATCTTGTAATAACCTGTAATGAAAATAAACATGAAAAAGAGTATATATAGTAGCTGAATCACTTTTTGTATACCTTAAACTTACATATTATAAATCAACTATACTTCAATTAAAAGAATTGACATTATTAATAACTGTGTTGAAATGTCTTATTAAGACAGGTCAATTTCTTAAGAGTTCAAAATTTCACAATTCTCAGCAGCAGTCCTTCACTCCAGATATCTCCAAAGCCTTCGTCTTACACCCACCTGGCTCTCTGTGTCTTATCAATCCTCTTCCACACAGACATTCTTACTGTAAATTTCCTCCTATGTAACATAATATCCTTTCCCTCAATTTCCTCATTCATAATCCTATCTTGCTTTGGTGCAAACAAAAGGATTTTCTTTACAACTCACCTTAGCAAAAAGAAGGGAGGAGTTTACAATATTTGTTCTGTTCACTTTTATTTGGGGGTAATTTAATTGTTTGTGTTGTCACTTAAAGATATACCAACATATACATCATACAGATACATGAATACGTCTTTATACAGTAGGACTCGGATCTAAGGGCTTCCCAGCTGGCTCAGTGGTAAAGAATCTGCCTGCCAATATGGAAGCCTTAGAAGATGTGGTTTTAATCCCTGGGTGGGGAAGATCCTCTCGAGGAGGAAATGGCAACCCACTCCAGTATTCTTGCTGAGCTAATTCCATGGACAGAGGAGCCTGACAGGCTATAGTCCATGGTGTCACAACTGAGCAGCTGAGGACACACACATGCACACTAGGATGTAAATACCTACAAGGAATGGGCAGGTTAACTCTGTGAAGCAGGCAGAGTTGCCTGCTCCAGGGTACAGTGCTTGGTCTGAGTCTGGGGCTGGAGAGGCCATGGCCGTGGATATTCACCAGGATCGGTGATGTGTCGATTCTTCCATCTTGTTCCACATATATCACACTGCTTTGTGGTGGTAAGAACAGTTTTAGTAAATGAAATAGCAGGAACACAGTGCCTATCTATTGGCAACTACTTAAAAATTCAGATAAAGCTTTTCAGTAAACAGTATGTCTGTGTATCAAGATTAGTTATATTTGTACTCGATGAGCATCCAGTAATAAACCCTTTTTACTAGCCATCATCTCAGTGTGTGGTATTTATTAGCTGCTAACAGTCAAGGCTATGGTTTTTCCAGTGGTCATGTATGGATGTGAGAGTTGGACTGTAAAGAAAGCTGAGTGCCGAAGAACTGATGCTTTTGAACTGTGGTGTTGGAGATGTACTCTTGAGAGTCCCTTGGACTGTAAGGAGATCCAACCAGTCCATTCTAAAGGAGATCAGCCCTGATGTTCTTTGGAAGGAATGATGCTAAAGCTGAAACTCCAATACTTTGGCCACCTCATGCGAAGAGTTGACTCATTGGAAAAGACTCTGATGCTGGGAGGGATTGGGGGCAGGAGGAGAAGGGGACGACAGAGGATGAGATGGCTGGATGGCATCACCGACTCGATGGACGTGAGTTTGAGTGAACTCCGGGAGTTGGTGATGGACAGGGAGGCCTGGCGTGCTGCGATTCATGGGGTCACAAAGAGTCGGACACGCCTGAGAGACTGAACTGAACTGAACTGAACATGTAAAAAAAAAAAGTGTCTTCCAATCTTGACGACACCATATTGAGACCTCTTTGAATCTATTACTGGTTGCCAAGTACAGTCTTGTGTAGCATTTTGAGTCCTTTTACTAGCTGTCACAGTCAACTTTAATTGATTTTGAAACCTAAGGAATATAAATTTGTGTTTTTTTTTTTTATCCAGGCTGCCTATAGTTAAATCAAGGTTTTAGAAGCGTTATAGCTGTTGTTCTCAAATTGGGGCAATTTGGGCCCCCAGGAGACATCTGACAATGCATAAAACTAAGTATGGGTGTCACTAGCATCTGAGACCAGGGGAGATGCTAAATATCCCACAATGCACAGGACAGCTGCCAGAAACAAGAATTATCTGGTCCAACCTATCAAGTGCCAAGGTTTTAGTGCTGAGGTTCAGAAATCTTGGGTTTTGTAAGGAAAGACATATAAATATGCTGTTAGGAAGAAAAATATTTCTCTGAGTGTCATGAGAAAAGTGATTCAGCTTTTCTACCCTTTTCTGCACATGTCCCTTTGACTTGCTATCCTGATTTCTATTTCATTCTAAAATGAATTTTGCATACTAATTCAGATTCACCAGGTCTGACTGCACATCATTTAAAAATTAGAAAGACAAAGGTGGTCTCTCAATTAAAAAAAAAGGAAAATCTTCCTTCAAATACAAAAGATTAGATTTAATGCTTCAACGGTTGTAGAGGAGGAAGGTGGAAAGAGGGTATCAGAAGAACAGTTGTTAGAGATGAGCATGCTCTATTTTTCTCATTAGGAAAGAAAACATGTCTGCCTAATAAAATGAAACAATCCAAAAAATAAAGCCCATTACAAAGATCAAGAATTGCTACACCATGGTACAACTCAATCCATCACCAAAATCAGATACATTAAATATTTATTAATCTCGCAGTCGTGTCCAGCTCCTGAGTGTAGCCCACCAGGCTCCTCTGTCCATGGAATTCTCCAGGCAAGAATACTGGAGTGGGTAGCCATTCCCTTCTCCAAGGGATCTTCCCAACCCAGGAATTGAACCCTGGTCTCCTGAATTGTAGGCAGATTCTTTGCCATCTGAGCCACCAGGAAAGCTCTAAATATTTATAGTAAGCAGTGTTATTATACCAGGAATAGCAAATAAACTGGCATTTCCCAAATGTGTCCCTGTATCTAAATGCATACGGAAGGCATTAAAGGAAATCTGCTATGTTACGATGAAATGGATGAGAATTTGAACTAGGCTCTTAAATTCTAGTTTTCTAAGAAGTAGACCAGGCTGAATAACAATATAATACAGAAATAAGCAACTTATGATTATAACATTGTCAGCAAAATTACAGACTTATCAAATTGGTATGTAGTCCCATAATAGAAATCAAAATGTCCAGGTGCATCAAAGAAGCAGCAAATTAGTTTTACTAAACATTTATTATTTCTATGCCTAAAAATGTCTGAATAATTTAAGAGTGGCTGTAGGAATTTAAGAGATACTTTACATGTCAAAATTATACCTTGGATTGCCCTCTCCATTTAAACAAAAGTACAAAAGCTTCTTGGAAGCAATTATTATGAATATGGAGTCCCAGTTACACCAACTAATTCTAAAGACTATACTCTGTAAATATACTTTATGTTGTCAAGTACCTCATTTACAGATCTCTTTTCAAAATTCTAATTTTTTAGTAATCAAATATCTATTAGAATGAGCCATATGAAACTATCATTTTTATAGGCCAAAAACTATTCAGTTTTATAGGCCAGCAATTTCAGTTGGTTGCATCTATATTTCCATATTGCTAATAATCCTGTTCTACTTCTCCTATTATTTTTATGTAATTTGATACTAGCAAATGGGTTACTGATTAAAATATGACTATTGGATACTCTCAAATTGTAACCAGATATTTCATTTTGTCTTTATTTGGAGAAGGAGATAAATGGTGTCATAGAGTGTGGTGTGTGAGAAACAGTGACCCAGTTTTCTGTCTTGACATTTGCATGAGAAAATGCCTCTCTGAACTACTGTAATCTACTTTTTAAAATGGTCTGAAGGTGCTAACATTCATTTTTTCTTATTAAAGGCTGGTTTAATCCAAATCTTTATTGTTTCCTACTGTGTACTATCTTATTCATTGGTATATAATACATATTATAGAGTTTTAAACATATATTCATTTGTTAAAGATTTATAATAACATTGTTTTTCTATTTTTCGATTGTGATGAAATACAGAATTGAACTACCTTAAAATTAGTTTTAAGTGACAGCTAAGTGGTATTCTTTATAATGTTGTGCAACCATTAGCACCATCCATCTCCAGAACATTTTTCATCCTGTAAAACTGAAACTCTATACTCTTTCAACAACAGTCCCTTATTCCTACTCCTGGAAACTCCCTTCCTGTTTTCTCTATGATTTTGACTACTCTTAAGTGCTCCATATACGTGAAATCATATACTATTTGTCTTTTTGTGACTGGCTTAATTCACTTCCAAGTGTTAGACAAGAACCCAGTTTCAGGCCCTGGGAGGGGTCCCTCTTCCTGCAACAAATGGTGACTCTGGCGGGACTCTTCTTCGCTGAGACTGACATCCTGACCACTCGGGATACTCACGGGCCAGCTCGCCTGCCAATGGACCAGACCCAGCGGCCGCAACTGGGACCCTTTTGTCCCTGGTCTCCTCCTGATGCGGACAACTAGCCAGAGTGCCCCGACCGGTAAGGAACAAGAGACTTTATTGACCTCTCTCCCCTTCCCTCTCTCTTTCTTCTCCTTAACCCTTCCTATCCTTCCCCATTTTTCTAATCCCCCGGTCCTGGATGCAGGAATCTGGTCGACGGGCCCTCAGCCTGAGCTGAGGATTGGAGACTGATCACCTCCTCTTGGCAGAGAACTCGAATTCTGGTTCTGGTCTGGTCTGATTTCTGGTAGGGCCGAGTTCCAGTCCTCCTCTGGAGGCCCAGAGAAAAGTCCCATAACGCCTGGGTATCTGTAGGTGGCAGGAGACGTCTGTAAGGCCACCCCTTTCGCCCCGCCTCTCCCGCCTCCTCCTCCTTCTGTCAACCTGGCTTCCTTTCCTCCCTTGAAATCTTTGATTCTACTAGTACTTAGATCTGAAGTTCTGTGTCTCTATAGGAGGTTTTCTGAGAGACTGTATTCTTATATTTAAGGGCTTCCCCGGTGGTGCAGAGGTTAAAGCGTTTGCCTGCAATGTAGGAGACCTGGGTTTGATCCCTGGGTCGGGAAGATCCCCTGGAGAAGGAAATGGCAACCTCCTCCAGTATTCTTGCCTAGAGAATCCCATGGACAGGAGAGCTTGGTGGGCTACGGTCCACGGGTCTCAAAGAGTCAGACACAACTGAGGGACTTCACTTACTTTTCACGTTTAATTCATTTAGTCATGTTCTCAAGGTTCATTTGTGATGTAGTACATGTCAGAGTTTTCTTCACTTTTAGGTATGAATAATATTCTGCTTTATATATGAAACACATTTTGTTAGTTCATTTATCAATTGCTGGACCACTTGGCTTGCTTCCACATTTTAGCTATTGTGAATAATGTTGCTTTAACCCTGGTTGTACAGATATCTCTTGAGACCATGGTTTCAATTCTTTTTGGGTTTATACCCCAGAAGCAGAATTACTGGGAAATATGGTAATTTTATTTTTAATTTTTTTGAGGAATCATTGTACTATTTTCACAGTCGCCAGTACCATTTTACAATCCTATCAATAGTGCACAAAAGTTCTAATTTCTCCACATCCTCACCTATACCTGTCATTTTGGTTTTGTATTATTCTCTGGGTTTTTTGTTGTTTATTCTTTGATAGATGCCAATCTAGTGGGCATGACGTGTAATTAAAGTGCAGCTCTGATTTTCATTCCCTGATGGTTAGTGATTTCAAACATCTTTTCATGTGCTTATTGGTTACAGGGGTATCTTCTTTGGAGAAATATCTATACAACCCTTTTGCTCATCTTTTGAATTGAGTTGTTTTTGTTGTTGTTTTTCAGTTTTAAGAGTTCTTTATGTATTCCAAGTATTAATCCCTTATCAAATATGAGAATTGCAAATATTTTCTCTCATTCTGTGGGCTGCCTTTTTACTCTTTGATATTATCTTTTGATGCATAATTTTTAAAATTTTCATGAAGTCAAATTTGTTTTATTTTTCTTTTGTTGCCAATAACTCCAGTGTTCTATTCAGAACATTATTGCTAAACCTGATATTGTGAAGCCCTGCCCTATGTCTTCTTCTAAGCGTTTTGTAGTTGTAGGTCTTACATTTAGATCTTTGATCTATTTTGAGTTACTTTTTGGATACGGAGTTAGGAGGTCTTGTAGCTTTCTATTATTTTTATTTTGTGTTTTTCACTAAGTATAATCTGTTTACTCACTCCGAATAGTTTTCTCTGGTTTTAGACTGTAAGTTCTAGTGGGATAGGAGAACATAATTGTTTTATCTTTATATCATCTTCAACCATCATAAAAAGAAATTAATAGTTATCAAAATATATTTTTAGTTTATAAAGGAATGAATTAAATAGCTGATCTCAGATTTTAAACTCCTATTCTTTTAAAGTTATTTAGGTTTAGCTCCTCTTCTCTGGACCTATTCCTGAACTTATTGGGGGAAGAAAGTAATGGGCAAGTGTGTAAAGCAACACTTTAGTATGTATGATTCTAAAGAGTACATCTATTATGGATGATATTGGGATATTTTTAAAACTTGATGGAGAGAAATTTATACCAAGGGGAAGCTTTTCTCACTCCCCTCCCTCTGACCCTAAAATCTAAGAGAAGAGGAATAGTGAATTAAGAGAAAAGTTCTAAGGTACAGAGCTAAGAATTTGTTCTCTGTGAATAAAAATGTTTAGCTGTCTAAGAGACACATAAATAAGTTACAGATTTGTTAATGTCTAACAAGCCACATTTTCTCATACATGCAAAATCTTTCAAGTCATGATTCTCGTTGAATTTAAAATCATTTTTCTGATATCTGCTCATGATGTGCAATTAAGAAAACACAAATTATAAGAATAGAAATGACAAACATATAATCACAACAAAACACTGCTTACACATGGCTGCAATTTCTTATCTTTTTTATGTGGACACATGTGTATATTTTGCCAGCAAAGGTCCACATAGTCAAAGCTATGGTTGTTCTAGCAGCTGTGTACAGTTGTGAGAGTGGGACCATAAAGAAAGCTGAGTGACAAAGAATTGATGCTTTTGAAGAGTGGTGTCGAAGACTCTTGAGAGTCCCTTGGTCAGCAAAGAGATCAAACCAGTCAATCCTAAAGGAAATCAATTCTCAATATTCATTGGAAAGACTGATGCTGAAGATCCAATACTTTGGCCTCCTGATGCAAAGAGCCGACTCACTGGAAAAGACCCCGATGCTGGGAAAGATTGAGGGCAGGAGGAGAAGGAGACGACAGAGGATGAGATGGTTGGATGGCATCACTGACTCAATGGACATGAGTTTGAGCAAACTCCAGGAGATAGTGAAGGACAGGGAGGGAAGCCTGGTGTGCTGCAGTCCATGGGGTCACAGAGAGTCAGTCATGACCTAGCTACTGAACAACAACAATGAGTAACTATGAAAAATATGGAGAGAAATACATTTAGAGAGATCATGTTTGGTAGTGCAATCACAATAGAAAAAAAAACCAAAGTTAAAGCAGCGGCACAAACTATTCAAGGTAAAAGCAGAATAGATTCCTACCATAGACCTATGCTCTGCTTTTTCCATTTAAGCATTCCCTTGTTACTGGAAAAGTTTCTAGGTGGTTTCAAGACATTTCTTTTCAAGAATATATCATACTTAATTTAGTTATTTGTCTATTGTTGAATATCTGCTTATTTCTAATTTTTTCATATTAAGCTCATGTTACAGTGGACTCTATACACAAAGCTTTGTTTTCATGGTGTTTTTTTGTAAGAAAATTTCTTACAAGCAGAATAAATGGATTAAAGTATATGAATCCTTCAAATTTTTTATATATAGTACTAAATTTTTATGTTTTAAATGGTGATGATTTACACTTCTACAAGTAATAGGACAATCTTACTATATTCTTACCAATGCTGAATATTATTATACTCTTAAAATATATTTGCAAAGTTGACTAATGTAAAGCTCTATCTCAGGATTTTGGTAATGGTTATGTTTTTGATGAGAGCTCATTACATTTAGGGGCAGCACACCATTCCTAGGAAAGAAGATGCAAACAGTAAGCCTTTGTCTACAAGCCCCCAACACATTTTACTTGTTGTCCCATTGCTTTTTGAAAGTTATACTTTTTTCACTGGATAGAGAAAGTGTGTGTCTTTTATTTTTTTTCCCCTGGGTGGGAGAAAGTAGAGACATAAAAAGAACCCAGATTGTCACAGGAAGAGTATCCATGCTATAAAAATAGAGTTGTCTGGTTTTATGATTTACCTAGATTGCCTGGGATAGGGGCAGGTAGATGAATAAACACAAAATATCTTTTTGATCTTGTTCCTGGGAGACAATGCTTCTATTTTTTGAAGAAGAAAATGTCTGAGTGAGACATTGCTTTTTTAGTGAAACTCTTTGGAAAGGTTTCTTTTAATTTTCTGTGCTGTGAATTTCAACATTTCTTATATTCAAACTAGTGGGAAACTTGGAGATATTGTATATAGGTTTTGGATAAGCAATAGTTTCAGCTACAAGTAAGAAACCCCAACTACAATGATTTAACCAAAGGCACCTTTATTTTCCTCCCGTAACAAGGAGTCTCGCCTTGACAGTTGCTGACACTTGTTCAGCTGCTAAAAGATATAAAGCAGGAATGGGCAGACTATATCCATTGACCAAATCCGGTTCACCATCTATTTTCTAAGTGAAGTTTTATTGACATATGGCCATATCCATTTATTCAAATATTGTGTATGAATACCTTCACAACAGGACAAAGACGAACTGAATGTTTGTGACAGAGATGGCACAGCTTATAAAACCTAAAACCTGGCATTTTACAGAAAATCTTGCCAATCACTGATATAAGTTTTGGAATCTCTGTGCTTTCTCAACATTTTCCAAGGTTGCAAGATGGAAACTGTGGCCATCCAACCCCATCAGAGAGAAAAACAGAAAACAAATAATTGATAAAACTAACTATATCTGGCCTCTATCATCAAAAAAATCTAAAGCCTTCTCAGAAGATCCTATCAATACTTACATCACATTAGCTAGAACTTAGCTATAAGGGAGGTTGAAACAGTGAGTATCTAAACTTTGAACGAGGAAGGAGAGGTTAAGAATTCCCGTTGTCTCAGTCCATAAACAATGGCTTTCATAAGCTGTTTTTAATTTTTAAAAGTTATTGAATATCTTAGTTTGGCTTCTGTTCACTTGTTTTTTCCTTCTCTGTGTGATTATATGGGCAACATTATTAGCAAAGAAAAACAAGAAATACTTTAAATGACAGAGTTGATCATAACTCTCTGGCTGTTATTTTCTGGATTGTTAATAATTCATATACATCATGTTAAGACTTCTGCTTCCCTCTTGGTACAGTTTAAATCCCTGGGCATTACCTATAAAACATACAGAAGATTACCCAAAAAATGAAAACAGCAGACAGGCTAGAGACCTGGGAATTCAAGGAAGAACACAGCAGTGAATTCTGTTTTCTTTTTGCCTCGAATGTCTGAGACTAAATGTTGGAGAAACAAGGAACCAGAAATGCCAACAGGCACAGACAAAAGAAGCCCAAAGAAAGCTTGTTTTCTCTGTTCAAAGACCAGTAAAAAGGCAACTTAGCATAACTGAAAACTTTAGACAAAAATACTTTATTTCAACCAAATTTGTTCAGATTTGCTTTTAGGAATAACATGCAATCTATTCTAGGGCGTATTCCATGTAGGCTTAAGAAGAAGGTGCACTCTATTGCTTTAGGTTGGAAATATTTTGTATACACCTATCTATCAAGCTTATTTGCTCAAAATATAAAGTTCAATATTTCCTGGTTTTTGTTTTTTGTTTTTTTTTGTCTAGATGACCTAGTCATTACTGAAAGTGAGGTACTGAGGTCCTCTTTATTTTTGCATCACTATCTATTTTCACTGCAGATCTATTAATACTTGCTTAGTATATTTAGGTGCTCCCATGTTGTATGCAAATATATTTACATTAAATTAAATGTTAAATGTGCTTGACAAACTGACCTCTTTACCATTATGTAATGACCTTCTTGGAGAAGGCAATGGCACCACACTCCAGTACTCTTGCCTGGAAAATCCCATGGACAGAGATGTCTGGTAGGCTGTAGTCCATGGGGTCGCTAAGAGTCGGACACGACTGAGCGACTTCCTTTCACTTTTCCCTTTCATGCATTGGAGAAGGAAATGGCAACCCACTCCAGTGTTCTTGCCTGGAGAAACCCAGGGACTGGGGAGCCTGGTGGACTTCTGTCTATGGGGTCACACAGAGTCGGACACGACTGAAGCAACTTAGCAGCAGCAGCAGCAATGACCTTCTTTGTCTCCTGTTACAGATTTTTTATTTAAGTCTATTTTTTTCTGATATAAGTATGGCTACCCCTGCTAATTTTTCTTTCCATTTGCCTGAGATATCTTTTTCCATCCCTTCACTTTCAGCCTATGTGTGTCATTAATGCTAAAGTTAGTCTCTTATAAACAGAATATAGCTAGGTCTTGATTTTTTATCCATTCACGCATTATATGTCTTTTGATTGGAGAATTTAATCCACTTACATTAAAAGTAATTATTCATTGGTAAGAACTTACTATCACCATCATCTTAATTTTTTCCAGGTTGGTTTTCAGTTCCTTTTTTCCTCTTTTGCTATCCTTTGTGATTTGATGATTGCCCATGGTGATTTCTTTTTCTTTTCTTTATCTTTTGTGTATTTACTGTAAGTGTTTGCTTTGTAGTTACAATGAGGTTTACATAAAACTGAACTACTGAGTGAAATCAGCAATGTCACATGTTCATTTATAAGATCAACATACAAAATATCAATTGTGTCTATTTACTAACAATGGAAATCAAAAAAGCACCATTTATAATAGCTTAAAAAAGACAGAAAAAGGAAAGAAAACGTGTACATCTAACAGAAAATGTGCAAAGCTTATATGCTGAAAATCACAAATTTTTAATGAAATCAAAGAAGATTTAAATAAATGGAAAGGCATAGCATGTTCATAGATTGGAAGATTCAAATAGTAAAGATGTCAATTCTCCCTAAATAGATAAACAGATTTCCTTCAGTTTCTATCAAAATATCAGCAATATTTTTTTTTAGGTATATGCAAGATTATTCTAAAATGTACAGAAGGGAAAAGGAACCAGATAGAATAGCTAAAACAATTTTAAAAAAGAAAGAGTAAATGGTAAAAATTGGTCCACCCAATTTCAAGACTTATTAGCTACATTCATCAAGATGGTGAGATTATTAGCAGAGGAACAGGCATTAAGATCAATGGAACAGAATAGAGAACTCTGAAACAACAAAAAATACATTCAACTAACTTTTAAGAAAAATACACAAAATTCAATGGAGGAAGGTATTCTTTTCAACAAACAGAAGTAGAGCAACTGAAAGTTCATAGCCAAAAATATAAACTTTAATCTAAAACTTACACCTTATACAAGAATTAACCTGAATGAATCATAGATTTAAAAATTAAACATAAAATTACATATCTTCTAAAAGAAAAACATAGGAGAAAATGTTCAGGACCTATGACTTGGTGAAAAATTCTTAGACTTCATACCAAAAACAATTACTAAATTGTACACTATCAAAATTAAAATATTTTTGCATTGTAAAATACTTTTTCAAAGAGTTAAAGGTGTAGTTTGTAACAACAAACCACAATCTGGGAGAAAATGTTTATGAACCACATTTCTAACAAAGGACTCATACCTAAAAATTTTTAAGTACTCTCAAGACTCAAAAATAAAAATAATAATAATCCAGTTAGAAAGCAGACAAAAGATATAAAGAGACACTTTCCAGAACAAGACTTATGGATAGAAATATGAGCACATGAAAAATTGTTCAACATCCCCAGCTATCAGAGAAATGCAAAGTGAATATGAGATATGACTATACTCCTTTCAGAACAGTCAAAATAAAAAATAGTGACAATACTGAATATTGGCAAGGATATTGGATGAGGAAACTGGATTCCTCACCACTTGCAGGAATGTAGTATGAAAAACAGTTAATTTCCTTAAAAATAAAAATAAGTTTTAAACATACGCTTATTATATAACACAGCAATCTCACTCCTGGGCATTTATCCCAGAGAAATGAAAACATATCCACACAAAACTTGTATATGACTGTACATAGCGACTTTATTTGCATAGCCACTAAACTGGAACAACCAAAATGTCCTTCAATAGATGAATGGTCAAACAAACTATGGTACATCTATACCATGGGATTAAAAAAAAGCGTACCAAGGAAAATCAAATAAATAAAAAAGAACTTTTGATACATGTGACAACTTGGATCATTCCTAAGTGCTGAGTTTAAAAAGCCAATCTCAACAAGCCACATCCTACATGAATCCACTTGAAAATACGCTTAAAATGATAAAATTATGGATATGGAGAGCAGATTAGGGGTGACAGAGCTTAGGCATGGTTAAAGAGCGATGGTAGGGTAAGAAGGAGGATGAGTGATCAAGGTAGATCACTGTTGCAAGGGAACAGTTCATTCTTGACTGCAGTGGTTGTTATACAAATCTGCACACATGATAAAATGGCATAGAAACAGGACTACACAGTGTGCTAATGTTCATTTCCAGGCTTTGTTATTTTACCATTGTTATGGCAGAAGTAGCCATTGGAGAAAACTGGTTGAAAGATCTAGGGGATTTGTCTGTACTATCTTTGCAAGTTCTTTTGACTCTATAATTATTTTTTTTAAATTAAACTATGTAGCCTAAATAGTTTCAGGTCTCTCTCTATCCAATTAAATACTACTCAATCCTCAAAGTCATCTATATCTGGATAAAGAAAGTTTTCTGATTTTCTTTTATTGTTTATAAAAACCATTTTCTGAAACCATTTTTATGGTTTATCATTGTAGAAACCATAAAAAAAATCTGTTCATAGCAACTTTTAAACTCATCTGCAAGTGAGATTTGGGTAAAATCTTTTGCCCTCAAGGCTCTCTAACTATTTTCTTTCTCTAGTTGCGGAGAATAGGGGCTACCCTCAATGCATGGACGTGTGGCTTCTCTTGCTACAGAGCACGGCCACTAGGCCTATGGGCTTCAGCAGTTGCAGCACGTGGGCTCAGTAGTTGGAACTTGCTGGTTCTAAGGCTTGTAGGTTTTGGTGGTTGTGACACAGGGACTCATTAGCTGTGGCTTGCGGGCCCTAGAGCATAGGCTCAGTTGTGGCACATGGGCTTAGTTGCTCTGCGGCACGTGTAATCTTCCCGGATCAGGGATCCACACCCGTGTCCCCTGCACTAGCAGGCAGATTCTTATCCACTGCACTACTAGAGAAGTCCAAGGCTCTCTAATTTTAAATGAAAGGTTTTGATTACATATTATGAATATAAAATATTTAAAGATGAGATACTTGAATAGATATCTATGTAACTGTAGACCATATAAACTTATGTAATGATGGGTCTTGAGTATATTTTTTTAATGTAGACATATTACATACAGTTAAAACATCAGCAAATGTATGTGGTGGTTTTGCATGTCTACTTAATTTTTAATAAGTTCTTTACGAAATTTCATTATATTGTATTAAACCACATAATAATTATTACTTACTGTTTAGTTTAATTGGGTATTAGCAGATAGTTAGGAACTGCAAGCTTACTAGCACATGAGTGCTAATTCATGTAATTTTTAAAACAGACCCTCAGTGAAACATAGACTAATTTTGTCAGAAAGCCATAAGTTGGCTATCCAGGGACTCAATGATCTCTTAGGACCTGCTAGCTGTAAAACACTGTAATAAAGACTGTGCAACATCAGGCGACATTTTTGTCTCAGCAGGACAATTGAGAATAGCTTAATTAGTGAATAGAAATAATACAATTCTACTTGTCAGAGGCTCTCAAATTAGACTTTTTAATGCAGCTGTATGTTGTTAACAAAGATATAACTAATGCAAAATTTAAAAATTATGAGTTCACATGGTAGCCTAAATACTTGCATTTATTTTAACTGCTTACTCCAAATCCAACTGCAATACAAGGAAGATATAAAGAAGATAATAAACCTGTAACAATACTAAAAATGAGAAGAGCCCTTTAGCAAACATGATATTTTGACAAATATCTGGGTGACAGAACAATTGAAACCACATTGACAAAGAGGCTAAAACAGGCAGAGGAGAAAATGAAAGTGGAAGAGACTTCCATTTTGAAGTCTATCTCCATTTTGGTAGTGTTTTCAACTATTTTGTTTTCTTTGGCTCTATTGTTACATTTACCTTTTTTAAACTTTTTGCTGAATTTGTTGATATGTAGAGATACATCTTTAATCTTTTTCCCATTGGAAGGACTGATGCTGAAGTTGAAACTCCCAATACTTTGGCCACCTGATGCAAAGAACTGACTCATTGGAAAAGACCCTGATGCTGGGAAAGATTGAAGGCAGAAGGAGAAGGGGACAATAGAGGATGAGATGGTTGGATGGCATCACTGACTCGATGCACATGAGCTTGAGCAAGCTTTGGGAGTTGGTGATGGACAGGGAAGCTTGGCATGTTGCAGTCCATGGGGTCACAAAGAGTCAGACACAACTGAGTGACTGAACTGAACTGAACTGAGCTGAGTAGTCACATGGCCCATCTGACTTAGTCTGGGTTCCTCCCAAAGGGAGAGTCTGGGACACAGGTTATCTACTTTGGGGGAGTATCTGCTCAAGGCGCAAGAGTGAGGGATGAGGGTCAACACAGAAAGACTAATAATCAGTTCAAGTATTACCCAGGGTGCCATAGTTTCTGGGGACTAGGTATCAGTGAGGGACACAGAGGTGCCTTCAACATGTGACTCAACTGAATCTCAAAACAGAGAAGCATTCATCCATTAGCCTCCCATTTCTCTCCATGTGGCGTGGATCAAGGACAAGTATACTCAAGTAGGATTATCAGAAAAGCCCCAGCACAGAAAACATCTCCTGAAACTGAGCACATACTTGTGATGAGGAGCGGATAGCAAGGAGGTCAAACTTGTGCAGAACAATGACCCAGTGAGGCCTGGAATCACAGGTCATGCCAAGAGGATATAGGACAGCACTCTGGTGCTGTCAGACACACCTTCCATTCAGCACTGATTTGAAGCACTCAACCACATATTGGGTTTGATCCCTGGGTCAGGAGGACCCCCTTGAGAAAGAAATGGCAACCCACTCCAGTGCTCTTGCCTGGGAAATCCCATAGACAAAGGAGCCTAACAGGCTATATAGTCCATGGGGCCACAAGAGTCAGACACGACTTAGAGACTTAAACCACCACCAACCACACATTAAATTTCCATAGATATATAAAGTCTTGATTATGTTCCACTGGTCAATTTTATTATTGCTGTGCCAATAAAGCTGTTTTCTTTTTTTAGTCCCTTCATTGTATAAGTTGATATATAGCGGGAATAAATCTCATGATTATACTATTTCAAAAATGCAATGGCTATTTCCTGTATTTTATATCCCGAGCATACTTCAGAATCACTGTCAGAAAACACACCAAAAAATCCTGTCAGGAGTTGGTGTTGTATTGCTTTGAACCCACAGATTAATTTAAAGAGACTTGAGAACTTTATGACATTATGCTTCCCCATCCAAGAATATAGTTTTTTTGCCCCATTCATTCTAGTCTTCTTTTAATCCTTTCATTTAAATTGTATATATCTGTTTGTACATGTTTTGCATATCTCTTGCTAGGCTTATATATAGGTACTAGGAAGCTGATTTTTTTAAATCACATTTTATAATTGGCATTGTGTTAAAAAGCTGTGGAATTTTTTTTATGTTGATTTTTTTGGTGTGACAATCTTATTAAACAAACAAGTCATCTGTTTTGATCATTTTCCATGTTGTTAATTCAGTGGAGATTCTAGGTATTCAACCTGACACTACAATTTCTTTACATTTAAACAAGTAGCTCAGTTGGTAAAGAATCTACCTACAATGCAGGAGACTCCGGTTTGATTCCTAGGTTGGGAAGTTCCCTTGGAGGAGGGCATGGCAACCTAATCCAGTATTCTTGCCTGGAAAATCCTATGGACAGAGGAGCCTGGTGGGATACAGTCCATGGGGTCACAAAGAGTCGGACACAACTGAGCGACTAAACATAACAACAAATTCATTTTAATTTCAATAAGCTTATAAACCTGTTCTTCCTAAAGTCATCAATTGCTTCCCTGTTTCAAATTCATGGTTACTTCTTCAACTGTCCCCCTATTTGCTTTTTCACCTGAATCTCACAGAAATGACCAATTCTTCCTTCTTGAAATATTCTTTTCTTGGTTTCAGTGATAACAGTCTATTTTGATATTTCTTTTATTTTTCCAGTCACTCTTTTCCAATCTCCTTATCCATCTTGCAACTGAACTTTGAGATCCTCCTGATTTTGTTCCAGGCTTTTGTTCTCACAAAGCTTCCCCTTGTAAAAGTCCTATCAATCCATATGTTTCAGTTCAGTTCAGTTCAGTTCAGTTCAGTCGCTCAGTCGTGTCCGACTCTGCAACCCCATGAATCGCAGCACGCCAGGCCTCCCTGTCCATTACCAACTCCCAGAGTTCACTCAGACTCACGTCCATCAAGTCAGTGATGCCATCCAGCCATCTCATCCTCTGTCGTCCCCTTCTCCTCCTGCCCCCAATCCCTCCCATAAATTTAAATACTATCTATTGTATGTTAACCCTTAAATTTATATTAGCAATTCAGTGACAAAGTAAAATTGTGGCAGCACAGAATTGCCCCCATTGTAGGTAAGAAAGAGCTGTTTTGCCTGAAGATAATTTAAAATAAAACAAAACAGACTAATAGTTTGTTAGGGGAAGCATGATGACTGAAACCACCCACCATTGTACCACAGTAACCATTTGCATGAGTTACTTTACAATAGGAGGTACTGGTAAGAAACACAGAACTGACAAGCCACCATCAACCAAAGAGTTTGGGGAAGGGCAAAAGGAGCTGCCACATGACCTACCATCTCCCAGAATACCTCTCACTGGCATCCATCTTGGTTGAGCAATGGGTATGCCACCAAGAAGAAGCCTGCATCAAAACCATTGGCCAAAGACAACCCAGAAATTAATCCCATTACCATAAAACCCAACTGTGAGCCACATGGCAGAGCAGTCTTCCTGTCTTCGCTTACCTTACTGCCATCTGCCTGGGCACTCCTTCCCAATAAATTCTCTTGTTTTGTCAGCACATGTGTCTCCTCAGACAATTCATTTCCTAGTGTTAGGTAAGAGCCCACTTTGGGGCCTTGGAAGGGGATCCCCCTTCCTGCAACGTCTATTATTTATCACCATTCACTGAAAATTTTAAAC
The DNA here is from genome assembly GCF_023091745.1 of Budorcas taxicolor. Taxonomy (NCBI): domain Eukaryota; kingdom Metazoa; phylum Chordata; class Mammalia; order Artiodactyla; family Bovidae; genus Budorcas; species Budorcas taxicolor. Next base: position 29,069,959 of record NC_068931.1, read on the forward strand.
ATCAGTGATAAAATACTTCTTTCTGAAAGAGTTTAACAACAAAATTTGATGGGTTAAGTTCTAAACAATTGCTGTAATTATTGTTGAGTTTCAATAATGTATATGTAAGCATCAAACTACCACATCATAATTTCATACCCTTTAATAAAGATTATATTCCACTGGAAATTAACTGGGTCAGCCCCTGGTTTACCTGGAGTCACTTAGACATATTGCTTTTGAGATTGATTTTCATAAAGGTTAAAAATAAGTTTGAACTTGATTCCTACATTCTCCAAATCCAATGGTACAGCAAACATATTCTCACTTTTAAATAGCAGATTCCAAATAGCCAGTGATAGCGCAGTAATTATAAAGATGAAGAAACAGAACTTGAGTTATTTCAGTTCTGTCATTCTGTGTGACCACTTGATATTTTAATTCAGGTTTGCAGGTTTTCAACTGCAGAAATATTTCAAAACCTCTATAAACAATCCTGAAGAAACAAAGACATGAACATTATTTTAATGTTTAGAAATTATTATGAAATGGGATTTTTATGACTCTACCCCAAACTTAACATTACATTTAAAGTTCTCTTTGTGCATCTTTTGCTTCATGGGAAAGAAGCTTTGTGACAATAAAATGAATAAAAAGAATTTTTAACTATCCAGGAGGAACATATATTACCAAATTTTGCTGCTCTAATTACTGAATGAAGCATGTATGATAAATATATGTATTTTCAGAAAACCTTTGATAACTTTGTAGAAAGTTCAAAAACAGAAACTATAATGTCATTATCCATTATATTTGCAAAACAATGAGTAGGTACAACTCATTCCACTTTTCTCACGATATTTTAATTAAAAGTATTGTTATATTACTTTTTCTTTCTGTGAAACAGAAATACAATTACTCAATAAAAATGTTTTCCCTGTAATCTTTCTGGCTATTTTTATTATCTGTTTTGTACCAGAATTAGTACTGAAACTAATTTGGTCTTATAGAGAAGAGGATCATTTTAAAATATTATCCCTCCATCTTGGTATATGGTGGTCAGAACCAGACCTTAGTAGTCAACCTCTTTTTCTTGACATTTCCATTCTAAGTCATTTCAAGTCTAACATATCTTAAACTGGACATTTGATATTCTTGCCAAAATCCACCCCTCCTGTGTTTTTTCTAATCTCAGTAAATGATATTTCCGTCCTTCCCTCTGTCTATTTTAGAAAGTGAAGAGGCGTATCTGATTCCTCTCCTTCCCTCACGACTCCTCATTTAACATCCATCACTAACTTCTGTGGCTTCTTCCTCCAAAATAGACCCGTGCTCCAGCCCTAACTCTAATAAATCTAGTCTAAAGAATGTTAGTGGTGACCTAAAATAAGGAGAAAAGAGAAAAGTACATTGTTAAAAAAAAAAGTGAAACCAAAGTCATTTTTTTTTCTTAAAATTTTCTGAGATCCATAGTGATGAGAGACCTTAAGGGCACACAAGGTAAGACTGAGTGTGGGTGGGAGGGAAAAAGTGAATGTCCTTCCCAAGATGCCTCACCCTCCTCCTCTCCAACAGATCCCTCTAATTATACTGAAAGCTTAGAACTCTTTTGAGATATCAACATAAAGCCCATTAGAAAAGTACAACTCAAGTGACATAAAGAATTATAAAGGGAAGAAGAAATAAGTAGAAACAAGGACATGAAGAACAGATGTGACAAAGGAGAATATAGTCCACTATATTGTTGTGGGGAAATAAAAGTTCTTAGAATGAATAATTTGTGTAAGTGATTTGCACGGCAAGCCTAGATATTTCATTTAGCTTCAGAGCACTTCAGCTGTATGTGTTTGCTTTACTGTTATAGTCCCACGACTTAAGGAAAAAGATTAATTTTGATCGTCTTTGCCTTTTGGTATATCAAAGAAATAAAACACTGCTAATTGCTCCTACAAAAACCTTATGTATACCCCACTGTAAGTCTCAGTTCTCCATGCTGAGCTTTTTATTCTCAGGTATTTTGATGCTCAGATATGCAGATGACATCACCCTTACAGCAGGAAGATAAGAGGAACTAAAGAGCCTCTTGATAAAGGTGAAAGCTGAGAGTGAAAAAGCTGGCTTAAAACTCAACATTCAAAAAACGAAGATCATGGCATCTGGTACCATCACTTCATGGTAAATGGATGAAGAAAAAAATGGAAACAGTGACAGACTTCATTTTCTTGGGCTCCAAAATCAGAGGATGGTGACTGCAGCCATGGAATTAAAAGACTCTTGCTCCTTGGAAGAAAAGCTATGACAAACCTAGAGAGCATATTAAAAAGCAGAGACATCACTTTACTAACAAAGGTCTGTAAAGTCAAAGCTATGGTTTTTCCAGTAGTCATGTATGGATGTTGAGAGCTGGACCATAAAGAAGGCTGAGCGCAAAGGATTGATGCTTTCGAACTGTGGTGTTGGAGAAGACTCTTGAGAGTCCCTTGGACTGCAAGGAGATCCAACCAGTCAATCCTAAAGGAAATCAGTCTTGAATATTCACTGGAAGGACTGATGCTGAAGCTCCAATACTTTGGCCCCCTAATGCCAAGAAGCAACTCATTGGAAAAGATCCTGATGCTAGAAAATATTGAAGGCAGGAGGAGACAGAGATGGCTAATGAGGAGATGGTTGGATGGCATCACCAAGGCAATGGACATGAGTTTGAACAAGCTCCAGGAGATGGTGAAGGATAGGGAAGCCTTGCATGCTGCAGTCCATGGGGTAGCAAAGAGTCAGACACGACTGAGCAGCTGAACAACAATTTTGATGTTGCTTAGAATTTAACCTAGTAAATTTCCACTGGACCAAACCCAGGTTGAGAATGTTGATCATGAGTCTCTTAAAATTCATGAAAAATTATCAAGACTAACTTTGTTACACTTCTGACCCAGACATTAAGCTGGGGGCTGACTTTGAGGGATCTGGGATGGCTTTCAGAAGCTTTGTGTTTATCCGCCTCTCCCCATGGAGCTTCACTCAGAAACAACAGCTGCATCGAATTCCAAAAAATAAACATCTAAACCATGAAATCACTAGACGCTAGGTGAGTTGGGCCAACATTCTTATTTGAAAGAGAATTATAAATTCAAGCAGCATCACTCTGGCACTACTCAAATGTGATGTGTATTTTATGGTTCATAATTAAGAGTGTGAATGCATTTATGTCACCAGAGACCACACGTTCAATTTTTACTAAATTGGATTCATAGAACTTGTATATATGAGGGTTGTATTAAAGCTGGACAATAAAGCAAAGAAAATCTTACTTTTTTAAAGTGTAAATTGCTTGAAGAGAGAGCCTCAGAGGACATTGGTTCCTTTTCTGTTTTTGCTTAAAATTTACTAGACCTTGGTGATAGTTTGCAAAAAAAAATGACACAATTCTTCACCCTTCCACGTACCTCCTAAGACCTTCACTGTAAAATTTTTTTTTAGATTTTTTTATATGGACCATTTTAAAAGTCTTTATTATTTATTTTGTTACAATACTGTTTCTGTTTTATGCTTTATACTTTGGGATTTTTTTTTTTTTTTTTTGCCACAAGGCATGTGGGATCTTAGCTCCCTAACCAGGGATCAAACCCTCACCCTCTGCAATGGAAGGTAAAGTCTTAACCACTGGACCACTGGGGAAGTTTCATCACTGTAAACTTTGTAGGGTTCTCCTACTCTGATGCTGAGTCTGGCCATGTCATTTGGTTTGGCCAGTGGATCTCAGCAAACATAACACAAACAGGAGCTTGAAAAGCGCTTGCATGACTGGGCTTCTCTACTCCTTGCTGCTGTAAGATTTCCAGGAGAATATTCCCAGGTTAGAATAATGAGAGTCACTGTAGTCATTCCAGACTATCTAGGTCTGCCAGCAGCCAGCCAATCTCCAGACACATGAACTAGTCATATCAGGATGAGCACAGTTGCCTAAGTGACCCACAGCTGACTGCAGACAAGTAAGCCAACCCAGCCCAGATCAGCTAAGCCCCTCCAACACATAAGCTAGCTAAATAAACAGTTGTTGTGTGGGTATAACTGAAGCTTCATAACTGGGTGTCATACAGCATTATTGTGGCATTAGATATATGATACACCCTTCTCATCTTTTAAACAGATTTCAAAGTACCTTAATAGGTTCCGCAATGTTAATATGATGTAATAAAGACAGAAATATCACAGAAGAATCCAAACTATCTTAAGTCAGAGGATTCACTTTGAGTGCCTGCTCTGCTACTTACTAGTTTTGTGACACATGGAAAAGCATTTAAATTCTCTGCACCAGCCAACTGGGTAATTGTGCGGATTAAAAGCTGTGTTATACCAAACTTATTGTAGGACCCTGGGCAAATTACTTAATCGGTTAATCTTACTTTTCATTAGTAAAATGAGGTTTAGAATGGTTGTTTTCCCTCTAGAGTAATTGTGAAGGCTTTAAAAAAAAAAAAAAGGATATAAAGCACTTAACAGAGCTTAGCAGTTAGAAAGTGCTCAATATATATTAAAATTTATCATTTTATTATTATTGTTTTATTATTTATTTAACCAGTGAAAGTGCTGAATTTGCATTAAAAAAACTAAAATACTTTAACTTTGCACTTTAAGGTTTGAGTTTTACTCTGCTGAAATTAATGCTAAGCTGATCAGCCCTGAAAAATGTTTTATTTACACAATCCTGTTAAACAATATAACTTTTATATAAATTCTTTTTCATCTCTGTTGTAGCTGTGTAAATATTTTTAAAATGCATTTTTTAAGTTTTTCTGACAAAATTCTCCCCCCAAACAGCATTTCCAATGGTGACAAATTGTGTACTCATATATTCCCTAAATCTGAACACTTTTTGCTACCTCACAGGAAAATAGATCTTTCATGTTAAAAATAAAGTCTGTTATTTTATTTTATCTGTTAACTATACTTTTCATTTTGACAACAAAAGCAGGGCATGGTGGCTGAAAGATTTCTGCTAGAATGCACTTGTTACTCAAGGAGGTCTTCAGGGCCCCAAGTGTGAGAATCTGTCTCCCATGGCCTCCTTTTATTGGCACAATGAATTGTTTGACAACAAATTAGCTAACCGTCGCTTTAGAAGCTAAAAAAGTCTCCATAGCACAAATGAACTTTAAAATCTGGTGGTTTAACCCAGAAAAGCAGAGAGGTACACTATCTTTGTCAGCCAGAGGGCCCATCTGCAATACCTTTCAGGAAACCTGAGGTGCTAAGAGCCCTGTGGGTGAGACCTAGGACAGAAAAGGCCACCCTGAGTATTAGGATGCTGAAGGGGGAATTGAGAGGTGAAATTAAATAATCCTGGTGAATCATTTTAATGAAGGTTTTTAATAGTTATTTATCTATTATTTATCTGGCTGCATTGGGTCCCAGTTGCATCATGTGGGATCTTTGTTGCAGGCTCAGTGGAGCCCAGGCTTAGTTGCTCTAAGGTATGTGGGATCTTGGGGCTTCCCAGGTGGTGCAAGAAGTAAAGGAGACATAGGAGACAGGGATTCTTTCCCTGGGTCAGGAAGATCCCCTGGAGGAGGGCACAGCAACCCACTGTAGTATTCTTGCCTGGAAAATCCAACAGACAGAGGATCCTGGTGGTCTATGGTCCACAGAATCGCAGAGTCAGACACGACTGAATCAACTTCACACACACACACACACACACACACACACACACACACACACAAATGTGGGATCTTAGGTCCCCAACCAGGGATGGAACCCGCATCCCCTGCAAAAGAAGGCAGATTCCAAAACACCGGACTGCCAGGGAAGTCCCTAATGAAAGTTTTAAAGTCAATATTTCTGAAATTTTTGTGACTTTCTTTTACCCTGCATAAAATAAAGCTAGTTGTATGAGGGTTCCTATGAGATGGCTGATTGCTACTACAACTGATAGAATTTGCGCCTCTAGAAAGTCTATGCTGGTAACGATATAGGGTGACAAAGACGAGTGTCCCAAATCAAATGTAACAGAGAAGGAAGAATGAGAAAGTCTACAGAGCTCGATAGAACCAGAAACAGACAGGAATCCTTTTCAGCCTAGAGGCAGATAGGTGTTATAATATTCAACAGCTCTAGTATCTGAAGGCAGGCAAAATAAAAAACAGTTGGCAATCAAATCCCAGAGGCTAACTGAGCCCTGCAAGACCTATAGAAAGGATTTCTCCATTTTTGTATTCTGGGGATAATGCTTAGAAATATTTTAGGATTTTATTTTTTACTGTGTGGCAATATGAGGAATAATGTCATTGGGGGGAAATAAATACCCAAGAGAACATCTTTTCTACCTCTGAACGTGAGCTGGAGCTAGGGAGATCCCTCCAGCAAAAAGTGCCCCAAGCTCCAAGACCTTCCAAGACGAAAAGCAAGAGACATAGTTCTAGAGGGCAAGAGGCTGCCTCTGATTTAATGCACACAAACACAAGTGGTCCAGAAGCGAGGATGAGGACAGCAGGGCTAATGAGAAAAATTCTGTAAACAACAGAAGAGCTAATTATAAGGAAAGCATCACAACAAGACATATGATTTAAGAAATAAACAGTCACTCTTATAAGTTCTCTTTCGCTTGTGCAATTAAAAGCCTTCATCTGCTACCGCTGATCAGCGACTCCGTAGATCAGAATCACGTTATTCCCACTCCATACCTAAATAGGGATGAGCCATCATCACCTACTCACTTCCTCTAAGACTTGATTTTTTTGGTCTGACTTTAGAGTTCCAAGCTGAACGGGTCTAACTTGTCTTAAATTTGATGGGGGAATCAATTACAATCAAACCATCTAAAAAGAAACAGTAAGAGGTTTTGAATACTAGTCCCAGAGCTGTGAACAGCCTGAACATGGACATTTAATTTCTCCTGGGTGAAAGCAAGGAGGCTCAATTAAAGAGATGTTATTTGTTAGTAAGTTTATGACCAGAAACATAGCTCTATAAAAACGCTGCAAGGCAAGAATCAAAGGCAGCACAGAAATTATCACAGGAGTTTCTGTTTATAAAAGTACAGAAAATCCAGAAGTTTTTTCCATGCCTTCAACAACAAGGTGGCCCTAAAATTTTAACATGGATTTCCATCCATCCATTTGGTTGCCATAGAGATAGATAACACTGTCAAACTTATTTTTTTCCAAAAGGGCTATAATCTTTAAAATACCATTTTCCCCACAATCATATACATACTAACACTATAACTGAACTTATTAATTAATTAGTTCAATAAACATTTTGGAGCACCTGTTGTATGTATTATTTTATGTGTTGGGGATAGTTCACTGAAACCAGACAAATACACAAAAAAGAAAAATCCTAATTTTCATGGAACTTGCATTCCAATGGGGTGAACTGAACAAATACAAATAATTCAGAAATTATTACTTAACAAACAGACGTAAACAAACATATTAGAAGGTATAAGTGTTTTGGAGAAAAATAGAGGGTCAAGGGGTCATGAGATATGTGAGAAAGAATCCAAACTGCTCAAGGTGAGTTTCATTGACCTTCAAAGAGCCACCTACAACAGGGTGAGGGAATGAACCTTCCATGCAAAAGGAACAAGAGGCTGTAATGATACTGAGTTCATAGAATTGCAGTCAGACACGATTGAGGCAGCTTACCACACACACATGACAAGCCCACAGCTGACACCATACACAGTGGTGAAAAGCCAAAAGTGTTCCTTTTAAGATCAGTAACAAGATAAGGAGAATATTGTGTCTTGGAAGTCAAGTGAAGGGAGGGCTTCAAGGAGAAGGGATTTAGGTGGATCAACTGAGAAAGGGCCATGAGATTCAGCCACATGAAGGAGGTAGAGTGTTGAAGGAGCGCTGTTCTCTCACTGCAGAGAGAAAAGCTATCAGCTGAGAGAGAGGGGAGGGAAGAGGTACTGGGGGGTTGTGGAGACAGGAAAGTATACAGCTGTTTCCCACGGAAAGAAGAAGAGGGAATGGGCGAGTGGTATACAGAGTGGCTTCTGGTTTCAGGATTCCACCTGTGCCAGCAACCAAGAATTTCAAGTGGGGACTTCCTTGGTGGTCCAGTGGTTGAAAGTCTGCCTGCCAGTTCAGAGGACATGGTATCAATCGCTGGTCTGGGAAGATTCCATATGCCCTGGGGTCAAGTGTAAGCCCGCGTGTGCCGTAACTGCCGAGACTGCATGCCCTAACTATTGAAGCCCGCACACACCCAGAGCCCATGCTCTGCAAAAAGAGAAGCCACCACAATGAGAAGGCCACACCCAACTAGAGAAAGACCATGTGCAGCAACAAAGACCCAGCACAGCTGAAAGTAATACATTAATTAAATTTTTAAAAAGTATGTCAAGTGGGATGAGTCAGCCAAAGTATATCTTTTCCTCCAAACACACTGAGCCGTGGAAGGTACCCTGGGAGTAAGCAGACAGTGGGATTTGACCAGCATTGAGATGAGAGTGAGGAAACGAGAGAAGAAAGAGGAAATGAGAGAAGGCCAAGGATGTCAAACATCTGTGCAAGGGCGTGATGACAAGTGCCCACAGAATGGAAGGTGAGAAAAGAGAAATGAAGATGAGAAGGGAAGGAAGGCAAGTGAAAATCAATGTGTTTTTAAGCCCCAATGAGAAGAAAGGAAAGACTGCTGACATAAGGGCACCAGAGGAAGTGAAAACGAAAAACAGGTGGTAGTTTGAATGTGGGATACTTAACATTAGAAGTGTGGAGTCATATTTATGGGAAGTGCCAAGACCAAGGGTATAAGCATGAGTGTGAGGGGTGGAAGGAAGTTGTTGGACAGGATCTTAGGAGGAGAGGAAGTCAAAGAAGTCCAGGGTATTGGAGAAATGATTTACATGGATGTGGAAATCATGATAGATTGTGCCAAGAGCAGTGTTTGCCATGTTAGGGGGAAGAAAAACACACGAAGTTCTTGAAATTTATTTTTTTTAATAGGTGCCCAAGAATTTTTAAAATGACTTAAGGGACTAGATTAACAAGGAGCACACGTCATACTTTTCTTTGAATTAATTTAGGGGAGAAGCTTTAAGTTGTGCTCATATCCCTCATTGTTAAGCACTTGACTCTCTCTGTTGCTTTTCTCCATGTGCTCTGGGCAACATGTTTTATTTTATTGACAAAAATCTCATTTACAGTTCAATTAATGCAGTGGAGAAAACAAGGTACAAGCCAAGCCCTTCTATTCTTTATAGTCTGCACTGTGATTCTGGTAAGCCAAAGCCAATTAATTCATAAGAGAAGGCAAAGGAGAGAAGAGACTTAGTTCATTCTTATTAAGAGCCAGTAATTCCTCCTCCTCATAAGAAAATCTATGGAAATATTGACACCAAAGTTATTGTATCTGAGAGTTCAGGACCCTTTTGAAATTTTAGTACTTTTCTAATGAGATTTATTAAACAATACCAGCCACAAAACTTAAACTTGTATATATACATGCAAACACAGATAGGAAGCACAATGAATAAAATATGTCATATTTTATTCTCTTCATTGAATAAGTTTTCATTCATATGCTAGTCACTTACTAATATTTCTTTTCACAGTGACTAGGACAATTTACTGTGCTATGCTGTTGCTAACAGGTACATATACCTAAATCAGCTGTGCTAAAAATATAGATGTAAAATAAGGTGCTTGATATCATTCAGCATATAGCATCCTTTGAATATTATTTGATTTTATCCATATTTCCTTCATTAGAGATTATATCTACTATACACAGTACGCTATCAATTTTGATGCAAAATTTCCTGTCAAGAGACTTCTTACAAATGAGATATAGTGATATAACTGATGTGTTTTCTCTCTACTAACAACTATATAAAATAATTGATTGTTTTGCTTCCCCTCTGTATGAAGGGAAAAGATGAGGTTTGAGATAAACAACAGTTATATTTATTAATGCATATCCACTTAAAATAAAACCAACATAAGCTGTGGATAAATAAAGATGCTAAGCTATATGTCCTTGAACTGTTAAAGATGGTTTGACATCCTATAATAAAATCTTACTTTCAAATATTTCTTTGTGATATAGACAGGATCACATAAATTTTTTAAAGTGACTTAAAAATAAATGGTAGTGTATCAGATTCAGGGTCAAATTGTAAGACATTTTCCTAATTTATTTTTATTTGTCAGAAAGAAGGGCTATTTAACATCCAGATAAAGTTGCTGATGTGAAAAACTTATGAAATTATAAAAAGGATACAAGTTGATCAATAATATCAAAAGAAAAAAATCAGTATTGAATTTCATCATATAAAGCATAACAGTAAAAATTTGAACAAACTTTAGAGGAAACTAAATTGTATTTAATTATAAAAGGGATTTATAATATTATATGAGATTTAAAGATAACCAGTAAATTAAATAGTAATTGAAAAATAAGAATTGTTTGTTTTTGCTTTACCCCTCTAATTAGAACAAAGTTAATGGAGGCGAAAGGTAAGAGAAACCCAAGTAAGATGGTAGGTGTTGCGAGAGGGCATCAGAGGGCAGACACACTGAAACCATACTCACAGAAAACTAGCCAATCTAATCACACTAGGACCACAGCTTTGTCTAACTCAATGAAACTAAGCCACACCCTGTGGGGCCACCCAAGACAGGTGGGTCATGGTGGAGAGGTCTGACAGAATGTGGTCCACTGGAGAAGGGAATGGCAAACCACTTCAGTATTCTTGCATTGAGAACCCCATGAACAGTATGAAAAGGCAAAATGATAGGATACTGAAAGAGGAACTCCCCAGGTCAGTAGATGCCCAATATGCCACTGGAGATCAGTGGAGAAATAACTCCAGAAAGAATGAAGGAATAGAGCCAAAGCAAAAACAATACCCAGTTGTGGATGGGACTGGTGATAGAAGCAAGGTCTGATGCTGAAAGGAGCAATATTGCATAGGAACCTGGAATGTTAGGTCCTTGAATCAAGGCAAATTGAAAGTAGTCAAACAGGAGATGGCAAGAGTGAATGTCAACATTCTAGGAATCAGCAAATTAAAATGGACTGGAATGGGTGAATTTAACTCAGATGACCATTATATCTACTACTGTGGGCAGGAATCCCTTAGAAGTAATGGAGTAACCATCATGGTCAACAAAACAGTCCGAAATGTGGTACTTGGATGCAATTTTAAAAATGACAGAATGATCTCTGTTTCCAAGGCAAACCATTTAATATCACAGTAATCCAAGTCTATGTCCCAACCAGTAATGCTGGAGAAGCTGAAGTTGAACCATTCTATGAAGACCTACAAGACCTTTTAGAACTAACACCCAAACAAGATGTCCTTTTCATTATAGGGGACTGGAATGCAAAAGTAGAAAGTCAAGAAACACCTGGAGTAACAGGCAAATTTGGCCTTGGAATACAGAATGAAGCAGGGTAAAGGCTAATGGAATTTTGCCAAGAGAATGCACTGGTCATAGCAAACACCCTCTTCCAACAACACAAGAGAAGACTCTACACATGGACGTTACCAGATGGTCAACACCGAAATCAGATTGATTCTATTCTTTGCAGCCAAAGATGGAGAAGCTCTATACAGTCAACAAAAACTAGACCGTGAGCTGACTGGCAGAGATCATGAGCTTCTTATTGCCAAATTCAGACTTAAATTGACGAAAACAGGGAAAACCACTAGACCATTCAGGTATGACCTAAATCAAATCCCTTATGATTATACAGTGGAAGTGAGAAATAGATTTAAGGGACTAGATCTGGTAGATGGAGTGCCTGATGAACTATGGAATGAGGTTCCTGCCATTGTACAGGAGACAGAGATCAAGACCATCGCCATGGAAAAGAAATGCAAAAAAGCAAAATGGCTGTCTGGGGAGGCCTTACAAATAGCTGTGAAAAGAAGAGAAGCAAAAAACAAAGGAGAAAAGGAAAGATATAAGCATCTGAATGCAGAGTTCCAAAGAATAGCAAGGAGAGATAAGAAAGCCTTCCTCAGTGATCAATGTAAAGAAATAGAGGAGAACAACAGAATGAGAAAGACTAGAGATCTCTTCAAGAGAATTAGAGATACCAAGGGAACATTTCACGCAAAGATGGGCTTGATAAAGGACAGAAATGGTATGGACCTAACAGAAGCAGAAGATATTAAGAAGAGGTGGCAAGAATACACAGAAGAATACACAAAAAAAGATCTTCATGACCAAGATAATCACGATGGTATGATCACTCACCTAGAGCCAGACATCCTGGAATGTGAAGTCAAGTGGGCCTTAGAAAGCATTACTATGAACAAAGCTAGTGGAGGTGATAGCATTCCAGTTGAGCTATTTCAAATCCTGAAAGATGATGCTGTGAAAGTGCTGCACTCAATATGCCAGCACATTTGGAAAACTCAGCAGTGGCCACAGGACTGGAAAAGGTCCGTTTTCATTCCAATCCCAAAGAAAGGCAATGCCAAAGAATGCTCAAACTACCAGACAGTTGCACTCATCTCACATGCTAATGAAGTAATGCTCAAAATTTTCCAAGCCAGGCTTCAGCAGTACATGAATCACGAACTTTTTGATGTTCAAGTTGGTTTTAGAAAAGGGAGAAGAACCAGAAATCAAATTGCCAACATCTGCTGGATCATCGAAAAAGCATGAGAGTTCCAGGAAAACATCTACTTCTGCATTATTGACTATGCCAAAGCCTTTGACTGTGTGGATCACAATAAACTGTGGAAAATTCTGAGAGAGATGGGAATACCAGACCACCTGACCTGCCTCTTGAGAAACCTATATGCAGGTCAGGAAGCAACAGTTAGAAGTGGACATGGAACAACAGACTGGTTCCAAATAGGAAAAGGAGTATGCCAAGGTTGTATATTGTCACCCTGCTTATTTAACTTCTATGCAGAGTACATCATGAGAAACGCTGTGCTGGAAGAAACACAAGCTTGAATCAAGATTGCCAGGAGAAATATCAATAACCTCAGATATGCAGATGACACGACCCAAGTATGGCAAGTTCAACCAAGGATGGCAGAAGGTGAAGAGGAACTCAAAAGCCTCTTGATGACAGTGAAAGAGGAGTGAAAAAGTTGGCTTAAAGCTCAACATTCAGAAAATGAAGATCATGGCATCCGGTCCCATCACTTCATGGGAAATAGATGGGGAAACAGTAAAACAGTGTCAGACTTTATTTTGGGGGGCTCCAAAATCACTGCAGATGGTGACTGCAGCCATGAAATTAAAAGAAAAGTTATGACCAACCTAAATAGCATATTCAAAATCAGAGACATTACTTTGCTGACTAAGGTCCGTCCAGTCAAGGCTATGATTTTTCCTGTGGTCATGTATGGATGCCACAGTTGGACTGTGAAGAAAGCTGAGTGCTGAAGAATTGATGCTTTTGAACTGTGGTGTTGGAGAAGACTCTTGAGAGTCCCTTGGACTGCAAGGAGATCCAACCAGTACATTCTAAAGGAGATCAGTCCTGGGTGTTCTTTGGAAGGAATGATGCCAAAGCTGAAACGCCAGTACTTTGGCCACCTCATGTGAAGAGTTGACTCATTGGAAAAGACTCTGATGCTGGGAGGGATTGGGGGCAGGAGGAGAAGGGGATGACAGAGGATGAGATGGCTGGATGGCATCACTGACTCGATGGACTTGAGTCAGAGTGAACTCTGGGAGATGGTGATGGACAGGGAGGCCTGGTGTGCTGCGATTCATGGGGTGGCAAAGAGTTGGACACATGTGAGCGACTGAACTGAACTGACTGAATGGAGGCAATGGAATTCCCGATGAGCTATTTCAAATCCTAATAGATGATGCTGTTAAAGTGCTGCACTCACTATGTCAGCAAACTTGGGAAACTCAGCAGAGGCCACAGGACTGGAAAAGGTCAGTTTTCATTTCAATCCCAAAGAAAAGTGAAAGTGAAGTCGCTCAGTCGTGTCCGACTCTTTGCGACCCCATGGACTGTAGCCTACCAGGGTCTTCTGTCCATGGGACTTTCCAGGCAATGGTACTGGAGGGGATTGCCATTTCCTTCTCCAGGGGATCTTCCCAACCCAGGGATCGAACCCAGGTCTCTCGCATTGTAGACAGACACTTTACCGTCTGAGCCACCAGGGAAGTCCTCAATCTCAAAGAAGGGAATGCCAAAGACTGTTTAAACTACTGCACAATTATGCTCATTTCACATGTTAACAAGGTATTACTCAAAATCCTTCAAGCTAGGCTTCAACAGTATGTGAACCAAGAACTTCCAGATGTACAAGCTGGATTTAGAAAAGGCAGAGGAATCAGATGTCAAATTGCCAACATCCATTGGATCACATAGAAAGCAAGGGAATTTCAGGAAAACACCTCCTTCTGCTTCATTGAATACACCAAGATTTTTGAATGTGTGGATCACAACAAAATATAGAAAATCTTACAGATATAGGAATACTAGATCACCTTACTTGCCTCCTGAGAAACCTGTACACAGGCCAAGAAGCAACAGTTAAAATGGGACATGGAGCAATGTACTGGTTCAAAATTGGGAAAGGGTGGCTGTATATGCTACCCTGCTTCTTTAACTTATATGCAGGGTACATCATGTGAAATGTCGGTCTGGATGAAGCACAAGCTGGAATCAAGATTGCAGAGAGAAACAGCAATAACTTCAAATATGCATATGACACCACCCTTAGAAAGCTAAGAGGAACTGAATAGCCGCTTGATGAAGGTGAAAGAGGAGAATGAAAAAGCTGGCTTAAAACTCAACATTCAAAAAATGAAGATCATGGCATCTGGGCCTACCACTTCATGGCAAATAGGTGGAGAAAAAATGGAAACAGTGACAGACTTTATTTTCTTGGGCTCCAAAATCACTGCAGGTGATGACTGTAGCTCTGAAATTAAAAGACACTTGCTCCTTGGAGGAAAAGCTATGACCAACCTTGGGAATATGCCCTGGAGAAGGAAATGGCAGCCCACTCCAGTATTCTTGCCTGGAAAGTCCCATGGACGGTGGAGCCTGGTAGGCTGCTGTCCATGGGGTTGCAAAGAGTCGGACATAACTGAGCAACTTCACTTCAGACAGCATATTAAAAAGCAGAGACAGCAATCACTTTGCTGACAAAGGTCTGTAATGTCAAAGATATGGTTTTTGAAATGGCAACCCACTCTAGTACTCTTGCCTAGAAAATCCCATGGATGGAAAAGCCTGTTAGGCTACAGTCCATGGGGTCGCAAAGAGTCAGACATGACTAAGTGACATCACTTTCATGCACAGATGGGAGAGTTGGACCATAAAGAAGGTTGAGCACTGAAGAATTGATGCTTTTAAACTGTAGTGTTGGAGAAGACTCTTGAGAGTCCCTTGGATGGCAAGGGGATTAAACCAGTCAATCCCAAAGGAAATTAGTCCTGAATAGTCATTGGAAGGACTGATGCTGAAGCTGAAGCTCCAATACTTTGGCTACCTGATGCAAAGAGCTGTCTCATTGGAAAAGACCCTGATGCTGGGAAAGATTGAGCACAGGAGAAGAGGATATACAGGACGAGATGGTTGGATGGCATCACTGAGTTAATGGACATGAATTTGAGCAAGCTCCAGGAAATGGTGAAAGATAGAGAAGCCTGGTGTACCACAGTCCATGGGGTCACAAAGACTTGGACCTACACTTAGCATCAATTTAAATACACCTTTTACTATTTTATGACTTAAATAAGACTATGATTCAATTCCTAATAGATGTAAATCTTCAGGTTTTTTTTTTTCTGCTGTCCATCATTTTTCTATTGTAAAGTGCAAAACAACAGATGGGGAACCTATATTCTCAGGAATCTGAGCCATCACAATTTCCTAATCACCCTGTTTGCCTGACTCAGAACCCCATCAAGCTGTGGGCTACTGGATGTTTAATTCATACATATTTGGCAAGGTTTATCTCATCTGCAACTTGAATAATACATTCTCCTATAATTCAAATTTGTGTTACTACTACCAACACAACAATAATGTAAGTGCAACATCTGGTGTATGAAGTGGAAAGGCTCTAAAAAGGAACACTTGAAAAACAAAAGTATAAAGCCAAACATCTCAACTGTTTCCTGAAATCTGTGCCAGGTCTAACATTGGGTCAAATGCAACTGCCAACCTCTCCTGCTTTTGAAGTTCCACATGATTCATCTCTTCTTTCTTTGGGCTACAAGATCTGTTCCATCTTACATCTCCCATAATAGGAGTGAAGCAAAAATGAAGACTCTCTGCCACTCTCCAAATCTCACTAACCCTTTGGAGTTCTACAGCAGGGAGTCCACATGGAACCCAGTTCTGTACAGGACATTGTCAGCTAAACTCATAGGCAACAGAAAATACTGGCCAATTTTTTTTCAATTCCACTATCACGGCCCATCGTGAGTTGTGAATTATGTAAAGCTAGGAAGTGACTGACCATAAAATCGCACCAAAGCCTATACTGATGCTCATTCACTCTCAAAGTGCTGTTCCAACTCTGAGTAAGAGGCTAGGGAAGTATTCTAGTTCTAACAATGTATCCCTACTGAACTGTCCCCTTTCTGATGTGAAATGTGGTGTCCTGGATTCCAGGCTTTGATAAGAACTGCTAAAAACAGGAGGAAACCTCAAATCAAAAAAGAGGAACCTCTACACAGGCATGGTGAAGTATGTAAAATGGACAGTTATGTGCTATTAATTTCCTGTTCTTACTGAGAAGTTGAACCCCCAAAAGGCAATAGAGTGCATGGGCCCCCAGAATCAGGACCACACAGATCAGCCTTCGTTGTGAGTCTCAAGTTCTAGTCAACGCAATACATCCAGAAGTAGTGGTGAAACTTTTAGGAAGTACTGTGCTGTCAAAATAAAGATGAAATGGCTGAAGCTGAAAGAGGCATTTTGGACGTCAAAACGGAAGTTGATGAAGAGACTAGGTATATGAAGGTGTATAGATAGATACATGTATATGTACGGCTGTATCTCTTTTGCTGTCCATCTGAAACTATCACAGCATTTTTAATCAGCTATACTTCAACACAGGATTCCTAGGTGGCTTAGTGGTAAAGAACCCACTTGCCAATGCAGGAGACATGAGAGATGCAGGTTTGAGCCCTGGGTCAGGAAGATTCCCTGGAGGAGGGCATGGCAACCCACTCCAGTATTCTAGCCTGGAGAATTCCATGGACAGAGGAGCCTGGCAGGCGACAGTCCATAGGGTCGCAAAGAGTCAGACAGGACTGAAGTGACTTAGCAGACACGCACATACACCAATACAAAATAAAAGTTAAAAAAGAAACTAGGTAGAAGAAATCTCGATCTGAATGATCATGGAAGTCCTGGATCTCTTATCCAGACGTTTACATAAGAGAAAAATGATTGTGTCTTATTTCAGCCATTGTTATATATGTTGTTTGTCACAGGCAGATGAAACTAATCATAACTAATACATTAGAGAAGGCTAATTGTCTCATTTTATTAGACGGATTCAGAAACAATTATGAAAAACTCTGTTTCCCAGGTGTTCCTATGAGACGATTTCAACATTATATGCATTTCAAGGAGCATAATAACACTGGAGAATGTAATTAATTCAACCCATTTTGCTCCCTCATCCATCTTCTCTGAATCCTACAGTTCCCTTTTAAGCTTTTAATGCAGTGTGGTAATCATTACAAATGTTCACAGCATTTCCGCTTCACCTTCCTGACATCTGTGGGCTTGCCCTTCCCTGACCACTTGAATCAGGTGGCTCTATGGCTAGGTTGGCCAATGAAATATGAGCAGAAGTAACACATGTCACTTCCATGAGAATGCTTTAAGAACCTGTGTGTCTTTCACAATGCCCACTTCCTCTCACAGTAGAGATTATAAGGGTATTTACCAAGATTGTGCCTCTGTCACTTTGAATCCCTAAATAAATGTTATGATTGCCTTTGGCAACCCACAGAAAAGAATGATGCAAAACAAGAACTAACCTCTATTTCACTGAAACACTAATACGGGGGTGGGGGGTGGGGGTGTTCTTGCAGCAAAAATTAGCTTATCCTGACTGATACATGCAATTCTCTGAGCAGATATTATGATGCAAAAATCATCCTGTGCATGACTGTATATGGAGGAGCAGTCAGAGAACTGAATTTAACACTTTCTTAAAGATTGAACCAACTGAAATGTCAAATTTCTCTCCTAAGGGTTTTCTGTCTCCACTGGACTCTCCAGTACAACCATGCACTTTCGGGTCTCTCTTCCAATATGTGCCTTTTCAAGACACTGACTCATGTATATTCTTAGTTTTGTTTCAAAATACCTTTGAAGGTAACTCTCTACTACCTCCTGCCACCTACTCAAGGCTCTCATCATTTATATCCAGATCATTCCCAAATCCCCTGCAATTCTTATCCACACCACTCTGCTGAAAATATCAATGACTTCATACTTACCAAAACTACAGGCTTCATCCTCCTCAACTACTTTGCCCCTTGGGCCCCTGATGACATTTCTCCATAGTTTAATGATAAAGCTCCTCTAGAGAGGCTTTTCCTGGTCCTCTTATCTCTCTAACCACTTTTCTCCATCTTCTTCCTGATTGCTTTTTCTAACCTCAGCCACCACCAAGATTCTCCCATCGATCTACTTTATATTTACTCCTTTTTAAAAAAATCTCTCCAGATGGGCTCATCAACCCAATCATTTATGAACTGATGTCTCAAAATCTGTATCTATAGCCCCCAAATCACTCAGCAATTATTCACAAACTTCACAGAGCTCTAGGTTCTCATAACTAAAGCAGAAATCATTATCTTCTGCCTCATCTGGGCTATTTTCTGGGCTTCCCTTGTGGCTCAATTGGTAAAGAATCTGCCTGCAATGAGGGAGACCTGGGTTTCATCCTTGGGTTGGGAAGATCCCCTGGAAAAGGGAATGACTGCTCACTCCAGTATTCTGGCCTGGAGAATTCCATGGACTGTATAGTCCATGGGGTCTCAAAGAGTTGGACCTGACCGAGAGACTTTTACTTTCACTTCTATTTTCTATCATACCTCAACCTAATACGTTAAAAACCCCAGTGATTCTGGACTCCTCTTTCTCCCATCTCCAATCAGGTCCTTCAACCTATTTCTTTCTCTGCATTATAACTGGTAATTCTTTTGTTCATATTTGTTTCATCTCTACTTGCTCTCTGCATCTCCTTACTGATCTCTCTGCCTCTTTGTTTACTTATGTGAACTCATTTATGAGATCACCTAAATTATCTCCCTCAATTTTTGATTATATATTCCCTATAAAAGGAAATGCAAATTATCATTGCATTACAAAACTCTTTTAAACTGACTTTGTAACATTTTTATTTTATGTCCTACACTACCCAGCTAAGAGT
Source organism: Budorcas taxicolor (assembly GCF_023091745.1). Classification (NCBI taxonomy): domain Eukaryota; kingdom Metazoa; phylum Chordata; class Mammalia; order Artiodactyla; family Bovidae; genus Budorcas; species Budorcas taxicolor. The sequence goes on from NC_068931.1 coordinate 29,089,289, forward strand.
TGGACATGACTAACCGAATATCACCACTCATCTAATGCTGTAATCCAAAACCTCAGATAACTCTATGCTTCAAATCCCTATGTAATTCTTAAGGTTCCTCTTTTTTTGTAGAATGTCTTTAGTAGCCTTTATGTTTCCATCTCCCTGTCTCATCAACTAGACCATGAACTACTCTCTGTCTCATCAAACATGGTATTTGCAATATGTGATCTATCTATCTATCTATCCTAAGCAATAAAAAATTCTAAGCTTCTATCATTTTTGTAACAAAACAAACAAACAACAATAGCAAAAAAAAGCCTGCCATAATTTCTTTCAACTTTACCACTATTTTTTTGCTTTCAGTCACGCTCAATGTAAAAACTAGTTTTCACTCTTTGTGAAAGTTCATGTAATTAAAAGTAATTATTTCAAGTAGGCAAAATGTATTTTATGATCTTTTATAAAAAAGGAGAGTCAGTGCTGAATTACTTAGAAATGATTTCAGAATGATGTAAAGTAAGAGCTGTAATGAATTTGTCCATACTTTGTATGCTGAGACTTTTTTTTTTAATTTTTATTTTTACTTTATTTTACTTTACAATACTGTATTGGTTTTGCCATACATTGATATGAATCCGCCACGGGTGTACGTGAGTTCCCAAACATGGACTCCCCTCCCACCTCCCACCCCATATCATCTCTCTGGATCATCCCTGTGCACCAGCCCCAAGCATCCTGTATCCTGCATCAAACATAGCCTGGTGATTCATTTCTTACATGATAGTATACATGTTTCAATGCCATTCTCCCAAATCATCCCACCCTCACCCTTTCCCTCAGAGTCCAGAAGTCTGCTCTACACATCTGTGTCTCTTTTGCTGTCTCGCATACAGGGTCATCATTACCATCTTTCTAAATTCCATATATATGTTAGTATACTGTATTGGTGTTTTTCTTTCTGGCTTACTTCACTCTGTATAATTGGCTCTAGTTTCATCTATCTCATTAGAACTGATTCAAATGTATTCTTTTTAATGGCTGAGTAATACTCCATTGTGTATATGTACCACAGCTTTCTTGTCCATTCATCTGCTGATGGACATCTAGGTTGTTTCCATGTCCTGGGACCCGGGTTCGATCCCTGGGTCGGGAAGATCTCCTGGAGAAGGAAATGGCAATCCACTCTAGTACTATTGCCTGGAAAATCCCATGGACAGAGAAGCCTGGTAGGCTACAGTCCATGGGGTTGCAGAGTCAGACACGACTGAGCGACTTCACTCACTCACTCACTCAAACTGTATTGGTGTTTTTCTTTCTGGCTTACTTCACTCTGTATAATTGGCTCTAGTTTCATCCATCTCATTAGAACTGATTCAAATGTTTTCTTTTTAATGGCTGAGTAATACTCCATTGTGTATATGTACCACAGCTTTCTTGTCCATTCATCTGCTGATGGACATCTAGGTTGTTTCCATCTCCTGGTTATTATAAACAGTGCTGCGATGAACATTGGGGTACATGTGTCTCTTTCAATTCTGGTTTCCTCTGTGTGTATGCCCAGCAGTGGGATTGCTGGGTCATAAGGCAGTTCTATTTGCAATTTTTTAAGGAATCTCCACGCTGTTCTCCATAGTGGCTGTACTAGTTTGCATTCCCACCAACAGTGTAGGAGGGTTCCCTTTTCTCCACACCCTCTCCAGCATTTATTGCTTGCAGACTTTTGGATCACAGCCATTCTGACTGGTGTGAAGTGGTAACTCATTGTGGTCTTGATTTGCTTTTCTCTAATAATGAGTGATGTTGATGTATGCTGAGACATTTTTGAGCAAATCTTAAAAAGCAATGATAGGAATTTAGTCATGAGACTTTCATCAAGATTAATGGGAGCAATGCTCCTTAAATCTCCTGACACAGGTCTGAAAACTTGCCAAGTGCTTCAGGGATGTCTTTGTGACTTAAAATTCTGGCTTTAGTTTCAGGTTGCAGATTTTAGGAAGCAATGATTGTGTTTGACAACCTTGTGGCCTCAATTATATAATAACAGGATATCAGGTTTTGATGATAACCTAGAGGCTATTCTGTCTGATACTTGAATTCTTTCTAAAACACTAGTTAAGTGATCATGCTATTTCTATTTGAGCAGGAAAATCATTGCCTCCCAAATGCCCATTTCATTTAGACAAATCAAAGACAAAGATGAAAGTAATCTATGATGATGAAATATATAATTTTTAAGACTTTGAAAAATTTTTTTCTTCCAAATACCCAAGCTTCCCAAATACCCCAGTAAAGCTTCTAATGATAGTTTCAGAACACATAAAAATGATAGTTGCAGGACATAGATTTATTTAGTGTGGGCCCATTAATGTTGGAACAGTCTTGGAAGAGATCTCTCTACAGTTAACTGGCATGGGATAGCTCTTGGTCACAGGTATCCTTGTTATTGTTGATCAGTCACTAAGTTGTGTTCGACTCTCTGTGACCCCCTGGACTGAAGTGCATCAAGCTTCCCTGTCCTTCACTATCTTCTGGAGTTTGCTCAAACTCATGTCCATTGAGTCGGTGATGCCATCCAACCATCTCACCCTCTGCTGTTCTTTTCTCCTCTTGCTCTCAATCTTTCCCAGCATCAGCATCTTTTCTGATGAGTTGGCTCTTTGCATCAGGTGGCCAAAGTATTGGAGCTTCAGCTTCAGCATCAGTCCTTCCAATGAATATTCAGGGTGGATTTACTTAAGGATTGACTAGTTTCATCTCCCTGCTCTCCAAGGGTCTGTCAAGAGTCTCCTCTAACACCACAGTTATCAGCTATCCTTAAGATAAGACATTTGTAAAAATTTCTCCCCAGATGGCATATCTTCATCTGTTTCTAGTTGGTAGGAATATTCAGGAAATTTAACATAAAAATTCTTTATTTTGAAGAGCCAACATGCTCTGGAGTTTTTTTAAACTAATATTTTCCTTTCAGGGATCTTCCACATAACCAAAATCATTCTTAGATTCAATAGAAAACTCTGCACACTCTATGTGAGTCCTGTTTTGATTTATATATGCAGAGAGGTCCAGCAATTGTGTAAAACTTAACAACCAGCATTCCAGAATTCCCCATTCTTTTACCTTGGTAGTCAAGAACTGAAATACATTAATGTTTGAAAAAATGTTTCTTTCTGATCATATTTATGGCACCACTTTTCTCTTGTCAAAATCATCTTAAGAAACTTCTGCAACACTAAACTTCCACTAAATGTGCCACCAATTTAAGCCAAAAGCATGTCAACAGCAAACATATTTTAACATGAACTATAATCTATATCTCCATAGAGATGGCTGTTTCTAATGCAAGATTCTGCCAGAGTGCCAACCTAAGAAAAAGCAAACCAAGTCTATTTTAAGTGGAGGAAAAAAACTAGAGTTCAAAGAACGGCAGCTACAATCTGAGCATTTTATAGTTTGATTCATAAAGTAACTACAGAGTGTGCTTTTGAAGTATTATTGCTTCCCTTAGCAATAAGCAGAATCTTTGTATCTTAAAGGCAATCATAATCCCTAGTCTAAATTATCTTAACTTGAAGTTGTCCTTTACACAAAGATCATTATCACTTAAATATCTAAATTTTCAATAAAACCTTCTTGGGAATGAAACAGGAAACTCTCAGATTGAAATTCTGGGCCTTTGTAGGGAAAACTCACCATGGTAACAATGTAGATTAAGAATGTATATTGAAAAATACACGTTCTTTTAAGAGAAACATTTTCCAAGTTCTGTTGACCCAATAGGTCAGGCAGATTAACAAATAATGCCACCAGGAACAAACAGGAAAGATGATAGAGGAAGTTTTCTGGATTTCTGGAATATTTAGGGCAGGAGAAACAAGGACGACAGATGAAGGAGAAGATAGAATACCCTCTCTAAGACATTTCTCCTGAAGAGTGAATGAAGAAAGGGCTATAAGGTATTAAAATAGACCCACAATTGGACTTCAAATGCCTATGAGGAAAAGTGTGAGACACAGAGATGCCCCACCTTTAGGAACCAAAGTAACTGAGACCTGGCATGCTTTTAGTCACATTCTCTGTAAACAGATTTGACCCAGAGTCATAGCAGCCAAAATATATTACAAAATCTTTAGCAGAATAGCTCATGATTGGATAGTTAAAGCATAGACAGGCATTGTGGGAGAAACTGACATACAGGTTAGGGGGATGAAAAAGGATGCAATGAAATTAAAGTTAAAAGTTCATGTGATTAGTTTTGTTAATTTATGCCTACCCTAGTTGAATACAACAGAAACAAAATTTTATTTATTCTTCCTTGACATATATATGCCTATTTTTGTTGTTGTTATATAAGTGTTATCATATGCTTTAGTGTTCAGTGGGATGACACACGTGTTTGTCTTGGTGACAAGCTAAGTGAACGTGGGGTAAGTATTTTAGGCAAACCCTCCAAAGAGGGGAGGTGGAGCAACATTATTTGAATGTTGGTGACTTAAATGGAAGCTGAACATTGGTACCCCAGATTTACGCGGGAAATTTTTTTTTTCAAACATAACTTACACCCTTTAGGCAAATGATTAATTCACCTTCAATGTTGGAATGCTGTGTCTATGTCATTGTGAACACTTAGAATTGTATATCTGTTTCACCAAGTGACCACTCTAAAGAAATATATAGAACAAAACATGAGCAAGTTATTATTGGTCCATAACCTCAACAAACTGGAGTAGCCTTTACATGCTACCTAGTTTTAGCAAAACCAAAGTACAGAGGTTCAAAGAAACTTCTAACATGTATAATTATCTTTGTCCGAGATTATACTGGTAATTATGTAATTGAGATCACAGGGCCATGGTGGAGGGGAATTCCATCTAAAACTTATCCCAAATCACTCTTCTGTGTGCAAGCTTTCTCTAGCCACTTTTCACAATCCAGCAGGAAGGTTGCCTAAGTTAGTCTAGATTGTAGCGTTCTCAAGTAAAAATAAAGTTCTTTAAACCATAGCTACGGAGGAAAAATTCTTCCTAATTTATACAAGCGCCAGAATTTTAAACTTTACAGTTGATCAGGTTAGGTATCAATAATAAATAGTACTTATAGATGGTCTTTAAATTGTGTTCTGAGTATTGCAAAACAAAGTTTCACTCTCACACTCTTTTTAGAACCATATACATTTTTATGCCTACTTACACAAAGTAAACTATAAGGTTTTTATAACAACTTCTGGCTCCTCTTGCTAAAAATAAAAAGTAAAATGTTCCATCATGTGGTTACATTCTAAACCACCTGGATGTTCTTCTGTCTTCATTAGTCCTGGTCTTCTTCCTTAGGGTCCAGTCTTCTCTGAAATACAGACTTTGCTTGTCACTAACTGTAGGCTTCATGGGAGTTGATTGTAAACGCAGGAATGAATGCATATGGCTTCCATTTCTTTGTTGCTTTCCTGTGTGTTTCTTTGCTCTGTTGGCTACAATTATTTGCCATTGTTAGTCACTGTATTCAATGAGAAGGGAAATATTTCTCTCCATTGAAAGAGTCACTTTAAACTTGATGGGGGAAATGAAAAGGAGCTCCTTTGTAAGGCTATTATACTCTTTATATAACATATCCCTGGCAGGGGTAGGTATCACTTTTCTTAAAGAGAATACAATGAGGTGACTCATTTTTATCCGAAGAATATTGTGAGGTGGAAGGTGCAGCAGATGCCAATTCTTTTCCTCCAGTTCTTTTTCTTCTTCACACGTACCTATGGGAATTTCATTCACACAGATACACAGGCAGTCTGATTCTTGTGGGAGATTGCATACCTTCTGTGACTTCACGCTATGGTGATAGTTCACTGATTCTGAGATGAGCACTGGACCCCAGATGGGCCTGTATGAGTACTTAACTGGAAATTTTGCAACAGGGACTGAAGAACTCAAATTTAGCTTATATGATAAAAAGGAAGGGAGTTGGTCATAGGCTGGTGCCATTGACTAAAGAAGTAAAGGAATTTGTGATAAAAGGAAAGAATGAGTCAAACAAAACACAGTATGGCAAGGGTATTAGAATAATGTTTGATTGTTTTAAATATCTAGCCGCATTCCTCTCCCCAGGTTTGGCGATACTTGGATTTTCCTATCCCCCCTATTTTGAACTGGTTGAATGTTACTAGCAAACAAAACAGTCTGAAATGAAACACGAGCATATAGCTCATGTCACCTTAAAAGGCAAGATGGATGTCTTACTTTCAGGAAAATGGTACCCACTAGTGTATTAGATTCTAACTAACTGGACCTCCTTCTCCTTAACTCAGGAGATGCAGCTGACTTTAATGAACAGGAAACCATGAGCCTATCACCCCCAGGAGCTTAACTGCACTGTTCACCAAGAGCCAGATGTTTCATGGTCCTATTACACTCAGTGCTTCACTCTCAGGATGATAGTGCTTAACGTGGACTAATTCATAGTTCTTAGCAACGTAGCCTGAACCAAGCAGCTAAGCGAATTCTCTAAAAGAGCCTCCAGCTAAGCCTGATATAAGATAGACTGATACAATAAATTTCAGGTAAAGATACATGTGAAAGACACTGAGTAGCAAAAGCAAGTTTTACTAATAAACACAGGATAATATTTTTAACCTTAATACCAAATACTATGTAGATAACACTGGCCTGGCCTTTTCTAAATTTTCTTTCCTTACAGTTGCTTCTGGTTGCCTAGCTACTAGTTACAGGGTTCTCTGTAGTGCTACCCTATAAAATTTTCTACTCTGAGAGGTTTAAGGTGGATCTGGGTTTGGATCTGTGCTTTATAAGCCAGGGCCCACAGCAAAATCCACTCAATCCCAAGACTTAAGTTAATGAAAATCAATTTAGAATACATGCCAAGAGGGGTAGGATTGACTTACACATCAAAGAAAGTGCTCACACGATGTGATTCCAGGTGGCCCTCTTCAAACCCCTTCCTCACCCATTGATTCATAAAGAAATTCTATCATTCTCTTAAAAAGTTAATCCATTATGAATGAAAATCCCCAACAAAAGGCAATGTATTACACTGTTTTCTATAATACACACCTTGATGGAGATGAACAATCTGAACATTTATTGAGGAGTGAAGGGAGGGGGACCATGTACATTTCCCAGACCTGTGGGTTGATAAAACAGTACCAAACAGGGAGACTGAGTTTGCCAAAAGTAAATTCTTTAACTTGATGAATTTTACTTATTTTCCACCTTACTGGAAGGGCTTAAATGACATTTGTGAACGTTTTAAAGACATGAATGGAGATCATCTACAAAATTATATTTGCTTTAAATACTCTGCCAAAAGTTTCAAGAAACTGATATCCCTAGGTGACAACTGTGACTGAATTACTGATCACTGTAGACCAAAAGACCATTTTTAATGTAGGTATGATTTAATGAACATATATTTATAATGCACAAGGTGTGCATTATAGAAAACAGTGTAATACATTGCCTTTTGTTGGGGATTTTCATTCATAATGGATTAACTTTTTAAGAGAATGATAGAATTTCTTTATGAATCAATGGGTGAGGAAGGGGTTTGAAGAGGGCCACCTGGAATCACATCATGTGAGCACTTTCTTTGATGTGTAAGTCAATCCTACCCCTCTTCGCATGTATTCTTATCATCTTAATCACATAAACATAAAATTATTGCTAAACTATTAAAGTGCAACCTCCTTCAAAGGGGAACTGTGTAAGTTGATTTCTATTTTTCTGACGTGACTAGAACGGAAGCTGGGAAACAGAAACACTAAACACTCCAACTCTTGAAAATTATTTAAAACAAGATAGTAAAGAATCTAAACACTCTAGGTTCAATGAGGTTATTTTATATTTAATCTTCTTCTTAATCATAATCTTACATTTTCTTTTCCCTAATTCTTTAATAAGATTATGAGACATGGGAAATCATGCCACCCACTGGAAATATAACCTTTTTTGAATGTTATACTATTTTGTGAAAGTCAAATAGTTAATATGTGTGCTTTCACCTTGACCCTAACACACAGAATACTAGGGAAGATTTTCTTGACCTTAGATACAGCTATAAACCCTTTGAACACAGAACATGCATTAATCACTCACAAAATTCATGTTCTCAGAAACATAGTTTTGAAAAGACTGGTTTAAATTTCCCCAAATTTTTTCACCAAGAAATGCATCCAACTATCTCAACACTTTCCTTCCTAATACTGAAGGCTTCATTTTCTTAACTGGAACAAAAATGATCATGACCGCCCTCCTCCCTTCTCACAACGGCTGTGCTTGCAACATGAAGAAAGATTTTCTTCTGGCTTTCTGTTCTGGAGCCATACCTCTCAATAAAGAGCTTACCAAAAACCTAAATAAATGTTTTAACACTTCAATGTTGAGATAGATGACTTTATTAAGGGTTATAATTTTAAAACCCACTTTTAATTTTTGAAACTGATATGTTTCAAAACATATTATGAAAATTCCAAATCTGAGTTACTCACAATCTCACAAGGACTCCAGCATCAGGGCTGCCTATATTCACACCCCTCACTCTCACTGTTTCAGAATAACCTCACTTCCAAATATTTGTTGGAAGTCTTTTATGACTCCAGAAATATTTTCTGTACTTGAAGATATACAAGGAGGAAGGCAAGGTAGAAGATAAGAAGGAGGCAGGCAATTCCCTGCCCCCAAGTGTTTTATAATAGGGGCTTCCCTGGTGGCTCAGACGGTAAAGAATCTGCCTGCCAATGCAGGAGACACAGGTTCGGTCCCTGATTGGGGAAGATCCCCTAGAAAAGGAAAAGGCAACCCATTCCACTATTTTTGCCTGGAAAATCCCATGGACAGAGGAGCCTACTGGGCTATAGTCCACGGGATCGCAAAAGAGTTGGGCATGACTTAGCGACTAAACAACAGTATAAGTATCTTACAACACACTAATGAATAGACAATTAGCAAGGAAGTAAACCTTCTACCCTAAATTTTCCATCCCCCAATCTATTACCAGGGAAACCTTGCCTCTGATGGTTATACGCTGTCACTGGGCCTCTGTTATTTTGGGATCTGATGACTCCCTTTGCTATCGGCGAGCCCAGTTCTGGAATTTTGTCCCCTCCTTTCAGTCCTGGCTTGTAGATGACAGCTGCCCCTTCTTGATGATGCAGGTGGCCCTTGGACTAAGGCATTCCCAGTGATTCTGGCAGACGGTGTCCTCTCCCTTTGAACATGACCATCTGGAGAGATTCCCGGCCTCATGTGGGTTTTGTGAGCCGCCTTCTACCATTTTCAGCAGCAGTTCTGGCATTCTTATCACACTTAGAAAGGGCCAATACTCTCTTCAAAATTTCAAGAGTCAGAGCAGCATCATGTCAGTTCCATGGCCTTTGCAGGTAATTAAATCTTCTAGTATGGGCGAATGCTCTGTATCAACAAATTCTTCTTTATCTGGCCTTCAGTAACAGTTCTCTTGTTCCAGTACTCTCATAATCCAGTCTGAAAGATACCATCAGATCCCTGCCAGGGGGTTTTGGCTAGGACTTTCAGCTGTTTATTTCCTCCTTTTACAGGCTCAGCACTTCATCTCTCTAGCCAGTTCATTCTATGACTTTACTCTAGTGACCTAAGGGAGAGGGGAAGGGTTATATTCTAAAGGTCGGGGTGGGAATCTGTCCCATTTTGTGAAGCAGAGGCTTTTCATCATCTTCAATCAAGTAGAAATAGGAGGCATGAACCACTACTACAAGCACAGATGGTTCACAAAAAGCTTGAACTATCATGTTTTCCAGTATATACTTACCTGGCAGGGGAGGTACCATGATCAAGAAGGTGGTTCTCCCAGGGAGAGGCTTAGCCATTGCACTGTGGGTATGTCGACCTCTGCGATTTCCCCAAATGTGGGAAACTTCATGGCATAATTTCTGGTAGTGGGGGACTGCTTTCACGCTCTCTCTTTTTTTTTTTAAGGGCTTCCCTGATAGCTCAGTTGGTAAAGAATCCACCTGCAATATAGGAGACCCCGGTTTGATTCCTGGGTTGGGAAGATCCCCTGGAGAAGGGAAAGGTTGCCCACTCCAGTATTCTGGCCTGGAGAATTCCATGGACTGTATAGGTCATGGGGTGCAGAGTCGGACATGGCTGAGTAACGTTCACTTTCACTTTCCAGTATATCAATCCAGACTTTATTGTTGTTCAGTTGCTAAATTGCATCTGACTCTCTGTGACCCCATGGATTGTAGCATGCCAGGCTCCTCTTTCCTCCACTGTCGCCCAGAGTTTGCTCAAATTCATGTTCATCATCTTTTCTCTTTGGTGACTGAGACATCAGTTACTGGAGCTATGTCCCCTGCCAAGTCTGTCTGCTGAGGAGAGAATGGATGCCCCAGAGAGAGGAGCAGAGAAGAAAGAGGAAAAGTAGATTTTACACATTTCCCTCTCTGGATTTATTTGTCTCTAACACCGACATGGAACAGACTCTTCTCTAAGTGGGTCATACATTGTACTTTTTCTATTACTCTGATTCAAGTTGGATGTGTGTCCCTTGCAGCAAACATATTCAACCTAGACACATATTTAAAGTAAACCCATTTCAAGCAGTGGGACAGTTCCAGATCATATTCTTGAATATTTAAGAAGAATGTCCTTGAAAGGTCGTCTAAGTCATTCCTTTGCCTTCAAGCAGAATGACACAAACTATCCAAGAACGCATGTGTATTTTTAATAAATGCCATCTGTTGGTGACATATGCCTGTGGGATTTGTATGTGTAAATTATAATTATGAGACACTCAAAAAAAAAAAGAAAACAAGACAACTATACATTTCTATCTCTTTCTCTGGAAAGTGATGAGTCATGTTAAACAGGGCCTACTTTGTTTCTCTTTCTAAAAGGGCATCACCAATTACTTCAGCAAATGATGTAAAGCAAAGCTAAAACTACCTTAATGAGACAATGTCAAAATTTCTGCTTCTAAAAAATATATTCAACTATCAAAAATTTTTCAGTTTTACAGTCTTATCTTTGACAAAGACTTGTTTTCTGCCATTATCAGTGCCTTATGGAAGAAGAAACAAAAGTTCACGAAAAACACTCTTCCCAGAACTGTATGACCTCATTTCTGACATTATCAAAGATGCTTCCAGAAAACACTTCACACGCCAGAGCAATGTTGACGTTTCTTCCGTGAGAGCCAGGACCAGTGATCAATGTTCAACAAATAAGACAGGATTTTCTAAAAGGTAAAGAGAAAGGTTTGTTTAGGATCTCAAAAGAGAACCACCAATAACAGAGGGAAAAGGATGAAATCACATCAAACTATAACACGTGAAGTCATTTACTATTCCATTGTTGGTAATACCACAGGAAATCGTAAGTGTATTAACCGTATTTCAAATTAGACTGAGTCTATCTTAAGGACTGCATATCCAGACACAAATAAATGCCTATTTCAGGCTTCATTCTGTGAGGAGGGCATATATGGAGACTAGTCATTCTGCAAGTTGAAACAGACCAAGAAATCAGTGGAATCAGCCCCATTCAAATCCTTTCTACAATGCCCAGTGTTGCCTGAGAGAGCTCTTTGGGATTTGATACATTAAAAAAAAAAAAAAGAGGGGAGGGGTTAAATGAAACTTAATGTCCTCTTTCTGTATAATACATAATTTATGTAGCAAATTTTAAAATATGTCTGTTTCAAATTAAGTGTAGGCTTATATGTGTATAGTTGTCTGCGTATTGTGTATATGTTTGTCTCCCTGAGACTGTCTCACTATTTTCAAAAAATATCACAGTGGGAAGAGTGTTATAGCCTATTTTTCTCAGAATTCTCCAGACCAGAAAGGCACTGTGGCACTTCAGCTGTAACAGACACAAGCCACTGATATGACTTAGCAAAAATAAAATGTGATATCCAAATCAAATAAGAAAACTCATTTCTTTGTGCCATTTACATCTTTCTATATAATAAAAGGAATCATATTTTCTTCACTTGTCTTAATTCAATAAGCAATTGTCTCCTACTTCTGGTCGAAAGTGAAGCCAAGCTATTTCACAGTCAATAGTTCTAAGAAATAGCATTTTACATTTTCTTTTTCTATAAAATATATGTAATTTGTTAAAAAATTAAATAAAAATGATATTTTTGTATACTTTGAATTTTTCTCTATTACATGTACTATGTTATGATGCTAACAATTTATAAGGAATTTTAATTTAAATGTTGTACCTTTACCTATATTTTCCAAAGTGAATTTCACAGAATTCTAGTCACAGGAAATACTTTGCAGAGTTTTCATGAAAAACACATTGGAAAATGCTTTTATGTTCTTACCCCCCCCCACCCCCCGCCCTGCTGGTTGAATGTTACTAGCAAACAAGAGCCTGAAATAAAACACTAGAGTATAGCTCATGTGACCTTAAAAGGTAGGATGATGTATGTCTTGCTTTCAGGAAAATGGTACCCACTAGTGTATTAGATTCTACCTATCTGGCCCTCCTTCTCCTTAACTCAGAAGATGCAGCTGACTGCAATGAACAGGGTGCCATGAGCCTCTGTCATACCCAGGAGCTTAACTGCACTGTCCACAAAGAGGCAGATGTTTCATGGTCTTATTATGTCCAGTGCTCCACTCTCAGCTTGATAGATATTGAAATCCCTAAGATCTGCACTCTCATGCACACATTTATGTAACTCCATATAATCCAAGATTCCCCAAATTTATGTTTCCATAGAGCACTCTAAGTAATCGCTCAGTTGTGTCCAACTCTTGTGACCCCCATGGACTGAAGCCTGCCAGGCACCTCTGTCCATGGAACTCTCCAGGCTAGAAAGAATACTGTAGTGGGTAGCCATTCCCTTCTCTAGGGGATCTTCCTGCCCCAGGGATAGAACCCAGGTCTCCCACATTGCAGGCAGATTTTTTTACTGTCTGAATCACTAAGAGAAATACCATAGACTACCTTGAGGGAAACACCATTTCTATTAACTTTTATTTATTTTCTTTAATATATTGTTTTTGGCCACGCCACAGGGCAAGTGAGATCTTAGTTCCCCAAATGGGGACTGAACCCATACTCCTTATACTGGAAGCACAGAGTCTTAACCACTGGTTCACCGGGGAAGTCCCTCTATTGACTTAAGTTTGAAATGGACGTCTACTATTCATAGAAATAAACTGCATGAAAAAGTGCTAAAACAAACAAACAAACAAAAAGACCCTTCACTTATACATAAATGGTTGTGCGAACACTCCTTCCTCCCTGGAGAAACCCTTGGCCAAGGATGCCTGGGGCCGTGGCCCTCCTCATCTTGCACTTCCCCCTCACGCCTGTGGCCCACACTGCTCCCCACGCCCCACCATGGTTATTTCTGTGTATCATACCTTGTATGCCAATTACAAAGAAGTCTGTCTTGGACATACATGCCTGTGCTCAGTCACTTAGTTATGTCCAACTCTTTGAAACCCCATGGGCTGTCACCCATCAGGCTCCTCTGTCTATGGAAATCTGCCAGGCAAGAATACTGGAGTGGGTTGTCATTTCCTCCTCCAGGGGATCTTCCCAGCCAAGGATCGAACCCGCCTCTCTTGCTTATGCACTGGCAGATGGAAACTTTACCACTGCACCACCTGGGAAGTCCCATATTAGAGGTACATTTTCATTAATTTAACTTAATACCAATAAGAGGAGAACAAAAAGGAGTCAGAGAGAACACAGGCTGTGTTTTAGGTAAGACTTCAGTGTAGGATTTGCCCTGACGTAGGAGGCCCAGCTTTCATGCACTCAGAGGTCTTTATGATTGAGAAGACAAAAATGTAAGTTGAACTTTTTTCTTGTTCCAAACAGACCTTAAATGCACATTTTATATTTTTCTTAGCATTTTTCTAAAGCATTTCCTGGCTCTGTCTGGACCTTCTGATAGTCTTCTCAGATATCACAGGTGTATGCCACACTTGTCTCTTCATCCCGTGTTCTTCTAACTAACATTCAAATACAAAGTTTTTAAATACCTGATCATCTGAGAGCAAACTAATCAGCCAAAAGACCTCATCAAATCCTGCACCTTTGCCGTCTCATCAGCTCCTTTGTGACGACATCCCTCTCCTGATTACTTCTAACTGGATCATTTCATCTTCACTAACTTCTGAAATTTTGAATGCTCACCCATCAAACTTTTTTTCTTAAACCTTCGGTTTTTCAGCAATGCAAAATCCAAATAAGTGAGAAAATAAATACTACTAAAGAAATAAAATCATCATCATCATCTCAAAAGACATTATTAAAGGAGAAATGTCCCATAACAGAACCCAGAAGCTTCAAAGTTAATTTCCAGGTTCTACATTACTTCACTGTTTTATATTTTTGTAAGTTCTTCCAACAGATAGAACAATAAAGAGAGATAAAGCCATGGGTCAATAAACAATGATTACAAAAAAATTACTTCGCTATGTCATAAATGCTCTAACAAGTAAATAAATTATATCTTGGAAGTGGTTTGAATTGATTGGCTCAGATCTTCAGTGCTTTGCTAAAAAAACAAGAATATTTTAGGTTCAAGACATCTAAGGGATCAGGAGACTATGGACAGTTTCCTAATCAGAAGCAACACACATAATCCAAGCCAGTCAGCTCATGACTGTCTGGTCAGCTGGTTGCCTGGATAAGAGAATATGGATGAATCCTCACAAAAGGAAAACAAAACTGCTATAATAAACATCTCACTGAGGAAATGTCATTTTCATACATATTTGCAGAGATTTTTATTCATTCAAATTAGATGCTTCCAAAATGTTTGTGTTGATTCAAACCCAGTGGAATTTGTACATGCAAATTCCTTCTCCTAGTTAAGTCATTTACGCTACTTTCTTTGAAAAAGGTCAAATGCAGCTTCCTTCAAGAACATACTCATGACCTTCTCTCTACCTTCAGGAAGAGTTAAGGGCATCTTCTTCTTGGGGAGCTCTCACTGACTTGCTCACATTTCCCACCCAACTATGGAATATGAATGTTTACATATCCAGTGGCTCAGTGGTAAAGAATTTGCCTGTAATGCAAGAGATGTGGGTTCGATCCATGGGTTGGGAAGATCCCCTGGAGGAGGGCATGGAAACTCACTCCAGTATTCTTCCCTGGAGAATCCCAAGGATAGAGGAGCCTGGTAGGCTATAGTCTACAGGTTGCAAAGAGTAGGACAGACTGAAGCAACTGAGTACATGTACTCTACACATAATTTTTGAAATGCCATTTAACAATAGCATCCTCATGAACCCAATGACATAACTATTTGTATTTTGTCCCCAGAAGAAAGTGCTTTCCTGAATGGCAGAACTGGGGATTTCCCTCTGTGTTTTCATTTCATAAGACGTTTTCTCCACAATATTGGGACAAAGATCTTTACACTGAGATTCAAAAATCAACAATAGAAAGAAAAGAATATATCTTTTTAGTTTGTAAAATCATATCAACCAACTCTGAGTCTTCATATACGTATCTGATAGTCTGAAAATTAGCCCTATTAATGGAGAAGGAAATGGCAACCCACTCCAGTGTTCTTGCCTGGAGAATCCCAGGGACGGGGGAGCCTGGTGGGCTTCCATCTATGGGGTCGCACAGAGTCGGACACGACTGAAGTGACTTAGCAGCAGCAGCAATAGTATATTATGGGAAAAGGCTCCCAAATCACTGCAGATGGTGACTGCAGCCATGAAATTAAAAGACGCTTACTCCTTGGAAGGAAAGTTATGACCAACCTAGACAGTATATTAAAAAGCAGAGACATTACTTTGCTAACAAAGGTCCATCTCGTCAAGGCTATGATTTTTCCAGTAGTCATGTATGGATGTGAGAGTTGGACTGTAAAGAAAGCTGAGTACTGAAGAATTGATGCTTTTGAACTGTGGTGTTGGAGAAGACTCTTGAGAGTCCCTTGGACTGCAAGGAGATCCAACCAGTACATCCTAAACAAGATCAGTCCTGAGTGTTGATTGGAAGGACAGATGCTGAAGCTGAAACTCTAATACTTTAGCCACCTGTTGCAAAGAGCTGACTCATTTGAAAAGACCCTGATGCTGGGAAAGATTGAGGGCAGGAGGAAGAGGGGACAACAGAGGATGAGATGGTTGGATGGCATCACTGACTCAATGGAGATGAAGACTCCAGGAGCTGGTGATAGACAGGGAGGCCTGGCATGCTGTGGTCCATGGGGTCGCAAAGAGTCTGACACGAGTGAGCGACTGAAGTGAACTGATGGGAGAAGGCATTTCTCCAGTTCTCTATGATCATGCAAGAAGAGTCCCAGGGCCAGTTCTCTATGATCATGCAAGAAGAGTCCCAGGGGTTTTAGACAGACCAAAACAGCCAAGTAATATCCTGCTCTCTAATCTACTCAGGACACATTTGATACCATCTGAACTTACAGAGCAGCCCTCTGCCCCCTGCTAAGCCTGGACACAGAAATCCTTTATGAACAGTCTCGAGGTCTCAATGGTTTAATGTTCAGGCCATCAGCATCCCTGTGTCAAAAATCAGAGGCTCTTTATATTCTTAGAATGCTGTATGAGAGCCCATTCCAGGTACCCCACATGTGTGCATGCAGGCATGCTAAGTTGCTTTAGTTGTGTCTGACTCTTTGCAACCCTGTGGACTGTAACTGCCAGGTTCCTCTTTCCATGGGATTCTCCAGGCGAGAACACTGGAGTGGGCTGCCATGTCCTCCTCCAGGGGATCTTCCTAATGCAGGAATCAAACCCTCGTCTCTTACATCTCCTACATTGGCAAGCGGGTTCTTTACCACTAGTGCCACCTGGGAAATCCATAGGTACCCCCACATGCACTCCTAATTGTCCACCTAGTGTCTAGGGGGTTTTTTGTTTGTTTGTTTGTTCATTTTTGGTTTTTTGGCCACAGTGTGCAGCATGCAGGATCTTTATTCCCTGACCAGGTGTCAGAACTATACTCCCTGCAGAATCCTAACCACTGGACCACTAGGGGGCTTCCCATGCGGCACTAGTGGTAAGGAACTCGCCTACCAATGCAGGAGAGTTGAGAGACACGGGTTTGATCCCAGGGTCAGGAAGATTCCCTGGAGAAGGAAATGGCAACACACTCCAGTATTCTCGACTGGAGAATCCCATGGCCAGTCGGACCTGGCGGGCTACAGCCCATAGAGTCGGACATGACTGAAGCGACTTTCGCATGAGTGCATGGACTGCCAGGGAAGTCTCTCACCTCAGTTCAGTTCAGTCACTCAGTCCTGTCCGACTCTTTGTGACCCCATGGACTGCAGCATGCCAGGCTTCCCTGTCCCTCACCCACTCCCACAGCCTGCACAAACTCACGTCATCAAGTCAGTGATGCCATCCAACCACCTAGTCCTCAGTTGTCCACTTCTCCTCACACCTTCCATCTTTCCCAGCATCAAGGTCTTTTTCAGTGAGTCAGTTCTTTGCATCAGGTGGCCAAGGTATAGGAGTTTCAGCTTCAACATCAGTCCTTCCAATGAATATTCAGACTGATTTCATTTAGGATAGACTGGTTGGATCTCCTTGCAGAAAAAAGGACTCTCAAGGGTCTTGTCCAACACCACAGTTTAAAAGCATCAATTCTTTGGCACTCAGCTTTCTTTATAGTCCAACTCTCACATCCATACACAACTACTGGAAAAACCATAGCTTTGACTAGACGGACCTTTGTCGGCAAAGTAATGCCTGCTTTTTAATATGCTGTCTAGGTGGGCTTCCTTTGTGGTTCAGTTGGTAAAGAATCTGCCTGCAATGCGGGAGACCTGACTTCAATCCCTGGGTTGGGAAGATCCCCTGCAGAAGAGAAAAGCTACCCACTCCAGTATTCTGGCCTAGAGAATTCCCTGGACTATATAGTCCATGGGATCGTGAAGAGTTGGACCCGACTGAGCAACTTTCAGTTTAGTTTGGTCATAGCTTTTCTTCCAAGGAGCAAGCATCTTTTAATTTCATGGCTGCAGTCACCATCTGCAGTGATTTTGGAGTCCCTCAAAATAAGGTCTCACTGTTAAATTGTTTCCCCATCTATTTACCATGAAGTGATAGGACCAGATGCCATGATTTTAATTTTCTGAATGTTGAGTTTTAAGCCAACTTTTTCACTCTCCTCTTTCACTTTCGTCAAGGGGCTCTTTATTTCTTCTTCACTTTCTGCCATAAAGGTGGTGTCACCTGCATCTGAGGTTGATATTCCTCCCAGCAATCTTGACTCCAGTTTGTGCTTCATCCAGCCCAGCATTTTGCATAATGTACTCTGCATATAAGTTAAATAAGCAGGGTGACAATATGCAGCCTTGACATACTCCTTTCCCAATTTGGAACCAGTCTGTTGTTCCATATTTAGTTCTAACTGTTGCTTCTTGACCTGCATACAGATTTCTCAGGAGGCAGGTCAGGTGGTCTGCTAGTCATCTCTTGAAGAATTTTCCACAGTTTGTTGTGATCCACACAGTAAGGCTTTGGTGTAGTCAATAAAGCAGATGTTTTTCTGGAGCTCTCTTGCTTTTTCAATGATCCAACAGATGTTGGCAATTTGATCTCTGGTTCGCCTGCCTTTTCTAAAACCAGCTTGAATATCTGGAAGTTCACGGTTCATGTGTTGTTGAAGCCTGGCTTGGAGAATTTTGAGCATTACTTTGCTAGTGTGTGAGATGAGTATAATTGTGCAGTAGATTGAACATCCTTTGGCATTGCCTTTTCTTTGGGATTGGAATGAAAACTGACCTTTTCCAGTGCTATGGCCACTGCTGAGTGTTCCAAATTCGCTGGCATATTGAATGCAGCACTTTCACAGCATCATCTTTTAGGATTTGAAATAGCTCAACTGGAATTCCATCACCTCCACTAGCGTTTGTAACTCTTGTAGGTCTCCACTAGGCTTTATAAGTCTTCTATTTCCTGTGATTTGAGTTCCAGATTTACCCCCAAAACCCTTCTACAGGCTTCCTCTGTAGTTCTGCTGACGAGGATAAAATGTGACAGGCATGCCTGAGTGCTGATTCCAGCCTGCATGACAGTTTGTTTTCTTACAGTGGAGTAATAAGTTGGCATTCTGGTTCTCTAATAAGTTGGCATTTCACTAGGGAAGTTTGTCTCTTCCCTCTTTTTCCCTTTAGCCTAGATCTCCCTTCTCTCTCCTCAAGGTGAACTTTCCCCTGGGGGAGAGGAAGTAGCGTAAGGACAATTTACCTGATACAGTGCTGGCTGCTCTTTCCCGATGTGTAAGTGGGAGAGGAGAGGTTAACCACAAGTAGTTTCTTTTTATTTTCTATTAGCTCACTTGTTAAGCATCCTTCAGAGGAAAGGACTAGTCAGTCATGTCAGCAAAAACAAAAACAAGGGCTCACTGAGGCAAGTGCTGGAAGCACCAATTCAAAAACACACCGGAGAAGAGGCAACCTCAGCTGAGCGTCTTCAGGGGTTGTAGCTCCTCTGCAGCACGGACACGTTTGTGAAGAGTCACTGTGTTAGGTCAGCATTCAAAGACTTCTATTTCCTGTGAATGAGTTCCAGATTTACCCCCAAAACCCTTCTCACTGTAGCTTGGCTTCCTCTGCAGTTCTGCTGACGAGGATAAAATGTGACAGGCATGCCTGAGTGCTGATTCCAGCTGCATGACCGTTGTGTTTTCTTACAGTGGAGTAATAAGTTGACATTCCAGTTTTGTAAATTAGTCTCAGGAGCTTTGATAATGTGCACCTTCGTCTAGAGAAATGGATTCCCTATGTATGGCTGACAATACAAGGGAGGTGGAAGCCCAGATCGGGGTCATGCTACCACAGACAGCCTTGGGAGACCACAGGGAAGCTGTCCCCACAGGCTCTCCCAGAGTCAGAGGCTCTTGCTTCATCTCTTTTTCAGTCTGAACCTATACAGGAGCTCGGTAGCCTTGAATTGTTGAATGATTAACCCTTTTCCACTCTGCTGCCTCAGCAGTAAAGAATCTATCTGCAGTGCAGGAGAAACAGGGGATATGGGTTCAATCCCTGGATCACAAAGATCCCCTGGAGAAGGAAGTGGCAACCCACTCCAGCATCCTTGCCTGGAAAATCCCATGGACAGAGGAAACTTGTTGTTATTGAGTCACTTCAGTCATAGTCAACTCTCTGCAACCCCATGGACTGTAGCTCACCAGGCTCCTCCGTCCAAGGCATTTCCCAGGCAAGAATACTGGAGTGGGTTGCCATTCCCTTCTCCAGGAGAACTTCTCGACCCAGGGGTCAAACCAGCACCTCTTGCAGTGGGAGGCAGGTCCTTTACCACCGAGCCACCTGGGAAGCCCACAGAGGAACCTGTCAGGCCACAATCTGTGGGGTGCCAAAAGAGTCAGATACAACTAAACAACAACAACAGCACTGTTTAGGTTACAAAACAAATCCCCAAGCGTTATCTTATTTTTTTAAAAAGCCTGTATTTGTTCAACTGTAGTTCAATGCAAAATCTCTGCAATGATCTCTGAAATTTTATTTTTTTAATATTTATTTATTTATTTGGCTGTGCTGGGTCTTAATTGTAGCATATGGTATCTTAGACCTTCGTTGTGGCCTGCAGGCTCTAGTTCCCTGACCAGGGATCAAACCTTGGGCCCCCTGCATTGGAAGCGCAGAGTCTTAGCTGTCGGACCACCAAGGAACTTTCGAGCATTATCCTTTTTGATTCTCGACAATATTAAAGGGGCATATGAAAGTTTATATATCCATTTTATAGATGAAACAACTGTGCTATAATGTTTTGTTGATTTGGGGTCACAATGAAAGCAATCAACCAAGCTACAACACACTCAAAAATTTGACTGCAGATATTTTTAACCTGGACATATCACTAATGCCTTGTTACCAAAAAGGTGAAACTCAAAACACATGTAAATAAATAATAATAAAATAACTAACAGTTATGCAGCACTTACTAAGTGAAAGGTACTGTGCTAGGCAATTTACATGCATTAATCTGTCCAGTCCTTATGAAGTTAGTACAAATTATTATTCTCAACATACAAGTGAGGGAAACAGACCTCAGAGAAGTTATGTAGGTTGTTCAAGGTCACATGGTTAGGAAGTAGCAAAGCCGGAAATTAAACCTGAACACCCAAAACCTATGGTTTTGCCCAATGTTATACTAGAAATATATGAAAACCCTTGCCTGGCTAGACACCATAAATCTTGAATTCTTCTTCCAGCTTGATTTGTCATGTGCAAAATGCATCTTTTCCACTTGGTTTAGTAGCCAAGTTTGAGATTTGGTTTCTATGCTCACAACTCATCAGGCTTTTGCTAGGAAATCTGTCACTTCCTCCAACTCCACCACATGTGCCAATTTATACTTTCTAAGATAAGGACAATCCCAAGAATTGACACCTAAACTCCCAATTCTAGATTTCCTTATTCTGATTCAAACTGCTTCTGAGAAATCCCAGTTATGACAGACAACATGAGATGAAATTTTATGCTATTGAAAGACAATTCCATCAGAATACCAAGCACTGAATAATGCCCCACCTTCACATTTCTCAGATTTCAGATCTACTTATTAGATGTCTGGCTGTATTTCAATTGAAATAGGTATCTCATGTAATGGAAAGTTTTGTGATATATTTTAGAGCATTCTCTCCCCCAGGCCACCCACCAAAATCATCTACATTACTCTTTCATTCAATAAATATTTATTATTTATATTTACTTATATATATTTATATTTATTGAACCACTAATTCAATAAATATTTATTGAACCACAAGTTTAGCTGATTCCTTTCAGAAACAAGGGAAAGGCATAGTCATTGTTGTCAACCTCTTACTACTTAAAATATGTACGAAAATGAGTATTAAAAGCATTACTAACTGTGGGGCTTCCCTGGTGGATCAGCAGTAAAGAATTCACTTGCAATGCAGGAGATATAGGAGACATGGGTTCGATCTCTGGGTTGGGAAGTTCCCCTGGGGATAGGCACGGCAACCCACCCCAGTATTCTTGCCTGGAAAACTCCATAGAGAAAGGAGCCTGGTGGGGTACAGTCTGTGAGGTCATGAATAGTTGGACACAACTAAGCGATGGAGCACATTATTAATTGCAGAAGGTGAAGGGAATGGCAACCCACTCCAATATTCTTGCCTGGAGAAAATCCCATGGACAGAAGAGCCTGGAGGGCTACAATCCATGGGATCACAAGAGTCGAACACAACTTAGCGACTAAACACCCATGTATTTAAAAACTACAGACGTTTAGAGGAGGGATTGTGCTCTGTAAAGAAAGCTGCATTTAAGTTGGAGTACCAAGGAAAGACGCTATTCCAGGTTAAGCAAAAATCAAGATCAAAAGATGGGCTAAGACAAAGCAGAACATTCACCTAGCTTGGTTGGAGCAGTGGATGGATTGAAAGATGTAGCAAGGAATCATCTGGAAGCCACTGCACCTTGAGTGTACAGACCCGCATTTTACTCTGCATTAACCAGTGGAAGGGAATGGCATTCTTTTTGTTACACAGCAAGTGGTTAAAAAAGAAATGCTGGAGTCAGACAGATTTCCAGCTTCACCAGAGTATTTCAGTGACTCTGAGAAAGTCACATAACCATTCTAAATCTGCGTTTCCTCATGTGTGAAATGAAAATGGATATAAAAACTATATGTCAAGAGGTTGTGATGATTAAATAAAGCAATGATTACAAAAGGAGACTTAACATTGAGGTTGGTGACAGTAGGTTCTCGGAAATGTTGTTATTTAGTCACTAAATTGTGTCTGACTCTTTTGCAATCCCGTGGACTGTAGCCTGCCAGCATCCTCTGTCTGTGGGATTTTCCAGGCAAGAATGCTGGAGTGGGTTGTCAGTTCCTTCTCCAGACTAGGAAACAATACTAGTGTTAAATTAGTAAACAGTCAAAGACTTACATTTCTTATAACTGACTCTGCGCACACTGAAACAACTTCTAACTCATTTTTGCCCCTTTGCTTGTGACAAAAGGGCTTCCATGTCTGTTCAGTTGAGCGTCTATGAATACTTCTGTCCCTTCAGCTCTCTTCCTATTTCTGTGATTGCACTGGCCTTACTGGCAAACACACCACACTGATATTTTATATTAATCTTCTATTTAGGTAAAACCTAAGGGACTTTTTGTAAATACTATACCTGTCACGGCCAGCCTCCTGAATCCTGTCCTCGTGTGATTATTTTTTTCCTAAATGTAGAAATTTACACCATCAATGTTCATTTAGTTTTGTTAATTTCAACCAAACTTTTGCTTACAGAACTCTTCCTAAAAGTACTAATATGATCTAATATTTTAACTATAGATCACCTGAACGTTTGATAAGCACTGGAAAAAAAAGTGAGTATTAGTCTTCCAGTTGTGTCCAACTCTGTGACCCCATGGAATGTGGCCTGCCAGGCTCCTCTGTCCATGGGATTTTCCAGGCAAGAATATTGGAGAGGGTAACCATTCCCTTCCCCAAGGAATCTTCCCGACCCAGGGATCGAACAGATCAATCCCTGAGTCTCCTGCATTGCAGGTGGATTCTTTACCGTCTGAGCTACTAGAGAAACATTGAACTTATCACTAAAAATAGGTTAGAGCAAAAAAAAAAAAAAAAACTTCTGAACTAGATGGCTTTATGGGTCCCCTCTGTTTTATTAACCCATTAATCAGCACTGCTAGGCTACGATCATTCAACTGGCTAGACTTTTCTTAATGTTTGCACATCTTTTTTGTTCAAAAGGCTATCTGGACACTGGGATCATATACGCCACCCAACTAGGATGTAATTTACCTGCCCCATTATCTATAAGAAAAAGGAAAATTAGATGTTGTTTCCATGATTGTTCTTTGTTAACATGAGCTGCATTTCTGTGATCACTGTTTTCTTATCTAAACATTTCTCAAATATTTGTTTCATATCCATGCTTTTCACAAAGTTCCCAATGTACACACAGAAGAAGGCTAGCTCACCAGGAAGGATCTGACCAAATGTCCTTACGGGAGCTTTTCCAGGGAAGTCAGTATGGATTCTTGAATTTATAAATTACTATGTGGGGAGGTAGCATGGAGTTGGCTCAGGAGACAGTGCAAGGCTTTTAGCTATATCTATTTAACACAACATGAAAAATGTTAATCTACAAAACCTTTTATGAGGCAGACTAACTTAGGTATTATTTGTTTTATTTTTAATGCATATTTGGAGGTATTCTGCAAGGAAGAGGACATATTCTAAGACCTTAATTTTTATGTGCAACCATTATATATGCAAAGGAGGAATACTACAATCAATTCTGTTTTAGAGGTCATTTCATTCAAAGACAACAGCTGGAAATTCTGCTATTTAAAAAAGGCTTTAACAATTAACAGTATGTTAAAAAAAATTGAATGCAAAGATTTTATTTTACCCAGCAACCAAAAGGAGTTGCTCTATCAAAAGGAGTCAAAAGGAGTCAAAAGAGACTTCTTTTGACCCTGACCACGGGTTCCCTTTGTACTTCATTGTCCCAAATCTCTTGTCCTAAAAAGTCTTCACAGAGCGAACACCTTGGTAGCTTGTTCTGTCACCTCTATTGCACTTTGTCCCATAAATTGGGTCAATATACTTCCTATTCTCAGCCTTTTCTTCTGACTCCACAGGATGCTGGCATCACTCCAAACCTGCTGGGTCCCAATCCTGGTTTTATAGAAATTTTAAAAAAAAAATCAATGAGAGAGAAAAAAAAATGTTTCTAGATAGCTCAGCTGACATAGCCACAGGCAGGACCTGGCTGGTGCAAGTCGGTATTATTCACATGACCAGTCAGAGACTTTGTTATTTCACAGCACACCTTGCCATCCACGTCTCTCAATTGTTGCAATCAGTGCTAGTGCTTCAGGGTGAAAATACATAAATAACAAATGTGGGCTAGCTCAGGTTCTGGCTGATGCTGGGAATACATACACAACAGCAGTACAGCCTGCCGGGGTCTAAATCGACTAATCAATTCTTGATTTTTTTTTTTTTTTTTTGCCTTTTCTTTCTTTTTTTGTTTATACTTTGTCAGCTAATAGATTGTGACCCATGAAATTGCTTCTTTGAAAAGGAGCTTGCTCTAGGTAATACTTTTCTCTCTGAAAAGCAAATCTACTGACTATGACATCATTGGGTGAGAGCCCGTAGCATGGGTTACTGCAAGGCAAGGGAAAAAAAGGGTAGGGTTATCTAGAAAGTAAGGAGAGACTCCTTACTTTGAAGTAGGTGAACTCTTTAAAGGATGTTAGAAGCTACCTTCCTATGCAGTAGCCTAGGGAGGCTAAAATGCATCCAAAGAGCCTCATTCAGGATGGGAAAAATAAAAATATGAACCTATCCAACTTGGCATGACAAACATAAATGGTTTTGAATAATTGAAAGCAACCAGACTTTACCATATTGCAGCCAAAACTCAAAACAGCATGCTGGCTCCTGCTACACAGAAAAGCAATCTAGGGCATTATCTCCTATGTCATTCTTTCTCCTTTCCTAAGAAACTCTAGCAAGAGGATTTGTGTTTTAAAGATCAATGCCAGATATGAGCACTATGAAGAATGAGTAGGCATATCTTAAAGTGTTGAAGAGGTAGGTTTTGACGAGAAAATAAACCTATTCATAATTTGAAATCCTGTCTTTCCTCTGTTTGTGCCAAGTAACAGGCTTTGTCATCCATTACAGAAGCACAGGATGTTTAAATGTTAAAGGAGCAAGAGGAAAAGGAGGTTGCTAGAGGCAATTCCATTTTTATAATCTGTTTTAAAAGTAAGAAGAGCATCATTTTAATAACAGAATGAAATACCCGTTTTCACCAAAAACAGTAGAATTTTATGGCTTTGTTTCACTATGCTAACCTCTCCCAAATCAGTTCTTATTTCCTGCCACTGCACTGCAGCACAATCCAGACTTTGTACAAAATATAACATATATTTTCCTCATGCATGATGTCCAAATTAGAGTCACAATTTGACAGCAGTTTAAATCACACAACCAAGTAGGTTTCCTTTCTAAACAGAAATTTTGTCAGCTTTGTAAGGTAAGAGGAAAACTATAAAAACAGTTGGTGAAGAAATAACAAGAGCTGATGGATTGTCACTAGGACACAGATTGTTTGGAACAAAAGGTTAATTCCATCAACAGAAAAATTACAATCAGAGCAGAAATGGCTGTAATCATACAGAATTAGGTAGTAGGGACAACACATATTGGAAAGCAATAGGAAACTGAATAGAAGTGGAACAACTGGCAGATAAAAACTTGTTATTGAATAAGACCAGAGAAGAGAATATATGACCAATAAATTCCAATTTGATTAAGAAAGTTATAAGCATCTGGGGAAGAGAAAGAAGATGGCTCTTTACTGACTGTGGAAGGGGTGCTTGTTGATTGCATAGCCTCTGAGCTTGTCAAGTGTTCCAGGCTAAACAAAACACTTCATCACACCTCCTTTTTCTCTCTTACCTGTCAAAATGCCATCTACTCCCACTTTCTATAGGTGCTTCCTCTACAAAGAGTGACATGGCTCATGTCTGAAAGCTAAGCCGATGAAACCTAGGTGTAGAAAAGTCCATCACGATTGGTAAAATAAACCAGGTGTTCTCTTTGATTAACCACTTGTTTCCTCTACTTACTGAAATGGAGTCACCTCTCAACACTTCCCCTAGAGCAGGAGGGTGCCCACTGGCCTGGGCCCAACACTATCTACCAATGCAACAAGGGTCCCTCCCTACAGTGGGCAGCAAGGTGTCCCAGTACAAGGTGGGGCTATATCTAAATCACTGAAGATGATATTTCAAACCTTACAGGCCTACCACACAATGGCACCCTAAGGATATGGCTGTTCCATTGGTTGATAAAGTTCAGCTAGCATCTATAATTAGCTCCATCACGTCTCATTTTCACCTTCATTCCATGAGGAGAAGGCATCCAAGACTGAAGTCCAGAAAGGAGAAAGATTAAAAGGAAATTCATATTTATTGTGGCTTATTTTTACACTTTCAAAAGTTGAATTTACACAATTAATGGATCTAAACGAGTTGTCTCTATTTGTTTTATAGGATTCTTAAAATTTAATGAGTTGGTTTCCTTTTTATATAAATAATGTCAAGTGAAAAAAAAGTGAAAGAAAAGAATATTTAGTATGAATTTATAGATTTTTTTTTCAGTTAGACATAGCAGAAAAGTCACAATCTATAAAAAAGAAATTTTACTGTAGATTTTAGTTGTTGTTAATCTCATTATTCTCTTTATCATCAACTAATTTCATTAAGAATTTAGAAGAAGGTCTATTAAATGGGGTCATTATACTTCAGACTAGATCAGCTGGTTTCATAATATGATATTTGGAAAAATACCTTTTAATTAATTAACTAATTAACTGGTCACTCCATGAAGCCTCAGGATTTCTGCCACTTACATAATTTTCTATGAACTCATTTTTCTTATTCTAAAGCTTCAGTTCAGTTCAGTCGCTCAGTCATGTCAGACTCTTTGTGACCCCATGGACAGCAGCATGCCAGGCCTCCCTGTCCATCACCAACTCCCACAGTTTACTCAAATTCATGTCCATTGAGTCAGTGATGCCATCCAACCATCTCATCCTCTGTTGTCCCCTTTTCCTCCCACCTTCAATCTTTCCCAGCATCAGGGTCTTTTCAAATGAATCAGTCTTCACATCAGGTGGCCAAAGTATTGGAGTTTCAGTTTCAACATCAGTCCTTCCAATGAGTATTCAGGACTGATATACTTTAGGATGGACTGGTTGGATCTCCTTGCTGTCCAAGGGACTCTCAAGAGTCTTCTCCAACACCACAGTTCAAAAGCACCAATTCTTCGGTGCTCAGCTTTCTTCACAGTCCAACTCTCACATCCATACATGACTACTGAAAAAACCATAGCTTTGACTAGATGGACCTTTGTTGGCAAAGTTATGTCTCTGCTTTTTAATATGCTATCTAGGTTGGTCATAACTTTTCTTTCAATGAGCAAGTGTCTTTTAATTTCATGGCTGCAGTCACCATCTGCAGTGATTTGGGAGCCCCCAAAAATAAAGTCTGACACTGTTTCCATTGTTTCCCCATCTATTTCCCATGAAGTGATGGGACCAGATGCCATGATCTTAGTTTTCTGAACGCTGAGTTTTAAGCCAACTTTTTCACTCTCCTCTTTCACTTTCATCAAGAGGCTCTTTAGTTCTTCTAAAGCTTAAGCCTTTCCAATTTCACCTATAAGTAGTGAACCACAATTATAATATTTGACTAGGTAAGTGGATTGACATTTCCATTTTTTATCAATATTTCCATCAAAGGTAGTATACTGGTGTCAGGGATGATTAAAACAGATATTCTTTCCCACTGTCATTCCTCTGTGATTATTTGATTTGATGTGAGCTGTAAACCAGACAACAATGGATCTAAGATCAATATCAGTTTGTGTCTCAAATGTGCATTAGGCTGTATATTTGTGTGACCCATCCAGGAACTTGAAGAGAAAAAAAAAAAAAAAGTGAGCATTCTGTGTGAATTCAGATGTGCAGACAAGATGGACTGAGATGTGCAAAAGATTTATCGGGGGAGAGAGAATATGATGCAGGTCTGACACCTGCGAAAGGAGAAAGATAACGGAAGGTGATTGGATAGAAAGAGTTTCCAACTGTGACAGTGTTTCAAAAGTTTCAGCAAGGTTGATGGGAACTCCTCAAGTCAAAGTTACTCATAAAAGCAGTCCTGTATCTCATAGGAAGGAGCTACCATAGTAACTTCATTCTGCTCAGTCATTGGCTGGGAGAAGCCCACCAGGAAGCACAGTCTCAAGGCAAACATCATGAGGGAGCCAGTGGGGCAGCTGCTAGTGCTGTCAGTAATTATGCTCCACCAGCAAGATCTGATGGGTGTATTTTCATGGCCACCATAGTTAGTGTAATTTTGCAACATTTCATTTTAGCTCAAATAAGAGATTGGCTAAATTACTGATGTCAATCCATTTAAAACATAAGTAATACCAAGGATGTATAATGGAGATTCATTTCTTTCATAAACTTTTAATAAGCACATACAATAAACAGTTACTAAGCCAGTTGCCATGGATAGAAAAGTTATTAAAACACAATACCAGCCTCAAGGAACCTGCGCATACAGTTTTACATGACAGAAAACAGCAAGCAACAGATGTGCATGCATGCTATAAAACAAATAAGATATATTCTATCATAACATGGGAATCTTTTAACATGCTTATGACACATTCACCCAATGAAACATTTAATAAAACACTTGAGTAAGAAGAAAAGAAAACAGTTATGTCAGCCATTTTCTAAAACCAGGCAGTAAAGCAAATGATACCAAATAGAAAAATTAGTAGATTCATTTTTAAACTTAGAGCATTTCTATTAAAATAACTTAACATTCTGCAAATGATACCAAAATTTTTTATAGTTAATGAGTTATTTTCTGTTAATTAGATCTGCTTATAACAAATATGTGATCTCAGCTTTCTTTTCCCCTTAATTTCAGCCATGTATCTGAAAAGCTAGAAATTCCATGATTTCAAATGATAATACCTCACATGTGTAAGAAGGAGGATTATAAAAAATTATTCATAAGGATGAAAGTCACCCCAAGAATTATTTATTGAATATTAATTCTTTGCCAGATACTTCTTGAGATATTAGAGATATAGCAGTGAGGAAAACAGGTAAAATTCGTACCTTCATGAAGCTTACATTCCTGTTGGGGGTAACAATAGAGAGACACAATAAACAAGATAAATAAACTATAACATGATAGGAAAATCCCTGCTCAGGATAAAAAGAAAGCAGAAAAAGGGAGGGTAGAAATTTAGAGGTGCAAAGATGTACGTACTAGAATTTTACATAGATGGACCAAGAATGAAAACTTTACTGAATTACAGTAATAATAATGAATTATAAAATGTTTCTTCATTTTTGCCAACAAGCATTTTTGGTAGGTACCAGGTGATGTGAACCCAGAAATGAATAAGTCAGTATCACTACCCTCACATTGACCATTAAGTAGAGACAGAATATCAACAATCAGCAATTACTTTCCAAAAAAACGCTAATACATGAGCTAAAAATAAAATATCAAAGTGTCTTTATTTTCATATTTCTAAATAAACTGGTGATGAAAATGTTGATATATTTCACCTTATAAACAAAAGCTGAAGGCTTCTGATATCAAATAAACCAGTAAATTGGCAAAGTGACGATGCCAGCAATATACTTTTTAAAATATTCCCCCAAAACTCTCCTAGATAATAAATCAGGAGTATTAATGGAAACAAACAAAACTTTGGAGAATACCCTCTAAATAACGAGGTTCCCATGAACTTCAGGATAGGCGTGACTGAAGCCCTTGCACCAACAGCTGTGTGCCCCGCATAGCATAATAATCGTGTGGTTGGAGAACTGAGGAGTGAAGAGTGAGACCCACTTATACCACAAGCCGTGGGAACCAAATCTTACTCCAAAATAATCACAACCAAAATGAGACAACCCTACAGAAGCAGAGACTAAAGGATCTGGGAACAACCTAAACGTCCTTACAGGATACAAGATTCACAGAGAACAAATAGAGCTTTTGAAAGTGAGCAGACCAAACACAGCTTTGTCAAGGTAAGCCCTTGAGAAATATGGGACAAATACTCATTTTCAGAAGTGAAAAAGCTTCCTCTCAAGGAACACTGTTGGAAATACATGCTAAAGTAAGTGGAAGAGGAATCTTGAGGGTAAAAAAGAGAGTGAAGCTTCAGAGAGAGGGTGGGGGCAACCTAAAGGAGGAAGCTGCTCCTGAAAAGCAAAAGGTAAAATTATGAGAATAAATCTGACAGGTCTACATAGCTCAGGGTTGAAGGATGCAGTTGAAGACAGAAAATACTTCTGATGAACACACATATAAAAACCAGAAAAGCAGCTACAAAAAGCACCCCCCCTTTTTTTTTCTTTTTACTATTTTACATAACAACCAATAGAAAATTCTCAACCCAAGCAGCTCTTCACAAGAATATCTTCCTAACAGCCTATGAAAATCCAAAACGATGATATATGGGTGGGGGAAGCTTACAGGCTATATAGTCTTTCAATATGAAAAATAAATAGACATGACAACAAATGTACACACAAAAATGGCTTCATGGCTGGAGTATTTTAAAAGGCAAATTGTAAGGAACTCAAAGTTGAATGACACAGGAATATTACCCTGATATTACGCTGCTGCTGCTGCTGCTGCTGCTAAGTCATTTCAGTCGTATCCGACTCAGTGCAACCCCATAGACGGCAGCCCACCAGGCTCCCCAGTCCCTGGGATTCTCCAGGCAAGAACACTGGAGTGGGTTGCCATTTACTTTTCCAACGCATGAAAGTGAAAAGTGAAAGTGAAGTCACTCAGTCGCGTCCGACCCTCAGCGACTCCATGGACTGCAGCCTAGCAGGCTCCTCCACCCATGGGATTTTCCAGGCAAGAGTACTGGAGTGGAGTGCCATTGCCTTCTCCTGATATTAGGCAGTAATTTTAAACTAAATGCACAAAGACTTGGGAAAATGCACCACAGCTTTAGGCTCTTTCAAATTTTCATGACACAGCTGTAAAATGTTTATTTTGCTAACCAATTTTATTAATATACAATATTCCACAGTTCTCTATCTCATAAACAAAATATCCATTGGGGTGTCCCTGAGAGTGTTTCTGTGCCCTTCCTTAAAATATAAATCATCTCCACTCATTCTTTTTCAAGAAATTGTATTTTTACTTAACTAATGAACTATATTCTCTTTGCTAAAAACACAACAGGACAGGACAATACCTAGCATCTGAAGCATAACATAAAGCCTCATTTGCCACCACACCAGCCCCTATTCCTTATCTCAGAGGAAATCAGAGGGTGAATCCTTCTAGTCTACTTTCCACAAATTCATATAAATGCAAAATACACACATATAGATATATGTTTACATGTTACATATGAGAATGGTACATATGAGACCTATCTGTATACTCATATACACATATGTATACATGTATACATACACACAACACACACACATAAGACAGGCAAATATATTTACACCAATCCAATGATATCTTCATGTAAAACTTCTGCCCATTTTCAAAGACTTCACTAATTTATATCCCATCGACAGTTTTTGCTCACATTCTGGCCAAACAGAGTTCTCATCAATTATTTCAAATTTGTCAACTTTATGGAAGAAAAATGTCTTTAGTATTTTAATTTGCATTTAGAAGGGTATTCAATTTCCCATGTTTATCATCCATTTGTGTACCTTCAACAATAAATTGCCTGTCCATTATTCCTTTTCCTATTTGTTTATCTTTTACTTTAAATCCATAGTAGCCCTTTATATTTATACTAATTTATCCATTATCTATTAATGTGGGGCCAACATTTTTTCCTTTTTTTAATTTTTGAGATATTTTTAATAGAAGTTTTAAATTTTATATCAAAAAACTGCCAGTCATTTTTAAGGCTTTTGTGTTTTGTGGTTTTTAATGAAGAAATTTTATTATTATGTTAAAAAAATAATTGAATTATCTTCTCTTATTATTTTATTGTTTATGTACATTATCTTTTCAACTTCCTGCCTACAATTTCTAGGGAAATACCTATTTTTTCTGGATTTTTCCACTTTCCACACAGTTTATCCATTATTTTTAGATAGTGCTTTAATCACGTCAATATTGATAAATAAAACCATTCTAGTTTCTAATTTTAAAAGGATTTATTCCATGTTTCACCAGATCAGATTTGCCAACGTTAAATGTATTTTATCGATTTTTTTTAAAGCATCAGCTTTTAGTTTCAAGGGTAAAATAACTAAAAATAATTCAGGGGCTGGCCCTGCGCAGTGGAGTGAAAGCGGGGTCGCAGTACCTTTTCTTGGAAGCAGAGGGGCGGGAAGCGGCGCCCGGAAGGAGATGGTCCTCAGGATCCTGAATTTAAGTCTGGACAAGAGCTACCGCATGGGGGTAGTTCTGGGGCCTTTCTGCAATGGCTCACCAGAGCAGGTGCCTCTCTGGCTGACAATCACTCGAAACCACGAAAAGTCGAGTGGACGGACGCAGAAAAGCTGGAGAAGATGAGGGATCACGAACGAAAGGAAGAAATATTTCTCCCTGGCCTGACTCTTACTCCCAGAAACTTACCAAGCCCCTGCTAAATTAGCCTTCAGACACCATGCAGATGGCACATGAGATCCGGGACATTCACGTAGCAAACTCCAGGCAGCACAAGCCAGGCCGGATAACTTGACCTTGATGGAGGTTAACACCCGCGGGCTGTCTTCCCACCAGCGCTCCATCCCAGCAACAAACTCCGCACACACCTGCAGCCTTCTGAAACTGACCCTTCTCGATACTTCGAGGGAGAGGCTGGCCTGTCCAGGCCGGCAGGAGGCTCCCAGGTGGCGTGTGAGCGCTCAGGACCGGAAACAGAGGCTCACATTTCTGGAGTTCTCCAACTGAACTGCTATGGAACGTCTGAAAAAAGAGCCGTGACTCAAGGAGAAGTTTTAGAGCATTGTTGGAAAGCAGCCTTTAGCAGCCGGCTTGTGCTTAGTCCTCTACACCTTCTGTAATTCCATACTTGCCCCTAGGAGCCGACTGACCTTTCATGCGGAAAGAAAAAAGCTTTGGCAGACAAAGGGATTTCCCCAGCAGAGCCTCGGGTCTCCTCGCAACTGCCATGGGCAGGTGAGTGTTCCCACTTCGGAACTGTCTTGCGCAGGTGAATGTTGGATGAAGTCACTTGTTGCTTTCACAAGCAGCCAGAGTAGTGATGTTGCCAAGACCGTTTTTCTTTTTTCTTTTTTTTGTCTGCTTAATCCTGATCTTGCAATAAATTTAGAATCTCCTACACAGGATGATCACGAGGAGGAGAGTAGATGAGTGGCTTGTGATGGTTGACCCGTGTTTATCATCTAAGTTAAGCCCTGATACCCAGTGAAGCTATAATTTTAAAAAACGTTCAGAAATACTTTAAATTTTGTCATTAATTTTATTACTGATTTCATTCTATTTTCCTAGTTTTATTTTTTTCCTAGCATCTGAATTCATGTTAATTTCTTTTTATACTCAGTTTTTCTTATTTTTAAACATATATATGTTTTTTATTTAAATGGTATATTTAAAACTTTATCTTTCTTCTGAATAGATTTTGAGCTATTTTGATATCAAAATAATCCTGCCAGTGGCATCTGTGTTTTGATATTTGCACACAGTCTGAGAGTTGCCTATTAACAGAAAATTTCAAAGTATTTAAATATATTTTCATGATTAATATGTCTGGTTTTCTTTAATCTAGTTTTATACTTTAGATTTATTGCACTTCCTTTATATTATGCTTTATTTAATTTTTCCTTTTTATTTTAAAGGTAAACATCCTGGTTTTGTTTTATAACTGTTAAGCTTACATTTTAGAAATATTAGACTTCAAACGTCTTTATTTATGAATATTAATGATTTGAGGGCCTATCCTAACCTCCTCTATGGAGAAGGAGAAAATTACCATTTTATTCCACTTCTACTCTTCTATTCTTTAAAATTTTTGTTATAATCTGTATTTAAACCTTGATTATCATTTTTAAGCTATTTTATTACTAGAACTTTGATATAATTTTGCAGTTTTCCATCATTTTTTCTGAACATCACAAATTCTTCGTTAAAATGTTAGCTTAATTGTGTGCCACTTGACTTAAACAGGACTTTAAATTCCTAACAGTTGTTTTCAGAATAGAATGACTGCTGGCTTTTTAGTCTTTCCCTTTACTTTTCCCAATATAAATGGAAACTTGATTGGGTTCAGATCTCTTACATCACAACCTGTTCTTTTAAAATCCCTCATAACAAACCTTTCAACCTGGTGTGTCAAGAACGGGTTTAGGAGTGCTGACAGGGCAGGAATCCACTCAGCCTGAAGGTGGCTGAGCGAACACCTAGGCAGTTGGGGCACCACGCTAGTCACCAGACTGCAAACGGCCCTGAGCACTGAGCAGGTGACATTTCATTCTTCTGGTGCCATGTTGCAAAAATGTTGAAAAATTCTGCTATAGGTCTTGAACAGTTGCTTTCTTTATAGTTTTGGAGAAGTTTGAAACCGAAGTAGTTTTTCTTTCATTCTATTTAAATTTTTTCTTCATCCTAGATGCTTGCAGTTTCTTTTTTATTGTTAAGTACCCCAACTTTATCAAAGTGTGCTTATATTCAGTCCCTTTTAGTTTGAATCTGACAACTTATGGGCCATTTGAGTCTACACAGTAAGTTTATTCTTCAGTTTAAGTGTTTTATCTCATAATAGTTTTACATATTTCTCTTAGGTCATTTATTCTGATTCTTCTTTGGAAACAAACAAGTTTCCATATTTTTTTATCTTTTGTGCTTATCATTTTTCCATTTATCATTTGCACCTCTTTTTGTTTTCCCCTGCCTAAAATGCACCACGTTAAGTTAATCTTTTAGACAATTCTTGATCTTCTGCCATGTCCATCCTATTCTTTACTTTGTCAACAACAGGTAAAAATTTATTTCCATTTTTTAATAAATGTTATGACATTTTTATTTATTGTACTTTATCTTTATATTGCATTATATCTCTTGGTCCACACATTTTTTTATCCCTATCACCTTATGTCATGTCTTTTTTATATCATCATATATAAATGCAATATTTTATAAAACTTGCTTGGTTTTAAAGTTTTATATTGACTAAACTATAACAAAATATGTATTTATTTATTACGTATGTGTTATTTATTTTTTCTTTTTGTTACCAAATCTCTTCATAGGCATAAAGTGACTTTATTTTGTTTTTCCTTCATATTTGCCAGAATGGTGATATTTCTAGACAGGCATCTATTTTTTTTGCAAAACTGAGAACTATATGATTTGCAGAACTTTCATTCTTTGATTGAACACCAACAATTTCCTCTCATTCGATCGAAAGTTGGACAATTAGTTGATTGGTTGTTTTCTCAGTTATCTGAAAGCCTGAGGAATACAGACAAAGAATTTTGGCCAGTGGGAAAACTGTCTTTCACTGTTTCTATAAATAGAAAAGATAAAAATCTCTTATACTGCACATCAGATCCAGCATCTTAGTGTTATTACCAACTGCCTCAAGAAAGAATTTCTGTGTTTCTAAAAAGGAAAACTAAAAGAAAAAACCTGTCAAAACCTGCTTACCCTCTATCTCTACCCTCCACCTAAGCTCCGGCCTTCTGGCATATATATACACTCAATTCCACCTGGTTGCCATCAGTCTCACCACAGAAGAGCCCTAAAGGTTTGGCAGTTGCCTTTTCCTTTCCAAAGTGAAAACTCTAGAGCACATGTTTAACTTTGTATGTAACTTAATTCCATGCTTTTGTGTTTTTTGTTTTGTTTTGTTTTTTCCCTACTCTGGTAAACTGCTCCTCAGACTGATATGAGGGATACCTTTAGAATAAAGGTCAAACCTTGCTTTCTGTCCCCACTGTACCCAAACATTGCTCGACAGATAACTGTTGATTATTTGTTTGCTTACTTACTCTCATGACTGATAGGTTGATCAGAGAAGCTCCTATTACTACCAGCAGCCTGGTGTATGGGATTCCCATTTCAAATGTAGATGCATACTGCTGATTTTAAGGAGTCTTGAAGCTTAGAACCTGTGTTGATTATATTTCAATCCACCAGTAAAAGAAAGAACATGGAACTCATATCTCAGTACACATCCCAATGCTTTGTTCTGTCTGATCTGCTATATTTCACTTTATCCCCTTTGAGGCGATAAAAAGATAAGTGACCAGTAAGGAATCTGTAGATACAGCTGTAACATTACTTTAAAAAGAAAGCTAAGTGTGGGTACTAGATCAGAAGTGAGGTCTGTTCAGAGCCAGGACCTTTCCTGCTGGGCTATTTATTTGGTCAATGAAACTCTAGTCCAGTGCTGGCTTATATAACTTCGGGCAATGATGGACATGCTTTATATCTATAAATATGACACAGTAGCCATTGGCCACATGTGGCTGTTGAGCCCTTGGAATGTGCCAGAATGACTGAGAAACTGTATTTTTAATTTTATTATAACTAGCCACATGCATTGAACAGCAAACACCTTGGCAAATCCTTGACTTGTCTTTAGTCAACTTGCCTCTCATAAAATCCAGTCCTTCAGCAATCCCCAGTTTATCTCAAGGAGACTTGAAGCAAGTTGTTAACTTTCTCACAGCTTTGTGGTTTTTGTTTGGTTTCGTTTTTTGTTTGTTTGTATAGATAGATGGATCACTCTAGATCTTAAAAGGCCAAGTGCGTTGGATCTGGAAGGCTGAAGGAAGGAAGTGTCAATCTCTTTCCTCCAGGAATTCTGGGTCTTGTCTCCCAGCTACACCATAATTTATGGTCAAATATGAATTAGTAGGCTGATTTGAGGACACTGAAGTTTGACAAAGACTTTAGGAAGAAACTGGGCTCTTTTATCTTCACATTGTCTTTTATTCCCTCAAGTCACTTCCATTCGTGGAAATATTCTAAAGAGTCAGCCATCAAGTGATCTCGCTAGTCTTCATCATCCCTTCCCCGAAACTAGCAAGATCTGCTCTCATAAAAACAAACACCTAAAAAAAATAAAATAAAAACAAACACCTAAACCTCAAGCTGTTTGTTAAATGTGTGAGTTTTGCAGTTGCAGATACTCAATTTCTAATCTCATTGTGTCTCTAAAATACTGCATTTTCACTGCTACTTAGTATATTCTACTTTTGAGTTAAAAAATTGTTCTACCTAATGACCTATTTTATGCAGAGCATGTGGTTAAAATTAAAGTAATACTGTTCATTCCACATACAAAATATTTTTCATATGGGGAAAAACATTGATTATTCCCAGAGAACACTGCTGCGCAGTAGTTACTACTTTACCATTTTGCAGATGAAGAGGGAGAAGAGGATATGAAGAGCGACTAAAAAGGAGAATGACTGTATGTGGAGCCCTAGCTGGAATCAAAAGGTCTGTGATTTTTCATTTCAACCTCAGACCTGTCCTCACGCTATTTAAAATTAGAACTAAATTCACTCTCAATTAACTGTGAGTATGTTTTATATAACAAACAGGCTTCCAAAAGAAGAAAAGAAGGAAGAGAGAAGGAAAGAAGGAAGGGAGGGAGGAAGAAGGAAAGAAACTTATAAGACATTATTAGTAGCCACATTGTGCTATTAATTACATCAAATATTTTGTTGACTTGTTCAATAGGAAGAACTCAGAAATAAATATGTATGGAACAAGGGATACCCCTTGTACTTCCTCCACCCTGGTTTAGTCACCTGGAAAATACCATGAAACCACACATCACTTGGTTTATAAATCATCCACACACAGAGATTAGCCTTTGCTCTCAAAGCTATTGCCTGTATCACCTGCCTTATCACTATAAAGATAACTATACCTAATGGTATATGGATGGATGTGTGTGTGTGTGTGTGTGCACGTGTGTGTAACTATTTCAGGAATCTTTACATTCATAAAAAAGAGAGGAAGTTGTTTCTCTTCTGAGAACCATTTTGAAGATGTTATTCCAGAGGAGAGTTGTGGATATAAATATCCTGTCCATACAACTTCAGCTATCCCAATGCCTTTTCTTCTTAAATACATTTTCTTCTTTAATATGTCTCAGAAATCCCTTCTCTCTGTTATCATCCCTAAAATTCTGCCAAATGGAATTACATTTTAGTTAACAGTAATTCTCTTTTAAAACCCAAATATCTTTGAGAATATTATAGATCTGTCCCTCCACTGACACCCCAATGAGCTTTAAGGAAATTAATTTGTGAGGGCTTCAGAAGAACAATTATGTGCACTAGAGCAAGCATGGATAGGCATGCAAAATGTAGACTAGCGGTCCTCATGCTTTTTTAAAAACTTTTTATTTTCTATTGGAGCATAGCCAATTAACAATGTTGTGATGGACAACAAAGGACTCATCATAAATATACATATGTGCACTCTTCCCCCAAACTCCCTCCCATCCAGGCTGCCACAAAACATTGAGCAGAATTCCCCATGCTGTATAGTAGGTCCTTGTTGGTTATCCCTTTTAAATATAACAGTGTGTACATATTGGTCCCAAACTCCCTAACTATCCCCCTACCTTTCCCCAGGTGACCATAAGTTCAGTCTCTAAGTCTGTGAGTCTGGTTCTGTTTTGTAAATCAGTTCATTTGTACCACTTTTTTTCAGATTCCACATAGAAGGGATGTCATATTTCTTTTTCTGTCTGACTTACTTCACTCAGTCTGACAATCTCTAGGTCCATCCATGTTGCTGGAAATGGCATTATTTTTCATACTTCAGAATGTGTAACATCAAATTCTAGACTTGGGGAAAATGCAGAATTTGGGGCTCCAAGTCAGAGATTCTAAATTGGTAAGTTTGAGGTGTGTACAGGGATTTGCATTCAAACAAGTGTCTCTAGGTGATGCTAATGCGTGTCATTTGGGTCTAGGAAATGGTATGCCCTGCAGGTGTGCACCCTACATGGTGCTCTGCGCTCCCCATTTTCATAAGGGTTTAGGGGATTTGAATACACAGACCATAGGGGAACCTGAGAAAAGGGCTGAAATGGAGGGAGAGACGAATATTTGAAAATGACTCAGTGTCATTTCAAAATTTCATCAAAGGTTGGCTTTGCATCCAGGAGAGCAGCAACCTCCCAGTTTTCTTCCTCCTCTTCTTTCTTCTCCTGGTCTACTTCTAAAAAACTCACTACTGTTGCAGTCTAGAATCTGTCTTGCACAAACTGATAGTCTATAGACAAAATATTTTTTTCTGTTACCTTGGGAATCTGTTGATCATTTTAACATTACTTCAATAAGAAAATTTGTAAAGTGTAAGCAATCCAACACACCCCTTCCTAAAAAATAGAAACTTAAATGTATACTAAAAAGGAAATCAGATGGACAAAATGCCAAGAAAAAAAATAAAGCAACTCTACTTTGTTAAGAACCAGCATGTAAATTGATTACGTACCTGCTCAGTCACTCAGTCATGTCTCACTCTCTGCACCCCCATGGACTGTAGCTCACCAGGCTCTTCTGTCCATGGGATTCTCCAGGCAAGAATACTGGAGTAGGTTGCCTCCTCCAGAGAATCTTCCTGGCCCAGGGATGGAAACCACATCTCCTGTGTCTCCTGCATTGGCAAGTGTATTTTTACCACTGAGCCACCCAGGAAGCCCCCCAAAACTGATTATATTGCCTATCAAAATAATTGGAGTTATTAGGAGTGTATGAGAGGATTATTGCCACACTCTGGGGTTTCCAAAGTCTTTGTAGCTGTTCCTTAAAATATTTCAATTAAAGTGCTCTAAATTTTTTAAATGTAATATAAATTCACAATCAGATAAGTACAAGAGAATATTCTGAGGCCATTTAGCAATGATTTTGGACTATTCTTCTGCTGCTTTCCATTAAGACAGTCAAACTGTTACATCTTTATTCTTTTGTTATATAAAATATGGAACTCAGACTTGCAGTAT
This sequence comes from Budorcas taxicolor, assembly GCF_023091745.1. Taxonomy (NCBI): domain Eukaryota; kingdom Metazoa; phylum Chordata; class Mammalia; order Artiodactyla; family Bovidae; genus Budorcas; species Budorcas taxicolor. The sequence continues at coordinate 29,129,791 of NC_068931.1, forward strand.
CACCCAGGAATTTGTTAGGAATGAAGAATTACAGTCCCCACCTCAGATCAACTGAGTTCATACCTACATTTCAGCAAGATTTTTAGTGACTTATATGCACATCAACATTTGAGAAGCCTTGTGTTATTTCACAGCATGACTTGCCTCTGAAGGAACTCAGAGCCTGTGTGTATGGATACTCTCCAGTCTTGGTGATATTGATTATCTTGAGTCTGGGTCTGAAATATTCAGACATTATGACTTTAGAATTGATTTTTAGAAATAAATCCATTTTTATGAATGCAGACTTCTACCAAAAAATTAAATTATTGACATTTGAATTCCTACTAAGGAGTCTAAACAAGGCAAAATTCCTCAATTTGGTAGTTGACCAGTAGGGAGAGATAATGGCAGTCTCCCTTTTCTTTGTAAATATTATTTCTTTATTTGGCTGTGCCAGGTCTTCGTTGTGGTGCTTGGGATCTTTCATTGTGGCACACAGGCTTCTCTCTAGTTGTGGTACCTGAGCTCCAGAGTGTGGAACCCAGTAGTAGCGGTTCTCAGGCTTAATTGCCTCACCCGTATGGGATCTTGGTCCCCAGACCAGCGATCGAACCTGCTTCCCCTGCATTGGAAGGCGGATTCTTAATCACTGGGCTGCCAGGGAAGTCCCCCAGAGTCTCTTCCAATATAGAGTAGGACCAAGAATCTTACTAATTAGGATTTTTTAAATACATATTAAAAAACACACAAATACTGTAAAATAAATGCGTTTTCCACCCTTACCCATCTATCTGATGGCTGGGCACTTTCAATCAAAATGTAGAAGAGAAAACTGTTACCTTGAGAGTCCATAAACTCCTCTACATGCCTTTGGTTATAGAATCCAGAAAGAAAGAAAATGTAGTCGCTCAGTCATGTCCGACTCTTTGTGACCCTATGGACTGTAGCCCTGGCAGGCTCCTCTGTCGATGGAATTCTCCAGGCAAGAATACTGGAATGGGTAGGCATTCCCTTCTCCAGGGGATCTTCCCAACCCAGGGATCAAATTCGGGTCTCCTGCACTGCAGACATATTTTTTACTGTCTGAGCCACTGGGGAAGCCCCAGAAGCAAGAGTTAATTCCTTACTTCATGACTCTCCATCTCAAGCATCTTAAATCCTCAATAAAAGATATCAACAAAGTTTGAAAATGCACATAATAAAATGGAGGGAAAAAAGAGATGGATAAAAGAGGTCATTCATAAGTGACATTTTAAAATTTGTCTTGTTAGTTTATAAACTATTTATTTTGCTTGGTCATTAGCTCCTAGAAATCAGGCTCCAGATCCTGAAGCCTATATAGTTGGCTTTCCTGGTGAATTAATCCTGTTATCAGTTGTGTTAAGTAATTATTGTACCCTGGATCAAGGACAGAGTTTCTGTCCTTTGAGGACCCTTTCCCCTACATAATTCCTTAACAGTTGCTGCAACCCATACCCAAGCCCACTAGCCTGGAAATACATGCTTAAATATTAAAAGCAAGTTGCAGCAGAATAGGTAGATGAACACAAAGTCATCAGCATAGTCAAATAATTCAAAGCACGTCCCTTTAATAAATTCATGATGCATGGGATGAAAAAGCTTTTTATTCACCATAATAAAACACTATACAATTTTGATGACCTAATTTTTGCTCACTTAAATTATCTTTAACTTTGATTTCTTGATTTCTTATTGCTAACTTAGCATCATTCCAATTTATGATTGTCTTTATGACAGTTTTCTCATCATTTTTACACAGTTTCATCCATTTCAACACTCCCTTTTCCACCATTTCGATGTTTTGTGATCAATTACAAGGGGTTTGCTGGTGGCTCAGTCATAAAAGATCCACCTGCCAATGCAGGAGATAAGGTTCGATCCCTGGTCTGGAAGATGCCCTGGAGAAGGAAATGACAAACTGCTCCAATATTCTTGCCTGGGAAATCCCATGGACAGAGGAGCCTGGCGGGCTACAGTCCATAGAGTCACAAAGAGTTGGACATGACTGAACGCCCATACAGGCACTAATCAATTACAATATTGTAGGTAATCATCTTCTCAAGGACAGAGCTTGACCGTATCATTAGCATGGAAATGCTGCTACATCTCTTCGACAGAAAAAAGTCACAATTTAATTAAAATTAATTAATCTTTAATGAGTATGTACATTCTCTTATATGAATAGAATAAATGGAAATCAATATCTGTGATTTAGCTTATATAATTCAAAATCTTCATTTGTGCTGTTTATCATTACATATATTTGCTGTTATGAATAGCTAGAGGGTACAGGCAGCTAGACACAAAATTTAAACAGAAAGAAACATAGCTTGAATTTGTATGATTTTGCCTTTATTTGCAGTTGGTAGCTTACCTACCTCTTTAAATACACAAGCAGGCCTATACAGCCATATGCAGTGCTTGTAGAGTTTCTCAGTGTCTATCATGTAGCTTAATGCTATCAAAGTACTCCACCGATAATGAAACTCAAGGCTCAAAGGACAGTAAGAATATTATTCCATATAATGTATTATGCATCAATAGTTTTAGCTGGGCAAATCCTACCAGCCTCTCAGGCCACCACAACAGAGCTAATGCTAATGAAAAGAATATTAACTGATTCAAGAAATGGGAAAGTAGAAAGAAGAAAGGGAGACCAAAGGGAGTAAAAATATAGCAGTAAAAACACAGACTCTTCTTTCTGGCCTTTTTTTTTATTCTAGTCTTCTTTGTCTGTCTACCTTTTGTTCCGCAAATCTACTCTGAATCCTCTGCTATTATCCCTCACTCTCCATTCTGCAAGCCTTCTTTTGCCTCCACTCTTCTCTCTGTTATTCTGTTTTGTTGTTTATTTGTCATCAAGTTTAATTCAAGGTCAAAGTTAAATACTTACTTGTTGCCACTCAGCTCCAGATATTTACTTATCAAATGAACACTTCTAATTCAAACCAATTAGTTTACACACCAATTCAAACACACCAATAACCAAGTGTGTTATTATGATCACACACTAATTGTAACCCTAATTAATATATGTATGTCACAGTCCATGACATTACCTCCACCTGAGAAATATCTTGTTGTTGTTTTTTTTCTGCATAGGAAAACTGCTCTGTCACAAACAGCAAATTTTATAGAAAATTTTCTGAAGTCCCTTTGCCCTATAATAGTGCCTGTTGTCATTTTCAAGAAAGATAAATTGGATCTATTACCAGGAAATAGTTGCTATTGCCAGTTTTTTTAACACCAAAACTGTACCCTGGTCTTTAAAATCCCTTTCTATTGATCTCTCTCAAATCAGGTTGTATTAGAAAGATGTATTTTAGACAGTTTAAGATCCTTTCTCATCATTGCATAAGAAATGAAACAGAGAGTTTTACTGATGTTTACTCAAAGATACATGCCTCATTTCTGCGGTTGTTGTTTTTGTTGTTGTTCAGTCACTAAGTTGGGTCCGACTCGGCAACCGCATGGAGTGCAGCATGCAAGACTTCCCTGTCCTTCACTGTCTCCCAGAGTTTGCTCAGATTCATGTCCATTGAGCTATCTAACCATTTCATTTTCTGCCTCCCTCTTCTCTTTTTCCCTTCAGTCTTTCCCAGCATCAGGGTTTTTTCCAATGAGTCGGTTCTTCATATCAGCTGGCCAAAGTATTAGAGCTTGAGCTTCAGCATCAGTCTGTCCAATGAATATTTAGGGTTAATTTCCTTAATTAACTCTAAATAGGGTTGACTGGTTTGATCTTGGAGTCCAAGGAACTTTCAAGAGTCTTCTCCAGCACCACAATTCGAAGGTGTTAATTCTTCAGGTCTCAGCTTTCTTTATGGTCCAACTCTCACATCCATACATGACTACTGAAAAACCATAGCTTTCATTTCTTGGGCACTATATGAAAGAATAACACACCCTTAATATCAGGCAGATTACACAAATTTGCACAAGTATTTTGAGAAGATGACTTAAGAAAATGTTTGAAGTAACACAGAGAGAAGTTTTTTCAACTTCATTATTTTCCAAACAGCAAGGATTACCAGCACTGCAAAACTTTCTCCATTGAGCTTAAATATCTACATACTCAAGTGTTTTAACATGTGGATTTTTAAATTCTAAAGAAAGATTTGCCCCCAAATAACTTAATTAAACTAACCCAGACTTTTCTAGTGGTGTAGTAGTTAAGAATTTGCCTGCGAATGCAGAGGGCATGAATTCTATCCCTGATCTGAGAAGATCCCATGTGCACAGAACAAGTAAGCCTGTGAATCTCAGCTACTGAGCCTGTGCTTTAGAGCCCTGGAGCCACGAATACTGAGCTGTTGTACTGCAACTGTTGAACCCTGTGTGCTCTAGAGCCTTGCTCCACAACAAGAGAAGCCCCAGCACTGCAACGAAGAGTAGCCCCTGCTCACTGCGGCTAAAGAAAGCCAGAGCAAAGTAAGGAAGACATGGTGCAGCCAAAATAAAAATAAAGAATTCCCTGGTGGCTCAGCTGGTAAAGAACTCGCCTGCCAGCGCAGGAGATTTACAAGAGATGCGGGTTCAGTCCCTGGGTCAGGAAGATCTCTTGGAGAAGGAAATGACAACCCACTCCAATATTCTTACCTGGAAAATCTCATAGACAAAGGATCCTGGTGGGCTATAATCCATGAGTGACTGTCCGACTCCTTAAACCAGAACTCTTAAATCACAGCCATGTATTCTGAGGGTCCCTTTTTGCATCCCACCTCTTTGAATTACAGTCTCTACTCAGATTGAGTTTCATCATCAGGCACATGTCACAGTAGGTGTGTGTTCATGTCTGCTCATCTTTTTCATAGTTGCTGCTCACATAAAGATAGTTCCACTCATGAAAAATGGTGCAGGAGAATATCAATTCAAAATTTGGAGAACAGCGAACTTTAAAATGTGCAACAAGAATGCTATGGAAATTTTGTAATGTAAATTTGGTGGGTGGTATGGAGGAGTGTAATTGTATTATGTTTTATCTTTGGAAAAAGCCTTAACATTTTAGTCAAAGTGACCCCTAATGAAACAATACCACGTGATCAGTTCAGTTCAGTCGCTCAGTCGTGTCCGACTCTTTGCAACCCCATGAATCGCAGCACGCCAGGCCTCCCAGTCCATCACCAACTCCTGGAGTTCACTCAGGCTCACGTCCATCGAGTCAGTGATGCCATCCAGCCATCTCATCCTCTGTCATCCCCTTCTCCTGCTGCCTCCAACCCTCCCAGCATACCACATGATAGATAGACAATAGATGGTAAATAGATATATATTTAGATAGATAGATGATACATAGGATAGATGTGTGTATGTATATATATATATACATACACACACAGAATTTGAATATGTATGAATTCAAACATGAATGGAGAAGAAATTGAGAAGACAAGCTTCTTACTCCTTCAGCTCCCTGGGTAAAGACCTCACTTGCCTTCCTAACACTCTGACTCCTAATAGCATCTTGCCCACCTTCCCCTACCCCTCTGTCCCCTCTGATCCAAGAATTGAATGTTGCAACCCAATAATATGCTTTAAGCATTCTCTGTCACACAAGTAACATTACTATGATCATGAAAAAAAGAGTCGTCAATAATATAACTATTACCTCCCTTCTGTTACTGCCTTTCAAAGCCATTTACACTTTTTATTATTAAAAAAAAGTATTTGACCTCACCTATTTTTTTAGAGAGAATACAATTCAATACACAGTTGAAAAACTTTTGCAAGCTAGACCTGAAATTATACATTGAGTTGAAATTATGTTTGAAATAGGTTCCTTTATATAGTGTAGAACAAATGGTTTCCAGATGAGAGTCAAAACTCAAAAATAGAGCCTAGAATTCAGAACTGTTCCATTGGATTATGGAATCTGTAGGCTAAGGCAAAGTGAAGGCTCAGAATCTGCCAAAAGCCTATATTTTTGGTCTCTTGGCTCCTTGGAGAATGTTTATCATGGATGCTATAGAATTTCTGTCAATTCCTAAAACAACCATAGTCTACTTTTGGAGACCTAAATAAATAGGAAACACAGCTTTTTTTTCATGGAGCATAGCATCAAGTTCAAAAGGAAAGTTTGGGGCTAAATCCATTAGTTGGAACACTACAGGGCAGATCCAGGCAAATCATCTGTATTGTCTCTGTGTTCCTATTCTTTTTCATTTTTTGGACATTTTTTTTGTATTACCAGATGCAGTGTCTCCTGCCTTAGGAAAAGGAAATATAAAAAGAGTACATGTGCTTCATTCTTTCACAGAATGCTTTTCTCTTTTGAAACCAAAAAGTATTCAGAATCATAAAATAATTTGAGATTTACATTTTTTTATGACAAATCCATCCCTCTTTAGCACAGTGAATGCATGCTGCAGCTTACTGATATAGTAACAATGTAACAGAAAAGAGAAAAACCAGAATTTTGATCTGGGAGAATTGGGGTTGAATTCTAATTCCAATGCTTACTAAGTAAGATCTCCCTCAGTTTCATTTTTCTCCTCTGTAAAATGGGAGTAATACCTAGCTTTCAGGGATGTTGGGAGGATGAGATAATGTGTATAAGTTGATAACACAGTTTTTGACACTTAATAGGTCAGTGCTTCATCACATTGCTGATATTCTAGGAAAAAGTAGAATTCACATGCCTGCCCTCAGATTTAGTCAACAGTACCTCCTTGTTTATATCCAAGAGCATCACAGGTATCTCTGTTCTCCTTCTAAGAAGAAGCCAGGTTACACTATGGGTTTAGGTGTGGATTGGAACTTGGTGGTCACAGTTCTGAAATAAATGGAAACTGTATGCAGGTCGAGAAGCAACAGTTAGAACTTTACATGGAACAACTGACTGGTTCAAAATTGGGAAAGAAGTATGACAAAGCTGTATATTGTCACCCTGCTTATTGAATTTATATGTAGAATACATCATGTGAAATGCCAGGCTGAATGAAGCACAAGCTGGAATCATGATTCCCAGAAGAAATATCAACTTCAGATATGCAGATGACATCACTCTCATGCCAGAAGGCAAAAAGGAACTAAAGAGCCTCTTGATGAGGGTGAAAGAGGAGAGTGAAGAAGCTGGCTTAAAACTCAGCATTCAGAAAACTAAGATCACGGCATCAGGTCGCATCACTTCATGGCAAATAGATGAGGGAAAGTGGAAGCAGGGACAGATTTTATTTTCTTGGGCTCCAAAATCACTATGGATGGTGGGTGCAGCCATGAAATTAAAAGACACGTGCTCCTTGGGAGCAAAACTATGAGAAGCCTAGACAGCATATTAAAAAGCAGAGACATCACTTTGCTGACAAAGGTCCCTCTAGTTAAAGCTATGGTTTTTCCAGTAGTCATGTATGGATGTGAGAGTTGGACCTAAAGAAGGATGGGCACTGAAGAACTGATGCTTTCAAACTATGGTACTGGAGAAGACTCTTAAGAATCCCCTGGACAACAAGGAGATCAAACCGGTCAAGGATCAAACCAGTCAATCCTAAAGGAAATCAGCCCTGAATATTCATTGGAAGGATTGATGCTGAAACTGAAACTCTGATACTTTGGCCATCTGATGGGAAAGTGGACTCATTAGAAAAGACCTTGATGCTGGGCTGAAGGCAGAAGGAGAAGGGGGTGGCAGCGGAATAGATGATTAGATAGCATCTCCAGTGCAATGGACTTGAGTTTGAGCAAACTCCGGGTGATAATGGAGGATGGAGGAGCCTGGTATACTACAGTCCCTGGGGTCCCATGGTGTCGCAAGAGTGGAGCACAGCTTAGCCACTGAACACAACAAACTACTGTCACATGAAAAATGGCCCATCCTCTTTTCCACTTTCTCCAATGTTTTCCTGTATGCAGCATTCATTTAACAGCTCTTATCATAATTTGTGTTTAAAGAGGCACCAATCAATTGTAGATAAATATGTAAATGTAGTTCAAAATTGTTTGAAGAAAACTACTCAAAACTTACTGGGAAATAAATCTCTGACAAATCGGTGTCCCCTTTTCCCATATTTCTCGTGTTGTCTTCCTTGTCCCTCTTTTATCACTGGAAGTCACAATTCTATCCATTTGTGAACCTCAGCTCTTCCTTGAAAGACAATTCCTGTCTCCTTCATATTAGCTCAGTTGGTAAAGAATCCACCTTCAATGCAGGAGACCCTGGTTCGATTCCTGGGCCGGGAAGATCTGCTGGAGAAGGGAAAGGCTACCCATTCCAGTATACTGGCCTAGAGAATTCCATGGACTGTACAGAAGATCCGCTGGAGAAGGCTGCCCACTCCAGTATTCTTGGGCTTCCCTTGTGGCTCAGTTGGTAAAGTATCCACCTGCAATGCGGGAGACCTGGGTTTGATCCCTGGGTTGGGAAGATGCCCTGGAGATGGGAAAGGCTACCCACTCCAGAGTACTGGCCTGGAGAATTCCATGGACTGTATAGTCCATGCGGTCACAAATAGTTGGATATAACTGAGCAACTTTCACTTATAACTATCACTGTAATATAATGACATATATTGTTACTGTAATTATTCTTTACAAGCAAGTACAATGTTGTTGCTTCTATATTGACACCTGCCAGAAACCTGGGGATTGCTTTCATCTCCTTTATTTCATCTTCTTGCAAGTCATCCTGAGACCACATTGGGCTGCCATGTACTGGCTGTTATCTCTGTTGCTTCCTTAATCCATGACCTTTCATGGACTGCCACTCCTCACTTGACCCATCGTAAAACCTCCAAATTGGTCTTCCTGCCTCTAGTCCTGCACCTCTGCAGTTTTTCTCCTCACCATTAATAAACTGTTTTGTTTAAACCACAAATCTCCCCATAGAACCAACCTGGTAAATCTTTTTTTTCCTTTGTCGGCTTAGTGAAATTCCAAGTCTGGGACATGACTGCCTGTTCTCTCCAGAGAAGATAGGTTTGCACAGGGGCCAGAGTTTGGGTTTTAGAGTTGCCAACTCCTTGGCTTGCAGCCCTTACCAGCCGTGTGTCTCTTATACTGATCCAAATTCTTTAGCTTTGGTTTCTCTCTGTAAAATTAGGATTATGTGAAGCATTAAATACACTGATGAATTTACAGTGACTAGCAGAGGGCTTCCCACATAGAAATCATTTGACAAATGGTTATCACTATTTTTTTAAAAAATTTCTTTATTTGCCTGCATCAGATCTTAGTCGCAGCATGCATGGTCTTTCAGTCAGTCAGTCAGTCAATTCAGTCGCTCAGTCGTGTCTGACTCTTTGCAACCCCATGAATCGCAGCACGCCAGGCCTCCCTGTCCATCACCATCTCCCGGAGTTCACTCAGACTCACGTCTATCGAGTCAGTGATGCCATCCAGCCATCTCATCCTCTGTTGTCCCCTTCTCCTCTGGAGTGCAAACTCTTAGTTGTGGCATATGGGATCTAGCTCCCTGACCAGGCCCCCTCCTTCTGAGAGTGAGGAATCTTAGCCACTGGACCACCAGGGAAGTCCCTATCACTATTCTTAGTGTTGTGACCTACCCCTATTGTCAACTTCTCCCTGTCCACCTCTGCCCATCAGAGATTTCCTGATGGGGTTAACACACTCGCAGACCTCTTCACCTTACAACGTATAAAACTTCTGCCTTGAGGATTCTCCATCGCTGCTCACTTTATTATTAACAATTATAGTAACATTAACAATACAAAGCTCATATGAATCGGTGCCCAGTCTCGGCCGTGCAAAAAATAAGACATTTTAGTGTAACTAGAATTAATTTTCTTTTGTGACCTCCATTTTTCTAAGGAGTGGAAACTTACTATCAATCAATGCCTGAATCCACCTCCCTTTTATCTTCTGCTCGGGGCTGTGTTGGGGCTTCCCAGGTGGCTCAGTTATAAAGAATCTGTCTGCCAATGCAGGAGCCTCAGGAGACATGGTTTTGATCCCTGGATCAGGAAGATCACCTGGAGAAGGAAATGGCAACCCACTCCAGTATTCTTGGCCAGAAAAATTCCATGGACAGAGGAGAGTGGCGGGCTACAGTCCCTGGGGTTACAAAGAGTCAGACGCAACTGAGCACATATGCACGCAGAGCTGTTCAGTTCTGAGACATTCACATTGCACCAGAGTGCTGGGAAGGGGCAGTTGCAGTGATCTTTATCAGCCTGTGCTTGAATCGCTGGTTATTGTACTGTCTTCATCTAGCCCTTGGTCATCGATCAGGCAATCCTGGGAACTCCGTGCTATTTCCCTCCCCTTCTTGGTCACTGGAGTATTTATTCTGCTTCTTCTGCCTCCCTGTGAAACTGTGAGGCAGTCTGGTATTTCTGCCTAGATCCCCCAGCTAGTGATTTCTTCTCTGGAATCCTGTCATGTCTGCATGAAGATGCACCAAGTCTTCTTCAAAGCGTCTGCCCACCCTCTCCTGCCAGGACTTAAACATACAAATATTCTATTCTTTTTTTTTAAGTTTATTTGTAATCGGAGGATCGCTTTACAATGTTGTGTTGGTTCCTGCCATACAACAACATGAATCAGCCTTAAGTATACATGTTTCACTGCAAATGTCTTACTTTCACTGGCCTAAGTGCCTTAAGAAGAAAGAAAAAAAATTTTTTTTTTTCTGACATCAATGACAATCCCTAAAATATAGCATGGTGACTGAATGAATAGATAAATGAATAAATATCTCTTCTCCCCTGATCAGGATAATTCTTTAAAGAACCATCCTTTCACAGATACATAAGCTAATTTATGATATCATCCTTCTTTTTCTGATAAAATATGTGTTGTTTAATCATGACATTTCATAAGTAGTACCCTAGCATTTGTCAAATTGAAAGAGTCCTGATTTGATAGTGTGAATTTTAGTCATAGCAAGATAAAAGGAAAAAAGGAGTTTGTGGAAGTGTGATAAAACATATACTGTATCTGTTTGGAGGCAGAGATATCTATGAAGTTTCCTAACTCGTCAACTAGAATTTGCTTGAGTTGAACACAAAAGTTAACATGAATTTAGCAGGAAATCCCTACGCATGCTGCTGCTGCTGCTGCTGCTAAGTCGCATCGGTCGTGTCCGACTCTGTGTGACCCCATAGACGGCAGCCCACCAGGCTCCACCAGCCCTGGGATTCTCCAGGCAAGAACACCGGAGTGGGTTGCCATTGCCTTCTCCACCCTACACATGACCACATCTAAAATTCATGTACAACCTAACATATTTTTTGGCCAGAATAAACTTTTCTTGTTTTGAACAAAGCAAATGTATATTGATAAATGGGAGCTGAGTATTACTTAGCTGCCACAGGCAGAGGGACAAGCCAGCTGTGCAGTCAGTCCACTTCACAAAGACCCTTGTTCCATAGTGGGGCAGAGATGGCTTTTCTTGCTAAACTTAAACCTTGACATGGGGCTGTGTGTACCTGAAGAAAGGGTACTTTTTAAATTCAAATAAAGGTGTAATTAATAGACCTAGAAGGAAATGACCCAAAGGAACCACCTTTTTCAATTTACTGAAAGGTCTCTCTGGATCAACTGCAGCCTTGACCTCAAGCTCACTTCAAATTCAATATATTCAAATAAGCTGTCCATCCTATGCCTCTCTCTTTTTAATTATACAGTCATCATCCTCAGCTTGTTTGTTCAAAAGCAGAGTATTAGTTTTGACTCTACTCACCCCTTTAGCCCCTCAGTCAATCACCAGTTTTGGTGCTCTTTGTGAACTGAGGTGAAATTTAAATAAATAAATAAATAGTGTACCAGGGAATATAGTGTAAAAAGTTGAGGAAAAGTTAAAAAAACAAAAAACACAATGTGAAATGAAGACCAGGTTCTTAAAAAGCAAAGCATTTAGTTTGGGACACAATATATAAAGATATGGAATGATAAGCACAAAAATAAGCATCGTAATGCCCATGTCCCTGACTCTAGCCCTCTCCTTGTCCTTCCATCCTAATTAGTAACCTCCAGCCCCACCAGCCCCCTTCCCCTGTTGCCACCACTATAGTAACTGATGTTTTCTAAATCTTGTGCAAAAAGTCAATATGGACATTTTTAGAAAAGCTTGTTTTCAGTCCTGAAAAGCATATAAGCTGAGTGCAAGCAAAGCATGTAGTATGCAAAGGAATTTTAAGGACAAGTCCTTCCAAATATCTTTTCCACATACTTCCAGAAACAGTTTTTAAAAGGTATACAGCCTCCTCATATTTTTAAGTTGACATCTAAAACTTTGCTATGTATCTTCAAGTAGTTGCAAAGGATGTAATCTCTAGCAAATTGCATATATTTACTTAAGAGAAAAAAAAATTATCTAGCTTATTTAAATATATATCCAATGGGAAATTATTGTAACAATTTCATACCCTCCAATATCCATTTAAAAAGTGCATGACCCAGAAACTAATATAACATTGTAAAGCAACTCTCCTCCAATTTAAAAAGAAATTTTAAAAAAGTACATGACCAAACGGTTGTTTACACCATTTTTTTTCTCCTTAATTTCATATTTCCATTCCATTTCACTGTAGAAATTTAACTTTATGTAATATATTTTTATGCATGAAGTTTTATATTGGTAACCCATCCATATATTTTTGTTTTCTAGGACAATTAAGATTCTAAATATTTTAATTAATATTTTAATAATTGGTGTATAATTTGTCAAACCAACATAAATGCATCTGATATTTTGATCAATAATTAGTAAGCATACAATGTAAAATATTACCAGTGAAGGAGATGAAACTTTTTAATAATTATCTTAGTATCTCTGAACACTTATTAATTATTGATAGAAAAAGACGGTTATATATCAATTCTATTCTTTTTACTTATTTGCAGAAGTTAGCATTCAGTAGCCTTGTTGAATTAAATAAGTAGTTGAGAATAGAAATCCTTCTTTTTTCCTGTAGTAACATCACTCAATTATTTAAACTGCCTCCAAGTTTTATGTGAAAAAATCATACCCTATCAAAATCAAGATTAATAATCAAGTGTCCACCTGGGTAGGTTCTTTACATTTTAGTGAAAGAAATACATTGGAAGCTACTTGTCTTGTAAAGAATTTCTTACCAGGCCCTTCATTAGCGATGCTCACTTTCTTAACATCAACAACAATATTTCAGATTGTCTCCTTGTTTGACATGCAGGGCGTTTATTCACCCCAGAGCAGTACAGCAGAATGAGATCCTGGATTGGGAAGAGGAAACCTGTTCTTTTTTAAAGTAGGAGAAGGGTCATGGTGAGAATCTTCATGACACCTCAACCACAGATAAATTTTCAGAAAAGTAAAAATGGAAGTTGAGGACTGAGAAGCTAATTTCCATAGAACCATGAAAGGTCTATGAAAGGGCTCCATGGAACCTCAAGGATACAAGTACCCCATTTTGAAGACTGCTACCCCTGCCTACGCCTTTGCCGTCAGATTAGGTGGCCGAAAGTGAAAGTGTTAGTCTCTCAATCCTGTCTGACTCTCTGCTACTCTATGATTGTAGCCCGCCAGGCTCCTCTGTCCATGGGATTATCCAGGCAAGCATACAAGAGTGGGTTGCCATACCTCCTCCAGGGGATCTTCCCAATCCAGAGATTGAATCTGAGTCTCCTACACTGCAGGCAGATTCTATACCATCTGAGCCACAACAATTCGTCTAAAAATAAAATATCACCAACCACTTTCAGTTCAGTTCAGTTCAGTCACTCAGTCGTGTCCGACTCTTTGTGACCCCATGGGCAGCAGCAAGCCAGGCCTCCCTGTCCATCACCAACTCCCGGAGTTCACTCAAATGCATGTCCATTGAGTCGGTGATGCCTTCCAGCCATCTTGTCCTCTGTGGTCCCCTTCTTCTCCTGCCCCCAATCCCTCCCAGCATCAGGGTCTTTTCCAGTGAGTCAGCTCTTCGCATCAAGTGGCCAAAGTATTGGAGTTTCAGCTTCAACATCAGTCCTTCCAATGAACACCCAGGACTGATCTCCTTTAGGATGGACTGGTTGAATCTCCTTGCAGTCCAAGGGACTCTCAAGAGTCTTCTCCAACACCACAGTTCAAAAGCATCAATTCTTCGGGGCTCAGCCTTCTTCACAGTCCAACTCTAACATCCATATATGACCACTGGAAAAACCATAGCCTTGACTAGAAGGACCTTTGTTGGCAAAGTAATGTCTCTGCCTTTTAATATCCTATCTAGGTTGGTCATAACTTTCCTTTCAAGGAGTAAGTGTCTTTTAATTTCATGGCTGCAGTCACCATCTGCAGTGATTTTGGAGCCCCCAAAAAAATAAAGTCTGACACTGTTTCCATTGTTTTCCCATCTATTTCCCATGAAGTGATGGGACCCGATGCCATGGTCTTAGTTTTCTGAATGTTTAGCACTCAGTAACTCCCAATACTCCTCTAGTGCTTAGCATATAAACACATAGACCCATGAATCAATCTAAGTGGGAACCTTGACCCTTTCCCTTGGCTTCCTTCTTGGGAATCTAAAATAAGCACCCTCTGCTCTAGTCATCTGGCTCTCCTCCCCACAGTGCTTCTCACTTTCAGATCAAGTCTTTGTCCCTGTGACTTCCTCAGCTTGGACAGCCTCATCATCTGTCTTCCTTCCTATTTTGTTGCCATCATCTCAAATCCCTTCCTCCAGGAAATTCCCCCTTCCCACTGCAGACTCAACTGATCAGTTAGTGCTGGTGAACTTATATACAAAACATGGCTGTAAATATTGGGACTACTTCTTTCGAGGAGAGGGGAATTAAGAAAAAATAGTTGAACTGCCTAAATAGATGATCTATTGCTTGTTACTCTTTCATAATTATTAATTTTGCATTTCCAGTCAGGTGGTGGTAGGACAGTGTTATAGAACAGTGTTATGCATCTCATACTAACAAACTAGGAGCCTAGAAAAGGGAAGGCAAAGAAAGGTTTGTTTTGACCCATACACAACCACCGAGCATAAAACAGCCTTTCCTTGGGAATCTTTTTGGGTTTTTTACATGTCTTTCCAAAAGTCCTTTGGGCATCAAAAAACCAAAAGAAATGTAGCAGGTGAACTAGTGAAGTACTTTTCACCACAAGGTTCAGTGAATGGGGACAAAAACGGTTTCAACAGGTAAGTTATCATGTAGCTGTTGATCCCCAACTGGACAGTAGACGCACCTACATATCAGTGAGTTGCAGCTGTAAGATTCTACCAGAAGAAAGTCTCCTAAGTAAATGGATTTGTGGGCTGCGAAATGAGTTTTTCTCTTACAGAGAAAATTGAGTCTCTGATCATTACAACAGCACCTTGGGTCACTAGTCTTGGTTTAAAATAAAAACGCTTTCTTGTTTCCTGCATGCTGTTACCAAACAGACTAGAAAATGACCAGACAGAGACGGAATTTAAACACATCGAAACCTAACTGAAACCTCTACACTAACATTATTAACTTTGAGTTTGTTTACCACTGCCAACTAACATCCTCATCCAAAATGAATTGCCTAGGGCAAGGCCATGTGGTTTCTTTGTGGTGCCTAAGTTAAGGCCCTCATCTCTAATGGGTCCCCCACTCTGGAAGCTCGCAACCATTTATTGATCATTTGAATTCTAACTACAGTTTTTATAAGTATTTTTATATGTACTGCTAATCTGATGATGACTTGTTCTATGCTACTTTGATATTTAAACATCTCAATTATATATTTTTATCTCCAAGGAAATTACACAGGTTTTATTTAAAAAAATTTTTTTCACCGAGTTGATCCTTGAGATAACCACATACTCTGTGATAAATCAGTATTTCCCAAGGAATTCCAACTAAGATACAGCATGGTACTAAGTATCCTAAAAAGATACCTTTCTTGCCTTCATTTACAGAAATTAGGGTTTCTTTAAAAGAGGGCTCTATGAAATCATTTTAGCATTTTGGGGACTAGATATGTGAACTTCTCGTAAAGGATGAAACCGAGGATGTGTTTGTAGAAAAATGTAGACCCTGAAAGTGTTAGTCTCTCAGTCATGCCCAACTCTTTGTGACCCCATCGACGGTAGCCCACCAGGCTCCTCAGTCCGTAGGATTCTCCAGGCAAAAATACTGGAGTGGGTTGTCATTTCCTCCTCCAGGGGATCTTCCTGACCCACGGATTGGATCCAGACCTCCTGCATTGCAGGCAAATTCTTTACTCTCTGAGCCACGAGGGAAGCCCATCAAACAAAGGGAAAGGGCGAAAAGTGATTGAGATCCTGGAGCACAATCTCAGGTTTAGTCCTGATGTGTCAGTTTTGAACTGGAAAATAGAAAATTAACTCAGTAAGATGAGATACATACTTCCCGTGTGTTCCTCTCCATCTGTTTAGTACTTCTTTTATTTATTTTAAAAATTATTTATTTATTTTAATTGGAAGGTAATTTACAGTGTCGTGCTGGTTTCTCCCATACAACATGAATTAGCCATAAGTATCAATAAATCCCCTCCCTCTTGAGCCTCCTTCCCACCACTCACCAGCTTCCTCTAGGTCATCACAGAGCACCGAACTGAGCTCCCTGTGTTGTGTTTCTTTTTTTTTTTTATAATTGAAGGATTATTGCTTTATAATATTGTGTTGATTGATATAGTCTGCCATATATCAACATGAATCAGCCATTGGTAAACATGTTTCCCCTCCCTGCCTCACACCTCCCACCCCATCCCACCCCTCTAGGTCGTCACAGAGTACTGAGTTGGGCTCCTTGTGTCATACAGCAAATTGCCACTGTCTATTTTATATATGGCAGTGTACGCGTTTCCATGTTGCTCTTGCCAATTATCCCGCCTCCCCTTCCTTCCCCTCCCCCTACCTCCAGCAAGTCTGCAAGTCTGTTCTCCATGTCTACCTCTAACTACTTCTTTTAATTCTCTGATTACTTACCTATTTTCTTTCCTCTTCTGTAAGCTCTTGTGTGCCGGAATCTTTTTTTATCCCCTGTGCCTAAGCCTAGGGACTTCTCTGCAGCAGACACTCAAAAGATAATTGCAAAGGTAGTAACCTTCGAAAGAAAAACAACAGTGTAAGTTTCTGACCACTGAGTAGGGCAGGGAGTCTGAGTTTTTCCGAACAACACATGGCCACAGCCTGTACAGAAGTGAATTGCAGCCCATGCAGGGAAGACAGAATGGAATTTACTAAAAGTACCATGTGGTCAGGTCAAGTAGAACAGTAATTAAGAGGTAATTATACATGCTTTACTAGTTCCTAATGAGTTGGATTGAGGGGTTATAATGAAAACCCATGTGGGCATTCAAGGCCAGTTTCAGAAGTATGTGACCAGTGTGATTGCACAAGTCTCAGCATTTAAAGGAGCCCATGCTTTGTTCAGAGTTTCCCTGGTTCAGTGGTAAAGAATCCATGGGCCAATGCAGGAGACACAGGAGATGTGGTTCGATCCCCAGGTCAGAAAGATCCTCAGTAGGAGGAAATGGCTGCCCACTCCAATATCCCTGCCTGGAAAATCCCACGAACAGAGAAGCCTGGCGAGATACAGTCTCAAAAGAGATGGACCCGACTTAACGACTAAACAGTAACAGCAACAGCAATGTTTAATTCAAGGTTCTGTTGTCACCATCTTGGAATGAATTTTTAATAATTCTCATTAAAGGAGCCCCACATTTTCATTTTTTACTGGCCTCACAGATGAGGTACCAGTCCTGTGTACATTATTTCCAAAATTATTTACAAGTTAACTCATTGGTGAATCTGTATACAAAGATTATCGATGATGCAATGTAATTATTTCCGAGTAATGCGTTAGTTTCTAAAGTGAGTTGTTCTTCCTCTACTCTCTCTTCTCTGTACTTGTCTCAACCTAGGTCTCTCTGATATCAAGCCTGAGACAAAAGCTTAAGTGCATGTGTTTTATTTGAGGGTCTGGGGAGTAAAGGTGGGAAGGACAGTAGATTCGTTGTGTCGTGCCATGCTCAGTTGCTTCAGTGACTCTTCAGTGTCCGACTCTGCGACCCTCTGGACTGCAGCCTGCCCAGGCTCCTGTGTCCATGGGATTCTCCAGGCAAGAATGCTGAAGTGGGTTGCCATGACCTCCTTCAGGGGAATCTTCCCAATGCAGGAATCGAACCCACATTTCTTAGGTCTCCTGCATTGGCAGGCAGGTTCTTTACCACTGGCGACACCTGGGAAGCCCATAGACCCATATATGGATGTGCAATCAAGTTCCCTACAGCACAAGTGCAGAATGCTCATCCCATGGACCTCCTGAGGAGCCCTACAGACTATCTCCCTGAGGTAGAGAAGTGCAACCTATATCCATTGGCTCCCATCCCCCCTGGTGAAGGATAGCCCTTGAGAAGTGCCCAATTCCCCAAAATTCTGTCCTTTCTGACTTGCATTTATATTATCTCTTGAGGTGTCTGTTTGAACCACTTAAAAGAAACCTTCCTGTAAAGCAAACGTTATGGCTTAGTGCACCAGCCCCAAGCATCCAGTATCATGCATCAAACCTGGACTGGTGATTTGTTTCATATATGATATTATACATGTTCATGTTGATGTATGGCAAAACCAATACAATATTGTAAAGTAATTAACCTCCAATTAAAATAAATAAATTTATATTAAAAAAAAGTTATGGCTTACTCAACATGTACCTCCAGTGTCAGACATAGTTTGTAACATATAGACATAAACAAAGGTGGTGTCAAATGCAGTTCAGCCTATTCAGATTAGTCTGAGAGCCTGAACACTTAGACAAAACAGTAAGTGACAAGAGCTGCCAAGTCCCAGGGCACAGTGCCAGGCCTCTCACGCAAACCATGCTTGGGGCATTTGACCATGGCCCTCATGGATGCCTCACTCTCCACCATTTCCAAGACTTCCAGCATCTTCCAGGAGGGCACCCATTCTTTGGAGTGAGTTGTGGGGCAGTGGGGAGGTGCTTTGCCTTCACCTCCAGAGAAAAAAGGGCTTCCCAGGTGGTGCCAGTGATATAAAGAGCCTGCCTGCCAAAGCAGGAGACTTAAGAAACACAGCTTGGATCCCTGGGTCAGGAAGATCCCCTGGAGGAGGGCATGGCAACCCACTCCAGCATTCTTGCCTGGAGAAATCCATGGACAGAGGAGCCCGGTGGGCTGCAGTCCATAGGGTCGCAAAGAGTTGAACACGACTGAAGCGACCTAGCATGTACGCACCAACGAAAAGAGGAGACTTAGTGGAGATGCCTACAAAATGCGTTATGTGTAGTGTCCTCATGCCCGATAATTACCGAAGAGATGACACATTGCCACTGTCACCGGCCTGACCGAAGAGAAAAGAGAATTAGAGGGCTCACTAGGAGCAAACTGTACTCTCACAGATGGCAGGAGAAAAATGTTAGAAGTTGTTTTGGCTTTTTTCCCCAAAGCCAAGTAGAATCTAAGAGGGCCTTTGATGCCCCCCAAAAGGCAAGTCTTTGTGAGGTGGATGGAGATAGGATGTGATGAAAGCAAACCAGAAGAGACATATAAGCTACATTTTGAAGACTTTGAATGAAATCTATTCATCAAAGGAATCTTGGGGGAAAACACAAAGGCAAAAGAAGCCCAAGGCAAGAATATGTCATTCCTCTGCTCTCCTTACTCCCAAATCTCCTTTAGGGGCCACCAGGAAGTGTTAGTTTCCAGACCTAAGTAGTAGTAAGCTGATGCAAGACAAAACACCATATTAGCTTTCAGAGCTTTAATTATGATACTGAACCGAACACATTGATCTCTACTGTGGTGTTCTTGGTTCCAAAGACAGTCAGGGTTGTTTTTGTTTTTAAGTCTCAACATGACAAGAAAATCTTATGTGACCTCCCTGACATTTTATCCATGGACCAGATAATCTCTTGTCTGCAGATGGGGTTGGAGTGGGCCATGGGGAAAATGCTTCCTCCTGTCTTTATATTGAGTCCAACAAATTCAATATATTTGTTAGAACTCCTCAATATTCATTTGATGACTGCATGCATGAATAAATTAATTAAGTCCTTGTTGAAGACTTCTGGTATTGTCATTGAAGTCAGATTCTAATAAAACTCAATCAGAAGTTCCTACAAAATCGACATCTGCACTGGAAGGGTTATAGGCCAGGTAACCATGAAGAAATTGAACCTTTACTGAGCCAAAATTAAATGCATGTGTGTCACTAATTAAGAGGGGGTGTATTTCCAAGTCTTCAGTATAGGAAACAGGCAAATTATACGATTATTCTGCCTTTTCCTACAAAGCACTTTGATTTTAAAAGATCTGATTAAGAACTGGTATAGAAAGAGGTGAAATGAGCAGAGGAGAGTTTATTAAGTATATTTTTTTTTAGTGAGAAAAAATTTATAGACTAAGATTAATCAGAAAAAAAGTTGGAAATATTAAGTGGTTGAAATCAAAGATAAAAAAGGACGGGGAAATAAATTTGGAGAAGAAACTGGTATGCAAATTACCGTTCCATATTTTATCCCATAATTTATTCCTAACCAGACTGAACCTTACTCCTCTTCTGCCATATTCCCTGGAACCCATTTCATTGCTTAACTCCGAAAGAGTCTGTCATCCACTCAATGTATCATTTTATTCTCTGTGCAAACTAATTAATATTCATTCAAACATCTGTTACAGAATTTATCATGTAACCAGAATGAAATTATTTATATTGAAGTATTCCTTGCTTTCCCTCTCCTTTTCCCTCTTGTTCTTCTCCCTTTCTAAAGAAATTTTAAAAAAAAAGATGTTTTCTGATTAGTCATTGGATCATCATTTTGTAGTGCAGAATTTAAGTGACAGGTTGAGTTGCTTGAGGAAGGCTGGCAGAGTTAAGGAACTGGTCCCTGCTCAGTTCGGAACATCAAGTGAGTATTCTGAGAAGGAAACATTAGACAGAATTATCTAGTGGAAGAAAAGATGATGTGAATAGAAGACATTAGTGTGGTCGTGTCGGTGAGTGAGAGGAAGGGAACTTGGTGGCTTGCCAAGAGAGAGCTGTGCTGTGCGTCAGCAAAGAGAGAGTTGGGTTTTGATGGGAATCTAAGAGTGAGGGACAAAGGGAAGGCTTTGGAGCAACCGTGTGATTTGGAGGAGGCTGAAGCTCAGGAGAAATGATGAAGGGGGGTCTTAAGAAATGTTGCTGTGGGTTATGAAGCTACTTCTATTAATATTCTTTAAAGGTTGTATGTTGTGAAAAACACGGTCATTTCCTTATATAAAAGTCACTACTATTCTTCTTTTTCCCTGATTAAAAAGTTTAGATAGTAAGTCAAGGGAGATGTTTATCTGAAAGAATAGCTATCTATACCAGTCATTTCCTGATCATGGGTCTCTGCACTGGCATTGTTCTTGGCCTAGAATGGCTTTAAACTTGATCATGTGTCCTGGGTCTGACAAACAGCTGAAATGGAAGGTCTGACCAAAAGAGATGAAGGGTCTCTACTCCAGAATACAAATGCACAATTATTAAAGATAAAGCTCTTTGCCCCTTTCTCCTTGTTCCATTCTTTCTGCCTTGAAGCAGAATGGATGGCTGAGGCTGCAACAGCCATCTTGGACCATGAAAATAAAAGCTAAGAATATTGAAAATCCTACAGACTTAGGTTCTGACTTAAGTTAAATGCTAGTTATTGAACCACTGACCTAATGCCACTAACCACTGCTTTAGGATTTCTGTGTAGTGTGAGAAGAAGTAAATTCCTAATTGTTTAAGCCACTGTCATTGGTTTTCTGTTACTTATCAGAGTGTATTTTTAGTTTACCAAGTAGAGACCCTTCTAGATTACTAGCATTATTTCCAGAAATGAATAAAGTATCATTTCAAGCCAGAACTGTCAGCATCCCTGGTATTAATTAGCTTTGTTATCACAAGGCAAAATATCTATATGACAAAGTTGGGAAACCCTCAAGAAGAAAGCTTGTGTTCTGTTAGTTTGCCTGTGTCTAATCTTATCACCTCCTGGCATGCTGCAGTGCACGGGATTGCCAAGAGTCAGACATGACTTGGCTACTGAACAACAGTCTTAAAACAAATAGTAGGTATACTGTAGCAGCTTACTAAATGCTGGCTGAGCAAAAGGCCACAAAGCAATAAAAAAAGGAACTACCAGTTCAGGTGTAAATACAGGTTCTTCAAAGTCAGTTGATCCATACCTTTTCTCTACCTTTCATCATTAAAAGTTTGAATAAATTAACTCTGAATTTTTTAAGTTCTAGGTTTCTAAATTCATCTCCCCTTCACATCAGCAAAGAGTCAGACACGACTGAGTGACTTCACTTTTCACTCACATCAGCCCCACCCAACCCAGCCTTCATCCCTGTTGCTTAGATGATCATTCAACCCATAGGAAGCACTTGCATCATATTTTTGCATTCATTTATTTTCTATGTGACTGGATGCTTGAATCAAAATACTGATTTACACATTCTGCATAAATTTACATATTATGTTCAAGCATCCTTAACTCTATAATCTTGTAAAATAAAACCCAATCAATTAGTGCAACCTACTGCAATTGTCTTTAAACCCAATATTCACAGCATGACACAGACTGTATTTTTAAACCAATTAATTTAATCACATTCTAGTTCTGAAAGAGCAGACACATGAAGACAAAGAGCTAATGACAGGCATGGAAAAAGAGATAGAACCAGAGGAGGCTAGAGCCCCCATATGGATTCAAACTTGACATCAATATTAACATCAAATTTGAGATTAGAAGTCTAAAAGTCAGAAATACTCATTAAAATGTTTAGGAAACTAATGTCATCAGCAGCTGTTCTCTTGTGATAATAAGAGATCTCTTCTGGGTTTTAAAAAGGGACAGTTAACTCTCATACAGTTGTATATAGGTTATATTGCCAGATATTATGTAAGATTTGGATTCTTGCTCCAGTCTACTTTGCTGCTGTCACTGCAATTCACATAGATGTCTCTTTTTTCTCAGCTATTACCTTTATGGTTGATGTTCAGTCCCTAAGTCATGTTTGACTCTTTGAACCCCATGAACTGCAACACCAGGCTTCCCTGTCTTGCGGTGGTAAGGTTACCATCACACAGTATAACAATCATTCTACAATTATTTCATGTATGCTGTTTTCTCTCATTAATTTGTTTATAGTCTTTACAAAGGCCAAGATGTGTTTTTGTAGGCTCCTGTGTCCCTGGCAATGCTTGAAGGATAGGTGTGCGGTAACTTGAACAGACAGCACTTCCTGAGTTGTGAAGAATAAGCATCTGAGAGCCATTATAGCTTTGCAGGGATCATTTAGTCTTAGTTATAAGTGGCCAGGGCACTGACCTGCTAAGGGACAATTTTGACGGAAGTCACATTGCAGAAGCAGACCCACAAGTGTTGGAGCGAACTGAGAACAACTACTTAAGAGTTCAGATAGTAGAGGAAACAATGGGAAAAAATGATGAAAGATGAAGAATCAGGAGGAAGTATCAGAAGTGATTTAAAAAAAGGTAGCAATGGGAATTCCATAACTTAAAAAATATCTAAAATTAGGAACTTAATATATATAGATTCAATAGCACCTTGAACACAGCAGGCTCAAAACAAATTTAAAAAATAAAACTGAATCACAGAAAGAAATTAATAACAATGGAAGGGAGCCTGTAGGACATGTGGGAAAAGCAGAAAATATAATATTTATAGAAATTAGAGTATGAAAAAGAATTGAGAAAAAAAGAGTAAAACTACTGCAGAAATAATAACCAAGCATTATACAAGGCAAAAAGCTACAAAATCACAAAGCTCAGCAAACACTTTGTAGGATAAATACAAAGAAAACACACATAGATTCCTCTTGGTAAAACTGCTAAGCACTTGAGAAAAGTCTTCGAAGCAGACAGCAGTCATCAAAGAACACCAAAAAGACTGATTACGTTCAGTAATTGACTTCTCAACAATAAAAATGTCTTCAAAGAGAAGACAATAGAAAGACATCCAAGTGTTGAAAGAAAATAAATACTAATCTATAACTCTGAACATACCAAAGTATTCTTTAAATATTAAAGAAATATGCTTTAGAGCTTTTTGTTCAATGAAAGTATCTATTGCCACAGACAACTAAAAGGCTGAGGAGGGGCAGTTCTCTAAAGAAAGATTTCCCTAGACCAAACAAAGCAAAAGAAGACCAGGAAAGAATGAAGCAGTCCAGGAAGGGCAAATATGCAACTAAACTAAAGGAAATATTGACTGGAAAAACAAATATAATGAATCTACAAGCCAAAGCAGAAACCAAAAAATAAATTAGAAAATGTTTTTAACTGACTGATAATGAAGACACATTATTATCAAAACTTGTGGGATGCAGCCAAAGCCATGTCCAGAGAAAAATTGATGCATTAGAAAAGAAAAAATGTCTAAAATTCAGGGACTGAAGCTTTTATTTTAAGGAACCAAAACAAAAATGGTAAATTAAGTAAACATTGAGAAATATAAAAACTGCAAAACAAATTAATGAAAAATTTTAAAGCATTTAATACAAAAAACACAAAAAAGTTGGTTTTTTAAAAATATTAAGAAAATTGATGGAGCCCTGGCAAGGCATATTAAGAGTAGAGAAAACCCAAATTATCAATATCAGAAATTAAAACAAGAGAAATCAGTAGAAATCTGGAGACACTACAAGTTAGACTGTAAGTAATTTTTTATCAATAAAGATGGTAATTTGGACAATTACATTATTATTTGGAAATGAATAATTTTTTAACATCAGCAAAATAAAGAATAAACTATATGATTGAATTTATAAAACAAAATTCAATTATAAAATAAAAACAGACTCATAGAATAAGCAGGTGGTTGTCATGGGGCGAAGGGGTGAAGTAGATTTAGAGATCGAGATCTCCAGCTCTAAAATAAATAAACCACAGGGATGTAATATAAAGCACAAAGAATATGGTCAATAGTATTATAATAACCTTGTGTGAGGGCAGATTGTTGCTTGCCTCATCATGGTGGTAATTTCATAATATATACAAATGTCAGATCACTATGTAGCCCACGTGAAAAGTAATGTAATATCGTATATGTCAAGTATACTTCAGTAAAAACAATAAATAGACATTTTAAAATATAGAACAGATAGATGGTTAATTTCATTAGTCTTCAGTTCAGTTCAGTTCAGTTCAGTCGCTCAGTCGAGTCCGACTCTGTGACCCCATGAATCGCAGCACACCAGGCCTCCCTGTCCATCACCGTCTCCCGGAGTTCACTCAGACTCACGTCCATTGGGTCTGTGATGCCATCCAGCCATCTCATCCTCTGTCGTCCCCTTCTCCTCCTGCCCCCAATCCCTCCCAGCATCAGAGTCTTTTCCAATGAGTCAACTCTTCGCATGAAGTGGCCAAAGTACTGGAGTTTCAGCTTCAGCATCAGTCCTTCCAGTGAACACCCAGGACTGATCTCCTTTAGAATGGACTGGCTGCATCTCCTTGCAGTCCAAGGGGCTCTCAAGAGTCTTCTCCAACACCACAGTTCAAATGCATCAATTCTTAGGCACTCAGCCTTCTTCACATCCAACATGTGAACTCTCACATCCATACATGACCACAGGAAAAACCATACCCTTGACTAGACGGACCTTAGTCGGCAAAGTAATGTCTCTGCTTTTGAATATACTATCTAGGTTGGTCATAACTTTTCTTCCAAGGAATAAGCGTCTTTTAATTTCATGGCTGCAATCACCATCTGCAGTGATTTTGGAGCCCAAAAAATAAACTCTGACACTGTTTCCACTGTTTCCCCATCTATTTCCCGTGAAGTGATGGGACCAGATGCCATGATCTTCGTTTTCAGAATGTTGAGCTTTAAGCCAACATTTTCACTCTCCTCTTTCGCTTTCATCAAGAGGCTTTTTAGCTCCTCTTCACTTTCTGCCATAAGGGTGGTGTCATCTGCATATCTGAGGTTATTGATATTTCTCCCAGCAATCTTGATTCCAGCTTGTGTTTCTTCCAGTAAATGCAAATTAAAACCACAATACGACACCAATACATGCCCACCAAAATAGCTAAAAAATTTCTAACACTATTCAGGGCTGGCAAAAATGTAAAACAACCAGAGCTGCCATATACTCATTTATGAGGGCTGACTTCAGAAAACTGTTTGATCATATCTACTAAGTATTTGCCTTCTTTATAATTCAGTGATTTCAATTCTAGAAAATACCTTGGATAAATGCATACATTCACTCCCCCCAAAAAGATAAGCATAAAAATATTCAATACAGCAATACTTGCAATAGTCCCAAATGCTCATCAGCAAAAGAAGCACAAATAAACTGTAGGACATCCCCAAGGTGGAATATTATACAGTAATGAACTTTGGAGGATGTCCTCAAAAGCACATGGCTGCTGGTGGACCTATGAGCTGGATCCAGGCCATCAGAGATGACTCACACCCTCCCCACCCTTGAAATGTACTTTCTCCCTGCCATTCCCACACTAGGGGCTACTTCTAGAACATAGCCTTGAGCAAGTAAGGTGTTGTTGAGACCATCTGAATTGAGTGTATCTGAACCCAGTTAAGTTCTCTTTATAAACTTATAAGATTCTGGCAGGTGGATATAAGTATCTGCTTATTTTATGGCCACCGAGACAAGCTGACAAGCTACCAGTGTGGGATGATCTGCTTCTTTCTTTGGTTTCTTCTTGCCCTCTGTGTACGGTGGTCAATTTTAGATTTTACCTGGAAAGCTTCTGTGGTTTTGAAGCAGCAAAATAAATGTACTACAACTATACCTAACAACGTGGGTGAATCTAACAGAATGTGAGAAAAAGAAGGCAGACACAAAAGAACACATATTGTTTGATTCCATTTTTATACAAGTCAAAACTGGGGAATTGGGAGTTTCCTGGTGGAACTAAGTGACTAAGGCTTCATGCTCCCAATGCAGAGACCCAGGTTTGATCCCTGGTCAAGGAACTAGATCCTTCATGTCACAACTAAAGATCCCACATGCTGCAACTAAGATCCAGTGCAGTAAAATGAATAATAAAAGAAATATAAGTACTTTTCCGATGGGAGAATTAATCCCTGGCATTACCTTTGCTGAGTCAGTGACTAGAAGGAGACCCGAGAGTGGCTTCTGAGATCTGAGTCACCTTCTCTTAGCCTGGATGCTGGTCTGTATTCTAATGACATGATCTGTTCACCTTGTATATTTTATTTATGGATTTGTGCATTGTTCGGTCATGTATAACATTATACCTTATAAAAAGTTCAAAAAATTGATTACAGCATATACCTAGGATAGTTATCTTGTGAAGAGTACATGAATGATTGTACGCTGCCAAATAACTGTGTGCAAGACACTCATAGAACTTTATTTATTATAAAATTTAATTCACACACACAAAAAATCAAGGGAGTTGGTATTATTAGTCCCAGTTTCCCAGGGAAGCAATTAAGGATTAAAGAGTTTAAGAAACTTGTCAAAAGCACAGTTAGTTAATGACGAGAGCTATAATTCAGTCTATGATCTTCCTACCATGTAATTCTTCCTCCTGAAAGTTATGGGTTTTTAGAGCTAATCCATGTTGTAATAATTCATAATAAGCTTAATTCGATGTCACAGATTGGGTTCCGTGGAAGATCAAAACTGGTGAAAGGAAAGGAAGGAAGCAGGATGGACCTGAGGGAAGAGAGATCTTTCTCCCGATAAGACCCTAGTTAGCCTGGCAGGGACCTTTGGTCCATCACTGAGCCCGAGTGAGTGAGTTTTTATTACACTCAGCTCCGGACCCGGGCTGTCCTGGGAAGGACAGGATGTGGAGAGAGCGACCCTCCATGGCTGAAAAGAGCACACAGCTGGACTCTGCTTGCTGATCACTCTCTCCACAGTCGGCAGCAGGTCCTTCCTTGAAGAAGGAGCTAGGCAGCACACCTCCAGTTCTACCACAAGGAGAACTGTTTTAAAATTAATTTAGTTAACTTTGCTTGCACTGAGTCTGTTGCTACCCACGGGCTTTCTGCAGTCGCGGAGAGCAGGCTTGCCCTCCAGTTTTGGTGCTCAGCCTTCTCACTGCAGTGGCTTTTCTCGTTGCAGAGCACGGAGCTCTAGGGTGTGCAGGCTTCGTAGTTGCAGCTCATGGGCCCTAGAGCGTGGGCGCAGTAGCTGTGGCACACGGGCTTAGTTGTTCCGAGGAAAGTGGAATCTTCCTGGGGCAGGGATTGAACATGCGTCCCCTGCTTTGTCAGGCAGATTCTTATCCACTGCACCACCAGGGAAGTCCAAGGAGAACTGGCTTAACTCTCACAGTAATCTTACAGGGTAGATGTGAGAGATATGCACCTCTCACCTCTATTAGGAACCCTCTTCCCTCAGTCCAAGTAACTCTCTTACTGCAAGTCTTCAGTCAACCATCAGCTTCTCAACCTTAACAACAAATATGAAATCACAACCAGTTCCCATCCTTGGCTCCACATCCTCTTTACCTTATGCTACAGTTGCTTCATTCCTTGGCATAGATCATTCCCTAGCACATTACGTTATTTATTTTCTTATGTTATGTTGCTTTTCATTGGGCACATCCCCCTCCTAGAATGTAAACTCCACAATGACAAGAATGTTCATTTACTGATGTGTTCCTAGGATATTACTTGACACACAGTAGGTCTCAGTAAGTATTTGTCTCATGAAATTGAATAAAACTTCATCTTTACCCCTGGACATGTACCCACTAGTGAAATATGATGAAGGTCAACATCGAAAGAAAAGGAAGTTACAGCTTCCAGTGTGAGGAATGAGGAGATGGATGCCTGCCCATTAGACAGAGGAGGTTGTGTTAAATAATTGTGTTGTTAATTAGTGTTCCCTGCTCCATTTTCCTCTAAGAGAATCTTTACACTGTGTGTTGGTGATGAGGGAAGCAGGAAGAATGATAAAAGGCTGAAGCACAATGAACAAGTTGCTAAAAATCTATTCCTAGACATTATTTTGGTATGAGATAGAGCAGTTCCCACCTACGATCAGAGTTAAATAATAGATAACAAAGGGCTTCCCAGGTGGTGCTAATAGTAAAGAACCTGCCTGCCAAACCAGGAGATGTAAGAGACATGGATTTAATCCCTGGGTCAGAAAGATCCCCGGGAGGAGGGCATGGCAACCCACTCCAGTGTTCTTGCCTGGAGAATCCCAAGTTGGGTGGAGTACAGTCCATAGGATTGCACAGAGTCAGACATGACTGAAGCAACTTAACACACCCACACAATAGATAATAAAAATATTATTGGCATCATAGAATAAGGTTAAAAATGTAATTGTCAATTCTAAGAAAAACTGTAATAACTTACATGTGTTGAATGTTTATTCTGTGTCAGTTATGGTTTAAGTCCTTTTCATGAATTATCTTGCTTAATATTCACATTTCTATTAACTAGGATACCATCAGTCTCTCACTCCTATTAAAGCCATATTGTCGTGGCATCACAGTATAAAATTATTACTTTTATGGGTTAGAAAATCGAAGCTGAGAGAGATTAATCAAGTTCACAGATTTAGTCTGTGTTGAGACAGGAGCTGAGCTCAGGCATTCTGATTGCAGAGTCCATAACCATCCTGCATTATCCCCCGACACCTCCGATGGAACTTCACACAAATGTAAAATCAGCTTCTCTGGGGCAACCTCCTGACGTATTGGATGTGTCTGTTCAGCACGTGGTGTCACCCTGACTCATCAGAGGGAAGTCAGGAGCCTTTGAGACTTGTATTTCTGTTGTGTTGTGACGTGCTCACACACAGGAGTTCCCTGTGCGATGGTCCATCTGTCAACTCCTGAGGTCCTCCCCCTTCCCATGTCTACCCACCACCCTTGCAGGTGGTAGGAACCAGGGAGCGCAATCACAGAGTGAGCCTAGGTTGCCTTGAACCATGGCCACACTTCACAGACGTGAGAAGCCTCTGCTTTGATCAGCCCTCCGTTCCTGGTTCCTGGGGTTTTCTTCTAAGGAGCAATACTGAAAAGTCAGACTAGTAAAACCACGTTGGTTTTTCCCTTCCCTGACTTGGCCAGGTCTGCCAGACCCAGAAGTTTTCTCCAACCCATGAACTCAAGAGGAAAATCTTACAAATGTGTTCCTGCCTTAACCTCAGTGCTTTGTTGGTGGTGCAAAATCCTCCTAAACTTTTCCCCAAACTTTCCTCAAAGGCAGAGTTACTAGAGTTGTTGAGTCCCAGCTTCTAATTACTGGGACTTTCATTGGCATATATGTTTTCTCATTAGCATCTGTTGTAGTGAGGCAGGGGTTGTGTTGAGCTGAGTGAAGTATTCCAGGTACAAGATTGCCCCAAACATAACTCGGCTTAGTGAGAGCCCTACTATGATGTAGAGTTTCCTCTGTCTTGACATCGAGAGAAAACAAACCATCCCACAGATCTGCTCCTTCTCTCCTCTCTGGGACCTCTGTACCTACCAGATCTAACGCTCTCTCTCTCTCTTCAAGGTCTGGCTGATAAATTCTTTTATCTAATAATGACCTCCCTGGTGGCTTAGATGGTGAAAGAAACCACCTGCAATGCAGGAGACCCAGATTTGATCCCTGGGTCAGCAAGATCCCCTGGAGAAGGAAATGGCAACACAATCCAGTATTTTTACCTGAAGAATCCCATGGACAGAGGAGCCTGGCAGGCTACAGTTCATGGGTTTGCAAAGAGGTGGACATGACTGAGTGACTAACACTTTCACTTTTCAATAGTAACAGTTAACAGCTTTCTCTCCTTCTCTTTTTCCTCTGGTTAAGACTTCCCAGGATCACTTCCATGTGCATCTCATTGCCCTGTACTTAGTGCTATAACCACTGTGACACAGGCTGAGAAATGTCACCTTGGGCATCCATGGGCCTAGCTGTCACTCAGAGGTGCTCTTATTAAAAGCAAGTCAGCTGCAGAGAGTTGGACAAGTTGGGTTGTGGCATCAAGGAGAAAGGGGAGCATTGTTCTGGAAGTCAACTACCAACTGCCTTTTAGAAACTTGCTTGTACAGAAAGATGAGGGCTTCTTCCTGCCCCAACCTGCAGCT
This sequence comes from Budorcas taxicolor, assembly GCF_023091745.1. NCBI lineage: Eukaryota > Metazoa > Chordata > Mammalia > Artiodactyla > Bovidae > Budorcas > Budorcas taxicolor. The sequence continues at coordinate 29,160,741 of NC_068931.1, forward strand.
CTCCAACTAACTGAGAATTCTCTTGAGCAGCAGGATATGGTCCAGCTTGTTTTGCTTAGTTTTATTTTTCTGTGTGCTGTTGAGCTGATGTGGTTTCAAAACAGAATTGGTGGGTGAGGAGGGTGACTGGAATAAGCATGACCGGGGAAGCTGAAGAATTAGAGTGGGGAGAAGAGAAGGAGGCAGCTGGTCTGGGCAGAAGAAAGCTGAAGAAAACATACAGTTAATAGTTCTTAGGGAATTTTTGGTTTTGTTCTGGAAATTGTGCTGTGCAAAATACTGAAAGCAATAGTGTTGGTCACTCAGTCATGTCCCACTGTTTATGACCTCAGTAGACTGTAGCCCACCAGACTCCTCTGTCCATGGATTTCTCAGGCAAGAATACTGGAGTGTGTAGCCATTCCCTTTTCCAGGGCATCTTCCCAACCTAGGGATCAAACCCTGCATTACAGGCAGATTCTTTACCAACCACTAATGCTATATTATTCTTTTCTTCATTTCCCCTGAGAACATAAATATCAATTGGCCTTTTTGGATTTTTAAAACAAGTATTAATTAATTTATTTATTTGGCTGTGTGGAGTCTTCGTTTCGGCACATGGGATCTTTAGTTGCACCATGTGGGACCTAGTTCCCTGACCAGGGATCGAACTTGAGCCCCCTGCACTTGGAGTGCAGAGTCTTAGCCACTGAACCAGCAGGGATGTCCCTGGATTTTTTTTTTTTTTAAACCACTGTTTATTGTTTAGGGAGAATTCTACAACATGTGAAATTGGCTTTTGGGAGAGTGGGTATGGCTGAAAGGAATTAAGTCACAGTCATATAGAATAAATATACAAACGTTTAAGTCAAAGAATCTCTGTTCCAGCCTTTTGAGGACTCTTTAAGTTTTTCCTTAAGCGGAGTTCTTTGGAAGGAATGATGCTAAAGCTGAAAGTCCAGTACTTTGGCCACCTCATGCGAAGAGTTGACACGTTGGAAAGGACTCTGATGCTGGGAGGGATTGGGGGCAGGAGGGAAAGGGGACAACAGAGGATGAGATGGCTGGATGGCATCACCGACTCGATGGATGTAAGTTTGAGTGAACTCCGAGAGTTGGTGATGGACAGGGAGGCCTGGCGTGCTGCGATTCATGGGGTTGCAAAGAGTCGGACACAGCTGAGCGACTGAACTGAACTGAACCGATAATTAACCAAAAGGAAAGGTGCTATCCTGTTTTATGTACTTTTATAATATATTTCCGAAAAACTATGAAGCTGGTCTTATTTTATCCTATTTTATGGGTGAGAAAACTAAAGCTTCAAGAGGAAGTAATTAGACTAGTATTTCACAGCCAATAAATAGCAGAGCAAGAATTTTAACCAAAGAACTATCTAACTCCAAGGCTTGTTCTGCCTTTAATTTTACCCTCCTACATCCTCCACTTTTACAAGGTCATCAGCCTAATTAACTGACATCATTTTGATGGGCTTTATTTCCACTCTCACTAAATTTATGAAAGGCTGATATGTATATCTACGTATTCCTGATACATCTCAGCAAAAATTAATAAGTGATACCTGGGGATGGTGCTGGGGGCTAAGGCAAAGATAAATAAGACATCATTGGAGACCTGAGAGCCTCATGATTTGGGCTCAACTGAATCATTTTGTCATTTGCTTTAACACCATGTTGTTATTTTTCAAAAAATCTATTTGGAAATGTAAATAATGATTATAGTAATTGTTCATTGGTAGATAATGATTAGGGTATGGGTATACAAAATACACAATGAAATGTGGTGTGAAAAATCATCAGGCTGACAATATTTCTCATTCTTTGATAGGTATAGAACACGTCTATTATGTTGAGCTATAAAATTTCACCTGCAAGGTAAAGTTTATTCTATCACCTCTAAAAGATGATGAGTTTAACAAATACACATACTGCAGAGTGTAAACCTATTACCTTCATAAATAATCTTCCAGAAACTATTCAGTCAGCAGTTAATTCATCTGTAAACTAAACTCTGTAAATGATATTTTATCTGGAATGCTAACTAGCTCTGACCAGCATGAGCTCATGTCGCAGAGATGAAAATTCAAAATGTCCCAGAGTTCCAGAGAACAGATGAGCAAAAAGAACTTGTCATCGTTGTTCAGTTGCTCAGTCGTGTCCGACTCTTTGCGACCCCATGGACTGCAGCACACCAGGTCTCCCTGGCCCTCACTGTCTCCCAGAGTTTGCCTACTGCTGCTGCTGCTAAGTCGCTTCAGTCGTGTCCAACTCTGTGTGACCCCATAGACTTCAGCCCACCAGGCTCCCCAGTCCCTGGGATTCTCCAGGCAAGAACACTGGAGTGGGTTGCCATTTCTTTCTCCAGTGCATGAAAGTGAAAAGTGAAAAGGAAGTTGCTCAGTCGTGTCCGACTCTTCGCGACCCCATGGACTGCAGCCTACCAGGTTCCTCTGTCCATGGGATTTTCCAGGCAAGAGTACTGGAGTGGGGTGCCATTGCCTTCTCCTAGAGTTTGCCTAAGTTCATGACAATTGAATTGGTGATGCTGTCTAACCATCTCATCCTCTGTTAGCCCCTTCTTTCAATCTCAATCTTTCCCAGCGTTAGGGTCTTCTCTAATGAGCCGACTCTGCGCATCAGGTGGCCAAAGTATTGGAGCTTCAACAGTTTCAACAGCCGGCTCTATTAGACTGTCTTTTCTGATTAGCTCTGTCAACGTTCTTCAGCCACGTGTAATCATATGCTTATCTTTGGCTCTTTTTCTCTTGGTGGGCGGCACTTTACCTGGATGTAATATTCTCTTCTAAATCACTCTGACATCCTCATCTTTGTAATGTTTTCCAAACATATCACTACTGCTATCTCTGGTAGCTATCATCGTACAAAAAGTGGAAAACATCGTCTGTAGCACCAGCAATAGGGCTCAGAGTTAGCATCGCCATGCAGATTAGCAGTGTTCTTTCCTTCTCAATTCTGCCCCATGTCAGGGATTTCATTTGTCATTGTGTGTTAAAAGTGAGCTTTGAAAATTATATAACTTCTATTCAGGAAGTTTTCTTCCCCTGTTTAATTCAGTATTTCCTGCTCTGGAATGTCAGAATTTTCTCCCCTAAGCAAGACCAGTGGTTTTCAAATTATGTGGAGTGGAATTCATTTTTTTTTAACACAATTGTTCAAAAACACACAGCACACCAACTAGGAAAAGGTGAACTGTTTTCTCAAGAAACTGAATTCTCCGCTTTGGAAGACTTATTGAAAGCTTAGGGTCTCTAGAACAGTTTGCACTCCCTTAGGTATTTCTTGTGTAACTTGCGAAAGGCAGTGCATTATGTTTGTATTACAGCTACCCCTTATATGCTAATATTCTTCAATTTTTGGATCTTCTCTAACTTTGTATGCTTGGAATGACCGGAATTGTACGGAACTGGTCTCAAACTCTGATTCCACTGCTTGCTTATTGTGTGACCTTGAGCAGTCTATTCAAGCTCTCTGTGCCAGGGCTTTCTTATCTCTGAAGGGAAAAGATCATTCCTTGTGATATATGGTGATTTTGAGAAGTAATGAGGTCAAGTTCATTAGATCTCTGACATTCAGCAGAGCTCTCTGGAGGGACCTTGTCTTCTGGGCTGCTCTGCATGTGTCACAATACACACTAATAAATCATTCAGACCACAGAATGTGGTAAAATGTAATTATACTAGTGTCTTCACTATTGATTGGTTCTCAGAAATTGTTTGAAAGGCTATTGGCTTTCTGGGGCACTTTTTGATTGAAAGTCATAATTTTTGTTACAAGTTAATTGCCTCTTCAACGTTGCCAAAAATTTTTGTCTCACTTTATAAGAAATGTTTGATATCTGTTAGTGGGACTGTAAACTGTACAACCACTATGGGAAAGAGTCTGAAGGTACTTCAAAAAATTAAAACTACCACAAGATCCAGTAATCCCACTTCTGGGTATATATCCGAAGGAAATGGAAACAGGATACAAAATAAGCATCTGTATTCCCATGTTTATCATATGATTATTCACAGTAGCCAAGATATGGAAACAACCCAAGCGTCTGTCAATGGATGAACAAATAACGATGTATGTGTGTGTATATATATATGCATGTATATAATCCAGCTATTAGAAAGACAGAAGTCCTGCCATTTGCGACAACATGGATGGACCTTGAGATCATTATGCCAAGTGAAATAAAGTCACACGAAGACAACTATTGTATGTTATGTGTTATCTAAAAAAAGCCTGACTCCTAAAAACAAAGGGTAGATGGTCGTTATTAGGGGCTGGGACAGGGGATGGGAAATGGTGATATGTCAGTTGAACAGTAAAAAGATGACTAAGTTCTGGCGCTCTCAAGCACAGCGTTGTGACCGTAGTTAGCAACACTGTGTTGTGTTATATACTTGAAAGTTGCTAACAGAGTCGATCGTAAATGATCTTATGTTCTCATCATGGTAATTATATGATGTGATGGAAGTGTTGATTCATTTTGCAGTGGTACTCATGAAATCAACACAGTGTGCACCTTCAACTTACACAATGTTATATGTAAATTATATGTCGATAAAGCTGGGGGTAAAAATCAAATGAGAAAGTTGAAAAAAAAGAAATCTTTCCACTGTTTAGACCATTTAATGAAACAGTTTCAAAATAACTTTTACTCTGTTCCTGTAGAGGATCTATTATCTTTTTCTGTCACATATATGAGCCATCACTATATTCTTCTCTTTAGCCTTCAAATATAATGAAACTTTTACTAAATATGCTTTGTTAGTGGCTCAGTGGATCTTCAGTAAAGAATCTGCCTGCCAGTGCAGGAGACTTGGGTTAGATCCCGGGTTGGGAAGATTCCTTGGAGAAGGAAATGACAACCCACTCCATTATTCTTGCCTGGAGAATCCCATGGACAGAGAACTCTGTGGGTTACAGCTCATGGGGTTGCAAAGACTTGGACACAACTTAGCTACTGAACAGCTATTAAATATATTAAAACAACAGATATTTATTGTAGCTTTCTCTTCTCTATACTTCTATTATCTATCCATTGTGGATGTCTTTTAACTATATTTGTAACAGTAACCCTAACCCTAATTCCAAGTAAAATTAGGGTTAGGGTTAAGGTTAGTTATTTTGACATGTCTTTGATGCAGACATCTATATTTCCTGCTGGCTCAGATGGTGAAGAATCTGCCTGCCAATGTAGGAGATGTGGGCTCAATCCCTGGGTTGGGAAGATCCCATGGAAAAGGAAATGACAGCCCACTCCATTTTTCTTACCTGAGAAATCTCATGGACAGAGGAGCCTGGAGGAATACAGTCCATGGGGTCACAAAGAGTCAGATACAACTCAGCGACTAAACAAGAACAATACAACAATACTTGCCATTTTTGTAGTCAAGTGCACAATGTTTTAATAATTTCATAAAATAGTTGCCAAATCTTTGTCCAATCCCAGTTGGGTTCACGTGTTAAAATACTAGAATAGCACAATTTTCTAGGAAAGACAATAAAAGATAAATCAACATGTATTGGGTTTTTTTGTTTTGTTTTGTTTCTATGCTGGTTCCATTGTGGAATATCTCGTGGAGAATATTCCATACTAATGTTTCTTAAAAGGCCATCTTCTTGTTGTTTGTTTTTAGTAGACTACATTTTAAAACGATTTTAGCCTCACAGCAAAATTGAGTGGGAAGTGCACAATTCCTATATATTTCCTGCTGCCCCTCCGTTTATCTACAACCTCCCTAACTATCCACACCATTGACCAAAGTAGTGCATTTGCTACAGTCAATGAACGTACATTGACACATCATTATCACTCAAAGTGCAATTTACATTAGTGACCACTCTTGCTATTTTACATCCCATGGGTTCAGAAACCTATGTAATGACGTGTATCCACCATTACAGTGTTATACATAATAGTTTCATTCCCTGAATAATCCTCTGTTCTGTGTCTGTTTAGCCTCTTCTATCCCCCCAACCCCTGGCAACCAGTGTCTTTGAACTGCCTCCATAGCTTTGCCTTTCCCAGAATGTCGTATATATGCACCGTATAGTATACAGCCTTTTCAGATTGACTTCTTTCACTTATTAGTATGCGCTTCTCCTTCTTCCATGTCCTTAATGCCTTTATAGCTCATTTCTTTTTAGTGTTGAATAATATTCCATTTGCAGGAGGTACCATAGTTCACCTACTGAAAGACACTCTGATTGCTTCCAAATTTTAAAGGTCATGAATAAAGCTGCTACAAGCATGTGTATGCAGGTTTTTGTGTAAACATAAGTTTTTGATTTATTTGGGGGAATACCAAGTAGAGAGATTGCTTGATGTGTGGTTAAGAGTATGTTCAGCCGTGTAAAATATTGCCAAACTATTTGTGCCATTTTGCATTTCCATCAGCCACAAATGAGTTTCTATTGCTCCACATCCTATCCAAGATTTGGTGTTGTCAGTGTTTTGGGTTTTCACCAATCATGTTGGTGTGTAGAGATACTAATATCTCCTTGTTGTTTTAATTTGCAATTCTTTAATGACAAAATGATGTTGAACATTTTTACATTTTTATTACCTCTATAATATTATTTCCTCTATTTCATATTATTTTCCATCTGTATATATTCTTTTGTGAAATATCTGTTCAGGTCCTTGACCCAGTTTTTAATTGAGTTGTTTATTTTCTTGTTGTTGATTTTTAAGAGATTTTGTATACATTGGACAACAGTCCTTTATCAGATGTGTATTTTGCAAAATGTTTCCCCTTGTCTGGGCTTGTCTGCAAATTCTCCTGACATTGTCTTTCACAGAGCATAATTTTTAATTTTAATGAAACTCAATTTAGAATTGTAACTAAAAAGTCATCACCAAACCAAAGGTCATCCAGATTTTCTCCTATCATTTTCTCCAGGAGTTTTATAGTTTCATGCTTTACATTTAGAACTATGATCTATTTTGAATTAATTTTTGTCAAAAGTGTAAAGACTGTGAATTTTTTTTTTTTTTTTTGCATGTGGTTGTCCAGTTATCCCAACACTCTTTGTTGAAAAGACCAACTTTCAGCCATTGTGTTGCCTTTGTCCCTTTGTCAAAGATCAGTTGACTATTCTTGTGTGCATCTATTTCTAGGCTGTCTATTTTGGTCCATTGATCTCTTCGTCTGTTCTTTTCCTGATATCACACTGTCTTGATTGCTGTAACTTTACAGTAAGTCTTGAGTTGAATAGTTTTGATCTTCCAACTTTGTTCTTTTTGTCCAATATGAGTTGGCTATTCTGGGTTTTTTGCCTCTCCATATAAATTTTAGAATCATTTTGTCAATATCCACATGTAAACTTGCTGGGATTTTGATTTAGATTGCACTGAATTTATGTATTAAGTTGGGAAGAGCTAACATCTTGACATTACTGAGTCTTCCTACCCGTGAAATTGAAAACTTCCCCTTTATTTTGTTCTTTTAGTAAGAAATTTTCTCATGTAGGTCGTATACATATAAGGTTAGATTTTACTTTCTTTTATAGACTCAAATATTCTCAATTTTTTAATTTGCAAGCAACCAGGTAGGGATAAGAGGTCTATAAATCAAGGCTAGAAAACTCCCCAAACAATACATGTGCATGCCAATGTATGTAGGATGTGTAGGAGATACTGGTAGTCGCTCAGTCATGTCCGACTCTTCGTGACCCCATGGACGAAAGCCTACCAGTCTCCTCTGTCCATGGGATTTCCCGGACAAGAATACTGAAATGGGTTGCCATTTCCTTCTCCAGGGGACCTTCCTGACCCAGGGATTGAACCCAGTTCTCCAGTATTGCAGGCAGATTCTTTGCCATTGAGCTACAGGGAAGACCTACGGTATATGTAGGAGATAGGGCACAATATTTAACACCAAACAGATTTGCGTTGAAATTATAACAGTTTCTCTTATTAATCACATGACATTGCTCAGACTACACAAGAGATTGGAGTCTCCATTTCTTCAGCCATAATATGGGGATAGTATTATGTCTTCGACTTGATGTATAACACTGTATCTTCTTTTTGAAAAATAAATGCATTTTATCAAAGCAAAATTGAAACATGCCATCTTGAGTGAATGAATGAGGCCTAGAAGTCAAGCAGTCAAGTAGTTGAGTCCAAGAGGAAAGGAGCAGAGAGTAGAATAAGCAATAATACAAAAACACAGCAACTGCTTTAGATTAAAATACACACACACACAAACACACATCCCAGTTCAAAGATTCAAGGACAATAAGCGGGTAAAATCTGGACCCCTATCTGTTTAACAGTTTAGAGCACTTGCAAGAATAATTGATTTTGAGTCATAGAAAGAGATAAAGTGCCCTGAACACTCTTTCACTGAATCTGAGCTATTTAGAAAATTGGTTGTATTTGGAAACATTAAAATCCAGGCTCCATTAATGCCATTGGATTTTCTGTTTTATTCACTATTGTACAGTGATGTTCACTAGCATATAGTGTGAACTCATGTGTGAACATGTTCAACTCTTTGCAACCCCATGCACGAAAGCCTGCCAGGCTCCTCTGTACAATGGATTTCCCAGGCAAGAATGCTGGAGGCAAGAATGGCAAGAATGCTGGAGGCAAGAATGGCAAGAATGCGTTGCCATTTTCTACTCTAGGGGGTCTTCCCAACTCCAGGAATCAAACCTGCATCTCTTGGGTCTCCTGTATTGGCAGGCAGTTTCTTTACCACTGTACCACCCGGGAAGCCCTATATAGAAGACAATCCAAACGACTGCATAGACTGTGCAATCAGTGAATATTTATTGAATGAACACAAATTACTGAACAAGGTAACAAGACCAAGTTACTTTAGAAGCTAGAAATATTCATACTCTCATGAGGGTGAAATAAAATCCAATATTTAGTATGGCATAAATAAGATGATACTTTGTCAAGATTGACATGCTTTAACAATATTGATTGATTAATGGCCTACGATATATCTATCTGCTATAATTTGGAAGTATAATAGTTCCAACGTGTCAAGCAAAAGGAAAAAAGTAACTAGTAAGAGTGAGCCTGTTTTTTTCCCCTCTTGCTTCTTTCAGGTCCTAATGCATTACCTGCTTTGGCTTTTGTTTCCTTCCATTATAAATAAAATGGTTTCCTTGGCTGCAAGCTAACATCTGATTAATTCTTGCCTTTGAATAGCAATGGTAGTATTGACTCCAACCTAGGATAATGACTTTCCTTATGGTTTTTTCCTTCAATTTTCTTTATTAAGTTAAAAAAGAGGCCATCATTTTAGAATTAAAAAGCAGCAAGATATTAAACACAAAAGATACTGCAAATTGTTCACAGAATAGGAAGCTGAACAGTATTTCTTAGAAATAACACGACAGAAAATCAGGGTTTTATTCAAGAACACTAGACTAAAATAGTTTAGAATAGATTTTTTAAAATTTCTTACTGAACGACAAATGTTACATTTTAAATAAAACTCATTTTAAAATTATGAACAATTTATACAGTGAATCCTATATGATAATGTGTTAGTGCTATATGTCTATTTTCATAGCCAATTTCTATTTCTCTAGAGAGGGATAATCTAATAGATTTAGAGTATTCCTATGGGCTGAAAATGGAGAGAAGGAAATACCATACATTGAATACCTTAAGACTTTCTGTCATGGTCTGTGTGTGTGTGTGTGTGTGTGTGTGTGTGTGTTGCTCAGCTGTGTCTGACTCAGTGTGACCCTATGGACTATAGCTGGCTAGCCTCCTCTGTCCATGGAATTCTCCAGGCAAAAATACTAAAGTAAGTTGCTATTCCCTTTTCCAGGGGATCTTCCCAATCCAGAGACTGAACCCAGGTCTCCCACATTGCAGGCAGGTTCTTTACTATATGAGCCACCAGGGAAGTCGTGGTTTTAGAAAGGAATGCATTTCATTAAAGCTTTCCCATATGAAGTCACGTAACTGATGATACTTGTATGCACACACAGAACGAATAGTCCAGATACATAACTAAGGACTCAGAACTAAAACTTTTCATGCACAGGCTGGGCCAGGTGTTGGCATTGTTTGCTGCTGCATTTGGGAATGGTCAACCCACCTCATGGCTGAGTCAGTTTCTAATGGTCACGTATCATTGTTCTATCACTGGGGGCATTACCAGCTGTCATGTGAATAACTTCTGTGGGCAAGAAAGTTATTCTTGAAAGTTAATATTGGCTTTAAGAAAGAGAAATTGCCAAGGAACTTAATTTAGATTAAATGGAGCATTCTAAAACATTCATTGTTCCTTGCAAGCCGCAAGTTACTGGCTCTTTGGCACAGCCAGTTCTATATTGTCTTTCATTTTTTAGTCCCCTTATGGAAAAATCATTGTCTTTCCTACAGTCTGCTCTTAATCTTGCTCCTAATTTCCAAGTCTAGAGTCATTCATTTACCCTAGAACATGATTAATACCAATATTCAAGACTAAGAATGACAAACACAAGAATCTTCTCTTGTGTTAGGAGAAGATGAGAAATGACCTGTGCCTTTCAGCAGGACTACAGTAGTATTAGAATATTGGCAGGTGTTGCAGTCCCAGTTATGCACGTTGTCTACCCATGTCTTAGGCTTTCCTTGTTCAAAATCTGAGGATATTGAGAATATTGCCATAACTTTTTCTAGTTACTGAAGTCTTATCTTTACCCTCAGAAAAATGAGTTGTGTGTTGGCTCCAGTTACAATAACTCTATTCCCAACCATGTTTTGCTGGGCATAAGTTTCAAATTATGAGCGATTAGTATGTGTGTGTGTGTGTGTGTGTGTGTGTAGGCTCAGCCACTCTGTCATGCCCAACTCTTTGCTATACTTGATATTTTAATTTTTTTCAATCTATACATACATCCACACACACATACAGAGCTTTATTCTTATGGTTTTCATTGGCCTTTTTATTTACTTTTGTTTGATTTCAGTCATTTTACTCAATGTTTACATGACAAAAGCCCAGTTCACACTGTTTGTTGGTTCACAAATTCTAAGATAAAGCAGTTGTGGCCAAATGCAGGGATTTAACTGTTTTATCATTGATCACCTCTTTATCTCACAATTCTGCTTTGACTGTGTTGTCAAACTTTATGGATTGGCTCTCTCCATGTGGCAGGTCCCAGTCCTTTCAAGCTTATATATTCCTTGTAGTGAAGGCAAGACTATATCTCTTTCCTGATGACTGCTGACTGCTGGTAAATTATTAATTAACTATAGAATCTTTTGCCATCTTGAGAGGCTAAAACATGTTTTAAATCATCTAATCCTGGTTCCTTTTTGCTTACCAAGTCTTCCTTCAAATTATCTTTCCTGTTACATTTTACTATAAGCAGCAAGAGAAACCATCAGTACTTTCAACACTTTGCTTAGATATCTCCTTATTGAAATAACCAAGCTCATTATGTATATATTTTTTCCACATAACTACAAGTGAATTTTATTAAGCTTTTTGTTGTAACATAACATGAGTTCTGCCATCATAAATTTCTAATAACATGTTCCTCACTTTCTTTGAGAGCTTCCCAGGTCGCTCAGTGGTACAGAATCCACCTGCAATGCAGGAGACATAGGTTACCTCCCTAGGTTGGAAAGATCCCCTGGAAAAGGAAATGGCAACCCACTCAAGTATTCTTGCCTGGGACATCCCATGGACAGAAAAGCCTGGTAGGCTCCAGTCCATGGGGTTTCAAGAGAGTCGGACACAATTTATTGACTAAACAGCAGCACTTTCCTTGATTGAAAGTGCCCTCAAAGTTCAGAGTTCTAAGATTTCAAGGAAGTTTAGGGGTTTTTTTTAACCATAGTCCTCAAAGTCCTTTCAGTCTTAGGACTTCCCTGGCAGTGCACTGGTCAAGACTCTGCCCTTCCGACGCAGGGGGCATGGGTTTAATCTCTGGTCAGGGAACTAAGATCCCACATACTGTTGATTGAAGCCAAAAAACTAATTCTTTCGGTCTTCCCTCTGACTGAATCAAAGCCACGGCAAAAGTTTTAGACATTGTTAAAGCAGTAACCACTTTTATGGGTTGAATCATATCTCCCCAAAAGGCACTGTCACTCTGGCCTCCCCCCAGCACTTGTGAACATGACCTTATTTGGGAACAAAGTCTTTGCAAATAATCAAGTTAAGCTTGAACTCCTAACTTTCTGAACTGTGAGATGATAAACTTCTTTTGTTTAAGCCATTCAGTTTGTTGTACCTTATTTCTACAGACCCAGCTAATACACCAGGCTCCAGATATTAAAATTGGATTAGTTATCTATTACTGTGTAACATTACTATCTCAAATTCAGCTGCTTAAATCAACACACATCCATTACCTCACACTTTCTGTGAAGTAGGTGTCTAGACATAGCTTAGCGGATCCTCTACAAGTCTCTCATCAAGGTATAAGCAAGGGCTGAGTTCTCATCAGAAGCTCACAGGAGAGGGATCTGATTCCAGTTCCTGTGATTATGGGCAGAATTCAGTTCCTGTGATATTGTAAGTATAAGAGTCTCAGTTTCATGATAGGTGTCAGCCAGAGACTGCCATAGGTTCTGTACTCTATTACTCTCTCCCAGTGGCTGCTCAGAACATGACAATAGGTTTTTTCAAAGCCAACAAGGGAGTCAGCTAACCGGATGGATATTACAGTCTTATTTTGAATGATAGTGTGCGTTGTTAATGATGTTTATCTAGTCACCTTTGTCATATTCCATTGATTAGAACCGAGTCATAGGCCTTACCCACATCCAAGGTGAGATTACACAGGGCGTGAAACATAAAACACAATGGTAAAGGGTGGATTTTTATTATCAAAGCGTTTAAGTCTGGTTAAATAAGTCCTGGAGATCTTCTGCACAGCATGGTTCTTATAGTTAATACTGCTGTATACTTACATTTTTTTCTAAGTGGATAGATCTTATGTTGAGTACAACTTTTCACACAAATAGTAATAATAATGTGTGCTTGCTTGCTTAGTCATTTCAGTTGTGGCAGGCTCTTTGAGGCCCCATAGACTGTAGCCCATCAGGCTCCTCTGCTCGTGGAATTTTCCAGGCAAAATTACTGGAGTGGCTTGCCATTTCCTACTCCAGGGAATCTTCCCAACCCAGGGATCAAACCCACATCTCCTGTGTCTCCTAAATTGCAAGTGGATTCTTTACCACTGAGTCACTAGGGAAGCCCAATGAAAATAATAATAATGCTGATAAGAATAATTAAAGAGGGCAGAAGGAAATTTTTGGAGCTTATGGCATAGACATTTTCAAATACCTTTATGAATATATGTATATTTATCTCCAAACCCATCAAATTGTGTACATTAAATAGGTATAGCTTTTTGTATGCAAATTATGCCTTTAAAAAAAACGTTTGTAACATATTTTTAAATACAATTTTTAAAATAGTTGTCCTCAAATAACATATTGCAAAACAGTTGTCCTGAAAGAACATATGTGTGTATGTATTTGTATGTGTGTGTATGTAGAGAAGTATATCATGTATTCTGTTATTATTTCTCAAAACTACAATAAAAATGCATGGTGACAAAAGCATTCAACTTGAGATGATCTGTCCTTTAGAGAAATAGCCCTGTACTCAGTTATTATTTCATCAACCATACTACCATTTACTTAGGCAATGAGGAGCAGTGAAAATTGCCAGAGTTTGTTGACTTGTCCAAGCAGTAAATGCTACAGTCAGTATTTTATATGCTGGTGCTCTTAAACATGTCAAAATGAATTTTGTCCAAAGCCTGTGCGTAAGACCAGAATAAACCAAATACACATAACTGTCAGGAGGACTATCGTCAATCACTTTCTCTCCTCCTTCTAAAAATATTATTCCACTAAAATATCACATGATCTTGGTTGTAATTTTCTGAATCTTTATATATAATGTCTTGTATTATAAGCATTTCTTTGCTTTTTTCTTAATGTAAATCCTCTGTGGGTATAGGGATGATGAGAAAAGACATGCCAGGTAGCTTTCTGAAGGTACATTTTTCCCAGCAGGCCCAATGGCCACCCTAAGGGGTACATCTGTTTTTCCATTTCCTTATCTTAAGTGAATGAATTGCAAGGAAGTCAGTGGCTGTCCTCACTCCCAACATTCTAACCAGAACAGAGATTTTAGTGAGATGCATAAACTAGCTGATTTGAAAGACTTCCTTAGATGCCATTACTTTATGTTTCTAGCCAATCTAACTAGCTGCTTCTTTGATTAATCCTCATAAATGTAATATCTCTTACATTGACTGAGAACAGCATATGTGTGAGGTCATACCATTTTTTTCTTATACATCAGGCTGCCAGCTATTATGGATATAACTTCTAATATTTCAGATTATGCTTGGGAGCACCACTGTGAGCTGAAATTAACTTTTAAAGACTGTGCAAGGAAATAAAACACTTTGAGAGCACGAAAATTTTAGTCTGGGTCATGTTCCTTTCTGCCTGAACTAATGTTTATATAATATAGATACTTTAATATAAAAACTTTAACTTAATTTCCTTAGCACATTGCTAACCTTTCCACAACAACATTTTTCAGCCCAATTAGAAACTGAAGAGTCAGGGACCAAGATAGCACATTTAACTCAAGTGCCTAGAAAAGCACTTCAAGCCAAAACATGATGGCTACGCTAAGTCATGGGCTGTAGTGAGGAAGAGATGGGCAGAAGGGCAAACACTTGCAGAAATGGCCAATAGGATGAGCCTACAGGTCAACAGGACTAGAGACCAAAACAATTCATGAATCATACGGGCTGAACCAGAGGCCAAACTGTAACCTCTCTTGGCTGTGAGTTAGGATTCGCATACAGATCCGTCCAGTTCCAACACTCTGGTACCCTTTTGTATATCACCACCCTACCTTATAGAGATAGTGGATGGCAAGCGCAAGCATACCTTCAAACAGTCTTCTTTTTAAAAAAATCTTTTTGTTCCAAATGATACTGAAATAAAAACACCAACTCTGAACTCTGGGAAGGAAACACTTAAAAGCATGTTTGAACCATAAGAAATACATTGTACGTTAATTTAAATGACTGCTAGAAGTCTCTGAAGTTTGATAAATAGGTAGAGCCTTTTGGAAAAGACTCTGGTGCTGGGAAACATGGAGGACAGGAGGAGAAGGGGACAACAGATGATAAGATGGTTGGTTGACATCACTGAATCAACGGACGTAAGTTTGAGTAAACTCTGGGAGATAGTGAAGGATGGGGAAGCCTGGCGTGCTGCAGTTCACGGTGGTCGCAAAGAGTGGAATATTACTTAGTGACTGAACAACAGAGCCTTTTCAAACTTCTAAGCAATAGAAACTAAATTTCACAGTGGGTAACAGTTAGCCCGTCTTTTTTTCCTTTTGGCTCCACTGGGTCTTCGTTGCTGCATGAGGCTTTCTCTAGTTGCTATGCACAGGCGTTTCATTGCGGTGGCTTCTCTTGTGGCAGAGCTCGGGTTATAGGGCATGTGGGCTTTAGGAGTTGTAGCATGCGGGTTGGGTAGTTGTAGTGTATAGGTTTAGTTGCCCTGAGGCATGTGGAGTTTTCCTGGACCCAGGGTTTGAACCCGGGTCCCCTCCATTGACAGGCAGATTCTTAACCACTAGGCCACCAGGGAAGTCAGGTAGACTGGGGTAGTCATTTTTTAATACATGAAGTAGAGCAAATGACACTACAACTGATTACCTCCTAGAATATTTTAAAAGTGAAAATAAAAAGAAACAAGTTGCATGGCTTTGTTATCTGCAAAGAAATAAGCTCAAGAACTATAATTAGTGATCTGACTTAGTTACTAGATACTTTTATGTTGTACTAACGAGGCAGTGTGATTTTTATTTCTATAAATAAGCCTACTGATGTTATAAATCAATTCCATAACTCAGCTAAATAAAATGAACTAAAACTTAGAGTAACTTCTGTTGGCCCTAATGTTAATGACCTTTAGGGTCATTAAACATTATTCTCTAAACCCAGAGTTTTCTCTTCACTGAAACAGAGAAAGCTGACAGAAGGTAATCTCCGTTAGAAATGTTGTTTGAAATTATAAGAAAGCAATACATATTAAGATCCCACTCTGTGTCCAGTGTTTTCCTAGGTACTAACAAGAGTAAAGGAGATCAGTCCTGGGATTTCTTTGGAAGGAATGATGCTAAAGCTGAAACTCCAGTACTTCGGCCACCTGATGCAAAGAGTTGACTCATTGGGAAAACATTCTGATGCTGGGAGGGATTGGGGGCAGGAGGAAAGGGGGACGACAGACGATGAGATGGCTGGATGGCATCACTGACTCGATGGATGTGAGTTTGAGTGAACTCCGGGAGTTGGTGATGGACAGGGAGGCCTGGCGTGCTGCGATCATGGGGTCGCCAAGAGTCGGACACGACTGAGTGACTGAACTGAACTGAACTGAACAAGAGTAAAGAGTAATCTCCATATTCTGGAACTTATGTGCTGTCTGAATCAACAACATCTGAACAATTCAGGAAATTTTAATACTAACCTTATTAATTCTTAACAATGTGGATTCAATGAATGTTAGAACCATATGTGCATCAAAGGTAAGAGATGTCTTTAGACGGACGATATATATTAACAAGGTCTCACATATGACTAGGATTTCAACTAGGTGAAAAGAAGGAATGAGAAATTTTCAGGCAAAAGAAGTAATAGGTAAAAATAACAAAAAATCATGAAATCATAAATTGGTGGTAAAAGGGCCCCCACACTTGGCAGATAGCCAAGTGGCCACAGCACTCTTTCCTTCCCTTTTGGGAGAGCCTGCTGTTATAGTGATGAAGTTTTCATGCTGTAACAGCAGGGATTCAGAGAATCGAGTAGTGGACTTCCCTGGTGGTCCAGCGGTGGAGAATCTGCCTTGCAATGCAGGGAACACCAATTCCATCCCTGGTCCAGGAACTAAGATCCCATATGTAGCCGGGCAACTAAGCTCACACACACACCAACTAGAGAGAAGCCAGCACACCACAAGAAGACCACACACAGCAGCTAGAGAAGGCCACACACTGCAACAAAGAGCCCGGGCGCTGAAACTAAGGCCTGATGTGGCCAAATAAATGGCCGATAGAAGGCCTGATTGGGTGCAAGGTTTGTTCTGCCTGCGCCCATTTGTTACACTGCCCATCTCTTTCTGATTCTACGTCGTAACTCTCCTAAAGGATGAAAAAGAAACCCTAATCATAGTGACTAAAAAAATCTGTATCTAATTGGAAAAACAGTGGCATTAATTTAAAAGATAGTTTATATCTTTTTATCCCTTTTGAGGGCAAAAACACAAAGCACACTCTTTCTTTCTGATGTGTTATTTAGCATTTAGTACTAAAAAAAAAGGAGAAAAAAAGCAGTATGCTTTTTTTTAAAATTGAAGTGTAGCTGATATACAATATTATATGTTACAAGTGTGCAGTATAGTGATTCATGAATTTTAAAGGTTAGACTCCACTTATAGTTATTATAAAATATTGGCTATATTCCCTGGGTGGTGCAATATATCCTCGTAGCAGCTATGATATTATTTTGGTCAGTTTCTGACACTTAGCATGGATAATTAATTTTGGTAAAAGGTCATGTCCTTCTATAGTGAATCTTAAGGATAAAGGGGAGAAACAGAAAATCAAGGGATGACAGGATTGGTGAATGTTGTGGGCCACTGTGCTCCTGCTCCTTCCTGGAGATATGCCAGAAGGTACATAGTGGGGTTTGCAGAGTTACAGCCACCACACTGGCCTGTCCTTGCTTTAGATGTCTCAGAAATCATTCATTCCAGAATATCATATACTTAGGGTTTCCCACGTGGTGCTAGTGGTAAAGAACCTACCTGCTAATGCAGGAGACTTAGGAGACACAGGTTTGATCCCTGGGTTAGGAAGATCCGCTGGAGAAGGAAATAGTAACCCACTCCAGTATTCTTGCCTGGAGAATCCCATGGACAGAGGAGCCTGGTGGGCTACAGTCCATGGGGTTGCAAACAGTCAGAGAAACTGAAGCCCTACACACATGCACACATATCATATACTTACATAACAAAACAAATGAATTGTAAAATATTAACATGAAAATATGAAAGGGTGCTATATTAGAGATCCAAAATAATGGAAAGTAATACAACAGCTTTTGGGTAAAAGGTAAACTAATTGCATGAAATAATTATCACTATCATCATCCACCTTCCTCTATGTAGACAGATTCTGAAGTTCTGAAGTTCTTTGCATGATCAAATTCAGTTCAGTTCAGTTCAGTAGCTCAGTCGTGTCTGACTCTTTGTGACCCCATGGACAGCAGCATGCCAGGCTTCCCTATCCATCACCAACTCCCAGAGTTCACTCAAACTCACGTCCATCAAGTCGGTGATGCCATCCAGCCATCTCATCCTCTGTCCCCTTCTCCTCCTGCCCCCAATCCCTCCCAGCATCAGAGTCTTCTCCAATGATTCAACTCTTCTCATGAGGTGGCCACAGTACTGGAGTTTCAGCTTTAGCATCATTCCTTCCAAAGAACACCCAGGGCTGATCTCCTTTAGAACGGACTGGATGGATCTCCTTGCAGTCCCTGGGACTCTCAAGAGTCTTCTCCAACACCACAGTTCAAAAGCATCAATTTTTCGGCTCTCAGCTTTCTTCACAGTCCAACTCTCACATCCATACATGACCGCTGGAAAAACCATAGCCTTGACTAGACGGACCTTTGTTGGCAAAGTAATATCTCTGCTTTTCAATATTTAGGCATACTTAAAAAGTATATGTTAAAAATAAGTAGCAAGATATATAGGTAACTGCATCCCTAGTTACCTATACATCTTTTGGTAAGGTTGTTTTGCTTTCCCAGAGGTAAAGCATGCATTGTGGGAGAGTGTATTAGCAGCCTGCCCTCTTTCCAGCAGAGGCTAATAAGGACTCCCCCCACAAAGTACAGAGTTATAGGGAATCAGAAAGCCCCATGAAGTGTGGCTAATAGCTAAGGAATGAGTATTGAGAGAGTTCTGATTATTTTCATTTCAGGAGCATAAAACATACTGAATCAATTATACAGGTCAGTTCCTCTGTGATCTTATTGATTATAAATTGAAGTTAGTTACTATAATAGGAAAACAATGATAATTGACACTCCTCTTAATAAATATAACCTTCTTAAAGGCAGGCACACACTTAGGTCCAATTATGATGGCTTGTCATTTTTTCTTAATTGAAGAAAATGCTTTTCAAAGCTGTACAAAGTGAATCAGCTATAAGTTTACATATATCCCCTCCCTTTTGAACCTCCCACCCACTCCCCCCATCCCACCCCTCTAGACTATCACAAAGCACCAAGCTGAGCTCCCTGGGCTATATACAGCAGCTTCCTGCTAGCTCTCTGTTTTACACATGGTAGTGTATATATGTCAATCCTGTTCTCCCAATTCTGGCTTGTCTTTTTGAGCAGTACTTCTCAAAGTTATGGTTTTTCTAGTAGTCATGTATGGATGTGAGAGTTAAACTATAAAGAAATCTGAGCGCTGAACTGAACTCTCAAAATTAAATGCCAGTCACCTGGGGATCTGCAAAGAAGTTGAGATTCTGCTTCTCTAAAGTTCCCAAGTGATACCTAAGCAGCTGGTCCTCCAATCATACTTCTTATAGTAAGTGTGTAGTGGCCCCGTCATGTCCAACTCTTTGCAGTGCCATGAACTGTAACCCACCAGGCTCCTCTGTCCATGGGATTCTCCAGGCAAGAATATTTAGTGGATTGCCATTTCCTACTCCAGGGGATCTTCTCGACCCAGGGATTGAACCTGGGTCTTCTGCATCTCCTGCCTTGACAGGTGAATCTTTACCCCTGTGCCACCTGGGAAGCCTTTTTGTATGGTAAGGAGAGTACACAAATCTGTGTTTTATTCAATGACAAATGAACTGAAAACAATATAATAAGTAAAAATCCACATTATTCACAAGAGCCAAGATAAGGAAACAACCCAAGCATCCAACAGATGAATGAATAAAGAAAATGTGGGTATGTACATTCAACAAAGTTTTTTGTTTGTTTCTGGAACAGCAGAGTTTCTCTAACGAAGTTCAGGAAAGACAGGTAAGAGGTAGGTCATTTTAAGGATTAAAGATTATAGAAACTCAGATGAATCTGAAGAGTTTTTGTAAATTAAGCTCTATAACAGCATCTGGGTCATAGTCCAAGTCCCATAAATGTTAGCTGGAGTGGTAATAGTGATGATGATAGTGGTGGTGATGATAGTGGTAATGATGATGTTCAAAACAGGATATGATTCAGTCTTAAGAAAGACAGAAATCCTATCATTTTCTACAACATGGATGAACCTGTAGGACTGACATTGGGCTAAGTCACTTCAGCCATGTCCGACTCTTTGCGACCCCATGGACTGTAACCTGCCAGGTTCCTTTGTCCATAGGATTCTCCAGGCAAGAATACTGGAGTGGGTTAGCCATGCCTTCCTCCAGGGGAATCTTCCCTACCCAGGGATCGAACCAGCATCTCTTATATCTCCTGCATTGGCAGGGCGGTTCTTTACCTGGGAGGTCCATGCTCACTGAAATAAGCTAGGCATAGAACAAATACTGCATGATTTCACTTATGGGAAGAATCTAAAATAGTCAAATTCACAGAAGCAGAGACGTGTATGTTGATTGCTGGTGGCTGTGGGGGAGGGGAAAAGGAGAGTGGTTGTTCAATGGCTATAAATTTCAGTTATGTAAGAGGAGTGAGTTTTAGAAATCTACTGTACAACATAATGCCTTTAGGCAGCCATACAGTATCTCACTCTTCGAAATTTGTTGAATGGGTAGATGTCATGTTAAATGTTTCTATCAAAAATGAAAATTCATTTGTATCTCTCTTTTAGATTCCACATATAAGCGATACCATATAATATTTGTCTTTCTCTGAATTATTTCACTTAGTATGTTACAATCCATCCATGTTGCTACAGATAGCACTATTTCATTTTTTTATGGCTGAGTAATACCCCATTGTATACCTATACCATATCTTCTTTAGCCATTCATCTGTTGATGGACATTTAGGTTGCTTCCATGTCTCATTTTTGCAGAACAGAAAGAGACTCACAGGCACAGAAAATACACTTATACTTACCAAAGGAGAAGGCGGGAGAGGGATAAATTAGGAGTTTAGGATTAACATACACACACTACTACTTTAGTTCTTTAAAGGTTACTAAAGAGCGTCTTGATGAAAGTGAAAGAACAGAGTGAAGAAGTTAGCTTAGAACTCAACATTCAGAAAGTGAAAGAACAGAGTGAAGAAGTTAGCTTAGAACTCAACATTCAGAAAGTGAAGATCATGGCATCCGGTCCCATCACTTCATGGGAAATAGATGGGGAAACAGTGGAAACAGTGATTGATATTATTTGGGGGGCTCCAAAATCACTGTAGATGGTGACTGCAGCCATGAAATTAAAAGATGCTTGCTCCTTGGAAGAAAGGCTATGATCAACCTAGACAGCATATTAAAAAGCAGAGACATTACTTTGCAGGCAAAGGTCCATCTAGTCAAAGCTATGGTTTTTCCAGTAGTCATGTATGGATGTGAGAGTTGGACCATAAAGAAAGCTGAGCACTGAAGAATTGATGCTTTTGAACTGTGGTGTTGGAGAAGACTCTTGAGAGTCCCTTGGACTGCAAGAAAATCAAACTAGTCAATTGTAAAGCAAATCAGTCCTGACTATTCACTGGAAAGACTGATGCTGAAGCTGAAAACTGATACAAAGAACTGACTCATTGGAAAATACCCTGATGCTGACAAAGATTGAAGGCAGGAGGAGATAGGGACAACAGAGAATGAGATGGTAGGATGGCATCACCGACTCAGTGGACCTGAGTTTAAGCAGGAGTTGGTGATGGACAGGGAAGCCTGGCATTCTGCAGTCCATGGGGTCTCAAAGAGTCAGACACATGTGAGCAACTGAACTGAACTGAATATCTTGGTGAAAAAACAAGAGGATAAAATAACTAACAAAACAATAAAACTTTCAAACCAGAAGAAACAAGAAAACCTGTTTTGTATTTGCATATCTGCATGGGGCTTCTCTAGTGGCTCAGTGGTAAGGAATCCATCAGCCAACGCAGGTTCGATCCTCGGGTCAGGAAGATCCCCTGGAGTAGGAAATCGCAACCCATTCCAGTATTGCCTGGGAAATTCCATGGACAGAGGAGCCTGGCAAACTGCAGTCCATGGGGTCGCAAAAAAGTCAGACATGACTTGGGACTAAACAAAAGCAGCAACCACAACATTTTTCTGGACAGTATCAGAATGTCTTCTTAAACTGCTTAAAATTCTTGGATTATATTGAGTCTAAATAATCACAATAAAATTATTCGAGTCTGTAAAATCAAAGGAAGGATCTTTATTCTTGAAGCATATCTATTTCTGCCTGTAGATTTCTTTGTGTTAAGTTCCAATAAAGTACTTATTTTAAAACGTTATGGATTTAGAATTCTTCGTCAGCTCTGAATGTCATGGATTACTGATCGATCAGTCATAGCAAAGGGAAATCTGTAAAACTAAATATATCACAGACAAAAAGGGGCAGTGGGTAGGATGTGGTCTTGTAACAAAAGCCTGGATTTACTTCCAAAGGAATACAGCCTCAAAGGAAATTATTACAAATTACTGTGGAATAGTGTAGCATTAGAACATCCTTCCATTAAATAAGAGTATAGCTGAAAGGTCAGATATATTTAAAATAAAGTTCACTACTAAATAAATTAAATCCTTTATTTTGAGATATAATGCCAATTATAAACCTGTTTTTCAGAACTTATCCTTTTTTCTCCCTGAAAAGTTGTATGAGTTTTTAACACCACTAATTATCTTCAGATTCAAGAAAAAAATAGGCCTCCAAAACGTATGTATCCAGTTTTTATCTATTTATAAAAATCTCACATTTACAGCTAAAGAAAGAATATTATTTTAATGAACCAAAATAAAACATATTCTCGATGATTGAGCCCATTTCCAATGTGTAGCACATAAATCTACATAAACCATAGAGTTTAACCTTGCAAAGCAAAAGAAACATCAAGCTGTCAAATACATTTCTACCTGGTTTAATTATATTTAAATTAGCAAAAAAAAAATATTGCCTTTGTTTCCAGAAAAACTATTGAACTAAGTAACTTCTAGGCTTTAAGATTATTAAAAAGATTGTCCAATATGTGACTGCTATGAGTCCACAAAAATTCAGTTTTTATTTGCTAAGTTAAGTCTTCCAGCAAATTGTTGGCCGTGTGATGGTGGATATTCATCTCACAATAATCCTGCCCAAATAGTCATGTTTGATTACCCCTTGTTCTGTTCGGAGAAAGAAAAGTCCAATAAACTCTCCCTACTACTTTTCAAACCAGACAGAAGTCACTGTAAACATATAAGAATAAGACAGAAGGGGTACCAGCATGAGCACACCTTTTGTCCTAAATGTTAGATTCTGAAAGGAGTGCAATAAATGAACGTGAAGACAATGTCAAAAAATATAAAATTTTGAGATGCTATAGACTAGGAATGTATTACGAAGACCCTTCATTATTTTACTTCATATGAAAAGACACACAATAAATACTTTTCAATTAATATGAAAGATAAAAAACAGTTCATTCCAAACCATATTTCCCCTATACAGGGAGCTCTCAGATTGATAGCATATTAACAACTGTACAAAAATGAGCCCTGTGTACAAGGCATCATAACAAATAATTGGCTCATTAAAAATGCCTCTTCTGCTCAGTAACCATTTCAGTTATGATATGAGCTTAGCTGCTGTAAATGAGACACAAAATGATAATGTCTTTTAAAAGATAAAAGTTTATTTCTCTCAAGCATAAAGTCTGAGCTGATGAGGTGGTGACTCTGTTCCATGGGATCATGTGGGGCTAAGGGTCCTTCCATCTTAAACTGTTCTGATGTCCACGGTTTTGCCATTGCCCATACAGTCCAGGAAGGCAGTTCCACATTCCAGTCATCAAAAAAAGAAAAAGAGAAGAAGGCATCCTTTCATTATTAAAAAAAAAAAAAAAGACTAAAAAATTGAACCAATCATATCTGCTTTCTTTCCGTTGACCAGAATGTTTGTCACATGACTACATTCAATGATAAGGAAAGCTGGAAAATTTAACCATTAATGGGCAGCACATTCCAAGTTTCTGAATTCTGTCATTCTTCACACCGGGCATTTTTGTGACATTTATTGAGGGCATCTTCTTCTAATCTCAGTGATCAAAAATATCTCCTACCTTGCTAAAGTCTGAAATTTTAGCTTAAAGATCCACTCACTTTTATTAAAATGCAATCACAGAATTTTTAAGTACTATGGGAGGAGACTTCAAAGTAAAACATTTATTCCAGCAAGCATGTTGTAGCATTTATTCATGCTAGCCCAGTCCAGTGTTCTTGCCTGGAGAATCCCAGGGACGGGGGAGCCTGGTGGGCTGCCATCTATGGGGTCACACAGAGTTGGACATGACTGAAGTAACTTAGCAGCAGCAGCAACAGTGCTTTAAGATGCCCGTATAATAGTAGCATGCTTCTCTAAAGTTAAAATGCTGAGTAGAAATTCACTGATGTTTTGGGGAATAACAGATATATGATCTCCCACCCATTGACTTCCCAAGTGACTCAGTGGTAAAGAATCCACCTGCCAACGCAAGAGACGCAGAGAACATGGGTTCGATTCTTGGGTCGGGAAGATCCCCTGCATTGGAGAAGGAAATGGCAACCCACTCCAGTATTCTTGCCTGGGAAATCCTAGGCAAGGAGCCTGGTGAGCTACAATCCATGGGGTTGCAGGAGGGTAGGACGTGACTTAGCGACTGAGCACACAGCACACATATTCCCAGCTGCTGAAGTCCCTAAAAATCTCAGCTCAAAACATGAACAGCAGAAATGTAAAAACTCTTGAAATAAATCACTCTACTAGGAGACTCACAGATAATTACAAAAGGACTGCTGCTGCTAAGTCACTTCAGTCATGTCCGACTCTGTGCGACCCCATAGACGGCAGCCCACTAGGCTCCTCTGTCTCTGGGATTCTCCACCCAAGAACACTGGAGTGGGTTGCCATTGCCTTCTCCAATGCATGAAAGTGAAAAGTGAAAGTGAAGTCGCTCAGTCGTGCTGACTCTTAGCGACCCCATGGACTGCAGCCTACCAGGCTCCTCCGTCCATGGGACTTTCCAGGCAAGAGTACTGGAGTGGGGTGCCATTGCCTTCTCTGACTAAAGGACTAACATTCGTTAAATATGAGAATATTTGAGGTGAGCAAACCTATTCATATTAACTTATTAATTACAAAGGTTGTGTTACTTATAAGCAATATAAATATAAGGGTCTTTCTTATATTTCTATATTTAGTGAGCTCATTTCTTAGTTCATTTTATATAAAAAATACATACATGGAATAAAGGAGACAGAGTAATCTTACACTCCTTTGTTTGTTAAGCAAAATGAAGCAACCCATCAGAAAATAGGGGTTTTTCCAGTGAGAGAAATTTAAGGTCATTATTTTTAGAGGATTTATAACTATATCCTGATATGTTTTCCTGGATGAATGTTTAAGGCCAGAGTGATAAAAAGATAATATTGTTAGACACTAAATATTCTGGTAGTACTGAATCCGTTACTACATTTCATGTCATTATTAAGTCAAAAAACATACAGGATGTAATTTTGTTTGGGATATCTTCTAGCTAGACAGTAAAATTAGAACTCTGAAGTCAACTAAAAAGTCATCTTGAGGTGATGGTTTATAGCTTGATGGATGTTTCAGCATAAAATATTTGCATATTCAAGTTATTTTTTGATGATTATATATGCAATCTGAATACTTAAGAATTTTCTTATTTTTATTTGACCCTAACTTTTAAAACACTTTCTGAAATTAAGCACTTTCAGCAAAATATGGTATTTTCCTGTATATTTTATGTTCTTCAGGTACTTCTTGGTTTTCTAGAACATTCCTTACAGTTAGATTCTCATAGATATTTCAATACTTAATGACACAAACTTTTTAAGTTATTTGATTATAATCCTAGTTTGTCTTAAACATATAAAATAAGATATTTTTTAAAAAAATAGATTTCTGCCATTCTTCAGATCACACATTTTTGTGATACTTATTCAGGGGTGTCTTCAGATCTCAGTGACCAAAAATACTTGACATCCTGCTGAAGTGTGTGAAATTCGTAACCTAAATAGGAAGGAAATCCAAAAAAGAGGGGATATGTGTACAAGTGTAGCTGATTCACTTTGCTGTAGAAAGTGTTCGTCATGTTTGACTCTTTTGTGACCCCATGGACTCTAGTCCTCCAGGATCCTCTGTCCATGGGATTTCCTAGGCAAGGATATACTGGAGTAGGTAGCTATTCCCTTTTCCAGAGGTTCTTCATGACCCAGGGATGGAACTCTGGTCTCTTGCATCACAGGCAGATTCTTTTCCGTCTGAGTCACAAGGGACTAACACAGAATTGTAAAGCAGCTATTTGTTGTTGTTCAGTTGCTAAGTCATGTCCGACTCTTTTCAGTCCCATAGATGTCAGGCTTCCCTATCCTTTACTATCTCCCAGAGTTTGTTCACACTCATGTCCATTGAGTCAATGATGCCATCCAACCATCTCATCCTCTGTCATCCCCCTCTCCTCCTGCCCTTGAAGCAACAAGCAGCTGTGCTCTAAATAGTTAATTAATTAACTTTAAAACATTCATTTTTATTAAAGTATAAACACAAATGTTCTTTGCTCCTCTCCACCATGGCACCTTTAAGCTATTTATCAGTCATTACCGTAGAACAGGTTCTATGACATCTGGCAGGTAACAGCTGAGCTGCCATGAAAATGCAGTGGAAGCCAACGGTGATGATGGGGAAAGTGGGCATTTATGTCCTCAGTGGTGTACCCCAATGGGAAGAAATAGCAGGAAAGGGCATCAGTGGGTGACTCTGGACATTCTGAAGTTGGAATAAGAACATGTGATGTCAAGAGACAAGTTATGACAAGCAAGGTTGTCATAACAGAAAAAGCATGATAAACAGTTGTGTGCTCAGTGGTGAGACCATACCAAAGGCAAATATGGCCAATTACATAATTTTGCCAAGAACCTGGATCTCGGGTATATTCAGAGAAGTGAAACATTTTCAGTTCAGTCACTCAGTCATGTCCGACTCTTTGCGACCCCATCGACTGCAGCACACCAGTCTGCAGGGAGGTGATGGACACCTCCCTGTCCATCACCAACTCCCAGAGTTTATTCAAAACACATTTTAGGAACTGAAATATTTTAATAATGTTTTCCAAGCAACTAAGGCAGGTGGCGGTGGGCCAACACTCTTGAAGTGACTTGAAGTTGGCTGACTGGATGTTTAATTCAGCCCTCTCCAAAGTGCTTTTGCTTTGGTGGTCTGATAAGATGTTCTGTTAAAAAGGATTTCTATAGTCAAATGGGTTTGGAAAACTCAGCAGCTCATACTGCCCTCTTAGGAACCCCAGGCTTGTATTAGCATATTAAAGCCTTTAAAAAGTTTCAGAGTTGAGAAATTTTTTCTAAAAGCCAGCATTTCCAGGAGTTATTTGTCCTCATAACCACGTTTTTAGTTACACCTCTGACTACATTGCTGGGAATGTTGAAATGATAATCACTTTCTATCTGTGGTAGGGTAAATTTGTTCCTAGTTACAAACTATGATAATGGAAATATGACTGATATACACTGTACCCAGTAATGAGAGCCACAAAATTATGATTGATTACATAGCTTTGTCAAAATTATTCCTTTTAATAAAAATTGAGCACAAAAGAGTGCTAAATAGATAATCAGTAAAAATTCAAATCCTCTTTATACCTTACAAATAAATGCTATGTAAACAATTATCAACCAAGCATTCACAACAATAGGTAGATTAACTGATGTAAAAACTCAGTGTAGATCTGACCAATTTAATCAGCACTGCTCCTCAGAACGACTCAAGCGTTGGTAATCGTGTTGGTGATTGTAAGGACATGGCTTCCTGCCCACCAGGAAATGGACTGACATGACCATCAGCTGACATGGAGCACAGGACCAGTCATTGAGGTCATTTTGTAATTACTAATCAAAGCCAAATTTGAACAAATAGTCTAACAGAGAACATCTGGATCCTGTATCTCATCTCTTCTAGTTTCCCCATACCCATACACAAAATAAGCCAAATACATGCAAATGTAAATGTAAAGAGGAAGAAGATGCCAATATCTGTATCTTGTGTCAGTCTCCAAGGCTGAAGTCATTTCTCCAGCACTGTCCCTGACTCCAGACTTCTCTATTAGCACAAGTTTCTGGTTTTAGCAGAAGCAAATAATACTTCTGCCTCAACATTAAAATTTGAGGGGAATTTAAAGGTTTATGTAACAACACTCATGTTCTCTTCATCTCTAGCCCAGTACTGCTCTTTCCTCTGCCTGAACTTTTGAAATGACGCCTTTGGGTGACCCAGAAAATGTTTTCTAGTTCCCTCACTAACACATTTCTTTGGGTACACTGGAACGCATCTCTTAAAATGATAAGACAATGCAGTTTTGTTTTAGTAAGAAACTGGAATAGCTTGCCTGGAAATAACTTAAACTTGTAATTTCTGTCTAGATCTTATATGGTATATGAGATCCTGGGACACTGAAGTGGTAAAGCGAAAGAGAGGATGTAGGAAGGAAACTAAGGAAACATAAAATGAAGAATGGGATGCTAAAGTTCCGTGTTTAAGACCTTATAATTTGGTCCCTGTTTTGCTTCCAAATAGTTGCAAAACAGATTAAAAAAAAAAAACTTTCGGAGTATCTTAATGTTTATGATGCTGAGCTCTGCTCTCAAATATCTGTCATTTAATATGTGAATTTGATGTGATGTAGTGAAAAGTGGAGGCTTGAGATAAGATAGATCTGAATTCAACTCTCAGCTCTCTAATATTCACCAAGCCATTAGACACCCTTGCCATGGGCGTAGCCTGGTTGGTCTTCATAATGTCACCCACCTCTGCAACACTTAGTCCAGGATACTGTAGTCACAACTACCTCTCCTGCCTTGGGCTTATCCAACTATTCCAGATATATTCTCTAAGTTCTCCAGGATCCCAAACACTATTTTATGTTTTTTTTTCTTTCGCTCATTTTTCACTAATAGATAAACTTCTTTATTGGCTTTCCAGGTGGTGCTAGTGGTAAAGAACCTGCCTGCCAATGCAGGAGACATAAGAGACATGGGTTTGATCCTAAGCCGGGAAGATCCCCTGGAGAAGGGCATAACGACCCACTCCAGTATTCTTGCCTGGGAAATCCCATGGACAAAATAGCTTGGTGGGCTACGGTCCATGGGATCACAAAGAGTCGGAAACAACTGAAGCGATTTAGCAGCAGGAGCAGCAGCAAACTTCTTTACACACAGCTGTATCTCCCGGGAAAACTGCTTTTTTTTTCTTCCCGTCTGCTCATTTATTTCCTCTGGGAGGCCGGAGATTGTGCTTGTCACTGACCATGCTAGGATAATAAATTTTAATAAATAAATATTCATTATGTACCTTTGAAAAGTATTACTTAACCTCTCTGACCTTTTTTTTCTTCTCTATAAAATATGGAGACTAAATGTAATGGAATTTTTGTGAAAGTTAAAAATGAGGTGGCTAATTTGTACAGCTGTCTTGCACATAAAAGATAATCAAGAAATATTAACTCTCTATCCCTTTTTCCTAAGTGGTAGAGCCACCAGAAAGACAAGAAAATAACAAGGGAAGGTTTGGGGAAATCTCTTTCTGTTGTATATGCATGATTATAGAGATTTCATCCAAAGATTATGTAAAAAAGGTTATGTCTTCAACATACTTTATTACAATTTCCTTTTTTCCAACAAACTAAATTCATTTCACTTTTTAAAAATTGCTCTCTTCTTGCATTATTGTTCCCATATATCCATATGGGTTATTCATAAAGGTAAATGATTAGACCTAAATGGGAAGAAAATCTGAAAAACAGTGTATATACATATACATTATAGCTGATTCACTTCATTGTACTGCAGGAAATGAATACAACATTGTAAAGCAACTGTACCCCAATGAAAATTAATTTTAAAAAGGTAAATAGGCAAGGGTTGTGCTTGTGGAATTGATACTGCACTGTTGAAATTAAACAGTGATATTTACAAACTGTTAGGTGGAGAATGAGGAAAGAAGATAGTTAAGGGAGTTAAACAGGATATAGCAAGAAGTTCTTATTTCTGACCATGAGGAAACTGTTTGCAGCTCAGACTCCTCTCGGAATATTAATCTTCCTGCAGAAACATGTGTAAGATAAAACCCTTTCTCCTCTGAGCAATCAAGGGCCCAGGAGCAAAACCCAACATGCTAGAAAATCATGTCAGCAGAAAAAGATGCCATTTCAAGATAATAAGTAATTAGTGCTGGCATTTTACAGAGCATAATTGAGAGATGATACCTCCTTAAAAGCCCCAATTGATTAAAACTCAGTATTTAAAGTGAACTTAGTGAACCCTGGTAGGCAAAGAGTAAGAATTTTCTGTAGAGTGAAAATGGACCTAAATCAAGAAAGGAAGATTCTAGCAGAGACCATATGGAAAATGAATATTGAGTAACAGAGGAAAAGATCAGTAGAATTTTCCAGGGAAGGAAAAGTGGTGAGAAAAAAGCATTCTTTAGACCATGCATATCCAAATGTTATCATTGGTTCTGGAAAGAGAGGAATTTGAAATTTATATCATAAATAAATAGTATGCTATTTGTATTACATTGTAAGTAAGCATGCTTAGGTCTTGTTGCTGTTGTTGTTCAGGCTCTAAGTCATGTCCAGCTCTTTGTGACCCCATGAACTGCAGCACACCTGGCACTACACTATCTCCCAGAGTATGGTCAAACTCATGTCTGCTGAGTCGGTGATGCCATCCAACCATCTCATCTTCTGTCATCCCCTTCTCCTGCCCTCAATCGTTCCAGCATCAGGTCTTTCCAGTGAGTCAGCTCTTTGCATCAGGTAGCCAACTGTAGGCAACACACTGTGGTTCTCAACTCTTGAGTTTCAGTTCCTTCTCATCTTAATAGGATTCTTTTATTATCTTAATAGGATTCTGAGATAAATCTCATTCATGTATTGTTATATTTCTCAAACAGATGGACCCTACCTTATCACTGTAATCAAGATTCAAAAACTCCAGGGTGGAAAAACCTGCTAACTAATAGCACCAGCAACTTGATTTAGCAAAATTTACTTTTTTCTGGTATATTTACAATACAGAGATGGACAGGAAATATTTATGGCTTCCTAACAGCCCTACATTCACTTTCTTCCCCGCCCTTTCCTCTAATTTATCCTGCACATTACTGTCAGATTCAATTTATTAAATATATATATATATTTATGGAATAAATATGTACCAGGAAGTATACTAAGCACGTGTATATAATAATGAATGGCAGATCTTGTCCTCAAGTTCTTAGAGTTCACTGGAGAAACAGTTAAGAAAACAGGAAACCACCTTGTAAAAGATAAACACATATATGATGGGAGAAGGTTAAGAAGACCATAAGATTGACATGTACACACTGCTATATTTAAAATGGATAATCAACAAGGACATACTATATAGCACAGAGAACTCTGCTCAATGTTATATAATAATCTAATTAGGGAAATAATTTGAAAAAGAATAGATACATATATATACATATATATGCATAACTGAATCACTTTGCTATATACCTGAAACTAACAAAACATTGTTAATCAACTGTGTGTGTGTGTGTGTGTGTGTGTGTGTGTGTGTGTGTACGCATGAGCACTCGGTTGTGTCTGACTCTTTGCAGAGTCATGGACCATAGCCTGCCATGGACTGTAGCCTGCCAGGCTCCTCTATCTATGGAATTTTCCAGGCAAGTATACTGGAGTGGGTTGCCATTCCCTTCTCCAGGGGATCATCCTGACCCAGGGATTGAACCTACATCTCTTGCATCTTCTGCATTGGCAGGTGGATTCTTTACCCACTAAGCTGCCAAGAAGCTCTGTTAATCAACTGGGCTCCAATATAAAATAAAAAGTTAAAAAAAAGAAGAAACTCGTAAGAGAGCCACATAAACAGACTGTTGGATGTAGAGAAGATTTACCAGATTAAATTGTTTCCAAGATACACAGCAGTAAATAACATACAGTGATTGGCTAGATAAATATGGTAAAGCATGCATCCCAGAGGGTCACTGGAGATTTAAGAGATAAGACAAGAGAAGTAAAGATGGGCAAAGGTTGTGAAAGAGCTCATAAACCATTTGAGGAGCAGGGGGAGCCATTGCCATGGTTAGCAGTGCAATAGCACTTTCAAAGACAAACTTTTTTTAAATTTTATGTTTTCATTGAAGGATAAGAGAAAATCAAACCATGTGTTTTGATTTCAAGAATTTTACAGAAATATTTGTCATTGGATCAAATTCTTTTTTATATAAATTCATTTATTTTTTAATTGAGGGATAATTGCTTTACAGAATTTTGTTGTTTTCTGTCAAACCTCAACATGAATCAGCCATAGGTATACATATGTCCCCTCCCTCTTGAGCCTCCCTCCCATCTCCCTCCCCATCCCACCTAGGTTGATAAAGAGCGCCTGTTTGAGTTTCCTGAGCCATACAGCAAATTCCCAACTCCCATTGTCTGTCTGTTTTACATATGGTAATATAGATGGAGGACCCTAGAACCTATTATACAGAGTGAAATGAGACAAACGTATTTTGATGAGTCACTTGCTGTTCATTTTCCCTGCTGATGCTGGGATCCACTGTCCTGTGAAGGGACCCTTGAACCAGAGAGTGGACTGGAGAAGGGACGATTTTGGTAAAACTAGAAGCAGGAAGGCCACGGTCATTGTTGCAGTCATCGAGGAAAGAGATGATACAGGATGAAACTAAGTGATCAACAGTAAAGAAGGAGAAAAATAGACAAAGTACAGAGATACTGAAGAAGTAGAGACAACGGAATCTGGTAATTGACTAGGTGTGCTTTCAGGGAGGGAGACTGAAGGGTCGAATCCAATGCAAACTGATTCTGACCTTGAACAACTGTGTGCGTAGCACTTAGTTATGAAGATTTGGTTCACAGGAAAGGAAGAGCAATAATTGAATGTTTTACACGTTGAATTTTATGCGTTTCTGTGATAATCAAGTATACATGTAGGACAGACAGCTGTACATGTAGATATAAAACTCCAGAAAAAAACATATGTGGCAGAGATCCACACTGGAGAAATTGCAAATCTTTACATAACCTGTGCATTTGTAAGCGTTAAAGACTCTATGCATTTATTCTTCCCATTCCTATTTATCTATCCACCTTTGTGTGAGATTGCGATGCCTCCCACCTGCTCAGGGTCCTATCAATTATTCATTACCCCATATTTTCTCCTCCTCTTCCCTACTGGCTCCTTTCCATCATTTATATATGCTAAAGTTTCTTTCATGTT
Organism: Budorcas taxicolor; assembly: GCF_023091745.1. Lineage (NCBI taxonomy): Eukaryota > Metazoa > Chordata > Mammalia > Artiodactyla > Bovidae > Budorcas > Budorcas taxicolor. The sequence continues at coordinate 29,194,248 of NC_068931.1, forward strand.
TATCAACAAGGAAGCAGACAAGTAAAGCCCTTGTCTCCTAGTAACCATCCTATATCCTTCCTTCTTGAAAGAATTGTCTAAACTTCTGCTTTTCCGTTTCTTCTAAAGGTTGACTTCTGTTCTTTACCTTCACCTCCAGGGCCATTATTCCACCATACTTACTCTGTCTACCTTCCCACCAAAATTGTACTGCTTGCTTTCCTGTGAAATTCCACAGTTCTTCTCAGTCCTCATCATCAGCAGATCTGAGCGTCACTGGATACCAGTGACCACTACCTTCCTCTGGAAGCCTTCTCTCGACTTTGTGACAGCTAATCTCCTGGTTGTTGGTCCTTCACAAGGTTCTCTCTTGTCCCTCAAAGGCTGATACTCTTTTACTCTGCACATCTCCTTGTGTGGTGTCATTTACTCTTGTTGATTATTATTTTGTATTGATGATTCCCAAAACTATTTCTCTGGCACAGAACTTTGTGTAAGGACAATATATGGGAACAAGGTGAACTTCTCCGTCTTTAGCTAGGCGTCCTCTAATCCTTGAAACCTTTGTCAGGCCACAGTCTAACTTGTCTCCTGACTATTGCACTGTGCATCACAAGTGAGAATACCTGTGATTTTTGTTCCTACCTGTTCTCTAGTCTAGAATGTCCTGTTCCTTTAACCTATTAATTTATGTCTCATTAATATCTTAAGTACAAGTGCAAAACTTATTTTGCCCATGGAATTTGTACTGCATCACTGTACCATCCCATAGAAAAGGAATAACAAGTAGGTTGCATCTTGAATGAAAATGCTAATTCACAAGTAACACCAACCTAGAGTAACACCAAACTAAAGAAGTTTCACTCTTCCTCATGTCCATACACAGCAGGAATGTATCATGACTGATCATCAGTGTCTACCTGGAGCACAAGATAGAAGGGGCAGCCTCAGTCCACGTGGCTGCCAAATGCGTTATATTGCTTTTAAGATGTGCTACCTAAAATTATTACTTACCTTGATTGTCAATGTGCTGTCTTTATAACTAGATATTAACCACTGCAAATTAAAGACTGGATCTTATTTTTCATATTTTCAGGCAAAAAATGATTATTAAATACTTGATGAGAAGGAAAGGGGAGAGATGCCAGTAGAGTACATTTTAGAAGTGGAAACAAATGTAATATACAGAAAAAGTTAGCTTTTTAAAAAAAGAAATTGATATTACCTATTCTCTAAAGATACATTCCAAAATTAAATCACCTTACTCTCTACAGACACAGATGGGATAATAATATTTTTAGAGAACATATTTTTCTTTCGCATCTCATGCCAATCTCCTTTTTTTAAAAAAAAAAAAAAAGCTATCACTTTTAAAGTATATGCTGCGGTTGAAATTGCTTCTACAAAGCTATGCACCCAGCATCTATGAAATCCAAAGTAAGGCTTTAGTAAAACAATAGATTGGGATGTAGAGTGCGTTTGGATTGTTTAACATTTTGGAAGAAATGAGCATGTAGAGTGTTATACTAAAATAATATTTTAAAAATGAAAGAGGTTAAAAAGAATCTTAAAAAGAACATTCTCTCTTACCTCCCCTACCCTGCCATCTCTCATGACCCTTCCTACTGCACAGATCTAGGGGGAATGTGCTCAGATTGACAACATATAAAACATATATTTCAGACTTAGAGAACAAATGTATAGTTCCCAAGGAAGGATGGAGGGAAGGGCTAGTTAGGGAGTTTGGGATCGACATGTACACAGAGCTATATTTAAAATGGGTAACCAACAAGGCACTACTGTATAGCACAGGGAACTCTGTTCAATGTCATGTGGCAGCCTGGATGCCAGGGGAGTTTAGGGGAGAATGGAAACATGTATATGTTGACTGAGTCCCTTTGATGTCCATCTGGAACTGTCACAAGTGTTACCCATCAGCTGTTGTTGTTTAGTCGCTAAGTCGTCTCCAGCTGTTTTGTAACCCTAAGGACAACTGTAGCTGCACCAGGCTTCCTGTGACCATGGGATTTCTCAGCCAAGACTACTGGAGTGGTTAGCCGTTTTCTTCTCCAGGCGATCTTCCCAGCATAGGGATCAAGCCTGTGTCTCCTGCCTCTTGGGCAGATTCTTTACCATTGGAAACCCAATGGGAAACCCAATAGGAAAGTTATCCTAAAGTTATTACAACTTTCTATTATAAGTAATATGTGTTGTAATATTTTTACAGCACCATAGATAGTGCTTAAAAAGTACTTATGAAAGGATCTGTGGCACTTTTTCTCAACAGATGTTCATAAAGAAAATAATGATGTTTGAAATTTTATTCTATTTTCATGACTTTTGATATCCCAAAGTATCTCTCTCTTTCTCAAAACTTTCTAATTAAATAGGAAGAGCATGATTGGTATATAGATCCACTTTACATTTTTCTTCTAAAATGGAAATACTTTTATTATACTTTTACAAGAGATTTAAATAATCTCCTTGTTTTTGCTGCCAGTGACCAATCTGAGATTATAAGCAGGAGGTGCTGGGTAATGCCAGAATCTAAAAAAAATAGCCTAAGAAATGGTCAAATGTTACTTGGAAGCTAAACTGAGACACACACTCATTTGGCACACTGTGGCTGCCCTTCACCACTTCTAGAATGGAAGAGAAATTTTACACAAATTTTTTCAGTTCAGTTTAGTCGTTCAGTCATGTCTGACTCTTTGCGACCACAGGGACTGCAGCACACAAGGCTTCCCTATCCATCACCAACTCCCTGAGCGTACTCAAACTCATATCCATCAAGTCGGTGATACCATTCATCCTGTTGTCCCCTTCTCCTCCTGCCTTCAATCTTTCCCAGCATCAGGTTCTTTTCCAATGGGTCGGTTCTTTGCATCAGGTGGCCACAGTATTGGAGCTTCAGCGTCAGCATCAGTCCTTCCAATAAATACTCAGGACCTATTTCCTTTAGGATTGGCTGGTTGGATCTCCTTGCTGTCCAAGGGACTCTCAAGCATCTTCTCCAAACCACACTTCAAAGCATCAATTCTTTAGCGCTCAGCTTTCTCTATGGTCCAAATCTCACATCCGTACATGACTACTGGAAAAACCACAGCTTTTACTAAACAGACCTTTGTCGGCAAAGTAACGTCTCTGCTTTTTAATATGCTGTCTAGGTTGATCATAGCTTTTCTTCCAAGGAGCAAGCATCTTTTAATTTCACGGCTGCAGTCACCATCTGCTGTGATTTTGGAGCCCAAGAAAATAAAGTCACTCACTGTTTCCATTGTTTCTCCATCTGTTTGCCATGAAGTGGTGGAACCAGATGCCATGATCTTAGTTTTTTGAATGTTGAGTTTTAAGCCAACTTTTTCACTCTCCTCTTTCACTTTCATCAAGAGGCTGTTTAGTTTTTCTTCACTTTCTGCCATAAGGGTGGTGTCACCTGCGTATCTGAGGTTATTGATATTTCTCCCTGCAGTCTTGATTCCAGCTTGTGCTTCATTCAGTCCGGCAATTCACATGATGTACTCTGCATATAAGTTAAGTAAGCAGGGTGACAGTATGCAGCCTTGACGTACTCCTTTCCCAATTTTGAACCAGTCTGTTGTTCCATATCTGGTTCCAACTGTTGCTTCTTGACCTGCATACAGATTCCCCAGGAGGCAGGTAAGGTCATCTGGCAATGCTATCTCTTTTAAGAATTTTCCACAGTTTGTTGTGATCCACACAGTCAAAGGCTTTGGTGTAGTCAGTAAAGCAGAAGTAGACGTTTTTCTGGAATTCTCTTGCTTTTGTATGATCCAACGGATGTTGGCAATTTGATCTCTGGTCCTTCTGCCTTTTCTAAATCCAGTTATTATTGATTAATAATTTTTCAGTTATTATGATACAAATTTTGACAATACTCATTATATACTGATCTCTGGAGAAGATGTGAGCACTTCCATGATATTATGAAGCCTTAAAAGTTGGAAAGCAGGATACAGAAGAATGAATTTCAAGTGGAGGAGGAAAATATAAGATGTAAACTAAGAGTTTCAAAAAGCTTATAATTCAGTAATCTACACATAATAGAAATCTTCAGGATTCTGAAGATATGTGAAGATTTCTGTGCCCCTTCAGAGATACAAAACAATCACCTGATATTTTTAGTAGTTTAGAGACACATAATTTTGCTTTAGTATATATTTCAGTGTTATCTAGCCTATCTGTCTAAGAAAAGTTACCATGTTCTAGTTAGCAGAGTAATAAATTGGAAGAATATAATGTTTTACTAAATAATTGGTCATACCCCATAGAATCTGGTCATTTACAAAACACTAATTCTCAAGGAAATCACAAGCATTAATTAAGTGATAATAGTGACTGTGATCTCAAAATACTCTTAAAAATTATTGTGGCAGTCCGCTGAAAGTCTCTTAAATGATGGGTTTTATGCAAGACCCAAAATAGTAATAATGTGCTGAAAATCTAAAAACTGCTCTGGGAAGTAAAAAGGATAGAACTTTCTGTATAAAAATAACATTGTATTATGCTCCTTGATGTTGCAAACACTTTGGGAGGGTGAAATCTTATTTTCTCAGCTGTTCCAATGACACATAATTCTATAAAAAAAAAAAAGTAGGTCTAGATATGAGATAGAGGACCCCTGGAGACAGATGGATTGAGCTAAATTTGAAATGAATCATTGAGCTAATGTATAAAAGTTACGGATTTAAATGTTTTACCTGCTTCCTTTGCTAATTTCACTTGCTTCCTGCTGCTGCCCTTATTGCCATGATGTTTCTTAATGCTAAACCTGTGTGTGTGGAGAATGAGGTCTGTAACCTTTCAGATTTAGAGTTCCTGGACAACAGAGACCTATATGCAGTTCAGTGGTGAAAAGTCTTATGAGAAAGTGGATAATGATGGTGTGTCATTTGCTAAAACCATTTCCTATCAATCTGAGGATATATTGATTAATAGTCTTTTAAAATGTTTATTTACTTATTTGGCTATGTCGGGTCTTAGTTGCGGCACAGAGGATATTCACGTGTCATGCGGGATCTTTCCTTGCTGTACACAAACTCCCTAGTTGTGGCACATGGGGTCTCTAGTTGCGGCGCCCAGGCGTAGCGGCTTCTTTGCATGTGGGATCTTTTTTTTCTTTTTTTTTTTATAAATGTCTTTATTGGTCCAGTAATACATCCCACTCCACAGAGAATGTTTCTAATATCAAGATGAAATGAATATTCATTCTCTCTTGGTCTTCACATTGTCACCTGCCAAAATTGTGGCACATTATAATTTGCCTTATATTTGAATCAGGAGTCTCCTGTGCAGTTTGTTTTTCCAGAAATTTCTGATTGCTTTTCCTCTGCATTGCAAGGCACATTCTTAACCCCTGGACCACCAGGGAAGTCCCTGATTGACCATCTTGATCTAAGAACCAGATATTCTTCTGTTCTCAAGCTCTTTTAAAGTGGTGGTGTGACGATCAATAATATATCTGTAATTAAGGACTATGGAGTCATCATCAGCTTCAAGCTTCAGTGTCATTATAGTTTCCAATTCTGAGTTTACACGAAGAAAAGCAAAATCCTCACTCTTCCACTAGGAAATAGTTGCAAAACTTATGACTTCACTCTATGTTATACTATCCCAAAGTAGAGCTAAATCTCTTAAATCAAATAATCAGTAAACTGATCATTTGGGGGCAAATTTATTTTGAGTGTTGGAGATAATTGAGCTCACTGCCTAACGAAGCAAATCACAGAGCTATTTTTCTTTCCACTGATAGAGCTGACAATGTACTAATATAGTCAGTGCAGCCAGTGTCCACTGAAGCCGACAATCTGTATTGTTTACATGAAAGACTGAACAGATCTACTAGAAATTTAAAAAAATAAATGCCTGTTTTCATCTTCATTTTTACCTATTTTTCCTCAAGTCTGTTCAAAGTAGAAGATAGAAAAAATGGCGTGTGGAGTGAATTTTTGAAACATTTGGATTTCAGTTTGCAAATTTCTGCAATAAGAAATTAGTAAACAAAGAATCTTTAAATAATTTGTCACTTTCAGTTAGGAGCAATATTATGATGATCAAGTATACAAAGAGCATAATATATATCTAAACGATTTCTGCAATTTAACTCAATGAAATGGTAATTAGCATTCTATTCTAATGCTCTGAAGGAGGCAAGTCTTTGGGGGCCACACACGAGGACCCGAACATTTCTACAAAATTGGACAAGGGAAAGTTAATACACTGAGCAGTCAAAATACCATGTTTGATTAATTATTTTTACTTTTGTATTCTTTTCATTATACACTATTATATACTATGCAAAGTTGTACTGTACTGCTATTGATATATAGACTGTGTATGATAAATGTAAAGTGATCTAAAACTATTAACTTGGACTTTATCACACTTTTCTTTCAAGTATGAAAAAGATATCAAACGATGGTTTTAGGTACTATCAGCTCCAAACTCTGCATATATAGTAGAAGTTCTACATGTGCTTATTTTTGATGAAGTAGTATAAAGTATTAATTGATATCTATCAAAATATCCATAAAGTTGAGTGATTTTTAAATATAGAATAATATGAATATGTCTAAATTCTTCAAAATTTCTTATCTGACTTTACTACCTCCTATCCTGACTACTTGCTATTTTTCCTCAGCACAAGCTCTTAATTACAGAAAAACTCTATTTTAAAAAAATTGTTTTTAAATTTTGGCCATGCTGCATGACATGTGAGATCTTAGAGCCCCAAACAGGGATCAAACGCCTGCCCCCCTGCTTTGGAAGAGTGGAGTTTTAAGCAATGGACTGCCAGAAAAGTCCAAAAATATTCTATTTATCTTTTTTTTTTTTCCTGCTTCCCACCTCCTAGTCCACACACCTGTTAAGTCACCTGCCTGAATCAATATCCCTGGAACTTCCCTCTTTTAAATTCATTATTTCCATTCTCCCTATCCTAGCCTACACAGACAAGTGCTTGTCTCACTTGTTAACTTAGAATGTTCACACTTCTCACCTGTTTAAATACTCTGTTGTGTTTTCAACTGTTTTTTTTATTGGTGTTGTTACATGTTATTAACTTTTCAGTCAGACTGGAAGTGGCTCTCAATGAAAACAGCCTCTTCCACGCTACATATTCCACAACGCCTTCATTTAATGCTAAACTCAGAGATATATCATTTTGAACATTGCATTATGAGGAAATCATACCTATTTCATTTATCCTTTTTTAATGATATATCTCTTTTGTTTTAGTATAATAATTATTTGAAAAAAACAGAACACTAAACACATTGTGGATTTATCTGATGAATGATTTCAATAAAGATCTCCAAAGTACAATATGGGAGAGTTATATGAGTCCCTGCAAGATGGGATTTTTTTTTTTTCTTTTATCCGGATGTATTGTAGAGATTTGGGGACAGATTTTAGGGCCTATGTCCCATATCAAATACCACTGCTTCACTTTTTTTTCTTTGGTCATGAAACTGTTCTCTAAATTACTTGAGGCCTGAGGGCTTTAATTATTAAGCAAGCGTTGCAACTTATTTATAACAAAGCAGTTTGAGTTTAGACACAAATGTGACGTCTGAGATGTAAGAGCATGAGGTCTTTTAACAGCATGTTTTAAAAGCTCCATGGTGTTAACTGTGCCCTGCTGCTGTGGAGAGAGGCACAGCTGCACCCAGGCAACCCTATAAATAGAATGATTCCAGTGACCAGTTCCCTCCACTGCTGTGCTGCAGGCGAGACCCACTGGGAGGAAGCTGAGCTGCTCAGGACAGAGGAAGGAGGACGTCAAAAACCAGACTACAGAAAGGACGACGCCACCTCACCCTTCTCTGCTGTTAGAATGTCCATATCCTTTCATTTGGACCTCTTAGGTGGCTCATTGTGTAAAGAACCTGCCTGCAATGCAGGAGACACAGGAATGGTGGGTTCAATCCCCTGGTCGAGGGGATAGCCTAGATGAATTCATGGCAACCCACTTCAGTATTCTTGCCTGGAGAATCCCGTGGACAGAGGACCCTGGCAGGCTACAGTCCATAGGGTCGCAAAGAGTCAGACATGACTGAAGCCACTGAGTACACACAGGCATCCTTTCTTTACTAGAAATTTCACAAGCCTTCCTTTAAATCTGGTTTTAAATAAATTGATTTGTTTAAATTCATGTCCTGAGAAATGTAAATGTCTATAGACTCCAAAAGTAAAAAGTAGAGATTTTACAGCTTTATAAATTCTCTCTCTCGGAAGTTAAAAATGCATTTAACTTAGTGAAAAATCTGAGATCTGTAGTAAAGAAATATATTTAATCTAGATTAATCTAGGTTTCCCAGTCTTCCCTGTAGCTCAGTAGATAAGAGTCTGCCTGTAATGCAGGAGACCCAGGTTCAATGCCTGGGTTGAGAAGATCCCCTGGAGAAGGAAATGGCAACCCACTCTAGTATTCTTGCCTGGAAAATCCCCTGAACAGAGGAGCCTGGCTGGCTACAGTCCATGGGGTCACAAAGAGCTGGACACGACTGCATGACTAACACACACAGAGAGACTTCCCAGATGGTTCTGTGAGTTAAGAATCCACCTGCAATACAGGAGATGCAGGAGACATGGTTTGATCCCTGGGTCAGGAAGATCCCCTGGAGGAGGGCATGGCAACCCACTCCAGTACTCTTGCCTGGAGAATCCATGGACAGAGGATCCTGGCAGGCTACAGTCCATAGGGTTGCAGAGTCAGGTGTGACAGAGCACACGCAGTCTTTTCCCAAACTAACTTGAAGTTAAAATTACTTTTTTCCACAACATCTACTGATATAAACATTTCATAATATATTCATGTTTCACAGGACACTTTCAGGAAACATTGCTTAAAGCACTTTAAGATATAGATAATGTTTCATCCTATTGGAAATATGGTCCAGATCCAATAACATTTATCAAAGTATGTACCTATGTCCCTCCTTCTAATTAAATGATTTAGTAACTTCTCTTTTTATATCTATGTTACTTATAATTTTCTTCATCAAATTAAAGAGTGATAGATAAGAGTTACTTTTTCCTATTGTTAAAGGATATTGTTTAAAAACAAAGTCATAACTTTCACACAAATATAAAATGAACACATGTTCAAGATCTTATTTAACTCATCAATTAGTAGGAGAGAGAGAGTGAAGGCGCTCAGTTGTGTCTGACTCTTTGCGACCCCATGGACTATAGCCTATCAGGCTCCTCCGTCCATGGGATTTTCCAGGCAAGAGTGCTGGAGTGGATTGCCATTTCCTTCTCCAGGGGATCTTCCCGACCCAGGAATCGAACCCAGGCCTCCTTCATTGCAGGCAGACGCTTTACCGTCTGAGCCACCAGGGAAGCCTCAATTAGTAGGGGAACCAGGTAATTAAGATGTTGCAGCCAGTTCAAAGAATTCAGAGGTTGCACATATAAAAGCCATCATGAATACTGAAATAAATTTACAGGTAGAGTGCAAATGAGCAATTTCCATGGACAAGAACCATTCTGTATTATTAATTTTTCTGCAATTTAACAGCTATAAAAGACAAACTGAAACTAACCTAGAAGGGTAGAGAGTACCCAGGGATAATGTTTTCTCCTATTTCTAAATCTTTCACAATCTTTCCTGACACTTTTTAAATGCAAACAATCCCCTTTAATTTAACTGCTATGGACAACTGCTTTTCTTTGTATCCATTACCTTTTTAAGACCTACATACTTTATGATTTCACCTTAGATTACTGCTGCTTTAATTACTGAGTGATTACTATATACTTAACACTGTGCTAAATGCTTATGTGCATTATTTCATTTAAGCCTCACAAATGTGATAATATCTTATAACCAGATGAGGATACTGAGATTCCAAGTGATTAAGTCTTCAGGGTCACACAAATAGAAACAGTCACAGATGTAGAAAACAGATTTATGGTTATACAGATGAAAAGAGGGGGATAAATTTGGGGATTGGGATTGACACATGTGCTGTGTTGTGCTAATTTGTTTCAGTCGTGTCTGACTCTTTGCGACACCATGCACTGTAGCCCGACAGGCTCCTCTGTCCATGAGATTTCCGGGCAAGAATACTAGAGTAGGTTGTCATGCCATCTTCCAGGGGATCTTCCTGATGCAGGGATCGACCCCACGTCTCTTATTGGCAGGTGGGTTCTTTACACCTGGGAAGCTCTGGGGATTGGCATATACACACTTCTATTATATAAAATAGATAACTAATAAGAACCCAATGTATGGCACAGGGAGCTCTACTCAATACTCTGTAATGGCCTATATGGGAAAGAATCTTAAAAAGAGTAGATCTGTCTGTATGTGTATGAATAACTGATTCACTTTGCTTTTCAGCAGAAACTGGCACAACATTGTAAGTCAACTATATCCCAATAAAAATTGATTTAAAAAATGGTCAAGGTTACACAGAAAATATGAAGTGAAACTTGGTGTAAATACTGTTTGAGGTTCACCCTCCTAACGAATCTATCAACTTGGGCATCTCCTTAGCCTACATCCTTCAAATAGTAAAACATCTTGAGATTAGCGTGGACATCAGTCTTACTGAGCAAAAGTGTCTCAACAAGAACCTGATTACCCATCTATTTCCAGACCTCATCTCTCCCTTGAAGCTAAGATTTCTACATTTAACTACCACCTTAATTTCCCTTGGTTGTCTAATGAACATCTCACAATTAACTTTCCTCGGCCCCATAGGCCATCCATCAGGAACTTTCAACATCTCTTCCTCCAACATTTATTTTCCTCTTGCCTGCTGTCCTCTGTCTCTGTGCTACCAGTCTGGTTTATTCAGTCATCACTTCTTACCTGAACTGCTTCAATAACTTCTTTTCATCAACAGTAAGGTGATACCTGGAGGACGGACCAAAAGAATGGACCAAAACAAAACAGTTTGATTGTTTTTAGCTCCCTTAGGTCATCTGTTCACATTGCCAAGGGAAGCAGTTAAAAATGAATGATCAAAATTTAGTCTAATGGTTATTCTGAAGTTGTTCAGTTGCTAAGTCTTGTCTGACTCTTTGCGATCCTATGGACTGTCCCTCACTATCTCCATGAGTTTGCCAAAGTCCATGTTCATTGAATCGGTGATGCTATCTGTTGAAGTTATGCAAATCCAAATAATGGCTTTTCACATTGACGAGCAGGATTGGCTCTCCAAATAAGTCAGCTAGTTATTATCTGGAATGTGGGTTCCCTGCACTTAGGATCAGTATCTCATCCCAGTGTCTTTTTAGTCTTAGCTCTGTGATCAATGTGGAGCATGTAATAGTCATTGCGAAGTGAAGTGAAAGTCACTCAGTCATGTGTGACTCTTTGTGACCCCATGGACTCTACAGTGCATGGAATTCTCCGGGCCAGAATACTGGAGTGGGTAACCTTTCCCTTCTCCAGGGGCTCTTCCCAACCCAGGGGTCGAATCCAGGTGTCCCAGATTGTTTACCAGCTGAGACACAAGGGAAGCCCAAGAATACTGGAGTGGGTAGTCTATTCCTTCTCCAGCGGATCTTCCTGACCCAGGAATCGAACCAGGGTCTCCTGCATTGCAGGCGGATTCTTTACCAACTGAGCTATCAGGGAAGCCCATAATAGTCATGAAATGGCATTGAATAAACAAAATGTCATATTAGATGCAGGTCCAATCAATAGTTTATATTGCCATGTGGTAAACCCAGTCAATTATATAAATCAGCCACTAGTACCAATTAAAATGAAGGGCTGATTTAATTGTTTCTTAGTCAGTCACAAATATTAAGACCTAAATGGGAAGTTCTCTGGTGGCACAGTGGATAGGAATTCACCTGCCAATGCAGCTTCAGTCCCTGGTCTGGGAAGATTCCACATGTCTCAGAACAATGATCTGAAGAAGGAAATGGCAACCCACTCCAGTATTCTTGCCTAGAGAATCCCGTGGACAGAGGAGCCTAGTGGGCTGCTGTCCATAAGGTCGCACAGAATCGGACACGACTGTAGTGACTTAGCATGCATGCATGCATTGGAGAAGGAAATGGCAACCCTCTCCAGTATTCTTGCCGTCTATGGGGTAGCACAGAATTGGACACGACTGAAGCGACTTAGCAGCAGCAGGAGGAGAACAATGAAGCCTGTGCACCATGACTACTGAACCTGCCCTCTAGAGTCCACAAGCCACAACTACTGAGCTTTTGTGCTGCAACTACGGAAGCTTGCATGCCTAGAGCCCATGCTCCACAATAGAAGAAGCCACTGCAATAAGAAGCCCATGCACCAAAAGGAAGAGTAACCCCTGCTCACTGCAGCTAGAGAAAGCCCACGCAAAGCAATGAAGACCCAGAGTAGCCAAAAATAAATAAATAAATAAAAGGTGGCTTAAAAAAGGTGGCCTAAATGGTAGGTAATGTTAGATCATTGAAAACATTAACTCACTAAACCCAAGAATTACCAGATCTAATTTCTCATTCCCATGATGGAATATTTAGGTTCAGTGTTTTATTAAATGATGAGTAAACTTCATGAAGAGCGTGGCTTGGTATACTTATTTTCTGTGAGACTGCCTGCTTAAAAATTTGTTTGGATTTTTGCAAGAAATTAAATGACTAGTTTCACAAAATGATTGACTCTCCCATGGACATTCAAATGGCTATTTGGATCCTTGACTGTACCTTCTTGTCTATTTTCATGAAGGTTCATAAACTTTCTTCAAGATATTTTGATATATTTCTCAAATCTTTACCCACACACAAAATCAAACTATTCACAATAGAGGTATGAACTTGCTCATACTATAATGTAATAATAATAAAAATAGATATACTCCCAAAATTAATGAAAGCAAATTGAATGAATAAACTGAAATAAGAAGTCAAGGCTCAAAGCAAAGAGAATCCATATGACCTTGAGTCCAAAGTGATAAAGCCAGAAAAGCTGAGTACTGTCAACACATTGATCTCACGTTCAAAACCAAAAAGCATAAAATGTCCTATAATAAGTCTGAGTGTACCTGAAGGGGTAAAATGGGGCAGCACATTGGAAGCTAAGATTGTTCTGAACGATTTAAATGTATGGCTCCTAAATATAAAACCAACATATCAAGATAACAGAAGCTAAAGTTAAATCAGCAAAAGCCTGCAATCTGTCTGTCTCAGGGGAGCTGATACAGCAGTCTCAGCTTCCAAAAGGGGCCTTCTAGAAAGCGAAAAATCTGGAAAGATTATATTCAACCCCTATCATTCAGCATCCAAAAGATTGGCTTTGTCAGTCTACAGTGTGAATCATTTAATTTAGTTTGTAATAACAAAGACCACTGAGTGCTCAATACACTGAACAGTTGGTCTTAATAGTAATATATGGCTCTAACAATTAAAATAACCTTTACATAAAATACTTCTTCATTGTAAAAAATGGGGGTCAATTGTACTACACTGACTATGTGACTCAAAACTGACTCATAACTACCTGCCTCAAATAATTAATAACAGTAGAAGGAGTAATACGTTCATTCTTTTGGCCACTGTTTTAGACCAGGCACTATGATGGTATATCCATTATCTGATTTATTTTTTGTTTCTCAAAGCAGCTCTATACCTATAAGGCTCTGCTGCTGCTGCTGCTAAGTCACTTCAGTCGCGTCCGACTCTGTGCGACCCCATAGACGGCAGCACACCAGGCTCCCCCGTCCCTGGGATTCTCCAGGCAAGAACACTGGAGTGGGTTGCCATTTCCTTCTCCAATGCATGAAAGTGAAAAGTGAAAGTAAGGCTGCTCAGTCATGTCCGACCCTCAGCGACCCCATGGACTGCAGCCTTCCAGGCTCCTCCATCCATGATTATATAATTTTTCAAGCTCACATGACTATTCAATGATTACTGGAAGAAATGAATGCAGGTCCAATGAGGACAGTCGAACAGAAACCAGGATATGTAGTTTCTCTAGTAAAAGGCCTCTGTAAATCTAATTTTTATTCTAATGGACATTTTTGAGAAATCAAATTATAACAATTTAGGCCTTCTGACTTTTTACAAACAGTAAGTTTTAGAAAGACAGGAAATTACTGAAGTGGTTACTTTTTAAAAATCAATAAAATCATTGGGCATGATCACTGTAAACTTAACAGTATTTGACTTGGGATGATGAACTGCATTCTTCATAGAAGACCACTGAAGTGTCTGGACTCACTCCATCCTCCAGCATCTATACCCAGTCCAGGCCATCCGCCCTCCATTCACTCCCACAACTGTCCACCTTCAGCACTGTGTCACTGCCTTTTCTCACTAACAGGAAGGTAGATATCTACCGGTGAGGATGAGTCTCGTAGCTCACATCCAAAGAACTCAGAATCACAAGTACTTAATAAATAAGTTTTCAAAAACTAACCAAAAAAATACAGTGAAAGAAAGAAAAAGTAAAGTAAGTGAAAGAAGTGAGATGAGGAGGAAGGGAAGGGTAGAAGGAAGAAAGAAATGGAGGGAAGGAAAAAAGGGAGGGAGGAAGGAAACAAGGAAGAGAGGAAGGATGGGCTACGATGTATATTATTAAAAATTTACCTTAAATTAATAAACCAGTTTTTGAAAATATTATTTTTAATGAGTGTTTCTAAGGAGCATGAATCAGCAGAAGAAACTCAGGTTTAAAGTTAATAGGTAATATCAAAATAATTCTTTCCGTGCCATATAGACTTGTTAAGTATTTAAAGATTTGATCTAAAGCATAAAAATTTAGGGTAGAACGTATAAATGCACCAAATCTAATGGGAGAGGTGATGATATTTGTAAAAAGCAAAATAAAATTTTTGTTTTCATTTTACACTGATTTGCGCGACCTTGTTGCTGCTCTGAATAAATATACTTTCACTTGACTTAATAATTATCTTAAATGATACATGAAACGTTTTGGAAATTTAAAAGACTTTTTGAAAATGAGTGCTTCTGTGCCTATTTTTAGCTTCACAGCATGAAAAATATGAGAAATGCAGTGGTCAATCTTTATAACAGGGAGTTACAAAGAGAAAACTATTCTTAATAATTTCATTAAAATTTAGTATTTATATATTATACATAAGACTTCTTAGATTATGGAACATAAAAACTTAATGAAGACTATTTAAATGTTTATATTTACTTTGTAACAATTATATTGAGAAATAAAAGTATGCAATAAACCACAAATACTTAAAGTGTACATTCTGACAAGTTTTGCCTTCTGTATACACCCATGAAACCATCACCATAATCAAAATAATTAATATATCTTTTACACCCAGTTTTCTCAGACCCCTTGAAATCCTCCTCTCCCGCTCTTCCGATCTGTCCTCCTCATTTTCTCATTATCAATTACCTTCTTTCTGTCACCACAGGTTTGCTTGCATCTTCTAAAAGTATATACAAATGAAATAATATAAATGAATATAATAACTTCAATGACAAAACACACTGTTTGTTTTTGTTCTAGCTTCTTTTACTCATCATAATCAACTTGAGATTTGTACACGTTGTGGCATATTAATAGTTCATTTTTAATTGCCAATAAGTTCTGTTATATGAATATACTACCATTTGTTTTATCCATCCATCTATTGATGGACATTTGCATTTTTTTCCAATTTGAGGCTATAAAAAATAAAGCTGCTATGATGACTCATGGACAAATCTTTGGGTGAATATGTATTTTTATTTATCTTGGGCAAATACACAGGAGTAGAATAGCTAGTAATATGATAGATATATTATTAGCTCCTAAAGAAACTGTCAAATTATTTCAAAGTGGCAGTACCGTTTTTCATTGCCACCAGCAGTGCATGACAGGTTCAATTGTTCCAAAGTCCTCATTAGCATATGGTATGGTCAGTCTTAGTGGTTTAGTTGCTAAGTCATGTCTGACTCATTGCAACCCCATGGACTGTAGCCCACCAGGTTCCTCTCTCCATAGGATTTTCCAGGCAAGAAAAATGGAGTGGGTCGGCCCGCAGGGGATCTTCCTGACCCAGGGATCAAACCCAGGACTCCTGTACTGCAGGTGGGTTCTTTTACCAGCTCAGCTACGAGGGAAGCCCATGGTCAGTCTCAACCTTAGCAATTTTATCTTAATAGATGTGTAATGGTATTTCATTGTAGTTTTTATTTGTAACTCCCTGATGGCTAATGATGTTGACCATCACTTTATGTGCTTATCTGCCATCTGTGTATCTTCTTTGGTGAAATGAAGTGTCTGTACAAATCTTTTATCCATTTTTACTGGGATGTTGTTTTCTTATTTTTGAGTTTAAAGAATTATTAATAACTATTCTGTTTTTAATTTTTGTATTTAATTTGTACTTAATTGTGTTTACAATGCAAGAAAAAGATGAAAGTTCATTTTTGCATATATATATATATATATATATATATATATATATATATATATCTCCAGTTGTTCCAGATTCATTTGTTGATATCCTTAATGTTTTTAACATTTTAAGTCATTATTAAGGGTATAGATTAATCACAAAATTTTTTAGTAGATTTTTACTTAAAAGCCATAACTTGTTATGCAGTAGGAAAAATGCAGAAAAACTGTTCCCTGTGAGAACTTCAGAGGAGAACCTTTATCTACTTAGACCAAGGCTCTATGGGTACCTGCTTATAAACCATTGAATTGATTGAATAACATTTTACCTTATGTTTCTTTCCTTATCATTCCTTCTATCCCTCCCTGGAAACTGATTTGAAAATAGGCAGTAATGAAGTTAGGTTAATATTTCTTAAGTAAATACACCCCCCAAGTAAGCATAGAACTTACTATTTTAGGGTCTAATTTAATTATTAATAAAACTGTATTAAATCCAGAATGTAGAATTTAGAAAAATAAAGAATCAGAAGTCAACTTTTAAAGTACGATTTATAAAATGATATGTTGTATGTTAATTCTTCACCTACATCTATTCTCTCCTTCTTCTTATCATTGAGAGTTTGGAATTAGCAGATACACACTACCATCTATGAAAGAGATAAACAACAAGGACTTACTGTGTAGCACAGGGAACTATATTAAATATATTGTAAGAGCCTATAATGGAAGAGAAGATATATATATATATATATATATATATAAAACTGAATCACTTTGCTGTACACCTAAAACATTATAAATCAGCAGATTCATGTTGATGTATGGCAAAACCAATACAATACTGTAAAGTAATTAACCTCCAATTAAAAGAAATAAATTTATATTTTAAAAAAACAAAAGTATGCAAAAACAAATAATAATAATGGACTCCCTTCCCCACAGAAGTGCCCAGTGATAGCCAAGCAGCTAAAGGCCCTGTACTACTGCAGGGCATTGTGATGGGGTTTGGACAACAAAGCAAGTGCAAAGCAATATGCGCAACTCCCAGAACACATTTCTATCACAAAGCTATTCTTTCCTTTCTCTCTCTGCTGGATGACAGAGAAATGGAAACCACATAACCACATGCAGGGGTGGGTTGGGAGTGATCTTCAGGAGCAAAATCCCCACCTTGCCTTTATATCTTCCTGCCTCTGACTATCTAGACAAGAGAAATAACATTCCATCTCATCTAAGACCTTTGGTTTCTGTTAGAATGTCATGGTCTGTGTTCTACTTGGTGTTTCCCTAACTAAAACTTCAAATATACAGCAGTGTGTAATTGTCAGATCAAAAGCAGATGACTCTTATTATGCGGTGGGGACAATGTAGTAAAACTATTTCCCGAGAGCTGGAGAACAGAACCGTTATACTTAGGCCAACTCTCTTGGGCACATACTTGGAAACCATCCAGGTGTGGCGCTGCTGCTTACTGCCAATGCCAGTCAGTACGGTACTGAAAAAGCGAGCATTCTCATAGGAATCAACCACTTTCCATTTCAGAAGCAGAGAACCAATGGAAGTTCTGCTAAAGGAAGTTCTGTGTGCTGAGCCTCAGAAATTTGGGGACAGGGCTGGGCTGGAAAAGCCAACTGCTCTGTTCCTCAAACACCAGTGCCTCAGATAAAATGTTCTCCAAGGTAAGCCAGGCAGTGGCCAAAGCAGGTTGCCAGTTGTTTCAAATGGTCTCCCGGTGACAAGTGATACAGCTATGAATAGAAATAAATCAATTAATGAGTGTCTACACATCAAGATGGTCAAGAATCTGCCTGCAGTGAAGGAGACCCAGGTTCAATCCCTGAGTTAAGAAGATCCCCCGGGGAAAGAAGTGATAACCCACTCCTGTATTCTTGCCTGGAGAATTTCATGGAGGAGGAGCCTGGCAGGCTATACAATCCATGGGGTTTGCAAAGAGTAGGACATGACTGAGCAATTAACACACATACATCAAGGAATGTGTATGTATTAGATGTGTATATATACATATAAAGGTTATTGCTATTGTTTTGAAACCAAAAAAAAATGTTAGTTAGAAAAGTTAATATTAATAGGATAGTTGATACCTCAATGAAAAGAAACTGTTATTAACAAAGAAGGGAAAGGCTTTTGCAAATTGATTCATAAGAACTGGCCTAGAGCGAATTTAATTCAGATGACCATTATATCTACTACTGAGGGCAAGAATCCCTTAGAAGAAATGGAGTAGTCCTCAGAGTCAACAAAAGAGTCCGAAATGCAGTATTTAGATGCAATCTCAAAAATGACAGAATGATCTCTGTTCATTTCCAAGGCAAACCATTCAATATCACAGTAATCCAAGTCTCTGCCCCAACCAGTAACGCTGAAGAAGCAGAAGTTGAGTGGTTCTGTGAAGACCTACAAGACCTTTTAGAACTAACACCCAAAAAAGATGTCCTTTTCATTATAGGGGACTGGAATGCAAAAGGAGGAAGTCAAGAGATACCTGGAGTAACAGGCAAATTTGTCTCGGAGCACAAAATAAAGCAAGGCAAAGGCTAACAGAATTTTGCCAAGAGAACGCACTGCTCATAGCAAACACCCTCTTCCACAAACACAAGAGAAGACTCTATGCATGAACATCACCAGATGATCAATACCAAAATCAGATTGATTATATTCTTTGCAGCCAAAGATGGAGAAGTTCTATACAGTAAGCAAAAATCAGATCGGGAGATGACTGCAACTTAGATCATAAGTTCCTTATTGCCAAATTCAGATTTACATTGAAGAAAGTAAGGAAAACCACTAGACCACTCAAGTATGACCTAAATCAAAGTTATTATGTCTATACAGTGGAAGTGACAAATAGATTCGAGGGATTAGATCTGATAGACAGAGTGCCTGAAGAACTATGAAAGATTTGTGACATTGCCCAAGAGGCAGTGATCAAGACCATCCGCAAGAAAAAGAAATGCAAATAGGCAAAATGGAGGAGGACTTACAAATAGCTGAGAAAAGAAGAGAAGCTAAAGACAAAGGAAAAAAGGAAAGATATAAGCATCTGAATGCAGAGTTCCAAAGAATAGCAAGGAGAGATAAGAAAGCTTTCCTCAGTGATCAGTGCAAAGAAATAGAGGAAAACAATAGATTAGATAAGACTAGAAATCTCTTCAAGAAAATTAGAGACACCAAGGGAACATCTCATGCAAAGATGGGCTCAATAAAGGACAGAAATGATATGGACCTAACAGAAGCAGAAGTTATTAAGAAGAGGTGGCAAGAATACACAGAAGAACTGTACAAAAAAGATCTTCATGACCTAGATAACCACAATGGTGTGATCACTCACCTAGAGCCAGACATCTTGAAATGCAAAGTCAAGTAGACCACAGGAAGCATCACCATAAACAAAGCTAGTGGAGGTGATGACATTCCAGTTGAACTATTTCAAACCCTAAAAGATGATGCTGTGAAAGTGCTGCACTCAATATGCCAGCAAATTTGGAAAACTCAGCAGTGGCCACAGAACTGGAAAAGGTCAGTTTTCATTCCAATTCCAAAAAAGAGCAATGCCAAAGAATGTACAAACTACCCCACAATTGTACTTATCTCACATACTACCAAAGTAACACTCAAAATTCTCCAAGCCAGGCTTCAGCAGTATATGAACCATGAACTTCCAGATGTTCAAGCTGGTTTTAGAAAAGGCAGAGGAACCAGAGATCAAATTGCCAGTATCCACTGGATCATTGCAAAAGCAACAGAGTTCAAGAGAAACATCTACTTGTGCGTTTTGACTAAACCAAAGCCTTTGACTGTGTGGATCACAACAAACTGTGGAAAATTTTAAAGAGATCGGAATACCAGACCATGTTACCTGCCTCCAGAGAAATCTATATGCAGGTCAAGAAACAACAGTTAGAACTGGATATGGAACAACAGACTGGTTCTTTGTTGGAAAAGGAATGTGTCATGGCTGTATATTGTCACCCTGCTTATTTAACTTATATGCAGAGTACATCATGAGAAATGCCAGGAAGTACAAGCTGGAATCAAGACTGCCAGGAGAAATATCAATAACCTCAGATACACAGATGGCATCACCCTTCTGATAGATAGTGATGAGGAACTAAAGAGCCTCTTGATGAAAGTGAAAGAGGAGAGTGAAAAAGTTGGCTTAAAACTCAACATTCAAAAAACTAAGATCCTGGCATCCGGTCCCATCACTTCGTGGCAAATAGATGGGGAAACAATGGAAACAGTGAGAGACTATTTTGGGGGGCTCCAAAATCACTGCAGATGGTGACTGCAGCCATGAAATTAAAAGAGACTTGCTCCTTGGAAGAAAAGCTATGACCAATCTAGGCAGCATATTAAAAATCAGAAATGTTACTTTGCCAACAAAGGTCCAGCTAGTCAAAGCTATGGTTTTTCCAGTAGTCATGCCATGAATGTGAGAGTTGGACTATAAAGAAAACTGAGCGCTGAAGAATTGATGGTTTTGAACTGTGGTGTTGGAGAAGACTCTTGAGAGTCCCTTGGACTGCAAGGAGATCCAATCAGTCCACCCTAAAGGAAAGAAGTCCTGAATATTCATTGGAAGGGATGAATGCTAAAGCTGAAACTCCAATACTTTGGCCACCTGATGAGAAGAACTGACTCCTTGGAAAAGACTCTGTTGCTGGGAAAGATTGAAGGCAGGAGGCAAAGGGGAGGACAGAGGATGAGATGGTTGGATGGCATCACCGACTCAATGGATATGAGTTTGAGCAGGCTCCGGGAGTTAGTGATGGACAGGGAAGCCTTGCATGCTGGAGTCCATGGAGTTGCCAAGAGTTGGCCACTACTGAGAGAGTGAACTGAACTGAGAAAGTAATTATCATATGCTTTCCTCAGAGCTTTCCCTTTTGGAAAATACTGAATGAGTATAATGTCATGTCACAACTAAGTAGAGGAAATCATGAAACTAACAGTTAATGGTGCCATTAAAATGCCATTAAGTACTTTTGGAAGGAGAGCAAGAGAGCTGAGGCGATGGCATTTGCCCACCTAAACATGGTGATGTTGTTTCGTGCATCTAAAGCACAAAGTATATACCACCTGAGGCCCGTGCCCATGCCCACACAGTGAAAGAACTAGCCACTGTTATGTGTTCAGTCTGAGATAAATTACAGCATTGATTTGATGGGGGGGAAAAAAGGCTGGTGTGGACTGTTTTAAAAATGTATAAAGTCATGATTAAGAATTAAAAAATCATAAGATTGCCACTAAATACAAAGAACAAAATTTTGCAAAGCCATAATTTCATGAGACAAGGACATTTTATCATATTTTATGTATAATGTGTTCTAACACTCTTTAAAGCCAGATGGAATGTGGAAGTGTTTTGCGATTTCAATTTTGCCAAAGCATTTGTTTTATGAACAAAGGAAATAATTTAGGATTACAAAGATGGTAACCTATTAAGGAGATCTGGGATTTAAAATGTTCACTTTATTAAATATCACATTATATTTATTCCTTTGCAGAAATTTGGGATAGAGTATGAAGGACAATATTTCTAAAACTGATTGGGTATTAAATAATTCAAAACCCAAGAGTTGTGATCAAACAGATCTGTAGGCAGATCTGTGTAAGTACCTCTGGAGGTGAAAGTGCCAACCAAAGCAATTAGATGGGAAATTAATTTCTGGAGGTAATCAATGGAAGAACTGGCTGAAAATATTTGCATCTGCATCATCTTTGTTTATTACATAGCTGGGCATCACAGGAAAACCAACTCATTTCTCAAAGACAGAGAAAAGATGTTTCCTTCCATTTAGACATTCCCAAATTAAATTGAAATCTATAGGAAGTGATTCTGTGCTCAGATCTTAAGCTGATTTTTATTAAGGTTGCTGGGCAGTAATGAAGATAAATGGTAAGTATATTCCACTCAAGTCAGGAACTACAAATGCATGGTTAGGACAGTTGGGAGTGATTAATTATCTTCTCTCTGCAAGGGTTCATAGGGGACCAGGGTTACCTTTCCCTCTAATGATGTCCCCTCCCCTGACGATAGCAGCCCTGATGCTGGAGTTGGACATCTTACATGCTCTTCAGTATCCAAATGTGACTTAGAGGCATCATAATGAATGCCTCAAGGTGAACCCATCCTGGACATGGGCTTTACATTTCATAACATGTATTATACCCACTGGTAAAGTTAAAAATCCCAGCAAGACCATTTTAGTGATTATGTGTATGATTAGGGAACTATTAACTTCTCATGAAAAGAATTTTCTTCACTTCTCATGAATAGAATTTTTCTAGATAAGTGAGGGGTTAAAAAAGAAAAATCTGTTTTGTTTCGACCTAAGTAGCTGAAAAAAAATCTTTGCAAAATGCATTATTTCACTTTACAGCCTTGCTAAGTACAGTATACTTAGGCTAACTTAATATTTCTTTTTTGATTGATGACTTTGCAGTACCCAGGGGTCAGGATGAATTGTTGCTGAGGTAATAAGCTGTAGTGTATTGAACTCTGAATCTGAACTGACCAGATATTGGTTTATTTCATTGTGCGTGGCTTCTTTCTTCTTAAAGTGGAGTACAGAACAGGAATTCACAGGTGTTAGGATTCTAGTTAGAGCTTTTCACTGTATGTGGGTGTCACACACTGGGCTTCTTAGGGCGGGGCGGCACATAAAACAAAGTTTACACTGATCCTGCCATGTAGTCTGAAATGGACATGCCCACAATTGTGTCCCTAAATGTGGGAGACTCCTACTCACCCCACTCAGTTTACAGGTACCCTAGTGCTTTCACAGCCTCTGAAATGGCCATGATTCCAATCAGTGAAGAAATAAGTACCACTGTAATTGGACTGTCGGTATCACTAACGACGTCCTGGCCAGGTTGGCAAGCATGACAGTTGTGTGCTGAATTCTGATCTTATAATAATAATAATAGCGATTTAGTGACAAATTATGCCATCAATATAAAATTCCATCCTCTGTAACAGTGGTGTCCCAGTGTACTTCTGCAGACCAATTCAAGATTTCTCATCTTATTTGGGGAACTTTATAGAAATACAGCATTGAGGATTTTTCCTGGCATTTTTTCTTCAGCAAGTCAGAAGAGGGGGGTCTATCATTCTGTTTCTGTTTTTGCTTTAGGATCTTTTTATTTTGTTCAGACAAAGGAACCATAACTTTAAAAAAAAAAAAAAAAAAACTTGAGGAACAAATATAGAAACTACATAATGGACTCCTCAGAAATATTATCTATAAGAGCTGACGGGTCAACTCTCTCTACACCATTGTAAATCTAAGACTGCAGACACCGGTGGGAAATTTTAGAATGCTCCATGGTAATGGTGATGGGAGATCAGTCAAGGTTATTTCAAATGTTTCCATGTTTTCTAACCATAAAGATCTAAAGTCCTTAAGACTATCATTTTGCTAGTTTCCACAATAGCATGATAGGCTCAAGAGTAGGGAACTTTGGGAAATATCTCAAAAGAACGAAGGAATGACTCCTTTCTTATATCAAGGAGTGCGTGTGTGTGTGCTAAATCCCTTCAGTCGTGTCCAACTTTTTGTGACCCTATAGACTGTATCCCTCCAGGCTCCTCTGTCCATGGAATTCCCCAGGCAAAAATACTGGAGTGGGTTGCCAGTGCCCTCCTCCAGGGGATCTTCCTGACCCAGGGATCAAACCCATGTCTCCTGTGTCTTCTGCATTGTCAGGCAGGTTCTTTACCACTAGCACCACTGGGAAGTCCGTATCAAAGAACAAGATGTGAGAAAAGAAGTGGGACAGTGGACGATAGAAATCATTCATGGAGCATCTGCTCTCTGAAGACATTTTATTTGTATTTTTTAAATACTTATTTATTTATTTGGCTGTATTGAATCTTAGCTGTAGCACGTGGGATTTTTCATTCCAGTGTGTGGGCCATCATGGCACCCATGCTCTGGAGTCTGCAGGCTCAGTAGTTGGCAGCACGCAGAGTTAGTTGCCCCACAACATGTGGGATCTTAGTTCCCCGACAACGGATCAAACCTGTGTCCCCTGAATTAGAAGTTAGATTCTTAACCACTCTACCACTAGGGAAGTCCTCTTAAAGACATTTTAGTAAGAACTTTATGTATATAACTTAATTCTCTTTTTCATTGTTTAAATAATGCAATGATAACCCCATTTATAAATGAAGACATTGAGATTTAATGGTCTTATGGAATCTGCTAAAGGTAATAATTTTTAACAGCAGCAATAATAATTAACATAGTTACTATTTATGGAAAGCCTACTATATGTCAGTCCTTGGGGTAAGTCCTTACATATGTTATATAGTTGAAATTCCACCACATAAGGTAAATATTACTCATTTTTTATGAAAGCAAACTGGAACTCAGAGAGTTCTACGTGATTCTCTTAAAGTTGTAAGAGAGTTCCAAGTTTTTAATGTCAAAAGTAGACGGCAACTGCAATTTAATTTAGGTTAGTCTGAGTTCAAAGCCCATTTAATTTCACTATACCAAGTTTAAATGAGGAGATCTATACAATCTGGTTCCCACAAGTATTAGTAAGCCTTACAGATCCAATCACAGTGGGTGCTGAATAGGAAATTTTTCCCATCAATTTAAAAAAAACTTGGGATTTTCAGAATACCTCAAGGCACAATTTTAGACATTAAAAGAGATGCCAAGATAAAACAGACTTTGCCTTCTTAGGAATTTATTATCTGTAAATTACCCAGAAAAAATCCTGGAGTGGCAGTTGTGATACAGATTAAATGACTTTTAATAGTAGCATACAGTTGTTAAGCAAATTTGGTATCAGACACTTTTTTAAGCTTTGTATGTATTAGCTAACATTCTATCTGGAAGATAGGTGGGTAATCATTATCCCTGGTTTTACATAAGAGAAAACTGGGAGAGTTCTCTACAACATAAGCTATAAAGATGTTCTAAAGATGAAAAGATTAATTTTCCCCAGAGGCATTAGTGAAACATTTTTGGAAGTAGGAAAGGAAGGGGACAGAGTTTTAGAGAGGCTTCCAAATGGATCATGTTTCAGACAACAATAAAAATCATTTTTGTTT
This sequence comes from Budorcas taxicolor, assembly GCF_023091745.1. Lineage (NCBI taxonomy): Eukaryota > Metazoa > Chordata > Mammalia > Artiodactyla > Bovidae > Budorcas > Budorcas taxicolor. The sequence continues at coordinate 29,219,651 of NC_068931.1, forward strand.
CAGTAGCTTTTAAGCCCTTTAGTAACAGTGTGAATTGACATAATGGAAAAATTCTGATATCTTTATATACAAATAGGCAGTAATAACGAAGCAACAAAAATAAACAGTTTATATAATAATCACAAAGAATCTTTCATATATATAAAATCCTACATATATAGAGCACAGCCCAAAATTCTATTTTTATTTGTATTTTAAAGAAATTATGAAAAGAACTCTTAATAAGAGTTAACATGACAATAAGTAGAAGGAAAAGAATATAGATTACTTAAAATAATTATAAAGTTAACATCATTTTTTCAACTATCTGGGGAAAATTCGAAGAAGCAGAAATTCTGTTGTTGGTAGAATATTACTCAGCCATTAAAAAGAATGATGCATTGCTATTTGCAGTAATGTGGATGGACCTAAAGATAATCATACTAAGTGAAGTAAGTCAGAAAGAGATAGACAAATATCATATGATATCGCTTATATGTGGAATCTAAAATATGACGCAAATGAACACCCTTATGAAATAGAAACAGACTCACAGACACAGAGAACAGGCTTGAGGTTGCTAAGGGAAAGAGGAGATGGGGGTTAGTAGATGCCAACTATTATGTATAAGACGGATAAGCAACAAGATCCTCCTATATAGCACAGGGAACTATATTCAGTATCCTGTAATGAGCCATAATGGAAAAGAATATGAAAAAGAATAAATATATGTATAATTGAGTCACTTTGCTGTACAGCAGAAATTAACACAACATTGTAAATCAACTATACTTCAATAATTTAAAAAATAATAATAAAAAGGAATTCCATTGTTAGAACCTGCCCATGGGTTTAGTACACAGCAAAGAGAGGTAAGACTCCCCAACTCACCCCACCCCTAAACAGAGCAGCTTTTCTCCCAGCCCTGTAGAGGGAATGACATGGAGTGGATCTGGATGTGAATCAGGCTTACCCTGTTTTGCCTAATTTCTTTTCAAAGAGCTAAGTACCGTATTTCATCTAATCTAAAGAACTGCCAGTTGAAAGCACACCTTTAATTTAAATGCTGCTAAGAAAGAAAAGTTAAACTATGATAATCAAACAATGACAAGTACTTCCTTATCATCAGTTATGGGTTTCCCTGCTGGTTCAGCTAATAAAGAATGCAGGAGACCTGGGTTTGACCCCTAGCTTGGGAAGATCCCCTGAAGAAGGGTAAGGCTACCCAAGCCAGTATTTTTTTTTATTTCTTTTTTAAAAATATAAATTTATTTATTTTAATTGGAGGTTAATTACTTTACAGTATTGTATTGGTTTAGCCATACATCAACATGAATCCGCCACAGGTATACATGTGTTCCCCATCCTGAGCCCCCCTCCCTCCCCCCTCCCCGTACCATACATTTGAATCAGTTCTAATGAGGTGAATGAACCTGGAGCCTATTATACAGAGTGAAGTAAGCCAGAAAGAAAAACACCATTCCAGTATTTTAGACTGGAGAATTCCATGGACTGTATAGTCCATGGGTCTCAAAGAGTCAGACACGACTGAGTGACTTTCACTTCACTTCTCTTCATGATCAATTAATAAGGCCATCGTGATTTCAAAGATGTTAAAATGTGAACAAATGAGCATATTCCAGTCAATGAAATATTACATGATCCAGTTCTCAACTAGGTCTTTATCTTAGCTAATCTGCAAGTGTATTCTGAGCTAATGAAAATCTGACTGCATGACCAGACATAAACCAAGAATGGAAAAGTCTAACAGATAATCTACATTAAAAGAATAATATAACCATAAAGGAATAGCAAAGTATCATATTAATAGAATACATAGAGTATGGATTTTGTAATAAAAGCTATTTGGCTTTTCACTCCAGCTCCATGCTAAATATATAAGATGAAAAAAAAAATTGTTTAATCTTTTAATCTTCCTTTGTCTTATCTATAAAATAAGAGTGATACTGAGCCATCAGGTTTCTTGTGACGGTTGAATGCAGTCATTTCTGTGTAGCACCGACCACAATTTCTAACCCAAGGAACTGTTCAATAAACTAGACCTTAGAAGAATATATGAGGATTGACAGGCTATTAAATTATATCAGGTGAGTTTTCAGTGTTAAAATTAAAGGCAAAAGGTTCTCTCCAATCCCAAATAAATTAATTGTCTCTTCCTTCCTCACTGATATCAACTGTATATCTCTCTGGTGATAATGTGCCATGGTATAGAACCAATGAAAATAAACATTGAACAAAATAATGAATAAATTTGAAGCTAGTTTCTAGATAAATGGGTTAAAAAATGCATTGATGACACCACGAATGAAAACAAAAGTGGAGTGTACAGTATTTGACTTGAATTTAAGATTCATGAATAATACATAGTGTCAAATTCAAGGGAAAAGGACAATTGATGGCCACACATTTTAATATATTGGGTTTTTTTGACGAATAATCTGTTGTAGGATGAGTTTTGTTTGTTTGCTTGCTTTAATTTGCTTTTCATGTCTCTTATAGTTATAATGATCTTTAGACTTAGATTTTGTTTCTCCCTAAGGATATAATAAATTAAGCTTTCTTATACTGTGGCTGATTACATTTGCCTACATTAAACTCACTGTCTCAGTAGTACTCCATTGTAGCATAGAAATGCTCTGGTGGACTTCATTTTTCTTTTCTTTTTTCCTTCAGTTATATGTGCTGTCATATTGACTTGCAGCCAATATGAAAAATAAGAAAAGCTTGGAAAAATCAGATCAACCAAATTCTGGGATGTCAAAATTTAAACAAGCAAATTTCCCTGATGTTTCTCAAGAAAATGTTTTTATGAAAACAAGGAGGGTCATTGTTTGGAGAGTTCAGCCTTTAAAAAGCAAGAACCCTGACAATTTTAAAGAAATGCTTTGTTTTCAATTATATCATTGGAGCAAGTTTTAACTATTATATTTATATCATTAAAATTAATAGCTAGCTGGAAACCTGAATACATGTGTCAATTTCTAGTTTTCTTAGAATAATGTTTACACTTCCATGGTTAGAAATCATAAGAACAATTTCATTTACGTATAACCAGGTCAATACCAGCCCTAATAGGTACCTTGGTAACCTGTTTAAGGCAAGCAATTAATTAAAACCAAATTAATCTAACACAAACAAAATAGGTTACTTGTATTGATAGGCAATATGGTCTAAGAAACAATTCCATGTAGCCATATCCATGGCCTTTTAGAGGTGTGCTGAATTAAAATTAAAGTAACCACAATCAGGTGAAAAATTACCTTAAGATTCTATTTTTGTCATAATCAATAGAATTTAGATAAAAATCATCATTTCGAACTTTTGTCACAGTCATGGAACGATTGACACGTATACCTACACTAATACAAAATCTTGATTAAACTTTGAATCTTGGATCAAATCAGTGCTTTTGAAAGGAATAAAGAATTATTCTAAAACCACGGGGGAAATTATTCCAGTCTAAGTCTTGTTGGGCCAGAATGCAATGTATCTGCCCTCCAAGCCCCCAGGTGAATGAGGAAATAAAGATAAGTTATTGGGCCATCTTAAACAGGAAATAAGCTGAATGTCTGAGAGAGGAGTCTCAAAGACTTTGAGGAAATCTAGGGTATAGTTCCTTGCTTTATGAAAAGAATCTCCCCATTGATTGGGAATGATCAAGCAAAGCAGTTGTCACTCCCCTCCACTGGGAAGTAGTCATGAATTTTGGCTGAGAGGACGACTTGGCACAGACTCCAAACTAGTCCTCACTGATTAGCATAATGCACGTCTGCTACAAAAGTCATAGACCTACAGGAAGGCTGGACACGTGGTCTGAGATGATTGATCGAATATTTCCTCCTTGGACATGAATGAGGAAATATGGAGTCTTGGCTGGTCCGGTAGTCTTTTGTTCATGCAAACCCATGGCGGAGAGCAGATCCACAAGTTGGTCAGAGAGAAGCGAGACCATGCCTGAATTCTCCTCCACTTCTGAATATTTTAGTTATGTGACACAATAAATCCTCTTTAGTGTTTAAGCCAATGAGTTGCAGTCTAAAGCATCCTAACTGAAATTGGGGGATGGGCTGACCTGATTGTTAATCCAGATGTTCTGGATGTTCATCCAGAATCCGGCTGAAGTCAGTCAGTGTGTTTTCTATTTCCCAAAACAAGAAAGAAATACTGACCCAGCACACGTTGTGCCCTGAGTGCAGTTCATCCTCTGACTTATCACCTCACTGGGAGATGGGGACATATTGAGCTACCTATATACGTCTTCCCAGCTTCTGTCACCTAAGCAGACAGTCTGCTTTGAAGGTGAAAGTGTTAGTCGTTAGTCTCTCAGTCCTGTCCCACCCTTTATGATCCCATGGACTGTAGCCCACCAGGCTCCTCTGTCCACGGAATTCTTAAGGCAAGAATACTGGAGTGGGTTGCCATTTCCTTCTCTAGGGGATCTTCCTGACCCAGGGATTGAACCCAGGTCTTCTGCATTTCAGTTAGATTCTCTACATCTTAGCCATTCTGCTTTGGCTTATCCCATAATACAATTATAGTGAAGCAAAGTCCCTTCAAACCTGAGAAGATCTAGATAGAGTCTCTTAAAACAACCGTCAAGGCTGTATATTGTCACCCTGCTTATTTAACTTATATGCAGACTATATCATGAGAAACGCTGGGCTGGAAGAAGCACAAGCTGGAATCAAGATTGCTGGGAGAAATATCAATAACCTCAGATATGCAGATGACACCACCCTTATGGCAGAAAGTGAAGAGGAACTAAAAAGCCTCTTGATGAAAGTGAAAGAGGAGAGTAAAAAAGTTGGCTTAAAGCTCAACATTCAGAAAACCAAGATCATGGCATCTGGTCCCATCACTTCGTGGGAAATAGATGGAGAAACAGTGGAAACAGTGTCAGACTTTATTTTGGGGGGCTCCAAAATCACTGCAGATGGTGATTGCAGCCATGAAATTAAAAGATGCTTACTCCTTGGAAGGAAAGTTATGACCAACCTAGACAGCATATTCAAAAGCAGAGACATTACTTTGCCAACTAAGGTCCGTCTAGTCAAGGCTATGGTTTTTCCAGTGGTCATGTATGGATGTGAGAGTTGGACTGTGAAGAAAGCTGAGCGCCGAAGAATTGATGCTTTTGAACTGTGGTGTTGGAGAAGACTCTTGAGAGTCCCTTGGACTGCAAGGAGATCAAGCCAGTCCATTCTAAAGGAGATCAGCCCTGGGATTTCTTTGGAAGGAATGATGCTAAAGCTGAAACTCCAGTACTTTGGCCACCTCATGTGAAGAGTTGACTCATTGGAAAAGACCCTGATCCTGGGAGGAGAAGGGGACAACAGAGGATGAGATGGCTGGATGGCATCATGGACTCAATGGACGTGAGTTTGAGTGAACTCCGGGAGTTGGTGATAGACAGGGAGGCCTGGCGTGCTGCGATTCATGGGGTCGCAAAGAGTCGGACAGGACTGAGCGACTGAACTGAACTGAACTGAAGACAACCATGACTGTCAACTTGAAATGTGGCCTTCCCAGCTCCTCCTTATATTAGTCTCCCCAACCAGTGAAGACCTTTATGCCAAAAGAGGAACATTCTAGAAAATAAGAGAATAAACAGCTTCATTCCTTTTTGGTCCCACTACAGTGAATAACTAAAACACCTGAGATTTTGTGCTTTCAACCATTCACCAAGTGTCATAGAAAGTCTGGGTTTAACCAGATTTTCAAAGATTAAAGAATGAAGCCAGGAAGAGCAAAGAGAAGGAGCACCTGAAATTCTCCCTCCTTCAGGACCTAGGCAGTGGCTGATGCCCTCACCAGCCTAGGAGTTCCAGTGACCAGAGACTTTCTGCCATCCCTCCAAGCTTGGACACCAGGGCAGATGGAAAAGCTATAAGAATCTTTTAATAGTCTCAGATGGAGTCAACAACCAACAATGTGTGACTTTATCTTCCCAAACAAAAATGCACGTGGGGGCTTCTCTGGTGGCCCAGTGGTCAAGACTGTGTGCATCCAATGAAGGGGATGTGGGTTTGACCCCTGGTCAGGGAACTAAGACCTCATGTGTGATACCCCAAAAAATAAAAACATAAATTTAAGACATGCACATGGATACATAAACAGCCTCTCCTTTAAGCATCTAAACTTTCCTTAGTCTTCCATGAATGTGAAAAACATACAAAGAAAGATCTCTTTCTGTTGTAATGAACAGAAATATAACAGACTGTTATACTGGAATTTTATGGTGACACCAAAATGACCAGATATGAAATTCTAAACTGAGGTGTCAGATGGAGATGCATTTCAGTAAACATCTTTTTAAAATATTGGAAACGTGTAGTATAACTCAAACTCCATCACAGAGTGGGCATAAAAGGAGAGTAGTTCAAGTGACGTGAGTCCTATTTCTCCCTAGACAGAGTTGGAAGTAGGCATTGGCTGCTCATCTTCACCTTAGTGAAAGAGGCTTCAAACAAATCACTGGGGAATCCTCCTGCGTGTCCCCTGCAATCCACGGACACCGTAAGCTATGTCTAACCCTTGTCCTTGCACAAGTTTCTTCCCCAATAGGAGCGAAGGACGAGTTTCTACGGCATTGAGCAAATGGGATATATTTTCCTTGAGCAAAAGTTCACTGTATACACTGATGTGATCTGGAGGTAGGTTATATCAGCCCCAGCAAAGAAAGGCCACATAAACCAGGGGTCTTCAACCCCCAGGATCTAAAGCCTGATGATCTGAGGTGGAGCAGATGTAATAATAATAGAAGTAAAGTGCACAATAAATTTAATGTATTTACATCATCCTGAAACAGCCTCACCCAACCCCAGTCTGTGCAAAAACTGTGTTCCTTGAAACTGGTCCCTGGTGCCAAAAAGGTTGAGGACCACTGACATAAAGGATGAACAGTCCTCAGGACAGAGAAGCTGAGCCAGATTCCTACCAACTGTGGAAGAGCCAGAGGAGAGAGGGTAAAGTAAGTAAGCATTTCCCAGCAACCCTTTGGTTAAACCCATGACTGACCAAAAACCAAAGTTAGCAGAGTGGGAGAGGAGGACCTTGAAAGGAAAGAAATCGCTGACCAAGTAAGTCCTCCTTCACTGACAGGGTACTGGTTGCAGCAGGTTCTCGTTGGGGGAAAGGGGACATTTTGAGTTTAAGAGTTTTGAATTTTTTAAATTCATTTTCAGTTCAGTTCAGTTCAGTTGCTCAGTCATGTCTGACTCTTTGCAACCCCATGAATTGCAGCACACCAGGCCTCCCTGTCCATCACAAACTCCTGGAGTTCACTCAAACTCATGTCCATTGAGTCGGTGATGCTGTCCAGCCATCTCATCCTCTGTTGTCCCCTTTTCCTCCTGCCCCCAATCCCTCCCAGGATCAGGGTCTTTTCCAATGAGTCAACTCTTTGCATGAGGTGGCCAAAATACTGGAGCTTCAGCTTTAGCATCATTCCTTCCAAAGAACACCCAGGGCTGATCTCCTTTAGAATGGACTGGCTTGATCTCCTTGCAGTCCAAGGGACTCTCAAGAGTCTTCTCCAACACCACAGTTCAAAAGCATAAATTCTTCGGCGCTCAGCTTTCTTCACAGTCCAACTCTCACATCTATACATGACTACTGGAAAAACCATATCCTTGACTAGATGGACCTTTGTTGGCAAAGTAATGTCTCCGCTTTTGAATAGGCTGTCTAGGTTGGTCATAACTTTTCTTCCAAGGAGTAAGCGTCTTTTAATTTCATGGCTGCAATCACCATCTGCAGTGATTTTGGACCCCCCAAATTAAAGTCTGACACTGTTTCCACTATTTCCCCATCTATTTCCCATGAAGTGATTCCCATGAATTCACTTTAGTAATTAAGTAATTACTTTAGTAATTAAGAGGAACTTGTGGGTCTTTCTTTTTTTTAACCTAAGATTGATTGTAAAAGTCATAGACGTAACCAAGTTTTCAATTGGAGATTGAAACAGTAAGGCATTTTCTCATTGAGCACAAGTTTAGAAGGGATGATGATGAAAGTCCATATAAAAAGTTATCTAATAATTTTAAACATTGCTATTTTTTTTAAACATTCATATGACAAAATCCTTAGGGAGGAGGAAAGATCTCAGTTAGAACATCTCAGCACTACCAAGAGATTGAGAGGCTGAAAAAGGAAAGGCTCTTTGGAGCAAAAGATTGTTCTTCATTTGATGGGTGAAAAAGCTGCCCACTTTGAAACAGTGACATTATTCTTACAGCCCACAGTAGAATTTGGGTCTGGGCAAGACACAAAGAACTGTGAAAGCAAAAGAAAAACAGACTTCAGAGCGTGGGAAGGAGGTACAAGAGGGAGACGATGTGTGTATACATAGCTGATTCACTTTGTTGTGCAGCAGAAACTAACACACATTGTAAATCAACTGTACACGAATAAAAATAAAATTTTTATTAAAGATAAAAGAATAAATAGATTTCATATACAGGAAAAGTTTGTCGAATACATGAACAGTCTTCATAAATATAGATCTAATATCTAAGCTTTTGAAACCTGTTATGATCTAAATCAGCCATGAAATTAAAAGACGCTTTCTCTTTGGAAGGAAAGCTATGACAAACTTGGACAGCGCATTAAAAGGCAGAGATATCACTTTGCTGACAAAGGTACATATAGTCAAAGCTATGGTTTTTCCAGTGGTCATGTATGGATGTGAGAGTTGGACCATAAAGAAGGCTGAACACTGAAGAATTGAGGCTTTTGAACTGTGGTGCTGGAGAATACTCTTGAGAGTCCCTAGGAGAGCAAGGAGATCAAACCAGTCAGTCCTAAAGGAAATCAGTCCTGAATATTCATTGGAATGAAGGGCTAATGCTAAAGCTGAAGCTCCAATACTTTGGCCACCTGACGCAAAGAGCCAACTCATTGGAAAAAACCCTAATGCTGGGCAAGATTGAGGTCAGGAGGAGAAGGGGACGATAGAGGATGTGATGGTTGGATGGCATCATCAACTCAATGGACAAGAGAGTTTGAGCAAACTCCAGGAGATATTGAAGGACAAGGAAGCCTAGTGTGCTGCAGTCCATGGGGTCACAAAGAGTCAGACATGACTGAGCAACTAAATAAAAATAATTATTTCTTATCTTAGTATACCAGATATTTAGTAAACAATGAAACCTCACTCATATATAAAGCATATTTGTTGACTACGATGAAAGTCTACCGTTGTTATTAATAAACACTGTGACTCTATAGTTCATGTGTCATCCAAAGAGATCAAAACAAAGTATTTATCTCAGGTGTTTCTGTGCAGTAGGCAGAAGAGCTCATTATTATGAAAATAAATAAGTCACAGAGATTTGAAATGATTTTCCCAAGTTCATGCAATAAACTGACTTGTGCCAACTAAAGCTAACTGCCTCTTTCTTGATTTCTCCCTCAGTGCTTCAGAGCATTAGCATGCTTATTTACCATTGTTTGGGCTTCCCCGATAGCTCAGTTAGTAAAGAATCCTGCAATGCAGGAGACCCCAGTTTGATTCCTGGGACAGGAAGATCCACTGGAGAGGGGATAGGCTACCCACTCCAGTATTCTTGGGCTCTCCTTGTGGCTCAGCTGGTAAAGAATCCGGCACAATGTGGGAGGCCTGGGTTCCATCCCTGGGTTGGGAAGATCCCCTGGAGAAGGGAAAGGCTGCCCACTCCAGTATTCTGGCCTGGAGAATTCCATGGACTGTATAGTCCATAGGGTTGCACAGAGTTGAACATGACTGAGCCACTTTCACTTTACCATTGTTTGTATAATCCTTGAAATGTACAAACTACATTCTTTTCTGTTAATTCAACAAATATCTGGTACCTACTCTGTCCAGGCACTGTGTTAGATGATGTCATACAGATTTAAAAATTATAAACTATCAGAATGGCCATACACATTAAGTAAACTAGTGATTGTGACAACATCATTTAATGATTTAATTTTGTTACTAGTACAAATATTGAAATATTTTAATGTCACCTTTCCTAGAGGTGGAGGAAAGGAACAGGGAGCCATGATCATTCTTGACTAATTCAAGTTCTATTCAGCCAAAATATGCCCTATCTCACTGATTGTAAACAACAATAAAAAAGATTTTAATTTAGATGCTAAAGACTTATTCTGGTTTTTTTTCAGATATTTAATTCTTCATTCTGTTGTGTGGTTTTCATTTTTAGAGGATATAATTAAACTTTGCCAGCATTTTAGTTGTATTACATTGCTTTAGCTTTTTGTTGTTTGCCATGCATGAATCTGCTTTGTACATCACTATAATCAGCCAAGATGTCATTCTTTTTGTGTTTTTCCCTCTGAACCACAAAATAGTGTGAGCAAAAATCAACCTTAGAATGAATGCATGTAGGCACTGATAGTTTTTGTTCTGTGTTAGTTGAACCATGAACATTTTAATCAACATCCACAGTGTAGCATATAAGTAAACATGTAAATACATAAATACCTTTAATTACTTCTTTTTGTACAAAGTCATAAGAAAACCAGACTCAGAGAGTATGGCAGAAAGGCTCATTATGCTGTCTGTGCCAACCCAGCACTGTTCCCCACCTCGACCTCCCCCTTTTTTCAGTGGTTAGAACCCTAAAGCCATTACTCAGCCATTTCTCAGAATTCCTTGCCAGTTGGATTCCAGGTTGCATTTTGCCAATAAGCAGCATTTGTAAGAGATCTGAAACGTGCAGAAGAGAAAGCAGTATTCATATAAGTATGTCAGTCATGGGCAGAAACTTGGTTTTCAGCAGATTTGGAGGTTTTGCAGTGACCTCCAGGCATTGTCTAGGAAAATTGTAGGGACTGTGGTATTGTAGGAAATTGTGTTAATTACTAATAGTTTTCCACAGCTTTTGAAACCCCCTGACACTCTGTAAGGCTGTAGTAAACTGAGAGTTAACAGGGATCTTCCATGACCTTGGCTTCCCTAGGCATTCTAGCAACTGGGAAGACAAAATTCTCTCCTGTCTTAAATAATTCAAGGAGCTGTTCTTATCCAGGTAGGACCTCCTGAGAAAATGCTCAGTTCCAAAAGTAGTCCTAAAAAATGGACTTTGAAAGATGAGAAGTGCCTGGTTCGGTGAGGAGATAAAACAACCTCATTGCCATGATCCAGTATATTCAAAGACTTTAAATGATCATTAATATATCACTGTGGTTGGCTGAAATGAAGTGCCTTTTGAAGATAAGGATTTGGGATGCAAAGAGGCCACTATAATAAAGCATTGTGGTGTGGGTGATGATGTCAAGAACTGTGGCGCAACCTACCTGCTTCTGACTGCAATACTTCATTTTTTAATTTATTTTACTGAAGTATAGTTGATTTACAATGTCATATTAACTTCTGCTGTACAGCAGTGATTCAGTTATATATATATATATATTTTCATATTCTTTACCATTATGGTTTATCATGGGATAGTGAATATAGTTCCCTTGTTATACAGAAGCAACTTGTTTATCCATCTTATATATTTACCTCCGCTAATCCCAAACTCCTAATCTTTCTCTCCCATACCCCTGACCTTGTCAACCCCAAGTTTGTTCTCTATGTCTGTGAGTCTGTTTCTGCTTTGTAGATAAGTTCATTTGTGTCCTATTTTAGATTCCACATATAAGGGATATCATATGATATTTGTTTTTCTGACTTCACTTAGTAGGATAATCTCTAGGTCCATCCATGTTGCTGCAAATGACATTATTTCATTATTTTTTATGGTTAAATAATATTCTATTTATATACATACCAAATCTTCTTTATCTATTCATCTGCCAATGAACATTGCAATACTTCTTTTTCCAAAGAGAAATTAACAAGCTCAGGGTTTTATATTTTTATCTCAGAACATGATCTGGAAAACAACAAAGCTTCCAGAAATTTATCTTGCCCTTGTAAACAAATACATGGCCAGTATTTTTGGAAAAATGATCCCTATTGTTGTCTGATGATCCCTATTGTAGAATTACAAAGCACATAGAACTCACAGCCTTTCTCAGTAAGGCTTTACTAAGTTAGTGTGAAAGTTAGGGTATGTATTAGGGAAAAGTGGGGACTTTGGGGTGGATATGATGGATTTGATCCTCCAAATTCTACTGAACCACCTTGAATGTGCAAGAAGCCCTTCCTCCCCAACTGAAGAACCTACAGAGCTGCATTTGAGGCAGTTACTTTGCTTGGAGTTGATGACTCCCCACAAGGTGTTTCTCCTCCCCTTATGTTGCTTCCAGACCCCTCACTACACTCAGATCACCGGAGAATGGATACAGAGTCTGCCTTGGGAGGGGACAGCTCATCCATCAAAAGAACTGGAAGATTTTGTGCATTTATATTGGTGGAAAGCTGGGGAGAAATGCTACAAATGGAGTCTGAGGGTTCTAGTACAGAAAGACAGAAACAAAGTTGGATTAAGTCACATGTATTAACATAATTACACTTTCCTAGATAGAACAGGTTGAAGATGTTTGATATTTGGATACAGTTGTGTTTCATCAGATCACTTGGTCAGTAGACTGAAACCTGGCACCATGGTAACCACAGCTAAATGAAAGTGAGGTGCAAGGATTTGCCAGGTAGAACGTAGATGGAGGTTTGCAAAGAAAGACAGCAGTGCAGGGGCTGATTTATCAAGTATGGCTTGCTACTCATACCCTGGCTGTGGTTACCCAGATGAATTCTAAGGACATTCCTCCATCAGAGCACTAACAAACATCCAGTGAGGCCATGGATGGCTACAGGAAGGAACCCCATTGAAATGGCCTTCCTGGGACTTCCTTGGCAGTACAGCAGTTAAGAGTCTAGGCTTTCACTGCAAGGGGTGAGGGTTCAATCCTTGTTTGAGGAACTAATACCCCTATGCTGTGTGGTGTGATGAAATAAAAATAAATAAAACCTCAGACTTGCTATATGGCACAGGGAACTCTATTCAGTACTCTGTAATGACCTATATGGAAAAATAATCTACATATATATATATATATATATATATATATATGCACACACACATATATGTATGTATACATATACATACATATGTGTACATATATGTGTATATATATATACATATGTGTATTATAACTGATTCACTTTGCTTGTACGTAAAGTCAGTCCTGCTCCCTCAGAATCACGTTAAATGTGGCTAACAGTGTAGGTACAGAACTGTAGCTAGTTGTGCATTTGTGATTTTTATCACTGTTTGCTGTATAGCAGAAAGTAACACAACATTGTAAATCAATTTTATACTCCAATAAAAAATTTTTTAGACATTAGAATGCAAAATTTTTTAAAAAAGGAAGGAAATGGGCTTCCTAGATCCAGTGCAGGTAATGGGTTCCTGGAGAGGGACAGAGTCCAAGAGACTGTGCTGAGTCTTGAAAGCCAGAGACAAGTGGACACAATCCCCAAGTCGGCAGCAGGCTAAACAGTGATCTAAATGCCTTAAGCCAAGGAATCATGGGCGGACGTGTATAAATCATAGTGTCACTGGACTGAAATAGAACTACTTGATTATTATAATTTAAAACATTTTAGATCTCATTTTCAGTTTTTGACATAAGAGGGAGTCATGACTTCTCGCTTAATTTTAGGCTTAGAGCCCCTGAAAGGAAAAGTATGCCAGGTTCTTCTGAAGAAGTATTCTGTGTTTTTGCCAAAATAATAAACTCTAAACTCTCCTAGAGATTTCTCAAAGGGACCTATAGTCATCAACCAGAGCGACTGTGCATTATATAAAATGAGGTGATTTCTTCACTTTCTGAATGTGTAGTGGGCAAAGATACACTCTGCCAATGCCAGGATACCCGCATTGGTTCTTCGATGCACGGGATATTAGCAAGGAACGATTATGAGCCCCTGGAATTGTTTTTCTCTTCCAAAGTACGAACTAAACTGAAGGATGGCACAGGTCTATGCCATCAAAATAAGACTAGAACAATACAGATGTAGGCTTCCTATCATATTTATATTTAAGTGATCTATTTGACCAGGGCTGGAAATAGATGGCCTTAGGGAAAGATGGTGAATTATTGTAAACATAATCAGGAAGTAACTCCAATTGCAGCTGCTTCTCCATATGTGGTCTCTTTTTTGGTGTAAATCAACATGTCGCTGGGCTCTGGTGTGTGGCAATTGATCAGGCAAATGCTTTTTCAATATGTTATCGGGGGAAAAAATACAACAAAGAGATTTGATTTCCCCTAGTAGGGCAGGAATATATCTTCACTCCGCTTGACCTTAGGACTAGGCCAAACCTCTGCCCTTCATCATAATCTAATCCACAGAGCTTAATCAGTCTGCCGTTGTATGGGACATTTCATTGATCCACTACATTGATGTGATAGATTGCATTTTCTGAGATGGAAAGGTGGTCTCCGAAGGCTTCTCTTAATCTCTGAGGAATCCAATCCAAGATACTTGGCTCTTTTGTTTGAGCACACACTGTCCTGGGACTTTTGGTTATAAAAAGTTACTAAAAGAAAACAGAGTAAGTGAAATGATCTTCTATCTTTTTTAAAAATAATTTTCCATTTTCTTTTGGTAGTTCAAGAGAGAAAAGTTTTAGAGGAGCCCTTGGACTTGAGGGAGAGAGATGATGAAGAAAGACTTCTGCAGAGAGTGATGGTAGGAGTCAGCCACACAGCATGAGGCACAGGGCAGGGTCCCCATGAAGGGAATACCTGTGGCTTAGAAAGCGTGATAATCTGATACTGATCCCTAAGAGTCAGTTGTTATTGTTCCCTGCTCCAACTCTTATCCATTAACCTCCTACCTTTGGGAAAATCTCCATACATTGTAGACATTGCCATGGGACACTCCTTTTTTTTTTTTTTCAGTGCTGTTTCCAAGGACAAGAATATCACCTGGCATGTAGCAGTTACTCAGTTAAAATTAAAAAAGAAAGAAAAAGTACAAATGACTAGATTAATGATGCTTTTGGAAATGTGTACATGATATATTATCTATATTTGGAATAAAATATAAAAACTGAAGACTGCTTGGTATAAAGACAAATAAAGGTGAAAACAAGAGCAGTGATTCAGAGATCAGAGGTGGCATGTAGACAGCTGTGTATTCCAACACTTGTACTCTTCGCCTATTGAAGAATCTTTAGAAATACCAAGAAAAGCATTGGTTTTCCATCAATGACTGGAAATGGAGGCTCATGTGATTGTATGAAAGTATCAAAGGGAAGGTTGACTTAAAGAGGTTGAAGGACCCGGGCATACTGGGCGACATAGAATAGATTAATTGCAGTTAAATATCAGGAATGTGCACTCAGTTTGGTGAGAGTTCTAAATCACTGACCCAGCTCTTCTCTGCAAAGGGAAAATGCAAAAAGCAAAGGTGCAGAGTTGGATTGTAAACCAAACCAACATGCAGTTGAAGAGACAGCTGCTATACAGATGTAGAAAACAAACATATGAGCTCCAAGGAGGAATGAAGAGTGAGACGGATTGGGAGACTGGAATTAACACATATATACTGCCGTGTATAAAACAGATCACTAACGAGAACCTATTGTATAGCATAGGGAGTCGTACTCAGTGCTCTGCGGTGACAAAGAGGGGATATATGTGTACATGCAGCGGATTCCGTCCCCAAGAAAAAGAAATGCAACAAGCCAAAATGGTTGTCTGAAGAGGCCTTACAAGAGCTGAGAAAAGAAGAGAAGCTAAAGGCAAAGGAGAACAGGAAAGATATACCCATTTGAATGCAGAGTTCCAAAGAATAGCAAGGAGAGATAAGAAAGCCTTCCTCAATGATCAATGCAAAGAAACAGAGAAAAACAATAGAATGAGAAAGACTAGAGATCTGCTCAAGAAAATTAGAGATACCAAGGGAACATTTCACGCACATATGGACACAATAAAGGACAGAAATGGTATGGACCTAACAGAAGCAGAAGATATTAAGAAGAGGTAGTAAGAATACACAGAAGAACTATACAAGAAAGATCTTCATGACCTACATAACCACGAAGGTGCGATCACTCACCTAAAGCCAGGTATCCTGGAATGTGAAGTCAAGTGGGCCTTAGGAAGCATCACTATCAACAAAGCAAGTGAAGACGATGGAATTCCAGTTGAACTATTTCAAATCCTAAAAGATGATGCTGTGAAAGTGCTGCACTCAATATGCCAGCAAATTTGGGAAACTCAACAGTGGCCACAGGACTGGAAAAGGTCAGTTTTCTTTCCAATCCCAAAGAAAAGCAATGCCAAAGAATGTTCAAACTACTGCAAATACACTCATCTCACATGCTAGCAAAGTAATGCTCAAATTTCTCCAAGCCAAACTGCAACAGTATGTGAACCGTGAACTTCCAGATGTTCAAGCTAGATTTAGAAAAGGCAGAGGAACAAGAGATCAAATTGCCAACATGCACTGGATCATTGAAAAAGCAAGAGAGTTCCAAAAAAACATCTACTTCTGCTTTACTGACTATGCCAAAGCCTTTGACGGTGCAGATCACAACAAACTGGAAAATTCTTAAAGAGATGGGAATACCAGACCACTTGACCTGCCTCTTGAGAAATCTGTATGCAGGTCAGGAAGCAACAGTTAGAACTGGACATGGAACAACAGACTGGTTCCAAACAGGAAAAGGAGTATGTCAGGGCTGTATATTCTCACTCTGCTTGTTTAACTTACATGCAGAGTACATCATGAGAAATGCCAGGCTGGATGAGGCACAAGCTGGAATCAAGATTGCTGGGAGAAATATCAATAACCTCAGATATGCAGATGACACCACGCTTATAGCAGAAAGTGAAGAAGAACTAAAGAGCCTCTTGATGAAAATGAAAGAGGAGAGTGAAAAAGTTGGCTTAAAGCTCAACATTCAGAAAACTAAGATCATGGCATCTGGTCCCATCACTTCATGGCAAATCGATGGGAAACAATGGAAGTAGTAAGAGACTCTTTTCTTGGCTCCAAAATCACTGCAGATGGTGACTGCAGCCATGAAATTAGAAGACGCTTGCTTCTTGAAAGAAAAGTTGACCAACCTAAGCAGCATATTCAAAAGCAGAGACATTACTTTGCCAACAAAGGTCTGTCTAGTCAAACCTATGTTTTTTACAGTAGTCATGTATGGATGTGAGAGTTGGACCATAAAGAGAGCTGAGCACCGAAGAATTGATGCTTTTGAACATTGGTGTTGGAGAAGACTCTTGAGAGTCCCTTGGACTACAAGGAGATCCAACCAGTCAATCCTAAAGGAAATCAGTCCTGAATATTCATTGGAAGGACTGATACTGAAGCTGAAATACATTGGCCACCTGATGCCACAAACTGACTCATTGGAAAAGACCCTGATGCTGGGAAAGACTGAAGGCAGGAAGAGAAGGGGACGACAGAGGATGAGATGGTTGGATGGCATCACCGACTCAATGGACATGAGTTTGGTTAAGCTCCAGAGTTGTTGATGGAGAGGGAGGCCTGGTGTGCTGCAGTCCATGCGGTCACAGAGAGTTGCACATGACTGAGTGACTGAACTGAACTGAGCTGAGCTGATTCACTTTGCTATACAGAAGAAACTAACACAACATTGTGAAGCAACTAAACTCCAATAAAACAAAAAGAAGAAATAGAAGAAAAGAAACAAGCCCTACCAGGTGAACCCCATGTAACTGCCATCTGACCCATTCTTACATTTTACACTGGACCTTTGAAAAGAATGGAAACCCCTCCTTTAGGGGCTCAACATTGTTATTGTTATTTTGCCCAAAAACCCAGAGCAAGTCACAAATGGAACCCTAGGTCTGTTTGTGCAGGGGCCCGGATGGAGGATTGTGACTGTGGGCACATCTCAGCACACAGATGCTCTGCCTTCTTGTAGCTCTCAGAAGGGCTGTCCACTCAGACAGAGCTCCAGTTTTCTCTGTTCTCTGAAGAGACCCAAGACAGAGGTAACACAATGCTGGTTTAGGGGTATGAAAGCATCTCGCTTTTAGATGGGTTAAAAAGCAACGTGTGGTCTAACAGAGCCTCACTCTGTCCAAGGACCCACACATCCTTTCTGAATATTTCATCTCCAGAAGTCCTAAATCTGTATTTCAATATCAGTACAAAGTTTGAAGTAAATGCTGGCAGTATTTGTGTGTGTGTGTGTGTGTGTGTGTGTGTGTGTGTGTGTGTGTGCTCAGTTGCAACTGGACACTAATTTTCATAATAGCAAAATTTAGATGTGCAAATGGTAAATTTCTTTACTTCTCTACAATTGTCATGAACTTAGCACCCAAGCACCGATTTGTGCTCATGGTGGTGAATTTTATATGGAAATCAAGGTGCACTCAGATTTATGATTACTTAATACTTTGGGGTATACACTCTTTGAGGTAATTTCTCAGACTGTCAGAATGTGTCCCCTTCTCTTTCTCTCTCACATCTCTCCAGGGGCCATTTAAATTCTGAGTGTGCATGTGTATGTGTGGTGGGGGCGAGGTGGCGGGGTTTGTATATACCATCCTAAGTTTTGGGGAAAGACATTCGATCCAGAGTAGCATCGAGCAACTTCACTTTCACTTTTCACTTCCATGCATTGGAGAAGGAAATGGCAACCCACTCCAGTGTTCTTGCCTGGAGAATCCCAGGGATGGGGAGCCTGGTGGGCTGCTGTCTGTGGGGTCGCACAGAGTCGAACACGACTGAGGTGACTTAGCAGCAACAGCAGTAGCATTTTTCAAAGTGAGGTTTTCAACCAGCACACTAGTGCCACCCAGGGACTTGTTAGAAATGCCAATCATTGGGCGCCATACCACATGGATCTACTGAATCAGAAACTCTGGACAAGGGCCCAGGAATCTTCTGACATGCTTCCAGGTGATTCTGGTGTGCACTCGCCTTTGAGAAGCACTGGTCCAAATCCGTCAGCATCCAGCCACGTTGGCCTCTGATGAGATCATTACTGGCCTTTGGTTTTGCGGCACCCAGGTCATTGTGTGCATAACTGAAATGCCCTTCTCTGCTCATGGGCCACCTCTGTGTTCATTCTGCTTCCTCCTTAGACTCGCCTGCTCTGCTCCTCTACATCTGTACCTACTCAGAAGTAGGAATATTCTTGCGTGCTCTTGTCCAGCCGTTCCTACTTTATAGCCTGGGTTCCATGCTCAACTCAACACAGAGCTCTGCAAATGCTTGAGACCTTCCTGCTCTATCTGAAAGCTGGGTCATGCATTTCTTTCCTGGAATCCCCCAAACATCAGTGGGGTTTCCATCATCCTTATTCATTAGGGACTGATCTTAGGAGAGGGCAGAGGGGAAGACCCCATTCTCAGGCCCCTGAGTCATAATTTATTCTACTCCTTTATTTCATTGCTCTTCTCCTGGTAGGAAGTTATTTTGTTCTTTATCTGTGATTCCTATGGAAAGAAAAAAAAAAGTCTATGGTTACACACAGACTTCTAAACTTGCCATTTTTGTTAGGAACCCTCCTCTTTATACAAACCACCCTTTTCTCTAATAATGTCTTCTCTTGTCATCAAAGATGTTAACTTGCCATTCTATTGGCCCTTCAAAAGTTTCAAAATCTGTTTTATATCTCAAAACAGCATCTATTGGTTCCTTGCATTTTTACCTTGATAGTCCTCACTTTCCTTTAGACAATCAATGATAACCCTGACTGAGGAGAGGAAGATGAAGTATAAGGATGTGTAGAAAAGCAAACACACTAATTAAAATTTTAAGATATTGGTACATACCACATCTTAATTTGAAGCACTCTAATAATTTCCCAAGTGAACTACCCAATTATAATCATTTCACATTGAAGTCCTTCTGCTACTAAATTATATAAAATACTGCTTTTAACGTATTTCCTTCCTTGGGTTCATTCAACATATCGCCTTTTAACATAATTTTCAGACAAGTCTTTAGTCTAAAATTTGTATTTCCAGGTACATGTACAATGCTTGAAAATGAATGAATGGACTCTGAACCATCCCTGATGTGGTTTTGACTCTTGTATTAAACATTACTTTCAGCATATCACTTATGCTCAACATAATTTACATCATAGCACGATTCACATTAAAAATGTAGTCCCCATTTGTGGGCTCAGCCTGAGTCTAGGACCTAGCATCATTCCCTATCCTTGGCAAGGAGTATTCAAGCAGCATAAAGAACTACATTTAGAATAAGTCACTCTTATGGCCCCAAAGCCTTTTTATAACAGAGTTTTTGCTTTATTCTCAATAATTAATTCCCACCTTATTCCTCATCATTATTTCCTTGGCTTTCTTTCTGTTCTATTTTCTTTTTTTTCCCCAATATTCAAAAACAATAGCACCATTAAGTATTCAATGATACTGTTTTAATTCATTGGGATTGTTCACTTTATTGGCACTATTAAAGTGTTTTCATTGACATTTGCAAAACCAGGTTTTCCTCCGTTTACTATGGTACTAGAGCTCTGATACAACCCAGAATGTATTCCATTTGTCAGGATATCAAAGGTCCAGAAGACAACACCCTCTTTAATGATTTATTCCTACACTTTGGATTTAATAAAACAGTCATATCTAAACTTAGAGTAACTGATCATAATTTATACACTTGTATAATGTAATCTTTGGCTAAAAGGATTTTCTTCCATTAAATGTGACAAATAAAGGTTACAGTGGCAGTTCCTATTTTCCTTTTCTAGTCTTCTGTATTTCATATTTCACTGCTCTCTGAAATTCTGTGAAATAATGGGGAGGGGAGACTATCACAGTTCTTTAAAAATTTTCTCATGGGAGATATAGTCAGTTTCCACAGTTTGGGGCACTCTGATGACAGCATCATTTCCAACACTGCCCAGGTATTATAGAGTATTTTATTGTGACGATGCATCCTCAACTTTTCTGTATCACTACCTCTCAATGCACTTCTGTAAGGAGATTGTGGCAATCCAGTGGTGCTTCGTGATTGCTTTGTGGTTCTCTGAGACGCCTTTGAAATCCTCTTTTTCTCACTCACTCTCCCTCCTGGCAGCCTTTCAGGTTGGAGAAAGATCCACTTGTTCAAAATTACCCATATAGCCATGCGTTGAATTAGTTATAGAGAAAGGATCTCTGTTCAAATCGAAGGACTCCATGATAGCCACACTCTGGTCTCCCGGAGAGCTGCTTGGAAAACTAAAGGCATAGATTAGCTAACACTCTCATAAATATAATTTACAAAATGCACATTCAAATGTGTGTACCTCATGTATCTCTACTAGGGTCAAGCTCATTCTTAACAAAAGTTGCTTTAAAAATCTGAAAGAAATATATTACGGTGTGTAAAATAATTCTGTGGTTTTATGTCACAGAATACTATTTTTGAGTGTACGTATTTTTAGAATGTTTATATTCAGTGGATTTTGAAAAGAATCAAGAGTTTTTATTAAAAAAAAAAAGCTATGTAAAATGCTATACCTATAAAGAAGCTAATGTAAGTCCATTTTTAACCTACAATGATTTTTTTATAGCCAAATAATGGGGCTTTGAATAACAGAACTGCTGTAATTAACTGAGTTGTCAATGAAGACAATTTTTCCTGAGCATCCATTCATAGTTTGAAATATTTCTAAATAGCCTAGACTTTTGTCATTACTCTAGCACTTAAGAAAAGAAAATCTAGATGCACCTGAATCTTTTTTTCTTAATCCTCTACTTAGGAAATGATTAAAATCATCTCTCAGATGTATTAAAAGAACGTAGAAGCATGTAACTAATATTATGACAAGAACTTTTGGAGAAGTTGGTGCTTTTTATTTGCAGAATCAAAACCACCATTACAACTCTTATGCCAACAAAACCCAGTTCATTGTCTGGTGCAAATTGCTGCCTGAGCTAATAGCAGTCTTCTGTCCCAACGACCTTCCCATTTATTTAGTATTTCAATTCCAAGAAAAGTCCTAAAGCAAAAACAAACAAACAAACTTAAATTTAAAAGTAGCAATCAACACACTCAGGAGATTCACCAGTTGTAGAAAAACTCTTTGTGATGCTAATTATAAATCATATACAAGTTTATTTAACAAAGTTTGGACTAATAGTTGATTCTTTTAAATTTCTCCCTAATGTGAGTAAATATATCCCTCCCCCCTTTTTCTTAAGGAGAGTTATTTTCTTTGGAAAATCAGCTTTAAAAAAATAAATCAAGATGAGATATTTATGGCAGTCAACTGAAATAGAAAAGCACTGAAGTATACTCTCAAGATTATGGTATTTTATATTAAAATGAGTTAAGTCTTCAATGAAATAAAAGACACTAAGTTCAGTTCAGTTCAGTTCAGTCGCTCAGTTATGTCCCACTCTTTGTGACCCCGTGGACTGCAGCACATCAGGCCTCCCTGTCCATCACCAACTCCCTGAGCTTACTCAAATTCATGTACATCGAATCAGTGATGCCATCCAACCATCTCATCCTCTGTCGTCCCCTTCTCCTCCTGCCTTCAGTCTTTCCCAGCATCAGGGTCTTTTCAAATGAGTCAGTTCTTCCCATCAGGTAGCCAAAGTATTGGAGTTTCAGCTTCAGCATGAGTAATTTCAATGAACATTCAGACTGATTTCCTTTAGGATTGACTGGTTGGATTTCCTTGCAGTCTAAGGGACTCTCAAGAGTCCTCTTCAACACCACAGTTCAAAAGCATCAATTCTTCAGTGCTCAGCTTTCTTTATAACTCTCACATCCATACATGACTACTGGAAAAACCATAGCTTTGACTAGATGGACCTTTGTCTGCAAAGTAATGTCTCTGCTTTTGAATATGCTGCTTAGGTTGGTCATAACTTTTCTTCCAGGGAGCAAGTGTCTTTTAATTTCATGGCTGCAGTCACCATCTGCAGTGATTTTGGAGCCCCCCCCCCCCCCAAATAAAGTCTGTCACTGTTTCCACTGTTTCCCATCTATTTGCCATGAAGTGATGGGACCAGATGCCATGATCTTAGTTTTCTAAATGTTGAGTTTTAAGCCAACGTTTTAACTCTCCTCTTTGACCTTCATCAAGAGGCTCTTTAGTTTTTCTTCACTTTCTGCCAGAAGGGTGGTGTCATCTGAGGTTATTGATATTTCTCCCAGCAATCTTGATTCCAGCTTGTGCTTCTTCCAGCCCAGCATTTCTCATGATATACTCTGCATATAAGTTAAATAAGCAGGGTGACAATATGCAGCCCTGACATACTCCTTTCCCTATTTGGAACCAGTCTGTTGTTCCATGTCCAGTTCTAACTGCATACAGATTTCTCACGAGGCAGGTCATGTGGTCTGGTATTCCCATCTCTTTAAGAATTTTCCACCGTTATGATCCGCACAGTCAAAGGCTTTGTCATAGTCAATAAAGCAGAAGTAGGTGTTTTTCTGGAACTCTTTTGCTTTCTCAGTGATCCAATGGATGTTGGTAATTTGATCTCTTGTTCCTCTGCCTTTTCTAAATCCAGCTTGAACATCAGGAAGTTCATGGTTCATGTACTGTTGAAGCCTGGCTTGGAGAAATTTAAGCATTACTTTACTAGCGTGTAAGATAAATGCAATTGTGTGATAGTTTGAAAATTCTTTGGCATTGCTTTTCTTTGGAATTGGAATGAAAACTGACCTTTTCCAGTCCTGTGGCCACTGCTGAGTTTCCCAAATTTGCTGGCATATTGAGTGCAACACTTTCACAGCATCATCTTTTAGGATTTGAAATGGCTCAACTGGAATTCCTTTACCCCCACTAGCTTTGTTGATAGTGATGCTTCCTAAGGCCCACTTGACTTCACATTCCAGGATGTCTGGCTCTAGGTGAGTGATCACACCATCATGATTATTTGGGTCGTGAAGATCTTTTTTGTCTTCTGTGTATTCTTGCCACCTCTTCTTAATATCTTCTGCTTCTGTTAGGTCCATACCATCTCTGTCCTTTATTGTGCCCATTTTTGCATGAAATGCTCGCTTGGTATCTCTAATTTTCTTGAACAGATTTCTAGTCTTTCCCATTCTGTTGCTTTCCTCTGTTTCTTTGCATTGATCATTGAGGAAGGCTTTCTTATCTCTCCTTGCTATTCTTTGGAACTCTGCATTCAAATGTGTATATCTTTCTTTTTCTCCTTTGCCTTTAATTTCTCTTCTTTTCTCAGCTATTTGTAAGGCCTCCTCAGATAACCATTTTGCCCTTTTGCATTTCTTTTTCTTGGGGGTGGTCTTGATCACTGCCTCCTGTATAATGTCACTAACCTCCGTCCATAGTTCTTCAGGCACTCTGTCTATCAGATCTAATCCCTTGAATCTTTTTCTCATTCCCACTGTATAATTATATGGGATCTACGTCTTGCCAAGATATAGCCTTCTTCAGACTCTGCTGGTGAAAAAGGCTTCATGGGTTTTAGCCCCTGGTTGTTCAGGAATGGAGCTGGAATCAATAAGAAGGGAAGATGGAGGAGGAGAGGGTGGGGAGGTTTGCGAGGTCTTGTGTTGCTAATGTTGGCTCTTCTTGGTGAAAGTGGTCTCCACCACAGACCAGGAGTGTGATTCCTAGTTCCCAGGGAGGATGCGGCAGAAGCCAGGTAAGAGCAGAACATACAGAAAAGGTAGAGAAGACGGCACTAATATGGCAATTACAGGAGCTTCTAATTGGGAAATTAGCAAGCACTTCAAGCTTCAGAGATAAATCTATGCCAACAACTAAAAGAGCAGTGCTGTTAAGCGAATGTAAGAACATTTCCTTTCACCCCGAATGTTTAGCATCTTGTGAAAAATCTGTTGATCAAAGGTCTTGAATTATTTTTAAATCAGACAAGGAAATGCAGTTTGGGTACAGTATGTTTCTGAGAGAGAGAAAAGACTCTGGCTAAAAGATCTGACCCCTAAACTTTCCCTTTTTTCTGTGATGCATATGTGAAGCATGCAAAACAGCGGTGGAAATACTGAGGCTGGTGATGATTTTTTTCCATCTTTATCTTCGTACAAGGCACATTCAGTCTTTCTGATCAGGCTAGAGTTAAAAATGTATTATTATTTTCTAGCTAAATTTAAGGGTCACTGGTCCCAATTTCATCTATAAAGGACATAAGCTTATCACCACGAGGCTTTCTTTTCTGTAAAGAGCTTCTACGAGAAAAGACTGCATGGGGAGATTAATATTATTCCCTAAAGACCCCTGACAGTTTTGCTATACTGATTTCTACTACTTTATGAAGTATATGTCCTCCGGGTAACTTAGCTATTGCTGCTGATTTTCCCAGATGCTAGACTGCAGACTAGTACCCTTTGTGGCAATTTTTTTTTTTTTTTTTTTTTTACTAATTCACAAAATGTTTATTTCTGAAAGGGGCTTGGAATGTCATTTCCTGGTGGAAAACTTGTGACTCCCCTAACAGCATCCAGGACACCCTGGTGGTGAAGCAGTAAGATCCAGTCCCCGGCCACCCAGAGCTCAGATCCTGTCCTCACAGGATACCACACCTTCCCGCCTCACCAACCATTCCTCCTCTTTGTCCCTTCTAAGATTTCCACATGCCTCATTCAATACAGATGGTCTAGTATTCATGCTTTACATTTATCCACCATTGATTACAGGCATACACTGAGCTAGACACTGCCCTAGGCACCAAGGCAAATAAAAAAATCAGTCAGTCCTGGCCTTGAAGAGCGTATGGGAAACAGGGGCTAGTCCAAGACTAACAAACAGGGCAGAGCTATTCACAGGGAAGGACCACATACAACAGAGCCTGTGGCATCACCTAGGGACTCAGTCAGGGCTTCCTCGAGATGTCCCTGAACAAGTCTTGAAAGAAGAAGGCAACTTAAGAAAAAATGGGGAGGACTTTTAAACCCCAACTGCATCATAAATGAAGGTCTTAAGGGTTATAATGTTGTTGCTGCTGCTGCTGCTAAGTCGCTTCAGTCGTGTCCAACTCTGTGCGACCCCACAGACAGCAGCCCATCAGGCTCCGCCATCCCTGGGATTCTCCAGGCAAGAACACTGGAGTGGGTTGCCATTTCCTTCTCCAATGCATGAAACTGAAAAGTGGAAAGTGAAGTTGCTCAGTTGTGTCCGACTCTTAGCGACCCCAGGGACTGCATGCTAAGTCACTTCTGTCCTGTCTGCCTCTTTGCAGTCCTATGGACTGCACCAAGCTCCTCTGTCCATGGGATCCTCCAGGCAAGAACACTGGAATAGGTTGCATGCCCTCCTCCTGGGGATCTTCCCAACCCAGGGATGGAACCTGAGTCTCTTAGGTCTCCTGCATTGGAAGGTGGGTTCTTTACCACTGGTGCCACTTGGGAAGCCTTACATATGTTGAAACTTTAACCCCTAAAATGACCGTATTTTGAGATGTGTGTATGTTAGCTGGTCAGTCGTGTCTGACTCTTTGTGACTCCATGGACAGTAATCTGCTGGGCTCCTCTGTTCATGGGAGTTTCCAGGCAAGAATACCTGAATGGGTAGGCATTCCCCTCTCCAGGGGATCATCTTGACCCAGGGATCGAACCTGGCTACCCCATATTGCAGGCAGATTCTTTACTGTCTGAGTCAGCAGGGAAGCCCATACTTTGAGAGAAGACTTTTAAATAATTGAAGTTAAAGAAAGACATTAGGGTCGGGTCCTGATCCAATGGGATTGGTGACTTTATAAGAAGAGTGAGCCATCTCTCTTTTTCCAGGTGCACACACCAAAGAAAGGCCCTGAGAGCCCACAGCAAGAAGACTATCTGCAAATCAGAAAAAGGGCTGTCCCCAGAACCCAGTCCCTGGAGAAGGAAATGGCAACCCACTCCAGTACTCTTGCCTGGAGAATTCCCTGGACAGAGGGGCAGGACAGGCTGTAGTCCGTGGAATCGCAGAGCAGGACACGACTGTGCAACTAACTTTCACTTTCCAGAACCCAGTCAGGCTGGCGTCCTGATCTCTGCTAGCCTCTAGAACAGCGAGGAAAGAGGTTTTTGTTGTTTAAGCCCCCCAGTCTATGGTATTCTTTTATGCAGCGAGAAACACTAAGACAAGTCCTCCCATGCATCTGGGTTGTGTTAAAATGTGTACTTAGTCGGCTATGAAGTTTGAAGTGGGAGATGTGAGGAAGTAGCGGAGAGGTGAGAAGAACAGAACGGGGAGTATGTGAGGACCTAACTCCCCAGAGAACCCTTTGGATAAGGGAAAAGGAGAAGATCATTCCTAGGGCTCTGGGAAGTATTCCATGAATTCTGGCATCCAAAGAGGGGAACTCTTAGCTTGCCTTCTTCCTCATTATTCTGCCCCTCTTTGCAAAAGGGTCAACTTTGTTCCCTTGTGCTGGCTGTGTAGATTCACTGGAATTCTGGTCACTCCCACCTTGGCTCCAAAGCACAGAGAAACTGGAGAGTTTAGGGAAATTTCTCTTGGCCTTTGGACCAGTGACATCAGTGTTCCGGCAGTTGTTGCAAAATATAACTGTAGAGAACAAAGCTAATGCTGAAAATTCAACATCAGGATAATAAAATGCAACAGCTTAGAAATTCCAGTGTCTTGAAAAGAGGATTATGTACAGATATATTGATGACAAAGTTTAAATGACTAGGTAAATTTTTTAATATTAATTTTTATTTATTTGGCTGCACCAGGACTTAGTTGTGGCATTCAGACTCCTAGTTGCAGTGTGTGGTATCTCAGTTCCCCAACTAGGGGTTGAACCCAGGCCCCCCATATTGAGAGTACTGAGTCTTAGCCACTGGACCACAAAGGAAGACCCTGGATTAATTATTAAAGACTAAGAGTGGGGAAGAAATGGATAAAGGAAACACAATTAATAAACAAGAGCCTCTTTGTTGCTATTTCGATTAATAAAAAGTAGTTATGAATATATGTTATTATGAGATAGTCACTAACAGAACCAAACACAGGAAGTCTGCTGTCTAAAACATTGAGAATATAAAAATAAACAAAATAGCCTGTAGAACAGAGGCTAAATGGCAAGCAAACAAAAACCAGACAACAAAATTATCTGAGTCAGGCCAACAAAATTAATGAATATAGGATAAATCTCCCTATTAAAAGGCTAAGTGTATCTGATTGAATAAAAATAATCCAGAGGCTTAATACTTGTAAGAAAAATCCAAATAATAACTGAAATAATTATAGCTGAGGTGGCAACCTACACAAATGGGACTTAAAAGTGTTCCTATATATTGACAAAATCATAATCACAAACAGTAAAGAAATAAAAATACTGAGTACTAAAGCTTAATAGCTTAAAACACATGAGGATTTAAAATATAGGAAATAGTATTTTAAATACATAACCTTATCTGTCTACCCTGTTAAACATCAAAAGACTATAGATAGATAGACATCAAATATTTTGTATATCAATGTCTATATTATAAAACTTACAAGTTATATATTTTAAAAGTTATAAATTATCAATTATATAATTATAAATAAGTATATAATTATAAAATTATAAATTGTTTAATATATTTATATACTATAAATTATAAATTTTATAAAAATTATAAAACATCTGAGCAAGGTAGAACTAATATAATGAATTGGCCAAAAAATTCCATAAGGTGCTATACTTTTTGGCCAGTGCAATATATAAGCATATTTGTCCTCTGGTTTCCAGTGGGAGATAAGTCCCCACAGTAGCCTTGCATTTCTGCACATCTTTTGAGCAGAGGCACTGGATGCCTTTATTTCAGACCATCCTTCCAAGGCTGCTTTTTATAGAAAATAACTTTGGAAGAGAGAGATAATGTCTTCCTCTGGAGCAAAGAGTCAACTTGCTTAAAGTTTTGGGAGATAGAGACAGCACACTTCCAGAACAAAGGGGTGG
This sequence comes from Budorcas taxicolor, assembly GCF_023091745.1. Taxonomy (NCBI): domain Eukaryota; kingdom Metazoa; phylum Chordata; class Mammalia; order Artiodactyla; family Bovidae; genus Budorcas; species Budorcas taxicolor. The sequence continues at coordinate 29,248,421 of NC_068931.1, forward strand.
CATGCTTATTGCCTTTTATAAAAGAATTGGGTTCTCTACACTCAGGGTTCCTCTTCTGTGTACAGGTGTCACCTGACCCTCTTTACTTGGTCCTGTGGAAATCTCAGCATGGGGAACTGCCACAGAAGTGATGACATTCTAACTATTGCTATTGCTGTGAGTAGTAAAATCCTCTCTGACACGGGAATCACTTATCTTCTTCAAACATTCATACAACCATGGAAGCTAACTTGTTAGCCATTGAGTAGGGCAACAGCCCCAACTGTCACAGTTCTTGACATTACTAGTAAATTTCTTCCTGTAAAATATGCAAGAAGTATGTATGGCAATAGATACTAGAGCAAAAGTCAAGTCAGTAATCCAAAGAAACCAAAATCATGTACTACATTAACTCCACAACAATGGAATGAAAATGTAAAATTTTTGTTACTGAAAACAAGGTTCAACCATTTAGAAATGAAAACACACCTCTCTAAAAACTATTGAACTAGGAAAGAGATTTTAAAAGTAATATACAAAAATATTCAAACAGAGGTGGTATGCAAAAGTGAATTCTTAAGTATAAATATTTTTCTATGTGTTACAAAGAACCCAAACAAACTAAATTTTAGAAAAAGAAATCAGGATCCATTTTTAGAAAGGAAGAGTTGAGTTACAAAATTAAAATTAAATAAATCCAAATATTTTTTAAAAAATAGAATAAAAGCAAATGTCATATTATTAGCAAATGCTAAATAAAATTATGTAAATAAGCACAAAACAATACTTCTACAAGTATTTACTATTTACAAGTATTTCTAATACAGTACTTTTAGAACTAAATAAAATACTAAAATTTTTCAAGTGTATCAATATAAGAAAAATATCAACATATCTCCAAATGAATATGAAGTTTTAAAATCATGAATAAAGTCTTAGAAATAGAACTTGACACTACATTAAAAAAATAATCAAATAGGATTTATTTCAGGAATGCAAAAATAATATTAAATACTTTATTAGCATATATAATTAAAATATTAAGTCAACTAAGAAAAATATAATCATAATAATGTTTGAGGAAAGCATTAAAAACATTCAACTATCGCAATTATTGAAAATACCCATAGCTTACAATATGCCATCAACATGATTAAAAATAGTCGCTTTCATACATTTCTAATGAATGGTTAAAACCAAGGGGGATTTGCATTACATGTGGAAAAGTCAATAATAATTTTTTACATCCTTATTAGAAGGCTTTGGTCAATACTAGAAGACATGACCCAGAGCTAAGAGATAAGTAAAAGACATAAAGAACAATGATTCATTTAAAGAAAATTCAAAACGACACTTTATGGAAAACCTGTACAATTATTTCATTTATTACAAGAGAAAAATACTAAAACAATAGCATGTCCATAGGCAGGTAATAGCAAATGAGGAAATAAAAGTATATAAATAATTTCACTCATTGCAACAAAAATATAAAATTCCAAAGATCGAGTTCAAGAAAAACACATTTAATGTATGAAGAACATGAAAAATATTTTGAGAGATAGAAAAGACTATTATGGGAAGACTATTTTACAGATAAAATTATCGCCAGATTAATGAGTAGCTTATTGTTGTGCTCAGTCATGTCCAACTTTTTGTGACTTCATGGACTGTAGCCCACCAGGCTCCTATCTCTGTCCATGGGATTTTTCAAGCAAGAATACTGGAGTTGCCATTTCCTTCTCCAGGGCATCTTTCCAACCCAGTCATCAAACCCACCTCTCCTATGTCTCCTGCACTGGCAGGTGGATTCTTTACCACTGAGCCACCTGGGAAGCCAATTAGTAGCTTAATGCTATTCAAATAAAAATCAAATATGATATGGAGTAATTTAGCCAAATAATACTAAACTTCTGGAAGAGCAATCATGTGAGAATAATATTTTTTAAATAAAGAACAGTAAAAGGAAGAGCTATATCTTCTCGAATAGTTAATACATTATATAGCGACATCAATTAAAGTGGTGTGGAATTGATGCAAATTGGAAAGACCCTGATCAATGAATAGAAAATGATATCTCAAGCCTTTAGTGACTATCCCTGGAACAGCAGGCTAGTAATTAACTGTGGGGTTGGAGGTGGAATTGACTTTCAATCTTCACTTTGCACTTTTCATCATTAATAATGTGGAGCCTAGTGGGCTGCTGTCTATGGGGTCGCACAAAGTCGGACACGACTAAAGCTGCTGCTAAGTCACTTCAGTCGTGTCTGACTCTGTGCGACCCCATAGACGGCAGCCCACCAGGCTCCCCAGTCCCTGGGATTCTCCAGCCAAGAACACTGGAGTGGGTTGCCATTTCCTTTTCCAATGAATGAAAGTGAAAAGTGAAAGTGAAGTCGCTCAGTCGTGTCCGACCCTCAGCGACCCCATGGACAGCAGCCTTCCAGGCTCCTCCGTCCATGGGATTTTCCAGGCAAGAGTACTGAAGTGGGCTGCCATTGCCTTCTGCGAGCAGCAGCAGCAACAGCAACATAAACTTACATTTGAAAAATCTATCTTAAGTAACAAGGGGCTTGAATGTCTTATGGAACTAGGGTGCAAAACCCTATGCTGCCAGTAGGTGTCATGATTCACATTATGCAGTGCTGCCTAGGTGGGGGCGGGGGGGGGGGGGGGCGGTGCGGGGAATGGCGGGGGGCGGGGGTGGGGGGGAGGCGGTGCAGGGAAGGGCGGGGGAAGCCTGAGCTTCAGACTCCTTTATGAGTGCCAAAGATATGAAAATAAGATAAGTATTCCTATTCACCAGGAGTTAATTCCAAGTAATAATAATTCTTTTTTTAAAAATTAGCTGTCTGTGGGAATGCCGTGGCTGCTCAATGGTTAGGACTATCTTCTTTCACTGCCAAGGGCACAGGTTCAATCCTGGGTCAGGGAAATATCCCAGAAGCCAAGTAGCATGGCCTACGGGGGGCTGGGGGGTGGGGAGGGAGCTCTCTATTTACCAGTGGTACAATTTTAAAATTTTGTGCATTGGTCTCCTTCAATATAGAAATTAAAAAAAAAATGTTTAGTGTCAGTGTTTGTCACATGGAACTTGAGATTTGACAAGAAGTTACTGAAGCCATTGTGTTTCATCAGTTAAATAATTCACAGCATTGTAACATTTTAGTACTTGTACCAACACCTATAACCCCTTAACAAGAATGTCTACTACAAATAACCAGCGTAAAATCCTTTTCTCTACTCCAAACACTGCCTTGGAGACCAGGGAAATTTTCCAGGTTTTCTGGTGGCTTTGCTTGTTGTTTAGTCTTTTGTTTCATGCGTGCTCATATCTGCAGCTAACACTTGTCAAGTAGCCAGTGTAGGGCTGGACAACAAATAAAAAGCAATAATGGCAGAAACAAAATGGACAGTTAACAGTCTGAATGGTGTCCATAATAAACAGCTGTGAAACTGCATTACAAAAGCAGGATCTACCCTGGAGAATATTCAGGATACAAACAAACCCTTCTATATTACAAAAGTAGATACAGCCCCAGGGAAGACTTCCTGAAGAACCCTGCTCTACACCAACTAACATCAACTATATTCCTCTGAAGGTAAAGTAGCTGAGAGGTTGTTCTTTCTCAAATACATGTTTTCCTTTGAATCTGATGAGTCTGTCTAGTTCTGTGGTGATAGATGACACAAAAACATTTGTTTTTTGGACTAATTGGATGACATGAGTTTCCAAAACTGTTCACTTGACAATTTTTACAAGTTATTAAGTTCAGGGAAAGAATATTACTAAAATTAAAGATCAGTTCTACAAAACATAAAACCTAGACTCTATGTAGCTTTAAAGGTTTGGAAGAGTTTGTTTTAAAGTATGAGCACCTCCTAATGGCTGGTTCAGAGCACAAGGCCACTCCATTTCCATTCTAAGAAACTGACATTTAAACAAACCATAAAAACAAGTCAACAGTGTGATTGCTGAGTATCCCTTTGTTCTTTTCTCCCCCACCTGCCCCCTCCTTTATGTTTTGTCTTGCTTCCTTGTTTTTAAGATATTGCAAGCTGACTCAGAAGAAATAACAGATTTTTAAACATAGCATCAATCACAGAACTTAGAAATTATATTAGCCAAGGGTTTTGACTCAAAGAAGGACAAAGGTGGAGAAATGTTTAGTGAAGACACTGTGGTCAAAAATAAATATTTTTCAAACAAAAAAACAAGTTGGGAAAATGATAAATAAGGATAAAAATATTTAATTTTATGTTGGAAATTTTGCAGAGTTAAGAATTTTATTTCTGGAAAAATGTTGATTATGATACTGGTTGTTTATAATAAATTTGATATTTTGGAGGATCGCATATTTTTTATTGTTAGATAGTAAAGGTTTTTTAAACATTAACTTTGGGAAACTAAGAATAGCAAATATATTTTTACTTTAACTTTCATAATAATCTGATTTTGCTATATTGATTATAGGAGGTGCTGTTGGTAGTCTGAACTGCAGGGCCTATAGAGAAATGAAAGAGATTTCTTAAAAGGTGTACATCGTCCAAACAACTGGACTGATTTTGTGATTTTTAAAAACAGACAAAACAATCAAGAAAAAATCATGTACCGCAGAGGAATGCCTTTAAGATTCTGATCAAAGTCTTGGGTTAGATTTTCTAGGCTCCGCTGATCAAACTAAATAGTTTCCTGACTTTTCTGATCCTCCCTGCCTTCAAGCAGGAGCTATAGGAACTCACCATCTATTCACCACTAGCTCTTGCCAGGCACACGAAGTATAAAAAGCTCATTAGTCTTCCTTGTCCCCGCTCCGGCTCACCATGTTTCTCCCTCCCCACCAGCGTGTCCCCTGCCCCCCCACCCCCTGTTTCTTTCCCCAAAAACTCTATAGAGTTTCTTTCCCCATAAACTGTACAGAGCTGCTCTAAGTCAACCTGGTGTCCACAGAGCTAAGGGTAAAAGAAACTGATTGACAGTTTGATCTTGTACATTGTTCTCACTCAGAAAAATTCTGCAGTTTGCACATAATCCTTTAAAAGGTCATCTCTTTTAAGAGTAATTATTTCCTTTATTACTAAAAGTCAGGCTTTTCCCTCCCATATGTTAATAAATGTATTGTTACCTCTCAGTGGTTACCTACCCAGTTCTAATGAAATGTAAAACCTGGTACTCTCAGCAGAAGAGATATATTTCTTAGAATTGATCATGATCATCTGGAAATAAAAATATGGGGAAATGGTGAATGATTTGTATGTATCTGTTCAATGGATGCTAATATCCTTATCAGCTTCAAGCTTGAAATTGTCATGTGGCTAAAGTCTTTATGTTGCTGCTGCTGCTGCTAAGTCGCTTCAGTCGTGTCCGACTCTGTGCGACCCCACAGACAGCAGCCCAGCAGGCTCCACCGCCCCTGGGATTCTCCAGGCAAGAACACTGGAGTGGGTTGCCATTTATAAAGTGAAGTGATGGTACCCTGTTGAATAACAAGATGATGAAATCCAACCTCGTAAGACTTCAAACAAATAGAAGATTTACACTAAGTGAAAGTAAAGAGCAATTAAAATTCAATCAGTGATTCTCAACATCAGGTATGTTAATGGGGAAAGTAACAATGACTGTCCCCACCAGGAACATGAGACATTTGAGGGGCAAGGTACAGTAAAAGTACCTACTGATTCACATACATTTATAGGATATACTTCCCTTAATGAAAGATGTTTTTTCTAGGACATTTTAGCACACACACACAGTATGACAAAACCAAAAAAAAAAAAAAGGTTGAAGACAATTGTACTAAGTGTTTTAATGAGATATTTCTTTCTCACCTACTCTAAATTTCAGGTTTGGATTACCAATGTTATAAATTTGTATTTCATTATTGTCTACTGGAACCACAAAGTATATAGACAGTACTTCATTCTGCATTATTTTGGTTAGTGAGAATGCAAGTGAACACATGAGGGTGAATGCACACCCATGAATTGCTTCAAAAGCAGGTTCAGTTCAGTTCAGTCGCTCAGTTGTGTCCGACTCTTTGCGACCCCATGAATCGCAGCACGCCAGGCCTCCCTGTCTATCACCATCTCCCGGAGTTCACTCAGACTCACGTCCATCGAGTCCGTGATGCCATCCAGCCATCTCATCCTCGGTCGTCCCCTTCTCCTCCTGCCCCCAATCCCTCCCAGCATCAGAGTCTTTTCCAATGAGTCAACTCTTCACATGAGGGGGCCAAAGTACTGGAGTTTCAGCTTTAGCATCATTCCTTCCAAAGAAATCCCAGGGCTGATCTCCTTCAGAATGGACTGGTTGGATCTCCTTGCAGTCCAAGGGACTCTCAAGAGTCTTCTCCAACACCACAGTTCAAAAGCATCAATTCTTCAGCACTCAGCCTTCTTCACAGTCCAACTCTCACATCCATATGTGACCACAGGAAAAACCATAGCCTTGACTAGACGGACCTTAGTCGGCCAAGTAATGTCTCTGCTTTTGAATATACTATCTAGGTTGGTCATAACTTTTCTTCCAAGGAGTAAGCGTCTTTTAATTTCATGGCTACAATCACCATCTGCAGTGATGAAAAAATAAAGTCTGACACTGTTTCCACTGTTTCCCCATCTAATCTTAAAACACTTTTCATAACTATTTCTGCTGAGGATAGAGTGAGTGAGTGTGTGTGTGTGAGAGAGAGAGAGTGTGTATGTGCACGCACGCGCATGCTCAGTTGCGTCTGACTCTTTGTGACCCCGTGGACTGTAGCCCTCCAGACTCCTCTGTCCGTGGGATTTCCCAGGCCAGAATACTGGAGTGGGTTGACATTTCCTTAGGGGGACCTTCTCGATGAAGATAGAGCATATACACATATCTATTTTAATTTGAAAACTATAGGGGCTAAAACAGTGATTTGGGCCGACCTATTAATGGTAGGTGGGATTCTCCAGGCAAGAACACTGGAGTGGGTTGCCATTTCCTTCTCCAATGCAGGAAAGTGAAAAGTGAAAGTGAAGTCGCTCAGTTGTGTCCGACTCTTAGCGACCCCATGGACTGCAGCTTACCAGGCTCCTCCGTCCATGGGATTTTCCAGGCAAGAGTACCGGAGTGGGGTGCCATTGCCTCCTCCGATTAATAGTAGGTGGAGATGACACTATTTCTCATAGAACATGGAGAATGGGGAAGGGGTTCTTAATTAACCACAGGAGGGCCTGGGTCCCAGTGGGACTTCTAAGCTGCTGCCAGGAACAAGAGTCTTCCTGGAGACTGATGTGTATCTCATCCTTGGGAAAGGGAAGATGACAGACTTAGATAGGGGAAATAGCACTCCAGAAAATCACACATCCAGAAATATCAGCACATCCAGCCTCCAGAAAATCATCTAGAGCTCCTTCTTTCTTTGGTTGAGAAACAAATCACAGATTAAACCTGGGCAGAGATAAGGCAGGTCAAGCCAGTAACAGTGCAGTGTGGCGTGAGCCTGTCCCAGCTGGGGAGGCTCTTTATGCACTTCTGCGGGGCAGACACTAGAAAGCTCTGAACTCATAGGAGTCAAGAAAAACTGAGGCAGGGTAGGGTGGCTTATCAATATCTGGGAGGATTAAGTGAAACTCTACATATTGAATATTTTCCCCAAGTCTCTCTGACATCAAAGACAGACACAACAATAACCCCTGCAAGAAAAGCCACAGAGAGGAAACCAAGATAATCCCAGGAACAGAAGACAACTTTTCAACAACATGTAAAGAGATGAGAGAAGCGCTCACATCCATGAAATAAGAGCAAGTTTCTAGGAAGAAATCATCAGAGAACGAAAAGCTCTGGAAATAAAAAATATACCCAACTTTTAAACAGAAAGGCTAGAAGACAGAGCTAAAGACATCTCCCAGGAAATATATTTTGAAAAGAGAGAGAAAGAAATTGTAGGGACAAGGCAGGTAAGAGAGAGAAGAAAATTAACTGATCTGTAAAGTTCTAAAGAACATTTCTAGAAAATGAGAAAAAAATATAAAGAAGCCAATATATAATATATCTTCTTAGTTAAAGCTTATACTACCTCATTAATGAGTGGATGGTGCTTATTTTTTGACTTAGAAACAAAAAGCCATTTACATCATTTCTACTTTTACAAAAATAATTTGAGAGGGGAATTTTTGAAGTATAAATAGAGTTTTAAGATTGAGAACATCCTCACCAGCAAGCATCTCAGAGTAAAACTTTCTGTCGAAGAGGACTTGCCCTTATCAAGAGATGTACAAATTCTGGGCGAGGACTGGATGGACTGTTACTTATCAGTTGCCCTGCTGTGTGGCCCTTTCTATCAATTCTAGAGGCTGAAAGACCATCCCCACGCTCCTGTCCAAACTCCAAGTCCTGTGTTTTGTTTTGTTGTAAAAACCGGGCAAATGTTTACTGAACAATTACCTTACCCCATCCTGTAGTTTGGCCACACTCCACATTCTATCCACACACGAATCCCTTCTCACTAGAGAGCACAAACCTCGGGTGTTTTCTTTAGTCCCTGCCTTCTTCTGATGTCCATTTGTCCACTTGTGTCCATTTGTCCCTGCCTCTGCTCGCCCCTTCCCTCCTAACCCTGGTGATCAGACACCTTAAAGAACTCACTCCTCAACTTGTGATATCAGGGGGCCTAAGTATCCTCAAAGAGTCTGAAATTTCATCTGGCTTGGATAAATACGTTTTGCAATGCAAATACATGTTTATTATTGGCCCTCCTAACAACTTCAGAAGTGAGAATATTCCCATCTCCTGCAAACTCGCTTTTTGAAAAACCTTTCTCAGGGATGACTCAAAATAACAGACCTCCCAGAAAGATAATGCTTATTTGTGATAATCACTCGGCCCTTTAGAGCTATGTAAAGAATGAATCACAGTAACATACATTATAAATTCTGTGATAAATGGGACTATGGTTGATTTTTTTTGCATTCATCGTTGAAAAGGAAAACTGGGGTTGTATCTTTCCGGTGAGCTCTATAAAATAAAGCATCAACTCTGAATCATTTGTGAATGATCATGGCACACATAACAATATAATTTTCTCAAATAGCTACACATGAACATATGCTGCTTTTGTAACAGAAAGATAAATATGTTATTTTTAAACTTTGTGGATAAATGGGGGGACACATGTACACCCATAGCTGATTCATATCACTGAATGGCAAAAACCACTACAATATTGTAATTAGCCTCCAATTAAAATAAATAAATTTTAAAAAAGCTTTTTGGATAAATGAAAATTAAAAAGAAGAAAGATTTAATAAGCACTTGGTGGCTTGCTGGTTATGCCACATCATTAAAATGTAACTTAAAACTTTTGAAACCAATTAATCATTCCTCTTGTGAGAACTGAATCCATAGTCTTAGAGAATTCCATGTATTTTATCCAGAACTTCTCTCTAAAGAACTAAATAGGCTTCAGTGACATCCTTTTGTTAGTCCTCTCGGAGAAAACACATAAAGAAATGAAGTGGCGTGTTTAAGATTACTCAGGGAGAGAACACAGGGATTCCAACCCTGATAAATACTTTAACAACTACCTCGATTTTCGCTGGAGGAAAGGGTAAATTCAGATGCTAAAGATGTTTTACTGTCCTCTCAACACTGACAGCTGCATTTCAGAACTTTCCAGAAGGCATGTCTTTGTTTTTAAAAGGACATGGGGACAAAAGTTTGGCACCACTAAACGTTACAAAAAAGCCTTCAGTGTGATTTGTTTTATTTTCTGAAGAGACATTTATCTTGAGAAGTAGGCCTTCTGACTTTTAAGTAATCCAACGTGGTACCCCATAAATAATCACGCTGCTGCTGCAGAAGGTAAATTTCTTGAATATCATGCAAATCAGATTTTCTCAGAGACAGCTGATTTTCAACCAGAACTCATGAAGTCAACTAGGAAACCTGGACTCTGCAAATGAGTAGGCAGAACATGGTTCAGGAAATAACAAGACCTAGGTTCACAGGAGAAAGACTCAGAGAAAAATGGGCCTTAATCCTGGTCTTGGTATTGTCAACTTCCAAGATAATTCAAAAATGAATTTGTTTTCCATTATGAAATCAATATATTGACTATACTGTTCCTCTGAACAGTTTCACATTCTCAAATTTGTTTTTATGCACCTTATAACCCATTAAAATTTTTACTTGTACTAGCCTGCATATTATTATTTGCTAGCTTCTCTGATGGCTCAGATGGTAAAGAATCTGCCTGCAGTGCGGGAGACCCAGGTTTGATCCCTAGGTCAGGAAGATCCACTGAAGGAAATGCCTACTCACTCCTGTATTTTTCCCTGGAGAATTCCATGGACAGAGGAGTCTGGTGAGCATAGTTACTACACATATAGGTGGGCTTCCTTTGTAGTTTAGTGGAAAAGAATATGCTTGCCAATTCAGGAGACTTGGGTTTGATCCCTGGGTCGGAAAGATCCCCTGAAGAAGGGATAGGCTATCCAATCCAGTATTCTTGCCTGGGAAATCCCATGGACAGAGGAGCCTGGCGGGCTACAGTCCATGGGGTTGCAAAAGAGTTGGACATGACTTACTGTATAGATAAAAAGCTAAGCTCCTACTGTGTTGCTCTGTGTTCATTTCAGGCTTTCTTAAGAAATTCTGGTATATTATCCAAATTGGGACTAGAGAAAAAGAATCTTAGAAATCTTCAGAAACTCACTCACCCAAGTTCATGGAGTTTAAGTCTACCTGAACTCAAATCCATTATCTGTTTATCACACCCTTCTACCTTCCAGAAAGTGATTCTCTCTCTGTGGTGCTTTCCCAATATAGGGGCTGCCTGTGAGTTAAGCCCCTCATCATGCAAATGTAAAACTAATTCATTTACTCACTTCCTTGACCATATATACTTCAAGTTATAAATTTGGTGATACTGCCCATGAAAACTTTTGAATTTGGTTTTCAAATACTGAAAAAAAGAGAAAGAAACCTAAGTAATATTTCCAAACCAGAGTGGATTATTTTAAAAGCCAGGGTTTTTTTTTTTTTTTCCAGTATTGAATCACATCATGTCTTCTCCAGGTGAGGACCAGATGAACCGTTGGGTTGCACTTGGCTCCAGGTTATATCAAAGATATGAATCTTGAAATGCTAGAATCACACTCAGTATGGTGAGATGATCACAGTGAGAAAGGCACATGAGGATGGAGACCAGTGAAAGGAAATGCAGAGTTACATCTCCAATCATACCTACTTTGAAGAACGAAAACCTGAGAGGAATACTGGACAAATCCTCAGCATCATTAAATTTTCCTTTAGTTTGTTAAATCATTCTCATTCCACATGGGTGAATTTTTCTAAAGTTAAAAGGGACTCTGTAGGGAAGACTGGGTTTCCCTAGTGGCTCAGATGGTAAAGAATCAGCAAGCAATGCAGAATACGTGGTTTTGATCCCTATGTTGGGAAGATCCCCTGGAGAAGGAAATGGCAACCCATTCCAGTATTCTTAACTGGAAAATCCAGTGGACGGAGCAGCCTGGCAGGCTACAGTCCATGAGGTCAAAAGTGTGTCTATGAACACAAATATGCCCGAAAAATATTAAGTGGGACAAGCAAGTTGTGGAAAATGTATTAGACACAACTGAACAACTACCCCTCTACACACACACACACACACACACACACACACACACACACACACACCCACGCACACACTGGAAGACTGGCATTAAGGCTGAGTCCCAGTCAGTGTTCTCTATTTGCCTCTGGTAGCCTTGTGTATATCTTTAAGCCTTAGTGTTCCTATAAAATGAAGGAGCTGCATAGACCACCTCTACATTTCATTTACAACAGCCTGGGACTCTAAAAGGCCTATGAACCCAGGGAAGGTCAGTGTTAAGATACTAAAGCTAGTTGGGAAGAAACTTGCAAATGCCAGAGCTACTTCCTAAGGGAGAAGGGACCATTCCAGTTTACCCTGTAAACCAGGCAAGAAAAGGGAACCATGGAGGAGGGTCTTGAGTCAACATTTGGGAAGGGCTCTCAGCTGGGTGTCAGTAGCCAAGACTAGTGTGTATCCTGTCCCAGAGGTGTGTGTCTGTGTGTCTGTGGCGGGGTGGGGGGTAGGGGGGTGTGAGTTGCAGACTTGACAACTACTGTTTGCATTTCTTTCCAAAGTCAGGACCCTTTTAGAAAAATACTTGTGTGATGCATTTGTATGCTTAGCATCTCCTGTTTGAGAATACACACCAGAACATGAAGTTATTCTGACTTTTCCTTGAAATGAATGTTTAAAAATGAATCATCATGGCATTTACATGCATATGAAAACTTGCTATGTGTGCAGAGTTGTCATTTATTCAGTCTGTCCATAATATTTGACACAGGTATTCATTTCAGACCTCTTGGAGTAGATCAGCAGCAGTGCCTAGTTCAGAAATCAAGGGATTAAGCTGATTTTCGAGTATGAGCCCAGCCTTAGTTATAATTATTATGTTTCTTGTGTTCCTCTCTCCCCCCACAATCAAGCTGTTTCTCTAGGTCACTGCCTAGGCCCCTTCAGTCTGGGAGCTGTGCAAGATGATAGAAAGTTAGTTTTCAGACTGGCAAAATCCTGAGAGCTGGCCCAAAGAAATGAATGACCCAGTAGATTACCTTTAGAATGGCAAAATGGAGGTACCACTTGTTTTGGGCACCAAAGTAAATACTAGATCTACTTTCATTAGCATCATATGGATGCGCCAATCTCCAATAAGATGATCTGGGACTAGGTTCTCCCCTCTCCTGGTCAAAGGCTGATTAGCAAGATTGGGCAGAGCACGTGATCAAGCTATAAACTCAGGGAAAATTCCAAAGCAATCTATAACCACTGAAGAGTGAGACTCATGGAAGCTGGCCACAAAATTTGTATAAATAAAAAATAAAATGCTGTCAGTGCTTACATGGCTGATTGAAAACCACTGGAGTCAAGAGAATTAGTTGACTGACGGCCATTCCAAAGCAGATTTTGAAGTCACAGTAAGAGTTTTATTTATAAAGGGAACAATTTTTAAAACTTCAAGCAAATAATTCTAATAAGCAATAGTCATTCATACTGAAATTTCTTCTACCTTTAAATTAATCAGAATGGCAATAAACATCGGTGGCTATTGCTGGGAGTGGTGAGACTGAAACTAAAGCCTCAAGTCTGGGATCACAGCTTAATTCTTAGACACAGAGATGAGCTTTATAAATTCCATTTTTTAATACAACAAAGGATATCCCCAATATTGCTGCTAAACGTTTTTCTATTATGCATGACTCCTTGAAAGTGAAACTCATAAATACCCAATAAGGAAAATTTTAGGTCAATTAGCAATAATGTGACAATACTATCTAGCAAAGAAGGAAGAGAAAGAACAAGTGGAGCCTTTTGTCTTTAATTAACATGATCTTTCTTATTCTTTTGGAAAGAAAATCCAGGAAAAAAAATTGAGTTTCATTTTTAAAAGGCCTACAATATTATGTTTTAATTAAAATTGAATCAACTTCCCTATGAATACTGAATTTTTAAAAGCCGAGCTAGTGACAGTACATTATTAAAAGCTGCATCACTTATGTCAAAGAATTTAGTACTTGATTTTTAGAGATTCATTATCAAGTTCTTAAATGATCAGCATCTTGAAACTCAAATTCAAATAATCTTCAGTTATCCAAAGCAGAAGAGGAATGCACATTAATTGCAACGAAGTTTGATGATTGCCTAAGAGCTGAAAAGCTTAGGGGGAAAAAAAAAGGTATTTTTCTTTACCGGAAAAAAAACTAAAAAAAATATTACTGACAAAAACTTAATACCTCACCAAAATCAACTGCTCCTCATCCCTCCCTCCATTCCACAAATGCCTGTGACCCAAACTTGTGAAGTCTCTCACTTTTGTGTGTGTGTGAGCCACTCCAAGTTTATGCCTCACAAGGACGAAGCAAAAATCCTTTACTTGGTGCGAACTCAGAATCAGTCATTTTATCTCTTAGATAATCCTATTCTTCAGAGCAAGTTCTGGCTTTTAGCTCCTTCAACCCGCTTTCTTTTTCTTTCGTTCTATACTTTTTGTTGTTGTTAGCAGTGGTTTAGGGAGAGAGTCAAAGTCCCTTAGACCACTCACTAAAAATTGTGAACAGTGTCACGAACGAATAGAAACAGAAAACGGGAGATTTCAAAGAAAATAACACGCACTCTCAAACCCCCAGAGGGAAAAACAACAAGACAAGCACAGCCAAACTTCGCAGTTTCAGTACATCCGCAAAGAAGGGAGAGGTGCCGGCCTCCGCCCTCCCGGCCCGCAGGTGGCTTGTGGCGAGCGCCGCAGACAATGGCCAGGATGTGCCCTGCCTGCGTCGCCAGTTTGCTGTGTCTGCCCCTGCCCAGACTAAAAAAAAAAAAGTCTATCTCGAAAGAATGACAGAACGTAAAGAGAAGCGTGCGTTAGGCTTCGGGGAAGTCACCCCCCTCCCCAGCCCCCAAAGCCTCATCTCTATCCGATCCCCATCGCGGTCCAAAAATGAACCTGCCACCCAATCAAGTTCCTGCGCAAGTTCTTTTTCTTTTCCGCAGCCCCTCCACCTGCCGGGGCTGTGCTCCGCGCACCCCAGGCTTCCCTCCGGCGACCCCCCGCGGGCTGCAGCAAAAATGGGGCGCTTCGGCTGGGCGGGGGCGGGCGGCTGCCGCGGATCCGGCCGGCTACCGCTGCAGCTTGGTGGCCTCCGATTGGCCACGACGCGGGCGGGTAGGCTCGGCGGAGGAGGGAGGCGGGGGCGAGGGCGGCGGCAGGAGGCAATCCGAGCTGGGAGCGGGCAGCGCGCGGGGCGGGCGAGCGCGGGGACAGCGGCGGCGGCGGCGGCGGCTCGCCCTGATCGCGCTCGCGGAGGCCGAGCGGGGCGCGCGGGCGGCGGCAGCGACGCGGGGGTGGGGCGGCGCGCGCGAGTGAGCGGCGCGGGCCGAGAACCGGCGCGCGGGCAGCGGGGGCGGCCGCGGCGGCAACTGCGCGGGACGGAGCCGCGGCGGCAGCGGCCGCGCCGACCCCTGGCCTCATCTCCGCGCGGCCGAGGCCGGAGAACAGTCTCCAACTCTCCGGGGGGACCGGCAAGGGGCGCCAAGAAGCGGTCTTCCGCCCCCACGCAGCGGAGGCGCCGGTCGGCGGGACTGCTGCCCTTTGTGGGCACAGCGCGCACGGCCCCGAGCGCCCTCCCCGCGGCGCTCTCGCCGGCGTCTTCGCCGTGCCCGGCGGCCCTGGAGAGGGGATCCGGAGGAAGCAAAACCCCGAGCCCGAAACCTCGCGTTACGGAGCTTCTGGGGAGCTCCCGCCGCTCCGCTTGCACCTCCGCATCTTCCACCGGCCAAGGTCCCCGCCGCCTGCATCCCTCCTGGCTTCGCTGCGCTTGGGGCCGAAACAGAGCAGTCTGTGCTGCCACCGCGGCCACACACGCACACACTAACACCCTCACGCGCACGCCCGCCTTCTCCCCCGCCCCCTCCCCAGCTCCTTGATCTCGGTCTGTTTTATTACTCGTGGTGCGAGTCCCGCGGACTCCGCGGCCCGCTATTTGTCATCAGCTCGCTCTCCATTGGCGGGGAGCGAGGAGCAGCGGAGAAGGGGGTGGGGTGGGGAGGGAAGGGAAGGGGGTGGAAACTGCCTGGAGCCGTCTCTCCGCGCCGCTGTTGGTGCTGCCGCTGCCGCCGCCTCCGGCTCCTCGCTCGGCCCCTCTCCGCCTCCATGTGCCGGATAGTGGGAGCGCCGCGGACCCTGCTGCCGCTGCTGGCGGCCCTGCTTCAGGTACGCGGCGGTACCCGCGGGCCGGGCCGCGGGCGGGGTGGGGCGGGCGGCGCCGGGTCCCTTTGTTCCCCGCGCCGCTGCGGGGCCGGGCTGCGCACCCGGGAAGGGAGGTGCCGCACCGCGCGGCCGGGAGCTGCGCAGACACGAGGCTCGGGCCGGGCGCCGGAGCAGGGCGCCCGGGGCCAGCCGGTCTCCCGCGCCTCTCTTGGCGGGTGCCCAAATGGGCTGATCACGGTCTCCCCACTGCCCGTGTGGGGGTCCAGCCAGTTCCCGGGGGGTGTCTCTAGGCAGCAGAAGGGTGAGCTAGGCTAGCACTCCGGTTTTGCAGTTTTCTACGCTTCTCACCCCTCGCGTAGCACTTTGCTCCAATTTTTTTTGTTTATTTCTGCAGGGATGGGTCTCGAGTTTGCAGTCGAAATTCTCACTCTGGTATCTTAGTTACGGGACTTGCCTCCACCCCACCTCACCCTGGCACCCGCGCGGCTCCCGGTGCCCGAGGGCTCCAGAGTCCTATTGTCTTTACCCCAGCGTCGAATTGCTGGCTATTTCTGTTTTCCTACCCTCGCAATTTTCTCTGTTGGTCCTACCTGAAAAGAAAACCTCGCTCCCTTGCCCAAACGAGTCTACGCGGGTCCGCGCCTCCGCACCCAGCCCCTGGCCCTGCACGCCCCTTATGCCGCCGGGCGGGGAGAAGTTCCGTTACTTGACTATTTTTCCTCTCCCTCTGTCCGGCTGCGTCTGCCCTGCGTGCGTGCTGGGGGCGCCTTGACCCGGAGCCTCCGCACTTTTCACGCCTTCGGGAGAGCGCCAGACAGCCTTTCCCTGGAATCGGTACCGGGAGGCTCCTCGGCGGCGGGAAGCACCTGCTCCAGGCAGGTCTTAGCCTCCCTCCCCACTCGGCGCGAGTCCCCTGCCGGGCCGAGCGTCCAACTTTCCCGGGGCGTCGGGCCAGAGGATGCCCCGAGGCCCCTTTTGGCCCGCCAGCGGGGTCTGGCGAAGGGAAGCCGCGCGCCGCGGCCGAGACCCCCCGCACTGGGCGGGGTCCGGCCGGGGGTCCCGCTTGTGCCGCCGCGGGCGGTAGGGGCCCGAGGTGGCTGCGGGAGAGGGGCGTATCCGCCCTCACGGCCTGAAGGGGTCTCGGGGGGAATCCGCCCCAGGGGGGGGGGGTCCCAGCGCACCGCCGACGGCTGGGGGTGGCCGGCCGGCGAGTGCTCCAAAAAGTGCGGGCGCGGTTCGGGAGTGCCGCTGCGCCCGGGGCGACCGGGGCAGGGACAGATGGTGCGGATCGCCCCCCTCCGTGGTCATCACGGGTCAGGGCCTGACGCGCTCCGGCCGCGGGCGCCGGGGGCTGGAACGGACTGGCGCCCGCGGTCTCGTGCGCTCCCTCTCGCCGCCCCCTAGAGGGGTGTGGGCCGCGCCGAGCCCTGTCCATGGTGCGCCCGTTCCGCGCTCGCCTCCCCCGGGTCGCGCTCTTCTACTCTCAGGCTCTCTCCCTCCCACTGGCTCGCGGGCCGCCCAGGTCCCGCCGTTCCTTTCTCCTTTCTTGGGTTTCTCCTTTTGTTCTTTCCTCTCCTGCTGGTCTCTTTCTCTCCCCTTCCCCCATTCGCCAGTCCGCCCCCCTCGGCTCTCTGCAGACGCTGGGGTTTCAGAACTATTCCACTGGACATTTTTGGCCTCTGCACTTTTGGGGAGTGGATGGAATTTCTTCTAACTTGGGGGAGGAGACCTGCCAGTCATTTGCTAACAAAAGTACCTCCTGTTATAAAACCGCCCTTTATTCCTGGAGCGCACACTCCTCGTTCTTTCACCTCCTGTCAGTTCATTTATTGTTTCTTCTTTTAAAATGGGGTTTATTGAAGAGGTTAGGCTGAAGGGGAGGAAGGAAAAAAGTGCTACTTCAAGTGTTTGAAGTTAAGGGGAAAACAAGATAAACTTAAGAATCCTCCCAGACATCAGATTTTAAAAAAACAAATACGTCGTAGATTAGAAAAATCTTGTTTTAAAAAACATGTTGTTTTGAACAGCATACCATGGTCTGTCTTATTTATAGGCAATTTATAGTAAATCCTAAGAGGGTCAGTCCAGCTCTGGATGGTATGCTCACTAACTTTTTGATCTGAAAGTAAGTTTTAATTGAATATTGTGCAGTGAAGTTAGGATAGGAGGAGATGTTTCTTGGTCACTAATAACCAAGGGACTAATGGTTCATGGGACTAATCTGTGTACCACGGAACAATCTCATTTCCTCTTTGAGTCATCTGCTTTGAAACCAGGTGTGGATTTTGTAGGCCATTTTATTTTTTTTTTAAGCATTAAATATATATATAATTTATAAACGTCAAATCGAGCACTTCCCTTTTCTGTTGTATGTTCTTTCTCAGTTTATTCCAGGCCAACCCGACGTTGACTTTCAAAAACCTCGAGGAAAGGGGAGATTAAAACTTTGTCATCAAGTTATTTGGGTAATTCATGGGTATGAGTCAAGCGATAACACTGAGTGATTTACAAGGTCATTAGAAGTGGAAGCAGAGCAGTTCATGCAACATGAGTTTTAGGGTTAAGTGTGCTATGTGGATTGTACACACCGAGATTGGAAATGACTTTGTGCTAATGGTCTGCATTACATACTGGAATAACATAGATTTATCTGCAGTGTGAAAATGGCCCCTCTCCACTCTTCTGTCCTCTGCTTTTTAAAACTCTTTTTTTTTTAAGCCTCAAGCCAGACTAAGGAGTCAAAGAGTTTTATAAAAAAGAATGAGTAAGTTATCAGTTTAGATACTGAGCTGCCTTATTTTTTCAGACCAGTTAAAGAAGAATAATTAAATATTCAAAAGGACTTCATGCCTTTAATTAACTGAAGTGTTCTTTGTTTTACTTGGAACACTTTTATTTTCACTTTAAGAGAATCTTTACTAGTTGAGTTATTCTGTTAACTAGATTTACATAATTCTAGTCAATTTTGCATATTATGATATTCAGCTTTTAAGATTTTCTCTATTCTTGCTCATTTTAGCTTGAGGCATTAGCATTGTCCTCTAAAAAAGAAAAAAATGCAGAATATGAGCATTAAACTTCACTGATCAAGGGATATCACAAAGTTATGACAAGCTTTCCTTTCATATAAGTGACTTTCAAATCCTTAAATAGATTTATCATCAAGGAAAAAAAATCAATTATACTTTTACTACCCATCCAGTCATGAATAGGTTAGAAGCTTGCTTTGTTTTTCTGGTTCTCATTTTAACTGCATAGCTCCATTATTCTATTTTAAATACATTTGTATGGGTTATGAAACATCAAAGACATCACCTTAAGTTTTACAAATATTTTAGATTCTTAGTCTTATCACACAGATTTCTGCTTTCAGTGCTGAATGAGGACCTATGAAAAAAGATGCACAAACCATATTAGGTATGGACTTTCATGGCATTAATTTCAATACATAAAATGTGGGGGGAAAAAAAGGCTTTGTTTTAGACTGGAAAATCTAGGATACCACAGTCATTTTAAGAATAAAACATTTATGTGTTCTCTATGTCTATTTGAATTTCAAGTTCCTTTGAAAGTAAGAATTAACTTAATTGGTATTCACAGTTTCTTCTCCTTAGGTGTATCTTTGCCCTTTTTGAAACTTCTGGCACGTGGTCATTACTAACAGGTGTTGTTGTTGTTGTTGTTGTTGTTTAGTGGTTAAGTTGTGTCCAACTCTTTTGCCACCCCATTAACAGTAGCCTGCCAGGCTCCTCTTGTCCAGGGAGTTTTCCGGGCAAGAATACTGGAATGGGTTGCCATTTCCTCCTCCAGGGGATCTTCCCGACCCAGGGATTGAACCCACGTTTCCTGCCTTGCGGGTGGATTCTTCTACCACTGAGTCACCAGGGAAACCCCCTTACTGACAGTAGTGCACTGCAAATGCACTAAAAGCAATTTGAAAAGTAATTAGTGTGTCCTGAAATAAGCATATCTTAAAATGATATACACACAAATTAAAATTACATATAATTTTTTAGGCCTTAACTGCAAGTTTAGAATTTACTTGCAGAGTATACTGTCATACTTTTATCAAAGTCTGCCCTGGCCTTCTAAAAGTTTGGACTGAGATTTTTAAGGGGAAAGTCTTCTTAGATAGTTTGTATTTTTTACATGTGGAGATTCAATTCTATTTAAAACAGATTTTTGGTGACAGTATGGTGCACCAGACTGTCCTTAATTTCCGTTTTCATTAAAAATCTTCAATTCTTAAATCTGTTGTGCCTCATTAAGCTTTAGGGTTATTAATCGGGAAATGTCAAGACTTAAACCAACAGTTAATCTTGCTTTAAAATGTCTTTTAAAGAAATCCTGAGTAACTCAAATCCCCATCCTATTTTCAAAGGGATAGTCTCAAGTTAGAAGGGTGATTTTAAAGAAAAATCAACTGTTATTTAAGAAATGTAGTGTTTGTATCTACTTTCTATGGGTTTGCCTAAGTTAACATTATTCAAATTTGCTCTTTTGGCTCAAATACAAGAATTAATCAAGTTTAAGCACTGCACAGACTTGTGGTGAATTTTGTCCATCCGATAGGATAGATTTGAAATTTAGATTTTGTTATTTGAATAATTATTTCACATCTGCCATGAGTATACCTTCTAGAATCTGTTTTCAAGTTGGCTTTAGAACTGTAAGTTGAAACATAATTTGTACCAACAAATCATTACGCCTCCCATTTCTGTTTGTTTTCTTCTACAAACTTACTTTTGTTTGAATTTTTCAGTTAATTTGAGCGGATGCTAGTCTTTGTGTATTTAACTAAATGTAGATAAGT
This sequence comes from Budorcas taxicolor, assembly GCF_023091745.1. NCBI lineage: Eukaryota > Metazoa > Chordata > Mammalia > Artiodactyla > Bovidae > Budorcas > Budorcas taxicolor. The sequence continues at coordinate 29,268,981 of NC_068931.1, forward strand.
TTTAAATTAAACAAACCTATTCATGCCAGGGAGGAAGAAGATACAGATAAATATTGTAGTAAAAGCTACATCTTCTACACATATAAAGTGATGAGTTTAAAGCAGGCAGAAAGTGAATTCAGGATCTAAATGGGACCTTTTGAAAAATTTGAACTTTATGATTTTGTTACAATCTAGTTTTTAAGCTCTATTTTAGGTTGTGCATGAATAGAGCTCAGTTCTTCCTTGTTACTCTCTTTAGGACCCAGAGTACTTCTTCTCTGAGCTTCCAACTGTATTTTACAGCACCCAGGCTCTTGGGTTGCATATATATACACACAGCATAGATGTTGAGAACTGCTATCCACATACATGTCCCCCGCAACGTTTATCACAGTTTGGCATGAACTATCAACTGATAGTTAATTGATAACTGTGTGTGTGTCATCCAAGGTGATCTGAGCACCGAGAGTAAATAATACCTTTGTTCTGGGCAAGTGAGCTGCCTTGACATAGTGTCAAGGGCAAGAGTGAGAGTCAACGGCAGGAAGCCTGAGGTTCTAATCTGGTCCAGATGTAGTTTAGTCTCTTAAACTCTGCTGACCTCATTTTCCTCAATAATAAAACCATAGGCCTGGTTGGATTAGTTGATCTCTAAGGGACTGTCTAGTTCTCTGACTCTTGGGGCTGCTTAAAATATCCCAAAATGATTCCCTTTCAAAGACTTTGGAATGACTAATTTTTAACCTGAAATGCAGGGATTTTCAGGTACTCAGAAGACTGATATGCTTTTTGAGGGCTGCTGACAATACTTTATTATATATGATAATATATCATTCAGCACGAAGAATATAGCCCTTTTGGATGAACCTAGAGATTATCATATTAAGTGAAGTAAGTCAGAGAAAAATGTCATATGAGACCTCTTATATGTGGAATCTAACAAAATAATACAAATGAACTTATTTACACAGCAGAAATAGATACACTTAGAAAGTACACTTACAGTTTCGAAAGGGGAAAGGGTTGAGGGATAAATTAGGAGTTTGGGATTAAGAGATAACACACTACTATATATAAAACAGATAAACACAAGGACCTATTAGTAGACCTGTCTCTACTGATGGGCTTCCCTATATAGCACAGGGAACTATATTCAGTATCTTGTAATAACCTATTAGGGAAAAGAATCTGAAAAAGAACATGTACATATATATATATATATATATATATATATATATTTATGTTTAACTGAATCACTTTGCTGTACAGCTGAAACTAACACTTTGTAAATTAAAAAAAAAAACTTTTTTAAAAAAGAATATAGCACCTTGACCTAGCAAGTTCTTCTCTAGTCATTTTTACAGATATGTTTGTATTTGTGATATATATGTGATATTTACAAATATAGGTATATGCATTGAGGCACTGTTTATAATTGCAAAAGATCAGATTAGATGACCTCTGAAAGTCCATCAGTAGAGACTGATTTAATAAATTATGGGGTAATATGCAGTCAGATTTGAGAACCTCTGGTTACAGTCAAGAAAATTATTGTTAAGCCACCTAATGTTTTTGGCATACTCAGGTACCTAGAAAAGCTTCAGGTTAGGACCACCGAAATCATCATTGGGATTTCAGGGCCTCTGAATGAAGAAGAATTGGATGTAGACCACAGATAGAAGCTATTGCTGAATAGAAAATTAAGCAGAGTAGAAATAAGATGAAGATGACCTACGAGACATGTATGTATGTGAGAGTTGGACTGTGAAGAAGGCTGAGCGCCAAAGAATTGATGCTTTTGAACTGTGGTGTTGGAGAAGACTCTTGAGAGTCCCTTGGACTGCAAGGAGATCCAACCAGTCCATTCTGAAGGAGACCAACCCTGGGATTTCTTTGGAAGGAATGATGCTAAAGCTGAAGCTCCAGTACTTTGGTCACCTCATGTGAAGAGTTGACTCATTGGAAAAGACTCTGATGCTGGGAGGGATTGGGGGCAGGAGGAAAAGGGGACGACCGAGGATGAGATGGCTGGATGGCATCACGGACTCGACAGACGTGAGTCTGAGTGAACTCCGGGAGATGGTGATAGACAGGGAGGCCTGGCGTGCTGCGATTCATGGGGTCGTAAAGAGTCGGACATGACTGAGCGACTGAACTGAACTGAACTGACCTAGAGAACATCCTAAAGTTGGATTGAGAACAGCCTGTAGTAGGCTGAGCTTATAAGTAAATTCAAGAAAGATTGGCTAAATATACATAAATATATGTAATAGTTTCCATGTTGTATCATGAAGTGACCACACTATGCTGAGTTAACCACCTGAGAGATTATACTGGCTGGTTAACCCATTATGATATTTCTTCCATTCTCTTGAATGAAGAATATTTAATTTTTCATCTGTTCTGATAGTGAAAAAGTTATCTAAAGTAGACTTTACCTAGTACCTAGAACTTGAGATTCAGAAAAACATTTAGTGTTAGAGTCGAACGTTTTGGTCTACACTCTCCAGTAAGGAAGCTATTGAACTTGGGATTTTCCCAGGTAGCACTGGGAGAATTAGTGGGGTTTTGAAACAGCTTGAGTCATGTAAAAGGCGGTGCTATTATAAATACAACATGGCATTCATAATTGAGTGACTTGGAGAAGTGTTTGATTCATGATCCATTCTTAAATTTTCTTTTACAAAATAAACCTGCCTATGCTAAAACTAATAGACAGTAATAGTGTACTTCTATACTACTATATATTATAATTTTAGTATAGTTTTCATGTTAATTTAAAAAATTAACTTGACCGTAGCATGTTTATGTACAACCATATATTTTTATGGTTGTAATTTTAATATTTGCTTTTGTGTTTTTTAAAAAATTATACTTGATATTCATCATTTAAAACTTTTATATAGTTTTATATATACCCCAATGCTGATATATAATTTAATGTTTTGTTGGATTAAAGAATTAGTGAAAAAAATAAAAAGTTAAAGGATCATAATTTGGAATCTTTGTTCCAGATATTATTGGAACTGAAAATGTGAAATGACTCTTGTCATTATTAAAATAAGTTTTGAGTTTATTCAATGTTCTTCTGTTGCTTTAGTGTTGAAATTTGTAAAATTTTGGAAGAGGGAAATCTAAATTGTAGGGACAGGAAACAGTTTAATGGTTGTCTGGGGCTGGACATGGAGACAAGAGATAGGTTACAAAGGCGCAGGAGGTAATTTGAGGGGGATGACAGAAATGTTCTAGATCTTGATGGTGATGGGTTGACGAATGTATACTTTTTGAAACTCTTTGAACTGTACTCTTAAAATGGGTGCATTTTTATTGTATGTAAATTATACCACAGTAAAATTGGTTAGAAAATAAATAATGATTCACACATTTTTAAAAAAGTATATAAATTCATATTATTACTTCCAGTAAGGATTCTAAGAAATGCCTTTTCAGTGTTTTAATTTTTTTTCCCAATAGTCAATTCTAAGACTTTTAACAGTTTATTTTTAGTAATAGTCAGTAGGTCATTCATATAACTCAAAAGAGCACATACACCAGATAAAACTATTTGAAACTTCAGATAATTTGCTGCCATCTCTTCAAATTTTTTTTTTTTAAAAACAGTGTCTGGTATAATAATACAAAACCTTAAAGATGAAATATCTTTAATTTCAGGGAAGAAACTAGTAAATTACCTTAGTTAATTATTTCTATAACCTTGTGACATAAGTAAATAAAACCTTGTGGTTTTATTCCCATTTTATAGAGATGATATAAAAGAAAGTCAGACAGTCTGAGTATTTATTGTGAGAATCCTGAGTGGAATGATATCTCTTTATAGCAGAGTTAAGCCTGACTGCAAAGCCCATGGTTTTCTCCTTGATATTCAGGGAACAAATACCACAGTAGAAGGAAATTTCAGTTCCTCACTACTGAGTTTATAAGATTTTTGTAAAATAGTTAACTTTTGAGTTTCATTCTTTAATTTTGACCTTAAATATTTTGATTTATTTTGACCTCTGAAACCAAAATTTAATACTTGGTTAAGATTTTCATTATATATATATTTCTTTTTTTTTCCTTAGAGAAGAAAAAATAATCCCAGGTAAATGATTCATAATCAGTTTCATGATGTTCTTCAAATTGTCTTGATCAACAAATAATGTGTTGATAAGTACTCAAAAAATAATTTTTGAGTGAATTTTGGAACTTAAAATACTTTGTAAGAGCCACAAAAACCTCACTGAACTCACATTTTTTGTTGTTTGGGGTGTTTTGTGTGTGTTGTTTTTTTTTTGAAACTGTGTCTGTTCAGTGTTCTTTTCTTTATAAAAGTACATTCAAGAGATTCTATCATTAAGTAGTAAAATATTTTAATGTTTCATGGCAGGTTTTCCATGTTTGAATAGTTTGAATTACCTTTTCTCCCACAAATGAAATTAGTTGGCATCTTTTAAAAATATAGATGGCCACACCTACAACAAGTTTATGGGACTGTTTTGTGGGGTTACTGAATACCCACTGATTTGTTTGCTGCTCAGAAAGCCTAGAACTGTGGGTTTTTTTTTTTTGGTAACTTGACCTATTGTTGGTGGGTGGATACACTTGGCTTGACTGTAATTGCAAACTAAATGTCTCTTAGTTGGATCAGGGAGCTGTTAAAGCAAACTCTGAAATAAATGACTTAAAAAAATTAAATTTATTAAGTTTGAAGAATATGATATAATCCCTTTGCTTAACACAAATCTTTAATAAACCAGAGGCTGTGACCACTTTAAATTTTTTTTTTTTCTTTTGTTGTCTTAATTGGTTAACACAACAGTTCAAAGTCTGCAGTTCATTCTTTATGGCTTTCCGGTCCAGTAAGTAAAGAGAAGTGTGTTTTCTGCCACCAAAGTATTAGGCTTTCATAGCTCCTTTGGTACCAACAAGAGCATCTCCAAGATTAGGTTCTCATGTCTTCTCCTATTTCAAGGAATTCAGAATTTAAATTTCACACAGTCACACTCACCCTTTATAGAAATAACAGATGTATATGGGACCGTGCTGAGTGTTCCTTTATTGATCATAGTATTGAATCAGTGCTCAGCCAAGACACAGCATTTCCAGCATCCCAGGGACACCCTCTTCAATTTTAACCATCCCTTCAGTGGCAACTATATGTTGTCCACTCACTGAATCGTGTCCGACTCTTTGTGACCCCATGGACTGCAGCACACCAGGCTTCCCTGTCCTTCACTATCTCCCAGAGTTTGTACAAATTCATGTCCATAGAGTCAGTGATGCCATTCAACTTGACTTCTAATAGCAGAGATCAGTTTAGCTTATTCCCATACTTTATGAAATCATCCACTATATACTGTTTTGTACTTTTCACTCAATTTGTAGAATTGCCTGTGTATGTGTGTCTTATGTCTTTTTTAATAGTCACAAGGTTAGGAAAGGCTTCTGGATGCTATGGAAGTATCTGGGAGGTTGAGGAAGGTGAAAACTGATTTAAAAGCAACAATAAAAACAGGCCATTTCATTGCATCTAAAGGTCACTTGAATGTTTACAGTGTTTGTGGTGTCAAACCATGAAAAAACTTTTGTGAATTTTCCTATCTAGATATCTTCTCCTGTAGTTCTGGTAAATTGGCAATGTTAATTCAGCTAAAAGCTGAAGATGTTTGGAATTTAGTAAGTTACACCTTTTCTTGCCCTTCCCTTTTTATCAGAAGGAAGGTAGAGACAAAACACTCAGGATCTCTTGGACTTGAAGTCTTCATGCAGAAGGTTTGGGTGTTAATACTAATCTTTGCAGCAATGCTTCTTAATACTCTGAGCTTCCTAGTGACCCACTTCTCAAGGAGGCCCTACCCAGATTTATTTTTACCTAAAAAAGTTTCAGTTGGGGGTTACAATACCACAAACTGCTAGTTTTCCAGAAGGTCGGAGCATCTTTGGGGATAGTTGATCCTCTTCTGTGTCTGTGTAGCCTTTTTAAAGATCTAAGAGGTTGCCATGAAGGACACAGAGCTCCATACTTGTCCCAGGTTCCTTCTTTCTGGAGGCCTTTTCTCTCTGTGTATAATACTTGTTGAGTAGACCTAGAATCTACGTGGAGGAGTCCACGCATAAGGATGAGGACTAAAGGATCCACATCCAGAGGTAATGGCCCAGCAGGGTTTGTTTGCTTCAGTTCAGTTCAGTTCAGTTCAGTTCAGTTCAGTTCAGTTCAGTTGCTCAGTCGTGTCCGACTCTTTGCGACCCCATGAATCGCAGCACGCCAGGCCTCCCTGTCTATCACCATCTCCCGGAGTTCACTCAGACTCACGTCTGTCGAGTCCGTGATGCCATCCAGCCATCTCATCCTCGGTCGTCCCCTTCTCCTGCTGCCCCCAATCCCTCCCAGCATCAGAGTCTTTTCCAATGAGTCAACTCTTCGCATGAGGTGGCCAAAGTACTGGAGCTTTAGCTTTAGCATCATTCCTTCCAAAGAACACCCAGGACTGATCTCCTTCAAATGGACTGGTTGGATCTCCATGCAGTCCAAGGGACTCTCAAGAGTCTTCTCCAACACCACAGTTCAAAAGCATCAATTCTTTGGCGCTCAGCCTTCTTCACAGTCCAACTCTCACATCCATACATGACCACAGGAAAAATCATAGCCTTGACTAGACTTCAAGGAAGCTCTAATTTATTTATGTTTGTACACGAGTGGACTTTGGGCTTCCCAGGTGACACAGTGGTAAAGAATCCCCCTGCTGATGCAGGAGATGCAGATTCGATCTCTTGAGTCAGGAAGATCCTCGGGAGAAGGAAATGGAGACCCACTCCAGTATTCTTGCCTCGGACATCCCGTAGACAGAGGAGCCTGGTAGGCTTCAGTCCATGGGATTGCAGAGTTGGACACAACTGAGCAACCACGCACACACACACACACACACACACACACACACACACACACGAGTGTGTGTTTATTTTCAGTGTTTAAAAAGGTTGTACCCTTTGTATGACTTTAGCTTATTGAGGCCTCTTTGGTATTTCATTTGTGTTTAAGCCTTGCAGACAGTTTTCTCCCATGAAAGCAACTGTATACATATAGTGTTTATGTTTTCAGCATTAAATTTTACTTACAGTTCTTTTTTGTTTGACAGATAACTAAGAACATTTGGGGAGACTAGCATAGCCATTAATTTAATTTTCCAGTTGATTCATAGCTGAGTACCTTGTAAATGAAACTGAATTAAATCTATGATTTGGTTTATAGTCTTCCCCTTTATTAGAGGCTGTCTTGATGGAACTTTGTTTAAAAGGGAGATAGTGGTATATTTGAATGTAGATAACAATCCCATGGACGGAGGAGCCTGGTAGGCCACAGTCCATGGGGTCGCTAAGAGTCGGACTCTACTGGGCGACTTCACTTGCACTTTTCAGTTTCATGCATTGGAGAGGGAAATGGCAACCCACTCCAGCGTTCTTGCCTGGAGAATCCCAGGGACGGGGGAGCCTGGTGGGAGGCCGTCTATGGGGTCGCACAGAGTTGAACACGACTGAAGTGACTTAGCAGCAGCAGCAGCAGCAACAATGGATTATGTATGGATGGCATATAACATTTTATGGCCTAGAGTAACCGCATTTTGGAACACAGTGAGGTAACTTTTTCTAGTGTTTTTGTGCATGTAATGGGTCTCTCAAGAATTGTTCACATTCTGATTCTTATTTACTGGTTCTTCATAATTAAAATCTGTTGGTGGCACAGTGGTACAGGATACGCGTGCCAGTGCAGGAGACCCTGGTTTGATCCCTGGGTCAGGAAGATCCTGGAAGAGGAAATGGCAACCCACTCCAGTATTCTTGCCTGGAGAATCCCCATGGACAGAGGAGCCTGATAGGCTACAGTCCATGGGGTTGGAGAGTTGAACACGACTGAGCAACTGACCACACATACCATGTATATGCTATGTATATATTATATCTAGTACAAATTACATGTAATATGTATTATATATTATATGATGATGTATTCAATTATATAGTAAACCATGTATATAATAAATCATATACATAATATATACTAATATATTATTATGTATATATGATATATATAGTATATATAGTGTGTGTGAGTGTTTCTGGAATACTACTCTGGTGGTTATGCCAAGATATAAATTGAGACTGTGCACCTCCAAATACAGTCTTCTCAAACCTCGTGCTATATCAAATTATACTTACCACTTTTATGTTTTCACATTTCACATTTCACATTTTACTTATCTGAAGTTTACTTTTGTGCTTAGTATGAGGTAGAGGGCCTTGCTTTATTTTTCTCCCTAGCATTTATGCATATAACACACACAGAGTAACAGGTGGGTGGCTGTCCTTTATCAAATGAATTTCTGTTTTTCTCAACAGAAATGCCTTCTTTACTAAGTGCGAGTTGTTGTAGAGTTTTGGATGTCTGTCTTTCTCTCTCTGTGCCGATTGCCCAGGGAGGCAGTGTGTACGTGGTTAAGAATGTTGACTCGAGCTGGATGACCTGTTTTGGGGGCCCTGGTTTTGACACTAGGCTGTTGTGTGAGCCTGGACAGCACATGTGGCATTTCTATCTTGCTGTACGTCCATTTGTAAAAAGGGGATAATAAGTAGTATCTGTCGTAAGGTTGTTAGGAAGACTAAGTGGGCTGATATATCTATATCATTTAGAAAAGTGCTTTCATATGGTAAACAAGATGTAAGATCTTTAATTGAAGATTTGGGGTCATAATCATTACCCTTGTTTTACACAAACATAATCAAGGAGTAATTTAATTATTTGACTGAGTTTGAGTACTTGATATGTTCAAAGCTCTGTTCTGTGTTCCAGTGGGATGACTCATCATCCTCTGCATGGGAGGCTGCCAGTGCGCCTTAGACCACATGCAGAAGCCACAACTGAAGGACACATATTTTAACATTCCTCCTTCAGTTTTAACAGATGTTACCTAAGCTGATACAATTAGGGAAAGGGATTAATCTATATGGAGTGTTATTCTGCCAGCAGTTTGATTTGGGAATTACAGGTAATAAAACAGGAGCTATTCTGGTGTCTCCCGTCTGCCTCTTTGCTTCTGTGATGTAAGTTTTTTAAAATTAACACCAGAACCATTTTGCATTGAGGTATAGCTGATTAACACTGTTATGATAGTTTCAGGTGAACACTGAAGGGACTCGGTCATACATATATAATTATCCATCCTCCCCCAATACCCCCTCCTATTCGGTCTTTTAATTCTTTAGTGTTCTTGTATGGACACCAGTGTGTATGGGTGTATGTGTGTATGTTGAGACTAGCCTGGAACCAGAGTAAGTTATTTAGTCTCTGAATGCTTTTAACATGATAACTCAGTGGAGACTAGAGAGGTGAGGGTATTCTTATCATACTGTTGATGCAAGTACAGAATTTACGAAAACAGAGTAAAGATAGATTTATTGTTCTTGTAGATTCTGGTGATTTATTGATGATTAGATGCAGGAACTGTTGCATTTAGCTTAATTTCATTCTGCCTTAATAATATTGCATCATTTCTGAGTAATTACTATGTACCAGACACTGTTCTAAGTACTTACTTGTATTCATTCATTTAATTTGCAAGGAAGTTGTACCTATTTACAGAAGAAGAGAGCAAAGCACAGGTTAAACTGAGGCGCCCGAAGTTATTTTGTTAAGTGATGGAGTGAGTGAAAGTCACTCAGTTGTGTCCTATTCTTTGTGACCCCATGGGCCCGCCAGGCTCCTCTGTCCATGGAATTCTCCAGGCAGGAGTCCTGGAGTAGGTAGCCATTTCCTACTCCAGGGGGATCTTCTGGACCCAGGGATCAAACCCGGGTCTCCTACGTTGTAGGCAGATTCTTTGGCATCCGAGCTAAGTGGTGGAGCTAGGATGCAAATGCTGGCAGCCTGATGTCTGAGCCTGTGTTCCTGGTTTTGGTGTTTATTTGAATGGAGGTAAAAATATGAAGGCAAGATTGACTTTTTAAAACAACTTTTTCTATTGTAAAATGAGGTACATGTAGAGGAGTATATAAAGCATGTATGAAGTTTAAATAATAATTAAAGTAAACAAAACATGTCACTACAACTACTAGACAGGTTGAGAAATAGAATATTACTGGTGCCTTGGAAGTTTCCAGAGTACTGTTCCTATTTCCTTCCTTCCTCCTAGACATAATCATTATCTTCATTTTTGTGATAATTATTCATTGATTTTGCTTATAGTGATATCATCTGTGTATATTTTCCTTTTACATATTAAGTTTTATATATACTAATATATGTAAATACGTAGAAATGTGTTTATGTATAGAGACATGTTTATGCAAATATGTATATCATGCATCTGTGTGGAAATGTACTGTGTATATGTGTGTATGTATGGATGTATATCTGTATATATATATATATATATGTATATACAAAAATGTCTGGTTCACCAACACCACGTACATATTTTGCTTTTTCCATTACTTAGTATACATGTTCTTGTTAAGCTTTAACATTTTTTAACAATATGGTGGACTGCATAATGGTATCTCTTTTGGGGTTCAGTTTGCATTCTTTCAGTTACCAAGGAGATGGAGATTGTTTTCGTATGTCTCCTGGTCTTTCATCTTCCTGAGTTGTCTATATGAACCCTACCGCGCGAAGTTTGCAACTCATCTGTAAAGCCCACTTTGCACTTTGCAAAGCCCACTTTGTTGCCCACTCTCTTTGCCTAACATTCTCAGTCATGGCTTGTGTGGTATCTTTCCAAGCAACGTGGTTTCTGGAGAGCTAACTCATGTGATTAAATCTAATATTTGAGGAGTGCTAACTATGTGCCAGGCTAGGTAGTCTACCTGCATTGTCTCATATAATCTTCGCCTCTGAAGATTACTTCTCTTATGTCCCTGAGATAAGTCGGCATTGTTATCATTATCCATTTTACAGCAGTCTGACTGCAGCTTGGCTTAACCCATTCACCCAAAAGCACACCTCCCAGGGCTTGTGCAGTACTCTCCCTGGTGACAGTCAGGTCCTCAGAATCTCTGAGAGCTGACCCAGTGGGAGGAAGATAAATCTTTGTATTCAAGATTTTATAGGATTGCAGCCTGGAGGAGAATTTGGACTTTAGAATGAAGGCTTCAAGGGGTCTCCATTCCTGGAGTAACATTTGGACTTATGAATGGGAAAAATCTAACACTGAGCCAGAATTAGGATAGGCTACCAGTCGGAGAAGGCAATGGCACCCCACTCCAGTACTCTTGTCTGGAAAATCCCATGGATGGAGGAGCCTGGAAGGCTCCAGTCCATGGGGTCTCCGAGGGTCAGACACGACTGAGTAACTTCACTTTCACTTTTCACTTTCATGCATTGGAGAAGGAAATGGCAACCCACTCCAGTGTTCCTGCCTGGAGAATCCCAGGGACGGGGGAGCCTGGTGGGCTGTCGTCTATGGGGTCGCACAGAATCGGACACGACTGAAGGGACTTAGCAACCATGGAAGTGGGCCTCCCCGGATGGCTCAGCGGTAAAGAATCTGCCTGCAATGCAGGAGATGCAGGAGACGCGGGTTCCATCCCTGGGTTGGGAAGGTCCCCTGTAGGAGGAAATGGCAACCTGCTCCAGTATTGTTGCCTGAAAAATTCCATGACTATAGCAGCCAGACGGGCTACGGTCCATGGGAAGGCGATGAGTCAGATACTATGGAGCACTCACACACAGACCCTATAAGTGGGTAATCCCATCTGTGGCCAAACACCCGCCTAGTGGTGATTTTAAGAAATACAAGTAACAGATGGACAGGGAGGCCTGGTGTGCTGCGATTCATGGGGTCGCAAAGAGTCGGACACGACTGAGCAACTGAACTGAACTGAACTGAACTGTTGAGTGGTTGACAGTGCTGTGAATTGCAGTTTTTCTTGACTTCAAGCTGGTTTGGTTTAGAACTGTAGACATCCAGTAATGCAGAGACACATGTGATTCTGTTCCCAGGATTTGGGCTTCTCTGAGCACTTGTAGAGGCTTGATTGTCTAACCTTGGACCCTCATCATCCAGCCATCCTGGTGGACTTGCTTTCGGCCGGATGTTATTTGTCCTGGTTTCTTTTTGATCTTCAGCCTTGGCCATTACTGAGTATTTAGTAATGCTGAGATTTTGTGGGTCGTTTTGAGGCCCGTGAAGAGACCCTAATAAATAATTCTTCTTATCCATCCAAGTTCTGGACAAATAAGATGAATCAGTGGGTGTGCTCAGTCGCTGAGTTGTGTCTGACTCTTTGTGACCCCATGGACTCTAGCCCGTCAGGCTCCTCTGTCCAAGGGATTCTCTAGGCAAAAATACTGGAACGTGTAGCCATTTCCTTCTCCAGGGGATCTTCCCAATCCAGAGATTGAACCTGGGTCTCCCACCTTTTGGGCAGATTCTTTACCAATCTGAGCCACCAGAGGAGCCCAGAGGACCAAAATGCAACCTTTATTAGTGACCAAGACAAGGATGGAGAATGTGGTTTAAATACTTTGGATTTCTGACTTAATACCCTGCCTGCCCCCAGCCTCCCATCTTTAACACTGCTGGATAAAGACTAGCCTCCCACCTACGGAACCTGCTCTTGCAGTTCATCCACAGCCTAGCAATATCTGCACTATGGAAAGAGGCTGGGCACCCAACAGAAAAAACAGGTGAAGAAGGGACCAGGCTCTGTATGCCTAGTCATTTCATCTAAACTGGCCAGAAAGGTTGACAGAGATCAGGAGTGGTGTGGCTTGTGTAGCTCCTCTACATGGAAGGCAGGGAGTCAGGGCTCCCCTAAACCTTCTGCAGGGTTTGGATTAACCATGGAAGGTATGTTCCTTACTCATCAAGTGTGTGCTCATCCAGAAGAGGAGCAGTCACCCACAGAGCGGGAGATGGACTCTCTCAGGACCATCTTGCTCTCAACCTCTTGAAGTTTTAAAAAGATCAATAGCTTTGCTATAGAGTACTATGTCTTGACTTTATAGAGAGTCCTTCTCCAGGGGCTCTTCCCAATCCACGAGAGGAAATGGCAACCCGCTCTAGGAAATCCCATGGACAGAGGAGCCTGGTGGGCTACAATAGGGTTGCAAAGAGTCAACAGTCACGACTGAGCGCACACATGCACTTAATAGAGAGTCTTCAAACCTGACTGGGTGGTCACGGCAGCCTGAGCACACCTTGGAGATATTACGTGTTAGATTCTAGAGCACTGCAATAAAGCAAATATATAGTCAGTGGAATCACCAGTTTTTCTTGGAAGAGTTTTCCTAAGCGACATTCTGACCTTAGAGCCTATTCTTAAATGTCCCGAGATAGGAAGCAGGTGACTTCTCAAGGAAGGACTCCCAGTGGGTGGTGAGAACCTTCCCTGGTTGAGTCTTTCCCTGATGCTAATCAGGTTAAACCTCTTGTCTGTAAGTCATGACCTTTGAACCAAGCACTCAGTTCAAAGGGAAAATGAAGACTTAACAGAGATCAAATATGCTGGATGAGAAGACAGGGAACCTCAAAATGGGATCACCACCAAGGGGTATTTCTGACCTTGCACATAGGTGGCAGAATCTCAAATGCCAGCTTTCTGAAAGAGAACCAAGAATACACAGGTGGATCTACTCCCCCGGGGAAATACAAAATGCTAAATTTAACCTCCCCCAGGGGGCCACTCCCAGATGAGATTTGCAGCCAGTGCATTCAGGCCTCCTACCTGGCCTCCAGCTGTGAGCCCCTTGAGACTCTCAGCCCAGTGCTGTCCCCCCGTGTAGGCTCCATTGGGTGGGTGGCCGGGGGACACACTGTCTTGGGAGCGTGTGTTTTCCATCTCTCACCACCTGCTGTGCAGTTGCTCTGGCCAACAAAGGCCACCTGCAGGGGAAGATTTCTCCTTAGTTTGTAAAGACTGGTCCAGACCACTTGGTGGAGGTGGGCCCTTGAGCCTGTGGCCAAGGGCCAAGAAGTGGAGAAGTGCCTTCTTGGTCTCTGAGTGCAGGGCAGAATTAGAAGTGGACGATCCATGCTGCCCTCCTAGACCTGTCATTCATAATTTAAAGTGAGAACTTCCCTAGGGCTCTTGAATTCACTGCCATTTAAAAATAGCAAGTAGTGTGCTGCTCACTCGTCTTTAGGCTGGAGATGGTGAAAGAATCCCCTTTTTCTGTGCTTCGGCGCTCTCTGCTCATTCATGGCCACCTCGCTGTGTCCTGGGCTGTCTCAGGCCTTTCCCAAGGCTGTTCTGCTACAGTCCTTACCCAGAGGCCTTTGCCTCTTGGCTGGGGTCACCCAGTGGCCCGTCTCTTTGGCCTTCCCTGAAGTCCACTGTCTTTGTTCTGGGTCCCAGCTCTGTAAACAGCCACTCTCCTGGAAAATAACCACCATGAGTTGTGGTCACACATCAAGATCAAAATACCCTGCGGTTTAGGAATTAAAGCCTGTTGATGTTAAAAGCTACCTGCCCGCCTATAAAAACCCCCCACAGAGCACAATCAAGGCTATAAACCAGCAAGTTAAAAAACAGACAAGGCCCTAGGAAAGCACCCTTTCCTCTCTGCCCGGAGCCCCAGAACCTCTGAGACTTTTCTTCTCCAACATTGGATTCCTTTTTCACCCTCTCAAGTTCTCCAATTCGTACACGAGGTCTCTGCAGGGGCGCAGTAAGACCTTTTGCTCCCTGTACCAGGTTCTGAACTGAATGGAAGAGAAGCCAGAAGAGTCAACAGTTCTGAAAGGGCAAATCTCCCCATGGTTTTGATAAGATCTGGTTTGGAGGGCATGGCCTTTATCCTTGGGCTTGTCTCTTGTCAATGCTGAACCCCAGAATTCCACAGCCAGGCTCACTCAGTTGCAGGTGGCGCTGAACCCCCCTCCCCCACAAGTGCTGCCAGGGATCCATGAACTCCCAGCATGGAAAATGAGATCACCACACTTGTTTTCTGTGGGCCTGCAACTCCCAGGTGGGAGGAGTAGGGGCCTGAGCCGGGCACCAGCTGCCCAGATTGTTCTTTTGAATTCAGCCTTCAGATAAGTTCAGTTTATCCTTCTCCTCTCGAGGGCAGCAATTCACACATTTCTTGGTCACAGGACCCTTTTACACTTGAAAAAAATCATTAAGTGCCCTAATGAGCTTCTATAATGCGGGTAATATCTATCGTTGTTTAGCATATTAGAAATTAAACTGAGGAAATTGTATCGATTTAATTCATTTAAACGTATTAAACCCATTACCTATGTAACACAAAGACCAATTTATATGAAAAATATAACTATATTTTCCAAAACAGAACAGCGAAATTAGTAGGAAGAGTAGAATTGCACTTTTATGTTTTTGCAAATCTCCAGTCGAGCTTAATAGAAGACAGTGGGTTTCCTGTACCTGCTTCTGCATTTACTCTGTGAAGGTATCACACATCCTCCACCCTTTAGAAGACTCCACTTTACATTCATGAGAATATGCATGCATGCATGCTAAGTCACTTCAGTCACGTGCGACCCTACGGACTGTGGCCTGCCAGACTCTTCTGTCCATGGGATTCTCCAGGCAAGACTATTGGAGTGGGTTGCCATGCCCTCCTCCAGGGGATCTTCCCAACCCAAGAGTCAAACCCACACCTTTTACGTCTTCTGCAATGGCAGGCAGGTTCTTTACCACTAGTGCCACCTGGGAAGCCTGGAAGAGGTGAGAGAATTAGAAAAGTAGAATTCCTTCCACAAGGAAAGAAGCTTCGAGAAGGGAAGAAGCAGTCCCCATCTATGGGTTATACAGTGCAGTTGTTCAAAGACCAGACATAAACTACTCAAGATAACCTTAGGTGGAAAAAAATGCTAGTCTTCAGCCCCTCAAGTTGAACCTGGAGGTGGTGCTAATAGCTCTGTAATCTGTGGGTTAGCAGGCAGGACTTGGGGGCTGGCTTCTTCGTGTCTTAACCTTGGAGAACAACCCCTGGGCAGGGTGCTGTTTTGGGAACACGTTCAGGAAGGACTTTGAACACTGATGTTATTGACAGAGCCTTCTTCACGGCAGCACATTTCTGGAAGCTGCGCTGTGAATGCAATTTTCTCCCAACAATAATGGTATAATTGGGTTGAGCTTATCTTATCAAGGCCTTGGAATTAGATAAATCATCACCATGGCCAGCCATTCAAATTAAATCAGAGTTTCAGGGACTGGAAGTGTCGGTAACCATTTTTAAAAAGTGAATTCATGCTCCAAGTTTTATGAAATGGACTTAACTGTGTACGTGGAGACCAAGGCGTGTTGGGGTACAGAAAGTGTACGAAGAGTCTATCACAGGCTGTAGTTATGCCCTTGTCACTGAAAATGAATATAGTCACCATAATGAGTATTTGCTGATAGTTTTCCACTTGTGCTTTTAGAAGAGTTTGGGGCTGATTGTGGTGGTGGGGGACTGGGGGCCATGGAGGGAATTTAGGTGACTTAAAAACAGGATGTTTACAGAAGTTTGACCTGATGGCTTTTTCTCTCCATTTTTTCCCGTGGTGAACAGAAACATTTGAAATTATTCTATTAACATATCGCAATCATATTTGAGAATCATGCTGCTGCTGCTGCTAAGTCGCTTCAGTCGTGTCTGACTCTGTGCGACCCCATAGATGGCAGCCCACCAGGCTCCCCTGTCCCTGGGATTCTCCAGGCAAGAACATTGGAGTGGGTTGTCATTTCCTTCTCCAATGGGTGAAAGTGAAAAGTGAAAGTGAAGTAGCTCAGTTGTGTCCGGCTCTTTGCGACCCCATGGACTGCAGTCTACCAGGCTCCTCGGTCCATGGGATTCTCCAGGCAAGAGTACTGGAGTGGGGTGCCATTGCCTTCTCCATTGAGAATCATAGTTTTGGAAAAAATTCACAGTGGTGGCAGGTAGATTTGTCACTTGGTCTTTATTTTTTATTTGACTCTATTTGGGTCTTAGCTGTGGCATGTGGGATCTTAGTTCCCTGACCTGGGTTCGAACGCAGGCCCCCAGGACTGGGAGTGCAGCATCTTATCCAGGGAAGTCCCTGGTCTTAATTCATATATTTAAATAGGATGGTTTCCAGCCATTAGCCAATGCCTGAGGATGCTTCCTGATGGGGTGTGTGTTGGGGGGGGTGGGGAGGCAGTGGCTAGCAGGGTCCCCAAAGCCTTTGTTATAGGTTTGAATATCACCGCTGATTTGACTAGCTAAAAGACCTAGGTCAGTTTCCTTTCAGTTTGCTTGCTTCCTTGCCTGCAAAATAGCACTAATAATAGTACTTTCTTTTTAGAGTTGTGAGGACTGTTAAGATACACGTGTGGAAAGCATTGTAGCACCCTTCCTAGGTAGTTGATAAATATTAACCATCAGCGATATGCAGTGTATTTGGTTAAATGAATTCCCAAGTTGATTGTAACCACAGTCTGGTGCTACGTGCTCTGCTCTCTGATGGCGTTTTGGATCTTGTGTATGATAAGCATGCTGCAGTCTCTGCTGAATGGGGCAGAACCAATCAAAGGCAAGATTGGCCGTGTGCACTGGAATTGCTGTAGGCTTTTCTGGAGCTTGCAGTGGCAGTTAAATTGCCTAACTGCCTGGGCCACACTGTCTCATAATAGTGATAGATTTTTACAAGCCAAGTCAAGCTGTAGGTGTAGTGTTGTTACCCCTGCCATTAACCATCCAGGAAGCTTACTGTAAACTCCTGCTTGTCTTTCGGGACTCCATTCCACAAAGCCTGGGTGCCTAGGAAGCCTCCCTTCACAGGGGCTGAGTAGATCGGGAGACTGCACAGACATATGTGGACTTGACTTGATCTCTCTATATATAGTCCTGAGATTTGATAGGTTCAGCTCCGGGAAAGTCAACACTCCAAACCAAATCTCCGACGAGGCACTCTGATTTTTGTGCGTCGATTCGTATTGCGCTGCTGTCTTCTAGCTCATCATCAGCATCAGCATGGTTGTCAGGTTCCTGGACCAGACTGTTTTCTTTGTCTTTACTTGATTAAAAAAAGTGAAAATCAGAAAAAATAAAATAAAAAGAATCGTTTACTAGAGATATTCAAGGACCCATATTAACAGAAGAATTGAAATAAAGATGGAAGTCATCAGGTGGGTCACAGCGGGCAGTGTTTTGGCCTCCATCAAGTATTCTTTGCACCTAAGTTGGTCTAGATCGTATCACGGAGGCAAGAAGGAGTTAAAGAACCTGTTCAAAATACTGTGCTCTCCCTGCAGGATTGTACATGACAAAATAAAAAATATTAGTGTCCAGGGTTAAATGCCTGCACATTTCAAGCATGTTTCCTGGGATCTGAAATTCAGCGTGTCATCAATGGCATGACTGACACAGAGAAAAATCTTTAAAGAGTGGCACTATCTCTTGAATAATCTTAACATAGCCTTCCCCCATCATGGATGGAATCCTGTGAAATGTAGAGAATCTGGCCAATGTAACTATATGGTGATAAATTAGATTAAAAAGTTTTCAGAAATCAGTTACATGGAATTGGTCTTGAAGAGTTCCATTATTTTGTTACCATGATGTCTTCACTTACTGTTTGTATTTGCTTATGTTTTTTGAAGCACATACAGGTGTAGTAAAAGTATTATTAAAGCTGCCCCCTCTTCCATCACTATGCACCCCCACTCCAGACATCACCTCTTTTGAAAGGATTTTACTCATTTTCTTTTGTACCATGTTTGTAAATGAATTTTTATTCTCTGTCACCTGATTTCTTTTCAGTATTCATCCTTCTACAAAATTCTTTAAAAATATTTCCCAGGTATTCATGTAGCAAAGAGATAAAAATTCTTTACACACACACAAAAAAAACCCAGTAATACCATGACAGTAATATCATGACAGCTACTGTATGTGTGTATACCCTTGTATTATGGTGAATCAGATGTTGTTTTTAAGCTCTTGATATGCTTCTTGGCCGTCCTTTGAGGCTGGTACTATTATTAAGGAAGAAGCTGAGGTGAAGATGAAGTTATAAAGCATGTCAAGGTCACACCGGTAGCAGGAGGGGAGCCAGGATTTAAACTTAATTAAGCAGGTTTGTTCAGAGCCCCCAGTCTTCAGGTGTTACACACAGTCCTGCCTTTGTTTCCGTAAAGAGTAAGGGGAGCAGACATATAAAGTGAAAACAGGTTTCCAGCTTTGTGGACTGTGTTTTTTGTTTTTGTTTTTGACCCCACTGCGGGTCATGTGGAATCTTAGTTTCCTGACCAGGGATCGAACTCGCACCCCTTGCAGTGGAAGCATGGATTCCTAACTGCTGGACCACCAGGGAAATCAGGTGGACTGCGTTTGATCACCTACTTCTCAGTACTTTAATTGTTACTGCATTCTGACCATAGACATCTGGAAGGGAACAATGGAAGACCTCGATGTTTAGAGGGGCGGGGGGAACCCAAACATCCAGTTGATTACATTTCAGAGTTTCTGATAATCAGCAAAACCTAGATTTGGGGTAGGTCGTCTTCAGAACCAGAAAGAAGAGAAAGCTTCCGTTAGGCTTGCACTGCTTCAGGTGTGCAGTGTGGAGCCAGACACCATAGATGATCTTGATCGGAAAGAAGAGGGGGAGGAGGATCCACCGTGGCTTTGCTGGAGTGTTTTAAGAGCTTGGATTCAGGAGTAACTTGGAGGAAATTGGAAAACAGAGTCAGTGACCAAGGAAGACTATTAAAGAAAACAGCCCCGATAATAGGAACCTCAAAGAGTCGTGGACTCAGCTTGAAAGCTCGTGGTCCTGAGACTATGGGAAAAAAATAATGAGAACGAAAAGCGATGTCATCGCAGGTTCAGAACCGGAACGGATAGACCGATCCTAACAGGCACGCAGAACTCCTCTGCTACCATTATGCTCCTTTCCTTTTAAGACAAGGAGGTCGATCTTCAGCCCAGGGAGAGTAGAATACTTGTAAGAGGAAATTGAAACACAAGATAGGGGAGCTGATTGTGCAGGCACGCAGAGCAGCACTGAATGCGTTGGGAGCCTCTGGCCAGTGTGAATTTTGTGAATTTCCTCCCGGTGGGCCAGGAGGACTCGTCCACTGCTTTCATCTTTGAAAAATGGTGGAGAACTAGGGAAATTACTAGTGAACTGGGGATGGGATAATGTCCCAATTAAAAGAAAAGCCAAATTCAGAGGATGTGGTGATCAGATAAAGGAAGAGAGGACCCCATGCTGACCTGGGGCAGAATTCTCCAACCAGTAATGAGGACAGGTTGGTTGGCAAATTGCATTTTCAGATGTACACAGTGGCTAGGAGACAGCGGGAAATTGTTCAGAACAGAAAAAAATAATTGTTTCTTTATTCCCTTTTGTGACAAAGATATTCAACTTGGAGACTGGGGCAGAAAGTCAAGAATGCCCATGTGTAGAGTTCAGAAAGGATTGGGGAGACAGAGGTATTGGGTTGAATATGGAACCTTCCTCTCCCATTGCTACATGGGCATTTGTTAAATATACCAATTTATCTACCACATCTCTTGAGATTATGGTTTAGTGAATCTTGGGTCAGGGCCCAGGAATCAGAAATTCTGGCGACTGTCCCAGATGACTTGCTATGCTGAGTAAGTTTAGGAATAACTGGGCCTTAGGACAGGCATACCACGAGGTAGAGCCTTGTTGTCATGATAGTATTAATACTGTTATTAGTAATGACTAATGCATCGAATAACCAGTTGCCAGACAATATTCTAAGTGCTTTACACCTTTTCTCATGTAATCCTCACACCCACGCTCTCAGTGGGTGCTGTCTCATTTTACACACGTAGGGGAACTGGGACTTCTGAGATGTGTGTGCCCAGCCGTGCCTCACTCTGCGACCCCATGGACTGTAGCCTGCCAGGCTTCTCTGTCCATGGGGTTTTCCAGGCAAGGATCCTGGAGTGGGTTTCCGTTTCCTACTCCAAATGGGCAGGATTCAAACTCAGGCACTCTGGCGTGTTGAAAACCTGAGCTGCCCCTCCAAGAGCCTGGTTTATGGCTCTGGGTAGGTGGGAAGGGCCGTGTCTGGGCATGCACCATGCCTCGTCTTTAGAATCTGAGCAGCATCACTCAGATTGGGGTGATGCAGACAGGAGTAATGACTAAATCTGGATGGAGTTATTAATTTATCGAGATAAAATCTTGGAGGGTTAAATGTAATTGCTGCCCCTTGGGCCCCAAATCAGAGCAAAGAAACTGGAAGCCACGAGTCAACAGTTGCCTGGTGGAAAAGCCCTGGGTTGTTTGGGTTGACTGCTCGCTCGATATAAATCAACAGGGCCTTTGTCTCTGCTGCACCTTTCACCTGGGATGCCCTTTCCCGCTTCCTCCTCTTTTCTCCTGGCAAATTTTTAATCATCTTTAAAGACGGCGCCTAAATGTCACTGCAGCTATGCAGTCTTCTTTGATTTCCACAGGCAGATTTATCAACCTTTTCTGCTGCTTTAGCACTTTGTTCCTGACGTTATAATTTTGTGATTAGCTTTCCTAGTTTGTGCCACTCATGTCCACGGTCACCCAGCTGGAAACACGGAGGAGGGCAAAACCTCCCTCCTTCCTTCCCTCCCTCCCACCCTCCGTTCCACTCTGAGCCCTGCACTCACTGGGCCCGATGCATCATTTTTAACTGTCTGCATATTGATACAATCACCCCTTTTCTCAGTCCTGCAGCCCCTGCCTGACTCACATCTATGCCCTAACTTGTCCCCAACCTGTCACTTGTTGTCCCACCCATACACACACACGTTTGCCACGAAGCATCTATCAAACACAGTCTGCCTGTGCTGGAAACATATGCCTGGTTCTCCCCAGCCAACAGAATAACCCCAAGCCCCCAGCCATCCATGATCTAACCTCGTCTAACTCAGCGGTCTCAACTTTTGACTCTCTGCCTTGCTTCTTAGACTCCAGTGACACAGAACTCATTGTAATTCCCCAGGCAGTGTGCTGTTTCTTGCTGCCTTGTTCTGGCTCGAGCAGTGACCGCCTGGGATGGTTTCCCCCACCCCACCCCCTTGCCTGGCTCCCCCTGGGATCTCTGGAGGCCCCCAGATCCCTGCCCTGGGCTCTCTTCACCCCCGTCTGCATGCTGCTACCTCTAACTTGCCGCTTTCTATTGCAATCATCTCTCTTTTGCTCTGACTTGAAGCCTTGAACTTCTTAAGGGCAGGGCAATGTTTCCTTCTGTTTCTGGCAAGTGGACACTCAATATATGTTTCTGCAAAGAATTGTAATTATTTGTCCTACTTGGCAGGCCTCCAGGGTTAGAATCTTGCCTCTTCCTCCTCCTGGAGGTGAGAGCAGGGCTGTTCACCTTTGAGTGAGCATCTCTTTGCTCATTTGTAAACTGCAGCTCTTTTCACTCCCCTCAGGGGGCTACTGTGAGAATTAAGGGAGATGGCCATGTTTTATAAAACTTAGCTTTCTGGTCTAGGGACCCACAAACTTCAGTCTTGATGCCGGATTTGGGGCCAAGAATCTTTTTCAAGTTTTAAGATGCTTTTTAAAAAATCATGAAGAGAATACTACTTTTTGACACTTGAGAATTACATGAAATTTCAATATCAGTGTCCATGAATGAAGTTTTATTTGAATGACCAGAGCCACATTTATTCATTTACCCACTTTTGCACTGTGACAGCAGAGCCATAGAGACTCTGTAGCCTGAAAAGCCTCAGATATTTACTCTCTGGCCCTTTCCAGAAGCCTGGCACTGGCTCAGCTGGTAAAGAACCCACCTGCCAATGCAGGAGAGGCAAGGGGCGAGGATTCGATCCCTGGGTCAGGAAGATCCCCTGGAAAGGAAATCTCAACCTACTTCAATATTCTTGTCTGGAGAATCCCATGGACAGAGGAACCTGCCAGGCTACAGTCCATAGGGTTGCACAGAGTCAGACACACTGTAGCCACTTAGCACTCACCTAGGGCAGAGGGCTTCCCAAGTGGCTCAGTGGTAAAGAATCTGCCTGCCAATGCAGGAGAAATAGGAGATGCAGGTTCAGTCCCTGGGTCGGGAAGATCTCCTGGAGGAGGAAATGGCAACCCACTCCAGTATTCTTGCCTGGAAAATCCTCATGGACAGAGGAGCCTGGAGGGCTGCAGTTCCTGGGGTCACGGAGAGTTGGACACAACTGAGGGACTGCACACACACGCACTTGGGGCAGGTCCATTGGAAAATAAGACGCTAGGGGTGGAGTTAAATAAGAGATGCCAGACTTCCACTAGTCTGTAGATTTCATTGACCTCTGGGAGTTCACCTAGAAAACCTCATGCTGCCCTGACCCCACCCCCCAGGATGAAGTGTGACCCTTGTTTGCTTCTGTCCTGTTCTCTCTCTCCTCTGTTCTCACCCACCTCCTGGGGTTGGATTCCCGCCCTGCGAGCCCTCCTCTATGGCAGAAGGACTGGAGATCAAGAGGCCCCTGGCCCCTAACCTATCACTGGGACACAGGTTTACAACACATTGGTTCAATTGTTGTGGCGAACTTGGGACTCCTCTTTATTTGTGACAGTTAGCCTAAAGAAAAGCTAACTAGTAGTGCTTACTCTGTGTCAGGCCCAGGATGAATGGTTGGGTATCTGCAGCTGGCAAATAGCAAAATATCACCGAGTGTCCCAAACTTGATGGCTGTTGAAAGCCCAAGTTCTTACTGATCAGAGAGCCCTAGATATTATCTCTTTCTCATTTTGAAATACTCAGAGCAGGCAGGGTATATAGGAGACGAAACATACATAGCATTCTGTGCCTATGCACACCTTCATATTTTACCCTGTTTGCTTTAGGTTCTGTTGGAAAGAAACGAATTGCGACAAATAAAATCAAAGCTGCCTGTAGGATTCTTTCTGGCGCTTTTCCTTACTTGCCTTCCCTGGGGTAGCCACTCTTCTAAATTTGGTGCTTATCAGCACCTTGTATATTTTTATATTCTTACTACATATGTATTACATTACCTTTTGAATGTAAACCTTATATATAAAAACTGTCATCAATCATGCTTTGGATTTTTGCTTTTAGTTTGTAAAGATTTAGACTACAGTGTATCTTGGTACCAATCTGATTTTGGAATGTTCTATAAATAGATTTCTGAACTTACTAAATATAATAGTCATTCCTGGGTTGATTTATAGTAAAATTTCTCTCTCAACCTTACATGAAAGTTAAAGTAACTGAGTATCTGTTTTGTGATGGATCCTTGTGGATAAATGTAGCTCCAATTCTTACATTTTAATGCTGTTTCTCCCTTGACTAAGTGAAAATCTTTTGGTTCTATTGACGGTCGTTTAGGTCGTTTCTAGTTCTTGCAGTTACGACTGTGCTGAAGTGAACATTCCTACACGTGTTGACTAGGGCACTCATGGAAGACTTTCCCAAGAATATACCTGCAGGATATGTCTACTATCACCTTTACTAGAATTTTCCATGGTGACTGTAGCCGCATTCACTGATACCTCTGTGAAGGGTTTGATTGCTCTGTACCCTTGATTTGAGACAATCTTTTCTTGCCCATAACAGATTTAATAATTTTTGTTAATTTGGTGGGTCTGATCTAGTATCTCACTGTTGCTCCTAATAGAATTTTAAGATTAGATACTGAGAGCTTAGAAAAGCCCATGTCCTTTTTTTCTTGTTTTTCTCAGATCTGAAAAGAACTGTTTACATTTTAGATCAGTTTGGATTCTTGCAACTTTAGAGTCTGCAGCACTTCCCATGCGTCACCCAGGAAGTCCTTCAGTTGTGAATCTGCGCTGTATGGCTTCCTTCAAACAATTGCTTTGAGGGCTCTCTATCTCTGGGGTCTCCCTTTCTCCTTCCTTCCAATTTCTGGTTCTTCTCCACAGTGCAGACTGCTCACAAGGCTGGCCCTGCCACTTTTGAAATTTACACCCCCACCTTAACTTTGAAATTACGCTGCTCCCTCAGGCAGCTTCTGTCCACTCTCTTCTCTCCATTCCCATCAGGGCTGGGTGAAGATTATTTTAAACAATTTATTTACTTTTAAATGAAGGATAAGTGCTTTACAATATTGTGTTGACTTCTGCCATACATCAACATGAATCAGCCATAGGTATATATAGGTTCCCTCCCTCTTGAGCCTCCCTCCCACCTCCAAAAGATTTTTATAATTAATGCAAATGATGCCTGAGTTCTACTGAGGCTTAATCATCCTGTGATGATGTCAGGAGGAAGCAGGAAAGAAAGCGAAGTAGTGAGGAAATTAACTCAAAGGGGTAGGTGGATAGCACTTGGTACGATTGAGTTTTAAGCCCACTGAGTATGTGTGATGAGGAGGAAGATGGCAAGAGATAGCAACTTTCTAGTTTTTAATTATAAAAAGGAAACATAATTGTATTAATCTTTATTTACGTTTTGAATGTGTCCTTGCCCTCAACTTAGAGAAAAATACACTTTCCTTTTCTAACTGAAGGATAGTTGATTTACAGTGTTGTGTTAGTTTCAGCTGTACAGCAAAGTGATTCAGTTTATATACTCTTTTTCAAATTCTGTTCCATTATAGGTTATTGAAATTGATAGTCGCTCAGTCATGTCCAATTCTTCGTGACCCTTTGGACTGTAGCCTGCCAGGCTTCTCTGTCCATGAGGATTCTCCAGGCAAGAAATACTGGAGTGGGTTGCCATTCCCTTCTCCAGGGAATCTTCCCAACCCAGAGATCGAACCTGGGTCTCCTGCATTTCAGGCAGATTCTTTACCATCTGAGCCACCAGGGAAGCCTGTTGTAGGTTATTAGAAGATATTGAATATAGTTCCCCGTGTTTGCAGTGGGTCCTTCTTGTTTGTTTTATATACAATAGTGGGTATCTGTTAATCTCAAATTCCTAATTTATCCCTCCCCTGCCTTTCCCCTTTGGTAACCGTGTTTGTTTTCTTTCTATGTCCATGAGTCTAGAGAAATACATACTTTCAATTGATTGGTTTTACTTGGTATAAAACACTCTGTACCCTGCAGTAAACATATCACCATTTCGGTTTTTTAGTTCAGGAACATATTGAAACAAACTTCATAGAGAATTAGATGGGAATATACAAATCAATATGCTGGAATGTGTACATTTTTCTTGAAAAGTTGAGTTAATGATGGTGATCTATGGAGCCTCAAAACTCTCTGGCTGTCCCCTCACCCCCCACTTCTTCCCCCTCGGCTTCACTTGAGAGTTTTTCATTCACAATAACCATTTTAATGGAAATGTTCAGTGCTGAGAAGATCCTGGAATGTGCATTATTTCAATTTTGCTGTTTAAGACAAGTGGGATTTGTTTCTTCTACTCCAGTTATCAAAAAGATTAACCCTTTGCCCTCTACATTCTAATTGTAACCACTCCGAAAACAAAGGGGTTATTTGTACAAAATAGTGGGAAAAGCGAGGCTTTATGCCAAGTGGGATGTTTCTCCGTTGAAGGAGGTGGTGATCACGGCACACATTTTTTTCCTTGTGTTGCAGGCTTCCGTGGAGGCTTCTGGGGAGATCTCGTTATGCAAGACTGGATTTCCTGAAGATGTTTACAGTGCAGTCTTGTCCCGGGATGTGCTGGAAGGACAGCCCCTTCTCAATGGTATGACCTCAAAAGATACATTTGTACACTCAGCACCAATGCTCTTGAAATACTGTTCACTGTTAAAAAGACTCTAAATGATCTCCACTGTACAAGTATGAATTTTTCACAGTCCCTATAATGAGACTGTAGGGACTTTATTTTAGGATTACAGAAGAGCTCATAAATCTCTTATGTATACAACTAGAAGGCTCCTGATTTCCTGAAAACCTC
This sequence comes from Budorcas taxicolor, assembly GCF_023091745.1. Taxonomy (NCBI): domain Eukaryota; kingdom Metazoa; phylum Chordata; class Mammalia; order Artiodactyla; family Bovidae; genus Budorcas; species Budorcas taxicolor. Next base: position 29,295,729 of record NC_068931.1, read on the forward strand.
TTCCATTTTTCATTTATGGTGGAAACCATCACACAGTTAATTTTTACAATTTTCTGCCTACATTTTACTTCTGGTAGAAGATCATATTTACCGAATATCTGCTTCTGCTGATTTAAACATTATTTACAGCCATCATCTACTTAGTATTTTGAATCAAAGAATTCCTAAGACATGTCAAACTAACATTTAGCAAAATTATAATGAGCAGATTTAGCAGGTAAAATCGCAAGGCAAAAGCATGAATTTGTATTTTTATTATGCCATTGTTTACAGAAATTACTGGATAGCTAATTTAGTTGTAATACATCTGAATTTCCAATATAGACTCATCTCCTATCTAAATATGGATCAGATTCATTATATTGATGGATATCATATGAAAATTGTTGCCAATAAGTGTAGATAAAATCTAAGTAAAAGTTGAAATTGAAAACGAAATTGAAAGCCCCTTCTGTTACTTCTAATTGAAAGCAGATAAAAGTTTGGTTAGTCATATTTTCATGGACTTATTTATCATTACACAATATGTCATAGAAATGGGAAAACAGGAAGAGTTGATTAGTAAGTTGTATTTAAATTCTGATTCCCCACAAATCGTGCATATATCTGAGGCTGTTTTAGATAGCCACTTTCAGAAAATCTTTGCAACCTCAACTAGTTAATTGACACAGGCCTGTAGCACACAGCCTTAATTGAAGACTCTCTGTCACTCTGACAGACCTTTGTGGTATCATACCTAAGAATACCGTAGACAGAGGACTTTGAAATGTAAATAGCCCCTTAGCTACTGAAGTTCCTTGTTGCCAGTTATCCTTTTATTTTCATTTTTGTTCTGATTGTGATTTGCTCACACATATGTGATCTTTCTGAAGTTATTTTTAAGACATCCTCCCGTCCCTTTCTCATCACATGATATTTTAATGAGTAAATATTAAATCAGTCTGTCTCAATGCTGCATTGCTTGCTATCTCATCTAGTAGCTAATGGTTGATGCAATAGATGTTTAATTCAAATCAAAGTGTGTACATTTTTTTAAAAATTTAATACAAGTCTCAGAGTTCTGCACATTTGTCATCTTCTTCAAATCTGTAAATTATTATGTGGCATCTTAGGACCTACCTATGTGATCTTAAGTAGTATTTGAATGCTGAAAAATATTTTGATAAAATCCTAGAGAGTAATTTCTCCAGATCAAAAATTTCTGGAATTGTTTGCATTTTTACATTTTGCTTTTGAGATTCATTCTTAAGTGGATAATTCCTTCTCCTAGTCCCTTCTTCTAAAAGCTTGTTGAAATTTGCTGGTTAAGAATAAACCTATGGTCTGTCTCTGGAAACCATTGCTTTAAGGTGAAATATGCTGCTATGTGGAATAATTTTGAAAATGAAAGCCTGTTTTTAAATTATTAGATCATGCTGGTGACGAAACTGGGCATAATTTTGATTGCCAGGATCATTTTAGTATAACCTAGAAACTTGGGACTTTGCTAGAGTCGTCAATATAAAAGGTTGAGAATACTTTTGACTCTGTGCCCCAGCAGTCGCTGGGGGATGTCTATGACATGACAGTGTCTGGTAGAATTTCTCCGCGTTTGGTATACCTAGTAGTTACCATTTTGGTCTTTTAGCCTTTCTAATAAAGCTGTTTCTCTTCTGACACATCATTACTTTTTTCCTTTATCATTCATAAAATATGTTAACAGACACCAGCATCTTAATGCTTCAAACATAAGGTTTATAATATTGACTCATAGAAAAAACTATTCTTTTAGAAGAAGGAAGATTTTTGTGGAACATCACCATTCCTTTCTACAAGAGTGTTGTCACCAGTTATATGTATTTGGGAAAATCATTACTGAGAATAATTCTCCTTTTTTTTAAATAAAAAAGTTTCTATTAGTACGTTTTTGGAGTTTTTAGTGACATGCTAATCCAAAGGTGGCTGTGTACACTTAACCCAAATAAATGCCAAGTCATAATTATGTTCATGAATTCTATGTCCTGTGCTACGTGCATTGACCATGTATATTCTAAAGCTGAGCGTAATCTGTTGCTGGGCCAAGAGTGATGACTTTGGCTGTGGTTTTGTGATTTATAGTGTTCAAGGAAACAAGTAATTGTGCATAAGAAATATGCAAAAGTTTTCCAAGACATTTGCCTTGTGGCAGGTTTCTACCTTATTAAGGTTATAGTCTAAAAGGCTGTTGAAATCGTAACTCCTAACCCTTGATGCTTCCTTTCATTTCCCCCTGATGACTTCTGGGGAGAGGAGGGCCATTGTCCAAACATAGGTATAGAATGGTTTTGCAGAGTAGATTCCTGGTGCACTAGACCTTGTACAAGAGTTTAACTTTCAAGTGTATAAGTGCCATGAATGCTGATTCTTCTTCAAACAGTGAAGTCACAATCTTTTTTGAAAGTGCTTGAAAAACATGAAGCATTAGAGGGAGAGAGAAGATGTTAGAGGCATGTTAGAAAAGCTGGACTCTTGTCTAAAGAGAATTCTTTTCTCCCCACCTGCCCCTTCTATTTTCTGCTGTTGTAATGAATTTCATAGAAAGAATGGACCCAGTGAGCTAGTTCCATGCCTCCAATTTCTCTTCTGGTTTTCATCAGTGAGTTTTTGGTAAGATCATAAAGAGGGCAAAGGTATTTTGTGATCAACCTTCACATTTCCTATTATATCATGTCGAATATTTCCACTCTTTTGAAAAAAAAAAGTTCAGTGCTTTATAAAAAGTGGCTGTCCAGGCCTCTGTTCCATTTCGTTAGCAAAACCAGATTTTTCTTAACTGTGCCTCTATTTTTGCACTTACAGGTTGTTTCCAATTTTTCTCTTACACATATTGTGCTGCTATGGAGATTCATTTTTAGCGAACTTTGATTTTTCTTTATGGATAGTTTCTTTGGGGATTTGTGTTCGAAAGTAAAATTCCTAGGCCAAAGGTAATGGACTTTTTTTTTTTTTACATTTTTGTAAAACTCTTTTCATGGCTAAAAGTATGTTTGTTCTTTACTCCATCCTCATAACCACTGAATTTTACAATGTTTTTCATTTTCCTACTTCCCCTAAGATGAAAAACATTCCTTTTTCTATCCTGTGGTATCTCCTGGGTTTGCCTTTTGTAAGTTAGTATCAATTTTAATACGTTTAGGTCATCATTTTTACTTTGCTATTTTTCTATTCTGTTTTAAAAGCATTTCTTGCCAACCCCCTCAGTTTACAGACAAGCAAATTGGCGCTCAGAGAGATGTAGGCTTTTCCCATGATAATATGGTGCTTTAGATTGTTAGCTACAGATTTGGAATTAGAACCCAGGTTTCTGATACTTAATTTAGTGATGATGCTAATGATGATGATTAAAGAAAAAAAAAAAAACCATTATGGAGTAACACAGGGAAGAATATGAGCCAGCCTACCTGTCCATGTGTCTTGTGACAAGTCTTAGAACTGGTCTTTATTTCCCACTTAGCACCATGGGTTTTGTGTTATTAGACACATTTGGGAATTGGTGACTCTAAGGCACGGTTTCCCTGGTGGCTCCTGCAGTGCAGAAGACCTGGGTTCTATCCCTGAGTTGGAAAGAGCCCTTGGAGAAGGGAATGGCTACCCACTCCAGTATTCTTGGCTGAAGAATTCCGTGGCCAGAGGAGCCTGGCAGGTTACATACAGTCTATGGGGTCCCCCTGTGATTAAAAAATATTTCCTGATGATTGTCACCATGAGTATTTTTTGTGCATACCTGTTTACAAGCAGAAATTTAGGGCTCTTGAAAATAATATTTAGTCTCAGATATTTAACTTACACTCCACTGAACTAGAAAGAATCTCTTGTGGTAGCACATTACTTGAAAATAAAATAACTGAAATCATAAATTTTCATTCTGTCACCAGCAGTGCTAGGTGACACTAGGAAATAACAACCATGCTGCGACATCACAGAGAGCATCTAGGCTGTTTTTAGTGTGGATGTTATGAGTGATTTTCCTGTATGTTTTGCACTGGTGGTCTGTATGCTTAGACATCTCGCTTAAGTAAACTCCTCCGACTCTGGTCAACATAAATAGCAACCTGCAATTACCAAGAAGCTCTTCAGTAATGCATTCAGACTCACCAACTCTGGGCAGCCCATGATGACTATTTTCAACTAGACGGAATTTGATTTAGATTAGTTTACTTACTGATTGAGGCTCCTCTCTGCATTAACACTCTGGGAGGAAGCTGTCATATGGTATCTTCAGATAACAGTACAGAAATCCTTATTATTATTTAGTAGGACTATACACTATGCACTACTTTTTCTAAAAATAATCTGACTGCTCATGTATGATATGCATTACTGAATTTGGGAGCCATCTATATCTTAAGCAGGTCTTCTCTATTCCAGGCTTGTACTAATATGTTAGGAAACCTTGGCTCTTGTTTTAATTAGCCTTTTTTATTTCGATAGATCTTTTTTTAAATTGTTTTGTGTAAATGTCTTAAGATATTTTAAATTGTTTATACAGCCTTTTGCTAACTGTGTGTGTATGTGTCAGTCACTCAGTCATGTCCGACTCTTTGTGACACCATGGACTGTAGCCCACCAGGCTCCTCTGTCCCTGGGATTCTCCAGGCAAGAATATGGAGTGGGTTGTTATTCTCTTCTCCAGAGGATCTTCCAACCCAGGGACTGAACCCGGGTCTTCCGTATTGCAGCCACGGATTTCCACTTGTGAGAAAAGGCGTTAAGTTTCGAGATGGTTCTCTTGGATATTGATGATAGGCTCTTAGGAGTTACAAATGAAATACAGCCATGTAGATTCTCCGGGGTGGAGAGCTTTTATTTTTAATACCTTGTGGTAGTTATTTTTTAAGAGCCATTAGGTATATATTAATGTCAACATAAGAACTAAGAAATTTCATCCTTGTTTTCATCATAACCACTTAGACTTTATTTAATACTTGGCATGCTTTTATATCCCTTTTGATGCGATGTGTTCTAGGTCTAGGTTTCTTAATGCAATCCTACAAACCAAGATAAGCCAGTTTGGGTGGTCACTTCTTTGTTTTAAGTCCTTTGGTAGTTATTTATATCGTTCAGTAATTTGGAGTAGCCGAGGTCTACTGTCTCACAAAGTAGCATCCAGATCTGTGCTGAAGAAAGTCACACTTCACCTGTGAAAACGTGTTAACAAGCAGGCACTGAATGGTTTAAAATCTGCCATCCTAAGATCTGAGGGCCCCTTTCCGTCTGTCCTTTTAGGCTAAATAGTAACCCCCTGGTGGAGAGTAAAAAATAAACACAGTAAATAAGATTTACTTTATGTTAGATGCTATGGAGAAAAATAAGACAGAGAAGGGAAATAGGAAGAATGTGTAGTTTTGCTGTTTAAATAGGATGGTCAAAGGAGTATCATTGTATGGGAGACATTTGAGCAAGAATTGCTATTGCAGGTGGTTCAAGTGCTATAGATAACTGGGAGAGGAACATTCAGATTAACAGCGAACTGCAAACGCAAAGGCTGTGTGACATTTGTGTATCTCCTTTGAAGAAATGTCTGTTCAGGTCCTTTGCCAATATTTTAATTGTTTGGTTTTCATTTTTAAGTTTTTAAATATATATTCTGGATACTAGATCTTTATCAGATAGATGATTTGTAAATATTTCTCCCATTCTTTAGGCTATCTTTTCATTTTCTTGATAATGTCCTTTTATGCACAGAAGTGTTTGACTTTGACGATGTACAACTCTTTTTCCTCTTGTTGCTCTTGCTTTTGGTGTCACATCTAAGAAACTGTTGCAGAATTCAAGGTCATGAAGATTTATTCCTGTGTTTTCTTCTAAGATATTTTATTATTTTAGTTCTATTTAGGTTACTGACCCATTTTAAGTTAATTTTTGTATGTAGTAGGAGATGGAAGCCCAATTTTATTCTCGGGATATATTTGGCAGTCGAGCTGGCAGAGTTTGACGGATTGGATGGATGGTGTGAGAAAAGAGGGGTCAAGGATGACTCTGTGATATTTGGTCCAAATCCTGGGAAGGCTGTTAGTCACTGTGACGGGAATGATCAGGAGTTGGTTTGCGTGTGTGGAGATGAATGTCAAAGATGGATGAAGACATTTTGGTATAGGTTTGGGGTTCAGTGGAATGATCTAGGCTGCAGTGTGGGTAGTTCTAAGTGTATGAAGGACAGTCATGACCCAGGGTGAAATCACGAAGAGGATTTTCCCCAAGTGTGAGGAAGAGACCAAAGAAAGAAAGAAATGCTTTCATATGGAGCCTTTCAGGATTAGGAAGTCAAGATCAAGAGCCGGAATGGAGGTAAACAAGGTTCCACTGTATAGCACAGGGAACTATATTCAATATCCTGTGATAAACCATAATGGAAAAGAATATGATTGAGTGTCTGTATAGATATTTATATGTGTATAACTGAATACTTCACTGTAAAGTAGAAATTAACACAACGTTGTAAATCAACTCTACTTCAATAAAAGAAGTATTTTTAAAACCCCAGAGATGGGTTTTATGCCTTTATCAACATGATAGTGGGCATTTCCTGTAAAATATTTAGATATTTTTTGACTAGGGTCTCAGATGTTTGTCATACATGGCTGTTAAAAAGTTTATACAGGAGCTTTTTCATCCCTTTACAGTTTTGATTTCTTACTTAAAAAAAAAAAAAAAAGAAATTTGGCTGTGCTGGGTCTTCGTTGTGACATATGGGCTTGGTTGCCTTGCAGGATGTGAGCTCTTAGTTCCGTGACTAGGAATCAAACCTGTGTCCCCTGCATTGCAAGGAGGATTCTTAACCCTGGACCACCAGGGAAGTCCCCTGTGATTTCTTATCTTAAAGATACGATTCAAAAGACAGAAGACAGAGAGGTAGTGAAGACTGAGAAAGGGTGACCAGAGGGTTAGGAGAAAACTCAGTAGGATGTGGTACCTTCAAAGGCAAGTGAAGTTGTATTTCAAAGGAGGGAGTGACCCTCTGTACCCAATGCTACTGAAGGGTCAGCTCAGATGAGGACTGAGAATTCACCATGGATTTCACAGCATGATGGTAACTGGGTGAGTTTGATTCTGGTGTGTTCTGTAGTTATGTGGGGGTGGGAAGCTGGCCACAGATTGAGTTTTCCTTTAGAAGGACGAAGGGAAATTGAGTGGCAATTGAGAGGGAAACAAATTCAACTGAGGATGGTGTTTTATGTTTTCAGTAGGGCAGAAATGAAGAACAGACTTGTGGCCACAGTGGGGGAAGGAGAAGTTGGGACAAATTGAAAGAGTAACATGAAAACATACAAATTACCATATATAAAATAGATAGCTAACTTGACTGAAACCAACAAAATTCTATAAAGCAGTTATCCTTCAATTAAAAAATAAATGAATCAAAAAATTAAATAGATAGCCAGTGGAGATTCACTGTGTGACTCAGGGAGCTCAAATCAGGCATTCTGTGACTACCTAGAGGGATGGGATTGGGTAGGAGTTGGGAGGGAGGTTCAAGAGGGAGGGGCATATGGTCACCTATGGCTGATTCATGTTGATGTATGGCAGAAACCAACACAGTATTGTGGCGCAACTATTCTCCAATTAAACATTTAAAATAAAAATGAGGATGATTTTTAAGGACGGGAGGAACATCCCATGCAACATGGTTGCATGTTGATGGCAAAGCCTCCAGTAGGGAGGGGAAAAGTGATGTGCAGAAGAGAAGAGACAGTTACTAGGACAATATCCTGGAGTGGACTGGAGAAATGAGATCATGTGGGACTTGGAAATCTGTCCTTAAGACGAGCCGCACAGATGTTCTTATGTACCTACATTTGGGAACCACTCTCACGCTTTTTGTTGAGTCACTCCTGAAAGGGTTTAAAAATCCTTCCTTTCAGCTTGATGATTTTATGTCAGCAGAAGGCTTGCTCTTCAGAAATGGCAGCTAGGATAAAAATGAAACCCTTGTGGTGTTCGATGATGTAAACAGGGTTTTCATTGCTGGAGCATCCTTGACAGATGGATATCCAGTTTCTGCGAGAATACCACTGCTCGTCCCCTCCCCCCAGGAGGAAGCGATCATTCCTTTACAGAGTCTGCTCCGTCACCGAAGAGCTCTCACTGTTAAAAAGCAATTTCTGGAAAAGTTGAACTGAAGCATATGTTCCTAAAATCCTTACCCACTGGTGCCTGTTTCGTCATTTGGCACCTCACGGAGCAGCAAGTGCGTTCTCTTTTCCTCTGAGGTCATTCATTTCATCATTTTTCATTCGACAAGTATTTTTGCTCGTTCATCACATGCCAGGTCTTTTTCAAGGAAAGGACAATGCTGGTTAGCAAAATGGGCAAACTCCTTGCAGTGGAAACTTACTTTGAGAGATCCTTCAAATACTTGAGCATCATCATCTCGGCTCCTGAAACCTCTGCCGCAGGCTGCACATCAGACCGTTTCTTCAGTGGGGTTTGAACATTTTGGTTCACCCTTCCCTTTCAGCCTGAGGAAAGTGAGCTTCCCTCCACGACTGAACGCGCAGCCTATGCGTCCTGCCTGTGCTGTCGAGCCATCCTTCTTGCCTTTGACTGAGATGCTGCCACTAGCACAGCCCAGGGTGGACTTGGTGTAGTGTACCACTCCATCATCCTGTTGGCTCTTGTTAATAAGACTGTGGTTAACAAAAACTCGTGGGTGTTTCTCAGATGAACTGATTACCATCTTGCCCTTTAAAAAATGATTTTTGAACTCACACGTTAAACCTGTAAGTAGATTTTTATTTTTTATTTTTGCAAAAAAGGCCCTAATATCAACACCATCTGGAGACCCAAACTGGCAACCTAGACACATAGAAGTCCCAGGAATCAATGCCAGTATTTGTTATAAGTCGTCATTTGAACAGAGGGGCATATGACAACATATGTAAGTTGTAGGTAACAATAGCTGCCAAATCAGTGGAGTAAACAACATACACGAATGTGTAGACACACAGATGCACACACATACACACACACACACACACACACACACACAAATTCTTTAAATTGTTAAATGATCAAGAAGTGGTTGATGAGTTTCAGCCTACAGCAACTTTGAGACAATGTTAAGATTTTATTTCAATTCATGGTCTTTGGTTTTCTTAAAATAGGGTTTCTCCGTGTCAGGCAATGGAGAAAAGACCATTGCAGACATTCAGTTCAGTTAAGTTCAGTCGCTCAGTTGCATCCAACTCTTCGCGACCCAGTGGCCTACAGCACGCCAGGCCTCCCTGTCCATCACCAACTCCCAGAGTTTACTCAAACTCATCTCCATTGAGTTGGTGATGCCATTCAACCATCTCATCCTCTGTTGTCCCCTTCTCCTCCTGCCTTCAGTCTTTCCCAGCATCAGAGTCTTTTCAAATGAGTCAGCTCTTTGCATTATGTGGCTTAAGTATTGGAGTTTCAGCTTCAACATCAGTCCTTCCAATGAACACCCAGGACTGATCTCCTTTGGGATGGACTGGTTGAATCTCCTTGCAGTCCAAGGGACTCTCAAGAGTCTTCTCCAACACCAGTGTTCAAAAGCATCAATTCTTCAGCACTCAGCCTTCTTCACAGTCCAACTCTCACATCCATACATGACTGCTGGAAAAACCACAGCCTTGACTAGATGGACCTTTGTTGGCAAAGTAATGTCTCTGCTTTTGAAAATGCTGTCTAGGTTGGTCATAACTTTCCTTCCAAGGAGTAAGCATCTTTTAATTTCATGGCTGCAGTCACCATCTGCAGTGAATCTTGAGCCCCCCAAAATAAAGTCTGTCACTGTTTCCACTGTTTCTCCATCTATTTGCCATGAAGTGATGGGACTGGATGCCATGATCTTTGTTTTCTGAATGTTGAGCTTTAAGCCAACTTTTTCACTCTCCTCTTTCACATTCATCAAGAGGCTCTTTAATTCTTCACTTTCTGCCATAACGATGGTGTCATCTGCATATCTGAGGTTATTGATGTTTCTCCCAGCAATCTTGATTCCAGCTTGTGCTTCATCCAGCCCAGTGTTTCTCATGATGTACTCTGCATATAAGTTAAATAAGCAGGGTGACAATATACAGCCTTGACGTACTCCTTTTCCTGTTTGGAACCAGTCTGTTGTTCCATGTCCAGTTCTAACTGTTGCTTCCTGACCTGCATACAGATTTCTCAAGAGGCAAGTCATGTGGTCTGGCATTTCCATCTCTTTCAGAATTTTCCACAGTTTATTGTGATCCCTTGCAGACATGTGTAGGTATAAATAACAGGCGATTTAGATCACCCCAATTATTGCTGTTCGACACTCCTGCTGAAAAATGAATTTCATTCATTTTAACAGAAAATAGAAATCATCTATTTTTAAGAAGGCACATATCTTATTAAAGCACATCTATAGTTACAGTAAGTCCTCATCTTGAGGGCTTCAATCTTGGTAGATGATTATCCCCTAAATTGATAGAGGAGAAATGAACCTTTTATTGCATTTGGAGACATGAACACTGTTTTTTTGTTCGTTTGTTTATTAGTGTTTTTGGACTTTGGTAACTCTGTTTTGAACCCGGTCTCTCAGGATTCTCAAGTTTGCCTGTTTTAATTATTCCTTGTTGAATCTTTTGTAGGGCACCCTGGTGAGGGTTTGCTCACTTGTAAGGGCAAAGTCACTGACACCTCATTCTATTATTTTTCTTCCGTTGGTGTAGACTGTTTTTCTTTCTACAATGTGGTTCCTTCTGTGGATGCTTTCGTTTGCTGTACTTTGGGGGGAAAATGTCTTTTAGGCTTTTTTCTCCCAAATGGAAGCATCACCATACCCCATTGTTTCAAGAGTGGAATTGAGAATGCCAGCCACTTTTGAAGACAGGTGTGTTTGTACCAGGCCATGCCTCCTTTGTCCTTCATTGGAAGGACTGATGTTGTGGTTGAAACTCCAGTACTTTGGCCACCTGATGTGAAGAGCTGACTCATTGGAAAAGACCCTGATGCTGGGAAAGATTGAGGGCAGGAGGAAAAGGGGATGACAGAGGATGAGATGGTTGAATGGCATCATCGACTCGATGGATGTGGGTTTGGGTGGACTCCGGGAGTTGGTGATGGACAGGGAGGCCTGGCGAGCTGCGGTTCATGGGGTCGCAAAGAGTCAGACACGACTGAGCGACTGAACTGAACTGAACTGATGCCTCCTTTGGGCCTCACTCTAGCTGCCAGTCAGTCTTTGTGATGGAGGTGGTTTCTCCTCCCTGTAAGGTTCCCAGTGTATGAGGAAGTGTCCCTGTAATGTACGAATTCATCAGATTTTGATCTCACTACCTTCTAAGCTAACTGTTACATGGCTCTGCCCTCTTCATATGCTCTTATTCTTTTGAGTGTAACTTCTGTTTCTGCTGCTGCTGCTGCTAAGTCGCTTCAGACGTGTCCGACTCTGTGCCACCCCATAGACAGCAGCCCACCGGGTTCCCCCGTCCCTGGGATTCTCCAGGCAAGAACACTGGAGTGGGTTGCCATTTCCTTCTCCAATGCATGAAAGTGAAAAGCGAAAGTGAAGTCTCTCAGTCGTGTCCGACCCTCAGCGACCCCCTGGACTGCAGCCTTCCAGGCTCCTCCGTCCATGGGATTTTCCAGGCAAGAGTACTGGAGTGGGGTGCCATTGCCTTCTCTGAACTTTTGTTTCTAGTGTCTGTGTTAAAAAGTATAGGAGATTACTCTGCCAGTGTTCTGTTTCTTTTAAAAAAAGCACATGATCGGTTTTCAAACATTCAGGTTTTTACAAATGGATTCCAGGTGACTCCAATAAAGGTAGTCTCTGCCTGACTTCCACAGTTGGTCCTTAGTATGTATTTACATGACAGAAACATAGATCAGATGGTTTTAGAGGTGTTATATTTTGGAGGTTGTACCTTGCCTCTTCTCTGGTGCTTTTTTTTTTTTTTTTTTTTACATAGAAGCCTACTTTCTGTCTTTGGAACAGATTTGGATCAGCTTCTAAAATAGATGTTGATGAAACCATTGTTCGTGTTAACACTTGAAACATATCTGTGTCCACTATCATTATATTCTTGTTAGTTTTTGAACATCTGAATATTTAGTTTACCAGATGCTCAGATGAGGAGACTATTAAGTTCTAAAAAAGTGCTAATACATGGAGAACAAGGCTCTTCATTTATCTGGTAGAAAAAAAAAAAAACTTCGTCACAGGAAATGGCCCGTAAGTTCTAATTCCAAGGGTTGAAATCTCTTGTCCTGGCCCCTTCATTCACTGGCTCATGTTGTAGTCTAACCAAGGGTATTTCTGTCTGACGGGAAGCACCCAATAGGCTACATTTGATCTTCCTCTGAGATCAGTTGGCCTCCTCGAAGTTCTCCTTTCCCATCTGCCCTTGACCTTATTGAGCTGTGCATTGAATGGTATTTTCAAGCCTCCAAATAAGGGCAAGTTCATTATTACTTTTGTCTTTTATTTCAGGATTTCTCTGTAAATTAAGTATTCTCAGATTAACAGGTGTTGCAAATTTAACAGAGTGTTGATGTGGGAATTTTCAGAGCTTTCAGAGTATTTGTGTTCCCAGCATGTGTTCAGCAAATATTTTCTTCTCTCCTGGCTAAGGAGGTCAGTTGCATTGCTTTGGAAAATACCAGAGCCCAGCTCACACTTATTACTTATGGCAGTGGGGAAAACATCCCCGTTTCTAGCAATTATTTAAATTATAAATGTTTCTTTGCAGCATCCCTGTGTGGTTTTAAAGGGCAGAAATAAGGGGCCACCTTCATGGAATGATTGGAGCAAAAATTTGACAGAGCTGAGTATTTGTTCTGCTGATTCTTTTGTGAAATTAAATCCTGCAGATTTTCACATTATGCATATATGTAATTATTCCTTCAGCTCAGTCACTTTGATTCACTGTGGCGTCTTTTGTTGACTTGTCATCTATTCTGTCAATGTAGAAGACATTTATTAAAGCATCTTGTTGCATTTATATTGTAGGAAAATGTTCCTTTATGAAGTAATCTCACACTGACTACTCAAACTGATGAAGCCCCAGTATGGTATTGCCATTTTACTAACGATTAGCAAATTAGTAGATGGCGTGAACTCTCAATCCCTATTAGTGCCACGTTCTCAGAAGTTTAGTAGTTTGATATTTAAATGTCCTAATGACTTAACCCATAAATCATAATTATAATTTATTATTTTCCAGGCAACCATTTAAATAAGCTAAGCAATTAAGAACAGGATACATCCTTTGTCTTGCTCATTATCGATATATAATGTCTGGTGGTTGGAATATGCACATTTGGGCAAGACTGTGTTGAAATGTTTAAGAATCAGCTTACCTTTGGTATTCAGATTGTTTATTTATAAGTGTTTTTTTGTTGTTCAGTCACCAAGTCGTGTCCGACTCTTCGAGACCCCATAGACTGTCTCTGTCTATTGAATTGGTGATGCCATCCAACCATCTCATCCTCTGTCGCCTCCTTCTCCTCCTGCCCTCAGTCTTTCCCAGCATCAAGGTCTTTTCCTATGAGTCAGCTCTTCGCATCAGGTGGCAAGAGAATTGGAGCTTCAGCGTCAGTCCTTCCAAAGAGTATTCAGGGTTGATTTCCTTTAAGATTGTCTGGTTTAATTTCCTTACTTTCCAGGGGATTCTCATGAGTCTTCTCCAGCACTGCAATTCAAAAGCATCAGTTCTTCAGCACTCTGCTTTTTTTTATGGTCCAGCTCTCACATCCGTACCCGACAACTGAAAAAGCCATAGCCTTGACTATTACGGACCTTTGTCGGCAGAGTGATGCCTTTGCTTTTTACATTTGCATAAAACATGTTATACTTCTTGAGAAATTTCATAAACATTATATTGATTGCCCAAAATTCCAAGGGACAGCTAAGATGGGGTGCATCTGGGGGTGCGGAAGGGGAGCGTTTCTATGTTCACGTAATGAAACTGAGTTCACAAAGCTGCGGTGACTCACATGTACGAGTAATGAGAGGCTGGAGGTTCTGTCCCTTGCCCAGAGTCCTTCCTCTCCGGCTGATGAGAGCAGTGCTGCCCAGAAAGGCTGCTTCAGGTGGAACATTCCGTGCCCCTTCAGCTCTCTCACCTCCCCCTACGTGTGCCAGAATACACTTAACTTGCCTGGGGTTTTAAAGTCCTTGTTGCCGGTCAAGGTGCACAAGGTCCATTGTCTCAACCTTTCTTTTCCAGAATGACCACAAATCACTCCCCAGCCTACTGTATGCCCCAGAATGTTTTCTACTTAAGAAATAGAAATTCATTGCTGTGGAAGATGAGAGAAGATGTAGGTAGCCCACATAAAGCCCCATCTTGGTTTTGCCAGATCCAGCTCATTGGGCAGAAATTGATGAATCTTTTGCTTTCCCAGAGTACTTGCTGTGAAGTGAAGATCTAGTGTGTGAGAGCTCTAGACAGCATCAGAAGAGTGTATAAAAGCAAAAGTTTCCAAGGTTCTATATTGATAATATGTGATGCTCAGTCATGTCCAACTCTTTGAGGCACCCTGAACTGCAGGCTCCTCTGCCCATGGAAATTTCAGCAAGAATACTGGAGTGCATTGCCATTTCCTTCTCCAGGGGATCTTCCTGACCCAGGGATCAAACTCAGGTCTCCTGCATTGGCAGGTGGATTCCTTACCACTAGTGCCACCTGGGAAGTCTAATAATGATAATAGATTTTTTAAATTTATCAACTGTCTGCATGTTCCAGGTGCTTAATAGACACTTTCATTTCTACTTGTATTGCAGGTAAGGAAATACAGATGCAAACAGTTTAAAGTGATTTCCCCAAGGTGTTCCATTAGCAAGTGGTAGCACCAGGGGTTGAGTCCAGGTCAGTAGGATGTCTGCTCCCATTCTCTTCCTGATGGACCATGCTGCCTCCATAGGGTGTGCTGAAAAGTCAGGTCAGTCAGGGACCAGACCCACTGGTCCCTCACAGGGATGAGGTATTGGAGGAGGCATACTTTGAGAACTATACTTTGCAGAGTGGCATTTTGGATAGATAAGGAAGCAATAGTTAAGGGGTGTGTGTCTGAGATCAGATGGACATGGGAGGAAGATTTTTATTGGAGAAAACCTCCCAAAATGTAGACCGATGGGACAAAAGTGAAAGTGTTAGTCGCACAGTGTCAGTCCGACTGTTTGTGACTCCCATATCCCATCTGAGCTTCCCTGGTAGCTCAGATGGTTAAGAATCTGCCTGCAATGGGAGACCCGGGTTCGATTCCTGGGTTGGGAAGATCCCCTGGAGAAGGGAATGGCAACCCAATCTAGTATGCTTGCCTGGAGAATCCCCAAGGACAGAGGAGCCTGGCTGGCTACAGTCCATAGGGTTGCAAAGAGCTGGACATGACTGAGCAACTAACACTAACACAATTATCCCATCCCAAAGACCCTTGAGTTCCAGAGTAAGGAACTGAGCTGGCTCTTGAGGTGGGAGTCATCCAGTGATAGAAGGAGAATTAGGCAATTATGGATTCTGGAGAGGACCATATGGATAAAGCAGACTTGAAAAGCTGTAAACAGTAGGTGAATAAAGCTGTGCAAATCAGTTGTGTAGTTGGCATCATGGCAGCCCTTCCTGAGATTCATTCCTTGATTACTGTACAGTTCATAGATTTAGAAGCTTGATTCACCTACAGTTCTAAGGACAAGACAGTTCAGTTTAGTTCAGTTCAGTTGCTCAGTCATGTCCGACTCTTTGCAACCCCATAAGGACAAGATTTCATAGCCTTATTCCTATGACCACAGTGGAAACTTTTGGATCAGTGAGGTCAAGTTTAGGGAAATTTTGCTTCCTCTCAACCTTCCTCTCTAGGTCTTTGCCCCCTCATCACTGTGCCCCACACCTCTTTCCCTTTGCCTCCTTGGTTCTCTTCCTCTCTGGATGAAGACAAGGAATTAAATAATCTCGACAGTTCTTGCCAGTCCATCACTTCCAAGCAGAGAGGAGAGATGGAGAGAAGCTTGGCCTCCGATGCGATTACCAGCTGCTGAATTAATATAATTCGGAGCTTTTTCCATCCCTGGGCTTCCCGTCATGTTAGCCGATAAGCCCCAGTGACTGTGTCAGGCAGTGAGAGGGGCACTTGTGTTACTCTCAGCAAGTTGCATCCTGGTTGGTGAGGGTCACCATGATGGTGGGAGCACAGGCTTCATGACTGTGGGGGCAGGAGAAGCTGGTTTACAGGGTTATAGCTAGGAAGGGGAAGTATCGGGTTATAGCTAGGAAGGGGAAGTATCAAGACAGGGATCAAAAAGGTGCTGCTTTGCTCAAGGGTCTCTGCTTTTCTGCCATGGTCATGAGGTGATGGTCACCTCTATGTGGTGGAACCGGGTCACTTAATTACCCAGTATCCCCAGGGCCTCATACAATGGCGGCCAGGTCCTGGCTGTAACCCTAGGTAATAGATTAAATGAGTCAATGAGTCTGAACAGAAGCTTGGCAATTTACTGAGAAACAGGAAATGAGGTCAAGGACAGTATCATTTGTTGCAGGGAACACTATGGAAATTAAAAGAGAAATGAAGTTCTTCAGTAATTTAGAAAGATGGAAATGGGATGCTAGCTTGTGAAATGATGAAAAGTATTTGAGCAAAAGGAGATTTTGACTAAGCTCTAGGGTCTTACTCCTTTAGTCTACAAAAAAACTGTTTTGGCAACAATTTCTTCTCTATCCCTTGTTTTGCTTTTTCCTCTCTGTTTAAATGGATCATTTCTTTTTTTTCTAAATCTCTTCCAAAATGTTTTGATTTTTCTTATAAGACTATAAGATAGAGAAGTACAGGAAGAAAAATTGAGGGCTTTTTCTAGGTCAGATCTTAATAGAAACTTACCATGGCAGTGATTGATGTGCTAATTGAAGGTTCTATCAAAGTGTTCCTGTGAGTTGCCTAGAAGTGCAGTAAGGTGTTGTCACTAAAAACCCTCAGAGTGCTTCCATAGGGACCTTGCTGTGATTGTCTTCACACCTGTGGCCTCTTTTCTTACAAAGTAAGGATGCAAAAGTCATTCAGAGGGTTACATTTTTAAAAATTGAAAGGAGATTCACTCTCAGAGAAATTTTTCCTTTGGTTTCTGTCTTAGAACTTTCAGGTTGCTGTAACAGTGCTGTAGACTTACACAGAGAAGTATATTTCTCACTTTTCTGGAGGCTGGGAAGTCTAAGATCAAGACTCTGGCTGTTTCATTGATGGTCTTCTTCCTGCTTCACAGGCATGCCTTCTCATTGGGTGCTTACATGGTGGAAAGAGCAAGGGAGCTCATTTTTTTTTGTTTATTTCCGATAAGGACACTAATCGCATCACAGGGGCTCCACCCTCACAACCCACCTCCTAAAGTTCCCACCTCCAAATCATATTGGGGATAGTGTTCAACATATGAATTTTGGGGGAGCTGCAAGTATTCAGTGTTTAACAAGTTCCTAACATAAAATTTAGTATTTATTAAACATGAATTTTAGTATTTGGGGGAAGAAAAAGATATATAATTCTAAATTTGTAAAAAGGGCAGAAGAACCTTAAAAGGAAATTATCACTTTGTAGCACTATAGAACTTAGAATATCTTACTTGATCTTTTTTGCATGGGTCATTCTGTCAACAAATTGTCTGGTATCTATAGGGTCCAAAATGACATTTGTTTTCTCAGATTTCTGGAACTATTTTGTGGTTATATGTCCAGTTAGCTGAGAACATGGTGTAAAGAGTTGGTTTTAAAAAGAAAGATTCCATTGAAGTAATGAGTATGTGTGCTCAGATACGCGCCCGATACTAAATTTTTAACTAACTCTTAAAGGGAGCTCATCAAAATTGAAGTCTCAGCCTCTCGTGGAAATGTAATCCTTTTACTCTTCTCCACTGATTTCAAAGAGGGCTTGTTGCCCTCACAGTGGAACTCCACTTTGGAAAATCTTGGCAGCATTTCAACACTGCGCCCAACGGAGGTAACATAATTTTAGACTTTAGTCTATGGAGATGGAACCCAAATCGTCTCCTGCAGGGCTCCCTGGAAGAGGCCTGCTCAGCTGCTGTGATGCTCTGTTTTCTCAGGACTTTTGCCAGTTAATCCTGCCACGTAGACCCCAGGGGCTTCCCAGGTGGCACTCGTGGTAAAGAACCTGCCTGCCAATGCAGGAGATGTAGAGATGCAGGTTTGATCCCTGGGCCAGGAAGATCCCCTGGAGGAGGAAATGGCACCTCACTCCAGTATTCTTGCCTGGTGGGCTACAGTCCATGGGGTCGTAGAGTCGGATGCAACTGAGCATATACAGTATACAGCTTGTACAATTCCCCAGCTAGGCTTGATGGAATTACTTCACGGATGTCCTGTGTGGGGTAGGTGTATACCCCTGTCATTGAGGACAGTAATTTTCAATTGCTACGACTGGGAGGCGTTGTCAGAAACACATTTTACAATGCTGTATATATGTATTTCACAAGAGAGCACACTTACCCTTGACCGTGATGTGGGATTTCCGGGTGGTGCTAGTGATTAAGAAACCCGGGATGCAGGGGACATAAGAGATGAAGGTTTGATCCCTGTGTCAGGAAGATCCCCTGGAGGAGGGCATCGCAACCCACTCCAGTATTCTTGCCTGGAGAATCCGATAGACAGAAGAGCCTGGCGGGCTATAGTCTATAGGGTCGCAAAGAGTCAGACAAGACTAAAGCAGCTTAGCACATGATGTACTCCATTTTCCATTCCATTCCGAATTATACTAAGAATCTGTCATTATCTGCAGTTTGAAAAGCATTGTGTTGGCCCTGCTTTCTAGGGTGGAGTGCTCAGCCCCAGAGTCTTCAGCAGGGTTCCTGTCTGTTCTCCAGCAAAAGTGCCCTCCGATGATCGCCATGACTTACTCATGCCCATGGTCTCTCTGTTAGTGCTCATGCCATCCTAAAGGGGTCATAATGCTTCTGGAGAATATTTACTTATTGAACATTATGTACTGGATATGAAAGTATTCTGTTTGTGAATTACCACCTGTTTGCCTTACAGTCATGTGTTAACTATGAGTGCTACAGAAGTTCATCATTCTACCAAGAATGTAGGAGAGAATGGACGCTGTGTTTAATGCTGAATTATTCCCCCAATTCTATTTTTTTACCTAATAATAAATCTTTTATGTAGCTCTAGATTTCTTAATGGAGAAGGAAATGGCAACCCACTCCAGTGTTCTTGCCTGGAGAGTCCCAAGGACGGCAGAGCCTGGTGTGCTGCCGTCTATGGGGTAGCACAGAGTCGGACACGACTGAAGCGACTTAGCAGCAGCAGCAGCAGCAGCAGCAGATTTCTTAATAATATGTAATAAGAAAGGTATATGAATTACCCTATTGACGTATAGAGTCATCATTCATTTTTTACAAGTTAATGATTTGTATTTTCCAAGTTATAGACAAGACTAAAGTCTCAGGTATATTCATCTGATTTGCAAATCATAAGCTGAATTTCCATCAAGAACAAGAAAGTTTTGATAGTTGATCTTTGGTCTGTGTTTACCAATGGCCTCAAGGCCATCTTCTTACAAATATTTTTTGATAATTACCACAATTAAAGCATACTTACTTATATCGTAGATAGATTTTTATTTACCAGGCAGTTATGCTTCATTTGTGAGTTTAAAATGTTTATAGCTATAATTTTAAAGTATTAAAGTGATGGAAGTACATCCATTTTCAGAGAAAAATAATTTAGCATTAGGAATATGTTAACTTTGGACTTGATGTTTTGAAAGGCAAATTGCAATTTTCAGTGGAGTAGCTAATAACCATATCACACAAAGGCAGTTCTAAGGTCCGTTTGCATATAGAAGGGACAAAAGTCACATAATTCAAGAAACAATTGATGCCTAATTGTTTCGGCATCTGAAACCTGCCTATGAAAGTCTGGAGTTATTGGAGATGATGGGTGGCTGCATCTACAATTATACTTCCAAATATAAGCAAAATCGCAATTCAGATAGGCCATGTCTTGTACCACTGGTATATCTGCAGGAACCAGATATCTGCTGCTAAACCCAGCAGTATGGTTAGTTCCTTAATTCGTAAATGCCTTTGAAACATATTATAATAAAACTTGGAATATTATAGTTTAGCCATTAGATTCTTTGGAGGCTAGCTAAACATCTGAGAAATAAATATTTATATTTCTGATATTTTAGGTACACATGTAGTATTTTGTACACATACAGTTCTTGATGTGTAATCTAAGAAATTACATAAGTGATAAGATTATGAAAATTAGTTAAAATTTTAAAAGTTTTTCAGAACCTATTAATTTGTTTTAATTTTGCATTTGGTTCCAGAAAAACCAAATGAAAAGCTGACAGGGAATTTCATGACATTATTAAAATACGTCAGAAGTATGGTAATGAGTTGCCATGAACTCTGAGTAGTTGTTCGTGTCTGACTGACTGTATTGTTTGTACTGTTCCTTTATTTTTTACTTTTTGACGATAGAGCACCTTTATTATTTTCTTTCCCACACACACACAGTCACATGTCCTGGGAACATCATAAGTGTCCTAGAACAGCAGCCAATTCATCTTCGGTCATTTCTTTATCTTTTCATTCATTAACTCAAATATTTGCCACAGAGCATCTATTTTAGGGTTATAAGTTAATAGGTAATAGTCCAACTTTGCAAAATATTTGACCATCATCACCCTTGGCCAGCAACACCCATGTCCTTTGATGGCTGAGCACATAGAGCCTCGCAATATGTTAACCATACAATTTGATGAGTTCATGTGATTATATGAAGTGAGAGAGGAAATGGCACACATGTGTGTTTCTTTTGAAAAAATTTTCTAATTAAATTTATACTAAAATAGCCTTGAAGGTCTTGTATACATTAGAGCAACTCTGCTTCCAACCATAATAAACTCTGCTTTTTTCAGACCTAATTATATTTATATATGCTTGTAAGGGCTTTTTGTCATGGCTTAAATTACTGTATTGTAACAAGCCTTAGTGCTCTGCTTCTTCAAAAGATTATTTTCCTTATTAGAAAGTGGAATCAGCACTATTTTAATAACACCAAGTAAAATCTTATATGTATGACTATTGTTCACTAAAAAGTATTTTTCCTTTTCTTCAGGGCCTTGTATTAATGCCTGCTTCCCAAGTTTCAGATCAGACCTGGGCAACCTGTCATTCTGGCCACCAGAATTTTAATTTGCTGTTATTAGGGGAAGCATATAAATTGCCAAACCACTAGGAAGTTGAGTCCATCAGCCAAATGTAAAACTGCTGTCATAGAAATTAGGGGAAAAGTTCTGTAGATTTTAGAATTGTTTCTTCTGTATCAAGTTGGTGGATTGGATAACTTGATGTTCATTCTTTTTCTACACAGAAGAAGATGATTTAATAAGTACTACAGTGTTTATCTTTTCTTTATAGTAAAAATTTCTCTTCAAGCTGTATTCTGTACTGCTGCTGGAATTCGGTCTACAGAGCAGGTTTTGTGTCTGTCTCTTGCCTAAGGACTCCCCATGGGCTCCGTGGGTCAGCAGTGCCTTATGGACAAAGTCTAGCTGCCTGAGGCCACCACACAAGACCTTCAGCTGCAGGATCTGGCCCTAAAACTCACCCCATAGCCTTTGGGGACAGTCTTGGGCTCCTGTTATTGATGGGTCCAGGCTGCAAATTGAATCATGTTGCCATATCTTTGGGGCTTCCCAGGTGGCGCAGTGGTAAAGAATCCGCCTGCCAGTGCAGGGCACACAGGAAACTCCTGTTTACTCTCTGGCCCAGGAAGATCCTCCAGAGTAGGAAATGGCAACCCATGGGGTCACAAAGAGTTATACACGACCAGCATGCACACTGTATCATCGCAGGTGCTGATCTGTTGTTCCAGAACCTACTAGCCCTCTCTGTCCACCTTGCAGTTCTAGGAACTTGAAAGTCACTTTTCCATACCAGCATTGTAGTTCCAGCATGCTGGCCTGTGTCTTGTTTACATCTTTATCCCCTTTGCTGAGCACAGCACACTCAGTAATATTTGAAATCAATGATGGATTTCACTTACTTATTCTTTTTATCCAGGAGATTAGAAAATTGGAGAGATTTACCCAATATTAAGATTTTTTTCAAATGTAATTACTGTTTGTCGATGAGAGATTAGAAGCCTCCTGGCTGTGTTTTATATTTGTCTTATGTGTAGCAAATTTGCTTGAGTTCCAGATACTAGGTTAGTGGCCTAGATGTTTAGCTTAATTATCATAACAAACAGTGGGGTAAGTTTTATATATACTTTAAAGGGATTGTGTAAACAAATTCAGAAAAGCTAAAGAGTTTGCACAAGCACTCAGCCAGTAAAGGAAAGATACTCTATTTTATCAAAGGCCATGTGCTGTCTCTCGAAGGCCGGAGTATACACTGTTCTGTATTTTAAAGAAATGATTCATTTTGATTTTTTAAAGTTGATTATGTAGTCATATCACCTTCCCCAGTTATTCTGTTTCGGTTTTATTTATACACCCGTTTGTTTGCGTGTACATGCTTAATCGCTCAGTCGTGTCTGACTCTTTGCAACCCCTGCACTGTAGCTTGCCAGGCTTCCCTGTCCATGGAATTTTCCAGGCAGGAATACTTTAGCAGGTTGCCAATTCCTACTCCAGGAAACCTTCCTGACTGAGGGATCGAACTCATGTCTCTTGTGTCTCTTGCATTAACAGTGGATTCTTTACCACTGTGTCACCTGGGAAGCCCATATCCATTTGAGGACAGTGTATAATTAAGCAAACAGTCACAGATGTCATGGTCTGTTTTTCTCTGAATGATGGCAGTCTTCAAAATAAAAAATGTTTGTACAGTTTTGAGTCCATCGCATCTGGATACTTCCTCTAGAATAACAATGTATGTATGACCTTTTAACAGTCTCATTTTTATTAAAAGTTTCCCTGTTTTTCTTTAAACATGAATGCTTGTGCTGTTGATCTGAGAAGTTCTAAGTGTTTAAACAATACAGGTTTAACTACAGATGTCATCTCGTTTCCTGTAAAAATGCTCTACTTAAGATTCTTAAGTTTTCATTTTCCATACTATTTTCAGTTCAATTTAAGGAGAATGATGACATCATCTTGCATATTTTCGACACCCCCAAATATTTCTTAAATGGTAAACATAAGTGTTTTGTAATTAGGAGCTCTGAGTTGTAAGTCATAAATGGTATCTGAGACTTAGCCCCTTCGTGCATGACGTGCATGTGTGCTCAATCATGTCCGACTCTGCAGTTCCATGGACTGTAGCCTGCCAGGCGGCTCTGTCCAGGGAATTCTCCAGGCAAGAATACTGGAGTCAGTTGCCATTTCCTCCCCTAGGGGATCTTTCTGATCCAGGGGATGAAACCCACATCTCCTGCATTGGTAGGCAGATTCTCTACCACTGGGAAGTTCCTTAGCCCCTTAAGTGAAGTGAAGTGAAGTCGCTCAGTTGTGTCTGACTCTTGGCGACCCGATGGACTGTAGCCTACCAGGCCCCTCAGTCCATGGAATTTTCCAGGCAAGAGTACTGGAGTGGGGTGCCATTTCCGTTAGTCTCCTTCAAATACTGAGGATAATGACAGCCCTTATTTTGCGAACCTGTTAGGATGAGTGAACAAGTTGATATCTATAAAGTGTTTAGAACAATGCCTGATCATACGCATGCATGCTCTCCCTCAGTCGTGTCAGATTCTTTGCGACCCCACGGACTGTAGCCTAACCACCAGGCTCCTCTGTCCCTGGGATTTCCCAGGCAAGAATACGACTCTTGGCGACCCCATGGACTATACAGTCCCTGGAGTTCTCTTTACCACGGTGCCACCTGGGAAATGCTAAATAAATGTTTATTATGATGATTGAGGGGTTTTCTTCCACACCTTCCTTTTCAACCTTGATTTTCAGAAAGCAAGTTAATTTGCATTTACTGTATTAGGGTAGATAAGTTCATTCTTATAAAACAAGTATTTGGGTTGAATTCCTCATTCCTCTTCCTCCTTGTTGTATGTCCCCTTAATCCTGGCCTCCTTTTAAAGAAGAAAATAAATTTTACAGCATTTTCTTTGAGTCTTACTCTCTTCCACTTCCTGTCTTCTTTGGAATGACTACTCAACGATATTAGTTTTTGTATTCAGTGTATTAATTGAGCGGTGGCAGCTTCTTTATTCATTCTAAGTACTTTGTAAATATTGGTTAAATGAATCAATGACTGGGCAGTAATTGCTGGGTTTCTGACTTCTTGACCTTCAGAGGAAGAAACTTAAAGAGTTTCCTCATACTTCATAGTCTGAAATATAAATATTAAAGTAGAAGTCTCTTCCTCCTCCTTCCCCAACTAATATCCGAGTCGTAGTATGGCGTTCTCCCAAATGGACATAAAGCCATTACTTGGGGCTTCCCTGGTGGCTCAGCGGTAAAGAATCTGCCTGCCAATGTAGGAGAGGCAGGTTTGATCCCTGGGTCGGGAAGATCCCTTAGAGAAGGAAATGGTAACCTTTTCCAGTATTCTTGCCTGGAGAATTCAATGGACAGAGGAGCCTGGAGGGCTATAGTCCATGGGGTTGCAAAGAGTCGGACATGCCCAAAGAGCAACAACAAAAGCTTTTACTATCTAAAACTCAGCCAATTTTAAAAATAACTCATATTTGTATCTAACACTCTTAAAATTTGTATTTGTATCTAACACTCTTAAATAACTCTCTTAAAATTTCAGAATGAACACAGTGAGTAGGCAGTGTGTACTCCATAATATGAAAAGCGTAGCAACTGACCTGAGATACTGCACTGCACAGCCCTTCAGTAGCCATCAAGATTGAATCCATAGCCTGAGCTGGAGTTCCCCTCCACTACCATCCCCCTCTGAACTACAGCCAATTATCGTATTTCTTTAAATGAGTCATCCTTTAATTATTATTCGTCAGTGAGGTTAAAAAGACATGAGAGATAAGGAGGAGGTGAATGCCCTGATTTAATACTAAATCATTGTCTTCCTGTTTTTTAAATACAATAATCCTAGAGGAGTAAATTTAGGTATCAGTCATGAGTAAATATGGTATTGGGTTTTTCTGGTATCTCAGCTGATAAAGAATCCACCTACAATGCCGGAGACCCTGATTCCATCCCTGGGTTGGGAAGTTCCCCTGGAGAAGGGATAGGCTACCCACTCCCGTATTCTTGGACTTCCCTGGTGGCTCAGATGGTAAAGAATCCTCCTGCAATGAGCGAGACCTGGGTTCGATCCCTGGGTTGGGACGATCCCCCAGAGGAGGGCATGGCGACCCTCTCCAGTATTCTTGCCTGGAGAATTCCATGGACAGAGGAGCCTGGCAGGCTACAGTCCGTGGTGTTGCAAAGAGTTGGACACAACTGATTGACTAAGCACAACTCACAGAACAGTAAATGTATTAGATCAGAATACTTAACCAATTGAATTTGGAAGAGACGGTGAAAGAGCTTTTCAGAAATATTTCCTTGGCTGATGTTTAGAAAAACAGGTTTTTCTTTCATTTGTTTTAAAATCGAGAATTTGAAAACGTGAAGACAGACACTCATGAAATTGGGAAACGCATGCTTGGTCTGGGTTCTGAAAACCAGGATAAAGGGGTATGGTTTCTCTTTTTCTGAGATTAAAGTCTGCTGAAAATGTTGGCAGCAACTATTTTTTATTGTAATAAGATCAGTCCACAGCATATTCAGGCATTTTGAATGAAAATTGAGTTTGACTGAAGAAAATCATGTCCTTCCAAATGAAAATGAGCAGATGTACAAAACGAACCTTAAAATTAATCTTGGATTTACCTTTCCTTGAAAGGCATGTGATAATGTGAATGCATCATTTCACCGGTATATTGAAACTGACAAGGGTGAAGGGGAAGCTGCTGCAGATTTAGTTTTTAAAAAAATTACATAATTTGGGGGTTTGCGGAGAACAACTGTATTGAGACGAAATTGCCTTTCTGCTTAGAAGTCGGGCAAGAAGATACTCTTTTTAAAGCCATTTACCTTTGACTTGTTGTGAGATCATTTTTAAAACTGAGAGAAATCTTTGAATTGAACATGAGTCGTATCTCCCAGCCTGTTCTCTAACTGAATGCTGTCTATTATTTTAATCATGTTAATCTACTACTTAGTGGAAAATGCTGTTCTGTGGCCACCCCAGAACAAAAGTGCTTTCTGTTCTTCCTTCTTCAGTGAACTGGCCTTCACATCAGCCAGAGTCCAGCGAACATTCAGGGGTTTAATCCGAGCCGATCAATACATTCCAAACCCTTTATTTAGTGAGATCAATACAGTGTAATGAAGTCTGCATTCCAGCTCCTTTCCAGGCAGCCCAGCCGGGCCAGGAAGGTGTCTGTTTTTCTGTTCTAAAGCACAATCAAAATTATGGTGACGGACTTTTCTTATTAACCAGGGACAGAGCTACGCTTTTAAGTTCCCACTTAACAAATTCCACAGATCACACTCTCCCTAGTTCACCCAAAGACAGGTCTCCCATAATAAATAAGGTGTGAAGAGAAACCCTGTGATTCCAGAGGGAAAAATTAGTATCAGCAAAATACTGCTTCAGTAATATCTGTGACTTAATCATATAAGATGATTGCTGCTAAAGGGTTGGGAATAAATCCCTTCTTTGTATGAAAGTATGCCCACAGGTTAGCCACGTGCTTCTGAAAAGTCTATAGATTATTGAAGAGGTGATCTGTCAACTGTAATTTTTTGTATAGATTCATTTGCAGCAAGAGGACTACAAATTG
Source organism: Budorcas taxicolor (assembly GCF_023091745.1). Classification (NCBI taxonomy): domain Eukaryota; kingdom Metazoa; phylum Chordata; class Mammalia; order Artiodactyla; family Bovidae; genus Budorcas; species Budorcas taxicolor. The sequence continues at coordinate 29,322,458 of NC_068931.1, forward strand.
GAATGTATCATACTTCTGAGTTTTTAGTGGTTTGTTTAGGATTTGCTGTTAGTGAGACTTTTAAACTGTTTTCATCTTAACTTTGAAAATATGTATATATTTGGGACAGTACTCTAGGGCATTTGGGGTATCAGTTTTCTGACCCTTGCATGGATATGCAGGCAGAACTGAAGCCTGAAAATTGATCCCTTATACAAAGAGCTTAAACACAATGTGCCACCTTGTTGGCTTCATATACTTTTATAAACTTTCAGCATGACCTAAAAATGCCCTGGGATTTTTATTTCTTCCCATATTCTATCTCAGTAAAGGTGGTCCTATTTATTAGAAATTACTGTTTTTTCATGTGCCAGTAAATCATTAATATGAGACCCACTGGAGATTTTTCCATTTTCTAGTTTCTGCTTTATGAAGTGTTGTAAGCTACTGTTTATATTCCTAGGCAAAAATGAAGTATATGACTAATAGTGTGTTAAACACACTAGTAGAGAAGGAAATGGCAACCCACTGCAGTATTCTTGCCTGGAGAATCCCACGGACGGAGGAGCATGGTAGGCTACAGTCCATGGGGTCGCAAAGAGTCAGACACGACGGAGCAAGCTTCACAGTGTGCTAAAAGAGTTATGTGTAAGAAAGTTTGGAGGAATCACCTTAGAAGTTGCTGAATTAGAAATGTTTATTTCTCAGTGCTTTTGAAATTTCATTTTATTATTATTTTTGGCCACGCTGCTTGGCTTATTACCTAGGATCTTAGTTCCCTGGGCCCTTAGCTGTGAAAGGGTGGAGTCTTAAGCACTAGACCACCAGGGAATTTCCTCAGTGTTTTGTAATTAGGAATCTTCAGGACTTCCAGGTAGTCTGGTGGGCAAGACTCCACATTCCCAATGCAAGCAGCCCAGGTTCGATCCCTCATCAGGGAACTAGATCCCACAAGCCTTGACTAAAGATTTTGCACACTGCAACTAAGACCTTGGGCAACCAAATAAATAAATATATAAAGGGAAATCTTTAATACTGACAATTTCTACTTAACCATAGTCTATAAGACTGTAGAAAAGGACTAGAATTCTAGACTCCAAAGGAATTTTGCACGTGGCGTAGGCCAGCCCCTTCTTCCATAGAGTCAATGAATTAAAAAAAAAAAAAAGAACACAATTTAGCTAACTTAATTTATGTTGACATTGCTTGTAGAGTAAAATGAGATTGTGAACATACTCTAATAAGAGTCAGTGTGAGGGTGAATTGGAAATAAAAACTCTACTTGGAGAAAAAGCAGCACCTTTGAGTACTTGCTGTGTGCGAATACTTTAGCACATATAACAGTTTTTCTTTCTCTGAACTTTTCACCAAATAGTGAAGCTGAGCACAAAGGCAGACAGTTGTTCTAGGGGATCCTTGAAGGAGTGATTGCTTCTGTCTGAGGTGGAGGTGGGGAAAGGCTTCCTGCGGACATGGCAGTGGAGCTTGGCCTTAAAACAATGGCCTGAATTTGATGAAACCAACTGAGATTGACTGCCTGGCATTCTTTGGGTAGGGGGTATCATGGAGTCCAGGACTTTGAAGATAGGAGTAACTAGAAGATTGCTGATACCACCAACTGAAATGACCAAGACCAAATTTCAGGAGTGAGCAAGGAGGGCCACTCACCTTTTCTAGAACCTATGGCTCTCCAGAGAGAAGGATGTGTGCTTCTGTTAAACCTTTCATAGTTCATCACACCAGTGTGAGTGTGGTTTATTTTATGGCATGATAGTGACCTTGTTTTTCTTGGTAACACTAATCCTGAGTCAATACTGAGTATACAGTCAATACTGAGTAGATTTCCATTGGATTAACGAAAGAGAATGAAGAATTCTGATCATTGGAAAGATAACTGATCCAGTAGTGTGACTTGGGTTTACTTGGAGTTGGGGAAGAGGTTTGAGATTCTATGTAGTTAGTTACAGTTGGTGCTTTAAAGCCTAGAATCTAGAGAAAAGTAAGTCTAGGCCTACATCACAGGACCCAGATGTGGAGCTGAAGGAGGTTAAGGGAGAAATCAGTACAACATAATCAAAGGACCAAAAAAAGAAAAAAAAAAACAACTCAAGAATGGAAGAATGACTAAGGAGTTAAAATACTGCAGGGAGGCCAAGAAAAATGAGACATAATGAAAAGTTGCATTTGTTGAATGGGCAGCCTTTTGAGGCCCTTTGAGAGTAGTTTAAATTGAGCGGTTAAGATGAAAATACGTATTTCTTTAAGAAAACATTCCCATGCTTTCACGTGTCATTTGTAATGATGTGCTGGACAATTTAGTTTATTTAAGTGTTTTCTATTGACCCTTCACCCCTGGGTAACCAGCAGGCTGAGGATTTCTTGTGGTCGTTTTAGTTGATTGAAAGCTGGTTACTGAGTCAAACATATTCTGGGTACTGGATACTTATGTGAAACTGTGCAGAAGAATAACATTAGTGTTTCACTGTGGTTTCCATGGATTTCTGTGTTTGTCCTTGACTTGTAATAAGCCTGTTAGCTGTAAGTTGTCCTGGTGCCTGTGGGTAGAGTCAAATTCCATGAGTAAGAGCTTACACCTGTGACCAAAGGGACTTTCTCTTGAGAAGGCCTGAAATCCTTGCCAGATAATTTAATTTTTGAATCAGAAAGTTGTTATCAAAGGAAGTAAAAACAACAAGACAGGTTTTGGTAGGACGGGTGATATCTGTGTTTGGGGGTGGCCATTTCTTGTCGTGTCTGAGCATTTCTCCAGGACTGTGTTTTCACTTTTAGGTTTACAATTTAGAGCAGGATAGATGTAGTCGACGGAGTACCATGGGTGCTCTGAGTTGGGCATAAATCATGTCTTCCTTTTATACCTATCACTTTTACATCATTGCTCATCTGTCTTCTTTCTTAGGGTCGTATCTTGTCTTTTCAGTATACACAGGCCATTTAGCCATGTCCTATTGGGTGAAATATCAGTTCTGGTCATAGACAGATATATGATGTGTTTTATATCTATGAGTAAGTAACAACAAAACTTTTTGGAGAAAGCTAACTTACTTATCAAAATCTGTATCTTTTCTATGATGGAATATCCTGTGATTTCTTGGCTCAAGTTCTTGACTAGTCATATTTGAAAGCATCTAATCCAGACAGAAGTATTAGGGAGAGGAAGTTTAAGACAAAGTTGTATCTGTCACCATCATTTTGCATCTGAAAATGACTAGGGCCTACACCCACACAACATATGTGGATGATACATGCATATGTGTGTTTCTGCATGTATTGTTTCAATCATGTATGTGTGTTTGACATAATTTAGCCAGAATGCATAGGGATAGTTTAAAAGAGTGGTTTTTGTTCTCTTGGTTTATGAATTAGGTAAGATACAAAGTTGTGCGAAACAGGAACTATAAAAAAAATTCAGTTCAGTTCAGTCGCTCAGTCATGTCCAACTCTTTGCGACCCCATGAATCGCAGCACACCAGGCCTCCCTGTCCATCACCAACTCCCGGAGTTCACTCAAACTCTCGTCCATCGAGTCAGTGATGCCTTCCACCATCTCATCCTCTGTAGTCCCCTTCTCCTCCTGCCCCCAATCCCTCCCAGCATCAGAGTCTTTTCCAGTGAGTCAGCTCTTCACATGAGGTGGCCAAAGTGTTGGAGTCTCAGCTTCAGCAACAGTCCTTCCAATGGTCACTGTTTGTGACCCCATCAACTGCAGCACGCCAGGCCTCCCTGTCCATCACCAACTTCCGGAGTCCACCCAAACCCATGTCCATTATGTTGGTGATGCCATCCAACCATCTCATCCTCTGTCGTCCCCTTCTCCTCCTGCCTTCAATCTTTCCCAGCATCAGGGTCTTTTCCAATGAGTCAGCTCTCTGCATCAGGTGGCCAAAGTACTGGAGTTTCAGCTTCAACATCAGTCCTTCCAATGAACATCCAGGACTGATTTCCTTTAGAATGGACTGGTTGGATCACCTTGCAGTCCAAGGGACTCTCAAGAGTCTTCTCCAACACCACAGTTCAAAAGCATCAATTCTTCTGCCCTCAGCTTTCTTCACAGTCTAACTCTCACATCCATACATGACTACTGGAAAAACCATAGCCTTGACTAGACCGACCTTTGTTGGAAAAGTAATGTCTCTGCTTTTTACTGTGACTTAAACAGGAAAGATGTTTATTTCCCTCACGTGTGACCATTTAGAAGTTGCCTTTGGACATTCAGGGAAGATAGAATGGCTTGCTTCATGATCACATCCAGAGATCTGGCTGCTTTGTTACCGGCTTGCCTTCCTAGAATGTTGCCTTTGTTTGCACACTCCCAAGAGAGCTCATAGTGTAGTTCACAAGTTCAGCAGTGCAAAGATAAAAAATATTCCTTTTTAATTTATTTGCATTTTTTCCAAAGATTTTATGTGGACCACTGTTTTTAAGTCTTTACTGAATTTATTACAGTATTGCTTCTGTTTTATCTTATGGCTTTTGGCTGTGAAGCAAGAGGGGTCTTAGCTACTGGACCAGGGATTGAACCCACACCTCCTGTCTTGGAAGGCAAAGTCTTAACCACTGGACCACCAGGGAAGTCCCAAACCCTACTTTATAAAGGCATGATTTGGAAGTTACTCATATCACTAACCCTCTCACCTCACTGACCAGATGTTTCATGGGAGACACAACCACCTGAAGGAAGGCAAGAAAAACTATTCTTAGCTGCTGTGTATCCAGCTAAAACTTCTGTTACTTTGCAAGAAAATAAAATTAAATCCTGGGCTACACTGTCTGTCTTAGGGCACAATAGAGTTTGTGTATCTAAATAGCAGGAATGTCATTTTCTATATTCTCATTATTACAAGTCATTTATTGAATGTCTGCTCAATAATGGTCAGTGATTCAGTAAGGCCTTATTGAGTGCTTTATGAATTCTGCATAAAACATCGCCTTCAACTGGAAAACACGATGGTCTCAAATTCCAGAACTTTGATCTCTGCGGAATTTGTGTGGTAGATGGCACTGAATTACTGATGGAGGCCCATTTGTTTCCTCAGGGGTTAGGGGTGGGCATAAGTTTGATGACTTCTCGAATGCTGTTCTACTCATTCATTGATTTTGGTTCTTTATTAAACTCTCTTATGTGATGATCCTGTAGTAGGCATTGCCTGAGATAGGAAATGAATGGGAGACAGGCTTTCACATTAAGGCTTGCGGGCTCTAGAGCACTGGTTTGCCAGCTGCTTCTCTGCCTGTGGGATCTTCCAGGACCAGGGATCAAACCTCTGTCTCCTGCACTGGCAGGTGAATTCTTTACCACTGAGCCACCAGGGATGCTCCCAAGGCTAGTTTTAGTACAAATTAATGAAATGCGTCAATAATTATTAAGGTATACTGGCCAAGCCTCTCTTAGGTATACTTGGGTTTGATTCTTAAAATCCCGAACACAGCAAAACCCAGACTGACCTTCATATGGCTTACATCCTGAAGTCAGCACACACACACACACACACACCCACACACACACCCCACTCTTTAAACCTTAAATGTATTATTAAACAATAACAGAGCCAGAAAAAGAACAGAATAGTGCCATTTGCAGCGACAGGAATGGACCGCGAGATGATCATACTAATTGAAGTAAGTCAGGGAATGATAAATATCATGTCGCTTATATGTGGGGTCTAAAAAAGTGGTGCAAATGAACATATATGCAAAACAGAAATCAACTCACAGACACAGAAAATAAACTTATGGTCACCAGGGAAGAGGCAGGCAGGGAGAGATAAGTCAGGACTTTAGGATTAACAGAAAAGAAACAAAGAACTGGTCACTTCCTTTTATCTTTGTTTCTCTTCAATGAGAACTTTGAATCTTGTTCTTTTTAGCAGTATTCTTTTGAAAGAGTTTATTCTCTTTGATTACGTTAGAACAGAGGACCAAAACTGATGTTACTAAAGGTCATATTTAGTAAAAGTTGGAATGCTTTGCTTGGCTATAAAAGTGTATCGGTACATTTGTGGCAAAATCAGCATTTGTTCCTAATTCTTTTTTTTTTTTCCAATTACACTTCTGTCCTTTCATTTCTTACTCTTGTTTTGACCTCTGTCTACTCTGTCCTTTAACATATAAATATGTGGATATTAATTATCATATAGACAAATCTTGAAAGATTCTGTTTTATGGTACGGATAGAATCATATGGAAAAAAAAAAAACTGAGAAAAAGAAACTATCTCTGTTGACATACATGTGGCAGAAGGGAGATAAGATTTAAATGAATGATGTAATCTTTGCTTTTATTTTTAATAAATTAAGTCAGATAAGTGCCTGTCTTGGGATATATGAAAACTCTTATTCTTTTTTCCCCTAGAATTGAACATATTATTAGATGACAGGCAGCCTAACCTGTCAGTAAGGAAACTTGAGTTTCAGGGTCAGCTCAGCTCCTAACTTCAGTGTAACCTTACTGTGCTTGCAACGTCCTGGGTGCCTGTCTTCTGATTTGTAAACTGCAAGGCTTGAACTGTGTGATTACTAAGAATTCTCCCAAGTCTGTGATTATCATTTTACTGGCTACTTTTATCTTGCACTTAATACGAAGTAAAACAGAAAGTCAGCAGTTTTTCGAGCCACTTTATACAAAGCAGGATTTGTGTGTAAATCTGTACAATTCATCTTAATCTTAAAGACACACACTTCTTGATAGCTTAAATGCTTCATGAATAAAATTTGTGACCTAGTGATATTAAGCTTTCATCCCTGGGTGATAGCTTTCTGCCTCCTCCGACTATGATCCAAGAGCACTTACATAAAATCTCTTTGAACTAGTTCACAGGTGGTGCTGTGGGTGTGAGCTTGGTGTGGGCAGTCCTGCCAGTTGTGTCTCCTTTACATCCGAGAGGATGTCCAAGCCAGGAAGAGATCTCTCCCGCCTCCTGGCTGTGAGCATGTGTACCTGTTGTATATTTTTCCCGTATTCACATTCCCCTTGCATCACATCTGGCCATTATGGACTTGGTTCTCATAATTTGAGGTTGGTACTCAATCTTACTTAGAACAATTGAGTCTCAATCTTGCTTAGAACAATTTGGTTTCCACAAGTAGGTGTATGGCTTTCTGTTCCTGCGTCATTGCTTCCCCTTTGGGTAGCAGCAATCAGTTTTGAATTTGAAGAGAATATGCAATATCAGAATAAAGAAATGAGTGAAATGAACAAGAGACTCTTGAGACTTCAAAAGTTAGAAGTTTTGTTTCAAACACTTGTAACTTGTGAGGGAGGAAGAGTACAAAAACTAGATTGCAGGCACAGTTGTGGGAGATGAAGTTGTTTAATGAGCCCTACAGATTCCCTGGAGTGGGAAATGGCAACCCACTCCAGTATTGTTGCCTGAGAAAGTCCATGGACATGAACCTAGTGGGCTCCAGTCCATGGGGTTGCGAAGGGTCGGATACCACTGATCACGTGTGCCAGCCACACCCTGCCTACAAAATTTAAGTAATCTAGCTTTTAAAAAGATGAAATAGTGATTCTTCTCTCTTCATTCCTAAGACAGATATTAATACTTATTGCATGAAACAAGTCGCTGTTCCTTTGGAGTATGCCCGTATGAATTTTTTCGGTTTATTTTAGTAAGGGCTGGTTAGGGTTTGGTTCAGGAAGTCAGGTGTTCAGACTTCCAGTGGTTCAAACATTGAGCATCTATTGTGTCACCCTGACTCTGAGCTCAGGTTCAAAGACCAACAGGGAAAGAGCTTGAAAACTGTTAATAAATGAAAGTGTTGTTTGGAAAAGTATGAAACACATATTTTTTGCTCTTGACTAGTTTTATAGGGAAACCTTGAATGTCAACAGCCTTTAGTATCATTTTGTTTAATCCTCTGGCCTTTGGGAATTCTTTCTAAAACAGGCACATGCATGGTTAGGATAAGGGTTCATTTTATTCTCCATGTAAAATCTTACAGTGATAAGGAACCCACTCCTACTGAAATAGTTATTTCCGTGAGAAACTTTGCTTTGTACTAAGCTAAAATCCATGTGGTGTGATCTGAAATGGTTCGTAAAGGGCATTCAAAATGCAACTAGTGTCTGATCAGAAAACAAAGCAGTTAATAAAATTTAAAACATATGCAAATATCTTTCTATTTTCACCTTCTTTCTTATAGATGCTCAGGCTTCAAAGTTATCCGAGTCTGAAACTTCTTTGATTATTACTCTGTCAATCAGTGATCTCTCCCTAACAAGTTGTCCTTCTTAGCCTAGCAATTGAGGTCATTTGGATTGAAAAATTAGTAAAATTTTCAAAAAAGAAAAAAATTACGTAGGGAAGAGTTTAAATTATGGTGCTAGAGAAGACTCTTGAGAGCCCCTTGGACTGCAAGGAGATCAAATCAGTCAATCCTAAAGGAAAGCAACCCTGAATATTCATTGGAAGGACTGATGCTGAAGCTCTAATTGGCCACCTGATGTGAAGAGCTGACTCATTGGAAAAGACCCTGATGCTGGGAAAGATTGAGGGCAGGAGGAGAAGGGGACGAAAGAGGATGAGATGATTGGGTGGCATCGAGTTTGAGCGAGCTCTAGGAAATGGTGAAGGACAGGGAAGCCTGGTGTCTGAGTAACTGAACAACAAGGGAAGACTTTAACTTCTGTTTTCAGCCTCAGCACTGGTGACATTTTGGACCAGATAACTCTTTGACGTGTGTGACAGCCCTGAGCAGTGTTCCGTGTTCTGCAGCGTCTTTGACCTCTACCTATTAGATGCCCTAATATTTTGGTAACAACCAAAAATACCTCTAGAGCCAGCAGTGTTACCTGGAGAGCAGAATCAACCACAGTTATGAATTATTGCATTGAATAATTATTACCATCATTTAACACCAGAGATGCCAAAATAAACGACAAGCCTTCTCAAGGAAGAGTAGTGTGGGAAACTTAAGCTGACCTGATAAAACGGCAGTATTAAAATTTTATGAGATTTATTGTATTTACTTGTTTTCTGAATATATGTTTGACAGATCAGAATCAGATTGTACACAGTGAAGTAGAGTTCACATGTACCACTAATTCTGAAAAAAATCACTGTAAAAATTCTAACTCACACGGGCATGTTTGTATAAATGGAGGTAGTGATTTTAACATCTGTTACTTGACTTTGGAATATTCTGGGCACACTGGAAAGGGCCAGTACAGTGGTTGTGGTGGTTCTGGTGTGGGTTCTTATGGGTTGAGTCATGTGATTTTTCTCTTCCCAGTCACTAATAGGTGCTGGAGTGTGGTCAGACCCCAAAGAGCATGGTGATTCATGCTGGAGACATTCCTACATTCTCCAGTTGGCAAGGCCTGAAGAATGGGGCAGGAATGAAAGTGGTATGACCCTTGCCACATGGCATTTCTTAGAAAAGTCATCAGCGTGGCACCTGTGGGTTGCAGATTCATTGTTAGGAATATCCTCCATTAAATTTTTCAGCCATCACTCCCAGCCAGGATCCAACTTTCTAGGTAAATCCAGTTCATTCCAGGGTATCACTTTAGTTCCCAGGCTTCAAGTAAAGGCTAAAGGTGCCTGGCACTCCACAGTTCTTGACTCACTGAGTTTTAATAGACAAGATACACCTTCCAAGAGTGAGACTGGTCTTCCTGCTTTGATATCACTGAGTCACCACTTAGGACCCCATTTTATTCTTAGGGATTTGTCTTCCCCTTCTGGTGCTTCGGACAGGAAAATGATTGAAAGCCTGGAGTTGGGGGAGCAGAGCTGTATACATTTTTGGCAAATGGAAGTTAAACCTTAATGCTGTTTCTTACAAAATATTTTCCCAATATTTGTTTCCATTATGAAGGCAGCCTACAATTTAGAGAGTATTACAGTTTTTTTCTTTTTTTTTTAAGATGGACAGGCTGAGCCTAAGTTTAGTGAACTCTGGGAGTTGGTGATGGACAGGGAGGCCTGGCGTGCTGCAATTCATGGGGTCGCAAAGAGTCGGACACGACTGAGTGACTGAACTGAACTGAAGGTCACAGCATATTAATGACTGATTCAAGGCCTCACAACTTTAGAGGGCTCATAACTAAAACCTCTCATGACATAATAACTTAAGGATTTTACCAACATCGGATCCAGATGATGATAACGTTGAGCTGCACTTTAATATGAGTCATTATTCAAAACCATCTTTGACAGCTACATGGCATAGAAAGTAAAGGAAAAGAATACAATCCGAATGAAACTAAAGCTGATTTTATTGCTCATCAGTTGTCAGTTAAATTTAGAAATAAATTCAAATAAAAAGTAAGTAATCCAGATATGATGTACTTAATTGCTTTTTTTTTTTATTCATCACATGCTTCTGTACTGATTGTATATTGGACGATCAGTGCAAAAATAATTAGCAGTGTGTGCATACAGGCCTGTGATAAATTGGAAATATCTTAGAACTGGTTCTCTTATCCCACTTAGCATCTTATTTGTTGGAGCAGAAGATGATGCCACCAAGTGCCATGGAATCTGATTTCTTTCCTGTTTCCTGTTGTACATACTCTTTTCTTCTTTGTCCTTTCAAGATACTGTCATTTGTCCTTAAGTTTTTTAAAAGGAAAATGCATTATCTTCACCATGCCTCCTTAGAGTTTGTGTACATCACTTAGTCTTTTGTGGAGGGTAAGTTTATATACAGACTCTAGGAGTCATTGTGCAAAGCTCAGTGAAATGTATTGCAGTAGTATTCCATAGTCCCTGTCCTTTTCTTTCAGAACTGATTCTAAGTTATTTTTAAAAATCACACTAATTTTATACAATATTCTGAGGAAGAGGATCTGTGTAAATGCCTACAGTTGAGATGTTTCAGTCTCCGTTGCTCTGAATTTCTCTCTGATGTCTAAATTTAAATTGTTCATATTTCATTTATGCCTAATCTCACTCTATCTCGCCTTCCTTTCTCAGGCAGCAGAGAATTTTGTGCCACATCTTTGGTGAACATATGCCTTTATTTCATCTTGTTGTTGTTTTTTTTTCCCCCCTCCCCTTCTCCTGGCTTATCACAGTATTTTGATGCTTCCAATTTTCAGACAATTAACTGTGTATATTTAATTCCATTTAATACAGTGGCTGGCAGCCATTGCAATTAATGTGGCTGCTTTTTTGAAGATGGACTACAAAGAAAAAAATAATATATATATTAGGTCTCCTTTTTTGATTACATATTAAAATGATAATATCTTGGATAGGTTGGGTGAAATAAAATCTACTACTAAAATTAATTTCACCTTCTTTTTATCTTTTTTTTTAAACAAAACTGGCTATTGGAAATTGTAAAATTACACATGCAGCGGACACAATATTTCTGTTGGACGGCACTGCTCCACAATCTGTTTATTTGCATCTTAGCACCCAGACTCAGTATTTTAGTCAAGACTTGATAAATGTAGATAGTGTGGAAACAATATTTCCTGTCTTCATATTCTGTGAATGCATCCCTTTAGTTTTAGCTACTCCTCTAGTATTCTTAAATTTTAGCAAAAAACATATTTTTAAAAAACTTTTTTTGTTCTACAAATGTGGCCTCTATGATATTCTTCCCTGTGTTGTCTCTTTTCCAATGAGTTTCTTCCTTAAGAGAATATGTAGACACCCTTTCAATGGCTGAACCTTGTTTGCTTGCCAGCCTACAGAGATAAGGGTCTTAGACTGTGGGCTTTGATCTGCTTGAGTTTGTAAACCTGATACTTGAATGTGGGCGGAGATACTCAGGAAGCTTTTTGTTCTTTTTTAAAAGAAATTTTGAGTGACCAATTAGAGGACATTTGTAACAAGTCCCATACATGACTTTTTGGATATTAAAAGATACCCAAGTAAGCACTACAATGTAGTCTTAAGAAACTGTTTTTTTCAAACCAGCCTGGTAATTTCTTTAGTGAAATTCTGTCTAAACTTCATAGCCTTTTGCTGAATCTGTCACCTCGGTGCCTCCTTCAAAGGAATTCGGGTCTGGCCTTTTCGCTGGTCATTTGGTGTCCTGTCTTCTGAGAGCAGCCCAGAATGTTCTGCTCATTAAAAGCCCGATGTGGAATTCTGCGGGTGGAGGCATCACTAACATCTGAGCACAAAGAGTGCAGAAAGTCAGGAGGTTTTATTTTGGATCAGTGCATTTGTCTGTGGCTGTGGAGCTGAAACATGAAACAAACCAGCCATAGCGACATAGCATCTTGGATTCGTAGTGGAAGAGATTTGATGAGTGGTTCAGTAGTAACACAGACCTGATCACACTCTATCTCCTGGTGACGAAAGGCTCCAAATAGTTCCAGTGTACTGATAGTGCATTTCTTAGATGCTAAATATATCTAACTCTTATCAGCTAATTGTTTGCCAGGGTCGCTGTCTGCTACCCTTAAATGCTAAGGTCAAACTGAGCTTCTAGTTTTGTAGATGTGAGACTCCGTGACTGACACTAGGAAGGAAAATATATTTAAAAATAAATGAATGCTTGTATAAGCTGATGAGCTGAAGATTTTGAAAGCAATTACTGTACATGCACTTAAGCTATTTATTCCTATTTTTGTTATTTACTTGATTGTTGTTATCTACTCTTCTTGAGTTTGGAATTGAATCATAGAACATTTTAGATCTGTTAGGCGGGGGGAACATTAGAGATTGTCTGTTTCAAGCCCTTAATCTTCTCAGGTTGCATATTAGTAAACCAAGTTGAAGAAGGTAAGCCTTCTTTCAAGGCTCCAGGCTAATGGATAACGTGGTGGTGATGGTTTAGTTGCAAAGTCGTGTCCGACTCTTGCGACCCCATGGACTGTAGCCTGCCAAACCCCTCTGTCCGTGGGATTCTTCAGGCAAGAATACTGGAGCGGCTTGCCATTTCCTTCTCCAGGGGATCTTCCCGACCCAGGAATCGAACCTGGGTCTCCTGCTTTGCAGACAGATCCTTTACCGAGTGAGTTATTCAGTCGGTAAAGATTGAATAACATAGGTTAAATGAAAATTTGAATTTCTGACATTTCAGTTGAGTGTTCTTTCTGCTGGTATTTGACTCTTCTCACTCAGAAAGCTTCAGGCACATCCAGACATCTGTGTTTTTAATTCCAAAGAAACAACACCTGCCTCTCTGATCCTCAGTTATTTTGTTTTATAAAACGATAGGTCTTGGTTAGATGATTCCTAAGATTTTTTTTTTGTCTTCACACAAATTATAGCACACAAGCTATTTATTTCTTTTTTTTTTTATAATGTGGACAGTGTCATTACCTCAAATGCATATGTTTCCAATCTTTGAGAAAGCCACTTCTATTTCAAGGTTACGTTAAGTAACATTTCAAACTACAGATGAAACAGAACAGAGGAGAATGAATGTGAGAGTCCCTTGCCTGGGTGAGGAGGAGGGACACGTGTACGTGACGTGGGTGCGCCTCACAAACTCCGAGCATCTTCATCTGGGTCAGCAGGAGGCTGAGTCCGAGGCCAGGTTGCTGAGCTTGGAGATTTGATGATAGAAGTCCTGCTCTGTAGTTTTCTTCCCTGGCTCTCTGTGTATTTGTCTTGCCTGTTTTCAAGGCTTGGAAGTCAGGCCAGGCGAGCCACTGAATTGAAGGTCAGCCTTGGAAGTTGATAGAACCAATAAGAACTCTTACAACGCTCAGCAGGAAGGCCCACTTCCCTGATTCCGTGCTGTCAGATAGATGTATTCTTTCTTCACCCTCTTCTTGAATTGCTCTGCCATGCCAACCCAGTTCAACCTGAGTTACCTTCGGTCCTGCTGCTTCTCTGAATTGGGCCGTGGAGGCAGGGTGGCCGCGTGAAGAGAGCCCAAGATTTGGAGAAGGGAGATTTGGGTTCTACAGCCAGCTGAGTATCCTTGGGCAAGCCTGGCCTCCTCTCTCTGGCCTCAGTCGCAGCTGCAGCCTACAGAAGTTGGGTATCTTTCTCTTTTGAGCTCTTTTTTTTTTTCTTTTTTAATGTGGACCATTTTTAGTGTTTATTGAATTTGTTACAACATTTCTTCTGTTATGTTCTGTCTTTGGGGGTTTTTTTGGCCATGAGGCATGTGGGATAGTAACTTCCCGACCAGGGATCAAACCCATACCCCCTACACTGGAAGGCAAAGTCTTAACCACTAGACCACCAGGATGTCCTGTCTTTTAAACTCTTGATGTGGTAATAACACGTTCACTTTAGCACTTACGTCCCACACTTACTTCATGGTCATCATTGCCTTATTTGGCAGCAAAAAGGCATCGTCTGCCTGCCTTTGGCTACTCCTCGATAGCGTGTATGTGCGCCATCTCTGGATAACCCCTACTATTGCTTACCGGGTCGGCCTGCTAGCTGGCAGTGAAGGTTGGCTATTTAAGGATTGGCGAACAAAGGCAAAGGTTTATTCTCAAGAAACAATTGATGCAGTGAAGATACAGCTGACTGAGGGTGCCATGTAAGGGGTGCTGCTTTCTGTTAGGCTTTGGCTGGAATTAAAACAAAGCAGGATTAAGCAGAGGACAGTGTACTGCCGTGGCTGTAACAGCTGGGGTCCCGGGGTAATTAGTCCAGCGTGAGAGTGTTCTCGTGTCAGAGGCTTGCAGGGGCAACACCAAGTTCACAAAACTCAGAAAGGCAGTCAGTTCCTAAGTGTGTCGGGTTTATTGCCTTTCACATCTTGTCTCAAGAAGGACAGCACATGGCCCTGTTTGTGTATATGCTTGCCCTGACAGTTCCTTCTGTCAAAAATGATTTTTTCCAGGATAGTATGTACATTTTTGGCTGACCGTTCAAAAAAGGAAGGGAAGATGTGTGTGTTAACTAGCCTTTTTTAAATATGGCTTTGACATCTGAAAGAGGAATTAACAACCTCCTGTAAGTGTTGACACTATTTGTGTGCTTTTAATGATAATAAGAATACACCATTTTATAATCGGTGAAGAAAGCTTTCTTCCTGTTCTGCTTCTGTAAACATGAAAGCTTGTTTTTTGGTTTTTTTCTTTGAGAGTTTCATATTGCAAAGTAGTAGAGAAAAGTGTCAAAGAGAATTTGACACCAGTTATTTGTGAAATCACCATGAAGGGAAGACTTGGTTCTGTCTTGCTTGATATTGAAATTTGCAGTAACAAATCGTTCCCCAGTTTGGGAGACTCATGGCACAAAGTGTCTTATTTGTATTATTCCACGTTTAGCTTCTCATATTGTTTGTTAGGATAATACTTAGAAGGAGACATGGAAACTAACACAGCCTTTTAAATCAACTCGACTTTAATTAAAATAAATAAATAAAATAGGAGACACAGCCAGAGAGTCCCACTTTGAGTTTTCATTATGCTCAATAAACCTTTCTCCTTAAATCTTTCATAAGCTGTAAGGAGGAAGAAAGCATAATTCTTCTAAATATGTCTTTATCTTTAAAGGAATCCCCCTTAAGCGGGGGGAGTTAGACGGCAGTCCAGTATTTGTTTATTCATTAGTGTTTTGTAAACAGGAAAAACTTCCTTCTGTCCTAACAGTGTTAAAACTGACACTAAAGGCAATTTAGGGTCACAGGCCTATCTACCAACATTCATTTGTTTTGCAGCCTGGGAGTCTTGCTTATGTGGGAAGTTTTCTTAACTTGTATTGGGCATTTCAAGAATGAACTTTCTCTTTTGCCCCTTGTTATCTCCAGTCACAGGAGTTTGTAGATGCAGTATTTATGGCATTAGCAGTGTAATTATTTTCCCATTCTATGATGGCCATGGTTCAGATGCTGGTTTAATAAGATTAGTCAGGCTGCTTTTAGTACTGGAGAAGGCTCTGTCCTGTTGTCAGATTATTGTTTAATGCTCAACACGAAGGGGGCATGTCGGGGGAGGACTGGACTTGGGTTTCGTCATTCTTCATTTCTTGACAGGCCATGTGTGCGTGCTAAGTTGATTCAGTCATATCCGACTCTTTGCAACCCTGTGGACTGTAGCCCTCCAGGCTCCTCTGTCCATGGGATTTCCCAGGCAAGAATACTGGAGTGGGTTGCCATGCCCTCCTCCAGGGGATCTTCCTGACTCAGGGATCGAACCCACAGTTCTTATGTCTCCTGCACTGGCAGATGGGTTCTTTACCACTGGTGCCCCCTGGGAAGCCCTCTTGACAGGTCAGGGAAATGCAGTTTTATAGACTAGGAAGAGAAGGAGGCATTTAAAATTTGTTTAGACATTTCTCTTGCTTCTAGTTTAGGTCAAGAACATTTGGGAAAAGCTCTTCTGTTCTAACCATGACCTGGTTTTATTGAAAGTACCCCTTTTTGTTATTGCAAAGCAGAGTTCACATCAATAGGAAATGGCTAGTTAAAAACTTTTGGGTAAGTCATCTGCCTAACACAAAATATTATCATGGGATAGACTGAAATTTGTAATTTTATAGTTAAGTTTTGTGGATATCAGGCACACATAAGTGTACTTTTGAAGATGTAGAACGAACTTGATTTTTCTGAACTTCCTCCTTGGATGGGTGCTGTGTTTGACTGGTGGAGCGACACACGTGTCTTTGAGCAGCTGCTTGATTAAAAGCTGAACCCAGTCTCTCTGGGTGAGTGAGAATCGGTCAGGACTCAAGGGTCTCTAAGAGCATTTAATCTATTTGCCATCTCAACAGATGGACCTATTAATATTTGAGTATTTGTAGTTTGTCCTTCAGCAATGACTAGATACACCAATGACTTGTTGCCACTGACCAGAAAAAGTCAATGATGCTTTTCAGGACAATGTTATGTTCCCCATAGTAGTTTTTAAATTTATGGATCAAATAAGCAACTGGGAGTTTTCAGCACTTTCTTTGGAAGTTATCGCAAAAACCTGATCCAAGGAAAATGAGGCCATTTATCTTTCCAGGGGCTTCCATGCCCTCTCAACACCTGTGTGTTAATGGGATAAGTAAGAATGGTTTTCACTTCTTGGAACCTGCAGGCTCTCAAATGGAGGAGGAAAAAAAAATGGAAATGTTTCCTCTGTCTACCAGGTTTTATTATGGAAACTGTTCACCAGATAATTGGGTTTAATTTGAAACAGAGGGGAAAATTTATTTTGTAAACAAGAAAGTTCTTTGAAGATAAATCTTGTCAGGAGTTGTTGGAAGGATGTTGGAAGAAACCTTGATATATATATATATTTTTTTAATGGCCTGTAGTGAGAAGGTGTTTTTTTTTTCACCCCCTTTCCTTCCTTTTTGCTAGATTTCAAAGTGTTAGTGGGGCTGGAAGGTGATAATTAGTACTCTTCACCTGATATGTTCTCATTTTTTTGCAAGCAGGCTAATTAAAATGCATAAAATCTTTCACTTTTTTTTCCCCCAAAGGGAAACATACTTCTTTTGACAGCTGCCTTTCTGACCCTCTGCCCACTTCTCTGCAGACTTCTTTATTTTATTGACTGATTCTTTATACTATTGAGAGGAACTCTAATATGGTTATTTGTAACTCTTAAGTGTTAGGGGAATGAGATCCGCTTGTAAATGCAAGGTCTGTAGCAATATTATACTCCTATGAAGCCATTTATTCAATTCTTTCCCTAGTTTTTTACACTGGGCTTTTTCTTACTTAGTCTAGCGTCATTTTAAGTGCCTTAGGAAATAGTATTCCTACAGTTTTCCATATTACAATATGTCTCTGATTCAGTGGTTTCTATAATAATATGCGTACCATCGTTCATTCTAGACTTTACTATCACACCAAGAACCAGCTAACTTCTCGGCATTTTAAACACAATATCTCTAGATAGTGGGTTGTTGTAGCTATATGTCTAGGTTCATTTTTAAGTTTTAGGCATCTTGCTTCAAATAATATATTATTCCTGATGAGCTTTGATTTTATAGGTGCTAGGTTTTTTGAGACATTTACTCCAGCCAGTAAACTATAGCAGAACATTTTAGTTTGGTCTGCTTCTAACTGTCAAACTTGTGGGTTTTTTTTTTTTTTTTTACCGTTTTGCCATTTAGTGTTTCACCATCTCAGAAAATATTTGGCAGGGAATTGGTAATAAGTGCTTAGTTGTGTGTGTGTGTGTGTGTGTGTGTGTGTGTGTGTGTGTGTGTGTACACCTGTGTAATTTTTATTTTTGTGCTTATATACAAATAATTTTCACTAAATACGTGTGTAGCTAAACTGTAAAAAAATAATCTCATGTTTAGTGGGATATAATTAATACAATTAGATGTGCTAAATCTAAATTGTAAAGTATTTT
Organism: Budorcas taxicolor; assembly: GCF_023091745.1. Classification (NCBI taxonomy): domain Eukaryota; kingdom Metazoa; phylum Chordata; class Mammalia; order Artiodactyla; family Bovidae; genus Budorcas; species Budorcas taxicolor. The sequence goes on from NC_068931.1 coordinate 29,340,629, forward strand.
AAGGACTTGAACTTGATTTTTTTAGAGTTGATATATACTTAACCTCCTCTAGAAAAATAGCCTTTAAAGAATAGTTAAGCCAGAAACAAGAGTCAATGAAATGAGATAGATGCTCTGAATCTCAGATGACTAGCTCTGTGGACTTCCTTATGGTTGAGTACTTAAAAGTTACATGATTTTAAAAAAATCATATCTATAAATTTATAACTGTCATGGATAATTTCTATAGATATATACTTTTTTCTTTCTCAGATGAAAAAATAAGTTCAGGCCACCTATCTGGGAAGAGGGAAAAACACCGCAGGTTGACACTCGTAAAATGCAGACAACACTTTCCAGCCCCACATTTGCTCGTGGTGACTGACTGCTGGCAGGAAATAAACATTTTCAAGAATCTCACATTCAGAATCTGAGAGCAGAGAACTTGTGAATAAGCACTGCGAGTGAAGTAAGAATAGCATGAGGATATTATTCAAGACAGTGTATTCTACTGTTTTCCCATTTATTACAACATCCAATTATTGCTTTTATGGTAGATCCTCAATTAACTAATCCACACATTCTTTTTTTTTTTTTAGCTCATTATAGTCATGTAAGGGGTTAACCAGGAACCTATTTATATTCAAGCTTTATTTTTAAATATTTTTATAAAACCTATTAGGAGACTTTGGGTACTTATTATAACACCAATAGTAAATGTGATTATATTTTTAATTAATGACTGTTCATTGACCTGAGTGAACATTTTTCTGAATTTGAATTTTCATTTTAGTGTTCTGTGTCACAGACCATACCCCAGAAGTTAGGGGAGAGCAGAAAAGGTTTATTGAATTACTGATAAGAATCTATTCTGATGTCAAATTGAACTTTTTGTCTAAGATGAGAGTAAAAAAAATAATTTTTAAATTTGAAATGTATATAATTGGCAGTTTCCATTTAATTGAGGCTTACTTTATTTTTTTTTCTTTTGAAAATCTTGTTTTGAAAATGATAGAAGGAATCTGGAAGTGTTCCAGTACTCTGTAAAATTCATACTTCATAGTTTGCTTCATTCAGATTTAACTTGATTGGCATTCAATCCCTATGTTGTGTTCTGAAATATCCGAAATCACAACATCTTGATAGAGTGTGCTCTATTTTTGAATTGTTTTAAATAGTAACTTTAAAATTTGCATTAATTGAAAAGTACCTTGTCATAACATTTGCTTTGTGTCATGAAAGGTTATCTATATTTGGAAGTAACATTTTGGTAAAAGGAAGATTATGGAATATTTATGAACTTTCTCTCACACAGATTCATAGGTTATTAGAACAGGATGGAACATTAGTGCTTTTCAACCACAACCTTCTCCATTTACAGTGGAAGGAAATGAGGTCCAGAGAGATTAAATGACTTGCCCAAGGACACACAGCTGAAGAACTGTATAAAAAGGACTGTAACCCTGGACTCTTGGCTCCAGGTCAGGTATTTTTACCATGGAAAAGTCTCTCCAATAAATGCACTATAACCTCAGAAATTGTGGTGTGAAGCTGGAGAGGGGTGAATTTTATTTTCAATATATCTCATTATAGTGAAATAGTTTTTGATTCCACATATATGTTTCAGTTTGGAAAACTCAGCAGTGGCCACAGGACTGAAAAAAGTTCAGTTTTTATTTCAATCCCAAAGAAGAGCAATGCCAAACAATGTTCCCATCTTCTGTGCAATTGCACTCAGCAGCAGCAGCACTTGTGAGCAAGGAAGTGCTCAAAATTCTCCAAGCCAGGCTTCAACAGTACGTGAGCCAAGAACTTCCAGATGTACAAGCTTGATTTGGAAAAGGCAGGGGAACCAGAGATCAAATTGCCAACATCTGCTGGATCATAGCAGAAATAAAGGAATTCCAGAAAGGCATCTACTTCTGCTGCATTGACTATGCTAAAGCCTTTGACTATGTGGATCACAACAAACTGGAAAATTCATCAAGAGATGGGAATGCCAGACCACCTTACCTGCTTCCTAGGAAACTTGTACGCAGATCAAGAAGCAACAGTTAAAACCGGACAGGGAACAACGGACTGGTTACAAATTGAGAAAGGAGTACATAAAGGCTGTATATTGTCACCCTGCTTATTTAACTTATATGTAGAGTACATCATGTGAAATGCCGGGCTGGATGAAGCACTAGTTGGAATCAAGATTGCTGGGAGAAATATCACTAACCTCAGATATGCAGATGATACCACTCTTATGGCAGAAAGTGAACAGGAGCTAAAGAGACTCTTGATAAAGCTGAAAAACGAGAGTGAAAAAGCTGGCTTAAAACTCAACATTTGAAAAACCAAGATCATGGCATCCAGTCCCATCACTTCATGGCAAATAGATGGGGAAACAATGGCAACAGTGGCGGACTTTGTTTTCTTGGACTCCAGAATCACTGAGGATGATGAGTGAAGCCATGAGATTAAAAGATGCTTGCTCCTTGAAAGAAAAGCTATGACCAACCTAGACAGTATGTTAAAAAGCAGAGACATTGCTTTGCCAATAAAGGTCCATCTAGTCAAAACTGTGGTTTTTCCAATAATCATGTATGGATGTGAGAGTTGGACCATAAAGAAAGCTGCTGCTGCTAACGTCGCTTCAGTTGTGTCCGACTCTGTGCGACTCCATAGATGGCTGAGCACCAAAGAATTGATGCTTTTGAACTGTGGTGTTGGAGAAGACTCGTGAGAGTCCCTTGGACAACAAGGAGATGAAACTAGTCGATCCTAAAGGAAATAAACCTGAATATTCATTAGAAAGACTGAAGCTGAAGCGCCAATACTTTGGCCACCAAATGCAAAGAGCCAGCTCATTGGAAAAGACCCTGATGCTGAGAACGATTGAAGGCAGGAGGAGAAGGGGACGAAAGAGGACAAAATGGTTGGATATCATCACTGATTCAATGGACATGAGTTTGAGCAAACTCTGGGAGATAATGAAGGACAGGGAAACCTGGCATGCTGCAGTCCATGGGGTCACAAAAAGTTGGACATGACTGAAAAACAGCAAATATGCTTCAGGAGTTAAATTATTTTTTGTTTATTAAAGTATGTTTAATTTGTGAATTAACTACAAGGATAAATATACTTGGGTGAGAATAATTTTACTTATTCTCATGACCCAATTTTAGAATTTTAGCTCCTAAAACCTCGATAAGATAGTAGATAGGTATTGGGATACTGTGTAAAGCAATTAGTTTAAATTTGGGGGTTATTTCATGGGTCTTACAAAAATTTTTGGAGAAAGGTGAAAATTTATTATCATCTGTTGATGACTCAATTTCAAAATACGAAGTTATAACTTCAACTTCCATATAACTGAATTTTATGATACAGGACAAATACGTGTGCACTTTTAATTAATTGTGTTTTAGTTCATTTCTTCAGAAGCAAATGTTTGGGGAACCCTTTAGTGTGTAGATATGTGATAAATATTTTCACAGTCATCATGTTTGGTACAGAACCAACAGAAACTGTTGACAACATTATTTATAGTATTCTTTCATTATAAATCTGTTTAAATAACCAGAATCAATAATATAACCAACTGGAATTAACAGTGATTGTTTTCTTGGAGAGGCAGACAGAAAATAGTCACAACCAGTTGGCATCAAAGTATAATAAAAGCCTAGTGCTGCTGGCCACAGCTGGTGGAGCTTGCCAAAAAATGTCTTGCTGCAGCTTCTATCAGACCATTGATATTCACATGTGCAGCCTGTTTTTGTATTACAGAGTCAAAAACTTTTAAAATTGCATTTTCAAATCCTATTGAACATATTTTTTGGCATATATAAATATGTAGGAGTTTATCAGTTGGGCTCAAGAGCTGATTCATTGGAAAAGACCCTGATTATGGGAAAGACTGAAGGCAAGAGAAGGGGGCGACAGAGGAAGGGATGGTTGGATGGCATCAGTGACTCAATGGACATGAATTTGAACAAACTCTGGGAGATAGTGAAGAACAAGGAAGCCTGCCATGCTGCAGTCCATGGCGTCACAAAGAGTCGGACACAACATAGTGACTGAACAACAACAAAGACCCTTCCTTATACCATTTATTTCTTAACTGGCTGTTTATTGACTACCTACCTAGTACAAGTACCAATTAAGTAACTAATGAAAACAGGGTGCGCTTTCTAGGCAAATCATGTTTTGATGATTACAATCAGCTCGGTTATGTATGTATTTTTCCTGACTCTAAATTTATGCTCTAAATTTTTGTATACTCTTAAAAGCCAGTTTCAAATTGCAGTGTTAGGTAATTAGGGATTCTTGGGTAATTAGCATTGCTCAGGATTTATTAATAGCCTTTTTTTCCCTACTTTACAGTTCCTTCTAATTTTCATTTCTCAGATAAGTAGTTTTGGGGCTGCAACCCCCACCCCTCACCACCTCTCCCACAAATAAGCCAAATAAATAAGGCCTCTAATGACAATAATTGGCTTCAAACCACAAGATAAGTTTTAGGATTTTCTATGTTAATTTACATTAAGTGCCTAAACTCTTGACTTAAAAAGGCTAGGGGGCGATTTGCATATTCATTAAAAAATAAATAATAATCTGTTCTGCCATTGCCCTTCCCCAAGGTACCAGCTACAATCACTCACTAATGGATGCTCAGTGTGAGAATGGGCCTCTTGTCCTGCATAAGGTTCCACTGCTTTGACTGCAGGGCTGGAAACAGAACCAGAAAGCAGAGATTTTGGTCTCTGGTTAGTGTACCTTGTATATCTAATTCAAATAGAACAAAACAAAAGAAGACATTTAAAGAAATGATTCTGCAAAGATGGATCAGAGTACCCTGGCTGTGCTTGAAACTTTTCCTGCCTTAATTCTTTAGGCATTTTGCAGTCAGTTCCCAAAGCTTGGGGTTTCATTTCTACATTTTTAATAAAGTTTAAAAAAAAGATTGTATTTTTTCTGCTGTAGTTAACTCATGATTTTTTGGTTTACGGAAAACATCACAGTTTCCCCCAAAGAGAGGGAGAGTATACTTTTACTTTCTCTTCTAATGGGGAAACGAGGTCCCAGGCCAATTTCATTGTAGAAGTGGTTTCAGCCCCTCCCCTGGAGTGAGTTGCTAGGGTTGGAGAACATTTCTGCATAGATGGCTGAAGAAAGCAAATATCATCAGCTTCTCACACTGCACTTCCATCGCTGGCTCCCTCTTGGGCAGTTTGAGAAACAGGAAGAGATGTAGGTGGAAGCAGAGAAGGCAGAGAAAACCTGAAACAGGTGCCCGAGGGGCTAATTTTGGCTTTGGTAGGATATCCATTAAGACCAAAGTAGGGAGCCTTTGTAGGGTGAAATAATTTTATTTTTTACTTTTACGTATTTGGAATCCTTCTTAAGCAATCAAGGAAATTAGAAACCCTTTGATACTTAGGCCAGATTTTTGTAATCTATTGTGTTTGGTTTCCTGGATTCCAGAGAAGTTTATTCCTGTCCTTTAATCAATTCTTTCTCTTTTTAAAACTCTTGAGTCCCCACGAACTGCTATTTCAGAACATAACATTTTACTCCGATAAATTTGCACGTAGGTACTAAATAAGCTGGGTGAGATTAAATTCCAAAATGTGTTGTGGCGTATTTGTTTATACATCACAGGTGTGGATACAGTCAAGTCTCCAGGTGGTTTTTGCAGAAATTTAAGTTAATAGGGTGCTGTTAAAAAAATGCATACAGGTGCAGATGGCTTCAAGAAGCAGGAAAATTCACAACTAACTTCATTATGGGAGATGAAAATAACTTGTGTGTAGTCAGGAGGGTCATATAAATAGCTCTGGGGGTCACATGACACTGCCAGGGAGGTAGGGGCTGTATGTGCCATTGAAAATTGTGGAACATGGGAAATGCTGGACTGTTGTAGAACAGAAGTTTGGATATAAAAAAATATTAAGTGGGAAGCAACCTACTGAGCTTTTCTAGGTATAGTGTAACTGGAAAGTTATTTAAATCATTCACATGAATTTTAATCATTAGCAATAGCTATGTTAGAGATAAAATATTATCTTTTACATTCCCAAATCACCATGGACGCCAGATGGTCTGTTCTCTACTGAGGGGAGGGTAACTAGTATTGGATATGAAGTGCTGCGAGTATTAATAATGGGATACTAATAATTGTTAACAAATTTTACAGAATTTCCCTTTTTTAAGACGTGTCAATGAATTCTGGTTTATCCCTCTTCTTGAAGTTAGTTTTACTCAACTCTGTTCAGACCTTCTTGCTCAGCAGGACAGATAGGGATAAAGCATCATTTAGGGAATTAACACATGTCATTGCCATGTAGTGAACTGTGAGCTATCTTGTGAAATTTTCTGTAATAATTAGAGATTCTAATAATTGTAGTCCTTTCAATTTCAAGAAAAGGTTTTTAGGTTTTATTAAAATGTTTAAAATATCCATTCATGATGCATACATCTTAAAATATGAGTGACATTGGATTGTCTCTTGGTTGAAAAGTCTGCCAAGCTAGACTGAAGACCAGAGAAGTTGTGTCATATACCAGATTAGGGAATCTCGGGCCCTCTGTCTTGTTCATATGTACCATAGTTGTCTAGCACAGCGTGTTATCATATTAGTAAGGTTCTCCAGAGAAACCCTCATGTATGCTTTATTATACAAACTTTTATATGTGACTTATTATAAGGAATTGGCTCAAGTGATTTGAAGCCTAATTCCAAAGATCTGCAAGCTGGAGACCCAGGAGAGCAGATGGGGTAGTTCTGGCCCAAAAGCCATAGATAGACTCAAGACCCAGGAAACGTCTATATTTCTGTTCAAGTCTGAAAGCTGGAAAAAGCTCATGTCCAAGTTCGAAGGCTGTGGGCGGGAGGGGTTCTCTTTTACTTGAAGGGGAAGATTGGCTTTTTTTGGTTCTATTCAGGCTTTTCAACTGATTAGAAGAGGTCCACCCACATTAGGACCTGCTTTACTCAGTCTGCCTATTTAAATGTCAAATTCTCCCAAAAACACCCTCACAGAAGCACTCTGAGTAATTTTTTATTTGGGGTTTTAGTTGGGTTACATGGGATCTTAATCTTGGCTTTGTCATGCAGGGTCTTAGGTGTAGCATGCGGAATCTAGCTTCCTGACCAGGGATCCAGGTTGGATCCTGGGCCTCTTGCATTGGAATCAAGGAATCTTAGTCACTGGACCACCAGGGAAGTCCCTACACCAAAGTCATGTTTTACCAAATATCTGGGCACTCTGTGGCCCACTCACGTTGACACATAAAATTTTAACATCACACATGGTATCTGTACATGACAATACTTGGCAAACATCGGTGCCCGATAAATATTGATGGATGGATGGATGGATGATGAATGGATAACTGAATGAATGTTCATTATACAAGTTAAAGAAACATAAGTTTCAATCTTGGGAGTCTGGAAATACTTCTGTTTTCACTGGTTGAAAAGCCATAATTTCACAGATGTTTGAAAGATAATATTCTTTGAACTTTGTATTTAACATATGGGCCAAGGTGAAGGTTATTCCTACCTTTGAATGTACTCAAAAGAATCTAAGTTTGTCTGTTCTCTGAAATTGTACACCATTCATTTTACTTGCTATTTGCTTCCCGTTATATCACACTGCCTCTCAAATTTTCTTATATTTCTGTAGCCTTTTTTCCTTATCCTTGTGGTATTAATATTTGTATTTAATTTTGTCTTTATTTATACTTAATATTTATCTTCTCTCCACTCTAAATCATTTTGGTTTTAGAGGTTTCTGACCTTAATAAGCTTCTTTCTAGTGGATTCTTGCCAGTTGACTTTATTTTTAATGTGTTGATAAAAACTTTCCAGATTTTAATTGATGAAAAAGAGTTCAATGAAATCCTCCAACTGATAATAAACTTTTTAACAGGACTACAAACATAAAAAATGAGATATGACATCAGTATTTTGAAAATTAGTTATTATATGAATAACTTGAGTTTATTTTCTCTTAATCAGAATGATAACATTTTCTTGACCTGCATCCCTTTTAATTCCTACTGAACAGACACAGTTAATATTTAGGGGATGTCGTTTATGTTAAGTAATTCTCAATATCATAGAATGTTTACTGGTATAAAGGGAGTTCTGAAAATACGATGAAAGCATCATAATTTAAAGGATTTTGCTAGTAATCGTTTATACCCCTTAATCAAAAAGTTAACATTTGCTATATAAAATTTGAATTTATAATCATGTATTTTTCAAAAACAACTGAAATATGATAAGGTTGCCTTGAAACAGCAGATGAGCAAAGAGAAGAAAGTAAATATCCCTCCAGAAAGACCTCCTTGGCTGCCACCTTGGAGAGACTTCTGTTCCTAGTTTATCCACCTGGTTTTCCCCTATGACTTTGTATATAGATAGGCAATCCTTGTTATTCATGGATTCTGTACTTGTGAATTCATCTCCTCCCTAGAATTTATTTGTGACCCCTTAATCAGTACTCCCAGCCCCCTCAAGGTTGTCCACAGCCAAGTGCAGCGTGGCAAAAATTTGAGTCACCTAACGCCCACTGTCCTGCTGATACTGAGCAAAGCATCACAGCTTTATTTCCATCCTTGTCCTGTAAAAGCGTGTCCTTTCTACAGTCTGATTGGTTGTACTTTGTGTTGGTGATTTTGTTGTACTGCAGGCAGTGGGACCAAAGTGCTATCACTGATGTGCCTTTTGGAGAAAATATTTGAGTCTGATAAGCTTTATTTAGGCTTTAATAAAGGATTTAATTTTGACTAGGGGCTTCCCAGGTGTCTCAGTTGGTACAGAATCTGCCTGCAATGCAGGAGACCCAGGTTTCATCCTTGGGTCAAGAAGATCCCCTGGAGAAAGGAATGACTGTCCACTCCAGTATTTTTGCCTGGAGAATTCCATGGACAGAGGAGCCTGTGGGTTACAGTCCATGGGGTCACAAAGGGTCAGACACGACTGAGCAACTAACACTTGCACTTTTTTCTTCCTATTTTAAGAACTTTCTGTAAAACCATTCATGCTGTTGGCTGATGCTCAATGTTAATAAATTAGTAATATATGTATTTAATAAGTGTCTTTAAACAGAAACACACATACAACAAAGTTATGTATTGATTATTGACAAAAATATGACCACAGACTTGCAGGACCCTCACTTCTAATTTCTCCTAGGAGTAATAATTAAATATTCACTAACTCAGTGTTTGAAATGATTTTATAGAATATAACTGCGGAGAATAACAAGAATCAACTTTACTTTTTTTTTCTTTCAAGAATTGTACATTTGTGCATTTTTCCTTAATGGTGTATTTTGAATATTTTCCCATATTATTAAATATTCTTCAATATCTTTTTTAATGTCTGTGTCGCAATACAGTATACAGATGGGCTGTCAGTTTATTTAATAAGTCTTTTTATAGAGCACTTACTAACCTTCCCCCAACTTTTTGCTAATGTATGGAATTCTGGAATAAACATCCTTGTAGCTTAATCTTTATCATGTACATGATTATTTTCTCAGGATAAATTTTCGGCAAATGAAATTTTGGAACACAGGATATGCACATTGAGAATTTTGCTGTTTGTAAGATTCCTTGGTGATCTTTCCTAATGTATTCTTTTCAAAATAAAAGGAAATTAACAAAAAACTATCCGTTTTTATCAAATTTTGAAGGTCTTTATGGGATTTTGAAAAAAATTATAAAGGTTATTTTTATCTTTTATTTCAGTGGCCCTTTATAGCAACTGTTTTCTAATGTATTTAAGTAGTAGTGCAGTGTACTTTAGATATGGAGAGAATTTCAGATTAGATAAGAATGCACTTGCAAGAGCCCTTAGGTTTAACCATCACTTTGCATTGATAAAGTTGGAGACTGGTTTGAATATTTTAATGTGAATTCAAGATTCTAAAGAGAAGCAAATGGGGGATGAGGGAATGGATTGGGAGTCTGGGGTTAGCAGATGTAAACTGTTATATATAGAATAGATAAACAATGAGGTCCTACTGTATAGCACAGGGAATTATATTCAATATCCTATCATAAAATGTAATGGAAAAGATTATGAAAATGAATATATATAAGTATAACCGAATCACTCTGCTGTACACCAGAAACTAACACAAGACTAAACCAACTATACTTCATTACAAAGAAATTAATTAATTAAATAGTTCCTTTCCAAAAGAACACAGAAACCAAATAATAGCTTTGATTTCTTCTGAATGTTGTAGCCCATAGATAAGGAGGAGAATTCAGATTGTTGACCTCCATTTACAACCCCTCTGGTTTCCTTCTTCTAACTCTGTTAGAGATATAAAAATTCAGGAAACAAAAATCACACATCTGTTCTTTGCAGATGCAGGTGTGTAAGCTCAGAAAGGGTATCACTCCTCCTGCCCCCTCCCTCTTCCCTCCCCCTTTCTCCCCTCCCTCCTTCCCCAGCCCCCCACACCCCACCCCGGAAGTCAGAATCTGTACACAGAGACTCTCTGCAGCAAGGGAGATCCTGATTTAATGCCTCGGGAGAAACCTAACAGAATGTATTGGAAATACCGAGGTCAGAGTAAATGTTACTTTCTGCTGTGCGAATTGGCAGCTAAAAGAGGTGACATGTGCTCTAGGCTTTGAATGATGACTTATGTTCATGGGGAAAATTATCTAATGCTATAAATTTGCATGCCTGTACTCCATTGGCAGATTTTTAATTTTGCATATGATCGGTCTTGAGTAGGGAGCATGTCTAGCTTATCATTTATTTTAAGCATTGCTGCTACAAGGGAACAAATGTTGATTTATGCTATTTACTTCTTACTTGGGCTTCGCCAATAGCTCAGCCGGCAAAAATCCGCCTGTAGTGCAGGAAACACAGTTTTTGATCCCTGGATTGGGAAGATCCCCTGGAGGAGGAAATGGCAACACACTCCAGTATTCTTGTCTGGAAAATCCCATGGACAGAGGAGCCTGATGGGCTACAGTCCATGGGGTCCCAAAGAGTCAGATACAACTGAAGTGACATAGCGTACACACAACTTATTTACAAAGTACATGGGCATTTCATAGTTTGTACATTTTTCTGGTGTCAGATTTTTTGGTTTCTATCTGCAGTGCCTTTAAGATCCTAAATTATTGAATACATAATATTAAATTGTGTCACTCTATTTTAATTTGTTAGTGTTTTTCCCTAATTTGATCCTTTCAGATTTCATTCCACTTTTTATTACAGATAATGGCGAATTATTTCTTTTGGGGTATTTTTAGAGCCTATATTCCTAGGAGTGGAATTATTTGAAGCTATTTTATTGCTTTTGTTGTTTATTTTCATACTGGTTTCCAAAAATGTGTTGTTAATTAATAGTATTCTTTGCAATAATTTGCCCATTGTGTGTTATGTGTGTTATTAAAAAAAAAAAAAAAGAATCTTGCTTCCTTAGGGGCCATAAAATGGCATCTCATGGTTACTTCATTTCATAAACTTTGATTACCAGTAGGGACAGACCTAATACTGTTGGGATTTTGGCTTGTGTAAAATCGTTATTCATAATCTTTGCCCAAATAGTTGCCTAGTGGAGCCTTTTCTTTGCCACAGTGAAGGTCACTCCATTTTTGTATGGGTTTATTCCATATGCTTTTTATGTATGTAAAATTTAAATTCTGTTATGTGTACCTTTGCAGACCTAGTAATACAGAGGAAATTGCACCTCATGTTATTGGGTTTTCATTTGGATCCAGACTAAAGAATAAAAACATGTCTGAGCTACCCTCGTAATAACCAGTAAAAGAAGCATGGCTAGTACAAAGGGCTTAATTCCCCAAATAATTCATTTTCTGACATTGGTATGCATGCAGTTATTCACAGTAAGCACCTCTTAGGCCCCATACCAATTCGTTCATCCCTTCTCTGTGTTGTCATTATACGTCCTGTACTCTCCCCATTGTGGAACTTAATCTCAGTACATTGTAATTCTTTTTTATGTGTGTGTTCTCTTTTCTGGATGCTTCTTGGGAGGTAGAAACCCATAGTCAGATTCTTTGGTTTAATTCCTCACGCCTAACACATAGCAATGCAGTGCCTCCTAAGTCTGTTCATTAATTGGGCAAGTATTTATTGGATGTCTGAGTGCTGTCCTAGGATTTATTGGACACAGATCATGTAACGATGAGAAAGCTGTGGTGCCTGAAGTCTGGCCAGACCATTTACGAAGGGAAAACCTGGGTCTCTAAGTAATTGACAAGTCTGGTTTTAGAGCTTAAAAGGGTCTTTAAGCACCAAAAAATATGAGCTGAGACACTTTTGTAGAGCAGCAGTGATCAGGAATTATTGGAAAGATTATATAATAACGGTTTACAAATTCATCAAAGCTTATTTTCCCCAACTTGATCAACTTTTAGTTAAATTGGCCTGGCCAGCTATAAATCCCCAACCTCATCCGTTAAAACTTCGAAGTCTTAGAAATGTAGCCCTTAGAGCTGGCAGAGATCTTAGAAAGCATCTATGTAAAACTCCTGCTTATAATTGGGGAAGTCAAACTCCAAAACGATTGTGACCGTCCCCAGGCTAGAGGGTTTGTTTTTTTTTTTTTCCCTGAAAGGAAAGTATTTCAAAAATATAGAATGTATTTCTTAAGAAATAAAATGAACTTTAGGCATCTCTTTCAGAGAAAGCAATGGCAACCCACTCCAGTACTCTTGCCTGGAGAATCCCATGGACTGAGGAGCCTGGTAGGCTGCAGTCCATAGGGTCGCTAAGAGTGGACTGAGCGACTTCACTTTCACTTTTCACTTTCATGCATTGGAGAAGGAAATGGCAACCCACTCCAGTGTTCTTGCCTGGAGAATCCCAGGGGTGGGGGAGTCTCGTGGGCTGCTGTCTATGGGGTGGCACAGAGTCGGAAACGACTGAAGCGACTTAGCAGCAGCAGGCATCTCTTTGCATGTTTGAGTCTAAGAGTTTTTAATCAGATTCAAGAATAACTTAGGTTTGCTTTTTCGTGAGCTGTGACAGTGTGTCTAGTTGGCCCTAAGGACAGTCTGTGCTCATGTGCTGCCCATCTCTCATCATTCTATATGTTCCTCCAGAAATGTTTCTTGGATCTAAGAACCTGTATTTCTTGTATCTGTATGCTTTTTGCTTTTTTAAGAAAGTGGGATTGGAGTTTACTCCGGGGGTTTATAGTTCTCTTTGTGACAAATACCTGTACAAATTGCTACTGAGTTTTGAGTTTTAGTTTTTCAATATATTATACATAAAGGAATGAAATAAAATATGTCAAGGAAATTGTATTAATCATGCAACTGGCTGGCAGTGTCAGTGCTTTTCACAATGTTTTGTCTGAACTTTGTCAAGTGTTTTATTGTTTTTGAGAACAATCGAATGTTTTGTCTTTAACTTTGCTTAGACTTTAAAAGATAAAGACATATTTTTTTTCTTAGTCACACCAGACACAGCCAACAGTAGCCTCCATATGGGATTAGAATGGAGTAGAGGGCAGAAAGAAACCTTTGAAACTCTGTATCATCTATTCACTGAATTCCAAAAACTTAGAACTCTCAGCTTATTACATTATTACATAGAAACTCTTTCCGTTAAGATAGGACTCAGGGGCAAAAAACTTCACTTAAAACCTTCTAACTTGGGCTTTGTTTCTGATCTGTCATAGGTTTTACTTCTTGAGTATTTTGTAGGGGAGTATTTGATTTTTCCAAAATGCCAAATTTCATATGTTCGTGTATTTTTTTTTTTTTTTTTTTGGAGAACGGGATTTGTAACATCATCAACCATATTTTCAAAGGTGAATGTGGTGACTTACGAAAAGGTGGGGCTATGGGGTCGCACAGAGTCGCACAGAGTCGGACACGACTGAAGTGACTTTTGTCACTGTCTTTCTGAACAGCCCCTTCAGAATGACAGAGGTGATGGCTCAGTGCCACCTACATTTGTGACCTGTTCCACAACATGAAAAGCACTCAGATTCATTGGTGGTCTTTGGAAAGAACATTCAGCTTAGATGTAGGGTGGTGGCCTCAGCTTGAATATTGAATGCATCTGCCTGGTTGTCAAGAACAAATCTTTGTTTTTTGTGCTTATTTGTTTATTTGGCTGCATGAGGTCTTAGCTGCAGCATGTGGGATCTTTTGTTGTGGTGCATGGACCCTCCAGTTGTGGCATGCAGGCTTAGTTGCTCTGTGGCATGTAAGATCTTAGTTCTCCAACTGGGGATCGAACTCGTGTCCCCTGCACTGCAAGGCGGATTCTTAACCACTGGACCACCAGGGAAGTTCCAGGTGGTCTTTTTAATGGACCTCATCCTTTACTGTTAAAATGAGGGGAAAGATGTGGAGATTTCTGTGATTCTTTCTCCTGTAATTTCATGCATTCTCTGGAATGTAAATAAAATTAGAAATAAATACTAGCGGTGTGATTTTGGTGCCACCCTTGGGTTATGATTTTTATCTTCCTGTGGTTTTCCCTAGAAATATGGTCTCTGACAAAAATAATATTTGTATATTAGGATTTTACAACTGTTCAGTTTTTGTGAGGCTTTACAGTTTTCATGCTTTGGGATTTTTGTGGTTTTTTTTCTCTTCTGATCAGCATTTTATCCCTATTTCTTGAGATACGGCTGTTTTGATCATTGGATTGAATGCCTTATCCTGGGCTCCTGAGTGCTAACAAGTAAAATTTCTTTGTCCAGCTGTTCCTCTGACATATTTATGTTTATTTGATCATAATCATTCCAAATTGAGACACAAAAATAATCATTCCTTCAATTATGAAAAGGCTAAGGTTAGACCGCGACTAGCTCTGACGGTTATTGGTTTGGCGTCTGGGTCAGTAATTTCTCTGACTTTCCCACAATCTTCTTTCTTTGGTCTTGGAGATAAACAACACTGGGCTGAGAAAATTAGACAGTGTAGAGGCACTCAGAAAGGAAGGGTTAATTTTTGGCTAGTGGGGATGTTGTGGGCTGAATTTGTCCCTCCAAATACATATATTGAACCCAACAGTACATCAAAAAATGACTGTATTTGAAAGTATGATCTTTCCAGAGGTAATTAAGGCAAAATGAGGCCACTGAGTCAAAGTGAGGTCCCCAGTGGAAGGGTTAGTCCCTTAGTCGTGTCTGACTCCTGCAGCCCCATAAACTGTAGCCCACCAGGCGCCTCTGTCCATGGGATTCTCCAGACAAGAATACTGGAGTGGATTGCTATTCGTTTCTCCAGGTCTTCCCAACCCAGGGATCGAACCTCGGTCTCCTGCATTGCAGGCAGACTCTTTACCATTTGAGCCACCAGGGAAGCCTGGTTCATCAGGGTGAGCCCTAATCTGATGAGGTCTGAGTCCTTATGATAGGAGATCCAGACCCAGTCGTACCCAGAGAGAAGACCACCTGAAGATACATATCGGTATTTTGTTAATTTATTTTCCAATGGCAGCTCCTTCAAAGAGCGGATCAGTAGGTTTTCTTTAAAGTATCTTTTTTTCTGTGAAGCTTGAGGAAACCTATACTTTGAAAAATAATTGGAGTTAATCATTAGGATTAATTGCTTCATTCCCATCAAAATGTTATTTTATCTTTTGTGATGGTTTAGATTAATGAGTTTTTTTCCCTTCAATACTTTACGAAAACACATTGGAAGGATTGTGAAATATTTGCCAGACAGACTGAAGGACAAGTCTCTGGTTGACTGAACTAGAGGGAATTAAACCCACTTAGTTATAAACTAGGTGAAAGGCAGTTAAGTTTCAGGGCGCGTTTTTCATTTTCCTTTTTCTCAAAGTAATTTAAGAATAGGGAGGGGGCCGCTGGTGAGGGAGAGGGAAGACTTACAATCTTAACACCTCTGCTCTCCATCTGGTTTATGATCCCTAGTGTCAATTTCTAGTATTGACAGGAAAAAAAAAAAAAAAAACAAAAGTAAACCCCTTTGTAATTATCTAGGTATTATAGAAAATGGTACTCTTAAGTTTACCTTCTTCTTGAGTCTTCATATCAGAATATATCTAGATTCTAGCACTTTTGCAACTTTGTCCTGGAAAAAAATGGGAAAGTTGACCTATGCAATTGAATGCAAAATCAATGTAAACTGCCCAAAGGACTAACATATTGGATATTACCTTGTAAAGACAAATGGGTTTTCAGTCCTCTTGTGATTCTACTACTATTGGATGTAGAAATTTAAGGCTTAATCTCTATTATCTCAGTGTTCTACTTGTAGGCAGAGTGAAAAGGAATAAAAGAACTCTTTTTTTTCCCTTCCCTAAACCAGAAAGTTGCATTAGAAATATTATACTCATTTCAGGATATTTTTAGTCCACGATGGATGCAACATTCTGCAGTACAATAAAAGAAAATTTGTCTTTTGCCCTGAAGTTGTATTTTAGTTTTCGTTAAGTTCTTATCTACCGTAAGATTGGAAGGAGAAAAGCTTTTAGAGCATTTCTAAGTGTGTACGGGAATGAAGTCAAATACATACACAGAGTTGAGTTTTGAATTTTGTAGGTAAAGGAGAAATGTTCTCTTGGGAAAGAAGGTTGTGGGGGGCACCTAAACAGAGTTTATAGGTCTTACCTGGGTGAAAGCTAGTAGACCTCAGTGTCGTCCTGCTAGACGGACAGTTCACCTTGGCAAACTGGTTCTGTCATTTCTGCCCCTCAAGTTGTCCTTCTAGGGTGGCATTGAGAAGCTGGATGAAATTTTGGTTCTTTTCTTTTAGGGGCCTCAGAACTATTGCCCAATATATGAATCCATATTATTAATAGCACCACACATTTGCCACTGTTCTTCCGGTTAATTTAGATATGATTGAGATAATTGTTATATGCAGGCATTTTAAAACATACTGAATTCAGTATGTTCTTTCATTATCATTACTTAGTCCACACATGCAAAAAAGAGTGTTACTAATATGCAGGAGGGAGTCAGGTTTTTTTGTGTACTTAGGTTATAAGTGAAACATTAGAACTTATATTCAAAAAGGAAAGGAACAGCCTCGTTGATCTCCAAGATGCTTGTATCTATGGCATTCAATAATTTTTTGAAAGTTGCAGTCCACACTTTAGCTTCTCATCACTGAAGACTTGAAGATTTAATAAAAGGGTGTAATCAAAAAGTTTATGAAAGCACAATTTGCCATGGGTTTGAAGATTCTCTGTCTGCCAAACTCAGATCTAAAGTGTGGGCCTCTCCAAGGCCACAGGCGTGAGCTCTGTCCTGCTTCCTGCTGTATTCCTGGCACCTGCTATACAACGTTAGGTGTTACTGGCCAGCACAATATTTGTTGCTGACTGTATTTCTAGGAATAAGACCTGATAAGAGTACTAATCATAATTTTAGCTAACTTGCTTCTGCCAATCTTTCTTTAAAAACAAAACGCAGTTATAGGTATGCTGCTACTGCTAAGTCACTTCAGTTGTGTCCAACTCTGTGCGACCCCATAGACAGCAGCCCACCAGGCTCCCCCGTCCCTGGGATTCTCCAGGCAAGAACACCGGAGTGGGTTGCCATTTCCTTCTCCAATGCATGAAAGTGAAAAGTGAAAGTGAAGTCACTCAGTCGTGTCCGACTCTTAGCGACCCCATGGACTGCAGCCTACCAGGCTCCTCCATCTATGGGATTTTCCAGGCAAGAGTACTGGAGTGGGGTGACATTGCCTTCTCCAAGTTATAGGTATAACTTGGTATAAATAGGAAGTTGATGAATTAGATATAACCATTTACTTTAGAAAGATTATTGGACTTGAACCACATTGCAGTGAAAATTTCAGAATTTTAAATAATTTAACTTTATTCAATAATAATATTTAACAATTAAAGTGTGACTCTCTGTCCAGACTATCATAAAGGCTTTTTGGGAACAAGATTGTGAAAAACTAGATACTCCTTTTTTAAAAAATATATGTATTTATTTATTTGGCTGTGTCAGGTCTTAGTTGCAGCAAGTGGGATCTAGTTCCCTGACCAGGGATTGAACCGAGCCCTCTGCACTGGGACTCGGAGTCTTAGCCACTGGACCACCAGGGAAATCCCTAGATATTCTTGAATATAAAGAGACACAATGATTTAAAATTTGTCTTAGAGCTGGGAAATGTGATTGATTATAATAATAATTATGATACAAAGATTATATAATTATATCTTCTATATCTTCCATAATCTTTCTAAGTTTTGGCTGAATATTATTCTTTTGTTTTTCTGTGGTAATTGTTACATGGTTTCTGACTTGTTTGAAATCCTGAAATATTTTCTCAGAAAGTTAGCAGTTCACGGTGTCCTTATTTGCCTTCAAGTCAGAGAAGTTTGTTTGCCGTTCAGTTTTTTCTGAGGTTTGTTTCCAGCTGCTCTTTCTTTTGAAACATCTTCTCAAAGTACATGGTTTTGAATGGCGATAAAGGAACTTACTTCTGATCTGTTGTCAAACTCAGCTTCCCTTTTCTATTCTATGTATATTCAGTTATGAGAAAGGAGAAATGAGTAAAACTAAGTCACATAAATAATAACGAATCAGTTCACTTCAGTTCAGTTGCTCATTTGGGTCCAACTCTTTGCGACCCCATGGACTGCAGCACGCCAGGACTCCCGGTCCATCACCAACTCCCGGAGTTTACCCAAACTCATGCCCATTGAGTCAGTGATGCCATCCAACCATCTCATCCTCTATCATCCCCTTCTCCTCCTGCCTTCAATATTTCCCAGCATCAGGGTCTTTTCAAATGAGTCAGCTCTTCACATCAGGTGGCCAAAGTATTGGAGTTTCAGCTTCAGCATATAAAACTAAGTAATTTTTTTGTTTATAAAGCTCTTTTAGAGTCACTCTTATAAATTAACACATACGTATAACAATCTGTGTATTATTTTTTTTTAAAGGCAGCCTTGGTTTTCCTTTGAATTTGCCCATAGTCTTTACCTGACGTCCAGCATGAAACTCGTGCTTTCTTTCACAATACACAGCCTCTGCTTCAACTCAGCTTGCACTTACACTATTTGTATCCTTGTTATCTCTGGTACAGACAGCCCCCAGTTTAGAAACACTTGTCTTGCTGGGAAGGTGGCTGTCATGGAAACCTCCCTCAACCTCTTAGGAGCCCTTCCCCACCACTGGGGGTGCTGTTGGAACTCAGAAACTTTGCTTTCTGTCTGCTACTTTAGCAAATCTGCCTGTAATACAGGAGACCTGAGTTCAATCCCTGGGTCAAGAAGGTCCTCTGAAGAAGAGAATGGCAACCCACTCCAGTATTCTTGCCTGGAATTCCATGGACAGAAGAGCCTGGAAGGCTACAGTCCATGGGATTGCAAAGAGTTGGATACGACTGAGTGGCTAACCTTTTGCTTTTTTACTTTTACAGCTCACCGGACCCCTCTAGGGTAGACCTGTACCCCAGAAGGACCTTTCCTCTGCCATTACTGTCAGGATCTGCCTGCCTTCAAGTACATAAGATGCCCTGTGCTATTAATTAGAAAGGATTCTCTGAGCTAGCTTGGAGACATCTCCATGATTTCGAATTTAGTTTGAAATAAAAGCTGTGGTTCACGAGTCAGATTTATGAATTAACTTCCAAACCCATTTGCATGTCCAGGGCTCACATGTCATATTTCTGATACTAGATCTTCAGACTCAGTGGGTAAAGGCAGTTGCTTAAAAATGCCTTTAGTGATTTTTGCTTATATACTCAAAAGTCATTCATTTTCTGAGTGCCAGTCTATCCCCACCCCACTCCCCAGAAAAGAAAAGAAATTATACTTTAATTTCATATGAAACAGTCTTTTTTTCTTTAATCTGTTTTTGTCAACTTAGCTGTGTAAGTTAGTTGCTTCTCACCCATTAAGCCTAATTGAGCAAGGTAGTTCATTTTCTCCGGCTTACTATCTAGTTTTAACATTTTCACCAGGGAACCTAGTTGCCAAAAATCGTCTTTCCATTTTGTTAAATTAAATACATCTGTTGAGAAGCTTGTGTTTGTCAGTTTTGCATTCTACTCCCTCTGAGATGGAGGAAAAGATGAGGAGACAAACAATAAAAAATCACTAGCCTGCATTTGCCCTGTCCTTCTTTTGTAAGCCAGCTATAATTTCCCTGCCCGGTGACTCCCATGATGAAAGTCTGGATTATTTTTGGAAGTCAGCATTATTTTTTGTTCTGTGTTCTTATTGGTTTTAAGATTGGAGCAGCAGAGAATATGTATTTCAGTAGAAGAGGATAATGGTTAAGTGGTCTTGCCACACTTTTTTTTAAACTGTTTTACTGTTTTTTTTAAGACCACACCATGTGCCATGTGGGATCTTGATTCCTCACCCATGTCCCCTCCATTTGGGAACACAGAGTCTTAACCAGGGACGTACCACAGTTAAAAATATAACAGTCTTATATCCAAGGAATATATTTTAATATAGTTTGGTATTGAGTTATTCGAAGTGTAGAGAGAAAGACTTTTTTTTTTTTTGCTTTTTAATCCAATGTAATAAAAAAAAAAAATGAATGAAGCCAGTCCCAGGAATAAAAACTCATTGTGTCCAACATTGCTACATTTTAAATGCTTAACCTACTGTAAAACACATGGAACCCTATTCCATGTTACCTGGCCGCCTGGATAGGAGGGGAGTTTGGGGGGAGAATGGATACATGCACATATATGGCGAGTCGCTTTGCTGTCCACCTGAAACTATCACAACATTGTTAATCAACTGTAGTCCAATAGAAAATAAAAAATTTTTAAAGCAAACAAAAAACAAAAGAAAAAAAAAAAACTAGCAAAACAAAAAACCAAACGAAACTCACTGTGTCCAAATGGTGTCTTTACAGGAGGGCATGAGTTTGTGGTTTGTTTGTGTTGGCATGCAGGCACGTATAGAGGGCAGTTTAAAATACCCTGGCATGTGAGGAAGCAAGGAAATGGTTTTAGTCCTTTAACCCGGTTACTGCTTCTGTTAGAACATGTGCTCTGTTTTCTTCAGGCAGGCTTGTGTTTATACCATTCCATCTTTGTCCCTCCTCATGGTGTGGGGCGAAAGGCTTTATGCTTCCCCACACCTCTCTTCACACAGATGCACAGCCCTTGTGTGCTTTTGCATCAGACTTCTCTTTAATCCTGTCTTTTGTATCTTTCACAAGGAAATTGATCTCATAAAGAATGCTGTCAAGTTCATCAACTGGCAAAAGCTGGCATTTAAAAGTCGAAGGAAGAAGCATGAAAAGGATGCCATCATAAGCTTGACTGTTTCAACAGAGCTCCTCAGCAGAAAATATGAAATCGGCCTGCGTGCCATGAAATCACTCAGGGCATGGCTAGCCAAAGAATTTCACAATGTGGATAACCTCCAGCCCTCTGACTGTATGCAAAGCAGAAGGCCTGAATAAGAGCATTGTGTTAGAAAAACCTTAAGCTGGAGGGAGTCTCAAAAGCCCAATCTCGCTGGTTATTTTGGACATTCAAATGCTGTCTAAGAGAAGAGAACTCATTATGACTCAGTTCCGTTAATTAGACGTAAATTACCATCTTTTGTCTGATACAAAAGAAGGTAAAGGGAACTCAGCGAGACCAGAGGATACAGAAATTCTAATGAGATGAGGGCATGGGCTGGGAAACTGGACTGAACACAAGGAGCCATTCAACTTGAGGCGAGCCCCTAGTAGGGCTTGTGTATGAGCGAAAAAGCAAAAACATACATTTGTAATTGTCCAGATTCATATACTATTTACAACCATGGTCAGTGCCCCCACAGAACTCATGGGGTCCTGATTTCGACAGGATGTGAGGCTGATCCAGGAGATTCACCCTGCTTTTCTGTTCCTGATTCCGCTCTGAAGATTTTTGTTGTGTACACAGTCTGCTCTCAGTGGGAGATGAAAGGCCTCAACCGTGATTGAATGATAAGTAAATGGACCTTTTAACTTAAGAACAATGAAGGCTTAATAAATCAGGAAATTAGCAAAGTTTGATCTGGAGACTTAAGGAGTTAAACAGAAGGAGAGAAATTGTTTAAGCTTAACAATAACTGGAGAAGTACAGAATTCTGCTGTTGGAAGGGACCGTAGGGTAATTCTGGAACTGAAAAGCTACTTCATTAGGCTAAGAAAATAGTAACCCCATTAATCCTTTCTTTAGAAATGTATAAACACATGTTCTTAATTGCATCAACTTCTCAATGGCAAACCAGGTTGTTCCAGAGTAAATTCAGCCTCACTGTTTCTGCCTGCTAGAAAGTTGAACTCTTCTCCCTTGTGTTAGGCAGAAATTAACGAGGTCTCAAAGGTCGTATAGTCTGGTCACTAAATGTCATTAGTCTGTAGAACAAGTTTAAAATACAGTGGGAAACATGCTTCCTGGTGGATAATATTTTCATTCCCCTTTGAGATTTGGGTGCAGCAGGAGTTTATATCCTGTGTCCTGTTCTTAACTATAATGCTATGAGTTCACGACTCAAATGCTAATTTTATAGAAAATTATAATATTAGAAGCAATTGCTTAGTTCATTCAGTCAGCCCATTAAGTACATATTAAGTCCCAAACACAGTGTTAAGCAGGAGGGATTCAAGGATTACTGTGGGAAAAAGGATCACAAGTACAGGACCAAGCTGGGGAGAAAGTTCATCAGATAGAGGTGTCCATGAACATGGCAGGGTCGGTGCTGAGTACATCACTGAACATGGTTTCCTGAAGACAGAGGTTAAGTCTGGGCGCCCAGACTTAATAGGTCCAGATCTAGGGGCGCCCACCATCCTGTAGTGGGTGGATTCATGCAGGATGGCTGAGAAGAGCCATAACTTGGGAATGATGGCCCCAGGGTATTACGATTCAGGGAACAGGGGGAAACTGAAGAGCCTGAAAAGAAAAATCAAGCCGTTCAGAGAAGCAGGGTGAACCAGGTAGAGGCAAAGCTTTGATGATCTCAGAGTATTTTGATGATCAGCAGAGTATTTTCTCAGGATGTTTGACTTAAGGGGGCATGCGTATATCTGTATGCATGAATTGTGGGAGGGGGTGTGGGAGAAAGGCTCTGCCAAAGTAGAGCCTACAAGTGTGGTAATTAGCCTGGAGAGAAAAACGGTCATTTCTGGAGTAAGCTTATGGCCTGGGTACAGCAAAGTATTAAAAAAAGAGTAGTTGAAAAAAAAGGAAGAAAGGGTGACCTGTGTCTCTAGGTAAAATTAGGGTCGGGGAAACAGTTGGAAGGATAGACACCAATAGGAAAAGGACTTTCAACTGGAGTTCAGAATGGATGTGAATGCTGATAACTTTAGAGGTAGTGAAAATAACAGTGTTAGTCGCTCAGTTGTGTCCAACTCCTGCAACGCTGTGAACTGCATCCCACCAGGCTCCTCTGTCCATGGCATTTCCTGGGCAAGAATGCTGGGGTGGGTAGCCATTCCCTTCTCCAGGGATCTTCCTAACCCAGGGATCGAGCCTGGGTCAATTACAGGCAGATTCTTTACTTTCTGAGCCGCCAGGGACCAGTGGTGGTAGAAGAAAGGTAGAAGGAAGAAGAGAGGGGAGTTGAATTTTAACCATGGCTAACGGCCTCCGACTTCCCAGGAGAGTAGGAGGTAAAGGCACCCACTGGTGGGGCGAGAGTCCAGTGGAGGTTCAGTACGGTCCCTGAGGAGGGGGGAGAAACAAGTGTTACCAAAAAGTCCATGCCTACTGGTTACCCAATTAGGACTCAAGGCATGCATTGGCAGAGAAACATAGCTGCAAAATTTTTTCCTGCAACTGGGTGAGAGGTGGTGCTTTGCTATATTGATCCCAGATTTGAAGTTTTGCTGGGTGGATAAGGTTGAAGGGTCAGGACAAAATGGAACAATTATTTAGCTGATCAATAACCTAGTAAGGGTGGCTTGTTGACCCTGATGGTGTGTGTGTGTGTGTGTGTGTGTGTGTGTGTGTGTGTGTGTGTATGTGTGTATGTATTCTGTGGATTCTTAGTACTTCTCTGTGAAATGAGTTGATAGCGGCTTGGAGAAGCCAGATAAACAGGGAGATTCTCTGGCCATTTCTCAGATGCTTGACAACAGATGAAGACACAAAAAGCACGTCTAAAGTGTTGGTGATTCTGTCATCATTTAGTACTTTCATGTCTTCTGTGAAAGCAAAATAACAAAGAAAGAGAAACAAAGGAAATATAAAATTCCTTTTGCTGTGTGTTTGAGCTCAGTGACTTCTTTTGCCACATCCACGCCATGGATATCTGTAGAATTCTGAGTAATGTGTTGAATTCTGTCTTCAATATTGCTTGCTAGTTTTCAGGCTCTGCTTTTGAGTGATATTAGTAAAGGCTCAGGGGCTAATAGGTATACAGAGAATTAAATCTACAGTTTTCATTTATGCTAGCTTCTTCTAGCACTGAGTCATGTACCGTTGGTATTTGGTAATTTAAATTTGTCAGACAAAAGTCTTCATGGCTGATTTGCTTACTGGCTACCATTGACAGGCTGCAGATTATATGTGAACTCAGCTGGAGACAGCTCTCTAAATTCTGCAAAATTGTTCTCCTCTGAACTCTGCGAGGCAGCTGGGGAACTAAAGCCAAATATGTGCCTTCTCACCCCCAGGTAAAAATCTGAATGTGGGGAGTTGGTCATAGCACCAACCTAGTGTGTCTTCTAAACCCTGAATTTAGGTGATTATTGCTCACCCCGACTTTGTAATATCTATGCCTGTTCCATTTCCCTTAAAGAAAATCATGGTTGAACTCATTTGACAATAGTGTGTGTGTATATTTTCAGTCAGCCTTAAAATTGATCATAGCTTTGAGAAATGAGAGAATATATTGAAATCAAGCTTCAGGAGGGTGGGGACTTTGTGAGTCAGGCTAGGCCGGAAAGGAAGGAGACCTGGATTCTGCTTTTTGTTCAGCAGCTAGCCAGCTTCGTGACCTTGAGTGAGTCACTTATCTCTGGGGTCTCAGTTTCCTCTGCCATAAAGTGATCTTTAAGGTCTTTTCCAGCTCTCAATAATTCATGATCCTTTCACTGTGTTGTGCAAGTATTTTCTTGCTGTTTTCCGCTCAGGTCAACGCAGTCCACCTTTTTTTCCTGGTACAGCAGGGTTTGTGCTTAACCTGTAGATTATCCAGGTTTCTGTTGGATCAAAGCCTTTTCTTTTCAGATTCTTAGTCTTCTACGTGTCTGTGATTCGACAATTTGTGCATTAGCCCGTGGGGCAGAGGTGGATAAGGATGATAAATATGAGATTTAGGCAAGGTAGTGCTGTAGGCTTTGTCCTGAGGTTGAACGTGAGTTTCTTGGGGGATGTTATCTTTAGTTACTTAATTATACTTTCTATGTCTCCAGGAACTAATTGAAGAAATGGCTTTGCAAACAGATCAACAACACACGTGTTTTCTAGGACTTCTCCCCTAGGAAGTTCATGGGCAGGAAATTTCATATCAGCATTCTTTTCTGCTGGGGTTGGCATAAATTGTTACTTGCTTTTAGGCTGCTTCAAAGTATTTTTAGAGCCCTTTAGTTTAGTCCACTGTGAAGAACAACAAATGCTAATCCTGTGGTCATAGACCAGGGTGGGAAAGAACTTTCGAGGTGGTACAGACCAGCCCTGCCTCCACCAGTGCTGAAATGTTTCCCTTAGAAAAAGGCTCTCATTCTCGCCTATGGGTATTGATAGTATTTTTCTTTTCCTTGGTTGTATTTTTAAAACTTAACAACAACAACAACAAACCCTCAAGGAGCTATGTTCCTTATAATGATACATAGAAAATACTTGGATCAGTCATTTGATTTTACAATAAGCTTGCAAATAGTTCACAGCAAGATTTTTTTTACCAAGCTGTAAACTTAATTTTGAACTGGGTTATGTTATGTGAGGAGCTGATATAGAAAAAGGTGCTATTTAAAGAGATGGCAGTGAAAAAAATATGAACCTCTCGCTTTCTGACCTGCATATGCTATATATTTTGATCAGATGAAATACCCCAATTCTGAAATTTCACCTTTGGGAAACTTTGTTCACATATATTTCATTCCCTTAATGTTAAATTATATATGAGGTTCCATAGCCACTAAGCCAACCACTTAACCATGCTGACTTGTGCTGATGATTGTAGCATAGAAAATAATTAATTTTACAAATGCAACATAATCATTATTCAGGGAAGTCTTATGAACCATCCTGAAATTAGATGGTATTTTCCCCAGGAAGCATTGACACTCATGGTAGGTGAAATAATACAATGAATGTTGTGCTTTACTCATAGAATGGAGAAAATCTGCTTCTGGAGAATAATCTAAGAAATAAGATTTATAATATTGCAATTTGAAAAAAAATCTTAGCAACTAAAATATTACAACTGGTTTGTAAATAACTTTAAAAAATAGACCGTTCATGAGAGATTCCTTATAATATTAAAATGTTCCCTAAAAGTAAATTTTGATATCTAGGTATAAGCTGCTTGCTTAAAAGATATTTTAAATAGCTCCATTCTGGGCTTCAGCGAATATTTATCTTTAGTAGGACTTTGTCAAATGCTTCAGGATATAAAATGGACCTATCCTAATGGAATAAAATATATTGGGGGAGAATTACTAATTTAAGTAAATGATTTAAAACCAGTTACATGCTTAATTGTGAGAGTTAAAAGAATCTAAAAAAAGAGATGCCCTGGGCTGGATCTGATGATGAGAGGAAGTATAAGTGACTCCAGTGATCTGTTAGAAGTCCTGCTCATCTCTTTGTGGATGCGAAGACTCAAAACAGCCTTTTCTCAACGAGGAACCTAAGATTCAGAGCTCAGTCACTTCCCCTTGATCACAAAGCTGCTTAGTGAGCTGCTTGCTTGGGAGATAAGAAGAGATTCAAGGTGGAAGGAATATTTTAAAAAGGCACGGGAGTAGGCTTAGCTGTGC
Source organism: Budorcas taxicolor (assembly GCF_023091745.1). Lineage (NCBI taxonomy): Eukaryota > Metazoa > Chordata > Mammalia > Artiodactyla > Bovidae > Budorcas > Budorcas taxicolor. Next base: position 29,367,483 of record NC_068931.1, read on the forward strand.
TTTTCAGAAGTTAGTGAGTACTGTTTGTGCTTACTCAGTCGGTCAGCTGTGTTCAACTCTTTGCGACTTCATGGACTGTAGCCCACCAGGCTTCTCTGCCCACGGAATTTTCCAGCAAGAATGCTGGAGTGGGTTGCCATTTCCTACACTATGGGATCTTCCTGTGGGTGCTGAGCTGATGGGAAATCTGTGCAGTACTGGAATCCTGATTTAGATATGAGGCACAACCCTTTTGAATATCGTTAAATACCTTTCTTGGTATTACGGTTTGTGATATATCTTAGGTGCTTAATTATCTGAACTGATGGTGTGTAGGAGAAATGTACCTTTCTCAGTTTACTGTATAATACATAAATTATGTTGGTCATTGAGTTAAATGTTAACATGAGCATGATTTTACAGATAAGCTGTAAGTATTATGAACAGAATAACTTTTTAAGCTCTATCGAAACTTTCGGTAATTTCTTTCCCCATTCTTCAATAATCAAAGGTGTCAGACTATTTTTTTAAGTATTCCCTTTTCCTTTGTTGTCTTGTGCTGTTAATTTTTGAAAGACCTGATTATGACATTTATAAGGAACTGCCTGACAACTTGAAAATTTAGAAAGTGAGGCATCTTTAGAATAAAAACCAATTTGCATTGTAAACTTGTGTTTTAATGTAACTTCTGTATAATTTTAATTTCTTTTTTAATAGGAACAGGATATTTCAAGTTGCCTTATTAAATAGGAAATGAAAAGATTTCTGTATTCCGGTTTTGTCTGAGGTTTTCAGAATACCCTTTCAAAGCCTCTGGGCCTGTGTTAGATTTCAGGTAGTGACCTTCGAAATTCATGGCTCATTTCTCTTTGGCCTTAGAGCAAGTGTCTTTCGGGTTTTTTTCCTTTGCCTTCAGGGCCTTGTCTTTCTTCCACCTTCTGGTAAATTAATTACCAGAATATTCATTCTCTTCTGAATATCAGCCCTGAGGAATCTGTCACTAGTCACTGAGAACTCCTCAGAGTCCCTGAATTAGACTCTGGGTAAATTCATGCTAGAGAACTTCAGTGTATATGTTAGATGTAGGAAGATAGTTTTTTTGACCTCATGTTTCCCTGTGCTAAAAGTTTATTTTTTATTACGTCTAAACTAATGAGCCAGTTTTTAAAGATCATTTAAATCTCTGTGATCATACGACACATTTACTTTGGAAAAACATAATTCACCTTTTAAAAAGATTATCTACTGTGTCTGCAAGAGTTAAAGTCTTGATCTTAGGCCATTGCTAAACAGTGCAGGGCTCTGGTTTGGGGGACATTATCTGGTTGACAAAGGTTTTCCTTAAGGATGCAACATCTTGCCTCCGATTTAATAACAAAACTGGAATTAGGCCTCTTTTCCACTTTAAGACCTTAACCGGAGCATCTTTTTTTTTTTTTAAGTAAATTGATCCTACAAAGGGAAAAAAAGAAACATTTATTGGGAGTATGGGATTTAAAGCCATGATCTATTAAAAAGCAGAATAATTTGCATCAGGGGAAAACACACAGCTGTGTTGTTGCTGCTGTTGTTTAGTTGCTCAGTCATGTCCAACTCTTTGAGATCCCATGGACTGCAACACACCAGGCTTCCCTGTGCTTCGCCATTTCCCAGAGTTTGCTTAAACTCACGTCCATTGAGTCAGTGATGCCATCCAACCATCTCGTTCTCTGTCATCCCCTTCTTCTCTTGCCTTCAATCTTTCACAGCATCAGGGTCTTTTCTAATGAGCTGGCTCTTCAAATCAAGTGGCCAAACTATTGGAGCTTCTGTCTCAGCATCAGTCCCTCCAGTGAGTATTTAGAAATGATTTCCTTTAGGATTGATTGGTTCTGCTTGCAGTTCAAGGGACTCTCAAGAGTCTTCTCCAACACCAAAGTTCAAACCAATTCTTCGGTGCTCAGCTTTCTTTATAGTCCAATTCTCACGTCCATACATGACCACTGGAAAAACCATAGCTTTGCCTATAAGCACCTTTATTGGCAAAGTAATGTCTCTGCTTTTTAATACACTGTCTCAGTTGGTTTTAGCTTTTCTTCCAAGGAGCAAGCGTCTTTTAATTTCATGGCTGCAGTCATCATCTGTGGTGATTTTGGAGCCCAAGAAAGTGAAATCTGTCACTGTTTCCATTGTTTCTCCATCTATTTGCCATGAAGTGATGGGACCAGATGCCATGATCTTCGTTTTTTGAATGTTGAGCTTAAAGCCAGCTTTTTCACTCTCCTCTTTCACCTTTGTCAAGAGGCTCTTTAGTTCCTCTTCGCTTTTTGCCATAAGGGTGGTGTCATCTGCATATCTGAGGCTATTGATATTTCTCCCTGCAGTCTTGATTCCAACTTGTGCTTCATCCAGCCCAGCATTTTGCATGATGTACTCTACATAGAAGTTAAATAATCAGGGTGACAGTATACAGCCTTGACATATTCCTTTCCCAGTGTGGAACCTGTCGTTGTTCCATGTCCAGTTCTAACTGCTGCTTCTTGACCTGCATACAGGTTTCTCAGGAGGCAGGTAAGGTGGTCTGGTATTCCCATCTCTTGAAGAATTTTCCACAGTTTGTTGTGATCCACACAGTAAAAGGCTTTAGTGTAGTCAATGAAGCAGACATCAGTTCCTTCAGTTCAAGAAGGAATTATCAATTCCTTCTTACTTCCTGGAATTCTGTTGCTTTTTCTATCATTCAGTGGATGTTGGCAATTTGATCTCTGGTTCCTCTGCCTTTTCTAAATCCAGCTTGAACATCTGGAAGTTCTTGGTTCACATACTGTTAAAGCCTGGCTTGGAGAATTTTGAGCATTATTTGCTAGCATGTGAGACGAGTGCGGTTGTGTGGTAGTTTGAACATTCTTTGGCATTTCCGTTTTTGGGGATTGGAATAAAAACTCACCTTTTCCAGTCTTGTGGTCACTGCTGAGTTTTCCAAATTTGCTGGCATATTGAGTGCAGCACTTGAACAGCATCATCTTTTAGGATTTGAAATAGCTCAACTGAAATTCCATCACCTCCACTAGCTTTGTTTGTAGTGATAGAACAACAAATAATCAAATTCAACTGAAAATGTATTTGATTTTATACAAGCAGGACTTGGACCCACACAAGGTTGGAAATAATGTAAATCTTTTACTGTGCCTCTATTGTAAAAGTATTATCTTCTGGCTATTTTGTCATATTTTAAGAACTAATGGAGAAATTAAAGAAAGAAATAGGAAGAATGCTTAAGAGAACAAGGGGTTTTATAATGTAGATGATAAATGTGGCTCATCTGCACCTATGCAGGAGAAGGAAGAGGTGAATTATTTTTGAACTACATCTTTACTTTGAGAAACTACACCAAGTCTCAACTGAAAAAAATATACAACCTAAAAGCTGAAAATCATGTGTAAGAAGGAATCTTAATCTTAATGAACGTTAGACTGTTTTCATTATTTATTTTACAAATAGTTGTTGAGCACTTACCATGTTGCTAGATGCCAAGATAAATAAGAAATATTCTTATAGGCTTAAGGAACTGAGAGTCCACTGGTAAAACCAAGTAAACAAATAATTACAGCTCAAGGTGGGCTTTATTCTGATTCGTATGTGGCAGACTGATGAATGAATGTCCAGAGGAAATGCCCCATTCTAAGTGAACCCAGATTTGGTGCTCAGTCCTGTGTGAAATAAGCATGCTCACAAGGGAAGAGGGAGCAGTGGGCTTTGGAGGCGTTTTTATGGGATGAAAGCGGGGAAGGGTGCAGAAAGCTGTGGATGTATGGGAATGTTCTCCTAGGGTCTGGAGAGATGAGTAGGTGTTTCTTCCACTGGAGAAAGGTATTTCAGATAGAAAAACTCCATGTGCAAATGCATGAGTGCTTGAAAGAACACAGTACAGTCAGTGCCCTACATGCACACCTTCAAGTTGCGAACTTTCAAAGATGTGAACTTGTGTTCGTACGTAATGTCCAATTACATATATTGGTTCACGTGTCTGGTGCACGGTGTCATGTGTGTGCGTCCTCTGCAAGTGGCTGTGTGTTTGTGTGCTTTACTGTACCATGCTGCATAGAGTACTGTAGTACGGTATCTTTATTTCAAGCCCAGGATGTCTAGGAGCAAGCGTAAAAGCAGGCATGATACAGCTCGTATTGCTAAGATGTGTCAACTGTTGTACTGCACTGCTGTACTTCTCAAGGTACTGCACTGTAAGATTAAAAATGTTTTCTTTATTTTTTGTTTGTTATTTATGTAATATTTGTGTGAGAAGTATTAAAAACCTATCACAATATAGTACTATATAGCCTACTGTGTTAGCCAAGCACCTGGGCTGACTGTTGAACTTATGAACAAATTGGATTTACAGTTGCACTCTCAGAACAGAACATGTTCGCATGTAGGGGACTTATTGTACTGGAAGGGAGAATTTTATTAGATGTGAGGAAGGGCGGGGAGCTCAAAGGTGAGGCAGGCAGGTAAGATCAGGAAGCACTCTGACCTGAAGCCAGCAGTAACATCATTCCACTCCCTTACCCCACTGGCCCAGTTAGTCACCAGCGATGGCCTCTATTACCTACACCTATCTTTCCTTAACTCCTTCCTCAATGCTCTTTCTTTCCCATTGCTGAAGTGCAGAAACTCCTCTTTTTTTCTAAAACATTAATGAATCAAGAAATCTGTTAATAATTCTGTCTCCTTTGTACGTGAGCATCGCTAATTTCCATGTACAAATCTTTTTTGGGGGGAGCAAGCTTTATTTTTTCCTAAGTGGTTAGCTGGCTGACCCAATATTGTTTATTGGGCACACGTACATAAATAGTAAAACACCTCTTTACATTTATTCATTGTGATTACACACGTGCTTCTCCAATCCTACTGTAAATGATATTAATTTAGAGGCAGTGATTTTCCATCACCCTTTATGAAGTCCTGGTGTGTTTGCCCCTTGTAGTCAGTGCCCTGCCATGCTCTGCGTCTCCAGGACCCTTGGGAGCATCATCCATGTCTGAACTGAATAAGTGTAGTGTTCGCCCAAGTCAGGGAGCTTAAGACGACCTAAAAAGTTCCTTCAGCTCTGGAGAATCCTTTTAGTTCATCTGGAGATTTCTGGGGCCCAGAGTGCATCTTGAGTGGGTCTTGGAAAGCACATCTTTTGAAAACCGTGTTTTCATGTCAAGGGGAAATGCAAAAGAAATGTAATGTGTTCTGTGTGCAAGAACAGTTTGTGAGTAGTGAAGTGTATAAGTCATGGCATGGATGTCTCCTGGTACAAAACTTATATCCAACTTTGGTGTTCTCTGAATGCAGCCTAATCTGTTTTGAACTTGATAACCAATGAGGATCTCCCTTGCAGTGGCCACAGATTTGATTTAGTGTCTAGAATTGCAAAGCTTCTCCTTTATAGAAGGAGAATCAACGTTAGTGATAACCAATGTTACTTTTCTTTTAAAACACAATAGTTGTTTGCAATTTGTTCTAAATTTTTTTTCTGTTGAATTTTAGAGGAAGTTAAAAGATAATGATTTTTCCAGATTTTCAGATAACACTCTGATAGATGGCTTTAGTGTAACAGAAGCAGACATTTTTGGGTGTCCTTATACTGATGATTTCCTTTACTAGAGGGACTTATTTCAATCTTGTTTTAATTTCTGGTTTGATAGCATCTTCCTTTACAAATTTCCATTTTAGTCACTTTGAAGATTCTGAAATCTCTGATTCATTCACTTAATATTTATTCTAAGATTATGACTCTACTATTAACAAGCAGAATAAAATGTTGTTACTCACTCATTGGTTTTTCCCAGTTTGAACATACCTAGAACAGCAGTGTGGCCAATGTACCAGAAAACAATGATTATCTAAAATAAGAAAGATAAAATGAACATTTATTGCCAATTTGGCTACTTAATGCAAATAGCACCCAGGTTTCCTTCTTACAGTAGAAGATGAATAGATGTGTCTATAGGTAATGATGACTGGTGATTACACTAATGATCATACTACAATGATAATGACAAAACTTTATTACAAAGAGGAGACAGGTACCATATAGAGCATTTCTCATGCATCGTCTCATTTGATTTTCCCAGTCTATCAGAGATTGGCAAAGATGTTTGGGTATAATTTTGTGAGTGATCTGATGAACTCGTCGATGCATTTCCTAAAAACACTGTTACTCAAGCTTGAAACTTTAAAAGGGGCCTCTTTCACTGAAGATTTAAATTCTATCATTTTAGTTAAAACATGTAAAATATGAAACTAATTAAGTCTTTCTTATAATCCATGGCTCACAAAGGCAAAGTAATTTTAAACCCACACCAGCAAACTAAAAAGCCATTAAAGTTGAAACTGGAATGTTAATTCAGTATCATGGATGATGCCATTTTGTTGAAACTAACATTACACAGAACGTGTCTAAGTAATGCTTGGGGATTCAGTGTTTTCATATATGCACGTGTCATATATGACAGCCAACTTTCCTCACTCAAACTATTTCAGAACTTCGTACAGCATGGCATAAGAACATTTGACTTTTGCTTGAGAAGAAAGTATCATATGCATATCAAGTCCACCTTTCCATGACTGCTTTGTGTCTCTTTGTACATGTGGACACAGATGGGCATCAAATACTCTTGCTAACTTGGTGAATTAAAAACAAATTTAATTTTAAAGTTCTTGTAGAGAGAGAAGTTTTAGTTTCCCAGAATTGTTTGGGCACATCTGACTGTCCCTCTATCACCCCAATATGCTAAAGAAATTAATGCAGTAGAAATAATAAGAGGATGAATGGCTAAGTACTGTGCTAATATAAGCACTATGTTATTGAATCTTGCAGCAACCCTGGGAGCCAGGTCATCTTGTTATCCCTCTTTTGTAGATTATAATGCCGTATCTTGGACATATTGAGTAATACCTCCCAAGGTCACATGACTAGTGGCAAATGGTTTTGAACTTGGGGACTTTCTTTTTTTTCCCCCCAAACTTTGCTTCCCTGGTGGCTCAGAGGTTAAAGCATCTGCCTCCAATGCGGGAGACCCAGGTTCGATCCCTGGGTCGGGAAGATCCCCTGGAGAAGGAAATGGCAATCCACTCCAGTATTCTTGCCTGGAGAATCCTATGGACGGAGAAGCCTAGTAGGTTACAGTCCATGGGGTTGCAAAGAGTCGGACACAGCTGAGCGACTTCACCTTCCCCCAAACTTTAAACGTTTTATTTTGTATTGGGGTATAGCCGAATAACAATGTTGTAGTGGTTTCAGGCAAAGGGACTCAGCCATACATATACATGTATCCATTCTCCCCCAGACTCCCCTCCCATCCAGGCTGCCACATGACCTTGAGTAGAGTTCCATGTGCTATACAATAGGTCCTTGTTGGTTATCTATTTTGATTATAGAGTCTGTAATACCTCCACCAATAGCTTTATTTCTTTATTAATTCTATAAATACATATCTTTATGATGCAGGAGGTACCACGTCAAATGCTTCCCATTTATTATAATCTTTACAACAGTCTCAGCTGAGCGGCACTGTCGTCTGCCTTTGGTAAGCTAAGAAGGCTCAAGGTCAGCCCCCACCTTAGAAGATACAAAGATTTAAAGACTCGTTTTCAGGATCAGTTTTAAAAGCAGAATTTAAAGCGATGTCTTCATTTTCTAGAGCTTCAGGAGCTTGATTTATGCTTTACAAAGAAAAACAATCAATCTGCTGCTTCTAAGTCGCTTCAGTCGTGTCTGACTCTGCGAACCCATAGACGGCAGCCCACCAGGCTCCCTCCCCCGTCCCTGGGTTTCTCCAGGCAAGAACACTGGAGTGGGGAAACAATCAACCTAGAGATCTTATATTTATGCTGATTTAAAAAAAAAATAAAACCTTAAAAGATGTCATTAGAAAACGTGCCTATTAAACTATTTAAAGGCCACCATTGTATGTGAACCTTAACAAAAGATATGAAATAAAAGCCTTGTGAAATGAAGTTTTCTACATTAGAAAAACATTTTTGGTCAGAAAATTTTGTGGCAAATTTATCAATGTGGTAAATATTTCATTTACTAATAGGGCTATTTGGGAGAAGACTTGTTTACACTGGAGAACTGAAGGAAATGTAATCCAAATTACAGGGCATAATTGATTCTCATTGATATTCTTACAGTACCCTCTGGCTTATATGCATCTCTAAAATGATTATTAAAAAAATACTCTGTGTCACCATCTATATAATTTATGTAAGATTATTGACTTTTAATATACCGACAGCTCTGAAACTAATAGGAACTCTAGGTGAGTATGTGTGTGTGAGTATACCTGTGTGTATATAAGTATACACACACATAACCCTGTGTGTGCCCCATGAATCCAACTGGAGTTCACTTGCTTTTGCACATTGAATTTTAATTTTGAATTACTGATACCACTCATGTTCAAATATGACTTTGTACAGAGCAGAAATTGCTGCGTGGGGAACAAACAACTTTTTAAGGTCTTTTTGAGTTTTCTTTTTTTAAGTATAGTTAACTTATGTTGTTCCTGCCTAGCTCAGTTGGTAAAGAACCTGCCTGTAATGCTGGAGACCTGGGTTCAATTCATGGGTTGGGAAGATCCCCTGGAGAAGGAAATGGCAACCCACTCCAGTATTCCCGCTTAGAAAATCCCATGGACCGAGGAGCCTGGCAAGCTACAGTCCATAGGTCTGTAGTCCGTCAGTCCATAGGTCAAGAGTCAGACACAACTTAGCACTATCTTTCTTTTCTTTTCTAACTTATGTTAGTTTCTGATGTACAGCAAAGTGATTCAGTTATATATATATATATATATATATATATATATATATATTCATTTTTTCCATTATATGTTATTACAATATACTGATAGAGTTTGTGCTACACAGTAGGACTCTGTTGTTTATTTTCTATATAGTAATTTGTATCTGCTAATCCCAAACTCCTAATTTATCTTTCCCCTACCCTGTTTCCTTGGGTAACTGTAAGTTTGTTTTCTACAGCTGTGAGTCTCTTTCTACTTTGTAAGGAAGTTCATTTGTATCATACTTTAGATTCCACATATACATGATCATTTGATCTGTCTTTCTCTGTTTCACTAACTTTACTTAGTATGATAATCTCTAGGTCCATCCATATGACTGCAAATTGCTTTCTTTTTTATAGTTGAGTGGTATTCCATTGTAAACTCTTAATTCAATAAGATACATGCACCTTAGTGTTCATAGCAGCCCTGTTTACAATAATCAAGACATGGAAGCATCCTACATGTCTATCAATACATGACTGGATAAAAATATAATATTTATGGTCTTTTAATTGATTACTTCTGCTTGAAGGATGATACATTGTGATGGAAAATATAAAGTTCAGAAAGGTTCTCCTCATGCTACATGTAAGTTTTTTGGAAAATTATTGTTTTGGTTTGGTTTTAGTCTCTTTCATGTAGATATGACCTTCTCATCTGTTCAAAACTCTTTACTGGTTACTTGCTAAATTCCAGAGGAGTCTGATGGTTAACTAGAGGGATGGAGTCTCTGACCTGGTGGAAATGGTGAGTTAGACAGACAGTTAACAAGTCATGATCCCAAACTGTGATGAGGACGGAGGAGAAGACTTGTGACAGGTTAAGTCTCCAAGGTTGAGCAGGTTTTTGTCAGCTCGCAAAGGAAAGAGAGTCAGGTGGATGCAGACTCTGCATAGAAACTGGGAGGTATATAATATGGCGGTTACATAAGGTTAGCCCAGGGGTACGTAGGTCATTAGCTTGGACAGGCCAAAGGTCTCTTCTCATGTATGGATTTGAGAGTTGGCTGAGTGCCCAAGAATTGATGCTTTTGAACTGTGGTGCTGGAGAAGACTCTTGAGAGTTCGTTGGACAGCAGGGAGATCAAACTAGTCAATCCTAAAGGAAATCAATCCTGGATACTCATTGGAAGGACAGATGCTGAAGCTGAAGCTCTGATACTTTGGCCACCTGATGTGAAGAGCCGACTCATTGAAAAAGACCCTAATGTCGGGAAAGATTGAGGGCAGGAGGAGAAGGGGACAACAAAGGGCAAGATAGTTGGATGGCATCATCAACTCAACAGACTTGAGTCTGAGCCAACTCCTGGAGATAGTGAAGGACAGGGAAGCCTAGCATGGCGCAGTTTATGATCTCAAAGATTTGGACATGACTTAAGCACTGAACAACAGCAAAGGAGATTCAGCCAGTGCACTGGGGCACTCCTATATGAAAGAGAGAGGAGAAAGAGATAAGAAAAAGGCAGAAAAGTGGGAGAGGAACTGGAGAAAATTATTAACCAACACTAGGTTGTGGGTGGGTGGGTGCGAGTTTAAGGTCAAGGGTATAAGGGATTCAAGGTATCATATGTAGCTCTGTGTTTCAAAACAAGCTCTCTACAGAGTCATTGACTTCAGCAATTAAGTGGTCGTTGGTGACTTTATCAAAAGCAGTATCATAATCTCTATTGTCTAGTGAATCTCTAGAATCTTCAGTTCATTTCAGTCACTCAGTTCATGTTCAACTCTCTGCGACCCCATGGACTGCGGCATGCCAGGCTTCCCTGTCCATCACCAACTCCCAGAGCTTGCTAAAACTCATGTCCATTGAGTCGGTGGTGCCATCCAGCCATCTCATCCTTAGTCATCCCCTTCTCCTCCTGCCTTCAGTATTTCCCAGCATTAGGATCTTTTCTAATGAGTCAGTTCTTCACATCAGGTGGCCAAACCATCGGACCTTCAGCTTCAGCATCAGTCTTTCCCATGAATATTCAGGACTGAATCTAGAATCTTAGAAGGGGAATTGACTGAGAAGAAAGCTGAATAAAACTAGTCCATTTTTCTAATGATCGTGGAACTACCATAGGCATCTTTCTTACCACCTTTAGGGTTACTAGTGAAGTCCCCGAGATGAAAAGGGAGAACAAGGGGAGAAAGCCTTCTTCAAACTACTTCAAGGAAATGGATAGTGTACATAGGCTCATCTCGAATTTTTAAGTGGTAGGATTTATCTTAAGTAGCTTATAAACAAAATTACTCAGGTTGGTTGCTGATTAAGAAAATGCACACCAGCTTGTCGGAATGCCAGCGGTTTCTTAATTATTTAGCAGTAAAAGAGGTTTAATTCCTTGCCTGCTTTCAAGCTAATGGGAGCATAAAGGGAGGGTGAGTCAGGGTCCTGCAGTCTCAGGAAGGTGAGGTGGCCTCCAGTCCCCAGCGTTCTGTTGTGAAGGCATTGATGGAGAGATGGTTACAGACAGATGTGTTTCTGTCTGTCCCTGTTCCTTTTGCTCGTTCACTTGGCCTTGTTAACTTTCTGCTTCATTCTCCCGGGAGCAGAGATGACCTTCCAGGTTGTACACACCTGCTTTTTTTGCTCACTAGCACATTTTTAGTCTGTTCCTTTAGGAACTGGGAAATGCATATTTTCCCCCAAAAGGGAGGAGCAGGGAGGGAGCAAAAATTGGCAGAAAAGCCTGCAAGAAAATGAGTTTGACAGATTTGTTCAGTTCTGGATTTCTGTCTTCCTGTTCCCTAAATCTGTCAGAAAAAGCTCAAGCCCTGCCCCCACGATGAATAAAATCCCTAAGGCCACTGTCTGAAAAGAGGGGAGACACACATCATTTTCTCTCCAAATTATCAGAGGAAGATCCATGCAGACAGAACCAAGACACAAATCATTATCTTCAAATTATTGGCGGGAAATCAAATTAATGCTGGAGGCTTTAAGATGGGTGGGCTAATGTGGAGGAGGGAAAAAAAATAATTGGAAAACAGAATGTCTCATGAATAATAAATAACGTAAAATCTAGTTGTAATTTAATACGAATCCTACCACTAATGGATTGCTCATGATTAGCGGCATGGCATGCTTTTTGACCATTTCCTGAAATTTCACCTCTCTACCTGTGCTATCTCTCCTGAAACCTTTATCTTAGGATGTTTAATTGCTTGTTTACACTTAGTCGTCTCCAGTTAGGCCAGGAGTGCTGTGAAAGCTGAGACCAGGTATACACCCACAGTAGATGTTCCAGAAGATTCCTTTGTGCATCAGAAAAGTCAAGCCTTTTTAATTTTGCAGAGGTTAATCTAGTGAGGGATCCAGCTTTAGAACAGAGGCTGGACTAGTGGAGTTCTCTTTGCAGATGCCCTGACTCCATGCTTTGCTCTCTGCATTTGGGCCATGGCTGCTACAAGGGCTGGTGGAGCTTATCTCTTGCTGCAGGATGGAATGACCTCTTGACTGGAGTGGGGGGTGGTGGTCAGTGAACCCCCACTGCAAAGCCCACCTCTGCGCCAACACACAAGAACCTTAGCAACTTTTATACACTTTTTCCAGCCTTAACAACTGAGTAGGATAATTATACCTACCTCCCTTGGCTGGTAGTAAGACTCAAGATAATTACTATGAAACCACTTTATAAATGATGAAGGCAGCAGTTATAGTTGGGGTTGTAAGAGGGCAGAACAATAGCTGCAAATACTATACTTCATGTGCAATGTTTACTCTTGGCAAGGGGCCTTATATAGAGAAGGTTATAGATAGATGAACGATAGGTACAGAGAAAGTGAAAGTGAAAGCATTAGTTGCTCACTGTGTCTGACTCTGCAACTCCATAGACTGTAGCCCAACAGACTCCTCTGTCCATGGGATTTTTCAAGCAAGAATACTGGAGTGGGTTGCCATTTCCTTCTCCAGGGGATCTTTCCAACCCAGGGATCAAACTCAGATCTCCTGCATTACAGGCAGATTCTTTACCATCTGAGCCACCAGGGCAGATAAAGAGAAGGTTATAGATAAATAGATTATAGATAGACAGATATAGATAGATGTAGTGTAAATTTTCTTGATCTTCAGAGTTTCTGCCTAATTCAAAGCCATGTCCCCCAACCACACCCCAATTTTCCCATCTCTGATCCAGCCAGTCTATTCTGAAGGAGATCAGCCCTGGGATTTCTTTGGAAGGAATGATGCTAAAGCTGAAGCTCCAGTACTTTGGCCACCTCATGCGAAGAGCTGACTCATTGGCAAAGACTCTGATGCTGGGAGGGATTGGGGGCAGGAGGAGAAGGGGACGACCGAGGATGAGATGGCTGGATGGCATCACAGACTCGATGGACGTGAGTCTGAGTGAACTCCTGGAGTTGGTGATGCACAGGGAGGCCTGGCGGGCTGCCATTCATGGGGTCGCAAAGAGCTGGACACGACTGAGCGACTGAACTGAACTGAACTGAACTGATCCTGTGTGCGTGGGATTAGCTGTGTGACTGGTCACTATGTTTCTTGCCCTCTGCTCCACCCCCACCCCCCCATCCCTTCACCCCCACCTTGCCTCCTGGCTTCCTGTGGTTGGGGATGCACTGGAGGCCTTAAATTAGACCTTCACTTCTTTGCATTATTCCCTACTGGGACACTGCTTGTGTATCACATTTTTTAATAGAGCCTCGAGGGAAATGGAACCTTCAGGAGTTTTCAAGGTCAAATGGAGAGTGAGGTACCTCATTCTCCAGGTGCATCCAGATAAGTTGGTTGGTCAGCACTGAACTTAGTTCAGACCCTTTATGGGAGTCACTGCACCCCCCGCCCCCCGCCATGAAAGACGGTTGTTGCCTCCGTGTAGCTCACATTCTGGTGGGGCAGCTTATTCTTCATGTGTGTGCTGTGCTGAACTGTACTGTGCTTAGTCACTCAGTTGTGTCCAGCACTTTGGGACCCCATGGACTGGGCAGGCTCCTCTGTCCATGGGGATTCTCCAGGCAAGAATACTGGAGTGGGTTGCCATGCCCTCCTCCAGGGGATCCTACCCACCTAGGGATTGAACCCAGGTCTACCACATTGTGGGTGGATTCTTTACCATCTGAGCCACCAGGGAAGCCCAAGAATGCTAGAGTGGGTAGCCTATCCCTTCTCCAGGGGATCTTCCCAACCCAGGAATCCAACTGGGGTCTCCTGCATTGCAGGCAGATTCTTTACCAGCTGGGCTACCAGGGAATCCCCATGTAGCATACTAACAGATATCAAATAAGCTTATGGAAGCTCAGGAACTGAGAACCACTCATCTTCAGATAAGATATTGGATGTCTTTTATTCTTAGGATCATAAGGAGGAGTGCTTCAGGCTGTCCACCTGAAAGGTACCCTGGAAAGTAAGGTTAAAATGAATTGGTTGTCAATGGGTCTCTTGGTTTCAGACATTTGGAATGAAAAAATAGGATTACTATTGCATGTGGAGAACAAAATGAGGAAGATAGTTCCTTTGGGAAGAATGAAATTCAGTTTCCATGGTGTGGGAGTAATATTGGAGGTTCAAAAAAAAAACCGACTCTTTTTTACCCTGAAAGAATAATCATATAGACCTTTTTTAAATTGTTGCCTTGAAAAAATTCTAAGGAGCATGTCAAATTCTACATTAAGAAGACAAGCAAAGGGTAGCATTACAGTGTCAGCGTTATCAAATTTCCAAAAGTGAAAATACTTACTGTAAAGATATATAGAGAAATTTTTGCATAAATTCTGAAATAATGTGCATCTTCCCAAGTAAAAATATGTGTCAAGATTACTATAATTTCAAAATGATTGTTCTGAGTGAGCTTTCATGGTGGTTCTACTTCATATGGTAAACAGAAGTAATTCGATCATTTATCAGACTTAGTTTCAGAATTAAAGGAGTATCCAGGAATATGCCCCTTGAGTAATACATGACTGTTCTCCAAAAATAGTAAGAGAGAGGAAGAATAAAGATGATTTATTGTATGGTAGGGAATGACTTGTCATTTTCTAATTTAATGTAAGTTTTTTATGTTATTAAACAGATTTCAGTTTGAATAGCCTTTCACCAGCCTGGTGCCTATCAGATTGTGTCAAATTAGTCACTAGTTAATGGAACAGCTTGGGATGTAGTTCACCATGATGAGTTAGTTCTTGGCTCTACAGCTCTTTAGCTAGAGGGCATTTCTTGTCAACCTTTTTAAGACCAAGTTTAGTTTTAAAGCTTCTGCTACTGATTGATGGTAGCTAATGTCATTGTCCTCATGTATGAACATTAGGTGTCATAACCTTGCCACAAGGCTTAATGAAGCTATTTTGGTCATGCTGTTAACACTTCTGCTTTTAATACCAAGTGTCTGCATTATCGGCTGTATGAGTAAAGTCGGTTTATTTTTAATTGTTGATAAATTTTGTGTTGGTTGAGAACATTTATCTGAGTGTTCCTTCGCAGATTGTTCAAAGTGGTCATGATGGTGACATTACGAGTGTTTGTATGTGTGTACTTGTTAATTTCACTTACTTAGAGCCTCAGAAATGCACACTGACTACTTATCATTTGGACTGTCTGGAACATTCTTTATGTTTATAAATAACCACCATCCTTGCTCATAATGTTGACAACTTACAGCAAGCAACCCTGATATTTTTGTTTCCTCTTCTGCTCTTAGCTTTCAAAATTTGAAATGCTGTGTGAAGTGCTTGGGGACGAGGGATCTTCTCTTCACTCCTCCAGATCTATTCTAACCAAACCAATGGGGCTCCTTTGTCCTCTGTTTCTGGATGCATTTAGCCAATGAAATCCTTGGCAGAGAATCAATTTCTAGATTCCTAAAACTCGAAACTCAGAAGTGATTTTTATTTCACCATTACCAGACAATCCATCATTTCATAAATGAGAAAACTGAGGCCAGTATAAGGTGGATCAGTCAGTCAGTTCAGTTGCTCAGTCCTGCCTGACTCTTTGCGACCCCATGGACTGCAGCACACCAGGCTTCCCTGTCCATCACCAACTCCTGGAGCTTGTTCAAACTCATGTCCATCGAGTCAGTGATGCCATCCAACTATCTCATCCTCTGTTGTCCCCTTCTCTTCCTACCTTCAATCTTCCTCAGCATCAGGGTCTTTTCCAGTGAGTCCAATAAGGTGGATAGTCTTGCTTTTAACTATTACACCTAGATTCTCAGGGACATTTAGTATGTTGCTCATAATCGTGAACAGAAAGTAAATTATTTTACTTTGTGGACAGGATGCTTTATAGAGCTTGATAGGATGAATGTCATTAGTCAAGAAAGTAAAACAAGGTAAGAGTTACTATTTTAAAAAGTAGTCAGTTGGAAGTAGCCCAGATGTCTACCAGCTGATGAATGGGTCAGTAAAGTGTGGTATAACCATCTAAAATAATATCATTCAGCCACAAAAAGAAATGAAGTTCTGATAACTATACAGCCTGGATGAATCTTGAGAACATTATGCCAAGTAAAAGAAGCCAGTCACAAAGGACCTTATATTCCATCTATATGAAGGTTTCTGAGTGAGGTAGACCTATAGAGGCAGAGAGGAGATCAGTAGGTGGCCTAGGGTTGGGTGGTAGAGTTGGGCTGAGGGTGATAAGGGAGGTGATGGCCAAGAGGTGCAGTTTCTTTTTGGATAATTTTTTTTTTTTTTTTTTTTTTATTGATTGTGGTGGGACTTCGCTGGTAGTCCAGTGGTTGAGACTTCACCTTCCATTGCACGGGGTGTGGGTTTGATCCCTGGTTGGGGAGCAGAGATCCCACGTGCATTGGCGGCCAAAAAACCAAAACATAAAACAGAAGCAATATTGTAACAAACTCAATAAAGACTTTAGAAATGTTCCATATCAAAAAAATCTTTAAAAAAATAAAATTGATTGTGATAATCTAAGTACAACTCTGTGAATAAAACAAAAGTCCATTGAATTGTATACTTTAAATGGGTGAATTGTATAATGTGTGAATTATATCACAATAAAGATATGAAAAAATGTCAGTGTCACTAGAAATAAGGAACAAAGAAAACCAAAAATATAAACACAGAAATATATGCATTGTGAGTTTACTAAGACTCGCTTTCAGAGTCTGTGAATTTTTAAAATAAATTTCTGATTATTATCATTACCAGGAAGTATATAAATCTATGACGTCTACTTGTTAGTACATTTATAGAGTTTGTTTTCCCCTCCAGTTCATGAGGTTTTGTTTTTATAAGTTTGCTGGTTTATGAGAAGAAAGATCCAAGTTGAAAACTAAATTTCTATAATGCTTTTATTTTAAGACTTTCATTTCAAGTGTTAGTTGAAATTTACTTCGTTTTTTTATATTTTGTGAGCTTTGGCAGTTCTTTTATATTGGAGGAGCATGTATATAAATGCTGCAAGTGTTGAACCTTCTGAATGCTAAATTTGTTCATGTTGTGGATTTCATAATCTGACAGTAAACATTTTTGTAACTTACAGATTGCTTTTTTTTTTTTTTTTTTCCATCTGATCCAGTGGTAAAACTTATCCCTTGTACCATTCGGATTCAAGTTGACTATAATAGAAATCATTATTCAAACAGTAGAGTAGCACCAGTCTTTCAGTGGCACCTAAATTGAAAAGAGAATTAATAAAATGGTTTTAATTACATGCTTGTCTGTTTGATAGGCAGTAAAAAAAAAAAAGAGAGAGTTTTGCCTTTGAAAAGTGAAAGGGGTCTATTTGGAAAAGGGGGTTGTCAATACAATTCCATGCATTGCGATCAGGAATTTTTCTGAAAACTTTTGATGCATTAAACATAAGAGCCTTTGTTCGAACTCTTGCTCTAAAGGTGGCAACCTTACAATCTAAAAATACTCTGATTAGGAATAAAAGTATTACTTTAAGTCATGTAAAATCAGTGTTTCTCTTTATGACATTATCTCATTTTGACATTCATTTGTAACTAGTTTTAAAGATAAAATTATTTTATATTTAGTGTCTTCTTTGGCTATGTCTTTTCTTTTTCCTGTGTGCTGCTAAAGTAGGTCATTCAGTTCAATTCAGTTGCGTTATGACTTTTCAGATGAACATTTTGAACTTAAGAATAATTCTTTTAAAGCCAGTGATTAAGTACTTTCACATGGTTATCATAGAGAGTTGTGGCAGAAATTGACATGTAAATCTTGAAATATAGCAGACTCTCAAATATGTGATGAAAAAGTAGAGAAAGTGGAGGGGGCTTTGTAGTTCCAAACCCTCGCACCTCCCACCACTACTTTAACCAGAAAGCTCCAGAATGCCCCCTTCCTGAGATTTACTATGTGTCTGAAGGAATAATCATCAGAGCCTATGGAGAGTGAAATTAAACTTTCTGATCTTTTTCAAACACCCAGACAGCATTCAAGTCTGGCATTGCCTATAAGAAATAAAGAGCTTCCCCGGTGGCTCAGCATTAAAGAATCTGCCTGCGATGCAGGAGCCACAGGAGACAAAGGTTCAATCCCTGGGTTGGGAAGATCCCCTGGAGGAGAAAATGGCAACTCACTCCAGTATTCTTGCCTGGAGAATCCCATGGACAGAGGAGCCTGGTGGGCTACAGTCCATGGGTCACAGAGTCAGACACGACGGAAGTGACTTAGCTTGCACACACGCATAAGAAATAAATGCTCGTGATGGGCCTTTTCTGAGGCATTAATCACCTCATTACCCAGGGAACCGACTGAGGTTCCCTGTACCTCTAAGATGCCCTTGCTTATGGTCTCCTGCAGAATTTGATATTGTAGAATTGGATGGGATGCTAATGATGATGATGACGATGACTGCCATGGAGATATTGATGTAATATCTCTTATAATGTCAGCACTCTGGGAAAACAAGGAACCAATTCTGTAGTAAGTGACCATGGATTTCCTTGGAGGTTGACAATGACGGGATTATCAGTGTAGCCAGCATTCTTAGCACTTGAGCCAGTGTCTGAGAATGTAGAACAGTAATCCCTCTTCCATATTAGGAGAGGGAAGCATTTATACTTGAAAATAGCAGTCCTTTCAAAGGATTTCTCTATGACATTTGCTCTGGGATGGATTCTTTTTATCATATAACTCGAGTGCCTTTCTGGGTAACACATCTTCTGTTATTAAAACATTGTTTTGGCTACCCTTTAATGAACATATTACCTGCATCATGATATCTGGGTGTTATGTTGTATAGATTCTCCATTGTGATGCCTAATAGAGTTGAGACCCTGGTTTGGTCTTGGCTTAGGATCTTATCATGTCTCTGAACAGTGAAGTGTCAGCAGGAGATAAATCCCTTACAGGCTGAGTGTCTGGCTCCCCTCCCAAGAACTCCCTTTCTGAGCGGGACTGAGGAGTGTTAAAATGAACTACAAACGGAGGTCACTGTAATTTATAGTTTTTTTCTAGCCACCAAGCATAGCACTTGAGTTGTAGCACAACACCATTTGTGACATTCGTGGATCTGAAAAATCTGATGGTGGTAGGCAGCTGCTAACCAAGAAGGGACCTGAAAATTCATGGTTCTTGAACCGAAGAAACCAAGGGAGTAGGAAACAGCAGAGGCAGGTTCATCACAAAACTAAGGAAGCTGGAAGTTCAAGGCCCCTCACTTTTAGACCCTGAGTGGAATTTATTGGGAGTCATTCCAAAGTGTCCTCTGAGGGGATGAGAAGCTACGTTGTAATCTGAATACATACATTTCTGGTAAATGGTTTGAAAAAAAGGAAACGAATAAATGAATACGGTGACCGTGCCAGAAGTATTCAGAAACCTGAAGCCCTGTTTAACAAAAACACAAAGTATAAGATAAAGTGAATATTTACTTAACATGAGAAAAATAAATCTCCAAAAATTCCTGGAGCCTTGAGAGATTCAGGTCTCTTTCTTCGGCGATATCTCAGAACTAGGGGAAGTGGCCCTATTTATTCCTGTTTTTCTACTTTAGGCTTCCCTGGTGGCTCAGACAGTAAAGAATCAGCCTACAGTGCAGGACACCTGGGTTCGACACCTGGGTTCAATCCCTGGGTGGAAAAGATCCCCTAGAGAAGGGAATGACAACCCACTCCAGTATTCTTGCCTGGAGAATTCCATGGACAGGGGAGCCTGGCGGGCTACAGTCAAGGGGGGTTGCAAAGAATCAGACCCGACTGAGCAACTAACACTTTCACTTTCTACTTTAGTTTCTAAATGTTTTCTTCTTTCATTTTTTTTCTTTCTTCCTTTCTTGCTTTCCCCCTCTTTCTTTTTTTCCCCTTCCTTTCTTCTTTCATTCCTTCTTCTTTTTTTCACCCTTACTTCCTTATTTTCTTCTTCATTATACTCTGGTATATCCCCGTAAGCTCTGGCTGGTATTTCATGGAAAAATTTCTCTCTTGGGAAGCCAGTGAAAGGAAAAGACTGGGGAAAACTATTCTAATTCCCAGAAATCACTTCCATACAAACTCCAGATTCAGAAGCGAGTCTCCTTTTGAGACTGGAGAGAAACAATCTCTCTCCCCCTCTTTACAGAATTCTTAGTTTTAAGAGATTTCCAGATGTTTTTCATCCAGACATGTCTAGAGAAATAAATGAAAGACAGCATATATTTTAACTTGTTTTGGCTGTTAACGCCTCTCAGGCAGGCAATAAATATTATATTACTTTTTCTTTTGACCAAGTCCCTCATAATGATAGTATACCTTGGGGCTGGTGGTAGGCAGTCTAATGTGTTAGTGATTTTTGAAGATTGGAGAATATCAATGATTACCAATACTAATAGGAGGCTCCTTTAGGAAGAAAATGTAGAAAAGCCCGTTAATGCTTTTTGAAGCATGAAAGAGGATAGTTTTGTCTACAAATCCAGGGGCGTGTAGCTTAAATGGTGTGAAGTTTTATACATAGACAGTTCTGCTGTCAGATCTGTCCTAGCCAAGGGGATTTGTCTCAGGAGACACCCTGCTGCAGACTGTTACTGGGTTCAGGCTTCACTTTATGGCTTTCTGAAGCTATAGGCCTCCTGCTGGCTTCTACTTTTGCATGTAGATGAGAAAGGAACTCTTGTGCAAAGTTTTTATGAGGATGTTTTAATGATGCTTTCCTGCTCCATCATGGGGAAGAGGGATCTGCCAGAATGTTGGGTGTGCGCCCCCATAAATAACTTCCCAGAAGTTCCGATTCTGTTTATTTCAGATGAGAAGGACTGCTTCTCCTTCCACCCCCCCACCCCCCCCCCCCCAAACAAAGGGGTGTTCTTCTGCCCTTGGTCCACATACTCCCTCCCTAGTTGTTGGGTCCTGACTCCCTGCCCACTTTTATAAAAAAAATTTTTTTGACATCATATAGTGACTGTGTTATGTGTTAGTTGTTCAGTCATGCCCAGCTCTTTGCAGCCCCATGGACTGTAGCCCTCCTGGCTCCTCTGTCCATGGAATTCTCCAGGCAAAAAGACTGGCATGGGTAGCCATTCCCTTCTCCAGGGGATCTCCCTGACCCAGGGGTTGAACCTGGGTCTCCTGCATTACAGGCAGACTCTTTACCATCTGAGCCACTTACAGTAGTAATGAAATATTCAGTAGAATCGTTGAGATTCAAAATGTAAGAAAAGTAGTGTCAACATTGCTCTCGCCCTATAACAATTTGAGGATGTGATTTTTGTCCAAATCCTTTTTTCATGAAACAAATGGAATTTTACAAAGCTATATGCTTTTATTTTGTAGAAAATCACCAATAAAATGACTGACTTAAAAGGGAATGGCTACTTTGTAAAGCACTGCATTTTGTTTTGTTTTTTTATGATATTGTAATATAGTCTGAAAAATTTGCTAATCTGTTAGGCTTTTATGAAACATGCATTTCACAATTTTTGATGCTCCATTCTATTTTTTTGCTTAATGTTTTAATCATTAAAATTTGGAAAGTTTTCATATACATACTCACCTGATTTCATGTGAATGTGGTATCTGTTTGCATTGTTCACTGCCTGCTGTGGGTTACCTGATGGACAGTATTGAGGGCTGTTTTAAAAATAGTTTTATAATTTAAAGAAAGCCTCAGAATTATAGGAATTTTCATCTGTAGTCTGCTGTAAAAACAATGAAGGCACACAAAACCGAGACTCCATTGTTGACTCAAGTTGAATATATTAGATTATAAATTATGGTCAATTAGTTGAATGTTCTGTAGTTTTTGTTGAAAACATCGCTAGATCCTTTCAATTTAGTGGACAAGTGCATGAAAAGTTGCCATGAGCCTGCCCTATTCTATTCTGTTCCCTTCCTTTTGAAACAATGTTAGCCACTTTTTTAAAATTAAAAGAGAAATAAATGGCTAGAAAAAAAAAGATTAAATATCTCACAAATACATTGCAAGAAACAAAGCTGCTCATTGCAGCTGTCTGTAAAATTTAAAGACAGGAACAAACCAAATGACTATTAAGTTGGGGGCTGGTTGAATAGATTATAGTACATGCATCTAAGCAAGTACTTTGTGGCTATAAAAGGGATGAGGGCTGTCTATAAATTTCTGTGGAGAGATCTCTTGAATAAAAGAAGTGGAAATAGCACTGCCCAGGAAAGTATACTTAAATAAATAGTGCTACTGCTTATCTAGGAGGGGACGGGGGTGATTTGTGTATTTGACTCCAAAAATGTGTCCATATTTTACATAAGTATAAAACAAAATCTATAAAATGAAAACAACTCTTATACAGGAAATAAATGAACTCATTGTATATCTAGTTGCTTGCCTAACCAGTCAGAGACAAATCGTTTCAAATGATACAAAACCACAGAAGTTTGACTCTATGGCCTCAGCTGATTATACTCTAAGATCTTTAAAAAAACAAGAAGAGGGGGCAGAAGAAAATTTCAGTGTTCTCACAATCTTATTTAGTAGCAGTGTTAGTTTGGGAACTGTTGTGCATATCATTGTGGGTAGAGCAAATAAGTGACCATGTTTTTGATCAGGAGAAGGAAGATAGAGGTGTGAGATCAGTATGATTGTATAAAAAGTCCTGACACTCTGAATTGAATCAGAAATATCAAAATGAATTTATTTTTTTAAAGATTTTTAAATTTATATTTTAATTGAAGGATAATTGCTTTACAGAATTGTGTTGGTTTCTGCCAAACAACAATAAATATCAGCCATAGGTATACATATGTTCCCTCCCTCTTGAACCTCCCTCCCATCTCCCTTCCCATCTCACCCCTCTAGGTTGTCGCAGAGACCCTGTTTGAGTTCCCTGAGTCATACAGCAAATTCCCATTGGCTACCTTTTTTATATATGGCCATGTAAGTTTCCATGTTACTCTCTCCATACATCCCACCCTCTCCTTCCTCACCCGATCCTGTGTCCAGAAGTCTGTTCTCTACGTCTGTGTCTCCATTGCTGCCTTGCAAATAATTTCATCAGTAGTATTTTCAGATTCAATATATATGCATTAGTGTATGATAATTGTCTTGATGTGGACCATTTATAAAGCTTTATTTGAATTTGTTGAAATATTATTTCTGTTTTATGTTTTGGTTTTTTGGCCATGGGGCATGTGGGGTCTGTCCCCAACTAGAAATTGAACCTACACCCCCTGCATTGGAAGGCAAAATCTTAGCCACTGGACAGCCAAGGAAGTCCCCAGATGAATTTATTTTTTAAATGCTGATTTCTTAAATTCATCCTTGGAAGTGAAATGAAGTGAAGTCGCTCAGTCGTGTCCGACTCTTTGTGACCCCATGGACTGTAGCCCACCAGGTTCCTCTGTCCATGGGATTCTCCAGGCAAGAATACTGGAGTAGGTTGCCATTTCCTTCTCCAGGGGATCTTCCCAACCCAGGGATCAAACCCAGGTCTCCCGCATTGCAGGCAGATGCTTTAACCTCTGAGCCACTAGGGTATACAAGAATATTCATCCGTCTAAGTAACCAAGAGTACATCTGGAGTCCACATTGAGGTTTACTGGAAGGAACCACTTTGAAGGAATGGCTGGTTTCACCTGTATGGCACAAAGTGTGTTGACTGAAAAAAATGCACAACTTAATACTTGAGAATTATGTTTTAGTCAGTGGATACACTAAGGACTTAAGCCATCGTCTAGTCAAAGCTGTGGTTTTCCCAGTAGTATGTATGGATGTGAGAGTTGGACCATAAACAAGGCTGAGTGCCAAAGAATTGATGCTTTCAAAAGCTGCGGTGTTGGAGAAGACTCTTGAGAGTCCCTTGTACTGCACGGAGATCAAACCAGTCAATCCTAAAAGAAATCAAACCTGAATATTCATTGGAAGGACTGATGCTATAGGTGAAGTTCCAATACTTTGGCCATCTGATTCGAAGAATTGACTCATTGGAAAAGATCCTGATGCTGGGAAAGATTGACGGCAGGAGGAGAAGAGGGTGACACAGGATGAGATGGTTGGATGGCATCACCAACTTGATGGACAGGAATTTGAGCCAACTCCAGGAGATGGTGTAGGACAGGGAAACCTGGCATGCTGTAATCCATGGGGTCCCAAAGAATTGGACACAACTGAGCGAGTGAACTGAACTGATGAACCTGGGAGACGGCCTTTTAGATATTAATAGCTCTTAGGGGCAGTTGTGAAGAGGTAAGGGTGGAGCCAGGATAGTTTTTCCATCCAAAACCAGGTAGTTGAAACAACAAAACATTACGTTCATTAAAGAAAACCAGACATCTGAAGTTAATGAATTTAGTGCTTTTCTATGTATGGGAAGATGGAAGAGTCTGAGCTCATTGAAATCACCCCTTGGCTTTGCACCTTAGTTATCTAAGGCCAGTATCCTGGTCTCCTCCATCCTGATTGTCCTCCAGGTACACAGCTGGGGCTGCAGTGGTTGATGGCAGAAACAGCCTTTGTTTACTGACATGGTAGATGACATTCTCTATCCACAGATATTTGAGATGACTTGGAATATCTTGTTGCCCTACCACACAGCAACATAACTATCAACAAGTACTGGTCTTATCGGAAAGTCTCTCCAAGTTGGGTCAGCTTGAGCATGAACGAGGTTATGGATTGCAGTAGGGGGTTGGGGAGAACTAACCTGTTTTGGTCACTGATTTGAAAATGTTAAATAAAGGAAAAATAATAAAGAATTCATCTTGTTTTTTTCTGTAAGGCTTGATTTCATGGTAATTCTATATATGAATAGGTGACAAGAGTAAATTCCTTTTTATAGAAGTATGGCAGCTAATACATGAAGAAGGAATTATGGGAATCTTTTATCACTATTTGCATCCTTATTGAAATAGTGTTTCTAAGGCAAAGATCACCAATCACTAAAAGAAATAAAATATGTTTTTCCTTCTCATAGGAATACACAACATCATCTGTGAACTAGTCTCCCCTGACAAAAAAAAAAAGTAATTAATAAGCCTGGATTTGATCAAGCTTCCAGATCTGTCAGCTTATAAGAAACACAGGGGTCAGAGGATCGTGTTACATGATGTTATAGAATTACTACCAGCAAGATCTAGATTGTGGGGAAGTGCTGTATGCCAGATGATCTGGTTTCTTCAACAATAGCAAAAAAACTTAAAAGGAAAATGGGAATGAGGACCTTGTGAGTTAGGGTAGTCCTTTCAGCCAGCCTTACTGAAATCTGATTCAAATAAATGTGTTTGTATGTGTGCAGGCTTACAATAGACTTACAAATACATATAAAATCTGTATGTGAAATACACATCTACATGCAAATGTTTATGTATATATAATGGCACTAGCGGTAAAGAGCCCGCCTGCCGGTTCAGGAGACGTAAGAGACATGGGTTCAGTCCCTGAGTGGGGAAGATTCCCTGGGGAAAGAAGTGGCAACCCACTCCAGTATTCTCTTTTTTTTTAATATATTTAATTTTAATTGAAGGCTAATTCAGTTCAGTTCAGTTCAGTCGCTCAGTCGTGTCCGGCTCTTTGCAACCCCATGGACTGCAGCACGCCAGGCCTCCCTGTCCATCACCAACTCCCGGAGTTCACTCAGACTCACATCTATTGAGCCAGTGATGTCATCCAACCATCTCATCCTATCGTCCCCTTCTCATCCCACCTTCAATCTTTCCCAGCATCAAGGTCTTTTCAAGTGGGTCAGTTCTTCTCATCAGGTGGCCAAAGTATTGAAGTTTCAGCTTCAACATCAGTCCTTCCAGTGAATATTCAGGACTGATTTCCTTTAGGATGGACTGGTTGGATCTCCTTGCAGTCCAAGGGACTCTCAAGAGTCTTCTCCAACACCACAGTTTATAAGTATCAATTCTTCAGCACTCAGCTTTCTTTATAGTCCAACTCTCACATCCATACATGACTACTGGAAAAACCATAGCCTTGACTAGACAGACCTTTGTTGGCAAAGTAACATCTCTGCTTTTTAATATGCTGTCTAGGTCGGTCATAAATTTTCTTCCAAGGAGTATGTGTCTTTTAATTTCATGGCTGCAATCACCATCTGCAGTGATTTTGGAGCCCCCAAAAATAGTCTCATACCATTACCACTGTTTCCTCATCTGTTTGCCATGAAGTGATGGTACCAGATGCCATGATCTTAGTTTTCTGACTGTTGAGCTTTAAGTCAACTTTTTCACTCTCCTCTTTCACTTTCATCAAAAGGCTAATTTCATCAAGTAGGCTAATTACTTTATAATATTGTAGTGGTTTTGCCTTACACTGACATGAATCAGCCATGAGTGTACATGTGTCCCCCATCCTGAACCCCCCTCCCTCTTCCCTCCCCATGTATCCCATCCCTCAGGGTCATCGCAGTGCACCGGCCCTGAGTGCCCTGTCTCATGCATCGAACCTGGACTGGCAGTCTATTTCACATATGATAATATGCATGTTTCAATGCTATTCTCTCAAATCATCCCACCCTCGCCTTCTCCCACTCCAGTATGCTTGCCTTGAGAATCCCATGGACAAGAGGAGCCTGGCGAGCTACAGTCCATAGTGTCACAGAGTCAGACACAACTGAAGGTACTTAGTAGTAGGTACACATAGGTATGTATGTGTGTACGTGACAGGGACATTTGCTTCCTGACTAAATATTTTTATATTTGATGCATATTAATATTTTTACAAACTATGTAATAGTTATTGAAAAATTAAAGTCATACTAACTTGATTATGAGTGGAGTCGATGACCAAGTTTTAGAGTTTTCGACATCGTGTAGGATATTTTGTTTGGGCTGTGATAACAAAATACTACAGACTGGTGGGCTTCAGCAACAGAAACTTACTTTCCCATAGTTCTGCAGGCCAGAAGTCCAAGATCAAGGTCTTGGCAGTCTTAGTTTCTACTGAGAGTTTTCTCCCTGGCTTGCAGGCGGCCGCCCTTGTGCTGTGTCCTTGCGTGTCCCTTCTGCTGTGTATGTGCCTGTCTGTATCCAAATTTCCTCTAATTATAAGGACTCCAGTCATACTAGATAAGTATGTCTTATCAGTTCATTTTACCTTCATTACTTCTTTAAAGGTCTAATCTCCAAGTACAGTCATTATTTCTATCAAAGGTACTGAGGGTTAGAGCTTCAGCTTATGAATTTGAGGGTTGAGAACAAAGTTCACCTCACCCTAGAATATGTTTTAATGATCTGAGGTGAGAGATTTATATCTTTAAGTTCAAAAAACAAGTTAGCTAGTTTCAATGATCTATTATATATGTGTATGTGCATTCTTTTTCATAGTCTTATATAGTTTATTATAGGATATTGACTGTAGTTCCCTGTTCTATACAGTAGAACTTCATTGTTTATTTTAGATGCGATATTGTAGGGAAAAGCCCATCTTAACTCCATGTTGTAACTCTTTCTTTAACTTGCTTTTCATTCTTTTTGTTCTTATAACCATACAGAACGGCCTGCCTCAGAGAATCCTGCCCCTCTGCCAGACTGTTAAACTGAGCTGCCTTTGTTCAAAACTCTGTCCACCTGTAGATGGCAGGAAGGATGAAATCAACACATCCCCTGCCTGAGGCTTGCCATTCTAAGAGATATTTGCTAGATTAATGGCCTTTTTAGGCTTCCTTCATACCTCAGTTGGTAGAGAATCCTCCTGCAATCCAGGAGTCTGCCTACAATGCAGGAAACCTGGGTTCGATTCCTGGGTTGGGAAGATCCGCTGGAGAAGGAAATTGCAACCCACTCCAGTTTTCTTGCCTGGGACATCCCATGGATGGAGGAGCCTACAGTCCATGGGTTTCCAAGAGTCTAACATGGCTCAGTGGCTAAACCACAGTGGCCTTTTTGTTTCCTTACCTCCCCCAATCCTTGTTCTATAAAAGAACCTGGCATCCAGACCTGGATAAGATAGTTATTGTGAGACATTAATGTGCCATTTTTTGTCAGTTGGCATAAAGTTGTCTTCCTTGTCTCAACACCTTGCCTCCAATTCACTGGTGAGCAGAGCAAGCTTGGACTTTGTAACAATAGTAGCTTGTATCTACTAATCCCGAACCCTCCCCCTACTTTCCTCTTTGGTAATCATAAATTTGTTTTCTATATCTGTGCTGCTGCTGAAGCTAAGTCGCTTCAGTCATGTCCGACTTTGTGCGACCCCATGGACAGTAGCCCACCAGGCTCCTCTGTCCACGGGACTCTCCAGGCAAGAATATGGGAGTGGGTTGCCATTTCATTCTCCCGTATCCTGTAGCCTATATCTGTGAGTCTATTCTATTTTGTAAACAAGTTCATTTGTATCGTATTTTAGATATCACATATAAGCGATAGGTCCATCCATGTTGCTGCAAATGGCATGATTTTATTCTTTTTATGGCTGGGTAGTATTCCATTATATATACACACACACATACACACACACACACACACAATGGAGAAGGAAATGGCAACCCACTCCAGTATTCTAGCCTGGGAAATCCCATGGACAGAGGAGCCTGGTGGACTACAGTCCATGGGGTCGAAAAGAGTCGGACACGACTGAGCGACTAACAAAAACAAACAAACAAGCTATATATATATATATATTTATACACCACATCTTTACCTACTCATCCACTGATGCACAGGTTGCTTCCATGTCTTGGCTATTTTAAGTAATACTGTATTTAAATACCATATTTAGGTAATACTGCTGTAAACATTGGCATGCCTGTATCTTTTCAAAGCAGAGTTTTCCCCAGATATATGCTCAGGAATGTGAATGCTGAATCATGTGTCAACTCTGGATTTTTTTAAGGAACCTCATACTGTTTTCCATAGCGGCTATACCAATTTACATTACCCCCAACAGTGTAGGGGCGTTCCTTTTTCTTCACACCCTCTTCAGCATTTATTATTTCAATGACTGTTACTTGATGTCCAACAAGCAGAAGCCCATGGGAAAACCTAGCCACTGACTCATGGTACATAGTTTCACTTCCAATCATTTGACAGTTTCTGCTTTGTTCCCATGCTGGTTTCCTTCTCTTTCGATACTTTTGCAACACTGGAGTTAGAGCCTCATCTAATCACATGAAAACAGTTCTCTACAGTTTTTGGAATTTTCTTCTCTTTGCAAACAATTATGAGTAAGTCCCTGTAGAAAGAGGCAAACCATTAAATATGGTGTTAACTTTTTTCATTTAAATTAAATTGAGAAAGGATGTTCTTCATAGTTCATGTCTGTAGCCTTTTTTTTTTTAATTGGATGATAATTGCTTTACAGTTGTTATGCTGATTTCTTACTGTACAACAATGTGAATCAGCCATAACTGTATATATGTATATATATCCCCTCCCTCTTGAGCCTCCCTCCCACCCACCCCAGATCCTGTAGGCTTTTTAATGACAGTGAGCTCTGAGAAGTTTGAATACAGTTTTTCACTCGCTATTGTTACAGCCTAAATATAAACTAAGTAATGATTTCTCTCCCTTTATCTGTTTAATTATGAGTTTGATATACATATTGATATCATGTCTCTCTTAGTCATACATCCCTTACACAAATTACTTTCCATGTGTAATAAATTGAAAATGGAAATTATGACTCGTCTAATTACTTTTTCATTTCTTCATTATTCCTTTTGGAAAAGTAGCACTGGGAAACAGAAATGATTTTCCTTGTGAAATATTAAATTATGATGGGGAAAAAAAAAAAAACTTGCTTTAAGGTTCATAGATTGTTTTTTCCAGAATGCCAAACAGTTATCACTGATTATATTAGGGCTGTTATGGATGACATTGTGATTCTTTAAGAAAATGCTCACATTTTTTGAGACACATACCAATGGTATCAGGATTTTCTTTAAAACACTTAAGCAGAGACAACGAAAGAGATCGAAGATACGCGTACAGCGAAGTTCTGATAATTGTCCTCTGTGGATAACTGGTGTAAGTTCATTGTGCATTCTCCCTGTTTTTGTGTATTTTACAGCTCTTCCCAGCAAAAAGTTAGTGTTGAGACATAATCAGCATTATTACAGAGTGATTTCATAGGCAGATATATACCAGTAAGTATTAATATTTGCCACATTGATTCCGACAGTTTGTTTTCCTAGAGATAGAGGCATTCCTAGCAGGCCTAATATACACAGTGTGCTGGAAAGGTACTCATCAAGAATCTTGCATCAAGGGAAGGGCAAAATTCTACAGTTAGTAGGAAGAATTTTTGAGTATGGCTCATTTGCAGCAAAGGATTAAATAATTTTTCTTTCTTTAAAAAATCTTTAACATTAACAATCATGAGTTTTCAGACATTCCTACTAAGTATTAGAATGATTCTGACTGAGAGTCTGTCACCTTTCATGCAGTTCCATCTGTTTACCATATAGACATAATTTCTTAGGCTGAGCAGACATTTTTAGTGGCAAGCATGATATTATTGACTATAGAGATGTCATCCTATTAGTTACACAAGGGTTATATTTAGTGTATATGGTATCTTCCCAAGGTCATTTTCGGAGAAGGCAATGGCACCCCACTCTAGTACTCTTGCCTGGAAAATCCCATGGATGGAGGAGCCTGATATGCTGCAGTCCATGGGGTCGCTAAGAGTCGGACATGACTGAAGTGACTTAGCAGCAGCAGCAGCAAGGTCATTTTGATACTCCTAACATAATATCTAGTGTTACCACATCTTAAAGTTTTGAAGATCCTTGCTCAGTGTCATGCTAGCTCTATTTTAGTTTCCACTACAATGAAACAGCCCAACTACCCTGACATATTAGGACATCTATCAGATAAAAGCTTATATGAGCTACAGAAATTTAATGATAGCTTAGTATTATGCTTAGAAGGACTTAATCGCTGCATCAGAATCTTGAAAAAGCTACCTTGAGAAAAAGCATTTATGGGATGCTGTTCAGAGTTACCTATTTTTAAAAAATAATATGTATAAGATGTAGAAGTGAGGAAGAAAAAGTGTTTGAAAGAATTGTCTTTTCAGTTCATAGCATGGATTAACTGGGCTTCCCAGGTGGCTCAGTGGGTAAAGAATCCACATGCAATGCAAGAGACCCAGGATCCCTGGGTCGGGAAGATTCCCTGGAGGGGGGCGTGGCAACCCACTCTAGTATTCTTGCCTAAAGAATCCCATGGACAGAGGAGCCTGGCTGGCTACAGTCCATAGAGTCGCAAAAAGTCTGTCAGAACTGAAGTGACTGTCTGAGCACATGGATTAATTGGGAATACACCTGCATTGGGAGATGTGTATTTAAATAAAACAAAAAAAAAACGATTTTTCCTTTGTAGTAGCCCTTATCAAGACTGAACTAACTTAATGACCGTAGATGAAAGAAGTAAACTTAAGTATCCTCTTGAGCTAAAACTTACTGCTATCTTAGGAATTTTCTAGGCGGTACTTCTGCTTTGCAAGAAGAGAGCTTTCAGGCATCCCCCGGGGCCTCTCCTTGTCAAGTGGACCATCTGGGGGTGGGAATGGGAGAGCTATTTCAGGGCCAGATGAGTCCCTACAGAGCGACAAAAGTGAAAAAGACACTATATCTCCCCTGTGGAGTTCACTTGTTCCTCTTTTAAACATTCTTAAATAGAAAAAAAAAAAAACTTTACTGAAGTATGGTAAGTATTAAGGAAGCACCTACTTGAATAGAGCTGCAGCCTATTAGTTCTGTGGTCTGTTACTTAACCTCTGTGAGGCTTGATTCCCTTATCAGGAGCGGGATAAAGTTACATAAAGGGAATTGTTCTACGAGTCAGGAGAATAGAAAGTGACTGCTTTAGTGCCTGAGACCCCGAGGCTGGGATGTCATATTTGAGAAATGGCAGCAGCTACTTTCGTGACCAGGGCTTCCCTGGTGCCTCAGTCGGTAAGGAATTCACCTGCAACCCAGGAGAAAGAGGGGAAGCAGGCTTGATCCCTGGGTCGGGAACGTCCCCTGGAGAAGGAACTGGCAACCCACTCCAGTATTCCTGCCTAGGAAATACCATGGCAAGGGAATCTGGCAGGCTACAGTCAAGGAATCGCAAAGAGTCAGACATGACGGAACAACTAAACCACCACCACTTACGTGAATGGAGAAGGGGAGGATGGGGTAAAACTAAAATGGTTCAGTCTGATTAAGGTTTTTAACTAAGTTCTATCAGCAATAACGAAATCTCTATATTTTCATTTCACCCCATACCATGTATTTAATGGGCCTCCCTGGTGGCTCAAATGGTAAAGAATCCGCCTGCCAATGCAGGAAACCAAGGTTCGATCCCTGAATTGGGAAGATCCCCTGGAGAAAGACATGGCCACCCACTCCAGTATTCTTGCCTGGAGAATATCATGGGCCGGGGAACCTGACAGGCTACATACAGATCATGGGGTCGCAGAGTCCAACACAACTGAGTGACTAACACTTCCACTTTCATGTACTTAACATACAGATACTATTTATGATGATGTGTTAATCATATTGTTATTAATACTGTTATCCCCGTGAACTCTTGTCAAAATAATACTGCATAAATAACAGACCCCTGTAAAACTCTGGAGCAGACACAGCAATCATTATTCCTGTTCATGGATCTGTGGACTGGGCATGGCTCAGCTGCTCCAAGATGGTATTGGATACAAGCTGCAGACTGAGTTTCCCTCTGTTCCACATTCCCAACCTCCTATTGGTAGCCAGATCATGTTCCTTTGCAAAGTGATGGTGTCTACCGAGAAGGCAACCCCTCAGTGCAAGCATGTGTCAAGCATTGGCCTGGGTCAGGTCCACTCATGTGCAATGGCAAAGCAAGACACAGATTCAAGCCCAGCATCTGTGGAATAGGGAAAAAATATTCTGCCTGTAACAGGGGGAAGAGCGAGGGAATGTTTCCTGTCTAATGATTCAAATGATTAAAATGATTATCATCATCATCATTATTAATTGCATCTAGTTACATTATTATACATTGACAGTTTCTAAGAGCAGTGAGCAGGTCTGCAGGATATAGCTGAGGTTTCTGGGTGGTGATTGTTTATTCTGGGGGCTTCCCAGATGGCTCAGTGGTGAAGAATCTGCCTGCAGTGCAAGAGACACCAAAGACCTGGGCTTGATCCCTGGGTCGGGAAGATCCCTTGGAGAAAGAAATACCAACCCTCTCCAGTATTCTTGCCTGGGGAATCCCATGGACAGAGGAGCCTGGCAGGCTACAGTCCATAGGGTCGCAAAGAGCTGGACACAACTAAGCGACAGAACATTCAGCATGCTATGATCAATAAATGAAGCCCAACGAACAAGTGCATATAAAAATTGCAAAGCACGCTGGTGTTTCTCATGCTGGTGTTCAGCACGCTTTGCTTCCATTCAGGTTCACGTGCCTGGGTATCCTGCTTCTGATGTACTAAATAGGAACAGCTCCATGCAGGCTGGAAAATAGCGTTGTGAATAACGTGGTAGTCTTGATGGTATCATTAATGATCACATCTAGCTGAGGCTGTTTTCTACTAATCAGTCTTCATTATTCCATCTTACTTGCCCTCTAGTCGCTGCAGTGTCTATTTCTGCTGTTCTTTTCATTTCTTTGTGGAGAGTTTCCTCTCTCACCGAAGGCAGAGTTTCAGGAGCTTGTTCAGCATTGTAACAGGTGAATTGGAAACAGCTGTAAAGCAACTCGTGACTGTTGTTTTGGCATAGGTACCACTGCGTGCCCATGGCACGTTTATGTTTAGTCATCACAGAGGAAGCTTTTAAAATTCATCCACCTTGCTGGTTGGACTCGCCACTCACCACTTTTAAGTGCTTCTTTTTTTCAGACTTTTTCTTTTACCTCCACATGACCCCAAACAAATCAATCAGGAGCCCTCCGGTTGAAAACTCTTCCAATATATGATGTGACACCAGCAGAATGTCTTTAAAAAGAACCGTGTCTCCCTCTGAATGTACAATAACTCAGAGCATCAGACGCGTTCAGGGAGAGAAATCGAGCCTAAAGGGGCGTCGGAGGCTGCTGAGGGTTTTGTGCTGGAGGGAGCAAGTGGACTGGCAAGGTTTGTCTTCCTGCTTGCCTGCAGATGGTATTGTCTGTTTTCTTTTTTTTTTTTTTCTGTACCGGAGTGGGTGGAGAAGGCTGCTTTAGCTGCCATTGATGAAAATCAAACTCCCAATGTCTGATGGCAGGCTGCTATTTCACGCTCTGCCGTTTTTTGTTTCAGCAGAAATTGAGTTTGTTGTTGTTTTTTTTGCTGATGGTGTTTGCCTCCAAGTGGAGAGACGGCTGCATTTAGTTAAGGGTTCAGCATGCTTTGCTTCCATTCAGATTCATGTGCCTGGGTATCCTGCTTCTGATGTAGTAAATAGGAACAGCTCCACGCAGGCTGGAAAATAGCGTCGTGAATAACATGGTAGTCTTGAAAAAATGCCAAAAAAATGTTAATAGCAGTCTCTAGATACCCGCTTTGTATGCTCTAGGGACATTGGCCCGATCTTACATATCAAATTCAGTTATTCTTTGTAAAAGCCAAATTATTTATCACCACAGGAGGCATATTTTGACAGGGTTGTTTCTATGTATACAGTTTTTTGTTTTGTTTTCTGGGTTTTTTTGGGGGGGTTGTTTGTTTGTTGTGTATATGTTTAGCATGATAAAATCTTTGCCCATCATTTCAGGTAAGAAGCAGAGACATGGAGGAAAAATGTAAAGGGAAGTTTTATTTCAGCGCCCCTCCCCTTTTACTTGTTGGCATTCAACACTAAATTAAGGTTAAAAAAAAAACACCACATTTCAAACTCACCAAAGTATTATTCTGCATATGGAAATGTGCTGTTTAGTCAATCTAAAATCTTTTGTGATGAGAACTTAAATAGTCAGATGAAAACTTGGTTTTATCTTTATTGATACTTATGGAACTGAAGTCTAGCCTGCCTTTAGAAGGCAAGTTCCTGTTTGGTCTTTAAATTATTATTGTTTTAAAAGGGTAATCATCAGTATTGCAGTCTATTGGCTGAGTGCTTCGGAGGACAGTCTTACCCTCTGGTCTTAAAACATCTTGGGATGTAAAATGAAAAGTATTTTGACATGTTTTCTCTCTCATCAGTGAATATCGTGGGTCAAGGCTTTCTGTGATAGATATTTAACTTTTGTCAGCATCTCATTTCTTCTTGGCTCCTAGCAAGCTCCTAGGTAAATCTCTTAGTGCTGTTTTGTAGGTTAGTTGCCTCTCCTTCAGCTGAGAATCCACTTCCTCTGCAAGTGATGGTAATTTGTTTGTGAGCTGCCTGGAGCATGGCAGATCACAAGCCATAGAAGATCTGAAGTGTAAGGAATCCCTCTAGGAATTCCATCAAATACAATCCTTTGGTTTCTCACACATCCCAGTAGTGGCTGCTTCCTGAAATTCATCGTCATCCTTTTCCAACCTCCCACTGCATTTCAGGAAGGTGATATTGTATACCTGCCTTAAGGCAGCTTTAAAAGGAGGAATTTACTTTAACTTAGTCAGTCATGGCTCCTGACACTTTCATATCTTATTCCAGTTCAACAGGAGTGAAATCTTAAATGCAAAATGTTGTTTCTTTCCAGGGAAGTTCATTGGAAAGTGTAAACTTTGTTTAACTGTTTATTAGAGTTAGAATGGATGGTGCATCTAAAAGTCTATTAACATGTCCATTCATTTCCTTTAGACTTTTTTTTAATTGAGTAGGTTGAAATTGATGGATAAATTATGTCAATTTTTTTCTGGTCTGTGACAGTATGTAGATCTGTTACCTAGCATGCGTTCTATAAATTTGCAGAGTGGTTTTCTCAGCACCAAGTCTCATATTACCACATAATTTGACTCAGGAATGTAAGATGTTCTTTGAAATTCTGAGTTCTATTTTACTTCCCTCCCCTTAATCATCCTATGTCAAAAAATACTAATTTTTGTTTGGTTTCCGACCATATCTTTGCATATTTTCTTCATGTTTTGCTATAGCATAGCTATCAGCATTTTTTTACAGAAATAATTCTCTATTTTAATCAGCTGTCAAACAGTTTCTCCCAGTGCATTTTTATCTTCCAATTTTCTTCTAAAACTTTCATTACCCATTAAGGACATTATGCAAATTTACACTAAAGTTGTCCAAATTTCCTAATAACATAGGTGGTGGTTGTTCTTACCACAGTAAGAATAAACTTTCTTCCGATGTTGCTCAGTAATGCACCACATTGAAATTATTCAGACAAGAAAACGTGTCTCTTAAATTGTCATTTGAAGGGACGATAGCCATCTTACAAAAATACATACTTGACTCAACCCGTTTTGGAATGGTGTGTCAGCTTCATCACACATGTGATTATCTTTAATAGGGTATTCTGAGTAACTATGATGGAATGAATGTCTTCTTAATTATAGCAATCATTCAGTTCAGTAATTATAAACAATTACCATATTCTGTATTATTGTGAGTCCTGTGAGATGCTGAATGTCTACATACTCCAAAACATACTCTGAACTTGGCTTTTCATTCTTGAAATTCAGATTTTAACTTCCCTTAGCTGTCTCTGTTACCTTCATTCTGAGTTCCCTGATGTCAGCTCAGTTGTGTCCGACTGTTCAGCGACCCCACGGACTGTAGCCCATCAGGCTCATCTGTCCGTGGAATTCACCAGGCAAGAATACGGGAGTGGGTTGCCATTTCCTCCTCCAGGCCCAGGGCTCAAACCTGTAGCTGTTCTATCTCCTGCATTGGCAGGCGGATTCTTTACCACTGTGCCACCTGGGAAGTCCTACCTTCATTCAGCAAGTATATATTAAGGGCCTGTTATGGGGCCAGGCCTGAGCTAATCACCAGTGACCCTAAGGGAAAAAGGCACAGCTCTGCCCTTCAGTTTGGAAAAGTAAATACACATTAAATTCAAGTGTGAATGCTGAGATGGAGGTGTTTAAGGTGACAGTTACAACTGGTTACAGTTGGAACACTAATGGTGAAAGGGTTTACCATCTTCCTGGGCTTCGTAAATGAAATGACCCTCAAAAGATGCATAGCCACTTGCCAGGGTGCTGAAAGAAGGGCGTTCCAGTCAGGTGGACCAATGGGAGCAGTCTGATGTGGTTCAGAAACTGTAGGCAAGGAGATGTGATTGGAGCGGAGTTCACTAACAAGGCACGATGAGAGAATGAGAGAATTAACTCTAGGCTGCGGCTGCATCGTCAAGGACGTGTGTAACAGTCCAAAGAGTACATCTTGAGTCTCTAATCAATGGAGAGCTATTAATAGATTTAAACTTGATCCACTTTGAATTTTAGAAAGACATCTTCATTAACTGTTGGAAGGGTAAATTTGGTGAATGCCACAAAGGCCAAGTTTATCAGGTAGGAAGCTATTGTGAGAGGGATAGGAGATCTGTGTGCCCTGAGATGGAGAGAGGACGGGATCAATAGATGTTAAGGGGGTCACATTAACAGGGAAGGGAGACCAGCTGGATGAGGAAGAAGTTTAAGGTGACCATACTTGTGGCTGGGTGACTGGCGGATGGGGATAGCCTTCATTCTTCAAAGTAAGGGATGTAGGAGAACACAGCTTGAAAGGAAGGCAGATACCAATTTTCCTTTTGGATAGATTGAATTTGAAATTTGAGGTCTCTCTACATAGAGGCCCTTAAATCTGTGACTCTGAATCTCAAGAAAAGGCTCAGGGTTAAAGATACAGAGTTAAGTCATAATGAAATAAAATGGTTGTCATTTATGGAAAACATTCTATATGCTAGACTCTGTGCGGTTGTTGATTAGTCGCTAAGTTGTGTCCCAATTCTTTTTCGACCTCATGGACGGTAGCCCGCCAGGCTCCTCTGCCCATGGGATTCTCCAGGCAAGAATAATGGAGTGGGTTGCCATTTCCTTCTCCAAGGGATCTTCCTGACCCAGGAATCGAACCTGAGTCTCCTTCATTGGCAGGCGATTTTTTTTTCCTCTTTTTAAAAAATTTTTAAATTAATTAATTTATTTTAATTGGAGGCTAATTACTTTACAATATTGTAGTGGTTTTTGCCATACTTTGACATGAATCAGCCATGGGTGTACATGTGTCCCCCATCCTGAACCCACCTCCCACATCCCTCCCAATCCCATCCCTCAGGGTCATACCAGTGCACTGGCCCTGAGCACCCTGTCTCGTGTATTGAACCTGGACTGGCAATCTGTTTCACATATGGTAATATACATGTTTCAGTGCTATTCTCTCAAATCATCCCACCCTCGCCTTCTCCCACAGAGTCCAGAAGTCTGCTGCATCTGTGTCTTTTTGCTGTCTCGCATAGAGTCGTCGTTACCATCTTTCTGAATTCCATATATGTGTGTTAATATACTGTATTGCTGTTTTTCTTTCCGATTTACCTTACTCTGTATAATAGGCTCCAGTTTCATCTGCCTTATTAGAACTGATTCACATGCATTCTTTTTAACGGCTGCGTAATATTCCATTGTGTATATGTACCAAGCTTTCTTATTCATTCATCTGGCAGGCGATTCTTTACCACTGAGCCACCAGCAAAACCCCAGACCCTGTGCTAGTTTTTTGTATGTGTGTGTGTATAAATATATATATTATATAATATATTAAATATATATTATTTTTCATCTTTAGTATAACTCTAGAAACAATATATGATTACCCTCACTCTATTGAAGGATAACTACATCTTAAGAGTGGTGAGAAAACTTGTGCAAGCTTCCACATCTAATCATTAGCAGGTCCAACATTGAAACCAAACATATATCATTAAAATCATGTCCACTGTCTTTTCCACTATTTTGTTTTAGGAAAATGGGTCGCAAGGGATAGAAGTGGTGACAGGCTGTGTGTACACTTGGAGTGGAGAGCTGTATGAAGAATATTGGAATGTTGGCAGATTGCATTTTATCTTATTGGCTTGAGGGAACAGTGAAAGTGTTTAGCAGGGTAATTAGAAAAAAAGAAGGGATTTCAAATGAAATATACAGAATGGACACTGGAAAGGGATGTAATGTTAATGTCCTTTTGGTTACAAGTAACAGAAACCAGCTTAAGCCACAGGGATTGTTTATTGGAAGTATCCCAAGAAAGTCTCCCAGAAACAAAGTAAAAGGTTAACAGACAAGAAATGGAGCAGTTTCTGGAATTTCTCCTCCAGGGTTCAGCCAAAAATTAACAGGCTATCGGCAGGTCCCTGGATTTGTGTATCTCTCTGCAGAATTCCAAGAAGCTGAGAAAGATGAAGAGTCCAGCTGGGGGTGGTTCCTCACCGCTGACCCTGTCACTTGAGATTATTCACTTGGAAACCAGGCTCTCCAGCTCTTTCCGGTCTCTTGTCAAACTTTTGGCCTTAGGGAGATTATTTCTTCTGTCTTTACTTTATTCGTTAAAAACAAAAATTTTATTTTTCCAAAGATTCAGACCATAAGAATAGTGGAATATTTATTTCATAAGGAAAAGCCATGAAATTAGAAGTGAAATGAAATGTAACGAAAACTCGGTGCTATCAGCCACTAAAGAGCTTATTTAAATACCCTTAAAACTCACAAACCACCACCAGCTTCTTCAAATCAAACCTGTGTTCCAGAGAGCCACGTTTTATCTCCTAGGTAGGAAGGGGCTTCATCCTTCCCTTGCTCTGCCAGGTTGAGATTCCCACTAGAATTTACTAGTTCTAGGTACTCTGCATTTTGTTCTTCTATTTCTTCAATGGAAAAAGATGGAATCTCTTTATTTCATAGGCTTTTTACAGAAATTAGGCTAAAATTATATTTTCAAAATCTTACGTTCAATCCATGCACACATTGCCTTCATTCATTTAAAAACATCCTGTGTTGTGGGAATGGGGGTGTTTTTTTTCACTGCTATATCCCTAAGGCTCATAACAGTGCCTGGCAAGTGGTAGGTGTTCAGTAAGTAATTGCTAAATGAACAGATAAGTTTATAACATGGTAGGGTGATGCAATTTGTCTACTTACTTTCATCATAAGAAAACAGAATTTATCAAAGTTTAAGGTATGTCAGTGCTTTGGGAGTGTCATGTCAGGCCATCAATAGAGGTACAGCAATAATTATATTATTTTGTAAAGAGTGGATCTTATTATCAAACAAATACTAATCACAGAATTACCAAAGAACCTCTAACCCAGAATACTCTTGAAGTAAAAGGGACTTCTAAAGCATTATTCCAGTAATTCCAATGCTATATTATTGGGTATTATAAAACCAGAAAAGCTTGTTTGTGAATCAACAGGAAAAAAAAAATCAGTTGGTCTAAATATAATGTTCACAATTTTGTTTCCTTTATACATACAGTCAAAAAATAACAATAAAATGTATTAGCAAACTATAAAAGCACATTTGTTATTATTAAAAGGTGCTTATTAGCAATTTGGTGTTTCAAATATACCAGCTACAGCTTTCATATTTCCTATTTTTATGATGATTGCCCTCCTAGTAGACAGCTATTTCTCAGTTGTAACTACAAAGGGTATAACAAAACCTAAGAACAGGACTTCCCTGGGGGCGTAGTGGCT
Organism: Budorcas taxicolor; assembly: GCF_023091745.1. NCBI lineage: Eukaryota > Metazoa > Chordata > Mammalia > Artiodactyla > Bovidae > Budorcas > Budorcas taxicolor. Next base: position 29,408,107 of record NC_068931.1, read on the forward strand.
AAGAATCCGCCCGCTAATACAGGGGACACAGGTTTGATCCTTGGTCCAGGAAGAATCCACATGCTGTTGAGCAGCTAAACCCGAGTGCTGCAACCACGGAAGCCCCATGCCTGTTCTCCACAAGAGAAGCCACCTCAATGAGAAGCCCGCGCTCGAAGGAAGAGTAGCCCCTGCTCAAGAGTGGTCCCCACTCGCCACAGCTAGGGAAAGCCTGATGCAACAACAAAGACCCAGAGCACAGCTAAAAATAAATAATTAAAAACTAAAAAAAAAACAAAAAAAAACTAACAATGACTATTTAAAGATAAAAATATTCTTGGTATTAATTCATTTGTTTCAGTAGTAAAATTTTTGTTTTTAAACTTTCGGCTATGAGATGAGTCAAGTCTGAGGATCTGCCTGCAATGCAGGAAACCTGGGTTTGATCCGTGGATTCAGAAGATCTGGAGAAGGGAATGGCAACCCACTCCAGTCTTCTTGCCTGGAGAATCCCATGGACAGATGAGCCAGGAAGGCTACAGCCCCTGGGGTAACCAAGAGTTGTACACCAACCGAGCAATTAACAGTTTCCTTTTCTTTCATGGTGATTACAGTTGTTAACACTGTATCGTCTAATTGAATTTCACTAAAACAGTAGAACTTAAAGGTCCTTACCATGATATATATATAAAGTATGTGAGGTGACACGTTTTCATTAACTAGATGAGAGGAATCTTTGCACAATGTACATGTATATCAAATCATCACAATGTATATTTTTAATATCTCACTATTTTATTCATCAGTTATACCTCCATCAAGCTAATGAATGAAAAAAAAAGTGTATTTAAATGAAATCAAAGTTAAACAGTTAAGGTAATTGGAAACATTTTGATAAAATGATACAAATGTGACTCATTTGTAGAAAATAAACACACGTTTTCATTTCATTCATGTTTACTGTGAGTGGGAACTTTATAACCTGCTCATGAATTACAGGAGAATATGTAAAGTGGAGGATTGTTGAAAAGTGCCAGGGGGGCAGCACTTTCACACAAGGCCTCTATCAGTTCAACAGGTATAGTCGTGATGCAGAGGCAGGTCCTTGTTTCTGCAGCGCTTCTTAATTCTGCTGAAACGGTTCAACTCTAAGAAGGAAGGGAAGGAGGTGGATTGATCTCTAGGCTAATTCTATTCCGAATCTCTTTGAGTCTGCTAACAGCGTCGCTTGCACTGCTGTGGCATTTTTTTCCTGTTGTCATGGACACTTATCCATTGAAAACACACAGATGCCTGCTGACTGTCCTTTTTTTTTTTCACTTTGCCTGGTGAGTCTTGGGTCTGATTCAGGCTTTGATTAAAGCAGAAAGTACTCAGTAAGTAGCAGTCCATTCTTCTTATTTTATATAAAGCTTGATGTGTGATTCTAGTGAGAAATTAAATGAATTGCTATGTTTTTAAAGAAAAGTAAAAAAATATATATGAAGCTCAGGTGCCAATGGATACTTTATTTTATGGATACTTTATTTTAACAGATTTTCACTGCAGGAAACCACTTTTACAAACTTGCCAACTAAAAGAGATCATCTCAAGAATATCAAATGATAAAGATTTCATTATTTTATAAATGTATAATCTAGTGTGGTTTCTATGGGAAGTATATTTTTATTCATAAATATATTGATTCATGGCTTATGTTTGTACTCTCCACTTGTGCTTACTATAGACTCCTCTTCCAAAACTGAAAGGCAGTGAAATATTTTTGAAAAATTCTACCAAGCCATGTTCAAATCACACAGCCCATATTCAAATACTAGTTCCACCACTGTGTGACCTTGGACCTGGTACTTTATCCCCCTGTAACTTGTTTTCTGTTTCTTTTCATCTCTAAAACACTATCTACCTTTTAGAATTAGTCTTAGGATTAAATGAGATAGCGTACATAGTGTGTCTGGCATAATCGCTGAATCAATGGGCCAACGATCTTTCAATATGAGAATAATGAGCTAGAATCCTTGGTATTTATCTTTCTTTTACTATCCTGTGGGTCTCTGGGGGAGGGGGTGGAGGTGGGCAGGACTGGAGCTTCCCATCTTGGTGTCCTGTGTTTAATACCCTTGCACTTAGTAGGGTGATATTCGCTTTAGTGAGGTTTTGTAGAATTCCAGAGCTACAGAGCTCAGCTGGACTGTGTCAGTTCAGCTTCTGCTTTAATCGTTTCCTCTTCTTTCTGCATCTGACGTTTTTCAAGCAGTTATCAGTTTTGCGACCTGTGGATGCTCTTGTTTCTGACACTTCTGTTAACAGGAGGCAACACTAAGAATTTTTATGTTGAATGCAGATCTTAAGAACACAGTGTTTAGCAGGGCACTGACCTAAAAAAATCACCATGCTCCGTGCCTCATGGAAATTTAGCTACTGGGAAACGAGTTAATTATTTTGTTGATGTGCTGATGTGGACCTCGCCCCACTGGCGTCAAGTTTTTGGAGGACTGCCCTGTCAGAAATCCTAATTTACCCTCTGCTTATGTGAAGGCAGTTTTGTAGCTGTTCATGCACCATATCGTTATAGGGTCGTGGGGCTGTGATTATCTTAATTAGACAGTACAGCTGATAAAGTTTGTTTTGCTAAAGAGCAGTGGCCAAACTGTAAAGGACAGAGTAAGTGGAAGGACAACAGCGTGACATACACTTGCTTGTATACTTAACCCCAAAGCCCTCGACACAAATGCTTAGTCAACTTTCAATAACCATCACTGGCTCCAACTAAGAAAATAAATACTTATCCTTCAGTAACACCATTGTAAGATGTTCTCAGGATAAAAACTATTTGCAGCTTTTATTTGTGCTCACTTAGTCAAAAAGTATTTGCTTCTATTTGGAGCATTGCCCTCGTCAGTCATGACAATCGTTAAGCATGCGTCATCATCAGAGTTCAGTTTAAAAGACATTGACTCATTGTTGGTTGCCTAATAATCTCCTTTTCTTGTACCAGGAATGTTGACTTACTTTAATTTTGCTTCCTTTGTGCTTCCAGTATCACTGTGAAATTCCAGGACGAGTTTCACAGTCACACAAGACTCCACATTTGGGAGAATTGCTTATCCCTACAACTAGTAGAATTGGAAGGAAATTATCCTCACAAATTAGTGGTGAGAAGAACTTAAGTTGACAAAAAAAAAAAACCCAAGACTTGGCACTGAAAGAGCAGAAAATAAGTAATTATCACAAGGCATCAACTGAATGTGAGCTAGGACCCGATCATTATTTGTAGTTCATTTGGTCCCTAATAATGGCAGTTTGTTCTCTTTGACAGTTGTGGGACCTCTAGCAGGTTGTTTCAACTCCCCGAGCCATAACGTATTCATTTCTAAAGTGGAAATATAAGTTGCTGCCTGCTCAGGCCAGAGTGAGTTATCAGCTTCCAGCAGGGTCATGTCTGGGAATCACTGAAATATCAATGGCAGCCTCCACCATCCAAGAGCAGATTGAAAGGAGCACTAAAAGAATGCAGCCAAGCGAAGGGGACCACTGTGTCGGTGTGCCCTGAGCTCAGACACCTACCATCCAGTGCCTCATATCTCCCTACCCTCTGCCGAACCTCAGAATCCTCGGATGTCAGAACTGGATTCACGCAAGAGGCCAGGCAGTATCGCTTATGGCCCTACTGGAGGCCACTTTCAGTGGCTGTGGAAAGAAGAGAAATGAAGACATTTCTTTGTGACATCAGACTCAAGACATAAATCTGGTAGAGCAGTAAGCAAGGGACCAAGAACTTAAAGGAGGACTCTCAGGAGCCACTGTTACCTTACATACAATACCAGAGATGTTGTGCATGACGGGACATGCATGGCTCAAGGATCGATAATCCTTCCAAAGATGTTTAGGCTCACAAGAAATTGTCAAGTCTGCCTAAGAGTTACAAAAATGGACAACTATTTTACATTTAGCAGGTCCTCTAATACTGTTGGTGATAATTTACATCAGCATGGGAGTTCATAAGGAATTTAATTTTGTAAGTTTTACGTTTGGAAAAGGTAAGGGCATCCCCCTGAAGGAGGAATCCACTCCAGGATTCTTGCCTGGAAAACCCCATGGACAGAGGAGACTGGTGGGCTACAGCCCAAGGGGTCACAAAGAGATGAACATGACCAAAGAGACCTAGCGTGATAACACAAGGCGTTCCCTGGTGTCTCCGTGGTAAAGAATCTGCCTGCCAGTGCAAGAGACAGAGGTTTGAGTCCTGGTTGGGAAGATCTCCTGGAGAAGGAACTGGCAACCTACTCCAGTACTCTTGCCTGGAGAACCCCATGAACAGAGGAGCCTGGCGGGCTACAGTCCATGGGGTCACAAAGAGTAGGATACACCTTGACGACTAAATAGCAGCAGCAGTAGTAGCAAGTTAGAATATGATGCCAAGGAGAAAAACACACGTTACCAAAGGTCCAGGAGTAAAGAAGCGAACAGATTTTATAAAGAGGGGGAAAAAAGACAAGGGTTTGACTCAGGAAGTTTTTATCTTTTTGGAGAGATGCCTTTGGATGAGATGGCTATCAGATGTTTTCTGTCAATAAGACAAATAAAGAAGATCATCTCAGCAGGAAAATTTTAGATTAGACATGACTCTCCCTGCAAGATGGTACCCCATCCTCATAACTTCAGCTGAGCACACGATTTGTCTCTATAATCAAACTAAGAGCCCCTTCAGATAAGATCTGTGTGGCCTTATCTGTTTATGAATTCCTTCTACGTAGCCCCACATCAGGCATTTAGAAGATGCACGATTCATATATTTTTTAAATGCTAAATTCAATCAGCAGTTCTGAAAAGCAGTCTTTTTTGAAACTATTTCCTCCTTAGCCCGTTTTGATTCCTTTTTTTTTAGATTCAAAACATTGAAATCTTTTTAGACTTTCTATGCTTCCTTCACGGCCATTCCTCCTCCTCACATCTAATTAGCTATCTGTTCACATGAATTGCTTTTTAGCCGCTTGTTTGAATACGTGTTCTTTGGGATTCCTGTTGCCATCACTGTGGCTTGGAGCCCTAGCTCATGCTCCAGCACTGAGTCTTTGGCTTTCACTCCGGTTCCAGCCTATGGGTTTGTTAGGTCCTTTGTCCCAAAGCACCACTTGCTCTTCCTCAGCCCCGAAAGTCTTCAACATCTGCCTCCCAAATCTTTAAAAGTGCTCTACAGTTTGTCCATTCTGAATCTGTAGATGTATCTTCTACCGTGTCCCTATATTCATTAAATCAATTAATTTATTTATTTTTGGCCACACTCCACAGCATGCAGAACACCTCTGACCAAGAATCAAACCCATGCCCCCTGCACTGGAAGGGTAGAGTCTCAACCACTGGACCACCAGTGAAGTCTGTCTGTATATTATCACTACCCTGTCTACATGTTAAGGCTTCCGTGGTGGCTTAGAGGTTAAAATGTTTGCCTGCAATGCTGGAGACCTGGGTTCAGTCCATGGGTTGGGAATATCCCCTGGAGAAGGAAATGGCAACCTACTCCAGTATTCTAGCCTGGAGAATCCCATGGATGGAGGAACCTGGTGGGCTACAGTCCACGTGGTCTCAAGAGCCGGACACGACTGAGCGACTTCACTTCCTGTATATTAACTTGATATTTCAAGCAATGGTTAGCTTTGGCTTTTTCTTGGATATGTCATAAGTCTTCTTTGTTCTGGGTTATTCCAGAATTCCCTTTCTAACTAGTCTCACCTCCCCAAATCCTCCAAGGTTAAATTTTGTCCCAGAATACTGCTAGAGAATTCCTCGCTGGGCCCCACGGTAGTCTCACGTTGTAATCACCTGTTTCGCATATGGTATGAACTGGAAAGTTAACTGTGGAAAGGAGGACGTTTCAGAACAAGACAGAATCTAACAAGCTATTGTTAAAAGCAGTTCTGCTTTCATGTAAGAAGCCCATCTGAAGACCTTGTAAAGTTTCTTGGTGTGCTGAACATTCATAGAAATCCGAGCAACAAAGCACTCAAGAGTATTGTATCGAGACATTAGCAGAATTATTGGTAGGTATGTTTTATGTTTCAAGCATCTTTCCTTTTAGATGCATTTAGAGTATGGAGCTTGCCTGGAGAATCCCAGGGACGGGGGAGCCTGCTGGGCTGCCGTCTATGAGGTCACACAGAGTTGGACATGACTGAAGCGACTTAGCAGCAGCAGCAGAGTCTGGAGGACATTTCTTTATGGAATTTTGTACTTTTAACAAGTGTTCTCCAACACACTCTTTTTTGGCATTTCATCTTAGATTTGTACCCAATTCCAGGTATAAAACCAACGAGTCCTTACCAGTCTTAATGATCTTAGAAGTACTTTGAGTGCTGCTGGGGACACAAAGCACCTTCATTATTGACTTTTCATCCAAGTTGCTTCTTTGGAGAAAGCTAGAAGAGCTACAGCTGTTTTTAACTGAACGACTTGCTAAGTAACAGGTGATGGAGAGTGACTAGGTCCCTAAACTAGCTAGAACAGGCATCTTAAGAGAACTGAAAGGAAGAGAAATGCCAAACAGAAACGCTATTCCCCCCTCCACTGAAGAATTTATTCTTCTGTTGTATTTTGTTTTGCAAACAGACAAAAGGACCGGCAGAGCTCAGGAAGGTTTTGTGTTGCACAGAGGTTGGGGGCAAGAATTTGAAAGGGATCAGTGAATCAGATGTAATGTGGACTCTGTTGAGCCACCCAGTCTCTGTTTTGCTGATGGTCAGTATTCCAGTTATAAAAAGTTGCAGAGGCATTTCCGTCCACTCCAAAGAACTTTATCCCTGTTTTTATTCTGACATACCTATTAGGACTTTGTTCACTAAGCAGAAGGAATTATGGGAAATGGAAATTCAATGGCATGTTTTGATTAAAGAGCTATGTGTGTATCTTCATGGAGAAATGAAAGAGCTGAGCAGAATCCTATGTTTTCCTTTCAGGTAACCAAAATTGCCTGATTCATTCCCACTAGCAGTGACTTAGTTAAACCAACAAACAAAGTATCATAAAATGAGACCGCTTATGTACAAAGCAGATTTTATATTTAAAAAAAAGAAGTCAGTGATGCTATGAATTTCTGTTATTCTAAAATCAAACTAAAACATAATCACCAAATAACTGTACAGATGTATTCTCTGGGGGTAAGGATGATGGTTTAAGGAAGGAATGCTTAAAAGCCATATTTCTCCTTTGCCTGCCTTAGTGTGGTAAGTATAGAGAATTGCACATCTTCAAGCCCAGCTGCTAATGCTTTGCAACAGGCTCTGTTGGTCCCTTTCTGTATATTGTAGACATTTTCCTACAAACTGCAAGTAAGTGGAAAGTTTACAAGCCAGGTGTTTTGTGGCAAATAATAGCCTTTTTTGTGATACTCCATTTAATCGTGTTTTTAAATGTCAACTTCAGTTTTTAAATTTCTTGGCCTAATTACCTATATCCCCACTATGTAGATCTTCATCTTAATTCACATAATTTGCTAGAGAAATTTTCACATGAAACTATGACTTCCTTGATGGTAGAATGCTTGCCATTGTTTATGTTTAGATTTCAGCTTCTTCCTTGTAGGAAGACAGACATCTTCAGGCAAGGAAGGGAGGAAGAAAACAGAATATCATGCAGCCATGAAAAGGAACTTTATAAATTGAAAAACATCATTAACGTCCTTTTACATTTTAGTTCAGGTATCTATATTTTATAAACCTAACTTATTTTCAGTGGGATTAACCTTTAATTGCCTAAATGTGTTTAAGATTAAGAATGTGTTGCATAAGTCTCTCTTATTTAAGATCTACTTTGAGTTTAGTAGATTTTCCTCAAGTTAAAGTCAAATTTAAATGTCCTTGACTCTGAGTCATCTTTAAATAAGACGTTTCTGTTAACCTAAAGTAACTCTGCAAGTCTGAGAAATGAAGGTTAGCCTCACTAATTTTGTAAAAATTTGCCAAACATCAAGAGAGTTGAAACTGCCTAGAAGAACAATAAGATATTCAACAAAGTTGCTTGTTTAAAAGGCTAAACTGTAATCCATGAAATAATTATCAAAAGGTGGTGTATGCATAGAAAACAGGCTATTTAAAGAAATTGACTTTGAACCTGAAAAGAAGAATGCTACTCATCAGTAACCAAAACTTCCAACAGAATGTTTTTGTGTAGCCATTATGATAAGAACTGAATAGAGATTGTCTCCTTTATCATGAATATTGAGTTTATTTTATTAGAAACTTTTCAAAGAAAAGAGGTCACAAAGAAGTTAAAGGAGCACCTTTTCTGCCATAACCTAATCCCTAAATAGTCATTGGTTTTCTGGCCTTGTAATCTCCCCAGGAACTTTGTAGGTCATCAGTTTTGCTTTGGGCCATCAAAACTGCAAACTTAGGAGAAACATGGATTACATCTTGTTGTCTCAAATGCATAGTTTTATTTTCCAGAGTGATAAGAGTTTTGTATTCCTTACTAAATAATTCTAAAGAACCATTCTAAGAAAGTGTCTTCTAAAGAAGTTTTACCTTTCCTTGTTGACATTCATTATTTTTAAAAAGGATAAGGCATAGAATTTAGAACTTGAAATACTGCTCATATTGTTTGATCTTCAAAGATTTATACTCATTGTGACACCTGTATTCAGAAATGACTGAAATCTGTTTCATGCAAAGAAGGTGACTGGTCTGTGGGAGGAAGTGCTGTGTTTCAAACAGAATAACTTGAACTTCTTTTACTTTTCTCAATGACATATAAATTCTAGCCAAAGGAAAGCAGCTAAGTTATGAATGATGATTTGTTTAAAATGCCCATGTAATTTGTGAACCTCTTGAGAGGAAAAATGACCGTTGAATCATTGTTGTGATTTTGATCACTCTAGCTGTTGCTCCCCTTTCATCCATTGTTACATGGATTTTTTAAATTATTTATTCATTTATTTGGCTGCAGTGGGTCTCAGTTGCAGCACGCAGGATCTTTGATCTTCACTGCAGCGTGTGGGATCTAGTTCCCTGACCAGGGATTGAACCTGAGCTCCCTGCATAGGGAGCTCAGAATCAGAATAACTCCGGTAGGAGTTATCCTTTGCTTTTTGTCTCAGAGAAGCTATTGTCTTTTAAAACTTACTCAACAACATTGAAAAAAAAAACAACTAAAAAGGAAAACACTGTAGTATCACTTTTAGTGGTAATATCTACTCAGGAATTTGTCATAATATGGAATTTTAGACTTTAAGTATGCATATTTTTTTGTGACAGCCACCGTTTATTATTGGCTGTTCACTGCATGAGAAGCAACACAAATCCAATGCTGTTTAGAGGATTATTGGGTATCGGTGGAACCGCAGCCAGAACTGACTTTACTTACTTGTGGTCGCCTGTTGTCTCTCTCTCTCTTTTTTCTTGACAAACAAGAAAATGATTTTAAAAAAAGTCATCATCAATGCAGTTACTTCTTTTTCAGAGAACAGTACACTATGTCAGACTATTTGAGGGGATGGTTCAATTGAGTATAAAATGGTAGTGTTTTCTTGGAGATTACTTATAAAATATAGGAGATTAGAGCTGGCTTTTATAAAAGCAGTGGTTTTTTTAAAGTATCTTTTAGCTTTATTAATAATTCATCTCATTAGAAACTGAAGTTACTTCTGTACTGTACTCCAAATTAAAGTGCATATTTAGTGCCCTGTTGGTTGGACTATAATTTATTCAAGGCGTGCTTGTTATGTAATGACTCTGATTTTTCAGTGTGACTCGCAGAATCAATCTTATTTCTTTATAATCACAGCTTGCATATTATTAATATATTGTGTATTTTAAAAAATAATCCCCATGTTTAAAAAATGCCACTCATGGTCTTCTTTATATTAAAAGGTCTCACCCCAGGGGCTCCAGCAAAGGGGAAATGCCAAGTCTTTTTTAAAAACTAGAATGGCATTTAAATTTTAACACCCGGATCCTACTGCATGCCAGCATGGTGTATACACATACTGTCCCTCAATTCTTCGAACCAATTTCGTGTGTGTCAATGATTAGATCTTTCGTTCGTGCCTCTGTTGACGTTTCTCCATTCGGCTGGATGGGTTTCAGTCTACCTGGAGACCACGTCTCTCAATAAGAGACTTGAGTCCATGAAACTCCCTCCCTTATAAAGATAGTATGTCCTAAAAACACCTTGCCAAACAAATTTGCCCTTAAAAAAGCTCCTTCACCAATATTCATCCTTAACAAAGGCACTGAGTGAGGAACTGTTGAGCTGATCCAGACGTGGCTCTTTGCGTAAACACTGCTGCCTCTGTGAAGGCGCCGTCAGTGCCAAGCTGCCATGCCCCATTCATGCTGAAGCACCACCTCTCGCCTGTCCACACACAATCTATCAATGTCCTGTTCATCCTTTACTGCTCAGATCCAAAGCTGGCTGCTGTGAGGACTTCCCTGGAGGTCCAGTGGTCAGGATGTTGAGCTTCCAGTGCAGGCGGCATGGGAGTTCAGTCCCTGGTTGGGGAACTGGGACCCCGCTTGCTGTGCAGTACAGCTGAAAAAAAATAATAACTAAATTTAAAGTGATTTTATAAAAAGAAAAAAAAGTGTATTCTAGGGTGAAGATTTAATAAAATTAAAAATTAAAAAGATGGCTGCCATTTCACTGCATCTTCAGTGGTCCCCTTTCTCCCTTCAGATGTTATTATTCAGAGCTTTGGTTTAGCCCATCTTGTTATATGTTGTTTTACTTGACTGTTGGTTATTGAAAGTCTTTCCTCCCAATTTTAAACTCCTGGAGATTGGGGATCTTGTTATCTTCATCTCTGTATTCACCTTAAATGGCAGACAAGGAATCATTTGGTTAATTTTTGTGCAGTATGGGCCGTTGGGGGAAACGTGGAAATCTCTCTTCATCTTGAGATGTAATGGGTGCTTCTCAGGATGCCCCCCGCAAGAATTTTGGGCAGCAGTGGTCTCACTGTCAGTGTGACCAAGGAATTTACACTAGGTGGCCTTCTGTATCGCCACATATACCATAGGAAACTGCAGAAAAAAAACATGAGAAAGTAAGTAGATGGACGTATTAGGATCACTGTGGCTTTCCTGGTGGCTCAGACGGTAAAGAATCTGCCTGCAGTGGGGGAGACTGGGTTTGATCCCTGGGTGGGGAGATGCCCTGGAGAAGAGAATGGCAACCTACTCCAGTATTCTTGCCTGGAGAATCCCATGGACAGAGGAACCTGGCGGGCTACATACAGTCCATGGGGTCACAAAGAGTTGGATACGACTGAGCAACTAAGCACACAAGTGATAGTTGGGGCTTCCCAGGTGGCTCAGTGGTAAAGAATCTGCCTGCCAATGCAGGAGATATGGGTTCGATCCCTGGGTCAGGAAGATCCCCTGGAGAAGGACATGGTAACCCACTCCAGTTTTCTTGTCTGGGAAATCCCATGGATATAGCAGCCTGGCAGGCTACAGTTCGTGAGGTTGCAAAGAGTCGGACATGATTTAGCCGCTAACCAACAACAGCAGATGATAGTTCAGATGATATATCACCAACATTCTGAGCTCTGGACTTGGAAACAGTAGTAGTGAGAATATTAGTTGGCTGCTTACTCTGTACCTACTAAGTTACTCTGTTAAGTAAGTCGACTCCCTACTCTGTAGTTACTGCTTATTCAGAATATAGCACCAAGCGGATAGATGGATTCACACATACACAAAGACAAGTTCACGTGATACCACTAACTAGTACTGCTGCACCTAAGGAAGAAAGCACAATCCCCACCTTTGCCTTTTGTTTCTTCATATTAAGAGCCATGCAAAGGATATAAAAAAGAATTTATGTATTTATGAGTCACTTTGCTGTATATCAAAAACTAAAGCAACATCATAAATCAACTATGTATCAATTAAAAAATATTTTTAAACAAAGTCATCCTATCCACCTTCTCATTGAAGCAGGTTATAGTTGGTTATTAGATGTTGAAACCAAGCTTCTTTATGCTCATTCTTAGTGTTCCCCAAATTTGAGGAGACTTCATGCATCCATGAACGAATACTAGCCCAGCACTAGACTGTTGGTGTTTGCCTTATTCCCTAATGTTGAGGAGCTGGTTGGAATTTGTCCATTCCTCCTGGAGCTTTTCACACCACTGTTGTGTGAGAGGTCACATCGCGCAGTAGAGCACACACTCTGGGTGGTCTATGGCATCCTAGCCCTGGCTGCAGGTTTCACTCCTTAGACCGATGACAAGGCTGCAAGCTTCAAGACACTTTTGTTCACTGTCTCTCTGTTTGCTTAGCTCTTATTAAGATACATGACATGCTGTACCCCTTCCCTATGCGTTCTATGACTCCTATCACTTGTCCCTAGTGAACCCAGCTAATAAATAAAAAGATGGTCTCACATTCCTTTTATTCATTATCTGATTTGATTGGAAAAAGTCAATTCTAATCATCCATTGATATCAGTGACCTAGTAAAAAAAAAAAAAAAAGAAAGAAAGGAAGCAAATTGGAAAAATAAAAGAAAGAAAGGAAGCAAATTGGAAAAATTAAAGAAAGATAACTTTAACCATTAAGGCTTAAAAAACTAAATTTAACCTAATGGTCTTTTACCTGGACAGTTGACTCAATCTCCTGCCTGCCTGGTTGTCCAAGTTTTCTTGCTTCCTGTCTTTCTCTTTCCTCCTCTCTCTGCTGCATTGTTTAATATTTCAAATACATGTAAAAGGATCTGAGGCAAGATTCCTTGTGAATGGTTGGAGGAGTCACTGGACAACCTACGTGACTGTGGACACCCAAGGAGCTCCAGGAGGAAGAGGCTGCAGAGCCAAGGGCTTTGTTAAGGGTTTCGTTCTATGTGTGATAGGAAGTCTTTGAACATGGTCGAGTTTATGTTTTTGAAAGGCCTCTCTGGGTGTCACAAAGAGTGGAAGTGACAGATGGGTTAGAAGCTCCAGCTGTAATTCAACCCGGATAATGTCTGGTGATAAGGTGTTTGCCGTGGGTGTGATGAGAAATGACATAATATTGGAGATTTATTTTGAAAGTAGAGCTGATGGAACTTTCAGATAGTTTGCTTTTGGACTCATAACAAGGGTCAAGCTCAACTCTTAGACTTGTAGTCAGAGCATTTGGGTGGAGGGTGAAACTGTTCACCATGGTGTTTGTCCTTGGTTGGGGCTGTGGGACAGCAGTACGTCAAGAGTTGGCTTTGGCATCTGTTCATTTTGAGTTGCCCGTTGGATGTCCAAATGGAGGTGTCACGTAGGCAACTGGATATAGGAGTTTAGATCTCCAGAGAACAGTCAAGGTTTATATGTACTTTTTCAACATTCATCTTTGTGTAGGTGCTTTTTAAAACCTTGGAGATGGTTGAAATCACCTTAAGGTGAGAATGGAGAGAAGTAAAAATCCTGGTCAGAACCTCAATGCATCTTATAGAATTGGAGACAGAGTGGCCAGCAGGATAGAGTGAACCAGGGGACTGTTCCATGTAATTAAATTCATTTGGAGTGTGTTAAGTTCTGATTGTAGATTTTCTTGGCTGTACTTCGTGTTAGATTTTTTTTTTTTGACGTGTGATGAATTGAGATTGTGGAATTTTTGTTTTCATCTCTCACTTTGCTATTGCACAAACTCACCCTGAGTCCAGTCTCAGCTTATTCCATGGTGTCAAGTGGCAACCTGTATGCTGTGTCTACTTCCTCTGATTTTGAACAGAACTTGAACTTCAGCTTGTCCCTGACAGCTTCCTGTCCAGATGGCAGATTACATTAAGGTAATTTCTGGACCACAGAGATGTTTATCTTGTTTTTTAGTCTAGCTAGATTTTGTCTCTCTCTCTCTTTTTTAAAAAAAACCTATTTATTTTGGCTGTGCTGAGTACTTTCTCCAGTTGCAATGGCTTCCCTCGTTGCAAAGCACTGGTTCTGGGCATACGAGCTTCAGTAGTTGTGGTTGCACAGGCTTAGTTGCTCCTCGGCATGTGGAATCTTCCTGGACCAGGGATTGAACCCATGTTCCCTGACATTGGCAGATGGATTCTTAGTCACTGGACTACCAAAGGAGTCCTGTATATCTCTTTTTAAAAACTCTTTATACTTTATTATCCTTGTAGCCTATTTGGAGCAAAGTGGTCCCCCAGAAACATAACCTGGCTGTGCCATGCCATGCTATCTAAGAGTCTCCTTCATACCTTGGGCTTCTCTTTGTTCTTGGTTTTTATATCTCTCATTCTTAAAAAAATGGATTTTTTTTAGATGAAAAATTCACCTTTAATAGATTTTTCATCATTCTTGTTTAGATGTATGTTTTTCCTGCCTTTGTCTCAATTACTTACATCTGTTGTTTTAATTCGTTTTAATGACTCTGGAAGTCAGATGCCTAAGTTACTGTTTTTAAAATAGGGCTAATGGTGTATTACCCCCAAACCTGACTACTTTGGGGGCTTTTAGACTAAAAGCCTAAAAGATGATTCTGACTAGTCTGTTTATTGTATATACTTACCGGGACAAGATAAGGATATGGTTTTAACCTAACTCAATTTATTGTAGCTAACACATGCAGACCGGGAATTAGTTAAGTTGGGAATAAATAGTGTATACACTGGATACTTGCCTAGATATCATCTTGGTTAATGTAATGAAAATCCTTTAATACCTGCCTGTGTATTTATGAGGTAAATCAAATACGCAAAATCTTTATCTCTGTAAAATTTAAACGTATCCTGACCCTTTATAAGGATACGTAAGAGCTGGACTAAATGTCTTAGTGTCATTTAGAAAAGTGGGGTTAAGGATAATGCCCCCAGGCAGAAAACTCTTGCACCTAAAATTGTTTCAAATAAATCACAGTGTGGTACATCCATGAGATGGCCATAGTATTACAGTTTGTGACCATTCAGCCCATGCACTTTGATGTAATTAATGAGAATGGTGAAATAGAGGTGTAATCATTTCTCCAAGAGGAAATGTCAACCCATTAATGAGGCTAAGGCTTACCATTGCCAGGTGAAGCAGCAGATTTCTCCCCAGCTCTTTGGATTGCTGATGTTGTGTGTTCACAGAGGTAGATGTTCATTTCAGACTATGATAGAAGGAAGGGAGATACTTCTGAAGAGGATTTTTTTTTGTTTTTGTTTTTGTTTTTGTTAGTTTGGTTCTTTTAAACCAATGACAGCAGTTGGAAATGACTGCAATTCTAGGCATTGGAAAAAAAAAGTTAGTAAGCATAAAATGTAATTTATAAAGATAAATGAGTAATTGACATTTAAAAGAGGATTTTCAGGTATTTATGCATTTGTGTAAAACCAAATAATCTTGAAATAGCCCTTTACTATTGTTATAATGATCCATTAAAATCAAAGCCCACTTTTAAAATTATATGTTATAGATGACTTGCCCTTGTTTTTCTTGTGACTATCTGTGGTAGATCAGAGTAAGTTGAATTAGAACTATCTGTTTAAGTTGCTGGAAGGATGCTTTCATGCTACTAGAGCCGCTTTTTAAGGTTATACAATTATTCTTCCAAAAAGTTGAAAGCTGGTTACTGAGACAATGAAAAGATGGAGGCCGTATTTTTCCCCAGGTTATATGGTGATGTTTACCAACTAATAACCCATTGACTGAATTTATATTAGAATTTGTTCATCGCTTTTACTACTTAACATTGGCAGCTTAGGGATTTTATGTAATTACTTTGAACAACTTCATTGGCTCTGTGAAAGGCATGGTAACACTGATGACATTTTTATGGAATCCACTGTATATTAAAGACAATACATACACGTCAATTTGTTCATGTTCAAAAAACCATAGACACCTTTAGAGGTAAAGCATGTGATGTTGTGGGTTTTGGTGGTGTTTTTGTTAAGATTTTTATAGTTTACTTTCTGTAGAAAGTCCATCTTTCCTCTTCACAGAGTTCTTTCCAGGAGGTGGTGACCCAGTATATCATTTGGGGGAATTTAGCATTCATAATTAGGAATTTGGCTTTTAAGTTATGAGTTATATATTACGGCAGATTTCCAAGAACTATTTAAAATACATTGTCATTTGTTCACATATGACAGGCATCTTTTCCTCCTAATAGTGTGTAAAGGAATAAATATTCTTTTAATTTAAGTGTTTAGGATAAAAATATTACCCTGTTTGTTTTGTAACTTTACTATCAGCAAATACTGTAGGATTTAATAGTCCCATGGACTTTAATTTCCATTAATGCAACGTCGTAACAGTAGAGCTAAGTTGCTTAATGAACATTATGTTCTGTGTGCCTCTTTCTCTTCTTCAAACTTCATTTTTTTCCTTGGTGTGCCCGTGTCTTAGTAAGTTGGGCTTTCTGGGGACATTTTTTCCTTCTTGGCCTCTGTGGCTCATTTTGTGGCTACACTGTCGAAACTGATGTAGACAACAAGATTAATTTAGTTTTGTTTTTTCCTTTCTAGTGGTGCGCTTGAAAACTCCAGGTGGCAAGAACTGCTTTTTTCAGTAAAGTTTATTAGGAGAACTCCGTTTTCTTTTAAAAATAACAAAAACCTGTCATTAAACTTAGGAATTAGGATTCCTTCTTTGTTGACATGAGTAGCCTGAAATATGAAGCTAACTAAGTTACATCAAATTTCGGAGACTAATAATCATACATTTGGGAAAAGAAGCTTCTACACAACCTGTGTTCTGTCAGAGTAATTTAATTAGAGGTAGTGATATTTCAATGTAATTTGTTAATGGGCACATTCTGGGGGAAAAAAGAGAGAGAGAGAGAGAGGGAGAGTAATTCTGCCTGAACATTGATCATTTTATATATTTTTAGCTGGATTCTGTCAAAAGAAAGGGTTTTCATTGAATTTCATGGCACAGAGATGCCTGGAGGAAGAATATCAATGAAGTGAAGAACAGCTT
The DNA here is from genome assembly GCF_023091745.1 of Budorcas taxicolor. Taxonomy (NCBI): domain Eukaryota; kingdom Metazoa; phylum Chordata; class Mammalia; order Artiodactyla; family Bovidae; genus Budorcas; species Budorcas taxicolor. The sequence continues at coordinate 29,424,961 of NC_068931.1, forward strand.
AAAATTTTTGAGTTATTAGAATGCATATAAGGGAGAATGTAATAATCTTACTGCTTTTCCAAAAGTTTAATATATGAAATTGTATGCATGGCCATTATTGGACAACTGAAAATCTAAATTTCATATTTTGAATGTCATATCATCCCCACTGCTTGTTTTGATTTTTTTCAGTTTCATATCCAAGAAGAGTATCATAGTTCTTTAGTCTATTTTTTATTTGTGACAGCTTGTATACAGATGTTAGTTAAATATTACATGACTTGCCCTGGAAATGAAACAAAATAACAGCTTCTCTAGATTTTATAATACTTTGGAGAATATTATAATAAAACCTCTTTCTTTTGCTGGGGAAATCCGGAATAAGAAATACTTTAATCATGTTAATTTGACCTAAAATAGCTTTTATTTTGATTTATTTCATTTCATAGACATTTCAACTTAGTTCTACTGCATTGAGAAGCTTTGAGTTCACTCAAGTTGATTCATTATCATACAGGACAGGTTAGAATGTGCTGCAGTAACAATTACCCCCAGTCTTCTGTGCCTGACACAACAAAATGTCAATTTCTTCTTCCTGCGAAGAACTCCACTGTGGTGGCAGGTGACTCCAGGGCAGTTCTCCATTGATGGGCTCACTCATCACCAGGGGTTCAATCCTGTTACCATCTGCATTTAACATATTCTTTCATAATCACCACTGCAGAGAAAGAGAGCATCAGCTTTTTTTTTTTTTAATTTCTGCTGTAAAGCAAAGTGACTAAGTTATACATATATATGTATTTTTTTATATTCTTTTACATTATAGTGTATCCTAGGATATTGAATATAGTTCCTGTGTTATACAGTAGGACTTTGTTGGCCATCCATTCTATATGTAATAATACGCAACTACCAACCCCAAGCTTGTAGCTCATCCCTCTCCAGTCTCCTTACCCCTTGACAGCCACAAATCTGTTCTCTGTGTCTGAGAGTCGGTTTCTACTTTGTAGATAGGTTCATTTGTCATATTTTAGATTGTACGTATATGTGATATCATATGGTATTTGTCTTTCTCTTTCTGACTCAATTCACTTAGCATAATAATCTCTAGTTGCATTCATGTTGCTGCAGATGAAATTGTTTCATTCTTTTTTATGGCTGAGTAGTATTCTTTTGTCTCTCTGTACCACATCTTTATCCATTCATCTGCTGATGGACATCAATCTTACTTCCATGTCTTGGCTATTGTGAATTGTGCTGCTATCACTTACTCCTTGGAAGGAAAGTTATGACCAACCTAGACAGCATATTAAAAAGCGGAGACGTTACTTTGCCAACAAAGGTCCGTCTAGACAAGGCTATGGTTTTTCCAGTGGTCATATATGGATGTGAGAGTTGGACTGTGAAGAAAGCTGAGTGCCGAAGAATTGATACTTTTGAACTGTGGTGTTGGAGAAGACTCTTGAGAGTCCCTTGGACTGCAAAGAGATCCAACCAGTCCATCCTAAAGGAGATCAGTCCTGGGTGTTCATTGGAAGGACTGATGTTGAAGCTGAAACTCCAATACTTTGGCCACCTGATGCGAAAAGCTGACTCATTTGAAAAGACCCTGATGCTAGGAAAGATTGAAGGTGGGAAGAGAGGGGATGACAGAGGATGAGAAGGTTGGATGGCATCACCGATTCAGTGGGCATGAGTTGGTAAACTCCGGGAGTTGATGATGGACAGGGAGGCCTGGCGTGCTGCGGTTCATGGGGTGGCGAAGAGTTGGACACGCCTGAGCGACTGAACTGAACTGAAGCATAGCAGTGCGTGTATCTTTTGAATTATACTTTTGTGTGGGTATAGAGGGTATCAGCTTTTAAATACTGCTGCTGGGAAGTCATGCATGTCACTTTAGTCTACAGATTTTACTAACCAAAGTAAGCCATGTGGTCATGCCAAGGGTGAAGGGGATAAGTGTTATCTTTCTGAATGTTTAGAAGGAGGAGAAAAATTGGAAATACTGGTCATCATTCACAATGCCAACCTAAACCTTTATATTACAGCAGTATGGCAGAATAGATCACTATTTCCCAACCAGTTGTCAAGAATGAGATACAGATGTGCTGTAGATACTCATGGTTGAACTTTTTTTATGGTATTAAAAATGTGAAGGCATTTTTATGATGTGTTTGTGTGCTATCAGTTGCTCAGTCAGTTACTGAGCAACTCTTTGCAGCCCCATGGACTGTAGCCCACCAGGCTCTCTGCCCATGGGATTTCCCAGGCAAGACTACTGGAGTGGGTTGCCATTTCCTACTCCAAGAAATCTTCCTGACCCAGGGATCAAACCCAAGTCTCCTGCATCTGTTACACTGGCAGGCAGATTCTTTACCACTGAACCATCTGGGAATAGTTCAAGAAACTAACTCATGACAGTGAAAATCACATTTGAATGCTCTGGTTTTTTGTTTTTTTTCTTTTTTGTAAAAACTTACTGAAAATTTTTATTATTTTTCCACTTTGGTAAGACTTGTAAAGACTCAAGTCTCTGCATAGCATCTCCCCAGATCTTTTCATTGATCAAGTACTCACCTGCAACTGGAGTGAACACCAGAATCTTCTTTCTCACTGAATCCCCTCTGTTATCTGATCACTGTTTTTATATCAGTGTCCTTATCCTAAGTGAAAATTTTATGCTGATCTTACTTTTATTATTCTTTCTATTTAATTTGCTTGCATGTTTTGCTCATACTTTTCTCTGTTTAATTCTAAAAGAGAGGACTTCCCTCGTGGTACAGTGCTAGGGGTGCAGGTTCGATTCCTGGCCAAGCAGCTTAAATCTATGATGCCTCCTGGACAAAAAAAAAATCAAAACAGAAAGCAGAAACAGTAGTGTAACAAATTCATTAAAGACTTTAAAGATAGTCCCCATAAAAAAAATCTTTAAAAATATTAATTCTAAAAGAAAAATATGTATACATTTTACTTTTATCTTTTATCATATACTAGAGAATTATTAATTTTTTAAGTTTTCTCAGTTATTTCCTCTTCCCACCTTATTTTTCCTTCCTTCTTTTGCTTTTTTTGTTGTTGTTTATTCCTATGGGATTTTAAAATTAACAGAAAATCTCAGTCAAAATCAATAGTTAATTTTGTGTGCTTTTAAAAAAATTAAAGTGTCTCTATTATGTTAAATTTGCATAGGTTTTTAAAAACAGACTCCTTAGAAATAAATTGCTATTTCTGGATTTAAAATTTACTAAATTACTAAAAGGGACTGTAAGTTACAAAAATTGATTGTTTTCAAAATACTTTTTGGTTATTCAGAACTATAAATAGTGTTATATTTTGAGTGTTTTAAAGCCTATTAATTATTAAATGAAAATTAATATTCAATATTATCATGTGGATAATGGTATATTTAATTTTCCTAGCTTTTCATATGCTTTATTTTTAAATGTTTCAAAAATGCAGATCTGAAATATATATTTTCTAGTTGTAATGTTTATAATGCTCATTTGTATTATATTAATTAGACAATATTATTATGTTGTAACATATGTAATATTATTAGACAATATTACTTAAAGTTTATTTTTCTGTATTATTTACAGACAGATTTTCTGAAGCTGTACCTGCCTGTAGTTTCTGTTGTGTTTAGATTTCATTTTCAATTATGCTTCCTGTCCCAGCCTAGTGAAAAATGAAAAGACTTCAGTCATCAGAAACCTCTCAAATGTTTTCCCTCAAATTAGAATCCATGTGTGCTTATAATTATTTTCACATTTGGTCTAAAGGTTTAATTTCATGCAAAAATGATCAAGTGAAGCTACATGCCAGACTCACTTTGAGGGCACCATACCCCAGAACACCTAATTTAAGCAGGACAAATTTTGGATTCTCTTAAGCAGAAAGTAAGGAAATTCCTTTATGAGACTGAGTACAGCACGCTAGCATCAAGCTCTAAAAGCCATTTATAAGATTTTACACATAGTGCTTTAAGCCAGAATGCCTCACACAAAGGGAGAATTTATGTTACCATCTGTCTGTGCATCATCAATGCTATACCGGAAGCCAGGGAAGTGGAAGAAACAGAAAAGGATCCATTTTTGAATAATACACTCTGGAGAGGTAGTGATGGCACGTCACACTTCATAGTGACAGCACTCATCAAAGAGATGATTAAATCAAAAATTATCATTGCATGTTGGTGACTTGAAGGAATTCGTTAAGTATGTTGGTTCATATTTGGTAATGAACTTTGGGCCTCCCTGGTGACTCAGATGGTAAATATTCTATACCTGTAATACAGGAGACCCAGGTTTGATCCCTAGGTTGGAAAGATCCCCCGGAGAAGGGAATGGCTATCCACTCCAGTATTCTCGCCTGGAGAATTCCATGGACAGAGGGACCTGGTGGGCTACAGTTCATGGGGTCGCAAACAGTTGGACACAACTGAGCGACTAATGCTAACACTGAAATATGTTGGTTCATAGCAGTCATTAGAATCCTTGAAGAGCATTATTTATTTTGGAAAAAAAAAAGCAAAACAAACTTTTATAAATCAAATATTTTAAGAGATAAAGGAGCACTGTAAAGGAAAATTTTAGGCAAATGTTACATAAGGCTGATGCTCTGGCCCTAAGGTGTAAGGGCTGTAAATGACATGAAGACATAAACATCAGGAGTTTAATCTGAGAGTCCCATGATTGGTGTTAGTTTTACTCACGTAGAAGCTCTAGTATATAGAAGTTTGCTCATAAATCTTAACTCCACATAAATTGATATTATGGAAATAAATGACAACAGCTTTATGCAAAGATCAGGAATAAGATAACCATATTTGCTGATCTATACCAAAGTGCACAAGCTGTCCACTTTTTTTTTTTTGCAAGAATTTATTGGCTAATAGAAAAATGGATTGTGAGTGTGTTTGAATAGTTGTTCACTGCAGATTTGTTGAAGGAGAGTAATTCGCTTGAAAAAAATAGCCTATTTAACTGACATTTTGGAGCACCTGAATGAACTTATTTGAAAATCACAAAGGCTATGTAAATATTACACATACTCACAGAGCTTGTGGATTTGAAGCAAAGTTCAGCTTTGGAAAGAGGATAAAAACGATATATTTGTGATATTTAGTAGGTGTTACATTTTAAATCCTAAGGAAAATTATTGACTGTTAGAGCAATACTTATCTATGCATGAAGTCAAATTTTATCATTATTTTTAAATACTTACAATAAAACATATGAAAAACTTTGCATTTCCACAGGGAATTTCAACATTGTGTTTGTCAATTAAAGAAGGACCAGGAAATTTAATCAATGTATTCCTTATGGTTCATGACAAAAAAGGGTTTTCTATCATTTGGAGAAAAATGAATGTACTCTATGCTACCTACCCATTTGCTACCACTAACTTCTGTGAATAGTTTTCCTTAATAGAAATTATCAAGCATTTGATTTCTCAGTCTTAAAACGTTATGAAAAGGCATTTCATGCAAATAAGCTGAAATTTCTTATAACAAATATTTTTTCAGTTTTGTATAGAAGTTCTATGTGTATTTTATAGTATGTTTCCCAACTCTGTATGTCATTTTTCTTATTATAATTATATGCTATGAAAAAAATGTGGGACTTTCCAGGCAGTCCAGCAGTAAAGTCTTCGCCTTCCAATGCAGAGTATGGGTTTGCTCAGTGGTTGGGGAGCTAGGATCCTACATGCCTTGCAGCCCAAAAACCAAAGCATAAAACCAAAGTAATATTGTAACAAATTCAAAAAAGACTTTTAAAATGATCCACATCAAACAATATATATATATCTTAAAAAAGAAAGAGAAAGTGTACTGACTTTTTCTACCAAAGTCCATGCGGACATTTCCAGACTATCTCTAGTGTATCCCACTGTGCATGTGTGAAAGGGTTGGTGGACTCTAAGTCCACCACCTAGGAATAATTGTTGCTGAAATGGAAATGCAGAAACATTCTAGAGTAAGCAAAGAATATCTAAGCAGATTTATGAGCAAACCTGCAGTTGATAACCATTCTTCATTGGAATCTAAAAGGAAAAAACCATGAAATCCTTAGTGTTAAGGTAATTCTTCCCTACCTTTCTCCCTATAACTTCTTCATTAATAAAGAATTAATTCCTTAATAAATATTGCCCTGTACACACGGAAGGAGAACATCTGTTAACACTGTGAAACTCTTTCTGTTTTCCCAGTATGCCTTCAGAAATAGCCATTAATGTGGGGAAAAAAATACAATAAAAGTCAAAGGGGTATTTAGGCACAAAATTCTTTTACAGCATTCTCTCATAATTGTTTCTAAATATGGTTGATGCTTTACTTAGGTAAGAATTATAAACCATATGTGTATATGTTCACATTTTCATTCCTGTGGTTAATGTGTGCTATTAAACTGCTAATACGTTTAATATAGAAGATCTGTGGTTTCCTGTTAATATTTTATAAGGATATTATGTTTTTATGGTTAACATTAATTTGAGATATAGTTTTAAGAGTCAAAATTACTTGAAAATAATTATTTCACTGGTGTTTAATTTTGTATTAATCATGCTAACAAAGTTCTATGTAGTCTAGAACCCATTAACTACATATTAATATGGAAACTATGCAGTGGCTCTAATATACATTTCTTATTTAATACTATGATGTTTTCAGGCACAAACATTTAATTGTGAGTAGAGTTGTTTTTGGAGAAGGCAATGGCACCTCACTCCAGTACCCTTGCCTGGAAAACCCCATGGATGGAGGAGCCTGGAAAACTGTGGTCCATGGGGTCACTGAGGGTCAGACATGACTGAGCGACTTCACTGTCACTTTTCACTTTCATGCATTGGAGAAGGAAATGGCAACCCACTCCAGTGTTCTTGCCTGGAGAATCCCAGGGACGGGGGAGCCTGGTGGGCTGCCATCCGTGAGGTCGCACAGAGTCAGACATGACTGAAGTGACTTAGCAGTAGTAGAGTTGTTTTAAATTTGAATTATTCAGTGGATCAAGCTTGTTTTTTTAGTTGTCTAAAGCAGCTCATTTTCTTTTATCCTATGTTTTGAAATTCTGGAGTTTCTACTTTAAGTTATTTAAGCACTCAAGAAAAATTAATATTCTAATGTAAAGAAGATTGTCAGAAAAAAATATTTAAATTGAGTTCCTTTTTTTAAATAAAATAACAGAATTTCAACTTTATTACATGTAATAAAATATTATGACTTTCGTGAAATACCAATTCAGTATCTCCATACATAGGATGTTTATGTAAAGTTATTGATTAAGTTATATTATCTGGCTCCTGCTAACATGTTGGAGTAATTCACTGGCACTCATGCTTGGCAGAGACTGAGGATATTGACAACTATCTGTTCCTTTCAAATATCTGATAATATAGCTGGTTAGACCATCCCCTTAGGGAAATATTTTTTAAATTATTAATTTACTATTGTTTGGAAAAGTTCTAAGTTTATAGAAAAATTGAGTGCAAAATACAGAGTTCATATCCACCCCCTTGAAAGTTTTCCCTGTTACTAACATCTTGCATTAATGTAGCACATTTGCTGCAACCAATAATGATACATGACTAGAAAGTCCTTAATTTACTTTAGGATTCACCCTTAGTTGTTGCTTAGGGTATGGCTTTTGACAAATGCGTAATGTCATGTATCTGCCATAACAGTAACATAGAGAATGGTTTCACTGCTAAGGATATATTTTATGTTAAAATAAACATATCATCACCTTTTATTTAAAACCTATATATTAAAAATGATCAAACTGCTTCTTGTTTTGGAAAATGAAAGTTGAAAATATTATTAAGTTACTGAGAATTCTTTGCCTAACATCCATTAGGAAAATGTGTTAATAACAGAAGCGGCTTCGTTCCAGTGAACTATATATTTCTCCCCACAAGTCATATGACTGTGATGTTTGCTTTCCTCATTTTCAAAGTTAAATTTTAAATCTAATCTTACTAATTTTACCATGTCCCTTGTATATCTCTTTCTCCCTTTCACGTGGCTTCTGTCTATTCTCCTTTTTATTTTTAACCAACTTTTTGGTAAACATATTCTGTCATAGTCCTTCTGAAAACCTTTTGAAAGTCCATAAATAGTAAATAAATATATAAATTATAAATATATATTAGTGCTGTGACTAAGGTTCTATAGCATAATAGTTTTCCACTTTTTATTTTTCTGTTAATATCTGTGTTTCTATAAAAATTTTCTTGTAAGTAAGGCTCAGCATTTGGTGCTAGGGCAGAAGTGAATCTTGTCAAATTTGAGAAAATATTCATGGTGCAGCTAAGTCAAAAGTGAACAAGACAACATTCAATAAACATTGACCAATTGTTAATAAATGGAATTCATGTGTTACCCACTTGTTAGACTATAGAGTGGGTGGTTTAAACAACAGAAATTTATCTCACCATTCTGGAGACTGGAAGTCTGAGATCAAGATGCCAACAGGTTTGGATTTTCTCGAGATCTTTCTCCTTGTCTTGGAGATGGCCATCTTTCCCTATATCCATACATTGACCTTTCCTCTGTGTATATGTGCAAATATGTCCAAATTTCCTCTTCTTATAAGATGCCAGGAATACTGGATGAGGGTCTACTCATAAGAGCTCATTTACCTTAGTTACCTCTTTGAAAACGATATCTCAAAATACATTAAGTTCAGTCGCTTAGTCGTGTCCGATTCTTTGTGACCCCAAGTACATTGGGTTGGCCAAAATTTTTTGGGGTTTTTCTGTAAGATGTTACAACCCAAACGAATATTTGGCCACCCCAATACTTATATTCCAAGGTATTAGGGATTAGAATTTCAGCCTGTGAATTTAAAGGAAAGCAGTGTAGTCCGTAATACCATTGAAATTAGCAAGCTTTTTAATTTGTGTGACTTTGAAAGCAGTAAAACCTGGTAATTACTGATTAAGCATGTGAACGAGGTGCTGTTTGTGCATTAAATCACAACCACAGGATGAAGTCAGGACCAATATCTCACTAAGGAAAACTTTTTCAGTTGGCACTGGACTTATTTTCAGTTAATGTATTGATTCCACTTGTTTAATGTACAAAAAGAATTAATATCAATACAACACATTTACAGTTAATACACATAATACATCACAGTCCTTTAAAACTGAGCAATGCTCAAAATGTTGCTTATTTTAATATCAGAGCAATGAAAATTACCATTTGTTTAAAAATCTCAGAACGGTTTGATGACAGAACTGTTAAACCACTGGGGACAAGGGTGCTAGAAAAGCTAAAAGATTTTAAGTGACCACCTTTATCTCAGAGCCAGACTCTCTGGGGTCACACGCTTCTCATTCATAGGATCTGCAGTGATCCTTGGTAGGAAAAGGCACATTTTTTCAAAGGCCCCCATCTTTGCTGGCTTGTAGCTTTTTGACACCTGAATCCAAACAGGTAGTGAGTACCAGATTAGCCAAAGTCCGTGACAGTAAGTGTGAATTTTTTTCATCTATCACACGCACTCACCAGTCCCTAGGGGCTCAGTTCCTCCCCTCTGTGGGACCTTTAGGCTGTACTCCAGTCAAAGAACTCCTTTTTAATATGCTAGTTACTTTGATACTTTCAAAGATTTAAATGTGGCACTATTCTCTTCCCAAGCATCTATCAAGCCTCTTTATCATTTATATACTTATTATTGTTTATTGAAGGTTTAAGACGTATGAGTTGAGTTAGGTCCTTTCGTGTTTTTGTAGGGCAAGCAAACACAAGGAGTCAAGCAGCATGGAGTGTAGATGGATTTCTGAATTTTCTGCCCTGTCTGTAGAACAGAGAAAACAGTTCTCACTTTGGGTGGTTATTCTTAAGGTTAAGTAGATAACCTAACCTTAAGTGTCTTTTTTAAGTGCCTAGCATTCAACAAGTATTCATTCATTTTCTTTCATAACCCAACCACCTAAACAAAGTCAGATTATTGGAAGTCCCTGGGTTTTGTTGTTGTTGTTGAGTATTGTTGGAATAGGCTGCTGCTGCTGCTGCTAAGTTGCTTCCTGCTTTCTAGGTTTTTTTTTTAAATTTAGATATTAATCTATATAATTGGTCTGTAGTATTTAATGAATAGTTATTCTGTCCTATCACTGTTAAGTGTCAAAGAAACAAAAGAACTAAGACTCACTGTCAGGAAGCCACAGTGAGTTTACAGAGTTTATAGGTCCACTTACAGAGACAAATCTAGTCACATGAAATCATTAATAAGTAGACATTACTTATTATAATTATTATTATAATAAAGTGCTAATATGTATTTCTATGGACAGGAAACATAGGAACAGATTTTTTTTTTTTTTAATTCAGAGCCTTCCCAAATGAGGGCACAGGCTGCCATTTTCCTAAGGACATCCAAGAGGCCCCTTCCCCTGACTCTGAAGCTGTGGCTGGGAGAAGGGGTAGGGGAGTGGTCCAGGCCCAGAAAAGGTGATAAATACGGGCATAGGGGCTTCCCAGGTGGTTCAGTGGGTAAAGAACCCGCCCGCAGTGCAGGAAATGCAAGAGATGCAGTTTCTGTCCCTGGGTTGGGAGGATCCCCTGGAGGAGGACATGGCTAGCCACTCCAGTATTCTTGCCTGGAGAATCCCATGGACAGAGGAGCCTGGTGGGGTACAGTCCATGGGTCACAAAGATCAGACACTGCTGGAGTGACTGAGCACCTATGTGTAGAATGTGGGCCACAGCGATGTGGAAATTGAGAAATCTGTCTGACTGGGCAGAATAAATTGTTCAAGATGATGTATTGCATTAGTGAAAAAGTTCATTTGGGTTTTTCCTTAAGATGCTATGGAAAAACCTGTTCAACTTTTTGACCAACCCAATAGATAAAACCAAAAAGACCAAGTGACTAAGAATTAAGAGAGCATTGTATACTAGGTCAAAGAGTTGACATATAATATTGCAGGCAGGGAGGAGAAAGTCACTGCAGATGCTTAGAAGTGGACACGCGGTGACCTGGAGCAGGAGAAAGACCACCCACGCAGGCAGGTGCAACAATCCAGGTTTGAATGGACGAGGAATACCAGAGTGTCAAAGCCAACAAGAAAGTGCAGAAAAGTGTTTAATGTTTCTCATCCACATTGTATGTTTTTAAGTATCATGAATACCTTTTGTGATATAAAAGGGACTTTTTATACAAGAAGATGCTAAAAGTCTTTCATTTTTATTTCTCAGCAGGGCTCCCCCAACAATTTGACTTTTCATTTTGTTGTCTTAATAAAAGACAAGCAGTAGATGGCATTGTTCTATAGAAAAGATTCCCATGTTTCATTTTAAATCACACGGCGTGTAAGATGGGGTAATTAAGTTATCTTCTGGGATATTTCTACTTCAAAGACAAATATTTTGACTTATCATAATCTAGTGTGAGATACAGCTTTTCATTTTGCAATGTTTGAAAGATGACGGATGGTATATGTGGATTATGTGGGAAAATAATATATTCAGTGAAGTATTTTATGACTGTTATCAAGAATTTTACGGTTACTTAGGGTAATAAGCTTCGTGTTATTTGTGGTCTGGTGTGCATCTCAGTGAATTTATGCTGATGAAAACAAAATAATTTAATTAATTCACATGTGGGTGGGAGTTCAAAAAATGAACTTAGGTCCTTGGAAAATGCAAAAAATATATAAGATTTTACTTAGTAACGTGTGACTATTAATTGAATTCCAAAATGTATCCAGTGTAATCGTGGTCAGAACATAACCTCACATATCCACAGAAGTGAAAATTTGTTTTTTTTCTTTGATCCTTTTATGTTCTTCCCATAGAACTCTTCTTCAAAAAGAATGATTAAGAATTTCAAAGAAAATCATCTTCCGTGGAGAATATTTTTATTATAATTTTATTCTGGCGTGAATAGGTCTAGTTCTACATTTATAAGTATGTGGTTTAACCTTTGTTTTGTTTCCAATGAGACACTAGCTGATTGATGTTGCCGTTAAGAAAGCATTCATTTTTTTCAACTTTTAAGTCATTACATGTAAGATAGAGCTAATTAAGATATTGAAATTTTTTTCATTTTTTTCTATTTCTTATGACCAACCTAGATAGCACATTCAAAAGCAGAGACATTACTTTGCTGACTAAGGTCTGTCTAGTCAAGGCTATGATTTTTCCTGTGGTCATGTATGGATGTGAGAGTTGGACTGTGAAGAAGGCTGAGCGCCGAAGAATTGATGCTTTTGAACTGTGGTGTTGGAGGAGACTCTTGAGAGTCCCTTGGACTGCAAGGAGATCCAACCAGTCCATTCTGAAGGAGATCAGCCCTGGGATTTCTTTGGAAGGAATGATGGTAAAGCTGAAACTCCAGTACTTTGGCCACCTCATGCAAAGAGTTGGCTCATTGGAAAAGACTCTGATGCTGGGAGGGATTGGGGGCAGGAGGAGAAGGGGACGACAGAGGATGAGATGGCTGGATGGCATCACGGACTTGATGGACGTGAGTCTGCGTGAACTCCGGGAGATGGTGATGGACAGGGAGGCCTGGCGTGCTGCAATTCATGGGGTCGCAAAGAGTCGGACAGGACTGAGCGACTGAACTGAACTGAACTGAAGACATTTTCAGTTGTTTATTTTGAGATGTACCTTTATTTTCATTTCTTTGAAAATCTACAGAACTGTTAGTACTTCATAAAGCTATGATAAACACCACAAAAACTAGAAATGGCCAATTAATCACCTTTTAAGAACCATGAGGTTTTGTCATTCTGGAGCATAGTGAGCATTCAGTATTGATGAATATTATTGCTTTATTCCTTTAAGAATTTATTCCAAAATTATATATTAAGGCTGCATGCCAGGAAACATGCAGGGTATAAAGATAGCTGAGAAAATTTGCTTTGAAGTACTTGCACTGTGAATGTCAGGCATGGCTTTAGAACTATGGTGATAAGAATTCAGGTTGCTACACAAAGCCTGAAAAGCAGTAATTTCTGGAGCTGAGATGTATAGGATGAGTAGAAGTTTGTTAGGGAATGGAAGGCAGCATCGGTGAGACCTGGGAAGCAACAGGTATTCCTGAGGGTCCAGAATCCAGCGGCTTGTGGAAGGAGGAGGAAGACTTTGGAACAAGGAGATGCTGGGGAGTAACTCAGAACATCTGACATTCTCTAGAAGGAAAATTCCTGAAATAGAACTACCATATGATCCAGCAATTCCACTCCTGGGTATAAATCTAAAAAAAAAAAAAAGAAAGACAGACTCTTTTGAAAAGAAAACGTGCACTCCAGTGATCATTGCAGCATTATTTACAGTTGCCAAGATATGGACGCAACCTAAGCGTACATCAACAGATGAATGGATAAAGAAGATGTGGTGTGGCATATATATAAAATGGAATACTACTCAGCCATACCTAGAATGAAGTTTTGCCACTTGTAGCAAAATGGATGGACTCGGAGGGGATTATACTGAGTGAAATAAGTTAGAAAAAGACAACTACTATATCACTTATATGTGGAATCAAACATTAAAATTAACTAGTGAGTATAGCGAAAAAAGAAGCAGACTCACAGATAAAGAGAACAGTCTAGTGGTTACCAGTGGGGAGTAAAGTGAGGGGATATTTAGGGATGGAGAAGTAGTAGGTTCAAACTGTTGGGTGTAAGACAGGCTAAAGGGATGTATTGCTTCCCTGGTGGCTCAGCCAGTAAAAAATCCACCTGCAAGGCAGGAGACACAGGAGACACGGGTTCAATCCCTGTGTCAGGAAGATCCCCTGGAGGAGGGCATAGCAACCCACTCAGTATTCTTGCCTGGAGAATCCCATGGACAGAGAAGCCTCGTGGGCTATAGTCCCTGGGTCCCAAAGAGTCTGACACAACTCAAGCAATTTGGCACGCACTGCACGTGCAACATGGGGAATGTAAATAATATTTTATAATAACTATAAATTGAGTGTGACCTTTAAAAGTTGTATAAAAATTTCAAGATTAAAATTCTTTCAATAATGTAAAAATAAAATTTTTGCATTTCATGTTCAGTTCAGTCACGCAGTCGTGTCCCACTCTTTGCGACGCCATGGACTTCAGCACACCAGGCCTCCCTGTCCATCGCCAACTCCTGGAGTTTGCTCAAACTCATGTCCATCGAGTTGGTGAGGCCATCCAACCATCTCATCCTCTGTCATCCCCTTCTCCTCCTGCCTTCATTCTTTGCCAGCATCAAGGTCTTTTCCTATGAGTAACATTTCATGTTACTAAGTTTTATTCTGCCCTAAGCTGAATATAGATTTAGATGAATAATTGTTTTTGCCTTTGTAATACAATTAGTTTTATTTATTTATTTTTACAGTGAAGTTTAGCAACTGCAATGGGAAAAGAAAAGTACAGTATGAGAGCAGCGAGCCAGCAGATTTTAAGGTGGATGAAGATGGCATGGTGTATGCCGTGAGGAGCTTCCCCCTCTCCTCTGAACACTCGAAGTTCCTGATATACGCTCAAGACAAAGAGACTCAGGAAAAGTGGCAAGTAGCAGTAAAACTGAGCCTCAGACCAGCCTTACCTGAGGATTCAGTGAAGGTAGGGTATCTAAGTATAACTTTGGATGGACTTAGTCAGGATTGCACAGTTTGAACTACGTGCATAACTTTGCATCACACCAGTGAGTGGCCAGTATTGGAATTTTTATCAGCTTCAGTTGCTGCAGTACTATTTTGCTGTTGTTGTTGTTTTTATCTTATAGGATATTTTAGATTAAATGTTTTATCAGCAATCCTAAACTGTATTTGAAAGATTTGTTTATACTTTGAGATTTATAACTTAGATTTACTTAGAAATAATTACTTAGAAGCTTTACAAGCTGTTAAACTTAACCACAAGATCAACAGTTGTTTATAAGATGTCATCAGCCAAACTTATGGCAGGGGAAGTAGAGGTTTACAGTTCTAACAGGAAAACATTTCTGCCAAGGAGTATTGGGTTTTTGTCTTGTCCCTCAATAATCAAATTGGGGAATTTGAATTATTTATACTATGGACATGACTTTTAGGAATAATACACTCCCTCTGGTGGAAATTGCTGGAAGCCAAGATAAAACAAATAAGATACACTTTTAACAGAAAATTTATTTCAACTGAACATTTGCTAAGTACTTCTTTTGTGTAAGCCACTATTTTAAGAATTTTAAATAAGATACAATAACTTCTTCAGTAAAGTTATGATAACATATTGGTTTCTGAATATTATAGTTCTTTGAGTTAATTGGAAATAAATATGGGGCGATGCCATTCATACTCATATAATTGGTCTATGATTTTATGAACTATAACTGTTACATTAAAACATAAGAATACACACATATTCATTGTTGGTATTGTAAATGTGAGAGCCACAGCAATAATCAAATGTGAATAAATATTAGAGAAAAAGGTATCATTTTTTCTGTTATACCAATGTTAGACTTTCATTATGTGAAATGTAATTTGTTAATCTATTAACTGTGAAGGGGAATCATGTCATTTGGGTAATATAAAATAAGGATCTGGTAACTAATTGAGTGAAAAGATGCTTTTGTTGTTGTTGAAGATTCACTATGTTCCAGCAAACCAGCTTGGATGTTTGCATTGAAGCAGCATGGGCTAATGGCTAAAATGTCCACAAATACAGGGAAAAACAGAAGAAAATGTTGACATCCAGCAGAGATTAATACCCCATGTGCAAAGTGGGTCATCTATAGCATCCATCATGGCTGACATAGGTTTAGAATAATTACAGCATTAATTCTGTGGGATTTAATAGGGTCATAAATATTTGAGACGTTCCTTAGCAGTATGTATGAAACTTCTCTTGGAATTCAAATTATATTTTAGCACATCAAGATCTAAATTTAATGTACAGTAGCACATTACCTGAACTGTGGTTTAAACTAATGAGAAATGTATAAAAGGGTACTGTTAAATTTTGTTCAATGTTAACTACTAAGATGGTTTATAGAAACTGCAAATAGTTTACACAGCTGAGCCACCTAATACATTGTTTGGTATTTCATTTTTCAATAAACAGTGTCACCCACAATTTTATGGTGAAAGTGGAAAATATCACTCAGTTGTGTCCAGCTCTTTGCGACCCCATGGACTATACAGTCCATGGAATTCTCCAGGCCAGAATACTGGAGTGGGTAGCTGTTCCCTTCTCCAGGGGATCTTCCCAACCCAGGGATTGAACCCAAGTCTCCTGCGTTGCAGGTTGATTCTTTACCAGCTGAGCCACCAGGGAAGCCCACAGTTTTATGGTGCTTTCTATTATTTTAATAGGGGGATGAGGACAGGGCCTCCAGACTTATTTTCGTGTCCATAATAAGGTGTGATTCTATACTTACGGGTATCCATTGATATTGATGTACTCTCAGAAAGTGTTTTTCTAGTACTCAGGAATGTCTTCTTGTATTTTCATGTGAAGGAATCACAAGAAATAGAAGAAATAGTATTCCCAAGACAAGTGACTAAGCACAATGGCTACCTGCAGAGGCAGAAGAGAGACTGGGTTATCCCTCCCATCAACTTGCCAGAAAACTCCAGAGGGCCTTTTCCTCAAGAGCTCGTCAGGGTAGGGTGACACAGTTTCACTGATCTCTGTGGCATGTGTTCAGTGTATGTTAGAAGTGCTTTTGTCTCTTTTTTCTACAAAGTAGAGTTTAAGACATGTATGTACTATTTTGTATTGATGAAATGTCTCTAGGGTTGTAAAGAGTCTCTTTTTCATTACTTTGGGTTATTTACAGGCAGAGCTTTCTGTGGATCCGTCCAGTGTGCCATGGATGCTGAAGTTTGTTCAGTGTCTGAATATATACACCCTAGCTCCCTCGTGCATTAACACCCACCCGGTACCCTTCCCCTTCCACCTTATCTTCCCTGTCTGGAAGCTGCATTCCCCATGATGATCTTTGCCCTCTACAGATAGCTTCTGGGCCAAAGGAAAAATAAAGGGGCAATCATTGCTAAAAATGCCGGTACTGAGTGCATTTGAGAGTTTTTTAAAGAAATAAAAAAAATGACCTCTGATACCATTAACGGACTCCCTGGGGCTGTGCAAAAAACATAGGCTTTCAGATTTGAAGAGCAAGATATTTTTTTCCAGTTACTCTAAATGCATGCTGTCAGACCCAGGGAGGGAGAAAATGACAGACATTTCTATATGCTTAGTAAAATTAGCAACATTATTTATTACAAAAAGAAAATGAGAACTAGTTGTATTCTCAAATTTAGTAGAAAGTAATGTTTTGTATATGATTAATTTAGCATTTCAATACATACTTACTGAAGGCTGTATTTTTTAATGTCATTTATTTGTGTTGTCCAGTCTATGGTAATATGCATTATAATTAAGTTTAACAATGAAATATGGAACCTCCAAATCAAGGTGTTTTCTATGTTTCTACTTTAATGGAGAATGAGAAAATTAAAGAATTTTGCCTTAACTAAAAAAAAAAGACAAAAACTGGATTCTATTGCTGGATTAAAGGTATTTGTCTAATATACAGATATTTCTTATTACCACCTCCAAACAGTATTGCTCAAATGCCCTTTCTTCTGTTCTGTTCTTCCTCCCTTTCTGCATCCTGTTTCTATGATGTTAGGAACATCAAAGGATGTATATGTTCCACTCATCTTGTAAGCTTATTTTTCCAGGAAATGTTGTATTTAGAGGAGAAAGCAGTAAGCCTGTAACAGATATAATTTTTGTGCATAAGAGAAATCTATTATAAAATCATTTCTTGCATGTTTTGTTATTAATAAAGAATTTGGGGTGTTGGGTGCCAACTTAATATGGGAAGCTTTGGTTGCAATGAAAAACGTCAGCACAATGCAAGTACAGAAATCTGACTCCCAGGCTCAACCATAATCTTAGAGTTCCCACCTAAGGCTCTTTCACACTATGAATAGACAGTTATTTCTTATCCTAACTGATGCAAAAAAGTAAATAGTTTTTTCTTCATTAAATTGGACACCTGTTACTGGGTTAAATATTCTAACCTCCAAATTTCCAGGAGAGACTTTGATTGTGTTTAAAAATGGACGCTCCTTAATTTTGACTTTTGCACTGCTCCTAGTGAGTGTTCTTTAGATGTTAACATTGGCCCAGTCCTTCTAGTGACAGGTGACATCTCTTTTGAAGCCCATCACCAGGAAGCAAGAACAAGGAATAGGACTGGGAGAGCTTCAAGAATTTTCTGGGAAGAAATGGTATACGTTTGGAAGAGGCCATGAGGTGTAGCATGCTCTGTCTCTGATAATGAGCTCGTTTAGTCCCTCGTTTAATGTGACTGTCTTCTTGACCCTCAGATCAGATCCGATAGAGATAAAAACCTTTCTCTGCGGTACAGTGTAACTGGGCCAGGAGCTGACCAGCCTCCAACTGGCATCTTCATTATCAACCCCATCTCAGGTCAGCTGTCAGTAACCAAGCCTCTGGATCGTGAGCTGATAGCCCGGTTTCATGTAAGATTTCAACCAGCTGTTAATTCTTTGTATTAACAGTCTTCCAAATATGTGCAAGGTTTAACATTTGTCTCTCATATTAGTCTTAAAGCTTTGATCCTGAATGTTTTAATGCCAGAAATGTATTTGTAGCCTTTTCAATTTATTTTAATATTTTTTAATTTTTATAAAACAATTGTTTTTTATAAAATTGATGAGTGCTCATGGTAAACAAACAATGTCAAGGAAAAACTAAAAATTGCCTTAAGTCATATTACTATTTGAATGCTGATACTTGCCTTCAGATATGTGGTTAAGAACTTAACAAGAACAAATTTCCATGAAAGGGATCAAAGCTATTTCATGTAAATTACATACTGATCATTACATTTTCAATAGCTGTATAGTATTCCACTGAATGTATATAAACTGTAATTTTAACAGCAGTTTCTTATAAATATATTGGTTTGGTCCAAAAGTTCATTTGGGTTTGTTGTAAGACTTCATAGCAAAACCCTAATGAACATTTTGGCCAACCAAGTACATTTATGTTTGTCAGTTTATCTCCTGATATTATGATTACCATTAATTAGCATCATACAAAATGGATAGCGTATTTTCATTTTGTTATTTGTTGATCATATTATCTCCAGAAAGATATGCCATTTTTATCTGCCTACTGAGAATTAAGATTTCCCTTTTCTGCATACCCCTGCCAATACTTGGTTTCATTAACCTGCCAATCTAAGCAATCATTTCTTAGATATATTATCCAGTTATATTTCTTATGCTAATTTTGTTATTTTTCTATTTTATTCATTTCTTGATTGAGTTATAACAGCTTTTATATATAGTTGTGCTGTGTGTGCTTAGTTGCTCAGTCATGTCTGACTTTTTGCGGCCCCGTGGACTTTAGCCCAACAGGCTCCTTTGTCCATGGGGATTCTCCAGGCAAGAATACTGGAGTGGGTTGCCATGCCCTCCTCAAGTGGTTCTTCCCAACCCAGGGGTCGAATCCAGGTCTCCCACATTGCAGCCTCCTGCAATTCTTTACCATCTGAGCCACCAGGGAAACCCTTATATATAGTTATATGTTCCTATTTTTAAATATATGTATGTGTTTAAAACTGATTTTCCCAATTAAAAATTGTATTGAGTATTTTAAAAGTCAAGAATTAATACTAAAGTATAAATTCCAGAAAGCATTTTTCTTTCCTTTTTTTTTCTAACCATGCTTGCCCATTTTTCTGCAAGAGGATTTCAACAATTTTTTTTCATGTGTGTAATAGAGAAACTTAAATTGATCTTTATTCCTACTCCAATTTCTATATGAATAGCTAGTAAAACTTTTAATGAAAGTATCATTTTCTCTTAGAAAAGAATATAGGTACAATATAAAAACTTTTCAAATAATACAGTATTAGTAATAAAGTAAGAAGAATTTGCAATCCCAGTACATAAACTAGTCACTTTTCTTTAAGTTTGGTAATATTCTGTAAGATGTTTCTTTGTGTATAGATTCACAAATATATTTTGTTTGAAATTGGGATTATTCTCTGAAACCAACTTTTGTCACTTAGCAATCGTAAGATTTAGCATCTTTCCACATCTGGAATCATTATTTGTTTCTATTACTATTTTTGATTGCTTGCTCTAACATAATTGTAACTAATTACCTACTGGCAGATACTTGGATGATTTAGTCCTTTCTACTTTATTTTACAACTATAAATCATGCAGCAATGAATAGCTTTCTGTACATTTTCCCATTATGTCCTCAGAAAAAATTCCTAAAATTGGAATTATTTGATAAATATAGTGAAATTCTTCTCTTGAAGAGTTGTATTGTGTTCCAGTTCCTCCCCACTATAAAACAGATACTTTCCATTCCGTTATCAATTCTGGGCATTATTTATTTATTGCCAGTGCTATTTCTAAAAAATTTATCTTGATGCTTTAAGTTGCATATGTTGAATATCCAATTAAAGTAAATTCCCTATTCCTGTCTTATGTTGAATTTGGGGTGGGAAAGTTGTTACCTCTTCCTCCACCCACTTATAATAACCTTTTATCTACTAGAGATGTTGATGCATGATTTTCATATATTTCCTTTGTTGTTATTTGTTTTCAAACTTTGTGTATAATTTTTCCCTCACTGTAACTTACAGGTTTAACATCATGACATTTGTCCTTCTTTTGAGTTGATCGTGCATTCTGGCTTTCTTTCTTATGTATGAACTGTTGGCTGTGCTGGGCGTTTGTTGCTGCGCGGGCTTTTCTCTGGTTGTGGCGAGCCTACTCTCTAGCTGTGGCACTCAGCCTTCTCATTGCAGTGGCTTCTTTTCTTGCAGAGCACGGTCTCTAGGGCGCAAGAGCTTCAGTTGTTGTGGCTCCCAGGCTCTAGAGCACAAGCTAAATAGTTGTGGCACGTGTGCTTTAGCTGCTCTGCGGCATGTGGGATCTTAGTTTACAGACCAGAGATCAAACCAGTATCTCTTGAATTGGCAGGTGAATTCTTTACCATTGAGCCACCAGGGAAGGCCCCCATTCTGGCTTTCTGGGATTGTTTGAAAAGATCTTTGCTACTCCAAGATGCTAATCTGCATTTTATCTGTTTTATTTATTTATTTATTTATTTATATTTGCATCTAAATGTTTAACCTCTGTGGAGTTTATTTTAGTAAAAAAAGAAAGGTATATAGATCGACTTTGCTTTTCCTTTATGGCCAGCCCAGTTGTCCCAACACTATACATTGATTTAGGATTCCGATTGATTTAGCATCAATGTCATGATCGTACTTAGTTGTCCCATACTTTTTATGCCACTTATGCTAATGTGTTTTTTAGACTATTTTTCTCATTAATATGTTTTTTGAATTTTTGTGCTTGTACAAATTTTTAAATTATTTAAGTTTTGAAAATTACTATGTAAATACACATAGATATATGGTAGAGCAAGACACCCTAGACATAAACTGGCAAATAAGCATATGAAAAACTAAAAATGCATTTTAAATCCTAAGTATCACTCAATTCTCTCCTCCCAAGGGCCTTGATTGTTTTACCAACCAATGCTCTTAAAAGCCTTAATGAGCACGTAATTCTAATGCTTTTTATTAATACATTGTTCTAAAATATAAAGAAGTTTTCAAGCCTTTTACAAAACAGCATCATGTTAATAGGGAAACTTAGAAAAGGCAGCAGGGCTTCCCAGGTGACGCAGTGGTGAAGAATCCACCTGCCAATGCAGGAGATTCAAAAGACGCGAATTTGATCCCTGGGTTGGGACGATCCCCTGGCATAGGAAATAGCTACCCACTCCAGCATTTTTGGCTGGCAAATTCCATGGACAGAGGAGCCTGGAGGGCTACACTCCATGGGGTTGCACAGAGTAGGACATGACTGAGCACACACACGGATGGAGTAAAGTAGCATCCAGTAGACCAGTCTCTAATTAGGCCATCCTGTAATTTATGAGTACAAAAAATACCAATCCAAAAATTCAAATATTTCTTACTGGCTGAAGTCATGTGGTTGAATCTCAAAAAATATTTTCAGGCCAGTGTTGGGGTAAATTCTTGCTCTCCAGATTCTCACTACTTGCACATAAATGAGTAATATTGATAACAAAATAGAATTAATTATAGAATGGCAGGGACAGTTCAGTATTAAAATATCTTAATGTAATATATTAAATAAGTCAAGGGAAAAAGAGACTCTATATGTGTTGAAAAGGCTTGTCTAATAAAATTTACAGTTTCATGTGCTAAATAACCTCAAAATTGGAAAAAAACGATATGTTAATGCTTCTTTAAGTTGATAAAGTATATCCAGCAGAAACCAGTAGCCAGCATCATCCTTAACAGGAAAATCATAGAAGCATCGCCTTTAAAAAGAAACAATTCAGTGGAACACTACACAGCCTTTGAAAAGGTTGAAATGGTTTTCTATGTGCTGGATGAAAAGATTTTGAAGATATTTTGCCAAGAGTAACTGACTGATTACATTTGTTTAAAAAGGAAGAGAAAAGATAAAATTTCTAGAAGACCTGTAATACTGAGAACTCAACCTTGGGAGAGGAACAAACTGTCTTATGTACTTTTACTGTTTATGAGTGAATGACTTTTACAATAAAAAGAGTCAAAATTCCATGTGCACACTTCATTCTTTCCGAATTCTCATCTTTTCTCTTGTTCTCTATGACTCCTTTAGGCCAGTTCCACATTTTTAATTACCCTGACTCTTTTGTATGGATTTAGCGAAAGGATTTGGAAGCTGGACAGAACTGGCTTAGGACAGGGGCTCTGTCAATAAACTGAGTAAAGTTACTTAGCTTTTCTGAAGCTTGATTTCTTTGCCGTCAAAGGTGGATCGTTTCTGCTTCACTCTTTTGTATACAGATTAGAGTCATAGAGCTCTGAGCCAGATGCCTATCAGCTGTATCTCCCTTAATAATATAGTTTGGCTAACTTGAATTTTGATGGGAAGAATAGCTTTTGGTTTTCATCCATCTGTGCTGTTTATGGCTATGGTTATGGTATCTTTTATCTTCTCACAGGAGACCTAAATCCATTAAATCATTTCATTTTCTAATTACTCTTGCAGTTGAGGGCACATGCAGTGGATATTAATGGAAACCAAGTGGAGAACCCCATCGACATTGTCATTAACGTTATTGACATGAATGATAACAGACCTGAGTTCTTACACCAGGTTTGGAATGGGACAGTTCCTGAGGGATCAAAGCCGGGTAAGTTGGAAGATCATAATTTGGAGGTTCCTTGAGGAAATACAGTATTATCCAGCACTCGTATATAAGCTAAATGAGAAATCACATGAGCCTTTAGTGTCATTTTCTTTCATTCATGCTGCTTTTAGGCAAGACTTAATTCATTATATTTAATTTTTTTAATTTAATTTTGAATTTAAGAAAGCCTCGACATTTAAACTTAATGCTCTATATTTCCTTCACCGTCTATACTGGTTTGTACTTAAGCCAAATTATAGATATAACTGTGTCTTAAACTGGCACTTTTCCTGGTTCAGATACGCTTGTCTGTATCTCATAAGAGTAGAGGGGTGGGGGCAGCTGGGGTGGGAAGACAGGGCTGTGCAGGAAGTTCAACCATCTGTGGCTCTGTCTGAGTCACATTTTAGAGTCGAGTTCGTCGGTATTTTAAAATACAGGAAAAAAAAATCAAAGCATGTTAAACATATCTTAACTAAAACACAAGGCTTATACATATATTCTAAGGATAAATAAACGTTGTGCTTTTTTGGCTGGGGAAGGCTTTTGGTTTTTTAAAATCGTTCATTGGTCCTTTTTCCTCTATTATTTCCAATTTTATCAGAATTATCATTTCATAAAAACTACCAAGAGTTAATCATTACAGCTATATTTACTATGCGTATGTGCATGCATTTCCATAAAGCCTTCCCGTAAATAAATGACTCTGAATGATCAGGAAATGTAAAGACATTTCATGAGTCGATTTCCTGCATTTGTCCTGTAAGTTTGAAAACATCCTTCTAGGCAAGATTTGATAGAGTCATGAATCTTAAGTTAAACTAAAATGCAATGTTGTAAGCAATATTTTGGTTCAAGATTCCAAAACACATTTTTTGTTTTGTTTTGTTTTAACCATTCATTCAACAAATGTTTATAGAGCACATACTGTATGCCAGACATTGCTCCAGCACTGTAGATACAGCCGTGATAAGTTAGCTGTGCCCTGTTGGAGCTTAAAATCTAATAGAGGAGAACAGTAAAAGGCAAACAAGTGAGCAAATGTTTTAGGGAAAAAAAGAAAGTTTTGGAAAAAAAATAATCAAACTTGGCACATAGTCAAATAGGATGTCTTGTTCAGAAGGACAAGCTCTGAAAAGAGATTTGAAGTATGTGAACAAGCCTTACTTAATTCTGGGGCAAAAAAAAAGAAAAAGTACCCTGTAGAGGGAACACTGGCTATAAAGGCACTACATCAAACTGATCTTAAGAGTACTAAAGAAGAAGGTAGCCTGGAGATGTAACAGTTTATAATCCAAGTCTTACAAAAATTGCATGGAACGAACCATCTTAAATAATAACATTTTCTCTCTACTTCTCAGTTGCAGTTTGTCTAACTAGTTTGAATGCATTTGATCGTAATGCTTTGTAGACTTCCTTTCCACAATATCTAATAAATTTGAGTCCCTGAGTTTGTTACAATGTTCTTTTAATCTCCTCGGAAATAATGAACCCAGTGCAAAACCCCCTATTCAGTGTACCAAAACAGTCATGCATGGAATGATTCCTCATGACCTCAGTAAATGGAGTATGTGTTGTTAAGCACTTGGCTTACTTTCAGAAAGTGACTTAGGCTTTGTGGAGAATCGTACCCCACATGTCATTTTAGATTCTACTGCACAAAGGGAAAAAGATGGCAGAGGGAAGGAATCAGTGGCCGTAAAAGATGTTTCAAATGATATCTATGTTACTTATTATTTGCATTTTATATAAATGAAGGGATATATAAGATATATATCTGAAGGGATCCTTTCTTTGAATCATATAGTGATTTTGTCTTTTAAGTATATGGAAACATTTAGTCTTTATACATCTGTAAAAAAAAAAAAAATTTAACAATTTTCCTTTCAAGCAACTCAACTATATTTTATATTTTTTGAAGTGAGTTCTGTTCTCATCAATAGTGTTTTAATCAAAGCTAAATGATTAAATGTTGGTCTGAAAAAGTAGAAAGGGACTTCCTTGGCAATCCAGTGGTTAAGATTTTGCTTAAAATCCCTGGTCAGGGAGCCAAGATCCCACGTGCCTCTTGGTCAAAACACCAAAACATAAGATGAGAGCAATACTGTAACAGATTTGCTAAAGACTTTGAAAATGGTCCACATTTTTAAAAACAGAAGTTATTTTGTAAACAAAGAAAAAGTGAAATGAAGATTGATGAAGAAGGTAAATATCCCTTCTGTTTGGGAGACACTGACATGAAAGGCAACCATTCATTTTCCATGTCTGTTGTCTAGGAACATATGTGATGACAGTCACTGCGATTGATGCTGACGATCCAAATGCCCTCAATGGGATGTTGAGGTACAGAATCCTGTCCCAGGCGCCAAGCACCCCTTCGCCCAACATGTTTACAATCAACAATGAGACTGGGGACATTATCACGGTGGCAGCTGGACTTGACAGAGAAGTAAGCCAACCGAAATCTGTATTGAATTTGCTTGTAATCTTAAAAGTGCACTGGCTCACATCTATCTTGTCTCCAGGCTCAGTGGAGACAAAAAAAGTCCCCCTGCCAATGCAGGAGACTCGGGTTTGATCCCTGGGTTGGAAAGATCCCTTGGAGAAAGAAATGACTCCAATATTCTTGCCTGGAAAGTCCCATGGACAGAGGATCCTGGTGGGCTACGATCTCCGGGGTCACAAAGAGTCGGACACGACTGAGCAACTGAGCACACACAGAATAACATCTCCACAAGATTATTCATGTGTTCATGGTCATGAAGAAATCGACTGTACTCTTTTACAGAATTTCAAGTTGGTTAAATGATGTCTGTAAACTGGATAAATCATTGCTGGTCCATGTAATATTTAGGGTGGTCATTGACTAAGTTAAGCCAGTAAACTTCTGGTATCTACTTTTTGAACTTCTTCGCATTTTCTGTTTTCCCTCATACTCAAAGGATTTGATGAGAAATTAAATTTAAAATCGTGCCCAAATCAAGCGTACATACATTTAGGATAATTTTTAACATTCGTATTTTGAAGAGGCTACAAATGACACGTGTGATGAGGTTTTTTTTGTAATCCTTGATGTAGTACAGAAGAGATGATCACCTTCTCTTTAAGATGAACTTAACAGGTTTGAACACCAAGAACTGCCTGCGTTCCACTGACAGGGCTTTAAAGTTATAAACACAGAGAAACACACTTCTGGCATATACTTTGTTGTAAAGGCATACGGTGTTGACAGTATTGAAATGTTATGGCGGATCACAGTCTGAGAAGGAATAGGTGTTTCATTCCTTCTAGACGGGCCGTCTCGCTCTGACAGAGCTGAGCCCACCACGCTGTGGCATCCTGCTGTGTTCTGTTCTCATGATTCCTTCTGCCAGGAACATCTTGCCTGTTTTTGTTGATCTTGAACCCTCCAGTTCCTCACGTTGCCATTCAAGCCCTGCTTATATCCTTTCCTGAAAACTCCAGCCCTACTGAATTTTCCTATACTCTTTCTCCATTCTGTTCTAGCCATTTTCTTAGCGATTCTCAAGGTCATTGTTGACCATCAGTAATCATGGTGTGAGTGAATTATCAAAGTGCCGACTCATAGAGATCTGTGCCTGTAGGTTTCTAGCTGAGCCAGCTTCTATCATTAATGAGACCTCGTATTATGCGTATCAAAAGGAAACATTAGACCTACCATCATAAATATTATTGACAAGGATTTTAGGGCTCGGTTTTTATGGCATTTTATTTGTCTTAGTAAGTAGCATCCACTGGAATTGGATCAAAGAAAACATTACTATTTCAATTCATTATGTACGTAAGATAGAGGTGGCAACACTTTAATAAAGTAATATGAGCCAATCAAGATTACTTAATTCACAGTTGAGCCCAGAGCCTTCCTTAGGAGTCAGATGGATGGCTAGTATGGTATTTATGCCTGTTAACTCCCAGGTGCCAACAGCTCTTGCTCTAGGAATATTTCGCACCAGAGATTGCTGAAATTTAGCTTTTGCAGTAGCACCTTTAGTTCAGTGATATCTGGAACATGTATATCTTTTCACCTCTTCCATTGCTGTATAAAATACTATTCTTAAATGTCAATAGATTCAGCATGAATACTGTATTTTACAGGAAAATATAGCATTTTTTTTAATATTCTCAGGAGTGCCAGGCTGCTCACATCCTAAGGAGGTATATAGCTCATCTCCCAAACCTAATATTTCTCTTTCATTTCACACTCTCATTGTGAGATACAGAAATGGGACTTCATCTTGTTTTCATATAGTACTATTCCTATCACATTTAGCCTGGCTGTTTTATGAAAGGCAAGAGGCATAGAGAATGAAAGATAGCTTTGTCAAAGCAAACCAACCGTATTTAAAAATCAAAGAGACTGTATTTAGTTTAGGGGGTGAAAGTTGCAAATCAGGCTATACTTTGGTTAAGTATATCTTGCAGTGGCCGGAAGCAACTATGCACAACCCGATGAAATGAAAGTGGACATGAATGCAAAGCTATAGAATCACAAGTTAGATACAGCATGAGAAATTGCTTCTTGACAATGACGCTATTAAACACAACAGTGAGTTACTAGGGAAAACAATGGAAAACCTTCCTTTTCTGAAAGTCATTTAACATGGCAAAATATATCTATGTCAGATGGTTTATGGTAATTCTGCCTGAGGCCAGGGATAAATTATGCTGACTTCTCCAGGCCTCATGTAAGCTGGAGATGCTTTTATTTCTATTAGACTTCACAGTTTTCTTTCTGTCCAAAGTCATTTCCGTTGTCATCCTCCCGAGATGGACGACACCTTTAAGGGATTGAACTCCTAATCATTGAAATGCTTACTGCGATTTAGCTTTTTAATTTCCTTTCATCTCCAGGTTTTAAAAAATGCTAGTTCTTGGGGTTCTACAGACCTAAAGCTTCACCACGACACTCGCCAGTCTTCAGTTTTTTAATCTCCATCTGATTTCTTTTACTTTTTATCTTTTCGTTTTCTAAATATATTTTTAAATTTTATTTTCTTAAAGTATAGTTGTTTTACAGTGTGTTAATTTCTGCTGTACAACAAAGTAATTCAGTTATATATATGTGTGTTTGTGTGTGTGTGTGTGTGTATATATATATATATATATATATATATATGTATGTATGTATAAAACGTGCCGTGCTATGCTTAGTCGCTCAGTCATGTCCAATTCTTTGCGACCCCATGGACTAGAGCCTGCCAGGTTCCTCTGTCCATGGGGTTCTCTAGGCAAGAATACTGGAGTGGGTTGTTGTTTCCTCCTCCAGAGGATCTTCCCAACCCAGGGATCGTACCCAGGTCTCCCCCATTGCAGGCGGATTCTTTACCAACTGAGCCACCAGAGAAGCCCCTTGGGGATTCTCAGGTGACTCAGTGGGAAGAATCTGTCTGCCACTGCAGGAGCTGCTGGAGACACAGGTTCTATCCCTGGGTGGGGAAGATCCCCTGGAGGAGGAAATGGCAAACCATTACGGTATTCTTGCCTGGAAAATCCCATGGTGGGCTACAGTCCATAGGGCTGCAAAGAGTGAGACACGCTGAGCAGCTGAGCACACATGCACACATGTATATGGCTCATTACTGGACAGTGAGTCTAGCACCTTGTGCTTTATAGTAGGCCTCGTTGTTTATCAGTCTGACTTCTTGTTGCCTGACTTGGTGGTAACCATTCCTGGCATTTTCTTCTTTTCTCCAGCTTTTATATGTCCATCTCCTGCCCTTTTTGGTCAGGACTACTGATGAGTTACCCTCTGCTTCATTAGGTTTGAATAATTCTGGCTTTGCCTGGTATGGGCTATTTGACCTTTAGTGTCTTAACCTGAAACCTCAGCTCCCCCATCTGTAAAGGGAGGTAGTAATATTACATCTGCTTCATGGGATGATTGGAAGGATTACATAGCCCGAAGCATATAGCCTTCAGCACAGTGTCCAGTGCATGTTAGCTCTCCTTTTCCCGTGGCCATCACAGATCTAGCCTCAACATCCAGTGGGTGATCACATCACTTTGACTTCTCATAATTTTTTCTCATGACAGTGAAAGAATTACACTTCCTGTTTTCCAAGCCAAGTAATACGTTCACTTGGGCTCTCAATTCTGAGTTCTTTCCTAAAAGAATGTTCTCTTGTCTTCTCTGGTCTTGGTCTTGCCTCCCCTGAAGGGTCTTTCCTAGAAACCCGACTGGTTCCTTCATAATCCTCGACCAGCTGTCTCCCCTCTGGTTGAAGGGCTCTCCAGGACCCACAGCCTGAAGTCAGAGCTCTTCAACGTGGTGCCCCAGACCCTCTAGCATGCTGGTCCCAAAGCCTTCCTTAGTCTGAGCTCCTAGAATTCTTTACTTCCTGCTAGGAAGCCAGTGATGGCCTCCGCCCATTCAACCACATGCCCGTCCTTGTACAGATCTGAGCTTCTCTGTTCTGTCTGTTGTTTCTTCTGCCTGAAGATTCCTTTGCCATCTTCCTCTAGAGCGGGCTAATACCCGCTCTCTGAGAGCTGGCCCTCAGCCCCTCCCTGGGATTCCTACCCATAACGGCCTGTGTTCCTCCAGATATACAGACTGTGTTCCAGGGACATCTTATCTGCTTTCCAGCTCCTGATATTCAATGAGGTCCCTGTGTTCCTCTTCTTTTCACCCTGAACAGAAACCTGGAAGAAAAGTTCAAGTTATTAGATTTTCTTCTTCGTGTCAA
Source organism: Budorcas taxicolor (assembly GCF_023091745.1). Taxonomy (NCBI): domain Eukaryota; kingdom Metazoa; phylum Chordata; class Mammalia; order Artiodactyla; family Bovidae; genus Budorcas; species Budorcas taxicolor. The sequence goes on from NC_068931.1 coordinate 29,454,840, forward strand.
CACCAGACTCTGAAGGGCAGCCATACTTGCCCTTCACTGTCACCCGTTCTTGGTCTCCTTGGAATCTGGCTTTCCACCTGCTCCCCTGTCTCAGGACACACTCAGGCCATGCATTTATTGGGGAGCCCTCACATAGTGCAGCAGTTAATGGTACAGACTCTGGAATCAGAGAGAGCTGGATTCAAGTCTTTTTTCTGCTATTTCCAGCTCATGTCAGTGGGTGCTTCCCTGCTCCACTAAGCCTTGGTTTCCTACTCTGTAAAATGAGGATAAAAATAGTCCACTTGCCTTATCAGTTTATTTTGAGACACAACATAAAGTGTGGCTCATACTTAGTGCTCATTCTCAATAGATGGCATTTTTTATTATCAAGGCCCAGAGAACAATGCCAGCATACAGTAAGCATTCAAAAAATGTTTAGCCTACAAATTTATAAGGTAGATAGTACTGTCAGCCCTACCTCACAGATGAGGGAACTGGGGACTTTGCATTTAAGAATTTGAACAGGGTCACAAACCTGCACTTCCCTCCTAGGATCTCATGATATTATTACTTACTTGTCCATCCCCTAACCCAATGCATCCAAAAGCAAACCTGTCATCTCCCTAAACCTGTGCTTCCTGAGGAATTTCCAACATGACCAGCGCCCCCCCCCCCCCCCCCAGTTTCCCAAGATCACGATCAACTTCATTGTGCCCTGCTATCCGTCCCCTGATTGATTTAATCAAGTTCTTCTCAGTTTACCCACCAAGTTCATCTTGCATTTATTCTTCCCTCTAGGCTTGGAGGACTGGTTGAGATGCACCTCTTAAAGACTGTTCCCATCATTTCTTCCTGCTTTTACTATGGTTGCATTGCACATTTAGCCACATGATCCATTCATATTTGTCGCTTTCATTTGTCTCTTGCTCTTAATGGCAGCAAGGCTATCTCTGGTTTTGTATATTATTTTATTCAGGTAAATGCTACATTGCCTGGCATCCAGTAGACATTCATTAAATGTGTGCCAAGTGGATGACGGAATGTTCTCACCTCTTCATTCACTTAGAGCACTCTAGTTCAGTGCTGTAGTGTCAAATGTATGCTGCACAAGTATAGTGATGTTAATTGATACATCTAGAGAAAGCCAGAGAGCCCCAAGTCTTTTAGATGCTTACTCCATCAGGTAGAGACTGCCAGAGCACAAGCATTGTATCGGCTTTATTTTTAGTCATGTTCATGGTCAGTGGTGCTAGTTTTCTGTTTACAGTACTTTTATAATAAATCGTTTCTTAAAAGAGAGTTCCTGTCAAGATAAATAGTAAGTGACTCATGCTGTGGAAAGATGAGGATATAACAGAATTGAGAAGATGGCATATGAATCAGTTTCATAGTTTGGGAAACAATGAGCTAGCTTATGCTCCTGGTATATATTTTAATGAATAAATGATAGCTAACCATGTAAATAAGATGGTTTTTCCCAAACTTGAAATTGTTCTTATAGTAGCACACAAGGTCCAAGGCTTCTCATACATTCATCCATCCAGCCACAAATTCAAAAGCATTTGTTCCTTGCTTATACTGTGGCAAGCATTAGATTCTATACTAGGGGCATAAACATCTGCAAAGCAGTGACCCTGAGGAGGGATTTGTGTACATGTATGTAGCTGGGGAAGACAGACAGACAGACTAATAACAGCCTCTTAAAATGGAAACAGTGATAGAGGTATGTCCTGAGCTGGAAAAGAACTCTTCCTCAAGGACTTTCAGAAATCATCTCTGGGGTGACTTTAAGCTTCCTGCTTGCCAGACTCAGAAAAAGGGGAAAGGATGTTCTGGGCCACGGTTTCTCAACCTTGGCGCTATTGACCTTTTGGACAGGATAAGCCTCTGTTGTGGGGGCCTGTTCTGTGCATGTAGGGTGTTTAGTAGCATCTATGGTCTCTGCACATTAGATGTCAGTAGCATCGCCCAGCTGTTACAAGCAGAAATGTCTCAGGATATTGACAGATGTCCTTGGGGATGATGAGGGTAGGGGGCAAAATCACCCCAGTTGTAAAACAGTGGTTTAGGCTGAGGAAAACGCAAGTGCAGTTGCATAGAGATGTGACAGGCGTTTGAAGATTGGGTTGGCCAAACATTTGTGTGTGTCAGTGCCATCTTATGGTCAAACCCAAATGACCCTTGTGGCCAACCCAATACAGACAGCTCAAGATATGGGGTGAGCAAATGGAAAGTGAGAGCTTTGGTGGGAAAGGGGAGTCAGGGGCTGGAAGAACTGACCACAAGGAGAGGAGTTGAGATTTTATCCTTTCTAGAACAGAAAGCAAGGAAATGTTTTTAAGCAAAGTTCCCTTGAGCAGACACAGGACTATGAGGGTGGGAAATCAACTTCTTATGAAATCTAAATGTCAGTCATTCAGAACTAGAGGCCCAGTGACTAAATTAGGCAAGAGCTCTAAATAGTTTGGTAGTAAAACATAGACTGTCGTGTCTTCCTTACTAAATGTAAAATTGTTTTACCAATCAGGCAGTTAAATTCAGACTATGTTATTTAACAAGTTGTCATTTTTCTTTACTTGAAGAAACACTGTATTTTAGAAATAACAATGTTCTTTTGTAACTTAGAATTCTCAAGACTAGCTTGCAGCAGTAGGAAATTTCAAGTATTAGCTATTGATCCCAATATTTCAGCTCAGTGGAAAATTGGGCCTATTATACTTATATAATTCTAAAGATCTTTGTAAAATATTATATTAACAAAATCCATTATCTCCAGATAATGCCGATGTATGTTTTTTATCTTCGGTAAAAATATTTATATTTTTGATAATGCTCATCTGTTTCTGAAAATGACAGCCAACAAAAATGGCATTTCAAAGTCATAACAATTTTTTTTATTTTTCATGACTTTCAGCTGGGAGGTTGAACAGAATACCCTACAAAATTCTCTTGATAACCATGAGAGCATTAAGCTGAAATGACACTCTTGATTGGGAATGGAAATCATTGAGAAATATTTTAGTCTATGTAAGCATTATGGTGAGGGCTTATGGGTTAAGAAAAATTAAAATGGCTCAACCAGCCCTATTCCTTTGTTTCTCTCTTCCATTCAAAAAAGTGGGGTATTTTTTTTTAAGACAAATGAAAAGGAATGGAAATAAACAACTGCTAAGAGATTGGCATAGCGGTGGGCAGGCTAAAAATTGAATGTGTGAGGTTTGACTTTCACTCTTAGCCCTTCTTTGCCTTGCCCACAAACATCTAAAGCAAAAGCTATAATTTGTGTCTGTTCTCTCACAGCTCCCAAAATCCCTCAAGAATGGTCATTCATAATGTGAGCTATACTTAGAATTAAGGGAAATGGTCTTTGCAGTGACCATTTATTTTTTTGTATGAAGAAGTGAGTTTAATTGTTCAGGATGTTTTAGCATTTTTTAATGATCTCTATATTTTTTATCTGTGCCAATTTCCATGGAGATTTCAAATGATCTTAGGTATTTGTTTTGTTTGGTTTAGTTTAGTTGCTAAGTCGTGTCCGACTCTTGTGATCCCATGGACTGTAGCCCGCCAGTTTCCTCTGTCCATGGGATTCTCCAGGCAAGAATACTGGAGTGGGTTGCCATTCCCTCCTCCAGTTTGTTTTGTTTAGGTTTTCCTAGTATAAAACTAAGTCAGCCAGTGCTGTAGACTCTCAGACATGCTCAGGATTTTTCTATTAGGTGCATTACAACTGACCTTGGCTCCTCTTTAAAAAGTTCAATCTGGTATTTGAAAGCAGTGACACAAATTTGATATTAACCATCTATGTGAAAATATATCCATATTCATCATAGGTCTGTGGACTCAGTGAGTGTTGTACTCAAATAAAGGTCCACTGAGGGGGCAACTATTAAATACCTACTAGGTCCCAAGATGAAGAATATAAACAGAAACCCTTTGTTTTGGTCTTCACTTCATTTAACAATATATCTCTCCTCTATAGTTGTAAATAGTGTGCTCTGAAGGAAATTAGAAGAAAATACTGCATCAAGTTTGCTATAATAGAAGGAACATATGTAAAGATATATAAAAGGAAAGCATATATACTTTATGAATTATATATGCTTTCTTCTCCCTCTCAAGTTTCTTGATTGTTTTTAGTAGCCTGAACTGGGTAGAAATTAACATCTGAGAAAGTAAATACAAACTACATGACTCAAATGCTTGATGACAGTGTTGTGAAGTTTGGAAGAAAAAGAAACACTGAAACCAGATGGAAATTTCGGCTTAGCAGCGAATTTCACACATCTGCCACACGTTCCTTTCCGCCAGTCGAGGTGAAAACATCCAGTTAAATCTCTCTAGACAAGCACCAGACCTGTGCTTCACAAGTTAAAGTAAACTCCACTTGGGAAATTTCAAGTCCTGTTAATCAGAGTGAATAATGCCGTGCTTTTCTGGGTGTAATCAAGAGCCACTTACCTAACAACTGTGATGTCTTCTTGAGGAATTCGTTTCATTTAAGTTGTTCTCTTTATGTCTTTTTAGAAAGTGCAACAGTATACGTTAATCATTCAAGCTACAGACATGGAAGGCAATCCCACATATGGCCTTTCCAACACAGCCACGGCTGTCATCACGGTGACGGATGTCAACGACAATCCTCCGGAGTTCACTGCCATGACAGTAAGTACAGACTGTCGCTCGCAGAGCGCGAGGCCTATGGTTCATTACCGTGAAGTTTCGTCATGAATAATAGATGTGTTAGATAGAGCTGGAACTTACCTCACTGTAGAATGGCTACTGATTCCCATGTTTTCTGTCATTTACACCAGAGTTTTAAATGAGGCACCAAACTAATTTATTTTTTGTCCTCTCCAAGTCCACTGATAAAGTTATTAAAACATCCTGCCTGGAAGAAATGCCCTAAATAGACGTTAGGCTGTTTTAACAAAATATTTATAAATATCTTAAGGTGCACAAACCATGTGACTGATTGATGCTACTTTGTCAGCAGATAATTATCTCTTGGCTAAAATGATTTCCTTCAGACAAGTCCGTCCTTCTGACGACCACTCATGAATCATCCACATACCCACAGAATTTACTATTAATGAAATTAATTTTAATTTTAATGAAACTATAACATAATTTGGAAAAAAAATAATTTGAGGGCTGCACGGAGTTATAGTATTTTTAAAGTCAAACATAAATGCTGTGATTACCTGCATTACTAATCTCCTCGCTTAGTGTGGATAATAAAGATTTAATGGGGCAGTAAAATCCGGGCAGTGTGATCATCGAGACACGCCGTCCTTCAGGGGTGCCCGTCGCTGCTCTGAATCAGCTTTGTCTTTCCTTGCAGTTCTATGGTGAAGTCCCTGAAAACAGAGTGGATGTCATAGTCGCTAATCTAACAGTGACAGATAAGGATCAGCCCCACACGCCGGCCTGGAACGCCGTCTACAGAATCAGCGGTGGAGACCCCGCCGGCCGCTTTGCCATTCAAACTGACCCCAACAGCAACGACGGCTTAGTCACCGTAGTAAAAGTAAGTGCCGTGGTCTCTCTGATGGCCACTCGGCCACGACCGTATGTGCCTCCCACCCCTTAGTTTCGTATTGACTCAGGACATTTTCTTTCAACCGTCTCTATGCTGTGCTTAGTCACTCAGTCACGTCCGACTCTTTGCAGCCTGCTAGGCATCTCTGTCCATGGGGATTCTCTAGGCAAGAATACTGGAGTGGGTTGCCATGCCCTTCTCCTAAGGATCTTCCCAACCCACCGATCGAACCCAGGTCTCCCACATTGCAGGCAGATTCTTTACCATCTGAGCCACCGGGGAAGCCCCTCTCTAAATCAGAGTTAATGTATTTGGGGGAGTCACGTTTGTTCTTTTTTACTTATGTTGATGCCAAGACCAACGTAGTCTCACTCTCTCCCCGGAATATGATTGATTTTCAATCATCCAGGTGTTTTAACAGTGAAGATACAACAATCCTCAGCAGTGTTAACAGTCAGTGCAGTGAATGTGTTAGTGTTATGTTGTGGAATTTTATATGTGTATATATATACACACACACATATATGTAACATCTCTTTATTTTATTTATTTTGACTGTGTCGTGCTGTCTGGCATGTGGGATCTTAGTTCCCTGACTAGGTATTGAACTGGTGCCCCATGCATTGGGAGTCTTAACCTAACCACTGGACCACTAGGCAAGTCCCGCATCATAGAGTTTTGATGGCCAACTGATACTTGCATACTATTTTTATGTCTACAGGCTGCTTTTAGAGTATTGGCTTAGGGAACAAACCAGAAAATACCACCAGTGTATAAGTAGATGAGTGTAGGCGATGAGAGGGCCTACGCTCTTAAAAGGTTTTGAATTTACTTTGCCGTTTTTAAATGCCATTTTTAAGAAATTGGTTCTTCTAATTTTTCATTGTCAAAAAGTAAAACAAAGCTGAATTCTGGAAGTAAAAGGGATGTTACCTTCATGTGTAGCAAATAGACAGTGCTAATGGAAAACCTCTGTGAAGTGAGCATCTCTTTCTACCCACCCAGGCAAGAGTTTGCTTCTTTGCCTCCCATTCCAACATTCTTGGGCTTCCCAGGTGGCCCTGGTGGTTAAAAATCTGCCTGCCAATGCAAAAGACGCAGGTTCAATCCCCGGGTTGGGAAGATCTCCTAGAGGAGGAAATTGCAACCCACTCTAGTATTCTTGCCTGGAAAATCCCATGGACAGAGGAACCTGGAGGGCTACAGTCCATGGGTCTCAAAGAGTCAGACATGCCTGAGTGACTAACAGTTTCACTTTTTTCCAAAGATTTTAGATAAGTGAACATTGTCAGCGATGTTTCATGAGTCTAGTACACTCACTCAAAAGAATTCTGTAGTATTTCCTGGCTTCTTTGCTGTCTTGTTTAAAATAATTCAGAAAGGGAAGTTGAACTGGGGATTTTAGAGGGAGAGTAAAAAAACTTAAACTTTTGAATCAGAGTTGAGGAGGTGGTCTAGGTGGAGAAGCTAGTGTGGTCTGTGCTAATTTCATGACTTTTTCAGTAGCTTCTGCCCTTGGTCTTTCTTAGACTCCCCAGGATGGCAGGAGAGCTCTTTTTCTCATACTATTAATATTACTCACAGTAATGCTTATGGGTATCTTAACTGGAAGACCATCAATGAAATTAAGAGGGAAAGTCCAGTCTGGTCACTTGACTCCTGGTACGCTTTCTATTGACAATGAGATTCAGTGAAACTTTGAGAGCAAATGTTTACATTATCTGTGCATTGCCTTTATCTCGAGTGGCATGCTTAGATCTGGCATTTGTACAGACCAGTAAAATCCTCAAAATTACTTTGGAAAACAGCCATAGATTTAGTTTGCCAACTAAGGAAAAAATAAAAAGTCCTTCTACCTATGAACACTATTTTTTAATTGTATGTATGTGTGTACTCTAAAATGTATACTTGAAATTATGAATGAACTTTTAAATAGGAAAAGTTTAGCTTTGTGGGAAAAAAAAAAAATCACACTTTCTAATTTTTGTGTTGTCCACTTCCTTGCAGACTGTTTAAAAGCTTTCCTGGGTGAAGAATGGTCTTTGTACCAATGTTTGAGAGTACAGTTTAGACCATCATGTTCTCACTTAATCCCAGATTATTTAGTATTTTTTTAAAATTTTTTGGTAAACAACGCTGCTCTTAAGAATATGTAAGTTCTTAGATGTAGCTAAGTAAATGCAGTGTGCAATAGTAATAAGCATTATTTTGTGAACATAAGTCTTTGAAATGCACAAGGTACATAAACATCTTGTAGAAGTAGGTTACATTGTGATAAATATGTCAATCATTGGCCATGCTAATGCATGTTTTCCAGAAATTTGAGAGGAACATATGGTGTCGTGAATAAAAAATTAATGTTTTAGAAATGGAGTTACTAGAAGGATCAACTTCAAAATGCAAATATTCTTATTTCCTGCAAAAATATGGTTTCTCCTTTAAAAAAAATTTTTTTTTTTGGTTTTTCCAGCCAATCGACTTTGAAACAAATAGGATGTATGTCCTTACTGTCGCTGCAGAAAATCAAGTGCCATTAGCCAAGGGTATTCAGCATCCACCTCAGTCAACTGCAACTGTGTCTGTCACAGTTATCGATGTGAATGAAAATCCTTATTTTGCCCCAAATCCAAAGATCATTCGCCAAGAAGAAGGCCTTCACGCCGGTACCATGTTAACAACGTTTACTGCTCAGGACCCAGATCGATATATGCAGCAAAATATTAGGTATCAAATGCCATTTATGGTGTTTTTGCCATTTACATTATGTTCTATGCTGTGCATAAAATTTTTTCACCATTTGGGTGAGAAATTTTCATTAGCACCCATATTCCTTATTATAAGATTATTTTTAATTATTTGATGAAATTTTTTCAGTGGATCAATAAGTATATTAGACAGGAGATATATAAATGGATCTACTCTTTTATCATTTAAAGAAACAGAAGTTAGCCTCTTTTTTCTGTCCTTGCTCCTTTTAAAACATCTTTAGTAATAATTTACCCTGTGCTTTTATGCCAACCATCACAAAAAGCTTCTCCCATGAGTAAATAGGAGAGTCTCAGAAAGCTTATACCATTTATCTCTTTTCCATACATCAGGAAGAAAAGAAAACTCATGCCAGCACCAAGATATAAGAGCTAATTATTTTCATCCCTCACCTGTACAGTGGTTATAGGACTTATAAAATATATCTGTAAAGATTTCCAGCCTCAGCAAAATCTAATTTATCCTTCATGATGAGGGTTGGCAGAGCATACCCCACATGACTATTATCCATCGCTGGTGATGGTAATTTTTAAAATTAGCTCATATTTTATTTAACTCCTTTCAGTACTGTTGATAACAGATAACTGTTTATCTTCTTCTTCATTTCTCTGTACACTGGAATCAAGACAGATGAATAGCTAGTGAACAGGTGTATTGAACTCATGTAACTTTTTACCTCTCCAAATGGGATATGTTTTCCAATTCATACATTGGTTATCCAAGTTTGAAAAGCTCATCCCCACCCCAAATAAAAAAGGAGGTAAGCAAATACAGAGAAATCTACTCAGACCACAGGATTCCCCTTGAAGGGTATAGTTCTGAGGTTTGGCCCAGGTGGGCGATCCTAGGATAAATGGGATTATGGGAGCCGGGAGAGGAGGGTGGTCACCTCACTGTGACTGAATCCCCACCATGATAAGGTAGTAAATGTTTAAGGAGTGTTCTGTGATAGAAAATCAACTTCTATTATAATTTCTCTTAAGCCCTATACATTAGGGCTACTGCTCACTTAGAAGATATATTAGAACTATTTTATATGGACCGTTGCTCTCCTATGAACTAGATAAGAGCTCATAATGAGACCTGTCAAATCTGCCCTAGCCCCAACCCACAGTACAGAAACTGAGTTCCTCATCTTTCCCCCTACCACCTATGTAACGTTCACTTCATGCCTAGCCATGCAACACACAAACCATGTTGCCTCCCAAACCACTGCCACAGAAATGCTTGCATTACAGCTGTTTGTCCCAACCATCACCTACAGAAATACGAGTTAACACGCTGGTTGTGTCTGGGACTAAACCAGAAAAATCAGCTTCCTGTTTTAAATTTCATGTCAAAAGAAATAAACTTATTGCACTTTCATTTTGTAGGTACACAAAATTATCCGATCCTGCCAACTGGCTAAAAATAGACTCTGTGAATGGTCAGATAACTACCATTGCTGTTTTGGACAGAGAATCACCGAATGTGAAAAACAATATATATAATGCTACTTTCCTTGCTTCTGACAATGGTACGTAATTAAATATAGTCACTTTATTTGTCCTGGATGTTGTTAAAGAGAGTAGAGCCTCATCACAAATGCATCATCAGGAAATGAGGTTTTCTAGGAAACCCAAATTTCATTCCTTCTAAGGCGCCAATGACCTTCCCTCCTCTGAGGCCCCAGCTTCTATTTTTCATTTCCTTTGGGCTTTCTGTATTTGCTATCTTCTGCAGTGAACGCCCCAGGGTCCTCACACCCTCCGTGGTCACCTCGTATTGTGATCACAGGGCTTTGTAATTGTTCTGCCCTGCTACACCTTGATGGCACAGCCGACACACTGTTTTTCGAGGTGGTCATTTTAGATTTCTTCTAATCAGCATGTTTGCTACCATCAGTCTGTCTGTCTTTAGCATTTTTCCTCTAGTTCTCTAACTGTAGTCTGCCATGTCTAGGAAACTCTTAATTTCTTGCATAAGTTAAAATCATTGAATATTTGAGCTTTAGAATGTTGGTTTTGAAAAACATAAACATATAGTTTAGCATCTTTGTTTTTCTTTCTTGGTCTCTTCTGGATTCTAAATGGCCAAGGTTAATAGATAACACCTTTTTCTTTAGATCTATAACATAAAAGTGACTTACGTTAAACTGGAATTGGACTCGTTTTAGGTCTCAATATGATATGGTTTAAGAGTGAAGCTTTGAAATTCCACCTGACCTCCCCCTCCCCCCTGGATCCAGACTCCATTTATACGATTTTTCTAACTGCAGGATTAGCAATGAGGTTTTAAATCTGTCCATTTCCTTTTTCTGTTGAATACGGATAATGGTAGCAGTATGTAACTCATGTACAGGGGAAGATAACAAGGCTTGTATACATAAAACTTTTAAAACAGTGCCTGGCACAAACTATACACTCAAGTAATTATTTCTATGATGTGTAAATAGTTTTAAAACTAAATCACAGCCATCTTTTGAAACAGTTTTAATTTTGGACTGTGAATGTTAGCATCTAATAAAAATAGTAGGCTTTTGCTATTTGGTGGCCAAGATGTGCAGTTTGAAAAACATTGCCTGTCAACATTTTTTATAAGAACAGTTTCAAAGAACCATTCCTAATCCTGTATAAGATGATTCAATGAGATCATTATCTGTTATAAATCTACGAGGTGACAAGACCAAAGCAATATTTCTTATCCTTTCTAATGTGAGATCTACTGTTCACATATTTAGAGTTGAAACTTGGTGGGAAGCACTTCTGCCATTTCACATCAAAGCAGAGCATTTGTGTCTGTTTTACATTTTCTGTAAGTGGTAGCTTTCTCCACCCTGAAACTTACAGTAATATATCTTGCACCATTATGCTGAGATTTAAAGAGCTATAAAATTATATGTATATGTGTGAGTTGTGAGTTACAACCAGATTTTTCATTCACCAAGGTGGATTGTTTCCTAATTGAAAGGGTGTTTGATATGAGAGAAGTGAGCAGTTAAATCTGTGTAGCTGTGATGTTTTGCAAATGCATTCGACGTTAAATCACAAGGCTGGATTTAGAGCCCCAGTTCTGCTTCTTAATGTCTGGACAAGCCATTATAATCTCTATGCCTTCATTTCATTATTGATCATTGTTTTTGCTGCTTGCTATTCTGTGAAGTCGTTATGAGAGTCAAATAATATGAAATGTGATAATAAATATGAAAGTAATTCAAACTATAGGGAAACATAGTGGCCCTCGTGGTTAAACCACAGTATTAGAATATTGTAAACAGCCATGCTACCTCTCCATCTTAACCTCCCTGCTCTCAGAACCATCCGTATTCCTTAGAGAGGTCCACAGAGATTTCTCCTTGTCCTGTCCTGAGGAGTGTATGTGTGCATCTTCCCAGTTTCGTGACCTTGGGCAGGTCACTTAAGCCTCTGGGTCTCAGTATGCAGCCTTATTTAGAAAATTCCTGTATTTCTATTCTCTTAAGTGTATACAATATATATATTATATAGTTAAATATAATTATATTATATATTGTATATTCAAATATTATGTTTACATATAATAACATTTCCATTACGTTTATATATTTGTTATATATTTATTCATAAATATTTATAACATAGTAGAGTCCAACTCAAAAGATGAGATAAGTGTAGAGCTAACATGTTATAGTGGGTGGATCTGGGGTCAGGCAGACCCATCTCCACTAGCAGCCCCAATACTTCTAAGAGGATGCAACCATAACCAGTTTATAGAGACACTTAGGTTCCTGTCTGTTTAAACCAGCTTCATAGGATGGCAATGAAATGATGTATAGAGTGCAACCTAATGCTCTCAAGCAAGTGATCCGGCTCCTCCCCAAGACAAGGTCTGTGGGTCTGTAGACTGTTTCAATATTTCAGAGTTATGTCTGGGCTTGAAAAACACTCTGGGGTTCTTTCATGCACACATCTTGGTTCTCCATCAATGAGTAGGGTCCATGAGATCATGAGCCCGGGTTTCTGCCTGCTTACATCCCCCAGTGCCTAGAGGAGCCCACTGCACATGGGGGCACAGAGTAAGTTCAGCAAGGGCACAGGACCACACCTGGTGGGGATGGGGTCTTGTACATGCGCGTTGTTACCTCCCTCTGTGCCTGAACCTCCAGTGGGAGGAGTGCAGGGTCATCCTAGAAGAGGCGCAAGAAGTGGCCTTGTACCAAAACAGCAGAGATGCTGTGGCAACGAGACTTTTCCAAGGTTATACAGTGATAAGGGCTAGAAAGCTAGAAACTTTGAGAGTTTCACTGTAATTGAGACTCAAGGGAGAGAACTGCTGAGCATTGGTTTGTGATTTTTCTCCCTTTTTAGGAATTCCTCCTATGAGTGGAACGGGAACACTGCAGATCTATTTACTTGATATTAATGACAATGCCCCTCAAGTCTTACCTCAAGAGGCAGAGATCTGTGAAACTCCGGACCCCAATTCAATTAACATCACAGCACTTGATTATGACATTGATCCAAATGCTGGACCGTTTGCTTTTGATCTTCCTTTGTCTCCAGTGACTATTAAGAGAAATTGGACCATCACTCGGCTTAATGGTAAGGACAGATTCATTATTTGAATATATGTGCATCTGAGAGGCTTTGAAGCCCGGTATGAAAAGTCCATTTATCATCTTTCTCCTTAAATATATTTTAAAAGCTACTTAAAGTTTAAATAAGATATGAAAAGCCCTTAAAGCCAAAAAAAAAAAAACTTTACAGTGCAGAATGGTTGAAACCTGCTTTGTATGTACCCTTCGGTACATCATGCAGTCTAGAAAATGCTATGTGTTTTTGAATATTATGATACATAAACTCTCCGACTATATTTTTTCCCTTTATTGTATAGGTGATTTTGCTCAGCTTAACTTAAAAATAAAATTTCTTGAGGCCGGGATCTACGAAGTTCCAATCATAATCACAGATTCGGGTAATCCTCCCAAATCGAATATCTCCATCCTTCGGGTGAAGGTTTGCCAGTGTGATTCCAATGGTGACTGCACAGATGTGGATAGAATTGTGGGAGCAGGGCTGGGCACCGGCGCCATCATCGCCATCCTGCTTTGCATCATCATCCTGCTCAGTGAGTACTTGCCGGTGTTTCAGCTTGAAGACCTTTTGCTTCCAGGATGTTTAGCAAAGTAACTTTTTTCTTTACAGTTGGAAAATACAAAGCAGCTTTTTGCTTTTATTGGTTGAAATAGCCACATAACATATAAATGACGTGATTGGACCGCAGTACATTCACTGATTGTGGCTCTTGCCATCTCGTGGCATCCCGGATCCTGGCTGAAAGCTTTTGCCAGTGCTGCTGGGAGCCACGAAGGGTTCCTGTTTCCCAAAGAATGGAGTGGAGGCATGTGCTTTCATCTGAGTTTGAACTGGTGGAGCCAACATGTCTCTGTTGCTCTCTTCTCTAAGGAGTTTTTCTTTGCCGTAAAAATCTTCGTTTTTCCTTTTAGTTTCTTCCCTACATTTTTCATTCTTCATTTCTTTCATTGTTTCCTCCATAGTGGGCAGTGTGCTTGTTTTTTCTCATCCAAGCTTCCCATTCTGTTGGGATATCCCCTACTTCGTAGTCTATTTCTCTTTCATTTGCTACTTCTAGATAGTTCTTTTCTCTAGAATAGTTTGTCCTCTCCAGTTCTTGTACTCAGGGATATAGTACTGTTTGTTCCCAAACTGGTCAGTGCCCACTTGCTCCTTCACTTCCTTTGATAGTACTCTCTGCAAGAGACAGAACAAATCCTGAGACCGTCCCTATGCCGTCCCACCAGCTGTGCTCAATAAAAAGTAATTTTTATTGTTGCCTTTCAATGGAATCTAACAACTCTCTTCCATCTCTGAGCAATTTCTCACAGCCAAGCCCACTTTAGGATGAGGAAAACCCTGAGCATCTTTGCATGCACTTACCTGTTGGCAGCAAACTCAGCCAGCCCACCTCTTCCACTCCCGTTGCCGTTTTCTGATGCTGATCACTTGCAGAGCTGCAGCAAACTTGGTAGACAAATATTAGGCAGTCCTAAGTTGAAGCACTTCTCTTAGGATTCGTGTCTGAATTTATGGCACATAGTTGATGATTTAGGAAAATAAGTATATTGCTTTCCTTTGCTTTCCTTTATAGAAAGCACAGTCAGCAACCTGCTCCAGTCATGCAGGGATTGAGGTATTTGTTTCTGATGGGCTGCATAAAATAGCAAGATTGTGTTTCATACAGCACATCAGATAATAGAAATGATTACACAGCTCAATAAATTGTCTGTCTTTAGAGCCAGTCTAGATTAAGGAATTGCTCCTTTTTAATATACTTTGCAGTCTTTGGTTCAGCGGAATGCAAGAAATTAACCACTGGAAAGTACTTTAGGAACCGCTTCTAAGTATGCAGGTTAAAAGAACAAATTGCCTGGACCCTGTGCTGTATTGTTGAGTAGCAGCAGGACTTAGTTTATTGTGCAGTCATGCTATGCACCAATCACTTTCTTCAAAATGTTGGCCATTTCTTTTATGTTTTCTCCATTTACAAGTGTTCTGGTAATTTAGAATCCCGTCCTTTTTTTTTCTAAGCAATTACTGTAGAAGCCTGAGCATTTTTTACTTCCTATGTGGAGACTGCTTTGACTATAATTTGAAACCTACATGCTATACTAATAATCCACTTGCTAGATTTAGTCCTGGAACAATGGCAAATGAGATCATGTATCTGGCTTTAAAAGGAGGATATTTACTTTTATGGCCAATAATAAAAATGTGCTCAAATAAGAGTCATTAAATCTTTTTGCTTCAGGATGTAAACTGATAGCTCCACATTTGAGAGGGAATGCATTCCTAGATGTGCACTTAGGGATATGTTTCAATTTCAACTAACAAGAGGCATACATGCCAACCTTATCAAGAAAAACTTAAGAGCTGATGGATTGTGGTATGAAGAAGGACTTGAGCCATTCTGAAGGAAAATGAATTGGTGCTGATTTTAACGTCAACCAGCTGGAAAATTTATGATTCTAATCCTGGTGCAGAAATGCAGAGCAGGAAGTGTTAGTGTTAGTCACTCAGTCGTGTCTGAGTCTTTTCAACCCCGTGGACTGTAGCCCACTGGCTCCTCCGTCCATGGGATTCTGCAGGAACGAATACTGGAGTGGGTTGCCATTTACTTCTCCAGGGGATCTTCCCGACCCAGGGATCGAACCCAGGTCTCCCACATTGCAGGCACACTCTTTTACCATCCGAGCCACCAGGGATGTTATTTCAGTTCTCAAATAATCCCCTGGCCTTCTTACCTGAAGCATGCTGTTGAACAAGAAAGAGAAAAAGCACAACAGCGCCATAGAAAGACCCAGGCCCTTGGGAGTCAAAAATCCTTAAGTTCACGTCTCTGATCCAGGTCTAGTTTACTGCAAAGGCATCTTGGCAAGCACTCCCCCTCCTTGATAAGTGCGCTTCTCTCTGATTTGGGGAGGAGAAAGATGACTGATCAACTGGAATGGAACGGCATTTAAATAATGAATGGCAATTTCACCTGTTGTATTTTGTTATTTTTAGAATTTCTAATCCATTATATGACACATAGGCTATCCTCCAGCAAGACAAAGCAAAAGATAAAAATAGTTATTGTCCCCATTTGCAGATAGTAAAACTGAGGACAGACATCCACTCAGTGAAGTCGTAGGGTACTAGTTTCTAGAACAATCCAAACCTTGTTCTCAGGGTGTCTGTCCTGTCTTGTTTCTTGGCATGTGAGGCTAGGATTAGGTAATAGAGTAGAAGATGCCTTGCAAGTTTTCCAGCCGTATGAATATAAATCATAAGTCTTGAAGACTGATTAGATAAAGTCAAGTTTTTAAAATTATGTATCCATATGTCTTTACTCTCTTTCTGCCTAGTTCTCGTTCTGATGTTCGTGGTATGGATGAAACGCCGGGATAAAGAACGCCAGGCCAAACAACTTTTAATTGATCCAGAAGATGATGTAAGAGATAATATTTTAAAATATGATGAAGAAGGTGGAGGAGAAGAAGACCAGGTGAGCAGTGTTTTTAAATCTCTAAGTGAAATCTTACCATCTTACATTTTAAATGGTGGGGAAAATACTAATACATACAGTAAAAGAATAGTATCAAATGTCTTCTCCTTGATCACACTATCAAAGGCTTGGTGAATTCTTTCCAACCTGCGCTGCCCATTGAATTTTTTTCTAAAGTGCTGAATGTCATTGTATTTATTATGAGAACATCGTTAACATTGTTTTGAGGAGCCCAGGATTTACACCTAATGCCAGTTATAGCTGCACTGATAAAAATGTTTTTTTTATTGCAGTTCTTCTTCACTGGATATCCAAAATAAAAGTAAAAGTAGTTTCTGCATTGAGATTTGGATATTTCTGTGGCAGAAAAAGCACAGGCTGTTCACTTCATAAACATTTACCAAGCACAGTCAATAATCTAGGCACTATTTTAATCACTGGGGATACAGCAGTGGGCAGAGCCCACAATGATTTGCACTGAAGAGTCTTACATCTTTTGGCCACTCTGCACATGGCTTGTGGGATCTTAGTTCCCCAGCCAAAGCTGAACCCGGGCCACAACAGTGAACGCTCGGAGTCCCAACCACTGGACCACCAGCGGTTCCCACGAGTCTTACATTATTGAGAAATATACGCAGATAGAGACAATATCTAGTTCACGTCTGTATCCGTGATGTCTGTCATGGGGTCTGGCTTATTGTAGTTGCTTAATAAACGTTGGGGCTTCCTTGGTGGCTCATCAGTAAAGAATCCGCCTGCAGGAGATGCAGGTTCAATCCCTGGGTCAGAAAAATCCCTAAAGGAGGGCATGGCAACCCACTCTAGTATTCTTGCCTGGAAAATCCCACGGACAGAGGAGCCTGTTGGGTTATAGTCCATGGGGTCACAAAGACTTGGACACAACTGAAGTCATTGAGCACAGTAAACATTGAGCTCATGACTGGCTGTAAAATAACGTGACTTTCTGTGTGTATATAAGGAACTGCCTCCCTGTTCAAGGATGGGAATGACCAGTAGGTGGAAAGTGAAAAATTTTATCTCCTGGGAAGCAACATTTTAGATACCAAAGATCAGTACTATTAATGCACACCAGGCATTCTGCTAAGTACATTAAATGCTGTTATCTCTTAAATCTTTGAAACCTGTCATACCGTACAGTGACCATCTCCATTTTCGTGTTAGAAAACAAGCCTAGAGATGATGTTCAGTCTCTCAGTTGTGTCTGAATCTTTACGACCCTATGGACTGTAGGCTCCATAGGAGCCCACCAGGCTCCTCTGTCCATGGGATTCTCCAGACAAGAATACTGGAGTGAATTGCCATGCCCTCCTCCAGGGGATCTTCCTGACCTACGAATTGAACCCAAGTCTCTTATGCCTTCTGCACTGATAGGTGAGTTCTGTACAACTAGCCCTACCTGGGAAGCCCTGGCAGGATTCTGTAAACTCATAAAACTGGGAAGTGATAGAGGTAGGATTTGAATCCAGGTCTATTTGATGTTACTGTCTAAACTCACTGCTCTTATCTAGTTCCTTTTGAAATTATCTGAGAGAGATGAGTATGAACCATGAGCGATCACGGTGACTGGTATTTCTTAGGTACATTTGTTACCTCTCATGTCCATTTGCTAATACAAGCGTTGGGGTAGCAGTTGGATGAAGAACCCAGAATCCTTGGATCTTGAGTCATTATCAGTAAATTCAAGGTACCCTGTCTAGATATTAGTGGTAGGACTGTTAACTTGAAAAAGAGCAAATTTCATGAGCATGAGTTCTCTTTCTCTTCTTTACTCCTTTGAGGAAATAATATATCGCTCTCTGTTATACAAAGTACATTCACACCCATTGTTGTGTTTCATCTTGGTGGTGGGCCCATCAGAGTTTTCCATTTTCCATTTGAACAGGTTTTGCAATTTACTCTCCAAGTCTGTAACTGGCAGAATCAGAAGTCAAGCCCACAATCCTCTGATATCCAATTCCGTGCTTGGTTTACAATACCTCGACTCTCTCATTTAGGAAAGCTGCATATTTCAAATCTGTTGAAAACTTGACTCGTATGTAAAGCTGTTTTGAATACTGACTAATTAAAGTGGCTCTATAAATATGCCCCAGGGTTTCTTGCTTATGAATGTCTTTGGATATTAAAATTCATGTTTGGCTTAATCCCTCATTAATCTGTCCTTTCACTTTCCTGAGCTATGTTCAAGAACAGCAAACATTATCTGATCACATTATCTCGTAAATCTTCTTCTTGCAGCATTGTGTTTTTCATGTCACTGTACATAATTTTCTAGGCATAAACCTAAACCCAACTCCATGGAGTTTCGGTAGAAATAGCAATAAGTAGAAGGACACTAGTCGTGACTGCATAGAATCAAGAAGCAAGATATTTCTCAGCATCTAAACGTCTGGACCAGGGCACTTGATGTCACCTGAGTTGGCTTTTTCTCCCCCCTTCCTCCCCACCAATGACTTTAAGAAATTGTTTAATGAAGTTTTATTATCGTAGTTATTCTAGAAAAGACTAACTTCCATTACTGGGACTTCCTTCGCGGTCCAGTGGTTACGACTCCAAGATTCCAGTGCAGAGGATGTGGGTTTGATCCCTGCTCAGGAACTGAGAACCCATGTACCCTGGGACATGGCCTTTCCTCATTTTATCCACTTAGATTGATGCTTGATATCAAATGGTAAAACTTACCTATTGCCAGATTTATTAAAACTCATCATAAATCTTCAACATCTTCTTTATGTGACCCTGAAAGTTTTCCTTGCTGCCAGATCAACTCTTGGACACGAATGTGTTTCTTCCTACACCCTTTCTTAAGACCAAGGACTTTTCTGGAACTCTCTCTGTACTGACCTCAGTGGCTCATGATCTTTTTTTATAATTATTTATTTATTTTATCTTTGGCTGTGCTGGGTGTTTGTTGCCGTTGCCCGGGCTGTCTCTAGTTGCAGCGAGCAGAGGCTACTTTCTAGTTGCGGTGCAAGGGCTTCTCATTGCAGTGACGTCTCTTACGGAGCACAGATTCTAGGGTGCATGGGCATCAGTAGTTACAGCTCAAAGGATAGTTGCCCCAAGGGTCTTAGTTCCCAGAACAAGGATCAAACCCGTGTTCCCTGCATTGGCAGGCGGATTCTTAACTACTGGACCACCAGGGAGGTTCCTTTTTAAAGTTTTTTAAAATCATCTCTTTATTGAAATAGTCCTGGACATCTTGTCGCATTTTTTGTTGTTGCTGCCTCTTGGTTCCTTGATGGCATTTTAGTCCAGATTGAGATCTTCCGCCCACTTCTGGTCCTGTTAAGTTTCCCATTTGTAGTTCTCATTATAGAAGATTGTGACACAATTGGTAATGGATTCTTAATTCAGTCTAATTTTTGCCTCATAATAGTGGAATAAAATATGCAGCATTGGAAGGCTACACCAAAGGTTCTGTCTCCTCTGCCTCTAAAATGATTCATGAAATCCGTTCACTTTCACCATCATCAAGGCCACTGCCTCCACTTAGGTCATAATCATCACTCACCTTCTCATGAATGTCCTGTCTTTAGACACACACTCCATCTGCTCTTTGTTGTTCTTGCTCAGTCAGTCGTTCAGTCATGACTGACTCTTTGTGACCCCTTGGACTGCAGCATGCCAGACCTCCCTGTCCTTCACTATTGCCCAGAGTTTGCTCAAACTCATGTTCATTGAGCTGTGATGCCATCCAACCAGCTCATCCTCTGTCTCCCTCTCCAGCTCCTGCCCTCAACCTTTCCCAGCATCAGGGTCTTTTCCAGTGAGCCAGCTCTTCGCATCAGGTAGCCATAGTATTGGAGCTTCAGTCCTTCCAAAGAACATTCAGGGTTGATTTCCTGGGCTTCCCTGGTGGTTCAGCTGGTAAAGAATCCACCTGCAGTATGGGAGATCTGGGTTTGATCCCTGGATTGGGAAGATCCCCTGGAGAAGGGAAAGGCTACCCACTCCAGTATTCTGGCCTGGAGAATTCCAAAGACTATATAGTCCATGGGGTTGCAAAGACTTGGACACGATTGAGCGACTTTCACTTTCACTTTCCTGCTCTTTGGAAATTACAGATCCCTCTTTAGCATGACAGATCCATGGCCATGCACCCATCCTTTGGTGGACTCGCTCGTGCCTGTGGGATAAAGAAAGGCCTGTGGGAAGGATTGGCGGAGGGTAAAGCTTCCCCAAGGAGGTGACTCCATCATGCCTGTGCACTCATGACCACTAAAGCTTCCTTCAAAGTCAAGGTGATTTGTCCTTCCATCATTTAATGACACTTCTTCTCACTCCTCCTCCAGGGATAAAAGCAACTATAGATCTTTCTTCTAGAAAGGGCTTATTAGTTTCCTTATTTTCATTCGGTTAGATCTCATTATGCTTTCAGCTATCTTATAGTCTCAGAAATCTGTGATTTAGTAACATATTGGGCTCATTCTTAGCATTAGGGTATGAATAATAATCTCATGATTTTTTTTTCATCCCAGCCAGAAGCAGAGGGCTTCCTCCAGGTTTAAGAGTAGAACCATCACTCATGTCAACAAAACATGTTTCTAGGACTTCCCTGGTGGTCCAGTGGTTAAGACTTCTCCTTCCAATGCAGGGGGTGTGGGTTCAGTCCCTGGTGCAGGAAGATAAAACCCCACATTCCTCATGGCCAAACAACCAAAACATAAAAAGAGAAACAATATAGTAACACATTCAGTAAAGACTTGAAAAATGGTGCACATCAAAAAAATCTTTAAAAAGGAGCATATTTCCCTCAGCCCAGAAACTTATTGTGTACCCTACTTCCAGGCAATATGCTCTCAGTTAAAAGTAACCAGTAGTTTTTATTTCTATCACATAGATCAACATTACCTGGTTTTGGATTTTATTATAAAAATGAATGTCATATACAGTAGGTATTCTCTTGTCTGGATTCTTTTACTCAGTTTTATCTGTATGATTCATCCATGCTACATTTGGAAGTAATTCATTTTTTGGTCATTGCCAAATACTATTCTGTTGTGATAATTAACCATATTTATCATTTCTACTAAAATTGGACATTTGAGTGGATTTGGTTTTGAGTTATGAATAAAACTGCCATGAATGTTCTTAGGCATGTATTTTGGTGCATTTCTGTTGGTATGTGCTCAGGGGTTGAATTTCTAGGTCCTGGAATTTGCATATATGTGCAGGCTTAGTACAGTCTTGGCAGTTTTTCAAGGTGATTATACAGTGTACACCTCCCTCGGCCACAGAGTTGCATGAGCATTCCAATTGCCCAGCATCCTCAGTAGCGCTTGGGTTTTTCTCAGTCTTTCAAAATTTTAGCCATTCTGATGGTGTGTGCCTCATTGTGATTTAATTGGGATGTTCCTACCAACTTACTTGCCATTTTTATATCTTCTTTGTGAAGTTTCTGTTCAGCTTATTTATTGACTTTTCTATAGGGTTGTCTTCTTATTGATTTGTAGGAGGTCCTTATATATTATGGATATCAGTTCTTTGTCAGATAAATGTCTTATAAATATCTTCTGATCTGTAGCTTTTTTATTCTCTTACTGGTACCTTATGATGAAAAGAAGTTCTTAATTTTAATGAAGTCTAATCTGTCCATTTTTCCCATTAGAGTTAGTGCATTTATACCTATTTAAGAAAACTTTATCTCCCTGAGCTAATGAATCCCTCCCTAAAAAAAAATTAAATAAAATCTTCTTGAATTATTGTTTAACCTTCATATTAAATCTGCAGTCCGTTTGTAGTGGATTATTCATGTGGTATAAGTTATGGATTAGGGGTGTCTTATCTTCTTAGAGGGCTATCCAGTACTGTTTATTAGACAGATAACCCATCCCCACTGCATGGGAGGGCTTCATTTGTCATAAAGCAGGCAATTTCATACATGTGAGTCTATGTGGAAGATTCCATATCTGTTTGTGTTTTCTTAGTCTGTTTGTCCTGTTTGTCTACTCTTGGGCCAGTACCATGCTATTTTCATTACTATAGCTTTCTAATGTATCTTTCTATCCGTTAGGATGATTTCTCCAACTGAATCCATTCAAGGTTTGTCTTTTAAAGTTTTGGGTAGATTTTATCATTTACTTCTTTTTTCCTTAAGAAAAAAAAACACCCTTTATTTAGTACTCTTACTTTCTCAGTGAATTTATGCCAAATGCTTCTCCAAGTTCTAAATAAGACGCCATTGCTTTTAAATCTGAAAATCATTGTCGATTCCTGAGAAATTCAGTTTTGTGAAATATATTGTATACGATTGTCCATAATTCACAAGTGGCTTCCTGTTAGAAATTCTATTTCTTTGAAGCATGCATTAAGCCTTCTTGGCAACAGACTTTGGCTCAAACTTTTTTGTTTTGTTTTGTTTTGTTTTAAGACATTATTTCTTTACAAGAGTGAGCCTTGGAAATGGAAGTGGTGCCATGTTACATTCTAGACAAGTTTTGGTCGATTTTTACTACACATAACTGGTATTTTATGGAGCATGGGTGTTACCTTGTGATGTGACTGGAGCCTGTGCTATAGGAAGCAGACAGCTTGTCATGATCAGGCTGTGGTCTCCTGGACGTCTCAGCCAGACAGTCTTACAAAATCATCAGCATCCAAAAGATGGGAAGATCTCAGAGGTCAGTGGAGGTGGTCGGTGGAGGCTTGAGGCTATAGAGGAAGGCAGGTCTGCAGCAGCTGTAGCCAGGAGGGTGGGATTCCGAGTTTAAAGCTGGCTTAGCCAAGATCCTTATTCTTGCTGCCAAGAGGAAGTATCCTAAAGGAGCTAACTGCTTAGAAAGAAAACAAAGCAAAACAGCCCTTTACAAGGGAGCCTTTATCTTCCCTGCTGTTGATTACCATCTCTGTTTAATTTCTGTGCCCAAACACAGGTTGCTAGTTTCTCTAACAAAAATACTGAAAATATAGAGCCCAAGAAAAGAGAAATGAAACAGACTAACAAACAAAGCCCTCTATATTTTTCTTCCTTGTCTTAAGTTCGGTGGACTTTTAGTATGTGGAAACTCCCCTCTAGTTTCCATAGTCAGGAGACTAGGTCGGGCCCATCTTTGAGACTGGCATTGGATAGGCTCTGAACACAACCATTATTTCCTCACAGTGACTTTGGCAGTTGCACAGACTCAGTATAATGCCCAGTCTCTTTTCAGAGGGTGAGGTCCCTGCTTTATCTGCTTCACTGCTGGAACCAGCGGGATTTTGGGTGGTTATCAAGTCATGCTTAATTATCCTCATTAGTAAATGTCCTTCAGTGCCCTTTTGGCCGGTGGGACTGGTTGCAGACACTGTATCCTTTTTAATGATCTTCCTATCTAGTTTCTTCCATATCATCATCACTAATAAAATCAGGGTGAATGTACAGTATAACCAACTGATAACTCACACTGCTTCTAGAACCATCCCCTTCTAGCCCCAGGATGGGAAACAGTAAGTGGTAATTTCCTGCTCTTTAAAGCTTAGACTTAAAGCTTGTTGTTCTTATGTTAAAGAACATAGTTGTTCTTAGATTAAACAAACTATGGTTGTTCTTAGATTAAACATATACTGAATATGTATTATAATACTCACAGTTGTGTTTAGTCGCTCAGTCATGTCTGACTCTTGCGACCACATGGAGTGTAGCCCACCAAGCTCCTCTGTCCATGGGTTTTCCCAGGCAAGAATACTGGAGTGGGTTGCCATGCCCTCCTCCAGGGGATCTTTCCAACCCAGGGATCAAACCTATGTCTCTCGCATTACAGGCAGATTCTTTACCCACTGAGCCACCTGGGAAGTCCATGGATAACTTAAGTACTTTTTCAAAAGAATAAATGTGTTTGATGACCAGCTGGAAAGCACTGCCCACCCTGATTGGATTCCTGAGGTTAGAGAATCTCTTCTGAGGTTCTGTGAGAGTAGTGTTTCTCACAGTAACTACGCAGCAGGTTCTAGATCCATAGAATCCATCTGACTCATCCAGATGTGTCAGGGAGAAGGGGGTCTCTGGACACAGAGGAGATGCAGGAGGTCCAGCAGCTAAGGAAAATGGGACAGGGTGTGTCAGGCTCACCCAAATCCAGGGAGAGAAGGTCTCGCCTACCTGGTGTCCATACACCATGGGGATATTAAAGTCTCCTTGATTGAGACCCAGACGTGCAGTGTGAGGAATCACATTTCAGGATAAGAGGGCATCGTGACAGGGGCTCTTTTTAGTGGCCCAGGATTCTGAAACCCAAGAGACTCAGTTGTGACTGCTGGGACTTCCCTGGTGGCCCAGCAGTTAAGACTTCGCCTTCCAATGTATGGTGGGTGCAGGTTCAATCCTCGGTGGGGGAGCTAAGATCCGCATGTCTTACGGCCAGAAAACCAAAACTTAAAACAGAAACAATATTGTAACAAGTGCAATAAAGGTTTTTAAGATGGTCCATATCCAAAAAGGAAAGAAAGAAAGAAAAAAGGGTCTTTAAAAAAAAAGAAGATATGATTGCCATATGAGTGTCAGTTGAACTGTTTTCCCAGTGAAATTAGTGTCTTTCATGATTTCTCGGAATTAGGCTCAGTACTTCAGTAGATCAGATCCCCAGCATCTCCATGACACTGAAAGCGCTCTCAACAGAGCTGAAGCTCCTGAAATGGAGAAAGAACCCACAGTTCCTGCGACTCCAGGTTTGGCTTTGAGGAAGAGGAACTCTTTGGGGTGATGACTTAGTTTCTCTTCTCATTGATCCTCCACCTTGCCTTTTAAATTGTAGTAGAGTTGAACTTCCTATACATCTAACCTGTGTCATGCTATTTCCCACCTTCATGGCTCAGTTCAAGGTCTTTCCCAGCCTAGCCAGCCACCAAGATTCCATCTCAGGACATCTTCTCTTGGGGTTCTCAGGTCTGCTCTGCACTCTAGCAACATGCTCTGTCTGCCTCTATTTTGAGATCTTATGTGCAGCCCTGGTCCTGACCTTGAACCCCATGAGACCAGGAAATTGTCACATTCATTTTTTATTCCACTCTCTAGGACAGTTGGCACCTGGCAGGCACTGATACATAGAATGTTTGTGCATTGGGCCCTCTTCTGGAATCTCTTAGTTTGCAAGTCTTTCTACAGGGTTCATTGAACCATTGTAGCCTGATAACTTTGCTCTCATTTTTTTTGAAATCTCTAATGCCTTCAGGAAATGATGATCATGTTCATAAATACTTGTGATTCATTAAATACTTGTGATTCATTACATACTTGTTTATTACATATTCTGTGTCAGGCATTGGGCTCTGCTCTCAGTTGATGTGTCTTTTATAATCTTCCCAACAAACCTATGCATTAGTCCAGTTTTCACACCCAGGTCCATGTGACTGGGGAGGCTCAGCTCTTGTGTGGGCTGGTGTAGAGGTCAGATGAAGGATGTTTTATTTACTCTTGCTGGCCTATTCCAGGCAGATACTACTAGATAAAACCAGTGAGGCTGAACACTTAGCCTCAGCTTGTTAGATGTCCATTGCTAATCTTGCCTTAGAACAGGCAAAGAGTAAGACCTAATTAATTTGTTAAGCATGCCTTACAAAATGGAGCACATTTTGACATTGACAAACGTAGAATCTGGAGAAACAATATGAGCAGCCAAGTTGTTAAAAGATCTGAGGTACAGTCTGGGCAACAGGTAGTGAAGTCTAAAATCCAGGCTGGATGCCTAGACAGAAGAATGAGGCACAGGTACAAGAGAGCACCTGGAGACCAAACCAGCCAGTTCCCTGAGACCAGAGATCTCTGCTTGAGCCAAGATGGTCTCTAAAGATTACCCGCCAATCTCGGGACCTACCCCCAGTGTGGGCAACCAAGCCCAACCCTCTGACTCAAGCAGAGAATAGAACTGCTACATTTGATCCTTTGAAATAACTGCTTTACAAAATCTTTCTGCTTTATAAGCAAACTAACTAACAGATGGCTGACTCTGGACATACCTATGGAGACCACTTTCAGCATTTTCATTGTTGGCTGAAGCACACACTGTTAAATGTGTTCCCAAGTTATTCATCCATTCATACCCACCTGCAAACACCAGAATATATTAGTTATTGAAAGAGTGACACTGATTTCACCAGAGGAAAGTTTCACCAGGAATTTGGGTTAGCACACTGCCATCCCTTTTCCATGCTGTTTTCAAAAACCTTCCTGGCCAGGTGCCTCACAGTGGTAGGCTACAGACAACGTATGTTCTGAACTGGCTGATATCCATTCCCTACTGGGCACTCAGTATTTTTAATATGGACTTGACTTGCATGTGAATTTTTATTTGCTATCCTGATCACTTCACATAAATGAACATCATATTTTATGTAATTCATCTTAATATTCATTCTTCCTGACTAATTATGTTTATCACACTTGGTTTAAGAGGTATGGAAAGCTACCCAATGATAAAGTAGCAAAGATTTGTATGCCAAGTACGTGTTACCGATGTACAAAAGCAAACAAAAAAAAAACAGAAACCAACACCTAAGATACCAAGTGGTGAATATGCCAGAGTTCTACCAGTTGGCCCAATCTACCGACTATGTGTTTTTATAAGTAAAGTTATATTGGAACACAGCCTTGCACCAAGTCCATAGTTTACATACTGTCTATGGCTACTAATACACAGCCCCAGCAGAGGTGAAGGATTGGGTTAGCAGAAAAGTTCATTCCGGGTTTTCCCATAAAATAGTACTGAAAAATCTGAACGAACTTTTTGGCCAACCCAATATTTTGACAGACACTCTATGGCCCCCGAAGCCTCAGATATTTACTGTTAAGTCCTTACAGAAAAAGCTGATCTCTGCTGTAGACTTTTTCCGTTAATAAAGTCTTCATTCGCTTTTTTTGTCCAAAGGTTGACTACTCTGTAAGTTAGCACAGGGAATGTATGTAATCCATCTAAGTCACTCAGTTAGATCGGAGAGAGCCAGGATTTGAATCTAGATTCTCTGGTTTTAGAATCCATTTTTTTAAAGTCACAACATGAAGCTCCCTTTTCTGTATTGATTTTATGTTTGCATTTATCTTAAAACAAAGGAAATTCCAAACCGATGTGACATAAACAAGTGAAGGACTTGGTTGCTCTGTCACCATATTCCCAACCAAATATTGCCATTACTTCATTACCTATTTTTAGATTTCCTCCAAGCTTGAATAATAGGTCCTGATAAGATAGAATGACTTTGACCTTATCAGGGTGATGGCATTTTTGTTTTTTGTAAAGTTTGGGGCTTGGGGTAAAAGTACTACTGAAGATGCATTTGGAAGGTTACACTTTTTGTCTCCCAAGATACATGGTGCATGAAAGGGTTAAGAAAATCTGTCCATGTAATAGGGCTGTCACTGAATGACATGGAAAGAATGGGAAACTATAACAAAGAATAAAAATTAATCTCAAATTTCTGAAGAAGCATCATCTTTTCGAAGCCCCTGTTGACAGTAAAAATGAAAGTTGTTCAGTCGTGTCCGACTCTTTGTGACCCCACGGAATTCTCCAGGCCAGGATACTGGAGTGGGTAGCCTTTCCCTTCCCCAGGGGATCTTCCCAACCCAGGGATTGAACCCAGGTCTCCCACATTTCAGGCAGATTCTTTACCAGCTGAGCCACAAGGGAAGCCCAAGAATAATGGAGTGGGTAACCTTTCCCTTCTCCAGGGGATCTTCCCAGCCCATGAATCAAACTAGGGTCTCCTGCATTGCAGAAGGATTCTTTACCAACTGAACTATGAAGGAAGCCCTCAAGTCTGCTGGAAATGCTCTGTGTAGCCATATCCTCGTTTTTTTAAGCAGCACCTCTTTCTCAGCTTCACTTTCCATATTTTTGGAACAGTTTTACCCATAAAGTTTTTATTATATTTATTTTTTAAATATAACCATATATGTATGTGTGTGTGTATATATATATATATATATATATATATATATATATATATATATATATATATATAATTTTGGCTGTGTCCCTCAGCGGGTGGGATCTTTATTCCCCAAACGCACCCCCTGCATTGGAAATGCAGAGTCTTAACCAGTGGACCACCAGGCAGAGTAGCATGAACAGTAAACCAGGGAAGCAGAAGCAATGAATGTGTTTAATGGAGGCTCAGCTCCCTCCATTGTGGGGAGTGGAAAACTGGTTCTCCAGTGAGACAAATGTGCATGAAAACTGAGAATGGGGAACCTTCATCTGTATATTAAGTCTCCAAATTATTTTATTTCTGTTAGGTTTATCAGTTAAACCAGAAAAGATATTAGCAATTTTTGTTTGTTTGTTTTTGGGGCTTTCATAATCCAGAGAATCAACTTGGTTTTCCACAGCAGTTCACCTGTGTAGATAGTTACCATCATAACCATATCTCAGTGGGGAAGAAGATCGGGTTGTAATGTAATTTACATAAAGTTGCAAGGGTATTTGACTTACCTCTCAGCAGCTGTATGGTAATGTGTTGACACCTTATTGCTATTTTATTCGATTATTTTTAATGCCAGGAGCTATATAGGGTGAGGTGATAATGCCCTCCTTTTCTGTCTCCCATTCCTTTTCGAGAGTTTCTTGCCTGTGCCGTG
Organism: Budorcas taxicolor; assembly: GCF_023091745.1. Lineage (NCBI taxonomy): Eukaryota > Metazoa > Chordata > Mammalia > Artiodactyla > Bovidae > Budorcas > Budorcas taxicolor. Next base: position 29,483,720 of record NC_068931.1, read on the forward strand.
GTCAGCTCTTTTCTGGGTAACTTTTTTTTCCTCTTGAGAATTTTGTCCATTTACTTTCATGTTAGTATTTTATTTCTCTCCCTCAGTCTTGAAACATTCAAAATGTTTATCTTACCAGTTATCCATTTTAAATATAGCAAACCAACAAGGACGTACTGTATAGCGCAGAGAACTCCGCTCAACATTATGGGGCAGCCTGGATGGGAGAGGAGAATGGATACGTATCTGTGTATTGAGTCCCTTTGCTGTCCACTTGAGATACTCACAACGTTGTTAATCAACTATATACTCCAGTACAAAATGAAAAGTTTAATTTAAAAAAAAATGTTTACCTTATATATTTAGGAATTTGAAAATTTACTTGCCCCTACTGCTTACTGTAAAAGGAATATTTTCCACTTAAACTGCCCCTTGCCTTGGATATAGCAAAACTGGCTCTGTGTTCCACCCCCAGTGCTCACCCATGGAGGCTGAGAAAGGACCGGGAACTTTGAACCCCCTCCCCGTGCCTCACGTGCCAGACTGTTGGACTCAAGTGAAGACTCGGTTCTGACTAAAAATCAGTGAGGCTTTAGCCAGCTATGCACAGACCAGAGTCCTAGTTCCCCGTGCCTTCTTAGCATGATTACCTTGAACTTCCCTTCTGGCTCTTAAAGTGCCTCATGTCCCCCTGCTCAGCAGACTCTTCTATTCATTTCCTTACTGGCCCAGACAACAAGATACAGCTTTTAATTTTTTTGTAGTCTAGTTGATTTACAATGTTATGTTTAATTTATCTGATATAGTAAAGTGACTCACTTATGTGTTCTTTTTCATATTCTTTTCCATGGTGGTTTATAGTGGGATATTGAATATAGTTGCCTGTCTACACAGTAGGACCTCGTGGTTTATCCATCCTGTAGAGAGTAGTTTGCATGTGCTAATCCTGAACTCCTCGGCCCTTCCTCCCCCACCCTGCCCCCTTGGCCACCACAAGTCTGTTCTCTGTATCTGAAGATACAGCTTTCGTATGTTACTTTGCTTGCTCTGCTGGTCTCTGTTTGCCTCTTCCACACTGTCTGAGTCTGTGACCTTGGGCAAATCATTAACCTCTCCAAGTTACGGGAATCAATGGGATAGAACAGCAGGGTTTTGCTCAGAGTGTCTGAGATATCCCATGAGAAGGCACCTAAGGTAACTCCTGACCGATGATGGGCACCAGTGAAGGTCGATTTCCTTCTTTCACACTCTCAGAGCTGAAAATGGCATTAGGTACCCAATAGGCTCCCTTAAGATACTTGTGGAATGGTAAAGGAGTATTTCCATCACTCTTTAAAACACGTAATTGCTCAAGTCTGTAGTTTTTGCCAGTCATGGGACTTTCTGAAATTTCTGCCTGGAACTCCAGAATTTCACTTTATGCTAAAGCACCATTTTACTCTATTTAAACATAACCAAATGCCTTAAGGTTGATTCCTGGTATCTTTTTCTGAACCAATTATAAATCATTTCAAGTCAGGGGAATTTAATAAGAAAAGGCAGAACCAGAGTTTAAGCTGCTGACTAACTTCTTACTGACTCTCCCAGAATTGTATCACCTTTAAGGTATTTTAAATCTTAGACCCAAACAAAGTCTTTCAGTAACTTGCAATGTTAATATTTAAAACCCCTAATTCCATGCCTACTTTTCATGGGTGTCTATGCGTAATCACTCAGTTGTGTCCAACTCTTTGTGACCCCATGGACTGTAGCCCACCAGGCTCCTCTGTCTATGGGGATTCTCCAGGCCAGAATACTGGAATGGGTTGCCATGCCCTCCTCCAATGGATCTTTCCAACCCAGGAATCAAACCCAGGCCTCTTAATATTGCAGGCAGATTCTTTACCATCTGAGCCACCAGGGAAGGCCATGAATACTAGAGTGGGTACCCTATTCCTTCTCCAGGGAATCTTCCCAACCCAGGAATCAAACCAGGGTCTCCTGCATTGGAGGCAGATTCTTTACCAGCTGAGCTACCAGGGCAGCCCCTACTTCTCATGATCATTGACAAATAACACGTTCCAAACATTATTTGAGATTTTCTGTGGCCTTCATTTGAAAGTTGGGTTTCTCAGGGAAAGTTGACGTTAAAAAGGTTGACAATCATAAGAGAATTTTCAGATCCACTTTTCTCTAGAGAATCTTAGGAACCAAACAAAGATGTCTTCTGGGGCTGTGTCTTTATAATCTTCAGAAGTAAATCCATGAACCCAATAACCCTGAGAATGTTTCCAGTCTCCGCAATTCTCTTTATAATTTTCATCCTTCATGTTGTAATTTGTGTGTGTAAGTAAAGCATCGTGAGATTATGCAGATGTATAATTTAAGAGGCTCACATAGACTGACCCGTTGTCAAAAGGCTTAAAATTGTCAGATCAGGACTCTGCCATATAGCACAGATGGATATGGACAGAAAATCACATCCCTGTGTCCTGAGGACAGTTCTGCCCATTTCATACCACCGTCAGATTTTTATATCCTGTATTTGAAATCGACCAGGCAAACCATCACAAAGAAAAGTTAAGCCGCATGTTCTAAACCAGATTCTAGTTTCCTGTAAATCAGTGGTTTTGTGCCTCTTTTTTTTATGTCAGTGTATCTGAGGGACATGACACGTTTGCATCATGGGGGATGGTACTCACTATGGCAATAAGTCTCAGCAGTGGGCCCCCGGGTCTTTCGCTTCCTTCCCCTGATGAATTACTGCCATGGCATGTCATGTGATGCAAAGCACCTTTCTTGAATCGGTTGCTCTTGTGCACACCCAGCTTGAATATCATCCCTGACACTTTCATTCAACACATTCTATAAAACTTTTATTTATTTATTAATTTTTGGCTGCACTGAGTCTTTGTTGCTGTACATGGGCTTTCTCTAGCTGGGAAGACCGGGGGCTGTTCTTCCTTGCAGTGGAATCTCTTGTTACAGAGCACAGGCTCTAGGCCCTCAGACTTCAGTAATTTATGGGCTCAGAAGTTGTGGCACACGGGTTTAGTTGCTCCACGGCATGTGGGACCTTCCTGGACTGGGGATCGAACCTGTGACCCCTGCATTGGCAGAAGGATTCTTATCTGCTGAAATTCTCAACACGTTTTTAATAAGCACTTTCTGTGGGCCTGACGTATTGACCACAGACATCTTGAAACTACCTGCTCTGGTTCTTAGGAGAGTAAGAAAGGGCTGTCAAAAGATAAGAATCTATAAATGAACATGCTGTTGTATGTATACACTAATAAGTGAAACAGACCAGGTAGACAGGCTGTCCTTGTCCAAAGAAGCTAGATGCTCTCGGCTGTAACAAATAGCTGTGTCAGAAGTGAAGCCTAGTTTTATGCCAGATCTTCCTGTTTTCAGGTAAAATATCCCAACATCTATAGGTTGACAACTTATTAGAAAACTTTTTCTGCACTGTCAACCAAACATAATGGATTTCTGTTCGTCACTTTGGTATGGTGGGAGCTACATCAGAAATGAGGGTGGACAAGTTCTTTCCACATAAGAAAGAGCACAGGGAAATCTTCAGTTATGCTCCAGAAATCGCTCTGTATTCTAACATGGAATGATCATGATATACTGAGGACTGTCAAGAAGTATGTCACCAGGTTAATGGCAACCCACTCCAGTATTCTTGCCTAGAGAATTCCATGGACAGAGGAGCCTGGTGGGCTACAGTCCATGGGGTCACAGAGAGTCAGACATCATTGAGTGACTAACTCTAAAGACGGTCCTTAAGCATAAGATTCAATTACTTAATTTCATGCAATTGAGACCTCTAATAAAGCATTGTACACTCTCAGTTTAAAAATATTTATTAAGTGTCATCATCCATATACTTATAGTCTGTTTTCCCCTTTCTACAAAAAGCTTCCATCAGGAGACATGCTTCCTCATGGTTACCCCCTCTATTAAGCTTGGTAGTTATGTAATTAAACATGGCATGGAAAACCATGCCTCTTCACACGCAAGCATTCAGAATTCTCTAAATGAATCCCTCTTTCTGTTTTGTGAAAAGCACTGTAACATTTGAAAGGTTTTCGCATCTGCCGTATCATTGTCTGCCCCTGCTTTCAGATGGTCTATAAATAACTCATACGTTCTATAAAATTTTAAATGGAGACACATGTGTGCAAGATCAAGGTGTGTTTTCACTCAAGTTTTGTATGGATGCTTTGAAATATGCTCCCCTGACAGGAGACTGCATCCGCATGCCTTTGCTCACACTGTGGATTCCCCCAGAACAGTCTTTTCTCCTGAACCCACATGTCATTCAAGGTGCACATCTGATGTGTTCTTCCCTTTTCTGAGCATTTTATATTTGGCACTGTACCGAGTTTACGTCCTACTCTGACTTGTCCTGTTCTGTATACCTGCCTCCCATGTTACCTTGTACATCCCTCAGAGGAGGAGCTTTTTCTGAGTGCCTTCACTCATTAGCTTAGCTGAAGCCCTTGGTAAGGAGTTGTTTCAGGGAGGGTAGTCTAGAATGAAGGCATCTCAACAGAGTTCAGTTTTTGGTTTGTTTTTTTTTTAATATATTTTTTAGATTATTTTTATGTGGACCATTTTTAAAGTCTTTAGTGAATTTGTTACAATATTGCTTCTGCTTTATGTTTTGGCTTTTTTGGGCCATGAGGCATGTGGGATGTTAGCCATTCCCATCCAGGAATTGAACCCACACCCCCTTCATTGAAAGGCAGAGTCTTAAGTACTGGACCATGAGGGAAGATCCTAGTTTTAGACCAACATTTTGAAATCAGACACACCTCGTTTTGATGCTCATGTCAATAGGGTAGCAGCTGTGTGACCTGGTACATGTTACTCAACCTTTCTGAGTCTGTTTCTCTATCTCAAATTATGATAATGAAAAGACACTTATAGAAGGTGGTGTAGCACCTGGTACAGAGTGGGCTGGATATAGTGACCCTTCCCCTCTTATCTCCTCTGTTGTTTTAATCATTCCTCATATCCCTGCCCCTCCTCCATCATCCATCCCAACCTTGTAGCTGGGACAAGAGCTAGGCTGTGGAATCTAATCTGTTTGAAATCCTAGCATTTCTCTGTGTCTTATTAGATCTGGAGCCTTTGACAAATGACTTGAGTGCTTTAGACTCAGTTTCCTCAATTCTTAAAAGAGGGTAATAAAACTCATTGTCGCACAGAGTCACATACTCTGTTGTTCAGAGTATGAATGAGCGAACATATGTAAAGGATCTTGAGCATTGCCAGAGCATGGTAAATATTCAAGCATTGAATGAATCAAAACCACTATAGAGATACTGTAAACAGTTTTGAGCTGGTTTTAGACAGAGATGAGGCCTGAACTAAAAAGAGGACCATAAAATCTGTACTTTCTGTAAATATCAACAGTGAATTAGATAATTTTAGTTAAGCTAGGGATGTGATGTTTCTTATTACTAGAATTTAGAGGTTTGAAAAATATAAAGTATTTGCCCAAACCTAAAATTTTGATGCATTTCCACATTATACTTAGTGTCTTTGTACACTGCTGTTCAGCTGGCTGATGCTAAAGCTAAAAATAGTTAAAGGTCCAACCAGTGCCCAGAGCATCCTTCTTCCCAGGTTCTTCTCTGTCTCTTGAAGTGGACAGGCTGTATTTCAAAGACATGCCCCCAGGACTGCTCTGGAAGAGAGTACACACTCCCTAGCCTCATACCTCCGAGCCAGAGGTTGGCGAACTTTTTCTGTAAAGGGCTGAATGGTAAGGCTTCAGGGCCCATATATAGTCTCAGTAGGATATTCTTCTTCTTCATTGTTACCACTGTTTAAAATGATCCTTTAAAAATGTCAAAGCCATTCTTTAAGAAAAAAGGCCACAGATTAGATTGGTCCCACCAATAATAGAGTGCAGACTCTAGGCACTGAGTGGGCTTCCCAGGTGGCGCTAGTGGTAAAGAACCTGCCTGCCAATGCAGGAGACACGGAGACATGGGTTAATCCCTGGGTTGGGAAGAGCCCCTGGAGGGGAAATGGCAACCTACTCCATTATTCTTGCCTGAGATATTCCATGGACAGAGGAGCCCTGCGGGTCGCAAAGAGTCAGACGCAACTGAGCATGCGCACACTTCCTACAGATGTTTGAAGAGAAGAAAGAATGGTCTTGAAACCTTGATGAACTAAAGCTTTCCTTTAAGTAAAGGAAAATACACTTACAACAATTTTTTTTTTTTTTTTTTAAGTATTAAAGCAATATAATATTGTAGGGGAGGGAAAAGTTTTCTCTACCCTCCTAGTGTCCCTGGCTGGGTCTGAAAATTAAACCAACAAAGACAGATTAACAGGAGAAGAACAGACACATTTGATGGAACTTTTGCCACCATATGAGAATCTCCACAAGAGAATGCAGGCCCTCGAAGAAGCGACCAGAGCTGGGAGTGTTTATACCCTGTAGACAAAGAAACAGTAACTTTGTAGAGAATTGATAAGACAAAGGTCTTGAGCTTAGGGTAGTAAATGGTGAAGAAATAACTAGGAAAATAGGGTTAGTTTGAGAAAGTTTGCCATTTAAAAAATATTTAATAATGTCATTTGCAGCAACATGGATTGTCATATTGAGTGAAGTAAGTCAGAGAAAGACAAATATCATTATGATATCACCTATATATGGAACATTAAAAAAGAGCACAAATGAACTTATCAACAAGACAGATATAAAGTTACAGATATGGAAAACAAACCTGTGACTTTCAGGGGGTAAGAGCAGGGAGGGATAAATTGGGAGATTGGAGTTGACATATACACACTGCTATATATAAAACAGATTACTAATAAGGACCCACTCTATAGCACAGGAGAGTCTGCTCAATACTCCCTAATGACCTATGTGAGAAAATAACCTAAAAAAGAGTGGATATATGTATATGTATAACTGATTCACTTTGCTGTAGAGCAGAAACCAACACAACATTGTAAATCAACTCTACTCCAATAAATTAAAAAAAAAATAGCATTTTATTATGACCAAATACACCCAAATATGACTGTTACATTGTAGAATTATAGATGAGACCACTTTCTGTTCATAATTTTTAATTTTCTGAGTTTTATATCACAAACACATAATTTTAGTATCATAAAAAAGGAAGTTTCTTTGTACAGAGTTCTTGGTCCCAAATGCTAGTCTCTGGTGGTGAGGAGGGTTTCGCTCCTCCTGGTTCAAGGGGAGGGGGGCCTTTCACATCAGAATTTTGTGACCTGTTTCAGAGAAGAAAGGTGAGATGGGGAGAGTCAGAGTGAGTTTCCTGTTTCGGCTGTTTTTTAAAAGAGTGCTTGAGCTTCAGATATTTAATATGCCACGTTGCCGTATCTGAGGGCAGCTTGTTCTGAACCCCATCAACATTTAATGAGCACTTTTGCTTCTGTGGTACTACCGTACTTTCTAGTCGATTTTTTAGTCATTTTGTAGCGGGACGTCCTCTCACTGCTGTTTCCCATTGGAAGCTGATGAGGAACATAGGAAAGCAGATGGCGCACAGACTGTCGAAATGAAAAACACAGAAGAAAGAGCTGCGTGAAAGCAATATTTAATCATAACATGAAAAGCTCGTAGTGGCAACTTTTCCATTATGTTAAATTTCATTCATTTCTGTGCATTCTGGGTATGCATTTAAAAACAGAGGTTGTAAGTTTCCATCCTCATGCCCATCTCCCATGGGGTTTTGGCTTTGTCTCTTGCAGGACTATGATTTGAGCCAGCTCCAGCAGCCTGATACGGTGGAGCCAGATGCCATCAAGCCAGTTGGAATCCGACGGTTGGATGAAAGGCCCATCCATGCGGAGCCCCAGTACCCGGTTCGATCTGCAGCCCCGCACCCAGGGGACATCGGGGACTTCATTAATGAGGTGCTGAGAGAGATTCGATTTCTTTAAAAGGGTGTTTATTGGATGCTAACAGTGCTATTGAGGCTTTCCCGGTGGCTCAGTGGTAAAGAGTTCACCTGCCAGTGCAGGAGATGCACGTTCGGTCCCTGAATGGGGAAGATCCCCTGGAGGAGGAAATGGCAACCCACTCCAGTATCCTTGCCTGGAAAATCCCATGCACAGAAGAGACTGGTGGGCTGCAGTCCATGGGATCGCAAAGAATTGGACACAACTGCACAACTAAACAACAGAAGTTCTATGGAGATGACAGTTTGATGAGAACATAGCTATGTAGTTCATTAAAATACAGCTCTTTATTTTAATGTTATTTTTGTGCAAAAGCCAATGTGACTTCAGTAACAGAGAACAGATGAGATGGCTCTGATCATCCCAAAAGAGATCTGTCAACTACTATTCTGTATTTGTAAACCACAGCCTTATATGTTACCAGTATTAGTCACACTCTCTCCCAAGGATTTTTCCCATGATTACAAGTAATCAATAGGCTAAAGATATTATGCTCTGTGTTTAAGTCGCTCAGTCATGTCTGACTCATTGTAACTCCCTAGACTGTAGGCTGCCAGGCTCCTCGGTCCCTGGGGATTCTTCAGGCAAGAATACTGGAGTGGGTTGCCATGCCCTCCTCCAGGGAATCTTCCAAACCCAGTGATCGAACCTGAGTCTCTCGCGTTGCAGGCAGATTCTTTACTGACTCAGCCACCAGGGAGGCTCAAGAATACTGGAGTGGGCAGCCTATCCTTTCTCCAGGGGACCTTCCTGACTCAGAAATCGAACTGAGGTCTCCTGCATTGCAGGTGGATTCTTTACCAGCTGAGCTACCAGGAAAGCCCCAATGATATTATAGCATATTCTAATTTCATTTATTAGCACTAATACATGCAATAATAGCTCATTTTCATTTCCCTCACACTGTACTCTTTGAATCCCACAAATGAAGAGAATTCAGTGACTACCCAGGTGACTCAGTGGTAAAGAACCCACCTGCCAAGTGAGGAGACATAAGAGACATGGATTTGATCCCTGGGTTGGGAAGAACCCCTGGAGGAGGGCATGACAACCCACCCCAGTATTCTTGCCTGGAGAATCCGATGGACAGAGGAGCCTGATGTGCTATAGTTCCTAGGGTCACTAAGAGTCAGACACAACTGAAGCAACTTAGCACACATGCACCCAACAACTAGAGAGTTCCATCAAATAAGATTAGCAGGAAGAGCAGCTAAATTAAATATTATGTAAGTGATTTAAATACTTGTCTAGTTGAGGAGTTTTAAGAGCTTCTGCAAGAGGCAGGCTAATTCTCTGTTGAATATAACAGATAATGATTTCCACTGTCAAAATTATTATGGCATTCTTTTATTTCATTACTGACCAAGAGTTCTGCTACATTTAATCCTGAAGTTTTGAAGTCAAATGATTTACTACTGCTTCTTTTGATCATGTCTACAGTTTTGCTGCAATTCTTCTTTGGAATTTTTATTGTTAGTTTAAGAGAATGATACATATTGATATTGATTGTGAATATATGACAGGACTCATGTTCTCTGGCCGTGTCCTAGCATTCAGAAACAGCAAGACCAGAATTGGTCTCAGTGCCTTTCACAGTGGAAAGCATCTGTTGTATATTATTGCCTTCAGTCCTGTGCTGATAAGATTCATTTCCTGAAAATGAAAGGGTTAGTCACTCAGTCATGTCCAACTCTTTGCAGCCCTATGGACTGTAGCTCACCAGGTCCTTTGTCCATGGGAGTCTCCAGGCCAGAATACTAGAGTGGGTTGCCATGCCCTCCTCCAGGGGATCTTCCTGACTCAGGGATCAAACCCAGGTCTCAAACATTGAGGCAGATTTGGAAGCCCCATTTCCTAGGCTTTTTTGAAACAATCACATATTACATCTACATAATCAATCTACGTTAGGTTTTTAGATGCTCTTATAGTTTGTAGGAAAAATTTTGAAACACAATTAGCTAATCTGTCTCTACAAATATTCATTACTATCTATTCCTAAAATACATGCTGCTTTTTGAACATGTCTATTCAATTCTGTTAAATAGTTAATAGGTTAATTTGTAGTAGACATGATTTAAAAGCTGACAGAAAGCAAAAACAAAGTACAGGTAACTCCTTTATGTATAAGAATATGCCCTGACTTTTCCAGATTATTTATACAATAGGCTTGGTTAGGGGAATTAGCAGGAATATACATACATACACACACACACACAACTAGATATTTTTGACTATGTAAGCATGCCTGATGAGTTTACTTCTAATTTAGCTTTCATCCTTATTATTTATTCCTGTGGTTGTTGGATTTCAAGACGTGGTGAATCTTCTAAATGTAGGTATAGACACTGGACTTTCATAAAGCAAGAATTCTGGCTTCAGTGAAATTCAACAAATACTCACCTGAAGGTTTCCCTGAAGTATCACTGTTCTATGAGACTCCTATTCTATCAGGACACTCCTCTTTTCTCAAGACAAAGTTCAAGCACTAAGGGTCATTTCTAAGACTGTTTGTAATCTGTCCTGCCCTCCTTTCCATCCATATTCCCTTCTTGTGCTGTGGCCCCACCAAACTATTTGTAGTCCCTCACAAACATCACAGGCTTAACTATAAATTAACTTTTCCAACTGAGCGACTGAACAACAACAACTTTTACAACAGCAACAGCTTTTCCAAAGCCCTTCCTTCTTAACTGTCAGGAGATACCCATTTGGCCTTCAGATGCAGCTCAAATATCCTCTTCTCTCTGAAGCTGTTACAATACCTCTGTGAGGGGTTATTATTAATACCAAGACGCTCCCTGGGTCATAGCCCTCACATGGGGTGTAACTGTTGGTATTTCTCTCTCCTATGGCAGCATGTCCATCCTCTCTGGGATGAGGGTTATTTCCTGACCTTCTTTGTGTAACCTGAGCATCTACTGTGTTGAGTAGCTCCTAGATTCTGTCGTTTCAAGGACTGTGACAGGTGTGGGGCATGCACTATTTATTTATTTTTGGCTGTGCAGGTTCTTCGTTGCTGTGCAGCTTTTTTTCAGTTGCAGTGAGTAGGGGCTACTCTCTGGTTGTGGAGCGTGAGCTGCTCATTTCAGTGGCTTCTCTCGTTGTGCAGCACAGGCTTTAGGGCACTTGGGCTTCAGTAGTTACAGCGCACAGGCTTAGTTGCCCCACAGCATGTAGAAATCTTCCCAGACCGGGGATCGAACCCGTGTCCCCTGCATTGGCCAGTGGATTCTTAGCCACTGAACCCCCAGGGAAGTCCCCATTTTTGAAAAAATATGACTGGACTTCCTTCAGTAAAGAGAGGAGAGTATTTAGGTAATAAGGTTCAGTTACCCAACCATTCTAATGGCACAGTAGGAAGAGGTACGCAGTAGGAATTTCCATGTGGAGATCTCTTTTCTCAGGTACACGGTTTCAAAAGTGGCTAGAGATTATAACAGACGTGTGAATACCTAAATGAAAAAGGTTGTTCTGAACAACTGACTTTACACATCAACTTCTGAAATACAGCCCATTCATAATTTGAAAGTTGTCTGTCTTTGTTAGAAATGGCTCATTTGGCAGTCCTCTTGAGCTTGGTTTAGGATCATTCATTCAGCAGATAGCTACCATATAGCTACTGTGTACATCCAGTGCCAGTGATATATAGATAAGACAATAGAGGGCGAGGCTCTTGGTATGAGTTCCCCGAGTTGCTCCTAGCATGATCTCCATACCAGGTAAACACTCCAGTATCTGAACTCTCCCCTTGCCAGACACAGGATGCCCCCGTTGGATCTGGTTCTTAACTCTCGGTGATCCAGCTTCCTCTCAGGCCCCTCCCCCACCTGCATTCCACAGGCAGGCAACAGAGACCTTACTTGTAGTTCCTTATCTCAGCTTGTAATTCCATGCCAGCGCCAGGCCCCACCCTGTTTTTCCTGCCTAGAGTGCCCTTTGCTCTTTTTCTAAATGCTAGTTGCCCATGAAGGGTCAGGCACACAGAGTAAGGATGGGCGCCATCCAGCGGCATCCACTTGTTCCTACAACTCACCTCCCTCCATTACTCCTATCCAAGCATCCCTTCTCATCCCATAGGGCCCTCCGGTGGTCCAGGGGGAAAGGTGCATCCCTGGGGGGGACCCTTGTGGGCAAACTGGTTTGGTGAGTACATGAGTGGACAAGAGGACCGCATTTGGAAATCATTCCCCAAATGACTGCTAAATCCTCAAAACTGAATGTGATTGTAAGACAGAAATGCGGAGGAGAAAGGAGAACCCAGAGTCTATACCTAGAAATGCCCTACTCTTGGACACAGAAAGAAGAAAGTCTAAGGCGTTTAAGGGGTCACAAAAAACAACTACAAAGTGGGTCCAGGGATGTGACGATCAGTTCTGTGAGAAAGTTCAGTGGAATCAAACCGCTAAAAGACCTAAATCAGAGATAACGTTCAAACTCCCTGTGTAGATTCTTCCATCTAACACACCCACTAAGATTTGTTCGGTATCTTTCTATAACTAGACTGATAAAAATAAATACAGGTAAAGTTTTGAGTTGAAGGCACCTATAACTACATTTAAAATGCAAACAAATTTCTTTATCTCTAGGTTTTATTTGATTTAGCACAGTACTGAATGTTCCAAAGGAAGAAGCATATAGTGGAGATTATAATTGGAGTGTTTTTATAGATGTAAAGAATAGGTAAGCTCATGAGAACAGTTTCTATTTTGTTTATTTAAATAATGAATCTCAAAAATGATAACATTTCTAGACTGGTAGATAACGTAAAACAAATCACACATTTTGAATTTCAAGCAGAGTTTCATTCTGTTTTGAGACTTTTAAATAAGATCTTCGGAGGGTGAAAAGTTGAAACTAAAAGTAATTTAATCTCCGGCCAACAGTAGATATTAGCATACCTCCAATAACTATATTAATCCTGTGTATTTCTTTCTCAGAAATATAAAAACCAAGGGCATATTTCTGTTAAAAGACCAACTTTCAGTCAATATTATTTTAAAATGTATGAAGGTACTACTGGAATAACTTATTTAAAACTACCAAAGTTTAAAATATTTGCCTTTTTTCTCCAGTAATTAAATTTAATATATTCTTTTAAACATATCTCTGTCCACTCTTACAAGAGTTAGGCGTTGAAGTTCAAATCCAGGTGCCTCATTTTAACAGCTCTGTTACCTTGTACAAGGTTAGGGTCCTTGGATGTAATCACTTATATTTCTAGTTTCCTTATTTATGAAATGGTGATAGTAATAGACCCTCCTTTTAAGATTGCAGTGAGGATGAAATAATACAGTCCACATAAAGTGCTTAGTGTAGTGACTGTAAAATCTCTTAATTACTATCAGTATCATATTATCATTACAAGCTACTATTCAGGAATAAAAACTTTGTACTGCCCTTTAATTGTAAATAAAACAAGTAAAAAACTCTAGTTCCAAAAAAAATTAAAAAGCTGAAGTAAAGTGAATTTTCCAAAAAAGGATGTAGTAATGTTGGCACTCATAAGTCATGGAATTTCACTTTCACGTGATCATACTTTTATATTTGCAGATATTTTAAACCTACATCCTGGCTTCTTGTGAAAGCTATAAATATAAACATGAGCAAGGTGCCAAAGTGAGCAAACTAAGCCCAGGACAACAGTACAAATTACCATCTAGAATAGCTGTTGGATGTCAAGCAGCGTGTGCAGCATCTGAAAGGAGTACAGAACCACCTCAGCAGAAAGGGATGTCATGATCCAGTATAACCAAAGTATGGCGATAGAAATAAAGAGGACCAGAGAGACCACAGGAACTACTCTCGGTCACGGTTTGGGGAAGAATTCCAGGAAACAGAAGTGACATTTTTAATGGCCTTGAAACAGATGGATAGATGGATGGAAATTAATCAAATGAAAACAATATGACATAGGACATTTTAAACAAAAGGAATCACATTTCAGCTAGCAGGAAATTAATATGTAAATAACATGGAGATACTCCAAAAGTAAGGTGTTTTTAGGTTTGAGGGGATTTTGCTGAATAATTTAGTGAATAATTCAGTTATGGTTGCTGGAACTGAGAAGAGTTGCAAGGGAAAGGTGAAATGACTGCTCCTTGAAAGGTTTTGACTATATCCTGTAGAACACCCTAACATCCAGCTTCAGGCATTTAAGTCACGCCTCCTAGTCTTTTCCATGTCTGCAAACAGTTTTTATGATGTATTTAAATATTTTATCAATTTTAATGTCTTTTAAATAAAAATAATTGTTTTAAAATGCCTGTGCACCATTTAAGGAAATGGCAACCCACTCCAGTATTCTTGCCTGGAGAATCCCATGGACAGAGGAGCCTGGAGGGTTATAGTCCATGGGGTCACAAAGAGTCCGACACGACTGAGCAACTAACACACACACACACCATTTAAAAATCATCTTGCATACCCCCAGGGGGACTCCTCCCTTATTTTGGAAGCATTGCTACAGGGGATAGCAGTCAGAAAGTTTTACTTGGAATTGGGGATGTGACATCAAATAATGTCTGAGAGAGGAACCAACAGTAGTTGGCAAGATAGAAGCAGATTGAGTCCTGGGGACACTGAAGCCCGCTAGAGAGGCTTTTGCCATGGTCCAGGCAGGATGTTCCCTGGGGATCTTCCCTGGTGGCTCAGACAGTAAAGAATCTGCCTGCAGTGCAGGAGACCCCGGGTTCCATCCCTGGGTCGGGAAGATCCCCTGCAGAAGGAAATGGCAACCCACTTCAGTATTCTTGCCTGGAGAATTCCATGGACGGAGGAGCCTGACAGGCTACAGTCATGGAGTTGCAAAGAGTTGGACACGACTGAACAACTAACACTTTGAGGCAGGGTCTAATGATGACCTGAACTGAGGCAGTAGATTTGAGACAGTAGGGGACTGACCGTTAGGGACTGACTCTTGGGTTTTATATCCCTAATGTGTTCCTTCACACAAGAATGTGGGTGTTTATGGTCCCTGTAAAGCATGTCTCCACCATAAAACATGGGATCAGAAGTCTATAAATACAAGCTCAGCAAGAATTCAGCCGGAGCTGCAGCTTTGATATGACAGAGGCAGCTGACTGCAGAAACTAGTTCAGATTTATCCAGAGTTCAAGATCTGCCTCTCCAGGAAAGGTGAAACAAACACATCGTCTTATAGATGTAGTCCGACCCAATAGGGAGAGAGAAACACATCTAGTTTTTTTGTAAATTTGGCATAAGTGTGTCAGACATCATGTGAAACAGTGTCCACACCAACAAATAAAGGAATCCCAGGGACTTCCTTGGTGGTACAGCAGATAAGAATCTGCCTGCCAACGCAAGGGACTTGGGTTTCATTCCTGCCCCCGGAAGATTCTATGTCCTGTGGAGCAACTAAGCCTGTGTGTCACGGCTACTGAGTCCAAGCATCCTAGAGCCCATGCTCTGCAACAAGAGAAGCCGCCACAATGAGAAGCCTGTACTCTGCGACGGAGAGTAGCCCCTGCTCAGCACAGCTAGAGAAAGCCCACGCAGCAACGAAGACCCAGCACAGCCAAAAATAAATTTAAGGAAAGGAATTCCATAAGGGAAAACCAGAGCTTCTGTGCCCCCACCACCCCAGATTTATCTGTGTGTTCACTCTAGTTGCCTTCCTGTCATGATCAGTTTCTAGGGACTTGACTATAATCTTTTTAGAATTACCAAAATAGTACCCGGAATTTATATAATGCCTTACCCAGAAAAGTCATATTTTATTCTCGGATAAAAATCGGTGCTCACCAAGTGGCAGGGACTTAAAGTACTTAACCTTCAGCCCAGAAAGATGGCTTGCCTAAGAATTCTTGAAAAGTTCAGTGGGATTTGCCCTTTTGTAATCAGAAGAACCTGAGACAGTGTTTGATGTTTTGGCTAGCAGTGACCTCTCATGGGTTTTACAGCCTTAACCGCCTTTTTTAATGTAGGAATAAAACATAGATTCAGCAACTATCAGAATGATCAGAAAGCCACGGTAGGAGTTAAAAAATTTTAAGAAATATTTTTGATGAATCTAAAGACTGTCATAGATAGTGAAGTAAGCTGGAAAGAGAAAAACAAATCCCATATATTAATGCATATATGTGAAATCTAGAAAAGTGATGACCCTATTTGCAAAGCAGAAAATAAGAGACACAGACATAGACAACAAACATGGACACCAAGCGGGAAATGGGGTGGGATGGATTGGGAGTTTAGGATTGACATAGATACACTGCTGTGCTGTGCTCAGTCATGTCTGACTCTTTTCGACCCCATGGACTGTAGGCTGCCAAGCTCCTCTGTTCATGGAATTTTCTGAGCAAGAATACTGGAGTGAGTTGCCATTTCCTACTTACAGGGATCTTCCTGACCCAGGGATCGAACCTGTGTCTCTCGCATTGACAGGCAGCTTCTTTACTGCTACTGCTACCTTCATAAGCATAAAACAGACAACTAATGAGAATTGACTATATAGCACAGGGAACTCTAGTTAGTGTTCTGTGGCGATCTAGATGAGAGGAAAATCCGAAACAGAGGGGATATATGTATACTTGGAGCTGATTCGCTTTGCTGTACAGCAGAAACTAATACAACATTGCAGAGCTCCAGTAGAAAAAGGGGGCTATACTTCTGAAACTCTTGATGGTGAGTATAGGACTAGATTATCACCAGTGTTATATCTGTTTTGATATAACAAATTAAAGAGCCTCTTGATGAAAGAGAAAGAGGAGAGTAAAACAGTTGGCTTAAAGCTCAATATTCAGAAAGCTCAGATCATGGCATCTTTTCCCAACACTTCATGACAAATAGATGGGGAAACAATGGAAACAGTGGCAGAGTTTATTTTGGGGGGGTCCAAAATCACTGCAGATGGTGACTGTAGTCATGAAATTAAAAGATGCTTGCTCCTTGGATGAAAACCTATGATCAACCTACTATAAAGGATATTAAAAAGTAGAGACATTACTTTGCCAACAAAGGTTCATCTAGTTTGACTAGTCAAACCTATGGTTTTTCCAGTAGTCGTGTATTGATGGGAGAGTTGGACCATAAGTAAAGCTGAGTGCTAAAGAATTGATGGTTTTGAACTGTGGTTTTGGAAAAGACTCTTGAGAGTCTCTGGGACTGCAAGGAGATCAAACCAGTCAATCCTAAAGGAAGTCAACCCTGAATATTCAGTGGAAGGATTGATGCTGAACCTGAAACTCCAGTACTTTGGCCACCTGCTGAGAAGAACTGACTCATTGGTGTAAACCCTGATGCTGGAAAAGCTTGAGAGCAGGAGGATAAGGGTTACGACAGAGGATGAGATGGTTGGATGGCATCACCGACTCTATGGACATGAGTTGAGCTATCTCTGGGAGTTGGTGATGGACTGGGAAGCCTGGCATGCTGCAGTCCATGGGGTTGCAAAGAGTCAGACACGACTGAGGAACTGAAATAAACTGAACTGATATCTATTTTGAGGATATCAGTTAGGTGTTTGTTGACATTTGATGAAAGTCTCAGGCCCTTTAACACCCCAGTGAAAACCAGGCAGCTTCCAGTAATTATTCTTAAGTCACAGGAAGCACAGGCCATGGCTTTCATCTCCCGGAATCCAGGCACACGTGATGCCACACCATTGTCACTTGCCAGTTCATCTTAGTCTTCACCTTTCTGTATTTCCAGTTTTGTGCTGATACCATGATCCACATGTCTTCTGTGTTTCAGGATCCAGGCAGGAGGAAAACTCGCCTCTGGTGCAGACCCTTCTCCTGGCAGGCAGAGGGGAAAGATGAGGGGCTGATGGAGCATTAGACTGTGGTCTCCATGCTTCTGTTTCCGTTCACTGGCCAGTGCCAGTCGGGTGGCCAAACCTGACCATGGGTTGAGGAAGTCAGTTGGCTCCAGGGTGGCCCGTGTGATCCACCCATGGGGAGAGGATGGTGAATCACTGAGGACAGTAACACAATCTGCCACAAAAAAAGATCAGGAATTTTGAAAAATTGGAGTTTGCCCATCTCAGGCTTAACAGAATTGTCCTTTAGCTTATTCTGTAAATATAGTCAAGAAAGTCCTATCCAAAATTATTTATGTGTTATATATGGATATAGTTTGAGGAAGACTTGCTTTAGTTTACATTACACAGGCATGTCTGGGTTATAGTGTACTTGAAAAGATGAAAAATGGTACTTAATTAAAGGTTAGGATTGTTGGGCGTGAGGAACTGCTAGTGTGTACTTTTTTCAAAAAATTTTGGTTGAAGTCAAGCAGCTGCCATTTTGTTTCTTAAAACCTTTGTTGTTTTTGTTTAATCTCTAAGTCTTGCCCAGCTCTGCAACCCCATGGACTGCAACATGCCAGGCGCCCCTCTCCTTCACCATCTCCCGGAGTTTGCTCAAATTCTTGTCCATTGAGTTTGTGATACTATCTGACCATCTCAATTTCTGCTGTCCCCTTCTCCTTTTGCCTTCGATCACTCCCTTAAAACATGTCGTCTCCACATTTATTTTTCTTCATTCAAATTCCAAAGCAAGAATTTTTTTATCTAAACTTAAATTTCAAAAAAAATTCACTAATATTCCTGAGCTATAACAAGTGCCAGATCCTGTGGGGGGATACCCTTAGGTAGCCTTTATTTTATTTGGGCTTCATAATGATTGTGTTACTGTGATTACAGTTCCAGATTAAGAAATGGAGCTGGTGGAACTCAGCCAAGTCCCGAAACTTGTACTGTGCAGAGCTGAGGTATCACCCCAGTGTCTGACCTCTTAACACTCCCACATACTGACTGTAATTTTCATGCTCTTTTTCCTCTTCTTCTGATTAAAAAAAAAACAACATATTATGTATTCGTGAAGCACATGTGGATTGGAAGGATTGATCTAAAGATGGACAGTTCATCACGTCTTGGACAAGAGGAGCCTTAATGAGCCCACCAAAATTTAAAAAAACAGAGTTGCGGGGAGAGGGAGTGACTGTTCGGAGACTAACCGTGGTTTATCTTGGACTGCTAGAATGGAAGTGGGAAGAAACCAAATAAATACTTAGCATGTGGCAAATAGACATACATTAAATTCTTAAGGTTTTGTAGAGTAATTATGAGTTAGCTGCAGATAGAAGAGTTATATATAAAAAAGCATCTTTGTGCAAGAGTTAAGTTTATTGATAATCATTTCACTGGTTCTTATTTTTTCAGTTATTTTTAAGAGCCCTGTGTGTGTGTGTGTATGCATGCGTGTGTAAATATATATATGTATATATAATTTTAGATTGTTAGGTTCCACTTCCCCAATATTTATACTGTGTATTGATATTGGATCATGACTTTTCTAGAGTCTGTGGATGGTAGAAGTCACTCTGTTCTTTATTAACTTAGTGACTAACTTTCCTTGTATTATAATCGCATCTGGCCTGTCTTTATTCTTCCTTTGATACCCTTCCAAATTTGTGTCAGATAGAATGTCACTTCTTCCTTGAGCACGCAGCTCTCGGAGCCAGTCAGTGTTTGTTTTTGGCATCCTGATGATTTTTGCCTAAATTTCATAGTTTTGTTACTTATTTATCATGTGTGTCATACTATAGTCATGCCTGTTACTAGGTTGTAAACTATAGAGGGACACTATCGCACTCATTTCTATGTCTCTTTTTGCCCTGCATATAATTTCTGCTAAGCCAGTTCGTTGTTCAAATCTTACGACTCTGATTCTACATAGGTCAGGGCCCACATATCACATGATTTCATAACCTTCCGTATTGTTTCATGTAACTCACTCCACGCGTGATAATTCAAAACTAGTGCTGTCCGATGCAGTGTTACACTGATGCATTACCAAACTTCATTTAAGATCCTCCCTTTCTAGCTGCAGGCCGTCGGTGGCTCATTTCTGTCGCCTGTGAACTGCCTTCTCCAGTTAACCCCGTCCCATGGTATGTCTCAGCCTCACTGAGCTAGATTCCTTACACTTCTTTCTTTGCAGAGGAAACACATCCATTGATTTTCGTCTAACTTTCAAACATGGTGATAACCCAAGTTTCTCTGGGTTGCACATGTGGTGGTCTGCAGGTGGAAACTTACAAACAGGTGTTTGATGCCACGGGACCACTAGCATCTGCTTGTGGATTCGCTCCCTGTAACCCTCTTTTCATCCTTGTCTTCCAACTGCAGGGCCTTAAAGCTGCTGACAACGATCCCACCGCTCCGCCCTACGACTCCCTCTTAGTCTTTGACTATGAAGGCAGTGGCTCCACGGCCGGGTCCTTGAGCTCCCTTAATTCCTCCAGTAGTGGAGGTGAGCAGGACTATGACTATCTGAACGACTGGGGGCCCCGCTTCAAGAAACTCGCTGACATGTACGGTGGAGGTGATGACTGAACTTCAGGGTGAACTTGGTTTTTGGACAAGTACAAACAATTGCAACTGATATTCCCAAAAAGCATTCAGAAGCTAGGCTTTAACTTTGTAGTCTACTAGCACAGTGCTTGCTGGAGGCTTTGGCAGAGGCTGCAAACCAATTTGGGCTCAGAGGGAATATCGGTGATCCAATACTGTTTGGAAAAACACTGAGCTCAGTTACACTTGAATTTTACAGTACAGAAGCACTGGGATTTTATGTGCCTTTTTGTACCTTTTTCAGATTGGAATTAGTTTTATGTTTAAGGCTTTAATGGTACTGATTTCTGAAATGATAAGTAAGAGACAAAATATTTTGTGGTGGGAGCAGTAAGTTAAACCATGATATGCTTCGACACGCTTTTGTTACATCGCGTTTGCTTTTATTAAAAATAGGGAATTAAACAGACAAACCACTCATGGAGCAATTTTATTATCTTGGGGGCTGAGACCATGAGATTGGAAAATGTACATTACTTCTAGTTTTAGACTTTAGTTTCTTGTTTTTGTTTTTTTTTTCCACTAAAATCTTAAAACTTATGCAGCTGGTTGCAAATAAAGGGAGTTTTCATATCACCAATTTGTAGCAAAATTGAATTTTTTCATAAACTAGAATGTTAGACACATTTTGGTCTTAATCCATGTACACTTTTTTATTTACTGTATTTTTTCCACTTCACTGTAAAAATGGTATGTGTACATAATGTTTTATTGGCATAGTCTATGGAGAAGTGCAGAAACTTCAGAACATGTGTATGTATTATTTGGACTATGGATTCAGGTTTTTTGCATGTTTATATCTTTCGTTATGGATAAAGTATTTACAAAACAAAGTGACATTTGATTCAATTGTTGAGCTGTAGTTAGAATACTCAATTTTTAATTTTTTAATTTTTTTTATTTTTTATTTTCTTTTTTTTTGTTTGGGGAGGGAGAAAAGTTCTTAGCACAAATGTTTTACATAATTTGTACCAAAAAAAAAAAAAAAAGGAAAGGCAAGAAATGAAAGGGGTGGCCTAATACTGGTGGCACTACTGCAGTGTGTGTTTTTAAAAAAAAAATGAAAAAAAAAAAGCTTTTAAACTGGAGAGACTTCTGACAACAGCTTTGCCTCTGAATTGTGTACCAGAATATAAATGATACACCTCTGACCCCAGCGTTCTGAATAAAATGCTAATTTTGGATCTGGTGACTGGTTTGAACTTTTTCTTTTCTACTTGAGATGCTTTGAATGTTGCAAAAATCCCAGGTCCTGGAGTTGCATTGAGAACTGCAGTACAAAAGTATGAATTGGTTCTTGCACTGTTCACCATCCAAAAGCCCTTAGCGTGGCAGCCAGCTGTGTCCGGTGAGCGGTGGAGAAAACCTGATCATAGAAGGAAAACATCAAGCCACTCAGGAATCGACTACACTGAAGGTGGTATATGCAAATCCCATCAGTGAACTCTGTGCAATTCTTAACATCCTTTGTGCTTTTATTCCCTTCTGCTCCTGTCTGTGGTTGCGCTGACTCTAACAGGCTTTTCCCACTAGCACAGGGGTCCCCAACCTCTGGCCACAGACCTGTATCTGTATTTACAGCCACTCCCAATCACTCACATTACTGTCTGAACTCCCTGCCTCCTGTCAGATTAGCAGTAGCATCATAGATATTATGTGTGTGACTCATCCCGAAACTATCTAGTTCCATTCCATGAAAAAAAGTGTCTTTCACAGAATCAGTCCCTGGTGTCAAAAAGGTTGGGGACCGCTGCACCCACAGCAGGAAAACCTCACTAAAAAGTGATAGACTTGGCCCTGGGAAGTGCAGTGGGTGCTGGGAAATCCCAGGCACCCCATCGAAGCCACTGTTTGATGTATCTAGTGAAATACACTTCGGCTTGACTTCTGTTCACTAACTGGACCAATTTTTTCCCCTAACTTTCTTAAAGAGGTATAATGGAAAAATAAAATTTTGTATTATTTGAAGCATACGATGTGATGACTTGGTGTATGCATACGTTATGAAATGACTTCCACAGTCATGTCGCTTACCACGTGTATCACCTCACATAGTTACACTTTGTGTCTCTGTGTGTATGTGTATGTGGTGAGAACACTTAAAATCTACTCCACAAAGTTCAAGCACACGGTACTACAAGCATTAGCTGATGTAGTCACAGAGGACAGAAAAGCAAAATCACCTTATTCAATTTTGTAAAATTGTTCAGTGCACACTGTGGTTCATAAATGAATTTTAAGAATCTTGGAAAATCCTCACTGCTTTTTCCTATAATCCTTATGATCATTATCACATTACATATACTTATATTGTACACTTTGGAAAAAAACTTAATACAGTATACCTCCTCTAACTCCATGTGGTTTTTTGCTTTGATTTCATACTAGAGAGTGAAATTTACTTTTCTATCAATTTGCTCTGTAAGCAATATTTTCTTCTCACTTTTCTAATCTTTAAATGCCAGAGCTTATCTCTGCAATTTCATAATGATACTTAGTAAATTTGCTGATTGGAATAGTCTTTTTAAAATGTGTCTTTAGACTGCACCTCTGTACTACCGTATGTTCAAGTGAAAACTGTCTTTTTAAAATCAAACATCTCAGCATTTAAAATTCATAGCACTCAGGTAATAAACACTTCCAATTACTTTCTTAGGATTGATGTTCAGTGACAGACTATTTCTAACACAGGGGCTTCCCTGATGGTTCAGTGATAACACATTTGCCAATTCAGGAGACTCAGGTTTGATTCCTGGGTCAGGAAGATCCCCTGGAGAAGGAAATGGCAACCCACTCCAGTATTCTTGCCTGGGAAATCCCATGGACAGAGGAGACTGGGGGGCCACAGTCCATGGGGTCACAAAGAGTCGGACACAACTGACCGACTGAACACGCACATACATCTCTAACATAGGCAAACCTCGTTTTATGCCATTTATGCCCTTTTGTGCCTCGTTGGACTTCACAGATGCTGCCTTTTTTTAGCAAATTGAAAATTTGTGGCAACCCTGCGTGAAGCACATCTCGTGCCATTTTTACACCATTTGTTCAGTCTTGCTTCTGTGTCACATTTTGGTGGTAGTTCAGTTGCTCAGTCGTATCCGACCCTTTGCGACCCCATGGACTGCAGCATGCCAGGCTTCGCTGTCCTTCACTGTCTCCTGGAGTTTGCTTAAACTGATGTCCATTGAGTCAAGCTTACCACATTTTGGTAATTTCTGCAACATTTCAAACTCTGCACAAGCAAAAATGATTATCACTCACTGAAGGCTAGATGATGGTTAGCAATTTTTAACAATAAAGTACTTTTTAATTAAGGTATGTGCATATGTTAGACATTGCATACTTAATACAGTATAGTATAACCATAACTATATGCACTGGGAAACCCCCCAAAAATTTTGTGACTGGCTATTGTGATATTCACTTTATTGTAGTGATCTGTAACCAAATCCTCAATGTGCTAATTTTTAGCACTGATAATAAGCATTTTATATATACACAATCAGTCAATGTAAACACAGTTGTTTTCAAAACTTCTGTATTTTGCTGGAGTAATGCATGACTAGGTTTCCTTTGTGGGGAAAAAAAAATGGGAACCAGAAACTAGAAGCCCCCTGCTCTTAGCAGCAGCAGCAGCAGCTCTGATACAGGAGGAACTTCTGTTCAGCTGTTTATTAATGATATGTAATTTATAGTCTTTTCCAAAAAAGCCTTTTTACACACAGTTTTCCATAAAGAGTTTATTTTGTTTTGTTTTCATGAAAATGGGATGATACATTATGTATTTTGTGTAACTTGTCTTTTTCTCTAGGAGTGAATCTTGGAAGTTTTTTCATATTATTATATATATCTACTTCATCCTTTTTAATTGCTATGTAGTATTCCTTAATATGGCCATATAGTGTAACCATTTCCTAAGGAACTGGTTGTTTCTGATTTTTTCGCTACAGTAGAAAATGCTACAGTCGGTTAATAGCCTTGTGCATGTTTCTCTGCCTGGGAGTATTCTCTAAATGAGATGTTTGGAGATGGAATTGCTAGATTAAAGAACATGGAGAGTAGTTAATTAAATATGGCTAAAATTATAAGCGTTTTAATGTTACTCTAAAGTGCCTTTTAGCTAAAAGATGATAAGGCTTTCTAAAAGCCAGCAACTTCCTTCTTTAGCAAAATGATTTTATGCTGCTCAAAATAGTAACCACAGAATGTAAGACAATCTAGCCAAGGATTTTTTCTTTTTTCTTTGGAAGGTAGCCTTTAAGTCAGGCCACAGTAGTAGTTTCAAATACTCTGCAAAGTGATTGTAACCATGTGATGTAATAAAACCTTGAAAACTATATTTATGAACATGGTTTATGGAACCCATCCAGAAGCATGTTCTTCTAGGTCGTTTCCAGTGCTTTGAGTCACTTCTGCAACATTGCCAATAATAAGCTTACATACAAAGTGCTAGAATCTCTGTGAAATTGGTCATTTTTCATGATAAAAATGTGTGCATTTTAAATTTTAATGAGACATGGCCAAATTGCCCTAATAAATACTACCCCAGTTGACTCTCCCAACAACACTGTTAAAAAAGTGTATGCATCCTCATCTTCAACAAGCTGAAACATTACACGTGTTTAAAAGTCTTGCCAATATGATCGACAACATAAAATAATCTCATGTAATTAAGACTTTCCTGGTCACTAATGAGGTTAGTTGGTGATTTATTTTTCTTATGTTTATTAGCCATTTGTGTTTCTTTGAATTGCCTATGTTTGTTTCCCTATTAAATTAGTTGCCTTTTTCCAGTTGATTAGGAAGAACTTACGTGCCTTTTTTTTCCTGGTCTTTTGCCAGTCTTGTAAATTTGCCTATGATGTTTTACTGATAAACATTTGTTTTTTGTGATCTACTCTGTCAGTATTTTCAACTGTAGGTTTTTGAGAGGGTCTTCTCACCTCCAAATTATACAATTGCTATCCTCTCTTGTTGTCTTTTTTTTTTTTTTTTTTTTTTTTTGCTTTGCACTTATTTAGCTCTTTAATTCATCTGGAAATTATTTTGTATGAGGTAGAAGTCTAACTTTCAAAATACTTATGTGGTCTATTTTCTAAGCACCATTCATTAACCCAATCATAACCAACCTTGATCTTATACACAATTCCCATAGAAATGTCTGATTGTTTCTAGATCATTTATTCTGTTCCATTGATCATTTACTTAATTCATGCACATTACAAGATCTTTATACTAGAATATCATTTCTGACAAGCCATTTCTCCCACTGTTCTTTACTTCTAATAAAAATTTTCTATATTTATATTTCTTTTGTGCATTAAGTTTAGAAAGTTTTGTCAAGTTCTGTAACAATTTTCCTTGGAAATTTTACACAGCTGTGAAGAGTTAATAGCTTCTTCTATTATTCCATCTAATATCTCTTTCACTTTCCAGATCAAATATACACTTTCATAAAGTTTCATTAGACATTGTATTGTAATTTTAATTTCATTAAAACAATCTACTTTTGCAGCATTTTTTCAAGTGATTCTTTTACCACTGTTTTGGAAATTTATTCATGTTTATTTATCTTCCTGTTTCTAATCATTTTACTCTTGTATGATTTCCAATAGCTTTTAAATAATTTTCTCAGATATTTCTGATAAAAGATTTGTATATAATGAAGTTTTTTTCCTTATTCAAAAATCAATACTTAGTTTATCTGTATAGTTAGTAGCAATGTAAATTGTCAGCTTTAATCATTTTTATAATAGGATAGTTTTGTGTATTTCATCATTATGTATAAAATTTCCTATAAGTATAGATATAGCTAGCTTACTTAGAGATTTTATGAGTGTTCAGGTTGAATTTTAGAAAATGCATTTCCTTCATCCATAAAGATAATAAATGTTAATCCATTAATATAGTGAAATATGCCATTAGGTTTTCCAATATTGAATCAAACTTTTGGAATAAACCCTCCTTGATCATGGGCTTCCCTGGTGGCTCAGTGGTAAAGAATCTGCCTGCAATGCAGGAGACACGGGTTTGATCCCTGGGTGAGGAAAATCCCCTGGAGAAGGGAATGGCTACCTACTCCAGCATTCTTGCCTGGAAAATCCTGTGAACAGAGGACCCTAACGGGCTACAGTCCAGTGAGTCACAAAGAGTCGGACACGACTGAAGCAACTTGGTCATGATGGTATTCCTTTAATGGACTGATGTATTTGATTTGCTGTGATTTTACTTAAGACTTAAAATTACATTAAATTTTTTTATACTTTTGTATTTTTCCACTATTCTTGTTTAGTATTAGTCCTAAATTTATTCTGGCAGCAAATAAAGAATTAGGAAGACTGCCATTGTTTTGTGCTCTGGAATAATTTATATAAACTTGCGGTTATCAACTCACAAAAATTCGTTATACTTCTACAGTTTTACCATTGTAAGGACAGGCTTTCCCCAGTAGGACTTGGTGCATTTAGATCTTGTCTGTCTTTTTGACCAATTTTCATAATTCACATCTTCCTGAAGAAGTATCTAACATTTAAAAGGTTATTGATAAGTTCCATATAGCATTTAAAAAATCGTTTTATATCTGAAGTTATGCTTCCTTTTCTTTTACTTTTTTTTTCCTTCAGCAGAATAGTTAAAAGTCTATTTTTCTGTTCAAAGACCTAACTTTGATTTATTGATACAGACTGTTTATTCACCTCATTATAGTGTATACATTTTTTTAGTCCTGTTTGCTTTATTCTTCAAATATGTAATGTTTTACTATTTTTAGTATTTCTCAGTTTCTGTAGCATTTTAGATTTCTGTATTTCAGGCCATATTGATGTTTGCTTAAAACTTTTCTATCCTCTAGTTTAGATTTTAGTTTTTATAAGAAATATCTTGCCTGATGACTTTGAGTGCTTTGGGCCCTAAATTCCATTTTGTCTGTCCTTTATACAGCCATACCTGGCTGCTTTTTTCCATTTGTTTTGTGTTTGCATTTGTCTGATTATCACTCGGTCCATCTCTTTACTGTTAATAATTTTTGAATAATTTTGCCTTTTATATCTTCAAAACAACATATAAATTTAGATTTGTTTTACTGCCGTTTTCAAACAGGCATTATAAATAAGGATTGGCCAAAACATCATTGATAATGATCTGGTTGTTGCAGTTCTCCATCTTTGGAACCAGTAATCTCCAATCATGTATTTTTGGAGGTAACCTCAGTGAACTGGGCAAGTGAGACAATGCTCCCACTAATAGTTCGCTACTCCTCACAGTGTCTCCAGACCAATGGCATGTGAACTGATTGACCTCACTGGCATAAGAGGAGTAAAGGCATTAAAAATATAGGTCCATTTCTACTTTCGTTTTTACCTTGCAGTTTTACAGTTGTTAGTGTAAATAGTTATTCATCTTGAGAGGAAAAAATGTGTCATTTTCGTATTCAAAGGAAAAAACTGGAAAAGAAAGCCATACTAACCTGAAGTGTCACTGTCATAGGGAATGCTGGTGAGATGTTCAGTTCAGTCACTCAGTCGTGTCCGACTCTGTTAGACCCCATGGACTGCAGCATGCCAGGCTTCCCTGTCCATCACCATCTTCCGGAGTTTACTCAAACTCGTGTCCATTGAGTCAGTGATGCCACACGAATATAAAATACCTGACGAGTGTGTTTCTACCATGTGCTCAACAACAGACAAAATCTCTTCTTGGAAAGTATCAGTTGATTGCCCCCTTTATGACTGCAGCCATGAAATTAAAAGACGCTTACTCCTTGGGAGAAAAGTTATGACCAACCTAGATAGTATATTCAAAAGCAGAGACATTACTTTGCCGACTAAGGTCCTTCTAGTCAAGGCTATGGTTTTTCCTGTGGTCATGTATGGATGTGAGAGTTGGACCGTGAAGAAGGCTAAACACCGAAGAATTGATGCTTTTGAACTGTGGTGTCGGAGAAGACTCTTGAGAGTCCCTTGGACTGCAAGGAGATCCAACCAGTCCATTCTGAAGGAGATCAGCCCTGGGATTTCTTTGGAAGGAATGATGCTAAAGCTGAAGCTCCAGTACTTTGGCCACCTCATGCGAAGAGTTGACTCATTGGAAAAGACTGTGATGCTGGGAGGGATTGGGAGCAGGAGGAGAAGGGGACGACCGAGGATGAGATGGCTGGATGGCATCACAGACTCAATGGACGTGAGTCTGAGTGAACTCCGGGAGATGGTGATGGACAGGGAGGCCTGGCCTGCTGCGATTCATGGGGTCGCAAAGAGTCGGACACGACTGAGCGACTGAACTGAACTGAACTGAACTGATGAAGGTATTTGGAGAAAGAAAGCAACAAAACTATTTCCCTTTTTTCTTGATGCAGCAAATTCAGTCTTTTATAGATGCTATGTAGTGATTGATCGTGAGCTTTTCTATAAGGTTGGTAATGAAAGTTCATTTATCACCATTTTTCTCTGTTAGCTGATCTAATTAAAAGCTCTGGGTGGAATAAGAGATGTTGCTACAGCAGCTAAAATAAATTTGAGGAAGATTTTCTGTAGATGTAATTCACATTCCCTTAATTTCTCTTAATAACAAATGATTGTGCTGACTATAGGTGCAACTTAAAAGTATGAGAATATATTTACTCTTCATAATTTGCTTTAACAAAATACAAGTCTACATAAAGATTGTGATTCTGATTATTTTATGTGCCTACTCATAGATAGGGAATGAACTGGGATGAAGTGGGTCTCTTGACTAGAAACATGCTTATGAATCAGAAACATTAAAGGTTATAGATATTTTTGAGATATTCTAATACCCAATCAATATATATTTTAATATATTGAGTTAATCTATTCAATTTTTAAAAGTTTGAACATGACCTTAAGGATAATTCTTAGAAATATTTATGTGTTCAGCAATGCTTTATAAACTTAATTACCAAATGGACACCAGTCAGCTTCTACAGTAATTTTTTTTTTCTGCAACTAATGTACTTTGAATAAGAATCTTCAAGTTTAAGAATATTACCTTTATCTTTTTTATTATTTATTTATTTACTTTTGGCTCTGCTGGGTCTTTGTGACTACGCTCAGGCTTTCTCCAATTGCAAAGAGCAGAGGCTACTCTAGTTGCCGTGCATGGGCTTCTCATCATAGTGGTTCTCTCTCTCTTTTTTATTTTAATTGGAGGCTAAGTACTTTACAATACTGCAGTGGTTTTTACCATATATTGACATGAATCAACCACGGGTGTACATGTGTCCCCCATCCTGAACCCTCTTCCCACCTCCCTCCCCATCCCATCCCTCAGGGTCATCCCAGTGCACTGGCCCTGAGCACCCTGTCTCATGCATCAAACCTGGACTGGTGATCTATTTCACATATGATAATATACATGTTTCAGTGCTATTCTCTCAAATCATCCCACCCTCGTCTTCTCCCACCGAGTCCAAAAGACTGTTCTATACATCTGTGTCTCTTTTGCTGTCTTACACATAGGGGCATCGTTACCATCTTTGTAAATTCCATATATATGCATTCAGTTCAGTTCAATTGCTCAGTCGTGTCCGACTCTGCGACCCCATGAATTGCAGCACGCCATTAATATACTGTATTGGTATTTTTCTTTCTGACTTACTTCACTCTGTATAATAGGCTCCAGTTTCATCCACCTCATTAGAACTGATTCAAATCTATTCTTTTTAACTATCTTTCCCACAAAGTAGAAACAAAAAATAAACTATCACATATATATTAACATACAAGATAAAGGTATATGTATAAGTGATAGTTTATTTTTTCAGTTTCTACTTTGTGGGATAGATAGTTGACATACTACAATTTTAGAGTTTGCTACTTTTTTCCAATAAGGTTTTTGATCATGTGTGGTAGAGACATTTATCATAGTAACATCTGAGTCAGAAGAGATATTGACTAGTTTGGAAGAGAATATTTTCTAGTTTATTTTCATTGTAAATCACTTCTGTATTTGGAGGGCTACTTGAGACTCAATTTTAATAATGTTTTCTTGTTTCATAGGATTATTTTTTACTTTCCTGTTTGAACTCCATCTTGATTGTTAGTATCAATAAAGGCATAAATAACCAGACTGAAAGAAACTTCTTCCTTTGCCCCAGGGTTTTTTCATCTTCCAAACTTACTTAATGCTTCCCACCTGGCACAGTGGTAAAGAACCCGCCTGCCAATGCAGGAGATGCAAGAAACACAGGTTTGATCTCTGGGTTGGGAAAATCCCCTGGAGTAAGAAATGGCAACCCACTCCAGTATTCTTGCCTGGAGAATTCCATGAACAGAAGAGCTTGGTGGGTTATAGTCCATGGGGTTGCAAAGAGTCAGACATGACTGAGTATGTACATTTTTCACCTGTTTTACTTACTTAGTTCATATCCCTGCCTTGGATCTCTGTGACCTAGAAGTAAGTCAAACTGAATCAATGCCATACCTTCCGAGGTCCCCTGTGAACTTTATAAATTACAGTTTACTTTTGTTTGGAGAAAATATGGCCTCATAGATTCTATTGAACTAAACCTGTTGCTCAGCTATACCCATAAAAACATCCACACTCAACTACATGGATAAACTTTAACCATGCTGAGTTCTTTTTATGTGCAAATACACCACTGTAGTCACTTGCCATATTGGTTCATTTAATCTTTACAGTGATTACCCTATTTCATTGCTTCTAACAGACTTATCATTTTCCCCCCACAATGTAACAATTCTAAGATCAGAAAGCATCATGCTGCTGCTGCTGCCAAGTCGCTTCAGTCGTGTCCGACTCTGTGCGACCCCATAGACGGCAGCCCACCAGGCTCCCCCGTCCCTGGGATTCTCCAGGCAAGAACACTGGAGTGGGTTGCCATTTCCTTCTCCAATGCATGAACATGAAAAGTGAAAGTGAAGTCACTCAGTTGTGTCCGACTCCTAGCGACCCCATGGACTGCAGCCCACCAGGCTCCTCCGTCCATGGGATTTTCCAGGCATCATAGACACTTAGTGAATCCCAACCTGGTGGAGCAATGTTGTATTTGTGCTACAGAACTCTGGTTCAGCTGCTTATCATTCAAGAAGTTGATACCAAAATACAGGTGTTGGATAAAAGGACCGATAGCTTTATTGAGGAAGCCAGAAACCCTGGGGAGAAGGTGGTCTCATGTTCCAGAGGGCCAACTCATCACTCCCCAGGTTTGCTTGGAGATTATACAGGGAAAAGTAGAAAGGGCTACATGCTGGGGCTACATGTCTCCTATTTTCAGAGATAATCCTTTCCATAACTCAGTTTCAAGTAGCTGTCATGTCTCACTTGTGGTTGGAACTTTATCTGAGTCATAAATCTCTGGTCAGCTAGTCTTTCTGGTTCTAACTGGCCTAGGGTCTACATGCTTGTGGTCAGCACACAGTTAACTTATTTCACCTGGTAGGGGGTTTCAGTATCTGCAAAACAGCTTAGCAGATAAGGCTCAGAAAATTATGTGTGCGGCCCTTGGAAAGGAGCCATTGTTCAATGGCTAAATTATTATTTTGTCTTGCTTGACTATTTTCCTTTGTTTCTGCATTTTCTCATATCTCTGATTAAATTTATTCTTTGGAACTCGGGGAAGGCCTAGAAGATAGAGTTGTTTGTTTTTTGGTTTTTTTTTTAAAGAAACAAGAGACAGGCAGAGGACATGAGAGGCAGGGGGCGGGGGTGATGAGAGGTAGGATGAGGGTGGAGGGGTGGTCTGTCTCAAGAAGGCATCATAGAGTCCTCCTCTGTTACAGTTGTATGAAAACGCCCAGTGACACCTTTTGGTAACAACAATAAGACACTAGCATCAGAATGTCTTGGAGTCTATAATACATATATTAAGGTATATAAAGATTGAAGGCAAGAGGAGAGGGGGACAGGGGACGACAAAGGATGAAATGGTTGAATGGCATTGCCGACTTGATGGACATGAGTTTGAGCAAATGAGATGGTGAAGGACAGGGAAGCCTGGTGTGCTGCAGTCCATGAGGTCGCAAAGAGTAGGGCACAACTTAGCAACTGAAAAACAAGGTCACTTCTATTTTCCCCAGTTTCTTTAGATAAAGAGGCCAAAGCAGAAGTTACATGGTTTGTCCACGAACACTCAGCTAGTAAGCGACAGAGCCAAGATTTAAGCCCAACTGTCTGGCTCCTGAGTTGACACTATCTCTATCACTTGGCAGCAGCAGGCAAGAGTGAAAAACCACAGGACTGAGTGAACAAAGGAAAAAGTAACTCTTGCACACACTTCCTTATATGTTAGGTGTACCATATAGGATGACCATTTGAGGATATCAAGACAGTCTAATATCTTTAATTTACATATACCTCAGTTAAACTTTTAAATTAGTTCAACCTAAATTTTAAAAATAAATAAAATATTTTACAGGGAAACATACATATCCTATGAAACACTGAGAACATAGGATGTATGTGGGAGGGAGGAGAATCAAAGATTCCAAGATGAGAGGGGAATTTTTTCATTTCATCATTCCTTATACTCACTAGGGGCTTCTGTGGTGGCTCAGATGGTAAAGAATCTGCCTACAAGGAAGGAGACCTGAGTTAGATCCCTGGGCCAGGAAGATCCCCTAGAGAAGGGAATACCCACTCCAGTATTCTTGCCTGGAGAATTCCATGAACAGAGGAGCCTGGCAGGCTATAGTCTACAGGGTCGCAAAGAGTGGAACTGAGTGACTAACACGTTCACTTTTCACTATAATCACTAAGTCCACTTCCCAGACTGTTTACGCCAAGACTAGTACACCCCTAGCATTCTTACTCATTGATCCCTTCCCCAGTCCTAGGCAGACGGCCCTGTGCCCTGTTAACCTAGGACTTGCAAAGCTGCTCCACACATCCTTTCACTCGCAGCCTTTATTAAGGGCCTCACTCATTCATTCATAGGAGACCCGCCTGCCATCTCTGGTCCAAATGTTTCGTTTTCTGGTGTAAGCTGAACAATTTTGGAAATCAAAGTAACATTTCCAGAGCTCTGGGGGAACATTTAGTCTGACAGCAGAAACTCATTTTCTTCTCGACGATGATGAATCTTTTATTCTGTTCCTTTACCCAACATAGCTGGTTTGTTTTTCCAGTAGACTTTATGGTCTGGTCAGCCAGGACACTGCAACAACCTCAGGTGCCTTAGGGGGAAACTAAACTTTCTCAGAAGGCACAGGTCAACGTGATCTTCCCTGGGTTCAGAGCCTGCTTCTGTTCTTTAATGACTGCATATCCTCTGATAGTTTGCTTGGTCTCTCAGTGTCCTTGTCTATAAAACAGAGGTACATCACAGGGCTGTTGGGAGAACAATGCCTGTGAGCTGGATCATAGAAGTGCTCCATAGAAGTTAGCTGTTGTTATCTGCTGTCATTAAGACACAGTCATCTTTACCTCTGGGCTTCCCTTGTAGCTCAGTCGGTAAAGAATCTGCCTGCAGTGCAGGAGACCCGGGTTCAATCCCTGGGTTGGGAAGATCCCCTGGAGAAGAAAATGGCTACCCACTCCAGTATTCTTCCCTGGAGAATCCCATGGCAGAGGAGCCTGGCAGGCTACAGTCCTTGCAGTCGCAAGAGTCCGACACGACCTAGCAACTAAAGAGAGAGAAAGAGATCTTTATCTACTTACCATATGTTCTCTTGTAATTTACAAAAGAAGAAATGCTTTCACTCTCAGAAAGCTTTTTCCTGTAAATTTCGATGGCATCTCTTATTTTTTCCAAAGATTATCACCCAGGTTCAGTTGGAACTTTCATAAAAAGTTTCAGATTCTATAAAACATGTTCTTTTCACCTTTTCACTGTGTACTTACCTTGATGAAAGATTGAATTTTACCTCTTTAAGTTGAAGAAAATCTCAGTGTTAGCTTTCTACAGTTTATGTTTTAAGCTCTGTTATCTTTATTAAGAGCAGCATTAAATATGTTTTATATAATGTATTTAGGTCTAATAGTCAAGTTTATTGAAGCAAAATAGTCCATGATTCCAGGCCCCAATGACCAGACTGCTTCAACACCTGTCAACACTGTTTCCTTAATCACCAAGACTAAGAACATCCAAGTACACCTAGGAAACTTGGAACTACAGAAATTCTAAAAATTGATTAAATTGCCTGGAAATGATAGATCCTAAAGAGATCAAACTTTATTACTTTGGAGATTTTCCTTGTGGACTTCTGCATAAAAAATTCAGATTTAATAACTCAGCTATGTGAGCAGAATCATCTATTTTAGCTTGGCTCACCTAATTCTAAATCCACTTTCTAATATTTTCATTCTTAATAGTACCATTCCTCTTAAGCCCTTTGACTGCGTATATAGAAATCTTTCAAAAATTAGGTCATCATGCAACATTAAACCTTAATAACTAGATGTACAGGGCATAGAAGCAAATGCATCAAATTGCTTTTTGTTAATCGTGATTACATTCTATACAAGAACTTAATGCCAGTATCACCCAGTTTATTAAATCATTCGGTGCAACTGGAGAATGTCAAATGAGATAATTGATGGGAAGATATTTTATAAACTGTAAAGGGCAGTATAAATGTTAGGTCTCAAATATTAAATTCATAACTTGGAAAAGTGAACAACACATGTATCTTCAAAAAGACACTACTTAAATTGAAGTCTCAAAAATGTGTCTCTCATGTAATAAAAGCTAATATCCAGTTATCCTAAAATTTACTGATGTCACAACCCAGAGAGGACAGAGATAAAGCTATTAGCTTTTTTTCTGTTGTTTCAGCATTCGTTTGCTCTATAATTTTTATTTTTCTTAAATAATTTGTTGTAACTACAAACTTCTTAATGGTGGGATAAAATAATTAAATGGTGTGACAAAATAATCCTTTGTCTTTTGATGCATGGTGTCTTCTACTATTTTTTGCCTGTTAAGTTGATTCTTCTATTGTCAAATCACAATTCTAACATGTCTACACTAATTCTTTACCTGAGCCAAAGAGACTGAAATCACTCATGGGTCTCAGGGTGAAAAAAGCAAGATTCCTCAGATAAGGTGAAGTCACTCAGTCGTGTCCGACTCTTTACGACCCCGTGGACTGTAACCTACTAGGCTTCTCTGTCCATGGGATTCTCCAGGCAAGAATACTGGAGTGGATTGCCATTTCCTTCTCCAGGGGATCTTCCCGACCCAGGGATCGAACCCGGGTCTCCCACATTGGAAGCAGACGCTTTAACCTCTGTTCCACCAGGGAAGCCCAAGATTCCTCAAATGAGCATTAAATAAAACTATTCCCCAAATCAAATACAAGAACTCCAAAGAGATAGTAAGTGTTGCTTCAATAAGGAAGTACAGCCAAGAAGACAGACTTGATGAAGAGTGATAGAGTTATTGGCCAGTAGTTCCTGAATTGACCTACAGACTAGAATCACTGAAAATATTTTCAAAATACTAATGCCTGGCTCCCATCACAAAGTACCCAAGGCCACAGTCTGAGCAAATAAACCTACCATGCAGAATCACTCATGCAAAGAACCAGTCCAGGTTTGCCTAAACGTATTGCTGGGGTCCCTTCTGACTTGACAGAGTTGATAACTACTTAGAGAAATGATTAATTAAGAACATGTCCCAGGATGAGTTCCAAAGAAAGAGGATTCTGAGATGATTGGCATGCTGGAAGTTTATCAAGGAGAGCTGTGGGGATCGATGTGTGTGAAAAAGAAGTGAAAGAAACAGATGAGGCATAAAGAGATGATGAGCTGCCATGTATACTCAAGGAAGACCTCAGCTGAAGTGTCAGGCTGTTATAAAGGTACAGCATTTCTTCAGAGCTGTTCCAAAATGAGGCAAGGACATTGGATCTCTGCAGTCCTAAACTGACCAATCAGAGGATACATGGCCCCCTAGAGGGTTTTTGACCTAGGGTAATTGGCTATTCTTTGGTGAAGGCAGTCTTGAAAGAAGGCAGCTTTCTCAGCTACTGGAGAAGGACATTCTTCAGTTGTCTAGAAGGTTCTGAGAGGCACATCATAATGAATGCTTATTAATTTTTTTTTTAACTTCAGTACCTTAGCCATTTTATTATGTGGTCTAGTAAAAATAAAAGTAAGCCACTTGGTATAAAAATTCCTCTTACAGGAAATGAAGCTTTATGCAGGAACATAACTTCTTGAAGTTGAGACTGAGTACAAAAGTGATGAATAAGGAGAATCACATTTGAAACCCAAAGGAAGGAGATTGATGGTGGAGGGGGTGAAAGTAAAAGTGAAAGTTGCTCAGTGTGTCCTACTCTTTGTGACCCCATGGATAGTCCATGGAATTCTCCAGGCCAGAATACTGGAGTGGGTAGCCTTTCCATTCTCCAGGGGATCATCCTAACCCAGGGATCAAACCAAGGTCTCCCGCATTACAGGCAGATTCTCTACCAGTTGAGGGGGGAGGGGGTAGGAAGAGCATAAGGGTAAAGATTAGAGAATATATATGATTAAATAGCACTGGTTAAAAAGATTAATATCAAGGATATTTGATATTCAATTTGTTATAGTGTGTAAACCACCCCCTCCATTTCCACCATAAAACACATGTAGGAAAGTTTGGGGAAATTGCTTTTTTTTTTTTTTGGTCTCATTGTGTGTTTCTGGTGTTTCATGGAAATCAGTTATAGATACAACAGAAATGTTGATACAGTGGGAGGGTGCCATCTTGACACAGAAGTAATGGAGCTGTTGCACATGTGCTAGGTCGCTTCAGTCGTGTCCGACTCTTTGTGACCCCATAGACTGTAGGCTCCTCTGTCCTTGGGATTCTCCAGGCAAAAATACAGGAGTGGGTTGCCAAGCCTTCCTCCAGGGGATCTTCTGGATCCAGGGGTTGAACTCACGTCTCTTGTCTCTTACGTCTCCTGCATTGCAGTCATGTTCTCTACCACTACCTCTGCCTAAGAAGCCCTTAAAGATACTGAAACAGGAGACATCTTAAATGGCTATTATTTTGATTACTTCTAGCATTTGTCCATGGCAAGTAGCACATCGATGCAAGGACTTGGGTAGTTGCTTTGGTGGCTGCAAGGAAGAAACAGGAAATTCACTAGGTCCTACTGTGTGCATGCTCAGTTGTGTCCAACTCTTTGCAACCCCATGGACTATAGCTTGCCAGGCTCCCCATCCATAGAATTTTCCAGGCAAGAATACAGGAGTGGGATTTCCTCCTCCAGGGGATCTTCTTGGCCCAGGGATTGAACCCTAAGTTGTTGTTGTTCAGTCACCTAGTCATGTCTGACTCTTTGTGACCTCATGGAGTGTAGCATACCAGGCCTCTCTGTCCCTCACCATATCCCAAAGTTTGCTCAAGTTCATATCCATTGCATCAGTGATGCCATCCAGCTATCTTATCCTCCGATGCCCTCTTCTCCTTCTGCCCTCTATCATCTGATGCAAACAGCTGACTCATAGGAAAAGATCCTGATGCTTGGAAAGGTTGAGGGGGAAGATTGAACCCTAATGTACAGTCAAATTGGGAGGAGAGAGTGTCTAAGAAAAAAAAAGTGGTGGGAAATGCAGGATTCATTCCAAAATACACACTGAAAGAAGGGTCATCTGATCCAGAAGACCCACAAACATCCTCCTGACAAACAGAGGTAAGTTCTTTGTGTAAACCTCTAGGGATGTATTTCTATAATTTAAAGGAGTTCCTTCTATCCAAATTGTAAATACTATGACCCCTGAGTTTTTTAATTCCTTGTTAAAAAATGGTTTTGCTTTCCTTCAAATATCCTAATTTAGCTGATAAAATATGCACATACCTGCATGTTAGTAGGGGCTTCCCGGGTGGCACTAGTGGTAAAGGACCCACCTGCCAATACAGGAGACATAAGAGACACAGGTTCATTCCCTGGGTGAGGAAGATCCCCTGGAGGAGGACAAGGCAACCCACTCCAACATTCTTGCCTGGAGAATCCCATGGACAAAGGAGCCTGGCCGGCTACAGTCCACAGGGTTGCAAAGAGTCGGACATGACTGAAGCAACTTAGTGTGCACATACATGTTAGGAGACCAATTGATTGGTAAGCATGCCTTAAATTCTGTTTGATTATACATACAGAAGTTTAGATATGATATTGTACCATACTGTTCAATGCTGCATAGGGAGCTAATTAAAAACAAATTCTTAGAGGTTTGGTTC
This sequence comes from Budorcas taxicolor, assembly GCF_023091745.1. Classification (NCBI taxonomy): domain Eukaryota; kingdom Metazoa; phylum Chordata; class Mammalia; order Artiodactyla; family Bovidae; genus Budorcas; species Budorcas taxicolor. Next base: position 29,522,167 of record NC_068931.1, read on the forward strand.
CTCAAGATAAAAGAAATATTCAGACAGTAATAGAGTACAGTTTGTTAGAGGAAAGAAGTATAGTAGATAATTAATTCTTACTAATCTAGAGATTAGTCTCATCTTCCAGAGCAAATCTGAACCTGACATTAATCTCAGAGATTTGAAAAAAAAATTTGCAGTTAGAAAAAATAACCCACGTTTTATTCATCTTATGTTTCTCTTCCAACTTTGTTATCACCTGAGAAACATAGGTGTCAGATGTAAGAATTATCCATTATAAAATTTAAATGTTTGCCTATATTTTTTAAGAAAGTAAAAAATAATTTACTTTAAAAAATATTTTAAAGAAAGTAAAAAATAACTTTCAGGTCCTAAGATGGTGGAGGAATAGGACGGGAAGACCACTTTCTCCCTCACAAATTCCTCAAAAGAACATTTCAACGCTGAGCAAACTCCACAAAACAACTTCTGAATGCTGGCAGAGGACATCAGGCAACCAGAAAAGCAGACCATTGTCTTCAAAAACAGTGAACCTCTCTGGGTGTCCCTCAATGTGGAGAAACTTTTCATCTTTAACCTAGATGCTTTATCATCGGTGCTGTATAGATGGAGAAGTCTAGAGGCTACTGTAAAAATAAAACTGAAAACCAGAAGCAGGAGGCTTAAATCCAAAGCCTGAAAACATCAGAGAACTCCTGAATTCAGGGAACATTAAGCAATAGGAGCTCATCAAATGCCTCCATACCTACACTGAAACCAAGCTCCACCCAAGGGCCAACAAGTTCCAGAACAAGACATACCACGCAAATTCTCCAGCAACACAGGAACACACCCCTGAGCTTCAATATACAGGCAGCTCAAAGTTACTCCAAAACCTTTGATGTCTCATAATCCATTACTGGTCACTCCACTGCACCCCAGAGAGAAGAAACCCAGCTCCACCCACAGAACTCCAACACAAGCCTCCCTAACCAGGAAACCTTGACAAGCCACTGATAGAACCCCACCCACAGTGAGGAAGCTCCATAATAAAGAGAACTCCACAAATTACCAGAATATAAAAAGGCCACCGCAAATGCAGCAATATAACCAAGATGAAGAGACAGAGGAATACTCAGCAGGTAAAGGAATAGGAGAGTTGCCCACCAAACCAAACAAAAGAGGAAGAGGTAGGGAATCTACCTGAGAAAGAATTCCGAATATTGATAGTGAAAATGATCCAAAATCTTGAAATCAAAATGGAATCACAGATAAACAGCCTAGAGACAAGGATTGAGAAGATGCAAAAAAGGTTTAACAAGGACCTAGAAGAAATAAAAAAGAGTCAATATATAATGAATAATGCAATAAATGAGATCAGAAACACTCTGGAGGCAACAAATAGTAGAATAATGGAGGCAGAAGATAGGATTAGTGAAATAGAAGATAGAATGGTAGAAATAAATGAATCAGAGAGGAAAAAAGAAAAACGAATTAAAAGAAATGAGGACAACCTCAGAGACCTCCAGGACAATATGAAATGCTCCAACATTCGAATTATAGGAGTCCCAGAAGAAGAAGACAAAAAAAGAAAGACCATGAGAAAATCCTTGAGGAGATAATAGTTGAAAACCTCCCTAAAATGGGAAAGGAAATAATCACCCAAGTCCCAGAAACACAGAGAGTTCCAAATAGGATAAACCCAAGGTGAAACACCCCAAGACACATATTAATCAAATTAACAAAGATCAAACACGAAGAACAAATATTAAAAGCAGCAAGGGAAAAACAACAAAAAACACACAAGGGGATTCCCATAAGGATAACAGCTGATCTTTCAATAGAAACTCTTCAGGCCAGGAGGGAATGGCAAGACATACTTAAAGTGATGAAAGAAAATAACCTACAGCCCAGATTACTGTACCCAGCAAGGATCTCATTCAAATACGAAGGAGAAATCAAAAGCTTTACAGACAAGCAAAAGCTGAGAGAATTCAGCACCACCAAACCAGCTCTCCAACAAATTCTAAAGGATATTCTCTAGACAGGAAACACAAAAAGGGTGTATAAACCCGAACCCAAAACAATAAAGTAAATGGTAACGGGATCATGCTTATCAATAATTACCTTAAACGTAAGTGGGTTGAATGCCTCAACCAAAAGGCAAAGACTGGCCGAATGAATACAAAAACAAGACCCCTCTATATGCTCTTACAAGAGACCCACCTCAAAACAAGGGACACATACAGACTGAAAGTGAAGGGCTGGAAAAAGATATTCCACGCAAATAGAGACCAAAAGAAAGTAGGAGTGGCAATACTCATATCCGATAAAATAGACTTTAAAACAAAGGCTGTGAAAAGAGACAAAGAAGCCACTACATAATGATCAAAGGATCAATCCAAGAAGAAGATATAACAATTATAAATATATATGCACCCAATATAGGAGCACCGCAATATGTAAGACAAATGCTAACAAGTATGAAAGGGGAAATTAACAATAACACAATAATAGTGGGAGACTTTAATACCCCACTCACACCTATGGACAGATCAACTAAACAGAAAATTAACAAAGAAATGCAAACTTTAAATGATACATTAGACCAGTTAGACTTAATTGATATCTATAGGACATTTCACCCCAAAACAATGAATTTCACCTTTTTCTCAAGTGCTCATGGAACCTTCTCCAGGATAGATCACATCCTGGGCCATAAATCTAAACTTGATAAATTTTAAAAAATCGAAATCATTCCAAGCATCTTTTCTGACCACAATGCATTAAGATTAGATCTCAATTACAGGAGAAAAACTATTAAAAATTCCAACATATGGAGGTTGAACAACACACTTCTGAATAACCAACAAATCACAGAAGAAATCAAAAAAGAAATCAAAATATGCATAGAAACTAATGAAAATGAAAACACAACAACCCAAAACCTGTGGGACACTATGAAAGCAGTGCTAAGAGGAAAGTTCATATCACTACAGGCATACCTCAAGAAACAAGAAAAAAGTCAAATAAATAACCTAACTCTACACCTAAAGCAACTAGGAAAGGAAGAATTGGAGAACCCCAGAGTTAGTAGAAGGAAAGGAATCTTAAAAATTAGGGCAGAAATAAATGTAAAAGAAACAAAAGAGACCATAGCAAAAATCAACAAAGCCAAAAGCTGGTTCTTTGAAAGGATAAATAAAATTGACAAACCATTAGCCAGACTCATCAAGAAGCAAAGGGAGAAAAATCAAATCAATAAAATTAGAAATGAAAATGGAGAGATCACAACAGACAACACAGAAATACAGAGGATCATAAGAGACTACTATCAGCAGTTATATGCCAATAAAATGGACAACGTGGAAGAAATGGACACATTCTTAGAAAAGTACAACTTTCCAAAACTGAACCAGGAAGAAATAGAAAATCTTAACAGACCCATCACAAGCACGGAAATTGAAACTGTAATCAGAAATCTTCCAGCAAACAAAAGCCCAGGTCCAGACGGTTTCACAGCTGAATTCTACCAAAAATTTTGAGAAGAGCTAACACCTATTCTACTCAAACTCTTCCAGAAAATTGCAGAGGAAGGTAAACTTCCAAACTCATTCTATGAGGCCACCATCACCCTAATACCAAAACCTGACAAAGATACTACAAAAAAAAGAAAACTACAGGCCAATATCACTGATGAACATAGATGCAAAAATCCTCAACAAAATTCTAGCAATCCGAATCCAACAACACATTAAAAAGATCATACACCCTGACCAAGTGGGCTTTATCCCAGGGATGCAAGGATTCTTCAATATCCGCAAATCAATCAATGTAATTCACCACATTAACAAATTGAAAAATAAAAGCCATATGATTATCTCAATAGATGCAGAGAAGGCCTTTGACAAAATTCAACATCCATTTATGATAAAAACTCTCCAGAAAGCAGGAATAGAAGGAACATACCTCAACATAATAAAAGCTATATATGACAAACCCACAGCAAACATTATCCTCAATGGTGAAAAATTGAAAGCATTTCCCCTAAAGTCAGGAACAAGACAAGGGTGCCCACTTTCACCGCTACTATTCAACATAGTTCTGGAAGTTTTGGCCACAGCAATCAGAGCAGAAAAAGAAATAAAAGGAATCCAAATTGGAAAAGAAGAAGTAAAACTCTCACTGTTTGCAGATGACATGATCCTCTACATAGAAAACCCTAAAGACTCCAAGAGAAAATTACTAGAGCTAATCAATGAATATAGTAAAGTTGCAGGATATAAAATCAACACTCAGAAATCCCTTGCATTCTTATACACTAATAATGAGAAAGTAGAAAAAGAAATTAAGGAAACAATTCCATTCACCATTGAAACGAATAAAATACTTAGGAATATATCTACCTAAAGAAAATAAAGACCCCTATATAGAAAACTATAAAACACTGATGAAAGAAATTAAAGAGGACACTAATAGATGGAGAAATATACCATGTTCATGGATCAGAAGAATCAATATAGTGAAAATGAGTATACTACCCAAAGCAATTTACAAATTCAATGAAATCCCTATCAAGCTACCAGCCATATTTTTCACAGAACTTGAACAAATCATTACAAGATTTGTATGGAAATACAAAAAACCTCGAATAGCCAAAGCAATCTTGAGAAAGAGGAATGGAACTGGAGGAATCAACTTGCCTGACTTCAGGCTCTACTCCAAAGCCACAGTCATCAAGACAGTATGGTACTGGCACAAAGACAGAAATATAGATCAGTGGAACAAAATAGAAAGCCCAGAGATAAATCCACACACATATGGACACCTTATCTTTGACAAAGGAGGCAAGAATATACAATGGAGTAAAGACAATCTCTTTAACAAGTGGTGCTGGGAAAACTGGTCAACCACTTGTAAAAGAATGAAACTAGATCACTTTCTAACACCGCACATGAAAATAAACTCAAAATGGATTAAAGATCTAAATGTAAGACCAGAAACTATAAAACTCCTAGAGGAGAACATAGGCAAAACACTCTCTGACATAAATCACAGCAGGATCCTCTATGATCCACCTCCCAGAATTCTGGAAATAAAAGCAAAAATAAACAAAGCAAAAATAAATGGGATCTAATTAAAATTAAAAGCTTCTGCACAACAAAGGAAAATATAAGCAAGGTTAAAAGACAGCCTTCTGAATGGGAGAAAATAATAGCAAATGAAGCAACTGACAAACAACTAATCTCAAAAATATACAAGCAACTTATGCTGCTCAATTCCAGAAAAATAAACGACCCAATCAAAAAATGGGCCAAAGAACTAAATAGACATTTCTCCAAAGAAGACATACGGGTGGCTAACAAACACATGAAAAGATGCTCAACATCACTCATTATTAGAGAAATGCAAATCAAAACCACAGCGAGGTACCACTTCACACCAGTCAGAATGGCTGCGATCCAAAAATCTGCAAGCAACAAATGCTGGAGAGGGTGTGGAGAAAAGGGAACCTTCCTACACTGTTGGTGGGAATGCAAACTGGTACAGCCACTATGGAGAACAGTGTGGAGATTCCTTAAAAAATTGCAAATAGAACTCCCTTATGACCCAGCAATCCCACTGCTGGGCATACACACCGAGGAAACCAGAAAAAAAGAGACACATGTACCCCAATATTCATCGCAGCACCGTTTATAATAGCCAGGACATGGAAACAACCCAGATGTCCATCAGCAGATGAATGGATAAGAAAGCTGTGGTACATATACACAATGGAGTATTACTCAGCTGTTAAAAAGAATACATTTGAATCAGTTCTGATGAGATGGATGAAACTGGAGCCGCTTATACAGCGTGAAGTAAGCCAGAAAGAAAAACACCAATACAGTATACTAACACATATATATGAAATTTAGAAAGATGGCAATGACGACCCTGTATGCAAGACAGCAAAAAAGACACAGATGTGTATAACGGACTTTTGGACTCAGAGGGAGAGGGAGAGGGTGGGATGATTTGGGAGAATGGCATTGAAACATGTATACTATCATGTAAGAATCGAATCGCCAGTCTATGTCTGATGCAGGATACAGGATGCTTGGGGCTGGTGCACGGGGATGACCCAGAGAGATGTTATGGGGAGGGAGGTGGGAGGGAGGTTCATGTTTGGGAACACATGTACACCCGTGGTGGATTCATGTCAATGTATGGCAAAACCAATACAGTATTGTAAAGTAAAATAAAGTAAAAATAAAAATTAAAAAAATAAAATCAAGATAACTTCTCTTGTACCATTAAAACAAATAAAAATAAAATAACTTTCAAATTTAGTTTTCTAGCTGCAATTCATTTACAGCAGGTGTTTTTTGGCTTGATTATCTGGATTATATGTATTTTTTGATTACCTGAAGTACCGAGCTATTTAATTTAGATCAAGAAAGCTTAAAATGTAGTTTCACATCTTTGTCTCCTTCTAATCGTACAATTGTGTTGTGTACACTATAGGTTTTCTAACAATTAGTGAATGGAATTTTGAGAAAAAAGTTAGACCAAGTGACTGAGAATGTAGGCTATTTTCATGTCATCCAGTGGTACATATCAATGATTATTGAATAAAACACTAAAAAGTCATATTAAAAATAAAAATATAAACTAGCCTAATGTCATAGTAGCAATAACATAGACATTTGTGTCACACATATCCTACACTTATTGATGTGCTTGAAATACATTATTTTCCTTTAAAAGTACCCAAACATCAATCCTTCTCACAGCTGAGTAAACTACTGTTCAACAAAAAGTAAATAAATAAACAAGTTATCTAAAATCACATTGTGGATTACATAATTTGTAGGAAAACTCATGCATATTTAATTCTAAAATCCAATACTTATAACTACCACACATTCTTTTAAATAAATTTTCATTTTCATTGTAATAAATATTCATAAAACTGGTTTTATCTCCAATAAAGCAAAATTTCAGGCTTCACTTGTAAATTGTACATGTTCTGATAAGAAGTCAACCTTTTAATATATTTGAAAGTTGACCTTATAATTGTAATGCCGCTCATGTTCCCAGCAAATAACAGAAGTAGTTCAATAGGGGAAAAGAAATAAGAAAGAAAAAATATATAATCTGTGAAAGAATGAGTGAGGAATAGATTAGTCTGTTTCTAGAAGGAGTTTGTAAGTAGCCAGAATCATGGAATAAAGGATATTACAAAGTTTAGTGGAAAGAGGATTTTAGGGCTAGTAGTCCTGAGTTATCACTCCAGAATTAATTGCCAGTTACTAATGTCATGACCACATATGAACCATACAAACTCTGTCAGCATTGGCATCCTTTTCGCTATTATGGGCATAAAACAATGTCTGTCATATTCTTAATTTAAAATATTATTATGAGTGGCTTGAGAAGGAAATGGCAACCCACTCCAGTATTCTTGCCTGAGAAATCCCATGGGCAGAGGATCCTGGGGGACTACAGTCTGTGGGTTTTCAAAAGAATAAGACATGACTGAGCACACATACCACACCATTAAGAGAGGCAAAAAGAGTAGGTATATGAAAACTCATTGTAAAATGGAAATGCATATAAATATTAATTTTGATCTTTTAACCTGACTGGTGATTATCACAGCAGTTGTTCATTATGAATAAGCCTACAGACTGAGTTTATAACTTCAGCTTAGTTTTCCATAGTCAAGCAAAAGAAAAACTGAAAACATTAAACTAAAAATATCTGACCTTCCCTAGATGATCTATTTTCTGTCAATATTATAGCTGTGTTTATAGTACAGGAGAATAATAAAGTCATTCACATAAATCAAAGAGTTTGGGTTTCAGTGAAGCATTTTTAAAAACGTTTTGTTAAAATTAACACTTTATAGATGGGAACAGAAAATATTTTTTAACCCTTAAGAGACAAATCTTGTGGTGCGAGAAACTATAAAGCATTAAGGAAACATATTCTGCTTTGTACTTTAACCTGGAAAGATACTTAGTTGTTGAGCAACCAATAGATTGAGCCTCTCTGCTGTACAAGAAGGAGGCCATGTGTGAAATCTACAAAGTAATTAAGACTTGGGGTCTACCCTCCAGCAGTTTCTGTCTCTATAGAGAGAAAAGTCATATAACTAGCTACTGCATGAGGCGGTAAGTGAACAGCAGGGATGGACCCGATTTCCCTTGGAACTATGAAAAAGAATATGTGACTCTGTTTTGGATTATCTCTTCATCATGGCAGTACTTTACCATGAGTGTAGAAGGATAAGTTTTTCAAACCCCAAGGGGAGAAAAAGAATATTCTAGAAGGAAACAACATAATAAAAAACATCAAGGTGAGATTGTGACACATATTATCATAATGGTCTTGTCATTTGATGGGACTGTAGAATAGCATGGAATGGCAAGGAAATAGATTTGCTTAAAGTGAAATCTGGTTCAGGAAATGCTCAACCCTGCACAGCATCCTAAAAATTTTTAGATTTTTATGCCTTAAGTTATGGAAAGTTGTGATAAGGGGTTAATATCCAAATACATAAATAACTCATAAAACTCATTAGCAAAATGCCAAATAATGTGACTACTAAGTGGGCAAAAAAATCAAACACATTTTTCCAAAGAGCATAGTAAAATGGCCAACAGGAATATGAAAAGGTGCTCAGCATCAGTAATCATCACAGAAATGAAATGTTAGAATGGCTGTTATCAAAAAGGCAAAATAATAAGTGTTGATGAGTATGTGGTGAAAGGAGAACCCTGTGCACTGTTATTGGGAATGTAAATTGGACAACCACTGTGGAAAATGGGCTTCCCTGATAGTTCAGTTGGTAAAGAATCTGCCTGCAATGCAGGAGACCCCAGTTCAATTCCTGGGTTGGGACCATCCGCTGGAGGAGGCATAGGTTACCCACCCCAGTATTCTTGGGCTTCCCTTGTGGCTCAGCTGGTAAATAATCTGCCTGCAGTGCGGGAGACCTGGGTTCAATCCCTGGGTTGGGAAGATCCCCTGGAGAAGGGAAAGGCTACCTACTCCAGTATTCTGGCCTGGAAAATTCCATGGACTGTATAATCCATGGGGTCACAAAGAGTTGGACACCACTAAGCAACTATCACTTTCACTTCACTTTCTGTGGAAAACAGTATGAAAGTTCCTCAAGTAATTAACAATGATCTACCACATGATTCATCAAAACCACTCCTGAGTATATGTCCAAAGGAAATGGAAACAGAATCTTGAGGAAATAATCTGCACTTGCTTGTTTATTGCAGCATTATATGCAATAGTCAAGATATGGAATCAACTTGTGTCCATCAGCAGATGCATGGATAACAGAAATGTAGTGGACTATGATTCAGTCCTGAGAAAGAAGGAAATTCTGACATTCACAACAACAACGTGTGGACCTTGAGGGTATTACGTGAAGTGAAATGTCAGACAAAGTATGAGCTCATGTATTTGTAGAATCTCAAAAAAAAAAAAAAAAACAAATTTGTCAAAACAATAAAGTGAATGGTAGTTAACAGATGCTGAATGGCTGGGGAAATAGGAGATGTTGGTCAAAATGTACAAACTTCCACTTATAAGGTGAATGAATTTGGGGCATTTAAATACATCATTGCAATTATGATGCTGCAAATTTGGAAAACTCAACAGTGGCCACAGAAGTGAAAGCAGTCAGTTTTCATTCCAATCCCAAAGAAGGGTAATGCCAAAGAATGTTCAAATTATCACACAATTGTACTCATCTCACATGCTAGCAAAGTAATGCTCAAAATTCTCCAAGCCAGACTTCAACAGTACATGAACTGTGAACTTCCAGATGTTCAAGCTGGATCTAAAAAAGGCACAGGAACCAGAGATCAAATTGCCAACATTCATTGGATTATCAAAAAAAAAAAAAAAAAAGAGAATTCCAGAAAAACATCTATTTCTGCTTTATTGAGTATGCCAAAGCCTTTGACTGTGTGGATCACAATAAACTGTGGAAAATTCTGAAAGAGATGGGAATACCAGAACACCTGACCTGCCTCTTGAGAAACCTGTATGCAGGTCAGGAAGCAACAGTTAGAACCAGACATGGAACAGCAGACTGGTTCCAAACTAGGAAAGGAGTAGGTCAAGGCTGTATACTGTCACCATGCTTATTTCAGTTATACACAGAGTACATCATGAGAAATGCCAGGCTGGATGAAGCAGAAGCTAGAATCAAGGTTGCCAGGAGAAATATCAATAACCTCAGATACACAGACGATACCACCCTTATGGCAGAAAGTGAAGAACTAAATAGCCTCTTAATGAAAGTGAAGAGGAGAATGAAAAAGTGGCTTAAAACTCAACATTCAAAAAATGAAAATCATGGCATCTGGTCCCATCACGTCATGGCAAATAGTTGGGGAAACAATGGAGTGAGAGACTTCATTTTGGGGGGCTCCAAAATCACTGCAGATGGTCACTGCAGTCATGAAATTAAAAGATACTTGCTCCTTGGAAAAAAAGCTATGACCAATATTGACAGTATATTAAAAAGCAGAGACATCACTTTGTCAGCAAAGGTCTGTCTGGTTGAAGCTATGATTTTTCCAATAGTCATGTATCGATGTGAGAGTTGGACTATAAAGAAAGCTGAGCACCAAAGAATTGATGCTTTTGAACTGTGGTGTTGGAGAAGACTCTTGAGACTCCTTGGACTGCAAAGAGACCCAAACAGTCCATCCTAAAGGTGATCAGTCCTGGGTGTTCATTGGAAGGACTGATGTTGAAGCTGAAACTCCAATACTCTGGCCACCTGATATGAAGAGCTGACTCATTGGAAAAGCCCCTGATGCTGGGAAAGTTTGAAGGCAGGAGGACAAGGGGACGACAGAGGATGAGATGGTTGGATGGCATCACCGACTCGATGAACGTGAATTTGAATAATCTCCGGGAGCTGGTGATAAACAGGGAAGCCTGGTGTGCTGCAGTCCATGGGGTTGCAGAGTCGGATGACTGAGCGACTGAACTGAACTGATTGAATTGATGGTAATTATAGTTAATAATAATGTATTATATACTAGAAAGTTGCTGAGAGGGTGAATCGTAAGTGTTCTCACTGGGAAAAAAAAAGGTAATTATAAGGCTTGATGAAGGTATCAGCTAATGCTAAAGTGGTAATCAATTTGCAATGTATTAATACAAGTGTATCAAATCAACATATTATACAGCTTAAATTTATACAATGCTATGTGTCAATTTTATCTTGAAATCTGGAAAATGTTAGATTAAAATAAAATGATTCTCCTAAAGTTCTGTGGCCAATGACCAAATAAAGCACGTGTATATAACTATTTCATTGTATTTTCATGTTATTGGATGGTTCAGTCCTTAATATGATTGCTTTATTTAATAATCAATCTATTATGAATATTGTTATATGGCCATTGAAGGGAGAATTTGATTTAGAAAATAACTGATCGTTAGGGCAGGAAGGAGATATGCTAAAATTGGAAAGGGTCCCTGAAGGAAAATCCAATAGTATCAGAGACAAGCGACCACTCTGATTCTAGTAGAAAAAGAAATCTATACCTCCTAGTTGCAGTAATGGAACCTTCTCTAGCATGAAAGGAAATCTATACATCAAAGCATGAATGGCACTCAGATTGCTCTCAGAATCATGTCAGAAGGCGATGGGGAGTTAACTGGTACAACCTACTGGCTTGCTGATGGACAAAGACACAGACAATGGCATAATCAGACCTAAAATGGAAATAGGCAGAACCAGGAAAAGAAACAGTCTTTACGATATATATCTGTGTGCATGTGACAGCATTAGCATACTTGAAATAATGAATGAAAAATTGAGCAATCACAATTTTGGAGCATATTTTATCCATTATGTGAAAGTCGCTCAGTAATGTCTGACTCTTTGCAACCCCATGGACTGTAGCCTGCCCTGTTCCTCTGTCCATGGAATTCTCCAGGCCAGAATACTGGAGTGGGTAGCCGTTCCCTTCTCCAGGGGATCTTCCCAACCCAGACATCGAACCCAGATCTCCCACATTGAAGGCAGATTCTTCCCTATCTTAGCCACCAGGGAAGCCCGTTCATACAAATGAAGAGGATGTAGGCAGGTCTTTCATCTTTTCACACTTTCACAATTGTGAGAAATACTTAGTGTGTACTAGCTGACAGTATCTTCTCTGATTTTCACTTACATTATCTCACTGAAATTATTCACATGGAACTCAAATAGGTCAAGCTCTTTAATCAAAGCTACCTAAAACTTTTGGCACTTGCTAGTGAATTGTGGCATCAAAGTCAACAAGTTCTGGTAAATTCTTACCCAGGTTTGGAAAGACTTAGTTAATAATAACTTCAAATATCTAAGAAAATATACACTGAGGCCTAATGCCATGTTGTTTAAATCCTGAACACCTCTAGCTCGCTTCTCCTAAAACATCCCCTGACTCAGTCAGTTTCAAAACTCAGTGACTTTGGGCATCCAGGGTGGATTAGAGTTACCCAATGTTTAACATCTCAAAGTAGTGTGTTGGGTCTGAAGACAAAACTTTTCTGCTAAGGTGATAAGTATCTCTCTCACTCTCTTTACTTCTCTTGCTTCTTTTTCCAGCCTAAGAAATGGAATTACACAAATTCAAACAGATCATTAGTTATGGCAGCAAAATCATAATATTATGATTTATGCAGGTCATGGGAATGGCTAAACAATTATCAGTTGGCAACATTCTCTACATTTCTTTTAGATTTATAGTTGAAAGCTATTTCCATAAAGACCAGAATGTATGGATTTGCTTTTTTTTAATTGTTTCTTTTAATTAATTGATTTGGTTGTGCAGGTCTTAGCTGCAGTATGCTGGATCTTAGAACTTCGTTGTAGCCTGTGGTATCTTTTAGTTACAGCATGCAAACTCTTAGTTGCAGCATGCGAGATCTAGTTCCCTGACAAGGGATTGAACCCAGGCCCCCTGCATTGGAAGCACTGAGTCTTAGCCACTCAACAACCAGGGAAGTCTTTGGATTTACTCTTGAACAAGGCATTCTTTGATTAAAGGGAAAATTTCCCTTTATCTATCAAGTTGACATTAGGCACAGAGAAAGACATACATTTTTGTGTAAGCAGTATCTTAATTAACATTATCACAGTTTCCTTCCTGTTTGATGGTGTATGTTAATAAGAATAGATGAGATTGGAGATTCAGGCTCTCCATTTTCTCTCTAAAAATATCCTGGCCCATGCAGAGCTTTCACCTTTGACCTTGGCTTCATCAACACCATGATCTCAGCATTCCATCTATCATCTCTGCCTTTTGACCTAAGGAATATGACCACATTACATCAGAGAAGAGTGCCACAGTTGACAATTAATATTTTAGAGTTATAACTACATATGAACCTGTGTGCTTGCATTTTCAGCAATATCATTGTCTAGTGCTATTTTTTAATTAATTTTTTATTGAAGGATAATTGCTTTACAGATTTTTGCTGTTTTCTGTCAAACCTCAACATGAATCAGCCACAGGTATACATATATCCCCTCCCTTTTGAACCTCCCTCCCATCTCCCTCCCATTCCACCCCTCTAGGTTGATACAGAGCCCCAGTTTGAGTTTCCTAAGCCATACAGCAAATTCCCATTGGCTATCTATTTTACACATGGTAACATAAGTTTCCATGTTACTCTTTCCATACATCTCACCCTCTCCTCCCCTCTCCCCATGTCCATAAGTCTATTCTCTATGTCTGTTTCTCCATTGCTGCCCTGTAAATAGATTCTTTAGAACCATGATGGATCCAGGGAAATTCAAAGTGTGGACGGCATAGGCGAGGAAAACTTATTTGTTTATTAATATAAGATTAGATGAGGAAGAAATAGTGTAGTAGGAAAATTAAGTGGAGAAAGGAGGCTGAATAACTTGGCTTACGGGGAAGACCAATAAAATCTCAGGACAAGAGATTTGCACCATCTACCTTGGGCCACCGGCACCCACTTGAATATCAAAGGGTGCCCTGCCTTAGGCTGCCTTTCGTGCGGGTCTTAGAAGCCAAGACAAGTAAGTAGACTTGGTGAGCCGCCCCGCTCCAGATGGGAATTCAGCCTGAAATTAGAGTAAAGAGGAGACACGGGGGGAACCAGTCCAGTGACTGGCCCGGCCTCTATTGTTCAGAAGGCTTTTTATACTTTTGATAGTACATGGAGATCAATGGGTAATACAAAATTATGCAGCATTAGCAGCCCAGACTCTTTTCAAAACCAGGCTTTTCTCTCTGCATACCTAGTTGTATACACAAGTCTTAGGTGATTTACATCATCTTCTGGCCAAAAGGGCCAATTAACATTTTACAGCCTTTTTTCTGATAAGGGTTTGTCAACCAGAAGACTTATTTGTGTTGATCTTCCCAAAGTCTGGTGCCACTCTCAGAAAGCACTAAATAAAGTTACATTCTTACATAGCAAAGATACAGCAATTTATAACAAGTAAAAGGAGTACAGTGATTTATAACAAAAGAAAAGTAATTAACTCAAAATTCTAGTGTTGCTAACATCAAAACTACTATATATCTTTATCCATATCCCGTTTACATTGATTAACATCCTCCCAGGTGCCTAAAAGATAAAGAATATGGAGGCCTGGCAGCAATCATTGAGTCAACAGTGAAAACACATCACCAATATGATTTTTAACTCTCTGGAAAAGGCTCTGTATCTTTAAGATGCTTTTAAGCTTTGTGCCTCTCATGGTTGGGGGCCTGTAAGCAATTCACAAGCTGTAAGAGGTCCGGGGAACCTGTTAGGCAAGCTAGAGAGCTATCAGAGGGGTTTAACTGAAACATCCCTTTCAAATGCAGAAGACTAAAGCCCTGATTTGACTTTTTCCAGAGAATATTAGAAGAGTGGAAAAGCAGGCAGACTCTGGTCTTGGAGGTGGATGCTCAGGAAATTCCAGGGGGAACCCCTGAAGCCTGATCACGTCCTTGCGTTTTATCAGGCTTCCTTCTGCATGACCTTGTCACGGGCAGGATTCCTCACACTGGCCCCCAGCACATGTCTAGTGCTATTTCTAAAATAAAAAGGAGCAAACATATTATGTGATCTGCTACCAAATATGATTTCAAATGGCAAATGTTATTAATATCTTTGGACAAGAGTAGTAGGATTCAGTAGGCTTGGTTACAAATCAAAGCTAGTTCTAGCTTTCTCATAAATAAAACTCTGTATTTATTTGAATGATATCTGGTTGGTCATTCATAAATAGTAAAAATCAGTGAAGAGAACTGACCTAATATTCCACTTACCTATGTCTTTTGTAAGTTAAAACCCCATGTAAGTAATTTAAGAGTTAAGATCAAGGCATCTTGTGTTGGTGTCAACTTTCTCCATCATTTACATGTTTTCTAACTGGAGCAGCTATGTCTGTACAACATAATTCAGTCTTCAAGCCAGAATGAATGAGGCTAATACCAATTTGCTTCTGAAAACTTGCCATTCATTGCAAGTGAGACTTCCGCTCCATCTTGTTCATCTGTCAGTGGGGCCAATGTGTGCTTGAAATTATCATATGGGTTAAAAAGCAGAGGGAACTGGCCTTCACTTGGGACTAACCCAGCAACTGTGCAGAGACAGAAGTCAGAGGGAATAGGAAACTCCTTGAGAGAGGAGTCCTGTGCCTCCTTGTCAGACATTCTTTATCACCAACCCCATTGCCCTCTGTAGGTTCCAAAACAGACTCCTCAATCTTGGTTCTAAATTTGGTAGGTGGGTGGGTGAGTGAGTGCTCAATCATATCCAGCTCTTTACAACCCTGTGGACTGTAGCCTGCCAGATTTCTCTGTCCATGGGATTCTCTAGGCAAGAACACTGGAGTGGGTCACCATTTACTTCTCCAGGGGATCTTCCCCAACCCAGCGACTGAACGTGTGTCTTCTACATTGCAGGCAGATTCTTTACCACTGAACCATTAAATTTGACTCATTGCTTAAAACAATTTTGTTTAACCTAAAACCAAAGAAGCCCTAAGAAAAACATGGGATTTTCCAGGCAAGAGTACTGGAGTGGGTTGCCATTGCCTTCTCCACAAAGAGTAATCAAGGAAGGTTAATTGATTCATAATCTTCAAAGAGTCTAGCTGAAGAATTTGATGCAAAAGCAAAGTAAACTTCATTTAAATACTTTTAAATATACAATATTGATATCAATCAACTGTCTTAAAGACATAAGAGAAAACATCTCTAGTAAACTTCATCTCTCCACACAATACACCCCCCCACCCAAATAAATATGCCATTCAAAGAGGGTAAAGCCATATATTATGATAACAATTCACCTGGAGACAAGTTATTCTGCATGTGGGATGGTGGCATTTATTACTTAGACTAAGCAGATTAACATAAAATATGAATTTGATTCTGGTTCATTTGGGGAAGACAAGATCCCACTGAACTTGAGACAGGGTACCATATGGAGATAAGCATAGGTAATGAGAAGAAAACACTGGAAGAAGGCACATTGCCAAATATCGTGAGTTTAAATCTGTTTACAAATGGTGTCCTATATACCTCAAAAGACCTTTACTATTACCCCTGAGTTTTCAGGCTACAGCTAGAGTATGAATATATATTAAGAGGGATAAATGATTCAACTAAGATTTATTCTGTTAACTAAGAGAGCCAGAGGCAATTTCATATTTGCATTTTTATTATCACCTCTTAAAATAAGATTACATAAATTATAAATTATCCAGTTGTTTTTAAAACTTTTTTGTGCATTAAACTTTGAGTTAAAATTTATATTTGAAATAAAATCTATTTGGGGAGAAAAATTATTCTCTCCTATGAGACTTGGTGGGAACTTTAAATTTCTGCTTTTTATAATACTTCTCTAAAGACTATTGACCATGTAATGAATATTTCATTCTCTAAATTCAACACTGGTGTTTTGTTAATGTCTATATTTTTAAAAATATGAAGGAAGTCCATGAGATAAGGTGAGTGAACTGGTTCACACATCTAGCACAAATGGATCAAACCTCACCTACCAGAAAATTCAAACATAGAATGTCTTGTCCCTTAAACTGTACTGAATAATGGAAGGGTGCTTGTATTTTAATATTTTCACATATTCATTAAATGCTATTCATGAAAGAGATGTGTAATTTTCAATCAGTGCTAATTCCATTACTTTATGGGGCAACATAGTTTAGAAATTGCACAAACAGAAATCTTGATCTTTTAAACTGGGGTTTGAATATGATAGAGAGTTTTAAAAAGATACTATCAATTCATCGATCTCTGCTCCAGGAAATTACATTTCAGCTGTTCACTCACTGTTATTTTTATAAACAAAAAGAAATGGTTATTGCTGGTATAATGATGGGAGGCACTTCAGAGACTGACATTATTACACAGTGAATAAGGCACTACATAAATCAGAACTTTAAAAACAGGCACATTTGACATGTGGCTTCAAGGGCACTTAGGGATGTGAACGACTAACTTCCATTATTGTTAGTAATATTTTCTCATATAAGTATCTCAGGGAAAGAAACCATTTCCCTTTTATTGGTTGCCATCTCCATGTTTCTGAGTGTGTTGCCAGCTCTTTGCAGGTTGAACTAAGTATACTGGTTTAAATGTATATTAAATCTCCTCCTAACAAGATGGTGAGCTACTTAAGACTATTACCAGTTTTTAATATTAGATCAAAGATGATGTCAGATATTGAAATATTAGTAAGCTATCATTATTTAATTATTCTTTGTGTACAACATAATACTGCATTCCTGAGTTTTGGTAAAGAATATCTTATGCGTTGCAAAATTTTTTTTACTGTACTTCTTATAAAAAGTAAACTTCAAATTTTAAGTGCCTGATGACAGAATAAACCAAAATGGAAAGAACCTATCATTGCCACTTGCCTAAGGACTCAGTAAAAATTAGATTGGTAGTGCCAGGTCAATCCTTACTGGGTAGCAACTCACATCAGTTTCCCCGTTACAGGTAATTAAACATGGAGGACAACCTACTAAAAATAGTAGACTGTTGTAAAGACTGTTGTTCTGTGAACATAAACTGCTTATCACTTCTTACGTGTGAAAATGATTATCTGTTCTACTCAGAATTAGTATTAGTGACAGGCAGGTATGACAGTTAAAAAAGACAAAATGGAAGCTCACTGCAAGGAGATAATGCAAATCAAAACCACAGTGAGGTACCATTTCATGCCAGTCAGAATGGCTGCGCTCCAAAAGTCTACAAACAATAAATGCTGGAGAGGGTGTGGAGAAAAGGGAACCCTCTTACACTGTTGCTGGGAATGCAAACTAGTACAGCCACTATGGAGAACAGTGTGGAGATTCCTTAAAAAACTGGAAATAGAACTGCCTTATGACCCAGCAATCCCACTGCTGGGCATACACATCAAGGAAACCAGAATTGAAAGAGACACGTGTACCCCAATGTTCATCGCAGCACTGTTTATAATAGTCAGGACATGGAAGCAACCTAGATGTCCATCAGCAAATGAATGGATAAGAAAGCTGTGGTATATAGACACAATGGAGTATTACTCAACCATTAAAAAGAATACATTTGAATCAGTTCCAATGGGGTGGATGAAACTGGAGCCGCTTATACAGAGTGAAGTAAGCCAGAAAGAAAAACACCAATACAGTATACTAACGCATATATATGGAATTTAGAAAGATGGTAATGATAACCCTGTATGCGAGATAGCAAAAGAGACACAGATGCATAGAACAGTCTTTTGGACTCTGTGGGAGAGGGCGAGGGTGGGATGATTTGGGAGAATGGCAATGAAACATGTATAATATCATATAAGAAACGAATCGCCAGTCTAGGTTCGATGCAGGATACAGGATGCTTGGGGCTGGTGCACTGGGATGACCCAATGGGATGGGATGGGGAAGGAGGTGGGAGGGGGGTTCAGGATTGGGAACACGTGTACACCCGTGGCAGATTCATGTTGATGTATGGCAAAACCAATACAATATTATAAAGTTTTTAAAAAAAAGGTATATTTGTCAAGACTGGACAGTATTTTTAAGCATAAAGAAAAATTAAATTTCAGGTAACTTATCATTACTAAAATTATATTAAGTAAAATGTGCAAAAGGCAAACACAAAGTAGTAAAGAAGCAAAGGGTGGGTAAAACAAAGGTATAAGAAATAAGTATGGGGATAGAGATTATGGTCTATTCACAGAGCAAGTTTTTGGTTACAAAAACAAAGGTCATAAAATATCTTCAGCTTATTCTAAGTTTCAATTTCCTCAACCAGAAAATAGAGATATTACAATCATACATATTTCATGGCCTTGTTCTGTACATTAAATGAGTTAATATGTATGAAGTACTTTGAATAGTACCTTAAATATAACAGTGACAGCTCAAGGGATGTTACCTTCTACCATTTTAATTATTATTACACTATTTCTTGATGAAAAAGAGAGCACTTGGAGAGTGATCACTTTCCAAATGATTTATGGTTTATCTTTACATTAGAAACAGATAATGTATTATAGATTATCCTAAGGAACATTTAAAAAGTCTATTAAATTGAACAAGTAAATTTAGCGGGTCATAAGATACAGTATCAATGTAAAAAGCTCATTTTTATTTTTTATAAGCTAGCAACAAGCAATTGGGAAGTAAAAGTAAAATATAATTCTGTTTATACTGGTGAGAAAAATGTAAAAGATTTAGATATAAATTTAACACAAGATATTTATGACCTCTATATGTAAAAATCGAAAACATATTGAAAATGAAGAGCTACCTACATAGCAAGATATACTATGCTCATGAATTGTAAGATAATATTGTGATGATGCCAGTTCTTAATCAGTTGACCAATAATTATATCAGCAAACTTGGGAGGTCTTAAATATTTGACTTCAAGACTTAATATAAAAATACAATAATCAAGTCAGTGTAGTATTATTATAGAATAGACCAAAGGGATCAGTGAAACAAAATAGTCCTACAATAATCAATTGATTTTCAACAAATTTGCCAAAGCAGTTCCTAATGTGGAAAGAAAAATCTTTTAACTAAGGCGCTAGATCTGGTTATCCATATGCAAAAATGTGAACCTTGGCTCCTAGCTCACACTACACAAGAAAGTTGACTTGAGTTGGATCAAAAATGTAAACACAAATGGTAAAACTATACAGATTCTAAAGGAAAATAGAAGAAAATATTTCTACAACAAGCAGGCATTGACTACTTGGACACAGAAAGCAACAGTCACAAAAGAAAAAACTGATAAATTAGGCATCATCAAAACTAAAACTTTCTGCTCATCAAAAGACATTATAAAGAAAATAAATAGGCACATTTCAGCCTTGAAGAAAATATTTTCAAAATATTTTGACACAGAAGTTGTACACAGAATATTTAACTCCTCAGTCACTTCAGTTCAGTCGCTCAGTCGTGTCTGACTCTTTACGACCCCATGAATCGCAGCACGCCAGGCCTCCCTGTCCATCACCATCTCCCGGAGTTCACTCAGACTCATGTCCATCGAGTTGGTGATGCCATCCAGCCATCTCATCCTCTGTCGTCCCCTTCTCCTCCTGCCCCCAATCCCTCCCAGCATCAGAGTCTTTTCCAATGAGTCAACTCTTCGCATGAGGTGGCCAAAGTATTGGAGTTTCAGCTTTAGCATCAGTCCTTCCAATGAACACCCAGGGCTGATCTTCTTTAGAATGGACTGGTTGGATCTCCTTGCAGTCCAAGGGACTCTCAAGAGTCTTTTCCAAAACCACACTTCAAAAGCATCAATTCTTCAGCGCTCAGCTTTCTTCACAGTCTAACTCTCACATCCATACATGACTACTGGAAAAACCATAGCCTTGACTAGATGGACCTTTGTTGGCAAAGTAATGTCTCTGCTTTTGAATATGCTATCTATGTTGGTCATAACTTTCTTTCCAAGGAGTAAGCATCTTTTAATTTGAGGGCTGCAATCACCATCTGTAGTAAATGACTCCCAAATCAAAATATCTTGCAGGAAGATCCTCTTTAACAAATCTGAGAAAGCATTATATGACAAGGTAGCTCTTTCTATTGCTCAACAGTTATAATAGACAATCTCTCGTTTTATTCCTTTGTACATCTATTCAACGAAAATTAAGTTAGGCTCTTGGGAATACAAAAGGGAACAATCCCAATGGATTCCTAGTGAAGTGAGTGAAAGGAGTGAATGAAATTGAATGAGTCAGACCAGAAAATAGGCAATGACAAAGCACTTTTACAAGCACCAGTATAAACAGACGTGGGGAATACTGCAGCAACAAACAGGGGGATGAGCACACTCCAGGTTTCACCAATGGTTAACCCAAGGGAGAATCATCAAAGCTAAGCCTGAAGTTCAACAGAAGTTGATAGCAGAGGCATGCATGTGTGGCAGAGTGAGGAGGAGACAAGAGATTTCAGATAGATGGAACAAAATGAGCAAAGGTGAGGAAAAAAAAGACAGCACAGTGGGCAAATTGGAAATAGTTCAGCTTAGGGATTCACACAAGACCTGTTTGCCAGCCTGGTTCTGGGAACACCTAGGTTACTGGATTATGCCAAGGTCGGGAGAAGAGGGTGACAGGAGGATGAGATGGTTGGATGGCATCACTGATTCAATGGGCATGAACTTGGGCAAAATCCAGGAGATGGTGAGGGACAGGGAAGCCTTGTGAGCTGCAGTCCACGGGATTGCAAAGAGTCAGACACAACTTGGTGGCTGCTGCTGCTGCTAAGTCGCTTCCGTCGTGTCCGACCCTGTGCGACCCCATAGATGGCAGCCCACTAGGCTCCCCCGTCCCTGGGATTCTCCAGGCAAGAACACTGGAGTGGGTTGACTAAACAACAACAAACGGTCAAGGTTGTATTTGTCCTTGCTTGGCTGAGGGAATAAAAGCAATTCTTGGCTTCCTAGGTGGCTCAGTGGTAAAGAATCCACCTGCCACTTTAGGAGATGCAGGAGACTCAGGTTTGATCCCTGAGTCAGGAAGATCTCCTAGAGGAGGAAATGGCAACCCACACCAGTATTCTTGCCTGGAAAATTCCATGGACAGAGGAGCCTGGAGGGCTACAGTCCATGGGGTTGCAAAGAGTCGGACACGACTGAGCACAAACGCATGTGAGGTAAATGAGTGCCACCAGTATCTAGGCAGAGGCTATTTCCTCTAGTGTCATCTGCTAGCCATCCTTTAAAAATACAGTTCAAAATTCATTTCTATGAAGTCTTCTTTCCTTCTCTTCTCTGATAGTGGGTTACAATACAGCTACCTTTACAGAGACATCACATTGTATTGTAAGTGTGTTTCCTCACCAAATGAAAAGTGTCAAAGGCAGGAGTGACAGTTCACTCACCTATATTAGCAGCTCATAGTAGGAAGCCTTGAACACAGTAGGCATTTAGTAATCAAAACCAGTCCACTCCTGGTTCCAGATACAATGTGTAAGCTACCTATACAGAAACAGTGTTCCTCTGACCATTAAGAACAGGCCGACTTTCATGTCTATGTCTTGTTTCCTCTCAATAAACCATCAAAATCTCCCAGAAACTCCAAATGACATCTTTTACTGCCCTTTCAATGCTTCATGCCTTTTGCAATTTGAGTGAACACAACGATTCTTTGTCTGACCATGGGTACCAATTTTTTCATTCAGAGAATGAGTTCACGAAAGTATATGTCATGTTGTCTGCAAGCATCAGTGCCTAAGAGGCAGAAATTAATTGTGAGAATGTTCTGCTCAATTGATGGCGTGCTGGGGTTGCTCAATACTTATTTAAAATACCAACAAAACTTGTTTCTTTGCTTTGACATTTGAACCAGCTATAGAATGTGGGGCAAGGATTTTGATTCCCATACATCTACATGCCAAAGTTGAAAAATAAGGGACCTCTTTTTCCTTCAGAATTGTTTCATGCCTGTATCAAAATACCAAGTTACCATGGTGATAGCTACTCCTGTAAATAGGGCAACTCTACCCCCCTACAGAAGCAAATGTAACACAAAGGGGAGGGAAAAATAAAGCTCTGAAATAGAGGACAAAAGAGCCTGGGGAAAATCCCCACAGTGAAAGAGATAAAGGCTGTTGCAGATAAAAGTCTTGGAAGGTGACAGGCATTCCTTTTCCCTCCTTCTCCTCACAGGCCTGAGGTGAAGGGGTGGGACCTTGAACCCTTGAATGCATGTTAGTGTCTCTACAGAGGTGGCCCACGGAGGTTGTGCTTGTTGAGCACAGGGAAAATAAAATGTTCATAAAAATAATAACTAACATTCACTGGGGGCCTAATCTGGACCACGCTTTAGTGCACAATCTCATTCAATCCTCATAACAGCTCTGTGAGGCGGATCAAAAGATTATTTAAGTTCTTCGGCTGGGATTCAAGCTCTCGCACTTAACCTCTTTCGTTACTGCCTGAAAAGGAATGAAGAAGAAATATGAAAATTGAAAGAGACTCTGGCCTGATATTTTAGAAAAGAGTGGAAGAGAGGAAGCAGAAAAATCAGGATATGACCAACTAGCTCAAGCAATCAGCTGCTGTGAGCTCCATGGACCATTCCCACAACCCAGCTCGAGGATGATAGCCAATGGAGTGGGAGTCAGGAGGAGGTGAGCAGCTAGTTACGGAGGGAAGTTGCAGCCAGGATCGGAGAGGAAAACTTTCTGCCAACTGACTAAATAGAAACTGAAGTTTATGTGTGTGTGATAACATTTGGGGTGAAAATATCCCTTCCTCCATCCTAACACGTCTCTCAGCTGTATATCTTCCTTCAGTGAACATGTTTTCCATCTCATTTGAATCAAATTTCAACAAGTTGGTAGGTTAGGGGGAATTGGTGACCTACGCTTTTCATTGTCATCACTCCAACTGCAAACGTTCTTGATTCCTGGCTTCCTTTAGTTTAGGTTGAGGGCTTGGCAAAGAAAGAAAAGGTAGCTTCAGTCTTCTGTGCTTCAACCTGGTCTCGAAGAAGAGATGGAAACGCTGAGCAGTGCTCCATGGAGGTGGCAGTGCTCCACAGGTGTGACAGTGCTCCACAGGTGTGACAGTGCTCCACAGGTGTGACAGTGCTGAAGTGGCTTCTAGGGAAGAGCCCTAGCCTCGCAGAAACAGAATAGTTTGGTCAGCAATGTCAGCAAGTCTCCTTTAACACCAGACAGCAAACTCTAACCAGCCCCCCCATGTCGTACCAAATTTGTTGAAATGGTAATACCATAATGAATGCAACAAAAAATGAATATTGGTCTGCAAAATAGACTCACTGGAAGCTTATATATGTTCATTTTAATGAAGGTGCCATTTGTGCAAAATTCACTATCATGCATCACTATGTCTCTCATTTTCCTCCCTGAATCCTACTAACCAGATTCATCACCTATTTTATGAACCATTCTGAACTCCATGTAACTTTCTTTGCAAAAATTGAATCCACTGTCAAAGGATTAAGCTTCTCCACTGAGGATTCCCCTGAATGGCTTGTGAGCTCTGAGAAATTCTGAGAGGAACTGCAAAGTGTTTTGGCCAGTGCTAAAATGGCAGCCCACTCCAGTACCTTTGCCCGGAAAATCCCATGGATGGAGGAGCCAGTAGGCTATAGTCCATGGGGTCACAAAGAGTCGGACACAACTGAGTGACTTCACTTTCAGCTTCGTGGTAAATGTGATCTTCAAAGGTAGTGCTTTCTGCTTTGTACTCATACCAATGTGTAAAATTTGGTAGACTTGAAATAAATCAGCCACTTTCCTCATCAGACATACCTATTAGATTATATGGTCAACAAATTGGAATAATGACGTAAACAATGAAGCCAATATTAAGCAAACTCAGGACTATTGTCTGTACCTTTTTTTTTTTTTTTTTTGGCCACACCCCATGGCATGTGGGATCTTAGTTCCCCAACCAGGGATCAAACTGGGCCCCCCTGCATTGGGAGCTCAGATCTTAATCACTGGATCTCCAGGGAAGTCCCCCTATACCTTTCCTATGAAAGATTTTTATTTTGAGTTAGTTCTATTGCAAAATTATAATGCAAATTTTTGCTTTAGGGAGCTATATCCTTAAAGAGAAAAATTTTATGAAGGAAATTCACACTCACACTTGTTTAAATGCATTTGGGGAAATAAATACATATTTTCCCACCACAGTTGGACCCAAAGAGTGGTTTTAATCAATGATGAAAGTATAAACAATTACTTTGATCAACGATCACTGAGATTTTTCTAAGGACGCACAGCACACACACACCACTGTACTTCTCACTGACACTCTGGTGCCTGTTTTATGAGCAAACTACCTAAACTGTGTATCTTATTCAAACAAAATTGCCAGTTCCTTGAGGGTAAAGCATTACTTAACGATAGTGCTAAACACCTGGGGAAGAGTGATGTTTTACACGGAATCAATCATAATAAGCAAAACAACAAGTCAATAACCAATGCAAGTCATAAATGTGAAATGAAGTGTTTTTCTTCATGATTATTTTTCTGCTGATTTAAAAAATATATAAAACATTTTTTGCTTTTTTTTTAAAACAGTTCTTTGCCATTTGGTATGAAGAAATTTGACTGATAATAAGACTCACCCCTGGCAAATTTAGCTAGATCAATATTTGTATGAGTTAATTTTATCTTAATTAGGCATCTTGAGACTGACTGCAGGGGGACTTATCCCAGGATGTGCCAATAAGCGGTGTCTTCCATTTGCTCTTCTCAAAATTGAATCCAAAGTCACATAGTCCAACTGCTTCCCTTTCTCCATTGATACCATGCTCAGAACTAAACTGCATTACTGCCAAGATTTTACTACAGTCAAATGCAAGCCAGCTCACATTAGGGACCTACAGATGGAGGAATAAGCAATCCTAATGCTTTAAGTTGTAATGTCAAAAGGTCTTTTTAGGAATCTTCTAATTTAATGTGATTTGACTTCAAGTTGCTTCAAAGTCTGTTTCTAATGTAAACACTGTTTCTTCTAGTATCTCACATAGTCACTTTTATTGAATATATTTCAGTAATTCTAAACAACTATCAACTATATAAAAGGTATAATCCTGTTATAATAAACACTCATGTATTCACGCCCATTTGAAGAATGATCATTTTAAAATTATCACTGAACTCCCCTGAGTGTCCCTCCCTAATTCATTTCCCATCTGGCACCCTCAGGTGTTACCACCAGCCTATATTTTATACTTATCATTTGTTCATGATTTTTAACAGTGTTCCCCAAATGATGTGACCCTAAATATACAGGTTTAAAAAAAAAACTTTTAATTTAGAACTGATTTTAGACTCAATGAAATGTTACAAAAATACGACAGAGTTTTTCTGTGTAGTGTAATCTTCATGAAGCTTCCCCTAAAGTTATCATCTTGCATAGTTCAATTATCAATTACCAAAACCAGTAAACTAACATTGGAAAAATACTATGAACTACAGACCTCTTCAAATCTCACCATTTTCCCCAGGAATTCTCTTTTCAGTTCCATATTCCAATGCAGGATTTTATGTTGTATTTTCTGTTGTTTTAATTCCCATATCTCACTGTGACTGAATTTAAATATTTCCCCATATGTTTTGGGACTAATTTATCTCCTTTTTTTGTTTGAATTGTTTATTTATGTTTTTTCAGAATTTTCTATGGAGATTTGACTCTTTGTTCCTCAACGTTTGAGTTCTTTATAAATTAGGAATTTAGTCCTCTATTACATATGTTGCAAATATTTTCTCTCCTTTTGACTTTATTTTTGGTATTTTGTGCCACATGAAATTTCAGTTTTTATGTGGTCCAACTTAATCTTTTATTGCATCTGTATTTTGAGTCATAGTGAGAAAGATTTCATCTACCCTGAAGTTGAAGATTCATTTATCCGTGATTTATTCTTGTGTTTGCATGGTTTAATTTTTTACATGTAAGTACCTACACCATTTGGAGTATATTTTTGTGTATGGGGTGAGATATAGATCTACTTGTATCTTTTTCCAAGTTGCTAAACAGTTATCTTGGCACCACTTATTTTTAAGTCAATCTTGTCCCAGTGATTTGAAATGCCACCTTTATCACAGATTGAATTTGTATATGTATTTGAATTTATTTTAGGAGTATCTATTTTCTTTCACTGTTCTATCTAATCATGCACCAGTACCACAACAGTTTATTTATAGACACGTTAGCAGAGAACAGAGTGTTACAGTGAAAGTGTACTGATCATGATTATACAATCTTTATGTTTCAATACCTGGTAGTGGTAGTTTCCCTTTTAGTTTTCCTCTCTTAGTATTTTTCCACAGAGGCTTTAGTATCATACCAAATTTGATTATTAATTTTGGGGTCTTTTCGTATAGGTAAAATTCAGTTATTTATCACTATTGTGTAATATTCCATTATAGAATATACCACAATTTATCCATTCTACAGTTGATGGTCATTTGGATTTTCTTACTTTCTTATTATCAGAATCTCTGCTGTTTTAGACAATCTAGAGTATGCCCTTAATTACACAAATGCAAGATTTCCCTAGGGCATATACTTATAAATGGAATTTGGGGATGATAGAATATAAACATTTTCAACCTAACTAGATAATGCCAACTTTCTTTCCAAATAAGCCATTTCAATTCATAGTCCCAGTAGTTCTACAAAAGAGTGCTTGTTAATTTTTAATCACATGGAGTTTTCTAGTTAATTTTTTCTTCTTTATTCTTTTTTTATTGTGGTAAAATATAACATAAAATTTGCCATCTTAAGTATTTTTAAGTGTATAGTTCAGTGGTGTTAAATATATTCATAATGTTGTACAATCACTACCATCATCCCTGTAGAGAACATTCTGTGAAATCGAAAACTCCACATTGGTTAAAAAATAACTGCTCATTCCTCACTCTCTCCAGACCCTGGCAAACACCATTTTACTTCCTGTCTATGATTTTTGACTACTCTCTGTATCTCATATAAGTGAAATTTACAAACTATTTGTCATTTTGTGACTGTCTTATTTGACATAGCCTATTGACCTGAAGTTGCATCCACATTGTAGCATATGCTAAATTTTTCTTTCTCTTTAAGATTCAATAATGTTCTGTTGTATTAATTACTACATTCTGTTTATACATTCATCTGTCAGTGGACACCTGGGTTGTGTTCATGTTTTAGCTACTGTGAATAATGTGGTTTTGAAAATGGGTGTAACAATATCTCTTTGAGATCCTGCTTTCAGTTTCTTTGGGTGGACACCTATAAGAGGGATTATTGCATCACGTGGTAGTTCTACTTTTAATTTTTTGAGAAACTGCCACATCCAAAGCCACTGTACCATTTTATATTCCCATCAATGGTGCACAAACTTTCCAGTTATTCCACATCCTCACCAACGCTTACTGTTTTTTGTTTTTATGATTGCTGTTGTTCAGTTGCTAAGTCACATCTGATTCTTTGCTACCTCATGAACTGCAGCACACCAGGCTTCCCTGTCCTTCACTATCTCCTTCTTCCTGGGAAGCCTGAAAGAACCATGAGCAATTGTAAAGGGGGTACCGTACACTACACATAACTGGAATTACCATAGGAAGGAGAAAATGGAGTGGAAGATATAGTTGAAGTAAAAATGGCACCAACAACTTCTCAGAATTAGAAACCCTAGATCCAGGAGTGTCAGAGAACATCTAGGACAATACAAACCAAATAAAACACACCTGTGCGTGTGTGCGTGTTACATTGCTTCAGTTGTGTCTGACTCTTTGCAACCCTATGGACTATAGCTTGGGCTTCCCAGGTAGCAAAGAACCCACCTGCCAATGCAGGAGACATTAGAGAAGCGGATTAGATCCCTGGATGGGGAAGATCCCCTGGAGGAGGGCATGGCAAACCACTCCAGTATTCTTGCCTGGAGAATCCCATGGACAGAGAAGCCTGGGGGCTAAAGTCCATGGGGTCACAAAGAGTCAGACACGACTGAAGTGAATTAGCATGCATGCCTGGATTATAGCCCACCAGGCTCCTCTGTCCATGGGATTCTCCAGCCAAGAATACTGGAGTGAGTAGCCATGCCCACCTCCAGGGGATACCTAGGCAGGTTATATTCAAACTGCAGAAAGCCATAGACAAAGAGAAAATATTGTGGTGATGCCTACACAACTCTATTAATTTATAAGACATCACTGAATTGTCCAGTTAAAGTGGGTAAACATTATGATATGTAAATTATACCTTAGTAAACCTGTTAAAGAAATGAGTCAGACATTCAGGACAGTATCAAATGCAAGGGTTGATGTTGAGGCAGATATAACATGTATCTACATCAGGGAATCATGTCAGATTTTTCCTCAGCAATCAAGATTCTGAGGAGGTAAATTAAAGAGAAGCCCTGCCCGATCTTTGACCTGGGTGAAGCAATGTTAAATAAATCAGCACTTTATCTGTTGCTGTTTGACAGCCCAACTTTGAATCTGAGTGTGTTTCAGCCATGCGTCTTCCCTCATTTTAAATTTGCTAATGTGTTTAACGTCTACCGTCTAATTTTCTACCTGACTGACATGTATTTTCTGGCCCAACTTTTTAAAAAAGATATGAGGAAGTTTCCAAGGTGTAATGAAGCAAAAGTGTTAAGTCACTTCAGTCATGTCCGACTTTTTGCGACACCATGGACTGCAGCCCACCAGGCTCCTCTGTCCTTGAGATTGTCCAGGCAAGAATACTGGAGTGGGTAGCCATTCTCTTCTCCAGGGGATCGTCCCGACTCAGGGATCAAACCCGAATCTCCTGCATTGCAGGCAGATTCTTTACTGCCTGAGCCACCAGGGAAATCCTCGATCATGGCACAAAGTCGCTCAGTCGTGTCCCACTCTTTGGACCCCATGGACTATACAGTCAATGGAATTCTGCAGGCCAGAATACTGGAGTGGGTAGCCATTCCCTTCTCCAGGGGATATTCTCAACTCAGGGATCGAACCCAGGTTTCCCACATCACAGGCAGATTCGTTACCAGCTGAACCACCAGGGAAGCCCATGGCACAAGGATAGATGTAAAAGGAACCCCAAACTCTCAGGGGCAATAGTCTACCATGCACATACGTCTTCTATGGACTTATCTTTTATGCATGCGAATTTTCTGTTTCTAATCAGTGCTTCCTTCTCTTTCGAAGAGAAAAAAAACCCCCACAAAATTTCAGAGCAGAATAGCTTCACTGACATTTTGCCTCTGATGCAATGCTTATCTGCTTCCCTCTGAAGGTTTCTTATTGGGTTTTATCTGTCTCATGCTTTTAACAGTTTCTGATCTGATTACTGTTATTTGTACAGCCTTGCAGCCTTTTAATTTCTATGGGTGGAGACCCATTATGAGGGCTGGTTGCTAGAGAAGAACACAACCTTCAAGAAGACTTTTGTCCTTCAATAGTAATCAGCACACAAATGCACCCTGCTTCTTCCCATTTTAACCTCTGTGGCCATCAGAGATGTTTATGTAGTTTTAGGCTCACTAACCCAGTAATTAGCTAGATAAATTTTATTAATTTAAAAAACCAAACCAAAACAACAAAAGAAAAAACAAGGCCGTGAGAGAGGTTAGAATTTTGCTCTTGGGATGAGGAAATACTTTTCAAGTTTAGCCTCTGACTTTGTATAACCTTGACTGGGCAAATCATTTCCATAAGCTTCAACAGTCTAAGCACCTCTGAAGCATTTGGGGGTTGACCTGGTAAGATTCACATTCATGTAACAAAACAAGTGATGCAGGAAAGATTAACTGAAATTATTTCATAAAAATGTATTAAACCCAGCCAGACAAAGAGGACAAAAGGCAAACGATTCCTAGGAAATTTCTTTGGTAAATTCCTCCTTGGGGGCAGTGAGTCATTATCCAAATGTCTGATCCATAGGCCTGCTCAGGATAGACCAACTCTATTACCATGATCTAGAAGATGTGAATAGAAGACTTTTTCCTTTCTTGTTTTAACAGAGCAGGAAGAGAAATGGGCTGGGCAGAGTCCTAGATTCAGTCAAGGTCCACCACTCCAGAGAGAAGTCCCTCTACCTATGGCCGATTCATGTTGATAAATGTCAGAAACCCACACAATATTGAAAGTAATTATCCTTCAACTAAAAGTAAATAAATTATTTTTAAAAGAGAGAGAGAAGTTCCTAGAAGGAGGACATGGAAGCTTCCTCAAGGGATTCAGTAGCATTGAATAAACATGTCTGAATAAATAAACTGTGTCCCCAGGCTCTGAGCAGCTTTGTGTCATTCAGTTTTATCTCTCTCTTTGGATCCACTCTTTTCTGTGTCTCTTACCAATGGTACAGGCTTTAAAACCTAAGATTTGTAAGACCTTAGAAATGTCCATGAACCTACAAATGTGATGTCAAAATATTGGACTTGTTCCAGAAAGTACATGTCTCTTGCGTTTTTTGTAAAATAAATTGATTCATCATCTATTCCTTAGATGGCTTTCACAGGGTGTTAGACTATTTTAGTGAAATGTACTTAAAAAATGTAACACAGGCATAAAGTAGATGCCAAACAATACAAACACTACCAACAAAAACAAAACAATATTGTGTCCAAGTTACAATCTGAATTAGAATCACATAGAGTAATTTTATTTGTGCCATGATTTTTAATACTTTCAAATAGCAGGGTGGATGGAGGCTCAAGAGGGAGAGGATATATGTGTATTTATGGCTGATTCACATTGTTGTACTGCAGAAACTAACACAACATTGTAAAGCAATTATGCTCCAATTAAAAGCAGCACTGTTTATAACAGCCAGGACATGGAAGCAACCTAGATGTCCATCAGCAGATGAACGGATAAGAAAGCTGTGGTACATATACACAATGGAGTATTACTCAACCATTAAAAAGAATACATTTGAATCAGTTCCAATGAGGTGGATGAAACTGGAGCCGCTTATACAGAGTGAAGTAAGCCAGAAAGAAAAACACCAATACAGTATACTAACACATATATATGGAATTTAGAAAGATGGTAATGATAACCCTATATGCGAGACAGCAAAAGAGACACAGATGTATAGAACAGTCTTTTGGACTCTGTGTGAGAGGGAGAGGGTGGGATGATTTGGGAGAATGGTATTGAAACATGTATAATATCATAGAAGAAACGAATCGCCAGTCTATGTTTGATGCAGGATACAGGATGCTTGGGGCTGGTGCACTGGGATGACCCAGAGGGATGGTATGGGGAGGGAGGTGGGAGGGGGGTTCAGGATGGGAAAGACGTGTATACCCGTGGTGGATTCATGTTGATGTATGGCAAAACCAACACAATATTGTAAAGTAAAAAATAAATAAATAAATATATAATAAAATAAATAAAAGTAAATTTAAAAAAAGCAATTTCTATTAATTGGGGCTAACTATATGGTTTTTGTGGGGACTGAGTTTCTTCACCTTGAAAGTGGGTATAATAATTTCTAACCTTCCTAACTGCTGTGAATATTAAATTACAAAAATATATTTAAATGTCAAGCTTTATGTTGGCAAATAAATTATAGTCGGCATTTCTATTGTCTGTACCTCACTTTATTACATCACAAACTGGAATTGCCTTTATAGCCTATTTTAAAATTATTGTGAGATAAGGGCATAGTAAATAACAGGAAAATATTGATAAAATCATTACAGGACACATTGAGCATTAATAATTGCCTGCATACTTTTAATTCTAGTAAAGTTTGAGGCCGGGGAATACTCAAGAGTTCTGCCACATGCAGATAGATGCATGAATGGATGAGGAGACATTTGGCAAGGTCATTTCACTGGTCTGTAAGTCAGAAAGTCACAAAATATGGTGACATTAGTATTTCTAGTTCCATGTGATTCCACTCTAGTGACAAGCTGTGACCATTCAAGCTGACCACATTTTACAATCCTGATGTAATTTGTTAACCAAATGGTCCAAAGGCATGATTTCCCTGGCAATCCAGTGGCTATGACTCTGCACTCCCAAAGCAGGAAACCCATGTTCGATCTCTGGTCAGGGACCTAGAATCCGCATGCCGCAACTAAGAGTTCACATGCCACAGTTAAAGACCATGTATGCCACAACTAGGATCTGGTGTAGCCAAATAAATAAATATTTTAAAAAAAGGTTCAAAGTCACAAGCCCCTTAAACATAAGAATACAGAAATCTTTGAAAAGAGACAGCAGTACCTACCAAAGGTGACAATGTTTGTAAACACCCTTGAGAGGGCCCATGAAACATTTCCAGGCTGATAAGATGGCCAACTCAGGTGGTCTGATATTCCCATCTCTTGAAGAATTTTCCAGTTTACTGTGATCCACAAAGTCAAAGGCTTTGGCATAGGCAATAAAGCAGAAATAGATGTTTTTCTGGAACTCTCTTGCTTTTTCCATGATCCAGCGGATGTTGGAATCTTGACCAACATCTAGACCACCTGACCTGTCTCTTGAGAAATCTGTATGCAGGTCAAGAAGCAACAGTTAGAACTGGACATGGATCAACAGACAGGTTCCAAATAGGAAAAGGAGTGCATCAAGGCTGTATATTGTCACCCTGCTTATTTAACTTCTATGCAGAGTACATCATGAGAAACACTGGACTGGATGAAGCACAAGCTGGAATCCAGATTGCTGGGAGAAATATCAATAACCTCAGATATGCAGATGACACCACTCTTCTTCATTTTTACCTATTTTTCCAAGTGTCTATTCAAAGTATTAGTGTGTATTCAAAGTATTAGAGTCTATTCAAAGTACTGTGATACACACAAAGACTGTGTGGATCACAATAAACTGTGGAAAATTCTGAAAGAGATGGGAATACCAGACCACCTGATCTGCCTCTTGAGAAACCTGTATACAGATCAGAAAGCTAAGCACCAAAGAATTGAAGCTTTTGAACTGTGGTGTTGGAGAAGAGTCTTGAGAGTCCTTTGGATGGCAAGGAGATCCAGCCAATCCATTCTAAGGGAAATCAGTCCTGAATATTCATTGGAAGGATTGATGTTGAAGCTGAAACTCCAATACTTTGGCCACCTGACGGGAGGAGTGGAGCCATTTGAAAAGACCCTGATGCTGTGAAAGACTAAGGGCAGGAGCAGAAGGGGATGATAGAGAATGAGATGGTTGGA
Organism: Budorcas taxicolor; assembly: GCF_023091745.1. NCBI lineage: Eukaryota > Metazoa > Chordata > Mammalia > Artiodactyla > Bovidae > Budorcas > Budorcas taxicolor. The sequence continues at coordinate 29,556,271 of NC_068931.1, forward strand.
TGACATCCCTGACTCAATGGGCATGAATTTGAGAAAACTCTGGGGGATAGTGAAGCACAGGGAAGCCCAGCAGCCTGCAGTTTATAGGGTTGCAAAGAGTCAGACACGACTTAGTGACCGAACAACTGAATAGTGAATACTGAAGTGGTTTGCCATTCCCTTCTTCAGTGGACCACGTTTTGAAATGCAAGGAGATCTAACCAGTCCATCCTAAAGGAAATCAGTCCTGAATATTCATTGGAAGGACTGATGCTGAAGCTGAAACTCTAATACTTTGGCCACCTCATGCGAAGAGCTGATTCATTTGAAAAGACCCTGATGCTGGGAAAGATTGAGGGCAGGAGGAGAAGGGGATGACAGAGAATGAGATAGTTGGATGGCATAACTGATTAATGGATATGGGTTTGGGTGGGAGTTGGTGATGGACAGAGAGGCCTGGCGTGCTGCAGTTCATGGGATCGCAAAGTGCTGGACACGACTGAGCAACTGAACTGAACTGAATTTCTTGGAAGGAAAGTTATGACCAACCTAGACAGCATATTAAAAAGCAGAGACATTACTTCACCAACAAAGGTCCATCTCGCCAAGGTTATGGTTTTTCCAATAGTCATGTACGGATGTGAGAGTTGGACTGTAAAGAAAGCTGAGCACCGAAGAATGGAAGCTTTTGAACAGTGGTGTTGGAGAAGACTCTTGAGAGTCCCTTAGACTGCAAAGAGATCCAACCAATCCATCCTAAAGGAAATCAGTCCTGAATATTCATTGGAAGGATTGATGTTGAAGCTGAAACTCCAATACTTTGGCCACCTGCTACAAAGAACTGACTCATTGGAAAAGACCCTGATGCTGGGAAAGATTGAAGGTGGGAGGAGAAGGGAATGACAGAGGATGAGATGATTAGATGGCATCACCAATTCAATAGACATGAGTTTGAGTAAACTCCAGGAGTTGGTGATGGACAGGGAAGCCTGGCGTGCTGCAGTCCATGGGGTCGCAAAGAGTCAGACATGACTGAACGACTGAACTGAAGATGGGCAAATGATGTCAGAAAATGGGAGTATAGGACCCAGTATGCAGGCTTAGGACAGCATCAGAGAATGGTTCTGTGCCCTTGGGTAGGTGTTTCCTTTCCTCCTGAAGCCAAGTGAGTACAGATCTCCTAATTCCCAGTTGGTACAGAGGATCTGGGAAGAAGCCTGCAGACAAATTTGAACATATCTATCTCAACTTTTTCATCAAGTTGCATTTTTGCTTCTCAAACACTGAGATGTATCCATGAACTCTTCTTCTGCAATGACTCTGTTCATTCTGTGTTATTGTTCTTTTCCCACATGCCAAGTACTGCATGGTGCTAGATCCGGTTTTTGACCGTGGAGTGTAATATCCCTCACTACATATCAGATCATTACCTCGGGTGCTTTTACTTCCTCCAAGAATATTTCAGATACTTCTTGTGCTCCATGAAAAGCAATTGTTAGAAGCTTTCATTCTTTAATTAATCAAAGATGTTCCAGGCAATCAAATATTATTTAGTATTCCTAGTATGATATTGCACATATGTGCCATAAATTGGAAAATAAATCTGAGTTACAGACCTTTCTATATTCTGTTATTGCTTTCTGGGAAACTAATTACTGGGTTATATTTTTAAGATTATTTCTCTCCTCTGTTTCTCTTTAATAGTGCAGTCTAGCTTTTGTTTTTAATGTAAAGTTGTTAATGAGGCTATTTCTTACAAAGCATGACTATTCTCTTCTTTCCAACAAATGATTTCAAATCACATACTTTCTCCTTGTTAATGTTGTCAATCTATCCTGTGATGACCAAGCCTTACAGGATTATTTGACAGCAGAGAAGTCAAAATACTCAGATACCTCTCTATGACTCAGGTCTGTGTGAGATGCAGTAATAATTAGGTAAAGCTTCCTGGCTAAATTCATACCAAACTCCCATAACAGACAGTGGTCACTAGGCCAGATGTCTGCTCAAGTCTAACAGAAGCCAGAGAGAAAACGAATCACATCTCCTCCCAAACAAGCTGCTAAAGCATATTTGTTTCACACAATCAAAGAATAAATGTTCTATTAAAGAATGTGTGAGATAAAAAAAAAGAGGATTGCAAAATATGCAGAATATAGGCTAATCTTTTTTCCTCTTTACTTTAGTTTTCATTAAACTGTGAGATTCTTTGTGTATCCCCAGTGCCTAATGGAGACTGGCATATCATTGCTGCTAAGTTGCTTCAGTCGTGTCTGACTCTGTGCGACCCCATAGACAGCAGCCCACCAGGCTCCCCCATCCCTGGGTTTCTCTAGGTAAGAATACTGGAGTGGGTTGCCATTTCCTTCTCCAGTGCATGAAACTGAAAAGTCAAAGTGAAGTCATTCAGTCGTGTCCGACTCTTCGTGACCCCATGGACTGCAGCCTACCAGGCTCCTCCATCCATGGGATTTTCCAGGCAAAAGTACTGGAGTGGGGTGCCATTGCCTTCTCCATTGAGGACCCATCAAAGAAGACTGAGTGAGTGAGGCACAGCACAGTTTTAATCCCACCCCCCTCCCCCACCCAGGTGGCTCAGTGGTAAAGAATCCACCTGAAGTGTTAAGAGACACAGGAGACACAGGTTCAATCCCTGGGTCAGGAAGATGCCCTGGAGAAGGAACTGGGAACTCACCCCAGCATTCTTGCCTAGGAAAGCCCATGGACAGAGGAGCCTGGAAGGGTCCACGGAGTCACAAAAAGTCGGACACAACTTAGTGACTAAACAACAACATAGATGCTTTACAATGTTGTGTTAGTTTCTGCTGTACAGCAAAGTGAATCTGCTATATGTATACATGTGCATGGGTTACATATATCCCCCTTTGGGGGGTTTCCTTCCCATTTAGGTCATCATAGAGCACTGGGCAGAGTTCCTCCTGCTATACAGTAAGTTTTCATTAGTTATCTATTTTATACACAGTAGTATAAATACATCAACTTCAGTCTCCCAATTCATCCTACCTCCCACCTCCGACTTCCTTCCTTGGTGTCCATACATTTGTTCTCTATATCTTTGTCTCTATTTCTGCTCTGCAAATAGGTTCGTCTTGAATTTTTCTAGATTCCTGGTGTATGCGTTAATATATATTTGTTTTTTTGACTTATTTCACTCTGTATAACAGTCTCCAGGTTCACCCACGTCTCTACAAATCACCCCATTTCGTTCCTTTTTATGGCTGAGTAATATTCCATTGTATATATATGGCACATCTTCTTTATCCATTCCTCTATTAAAAGACTATAATGCTGAATTCTCCTACTTCGTTATACTCAGGTGTCTCCTGGCCTTTCTCTTACTTTGCTATACTCAGGTGTTAATCTTTAGCTACCAAATGGGGAGCATTGATCTATAAATGCATGAAAACTTCAAATGTAGCAATTCCTTTGGATATCTACAGACTATCTATGTTAACTGTTTGGAATACAAAAATAACTATGGCAGAATATTCACCTTTTAAGGAATCGAGAAATGATTTCTTTCTTTTCATGTCTGGGAAGACAGCAAAAGGAAATTGATTTCATCATTGAAAATATTTTTTAAATGTATCCAAAAGATATGGGTATAACAAAAGTCTCAGTGAAAGTCATCATCGCGAATTCATAAAATTCAGTAAATACGATCAAGTGCCAGATTCTGCTAACTCAGTGATCGCCTTTGAGTTCAGACATGCATTTCAGGACTAGCCATTTTCTAGGTCCTTCTCTGCTTTAGTCAATAGTCTACCAAGTGCACTAGAATAGTTTCATAGTTGCTCACCGCTCCCCCCTTTCAAGCAGAAAAGAAGCTACTAGTATAATAGCATAAAGCAAGAATTTGTGGATAACAATATGTATGGTGCTATTTTTTCTTGGATGTGGTTTCAGAGAATAATCAAGATTGATATATTGAGCTAAAAAGTTCATTTGGGTTTTTCCATAATATGTTATGGAAAATTCCAAACAAACTTTTTGAACAACCTCATCTACAGGAAGAGAATGATACCTTCCACCCTAGAAAGCACCATTTATAGACTGATTTTAGGGATGAAGATTCTGCTATGGACAGCAGTGACTCCTGGCCGTTGGGACATGACCAACCTGACCCTTTTTGTCTCACATCCCTTTGATCTTCTCTTCTATGTGCTGCATGCTAAGTCACTTCAGTCATGTCCGACTCTTTGCGACCCCATGGATTATAGCTCTCCAGATGACTCTGTCCGTGGGATTCCCCAGGCAAGAATCCTGGAGTGGGTTGCCATGCTTTCCTCCAGTGATAATATTCCCAACCCAGGGACTGAACCAGCATCTCTTGCTTCTCCTGCATTGGCAGGTGGGTTCTTACCTCTAGTGTCATCTATCAGTTCAATTCAATTGCTCAGTTGTGTCCGACTCTTTGTGATCTCATGGACTGCAGCACGCCAGTCCTCCCTGTCCATTGCCAACTCCTGGAGTTTACTCAAACTCATGTCCATTGAGTCGGTGATGCCATCCAGCAATCTCAGCCTCTGTCTTCCCCTCCTCCTCCCATCTTCAGTCTTTCCCAGCATCAGGGTCTTTTCCAATGAGTCAGTTCTTTGCATAAGGTGGCCAAAGTATTGTAGTTTCAGCTTCAGCATCAGTCCTTCCAATGAATATTCAGGACTGATTTCCTTTAGGATGGACTGGTTGGATCTCCTTGCAGTCCAAGGGACTCTCAAGAGTCTTCTCCAACACCACAGTTCAAAAGCATTAATTCTTCAGTGCTCAGCTTTCTATCTCTCATCCATACATGACTTCCGGGAAAACCATAGCTTTGACTAGATGGACCTCTGTTTGGCAAAGTAACATCTCTTCTTTTTAATATGCTGTCTAGGTTGATCATACTTTTCTTCCAAGGGTCAAGCAAGTGTCACCTATAGTCAGGGGCAAAAAAGATTTCCATTTTTTATTATTTTTGCTGAGTGAGAAACTCCATGCTATTTCAGATTCAAGTTTGGCAACATAAACCCCAGGCTGGCAAACTCTGTAATTTGTGATATTAGAAGTTGCCAGGTATGCAAAATATCAGATCACATTTTTTTTTCACCTTACACACATTTGGGGTGGAGAAAGTTAGAGAATTGGGATGGAAGGTTGAATCAGGTGTATGAGTATTTATATGCTTTCAAAACTCCCTAGGTGATTCTTTCTTATTATTTTTGTTAGAACTCAGGTTTTTTTAACATAATTTTTAGAGTTAACTAATAAGTTTGCGGCTGTGCCCTGTCTTTTGCTGTTGTGCTCAGCCTTCCTCTGGTTGTGGCGAGCAGAGGCTACTCTCTAGTTGTGGATGCAGTTCTCATTGTGCCGACTTCTGTTGCTGCAGAGCATGGGCTCTGGAGCGCAGGCTCAGTAGTGGTAGCACCTGGGTTTAGTTGCCTAGCTGCATGTGAAATCTTCCCAGACCAGGGATCGAACCTGTGTCTCCTGCATTGTGGGTGGCTTCTTAACCACTGAAACACCAGGGAAGGCCTCCACAGGTGATTCTTATTTGACCCAATTGCCAGTCTCCCAAGAACCGTTCTCTGGACCCACTAAGACCTCAAGATTAAAATGAAATAGAGTACACTAAAGAAATCAGATGTAGAATCAGCTTATGGTCTTTATGATCTGCTGTTTACTACTGTTTGTAGTCCAACCACAGCAAATATAGCACAGACTCACACTCACCTGAGCTGATCTAACTGCTTGATGTGATGTCCGCAGTTCCATGGCTCATCATGTACCAAGGCCAAGGCCGGAATAGCAGTAGCAGATCTTGATGAAAATCTAATTTAAGGGACAACAGTAGTGATGCTGAGGCCCTGGCAAGCTCACTTCTATTTTTTATTCTCTAATAATTTTCTCAGAAAAACACCTTTGGGTATATAATTTATCTTCCGTACTTTGGGTTCAAAAGTGAATTTGAGAAAGGCTTCAGTGAAATTCAGTAGGTTTTAAAGTTATGCTGCTGTGATCAGCTGAATTTGCTCTGTTTCAGAATGTACCACTGGACAGATATGGTTTGATTTCAACCCAGAATGGTTTATTTTGAACATATAACTTCTGTGGATATTCAAATGTCCATTATCTAATGGATGATAATGAATGATTAATGAAATTGTAACAAAATATTTCTGGTCTACTGAATTGCTCAAAGGATGATATAGATATGAGCTAATGAATCATTCTCTTCACACTGAAAAACAGATGAATTGGTGAATGTTTCCTCCTTAATTTAATCATGCTGTCTTCAATACAGAAACCATTAGTAATTTGTTGAAAATCACTGTATAATCATTGCAAAGCCCAGTAGTTTAGCCAGAAATTTTTCCAAATAGGAAAGACGATAGAGTTTTTAAAAATGTATTTTTTGTCACTGAATAAGAACTTGACTTTTGTGAGCTACTTAGGGGAAAGACAAGTCTTTGTACCCAAGTACCTGTTATATTGTCAGATACTAGATCAAACCAGATAAACACAAATAAAAATCAATCAACCAGACAAGCAAATAACAAAAATAAGGTAGACCCTTGGCTTGCTATTATCAAGTCTGCTTCAAAAAGGAAGGCCTGGATATTCTTTGTCATTCCTAGGTTTGGCAATCACCCAAATGCCAAGGTAAGAATTTGGGGGCAGGGATATTCTTGAGTGCTTACCAATCAGCAGAGTTTCAAACATTTGATGTCAATTAAGTGATAGATAAAAACCACCTTTCAAAAAAACCTACCACTAAAAGCTAACTAGGTACATTTTGTATGTTTGTTTGATTTAAAATAAAATGTGGAAAGTAAGAGATAACCTTCTAATGTTTCTGTTCACTGTTTCCCCTTAGATGTCTATAAATTTTGTGTTAAGTAGGGTGATAGATAAAGAGGCAGCCAGGGGCAGAAAATATGCAGCAACTTCTTCAAAGCAAAAGCTATTTTCTGTAACAAAGAAAAAAAGCAGCGTATTTCTTTGCCTCTCTGGCTCCCAATTTGCCTTGCCCTCCTCCATCTTCCCGACGGCCCCTCTACCTCCTGTCGCTTCAGTCTGCTCTCCCTGCTCTCTTATTTCTGGCACTCACATCCACTTCCCTTTACCCAAGGCCAGGGAAGACTCTGGCTCTGTTCGTGGCCTACATCAGGGATTGTTGGTTGTTTAGTTGCTAAATCATGACCCATTCTTTTGTGACCCCATGGACTGCAGCCTGCCTGTCTCCTCTGTCCATGGGATTTCCCAGGCAAGAAAACTGGGCTGAGTTGCCATTTCTTTTTCCAGGGGATCTTCCCAAACCAGGGACTGAACCCAAATCTCCTGCATTGCAGGTGAATTCTTTATTGCTGAGCCACTGGGGAAGCCCCATGTCAAATATTAAATGAAATTAGATTAGAATTAGCTTTGATTAGATTTGAGCTCTTTGTGCTGGAATATTTTGTCTTCTCATTTCACTTTATGAAACTCTTGAAAATTAGATTAAATGTATTTACTTCTGGCATAACTTACAGTTTATATGTTTTAAAAAGATTTTTAGTATAACATACATTTTAAAATGTATTTCTAGCATAATTTACACCTTCATGAGATGAGGATGCTGGACTGCAGGGAGGAATCAGGGGATGGTGTTTTTTCACCACTATTTATGCCTGAAATTGTCTTGGTGGCAATAAGTTGGTGACTTCAAACAAGTTTAAGTTCTACAAAGTATAATCCTGATAAGTGCATTCCTGAGAAAATCACTTGGTTAAGAGCTGCCTTTTCTAACACTTTTTATATATCCTTGTTTTATTATTTGAGTCTCTAAATACTTGACTATTTTAACTTTTGCTGCTTTTCTCACTAGGGTAGATTTTAATGATCCTGAATATATTTTACATTTCATTGCATCCAATATAGGGTCTGAAGTTTTGGGAAAGTGAAAGTAAAGTCGCTTAGTCATGCCCGACTCTTTGTGACCGCATGGACTGTAGCCTACCAGGCTCCTCCCTCCATGGTATTCTACAGGCAAGAGTACTGGAGTGGGTTGCCATTGCCTTCTCCAGGGGATTTTCCTGACCCAGGGATTGAACCCGGGTTTCCTGCATTCCAGGCAGACACTTTAACCTCTGAGCCACCAGAGAAGCCTGAAGTTTTGGGAGCCCGCCAAAAATGGCAATTGGGAGAAATAATTAAGTTGCCATCAATTGAGATTCCTGGCCAGGGTGTTTGATCAGCCTAATCTGTTGTTGCTGTTTAGTCGCTAAGTTATGTCCAACTCTCTTGAGACCCCATAGACTGTAGCTTGCAAAGCTCCTTTGTACATGGTTATTTCCCAGGCAAGACTCTTTATCATTAATTCAGTTAATATATTTGACACCAGTGGGAGGTTTAGCACTATGCAAGGAGCTGGTGAAAGAAGAAAAAAGGCATCAATTTTGTCCTCTACAGTTTACATGATGAAGAGAAGAAAAAATAAAAGGATAGAAAGGATAAAATAATGTGTAAGCACTGAACAGAGCAATGATTTTTACTTGCAAGATCTCGTGGAGAATAAATCAATTAACTCAGCTTAATTTCATAAATCTTTATGGACAGCAATTAAATGCCTGGTTCTGCGGCAGGGTGCTGGGGTTATGAGAGTCTATTAAGCCACCCTGCAAGGCTGTCATAGTCAAACCAGGGAACAGACACATAAGCAAATAACTAGTCCGTCATGAATGGAGGCATAAAAGAACAATGTCCATCTTTAGAAATTACAGAGGATGAGATGGTTGGATGGCATCACCAACTCGATGGACATGAGTTTGAGCAAGCTCTGGGAGCTGGCATGCCAAAGTCCATGGGGTCGCAGAGTCATACAAGACTGAGCGACTGAACTGATATTCTCGTGTTATGAATAGAAACAGGAGTACGTGATCAGAAATGTCAGTATGGACCAGATGAGCGAGAACCTTGTATATCATGTGAACGATCTGAATTTTAACATCAAAGTCTTATATTTTATGTTTAAGATTGACCAGTTCTATGATTAGAGTGACTCCAAAATGTTTACGCATAGTCTTATCATAAGACCTATGTTATGTGAGATATTTTCCATTTTGACTCAGTTTCTTTTGCTATATTCTATATTCTTTTAAGGTAATAAAAATATCTTGAAAAAAAATATCTTGATTATCATAGCACATCCATAGTAGCTGTAATGTAAATAGTGTTTTAACTTAATTGATTATCAGCACACATTGTTTTAAAGGAAAAATATTTAATATAGATCAATTACACTACTTTCTAAACAGTTATTTACAAAATAAGTAGTTATTTGTCAAGTTCAAACATGCTTTTTATTTCTCTAAGCAGATCTTTGCTGCAGATACAGCCTCAATTGCAAGCATAATTGTTCCTATAATCCTAGAACTAGCAATGAATAAAAATGAGAAGTAATAAACAAGGAATAGTTTGCTATTATTAAATAGACTGTTTTGATGGAAGATTTGGTGGAATGTTTATGTATCATCCAGGTGAGAAATTAAACTCTTTTATCCACTGCAGACTTTTTTTTTTTCAAGGAATTCTAATATCTGAATAACATCAGGAAATTCAAATGATACACTTACCTTTCTCATGATTTTAAAAATCTTACTTTTAGCCAGTCACAATTCTGGCAGTTAAAAAACCAGGACCATCTAATAGTCCATTTTTGGTCATCTTTCTTAGGTCATCTAAAATGCTTAATCCTTGACTCAGACACTAGTTTAGCTGTTGATGGGCTCCTTAGGTTCCCATAGGCTACATGCAGAAAATGCACCCCAGGCAGAAGCACAATCTTTCTATTTGCCTGGGTTTCATCTCTGAGTGCCTGGTTGGGCTTCTACACTGCTGAGCTGCATTACTCCATTATTCGGTGGGTGCAGCACAATGGTCCATTTGGCTAAGAGCAGACAGGAGAACGGAGAAGGTAATGGCACCCCACTCCAATACTCTTGCCTGGAAAATCCCATGGACGGAGGAGCCTGGTAGGCTGCAGTCCATGGGGTCACGAAGAGTCGGACACGACTGAACGACTTCACTTTCACTTTTTGCTTTCATGCACTGGAGGAGGAAATGGCAACCCACTCCAGAGTTCTTGCCTGGAGAACCCCAGGGACGGGGGAGCCTGGTGGGCTGCTGTCTATGGAGTCGCACAGAGTCAGACATGACTGAAGCAACTTAGCAGCAACAGCAGCAGACAGGAGAAGGCTTGATCCTGCCTTCATTTTTCTGAACCCTCCCCTGGTCCCACTCATTTTCTATCATATATTTATTTATATATGTATTTATTTTCATAGAAGTATAATTGCTGTGTTAATTTCAGGTGTACAGCAAAGTGATTCAGTTATCCATACATATATACCTATTTTTTTCAGATTCTTTTCTCTTATAGGTTGTTATGAAATATTGAGTATGCAAAATATTGAGTATTGCTACTGCTATCCAGTAGGTCCTTGTTGATTAGCTATTAATATTTTATATATAGCAGTTATATATGTTAATCTCAAATGCTAATTTATCCCTCCCCTCTCCCTTTCCCCCCAATAACCATAAGCTTGTTTTCTACACTCGATTTTCAAAAAGAAGAGAGGGTTCTTATGATACTGGCCATGCAGGAGAGAAGGAGGAGGAGAGCAGAGAACTGTGCGAAGAAACTAAGTTTTAAGGACTTGTCCCAGTCCTATACTCTCTATAATTCATTTCCCCTTTAAAGCTACACCCCTTAGTGCGAGCATGCATGCCCAGCTGCTCAGTCATGTTAGACTCTTTGTGACCCCATGGCCTGTAGCCCACCAAGCTCCTCTGTCCATGGGATTTCCCAGGCAAGAATACTGGGGTGGATTGGGATCTTCCCAGCCCAGGGATCGAAACTTTGTCTCCTGTATTGGTAAACCATGTGCCTTAGCACAGTAGCCTAATTATGTGTCCTTGGAGTATATTCCTCTCTTGGAGTAAGAGGAGTCCTTGATTTATCCTAAGAGATGAAAGAATGTGATCAGCTGAAAGACACGTAGAACTGGTTTCAGAAAAGACGTTCAAGGTGGTTCCCAAGCTTGACTTTGCCCCCATGCTCCTAAAGAAAACAACATATCCCATCAGTAACATCAAGTGTGGAGTCTGGTGAAGGGATTCTCCAGGAGAGGGGCCTTACAGGACTTTGGGAGGGTAGTAGAGAACTGGTATCATTTAAAATGCCAGTGCCAGGCAGGACATTCTGATTCACCACTTGGCACAGAACCGGCTGGGGCAGAGAGCAAGGGGGACATTAGTGGACTGTTGTTTTAAACAATCCACCAGAGAGGAGAACACAGGCTTAGAGAGCTAGTTAGTGGCCGACTAAGATGTAGAAACTGTAAGTCTCACCTTTTTAAATGATTTTTGTTGCACTCTGCTGTGTCCTCATTAAAATCAGATTTTGTATAGCATTTTCCTGTGTCCAGTTAAAAAGAAAAAGAAGGATGAAGGAAGGAAAGAAGGGAGGGAGCAAACAACAGCAAAATACAAAGGAACGAACACAGAGGGCATGACCCAGAGTCACCGGGTAACAAACTCCAAGTGAAATATTGTATCTGAGTGCTGTCATATGGTGATTGGACTCCGGAAATGAAAACTGGAGGGGCTGATAGATCAACCATTCAGAATGATTTGGGAAGATTTCCATCTCCTACTGACTTTGTGGGCAAGAAGGACGACTTGTATTAGGGCAGGCTCTTGCTTATTTCAGTGTTTTTCCCCTGAGAAGACCCCAATTTCTAAAACATGGACAACCTAGAAAATCTTATCCATTCTGAAGGAGTTGGAATTCTAAGGTTAGCATTTTCTTCTTTTTCCTATAAATGTCTTATTTCTGTTTGAATGTAAACAGTCCAGAGGAAGCACTCAAGAAGAGTTTTGACAAGGGTTGGATGATAAAGGTAGGAAGATACTGACCGTGTGGGTAAACTGATTAAAAAGGTCTCCTTCTGGAACTTCCCTAGTGGTCTAGTGGCTAAGGCTCCACATTTCCAGTGCTGGGGGCATGGGTTCGATGCTTGGTCAGGGAACTAAGATCCCACATGCTGCAGTGAAAGTGAAAGTCGCTCAGTCATGTCCGATTCTTTGGGACCATGGACTATACAGTCCATGGAACTCTCCAGGCCAGAATGCTGGAGTGGGTAGTCTTTCCCTTCTCCAGCAAATCTTCCCAACCCAAGGATTGAACCCAGGTCTCCCACATTGCAGGAGGATTCTTTTACCAGCTGAGCCACCAGGGAAGCTCCACATGCTGCGGGGCATGGTTTAAAAAAAAAAAAAAAGAAAAAGGTTTCATCTGACAGTGGAGCAATTCCAGAATCCTAGGGAAACTGAAAATTAATTAAGGTTGGAAATGTTTAAAAAGAATATTTGCAGCCACACAAAAAAGACACACTCTGCATTCCTGAATTTGTTTAGTTTATTCTAGGCCTCCTGATAATCCTGAAGATGTCCAAAAAATATCATTAGGTTTAATGTTTGCCTAGTCACTCAGTTGCGTCTGACTCTTTGCAACCCCAGGGGCTGTAGCCCACCAGGCTCCTCTGTCCATGGGATTCTTCAGGCAAGAGTACTGGAGTGGGTTGCCATGCCCTTCTCCAGGGGATCTTCCCAACACAGGGATTGAATCTGTGTTTCCTGCAATGCAGGCAGATTCTTTACTGTCTGAGCCACCAGGGAAGCCCATCAGAAACCAACTGTGCTCTTATCACTTATATTTTTCCTTCTTTTTGATGGGGACCAGGGTCCATCCAACGTCTCTATCCCTTGTCTAGAGAAAGCCTTCCCTTTTCATTGGAGGAGTAGTAGCTCTGCTCCTTCCATGGGATTTGGTGTGCATGCCTCACTGGCTCCTATACTTCCCTGTAATTTTCCCCTCTGCTCTCTTCTCTATTCCTGCTCCCGTGCCCTAGCCCCCTAGCTTAGACAGGGATATATTCACCTCCTAAGCAAGGGCTATGGATTTTTTTCTCAATAATGTGAATTTGAACAAGGATACCCAAGGGCACAAGAGACTGAATTTGAATATTCTCATGCTAGGAGGCTACAAGGTGGTCTGTGGCCCCTCTTGTTGACATCATCAAAGCTACCCCAGCACCTGGCTTTCCCAAGGTCTGACTCCTTTTTTTGACTCTTTGATCCCCTGTAGGTTGCAATGTCCCCTTCTCCCTTGTGGCTGAAATTAATCAGATTTTACTCTTTTAGTTAAAAAAAATTTTTTTTAACTTTTAATTTTGTACTGGGGTTTGGCAGAGTAACAAACAATCTTGTGATAATTTCAGGTGAATAGCAAAGGGATTCAGCCACACATATACATGTACCCAATCTCCCCCAAACTTGCCTCCCATCTAGGCTGCCATATAACATTGACCAGAGTTCCATATGCTATACAGTAGATCCTTTTACATATAGCAGTGTGTACATATCCATCCCAAACTCCCTAACTACATATCCCTTCCCCCCATCCTTCCCCCTGGCAACCATACAGAAGAATCATTTTGTATATACATTTGCAGGAATAGAGAGGTTAAATAAAATCATACAACCCAAGATTTTTCTAGAAAGCTACACTTTCAAGAGACAGTTCTATTGTTTATTGATGTGTTGGATTATTTGTCTTTCATATTTAATGTGGTCATCTTATTCTTTTATTCCTTTAGTTAAACCAACTCCAGTGACAGAAGGACTTCCTTTGGCTACCTTGATGAAACACTCTAATAGTCATATTAAGTGTATATACTGAAATTCACTATAAAATTCTGATTACCCTTTCTAGTGAATTTGGAGTGGCAAGCGTCTTTAAACTGTGATTGTTTGCATTTGAAAGGATTTTGTTCCACTTATTTGGCCTCCTCAAAACACCATTTCTTCTTTACCACTCTGCATTAAAAACTCAAGACTACTTTTTCACTCCCCCAATTTTTTCTGAATAACATACTTGGTTTGAAATAGGCCCTTAGAGTAGGACAATGATTGGCCATAGATACTGGAGAGTGTTGGCTAATTCTTCAACTTTTGTTCTTGTGAATCAGCAAATGCATTTCTGTGTATGACCCTTAAATCAAAAGTGAATGTTGGAGAAATTAAACACCATTTATAATTCAGCAAGTGGGATGCATAATTTTATCCTTCTTTACAAGATAACATGCTGATATTGCTATATTCAGTAAGGCTGATTTAAATAGATATGATTACAGAGTCTGAATTTAAGGAAATATTAATACTTCTCTTTACCTTCAGAAAAGAAACACTGAATTAAAAAAAAAAAGTATTTCCAATAATGGAAACACCCAAAGATTGTGCTAGAGATGAAAATTTAACATTTAATTTTGGAGTTATCTTCTTCATTGCATGCTCCTTGCCTTATTCTTAGAATCCTAAGGATGAAAGCAATAGATGCACTTTTATGAAAAATCTCTGCTAAATGCCAAACATAGTTGGAAAGAAATTCATAGAAAACTTTCTGGATAACCATTCGAATTCCTTTCATTTGTCTAGAAAATTTATAGTAAAAGGAATTGTTAACTGAATAAATAAGACATGATTGTTCAATACCTCCTGCCTAATTTTTCTTTACTAGATTCACAGCTATTTCATTCAATCCCCGATGTCTCTACTATAAAAAAAGATGAGTGAACTGCATATTGAAGCTTATTAGAAATGTCTAAGCACAAAGAAAAAGAATCATTTCACATTTCTGAGCACTATTGTATTGCCTCTAGAGTGAGTTTCGCTTTAACATAAATATCATTCCAATTCAATGGGAGTTAGGTAAAAGCAAATGTTATTATTGTGTTTCAAAATCTACAGGCAAATAAAATACCACAAATATAATATTTAGATGCATTTCTCTCCCTTTCAAGGGTAAATAAGCTAACTTGTGCTTTCATTACAATCACGCAGAAATTTTTTTTTTCTTTTTGTCCCTTTCTCTTATAAAATAAAATAAAGGTATTCCAAGATACTTTTAAAATAAAATGTGTAATATTTGGAAAGTTATGTTATCTAGGTAATTTGCTGTGATCATGCATACTGTCATCAAGCAGAACTTCTAATGTTATATATTTTCTCTCTAGATACAACATTTCAAAGCCAAAATAAAAGTTTTTCTGCCAATATGTGGACTTATTTGGACATTTTTTTAAGGGACCAATTAATTATTTTGTGAGTGAATCCGATCAACTAAATGTTTTGTGCGGTTACTTCCTGGACTTGGAGAAATTGTGTGCAGAATGTGAGAAATCGCCTGCAAAGTTTAAGAACTGAGACTTAAGTGTAAGAACTCTTTACAAACAGTATATTCATAGTCAGCACTCCTTTTCCTAAGTGAAAAGGATATATTTCTTTGGCTTATCATTTTTAATGACAATAATATAGTATTTGGTTTGATAAATATTCAAATTCACTTCTTTGGATACAAAGAAGTTAAGTGGAATACAAGGAACTCTTTATTAGCCTGGAAGCAGTTTAACAATAACAGCCACTGGTTATCCAGCACCCAGGTGGGCCAAGAACATCCCCAGTCATCTCCTCTCTTTATCTCCGTAATCTTTTCAACAACTTGATGAGGAACATGGATTTATAAGCAACCTAAAATGTATAGCCTTTTCATACCATCCATGGGATTCCCCCACAAAAAATATTGCCTTCCTTGCTCCATGGAAGGAAAGCTATGACAAACCTAGACAGTGTGTTAAAAAGCAGAGACATCATTTTACTGACAAAAGTCTGTATAGTCAAAGCTATGTTTTTCTAGTAGTCATGTACAGATGTGAGAGTTGGACCATAAAGAAGTCTGAGTGAGGAAGAACTGATGCTTTTGAATTGGGGTGTTGGAGAAGACTCTTGAGAGTCCCTTGAACTACAAGAATATCCAACCAGTCCATCCTAAGGGAAATCAACCCTGAATATTCATTGGAAGGACTGATGCTGCAGCTGAAGGTGCAATACTTTGGCCACCTGACGCGAAGAGTCAGTTCATTAGAAAAAACCCCAATGCTGGGCAAGATTGAAGGCCAAAGAAATGGGCAGCAGAAGACGAGATGGTAAGATAGCATCACTGACTCAATGGATATGAATTCGAACAAACTCTGGGAGATAGTGAAGGACAGGGAAGCCTGGCGTGCTGCAGTCCATGGGGTCACAAAGAGTCGGACACGACTTAGCGACTGAACAACAACCACCACAATAGGATACGCTAACACTTACTAAGCCTTCATGGTTTATGGTACTTCAGCATTATTCTAACTGCTTCATTATCCTTATTTTAAAGACAGAGAACACAGCATGCGTGTAAGAAGGTAAGGAAGAAGACTAGGAAGGAAGTTGTGAAGTACGATGTTGTGGCCCTTCTAAAGTGAAAGTGAAAGTCACGTCCGACTCTTTGTGACCCCATGGACTATACAGTCTGTGGAATTCTCTAGGCCAGAATATTGTAGTGGTTAGCCTTTCCCTTCTCTGGGGGTTCTTCCCGACCCAAATCTCGAATCCAGGTCTCCTGCACTGCGGGTGGAGTCTTTACCAGCTGAGCCACAAGGGAAGCCCAAAAATAATGGAGTGGGTAGCCTATCCCTTCTCCAGGGGATCTTACTGACCCAGGAATCAAACCAGGTCTCTTGCACTGCAGGCGGATTCTTTACCAACTGAGCTATCAGGGAGCCCGGTGGCCCTTCTAAATCCGTATGTGAAAGTCCTAACCACCAGTTCCTTCGAATGGGATTTTATTTGGAGACAGGGCCTTTATAGGTATAATTAAGGTAAGCTCTAATCCATTATGACCAGCGTCCTTATAAGAAGAAGAAATTTATACACAGACAAGTATGCGGGGAAGACCATATGAAAACATGGGTAAAGATACACTGCAGAGAAAGTAAACTTTCCAATGGCTTGAGCTCAGACTTTTCCCTCCAGAATTATGAGAAAATAAATTTCTATTGTTTGAGTCACTGTCTATAGTACTTCTTTTTTCATTAGGGCAGTCCTAGTAAACTAATATAAGCCTAAGATAAGCGCTTAGGGTAACATGTAGAATAAATTGATTCCACAATCCCTATGACTAGTATTAATTGGAGATGCTATCTAAATAAATAGAATTGTTACTATTTAAGTGTATTAAGTCAACTGCGTTCCAAGCTCTTAGGCAGGAGAAACACATAAATTAAATCTAGGACATTTCTTCTGTCTGTTGACCAGTAAAGACTGCCAAGTGTTTTGGTGCTTAGATCAAAGAAGAAAGTGGCTATAAGATAAAAATTAATAGATTGATAATAATTAATTACCAAGTAAAAAGGCAGAAGAAACATAAACATTGAATAACCAATGAGAATCAATGCCAAAAAGGAAGAATTCAATAAATGAGAAATGCTTAATGAGAAGACACAAGATGCAAACTGTGGTTGTTATTTCTTTCAGCAAAGGTCATTGTTTTCATAGATCAAGTTGAACTCTGAGAAAGTACCCTCCTTTTCTTTGCCCTGTTCGTTATTATAATGCATGGCCACTAGCATTCATCAGAGCTGAATTTTCAAGGGGACTTTCCAGAGTTACTTAAAACTCTGCTTCATGGTTCTTTTTTTTTGTTGTTGGTGGGAAGTGAGATGATTAACTTTATCTGCCTTTCACTTACACAGTTTTTTAAAAGACCAGAGACTGTTTATCTGTGACATTTTCCATTTAGTCACCATCACCTCAGAGTAGTGAATTCCAAAGAGTGTTACCAAATTTCAGGTTCATAGGCTATTCATAGAAATTGTATTTACTTACTTAGAACTCTCTTCTGAGAAGTGTGTGTTATATAACTAACTCTCATTGGCATACCAATATAAGTTCATTTCTTTCTTTTAACATCTAAAATGACAAAATCATTTAGTATATAAAATAATTTTATGAAATTATTGTTTAGTCTATATTAAGACAAAAAGTCAACTGACTGGAAGAATCTGAGTGGTAAATCAATTAACTCAATTAACTATGAAGTTTCAAGGATCTGAACTGACATATTTAATTTGTAGCCAGCAAATAATAAGGATGTTGATTACTGATTATGTTGTGAGTATGTGAGCATTTGTTGAGTATTTCCTAGGCTGTAGGCCATGAACTAAAACTTCTCAGAGGTGTTTTGTGCTAGTGTACATTGTGAAGCTCCAATAACACACTATAATATGTATCCTTTCTTAAAATTATTTCACCAGGGAGAACCCTCTTTTGATGAACACGTAATAAGACTAACACATGGAAGAGAACAGTTTGGGAAAGAATGACTTAAACTCACATTTCACCTTATAATTAACATCAGATTTAAGTTGACCAACTGCATGTTAATAATTACAGAGTTAAATCTTTCTCAGGACTGGAGAGGATGCTATGTAAGCATCTTCTATCTTCTCACTAACATTTGGAGATACTCATAACAAGTGTTTGAGTTAGCTATGTTTGCATAACAAGCCCACCAAACTTTGGGGGCTTAAAACAGTAACAATTACTTATTTAACTCATGGGTTAATGACTCAGACTGGACTCAGCTGGGTGGTTATTCTGGTCTTTGCTGGGCTCATTCACATGGCTGCAGGCAAATGTGGCTGCAGAGTGGAGTCTGTCTCTCATATGACTTGGTCATGATGCACAAGGTCAACTGGACTCTCCACCATATGGCCTCTCATCCTCCAGGAGGCTAACGCAGGGTTGCTCACATGATGGTTGAGACAGCATAGAAACCTGCAAGAACTTTTGAGGCCTAGGATTAAAACTGGCACACTGTCACATTTTATAAGTCACAAATGCAGGCCAGCTGATGCAGAATTAGTTTAGGTTGGTCTTTTAACCTTACTTATAGTAAGTACATTTTTGCCATGCATAAGTATTTAAGTAGTAAAATCTGTCAATTAATAATTTATGAATCCTGGGTTTGGTGTCTTAGTTAGACTTATTTGATTATTTTCCCCTTAAAAATAAACGTTAAACTGTATAATACATAGCCAGTGGGAATCTGTAGTATGACGCAGGGAGCTCAACCTGGTGCTCTGTGACAACCTAGAGAGATGGGATGAGGTTGGAGGTGAGAGGGAGGTTCAAGAAGGAGGGGACATATGTATACCTATGGCTGATTCATGTTGATGTATGGCAGAAACCAACACAATATTGTAAAGCAATTATCCTCCAATTAAAAATTAAAAGTAAATTTACACACTGAACATCTTAATATGAGAAATTTAAAACACTGACCTCAGTGTGAAAGAGGACTCCTAAACTGACAAGCAATGGAAAAAAAAAAAAAACAACCACCAAAAAACCTATTGGTACCTGCTTCCACCTTTTTAAATATGGCACCCCGAATGAGCCTGTAAGTCAAGTCATGGCGCTTATGTATGTAAAATTTTGCAATGGTCCATTTTTCATTCAAAAAAAGTGCATGCCACAGGCTAACAATGGTGCACTAGGTTTTTCACCATCTGGATCCCTGTAACCTCCAATGGCATCTCAACTTTGACTGAGTCCAGCTGCATGAGTAGTTTTTTACCCTTCCTTAAACATAACTGTCGGAGAAGGCAATGGCAACCCACTCCAGTACTCTTGCCTGGAAAATCCCTTGGACGGAGGAGCCTGGTAGGCTGCAGTCCATGGGGTCGCTAAGAGTTGGACACGACTGAGCGACTTCACTTTGACTTTTCACTTTCATGCATTGGAGAAGGAAATGGCAACCCATTCCAGTGTTCTTGCCTGGAGAATCCCAGGGACGGGGGAGCCTGGTGGGCTGCCGTCTATGGGGTCGCACAGAGGTGGACACGACTGAAGTGAGTTAGCAGCAGCAGCAGCAAACATAACTGTCGTGTCTCATCTGTTGACTCTGTACTCACTGTTTCTTCTGCCTGGCTAGCCCCACCTCTCCTTCAAGTTTTTGCTCAGGTGTCATCCCTCTGACCCCAGGGACGGGGGAGCCTGGTAGGCTGCCGTCTATCACAGAGTCACACAGAGTCGGACATGACTGAAGTGACTTAGCAGCAGCAGCATCCCTCTGACCACCCCACTAAAAGCTGCAGTCACCATCACTAGCATCTTTTATCTCCTCTGTATAATTTTTATTCATAGCATCACTATCTTCTAACATAATATCTGTTACTTTTTAAAAAACCTGTTGTCTTTCTCCCTCAACTGGAATACAAACTTCATGAACTCCAGGATTTTTGACTATTTTGTTTTAGCTTCAGAAAGGCCAGATTTTTTTTTTTTTTTTTACTGTTTTTCATGTCTGTGTCACAGGGCTTAGAACAGTGTGAAATCCAGAGCAAGATTTCAATAATTATTTCATGAATGTATGTCAAAAGGTACTCTGAATAAAATTAAGACAGAAATAAAAATTGGGGAAATGGTTTAAAATGTATTAGTTCATTAATATATTTGAGATGTATTTTTTAAAGAGCAATAAAAATACTAACATCTCTATTTAAAAAATAAAATTATGTTTTTAATAATTTACAAAAATAAATTATATGTACAAAACGATGGAACCTCAGTGTATAAAAAATTCAATTGTAATAATCAAATTGTATATATTTTTATTAATTTTGCAGAGATAAAATTTGTGATATTCACATATATCAAGTTTGTGAAGAAATGGATCCTTTGATGTATTTCTTATGGGCATCACAAATCTTTTAATCAATTTTGTAATACATGTTAAAAAGCGTATACATGATATTTAAAGATTTAGATCACAAAAGTCTACTTTTAGAGACACCTAGCAATGTATAAGAAAAATAAACAAACATATTAACCCTCTATATATCTACAGTAGGAAATGAATTAAAACATAGTATAACTATATAATTAAATATTAACTATATAATTAGTTAATTAAATTAACTATTATGATTAAATTATAAATAAATTGACTATATAATTAAATTTTAAATATATAATTAAATAGTATATAGTTATTAAAAACAAACCTTATAAGAAAATTTACAACAAGATAGTTTTTATAGCAATGATCTTGACCTTGTCTATCTGTAAACTCAATCTTAAATTTAACCCTTACAATCTAAATATATAATCATAGTCGCAATTTTGCAAGTAAAATTAAATGTCTATATGCATATAAAAAATTGGAAGGGAAACAATAGCATTTTAACAGTGGTTTATTGTACTGTCATAGCTCTAGGTATTGATCTTATTTCCTATTATTGTTCTTATTAAGTTGCTATGTCATGTATGACTCTTTGCAGCCCCATGGATTTTAGATCACCAGGCTCCTCTATCCAAGAGATTTCTCAGGCAAGAACACTGGAGTGGATTACTAGTTCCTTTTCTAGGAGATCTTCCTGATCCAGGGATTGCACCTCCAACTCTTGCATTGGCAGGTGGATTCTTTACTACTGAGCCACCAGGGAAGCCTGCCTTATTTCCTATACATTTCCCAATCCTCTGACTGTGAAAATTAGCACATATTTCTGATAATCATTCAAAACAAACACAATTTAAATAGTCTTAATAAAAATATTTATAGTTCTCCATCTGTTTTCCTAGTCAGCTATAGATGGTCTTCTGTCTCCCTGCAGAGTATCTGCTTACAACACTCTTCCCTTATTGATGTACTGACTCTACTAAGTGGAATTTAAATTTCCCTCAGTGGGTAGGACAGGTACCTTGTGAAACCAAAACTGCCAGTATCTACATCTAATTTTTAATTAAGTACAGTAATTCCTAACCAGTACCAGCTGTTATCATGTTTCTTCAATTCTGTGCCTTGATAAATAGCTTAAGGAATGTTATGTAAAAAACATAATCATGTAAAAATCTTCTCACTTTCAAAATAAGCTTTGGAAATAAAACCTCTTTGAATTCCCACTTTCTTGAAAAGCTGTGACTGAATGCTTGTTGAGGAGAACCAACACTCTCCCACACACCACACACACACGTCCCACACCTCAAGCATATTTTTCTTCCATAACACCTTTGCAACATTGGATTAAAGCACATTTCAAATATTAATGAAAACTCCTGTTCAGTTCAGTTCAGTTCAGTCACTCAGTCATGTCGAACTCTTTGTGACCCCAAGGATTGCAGAATGCCAGGCTTCCCTGGCCATCACCAACTCCCGGAGCTTACTCAAACTCACGTCCTTCAAGTCGGTGATGCCATCCAACCATCTCATCCTCTGTCATCCCCTTCTCCTCTTGCCTTCAATCTTTCCCAGCATCAGAGTCTTTTCCAATGAGTCAATTCTTCACATCAGGTGACCAAAGTATTGGAGCTTCAGCACAGCATCAGTCCTTCCAATGAATATTCAGGATTGATTTCCTTTAGGATTGACTGGTTGGATCTCCTTGCAGTCCAAGGGACTCTCAGGAGTCTTCTCCAATACTACAGTACAAAAGCATCAATTCTTTGATGTTCAGCTTTCTTTATAGTCCAACTCTCACATCCATATGTGACTACTGGAAAAACCATAGCTTTGACAAGATGGAACTTTGTTGGCAAAGTAATGTCTCTGCTTTTGAATAATCTGTCTAGGTTGGTCATAGCTATTCTTCTGAGGAGCAAGAGTCTTTTAATTTCATGGCTGCAGTCACCATCTGCAGTGATTTTGGGGCCCAAGAAAATAAAGTCTCTCACTCTTTCCATTGTTTCCCCATCTATTTTCCTTGAAGTGATGGGACCAGATGCCATGATCTTAGTTTTCTGAAGGTTAAGTTCACTTTCATCAAGAGGCTCTTTAGTTCCTCTTCACTTTCTGCCATTAGGGTGGTGTTATCTGCATATCTGAGGTTATTTACATTTCTCCCAGCAATCTTGATTCCAGCTTGTGCTTCATCGAGCCTGGAATTTCTCATGATGTACTCTGCATAAAAGTTAAACAAGCAGGGTGACAATATACAGCCTTGACATACTCGTACCCATTTTGAAACCAGTCTGTTGTTCCGTGTCCAGTTCTCACTGTTGCTTCTTGACCTGCATATAGATTTCTCAGGAGGCAAGTCAGGTGGTCTGGTAGTCCCATCTCCTGAAGCATTTTCCACAGTTTTTTGTGATCCACACAGTCAAAGGATTAGGCATAGTCAATAAAGCAGAAGTAGATATTTTTCTGGAACTTTTTTACTTTTTCGATGAACCAACGGATGCTGGCAGTTTGATCGCTGGTCCTCTGCCTTTTTTTAAATCCAGCTTGAACATCAGGAAGTTCATGGTTCACATACTGTTGAAGCCTGGCTTGGAGGATTTTGAGCATTACTTTACTAGCATGTGAGATGAGTGCAATCATGTGGAAGTTTGAACATTCTTTGACATTGCCATTTTTGGGGATTGGAATGAAAACTGACCTTTTCCAGTCCTGTGGCCACTGCTGAGTTTTCCAGATTTGCTGGCATATTGAGTGTAGCACTTTCATAGCATCATCTTTCAGGATTTGAAATAGCTCCACTGGAATACCATCACCTCCACTAGCTTTGTTCATAGTGATGCTTCCTCAGGCCCACTTGACTTCACCATTTTGGTTATCTGAGATCTTTTTTGTATAGTTTTTCTGTGTATTCTTGCCCCCTCTTCCTAATATCTTCTGCTTCTGTTAGCTCCATACTATTTCTGTCCTTTATTGTGCCCATCTTTGCATGAAATATTCCCTTGGTATCTCTAATTTTCTTGAAGAGATCTCTAGTCTTTCCCATTCTCTTGTTTTCTTCTATTTCTTTGCATTGATCGCTGAGGAAGTGTTTCTTATCTCTCCTTGCTATTCTTTGGAACTCTGCATTCAAATGGATATATCTTTCCTTTTCTCCTTTGCCTTTTGCTTCTATTCTTATTTCTCAGCTATTTGTAACCCTCCCCAGACAATCATTTTGCCTTTTTGGATTTCTTTTTCTTGGGGATGGTCTTGATCACTGCCTCTTGTACAAGGTCATGAATCTCCATCCATAATTCTTCAGACACTCTGTCTATCAGATCCAATCCCTTCAATATATTTGTCACTTCCAGTGTATAATCATAAGGGATTTGACTTGAGTCATATCTGAATGGTTTAGTGGTTTTCCCTACTTTCTTCAGTTTAAGTCTGAATTTGGCAATGAGTTCATAATCTAAGCCACAGTCAGTTCCTGGTCTTGTTTTTGGTGACTGTATAGAGCTTCTCCATCTTTGGCTGCAAAGCATATAATCAATCTGATTTCGGTGTTGACCATCTGGTGATGTCCATGTGTAGAGTCTTCTCTTGTGTTGTTGGAAGAGGGTGTTTGCTATGACCAGTGCATTTTCTTGGCAAAACTCTATTAGCCTTTGCCCTGCTTCATTCCGTATTCCAAGGCCAAATTTGCCTGTTACGCCAGGTGTTTCTTGACTTCCTACTTTTGCATTCCAATCCCCTATAATGAAAAAAACATCTTTTTTGGGTTTAGTTCTAAAAGGTCTTGTAGGTCTTCATAGAACCATTCAACTTCAGCTTCTTCAGCATTACTAATCAGGACATAGACTTAGATTACTGTGATATTGAATGGTTTGCCTTAGAAATTAACAGAGATCATTCTGTCATTTTTGAGATTGCACACAAGGATTGCATTTTGGACTCTTTTGTTGACTATGAGGGCTACCCCATTTCTCCTAAGGGATTCTTGCCCAGAGTGGTAGATACAATGGTCATCTGAGTTAAATTCACCCATTCCTGTCCATTTCAGTTCACTGATTCCTAAAATGTCGATGTTCACTCTTGTCATCTCCTGTTTGACCACTTCCAATTTACCTTGAGTCATGGACCTAACATTCCAGGTTCCCATGCAATATTGTTTTTTATGGCATCAGACTTTACTTTCATCACCAGTCATAATCACAGCTGGGTGTTGTTTTTGCTTTGGCTCTGTCTCTTCATTCTTTCTGGAGTTATTTCTCCACTGATCTCCAGTAGCATATTGGGCACCTAACAACCTGGGAAGTTCATCTTTCAGTGTCCTATCTTTTTGCCTTTTCATACTGTTCATGGGGTTCTCAAGGCAAGAATACTGAAGTGGTTTGCACTGAAGTGGTTTGCTCCCTTCTCCAGTGGACCGTGTTTTGTCAGAACACTCCACCATGACCCATTTGTCTTGGATGGTCCTACATGGCAGGGTTTCTGGTTTCATTGAATTAGACAAGGCTGTGGTCCATGTTGGAGAAGGCAATGGCACCCCACTCCAGTACTCTTGCCTGGAAAATCCCATGGATGGAGGAGCCTGGTGGGCTGCAGTCCATGGGGTTGCTACGAGTCGGACGCAACTGAGCAACTTCACTTTCAATTTTCACTTTCACATATTGAAGGAGGAAATGGCAACCCACTCCAGTGTTCTTGCCTGGAGAATTCCAGGGACAGCGGAGCCTGGTGAGCTGCTGTCTATGGGGTCGCACAGATTTGGACATGACTGAATCGACTTAGCAGCATCAGCAGCTGTGATCCATGTGATCGGTTTGATTAGTGATTGTGGTTTTCATTCGGTCTGCCCTCTGATGGATAAGGATAAGAGGCTTATGGAATCTTCCTGATGGGAGAGACTGACTGAGGGGGAAACTGGGTCTTGTTCTGATGGGGGGGCGGGGAATGATCAGTAAATTTTTAATCCAATTTTCTGTCGATGGGCAGGGCTGTGTTCCCTTCCTGTTGTTTGACCTAAGACCAAACTATGGTGGAGGTAATGGAGATAATGGCGAACTCCTTCGAAAGGTCCCATGCACGCACTGCCACACTCAGTGCCCCTGGCCCTGCACCAGGCCACTGCCAACCCAGGCCTCTGCCGGAGACTCCTGGGCACTCACGGGCAAGTCTTGGTCAGTCTCTTGTGGGGTCACTGCTCCTTTCTCCTGGGTCCTAGTGCACACAAGGTTTTGTTTGTACCCTCCAAGAGTCTGTTTCCCTAGTCCTGTGTAAGTTCTGATGGCTCTATGGTGGGGTTAATGGTGACCTCCTCCAAGAGGGCTTATGCCATACCCAGGTCTGCTGCGCCCAGAGCCCCTGCCCCTGTAGCTGACCCATACTCCACAGGAGACACTCAAACACAGTTCTGGCTTAGTTTCTATGGGGCCTCTGGGTCCTGGTGCACACAGGGAGCAAACCCAGGCCTTCTTGAAAACACTTGAAGAAAGTTCAATTATTATTGCCCCTATTTTACTGCTGAAGATACATCTCTCTCAGCAGAATTGCTCATTATTGGGCTTTTAAAATTATTTTCTTTAGTTTTTACTATTTATTTATTTATTTTGGGGCTATGCCACATGTCATGCTGGATTTTAGTTCCCTGACCAGGGATTGAACCTGTACCCCCTGCATTGGAAGCACAGAGTCCTAACCACTGGACTGCCCGGGAAATCCATAGACTTTTACATCCTTGATCTAGTTCATGTCTGATTTGCTGACTTGGACTCCTGCTGTTATTTGCTTCTAATCAGAAGTTGCCATCTCATTCCTGTTAGTTCAAGGCATCTTGAGATTTCTGAAGGTTATATAGTGAGTTAGGAATAGGGATTTGCAACTAAAATGTTCTGATCTGGCCTATATGTTTCTCATATCCATAAGTGTACCCAAGCACAGTTAAGAGTTTTCCACTACAATTGCATGCTATTAGCATCTTGAAGAAACTTCAGATAAAGCCTAGGAGGGTGAAAAAAAAAACTGTTAGTAAAATTTCGTTTTAAAATTGCTATAAAACTGATAGATAGATGGACAGATAGTCAATTTTGTCCATTCAACCAAAATTTATTGAGTAGTTAAGGATATATATTTTTAAACTCTTCTCACTGTGGAAACAGAGGTCATCAGTCTATTTGTAAAACTGGAATATATTTAAGTGAGAATATCTATATATACCAGAGAAAGAACTTCAGATTTAAAATTTTGGATTGTAAGACTACAAATATTAGAAGATCTGTCCAGAGCAAGAACCATGTGAGACTAGGGTTCCTTGAGAACTGGGGTTGTATTTGCTTTACCCACGTGTCCAAGCCATGCAGTGTCTGAGACAAACACTCTGTCCATAGGATCCTTGAAAAATAAGACGCAAAAGGGCTCTTTCTGGTTTTTAGACTTCTATCCATCACATAGCTGAAATATAATAACTGACATTGACATTTCACCCCTGCCCTTATTTGACTTGTTGGCCAGATGTATACAGATATTTCTGTTGCTCATCAAAGTTTTTCTGAGGGCCTACCATACATACATTAAGAATTTTGTGTTCGCAAGTAATATCAATATCTATCACATAAAGTAACATTGGGGCAATCCCTAAAATCTGCATTAGGTTCATAACAAGAACACCATTTTGGCTTTTAGGGGGAAAAACTCAGAAACATAAAGAAACAGAGAAAATATAATCTATTCTTGGCTTTCATTCATTCATTTACCAAGTTCTCACTTAATGAGCAGAACTCTG
Source organism: Budorcas taxicolor (assembly GCF_023091745.1). Taxonomy (NCBI): domain Eukaryota; kingdom Metazoa; phylum Chordata; class Mammalia; order Artiodactyla; family Bovidae; genus Budorcas; species Budorcas taxicolor. Next base: position 29,583,666 of record NC_068931.1, read on the forward strand.
CTGAATGCTGACAATATAATGATAAGAAAATCTAATGTGGTCTCTGCTTTACTGGGGCTTAAAAGATAGATACACTACTACGTATAAAATAGGTAACTAATGAGAACTGACTATAGAGCACAGGGAACTCTACTCAATGCTCCATGGTGACGTAAAAGGGAAGGAAATCCAAGGAAAAAGGGGATATATGTACATGTGTGATTGATTCACTTTTCTGTACAACAGAAACTAAGAATATTGTAAAGTAACTACAATTAAAAATTATAAATTGTAGATATAGGTTTCGTGTTCACTATGAAATTCTTTCAACTTTTTTGCATGGTTGAAAGATTTCTTAATAAAACGTTAGAAGAAACAAATAAACCAACAGAAGATAGTGAAGAATGGACATTAATCAAACAAGTACACAAGAATATAAACTGGTCATAAGCATCAGGAAGAAGTTAAGGGTGCAAAGAGAAAGTACAGTGGTTGATCTGAACTGTGCCCGAGAGTCAGGCAAGCCTTCCTTTAATTGACATCTGAATGATCAGTAGAGTTTACTCAATGAGGGATCAAGCAATATTCAGGCAAAGAAAGAGCAGCAGAAGCTAAAGCTGTGGTTTTGAGTGGGTTGGTGGGATGGGGAGCGGAACATAATAACGGCTGAGGAAAACGGGGGAAGGCCAATGGGAATGAAGCAGCAAGAAGAGTGAAAGGTTGGTATGAGACAGAGCTAGAGGGTTAGGTTGGGGCAAGATCAGGAAAGGAATGGGAGGCTATATTAATAGGAGGCAATTGGGGTGTCTCAGCAGTAAAGAATCTGCCTGCCAAGAAGAAGACACAGGTTCTATCCCTGGGTTGGGAAGATCCCCTGGAGAAGGAAATAGTAACCCACTCCAGTATTCTTGCCTGGAGAATCCCATGGACAGAGGAGGCTGGAGGGGGGGTGGCCAAAAGTCAGACACAACTTAGTGACTAAACAACAACAAACAAGATTAGATATGAAAAGGATTAGATTAGACAAGAAAAGATCAGACAGATTGATAGTACTGTATAGTGAAAGTTGCTTAGTTGTGTCCAACTCTTTGGGACCCCATGGACTATGCAGTCCATGGAATTCTCCAGGGTGGAATACTGGAGTGGGTAGCCTTTCCCTTCTCCAGCGGATCTTCCCAACCCAGGAATCGAATGAGTGTCTCCTGAATTGCAGGTGGATTCTTTACCAACTGAGCTATCAGGTAAGCTCAGTACTGTATAGAGGTTGAACAATTAAACATTAAACTAGAATTTAGAAAAATATGATTAGATAAATACCAAAAGGAGTTGACAGAAAACCTATCAAAGCAAGAAAGGAAAAAAAAAATATGAAAAGAAAAGCAAGTAAAATCATCTTTGAGACTTCCTTGATGGTCCAGTAGTTAAGAATCCACCTTGCAACGCAGAGGATGTGGGTTAGATCCCTGTGGCTCAGATGATGAATTATCCACTTGCAATGTGGGAGACCTGGGTTCGATCCCTGGGTTGGGAAGATCCCCCGGAGGAGGGCATGGCAGCCCACTCCAGGATTCTTGCCTGGAGAATCCTATGGACCAAGGAGCCTGGCGGGCTACAGTCCATGGGGCTGCAAAGATTCAGACAGGATTGAAGCGATTTAGCACGCGTGCGCACGCGCGCGCGCGCGCGCACACACACACACACACACACACACACACACACACACACACACACACACATGGAAAAAATAAGAGAATAGAGGGTGAGGTTGGTGATTTTGTAAAATGATTCAAATTGTGTTTCGAAAATATCACTCTGACTCCAAAGTGAGGACTTACTGAAGTAAGAAGGCGAGATGTGAGATGATCCATTAAGAGGCTTTTTGAAATTCAGGGTAAGATGTGATGGTGGCTGAAGTTGGGTGGTGGTAGAGATAAAATGACTCCTTTGAGGCCTACTGGTGTTTTCGAAATGACATCTTCAAAATAAAAATTTCAAAATTTATATAAACAGTGAAATTCTGAGAGAGAAAATGTCATGTTGATGTGACCAACTGTAGCACTTTACTTACACAATGAAGTAATTCTTGTCATCCTTTGGAAAGATGGATTATTAGGAAAGAAACTCAACTGCTTATAAAATGTGACAAATTCAATAAGACAATGGAGCCAGATGGGCTTTCAGCTTAATTTTGACAAAGTTATACCTGATGTACATAGATTCTTTTTTCTTACAGTTTTTAGCGATGCTTCAGAATCTGGGAAGTTGCCAGAGTCAATAAGAAAGGCCAAGTGAAGCTGCCTAAGAAGCTAAGCCAAATTGAGTTTTAAATCATGCATATTGCTTGAGTTATTTTATTACAGTTTAACTGCCACAGATAACATTCTAACATGAAATTATTACTGAAATCATGGGTACTAGGAAAAGCAGCTTTCCTGAAAAAACAGCATTCTTTATTGTATGTGCTGGTTTGGTCACACTTGAATTTTGGTGACAATCAGGAAGATTTTGACTGAATGAATTGTTAAAGGTTAGACTACAGCTTTGAGAGACAAGTATATTAGCATCATAAACTTTAAAACTGTGTACTGCAGTCCATGAGTTTGCAAACAGTCGGAACGACTTAGCAACTGAATAACAACACAACTTTAAAATATTGTCACGTTATAAAAAAAGGAAACAAAAAAGAACAAATATCTATAATCATATTTTTCTAATACCCAAATTGTTTTCATTTGCTTATGTCTATTTCATAGCACTGATGTAATCACAGTCGAGATAATTTGTATTAAGTAACACTGTATAATAAATGCATTTCCATATTGTTATATTATGAAGTTGGTGATCTGCAACTACGAACTTGACTATTGTCTTCTTGAACTTTTAAGTTTCTATTTTCCAATCTATTATGAATATAATAACTGCCCTGAATATCATGATGTATGTTGGTATCATCCTGTCTTTTGTAACTTTAAAAAAATGATACATTCCAACAATTTGGAAATCTTGGCAAAATAATAGAAGCATTATCAAAAATGTTGAGATAGACTTTCTACTTTCTAACTTAAAACTGCTACTTACAGGACATGAGTATATAACAGAGTTAGGTATGATTATTTTTAAGTTTAATGATACAACATTTTAATTTTCATACCTTTGAAAAAGATGTTCATTTGCTAAGTTGTATCTGACTTTTAGTGAACCCATGGACTGCAGCACGCCAGGCTTCCCTGTCCATCACTGTCGCCTGCAGTTTGCTCAGAGTCATGGTCATTGAGCTGATGATGCCATCCAACCATCTCATCCTCTGTTGCCCCCTTCTTCTCCTGCTCTCAATCTTTCCCAGCATCAGGGTCTTTTCAATGAGTTGGCTCTTGGCATCAGGTGGCCAGAGTATTGAAGTTTCAGGTTCAGCATCAATGTTTCCAATGAATATTCAGGATTGATTTCCTTTAGGATTGACTGGTTTGATCTCCTTGCCATCCAAAGGACTCTCAAAGTCTTCTCCCACACCACAGTTCAAAAGCATCAATCTTTCGGTGGTCAGCCTTCTTTATGGTTCAACTCTCACATCCATAAATGACTACTGGAAAAATCATAGCTTTGGCTATATGCACCTTTTTTGGAAAGTTATATGTCTGCTTTTAATATGCTGTCTAGGTTTGTCATAACTTTTCTTCCAAGGAGCAAGTATCTTTTCATTTCTTGACTGCAGTCACTGTCTGCAGTGATTTTGGAGTCCAAGAAAATGAAATGAGATTACTTGTTTTCAAAAGCTTGCCTACAATGTATTATCTCCTCTGTGGGATGACCATAGCTATAGCCTTCTTCAGGTTATCTGTTGGTGATTCTATTAATTTGCATGAACTCAGCTTGTAGGATAAGTACTGAGAAGTAAAACAAGAGAGAATAATTTTTTTCTTTAATATTTTTCCCTTTAAAATTTCTCACATATCCCTCTCAGTTCTGTGATGAACTGGTGGAAATTACTCCATTCCCACTCTAGCTTGCCCTGTCCCTTTTCAGTCATCTCTACCCACTAGCTCTCTCTAAAAAAGAAACACACACACACACACACACACACACACAACAAACAGATGTTATCAATACAAAATGATGGAGAAATAGTTTTCTGCAAGTTTGGATGCAAAAGAGAAACGCAGTGTGTGTGGAATATAAATGGAGCTTGTGAAGCACCTGGTGCTTTGCTCCCCGGAAAGGGTGCTGCAAGCAGGGAACTGAGACCTCCCCTCACGCAGAGCCGCTCGAGCCACCTGCTCTCTGCAGGTGCACCTGGGAACTTGTCTCCTGCCAAGATTATGTTAACAGCATCGCAAAATAAAATTATGACCATCCCAAAGAGAGGTTGTGGCATTTACAATGCATGTGAAAAATACCAAGATTTCTAGAGCATCTTCTTGGTAGAGAAAAATAATAAATAAAATGATCATTTGGAAACATTCTCAATTTGGGGGGAATGTTACAGTGACTGGCCCTGACTGTATCCCTTTAAGAAGACCAAATTGCTAGTTTTTCAAAGGAAGATAACACATGCACATTATTTGATGTCCGATTTTGATGTATTAGTCAATCATTAGCCAGTTAACATAGATAGGTTTTCATTATAATGATGTGTGAATTTAAAAGCCTCTAAAATTTAGAGGTTCTTATCATATTAAAAGAGCTTCTCTGGTGGCTAAGAGGGTAAAGAATATGCCTGCAATGCAGGAGATCCAGGTTTGATCCCTGGGTCCAGAAGATCCCCTGGAGAAGGGAATGGCAACCCACTCCAGTATTCTTGCCTGGAGAATTCCATGGACAGAGGAGCCTGGCTGGCTACAGTCCATGGGGTCTCAAAGATTTGGACATGATTGAGCAACTAACACACATACATCACATTAAAAATCATTTGCTGATTCATGCAAAATCACAGATTGTGTTGCATTTTTAGTCCTCTCCCCAAATCACCTTTTTTAGGCATTCTAACATTCCCTACTAGGATCACAGACTTCAAGGTGCATCCTTATGTCAAGAATATGGTAAAAGACCATTTTGGCTAGAGATGTAATTGTTTTCAAAGGTCACGAGAATAGTGAAACATATTTACCTATGAATTTATATGGTTAGGATCACTATCTTTGTCAGCTATAGCCTCTTGAAATGTATTTCCTAAATAATAACATTTGAGAGTTAAAATGTCTCCTTGATCCATGGGCTCCAAAATCACTGCAGACAGTGGCTGCAGCCATGAAACTAAAAGATGTTACTTGGAAGGAAAGCTATGACAAACCTAGACAGAATATTGAAACAGAGACATCACTTTCCAACAAAGGTCCATAGAGTCAAAGCTATGGTTTTCCCAGTAGTCATGTATAGATGTGAGAGTTGGACCATAAGGAAGGTTGAGTGCAGAAGAATTGCTGCTTTTGAATGTGATCCTGGAGAAGAATCTTGAGAGTCCCTTGGTCTGCAAGGAGATCAATCAATCTTATAGGAAATTAACTCTGAATATTCATTGGAAGGACTGATACAGAAGCTCCAATGTAGTATGGTAGCAGGCATGAAAACATGAATCTTATTTTGTCTCCATTAGAGTTTTTGGGTAATCAGGTGCATTGTCAACAAGCAATGTATGTTGAATCGTTTCCCTGAGCAGTTGGTCACAACAGTTTGCTTAAAATATTCAGTAAAGCATGTTGTTAACAGACATAGTGTCATCCAAGCTTTGTTGTTCCATAGAGCACAGGCAGAGTAGATCATTCTTAAGTCCTGTAGGATTTTTGGAATGGTAAATGACCATTGGCTCCAACTTCAAGTCACCAGCAGCATTAGCCTGTAACAAGAAAGTCAACCCATCCTTTGAAGCTTTGAAACAAGTCATTGACTTCTCCTCTCTAGCTATGAAAGTCCTAGATGGTATCATCTTCCAATAGAAGGTTGGTTTGCCTACACTGGAAATCTGTTGTTTAGTGTAGCCACCTTCATTCATTATCTTAGCTAGATCTTCTGTATAACTTGCTGCAACTTCTGCATCAGCACTTGCTTTTTCACCTTGCACTTTGACGTTATGGAGAGGGCTATCTTCCTCTCCATAACCTCTGCTTTCAACCTCTGCTAGCTTCAAGCTCTCCTGAAGCTTTCTCACCTCTCTCAGACTTCACAGGACTGAGGAGATTTAGGACCTCACTCTGGATTAGGCTTTGGCTGAAGGGAATATGGGGCTGGTTTGATCTGCTATCCAGATCACTCAAAATTTCTCCATATCAGCAATAAGGCTGTTTTGCGTTCTTATTATTTGTGTTCACTGGAGAGGCTCTTTGAATTTCTTTCAAGAACTTTCCCTTTGCATTCACAACTTGGATAACTGGTGCAAGGGGCCTAGCTTTTGGCCTCTCTTGCTTTTTGAGACATGCCTTCCCCATTCAACTTAATCATTTCTAGCATTTGATTTAAAGTGAGAGATGAGTGACTCTTCCTTTTACTTGAACACTTGGAGGCCATTTCAGGGTTGTCAATTGCCCTAATTTCAATATTGTTGTTTCTCAGGAAACAGAGAGAGGACTGAGGAGAGTGAGAGAGATGGGGGAATGGCTAGTTGGTAGAAGTTAGAACACATACAGTATTTACCAGTTATGTTCAGTGTCTCATATGGGCATGGCTAGTGGTGCCCCAAAACTACTGCAATGGTAACATCAAAGATCACTGATCACATATCACCATAACAAGTATAATACTAGTGAAAAAGTAAAAATTGTAACAGAGACAAGAAGTGAATAGATGCTGTTGGAAAAATGATACCAATAGACTTGTTTGATACAGGGTTGCCATGAGCCTTCAATTCATAAAAAACATAGCATCTTGGAAGTGCAACAAAGCTGAGCATGATAAAATGAGGTATTTCTGTAACAGAAGAGGATTATGTGACCACTAATGTCAGATATTCAGATGATACCACCGTTATGGCAGAAAGTGAAGAAGAACTAAAGAGCCTCTTGATGAAAGTGAAAGAGGAGAGTGAAAAAGTTGGCTTAAAACTCAACATTCAGAAAACTAAGATCATGGCATCCGGTCCCATCACTTCATGACAAATAGATGAGGAAACAATGGAAACAGTGAGAGACTTTATTTTCTTGGCCTCCAAAATCACTGCAGATGGTAACTGCAGTCATGAAATTAAAAGATGCCCGCTCCTTGGAAGAAAAGTTATGACCAACCTAGATAGCATATTAATAAGCAGAGATATTATTTTGCCAACAAAGGTCCATCTAATCAAAGCTATGGGTTTTCTAGTGGTCATGTATGGATGTGAAAGTTGGTCTATAAAGAAAGCTGAGTGCTGAAGAATTGATGCTTTTGAACCGTGGTCTTGAAGAAGACTCTTAAGAGTCTCTTGGACTGCAAGGCGATCCAACCAGTCAATCCTAAAGGAGATCAGTCCTGAATATTTATTGGAAGGACTGATGTTGAAGCTGAAACTCCATACTTTGGTCACCTGATGCAAAGAACTGACTCATTTGAAAAGACCCTGATGCTGGGAAAGATTGAACGCAGGAGGAGAAGGGGACGACTGAGGATAAAATGGTTGGATGGCATCACTGACTCAATGGATGTGAGTTTGAGTAAGCTCCAGGAGTTGGTGATGGACAGGGAAGCCTGGCATGCTGCAGTCCATGGGGTTGTAAAGAGTCGGACAGAACTGAGTGACTAAACTGAACTGAACTGGATGTCTTTTTTAAGCATAAAATTCAATGCTTCTATCATGTATTTATTAAATTATGAAACAGTATAAATGCTTTATAAACAAAAGTGACAGGTAAGATATTTTTTTAACAGTAATTATTTTATGTTTTGAAGAATGCTTGGAAGATCATGTTTCCTAAGCTTCCGGTGGGCTAAATAAGAAATAGATTTATCTACATTCAGAGATGATGTCATAAATGACTGGATTATATATTGATACATCATTTATTTTCTTTACACTTCTAACCCACTCATATTCAGCATTCATAGGCTTTAACACTAAACATACTAAGTGTGAATCCAATCCATATACTCTTTTAAAGAAGATCCTACATACAGTATTCACATATTATAACATATTAATAGTTATAAATCTTATCTGTGGAGGCAACATAATACAATCATCTCTCACCCTATTCTTTACCTACAGGATTTACTTATTAAAAATCTCTTGGGCTCTACTCCAAAACTGCAATATTTATAGATTTGAAAGTTACTCTCTAATTTATCAGGAATTCAATTTGCTTCTTTTAAAAAAAATTGTTTTTTATTTACTTATTTATTTATTTTTGGCTGTGCTGGGTCTTCATTGCTGCCTGTTGGCTTTTTCTGTTGTGGTGTCTAGGCTTCTCATTGTGTTATCTTCTCTTGTTTCTGAACACAGGCTCTAAGGCCCACCAGTTTCAGTACTTGGGGCTCAGAAGTTGTAACTCACAGGCTTATCTGCCCTGAGGCATGGGGGATCCTCCTGGACCAGGAACTGAATCCATGCCCCTTCACTGACAGGCAGATTGAACTCCCAGGGAAACCCATGAGAACTTCTTAACATTGATAATCCAAAAAATCAGTTCCAAGGCACGGTTCTTCTCCTCAGTAGACAAAAGGTGTACACACATGGAGAAGGCTTATAGTGTTTTGTTTCTTTATCACATACTTTCAAGATGTGGCTCAGCAATAGCCATCTTCAGAACAGGAGTCACTGAAGACACTTACAGGAATCTTCTCTGGGTGGGAACAGTGCCCATTCATCAGATGTGTATGGAGAAGGGCACTGGGGCTGTGTGCTCATAAAGAAACCAATCAAAGAGTTCATGTTCAGAATGAATCTAGAGCCCATGGCTATAATGAAATGTCCTGGTACTTCATTTCTCATTTGAAAATCAAGTGAATATCCAATTCTTTCTGGGTCACTGCAACTTTTCCATCAGATTGAGTAAAAACTATTTCCCAGTGTGAAGGAAATGTGAACATTCAAAATCCTCCCAGGTTGTGCACATCTTTTCCCTTCTTGAATTGTCTTTGTGATGGACTCTGTACAGAATGAAGATACATTGAAGGTTTTGAGCCTTGAGTTCAGACTGTGTAAAGAAACCCTAATCTTCTCTTTGAGTGACTTGGGTATACTACCAAATTCCATTTAAAGATATATTTTTTTTATAACACCTAAAGCCTCTCTTAAAATAACATGCTTCAGCACTTCTGCAGCAGATATATTTTGAAAAGAGATGAACCAAAGATCATTTCTAATTCCTCACCAGTGCCTCTACCCAGCTAGGAAAGCATCTCAACCTCTCCCCATCTGACCACATCAACTGTTAGATCACCTAGAGCACTTCTCCGGTAGTCCAGTAGTTGAGAATCTGCCTGCCAAGGCAGTGGACAGGGGTTTGATTCCTGGACTGGGAACTAAGATCCCATACACCACAGGGCAAGTAAGCACATGCATCACAGCTACTGAAGCCAGTGAGTCCTTAGAGCTCATACTCTGCATCAAGAGAAGCTAGCGCAGTGAGAAGCCTGGGCAACAGAACTAGAGAGCAGCCCCTGCTCGTCGCAACTAGAGAAAGCCCATGTGTAGCAACAAAGAGCCAGCACAGACAAAAATAAATAATAAATATACAAAAATTAAAAAAATGTACATGTGGCGTTTATATGTATCTTTTGGATACCTAGTACTTTGCACACACTCAGTGTAATACACGGAAGTTACAAAAGCTTCTACCATACTCAGGCCCCAGATAAAGCTGTTAGTTGCACAATGTAAAGCTTCATGTCACCACGAAACAGTGTTGGAGCACCTACCGCTGTGTGCTTTACAAGCTGCTCTGATTTCTGGAGCTCAAGAAAAAAAATGCACACACAGTAAACACACCTAAGAATGTGATTCAGTTAGTAAAAAATAAATTAAATAAAATAAAGTCTCTGGTCATTCAGAGCAGCAGTGACAGGTTCTGACCCAGGGCATAGGGCAGCAGAGGAAGGCAGGATTTTACCAACTGTGGCTGCACCACCCAAAGGGACAGCTGGGACCCAGACCTGTGAGTGAACCTGCTGGTGAGTCTCTGTACTCTAAAGAGAGTGGCAAAGAGAAGAGGCATGACCTGGTAACTTTATTATTGCAAGCAACTAATTAATAGAATTTAGCTTACCTACTCCTCATTTTCAGCTTCCAAAAACAATTATGGTTTGTTTTTCTGAATTATTAAGAAAATCTTGTACAATTTGGAACTTGAGTGGGAATTTAGAGATTTTTTACCAATCTGTTATGCACTGAAACCCAGCCCTCCAAATTTTATATATTGAAGTTCTAGACCCCACCCCACCCCCACTCCCCACCCAAGACTTCAGAATGTGACCTTACTGCAAAATAGGGTCATTACAGGTGTAATTGAGTTTCCCTGGTAACTCAGATGGTAAAGAATCAGCTTGCAATTCAGGAGACCAGGATTTGATCCCTGGGTCAGGAAGATCCCTTGGAGAAGGGAATGGCTACCCACACCAGTATTCTTTCCTGGAGAATCCCATGGACAGAGGAGCCCGGCGGGCTACAGTCCATGCAGTTGCAAAGAGTCTGACATGAATGAGCACACATTATTGTATTATTATCCTTACAAACAACCCCCTCCATCTGTGACTCAAGCCCTTTCCAAAAATGCATGTAACAATATTCCCCAGTAGAATAGAGCAACAGAAGTGGTCTGCACTGAAAATTGGAGAATTATTTGGAGACAACTTATGTCACTATTCGTGCCTTTTTATCTCCTTTTCAAAAACCCATGCTTCTTATAGACCATTATTTAGTATTCATATGTTTCTAGTGCTTTGTCAGGGTACTCTTTTCTCTGGTTGAGCAATAAAAAAAAAACTGTGTTCATCATGCACTTAGCTATATAGCAAAGTTTAAATTTGAATCTCGAGAAATTATAATCATTTGCACTTGTTATCTAGTTGGAGGAGCCAGACTGTACCCCACTCCTGCGGAGATAAGAATAGCTATTCCCTCTGCTTATAGGACACAAACCTGAAGAACTGGGACTGAAAGCAGGAGCAGTAATTGAAAGAACAGTGGCAGGCTGGCAGAAATGGAAACACACTTTGATCCCTGACCCACTCAGCAATATTTCACATTAGTGCATTTGGGTGTTTATAGAAAACCCAGAGGCTATTCATTTTAAAAAACTCTTGATGAAAATCAGACTCACCAGTGTGATAACACTGATGAGCACCAATGTCCTCTCAGTTGAAACTTTACTGATAAAGATTAACCTTCTCTCAGAAGATTAGGGAATTATTGGTATCCAGGAAAGTCTCCGTGAGCCTTGCTGTTGTTGTTTAGTTGCTAAGGCGTGTCCAACTCTTCGACCCCTTGAACTATAGCTCCTCGGGCTCCTCTGCCCATGGGATTTCCCAGGCAAGAATACTGGAGTAAGTTGCCATTTCCTCCTCCAGGGGATCAGAAGCCTTATCATTACTTAATGAGGAATTACCTGGAGGAAAAGATATCATTTCTATAATTGAATCAACATGGCTGTTTGGCCAGTGTATTTTCTTTATAATAAAAATGATCACCAATCTGATAACTAATTGCCCTCTGTGAATAAGTCCTGATGGATCCTGAGGTGGGAGGGGCTGGCACATTGGTAAAAGGAGTAGGGGAGCCATCAGAAGAAAGGAATGGACGTGCCTCACTGAGCAAATTACATTTTCTGGCCAGTGCTGGGGCCTATCATATATCTCCGTGTGAAAGAACATGCTCTTCGTGTGAGCTGACCATCCTGGCAAAAAGCAGGACACTCCCTTCAGGATTTATTTATGACTAAATCAATCACACTTTAAAGGGATAGTTTTTCACACAGTCTTGCTCATGCAGGAGGGTTTGCATGGCAGTGACCATCCCGAAATCAGAAGTAAGGTAGTTTAAGGTCCTTCAAATCCAGATCATGGATAATGTTTTTCTCCTTTCGAAACCATTTCCCCAGGCTGTGCAGTTTATACGGCTTGGGATTTCTAGTTATTGAGGATCCAGTCCGATGTGGATGAGGTCGTTAACTGAGCCCTGGGAATTATTCTTGCTTCAGGTGACGAAGGTCATCATTTCTGATCTTTTACTATGGGCCTCGGGGGAATGAATACAATTACACACTATTGTTTCCTTTGTTGTTGTCTTAAGATTTTTACTGAGTCAAGGGAGGTAACTTGGGAGACAGAAACTGCTTATGTATTCCAGAAAGGTGCTTACAAAACTCACATTTCTACCTATACCTGTTTAACCCATCCCTAGAGTGTTACCCCTATGGTTTAGCTGGTAAAAAAGTCCACTGGCAATGCAGGAGACACAGGAGACATGGGTTCAAACCCTGCGTTGGGAAGATCCCCTGGAGGAGGCAGGCAACCCAGTCTTCTTGCCTGGAGAATTCCAAGGACAGCCTGGTGGGCTACAGTCCAAGGGATCGCAGAGTCAGACACGACCAAAGCAGCTTAGCACAGAGGGGTAGAAAAGCAAGAAAGCAAAAGAGCTGTGGCTGCTCCCTGATTCTTGGTGAATTGCAGCAAAGCTGCCGCAAGCAGGAGAGACAGATGAATCCTGGGCAGGCCCAGGGCAGTCCCGCTTCACGGGGAGTCGTGGGCAGCTGGGAGACCAGAGGGACTGCTGGGGCAGCCCGGCACAGCTTCTCAAGAGTGAAGTTCTGGGCTTACTAGGAATTCCTCAGTCAGAGCCAACTCTAGAAATAGCAGCCACAGCTGCAGATCAAAGGAGTTTTACACGTGCGCGGCACAGAAGGCGGTGCTGGTTAGATGCTGGGGTTTCTCTGACTTGTCATCATCTTCTGACAAGGAGCATATACAAAGTAAAGGGAAAGATGTGTGGTTTTGGTTTTATTTTGTTCAGTTTTGTTTTGTGGGAAAGTGAAATGGGATGATGGTTGCTGTTAGTACCTGTCTGGGAATTACAAGGAGTTATTTGGTTCTTAAGATTAAAAACAAAGAAAGAAAGAAAAAGTTAGGTAACTTAAATAGCTCTACACCAGGGGAGTTTTCTGGAGCCTCACAGACAATGATATTAGCCAGACGCTTACCCATACCTATATACTTGTCTGCTTACCTCCCACACCCCATCCCCAGCCCCCCAGGCCCCAGTATACCCTATAAAGCCAACAGCAGCAGGAAGACTCAAACAGTGGGATTGAAGAGATGGAGAAAGCTTGTGTGTGTGTGTGTGTGTGTGTGTGTGTGTGTGCTCAGTCATGTGCAGCTCTGCAGTTCCCATGGACTGTAGCCCACTAGTCTCCTCTGTCCATGGGGTTTTCTAGGCAAGAATACTGGGATGGGTTGGCATTTCCTACTCCAGGAGATCTTTCCAACCCAGGGATTGAACCCAGGCCTCCCACATTGCAGGCAGATTCTTTACCACCTGAGCCACAAGGGAAGCCCAAGAATACTGGAGTGGGTAGCCTATCCCTTCTCCAGTGGATCTTCGTGACCTACCCCTAGGGTAAACAACCATAATAGATTTGAATCTAACCGGATGAAAGGAACTGGACTTCTCAAGTAGAAGCACAGGAAAGAAGTGACCAGAGACACACCTGAATACACTTGGGACTCGGCCTTCATATCTGTCCATGTCAAGTAACATCCATGTCAAGATACATCCATGATGGGAATGATCTTCCTAGATGTCACACTTTTGTGCAGTGTACAACCACAGCATCCTTCCATGGTGGGCCTGAAAGTGGTCCTCATGAATCTCTCAGCTATGATTCATGATAGACATAGTATGGAAGAAATGCCTCAAGATGAATGTAGAACCAGGGAAAGGCATGAGAAATTCTTTCTTTCATGCTGCTGCTGTGCTATTATCATCTATAAGTCTATTTTCTTTCTTCTACACTAGAGAATGATATACTCTTGTTCCCACTTACTCTATTTTGTCTCCCTAGACCCAGGGCCTGGAGCTATGCCAGCTCATAAATCTACTGAATGAAAGAATTTCATGAATCATGATAGAAAAAAATCAGGTTAAAATAGTTACTTTGAATGAATACCAGGTGCTCTTCCTGACAAAAGTATATTTCCATAGCTCCTACTCTACCTCGGTCCTAATCAGTAAAACACTAAAGCCTTGGTCAGTCTTTCAAGAGAACCTTAAGAAGGTAGGAATCACAGAGTTGTCTCCGTAAAAGGAAACACCTTCCTCTTAACTGACCACTTTAGAGGATCCTTAAGTGGTTTCCAGTAATAGAAGACAACGTTCACAGTTAAATACAAGTCTCCAAAATTGATGGCTTGCTTCCGGGTATATTTGTTTGCCTGGAAGCAGTTTCACCATAGTGGTTTGCATTTCTAATTGTTTAATGGGGACTGTGTCCTTTAGGTCCAAATGAAAAACTAGAAAATATCCAGGTCATGTTGTTGGGCTTAGTGAATGCATAATTAGGATGTAAATCAGCATTTTAGGGCTGATGACAGGTTTTTCTAGACAGGCATGATTAGAAGGCATGAGGAATTTGGAATGCTTCCTTTTTGGCAATATGATTATTTTTCTTTGGTTTGCCCTGCTCCCTGACTACATCCAATTAACAACTTCATATAGTCAATAAATAAATATTATTTATCTTACCTGCTTTCTGAAAAGTTCCACAATAAGCCCTAGGTGCTGTGTTGGTTTTACTTGAGACACAGTGTCTCTGATTATCACTGTGCTTTAAGTATTTCTAAGGGCACTCTTGTCTATGTTTGATTGTGGCTTGTGTGTTTTCTTTAGACGCTAACCCCATAGTAAAATTGTACTCCTCCATAAGAGTTTTATCTTAGAGCTGTATCAAGATTTCTGAGTGGTGATGTCTAGTAGACTACATTTAGGTCTGATGCTCAGAGGAAAGTTTGGAAATAAAATATGGGTAGAGACCTATTATATTTTGCTTTTATTGTTTTTTTTTCAATAAAATATATTTAATATTCATCATGCATATTAAGTTTTGAACAAAAATAATCACGGTCTTTGCCCTCATTGAGTTTACAGTATGACAGGGAAGATGGACATGGCACAAATAATATCATGTTTGAGGAATGTTACAACAGGGTAAGAGGAAGATTCCCATTAGCAAGTTATGCTGCTGCTGCTGCTGCTAAGTCGCTTGCGTTGTGTCTAACTCTGTGCAACCCCATAGACGGCAGCTTACCAGGCTCCCCCGTCCCTGGGATTCTCCAGGCAAGAACACTGGAGTGGGTTGCCATTTCCTCCTCCAATGCATGAAAGCGAAAAGTGAAAGTGAAGTCGCTCAGTCGTGTCCAACTCTTCGAGACCCCATGGACTGCAGCCTACCAGGCTCCTCTGCCCATGGGATTTTCCAGCAAGAGTACTGGAGTGGGTTGCCATTGCCTTCTCCATTAGCAAGTTATAAGGGAACCTAATTTAGTGCTCTGAAGCAAAAGTGTCACAGGAGATCTGGCATATTTGGGGTAGTAACAATTTAGCAAAGACCTCAATAAGCTTCCAGGGTGACAATGACACTGTTCCCTGCTCAACGTGTGTGTGTGTTAAGTCACTTCAGTTCAGTTCAGTTCAGTTCAGTCGCTCAGTCGTGTCCGACTCTTTGCGACCCCATGAATTGAAGCACACCAGGCCTCCCTGTCCATCACCAACTCCCAGAGTTCACTCAAACTCATGCCCATAGAGTCAATGATGCCATCCAGCCATCTCATCCTCTGTTGTCCCCTTCTCCTCCTGTCCCCAATCCCTCCCAGCATCAGAGTCTTTTCCAATGAGTCAACTCTTTGCATGAGGTGGCCAAAGTACTGGAGTTTCAGCTTTAGCATCAGTCCTTTCAATGAACACGTAGGACTGATCTCCTTTAGGATGGACTGGTTGGATCTCCTTGCAGTCCATGGGATTCTCAAGAGTCTTATCCAACACCACAGTTCAAAAGCGTCAATTCTTCAGTGATCAGCTTTCTTCACAGTCCAACTCTCACATCCATACATGACCACTGGAAAAACCAAAGCCTTGACTAGATGGACCTTTGTTGGCAAAGTAATGTCTCTGCTTTTGAATATGCTGTCTAAGTTGGTCATAGTTTTCCTTCCAAGGAGTAAGCGTCTTTTAATTTCATGGCTGCAATCACCATCTGCAGTGATTTTGGAGCCCCCCAAAATAAAGTCTGACACTGTTTCCACTGTTTCCCCATCTATTTGTCATGAAGTGATGGAACCAGATGCCATGATCTTCGTTTTCTCAATGTTGAACTTTAAGCGAACTTTTTCACTCTCCTCTTTCACTTTCATCAAGGGGCTATTTAGTTCTTTCTAGCTTTCTGCCACAAAGGTGGTGTCATCTGCATATCTGAGGTTATTGATATTTCTCCCAGCAATCTTGATTCCAGCTTGTGCTTCATCCATCCCAGCAATTTGCATGATGTACTCTGCATCTAAGTTAAATAAGCAAGGTGACAATATACAGCCTTGACGTACTCCTTTTCCTATTTGGAACCAGTCTATTGTTCCATGTCCAGTTCTAACTGTTGCTTCCTGACCTGCATACAGGATTCTCAAGAGGCAGGTCAAGTGGTCTGATATTTCCATCTCTTTCAGAATTTTCCACAGTTTATTGTGATCCTCACAGTCAAAGGCTTTGGCCTAGTCAATAAAGCAGAAATAGATGTTTTTCTGGAACTCCCTTGTTTTTTCCATGATCCAGTGGATGTTGACAATTTGATCTCTGGTTCCTCTGGCTTTTCTAAAACCAGCTTGACCATCTGGAAGTTCACAGTTCACATATTGCTGTAGCCTGGCTTGGAGAATTTTGAGCATTACTTTACTAGCGTGTGAGATGAGTGCAATTGTGCAGTAGTTTGAGCATTCTTTGGCATTGCCTTTCTTTGGGATTGGAATGAAAACTGACATTTTCCAGTCCTGTGGCCACTGCTGCAGTCGTGTCCAACTCTGTGTGACCCTATGGACTCTAGCCTGCCAGGCTCCTCTGTCCATTCTGGGATTCTCAAGGCAAGAATACTAGAGTGGGTTGCCATGCCTTCCTCCAGGGGATCTTCCCTACCCAGGGATTGATTCCATGTCTCTTCTGTCTCCTGCTTTAGCCAGGTGGGCCCTTTACCACTAGTGCCACCTGGAAAGCCCCAGAAACTCTTGAGCGGGTTGTAACTGTGTTATATCCACGTTTCCAGGTTCTCTGATGCTGTTTCAATGGGAGAATCACTGTTCCTGAGGCAGTTTATGAGGCAGAAGAGAAAGATCTCTGAGGGGAGGTCTGAGACTAAAATGGATCTCAAGCATATCATTTGGTAAACTTTAGGTTAACCTAAACCAATACTGGGGGCTTCCCGGGTAGCTCAGCTGGTGAAGAATCCTACCATGCAGGAGATCCTGGTTCGATTCTTGGGTCGGGAAGTTCCCCTGGAGAAGGGATAGGGTACCCACTCCAGTATTCTTGGGCTTCCCTGGTGGCTCAGACAGTAAAGAAATTGCCCGCAATGTGGGAGACCTGGGTTCAATCCCTGGGTTGGGAAGATCCTCTGGAGGAGGGCATGGCAACCCAATCCAGTATTCTTGCCTGGAGAATGCCCATGGACAGAGAAGCCTCATGGGCTACAGTCCATGAGGTCACAAAGAGTCAGACACAACTAAGCACAGCACAGCAAACCAATACTGACTGAATAAAACAACAATAATATCAAATTTGGGGATAAAAGTAAGATAGAATTGAATATTGAACAACACAAAAAGTAAGATAGGATCACAGTGACTGTAATTAAAATGTTCCTTTCTTTCAAAAGGGCAGAAATTGGATACAATTTTTCTGATTGATATATTATGACAAGAATAATTATTGAACGAAGTGATCTAGATGTCAGGAATATTAATGATGTCTGTGTGTTTTGTTTAAAAATATTATAAATTGCCTTTTACTAATGCTTTCTGATAAGTTATTTTATTTAATCTTTCAGTTCCATTCAGTTCAGTTCAGTCACTCAGTCATGTCCGACTCTTTGCGACCCCATGAATCACAGCACACTGGGCCTCCCTGTCCATGAGCAACTAACAACACAAATGATCAAATACATTAGATCAAATACATTCTCCTTGAAAATGGATGAGGAAACTAAGGGATGTTATAACTTGATAAAAATCATATGTTTTAGTGGGATAGGAGTCACAGAGAAAGAATTCAAATATTTTGATTCCATGCCTTCATTCTGAATTTTCATATTATCAACCCACTGCCATTTATCATTAGTATAAATTTGATGCAAGCATGGTTTTTGTAGAAAAACATATTTTTAAAAAATACTCAAAAAACGATTTTTTGTATCTTCTTTTATATAATACAACAGAAGGGAAACTAAAGAAAAAATCTTATCTTGAAATGTAACAAAACTACATTCTCCTCTGTACATATGCTTCAATGATTTATGACCTTGTTCTTTTCAGAGAATTAGACTCAGAAGGAAAGGACAGAATGACAGCATTTTTTTTTCCTGATGTGAAGTCTAAAAAGACTTGAAAAAACTTTCTGATAACAATCATCTTTTAGAGATAAGATTGGTTTCCGTCAGTCATATAGAGTGGAGAACATAAATGACAGAGTTTATCCACTCTGTCCACAAGGGCATCCACTTTGGAGTTTTCCTTGCAGTGTCCGTCATGGATCTGTAGGAGGGTTGGTTATACTTACGTTCTAATGTAAGCACTGGTCCTTTGCTTGAAACCCACAGCAAAGAATAAAGAGGTGACCCCCCCTTCAGCCATTGTTGTTGTTCAGTCACTCGGTCATGTCTGATTTTTTTGACCCCATGAACTGCGGTATGCCAGGCCTCCCTGTCCTCCACCATCTCCCAGAGTTTGCTCAAATTCATGTCCATTGAGTTGGTGGTGCCATCTACCCATCTCATACTCTGCAGCCCCCTTCTCTTCCTACCCTCAGTCTTTCCCAGCATCAGGGTTTTTTTTCCAATGAGTCAACTCTTCACATCAGGTGGTCAAAGTATTGGAGCTTCAGCTCCAGCATCAGTCCTTCCAATGAATATTCACAGCCATTAGAGATAATATATGCTGGTGTTTCAGGCTGGCCATTACCAGAGCCCTTGGCCTTATACAGTGCTGCAGAATTTCCTATAACCTTTATCTATAATTAGATTTACATTGTAAAGCTAAAAGATCTTTTGATTTTAAAATTTACAAGGGGTCAAAACCTGGTGAGTCATATGTGGAATTTTTTTCCTATAATAATTGAAGGAATTTTCCAATGGAAACAAATGCCAAGATGAATTTCTTGCCTTCTGGATCACCTTTTATGTAAAGGTCTTCATGCGCTTTGTAGACACAAGCTCATCCACTTCCTGACAGCCCTGGGAGACAGGTAAGTGCTATCAGATGTGGAATCTGAGGTTTGAGGAGATTAATACGCAGTGAATGCTGGCCCATCTTGGATTTGAATCAGAAGCCCAGCATCTTTCTTTGGAACCCAGAGTTTTATTTCTACAGGACTTCATAATTCGTGTTTTAGATTACTCAGTATAGTTTGAAGTGACTCCAAGATGGAAACATTCATTATATCCTTTGGGAGGTAATTTTGATCTTGTGGAAGGCTTTTTCTGTCTAACTGGTTATATATATTTTGATTCAGTAAATTTCATTCCATCCAAGAGAGTTATTTTCCCCCTATGCGGAGGGACTTGTTTTTCCCTTTTAGTCTCTCTCTTTTAGCTTAATAGGGGCTTGCCTGGTGGCTCAGACAGTAAAGAATATGCCTGCAGTGTGGGAGATGCAGATTTGGATCTGGATTGGTAAGATCCCCTGGAGAAGAGAATGGCTACCCAATTCAGTTTTCTTGCCTGGAGAATTCCATGGACAGAGGGGCCCAGTGGGCTATGTAGTCCATGGAGTTACACATAGTCAGACATGACTGAGAGACTAGCACTTCAGCTTAATAATTTTTTGAACTATGTTTAGTTGTTTTAAAAAATATTGTGGAATACTTACTATATGCTCATTCCTATGGTGTGTGTGGGTATAGAAAGATGAGTAAGACATAGTCTTTTCTGCATGGAAAAGAGGCATGAAGTTAAATCTGTAGATGGGTTAAGAATTAAGGAACTGGCAGGTAAGTAACTCACACTTGAAGTAGGCTATGGAAAGGCTTTTTCCAGGAGAGGGACAGATAGAGTGAATTTCTCTATGCCTTTGCATAAGGAAAGGGAAAACTATGTCAGTGCTCTGAATCTTCAAATGTTGTTTAAAGTAACAACAACAACAAATAGCTTCAAGGCTGTAACACAAGGGAGTGCAGACAGGAACCCAAGACTTGAGTTCTAGCCTTTTATTGCTGGTTAAAGAAATAAAAAACTAACATTCGTGGTGATGCAGTGGTTAAGAATCCACCTGCCAATGCAGGGGACGTGGGTTTGATCCCTGGTTGGGGAAGATCCCATATGCCACAGAGGAACTAAGTTTGTGCGCCGCAACTAACGAAGCCCACTTGCCTAGAGTTCAGGCAACAAGAGAAGCCACTGCAATGAGAAATCCACACACAGCAACTAGAGAAAGCCTGCTCACAGCAATGAAGACCCAGCACAGCCAAATAAATAAACGAATGAATGAAAAGGATTGAACCCCTGCCTGCTTCCTCCTCCCAAAAATATAAAGAAAAGGAAAAAAACAGAGAAACCTTAGGAAGAAGATGTAGGTGAATATCTCTGTGGCTCAGTCCTGGTTGCTGGCACACTGTTTATCTAAGTCCACAAGATGTGTGTACAGCAGAGTTAGTGGAGCCAAGCACTTGTTTATTTATTAAATATTTATTGTGGACCAACTCTGTCTTATGAAGCTTATGTTTTCCTAAGGGTATAGGAAATAAATAATAAAGAGGCAAGATAAATTCAGATAGTGATAATTGCTGCTATGGACTGATTATTTTCTCCCTTCAACATTCATATGCAAAATATAATGCTGTATATTTTGCTATATATAATGTAATTTAATAGCATCTCTGACTCAGTGGACATGAATTTGAGCAAACTTCGGGAAATATTGAAGGACAGGGAAGCCTGGGGTGCTGCAGTCCATGGGGTCTCAAAGAGTTGGACACAACTTAGTGACTAAATGACAATGTAATGCCTGGTGTGATGGTATTAGGAGGCGGGGCCTTTGGGAGGTGTTTGGTAATGTGGGTGGAGCCCTCATGAATAGGATCAGTGCTCCTGTGCTTAAGTTGCTTCAGTCCAACTCTTCGTGACCCCATGAGCTGTAGTCCACCAGGCTCCTCTGTCCATGGGATTTCCTAGGCAAGAATACTGGAGTGGGTTCCTGGGCTCTCCGTCCAGGGGATTTTCCCGACTCAGGGGTAGACCGCATGTCTCTTATGTCTCCTGCTAAGGGAATCCTAGAGAGCCCCCCTGCCCTCTCCTGCCATGTGAGATTACAGTGACCATACAGCTGTCAATGAGCAAGCAGGTCTCATCAGATATGGAATCTGCTGGCACAGGGATGCTGGACTTCTCAGCCTCCAGCACTGTAAGGATTAAATGTTTGTTGTTTATAGGCTGCTTAAAGTCTGGTATTTTGTTATAGCAGCCTGGACTGAGATAATTGATGAAAAGAAAATATGATAACGTGATAATGGTTTGAGGTGGAGGCTGTTTTAGATAGGATGGGAGGTGTGTTTTATGGTTTGTTTGTTTTCAGTCTGAGACCTAAATAATAAGCAGCTAGCTATCCAAGGTCAGAAGGAGGCAGTATTCCAGAAGAGACAATAGGGGAGCAAGCTTAGTATGTTTAAGGCACAGGAAGAGTTGCTCTACAGCCAGGGTGGTGTGACAGAGGGAAGAGTATATGGTTATAGCGGGGCTCGGGGCATGGCAACCCACTCCAGTGTTCTTGCCTGGAGAATCTCATGGACAGAGGAGCCTGGCGGGCCACAGTCCATAGGATCACAAAGAGTCGGACACGACTGGAGTGACCAAGCCCAGCACAGCACACAGTGGGGTTCAGACAGTGGGTTTCTCCAGCAGCACTAATGGTAAAGAACACAACTGCGAATGCAGAAGACATAAGAGATGGGGGTTCGATTCTTGGGTTGGGAAGATCCCCTGGAGGAAGGCATGGCAACCCACGCTAGCATTCTTGCCCGGGAAATCCCATGGACAGAGGAGCCTGGCGGGCTATAGGCCATGGGGTCTCAGAAGAGTTGGACATAACTTAGTGAGTAAACAACAAAAAGAATTATTATACAAACAGAAGCACTCTGGGGGCCACCTGGGATCCAGGTTACCTTTTTAATTCTCCAGTGGGCATCAGTGCAGGGCTGGAATATTCCCAAACCCACACACATACACTCCATGGATGCCAGCCACTTTCATCCCACATGCACCCCAGACCCCAAGTCAGCAGTCATCAAGATTTACATTGTGTGTGTATGTGTGTGTGTGTGTGTGTGTAGGATAGAGTGGAAATTAAACTTTGAAGAATTTTATCAGGATTGCATTTAGCTGCCTGGTGGCTCAAACCATAAAGAATCTGCCTATAATGCAGTAGATCTGAGTTTGATCCCTGAGCCAGGAAGATCCCGTGGAGAAGGGCATGGCAACCCACTCTAGTATTTTTGCCTGGAGAATCCCAAGGATAGAGGAGCCTGGTGGGCTACAGTCCATGGGGTTGCAAAGGGTCAGACACAACTGAGCAACTAACATTTTCACTTTCACATGTGTGTGTGTGTGTGTGTGTGTATGTGTGTGTGTGATGTCATGATGCTGGGTGCCCACATGTGATTATGGAGGAGGAAGCTTGCCTTTCTTGCTCTAGGACTTGGCCAGCAGACCACAAAGCACAGTAAAGTGTTACTGTGAGAGCTTATCTAGAGAAGGAATGCTGCTCTGGGGAAAAGATATCTGAGTTGAGATCTGAAGGATAAATAGGGTGTAGGTATCTGTAATGGGTATAGAGTCCTCAAGGATACATGCGAGTGTATAGATTATGTCAGGAAGGTTAACAGGCATTCATTTCATGTTGGAGACCTATCTATAGTTTCATTAGATTCTTCCCATGGTTTATGAAAATAATATTAAAATTCCCATTTATAGGTGAGCAAATTGGAAGTTTGAAAAAAACATCATATACTGTCCACCCAGTGTGAGTCTTGATATTGTGTTTCTTAAATTCCAGATTGCTATACCCACTGCTTAGTTATACCCACAGATGGAAACTTGCTAGAATGATTTTGCTCTGGACACAAAGGTGCTCAGATCCTCTAGAATAGGGCGAATGAACGAGAAATGTCCTGATTTGTCCAGGAGGGTAGATTGGAAATAAGCTTATAGTGCTTCTGGCAGAATACTCTGCAAATCCCAAGGTAATCAGCATACCCAGATGATTCCTTTCCATGAATCAGAAATAAAGAATGCAACTATTTAGGGGTGTGTGTCATAGCTCTGCACCCCTGCCCTGAATTCAGGATCATGTTTTATGGGGCAGTTTCTGCCCTAAGTTGCCAGCGGCAGACAAGGCAGAGTGGGAAACAGAGTTCAACTGTCAATGCCATAGTTCTTGAATTTTCCAGTTTTACCTCCAAATGAATCAATGCCATTGTTCCTTTTTCTTGAGGAAGGAGAAAATGAGCTGCTTTTTCCACACCCTTCCTGCTCTTTTTGAGTTTTTTTTTTTTTTTTTCCCGTCCTAGCTTGAATTCAAGCATGTAGATACGGTTTTGTTGATAAAACATTCAGACAGAGAAACAAGGATGCTGAATTTCTTTCTTGGCTCCTTCCCTGACCACTGATGTAGGAAGAGGGGAGATCATTTATTCTTTTTACCAATTAGAATATTGAGGTAAAAAGAGATTTAGTGATGGAAACAGAATGACAACATTGTCAGTGATTTGTTCATGTATATCATTTCCTCTTTGTGAGCCTTGATTTTTTTATATACGGTGATTAGAAAATTTAAAAAAAAAAAACAACCAGCACCATCATCACAGAGGTAGGGTGGAGAATGAGTTTGAGCAATGGCAACAGTAACTGTAATTAATGTTTCCATTAACACTGCCAGCATTATTCTGCCAGTCTTCTTTTAAATTTGCCTTTAACAGAGAAACAACAGCTCTTAATGGAAAGATAAATCTTCAGAGGCAGACAGCACTGGGTTGGCATCTTAACTCTGTACCTTCTTCCTTAACCAGTGGATGAGATAAACTTTTCTCACCTGGAGATAATAAAAGCTACCCAACAGGCTTGTTGTGAAAAATAGCAGGCATACTCCTGACAACAACCATAGATGTTTGTTGGATCTGAAACAGATTAACGAACTTTGTATATTTCCTCTTGATCCTTTGAATCTGGTTTGCATTAAGTTTGATCAAAGAATCCCTTATTTATATGACTTCTGAAGATCTGACTCTAGGATTGTTTTCTTTTTAATTCATTTATTTTTGGCTGCACTGAGTCTTCCTTGTTGCACATGGGTTTTCTCTAGTTGCAGTGAGTACAGGCTACTCTTCACTGTCGTGGTCGGGTTACTCATTGCAATGGCTTCTCTTGTTACAGAGCACAGACTCTAGGGTGTGCTGGATTCGGTAGATGCAGCACACTGCTCAGCAGTGGTGGGCTCATGGGCTTTCATTAATCTTTAGGGTGTGGAATCTTTCCAGACCAGACATTGAAACCTGCGCTGGCAGGTGGATTCCCATCCGCTGTACCACCAGGGAAATCTCAGGAGGGTTCTATACTGCTCTAGCTGAACTCAATATGCCAGCAAATCTGGAAAACTCAGCAGTGGCCACAAGACTGGAAAAGGTCAGTTTTCATCCCAATCCCAAAGAAAGGCAGTGCCAAAGAATGCTCAAACTATCACACGATTGCACTCATCTCACACGCTAGTAAAGTAATGCTCAAAATTCTCCAAGCCAGGCTTCAACAGTACATGAACCATGAACTGCCAGATGTTCAAGCTGGACTTTAAAAAAGGCAGAGGAACCAGAGGTCAAATTGCCAACATCCGTTGGGTCATAGAAAAAGCAAGAAACTTCCAGAAAAACATCTGCTTTATTGGCTACGCCAAAGACTTTGACTGTGTGGGTCACAACAAATTGTGGGAAATTCTTCAAGAGATGGGAATACCAGACCACCTGACCTGCCTCCTGAGAAATCTGTATGCAGGTAAAGAAGCAACAGTTAGAAACGGACATGGAACAACAGACTAGTTCCAGATTGGGAAAGGAGTATGTCAAGGCTGTATATTGTCACCCTGCTTATTTAACTTAGATGCAGAGTACATCATGCAAATTGCTGGGATGGATGAATCACAAGCTGGAGTCAAGATTGCTGGGAGAAATATCAATAACCTCAGATATGCAGATGACACCACCTCTGTGGCAGAAAGCTAGAAAGAACTAAATAGCCCCTTGATGAAAGTGAAAGAGGAGAGTCAAAAAGTTGGCTTAAAGCTCAACATTCAGAAAACTAAGATCGTGGCATCTGGTTCCATCACTTCATGACAAATAGATTGGGAAACAATGGAAACAGTGAGAGACTTTATTTTCTCGGGCTCCAAAATCACTGCAGATGTCAACTGCAGTCATGAAATTAAAAGATGCTTGCTCCTTGGAAGAAAAGCTTTGACCAACCTCGATAGCATATTCAAAAGCAGAGACATTACTTTGCCAACAAAGTCCTTCTAGTCACAGCTATGGTTTTTCCAGTAGTCATGTATGGATGTGAGAGTTGGAGTATAAAGAAAGCTGAGCACCGAAGAGTTGATGCTTTTGAACTGTAGTGTTGGAGAAGACATTTGAGAGTCCCTTGGACTGTAAGGATATCTAACCAGTCAACCCTAAGGAAATCAGTCCCGAATATTCATTGGAAGCCTTGATGCCGAGGCTGAAGCTCTAATACTTTGGCCACCTGTTGCAAAGAACTGACTCATTTGAAAAGACCCTGATGCTGGGAAAGGTTGAAGGCAGGAGGAGAAGGGAATGACAGAGGATGAGATGGTTGGATGGCATCACCGACTCAATGGACATGAGCTTGAGCAAGGTCTGGGAGTTGGTGATGGACAGGGAAGCCTGGTGTGGTGCAAAGAGTTGGACCTGACTGAGTGACTGAACTGAACTGAGAAAGAGACTTCAGAGCTGATGCACAAGTTGTTTATACATCCTTGTGATCAGGCTAGAGGCCCACTCAGAAAGCAATGGGTGGCTCCATGCAGGGCTATCTCCTTGCAGTTAAAGAAAGGGGAGAAAGCCTTTCCATGTATAGGGTCATTTGAGAAGCATCCGTGTGTATTAGAGTTAGGCTCCCATTTACAATTTAACATTTTCCCCTGGCCAAGTTGTAGATTCACATCCCCCTCAGCTAGTAAGTCAGAATCTCTGTGACCAATGCAGTGAAACAGCCCCAACAGGAATAACACTTAACTGTCATTTGTTGACTCTAAGAATCCATAAATGTAGCATTACTGGAATCATTCTTATTTAGTTGATTTTGACTCTTTCTGAGGGTGCTAGTTTTTCTTCTGCTCTGACCTTTAAAACTGTCTGATCAGCTTTTTCCCAGGCTTAAGTCAGCACTGATTTGAAACTAGAGATCACTAAGCATCTCAGTGCATGATGAAGGCACTGCCCATATTGGTACCAGTCATCAACCAGACAGCTACTCTTGGGCTTTCCAAATCTCATGATTTAGACAAGCAGCATAGTGAGACCTTGGAGAAATAATTCATTTTAGTGACAATTATTAGTCATACTGGTTGGTTGAGGGCCAAGCAAAATATAAGCCAGCTAACTTTCCAATTTGTAGCTGGATATGTCATCCTAGGGGTTTCCCTGGTGGCTCAGATGGTAAAGAATCTGCCAGCAATGCAGGAGACCCAGGTTTGATCCCTGGGTCAGGAAGATCTCCTGGAGAAGGGTATGGCTACCCATTCCAGTATTCTTGCCTGAAGAACTCCATGGACAGAGGAGCCTGGCTGGCTACAGTCCATGGTGTAGCAAAGAGTCTGACACAACTAAGCGACTAACATACACATCAATCCTAGAGACAAAGTAACAGGCGCTTGTGAGATCTATCTTGGGTTTCTTGTCATCTTATAAATTCAAACTAAATCACACCAGCATTAGGAGAATCACATCACCTTGGCTGACTCTGCCCTCCAGGTCACGGACATGGAAAAAGCAAAACCACCAGAAGTTGAGCTGATCATGTTTTTGATGAAAAAGATCCAAGTGTTTGTGTGCCAAGGGACTTAGGAACCCTGCAGTCATATCAGTTGGACTACAATCTCATTGGATCTTATAAATAAAACAAAGGCAGACCAAGTCAGCTCCTGGGTGGCAGATGCAGGATCTCCTGGGGAGTTGCAGTAAGTGGTGCTAGGAAGCCAACCAGCACTTCTTCCTTTGCACTGATAATAAATCAGTACCTAGTAGGAGACAAGATGTTGCCTTTTAATGGTTTCTTCTCTGTCCCTGGCTTCTTTGTATACAGTCCTCAAAAATGACTTCTGCCTTCACCTGTATTTTGAGATGACTTGCTCTTTTTTCCTCCAAATAGAAGTCACCTATTTTTTTCATCACGTGTCATGGAAGTATTCTCTTCATGTTTGTGGCTGCAAAGATATGAGATGTATTAGGACTTATTTTGTTTGTTTCTCTCAGGAGCTGGTAGAGTTTAAAGGTGAATGAATCAAACTTCGCTAACATAGGGAATAAAATGGTTTTGATGATAGGATTTTAGAAATAGGTATAAAAATGCAAGTGTTGCTTCAGCAGTCCACCTTGCTTTGTTTGTTTATTTTTGGCTGTGCTGGGTCTTCATTGCTGCTCGGGCTACTCTCTGCTTGCAGTGTGCAGGCTTCTCATTGCACTGGCTTCTTTAGTTGTGGAGCACAGGCTCTAGGCTTGTGGGCATCAGAAGCTGTGGCATACGGGCTTTGCTGCTCTGTGGCATGTGGGATTTGGTCCAGGGATCGCACCCGTGTCTCCAGCATCAGCAGGTGGATTTTTCACCAGAGCCACCAGGGAAGCACAGAGTTCACACTGGGGCTAAGGCCCCATTCATCTTTCTCTTGTTCCAGACATTAATGCATTATTATTATTCTGGTTTGAGTTAGAAAAGTTTCTGATATTTTAATTCTTATTTTATTTTTCATAGAAAAACTGCTATACCTTTCATTGTGATGATCTCTTATTTCAACAGGGTTTCTGTATATCACTGCATATTTTATGTCATGTCTTCTTAGCTCTGTCTCATATAACCACCTTCTAATTTCAGCCTCTGCTTAGTTAAAACACTTTGTCAAACTTTCCTATCACATAATTTTTTTTTCCTCTCACACATCGTTTCATCCTGACTCCTGAAAAATCTGTTAGTGGCAACTCCAATACTGGCAATGTTAGAGTGAAGAAAAAAAACTTTAAAAAGGGAAAACTGAATCTGAATGTCATCACTGCAAAAATGAAACGTTGATACATTCTTAGTGAAAGGGCATATCACATCCCAGGTATGTGTGGGTTGTTTAGCAAAGAATCATTACACAAAAGTTAAATAATGTGTCATTAATTAACACAAAAGGATTCATTGAAATATTTATTTAAATAGCTAGTCCTCCAATACTTTTAAGTCTAGTTTGTGCATAACTAATGAACCGAGAGAAAGATTCTAGAGCAGAGAAACAAAGTGTGAAGAGGTACGGCCAACAGAGGCACAATAAAAATGAAGAAAACTTAATCCTTGAGATGACAATGCTCTTCACTTGGAAAAGGTAATTTTCTCTTTAGATGTTTTTGGAAACTTATCTACTACATAATGTACTGTGTGTGGTTGTATAGCAAAATAGCTTAACTGATGCCAAATATGTTAATAGCATGTTTACATAGGAAGGAATGTAGTTGTCTAGGGCTGTAACAAATAAGGGATGTAATAAACAAGGTGCCAAAAATGGCCTCCCTTAGGACATCATCTCCAAGTTGAGACCTGGGTGTTAAGAAGGTAAAAGGGGCAAATGTTTCCATGGCCTGTAGAATCACAAAGACCAGTGAGCTTGTGGAATGTTGGAGGCATTGAAAGATGTTTAAAGACTTGAGTCTTTAAAAGGCAAGAAGGAAATTGGGAAGACTTGAGTTAAAGTGTAGACAGGGGTCAGCTGGGTATAATTGGATAGAGAAAAGTGCATGTCACTAGGTGTATGTATTCTCCTACTTAATTCTGAAATTTATATTTGGGATAGCAATACTTTTAGACAAATATAATTTATGTCCAATTAATACCATATTTTGATATTTTAACCGCATGTTTTGAGAACCATCACATTAATTTATTGATTCACTTGCACAGTATTACACAAGTGCCAGATCAAAGGTAAGTAAGACAGATTGCCTTCAAGGAGATGATTGATGGTGTAATGTGGCAGGGTGGGGTGGAGGTGGCAGGTGGCAGATGGACTGTGAGCCAGGAGACTAAGGAGGTGGGATGTTGGGAGAAGGACATACAATGTTAGATCACCAATACTGTTGAAACTTCTCATGGGAAAAATACAAGCAAAATAGCAGATTGCTGTCTTGCTTCTCTCTCACTAGCAGGGGGCTTCTGTTTTTACAAATGCTTATTTAGGGGCATTTCCTGGTTCTTTTGCAGGGTAGGGGATGTGGGAATTAGGAAGTGGCCCATGATATTGACTCCTCATTAACAGATTTTTTACACAACTCCAGGGGGAGAGTCATACTATATTCTATGTAAATGGTGCTGTTGTGATTGGCATCATTCTCCAAGAATGTGAAGGAAGTCCCAGGAGTTTGTAGGACTGACCTTGATGCCCCTCCTCTCTGAAAGAACAGTCTTCAATATATGGTGATCAGGCACCATATATTGGCCAAGTTCAACGGTGAAAAGTATGTTTACAGAGTTTAGCATTGTTAATTAGGAAGAACAGTCTTAACATTGATTTCTTATGTTCTGGAATTCCTGCTTAGTACTCTGAGTTTGGTTTCTTCCTACTCAAAGTTGGTCATTTTGAGGAACTGGAGCTCTTCTATTTAGCTGGGGACACACCCACACACACACCCCCACATCCACACCCTCCCTTATTCCCTTTTCTCACATTAAGACTTTAGACTCTAGTTTATTCTGCAGAATAACATCCTTTCCTGGTTTACTTAGACTTTCTTTAGTTGGTACATATTTCCATTTCCCAACAAACAAAATCTTTTATTTGCTGGTGGATCTTTTCCCAGATTTTCTCTCCTGGATCACCAAAGAATCTTTACAACATTTAAATATATATATATACATATATATATATATGTGTATATATATATATATATATATATATACTATAGTAATAAATGGCCCTTGTTTATAGCTAGGAGAAGTACAGTATTCAACAGAAAGAAGAATATTTATAATACTTACCCTTTGGGTGCTGGCACCCAGAAACAGGGCTTGACCTTACTTTAGGAAATTGCCTGCCAGATTTTTTAGCATTATATTATTTTCAACCCTTATAGTTTTAATTATTTGTCTTGAGACCTCTCAGAACTTGTGTATTTATTAAAATATGTGCATATAAGCAGGAACTGTTTGGAGTAAGACTAGACCTCTGATAATGGCATACAGAAGTAGAATCTTTAGAGTAGGGGGTAATGGTTATGCAGCCCTACTGTAACAGTCCAGGCCAGTTGCAGCAGGAACTGAAACCAAGGTGAAGTCTAAGGATGGAAGAAGATATAATGGAAAACATACAGGTTAGGTAAAACTGAAAAGGAACTAGCTGTGTAGATGTTTGGAACCCAGGTGAATCAAAAGATGAACTGACATAAACACGGTACCCAGAGAGAAGAACTAAAGGATGGCAGGGAGAATGACAAATTCACATGTTCTAGATTAACTTTGAACTGTTAGCAGGAATCCAAGCTTTGAGCACTGAGTGGGAGCCAATGCCCGTCTAAGCATCATTCTCTCTCCCTTTCTTGCCCCAGCTTTTCTTTTCTATCTCCCTCTGTCACAATTTCCTTTTCTGTAGAGTCTTCAGAAAAGAGTGAAGCTGTGGCTGCTCTGGGTCTTATTCCAGTTGGAGAAAAGTGCCTTTGCCAGGCCCAGCTGCAAGCTGCATCAGTTTGGTTTTGCCAGGTGATCCAGTACACAATTCAATATTTGGGATTAGAGCTCAAGAGAGAAGTCAAAACATTCCATAGCTATTTGGAAGCTATTTGGAAGTCTAATAATGGAAATGACAGAAGTAAATATATTTTCCTAGAAGACAGAGAGTGGAGACAAAGGCTTAATAGAGAACTCCAGGGGCCTGAGACAGGGAGCTAGACCTGAGGTGAGGTCAGGGAAAAAGTGATTCCAAGGAATGAAAGAAATAGGATGAACAGTGCCAGGGAGGAAAGATTTAGCATGAAGAGATGTTAATCAGCAGTGGGATGTTAGAGGAGAAAAGGATCATTGAAGAGATGGGTAAATTTGATACCAAGGGAAAGAATGGTGAGATTGAAGGTGAGATTTCAGCAGAGCGGCTAGATGTAGATTGTAGGGTGGGAAGAGGGGGCAGGTGCTGGAGATGGTAAATGAAGAGGAATTAAAGACTGAAGTGGGCTTGAGGAATGAATAAGCAGAGTGCTAAGTTTCAAATGCATACATATTTTACAGTGTTTCCTGGCTATATGGAAATACTCAAGAGAAAGGAAGTTTGGATATATAGGGGAGGGTGGAAAGTGTTGTAAGACACACATCACATACACACAGAGCTCTTCCAATAGCCTACATGATGTCTAGACAAAAGCACATCCCTTGGTGGATATGGAGTGTGACCCCTCACTGGGGTACATGGTTTGGTGAAGAGAAAAGTGAGGGCTTCACTTCAGTTCCCACATGCAACTTGCAACCTATACAAAGAGACACAGCACCACTATCCACATACAACCTGCTGTAATCACACTTAGAGAAAATGCACCATGTTCTCTCCACTCACTTTGTCCTCTGTGCTCAGCCGCTTCCTTCCTCTGTTCAGGATGTATTTCTTATTTATAGCCAGAAAATCAGTTTGTCGATGCCCAAACCTGAGCTCTCTCCAAATACTCCCTCCCCAGGGCCCACAGAAGCAGCCATGTAGAAAAGTCCCAGCTGATGTGTGAGGCGCCCAGTAATCCCATTATAAAGAACACTTATCCTTTGTTGATGTACTCAGTCAGCTAATTCCTGCCACTGCACTCTGGGACTTAGGTATAATTTTGTGGTGCTGGTTGTGTTTTGAAAACTTAACACATTTTTTTTTCTCTCAATTTGAGTAGATACAGCTCGCAGTTAGAAACACACAGTTTAATCACAGTATGCCAGAAACAGGAATAATTGATTTCTTTTTTTTTCTTTCCCACTTGGAAATGAAAGAAAAAGAAGAGTAAATTTAGTTATGGATAGTATTTAATTTCTTTGGGAGGACAAAAGCCATCAAATGTTAAAATTTTTAAAAAGACGTCCGAGCCTTCTTACTTGCATGTATATTTTTAGTAATTTCTCCAGGGATTTCAAAGAAGAAATGTTCTATTTCAGTCTATCTGGAGGACAGGGATCTGGATTCAACTCCACCAGGGATTTAGCAAAGAATCTGTCAGTGAACAAAGGAGGCAGGAGGGAGCCCTTGAGTTCCCCGGCTCTAGATGAGAAGGTCACTTTCCGAGGCCCTCTACTGTCTGTGTCATCATTTGCAAGAATAAAGAAGGTGTTCCAAAAACAGTCCGCTTCTAGAGCTTGGATAATATCCCTTCCCCCTAGACCTAAGCCAGCATTTGCTTTGAGAGTATGACCGCCCTGATAAATCTCCCATCCCTGTTGACATCAGTCACTATGGGAGCTGAGGCCCCCATATCATCCTTCCTTCCTCCAATTCTCTTTTTTTAAACGAATTAATTAATTAATTATTGGCTGTGATGGGTTTTTGTTCCTGCACGTGGTCTTTTCTCTGGTTGTGGTGAGCAGGGGCAACTCCGACACTCTAGTTGAGGTGTGAGGGTTTCTCGTTGTGGTGGCTTCTCTTGTTGTGGAGCACAGACTCTAGGATGTTCGAGCTTCAGTAACTGCAGCATGTGGGCTTCAGTAGTCGCGGCTCATGGACTCTAGAGCACAGGCTCAGCAGTTGTGGCACACAACTTAGTTGCTCCACGGCATGTGGGACCTTCCAGGACCAGGGATCGAACCCACGTCTCCTGCATTGGCAGGAGGATTCCTAACCACTAAGTCACCAGGGAAGCCCTTTCCTCCAATTCTAATCCCTTTTTCCCATGCCTGCTGCACATCCATCCTTACCCTTGCACACCTATCCCCTTTACCATCAAATTACCATATTGTACTTGTTTGTCCTTTTGTGCCTATTAGAGTATAAGCTAGAACTTTGGTCTGTTTTGCTCAGAGCCATATCCCAGTGTTCTGCATCAGTTAGGCACATTGTGAGCACTCTTCAAATATTTGTTGAGTGCATGAATAAAAATAAAGCAAAGAAAAAAAATGTTGAGGAAAAGAGCATTTGAACTTGAGGTGGACTTGGACGTTGTCTATGAAAGACTAAGTATGGACTCCAGGATGGTGGGCCTGAGTCAGCAGTTGGTACCAGCAGGGACATGGTAAAGATATCAGGCAAAAAGACTTTAGTCTCTTCATGCAGACATTAATTTCATATAATGAGTGTCTATCTTATTGATCTGCTGCAGGCAGAATATTTTTGAAAATGATAAAAAAAAAATCTTCCAAGTTCTTGATGAGCAGTTGGTATCTATATGATGGTTTTTCCAGCATGAAGGTAGAATGTATCAGTGTTTGCTTAGGTCAACATTTGCCTTCATGGAAGCTGAAGTAGTTTAAACAAAATGCAGAAAGAGTTTTGCTCCCAGCAGGAAGTTGGTGCTTATCAAATGTCTGTAGGGTATCAGAGGTATTCAGGCCCGGGCAAAATTTGAAGTAGGCAAAGTCTAGTCTCTCTCTCAGCTTTGTAGAGCCGCTTGCCTTCTGCTCTGTCTGTCCTGCTGTGTTCTCTCCATCCTGAAAGGGTCGTTCAGAGACAATCTAACTTTTCCCTTTCCTCTTCTCCCTCTGAAATATAATTACATGACTTTTGCACTCCATTTCTACAGAACCATGCTTTCTCTGTGGAAGAAAGTGACACAGGCTTCATCAGACAAAAGAATCCTATGACCCGATAGGTTGTAGTTCCCAATAACTTTACAATACCTAAAACAAGTTAAAATAATAAAGATTTTTAAAGGCCCCTAAGAAATGATGCCAGTATCAGAATTTCCAGCAGTGTGGTAAAACACTGATGTAGGTATCTGAGAGTGACTCGACTCTGGTTTAAGAATTTAAAGCCTCCCTGAAAAAGCCAAAGGGCTGTGTAGATTCAGAGACCATTCTAAGAAGGGGTGACATAATCCTTTCATTTCCACTAAGAGATGTGAGCAGGACCACAAGGCATCCTTGTATGTACTGTAACACAGTATGATTTTCATGTATTCTATCTGAATATGAGCAATTACTGGTTTTAATGTCAGAGCTCCTCACAGTTCAATGCATTGGGAATAAACCACGCATGCTATGGACTTCTTATGATGAATGTTTTGTGATTTTTCTGTTGCTGAAAGAAAGTGCATGGAAGACACCTGGAGACAGACAACCACCTGGGAATGTCAGTTTAGATCTCATTTTCCATAGTGTTTGTGATGTGGAGTTGCCAGAGTGAATATCAACGTTCAGAGAAGTTCTGTGGATTCATGATCTGCCTGTGCAGCATGAAGGAACTGTGGCACCAAAATTACATATTAGAACACTTTGATTATACTCCCTTCTGTGAAGAAGATGGATGAAGAAGTGAAAATATATTTTAATTCATGTGACTGCAGAATAAATCAGCAAAAGCTTTCTTTTTGATCAAAATTGGTTTTACTAATGTATTATTTTATAACATTTCTGGATGCCTATCATATTTTAAATACAAAGAATATCTCAGATGTCAACAGTTCCTAGGTAACAATTATGGCTCATAAATGGAAAGTGCTAAGGAGATGACGATGGGTCGAGTGGAGATAGAATGGAGACAAATGGAGAGAATAAATCCTTTTGAGTAACTTTTAAGTGTTAGGTACATTCTTATGTATTCTGTAAATCTTCACAGTATGATTGTATGTTAGAAACCAGGGTTTTGATCAGAACCTATATTTCCTACATGACAATCAGGAGGCAATGTCAGCCCTTAAGTTTCCCACCATCCTGACTTTCCTCTGTGTGTATGTTAGTCACTTTGTCTTGTTTGACTCTTTGTAAACCCATGGGCGGTGGCCCATGAGGCTCCTCTGTCAATGGCATTCTCCAGGCAAAAATACTGGAGTGGGTTACCATTTCCTTCTCCAGGGGATCTTCCTGACCAGGGATCAAACCTCAGTCTCCTGAACTGCAGGCAGATTCTTTACCATCTGAGCCACAGTCCATCACATGATGGTTTGTGAGAACATAGTTCAGTTTCAGGAAACTTAGAATTTCCTCTGTTCAAAGATAAATATGTATTGAAAAAAGTGACGATTGCTTGAAAAATGACCTCTATCTTTCAGTTGTTCTAAAAACATTTTCAACAGAAATCTCTCTATGGAGAAACTCCGAGGAGAGCTATAAAAGTTAAGACTCAAGTGTCCTAAGTTCCCCAAACCCTTATTATGTTCACTAAAAACCTGTCATGCTGGAGGAGAGGTGGCAAGTTACAGCTGGAAGCCCCTATTTATTATATGTCTTTTACTTAAAAAGCATTTGCAGTCCAGAAAACAATGGAATGTGAGTGCCATGGGTGACCACACGTACTCCTGTAGTATAGAATTCATTATTTTATAGTTACAAACAGGGAATACAGAAGGCCTGGGACAGACATTTAATATGGTTTTAGAGCATATTTCCAGGATTTTGTTTAAATTGGTGGTTAAGGAATATTCAAAATAAAAATCACCATCTTGCTGACTGATCGCCTCTTGCTATACCTGGTGATGTTGTAACAAAAAGCAAACAGTACAACAGTCTTATTAAATTTAGGCCGCTTATTTGTTACTTGAATTTGTTTTCAACTTTGGGTTTAAATTGGCAATCCTTGGGAATTCTGACATGAAATCAAGTTCACAGGAAGAGTGGCAAGGTGACAGGTGGGAAGAGGTGTCAAGGGCTAAAGTAAAATCTAGATGAAGGTGTCTACAGAAAGGAGAGCAGACTGTATGAAGCTGGGACACCTCCCAGGAGCGGTGATATCTGAACAAGTAAAGAATTACCAAGTAAAATGGCATGAACAGCTGGAGCAATGAATACACCCTGGATACATAAAAGGAAATGATAAGGGTAATCTTACTTCCAAGAGTAGAAGAAAATATTGTAGAAAACAGAGGGTGCATTTCACCATGCTTGACACATAATAGGTGCTCAGTAAATATTGGTAATTGAATAAATGGGTAGATTGGATTATGGGGGGATTTATGAGTCAAATAAAATGATGTGTACTTCTTACTCGCTGTATATTTCCAAGAGGCTAGCCTATATTAGAAACTCAACAAACATCTCTTTAAGTGTTGAATGACTAATCTGACTTGCATATTGTATGCACAGATTAAATGGTTGATATTATTGTTAGTTGAACATCTTTATTTTCCAGATGGAAACATTCAATGGCCAGTTTCTATTTTCAATTTCTATTTTGGTCTGATGGAATAGTATGAAGACACCATTTTGTTTAAAGACATTCTGTCATGTTCCAAGGAGAAATTCTGTAGAAACAGCATTATATGACCAGATAGAGAATTAGAGCACCCATGGTAAAATCCTCTTGTGAAACATAAGAACAATGAAGCTGTGTAAGAATTCAATTAAGATTCCCTACTATGGACCAGGCATTCTCCCAACTAAATAAAGCATAAAGAAGCTTCTGTCCTTATAGGATTATATTCTAACTGGAGGAGTGGGAAATAAGCAAAATGTATAGTCATTTAGAAGCTGGTAAATGGTAAGGAGAAGAAAATAGCAGGAAAGGGGAGCAAAAAATGTTGGGGGAGTTGTGAGAAGTCCTAGTTTCAAGAATGATTGCCAAGCAAGGTGTGGCTGAAAAGGGGGAACATTTAAGGTCTGAAAAATTGTGAAATTGAGATTGACATATATACACTACTGATGCTAGGCATAAAACAGACAACTGATGGGAACCTACTGTACAGCTCAGGAAACTCAATGTCCTGTGGTGACCTAAATGGGATGGAAGTCCAAAAGGGAGGGGATGTATGGATATTATGATGGATTCATTTCTCTATGCAGAAGTTAACACAACATTGTCAAGCAACCACTTACTTGGGCATGCTCAGTCACTCAGTCATGTCTGACTCTTTGAGACCCCCATGGATTATAGCTTACCACCTCCCCTGACTATGGGATTTTCCAAGCAAGAATACTGGAGTGGGTTGCCAGTTCCTACCAGAGGATCTTCCCAATCTAGGAATCAAACCCTTGTCTCCTGCATTGGCAGGCGGATTCCTTACCACTGTGCTACCTGGGAAGCCCTAATGCAAATATACTGCAGTAAAAAATAATTTAAAAAAAGAAGATCTGAAAGAGTACTTCCCACTCCCTGCCCCCTACCAAGGACGTATTTTACAATGCAGAGACTATAGCCAATATTTGTAATAAATGTAAAGTAACATTTCAAAATTGTATAAAAAAATTTAAAAACTAATTCTATTGCAAACAACAACAACAACAAAATACAAACCTGAAATTGATATAGCAAGCAGTGAGGATGTGGCTACCTGGGCCAGGCATACTTCATTCAGAGGGAACTGCCTATTTAAAGGCCCAGAGGTAGCACTGTGCCTGTGACTTTCTAGAAGCAGCAGAGAGGCCAGGGCAGGTGGAATGAATGAGAAAAAAGTGGTAGAAGATACTCTCAGAGAAGCTAACCTAGAACTTGTAAGTTATAGGAGGGACTTTGGCTTTTACCTTGAATGATATGGGAAAGCCAGTGGGGGTTTTAAATAGTGCTATGGTCCTGATTTGGTCATGCTCCTGGCAGCCACATTATCTCTCCATGAAGCTGTCCATGATTTTAACTCCAATTTATTGATCCATCCTGGCTTCTCAGGGCTTCCCATGTGGCAATAGTGGTTAAGAACCCACCGGCCAATGCAGGAGGTGAAAGAGATGCAGGTTTGATTCCTGGATCAGGAAGATTCTCTGGAGAAGGAAATGGCAACCCAGTCCAGTATTCTTGCCTGGGAAATCCCATGGACAGAGGAGCCTCCTGAGCTCTACGGGGTCGTAAAAGATTCGGAAATGTCTTAGCAACTAAACAACAACAATCTATCCACCTCTCTATCTCTCTATCAGTTATTAAGAGGGCCTCTAACTTTGCAGGCTACTAATGACGAAGTAAGCACCCCTCTTCTGCAGGAATAGCCATTGGATAAAATGATTCAACCTGTTTTGATAATTCGGCATCACAAGACTCTGCCAAGGGACTGGCTTTTCTGACTGATTTGAAAGTAAATGTCTTCCCCTCCCTCACCATGGCATTTATTTTCCATAAATGGTCTGGGTTTGCCTCAGCATTCTTGCAACAGGGGGAGCCCATTATCCTGTGAGAATGTTCTCTCCCCTTTCACATTATCTCTTAATTATTGCCCTCTTTTCAATAGACAATGCCTTTAGGAATTTTCATGTAATTTTTTTTTCCCTCTGGTTCCTCTTCTGACTTGTACTGCCATGGGAGAGGATTTGGGTATTAACCCCAGAAAGTCCAGAATAATGAATCTTGTAGACAGTTGGCGCAGTTTCCAAGGAATCCTTTGAGAGGGGGCTGAGATGCTGTGAGCAACCTACAAGGCAAAGGCTTGGGAACTAAAAAATTTGCATTGAAGCTTTGGAGGGAAAGAGGGAAAAACAATGGAAATCTCAAGGCTGGTAGAGAAGGGGGACGGGGGATTTAGCTTTTCCCACATGCCAGTCTCTCAAGACCATCCCTCTTATTTATTTATTTATTTGGAAGAAAAGTTTTCATCCCTCTCACTACCAAAAATAGCCTTCGCTATGTAAATCCTGTGTGTATTATTTAGTTGAGCCTGCAGCCAGCCAGATGAAAACAATGACTGCAAAAAAACTGAGAACTCCCCTGATGCATCTTAATGGCTGTTTGTTAACTTCAAAGCTGACCATTTAAATGCTAACACCATGAAGCAAGTAATCCAAAACATAAGCACCCAATTTGAAACATTAGCATTTAATTATCTACCTTTTTTTTTGTTGTTGTTGTTGGTTTACAATGAAGGGTACATTCATCATATGTGCATATATACACACATGTTTTTTTTTAAAAAAACACTTTAGGACACAAGTTTATGTTTAGACACAAATGCTTTGCATTATTTATGAACCGACTAGACCCTAGGTTAAGGTTACCATTTTCTGCAGAGCAGAGACACATACAAAACCTATTAAGAAGAGATTTCCACCCTTCACCCCCCCCCCCCCCCCCATGCATTTGTCTGTTAGCTCAAGGGATCCACAGAGTTCTGGTTGAATTTGTTATCAATATTTATTGACTACATTTGTGATATCATTGAACAAGGAACATTAGACTCTTAAGTGCAAATATTTCTGGCAGTGAAAGAGTGGGCTGAAACCGCTTCCCCCACCATTCTTTGAAAATACAGGGGGAAAAAAAAAGACCCAGAAATTCCTGGTGCTTTTCAACATAGTATAAAGGTCACTGACAATAGCCTACCTGTAGATGCTGATGTGTGACATTTAAACTGAATACAGGGAAAGCATGATACGCATTAAAAAGAACTAGTTGCTTTTAAGATAATGCTGTTTACCAGATTATTTCTCTTTGGGAAAAAAATCTACTGTTTCGTTTTATGTTGCTTGAGAAATATACATATTCAGTGCCTTTGAGAATGTGAATAAAGAATAGAATGTCTATTACTGATATTTACTCCACTGATTCATAAATAATATTTTTAAAAAGTGGCCTGAACTATCCAAACTGTCACCTGGGGAAATATTCTCTGGGAGATGTTTTCAGTTGTTATGTTTAGGTTAAAATAAAAAAAAAAGTTGAGGTGTTTATGTTAAATAGTTGGAAAAAACCAAGTCATTTACATTTTTGCCCACATAAAGGACAAAATGGGCTGGACTGACTTGATGTCTTTCTGCGAAATCGAATTGTTTAAGTGAATTCATGGAATTAATCCTGTATTAGCATTATGTTGTCAGTTGAATCTGAATCTGGGTGAGAGGTTAGTAAGGGTGGACTAAATAGTAAGAACTCCCAATTGAACCCTCAACTCCATTAGGGCTCATGAAGAACTGCAGAGACCAGGTAGGTGAGTAGAATCTACAGGATGAGTGAAAGAAAAAGGAATAGAAGAGCAGGATCTAGACTTCTGGATTCACTGATCTGAATGATGGTCTGCTTTGTAGTTCTGGTATGGAACCTTTGATCAAAACACCTGTCCTGGCCAGGCATGAAAATAATAGCTTGCATAAGTGTCTCACAAGAAGAGGTCCTGATAAAGGAACAGGAAACTAACAAGCTGCCACCAAAACCAAAGAGGCTAAAAGAGGTAGTTGACGCCAGCCCATGTGATGCCCGACTTCTCAGAAAGCCTTGAACTGGACTCCATCCTAACTGAGAGATGCGCTGAAGGGCTCTGAGTGGAGCCAAATACAGGCACAAGCAAGATGACTGACTCAAGACACACTGGAAACTAATCCCAAGACTTCAAGCCTGGAGGCAGAGCTGTCTTCCTGAGTTCTCTTACCCCAGGATCTCCCCTCTGGCACCCCTTTGCAATAAGGTCTTTTGCTTTGTCAGTACAGTACCTGTGTCTCTTTGGATAATTCACTTCCAAGTGTTAGATAGGAGCCCACTCTTGGGTACTCCTCCAGCAAGTCCAGAGATGGAATCAGGCGCAGGTTCTTTGCCCTTTGAAGCAGTGGTTTTCAATGGCTGCTGTGCATTGTATCGTCATCACCTGATCCAGCCCACATATGAAGCCAGTTAGTCAGCATCTCACGGGCTAGACCCCTGGCTCATTTAGGGCGTCAGGATCCCCAGGTGTTTCCAATGTGTAGCTGGGTTTGAGACTCGCGAGACCAGTGGGCTAGCTCGCGCGATAGTGGGCTTACTCACGAGACTCATAGGCTTTATAAGGTGACGGGACCACAAAGGTAAGCTTGACCGCCCTTCCGGTTCTCCAAGGACTCAGTGCGGGAGGTGAGGCTGCATCTGCTGCTGTCTTGTGCCTATAGGGGAGGTAAGTACTGACCACACGGGAGTGCAGAGACAGTGGAGTAGTTTGGGGCAGCCTGCTTCACCTGCATAGAACAGGAAGAGTGTTTCCCCGGGCGGGTCTCCCACACAACAGGCGTGGGAGCCAGGCAAGTGGCTAGAGGTACTGGGCAACGCCTCAGCACAAGTAACACCCATCCTTCTGAACTACAGAACGAAAAGCCATTCACACTTTTTACATTTCTAATGTGGCATCATAACCTAAATTGATGCATTCTTGCCAACATCTGCTGGATCACAGAGAAAGCAAGAGAGTTCCAGAAAAACATCTATTTCTGCTTTATTGACTATGCCAAAGCCTTTGACTGTGGATCACAATAAACTGTGGAAAATTCTGAAAGAGGTGGGACTACCAGACCACCTGACCTGCCACTTGAGAAATATGTATGCAGGTCAGGAAGCAACAGTTAGAACTGGACATGGAACAACAGACTGGTTCCAAATAGGAAAAGGAGTACGTCAAGGCTGCATATTGTCACCCTGCTTATTTAACTTCTATGCAGAGTATATCATGAGAAACTCTGGGCTGGAAGAAGCACAAGCTGGAATCAAGATTGCCGGGAAAAATATCAACAATTTCAGATACACAGATGACACCACCTTTATGGCAGAAAGTGAAGAGGAACTCAAAAGCCTCTTGATGAAAGAGAAAGAGGAGAGTGAAAAAGTTGGCTTAAAGCTCAACATTCAGAAAACGAAGATCATGGCATCTGGTCCCATCACTTCATGGGAAATAGATGGGGAAACAGTGGAAACAGTGTCAGACTTTATTTCTGTGGGCTCCAAAATCACTGCAGGTGGTGACTGCAGCCATGAAATTAAAAGATGCTTACTCCTTGGAAGGAAAGTTATGACCAACCTAGATAGTATATTGAAAAGCAGAGACATTACTTTGCCAACAAAGGTCCATCTAGTCAAGGCTATGGTTTTTCCAGGAGTCACGTATGGATGTGAGACTTGGACTGTGAAGAAAGTTGAGCACTGAAGAATTGATGCTTTTGAACTGTGGTGTTGGAGAAGACTCTTGAGAATCCCTTGGACTGCAAGGAGATCCAACCAGTCCATTCTGAAGGAGATCAGCCCTGGGATTTCTTTGGAGGTAATGATTCTAAAGCTGAAACTCCAATACTTTGGCCACCTCATGCAAAGAGTTGACTCATTGGAAAAGACTTTAATGCTGGGAGGGATTGGGGGCAGGAGGAGAAGGGGACAACAGAGGATGAGATGGCTGGATGGCATCACTGACTCGATGGACGTGAGTCTGAGTGAACTCCGGGAGTTGGTATGGACAGGGAGGCCTGGCGTGCTGCGATTCATGGGGTCGCAAAGAGTTGGACATGACTGAGCAACTGAACTGAACTCATTTGAGTTTTTTCTTTTTTTTTTTTTTTTGGCCTCTGGGTTTCAGCTAGTTTAGACCACAGGCTACTGAGTAGAAGAATAATTCCATGATGAGATATAATTTCTTTAGAAGACCCAGCCAGCACTGCAAATGTCAGTCAGTTAAATGGGGTGTGGGGAGGGAAAACTAACACAGTGTAATGTAGTATAAGTATTGACAGTTCAGTGTGTTTTCACTTGAACCTTGTATACAACATTGTAAGACTTCACCCGTTTTACAGATAAGACATTTGAGTTTAGAAATTTAACTAGGTGGGTCAGCTGGGAAAGTTTAAAGGCTATCAGACAATATTAAAACAATTGACTTGTAGATTAACTGGGAAGAGGTCATTGCTAGTTAACTATTGGGGTTTTCTCTTGCTTTCAGTATTATTCAACCCAAAGTTGCAAGCCATTTAATATTTTGGAAAACAAACTATAGTTAGCTGGAATGATGGTCCAAGACCAGGAAAATTCATCTACTTGTACATTAAAGGAAATGAACCATTATAAAGATAGGGCTGAGAAAAATCTGAAAATGGCTATTCATATTAAAAAATTCTGGTACTGCTTGAATCCTTCATTCAACAGGAATTATCAGAGCAAATGGCATTTTAGACCAAATGGCCTAAAATGGTCTAAAATTTGAGAGGCACACAGAACACTTTTGCATGGTGACTAGCCCAATATAAATGTTAAGTTAGCATCAGCTGTTGTAACTGAGTCTGCTTTTAATTAGGGAAAGTCCCTGCATTGAATAAGACTCACGCCTCGATTCCATGTGCCAAACATTTACTGCATGCTTTACAGAGATAATCTCTTATCCTAACTATAACCTGGGCTTCCCTGGTGGCACAGTGGTAAAAAATCTGCCTGCAGTCCATGAGACACAGTTTCAATCCCTGGGTCAGGAAGATCCCCTGGAGAAGGAAATGGCAACCCACTCCATTATTCTTGCCTGGGAAATCCCATGGACAGAGGAACCTGGCGGGCTATATTCTGTGGGTTTGCAAAAGAGAAAGACATGACTTAATGGCTAAACAGCTACTATCACCTAGTGATGAGGGACTAATATAATTCCCATTTTAGAGATGGGAAAAGAGAGCTTCAGAGATGTTAAGAACATTGTAACAAGTCATTCAGATGGCAAGTTGTGGAGCTGTGTTTCAAACCTGGGCATTGAGACTTCAGGAGTTTGGTCGTCCCTAAAGTTGGGTCCTTTTGAATGTTCAGATTCCAGAATTATGTGCTGTGAACAAATACATGATTTCTGTCTGGTTTCTGTGTTTACTTATACTACTACAAATTAGCATGATAATGAAAATGAATGATGATAGTGATAATGAATGATAATGAAAAGTGAATATTTTAATTTAGTGAATGGGGCCCTAGTGGACTAAAAGACTTAGCTTCCAAACATTCATAAAGGTAAGTTTTATTCAATAGTACTTGACCTGGTATTTTCACATTATTTTCTGTGTTTCCGAACAAAGAAATCTTTCCTTCCCTGTTCAGAAATAATATACACACACTCACATACGTATGACCTTTTTGATTGCTTCTCCTGTTGGATATACTGTCAGTGTGCTCTTATCAAGTCTATGAGAGTTTCAGGAAGATTGGTTTTAATTTCAGCTTCAAATGAAATGATGCACAAAGGAACCCTGAGTCCTTTCC
Organism: Budorcas taxicolor; assembly: GCF_023091745.1. Lineage (NCBI taxonomy): Eukaryota > Metazoa > Chordata > Mammalia > Artiodactyla > Bovidae > Budorcas > Budorcas taxicolor. The sequence continues at coordinate 29,628,060 of NC_068931.1, forward strand.
ATCCCACCCAGTCCTTCCCCTGTCAAAGTCTGCTTTTGACTCCTACATCCAGGCAATGTTTGATGCATGATGTTGACAGCGTTGAACAGAAGGCAGCCATCCCTGCCGTTGAACTCAAATTCTGTTTCTGTCTTCCCCTGCTTTAGCCTTTCACTCATCTCTAACCATAGTTGGTGATTAAGAAACACAAAACCAACAAACTTTGTTCTTGGTCTATAATTTGTCTAGTAGTGGTCACACTTGTGTAGTATAACTTCACCTATTCTGTTACTTAGAGACATGGTAGGCAATTCTGGTGTAAGACTGTCTCTAAGTTTGGTCTTCTTTGGAAATATTCCATCTTTGGGGGATTTAAACTCAGTCAAGTTTGGATTCTCCCCTTCATCCTTCTGCTTGATACTTGTAGCTTCCCAAATAGCTGCACACTTCCAATGTGCTTTGGGAGGAACTGAATCTAAGACCCAGGTATGAGAAGAGTGAATTATCAGGGGCAAGAAATTCTAGACTGAGACTCATCATAGAATCAGGCCAAATGGAATTAAAACCTTCATATTGTACACTTTTGTTGAGCTTCGTCATTTTGTGGCCAAAAACTTTCTAATAGTGTCTTTTCTGTAGCATGTGGCTGTACAAAAATCAATGCTAATTTTAGGGGGAAGATGTACTGAAATCCACTGTGGGACTTCATACTAGAAATTATTACAGTGGAATGGCATTCCACAAACTCCTCAGCAGACATGAGTCACTGGCATAACAAAACATCTTCTGCTGATAAAATTTAAATTTTTTCTAAATCTAATAACATAAGATAGTAGGAACTTTAATGTTTTACTTTGTAATGAAATCTATTTGTAATTCTTCTTCAAACCCTTATGCAAACCTTTGATGTGACCTAAGTGTGATTTGAGAGCAGCCTTTTTATCACTGACATCACTGAGGCTATAAGAGAAAAAGCCTGGAGCAGCAGCAGGTTGAATTATTAGTGTAGTGGGGATAAAGCATCATATAATTTGAAATACATAACTCTTATGGAATTTTTGTTTGAGTATTTTCCCCCTTACGCAGTCCTTCAACTTTAAGACTTGGCTGTGGGGTGACAGCAGACAGAGGCTGCTCAGCTCTGCTGGGAACCTTCTGAGAGACACAGGTTGGAATCCTCCCATTAAGAGGGGAAGAAGCTGGCCCACCACTCCAATCCATTGTTGGTTGAGTGTGGCCTATGGAGCAGAAACTGTGGCCTGTCCAGCTTGCACCCTTGACCTCCAGGGATGCAGGAAGCTCTCATTATGTCTGGGAGTTGTTTGTAGATGACCGCTCAGTAGTAGGTGAGTGCATGTGGGCAGGGTGCCAATGAGCCAATTACAATAAGTCCTCTACAGACAAATAGTGCTTAAGTTCAAAAAAGTTAGCCCAGGTACCCAACTAACACAACTGACTACATAGTACTGAAATAGGTTTGTAATGCTTCTCATAAAAATAATACATGAGAAACAAAACGTTTTAAATCTTATAGTACCTTGGAAAGTTCAATAGTACATACAACAGCTGGCATACAGGGGCTGGTACCAAGTGAACAGGCAGGAAGAGTTACTGACTGGAGGAGGGAGGGGTGGTGGGAGATGGTGGAGCTGAAGGATCGTCAGCAATAGGGGATGGAGACAAACTGCAATGTCACTCATGCCTGATGATGGAATGTGAATTTCCATCTTTGAAAGTTTGCAACTTGAAGGTGTGTATGTAGGGGACTTACTATAGTCAAATCAGTTATTCAATAATGAATACTTACAGTACCCACCTATACATAAGTTACTAATATCAGTTTGTTAGGGCTGCTATAACGAAATGCTGCAGCCTGGGTGACTTAAACAAGAGAAACTTATTTTCTCACAGTTTTAGGGGCTATAAGCCCAAGAAAGTGTTCGCTGGGTTGGCTTTGCTGAGGCCTGTCTCCTTGGTGTGCAGGTGGCTGTTTTCTTGCCGTTCTCGCGTGGTTTTTCATTCTGTGCCCAAGAATCCCTAGTGTCTCTCCCATCCCTAATCTCCTAGAAGGGCACCAGTCAGATGGGATTAGGACCTTCCCTAAAGGGTTTATCTTACTTTAATTACCACCTTCAAGGCCCTGTTTCTAATTAGTGTCACACTGTGAAGTATTGGGAGTATTGAAGTCCTGGGAGTTAGGACGTCAGCATATGAATTTTGGGGGGAACACAATTCAGTCCATAACAACTATCATATGCATAAGAGAAATACAGGGTTATCCAGATCTTAGAGAAGTTTGTGTAATTGGGTCACTACTGAAAGATATTGGTCACTTTCCTGAGCAGTGGGCAATTTTTTTTATTTCTCTTGAGGGTGTTGAAGATTAAGCATAATTTTATGTACTGAAAGGCAGATTTTCTAGCTCTCTTCTGTTTTTGGAACTCATACCCCTGAGTAGAAAATTGGCAGATTTTTCAAGTAAGAAACTAAACACTGTAGGAAATAGAATATTGATGCTTGGAGTTTCTCCAAAGAAAAATCCAGTTGCTATCCTGATTATCTTACAAGTAGTATCTAGTCTCAAAAATTACTCAAAACCCAGAGCATCAGATTAGATTTTTAGTGCCTCATTCTACAGTGTCCACGGATAGCAAAGGACCGTGAGATAATTAAGGAAATCTAACAGGAAGACCAAACAAAACAAAATACAAGAGAAAATTGGCTTACCCAGTAGCTCAACTGGTAAAGAATCTACCAGCAATGCAGGAGAGCCCAGTTCAATTCCTGGGTTTGGAAGATCCCCTGGAGAAGGGAATGGCTACCCATTCCCTTGCCTGGATCCCCATGGACAGAGGAGCCTGGTGGGCTACAGTCCATGGGGTTGCAGAGAGTCTGATATGACTGAGCGAACTAAGCACAACAGGCAATGCAGACAGCACTTTAAAAAATGTATAAAAATATCTGAGAGATCAGAGGCGTATAAGTCAATGTTGAAAAAAATCCTGAAATAGAAAAGTTGAAATGAGAATGATCAAAAAATGAAATGCACAATAGGACAGAAATGATGGGACAGTTAACCAATCAGTCAGGACTTAGAATATCTACTAGTATATAAATAGAGAACAGAGGAAAAAAACACAGAAAATTTTCAAAGCAATAAGAGAACTTGCAGACAGTGAAGCGCCCACAGAGTACCCAGTACAATGAATGAAGAGACTCCCATGAAGAGATGTTATCTCAAAGCACCAACGATGAGAAATGTTCCCTTGGTATCTGTAATTTTCTTGAAGAGATCGCTAGTCTTTCCCATTCTATTGTTTTCCTTTATTTCTTTCCATTGATCACCGAGGAAGGCTTTCTTATCTCTCCTTGTGATTCTTTGAAACTCTGCATTCAAACAGGTATATATTTCCTTTTCTCCTTTGCATTTAGCTTCTCTTCTTTTCTCAGCTATTTTTAAGGCTTCCTCAGACAACCATTTGCCTTTCTTTTTCTTGGGGATGATCTTGGCATGGACCTAACAGAAGCAGAAGATACAAGAAGAGGTGGCAAGAATACACAGAAGAACTATAAGAGCTTCATGACCCAGATAACCACGCTGGTGTGATCACTCACCTAGAGCCAGACATTCTGGAATATGAAGTCAAATGAACTTTAGGAAGAAGCATCAATACAAACAAAGCTAGTGGAGGTGATGGAAATCCAGTTGAGCTATTTCAAATCCCAAAAGATGATGCTGTGAAAGTGCTGCACTCAATATGTCAGCAAATCTGGAAAACTCAGCAGTGGCCACAGGACTAGAAAAGTTCAGTTTTCATTCCAATCCCAAAGAAAAGCAATACCAAAGAATGCTCAAACTACCGCAGGATTGCACTCATCTCACACGCTAGCAAAGTAATACTCAAAATCCTCCAAGCCAGGCTTCAACAGTATGTGAACTGTGAACTTCGAGATGTTCAAGCTGGATTTAGAAAAGGCGGAGGGACCAGAGATCAAATTGCTAACATCCGTAGGATCATCAAAAAAACAAGAGTTCCGGAAAAATATCTGCTTTATTGACTATGCCAAAGCCTTTAACTGTGTAGATCACAACAAACTGTGGACAATTCTTCAAGGAATGGGAATACCAGACCACCTTACCTGCCTCCTGAGAAATCTGTGTGCAGGTCAGGAAGCAACAGTTAGAACTGGATGTGGAACAACAGACTGGTTCCAAATCGGGCAAGGAGTACGTCAAGGCTGTATATTGTCACCCTGCTTATCCAACTTAGATGCAGAGTACATCATGGGAAATGCTGGGCTGGGTGAAGCAGAAGCTGGAATCAAGATTGCCGGGAGAAATATCAATAACCTCAGATATGCAGATGATACCACCCTTGTGGCAGAAATTGAAGAGGAACTAATGGGCTTCTTAATGAAGGTGAAAGAGAGTGAAAAAGTTGGCTTAAAACTCAACATTCAAAAAGCTAAGATCAGGGCATCCGGTCCCATCACTTCAAGTGAAATAGATGGGGGAACAGTGGAAACAGTGACAGACTATCTTCTTAGGCTGCAAAATCACTGCAGATGGTGACTGCAGCCATGGAATTAAAAGATGCTTGCTCCTCAGAAGAAAAGCTATGACCAACCTAGACAGCATATTAAAAAGCAGAGACATTACTTTGCCAAGAAAGGTCTGTCTAGCCAAAGCTATGGTTTTTCCAGTAGTCACGTATGGATGTGAGAGTTGGACTATAAGGAAAGCTGAGCACTGAAGAACTGATGCTTTTGAACTGTGGTGTTGGAGAAGACTCTTGAGAGTCCCTTGAACTACAAGGAGATCAAACCAGTCAGTCCTAAAGGAAATCAGTCCTGAATATTCATTGGAAGGACTGATGCTGAAGCTGAAACTCCAATACTTTGGCTACCTGATGCGAAGAACTGACTCATTTGAAAAGATCCTGATGCTGGGAAAGATTGAAGGCAGGAGGAGAAGGGGATGACAGAGGATGAGATGGTTGGATGGCATCACTGACTCGATGGACATGAGCTTGAGCAAGGTCTCGGAGTTGGTGATGAACAGGGAGGACTGGCATGCTGCAGTCCATGGGGTTACAAAGAGTCGGACGCCACTGAGCTACTGAACCGACTGAATGATGAGAACTTGCAGAAAGAAAACTAAAGGTGAATAAACTGGAGGAAAATGTGGCATTGAACCCTGGAAGGTAGAAACTACTAGAGTGATCCCTTTTAATTCTGATGAAAAATGGTTTTTAACCTGGAATTCAATTCTAAGCACAAGCTGACAAAGGGAAAGGGAAGACATTTGCGATTATGGGAGAACCCAAAGCTCTTGCGCCTCCTGTAGTCCTCAGGAAGCTGCTGAAGTAAACCTGGAAGACGGCAAGGTGGAGGATCAGGAAAGAATGCCTCCAACACAGTGAAAGAATGTGATAGAGAAAGCAGCCAGGAGAAAGTTCTCTAGACAAAGATGAGACTGATAGTTTATCTGATATATTTGTATAGAAATTATTACTGAGATTAATTTTCCTGAGCTCTTGGAATATTGAACGATTATTGCCTCTAAAGTAGAAAAAATAAGAAATGTTGCTATAAATTATTGATTTTAAAACACCTACATTTACACAGTCATAGTAATTTAAAAATATTGATTTATCTAAATACTGAGATAAAATCTCATTTGTAACATAAGGCAGAAGGAACTAGAGATAGTAGTTTAAGAGAACTAAATCCTCATCCTTATGAAAGGAATGTCTAAAATTGGTAAATTAAGAAATAGAAATCTGGGCATCTTATTCAGTAATATGGAGATAAATGGCATAAAAATTTGCTAAAACATAGCCAAGTGGTTGTGCTGCAGCCAGGAAACTGCTATTTTTACAAAGTTTTCATATTACTTTTTTGGGAACTATATATAATAAAAACATATAACTAATAAGATATAAAATCAAGTAGAAGTTATGTGTACATATTTAAAAATGCATAGGTTAATAAACAGTTCATTTAAAATATACATAGATTTTAAGAATTAATATATAGCTTTATGTAGATGAAGATATGCCAACATGTTATATTTATTTTTGCCAGCACTGTACTAAGCATTTTATATCACCTTAAGAGACCTTATTACCCCATTATAGAGACTGACAGCCTGAACCTGCGTGAGTATATGTCTTGCCCAAAGCCACATGGCTAGTATGTAGTGCAGTGGTTCTCCGACTTTAGGGACCATCTGGATGACCTGAAAGACTTGCTGAAACACACCTGGATGGGTCTTACCCTCAGACTGTTACACTAATCTGGGAAGGGGCCAAAACAAAGGATCCCAGGTGATGCTGATACTACTGGTCCAGGGATCAAATTTGAAAATGGTTGAACTTGAAGTGGTATTGGGAAGTGAAAGTGGGTGTCTCCAACCCCAATCACTTACATAGTGCTCCTTATCCAAAGCCACATAGAATAGGGAATATTGGCTGAATTGACACATAAGCTGAGGGAAGAATTTGCCCCAGAGAACTGTCATGGAATGAAGAGAGACATTTTAAAACAGACTCTTAGACCAAATACGTTAAGTGGCACAGACTTCTGAACATCATAAAAATGGCTTGACCTCATTCCTAAATAGAAGTTAGGCATTTTAGGGAATTCCCTGGTGGTCCAGTGGTTAGGACTTTGTGCTTACACTGTTGGGAGCCCAAGTTCAGTCCCTTGTCAAGGAACTAAGATCCCACAAGCTGCCTGGCACAGCCAAAAAAAACAAAAAAACCCCAGCTATTTTAGCAGACAGTACTAATGGGGAAAATTCTAACTGGCTCAAGTAAATTACGGTTGTGTTATACCAGTTGCTAGTGATTGGTTTACAGTGAGGCATGTGACACAGTTCTGGCCAATGAGATCTAAAAGGAGGTCTGATGGTGGATTTCTGGGAAAGATTCTTAGTAAGACACTTTAAAGAAGAGATGCTATCATGTCTGGTTCTGATGTCTACAACAGTGGCAACAATTTGTGCCCAGGAGGGAGAGTTGTTCTCAAGACAAAGCTGCAGTCTTATTCAAAAGTTGTGCAGAAAGATGAATTCTTGGTGATACTGAGGGAACTGCTGAATAAAGCAAACATGGAACTGTCTACATCTGGATATTTTTGACACGTGAGAAGAAATTTTCTCACTCTTTTAGACAGCCAATTTAGGTGCTTACATCTGTAGGCATCCCAAATGACAGGTGAGAAGTATATACAGATATGTCTGAAAGAACTGGAACGTTAGTGAAAGGCAGAATGAGGAGCGATTTGGTGGGAGGGTGGGGGAGCGGAAACAAGGAAGTTCATTCGGAGCAGCAAGGCCTGGCTGCTGAGTCCAGGTGTAACACCCTTCTTCCTCCCCACCATGGACATAGCTTCCCCTGAATGCCTGTGCCTTCTGAAAAGGAGGGGCAAATAATACTGTAACTCAAGATAATATTACAGCCTTGTTGTGGTTCACTTGTGTCCAACTTTGCAACACCATGGACTGTGGCCTGCCATTCTCCTCTGTCCATGAGATTTCCCAGGCAAGGATACTGGAGTGTGTTGCCATTTCCTTCTCCAGGGGGACCTTCCTGACCCAGTGATCGAAACTGTGTCCTCTGTATTGACAGGCAGATTCTTTACCGTCTGAGCCATTAGGGAAGCCCAATATTACTGCATAATAACACTATGATGCAGTGTTATAATGAAACATTTTAATACTCGAATGTACATGATAATACATAACAGTTGAGATATTTCTGTGAAGGGAGTTAACTGATCTAGAGAGTTACCTGCTATGAGGACCATTTGTCATAGGTAGCCTATTCTGTTAATTACTTATTATCATGTAACAAACCACTCTCAAATTTAATGGCTTAAAATAACAAACAGTTAAATGACTCGTGACTCTGTGGGTCAGCGATTTAGGCTGGCCCCAGCTGGGTGGTTCTGATATTGGCTGGGCTGCCTCACACATCTCTGGGGAACTGCAGGCCACTTGGGTGGCCCTGCTCCTAGGAGTTGGCCAGCTGTCACCTGGGCTGACAGGGGTGACTGGTCATGTGATCCCTCAGATCCCAGCCCTTAGCTGGGCTTTTGCTTTTGGTTGTAGAGGGCAGGTAAGATACATGTCACCTTGGCTATATTTTATTTGCCAAAGCAAGTTGCGAGGTGAGTCCAGATTAACAGGCCAGGGAAATAGATTCCATCTGTTACTGAAGATGTCATGGATAAAGGAAGAGGGGGCTGGAGAGACGACACCATGTCCACAAGTGGCCTGCCACACATTTCTAGTGGAAAACTGAGCAGGGAACCATCTGAGAGATTGGCAATAAGCAGCTACTGCAGATGTGTGAGCAAATGCTGATTGTATGGGAGATGAAATACCCATGGGGTCATGGACCACAGTCAGCTTCAAACTTCTGAAGGGCTTGGATAGCACCTGGGCAATAACAGCTGTGTCTGGCAGAGGAACATCCCTATGAGAGGACAGGTGGCTGAGGCTGCGCTAAGGTACCTTGTCAGGAAGTCAGGAGAAGGGGAAGAACATGAATGAGCATTGTTGTGAGTAACACTCAACAGTGATTTCTAGAGAAACAGGAGGCGACTGTGCCAAGGGAGTGGTGGGATAGTGGACTATGGCTGTGTTAGAATGGCTGGAGCCATGGTGATTTCAGCATCAGTGTGTCACGTTTGTATCTGCCACTTGTCTGATAGAGACATAGCGACTGTGCTCAGATGCTGCCTGCCAGGCTCCTCTGTCTGTGGGATTTCCTGCGCAAGAATAATTGGAGTGGACTGCCATTTCCTCCTCCTGGGGATCTTCCTGATTCAGGGATTGAACCTGCATTTCCTGCATTAGCAGGTGAATTCTTTACCACTAGTGCCACCTTGGAGGCCCAGAGACATAGTGATTGCTCATAGGAAATAGCATGGTTCTGATGCTAACCTGGAGTCCTCTTCAGATGGGTTAATCACGTGCAGCCCAGGCTTGCATCTGTCCAGGACCTGCCTGGACTCTCCTTGTTGGCCCTCCTGGCTCCAGGTTACCCCCTCTTCAGGAGTCTCTGCTCTTGGACTTCAGACTCTTTCCCAATGGTATCGATTTCTCAGACACCTTAAGCTGAAGATTCTGAAATTCATACTTTAAGTACAAGGTTGACATATTCCAGTGATCTCTGTTTTCTGATCAACATATATCTGTGGGGCCAAAACTGAGGGAGCTGGACTCTCCTTTATTGTGTCCTCGCTAGGACTGTATTTCCATGTGAGGATGATGCCGCCATGATTTGGGCTCTGTCCTGATGTTTTCTGTATGTACAACAATAAATTAGAAGTGTTCGGGAGTTGACCTTATTCTTGGATGTCTGGAGAGAGGCTCCCTTGGGAAGGCATTGACTGCCTCTTTCACTGTGCAAAATCACTGACTGTTTACATCAGCTTATCAAACATGATTTTACTTTCTTCACTTCTTTATTCTCCTATTTAACTATATTGTCCAGTGTGGGTTACACTTAGAATTTAGTTGGGATAGCTAACATATATGAACTGATAAAATAATTCCAAGCTGATTACCTTGCCGGTATTGATGGAAAAGCGTGGCAGGGGAACGTCATAGGGCATTGTCCTTGTAGGAAGACTAATACGTGAACAGTGCATGGGAAAATGGATGGGGCAAGAGGACAGGGAGAACATTCTAGACAAATCTTCAACTTAAAGACTAAAAATAATGTCTTTAAAATTTTTAAAATGTGTACATACATGTAAAATTCAAACTAAAACTTCAGCGCTCTTACTCCATTTCTTAGAGGAAAGGTGAATTGTAACATGAAACATAAGATACTCCTAGGCTAACAAAAAAGATTAATAACTTAGTTCTGTTTTGTTTTTTTTACCTTAGTATCAAAAGTTTCTGTGCACAAAAGTTTTTCAAATAGTAAATTATTTACTAAGCATTCAGTAAATATTCCTTGGTGTTAAAAATGATTCAGGCTTGATTCAGGCTGTCCTATTTTCTGATAGGGTAAATTTTGAGAGAGATGGCATTTAGGGAGAACCTTTCATCAGCAATCATCATTTTATGTTTTGAATTGAGTCATATCCTGTTTCAGAAGTTCCAGGAATATAGTTCATGAATGTGGATTATGTGTGAAAATTTTGTAGGGGGAACATATTTGTGTTAGAATATATATTTAGATCGATGGATGGACAGATGACATACAGATACAAGCTCATCTCAGCAAACCTCTAGGATAGTGGCAAAAGAGGGTCAGCAAAGAACGTTAAATTTCCCTGGGCGGGGCGGTGGGGGAGGGTGGCTGAGATAGTGCCCAGAGAAATTTGCCTGTGTTAAGTAAGGCTAATATATCAGGTTTCCCAGAGTATGACAAAGATGAATGGGGTGGCCCTACTCTGGCAGAAGCTTCAGTTGAGTCTCCTGTGATGTGTCCCAGGACTTTCAACATTGTGGGTATATATCTGCAGGCAACCAAAGGAGGACTGTCTGCAGCATGGGATGTTCATGCAGTCCTTTCATCTGCCTGTAACCCAAGTTCTCCAGCTTGTTCAGAGCCCCCTGCCCATCTCCTTTCCTCTTCTTTCTATATCTGTTTGTTTTTCTGTTAAATTTGGGGAGGGGGTGGTGGATAACCATAAATATCATCTTAAAAAGCCAGAAATCTCTACTTTTCCCTTTATCATTTTCTATAAACAAAAGCTTACTGTTTACTGAGAAGACAGTTAAGGAATTTAATTAGTATTTTGAAATTCAAATCAAGGTCATCGGCAATCAAAATATGACAAATGTTATAAAAGACTTGTGTTAAGATACAAAAGCGTAGTCTTTGCAGTAAAACTTCCTTTTATCTTTCTGCGTTCTTTATTTCCTAGACTGATTTATCTTTTAACTTAGTCTCTAGTTTTTACCCCTAATCTAGAGATCATCTTTCATCTTTATTCAGTGAAGAGTACCTTTTGCATGACTTGACGTAACGCTTTTCAATCTTACCATCAGTAAATTATCAGATTCTCTGAATGTGCTACTTTTAAATATTTCACTTAAGATTTCAAAAAGTTTATTATGTTATACAGAAGTTTATATTTGCCATGAAGTATCACTATATGAAAAGTTAACTTTTTTAAATTTTAGAAAGTTTTATACATTTGTTTATACATTTCAGGGCTTCCCTGGTAGCTCAGATGGTAAAAAATCCACCTGCACTGTGGGAGACCTGGGTTTGATACCTGGGTTGGGAAGATCCCCTGGAGAAGGAAATGGCTACTCACTTCAGTATTCTTGTCTGGAGAATTCTACAGACAGAGGAGCCTGGAAGGCTACAGTCCATGGGGTCAAAAAAAGTTGGACATGACTGAGCAACTTTCACTTTTTTACATTTCAAGTATTTTCCAGTTTTGTTTGCAGTTTATTTGCTTACTAGGGCTCGCGTTTATGAAGTCTTTTAAAACATGGATCATGGAGCTTTAGTCATTACTTTGGGGATGTTACATTTTCTAACTCTATTACTCTCCTCAAAGAAATGACTCACATTGAATTACATTCTAGGGTATTAAATTATGAATGGTTTCTAAGGCTTCACACTTCCTCTTTCTCTTATTATCTTTGACATGAATCTCCTGTAACTGAATAACTGTAGTTTGAGATGGTGATAGAAATTTTAGGTTCACAGTCTCTTAATTGCCTACCAAAATCTGTGGTAGGCAAAAACAAAGTGTTGAAAACTGACAAATATTTCATGACTCTTTTGGTAGCAGAACTGACCTGTTCTGAGCTCCTTCAGTGGTAAAACCAAACCTGAAATGACATGAGGCTATTTACAATCTGGTCTTTAATCCCACTGAGTATAAATATTTATGCGTTTCACTGAAAAAATATCAATGTTTACTTATGGGGTGATCTCCCAGATGCTGCTGGAGTTATCTATTTCTATGAAATAGAAAAATTTAAAATATACATCTCTGCTCTTTCTAAAATCTGACTTCTGAATTCCAAACACATCCGGTTCCAGGTATCAAAGCATAATTTTCAAAAAAAAAAAGACTCTTCATAAATATAAAATGAACACATGTCAAAGATTTTATTCAACTCATTAATTGATGAGGAAACCAGTAAGATGGTAAGCCTGGTTCAAAGGAGAATTGGGAGAATAAAGATCTCTATAGTCAGACAGCCAAAGGAAAACTGAAATAAATGTGTGTGACTGATTAAAAAATGGTTAATGGCTTACAAATTAAGAACTTAATTCAAGAGGAGTCTTCAAATTTTCATGTGATTTCAAAGTATCAGTACTTTGACTCAATATTAAATAACAAAGTCAAATACATAGGTGTATTCTCCAAGATATTTATATAATCCTTAGGTAAATAATGACATTGAAAGGACATGTGGAGACTTCCCTGTCAGTCCGGTGCCTAAGACTCCATGCTTAGGCACGTGGGAGCCCGGCTTCCATCCCTGGTCAGAGAACTAGATCCCACATGCCACAGCTAACACAATTAAGACCTGGTGCAGACGAACAAAAATTTTATTTTAAAGGACATGCTGTTATCCTTAAGTTTTATTTCCAGTTTTTGGATATTTTTTCTCAACTCCTTGCTCAGTCTCCACTATGACCATAAATAATTTCTAAAGCTTATTCTTAAGAGTAACAAGAGGTAGTCTTATTAATTTTGGCCCCATTCTTTACACAGGTGGAGTGAGATGTGTATGTTAACATACAAAAGCCTCGTCTGGCATATAGTCCTTTGCAAACTAAGATGGAGAAGATGTAAGTAATTGGACTCATAAAATCTTGTCCTGAATATACCTGCCTATTCTGCCTATGCTTCCTCAGAGCACAGAGTGCCTCATTCCTGATCTTTGTCTGAAACTCCTTTCAGGGTATGTTGAAGGCCAGTGACAGCAGTGGTTAGTGACTTCACTGAAAGAAAGTGAAAGTAAAAATAGCTCGAGTCTTGAGACCCCATAGACTATACAGTCCATGGAATTCTCCAGACCAGAATACTGGAGTAGGTAGCCATTCCCTTCTCCAGGGGATCTTCCCAACCCAGGGATTGAACCCAGGTCTCCCGCACTGCAGGTGGATTCTTTTCACCTGTGCCACCAGGGAAGCCCAGTGACTTCATTACTGTAGACAGTACAAGGGACACTTTTTATTTGAAAGCTCTGTTACTTGGGCTTCCCTGGTGGTGCATGTGGTAAAGAATCTGCCTGCAATGCAGGAAACCTGGGTTTGATCCCTGGGTCATGGAGATACCCTGCAGAAGGGCATGGCTACCCACTGCAGCATTCTTGCCTGGAGAATCCCATGGACAGAGGAGCTTGGAGGGCTACAGTCCATGGGGTCACAAAGAGTAGAGAACGGCTGAATGATTAATGCACTCTGTTACGTGCTTTTCTCTTGAGAGTAGGAAGCCAAGGTTAAGAATCTCTCATCATGAAATTTCACTTGCAGTACCTGTAAGGTGGGGTGAAGTACCATCTCATAGATATTCCCACCATTTTATCAGGTTCTCTTAGCAAGTGACCTTCCTTACCACTGTGAGACTGGACCTTTCTAAGCAGTAGAATAGTTTCCAGGCCAGCTTTCCTGGGAAGGGTTGGTAAACATTATCTCCACACTTCAATAGTTATTTTTATTGTTTATTTTGTATTCTTTTAATCTTTATTATACCATATCAAATAAGGATTCTTACATGACACTCTAGGTATGGTTGTTGTTACCCAATTAGTACAGTTATACCTTAGTAAGGAGAACTGACTCTCTTTACTAGAAGAGAATCTATGCAAATAACCATGCTCCCATTAAAAGCAAGAAGAGCAAAGACGCATTTTTTTTTTTTTTACAAATAGAGACTCTGAAAATCATTTGAATTCTGTGGATCAATAAGAATTGGATATCATTTGTCAAATGATCCAATCTGTAGAAGCACAGTCTGCTAATTTGAGAGAGATTTTCTCATATACTGACTAGAAAATAGAACGCTACAAATAATACTAAATATATTCCAAAATAAATAACGACAATTACATTTCTCTCATTGGTTCATTTAGTCTGCTGTAATTAAGTTTTGCTCAACTCCCATGAAATTGTCAGCTTCTGGGACAAAGGGTTTTAAAAATCCTGACTGCCTTCAGGAATAACTAGCTAAGTGATGTCATCTTTAAGCTCCAAAGCCTGATCTGTGAGTTTTGACCTTGGAATCTCTGATACAGACTTTTCTAGGAGTTGGCTGAGATCATCTTTCTTTGTTGTGGAAGATACAAACTCATGCCAGTAGACTATAGCAGAATCTTCAGGCAAGCATCCTGGTAGGACGGAAGCCTGTTTGATTATGAGGATAGTTGCTGTGATTCGTTTATCACAGCAGCCAAAAATGTAAAAATACAAGAGGGTAAAATTCTCTACTGCAATAAAATATACTGTTTGAATTTGATCAATGTTACTCCTGAGTAAGGATATATAAAGCAGATTGAGGGTATTTATGAATTTCTAGGGTCTTTCAATCAGTTCTCTGAGATCATGGCATCTCACAATATGGTATCACTAGTATCACATAGGGAGGCTTATATAAAGGTCAGATTGTTGGGCCCCACCTGGAGAATTTCAGGTAGGTAGGTCTGAGGTGGGTGTCTAGAATTGGTATTTCTTTTTTTTTTAAAGAAAAATTTATTTATTTGGCTGCAGCAGGTCTTAGTTATGGCACGTGGGCTCTTCTACTTGTGGCATACAAACTTAGTTTCAGATTGTGGAATCTAGTTTGCTGACCAGAGATGGTACCCAGGACCCCCTTGCATTGAGAGAGTGGAGTCTTAGCCACTGGGCCACCAGGGAAGTCCCTGAGAATTGGTATTTCTAATGTGGGGGAAAAGAACTTTGCTCTATCCTCTAGGTTCTTCTGGCAGGTCTAAGAATTAAATTGACATCAGACATTAGCAGGAGAAAGTCAAATTTAATTATGTATGTACAGGGGTGGAGGGGGTTCCATTGAAACTTATATACCATTTAAGGAAAGAGGGGGGCTGGGGATCTGGGACTTCAGAGGGAAGGCACTCAATTCACAGAGATGGTAAAACAAATATTTGATAACCAAACATTTGTTGATGCCATTCAGAGACAGTAGGGCACTGAAGGCTGGTCTTCAGCTCCTTTTACCACACCTTACCCATAATCTGTAGATTTCTTTTGTGACAGGGCTCTTCCTGGACCAGGCGCTTTATATAAATTATTTTAGGCAGTGAAGGGAAAGGTTAAAAAACAAAAAAACAAGACTTCCTGAGTTGCCTGTTCATTAAAAGTAATCAGCCTAAAATAAACATGCCAAAGAGACATATTTTGGGGTGACATATTTTGTTCCCCTTTGTGAACAAGATCCCCAGTAATACTATTGCTGCCAGTGGTCAGGGGATCATACTTTGAGAAACACTGTAAAGGGTGTAATCTGAAATACTTTTATTAATATTATATCTTATCCACATTCATCCTTTGATTTGACAACTTTCAAGAGTGTCCCTGTAATAGTGTCGAGGTAATTGAGAAATATAAAGCACCCAAAACACACTCTTATCATTTCGAGGGGCCTTCCTTTTCTAATGTTTGCTTAGTCACTCCATCATGTCCAGCTCTTTGTGACCCAATGGACTATAGCCTGCCAGGCTCCTCTGTCCATGGGATTCTCTAGGCAAGAATACTGGAGTGGGTAGCGATTCCCTTTTCTAGGGGACCTTCCCAACCAGGGATTGAATTGGGGTCTCCTGCACTGCAGGCAGATTCTTTACCTACTGAGCTACGAGGGAAACTCAAGGCAAAAAGACATATTTATGGTTATGCAGAGGCTGAATGGGAAGTTGCAAAATTATTTCTTAAAAAAAAAATCTGGAAATTTATGTCTTTTGTAAATGAGTTCTGATCTTAAGTCCAAGCTAAGAATTATTAGATGTCTTACCTGGTTAAGATAGGCTTTATGGATTCTTGAGATAAAATCCAAATACTTGACTACCTATTTAATCAAGGTAACTTTACAATATTTCAAAATGAATGCAGTAGAAGATAACATGCCCATAGGGGACTGTGGACGGTAGGGTTCCTGTTCATGGAAGGACCTGCCCAGCAATCAGTAGGCAGCCTCAAGCTTTCAGCTCCCAAGAACTTTGCTCAGATGCATAGAGCTGCCTTGTCCAAGTTTTCGTCTTCCAGGGTGGCTCAGATCCAGTGATCCCAGGTGGAAAGGCCTCACATCTTGGTCCAACTCTGAACACTTTGAGCCATATATGTTCCAGGGTTGCCCAGGGGGTTGGCTGAAGTGTTGTGGGGCCTGCATACTTTAACTCCTGCCAGTTCTGTACTCTGCTTCTATCTTGACACTATCTGCTCAAGTGGAACCCAGCCTCCTTCACACCTTAACACCCTCACAAGTGAGTACACTTTGTCCTCTATTATTTTTTGTTAAATCGAGGACAAAATGAAACAATGCAAAGCACAGAGAATTACTCTGGTGAGTGTGGGATCCTATTTGGACAGGTTGCACTAAAAAAGTAACCATTTACTATCCATTGTTATGACTAAGTACTTCAAGACCAGTTGTTGTTTTAATAGCAAGCCAAGTTCTGTTTCATATTAATACAATATTTGTCAGTAAGGGTTTTCAAATTAACTTGAGCTCATCAAAACTAAGCAAGCTGTCAATTTTAACATTTCATTCTTTTCAGACTCAGGTATTTTAAACCAAGGTAAATGAAATTCGGTTCCCTCTAAATGTCTACAACTTGCTATACAAATTCAAATTTTGTTCTCCATTAGGCTTTTTCATATTCTGGAACACACAGATACTTTCCAACAATACTTTTCTGATTTTCCTGAAAAAACATTTGCATCCCATAACTTGCGTATTCAGTTGTAGTTTTCTGCTCCTAAGTGCTCCAAATAAGCTTACTTCTATTTTGCTGAGAGGTAGGTAATTGATAATTTCTTATCTTATAGTTTAGCAAACAATAAGCATGACTCAGTTCCTATAGCTACACATAACAGCTTTATACATCGTTAAAGTGGCAAGGATGAACACATCCAATAATATCCAAAATTATAATCACTCTATAGTAAAGAAACTAAAGGCACATATAGTAAACCTGTGCTTGAATTTCAGTATTATTTTACTTGGAAATTATTCAGGTATCTGAAGACTATACAGTAATTAACTCTACAGTCAGTTTGAGATTTTTTTTAGTTAATGAAGGATCTAGGGAATTATGTTTAAGCTGAAATGCTACAGAACATAATTACTGTTCATATCAAAAAGTTTATCAGAATTATAATTTATTTTTTACATTTTTTTATAATCTTAGAATATAATGTAGGAGCAGTATAAGCTTTTGATCAAAAGTGAGTGAAGAAGCTTAGGAAATTCATGAAAACAAAATCAAATCTCTAAAATGTATTTTTATATAATACCGAATTCTGATATAATCACAGGAAAGATATATCACTGTTTTCATAACCAAAACTATCAAGACAGTCTCATTTTCCCAGTGGTTCAACTTGATTATATGAACTTGGATTCTTATATAATCATACTTTTGGAGTAGTGATTTATTTGTTTTATCTTCAAAAGCTATCCCATTTAAAATTCAGTTTTATTTTCTGGAGAAATTTTAGGAATGGTTCACTCAAGTAGGTGTTAATGTCTCTAAATCCACACAAAACAGAGTCCCTTTATTTTGAGACTCTGCCATTAATGTATTAATAACTTTCAGAGGCAGGACAGTATTTCAAAATTTACACAATGAAGAGCTTAAGGCTTTCTCTCAACCTTAGATACACAGATCCATATTTCACTAAAACTGTGAGCCATAGGTCAAAACAGAAACAACAAACTCACCAGTTTCTCTCTCCAAGAGCTGTTTTCCTTTTTAATGTGTACAAAATATTGTTTTAATTGATGTGAGCACATAGAGACAGACAAAAAGTTCTTCTCTGCCTCCCTGACAGAAAGCAAATGCCCATCTCAATACAAATGACACACTGTCAACCTCACAACCAGACCCCCATTGCTTCCAGTAGAAAATAGTACATTGGTAGTGCACAAGCTAGAATCAGATCTGAATGTGGCCAAGGACCAGAAGTGAAACAAAAGCACAGGCAGGAAGAGTCAGCCAGTCTTCTGCTGCTTGAGATCGGCTGTGGGAGCCAAGAGAAGGTGGGCCTGGGCTCACAAAGCCCAAGAAATTGCACTTCTTGATCAAAGCAGTTTAATTGGCTTTGGCAGGTAAGTGCATCTAAGCATCTCAATAGAACCTCCAAAACTGCCAGAGCACAAGTGTCAAAATATTAAATGTGACTCATAGAAATATTAAATACATATTGATGATCTTATTCAGCCCATTGCTTAATGAAGAGATCACTAAGATGGTATGATGGCTCAAGAGAGCTTAAAAAATGAAGTCAGATCAAAGAAAAACAGGATGAATTTGCTTGTAGATGCAAATCTGGTTAATGGATTACAGGGCACACAGCCGTAACTTTTGAGATTACCTTTCCTATGGATAGAAATCTACAAGTTTACATGTAATGTCACAATGTCCAGTCTAGTTAAACATTAAAAAGAAGATACTTTATATACTTTAATATTCCTTGGGTTGAGCCAGTTAAACAGCAGGGTTGAAATGCATATGGTTATCCTCTTTATTTCTAAATTCTGGTGACTTTTAATTAGCAAAGTTCCTATAAGAGACTAGGGATCTGAATTTACTTTGGCAACTTTGGCTCTATCATTAGTCAGTCAGCTTCTATGATGTATTGGTTTGTGACTCAGTCTATAAAGTTATTTCTTCCCACCATGATATGTGTATTATCAAAATTAAATGAGCTTAAGTTGCCAGTAAGCACTTCAAATACTAAAAGATGATGCTGTGAAAGTGCTGCACTCAATATGCCAGCACATTTGGAAAACTCAGCAGTGGCCACAGGACAGAAAAAGGTCAGTTTTCATTCCAATCCCAAAGAAAGGCAATGCCAAAGAATGCTCAAACTGCCGCACAATTGCAATCATCTCACATGCTAGTAAAGTAATGCTCAACATTCTCCAAGCCAGGCTTCAGCGATACATGAACCGTGAACTTCCAGATGTTAAATCTGGTTTTTAGAAAAGGCAGAGGAACCAGACATCAAATTGCCAACATCCACTGGATGATCCAAAAAGCAAGAGAGTTCCAGAAAAATGTCCATTTCTGCTTTATTGACTATGCCAAAGCCTTTGACTGTGTGGATCACAATAAACTGTGGAAAATTCTGAAAGGGATGGGAATATCAGACCACCTGACCTGCCTCTTGAGAAACCTGTATGCAGGTCAGGAAGCAACAGTTAGAACTGGACATGGAACAACTGACTGGTTCCAAATAGGAAAAGGAGTACTTCAAGGCTGCATATTGTCACCCTGCTTATTTAACTTCTATGCAGAGTACATCATGAGAAACACTGGGCTGGAAGAAGCAGAAGCTGGAAACAAGATTGCTGGGAGAAATATCAATAACCTCAGATATGCAGATGACACCACCCTTATGGCAGAAAGTGAAGAGGAACTCAAAAGCCTCTTGATGAAAGTGAAAGAGGAGAGTGAAAAAGTTGGCTTCAAGCTCAACATTCAGAAAACGAAGATCATGGCATCTGGTCCCATCACTTCGTGGTAAATAGATGGGGAAACAGTGTCAGACTTTATTTTTTGGGGCTCCAAAATCACTGCAGATGGTGATTGCAGCCATGAAATTAAAAGACGCTTACTCCTTGGAAGGAAAGTTATGACCAACCTATACAGCGTATTAAAAAGGAGAGACATTACTTTGCCAACAAAGGTCCATCTAGTCAAGGCTATGGTTTTTCCATTGGTCATGTATGGATGTGAGAGTTGGACTGTGAAGAAGGCTGAGCACCGAAGAATTGATGCTTTTGAACTGTGGTGTTGGAGAAGACTCTTGAGAGTCCCTTGGACTGCAAGGAGATCCAACCAGTCCATTCTGAAGGAGATCAGCCCTGGGATTTCTTTGGAAGGAATGATGCTAAAGCTGAAACTCCAATACTTTGGCCACCTAATGTGAAGAGTTGACTCATTGGAAAAGACTCTGATGCTAGGAGGGATTGGGGGCAGGAGGAGAAGGGGACGACAGAGGATGAGGTGGCTGGATGGCATCACTGACTCAATGGACATGAGTCTGAGTGAACTCCGGGAGTTGGTGATGGACAGGGAGGCCTGGTGTGCTGCGATTCATGGGGTCGCAAAGAATCGGACACGACTGAGCGGCTGAACTGAACTGAACTAGTTGATCCATACAGCTCATAAAACATTCAAGATTCCAATACAGTGTTTGTTAAAGGCTGTTCTGTAGAACAAATTCATTGGAATCACCTGGGATACTTGTTAAAAATGCAGACTCCTGGCAAGATGTCAGGCCTAGTGAAGCTCAGTTTCTGGGGAGGTGGCCTGGGAATACGCAGTTGTCTAGGTGGAAAGAAAGGCTCCTGCCTAAAATAAGTTAATACCAAGAAAAGCTCAGGAAAACAGACCTAAGTCATTTTGTGTCTCCAGGGATCAAGTCACTGTTTGAGCAAAAAAGGGTAGTTGTTGACAGACGGTTCTGGGGTTAAAATGGTGTTTATACTTAAGGGGTCTCTTATTCACTAAGGTATTGGTGTTACTGAACAGTATTTGTGTACTTTTAAGTGTGATAGCGAAAGCTTTTGTTGGTTTACAATCTCGAACTTAACTTCCTTGTTAAGTTGATAGTGATCTTAGGTGTTGAACAAAACCATGGCCTCAAAGGAAAAAGAATTTGTCATAAAATGTGTGTGTGCTATGAGAGAGAGGAGCCCTCTTACAATAGGTATTGATAGTGCTCTCCTTTCATTATATCTCCTTTGCTGCCTGTGCACATAAACCTGAATCATGAAATTTTGTGTTCCAGTAGAAAATTTCTGAATGCTGTTGTAGGATCAAAAGCTGGATATTTTTATAAAAACATTGTTGTAGTTAGCAATTTATTGCTTAAAAAATGTCTGTTATTACATGGTCTATATCAGAAATAGGTCTTTGCTAAATTATTAATAGTTAAATGTAGAACTACTAAAATTCTCCTCAGCTATTAGCTTATTGGGATGGGGTATATATGTATCCACTGAGGGGGATGCCGAAAAGGAAGGGGTAGACAAAAGGAAAAAATAGGTTCAATGTTGAACCAATACAATTATAAAGTGCAAAAAAAAGAATGCAGTGGCAAAAATTACTTATTCCCTGTCATTAAAACAAAAAAAATTTTTTTCCTGGCCAAAACCTTTAGGTGATAATATCAAAATGATTGCAAATAGTGTTTCAGGATATTTTTGCTTTACCCTTTGAAAAATGCATTTACTTTGAAACATCTCAGATTTTTTCCTTTAAAATCACTTTATCAGCAGACACAGAAACAAACACAAATGGTTAAGAAATGTGTCTTCAGTAAGAATTGAGGTTTGAAGCAAGAAAAAATGTTACAGGAGATCTAGTATCTTGCCATCGAACTATCAAAATCATCCTGAATTTATGGGAGCTGAATTTTACGGGCTGTGACCTGCGTTTCCTGTTGGAGTGGTCAGGAGAATGCCGGCAGCAGGCGTTCTCAGGGCTTCGTGGTGTCCTCTTGGCCACTCGTTGGCTCTGCGTCTGCTTATGGTCATGGAGGAGCCCTAGGGCCCATGCACTTGGCAGTGGAGCTGCTCTCACGGTTCTTGCAGCTGCTTCAGAGCACAAGGCCCCAAAGATGGCAGATCTTTAAAGCAAGATTGGAAAAGCAGAAAATGTATTGTCATCATCACAGCTGCCCTTAGACTTGAGTGAGAGAGGTCTCGTTTTAGAAGCCCATACTTAGGCACCTGCCCACAGAGAAAGGGATGTGACCACCCCTGCCCCCACTGCTTCCCTTTTCTAGGCATTCATGAGTAAGAGGCCCTCCCTTCTTAAAATTGTTGTTTTCCTGTTTGTGGCTGATCAGCGCTTCTATAACATACAAAATTCTACCCTGGGATGATGCAGCAGGATCAGATTGCTGTGAAACGCTCTACAGGCTTGCTTTTCCCTGTCTGTACTTGATGCAGACTATACTAGTTCAAGAACCAGGTTCAGAGACTGTACTTTGAATAGTACTTTCTAGACCTTGTGTGGGCCCCCAGAATCCCCTGCCCGAACGGACCTGCACTTGCTTCCTGGATCTGTGTAGAACTTTGCCCTAAATCCACACTCTGGAGGCAGATCACACTGCCAGTGGCCACGGGGCTGCTGTGTGGACATTGAGGCTAGAGTTTGGATGTGTGGGACGGGGTGGCCACCCATGTGGGTCCCAGGCCCCCTTGCAGAGTGGGACAGAATGGAGCTTGGAAGAGAGGGTGTGGGAAGGAGATGGGGGAGAGGTTGGGAGCCATGCTCTGAGCTGAGAAATTCTAAAGTTGTGCCTGGTCTTGCAGTCATTATAAGGTATATTTATCAAGGTAGAAGTGAAGAACATACTTAATAACTTGTTTTTTTAATTAATTAATTTATTTTAATTGGAAGCTAATTACTTTACAGTATTGTGGTGGTTTTCGTCATACATTCACATGAATCAGCCATGGGTGTACATCTGTTCCCCATCCTGAAGCCCCCTCTCACCTCCCTCCCCATCCCATCCCTCAGGGTCATCCCAGTGCACCAGCCCTGAGCACCCTGTCTTATGCATTTACCCTGGACTGGCAGTCTATTTCACATATGATAATACACATGTTTCAATGCTATTCTCTCAAATCATCCCACCCTCGCCTTCTCTCACCGAGTACAAAAGTCTGTTCTTTACATCTCTGTCTCTTTTGCCATCTCGCATATAGGGTCATCATTACCATCCTTCTAAATTCCATATATATGCATTAGTATACTGTATTGGTGTTTTTCTTTCTGACTTACTTCACTCTGTATAATAGGCTCCAGTTTCGTCCACCTCATTAGAACTGATTCAAATACATTCTTTTTAATAGCTGAGTAATATTCCATTGTGTATATGTACTACAGCTTTCTTATCCATTTGTCTGCCGATGGACATCTAGGTTGCTCCCATGTCCTGTCTATTGTAAACAGTGCTGTGATGAACATTGGGGTACATGTGTCTCTTTCAGTTCTGGTATCCTCAGTGTGTATGCCCAGCAGTGGGATTGCTGGGCCATTATGGCAGTTCTATTTCCAGTTTTTAAGGAATCTCCACACTGTTCTCCATAGTGGCTGTACTAGTTTGCACTCCCACCAGAAGTGTAAGAGGGTTCCTTTTTCTCCATACCCTCTCCAGCATTTATTGTTTGTAGACTTTTTGATAGCAGATGTTCTAACCAGCATGAGATGGTACCTCATTGTAGTTTTGATTTGCATTTCTCTGATAATGAGTGATGCTGAGCATCTTTTCATGTGTTTGTTAGCCATCTGTATGCCTTCTTTGGAGAAATGTCTGTTTAGTTCTTTGGCCCATTTTTTGATTGGGTCATTTATTTTTCTGGAATTGAGCTGCGGGAGCTGCTTGTAGATTTTTGAGATTAATCCTTTGTCAGTTACTTCGTTTGCTATTATTTTCTCCCATTCTGAAGGCTGTCTTTTCACCATGCTTATAGTTTCCTTCATTGTGCAAAAGCTTTTAAGTTTAATTAGGTCCCATTTGTTTATTTTTGCTTTAATTCCATTACTCTGGGAGGTGGGTCATAGAGGATCCTGCTATGATTTATGTCAGATAGTGTTTTGCCTATGTTTTCCTCTAGGAGTTTTACAGTTTCTGATCTGACATTTAGATCTTTAATCCATTTTGAGTTTATTTTTGTGTATGGTGTTAGAAAGTGTTCTAGTTTCATTCTTTTACAAGTGGTTGACCAGTTTTCCCAGCACCACTACTTGTTAAACTGATTTACTACTTTTAACATTTAGAATATGACGTGTAGATTTTTAATTTGTATTCTTGTCCAGAGCCCTGAAAATGCTGAAGGCAGGCCTGGTTATGGTCTTAAAAGCCTACTTGAGAGCTAACAAAAGCACCTTCTATCAACTCAGATGCTATGAATAAAGATCATCATCTAAAAGTTCTTGGGGGACCTCCATTTTTCTTGAGCGTCTGTATTTTTAAGACAATGGGCTTTAGAATTAATGTGGATTAGAATCTGAGCTTATCAAGTTTTTGGATGGATGAAGAATTTAGGCAAGTTATTTACCTCCCTGATTCATTGTTTCTTCATCTGTAAAATGGGCATGATAACTTGCTGTCTATCACATAGAGTTGTGTTGAGATTAAACAAGCAATGTTTTAAAAGTGCCTGGTACATAGTGAGACAGAATGTGGTCCACTGGAGAAGGGAATGGCAAGCCACTGCAGTATTCTTGCCTTGAGAACCTCATGAACAGTATGAAAATGCAAAGTGATAGGATACCAAAAGAGGAACTCCCCAGGTCATTAGGTGCCCAATATGCTACTGGATATCAGTGGAGAAATAACTCCAGAAAGAATGAAGGGATGGAGCCAAAGCAAAAACAATACCCAGCTGTGGATGTGACTGGTGATAGAAGCAAGATCCGATGCTGTAAGAACAATATGCATAGGAACCTGAAATGTCAGATCCATGAATCAAGGCAAATTGGAAGTGGTCAAACAAGAGATGACAAGGGTGAACGTCGACATTCTAGGAATCAGCAAACTAAAATGGACTGAAATGGGTGGATTTAACTCAGATGACCATTACATCTACTACTGCAGGCAGGAAACCCTCAGAAGAAACGGAGTAGCCATCATGGTCAACAAAAGAGTCCGAAATGCAGTAATTGGATGCAATCTCAAAAATGATAGAATGGTCTCTGTTCATCTCCAAGGCAAACCATTCCATATCACAGTTATCCAAGTCTATGCCCCAACTAGTAACGCTGAAGAAACTGAAGTTGAACGGTTTTATGAAGACCTACAAGACCTTTTAGAACTAACACCTAAAAAAGATGTCCTTTCCATTATAGGGGACTGGAATGCAAAAGTAGGAAGTCAAGAAACACCTGGAGTAACAGGCAAATTTGGCCTTGGAATGCAGAATGAAGCAGGGCAAAGACTAATAGAGTTGTGCCAAGAAAATGCACTGGTCATAGCAAACACCCTCTTCCAATACAAGAGAAGGCTCTACGCATGGACATCACCAGATGGTCAACACCGAAATCAGATTGATTCTATTCTTTGCAGCCAAAGATGGAGAAGCTCTATACAGTCAACAAAAACAAGACCAGGAGCTGACTGTGGCTCAGATCATGAACTCCTTATTACCAAATTCAGACTTAAATTGAAAAAAAGAGGGAAAACCACTAGACCATTCAGGTATGACCTCAATCAAATCCCTTATGATTATACAGTGGAAGTGAGAAATAGATTTCAGGGCCTAGATCTGATAGATAGAGTGCCTGATGCACTACGGAATGAGGTTCGTGACATTGTACAGGAGACAGGGATCAAGACCATCCCCAAAGAAAAGAAATGCAAAAAAAGCAAAATGGCTGTCTGAGGAGGCCTTACAAATAGCTGTGAAAAGAAGAGAAGTGAAAAGCAAAGGAGAAAAGGAAAGATATAAGCATCTGAATGCAGAGTTCCAAAGAATAGCAAGGGGAGATAAGAAAGCCTTCCTCAGTGATCAATGCAAAGAAATAGAGGAAAACAACAGAATGGCAAAGACTAGAGATCTCTTCAAGAAAATGAGAGACATCAAGGGAACATTTCATGCAAAGATGGGCTCGATAAAGGATAGAAATGGTAGGGACCTAACAGAAGCAGAAGATATTAAGAAGAGGTGGCAAGAATACATGGAAGAACTGTACAAAAATGATCTTCATGACCCAGATAATCATGATGATGTGATCACTAATCTAGAGCCAGTCATCTTGAAATGTGAAGTCAGGTGGGCCTTAGAAAGTATCACTATGAACAAAGCTAGTGGAGGTGATGGAATTCTAGTTGAGCTATTTCAAATCCTAAAAGATGATGCTGTGAAAGTGCTGCACGCAGTATGCCAGCACATTTGGAAAACTCAGCAGTGGCCACAGGACTGGAAAAGGTCCGTTTTCATTCCAATCCCAAAGAAAGGCAATGCCAAAGAATGCTCAAACTACCGCACAATTGCACTCATCTCACATGCTAGTAAAGTAATGCTCAAATTTCTCCAAGCCAGGCTTTAGCAATATGTGAACTGTGAACTTCTAGATGTTCCAGCTGATTTTAGGAAAGGCAGAGGAACCAGAGATCAAATTGCCAACATCCGCTGGATCATGGAAAAAGCAAGAGAGTTCCAGAAAAACATCTATTTCTGCTTTAGACTGTGCCAAAGCCTTTGACTGTGTGGTTCACAATAAACTGTGGAAAATTCTGAAAGAGATGGAAATACCAGACCACCTAACCTGCCTCTTGAGAAATCTGTATGCAGGTCAGGAAGCAACAGTTAGAACTGGACATGGAACAACAGACTGGTTCCAAATAGGAAAAGGAGTGCGTCAAGGCTGTATATTGTTACCCTGCTTATTTAACTTCTGTGAAGAGTACATCATGAGAAATGCTGGACTGGAAGAAGCACAAGCTGGAATCAAGATTGCTGGAAGAAATATCAATAACCTCAGATATGCAGATGACACCACCCTTATGGCAGAAAGTGAAGAGGAACTCAAAAGCCTCTTGATGAAAGTGAAAGAGGAGAGTGAAAAAGTTGGCTTAAAGCTCAACATTCAGAAAACGAAGATCATGGCATCTGGTCCCATCACTTCATGGGAAATAGATGGGGAAACAGTGGAAACAGTGTCAGACTTTATTTTTGGGGGCTTCAAAATCACTGCAGATGGTGATTGCAGCCATGAAATTAAAAGACGCTTATTCCTTGGAAGAAAAGTTATGAGCAACCTAGATAGTATATTCAAAAGCAGAGACATTACTTTGCCGACTAAGGTCCATCTAGTCAAGGCTATGGTTTTTCCAGTGGTCATGTATGGATGTGAGAGTTGGACTGTGAGAAGGCTGAGCACCGAAGAATTGATGCTTTTGAACTGTGATGTTGGAGAAGACTCTTGAGAGTCCCTTGGACTGCAAGGAGATTCAACCAGTCCATTCTGAAAGAGATCAGCCCTGGGATTTCTTTGGAAGGAATGATGCTAAAGCTGAAATTCCAGTACTTTGGCCACCTCATGTGAAGAGTTGACTCATTGGAAAATACTGTGATGCTGGGAGGGATTGGGGGCAGGAGGAGAAGGGGACGACAGAGGATGAGGTGGCTGGATGTCATCACTGACTCGATGGACATGAGTCTGAGTGAACTCCGGGAGATGGTGATGGACAGGGAGGCCTGGCGTGCTGCGATTCATGGGGTCGCAAAGAGTCGGACACGACTGAGTGACTGAACTGAACTGAACATAGTGAGTAAATGGTAGCTGCTGTTTTTATGAAGAGTTCTTCACTGTTAAAACCATATAGAAGCTCTGATTATAATTTCATTTTTCCAGATGTGATTTTAGACTTAAGATAGGCTGGGGACATATACCAGGAAGGGGCCTGTCATCTAATAACTCTGTTCAACAAGACCAATGAAAGTCTAGTCCTCTGTGAATGTGGCAACCAGTCACGAGAAGAGATAGCTTTCTGCCCATTTAAGAATTTACCAACTCTGGAAAATGTTATTTTAATTTTTTGAGTTTGAGGGTCTTTTCTAACTTTTACTTGTTTAGTATGTCCTAATGAAAATCCTTTGCCCATTCTGGTCTTGGCCCTCTCCACCTAGCTTTCACATTGGATTTAAATTTTAACCAACTCTCAATTGTGTGTGCTTATGTTCTCACAGAATGTTATATCAGACATTATAAATAATTCCCAGGCAATATTTAGAATGGCCACAAGCCATTTTTAGGATTGGTTGAGAATTATTTACAATACCCAACTCGCACCCTTTGCCTGTCATATGTTCACTATGTATTTTTCTTAGCATCCTTGAAGCAGAGAGCAAGCATTGATATTCAGGGGCTTATCCTTTGCCAAGTCAAGGATATGATAAACAATTTTTCTTTTGCTGTCCTAAGCCTAAATGAACTTGGAGTTTCTTGACCTCTCCAAGGTCTAACTTGCCTCCACGTTTTGGCTCCTCCCACCTCTGTTATATACAGTCCCTTCCCTTTCTTTTTCCCCTCATGTGCACACTCCCCCATCTCTTCTCTAAGTCCTACTTCTATGGTTTACAATCCTCCGCCAAGCGTCTGTGCTTATCTCTGCTCTATTTATTGGTGGGTCTTTATCACTGGACTAAGAGCCCATCAAATACAGGAACTGTCTTTTTCTCTGTGTATAGGAGTGATAGTAAACATATTTATTGTATGACTATATGTATTAACAAACCTGGCCAGCTAATGGGCCCTGGAGGCCTCCTGCTGGGCCAGAGTGAAGGAGAAATTGTGCACGATTTTCAAATGATTGTTGTTCATTCGCTCAGTCATGTCTGACTATTTGTGACCCCATGGACCGCAGTACACCAGGCTTCCCTGCCCCTCACTATCTCCCTAAGTTTGCTCAAACTCATGTCTATTGAGTCGATGATTCAAATGATTAGCAGTTGTGTTCAGTGGAACATGCGTGGTGTGGGGACCATTCTTCCAGTTTGTTTGAATCTGACCTCTGGATCTTTCATTGTCTTGGCACTATCCTGCACCTCTGCAGAAACAGAAATTAACTTGCTGAAGTTAATTTGCACATCAGTAACACAGCTGATCTAGCAAAGCGCAGCCGTTGCTCCTTACCTTGGACGAGGGCTGTCTCCTCACCGCCACCCTTCCTGATCTTGAACGTGGAATAACTCCTCTAGGCCCTCCTGTGAAGGCACAGCCATTGCTCCTTGGACGTGGGGTAGCTCCTCTCAGCCGCTGCCCCTGACCTCAGACGTGGGGTAGCTCCTCTCGGCTGCACTATGTGTGCTGGTTGCAGGGCAAAGACTAATAGAGTTTTGCCAGGAAAATGCACTGGTCATAGCAAACACCCTCTTCCAACAACACAAGAGAAGACTCTACACGTGGACATCACCAGATGGTCAACACCAAAATCAGATTGATTATATTCTTTGCGGCCAAAGATGGAGAAGCTCTATACAGTCAACAAAAACAGACCAGGAGCTGACTGTAGGTCAGATCACGAACTCCTTATTGCCAAATTCAGACTTAAATTGAAGAAAGCAAGGAAAACCGCTAGACCATTCAAGTATGACCTAAATCAAATCCCTTATGATTATACAGTGGAAATGAGAAATAGATTTCAGGGCCTAGATCTGATAGATAGAGTGCCTGATGCACTATGGACTGAGGTTCGTGACATTGTATAGGAGACAGGGATCAAGACCATCCCCAAAGAAAAATGCAAAAAAGGAAAATGGCTGTCTGGGGAGGCCTTAGAAATAGCTGTGAAAAGAAGAGAAGTGAAAAGCAAAGGAGAAAAGGAAAGAAATCATCTGAATGCAGAGTTCCAAAGAATAGCAAGGGGAGATAAGAAAGCCTTCTTCAGCGATCAATGCAAAGAAGTAGAGGAAAACAACAGAATGGGAAAGACTAGAGATCTCTTCAAGAAAATGAGAGACACCAAGGGAACATTTCATGCAAAGATGGGCTCGATAAAGGATAGAAATGGTAGGGACCTAACAGAAGCAGAAGATATTAAGAAGAGGTGGCTAGAATACATGGAAGAACTGTACAAAAAAGATCTTGACTCAGATAATCACGATGGTGTGATCACTCACCTAGAGCCAGACATCCTGGAATGTGAAGTCAAGTGGGCCTTAGAAAGTATCACTACGAAAAAAGCTAGTGGAGGTGATAGAATTCCAGTTGAGCTATTTCAAATCCTGAAAGATGATGCTGTGAAAGTGCTGCATTCAATATACCAGCACATTTGGAAAACTCAGCAGTGGCCACAGGACTGAAAAAGGTCTGTTTTCATTCCAGTCCCAAAGAAAGGCAATGCCAAAGAATGCTCAAACTACCGCACAGTTGCACTTATCTCACATGCTAGTAAAGTAATGCTCAAACTTCTCTAAGCCAGGCTTTAGCAATATGTGAACCGTGAACTTCCAGATGTTCCAGCTGATTTTAGAAAAGGCAGAGGAACCAGAGATCAAATTGCCAACATCCACTGGATCATCCAAAACGCAAGAGAGTTCCAGAAAAACATCTATTTCTGCTTTATTGACTATGCCAAAGCGTTGACTGTATGGATCACAATAAACTGTGAAAATTCTGAAAGGGATGGGAATATCAGACCACCTGACCTGCCTCTTGAGAAACCTATATACAGGTCAGGAAGCAACAGTTAGAACTGGACATGGAACAACAGACTGGTTCCAAATAGGAAAAGGAGTATGTCAAGGCTGCATATTGTCACCCTGCTTATTTAACTTATATGGAGAGTACATCATGAGAAACATTGTGTTGGAAGAAGCACCAACTGGAATCAAGATTGCTGGGAGAAATATCAATAACCTCAGATATGCAGATGACACCACCCTTATGGCAGAAAGTGAAGAGGAACTCAAAAGCCTCTTGATGAAAGTGAAACAGGAGAGTGAAAAAGTTGGCTTCAAGCTCAACATTCAGAAAACAAAGATCATGGCATCTGGTCCCATCACTTCGTGGCGAATAGATGGGGAAACAGTGTCAGAATTCATTTTGGGGGGCTGCGAAATAACTGCAGATGGTGATTGCAGCCATGAAATTAAAAGACGCTTACTCCTTGGAAGAAAAGTTATGACCAACCTAGATAGCATATTCAAAAGCAGACACATTACTTTGCCAACAAAGGTCCATCTAGTCAAGGCTATGGTTTTTCCATTGGTCATGTATGGATGTGAGAGTTGGACTGTGAAGAAAGCCGAGCACCGAAGAATTGATGCTTTTGAACTGTGGTGTTGGAGAAGACTCTTGAGAGTCCCTTGGACCACAAGGAGATTCAACCAGTCCATTCTGAAGGAGATCAGCCCTGGGATTTCTTTGGAAGAAATGATGCTAAAGCTGAAACTCCAGTACTTTGGCCACCTCATGAGAAGAGTTGACTCATTGGAAAAGACTCTGATGCTGGGAGGGATTGGGGGCAGGAGGATGAGATGGCGGGATGGCATCACTGACTTGAGGGACATGAGTCTGAGTGAACTCCGGGAGTTGGTGACACTCAGGGAGGCCTGGTGTGCTGTGATTCGTGGGGTCGCAAAGAGTCAGACACTGAGTAACTGAACTGAACAGGAAAATAATTTTTGTTTATAGATATTCAAAAATGTCTGATAGATGTTCAGTTGATTTCTGTTCCCCACTGTGGAAGCAGTCAGTATTGCACCTGTCTAGTAATTCAATTTTCACAGACATGATCAGCTTATATATTTACATGGTCTTTGAATTTTCCTTTGAACTGGTCATAACACCTTTTGGGGTTGCCTTGTTACTTACAGTTAAAATCTCTGACAGGTGTTTACTCTAAGTCTATATGAGAGTCATTTTATCTTTTCACAAAAAAATTTGTCCTTAAATAGTTGTGGAGCTCTTCCATCAAGATTATTTAAAGAAAATACACCTAACAGAAGATGAAACTTCCTGTCTCAGGAAAGAAGGTTCTTTTGAGTTGTGTTATCTTTGTTTACATTTAAATGCTTTAATGTCAGTTTGATTAAGTAGGTATCAAGTATTTCTCTGAGTCACCCACATGAGGTCCTATGTTAGTCAGATGTGTATAAATTTTATCTGACTTTTCTGTTGGTTTTTTGCCTTCAAAATATTCTAAAAATAGGAAAAGAAAACTGTTCAAGGTATCTTTTTATGCCTGAAACCATTTTTGAGATTTCCCAGAAGATCTCTGGAAATTTAGTGATTTGTGCTTAAAAAATGATGCTAGAAATAGGTTTTTTAAAATGAGCTACTCAATCAGAAGGCATGCTCAGATTTCCCTAGGTTACATTTGAACACATAAAATGTGTATAAATATTTCAGAAATTGTTTTCATGGAAAATTCCTAGAGGTTGTGTCAATGACCTCATTACTCATAATACAGGCAGTGATCAGGGGTGCAAGTATCTTTTCAAGATGGTGATTTCATTTCCTTTAGATTTGTATACCCAGAAGTGGGAATACAAGATAGAATACTGGAGTGGGTTGCTATTTCCTACTCTAGGGGATCTTCCT
This sequence comes from Budorcas taxicolor, assembly GCF_023091745.1. NCBI lineage: Eukaryota > Metazoa > Chordata > Mammalia > Artiodactyla > Bovidae > Budorcas > Budorcas taxicolor. Next base: position 29,660,284 of record NC_068931.1, read on the forward strand.
GACGCAGGGATCAAACCTGCATCTCTTGCATCCCTTGTGTTGGCAAGTGGCTTCTGCCCTCTAGCGCCACCTGGGAAACCCAATAGACCACATGGTAATTCTATTTTTAATTTTTTGAGGAACCTCTATACTATTTCCCATAGTCACTATACCAATTTACATTTCTACTAATGGTACTTAGGAGTTCCCTTTTCCTCCCACATTCTTGTTCTCTCTCTCTCTTTTGTCTTCTTGATAGGCTTTGATTTGAATCTGGCATCTTCTAGGTTGGTATTTCTAAATTGGTGATGCACATTAGACTTATCTGTAGAGTCTTATAAAAATACAAAAGTCTAGGCCCTACCCCAGCATTCCTGAACTTCTTGATATTCCTGATACATTCCTTTTGGGATTATGGTATATCTTAAGGATTTTTTTCCCTTTAAAAATCACATTTGTGCATTTATGAATCAAATGTAATACTTGAAAATTGACTTGATCATTACACAGAAACATTTCATCTACATTTTTTGGAAAGGCCTTATTATCTACCTTTGGATCCCACTGAAGTGACTATGTTTCCTTGTCACTTTATTCTCTCATCAGATCTTTCACATTTGAAAATTATCAGTAATGACTAACCACACCTATTTCACATCTATTTCCTTCATGGATAGTTTTTATTTTACTCCAATTTTCCCCTGAATGAGCAGCGTCTGTCAGTTCGTATCTCCAATAAGGATTGTACTGGCCCATAGTGTATAAGCTATGTCAAACTATTGACTCTTCTAAGAATAGACTCTTGGGTGCAGAAGTTATTGCTTGCCAGTATGCTGAGTCAGAATGTTCAAATTCTTTAGTTCAGAATAAGAGGGCTTCCTGAGTCTGCTATGCTGAGATCTAGCAGTTCAGTTCAGTCGTTCAGTCATCTCCGACTCTTTGCGACCCCATAAATTGCAGCACGCCAGGCCTCCCTGTCCATCACCAACTCCCAGAGTTCACTCAGACTTATGTCCATCGAGTCGGTGATGACATCCAGCCATCTCATCCTCTGTCATCCCCTTCTCCTCCTGCCCCCAATCCCTCCCAGCATCAGAGTCTTTTCCAATGAGTCAACTCTTCACATGAGGTGGCCAAAGTACTGGAGTTTCAGCTTTAGCATCATTCCTTCCAAAGAACACGCAGGACTGATCTCCTTCAGAATGGACTGGTTGGATCTCCTTGCAGTCCAAGGGACTCTCAAGAGTCTTCTCCAACACCACGGTTCAAAAGCATCAATTCTTCGGTGCTCAGCTTTCTTCACAGTCCAATTCTCACATCCATACATGACCACTGGAAAAACCATAGCCTTGACTAGATGGACCTTTGTTGGCAAAGTAATGTCTCTGCTTTTGAATATGCTATCTAGGTTGGTCATAACTTTTCTTCCAAGGAGTAAGTGTCTGTTAATTTCATGGCTGCAGTCACCATCTGCAGTGATTTTGGAGTCCCCCAAAATAAAGTCTGACACTGTTTCCACTGTTTCCCCATCTATTTGCCATGAAGTGATGGGACCAGATGCCATGATCTTCGTTTTCTGAATGTTGAGCTTTAAGCCAACATTTTCACTCTCGTCTTTCACTCTCATCAAGAGGCTTTTGAGTTCCTCTTCACTTTCTGCCATAAGGGTGGTATCATCTGCATATCTGAGGTTATTGATATTTCTCCCAGCAATCTTGATTCCAGCTTGTCCTTCTTCCAGCCCAGCGTTTCTTGTGATGTACTCTCCATATAAGTTAAATAAGCAGGGTGACAATATGCAGCCTTGACATACTCCTTTTCCTATTTGGAACCAGTCTGTTGTTCCATGTCCAATTCCAACTGTTGTTTCCTGACCTGCATACAGGTTTCTCAAGAGGCAGGTCAGGTGGTCTGGTATTCCCATCCCTTTCAGAATTTTCCACAGTTTATTGTGATCCACACAGTCAAAGGCTTTGGCATAGTCAATAAAGCAGAAATAGATGTTTTTCTGGAACTCTCTTGCTTTTTGGATGATCCAGCGGATGTTGGCAATTTGATCTCTGGTTCCTCTGCCTTTTCTAAAACCAGCTTTAACATCAGGAAGTTCACGGTTCACATATTGCTAAAGCCTGGCTTGGAGAAGTTTGAGCATTACTTTACTAGCATGTGAGATGAGTGCAATTGTGCGGTAGTTTGAGCATTCTTTGGCATTGCCTTTCTTTGGGATTGGAATGAAAACGGACCTTTACTGCTGAGTTTTCCAAATGTGCTGGCATATTGAGTGCAGCACTTTCACAGCATCATCTTTCAGGATTAGAAATAGCTCAACTGGAATTCCATTACCTCCACTAGCTTTGTTCATAGTGATGCTTTCTAAGGCCCACTTGACTTCACATTCCAGGAAGTCTGGCTCTAGGTGACTGATCACACCATCGTGATTATCTGAGTCATGAAGATCTCTTTTGTACAGTTCTTCCATGTATTCTTGCCACCTCTTCTTAATATCTTCTGCTTCTGTTAGGTCCCTACCATTTCTGTCCTTTATCGAGCCCATCTTTGCATGAAATGTTCCCTCCCCCATTCTGTTGTTTTCCTCTATTTCTTTGCATTGATCGCTGGGGAAGGCTTTCTTATCTCTTCTTGCTATTCTTTGGAACTCTGCATTCAGATGCTTATATCTTTCCTTTTCTCCTTTGCTTTTCACTTCTTTTCATAGCTATTTGTAAGGCCTCCCCAGACAGCCATTTTGCTTTTTTGCATTTCTTTTCTTTGGGGATGGTCTTGATCCCTGTCTCCTGTACAATGCCACAAACCTCTGTCCATAGTGCATCAGGCATTCTGGTCTATCAGATCTAGTCCCTTAAATCTATTTCTCACTTCCACTGTATAATCATAAGGAATTTGATTTAGGTCATACCTGAATGATCTAGCGGTTTTCCTTGCTTTCTTCAATTTAAGTCTGAATTTGTCAATAAGGAGTTCATGATCTGAGCCACAGTCAGCTCCTGGTCTTGTTTTTGTTGACTGTATAGAGCTTCTCCATCTTTGGCTGCAAAGAATATAATCAGTCTGATTTTGGTGTTGACTATCTGGTTATGTCCACCTGTAGAGTCTTCTCTTGTGTTGTTGGAAGAGGGTGTTTGCTATGACCAGTGCGTTTGCTTGGCAAAACTCTATTAGCCTTTGCCCTGCTTCATTCTGTATCCACGGCCAAATTTGCCTGTTACTCCAAGTGTTTCTTGACTTCCTACTTTTGCATTCCAGTCCCCTATAATGAAAAGGACATCTTTTTCATCTATAATGAAAAGGAGAACTCTACTAAATTGCATAGGGCTAAGTGAACTCATGTGGAAATATTTATCATGAGTATTTGTTTAGAATACTGGTTGATGTTCTTTTAATGTTCTTTCTTCTAGATATGTAAGAATCATCCTTTAAAAAAAAGCTCTTCAGTTATCTGTAACCAACTCTTTTTAATAGATGCTATTTTAAACAAAAAACGTAGCATTTTCAAACAATACCTGATTCTCACTAATTCCTTCACCCTCACTGCTACTGGAAATGGGAAACACTGCCTAAATCATCTTCCGTTCTCGTTCTACTAGTGTAGAATCATCTTGTTCTATTTGTGTAGGTTCAATAAGAATGCGTTCTCCCTAACACAAGGAGTTAATTGAAAAAAAATTGGGTATACACACAAAGCCTTACCTGGGATGTCTTATTTGGGAATAGTTTTCAGTCAGGTATGAGAGTCACTTTTAAGAAAATAAGATTGACTCCTTATATTTCATTTACAGCCTTTTTAATGAAGCCAATGTCTTTTGAAAGCTCCTCAGGAAAACTGGCCTAGAATCTTGCTTACTGGGGCCCAGTCTTACCCATGGTGAAGAAGCCACCTGCAGGGAGGCCTTGGACATTGAAGAGAGAGGGATTCACCCATGCTTACAGATACTGCAGGTGACATTTGGTGAACAGTGTTTTGGGGGCTTGCTTTCTTATGCTCAAGATAGCTAGTACTAAAAACATGAAAAGGTCCAATCTGAAATTTTTTATGAGAAAACTTCCTGCCAGAACTTTACTTTGTGATTATTCCATACTATAGAGCTTTGCCAAAGCCAACTTGATAAAGCCTCTCGATACTGTGGGGGAGGAAAAATTTCCCCCTTAGTTCTTTTGGCTAGCAATTAAAATCATATAAGGCAGGTTAACAGGAGAAAATCAAATTTACTATGTGTGCACAAAGTTCACATGGGTTGAATTCCAAAGACAACAAGGCAATGTGAAATATATATATATATATATATTATATATAATATATGTATGTGTATAATATGTATGTTATATATATATTATGTGTATAATATGTATATTTTATATATAGAGAGAGAGGAGAAGGCAATGGCAACCCACTCCAGTACTGTCTATTATATATATAATATATAAATATATATATACACACACACTCTCACACACTGGACTAAAGAGAAAGAGGTAGGGGTCTGAGGCTTCAGGGGGCCAGTAAAGTAATTTATAGAAAGAGAAAGAATCAATGGGACATCCAGACACAGTGGGACACAGAAAGGACTTTGATCAAATGCGCCTGGCCTGGTTCCTGTCTATATACCACACCTAATATTTACAGTTATCGATGGCAATAGCTTCTTCCTGACAGAGGCCTCCTATCTTCAATTCTTTTAAGCATTGAGGGAGATGTTCAAAGTTCTTCCTGAGCCTTTGGGCCTTGGTGGTGCTCAGTTCAAAATAATCCATGTACCAGAGTGGCACATTTTGGGGTGGCCTGCCCTGGGCCCCACCTATGGAAGTAATGAAGCCACATCTAATGAGACCAGCCCTACAAGGATGATTTTTTTTTTTCCTTTGGGATTATCCTCGATCAGGTAGAAAACCATAACCAAAAAAACTGTGAAAGACTTTTAGGCCAAAAGATTTCTGAGTTTTTTCAGGGGAGACCTGTGCATTGTTTAGAGCATACCTTTCAGAATTATCTGAGTCTATAGGGTTTGCGCTTTTCATGGTCCTTGAGTTATTTTACAACCCTAGAGATAGCTAGATATTAACTTACTGACATTAACTTGTACAATACTGATACAATGCCTGTCTGTAGATAAAATTATTGGCAGTAGGTGTTTTTTGGGTGTGTGTGCTACTGACATTCAGTTGACTTCCATCACTGTTGTAGAAGTCAGTTTTGCATCCATTCAGCAAATTTGTTTCAACATTCCTGATGGGCTTTGAATTCTCCTTTGCACTATTTCTGACAGCTTTTCCGGTTCCCTCATTAGTGAGTTGAATCTGTGGCATAGTTAGTGTTATATTTGTGTGAGTCATGATTGTACTGTGTTCTGAAAAATTATCCTTTAACTCAGAGTAAACCTTCCTGCTGCTTGTTAACGAGGCATCCCCCGGTGTTCAAGGAAGGGGGTCAGTGGGGAGCTTAAGGGAGTTGCTGTTAATCAGCTGGTGAAATACTTTAGCATCTTAAGAACTGATGTGTCTGTGTCTGGGCACCTGCCCGTGAATCAGCCCTGATTACGTCCAGCCTTTACATAGTTTTTACCCTGAGTAGGCGCTGCAAACACTGTTACTCCCCTCTTCTCCCCTAAATTCAATCATAGGTAGAAAAAAAGACCATATAGGTGTTTGGATGGCTTGATATTTACGTTCAGGTTTGCTGCTGATTCTACAGTTCTATACAACTAGAATAAAAACACAAAAATAATAAAGCAGTTTTTCTGAGGATGAATCAGTAGCTTAAGCAGCTGAGGAAGTTTTAGGGAACTTCTGCTTCTGCTTAAAAATGACAATTAACCTATAATGAGCATGTACTATGTGCCTGGCACTATTGTTAGAATGTTGAGCATATTCACTAATCCTGAATAGACCTAAGGACAAGGTACTTTAAGTAGAGCCATTTTGTTTGTTCTTGCTTTTTTTAAACTTTTTGTTTTATATTGGGATAAAGAATGTTGTGACACTTCCAGGTGAACAGCTAAAGAACTCAGCTATACATATACATGCATCCATTCTTGCCCAATCCCCTTGCCATCCAGGCTGCCACAGAACATTGAGCAGAGTTACATGTGCTATATCGTAGGCCCTTGTTGGTTATCCATTTTAAATTTAGCAGTGTATATATGCCCATCCCAAAATTTCTGTAACTATCTTTTCCCCCATCTTCCCCCTGCCCCAGCAACTATAAGCTTGTTCTCGAAGTCTGTGAGTCTGTTTCTGTTTTGTAAATAAGTTCATTTGACAGAGCAATGGATAAAGAAGTGGAGGGGGGTGTAAAATGGAATATCACTCAGCCATAAAAAGCAATGAAATAATGCCATTTACAGCAACAGAGCTGGACTTAGTATCATACTGAGTGAAGTAAGTCAGACAGAGAAGAAGTATCGTATGACATCCCTTATATGTGGACTCTAGTAAGTAGATGCATTTTTTTAAGGTGAGAGAAGAGAGCACAGAGCTGTTAACTTGCTCAGCTGAAACAGCCAGTTCTGGTTTAAATATATCAGTTTTCCTTTTCACATCAGATTCCATGTATTCAATTGGTCTTCTGACCAGAATCTTATTTTCATCTAATTCTTATGACATCCCTATAAGAGAAACATGGCTATTCCCATTTTGCAGGTGAGAAAACCGAGGCTAAATGGCCATACAATTGAAATGTATCATTTGTTGTACAGTGTTTCTGTGGAGTTAGCTCTTTGTCTGCCTGTGTCGTGTGCTTTGTTTAGTTCCAACCTGTGTTACTGATGAAACGTGCTCTCCCTCTCAGTGAGCGTGTGGTTTTGGGTGCTGTGCGTCCCCACCTCTTAAAGTCAGGAGTGCTCTGCTCCCTCCCTGCTAAAGGAGCCTCTTCCCCTAAGAGACACTGGCATATGCTCCTCGGTGCACTTGGGAAACTGCTGGCTTTGGAGGTTACTACTCTGCTTCATGGAAGATACAGAGAATATAGCTGACCAAGTAGAACTATCCCTGAGGTAAGCCCACAGACAGCTGTATTCTTTGCGGGGGTGAGCCCCTCTTCTTTTTGGCCTGGCCACTCAGTATATTAATTAGCTTTAAATGAATGCTTGCCTTTCCCCACCCTCGTTCCCAGTTTCCAGCACTCTCTGTCAGGGCCCTCCTTCTCTCCCCTTCTGGCAGAATGGGACTCGCAGCTCTACTCCCGAGCCAGTCCTGATAGTGCTCCGTGATGACTTCAGCAGTGCGTTCTTGGCTGCTGCTGGCTTGATTTCAGCTGGTTTCTGTTCACTCTGTGGCAGATTGTTAAACAACGTGTGTTTCCTAGGCACTGAGTTCCTCATCCTTGTGGCATCTGACATTTTTGTTTCTGTCTGTCGCAAACCTCACAGAGTCTGCAGCTGGAGCCCTTGGTGATTAGTTCAGCATTGACGTAAGCTGGGGGTTCACTCTCTACCACCTGGAGGCATTGCCAGCCCTCAGAGTCACATCAGTCTCTGTGCAAAATAGGTTTCTCTTTCTTGGAGCTGCTTTGTGCGTTGCAGCCGGAGCTCGGTTCTTTCTGGTGCAGGAACACAGAAAGTCCAGTCCCACCGTTGGAGGGGTCTGTAGGGAAGGGACAGCCCCCGCCCCATCTCGTGCCCCAGCAGTCTCTCACTTCCAATATCAGTGATTGTAATGCAGGCAGTTCTTCTAGGATGCAGGGGAACTGGGCAAAGTGTATAGATTTCCAGCTCTAAGGTAAATAAGCATTGGAACTATAACATACAACATATGACCTTAACTAAAAAAGCTGTATGGTGTATTTGAAAGTTGCTGTAAGGGTAAATACCAAAGGTTCTCATCACAGAGAACTATATTTTCTGTAACCATATGAGGTGATGGCTATTAGCTCAGCTCCCTGTGGTGGTCATTTTGCAGAATAAGTGCATGTCCAGTCCTGAGGCTGTGCCCCTTGCACTTACACAGCATGTCGATCATATCCCCAAACTGGAAGGAAAACAAAATAGGTAAAAAAAAGTTTAAGAGAGGATTAAACGTACCTCTTCTCTCTGAATCTTCTCTTACCCTCCATTTCTATTAATTAATAACCATTTTCTCATTCATTGTCTTCCCTGATAGCTCAGTTGGTAAAGAGTCTGCCTGCAATGCAGGAGGCCCCGGTTTGATTCCTGGGTCAGGAAGATCCACTGGAGAGGGGATAGGCTACCCACCCCAGTATTCTGGCCTGGAGAATTCCATGGACTGTATAGTCCACGGGGTCACAAAGAGTCATACATAACTGAGTGACTTTCACTTCACTTCCTCATTCATTCCTGCTCAAAACCTGCAATTGTTCTGTCTCCCTTCATACTTGATATCTAATGGAGTGTAAGTCCTGTTTAAGTTTCCTTTAGGCGTCCCAGGGGCCTCAGTGGTAAAGAATCTGCCTGCAATGCAGGAGACACAGGTTTGATCCCTGGATCAGGAAGATCCCCTGGAGAAGGAAATAGCAACCCACTCCAGTATTCTTGCTGGGAAACTCCATGGACAGAGGAGACTGGCAGGTTGCAGTCCATAGGGTGACATGCCTGAGTGACTCAGCAACAATAAGAACACGACAAGGTAGGTAGTGGCCTTCCCTGGTGGCTCAGTGCTAAAGAATCCACCTACAATGCAGGAAACTTGGGTTTGAGTCCTGGGTCAGGAAGATCCCCTGGAGAGGGAAATGACAACCCACTCCAGGATTCTTGCCTGACAAATCCTACGGACAGAGGAGCCTGGTGGGCTACAGTCAATGGGGTCGCAAAGGAGTTGGACACAACTTAGTGACTAAATAACAACAGGTTATTTTCAACCTATCTCTTGCAGCTACTTTCACTTCACCATTCCTTGTCAAATGTTCTGCATTCAGCTCCTCAGTACTAATAGCTGTTTCTTCAAGAAGTGCATACAGGCCACACCTCACCTCCAAAATTTTCATGCAGTTGTCCCCTACTGTGGTAGGTTCTAGAGATATCTACAGGAGGGTAAGGACTGTCCCAGACAGAATATCTTCTTTGTTGTGTTAATTAAGGCCTGAGTTTCAAAACACTGGCAGTTCTCTTCCCATGGAGTGCTAAGCTATATTATATTTGAGTTTCAAAGACTATTTCTTCACAGACTCTCTTGTGGCCTAGAAAATATATAGCTTAAGCCACATATTTCAGTTTTTTTGGTTTTTGTTTTGACTTGAACCATACTGGGTCTGTTTTCTGGCCCCCCTCTCCCCACAAGGCAAGTTTGCTGTTCAAGCAGGAGGAATTTCACACATTGCTAATCAGATGAATTCAAGTATGAGTTGATTAAAATTATTTAAAAAGCCCCCCACGAGTTCTTTATCTCGGCTATGACGACTCCATCCTTTGCCATTCTGGATTCCATTTTGTCCTTGACCTCCTGTCACAGAGGTTAGATCCAGGGGCTGATGAAGCACTAGCTGACTCAAATCATATTCGGCCTTCCTGCATGGTTCTCACCCCTGCCTGCATTCCTCCTCCACACTCTAGGCCACTGTCAGAATTGGCTTCTTAAAATGTCAAGTCACGGCCCCTACATCAGTGGCATCGGAGGCTGCTCATTACTTCAGAATAACAGCAGCACTTCCCAGGCTCTGCTGGGAGTCTCTGCCCGCCTGGCTCCCACCAGTTACCTTGACTCACCCGGCCCCACTGGACTCGTTCCCGGAAGCTGGTCACTGCATTATTCAACAGCTCTTCTCTCTGGATCTGTTCCTCTGTTCACTGAAGTGGCTTTGCACTCAGTAGGGTGGGTCAGGGGAGGAGGCAAATATGGAAAGGTTTTATTTTTACTCAATTGTCACTTTAAACCATGTTCTGCCGACTCGCTCCTTCATCCCCTGATACCTGGAACAGCGGTCCATTCACTCGCCTCTGTTAAAATCCGGGCCACTCTGCTTCAGAACTCCTGTCATGATTCCCTTTATGGTTCAGGAGTGAGGCTTGACTCTAGGGAGCTCCACGTGCTGTGGGAAGGGGCGTGGTCTCCATCTCTCCCTCCCGCCTTCTCCCTCTTGGAGCTCTCCTGGGGTTGTGCCCTGGGTGAGAGGACCAGCCAGGTGGTGGGAGGAATTTCTTCAGCTGACCCACCTGCAGCTCATCCTCTCTTGGTGTCCTGTGTGATCTTCGTCACCTGTCATTCACCTGCTGCTCTCCTCAGGAGGGAACTCTCCATTATGCGATTTCCCTCTTCAGGAGGGCAGGGTGCCATCCACCTCCAGATGCCCTGTGTGAAAGAGGGGTCACCTCTTACATGAACCTCTAAGCCTCTTCAAAGCTCTGGAAACCGTGCTTACCAAAGACGGTCATTAACCTAGAAACTGATTCAGTTCAGTCACTCAGTCGTGTCTGACTCTTTGTGACCCCACGTACTGCAGCATGCCAGGCTTCCCTGTCTATCACCAACTCCCGGAGCTTGTTCAAACTCATGTCCACTGGGTCAGTGATACCATCGAACCATCTCATCCTCTGTCATTCCCTTCTCCTCTTGCCTTCAATCATTCCCAGCATCAGGGTCTTATTTTTCGAATGAGTCTGTTCTCATTGGGTGGCCAAAGTATTGGAGTTTCAGCTTCAGCATCAGTTCTTCAAATGAATATTCAGGACTGAGTTCCTTTAGGATTGATTGGTTTGACCTCTTTGCAGTCCAAAGGACTATCCGGAGTCTTCTCCAACACCACAGTTCAAAAGTATCAATTCTTTGACACTCAGCATTCTTTATGATCCAACTCTCACATCCGTACATGACTATTGGAAAAACCATAGCTTTGACTAGACGGACCTTTGTTGGTAAAGTTATGTCTCTGCTTTTTAATATGCTGTCTAAGTTTGTCATAGCTTTTCTTCCAAGAAGCAAGTGTCTTTTAATTTCATGGCTGCAATCACCATCTGCAGTGATTTGGAGCCCAAGAAAATAAAGTCTGCCACTGTTTCCACTGTTTCCCCATCTATTTGTCATGAAGTGATGGGACTGGATGCAATGATCTTCATTTTCTGAATGTTGAGTTCTAAGCCAGCTTTCTCACTCTCCTCTTTCACATTCATCAAGAGGTTCTTTAGTTCCTCTTCACTTTCTGCCATAAGGGTTGTGTCATCTGCATATCTGAGGTTATTGATATTTCTCCTGGCAATCTTTATTCCAGGTTGTGCTCCATCCATCCCAGCGTTTCTCGTGATGTACTCTGCATATAAGTTAAATAAGCAGGGTGACAATATACAGCCTTTACATACTCCTTTCCCAATTTGGAACCAGTTCGTTTTTTCACGTCCATTTCTAACTGTTGCTTCTTGACCTGCGTGCAGGTTTCTCAGGAGGTAGATAAGGTGGTCTGGTATTCCCAACTCTTGAAAAATTTTCCAGTTTGTTGTGATCCACACAGTCAAAGGCTTTAGTGGAGTCAATGAAGCAAATGTTTTTCTGGAATTCTCCTGTTTTTTCTATGATCCAATGGATGTTGGCAATTTGATCTCTGGTTCTTCCGCCTTTTCTAAATCCAGCTTGTATATCTGGAAGTTCTCAGTTCATGTACTATTGAAGCCTAGCTTGGAGGAGTTTGAGTGTTACTTTGCTAGCATGTGAAATGAGTGCAATTATGTGGTAGTATGAGCGTTCTTTGGTGGTGGTCTTTGGAATTGGAATGAAAACTGACCTTTTCCAGTCCTGTGGCCACTGCTGAGTTTTCCAAATTTGCTGGCATATTGGATGCAGCATTTTAACTGTATCATCTTTTAGGATTTGATGTAGTTCATCTGGAATGCCATCATCTCCAATAGCTTTGTTTGTAGTGATGCTCCCTAAGGACCACTTTACACTCCTGGATGCCTGGCTCTAGGTGAGTGATCACATCATCACGGTTATCCAGGTCATTCAGATCTTTTTTGTGTTGTTTCTCTGTGTATTTTTGCCAATTCTTCTTAATTATTCTTACAAGTTCTTACAATTATTTACCTACTGTTGGGGTGATGTTTCTATTCAGAATAATGACTTAGAAAAGAATTCTCTTAGCAGTGTATCCTAGAGACCTGCTTTGTGTGCACAAGTTTTAATGATGTATTTGCTGCCTTTGCTCTCATCTTTATCTGACTTAAGTTGACTGAGAGGACTTAGGAAGGGGAGCCACGTGGCACAGAGTAACTCTTGTGTGGGGAGAAAGTGGTCCTTCTTCTCTAAAGCTCTCAAATAGGGAAACTAGGGATTGGGTTCCTGATGACTGCCTCCTTCGATTTCAGAAGGATTTGCTCACATTCTGGACTTTTTTTTCCTTATTTCCCAAAGGGTAGTCTTGCCTTTTTGTTACATGGAAACAAACTTTTTCCCCCTCACCATCTTGCAGATTGCTGATGCTTTACTCAAGGTGAGCTGAGGTTCCTTGAGTAGTAGAGCAGAATCAACTAGGCTTTAGACCTCCTGGGGCCCCTCTGAGTCCTGGTGATATATGTGTGTAGTTTTGTTTTGTTTTTAAATTGGCATATAGTCATTTTACAAAGCTGTATTAGTTTCTGCTGTACAGCAAAGTGAATCAGCTATATATTTACATATATCTCCTCTTTTTTGGATTTCCTTCTCATTTAGGTCACCACAGAGCATTGAGTAGGATTCCCTGAGCTATACAGTAGATTTTCATTAGTTATCTATTTTGTACAGAGTATCAATATGTGAATATGTCAAGCCCAATTCATCCCACTCCACCTGCCCTGTACCCCTTGGTGTCCATACATTTGTTCTCTGTGTCTCTATTTCTGCTTTACAAATAAGATTATCTATACCATTTTTCTAGATTCCACCTAAATGCATTCAGTTCAGTTCAGTCGCTCAGTTGTGTCTGACTCTTTGCGACCCCATGAACTGCAGCACGCCAGGCCTCCGTGTCCATCACCAACTCCCAGAGTTCACTCAGATTCACGTCCATCGAGTCAGTGACGCCATCCAGCCATCTCATCCTCTGTCGTCCCCTTCTCCTCCTGCCCCTAATCCCTCCCAGTATTAGAGTCTTTTCCAATGAGTCAACTCTTCGCATGAGGTGGCCAAAGTACTGGAGTTTCAGCTTTAGCATCACTCCTTCCAAAGAAATGCCAGGGCTGATCTCCTTCAGAATGGACTGGTTGGATCTCCTTGCGGTCCAAGGGACTCTCAAGAGTCTTCTCCAACACCACAGTTCAAAAACATCAATTCTTTGGTGCTCAGCCTTCTTCACAGCCCAACTCTCACATCCATACATGACCACAGGAAAAACCATAGCCTTGACTAGATGGACCTTAGTCGGCAAAGTAATGTTTCTTCTTTTGAATATGCTTTCTAGGTTGGTCATAACTTTTGTTCCAAGGAGTAAGCGTCTTTTAATTTCATGGCTGCAGTCACCATCTGCAGTGATTTTGGAGCCCCCCAAAATAAAGTCTGACACTGTTTCCACTGTTTCCCCATCTATTTCCCATGAAGTGATGGGACCGGATGTCAGGATCTTCGTTTTCTGAAGGTGAGCTTTAAGCCAACTTTTCCACTCTTCTCTTTCACTTTCATCAAGAGGCTTTTGAGTTCCTCTTCACTTTCTGCCATAAGGGTGGTGTCATCTGCATATCTGAGGTTATTGGTATTTCTCCCGGCAGTCTTGATTCCAGCTTGTTTCTTCCAGTCCAGCGTTTCTCATGATGTACTCTGCATATAAGTTAAATAAGCAGGGTGACAATATACAGCCTTGATGTACTCCTTTTCCTATTTGGAACCAGTCTGTTGTTCCATGTCCAGTTCTAACTGTTGCTTCCTGACCTGCATACAGATTTCTCAAGAGGCAGGTCAGGTGGTCTGGTATTCCCATCTCTCTCAGAATCTTCCACAGTTTATTGTGATCCACACAGTCAAAGGCTTTGGCATAGTCAATAAATGCATTAGTATATGATATTTCTTTTTCTCTTTCTGACTGACTTCACTCTGAAGTGAAGACAGTCTCTATGCTCATCCATGTGGATGGATGGCCCATTTTTGTCCTCTCTGCAAATGGCCCAGTTTTGTTCTTTTCATGGCTGAGCAATTTTCCATTGTATATAAGTACCACATCTTTATCTGTAGTTTTTAAGCTAAATTTATGTTACAAATTAGCATATAGTACACTTATTATCCTTTTCCTGATGTACAGTTCTAGAATCTTCTCACAGGGATATATTCACATAACCACCATCACAATTAGGAGAGAGGGTAAGTGCACCATTCTAAATATTCCCTTGTGCTGTCGCTTCCTGGTCACATATTCCTCCACCTTTAACTCTTGCCAATCACGCATCTATCATCAGTCACTATGGCTTTGTCTTTTCAAGACTCTTACACAGTTGCAAATCACACAGTATGTGACAGCTTGAGACTGGCGTTTTTCAGTCAGCACGATGTCTTTGAGAATCATCCAACTTGTATGTATCAATACTTTTAAAACTTGAAATACAATAGACATAAAACTAGTTGCAGATGAATAACATAATGATTCAATCCATGCATATATTACAATATGATCACCATAATAAATCACCACACATATTTACAAAATCTCTTTATTGTGTTGAGCACTTTGAAGATTTATTCTCCTAGCAACTTTCAGTACAGTGTTATTCTTGTCACCATATTGTATATTACATCCCCAGGGTTTGTTTATTTTTAAGCGGAAAGTTTGTATCTTTCTACTATCTACCCATTTGACCCATCTGCCCATTTGACCCAACCCCGCCTCTGGCAATGACACATCTGTTCTCTGTATTTAAGAGTTTGAGTCTTTTTTTTTTTTTTAATAAAGAAATCCATGTATAACTGAGATCGTACAGTATATATCTTTCTCTATCTGAATTATTTAGCTTAGCATGATGCCCTAGAGGTCCATCCATCTGTCGCAGGATGTCTTTCTTTTTAATGTCTGAATAATATTCCATTGTATACATATTTCACATTTGCTTTACCCATGGATCCAGGAATACTTTGGTTGCTTCCATAAGTAATGCTGCAGTGTGCATGGGAGGGGCACATATCTTTTTCAATCAGTGTCTTTGTTTTCCTCAGATAAATACCCAGAATGAAATTGCTGTATCATATGGCAGTTCTATTTTTAATTTTTTGAGAAAGCTTCATACTGTCTTCCATAGTGACTGCTTGTATCACTAGCTTATTCCTGTTTGCTGGCCAATAATATCCATAGTGTGGATGTAACAATTCCTGGTGCTGCTTTTAGGTCTGTGGCTTGACCTGCTGGATCCTGCTTTTCCTCTGAACTCTGTATTGACCTTGCCCAGCAATGGTTACTACTGATCCCAGTTGGGGACATTTTATACCAACTGCTAATTCTGCCTTGTCTTTGCTGGAGCAGCAAATATAGCAATGGGTGTTTTTGTCCTTTCTTTTTCAGTAGCTTTCTTTCCAATAGGATGTGATTTTGCCCTTTCAAGAAAGTGTCACACTTCATTTGTTCGGGGCATATTCTCAAGGAATGAAGCTGTGAAAGGCATGTGAGGCTGCCCTCTCTGATGCTTGATGGGAATTTTTAGGACTCTGAAGGGGATTATGTTTCACTGAGTCTCCTGTAGATGGTAAAGAATCTGCCTGCAATGTGGAAGACCTGGGTTTGATCCCTGCATTGGGAAAATCCTCTGGAGAAAGGAATGGCTACTCACTTCAGTATTCTTGCCTGGAAGATCCCATGGACAGAGGAGCCTGGAGGGCTACAGTCCAGGATATCACGAAATGCTGGACACAACTGAGGACTAACACATTCACTTCTTTTCTGATCCTACAGAACTCAGCTCCACCCCATCCCAAGTTCTTTTCCTTGGCTCCAAGGGTCTCAACAACTGTCCCTGTGATGGGACTCTGGGGACTTTCATTGGAGAAGGAAATGGCAGTCCACTCCAGCACTCTTGCCTGGAAAGTCCCATGGATGGAGGAGCCTGTTAGGCTACAGTCCATGGGGTCACAAAGAGTCGGACATGACTGAGCAACTTTCGTGGCATGCCCAGGTTGTGGATGACTTTAGAATAATACAGTGTATGGTAGTGCCTAGAGTTAATGCACTTACATATCTGGCCTCACTTAATTTTTATTGCAACAGTGTGCTGGAGGAACGAGAGACTAGACCTAATGTGTACCCAGTGCCTAGAATATGCCAGGCACTTTAGATGATCATTTCATTTAATCTTCTAGGAACTTTATGGAGAAGTCTTCTCACTTGCCATGTGAGTAACCTGCAACTTGGAGAAGTTCAGCAGTTGGTTGAAGAGAGCAAATACATAATAGGATTAGGATTCAAACTCAAGTGTATCAGATACCTTCTACCCCGCCCTCTGTTTAAAAACACAACAAAAACCCAGGAGGAAGATAACAAGGGAGAGGAATACAATGTATAATGTGCCTTCATTAGTTTTCTAGGGCTTCTGCAACAAAGTACCATGAACTGGGTGGCTCAAAACAACAGCAATCAGTTGTCTCACAGTTTGGGGGGCTAGGAGTCCAAAATCAAAGTGTTGGCAGGACCTCTCCCTCTGAAATCTGCAGTGGAACCCCTCCATTCCTCTTGGAAGCTCCTGGTGGTTGGCTGGCAATCTTTGCTGTTTGTTTAGGAGTTGCCTGATTCCAGTCTCTGTCCTTGTCTTCACACGGCCTTTTCCCTGTGTCCCTCCATCTTCACACAGCCAGCCTATGAGGGCACTAATCTGCTCCAGTATGACCACATCTTAACTGTTTACATCAACAATGATGCTATTTCCAAATAAGGTCATGTTCTGAAATATTGGGATTAGAATTCAATCTTTATTTTTGGGGAACACATTTGCCCAAGGACAGTAACATTATGGGGATAACTATTCTTATAAAAACAGTACTTTATTCTCTCAAGTGTGGCTTACACTCTCTGGAGTACTTCATTAGAGAGATCATAATTTAATATGTAGAGATGCTCTTCTGTTAGAGTCCTACTAGGAATTAGAATGTTCATGAAAATGAAAGTCGCTCAGTCATGTCTGACTCTTTGCAACGCCATGGACTCTACAGTCCATGGACTTCTCCAGGCCAGAATACTGGAGTAGGTAGCCTTTCCCTTTTCCAAGGGAGTTTCCCAACCCAGGGATTGAGCCCAGGTCTCCCACAGTGCAGGTGGATTCTTTACTAGCTGAGTCACAAGAGAAGCCCTAGAATGTTCATAATTAGTACAAACTTTGTAGTTGAGGAAGCAGTTGAATTGAAAAGTATTTCCTCTTGTGAACAGTCACATGCATGCAGGATAAAGTTAGGCTTAAACTTTGTTCTCGGATTTTATTGTCGAAACCTCTGTGCTGCCTTGTCTAACTATTTTCCCATTTGGCTTTTTTTTTTTCTTTTGAGAAGACATCTGTTTTGAGAACATGCTTTGAGATTTTTGATCAGTAAGGCTCAAAACGGCAGTTAGGAAATGACGTCATTATGTCTGCTATTCTTTTGCTCCTTTTTTACCATCCCCCCACACCCCCCACACCCCCCCCCCCCCCCACAACATCCATATTGAAGCAGCTCAGTATTTTCTAAATTTTCAGTAAATGAGAACACAAAGTGAAGAAGTCTCATATGGGAACTTCCTATCACATATCTCAGTGATTGTCTGAGATTGTTTTAGAAATCCATTTTATTTTTCAATGACAATACTATTTTGAAGAACATTTTTTCACAAATCATGGACATTTTCTGTATAATGGAAAGTTAGTTGGTTATTGCCTTCTGAAATTCCACTTTCCTTTAAATGCATTTTTGTAAACTGCCCCATGTGACCTGTTGCCGTGTTGAGTTTGAAATTCCAGATCACCAGACAAGAACTATGTCTAATATGCTTGGTTTACCTGTCAGTCTCAATAAATATTGAAAAATCACACACAACTGTAAATTTTATTCTCATAGCACCTAAAACCTTTAGGTAAATGATAAATCCTTTTTAAGGATATCAGCAAAGAGTGTGCTCAAGTACATGAAGAGCTCATCTGATATATTTGACAAAAAAGTCAAGATGCGAATATGGGGAGAAAAGCAGTGCATGAAACGTTTTTTTGGTTTTGTTTTGTTTTTTAATTGATGAAACTGCTTTTTAAAATAGCTAATCACCTAGTCCTTTCTATTTGAACATGTATACTTCCTGTCTCACCTCTTTTCATAGCAAAATCATTGGAAGCAGATGAAGGATATTTTACATCAAAACAATTTTATGACCATTCTGTATCTCTTGGTTTTGACAAAACTCTCCCCCATGAGGTAATAGAATGGCGCAGTTGCTGACAATATTTTCTTTTGGAATTTACTGGGGATAAAGATATTATCATTTCTGAAACATTTTTAGGTGGTTTGAAGCAAGGAAATATTTCATGCGAAGATGGGCCCAATAAAAGACAGAAATGGTAGGGACCTATCAGAAGCAGAAGATATTAAGAAGAGGTGGCAAGAATACATGGAAGAACTGTACAAAAAATCTTCACAACCAAGATAATCATGATGGTGTGATCACTTACCTAGAGCCAGACATCCTGGAATGTGAAGTCTACTGGGCCTTAGGAAGCATCACTCTGAACCAGTGGAGGTGATGGGATTCCAGTTGAGCTATTTCAAATCTGAAAGATGATTCTGTGAAACTGCTGCACTCAATATGCCAGCACATTTGGAAAACTCAGCAGTGGCCACAGGACTGGAAAAGGTCCGTTTTCATTCCAATCCCAAAGAAAGGCAATGCCAAAGAATGCTCAAACTACCGCACAGTTGCACTCATCTCACATGCTAGTAAAGTAATGCTTAAAATTCTCCAAGCCAGGCTTTAGCAATACATGAACCATGAACTTCCAGATATTCAAGCTGGTTTTAGAAAAAGGCAGAGGAACCAGAGGTCAAATTGCCAACATCTGCTGGATCATGGAAAAAGCAAGAGAGTTCCAGGAAAACATCTATTTCTGCTTTATTGACTACGCCAAAGCCTTTGACTGTGCGGATCACAATAAACTGGAAAATTCTGAAAGAGATGGGAATACTAGACCACCTGACCTGCCTCTTAGGAAACCTATATGCAGGTCAGAAAGCAACAGTTAGAATTGGACATGGACCAACAGACTGGTTCCAAATAGGAAAAGGAGTACATCAAGGCTGTATATTGTCACCCTGCTTATTTAACTTCTATGCAGAGTACATCATGAGAAACGCTGGGCTGGAAGAAGCATAAGCTGGAATCAAGATTGCTGGGAAAAATATCAATAACCTCAGATATGCAGATGACACCACCCTTATAGCAGAAAGTGAAGAGGAACTAAAAAGCCTCTTGATGAAAGAGAAAGAAGAGAGTGAAAAAGTTGGCTTAAAGCTCAACATTCAGAAAACGAAGATCATGGCATCTAGTCCCATCACTCCATGGCAGATAGATGGGGAAACAGTGGAAACAGTGTCAGACTTTATTTTTCTGGGCTCCAAAATCACTGCAGATGGTGACTGCAGCCATGAAATGAAAAGACATTTACTCCTTGGAAGGAATGTTATGACCAACTTAGACAGCATATTAAAAAGCAGAGACATTATTTTGCCAAAAAAGGTCCATCTAGTCAAGGCTATGGTTTTTCCTGTGGTCATGTATGGATGTGAGAGTTGGACTATGAAGAAAGCTGAGCGCCGAAGAATTGATGCTTTTGAACTGTGGTGTTGGAGAAGACTCTTGAGAGTCCCTTGGACTGCAAGGAGATCCAGCTAGTCAATCCTAAAGGAGATCAGTTCATTGGAAGGACTGATGCTAAAGCTGAAACTCCAGTACTTTGGCCACCTGATGTGAAGAGCTGACTCATTGGAAAAGACCCTGATGGTGGAAAAGATTGAGGGCAGGAGGAGAAGGGGACAACAGAGGATGAGGTGGTTGGATTGCATCACCAACACAATGCACATGGGTTTGGGTGGACTCCGTGAGTTGGTGATGGACAGGGAGGCCTGGTGTGCTGTGGTTCATGGGGTCTCAAAGAGTCGGACACAACTGAGCGACTGAACTGAACTGAACTACTCTATTTGTATTTGGCTAACTGTATTACATAACACTCAGCTAGAATCTCCAAACACTGGGTCTCAGTATTTCTTTGATTCTTCTAGAAGTTCCTAGGGACAGTAGAAGGAAGCACAAGGGGGTGGTTGAGAGCACAGATTCTGGAGACACTCTGCCAACCCAGATCTTGTGACCTTGGACCTCAGTCTTCCCTGTTGAGAATTAAATTAAGTGAGGCAAGTTCAGAGCAATGCTTGACACAGTAAGCACGATACAAGTGTAACTGTCCTTCTTCCAGGCTTACTTTGATGTTCTATTAGCTGTGTGATCCAAGGTAAATCCTTTAACTTTTCTTAGGTTTTGTTATTCACATCTCATATAGCTCACAAGCTTTTCATGAGAATTAAATTAGATATTTCATGAAGAGATCCAGTGTGCTTGTGGCTTATTGCTTGTAATTAGGGCAGGCTATCTATGTACGCTTGAGTGTTTTATTTAAGGTATTCTGATGACTGAAAATGATGAACGCATTCTAAACTCTTAACACCCGTCATTCCTTGGGATCTGTTTAGACATTGGGAGCAATCTAGATCATTATTACTCTTTGAATATGTTGCTTGATGTTACTGCATGTGTGTTATTAAAGTATATTCAACTGCTTTTTTGTTGTTGTACTCAAGCCATAACCATTGAGTAGTTGTTCCCCAAACCATAAAGTACCAAAGTCTCTTAAGTAAAAATAAACCAAGTTAGAGAAAATGTGATTTGTGACCTGCAATATCATCATTCCAAGGCTCATGGCTCAGTGAAACTGGTTTCTGTTAGTAAAATAACACTCTGGTTTTATAAATCTCAGCCTTTGACTATGACTATATGTTTAGAGCTTCAAACTTAAAAATAATATTGCACATCATTACGCTTTCCCTTGGAGAAGGAAATGGCAACCCACTCCAGTATTCTTGCCTGGAGAATCCCATGGCCAGAGGAGCCTGGTGGGCTACAAGGGGCTCATGGGGTCACAAACAGCTGGACATGATCAAGTGACTAAGCTTTCCCTGTCGGTGAGAAAGTAACAGAGTCAGTCAAAAGTGTAGCCTCAAGTTTTATTGAAAAGGAAGGATTAAAATACAATATTGTGTGTGTGTGTGTGTGTGTTTTAATTCATGAGAACTGCCTACATCCTTAGGAATGGTTTGGGGACATGCTGATCTGAGGTGGTGATTTGAAAGGTAATGCTCTTTACCATTGGTGAGAGTAGTAATTTCGAGAGTATTATAACTTTGTTTTGCATTTCTACGCTGGCTGACTCACTCAGTTTTGGGTTTCCTGGTTCATGATGTGATCATCATTCCATATGGTGCTATTATCTTCCAGCTCATATTTTCATCAGCCAGCACTAGCTTGTTGCCCATTTAATGATGCAGACATTCAAATTCATGGATGGCAGTTTCCGATGTTAAAACACCATTGCAAATTTACCTAAGGAAAATGAGTAAAAGACCGTTTTTGCATTCAGAGTAAAATGAGTCTTTATGCTAAGGAAGAATTCTTCGTCTCTTCAGTACCCATACCATATAAAAGTGAAGTCACTCAGTCGTGTCCGACTCTTTGCCACCCCATGGACACCAGGCTCCTCTGTCCATGGGATTTCCTAGGCAAGAGTACTGGAGTGGGTTGCCATTTCCTTCTCCAGGGATCCTTCCCAGCCCAGGGATCGAACCCAGGTCTCCCGCATTGTAGACAGATGCTTTACTGTCTGAGCCACCAGGGAAGTCTATACCATATAAAAACATCATCCAGTGATGTCTAAAAATAAGAACTTTAGACTCCTTAGTCTACTATGAACTGAATTAAAATTTGGAGGAATGTATTTTAACTCCAACCATGAGTGTTAGGTTTACCCAACTGCCACAAACCTCTTGTTTGTCAAAATGATTCATTTCAGAAAAAAACAAGCACATGTTTTCTCAGGTATCCAAGAGCTACCCCCTACAACCCCCCCCCCCTTTTTTTAAGCCTCAAAACTGAATTCTCTTAAGTCCATCCATGATTTTCATACTTTAAACATCTGACACGGGCTAGATGACCTTCCTCAGTGGCGATGGCAAAATCTAACACATGAGTTTGGTTATTTCTGTGGCTTAATGACAGTCCAGAACTATATCAAGCCAAGATCCTCAGTCACTGAGCAGAATTTTAAACCTGGGTACGAAGTCCATGAATCTCAAGATGAGCAGCCTAGATGGAGTCCTGGAGCAATGTGACAGTTGCCCTTTGTCTTTGAAACAATTACCGAGCAGTGCTGCTGTTAGCATCCTTTCCAGATGAACGTTGCCCAGAACTTTTTGGCAGGCTTTTGAGATGTTCTGATTTCTCAGTGGGTGCGTTTTCAGACAGGTGAATGTGGCTTCTGTAAATTGGCTTCCTAGCTTAGCTTTCTCATTACTGCCATCCAGGAGTTAGGCTTTTTCACACAGTAGGTTGCATCACTTGCGTGTGTTAGTGCTGGCTGTGGTTCCTTTGTGGCATTGAAAATAGATTCTTACCACTTGGTTGAATCTCTGCTTCAACTGTTTTCTATAGCTGGTCAATATCCAAGATTGCTAAAAAAAAGGGACCATAACTGAAAGGGTAGACATAAAGTAAATATTTTGTTTTCTTCTGAAGCCAACGACTACCCTTGTTTACTTAAATAATTAGGTCCAGATGTTTTACAAGTGACCATCTTCAAAAGCAAATTAATGGTAGAAAATAAAGGCTCATATATCTTGATCTGAATTGGCTGTTATTTTTTTCTGTTTTTATAGTGTTGTCAATAGACAGCTCAGATCCCATAATAAAAATTTGTAGTTTTTATTTATGATTCAGTATCATGCTTCTAGATATTTCCAGATGCTTAAATTACTTGCTGCATATAAAATAATATATGCTTATTTGTCAGTACTGTAAAAATTCTAAATGCTTGTTCCTGGAAGATACATACATGGGCAGGAATAATATCTTTGTTTCTTATTGGTCAGCTGCTATATCATCTGAAGGCTAAAATTAAACCTAGTGACTGGGAGAAGGAACTGGTTGTACCAGCTCTTAATTTCTGCCTCTAGCACAGATTTGCTGGAATAACTGATATTGATCACAAATCTGCTATACCTCCCTTCCTTTTCCCTGTGCAGCAAGCACCATTCTTTCCTTGCAGGTCAGCTACAGATTTAATTAGGGCTGGGGAAGTAGCTGGATGCTTGGCCTGGAGTCACTGGGCAAATAAGAACTTCAGTTTATCCATCAGATACACCAACCAGAAAGTCAAGTGCCATTATTTTACTCTCTCATCTTTGCCTCATGCTTCAACCATCTAAATTTCGAAAGCTCTTATTGAAGGGAGGGTGGTGGTGATGGAAGACAAATGCTTCTTTCTTAATGAAATCTATAGGACTGCTCATTGTGTACATGGATGTAATTTGTTCACTAAGGTCATAGTCCAACATCTTGGAGAGTGACTGTCTGAGAATGAGAGGGGCCACCATAGATAATAAATTCTTCTAGAATATAAACAAATGATGTGTGTGTATGTGTGGGTACAGTCGTGGGTGTGAGTATTTCACAGCTCTGTGAGCTGAATGCACTATGACAAAGATTACTTAGCAGTCCGTGATGATCTCTGTGTGTGGTGGTCAAGAACATTTCATGTATCATTGATAAACACTGTGCTGTGATGTCACCATATCATTCCCCAAAGCAAATGAAGCATAAAGAAACACAAGGAGACACACTCCCTTTCTCTTCTTGGGGACTGTTGTTCCTGGGTCACATAAATTCTGGGTGGAATGAGATGGTGCCCCTCACTACAGAGGAGAGAGTGAGTCAGAAGTTGGGTGCTGAATGCTCCATTGTGTAGCTGATGCATTTCACAGTTCTAACCCAAGTCACACTCAGAATAGTTTCTCCTTCCTCTCTTCTGGAAGAAAAACATGCAAGGAGGAGTTTTTGTGTTTCCAAAAGTGTGCTGAGGGTGAATTCCGAGGGTGAATACTGCCTTGTCCTCTTTCTTGTTAAATCTGTGGACGTGATTCAGCAGCCTTTCCTCCAGGGTCTCTCTCTCTCTCTCTCTCTTTGTCATCTGGGGTTCCCATCTGAGGTCTCTCCACTGACATCTCAGAGTGCAATTATTTCAGGTCCGCAGATCATTGCATATATTTCCTTCAAATGCCAAGCTTCATGCTAACCTATTTGTCCAGTGTCAGTCCTTTCCCCATGAGAGTCGTGCTTTGTTGCTTGCTTCCAAGGTTTAAAATAACCAAGTGTTAAGTTTTTCCTTTTCTTTGCTCTCTGAAACTTTCCTTTCCAAATCATCTCATGTGCTACCTAGCACTCTAAGTAACTTTCTAACCTTTAGGCTTTTTACTGACCTTTAGGTTCAGTGGTTGCTATCCATACCAAGAATCCAACATCTCTTTGTATTAATTCTGCCAGAGGGAACAGCTCATGTTAAAACATGTAGTCAATATGAAATGATGTAGGTTTGAAAGGGAATATCAGCGTGGTCAGATAAGGTCTGCATGGCTCTCTACCAAACAGCTGCCCAAAGTACCGTTATGTTGTGGTATAACCATAGCCTACACACTTACCTCCCTATTATGTTGTTCCGTGTTTTATGGAATTGGAAGGGCTGACTCATGCTAATCAATCATGTAACACTAAAGGGTATGCTCAGTAGCTCAGTCGTGTCTAACTCTTTGCGACCCAATGGACTGTACAACCCACCAGGATCCTCTGTCCATGGGATTTTCCAGGCAAGAATACTGGAATGGGTTGCCATTTCCTCCACCAGGGAGTACTAAAGTAATAAGCCGTAAGGAGTGTTTAGAATGGGGAGATGAGTACAATGAGATGGCTGGATGGCATCACTGACTCGATGGACATGAATTTGAGTGAACTCTGGGAGTTGGTGATGGACAGGGAGGCCTGGTGTGCTGTGATTCATGGGCTCACAAAGAGTCAGATAGGACTGAGCGACTGAACTGAAGTGAATGAGTACAATGTATCAGAATCCTCGAGAAGTGAATTTACCTAGAGTCGCTAGGTGAAGAAGGTATCCTTGAGGCATATTTCACCATGGCTGGTTTGAATCTCTTGAATCGTCCATTATAGATGATATCACCATAGGAACCTAAAAGTGTATGTCTTTTACGGGACTTGATATACAAGGTCAACTTCAGGATCCTGGTCTTTCTGCCCTGTTCTTTAGGCTAACTGTCCTTCTGTTCAGTTTTTCTCCAAACTGATAGTTATGTTCCTGCTTTAAAAATTATAAACATCTTTCAAATCTACTTTCCTGCTATTCCATTTCAGACCCTCTGACTTCTTGAGATACAAATTTAGAGAGAACCTCCTGAGTTAACTTCTACATACTCCTGTGCAATGTGTATGAAATACTGAATATTCCATACCTGGGTGTCTGGGTAGGTGGTTGATCATTTCTTTATGCCCCTATAGTCCACCAACATATGATAGAATACTTATTATAACAATCCTCTTATCATATGCAGATTGATAAAATTTACATGACTTTCAACCAATTTCTCCATAAATAGTTTATTGTAAATCAGCAAAAGGCAAATATTTTGTACAGATACTCAACAGTAGTGAAATTGGAGAGTATAAAAGCTCAGTTTTAAATTTGTAAATCAATCATTAATCATTAGATAACCTTGTGTTATCAGGGAATGCCCTCCACTCTATCCTTACTGTTAACTGTTCAATGGAAATCTACACTGACAAGGAATTTGCTGTTTCATGGAAGAATTCCACATATCTTGGGGTGACTGAAGACTGTTAGAAAATCCTTCCTTCTCACTGAAGTTATGAGTGAACATTTGATTCTTATGAGTAGTTTTCCATGCCTTACATAATCATTATCTTCCTTTCAACCACCTTTTTAGTTTTTCCAATGTTTTTAAATGTTAGTGGTAGAATTGAACAAGTATTAAACATAATTTGGTCTGGAGGTGCCCCATCTGCTTTCAAGACTCCAGCATCTAATGCTTTTTAGCATCATGCTGTTGGCTTATAACAAGACTGGGATTAACTAAAACCCAACTATTCTTAACAAATCCCAATGACAAATCAAGTCTCCATATCCTGTGATAGAACCAACAATTCCTTTGATTCAAAGTGTAGAACTTTCCATGAATCCTAATTATGTCATTTTGTCATGTGGGTTTGGACTTTCAATCCCTTACGTTTCTTCTGAATTCTCATTTCCTTGTGCAGTGTATTTATCCAGGATATTGTAATGAGAAAAAACAGAAACCAAACCAAAACCAACCAAGAACCCCCAGCCATGCCTTGCGTATCTCCGTATAAGAGATACACATGACAGAAAATATATTCTTGAAGACCAAATAGAAGATATATTGTCACAACATAGGGTTTCATTTCATTAATTCACTCAAATGTTCATGGAAGCCTAGACCATGCCAGATACTGTGTTAGGCCTTATGAATAATTAAAGCCTTAGCTTTTGTGAAGCTGATATTTTAGTGGAAGAGATGGAGTGTAAACAGAATGTGGTAGGAAGTAAACATAGGTAGGTTAAATAAAGATAAAGTTGAGTAGGTGGCCATTTACTTTAGAGATAGTTGCTGAATAGGCGGCATTTAAACTAATGCCTTAAGTTTCCGAAGAATTCAAAGAGCTATTCAAAGAGCTGAGAGAACATTTCAGGCCAAAGGGACAGCAGATACAGGAAGGAATGACTGTGGTTAAGAACAGGTGGTCTCCAGCATGAAGTTTCGATTCCTTTTTTTCTTTCTGAATTACAATTGATTTTTTAAAAGTTCTGTTTATTTATGCACTGAGTCCTCAACACTGCATGCAGGCTACTCTCTAGTTGTAATGTGTGAGTGTCTCATTGCAGCGGCTTCTCTTATATGGAGCACGGGCTCTGGGGCATATGGGTTCAGTAGTTGGGGTACATGGGCTTAGTGGCTCTGCAGCATGTGGGATCTTCCCAGATCAGGGATCAAACCCATGTCTTCTCCTGCTTTGGCAGGTGGATTCTTAACCACTGGCTGACCAGGGAAGCCCTACCAATTGCTTTTGAATAAGCTTGCTTAATTAGTATGGTTAAATGAATTGTTTATTATTATCCAGTCCATATTTCTCCATGGTGTTCATGAGAATATCACAAACTATCAGATATATTGGAAAAATCTTATTTTATTCTGTACTTCTTTTTCTGATGTATGATTCAAAGTGAACAGAAATCCTTTGGGATTTATTCCTAGTAAACTGTGGTGACTTGTTTGCTCAGGTCTTCTAAACCACTTGTTCTTGGATCCTTTATAGAATTTATCAGGAGTCTGAGTCAAGTGGAACAGTCAATAGTTTCTAAAATGTTTGTTTTTGAAACTTGGTTCAAGATGTTTTGTATCTTCAGTCTATTCAGATTTTGTCTATTCCCCCTAATTGTGCAAAGATGATCACAAATGGTTCTTGATCAAACTTACAAGATGGTCCAATACCTGGAAATATAATTCACTCTGTTTCAAGTAATTAGATTTTCTTTCACACTAGAAATATATCAGGATTTTTTCTGGTTCATTATGCTTAAAGTTTGGAGGCACTTTTCTTAATAAAGAAAAAAGAATCTGAATAGTATAAAACTGCTCTGTCCCCTTTCTTATCTGGAAATTTTGCTTCATGGGTGATGGTTCACATCATGGCTGTCAGGCGTGAGCCAACTCTCTATTTCACTTTAAGCATAGCTAACCAATGGAAGCTTCTCTGGTGACTCGCTAAGATGGTGAAGAATCTACCTGCAATGCAGGAGACACAGGTTTGATCTCTGAGTTGGGAAGATTCCCTAGAGAAGGAAATGGCAATCCACTCCAATATTCTTGCCTGGGAAATTCCATGGACAGAGGAGCCTGGCAGACTACAGTCCATGGGGCTGCAAAGAGTCGGACATAACTTAGCGACTAAACAACAACAAGGGCCTTTATAGATAGGAACTCGCAGCAAAGCCGTGGTCACTGTGGTGTTGACCTCACACCCATGGTTTTAACAGCACGCCCATGCCTTCCAGGCCTGGAGAGAACAGTGTGGAACAAGATCCAGAGGTTTGTTTCTCCAAATGTTTCCTTTCTCACTCTTTATTTTATTTTATTTTTTTTAATTAAAACTATTATTTTTACTTTATTTTACTTTACAATACTATATTGGTTTAAGTCTTCCTAGGTATGTAGACTAAACAGAGATTTATAGGAAGGAAAGTCCACACCCCAGGGAATTCCAACATTCAGAAGTACCTCAAGGACTCTTAATAATTGAGGAGTGGCTCTTTTGGACACTTTTCCATGCCAAGCTATCCCAGACAGTAGGCCAACATTTGAAACTGCTGAGAAAAATACCAGAAAACTCACAAAAGTCACCACCAAGTCCTCTTAAAGGAAGCAATTAGCGTTTTTTGAACAAAAATATTCTATTTGAGCAAGCAGTATTCCTAAATTAATTCCCAGATTATTTGTCTTCAGAAAACCACAAGATAAATATACTATTCACTTTCTTTGCCTGCTTCTGCTGGCAAGTACAACTAGTAATATGGAGAAAATAAAAGGAGAGAAAGGGCATAGTACTTGATTTTCAAAACAGAGGAAAGGGCCAGTGGTGACCTAAGTGTTGAATTTATCTCATAGGTAACCATAGGGGCCTGCCCTTACTTGGCTGACTGTTCACAGTCAGTTCTAGGTTCTACGCAAGAGTGCATTTTCTTTCCTTTGTGGTTTACATCTTAGTGAAGTAAATCTACAATACAAATCTTAAAAAATTAGAATGTCTACAGTATCTCATTAAAAGTTAAGAATGAAGATGGCCCTGAGTCACTTAATGAAGAAGCTGGAGATGTCGTCTCTGAAACTCTTTCTAGCTACAATATCTGTGATTGTTAAGAAAACTGTCTTACTCCTGAATAGAAAGTTTGATCTTTGTGGAGACTGAAGAAGAGCTGTGATCTTTCTTTTTCATTCTTTAGCAATTTTATGTGCAACTTTTACATAAGGCACTAGAAGATTGGATCACTTTTTCCTGAAATTTTTGAAGACCCTTAAAAATGCATTCTCCCTATCAGTTAATATTTCCTCTGTGGCAGCATTATGATGGATGCTAAAAAAATGACCAAAACCTAAGTGATGGTTCCTGGATCATGTTCCCCACTTAGTAATTTTTATGAGGCCACATTTAGTTTCTTGTAGCCAAATACTTGGAGAAGATGTTCATTAAATCCTCTGAGTCTTCTGTGTTGCCCAGTTTAAATAACGACTCATTCTATAGCAGCATCTGATCTGCATATAGCTTGATAAGTAATTTTAAAAACTTGAAAAATTTAGGAACATCTTTGAATAAGTAGATAGTGCTAACCCATTTTTAGATGTTGATTTTTTGTTGTTGTTGTTTAAATTGAAATATTCTCATTTTATCCTTAGGGAAAACAAATTGCCACTAACATCAATCCACTGGAATTTCATATACCTTTTTTAATCCAGAGGCTTAGAAACAAATATAGTCACCGAATGTGTATCAGATAAGCCAGACATTTAAAAGTGAAAGTATTTTTCTCATTTTTTTTTCCAGGCTTCTCAATTTTTATGAGATACTTGGTTAAACATCATTGCTCAGGGTATTTCTGATATGGAATAAACATTAAGATTAAATTTCCAGAAGAAAATATTTAGTCCTCATAATTTGTACCAGGATTGGAAAAAAAAAAAGGTATGGAAAATAATAATTAAAAGTTGTGTCAAGCTATATTCTGGTTTGAGAGAGAACAGAAAGGAGGGAAGAAAAAAGATGACCAAAAATATTCTTCCCTCTTAATTCTGTTCATCAGATACTATCTCTATCTCATTTTTATGGATATGTGTTTCTCCCGAGTCTCAACCAATCATTCTATTGTAGTATATTTGAATCCTGAGAAGTTATTTGCCTGTGTCTCATAAATCTTGATAATAGAACCTAATTCTTGGTAGTTAGGTAGTACTCAAACAGGATAGAAAGGTTATTTTAATACATTTGATTAGGTAAATTGATCACATTAAGTGCATTAACTGTTAAATTAATAGAAGTCTGGATGTGGATGAATTCAGAGACCCTGATCGTTGTTCTCACTCCAGGTGACAGAAGGATATTTATTTTGTCTATTTCTTTTTTTATCCCTTCATTAAATTTTCTTGGGTAATATTCTTGAAAAAGCAGGACTGAGAATATTCAAGCTTGTTTTTGGTATGAGATAAAATAGCGTGCCCCCCGCCCCCGCATCAAGTGTGTGTGTGCCCATGCACATCACGTGAGTATGTGTGTGTGTGTGGTGTGTGCATTGTTGTCACCACTGCCACCACTCTGAAACTCTTTATGGCTGTTTCCTCTGAGGCAGATAAGGCTGGAAAATGAGAGAAGATCTTGGGTCCTAACACAAAACCACCGCACTTCTATTGCAACAGATACACGGTATTGAACTCTCTCCTCCTTAGCTGGGTATAAACACAATGTGTTGTCCATTATTCTTAATTCTCCAAGAAGTAAAAGCAATGCCCCTGGCTGATTTAGTGGGGGACAATCTTTGTCTGTCGAGTAAAAGCCATTAGGGGTGTTTCTCCCATGCCATCAGTCTGCGTTCTTACAGAAAGTAATATCTCTGGGAACCACGCCTCCATGGACAGAGTTCACAGAGCCCCAATGGGTGGCCCCCAGGACTTGGGTGGCTTCAGACTGTAATCCTACTAGGGAAGTGATGCTTTTCTCATAAATAAGCCCTGTTGTACTCCTATTCAATGTGAACTGACACCGTTGCTTTACCTTCTCACATTTAATTGTTGTGAAAACTTATCTTAAGACTTCTCCATATCTAATTTTCACATTTTCTCCTAGAAGGCATCTGTTTCATGCAGGTGCTTTTGAACATGTTATGTTATTTTTTGTTTCCTCTGTCTCTCTGGAAACAGTTGCTGTTAATGTTTATTGGGGGCATCAATGTTATATTTTTTTGTGGTGTGACAAGTGAGGTGTGTTGGCACAGTGAGAAATTTGATGGTTGAGTCTTCTAGCTGGGTAGCACTTTCTGGTATTTGTGCTGGTGCCTGTGAAGTTCTAAAAGGGAATTGTGATGCAGGCACGCCCAGGCTGGAGGGTAGAATGGGTTCTCTGAGAGTACTTCAGAACATGATATATCCCCTGATTTTCTATAATTACAAAAAGCCCCGTTCTGGTCAATAATAAAATGTATTCTGAAAAGAATAGTTGTAAGGGGCATAAAAAGAGACACAATACAATGCTTGCTTTTTTTTCTCCCTATTGTATAGCACAGAAGGAAATGGAATCTGAGGCAACTTTAAATCTGTCATCAAATAACAAGTAAGACTCAAGTGAAACACTTAAGACTGGGAAGCAAGCGTCACATTGTAGATGAAGAAAGGAGAACTTTTTCTCAGATCATGTTACTTGAGTGAAAAGGAGATTTCATTGTCTAATGGGCAGTTCATTGCTCTGTTTACTTTTGAATATTTAGAGAAAGCTACGTTTTGGTGTTTTGAATTGTAGCTCTAAAGTTGAACATTTTAGGAATTAGTTCTACCCATATGTCAACTGGTTACAACTACTACTGGATTTTGCCTGGTTTATTTTTTTGTTTAGTCTCTAAGTTGTGTCTGACTCTTTTGTGACCCTATGGACTATGGCGCGTCAAACTTCACTGTCTGTGGAATTTCCCAGGTAAGAATATAGGACTGGGTTGCCATTTCCTTCTTGACCCAGGGGATCTTCCCAACCAAGGAAAGAACCTGCATCTCCTCCATTATAGGCAGATTCTTTGCCACTGAGCCACTTGGGACAATTTCCCATTAGTGTAGTCTAACACTGGTCCTCTGACATTTTTTTTTTCTGGGCTATAAAATAATTCCATCCAAAATTAATCATCTGAGTAGGAATGTAAGTATAGAATAAAAATTAAATAGATCTGTTTCCATTTGCAAATTCAAGGCTGGATTGTTATACAATTCCTTAGCTTATATCATGTGTATATGCCACCATTTCACATTCTTAACTGCTACCTCTGCTCAGAATAAATGATAAAAGAATGAATTACCATTGATAATGGAATGAACAAGTGAATTAAGGCTGTTGGGGGCCTGGGTTACTTCAGAGACATAAGAACCAGTGACTCAGAGAGGCAGGTGGTGGAGAACAGGAAGTTGCTGGATCAGCTGCCAAAAGAGCCTGGGTGGTGGAGGCGTCAGTCCAGAGCTAGACTCCAAAGCAGAACCCCTGGGAGATGATGGATTTTTCAGGATGTCTTTGCCTCTGCAGGCAGACACAACTGTCTGCTTAAAAGGAAGGCTCCCTTTGCCTGTGCAGATCGACAGCAGACAAGCTGCAGTGGTCCAGGAATGCCCACCCGCCTCTCCTAGTTCTTGCCCCCTTGACTCCCTTTTTGATGGTCACCATCACTACTGAAGGGTCTTTTTGCTGCCCTCAGCCTCAGCCACTGGCAAAGCAATGGTGGCCCTGGGAATCAAAGACCTGCCTCTCCTCATGGTGAAATGGAAGGTGATGCCAGGTCTGAAATGAGAGTTGGAAAGAAGACAGCATTGACTCATGGAAAAGTCAAGGACTCCCACTGTCCCCACCCCTCAGAGTGCCAGGCACTGTGCTGGGCAGTATGGTGTGAACTGGGCAGAGCACGGATTCTCCCTGCACAGAGCATACAGATTCACCTTGTGCAACAGAGATGGCTCAAGTCTCAGCTAGAGTGACCTCAACTTTACACAACCGGCGCAGTAAGCACAATGCCACACGGTGTCGGGAAAATGTGCACAAAGCACCCAGTTCAGTGTCTGGCTCTTGGCAGATGATCAGTAGATACTTTTTTTCTTTCCTCCTCTTCCTCTACTTAGCCTGAAACTTAATCACCTGTATAGATGCTTTTGAAAAACAATGGGCAGATGGTCATTCCTTGTCCATGTAATCAGCCCTCCAACACCTCCTTTATCATTGACAACTCCCCCTTTATTCCACTGCATGTTTCCTTTTGGTGATGGTTTCATTTCTCCTCCAAGGTTGTCCTTGATGTTCTCTTTAACCTCATTCCTCCCACAGACCATATGCTGGAGGGGGGTGGGGGACAGGAGAGGCACTGAGATTTGTTCTGCCTCCTGCACCTGTCTGGGGCTGGACCTGCCTATATATAGACAGACGTGAGCAGCAGGCATCTCTGAAATGTCACGCCAAGGGAACAGGCAGGGCCCTTCGCTCTGTGGGGTGACTGTGTGAAGGGGTATTGATAGACGGGTATGGCCGTGCTCTCAAAACCCTGTACTGCGACTGAGCCCTGCTCCTCCATCCATGTTTATTCTGAACTGCTTGATATTCTAAGGCTGTGTTCAAGGCCAGCCTGGGTCAGGAGTGGAACAAGGGGTCTTAGAGCTGCCTTTATGATTGTATACCCTCCAGAGTCTGCCTGACTTGGTCCAGGCCCACTTCCACCACAAACAGGCTGTGTTACCTGAGGCAAAGCCACAGTCCAGGGGAGCCCAGCTTTACTAATTCTTGGCTCTCCTGGTGGCTCAGATGGTAAAGAATCTGCCTGCAATGCAGGAGACCTGGGTTCAATCTCTAGTTTGGGAAGATCCCCTGGAGGAGGAAGTGGCACCCCAATCCATTATTCTTGTCTCAGAAATCCCATGGGCAGAGAAACCTGGTGGGCTGCAATCCATGGGGTCTTACAGAGTCAAATGCAACTGACTGACTAACACTTTCACTGTCTTTCAACACAGAATGCAAGCAACAGCCCCATCTCTCACAGTAAGCCCCAGCTTAGTAAGTGGGGATTTCATCATTTTGCTCAAAAGTTTTGGAGTCATCCTTAGTTTTTCTCTTTCTTTCCTGTTCTACTGTCTAGCTATCACCATATCCTATTAGCTCTATGTTCAAAATAAGTCAATAAACCAAATCCAATCACATCTCTCACTCCCTTCCCTTCCTAGGACCTTTTCAGAGAGGCCTGCCCTACGATAGATAGATAGATAGACAACTCTATCGTATCTCTTTGTCTTTTCCTTCGTGCTGAGTTATCTTGTATTTGGGACTTCTTTCCATTTAGTGTACAATGTGTGTCTATTTTATTTCCCCCACTAATAGATGATAAACTCCATGAGGACAGGAGTTTTATATGTTCTGTTTACTACTGTATCCTCATCAATCAGTGCATTGTCTGGCACAAAATCGTTCCTGTGAGGATCCATGTCAAAGAAAGCACTGTGCCTTATGATTAGATTAGGAAACATCTGTAAATCACCCAGCAGAGCACCTTGGTGTCACACATTTGCATCACAGGGAGCTTTTCTTTGAGGTTCTTCTGCAGTAACAAAAACTAACTTCAAATTCTAGGCCACTGCTTGGTGAGAACCTCCCAAAGGACACGTTGCTAAATCTTTTAGAAGAGAAAAATAGATGATACCAAGCTGATGGTGTCAAAAGCAATGTACAAGGATTGCATAGAAACTCGACACTGACTACTTGATAGCAGTGTTTTTAAACACCTGGCTGCCAGTGACCGGCATCAGAATCACCTGGGGTGCATGTTAAATACAGATTCCAGGATCCACGCCTGCTTCTTCACTTGAGAACTGCTTCATAGTCATGCTTTGTAAATTGCTCTTGTTATTGACAGAATGTTTACATTGGCAGCAGCCTCCCATTTTCCTAGGGTCCAGTAAGCAACCTTGGGAACCAGGTGCTAAAAGGAGAAAAATGGTACCATGCTTGCTTCAGTTATCTAAGATACATGGATTGATTGAACATACAAATACTGGGTAGAACAGAATGAAAATACTAAACCCACACGTGAACTTTTTATACCCTGAGCAGATTAAGATGGTTGGGTGGATAGGTAAGGATTGTGGTTCACTAATGAGGCAATGGCTGTCTAGCTAGGTATAACAGAACTGTCTAGGAGAGGCAGATGGTCATGATGGAAGTTCAGAAACTTTTTGAAAAGTTCAGCTTGATTATGCATTTATTTTTATGGACCTTATAAGCATAGATCCACAAAGTAAAATCTTTTTCAAAGGCAAACATAGGGCAGTATGGTGCTGCATATAAGAATTACCCAAATGCCCAGTATCTGTATTTAATTCACATAATATATTACAATATTGACTTCTGTTATACTGGAACCAAATGTGATTGATGTAATTAATGTAATTTTAGTGATAGTAAAATTGAATTAGTGCTACTAATTTCTAGTCTTTGCCAAGACTTCTGAAAAACTTTTTATTGATTGAGTGAAATGTAGGAAAAGAAGAGTATTGTCAATGTGTAAATTGATATTTTATTAGAACTTGCCAGGAGTTACCTAGGTAGGTGGAAACTTCAGTCAGAGTCAGTAAAACCCATAGGCCCAGGAAGACTTGTAGTCAGAACTACCTTGCGTTCCATTATTTGGTGATGGAATGAGACAAAATGTGTCTCTTGAAAGCAGCAAGGTACTTTTCTGAGAATGTTTTAAAATTAGTATGACTTGAGGAGCTTTTCATAAAAGCCTACTGTTTGTCTGAAATGAGAAACGGTGAATGCCTTTTTCATTTTAACTAAATACTAAGCTGGGGTGATTTCTTTCAGAGCCTTCTCCACTTCATTGTTCTTGTCATATGTTTCCAGCATAGACTCTAGGCCACGTACTTAACACCTTCTTATTTCTTCAAATTCATAAAATGTAGCCCACCAATTCCTGTTTTTCATCACTAGTTCAAACTCAGCTGCATATGATAGTCACAAGTATGTTCTTTCATTTGTCACTTGGGCTGTTTCCACCTGATTCATAGTGTCTTTGGAACCCTGAAAGTGAATTCTGATCATTTGGTTGGGCTAGAATGGGTATGCATATGGAGTTTTGGAAGCTGAACAGAAGATTGAACTATATAGCTTTATATAAGTCTCTTTTCTTTATTGCTACATGATTTAAAAAAAAATAGAACCTCCAACAGCATGGAGATTCCTTAAAAAACTAGGAGTAGAACTGCTTTTGACTACCATAGAACTACCATCAATCCTTCTACTGGGCATATACCTGGAGAAAACCATAACTGAAAGAGACCCATGTACCCCAATATTAATTACAGCACTGTTTACAATAGCTAGGCTTCCCTGGTGGCTCAGCTGGTAAAGGGTCCACCTGCAATGCAGGAAACCTGGGTTTGATCCCTGGGTTGGGAAGATCCCCTGGAGAAGGAAATGGCAACCTGCTCCAGTACTTTTGCCTGGAAAATCCCATGGATGGAGGATCCTGGTAGACTACAGTCCATGGGGTCACAGAGTCAGACACGACTCAGTGACTTCACACTTTATAATAGCTAGGACATGGAAGCAACCTAGATACCCAATGGCAGACAAATGGATAAAGAAGTTGTGGTTCATAATACATACGTACTCAGCCGTAAAAACGAAGAGTACCAATGAACCTATTTGCATGGCAGCAGTGGAGATGCAGACAGAACGGACTTGTAGACACAGTGGGGGAAGGAGAGGGTGTGATGAATTGATTGTAGCATGGAAACATTTATGTTCAGTTCAGTCGCTCAGTTGTGTCTGACTCTTTGCAACCCCATGAATCACAGCACGCCAGGCCTCCCTGTCCATCACCAACTCCCGGAGTTCACTCAGACTTATGTCCATCGAGTCAGTGATGCCATCCAGCCATCTCATCCTCGGTCGTCCCCTTCTCCTCCTGCCCCCAATCCCTCCCAGCATCAGAGTCTTTTCCAATGAGTCAACTCTTCGCATGAGGTGGCCAAAGTACTGGAGTTTCAGCTTTAGCATCATTCCTTCCAAAGAACACCCATATATAAAACAGCCAGTGGGAATTTGCTATATGACTCAGGGAACTCAACCTGGTACTCTGTAACAACCTAGAGGGGTGGATGGGGTACGAAGTGGGAAGGAGGTTCAGGATAGAGGGGACATATGTATATCTATGGCTAATTCATGTTGTTTCTGTGTGGCAGAAACAACATAACATTGTAAAGCAATTATCCTCCAATTAAAAATAAATTTTAAAAAATGCCTTCAAATAAGAACAGCTTCTGTGTTTCTTTCTTGGAGGGGCTAAGAAATTATACTATGTTGAAATGGGGAGAGACTTGTTTTGCAGCTGCATTTGAATTAGTTCAGTCACTCAGTCATGTCCAACTCTTTGCAACTGCAGCATGCCAGGCTTCCCTGTTCATCACCAACTCCTGGAGCTTGCTCAGACTTATGTCCATCGAGTGGGTGATGCCATCCAACCATATCATCCTCTGGCATCCCCTTCTTCTCCCACCTTCAATCTTTCCCAGCATCAGGGTCTTTTCCAATGAGTCGGTTCTTTGCATCAGGTAGCCAAAGTACTGGAGCTTCAGCATCAGTCCTTCCAATGAATATTCAGGACTGATTTCCTTTAGGATTGACTGGTTTGATCTCCTTGCTGTCCAAGGGACTCTCAAGAGTCCCAACACTATACTTCAAAAGCATCAGTTCTTCAGTACTCACCTTTCTTTATCATCCAACACTTATTCATACATAACTACTGGAAAAATACTTGAAAAAATACTGGACAAATATCTGAATAGTAAATACTATATTGGCAGAATAGTTGGCCCATCTGAACAGCTCTGATTCTGAGGCCAAATTGAATTTATGAATCACAAAATTTTGTCTGAATATTGCTTCTCTTTCAAACATATAAAGGTTCCTTAGTGAGAAGTTAGTGAGAATATATTGTGAGAACATCTGATTTACAGCATACCCTGTTTAAATTTGGTTATAACACAGTTTCTTGGCTAATAAAACTGACTAAGAACACTTACCAGTTTCCATTGCAATTGTTATAAGTGGTGTAGAAGTTGGCAATGGACCACATATGCATACTGTGCCTGAAAACCTAACATGGACTATTAGAATATAAAGAAATACCTAAATCACTAAAGAGTCGAATCACAGTCGATATGTGTTCCCCTGGAGAAGGGAATGGCTACCCACTCTTGTATTCTTGCTTGGAGAATTCCATGCATGCATAGCGGAACCTGGTGCACTCCAGTCCATGGGTCACAAAGAGTCAGACAAAACTGAGTGACTAACACTACATGTTAGTGGTTTCGTCCTCCTAATTAGTAGCATTTTAGGACTTAACTGCCTGTGAATTAGAAGCTTGAATTCTGATGTGATGTCAGTGATTTCCGTTAATGCTCTCATGGGTAGAATTGCATGGCTTATATGAATGTAGGAAAATGAAGAAGAAAGTAAATTCTTTAGCCTAAGTTCTCTTTGATACCCTTGTGGGTCCTACCTAGTAAGTCCATAGTTTTAGTACATCCTCTGGGAGGAAAACTATCACACACAAAGTGCCAGTGTTGATAGTATAATGAAGCAATGAGTGAATTGCTTCAGAGCCCCTGAAGCAACATGTCTGTGTCCCAAGCTTAGTCTCAACTAAAATGGAGCTTCTTGGATTCACAATTGTTTTAACCCATCACAAATCCAGCATATTTTGTGAGTGGTATATTTTAGTACAATTATTTTTTGGTGCTACTAGATCATTTTGGCTTAGTGAGTTAGATGACATTTATTTTAAAAATAAAATAATTTTTTTTTGTTTCTTACCATATTGTGACTCTGTAATGCTGTTTTTAATATTAGGATAATAAAATTTTCAGTTGACCATACTGTTGAAGATATGTGTCAGCAAAAGAGTATTCTATGAAACATGAAGAAAGACGTCAGAATTCACACCATGGCTTAATTAAGCATTTTCTCCACACATACTCCTCAAAGCTCTACGATGTTTGTAAATCATCTGTTACTTAGTAATAGAATTATTCATAGAAATTAGCTCTTAGAAATTAACAAATCTAGAGGATATAATCATGAAAATATTATTTTGATCTCAATGAAGTCACAATCTTACTATTGACATTAACTGTTATAGACTAGAAATATACCCTGATAAGGATGTTTGATAAAGGCTTAAGGAAGGTGGAGATAGTTTAATTATTATACTGTGTATAATGCTTTAAAAGTGATATTTTAAATGCCTTAGGTTAGCTTGTAATTTAGAGAAATCAGAGACTGACAAAATAACGAAGTATTTTCTCTGTAGTATGAGTAATACTTTATTCTAAACTGTTTTTGGTATTTTTGTCTAATGTCTTATATTTGTTTTTTTCAATCCAGGCAGACTTCTTAATGTTATTTTAAATTAAATATAGTATTTAATAGTATGGAAAATACATTTAGGTGTACCTATAATTTTCCTATAGTATCTTAAAAAATAGTAGTTTCTTGGAGTTAATTATCCTTTACATGAATTACCACAATACTAAAAAAAAAAATTATTAGGTTTATGTTAGGAAAGTAATAGACTCTCAAAAGTTTGTGGATTTAAGGCCAGAAAAATATTACAAAGACCCTAAGGCTAAAAGAAATTCGAGAAAAAAGGACAAAGGTCTGAGCTGCAGATTAATTAACCCTCAAATGACTCTATTTACACAAGGGGAATTGTGTGGAGATCCCTATGAATGTGGTAGTTTTCCAGGCTATATAAGATGTACCTGAGCTTCCTTTGAGCCTAGTGATGAAAGTGAAAGAGGAGAGTGAAAAAGTTGGCTTAAAGTGCAACATTCAGAAAACTAAGATCATGGCACCCAGTCCCATCACTTCATGGCAAATAGATAGGAAAACAGTGGAAACAGTGGCTGACTCTATTTTTCTGGGCTCCAAAATCACTGCAGGTAGTGATTGCAGCCATGAAATTAAAAGATGCTTACTCCTTGAAATGGCACCCCACTCCAATACTCTTGCCTGGAAAATCCCATGGACGGAGGAGCCTGGAAGGCTGCAGTCCATGGGGTCGCTGAGGGTCAGACATGACTGAGGGACTTTACTTTCACTTTCTTCCTTGAAAGGAAAGTTATGACCAACCTAGACAGCATATTAAAAAGCAGAGACATTATTTTGCCAACAAAGGTCTGTCTAGTCAAGGCTATGGTTTTTCCAGTGGTCATGTATGGATGTGAAATTTGGACTATAAAGAAAGCTGAGCACTGAAGAATTGATGCTTTTGAACTGTGGTGTTGGAGAAGACTCTTGAGAGTCCCTTGGACTGCAAGGAGATCCAACCAGTCCATCCTAAAGGAGATCAGTCCTGGGTGTTCATTGGAAGGACTGATGTTGAAGCTGAAACTCCAATACTTTGGCCACCTGACGCAAAGAGCTGACTCATTGGAAAAGATCCTGATGGTGGAAAAGATTGAGGGCAGTAGGAGAAGGGGACGACAGAGGATAAGATGGTTGGATGGCATCACTGACTCAATGGATATGGGTTTGGGTGGACTCCAGGAGTTGGTGATGGACAGGGAGACCTGGTGTTCTGCGGTTCAAGGGGTCACAAACAGTCGGACACAACTGAGTGACTGAACTAACTGAGCTTCCCTAGAAGCTCTTGAAAAGAGTTTCTAGTACAGTAGAGAAAGGCAGTGAGCTGATTGCAATTATCTTTCAAATCAGAATAGACTGCTTTTGTAAGCTTGTAACTGACCTTTTCAAGTTTTTTTAACTATGCAAAAGGCTTTGTGAAATTTCTTGTTTCCCTTTGAAAATTTAGTCTCTTATTTGTTATACTCTTTAATTACAGTATATTTGTTGTAGTACCTGGAGTAAATATATATGTGCAATCACATAATTAATTTAGAATCAGTAATTATGATGTGTGACTGTGATATAAAATTTTCTACTAAGCTTGGTCAAATGAAATGTCCTAAACATACACATCACATTCAAACCTCAGTGGATGACTTTTCTAATTTGTTCTTTTTCTAAACCATTGAGTGTTTACTGTACTTTGTGTTGTTTTTTTTAAATACCTTTTATGTAATTTGTAAGTGAAATACA
Organism: Budorcas taxicolor; assembly: GCF_023091745.1. Taxonomy (NCBI): domain Eukaryota; kingdom Metazoa; phylum Chordata; class Mammalia; order Artiodactyla; family Bovidae; genus Budorcas; species Budorcas taxicolor. The sequence goes on from NC_068931.1 coordinate 29,701,250, forward strand.
TGTGTTCTCATTCGCTCCCTCCTGAATATTGTTTGTTTAATGTTCAACTTTGGTGATCTGTGGAATAGAATGGTCAAGAGAATGTGGTTGATAGTGTTTCAGGGGACTGCTTAGCTGCATGACACATCTCCTGGGGAAGGGTAAGAGGGGGATTGACCCAAAGGCTAATGAAGATAGGCTTCACGTATGCAAACACTTTCCAGGACCAGCATAGGGGCCCTACTGGGTCTGAGCACGGTTACCGAGTTGGTATAATTTTTTGTCTTTTCCAGTCTCTTCCCTTTCTATTACCTCTTACCCTCACATTGAGTGGTATCTGGTGGCTGCAGACATTTTGATACCTAGCTAAGGTATAACTGAGTTAAGAATAGATTGTGTTGAGTCTAATGGGACATGTTGGCATGGTTTTCATTTTTGTGTAGTACAGTTGCATGAGTGCTAACTGTCCTGGCTTTTCAGTGGCTTCCTGGAATACTCCTACTGCCCAGTGTGCCAACTGACCAAGTGTCCTAACACAAAAAGGTACTAAGCAATTTGAAAAGATATTTTGGGATGTTTTAGTAAAACATGAGAAATTAGACCCGTGTTAGATATATATGATGAATCCCTTTTGTCATCTTAAAGTTACTTATTAAACAACTGAGAGTAATTTCAGATTATAAAATGCATGAATGTGAACCAAAGTGAAGAAAAGTGAGTGATGAAGTCAGTAGAAATTATGCTAACATTGAGCATATAATTACAACCAAAAGTTTTTCAGAGCATAGTAAAGAATAGTTAAGAGGAAGGGATAAATTTCTGATAGAAGTGGTGAATAGGTTCTTGCATTAAGTCATATGAATGAATGACATCTGAACCCTTTGGGAAAATATTAGAAATTTCTTGATTTAATTTAAAATACTAGTAATAACAAAGCTGATATGACATCTTTGCACTGAAGTTATCAATGACAAACTGGTTAAGTTAAAAGTTAAGACTAGTCACAGCAGAAAAAACTCAAAAATGCTCACATGTAAAAGGAATTTTTTCGAAGTTGATAACTACCATAATGAGGGGGTAAGTAAGTGCTCAGTTGTTCCCTACTCTCTGTGATCCCAGGAACTGTAGCCTCCCAGGCTTCTCTGTCCATAAAGTGCTCCAGGCAAGAATACTGGGGTGTGTAGCCATTTCTCTTCTCCAGGGGGATCTTCCTGACAGAGGGATTGAACATGGCTCTCCTGCATTGGGGTAGATGCTTTACTATCTGAGCCACCAGGGAAGTCCACCATAAAATATACATATTATTAATAATAATTTGAGAAGCTGAACATAGCTTTCAAAAATTATCAATAATAAATTATTATCAACCGGAGTAGAACAGAGGTGGCAAACTATGGGCTGTTTTCTATGGCCCATGACCTAATGATTTTTATATTTTTAAATAACTGGGGAAAATATTTCATGACCTGCAAAAGTTGCATAAATTTAACAATTCAGAGTCCAAAGCTGTTGTATTAAAACAGTCATGCCCATTAATGTATTCATCATCTGTCACTGGTGTTATGCTATGACTGAGTTGAATCCTGTGATGGAAAGTGTGTGATATGAAATCTAAAATACCTACTATCTGGCTTTTATAGAAGGGACTTCCCAGGTGGCTCAGTGGTAAAGAATCTGCCTGCCAATGCAGGAGCTGCAGGAGATGTAGGTCTGATCCCTGGGTTGGGAAGATCCCCTGGAGAAGGAAATGGCAAGCCACTCCAGTATTCTTGCCTGGGAAATTCCATGAACAGAGGAGCCTGGTGGGTCATAAAGAGTCAGACATGACTGAGCATACATGCACGCACGCACATACACATGCATTCTTATAGAAAGTTTGCTTATCTGATATCAGGTAAAGGAAAGACTAAATTCGTTTCATACTACTTGATATTATAAAATCTTTGTTATATGAAGAGACAATCAGAGTATGCAGTCAAAATATGTAGCAAAAGTTGTATGGGTGAAACTGATAAATTTAGGTGTATCTTCTGATCCTTCGGGATTTTGTGATATTGTGGAATTTGTCAGCCCTTCTTTTAGTTTTTGGTGACTTTTCTCGGTCTTAATATTCACTTTCACTTCTCACTTTTAAAAAATTCATTTTATTGATATATAGTTGATTTACAATTAAACTTTTAATTTTACCTTTTTTCTAAACATTATCCTCTCAAATTACTTAAACTCTGGGTCTAACAAAACTTGATACAATAGTATATAATAAACTACATTTTCTCAACTGGAGCCTCAGTGCTTTTCTCCTGCTATGCATCTGTCCTATTTATAACTATCACATATTAGACTGGAATTAGTTTACAAAGGGCAAACAAGCATCTGGGGTGAAGTAAAGAAAAAAATTCTGCTAAATGTTTTACTTTATGAGAAGTTGACCCCCTGCTAAAACTTTCTCAAATATTGTTCCTAAACAGTGGAAAACTGCTGGTTTAATTCTTGGAATGGCACATTATTGCTCAGAGAGATTTTTTATGGCTAGGTTTAAAATGGAACTGCCAACAGGTTTAATTATGGTACCACTAGAGAGGGCACAGCATATTAACATTATCGCATGAAAAAAATATCAATCTATTCTGTGAATGTATCGAGCACCTTTAATATTTTCATTTGCATTTACAAAAACTCACATTTAAATTTTTTATGAAAGCTAAATAGGACTTCAGAGAAATGCCCTCTCAAGATCTTTCAGTTTGAAATCTCTTATTTTAGAAAATGTGATATGAAAATATGAAGAACTATGGTTTTTGATAAAAATCAAAGGGCCTGTCATTCTCCAATATGGCCTTTCTGATGGTCATATTTGACCCATTTTTCTGGGGGTGAAGAGTATTAAAACGGGCTCAACATTCAGCTGTTATGTATAGCTATATTTCTCTTAAATGCTTATTGAAATGACTCAAGACAGTGCTATGATAAGATTAGATGGAGCCACTGGCTAAGATATTTGGGACCAACCATTTTTTTTCTTCTGAGCCCATGTAATTGTTACATAAATAGACTTTTTGTACCTTCTAAAAATTGGTTCAGGACTTGTAGAGTGGATGGGAATCTGCCTGCCAGTGAAGATGACAGTGGTTCGATCCCTGGTCCGAGAAGATTTCATACGCTGTGCAGCAACTAAGGCCGTGTGCCCTAACTACTGAGCCCACATGCTTCAGCTACTGAAGCCTGTGAGCCTAGAGCCTGTGTGCCACAACAGAAGAGGCCACTGCAATGAGAAGCTTGCGCATACAACAAAGAGGAGCCGCCACTCACTGCAACAAGAAAAAGCCTGTGTGTAGCAACAAAGACCCAGCACAACCAACAAAAAATGGTTTGGTGCTACAGTACATTCTCATCTGAGCTTTAGTCTCCTTCAAGACACCAGATGGTTATTAGTGTCCTGAACTGGTCCATTGCTCCTATCAAGGCTTTCACTTTGTCTGAACTCTAGCATGGCTTCTAGCTACTTCAGACCATGTCACTAGGATGACTCCAGGCCCCACTTAACTCATTATTGACCAGAGATATATTAATTTGTCTTTTCTTTCCCAAATGTTATTGCCCAGAGATGTTTCAGTATTCACTTATATAACAAATTGCCAGCCATAGGAGTTAATTTCTGCAAAAATCCCCTGGTCAATAATGTGTTAAAATGTTTTCCTAAAAAGCTTGCAGTTAGAAATCCTTTCTCTGACCTTTGAGATGGAACTCTTCTATCACCTAAAATTGACTCCTCAAAGATCTGGGAGAAGTCTTTGTAATGAAGACATCCAGAGAAAGAACTCTCATTCTCAGTTTCCAGGCTTCAAATTAAGACAAGGACCAGACCTTGGTGGGCTCCTTGCTCCATCTTGCACCATTTTACCCCCTGGCATAGAGATGAGATGTTTGTTTCTCTTCTGTATAAGTGTCCATTAGCCTACACCATGAACCTACCCTTTAACCCCTTAATGGCTTTAGATGTCTTTCCTTTAGTACACTCCAGCATTGAAAAAGTCTCCTGCCTTTTGTGTTTCAGTGGGATTGAGCTCAGATTTTACAACGTTCTCTTCTCTAATGCAATAGTCACTACTGGATAAAATCTGTCTTTATTACTTTCAACTACTGTCAAGCTTTATCATTGATAGTACATTCGTTCCAAGCTGACTATTGATGATGCTGTGTAGCTTATTTCTTAGTCTTAGAGTCAGAAGGGACTCAGACTGCATTTTATTTCAACCCCCTCTTTTACAATAAAGACATTGAAGCTTAGAAAGAGGAAGTATGAAGCACAGGTCAGTAACTGTGAAGATGAGGTCAAAAGCCAGTGTTCCTGACAGTCCCCTCTGCTCTGTGCATTGCCAAGTCCCTGGTTGGGAATCAAATTTAACTTTCCATGAAATTATTTTTATGATAGGAGGAGTTATGAGATTGGTACTTAACCAGCTTCTGAGTTAAAAAATCTTATATTTCAGATTTAAGGACAAAGTTTTATAGATGTTATGACAAACAGGACATATACTTCTGCCACACAAAAGTAATATAAAACTTCCTAAATTGAGTAGTAAAATCCAACAATTTGATCGTTTTAATATTCACTGAGTTAGACACTTTTTCCACCCCCATCATATTGAGATCAGGATGAAGTGAAGATTTAGCCCAAAATTCTAGCCATTTTTAGTGTTTTCGAGCTGTTTCAATGCATAGCTGTAATTTCAAGGCTCAAACACAATTGCTCTATACATTTTCTTTATGTATTTTTTCTTGTGGATTTCATGTCGCTTAAGAATAAAAGTTAGGTGTATTTAGCAACAGCAGTGGGAAAGATCTAAAATTCTTTGATTCTCTTATCTCCGTTATAAATACAAATAAGCAAACTAAATTAAGCTACTATTAAAGATCTTTCAAGAAAAATGGAAGAATATGGGAAAATGAGCTTTAATAATAGAGATATCTGCACTTGTATCCTTACTTTAAATGTGTGAAAATGGCACTAATAGTCTTCCAGATAGGGTATTCATTCACAGCATCTACGTGCATGCTTAGTTGCTGTCATGTCTGACTCTTTGTTACCCCCATGGACTTGTAGCCCTCCAGGCTCCTCTGTCCATGGGATTTCCCAGCCAAGAATACTGGAATGGGTTGTCATTTCCTTCTGCAGGGGCTCTTCCTGACTTTCTTGATCCAGGGATCACCTGGGAAGCCCCTCACAACATCTTGTTCAGTCAATAAGTCGTGTCTGACTCTTTGTGATCCCAAGGACTGCAGCATGTGAAGCTCCCCTGTTCTCCACTATTTCCCAGAGTTTGCTCAAATTCATGGCCATTGAGTCAATAATGCTATCCAACCATCTCATCCTCTGCCTCCCCCTTCTGTTGCCTTCAATCTTTCCCAGCATCAGGGTCTTTTCCAACAAGACAACTCTTTGCATTAGGTGGCCAAAGTATTGGAGCTTCAGCATCAGTCCTTCCAACAGGATTGATTTCCTTTAGGATTGACTGATTTCTTCTCCTTGCTATCCACGGGACTCTCAAGCATCTTCTCCAGCACCACTGTTTGAAAACATCAATTATTTTGCACTTAACCATCTTTATGGTCCAACTCTCACATCCATACACAACATCTAGCTGGGCTTTAAACAGCTCTTTCTTGGTTACACAGCATATCTGCAGGCACTGGAGTGATTAAAAGGAAAATGGTGCAATTGCAGTGAAATAGAAACCAGCTCTTCTAATGATTTAGAATTGAGATCAATGATGACACAGTTCAATTACAGCATTAGCTCTTGATGTCAGAGAGGGGTTAAAAATGGATCATAATGACTCTTTAGCAGATAAATTTGGAGCAATTAGAGTCCTGAAAATGTCTCTTTATGTAACTAAAAAAAATTGCTCTTAAATGATCTGGGCTGCAGAACCTGTTTCTTTTTGCATGTTAGAAGCAGTTTTAAAATTCTATTGCTTCTCAATTTGGACTTAATCAACCGAGTTTCTAAGCCCCACATTGCAAGTGAAGACGGATTAGATTTTAAGTTAGTCTGAACTACAGGGATTTTAAAAGGTTAGTAGGTATAAACATATAAGGAAAGATAAGGAAAATAAATTTGTTAAACCTAGAACAGTTCCCTGCATATCATAGGTATTAAATAAATGCTTGTTGAATTAAATTTTATATTCCTTTTGAGGGGTTTCCCTGATAGCTCAGTTGGGAAAGAATCCTCCTGCAATGCGGGAGACCTGGGCTCAATTCCCGTGTTGGGATGATCCCATGGAGAAGGAAAAGGCTACCCACTCCAGTATTCTGGCCTGGAGAATTACAGTCTGTGGGGTCTGGCAAACAGTCAGATACAACTCAGCGACTTTCACTTTCAAAGAGTACAGATTAGCTAAATATCAGTCATGACAAACAGTCAAGACCAACTTTACTGTCCTCTTTATCTTTTGTTTGGTGCATATAAAAACTGAATAAAAATATGGACTAAGCCAACGTGGTTCTTTTATTGTAGGTTTGGTGGGCTGAGACTCTCATTTTCCCATTTGTTGCCCTCCCAGTTCTAGGCTACCCCTTAGAAAGTCTACAGTCTCGCTGAAGCCAGAAACACTGTCATTACGTCTTTGTTTCTCCCATTATTAGGATAATTGAACTGACATATTTATTGCTTTATTTCAATACATCAGTGTGTTTTAAGGAGAAGATTTAAACTAAATTGATTGTTTTTTGAATGTACAAATGGACAAAAAAGAGGCTTTGGTTCATGGACAGTCTATTCAAATTAGCAAAGCTTCAATTTGTCTAGACATTTCACTATAGCTATTTCGTATACAGAAAGAAAAATGTTATTACCACCTTCTTCCCTTTGTGTTAGATTGGTTATTTAGCTCTGTTTCCTACCCTCTTGCTTTTTTTAGAACTCTGTTTTCTGGAGGTTCACTCTTCTGCCACATTGTTGTGGCATTTAAATTAATGTCAGTATGGAAAAGACATAAGGGAAGAACATTGATTTCTTATAAACTAATTTTTCATTGATGCTGTATATTATGAAAGATTCTCTGTGTTTTCTTTAACAGGTATAGAATTTTTCTCTTGCTATTTAAAGTTTTGAAATTGTACAAATAACTATTTCAATGATAGGTGAATAAGCAGAACTTATATATAATAAAGACTTTAATGTTTCTGATATATTGATAATCTTGTTTGTAACATACAAATTCTGACAGGTTGATATTATTTTTATTACAGATGAGGAAACTGAGGTTCAGAAAATTAATTTACTTATGTTTGCCCAGTTGGTTTTTTGCATAGCTAATAAACTTAAAATAGAAATATTGCTCATAAATTTTAACAACTAATGATATGCTAATAATATATATAGATTACTCATTCTTTGATGTTCATAAATTATTTTCAAAGGCAATAGCTTACTTAATTTCAAAGGATTTTTTTGTTCTATAGATTTTATTATTAAAGGGTTTTAGAGAGATGCTTATTGCCTATCACAGTGTGTTTATAACAAACACAGCCTATTTTTCAAGACTTAATATTTTAATTTCTTAGGATGCTCTTGATGCTAAGTTTATATACATTAAGATAATCTCAGTTTTTTCAAAGGGACTGTCACTCCCTCTTGGTATGTAATGCAATGCTCTTCATGAATTTCAGAGCTAAGGTTTGTGGCAGCTACACAACATCAGACCAAATGGACTAATTCAAAATGTCCTTTTTTTCCAGAATGATATTTTCCACAAACGTAGATCTTCTTTTTTCACTTAGAAAAACACACTACAAAAATATCTTCTAGACTCTCAGCATATTATCTTTAAAGTTGGTAATTCAATGGTATAAATATCAGGCAACATAAATAAAAATTAAAGTCTGATTATTTATTATGTAGGCTTAATCTTTTATTTGAGGGATTAAAGCTGCTTTCTATCAGAACTAAAACTAGTCCTTTGCTTTATTTTTTCATATGTCTATATTTATACATGAAAATTTCTCTTAGACCAGCAGTACTTGGAATAGTTCACTGTTTTCCAGTAAAGAGTGAAGGAGCAAATCTTAGATTTATGTTGACTAGCATAACCCTATAACTCGGAGCAAGCATCTAATGCAGGAAATTTGGAATTAATTCAATTCAATGAATACTTAAAAGCTCCTGTGTTCCAGGTATGACACAGTGCTGGATCTGTAAAGATAGGTAAGATGTACTTCCTGTTCTCAGAGATCTCACAGGGTAGTGGAAAGCCAGATAGAGGAAAAACATGAATGTCAGATGAGTGGGAAGGAAATTTGAGAGAGACACTGGCCCCAGATTTGATGGCACATGGCTCGTTAGCCTTTCTGGAGTTGTTGTCCAGACAGGCATTCACTACCAGTTCCTCACAAGCTGTGGCCGTGTTCAAAGGAACATGGGTATTTGTAGGACTCACATGGAAATGCTTCAATGACATTTCAGTTGCTCACCTCCCCAAGACCAGAATGATAATCCTTTACCTTGGAATTCTTCCCTCCTCAGCCAGTGTCATATAAGGAGAGAAAGAAGAGGACTGGTCCTATTGATGAAATCAGTGGGGTGGCATTTTGTAGTTTCATCATTTTTATACCTTTGTGCAACAGGGCATTCTCTTGTCTGACCTATAAGAGCCGAGAACAGCGGTGACTTTAGATCTCTCCAGGTTTTCCATTCTCAAATTTGGTTCCATTTTCTTTAAGGTTATCATTTGAGTAAATGTATAAGAAGAGAGGCCTGGTGTGCTGCAGTCCATGGGATCACAAAGAGTCAGATATGCCTGGGCAACTGAAGAACAACAATAAAAAGAGAAGGAAGGGTTGGGGTGATGGGGTAGCTGGGTTCCACACACTAAAGCACTTGGCTCTGTCCACCCCTGTGGCAGCAGTTCCACTGAAATCATCTTGATGTGATATGTTGTGATCTCTATGGCATTAAAAGATGCCAGGTTTCATGGAGAATCTCAGAGCAAGGTTCCGGGAATACAGGGTGAAATAAACAAGCCAATGGCTAGAAAACACCTTAACAGAGGATCCCAGGGCAACATCCAGGATAAATGGAAGAAATAAATGAAACCGTGGATAGAAAATAGCTTCTCTGTTGCCTGGCTTTTGCTGCCTATCATTTTCCAGATATCTCTCTTTCTTTCCAGTGCCAACAACCTTGACAGATATAACACTGATCTAAGTACAGAACAGCTGCCTGTGAGGATCTGACACCCTCACCTCCCACATTATGACATCAAAGATGCAACTCGTATTCCTAAGGGAAGCTGAATGTAAAAGAGCCGGTGTGCCACCCCCATGGTTTTCCACCGGACACAGGGATATGCAGAAACCTAGAAATGTATCAGCTAGGCACATGCTGAGAGCCTGGGTAGCACAAATGTTTAGCTCAGTGACTGTAGCCAAAGATGAGTGTATGAGTTGAGGATACAAATGAGATTTGCTTCAATTATAGCAGCTGTCTCAGCACCAGCCTATTTTAGTGGCTTCAGGTAATATAGCCTTTTGTATAAACCAGCAACGTGTCATGACCATCCTTCTCATTTTCCCTGATCTTGGGTCCTAGTCCAGTGAGAAGTCTCTCCTTTGACAACCTGGGCTCTTGAGGTTAAATGGAACAACTGAAGTCTATCTCCTCCTTCTTAGGATTTCTTGCTATTCTGTGAAAATAGAGATGGTCCTTCCAAGTTGATCACATGTAATCTTTAGTATGAGCTTCCCCGGTGGCGCAGTGGTAAAGAATCTGCCTGCCAGTTCAGGAGGTGTAGGTTTGATCCCTGGGTAGGGAAGATTCCCCTGGAGAGGGAAATTGCAACCCACTCCAGTATTCTTGCCTGGGAAATCCCATGGAACAGCATCGACACGACTTAGCTACTCAACAACAATCTTTAGTAGAAACCAGCTGGAGTTGTGAGTTCAGTCTTTGTCATTCGTGGTTTTATAGGAATATCCTCTCTTTATAGGAATATCACAGAGCAAAAGTTTCTATTGCATCTCCTATATTTATGATTCAATAAGAATTCTGTAGACTCTGTAGGGGAGAGTTGTCTAGAAATCTTTTGAATTAGATATGATCCAAAAAATCAATGTAGGAACATGGATTTATTCTGCTGGAACATCTCTATAAGCTACATAGAGTCTTTGGGGGCAAAGACTCTGCTTCATAAATTTTTGAACCTCCTCCTTGCCTATCTAGCACCATACTCTAAACAGGGAAGATTCTCAGTAAATAAAGTGCTGGCAAAACGTATGTTTTGGAAGCAGTATTTCCTTACTTTGAAGAATGAGGTATCTCAAGAAATTTTAGAATTTTTACATTTAGTGAAATGTAATACTTAATTAAAAAAAAATCTCTTGTACCAAACTCTCCAAATTAGTTTCATCTGCATCTTCAAAAAACCTTTGTAAGGAGCTATTTGTTAATAAATTTACTCAAATTTCTCTGCAGAATTAATGTAATCTGTTTGGAGGAGATAAGAGTGAGGATAGTTTGCAGTTTATAAAATGAAAACTCACTCCATCTGGATTTGGCACTTGTCAACCATATACAGACTGCTGCTTCTTGCATCCTAAACTAAAAGTATTAAAGCAAAAAAAAGAAAGAAAAGCTATGTAAAAAAATTTTCCATGCTGATTCCCCCTGCTCTCCCTACCACCTTGAAACAATTATTTCTAGAATGCTAGAATTCTAACACTTTCTTCTCCTTTCCCACTATCTGCACAGTTTTTTCCCCTTTTTTTCTGTAAGAATAATGTTATTGAGAATTCTGTTTACGTGTGTGAGTTGAATTTTTCTTGAGCTATTTGAATCAGACTTCGGTGATGTCTTGGTAGCAGTGCTTTCACACCCTGACATTTTGCTTTTCCCTTTCTCAATTTTCTCTTTCTTTTACTACAATCCAGCTTTTCCAGCTGGAAGAAAATTCAAGGGCTTCGGGTCAAAGCTGATGCTTTGACCTAGACATTCACTTGGAGGAGATGAAGGAACAATTTAAGCCACTTTCTTCTCTCCTTTTCTGTTACAGGAGATTGCAGATACGCTGATTATAGGCATGTGTGCACATGTAGACACACACACTCATACACCCTCGTGATAGGGTGTGTGTGCATACACACACACCCCTAGGGCCCACCCCATCTTCTTCAGCCTAACACTAATTTGGGATTCCTCATCTGACGGGCACTGGCACAATGATCTCTTTCAGATACAGAGTAGTAATTTCACCCTAAATACTTCAATTATTTATAAATGGATCTCAGGCACAGCAACTAGCAGCTGGGCTATAGAAGCTGCTCTGACTGAGGCGTGGCCATGATGCTCTAAACAGTGTTATTAATATTTATGTGACTTGATCGACTAGTTTAGATGCAGGTCTTCCCTGGGCTGTGCAGAAGAAGCCTTCCTCTTCTCCCTCGTCTGTAATTACGAGCAGATTCTTTTCTTGGTCGAACTTCAGGGGTGATGGAAGGTCAGGCCCTGGCTGAAAACTGTGCCAAGCATATCTGTATGGTTCCTTTACGGCTGAAGCATATGCCTGAAAATAGCAAATCTGGAAGCTCCGACACCGAAACTTGGATGAAGGTTCTGATTTGAACTTTTGACAATACGTAAATGGCAATGAGTAATCTGACATAAAGGGAATTATCAAAACAGATTGAGAAACTTGGGTTAATGAATTTACACTTTTTTCCCCATTTGTTAATGTGTTTATTATAATGAGTTTGTATACTTTTTTTTGAAGACACAGGTATATTTATTTAGAGTCTGATATCAGATGGTAAGGGGCTTCCCTGATAGCTCAGTTGGTAAAGAATCTGCCTGCAATGTAGGAGACTTGAGTTTAATTCCTGGGTGGGGAAGATCCCCTGGAGAAGGGAATGGCTACCAACTCCAGTATTCTTGCCTGGAGAATTCCATGGACCTGGACCAAGGAGCCTGGCGGGCTACAGTCCATGGGGTCATAAAGAGTTGGACATGACTGCTCGACTAACACTTTCACTTTCAAATGACTGTGATAATCAGTGCACTTAAACGGCACTGCCACAAACTTCAGGTATTGCTTCCTTCCTGATAAATATCTTTGTTTTCAATGAGAATATATTGCACTATAGTCTAAAGTAGGATCTTTTAATACTTCACGATCTATTAACAAAAGGGTGTAAGTGTTGGCTTCTGAGAACTCCATAATTTCTCAAGTCAAACACTAATGCAGGACAATGATGATTCTAGTGCTGGTTCAAAATGGTGATTCCTTTGGAAAAGCTGACGTGGGTTTGGTTTAGAATCTATCTTCTGCATTGTTTCTTCGGTGACATCCCTTGCAGGAAGGTGGTTCTGCAGCTCAATTCTGGTAACCTTAAACCTGCAAGGTGATAGCCATTAGAGGGCAGTACAGTTACATTTTGTTAGCAGGAAACTGGAGGGAAACTATATACAAAACATTCCTTGCGGGGGTTTTCAGGACTAAGGCAGTTGTCTCAGCACCAGTGGTGGGTTTTCCCCACCTCGCCTTAATGGGGACAGACATAGTCAGAAGCTCATGGTAACCAATAATGCTGCATCAGTAACATCAATATAGGAATGCTTTTATTTTTGTGTGTATGCTAGCCACTTAGTAGTGTCCAACTCTTTGCGAACCCATGGACTGTAGCCTGCCAGGCTCCTCTGTCCATGGAATTCTCTAGGCAAGAAGACTGGAGTGGGTGGCCATTCTCTTCTCCAGGGTATCTTCCTGACCCAGGGATGGAACCTGGGTCTCCTGAATTGAAGGCAGATTCTTTACCGTCTGAGCCATGAGGGAAGCCTTTTACTTTGTGTAGTTACAGATAACAATACTTCCTTTATTACCCTTTTCTGTCTTTAACCAAATAAGAGTTGACCTTTCTGATTTAGATTTTTCATTATCATTTGTCTCTTTAATATTTGTGTGTTTGTGGGCTGTGTTTTCTTTTTTTTTTTTGGTGGGGGGCGGGGGGGGAACTGTACAACCAGATGACTTCCCACACAAAAGTGCAAACTCCTAAGTCTTCCATGACCCAGCATTATAATGAAGATGGTTATTGTGGAGAGTCTAGGTTAAAACATGTACAGAACCAACCTGTGATAATGACAAATCACCTTGTGAGTGATCTCATTTGCTAGCTACGGCCGTCTTAGCTATAAGCTGCCAGGGAGATAAGACCTGGGTAAATAATCCATAATTACAATAGAGTAATTCATAATTTGGAGAAGGCAATGGCACCCCACTCCAATACTGTTGCCTGGAAAATCCCATGAATGGAGGAGCCTGGTGGGCTGCAGTCCATGGGGTCGCTAAGAGTCGGACACAACTGAGCAACTTCTCTTTCACTTTTCACTTTCATGCATTGGAGAAGGAAATGGCAACCCACTCCAGTGTTCTTGTCTGGAGAGTCCCAGGGACGGGGGAGCCTGGTGGGCTGCCGTCTGTGGGGTCGCACAGAGTCGGACACAACTGAGGCGACTTAGCAGCAGCAGCAGCAATCCATAATTACAGTACAAATTGATATAGAGAAATTTGATTCTTTGGGATGGGAAAACTTTTCCTTGAACTTGACTAATGAATTAGTTTTTAGAGAACAGATAAATACAGTGTGGCTTGCTATACTTAAAAAATATTCCCAACCTGCACATCTTTCTCAGTAGATAAAGGAATGTCTCAGTTGTAGAGGTGAGCTCAACAGCTGAAGGGTTGGAGCGTGAAGCCCAGCCAATGCCTCAGACCTGAGAGTAACCTGGAGCTCATTCATTGCACAGACCAGTGGACCAGAAACTGGAGTAATGAGATCACCAGCTCAGTCTTTGGACAACCTCGAGCCAACACCCTTCTCAATTCCTTGCTCTTCTCTCTGATCTCCCAAGGATCTGCTTTCTGCTCAGGCACGACTTGACAGAAACAATTCTGAGATGCTGAGTTTGAGAATAGAAACAAAATTTAAATACTGGAAGGATAAAAGGAATCAAGTTAAACATGAGGGTGGTTGCAGCTAATTAGCATGTAGGCAGCTTCCTCACAGGGAAGGTAGTGAGATATTTACTTTCTTTTTTATGGAGTGGGAATAAGAGGTAAAAGATGAGGAGATTTGGTCAGGTGCTGGAGGCTTGAATATACATCACTAAGAGAAATATAAAAGGTCAAAAAATATCTGGTGCACATTCTAGAGACTGGATGAAAGCTTGTATCACTGAATTGAATTTTCAATCAGCTAACTTGACTGTTAAGACCAGTGTTCTCATTTTTCCACCTATGTCCTTTGACATCATTTTTGACTCATTCAGGTACTGTTCTGTACTGTGCTTTAGGGGGCTTGACAAACAGTGGGAAATGGATGCATGCACAAGTGTAGATATACAGTGTGAGTACCCATAATTCTCACTGCCATTCCCAGTCATCGCCATTATTTTTAAACATTAAGTTGCATGTGTGTGTTAGTTGTTCAGTTGTGTCTGACACTTTGGGACCTCATGGACTGTAGCCCTTCAGGCTCCTCTGTCCATGGGATTCTCAGGGCAAGAAACTGGAGTTGGTCATCATTCTCTTCTCCAGGGGATCTTCCCAACTCAAAGACTGAACTTAGGTCTCAGGCATTGCAGGTACCCTCTCCACTCTCTGAGCTACCAGGAAAGCCTAAGTTGCATAGACCATCAGCTTAAAGCTGACTGTACTTTTGTGTAACTGTATAGTAACACACTGCCGTGATCTGTGCTGCTGGAGCTCCTCACTGGGTTGGGGAACCTTTGAACACAGGTCAGCTGCATTTTAAGGAGCACAATTCTTAGGGGTGAGAAGTGTGGCTCTGATGGAGCATGGTGATGAGTGACTTTAGAGGATGAGAGGGGTAGGGGTTGGCGAGCCCCCTATGCATCATATTCCTGTCCCCAAACTCTTTGTATCAAGCAAACTACAGACTGGTGCCCGCCTGAGAATGGTCCTCTGCGTCTTTCCCCGGGACATCATTTGTAATCTGGACGTAGTTACTTGTTGACTCCTGTCCCCCATTAAGCTAAGAATCTCTTTGTAGCCAGAGGCAGCATATTTGCTGGGGCTGCTGTTACAATGTATCCCAAACTTAGGGGCTTAAAACATAGTCCTTCTTATTTAACTTAAATGCAGAGTACATCATGAGAAACGCTAGGCTGGAAAAAGCACAAGCTGGAATCAAGATTGCTGGAAGAAATATCAATAACCTTAGATATGCAGATGACACCACCCTTATGGCAGAAAGTGAAGAGGAACTCAAAAGCCTCTTGATGAAAGTGAAACAGGAGAGTGAAAAAGTTGGATTAAAGCTCAACATTCAGAAAACGAAGATCATGGCATCTGGTCCCATCACTTCGTGGGAAATAGATGGGGAAACAGTGTCAGACTTTATTTGTGGGGGCTCCAAAATCACTGCAGATGGTGACTGCAGCCATGAAATTAAAAGACGCTTACTCTTTGGAAGGAAAGTAATGACCAACCTAGATAGCATATTGAAAAGCAGAGACATTGCTTTGCCGACTAAGGTCCGTCTAGTCAAGGGTATGGTTTTTTCATTAGTCATGTATGGATGTGAGAGTTGGACTGTGAAGAAGGCTGAGCGCCCAAGAATTGATGCTTTTGAACTGTGGTGTTGGAGAAGACTCTTGAGAGTCCCTTGGACTGCAAGGAGATCCAACCAGTCCATTCTGAAGGAGATCAGCCCTGGGATTTCTTTGGAAGGAATGATGCTAAAGCTGAAACTCCAGTACTTTGGCCACCTCATGAGAAGAGTTGACTCATTGGAAAAGACTCTGATGCTGGGAGGGATTGGGGGCAGGAGGAGAAGGGGACGACAGAGGATGAGATGTCTGGATGGCATCACCGACTCGATGGATGTGAGTCTGAGTGAACTCTGGGAGATGGTGATGGACAGGGAGGCCTGGCGTGCTGCGATTCATGGGGTCACAAAGAGTCGGACAGGACTGAGCGACTGAACTGAACTGAACTGAACTTACTGTCAGTTTGGGTGTCCGTTTTGGAGGCCAGCTGCTGGAAATCTGGCATCGGAAGAGTTGGTTCCTTCTGAGGGCCACGGGATGGATCTCTTCCGTGCCTCGGCCCTTCCTTCTGATGGCTTGCTGGCCATCCTAGAAAGTCATTGGCTTGCAGAAGCATCATCCCCAGTCTCCACCTTCACCTTCACACTGTCTTCTTTCTGTGTGTTCACACTGTCTTCTTTCTGTACTTCTCTGTCACCAAATGTCCCCTTTTTCTAAGTATTTCAGTCCCACTGGAGTAAGGTGGGCCCCTATTCCAATCTGAGCCCAACCTCACATCCACAATGACCATATTTCCAAGTAAGGTCACATCCTGAGATCCTGGAGTTAGGACTTCACTGTGTGAATATGGGGTTGGATGAGGGTGGGGGACACAGTTCAACCCATAGCAGGCGGAAATGTGATTAATACTGTGAATTTAATTTTTAGGCCCTTTATACTTTTATCTGTTCAGAGTAAACTGTAACATTATTAAAAGAGATATAAATGGAAATACTTTTATGATGGTTTATATATTTCTTGGATTTTTAATTGAAACTGTATCTTTCTAAGTAGTGTAGCTCTACCTGTTCATTGGAATTAACACAACCAATTGAGTGGATCAGCACAGTATTCTGCCCCTGTCCCTTCAGAAGAGGAATTCTTTGGTTAACCCAAACCTGCGTGGCATCCCTAACAAGCTCATTCTAATACTGAATAACCCTCAACACCACCAAGTTTTCTTTGCTTCCAGGTTCCCTAGGCTTCAGGTTAAATTGCCTCCTCTTGTTTCTGCTTCCCAGAAGACAAAGAGCGGTTGGCCAGCATGCTTTGTAGAACTCTTCCTGTAACAAGCCTTATTAGGTTTCTTCTTTACAGTCCATCTTATAAACAGAATAATCTAACTTTCACTTTGGTTTGATTCTAAATCTGAATCTTCGTTGTGGCTCTTGTAAAACCTCTCCAGCATCTCCTGCTTACTACTCTTGAGTTAGTTATCTCAGAACTAGAGGTAAATCCCTAGGCAGGTCTGAATTCAGCAGGGTGGAGGAGGATTGACCGTTATGGATTCAGATGTGTCTGTCTGTTTTCCTGAAGAGTCCTGTGGTGAAGTGGCAAACCTTCTTCTGAATTTCACTTCCTTCTCACTGAGCAGTGACCCATCTGTATTTCATCTCTTCAAAATATATATATTTAATGCTTTGTTTGGGCTTGGTACTGGGGCTAGGAGCTGGGACATGGGAGTCAACATAATGAGGCTCTGTGACAAAGACATTGTGGCCTAGAGGAAGAGATCTCAAAGTCGCTCAGGATTTGGCCTCTGAAAAATTATTGAGGACCTCAAATAACTTATTTTATGTTGACTGTATGTATTGATATCTCCCATATTGGAAAGGAAAACTGAGACATGTTTAAATACTCATTTAAAAATAACACTGACTCACAGCATGTTAATATAAATAATGAAAAAATAATGAATTGTGTCTTAATGAAAAAATAGTTTTTGACATAAAGGTAAATTGTGTGAGAAGAATGACATTGTTCACCATTTTTTCAGATGCATTGTTAATGTCTAGCTTAATAGAAGACAGCTGAATTTGCTTACCTGTTTTTGCATTCAATCTGTTGTGAAATGTTATTTTGGCTTGAGTATAAAGTAGCTGGGAAAGGATGAGGATTTTAATTACTTTTCAGATAATTATAGATATTCTTCTTTGATGCTATACCAAAATGCAGGAAATGATAGATTGTAAATGTTAGTTGCAAAGTGGATTTTGAAACCACATAAATTAACTTTTCATACTCTGTTAGGTTAAAGTCCATTGCTCCATGTTATACTTTGAATGGATATTTTGTCAGTGCACTGGTCATTTGGAAAGTATTGGCCTATTTAGTTATGCAGGTTTTCTAAAGGCTAATCTAACGTTTCATCATATCTTATCAAAAAGTTTTATTTGTCAGTATCACTGATCTTATCAGAAAAATCTTGAAGTATTGGGAAACTCTCAAGGCGATAGTGACATGTTTTTCAAATTCTAATTTTCACTTGAAAGCTTGAAATCTTCTTAATAATAAATGTTGTCAGTTTTCTTCCTTGAGCTGAGAGACTGACTTTGTTCATTTTTCATAAAATGTCTACCAAATACCCAAGTCTGAATAGTTAGTTTTTCAATCATTCTTTCATGGGAAAGTGAAATTTTATTTTTTTTAAAAAGTGAGTTCCGCTGGTAAACTACGTACAAGTGCTTTTCCTTGAGACAACTCTCATCTGTTGGTATACAGCAGAAGTGCTTGTGCTTGTGCTTGCTTCTCCTTGACTGTGAAAAAGGTGTGCACGTAACGGCAGAAATTTATTAGAAATAATTGTTACTCTTCCAACAGATGATTTGTAAGTGAAATAGCCATTGTTTTTACAGTGAGTATGTGGTAGTGAAAAATTTATGGCTTCTAGTCAAGTTGGGAGCCACTGTTTTGATCTGAGCTAAGATCCCACCATATTTAATCTACCATTGTGTTTGCAACATTGGTGCCCATCAACACAGAAAGGCAAAGAAAGTCTAAGTATTTCTACTATTTGAAAATAGCTTTGATGTTGTGAACACTGAGTCTCAGGTATCCCTAGGGGTGTGCAGTTCATGCTTAGAGACCTGCTGGTCTAGTTTGGTCTGTAAGATGTTCAGTCACTAAGTTGTGTAGACTTTTTATGACCCCATGGACTATAGCACTCCAGGATCCCCTGTCCTTCACCATATCCCGGGGTTTGCTCAGACTCATGTCCATTGAGTTGATGATCACAGCCTTGTGCCACTCAGTGAAGCTAGGAGACATGCCTTGCAGGGCCACCTGAGATGGATGGGTAGTGGTGGAGAGTTTTGACAAAATATGGTCCACTGGAGAAGGGAATGGCAAATCACCCCAGTATTCTTGCCTCAAGAACCCCATGAACAGTATGGAAAGGTAAAAAGGTATGACACCAGAAAATGAGCCCCCAGGTTGGTAGGTGTCCCATATGCTACTGTGGAAGGGTGAAGAAAGAGCTCCAAAAAGAACAAAGAAGCTGGGCCAAGGTGGAAATGATGCTCAGTTCTTGATGTGTCTGGTGGCGCAAGTAAAAGCTAGAGTAGCCATAGTAAAATTAAGAGCTAGGAGAGTCAGAAAATGATGCTCTGAAGAAATGACTTCTAAAGTAAGTGCTAGAATATAAAACTTAGAAGGTGTTAGGAAATTGAAGAAAGGGTGGTCAGAGACCAAAAAAAAGGTGTGCAGGAAATGACTGGAAGGTGAAAAGCATGGCACTTTCATTGGTCTGCAAGGGACTCAAAGGGTTTGAAGAATATAATGTGAGGGTGCCGACATAAATAAACTGAAGGCGATAAGCAGGGGCCAGTTAAGTAAGGCCACGCGTGCTGTGTGATGATATTTAGAACTGAAGACTCCGTAGCCGTTGAAGTATTCTCAGGAAGAAAGAAGGGTGGCCTAAAAGCAGTGTTATTAGGGCTGAAGAGAGTGTGTGGATTCAAGATACACTGATGAAATATGAATGGTTAATTGGATGTCAAGGGTAAGGGAGAGGGAAGTCAGAGACGATGCCCCAGTCACTAGTTTAGGATGTACTATTAGAGGGTACACTGGAGAGAAGCAAGTTTGGAAGTGAGAAAAATAATGAGTGTAATTTGGCATGTTACTTTTCTTCATCCCTGACATCAGTAGCGGCTTTCAAGAAAAGATGACTCTTTTCTACAATGGTGTAATACTAGCCTTGCAGATAAAGTTGGAACAAAACTTGTATTTTTCAAAGCATCTTGGAACCTCCTTGCATTTAGGAGCCTATATTACAAAGACCATATTTCCAAGAGAAATCCTTAGCATTTTTCCTCAAAGTCTGGGATACTGGGGCAGATAATGTTGGCTGTAACCTATTGATACCAGAAATACCTTAAATCTTACTGGTGCTTTGAAGCTTACAAAGTGAATTCATGTTAAATCATGAAATACCTATGAGGTGGATACTCTTGCTATGCAATGACATACAGCTCACGTTTAACTGGGACTTGTTCTGCCCCCCACCATGGTATACCCAGGAATCTCCATATATGGCGATGAACAGGCTTGGTCAGGGGATATGGGATCAGCTATGCTTTTTCTCTTCTTGCCTCAGATGCCTGTCCCAAATGTTGCTATACTCATGCAGTTGTCAGCTACTACAGTTGAAGCAAAGAAGAAGCTAAAGAGCCTCTTGATGAATGTGAAAGAGAAGAGTGAAACAGTTGGTTTAATACTCAACATTCAGAAAACTAAGATCATGGCATCTGGCCCCATCACTTCATGGCAAATAGATGGGGAAACAGTGGAAACAGTGACAGATTTTATTTTTTTAGGCTCCAAAATCACTGCAGATGGTGACTGCAGTCATGAAATTAAAAGATTCTTGCTCCCTGGAAGAAAAGCTATGGCCAACCTAGACAGCATATTAGATATCAGAGACATTACTTTGCCAACAAAGGTCCATCTAGTCAAAGCTATGGTTTTTCTGGGAATCAGATGTGGATGTGAGAGTTGGACTATAAAGAAAGCTGAGAGCCAAAGAATTGATGCTTTAGACCTGTGATGTTGTAGAAGACTCTTGAGAGTCCCTTGGACTGCAAGGAGATAAAACTACTCCATCCTAAAGGAAATCAGTCCTGAATATTCCTTGGAAGAATTGATGCTCAAGCTGAAACTCCAATACTTTGGACACCTGATGCAAAGAACTGACTCATTTGAAAAGACTCTGATGCTGGGAAAGATTGAAGGCGGGAGGAGAAGGGGATGACAGAGGATAAGATGGTTGGATGGCATCACCAACTCAATGGACATGTGTCTAAGTAAACTCTGGGAGTTAGTGATGGATAGGAAGGCCTCGCATGCTGCAGTCCATGGGGTCTCAAAGAGTCAGAAACGACTGAGTGACTGAGCTGAACTGAACAGTTGAATCTTCCAAAAGCAACCTCATATGCTGAGCTCTGGATATTTTTTCTGATTTCCCATTCCCTGGGAGAGTTGGTGAGCTTCCCTAGTGACTTGGGGGGGTAAAGAATCTGCCTGCAATGCAGGAGACCCAGGTTTGATTACTGGGTCAGGAATATCCCCTGGAGGAGGAAATGGGAACCCACTCCAGTATTCTTGTCTGGAGAATCCCATGGATAAAGGAGCCTGGTAGGCTCCAGTCCATGGGGTCACAAAGAATCAGACATGACTGAAGGACGAACACTTTCACTTCGAGAGAGTTGGTTCCTCCATTGGGTTTCCTTGCTGATGTAATGGAGCCTTCCTCTTGGCAGAGCCATGGTGGCATCTGTTGGGAGTGATGGTGAATATCTCTTTCCTGCTTGTATGCTCTTAGAAGTCTTACTCATTTTCCAAATACTTTGGTAAAACCTCTCTTAATAGGTTCTATTTTGACCTAGGCCCTCTGACACTGCATTGAGTTAAATTCCAACCTCTTTTTCTGCAACCCCAGCCCATTATAAGTGGCAATCTGTCTAAAGTGTTTTCCCCTGACCTTCCTGGAAACTCCTCACCATTCTTTTCAGTGCTTCTTGGCTATTAACAGATGAGGGGACGTGCTGCCTTCTTCCTGTCTGTGGATATGGAAACGTCAGCAGCACTTCACAGCACTTATTCTTTCATGTGCTTTCTTGCATTCCTCATTCATTCAGCCAGCTTTACTTTGGTTTTCTCTTCTTTTTTAGCTTTGAGTGCTGATTTTCTTCCCTACTGGGGTTCTTAGAGAGCCGTGGCACAAGGTATGGGGTCCTTTTATTGTTCATGAGACTTTCTTGTGAGGACAAACTGAGCAAGACAATCTATTTACATCTCTGATGCCAAGAATGGTTCATTGAGATGAATTCTTCTCAGAGAATTTTATTTCCTATTTCTTGTTTTTTTTCAAATAGATGTGAGAAAGTTAAATAGGATTAGAGCAGGAGCAGCAAGATGAAGTAAGAGTAGGTCAGTTCATTATTTCTACTTTAGACTTTTATGCCTAGTTTTTCTTTTAGTATTTTACCGAGGAGAAAAAAAAAAGGAAAATAGGTTATAAAGTGTTTGTGTGGGATGGACTCACCAAAGCTGTGTGTTCCTTCGACCAGAGGTACCCTGCTGGCTATTTGCCCTCTTACCCCCCTGCACCCCTTTCTCATTCCCCCTCTGCCCAGCTGTTTTCCTCCCTTACCATAGTCTCATCACTTGCTTACTTAATCTCCAGTGTAACTGGTTAATTAGAAGGGGAAAAACACCCCCTTCCAGTATCCCAGGCTCCACACAACTCTTGGGGATAAGAATGACCAGGGTGTCTAAAGTAAGTCAGAAAGAGAAAGACACATACAGTACATTAAAGCATATATATGGAATCTAGAAAGATGGTACCAACAATCCTACATGCAGGGAAGCAAAAGAGACACAGACATAAAGAACAGACTCTCCTCCTCGATGGAAGGAGAGGGTGAGAGGATTTGAGAGAATAGCTCTGAAACATATTCATTACTACATGTAAAGGCTTCCCTTGTAGCTCAGTTGGTAAAGAATCTGCCTACACTGCAGGAGACCCGGGTTCAATTCCTGGGTTGGGAAGATCCCCTGGAGAAGGGAATGACAACCCACTCCAGTGTTCTTGCCTGGAGAATCTCATGGACTGTAGCCTGCCAGGCTCCTCTGTCCGTGGAATCTCAAGAGTCGGACACAACTTAGGGACTAAACCACCACCACCACTATACGTAAAATAGATAGGCAGTGGGAGTTTGATGTATGACACAGGGAACCCAAAGTCAGTGCTCCATGACAACCTGGAGGGATGGAGTGGGGAGGGAAGTGTGGGAGAGGGGTTCAGGAGGGAGGGGACAGATGTATGCCTATTGCCGATTCATGTTGATGTATGGCAAAAACCATCACGATATTATAATTATCCTCCAATTAAAATAAATTAATTAAAAAGATAAAGGGCCACTGGGTGGAATTATGAGATTGTTTTAGAAGTACAATGGAAGCTGATGGAAAATTCCCAAAAGATTTAGGGTATTCCCTCAGATACTGAGAAGAGTAAAGGGGTTTGTTGGTTCCAGGGGTAGCTGAGACCAGCACCCCATCACTCAGCTTCCACACGAAGTGTTGTAAGAAGCAGTGGTGGACACTGTAATAAGGACTGTGGTGATGGGAGGAACTGGTCACTAATATTGCATGCTGGTAAGTTGAGGGAAATTTGCATGGAAGTTATGGAGTTGCCATTTTTCAAGAACCAGTGACTGAAGGAGGGCGGAGTAGGAAAAGTCAGGCTTTCTGAAGATGTTCTTAATTCCATATGCACCAGAAGAAATGCGATGAAGTCTCAGATTGGTGGTGGGGTTCAATAATAACAAAGGATTACTGCCATCATAGTGGGATGGTTTCTGAACATATGAAACTTAATTTAAGGAAACAGAGGAAATTAACTTTTTTTTTTTTTTACATCCAGTATTTCAGGGTAAAATTCATGTCCATTATAGATTTGTGTTTTGTATGACCTCAGTTATCAAATAATATTGATGATAGTAATAACAGCAGCTAGTATTTATTAAACTATCACTATGGAACAGACACTAAGCTAAATGTTTTCCTTTAGTCAATTTCATTTTTTACAACAAATTTACAAGGACATTGTTACTATGAATCCCTTTTTATAGGTAGAGAACAGAGGCTAGAGAACTCACCTAACTCCTTGCGGTTCACAGTGATTAAGTAGAAGAGTTATATAGGCTTGAATTCCCCAGTCACCTCTTCCTGTTCTGCCTAAACTTAATGCTGTGCTGTCTCTCTGTTGTCCAAAGAATTGACAAATAGATGAATATTCATCCAGAATAGGCTTGGACAGCTATCTGTGACTCTTAATTGATACCTTTGAATGCAAAGAAAGTTGGAACATACTTTCAAAGTTTTTTTTAAGTAGCCTTAAGATCTTTATAGGAAAGAAGTAAAGAGATTATTCGGAGAAGGCAATGGCACCCCGCTCCAGTACTCTTGCCTGGAAAATCCCATGGACAGAGGAGCCTGGTAGGCTGCAGTCCACAGGGTGGCTAAGAGTCAGACACGACTGAGCGACTTCACTTTCACTTTCATGCATTGGAGAAGGAAATGGCAAGCCACTCCAGTGTTCTTGCCTGGAGAATCCCAGGGATGGGGAAGCCTGGTGGGCTGCTGTCTATGGGGTTGCACAGAGTCGGACACGACTGAAGCGACTTAGCAGCAGCAAAGAGATTATTGTTGTTATTCAGTCTCTCAGTTCCGTATGACTCTTTGTGACCCCATGAACTGCAGCATGTCAAGCTTTCCTGTCCTTCACAGTCTTCCAGAATTTGCTCAAACTCATGTCCATTGAGTTGGTGATGCTATCCAACCACCTCATCCTCTGTCACCCCCTTCTCCTGCCCTCATTCTTTCCCAGCATCAGTGTCTTTTCTAATGAGCTGGCTTTTCACATCAGATAGCCAAACTATTGGAGCTGTGCCAGTATGTACATGTTAGTACATCATTTAGTACATTTAAGTTGCAACACTGTTCTTATTATTCCCGGGTTCCTCCCCCTTTTCTATGACACCATGAAATTTCTTTCCTCCTGCATTTAGGGTTTGTGCATATTATACAAGGAGCTCTCAACAGTGTGATACACTAAACCGGCGAGAACTGTCTCCCATCAAAGAAAGAATAGTAAAATTAAAATCCCTCTCTCAATCTTGAAACAAGAAGAAAAATCACCTGGTGTCAGAAATAAAGAAGAAACTCAAAGATAATGCCATCCTAATCTAGTAGAGGAGAGATTGGCAAACATTTTCTGTGAAGGGCCAGATAGTAAGTATTTTAGGCCTTCTGGTCCATGATGGTCTCTGTTGTAGCTGCTCAATTCTGTCATTCTACCTCAAAAGTGGTCAGAGACAATTCATAAATGAATGAGTCTAACTGTGTAGCCAGAAAACTTTATTTGAAGAAACAGCAGGCCGTTGTTTGTTGACCCCTAGAGTAGAGAATCAAATCCAGCATCGTAAGTTCTATTGAGGGGCTGGAAATTGAGATTTTAATGCCCAGATAGCTATAGGAGAATGAACCTTGGGGCCTGCATAAGATGGGGGACTAGAAATGAAGTAATTGCATTAATCTGTGACTGCAGCCATGAAATTAAAAGACGCTTACTTCTTGGAAGAAAAGTTATGACCAACCTAGATAACGTATTCAAAAGCAGAGACATTACTTTGCCAACAAAGGTCCAACTAGTCAAGGCTATGGTTTTTCCAGTGGTCATGTATGGATGTGAGAGTTGGACTGTGGAGAAAGCTGAGTGCCGAAGAATTGATGCTTTTGAACTGTCATGTTGAAGACTCTTGAGAGTCCCTTGGACTGCAAGGAGATCCAACCAGTCCATTCTGAAGGAGATCAGCCCTGGGATTTCTTTGGAAGGAATGATGCTAAAGCTGAAACTCCAGTACTTTGGCCACCTCATGAGTTGACTCATTGGAAAAGACTCTGATGCTGGGAGGGATTGGGGGCAGGAGGAGAAGGGGATGACAGAGGATGAGATGGCTGGATGGCATCACTGACTCGATGGACGTGAGTCTGAGTGAACTCTGGGAGTTGGTGATGGACAGGGAGGCCTGATGTGCTGCAATTCATGGGGTCGCAAAGAGTTGGACACGACTGAGCGACTGAACTGAACTGAACTGAGTCCTTTGAAGGCCTAGCCCATACTTGAACACTCACTTTTAGCTCTTCTGATTTGTTTAAAAAAAAAAAATTCTTTGCTTTGAAAACTAGTGTCTGCTAAGTCCCATGGCTGCAATCATCCTCTGGCCCAGGGACATAGCAAAGAGGCTCTGGATGGATGAGATTCAGGGGTCTTCATTGCACACACTAGAATCACACTATTCACTTGCAGCAGAAAAGAATTTCCAGGGGGTCCAGAGAGCTAGAATCCAAGGCTACCAACCAGGTAGAATGCCTAGCCCACCACAGGCATCACCACCATTTATCACCTATAATCTTGTACTTGGGATGTGGGAAGCTCCACCACCACCCTTGCTCCTGGGCTCTGCAACCATGTGTGCTAGAATAGTTAGTCCTCTTCTCACAGCCGCTTCTGCCTGGCTATCATTTCCAAGTTTAATGCATGTGTATGACTGCTTGTTAGAATCTGCACTGCTTAAGAATCTAGAGAGATGAGTCTTTTCTGCCTCAAGAAAGAGGGTCTTTAAATGTGCAAGTTAATAAAATATAAGGGAAATATTCACAGATACTGGACAATTACAGCTGATTAAAATCCACAAGGATGAAGATTTTCAGTATTCTGTGAGAAATAAGATTCTAGTCTATATCACATGTCAGAAATCAGTCTCTTGTATTTCCTAAGGGGAAGAAAAGCACCACCCCCCCAAAAAATATGAAACCCTTGGCCCATTGGTAGAGATAGACAAACTCCCCAATTTTCTTAAGTATGTCTTTATAGTCTTAGTATATTTGAAGCAAGATCCAAATCTTACAGGTAGGTTTTTTCCTAGTTTTATTGAGATCAGTTCAGTTCAGTTGCTCAGTCATGTCTGACTCTTTGTGACCCCATGAACCTCAGCAAGCCAGGCCTCCCTGTCCATCACCAACTCCGGAGCTTACCCAAACTCATGTCCTTTGAGTCAGTGATGCCATCCAACCATCTCATCCTCTGTTGTCCCCTTCTCCTCCTGCCCTCAATCTTTCCCAGCATCAGCATCTTTTCCAGTGAGTCAGCTCTTCGCATCAGGTGGCCAATGTATTGGAGTTTCAGCTTCAACATCAGTCCTTCCAATGAACACCCAGGACTGATCACCTTTAGGATGGACTGGTTGGATCTCCTTGCAGTCCAAGGGACTCTCAAGCGTCTTCTCCAACACCACAGTTCAAAAGCATCAATTCTTCAACACTCAGCTTTCTTTGTAGTCTAACTCTCACATCCATACATGACCACTGGAAAAACCATAGCCTTAGATGGACCTTTGTTGACAAAGTAATGTCTCTGCTTTTTAATATGCTGTCTAGGTTAGTCATAACTTTCCTTCCAAGGAGTAAGTGTCTTTTAATTTTATGGCTGCAGTCACCATCTGCACTGATTTTTTTGGAGCCCCCTAAAATAAAGTCAGCCACTGTTTATTAAGATAGAGTTTACATATATATCACTGTATAAGTTTAAGGTATATAGCACAATGATGTGACTATGAAATGATTATCACAAGTTTAGTGAACATCCATTATCTCATAGATACAAAATCAAAGGGAAAAAAAATTTCTTTGTGGTGAGAACTCCTAGGAATTACCATTTTAACAACTTTCACATATAACATACAGTTATTGCTCAGTCGTGTCCGACTCTTTACGGCTCCATGGGCTGCAGCATGCCAGGCTTCCCCATCCATCACCATCTCCCAGAGCTTGTTCAAAGTCATGTCCATTGAGTCAATGATGCCATCCAACCATCTTGTCCTCTGTCATCTCCTTCTCAGCATCAGGGTCTTTTCCAATGAGTCAGCTCTTCGAATCAGATGGTCAAAGTATTGGAGCTTCAGCATCAGTCCTTTCAATGAATATTCAGGATTATTTTCCTTTAGGATTGACTGGTTTGATCTCCTTGCAGTTCAAGGGACTCTCAAGAGTCATCTCCAACACCATGGTTCAAAAGCGTCAATTCTTTGGTGCTCAGCCTTCTTTATGGTCCACCTCTCACATCCGTACATGACTACTGGAGAAACCATAGCTTTGACTGTACATGAGTAGCATGGATTACATTTATCATTTTGTCCATTACATCCCTAGTACTTAGCTATCTTGTAGCTGGAAGTTTGTACCTTTTGATGTCCTTCCTCCATCCCCATCCCTCCACCTCCTGCCTCTGGTAACCCTAAATCTATTCTCTTTTTCTATGAGTTTGTTTTTGAGTTATAATTTATCTGCAACAGAACCATATAACATTTTCTGTTACACAATATAGTGATTCAATGTTTCTGTACATTTCAAAATGCATGATAAGTACAGTTATTACTGTCATGATACATAGAGGTTACATTATTATTGATTGTTTCCCACGCTGTACATCTTATATCTGTGACTCACTTCAGTTTTGCAACTGGAAGTTGATTCCTTGCAATCTCCCTCATCTATTTCTCTCCTTTTCCTACCCCATCCTGTCCGGCTCTCTATCTGTAACTCTTGTTTCTGTTTTGTTTGTTAATTTATTTTTTAGATTTCACACCTTGTCTTTTATGTCTCACTGTTATTACCCTAGTTTCCTTTTCATTCCTTTGATTTATTCAAGAAAACTGGTTCATTTTTTTTTCAAGTAGAAAGACCCCATTTTAGATTCAAGAATGTTTTCTTTCAGTGTCCTTATCTTCCACATTTCCTGTAAGTTAGTAGTACAGTCTAGAGAATGCTTATTCACACTAGGTTTTTGTCTGGATAAGAATGCTCCACCAGTGGTGCTGTGTCCTTCCTGCTCTGTTTGAACAGAGGCACCTAAGTCTGGTTGGTGGTTCTTTCAATGATGCCAAGATGACCTCATTGGTTTAGGTTGTTGTGGCTCATTCACCTACTCTCAAATTACCCATTAACATTTTACCTGATGGCTTTAATATTTATGACAATCATTGTCGGTATCCATTATTTATTTCATTACAGGTTTTGAAAGAGTGGTTTCCTAGGTCTGTAATTCCTTGTGCAATTTAAAGAACAGTCTCTCAACAACTATTTGAAGTACAGTTAGCACAGAAAGACAAACCTTTGAATTTTTTTTTTTTTTAAATCAACTTTCAGAGTGAGTTGGGGCTCCAGCAACTTCCAAAGATGACCAATGCTCTTTAAAAATTTTACCAACATAATTTCAATAGATCTTTAATATTACTCTGAAGGCATGAGCTTTAGAAGTGTATTTGGTGGGCTTTGATACATTCATTCTTTTCCTTGCTCAAACTGTTCTGGCTTTTGGTCAGTGAGAGCTCCTTCACATTGGCCCCTGTGATCTTTCTAGTCTTTGGTAGCCTCTGAACTTTCTGGCCTGACAAGGTGTCTCTGGCTTATTTTATAGGTTTCCAAGGTTTGGAGTGAGAAAGGAGCCCTGGTTCTTTGTCATGGCAAAGGGGCCATAGAGGCCAGGGTGATGTCTGTGTTCATTGCTCCTGGGATGTTATTGGTTCTTGGCTTTTCCAATACACAAAGCAGGGAGACTTTTTTTTTTTTTTTGAAGGAAAAAATACGGTGTTTATATTTATACTGATATTTCTAACTTTATTTTAAAAACCTTTTTGAAATTAGGGACTGGTTATAGACATATAAAGCAAAATGCTGAGTTTACCCAGAGATAATATGAGTAGGCCCAGAAAACAAAAGGGAAGAGACAGAGGCTTAAGAATTTATTATTTTAGAAGTGGGGCCCTCAGGGACTGAAAGTACCCATATAAGGACCATGATGAAAGCAACTGCAGCCTCCAAGGTGATACATTCACCCTTATGTCAGTGACTTTCCAGTCCTGCTGGTCATCTACAGGTTATTTTCTAGGAGATTTCGCCAAAAGAGCTCGTCTGATTTCTTATAGCAGGGTAAGTGTCTGTGGCCTTTACACTTGAGATTCAGGTCAGCTGCCTATTAAATCTTGATTCTTTCTTCTACATTCTTAAACTATTACTCCATTATTTTTTAAATTAAAAAAATTAAATGTAATTTTTTATCAAAGTATGGTTTGATAAAAGTGTGATTTATAGTGTTGGGTTAGTTTCAGGTGCACAGCAAAGTGATTTATACATATATCCATCTGCCTATCTCTCTCTCTCTCTCTCTATATATATATATGTATATATATATTGTTTTTTAGATTCTTTTCCCTGATTGGTTATTACAAAGTATTAAGTATCGTTCCCTGTGCTATACAGTGAGTCCTTGTTGGTTATCTATTTTATACATAGTCATGTGTATCTGTTACTCCATTATGTACTAGCATAAATATTAACACTAAAAATGCACTTTTTGCCTATCTGATTTTCCCTCTTGTAAGTCCCTTGGTTTGTTCCCTGTGGGCCCAAAGACTTTGCTTTAAAGTCCAGTTAACATTTCAGAGTATGTCATTCTGGATTGTTGTCACCAGATAATCATTGTTCCCTTTCACAAAAATAATTGTGGGCAGGGGTAGTAAATTTTCTGAGTTTTAGTATTTGCTTTGTTCTGTTGGATTTCCTTTTTAGCAACTACTTTGTATACATGTTGGCTCTTCTTGTCTAGCAACTATTTGCCCCTCCCTCCAAATACATTTTATCCCTTTGCTTTCTTTTGATTATAAATTTTCTTTGTTTTTACCTCTTACCTCTCACAAAGAATTATCTGTTTCCTCTTGCATGAATTGTAATTCAGGCTTCGTGTCTGAAATGATTTTTTCTTTTATTTCGAATTCTTTCCTTTATTCTCCTCCCATATTTGACTTTTTCAGTCTTAACTTTGGATATTATGTAAATTTTTAAATATATGAAAATTTCTTTTAGTTTGTTTGAAGTAGCTATAGCTTTCAGCTGTTTGGTGACTTTACCTTCTTCCAATCTAGAGGGACCTTTTTGTGCTCCTCCTGATGTGTGTGTATGTGACATTTGGCACAGTTCTGTTTATTGCTCATTTCTGTGAGATATTAGATTCACTGAATTTTGAGGAGGCCAGGGTAGGTCAGGTTAGCTTTTTTAGCTTTACAAATCTAAACCTGCCTTTTAAATATTTTTATCTTTGTCAGATGTTTACAAATCAAACTTAAATACGGTCTATTGTTTTCTCTCTCTTTCCCCTATCCGTATCTTCATTTATCCTTTACTTCCATGGATTTTGACTTGCAAAGTCTGGAACCTGTTGCCAACTGTCCTCAGGATGAGGCTTTTCCTGAAAGGGGGCTTTCTGTATTAAGTGAGCTTGGATCCTCAGAGCTCCAGCCTCTTCAGATGTACACCACCTATTTGTCTGTGAGCATTCAAAATCTCAATTTTGTTTTGGTGTGTCAATCTTTGTGGTAAATACCTATCAATTGTTTAGTCACTGAGCCATCAGGAAAGCCAAAGACTGCCTGCAATACCGGAGCCCCAGGTTCCATCCCTGGGTCGGGAGACTCCCTGGAGAAGGAAATGGCAACCCACTCCAGTATTCTTGCCTGGGAAAGCCCACAGATGGAGGAGACAGGCTTCCTTGATTTTCAGGTCTAGCAGGCAGCGCACTAATTTTCTCTCCTACAGAGATGCTCATAGCATTATTATCCACATACATTTCCATCTGGGGCTACTTCCACATAATTTTGATGTAAATGTTTCTCTGTACTTTTAGTTCCGCATTCCCAGCTGCTCTGTCCTTTTTTCTGAGGGTATTTGAAGAGATTTTTTAGAAGATAACACTGCTGCCTCAGTGTTCTCCCCAGTTCCTTCCAATTCACATTGACTTGTTTCTTGTTTTCACTTCAGTTTGGTATGTTACTAGTACTTTTATGCTGAAATCTTGATTCATTATGCTATTAATATAATGACTCTATTTTGACATATATTTACAATAACTTCAAAATAAAGATAAAATTACTGTACTCGACTTAAGAGTTCTTTACATTTGTTATTTATTTTAAAATAAGGTGCTACAGTTGTCTTGGTGTGCTTAGGATTTTCCTGCTTTTAGCACTGAAAATCTTGTGTGCGAAGAAAGCCCTCAGTCCTGGGTAAGATCTAGATTGTTGGTTATTTTATGTATGTGACTAAAAATAGATGCCAAAACTCTGTTGAAAAATTCGTTGGAAACTACTTGGTTTTGAGTGTGGTATGCCAATAGTTTGATAAACAGACTCACTTTTCTCAGTATTTTAATTTTGTTTTTACTTTAAACAGAAACATTTAAATAGCCTAAAAGTCAAATCTACAGAACAAGGTATCTTTAAAATCCTTATTTTCAACTCTTTCATGCTGTTCATGTCCAGGTGACCATCTTTATTGGGTTTTTATTTATCCTTCCATTACTTCTCTTTGAGAATGTAAACATATCTTTGTATATTTACATATTCCCACTTTATAAAATAGAAATTGATGTTATACTCTGTATTCTGCACTTGACATTGTCTCCTATAAATACATGCTGGATTGTGTTTGGTAATACAGTTATTTTCACAATATTGATTCTTCTTACCCCAGAACATGGAATATCTCTCCATTTGTTTATGTCATCTTTGATTTCCTTCACTATTTTCTTATAATTTTCTTTGTACAGTTCTTTTGTCTCCTTAGGTAAGTTTATTCCTAGACACTTAATTCTTTTTGTTGCAATGGTGAATGGGATTGATTCCTTAATTTCTCTTTCTGATTTTTCATTGTTAGTTTCTAGAAATGCAAGTGATTTTTATATCCTGCAGCTTTGCTAAATTCACTGATTCGCTCTAGTAATTTTCTGATGCTCTCTTTAGACTTTTTTATGTACAGTATCATGTCATTTGCAAAGAGTGAGTGCTTCGCTGCTTCTTTTCTGATCTGGGTTCCTTTTATTTTTCTTCTCTGATTGCTGTAGCTAGGACTTCCAGAACTATGTTGAATAATAATGGTGAAAGTGGACACCCTTATCTTGTTCCTGATCTTAGGGGGAAAATGCTTTCAGTTTTTTATCATTGAGAATAATGTTTGCTGTAGGCTTATCATGTACGGCCTTTACTATGTTGAGGTATGTTCCTTCTATGACCATTTTTTTTAAGAGTTTTAATCATAAATCAGTGGTGAATTTTGTCAAAGGCTTTTTCTGCATCTATGGAGATTATTATATGGTTTTTATTTTTCAATTTGATAATATGGTATATCACATTGATTGATTTGCATAATTGAAGAATCCTTGCATCCCTGGAATAAACCCAACTTGATCATGGTGTATGAGCTGTTTGATGTGTTACTGAATTCTGTTTGCTAAAATTTTGTTGAGGATTTTTGCATCTATGTTCATCAATGATATTGGCCTATAGTTTTCTTTTTTGTGTGTTGTCTTTGTCTGGTTTTGGTATCAGGGTGGTGGTGGCCTCATAGAATGAGTTTGGAAATGTTCCTTCCTCTGCAATTTTTTTTAAAGAGTTTTAGAAGGATAGGCATTAGCTCGTCTCTAAATGTTTCATAGAATTCTCCTGTGACGCCATCTGGTCTTGGGCTTTTGTGTTTTGGAGATTTTTTATCACAACTTCAATTTCAGTGTTTGTAATTGGGTTGTTCATAATTTCTGTTTCTTCCTGGTTCAATATTGAAAGATTGAACTTTTTAAAGAATCTGTCCATTTCTTCCAGGTTATCCATCCTGGATCATGATTCCTATCAAATTACCAATGTGATTCCTATCAAATTACCAATGGCATTTTTCACAGAACTAGAACAAAAAACTTCACAATTCATATGGAAACAGTGAAGACCCTGAATAGCCAAAGCAGTCTTGAGAAAGAAGAATGGAGCTGGAGGAATCAGTCTTCCTGACTTCAGATTATACTACACAGCTACAGTCATCAAGACAGTATGGTACTGGCACAAAAACAGAAATATAGACCAAGGAACAAAATAGGAAGCCCAGAAATAAACCCATGCACCTGTGGGTACCTTATTTTTGACAAAGGAGACAAGAATATACAATGGGGTGGAGACAGCCTCTTCAATAAATGGTCCTGGGAAAACTGGACAGCTACATGTAAAAGAATGAAATCAGAACACTTCCTAACATCATAGACAAAGATAAACTCAAAATGGATTTAAGACCTAAATGTGAGAACAGAAACTATAAAACTCTTAGAGGAAAACATAGGCAGAACACTTGATAACATAAATCAAAGCAAGGTCCCCTATGGCCCACCTCCTAGAGTAATGGAAATAAAAGCAAAAGTAAACAAGTGGGACCTGATTAAACTTAAAAACTTTTGCACAGCAAAGGAAACTATAAGCAAGGTGAAAAGACAACCCTCAGAATAGGAGAAAATAATATCAAATGAAACAGCTGACAACAGATTATTTTCCAAAATATACAAACAGCTCATACAACTCAATACCAGAAAAACAAACTACCCAATCAAAAAGTGGGAAAAAGACCTAAACAGACATTTCTCCAAAGAAGACATACAGATGGCTAACAAACACAGGAAAAGATGCTCAACATCACTCATTATCAGAGAAATGTAAATCAAAACTGCAATGAGGTAACACCTCACACAGGTCAGAAAGTCTACAAACAATAAATGCTGGAGAGGATGTGAAGAAAAGGAAACACTCTTGCACTGCTGGTGGGAATGTAAATTGACACAGCCACTATGGAAGATGATATGGAAATTCCTTAAAAATCTAGGAATAAAACCACCATGTGACCCAGCAATCCCATTCCCAGGCATATATGCTAAGGAAACCAAAATTGAAAAAGACACATGTATCCCATTGTTCACTGCAGCACTATTTACAACAGCTAGAACATGGAAGCAACCTAGATGTCCATCGACAGATGAACGGAAAAAGAAACTGTGATACATACACACAGTGGAATATTAGCCATAAAAAAGAATGCATTTGAGTCAGTTCTAATGAGGTGGATGAACCTAGAAACTATTATACAAAATGAAGCAAGTCAGAAAGAGAAAGATAAATATTCTAACGCATATATACAGATCTAGAAAACTGGTACTGAAGCATTTATTTACAGGGCAGCAATGGGCAAACAGACATAGAGAATAGACTTATGGACATGGAGAGAGGGGAGGAGAGGGTGAGATGTATGGAAAGAGTAACATGGAAACTTACATTACCATATGTAAAATAGATAGCCAACGGGAATTTACTGTATGGCTCAGGAAACTCAAACAGGGGCTCTGTATCAACCTAGAGGGGTGGGATGGGGAGGCAGATGGGAGGGAGGTTCAAAAGGGAGGGGATATATGTATACCTATGGCTGATTCATGTTGAGGTGTGACAGAACACAACAAAATTCTGTAAAGCAATTATCCTTCAATAAGAAAATAAATTAAAAATACATGCTGGAGATAATTTCATATCAATGCCATAGATTTTATTCTTTATGTTTTAAATATAAACATACTCCGTAATGTGGATGCACCTTAGTTTATTCAACCTGTCTTTGTTGATGGCTATTAGCTTGTGTTTAGTCTTTTACTATTGTGAATGATAGCACACCAACTAGATTTCTTCAGATAACGTTTCTTTGTCAGTTTATCATTGGAACAGAATTCTGAAAGTGGAATGAGCTGCTTGGTCAGATGATGATGATGGTGAGTGTGTGTGTGTCTGTATGAATATTTAATATTACCACATTCCTCTTTATAAGAATTGTGCCATTTTGAATTCCTGTTAGCAAGGTATGCAAGTACCTGTTTTATTGACACAGTGTATGTTGCTATGCTTTTGAATATTAGACAACATGTGTAAGAAATGGTACTTCGAACTATTAATTTTCTGAATATGAATGAATTTGAGCATATTTTTCTATGACTAAGTGTCACATTTTGTTTAGGCCCTTTTCCTACTTTTTTTTTTTTTTTTTCTATTGATGGTGTTTTTTCTTCTTGGCGTTTAGAAGCTCTTTATTTGGAAGAACTATTGACCCTTTGTGGTATAAGTTGCACCAACTTAAACTTCGTTCTTATATGGCTTAAATGTCTTCTTATCCTATGGTATCCAGACAGGATGTTTGAGAAAGGACTCACTCCTGTCATTACTTAGCAGGCATTTCCTCATTACAGATTCAGTACTGAGGTTCTAAGGTGTTTTTTCAAGCAGGGGTTTGCTGGCCTGAGCATTCAGTGTCACTTCTTCTCTCCTCTTCCCCCTCTTGTGTCAACCTGTCCTGTCTCTGCGTCCATCTTCCTTTGGCTCCTGCCTTTTGGTCACCTTCTTCACTTACCACCCTGGCTCTGCAGGGTCACGGTTTTGAGCCGTCCACTTTCATGTTGATTAACTGCCCAAGAAAATGAAGAAACTGAGCACGGATACTGCGTGGGAACTTTGTTGAACTCCTTAAGCTTTTCAACCTTTCCTGGACCTCCCCACTGCTCACAGGACAGTTCTTCTGACCCTTGAGTCAGCCTTTTCGTCCTCACTCAAAGATGCCCAGCCTCCTGCTCACAGCCTTGACATTAGTATTTATAAAATCATATCTATGTAAAATTGCATGATGAATAAATAGAAACGGTGTTAATATGTCTCACTGGCCACACCTGTGCCTTCCTCCTTCCATGCCCCTTTGTGGAGGACAGGAAGAAGTAGGCAGCCAGGGCAATCAAGAGCCACAGATGGCATGCAGGTGCCTCATCGGTATTCTGAGCACAATAGCAACCTTTAGTTTTGCACTGCGACAGGCTTCAACTTGCTGCTGAGAAAAGGAAATAGCTGTGTCAGCCAGAACTTTAACTCACCACGAAACTCGGTGGGTTACTATGTGGGTAAATGCCTCTTGCAAGTCTTAGGAAAGAGTTTGGAGGAAGCAGGGCTTGGGGATTTGGGGGGGTGGGGCTTCCCAGGTGGTGCTAGTGGTAAAGAACCCACCTGCCAATGCAGGAGATGTGGGTTCGATCCCTGGGTCAGGAAGATCCCCTGGAAGAGGGCATGGCAACCCACCCCAGTATTCTTGTCTGGAGGATCTCCTAGACAGAGCAGCCTGGTGGGCTACAGTCCATAGGGTGGCAAAGAGTTGGGCACAACTGAAGCAGCTTAGCACACAGGCATAGCTAATGATACCCAATGATCTTTGATTAAAATGAGATTCTTTTAGCAGCTACATAAGTCCTCTCACTCTGGGGGAGACTGCTGACTTTCCAATCAATAGAATCCTCCTTTACTCTGGGGGTCAACTAAGAGAACAAAACGTTCTTTAGGCTGGGTACCCCCTACCTTGAGTGACCGAAAGCTTGAGTAAATAAGAAGAGCTGATGGATTTTAACACCACCACAATTACAAAAGAACAATTTGAGCCCAATTAAGTCATTTTCTAAGCTATGCAGTTTTTCTTTACAAGAAAACTTCCTTATGATTATTAATGAATACTTGACATTGGTGGACACCCCTAATATTTGCAGACTTGGGCCATGGCAGAGGATAAGATGAGTTTTCAGGGCTGTCTCACCGCTATTGTCCTCTGAGATAAGATACTAGGGTCAGTTGGCGATTAGAGCCACACAACTTGTTGTCTTTGCTATCCTACTCTTCATTGCTGGCCAAAAAGCAGTCACAGTGCTAGGTATGCCTGAGCTGAGTAAAGATGGGCAAAATTGTACAGCTTTTGTATTTAAATTTCAACACACTTCTGTGTCTCAATAGTTATAAGCAAGAGAAGTTTTCCCACTGAACAAGGTGTGGTAGTTCTTGCAAGGCTTAAAATTTTTTTACCCCATGGTATCCAGTTGGAGTGTTCAAAGAATGACTCACTCCCATCACTGCTTCAAGGGGGTCTGTTCATTACAGATCCAGTTCTGAGGTTCAAGGCAAAATATTTGCAAATTGCTACCCATAATGCACAACTAACCCCTAAGCTAATTTTTTTTTCAGTCCATTTTACGATGTAGGATTATGTTGATGTTATGAAATTTTAAAAATGAAAATTCTTGCCTGCTGCACAACAGTGCTCAAGGAAAACCCAGGAAAATTGAGCCTTCCTCATTAGACATTCAGATGAACAATCCAGGCACAGAAGAAAGTTGAAGAGGAAAAAAAGAAAAACAATAAAATAAATTCCTAAACAGTATCTGATTATGATTCTCCTAAGATTGACAAAATATATAGCTGCTACTTCCTTTCTGATGGAGCTCACTGAAATACGCATGTAAATGGAATGCCACTCTCTCTATCGGCCAAAGAAGACAAGTGCCCCATGAGGTAGCGTTTCTCTTTCAATTGAAGTGCTCAGGCAGAGTCTGCATACCATTATCAGAGATGTTGTGATGAGGTGGAATAAATGACCCCTGAAAACTCCAAAATTCTATAGAACTACAGCTTTAGTAACATTCTCTTACTTGAGGACAGTAAAGAAAGAGGAATTAATATTTAAGGGGCACCTGCTAAGAGGCACTTACCTTCCTTACAGCGTGAAGCACGGGCTTATCCGCAATTAGTGTTGGAGATTTTAATATTGTTTAAAAAGAAAATACCTTAAATTTACCTATTGAAGAGTTTCCACCTGCACTACGTAGTTTGGGTCTCTTGTAACTGTAGGAGATGTTGAGGGAAGATGCCTCTGATCCCATTTGTAGATGGAGATACAGATCAGAGAGGCTGTGTAACTGGCCCCTGG
Organism: Budorcas taxicolor; assembly: GCF_023091745.1. NCBI lineage: Eukaryota > Metazoa > Chordata > Mammalia > Artiodactyla > Bovidae > Budorcas > Budorcas taxicolor. The sequence continues at coordinate 29,739,591 of NC_068931.1, forward strand.
GCACTCACCTAGTTCAATGAGAAGTTCCCTAATCTTCTTTAAAGTTTATTTATTTTTCTTTTTAATTGGGAGATAATTGCTTTACAATGTTGTGTCGGTTTCTTCTGTACAGCAGTGCGAATCAGCCGTCAGTATATATTGAGCAAGGTCAACAGGGTGGCCAGTGAGCATAATCCATGAGGTTACTGGTGTCCATAGTTGCTTCATAATTAAGAAGCTGAGTGTGCCTGTTGCCAACTTTCTCACCTGTCAATAGAAAAGAAATAATACCACCCCATCTGCTACAAAGGTTGATTGAAAATATCTTCAAGGTAAGCAGTAATTTAGTTACAGTTTTAATGGTGATTATGATATATGTCGGGGTGCAAGATACAACCTTTATGTGTCATAACAGTTGTCAAACAGTTGGTAGTTTATAATAGAGTTCAATACGCTAATGCAATTTCACTCACAGTTTAAACATTTCTGCTTATTCAGTTTGTTCATTTGGTCTCTACTGATGAAATGAAAATGCCTCCAAAACATAAAGTAGAAAGGATAATTTTGAAAAGGCCGTAGTTCCACAATAGTTTATTAATAATTTGGTAGATTTTCGCTAGATACTGTGTTACAAATGGCTTAGTTATAGCATTTATAGTTTAATCATTTTATAGTTTAAATATTACATTGTTTTACAAAACTGTTTTTAATGACCACATATAATTCCACCAAAGTGATTAAACAGTTTTCTGACTGATAGGCATTTAGGTTAAAAAACATTATAGGTAAGGTTTTTTGGGCGTCTACCTAACAGACACTAGGTAGGTAATGTTTTCTTTCATGTTTTTGTTTTTAATGAGAAAACAGGCTTAGGCAAGGCCAGGCCTGAATTTTAAGCATCTCACTACACAATATTTTCCTAGTCCACGTCTCCAATAACACAACATGACTTTTAACATAGAGTGTTTGCTAAAACTGGTTGCACGTATTTCACTGTCTTGAAGTCCAAAGGAAATTGACCGTATATATATTTTTTCCACCAACAGCTTTCTATAAGTTTTTACTTAAGATTAGATCTAAAAATTAAAATTCAAAGGTAATAAGGGATTGCTTTGTGACCCAAATAAAACATACCTAAGCTCTAAGGATGCCTTACCGTGGATCTGGCCTTAACCAATGACTGACACTCAGCATTCGATAGCCTTGGGCTTCAAGTGAGGTCTGGACTTCTATGGGAATTTAGGATTTCCACTAACTTTATCTCTTTCCTTGCACTAGACGGTAGCTTTAGGTGCTTCCATTGTGTTTTTATTTATGATGTATTAATACTTTTAAGCCTGAAAGAGATGAGGGACAGCAATTTTAGCCTGGAAAGTGAACCAAGGACAGTCTTCTCTGAAGGCTAGTAATTGTCCCTTTTTAAAAGCATGGAATACTTAGTTAATTTAAATGATCACATCTGTGAGTCAAAATACATCTAGCCTTGCAGGAAACAGCTGGGTCCAGAAGCCAAGCTGGTGAAGGCTGAATCCATTGTAGCAGGGAGATAATTGGTCTCAGAAGAAAAGGCTTCCAAAAGCTCAGCTATTCAACATGACTTCAAGGAGTGTCTCTGGAGGAAGATTGATCTTGACATGCCATTCTTCTTTCCGTGGTATCCTCTGATGGTGTATGAAGACGATGACAGGTATCAGGGGAGTCGAGAGAGAAGCTCCCAGAGTGTTTGCAGGAGATTCATTCCTGTGGCGGGCAAAGTCGATCAAGATGTGGACTCCGTTCAGTCCACTGGCTTCAAGGCAAGATCCAACTCTGAGCAGAGGAGTAAGACTTCTGAAGGTGGTAATGCGTCTTGAAGAGGCATGAAATGGTTTAGGAAAAGGATGAATGTTTAGTCTGTCCTCTGTGCCAAAGTTTACCCATCCGTGGGCTTGGAAGCTTTGGGAAATGAAGTGAAGACTGTCAATGATGGATTTTTTTTTTTTTCCCTTAAGAGTGAGTCTTGTGCACAAAAAAATGATTCAAGGGTGACGTTGGTTTTAAATATTAATATTTAGTTGAATAAAGTTGCTCAAGTAAAACCTGAGTTTTTTCTTAAGCTTCTAAATCTTTTTTAATAAAGGGTATGTTTTGGGGGACCTTTTATTAATATTTCACACCATTTGCAGACTTAGATCATTAACCTTTTAATAATTTAAACTGTGTTTATAAGTTTAATATTACTGACTTTCTTTTTAATCAGATTAACAAAGTTTCCCAAACTCAAGTAATACTTGTGTCTAATAATAAATTTACTTAATGAATAAAGTGAATCTTAAGAGCAGTGTTTCTCAAAGTGTGATCCCTGGGCCAGCAGTGTCATCATCACCTGAGAATTTGTTAGAAACGCAGATTCCCAGATTCCGCTCCAGATTTACTGAATGAGGAACTGGTCTGTTAAGCTCTCCAGGGGATTCTGAAGGGTGGGAAGGTTTGAGGACCAGTGCCTTAAATGTCCCTATGTTATATGCAAATTTATAAGATTTTTGATTAATGTAATGTCCAAATTGATCCTTTAATCAAAATCATGACTTATTTTGCATTGTTATTGTTGTTCAGTTGTTAAGTCATGTCCAACTCTTTGCAACCTTGTGAACTGCAAAATGCCAGGCTTCCCTGTCCTTCACTGTCTCCCAGAGTTTGCTCAAACTCATGTCCATTGAGTCAGTGATGCCAACCAACCATCTCATCCTCTGCCTTCCCCTTCTCCTCCTATCCTCAATCTTTCCCATCATCAGGGTCTTTTCCAATGAGTCAGCTCTTTGCATTAGGACAGCCTAATATGCCAAATTCTCTTATACATTATCAACACCTAAAATATCTCATATATAGGTTAGTTCAAAATCTAACATGAAAAATATCCTAAGAGGTATGATTTAGTTCTTCCCAGAGAATATACTGTCTAACAAAACAATTGCAGTTTTGCTTACTAAGGGAATTAAGTTTTCAATTATGTTATTAGCTCTTGGAGGTTGCTACTTGACCAAAGGTTTTGGTTGGCTGTGTGATCAGAAACTGGTGACATTTAAGGTAAGCTTCCTTTTATAGTCATTATGATGTAGAGCCCACAATTTCATGAAGGGAGTGATCACCTTTATCCACCACCTTGGGGAAGAGATAGCTCATTCCTTGAATTTCAAAGGAGACTGAAGTCCACAGCCTCCACCCATGTAATCCATAGTGCTTAGCTTTGGCTAATCCATGTATTATTTATTTCTATTCTGAATTCTTGCTTTTCCTATCTGTCCCCTCTGACAACTGACCTCCATTTTTTAAAATGGCTCCTGAATGAATTTAGTGTTTCACAAAACTGACTTGGATGTCACTTTTCTTCAGAGGTTACTTCCATGACAAAGACAAGGGGTCTGTAAAACCTTACACACCTTACGTGTGGTCAGTGAATTACAAGCATCTGGTTTTGTGTGCTTGCAATTACTTTTCGGTCAAGTGGAGTGGCTGTTGTACTTATAAAATACAGCATTTTCAAGAATTACTGATTTTATTGTAGCTTTTGGTCATTATGTATTATTTTCATCTGTAGGAGCTAAACATACAGCTGAATGGAAATAGTCATAGTCATTTTCTGTTAAAAGTGTCCTCATTTGGGAAAAGCACCATAAGCAAATAAAAGGAGAGGTGCTCGATGCAAAATGCTTTTAGTTATCTGTCCTATTAATTATGATCCAAGAGCAACATATTTTCTGCCAAAATGAAGTTAGTTTGGGCATAGAGGCTGACAATATATAGTGAATTTTGCTATAATACATAGGTCTAAAGGTGATTCTGCTAACATCAAGAGTATATATTTAGAATGGATTTCCAGTGGAGTGTTGCAGATATAATTCTGTCTAGCTTGAGTAGTTTCCTATTTCTATTTCTGTGAACAAACTATTTACTTGCCGACGTCTCCACGACCTTCACTGCCAGGCCTCTTGTATCTGTTGCAGGTGCCCAGACTGGTCTCCCTGTCCCACCCTCACCACTGCCTTTGCCCATCTACGTGGCTTCCATAGAGATCCCACGGAGCTCTCAGTCACATCACATCTTTTGCCCCAAACCCTCCAGTGCCTTGCGGTCTCTTTCTGAGGAAGAGATCTTTACCGTGGCTGCCAGGGGGCAGCTCAGAGGTTAAAGAATCTGCCTGCAATGCAGGAAACCTGGGTTCGATCCCTGGATCAGGTTGGGAAGATTCCCCTGGAGAAGGGAATGGCTACCCACTCCAGTATTCTTGCCTGGAGAATTGCATGGACAGAGGAGCCTGGTGGGTTTCAGTCTATGGGGTCACAGAGAGTCAGACACGGCTGAGCAACTAACACTTTCACTTTTCAGGGCCCTCTGCGATGTGACTTTTGTTCTGTCTGACCTCGCTGCCACTTTTCTCTTCTAGCCACCTGAATGCTTTGCTAAACAATCATGTTTTCTTGTTTTGCCCCAAGGCCTTTGAATTTGCAGTTTCGTCTGCTGAAAGTAGATCTGCCCCTGGTGTTCATGTGATTCCTCACTGTCTTAACAACTTTGCTCGAATGTTACCTCTTTGATGAAGCCCATCCATCCACCTAATTAAAATGGCAAAGTCTGCCTTTGCACTACCTTGCCCCCTTTCCTGCTCTGATTTATTTATTTTGTTTATGAAGATACCTACCACCTTTCAATCACCTGATTGTCTATCTTCTCCCTGATGAACGTAAACTGAGGGCAGGATTTTTTTCTCTGCTGTATCCCCTGTGTTTGAAATGATGGCAGCACACATAGTCGGCCCTCAATAAGTAGTAGTCGAGTGAAATAAATGGGCTGGAAAAGGGAGAAGAGATCTCTTTATTAGGCATCCTCATCAACTTCCACTGGTGGTCCCAGAACATAATTCTATAATTCTGGCCCTGGTCCTCTCTGGAGGAATGCATCTTCCAGTGGCTGTGTTGTGAATAGCTATTGTAGAGAGCTGTAGAAACTGTCTTTCAAGAGCTAGGGTGAGTCAAAAAACAGAGTGGAGTGTCAGAACTTCCTATGTACAGGAGGAATATAGCTCCCCTCCCCCCACCTCATAAATCCCTCCTGTAATTGCCTCAGAATTTGTGCAAATGTCACTGTCTCTCCATGCTCTGCCATTCCTCACCCCATACTCAGCCCATCCCCAAGCCTAGACCTAGGAGGTAGGGGCCTAGCTCTCATTGCCTCCTAGGGGCCTTCAAGGTCATGGCAATCTAACATTGTGGACTTGACTTTTATCTTACTGTTGGTTTGGGCTAATGATACAGTTTAGGCCAAAACATATTTCTTACCTGTGCCTTGGTAGTATCTGTTCTCTCAGCTCCACACTTGCTTTCACTTCGTGCTGGGATTAGAAGACTGCAACTGTTTACCAAGCCGTCTTTGCCAGCTGTCTAAAAGGAGTGCAGCTCCAGTTTTTCCACTTAGGACTAATGTGGTTCCATCAAAGTAGCAGTCTGTGTGGGCTCACAAGAGTCTGTCCAGGAGCAGTAGTGGTTTCCTGATCCTAGATGAGCAACGATTCTCTTTTTCCCTCTTCCAACACCCTTCCAATCAGCCTCAGAAATTCCAGCTGCTCTATAACCAGGGTCATTTATCAACATTGTTCTGTTTGAAATATGGAGTGTTTTTTTTTTCTGTTTCTGGTTGGATGCTGATGGACTATTCAAATCCTAAACGTATGATTTTTCCCTCTGCTTTCCAAGTGCATAGATCACAACAATATGGCTAGTCTCTAAAATCTGAGAATCACAAAGAGAATTTTTTGTTGACAGGTTAACTAGAAGTGGGGTGTCCTATGTGATTGCATATTTGGTTTTCTCTTTGGTCCTAAGTAGGAAGCATGGTCAAAAATTGGGGAAGCTGTCAGCATTAACCAAGGCTTAGACATTTGGGGCTGATTATTATAAAAGTTATTGTTTGGCCTGCTTAGTTGTTACTAGAGGTAGCAATCTGACTTCCTGCAAGGCTGATTTATAGTAGCCTTGATTTCCAGGGCTGATGATTATAAAAGGTTAGTTTCCTGGGCAGGCTGCTGCCGGTCCTGGGTCAGAGTTCTATTTTGATATACGGCCTGGCCACTGTTTCTTTATGTGGTCAGTCTCTCAGAGTTAAAGGTCTTGTGGAATCCTCACTTTCCTGCTGAACTCAGAGAAGCTTGTTGGATCTGGGCCAAAGCTACAGTCTTGGGTTAAAGGGAAGAATGGCTGTCTCAGACCTTTTAAGCACTTTGAGTCAGGTCATGAGCCCCAGAACAGAGTGGAGGCTGAAATCAAGAGACAGATTTGATATCTCACCCTAATGCCAGAAACTCAGAATCGCCTGAACAGTCAGCTTCTTGGGAAGTAGACTCCTCATTCAAATCTTTGGAAATCTGGACAGTTGAATTTTAATAGCTACAAAAATTGGCAGTGTGTTTATTTTCCAGATAACATTTTTTTTTGAATTATATTTTGAGGTGTTTGCACAGACTTCCAACAACCCCTGAACCATACTGAGCACATTTGACCTCTTTGTTAATTTTGGTTTACATTAAAAAAGAAGTCTTGCAAGAAAGTCCCCAAAGGAGAGTTAACAACTGCGTGAACAGCAATCACACATATTGCTTGCTGGGTGTTCCAGCCTGTCTGGAATGGGGCCCCAGCAATGCTCTTTGCATGACGTAATTATAAATGAAAATACATCTGTGGTGAACAAAAGCATTTCATCCCATGCAATTGATCTTGTATTACATCTCCTTCAGTGGAGAAGTCACGGTTTGTTAAAAATACAATATATTTTCCGCTAAAAAATTCATTGCTTCTACAACTGATTTTCTATTTTGTCAGACCAGTTCTTGGTTTCCTCTTGAATTCACTTCATAGCAGTGGACACAGGATGAGAGAAAGGGAACACGACAGAGTTATTACATAAACCCGTTGGCCGTGGCAGAGGGCCAGAATGAAATCCAAACACAGTCTCGTTTCCAGATAACACTGCAAAGCTATCAAGTAGCACCTGCCTTTCTCCCCCTGCCTCTTGCTTTCTGTCTTAAAATGATCTAGATCACCCTCACTTTGGTGGAAAACAACATCTGAATCCAGGAACCTTCTCTTTTATTGGCAACTTTTATTGATTCTCTAAAATGTCTTTGGCTGGACCAACTGTTCTCAGCTTCTGTCTTTTGTGATGATGACATAGCACTGGCTCACGTGTTTAAGCCACCCGCCCAGGTTTTTTCCCTTTCTTGGAGACAAAGAAGTGTTCCTGTCATTTGATATCCTTGAAGCAGAAGCAAGAGCTTCAAAGGACACCCAGGAGAGTCATAGGAACAGGCTTCCCAGCTGCTTCCTGAATGATGCATTTCATGTAAATTCCTTCCAAAAAACATTGGCATCCCAGGCAAAAGGCCCCACGAAATCTGTATCTGGAGGCTGCATGCCTTAAAGAATTTTTTTTAAAGTCTGTGTTTGCTGGGAGTATATGTTTTAGGTTGATCCTGCAACTATGCCTTTGAATTCTCAGATACACTTGGGGTACACTGAAATGCCCAGACAGGTGCAAATGCCCCTATTTCCTGGACATTCAGCATGTTCAGATTGTGTGATGATCAGCTTGTAATGGGAAGATTTTTCAGCCTGCCTCTGTAGTCAATGATATACTCCATCTTCACTAGGTTGGAATGGAGAAGGCAACAGCACCCCACTCCAGTACTCTTGCCTGGAGGATCCCATGGACATAGGTGCCTGGTAGGCTGTAGTCCATAGGATCACTAAGAGTCAGACGCGACTGAGCGACTTCACTTTCACTTTTCACTTTCATGCATTGGAGAAGGAAATGGCAACCCACTCCAGTGTTCTTACCTGGAGAATCCCAGGGACGTGGGAGCCTGGTGGGCTGCCATCTCTGCGGTCGCACAGAGTCAGACACAACTGAAGCAACTTAGCAGCAGCAGCAGTGTAAAAATGGTTGTTTCAGGGGCTTCTTAGGAGAAAAGCCATTTTACTGTAGGCTTCCCAGATGGCTCAAATAGAAAAGAATCTTCCTGTAACATGGGAGACTTGGGTTCAATCCCTGGGTCGTAAAGATCCCCTGGAGAAGGAAATGGCAACCCACTTCAGTATTCTCGCCTGGAGAATTCCATGGATAGAGGAGCCTGGTAAGCTACAGTTCATGGGGTCACAAACAGTTGGACATGACTGAGTGTCTAACACTTCAACACACTTCCCTATCCTTTTCCAGACTTGTTTTCCATGTGAACCACACAGCATGGGTGTGGTTATTTCTATAGGGGAGATCCATTCATTGCCCACTGAAGCTGCCTCTAAGTTTTAATGAGTAGAGAAAAGGCTTTTGACAATTTAAGCCATACGTAGGATGCAACCTCTGGAGGGTGTTTTTGTTTTTAAGTTAAAACAAAATTTGGTTAAAACAAATGTAATTTGGGGAATCATGCACAAGAAATATTTTAGACTTTGGCTTCCGCCATGACTTCCTTGGTAACCCAAGTCCCCTTGTCTTCCAGCTCCCCTTGCCTTCTCCTCCACCTTAAATACAAAGAGAGGCTCAGGGGGCTGCATCTTGCTTTGAAGGATGCAGCAGAATGCTCAGGCCGCCAAATTCCTGATGCCCAGAGAGGTCTTGCTAGGGACCGATTTAAGTTGGCAAGCCCATAAGCTTCATTGGGCTATTTCAAAGTTCACACTGCTTTAACGCTAATCCTCTTGACATATTAAGCTGAGTAACTCACAGACTATGATGGTAGTGGCATAAAGGCCCCTTCTATTTTTTATTTACATTTCTCTGCATGCTAGCATGCCAGTCAATTCACTGTCCCCTTCAGATGCCTTCCTCACTGTGCCCTGCCCCAAGATGGTAGAAATTATTTGTAGCCCAAACTGCTTAGGCTAATTTATTTGAAGATTTTTTATAACACTATTTTCCCAAAACTCTGGAACACTTACAAGTATATTGGCTTAGTGATTGGGTTTTTCTTTTTTTTCCCCCCTTCTTCTGCAAAGGATAACATCTTGGCTGTATACAAGGTAAGCATTTCCAGTATGAATGTTTAATGAAGATGAAGTCAGCATGCAGCTTGCTGTTTATTTTGCTTTCTAATAAACTCAGACTCAGCAATAGTCTTATTACTGCTGTGACTCCTTGCAACTATTTTTCAGCTGCTTGTACATTCAGAAGACATTTTCTTCAACATTACCATGCTTATGATAAATTTAACTACACAAAGTATGAAGATGTCAAGGTGGTCAAGAAGCTAAACAAAACCCCTAAGAACTTTTTTTTTTAAAACCTCCAAATACCATGTGTGTGTTCACATATGACAGAAACAGAGCAAGAAAGAGTAAACTCTGAGGTTTTCCAAATGTATTTCAGATTCCAAATGGGTCTCATGTGGTGGATGCTACCAGGAAAAAAAAAAAAATCCATCACTGGTGGAATAAAAATGCTTGTGTGAAAAAAGAGTTAGAAACCCAGAGGAAAACAGGCTGTTGAAAGCCTAGAAACACTATGAAAGTCTGAGAAATGTCAAAGAGAACTCAGCATAGAACACAGTCCAGAGATTATGCCCCAGTCCCAGCTGAGTTGCAAGCTGGTTGTGTGATCTCAGACAAGATACTTTGCCCTCTGGCTTAAGCTTACTGTCTTGTAAAATGTCCAGGTGTCACTAGTATGACCCTAAGGTACCTTTAGGGGCTTCCCAAGTGGTTCAGTCAGAGAAGGCAATGGCGACCCACTCCAGTACTCTTGCCTGGAAAGTCCCATGGGTGGAGGAGCCTGGTAGGCTGAAGTCCATGGGGTCACTAAGAGTCAGACACGACTGAGCGACTTCACTTTCACTCTTCACTTTCACGCGTTGGAGAAGGACATGGCAACCCACTCCCGTGTTCTTGCCTGGAGAATCCCAGGGACGGAGGAGCCTGGTGGGCTGCCATCTATGGGGTCGCACAGAGTTGGACATGACTGAAGCGACTTAGCAGCAGCAGCAGCAAGTGGTTCAGTTGTACAGAATCTGCCTGCCAATGCAAGAGACACAGGTTCGATCCCTGAGTGGGGAAAATTGCCTGGAGAAGGAAATGACAACTTACGTTTGAAAACTCTGGATGCTAACACTGTGACAATGAGGACCATTCATTGAGGACATATATCCCAGTTGACTGTAAGCATATCTTTTCTAGAATCCTGTAAGTTACCCACAAAGGTAAGTATTACGATGTCCATTTTAAAGTCGTAAAAATGCAGCTTGGAGAATAATCTGGCCAAAGTCACATTGATTGTAAATGGAAGATTTGGGATCCACACTCAGGTTTTCCTGACTTCACTGCCCCTTTGCCTTTTGGTTATGCTGCCTTTTCAAAGCTGGAAGAAACTCTAGTGGGCTTTGATGAGTATGGAGAAGTAGCCACAACCATCTCCTTTCCTCATCTGTTCCCCTCTGGTATCATAAAAGATACTTGCTTGAATGCTGAGACAGGTTACAGAAATAAAGTCCACATTTGTTCAGATTCAAAAGACAGCTTTTGGTTAAAAGGAAGGAACACAGAAATGGAAGGTAAAGCCTTGAATTATGTGTCACTGTTTAAAAACCCACTCATTTTTAGACCTGTGGAAAAGTAGAAACAAGAATAAATGGAAATCCAGTCATTTAAAAGCAAATTTAAAATCTTGTCAAAAGAATGAGAAATTCCATATGTCACTGGAAACTCTTCCAACCTCAAACAGGCACCCCAAATTGTCTGATGACCGAGATACTCAGTGTCTGTGCTGGAAAATGAAAAGTATCAATCCTATGGTTCAGAACGCAGTCTTGAGTTCTGCTATCTCTGGTAATGATACTAATTCTATAAGGTGAATGGATGGGAATAATTCGTACATTGCTAGCTGGAGAAACGCTGAATAAATAGACCATGAGGTGGGAAGACCACTTAACTTTTTAAAGAGATGATGCCATGTGGAAGACCACTGGCCTTGAAGTTAGATGAGTTCCTGTTACAGCTCTTCAGTGTGTGGTAGTAGGAAGATACCTGTCCTTCCTGTGTCTGGGCCTTCATACCTATGAAATGAGACTGGTAATACCTGCCTCAGAAGATACAGTGTGATAATATATATAAATGTACTTACAGTCACTAGCACATGGTGGAAACTCAAAAATATGATCTATCTTTATCTCCCCTTTCTGTTTTACTCAAATACCTCATTTCACAGTTGAATTCAGCTTATACTAGGGAAGAGTCAATGGAAGCAGAATAGCTGTTCACCATCTTTGTCTTGATGATCTTTCAAATGCCTATGGATGTACAATTTATTCTTGAGTCTTAGACGTGTCTTCCCCACTCCAAAACGTTGTGTAGATGCTGATAAATCTTATTTTCGTTTTTGAGCATTTTCTCAAACTTCTCACGTATCACTGGTCTGGAGATACAATATATAGAGTCAGACTGCTGGATTCAGATCTCATATTCAATATCTAAAATTCCTGTGATCAGAAGAAACATGCTTACCTCTCTATGACTCAGGTTTCTCATTTGTAAAATTACAGTAACAGTAGTACATAACTCACTTTTGAGAGCTAATACTTTAAAAATTATTGGAAATAATACCTGGGAAGTACTGATAATATTAACTATCACTATCACTACTATCATTAATTTACTATACTTAAGAAGGAGAGCTTATCACTCAGGATTTTCATAGATATTTGAGCATTTTGTGCATTTAACATGTTCTTTTAACTCACTGACACACGTTCACTTGCATATGCCTTTATTTACATATGGATATCTAGGCATCTTACATAGAGTTACTCTGTGTATGGTTTTACATGCATCTTATATCATACTTTCTGTTTTGATTATCTTTTAAGTTCATCTTTCAGATTTATTATATATATATATAAGTGGACCTAGTTCATTCATTTTTGAGTTCTATAAATCTTTATAGCCATATACCTTCTTTTTATGTTTTCCCTTCAATGTCCATTTAAATTGATTTAGCTTTTGCCTTTTCCAACGAAGCTGTGGTGAACAACCTTAAATATATAATTTTGTGTATCTACTTGAAGGTTTCTCAGAGATGTGTACATAGAAATAGGATGACCTTGTTGGAGAATATATGCAGTCTTGATTTCAATTAACACTGCCAGACTGAGTATCTAGTAGAATGCTCTTTTGCTGGCCTAGGTTAAACTGATAAATTTCTGGTCTTACGGTTGCAGACTCTTTACCATGAGTGCCACCCAGGAAGCCTAGGAATCCCTTATGTATCCTCAATATGAATCATTTGTCAGTTATGCACACTGACAAGCACTGTTATAAGCCATTGTTAGCACAATGTTAAGGCAGACTGCTATGATTCAAGCACTAACTCCCCCATTCAGTAATTTTGTGACCTTGCTCAAATTCCTTAACCTTGCTGAGGTTCAGTTTCCTCATCTATAAATTAGAGTGGTAACTGACTACCTTCAGGGAGAACCATGAGGACTAATTGAGTCAAAGCATACAAACCATTTAGAATAGAACATGGCACAGAAAGGGCTGGTTGTCTTTTGGAAATTTTAATATGCCAAATACAGCAATTTTTACTTTTTTTTTTTTTACTCTATTCTAATGATTTGACCCTACCCTTATACTCATTCAATTCCCCTCATGCTCCCTGATGGGACTGTGTGCTGTTTAGGTCAAGAACCATGTCTTGGTAGATTTTTGTTTCCAACAAATGGCCTATCCCATATAGGAAGTATCGATTTCACGTTTGTAGAACAAATGAATGGATGGATGCTTCTGGTGTCATGTCACCTCTCTTGTTAGTAAAGTCCCCTTTCATTTCCTTAAGGTATAGTTGGTGCCACTGAAGGGCGAGTTCCTTTCCTCCAGTAGCATTGTGATGAAATCTACAGAGAGACCCCCTTTGGGGACTTATGTTACTAATAGCTGAATTTTTGAGACAGAGTTCCTTCTACATTTAAAATCTGACTTCAACAGAAGAGCTGCCTTTCACTTTCCATTACAACTGCAAACTGGAAAAACATGTATTCCAGTTCCATCATGTGGGTCAGTTTTTGAACTTTAGATGTCCCTGTGGTATATGAATGTAAGGATATGACTGATCTCTTGGTAAAAATTCTCTTCATAAAGTCCAAAGAGACCTGCACAGAGTCCAGAATGAACTGCAGATGGACTTAAGATTAGACACCCTATCCTGATTTATAATTCAGTTCTCTTAGAATTTTTATAGCTTTAAGTTTTAGAAATATTCAGATTATCTCAAAATGGGACCTTGAATTTCAAGATTCTCTGAACTCATGTAAGAAAAACGTGTTTCTAACCTTGGAGATTTCCCTTAACTTGGCGTGGAACTTCAATTTTGATAAAAATCCATAAAGGGTATCTCATAGAACAAAAGGTAAATGATAAAAAGTACATTAATGCAATTTAGAAGAGCTGAGAGAATGCAAGGAGGAATAAAAAGAAGCAGGCAAAAGGGAAGTGACATTGAATGATAATTAATAGTTTTACAAGATATTAAAACCTTAGTAGTATCTTTTTATGATTCATATACTACATATTTAGCTGAAACTATGAGACTAAATTGAAAAAAGTAACATAGGAGCTGTGTTACACATTCTCTAAAAATTGAAAATGAAACAGATGTACAGTGAAATATTTTGCTGTCACTGTTAAGGTGATAAATTTGTGGTCATCTTCTTAATTCTCATGTAAGATTATCCTTAGTCAATTTTTCTTTAATGTATTAAATTTAAGACTTGCAATGTAGCTGAGCCATAGGGAACATGGATATAATAAACACTAAAGGTTTCTTACATCTTTATTTAATCTATCAATAGCTTCTGCTCTTTCAGTGACTGTGTTTTCAACCAAGTTGCTTTAATGAATTTCGCAATTTTTAGCTAATGAGTGGGAATTAGTACTCAGTCACTAACAAATTACCTCCACATCTAATTTCTTCTGGCTCTCCTAGGTAAATCACATTAATGTAGTCTGGATATTACACTTGGATTGAACAGCAAAGTGCTGGTTCTCATTGACTATTTCCAACTGAGTCCTTTCCTTTGCTCTTCTAAGCAGAAACCTGTGCAGACTCGGATCTCCTCTCATCCTTCAAGTGAATGGGCCTTCCGAGGTTTGTTAGTAACAAGTAAGGACCAGACAGAACGCATGGACTTCCCCCAGGCTTCCCCTTTCTGCATTCATTCAATTATTTATTCATTCCTTCAGCAAATAGGAATTCAGGGACAGCTATAGGATGCTTATTTGGTTCTAGAGAGAAACAAAATGTGGTCCTGCTGTAGGAGACTGACAGTGAGAGACATTAAACCTGTTATTGTGTGGTGAGTTAAGTGCTCTGGGAACTGTGGAGAAGATCTGAGAGGCAACCTCATGTATCTCAAGAGCAAAAGAAGGAAGCGAGCTGATTTTCCAGGAAGGAAAAGAAATTAGTCGTTGGAAGAGTGAGATAAGACCATTCCAGGCCTGGGGAGCCATGTAAACAGTGGCTCAGAGGTTTGAGACCCATAAAATTTCTCAGTATTTTTAGGGGGAGGAGAGTGGAGATAAAGGAGACCAAGAGAATTTGGAAAGGGCCAGGATGGAGCAGGTATTGTTCATCCTGCTCAAATATCTAGACTTCATCCAGAGGACTGGAGTAGGAAATGGCAACCCACTCCAGGCTTCTTGCCTGGAAAATTCCATGAACAGAAGAGCCTGGTGTGCTGCAGTCCATGGGGTCACACAGAGTTGGACACAACAGAGTGCTGAGCACGTAATCCAGAAGACAACAAGAACCATCCAAGGCTTCTACACAAGAGTAAGATGGCATCAGGACAGAGAAGGGATGGTATGGAGACATGTCTGCATAGAAGAGATCCAATGGGTAGAAGTACAGCTCTATAGAGAGAGATGATAGATAGAATGATAGGAGGTGGGGCTCCCAAATTTTAAGAGAGAAAAAGATTGATAGCCAAAATAAAGTGAAGGCAAGGATAGAAAAGGAGTCAATGATACTTCCACATTGGGACTTGAGTATCTAAGTGGCATCATTCTCAGAAAAAGGAAATTGAGGGGAAACTGGGGGGAGAGTAAAGATGAATTCCACTGGGGGTGTTTTTGAGTCCCAGATCTAGCTATCAGGCATCCAGGCACACTCAGCATGTGGTATCACAGACCCAAATGTAACTTGATTTTTACAGTGTGTGTTGCAGTTATAGATTCAGAGGATTAATACTAGAACTCATACCTTGCCCGGGTAGCAGGAAATGAAGTTTATCTCTTTAAAAGGGCCCTCGTTCTCTCCCTTAATATGTCCAAGAATCACTTTGCTCTTAATTGATAATGCCTAGGTTTAAGTATGGGTAACAAGGAGGGAAGTCACTTGTTAACTACACATGGCTCATTGAGATAAACTGTAACTGAGATGGATGCCCTTAGCTGAAGCCTGGAAACCCTGAAAGTAAGACAAACATGGAGATGTATTGCTTAGGCTTCTCCTGGACCAGGGCTTCCCCGGTGGCTCAGTGGTAAAGAATCTGTCTGCCCACACAGAAGATGTGGGTTGGTTTGATCCCTGGATCAGGAAGCGCCCCTAGAGAAGGAAATGGCAACCCACTCCAGTATCTTGCCTGGAAAATCCCAAAGACAAAGAAGCCTGGCGGGCTATACTCCAGGAGTCACAAGAGTCAGGCACGACTGAAGCAATTAAATAACAACGACTCCTAGGTCATCAGCAGAGAGCTATTGACTCATTGATCAAAAGATAGGGTCTAAAAGTAAGTTTGAGGCTTTCCATTTGCTGCTATTCCCTTAGACGACGATTACTTTCTCACGTTGTGATTAGTCAAAAAACATGAAAAAAAAATTGGCCCTAGTTTACCTTAGAAACATATAGCTCTTTAACATATCCTCCCCTCCCTTTCTACAGAGAAGAGCTCTCTCTGATGAGTAGGCCATTGTCTACATTGAAGAAGGTCTTTCTCCAGTGGAGACATTCTGTTTATGGTGAGGACACGTGGCCTAGATTGAAAAGCCTTGGGTGTTCAAGTGTAGATCTGAAGTGTTGTGACCACGTCACCTGCTCCCAAGTCCTCTCCTCTAGATGCCATCCAGATACTGGACTGACTCCCTGCCCCAGTGCCCTCCAGGGAGGATGACTGGAGCATCCAGCAGATTCTCAGTCAAGAGTAGATCATGATGTATAAATTGGAGTCCTTGAGGTTGTGGCGTGTTCCATCTGCTCCTGTAGTCATCTCCCTGGGGGTGCAGTCTGACCCCACTTCCTCCCTGCATAGATATGCTGGGCTGGTATGAGTTCTGGGACCCAGATCATCACCCACATTATCTTCAGGACAGAGGCCCGTCCAGTGGTTACTTAATCTTCCATTCTGGTGGGGTGAATATTTGTGTTTTCCCCAGATTTACATATAGAAATCCTAGCCCTTGATCAATGATATTTGGAGGTGAGGCTGTTGGGAGGTAATTAAGGTTAGGCTAGGCCAGTGTTCTTGCCTGGAGAATCCCAGGGACGGTGGCGCCTGATGGGCTGCCGTCTATGGGGTTGCACAGAGTCGGACACGACTGAAGCGACTTAGCAGCAGCAGGCCATGAGAGTAGTGCCCTCATGATGAGACTAATTCTCTTTAAAAAAGAAAAAAAAGGCACGGCACTCTTTCTGCTCTCTGCCATCTGAGGATACAGAAGGCCATCTGCCAACTAGAAAGCAGTACAGCAGACACTGGGTCTGTTGGCACCCCAAACTTTGACTTCCAGCCTCCAGAATGGTGAGATATAAAAATTTGTTGCTTAAGCTACTCAGACTATGGTATTTGTTATAATAGCTGGCACTGACTGAGACACACCCCAGTGGCAATACACTTCCAGGAGAATGCACTTTCTTAACCCTGGTCCTTGACCTAGGCCACCCCAGCACACTCTCAGTTTTTAGTATTGCAGAAAATATGAGAAAGTCCTCAGCCTTCCACCCACTAGAAACCTCTGTGCTACTTGTGCAAATGGACAAACCCCTCCTTCGACTTCCACATATCGAAGTGGGCAGGAGTTTCTTAGACTTCACAAACACAGAAAAACCCTCCAAAGAGATGCTGTTATGCACATTGCCCAGGATAAACATTACTGCTTGCCTTTTATTTATATAACTAAGTGAGAAACTGGCCATCCTTGCTGCAGTGGGGAAGACAACTTGCTTCTCTTCCTCCCAACTATATGAAAGGTTGATCTTTTTAAATTAAAACTGGGCACTGACTTCTTCAGTCTTAGAGCAAGAAGCATACCAAATGTGGAGATCTTGAGTGAGAGCACTCAGGGCAAGATTGCAGGTGAGAAGCTAGGAGGAAGGGACTTGTGGAGGGGGAAGCAGAGGAGGGGAGAGAGGGCAAGAGAAGGGAGGAGATGGGAGAAGTGTGGCCAGGAGATGAGGAAGAGTTGTGCCAAGAGCCAGTGGGGAGAGTTTCCAGGAATGAGTGGTTTGACTGAGTGTCCAATACTCAGGAATTTAAGTGAAATAAAGGCTGGAAAATGTCTCCTTTTGCACCTCGACTCAGGAGGCAAGATGGAGCCTTGCAGCGGAGTTCACAGTAAGGCTTTGTGTGCAGTGGGCTAAAATAAAGGCAGATGTCAGAGGACAACATGAACAGGTCTCTCCTATATATTTTGTGAGACGAACAAGGCAGGACAGGGGCCCTGAGATGGAGTAAAATAGGATCATAGCAAAGGACTAGATAGTGTGGCAGCGGTCTGGGAATTCCAGGCAACCAAAGTTATCCTTAGAAGTTTGGGGAAGGAGAGCAGGGGTAAGTATGGGGTATGCCTTCTTTCCTCCAGTCTGCCTCTGTCCATGGGATGGGGCAGCTACTCCAGCCCTTGTTTAACATGGTCAGGAGATGCAGAGAGAAGTGCCTGGGCATGAGGGGTCAATATTATCCTTGAAAAGAAGGGACACAAGAGGAAGCAAAGGATAGAAAGGAGATAGGGGATCCCCCAAACATGAAGGAGACAGGCAGACGGGACTGCTTGGAGAGGGCTAGAAGTAAATATTGAGTTATAATGCAAGAGATTTAATCAACACTTTGACACCTTAACTGATTTGTTTTTTTAAAAGTTGAATTGACTAAACTTACTTAGACCCCTCATAAGACACACATTTAAACAACCATAATGATGCCGAAAAAAGAAAAATGAGCCCATCTCTGTGGTTTTATTGTCTGCAGCTATTTAAGGCTTTATTGTTGTCAAAACAAGCAGTTAATTTAGTTAATTTAGCCAACCAGCCAGTTATATCAGGAGGAAAACAAGGCTTTCACAAGAGTCATGTTTCAAAATGCAAGCCCCAGGCCCCAGCTGTTAGGCTGCACTTTCCACTTTTCTATTTGTAGTATTGGCATGGAAAGCCAGGGCTCCCGAGGCCTGGAATGGCAATCAAAGAAAGGCTGTTAAAATGTGAACAGTAGTTGAGGATTAGAGCAAAAGAGATAATCCTCCAATATCTTCTGCTGATACAGTGACTGTTTCTAAAACCCTTTCTACTTCATTGTATGATTTCCCATAAAATCATAGGGAGAGACAAGAGGCTGGCATGAACATTATTTACATTTTAGAGAAGTGGAAACTAGAGCCTCAAGAAATTACATGTTTGGAGCAATTCCAGGCAACACATCATGAGCAGGACCATAAACAAAGCTTGTGTTTTTCAAAATCCCATTTGTGGGCTTCATCTATTAGAGCACGTGATCTCCATGATTTTATGAAGCAATCTACCTCTAGCGGCAGGCCCTGGTGGGTGCCTGATGCTTATTTGTTGAAGATTATAATAATGATCATGATAATAGCCATCATCTGGAATGAACAAATGGTAAGGAGCCAAAGGGAGCCCGATGAGAGAAGTGTTTATGGAATTTTATCATCAGTCATAATGGGGCAAATGGAAAAGCGATGGGAACATCAAAGAAGCAACAAGATGAGGAGCAGGCCTCTCTTCATTTCAGTTTAGTTACACTTTGATTTTTATGACACAGAAATAAATGGGAGCATGTTTTAAACTGAGTCCTTAACAAAAAAGAAGCATAAAGACAAGGAAGTGATGATAAGCTTCTCATAAACCAACTGATAAAATCCCAAGTGGGAAACACCCATCAAAACTGAATGTCTGGTATAACAATCAGCAGCTGTGAAAACTCTTCTCCCTGAGGTCATAGGGAAATGAATTAATGAATTCACAAGCAATTCTTTCTCTAACAGTCGTGTAAGAAAAATCAAGGCATTGCCAGCAGGCCCATGGCAAGCAATTCACTTGGCATCTGACTAATGGCGGTATAAACTCTGAGTTGATATCATGTTGGCTTGAAGATGTCACTGATATGCTTTGCTACCATCATCAACAGAATGGTGCACGGCAGGGCAACTTTGGTGCTGGACTTTCTGTTACACATCATCTTTGTTTTCTACCACAGTTGACATTTTTTGTTTTTCTTTCCTGGCCCATTTTGGAATTAAAACCACTCAGGGTTGGAATTGACTTTCTATTTTAAGTGAAGTGAAAGTGAAGTCGCTCAGTCGTGTCTGACTCTTTGTGACCCCATGGACTGTTGTCTACCAGGCTCCTCTGTCCATGGGATTTTCCAGGCAAGAATACTGGAGTGGGTTGCCATTTCCTTCTTGAGGGTGGCATAATCTACTCCAAATACATCACATTGCTGGCTACAGTTTTCTGGTCAATTCTACTTTCCCATAACATGTTTCAATGATTGTACAATTTTGGGCAAGGGACAAAGGCACTGGGTCCAACTTTTCCAGTTTAAGAGTTAGGTTCTTTTCAAGTTGAAAATGATATGATTTCTTAACCATTTCATCTAACTAGTGAATCATTACATGGATTACTTTAGTATGAAATGTAAACAATAGTACCAGAAATCAAGGCAGATATGACCATAGGGACAGTGGCAGTGGTGATGGTGGGGTCTCAGTAAGGCAAGCAGAGGCAGGAGAAACATTGGGTTGCCCAACAGTTTTGTTTGGGTTTTTCCATCACATTTTATGGAAAAACTGGAGTGAACTTATTGGCCAACCCAATAGAATGAGGCGCGAATGGTCCTCCCAGAGTGGCTCAGGACACCTGCCTCCTCCCAAGTTGAGAGTGGGCACAAGAGGCAGACTCTTGCCCTGGGTTAATATTTCTGAAAGTATGGTTTTAAGTTACATCAAAGAGGGCTCTGTTATAATCTTGGGGACATACTGGGTTACATAAAATCAAACAGAATACACACTTTGGAAGGGTTTTCAAAGTCCCTGATAGATGAACATGCGTTCAAAACTCCATGAGGCATACTTCCCAGTATTCAGTGGTTCCTAAACTCGTGAACATTTATTTTCTTCATGGAGATTCTCAAGGGTTCAATTTTCCGATGAACAGATTTTTGCAAACATTCTTTGTAGTAATACTTGGCAAATTCAAGTTCACCCCAGAGTGAGGCCCAAAGGATCCCTTAATGTGAAATCCTGGCATTTATATTAGACCTGCACTTAACAAGCCCTGAATTTACAGTAGATAACTCTTGGGGCAAAACTAGCCTCCACAATTCATAAGTTGACCTTCAACTTGTTTTTGTTTGCATAGTTTTCTTACTTGCTTATCTCCTGAGCAAAGGTTAGCTCAATTTTGACTGAAAGGATGTTTTTAAAATGTGTAACCTATTTATGTATTTCCCCTTGAGGTGTTACTAATATATTTTCCTCTCTATTCGTATAGAATTTCAGAACAGATTTTATCATCAATTTTTTTATAGTAAAATTGACAAACTTTACAACTCAAGTTTTCTGAATGACAGCAAAAATATCCATTGATTTATCTGGCTAATTTTGTTATTTTTAATCATATTAAAAAACCTAATCATACCCTATGTGATATGAATTATGATATAATTCATAATGTGAAATGTTTCAAATTTCCAATCTTTCCAAAACAGAATCAAATTTTGCAAATTGAGCAAAAGATTCTTTTTAAATTGTAAAATTTCTTGAATGAGACAAAACTCACTTTGGAGATATATAAAATCAAGTGAAAATCTGGAGATCACCACATGCTTGTCTATCTTCCATGTGAACAGAAAAAGGATTTCATAAAATGCATGTTTGGGAAAGTCAAGGTTAAATAAAACAATTCCTACCAGAGGATGAACCTCTTATTACATAGTCTCTCTTCCCCACTATTATATAGGAAAGAGTCACATACAGTACATTAAAGACAAATTTAATGTTTTTCACCTACAAATAACTAAGGAGAAAATGGATGGATGGAAAAATGACAAAGTGGTTTCATCCAAGTCCAGTACATATGTGCTTGACAAATACCTCCCGTTGCTTTTTAAAATGGATTCGGTTGAAAAGGTCCCTTAGTATGGCTTTCCTGAGTGGATTTCCAATCATGTTGAAAGCCTTCAAATAGGCCCTGAGAAATGCTGGATGACTGAGATTCATTTAATTTTAGCTTATCAGAATGTTGTTATGTGAGAACTGTTTGGTACCCAAACATTTCTCCACTCTGCCCAGATACAACTTTATTAACCTAAAACAAAACACTAGGGTAGAGGGCAAAGTACAGAAACAACTCATGTTTATTGATATCACAGTTTATCACATAGTGTTAATACCATAGAACCACCTATGCAAATTCTTAAAATCATAATAAAATAGAGTTGGGGAATGGGAAGTGAGGCATAGTTGGTTTATCATTTGAGAACAGAGTTTAAGAGACAATTAGTAAGTGAATGTTTTGTAATCATACTCACTTTCTAATCGTGTGTATGTTGGAAAATTGCGAAGAGAATAGATTTTAACATTTCTCTTCATAAGAAAAAGTAATGGTGTGGTAATGGATCCTAATTAGATGACTTGTAGGTATCATTTTGCAATATATGCATATATCAAATTATTATGTCATATACCTAAAAATAATATAATATGATATTTCATTTAAAAGTTATAAAAAAGAAAGCAAATCTTTGATTTCTCTGTCACACCTTTCTCCCACCCCCAGTATAACAAGCACATCTCTTGAATTTGAAAGATGTTTCTTAATTCAGCAACCCCTACACTTTTTAGTCTCAGCAGACTTTGCATTCTTAAAAATTATCAGAACTCTAAAAAGGTATTGTTTTGTCAGTTATATAGTAATACATCACCATTTACAGTGTCAGAAATTAAAACTGAGAGTTTTTAGAATCCACAAATACACATTTCATTAGCCATCAGAGCAATGACATCACATATAGTTTCTGGAAAACTGCTGGATACTTGTAAGAGAATGAACATAACATAGGCAAAATGTTTTCGTATTACTGAAATAGTTTTATCTTATGAACCACCAGAAAGAGACTCAGAGACCCCCTCCAAAGGGACTCTGGGGATTCTCCAGGCAAGAACACTGGAGTGGGTTGCCATTTCCTTCTCCAAGAACAACTATATTAATTCATTAATAAGTATTAACTAATACCTACCATGTGCTGGACACTGAAAGAGTTACTATATATGTATTTATATATGTATTAAAGCCCTGACTTCTTGATACTTTAAGAATGTAATCTCCAAGCTTCTAAATAAGCTTCTTAATAGCCCAGCTCATGTTTTAGTCATAGTATAGCCTCATAGTTCTGTGGACATACATTGTAAATGCTCAGTAAATAACTCATATAATAAACAGGTAAACAATTCCATGGTTTACCTGCACCATTCAATTTCTATGTCTCTGAACCTGTGATTACCCATTTTATCTGAAACCATGCAATGTTTATACCATTTTAAACATGGATATATGACTTATTCTATTACATTCCAAAAATCAAATAGAGTGAGAAGAAAAGTAGAATAGGAGAAAGCAATCAAACACCATGACCAAAGAGACGTAAAAGCAGTTGATTGTTATTCAGTTCTGTAGCATTATTCTCTGAGGGGTTTTGAATCCTAAAGATTCATGGTACAGACAGAATGGGAACCTGCTGAGACTCAGCCAGACCTGAATCCAAGCTGTGGAACTGCTGGGAAAAGTTTTACTTCATTAAACCAATTTTGTTGTTTTTCAGTTGCTAAGTCATGTCCTACTCTTTGTGATCCTATGGACTATAGCCCGCCAGGCTCCTCTGTCCTCCACTGTCTCCCAGAGATTGCTCAAATTCATGTCCATTGAGTTGGTGATGCTATCTAACCATCTCACCCTCTGTTGTCCCCTTCTCCTCCTGCCTTCAATCTTTCCCAGCATTGGGGTCTTTTCCAATGAGTCAGATCTTCACATAAGGCAGCAAAATATTAGAGCTTCAGCTTCAGCGTGACCTGCCAATGAATATGTAGGGTTAATTTTCTTTGGGATTGACTGAGCCAATTTATTCCTCTTAAAAAGAAGGGGACAGTTATTATGAAAATCAAATTTGGATGATAGATATGAAGAAAGTTTAGAACCTTTAAAAGATGGAATAAATATAGTTGACCCTTGAACAATCTAAGTTTGAACTGCATGGGTCCACTTCCAATAGTAAATACTACAATATTACATGATTGACAGATGGTTCACAACTGACTGAATCCAGGGATGCAGAACCAAGGACCAGACAGAAGCAAGCAGGAAGCCCAGATAACGGAGGAGCCATGGATACAGAGGGCTAACTATAAGTTATAAAGTTGAAAGACTGACACTATTAAATTTCAAGACTTAAAGTTTTTACAATTAAAACAGGGTAAAATTGGTTCAGAGATAAATAGATCAGTAGAATATAATAAAGTTCAGAAATAGACTCATATATGGTACATGCAGGCAACTGTGATATAGTTGGGTAAAGATTTTTTTTTTTAATGAATAGTTCTGGAACAACATGATAATATGTTAGAAAATATCAAATTATGTCTCATACTGTATAGAGGTCAGCTCTATATACAAAAATACCAAAGTTGTGAAAACAAAGTCACAACCTCATTCATCATCAAGGAAATGCAAATTAAAATCCTTAAGGCAACACTGATACTGGGGAGATACTGACCTTGTCCTGCTATGTCAGGCTACTGGGGGAAATATAAATTTGTACTACCACTGCGGAACACTAGTAGTATTGACTAACGTACCTTGTTATCTTTATTACATTATTCTGTAGTAAGCTTTTAAAATAATCATCAAGTGTTGCCACATTCTTAAATTTTTTCCTCGATGTTTTATGGGTTTGACTGTGCTTTGAATGGAATCCCCTCTCCCCCTTTTTTTCACTTCTGATTGCATTGTCTGGTTGGTTATTACTGCATTACAGGAAAGTTTGATTTTCTGTGTTGATCCTTTCTATGGCCGTGTGTGTTTATATTTAAGTAGATATTCTTAGAATCTAAATTAGTTTCATTTTTATCTCATCCTTTCAGTTTTCTACATTATATTTATGTTTTTTGGATTACTGCTTTGGTAAGGATCTTTGCTAACATATTAGTGACGATAGAAGCCAAAATATCCGATGCCTGACAGTTGAGATAATGTTTCCAATACTATATTATTAAAAATCATGGTTTTATAACTTTTTGGTGACTACTATTTTTCAGGTTAAGGAAGTTTTCTTCTATTGCTAATTTTCTAAGAGATTTTATTTAGAATGAGTGATGAATTTTATAAAATTCATTTCTATATGTCTTTTTTATTTTATATATTATGCATAATTTATTATATTATATATTCCTTATATTCTTAATGAAAAAATTTTCATTCCTATATCATTCTTTAAATATATTCCTGTATTCAACTTAGAAATAATGTGTGTATGTATTTGTCATCTATGTTTATATACTCTTTTTGTACTTCTTTCTTGTTTCAAAATAGAGATAATCCTAGGTCTTAAAATGAGCTAAAACTTTCCCTCTTTTTCTGTTTGCTATATTGAAAGCTATCTTTTCCTGAAAGATTTTGAAGTTCTCAGCCTAATCATTTGGACCCAGTCTTTCTTAGAAGTATGTCTTGTCAGCCCTTGACTCTGATTCTTACAAGATTTCTTAAAGGTTTGTGAAATTTTCTTGAGTCAATTTTGGTAACGTATATTTTCTTAGAAGAAAACAGTGACTTTTTAGGTTTTAAAGTTTATTGATAAAAATATATTTTATACACTTTTACAATTTTAATCCTCTTTAGTACAGTTAAAGACTATAATTTGTAAGATCATTGGCATATTTTATCATATCTCTTTTGATCAGAGTTATCAAGGTTTATCTACTTTTAAACAATTGTATTTTCAAAGATCCAGACTTTGGTTTTTAATGATGTAGTGCATGATTCTTTGTTTACTATTCTACAACACACACATGCATGAATATATTTAATTCTGTGCATATTCTGAAATGATATGTGGTCGTTTCCACTTGGAACAGTTCCAATGAACCCTTTTACCAGTGAGAGACCTTCTATTATTTTGCTAAATTTACCTTAAAATAGACTCTTAACTATGGCTTAAAATGTTGTATCTCCAGCTAGACCTCATCCTACGCTACCAGGTCAGGATTTTCATTAAAGACAGATCTCTGCTATTTACTTCTTTTCTCCACCCTTCAATAATTAAACAAAATTACCCAAATCCAATATTCTGTTGTCCACTGATACTATCCTATCTTGGTTAGAATTACAGTTATTTTGCTCCTATATATTGTTTGACATTCCAAGTATCAAAGACCTCAGAAAATTCGGGACTACAAATAATTCCTCTACATCCATGACTATAACGCAAGCATTTCATGTGCTCTTTGACTTTTTGACCCAGTTCATCCAATTTGAATGGCTTTCAAGAAAGAAAGTCTAACACAAAAAATATTTAACTTGAGAAACAATTCTCTCAACATGTCTGCTCATTCGATTCTCACTTAATGTGAGAAACATGAAGGTTGAAATACTTTTTGGAAAACAATATTTCAAAAGATTCACTCAGACAGAAAGTTAAAGTAGGCTATACATTTCCCTCCCCTGGTGGCTTGAAGTGCCACCATCCACTGACTAACAAAAAATGGAAAAACATCTTTTGTGACTAGTTGACATTTTACTTTCTTTGGAAATAAAGGAGGAGATGTGCCTGTAACTGCCGACAGCACTGCTCAAATTGAGAGTTAGGCAGCCATCTACTTCAGCTGGAAACAATGTCACCACTTCCCTGATAGTTTAAAGTCTCAAAGCAAACATTGGTTTAAAGCCTATAGTATCCTGTTGCTCACTTCCTGATTTACAACTTTCAGGGACAGAGAGATTGTCCTGTAGCAAAGACAGATGGTTAAAAAAGTGAAAGCCACACTATGTTGATCACTTACACACAGAGGGCATGTATAAAATTACTCTGAATGCCAAAGTTTACTTGTACGCTTAGGTATTTTGCCTTTCCCATCTCCATCTCTGTGTTTGCTTTATACCCAGTCCCACCTTGTGTCAACTTTTGCAGAAATAGATTAGGCAGGTTGGGCTGCTCCTTTCCACCTGCTTGAAACACACATTAGCCCTACGCTGCCAAAATAAACTACCTTTTCCTCTTCTGTTCTCTTTGGATCTCTGTGATTGCGAAAGTTGAGCTGATTTGAGCGACATAAGAATGAAAAAAGCCACCCCCTGCTCTGCTTTGCAAACTGCCATTCATTTCAGGAAAATAACTCTGCCTGTTGGCTGGAAATCCAGCTGCTTGTCATGTTAGAGCATGTGGCGTCTGCTGCTGAGTCCAGCTGTACAGCCAAGATCAGTGCCCTAAGGACTGAGCACAGAAATGCTGTGATCCCTGGCGGTGACAGGGTCTCTGCTAACAAGCCTCTAGACATTCAAGATGAAATGTCATCACCCCAGCTCAGCTATCACAGAAGGATGAAACAAAGCATCTAAAGACCTTTAATAGCATCAGAGTCTGGGAAATAAGTGAAGCATCCTGTGTAGTTCCCCATTCCATAGAGTTGATGTCAATTCTGTGAGCAGTTGTGACCCCTCTCTATCACCTTCATCCCTAATAGTCAGAAATGAAAAGATCACATGGAACAACAACTTTCCCCATGATTGAACTTACAGCATTTTCAGATCTGCCTGCTAGTTGTCATTCATTACTCAATAAATCATTTTAAACACCTATTGTGTAAAAGTCCCTCTGCTAGAAGTTGAAGTTGATAAAGAAATGAATAGTCAAATTCTCTGTCTTCATGGAGTCACAGGTAAGAATCAGTCAATATTTATTTCAGGTCCCCAGTCCCACTGCACTGGCCCTACTCCAATGGACTGGTGTCCTAATAAGAGAGAAAATTGCATCCAGGCACAAAGGGAAAAAAGCCTTGCGATGATGGAGGCAGAGATTGGAGGGAGGTATCTACAAACCCAAGAATGTCAGGGATTCCCAGCAATCTCAAGAGCCTGGGAAAGAGGCACAGAACAGATGCTTGCTCAGCCTCTAGAAGGAACAAATCCAGCTGACACCTTGATTTCAGACTTCAGACACCCAGAACTGTGAGACAAAAACATTCCTGTTGTTTTAAGCCACCTGGTTTGTGGTAACTTTTGCCTACAGTCCTGAGGTATTAATAACCTGATCTATAATTCCTGGACTAGGCTATGAAAGAGAAGCTTTCAGACTGAGGAGAGTGCAAAGAAGCTGGGGAAGACAGAATGCAACAAGTAGTGAATGCATGGCCTTCAACGTTGATTGATTCCTCTAAAAGTCTATGAAACTAGTTTCACTCTTGTAACAAATAATAAGAGCCAAGTTCTCTTTCCTAGACTACTTCTACAAGTAGTGCCACCTGGAGAGGGTTTCTATAAGCCAAGCACTGAAGAGGCATCTGTCAGTTGGACCACTTTCCTTTCGGTCAGTTCTTTCATTAGAGCAAGCATCGTTCAAGCCTCAGCTCCTTTCTGGCTATGGAAAGTGGAAAATCACATGTGCTAGCAGTTGTCTAGAAAATGACATTATCATGGCTGTGGATATGGCTAAGTTTTACTGAGTTCAGTAATTTTTTGGGGGCACTATATGGTGTGTGATCATAAGCAATGAGTGAGTTTTCAAAACATGCCAGGACTAACACATCCAAAGATGGCCATCCATTAAGACAGTCACCAATGTCTTTATAACTCTGAATATTGCTAGAACTCCTCTTGTGCAATTGTCTTCAAATCTGGTTAATGAACCACATGAGAAGCCAGCCTCATAAATTTATAGTCCCACATAATTTTGACCATTAAGGATGTCACCGTGCTTGATGGATCTTACCCACCTCATCCATCAGAATTGACTCTGAATAACTTTTGACCATATCTCCAAATAAAATCCACCATCCATGGAGTAATACTTGCTTCCAGTGAGCACATTCAAAAGAAAAATAGCTTCTAAAATTCCTTTCAAAGGAGGGTTTAGCACAGTGCCTTACAGATGGTTGACACCCAATTAAGATTTTGTGGACTTGCTTTGAATGCACTGTGGGTTCTGAAGACACTGCCAAAGGAGAAATAAAGAAGTATTAGAAGAACATAGCTTTCTAATATGATTTGTAGGAAGGAAATGATAGTCAACTATATGTTTAAACTGTAATCCACATTAAAAATAAAGTAATATAGGGACTTCGCTAGAGGTCCAGGGGTTGAGACTCATGCTTTCAATGCAGGGGGCGCATGTTTGATCCCTGGTCAGAGAACTAAGATCCCACAGGATACATGGTGTGACAAACAAAAACAAAAACACAACATTGTAAATCAGCTATATTTCAATAAAAATTTAGCTAAAAATAACATAATGTAACTTTGTTGCTATACTAATATAATACCTATCTTCCTGTTAGGAGATCCAATTTTATGGATTTTGCAAATTATAAACGGAGTGCATGTGCAAACTATGCTTATGAGTGTTTACTTTTTGTTTTCTTGGATTAATAATAGCATAGTGAAACATTTTACCAAAAATTTATTATTTTGTTTCATTTTGTTAACACCATTTATTCATTTTTTTGTCAAACTACAACTGTGAATCTAAAGGTTACATTTGTAAAAGCAGCAGGAAAGCAGTAAAATAAACTGATACAAAGACTAAAAACCACTAGCACTGGGGTAACTAATGTATGGACTTCCTGAGGCTCAAGGCAGTGGCACCCCACTCCAGTACTCTTGCCTGGAAAATCCCATGGACAGAGGAGCCGGGTGAGCTGCCATCTATGGGGTCGCACAGAGTCGGACACAACTGAGCGACTTCACTTTCACTTTTCACTTTCATGCATTGGAGAAGCAAATGACAACCCACTCCAGTGTTCTTGCCTGGAGAATCCCAGTGACAGGGGAGCCTGGTGGGCTGCTGCCTGTGGGGTCGCACAGAGTCAGACACGACTGAAGCGACTTAGCAGCAGCAGCAGCAGTCTCAGTGGTTAAAACACCCACCTGTCAGTGCAGGAGACGTAGATTCAACCCCTGGGTTGGGAAGATCACCTGAAGAAGGAAATGGCAGCCCACTCCAATATTCTCATCTGGGAAAGTCCATGGACGAGGAGGCTAGAGCGTATAGCCCATGAGGTCAGAAAAGCGTCTGACACAACTTAGCAAATAAATAACGACAACTAACGTACAGGTAGCATGAATTGTTTTCACTCCAAGAACGCTGTTGGAGAAGATTCAGAGAGGGGAAAAATGCATTATAACTAAACGCCTAGATGACAAGTGTGACTGAATTGTCAACAAAAGAGAAAGGGACTGAAGCTGTTTAAACTAAGGAAGCGTTTTGGTGATTCCATGCGTGGTCTTGTTTTCCTTTGGTAACCTTACCACTTTACCTGGCTCTTTGGCCAGTCACTCTAACAGATGTAAAATGACAGGTCAAAGCAAAGCCACTAATTTTTCTTTTTAAGTGAACGCGAAATACTAGGCTTTAAAAGTGACTCAGGTTGTAGGAATGTAAAATGGTGCAGTACCTTGAAAAATAGTTTGGTGATTTCTCCAAAGGTTTAACGTGGATTTACCACGTCACAGTAATTTCACTCCTAGATATATATCCAAGAGAAATGAAGATATATATCCACACAAATGTTCACTGCAGCATTATTCATAATAACAAACAAGTAGAAGCAACCTAGGTGCTGATCAACTGTGAATATATAAACAAAAAGTGAAGTATCCATACAATGGAAGGTTATTTGGTAATAAGGAATGAAGGGGCAATATATGCCACAATATAGATAAAACTTGAAAACATTATGCTACATGAAAGAAGTTATTCACAAAGGATCACAAATTATATTATTAAATTTATAGGAAATTTCCAAAGTAGGCAAATCTATAAGGGACAAAAACAGATTAGTGATTGCCAGAGGCTGGGAAGGAGGGGGCAGATTGGGGAATGACTGCTAAAGGGTCCCCAGTTTCTTTTGGGGGTGATGAAAATATTCTAAAATTGACCCAGTGCTGCTTGCATAACTATGTGAAATCACTAAAATCATTGGGTTACATACTTTAATTTTTAAAAGACTTTTTGATGTGAACCAATTTTAAGGTCTTCATTGAATCTGTAACAATATTGTTTCTGTTTTATGTTTTGGCTCTTTTGGCCAGAAGCAATGTGGGATCTTTCTTAGCTCCCTAATCAGGGATCAAACCTGCACCCTCTGCGTAGAAAGACCTAGTCTTAACCACTGGACCACAAGGGAAGTCTCAGAATTTTACACTTTAAATATGTGAAATGTATGAGTGTTTATCCAAACAAAGCTGTTAAAAAAAAATGACTCAAATCTTTTTTGAAAGCCTCAAGCTCTGTGTTAAAAGGATTTTCTCCCTAGGCACTGGTACCTCTCCTGGGTAAGAGATAAGGAATGAAATTAAACTTTCAGGATCTGGAAAAGTCCAGTTTCTGCTGCTTCCCCAGAAATAAGAAAGATTGACTCAAATTTGGGATAGAGTTATTTTAGCCATTTTATCATGTTTAAAAAAAATTTTTTTTTCAGAGCATCTCATTATTACCGTAAGTCAATAGATAGGTGTTTAAACATTTGATATCTTGAAAACAGAAGTAGTTCTTAGGAGATTATCCTAGATTCTGACGTTTCTGAGTTTCTCCAATGTCTCAGAAATTTCTGGAATCACATTAAGGATTCCAGGACATTTGGTCTTGTTTGCTGCTGCTGCTGCTGCTGCTAAGTCGCTTCAGTTGTGTCCGACTCTGTGTGACCCCATAGATGGCAGCCCACCAGGCTCCACTGTCCCTGGGATTCTCCAGGCAAGAACAGTGGAGTGAGTTGCCATTTCCTTCTCCAATGCATGAAAGTGAAAAGTGAAAGTAAAGTTGCTCAGTCGTGTCCGACTCTTCACGACCCCATGGACTGCGGCCTACCAGGCTCCTCCTTCCATGAGGGTTTCCAGCCAAGAGTACTGGAGTGGAGTGCCATCCTTAAATTGTGATCCAGCTATGGTTTCTTTAGGAAGTCAACTCTTACTGATGTCACTGCTGTTATTATTTAAACTCTCAGTTATTGGGTAGTTTTTCCTACCAATTATTTATCCAATTTTATGTGTACTCTCTTATTCGATCCTTACAACAATGCAATACTGCATAATACCAAGGGGAACATCTCAAGTGGGTGCAATGTTTGAAGCAACAGTTCTAAATTTCATTATCTTCAGTGGCTTGGAAGAGGGTTCAGAGCCTCAGCCAAGGTGACATACACCAGGACACTTTGGGGCAGAAGGTGAGCTTTGACCCATCTGACTCAGAACTTTATTAGGTGAGGCTCCAGGTTGAGTTTATGAAGGCAGTTGGTTAGTACATTGAAGGAGGGGGACATGACGGTATGACACAGAGGCTAAGCCTAGGGTTCTGTTCAGACATCCTCTTTGGAATACGGGTTCTATCACTTAAAACTATAGACTGTGATCAATTATTCAAGTTCTTCTGCCTCCTTTACTCTTGGCTGTAATAATAGAATGATAATTTTATATTTTGAGGTGTTACATGAAATAATCCTTGTAAAGAGGTTGATACAGTGTTGGTATACTATAAAGCTACTAACAAGTGTCAGTTTTTAAGGTGTTAATGAGTGTATGACTTTATAGGGCAATTATGCTACTCTGTCCATGCATTTTTTAAAAAAAAAACATTTTGATCATGCCCTATGGCATGTGGGATCTTAGTTCCCCAACCAGAGACTGAACCCCCTGCATTGGAAGAGCAAAGTCTTAACCACTGGACCACCAGGGAAGTCCCAGGTCCACACTTTTGAAGCTGTCAAATGACAGACTATACAATTGTTCTTGCTGTCTTAGTGACAGAGTTGGAGCTCCACATCATGGATGGATTTGTGAAGAATCAATCACTGATATTTTGCATACAGAGATGAGCTACAAAAGCATCAGTTCAGTGATCTCAAGTATATGTATGTATAATTTTCATAAGCACTTTCACTTTTCACTTTCATGCATTGGAGAAGGAAATGGCAACCCACTCCAGTGTTCTTGCCTGGAGAATCCCAGGGACGGGGGAGCCTGGTGGGCTGTCGTCTCTGGGGTCGCACAGAGTCAGACACGTCTGAAGCGACTTAGCAGCAGCAGCACTATGTGTTTTTACAGAACTGGGTGACTAAGGCTTATTTTGCCACTGTTCTGTTGTGAACAGGCATGGAATGTTTAGTTATTTCAATGCACCTCTTCAAAACACCTTTATTTGAGAATCTACATTTGAGAAACATTTATATTTGAGAAACAACCTGCCAATATGTATTTTTTCAGGAATAAAAAAGCAATGAAGATACTCTGGATACACTAATATGGAAGTTCTTCAAAACATATTAGCAAAAAAAAAAAAGCAAGCTGTGAAGCATTGTGATTTGTATGATAAAATTGGTGTAAAGGGGGTGGGGAGAATGTGAGTGTATAGCTGTATCTTCAGCTGGAATGGGAGAAGGACTCTTCACTCTAGGCCGTTTTGCACATGTGGATTTATTCTTGTGAATGTGTTACTTATTCAGAAAGCTAAACATACACTTTCAAAAGTAAATCTCCCCAGTAGCTTTTGGTTAGAGGAAGTTGAGGAATCATATTCACATCACTTTTTAATAAATAGTAATTGTTGAAGGACAGAGGGAAAAAAGGGCACAGAGAATTCTTATTTGTCACTTAGAGAATGCAAATGAAGAGTCAGTTGTTTTCAATCACCTTATTTATAATTATGAACCTGAGGACAAGAAAATAATGTCACTGAACACAAGGAGAAACCCCAGTTGGTGGCAGTGAGCTAAGGAGAGGAACATAACTAAGCAGCCCTGAGTTTGTTACCCAGGAGAAAACCCTGATCTTGAGGCTAGGTGTGCAAAGTCACATTCAAGGAGTGTCAAGCACAATTATATTTTGCACTTACCACTTTGAGCCATAGAATTGTTTTTTTCAAAATTTACAAAAAGCTAAAGGTTAAAAGAAAGTTTGTTTAGCACATTATGTATGTTATATAATATGGGTATAGTTAAATAAATGCATAATAAACGTGCTTATCTATAAAACTTTTAGTTCATACAAATATGTCAAGCAAATCAGCTATGCTGGCTTTGAAAAAAATCAAAGTTTATTTGAAAATGGAAAAAAAATTTAGAGCCAGGAAGACTAGAACCATCACCACATGCCTGATAGAACAACGAATCATTTTTCTATTGTTATATAGTGATTCTTTTTTATAAAATGTGTGATTATTTTATAAAAGTGATTTAGAATAATTCCATTACTTAGATTTCTCTGAAGGAGAAATAATCTGTAAACTCTAAGAGCCTTGGGGTTAAGATGGTATCTTATCTTGTACTCCATTATCAGGTGCTAAATAAGAGTTGTTTGTTTGTTTTTTTGAGCTCACAGATCATCCAAGTAGAGCTTTATTTGAATTTAGGATGACAAACTCAACTATGCCTGTTTGTTTTTCAAATGATTTAGGGCTAACAGACCACTGCCTGCTTGAATAGTAGGAGTGTAGCAGTTAGTAAGTTGGGGTAATTTACAGCCTCATGAGGACTTCCCAGATGACTCAGTGGTAAAGAATCCATCTGCAATGCAGGAGACGTGAGTTCATTCCTTGGATTGGGACAATCCCCTGGAGTCGGAGATGGCAACCCACTCCAGTATTCTTGCAGGGGTAATCCCATGGACAGAGGAGCCTTGTGGGCTGTAGTCCATGAGGTTGCAAAGAATCAGACACCACTGAGTGACTGCATGCATGCATGTTTGCACAGAAACACACACACACACACACACACACACACTACACAGTTCCATGAGGAGGACCTTCCTCTTTCCCTTTCAGAAGAAAGAGTGGTCTAAGGATAAAAAGTCACCTAGTCTGAAATATCTTGTGTTACAGAGTGAATTAAAAAACCAAAAATGACATTGACTTGAGTTGCCTTCTCAGGCAATCATATTACTTGCATTTCCAAAGAAAATAACAGTGAATCACTGGCTGCTTTGAGCACTCAGGCACATGTGCCTGGAGGTTGCTTTTTAGATTTAAGAGTAGATTGCCCAGAATATGTAAAACTTGGAATATAATTCCCAGTTCTGCTACTTCCAGCTGTATGGCCTTGGACAATTTATTTCACTTAAACTTGAGTTTTTCCCATTGGTAAGAGGGGGTGAGGGGTTGAGCAGAGGCAGGCTGCTGGTTTTGATGACAAACTAAGACCTCTTGTACGTCATAAGAAATATATCAGGATATTACCTCAGACTACTGATAGTGCTTCCTTCTAATCCCCACTCTTTGATGGTTTGTGCATGGACTTTTTTTAATTTTATTTTTATTTTTACTTTATTTTACTTTACAATACTGTATTGGTTTTGCCATACATTGACATGAATCCACCACGGGTGTACATGTGTCCCCAAACATGAACCCCCCCCCCACCTCCCTCCCCATAACAACTCTCTGGGTCATCACCGTGCACCAGCCCCAAGCATGTGCATGGACTTTTGACCACACAGGCCCCATGGGCTCAGCCATAGAGATCTACACTACTTGACATTTGACAAGCCATGTCTGTTACTCCAGATCTCACTCTAGGCCTGCCTCCCCGTCTCATCCCTGTGCCTCTCCCTCTCCACCCCCTCAGCGCAGCACTGGTCTCACATTCCCCAGCATCCCTGACCACCCTCTTCTCTCTGGTTCAGCATTTTCTACTGAATTAACAACTCAACTTTGGTACTGCAACAGGACAGTTCTAGCTCAAAAATGTTATGATTTCTACTAGAATAGCTCCTTGTGAATAGAAATAATTTTAAGCCTCTTTATTCGGAAATAAATGCATTTATCCCTAAAATTATATGGAGCACAATCACATTTTTAGTGCATCAGAGGGATTCAGGATCTTTCAGTGACTTATAGTCATTATTACACATATCAATTTTCCTCCTATGCCTTTGTGGGGGCATTTTGATTATTGGAGTTTACTGCAAATTGGCCTATATTCATGTGATCAATGAATGTAACTGTTGTCAGCATTTTATCAAGTCTTTTTGGAGTTAAGACTATTCCTTTTGCTCACACTTGTCTTGAGTTTTTCTGTTGACCTATGCTGACTCTTCTATCAATTCCTGAAGAGCATTCACCTCTTTCATTTTCCAATTATTCATTTACCTGGATATAGTTTTTGCTATTTTCATCTCTACACTCAGATTTTTTATTCCATTACTTAATCATAATTCACCTACTATTACTTAACTATTTGCTATTTAACTATTTACTATCACTATAAACTATTTAACTATTTACTATTTAAATATTCTTAAATAGTAAATAATACTATTATTTAAATACTTATTATGGACCTATGTCCATAGAGTAAGACAAATGAGAACATGATGCACAGACATGCACATGCATTTCTTTTTAATTTTTAAAATTTATTTATTTTTAATGGAAGGATAATTGCTTTACAGTATCGTGTTGGTTTCTGCCAAACATCAACATGAACCAGCCATAGATACACATATGTCCCTTCCCTCTTTAACCTCCCTCCCACCTCACTCCCCATCCCACCGCTCTAGGTGGTTTCAGAGCCTTGGTTCGAGTTCCCTGAGTCATACAGCAATTTCTCATTGGTTATCTCTTTCACATGTGGCAATGTATATTTCCATGTTACTCTTTCCATACATCCCACCCTCTCCTTCCTTGCCCCCCCCCCACCATGTCTGTAAGTCTATGCCCTATGTCTGTGTCTCCATTGCTACTCTGCAAATAATTTTGTCAGAGCACATGCATTTTTTCATCATTCTGAAGGTAGATTAAACATTGTCTCTTTAGTCTTTTGCGCTTATATAAATGCATTGAATAAAAAATGCTGTTAAATACCACAATGTCGGTTTATTTCAAACAAACTATAAATATAACAATAGTTAGTGTTCCACAAAATTCTTTATGGTTTCTGAGAAAAGTCATGAAACAATGATGGCTGTAGATGTAAGCAGAGGAGTCATTTTACTATGTTGTTTAAAGGATTCTAGAAATCTTTTCCCAAGCATCTCCCCTAAAAGTGTACCAGATGGCAGATGTCCCCACCACCTGCTTTGTTAAAGCACAGTATTCAGAACATCTAGATTTTATGCAGTCTCATTCCTTAGTGGATAAAGCTCATTTATCTATAACCTAGCTGAACACTTTTTTTTTTTTTTTTTGCAATTTATTTGTGAGATCATTTAGCAACCTCACAAGTTTAAAGTCTTCGGGAAAAGTATAGAAGATAGGTATATTTGAGGTTCATGAAGAGAGAAGAGACATAAGGAAATATTTAAACTGTGAAATATGGAGTAACAGAAGTTGGTTGTGATAATTTGATTTGGGCAGTAGAATAGTTGTTGTTAGGTTTTATGTAAGAAACGAGAACAGGGACTTTCCTGGTAGTCTGGTGGTTAAGAATGCAAGTTGCAATGCAGGTTAGGGTTAGGTTCTGTCCCTGGTCTGGAAATTAAGATCTGACATTCCTCAGGCAACTAAGCCTGAGCACTGCAACTACTGAGCCTGGGTGCTCTGGAGCCCCCAGGGCCACAACGAAGGATTCTGCATGATGCAAGGAAGATCTCTTGTGTGGCAATCAAGAATCGACACTATCCCTTCTCCAGTGGATCTTCCCGACCCAGCAATCAAACCAGGATCTCTTGCAAGGCAGGGGAATTCTTCACCAACTAAGCTATCAGGGAAGCCAAATAAATCTGGCCCATATCTTCATTTCTTCCTGTGTCCCAGGGCCAAATTTATTTGTATAAATAAATACATATTTTAAAAAAGAAACAACAGAAGATTGGACTGGAACATAGGTGGATATAATGATAGGTTAGCCTTGGGACACAGGAAAAGAAATGAAAATGTGGGCCAGACCAACAGGTCAAGAGTGGGGGAATTGTTCCAAGTCCTAAGGAGATACTTAGAATGCAGGATGAACACAAGCAATCAGAGGAAGCAGACACTCAGAAAGACACAAAGACACAGCCAAGTGTGCAAGGTCTTTAGGACTTAGGACTTGCTGCACATCAGGGCTCAGCGCTGATGTCTTGAAACCTGCCCAGTCAGGACAGGAAGAGCTTGATCAGCTCCAGTTGGCCCCTGGCTTCACCTGGCAGATGGTGACAGAGACTGTCAAGGCTACACATGGTGCCGAGGTTATCCCTGTAGTGTCTGGATGCATACCAGACTGTGTCCTAGAAACATCAATTCTGTACCCACGCCATCTCAGCATTTCTAATATACAGCCATCAGTTTGGCATCTGAGCTTTTGCTTCTGGCTTTGCTTTTTTCTTTTTCAAACAAGTTGCCTCATTAAGGTCCTCACAGGAACTGCCAGGAAGACTGGAGAACTTCTCTTTCTGCAGGTCTTAGCAAACACAGTCTAAGGCAGTGTTTTCAGACCCAAACCCCAGCTGTCCTCTCTGCTGATGGAAACTTTTGCAGCAGAGTGCAAATCACTCAGCTAGTGATTTTAGGGTGGATGCGAAATTTCTGCTGCAGCGCCAAAGTGGGGATTTCTCAGAAGCATTCCTCCATGTCAATCTCCACAAACATCAAGTGGTGCCTAGTGGCAGCTAGACTGACACTTACTGCATCTTCCCTGTTTGTGCCCTGTTTACATGAGGTTTGGTGTCAGCATCTGGTTTGTATGAGGATAAAGGGACAGCTATCTGACCCATCACCTTCTCCAGAGTGCCTGGGAAGGCAGAGGCAATTTTGGTTTGCTAAGTGGAGGATATGAAACATTGAGGAAAGAAAACCCCAGCTAAGGAAGGAATTGCAGTGAGTTTATTCTGTTCCCAGCTAGTTTAGCTGAATAAACTTTACAGTTAGTGAGCTTTTGGAGATGGACTGTGTGCAGAAGTCAAAAAAGGAAACCAAATCTTTAGACAGAAAGGGAAAAGACAAAGCCACATGAGGAGGATATCTGGTTAGGAAAGAGATACGAAAAAGATTTAGAATAGGTCATTTAAAATAGCAAAACTTTAGTGCTCATTTAAGTGTAATGGAGTTGCCTATAGAATAGACTGCAAATTAGTGAAAGTCACTCAGTTGTGCCTGACTCTTAGTGACCCCATGGACTAAACAGTCCATGGAATTCTCCAGGCCAGAATACTGGCGTGGGTAGCCTTTCCCTTCACCAGGGGATCTTCCCAACCCAGAAATCAAACCCAGGTCTCACATGTTGCAGGCACATTCTTGACCAGTTGAGGCAGAGGGGAAGCCCAAGAATGTGGGAGTGGGTAGCCTATCCCTTCTCCAGCAGATCTTCCCAACCCAGGATTTGAACAGTCAGATTCTAACATTCACCACCAACTAATGTTGCAAGTTAGCAGTGGATTGCATAGACTTTGAAGAATATTCCTCATTCTAAAAACACAAAATTGGTAGCCAAAATGAAATTAGAAGACCAGAGTGGAAGAACCTCCTGGATATTTACCAAACCCATTTCTTTGTCCTGAGCTCATAGCTTAGCTGTAGTTCTCAGCCTTGCTTGTGTGGACATGTGACTGACTTCCCGTTAACAAAACAGAAGCATGAGTAACATATACTAGTTCGCAGCCAAGTCCACTGTTACCTACCTCAAGATACTTCTTTTTCAGATTCTTTTCCATTTTAAGTAATTACATAATATTGAGTATAGTTCCCTGTGTTATACAGTAGGTCCTTGTTGGCTATCTATTTTATTTATAGCAGTATCTGCATGTTAATCTCAAACTCCTAATTTGTGTCCCCTCTCCCCTTTTCTCTTTGGTAAACATAAGCATGTTTTCTATGTTTGTGAGTCTATTTCTGTTTTGTATATAAGTTCATTTCAAGATTATTTTTAGATTCCACATATAAGCGGTATCATGATATTTGTCTTCCCTTGTCTGACTTCCCTTAGTATTATAATCTCGAGATCCATCCATGTTGCTGCAAATGGCTTTATTTCATTCTTTTTATTATTATTATTGTTGCTGCCTTCTTCTGAGTGGCTGGAAGTCATCACCCAAGCAACCTTGGAAGCCACAAGTTGCATGGTGATACCTATGGATCATCACTTGGAAGAGAGCTGTCTGCTAACTAGGAATGCCCAGTTTGGACATGGCATAAGCAAGAAATGCTTTCTGTTTATTACACATTTTAGAAGTTGTTACAGCAGCTCAGGGCTTCCCAAGTGGCTCAGTGGTAAAGAATCCACCTGCCAGGGCAGGAGACACAGGAGATGCAGGTTGGATCCCTGGGTCGGGAAGATACTCTGGGGGAGGAAATGGCAACCCACTCTAGTATTATTGGCTGCAGAATTCCATGGACAGAGGAGCCTGTTGGGATAGAGTCCCTGGGGTCACAAAGAGTCAGACACGAGTTAGCAACTGAACAACAGTAGCAGTGCAATCAATACAACTTTAACTAATACTGTAACTAGTACAATCCTTGAAATTGTTTTACATTAGAAGGTCACTCATGTTTTTCTGGCAGTTTTGACTCTATCAAAGTTTGACACAGCACTGCCTAGAATACCACACACCTACACCACAATGGTGCAAATTAAGTTTTATTTAACTAAGAAGACGTAAATAGAATATCAGGGAAATATTTTTCTTTCCTGGTATATGGAAACTGAGACCTCCATGGCACTGCATCATGGACTCTAATCCTTTAAGTTGCAGTGGGATCTGAACACTCAGAAATTTTCTAAACAGTGTCAGTTTTTTCATTATCCTTCATTTCTCAGGTGAATGCGCCTTATTCCTTAAGTCTTCATAAAAGCAAAAAAAAAAAAAAAATTGCTCTGAGAATAGTTTTACCTATTAATCCAGACTTGTTTTTAACACGTCTTAGAGCAGATGTCCCAACTTTTGGGGACCAGGGATGTTTCCTGGAAGACAATTTTTCCATGGACGAGGATGGGGAGGATAGTGATTTGGGGATGATTCAAGCTCATGACATTTACTGTGCACCTTAATCTAATGCCACCACTGATCTGGCAGGAGGTACCGGTCCGCAGCTCAGAGGTGTGAGACCCTTGTCTGAGAAGGAAACTCCTTCTACTTCTACCTGCTGTGGCTCTTGTCAACTTACAATCTCAGCCATTCAGGTGAGAGAGAAGGAGAGGACAGGGCTTTCTTAGGGAACCTGAGTGATAAAAGGCAACATCTGGAGAGTTGGCAGAGATGATAGAGAATAACCTCCATAATGGCCCACAGCCCTGGTGTTTCTTCCAAGGCAAGCAGGGAGCCAGAAACACAAATAAATTAATAAACTTTATTCACAACCTAAAAGTTGAGAATTATGTTTTATTAGGTGGGAATTTTTAGGACTTGGAAGCCTGGGAGGCACCCTTTCAAGTGACCCTGAGAGAACTGCTTAGAGGAGGCAGGGGTGGGAGAGTGGGGAGGACTCAGGTTATATAGAAGTTTGCAACAAAGGGCAGGTAGTCTGAACATCAAAAAGTATCTTTGTGAATTAAAGAAAACCTGAAAGCTCAAGTAAGGAAATTAGCACTTTTCTGTGTTTGGAAAGATGCGAGAGTCTGCACTCATTGCAGTCATTAATTTCATATGCATCTCAGCTATCTGGGGGCAGGTTCCTGTATTTTTCCTCAGTGCTCACCACAGGAAGTGGCTGTAACCTAGTGCCAGATCTCAGATATTGTTCTCCTTCCTGGTTGCCCTGGAAGGCTGCAATAGCTGATGACTGTGGCATCATTGTTTATTGATATGGCAGGAAATACTCCATTTCTCATAAAAATATTCCATTTCTCATAAATAAACATCATATATGTTTATATACATTTATATAATGATATATTTTTATGTATAAAATATTTTATATATAATTTGTATCGATCCCCTGGAGAAGGGAATGGCTACCCACTCCAGTATTCTGGCCTGAAAAATTCCATGGACTGTATAGACCACGGGATCACTAAGAGTCGGACATGACTGGGCGACTTTCACTTTCATACATTTATATACATTGTATATAAAATAAATGTTTTATATACATTAATATATATATTTATCTTACCCACATATATATATGTATATGTACATATGTATATATATATGTATGTGTGTGAGTTCAGTCACTAAGTCATGTCCAACTCTGTGACCCCATGGACTGTAGCCCACCAGGCTTCTCTGTCCATGGAATTCTCCAGGCAAAAATACTGGAGTGGGTTGCCATGCCCTCCTCCAGGGGATCTTCCTGACCCAGGGGTCGAACCCACATCTCTCATGTCTTCTGCATCGGCAGGTGGGTTCTTTACCACTAGAGCCACCTAACACTAAATTCCATGGCAGAGCACATTAAAAGTAACAAAGGAAACAAAGAAACATATGTAAATAAATTTCTGATGCTATCAAAGACAGAGTTCCCCAGGATCAAATGGCTTGTGTTAGTCTCTTCTTGTTTCCTTGGGTAACCGGCTTAGAAGCTACTTCACTTGAAGGAAGCTCTACATTCTGGGCCTCCTGGGGGCCTCCACATGATGTTTACACACTGATATTACTTCCCCAGGCAGGATCAAGAGGAAGGCCCCATTTAAGAATGCCCACATAAAGCCCTTTGCTTATCTGTAGAGTCTTCTGTATTCTAAGTGTAAATTGCAAGACTGTTCACTAATTTTCAGGAGTTACTCTGCTTTGGGTAAATTTAAAAATTTACCCAATTCCAAACTTTTTTTTTTATTAGATCATATGTCCCAGGAAAGAAAACTGTTGGTTATGAAAAACTGGTTAAAGTTTCATTTTGTAGGCCAGTATCTATCTGATCATTTTTGTAAATATTCCTTTGATATATAAAAATATACAGTTTCTATGTGGTGAGCATATATTTACTAACTTCAGCTTATCAATTGAATGATTCTCTTCCTTTGTGTTAATGACTGACTTTTCCGATTTCCTTACTGAATTTGAAAATTCATAAACCATAATTTTAAAGACTCAGTGATTCTTTATGTGCTTTCACTGAATCCCTTTACGTGCCCTGATTAGTTTGGGGTCACCTCTTGTGCATGTCCTCCTTGGGTCCCTACGCTGCTATGTGCAGACTGTGGCCACATGCTAGACTACTGGAGGTGTGAGCCTGCACCCTGTCACCATGTTGCAGATACCGGAGAGGCCTTGCGGCCCCCGAGTGTCCTCTGTTGCCAAGGCCATCCCCTCCCAAATTCCGGGACACATTCGTGCACAGCTCCTTGGAACCAGGAAGATTGGCACCTCCTTCCTAAAAATCATGTGAGCTGGTGTCTCTGCCTCAGCAGGCTAGTTATTTGGATGCACATCCAACCTGAGCTTCCTTGTGGCCCTCAGTGAGAGCATTCTGCCCCAGTTTCCCTCACTTAGAATTTTGAGGATCCCAAGGTCACACTCACAAACTCCAGGGCCCTCTGAGAGACACACAGTAAGTCCTGTACATAGCAACCTTCAAGTTGCAAACTTTCAAAGATGCGAATGTGCATTCTATGAATGTCAGGTGTGAGTGAAATTGCAGTTTGCCCTTTATCTCCTGTTGCTGACGATCCTTCAGCTCTATCACTTCCCACCTCCTCTCCCTCCTCCAGTCAGTAACCCTTCTTGTCTGTTCACTCAACACCAGTGCCTGTATGCCAGCTGTTGTATTGTGTGACCGCACTTTTCAATGTACTATACTATAAGATTAAAAATGTCTTCTTGATTTTTTGTGTTTGAAAAAGTGAAAGTCTGTCAGTCATGTCCAACTCTTTGAGACCCCGTGTACTATACAGTCCATGGAATTCTCCAGGCTAGAATACTGGAGTGGGTAGTCTTTCCCTTCTCCAGGGGATCTTCCTCACCCAGGGATTGAACCCAGGTCTCCCGCATTGCAGGCGGATTCTTTACCAGTTGGGCCACCAGAGAAGCCCAAGAATACTGGAGTGGCTAGCCTATCCCTTCTGCAGATCGTCCCAACCCAGGAATTGAATTGAGGTCTCCTGCATTGCAGGAGGATTCTTTACCAACTGAGCTATCAGGGAAGTTTATTGTTTATGTAATATTTGTATGAAAAGTATTATAAACCTATTACAGTATAGTGCTATATAGACAACTGTGTTAGTTAGGTACCTAGGCTTTCTTTGTTGGACTTAAAAACAAATTGGACTTACGAATGTGCTCTTGGAATGAAATTCATTCATATGTAGGGGGCTTACTGTGGTCAGAAGTCATCCCCATAATGCCAGGGGTCAACGTTCAGTCCCATCCTCCTCAGCTCTGCTTTCTGTTCCTGAGACACTTTTCCCTAGGCAATCGGCTGGATGGGCTCTAGACTATTCAATTACCTTCTGATTCTCAATGCAGGAATTAAGCCCAGCTGTTAACACAAAAGCCATCCTGCATGAGCAAAGAAGGCTCCTGCCCTGCCATCATTCAGTATCAGCTATAGACAGCTGTTTAAGTCACGGAGACAAACTTCTCACATTGGGAAAACTTACTGGGATGAGAATAGAATTTATGGTGATGACTATGGCTTTCCAGGGCCTTCTGAATATGTTAAGTCCATCAAAAAACTTTAAATTTCTCTTTTTTTCTGTTTCAAGGGCTTCCCTGGTGGTTCAGATTTTAAAGAATCTACCTGCAATTCAGGAGACCCATATTCCATACCCGGGTTGGGATGATTCCTCTGGAGAAGAGAATGGCAACCCACTCCAGTTTTCTTGCCTGGAGAATTCCATGGACAGAGGAGACTGGTAGGCTACAGTCCACGGGGACGCAAAGAATCAGACACGATTGAGCGACTTCCGCTTTTCTGTTAGAGTGTTCTGAAAGCAATGATTTGCTAAGGGAGTGAAAACATGTATATGTCACAGAACCTCCTTGCTTATGTCACATGCCGATGAAAAACTCTTCTTCTGATCATAATATTACTCTAGAATGTCATTTGATAATTCAGGAAGTTCATAAGACATTAGGATAATGATTCCTAACATGACTTGTCAGTAAAATATGGAAATCATTTCTTGTTACCTGTTCATATTAACTTATCTTACATTTATTTAGTTGTAGCAAAGACTTTCTGAAGTGATTGTTTCCTACTGATTAATT
This sequence comes from Budorcas taxicolor, assembly GCF_023091745.1. Classification (NCBI taxonomy): domain Eukaryota; kingdom Metazoa; phylum Chordata; class Mammalia; order Artiodactyla; family Bovidae; genus Budorcas; species Budorcas taxicolor. The sequence goes on from NC_068931.1 coordinate 29,784,114, forward strand.
CCCAGTTCTAACAGATCACTAGATGATGTATAGAGATGTTTTCTTAACAGTGTATTTTTACAAAAAGAACTATTTAGATCTCAATTGACTCAATGATGAGGCCTCATAAACGTGAGGGAAATAGCTGCCCATATAGTCACTGGCCTGTTTGAGAAATACTCAGAGACACTCATGGCCATGGTTACCTATGAATTAAAGGACCCTTCCTCCAGCATCCTTTGTAACTCACTAATCTCTCTTGATCCTCTCTTTCTGACGCTATTTCTGTTCCCCTTCATCCCTCACTCTAGCCTCAGGATTTATCTGTGGCTCCAGACACCCCCACAGTAACATCTGAATTGCTGCCCACTTTCTTAAGGTACAGGGCTTCCCAGGTGGCGACAGAGGTAAAGAACCCACCTGCCAATGAAGGAGACATGAGCTGTGGGTTCAATCCCTGGGTCAGGAAGACCCCCTGGAGGAGGCATAGGAACCCACTACAGTGTTCTTGCCTGAAGAATCCCATGGACAGAGGAGCCTGGCAGGCTACAGTCCATAGGGTCACAAAGAGTCGGACAGGACTGAAGTACAGATAGACCCCCCCCCCCCATAACCCTTTATCCCAAGTACATAGTTAATTAGATCAGTTTAGGATGCCAGAGTATCTCTGGTGAATTTACTCAAGAGTTCTTCTAACCAGGTAAGAACTGGTTAGAAGTTACATCTTCTAACCAGATGTAAACAAATTTGAGTTGATAGATGGTGGTTCATGCAACCAGTATCCTTCTAAATAGTACTTCAGTTTGCTTCAGCAGAAGAAATCCTAGGATAATTTTAAGTATTAGTGATTGGTGTGAGTGTATTTCTGTGTGGAGATGCAGACAGTGCAAGAAAGGGGAGGGGAGACATTTCGAGGGTCTTCTCCAAATGGCACAACGCAGGAGCTGTAGGAGATGTAGGTTCACTCACGGGGTTGGGAAGAGGAGGAAATGGCAACCCGCTCCAGTATTCTTGCCTGGAAAATTCCATGGACAGAAGAGCCCGGAGGGCTATAGTCCACAGGACTGCAAAGAGTTGGACAAGAGTTAGCAACTGAGCATGCAGACGTGCATGCCAAGTCTCCCCATCTCTTTGTTTATCAGCTTCTTTGAACATTTGAACTTGCCTGTAGGTATTGTTTCCAGGCACTAAACATCTCATCACCTTTTCTAAGGTTGTGGTTTTTTCTTTGGTGATGAAGAAATTGCACTATCACGATTTTTCCCTTTCCACAGCTCTTATGCCTCACTGGATGTGCTCACTGTATTTATTATGTCCATTGTAACAAAAGCAATAGGAAAACATGAGAATATACTACTGTTCTGAGTGTTGAAAGCTTTTTGAAGTAGGAGTCCATGTGTAAGAACCTCAACCCCATTCACACACTCACAAAAAAATAAATAAAATCTTAATACAGAAAAAAAGCAACTTTAAAAAATTGCTGTTCTGTGGGGATCTTCACCCACTCTACCAAACCTATCACTTTTCACTAAGCCTGACCTCTGCACAGCCACACTCAGTTATGCAAAGAAGGTATTTCCCCCTTTCCCAAGAGAAAAGAGGCAATTTTAGAAATAGAAGAGATGATAGGAAGACCATAGGGGAAAAACTCACAGGTCATCACTTTCCCTTCTTTCCTGGCTTTTTCTCTAACATTCAGTGTAAATGCAAGGGGGGAGAAAAAGAACCCAAACTTTTACAGGGAAGAATGCACATTTCTCAGGCAGGTATCTCTAGTCAGGCAGACACTCTATCTCATTTTCAGCCAGAGTGGCACCCTTAGGAGATAAGAATTGGAGAGGATTATGCAAAAGATCGAAGGCCAAAAGAGGGGCTCTGAAAAGTAGTAGGTAATCCTAAACAGATGTTGTTAGGATCAAGATCAGGCTCTATTTCTTAAGCAGAGAAAGGGCCCAGAGCCGGCCCTGCTTTGATGGATCCCAAGTGGCTATCCACACTGCTGTGACACTGATCGTGTTCACAAAACTGGAGATGACATTCCCAAAAGGCCACCAGAGATAAGTGGTTACAGACGATCTAGCTGTCAGCAGATAAGCAAATATTTAGCATGCTTTCCCCTAATTCTTATGAGGGAATAAGCTATGTTGTTACTTACCTTAATGCTTGGCTGGAGTAAATATACTTAATACATATTTGTAACACTAAACTGTCAATTAAACATGACAAATATTTCTTGGTGAGAATCATTCAGGAACACAAGGTAATCCCAAGTGTCACTGAATAATCTTATGAAGCTCCTCATCCAGGGATGGTTTTCCCTTCAAGGTCTCTCACACGTTGTAGGGAAATTCCAAGGGGCTTTATCAGTTAATTGGAAAGCAAATACTGACAAACCCTTCATGCACAATACTTAGAATTTAACGCTGAGAACACTGAAGCAGAAAAGAAAAAAAAAATTTTGCTGAAATTGAGTTCAGCATCTAATATGACTATGACTCAAAATTGATGGATAATAAAGAAAAACGTCACATGAAGGAAAGTAGAATAACTGAAATTATTCCCCTGAACTACCAGGTAAATGTCGGCTGACCCCTAAGATGACTTGCCCTTGGTAGAGAAATGATATTTTGAAATAAATGAGTGCTGACCTCGCTGAGTTCTCTTCTGTGACAGTCTGCCTGTTAGCTCTACGCTCAGTGTCCAGGGATTTGTTTTGTATTAAACATTGATGGGATTGGCCACAATGAAGGATGAACACAAAGATTTTTGAACATTGTTTGGCTATTCTTGATATTCGTGGAATAATCGTCTTCTTAGAGAAGGACATTGAGGGAATTAATGACACTGGCATAGTTTTTGGCTTCCTTGGAGCTGTCTAAACAAAAAGAAGTAGCAATAACTGGAGAGCACAGAAGGAAATGAATTCCAGTGTGAAAGTCAACAAGCCAAATACTTCAGCTGGAGCCTGAGCCCAGACACATGGTAATGAGACCAGTGGCAATTTCTCTCTGCAGCACTGGTCCACACAGTGTAAACCCAATAAGCAACAGGATCCAAAGCCCCAAGACCTGCAGCTAAAGTGCAAACAACAGCCACTTTGCATGTCGGGAAAGGGCGCTTTCGTTTGAGCTGAAAGGTCCGGTCAACAGCTCCTCATAACTACCATCAACTGGAGGAATGTGTGGCAGCTGAGCTGAGCGATACAGAGCAGCTCAGTGTTTCAGAATCCCTAAGGAGGCAGAAGGCGTCTCCCAGGCACTGCCTTCATTACTATACCTGGTAGGAAGATAGAGGTCATAATATATATTTTTTACGTTCTATTGATAGCACAACAGCAACAGCAAACAGGCCCTGAGAAAAGAAATGTTTCCCTGATTGAGGCACAGAGAAAGCAGGATAGAATTCACTCCTAAATGTAAAACTGTGTTTGTTGGTCCTCGCAAAATGCTGAAACATGAAGAAAAACTTAACATGTGCACTCAAGGCTAACTACTCATGACATTAAAAATAAAACCACTCAAGCAAAACAATGAAGGACTATCAAACGTTACTGAAGGCCCTGGCCATGCTTTACTTTTAAAAATAAATCATTTTTTTCGAAATGTCCATAAACCAGTTTGCCATTAGTGTGAAATAATAGGCAGCAAAACTGAATAAACACCTGCATGACAATTATAAGGACTGGTTTTCTGACTAGGATGTTTTTCCTTTTGCAACACTGCCCAATAGGAGGTCTAGTGGTGCCCACCACACTCAGCCTCTAACTTCAGACAGAAGTGACACCTTCCTCCCTGCATTCTTAGCCACTTACACTGTTTTAATGAACAGTAGTATTTTTTGAAGATGATGGTTGGTTCTTACTGGTTTTTGAGTTCCAATGACACAGTGGTAAAGAATCGACCTGCCAATGCAGGAGATGTAGGTTCAGTCCCTGGGTCGGGAAAATCTCTGAAGTAGGAAGTTGCCACCCACTCCAGTATTCTTGCCTGGGACATCCTATGGACAGAGGAGTCTGATGGGCTACCATTCAGGTGGTCCCAAAGAGTCGAACACAAATGAGCACGCACAAAGGAGGACAGCACAAGTTAAATGTGTTACATTGCACATAGTTAGTACGCAATAAATATTTGTTAAGAGAATGAATGTATAATTGAGTAAATATGTATCCAGAAAATATTCTACCAAGACTGATACCAAAAAGACAATAAAATAGCAATCAAATGGCAATGAAATTGCTTGAAAATTACAAAGGAAATGCTACACCGATTGGCACATTCCTTACTTTTCTCAGGAGGGTACTCAGAATAGATTGTAAGTAAATGTGCGTCTTTGTCATTGTGTGTCTTAATTTTCTCTGTATCAGTGCTGTCACTGTTTTCATTAAATAGCTATTTACAGTGTGTGGTGAAATGGTGTGCCGTAATACACTGTGACTAGAATGCCTTTGTTCTCTGCTGTTCTTAGTCCGTAAGTCGTGTCTGACTCTTCTGTGACCCCATGGACTGTAGCTCACCTGGCTTTTCTCTCCATGGGATTTCCCAGGCAAGAATACTGGAGTGGGTTGCCATTTCCTTCTCTAGGGGATCTTCCCCACCCAGGGATCGAAACTGTGTGTGTCTCCTGCATTGACAGACAGATCCCTTACCACTGAGCCACCAGGGAAGCCCACTGTTCTCTGTTAGAGTCGGCAAATCTCCTCTGTAGTAGAGTACTGTCAGTGTTTTTCCTTAGGGTGGTGGTGGAGATTTTCTTTTTTTCTTTAAGTGGAGGTAGAGTTGATATACAATATTATACAGGTTTCAGGCATACAACATAGTGATTTATAAATTTTAAAGTTTATACTCCATTTATAGTTTTTATAAAATGTAGGCTATATTTCCTGTGCTGTATAATATATCCTTGGAGCTTATTTACATGTAGTAGTTTGTACCTCTTAAACTCCTCCCCCTATCTTAGTCCTTCCCCTTTCCTCTCCCCACTGGTGACCACTAATTTGTTCTCTGTATCTGTGAATCTGTTCCTCTTTTGTTATATTAACTAGCTTATTTTTCTTGGATTCCACATGTAAATGATATCATACACTTATAGTGATATCATGCAGTGTTTGCCACTCTCTTTTCTTTTTAAATTCAAAGGCAAAGTCTCTTTGTACAAATAGCCCGTCCCAGGTTCCATTGTCATGTGTAGATTCACCATAGTGAATTCTGTGATTGCCAGATAAAATTAGGATAGCCAGTTAAATTTAAATTTCTAATAAACAGTATATAATTTTTAATATAAAAAAACATTTGGTACAAGGATATTCCCAATATTACATGGGTCACACTTATATTAACAACATCTATACTAAACATTACCTATTATTAGAAAAAAATTCTTTTTGAATGCACCCTGTGTGGTCTGTACGACCTTAGTTCCCTGACTGGGGATAGAACCCCTGCACCCTGTGTGGGTTAACCACAAAGTTTTAATCATTAGACTACCAGGGAAACTCCTTTGCATGGGTGTGTGCTCTCTGTTGCCTCTGACTCTTTGTGACCCCATGGACTGCAGCCCAGCAAGCTCCCCAGTTCATGGAATTTTCCAGGCAAGAATACTGGAGTGAGTTGCCATTTCTTTCTTTAGGGAAACCAAAAGCATTACCTACTATTTATCTGAATTATAAATTTACATTGACCAGAAAAATTTTCATAGTTTACATGAAATTCAAATTCAACTGTACATCCTATATTTTCATTTTCTAATGCTGGAATACCTGTGCTGTGCTGTGCTTAGTTGCTCAGTCGTGTCTGACTCTTTGTGACCCCATCAGCTGTAGCCTGCCAGGCTCCTGTGTCCATGGAATTCTCCAGGCAGGAATACTGGAGTGGGTTCCATGCCCTTCTCCAGGGGGTCTTCCTGACCCAGGGATCGAACCCAGGTCTCCCGCATTGTGGGCAGATTCTTTACCATCTGAGCCATGAGAGAAACCCTAGTAGTGACTAAAAATCAAAGGAGAACCAAGTAGAAATCCCTGCCGTAGGAAAAGCAATGTGAAACCCTTGCTTGCTTACGTCTGACCACACGTCAGAGTTGGCTGAGTGCCTGCTTCTCCTGAAGGAAGCTCCAGGAAACTCACTCTCTGAGTGCCCTACTTCTCCCAGAGCTGCGCTGAAATGGGCAAATTTTCAAGCAGAACCAACCTTGTAGCGGCGCTTGTAGCATCGTGGAGGAGGAGAGCAGTGAAGCAGATCGCTGAGTTTGCAGTCAGCATGTTTTTTTGCTGCCCTCTCCCCGCCCCGCCCGCATTTGTCTTTCCTATAAGTCTTTATAGGAAGTTATCTTAAATGGATACGGTGAGAAGGAATCCAAGTGAATAAAGAGTTTTGTTCAAACTGAAGTTCTCCATATCATAATCTGAGAGCAATAAAACAGATCTTTTTTTAGTTTCAGAAAGGACAGGCTTGGGAGACAATCTCAGTAGGATGAAGAAAAGGAAAGGACAAATCTGGGAAGGGCATTAAAGGGAAAGTTGAGAAGGTTGTAAGGAGGATGGGTCTCAACCAGCCAGCCCTGGGTCCTAGTCACAGTTTGCTTATTGGCTACTTAACTTCTAGCAAGTGACCTAAGTACCCTTAACCTCACTTTTGTCACTTCCCAGGTAGTACTTGTTGTAAAGAACCTGCTTGCCAGTGCAGCAGATTTAAGAGATGCGGATTTGATCTCTGGGTTGAGAAGATCCCCTGAGAAGGGCATGGCAGCACATTCCAGTATTCTTGCAGGCTACAATCCATAGGATCACAGAGTTAGACAAGACTCAAGTGACACACTCTTGATCCCTCTGGATATTTGTGGATATTAAATGAGCTTAACTCTTTCTTGTCATGTGGTAAATGGTCAGTCAATAGCGTGGGTAGTAATTTCTGGTTATTTTATTTTTTTATTTTTGTTTTTATTTCAATGTGTGTTAGTTGCTCAGTTGTGTCCAACTCTTTCTGACCGTTTGGACTGTAGCCCGCCAGGCTCCTCTGTCCGTGGGATTTCCCAGACAAGAATACTGGAGTGTATTGCCATTCCCTTCTCCAGGGGATCTTCCCAACCCAGGGACTGAACCCTGATGAGCAAGGATTGAGCCCCTTGGTGGTGGCCAGCTTCCTGGGCTTCAAGTTCAGATAGCTCACTCTTGCGTGTGTGCTCTCAGTCACTCAGTCAAGTCTGACTCTTTGCAACCCCATGGACTGTAGCCTGCAAAGTTCCTCTGTCCATGGGATTCTCCAGGCAAGACTACTGGTGTGGGTTGCCATCTCCTTCTCCAGCAGATCGTCTCAACATTTATGTTTCTTAATTTCAGCGGTTAAAGGCTTTCTCCTTTGTCAATTTCTAACCCTGAGTGTGAAAGCACAGTATCACTGACTGATATCACAATATCACTTTACCCATCAAGTAAAGAGTGTCTTTAGAGTTAGAGGAGAAAATAAACAGAGTCAAAGCAGAAATTACCAATTCAGACTAAGAGAATGGATGCTTAAGATTTTAGAGAAAAGATTACTTGATTTCTAGAAGTTACCTGCGTTAAATAATAATGACTTGTACAAGCTGAACATGCCCTTCCTCTTTTTCATTTGTCACAAATTGGGAAGACTAGTTAAAACACTAATGCAACCTGCAACTAGTCTCTTTTAGAGACAATGAATAGCGAATTTCTGCATTCAAATAGATAAAGGACACATACACCACTCTATATAGGGACACTAAGCTTGCTTTCAAATTTTTGCCAACAAACCCTTGAGAAAACATGACAGCTAGAAAATTTTCATCCTTCTCATTTTTACCTTGTTTTACTCCTTTCCTTCCTTCACCCCCCTTTTGGTGTTCATAATATATGCACCTTCTAATCACTACCTTTTCAGATAATCAAAACTACTCCCTTGGCCTCTGATGTTGGATTCATTTGAGCAAAGCACTAAGGAGTCTTTGTTTAGCTAGATTCCTATGTCCATTAGGGTTCAATGGAGCCTTTGGCAGCAGACAATAGGCTTGATCTGTGGCCTTTCTGCTTGACTAACCGCTCCCAGAATGCATGCCCTGAAAGGCACTAGAGGAGATTCTTATTACCAAAACCGTATTAGCAACAAAAGATTCAGCGAAAGGGTTGCACAAACCAGGGAGATTTTCTGCCATGGAGCTATTGATTGTCCTCCTTTCTGTAATCTTTCTGCAGACAAAGCAAATGGCTTTGCCTAACCACCGCTCTGCCTACTGATCTTATTGTGAACCGAAAGATGGTCTGGATGTTGTCTCCCTGAGAATGTTGATCTCAAAGCCTGCTTTCTCCTCACTGACTCTAATGAGCACTCTAATGATGGCATGGCTTTCATTCCACCCCTTTTGTTCTGCCGCTGAGAAATGAATTTAAACAACAGTTATTCAAGAGCTGTGGCAGTTAACGATTGGATAAACACAAGCCTGAGATTTGGTTGTGTCCCTCCCAAACCTGCCAGCTCCTCTCTTTGCTTATCAGGTTTGCCTCCCACCTTATGGGGGGTGATGGTGCATTGTGGTCTTGTTCTGTAAAGGCAGGTGGGAAAGGAACAGCAGAAATGTGCACAGCATAATCCTAAAGCTCCTTGAGGCACAATTCTGATAGAACCCCCCAGATTCTTGTACAGTCCATTTATGGATAAATGCAAATATATGAAATGAGAACAACTCTGCTTTTCAGGAGACCGTGGATAGGTCCACTGAAATAACGAACCAGCTTAAATGCCAGTGACATTCGTGGTTGAACATTATAAATACTACAACATTTTCTAGGTCAAAGGTAACAGATGTTGGCATTTAAATTAGTTATGATTATGTTTTTGTCTGTACAGTTTTGAAGAAATCAGTCCATTGGGAGAAAAGAGATGATGCTTTTTCACCATGTAGAGATAGAGGGCACAGGGTGAAATTATTCTAGAGTAGTGGTCTCAATACTCATTGCAAATGAGTTGTCTGGGATTTTATTAAATTCTAACTGACCAATTTAGGGGCACCATCTCTTGAAATTCTGATTTAATTAATCTTGGGTAGGGCCTTGGCATTGATGTATTTTAAAAAAATCTTGGACAATATTCTTGTGCAGCCCAGGTGAGAACCACACAGGCTGTGACTGCTGCATGTAAGGGTCACCAACAGAGCTCCCTGAATAGACATTCATCTGGGTCCCCCTCAGACCAAATGAGACCAAATCACTAATTTAAAAAGATACTAAATCTCCTCAGGTGGTTTTGATGCATAATGAGATTTGAGGACCACTCTCATCAGTGAGGGACATCAGAACATGCTACCCTAACTATGACCCTCGGGTATATGGATTATTTCGTGCTGAAAGCCACTGAGACTCAGCAGATGCAGAAAGAGTTTTCCACACTCTCCTTATCTGCTTAAAACAGGGGTTTCCAACCTCTGGGATCTGATGCCTGATGATCTGAGGTGGAGCCGATGTAATAATAATAAAAATAAAGTGCACAACAAATGTAATGTACTTGAGTTATCCCAAAACCATCTCTCTGGCCCTGGTCCATAGAAAAATTGTCTTCCATGAAACTGGTCCTTGGTGCCAAAGAGGTTGGGGACTGCTGGCTTAAAAGAAGGGTATGAAATTCCCTTTGAGGAGGTTATCCCCTCCATTCCATACCAGGGACAGAAAAATAACTCATCCTAGAAGTTGATAAGTTGACACCAAGATGAGTTTGCATAAACAGAGTTTATTAAAATAGCCCTTGTTTTCATTAATTCCCACGTATATTTCCAAGTCACTTCCCTACAGCTTATCATTCCTGAAGTCCAAACCCCTTTTCCTTCATTAAAACAGTGTGTTTGTCCCTGAATCTCTCTTTGAGTTTTGCATCTTTTCTGCAAACTCCTATGCACATAAACATTAATAAAGATTGAGTGCCTAATCTGTCTTTTGCTAGTATAATTTGCAGACTCCTACAAACTAAACTCAAGAGGGTAGAGAAACTTGTGGACACGTTGAGGGAAGGATAGGATGGGAGGAATTGAGAGAGTAGCATTGAAACATACACACTGCCATATGTAAAATTAGATAGCCAGTGGAAATGTACTATATGATGCAGGGAGCATATATCTGGTGCTTTGGGATAACCTAGAGGGGTGAGATGGGGGAGGTGCAGATTCAGGAGGAAGGGGCCATACATATACCTATGGCGATCCCTGGTTGGGACGATCCCCTAGAGAAGGGAATGGCTACCCACTCCAGTATTCTTGCTTGGAGAATTACAAGGACAGAGGAGCCTGGTGGGCTACAGTCCATGGGATCGCAAAGAGCTGGACACGACTGAGCAACTAACACTTTTCTTGTATGGTGGGGTGAAGGCCCTAATAAATAAAGAACAAAGAGATTGCATGCCCTATTTCTCTATCTCTTTCCCTCCCTCCCCCTCCCTCTACCCTTGCCAGGTGAGGATACGAGACAAAAAGCCATCTGCAAGGCAGGAGAAGAGTTCTCACCAGAACCCAACCATGCCGGCACCCTGATCTTAGACTTCCTAGCCCCATAGAACTGTGAGAAATCAATGTCTATTGTTTAAGTCACTTGGTATATGATATTTTCTCATAGGAGTCCGAGTTGATTAAGTCACTGACCCAAAACATAACTGTTTGACTTATGAGATTATGGTAAATTCTTCCCAGTGTACTTGATATTGACAAGGCTTGACAAACACTGTCTAGCTGCTTTTGCATTGCATAAGGATATAGATCAAAACCTTTTTCCAAATTTAGACCTTGTGGGCAACTGCTAGGGCTTGTGAAGCTTTGGATAAAATATTTTTGGCTAGGTCTGTATAAAGAGTTTCATTTAAAAAACCGTTATAAAATACATATGTTACAGACATTCATGAGATATAGGGATTTATTGAAGAAGATATAAAATAAGGGTAGAAAAGCAGTACTTATGGATTTTTTTGTTATCCATTCCAATGCATGTCAAATGTCTAAGTACCATCTATTATATTGTCTATTGTCAAATACATTGTCTCCTAGCTAATTCCATATCACCCACCATGACAAAAAAGGTGGCAATGCTGTTATTTCTCATAATGCCATAGTTCCTTCATATTTGTATTTGAAGCAATATAGATTTTCTTGCTTTTACAGTTTCCTCATGCCATCTATTTAATGTCAACCACATCATCCCTCATGATGCCACATCATCCATTGAACCACCTGTGAATACTGGCTTCCAGTGACTCTGTCCAGAAAGGACTGTTGCTGGACTTCTCTGAAAGTGAAAGTGAAGTTGCTCAGTCGTGTCCGACTCTTTACGACCCCATGGACTGTAGCCTACCAGGCTCCTCCATCTATGGGATTCTCCAGGCAAGAATGCTGGAATGGGTTGCCATTTCCTTCTCCAGGAGATCTTCCTGACCCAAGGATTGAACCTGGGTCTCCCACATTGGAGGCAGAAAGAAGCTTTACTGTCTGAGCCACCAGGGAAGTTCGGGCTTTTCTGAACAGGATCACAAAGCAAGGCTTACCTGGCACATGCAGGCAAATGTGAGCAATAGTTTGTTTTCTAATCATGTAATAGTTACCTGTCAGAATTTTATAGCATAACCCAAACAACTCTTCTTCCAACAAGTCTTTAGGTTGTAATCACTGTGTTCCTAGGATGTGAACTGTTGTCCATATATCACCGCCTGTAGGGACTATGGCTCAGGGACTGTGGGCAGAGTGGGAAGAGCAGTCTCATTTGTACACACAACGTCCCTTCTTTCTCTGGTACAACTTAGGGCAATCTGGAGAGAAATACAGCAAGTACATGGATAGGAGGTGAGAGAGGTCATGGATTGGCAAGGCCTGTTGGCACTGGGGAGCAATGACCTCAAAAGCCCTGGGAAGAGGGCAGCCACCCCCAGGACAGTGGGTGGAGGCTGTAAAGATGGAGGGGCTACCTTGGGTGTCAGTAGCTAGGAGAACATGGGGTAAAGGATGTCCAACACCACACTAAATTCTCAGATAGTGAAGTCCAGAGGCATTTTCAAGGCCAGAACATGGATGGCTAGAGTCACAAATGAGCCTCTATCTAGGGTTCAAGCCTTGGCTTATATCTGACATGCTGCTGCTGCTGCTGCTAAGTCACTTCAGTCGTATCTGACTCTGTGCGACCCCATAGATGGCAGCCCACCAGGTTCCCTCATCCCCGGGATTCTCCAGGCAAGAACACTGGAGTGGGTTGCCATTTCCTTCTCCAATGCATGAAAATGAAAAGTGAAAGTGAAGTCACTCAGTCGTGTCTGACTCTTTGCAACCACAGGGACTGCAGCCCACCAGGCCCCTCTGTCCATGGGGTTTTCCAGGCACGAGTGCTGGAGTGGAGTGCCATCGCCTTCTCCGACATCTGACATGAGGTTCCCACGAATTAGTGTTCTGGAGGCCCAATCTCAGCTGATTCAATGAAAGAAGTATGATGCCAGGGAACCAGAGTGATCTGCTTACTAAGTGGCCCCTGGAATCCAGGCCTAAAACAGGACAACCCAGTTGAAGTGAACCTCAGTGTTCTTCATGCTATCTGGTCAACCCCATGTTTGGTGGTTGGTAGAAGGTAGAAGGGGGCCCAGAGAGCACCCTGGAAACCAGGACTGAGGACCATGAGGGTGCTTGTCCAGGCTCGGGTTATCCCACATGCAAGGCACTGTTGGCTCTGGGTGATCCCAAGCACCTGAAGGGTAGTTAAGTGTAGGGCCCTGGACAACAAACAAACAAACACCCCAGTTGCATGGATCTAAGTGTAGAGCTATAGGATTCTGTGTCTCATGGCACATTGGTTGTTTATATGTGATAGTCAAGTTATCAGAGAAGCTAGGGCTATCCATGTGTTTTCCTTTGTTTCTAGTTCTTCAGAAAGAGAGGGCAAGAAAATTCACCTGACTATATATAGCTATACATCAGCTATATATATCAGCTATATTTCCTACCTTTGGAACTAAATTTTATAAAGCCAACTCTAACCTCAGTTTTGGGATGACGATACCATATTTAAAAAAAAAAATACGGTACAAAAAAGCTACATTTTACATTTTGTTTTGGTTGCAATGACAAGCGCTTCCCAAGTGGCGCTAGTGGTAAAGAACCCACCTACCAATGCAGGAGACAGAAGGGACCAGGGTTTGATCCCTGAGTCTAGAAGATCCCTTGGAGGAGAGCATGACAACCCACTCTAGTATTTTTGCCTGGAGAATCCCATGTACAGAGCAGCCTTGGGGGCTACAGTCAATAGGGTCACAAAGAGTCAGACACAACTGAACTGACTTAGCAGGCATGCATGCATACACAATGACAAAATGCAGATTACATGATAGAAGTATATATTCCTTGGTAGTTTGGTTATGATGGCTTCAGTTCAGTTCAGTTCAGTTCAGTTCAGTCATTCAGTCCTGTCCAATTCTTTGCAACCCCATGAATCCCAGCATGCCAGGCCTCTCTGTCCATCACCAACTCCCGGAGTTCACTCAGACTCGCATCCATTGAGTCAGTGATGCCATCCAGCCATCTCATCCTCTGTCATCCCCTTCTCCTCCTGCCCCAAATCCCTCCCAGCATCAGAGTCTTTTCCAATGAGTCAACTCTCCTCATGGGGTGGCCAAAGTATTGGAGTTTCAGCTTTAGCATCATTCCTTCCAAAGAAATCCCAGGGCTGATCTCCTTTAGAATGGACTGGTTGGATCTCCTTGCAGTTCAAGGGACTCTCAAGAGTCTTCTCCAATACCACAGTTCAAAAGCATCAATTCTTCGGCACTCAGCTTTCTTCACAGTCCAACTCTCACATCCATACATGACCACTGGAAAAACCATAGCCTTGACTAGACGGACCTTAGTCAGCAAACTAATGTCTCTGCTTTTGAATATACTATCTACGCTGGTCATAACTTTTTTTCCAAGGAGTAATCGTCTTTTAATTTCATGGCTGCTGTCACCATCTGCAGTGATTTTGGAGCCCCCCAAAATAAAGTCTGACACTGTTTCCACTGTTTCCCCATCTATTTCTCATGATTACTGGAATTCAAAATGTAAAGGATCAAGAGGGATAACCCAACATGTGGCTATTTTAATAAACTTTGTAACAGTATAATTATGGTTGTATATAGAAACACACTGGGTGATGTCTTAATCTTATTCTTTCCTCAGATTTATTGATCTCTTAGAATCGTGCTCTCATATTTAAAAATTAAAAAGTACAAAACCAGATTCCCAGAAGTAATAATTTCACAGTTAATCTGAATCCTCCTCTAATTCATCTAATCATTATTTGATCGAATCTAACTCTTACAGAGTTATTGTCTCATAGGAGTGAAACATTAATGATTTTCCTTCTCCCTTATTAATGAATCTCACCTGCTGGCAGGAAGCTTGTTCTTGGCATCCATGGTGTTTCTTCTTTACTTTTTTCTTATTTGTGTAACCATTCACAACAGAGGGATGCTTAGAGCAAAGACGACAGGGAGATGACTTAAAACCCAATTAACAGTTATTAAAAACAAAATAGATAATAGATATTGGAAAAGTAATTTGCTAATCTGCATCTAAACCCAAGCTCAATAACATAAGAGAACAAATGAAACTCACTTATCAGAGGAAGGTGCACGAGAATTAGAAAGGACTTAATAGAAGTTATTAGGTATTTCACATGCATTATCAAAATTACTTGTTCTAGTTTCAACCTAAGTACATTTAACTTCAAAAAACAAACAACTTAAATCAATAAGTATTTATTAGTGCCTACTATGCTTGGACAAGGCAGTAAGCTGAGTTAGGGGGATACCAAAATGAGTTAGTCATATCTAATTTATTCAACTGAATTGACTGAATAGTTAACAGAATCATTGAAATGTCTGTCTAGACTTTAGACTATTAGGTTTTAAAAGCAACTTAAGACATTGCATATTTAGACCAACAAAGTTATGATTACACCAAACAATTTGCTGTTTTTTCCAACATTTTTTTTAACTTTCTAAGAAACTTAAAAAAAATAGATAATATGTAAAAGTGGAAAGTGACTGTAATTCTAGAAATATGGTATGCATGATTTTCAAAGAGTTCAAAAGAAATGCTTTTATGGAAATTGACTAAAATTCACATAGGGTTCATATTGTATCCAAGGAAAAAGGGATTATAAGAGATTAAACACTGATTTGTGAGGATGGCATTCACTGTAAAAGTCTCTCTGTTCTTTTTTGCGCCTTTCAAAATGGGATAACTGAATGTAATTACCTATTGAAGGGCACATATGACGTTTTATTAAGCATCGCATGAAGGGCATTGAGAAATAGTTAAGCACGCTAGGAAAGCCAAAGAAACCTGGGATTCGGCATAGGGCACTAATGATTAATCAGTTCAGCTGTGTTGTCCTTTAAATTATTGTCGTTCATTTCTGTGAGTGCTCAAAGGGAGCACACTCCGAGTCTGAGATATTCTATCACCCAGCAGGCACTGAATAATACTTTTGCAGGACTTCTGTTGTTGTTGTTAAGTTCCTATCACATCATTTAAATAGGGAGGGAAAAAAGAACCACAAAGTTAGCCTTGAAAGTTAGGGGCATCTTTAAGAAATTAACACTAGTGGTACCTACTATTCACATGGCCCTGAGCTAAGTAGGCACTCTGTGACTATCATCCCTATTTAGTCTTGAGGATCATTCCCACTTTACAAAGGAGAAACCTTTATGAATTTTTAAAAACACTCTTTTGGTCACACCACACTAAGGGAACTAAGATGTTAGCTCCCTGACCAGGGATTGCACTCATGCCCCTTGAGGTGGGAGAGTGGAGTCTTAACTGCTAGGCTGCCTGGAAAATACCACAAGGAGAAACTTTAACTGCAAAATATTTAAGAATTCACCCCAACTACTACAGCTAATGCATGATATACACAAAATGTGAATTCTGGTCTACCTGGTTATCGTGAAGCAAGAAAGAGGTTTGGGTAGAACCAGTCTAGAGTTATAATTTAGAAGTCATGTCTAAGGCACTTTGGTTAATTGGTTGGTTGATTCATTAATTCATCAAACCTATTTTGTTTCAGAAAATGACCAGGGCCCTAAAGTGGCAAAAGAATCTTCCTATAAAGAGGTTCAAGTCTAGGGATTACACTTGATATCAGCATTAACTCTTTTAGAACTCACACTTTACCAATTCACTTGATGGTGAAGATCCTCCTACAGAAATTATGCTTAAAAGTGAAGGACTTCCTCCAGCTTGTTGCATTCTCTTTCCCTGGAAGTCATCATTCAGTGTTTCATGGTGCATATCCAGAAATTTTCTAGGTACATTGAAACATAGATAAAACATATATTTTTTGATTTAAAAATAATAGATGAAAATGCTGTGCATTTTCTTAAACCCAAATGGGCAGAAAAATAAACATTTTGTGGGATTTTATGCATGTTGTTTTGCCTTTTTTACATTATCTATCAGTTTATCTATCAGTTTGCTCAACTAGTACTGCTTTCTCTTGGTGAGCAGGAGCCCTGCCAGGGATGTTGACAAAGGCTGCTGGAGAGAGAGTTTAGGATCCTTAAAATAACTTCTGTGCTTGGACAGGTATTACTTGATTACAAAACTCCATCCTTGAAATAGTTCTAATTCTAACTCTCTGCTCTGGGCAGCCTCACTCAGTTGATAAATAGAAGTTGATAGACAAGAAGACACTATTTTTTCATTTGGAATCCAGTTCCTGCTCTCCAGAAATGTATATTTTCCAAGTACTTTGGCCACTTGTACAAATGTACATTTTCCAAGTACTTTCTTCATGAGAAGAGTTGACTCATTGGAAAAGACTCTGATGCTGGGAGGGATTGGGGGCAGGAGGAGAAGGGGACGACAGAGGATGAGATGGCTGGATGGCATCACGGACTCGATGGACGTGAGTCTGAGTGAACTCCGGGAGTTGGTGATGGACAGGGAGGACTGGCGTGCTGTGATTCATGGGGTCGCAAAGAGTCGGACACGACTGAGCGACTGAACTGAACTGAACTGAACTGAACACAGAATTTACATGTAGGTTAGAATTTCATCAATGTCTTTTTTTGAAGGCATTTTTTTAAATTAAAAGAAAAGGTTTTTTTATTTATTGTTGGCTATGCTGTGTCTCTGTTGCTATGCACTAGCTTTTCTCTAGTGTAGCAAGTAGAGGCTACGTCTAGTTGGGTTACTCACTGCAGTGGCTTCTCTTGTTGCAGAATATGGGCTCTAGAACACATGGGCTTTGGTATTTGCAGCTCAGTAATTGTGGTGTATGGGCTTAACTGCTCTGAGTCATGTGGAAGCTTCCTGGACCAGGAATTGAACCCTTCCCCTACATTGGCAGATGGATTCCAGACTATTGGACCAGCACAGAAGTCTAGAATTTCATCAGTGTCTTAGAAGAGGAATGAGATGATTAGGAGAGTCCAGAGAAAGAAGAACCTCAGTGTCAGTCATTTAGAAATTTGGGCACTTCCGGATTCAGAGGCAACTGGTTTTCTATCACTTTCAATAATTGAGTTGTAAGCAGTAATATAGTGTGAAACTGAGTGGGAACAGAAGGGGAGGGTTCATTTCAGTTCAGTCTCTCAGTCATATCCAACTCTTTGCACAGGAGCACTGAGCATGGATTGGAGCACACCAGGCTTCCCTGTCCATCGCTAACTTCCAGAGCTTGCTCAAACTCATGTCCTCCAAATTGGCAATGCCATCCAACCATCTGGTCTTCTGTTATCCCCTTCTCCTCCTACCTTCAATCTTTTCCAGCATCAGGGTCTTTTCTAATGAGAAAAGGAGAAGGAGGGTGAATATGAGTATATCCTGGTCATAGTTTTTCAACAAGAAATAGTACATGCCTAATACATGCAAATTCTGAGGTTTTCTGATTTGAAAGGGCTGCTGGCCATCTTCAGCCTCCCTGTCTAGTTAACTAGACACAGTTGGATTTCCAGCAGCTGCAGCCCTGCAGGTTATGTCTTCCTTGGTGGGCAGGGTTGTTTCATGCTTAAAATGATTGTGGTTCTTCGCTTCAAAAGGACTTGCTTTGTAAAGCATATTTGCAGGAAAGGGAAGGACTGCACCATGGAGCTATACTCATTAGAACCAGCCTTTCTATTTTTTTGAAGACAGCAAATGTTGCAAAAATTCTTTTTAGAGCAGGACATGTAGTCTTATTCTGCATCTATGGAGCAGAGAACCAGCTGACCCCATCAGGAAGCAAACAGAAAGCAGAGGTAAATTTCCTCGTTAGACTTGAAAATCCCTTAAAGGTGCTTAAAAAATGTAAAATAACTCTGAGATCTGAATGACCTTATGCTTATGTAGAGCAGATGCCCATGGAGCCCCAGAAGGTCAAGGCCAAAGATCCTTGGACTCTGAAAGCATAGATGTGGGTCTATGTGGTTTTGACAAGATAAAGGGAGACCACTTTGAATTTTTTTTTTTTTCAGATTCTCAAAGAGCCTATGGCTCAAAAAGCAAACACAAAAATAAAAAACCGCATGCCCCTCTCATTTATGTAATCCAATGTCCTAGAACAGTTATGACTGGCTCAAGACCCACATCTGAAGTGGTTTATTGAAGTCCATGTTCATACTTTTCTGTCAAACCACTTTCCAAGGCTTCAACTAATCTTGAAAAATTTGTCTTCTCCTTACACAAACTTTTTGCTTTAAAGCACCACATTTGAATTGCTTTTCGTAGACACATAAAAGCCCTTCCAGGGAGCTAGGTGAGGTGGGTCTATAGGACGCCCCATCTACCTTTCCACCAGAGTGATCATGCTTTTATCTATTTTATATGGTGTCATTCTGAATAAGATTTATTTTGGGGGAAAAATTCAATGCTTCTAAAATAGGAACTGTTTCTTATGGTTCTTATTTGGACAATTATTTGTCTAAAATGACAAATATGGATTGGAGGCCACCATGTTAACACAGCCTGGTAGTCTAAACGATGAAAATTTCTCACAGTTGTGCAACACCCAATTGCATAATGAAATATCAGAGCTGTGAATAAATGAGGGTCTTGGGTTTTGGAAACCCCCAAATCCTGAAAGGGTTTTGGAAACTGGAAAACATCTTCCTGGCGGGATTTATGTCAAAACAAACTCTTTAACATCTTGTCTACTCATCCTGTTCTGTGATTTTTTTTTTTTTTTTTTAGGTGATTTTTATAATGTGAGATGCTGAGTTCACTTTATGGTGGAAAGCTCATCCCTGATTTCAGAAACTTTTCAAAATAGAATTTCTGATAAATCTTCTTTGCTTATAAAAATAGTATTGTAAGATAAAAAGGGAATTCCCTGGTAGCCCAGTGGCTAAGAATCCGCCTTCCAATGCAGGGGACATGTGTTCGATCCCTGGCCTGGAAACTAGGACCCTACATGCCTGGGGCCACTAAGCCACAGGCCACAACTATTGAGCCCGTGCACCCTGGGGCCATGTGACACAACTGGGGAAGCCCACTTGCCACGACTAAAACCCAACACAGACATGTACATTAACAAATATTCTAAAAAAGAAGAGAAAAGGTCCTTGGCAACATCTTTCCTTACATATGATAACTGAGAAAATTATGGAATAAATTTATCACTTTTCAAGTAAAATGAGACAAAATGTCATAGTGACTTTTTGAATGGTCTTTTAAGTTGTCCAAATAAATAATAATCTCTTGGCAACAGAAGATGCTCTTCTTTCATTCTTCCTTCTCATTCCCAAACTTTCTATTCTATTGGTATTAAGCCTTACTCATAAGTCAGAATTACAGATAAATATAAGACCTATGATGGTTTTCCTGTTGGCTCAGTGGTAAAATATCTGCCTGCCAATGCAGGAGATGCGAGTTTGATCCCTGGATTTCCTCTGTAGAAGGAAATTACTGCCCACTCCAGTATTCTTGCCTGGGAAATCCCTTGGACAAAGGAGCCTGGTGAGTACAGTCCATAGGGTCACAAAAGAGTCAGACACGACTTAGCAGCTGAACAACAACAAGGACCTAAGAAAAACTTCCATAAGACCAAGAAGACCCTGGCTTACGTATTTTATACCAGTTCATGTTTATTTCAAGCCCCATTTATTCCTTTATGTATCTATGTATCATTTATCTATCAAAAAATAATTGCCAAGTTTTGTAAAACACTAACTTATATCCTCCTCAATGGCCCAGCTTATAGTAAGATGGGGTGAAAAAGTCCAGTTTTTTAGACATAAAATGAATTCTGGCTAAGGAAGTAGTTTTTAAATCCTTTCGTGTGTTGGAAGTAGAAGAAAGAAAGACAAATTCCACAGGACATCTGTGATTATCTCAAAAGTTTCCGAGAAAGCACTTGGCATACCATCGTAACTACATACTTCTCAAGCATACTATACATGTATTGGGATCATTCTCATGGAAAAGATTTACTTCAATACACTGAGCTATAGTGCAATGGGGACCCAGAAAATATTTACACTGTCTACCATACACTGAAGGAAATATGGAACTTGGCTGGAAGGACAAGCACTTGGGACTTCAAAGAATTCTGAAACACTCGAAAGCCCGCAGGTAAGTACCTCTTAAGAGCTGGCGAGCATCAAAGGATCATTAGTTATCCTCTTCACTGTTGTTTTTCTTTGACAAGCATCTCAAATCTCATGGGGGAAACAGTGGGACAGGCTGAATACAATGTTCTCAGTGAACCAAGGAGGAAGAACAAAAGAGAAAGTAGAATTTGGGCAGTTTTCAATACATCAAGTAACTCTGTAGTTATCTCAAATTCCAAAGTGCCTGAAAGGACTGGGGTTAAAATAGAAGAGCAATTGTCTTGAAGGCGATGACAGCAACCAGAATAGTCAGGGCCTTACTATACTCGGCTCGGAGAAGTAGTGCAAGTCTATTAAATCTTCTCATACACCTGAGGGAAATGTGTTTCTTCAGTGATATTTCTCCAGGGAACCAAGCAGTGACAAAGAGAAAGGGAACATACCTCCCATGGACATGTTTAAGTAAGAAGAACTGGCACTATTTAGTTTTCAACTTCTATTTACTTCAACAGTGGAATTAACTTTGATACAGAAATAAAAGATGAGTGGGAATATGAATGAACAATTGTTTTATTAATTCATCCTTTTAATCATTCATCATTTACTTTCTACTGAGCAAAAATGCTGTGTTGAAGCCCCTGATGTGGGTGTGGTGCATGGTTGCGTGCTAAGTCGCTTCAGTCATGTCTGACTCTTTGCAACCCTGTGGACGGTAGCCTACCAGGCTCCTCTGTCCATGGGATTCTCTAGGCAAGAATGTTGGAGTGGTTTCCATGCCCTCCTCCAGGGGATCTTCCCTACCCAGGAATCCAACCTGCATCTCTTATGTCTTTTGCATTGGCAGGCATATTCTTTAGCCACCTGGGAAGCCTGGTGGATGTTGTGGGTAAACGTAAAAGATAAAAGTGCCTATCAAGGAGTTTACAAAATTAGCTATTTGGAGGTGAAAGTGAATATTTGGGAAAATGGAGTCCTTAGAATAGGATGACTGTTGCTTTCAGGCTTAGCATGTTTATAATAGGGAGCCATAGGAATAAGTTCATGGTACTGCTTAATGATGCTGAGAGGACTGATGCTGAAGTTGAAGCTCCAATACTTTGGCCACCTGATGTGAAGAACAGACTCCTTAGAAAAGACCCTGATAATGAGAAAGATTGAAGGCAGGAGGAGAAGAGGACGACAGAGGATGACATGGCTGGATGGCATCACTGACTCAACGGACATGAGTTTGAGCAAACTCCAGGAGTTGGTGATGGACAGGGAGGCCTGCAGGCGTGCTGCAGTCCATGGGGTCACAAACAGTCAAACGTGATTGAGAGACTGAACTGAACTACTTAATGACACATCACAGCTCTGGAGTTTGGATGGTACTGCCTGAAGATTGAGGGAAGGTGCTGAGTAAGTTGTATTTCATCCAATAACAAAGTTTGTGGTATTCTTTTGTTGCCTGAAGCAAGAGATGTGATTTTCAACATAGCATCAGCTTTTAATCACCTCATATTTGCAAGAGAGGTTAACAAAGTTGAAAAGATTTGATATTTATCTTTTTTGACATATTGCCTATAAAATTATCAATGTCATACTTGCAGCTTGAAACCTTATATTCAATCACAGTAGTGAAATAAGACCTATAGGAGCTTTATCGGAAAAGGCAATGGCACCCCACTCCAGTACTTTGCCTGGAAAACCCCATGGATGGAGGAGCCTTGTAGGCTGCAGTCCATGGGGTCGCGAAGAGTCGGACATGACTGAGCGACTTCACTTTCACTTTTCACTTTCATGCATTGGAGAAGGAAGTGGCAACCCACTCCAGTGTTCTTGCCTGGAGAGTCCCAGGGACAGGGGAGCCTGGTGGGCTGCCATCTATGGGGTCACACAGAGTCGGACACGACTGAAGTGACTTAGCAGCAGCAGCAGGAGCTTTATACTGTGTATCTCCTATGCTTACTCATGTTTCTTCCATAATGTATCTCTATATTAATTGATCTTCTACCAAATTATATCCCTGGAGAAGGAAATGGCAACCCATTCCAGTATTCTTGCCTGGAGAATCCCATGGACGGAGGAGCCTGGGAGGCTGTATTCCATGGGGTTGCAAACAGTCAGACATGACTGAGCAACTAACACACAAACACACCAAGTTATATAGACGTTCTCTGTGTGATTCTATACAAGTGAATTTAGTGGAGGCTAATTGTATAAGACAAAATTGAAGGATAAGGCAAAATAACGATGACTTTTGGAAGGTAGGGTTAAGGGCCAGAACAAAGCAAGTGTGGTTGTTTGTTGATATGATCAAAGCTGAGGCACCAGATAAGAAGTCATTCTCTGACTCTAAGGGGGAGACTATCACGTGGGCTGGTTAACAGTTAGTGATGAACTTAGGTTCAAAATCAGGGTCCAGCCAGAAAGAATCTAGACATTCAAAATATTGATACTGTGGTAGATAGGCTACCAGTTCTGGGGATGAACATCTTAAGACTGACAATGAAATTTGGATATTAACTTATTCTAAACTGACAGTTCAGTTCAGTCACTCAATTGTGTCCAACTCTGCAACCCCATGGACTGCAACAAGCCAGGCTTCCCTGTCCATCTGACACCTGTAATTAAACTGAGGATCTTTACTTCTCTATCTGTATTTAGTTTGTATTCTTAAGAATGTTTGGAGCTTCCAGATGGCACTAGTGCTAAAGAATCCATCTGCCAATGCAGGAGACTTGGGTTTGATCTCTGGCTCGGGAGATCCGCTGAAGTAGGAAATGGCACCCCACTCTAATATTCTTGCCTGGAAAATTTCAAGGACAGAGGAGCCAGAAGGGCTACAGTCCATGAGGCTGCAAAGAGTCGGATACAACTGAAGGACTGAGGACAAGAATGTTTGACACTCCTGCAACCAGAACAAATAGGAAGAAAGAAAGAAAAACACATACAATAAAAGAGAACTATTTCTGAATAAAATAAACCTAAACACACACATTCAAAAATGTTCAAATTTTAGCTGAGAAGAATGATGAAAAAAAAAAAGACTTTGTGCTCTAGAGACTGTGAGCCACAACTCCTGAAGCCGGAGCTCTAGAGCTTGTGCTCTGTAACAAAAGAAGCCCCCAGGCTTCAGTGAGAAAACTGGGCACCACAATGAAGAGTAACCCCCGCTTCCCATAGCTAGAGGAAGCCCAGACACAGCAGCAAAGACTCAGTGCAGCCAAAGATGAATAAATAGAAAACAAAGACTCCTGCCTCAAAATACTATGATCTTTTTTATTCAATTATGAGCTGGGGAAAATCTCATAGTTAAAACATCTGGGTAAAATTCATACAAAGGGAAAAAATCAGATTGGTTTTCTGTCTCCCTGCAGTTGGAGATAGCAAGGAAAACAGAATCCTAGGGGGAATGTTATGCAAAAGTTATACAAAAAATTGGTACCCAGAAGCTTTAGCTATGGAGGCAAAGGCAAGGCATTCTTTCAGGAAATTTTCCAGGAAAATGAAGACCTGCCATAGCTAAAGGACACAAGAATCCAAAGTAAAGATTCAGAGTCCTAAAAGAAATGATTTTGAATGACATTTAAATTAGTGAAAAATAAAATTAGGTTGAATACCAAAAGCAGTTCTTGTAAATACTGAAAATTCCAGATCATAATAAAAGGAATATGAGGCTATTACCAGGTTTCATAAATATGTCCTAAATACCTTGATTTATACTGGCAGTATCAAAAAAGACTTTCATACTTGACTTTGAGTTCTGATACTATAAGTTATTCAAAAGTATGCATATATGAAGGTTTGCAGAACCAAGAGTATGAATATTTCAAAATCCTTAGACAATAATGCAGATCTCTAAAAACAAAGAAAAATCACAGTTCACATAACAAAAGACAAAATATAAAAATATGAAAGAAGAGTATATCATTAACCAAATATAAGACTTCAGATTTAAGATTAGACATCGATACTCTAAAAATAAATACCTTAGAATTTCACAGTGCTAAGTTGCTTTAGGCATGTCCAACTCTTTGCGACCCCATGGACTGCAGCCCACCAGGCTCCTCTGTCCATGTAATTCTCTAGGCAAGAATCCTGGAGTGGGTTGCCATGGCCTCCTTCAGGGCATCTTCCCAACCCAGAAATCAAACCAGCATCTTTTATGTCTCCTGCCTTGGCAGGTGGATTCTTTACCACTAGCGCCACCTGGGCATGTCATAATGAAAGACAAAAGTTATTAGGATACGAAAATAAATTCTAACCGAAGTTTCTTACACGTAGGAAGGAAATGAAATAACACAAAACATTAACAATGTAAAAACAGAGAAAGATTTATACCAAATATAAAAGGAGAAATTCTAGCTAGTTATTGGTTGGGTTTGGTGTGGATGAAAATAATTGGTTTTAAAGAAGTAACTAAGAATCTCTGCCTCTTCAGGATAACTTAACTTTTAGGTATAGATAAGTCTGAAACATGAGGAGCCTATTTTCTTTGCAGGAATGCTTGGAATAAAATTCATTATGTGACTATACTTATAAATCAAGATGTGCATTCCATGTTGCTTCAGTCAGGTTCGACTCTGAGACCCTATGGACTATAGCCCACCAGGCTCCTCTGTCCATGGGATTCTCCAAGTAAGAACATTGGAGCAGGTTGCCATGCCCCGCTCCAGGGGATCTTCCCCATCCAGGAATCAAACCTGTGTCTCTTAGGTCTCTTGCATTGGCAGAGTGATTCTTCACTAGTGCCACCTGGGAAGCCCAACTCAAGATATATTTTATTGAGTGGTATGTTCACTCAGGGGGGCCTAGAACTGCTATAAGCTACCAAAAACTACCAGTTGATTTCATTCTGGTGGTTTTTATATTTGAAACATATATAATTTTGAATCCTCATAAATGTATAAGGATTTGCATGCCCACATACAAATACATACCCACAATGCACTGGGCACACTAATGTTAAAAAAATAAATTATCCACAGTGAATTTGCCTACCTAATCTGTTGTCACACATTCATTTCCTGTAAAAGCTACCTTCCCTGATTTAAATCATCTAAAGAAACTTTGACAGCTTTCCAAGCAATTTCTCTACAGAGACACAAATGATGGGGTTTTTTTTCCCTCTTCTTTCTGCCTATTTCTGCTTTTTAATAGGTACAAATGATTAAAAGCAAAGCTGTTATTGACAGAGAAATACTAAAAACCCAGAGACAACAAGAAGAAGCATTAATTATCTTTTTAAAAAGGGTATATAAGAGTTAGATAGTACATGCAGGAATAGGTACATTTTTAATTGGAATTATTGCTATCATTGTAGTGCCACAGGGGTTGAGGTGGTGCTGAATAAGTGAATTTTAATTCTAAATTAACCAACTGGGTCAGATGGACAGGTGCAGCTGACCATTAATTTCATCCTTAGGGAGAGTAAAGGACAAGAAGTCAAAGAGTAAAAAGAATAAACAATAAAGGATTGCCGGTCTTTTAGTTGCTAGGACAAAAACCCTCCCTACCCACTTAATTTTCCGGACCAATAGAGGATGTGCTAGGACTTTTGAAAGTAAATCCTTATGTCTTTTAAGAAATCTCTTCTTATGAAAATGAAACACTCATACTTGTTTTATAAATGAAGTTATGTGACTGGTTTTGAGATGTGTTTTAAATGTATTCAGGAGTAGTGTGCACATTTTGATCATTTATGCTGAATCAGTCAGTCATGTCCTGCTCTTTCGAGACCCTTTGGACTGTACCCTGCCAGGCTCCCCTGTCTATGGGATTCCCCAGGCAAGAATACTGGAGCAGGTTGCCATTTCCTCCTCCAGGACCTTTCTGACCTAGGAATTCAACCCACGCCTCCTGTGTCTGATGCATGGCAGATTCGTTACCACTGAGCCACTGGGGAAGTCCTTTAAGGACGTGATTGAATCAGATCACAGACCCATAGCTTTGGTTTTTCTCATGGGCTGTGAAAAAAGTTTCAGCATATTTAATCCATCAGCCTCTTCCTCCACCCAGTAACACGTGTTAGGATCTAGAATACATCTTCGCATATTTTTCTCCACATATAGGGTTTCTATTGTTACTGTCTGCCTTTAAAAAAATCATATTCTCTGTATCTTGCTTTTTTTGCTTGAAAATACGTCTTGAAAATTCTCAGCTCAGTTCAGTTCCGTTGCTCAGTCATGTCTGACTCTTCACAACCCCATGAACTGCAACACACCAGGCCTCCCTGTCCATCGCCAACTCCCAGAGTTCACCCAAACTCATGTCCATCAAGTCGGTGATGCCATCCAGCCATCTCATCCTCTGTCGTCCCCTTCTCCTACTGTCCCCAGTCCCTCCCAGCATCAGAGTGTTTTCCAATGAGTCAGCTCTTCGCATGAGGTGGGCAAAGTACTGGAGTTTCAGCTTTAGCATCGTTCCTTCCAAAGAACACCCAGGACTGATCTCCGTTAGAATGGACTGGGTGGATCTCCTTGCAGTCCAAGGGACTCTCAAGAGTCTTCTCCAACACCACGGTTCAAAAGCATCAATCCTTTGGTGCTCAGCTTTCTTCACAGTCCAACTCTCACATCCATACATGATCATAGGAAAAACCATAGCCTTGACTAGACGGACTTTGTTGTCGCTGCTTTTGAATATGCTATCTAGGTTGGTCATAAATTTCCTTCCGAGGAGTAAGCATCTTTTAATTTCATGGCTGCAATCACCACCTGCAGTGATTTTGGAGCCCCCAAAAATAAAGTCTGACACTGCGGGAGGCGGGAGGCACTCCCCAGAAAGAGAGAGGCAGTGGAACTTCCCTCAGCAAAGCCAAAGGGTCCCGAGGAAAGGTGAGCCTGCTGTCCGCCAACCCAGCCCCTCCGCGAGCGAGAGACAATAAGACATGACAGGGCTTCCATCTGAGCAGCTCTGCTTTATTGCCACAAACTCTTGGTTTATATAGGCAAGCAGGGGGGTTTTGCGAGGGTCTTTACATAGTTGCACCAATCATGTTAAAGGTCAAATCGTCATGTGCCATAGTTGCACCAATCACGTTAAAGGTCAAATCGTCATGTGCCTTCATAATAACAGGAGTCTATGGTGCTCACGCACGGAAATCAAGAGAGCCAATCAAAAACTTTAACATAGACCACGCCCCTATCTCTTCCGCCAGGCGCCATCTTAGTTTCCCACCGCAAAGCTAACCCATCTTTTTTAAGGTTTCCCATTTAGGGCCCCACATGACACTGTTTCCACTGTTTCCCCATCTATTTCCCATAGAGTGATGGGACTGGATGCCATGATCTTAGTTTTCTGAATGTTGAGAAAATTCCTCAAATTACTGTAACTCTAATTCATTTTTAGTAGCTGCATATTATTCCCTATGGATATAGCAATATTATTCAATCATCCTCCTTAAATACTTCTATCTCTCTTAGGATTTTCTTTCTAGGAACAAATTGCTAGCTCAAAAGACCTGCCTATTGTTAATTTCATGAAATGTTGCTAGACTGATTTCCAAAAAGTGCCAGCACCTCATAGTACCACGATACTATTTTCTCACTCTCTCATAATATATGTTCTTAGTCTTTCATGGTCTGAGACTCTGATGGGTGTAAAGCAGAAAAAAAGTGAAACTGTTAGTCACTCAGTCACGTCCAGCTCTTTGCGACCTCATGCACTGTAGCCTGCCAGGATCCTCTGTCCATGGCATGCTCCAGGCAGAATACTGGAGTAGGTAGCCAGCCGTTCCTTTCTCCAGGGGATCTTTCTGACTCAGGGGTCGAAAGTAGGTCTCCTGCATTGCGGGCAGATTCTTTACTGTCTGAGCCAACAGGGATGGGTGTAAAAAGATATTTAATTCCTTTGGTTTGCTTTCTCCATAAGTGATTATGAGCTTCTTTTTATATATATTTAGTCATCAAAATTGCCTGTCAGTTGTTTTTAATATTCCATTGGTTTGCTTTCTTGTCAATATAAGAAATAATACTCTTGCAAATCTATTTATTAGTCCTGCGGCTACCTGCTTTACCTAATTATTTTTCAAAGCATATCATTTATTGATTAACTTTGCTTTTGATATTATTCCTCTGTATCTATTGTCTTTTATGTTTTTCCAAGCTTTTCAATGGAATAAGAATGCATTTTATATTCTCTTTCTGGAATTTATTATTTTATTTTTACATTAAAAATTTATCTGGAAATTGCAATCATATGATTTCCAGTTTTACTTTCTTCTAGGTGGTTGGACAATTGTGTCATTATTAAATATTGTGCTTAATTGAAATGCCACATATCTCCTGTTATTACACTTAATAAATAAATATGTGATTAATGAGCTACACTTTTGGATTTTTTTAGATGAACTTTTATTATTTATTTCTAATTTTATTGGATTATGATTAGACATAGAGACTTATAAAATATCAAGTTTTGAGGAACTGTTAGGATTTTCTTTATGACCAAATGTACTATTTTGTAAATCTTCATGGACAGTGAAAAAAATTATGCATTCTCTGTTAGAAATATATGAGGGTCTCTCTATATGGTTACCAATCATGTCTACTGAGGCTGCAGGATGTCCAGTGGGTCAATGGAAACTGGGACCTGGAGCTCAGAAGAGAGACTGGAAGAAAAAAAATAATTCACAAGTAAAATACCATTCACAAATGGTATTTTAAGCCAGTGAAACTAGGTGGGATTTCTCAGGAAGGGAAGTTAGTGTGAAAGCGAAAGAAGATTCGTATTAGATCTGTGGAAATCAGTGACCCTCCTGGGATGTGGAAGGAGAGAAAACAGAGGAGAAGCTTGAGAAAGATATCATTTCTATGGGCGAGTGAAATATTATAGAAGAATAAGATGGGGAAAAATCCATTCTTTTTTGATACTAGGAATTGAGCATTTTATAAATTCTACTCTTTAAAAATGATATTTATTTGTATTGTAATTTAGTTTATACAATATATATTCATAACTTATTTGGTTAAATGAAAGAGGAATAGGCAACAATCCCAAATTTAAACTTTGTAATTATATTTATATTATGACTTTTGGTCTATAAATATATTAATATTAGTTATTTATAATAAATGCAAATGTTTCCATTTCAGTAGTAAGCCTGTTTTAATCTCATATATTTTGTATTTCACATAGGAAACCAGGGTTAGTCAATATTTCCACGTAGAAATAGTTTTCAAGGAGGATGTAGATGCATGGAATTTCTTATACATTGCTGGAGTGTAATTTGGTGTTATCTCCTTAAGTTGAGCATTCAATTTACTGCGACTCAGCAAATTCCAGTTTAGAGGAAACCTCCATTAAAGAGAAAATCTTACACATTTACAAAGGAAAAATATACAAAAAAAAAAAAAATCCATAATACTATTTTCAATAGTAAAAACTGGAAGCAGCTCAAAAGCTCTTTTATTGGAAAATGGATTAATAAAGTGCATATTCACACAATAAAATATTATCCATAAAGTAAATGGACTATAGAAATAAGTGACACTGTCAAAAATCATAGCAATATAATATTATAGGAAGAAAATGAGTTCCAAAAGATTATAGGTAGCATGCTATCCTTTTTGTAACATTAAAAAGAACTAGAACAAGCTAACAAATGATACATAGAAAAGCAAAAAATTATTTTCAAAGGAAAGTTAGGAAATGATCAGAATTTTGGATGATGACTACCTTGCACTGCAGAGCTAACAGGGATGTACTGTTGGAGGAATCATGTAATTAGATGTCAGTTACAGACTGGTTTCAAATAGGAAAAGGAGTACGTCAAGGCTGTATATTGTCACCCTGCTTATTTAACTTATATGCAGAGTACATCATGAGAAATGCTGGACTGGAAGAAACACAAGCTGGAAACAAGATTGCCAGGAGAAATATCAATAACCTCAGATATGCAGATGACACCACACTTATGGCAGAAAGTGAAGAGGAACTAAAAAGCCTCTTGATGAAACTGAAAGTGGAGAGTGAAAACGTTGACTTAAAGCTCAACATTCAGAAAATGAAGATCATGGCATCCGGTCCCATCACTTCATGGGAAATAGATGGGGAAACAGTGGAAACAGTGTCAGACTTTACTTTTTGGGGCCCCAAAATCACTGCAGATGGTGATGCAGCCATGAAATTAAAAGACACTTACTCCTTGGAAGAAAAGTTATGACCAACCTAGATAGCATATTCAAAAGCAGAGACTTTACTTTGCCAACCAATGTCCGTCTAGTCAAGGCTATGGTTTTTCCTGTGGTCATGTATGGATGTGAGAGTTGGACTGTGAAGAAGGCTGAGTGCCGAAGAATTGATGCTTTTGAACTGTGGTGTTGGAGAAGACTCTTGAGAGTCCCTTGAACTGCAAGGAGATCCAACCAGTCCATTCTGAAGGAGATCAGCCCTGGGATTTCTTTGGAAGGAATGATGCTAAAGCTGAAGCTCCAGTACTTTGGCCACCTCATGTGAAGAGTTGACTCATTGGAAAAGACTCTGATGCTGGGAGGGATTGGGGGCAGGAGGAGAAGGGGACGACAGAGGATGAGATGGCTGGATGGCATCACGGACTCGATGGACGTGAGTCTGAGTGAACTCCGGGAGCTGGTAAGGGACAGGGAGGCCTGGCGTGCTGCGATTCATGGGTTTGCAAAGAGTCGGACACGACTGAGTGACTGAACTGAACTGATGCTCTTTTGTTTTGGGGTGGTGAATTAGCAGGTGTTTGTTACATTATTCAGAAAACACTAATTGAATAACTAACCAATAAAAGTGAGATGAGTATGGATCAATGATATCAATGTCATGGCACAAAGATACAATTCATCCAATGCTGTGCATCTGAGTTTGAAAGGGTAAAAATTATTTAAAGATATGGTTTGCAATTGAAGCATAAGGAAAAGTTGCTAATAATTCTCTGTTGTGGTGATTAGATAGTGCTACACTTTTTTTTTAAGTTATGAAAGTATGACAACACATTTACAGGAGACTTTGAAAATACAGAGAAAATTTGAGTATCATTTCACTATATTTACAGTTATTTTTTAAGTAGATAAGATTGTTAGTTGGAGTTTCAACATCAAACTCTCAAAAATTAATAGAATGAATGTATGGAAAAGCAGAAGGATGAAGTAGACCAGAAAAGCACTGTGAACCAATCCAATGTAAGATTTTTACTATTTTCACAGAACAGCAGGATACAAATTATATTCAAGTTCACATAAACTATAAAGTAGGAGATACTGGAACATATCCAGGGACATAAAACAAGTTGCAAAAATGTCATTGTATAAAGGTATCAAAATCATACAAAGTCTCTTCTCTTATCACTGTGGAATTATGTTAGAAATCAATATCAAAAGATATTTGAAAATAACCCACATATTTTCAAGTGCAATGTGACATTTACCAAGAGAAATCTTTGATTTAGCCATTGAAAGCCTCAATAATTTTAGAACACTGAAAAAACACAGAGGGTGATTGCAGAGAAGAAAGCATTTAAATGAGAAATAAGTATCAAAATGAGAAATTAACATCAAGCATACTTTGATATATTTGTATTTGATGATGTATTCAATGATGTATTTGATGTATTTGGAAATTTATAAACTTTCACTGGGCATGATGGGAGACTGGAAAAAATAAGTCCTGTTCAGAAATGTTACCTTTTTCAGATGCAGAATTATTCTTTTTAAATATTCTGTGTTGAAATCTAATACAGAAATCATTTTCTTCATTACCTGTTTGTATAAGTTCAGGAAGAGTTCATTTCAATTTGATATATTTTTCTCTTTAGATAGGAATCTGTTCTTGAGGCTTATAAAATATTGTTATAAACTGTAAATCCTGAATCTTTCAAGGAATATTCTGCTTGCTAGTTTCCTTTGCCTTTTTTTCTTCTTCTTTTCTGTACAACTACAGCAGGAACAATATATTTTCATGCCCTCTCATACTTGACACTTTAGTTAATTGACCAACATTGTAGGGAATCATTCTGATAACCATGGCCACTAACCTTGTATTTTGACTATTAGCCTCTGAATTCCCATGTAGTATTAATACTTGGAGATTACAAACCTTTTTTTAGCAGCTGTGTATTTTTGTTCACCTTTTTATTCAGCACTCAACACAGGGTGAAATCCTTGTGTGTTTATAGCATAGTGTAAATAAGGAAGCATTCCAATCAGGATGCTATTGTATTTCAATAGGCATGTTATATTCATTTATGTTGAGGAGTTCCACTCACATCACCAGGAGGGTTTATCCTTTGTTGATAGTCATTTTGCTAGATTGAAAGCTTTTCTGTGTTTTATTTTTAAATTATCCACATTCTTCACATTTGTTTTCTTTGAAAACTTGATTCCCAAGAACAGAGTACCACTTGGCAGTTATTTTGCATGTTAATGCCATTGGAAATAATGCTAAATTGTTTTTATTATAATACAAAGACATTAATATATTTGGTATTCAAGATTCTTTTCTTTGGATATGTTAATGTTCATTTGGTATCCACCAGTAGAGGACTTCCCTGGTGGCTCAGATGGTAAAGAATCTTCCTGCAATGTGGGAAACCTGGGTTTGAACCCTAGGTCAGGAAGATTCGCTGGAGAAGGGAAGGGAAGCCCACTTCAGTATTCTTGCCTGAAGAATTCCATGGACAGAAGAGCCTGGCAGGCTACAGTCCATGGGGCTGTAGAATCAGACATGACTGAGTGACTAATACTTTCATTTTCACCTTTCTTTCATGCACCAGTAGGGCCTTACTGATTATTAGAATCAAAAAGTTCTTCAAAACTTGTTGAATATCCACTTGCCTGATCCTTTATAATATCCCTCTGTTGTGTCAGACTCTTCGCTGAGTACCCTGACACCAGCGCACTTCCCTAGCCGTCCAGTGGCCAAGACTCTCTACTCCCAATGCAATGGATTTGGGTTTGATCCCTGGTCAGATCGCACATGATCTCACATGCCACGACTAAGAGTTTTCCACATGCCGCAACTGAAGATACTGCATGCAAAAACGAAGATCAAGGATCTCGTGTGCTGCAACTAAGACCCAGTGCAGTCAAATAGATAAAAAAAAATTTTTTTTTAATCCTGCCACCAAATGGTTAATAGATGGCAAAAAAGATTTGGTCTAGCTCTATAGCAGTGTTTACTTTTATTAAAGTTCTTACAATAACAATCATATCATAGTAGTAGTGTTAGTCATTCAGTCGTGTCAGACTCTTTTTGATACCATTGACCACAATCCAGAGACCAGACTCCTCTGTCCACAAGATTCTCCATGCAAGACTGCTGGAATGGGTAACCATTCTCTTCCCCAGGTAATCTTCCCAACCCAGGGACTGAAACTGGGTCTCTCACATTGCAAGCAGACTATTTACCAAAAAAAAAAAAAAATCATATCATACCTATTGTTAAATAATATTGACTGTCATCTGTATGTGCCTTTTTCATTATATGAATAATGGTTCAAACCTTCATAGGAAAACTGAGGACTGCTCAAATCCTCAAGAAGCAATGTCTAATTAGCAAGGTTAATTTATGTTCATAATTATAATCATAGCAATGAGTGTAATCCCCAAGGCTTATAAAAATGCATTTTAATAAATTTATTGAAGGCAATGCCTATCCTGTCTTCTACATTATTCAACAGATCAACGCTTTCCTTGTGTGCCTTGCCCAAGCAATACAGAGACAGGAATTCAAGTGAAAGTCAATTATTTGGGAAGTACAAGAAACACCAGCAAAGAAATAGGAAAGTAATACAGGGAAAGGAATTGGCCTGTTACCATCTTGTGAAATAAACTTAATCCTTCAGGGAATCTTTGGGAATTGCTGAGATGTATGCTTCAGAAATATCCTGCTAGGTGGGTCAAGAGAGTTGAGGTATTTATACACCCACATTGCCATTTATTGGTTGAGGGCTGCTCCTCTGAATGTTAAGTCCTTGACACTTCTGATCTGTGAGCCCTAGAACAGAGCAGCCTTCCCCAAAAGCCTTCAAACACATATTTCCCAATACTGGTATGTGGAAGTCCTGCTTTCTGAAGAAATAGGACTGAAGTTTCTGGCTGGGCATTGATAGCAGCTGCTATAACTTCTTTATTATCATCAGAATCAGGTTCCATGTTTTTTTTAGCTCTTGAATCATTCTTTTAATCCATCCTCATCAAAGATCCATTTTGCTATGATAAAGAACTACTTCTTTCGCCTTTTGGGGGAGAGATGGAATTGAAAAGCTTCTTTTAGAAAGGTCATGTTCCTTAAAATAAAAAGACTTAGTAAATTTGAAGTCTTTGAGGATTTAGCTTGCCTTACAATTTCAAGATTGCCTCCTATGGTCATGCAAGGCAATATTTATTTCCATCTGTGCAACTATCAATGTGTTCAGTTGGTAACTGCACTTTTATTTTGCTGAACATTTAAAGAATAATTGGGTAGGATTTTCTCCCTTCTCTAACCCACATGCAGATACTAGTATGCAGAGTGGAAATTATAATGACAGTGAATTCAAACAAGCCAACTGTACAGTGTCATTAAGAAGCTCTTTGGGTTTAGCTGAAGATAACAAAGGCCAAAATAGATGTGTTCAATAATGTCCCCAAAGTTCTTTTTGGTAAATCTGGATAGTACAAAAGCATATAAATAAGAAAATAAAAATCATCTAGTCACCCATAGTTTTACTTTTTAATAATGACTACTATTATCATTTATCATATTTACTTTCATTCTTTTTTCCTATGCTAATTTTTACATAATTAAAATTATATGCATCAGTACTTTTGTCATTTTATAACAAAATTCATTTCTCTGAACTCAATTCAGTTCAGTTCAGTCACTCAGTCATGTC
This sequence comes from Budorcas taxicolor, assembly GCF_023091745.1. NCBI lineage: Eukaryota > Metazoa > Chordata > Mammalia > Artiodactyla > Bovidae > Budorcas > Budorcas taxicolor. Next base: position 29,819,445 of record NC_068931.1, read on the forward strand.
TGACTCTTCACGACCCCATGAACTGCAGCATGCCAGGCCTCCCTGTCCATCACCAACTCCCAGAGTTCACTCAGACTCACGTCCATTGAGTTGGTGATGCCATCGAGCCATCTCATCCTCTGTCATCCCCTTCTCCTCCTGCCCCCAATCCCTCCGAGCATCAGAGTCTTTTCCAATGAGACAACACTTCGCATGAGGTGGCCAAAGTATTGGAGATTCAGCTTTAATATCATTCCTTCCAAAGAAATCTCAGGGCCGATCTCCTTTAGAATGGACTGGTTGGATCTCCTTGCAGTCCAAGGGACTCTCAAGAGTCTTCTCAACACCACAGTTCAAAAGCATCAATTCTTTGGTGCTCAGCTTTCTTCACAGTCCAACTCTCACATCCGTACATGACCACTGGAAAAACCATAGGCTTAACTAGATGGACCTTTGTTGGCAAAGTAATGCCTCTGCTTTTCAATATGCTATGTAGGTTGGTCATAACTTTCCTTCCAAGGAGTTCAGTTCAGCTCAGTCGCTCAGTCATGTCTGACTCTTTGCAACCCCATGAATCGCAGCACGCCAGGCCTCCCTGTCCATCACCAACTCTTGGGGTTCACTCAAACTCACGTCCATCGAGTCCGTGATGCCATCCAGCCATCTCATCCTCTGTCATCCCCTTCTCCTCCTGCCCCCAATCCCTCCCAGCATCAGAGTCTTTTCCAGAGTCAACTCTTCACATGAGGTGGCCAAAGTACTGGAGTTTCAGCTTTAGCATCATTCCTTCCAAAGAAATCCCAGGGTTGATCTCCTTCAAAATGGACTGGTTGGATCTCCTTGCAGTCCAAGGGACTCTCAAGAGTCTTCTCCAACACCACGGTTCAAAAGCATCAATTCTTCGGTGCTCAGCTTTCTTCACAGTCCAACTCTCACATCCATACATGATCACTGGAAAAACCATAGCCTTGACTAGACGGACCTTAGTCGGCAAAGTAATGTCTCTGCTTTTGAATATGCTATCTAGGTTGGTCATAACTTTTCTTCCAAGGAGTAAGTGTCTTTTAATTTCATGGCTGCAGTCACCATCTGCAGTGATTTGGGAGCCCCCCCCACCCCCACCCAATTAAGTCTGACACTGTTTCCACTGTTTCCCCATCTATTTCCCATGAAGTGATGGGACCAGATGCCATGATCTTTGTTTTCTGAATGTTGAGCTTTAGGCCAACGTTTTCACTCTCCTGTTTCACTTTCATCAAGAGGCTTTTGAGTTCCTCTTCACTTTCTGCCATAAGGGTGGTGTCATCTGCATATCTGAGGTTATTGATATTTCTCCCGGCAATCTTGTTTCCAGCTTGTGTTTCTTCCAGTCCAGCGTTTCTCATGATGTACTCTGCATATAAGTTAAATAAGCAGGGTGACAATATACAGCCTTGACGTACTCCGTTTCCTATTTGGAACCAGTCTGTTGTTCCATGTCCAGTTCTAACTGCTGCTTCCTGACCTGCATACAGATTTCTCAAGAGGCAGGTCAGGTGGTCTGATATTCCCATCTCTTTCAGAATTTTCCACAGTTTATTGTGATCCACACAGTCAAAGGCTTTGGCATAGTCAATCAAGCAGAAATAGATGTTTTTCTGGAACTCTCTTGCTTTTTCCATGATCCAGCAGATGTTGGCAATTTGATCTCTGGTTCCTCTGCCTTTTCTAAAATCACCTTGAACATCAGAAAGTTCATGGTTCACATATTGCTGAAGGCTGGCTTGGAGAATTTTGAGCATTACTCTACTAGCATGTGAGATGAGTGCAATTGTGCGGTAGTTTGAGCATTCTTTGGCATTGCCTTTCTTTGGGATTGGAATGAAAACGGACCTTTTCCAGTCCTGTGGCCACTGCTGAGTTTTCCAAATGTGCTGGCATATTGAGTGCAGCACTTTCACAGCATCGTCTTTCAGGATTTGAAACAGCTCAACTGGGATTCCATCACCTCCACTAGCTTTGTTCATAATGATGCTTTCTAAGGCCCACTTGACTTCACATTCCTGATGTCTGGCTCTAGATTAGTGATCACACCATCATGATCACTGGGTTGTGAAGATCTTTTTTGTACAGTTCTTCTGTGTATTCTTGCCACCTCTTCTTATTATCTTTTGCTTCTGTTCGGTACATACCATTTCTTTCCTTTATTGAGCCCATCTTTGCATGAAATGTTCCCTTGGTATCTCTGATTTTCTTGAAGAGATCTCTAGTCTTTCTCATTCTGTTGTTTTTCTCTATTTCTTTGCACTGATCACTGAAGAAGGCTTTCTTATCTCTCCTTGCTATTCTCTAGAACTCTGCATTCAGATGCTTATATCTTTCCTTTTCTTCTTTGCTTTTCGCCTCTCTTCTTTTCACAGCTATTTGTAAGGCCTCCCCAGATAGCCATTTTTTGTGTACGTTTGAATCACCTACAGGCTTTGATAAAATACAAATTCCTGGGTCTCTTTGTCTCTGGGCCTTCTAACTGGGTGGGTCTAGGGCTGGATCTTAGAATTTGCAAGTTAGAGAACAATTTCCAATTGTGAGATTCCCCATGTGAGATTGATGCTGCTGGTCAGAGTTCTACACTTTTAGAACCTAGGTTTTTAAACTTTATACACATTGGAATGAAGTTAATATTTTCTTGGTTGGGGCATGGGTTCATATATTTGTGTTTATTTTGGGAAAATTCATCCAACTATGAATTTTTATATGAGTGTTATATATCAACAAAACTTTAAATAAAACTTAAAACCTCAGAAGGGTAAGTATAATGACTTGGTAATATTTTCTCTATGCATGTGCCATGATTTACTTAACCATGCCCTTAATTTCAGTTTTTTCTAGTGAATATTAGTATATTTTAATATTAAAGATAGAGCCTTTTGGAGACTTTCCAATTGTTTTATAGAAATGCAAGTCTACAAGCAATGAATTCTGGAGAGGGTGTGGAGAAAAGGGAACCCTCTTACACTGTTTGTGGGAATGCAAACTAGTACAACCACTATGGAGAACAGTGTGGAGATTCCTTAAAAAAACTGGAAATAGAACTGCCATACGACCCAGCAATCCCACTGCTGGGCATACACACCAAGGAAACCAGAACTGAAGGAGAGACGTGTACCCCAAAGTTCATTGCAGCACTGTTTATGATAGCCAGGACATGGGAACAACCTAGATGTCCATCAGCAGATGAATGGATAGTACATATACACAATGGAGTATTACTCACCCATTAAAAAGAATACATTTGAATCAGTTCTAATGAGGTGGATGAAACTGGAGCCGATTATACAGAGTGAAGTAAGACAGAAAGAAAAATACCAATACAATATACTAATGCATATATATGGAATTTAGAAAGATGGTAATGATGACCCTGTATGCGAGACAGCAAAAGAGACACAGATGTATAGAACAGTCTTTTGGACTCTGTGGGAGTGGGCGAGGGTGGGATGATTTGGGAGAATGGCGTTGAAACATATATAATATGTGAAATGAATTACCAGTCCAGGTTCGATGCAGGATACAGGATGCTTGGGGCTGGTGCACTGGGATGACCCAGAGGGATGATATGGGGAGGGAGGTGGGAGGGGGGTTCAGGATGGGGAACACATGTACACCCATGGCGGATTCAGGTTGATATATGGCAAAACCAATACAACATTGTAAAATAATTAGCCTCCAATTAAAATAAATAAATTTCTGTTAAAAAAAAAAAGAATTGCAAGTCTATTTGTTGTACAGCAGAGATTAGGACAATATTGTAAGTCAGCTATATGTCAATAAAAGTTTTAAAAGAAGAAATACATATCCAAGTTAAAAAGTAATTATGAATATTTTAGCAGTTTGTGCATATTGCCATGCTGCTGCTGCTAAGTTGCCTCAGTCGTGTCCAACCCCATAGATGGCAGCCCACCAGGCTCCTCTGTCCCTGGGATTCTCCAGGCAAGAATACTGGAGTGGGTTGCCATTTCCTTCTCCAACGCGTGAAAGTGAAGTCGCTCAGTTGTGCCTGACTCTTAGCAACCCCGTGGACTGCAGCCTACCAGGCTTCTCCGTCCATGGGATTTTCCAGGCAAGAGTACTGGAGTCGGTTGCCGTTGAGGGCCATAATAGTTCCCAAATTATAATAATTGATTTTGGAAATAATGGTTAATATTTTCATCTTTGTTTTCTGAATGGGCGATGGCCTTCTTTGGCTGAAGTTATTACGATAATGTTTTTTCATTTTTATGTATATTTTTAACATTTGAACCATAATTGAAACAAGTGATTAACCTAGATGGCTTTCATGTGCCAAGCTTTCAGAACTAGAGTCTTAGAAAGACAGTTCTTTGAAGTCTTCTATATAGCTTTGTCCTAGGTAAAATACTAGAGAATTAAGTAGCATTTTGTTTTGTTTTTAATTTTAAGGGCTAGGGGCTAACACTGTAAATTGAGTAGAATCAGTCATTTTTTATGTTCACCAGAGTACTCCTTCTAGTATTATACTTTGGTCAGAAAAAAACTAAAAGTTTCTCATTAACTCTTCTTCTTCCTCACTGAAAAATGAAACCACCATTATAAAACAATCAGAATGACTATTTATAGGGCAAAGCTTGGAGCTCCACTAAATACATTTTTAAATGACTACAGTCTTTGAGTTTAGCCCTCACTGAACTACAAGTTTTTAAAACTGTCCCTATTAAAAAATAAGCATTAAGGATAATCAGATTGTGTGTTTATCTCTGTGTTCTCAACACAAAGCATCATTTTGAACAAAAGCCCTTCAAAGTAGCTTTTCATGTATATATTCGTACATATAACTTTTCTTGAATCTAAAGATTAATATAAACTGAAGGAGATTTTCAGTATATTGTTTTGTGTATTCAGTGAGAATTACAAATATGGGAATCACCTAGTGCTACATCATCTTTTCTCTTTAATCCAATAAAAAGTTCTTACAACTCTAGCAAATAACTGTCTCTAAAATGGAACAGTTTTTAATATTCCACAATATTACTTGTGTTTCATAGTGAGGAATTCCAGGTTGCAGCATTATGTGTTTGGGCAAGAAAGAACATACAGAGTATATCAAAGTGGAAACTTTAAGAAACTGACGCAGCATGGGTGCTCGGTGAATATTTTTTATACAAATACATTAACACTAAAAGTGATCATTCTTATAAAATAGATAGCTAATAGGAAGCTGCCATAAACATAGGGAGCTCAGTTTGCTGCTCTATGATAAATTAGAGGGGTGAGATGAAGGGAGGGGGAGAGAGGCTCAAGAGGAAGAGGACATGTTTGCACATGGCTGATTCACAATGTTGTATGGCAGAAACTAACACCACATTGTAAAGCAATTATATTCCAATGGAAAAAAAAAAGTGATCATTCTTTAACTGGAGCATGTTCCAAGGGTAGAAGTCAAAATGCTTGATGATGGATTATAGTTGCTGGTTTTATTTTCTAAATGTTTCGGAGATAAATGATAGGGGTAAAACTTGAAAATAAGGGAAAGAAGATAATACAATACCTTCTCCAACCATTATTTGATTCTTTCATTTCCTTATATCTGATGTTTTCTCTTCACTATTCCACAATCTGACTTTATTAGTATAAATGGAAAATATTTTACATAGAGGTGAGTATATTTTAGGTATTTAAGCATCCTATGCCCCCATCCTTTCTCTTTCCTCTTTCTTCATTCTTTCCATATTAAAATTTTTATTTAAAACTTGTCTAGATGTATCACACAGCTCCTATAAAAATGTGGTAGAATATATGCAAGAATGAGAAGATAGAGAAATCAGTGTAAGAGAGCTTCTTTGAGGCTTCAATCCTTCCTTTTGCTTTTCAGCTACCAGTTTTATTAGGATCTGGAAGTTATTTGATTCAGATTTTACCATCTCAGAAAGTCCTTGAGAGAAAAAAGCCAGTTACTTTTTTATAATAGTATTTCATACAACATAATGCCAATATTATGACATACAATACATTCCAGCAACACCATGATGTAGTGAAGTAGGAAACTAGAAGTTTCTATATGTACTATTATATGTAGCCTTATATATGTATAATGATATACATATAGACCACATTTATATTCATTATATACATATCACAGTTCCTCTGAAAGCATCACTGAGCACTTCACAGCCAATTACTAGGCTTAAATGTCAGTGAGAGGATGTGTTAATTTTTAAGTGAAACCAAAATGACTTTCCTATCTGAGCAGCCAATGAGATTCTGCATCTAAGGGATTTTCTCCTTCAAATGCCAAACTGGATACATTTGCACATGTTCTCCCTGAGGTATCAGGAAACTGGAAATTGCACATAACTTTAAAACAATTCAAGAAATTGCTTTTACAAGCTGGATGTTTACATCTATGTATGATTATTTTAAGTTTTGGATGTTAGGGGATTCCCAGAAATAACCAATCAAAATTGATTATTGATTTTCTTGTCTGTTACCTAATAAACATTTTACTGCTGATAGATTAGTGCTCAAGTTTATAGATTTAATGTTGATGTAAAGAATAATGATTGTTCCTAGACCAAAAATGTAAACAGAAATGAAGTTTGTTACATCAGATAAAGGACTATTATACTTGAAAGCAAATAAATCAATTCAGTTTTATTGTCATTATGACACTTGTTACTGGGAATTTATTAAAACCTCCTACAGAGAGAAAATAGTCATATGGGTATTTTCCTCTTTTACTTAACTAACTGATATACAGCTAAAATTTATAAGCAAAATGATCTCAACCCCTTTTCACTATGTTGTTTAGTCATTCAGTCGTGTCTGACTCTTTTGCAACCCCGTGGACTATAGCCACCAGGCTTCTCTGTCCGTGGGATTTTCCAAGCAAGAATACTAGAGTGGGTTGCCATTTCCTTCTCCAGAGGATCTTCCTGACCCAGGGATAGAACCTGTATCTCCTGCTTGGCAGGTGGATTCTTTACCACTGAGCCACCTGGAAAGCCTCCCCTTTTCGCTGTAGGAAACCATTTGTCACTGTTGACTGTTTTGTGTTACGTCAGAGGATTATTAAATTTTGTTTGTCATGTACCTCTTATGTAACCAGAAAATTCACCACATACTTTATATTAGCTTCTGGCTTATATTTAAGAAGTGAGCATATGAGAAATGTGTACCTAGGAACAGTAAAACATACTGGTTTCTTTTGGTGCATCTCAGAGTTTGTTTGTACGAAATTATATTTTAATTATTGAGTATATGCTAAAAATAGCAAGTATGTAATAAACACTATGATAACCATGCAGAATTGCTGAACAGCCCATTGCGTTACTGCCCAATTTTCAAACCCGTCTTTTCCTACCTAGCCATCTAGAACCACCTCATGAAGTGTCAACCAGAAGTCTGTAAATATATTATATTTTTAAAAACTCAAGTCTAAGTACCCAATTAACTGGATATTTTGCTGACAGATGACCAAGGTAGGAAAAAAAAAAGGAGAAGCAGCCATAAAAAGGAAACTAAAATAATTCAAGGAGTGGGTAGACTTCTTTTTTTCTGCCAATTCTATGTGTAGACACCAGGATCGTTGTTGCTGTTCTTCAGTTGCTAAGTTGTGTCCTACTCTTTTGTGACCCCATGGGCTGCAGTCCACCAGGCTCCTGTCTCCATGGGATTTCCCAGGCAAGATTACTGGTGTGGGTTGCCATTTACTTCTCCAGAGTGTCTTCCTGACCGAGGGATCAAACCCATGCCTCCTGAGTTTCCTGCTTTGGCAGGCAGGTTATTTACAACTGAGGCACCTGGGAAGCCCAAAATCCAGGATAGGGGATGTATAACATGAGAAAACCTTTTACTGTATGCAGGAAATCTCTGATTTCCCTTAATCAAGCAGAGGTACATTAAGAGTTTCCCCCCACACACTCAAGTTTTCTTGTGGAAAAGAATTTCCTAGAATTTGGAATTTATATTTTGACTGACTGTGGCAAAAAAATAAATCCATCCAGAAATTATTGATTAACTCTCCATTATATGTGAAGACACAGTTAGGAACACAAATCAAAGATAATATGACAAAGTGGTCCTTTCCATATTTTTCTATAATCATTATGGTCCAGTGGAAATTACATTACATGACTTCAACCAGCTTGAAATGAGTCTTCAATACAGATCCTTTCTTAATTTATTCTTCTTAATTTCTATTTCTAGTATGCTATCCCATGTTCAATGTCTTAATATAGACTATATAGTGAATTGTTGGATTTGGGAGTACTATAAAGTCCTTCACTTAACATGTCTGTTATATACTAGATGCTATGAACAGGATTAGAAGAAATAAGACCAAAGACCTTTTCTCTACGTATTATTAAGCAGACACTTAGAGGTGTTACACCCTCTGGACTCAAACCAAACCAAATGAGAAGCAATGAGTCTGAAAGGGAACAAATTCTCCAAAGTGTGACCTTGAAGTGAAGTGAAGTGAAGTGAAGTTGCTCAGTCCTGTCTGACTCTTTGCGACCCCATGGACTGTAGCCCACCAGGCTCCTCCATCCATGGGATTCTCCAGGCAAGAATCTTGGAGTGGGTTGCCATTTCCTTCTCCAGGGGATCTTTCCACCCAGGGATCAAACCCAAGTCTCCCACATTGCAGGCAAATGCTTTAAGCTCTGAGCCACCAGGGAAGCCCAAGTGTGACCTTATTGGTACTGAAATAGTCAATGACTAACAAAGATCTTACCTTTACAGCAAGGGACGGTTTATTCAGATCAATAATCCCACACATTTATGGAAACGATTTGCACAGCAAATATGAAAGACAGCTCCTGAAACAGCATCCATTGTGGTGATGGCAACTGATCCATTAAGAACCTCGGGTATCCACATCAGTCATTTCTAAAGAGTTGCTGTTAAAAAGAAGTCACTCCTACTGAGATGGAGTACACTTGACCTTGTCTGAGGCTCAGGCACTTACTCAGAGAGAGAGATATTGGATTTAGGTAACAGCAGGTGAGATCTGTTAGGACCAGAAAAATTATTTACAGGAGAGGCCATTTTTCTCTGAGTCCAGATATTTGTATGTGTTTGTTCTTAAGTAAGGTGGGAAGCCTATTGGTATTTCCCTCCTGTGGTTTAGCTGAGATCTCTGGTGCTTGCCAGGTGGCTCAGTGATAAACAGGAAAAAACCCACCTACCAATGCAGGAGACACAAGTGACTCAAGTTTCATCCCTGGATTGGAAAGATCCCTTGGAGTAGGAAATGGCATGAATTTGAGCAAACTCTGGGAGATAGCAAAGGACAGGGAAGTCCGGCCTGCTGCAGTCTATGGGGTCACAGAGTTGGACATGACTTAGTGAGTGAACAATGACAACAAGGAAATGGCAACCCACTCAGATATTCTTGCCAGAAAATCCTGTGGACTGAGGAGCCTGGTGGGTTGCAAAAAAGTCGGACACGACTGAGCATACACACACACTGGAACAGCATTGAGAACTTTATGGATTTTAGTGATGATTATGTTTTGTGTTTCTCATGTCAAGATTTCAAAGCATTTTATTAAGAACTTGAGTGCCCTCACTGGGTGAAAATGAAGAGCAGGTTGGCCATGAACCTAAGGGAGGGCTCTCTTCACTGGTTCGTGTTGCTTTTCATTCAGAATTCTATGATCTCTTGTGCCAGACATATGGCAGCCGGATGCTATCATGGCCTCGTCTTTCATTGTCCTTTCCCTGGAGACAATACGATCTCCATTTAAAACGTGTTTATGAAGTTGGACGAGTCTCTGAGGATGCAAGTGCTTTGTGTATTTACAAAACCAGAGGATTGTCTTTCCTGTCTATTGCTGCCTTTAGATACTTTGCTGAAAGGGCTGAAGACCTTCATGGCTGTGGGCATTTTCTTTCATGAACACAGGACACCAGGAAGAGCCCCTTGGCAGGCAGTGGGCATTCCATGACCGGCGTCTCATCTCTTTCCACAAAGTCTCTTAAAGATGATATGACTTCAGATTTCCTTCCTCATGTTAGAACTTTGCAGGGTCGGGGTGTGAAATCTGGCTTCCCCTAAGGCTCTAGTGTGAGTGCTGGCTTCATAAGCCATCTATGAAAAGGGTGTATGAACAGACTCTACAGATGCTACATCTAACTTCATTGTGCCAAAGAAACTGGAGGTTCTCTGCCACCAGGTTTTCTATTTCAAGACAGCTTACATATTTTTAGTGGTTTAACTTTTTTTTTTTTAAACAAGCCATCTTGTTGTTGCTGATAACTGACCTAAATGCTATGGTCAGAAGATGAAACATTGTTCACCTATTCCTTTTCAGCTCACAGCTCAGATTAGGGAAAGCAGTAAAATCCTTAAGTTAAGTCATCTGTTTATAGGGTTAAACAGTTTAAAACATGATTTGAATATTTGAGCCGAAATGGAACTAATATCTTCAAGATACCTTTATTTGGAGGCAAATCTCTTCTCTCATCTACCGCATCTCTCTCAGGGTGTGTGTGTTAGTCACTCATCCCCACTCAGTAACCCACCAGCATCCTCTGCCTATGGATTTCTCCAGGCAAGAATACTGAGTGGGTTGCCATTCCCTTCTCCAGCAGAGCTTCCTGACTGAAGTATCAAACCCAGGTCTCCCGCATTGCAGGCAGATTCTCTACCCTCTGAGCCACCAGAGAAGCCGTCTCTCCCAAGGATCACATGAGACCCTGGGTCCATGTACACGGGTAAAGTAATATAAAGGCACACCCCTGGCTCTCTCGTCTTTAATTTTAAGGATTTTTGCCCCATCACAGTTTCCCTTTCTCCTTTGTGGCCTTTTTGTATCTTAAGAGTGATGATGAACTAGCCCTTAACTTGTATGCGACTCTGCATTTTCCTCCCTTCCTGTGGTTTTCTGACCTTTGTCTTCATGATCATAGAAGTGGGCTGGTCCAGCCTGATGCCTGGGTCCTGTGTCCCTTCTCTGCCTCAGTGATTTCCAACATCTGCCCCAGACAGAGATTCTTGCCAGGATCTGACACAGACCAGGAGTGAGGCCATTCGGATGCAATATCTTATTTAAATGCAGTATCTTATTTAAATGAATCTTTTTAGATTTTTATCTCTCATTAGTTCTATTTTATCTTTCCAGAGTTTAGTCCCTGAGAACTAGAACTAAAAACAGGAAGCAAGCTGAAATGAAAATCACTCCCTCTTGGAGACCTGCCTGTCCTACCCTGGAGCAAAACTCTTTCTTTAGGATGAGGTTTTTTTTCTTTCCCTAAGAGAGACCTGGTCCTTCAAACAGACCTCAAACACATCAGAAGTTTCCCTGAGACTCTTGATTTTTCTAGACATCCCACAGACCTCTCCATCTCAGTACGCACAAATTTGGGTTCATCATTAACATAAGCCTTCTTATCCTCCTCTTCTCCTGCTCTTTGTGTGTGATGTTACCCAGTCTTTCTTGTAGTTAAAAAAAAATTTTTTTTTGCTTATTACCTTTTTTTCTTTTTTTCAGATGCTAGTCCATCTGCTGGGACTATTTCTCTAGTAAGTTTCACTCAGCTAGTACTTTTAATCAAGAGAAACTCACCAGAAGTGCTATTAATACTTCTTTCAGAAATCTTATATCAAATCTCAAGTCTCGGCTAGAAGTTCCTATTGCATACTTTCTTGATAATTTCTTTAAAAAAGAAAAAAAACTTTTTATTTTGTATTGGGGTATAGCCAATTAAAAATGTTGTGATAGTTTCAGGAGAACAGTGAAGGGACTCAGCCATCCACATACATTTATCCACTCTTCCCCAAACTCCCCTTCCCTCCAGGCTGCCACATAACATTAGGCAGTGTTTCCAGTGCTATCCAGTAGGTCCCTGTTGGTTATCCATTTTAAATATAGCACTGTGTATATGTCTTAACCCTTTTTACTTGTCTATAATCCCACTAGACTCTGAGTCCCTTGAGGCTTAGGACTGTGTCTTGTTTATTACTGTATTATCAGAGCCTGTGTGATTGTGTGTGGTGTCAGTTACTCAGTCGTGTCCGACTCTTTGTGACGCCATGGACTGTAGCCCACCAGGCTCCTCTGTCCATGGAATTTTCCAGGCAAGAATACTGGATGGGTGGCCTTTCCCTTCTCCAGGGTTAGGAGACGCAGGAATTGAACCCCCATCTCTTGCATTGCAGGCAGATTCTTTACCATCTAAGCCACTAGGGAAGCCCTTATCAGAGCCTGGGAAATGGTTATATATATATATATATATATATATATATATATATATATATATATATAAATGGTTATGATAAATATGATATATATCAGATATATATGACTATGATAAACCATATATAAAATGATTATGATTATATGATATATATCATATATGGTTATGATAAACCATATATGTAAATGGTTCTCTGATTTTATATATATATATATATATATATATATATATATATATATATATATATGGAGAAGGCAATGGCAACCCACTCCAGTACTCTTGCCTGGAAAATCCCATGGATGGAGGAGCCTGGTAGGCTGTAGTCCATGGAGTCGCTGAGTTGGACACGACTGAACCACTTCATTTTCACTTTTCACTTTCATGCACTGGAGAAGGAAATGGCAGCCTACTCCAGCGTTCTTGCCTGGAGAATCCCAGGGACAGGGGAGCCTGGTGGGCTGCCGTCTGTGGGGTCGTGCAGAGTTGGACATGACTGAAGCGACTCAGCAGCAGCAGCAGCAGCATATCATATATATATATATATATATATATATATATATATATATATATATATATGTATATATGTATATCACAACCATTTCCCAGGCTCTGTTAAGGGCTTCCCTGGTGGCTCAAACAGTAGAGGATCCACTTGCAATGCAGGAGACCTAGCTTTGATCCCTGAGTTGGGAAGATCCCCTGGAGAAGGGAATGGCAACCCACTCCAGTATTCTTGCCTGGAGAATTCCATGGACAGAGGAGCTTGGCGGGCTACAGTCCATGGGGTCACAAAGAGCTGGACATGACTGAGTAACTGACACTTATATATATATATATATATATATATATATATATATATATATATATATAACATATATATTCATGTATGTATATAACATGCTACCCGCTTCTTGTTTGCTCCACATGCATCAGGTTTCAGTGATTCAGCTGCTTGGACTACTATTGAATCAATTCCTCTTCCTTCTTCCTCTAATCTGATTTCTGCCTGGTTATGGAAGGGTCTTCTTACCTTCCTGCCTCGAGGCATATTCCTCCTAAATTTATCACATATGTTAGCTCCAGAATTATCTTTCTAAAAGGGAAATCTGATCATGCCATTTACTACTCAAAGTCCCTCTATGGCTACCCGTCTACCATGGATGTCAGACTGCAAAACACAACATAATACCAGGTGCCTCCTACTTTGTTCTTCATGACATTTCCTATCTCCTACCTCCCATGCACCTGTGTTTCATTTAAATCCCGCCAAACTTGTCATGGTTCCTCAAATGAGATGTTATATTACCCCACTGTACCTTATTGCCAGCTCTTCTTTCTGCTTACAATCTCCAATTTAAAAGTTAACTTTTGAAAACTAGCTGCTCAGGCAGGACTCCCTTGCCTACTGTAGAACCAGTCCAGGTGCCCCGCTTGCCCTTCCTGGAATCTTCTGCATAACTGTTTATTTTAAGGTGGTCTTAAGACTCCAAAGGCTCCTTGGACACTAATAAATATGTACTTTTGAAGTGTGGACATTCTGCTGTTACCCTATAGCAGTTTTATCTTTCCAACTAAATTTATTTCTTTTGAACTTTTTGTGATTTGTAAGGCTTCATGCTAAAATTGTCTCACATATTTCAAGGCCATTATCCATCACTACAGAATGAATGCTTTCAGTCTGCTGAATGTTAAATATCAAAAAAGAACTACTGGTCCTTCTCCCTGGAGCATGACACTCTGTTTCCTTTGAAAACCTACTCATTCCTCATAGCGATACTTTTTTCTTTCCTTATATGTTCTCCTGGGACTGCTTTCTCATATCTGCCTAAGAGAGAGAACACTGTGGCACATGGCAGTGTTTTGAGAGCTGCCAGCAGAAATGAAAGAGATCGTTCACAGAGTGGCTTTGCCAGGGAACACCTCCAACCATGTGTTGGGATTCTCATCTGATACACTTCCTGTAGGTATAAAAAAATACAGCTATGAGGTGGACCTCACCTCATTCTGCTCATTCATTTATAACCTCCAAATAATCATGGAATTGCTAAGTGCTGTATTCTTGCCTGGAGAATCCCAGGGACAGAGGAGCCTGGTGGGCTGCCATCTATGGGATCGCACAGAGTCAGACACGATTGAAGTGACTTAGCATGCATGCATGGATTGGAGAAGGAAATGGCAATCCACTCCAGTATTCTTGCCTAGAGAATCCCATGGAAGGAAGAGCCTGGTGGGCTGCAATCTATGGCCTCATACAGAGTCAGACATGACTGAAGCGACTTAGCATGCATACATGCCTGCTTTGGAGGAGGAAATGGCAACCCACTCCAGTATTCTTGCCTGGAGAATCCCAGGGACAGAGGAGCCTGATGGGCTGCCGTCTGTGGGGTCACACAGAGTCGGATACCACTGACGCGACTTAGCAGCAGCAGCAGCAGTGAATACCAAAATGAGGAAGGCGGAGACCTTTTTTCCCCACCGAACTTATAATATAGTAAGTAGACTAGATAAGCTTTAAAAATGCATGCATAAAGTTCAGTGACAGACCAAAAAAAAAAAAAAAAATCCTCTAAGGTGAGCCTGATCAATGGGAAGTAGTGGAGAGAATTGGGAATGAAAGATGATAGTTTGGTGTTGACCATATTGAGTGTGAAGTGCTTATGTGACATCCAGACGGAGCTGTTGTCATTAGTCAGGATGACATTACAAGCATGGCCCTCAAGAGAAGATCCTCTGCTGATAACATAGATGTGGGATTCACCAAGTGAAAGAAGATATTTGAAGCTGCATAAAAACTGATAAAAGGAGGTTAATGGCAGCGATATTTAAGGGATATTAGACCCGGAAAATGGAACCTGCAAAAGAGAGAAGGAATAGTTGGTGATTTCAGAAAGATCATGAGTCGGGGACAACATTTCAGAAGCCAAAGAAGGATATTTACAAAGAGAAGAGTGGTCTGCAGTCAGATATCGCCAGGAGGTTGATCACAAGGCAGAAAGAAGAGTCCATCAGTTTCTGCATTGAGCAGGCATGGAAACAAACCAAAGAAACACATCTCTTTGGTTCTTCTCTTTGCTGAGATCATTTAACTGCTACATTGAGAACGTTCAACATGCCTCACTTCACTGATCATCCAAATTGAGCTTCAGCTGCATCTTGAGCCTAGATTATCTTTGCAGGTCTTCCCTCATAGCTTAGTTGGTAAAGAATCTGCCTGAAATGCAGGGGACACAGGTTCAGTCCCTGAGTTGGGAAGATTCCCTGAAGAAGGAGATGGCAACCCACTCCAGTATTCTTGCCTGGAGAATTCCATGGATAGGGAAGCCAAACAGGCTACAGTTCAAGGGATCGCAAAGAGTCAGACATGATTATGTGACTGACTTTTTCACTTTTAGACTGTCTTTGCAGTTCTTCAGTCAGACTGAAATTTGGGACATGACTGTAGTATTTATGAAGTGCTCAAACCCCTCAGATCTTTCTTTGAGCAGAGAGAGCAAAATATGGTGGCAGAAGTCAGACTGGAGACCCACTGCCTGGCAAGGAAGTTCAGATGGTGGCTGCAGTGTGTTTGTCAAGAATCATGGCTATGAATAGAAGAAGAGCGACAAGAGAGAAGCCAGGAGAAGTGTGGCTAAAAAATAACCTTCATATTTTAAAAATGTGAGAGACGAGAATGTATAAATGCTGAGAAGTCAGTACAGTGGAAAAGATGGAAGATATGTGAGAGGAAAGAGCTGATGATAGAACAGGATCTTAGAAAGACAGCAAAACATGCTCTCATGTGCCACATTTCATGCATGGAGTTGGGCAAGGGAGCCATTCATATGGATACACAGCAGCTCACAGACACCAAGCATCACAGATGTCCTTAAGGAATCTGTCGAGCCTCTTTTCAATCTTGCATTGTATAGAGACTTTGGCAAATGCGATGAATTTATTTCTTAGTTCACATTAGCAAATAAGAAAAATATTCCCCAGAGTGCTACAGAAGCAGTTCCAAATATTCATTCCCTTAACTAGAACAAATCTCTTTGGTTCCTCTCTCTGCCGAGATCACTTAACTGCTGCACTGAGAATGTTCAACCTCCCTCACTTCACTGATCATCCAAATTGAGCTTCAGCTGCATTGTGAGCAGAGCTGAGACTGTCTTTGCAGTTCTTCAATCAGACTGAAAATCGAGTCATCGCCCTGGTTTTTATTAAGTGCTCAAACCTCTCTGAACGTTTTCTTCTACCAGTGGACTGTAATTTATATACTAAACAAATGCCATGCAAATTCTAATGCTCACAAACAATTTTCTCCCCTCTTGATTTAAAATGAAATCCTTAATCATTTGACCAGCTGGCCATCACTGGTATACATGGCTTAACCAAAGGCTGATTTAATTTGCACAAGTGTTTAATATCTCTAGACTGTGGTAAATAAATGTCTTCTAAATGGAGCAGGATGTTGTGTTCTTATGGATCAATGATATCATAATGGGAAATGAGTAGCGTTTATATTATTGCGCTTACTAGAGGGTGAGAAGATATCTTAGATTTCCTTCAAGTCAGATATCTGTATTTGGAGGGTCTTGTAACAAAGGGGTACAGAGCTTGGGACAGTTAGGGCTTTGGCTCATGTTGTTTTCTGAGCTGAAATATTGTTTCTTTAGCTTTAAGTCCAGTAGTGTCTCTTTCTGGGACTCTGGATCCTCCAGAATGGGGGAGACGTTCATCACGTGACCTCACATCTCACCTGTACACACAGATGACATATACATCACTACGTCTGCACCATCCAACTAGAGGGTTTCGTTGACTCTTGCACCAGCGGGTCCAAGTTCAGACTCCAGTTTCTAGCAGCTGTTAAAGGAAAAGTATTGAATGGGGGAAATAAGTGAATGTGTCCAGACCTTGTCATTTTGATATGTAAAGTTGGTAAAATTATCTGCCTAAAATCGTGAGGGCTAACTTCCTACTGGGATGGGTTTTCTAAAACTTAAAAGCTGTGATTCTCTCAGAACAGTTTATACCAGAAGTCTTCCCATAATCTGGTATTCTCAGAAAATCCCACAGTCTCACAACACCTGGCGGGGTGTTTCCTAGCTCTCAATTTGTGGATAATTTTCTGTTTCTCTTTTTCAAATTTTCATAGCTTTTTATGCTTTTTTTCTTTTTTGGGGGGGCATTTGACACAATCTGAGATGTAACAGTGCTACTTAAAAAAACTCATCCAATAAAAATTTTAAAAAAGACTACCCCCTCAAATTAAAAAAAAAATTTTTTTTACTGACTTGCAATTTATTTAAAGGAAGGGATTGCATTTATTACCCACAACAGAACTTAACACTATGCATTGCTTACAGATAGTGATTAATAAGCATTTTTATGTTGAACTTCATTAGCAACTATGATTTAAATGCAGCAGCAAAATGCTAAGGACTTTGGCACAGTGGTGGTGGTTTACAGTATGGAAGTGGGACCAAGGGATGATGCTAATCACCACTGAGTAATGACCCCTCATTTGGACTCTAATGAAGCCAATTTCAGGGACCCTGGCCTCCTGCTTGCCAAAGGCTGATAATGACTGAGCTAATTTGTGTCCCAGTTGCCAGCCAGTCATTTGCTAAGTAGATCAACATGGCATGGTGGTGAGAGAAACCCAACCAAATGGTAAGGATCTATAGGGAGTATCGGATACTTTCCAAAGTAACATTCTTTGTAGGAAAAGAAATCTCAATATTCCTTAAGTAATAGGACTCTATTCACAGTTGAGGTTTCTTGGTGTGCCTGGCACTGTATGAGACATGGTGAGGTAGGGTTGAGTAAAACAGGTGAGATGTTTTGTAGTTTGTTATGATAAAACTTACACATTACAGACAAATGGATAATCTTATCTAAGCATGTAAGATTAAATAGTCAAAGATCTACATATATAAAACATAGATGAGACAAGTTTCATTCAAAGGCAATGCTAGATACTGCCTTTCTCACATTATGGTCTTCAGTATATTTAAAATCTACATGTGAGTGCATTCCACAGTCACAACTGGATTTCAGCAGTGCTTTAAAGATAACTTAAAATGCATTATCTTTTCATTTACTAAAAAAATGAATCAGTCATCTTATAAAATTGTTTAACATCTGCAGGATTTATAAAGCAGAACAAAATAACCTTTTATTTATAAGTGGTTTATAAATACAAAGACTACAAAGGTAAACACGTTAGCAGTATATTATTTATCACACTTAATAAATTTAGGTGATTTAGAGGACTGTGGACTAGGAACATTTCCTGCCAAACACTAATTTTTGGAAACGAATTTATTTAGGAAATAAGAGTGTTTACATTTTAAGTTCTGGTTACATAGAAAAATCAGTATTAAATAAAGATGGCTTTATTAGATCTTGGCACTATATTTAAGGTACAAATGAAAACTTTAAGAGGGAAATATGACAATAAAACTTGCAGTTTAATGGTTTCTCTTATAACTAGAGAAAAAACAGGGATCTGTGATTGCTGAGTTACTTATAGTAGATAGGCTCATTCAAAATTCTTATGCATCAGAATAAATGATTGGTTTCAAAGTATTACCCTCAGATTATTTATTAATTACAAAGCTAAGAAGCATCTTTACAGCTGAGAAATACAGAGGATGTGCCACTAAGTAGTAAAAGCTAGCATTATTGATAATGAATGAACACATTATCTTGACAAAACTCTTTAATATAAGTGCAATATTTAGGGAACAGCGAAGCAAATGCAAATTGAAGGACATTCTTCAAAAACACTGTTTATTTATTTACTTTTGGATTTATTTTTGTCTGCACTGAGTCTTCGCTGCTGCACAGACTTTTCTCTAGCGGTGGCGAGGGCGGGCTACTCTCTAGGTATAGTGCACAGTATTGTCATTACCGCGGCTTCCCTTGTTGCAGAGCAACGGCTGGAGGACGCAAGGGCTCAATAGTTGAGACACATGGAGTTAGTTGCTCCTAAGCGTGTGGGATCTTCCCAGATCGGGGATCGAACCCATGTCTTCTGCACTGGCGAGAGGATTCTTTACCACTGAGTCACTAGGGAAGCCGAAAACAATTATTATATGCTCTGGCAAGATCTCAGTGACACGCAAAACAAAAAGATGGGAGAGCTATTCCATCTAGGTTAAGGAGACTAACGGGATGTGGCAACTATCTGCCCTTGCGATCCTTGACTGGATCCTGGATTGCTATCAAGGACGCTACTGGGACAACTGGCAGAATAAGAATATGGATTTCATATTTGATAATTATGGGCATCAACATTAATTATCCTGAATATGACAACTGACCTATGGTTATAAATGGAATGTGTTTGTTTTTAGGTGAAACAAACTGAAATATTTGAAGTGTCATTATGACCGCTCCTAACTCTCAAAGTAATTGGTTAAAAGAGAGAATAGATAGGAACAAAATATGACAGTGCTAGCAGTTAGTGAATCTAATCTACAACATTTATTAATATTTTAATGGACATTCATTATACTATATAGTTTCAATTTTCTATAAATTTGATATTTTTCAAAATATAAAGGTAGCAGAAAAATAGTCTCAGTGGTTGCTAAACCTAAGTTGGAAGAATTGCCAGGAGTATTTATTAAAAATGTAAATTCCTGTGCTTTACTCTCATATAGGGCCTCCCTACTGGCTTCCCTAGTGGCTCAGATGGTAAAGAATCGCCTGCAATATAGGAGACCCAGGTTCAGTACCTGGGTTGGGAAGATCCCCTGGAGAAGGGTGTGACAACCCACTCCAGTATTCTTGCCTGGAGAATCCCCATGGACAGAGAAGTCTGGTAGGCTGTAGTCCATGGGGTTGCAAAAGAGTCAGAAATGACTTAGCTACGAAACAACAGCCCTCATCTATTCAGTGGAACTGAAGTGGGGTCCACTTGGGCAAAAGCTACCTAAGGACACCGGAAGTAGATAGAAGCACCAACTCTGTGCAAGTCTATTCATGAATACAATATTATTCTGTTGACGTGGTCTAGCCCATCCATGCCTTCACTAGGCTACCAACAAGGCCAGATGAAAATGAAGAGCACTTGCTGGGTCTGGTGCTCTGGGAGGGACTCTGGAACCCTAGTGCTATAAAAGAATACAAATCCTACATGAAAGTTCTAGCCTGTCCATCATTAATGGGATAAAGGTACTTTCTAAGTTTTGTACCCAGGCTCTTGTCTGCCCACAGATACATGATTACCAGCCAGTTACCGTCCATTTTCTTGGGAAGAGTGTGAGAGACAAGGATCAGATGCTAGTAAACCCAGCATGTGGATGTCCTTTGAACTGAGCCATATATATCTGATATGGGTTTTATTAAGCGCTGTAAATTTATGAAAATTGAGGGATCATTCATACAACATACAGTTCACTCATATATTACACAAGTTTAAAGAGAGTTTTATTATATTTACAAAGTTGTTCAAGCATCACCACTATTTAATTTCAGAATAGCTTTATCACCCCCCAGAGAGAACTCTGAATCTATTAGTAGTCAAGCACCATTGTCTACTCCCTCTAGCTTCTGGAAAATGTAATCTATTTTTTCTGTGTCTATGGATGTGCTTATTCTGGATGTTTCACATAAATAGAATCATTCAATTATGTGGCCCTTTATGTCTGCTTTTTTTTACATAGCGTATTTTCAAAGGTCATCCAAGGTGCAGCATGTATCAGTATTTTATTCTTTTGTATAGCTGGATAATATATCATTGTATGAATATAACACATTTTGTATATCGATTAGTTACTTGATTTGTTTTCCCCCCATTTTATAGCTATTCTGGGTAATATCTACTATGAATACTTGTGTATAAGTTTTTGTGTGGACATACATTTTCACTTTTCTTGGATATAATTTACCCAGGAGTGGAATTACTGGGTCATATGACACCACCATTATGGCAGAAAGTGAAGAGGAACTAAAATGCCTCTTGATGAAAGTGAAAGTGGAGAGTGAAAAAGTTGGCTTAAAGCTCAACATTCAGAAAACGAAGATCATGGCATCTGGTCCCATCACTTCATGGCAAATAGATGGGGAAACAGTGGAAACAGTGTCAGACTTTATTTTGGGGGCTTCCAAATCACTGCAGATGGTGATTGCAGCCATGAAATTAAAAGAGGCTTACTCCTTGGAAGAAAAGTTATGACCAACCTAGATAGCATATTGAAAAGCAGAGACATTTCTTTGCCGACTAAGGTCCGTCTAGTCAAGGCTATGGTTTTTCCTGTGGTCATGTATGGATGTGAGAGTTGGACTGTGAAGAAGGCTGAGCACCGAAGAATTGATGCTTTTGAAATGTGGTGTTGGAGAAGACTCTTGAGAGTTCCTTGCACTGCAAGGAGATCCAACCAGTCCATTTTGAAGGAGATCAGCCCTGGGATTTCTTTGGAAGGAATGATGCTAAAGCTGAAACTCCAATACTTGGGCCACTTCATGAGAAGAGTTGACTCCTTGGAAAAGACTCTGATGTTTGGAGGGATTGGGGGCAGGAGGCGAAGGGGACAACCGAGGATGAGATGGCTGGATGGCATCACTGACTCGATGGATGTGAGTCTGAGTGAACTCTGGGAGTTGGTGATGGACAGGGAGGCCTGGCCTGCTGCGATTCATGGGGTCACAAAGAGTCGGACATGACTGAGTGACTGAACCGAACTGAACTGAACTGATGATATCTCCATGTATAACTTTTTGGGGAACCAGCATATACTTTTCCAAAGTAACTGCACAATTTTATATTTCTACCAGCAGAATATGAGGGTTCCAATTTCACCACATTCTTGCCAACACTTGCTTTCTGTTTTGTTTTTTATAGTAACCATTTTAATGGACATGAAGTAGTAACTCATTGTGCTTTTGTTTTGTATTTTCCTGTTTAGTAATGTTGAGCATCTTTCTATTTACTTATTAGCCATCTGTACGTCTTCTTTGGAGAAATGTCTTCAAATCCTTTCTCTATTTTTAATTTAGGTTAGTTTTATTGTTATGGAGCTGCAGTAGTTCTTTATATATAGGATATTAATCTATTTTTTGTTTCATTGCCTGTGCTTTTGATGTTATAGTCAAGAGATCGATTGCCAAATCCAACATCATGAAGATATTCCTCTATGTTTTAAGAGTTTATAGTGTTAACTCTTCTACTGAAGTCATTGAACCATTTGAGTGAATTTCTTATATGAATTAAGAGTACAACTTTCATTCTTACGATGTAGATTTCCAGTTTTCCCAACATTGTTGAAAAGACCGTCTTTTCTCAATTGAACCGTCTTGGCACCATTAGCAAAAAATCTCCTTCCAGGTGGGGTGGAATGGAGCCTCTTCAATGGGGCCAGGAGTTTGGGAATTTGAGCAGGGCTGATTCTCAGGGGAATGGCAGGGCGAGCTGCCTGGTGTTAGCTAGTTTGATGGACAATGACAGACACAGCATCTTCCAGCACCTGGTCAGCTACTATCATTAAAAACAATGATGCCACCAGCACTTCTGTTCCCAGAGAAAGTTCCACTAGATTCCTCCACCTCCAGCATAAGCTTTAAACCTAGCCCATGAAATTCCTTCTCATATGACCCAGTTGCTTTTCAAGCAGCTGCCTCTGTGCTGGGACTCAGAACAAATCGATGAGAGTGAGCCCTTCAAGAGTGGTGTCTTGGTCTCAGCATTCTGGTTCTCTGAGACAAAAGCCCCACCAGTTTGCAAAGCCAGATGTTATGGGGGTTCAGCTTCCCAGTGCTGGTCCCCTGGTCTAGGGAACCCAAAATGGGGCTTGATCTCCTCACTGCTCAGGGAGACCCTCCCATTTAGGAGTCACCACACTGGAGGTATGGGTTCTGATAAGACTACACCTCAGCCCCTCCTACTATCTTGGTATGGCCTTTTCTTTCTATCCTTACTTATTAACAACATATCTGTTCTGCTGGTCTTCAGGTCATTCTTGGAGATAGCTATCCTATATGCAATGGTAGTTTTGGTTTAGGAGGTGACAATTTCAGGATTTTCCTGCTCCACCATCTTGGTCCTGCTACTGCTAAGTTGCTTCAGTCATGTCCGACTCTGTGCGACCCCGTAGACGGCAGCCCACCAGGCTCCCCTGTCCCTGGGATTCTCCAGGCAAGAACACTGGAGTGGGTTGCCATTTCCTTCTCCAATGCATGAAAGTGAAAAGTGAAAGTGAAATCGCTCAGTTGTGTCTGACCCTCAGCGACCCCATGGACTGAGGCTTCCAGGGTCCTCCGTCCAGGGGTTTTCCAGGCAAGAGTACTGGAGTGGGGTGCCATTGCCTTCTCCCATCTTGGTCTAGACCTCCCTTATTTGTGTACTATAAACTAAAGGACACATTATATTAAGTACCCAGTAGTACCTATTATTTTTATCTTCTCACCAGATTTTGGTTCAGTCACATGACAAGTTCCAAATTTAGGCCATGACGTTTAAAGTGAACTGATTGAACCCTCTCACAGATGGGACTGTCTTATGAAAAGAAAAGAAAATCTTATTTTACTAAACCTACAGTTCTACCTGCACTGTGCTAGATCTATATAATTGATTCTTTCACATTGATTGTTGACAATTTGATTGGTTCTTTGTGACCAACATTAGTGACAGAAGCCAAAAGAGTTTGGCCTACAAATATTGAACTTGGTAGCGTTATGAAATGTTAACTCACATCAAGCAGCCATGTAGCAGTTCAACAACACACCCATTGGGAGGTTGAGGAACAAAAAAGCCACAGAGAAAAAGTCGTTTGAGTGACGGGGCAAATTCTAGGTCAACTACATTTGGAAAATGTTCTTTCTCCATCTAATATTCAGGGTTTCATAAAAATATTCCAGGGCAACAGTATAAACTTGGTAATGAATTGGCACAGCCAGGTGAATGCTGAAGTGAAAGTGTTAGTCACTTAGTTGTGTCCGACTCTTTGTGATCCCGTGGACTGTAGCCCACCAGGCTCATCTGTCCCTGGAATTCTCCAGGCAAGAGTACTGGAGTGGGTTGCATTCCTTTCTCCAGGGGATCTTCCTGACCCAGGGATCAAATCTGGGTCTCTTGCATTACAGGCAGATTCTTCACCATCTGAGCCACTTGGGAAGCCCAGGTGAGTGTTACATGAGTGGAAATTATATAAAAATGGACTTTAACCAATTAGTACTTCTGGGATTTCTCACTTTGGAGAAATAAAATCAAAAACAGAGACAAGGATAGCAAAAAAAAAGCAAGAGAATTTGAAACATAGGTATTTAAATTTGGGTGGTTGATGCTGAAAATTTTGCCCTCTAAGGATTCTTTGGATAGGTAAAGGGAAAGGAATTAAAATTGTTTTCTTTTTGACCCCAGAGAATGACAAGCTTGCTACCTCAAAAAATAACACAATCAGATTGTGTGTTTGTGTTCAAACTCACTAGCAGGTAAGGTAAGCAGGATTTGTTTGAAGAAATTTTGCTTTTTCTGACTTAGGGATAAAGACAGATATTGCCACTACCACAGTTCTGATTTAACTAATTAGCTTCTGAAAGAAAATAGTTCTGGTTTCCATTTTTCAAATTCCACTGAAAAGGGGCTTGTTTATTACAGTAATTATGCTATAAGCATCCATTTAAAGAAAACTGCTATGGAAAATTTGATGAAAATGGGCTTTAAGCTTTCTTTGGACCCCATGATTTAAGCTTTTTTTTGAAAAACAGAGCAATCTACAGAAACCTGAGTCTGTAAAGTGGCATTTTCCACCCATCTAAATTCATGTTGAGTATTAAGCACTGGTAGAGTCTGAAATGAGGAACAAACAGTCACTTAGACAGCATATATTGCAGAAATATCCCATAAAGATGCAAGAGTCGGCATTAATCATCTGAGCGGGACAATGGGTGACCTTTTCTAATAAGAATGGGAGCATCTAAAGTGAACATTAAATTTCACTGCGGCCCTATTTGCTGTCTATCTGTGGCATTCATCACTGCTGAGATATAAACGTACTCAGACTTTTGGAATCTGACAATCATACTTCCTGGAGACGGAATGTTCTGAGGAGTGCAGAAAGCTTGTTCACCCCTCAATTTTGGCAACCTTAGAGCCATTATGGCTGCGTGTCTCTTTCATTATGAAAGCAGAGCAGCTGTTGAGTGAGCAAGGTTAACAAACCTTGGAAAAATATTAAAGTTAATTTGTTTTTAGGGCTTTCCTAAACCCAGAAGTTGGAAGAAGATTATTTTATATGGGCCCATTAGTCTTTCAATAGTTGAATCTGCAGAGCTACTTTTAAGATTGACTCTTTGGGTTTTAAGTAGATATTATTGAGGGTGCGCATCTGTTTAACTGGAATGTGGAGTCACGAGGGGCTGATGGGTTAGCGTAGAAAGTGCTTTGGACTAATGACCTGTTCAAAGACTGGAGAGTCATGAAATCTCAGCTCAACTTCTGACATTTAAAAGCCTTTGAAAATTAACTGGTGAATAGGATCAATGTCCATACAGAATCAAAACGGCTAGGTGGAGAGAGAAAAAGTAAGTATAAAAGGTGATTTGGGTGAATTCAAACTTTAAAATTAAAATCAGTAAATTTAAGTCAAGCAAATTTGGGCAAGTGGTAGGGAAGGACGACATAGAATGTCCTGAGGACCCATCACATCTACTTCTTAGGTACTCCAAAGCTATGCAGTCTTCTCTGAGCCTCGGCTTCTTCATCTTGAGCTTGCTATGATGAGTCGGCCTGTGGATTTAATTTGAAGCTTAAATGTAATAGATAAAATCATAAGATTAAATATAATAATGTCTTAGAGCTTAATCTTTGTGTGGTTGGTGAATTACACAAACGTTACTGAGGGCTGTACAAATAGTCTGAGGGAGTTGCATTTTTTAGAAACTCTGATGGCCTTTCAGATAGAAAAAACAGAGTACTTTTAAGACTTAAATATTAATGCATATATATGGAATCTAGAAAAATGGTACTGATGAACCTATCTACAGGAGAGCAATGAAGATGCAAACATGGAGAAGGAACTTCTGGACACAGAGGGGGAGGGAAAGGGTGGGAAGAATTTAGAGAGTAGCACTGAAACTTATGCATTACCATGTGTAAGATGGCCGGAGGAAATTTGCTGTATGTTATAAGAAGCTCTTTACAGCATCGGACCTTGCTTCTATCACCAGTCACATACACAGCTGGGTATTGTTTTTGCTTTGGCTCCATCCCTTCATTCTTTCTGGAGTTATTTCTCCACTGATCTCCAGTAGCATATTGGGCATCTACTGATCTGGGGAATTCCTCTTTCAGCATCCTATCATTTTGCCTTCTCATACTGTTCATGGGGTTCTCAAGGCAAGAATACTGAAGTGGTTTGCCATTCCCTTCTCCAGTGGACCACATTCTGTCAGACCTCTCCACCATGACCCGCCCATCTTGGGTTGCCCCGAGGGCATGGCTTAGTTTCATTGAGTTAGACAAGGCTGTGGTCCTAGTGTGATGAGATTGACTAGTTTTCTGTGAGTATGGTTTCACTGTATCTGCCCTCTGATGCCCTCTCACAACACCTACCATCTTCCTTGGATTTCTCTTAGCTTGGGCATTGGGTATCTCTTCATGGCTGCTCCAGCAAAGCGCAGCCACTGCTCCTTACCTTGGATGAAGGGTATTTCCTCATCACCTCCCTTCCTGACCTTCAACGTGGGATAGCTCCTCTAGGCCCTCCTGCGCCCGCGCAGCCACCGCTCCATGGACTTGTCTTAGTGAGACAAGCAGTATCTGGCCTGCAGCAACCCCATGAATCTGTAAAGAGCAATACTGCATAGGAACCTGGAATGTCAGGTCCATGAATCAAGGCAAATTGGAAGTGGTCAAACAAGAATGGCAAAAGTGAACATCGACATTCTAGGTTTCAGCGAACTAAAATGGACTGGAATGGGTGAATTTAACTCAGATGACCATTGTATCTATTACTGCGGGCAGGAATCCCTCAGAAGAAATGGAGTAGCCATCATGGTCAACAAAAGAGTCCAAAATGCAGTACTTGGATGCAGTCTCAAAAACGACAGAATGATCTCTGTTCGTCTCCAAGGCAAACCATTCAATATTACAATAATCCAAGTCTATGCCCAACCAGTAACGCTGAAGAAGCTGAAGTTGAACGGTTCTATGAAGACCTATAAGACCGTTTAGAACTAACACCCAAAAAAGATGTCCTTTTCATTATAGGGGACTGGAATGCAAAAGCAGAAAGTCAAGAAACATCTGGAGTAATACACAAATTTGGCCTTGGAATGTGGAATGAAGCATGGCAAAGACTAATAGTTTTGCCAAGAAAATGCATTGGTCATAGCAAACACCCTCTTCCAACAACACAAGAGAAGACTGTACCCATGGACATCACCGGATGGTCAACACCAAAATCAGACTGATTATATTCTTTGCAGCCAAAGATGAAGAAGCTCAACAAAAACAGTCAACAAAACAAGACCAGGAGCTGACTGTGGCTCAGATCATGAACTCCTTATTATCAAACTCAGACTTAAATTGAAGAAAGTAGGGAAAACTGCTAAATCATTCAGTTATGACCTAAATCAAATCCCTTATGATTATACAGTGGAAGTGAGAAATAGATTTAAGGGCCTAGATCTGATAGATAGATTGCCTGATGAACTATGGTTGGAGGTCCGTGACATTGTATAGGAGACAGGGATCAAGACCATCCCCATGGAAAAGAAATGCAAAAAAGCAAAATGGCTGTCTGGGGAGGCCTTAAAAATAGCTGTCAAAAGAAGAGAGGTGAAAAAACAAAGGAGAAAAGGAAAGATATAAGCATTTGAATGCAGAGTTCTAAAGAATAGCAAGGAGAGATAAGAAAGCCTTCCTCAGCAATCAATGCAAAGAAATAGAGGAAAACAACAGAATGGGAAAGACTAGAGATCTCTTCAAGAAAATCAGAGATACCAAGGGAACATTTCATGCAAAGATGGGCTCAATAAAGGACAGAAATTAGTAGGGACCTAACAGAAGCAGAAGATAATAAGAAGCAGAAGATAATAAGAAGAGGTGGCAAGAATACACAGAAGAACTGTACAAAAAGAGCTTCACGACCCAGATAATCACGACGGTGTGATCACTCACCTAGAGCCAGACATCCTGGAATGTGAAGTCAAGTGGGCCTTAGAAAGCATCATTATGAACAAAGCTAGTGGAGGTGATGGAATTCCAGTTGAGCTGTTTCAAATTCTGAAAGATGATGCTGTGAAAGTGCTGCACTCAATATGCCAGCACATTTGGAAAACTCAGCAGTGGCCACAGGACTGGAAAAGGTCAGTTTTCATTCCAATCTCAAAGAAAGGCAATGCCAAAGAATGCTCAAACTACCGCACAATTGCACTCATCTCACATGCTAGTAGAGTAATGCTCAAAATTCTCCAAGCCAGGCTTCAGCAATACATGAACCGTGAACTTCCTAATGTTCAAGCCGGTTTTAGAAAAGGCAGATGAACCAGAGATCAAATTGCCAACATCTGCTGGATCATCGAAAAAGCAAGAGAGTTCCAGAAAAACATCTCTTTCTGCTTTATTGACTATGCCAAAGCCTTTGACTGTGTGGATCACAGCTGTGGAAAATTCTTCAAGAGATGGGAATACCAGACCACCTGACCTGCCTCTTGAGAAATCTGTATGCAGGTCAGGAAGCAACAGTTAGAACTGGACATGGAATAACAGAATGGTTCCAAATAGCAAAAGGAGTACTTCAAGGCTGTATATTGTCACCCTGCTTATTTAACTTCTATGCAGAGTACATCATGAGAAACGCTGGGCTGGAAGAAACACAAGCTGGAATCAAGATTGCCAGGAGATATATCAATAACCTCAGATATGCAGATGACACCACCTTTATGGCAGAAAGTGAAGAGGAACTCAAAAGCCTCTTGATGAAAGTGAAAGAGGAGAGTGAAAAAGTTGGCTTAAAGCTCAACATTCTGAAAACAAAGATCACAGCATCCGGTCCCATCACTTCATGGGAAATAGATGGGGAAACAGTGTCAGACCTTATTTTTTTGGGCTCCCAAATCACTGCAGATGGTGACTGCAGCCATGAAATTGAAAGACACTTACTCCTTGGAAGAAAAGTTATGCCCAACCTAGATAGCATATTCAAAAGCAAAGACATTACTTTGCCAACTAAGGTCCGTCTAGTCAAGGCTATGGTTTTTCCTGTGGTCATGTATGGATGTGAGAGTTGGACTGTGAAGAAGGCTGAGCACCGAAGAATTGATGCTTTTGAACTGTGGCATTGGAGAAGACTCTTGAGAGTCCCTTGGACTGCAAGGAGATCCAACCAGTCCATTTTGAAGGAGATCAACCCTGGGATTTCTTTGGAAGGAATGATGCTAAAGCTGAAACTCCAGTACTTTGGCCACCTCATGCGAAGAGTTGACTCATTGGAAAAGATTCTGATGCTGGGGGGGATTGGGGGCAGGAGGAGAAGGGGACAACAGAGGATGAGATGGCTGGATGGCATCACTGACTCAATGCATGTGAGTCTGAGTGAACTCCGGGAGTTGGTGATGGACAGGGAGGCCTGGCATGCTGCGATTCATGGGGTCGCGAAGAGTCGGACACGACTGAGCGACTGAACTGAACTGATAAGAAGCTCAATTCAGATGCTCTGTAACAACCTAGAGGGGAGGGATCGGTGGGATGTGGGAGGAAGGTTTAAGAGGGAGGGACATCCATAAACCTATAGCTGATTCATGTTGATATATGGCAGAAACCAACACAATATGGCAAAGCAATTATCCTCCAATTAAAAATAAATAATTTTAAGAAAAAAAACCTTTAATGATCAAATCTAACTAAAGACCTAATGTTAAGGTATGACAGCAATATATAGATGTAAAGGGTTTTTATTTTCTTGAAAAAGTGAAAGTGTTAGTTGCACAGTCATGTCCAACTCTTGTGATCCAATGGACTGCAGCTCTCCAGGTTCCTCTGTCCTTGGATTTTTCAGGCAAGTATACTGGAATGGGTAGCCATTCCCTTCTCCAGGGAATCTTTCCAACCCAGGGATTGAACCTCGGTCTCTTGTATTGCAGACATATTCTTTACAGTCTGAGCCACAAAGAAAACCCTTTTATTATCATAGTATGAACAAATTAAAATATTTTATTTGGTTAAAAAAGAAGGGATTTAAACCTTGAATGCTAAATATTTTGGATTATGACAGAGGGACAATATATAGGGATTTTTTTAGAGACCTGCTCACTGCTATTCAAAATATTACCAGTTTGGGTGAAATAGTCTGAATTTCAACTCTAACCTAAGTGTTCTCCGTGTGGGTCAGTAATTTGTGCACCCTGAGCAGCAGCATCTGTTTCTAGATTGGGGTCTAGAAGCTCAGTGGCTGATGGATTCAGGCCAAGGCTGATTGACATATCAATCAAAGAGCTGAAGCTAAAGGCCAGTTCAAAAGGGGTGGCTGGATCTAAGTCTGAGGAAGTTGAGATTTGAAGGACAGAAGCCCCCAGGCACTAAGGGTTGAAGCGTCTATTGAGAGCTCTACCTCAGAAGTCTTGAAACCAGTAGGAAACCGGGCACAGCCTGGAATTAATTGTCAGCAGGCTAATGTGAGCTGTTGGAGTTCTGAGACACTTTGCTGAAGGCAGAGTGGTCAGGAATTCAGGAACTGTAAGATCTTACCAGATCCTGTCCAGCAGTGCTCGTCCATCTCGGTCAGGGTATGTGGTGGCGTCAACACACAAAACACTCAGCATAGTGTCTGTCATGTCAGGTGAATCCAGGGAATCTCACTATTCTCAGGACGTGTGTGACTGGAGGGACTTTGGAGAACCCCCCAGGCATCTGAGCCCTCCTGCATCTGGGCTTTCTGCAGGGTCATGAAGAGACCAGTGCTGAGTGCTCAGTGCAAAGCGTCCTAAGGAAGCTTCTAGAAGAATCTGTAGTAGTGAGAAGTTGATTGCCAATCACCTTTGGATGTAATATAGGGAAACAAATATACTTCAAAATATTTTGACTTATTTTGATACTTGCATTCAAGTTCAATGAGCTGAGAGAGGAAAGAGGAACAATTACAGAAAAATGGAAAAGTGAGGAAGTGACATTTTTGCTT
This sequence comes from Budorcas taxicolor, assembly GCF_023091745.1. Classification (NCBI taxonomy): domain Eukaryota; kingdom Metazoa; phylum Chordata; class Mammalia; order Artiodactyla; family Bovidae; genus Budorcas; species Budorcas taxicolor. Next base: position 29,850,725 of record NC_068931.1, read on the forward strand.
TTGGAGACCAGAGGTACTCTGCCTTTTGTGGTTCACAAACTTGCTTTGTGTCAGGAACTGTTTTAGTTACTTTAACTCATCTAATCATCTTACTTTAGGCCTGTAAAGTTGATATTATCAACACAGCCATTAAACAGAGTTTAAATAATTTATTCAAGGTTGTAGAACACAAAGTCAGGTCTCAGATCCCGGTGTTTTAGCTCTGGAGTCCACGTCCTCAATCCCCATGCCCAGCTCACTTCTACTTATGTCTCCATCCTTAATGCAACTTCGTTTCCACAGTATAGAAAATCACTGTATTGCTTTGCTTTGTCAGCATTCCCAGGAATACATAAAAACCACCTTTGTTAACTGGACAAGAACATGACTAACATTGACAAATACAACGGGCTCTCAACTTGCTGGAATCAATTCATGTAAATTAGACATTACCACAATGTCTTTAAAAGGAACTCATTCATTAACTTAACAAGTCCTCATTGAATGCCCACTACATGGCAGGCACTAAGCTAGATATATAGGGTTGTGTGGTGTGCTAAAGACTATTTAATAGTCTCACCCGACTCTGAAAAATAAAAACAGCATGATATCTTAAAGTTGAAATAGTCTACATTATCAGGTGTCAGACTTACACTAAAGGTAAACTTCAGGATCACACTAAAGATAAACTTCAGTATCAAGCTCCAGGCCTCACGAAACTGCCTCTATCTACCTTTAACTAGAATCAGCACAAAACAAAATAACTGTATATATAAGTTTAGGTACTGTGTACAGATAATGCAGGCACACTCCTATAAAGGAAAAATTGACCAGTTCCATTGCAAGAGAAGGATTAGAAATGTTAAAATTAAATCCATGCCTTTCTGATATTTTTACACTGGAAAGATGGGGGGAGCATTTAAAAAGAAAAGAATGATTTGATGTGAGTCAATCAGCCATCAAGTGTAGGAACACGACTAGAGTTTTGGTCAGAGGTTCTTTGCACGGTGCTTTCCATGACCTCTGAAAGCAGAGTATCAGACAATTGGTTGGAGAAAGAGTGAAAGTTGCAGTTCTGTTATATAGTAATTTCATGTCAGAAAGGAATTAATTGTCCATTCTCTTTGTGCTCTTGATAGTTGTGGTCAATGAATTGATCTGACACTGAAAATTAATGCCTGCCATCTATTTTGTGTGAAATGATGATTCTCTGCTCATCAAGTTGTCAAGGCAAGCCGTTACCTTTGCTGAGAAATCTATCTGAAGTTTAGCTTTTCCAAGAAATTGAAAAATCTAGATGTTTTATGCATCAACCACACTTCCTATTCAGCGATGAGGTTCTCTGTACCTAGCCAAAAGATCAAGAATTCTCTTGAGTTTTATGTCCAGGTAAAACATAAGTGAGGCTGTTTATACACCATGAGGACAGCAAAATTCAACCAACAAAAATAAAACTGATGAACAAGCCATGCTATCTCAGGCAGAATTATATAGAATAGTCTCTTTAAGAATTTCAGAGGTGCAAAATTCAAATACTGTTCAAGCGATTAACCAGTGACAGCTATGTACATCAATGGTTAGTTGAATCTTAAAATGAACTCAAGGTGTTTTGGGGGGCTGGGCTAGGCTTATCTGCAAAATGTAGATAACACCATCCTTGAACAATGTCAGAGATCGATGAGGTAATATATGTAAAATGAAATTGATTGTTCCAGGAAAAAAATAAAAAAGTCATCTACAGACTCATCTAAGTATTCTGGACATCAATTTTTACCTGATCTTACTGTTAATGAAGTAAATTAGTGCCATTAAGGAAAAGTCAACATTAAATAGCAAGTCCTTCGTGTGAGAGCAGCAAGGTGAATTTTGGCTAGAATCTAGAAGGAATCTAAGCTGATGTCTTTCCTACAGCAGATAAGCATTCCATTTAAGAGTTTGAATATACTGGCTGTACTTTAGTTGGTTTCTACTTATAGTTTGTTTTTGTTGGGAAAATACATCCTCTTAGAAAATGATAATAATAAAATTATTATTTAATAGTCTTGATAATCAACATCTATGTAGAATACAAAGCATTAAGTAACAAGTTGAGTGTTTGCATCTTCTTTCATTCATGTCTGCAAAGGACCTCCTTATATATATATATGTATATATACATTGTTTATGTTTACTTGCTAAGTCATGTCCAACTCTTTTGCAACCCCATGGACTGTAACCCACAAGGCTCCTCTGTCTATGGGATTCTCCAGGCAAGAATACTGGAGGGGGTTGCCCTTTCTTTCTCCAGAACTATGTGTGTGTGTGTGTGTGTGTGTGTGTGGTGTATACACTCATATATATATATATATATATATATATATATGTGTGTGTGTGTGTGTGTGTATGTATATGTATGTATATATATATATATTTGTGTGTATATATGTGTGTGTATATATGTGTGTGTGTATATATGTGTGTATGAATATATACACACACACATACACTTTTGTATAGCATAGCTTAAAATGTATTAAAAAATTTTAAGACATTGATTATTTTTCAAGAAGCATGCTCTCCTGTGTGCATTATGCATTTTAAAAAACTTTTATACAAGTTGCTACTTCACTAATGACAGATTGGCAAGGGATCAAGAGAAGTAATAAATGCATGTCGATTTTCCTACAAAATTCCCTTGTAATGTTAATAAAAAGGGGCACAGTTACAATGTCAACTGAAGAACTGTTTCCTTTTCCAGACACTTGTTCTTAATGATGAGTTATACTTGAGGAAGACAAATACTGTTCTTCCCTAAAGAACTCATTTTTCCCCCATGATGGAAATTTGAAGTCTATGATTTGTCACAACTCTCAGCAGGAAGTAAAACGGCCAAGCATGGCTTAACATGTCATTTATTCAAGTAATGTGGTCTCAATTCTGTGGGTGACAAAATTCTCCATCTCTGGTTTGCCCTTGGCCACCATTTTACCCAGTGATTACAATGAAAGAGTGAAGTTTGGACTTTCAGAGTGGCTTTATCCTGGCTCAAGTTCAGAGTCACCTTGTTCCATCCTGTAGGAATAGCAGTTAGATGTCCTCCAGTAAGAAAAAGAACATCACCATCACTAAGTATCTTAATTTACTTTTCTGTATATGGAAGTTAACCTGAGACTATAACGATATTCCTTTCCATGTATGGTGAAAGTTCTCCAACAAAAATGTGCATGTGATATAAATAGATAAGTTTCCAGATATTCTTAAAGAGCACAGCCCAGACTGTGCTGTAAAGGAAAGTAGCTTTACAGGAATCAGGGATTAGTCTATAAATTTGCATGAGTATGCCTCAAGACTTAAGGACAGGATATCTGCATTGGCAGCTGAATGCGGTTCTTATGAATGGAAATAAAGTCACAGTTCAGTTCCTGCCTTTTAGAAGAAAAGCCACCAGGAAGGAACTTTCCCCAACAATGAACTGCTTGACACAAATCCTCTGCCTTGGTTGTATGGGCTGAGTGCATCACTTCTTTTCATTTTATCCTCCTAACCTTTCTTTTAAGTCATACTGTATCTTCAAAGACCATGTGTCCTTCAAACTCAATTTCCAATGTTCCAGTTTGAAATGTTAACAGTATCCAAATTTTCTGAAGTATTGTACTCTAGGTCTGTGTAAAAATTAAAAACTTAAAATCTCATCAAAATGTTCCTGAAAAATCTCTTAAATATTTGATGAGAAAGAGTACAACCACTTGATTTTGCATGCATAACCTGCAGACATCTTGACACGTTCTTCTATTAGTCAATGTTTCTCTTTGACCCTCAACTAAGTACTTATTATTTTTCTCCAGGATTTAAGCAAGTCATCACCACCTGCATTGTCTGGGCATCTTCATAAAAGGTCAGAAAACCTTTAAAATCATTTGTACATGCCTTTCATGTCTCATCAGTGTACAAACACCTTTTCTAAAGCTGATTACCTTAATTCCTTGCACTACACAGTCATTTGAATGGAGTTTCAGAGAAAACTGTCCAAACTGCTTAAAATGCTTTCTTTCATTTCTCAATATTTTTGTTATAAGTTCATTATATACCTTATGTAATAGTAACAACTTCTTGTTTAACTTAAATTTTGAACCCTCACCCATATCAAAGGGTATATAGTCTTTACAAACTTTGATTTGTGAAGTTTTAGGGGAGCTAGCCCAGTTAACAAAGCAATTTGTTTCTTGTGAAATTAAAGGAAATCTCTCTGGATCCAGACACCATCTGTTGAACAAGCTAGTTAATAGAGTAGAAAGAGCATAGGGGTCAAATTACCTGGATTCAATTAAATCCTGGTCCTGCCTTTTCCTATACAAACAACCTGAAGTTAAATTCATTACCCTATCCCGAGGCTTGTTTTTCACATTTTTAATAATTATGATAATATTAAAAGTTCATAGGATTATTGGGAATTTGAATAAGATACTGCTTTAAAAAAATCACTTGTATGAAAAAGTACCATACAAATATTGTTCTTACTGTTTTTGTGTTTTTTTTATAAAATGTATAGTTTGGAGAATAAAGTAATGTAGTGAGTTTAAATGTGTGTGTATGCACACACACATGCACTCAGCCACTTCAGTTGTGTCTGACTCTGCAGTCCCATGGACTGAAGCCTACCAGGCTCCGCTATCCATGGAATTCTCCAGGCAAGAATACTGGAGTGGGTAGCCATTCGCTTCTCCATAGGATCTCCCTAACCCAGGTCTTGAGCCTAGGTCTCCTGCATTATAGGCAGATTCTTTGCCATCTGAGCCAGAGTTTGAATAATTATATCCAAAACAGCTTCTTCCTATGAGTTGTTCATATGGCCTCATCAGAGAGCAATCTAGAAAAAAGAAACACTAAAGAATGGTGATGTCTCTCCTACATATATTTCCTTCTCATATATGGCTAATTCCCAGGTATTTTGGTAAAGTTGAACGTTTGGGTTTGTTTGTTAGGCTTTCAAGAAGAGACTTGGATAGGGGTGGTGTGGCACTTTTTACATTTTAAAATTTTCAAATTCAAAGTGAATTCGCTCAGTCGTATCCGACTCTTTGAGACCCCATGGACTGTAGCCCACCAGGCTCCTCCATCCATGGAATGTTCTAGGCAAGAGTACTGAAGTGGGTTGCCATTTCCTTCTCCAGGGGATCTTCCTGACCTGGGGATCAAACCCCAGTCTTCTGCATTGCAGGCAGATGCTTTACCATCTGAGCCACCAGGGAATGCCAAAGTGACCAGGACCTCCTAACTGAATTGTATCTCATTGGCCTTTAATCTACCACCTCCTCTCCTATCTTCCTAGAGGAGTGGAACATCTACTGTGGTATATAACAGAGATCTGGGCTGGATGGTTATTAAAATTATACCATAAAGTCTCTAATACCACCCACTTTATTTTCAACATCAGAGTGATACTTCCTAATCATGATGCTCATACCTAGGGGTACATAATATTTGTGATGTGAATTTTTTTTTAATTGGAGGATAATTGCTTACAATATCGTGTTGGTTTCTGCCTTACATTAACATGAATCAACCATAGGGATGTACATATCCTCCTTGGTGGGAGGGAGGTTTAGGGGTGTGATTCTGTTTTTAAACACATGTATAATGATCACCTTTGCTGTGAAAAGTCCATTCTCTTTTGTGTGGCTGTGTTAACTGAAGGCATGTTCACTGAAGTCTCCACTGGCTGACTCATGGCTGCAGCCTGAATGTGGCTTCAGTCTTCCTGGAAACTTTGGTTAAGTTGATCATGTCCTTCTTTCACAGGCTCACATTGACTTAGCTTTTAATTACTAGCATTTTCTCTTAGAGTCAGTCTTCAATTTTCTTTTCTCACTGCAGACATCAACATGCAATGAGGTAATCATCTTCCAACTTTTAACTGGCACTGACGCAGTGATAGCTTTCAAATATTGGTTTTCAGACATTTGCCTGTATTTGCACTGTGGACACCTATAAATCAAATATAGTGCTAAAATTCAAACTTTTTATCCCTCCCCCCCCCCCCCCCAAAATGAAAGAAAAGAAATTTGCCATTTCTCCTATAAGTCTTGTTTCGGTTAGTTATATCACTTTTCATTCAATCTGGTAAGACAGAAAACATAAAGAAATCTTATGCTCCATCCTTCGTAACAAGTCAGTCAGCAAGACTTGTCAATTGCCTTTTCAAAATGTTTCTTTAATCCAACCATTCGTTTTGCCAGAGCTGCCCATGTTCTAGTGTAGGTCCTTAATTATTAAATCTAATTATTTAATCTAACACCTAATTATTATATCTAACACCTAATAGCCTCTTCTTCCTTCCATTCCCCTTCCACGCAGCCACCCAGTCAATTGAAAATGAGATTCACCTATGTCAATCTTTTTCTGCTTAAAAAAAAAGAACTAAATAAAAATTCAGTAAATAAAAGCTGAAAGAAAGACTACTTTATTAACAACCTATTCTCAATGTATCTGTCGGGATTCATGCCTCTAGGATTTTATACTTACATTTTTGTGCACGGCTCCCCCTTCTTGTTGAAATAAACTTTGATGCACTCTTCAGTGCCTTCACTGGGTTGCTGGGTACCAATTCTTAGCCCTTAAAGGACAACACTCCTGCCATCACCCTCTCCCTCTCTCTTCTCTCTGTCATAAGGTATTCTCTTTCCACTGGATAATTCCCTTCACCATATAAACATGCTCAAACATCTCATTTTAAAAACCCTGTTTTTTTCATGTCCCTCAAGAGCTAATGCTCTATGTTTTTTATGGACTTTTAAAAAAATATTCATTTTAGAAAAAAAAAGTGGGAGAGAAATGAAATAAACTCATACCTTAATTCTGCCACTTTAATGTCCTAATTACTAGAGATTATAATACCTAATAACTCAAAATTCTTTGTTTCTTAAGACAGTTTTGACTATTTTCATAGGTTTATTAGATAAGTTTTATGATCGTTTTGATTGGTCTTACCCAATCCCACTTCCCCTTTAAATACCCTTCAAATTTTGATCAGAATTGTTGATGTTTTTCAGCCACTAAATTGTGTCCTACTCTTTGGGACACATGGGTTGTAGCACACCAGGCTCCTCTATCCTCCACTATTTCTCTACTCAATCACTGTTGAGTCAGTGATTCTATCTAACCATCTCATCCTTGCCTGCTCCCTTCACCTTTTGCCTCAGTCTTTCCCAGCATCAGGTTCTTTTCCAACGAGTCAGCTCTTCCCATCAGGTGGCCAAAGTACTGGAGCTTCAGCATCAGTCCTTCCAGTGAATATTCAGGATTAAATTCCTTTAGGATTGACTGGTTTGATCTCCTTGCAGTCCAGGGGACTCTCAAGAGTCATCTCCAGCACAACTATTCAAAAGCATCAATTATTCAGCTCTCTGCCTTCTTTACGGTCCAACTCTCACACTGGGACATGACTACTGGAAAAACCATACCTTTGACTCTATAGACCTTTGCTGGAAAAGTGATGTGTCTGCTTTTTAATACACTGTCTAGGTTTATCATAACTTTCCTTCCAAGGAGCAAACATTTTTTAATTTTATGGCTGTAATCACTGTCCACAGTGATTCTGAAGCCCAAGAAAAGAAAATTTGTCACCGCTTCCACTTTTTCCCCTTCTATTTGCCATGAAGTGATGGGACTGGATTCCACAGTCTAATGCTCTTTTTTAACTTCACCTTTGCATCAGAAGTCATTCAAAAAATTGTCTATACTCAAGGCTGCTTCTTCCTACGCTTCTCTCCTGATTTCACTTTGACCAATTTTTCATCTCCAGGAATTCACTAAATCCTCTCCAGTCAACATCAGGTATGATTTCTATGTTACCATTTGAAGGCACTTTGGGTTTCATCTTACTCTATTTATATCCTTCAACAAAGGCACACTCTTCATTTTCGAAACATTGTCTTCACTTGAACTTCCAGCTTCCCTTCTCTCTTGAGTCTCTCCCTTCCTACCCCAGATTGATAATTGGTTCCACTGTACCTACCAGATTCCGAAAGTTGGAACACCTGAGGGCCGAGGGCCGGAGCCTCCAACCTTCTCTGCCTGCACTCACTCCATGGATGATTTCATCCATTCTGACTGCAAATAGTTCCACAGGTAAACCAATGACTTCCAAATTCATCCCTCTGGCCCTGACCTTATTCTTGAACTTCAGATACACTTGAGCACTTGCCTGCAGGAGATTTCGCTTGCCTGTCTGACAGGCCTCTTAGGTGTTCAGTATTGAGCTCTGCCTCTATCAGTGTCAAGTATGCTCTGCATAAAGTCTTCCCATCTCAGTCACTGTCAACTCCATTCTCCACTGGTTTAGACAAGTTATTCCCACATTTACACCATTGCAGTGGCCTCCTAGTTTGTCTCTCCGCTTCCATCTTCGTCCGCCTTAGAGTTGGGGCTTTGCAACCCCATGGATTGTAGCCTGGCAGGCTCCTCTGTCTGTGTAATTTTCCTGGCAAGAATACTGGAGTGGGTTGCCATTTCCTCCTGCAGGGGATCTTCCTGACCCAGGGATCGAAAGCTTGTCTCTTGCATCTCCTGCATTAGCAGGCAAATTCTTTACCACTGGCACCATCTGTGAATCCTGCGTCCTTCTTTGGTCTTTTCCTGACACAACATCCAGAGTGATCTTTTAAAGTATCAGTGTAAGTGAGATCATATCAGTCCTTCTCTTCAAAATCTTTCATGCCTCCTTTTTTAACTCAGAGTAAATCTCCAGATTCTTACTCTGGCCCCAAGACTTTCTACGGTCTTTCTCTTCTATACATTTCAGGCCATGACCACCTCATACCCTCCTTGCCTCACCCCTCAGGTGTAACCTATTGGTCTCCTTTCTGTGTCTGCCACATCCCAAGTACACTGTGGTCTCAGGGCCTTGGTACATTTTTCCTTTGCCCAGAAAACTTCTTCCTCATATCCATATTGCCTTTTCTCCACTTTCTTTGGATCTCTGTTTATCAATTCAGCCTAGAGGTCTTCTACCACAACATCATGTAAGTTACACACTCCTCCTGCTGTATCTCCTTATGACACTTCCTAGTACTTATCACTTAAGGATTAGGAATTTGATATGTAAGTCCAGTTTATAGCATTAGGATGTAAACTCCAGTGAGTGGTAGGACACACCTGTTTTTATTTGTTGATAGCTTCTTTGGATCTAGGTAAGTACTTTGCTGGGCTTCTCAGGTGGCACTGTGGTAAAGAACCCACAGGAGAATGCCGGAGACTGAAGCAACTTAGCTCAAGCACACACAAGTACTTTGTCATGCCCTACTCCAGGAGATCTTCCTGATTCAGGGACTGATCCTGGGTCTCCTGCTTTGCAGGCAGATTCTTTACCATCTGAGCCACCAGGGAAGCCCTAGTTAAGTCCTAAGAGCAATAAATATATACTAAATAGAAAAATGGTTAACATTGTGCATATATAACTAAGTAAGCAAGTTTTTTTTTTTTTTTTAATGAAAATTCATCACAATTTCTGGCAAAATGACTCAGAATGACTGAAAGTGGTTTGCCATTTGAGTAATCTGAAGAGAGCAGCCCATGGCAGTTCACATCACATTTTGTTCAGAAATAAACATTAATAGTAATTTAATTTTTAGCTAAGGCAGTGGCTCTTCCACAAGGACAGTCAAACCCCCTGAAATGAAGAGAGGATTAAAATTAGTGAGACTGGAAAACCAAGAGGAATTTAACAACCAAATCGATATCTCTACTTGATCTTGGCCTTGATCAACATGTACCAGGCTGTTGACCCTGCAGAGATCATCAGGACAATGTTCATTTTTGCTCCCACTCTTTTTAATGCTAGTGATGGTCGTGCACAGGCTGAAAGTAGGGGAGTTTGTGGCTGGGAATTGGTTTTTCTTACAGTCAGAGTGGAATGAACCTGATAGATTAACTGGGCCAGTGGTTTTCAACCATTCCCCCCCCCGCCGAAAGTGATATATTTAATACCTTCCAGGTAACCTTTCCCTGAACTTCGTCCTCACATCACTCACTCGAGTTTGCTACACAGGTGATATCGCCTGTGGGTTCTGTGCAATTTCAAATCACTACCTAAATGCCCCTCCCCCAGAACCATTTCTCCCCTCCATTTATATACTGGCAACATGAAGCTGGGAACTGTTTTCTAGATGAAACCTGTCATTTTTCAGAAAAGCAATCCGAGGCGTACAGAGAATAAGCAAGTCACCCAAGATGATGGAGACAGAGAGGTAAGATCTCAAAAGTCAGAGACTAAGAGATCTAGAGACTGAGCAAGACATCTTCCTGGCATGATATTTATTTCTCTGTTAGTGAGGAACAAGTGTCAAAGGGACAGTGGCTAAGCCATCCGTTCAGTTCAGTCGCTCACTCGTGTCTGACTCTTTGCAACCCCATGGACTGCAGCAGGCCAGGCCTCCCTGTCCATCACCAACTTCCAGAGTTTATTCAAACTCATGTCCACTGAGTTGGTGATGCATCTATACAGATGGCATCTATATATGGCCAAGACATATATAGAAATAAACCCTGACCGACAACCTGCAGGGACCAGTCCAGGAAGCCAGGCTGCTCTCCACTGTAACCAATCCAAGAAATCAGAGTGCTGTCTGTAAGACCCAGTCCAGGAGACTAAGCATAGCCATGTGACAGTTGGTCTGAAATGGCTAAGATGTGGTTAATATTAGCAACTGACAGTTTCCCTAATTTTGCCCTCTCTTCCAACATAGGACCCACCTGAGAACCCCAAACATGAACTCCTGACCAATCACAGAGGATGCTCACAGAGGGTGCTCACAAAGGGTGCTCACAAAGGGTGCTCCACCTGTAGCTAGCCCACCTGCAGGGTCTCCATGCCAACAGCCTCCAATCAGGGCATACCTGATGTCACCCTGCTTCCACGAGAAGGCTTCCCCGTGTCTCTACCTGCCTTTAAGTTTCTGCCAAACACAAGTGATGGTGGCTGCCCCCCCTTGCTATAGAAAGTTCTGAATAAACAGCCTCTTTTTGGTCTCATGTGGGTGAACTCACTGATTTCTGCAGCTCCCATGGATGTCCCATCAGACACAGTGGGCACTGCCCAAATCTGCAGACCCCAGCCTTGGACCACGAGTTTCCTGAGAAGACAGAGAGGCCCCTAGTATCCCGCTGTACACAGCTTGTCAAGTCCACACTTATATGGTAAGTCAACTTTAGCTCCGAATTTTGCTGTCTTTGTGTTGAATTTCTCAGCTATTTATTCCCAGTTTGGCCCCCAGATTTTGTTGTTGGTTCCCATTTGGTTGGCATCCTTGATGGAAACAGGCTTTTTCATCCCTGTTGCTCTCTTTTTTGTTACTGTTTTATGTTGTGCTGTCTAAAAGTGTTTTTTGGTTGTAAAAGGAGAATAATTGTATAGTACAAGACAGGCAGAGATTCTTGAAGTCTGTTGTTCTAGCTGACCTCACACACTGGTGAGTTTGTGGTTCTCTAGACCGGTATCTACTTAGACAAACTTTGTTGTGGGTCACCAATACATCCTAACCATGGCATTGTAAATGAAGACTAAATTCTCTTGAATTCCTACAGCAGTACTATATTGCACTTTACTAGATGGTGTTGTCTTCCATACTTCTATAATGTGTAATGTGTTTATTACTGTCAAAAACTTTATATTATCACTACTATTTGTTGTGTTCTGATACTCTCTGCCAGAGCTCCTGGAAGAGAAATTTGGCTCAGCTGGCAAATTTACCCAAGGCTGGCTCTGGGCACTTTTTGATACTGTCAAGGTGTCCTGCCTTGTATATGGTAGACATTTACACATGTTTGCTTTTCGTAAATGGGAAGAAACAGAGAAGGAGGGAAGACAGCTATAGCACATCAAGGTGATACCCATATATTCATTTGGTCTGACTCCATGACTGAGATTTTATTATCTGTATCTTAAAGGTGAGTAAAAAGAGGATTGGAACGATTCAGTAACTTGACCAAATCACACAGCTAGCTAGTGGTGGATCCAGATGTTCAAACCTAGTCTAACTTCAAAGCCTACCTTCTTTCTGCTTTGCCACATTAACCCTTAAAGCATAAACACAATCACAGCTTAAAATCTGCAGTAGAATTGGATGAAATGATGTTAACACAAAAATATTTAAAGCATCATGTTTTGGGGGGTGGGGGCAGACTTCTGCTTGAGGTGAAAGAATCCTAGGTTCTTTCGTTGCTAGAACACTTATTGGAGTTCTGGCTCCTTAAGCAGGAATTCAGCACAGCCTGCTTTCCCAGTTAATGAAGTGTGTGCTGCCCTCTACTGGCACCAAGAAAACACTGCTGCGCTTTATGTTGGCTCAGCAGGGCAAAGAATGTAAAGATCAAATTCTCCCTGTCGTTTTCAGGGATTTCCAGGGTGTCTGCTTTCTTTCTATTGTATTTTCTCCTTGAATAAACTTACAAACTTCAAATTCTTTCCTTGTCACTCTCCTCTGGCTATGCCGTTCCTGTTGATACGTTTTAGATTTAGCAGAGGAACCAAGAAAAACTAAAGCTCCATCTTCCTTAATGGAAATGCAGGAGATTAGAAATTGGCATGTGCACTAGGATCAAGGGTGCAGTAGTCCTTGCTATTTGCTGTCAATATTGCCCTAGATTATAGGTGACTAGTACGTAAACTTCTGAAGCCATTATTCTCCCCTGTGCTATATAAAACTGATGATTGATTCTCAGTAAGGTACTTTGCCAACAAAGGTCCGTCTAGTCAAGGCTATGGTTTTCCCAGTGGTCATGTATAGACGTGAGAGTTGGACTGTGAAGAAGGCTGAGTGACAAAGAATTGATGCTTTTGAACTGTGGTGCTGGAGAAGACTCTTGAGAGTCCCTGGACTGCAAGGAGATCCAACCAGTCCATTCTAAAGGAGACCAGTCCTGGGTGTTCTTTGGAAGGACTGATGCTAAAGCTGAAACTCCAATACTTTGGCTACCTCATGCAAAGAGTTGACTAATTGGAAAAGACTCTGATGCTGGGAGGGATTGGAGGCAGGAGGAGAAGGGGACAACAGAGATGAGACAGTTGGATGGCATCACTGACTCAATGGACGTGAGTTTGAGTGAACTCCGGGAGTTGGTGATGGACAGGGAGGCCTGGCGTGCTGCGATTCATGGGGTCGCAAAGAGTCAGACACAACTGAGCGACTGAACTGAACTGAACTGAAGGCAATTTTAATATTCACCTGTTCATTTAATCATTCACTTATTAAACCAAGACCCCTTAATGTCTACTCTGTGCCACCATGTTAGTGGTGAGATGGTACAAATGAGAGGAAGCTACCTACAGTTCAGCGAAGATGGGCTTGCAAACAAATAATTACAATGCAGTTTAGATAATGCTGTGATCTTTACAGAGTGCTGCGCATTCTCAGCAAGAATGACTAATCTTTGCATGAATGTGACCAGGAGACTTAACGGATGAGAGTGTGCTTACATTTCCAGATGGGGAAGAGTTTACATGATGGATAAAAAAGGAGGGGGATTTCAAATTGAGGGAATTCATGTCAAAGGTGTGAGCATAGGGAAAAATGGAAAACAAAGCCAGAACATACAGTTCTATGTGTTGATATGAAGAATATCCAGGAAGTGTGTGAATGAAATTTGGGATATAAAGAGAACAGAGTTTTGAAGGGGCTAACTTCCACACATGATAAATTTGGACTACATATTGTATGTCTTATGTATACAGAGAAAGATGGCGGAAAAGTATTGGATATTTTCAATCTATGATTTTTATTCAGATTCTGTCTTGTGCAGTATAGAGTGGGAAATGACTACTGTAAAGGAGTCAGTGGGAATACCAATTCTACTTTGGAAAATGCACACTCTCTGGGATATTTTCTGAAATCTTCTGACTGATGGCCTAATTAAATAGATAACTACTGAATTCTACTCAATACTGTAATATGTAACCATATATCGCTCTTTAACATTAAATTGAATTTAAGGGTAAGATATTTTGTAACTATTGCTTGAATAAGAGAAATAAAACAAACTTTCTTTTCCAATATCCACCATCCACCTCCAAAATTCTCTATTCTACTTTGTTCTTATAAAGTAAGTTTCTGCCTACATTTTATCTACTTTATGTGGGTTTGACTTTTTTAATGAACTTTACTTGTGTATTATAAAAAATAATTAAAAATTGATATAAAAATTCAAAAAAATCAAAAAGTGGTTAAAAATTATCCTCTTTACCCAACAACGACATGTATGGATGTGAGAGTTGGACTGTGAAGAAAGCTGAGCACCGAAGAATTGATGCTTTTGAACTGTGGTGTTGGAGAAGACTCTTGACAGTCCCTTGGACTGCAAGGAGATCCAACCAGTCCATTCTGAAGGAGATCAGTCCTGGGTGTTCTTTGGAAGGACTGATGCTAAAGCTGAAACTCCAATACTTTGGCCACCTCATGCGAAGAGTTGACTCATTGGAAAATATTCTGATGCTGGGAGGGATTGGGGGCAGGAGAGAAGGGGACGACAGAGGATGAGATGGCTGGATGGCATCACGGACTCGATGGAGGTGAGCCTGAGTGAACTCTGGGAGATGGTGATGGACAGGGAGGCCTGGCGTGCTGAGATTCATGGGGTCGCAAAGAGTCAGACACGCCTGAGCTACTGAATGGAACTGGACCCTGAAGAAGGAAATGGCAATCTACTCCAGTATGCTTGCCTGGAGGATCCCATGACAGAGGAGGCTGTTAGGCTGCAATCCACGGGGTCACAAAGAGTCGGACACGACTGAAGAGACAGCATGCACCCAACAGCCAAAGACTCCCATTTTTAAATGAGCAACACTTTGCTGCTAAAGTTTTCTGGGCTGCATGTTTTACAGGAAGAGTTTAAAATCTCCCATCACAAGCTCACATGGTGTCTGGTTCAGAGTTACCAGTCACGGGTAAACTGGAGATTCAGATGATGTTTCCATGGCCGTTGTAATTTGTTGTAATGAACTAATAGTTAATAGACGTTTAAAACAATACTACTGTTCATACCTCTGGTATGGCTACAGATTTATTTTCTTCATCATTAATTAATTTTCTATTTATAGGTAACCAATAAAGTTGCTGTTAGGAAGTCTGCCATGTTATCATATCTAGCTAATGAGTTTTACCTAAACTCTCATTAGAAAACTTTTCGATTAGGCAGCAATGCCTTATTGGGTACAGTGTGTGGGAGGAAGTGATATGAAGGAAACCCTCTCATATTAACGAAAGAATTTACTCGAACTTTATTACCAGAATTCATGGCTCAAAGCCTTGTTTATGAGGTGTTCTCACTTTCTGCATCTCTGATTCTGTTGGCATTTTTACATGCAAGATATACTCAAATTTTATGCATATATTGTTATTATTTTGCATTATATGTAGCTCCTCATTTGTAATTTGAGGCCAAGTTTATCATTTTTAAATTTAATTTCTTTTAATTTTCAATTTTTTTAAGTTTTTTTTTTACCATTCTGAAAGATTAATTTCCATTGACAGTTATTACAAAATATCAACTCTTTTCCCTGTGTTTTACAATATACCCTTGAGCCCACCTTACACCCAATAAGTACTGTTTAAGCATTCCAAACTCACTTTTGGATAATCACCATTTATTCTTTTATATGTTAACAACAAAACAGAAAATACCTAGAAATACGCCAAAGAATGATGAACCCAAATTATTTTGCCTTGGTCTTAATTATCCATCAGCAGTTCCAGATCCAACATACTCCCACTTTTTAACGGTACCCTCTCCTTGATGCATTCCATATCGTCGAGCAGCTGACTGGGGAAACTGACCTCGTAGTGAAATGCTCTACTACTGAGAACTTTGATTACTGAGAAGCTAGTGTTGTAAACCAGCTTTCCCCAGGTAGGCCATGCCTCTGTTTCTACAGCAGGCATGACTCAGTGGGAGGAAGTTATCATTCATCTCAGCGCAGACACTAAGCTGGATATTCAAATGGGAATTCAAGTGAGGATTACTGGCAGGTGTCACCTGCTCGCATCATTGGGAGGAGTTGTATTCATCTTTCCATAAAGAGCATTCTCCAACAGTATCACTTGGTCAGAGTAAAACATGCTGCTGGATTTCATTTCCAGAAGCAGGGTGAGCATCAGTGTTCTCTGAGCTCAACCTACCTCTGAGGCAAGTCCAGCTGTGTTGGCTTTTCAGATGATTTTGAGTGGCCTTAATGGTCCTCTGGATGGTGGCAGGCCCTGGTCATTCTTGGTTCTGATGTGGATAACTATTAGCCAAATAATAGACTTGTCATTTTATCTGAAGGGTATTTGCTGTTTTCCTTGAAATGTGAGAAAGTTAAAAGCCCAAAATTTGGAATGGCTTTTATTTGCCCCTCCAAGATCCACTCTCCGCCCATCTCCACCTTCCTCTGTAATTTAGAAGGCCAGCTTTGCATGATTGGATCAATCAAGTCTTCACTGTCTTCTGCCTTTCTGTTGGATTTCTGGGGAAGGGGGAGAGGGGAGTCAGGCAACAGACAGAGAACTGGAAGAAAGAGAAGCTCTGGTCCTTATTCCCCACGTTGTCCTGCTGGGTCAAAGGTTGGTAGTGGTTGCATTCTACACTGAAGGCCCTGGGCACCACTGTAGTGGTCTTCTCCTATGGCTAGAGTCTCATCCTATTCTAGTAACTGGTAACCCCCTCTCCTTGAACACAGGTAGAATCTGTGATTTGTTTCTAACCAACACAGCATTGCAAAGGTGATGAGATGTCACTCGCTTGATTAGGTTATATCATATAAGGCCTTACTGGCCTTGAAAAAGACAGTAGTCCAGTTGTTGACTGCATGGAGAGGGTTACATGGCAGAGATCTGTGGGGATCTCTAGAGCCTTAGGGTAGTCTCTGCTGCTGCTGCTAAATCGCTTCAGTCGTGTCCAACTCTGTGACCCCGTAGATGGCAGCCCACCAGGCTTCCCCGTCCCTGGGATTCTCCAGGCAAGAACACTGGAGTGGGTTGCCATTTCCTTCTCCAATGCATGAAAGTGAAAAGTGAAAGTGAAGTCGCTCAGTTGTGTCAGACTCTTAGTGACCCCATGAACTGCAGCCTACCAGGCTCCTCCATCCATGGATTTTCCAGGCAAGAGTACTGGAGTGGGGTGCCATCGCCTTCTCCGGGATGGTCTCTAGTCAGCTTGGATCTCAGGCCTACAAACACGAGGAGATAAATTCTGCCATCAGCCCAAGAGTACTTGGAAAGGAATCTTTCCCTGTTCAAGCCTTTGATGAGACCACAGCCCCAGCCAATACCTGGACTGTAAAACAGTGAGACCTTAAGCAAAGGACCCAAGGAAGCCATACCAGAATCCTGATCCACAGAAATTATGAGATAACACATGTGTGTTGTTTTAAGCCACTAATAGAAATAAAGCCAGCAATAGAAAACGAATACAAGTCCCTTCATTAATGATCTTTTGAGGGTGACATCTATTTCTTTCTAGGACACTAAATGAAATAGGTAGACCAGGAGCTGGCCATTACTTTTTGTAAAAGGCCCATATAATAAATATTTTAAGCTTTGCAGGTAATAAATGATGCCTGTTGTGTATTCTTTCTCTCTTACAGTCTTCTAACTATTTAATAATGTAATAAACATCCTTAGTTCTTGGGATATATGAAAACAAGTGGTCTGCTAGATTTGACTCATGGGCTGTAGTTTGCTGACCACCGTTTGACAATCATAAGGCACTGGGAGATGAGTATGTATTCTATTTATTGTATTGCTATATATTCATCAGAATTTCTTTCCTGTACTTCCTGAGCACAAATCTAGATACCATTTCCCAGCACATGAAGTATGTGTGTAATCATATGTCTGAATTCTGTCCAGCGGAATGAGGGTGAAATTGCTCTTAAAAACTTCAGGTCTGGTCTACAAGCATCTCGTCTAATTCTCCACGACTGTTGATCCTCCATGCTCTGGCTGGAGTGAAGGCTTCAGAGTTTTCATGGATGGAAGTGCCACAAGGTTGAGGAGGGCTGCATCCCCATATTTCATCATGGAAGACTGCTTACAGAGCTTTCATATTTAACTACAATATGTATGAGAAATAAGCTGATACTGTTGGTAAAGCCACTGAGATTTGGGGGTCCATTCATTTGTACATATCTCAAGGCTAGCAGTACTGAAACTGATGTTGAAGTGTTAGTTGCTCAGTTGTGTTCAACTCTTTGCAACCCCATGGACTGGAGCCTGCCAGGCTTGTCTGTCCATGGGATTCTCCAGGCAAGAATACTGGAGTGGGTTGCCATTTCCTTCTCCAGGAGATCTTTCTGACCCAGGGATAGCATCTGGGTCTCCTGCACTGTAGATTCTTTACCATCTGAGCCACCAGGGAAGCCCAGCAGTACTGAGGAGGAGCTTATTCTGTACGTATTTGCAGAAGACAATGCCCCAGAGATCTATTTAGTTGCATCAGTAAAGGAAACACTTCTGCTATATATTCATCAGAAATCATTTTCTGTACTTCCTGAGCACAAATCTAGACACCATTTCCCAGCACATGAAATATGTGTGTAATCGTGTGTCTGAATTCAGTCCAGTGGAATGAGAGTGAAAGTGCTGTAAAAAACTTCGAGTCTGGTTTACAAACACATGGAAATTAGTAAGAGTAGGAAAGACCCGAGTTAGATTATGACTCAAGTTAATGGAAAAATCCACGTCCAAAGACCCAGAGACCCTCAGTTCTGTGCCCTTGTTACGACAAATTTTACGGCCCCTCTGTTCCTTAGAGTGCTCTTCTGCTCCTGAGAGTCTCTCCAAACCCCTGGACACATATCTGCTGTACGTGGCAGAGAAAGAGGATAATAACATCCTCCAAGTCTTGAAATCCATTCCACACACTGGCCAACCCCCCAGCTTGCTCACGACTGTGGAACCGCAGCCTTTCACGTTTCTAACAGCCCTTCCCCAAAGAGCTACTACTGCCTGGTGTATAATCACCCCTATAAAATGGATATGAATCTTTAAATCTATTTAAATCACATTCCTTTAGAGCCCTTGAAAGGTAGTTCCTATTCAACAAAATAATTTCTCATGCAAGAAAATCCTTGTACTTTGTTTGATCAGTTCAATTGGAACACAGGAGGGGCTTTCTTTCCTGAGCTTGTCTTTGCCCTGTAATGCAAAATGACTTAGTGGTCTGTGGGCTTCTTCTGATGCCTTTGGCTCAGCTATTGACAACCAAGCCCTTAGAGGGTTTGGAATCAATAGGAATAGAATAAAAGGACACAGTGCTTTTACACATGGGTTATTGCAGCGTGTATCTATTTATAGTGAACTTCATCAATATGGATGATTGCCTTCAGCTACTGCACTGTTAGCATTCATCGATTTAAAGCCTTCAAAGAATTCAAATGCCAAGCATATTAAAGAAGCATGTCTGGAACCCAGACTATTCAAATATAAAAGAGTCAATAGAGAGAGACAAAAGTTTCCTAAATAATTAATTACTAAGATCATTGCTAAAGTAACAGACCTCTCTCTCTTTCTCTCTATGGAGGACTGTCTCTGACACAGACGAGAAATAAAGCTGAGGCAGTGCTTGTCCAGTAACACTAGGTGGCAGCAGTGGGTTTTGAGCCAAAACACTACCTTTTCCAATGGGCAAAGTTACCATGATTAAGAACCAACCAGTTAATTTATGAATAACTAGATTTCGATTACCTACGAAGACATGGATTTGTTTTTACTGCCTTTTAAAAAACAAATAAAATATGTCCAAACATCCGGGGGGGGGGGGTGAGAAAGCAAATTTGCCATGCAAGGGAGTATCAGGAATGTTCTGATTATAGTCTATTAAATTTGAATAAAACACACATAAAATTAGAAGCAGAAAAATAATTTCCTTTTGCAGATAATAAACTATTCTTATAGGGGAAGCAATGGTTTCACAGAAGACTTGCATTTAAAACATTGGCAATTACTACCAGCTAGACAGTTCTTAGCAATTTGTAATTTGAAAGGGACTGACTTGTCAGCATATGATTGATATTTGAAAAGTAATGTGAACTTTTGTTGATTTATTTTCTGTAATGCTATTCAGTATTTTTAAGACTCTAGTGTAAATATCTCTTAACACAAGAGGAACCTATTAATCCTTCTGGAAAGTACTAAATTATGTGTCAATTTTTAAATCAAGAAATAATGCAAGATTAACAATCTGGCCTTAGTCTGGCAAGCTGGGTCAAGAAATAAAGATCGGGTGTGTTCTCAGATTCTCACAGGGTTTTACTCAGCATTTATCTGAATAATTGAAGCAAGTTCAGAGTATTGTTGCCCACAGAGGCAGGAAGACATGATAGAAGTCTGGACAGAGAGTGAATTTTAGTTCTAGCTCTAGCTCTAATTTATTTTCTGACCTTGAGTCAATAACATAGCAGTCTTAGATGCCAAGTGTTCATTTTTAACTACCTAAAATGTATCTCTTGTTTTAGATGATTTCTTCTACATTCTCATCTGGTTTTATGATCAACAGATTCCAATTCCTTTGCCCAGTGATCACTTGGTACATGTATTTGGCATGTAATGTGTAGAAAGTGTGTGTGTGTGTGTGTGTGTGTGTGTGTGTGTGTGTGTATGCATGCATCGTAGAGGACTGAGCCTGGTTTTAAACTCACAATGAAAATAACATAGCCAGTAAGTGCTGCCTCTTGTACAGGACTATATTGTGTATTTATTTATTTACTTCACAAAGAGCTCTTGAGAACATTGTGCAAATGTGTATAGTTTTATACCTAGAAGATGGAAAGAGGGATATAACAAGTGACTCTGTTACAACCACAGAGAATTAATTGTATTTTTCACTGCTGTTTTCTTTACTCTCACCTCAGGATGGAAATCAAATACCTTTACGTAGAATCTGCCACAGGCAATGATTTCACTATGGTCACTAGGTCTTGGCTTAGGCTTTACAGAGATCAGGGTCTTCTGATTCTGCTAAAATGGAAAATGTACCTAAGGCTCAGAAAGACAAGGCTGATGAAATTTAATCTGTTTAGTGTTTATTACATAGATTGGTCTGCAGACATTTTCAAAAATGATGAGTTCAATGCGGCAGGTTTCAGATCTTCCTTAATTAGAAATATGTGTTAGTTATGAGCATAACCCCATCGTCCAGTTAGATCATGGTTATGATGTGTCATGAGAGAAACAATGGGAGGACTGGACTTCATGAGTTTATGGGGGACTTAGAGTTCCAATCTGACAACAACTAGCATTTAACGAATATCTACCATTTTCTAAGCTTCATTCTAAGTGCTTTGTCATTAGTGTCTCATTTAATCTTCCTATCAGGAATAAGAAATTTACACAATCAATGTACAGATGAAGAAAATAAGCTGGAGAAAGATTAAGAAACTTGCCCATGGTAATAAGTGGCAGAACCAGATTCAAAGCTAGAAAGTCTGGGTTCTGAGCCCAAGTTCTTAACCATCATTTAGGTAGCTGGGCTCAGAGCTGAGTCTTCTGTTGTGGAAGCCTCAGGAAGCAAAACGATGTGACTTTGTTAAAGAATTAGTGCAGTCAACATGTGGTTGCCTTTTAGGTTTGTTAACTCAGCCTTACTCTGGAAGAATTGGAGTTTTAGTACCTAATGAGAACAATCAACTTTTAAGAATTCTTGCAATTCTTGTGAGAGTTCTCTCACATCATTAGTGGGGAATCTTCTAGCTGTTTGGTCAAACCACTTGCTTTGAAAGTAAAAACCTCAACAGTCCTGAAGAATCACTTCATTATTTCAGAATAGGTCATATGAAAAGCTGTTACATCTTTTTTTTCTATGAAAGAATCACATCCCATCTCCCTTAATTGTTCATATCTCTTATTATTAACATGTCCACCCATCTGGATGAATGCTGCTCAGAAGGCTTCTATTTTTCTCTGCCTTTGCTCTTACACCAGAGAGAAGCACAGAGTTAAAAATGGCATAATATATTGCTATTAATAATTGCTCTCCCCAGTGCTACCTGGTTAAATGTGCAACAAAGAATAAATTAAATTGGTTGGCTTCAGACAGCATACATATTCCATGACTGTCAATGGGTTACATTATTTGTAATTCTCAAAGTTGCCGGAGAGAGTAGTAACAAATTCCCTATTAACGGAGAGGGGCAGACCCATGGGAAATCGCGCCATTTGACCAGTGATCTCTTCACTGGGGACAGAACCATCTCTTCGGCTTTATATACTGCAGAAGTACATTTTTTTTCCCTTACCTCAACCCAAAGCTGAATATCACCAGGGATGATCATTTAATTTCACATTTTATTAAAACACTTAATGCAAAGCCATGTTATAACTGAAGGCAAAGCACAGAGCCTGGCGTAAGGAGCTCTTCTTCAGAACATAGTAATGAAAGAATTACCACATTAATCTATGTATAAAGGCCCTTTAGAGATTTTTCATGCCTCCCGTGGTTTCATTTTCCGTGGAAATGTGGAGTCAGAAGAGCTTCAAACAAAATTATTTATCGTTAAACATTTCACTTTTACAGGCACTGCTCTGTCAAGGTGTCGCTTCCATGGCGACCCGCAACGTGACTCTTTTCTTCCGGCTGGGTTCTCTGTAGCACGCACCAGCACTGGGTTCTCTGTAGCATGCACCTCGATCTGGTGTGGGTGGCGGCGTCACTCTGTCCATAAATACATCCCGGAGAGGCTGAGCCTCCTATGTTATATGAAGGGATGTCCTCCAAGTAGCAACTCCATGATCTGTCTGCTAATTGTATTCAACTGAGAGATGCTGGCAAATTCCAAAGAACGGTAGGTAGTGTTCTTAGAATGCTCTCCCTAAAGGGCACCCATGTGGCCTGGACTGTCGCCAGCCTGCCCAGCTGGCTTTGAAGTTTCAAAAAAGTGGGTGTGGGGGGAGATCAGAGGTGGGACTAAAATTATTTTCACATTTCCTGTCACCGCTCCTCCCCGCCCATCCTCCCCTCGCCCCATTCCAGAAATTACCTGAGCAGATCATGCAGTGAGTTGCAGTGAGATAATCACCGCTGATGATGAAGCAGTGTTCATTTGGGCCACTATTTGCATTTCCCTCATCCTGACAGATACCTCTAGCTGACTGCGGTTTCAGCACAGGATTTCTGTTACCAAGTCAACAAAGTTGGTTAAATGGAAGAAATAAAATAACAGGGTTGATGAATGGTTTCAAACTAAAGCCTTGGGACTTCCCTGGTGATCCAGTGGCTAAGACTCTGGGCTCCCAATTCAGGGGGCCAATTCAGGTCTGACCCCTGATCAGGGAACTAGATCCCATCTGTGACACCTAAAAAAAAACATCCCACACCCCACAATGAAGACTGAAGATCTTGTATGCTACAATTGAGACCTGGGGCAGCCAAATAAATATTTTTCTTTAAAAATATTGAAATTCTCATTTCAATGCAGAAATTCTTATTTCAATATTAAAAATGCAGAAATTCGTAACAATTTTGTGAAGTTTTAGGGATATGGTGCTAAGAAAGCTTGAAACCTCTTAAGAGGCTAGAACACGGTCTGCTTAGTAACAAAAAAAAGTCAAATGCAACTTGCAGTCCAGGCCTGTTGGCAAATGGTCCTTGTTGCTATTAAAATGATCACCAGGGAGTTCAAGGACGAGGGTGTCGTTTGAAATGGCCTTGGAAAATATGTTGAAAGAATTGCCTCAAACCATTTTCCCTGGTGCTCATTCTTTGTCCCTGCGCTCTCACACACGGTCTGTGATAAAATACATTCTGTATATTTATAGTGTGTCCAGAAAATGCCAAAGTGCTTAAGGCTTCAACATTGTTTTCATTAGAGATGGATACTTCAGGGAATTGTAAATGCCAACTTTTCAAATGTGCTGTAGATGGAAAAAAAAAATCCTAAAGATGCCCGCTTTTACAACTATTTTGTGCTGTGTGAAACCCTGGACGAGCTGCTTTATGACTAGAATGGAGAAAGGCTCCTATGTCAGATGTAAACCATAGTATCACAGTACCTCTAGCTCCTAGCAGAAATGCTGGTGGTCAACCTAGCAAAGGCTTGGAAACAAGATTATTCAGCTAAACTTCGTCTTTCTTCAACCTCACCAATGCTAGTCAGTAAATCCAAGGTTACATAGATCTAAATATCAGGAGCCTTTACAATTGCAATACAGTTCTGTCCTTCCTTTCCAGCCCATCAATTCCCTGTCCACATTCATTTGCAGGTATCATAGGACAGGTATTCTTTTATCTGCATTCTGATTGGACCTCTAGCGCCCAATGGACCTCAGCTTCTCTGCCACTGAAAAGTACCAGACACTGCCAGTCCTTGCCTCTGTGCTTTGCTTCTCACTTAGAAACCATCACATCATGTCACAAGGAGAACAGGCCAGGCTCTCTGGTTTAGCAACCCCAGTTTCTCTCTCAAATAGACTTTATAAGAATCCAAGCCAGTGCTTTTCAAATCTTCCCCTGCCTGCTTGTGAAATCAGCCTTCTAAGGCATTCACAGTAAGTGAAAAGCTTAGACTCATCACCCATTCCAGGTAGGCCACTGGATGACTGGATAACCACACTCAAGCCTGATTTTGAAGACCCCCTTGTCATTTTCTCTTTAAGCAGAGAAGAGGTAGTTATCCTTTTCTCAGCATGGGGATAATGGAAGGATGACACCTACTTCCAGCCACGGCAGAAGATGAGGGTGGGCATAATAATGATGCCTCTGTAGTTCTAATTTTGTGCTCCTGTCTTCAATAGACATGTAAACATCGCACAGTTTGTACCCAATAATGTGTCAGATACTGGAAGTACACAAAGGAATAAGACATCTTTAAATGTCTTTAAATTCTGTATTGTTCTAGAAGTTCACAGCTGAATGGAAGAGCTAGATTTCTAAATACCTAAGACGGTCCAGTCTCATGAGAGCGTGATGATGGTTGCCATGCTGAGGGCATTATTACGAGCACACACATTATTATGACCCTATGAGATAGGGTCCCCTATCTCAGGAAGTTTCCAGAAGGGAAGACGCTTGAGCTGAAAATTCCAAAATGAACAGAGCTAATCAAAGAACGGATATGGATGGTGAAGTGGTAACTGGGGTAGAGATAGAGAGGAGGAAAGGAGTAATAGATAGAGGAGATTCAGTGACAAGTTTTGGAGATATGGAGAAGTTGTACACATGGTTGATTGCAGAGTACATTACGGTGACCAGTAGGGATGGGCGGATGGGAGGCCAGCAGAGAGCTGACCTGAGGGACCCTAGATACCTTCATGGGAGGCAAGGTACAAGCTGACCTGAAGGTTCTAAGGAGCCAGTGAAGAATGTTGTAGGGAGGAGTAACATGATCTTGTTTACTTTAAAAGATCACGCTGACCTTGAAATGGACCATGGCTCAAATATAGTGGAATTTGGAAATGAGTTGCAGACAAATAGTGGATGAACCTTACATGACATTTAAAGATAAATATACCTTTGACCCTCTCCCCGCTTTAGCTATTACTTAGTTTAGGATTTTCAAATTTGTGCATAAATATTTTTAAGAAAAATATATTAGCAGTGTCATTAGTATTGAAAAGATTTATTTTTTTTCGTCTAGAAGGCAAAGACATTTAAGCCAGGGATGGGCAACATTTTGCCTGAGATCCTCAGTCTCCCTGATAAAATGATGGCTGTTGTAGTCCTAGAGAAATGAGCTCTCTAAACCTGATATGAAGACTCCTTTGCCTAGTCTATATCTTCCAGGTCTAGGAGTACTTTGAGATGTGTATATAGTTTGTCCTCTTACTGACAGGAGACTGGACTGTTTTGGCTTCTAGAGCAACAGGTGAGCTGACTGTCGGGATCTAAATTCAGATGAAACATTTTCCTTTTCTGCTTAAATTCTAGCTAACATCAGTAACTGTATTAAGAGAATCATAAAACTAGGTTGTGTTTGCATCATCAATGGACTGATCATTTAAAAGTTTATTCAGTAACTCTGGCTTTCTTAGATAGCAATCTTGATTGATTTGACAAGTGCTCCACGTTGGCCATCAGCACAACACCACATTGCCCTTTCACGTCAAGGACCCTTGGTCTAAATATATCAGTTCTTATTTCCAGGGCTGTATCACCAAGTGCAAAGTTAAGCAGTCAACATAAATGTGTTAGTCACAGTTTTGTTGTTGTTCAGTCATAGTTCAATTCAGTCTCTCAGTCGTGTCTGACTCTTTGCAACCCCATGAACCACAGCACAGCAGGCCTCCCTATCTATCATCAACTCCCAGAGCCTACCCAAACCCATGTCCATTGAGTCGGTGATGCCATCCAACCATCTCATCCTCTGTTGTCCCCTTCTCCTCCTGCCCCCAATCCCTCCCAGCATCAGAGTCTTTTCCAATGAGTCAACCCTTCGCATGAGGTGGCCGAAGTACTGGAGTTTCAGCTTCAACATCAGTCCTTCCAATGAACACCCAGGACTGATCTCCTTTAAGATGGACTGGTTGGATCTCCTTGCAGTCCAAAGGACTCTCAAGAGCCTTATCCAACACCACAGTTCAAAAGCATCAATTCATCGGCACTCAGCTTTCCTTATAGTCCAACTCTCACATCCATACATGGCCACTGGAAAAACCATAGCCTTGACTAGATGGACCTTTGTTGACAAAGTAATGTCTCCACTTTTTAATATGCTATCTAGGTTGTTCATAACTTTCCTTCCAAGGAGTAAGTGTCTTTCAGTTTCATGGCTGCAGTCACCATCTGCAGTGAAATTGGAGCCCAGAAAAATAAAGTCAGCCACTGTTTCCACTGTTTCCCTATCTATTTCCCATGAAGTGATAGGACCGGATGTCATGATCTTAGTTTTCTGAATGTTGAGCTTTAATTCAACTTTTTCACTCTCCTCTTTCACTTTCATCAAGAGGCTCTTTAGTTCTTTACTTTCTGCCATAAGGATGGTGTCATCCGCATATCTGAGGTTATTGATATTTCTTCTGGCAAACTTGATTCCAGCTTGTGCTTCTTCCAGCCCAGCGTTTCTCATGATGTACTCTGCATATAAGTTAAATGAGCAGGGTGACAATATACAGCCTTGATGGACTCCTTTTCCTATTTGGAACCAGTCTGTTGTTCCATGTCCAGTTCTAACTGTTGCTACCTGACCTGCATACAGGTTTCTCAAGAGGCAGGTCAGGTGGTCTGGTATTCCCATCTCTTTCAGAATTTTCCAGTTTTTTGTGATCCACACAGTCAAAGGCTTTGGCATCATCAATAAAGCAGAAATAGATGTTTTCCTGGAACTCCCTTGCTTTTTCCATGATCCAGCAGATGCTGGCAATTTGATCTCTGGTTCCTCTGCCTTTTCTAAAACCAGCTTGAACATCCGAAAGTTCACAGTTCACATATTGCTGAAGCCTGGCTTGGAGAATTTTAAGTATCATTTTACTAGTGTGTGAGATGAGTGCAATTGTGCAGTAGTTTGAGCATTCTTTGGCATTGCCTTTCTTTAGGACTGAAATGAAAAGTTGAAAACTGACCTTTTGCAGTCCTGGTTAATCAGTACATGACTTTCTCTTCCTAATAGCACCTCTGTTTCCTTTGGGAGACTTACTCTTCTTCCCTGTGTGTCATCTCAGGAGGCCAGTGATTGAGCTGCCCTCTCCTCTTGCTAAGGAAGCTGAGAGGGCTTTGAAAGCTCCTTGCGATAGACCCCTGCTCACTGTTGGAGCAAAAGGGAAAAACGTGTCATCTTATCTGAGCTGATTGAATCTCTTGTCCGCAATTTGGATCCTCAGTAGAGATCCCCTGTTGAAGGAACAACAGGAGGAGAATCAGTCCTCTAGGAATGGCTAGGTAAGACCGGGGGGCTGTTTCCACATTTCCACCCTCTCTGCACCCTCATTTTCATCTATGTTAAGCTAGTTACTCGATACTCCCTTTAAATCTCTGAGGCCCCTTACATCATTGCAGTCAACTCCCTTTTTACTTAAAGCAGGTAAGCTGTGTGTGTTTTCTGTTGCTTAACATCAGAGAATCCTAACAGACAAAGTGGTAGGTAATGAATAATTTGCTTTTCGTTGAAGCTCAAGTATGTTGCTCATGGATCACACAAACTCTAACAAAATGCTTATGAAATCTGAAAGAACTAAAGGGTCTTACCTCCATCTTACAATGAAAGCAGCTGAAGTACAAAGAAAGTGAGTATTAGGTTTATGTCACAGATCTCATCAGAAGCCTGAATAAAGAAGAATAAAATAGAGACCTATTGGCTCCTAACTCTGCCAATAATTAGTTGTATGACCTTGAGTAAGTTACTTAACCTTTTTTGCCTTCTGTAATGCGAACTGTAAAATTAGAGGATTGGGTCAAATGATCTTTCAGATCACTCCCACCTCGATCATTTGGCTTTTTTGTCTGAGGCTGTTTTCTAGAGGCTTCTGTTCCTTGACTGGAGACCCTCATCAGTAGACAGAATACATTGATAGCTAAGATACAGTGGTCTTAATAAAATACATTTAAATTAATCTGTGAAAGCAAAATATGATAATAGATCTCTCATTTGTGTTTCCTAGACTCTATGGCTGTCTCTCCCTAATATCAAAAATTTCCTTCTTTTCCCACTTAGAAGTTTTGAGACTTCCTTACTGCTTATTGTCAATGGGAAAATCAGTGATTTTTTCCTCTTCTCTTTAATGTTAATGAAGTCCACAGTTCAGTAAAAAAAGACAATTTTAGAAGAACACAACACTTTTTTAAAAAGTATAGTTGATGCACAATATTGTGTTAGTTTTGGGTGTGTAGAAAACTGGTTGGTTCATGGTTCCAGGGGGTTTGACAGTAGTCCTGAATCCACATGCTCATAGAGGTGAAAAGCATGAATTTCTTCCTGTAGATTCAGTAAAAAATGCCACTGTGACTTAATGGCTCTTATTGGGTGATATATCTGTGCATGTAAATGTAAATGTGTGCTTGGCAAGACTTGGGTCAATTGCTTTCTGCCTGAGCTGAGGGAGAATTAACTCCAGTGAAAATGCACTGCATGGGGTGAGGGTGGACCTCCAGGGGAAAATGACCAAAGAGTGAACAGATGCTAGGCAAGGAGGAAAAAAATCCTGTCCATCCTTCGCACCAGTCTGCCACCCTTCTTTTCTTGAAAATATGGCATTTCCAAATCTTCATTTCATTTGAGGAACTCCTTCACCATCAGTCCTCAGAGACTGACTTTTGACTACACTTATATGTTTAGCCCTGTAGCTTACCCTGTTGTTCTGAGCTCTTCATTTGCTTATAGATTTTTCAAAATTCACTCCCACCCCAGAGTCTTAAAAGTGAGGAACACAAATCCTGGGCATGTGAGGAAAACATTTTACAGAGCATTCATACATAGGAAGTTTTAAGGGTGCTAATTTATAGATCCTCAATTTCCATACCCATTTTTCCCCAAGGTGGCCCTTCCTGAGAACAGATCTGTATTTATAGTACACCTTCCCCACTTCAGAAAAGAAAGGCAAGCATCACACTCTTTCCAAATTGTACTAGAGTGGTTGCTGTTCAGTTGCTAAGTTGTGTCTGACTCTTTGTAACCCCTTAGACTGCAGTACGCCAGACCTCCGTGTCCCTCACTATCTCCTGAAGTTTGCCAAAGTTCATGTCCATTGAATTGGTGATGCTAACCATCTCATCCTCTGCTACCCTCTTCTCTGTTTACCTTCAATCTTTCCCAGATTGAGGTCTTTTCCAAGGAGTCAAGTGGTTAGCTCCGGGCAATTAAAGCTCTCTAAACATCAAATAGTAATAATTTGAAATGCTGGCTTTAAGGATGTCTCCAGCATTGATGAATTAAAGTATCTTAAACCTACCTGGCCTTCTGTCCTTCCCCTTTACTTACATCTATTAAGAGAAAAGTTTATCTTACTTCAGAATGTTCAGAATTCAGAAAAACTACAGCAGTATAGATTATGATGTTAATTAAAAAATAAATAACTGGAATATTTTCTGGAGTTACTGCATTTGCAAGACCACATTAGATTAAAACACACTGATAAAATATTTACATTAATTTTCTTAAATTCCAGGGATGTTGTTTAATAAAGTCATTGAAACCAATTTTAATAAATTATAATGTTATATAATAAGGTGCTCAAGCTTATTTTTACCAAAACATGAAATATGTATTCCATTAGAATACATTTTCATATTTTTACCTGGCTAAATCTAATTTTCTCCTTCCAAATAACATAAAATAAACTTATTTAAACTCATGTTGTAAAATTTTTAAGGCAATTTAAAATGTGTCAGAGGCACATTGTGTTTGCAAACTTGTAAGGGTGTGTATGTATTAAAAATACTGGAAAGCCACTGCCCCCAACTCTAAGAAAGTGACTCTGGGAGTCACTGGTGGAGTTAGCATGAATGTGTGTATGGCCTAGCCTAATTAGGAAGTATCACTCTGGCCTTCTTTTTCTTCTCAGTTATCAGTTATTCTGCTTGTCCAGAGCTTCCTTCCCTGACATATTTCAAGAACTGCCCTCGAAAATTCCTGACTTTTCCAGATATTCCTTCTTATGAGAAACAATACACCATCAGTTCCAAGTAGGTCTTGTGTTCCGTTAGGGAGTTGACAGGTCAATCAAAGTAGAATGACATGTGTGAAATTGCTATTTTCATCAAATAGCATGTTTGGATTTTAATGAGAATTAACGTTTTCCAGAACAAATTCTGCCATTTGAAGAAATTCTAACGACTGTGGTAATTCAAATAGTGAAGAATGAAGGGGAGGGTTACACTTTATCCTATCTTTCAAGTTATTTTACTTATGTGAGCATGAAGCTCACCTTGAGAAATAGTAAATGACCATTACACATGAGCTAGAGTTGCTGTCACATAATACAGTTTTCAAAAAAGGTAACCAGGTAGACTTCTGATTACTTTTATTTTCTTGTTTGGTTTGGTTTTTAATTTTTATTGGAATATAGTTGCTTTACAATGTTGTGTTAGCTTCTGCTGTACAGCAAAGTGAATCAGCTATACACATACACACACCAACCCATTTTTTGGATTTCCTTTCCATTTAGGTCACCATAGAGCACATGGTAGAGTTCTTTATGCTATATATAAAGTTAATTATGTATGCTATACATAAAAACTATCTATTTCATGTATAGTAGTATATAAATAGATTGAAGATACTGACTCAAAAAGATTACTTCTATCTTCTCTAAGAAACAAGTTTACAAAATATAATTAAAATTCTATTAACTTAGATAAGATTTTTTCTGATTGCATACTTTAGTGTATGCTAGAGCCTGAATGATTTTGTCTCCCCTAAAAATTCGTATGTTGAAATCCTAACCTCCCAAAGGTGATGGTATTAGTAGGTGGGGCTTTTGATAGGTGCTTAAGTCATGAGGTTGGGATCCTCATGAATGGAATCAGTGCGTTATGGAAGAGGACCCAGACTAGCTTCTGCCATTTGAGGATACAATCAGAAGACTTCAACACGAAAGAGGATCCTCACGTGACCATGCTGGCCAGACTTCCAACCTCTTGAACTGTGAGAAATAAAATTCTGTTGTTTATAAGCTGTCTTTATAAGCTGTGGTCTTTTGTTAGAGCAGCCCAAGCAGACCACACCAGTGGGACTTCAGATATCTTTATTTAATAGGATGTCGTCTTTATCTTAGCCTTAAGAGTATCCGTGAAGAGAACGTTCTGGATCATCCTGCACCTAGCTAGTGTCTTGGCCCAGCATAAGTTAACCAGCATTCCTAACTATTCTGTATCAGAGAAATGTTAATGAGACCCAAGATATTTTAAATTATTTAGATGTCTGGAATTGCATTGTTAAGGCATTGGGTTATTTGAACTTTAAAAATTATCTGGATATTTTGGCACCATGTGGACTGGAAGAAACACAAGCTGGAATCAAGATTGCCGGGAGAAATATCAATAACCTCAGATATGCAGATGACACCACCCTTATGGCAGAAAGTGAAGAGGAACTAAAAAGCCTCTTGATGAAAGTGAAAGAGGAGAGTGAAAAAGTTGGCTTAAAGCTCAACGTTCAGAAAATGAAAATCATGGCATCTGGTCCCATCACTTCATGGGAAATAGATGGGGAAACAGTGGAAACAGTGACTGGCTTTATTTTTCTGGGCTCCAAAATCACTGCAGATGGTGACTGCAGCCATGAAATTAAAAGACGCTTATTCCTTAGAAGAAAAGTTATGATTAACCTAGATAGCATATTCAAAAGCAGAGACATTACTTTGCTGCCTAAGGTCCATCTAGTCAAGGCTATGGTTTTTCCAGTAGTCATGTATGGATGTGAGAGTTGGACTGTGAAGAAGGCTGAGCACTGAAGAATTGATGCTTTTGAACTGTGGTGTTGGAGAAGACTCTTGAGAGTCCCTTGGACTGCAAGGAGATCCAACCAGTCCATTCTGAAGGAGATCAGTCCTGGGATTTCTTTGGAGGGAATGATGCTAAAGCTGAGACTCCAGTACTTTGGCCACCTCATGCGAAGAGTTGACTCATTGGAAAAGACTGATGCTGGAGGGATTAGGGGCACGAGGAGAAGGGGACGACAGAGGATGAGATGGCTGGATGGCATCACTGACTCGATGGACGTGAGTCTGAGTGAACTCCGGGAGTTGGTGATGGGAGGCCTGGCGTGCCACGATTCATGGGGTCACAAAGAGTCGGACACGACTGAGCGACTGAACTGAACTGAACTGAACTGAAACTAAACACATGCACAGGGGCTTCCCTGGTGGCTCAGCAGTAAAGAATCTGCCTGCCAATGCAGGAGACACAGGTTCAATCCGTGGGTCAGGAAGATCCCCTGGAGAAGGAAATGGCAACCCACTGCAGTATTCTTGCCTGGAGACTCCTGTGGACAGAGGAGCCTGGTGAGCTACAGTCCATGGGGTCACAGAGTCACGTTCAACTTAACGACTAAACAACAGCAAACACACCCACAGGGTCTGGGCGGATGTGTGTACCGTACAGTCGATAGCATACCCTGAGAGCAGGCTCATGGAAAAGGCACAGGTCATCTTATAATTATAGCTATAACATATTAGAAAGCACTTCAAGCCTTTTCTTCCAGACTGTTATGGAATAGCATTTAGTTCTTTTTTATTTGGATTTGAAGGTGATGATGATTTTTATTAATTCTAGTCATAAACTGAAAATTCCATGGACAGAAGAGCATGGCAGACTACAGTCCTTGGGGTTCCAAAGAGTCTGACATGACTGTATGACTAACACTTCATAAACTGCATCTGAAAAAAGTTCATTTTAGACTAAAAAAAACCCCACCAAAACCCAAACACAAAACAAAAGCCAGCTGTTTCTCCAAGTGTTCTGTTGATAGACTCAGTGTGTAGCAGATAACTTGCTGTATCATGTGGACACCACCTGCGAGGGCTCCCTGCTACCCACTTGGCTAACTACACTTCTTTCAGCACCCTTAGTCGCTCTATGAAATCATAAGAGAAATCAAATCATGATGCAATGCACACTTAGGGTGGCTTCTGTAAAATCTGAGAATTAAATGAAGCCAAGACTGTTTGGAAGTTAGTAATGTCCCATCCCTGACTCACATAGTCAACATAAGTTCCACAAGGATTTGACATTTAAATATTAAATACTGAAATTGCAAAATTATCTCCTAAAAGAAATGTGGGTGCTTATTTATGTGGTTCTGGGTGGGAAGATCATGATGAGCACACAAAGAGAAACTATAGTAAAAAAAAAAAAAGATAGATGAAAGTACCTTAAGTACTACGTGGGTGTGCATCTCACAAATATGAACACACACACATACACACATGCACACACTCACACACACACACACTGTTTCTGGGTGTTAAAAGGCCATTAATGAAGGCAAAGAGAAAATGGGGGAAGTTGCAAGTGGGCAATGCATTCATTTTCGTAATGAATCTCTTCTAGACCAATGGAAATAAGATAAACATCTCTCAAAATGAGCAATTCCTAGAAAGGAAATGAAGTGACCAATAGAGAGAAAAATATTAATGTTTTACTAATAATCCAAATGAAAGCCAAACAGAACAGAAGTCTTACATAGAAACTGGCCAAAAAGGCCCAAAAAGGTTTTCATCGCTAGCATGAAAAATGTGTATTTTCAGGCACAAGTGAGCAAATTGTTGATGTGCTCCAGGAGCCTTAACCATGTGCGTCTTCTATGATGCAGACCTTCCACGTCCGGGAATGGATCACAGTGAAATATTGATAGCCACGTGCCACAGGTAGAAACAGAAAGCACAACACTGTCAATAAATTCTGAAAGCTTAGAATTGTACAGACTGATCAAAAATATTTTTTTTTATATTCATATGGATCTTTGTGGTGTTACCCACAATTCTGTTGGATAACATTTAATTCCTTGTTTTTATTTATTTACAGTTATGTGATACACATCACTGTTAGATGCGTTTGATCATAGTAACAGTTCTGGAAGGTGAGACAGTTATTATAAGTATCCTTATTTGGCAGATGAAAAAATTGGAGGTCCAGAGCACTGACAGGTTCAAGGTCACATAGCCAGTACATGTATATGGCAGAGCTGGTCCACCTGACCATGTACTGCTCTCTGAATTGGTGGCTGTTGTTCAGTGGCTCAGTCATCTCTGACTCCTTGTGACCCCATAGACTGGAGCACACTGGGCTCCTCTGTCCATGGGATTCTCCAGGCAAGGATACTGGAGTGGGTTCCCATTTCCTCTACCAGGGATTCTCCCTACCCAGGGATGGAACCTGCATCTCCTGCCTTGGCAGGCAGATCCTTTACCATTGAACCACCATGGAAGCTCCTCTGAACTGGTTACATTCCTTTAATATTTGGGTTCAGTTCAGGTCAGTTGCTCAGCAGTGTACGACTCTTTGCAGCCCTAGTGTCCAAGTTATGCTTGTAGAATATGATATAACAACCATTATTCTGAATTGTGTTTTCCTTCAGATCAAGAGCTGATTTTCAGTATGTATCCATCTCTGAGGGTGTAGGTAGAACAGACTTGGAAACATGCCACCTTGAAAGCTATTCTGAAAGTTTTGCAGACCCCGTTTTATATCATCTTTGTGCTGTGCTCATTTGGTATAAACTTCTTCCTCTCTGAATGATTTTCCACTATGTCCATAAAAAGCAGTAAAGATAGACAGTGTATCTACACATGTATTCCCCATTCCCCTGTACTCTGGGTGCTAGCTTGTGCTCTAAGCTGAAGAGTTCTATTGTTCTGAACAATTTCGGCCAGTGAGTTTCAGTGCAAATTTTCTCAGCCAGTAACCATTCTAAAGTGCTATTGAGGACTGACTTCTGTGCTGTGTATTATTTATTGTGCTCTGACCTCAATTTCTGCCATGGATTTAATCTTTGACTGGAAGTTTTGACACACATAGAGCTGACAAAGGATGAACAAATGTTAGTGCCTTCCCTGCCCCCAAATAAGTGAAAGGATATTATTATGATGGAAGGATGTGTGTGAGGGCTGGGTGAGGGAGGTGAGTAGGATGGAACATAGCTTGAGGTAGAGTAAACAGATGGCAAAGAGCAGCAGGCAATGAAAGACTCGTGGTAATCCATTGAAATTATGAAGGGCAGCATAAATATCACCACAACATGAAGCTTAATGAACATTGGATGGATGGTAACAGGAAGGAAGTTGAGAGGAGAGGAAGAGCAATTGTTGATAGGATGACTTTTCTGGTGGTTCAGACAGTAAAGAATCTGCCTGCAATGCAGGAGACCTGGGTTTGATCCCTGGGTTGGGAAGATCCCCTGGAGAAGAAAATGGCAACTCACTCCAGTATTCTTGCCTGGAGAAATCCATGAACACAGGAGCCTGGTGGCCTATAATTCATAGGGTAGGAAAGAGTCAGACTAACATTTTCATTTTCATTTCCTTGGTAGTTCAGTGGCTAAGACTCTGAGCTCCCAGTGCAGGGGGCTGGGGTTCAATCCTTGGTCAGGGAATTAGATCCATGCTGCAACAAAAATCCTGAAGCCAAAACTAAGACATGATACAGTTAAATAAGTAAATAAATACATATTTTTTAAAGGATAACTAAAGCTCACACTGATTCGATTACTCTCATTTGCAATTTTCATTTTCTTGATTGAATCCATTCCCCTCTCTCTTTCGGTCAATTTTGTATTGGGTTCCTGGTACTGAGAAGAGGGAATCCTACTCAAGTATTTTCACCAGTTTGAATTTAGAGACCTCTTGGTCTTTTAAGAGTGTAATAATAAAGATCTAGTCTTAATACAGACTTACCTCCATTAGTGATCAAGCTAATATTTATAATCAAACTCTTGATCTGCATTTATTTATGCCCATGGCTAAATAAAAAGATGATTTCATGAAGGTGTGGCCTTTCTGGGCAGAATTCCCCAAATGTGTGTTCCTGGGAAGCAGTCCCCAAAGTGTTATGAAAGAAAAACACCTGAGATTCCTCTGGTTAAAAGAGAAAGTTCAGGAAAAGCTGAGTTAAATGAAATTCCTCAGTGTTCTTTAGTCAAAAAGTTTAACAACTTTCACCTGTGAATACATCTTAGACATTTACAAAGAGGGGGCTACAGTATGACTCAGTGATTCCCAAAAGCAGTGACCATAAGACCTCTATTTCATGGAGTACACATTGCCATCTAGCAGCTGGAACTCTTCAGAGTCACACGGGGAATGCTTCTATTAGGTTCCAGCCGAGCTTCTTTGGATTCTTTCTGTTGCCTCATCTCTCTCTCTCTTTTTTTCTTTTTCTTTTTCGTTTAGCTCTTTCATGGCAAATGATTAATGGTAGAACTCTGCCAAGGAGTATTCATCTGTTTAAAAATTTTCCACGTATTTGAAAATTTGAGTAGAACTATCAAGGATTTTTTTTTTTTAATTTTGCTTTTTTCATTATAAAACAATACAAACTGATCAGAAAAAAAGGTTTCATGTGAGAAAAGCCTGGTCAATTACGAGCATGCATAATCTCCCACCTATAGAAAACTTGTTTGCATTTTGGTTACTTTTCCCTTTAAAAAATTCCTATCTGTCATTATAAAAAGTCCTAGTTACATTATGCCTTATCATAATTTTTATCTTTATTCCAACTTTACATCATATCATTATCTGGTTTAGATTAGTTAGTTACAAACTCTGTGCAAATGTCATAGACTAAGATCCAAAAATTTACTTAAACCCGTCAGGCCCTCTGTGTCTTGTCTCTAGCCTGCAGCTCCAGGGGGAGAGCCTCCTTCTTTTCAATGACCCTTCGAGCTTACTTATGTCCTTGCTCATTTTCACATCAGAACTTCATCATTTGCTTTTGTTCTTCTGGAACCTTCTTCTCTTACATCTGTACAAAGTGTGCTCCTTTCGATCACAGATGTTAATGATAATCAGACAGGCTGGTAATGATTGATTTTCTGTACCACCGGATTATAGTTTATTTGCTATTCTTAAGAAGTGAAATTCTGGTATTTCTGTTGGTATTACACTGTTATTTTAATAATACAAACAATCTGAAATTAGTCATTGATGTTTTGAAATCAAGGTTTAAAATTTAATTATTAAATTTATATAAAAAGGAAAGAAAGTCTTGTGTACATCCTAGAGTGGCCCACACCTGCGAATAACAATGGATGTGATATTGCAGAGATTCCATTGAAATAATAACTCACTCTTCAGTTCAAAGATATTTCAAATGAGTAGAATATAAATGTAAGAGTATTGATATCAATTCAGGCGATTATCTACACATGAAAAAACTCAGTGGCAAGCTACAGGTCTTTTATTGAAACAAAATCTACAGTTTCCTATCAATAAAAACACTACAGTCTTTTTAAAAATATTAAAATAAGTATATAAAATTTTCTAAAAAGTCTCTTCAAAGATTTCTGGTAAGAGATGGGATTATTAACAGTCAAGAGAAAATATTTGGAGTGGGCACAAGATTGCTTCTCACTGACTTCTTTAGTCAGAATAAATTTAGTCATAAATTTGCAAATAATGACCTTTGGTACTAAAATGATGACAGAATCAATAAGCTATGCTTTTTAGTAAATGTTTTACATTGTGTTGCTTTTGAAACTTTCAGGATTAATTAAAATTTCTTCATTTTTGTGGAGTGTCTGTTTTAAATCTTTTTAAAAATTTATTTTGACCATGCTGTGTGGCATGCAGGATCTTAGTTCCCTGACCAGGGATCAAACCCATGCCCCTGCAGTGGAAGCATGGAAAGCATGGACCCCCAGGGAAGTCTTTCAGTTTGTTTTTAAGTAATAATTTTCTACTAGTAATTTTATCAGCTAATAACTTATACTAAAATGACAATTCTTACTTGACTTCTGAATTTATGAAGGTGTGGGTTAGTTGGTGTTATAGTTATACAGTTTTATTTTTGAAATTATTAAACATTTGACTTCATGGATTTTTATTGTATCAAATCTAAACTTATTTGTTTATTTTGCAAAATGTAAGTAGGCCAGTATTATGTAAAATAAATAATGAAATATCAGTATGTCTTTTTTTTTTTTAAGTATAGCATTCACTAATCACTAGTTTGATCTCTTTATCAAGGGTTACCATCTCAGAAAGGCCTTTCTGGCTACTCTGTCCAAAGCAGAATGTTCTAAACTCCACACTAGGCCACCCAATACCTTACTTGGCTTAATTTTCCTGCCACTTAGATATTGTTCTGAAATGATTTTGTTTATATTTTACCCTACTTAGTTTATATCATCCCTCTGAGGAGTATAAACTCCCTGAGAGTAGGAGTCTTCTCTTTGTGTCCCTAATGCATAGAAAAATGCCTTGTGTTCAGTAGGTGATGAATAAATACTTATCAATGAATGTGGTAATAAATGAATTGAAGAGCCACTAATTCCAGTTTTTGAAAACATAGTAATAATCATGGTAAAAATATGAGTTGCTACAATTTGGGAGTTATTAAACATTGGCACTCAGATGAGTATCAGTTATTTTTAAATTTGGTATTATTTATTTTAGATTAAATCTCATTTAAAATATTACTGGATCAAAAGTTATGAATATTCTGAAGTGATTAAGAATCCATTTCAAAATTGTTCTTCAGGAAACTTCCACCAGTCTACATTTCTACCAATGATTCATTCTCACTTGACTGACTTTCAAACTTCTGTTCACAGGCGTCTGTCTCCACCAGTATTGGTCTCTCCTTGCTTTCCTTCTTTCAGCTAATAGTATTAGATCTGTGTCTTTCTACTAAAAGCCACAATGCCCTTTGTTACAGAAGAAAAGATCTGAGATAACAACGTGAAGCACCATAGTTTATTTCCTTAACATTTAAAGACACTTTAAAAGATGTGCTCCGTTAAATTTGTTGTGGTAAATGATCTTAAAGCTTAAAAACAAAATTTACTGAAAAATCATCAGTGTCTTCAAATATGCCCTTGTAATCATGACCATGAGCAAATACCTATATGCCTTTCACAGGATGGACTTATATTTTTATTTAGTTTATATACTAACAAATTGTTTTATGGTGATTTATGTAATCTCTAATAGCTTGAATTTTCCAATATACAAAGAAAGCAATCCTCTTTAGGTTTTATTAAAAACTTGCTTGTCAAAATCTGTATGTGCATATGGCCATGGAGACATATTTTTTTCTTCATTTAAAAAAAAATACCTGCTTTTATTTTTTGTGTGTGCCTAATTGCTGTGGAGTGCTGTGTATACATCTGAAAGGTAGCACCTTTAGCTCTGCAGGCTTTTATCCCAGACATCTGATAATAATTACTGCATAAATAAATTCATAACACCAGGCAGTTAGAAGCAGCCTAATTGCAACAATTAATTTGTAGACTTACCTAATTAAATTTCCCTAGCCAGAATGTGTTGTCTGCATACATCAAAGTTTACAAAAGAGAAGTAACAGAGCAGAATAAAAAGTGACAGTGTCCCTAATAGAGTCCCTTGAGAGGAACTTCTAAGGTTAAAATAAAAATCCATCAATGCTGAGCAAGAAAATATGCAGTTCCACCGAAATGATGGATGGCTCTGCTAACCTTCATGCAAAACGATCCTGACACATATTATTATTGAAACAGAAATGAGCATATCTTTGTCTACCTTAGTCCCTTTATAACGTGGGTGAGATGGTCTGAGAGTCAGAAAACTCTCTTTTATGCTGTACTTGGGAACATTAAGATAATCCTGATCTCTTTCCTCCTTGAGACTCCCATAGCTACTTGTTTATCTGCTCTCTTGCCTTCCTGTAAGAATTGAGTAATTGCAAAAATGTGTGGTGAGGAGAGAAAACTGCACAGCCTGCACCTTTTGCGAGCACAAATGTGCTTGCCCTGCCACTGGGGGACACAGGAAAATTCGCATTTTCCAGTCTGACTGTGACATATACAAGAACAAATGACAATTACCATGTCATACTGTCTTTAAAAAGAGAGAAAAAATAATTTAGTGGCTAAAAGGACATAGCACAAGTCAGCTTAACTGGGGAATAATGCTATGAAAGCTTTTCAGTAAGCCTTTTTTTTTTGGCAGAAACATTGGTTTTTATTTCTCTATCACCCACATTGGTAGCTATTTCTCCTTCTACTTTCCTTGGAATTTATTAATATGTAAGGAACTTCCCTAGTGGCTCAGTGGTAAAGAATCCACCTGCCAGTGCAGGGGATGCAGGTTTGATCCCTGGGTAAGGAAGATTGCCTGGAGAAGGAAGTAGCAAGCCACTCTAGTATTCTTGCCTGAGAAGTCCCATGGACAGAGGAGTCTGGCAGGCTACAGACCATGGGGCCACAAAGAGTCAGACACGACTTAGCAACTGAATAACTGAACAACAAAAATGAGGGATCAAGCTTTATTTTCAGACACTACCACAACCTACCTCTTCTTCCAGCTCTGAAAATGTTGGTAGAAGCAAAAGGCAGACAAAATAGGATACTTCTGAGTCTCCTTATAGAAACTTACATTAAAGTTTTAATAGCAAATGAAAGAATGCTGGTGGTGGTTTAGTTGCCAAGTTGTGTCTGACTCTTTGCAATCCCATGGACTGTAGCCCCTACCAGGCTCCTCTGTCTATGGGATTTCCCAGGCAAGAATACTGGAGTGCTTTGCCATTTCC
This sequence comes from Budorcas taxicolor, assembly GCF_023091745.1. Taxonomy (NCBI): domain Eukaryota; kingdom Metazoa; phylum Chordata; class Mammalia; order Artiodactyla; family Bovidae; genus Budorcas; species Budorcas taxicolor. The sequence goes on from NC_068931.1 coordinate 29,891,795, forward strand.
TTCTCCAAAGTAAAAGAATAGATTACACCAAACCAAAATTCAGAAACTGTGTCAGAAATCAAAGTTTGTGACTGCTGTAGCTCCACTGATTGTGGGTTGTCCATTTCATGAAGAAAAACATAGATTCTTAACTTTGGGATAGAGATATTCACAAAAATGTGTTGACTTCAAATCTTTTATTGATGTCATTATAATCTCTGTTTCTCTGTCCCATATTTTTAAACCAAAAGGAGCCTTTAAATGCCAAATGAAACATTTCCCATAAAATTGAAAGAGTTTTCTGTCTATTTTCTTGAGGAAAGAATAGTTACAGCAATTTTGTCTAGAAAGATTACCTTTGTGTAGACTACGCTCTATATATGTCTCCTGCTGGAATCAAGATTGCTAGGAGAAACATCAATAACCTCAGATACGCAGATGACATCACCTTTATGGCAGGAAGTGAAGAGGAACTAAAAAGCCTCTTGATGAAAGTGAAAGAGGAGAGTGAAAAGTTGGCTTAAAGCTCAACATTCAGAAAAAGAAAATCATGGCATCTGGTCCCATCACTTCATGGCAAATAGATGGGGAAACAGTGGAAACAGTGTCAGACTTTATTTTTGTGGGCTCCAAAATCACTGCAGATGGTGATTGCAGCCATGAAATTAAAAGACGCTTATTCCTTGGAAGAAAAGTTATGACCAACCTAGATAGCATATTCGAAAGCAGACATATTACTTTGCCAACAAAGGTCCATTTAGTCAAGGCTATGGTTTTTCCTGTGGTCATGTATGGAAGTGAGAGTGGGACTGTGAAGAAAGCTGAGCGCCGAAGAATTGATGCTTTTGAACTGTGGTGTTGGAGAAGACTCTTGAGAGTCCCTTGGACTGCAAGGAGATCCAACCAGTCCATTCTGAAGGAGATCAGTCCTGGGTGTTCTTTGGAAGGAATGATGTTAAAGCTGAAGCTCCAGTACTTTGGCCACCTCATGTGAGGAATTGACTCCTTGGAAAAGACTTTGATGCTGGGAGGGATTGGGGGCAGGAAGAGAAGGGGACGACAAAGGATGAGATGGTTGGATGGCATCACTGACTCGATGGACGTGAGCCTGAGTGAACTCCGGGAGATGGTGATGGACAGGGAGGCCTGGCGTGCTGCGATTCATGGGGTTGCAGAGTCAGACACGACTGAGTGACTGAACTGAACCGAACTGAACCCAGATAGAGTGATATGTTGAGCAAAGACGGGTGAATGCAAGGTAGGAAATGCAAAGAATTCCATGGTCATAGTCAGGATCTTAGTCTGACTTCACCAGTTTATTCACATGCGGATTCTCGGAGGATTGTTAATAGCTGTGCTCATATCCACGTGTCACATCCTGTGAAACAGAGCTGGTCTTTGATTCTATGTGATAGTGGATTATTACCACCCTTTGAAAAAGTAGAAAACTATGAGCTTTCAATCCCTGTGCTTATGATATGTTATTCAATTTATACCTCGGATTCAAGTACATTTGACTTTGAAATGTATCTGCCATAAGAAAGGTCTACATACGGAACTCAGGTCAAAATAAAGTAAAAGGAAATCCTATCTTCTGATATGAATTAAATTAGAAACTCTCAGAACAATAGGATGAGAGAAAGATAATGAAGTTTGGATAATGGAAGCACTTCTCCTCCCTTGACCTCCCTTGGAACACTCTCCTTTTGTCTTCTCTGATACCACACCCCCTTACTGTGCTTATGCTCAGTAACTTTACTGGCTCATTCTATTTTGCTGAGATCTCATCAAGTTTTTGTTTTTTTTTTCCCTAAACTTTTTTCTCCTCTTGTCCTATTCTGTTGGATCTCCAAGGGTGATCTCTGAATCAAGATCACCACCTCAACATCAGTGCACTGCTCAACACAGAGCAAGTGCTCAGAAATATTTGTGGAATGAATTAATTTCTGAATCCCTGGGTACACTGAGACAGTTATCATGTAGTCCAAAACATACTAGACTTAGGGAGATGAAATTTCAGCTCCTTCCATATCCTAGCTATGGATCTTAAGTCTCAGACTCCTATTTTTCTCCACTGAAAAAAGTGCTATAGTACAAGGTGGTCTTAAACAGTAAAGGAATAATAAATGTTTAAGCTGTAAAAAAAAAATTAGAGCAAAATACAATATAAAAGAATTGTTTTTAACAATTTCATTGTACTTTCAATATCACACCATTATTTCATAGTTTTGTAGAACCAGGTGGGATATATATATATATTATTAATAATAACACTTTGCTGACAAAGGTCCGTATAGTCAAAGCTGTGGTTTATCCAGCAGTCATGTATAGATGTGAGAATTGGACAAAAAGAAGACTGAGCACCAAAGAAATGATGCTTTTGAATGGGGGTGCTGGAGAAGACTCTAGAGAGTCCCTTGGACATCAGGAAGATCAAACCAGTCAATCCTAAAGGAAATCAACCCTGACTATTCATTGGAAGGACAGTTACTGAAGCTCTAATACTTTGGCACATGATGCAAGGAACCAGCTCATTGGAAAAGGCCCTGAGGCGGGAAAAGATTGAAGGCAACAGGAGAAGAGGCAACAGAGGATGAGATGGTTAGATAGCATCACTGACTCAATGGACATAAATTTGAGCAAACTCCAGGAGCTAGTGGAGGGCAGAGGAGCTTGGTGCACAACATTGCATGGGGTTGCAAAGAATGAGACACGACCTAGCAATTGAACAACAATGACACATTACAATGCAACAGTATCCAGGTATCTAAGCATTTCAGGGTAAAGTAGTGAAAGGACCATGGGCTCCTCGGGTGTCTGAACCTGGTCTGCTCCTCACAGGCTTCCTGACCTTAGGTCTCCAGGGCTGACTCATTTGGAGAAAAGTGAGCAGCGGTTTCCACGTGAAAAGAGTGGAAGCTTAGCACTACGTAGACAGCAACGAAACGTTCTTTTGCCTTTACATTTTAATATGGTGAATGTGAGCAATTACAAAACACAAGGATCATTGGGTTTTCCAGGGTAGATCTAATTGTGATATTTTTTTCTTTATATATATGTATATATTATCGAAGTATATTTGACTTACAATGTTTCAGGTGCACAACAAGGTGATTCAGTTGTACATATATACATAGATTATTTTTGAGATCATTTTCCATTATACATTATTACAAACTATTGATTATGATTTCATGTGCTATACAATAAACCTTTGTTGCTTGCTGCATGTCTATATTTTAAAATTAGAAACCTAGCATTCTATTCATACTAAATCAAACAAGTGGAATCAAAATGTCATATTTTTTTAGTTAGGAAAAAATTCATAAGTTTTCTACTATATATATATTATATATACTCTTTATATATCTATACAAAAGCTTTTCTACTACACTTAATAAAGGCTTGAGAAAGAACATCAAAAAAAAAAAAGATGGAGAAACTGGAAAACATAAACTAAATGAAATGGGGGCACTGAATATGAAATAGAAAAAGTGAAACAAACTAGATAAAAGTAAAAATAATTATACAGTCCAGTTGTTTTAATATATGACTGCTCGTTAGAAACATATCTGGAACTTTGGAGGAAAAAACTAACGCCTGGGCATTTGTATTTTTCAAAAGATTCAGAGATAATTCTGATATGCATATGGATTTTATAAAATGATTACAGGTTTTGCTATTAAATGGTCATTTTGGTGATATGGAATTCTATTATTTTTCTGTTGACCAATCATGATACAATGGTATTAAGTGAGTAACAGTTACAAAGTCACAATAGTAAAAGGTGTTTTTCAGTTTTCAAAATCAATATTTTAAATACAAGAAACAGAAACTAATTTTAAGGTGAGAGAAATACAGGTCAGTTCCAGTGGATTTTTTACTGGATCTCAATTTTTTTTTAACCTCAAACAATAATTAATTATATTGTCTATGGTAGCGTCAACCCTCTGCTTATATGATTCTGCCCTTTTGTTATTTTTTGCTTTGCTTTTCCTAACTCAATGTCTTGGCAGAGCTTACTTGTCTACCACCATCTCCCCACGCCCATGTCTGGCTCACAACTAATGTCTGTTTAAAAGGGAAAAGTTGTTTTGAAGCTTTAAAAAGAATCTATTTTGGGGCAGAAATGATGGGCAGCATTGAGAGGCTATCGTAAATCTACTACTGCATCTGAGGTGGCTGTAATTGGTGGGTTTTATCTCTGCTTTTTAGTGGTAACTTTAGAGAGCAGGTTTCTTTGGAGAGACATTCCTCACGGGAGCTTTGTAAATGTCACAGTGCTATTGGCGGTGGTTTGTGAATCTGTCTTTGGTGAAGGATTACATGCAGATCTCAATGTGACATACCTAACTACAACAAAAACTATAACCACAGATGCTAATTATGTGTTCCTAGTGAAAAACAAAAACAAAAACAAAAAAAAACCCCTTAATTGTAAAGGTGGATGATAGGGATCATATCAGATCCATAATCTGATCAGGAATCTTCCAGAACATGAACAGAATACTTTCACATGAATCCTCACTTAAATACTCTTACACAAATACATTAATATATTCCAGACTGATTGGGGAGTCTAACACATTCCTTTCCTAAAAAGCAAACAAACAAAATAAAAAAAACCCTCATCAAAATGAGGGCTGCAAGTCTGCCCTCAAGCCCTCACTCGTTACTATTTCCTTGCCCAGACCTGATGAATGGGTAGTGATTTCTGCCAGCTCACCTGTGGACACCACTAGGAGGAAAAGGGGCAGAAAGGAGTAAGCCAGGCAGGTCCTCTGAGGCTTATTTCTGCTTAAAATTTTGTTAAAATGATCATTTAGACTTGGCTGGAATTGCCTTTTCACTTCATTCTGCTATTGAATAAACCATTAAACAGTGCAAATAATGTGCGTGAAATTACAGATGCAAACAGACCTTTTCCCCAGGGACTCGCTTGCCTCTCAAGAGATGCTGGGACCACCATGGTCTCATGAGCTTGCCAGGAAGGAAGAATTCACCTGATCAAAGAAGCACAAAGCCATTTAGAACTATTTTCAGGTGAAGAAGGAGGTGGTCCAGTGGCTCTACATCACCTCACCTCACCTGGACTTAATATCCATATTCTGGGTTCATCATCTCCTGTTTGATCATAGATATGAACTTCTGGAATGATTTTTCTTTTTTTTTGGTATCAACTCTGCTTGAAGTTTCAGTGCAGTAGTCCTGGCCAAGGCGGTAACACAGAAATGAAATATTTCTGATGGAAGGAAACATACAACTTCAGGGCACGGGCACTTTGATTGGAAGAAGGAGACAAGGTAACACAGTCAAAAGAGCTATTCTGCCCCTGCGAGGTCCTTCCAGGAAAGCACCAGCTAATTGAAGTGTCCACTTGATTAGGACTATATCTGAATGTTAATGTCTTTTTTTAAAATTCAAAATGCCTCAGGCTTTCAGCTACCAGTGGCATCTTGCCTTTTCTTTTCACAAGCTCCCTTTTGACTACAAGTGTGTACAGCATTTATTAATTCATCTACTCTATTCAGATGTTTTGAAGCCAGTATATCCTTTTTCCGCTTTGCTTTTAAATGAAAAGAAACTAAAATTGAAAAGAAATCTTTCATCTCACTACCTTTCCCTTGAATGTGAGAACTAGGCTTGAACTAGCTTTTCTGCCACTCATAACTTCTTGTGGAGTTGTTGAGTAGGTTTTCTTACAAAGCAAGGCAAAGCATTTTGCTTTTAAGGGATAAAGATTTTTTTGAAATAGCATTCATCATCAAGTAGATTTCCATTAGCACAGTGGTCAGTTTCATTACATGGTATGAATATCTCTATTATGTGCTAGAAGTGCTTGTTCTCCTCTCAGAACTATATTGAAAATAATTTGATGTCAATTTCCATGGTGATAGAAAAGAAGAACATCACTCGGAACCATAACGAGCACATGTATCTGAGTTATTGTGAAACACTGAATTGGTCCCTTTGTGTCGAGTTCTCTAGTTTTTGTTGTTATTATTGTTTCATTACCTGATAAGGAAAAAAATGCTTTTTTAAAAAATGTAGGGTAATTATTGAATTGCATCCTTTTTGTATCTTGCTGACCAATCTTTTTTTTTTTTTTTTTTAAGAGACAATGCTCCAGAAGAAGCCTCCTAATTGTGCTTTGTGAAAATGTTAATAATGAAACTCTCTTTGGTGGAAAGAACTTTAGGTAAGACAGCAGAGCATCATATTCCCCTTGTATAGCCAAATGCCACCACTGAAGTGTTTTTATTCTTTGTGAGGCAGACAAACTATTGCATAAATACTGTAATGATATAACTTCCTGGCCTTTTTCTTCTATTGTTTGTACCTATTTGGTATCATGTGTTAAACCTATGCCAAATGAATCTCTTTGGTGCAGTACAGGTGAGGGATGTAATTAAACTGGTTTGCTTTTTCTGGGTTCCGGAATCAGGCCAACAATTGTTAGATAGGAGCCTCCCAGCCCCAATAGGTTCTACATCAGGTTTTGAAGAACTTTAGAGAGAGAGAATCGGTTGAACAAAAATGAGATCATACTGTATATTTTATCTTATTGAATCTAATATACTGCAATAGTATACCTGCACGGGTCAAATTATATCCCACTCGCTCATTACAAAAGAACTCACGAAGACCCTGAAACCTGTCGGCAGATGTTTCCAAGGCCTTTGTCTCCATCCTACTCCAATCTCCCAATTTATCCCCCTCCCTTTGAGATTTCATTTTATAGGAGTATAGCTCTAACTTTGTATCTAATTTTTACTCAATTATACTGGATTATAGTTTCTTTTTAATTTACCTTGTTATGATTAAATATATTCAATTTGTGGTGTTTGTTTGGAAAAGGCTTTGACTAAAGATAAGGAGGAGAAATTCCTTAAAAATTAAATATGTGAAACAGTTATTATAACTGGGATGTATCCATCTGTAAACAAACCCCCCCAAAATAAACAAAAACTGAATGACTGGGAAAATCAGTGTATGCATCATTTATTAGAACTATTTCCACAGAAAATATTTTAACATTCTACCCCTTTTTGAAGTGGTTAAAGCTGTGACCATATTCACTAACTGTACATTCACCTAAACTGTTTGGTGGCAATTTTTTATAATGAATTCATAAAAGGTTTTATTTCTCAAAAGGTGACTGTTTGTACATGGAAATCAAATCTTACAGTGAGAGTACGGTTGGCTCATGTCTGTATCCCTGCCCTTCCCAACAAAGTTGCATGAAATTCTTCATTCATGAGAGAAACTCTGTGTGCCCTTCAAAAGAGTGGTCATGAAAAGCTGCCCAGGAATTTTGTGTTCAGCTCTTTAGGACAAGCAGCTGCTGAAGTTCTTCCAAAAAGTTTGCCATGAATGTGTACGTGACTGAGCCTTCCAGGGTGATGCAGGTTGTGTAACTTGGATTCTCTCGAGATAGATATTTGATGACATGTACATGGGTCAAATTTCATGGCTATTCCAAGAGAAATGCTGATCAGCATTGCATTTATTTTGGGAAAGGGAAGGTAACCCACTGTGTGTGCTCCAGGCACCTGCCAGCTCTTCTGTCAGATCCTGAGTTGCCTCAGCCAGCTGTCGTGGCCTTCCCAAGCACTTCGAGCCCTGCGTTGGCTACTCTTCCCTACCGATCATTGCCTCTGGCAGAAACTGTGCAGGGAAAGACATGACCTCAGGGCAGGTCACTCTTCATGACATCTGAGCTTGTGGAAGTGAAGTCTATTTCACTCTTGGGTCACCCTTTGAACTCAGGTTACCCTGGAGTTGGTATCCCAGGTGGCCCAGGGATAAAGAATCTGCCTGCCACTGCAGGAAACCTGGGTTTGATCCCTGGGTTGGGAAGATCCCCTGGAGAAGGAAATGGCAAGCCATTCCAGTATTCTTGCCTGGGAAATCCCATGGATGGAGGAGCCTGGCAGGCTGTGGTCCATGGGGTCACAAAGCATCGGACACAACTGAGTAACTAAACAACAAGAGAAAACCCTGGAGTCACTCCAATTGTAACAATAAACATGGGACTTCTATTTTCAGTTCAGTTCAGTCGCTCAGTCATGTCCGACTCTTTGCGACCCCCTGAATCACAGCACGCCAGGCCTCCCTGTCCAACACCAACTCCTGGAGTTCACTCAGACTCATGTCCATCGAGTCAGTGATGCCATCCAGCCATCTCATCCTCTGTCACCCCCTTCTCCTCCTGCCCCCAATCCCTCCCAGCATCAGAGTCTTTTCCAATGAGTCAACTCTTCACATGAGGTGGCCAAAGTACTGGAGTTTCAGCTTTAGCATCATTCCCTCCAAAGAAATTCCAGGGCTGATCTCCTTCAGAATGGACTGGTTGGATCTCCTTGCAGTCCAAGGGACTCTCAAGAGTCTTCAACAGCACAGTTCAAAAGCATCAATTCTTTGGCACTCAGCTTTCTTCACAGTCCAACTCTCACATCCTTATATGACCACTGGAAAAACCATAGCCTTGACTAGACGGACCTCTGTTGGCAAAGTAATGTCTCTGCTTTTGAATATGCTATTTAGGTTGGTCATAATTTTTCTTCCAAGGAGTAAGTTTCTTTTAATTTCATGGCTGCAGTCACCATCTGTGGTGATTTTGGAGCGCCCCCCCCCCCAAAATACTTCTATTTTATTTATCTAAATTATCATCTTTATATTTGTTGGCAAGCTTGGGCCACAATGTGGACAACTGGTTTAAATAGTTTTGTAAAATTAATTTCTTTGGACACACACCTCTAGTAACTTATGCCCTTTATGTCTCATTAATGACTAACCCTCATTAATGAAATTAATTTGAATATGGTTAGAGAAATCAAGTGGACATTTCATATTCGTTAAAGATTATCTCTCGAATCAAATACAATGGCTTTTAAACAAGACTGCTGTACTCTTTCTAGAAACTCCTGTTTAGAGGACTTCTGAGAAGTGCCTTGGAGACATTCATTCATTCAAAAACTAGTCACTATCATGTATCAGATAATTTTCTAGGTACTAGGAATTCAATAATGAATAAGACAGACGGGTGCTAGGATAGAAATAATTGTTCCTGGGTGGGACAACTGAAAAACATGTTAAAGGACAGTAAAAAAATATGTATTGAAGAGTAATAAGTGCTGGGAAGGAAACAAATAAGGGGCTGAGAGAAAAGAACAGAGGTTACTTTAGAGATGTGTTCTAAACAGGGGCATTTACCCTGAAACCCAAACGAAAAAGAAGAAGGGGAGACATGAGGTGGGCTGGACCCAAAGGAACTTGAGGGATGTTAAAATGAGGTAGGAGATAGATGGGTCCCCAGGGTAAGCAGGCGGAATCCATTCCCTGTGGACCAATAATCCAAGATGAAAACAGCAAGACAATCAAGAGAGGAAGCTGGGCCCTGCCCACCTAAGAGTTAAAAGACCACATATCTCTTGCTCTCAAAGATGCCTTCCCACTAGAAAGATTCTTGGAGGTGAAAAGGTGATCTACCCTAGGCCTCCTCCCTAGAGTCCATCTTGGCTGAGAAATGCACATGCACACATGAAACGCTCCTGAGATTTGCCAAATACGGACTCAGAACCAGGCAAATCAAAGTGATTGGCCAAAGGAAACCAGAAAGAAATGCCCCACATAAATGATTTAAACCACCATAAGAGCATGACTCTCTGAGTCTGCCTATGTGTCTATCCGCAAGTACCTTACTCTTTCTCCTCCTAATAAACACTTCAATTGTTTCACTGCTCTGGCTTTGTGGGAATTCTCTGCAAAGCTGAAGAGCTAGGGCCTTGTCACTGACCATGGGTCTAGTGGTTAGGACGTGGCTCATGGCTGTGACCTGGCCACAGTCTCCGGCCAGGAACTAAAGCCCCATTACAAGCCACTACAGGCCAAGGCCTGCAGAGATCAGAAACATGATGAATTAAAGAGGAAGGCAGAGGCCAAGTCTGCATAGATTTATAGCAAGGAGGTCAAAGCAAGGAGGTAGACCATATCCTAATTACAATGGGGAGTTTAATAAATCTAGGTGTTTTTGTTTTGATCCAATTTTTGTTTTAATAATGCCAGTTTTCCCATCTATGTGCCAAAAAGCTTAGAGGGGAAAGTAAAGTACAAGACAAGAAATGGGGAGACCAGTCAAAAGATATTTGCAGGAATCCAGGAAAGAGAAGATGGTGAGATAACACAGTGACTCTGGGAAATGAGCAAATTATCTGGGACATATCTTGAAGGTAGTATGTAAAGAAATGCCTAATTCATTGGATGGAGGGGGCATGATTTCTGCTGAAATAGCATGTTAGGAAACAAAAGAACAAGACTGGACCTTATATTGAAAATAGTTTTATCCCAACCAGTCTATAGACTACAATTGTGCATGTTTATTTCTCAGACTTGGAGGATGACACTTAGAGCCTTTGTTGGGGAAAGAAGCTGACGTAAAGCACCTTTGCTATGGTGACTGCAGTACAGAGTTTTAGAGAACATTTGCTTTCTTTTCAGTTCAGTTCAGTTGCTCAGTCGTGTCTGACTCTTTGCGACCCCTTGAATCACAGCACGCCAGGCTTCCCTGTCCATCACCAACTCCTGCAGTCCACCCAAACCCATGTCCATTGAGTCAGTGATGCCATCCAGCCATCTCACCCTCTGTCGTCCCCTTCTTCTCCTGCCTCCAACCCCTCCCAGCATCAGGGTCTTTTCCAATGAGTCAACTCTTCGCATGAGGTGACCAAAGTATTGGAGTTTCAGCTTTAGCATCAGTCCTTCCAATGAACACTCAGGACTGATCTCCTTTAGGATGGACTGGTTGGATCTCCTTGCTTTCTTTTAGGATCTCCTTGCTTTCTTTTCTCAAGACTTTCTCCTTGACCTAAGTCCAATCAGATTCCTTTGAACCTTCATGGACCCAACCTTGGGCTGATGTTTGATGCTATTTAGTCTACTTTCAGCAAAAATCCTGCTGGCTTGGTTATTTGAAAATCCCCTACCATTGATATTTTATCCTCTGGCCTACCTTCAGCAAATATTCTGTTGAATTGTTTTAGCGAGAATCCTCCTAACTTGGATGTTTCTTATTAATAATTGTCCATCCACCGTCCTCCCCTCCTACTTAGCCATGAATCTCCATTGGTCCTTATACTTAGAGTTGAGCCTGGTCTCTCTCAGCTCCTGCAGAACCCCCCTTGCTCTGGTCTTCCTAGATAAAATCTGTTGGCTTCTTGAACAAAGTGCCATGAGTAATTTTTTTTTAAACAGTAAAGAAAAAGAAAGCAGTGAGGGAAGAATAAGAGAGGGTAACAAGAGCTGATAGATTGGAAAACTGAAAGTGAGAAGATAGAGTTAAATGGCAGGAGGAGCCCAGGAGAAAGAAATGATGACCAAATGGCTTGCAGTAAGAGCCAACTGAGAAGGAAATGGCAACCCACTCCAGTGTTCTCGCCTGGAAAATCCCATGGATGGAGGAGCCTCGTAGGCTGCAGTCCATGGGGTTGCTAAGAGTCGGACACAACTGAGCGACTTCACTTTCACTTTTCTCTTTCATCCATTGGAGAAGGAAATGGCACCCCACTCCAGTACTCTTGTCTGGAAAATCCCATGGATGGAGGAGCCTGGTAGGTTTCAGTCCATGGGGTCGCTAAGAGTCGGACACGACTGAGCGACTTCACTTTCACTTTTCTCTTTCATCCATTGGAGAAGGAAATGTCAACCCACTCCAGTGTTCTTGCCTGGAGAATCCCAGGGACAAAGGAACCTGGTGGGCTGCCGTCTATGGAGTTGCACAGTTGGGCACGACTGAAGTGACTTAGCAGTAGCAGCAAGAGCCAACTGACACAGCTTGTGGGCAGCATCCCAGGATCTCCGCTTGAGATCTGCTCATCTTCTTCCTACTTCTCAGAAGAAGGAAAGAGAAAGTCTCTTGGTCCAGCATGGATTCCCCCACCCCTTCCCCTCCCCACCCATAGGTTGTTTTGCTGCTACAAGGATATTTCTCTTTTAAATCTCACAAGTCACCATTATGACAACAATTTGGTGGCAATGAAAACACTGTGGTAACACTTGTTTACCTGAGGAAGCACCTGAATTTGTGTCTTCTTAAAAGAACCTGAAATGGACACGTGCATACTTGGGAAGAAATGAATACAGCATTACTAGACGAGATGGCATGCTGAGTTCATTATTACTGTCATTTCAAAGACACTTATATTTGAATTACGCCTAAAGCTCTTGATTATTTTGAATGCATCTTTTCAGTGTCATGTAAAGCAGATGAATTGGAAATCTACCCCCTGCAAACCCCACATATCTATTAAGAAGTATATGTAATATCAATTCAGACAACTCTAGATCTTGATTGAGTATGCTATTTTTCATTTCAGGTTTAAATCTCTCAAGGATTCTGGTTTAAAACTCAATGCAGGTTTGGCTCAATTTTCAGTGTGTGTCTCTTTGAGAGTGGTTAATGGACTGACAATTTAAAATCCATGCAGGTTATTTTAGCATTGTTTATTCCTTGAATCCAATATTTATGAGTATACTAGCCAATATTAATTCCTTAAATAGTTTCACTGTGTAGACAGTTGTCATACTTCTTATGAACCAAGAGACTACTTTAGAAGCATGTGGCTTGGGTGAAGTGGTTCCTGGCTCCTCTGTGATATTCTCTTTTTCTCCTTCCAGAACATCATTGATGGTCTTTCATGAGAAGGACCTAAGTACAAGATATAACTTCAGTATCTTTGAGCTCTGGAGTTAGGTTATTCATGTATAAGTCATAGTCACTCAGTCATGTCCGACTCTTTGCAGTCCCATTGACTGTAGCTTGTCAGGCTCCTCTGTCCCAGGAATTCTCCAGGTGAGAATACTGGAGAGGGTTGCCATTCCCTTCTCCAGGGGCTTTTCCCAACCCAAGGGTCAAATGTAGGCCTTCCACTTTGTGGACAGATTCTTTACCTTCTGAGACACCAAGAAATCCCAGAAGTCATAATACGGGTTAAGAATTGAGAGAGTAGCATTGAAACATATACATTACCATATATAAAATAGATAGCTAGTGGGAAGTTGCTGTATAGCCCAGGGAGCTCAACCTGGTGCTCTGTTAATAACCTAGAATGGCAGGATAGGGTGGGGGGGGTGGGAGGGAGGCTCAAGAGGAAGGGAATATTTGTATACTTATGGCTGGTTCACACTGTATGGCAGAAACCAACATAACATTGTAAAGCAATTATCCTCCAATTAAAAACTTAAAAAAAAATCAGTGACCAAATAGTCTCTGGTGTTGGAATTGCAGGTACCTCATTAACAGTATGATCAAGCTATTTCATCAGATGAATGACTGAACTTGTACTAGTAGCCTTCTTTACAGAATGCCATCTCCCAGCTGTCAATCAATCCTCCAGGGTTTTGCACACTTGAATAGAAATAATACCCAACCACAGCATTTATCATCAGGCCCAAAGTCTTTCTCCAGCATGAGTATTCTTTATCACTGAATCAGGATGAGCCTGTAAAATAATTTGTTAGAGGGGAAAAAAATGTGTCTTTTGTTCTTTGGTTCTTGAACAGAAAGACTAGGCTTTCTTGTAATCAATCTACCGTCAAGCCAGAGCCTACAGGTAAATCCCAAATCAAACTTTTGCGGACGACAAAGATAGTGAGATCTCTGAAATAAAGGTGGAAAAATGAAAGTTTTGGTTCTAGGATCTATTTTTCAGTTTCAGAACTTGGAGCAAATGACAGTGGTGATATTGAAAATTTTTCTAGATGCTAACACCCTAAGTATCACTGACTCAATGAACATGAGTTTGGGTAAACTTCAGGAATTGGTGATGGACAGGGAGGCCTGGCATGCTGTAGTCCATGGGGTCACAGAGTCAGACATGACTAAGTGACTGAACTGAACTGAACTGAACACCCTAAGGTCTTCCTCGTATATTTATCTGTTAATAGTAAACAGTCGTAAAGCACAGAATACAGCCACTCTCCAAACAACCAAAAACTCTCACAAAGAATACGAAAACAGAAATTTGACGATGATAAACAAAGTTAGAAGCGGGTGCAGAGAGAATCCAGGGACATGCAAATATACCTTTTAACAACACCTCTTCTCAGGTCAAGACTATGGTTTTTCCAGTGGTCATGTATGGATGTGAGAGTTGGACTATAAAGAAAGCTGAGTAGCGAAGAATTGATGCTTTTGAACTGTGGTGTTGGAGAAGACTCTTGAGAGTCCCTTGGACTGCAAGGAGATCCAACCAGTTCATCCTAAAGGAGATCAGTCCTGGGTGTTCATTGGAAAGACTGATGTTGAAGCTGAAACTCCAATACTATGGCCACCTGATGCGAAGAGCTGACTCATTGGAAAAGACCCTGATGCTGGGAAAGATTGAGGGCAGGAGGAGAAGGGGACGACAGAAGATAAGATGGTTGGATGGCATCACCAACTCAATGGACATAGGTTTGGGTGGACTCCGGGAGTTGGTGATGGACAGGGAGGCCTGGTGTGCTGCAGTTCATGGGGTCGCAGAAAGTCAGACACGACTGAGCGACTGAACTGAACTTCTCAGGTATTTTTCACAGGCAAATTTTGGTTCTACCTTGAACAAAGCTGACTTTCTTGCTTCATAATTTATCTTTTCTACTTGACATCTCTTCTGTATTCATATTATTTCCATACCTCAATTTCTTTTCTGTACTGTGGCTTGATGGCTTTTAATACAATCAGTTGAATAGCTGTGCATGTGGTTGTGTGTGTGTGGGGGGGAAGCATCCAGGTGAGTGTGAGTAGGTGAAAGCATATTGTATCTTTTAAGTAGCACTATTAATGAGATCACGTATAACAGGAGTCCACTGGCTCTATGAAATTAAGCAGTGATGACAATTTCTTATTCTTAAAGAACACCCACACTTTCTTCTCAAATTCTAAAAGCAAACATAGAATAACATCTTGTGCATGCTGTGTTTGAAAATTCTTCTACACTGACTGAGTTGAAATTTATTTTTTCTGCCAGCTGAGTTGCCCTTGCTACTGTATGTGTTAGAGTCTGCCTGAGCAGAAAGTCTAATGTTCCTTCTCATTCCTATTGTTTACATATAGGGATCTGCCAACAAGAGAGGCAGTTTGCATTTGTGAAAGGCAAAAATAAATTAATTAGGAGCTTAGGGAAATCATTATGTAAATATACTTCAAGGATTCCTTGCAAGGCAATAAAATAAGAAGACTTGGCTACTGCTGGGTTTGGATCTATGAGCAGTACCCAATTACAAGAGTCATTTCTAAGGAAAAGGTTGTAAATAATAAATAATTTGAAAATTTAAAACTGTGATCATCTCACACACTTAGATGGTGTTTGAAATAATTTACCACAATCACATATTTTTTTTAGTGTTCCTAACTTAGCAGCAGAGAAAAGTAAATATGAATCCTTGGGTAATTCAGGAATGAGTCTATTGCTTCCTGATCCAAGCATGAGATTTCTCTGAAGTCTTGTGGTTTCTCATAAATATTCATGAGCATTTTGCATTGTATACATGTAATATACATGTTTACTTCAACAGAAAATTAATATGTCCCCAATCTCCTTGAATAAAATGATTCTGAAAGATACACCAACTTTATTCTGTGGCCTCCAGTTGGTGTGGAGTTTCTGTCAATATCATCAGGTGTCCCCAGGGTTTAAGAGGCATGCAGCAACCTGGCTGGCTTGTCACAACCGCCCCTGCAGAGTCTTCTAGGAAGGTAGTTTTTGTTGTCTTTAGTTTACAAGGGCAGAAACTGAAGCTCAGAAATTCTAAGTAACCTGATAAAGGTAAGCTATGATCTCCTAATGATTCCGAGCCCCACTGCTCTCTTAATGCCCCTGAGCTGCCTGAATAAATAAACTTCTATCCTTGGTGCTTTCAGTGAAGCCCAAAATAAACACCCCTGTCATCACCTCTCTGCTTCCCCACCTCAGCACTATATAGAGACATGTTATATAAGGCTGCTATTTTTCAGTGGGACTATTTTTGCTATAAATAAGCTCTGAAAAAATGTCACTGACCATTGGTAATTTTCTGGGTCAGGTACATGGATAAAAGGAAACATGCAAACATCAGCCTTTCTTTTCCAAGTTCCTTCACTTTCTAAGTCACTCACTCACTCAGTCATGCACTCTGCAGGCTGGCACATATCCTCCAAAATTGTAGGCGCCACGTTCGAAGTGCTTGGCTATGAGAATTACGTGTCATCCACAGACAGATCACAACCACATTTACTTGTTCTCTCTTCTTAGTTACTTATGTCTCTTTCGCAGACCACTGAGTGGGAGAGAAAACTGAACACAGAAGATGACACAGTACAAAGAGCCTTTTCACTGAGTTATGCCCAGGGTTTTATGAGAACACAGCAGTGATGCATCAAAATAAGAACGATCATTCAGGGAAGACTTCTGGGAGAGGTGGTAAGTGAGCTACAATTTGAAGGATGGGTAGGAGTTGGCTAAATTAACCAGGGGTGCAGAGAGGGGGAAAGTGACGTGTCATGGAGGGCAAGTGGGTTTCCTCATGTTATTATTTCTGATGTCATGATGGAGTAAAACAGAAGAATAAGTTAAGGGGGATGTAGAAACCTGGTCCAACCTCTGTTAAATGAAGCTTTCAAATCGAACTGTGATATCTGCCAGGGCATGAGGAAAATGTCAAGCAATCACTACCTTACCTCTATTCTCAAAGGGTTGTTGGAAGTGAAACAAACAGAAAAATTCAGGTTTAATTACTGTGATAAGCATGGAAAGAAATAAACCTGATAAATGACAACCTTGGAAATATGCAGCAGAATTTACAGGAGGAAGTTATACTTTTGCCCATCTATTATGTGTATTCTTATCTCTTCTCATTTAATGGAAGAAACATATATTGTATTTTTCCTGGAAGATTCTAAAAATGTCGCTGTTCTTACTTGCACCTTTATTTATCTATTTGCTGCCTTGGTCACAATGCCAGTTTTCTTATTTGTACAGAGTATTTTGAGAAAGTGGAGATCCGGGCAGGCTATGATCTATTTGTTAATGTATTATACATAAGGATGGTTTGAATCTATTTTATCTAAGCCTGTGCTATCTATTCAACTCTGAGTTTGCATAAAATACATATTCCTATGGCCCTTAGAATACATGACATTTTATCAAAAGTGACCTGTATGGTCCCGTATGTTTCTCCCGTGATGATACCTCCTGGGTTTCCCATAACAAAGAACTTCAAGCTTCCAAGGAGAGTTAATGCTCTACCTTTTGAAGATTGTGAGTTGGTGAGATCACACACTAGGTAACTGAAACCTGAAACATCATAAGGGTATTTTCAAAACTCAGGCATTCTGTGAATGAGACATAAAATGAATTTCATGCCCATCGGCTCCCTGGAGTCTTGTCACAATAGATAAGGCCAAATCGAAGGATGCAGCGTTACTTCTTGTGGGCTAGTGAGCGGCAGAGTTAATAACTGAATCATCATTTCACTCCAGGACATAGAAGCTTGCTACATCCTGTCTCCTTTTGATCCCTTTATAATAGCAAACGAAGAAATACTTTTAAATCAGATAAAATGATGAAGACATCTATATATGCTCTCCTATAATTTGGCCTAAACACTTATCCAAAATCCCTTCCTCTGGGTGGGCTTCTCAGATGAATCCCATCATCTGTTTACCTTAATATTTCATTTGTGTGGTACATTGATTGTGTAAATGATCCCAGTCCTTCATACCCTCACCCCCTCCCCATATCCACATGCCTGGCAATGTGCCTTAGTAGTCCTCAGCATTCAGGGAATCTATTTCCCAGACCCTTAGTTCTGAGTTGGGCCACGGGATTTGATTGTGTGTGTGTGCTCACTCAGTTGTATCTGCTCCTTTGCAACCTCATGGACTGTAGCCCACCAGGCTTCTCTGTCCGTGGAACTTTCCAGGCAAGAATACTGGAGTGGAATGCCAATTCCTCCTGCAGGGGATCTTCCCCACCCAGGGATTGAACCCACCTTTCTTGCATCTCCTGCCTTGGCAGGTGGATTCTTTACCACTAGCACCACCTAGGAAGTCCCGTGATTTGATGGGGCCTCTGCAACTTCAACAGTTGTGATCTAAGTGGAAGCTTGTTAAAGTGACTACCATTTCCATGTCCTTTCTTCCTCTGATTTTGCCATGAGAACAAGTCTAGACTAGTCTAGACTAGCTTGCTAGAGAAGAAATGTGTGTCCTTACTGTACCAGTTGCCAGGCAGCCAACCACCAGACGTCATTAGTGTGACAAGAAGCTACAGGTGGCCACAGGTGTACAACCAACCCAGCTGAGCCCAACCTACAGCTGTGGAGCACTGCAGACTCATGAGTTGGGTACACAGTTACTATCTGATGATGCCAAGGTCTCGTGCTTGGTACATAGTTTACTGTGCCCATGCATACTGATAACAATTTCTGTTATTTCTATTTATGTATATTATGCTTTCTAATTCATAGCAAAAAAATTTTTATTTTGCTTTTGTTGCATGTACTAAACTTATTCCATTAGCTTCCCCTTTATTTAAAGAATTAGCTTTGTTTAATGAACTTTCTGTCTGAGACCCCAGAAGAGGCTACCACATGGCCCTCCACTCCCAGTGCCTTTCACTGATTGGACTAAAATTGTGTACCTGTTTCAAAGACATGCAGGCTGGCTGGTTGGCAGCTAACCAGATCTGCTATCTAATCTGATGAAAGGAATTTGAATTAAGGCAACTGAGATGCTTGCTGAAGTGGATGCAGTGACAGGGAGGTTAGGAATGGTTTCCGTGTCGAACCATATGCGTAGTTAGTTCATTGTTAGATCAAGCAGGTTGCAAAACAGAGTGCACTATGCAGCAGGAAGCAGAGATGAGGAAGCTGGTGGCCTCCAAAAGACAGCAAAGGTGACCTTGTGCCTTGTGGCTCTCTGGACCCCAGCTCTTATTTTCAAGGGTTCTACCTCTGATTCTAAGAGATTCTCTTTCACTTTCAGTCACCAGCCAGACTTCAACTCCTCTGTGTGAGCTAAGTTGCTTCAATTATATTCGACTCTTTGTGATCCTATGGACGGTAGCCTGCAACGCTCCTCTGTCCGTGGGATTCTGCAGTCAAGAATACTGGAGTCAATTGCCATGCCCTCCTCCAGGGGATTTTTCCCTACCCAGGGATTGAACCTGCATCTCTTACATCTCCTACATTGGCAGGCAGATTCTTCATCACTAGGTCCATGTTATTTTTAGAACAGTTTTAGGTATACTGGAATTTTCCAGTAAAGGTAGTACGGAGGGTTCTTATACATCCTGCACTCAATTTTTCCTATTATTAGCATCTTACATTTGTGTGGTACATTTGTAAAAGTGAGTCAACCAACATTGATGCGGTACATCCTTTATTCAGGGTTCCTTAGTTTTTCACCATTTTTTTTTTTTTTTTTCTGTTTCAGGATCCCTTATAAGATGCCATACTATATTTGGTCATCAAACTTGCCAGGTGGCACTAGTGGTAAAAACTCCACCTGCCGGTGCAGGAGATGCATGAGATGCAGGTTCTGTCCCTGGGTGGGGAAGATCTCCTGGAGAATGAAATGACACCCCACTCCAGTATTCTTGTCTGAAAAATTCCATGGGCAGAGGAGCCTGGCAGGACTCCTGGCTCATGGACTGCAGAGTCAGATATGACTGAGGTCACAAAGCTTGTTAGACTCCTCTTTGCCAAGACAGCTTCTCAGATTTTCCTTTTTCTCCCTGCTGTTCGCTACTTAGTCAGTAAGATGTGTCTGACTCTTTGTGACCCCATGGACTGTAGCCCACCAGCCTTCTATGTCCATGGGATTCTCCAGGCAAGAATACTAGAGTAGGTTGCCATTTCCTTCTCCAGGGGATCTTACCCACCCTGGCACTGAACCTATGTCTCCTGCATTGGCAGGTGGGTTCTTTACCCCTGAGCCACCTGGATGACCTTAAAGATTTTGAGGAGTATTGGTTAGATATCTGGTAGAATGTGTCCTCATTGATTTATCTAATTTTTTTTTTCATGATTACATCAGAGTCATGTGTTTTTGAGAAGAGGACCAAAAGTGCCATTCTCATCACATCATATCAAATGTTCCTCTGTCAACATGACTCATCATTGATGATGCTGACCTTGATCACCTGGGCAAGGTAGTGCTTGTCAGGTGTCTCTACTGTAAAGTCACTCTTTTTCTGCTCTTTTCATACTGTATTCTTCGGTAGGAAATCACTCTGCATAGCTCACATCTAAGGAGTGGAGAGTTATACTCTCTCTCCTTGAGAGCAGAGTATCTACATATATTATTTGGAATTCTTTGGCATGGGAGACTTGTTATTTTCTCCTAAGTATTTGTTCGATCACTGGAAAGTCATAAATACTTATTTTATATTTTAGGATACAGTCCATCACTATGCTATATATTGTATTGCTTGGTTTGTTTTCTTTGGTGAGTGGAAGCTTTTCAGTTTGTTTGTTTTTTGAGTGCTTCCTTACAAGATGCTCTCTGTGTCACTTTTTCTTAAAGTTAAATTTAGCAGGTTCCTGTTGCTTGCATTCAACAAGCTTGACTGAATGTCCTATTGTCTTTCATCTAATCATACTCCATTCATTGTGTATGTGGGCATTTGTTCATTGCATCAATATTTGCACAGGTATTTGTTAGGTAAGGAGGCTGGCAGGAGGGAGAGAGTTGTGGTAAAATTACTCTTGTTCAGTCTCTCAGGCATGCCTGACTCTTTGTGGCACAGGTACTGCAGCATGCCAGGCTTCCTTGAGCTTCACCATCTCCTGGGGTGTGTTCAAACTCATTTCCCTTGAGTTGGTGATGTTATCCAACCATCTCATCCTCTGTCATACCTTCCTCCTCCTGCCATCAATCTTTCCCAGCATCAGAGTCTTTTCCAGTGAGTAGCCTCTTCGTATCAGGTGGCAAAGTATTGGAGCTTCAGTTTCAGCATCAGTCCTTCCAATGAATGTTCAGAATTGATTTCCTTTAGGATTGGCTGATTTGATCTCTTTGGAGAGATTGACAGGAGGGAGAGCATTGTGGTGAAGTAGAGGAAAAAACAAGAGTTGGGAAAGAGTGACTTCTAGAATACCCAAGAGAAAAGTAATTGAAGCACCTAGCTCTTCTAGCTCTGTGCTACTTGCTTGACAAAGAATACAGATGTATCTTGCCATAGATTTTTAAGGCTACTCAGACTTCATACTAATTATAGATTCAAAACCACTCATATTTATAGTATTTTAACTTCATTATTAATAGCATGCAAAAATGATATCATGCTAAAATATGTCAAAATACCAATAGGATATTATCTCTTAGCATAAGTAGAGCAGAAACTATTTCAGAAGCATTTGTTCCATAGTGAGCCCTGAAGGAGAATTCACATATAAGAATGCTCATGGATATTATGTGATAGGACTCCACTAGATGCTTTACTGAAATACTAATTTTAATACTCAGAACAGAGTCACATCATCCAGATGGCAACATCAGTTCAGTTCAGTTAAGTCACACAGTTGTGTCCAACTCTTTGAGACCCCATGGACTGCAGCACACCAGGCTTCCCTGTCCATCACCAACTTCCAGAGCTTACTCAAACTCAGGTCCATAGAGTTGGTGATAACATCAGCCATCTCATTCTCTGTTGTCCCCTTCTCCTTCTGCCTTCAATGTTTCCCAGCATCACGGTCTTCTCCAAGGAGTAATTTCTTCCCATCAGGTGGCCAAAGTATTGGCGTTTCAGCTTCAGTATCCGTCCTTCCAATGAATATTCAGGACTGATCTCCTTCAGAATGGACTGGTTGGATCTCCTTGCAGTCCAAGGGACTCTCAAGAGTCTTCTCCAACACCACAGTTCAAAAGCATCAATTCTTTGGCGCTCAGCTTTCTTTATAGTCCAACTCTCACATCCATACATGACTACTGGAAAAACCATAGCTTTGACTAGATGGACCTTTGTTGGCAAAGTACTGTCTCTGCTTTTTAATATGCTGTCTAGATTGGCCATAGCTTTTCTTCTGAGGAGCAAGCATCTTTTAATTTCCTGGCTGCAGTCAACATCTGCAGTGATTTTGGAGCCCCCCAAAATAAAGTCTGTCACTGTTTTCATTCCATCTATTTGCCATGAGGTGATTGGATCCGATGCCATGATCTTTTTCTGAATGTTGAGTTTTAAGCCAACTTTTTCACTCTCCTCTTTAACTTTCATCAAGAGGTAATTCTCAACTTCAGTCTTCCTCATAGGAAGAACAATTAGCAACAGTTGGTAGACAAAACACCACTGTGAAGATCCTGAAACCGAGGGTGAGGCTGAAGCACACCCTTGGACCATGAAGACTGAGAAGGTCCTTATTAGAAGGATTAGAAGTGAGGTTTCACAGTGGACCAATCACCCTGCCCCCAGACCAGTACAGCGCAGCACCATGGGGGCACCCCAGGGCCTATGGCTTCTCCAGTGGGAAAACAGAACCCAAGGTGGACATCCACCTCTGCAGTGTTTCCCAGAGGCCCACTCAGCTCTTGCCTCATGTGGACTGATGGGGAATCAACTAGACTCAATCACCAGAGATGAGATAAAGTTAAAGAAAGCAGGAGGGACAGGGCTTTCAGCAACTAGGGTTAAAATCTGAGCAGACCACATTCCTGCTTGCAGCTGAGCCTGCATAGATCTCCCAGCCCATGGTTCTTCCCATCTTCAGAGCCAAGCCAATGACTGTTTCTAGTCAGGGAGCTGGGTTGACAATTCTGCCTAGTTTAGGTCTCCATCCAACAGGCCACATTGACTAGAGACCACTCCATGGCCTGTCTGGGCAAGGAAGGAGGCTCAAAGCCTGGCTTAACTGTTGGACATAACCTGTAGCCCTGTGCTACTAGAAGTGAGGCCACAGATGCCTGGGTGCCAAGGAGTATGTTCTCTAGCATGCCTGGACTGGTGAGCAAGACGGCAGATATTACCTGGAGAAGCAGACACTACCAAGACTTCCCAGATGTATTTCTGAGCAATAGATGCTGTCTTACATATATTTTAGTTTCTTCTCCCCGGTAGAACAAATCCACACAGACTCCACCTACAGTAAAATGAACAAACAAACAAGCTTCAAAATGGGTAACATGTCTCTTCAGCATTTATAAGTTTTAATTAATTGAGGTGTGAACCAGATAATAATGTGTATGACCTTTCCATTGCTATCTCTTCTAGTGATAGTGAGAAAATTAAGATTAAAATGATAGGGAAAAGAATAATCAAATTGAAGGTAGAGAATCATCCTAAATATTATAGAGCAATTTTCACTAACCTGGCTAGCACATAATCTTTCTAATCTCAAGTCAGTGGCCTTTTCTCTGAAATACGTATTCTCAGATAGAAGTATTTGAGAAGCTGGTTACAGTTACTGATACCAGAGCTCTCTTTTCCATGTATGATCCCATGATGATTATGGGTGTCAATTTGAGCCATAAAATTGCAGAATAATTCACTTATTTCATAATGTTTAACATATGACATCTGTTGCATCCCCAATACAAAACCATCCTTTCAATTCTGTTATCATGATAATTTATATTTCAAAATAAATAGCCACAGTATTTAACAAAAACGGTGGCATGGGAAACTTCTAGGGTTAATCTACACCGGGAATGAGAGAAAACTCTCTCTATCCCTAGTTGCCCTGTGTTAGAAGTGGAGAGAAACAAAGAAAATTCTCGTTTTATAATGTGGACAAAGTCGGGCTGTCTACCTATGTTATATCTTGGTTTGCTGCTGCTGCTGCTGTCGCTTCAGTCGTGTCCGACTCTGTGCGACCCCATAGACAGCAGCTTACCAGGCTCCCCCGTCCCTGGGATTCTCCAGGCAAGAACACTGGAGTGGGTTGCCATTTCCTTCTCCAATGCACGAAAGTGAAAAGTAAAAGGGAAGCCACTCAGTCGTGTCCGACACTTAGCGACCCCATGGACTGCAGCCTACCAGGCTCCTCCATCCATGGGATTTTCCAGGCAAGAGTACTGGAGTGGGGTGCCATTGCCTTCTCCGATTGACATGTAAAGATTGGCTCCAAGAATTCTGATTCTTGTCCATGGGTAAGGTAGAGTGTTATATTAGAAACTTTGAGTGAGCATAACACTGTGGTTGATTCAATGGTGAATTAGTGACACATACCCTCTTAAGCTGCAGACCCTATGCTCTGACCTTAGTCAGAGAACTTCGCATATATCCTACCAGAGATGATGGTTAAGCTGGTTGTTAATAAAAGTTCATGCCTTTATCTGTATCCCTGAGATATAATCAAAGGATATGTGAGTAAAAATCATGAAAAAATTATCATGTTCAAATTATCATTTGAACACAAATGAAGTGTTCAATCTTTTATGTTAAAAGAGAAAAACAAATATCACATATTAATGCATATATACGGAATCTACGAAAATGGTACTGATTTATCTATTTGCAGGGCAAGAATAGAGATGCAGACATAGAGAACAGACTGGCGACTGGTGGACACAGAGAGGGAAGAAGAGGATGGGATGAATTGAGAGGGTAGCATTGACATATATACATTACCGTGTGGGAAACAGATAGCTAGAAGGAATCTGCTGTATAACACAGGGATCTCAGCTCAGTGCTCTATGATTACCTAGAGGGGTGGGATAGAGATAGGTGGGAGGGAGGCTCAAGAGGGAGGGAATATACATGTACATATGGCTAACTCACATTGTTGCTCAGCAGAAACTAGCACAGCATTGTAAAGCAGCTGTATCCCAATTAAAAATTAATTAATTAATTAAAAATGTTTTAGCTTATTAAAAATGTAGTTGAGAGAAATCTGGACAAAATAAAAGCCCAGTATTGGTACCATTAAATCTTCTAAGTAGGAGAAAATCCAAGTTCTTTGGGAAAACACTCCATGTCTTACATTCTTTGCACCAAAGATAGGATGGACAAAGAATCAGAGCTCAACAAATATTGTGTTGAATGAACAAAAGCACGTATCTGGCACACTCTTTCCTCTCTTCTTTGATCAAATTTTGTATTTCCTAGTTAGTTTTATTTAGTCTTTTTTTTTTTTCAATTTGCTTTATTTGGTGTCAGCAAAGAAGCAATGAAGAGAAGTTCAACTTGAGTCTATTTGTATTCATTATCTCCAAACAGAAAAACAATTTAAAGAACTGAATAAAGTTGGGAAATACGTATTAGCTAACTAATAAGATAACTTATTAGATAGCAAGTCTGATAACTAACTAGCTGCAATAAACTATTATAACTATCAAAATGGCAGCTGCTCTTTCTCACCTGCATTGCTTGCCCCCCTTTCAGAATCTCCCCTTAAAGTTCTCTGGTTTCAAAGTCCTATGTGTGTCTCACCTAAGGTCTGACTTCTTGTAAGCTTCTTGCTTTTTTCTCAACTTTACAAGAACACATCAAAACCATCAAATAATATGGTATCAGAGGTCAGCTGCCTCTAAGAAATTGAACACTTTCCTGCAGCTGAGGAACAGCAGATGTTTGATAAATCCTCAGCTGGTGCCCATTTATTAGCCACACGAATGATAAGTTATCAAACAAGTAGAAAAAGTGAAAAAGTAAAAAGAGAAAACTTTAAGCTTCTTTTTGTGGATTTAGAAATGGTCAGAGGAAATAATGGGTTGGGTCTCATGTTCAAGTTAACCTTTTTTTCCTTTTTCATCTGCTCTTCTCATCTCTTCTTTTCTCCATCAAAGATGGTCCAATACAGAATTATGAAGGAAGAAATACTTTAGTACACTTGCGCCATGCTGTTACTTCCTTCTTCGCCTTTCTCCTTTCTTGACTCTGCCTCCCAGAGCCAAGGTTCCAATTTATTTACTTATTAAAACTTTTTATTTTATATTGGAGTATAGCCAATTATTTATATTGGAGTATAGTTGATTATTTATATTGGAGTATAGCTGATTAACAACGTTGTGATCATTTCAGGTGGACAGCAAAGGGACTCAGCCATAATATACATGTTTCCATTCTTCCCCAAAATCCCTTCCTATCCAGGCTGCCACATAACATTGAGCAGAATTCCCTGTGCTATCCAGTAGGTCCTTGTCCATTATCCATTTTAAATATAGCAGTGCGTATGCAGAATCTGAAAGTAAATGATACAAATGAACTCATTTACAAAACAGAAGCAGTCCCAGGGACTTAGAAAACAAACTTCGGTTACCAGAAGGGAAGGGTGGGGGGAAGGCCTTGGGATCACCAAAGTTTTTAGAAGGGACTTAATAACAAACGGAATTCCAAAAGAAGTTAATAACTTCTGCTTGTGAGCTGATACAACAGCTAAATCCAGCAGAAACATTTACCTTAATTACATATAGAATTACAGTTTCTATCATAAGTGTAGCATCCTCACTTGTGTTTTGCTGTGTTTAAGTTTTGGAAAAGATAAATACTGACCAGTCCTCAGTCTCTTTTGGGGGCTCCTCTTCCCATCCCTGACTCTGAGAGTTAGAATAACACAGGGGTCTGTTCTTGATATTTTATTTTTGTTTTTCTCTCTGTCCTGTCTCAGCCCTATGTAACAGACTTTTCTGTGATGATGAAGCATTCTCTGTCTGTGCTGTCCTGTATGGTAGCCTCTAGCCACATGTAGCCATGGAGAACTCAAAATGTGACTAGCTGCCCAAGATACTGAAGGGTTAATTTTATTTAATTTTAGTTCATTTTGTTGTACAGCCACATGTAGCTACCATATTGGACAGTGCAGCAGGTTATTTTCATCTAGTCCCTGGCTTTGAAAACCACTTTCACGCTTATTTTATACCCAAATTTTATTTCAAATATTGGTACTTCTTATCACCATCAGATGATTGGCCACTGTAATCCAAGCAACCATATCTGCTTTCAAGATTAGCATCCTAACTGATCTTTCTGCTGCCATCTTGCCCCTCCTACAATATATTCTCCACATAGTTGCCAGCAGGATCATTTAAAGCATGGGTCATAGATATCATGTGTGTGCTCAGTTGTTCCATCATGTCCAACTCTTTGCAACCTCATGGACTCTAGCCTACCAGGCTCCTCTGTTCATGGAATTTTCCAGGTAAGAATACTGGAGTGGGTTGCCATTTTCTTCTCCAGGGGATCATCCCAACCCAGGGATTGAACCTGAGTCTCATGCTTAGTAAGTGGATTCTTTACCACTGAGCTACCTGGGAATTCCAATAAAATAAAAATTTCAGGGGAAATCTCAGTCACCTTTCCCATTTAAGTTAACATATGCAAAGACTCGAGGGATTAGGACATAAACTTTTTGTGGGGACATCCTTTTGTTTCCTTCAGCCCATCACTTCCATGATCTAAATAAACACTTTTCCTTTTCAAACTCTGAACTCTTTTTCTACCACACTCACCTGCTCTTACTTCATTCTTGCTGCTTCACAATACTCTTAATACTCAATATTTCCTTCTCAGAAATTTCCCATAGGTTTATCCTTCTCCAAGATTTCCCTATACATTTCCACTTGTTATCAGGAGTCTATTCAACTATCACGTCCTTGGAGACATATTCAATAAACATCTTGACTGAAAAAACAGGACAAATGAATAAAACACTCTCACTCGGATCAAATTCTGAAGACTTAACTTTTATTACTTTTCTTTATAGAACTTATTATTCTCTGAAATTGTGGTAAGTAGCAATTTTTGCATTTGTATATTATCTCTCACCTAATGAGGTATAAGCTGTGGAAAAACAGAAATCTTTATCTTCTAGCCCATTATTGAAATCCTACTACCTAGAACAGTGTAGGTGCTTGGTAAATACTTGTTAAATAAATGGACAACTGAAAAGTGTAAATACTTATATTTTCATAATAATGGAAGTTGATTTGGTAATTCTGACCATATTCAACAAATGCTAACAAAGACTTAATGAAATTGTGTAAAAGATATGTTCATCCATGGAAAACTGAGATCCATTTTGACCATTATCAAACTGAATTCTTAAGCTAGGTTAACTCTATTGATATAATTTAGAGAAAAAAATATTATAATCTCATGACTTCCCTTGAAAGGAGAAACTATATTTGCTTACTGTACCATGCAACAATAAATTATATCTTATGAGAACAAAATAATTCTAATGAAAGCAAGTGGAGCAAATGCTTGCATTATGTGTTAAAACTAAATTTATCCTTATTTTCAAGTGTAAATTTAACATCCATTTCACTGATGAAAATTGTGTACTAGATCAATGCAAAAGTCCCCAAATTCTCATTAAGACCTGTACATGGAGTAACTTACTAATTGTTAATATGACAATTTACAAAGCCTATAATTGGCAGGCAAAATCTGGCTTCTTTCTATTAAATGTTTATAAAAAGTAATAAGGTGTTTTCATACCTCCATAACTTTATGTGTCTGCCAAATATTCCATATTCTGGATTACATGCTATACAGTTAAAACAATTAAAATTTAAATGAAGCATAGAATGACTGTCTGTTACCAGGCATGGGAGCATTTACAAGAGCTTTACTAGGTTGTACTCAGTAGTGTAGGATAGATCTATCTTAGTGATTACTTCCCTTGACCCACTTGACAACTTCTGGTCAGAGCTGCACATATTCTTCAAGGATTAGAAAGTCAGTTATGAACGCTGTATCAGAGTCAGTCAATTTATTCCATATATTAACATAATGGGAAGTGTGAGTAGCTACGGAAGCATACACTAGGAGAGACTGGTAGTAAGAGATCCTGGTGTTCATTTCTGAAATGGAAATAGAAATATCAATTATTTCTAGGACCTCCCTTGTGGTCCAGTGGTTAAGTCTCTGTCTTTCAATGCAGGGAGCACTGGCTCAATCCCTGGTCAGGTAACTAAGATCCCACATGCTGCACAGTGTGGCCAAAGCAAAAGTTAAAAAAAATTTTTTTTTAAGAAATATCAATTATTTCATAAAATGCCCAAAGAGCAGCAGTCAGTTAAAAAATTTTAAAAAATGATGCATTGCCATTAATGTCTCCCACCTGTTCATCACCCCGTTTCCTTATCACTTTTATTAAAGTTCAGTTGGCACGTGAACTTGCTAATACTATGGTCACTAGTTTGACTGTCCATACCATGTCCTATTTGGTTTTGACAGACATATTTTATGCTGGTTGTCTCAATGTAATCATTTATTAATATTTTGTTTAACTCTAAAAGATGTTCTGAGTTGGAGGATTAATTGCATACTCAGGCTAACACTTGCTCACATGCATTAGAAAAGAATACCAGCTAAACAATGTTGCCAAGAAAAAGACTTTAAAATAATTATCAGTGTAAAAATAACAAAACAGGTATAGTCTATGAAATTATAATTGACATTAATTGACTTGAAATAATAATAGATTTCGCAAATACAGAAGCTAAATTCTGGACTGACTGACTTACAGAATATTTGTGGCGAATTTCCATGTGCATGTTGGTATATGTTGTTATTCATATAAGCACACAAAGGCACACACACTTGTAAATATAATTATAGAAAGGAGCTGCAAGCCGTTTATACACTGGAGATTCAGACATGTCCATGCTTGTCTAGAAATGCAACAGGACAGGTCTGCCTCTGGAGAGACTGCCACTTTCATGAGAAAAAGAAAAGTTTACAAGCCTAATAAAAGTGTGAATTCTGATAAAAATGCAAAGGCTCCTAGATTTTGTCAAAAGAGAATGGATCCGCTCAGTGTGATGACATGTTAGTATAAGTATGAATGAGTGCATGTCTTCCTACACATCTGACTCTAGTGCAATTGAGGGTGGAGAGTGATCAGGTGATGATAATTGAACAAATTCTCCGAGTGATAATAGTTAAGCTTTCACACAGTCGTATATTTCTTCACTTCGACTTTTTATTATAATGCTCCTCCCTCCTCTCTTCTCTCCCTTTGTCTTAACCTCTATTCCTTTCTTCCTCTCTCCTTCCCTACTTCCCTTCCTTCTTTCCTTTCTTCCTTCCTTTCTACCTATACCTATACCTATTTGATCCATGTATAAATATTAATATAAAATAGTATAAATTTGACAATTGACCAAACCTTTCACATTATTCACACAATCCTGGGTATGTCCCAGAAGTCACACCCTCATCTAAATATGAACTTGTCATATACACCTAAAACTTGTAAATTAATCCTATATGCACTTATGATAACCTTATATTTTACCTTGTCAATAATGAATGCAATATATAGGTGTGAAACAACCACACATTTAAATCTAGTTTTGGAAATAGAATGAAAGGCCATTTTATGCTTCAGGCTAGCACAAAAAGTGATCAGCAGATATTTGTTGAATAAATTTCATTAAGTATTGGTATACTCTAAGGAACTGTGAATCAAAGCAAGAAGCCTTGGGTTTTAGTTTCAATTATAAATCTTGGATAAATCAATCCTTTTGGCCTACTCCTTAGTGTGTATGATAGTGCTTAATTTGACAATGAAAGGAAGAAGACGGGCAAACTTTGAAAGAAACTTGTAAGATGGCTTATAATAAGCCTTGCTGGCTTTCTCCCTGCAGTCTCACCCCATGAAAGGATTCTGTGCTGTGCAGCGGAGACAGAAGATCCATTATCCTGTCACTAATATGGCAGATCCAGCTCTCCCATACAATCTTACCAGCAGCATGAGAAGGAGGACTTCAGTGCTCCTCTTTAACACAGGAGGGAATACCTTCATTCCCAAGCTGTCATTTAAACTATATTGGCCCAGAAGCTCAATCTGATAGGACAGAGCCAAAGTTTAAACCACAGTTTGTGAACAAGTTAAGTGTTTACTGAACATGTAAAGTAAGACTGGATCAGAAGGACACACATCCCAATGTAGCAGAGAAACACAGAGACAAACAGCGCATCACTGGATCAGTTTATGGACGCAGAGCTTCTTTCAATGTGACAACACCATGGTATTATAGTTGTGTAACAGACACAGACTATAAGATGAATTGACACTGCTGGCCACACCTTGCCTGCCTTTAAATGCCGTTTCTTGTGTCTGCTTTAGTTGACTATGGGATGGCTCTGTCCTCTGTGGAACACATTTTTTGATATGCATTGTCATACTTATAAGAATACTAGGTAATATGCAATAGTTTTGAAGTTTGTCTATGTCATGGAATTATAGTTTGGAGCCATTTGGACAGTCCTCATCTATGGAATACATAAGTTCAGCAAACCCATATTGGCTCACTAAATAAGTGGGAGAAAATGGTTTATTCAGTTTAGAGGAGGGAGGCTCTCTCTTGCAGTATCAATGTATAAATACCTTCAGGCTACAGATGGTAGTGGCTGCCCACGAGGGAAGTAACTAGAAAGTCTGAAAAAGCCATGGATCAGAGCTAGACAGATTATTTAGGATCTGGGTAACTGCGGTATCAAGGCATCACTCAATAATAACAATATTGGGATTTATAGAGCTTTATATAGCTTAATAAGTATTTTCACATATATTTTCTTGCGAAATTCAGATACAGCTATATAAGGGGTATGCTGTTATCCTCATTTTACTAATGAAGAAGTAAGTTCACATAGGAGTAATGAATTGCCAATAGTCCTAATGCTTCTACTAACCAGATTGAGCAAGTAACTTAACTCCCTAGGCTCTGTAGAGGTAAAATGAGGCTAATAATAACAATAATTAGCTTATATTGATGATGTGAAAAATAAATGAGTTAATGCATGTCAACTACTAAGAACAGCATGTGACATTCAGTTATTGTTGACTGTCTAAGTCGTGTCTGACTCTGCAACCCCATGGACTGCAGCTTCCCCAGGCTCCTCTGTCCATAGGATTTTCCACGCAAGAATACTAGAGTGGGCTGCCATTTTTTCCTCCAGGGGTTCTTCCCTACCAGGAATTGAACTTGCATCTCCTGCATTGGCAGGTGGATTCTTTACCACTGAACCACCTGAGAAGCCCATGTGACATTCAGTATTGTTCAGTCGCCCAGTCGTGTCTGAATTTTTGCATCCCCATGGACAGCAGTGCACCAGGCCTCCCTGTCCCTCATCATCTTCAGAAGTTTGCCCAAGTTCAGGTCCATTGCATCGGGGATGCCATCCAGCTATCTCATCCTCTGATGCCCTCTTCTCCTTCATGAATCACTGCCTTGTCATGGTGAAGGAGCTTGTGCAACTCAGTGAAGCTATGAGCCATGCTGTGCAGGGCCACCCAAGACAAATGGGTCATAGCAGGGAGTTCTGACAAAATGTGATCCACTGGTGGAGGGAATGGCAAACCACCCCAGGATACTTGCTGTGAGAACCTCATGAGCTTTATAAAAGGTCAAAAAGATGTGACATTCAGTAAGCCTCAATAAATATTTAGCTAAAGTTTGAGCTGATTGTATGAGGAAGGACTAGGATTTAAACATGAGTCCTCTGATGTCACATCCAATGAAAACCCAATGTGATGCTGTGATGCAGCTATTCTTTGAGAAGAAGAGTCAGAAATGGAACTTGAGCCCCTGATATGTGTCTATAGGGAAGGGAGGGAGCAAGAGAAGTTCAAGTTCAAGATATAAGCAATTAGAACCAGGTTGTCACTGTTGGATATGACTTGAAAGAGAGGTCTGACATGAAGTCAAGCACTTCTTCTCTGGGATTATGGTCTTCTGTCTTTTAGGGTTGGACCATTTCCAAGGAACAATTAATCTGAGATCTATAGGCTCAGATGAGAGTTGGAAACTGGGCTGTTTATGATGTCATGCCGCTAGTATGATGTCACATCAACTCAGAGAATGGAAAACATGGTGATTTCTCCTGCTTCTTGACAACAGGGCAGTATAGCAATAAACTACTTTTAGATTGTGCCCCAGAAATTTTGTGGCATATAAAAGATGAAGGTTGAAAATTGTAAGTCAAATTCATAGTGGTATGATGGGAAAATTTTTGGAAAAAATTCTATATAATCTCTAGTTATTAATTGTGTAGGTCCTGGCATATTTAGCCCTCAAAACCTATTGTCTCTAATATGGGAATTAAGTTTAGATAAAAAGAGGGAACTATTTAATGATTACAAGTTTCTATTAATATATTACACTCCACTGAATGTTACTAAAATTTAATAGCTCTGTGAATTTCAGCCAGAGTTAAATCTTTGAGTCTCGTATCCATCATTGGAATGGTATTCCTATTTTAGAGAGTTGTTAGAAAAATTAAATGTGAAAGTTCCTGCAAAAATACTTTGAAAACTGTATGATATATGATGATTAACTACCAATTTAACACGAGCTTGTCTTCCTGTTTATCTTTTAGTTTAATCTGAAACATTTCAAGCTTATTGGCTGAAAATGATGGTGAATTACCACTCTAATTAGTGGTATAAACAGAACTGCTGGAAACACATTTCCAATGTATGGGTTATATCAACACGTGATGGTGTGGGAGGGCTAAGGGCAGAATGGCCAGGCAGGAGGATTTTGTAAAAAGACCACTTTACAGGAAAGGGATCCTCTGTAATCAAGATGATGATGAAGATACCAGAAGTCAGGAGAAGCAGCTACATTGGGGAAAACGTAATGAGGTCAATCTTCAGTTCAGTTCAGTTCAGTCACTCAGTCGTATCCAACTCATTTTGACCCCCATGGACTGCAGCACACCAGGCTTCCCTGTCCATCATCAACTCCAGGAGCTTACTCAAACTCATGTCCATAGAGTCGGTGATGCCATCCAACCATCCCATCCTCTGCCATCCCCTTCTCCTCCTCCCTGCATTCAATCTTTCCCAGCATCAGGGTCTTCTTCAAGGAGTCAGCTCTTCTCAACAGATGGCCAATTATTGGAGGTTCAGCATCAGTCCTTCCAATGAATATTCAGGGTTGATTTCCTTTAGGATTGACTGGTTGGCTCTTCTTGCAGTCCAAGGGACTCTCAAGAGTCTTCTCCAACACCACAGTTCAAAAACGTCAGTTCTTCAGTGCCCAGCTTGCTTTATGGTCCTGCTCTCACAACCATACATGACTCCTGGAAAAACTATAGCTTTGACTAGATGGACCTTTGTTGGCAAAGTAATGACTCTGTATTTTCATATGCCAACTAGAGGTCATTCTTAGCCATGTTCAAAGCCTTGAAGCAGAATCTCAGAATCACCCTAATTTATTCATCTCCAATGCCATTTCAAGTCATTTGCCAAGTAAGTCCTGAATAATCATCTTTTTCAATACCTGGCAAAAATCACCTCTCCCTCGTTTTTGCTGCCAAGACTCTCATCATTTTTAGGCTGACAACTGCTGTATATTCCTTACAGATCTGTCTGCCTCTGATCTCAGTCCTTTTCATTTCCTCAGCCATACTATTGGCCCTGAAGTTGCTAAGTATAAAAAATAAACTCTTCCTAACTCAATGCATAAATCACAAGCATCCTGAGCCTATTGATCACCCCTTGTTTAGACCCAGTGAGCCAAAGTCCTTACTTTGGGAGGCAACTGCTCTATGCTGAGTCAAGTCACTCCTTCCACTAAAACTTTACATGAGTACCCTAGTGTCCTTTTTGTTTCCTGTCAAGGGCTCATAAAATAAACGGTTATTTTGAGATTGTTGCAAAGCCTTCAGGGAAGTAAAGTCTGAATACTGTGAAATGTATGACGAAGATTTATTAGTTATAAGTTCTTGGTTTAAATAAAGTTGAACAAAAGTGTTCATGAAAAGTTCATATAAACTTCAGATAACAATGCTTAAATTTGGCTGAAATACTTTTAAAAGTTCTACTGAGCAAAAAACATATGGAGCATTCTGAAAAATTCTAAAATGAGTAAAAAGAATTGCAGAATGCCCAAATGATGGCCATATACATGTAATGAATAGTTGCAAAAAGAGCACAGAAATTAGTTTGATTGTGAAATGAAGATGAAGATTCCTAAAGGAATGTATCATTGGCAATGAAGACAGTACTTAAAATTCTACCAGTTGGCATTTTCATAGACTCCTGGAGTGCCTAATATCTTTGATTTTTTTAAATGCATAGGCCCTTTATAAATGAATTGTCTTGATTCCTTCCTATAATTTATGAAGTCCAGCATTCTTCCATGGTAAGATTAAAAACAAATAAGGTGGTTGAAGGTCATTTCAATTGTTGTCTTTCATGTTATGCCTATATGACTTGATCTTTGATCATTAAACACTGCGCATTGGTTGAGCATCACAATTTTGAAGCTCATTAATTGTGATAGATCTATGAAATTAAATAAGATTGAGAGAATGAAAGCAAAAAGCTGTCAGTAATTGTAGGGTGCCCTATATATAAAGTTATTTAATAATTAAAGAGTAAAATCTCACATAGGCATGTGTATAGGTAATACATATTATATATAAGATACGTATGTGTGTGTGTGTGCACACAGAGAAACAGAGGCAGAGGAGAAGAGAGGACAAGAGAGAAAATACAACTATATTAATATTACTGAAAGAAAGCAAAAGTTAGAAAATTGACGTGGTGCATTTTTTTTAGTGGAAATACGTGGTATGCTGATTGGCAAGCAAGAGTTAGGGTAGGATTTAGTTGAAATCAGGATAATGATCACTTTATTACTTCTGGAGTCCTCCAATCTTTCTTATCGGCTCTTGAATCTCATACTCCCAGTATGGAAATACTACACCTAAGTTAGTCAACCAAGAAACTTTGGTCTTAGATAAATTATCTTAATTCTATGTCATTCATTTTACCAAATTTGCAGTCTCATATCATAGCTACATCAGAGCAGTAGAGTTGGGAGTTGTTCCCTTTTCAGAGGTATGGAGATTTATAGAACCCTATCAATAACCTCAGATATACAGATGATGCCACCCTTATGGCAGAAAGTGAAGAGGAGCTAAAGTCTCTTGAAGAAAGTGAAAGAGGAGAGTGAAAAGTTGGCTTAAAGCTCAACATTCAGAAAACGAAGATCATGGCCTCTGGTCCCATCACTTCATGGCAAATAGATGGGGAAACAGTGGAAACAGTGTCAGACTTTATTTTGGGGGGCTCCAAAATCACTGCAGATGGTGACTGCAGCCATGAAATTAAAAGACGCTTACTCCTTGGAAGAAAAGCTATGACCAACCTATATAGCATATTCAAAAGCAGAGACATTACTTTGCCGACTAAGGTCCGTCTAGTCAAGGCTATGGTTTTTCCAGTGATCATGTATGGATGTGAGAGTTGGACTGTGAAGAAGGCTGAGTGCCGAAGAACTGATGCTTTTGAACTGTGGTGTTGGAGAAGACTCTTGAGAGTCCCTTGGCCAGCAAGGAGATCCAACCAGTCCATTCTGAAGGAGATCAGCCCTGAGATTTCTTTGGAAGGAATGATGCTAAAGCTGAAACTCCAGTACTTTGGCCACCTCATGCGAAGAATTGACTCATTGGAAAAGACTGATGCTGGGAGGGATTGGAGGCAGGAGGAGAAGGGGACGACCGAGGATGAGATGGCTGGATGGCATCACTGGCTCAACGGATGTGAGTCTGAGTGAACTCCAAGAGTTGGTGATGGACAGGGAAGCCTGGCGTGCTGTGATTCATGGGGTTGCCAAGAGTCAGACACGACTGAGCGACTGAACTGATCCATGGAAAATACATCATCCTTACTGCATACATAGAGCAGTTAGCGCGTGGCATGACTTTTTTTTTTTTTTTTTAGTTTTTTATTCCTGCTCTCCTCTGACTATCCTGTGACCAATTTGAGAGGGCAAACTACCTGATTAACCTGTATAATTTCAACATTACTGGTACTCAACAAATGATAATGGAATTCAAAGAAGTTTAGATTTTATTAAAAAGGACTTTTGATAACCCGAGTCAAATTTATTCTCTAAATTTAGTACAATAAGTTCAAAAGCAGGTTTTTAGGCAGAATTATTACCAAACTAATAACAAGCATTTTTTTAAGTAACAATTTTATAGCACATTTCTTCTGTAAAAGACCCCATGAGAGACACAAAAGTAAAGGGATATATTACATGGTAGAAAAGACTTGTCATGAATTGACTTAAAAAAATTAATTTATTTATTTAAATTGGAGGCTAATTACTTTATAGTGTTGTGGTGGTTTTGCCATACATTGACACGCGTCAGCCACAGGTGTACATGTGTCCCCCCATCCTGAACCCCCCTCCCACCTCCTTCCCCACCCTGACCCTCTGGGTTGTCCCCGAGCACCAGCTTTGAGTGCCCTGCTTCATGCATTGAACTTGCATTGGTCATCTATTTTACTTATGGTAACATACATATTTCAATGCTATTCTCTCAAATCACCCCACCCTCACCTTCTCCCACATAGTCCAAAAGTCTGTTCTTTACATCTGTGTCTCTTTTGCTGTCTGGCATATACGGTCATCATTACCATCTTTCTAAATTTCATATGTATGTGTTAATATATATATTGTTTTGTATTGGTGTTTCTCTATGAATTGACTTTTAAGTGTGGTTGCTTACTGAAAGTAAACGATTCTCCCCAAATACAGACATCCTAGAAACAAAGAAAAATTTCTACTTTTGTGATAGTGAAAGTCACTCAGTTGTGTCCAACTCTTTGAGATCCCATAGACCATACAGTCCATGGAAATCTCGAGACCATGATACTGGAGTGGGTAGCCTTTCTCTCTTCCAGGGGATCTTCCCAACCCAGGGATCGAACCCAGGTCTCCCACACTGCAGGTGGATTCTTTACCAGCTGAGCCACAAGGGAAGCCCAGGAAGTTGTTTGAGTCAACTCCATTTTTTTTTGAAGACTCCTTTCTAGAAACTGATGTTTATAGGTCTTTAAGTGTGATGGAATATAAACCAGAGAAAAACTCAAGTAAGAGAAACTTAAAGATGGAGAAGGATGGGGAAAAAGCAGTGGGAGTTTGATTAGAAAGCTGTCCTGGCTGCTCCAGTAGCAGCACTTCCTGTCATTTAAATTGAAAATTACTTAGTGTGATTTATCATCTGAGTCACAGTACACACAATACTGAATTTACTTCTGTCTCTTGATATCTCTTCCTTCAAACTTCACTTTCCTTGGTCTACAAGGACCAGAGAAAAGCTGAGGTGTTAGACATGGAAACAGAAATATTTTTAAATACTGCTATAGTGCAGCCCAGCTTGCCTTCCCCATAGAGAGGC
This sequence comes from Budorcas taxicolor, assembly GCF_023091745.1. NCBI lineage: Eukaryota > Metazoa > Chordata > Mammalia > Artiodactyla > Bovidae > Budorcas > Budorcas taxicolor. The sequence continues at coordinate 29,929,879 of NC_068931.1, forward strand.
AGAAGGGTAGAACTTTATATCAGACTCTGGGGATGGTGCATGGGCTGGCTGTGTGGATTGCCCCAAGGGGTGAAAGATCAATTCAGCTTTGCTAAGCTGTGTCAGCGGTGGCTTTCTCTAAGATGCTGATATGGCTCTGGTTGACAGTTTGAAGAAATTTAGCTGCTTTGATAAGGTTAAAGAGGGCAACCAGCCACGAAAAGAAAACAAAACACAAGGCTGCTTAGAAGCTTGATTGCATTGCTAGAAATGGGTTGTCAACTGACAAAGTTACCAACACCCATTACCCATTAAAAAAATAAAAATGAAAGGGACCAAAAAAAAAAAAAGAAAAGATGAAAGCAAAGAAAAGGAAAAAGAAAAACAAAGTTCTCATAAAAACTTCTCCATTAATTTAGGATATTTATCAGCTACTCTAATACTGTAAAAAAATAAGTTTGGCTCCTGTCAATTAAAGGCATATCTGGCCTACTGTTTCTAACCCCCTTGAGAAGTGTAATGGCACCAATTAAAAATCCACATGGGATCAGGGAGGGAATAACAGCTTTTATGGATCTGTTGAGAAAAACAACAAAGTTTGTATTGTCTTCTGAAAAATCTTTTTTAAATGAATTGCTGTTGATGTCCATACAGTATAAAGAAAATCCATCCAATAAAATTTAGCAATATGTACCTCAATGTAACCTATACTTTCAATTTAAAAATTCAACCAAAGCATTGAATTTATGCCTTGACATTGATCATGGCTATTTAGCTTTAGTTCTAAGCAACTCAATTTAGTAACATGGTACAGAACACAACTTATTAAAGAGGTTATCGTATAATATCATATGTGAATCAAATAGCCAGTCCAGGCTCGATGCATGATACAGGATGCTTGGGGCTGGTGCACTGGGATGACCCAGAGTGATGGAATGGGGAGGGAAGTGGGAGGGGGGTTCAGGATGGGGAACACGTGTGTACTTTGGTGGACTCATGTTGATGTATGGCAAAACCAATACAATATTGTAAAGTAATTAGCCTCCAACTTAAATAAATAAATTTATATTAAAAATAAAATAAAATAAATTAATTTAAAAAAATAAAAAATAAAGAGGTTATCGAAAATATTCTCCAGGAGCCCACAATAGCTGTTGCATGAACTAATAAGCTATCTGGTTGGATATGTTTGTTCGCTTTTTTAAGAAAATAAGGAAACTGCACTTGTGCTACTCTCAATATCTAATATCCACTTTTAAAAGATGTATCTTGTGGAGTTAGTTATAAAGTGTAATTCTTCCAATCTCTGCTTATAATATTAATGAATGAGTGAATCATTAATTCTTCAAAATCATATAAACTGATTGGTCTATGTACCCATTACTGTTCTAGATTTTAAGTTCTAGGGATTCATCATTGAAAAAAGCTAATGTTCCTCCTCTCAAAGGACCTTAAATTGAGAGGAAGGAGTAGTAGATGGAGAAAGTAAGATAAAAGTCAACATCGCTAACAAACTATCTGGTAATTTAGAAGATGAGATGCTTTAAGGAAGAAAAGAAAAAGGAGGGTGGGGGAAAGGATGTGATGCTTGTTGCAACACAACTAGGGTGGTTGTGGTAAGCTTCACTGGGAAGAAACATTTGAAGCAAGGCTAGAAGAGAAGAAGCTCTGTGTTCCTGTGTGGGTAGCAGGGGTATGAGCGGACTTCAGAGAGAACAGTTAGTGCAAGGCTCCAAGGCCTGAGCTTGGGTCTGGAGTGTTCCAGGAAAGCAAGGAGGCTGGATTGGCAAGAGATTGTGATGGAAACAGAGAAAAGGCAGGGGATCAAGTTACAGAGGAAATGGAGAGCCAGATTATCTGTGATTTGTAGCCCTTTGAAAGGACTTGATTTGCTCTGATGAGAATAAGGAATCAGAAGATTTTCAGCAGAGAAGTGACATGCTCTGACTTATGTTTTCAGAAGATTGAGTCTTCATGATACAAAGAAGCAGGAGAACCATTAGGAGACTATTCCAGTAAGCCAGGAGAGATGGTTTAGACCAGGGTGGTAAGAAATAAAGACGGCAGGAAGCATTCAGATTCTGGATGAAGTTTGTTTCAACTTTTAATTTGAGTTGCTTGTATAAAGAAATTTGCAAACATAACTGAGAATTCTTGTATACTCCTCATCCAGCTTTCCTTAGTAAAAACTCCTTATATAACCATAGTATGATGATCAAAACTAAGAAATTAATGTCAATACTCTATTATTGGGCTTCCCCAGTGGCTCAGTGGTAAAGAATTCACCTGCAATACAGGAAACATGGGTTCAATCCCTGGGTCAGGAAGATCCCCTGGATGAGGACATGGCAACTCATAATAGTATTCTTGCCTGGAAAACCCCGTGGACTGAGAAGCCTGGAAGGCTACAGAACATGGGGTCGCAATGAGTGAGACACGTCTGATGTGACCGAACATGCACACATGCATGCACCCTGTTATTAACTAAATTCCAGGCTCGAATCAAAATTCACCATTTTATCCACTGTCTTTTGCCTGTTCCAGGATACTTTTCAGAATCCCATCTTGCATTTATTGGTTATTTCTTCTCCAATCTGTGACAGTATTCAGTCTTTCTTACCTTTCATAATATTTTCTCTTTTGAAGAGCACCAATCTGCTACTTTGTACAGTATCCTTCAATTTAAGTTCAATGTTTTCTCATGATCAAAATGAGTTTATACATGTTTGTCAAGAATACCAAAGAAATGATATATCTTGATACTTTCCAGGGCATCATGATCAAAGGGTCCATGATATCAATAAATCTTATTACTAACTTTGATCACTTGGTTATGGTAGTATCTTTCTCCATGGAAAGTTAATAATTTGATACTCTACAAACGTGCTTCTCTTCAAATATCTGTCCATTAATTTTAGTATTCATCAGTGCATCTTGTCTGCAGCAATTGTGCTCCTTGGCTACTAGTGATTTCCCATTTCTTTTCTATCAGTTCAGTTCAGTTCAGTCACTTAGTCGTGTCCGACTCTTTGCAACCCCATGAATCGCAGCATGCCAGGCCTCCCTGTCCAACACCAACTCCTGGAGTTTACTCAGACTCACGTCCATCAAGTGAATGATGCCATCCAGCCATCTCATCCTCTGTCGTCCTCTTCTCCTCCTCCCTCAATCCCTCCCAGCATCAGAGTATTTTCCAATGAGTCAACTCTTCTCATGAGGTGGCCAAAGTACTGGAGTTTCAGCTTTAGCATCATTCCTTCCAAAGAAATCTCAGGGTTGGTCTCCTTCAGAATAGACTGGTTGGATCTCCTTGCAGTCCAAGGGACTCTCAAGAGTCTTCTCCAACACCACAGTTCAAAAGTATCAATTCTTTGGTGCTCAGCTATCTTCACAGTCTGACTCTCACATCCATACATGACCACAGGAAAAACCACAGCCTTGACTAGACGGACCTTTGTTGGCAAAGTAATGTCTCTGCTTTTCAATATGCTATCAAGGTTGGTCATAAATTTTCTTCCAACGAGTCAGCATCTTTTAATTTCATGGCTGCAGTCACCATCTGCAGTGATTTTGGAGCCCCCCAAAATAAAGTCTGACACTGTTTCCACTGTTTCCCCATCTATTTCTCATGAAGTGATGGGACCAGATGCCATGATGCTCATTTTCTGAATGTAGAGCTTTAAGCCAACCTTTTCACTCTCCACTGTTACTTTCATCAAGAGGCTTTTTAGTTCCTCTTCACTTTCTGCCATAAGGATGGTGTAATCTGTATATCTGAGGTTATTGATATTTCTCCCAGCAATCTTGATTCCAGCTTGTGCTTCCTCCAGCCCAGCGTTTCTCAGGATGTACACTGCATATGAGTTAAATAAGCAGGGTGACAATATACAGCCTTAATGGACTCCTTTTCCTATTTGGAACTAGTCTGTTGTTCCATGTCCAGTTCTAACTGTTGCTTCCTGACCTGCATACAGATTTCTCAAGAGGCAGGTAAGGTGGTCTGGTATTCCCATCTCTTTCAGAATTTTCCACAGTTTATTGTGATCCACGCAGTCAAAGGATTTGGCATAGTCAATAAAGCAGAAATAGATGTTTTTCTGGAACTCTCTTGCTTTTTCCATGATCCAGCAGATGTTGGCAATTTGATCTCTGGTTCCTCTGCCTTTTCTAAAACGAGCTTGACCATCTGGAAGTTCACAGTTCACTGTATTGCTGAAGCCTGGCTTGGAGAATTTTGAGCATTACTTTACTAGCATGTGAGATGAGTGCAATTGTGTGGTAGTTTGAGCATTCTTTGGCATTGCCTTTCTTTGGGATTGGAATGAAAACGGACCTTTTTCAGTCCTGTGGCCACTGCTGAGTTGTCCAAATTTGCTGGCATATTGCATGCAGCACTTTCACAGCATCATCTTTCAGGATTTGAAACAGCTCAACTGGAATTCCATCACCTCCACTAGCTTTGTTCGTAGTGATGCTTTCTAAGGCAATATGCATAATGCCCAATATGCTACTGGAGATCAGTGGAGAAATAACTCAGGAAAAATGAAGCGATGGAGCCAAAGCCAAAACGGTACTCAGTTGTGGATGTGACTGATGATAGAAGCAAGGTCCAATGTTGTAAAGAGAAATATTGCATAGGAACCTGGAATGTCAGGTCCATGAATCAAGGCAAATGGGAAGTGATCAAATAAGAGATGGCAAGAATGAACGTCAACATTCTAGGAATCAGCGAACTAAAATGGGCTGGAATGGATGAATTTAACTCTGATGACCATTATATCTACTACTGTGGGCAGGAATCCCTCAGAAGAAATGGAGTAGCCATCATGGTCAACAGAAGAGTCTGAAATGCAGTACGTGGATGCCATCTCAGAAACGACAGAATGATCTCTGTTCATTTCCAAGGCAAACCATTCAATATCACAGTAATCCAAGTCTATGCCCCAACCAGTAATGCGGAAGAAGCTGAAGTTGCACGGTTCTCTGAAGACCTACAAGACCTTTTAGAACTAACAGCCAAAAAATATGTCCTTTTCTTTATAGGGGACTGGAATGCAAAAGTAGGAAGTCAAGAAACACCTGGAGTAGCAGGCAAATTTGGCCTTGGAATACGGAGTGAAGCAGGGCAAAGGCTAATAGAGTTTTGCCAAGAAAATGCACTGGTCATAGCAAACACCATCATCCAACAACACAAGAGAAGACTCTACACATGGACATCACCAGATGGTCAACACCGAAATCAGATTTATTATGTTCTTTGCAGCCAAAGATGGAGAAGCTCTATACAGTCAACAAAAACAAGACCGGGAGCTGACTGTGGCTCAGATCGTGAACTCCTTATTGCCAAATTCAGACTTAAATTGAAGAAAGTAGGGAAAACCACTAGACCATTCAGGTATGACCTAAATCAAATCCCTTATGATTATACAGTGGAAGTGAGAAATAGCTTTAAGGGCCTAGATCTGATAGATAGAGTGCCTGATGAACCATGGAATGAGGTCCATGACATTGTACAGGAGACAGGGATCAAGACCATCCCCAAAGAAAAGAAATGGAAAAAAGCAAAATGGCTGTCTGGGGAGGCCTTACAAATAGCTGTGAAAAGAAGAGAAATGAAAAGCAAAGAGAAAAAGGAAAGATATAAGCATCTGAATTCAGAGTTCCAAAGAATAGCAAGAAGAAAGCCTTTAGATAAGAAAGCCTTCTTCAGTGATCAATGCAAAGACATAGAGGAAAACAACAGAATGGGAAAGACTAGAGATCTCTTCAAGAAAATTAGAGATACCAAGGGAACATTTCATGTAAAGATGGTCTCGATAAAGGACAGAAATGGTATGGACCTAACAGAAGAAGAAGGTATTAAGAAGAGGTGGCAAGAATACACAGAAGAATTGTACAAAAAAGATCTTCAGGACCCAGATAATCACGATGGTGTGATCACTCATCTAGAGCCGGACATCCTTCTTTTCTATACTTAATTAAAATTTTATGGTAAGGAAGAGTTGTCTCCTTTCCCCTATGTATTTGTCGGTTCTATTTTTTTATTGATGTGTGTGTGTCTGTGTGCTTGTGTTAGTCACTCAGTCGTGTCCAGCTCTTTGTGACCCCGTGGACTGTAGCCTCCCAATCTCCTCTGTCCATGAGATTTTCCAGGGAAGCATACTGGAGTGGGTAGCCATTCCTTTCTCCAGAGGATCTTCTCCATCCAGGTATCGAACCCAGGTCTCCTGCACTGCAGGCAGATTCTTTACCAATGTAAATTTATCTTATTCTGTGGGTTAAAGTCCAATGCTATCCTTTATTTTGTGCTCAATTTTTTTCAACTTTAGGAGCTTTTTTCACGTTGGCAGCTTATTCCTTGCATAAACTACCATTTTATTTCGAGCATGTCCTTATTTCTGGTACAAGATAATCCGTGCTCATGGTGTCCCATTCATACACCAACCCTGTAATCAACCACTTCACCAGTGAACACTGGTTTCTCTGATTAGAACTGGTGTTTAAAAACCATGGTCATAGCACAAGGCAAGCTGGTGTCCTCGTTACTACTGGATTTCATTTTTTAGATCCTATCAGTGAACAGAGCTGGATTGCTTTGTATGTTGGTTTTGAAAATTGTAATGCTAGCCTAAATCTTTTGACTTTAGTGGCCCTTCTTCAAAGCCCATTTGAAATTTTTCTTTTGACTCTCTTCTTGCTTCAGTGTGTTCTAACTTATTATTCATTTATCAGGTGATATTTTAAAAATAAGTTTCTTTCATTCCTTCCTGAGTTCAATCAACTCCTTTTTCATTCTCTCAGTTTTTAATTCATTTGGGTATTTAGCTTTTTTGAATTTCTGATTCAAGGTGAATACCCATTTTCTCAAATGCTTTTTTGAGTTTATTTAATTCTGTTTGGAGTGTTGATTTATACTTTTCTTTCATTTCATGATTATTTTCCAGGAGAGTTTTATTCGATATATATCTGTGAAATTTTGCTTCCTTATTATTATTATTTATTTATTTTTTTGCAGTAGTTCTCTATGGATTGGACTTTCCTTTTGTACATTTTCATGATATAAGAGTGCTTTATATGATTCCTAAGTAAGTGGTTTTTCTGTTAGTCTAGTAAAATCTAGTCACTTAAATGGATTATTGCCTGTTTGTTTTCTCTTGTTGGGGGAGGGTGATGTGAACCTTCTAATTTTATAGTTCTCTTTTGCTTTGAATGACTTTACATATTTCTCTATTCTCTCCCACCTCCAACCATCATCAAATTTCCAAAAGTCAGTTTTTCTTCCCTTTTTTTCTCCTTCAGAACTATGGTTTTGGAAGACTATCTTTTTATATTTTTCCTGTGGTTTTAATTATATGAAACCCTTAAATCTCTTTCAATTGCACACCTGGAACTTTAGAGATGCTCTGATTCTTTAAATTATGTGTGCTTTGAAATTCCTTTCCTCTAGTGAGCGCTCTGATCTACCTAGTCCCTTTTTTATAATTCAGATTTTGCACTGATTTCATCTTTATGATGTCTATCCCAATGCTCATACATTACTAGCACCCTTCTTTTGTTTACTTGACAGTTTTCTGGACTTTTGATTATTGGAAATTTTTGTGGTTGGGCAGTCGTGGGCAGAAATGTAAGGAATTCGAGTTCTGGCTTTTGCTATCCTTTTCTCTTTCTGGTCACAGTGATTTTGAAGTTTTAGTAGTCTCTGTTTTCAAGTCATATGGATGGTTATATTTTATATAAGAGTTTTATACTTGTGAAACTACTTTGTATTTTTGGGAAACAAAAATGTAGGAAGTTGATTAAAGTGTAACCTTTTCTTTAGACACCTGGATAACCTCTGGATAAAATTTCAAAATATAACCAACGTAATTTTCTGAGATTATATGTATGACCTAAGAAAATGAAGGGAGTCAAAGGTGATTCCAGGAATTTTTGCCTTAAAAACTGGAAAGATGGAGTTGCCATCTCATTACCTAGAGAAGACTTTGGGTGGGAAAGTTTTGGAGGGTAAATAACTAATAATATCAGGTGCCATTCTGAACCAGCTAGTTACAATTTTGCTCAGAAGAAAGGCAAAACCAATATTTTATGGTTATTGCTATGTCTCATGATATAATAGATAAATTTAAAGGCCCTTTCATTTTTTGCTTTAGTTTTCTGTCTTTGTCTCTGTTTATCTCTCTCTCTCTAAATTTGGATTCATTCCAATTTTTATTTTAATTTCTCTTGGAATTTTTCCCTTTCAGGGTTATTTCTGTTTTTCATCTTCAGGATATCTTGGTCACCCCCATCACCACTTCCACTGCTTTTCAGTGAGAATCTTTCTCAAATGTAATCCACACAACTAGCTTTTTGTCTCTGTCAGCTTAAGTTAAATATACTGTAAAAATAAGCAACCCTAAAATCTCAGTGACTTAAATCAACAAAATATATTTCTCACTCAAGTGACATATTTATGATGTTTTGATTGATCTTTGCTCCATGGCCTCTTTGCTCCAGAATCTTGACTCATGGACAGACTCTGTTTGAAACATTGATGATCTTATAGAAGAAGAAAGACACGTAGGGAGCCATGTTTCTGATCAGAAGTGGCACACATGATGACTTTTCACATTTCATTTACTTAAGCAGCTCATGTGAATGGGCCTGACATAAATGAAAAGAAATGTAATCAATTTGTTTCATTCATATCTCTTCAGCTTGGTGATAGAGGGCTGGGTGTTTAAATGCCTTTTTTCCAACCGTGGATATCCCCTGACTTAATCTTCTTCCTCAAGTGTCTATGCAGCTAGTTACATGGCAGTCCTTTAGAACACAGATGTTACAGCAATAAAGGGATACACTCACAGAACTGAGCATGTTTACTTGCAAGGAAACTTTAGGTTACTTTTCCATTTTATTCTTAAATTTGTCCTAATATAACTGGTAGAAAAGTATCACCTTGAACAATGCAGTCTTCAATACACGCAGTCAGTCAGTTCAGTCACTCAGTCGCGTCCAACTCTTTGCGACCCCATGAATCGCAGCACGCCAGGCCTCCCTGTACATCACCAACTCCTGGAGTTCACTCAGACTCATGTCCATTGAGTCAGTGATGCCATCCAGCCATCTCATCCTCTGTCGTCCCCTTCTCCTCCTGCCCCCAATCCCTCCCAGCATCAGAGTCTTTCCCAATGAGTCAACTCTTCGCATGAGGTGGCCAAAGTACTGGAGTTTCAGCTTTAGCATCATACCTTCCAAAGAAATCCCAGGGCTGATCTCCTTCAGAATGGACTGGTTGGATCTCCTTGCAGTCCAAGGGACTTTCTCCAACACCACACGCAAGTACTATTTTAAAAGTATGTTAAATCAAGTCTCAAAGATTCCTTTTTCTTCCTTTTTCTTATGAATAGAAAAATGTGTTGTATCAATATATGTTACATTTGCCATTGGAAAGCATTCTAGACATCTGATTGGCGGCGTAGTATAGCTCCTCTTTGTTTTTCACTTGATACTAATATAAAATTAGTCTGCATTCCATTCATTCACCCAAAAAATGTTTATTGCTATCCAATTATGTCCCAGGGCTTTGTGCAAGGCATAAAAGAATATTTGGTTTTCCTGAACAAACTTGAAGTCTAGTGGTGAGATATTTATTAAGCAAATGATTTTACAGATAACTGACTATTATTTTAAAGAAGATGCTCAGCCTACTAGTTGGAAACTCTGACGATATACAGACTGCTTATGGGTGACTGTAAGCCATAAACTTACCAAGTAAAATGAAACATGTAAAAGAAATTAAGTTTCCTATGAATACTCTATAATACACAGAATTTGGAGACAGATTCTCCAGAGAATTTCTCTACATAAAGAGATGGCTTCCCAGGTGGCACTAGTGGTAAAGTACCTGCTTGCCGATGCAGGAGACAAAAGAGGTGGGGTTCAGTCCCCTGGAAGATTCCATGGAGGAGAGCATAGCAACCCACTTCAGTATTCTTGCCTGGAGAATCCCACAGACAAAGGAGCCTGGTGGGCTGCAGTTTGAGGGGTCGCAAAGAGTTGGACAGGACTGAAGTGACTTAGCACTTAGCACAAAGAGATATATCATAAAGCTGACACCTCAAAGGCAGTTCTGGGTGTGTTAAATGCAAAAATTATGCACTTAATTAGTACCAAAGCAAATGGCAATGTTGGTACAACATTTAAAGCAAAAGATAAAAATGGTCTTTCTGCTGTCTAACATGTATGAGTTAAAAAATAGCTAGTGGGAAGCTGCTATATAACACAGGGAGCCTAGCCTGGTGCTCTGTGATGACTAGAAAGTGAAAGTCACTCAGCAGACTGTTTGCGACCCTATGGACTATACAGTCCATGGAATCCACCAGGCCAGAATACTAGAGTGGATAGCTAAGGGGTCTTCCCAACCCAGAGATCAAACCCAGGTCTTCCACATTGTGGGAAGATTTTTTTTTTTTTACCAGCTGAACCACAGGAAAGCCCAAGAATATTGGGATGGGTACAGTCCATGGGGTTGCTAGGAGTTGGACACGACTGGGCGACTTCATTTTCACTTTTCATTTTCATGCATTGGAGAAGGAAATGGCAACCCACTCCAGTATTCTTTCCTGGAGAATCCCAGGGATGGCAGAGCCTGGTAGGCTGCCGTCTATGGGGTCGCACAGAGTTGGACATGACTGAAGCAACTTAGCAGCAGCAGCCGCAGCAGCCTATCCCTTCTACAGAGGATCTTCCCAACCCAGAAATCCAATCAGTGTGCTGCATTGCAGGCAGATTCTTTATCAACTGAGCTATCAGGGAAGCCCCATGATGACCTAGAGCGGTGGGATTGCTGGTGTAGGGAGGCTCAAGAGGGAAGGGATATAGCTATACATGTAGTTATGACTAATTTGAGCTGTTGTATGGCAAAAATCGAACACAACATTGTAAAGTAATTGTCCTCCAGTTTAAAAAAAAATAGAAATTTGGAGATTTTTTGTTTGCTTAGTCATCAGGTCCTTTATTCAAATTATTCAAAGGTTTACAGAGTTAGGAAGGTTTCCTGAGGAACTGAATATTGTAGGAGACATTTTCATTTCTAGGGGAGTTGTTAATTAACTTGGTTACCTTAAACAAATAACAGCCTTTCTGAGTGTCAGTTTTCTCAAGCCTAAAATGAGCAATTGAACTGGATGATCTAAGCTTCCTTCTAGCTGTGCTTGCTAAATGCTTCAAAGGACTGAAGCAGATTGAAAGGTAGTACATATTATAATCCACAGGTACGGACACTCCATTCTTAAACTAATCATGCAATTCTGCCATTTAATATTTTTTCCTGTGTTTTTAATGTCACTATAATTCATCTGATATCATTAAACAATTAGGCACCTATAGTGAATGGACTGTAGCCTACCAGGATCCTCTGTGCATGGAATTCTCCAGGCAAGAATACTGGAGTGGGTAGCCCTTTCCTTCTTCAGGGGATCTTCCCAACCCAGGGATTGAACCCGGGTCTCCTGCACTGCAGGAAGATTCTTTACAGTTGGAGCAACCACGGAAAGCCATACAAAGCAAACCACTGACTTAACCATAATACTAATATTTAGATGAAAGTTTATTATTTTTAAAAAGTCCAAAGAGTCAATACAAGGGGATACTGATATATAAAGTTGTAAGGGCATTATTTGGTATATGTGTATGAATATGTTTATGTGGATATATATGTATATATATATATATATATATATATATATATATATATATATTTCACTTTTCTACATGCTAAATGTATTTCTCATGACTCTACACTTTTCTGCTATAGAGATTTCTGAGAAGCCTTGTGATGGATAAAAATAAATGTTTATTTTTTGCTAAGAATACCAAGTCCCGTCTTTCTCAAAAAAATAATTTAACACTTTGTAATTTGTATATGGTCACTTTCACACATCGCTAAGCCCCAGGATATTTTGAGTCCATCTGCTGAATACTCAGACATCTCCATCAATCACATAGCAGATGCTGTGCAATCAGAACCTTTGGCTCTCTTCCCTGATTTTTGGATGGAAGAGAGGGCCAGTTAGGGGTTTTGGAGACAGCACTTCAATTTCTAGTGGATGCCCTTGCCCATGTAGGGCAGCGGCCTGATGCTCTAGTGATATCTACTCAGCCAGGTTTTTTCCATCCACTTTGGTGCCAGAAGGCTGTGGCCTAGATGGGTCTTTAGCCACTACTCCCAGACCACTCTTTGCATGCCAGATCTTTAGGAATGCTTGTCAATTAAGGAAGCTTCCCAATAGATCTCATCTGTTGTTTAGTTGCTGTTGTGTCTGACTTTTTTCAACTCCATCAACTGTGGCACCCCAGGCTTCCCTGTCCTTCCCTATCTCCTGGAGGTTCCTCAACCTTATGTCCATTGAGTCATGATGCCATCCAACCATTTCATCTTCTGTCGCCCCTTTCTCCTCATGCCCTCAATCTTTCCCAGCATCAGGGTCTTTTCCAGTGAGTCAGCTCTTTGCATAAAGTGCCAAAGTATTGGAGTATCAGCTTCAGCATCGGTCCTTCTGATGAATATTCAGGGTTGATTTCCTTTAGGATTGACTGGTTTGATCTCCTTGCTGTCCAAGGGACTCTCCAGAGTCTTCTCCAGAATCACATTTCCAAAGCATCAATTCTAATCTGACTTGTAGCTAAGATTTTAGATTCACCCTCAACTTAGAATTCTAACAAATCCTCCAGAGAACCCGAGTTCTTCCACAGGGATTTGGAATAGCTCCTGGGTATCTGAATTCTGTCAAGAGGCAAGACAAGTTTTCATAGTTCTGCCCATATTCAGTTACTTAAGAAGGTATCTTTTTTGGCTGATAGTTCTGAAGTAGAGGCATGTCTCTATGAATTTTTAAATGTAATTCTCACACATCTGCCTTGAAGTAGGTATTTTTAGTATTCATATTTTTCACAGAAACTGAGTTTTATAGAAATGAACTCATATGCTCATGCTCAAGAATACAAGTAGCATAGCCAGGAATTTAAACCCAGAGCTGTCTAACTTTAAAAGTTTCCAGTGTAAGTCCTGGGGCTTCCCTGCTGACTCAGTGGCAAAGAATCCACCTGCCAGTGTAAGATATGTAGTTTCAATCCCTGGTCTAGGAAAACCCCTTGGAGTAGGAAATAGCAACCCACTCCAGTATCTTTGCCTAGGAAACCCCATAGACAGAGGAGCCTGGTGGGCTATAGTCCATGGGGCTACAAAGAATTGGATACAACTTGAGTGCCTAACATTTTCTCTGATACTTTCTCCAGTACTTTCAGCAAAGTGAGTCTTGTCTTCCTGTGTGTTCCAGGGATTATGATGATTATTCTCATGCCAGTCTACCAGACTAGATTGACTGAGAATAGAATATAGATTATCCCTCTACCTGACATATCATACATACCCAATATGGAAGTGAATGGACTCCTGGAGCAATTATGTTTGTTTTGAGATTTTTCACAGTATTTTTGACAATGTATCACTGAATAACACATTTTTAGAATCTCAAGGGTGTCTTTGTTGATTGCAAAATTTTTATTTATTTATTCACTTGGCTTCAGCAGTTCTCAGTGGTGGCATGTGGGATCTTCAAGCTTTGTTGTGGCATGCAGGAACTTTTAGTTGCAGAGTGTGGAACCCATGGGATCATTTCATTTCAGCATGGGGGAATCTTTAGTTGTAGCATGCAAGCTCTTAGCTATGGCATGTAGGATCTAGTTCTCTGACCGGGCCCCCTGCATTGGGATCACAGAGTGTTAGCCACTGGACTGCCAGGGAAGTTCCACAGAATCTCAAGTTTTAATTGTTCTAAATTTTGTGGGGAGTAAGAAGATAAATGCGAAGACTTTTAAACCTCTAATAGATCTAGATATTTCTAATTGAAATATGCCCACAAACAGCTCTCTGCCACGGAATCAACTTCATGTAAATTATTAGAAGAGGACTCTCCCACTGTGTGTCTAGAACCTGCAAAAGCAGCAGGGTATATATACCATATGACGTGAAATAAGTTTACTGTACCCATTGTTATCTAAAAGGATATTCTCTGAGGCTAGAGGGTGAGATAGAAGTGGTAGAAATTTTTTCTGACCAAGAATATATTTCTTCTTGGATATTAGAACTATCAGTTCGAATCGCCAGTCTATGTTCAATACAGGATACAGGATGCTTGGGGCTGGTGCATGGGGATGATCCAGAGAGATGATATGGGGTGGGAGGTGGGAGGGGGGTTCAGGATTGGGAACTCATGTACACCCATGGCAGATTCATGTCAATGTATCACAAAACCAATACAGTATTGTAAAGCAAAATAAAGTAAAAAAAAAAAAAAAACTATCAGAGAGCAGTGTCCCATAGGGACACACCCTCTGAAGAAATGTTTTAAGAGGCGATTTATCTCTAACGATATCTCCACATCCTCTCTTAATGTTCATCCTTGAGAAATGAGTTCAAGTGTAACAGCCATAGCAAGGCCAAAATATACCACTCCATCTTGAAGTAAGAGAATTATTTGACTAGATCCTTACCTTGCATGCTCAGTTACTCAGTCATGTCTGACTCTTTGCAACCCCGTGAACTGTAGCCCACCAGGCTCCTCTGTCCATGGAGTTCTCCAGGGAAGAATCCTGGAGTGGGCAGCCGTTTCTTTCTCCAGGGGATCTTCCTGACCCAGGGATCGAACCCACGTCTCTTGTATCTCCTGCATTGGCAAGTGGATTCTTTATCACTTTTACCACCACACCACCTGGGAAGCCTCAGTTCCTTGCTTTATTTGGACTTTATATCTAGAGGCAGCACATCCCTTAGATAATCCATGTCTTGAAGCTGAAGTAATAAGTTGACTTAGTGAAACTGGTATTTCTGACTTTATTAGAAAACAACATGAAGGCATTTTATAATGGTTGGTCATTAATATTAAGAACAATGAGTGATAGTCTAATTCCGAGCTTCAGTTTTCAATATAATATACATAAGAGGATGCTAATTATTGTCGCTAAGTGATTAATACAAAGTGCCAAATAGGGCAATTCATTTTCTAAAACTCTTTTGGGAAACTGAATTACCTGCTTTTTCTCTCTCCATTGACAATCTCTTTTGTATGGCTTTGCCTTAAGGCAATGATGAAAAATATGTTTACTTTTACAATTTGGTTCATGCAAAGTGCATATTAGAGGAGTTTCAAAATAACAGTTGTGGGACTTCCCTAGTGGTCCATTGGTTACGACTCTGCATTCCCAATTCCAGGGGGCTGGGTTCAAACCCTAAAGTTCATTCAAGTTTTTCTATAAGATGTGATGGAAAAACCCAAATGGACTTCTTGGGCAACCCATTAGATTCTGCATGCTGCAACTAAGACCTAGTGTAGCCAGAAAAAAGAAACCTGTTGATTTTCTGTCTTATGGTTAAGACTCTATTCATCTTCCCTTTAAAAGCTGGGACTCGCTGCAACCCCATGGACTGTATCCTGCCAAGCTCCTCAGTCCATGGGGATTCTCCAAACAAGAATACTGGAGTGGCTTGCCATGTCCTTCTCCAGGGGATCTTCCTGACCCAGGAATCGAACCCGTATCTCCTGTGTCTCCTGCACTGCAGGAGATTCTTTACCTGCTGAGCCATTGGGAAGCCCAATAACATATATTAATTAATAATAATTTAAGAGACCAAATACTGGTTTTCTAGGCTAGAATTGATGGAGAATTAGGGAGATTATTTTTTACTCTTGATACAAAAAAACTAAGCTAAAAATACTCAAGTCTACAAATAAGCATCTTATCATCTTGAATTGTGGAGAAAGAAATGGCAACCCACTCCAGTATTCTTGCCTGGAGAATCCCAGGGATGGAGGAGCCCAGTGGGGAGCCGTCTATGGGGTCGCACAGAGTCGGACACAACTGAAGCAACTTAGCAGCAGCAGCAAGCAGCAGCAGTATCTTGAACTGGAGATTCAAACATGTCATTGAAAATGAAATACTCTGTGAGTAATAGAAATTCTAGCCTAGTGCATTAAAGAAGCAAAGGTTCAGTCTCTCACATAGAAATAAACAGTCCATATCCATTGTTTAGAGCACTACCATTTCCCAAGTTTCTGTTAGTTATTAGTATTTATGTGTATAAGGAGTGTTTAGTATATTTTATTTGCAGTAAACTGATCTCCAAAGATTTCTTTTTGAAAACTCTTCCCTCTCCTCAATTTTTACATTCCTTACTGTTTTACTAAATATTGAGTATTCTTTGATAATCCTGGTGCTCATGTGTTTTGGGGACAAAAGTGAAATGAATCTGTCATTACACCAGAAAGTTTGTTTTAGACTCACAGAACAAATGTGCCTTAATAAATTTTTTTTTCATTTAGATTTCAAACAGTAATAGTTTTGTCATTTTAATATACATCATTGGAGATCTGCTTATTTGTAAATAGCCTATTGCTCATTTGGAAAAATAAACCAGTGGACAATATTTTTCTATTGTACTTTTCAAAACCATTTTGTCTCATTACTCCTGTTTTAGCTGAAGAATTTTATTACATTTGGAGAGTAAAGATCTTAAATACTGAAAAAAAAAAAAAAGAAATAAACAGTCCAGGGCAAGTCTATTATCATAAGATATAGTTCTTGACATTCATCCTCACCTCATGGTCTCTGGATATCCAGCCATCTTTTCTAGATTTAATTCTGAAATAAGGCAGGTAGGTATTAAGAGAAGAAACCTCCCTTTCCTGTGAGAGACATTTTAGAAAGTCTTCTCATGTGCCATTTACCAGGACTTGGTCTCATGGGCCACATGGCTTGTGGCTGGGTCTACTGCAGAGAGAAAAGTGTGGAAATGGATTAGGAGTCTTCGTCACAGCTATAGTAATTATAACTATGGACCTGGCATAGTGAAAGAAACAATAGAAACTACAGATATTTCTAAGAGCTTATTATGTGTCAGGCATTAAACTCGGTGCTTTATATACTTTTTTAAAAATTTAATATTTAAAATAACTATCTGCAAATGAGGAAAAGAAGAGAGGTGTTAAGTAACTCAACCAGGAGATACAAGAGTGGCAATATCAGATCTGAACACAGATTACTCCATACTGTATTACTTTGCTAAAGTAACAGTGAATTAATAGAGCAGAATAGAGAGCATATATAATAATTTACATAAAGTCAAGTTGTCATTGATTCATTAGGCAAAAATGATTATAGAATTTATGATACTAGGATAATTGGTTTTTATTTAGGAAAAATTCAACCAATATTCTCAATTCACAGCATACAACAAGATTAAAATTATATGCATTTTAAAAAACTTTAAACTACAAAATACTTGAATAAAATATATAAGTATTATTAATAATGTTTCTACTCTAATACTGACTTAGCAAGGAACTTCTGACCGGATATATGAGGAAAGAAATGCAAATAAAAAATTGATTTGACTTTAAAACTGTTCGAAAAATTTTTTTTAAAAAAGCTGAACTAGCAAAGAGAATTTAAAACAAAATTTCTAGGATGAAATTTGATTTTTCATACATCAAAATTTCATTCCAATCTGAATACACAAAAATATTGGCAAAAATCATGAACAGTAAACAGGAAACAGAAACCCAGGAACACATTAAACATGAAAAAATAAACAGTATCTTTTAACCTATCAAAAATTAGCAAAATTTAAAAACTAATTGCATTCATGTTGCAGCATTCCCATGTGTCCATAGGACTGTTCTAAAAAAGCAACTGAGCAGTATCCCTCAAGCTTTCTTGAAGAAACCACACTGTAACATAAAACCTTGACCAATTAATCCCTCTTTAGGAATCTATTCTAAGGATTTTGTGAAAGAGATAGTTAAAGATTTATTTCCAGCTATATTTATGAGAACATTATTTGTAGACACACAGAAAATCTGTATACTGTGTAATGACAGCACAAACAGTATAACGTGTTATACAAACAGTATAACAGTATAACTCTGAAGACTGCAGTCTACAGAGCCACAAACTGAGTTCCTTGCTTGCTAACTTTGAGACCCTGAGAAAATTGTCTAACCTTTCTATGTCTCTGTTCTTTATCTGTAAATGGGTATAATGATAGTAAAGATGATATCTACTTCATGCAGCTGTCTGAGAGGAAAATATTAATATATGTAACAATACTTAGAAATTTGTACAAAGAAAAGGCTATTGTTTCAGTTATTATAATTATCATTATTATTTTATGACTATTTTTATGGTGTATATATCAGATAGACTTCTGTTTAGCAAAGCAAAGGAAAACTGTTCTCAAAATGAATGACATGGAAAAGCTCTTAATGAAACGTTAAGAAATATAAAAATTATAGAATTACTGTTTTCCTTTTTTTTTAAGCAAAGAATTTATGTTTATAGATTAAAGACTGGAAGGAAATTTGAAAAAATGTGAATAGTAGTTGTCTGTGGGATTATAGGTAATGGAATTCACCATATCAGCAGATTAAATAAGATAAAACTTAGAGTCATCACAATAGATACAAAATACATTTTAGTAAAATCAACATTCATTGATAATAACTCTCAGCAAACTAGAAGTGAAAATGAAATTCTTATGCTTCATCTATGGTATCAATCAAAACATTTACCATTAGCATCATAACTTATAGTTGAAAAACTGAATTTTTTCCCCAAAGATAGGAAACAAGGCAAAAATGTCTACTCCTACTCCACATTCTCCTAGAGGTCCTAGACAGTAAAATAATACATGGAAATTTTGTCAAAGGCAAACAGATTAGAAATGAAGAAATGAAACTGTATTGATTTACAGATGATGTGACTGTATGTAGTGAATTTCAAAAAATTTATATAGAAATGCTATTAGATCAAGTGAATTTAATAGACTTGTAGAATACAAACTCAACATACATAACAAGAAGCTGTATTTCTATATGCTTCCTATATATAATTGCAAATTGTAAGTTTTTTGAAAGTTTCATTTAAACTAGAATCCCTAAAAGGGAAATATTTAAGGATAAATCTAATAAAGTATGTGAAAGCTTTGTATAGTTTTATGATGAAAACTATAAAATCTTAAGAGAAGTCAAATAAGATTTAAATATATGGTAAAAATATACTAGATTCATTAATTGGAAGACTGAATATCATTAGATATCAATTTTATCCCAAACTGATCTATGGAATCAAACAAAATACCAGCAGGATTTTTTTTGGAATCGAGCCAGTTCTTAAATTTATTTTGAAAAATAAAGAGCATTGAATAGCCAAAACAAAAGAACAAATTTAGAGGCCTCACATGACTTTATTTTAATAGTATAAAGCTAGAGTAATATAGATAGCATGGTATTAGCAAAGGAAGGACACAGATCAGTGGAACAGAACAGACAATAGATAAATATATATGATCAAATGATTTTCAACAAAGGTGCTAAAGCAGTTCAGTGAACAAATGATCTTATTTTCAACAAAAGTTGCTGGAATGACTGGGCATTCTAAGCAAAAACATAATTCCTGACCCATACTTCACACAATTTATAAAAATTAACTCAAAATTGATCATAGATCTAAGTCTAAACCTATAAAACTTATATCAGAAGTCATATAAAACACTTTTTGATTATCCTTTAGGCAAAGAGTTGTGTTTTTTTTTAAGACAAAAGGCAGGAACTATAAAAGAAAGCATTGATAAATTGATTAGACATGAAATTGAAATGTTTTAACTCTTTACAAATCATTAAGGAAAAGAAAGAGACAAGCGACATAGTTAAAGAAAATATCTGCACATATTCTGTACTCAGAATATAGAAACAACTCTCACAATGCAAGGATAATAATAACAAATAAAAAGTGAGAGACGAGTTGAAAAGACATTTTATTATAAAACAGATGTGGATGTCAAATAAGAACAAGAAAAGGTGTTTAACATCCAGACATTAGAGAACTCCAAATTAAAACCAAAGATAATGGTACTTACATATTAAAATGCCTGTATTTAAATAAAATGATAATACAAAATGCTGGCAAGGATGTGCAGCAACAGAAATGCTCATATATTGCTGGTCAGTTCAGTTCAGTTCAGTTCAGTCACTCAGTCGTGTCTGACTCCTTGCGACCTATTGAACCACAGCACGCCAGGCCTCCCTGTCCATCACCAACTCCCGGAGCCCACCCAAACCCATGTCCATTGAGTTGGTGATGCCATCCAACAATCTCATCCTCTGTCATCCCCTTCTCCTCCTGCCCTCAATCTGTCCCAGCAGCAGGGTCTTTTCAAATGAGTCAGTTCTTCGCATCAGGTGGCCAAAGTATTGGAGTTTCAGCTTCAACATCAGTCGTTTCAATGAACACCCAGGACTGATCTCCTTTAGGATGGACTGATTGGATCTCCTTGCAGTCCAAGGGACTCTCAAGAGTCTTCTCCAACACCACAGTTCAAAAGCATCAATTCTTCGGTGCTCAGCTTTCTTTATAGTCCGACTCTCACATCCATACCTGACCACTGGAAAAACCATAGCCTTGACTAGACAGACCTTTGTTGGCAAAGTAATGTCTCTGCTTTTCAATATGCTATCTAGGTTGGTCATAACTTTCCTTCCAAGGAGCAAGCGGCCTTTAATTTCATGGCTGCAGTCACCATCTGCAGTAATTTTGGAACCCAGAAAAATAAAGTCAGCCACTGTTTCCACTGTTTCCCCATCTATTTGCCATGAAGTGATGGGACTGGATGCCGTGATCTTCGTTTTCTCAATGTTGAGCTTTAAGCCAACTTTTTACTCTCCTCTTTCACTTTCATCAAGAGGCTCTTTAGCTCCTCTTCACTTTCTGCCATAAGGGTGGTATCATCTGCATATCTGAGGTTATTTATATTTCTCCCGGCAATCTTCATTCCAGCTTGTGCTTCCTCGAGCCCAGTGTTTCTCATGATATACTCTGTATAGAAGTTAAATAACAGGGTGACAATATACAGCCTTGGCGTACTCCTTTTCCTATTTGGAACCAGTCTGTTGTTCCATGTCCAGCTCTAACTGTTGCTTCTTGACCTGCATACAGGGTCTCAAGAGGCAGGTCAGGTGGTCTGGTATTCCCATCTCTTTCAGAATTTTCCACAGTTTTTTGTGATCCACACAGTCAAAGGCTTTGTCATAGTCAATCAAGCAGAAATAAATGTTCTTTCTGGAACTCTCTTGCTTTTTCGATGATCCAGCGGATGTTGGCAATTTGATCTCTGGTTCCTCTGCCTGTTCTAAAACCAGCTTCAACATCCAGAAGTTCACGGTTCACATATTGCTGGTGAAAATGCATAAATGCTGCAGCCACATTGGAAAACTGTTTGGCAGTTTCTTCAAAAGTTAAACATACACTTACTCTACGACTCAGCAATTTTCCTCCCAGGTTTCTATCCAAGAGAAACTCATGCACAAGTCCACAAGAAAATCTTATGCAAACATTCATTCATAGCATCTGTAGTCAAAATACCCCCAAACCGGAAACAATTCAAATACCATCCGCTGATGAATGCGGAAACAAATTGCGCTACATTCATGGTATGGAGTGTTAAAAGGTATAAGAAAAAAAAGAAAATAAACCGAACACCATGGTTGAATCTCAAAAGCATATGCAAAGTGAAAGAAGCCAGACTGAAAAAGCCAAAATACTACATAATTCCATTGTATGCCTTTCTGGAAAAGAGAAAACTTAGGTACAAGGAAACAGGTCTGGGGTTTCCAGGAGGTGGGCATAGAAGGAGATGGTCATCTATGAAGTTCATAGGGAAATCTTTGATATGACTGAAATATTTCATATCTTGGTTGTTGCAGTGGTTATTTGACTGCATACATTGTCAAACTGTAAGAACTATATACCTAAAAGGAATTAGTTTTATTGTATGTCAATTGTACCTCAATAAAACTGACTCAAGACCAATATCAACAGACAGAATTGGTGACTATGGAAGCATTCAGAACCTAAGAAGACCCCTAAGACCTCATTAGCATTCAATTCTTTCCAGTAATTATTCCTTGTTCTTTCAACACCACCTCCTCGTGACTGAAAGTATTGGGGATAGTGGATTATTAAGTAAAGAGAGCTTTATTTAGCGTTAAAACTCCAGCATCTGAAATATATCTTTTGATCTCCTTTACCACCAGGTCAAGGACTTTGAGCTTTATTTCTTTTTATTTGGTGCCTAGTACATGCTGGAGAAATGTGTCTTAGGTTGAATAAAATTGGGAAGGGATAGTCAGGGAGTTTGAGATGGACATGTACACACTGCTACATTTAAAATGGATGACCAGTAAGTACCTCCTGTATAGCACATGGAACTCTGCTCAATATTATGTGGCAGCCTGGATGGGAGGAGAGTTGGTGGAAGAGTGGATACTTGGCTGAGTACCTTCATTGTTCACCTGGAGCTATTACAATATTATTAATTGACTATACCCCAATACAAAGTAAAAGGTTTTTGAAAATTGAGAAAAATCCTCTGAAGTGGTAAAAGTTGCACCATCATTCATCTCTGTTTACCCAATAATCCTAGATCTGAACATTTTCCTGTTTCTGTGTGTTAGTCACTCAGTCATGTCTGTCTCTTTGCAACCCCATGGACTGTAGCCCACCAGGCTCCTCTGTCCATGGGATTCTCCAGGCAAGAATACCAGGGTGGGTTGCCATGCCCTCCTCCAGGGGATCTTCCCAACCCAGGGATCAACCCACGTCTCTTACATTTCCTGCATTGGCAAGCGTGTTCATTAGCACCATCTGGTTCATTAGCACCACCTGGGAAGTCCATATTCAATGTAAAACATGGATCATTTTTTTTTTACTATTAATATATTCTTTTAATCTACCTTTTTTGTTAAGTAGTGCAGCAAAAGGCATCTTCATTTTAACATGTGGTATACTTATAATGCCCATTTAACTTACTAGATATGCCCAAAACACCTCTTCACTGATTCTGCAGCAGTCTATGAATTCATAATCACCTTGAACATTTTGACATAAGCAAAGCAGGAAGTGAAGGAATGAGGCCCAACAGAAGTGAAACAGAATATTGTGTACACCTGTCTCAGACTTTTGAAAATGGCTTGTCTTCTCTGGTCTGTGAGGGCCCAGGAAACAGCAAGTGAACTGGGGGGATACACAGAGCTGGAACTCGGAATCAAGGTCTCTATGTGATGGCAGCTGAGACACCAATAAGGACAGTAGCATCTCACTTTCTCAGATTAGGGGCATTGTCATTTTTGGAGATGATTGGGTACATGTTGAAGCTATAGCCACTTAATGCTTCTGCTTTCCAGTGTCTGTGTCTTTTGTTCTTAGGGAACACCTCATGCAATATTTCTAGAGACATCTTCCTTATTTATACTGAAGGAAAGCCTCTGGTCATGAGCAACATTTAGAAGAGCCCACCATCCATCTTCGGGGAAGGCCAAAGTATTCCATCTCAATTGTGTAATGTCCTAGAGGTACCCTGGACAGCACCATCTCTGCTGAAAGAGTCTCTACTTGTAGATTAAAAAATAAGAATGTGCATAGGGTCATAATTCTTCTCTGTATCTATTTCTCCCAGTTACAGTAACTTTCTTTGTTTAGCAGAGCAGGAAAATATACACAGTGCTCTTGGAAAACATATTGAGCTGTCATCATGAGGCGTGTGCTCTTGACAGGGTATCTACTGCTATTGTATGTTCAGGAAGAATGGAGGAGAAACAGAAGCATCTTTATGTGTAAAACCACTGTCTGCCCTGTTAGAAGTAGTTCACAGAAATTGGCCCCTCCTCTTGGGGGAAGGGCAACAGATTCTACTTAGCGTCCTGTTTCTGACCTCAGAGTCCAGTGATGTGGTAACTGAAAGTGAAGGTCACTCAGTCATGTCTGACTCTTTGCTACCCCATGAACTATACAGCTCATGGAATTCTCCAGGACAGAATACTGAAGCATGTATCCTTTCCCTTCTCCAGCGGATCATCCCAAGCCAGGGATCGAACTCAGATCTCTCACATTGCAGGTGGATTCTTTACCAACTTGGCTATCAGGGATGTACACACTATCTGTTTGCTTACCATGCCCACTACAGTTGGTAATGCAGCTACCAGGATCCTTAATGATCAGAGTTCATTTTTGTCCTCCTGGACATGGAACAACAGACTGGTTCCCAATAGGGAAGGAGTACATCAAGGCTGTATATTGTCACCCTGCTTATTTAACATATAGGCAGAGTACATCAAGCAAAATGCTGGACTGGATGAAGCACAAGCTTGAATCAAGATTGCCAGGAGAAATATAAATAACCTCAGATATGCAGACGACATCACCCTTATGGCAGAAAGTGAAGAAGAACTGAAGAGCCTCTTGATGAAAGTGAAAGAGGAGAGTGAAAAAGTTGCCTTAAAACTCAACATTCAGAAAACTAAGAAAACTAAGTAATGGCATCTAGTCCCATCAGTTCAGTTCAGTCGCTCAGTCGTGTCTGACTCTGCTACCCCATGAATCGCAGCACGCCAGGCCTCCCTGTCCATCACCAACTCCCAGAGTTCACTCAAGCTCATGTCCATCGAGTCAGTGATGCCATCCAGCCATCTCATCCTCTGTCGTCCCCTTCTCCTCCTGCCCCCAATCCCTCCCAGCATCAGAGTCTTTTCCAATGGACTGGTTGGATCTCCTTGCCGTCCAAGGGACTCTCAAGAGTCTTCTCCAACACCACAGTTCAAAAGCATCAATTCTTTGGCGCTCAGCCTTCTTCACAGTCCAACTCTCACATCCATACATGACCACTGGAAAAACCATAGCCTTGACTAGATGGACCTTAGTCAGCAAAGTAATGTCTCTGCTTTTGAATATGCTATCTAGGTTGGTCATAACTTTTCTTCCAAGGAGTAAGCGTCTTTTAATTTCATGGCTGCAGTCACCATCTGCAGTGATTTTGGAACCCCCCAAAATAAAGTCTGACACTGTTTCCACTGTTTCCCCATCTATTTATGGCATCTAGTTATTATATAGCATTATATACCATGGTTGGGGAATATTGAGCATATCCTGAAATAAAAAATGAAAGTGTTAGTTGCTTAGGTGTGTCTAACTCTTTATGACCCCATGGACTGTAGCCCACCAGTTTCCTCTGTCCACGGAATTCTCTAAGCAAGAATACTGGAGTGCTTCTTCAGGGGATCTTCTCATCCCAGGGATTGAGCCCAAGTCTCCTGCATTGCAGGCAGGTTCTTTACCATCTGAACCAACAGGGAAGCCGTAAGTGTGCTCAAGCCTGGTCATTTCAAGTATTTGTACAAAATAGAAATTCCTGTTTCATATATATTCATATGATCGTATATATATATATATTCAGTTCAGTTCAGCAAATTTGTTCAGTATATAATATGTATATAATATGTACATATTATATGTATTATATATATAATATGTATTATATACCTATAAAAGTCATATATATTCATAAAATGGATCTATATACATATGATCTATATGAATATATATATGAAACTTGGGAATTTCTATTTTGTAAAAATTTTTGAAATGACCAGGTTTGAGCACACTTAGAGTTTCCCTGGTGGCTCAGATGATACATTCTGCCTGCAAGGCAGGAGACCAAAATCCATGGAGATTCCCAGGTGGCACCAGTGATAAAGAACCCTCCTGCCAGTGCAAGGGACATGAGGCACGGATTCAATCCCCGGGACAGCGAGATCCCCTGGAGAAGGAAATGGCAACCCACCCCAGTATTCTTGCCTGGAGAATTCCATGGACAGAGCAGCCTGGCAGTCCATAGGGTCGCAAAGAGTCAGACATGACTGAAGCCACTTAGCAGGCAGGATGAAAGCACACATATAAAATCCCCAGTGAGTCCTATTTTAAGTAAGTCAGAAACTCTAGGGCATGGATTCTGACGGGCAGACAGTTGTGGGGATCCTCTCATTAGGATAAGAAGCCTGCCTATTCCCAACACAGTTCTCACACATGAATTTTGTCAGTCTGATATAAGATATCTAATTGAATTTTTTTTCTTTAGATTTATGTCCACCACTCCATGTTACTTTTATCACCATAGTTATGGATTTGAAGATTCCCTGATAGTTCAGATGGTTAAGAATCTTCCTGCAATGCAGGAGGTGTGGGTTCAGTCACCTGGAGAAAGGAACGGTTACTCATTCCAGTGTCCTTGCCTGGAAAATCCCATGGACAGAGGAGTCTGGCAGGCTACAGTCCAATGGGTCACAAACAGTTGGACATGACTGAGTGACTGACACTTTCACTTTCATACACTTTAAACTAAAATCATGAAAATACACTTGATTTGCTATCCTGCTTCTCCCCCTCACCAATCTTAACAAAAACATAACCTTATAGCCCATTGCTTTAGCCAGAAATGTAGGGGTTTTCTATGATTTCTTGCCTTCCATTACTCTTCAATTTAATTTGTAACCAAGTCCTATTGATCCTATCTCCTGAACAATTCCCAAACCTATGCTTCTCCCTTTATTTATTTTCTAAGAACAAGCTTGGAGAAGGCAATGGCACCCCACTCCAGTACTCTTGCCTGGAAAATCCCGTGGACGGAGGAGCCTGGTGGGCTGCAGTCCATGGGGTTGCTAGGAGTCGGACATGACTGAGCGACTTCACTTTCACTTTTCACTTTCATGCATTGGAGAAGGAAATGCCAACCCGCTCCAGTGTTCTTGCCTGGAGAATCCCAGGGACTGGGGAGCCTGGTGGGCTGCCGTCTCTGGGGTCGAACAGAGTCAGACACGACTGAAGCGATTAGCAGCAGCAGCAGCAGCAAGAACAAGCTTAATGAACTTTTTACTGCATCAAATCTGAAAACTTGGAATGTACAGCTTGGTGACAATAGTTAACAGCAATGTATGCTTAAGAGTTGCTAAGATAATAGATCATAAGAATTCTTATCTCCCTTTACACACAAACACACACATTGTTACTATTGGTGGTGATGAACATTAATCAGACTTGTGATCATTTAGCACTATATACAAATAGCAAATCATTATATCATATATCTAAATTCACATGTTATATGTCAATGATAACTTTTTTCAAATGTATTTTATTGGGGTAAAGTCACATAAAATAAAACATGCTATTTTAACCATACTTAACTATAGAGTTCAGAGGCACCAAGTACAGTCACATTGTCGTGTGACTTTCAGACATCATCCACCTTCTGAATTTTTCACCTTCCTAAACTGAAACTCTGTCCACATTTAACACTATCTCCTTACCCCCACTCCCCATCCCTCAGTGTACATTCTGACTCTATGAATTTGATTAGTCTAGGTACCTTGTATAAGTGGAATCAAACAGTATTTGTCTGTACCTAATGTATGTTGGAATGCATTTTTAAGGTGAACTTAATGTATGTCCTACAAACAGATTGTATCTTTTTCTTTCATTATCAATCCTATTGCAAACCTTCATCATCTCTTTCCCAGATTCTGCAATAGCTGTGTAACTGGTCTCCCAGCTCCAATCTACATCCCACCACAATCCATTTTCTATTCAGCAATAGTCATCTACAAAAATACTCTCTAGACATTTCCCATCAAATTTAAAATATCTCCAGTCTTCTTAGCCCAGCTTATGAGTTTCTCCAAAATTTGGGCCCTGCCTTAGCCATCTGTCCTCAACTCATCTCACTCCTCTGTTCACCCATAGGTACAGACTGACTTTCCTTCAGTTCCCCGAGGGCACCCAACTCATTCTTGCCTCAGGAAGTGTCTGTCTTCTAACTATGTGTTACCCCTCTGCCCTTTTTAGTTTTTGACTTGAGTGTCACCTTCAGAGTGTTTCATGAATGATTATCTATTGTGTAACTGTTTGCTCAGCTTCTAGAACAAAGAATGACAAAAAGGTAGATTCCAGAATACTGATGGAGTTAAACCTATGCAGATGAGAACACTGATACCTGAAGAAATAAAATTACTCTCAGTGAATGGCACCTGGGGAATACAATTTCAAATCCCAGTGCTCCTGACTGCTTTATTCCCCTGCTAGAATTAGACTCTTGACTTTTGCTACGCCTGTGTTGTCCTCCCTTCAAAACCAACTGGCTAAGAACTCCATCAAAGAACTCCTTTGATGTCACTACTTGGAAAACCTTTACTGGTTCTCCATTGCCTATAACTTTCTAGCATTTAAAGTCCTTACACTGAATTCATTTCATCTATGAAATATTTTTTCCACTACCATATAGAATTCCTGTCCTCTTGTAGCCAGTGTTTGCCATGTTAAATATTCCTCTATTTTTTTATTTTACCTCTCATCTTTAGAATTCTGTTTCCGTTTCTGGGTTTTTCCCCCACTGATGTGATACTAACTCATTCATTAGAAATTCACAGAGGGTCAACTCAGTGTTAGTCATTGCTCAGATTCAAGACCCTCCCCTGAGCCACGGCTTTAGTAAAGGTTGTGTTCTAGAACTTTCCAAAATGCACACTTCTTTGGCTACAGTGCCCTTGATGGTAGCTCCTGCTGTGCCAGTTTTCTGATTCAAACTCTAGCTTCATAAATCAGGAGCTCCCTTTGACTCTGATTTTTAAGGTTTCTAGAAAATTAGTGGCAAATTATATATATCCTACTGCAAAGTTCATATGAGCCTGAAATTATTCTCCTTTTGTTCTATCAAAGTTTGTAGTGAGTGAATTAAAAAGAAGTGAAAGAAAACTAAGTGCTCTCAGACTTCATCTGTAGACGCCCACTTCCATGTTGAGGCAAACTTTAAGAAATATATACTTTTAATGAAGTCCCATTAAAAACAGATATACTGTGCAGGGTAGCTTTTATATATTTCTTTTCACATCATTGCTGATTTCCCAAGGTACTTGTGTTCACAGAAGCCCTTCTTTTCCTATCAGCCTGCTTCTCCTGCCAAATGCATTCATTGAGGCCACAAGGCAAAGATTTAGAGAAAATGTTACCACAGAAGCAAAACGATGCCTCTAAAACAGCACTGTAATTTTGAATCATAGACTAGGAGCACACTGATGTGAAAACAGAGTTTGCTTCCATTATAACTGAGGAAATTATGTTGAGTAATATAAAGCAAAGGGAAGAAAAGAAAAAGAAAGAATAATACATAACCTTCAATTTTTTTTTTTTAATGTTACTGATCAGAATTTGGTCACTTGTGACACTGCTGGAACATTCCTTCCATCATTTCAAAGAAACTATGACTTTGAATTCTAAACCAAAAATGGTGGCCCTGAAACTCTTATTCCCATGCTGCAGGGGTAGCTGGTTTAGTCACCTGCTTCTTCATATGAGGACTAGATTTCTCTAGTGAAACTGGAGGCACAGGGTGTAATTCTGGCGGCTGACTCTTCAAAAAGAAGAATCCCCTTGAGTCCTCCTAGGAGTTTTCACTTCTAGAAATTAGAGCTAGATTTTCTAACAGTGCTTACTGCCTAAACTTGGTCATTTTTACTTACCTTTCTATGGTTTATTTTTTTCCTACCCATTAAGTGAAGCAATACCTGTATTATATGACTAACATAAGAATTGAATGAGTACTAGGACAGTCCTCACCATTGCCTTCGCACTCTAAAGTTCACCATTTTCTTTTGACCTAAATATTTTCTTTGAAGACAGGATGGTGTTCCTGAAATTCTGTCTCTACATCATCTTGCATTTATTCTTTTTTTTTTTTTTTTTTGGTTGATGTAATTACTTGCTTCTCGAGATTTCTATTTATTGCTTCCTGATCCCCTGCTGCTGCTACTGCTGCTAAGTCACTTCAGTCGTGTCTGACTCTGTGCAACCCCATAGACTGCAGCCCACCAGTCTTCCCTGTCCCTGGGATTCTCCAGGCAAGAACACTGGATTAGGTTGCCATTTCCTTCTCCAATGCATGAAAGTGAAAAGTGAAAGTGAAGTCACTCAGTCATGTCCGACTCCCAGAAACCCCATGGACTGCAGCCCACCAGGCTCCTCCATCCATGGGATTTTCCAGGCAAGAGTACCTGATCCCCTACCCTTGCATAAATATCCTCTGTTTGTTTATTGCTAGATTTCCCAGCTATAACCTGCTTGCCTTTTAGAACTTCTTTCATTTATTTATTCATTCATTCCACAATTATCTAATGTCCAGCTGCTCTATCCCAGGGAATAGGCAAGGCACTATGAATAACAAGACAAAAAAATGGAACTCCCTATGTTGAAGGAGAAATTCTGTTAATTTGATAGATCAGGGCTAGATAGATCACAGCTAGATAGGCTAGTAGGAAGTTTCCAGTGGAGCCCTGAAACAGAAGGTGACACAGTTCAGAGGAATTATGAAAAAGTTCTGCTCATCATCTGGATGTTCTAAGGCAGACTAAGACAAAGGCTTAAACGTTTGAAAGGTGGTCCCAGGATGAACAAGAGAGAAGTGTGGCAGATGGGACATGAGAGTGAGAAAGCCAATAAGTGGTGTGTCGATGGATGGACTGTGGGTGTCTGAGGCTCACTCTGAAGACCCTTATAGAACTCAGCTCAGAATTTTCCCACAAAGAAATGGGAAAGCTGGGAATATTTTTCTACCAATTGAATGTCTCTTTGGTTGAGGAGTGTTTTCTGGGTGTTGAATACCTGCCTTGAACTTCAACTGAAAATGCTACCCTAGGACCAAAGAAAGCCCTCAGGCAGAGAAGAAAAAAAAAAAGGCAGGTGTCTTCAGTGGGTGCTATCAGAGTATAAGCAAACTGTTCTCTGGGGCTATAAATGTACATGGAAAGGAGCTGAGAGGACAGAGGACAGGGCACACAGAATCTGCTGCACAATTCTAATTTTTCAAAGTTCCATCCTTTAATTGCTGTTCTCTAATTGCTCACCTAACCAGTGCTCCAATCTTACTTGAATCTCAGCTCTTACAGAAACAGCTATTTAGTTCTAAACAAGCACACATTGTAGAAGATATTTTGCCTTGCATTTCTTACCTATAGTTGGTCTTAGCCATAGATATTAGTATTTTCCCCAGCAGAATCAAAGTTTGTGTGCTTTAAAATGGCTGGGATGAAAGATGGCTTCCCATTATATCCCTCTGCTCCAATAGACATTAACTGATGGGTCTTTATACTCGGGAGTAGGCAAGACATAATGTGACTTTCTTTACTCATTGACCGAGATAAAACTTTCCTCTGGCCTAAAAGTCTTTTATGAATTGTGCTACTTTTCCTAAAGTGAAAAAATGATATATAGATATTTTTGTAACTGTTTCATTTGTATCACATGATTCCTGATTACAGATTACCCCAGATATGGTGAGTTTTATGAAGGCAGTGACCTTTGCCTTCCAACCAACCTCTTTACCTTATCCTTTTACAACTACCAAAGTTATTTTTCTAAAACATGTCCAAAAATAGCATTCCCTTCCTGATAAATTTTCACTGGCAAGTTCAGATTTTGGCATGGTATTCAAAATCTTTAAGAGTCTGGTTTCATCTTCGGATTTTGAATACTTTTTAAAATACTGAAACGTATACCATTTTAAATATCTAAACATATTCATGGCCATTTCCAAAATTCTATTCCAAAGATATGCTGCCAGTATTGTTAGAAAAGTACCCACACAAGGCCATTTGTTGTAGCACTATTGGTAATAGCAAAGTCTGCAAACAATCCAAAGTATCATCAGTAAGAAACCAGTAGTTGAATGACAGTAGTGTCATTACACAGTGAAATGTTAAGCAGCTATAAAAGGGAATGAAATGTTAGTTTTTATAGTTCTATGGAATGATCACAGGTTATCTCACAGAGTAAGTATATATACTCAAATTTTAGCATCTCTAGGAGGTTACACTTGTTTGATAAGATGGAGTAGTTGATATGTTTTCCTGGAGTTCTTAGACAAGATCCAAGTTTCTCTACTTCAGATATTATGGGATCTAATAAAAATGCTTGATTCCCTTTACTGTTTAGCAAGTTAGATGCTTGGGAAAATATCTGATCACTTCTAAACCATTAGATCATCAGGCTGATATTATTGGTATAACAGCAGCTCATTTTGTCTCTGGGACTTTAACTTCTCATTTCTTAATATTGTTTCTACCTTTCATATAATCTTGTCAGTCAGTACCCTGGCTCAGTAGCATTCATTGAGCATTGCATTAATCCATTTGAACTTACCGAGTATCAGATGTTACAGAGAAAGCTAGATGTTTTCCAATATCATTCTTAGCAAAATAATTTGTAGCTGTGTTATGAAAATCCAGTAAAAGATTTCATTTCTTATACTCCTTTGTAGCTACATGTGGTCATGTGACTAAGTGCTGCCCTTTGGAATGTACATGTATTTTCCAGTGCAGTTCCTGGGTTGCACACTTCAAAGGAAGAAGCATGCCTGACCCCTCCAGTGACCCCTTCCCATGGGCCATAATGTGGATATATTGACAGTAGCTGGGACGCCCATTTTGAGCAGTGAAATGCAAACTCTGGACTGAAAATGACATAGCAACAAGATGGAAGGGTGTGGGTCTCTGTTGATTGTGGTACCTCCTACTGGCCTTGGATGACTGAGCCATATTTTATGGAAGAAGAAAATAACTTCCTATTCTATAAACCGTCATTATTTGATCTCTCTCTTAACAGAAATCAAACTTTCACCCTAACTAATACATTAAGAAATAACTTAGATTCTGGGAAGAATAAAGACAACTTGTTAGTTCTCAGCATTCTTCACAACGGCGTAGTTTTTTTTCCCACTGTCTTTTTAATGTTTATTTTTATTTATTTGGTCTTAGTTGTGGCATACATGATCTTCAGTTGCAGCATGTGGGATCTGTGGCATGTGGGATCTAGTTCCCTGCTCAGGGATCAGACTCGCCCCACCTTCCCTCCACCATTGGGAGCACATAGTCTTGGCCCACTAGAACACCAGAGAAGTCCCCAGTAGCTTAGATTTTTTGAAGTAGAGACTAGAAGTTTAAATAGTTTCATAGTTTGAAAATCTGTGCTGATAGAAATTGATTATATCTATAATTCTAACATGTTTTTTGCCCTAGTGCTCTTAATCTTTCTTAGTTTGCTCTCAAAACTCTAAAGCAAGTTGAGCTAAGAAACAATGTATCAAACAGTATCGGTTGAAGCAATTTACGGACACCAGTTTTAATATCAATTTTATAGTGATATTGCCAAATGTCAGAAGAGCAAAATGAAATCCAGTGTAAACCTTGCCCTAAAAATAATTGTCTAAAATGTTTAAGTTCAAAGAACATGTGGGTAACCTGAGGCCTTAACCATACTTAAAAATTGGAAATGGCGGTTGTAATATGAGGAGAGAAAAGTGTGTGTAATTTTCAGACTGTGAGAAAG
Organism: Budorcas taxicolor; assembly: GCF_023091745.1. NCBI lineage: Eukaryota > Metazoa > Chordata > Mammalia > Artiodactyla > Bovidae > Budorcas > Budorcas taxicolor. The sequence goes on from NC_068931.1 coordinate 29,963,152, forward strand.
CAATTATTTTCTTGGGTCAGAAAAATTGTACTAGGTAGTTTTTCATCCCTGTTTTTCAAGCTAATAGCTTCCAGGTTCTTTTAACAAACCACCTAACTTTCAAGATAGCTGGCATCAAAATAGTTTCATATTTTAATGCTCAGTAAAGAGTCAAATACTTGACAACTGTGGAACTCTGAGGAATGTGTATCTAAAGTATTTTAAGAATAAGAGGGAGTTATGAACAATTCAGCTGTGAGGCAGCATTTCTCAAGCTAAGGATCAAGGATCACCAAGTGAAATATTTAAGAGGTTCCCCAGGATATCTGTTTACACACAGAAGTCAAAAACCAATGATTAACTGTATAAATGTACAAAGGCAAAGTATGATATCTATAGTTACCATTTATCAAATATCTATTATGTATCAAGTTTGCTTACATGAGATTTCATTTAATCCTAACGCCTCTAAAAGATAGACAACAGTTCACTGTTTTACAAATTTAGAACTTGAGAGATAGAAACCTTGAGTAATGGCAGAGGTCCAACATAGGCTTTGGACCTATGTTGATTCTCACTACGATGTACACAAGCATTTAATGTTGCTTAGGTTTATATTTAAATAGTGATGCAGCTGATATAGTGATCAGAGGCTTATAAAAACTATTTAATCACTGAGTGCTCAAAATCTCTAATGCTGGGATATATAGGTTCTTTCAAGATGCAAAGAAGTAGAAGACATAAGGTTCTTCCTCAGTGACCTTAAATTTAGTTGGAGAAAGAAAACATATAGAGAATAAAAGTCAAATAACAACACAGAATGGCCCAGAGATAACTCTCCATAATGCTGGACTTGAGGCTATGGCCAGGATGTACCTAACATAAAGAGTGAGTGAAAGGACTTTCCAGGGAGTTGATATTTAAGATAATCACCTACATTTGGCAAACCTTCTCTACACTTATGTTTAAATTATGAACACATTTGAATCATCCTAATCTTTGAGGCCCCCAGTTATAATAGTCACATACAATAGGGTATATAAATCTTGCTTAAGGAATTACATTGCCTTCTCTGCTTGATATTTTGGCAGATCTCAAAGGTGAGTGATCGCCTATTCTGTCTCCATGTTTCACAGATGAAGAAACCAAGGTTTAAGATGTAAAGTAATTATCCAAGGTCGTTCAGTGTATCCATCATAGTTCAATGAAACAAAGTCAACTATTGGCAGGGTCGGAATCTATTTGCAACATCTGCTCATAGATATTTAGTAAGAAAAACCATCTGGGATGCATGTTTTTAAATAAAACACATTCTGAGAGCCTTTTAGGAACACTCAGTGGAAATGTATTTTGATATTGCTTCAGATTGCATTCAATATAATACTTTGCCCCGTCCAATTTGGAGCACATGACTCAGGGATTTATAGACATGACTGAGGAGGGAGCAGAGATGTCACAGCACTGGGCATGCAACACAATTTCAGAGCATCTTCATCCTGAAGAATTCAACATGCTTTGTAAACATAGTTTAATTAAGCTCCACATCAGGGGAATCTAAGTTGGAAGAGGGTAAGAAAGATTGTAAAAGAGAAGCATGTGAGTGCTTAGAAAATGAAATAGATGTGAGGGTGACCTTTCTATGATCATTGCCACTTTATTGATCTCAAAGATGGGTTAGTCCCCTTCTTGAAGCTGTACACATTGCATTAAAGAAGGTGACCTTTTTCTCAACTGACACATATTTTTAAGTTAAATATATGCCCATCTTTGCCTTTAATCGTTTTTTCATCCTGTTAACTCAGAAAACAGCTACTGAGAAAGTGCATCAGTTGGTACTTTGCTACATACTGTGAATAAGATGAATAATAATAAAGATGAGTAAGTTATAGCTCTTAATAACAAGGAAACTACAGTCTAGTAGAGAAATTAAGAAATGTATAAAAACTACTGTTAATGCATAACATAATAAATACAATATTAACTCCATGAAAGAACATTAAAAAATTTATAACAGATGGAATAACTAACCAAAGAGAGCTGATTTTTGGCCTTCTGTTAATTCAATTCATAAGGTTGAAATTTAGGAATCTGAGTATTACTGGTTTTGCCTAACGTGCTTTTTTTTTTCCTTTTTTTACAAATGAGTTGAGTAAAGGTGTAGATGACATGACAATAAGAATTATGAATAGTATGAGACTACAAGGGTTAGAAGAAATAGTGAAAGTGAAAGTTTGCTCAGTCGGGTCTGACTCTTTGTGACTGCAAGAACTATAGAGTCCATGGAATTCTCCAGGCCAGAATACTGGAGTGGGTAGCCATCCCCTCTCCAGGAGATCTTCCCAACCCAGGGATCAAACCCAGGTCTCCTGCATTGCAGGCAGATTCTTTACCAGCTAGCCACAAGGAAATCCCAAGAACACTGGAGTTGGTAGCCTATCCCTTCTCCAGGGGATCTTCCCAACCCAGGAATTGAACTGGGGTCTCCTGCATTGCAGGTGGATTCTTTACCAACTGAGCTATCAGGAAAGCCCCAAGGGGGATGGTAAATTTGAGATCTAAGGCGATATTAATAGTGTGGACAGATGGGCTGCATTTAATAAGAACACAGGTAATGGAAATTCATTTTTTAGTTCTATATTTGAATGCAAAAACCAATGCTATAAGTTTATAAAACTCTACTCACAAAGCTCATTTAGGAAAAAAAAAAAACGCTAACAAAAACAGCTAAGACTCACAGTATTTATACTATGTGCCAGATACTCAACTATATACTGTAAATATAAATATATATTATATATTTAATACTTTAATTAGGTATACATTATATATTTAATACTTTATATTATATATATATAATCCTCACAATAGACCATGCCCTGGGCACTAATATTGTCTTCATTCTATAAGTGAGGAAATGAAGTATTGGGTAAGTTAAGTAATTAACCCAATTTGATTCCTGAGCCAATTATTTGAAGCATGATCTGTTTTTTGACAGATCAAGGCCCCAATTCCCCTCTTAATTTTTCAGTTATAATATGTAGGAGTGTTTTCTGGGCACTTAAGTACAAAGTAATGATGATATTAATGCTTTAAGGTGGATTCTGAGCTTCTTTTCAGATCTTTTTGGAGTGAAATACAAAATTGTTGTTTTTCATCACTAAGTCATGTCCAACTTTTCTGTGACCCCATGGACTGTAACCTGTCAGGCTCCTCTGATCCATGGAATTATCTGGGCAAGAATACTGGAGTGGGGTGCCATTCCCTCCAGGGGATCTTTCCGACCCAGGGATCAAACCCTCCTCTCCTGCACTGGCAGGGGATTCTTTACCACTGGAGCCATCTGTATGTGTGCTGGGTGTGTAAACTCAGTCGCTCAGTCATGTCTGACTTTTTGCAACCCCACCTAGGAAGCCCAAAATACAAATTACTTACATAGTATAAACTCTATTTGGTCATGTTTCGAAGTAAAAAATGTCATAAAGACAATACAAAAATCATTCATTTAATGTTGAATGAGTCATTGGAAGGACAGATGTTGAAGTTGAAACTCCAATACTTTGGCCATCTGATGCGAAGAGCTGACTCATTTGAAAAGACCCTGATGCTGGGAAAGATTAAGGGCAGGAGGAGAAGGGGACAACAGAGGATGAGATGGTTGGATGGCATCACTAACTCAATGGACATGGGTTTGGGTAGACTCCAGCAGCTGGTGATGGACAGGGAGGCCTGGCATGCTGTGGTTCATGGCAAAGTGTTGGACACGACTGAGTGACTGAACTGAACTATGTTTTCTAGATGTATTTGGTAAGCAGAAAATCTCATATTGTTAACATTTTTAATGAAAACCACCCCTGATGGAGTGTGTTGTGATTTTTGAGTAACCATTACTATTATTTCTGTTGTGACCTTGACATTTTAATTGGCTTGCTTTGCATTTTAGAGCTTTTGCCTTGCTTTCCATTTGTTCTTCTCTGCATGGAAGGATAAACCTTCTCACTTAAGTCAGTTAACATCAAAATGAGTTTTTTACCTTTTCCATTAACAAATAAGGACTCTGCTTGGAGTTACAATAATAGAACAAAATATATTTTAAAGTAGAATTAAAATCCTCTCCCTGTGACAGCCTAGTCTTTTTCTTTACCTCGGTAAATACAGATGACCCTTGAACAAGGTGGATTTGAATTGCATGGGCCCATTATATGTGGATATTTTTTTCCATAGCATAATACTAGATTACCATACCACCCCTGATTGGTTGAATCCCCAGTGTGAAACCAACTATGTGTTCAGAGGGCTAATTATAAATTATACATAGATTTTGGACTGTGCCAAGAATCCATGCCCCTAATTCCCCAGTGGTGGCACCGCTAATACCCACCCCCACACACTGTTCAAGGGTCAACTCTATCAAATATTTTAAATGTTGAACCTAAGTTTCATGTGTATATCTGTTCCTCCATAATGTCTGGCATTGTGTTCCCACTGTTGAGTACATTTAACAAATAATTGTTTAAGCATGACCTTGGAAAACAAGTTCAGAAAAATCAGTATATTTTATGTGACAGCAAAACACGGACTAAAAAAATAAAGTAGATACCCTACATACGAACCTTCAAGTTGCGAACTTCCAAAGACATGAACATGCCTTGGCATGTCCAATCACATGTTAGTTCAAGTATCTGAGTACATTGTCACATGCCTGCATCCCCTACAAATGGTTGTGCTTTTGTGTACTTTACTTTATAGTGCTATATAGAGTACAGCTGAACAATAAGCTTTATTTCAAGCCCAGGATGTCCAGAAGCACGCATGAAAGCAATGTTTATAGCCAGTTGCATTAGCTGGGTACCTAGGCTACCACTGTTGGACTTACAAGCTAATTGGACTTACAAATAAGCTCTCAGAATTGAATTTTTCCTTATGTAGGAGATTACTGTTTTTAGTATCATAAAACACAAACTACCAACTTTCAAAGCCCAACTAAAATAGAATATAAAGATTGGGTCTTATAAATAAAAGTAATATCAAATATCCTTTCTATAAAGCCACCTAAAACTAAATTCATATTGACAGACTCAAAGCTATGTGCGTGCATGCTCAGTTGCTAAGTCCAGTCCAACTCTTTGCAACCCCATGGACTACAGCGCTCTAAGCTACTCTGTCCATGGGATTTCTCAGGCAAGAATACTGCAGTGGGTTACCATTTCCTCCTCCAGGAGATCTTTGCGACCTAGGGATTGAACCTGAGGCTCCTGTGTCTCCTGCATTGGCAGATGAATTCTTTACCACTGAGCCACCTGGGAAGCCCCAACCCACAACTGAACTTTCTAAATTTTGCTTTCAAATGTTCCAGACCCACCATAGCCCTGGAGCTCTCCACCAGCTGAAAGACAGGGATGCTTATGGGTGTTGGGATTAATTACTGTCTGTCTTTCATCATTTCATCTGCTCTTTAAAAATTATCTCCCTGATGGCTTTGTTTCTCTAAAAGTGTTATATCAGAAGAAGCGCAGAAGTCCCATGAGAAAGAAGACATAATTCCCCATGCTGGGTGGAGACTCCCTATAGGACCCTGAAGGAGTGATGACTGTATCAGTCTATAGCAGTATTTCAGGGAAGTGGCAAGACTTGGAGATGCTAGAATAATGGTGTGCCTGTGAGGCCAGACTCTGTTTATTCATTTCTAATTCATTCAACAGCTCCCACTGAAGTTTTCTGTGTGCCAAACACTGGGATAGACACCTGGGATACATCACCAGAGAAATGAAAATTTGCTGCCTTTCAGGAATTTATATATTACCTGGAAAAGAGAGATAATAGACAATGTTCATCATAAATAAATACCTTATAAAGGATGCTCAAGTGCAATAATTGTGATTTTAAAAAAGCAAGGTCAGAGTGATCACTCAGGGATGTGGGGAGGGGGCCTGATAATTTTAAATGGAACCATCACAATAGGCTTCACGAGGCCTTTGTGTCTTTGAAAAGAAATTTTAGTAAAGACTTAAAGGAGGCAAGGGCTTAGCTCCTGAGCTGTTTGGAGAAGAATGATCCAGGTAGCCAGAACAACTCATTCAAAGGCCTCAAGGCAGGAAGGGTCCTGACATTTCTGTAGAAGAGAAGGAGGCTAGTATGTGTCGGGGGTGGGGAGAGAGTGAATGTATGTTTGTGGGAGACAGACAGATGCTGGCTGTTAGCCGTTGTAAGGATTTGGGCTTTTATTCCGAATGAAAAGGTGAGTTATTGGAGTTTTGACCCGAGCAATGACACAATCTTTGTTTTCAAAGGATCACACTAGTTACTCTGTTAAGAATAGACTGTTTGGTGATAGGTTGGCAGGGGTGGGGAACTCAAAGGGAAAAAACCATTCGACTGACAAACCAGGGAAGACAGGGTGACAGCTTGAAACATGCTTGCAGCAGCGAAAGCTGAGAAAAATGGTTGGATTGTGGATGCACAATGAAGGTAGAATCCATAGGATGGCCTCACGGCTTAGGTAAGAGATGAGCGAGAAAGACCACAACTGAGAATAAGAAATCAAAGACTTAAGTTGCAAGCATCTCAGTATCAGGTTAAAAAAATTTCTAGTTTGTAAGCAAATGGGAGTATCTAAAAGGAACACATGATTTCAAAAGGAGGACATCCCTGGTCATCACAGTAGCCTGAAGATGAAAAGTCTTGTCTCAATTTTTGGGTGCCTCAGAAATCTCTCCAGATTTTTACATGATCTGAGAGAGGACAGGGGAGATTAATAGTTTAAGTTGCATGTCCCCATAATCTGTCAGCTGTGTTGTGCTCAGTCAGTCGTAGACTCTCTGGTCCAATTCAGTTCAGTTCAGTTCAGTCGCTCAGTCGTGTCTGACTCTTTGCGACCCCATGAATCGCAGCACACCAGGCCTCCCTGTCCATCACCAACTCCCGGAGTTCACTCAGACTCACGTCCATCGAGTCAGTGATGCCATCCAGCCATCTCATCCTCTGTCATCCCCTTCTCCTCCTGACCCATTCCCTCCCAGAATCAAAGTCTTTTCCAATGAGTCAACTCTTCACATGAGGTGGCCAAAGTACTGGAGTTCCAGCTTTAGCATCATTCCTTCAAAAGGAATCCCAGAGTTGATCTCCTTCAGAATGGACTGGTTGAATCTCCTTGCAGTCCAGTTACAGCTGTTCAAATATGTGCTTACACGCATCATAAGGGTGCAGCTTGTCAAGTTTCCCACAAATTGGACACACCTGTGGAACACACCGCTCTTAAATAGCATTATATACTTCATCCCTCTCTTCCAGTCTCTGCTCTGGTCCAGCACAGCTGCTAACCTGCCCTCTCAGATCCTTGCTTGATTTTGTGTGTGTTTCTCTGTCAGTGTGACTCCTTTGGCTCAACCTGTGGCTTATAAATCCATCCACTGTGTTGCTTGCGGTTTGCTCATTCTCTCCTGAATTGAAGATTGGCAAAATTTTTTCTATAAAAGGCCAAACAGTCAATATTTGAGGCTTTGTAGAAGGCATTGGCACTCCTCTCCAGTAATCTTGCCTGGAAAATCCCATGGACAGAGGAGCCTGGTGGGCTGCAGTCCATGGGGTCGCAGAGTCAAGCACGACTGAAGTGACTTAGCAGCAACAGCAGCAGGCCGTGTATAGTCTCCAGTACACATCCTTCCACGTCTTTGCTATTTTTTTCTTTTTGTTGTTGTTGTTGCTTTTACGACCCCTTTAAAAATATGAAATCCATTCTTAGCTCAAAGGTCAATAATAAAGCAGGCATTGTGTCAGCCTTGGTCTGTAGGTCATAGTTTCCCTGTAGGCTGTAGTCTAGTCTGCTGACTTCTAGGCAGAGTATAGCTTCCCAGGTGGCACTTGTGGTAAAGAACCTGCCTGCAAATGCAGGAGACGTAAGAGATGCAGGATCAATCCCTGGGTTGGGAAGATCCCTTGGAGGAGGGCATGGCAACCCGCTCCAGTATCCTTGTCTGGAGAATCCCACTGACAGAGGAGCCTGGCAGGCAGCAGTCCACGGGGTAACAAAGAGTCAGACAGGACCAAAGTGGCTTAGCACACTCACGCAGAGTAGACAACTATGTGTCTGCCCTGCTCTTGAGGAACGTTTGGGAAGTTTCTAGTCTGGGGCTACCTGTTGGAGCCTTCTAGTGCAAGTCTTCTGGTGCACACAGATGCATGTTTTAATCGAGAATATACCTGACTGTGGAATTGCTGGGTCATAGGGTATAATTCTGTATGGATATGTATGCATGTGTGTGGCATGTGTATCTGTATTCAACACAATTAGACATTTCCAACCAATCTTTCAAAGAAGCTATGCCAATGCACACTGCCAATACTTGGTGTTTTTCATGTTTGTATATTTTATTAATGATTTATCAAGTTAAATAACCTCTCAGTTTCACGGGCTATTCTGATAAATATAAACTGGTGTGTTTTTGTGTTTTTTTTGGCCATGACATGTGAGAGCTTAGTTCCCAGACTAAGGATTGAACCCATTCCCTCTACATTAGGAATATGGACTCTTATCCACCAGACTGTCAGGGAAGTTTCCTGATACAAATCAATTGAATTAAAGTAAATAAAAAATAAATCATAATTACCAAACAGGAGTTTGTGAGCTAAGATTATTTCATCATATTCTTCTGGTGGCTCCCATTTCAAGTAGAGTAAAATGTAAACACCTTGTCTTGTAAAACTATCCAATCTGGTCCCTGGCTACCTCTCTGACCTAATTTCCTGAACACATATCTTCAGTTATTGTGACCTTTTAAAAGCTTCTTGCTACAAGGCCTTTGCAGCAGTTGTGTCTTATGAAAGGAGGAATAATCTTACCCTGATCTTCTTATGATTGGCTCCTCCTCTTCAATCAGGTGTCAAGTTAAATGTGACCCACTGTGAGCATCCTTCTCTGCTCACTCCATCTGACCGATCTGGCAGTCACTCTTCTCATCACTGTACTACAATTCTCCACGTAGCACTCATCACCTCTGACCATTTTAGGGACTATGTCTGTCTTACTTTTATATTTACACCTCCTGGAGCGGTACTTACACATAGTGTGTTCTCAGTAAATGTTAATAAGAGGATATAGGTGATAGCACACGGTGAACAATGTCAGATTTGTGATCTCCAAAGAAAAAGATTTAGTTTTGGAACCAGGGACCAGGCTTGATCACTCAAGAGCGTTTGTGTAGCAGAGTCTTGTTAAAGTAAGAAAAGGGACAGGGAAAGTTTCTGACACAGACATCAGAAAGGGGACGGACAGTGCTACCCTCACTAGTGATAGCAAGGGAGTTATATACTTTTTAAATTAGTTATTACAATAAATCATAAGAATGTCTCAAGTTTGTGAAAATGTTACCAGACCCACTCCCACAATTTACATTTTAAGATATCAGGATTCAGTTTGGTTCAATTGTTCAATCATGTCTGACTCTTTGCAACCCCATGGATTGCAGCATGCCAGGCCTCCCTGTCCATCACCAACTCCTGGAGTTTACTCAAACTCATGTCCATTGACTTGGTGATGCCATCCAACCATCTCATCCTCTGTCATCCCCTTCTCCTCCCACCTTCAATCTTTCCCAGCATCAGGGTCTTTTCAAATGAGTCAGTTCTTCACATCAGGTAGCCAAAGGATTGGAGTTTCAGCTTAAGCATCAGTCCTTCCAATGAATATTCAGGACTGATTTCCTTTAGGATGGACTGGTTGATCTCCTTGCTTATCAGGATTAGTCAGAAGGTTTTCAGGAAGGAGAAACTGTCCTCAAGCAGGATACATTGTTGTTATATAATCCCTGCTGATCCTGCTGCTAAGTCGCTTCATGTCTGACTCTGTGCCACCCCAGAGATGGCAGCCCACCAGGCTCCCCCACCCCTGGGATTCTCCAGGCAAGAGCACTGGAGTGGGTTGCCATTTCCTTCTCCAGTGCATGAAAGTGAACAGTGAAAGTGAAGTTGCTCCCGACTCTTCACGACACCATGGACTGCAGCCCACCAGGCTCCTCTGTCTATGGGATTTTCCAGACAAGAAATCCCTAGTACAGAGTTAAACTAAGTTGTGTAATCATCAGTTCTGAGCTTAAAGGAAAAAAAAAAAATCATGTTATATGTGTCTAAGACTAAAGAATGTAGAGAAGAAAAAAAAAAAGTTGTCCTTTCCTCTTTCTTGAGAATTCCAGACCCCTATCTCCGTCCGAGGTCAGGGGCAGTGGCCAATAGTGCCAAGCTGCGATAGCAGCACAGGAGCAGCTGAGAGGAGCTACCCCATATCCGAGGCTAGGGGCTGCAGCTGGGAGGAGCAACCCCACATCCAAGGGGCGGTGGCTGCCCAGGCGCAGGAGGGGCTGGAGGAGCTATTCCATGTTCAAGGTCAGGAGGGGTGGCGGTGAGGAGATACCCCTCATCCAAGGTAAAGAGCAGCGGCCGTGCTTTGCTGGAGCAGCAATGAAGAGATACCCAACATCCAAGGTAAGAGAAACCCAAGTAAGATGATAGGTGTTGCAAGAGGGAATCAGAGGGCAGACACACTGAAACCATAATCACAGAAAACTAGTCTATCTAATCACACCAGGACCACAGCCTTGTCTAACTCAATGAAACTAAGCCATGCCGTGTGGGGCCACCCAAGATGGGCAGGTCATGGTGGAGAGGTCTGACAGAATGTGTTCCACTGGAGAAGGGAATGGCAAACCACTTCAGTATTCTTGCCTTGAGAACCCCATGAACAGTATGAGAAGGCAAAATGATAGGATACTGAAAGAGAAACTCCCCAGGTCAGTAGGTGCCCAAAATGCTACTGGAGATGAGTGGAGAAATAACTCAGAAAAAATGAAGGGAAGGAGCCAAAGCAAAAACAATACCCAGTTGTGGATGTGACTGGTGATAGAAGCAAGGTCCAATGCTGTAAAGAGCAATATTGCATAGGAACCTGGAATGTTAGGTCCATGAATCAAGGCTAATTGGAAGTGGTCAAACAGGAGATGGCAAGACTAAACATCGACATTCTAGGAATCAGTGAACTAAAATAGACTGGAATGAGTGAATTTAACTCAGATGACCATTGTATCTACTACTGCGAGCAGGAATCCCTCAGAAGAAATGGAGTAGCCATCGTGGTCAACAAAAGAGTCCAAAATGCAGTAGTTAAATGCAATCTCAAAAACAACAGAATGATCTCTGTTCATGTCCAAGGCAAACTATTCAATTTCACAGTAATCCATGTCTATGACCCAACCAGTAATGCTGAAGAAGCTGAAGTTGAACGGTTCTATGAAGACCTACAAGACTTTTTAGAATGAACACCCCCAAAAGATGTCCTTTTCATTATAGGGGAATGAAATGCAAAAGTAGGAAGTCAAGAAACACCTGGAGTAACAGGCAAATTTGGCCTTGGTATACGGAATGAAGCAGGGCAAAGACTAACAGAGTTTTGCCAAGAAAATGCACTGGTTACAGCAAACACCCTCTTCCAACAACACAAGAGAGGACTCTACACATGGACATCACCAGAAGGTCAACACCAAAATCAGACTGATTGTACTGTTTGCAGCCAAAAATGGAGAAGCTCTATACAGTCAACAAAAACAAGCCCAGGAGTTGACTGTGGCTCAGATCATGAACTCCTTATTGCCAAATTCACACTTAAATTGAAGAAAGTAGGGAAAACCACTAGACCATTCAGGTATGACCTAAATCAAATCCCTTATGATTATACAGTGGAGGTGAGAAATAGATTTAAGGGCCTAGATCTGATAGATAGAGTGTCTGATGCACTGTGGACGGAGGTTCGTGACATTATACAGGAGACAGGGATCAAGACCATCCCCAAGGAAAAGAAATGCAAGAAAGCAAAATGGCTGTGTGGGGAGGCCTTGCAAATAGTTGTGAAAAGAAGAGAAGTGAAAAACAAAGGAGAAAAGGAAAGATATAAGCATCTGAATGCAGAGTTCCAAAGAATAGCAAGGAGAGATAGGAAAGCCTTCTTCAGCCATCAATGCAAAGAAATAGAGGAAAACAACAGAATGGGAAAGACTAGAGATCTCTTCAAAAAAATTAGAGATACCAAGGGAACATTTCATGGAAAGATGGGCTCAATAAAGGATGGAAATGGTATGGACTTAACAGAAGCAGAAGATATTAAGAAGAGGTGGCAAGAATACACAGAAGAACTGTACAAAAAAGATCTTCATGACCAAGATAATCACGACGATGTGATCACTCACCTAGAACCTTGACATCCTGGAATGTGAAGTCAAGTGGGCCTTGGGAAGCATCACTACGAACAAAGCTAGTGGAGGTGATGGAATTCCAGTTGAGCTGTTTCAAATCCTGAAAGATGATGCTGTGAAAGGGCTGCACGCAATATGCCAGCAAATTTGGAAAACTCAGCAGTGGCCACAGGACTGGAAAAGGTCCGTTTTCATTCCAATCCCAAAGAAAGGCAATGCCAAAGAATGCTCAAACTACTGCACAATTGCACTCATCTCACATGCTAGTAAAGTAATGCTCAAAATTCTCCAAGCCAGGCTTCAGCAATATGTGAACTGTGAAATTCCAGATATTCAAGCTGGTTTTAGAAAAGGCAGAGGAATCAGAGATCAAATTGCCAACATCTGCTGGATCATCAAAAAAGCAAGAGAGTTCCAGAAAAACATCTCTTTCTGCTTTATTGACTATGCCAAAGCCTTTGACTGTGTGGATCACAATAAACTGTGGAAAATTCTGAGAAAGATGGGAATACCAGACCACCTGACCTGCCTTTTGAGAAACCTGTATGCAGGTCAGGAAGCCACAGTTAGAACTGGACATGGAACGACTGGTTCCAAATAGGAAAAGGAGTATGTCAAGGGAGTATATTGTCACCCTGTTTATTTAACTTATATGCAGAGCACATCATGAGAAACGCTGGGCTGGAAGAAGCATAAGCTGGAATCAAGATTGTCGGGAGAAATATCAATAACCTCAGATATATAGATGACACCATAAGGGCAGAAAGTGAAGAGGAACTAAAAAGCCTCTTGATGAAAGTGAAAGAGGAGAGTGAAAAAGTTGGCTTAAAGCTCAACATTCAGAAAACGAATATCATGACATCTGGTCCCATCACTTCATGGGAAATAGATGGGGAAACAGTGTCAGACTTTATTTTGGGGGCCTCCAAAATCACTGCAGATGGTGACGGCAACCATGAAATTAAAAGATGCTTACTCCTTGGAAGAAAAGTTATGACCAACCTAGATAGCATATTCAAAGGCAGAGACATTACTTTGCCAGCAAAGGTCCGTCTAGCGAAGGCTATGGTTTTTCCAGTGGTCATGTATGGATGTGAGAGTTGGACTGTGAAGAAAGCTGAGCGCTGAAGAGTTGATACTTTTGAACTGTGGTTGGAGAAGACTCTTGAGAGTCCCTTGGACTGCAAGGAGATCCAACCATTCCATTCTGAAGGAGATCAGCCCTAGGATTTCTTTGGAAGGAATGATGCTAAAGCTGAAACTCCAGTACTTTGGCCACCTCATGTGAAGAGTTGACTCATTGGAAAAGACTCTGATGCTGGGAGGGATTGGGGGCAGGAGGAGAAGGGGACGACTGAGGATGAGATGGCTGGATGGCATCACCGACTCGATGGACGTGAGTCTGAGTGAACTCTGGGTGTTGGTGATGGACAGGGAGGCGTGGTGTGCTGTGATTCACGGGGTTGCAGAGAGCTAGACAAGACTGAGCCACTGAACTGAACTGATCTCACCGGGGACCCCAGACTTCTTATCAACCTGCCTAGGAACTGACTTTCTCATAGGTACTAGGTATGTCAGTCTTGGTATCTGGCTGTCCTCGTCATTCATTCGGGGAATGTCTTCATCAATGGTCCTAGCATGCAGTCCCCTTTTGACAAAAGCGAACTCTATTGAAAACATAACTTTAATAAGAACTCCTCTAAAATCCAGGACTTCCCTGGTGGCTCAGTGGTAAAGAATCTGCCTGCCAATGCAGGATATGTAGGAGATGCAGGTTCGATCCCTGAATTGGGAAGATTCCCTGGAGAAGGAAAGGGCAACCCACTCAAGTATTCTAGTCTGGAAAATGCCATGGACAGAGGAGCCTGGTGGGCTGTATAGACCATGGGTTTGCAAAGAGTCAGATGCAATTTAGTGACTGAGCACAGGCATGAGCCTCTAACATCTGGGTCAGAAAGCAAAGAAATAACTGCCAGAAGACAGTCAGCCTACATCTGAGAGATCATGAAATCGAACTGTGACTGGAGAAGCCGTGCCAGAATGGAATATGCTGAAGTGAGAGGCTGGGGAGTGCAGAGGGAGGAAACTCGAAGTCAGCAAGGGAAGGCAGCTGAGAGAGAGTGAGAGCTAAAAGGATCACCTTGGGGATGCAAGGGCAAAAATGGCTCTTCGCAAAGTGAGACCTGCACCATTGTGACCCTTGACCTTCAATTTCCATAGAATTCCGCTTCAATTCAAAGTATAGCACAGGGATCTCTGCTCAATATTCTGTTATAACCTAAATATGATAAGTATTTGAAATAGAGTAGATACATGTTTATGTATAACAGAATCACTTTGCTGTACACCTGAAACTAATACAACAGTGTTAACCAGCTACACTCCAATATAAAATAAAAATTAGAAAAAAACAAAATCACGTTGGGTTTTTTTTGCAGTAGCTTGAACAAAATAGTATTCTTTATATGCAGTTGAATATTATGGTAGCTTGTGGGTGATTACTTAGTCATCAGTTGATTACTATTTATTTACTGAACATCAGGTCAATTCATATGTTTTGTTTTTATTTAATTACTAAGTTGTGTCCGCCTCTTTTGTGACCCCTTGGATTGTAGCCTGCCAGTCTCCTCCATGGGATTTTCCATGCAAGAAAAGAGAAGTGGGTTGCATTTCCTCCTCCAGGGGATCTTCCTAACCCAGGGATCAAACCTGAATCTCCTGCATTGGCAGGTGGATTCTTTACCACTGAGCCATCAGAGAGGCCCATTAGATCAAGTCACTAAAAGCATTAATTGGATAATGCCAATTTCAGGTTAACCATTCTAGGAAACTTTAAGATATAATGTTAACAATAAAATAATAGAGTGCAGCTGAAATAGTTTTGTTTTCTGGGAGCCCTTCCCCTCCTGGCAGTCAGTGGGCACCTTGCATTTTTCTGTGATGATCTGAAACCTCCTGCAGTGAACAAGACAGCCTCCACATAATCAGGAGCAATCATAAGTGGGATGATTTTACACTGTTTTGTTATAATTAGACCAGCTTTTTTAAAAAAATTATACATGGCTTTCAAAACCAACAACCTTCATCTCAATTCCTCTAGGAAGACGTGCAGAGTGGTAAAGTGGATTGAGGACTTGGTAACTAGAACAAGGAAAAAGGAAACAGAAAAGAATATTGCTAGATTTCTCTTCATCCTCAAACTGCAAACTGAAGAGCAGACAAAAATAATAGCCTGATTCCCTGCACCTTTGAATAATAACCTTCATTACTCTGTTCCCAAAGGAAAGCTGGCTGACAACAGACCCTCAAAGTACTGATGGATTTTCTCATACACTTGTTTTAACCCTAGTTTTTCCTTTTCATTTCAAGATCAGAGATACTGTGTATCATATATATATGAAATTCAGATATCCTATTGTTTCCTGGCCACTGTCTCCAGTTGTCTTTAGTGTATGAGGCATATAAATGTTTTCACTCAGTGGTACTAACTGCTCAGTTCAGTTCAGTTGCACAGTTGTGTCCAACTCTTTGTGATCCCATGGATTGCAGCACACCAGGCTTCCCTGTCCATCACCTACACCTGGAGCTTACTCAAACTCATCTCCATTGAGTCAGGGATACCATCCAACCACCTCATCTTCTGTCATCCCCTTCTCCTCCCGCCTTCAATCTTTCCCAACATCAGGGTCTTTTCCAATGAGTTAGTTCTTTGCATCAGGTGGCCAAAGGATTGGGGCTTCAGCTTCAGCATCAGTCCTTCAATGAATACTCAGGACTGATTTTCTTTAGGATAGACTGGTTGGACCTTCTTGCAGTCTAAGTCAACAGTCTTCTCCAACATCTCATTTCAAAAGCATCAATTCTTCAGTGCTCAGCTTTCTTTATAGTCCAACTCTCACATCTATACATGACTACTGGAAAAACCATAGCTTTGACTAGATGGACCTTTGTCGGCAAAGTAATGTCTCTGCTTTTTAATATGTTGTCTAGTTTGGTCATAGCTTTTCTTCCAAGGAGCAATAGTCTTTTAATTTCATGGCTGCAGTCACCATCTGCCATGATTTTGGAGCCCCCCAAAATAGTCTCACTCTGTTTCCATTGTTTCCCCATCTATTTGCCATGAAGTGATGGGACCAGATGCCATGATCTTAGTTTTCTGAAGCCAACTTTTTCACTCTCCTCTTTCACTTTCATCAAGAGGCTGTTTAGTTCTTCTTTGCTTTCTGCCATAAGGGTGGTGTCATCTGCATATCTGAGGTTATTAATATTTCTCCCGGCAATCTTGATTCCAGCTTATGCTTCTTCCAGCCCAGCATTTCTCATGATGTATTCTGCATATAAGTTAAATAAGCAGGGTGACAATATACAGCCTTGATGTACTCCATTCCTGACTTGGAACCAGTTTGTTTTTCCATGTCCAGTTCTAACTGTTGCTTCTTAACCCACATATAGATTTCTCAGGAGGCAGGTGAGGTGGTCTGGTATTCCCATCTCTTTCAGAATTTTCCACAGTTTTTTGTGATCCACACAGTCAAAGGCTTTGGTGTAGTCAATAAAACAGAAGTAGATGTTTTTCTTGAACTCTCTTGCTTTTTTGATGATCCAGCAGATGTTGGCAATTTGATCTCTGGTTCCTCTGCCTTTCCTAAAACCAGCTTGAACATCTAGAAGTTCATGGTTCACATACTGTTGAAGCCTGTCTTGGAGAATTTTGAGCATTACTTGCTAGCATGTGAGATGAGTGCAATTTTGCAATGCCTTTCTTTGGGATTGGAATGAAAACTGACCTTTTCCAGTCCTGTGGCCACTGCTGAGTTTTCCAAATTTGCTGGCATATTGAGTGCAGCACTTTCACAGCATCATCTTTTAGGATTTGAAATAACTCAAGTGGAATTCCATCACCTCCACTAGTTTTGTTCGTAGTGATCCTTCCTAAGGCCCACTTGACTTGTTCCAGGTTGTTTGGCTCTAGGTGAGTGATCACACCACTGTGGTTATCTGGGTCATGAAGATCTTTTTTGTACAGTTCTTTTGTGTATTCTTGCCACCTTTTCTTAATATCTTCTGCTTCTTTTACTAACTGTCACATGGGCAATGTTACATGTACTAACTGTCACATGGGCAAATACACAGTATATGCAGCCATTGTCATTTCAGTATGGAAAAAAATAGTTATAGTGATAGCAACCAAGTTTCTGATTATTTATTGAAGTCAATATTTAGGAAGCATTGAATAAGCCTTCACATGAAGGCAGACTATAGGTCCTTCAAGAACGATGGTAATTTCTTTTTCCTTATTTATGTATTTTGCATGTATGTGCTCAGTCCTGTCCAACTCTTTGTGATCCCAGGGACTGTGGTCCACCAGGCTCCTCTGTCCATGGGATTTCCCAGGCAAAAATACTGGAGTGGATTGCCATCTCCTTCTTCAGGGCATCTTCCCAACCCAGGGATCAGACCCACATCTCCTGCATTGCAGGTGGATTCTTAAACACTGAGCCACCTGGGAAACCCAAAGTATAATTTCTTTACAGTATTGTGTTAGTTTCTGCTGTACAACAAAGTGAATCAGCCATATGTATACAAATATCCCATTTTTTCTGGATACATGTGTAAAGGGACTGTAAATGTTGGAGAAAGAAGAGACCAGTGTATTGAAGCTCTCCTAAAGTCAAGAAAGTTCTTCTCAAGCTGTAACAGGAATACAAAGAGCTTGTTAAAAGACATTTTGACTCACCAGTTCTCAAGTGAGGTCTAAGAATCTCCAGTTCTCACAAGTTCCAGTGGAGGCAATGCCGTGGATCAGAAGATCACACTCTAAACAGTGAGGGTCCAGACAAATGCTAGCCAGGGGCAACATGTTATGAGCCAAATAAGTAATTTCCTAGTGGCCATGTTAAAAAAAAAAGTAAAAATAAATAGATGATGTTAATTTTAACATTATATTGCATTTAACTCCATATATCCAAAACATCATTTCAACATGTAAATAGCATATAGTATGTTAATAAGATATTTCTCATTATATTTTTAAAATTTCCTACTGAATGGAAGATTATTTACACTCTTGCTAGTCACTCAGTTGTGTCAGACTCTGCAATCCTATGGACTCTAGTCGCCAGCCTTCTCAGCCCATGGAATGTTCCAGGCAAGAATACTGAAGTGATACTGGAGTGGGTTGCCATTCTCTTCTCCATTGGATCTTCCTGACTCAGGGATTGAACCTGAGTCTTCTGCATTGCAGGTGTATCCTTTACCACCTGAGCCACCAGGGAAGCCTTTAAGTTCTATAGTGCTTTACAACTTTCAAAAGTTTCACAGCCATTATTTTCTATGATCCTGTAATAATCCTCCCCCTCCTGTATTGCCCCCACTTCCCTCTCCCCACGCGTTACCATAGTTTGTTCTCTGTATCAGTGAGTCTGCTTCTTTTTTGTTATATTCACTAGTTTGTTATTTTTTTTTAGATTGCACATATAAGTGATATCATAAAGTATTTGTCTTTTTCTCTCTGACTTATTCATTTAGCATAATATCCTCCGAATCCATCCATGTTTCCATGTTGCTGCAAATGACAAAATTTTATTCTTTATGTCTGAGTAGTATTTCACTGTGTGTGTGTGTGTGTATGTGTGTGTGTGTGCACCCGTATACCACATCTTTATTCATTAATCTGTTGATGGACCCTTCGGTTGCTTCCATAGCTCGACAATTGTAAATAATGCTGCTATGACTACTGGGGTGAAAGTATGTTTTTCAATTAGTGTTTTGTTTCTTTTAGATATATACCAGGAGTGGAATTGCTGAGTCATATGGCAGTTGTATGTTTATTTGTTTAAGAAACCTCCATACTGTTTTCCACAGTAGTTTACCAATTTTTGCACTAATTTACATTCCCACCGACAGGGTGTACCAGGGTTCCCTTTTCTCCACATCCTCACCAACAATTGTTATTTGTGTTCTTTTTGATGATAACTATTCTGACAGGTGATGGGAAAAAGAAATGACAACCCACTCCAGTATTCTTGCTTGGAGAATCCCAGGGAATAGAGGAGCCTGGTGGGTTGCCGTCTATGCGGTTGCACAGAGTCGGACATGACTGAGGCGACTTAGCAGCAGCAGCAACAGAAGCATTCTGACAGGTGTGAGGAAATATCTTATTGTGGTTTTGATTTGCATTGCCCTGATAATTAACAATGTTGAGCATCTTTTCACGTGCTGGTTTGCCCTCTGCATTTTCTCTTTGGAAAATGTCTATTTGGTCTTTCTTCCCATTTTTAAATCATATTGTTTGTTTGCTTGTTTTTGATGCTGAGTTGTTTATATAAGTTGGATATTAACCCATTATTGGTGATATCATATGTAAATATTTCCCCCCATTCTATAGATTGT
Organism: Budorcas taxicolor; assembly: GCF_023091745.1. Lineage (NCBI taxonomy): Eukaryota > Metazoa > Chordata > Mammalia > Artiodactyla > Bovidae > Budorcas > Budorcas taxicolor. Next base: position 29,982,756 of record NC_068931.1, read on the forward strand.
GTTTTCACTTTCTGATGGTTTCCTTTGCTGTGCAGAAGCTTTTAAGTTTAATTAGGTGCCATTTGCTTATTGTTTGTTTATGCACTTCTGTTTCCTTTGCTTTAGGAGATGGATTCAAACCATAATGCTATAACTTATGTCATAGAGTGTTCCATGTGTGTTTTCCTCTAAGAGTTTTATAGTATTCGCTTTTACACATTTAGGTATTTAATCCACTTTGACTATATTTTTATACATATTTTTACATCCAAGGTAAGAGAAACCCAAGTAGACTATAGGTGTTGTGAGAGGGCATCAGAGGGCAGACATGCTGAAACCATAATCACAGAAAACTAGCCAGTCTGATCACATGGACCACAGCCTTGTCTAACTCAATGAAACTAAGCCATGCCATGTGGGGCCACCCAAGATGGGCGGGTCATGGTGGAGAGGTCTGACAGAATGTGGTCCACTGGAGAAGGGAATGGCAAACCACTTCAGTATTCTTGCTGCGAGAACCGCATGAACAGTATCAAAAGGCAAAGTGATAGGACACTGAAAGGGGAACTCTCCAGGTCGGTAAGTGCCCAATATGCTACTTGAGATCGGTGGAGAAATAACTCCAGAAAGATGAAGGGATGGAGCCAAGCCAAAAACAATACCCAGTTGTGGATGTGACTGGTGATAGAAGCAAGGTCCGATGCTGTAAAGAGCAATATTGCATAGGAACCTGGAATGTCAGGTCCATGAATCAAGGCTAATTGGAAGTGGTCAAACAGGAGATGGCAAGAGTGAACGTCGACGTTCTAGGAATCAGCGAACTAAAATGGATTGGAATGGGTGAATTTAACTCACAAGATCATTATCTACTACTGTGGGCAGGAATCCCTTAGAGAAATGGAATAGCCATCATGGTCAACAAAAGAGTCTGAAATGCAGTACTTGGATGCAATCTCAAAATCAACAGAATGATCTCTGTTCGTTTCCAAGGCAAACTATTCAATATCACAGTAATCCAAGCCTATGCCCCAACCAGTAACATTGAAGAAGCTGAAGTTGAATGGTTCTATGAAAACCTACAAGACATTTTAGAACGAATACCCAAAAAAGATGCCCTTTTCATTATAGGGGAATGGAATGCAAAAGTAGGAAGTCAAGAAACACCTGGAGTAACAGGCAGATTTGGCCTTGGAATACAGAATGAAGCAGGGCAAATGCTAATAGAGTTTTCCAAGACAACGCACTGGTCATAGCAAACATCCTCTTTCAACAACACAAGAGAAGACTCTACACATGGATATCACCAGATGGCCAACAACAAAATCAGATTGATTATAGTCTTTGCAGCCAAAGACAGAGAAGATCTATACAGTCAGCAAAAACAAGACCGGGAGCTGACTGTGGCTCAGATCATGAACTCCTTATTGCCAAATTCACACTTAAATTGAAGAAAGTAGGAAAAACCACTAGACCAATCAGGTATGACCTAAATCAAATCCCTTATGATTATACAGTGGAAGTGAGAAATAGCTTTAAGGGACTAGATCTGATGGACAAAGTGCCTGATGAACTATGGACAGAGGTTCGTGACATTGTACAAGGGATTAAGACCATCCCTATGGAAAAGAAATGCAAAAAAGCAAAATGGCTGTCTGAGGAGGCCTTAGAAATAGCTGTGAAAAGAAGAGAAGTGAAAAGCAAAAGAGAAAAGGAAAGATATAAGCATCTGAATGCAGAATTCCAAAGAATAGCAAGGAGAGATAAGAAAGCCTTCCTCAGCGATCAATACAAAGAAATAGAGGAAAAGAACAGAATCGGGAAGACTAGAGATCTCTTCAAGAAAATTAGAAATACCAAAGGAATATTTTATGCAAAGATGGGCTCGATAAAGGACAGAAATGGTATGGATTTAAGAGAAGCAGGAGATATTAAGAAGAGGTGGTAAAAATACACAGAACAACTGTACAAAAAAGATCTTCACGACCCAGATAATCATGATGGTGTGATCACTCACCTAGAGCCAGACATCCTGGAATGTGAAGTCAAGTGGGCCTTAGAAAGCATCACTACGAACAAAGCTAGTGGAGGTGATGGAATTCCAATTGAGCTATTTCAAATCCTGAAAGATGATGCTGTGAAAGTGCTGCACTCAATAGGCCAGCAAATATGGAAAACTCAGCAGTGGCCACAGGACTGGAAAGGTCAGTTTTCATTCCAATCCCAAAGAAAGGCAATGCCAAAGAATGCTCAAACTACCGCACAATTGCACTCATCTCACACGCTAGTAAAGTAATGCCCAAAATTCTCCTAGCCAGGCTTCAGCAATACATGAACCATGAAATTCCAGATGTTCAAGCTGGTTTTAGAAAAGGTAGGGGAATCAGAGACCAAATTGCCAACATCCTCTGGATCATGGAAAAAGCAAGAGAGTTCCAGAAAAACATCTATTTCTGCTTTATTGACTATGCCAGAGCCTTCGACTGTGTGGATCACAATAAACTATGGAAAATTCTAAAAGAGATGGAAATACCAGACCACCTGACCTGCCTCTTGAGAAACTTATATGCAGGTCAGGAAGCAACAGTTAGAATTGGACATGGAACAACAGATTGGTTCCAAATAGGAAAAGGAGTACATCAAGGCTGTATATTGTCACCCTGCTTATTTAACTTCTATGCAGAGTATATAATGAGAAACCCTGGGCTGGAAGAAGTATAAGCTGGAATCAAGATTGCCGGGAGAAATATCAATAACCTCAGATACGCAGATGGAACCACCCTTTTGGCAGAAAGTGAAGAGGAACTAAAAAGCCTCTTGATGAAAGTGAAAGAGGGGAGTGAAAAAGTTAGTTTCAAGCTCAACATTCAGAAAATGAAGATCATGGCATCCAGTCCCATCACTTCATGGGAAATAGATGGGGAAACTGTAGAAACAGTGTCAGACTGTATTTTTGGGGGCTCCTAAATCACTGCAGATGGTGATTGCAGCCATGAAATTAAGAGACGTTTACTCCTTGGAAGGAAAGTTATGATCAACCTAGACAGCATATTCAAAAGCAGAGACATTACTTTGCCAACAAATGTCTGTCTAGTCAAGGCTTTGGTTTTTCCAGTGGTCATGTATCGATGTGAGAGATGGACTGTGAAGAGAGCTGAGCACCAAAGAATTGATGCTTTTGAACTGTGGTGTTGGAGAAGATTCTTGAGAGTCCCTTGGAGTGCAAGGAGATCCAACCAGTCCATCCTAAGGAAATCAGTCCTGGGTGTTCACTGGAAGGATTGATGGTGAGGATAAAGCTCCAGTACTTTGACCACCTCATGCAAAGAGTTGACTTATTTGAAAAGACCCTGATGCTGGGAAAGATTGAGGGCAGGAGGAGAAGGGGACGACAGATGATGAGACGGCTGGATGGCATCACCGCCTCGATGGACATGAGTTGCGTGAACTCAAGGAGTTGGTGATAGACAGGGAGGCCTGGCATGCTGAGGTTCATGGGGTCGCAAAGGGTCAGACACAACTGAGTGACTGAACTGAACTCAATATATTGTTAGAGAATGTTCTAATTTTATTCTTTTATAAGTAGGTGTCCAGTTTTCTTAGAACCATTTATTGAAAAGACTATCTTTTCTCCATTGTATATTCTTGCCTCCTTTGTCACAGATTAATTGACCATAAGAGTGTGAGTTTACTTCTGGGCCCTCTATCCTCTTCCGTTGATCTATGTGTTTGTTTTTGTGCCAGTACCATACTGTTCTGGTTACTTTAGCTTTGTAGATGTATTTTTAATACTATGCCTTGGAAATCCAGTGTGTAGTTTATACTTACAGCTCCTCTCAATTTGCACTAGGCATGTTTCAAATGCTTAGTAGCCACATATGTATATTGGCTACCATACTGGAGAAAGCAAGATCTCCAGGGACAAGCATAATCTGTATTTTGCAAGAATGTCTTTCTTACCATTTTGCTAAAGTCCTACTTATTCTTAATTCTTTTAGATTGAATTATATAAAGAGATTAGATTACATTGTAGTCACGAATAATGTTTTTGTATCCATCTCTGAATTATGTGTCTTTGAGCAAATAATTTAATTCAAGTCCATTTACACTCCATAAATTTACAAAGATATTATCCCATAATGTCTTATGCTTGTCTGTATACTATTTGCTCGCTGAATTTGAATCTGATTACTCAAATTTTAAACATGAAAAGCTGGTATGAAAGGTGAGTTTAATTAATCATTAATACTCTTTCATGCCTATACTTGGGAGAGTTAAGTTTTCAGTTTGCTAAATCTTAGAAAACAAGGACAGGGGTCAGATCAACTATGCTCTGATGGGCAGCAGTAAAAATGTGGGGAAGGGAGAGGTGGTTCAAAAAGTTACAGAAAAGTAAAATGAAGATTCCACAGTAGGACTCACTGGACAGTGGACTGGGTTGGAAAGAACTGAGGATGTGTTTCTCAGGGCAGTGAGAGGAAACAGAGAGTAGACTACATGGCATCATTTAGAAAAAGTTGGCTTAAAGCTCAACATTCAGAAAACGAAGATCATGGCATCCGGTCCCATCACTTCATGGGAAATAGATGGGGAAACAGTGGAAACAGTGTCAGACTTTATTTTGGGGGGCTCAAAAATCACTGCAGATGGTGACTGCAGCCATGAAATTAAAAGACGCTTACTTCTTGGAAGAAAAGTTATGACCAACCTAGACAGCATATTCAAAAGCAGAGACATTACTTTGCCGACTAAGGTCCGTCTAGTCAAGGCTATGGTTTTTCCAGTAGTCATGTATGGATGTGAGAGTTGGACTGTGAAGAAGGCTGAGTGCTGAAGAATTGATGCTTTTGAACCGTGGTGTTGGAGAAGACTCTTGAGAGTCCCTTGGACTGCAAGGAGATCCAACCAGTCCATTCTGAAAGAGCTCAGCTCTGGGATTTCTTTGGAAGGAATGATGCTGAAGCTGAAACTCCAGTACTTTGGCCACCTCATGTGAAGAGGTGACTCATTGGAAAAGACTTTGATGCTGGGAGGGATTGGAGGCAGGAGGAGAAGGGGACGACAGAGGATGAGATGGATGGCTCGATGGATGTGAATCTGAGTGAACTCCGGGAGTTGGTGATAGACAGGGAGGCCTGGCGTGCTGCGATTCATGGGGTCGCAAAGAGTCGGACACGACTGAGCGACTAAACTGAACTGAACTGAAGGTGCCATGTTATTTAATTTTGAAAGCAAAGAAACTACATAATTATATGGCATATCATAGTTGTTTAAACATAGAGCATTTCATCTTAATCCAGAGTAGGGAGTGACTGAGAATTGTCTAAGATTCAGGTGAGAAGACAATTCAAATGATATGCATACCCGCAGAGATTTTAATTACCTCTTCACGGCCCAAACAGATTATAGAATATAGTCAGTCTTCAGAATTGTTATGTGATGTGTCTTTAGTGTTGAAAGCCACTGTGTTTATATTTGAAGTGGTTTTACTTATTGTAACCAACAGTTTATTTAGTCTTTGGGAGTAAAATATATAACAACACTAAAACTGCATTTCTATTTTCCACTTATTCATTCATTCTTATTTACTTGACATATGATTCAATGCATACTCATTAATACTCATTAAGAGTGAATAGCTCAGTCTCTACAACTTTGAGAAATTTCTTTCCCTAAACTTTTGAAGCTAGGTATCATTTTAAGGTCATGTATTATTTGCAAAACAGGAATAAAGACACAGACATAGAAAACAAATGTATGGACACCAGCGGGGGAGAGGAGGGATGAGAGGAATTGAAAAATTGAGATTGACACAAATATACTGTTGATACTATGTATAAAATAGATATTTAATGAGAACCTGCTCTGTAACTCAGGGAACTTAATGCTCTGCGGTGACCTACATGGGAAGGAAATCCAAAAAGAGGGGATATATATGTATATGTGTATATATATATGTATATGTATACAGACGTAGATATCTATAGATATCTATATCTGACTCACTTTATTGTACAGCAGAAACTGACACAACATTGTAAAGCATCTATAATCCAGTAGAAATTAATTTTTAAAGATAAATAAAATAATAAAGATTGTGTATTGTTCCTTTCCTAATTCCCACCTCTCAATTTTTGTACACAAGTTTTACATGTAGCTAGGTCTCTCCTTGCAGCATTAGACAGTTGAGGTAATGTGTAATGAGACCTCATTAATTCCAACTTCACAAATTCAAAATGTGTGTGAATTCAGACTTGGTCTTAATACCATTTAGTTTTATGGTATGTATTAAGTACATGCAAATTTAATCTATAGTTTCAATCTTACAATTCTAACCAGTAAAGCATTTGGTCATACCAAATTTTATATAATTTTCTCATTCATAAATTATCCTCTTCTCTATATTAAATCCAGTCTGGAAGGGCCTCTATTTCCTGGCATTCATTAACCATTAATTGCATGCATCTATAACTGTGGGTCAGGAAATTAAATTCAATTTAAGACCAGCTATAAAACTGATGTTCTATTCATTTAGACTGATCCTCTTTCCAATTGTGTTATTAGAGAGGTTTAATCTCTTCTGAATTTTTCGTTCTGTATTACATGGATTAGACAGAAATCTAAAAATTTTCCAAAATGTATAATAAGTTGACTATTCAATTTTGCACACAGTAGTAACTGACTCTAAGTCTAGGGTCAGGGACCTGAATTTTCTTGACTTTCTCCTTTTTTATGGCTGCAATGTCATTTAGAAAACAAACACACAACTACAAAATAGGAAACTAAATATTAAAGTTTGTTTCTTTAGGGCTTTAGTATGTGTGCTAACCAGGAAACTTCCTGATCTGAAATCTCATTCTTCACAAACTAAGCCTCTTAAGTAGACTGTAGCAAAAAATCAACTTACCCATCTTGCTTTTCGAAATTTGTTTTTAATTGGAGGATAATTGCTTTACAATGTTGTGTTGGTTTCTGCCATACATCAACATGAATCAGTTATAGGTATACATATGTCCCCTCCCTCTTGAACTTCCCTCCCACTTTCCACCCCATCCTTCTCCTCTAGGCTGTCACAGAGTGCTCTGTGACATCTTGCTTTTGCTCATGGATTATCTAGATGCTTCTCTTCCAATTTTCTTGGCTCAGTGGAAGATACCTGAGTAGACATTTTCATGTGTTCTTTTATTCATGCGATCTATTTTTGACCATGGATGTTTTCATCCAGAGCGATGGGTTAGTATCATAATGGCTTTTCTGTTTACGTGTCCAGATTACAAGGCTTATGAAAATCACTTTTCATCAAGGGGCTTGCTGCCTGACTGCACTGGGAGAGCTCCAGGGTGATGCAACACTTGCAAGATTTTATTGCTTCCATTGCTTCTGCTGTGTTTAATGGGTTACATTTCAAAAGTTCACTCTCCTCTCACCTCAGGTATACCCTATTAGATTATCTCATTTTAATTACCTTGTTCCTATTTTCATCACATTGCCATAATTTCCCTTCATGCCTAATTTGTTAACTACTTTAATGAAAAAAAAAAAAAGCATGCTGTGGTCTTTCAGCCCTGTTTCTGATCATCAGAACTGAATACGTCATGGCAAACTTGCTAATGAAAACCAGCTGATGACAAGTTCCTTGACTGTAACTTTGGGAGCCTGCTGAAAGAAGGTGAAAAAAATTCACAACTATAATGCTTGAAAGAGATAAAATGGTCTCATCATGAACTGAGAAATTTCTCAACAAAAGCAAAAGAATGTCAACTGAAAAGTTTTCCAAAAGCTTTTTTATTTGTCAAGATATTTTCAATCAAGAGGAGACTGTCACATACCTTATTACTATGCTAATATGTTATCTAACAGCTATAATTTTGACATAGTTATTTCTGACAATTGGGCAAGTATTTAAAGCTATTTTAATATATTTGCATCATTTATCTCATATACACCTATATACATACTTTTTCTATTGTTACCCCCCTCTATTCTGTTAGGTTTTTGTGTTGTATTTCATGAATATCTTTGTCATTCTGAGGGGGAATTTTTTTCTTCCAGGCCAAAACAGATTTTTTTTTTTTAATGAGTGTATATTTCCTCTATGTCATGATGTAACCATTTAAAATACATATATGGACAAAGTCCTGTGAGCCTGACAGAGATCGGTGGAATTTTGATCCTGCTGCTTTTTACCAGTGTTGATTTTTCCTTACTTCTGTGAGCTTCACCATTCTCATCTGGGCGTGCATGCGTGTGTGCTAAGTCACTTCAGCCGTGTCCAACTCTGTGCAACCCTATGGATGGTAGCCCACCAGGCTCCTCTGTCCATGGGGTTCTCCAGGCAAGAATGCTGGAGTGCATGCCTTCCTCCAGGAAATCTTCCTGACCCAGGGATCAAACCCTGCTCTATTCCATCTCCTGCAAAGAACTTGCTGGTGGGTTCTTTACCACTAGCGCCACCTGGGAAGCCCTCTTATCTGGAAGACAGAAATAGATCCTGATAGATACAACCACCCCTTCCTGCCTGACAATCTAGGTTCCGGAAACATTAAGTGGCTTGGACGCTTAATGCATCTCCATACAAACCATGTTCCTTTTCTGTTTTATGACTTTAAGCTGCACTCTCTGCTCTCCACTCTCCCAGCTACTTTGCCAGTCTCAGGTCGACACCTCTTTCGGCTCAGGTATCTCTTCCTGCAGGAAAGCTTCAACAGGTGACCCACCCCTCATTCCATTTAGCTCCATTTAGTACCTTCTCTGTATCCCCACACCTCCAGCCCCATCACCATCATGGCATCTAACAAAGAGCATTTTAAAATGAATCTACATGTTTGTACCCCTTGTGGTGGTTGTTCAGTTGCTCAGTCATGTCAGACTCTTTGAGAACCCATGGACTGCAGCCCGCCAGGCCTTCCTGTCTTTCACAGTCTCTCAGAGTTGGCTCAAACTCATATCCATTGGACCCCTTCACAGACTGAAAGCCACAGGGGGCTGAGGCTGAAGCATCACTTTATCCCCTTAGTTAACACAGTGTCTGTCACAAAGAAAGCAGTCTATTAGGACCATCCCTTCCCTCCCTGAGCTCCCAAATCTTCCTGGATTCAGCTAATTGTTCAAATTGTTCACAAATTGTTCTCATGAGTTTTCCATGGTTTCTAGGCCACACCATAATCACAGTGCTCCACACATTATTTCTTTTTAGTCTATCTTCTCATCTATACTGTGAGATCTCTGAAAGCCAGAGTTTCATCATTTTCATCCCAAGATCCTCAGAGTCATAGAATGGGCACTTGGCAAACGCCAATTGAGATGAATAATTACTTTGGTAATAATTATTACCAGCTTTCCAGTTAAGAGAAATTAAATCACATTCTGGTTGTAAATATCAGCAACTTAATTGATAAAGATACAAAATTTTCTATTTGTATATCACATGTGGAAATTTCTACCTGCAAGTTGGTTGAATTCATAAAGAAGCTGTATTCTCTTCTGTGAAAATAAAGTGTAGTTTTTTTGATTAAATGTTAAAAATGTTTTTATCTCTCTCTAAGCTATCCCTGTTTAAATGCTGTCTGGAGGCAGCCTTTAAAGTTATGAAAGGAACTTCGCATGCGCTTTCAAAGATTAACGTCCACCTCAATGATCCATTGTGAGGTCTTACTGCTCACTATAATAGACTCTAACTTATTGGGTCATTTGTTAAAATCATACCACTCAATTCCATGTGTTGTCATTTGTAGTCATGACTCAGCCTTGGCTAGGACTTCAGTGTGTCCATTGTCCTGCTTTTTCACCCTTACTTAACTCCCTAGCTCATTCTATACAACAGATAATTCAAACGTTTGCCATTTGTTTCAAATTCATAATCGCAGGCAGAGCATGCACGCTTAGCTGACTTTGCCTCCTACTGCAGTGATAGTCAGTGACAACTAAGGTTGATCCCCGCCATTTGTAAACCTGTCTGATTTTCCATATCATCAGTCCTGCTCACCCTGTGTGTCTCCTCCTCCTCTTTTTCTTCCATCAAGTTTCCATTCCATCATTCTTTAGTGAAAATTTTTCTAACAGACTTTCTATTTTACCCCCATATATAATTCTTTGACTCCTTGCTCATTGATATCACCAAGGAACAATTTATTGAAATACATATGATCCCTTCTTATTTTGCATAAAACTCAACCTTTCCGCTGCATAACTTGAAGCCATCAAATATGGCTTCAAGGTGTCTGGCCTCTCCCCGCATGACATCTGCTTCCAATCCCCTTGTCTTGTTCAGCCTGTACCCAATACAATGTAACCCCAGTAAAAATGATATTTTTCCTCTGCAAATGCCATTTCAACACTAATGGCCTACTAACTTTCCTTTTTATTCTTAAGAACCTTGTGCACAAAAACTCTATAGGTATTAGTGCTGCAGTATTTGACACTACTGGTTATCCACTTCCTTCTAGAAAGTCTTCCTTGCCTCTAAAATGAAGTTCTCTTTTCTTCCTCCTCTCCCTTCAGAGTTGTTCTTGCTCTTTCTCTCTGCTATAGTTCCCTTTGCTTCTGCTGATCTCCTCAGTCAGGATTTCTTTAAGGATCTGGCCTGTGCTCTTTGCTCCCTGGGATAATTTTATTCATTCTTTGGCTCCAATTATCACCTTTCTTTTAATCACTCTTACATTGTCAACACCAAATCTAACCTCACTTTCTTTTAAAGTAACCCCTAAATACACAGAAGAGATTATTATAAATACAGGGGTTCTCTAAATGCCTATTAAGATGATTTATGTGCCTATGGTTTATTGACAAAAACAAATATAATGTATTTTAGTATGTAAAAATTACATACTAATATATTTTAGTATGTAATTTAATCTGGTTCTTATTTTTATTCAAGAGCTATTGAGTTGACACCCTAGCACTTTCAAAATATGTTGCAAAAAACATCCAAGTTTTTTTGTTGTTGTTGTTTGTTTCAGAAATCTCTCACACAAAATAAAGAGATCCACTTAAACTGGTTGGGCTAAATATACAACTGGTGTTTGTTTTCTTATAGGACATGGGGAATTTCTCTGTTTTGCAGCACTACCTACAATATTTAGGCTTGAAAAGACTAGAACTTAGAATCTCTTAAGGAAAGAAAATATTATTTTGATAACTTCCACAAAACTTTCCTTACTCCAAATAGAGAGCCAATGACACTGTGATTATTTGCACTAAGATTTCTGATTAATTGCCTTGTGAGAATTTAATCAGCTATATTTTATCCTTTAAACAGAGAAACAATCTCATTGTCCATGTGTAGGTGAAGAGTGTACATATCAATAACATCAATGGCAACTACAATGGAAATTGATTAGGTGCTGGCTCAGATGGTAAAGAATCTGCCTGCAATACAGGAGACCCAGGTGCAACCCCTGGGTAGGAGAGATCCCCTGGAGAGGGGAATGGCTACCCACTCCAGTATTCTTGTCTGGACAATTCCATAAACAGAGGAGCCTGGCAGGCTACAGCTCATGGTGTTGCAGAGTCGGACACGACTGAGCAACTAACACACTATGTGAAAGCACAATACTGAGAGCTTTACAGATATTCTTATTTAATCCTCACAATAATCCAAAGGGGTAGTAGATACTATTTTTATCCTCACTTGACAAATAAGAACACTGAGGTTCAGGCACCATCAGTAACTTACCTGAATGTCATATAGCTAGTAAATAGCAAAGTCGAGATTTTAATTCATATCTGTCTAATTCCAAAATCAACCTTCTTATCCAGCACTGAGGGTAAAGAACACAGATCTCTATATCGAAGTAAGTCTCTCATCTTAGCTCTGCCATTATCCAGTTCTGTTACTTTGAGCAAATGACATAAACTCAATGAGTCTGAACATCTACACAAACATACTCATCATTAAATTGTGAATTAAAGTCCCCTATAACTCCAAGCATTTTCCACCTTTTGTTTTCTCAACTTCTTCTTCTCAATTCTTCAGATCCTCAGGATAATAGAATAGAGTTTCAGACTGAGAGTCAATAGATAAATGTTTTTATAAACAAAAAGCTGATTATAATCTGAGTGAGAAATTGATATATTTATGTTATCATTATATTTCAACCACTTGAGATACTACTATATCCTAGGGACTGTAAGCATTAAGTGCACAACTAAGCAAAACAAAGGATCTTGAGCACAATCTGAAAACAAAAAAATCAAGGGCTCTGTACTTGTCGATCCAGTGCTATGGTAACCATCAGCTGTGATCACCTTTCTAAATTATGTGTTTAACGTTTTCCCCAAGTTTCAGGTGGCTCAGTGGTAATGAATCTGCCTGCTAATGCAGGAGATGCAGGTCAGGAAGATCCTCTGAGGAAACAAATGGCAACCCACCCCAGTATTCTTGCCTGGAAAAATCCCACGGACAGAGGTGCCAGGTGGGCTACAGTCTACGGGGTCCCAAAGAGTTGGACATGACTGAGCGTGCACACACGTTTTATTCCTAGTTTCACCATTGGGTTTCTGGCCATATCATCAAAATAAACAAGGTAACCCAATACCACAGCATTAAAATATTTGGATCATATCTTCCTGAAAGCAGAATTGACGTAATTTTTTCTTATTTAATGAGGAAGAGTAATTTTCCCCCTCCTTTCCTTGATTCCGTCATTTAATGATAACTTTGATGTCCTTGGGTATCCTGATGTCCTTTATAATGATGCATTCCCTATACAAATGATTAAAAATTATTAAAAGCTCAGAAATTCATGTCACATAGTAAGCTCATTTCTACCAAGCAAATTTAAGCATTTTGACGAAAAGTAATTTTGCAACTGCAATGCATTTTCATTTCTCTTTCCTCAAAAAATTGCTTACATTAAAAAACTGTGTATAATGTGTATGAAAATCATCTAAGTTTTCTGTTATAACTTTTTTAGTCTTTCACTTTTATTATAGATAGAGGGAAGAAATGTGAGATATTTGCTCTGTAAGGAAAATACTATAAACTCTAAAATTATTATTTTCTAAAATATATGATATATAAACTTATCATACTAGAGCTAACATTAAGTGCAATGTGAAATAGCTAAATATAAAACAAAACAGAGCAAAACACATAGTGTGCTCTTTAACCCATTGGAAAGCTAAGAAATACGAAAGCGAAATGAAAGATAAGCTATTGCTTACAGAGGATTGACGTGATAGTTTTCATGCCTGGAGGGAATGGAGGAAGGAGAAATAAGGAGAAATCACGCCAAATTGATGAAGTTTTACTAATAAAGTGTGAGCTGGTATGGAAGATTAGAAATGTGAGGAGCCCTGTCCACAGAGTAGGTCAGCACCCAGCTCCCCACAATTTCTCATGGAACTGTACTGAGCCCTCTGAGGTGTACAAAATTTTCTGCTGAGTGCCTAAGACTGAAAGCAAAGAAGGCGAACTGAGAGAGAGCCTCCTATCTCAGGAGGCTGGTGAAAGTGGTAAAGAGCAGCACATTTGAACCTCCCCCATATCCCCTAGCAAGTACTTTGCAGACACAAGTTGAGAGTAGGGGCGGGCAACAAGGATGAGAAACCATTTAGGGTGCAGAAAGTGTTCCTGTGGTGGGCAGAAGCTCCAATCTCAGTTCTCACTTTTCAGGCTTTAATTGTAAACCTCTTTGTACCATATATACGTGTGTGCGCACTCAGTCATGTCTGTACTTGTCAATCCAGTGCTATGGTAACCATTGGCTGGACCTATGGACTGTAACCCTATGGACTGTAGACTGCCAGGCTCCTCTGTCCATGGAATTTTCCAGGCAAGAATACTGGAGAGGGTAATCATTTGCTACTCCAGGAGATCTTCCTGACCCAGGGATCCAACATCCAACCTGTTTCTCTTGAACATCCTGCATTGAATGCAGATTCTTTACCACTGGCCCACAAGGTAAGACCCACCATACACACACACACACACACACACACACACACACACATGACTTACTGGTCAGCCATTATCAGAATGTTCACAAAGAAGTTGGAGCATTAGTCAGCCTGGGCTGCTATAACAAAATACTATAGACTGGCTGATTTAAACAACAGAAATTTATTTTTCCACAGTCCTAGAGACTGGAAGTTGAAGATCAGGGTACCATCAGGGTTGGTTCTGATGAGAACTCTCTTCCTGACTTGCAGACAGCTGCCTTGTCACTGGGTCCTTGCATGTCCTTTATTGTGTGTGCACGTGGACAGGAAATCTCTGGAGTCTTTTCCTCTTCTTAAAAGGACACCTATCCTATCAGTTAAGAGATACACCCTTATGACCTCTTTGACCATATCTCCTTAAAAGTTTGTCTCTAAACACAGTCACCTTGGGAGTTAGGGCTTTAGCAGATGACTTGGAAGCAGGGGGACAAAATTCAGGCCATAACAGTTTCTTTCCTTCCTGGGAGTCCCCACCTCCTTCAGTTTGCAGTCTGTCGTTTCCTTCAGTGAATTTCCTTTAGGGAATTATTTTGTTTTCTTTGTATGTTTTTATTTATTTATTTAGCTGTACTGGGCCTTCGTTGCAGTTCACTGATCTTCAGCTGTGGTGTGCGACCTCTTCCTCATGGCATGTGCAATCTAGTTCCCTGATCATGGATCAAATCTGGGTCCCCTACGTAGGGAGTCTTAGCCGCTGGACCTCCGGGGTAATCTCTGTATGTTTTTGCGTGTTCCTGTATATTTGGTTTTCTTTCCTTTTTTTTTAAATTTTTTTTTTTTTTTTACTTTATAATACTGTATTGGTTTTGCCATACATTGACATGAATCCACCACAGGTGTACATGAGTTCCCAACCCTGAACCCCCCTCCAACCACCCTCCCCATATCATCTCTCTGGACCATCCCCGTGCACCAGCCGCAAGCATCCTGTATCCTGTATCGAACCTAGACTAGCGATTCGTTTCTTACATGATAGTATACATGTTTCAATGCCATTCTCCCAAATCATGCCCCCCCTCTCCCTCTCCCACAGAGTCCAAAAGTCTGTTCTTTACATCTTTGTTTTGATCTTGCTTGATGTTTTTAAGGTTTTCTGTATCTTTAACTTGATGCCCTTCATCAGTTTTAGAAAATCATTTCTTCAGGCTTCCCTTATGCCTCCCTTTCTACCACCTTTCCTTCTGGAATTAGAATTCTTTTCTTGTGGATTCTTTAACTAGATGCTTTCTTTCATATATCTTCCATTCTTTTGTTTCTCCTTTATTCTTGATATTTACTTTTAACCATATTTTCTCTTTACCTATTCTCTCTTTACTAGTGTCTGCGTGCTAAGTCACTACACTCGTGTCCAACTCTGCTACCCCACGGACTGCAGCCTGCCAGGCTCCTCTGTCCATGGGACTTTCTGGGCAAGGATACTGGAGGGGGTTTCCATTGCCTTCTCCAGGGGCTCTTTCTGACTCAGTGACTGAACCTGTGTCTCTTAAGTCTCCTGCACTGGCAGGCATGTGCTTTACAACTAGCACCAGATAATAGTGGTACTATTATCCACTCCATTGTTAAATCTCATCCAACTCTCACCTCTACACACTGAGACATTAGTTATTATGTTTTTTAATTCTAGGATTTCCATTTGATTATTGATTTTCAGTTCTCGGCCAAGTTCTCAATAGTGTCCTTTTTTTCTTTAAATGTCTGTGTTTAATAACCCCATTGTTTGGATTGCTGATGCTTCTTGTACAATATATTATCTGTTATTTCTCATAGCTTTTATTACATTGTGTTTAATTTAAAAAAAACACACATTAAAAATCTTTTGTGTGTTTGTTACGGATATGTATATAAAAAGTTGTAAAATAATTTCAAGCCTAGGGTAGCATTCTCCTTACCTAAAGAATGTTTTTATTTGCTACTGCCAGATATTCTGGAACGCTAGTTACCAACAGATCAATTTAATCCAACTACAAGGATTGAGATTATTTGAAGCTGGGCTTTATAAATTCAACAATTGGTCCACTTCTTATTACATTTACCAATAAAATGTAGTCTTCAGAGTTCCAATCCCAATTCACACATATTTGTTCAAGCTCCCCATCCCTGGCAGACACTGAAGTTCCATACAGGTATACCTTGTTTTGCTTTATTGTGCCTTGCAGATGCTGTATTTTTTTTTAACCCATCAAAGGTGTGTGGCAGTCCTACATTGAGAATGTCTATCATGCCATTTTCCTGATAGCATTTGCTCACTTTTTGTCTGTGTCACATTTTGGTAATTCTCAAAGTACCTCAAGCTTTTCGTTATTATTGTATCTGTTATGGTGATCTGTGATCAGGGATCTTTGATGTTACTACTGTGACTTCTTAAGTTTCAAATAATGTTTATCATTTTTTAGCAATAAAGTATTTTTCAATCAAGACATAATACTATTGTCCACTGAATAAACTGTAGTGTAAATATAACTTCTATTTATGTTAAACATAAACATGACATTGCATGTGCACCAAAAAATTTCATGTGATGTGCTTCATTATGATATTCACTTTTTACAGTGATCTGGAACCAAGCCCACAATATCTCTGAGGTGTGCCTGTATTGTCCTTTGACCCTGGAAGACTGAAAAACTTCTGTTCACCTCCTCACTGTGCTGGTTCTTTCTTCTGGAATTAGTGGAAACTTCTTGCAGAAAAGCTGCCCCAAGTGTCTGGTTCACTTACCTAGATTTCCTTCTTCTAAAGAACTCAAGACATATAATTTCTCACGTTTTGTTTTCTTCCTAATGTATTCAAGCAGATGAGTTTTATATCTTGTCCGTCTTTTCTTGTGCTCAGCAGGTGGGTTATTTTCAATTCATTGTCAGCAACTACCCAAAACAGAAGGTCTGCAATCTGTTTTCTAAATGAACTTGGGCAATATTTAAAACATCTAAAAATACATGAAAACCCATCAATGGCTTCTCAGTACATTTATGATAAAAGCCAAATATGCTATTACAGTCTTCAAGGTCCTATAAGACCTGAATCTACTCTATACCTTCAACTTGACTAATATGTCCTAAACTCATTAACTTGTGTGAGGTTAACCTTTCTGTTCCCCATATATATGAAACAACTTCCTGCCTCTTGGGCTCTACATTTATTATTCATCTCAGAGCACTAATGCTAGAACTTTCCACATGATTGACTTCTACACATCCGGGTTGTTCAGATTTTACCTCCTCAAAACAGACTACCCTGTCCTCCCAACTAATGACTTTCACACTTAGTTGCCCTCTCTTGCAACAACACCATCTTGATTTGTCTTATAGCATTTACCACAGTCTGTAATTATCTGTCTTTTCATCAGAATTTTATTCTTATAAGGACAGAACTTTGTGAGTCACCACTGCTTCTTTAGCACTGTGAATAATGACTTACACAAAGCAGCAACTCGGTAAACGCGTATTTAAACAAATGAATTATCTCTCATGACAGTGAGAATATTTATTAACCTTCAAGTCATACTTTGACCTTCAGGTTTTCACCTTTCACTCTAAAGTGGGGTGATCATCATAACAATGCCTAGCAGGCTTAGCTTTAATTACATAATAAACTAAAAAAATCTATCACCAAGAAGCATTCAAGAAACACATCTCTCCTTCCTTCATTTTCCTTTTTCCTTTCTAGTTCAGTTCAGTTCAGTTCAGTTCAGTTCAGTCACTCAGTTGTGTCCGACCCTTTGCGACACCATGAATCGCAGCACGCCAGGCCTCCCTGTCCATCACCATCTCCCGGATCTCTGGTTCCTCTGCCTTTTCTAAACTCATGTACATCGAGTCTGTGATGCCATCCAGCCATCTCATCTTCTGTCGTCCCCTTCTCCTCCTGCCCTCAATCCCTCCCAGCATCAGGGTCTTTTCCAATGAGTCAGCTCTTCGCATGAGGTGGCCAAAGTATTGGAGTTTCAGCTTCAACATCAGTCCTTCCAATGAATACCCAGGGCTGATCTCCTTTAGGATGAACTGGTTGGATCTCCTTGCAGTCCAAGGGACTCTCAAGAGTCTTCTCCAACACCACAGTTCAAAAGCATCAATTCTTCGGTGCTCAGCTTTCTTCACAGTCCACTGTCACATCCATACGTGACCACTGGAAAAACCAAAACCTTGACTAGAATGACCTTAGTTGACAAAGTAATGTCTCTGCTTTTGAATATGCTATCTAAGTTGGTCATAACTTTCATTCCAAGGAGTAAGTGTCTTTTAATTTCATGGCTGCAGTCACCATCTGCAGTGATCTTGGAGGCCCCCAAAATAAAGTCTGACACTGTTTCCACTGTTTCCCCATCTGTTTCCCATGAAGTGATGGGACCAGACGCCATGATCTTAGTTTTCTGAATGTTGAGCTTTAAGCCAACTTTTTCACTCCCCTCTTTCACTTTCATCAAGAGGCTTTTTAGTTCCTCTTCACTTTCTGCCATAAAGGTGGTGTCATCTGCATATCTGAGGTTATTAATATTTCTCCCAGCAATCTTGATTCCAGCTTGTGCTTCTTCCAGCCCAGCGTTTCTTATGATGTACTCAACATATAAGTTAAATAAGCAGGGTGACAATATACAGCCTTGACATACTCCTTTTCTTATTTGGAACCAGTCTGTTGTTCCATGTCCAGTTCTAACTGTGGCTTCCTGACCTGCATATAGGTTTCTGAAGAGGCAGAACAGGTGGTCTGCTATTCCCATCTCTTTCAGAATTTTCCACAGTTTACTGTGATCCACACAGTCAAAAGCTTTGGCATAGTCAATAAAGCAGAAATAGATGTTTTTCTGGAACTCTCTTGCTTTTTTGATGATCCAGCGGATGTTGGCAATTTGATCTCTGGTTCCTCTGCCTTTTCTAAACCAGCTTGAACATCTGGAACTTCACGGTTCACATATTGCTGAAGCCTGGCTTGGAGAATTTTGAGCATTACTTCACTGGCATGTGAGATTTGGGATTGGAATGAAAACTGATCTTTTCCAGTCCTGTGGCCATATTCTGCTGAGATTTCCAAATTTGCTGGCATAATGAGTGTAGCACTTTCACAGCATCATCTTTCAGGGTTTGAAACAGCTCAACTGGAATTCCATCACCTCCACTAGCTTTGTTCAAAGTGATGCTTTCTAAGGCCCACTTGACTTCACATTCCAGGATGTCTGGATCTAGGTGAGTGATCACACCACTGTGGTTATCTGGGTCATGAAGATCTTTTTTGTACAGTTCTTCTGTGTATTCTTGCCACTTCTTCTTAATATTTTCTGCTTCTGTTAGGTCCGTACCATTTCTGTCCTTTATCGAGCCCATCTTTGCATGAAATTTTTCCTTGGTGTCTCTAATTTTCTTGAAGAGATCTCTAGTCTTTCCCAGTCTGTTGTTTTCCTCTATTTCTTTGCACTGATCGCTGAGGAAGGCTTTCTTATCTCTCCTTGCTATTCTTTGGAATTCTGCATTCAGATGCTTATATCTTTCCTTTTCTCCTTTACTTTTTGCCTCTCTTCTTTTCACAGCTATTTGTAAGGCCTCCTCAGACAGCCATTTTGCTTTTTTGCATTTCTTTTCCATGGGGATGGTCTTGATCCCTGTCTCCTGTACAATGTTCATGAACCTCCGTCCATAGTTCATCAGGCACTCTATCTATCACATCTAGTCCCTTAAATCTATTTCTCACTTCCACTGTATAATCATAAGGGATTTGATTAGGTCATACCTGAATGATCTAGTGGTTTTCCCTATTTTCTTCAATTTAAGTGCTAATTTGGCAATAAGGAGTTCATGATCTGAGCCACAGTCAGTTCCCAGTCTTGTTTTTGCTGACTGCATAGAGCTTCTCCATCTTTGGCTGCAAAGAACATAATAAATCTGATTTCGGGGTTGACCATCTGGTGATGTCCATATGTAGAGTCTTCTCTTGTGTTGTTGGAAGAGGGTGTTTGCTATGACCAGTGTGTTTTCTTGACAAAACTCTATTAGCTTTTGCCTTGCTTCATTTTGTACTCCAAGGCCAAATTTGCCTGTTACCCCGGGTTTTTCTTGACTTCCTACTTTTGCATTCCAGTCCCCTGTAATGAAAAGGACATCTTTTGTGGTATTAGTTCTAAAAGGTCTTGTATGTTTTCCAACTTCAACTTCTTCAGTGTTACTGGTTGGGGCATAGGCTTGGATTACTGTGATATTGAATGGTTTGTCTTGGAGATGAACAGAGATCATTGTCATTTTTGAGATTGCATCCAAGTACTGCATTTTGGACTCTTCTGTTGACCATGATGGCGTCTCCATTTCTTCTAAGGGTTTCCTGCCCACAGTAGTAGATATAATGATCATCTGAGTTAAATTCACCCATTCCAGTCCATTTTAGTTTGCTGATTCCTAGAATGTCAACATTCTCTCTTGCCATCTGTTTGACCATTTCCAATTTGCCTTGATTCATGGACCTGACATTCCAGGTTCCTATGCAATATTACTCTTTACAGCAACAGTCCTTACTTCTATCACCTGTCACATCCACAACTGGGTATTGTTTTTGGTTTGGCTCCATCCCTTCATTTTTTCTGAGTTATTTCTCCACTCATCTCCAGTAGCATATTGGGCACCAACTGACCTGGGGAGTTCCTCTTTCGGTATCCTATCATTTTGCCTTCTCATACTATTCGTGGGGTTCTCAAGGCAAGAATACTGAAGTGGTTTGCCATTCCCTTCTCCAGTAGACCACGTTTTGTCAGACCTCTCCACCATGACCCATCTGTCTTGGGTGGCCCCACACGGCATGGCTTAGTTTCATTGAATTAGAGAAGGTTGTGGTCCATGTGATCAGATTGGCTAGTTTTCTGAGATTATGGTTTCAGTGTGTCTGCCCTCTGATTCCCTCTTGCAACACCTATCATCTTACTTGGGTTTCTCTTACCTTGGACGTGGGATATCTCTTCATGGCTGCTCCAGCAAAGCGCAGCCACTGCTCCTTACCTTGGACTAGGGATATCTCCTCATGGCCACCCCTTCTGACCTTGAAGGTGGAGTAGTTCCTCTCAGCCCTCCTGCGCCCGTGCAGCCCCTGCTCCTTGAATGCTCAAACTTTCCTTTCTAGGTAGTTATTAAATAATTTAACAAAGTAAGCATCATTTTATCTTTTTGGTACAAGCTATTTCCCTGATGAATGTATTAAGGAATAATATCTAATACAATGTAATTAGAGTAACAGTATTAGAGAGACAGTAAAATGCTTGCCTCTGGTGTGAATCCATTATTGGCTGTCCCTTCTAGTTCCTCAGTCACTATCTAATTAAATCATTGCTTGAATTCTATGTTCTAGAAGTGAGGTGCACAGAATTTACTTACTGCAGGACTTCTGGCTACGTGATGGTTAAATGGTCTGAGTATATGTGGCTGTTTATTAACTGTGATATGACTATGATTTGGGCCCTGTTAGTGTTGAGATGTTTTGGAGCTTCAATTCCCATGTATCCCATTATTTCTGTTCTTGGGTTTTTAATGAATGAGCATTTCACCAAGTAGATCTCATTAGTAGAGACACAGCAGGATCAGTAGATTTCTACTATACTGCATTGCATGGGGGAGCAGTGTGATGGCATTCTGCAGAGGTTGGCAAATGTATAGTCTACTGCCATTGAGCTATAGAAAAGATAATGCATGCATAAAAATTAGCAATTTAAAATATTTCTTCCTTGATTTTATGTACCTGTTATATATATATATATATATATATATATATATATATATATATATATATAACCTTGTTCTAGGAGAAATATTTCCATTAAAAGAGACTCAATTCCATCAAATTGTCTCTGCTAAGTTATGTCTGGCATTAGAGCAAGAAATACTTATTTATTAGGATTTTGCACTAAAATTCCATGCATTCTGTTTTGTTTGTAGATAGCAGAGTGACTACAGATTCTTTGTGCTTAAATACTTTGTGACCCCATTAGAGAGAGAGCACAGTATGAAAATATTCAATGTGTCATAGACAGTCATTATTTCTAGCACATACTGAAAATTACCAGTATCAGCAAGGATATGGAAACCTCCAAATTAAAGGCACAAGATAAAACATAGTAAATAACCACTCTCTCACAATGAATGTGAGGCTATAAATCTAGCAAATGTGAAACTGGAACTATACACACTGTGAAGTTTAATATAATACGTCTTGAGAATTTCCTTTCAGGTAGACACATAACTTAAAACATTTTCATTAGAACAACATTACGATTAGAAATATTCAAAAACTCCAATTCTTGGAATAGGATATTTCTAATATTATGAATTGATTTTGACATGGTTAGTGTATCTCTTCATCTAAAGGTAAATGCTTCTTGCAGAGAAAAAAAGATTAAAAGTTTAGGTTCATTAGTTATCTCAGACAGACAAAATTGACAAAATTGGACGCCTTTGAAAGTTCATAATGATATAACTTGGATTATTAATTATTTCTCCTTGTAGGAAAACAACCTTATATTAGTTATTGCTTTGTAGACTATATTAAATGTTCGCAGTTCTTGGATGGGATTGTATTTCCATCATAAACAGATACTTCCTTGTAAATTGCTGGCAATTTATCTCAGGAAAATTCTATTGTGTGTGGTGGTGGAATCTCCAATAACCAATAATTAATGAGTCCTAATGTTGGTTGAATTGCTTATATTCGTCTGTTTATTATCCCCTCATTCATTCATTTCTTCACTCACATTCATTTTAATAGTATTATCTATGTTGAGTTTCTTATAACTCATGTATTTGGGTTTAGAATGGTACTAGTGCATAATTAGAGTTCAGTAAATGTTAATTTATTACTATTTGTAATAGTTTACTATTTCAACCAATAATTAGATACATTTTGGACAGTTGGATGTTATATAAAAATGAGTAAAACAATTTCCCACGCCCATGAAACTTCTCTTCCACAGATGAACCAATTAAACAAACAGGCGTATTCTGAATAAGATGCTTTCCTAACAATCATGCAAGGAAAACACCTCAAAATATCAAGTTATTTTAAAAATACCTTTTGTTAGCAAACATATTTTCCTTTCTTAAAAGCTAAGAATCTTGTGATTTAGCAAAAGCCTCAGTACCATTTTAAATCTCTGTAGTCTTCATACAGAGAAGGCAATGGCACCCCACTGCAGTACTCTTGCCTGGAAAATCCCATGGACGGAGGAGCCTGGAAGGCTGCAGTCCATGGGGTCGCTGAGGGTCAGACACGACTGAGCGACTTCACTTTCGCTTTTCACTTTCATGCCTTGGAGAAGGAAATGGCAACTCACTCCAGTGTTCTTGCCTGGAGAATCCCAGGGTCGGGGAAGCCTGGTGGGCTGCCATCTGTGGGGTTGCACAGAGTTAGACACGACTGAAGCGACTTAGCAGCAGCAGCAGTCTTCATAACAGGAAGAGCCATGTAGTTGGGAAAGCTTGTTCCAGGTGTTCTCCAGCTGTCTACCTGACCTCAGGTAGGTCATTTAAACTCAGTGGGTCAGGCAGGATGGAAGGCAAATATCTGGAATGTGAGGCCCAGGGATTTGCAGTGTTCAAAAGCTCCCAAGTTGCTTCTGAAACACAATCAGACAGAGTTAAGAAGATTTTGTGCAACCTTTCTACTTTTCCTGCACTCGAACAGTGATTTCAAAAGTAGGATAAATGACTGGCATGGTCCCTCTTTTCTCCCAGGGTCCTGGCATGTAAAAGATGCACTTGGAAGGTTTCTTGTCTTAAGATGATTTTCACCAAGGCACTTTATCAAGTAGACATTATTTGGGATTCATAACGACTTCCATTAAAATCCAATCTATCCTGAGACAGTTAGAGATATCCATCCTACTATAGTTTAGCATGCATGATTTCAAAACCTCACTCTTTTAATAACAAGCCGAAATTGGTAGCAGGCCTTGTCTGTGGGAGGAGTTTGAGGTAATTTTGAACTCCAGGATGCCGGTGAGGTTTCTCAGGGGGACTGTGACAGCCAAAAGGCGGAACCAGGGATGTAGGTACTTGGTAGGTAGACAAGAGATTTCAGAGTTTGGGGAGGTGATGCCAGCTAGATGATGAGGATGCAGAATTTATTCATCCACTCATTGGTACCACAAATGTTCTTTGAATTCTACTCTAAGCCAAGCATTTGTGTTCAGTTCAGTTCAGTTCAGTTCAGTCGCTCAGTCGTGTTCAACTCATTGCAACCCCATGAATCGCAGCACACCAGGCCTCCCTGTCTATCACCAACTCCCGGAGTTCACTCAGATTCACGTCCATCGAGTCAGTGATGCCATCCAGCCATCTCATCCTCTGTCACCCCCTTCTCCTCCTGCCCCCAGTCCCTCCCAGCATCATAGTCTTTTCCAATGAGTCAACTCTTCACATGAGGTGGCCAAAGCACTGGAGTTTCAGCTTTAGCATCATTCCCTCCAAAGAACTCCCAGGGCTGATCTCCTTCAGAATGTACTTGTTGGATCTCCTTGCAGTTCAAGGGACTCTCAAGAGTCTTCTCCAACACCACAGCTCAAAAGCATCAATTTTTCAGCCACCAAGATTATATAGCCTAAATGTAATTAGAGCTTATTGACCAACAATTGTTGTCCACTTAATAATTTTGCCTGGGGTCATGACAGTTAATAACTATTCAGAACCACTAATAACTATCTAATCTCTGCAAATTGATTTATGAATCTGACTTATTTATGCCAACATTTAGTTCCAATATATCACCTTCAGGACATATGCCAAACCGCATAAATCTCCATGATTAATTACTTTATATTTTTTCTTTGTATAAATTTACTATTTATACCTAAAGACATTAATTTAAAAGGTAAAATTAAAATGAGTACCATGAGTGAAAAATTAATATCATTTGCCTTAAATATATAGTAACCATAAAAATAAATTCAATGAAAACAAAACAATACTGTAAGTCCCAGTCAGTCTCCCGACAAAGGCTCATGGATGACTTTCATATTATTATTACAGGATATTAGCAATCGTTGTTTAGTTGTGAAGTCGTGTCCAGCTCCTTTGTGACCCTATGAACTATAGCCCACCAGACTCCTCTGTCTATGAGATTTCACAGGCAATATTACTTGAGCGAGTTGCCATTTCTTTCTCCAGGGGATCTTCCCAACATTATTTATCACCGAGCCATTAAGGAAGCCCATTAGCAATCAGTAGAAAGTCGTTATAGATGACTTTTAAGAAATTGTTGCTTTCTCCTAGATCCAAAGCATCTAAAGAAAATATTTTCTATTTTTTAACGTTAAGTTAATCATATATTGTGTATAGTATGGAAAATATTCGGGTTACCTAGTGCTTACCAAATGAAATTAAAAGACACTTGCTCCTTGGAAAAAAAGCTTTGATCAACCTAGACAGCATATTAAAAAGCAGAGACATTACTTTGCCAGCAAAGGTCCATCTAGTCAAAGCTATGGTTTTTCCAGTAGTCATATATGGATGTGAGAGTTGGACTATAAAGAAAGCTGAGCACTGAAAAACTGATGCTTTTGAACTGTGATGTTGGAGAAGACTCTTGAGAGTCCCTTGGACTGCAAGGAGATCCAACCGGTCCATTCTAAAGGAAATCAGTCCTGAATATTCATTGGAAGGACTGATGTTGAAGCTGAAACTCCAATACTTTGGCCACCTGATGCGAAGAGCTGACTCATTTGAAAAGACCCTGATGCTGGGAAAGATTGAGGGCAGGAGGAGAAGGGGACAACAGAGGATGAGATGGTTGGATGGCATCACCGACCCAATGGACATGGGTTTGGGTAGTCTCTGGCAGTTGGTGATGTATAGGGAGGCCTGGTGTGCTGCAGTTCATGGGATTGCAAAGAGTCGGACACAACTGAGCAACTGAACTGAACTGACTTTGGAAGTTATGTGGTTGGAAGTTGGGAAGATGTTCATGTGTGGGTATGGTAAGCTTTTATTTTTCCCTTGGTAAGAGGCTCTAGTTTATACCAATGTTCTTAACTTATGAGGATCGTGTGTGTGCTCATTTGTTCAGTCATGTTTGATTCTTGGCAGCCCCATGGACCCCCTGCCAGGCTCCTCTGTCCATGGAATTTTCCAGGCAAGAATACTGGAGTGGTTAGCCATTCCCTACTCCAGAGGATCTTCCCTAAGCATGGTTTATATTTAATGGGTGCTTCTTATGTGCCAGAAGTCAAAGACTTAGTATAGATTGTCTAGTAAAACCTCAAAACAGCCTTAAGAGATAAACAATATTATCATCCTTATTTGACAATAAGGAATTTTAGGCTTAGATGATTTGAGTAACTTGTCCAGAATCACAGATTTAATAACTGATTATTCTTGGATTTAAATTAATTTAGTCTAATAGTAGAACCCCCAAATCTGAATGTACTATAGACTGCTTCTTAAGGAAGTGACTTAAATAAGGAGGAAAAATGCCTAAAATGCCTAAAAAACATTGTTGTGTCCATAAACACATAATGTGATGAGAAAACATACAATAATTTTGGGCTCTGCGTAATTCAGATCATGAAATACTATGTTTACCAGAAGAATACCAATAAGTATCCAAAAGTCAAAATGAAGAGTTTAGTGCCTGAAAAAAATATGCGTAGTCACCTCAGTTTTAATTCAAAAGCTGAAAGAGAAAGCAAACTTTTCCCTTCCAAACCGACATATGCATAATCATTTTTTTCCACATCCACAGGAGCTTTCACTTTTACTAAGTGAAACTGGCTGAAATAATATTTTATTTCCATTTGATTCTTGATAAGGAGTCTGGGCTGGATCCTGGGAATATCGCTGTGAAAAAAACGCAATAATCAGGGAACAGAGTAAATGTCTTATCTGGGCATTATTCTCTTAGATCTTTTGATATGAGCAGCCTTCTAAATGGATGCAGCATGCTGGGGCGGGGGCTAGGCACGGAAACACTTCGCTGACTGTCCCTAAGGGCAACTGTGGGCTGAAGCTGGAGGAGAGGAAAAGAGAGGGAGGGAGAAAACCAGCAGGGATCCTGCAAGGAAATATTCACACCTTGGGCTGTACCAGCTGACCTGTAAGGCAGTGATGCGAAGCACATCACAGAAGCAGGACTAGCCCTGTAAGCTTCTAGAAGGCGGTTCTAAGCATCTGTGATTTGCCTCCTGAACATTTGTATCTCACTATAGGAAGGAGCATGAAACAGCTGCACACGTTGTCTCCAGTGCTGTAAACCTGTCATCAGCCCTGCATTGTTTACATATGGCTACAAGGTCTTTAAGCCCAGGATCCCTTAGCTAGACAGCAGGGACCGATATTTACATGACAGCTGTGTCAATTGGAAGCAGCCCTGTGCGCATGTTTGTTTCAATAATGCTCCAGTCACTGCCGCCCACCCCTCCCCCCTGCCCCAAAGACACAAATCTAATTCTTCCTCTTTTTTAAATGAGCTCCATGTTAATAATAGAGCTGCAGTGCAGATGCTCAAAATGGAAATAGCTGGCATTTCCCTAACAAGACTCATAATTCTGCTAGAAATAATGGATTTCAAGTGAAATAGCTCGAGTCCAAGAAGAGTGGTTATAATTCATGACCAGACGCCCAAATGAAATCAAAATCTGGGAAACATGCAAAGTGCTAATTTTCTACATCAGTGGAATTTATCAAGTTCCTACTGATTAATTTGAACAAGTGTTTGGTTGTTCAATTGATAGCACTTTGTTTGCCTTGCAAAGACATCTGAATGACATTGATTCAAATCTTATTGCAAATTTCTGGTTTTGTGAAAAGCTTTTTAAAAACTGTAACCCAAAACCCTCCACAGCACAAGTGGCTGATATTAAATAATTTTATTTTTATTATTCTTTACTATTTGAGGGTGAGATTCCTCAAATTTATTTCACCAGAGATAAGCAGCAATATGTCTGGAAAACAATTACCACGCAATTCTCAAGGAAGTGGAGCTTAATCCATTACTGTTGATTTAGTTTATTGTTAGATTTTCCAAAGAAAATATTTATTATTTAATAATGACTATTTACAATTAGCTTGATTGAAAAATAAGCCACTCCCAAAATGCCTATAAATAGTTTAACATCAATAATATGCCTTAAAGTCTCTTTTCCATTAAATATAAAATAGAAAATATTGTCTGGCTGTGCTGGGTTGAGTAATGATCCCTACCCCTGACAACATGATGCCCATGTTCTAATCCTGGAACCTATGAATGATGCTTTATGTGGCAAAGGTGCCTTGTGGATTCTGAGATGAGTAAATCATCCTGAATTATCCTGGCAGGCACTATGTTATCACAGAGCTTCTTATAATAGGGAAATAAGAGGTCAGAAATAGGAGAAGGGGATGACAGAGGATGAGATGGTTGGATGGATCACTGACTCGATGGACATGAGTTTGAGTAAGCTCCGAGAGTTGGTGATGGACAGGGAAGGCTGGCCTCCTGCAGTCCATAGGGTCGCAAAGAGTCAGACACAGCTGAACAACTGAACTGAACTGAATTGAGGAGGTCAGAGGAATAGATGCTACAGGTTGACGAAAAGAGAAAGATTTGAAGATGCTACATTGCTGACTCTGAAGATGGAAAGAGGGACCGTGGGTCAAGGAAAGCAGTTCTGTGAGCTGAAAAAGATGAGAAAGTGGTTTTCCCCTTAAGACAACAGGTCCCAAATGGACTAACTTTCTGCTAAGCCTTATGTTACTCAACCAGCCCCTAATTACCGTTTCAGCTCTCCCAGAAATGGAGAGTTATAACAGTCAATCAGATCAGCACTATTTAGGTAACCTGCCTGATGAGACCCCTAGAGAAAAGTAAACTTACAATCAACCACTTTTTTTGCCTGGAATAACTTTCTTGTTCCTGCTCCCTTCTACCTATAGCTCCTCAGAGTTCCTTTCTAACTGCTAGATTGAAGGCTGCCTGACTCCTTGAATCCTTGAATAAAACCAATAAAATCGTTAAAATTTACTCAGTTAAATTTATTTTAGTACCCTAGAGCCTCTTGAGGGTATGTAGCCCTGCCTACATTTTGTTTTCAGCCCAGTGAAACCCAGTTCTGTTTCAGAGCTGTAAGATAATAAATCTGTGTTTTTTTAAACAACTAAGTTAGTAGTCACTTGTTTTGCCAACAATATGTAGTTGATACACTGGCATTAATGTGGATACTTAGAGCAATCAGTGCCCTTAAACCAAGTAGAAGAAGTGTTTCATTTGAACTGGAAACTACTGATTAAGATTTAGTAGTTGGCTAGAGACATA
This sequence comes from Budorcas taxicolor, assembly GCF_023091745.1. Classification (NCBI taxonomy): domain Eukaryota; kingdom Metazoa; phylum Chordata; class Mammalia; order Artiodactyla; family Bovidae; genus Budorcas; species Budorcas taxicolor. The sequence goes on from NC_068931.1 coordinate 30,011,916, forward strand.
CGATTTTCAGTCGAGTGAAACACACTCTCTACTATGGAGCCCTGCTAGGTGGTTTGGGAGTCTGATAATTTGAGCATGCTTTGTCACAGAAGCAGTGTGCCTTTGGATACCCGAAGCATGTTTAAAGGACCAAGATAATGAAGGAACTGTCCTACTAGTCAGGAAATGAAGACAGGTGAAGTACAGTCCACATGCTATCATTGTACATCATTCATCAAGTTAGTTTCAAATTGCTAATTGAGATTCATGTTTCTCTAAGTCTTCAAAAAAATTCTGATATATCAGGATACTGAATACCCATCGATCCTTTTGTGAAAATTGAGGAGAAATTTCCCAAAACTCCTAGAAATGAATTTTGAAATCAGCAAATACTCAAGTTCAAATCTCAGTCTTACCATTTACTAACTTTGTGATGGTGGGGTGTTAACCCAATCTCTCTGACCCTTGATTCTATCCTCAGGAAGTTGGAAAGAAAGCCTTCCTGTTGGTTTATTGTACAGATTAAATGAGATAAAAAGTATCTGTAAAGATTATGTCAGATCATCAGTAACATGGCACCATTTCTCACATTGAAAACCTTCCACATACCTCATCTTAGAAAGTCCTGTCAATCCACAAAGACTTGGGATTTAACTTGAAGCCCAAAACCTACATGAAAGTTTCTGAATGAGGAAAACTGATCTAGCTTGGAAAAGTATCCCTTATCTGCTTTGAGAAGTAAAGAATCTGTTGCCCAGAAATGGAACCCAGAAGGGCCATCAGTTCAGTTCAGTTCAGTCGATCAGTTGTGTCTGACTCTTTGCAACCCCATGGACTGCAGCACACCAAGCCTCCCTGTCCATCACCAACTCCCAGAGCTTGCTCAAACTCATGTCCATTGAGTCAGTGATGCCATCCAACCATCTCATCCTCTGTCGTCGTCCCCTTCTCCTTCCACCTTCAATCTTTCCCCGCATCAGGGTCTTTTCAAACGAGTCAGTTCTTTGCATTAGGTGGCCAAAGTATTGGAGTTTCACCTTCAGCATCAGTCCTTCCAATGAATATTCAGGACTGATTTCCTTTAGGATTGACTGGTTGGATCTCCTTGCAGTCCGAGGGACTCTCAAGATTCTTCTCCGACACCACAGTTCAAAAGCATCAGTTCTTCAGCGCTCAGCTTTCTTGATACAGAAGGGCCATAGAAGCTGTCTTTTTTCTCCTGGTGGCATACAACACCTGCTTTATTTGTCTTCTTTTTCATAATCACACAAGGCAATTGTTGCTGTGGAAATATTCTTCCCCAGAAAGGCATGGCTTAAAATGATAGTGGTCTCGGGAAGCTTGAAACATATTGGGATCTTGGATGAAAGGAAATCTCTAGGAGTCACCATTCTATCTAGAAGATGGGTTAGAAACCACAGTAAATCATATCTGATTTCTTTGGTTAAATCACATGTACCTCTAACTTAGAAAACAATTAGGCAGTATTCACAAATTATTTTTTTCATGATTGTTTGTAACTAGAAACTAAAAGATACTTGAAGGTGAAATTTTTGTTATCTACTAATTAATGATATTTAATTTTCATTGAGCTCATTTTGGAATGGGCTGGGACTGGTCATTGTGAAAATAGCAATGAACCAGAGATGATGAAGAATCCCAAAATTTAATCTCAATTATATTGAGATTTTATATATATAAACTCTCTATATAAATCTTTATGTATCTCTAATGTCTTTATATATAAAATTAAAATTGTCTCATTTTCAAGATTGCATGTGCAAAACTGTCTGTTGTTGTTGTTCAGTTGCTAAGTTGTGTTTGACTCTGTGACTCCGGGGTCTGCAGCATGCCAGTCTTTCCCGTCCTTCACTATCTCGGAGTTAGCTCGCATTCATGTCCATTGAGTCCGTGATACTATCTAACCATCTCATCCTTTGCCTCCCTCTTCTCCTTTTGCCTTCAAACTTTCCCAGAATCAGGGCCTTTTCCAATAAGTTGGCTCTTCTTACAGGTGGCCAATACTTAAAGTACTGGCAAAACTGTCTAGCAGATAGTATATATTCTTTCAGAGTATTTTCTCTGCTGTTTCTTACAGAATGAAGAGTACAAACTTTAGTTCATAAATCCAGATATATAAGAAACACAAAATAGATTTTCTAATACTCAGTGTTGAACTCAAGAATGTTGTTACTTTCCCTCAAAGGAGAAGAAATCACAATCTGAGTCTTATCCTCCAGAATTACTCTTTTTGAAGCAACGAAAACTGTTCTTTTGGGAACGAAACTGCCTGAGTTTCAATCCTGGCTCCACCAGTATTTGCCCTCTAAGACCTTGGACAAATTACTTTACCTTTTGGTGTCTCAAGATATTCATCTGTAAAGTGGGTATAATTACCATACATCCACCACAGAGTTTTGTGAGATCAAGTGAATTTAAAAGTGAAAACACTTAGTGATAAAGACACATAGTGAGTGAGCTTTTTAATGATGCTAGCTATTTTGAAAATAATAATAATTATTATTACTACCAAATTGACTGAAATTGGCAAAGTTGGGGTGGAAGGATGTGTGGAGGTCTGTATCTCAGATGTTGATTCTCTCTGTATGAGCCTGAATTCTATTTCCAAATGTTATGGTGAATTTTATCACTCCTTGTATCATCATACCCTCCTTACGTCTGGGACCTGGGTTCCCTCCCTACCTCTTGGGAACACTCACATTTAGTCCAGAGGGCACAGTGAGACTGCCTGAGACCTCATGTACCCAGACAAGCCAGGCAACCAGTTCTCCTTGACCCAGATTCTGCTAATGATATCAGTCTCTCCAGATCACCTCAACTCAAAGGTCAGCAGATATTTTCCTATGCGATCTTCAGAAGACTTATTATTTGTACATCTAGACCTTCAGTCAATTTAAAATTGATTTTTGAGTATGCTGTGAGGTAGAGATTAATTTTTTTTAAATATGAATATTGAACTGACTCAGCACCATTTAAAAAAAGACCATCTTTTCCCCATTGCTGTGCAATGTAACTATTATGGTCAATCAAGTAACTATATACATGAGGCTTTCTATTCTGTTTCTAGTCTATTAATCTATTTGTCTACACTTGCACCAATACCACACTATTTTAATGGTTACCATTATGTAGAAAATCTGATATTCAGTAGTGTAAGTCCTCTAAATTTGTTCGTTTTCAATATTGCCTGGACCATTCTTAGGCCTTTATATCTCCTAACAGATTTTAGAATCAGCTTGCCAATTTGCACACACACACACACACACACACACATGCTGTAAGACTGCTGGGAGTTTGATCATAATTTATTGACTCCGTGAATCAATCTAGGTTATATCTTTGTAATAAAGAATCTAATCCATGAACATGATATATCTCTCCATTTACTTGGGTCTTTAAAATCTGTCTATAATTTCTGTTGAGTTACAGTGTTTGTATTTGATTTATTCCTAACTATTCGATGTTTGGGGTGCTCTGTAAAAATGTTCAAATTTCATTTTCTATCAGTTTGTTGCTCATATATAAAAAAACGTTGAATTTTGTATAACACCTTGTATCTAGTGGCCTTGCTAAATTGACTTATTCTAATAGTTGTCTGTAGATTCTTTTTGCATTTTCTATGCACACAATCATGCCACTTGCAATTAATAAGCAATATAAGTTCTCTTTTGTAATCATTATGCCTTTTATCCCAACATCTTGCTTTATTGCACTGATTAGGATCTCTAGCACAATGTTAAGTAGAAAATATGCTTCGACATCATCTTCCAGTGCACTTTTCTTGCTTTTTGCTATGCCTACTGCTGTTAGATCATCTAATAAAATTTTAGATATTGCTTATTTCAGGCTTGACATTTCTACTTGTATACTTTTAAGATTTTAATTCTTTAATGAAATTATCTTTTCATGTATTTTCCATCTTTTCCTCTATTTTCTGAAATATATTATAGTTATTTTAAAATCTTTGTCTACTAACTTTAATATCTGGATATTTGTGAGTTTTTTTCTTTGTATTGATTAAATGGTCCTGTCTCTTGGCATTTTTAGTCATTTTTTTTAGTGTGGAATGATAGACATTTTGTATAAATAACTACAGAGGCTATAGGTGGATTTACCTGTTTTTCCAAAAAGGAATAACAGTTTCCTCTTCTCAGAAGGTAGGGTTATGGAGCAAATCACCTTAGTCCAGTTAGGAAACAGTTAAAACTGGTCTATAGTTTTGATAATAATACATTTGCTCCTTATTCACACCTGTTCCTAGATCATAGCCTTCCAGGGCTTTCAGATGGGTCCAGTGCATTTGTTGAGATCCTTCCCTCTGACAGATTCTAAGCTCTAATCTTTGTTTCCTCAATATCACAAAAGCAAGAAAATTTCATTCCACTTCTCAGAAGTTTGCGTCTTTTCTTTTTATTCTACCACTCTGTACCTTCAGAATTCGCCAGTGATATTAAGGGGAAACCTGACAAAAATTGGAGGCCATTCAATTCTCTAGTTTTATCACACACTCCAGCGCATAAGCCCTTTGAAAGCCCTCATAGTTGGAAATTCCCTGGAGATCCACTGGTTAGGACTCATTCCTCTCACTGTTGAGAGCCTGGGTTCAGTCTTGGATGTGGAAACTAAGATCCCATAAGCCAAGTGGTACAGCCAACAACGAAGAAGAAAGAAAGACCTCGTGGTTTCTCCCTCCTTAGTGTTAGATCTCTATCCAGACAGATCTTAGATGCTCAGTTTCTGTCCACATTCAGAAATGGCAGTGCCTCCGGGCAAAACTCCCTACTGATGGCAGTTCTTACCTTAAGTACCTCACGCTCTGGCACTATCAGAAGATGTCTTTTGTGTTCTATATAGCTTTTCTGGTTGTTCTCAGTGTGTGAATTGGCCTATCACCATATAACCTGAAAACAGAAACTTCTAAGGATTTTGAGTACTCCTTAGACATATTTGAGAATAGTTCTTAAAGGAAAAAAAAGTGGCTTCAAGCAAGATACTTCCTATGAAAGAGTGATGAAAGTGATGAAAGTGAAATAACCTGAGACTCTAATGATAAAGAGGACTGTAACAGGGAGGCTGGCCACTGTGAATGATCACCATAGATCTCTACCCAGCTGATTTCCAAGTGTAGCTGCACTTTTAGTGACCTACTTTAGTGCATCTATAAAAGTTTCCAGGGGATTAGAACTAAAACCTACTTTGCTTTCTCCATTCTCTACTTGTTTCTTAAGAAAATAGGATTCTAAATGTGTGTTCCACTGCAATTAAAAATGGATTTCAACAATTAATTAATTAACATAGACTGCAACAACTTCATCTGGGGTGAAAGTGAAAGTGAAGTTGCTCAGTTGCGTCCGACTCTGCAATCCCATGGACTATAGCCTACCAGGCTCCTCAGTCCATGGAATTTTCCAGGTAAGAGTACTAGAGTGGATTGCCATTTCCTTCTCCAGAGGATCTTCCTGACCCAGGGATCAAACCCGGGTCTCCTGCATTGCAGGCAGATGCTTTACTGTCTGAGTCACCAGGGAAGCCCATTGATAAAATTTAGTAATTAAAATTATCTAATCCTGTACACATTCTTTTTCTAGAAGTTATTCATTATTTTGCATCTTATACCTTTTTATCATCTCCGGCTCAGATTCTTCTCTGAGCCAAACTATAAAGTTCTCAGTTGATATGCTACTGGAGAAGAATGGAGAAATAGCTCCAGAAGGAATTCTTGAAGAGGCTGAGCCAAAGTGGAAACAACACCCAAGTATGGATGTGTCTGGTGGAAGTAAAGTCTGAGGCTGTAAAGAACAACACTGCATAGGAACCTGGAATGTTAGGTCCATGAATCAAGGTAAATTGGAAGTGGTAAAACAGGAGATGGCAAGAGTGCATATCAACATTTAAGGAGTCAGTGAACTAAAACAGACTGGAACAGGTGAATTTAATTCAAATAACCATTATATCTACTACTGTGCACAAGAATCCCTGAGAAGAAATGGAGTAGCCCTCATAGTTAACAAAAGAGTCCAAAATGCAGTAATTGGGTGCAATCTCAAAAAAGACAGAATTATCTCTGTTTGTTTCCAAGGTAAACCATTCAATATCAGAGTAATTCAAGTCTATACCCCAACCACTAATACACTGGTCATAGCAAACATCCTCTTCCAACAACACAAGAAACAACTTTACACGTGGACATCACCAGATGGTCAACACCAAAATCAGATTGATTATATTCTTTGCAGGAAAAGATGGAGAAGCTCTGTACAGTCAGCAAAAACAAGAACGGGAGCTGATTGTGGCTCATATCATGAACTCCTCATTGCAAAATTCAGACTTAAATTGAGGAAAGTAGGGAAAATCACTAGGGCATTCAGGTATGACCTAAATCAAATCTCATGATTATACAGTGGAAGTGAGAAATAGATTCAAGGGATTAGGTCTGATAGACAGAGTGCCTGAAGAACTATGGACAGAGGTATGTAACATTGTGCAGGAGATGGTGATCAAAACCATCCCAAGAAAAAGAAATGCAAAAGGACAGAATGGTTATCTGAGGAGGCCTTACAAATAGCTGAGTAAAGAAGAGAGACAAACAGCAAAGGAGAAAAGGAAAGATATACCCATATGAATGCAGAGTTCAAACGAATAGCAAAGAGAGATAAGAAAGCCCTCCTAAATGATCAATTCAAGGAAACAGAGGAAAACAATAGAATGGGATAGATTAGAAATCTCTTCAAGCAAATTAGAGATACCAAGGAAACATTTCATGGAAAGATGGGCTCGATAAAGGACAGAAACGGTATGGACCCAACAGAAGCAGAAAATATTAAGAAGAGGTGGCAAGTATACACAGAAGAACTATGCAAAAGATATCTTAATGACCCAGATAACCACGGTGGTGTGATCACTCACCTAGAGCCAGACATCCTGGAATGTGAAGTCAAATGGGCCTTAGAAATCATCACTATAAAGAAAGCTAGTGGAGGTGATGGAACTCCAGTTGAGCTATTTCAAACCCTGAAAGATGATGCTGTTAAGTGCAGCACTCAATATTCCAGCAAATTTGGAAAACTCAGCAATGGCCACAGGACTGGAAAGGTTCAGTTTTCATTCCAACTTGAGAGAAAGGCAATGCCAAAGAGTGTTGAAACTACCTCAAAATTGCACTTATTTTGGATGCTAGCAAAGTATTGCTCAAGATTCTCCAAGCTAAGCTTCAACAGTAGGTGAACTGAGAACTTCCAGATGTTCAAGCTGGATTTAGAAAAGGCAGAGGAACCAGAAATCAAATTGCCAACATCCAGGCTTCCCCCTGTGACTCAGATGGTAAAGAATCAGCCTGCAATGAGGGAGACCTGGGTTCAATCCCTGGGTTGGGAATATATCCTGGAGAAGGGAAAGGCTACCCACTCCAATATTCTGGCCTGGAGAATTCCATGGACTGTATAGTTCATGGGCTCTCAAAGAGTTGGACATGACTGAATGACTTTCACTTTCACTGTATCATACAAAAAGCAAGAGAATTACAGAACAGCATCTACTTCTGCTTCATTGACTATGCTAAAGGCTTTGACTGTGTGGATCAAACAAACTGGAAAAAGAAGGGAAGGGAATACCAGAGATGGGAATACCAGACCACCTTACCTGCCTCCTGAGAAACCTGTATGCAGGTCAAGAAGCAACAGTTAGAACCAGACATGGAACAATGGACTGGTTACAGATTGGAAAAGGAGTACGTCAAGGCTGTATATCGTGGCCCTGGTTATTTAACTTACATGTGGAATACATCATGGAAAATGCCAGGCTGGATGAAGCACAAGCTGGAATTAAGATTGCCAGGAGAAATATCAATAACCTCAGATATGCAGATGACACCACCCTTATTTCAGAAAGTGAAGAGGAACTAAAGAGCTTCTTTATGAAAGTGAAAGAGAAGAGTGAAAATGCTGCCTTAAAACTCAACTTTCAGAAAACGAAGATCATGGCATCTGGTCCCGTCACTTCATGGCAAATAGATGGAGAAACAATGGAAATAGTGAAGCTTTACTTTCTTGTTTCCAAAATCACTGCAGATGTTGACTGCAGCCATGAAATTAAAAGACACTTGTTCCTTGGAAAAAAAGCTATGACCAACCTAGACAGCATATTAAAAAGCAGAGACATTACTTTGCCAACAAAGGTCCATCTAATCAAAGCTATGTTTTTTCCAGTAGTCATGTATGGATGTGAGAGTTGGAACATAAGGAAGTCTGAGCACTGAAGAATTGATGCTTTTAACTGTGGTGTTGGAGAAGGCTCTTGAGAGTCCCTTGGACTGCAAGGAGGTCAAACCAGTCAATCCTAAAGGAAATCAGTCCTGAATATGTTTTGGAAGGACTGATGTTGAAGCTTCAATACTCCGGCCACCTGATGTGAAGAGCTGACTCATTAGAAAAGACCCTGATGCTGGGAAAGATTGAAGGCTGGAGGAGCATGGGATGACAGAGGATGAGATGGTTGGATGACATCACTGACCTGATGGACGTGAATTTGAGCAAGCTCTGGGAGTTGGTGATGGACAGGGAAGCCTGGGGTGCTGCAGTTCATGGGTCGCAAAGAGTCAGACGTGTGAGTGACTGAACAACAACAGACAATTGAAGACCTATTACGTCATCACTCCCAGTTAGTCAGTTGAGATCATCTGTTTCTATCTATCTGCCTTTCCTTGACTTCCACATATTATTAATATCTGTTTATTCCATGTCCCACCTTTGAGTTTTGAAATTCTGACTGGCAGGAACATTGAAGGATCCTGACTGTACACATAAGCTGGCTGTCTGAAGCAATTCCCATGTAATTCTTTCCCATAGCATTACATCTTGGCGTAGTGCTAGCAAGTTAAATGTACATTTATAATGCATATTAATGTCACTTGAGGGAAGAAGTCAGTGTCTATGCTAATGAGGGATGAACACTGATCCCTAAATGAAGCCTTCATGCAGCCGAGTGCTGTGACAGCATTGCCTTGCAGCCTGTTTAAAAGGCGTACCCATCATGATATGATAGATTCCTCCATATTGGGCTATGCTACTTTATTAACGCAGGAAAAGCCATTCATCTGAAAAGATACAGCCATTCGGGAATCTGAAAACATTTTGATTGGCTTTTAAGAGAGGTATCTACCCAATTTTATGTGCATCTTAAAAAGCAGGAATTTGGCCTCTATTACTATCTGTGAGATAAGTAGGTGTTTAGCTTTCATGTGTAGGTGACTTTGGCAATGATCAGAGGCATTGTTAACCATGTTGTTCCAGGTTAGGCTGTAAAGACTTTGTCATCAGACCAGCCCCTAGACACTTAGGAAAACACATTGTTCAGTTCAGTTCAATTCAGTTGCTCAGTCATGTCCGACTCTTTGCGACCCCATGAATTGCAGCATGCCAGGCCTACCTGTCCATCACCATCTCCCGGAGTTCACTCAGACTCACGTCCATTGAGTCCGTGATGCCATCCAGCCATCTTATCCTCTGTCTTCCCCTTCTCCTCCTGCCCCCAATCCCTCCCAGCATCAGAGTCTTTTCCAATGAGTCAACTCTTCGCATGAGGTGGCCAAAGTACTGGAGTTTCAGCTTTAGCATCATTCCTTCCAAAGAAATCCCAGGGTTGATCTCCTTCAGAATGGACTGATTGGATCTCCTTGCAATCCAAGAGACTCTCAAGAGTCTTCTCCAACACCACAGTTCAAAAGCATCAATTCTTCAGTGCTCAGCCTTCTTCACAGTCCAACTCTCACATCCATACATGACCACAGGAAAAACCATAGCCTTGACTAGACGGACCTTAGTTGGCAAAGTAATGTCTCTGCTTTTGAATGTACTATCTAGGTTGGTCATAACTTTTCTTCCAAGCAGTAAGCATCTTTTAATTTCATGGCTACAGTCACCATCTTCAGTGATTTTGGAGCCCCCAAAAATAAAGTCTGACACTGTTTCTACTGTTTCCCCATTGTAGCACAGAGGAAATTTGCTCTTGGAATAAACATGGGTAAGTCTCTCTGGCCAGAACATTGTTTAGAAAGTGTTGGAATTATTAAAACAAACAGGTCAATATAATTGGCCTTATCAAACTAGCAAGCCTCATTTTGTATTTATTTTTGTGATAGATTGTGGTTATTTAGGGGCAAAAAATAGACTATTTACTTCAAAGTGTCCAATGTAATTATCACTTAGAGATTTTTCACTTCTAAGGGTCATAGAGGATACCTAGGACCTGGAATCATTTGTTCTCATCACTGTTGGCATTTTGCTTTGGGACTCTGCTGTGCTTTTACAACCAAATAAAAAGTAACAAATTTATGTCTTCTTTTTCACTTCCTACCCTCTGCCTCCTCTAGGCCTTCCAAAGATACAGTCTTTTCAGGTAATTCAAGGCAAATAGGGATCTAAGACTCTGTCTCAATTGAACCTCCAATTATGATGATGTTTTAGTAGATTGCAAGCTGTCTCTACAACACAAAGAAGAAGCACAAAAACATTTCCCAATGACCTATACCTCATCTACACCTTTGAATTTATGTATTTTTACTTCTAATTTGTGAAGCAGTTTGCTGCTGCTGCTGCTGCTGCTACTAAGTCGCTTCAGTCATGTGCAACTCTGTGCGACCCCATAGACAGCAGCCCACCAGGCTCCCCCATCCCTGGTATTCTCCAGGCAAGAACACTGGAGTGGGTTGCCATTTCCTTCTCCTTACAATTTAAATATGAATTAATTCAACCAAAGACCCACACTCTCTCTTATAAGGCAATGCTGCTTAAAGAGTAAATACACATCAGCCTGTTTTAAAACTGCACATTATTGACCTGAAAGATAAAGGATCTATAATGACTGATTATGTAAATCCTCAATTGCAGATTGTCACCATATTCCATAATGTCATTAATTTACATTAATGTCAGTCTTTCCTTACCAGGCACTTATTAATTAGCTGTGGCTTGACACTTATTCTAATTCAGGCTTCTTGTGAGTCATTAAAGTCCTTTGTGTGGAGACCTCTGTGAAGACCTTCTAGTTTGTGTGTAATTGACAAACCAGATGACAGCTTTTATTGTTGATCGTAAAACTACAGCCAATTCACTGGGGCACTGGATTTATGTTTTGAAACCTTTCCTTTTAACGTTTTAGTGGAGAAAAAAGTTTAAATGCAGGTACATTTTATTTATTAGATGGTCTAAAATATGCCCTTTTCTTCAAAGTCAAGTTCAGATCAGTTCTCTAACCAAATACATGATGGTTTATAGAGATTTTAAAATCACCAAACCTCCTCAGAAGAACTCACTTTCTTTGAGTTCTCTGAAAAAGTCTCACATTTTAGGATAATTTTCTAAACTAGCATTTAGAAGTACAGATTTTCATTTGTTTCATTCATTGTCTAACTGAATTCAGCCCTCTAGGTATCCAATGACTGATAACATGTACCTCCTGGAAAAACCCAACATCATTTAGACTTGAATAATGCTTACCAACCAAGGATAGCCAAGGTCCCATATTGCCTGTTTTGTGTTTTTTCATTTGACCTAATCATTGTACTGGGCTTCCCTGATGGCTCATCAGGTAAAGAATCTGCCTGCAATTCAGGAAACATTGGGAAAATCCCCTGAAGGAGGGCATGGCAACCAACTCCAGTATTGTTGTTTGGAGAATCCCATGGACAGAGGAGCTTGGTGGGCTACAGTCCATAGCGTCACAAAGAATCAGACAAGACTGAAGCATCTGCGCACATAGCACTACCACTGTACTAATAATCACTATCATCCATTTTTAAAATTTATTTTTAATTGAAGGATAATTGCCTTACAGAATTTTGTTGTTTTCTGTCAAACCTCAACATGAATCAGCCATAGGTATACATATATCCCCTCCCTTTTGAAACTTCTCCCCACATCCCTCCCCATCCCAGCCCTCTAGGTTGATACAGAGCCCCTGTTTGAGTTTCCCGAACCATACAGGAAATTCCCATTGACTATTTTCCATATGGTAATGTAAGTTTCCGTGTTACTATCTCCATACATCCCACCCTTTCCTCCCCTCTTTCCATGTCCATAAGTCTATTCTCTATGCCTGTTTCTCCATTACTGCCCTGTAAATAAATTCTTCAGTACCGTTTTTCTAGATTCTGTATATATGTGTTATTATACATATATATATGCAAGGAGATCCAACCAGTCCATTCTAAAGGAGATCAGCCCTGGGTGTTCTTTGGAAGGAATGATGCTAAAGCTGAAACTCCAGTACTTTGGCCACTTCATGCGAAGAGTTGACTTATTGGAAAAGACTCTGATGCTGGAAGGAGGAGAAGGGGAAGACAGAGGATAAGATGGCTGGATGGCATCACCGACTTGATGGATGTGAGTTTGAACTCTGGGAGATGGTGATGGACAGGGAGGCCTGGTGTGCTTTGATTCATGGGGTCACAAAGAGTCAGACATGACTGAGCGACTGAACTGAACTGATATGATATTTATCTTTCTCTTTCTGACTTACTTCACTCTGTATAATAAGTTCTAGGTTCATCCACCTTATTAGAACTGACACAAATATGTTCCTTTTATGGCTGAATAATATTCCACTCTGTATATGTACCACAACTTCTTTATCCACTCATCTGTCGATAGACATCTAGGTTGCTTCCATGTTCTAGCTATTGTAAATATTGCTGCAATGAACAATGGGATACATGTGTCTTTTTCCATTTTGGTTTCCTCAGGATTTATGCCTAGGAGTGGGATTGCTGGGTCATATGGTGGTTTTTTCCCTAGTTTTTTAAGGAATCTCCATTCTGTCTTCCATAGTGGCTGCATCAATTTACATTCTTAGCAGCAATGCAAGAACGTTTCCTTTTCTCCACATTCTTTTAGTCATCCAAAGTATTTATTAAGTACTAATTAACTACACACCCAGTACTACTTAGATTGCAGTGAAATAGATAAAAAACAAATCTCTGCCTGCATTCAGTTTACTTCCCAAGGGGGAGAGGGAATAAACCATATGATGAAAATCCTGTGGAACTTTGGAAGATAATTAAGTGGAAAGCATGGCACAAAGGGGGGGATAAGAAGTGAAATAAATGCAAGGAGCAGCGGGGTCAAGGATAGGGGTTGAAGTAGAAATTTAAGGTGATCAGGGAAAGCATCCTTGAAAATGAAGGTATTAGACAAGGTTTGAGTAGAAGGAGGGAAGAAATTATGCAAATATCTTGGAGGAAGAGAGGTCCAGGCAGAGGAAACTAGAAGTTCTAGAAGTGCAAGAAGGCTAGTGTGATGGAGAAGAGGGAGTCACAGGGGGCCCAGGAGTCAGATTCATGGAGGCAGTGGGAGAGGCAGGCAGCGTGTGATGGACCATGAAGGCCACTGGAATGTTTTTAACTTTTATTCTGAGATGGGGCATCCTGGAGGGTTTGGTGCAGAAGAATGTGAATGTGTGAGCCGATTTTTCTCTAGTTTACATGTTAAATATGCCAAGGAGGTGGGTGAGTAGGCAAGCGCAAAAGCAGAGAGAAGTTTTAAGAAGATAATCACAATAAGCCAGCCTAGGACCGAGGTGATAGTAGGTGATGTTTTGAAAAGAGGCCAGACTCACAATACGCTTAGAATACAGAGTAGAAGCTGGAATTTGTCCTTCGAGTTGGCTTTCATTTTATGAAGTATCTTTTTTAGTTCTATTCATAAATATGAAAGATAAAAATATTCATTTGCTTTTCTGGCCAAATTGCTAGGAAAACCCCAAAGAGGTGAGGTGATCCCAATGGAGGTGTTAAGACTAAAGTTCAGGGTATCAGCTTTGAAAGACACTATGTCATTTTAATTGTATCAGGGCATTTTTGCATAGGTTTTTACAATGATCACTCTTTTAATCTCTTTTTAACTAGGTCAGGAAAGGGCAAAGGGGTTTTCTAGAGTTGAGGAAGAGAGATCATGAACAGAAGGCATCTACTTATAAGAGGTGAGCTAACATCTGCACTAAGGCAATAGAGAACAGAAAGAAATTAAATAAATTAATTAATTAAAAAGATGTGATCCTTTTGGATTCTCAGAATTAGTTATGGAAGACAATTCCCAGGAAAAAATGTAGCTTCTGAAGTTTCTGAACAGTATGTTCTCATTAGTTATCTGTTTTATACATATTGTCAATAGTGTATATGTGTCAATCTCTAAATTCCTCCCACCTCCCCTTTCCTCCTTGGTATCCATGTATTTGTTCTCTACATCAGTGTCTCTATTTCTGCTTTTCAAATAAGCTCATAGATACCATTTTTCCAGATTCCACATATATGCATTAATATATGATATTTGTTTTTCTCTTTCTGACTTACTTCAATGTGTGTGACAATCTCTAGGTCCATCCACAGTGCTACAAATGACCAAATTTTGCTCCTGTTTATGGCTGAGTAATATTCCATCAAGTATATGTATTATCTGTAATTTTTAAAGTATTTTTCCTTTCATTTGCAAAAGTAACAATCCTAATCTGACATTTCTGATGCCTGCATTTAAAGTTGCTTTTTATATATGATAGTATATTCCCTTGTCCATCTTTTTTTTATCCATATACAACCCCTTTGTGGGGAATGAGAAGATAGCCCCCTGGGTTTGCTGAGTACAGCTGCAGAATAAAATCAAGGTGACTTGCCTACCTGAGGGTTGTTTTGTACTTGCTAACTTCATTAGCTGTGTTGTTTGACTCTGTGAAATGACTGGCCTGAGATATACTTTACTGCTATTTATTTTTCCTGGAGTCACCACAGTTATAGGATAGTTGTTTTACCATTTGTTCCAAGTTGTAAGGAGCTCTCTATCTAATTTGATTTCATGGGCCATAATGCAGTTACATTCAAGTAGATATACTTATAAAAATGCATTGTTTTCTAAATAGATGATAAAAAAAAAACCTTTGAATTCATTTTTGGCTGTTATTATTTTTACATCAGGGCTTCCCTGATAGCTCAGTTGGTAAAGAATCTGCCTACAATGCAGGAGATCCTAGTTCAATTCCTGGATCAGGAAGAGCCCCAGGAGAAGGGATAGGCTACCCACTCCAGTATCCTTGGGCTTCCCTCATGGCTCAGCTGGTAAAGAATCCACCTGCAATGCAGGAGACTTGGATTCGATCCCTGGATTGGGAAGATCCCCTGGAAAAGGGAAAGGCTACCCACTCCAGTATTCTGGCCTGGAGAATTCTATAGACTGTATAGTCCATGAGGTCACAAAGAGTCAGACACGACTGAATGAGTTTCACTTTCATTTTTACATCAAGAGAATATATTAATGAAGAGAAGTAAAGATGAAATAAGAATGAACCCATGGGACTTCCCTGGTGGTCCAGGGGCTAAGACTCTGCACTCCCAATGCAGGGGTCCCAGGTTCGATCCCAAGTCAGGAAGCTATATCCCACATGCTGCAACTAAGATGTGCACAGCCAAATAAATGAGTAGATAAATATTAAAAAAAAAAAAAAACTCTGATGCCTGTAGACTTTAGTATTTAAAAATAAATAAATACTGTATTGGTGTTTTTCTTTCTGGCTTACTTCACTCTGTATAATAGGCTCCAGTTTCATCCACCTCATTAGAACTGATTCAAATGTACCAATACAGTATACTAACACATATAGATGGAATTTAGAAAGATGGTAATGATAACCCTCTATACGAGACAGCAAAAGAGACACAGAAGTATAGAACGGACTTTTAGACTCTGTGGGAGAGGGAGAGGGTGGGATGATGTGGGAGAATGGCATTGAAACATGTATAATATCATGTAAGAAACGAATCGCCAGTCTAGGTTCGATACAGAATACAGGATGCTTGGGGCTGGTGCACGGGGATGATCCAGAGAGATAATATGGGGAGGGAGGTGGGACAGGGGTTCAGGATTGGGAACTCATGTCAATGTATGGCAAAACCAATACAGTATTGTAAAGCAAAATAAAGTAAAAATAAAAATTAAAAAAAAAGAAATTACCTATCAAATAACAGCTCTATTAGGCTCTCCTTCAATTGTTGAAAATAAAAGATTGAAAACAATTTAACCTGAAAAAATAAATAAATAAATAAAAGATTGAACTCATGATAGACTGAACTAAGGTCCACCTTTAAATTCTCAAATTTGGAGAACATTTGAATTCTTAAGTAGCATTATCAATCTAGTTTTGTCCTATATCATCACTAGAGATTCTCTAGGAAATTGAGTGAGTTTGAGTTCTTAAGAATTTTGATCTCTCTAGGACAAAAACTCATTAAGGATACTGTCTATTAAAATCACTTTTATAGTCCAAGTAATGAAATACAGTTTTGCGTCCTGTTTTAATGTTTTCAGGGAAGCACCTGACAATTATCAATGGGCTGGACATCAACCTCTCCAGAGGAGCCTGGCAGGCTACAGTTCATGGGGTCACAAAGAGTTGGACATGATTGCAACTACACAACATTATTGAAAATAAATAGCTATACTACACTTTCTGTGGAAGGAAGCATTGTACTGAGGCTGTAAAGAATATGATACGGTCTCTCTATTGAAGAGATTGCAGTTTAATTAAAAGGAGGGGTGGATTACAAGGGCAAGATAATTGGGCTTCCCAGGTATCACAGTGGTAAACAAGTGAAAGTGTTCGTTGCTCAGGCCTTTCTGACTCTTTGTTACTCCACGAACTGTAATACACCAGGTTCCTCTGTCCGTGGGATTCTCCAGGCAAGAATACTGGAGTGGGTTTCCATTTCCTTCTCTGGGGGATATTCCACACCCAGGGATCAAACTCAGGTCTCCTGCATTACAGGCAGATTCTTTGCTGTCTGATTTTCCATGAATCCAACTGCCAATGTAGGAGACACAGAAAATGTAGGCTTGATACCTGGGTCAGGAAGATCTGCTGGAGGAGGAAATGGCAACCTGCACCAGTAATTTTGCCTGAAAAAGTCCATGGTCAGAGAAGTCTGATGGGCTGCAGTCCATGGGGTTGCAAGGAGTTGAACACAACTGAGCACTAAAAAGGAAAAAAGAACATAAATAATTGACAGCTAAGTTGTACAAATCCCAAGATAACATTCTGCATTTGGAATCGGAGGTCTCAAGTAAAGCTGGACTTAGATGTGCTTTGCTGGAAGAATGTAGCTGTATCCTGGTCCACTAAAGGCAGAGACCAGTAAACAATGGGATGGTCCCACTTAAAAGAAGTAAGGATTGGGAAAGGGTATGAGAAATAACCCATGCCATCATAAAAATCTTATTTATCTATATCTACTCTCTTTCAGATTCTTTTCTCTGGTAGGTATTACTAATACAACATTGTAAATCAACTATATTTTAATAAAAATTAAAATTAAAAAACAAAAAAAAGACAGTCTTGTTTATCTAGCCCTATGACCCTCATCAGGGCCAGACTGTCCCTAGAGAATATTTTGGGAAGGACTTGAGGGGCTCAGGTTTGTCACATCATTAAGGAAGGGGAGTTCTGTTAATTTTTACTGACTTTTTAAATAAAGAATTCGATTTAGGTTATACCAGA
The DNA here is from genome assembly GCF_023091745.1 of Budorcas taxicolor. Classification (NCBI taxonomy): domain Eukaryota; kingdom Metazoa; phylum Chordata; class Mammalia; order Artiodactyla; family Bovidae; genus Budorcas; species Budorcas taxicolor. The sequence continues at coordinate 30,029,445 of NC_068931.1, forward strand.
ATGGTCTAGTGGCTTTCCCTACTTTCTTCAATTTAAGTCTGAATTTGGCAATAAGGAGTTCACAATCTGAGCCACAGTCAGCTCCCAGTCTTGTTTTTGCTGACTGTATAGAGCTTCTCCATCTTTGGCTGCAAAGAATGTAATCAATCTGACTTTGGTGTTGATCATCTGGTGATGTCCATGTGTAGAGTCTTCTCTTGTGTTATTGGAAGAAGGTGTTTGCTATGACCAGTACGTTCTCTTGGAAAAACTCTATTAGCCTTTGCCATGCTTCATTCCGTATTCCAAGGCCAAATTTGCCTGTTACCCCAGGTGTTTCTTGACTTCCTACTTTTGCATTCCAGTCCCCTAAAATGAAGAGGACATCTTTTTTGGGTGTTCGTTCTAAAAGGTCTTGTAGGTCTTCATAGAACAGTTCAACTTCAGATTCTTCAGTGTTACTGGTTGGGGCATAGGCTTGGATTACCATGATATTGAATGGTTTGCCTTGGAAATGAACAGAGACCATTCTGTCGTTTTTGAGATTGCATCCAAGTACTGCATTTCAGACTCTTTTGTTGACCATGATGGCTACTCCATTTCTTCTGAGGGATTCCTGCCCACAGTAGTAGATATAATGGTCATCTGAGTTAAATTCACCCATTCCAGTCCGTTTTAGTTTGCGTATTCCTAGAATGTTGGCATTCACTCTTGCCATCTCCTATTTGACCACTTCCAATTTGCCTTGATTCATGGACCTGACATTCCAGGTTCCTATGCAATATTGCTCTTTACAGCATTGGACCTTGCTTCTATCACCAGTCACATCCACAGCTGGGGATTGTTTTTGCTTTGGCTCCACCCCTTCATTCTTTTTGAAGTTATTTCTCCACTGATTTCCTGTAGCATATTGGGCACCTACCAACCTGCAGAGTTCCTCTTTCAGTATCCTATCATTTTGCCTTCTCATACTGTTCATTGGGTTCTCAAGGCAAGAATACTGAAGTGGTTTGCCATTCCCTTCTCCAGTGGACCACATTCTGTCAGACCTCTCCACCATGACCCATCCATCTTGGGTGGCCCCACACGGCATGGCTTAGTTTCATTGAGTTAGACAAGGCTGTGGTCTGTGTGATTAGATTGACTAGTTTTCTGTGATTATGGTTTCAGTGTATCTGTCCTCTGATGACTCTTCAACACCTACCGTCTTACTTGGGTTTCTCTTACCTTGGATGTGGGGTATCTCTTCACGGTTGCTCCAGCAAAGTGCACCCACTGCTCCTTACCTTGGAAGAGGGGTATCTCCTCACAATCGCCCCTCCTGACCTTGAACGTGGAGTAGCTCCTCTTGGCCCTCTTGTGCCTGCACAGCCACCACTCCTTGGACATGGGAATACCAGATAATCAAATTCCTTATGATTATACAGTGGAAGTGAGAAATAGATTTAAGGGACTAGATGTGATAGATAGAGTGCCTGATAAACTATGGACAGAGGTTCGTGTCATCGTACAGAAGACAGGGATCAAGACCATCCCTATGGAAAGAAATGCAAAAAAGCAAAATGGCTGTCTGAAGAGGCCCTACAAATAGCTGTGAAAAGAAGAGAAGCAAAAACCAAAGGAGAAAAGGAAAGATAGAAGCATCTGAATGCAGAGTTCCAAAGAATAGCAAGGAGAGATAAGAAAGCCTTCCTCAGTGATCAATGCAAAGAAATACAGGAAAACAACAGAACAGGAAAGACTAGAGATCTCTTCAAGAAAATTACAGATGCCAATTGAAAATTTCATGCAAAGATGGGCTTGATAAAGGACAGAAATGGTATGGACTTAACAGAAGCAGAAGATATTAAGAAGAGGTGGCAATAATACACAGAAGAACTGTACAAAAAAGATCTTCACGACCCAGATAAGCACGATGGTGTGATCACTCACCTAGAGCCAGATCCTGGAATGTGAAGTCAAGTGGGCCTTAGAAAGCATCACTACGAACAAAGCTAGTGGTGGTGATGGAATTCCAGTTGAGCTATTTCAAATCCTGAAAGATGATGCTGTGAAAGTGCTGCACTCAATATGTCAGCAAATGTGGAAAACTCAGCAGTGGCCACAGGACTGGAAAAGGTCAGTTTTCATTCCAATCCCAAAGAAAGGCAATGCCAAAGAATGCTCAAACTACCGCACAATTGCACTCATCTCACACGCTAGTAAAGTAATGCTCAAAATTCTCCAAGACAGGCTTCAGCAATATGTGAACTGTGAACTTTCAGATGTTCAAGCTGGTTTTAGAAAAGGCAGAGGAACCAGAGATTAAATTTCCAACATATGCTGGATCATGGAAAAAGCAGGAGAGTTCCAGAAAAACATCTATTTCTGCTTTATTGACTATGCCAAAGCCTTTGACTGTGTGGATCACAATAAACTGTGGAAAATTCTGAAAGAGATGGGAATACCAAACCACCTGACCTGCCTCTTGAGAAATATGTATGCAGGTCAGGAAGCCACAGTTAGAATTGGACATGGAACAACAGACTGGTTCCAAATAGGAAAAGGAGTAAGTCAAGGCTGTATATTGTCACCCTGCTTATTTAACTTCTATGCAGAGGACATCATGAGAAACCCTGGGCTGGAAGAAGCACAAGCTGGAATCAAGATTGCCAGGAGAACTATCAAATATCTCAGATACGCAGATGACAGCACCCTTATGGCAAAGTGAAGAGGAACTAAAAAGCCTCTTGATGAAAGTGAAAGAGGAGAGTGAAAGAGTTGGCTAAAACCTCAACATTCAGAAAACTAAGATCATGGCATCTGGTCCCATCACTTCATGGCAAATAGATGGGAAACAGTGGAAACAGTGTCAGACTTTATTTTTGGGAGGCTCCAAAACCACTGCAGATGGTGATTGCAGCCATGAAATTAAAAGACGCTTACTGCTTGGAAGGAAAGTTATGACCAACCTAGATAGCATATTCAAAAGCAGAGACCTTACTTTGCCGACTAAGGTCCGTCTAGTCAAGCCTATATTTTTCCCAGTGGTCATGTATGGATGTTGGACTATAAAGAAAGTTGAGCACTGAAGAATTGATGCTTTTGAACTGTGGTGTTGGAGAAGACTCTTGAGAATCCCTTGGACTTCAAGGAGATCCAACCATTCCATTCTGAAGGAGATCAGCCCTGGGATTTCTTTCGAAGGACTGATGCTAAAGCTGAAACTTCAGTACTTTGGCTACCTCATGCAAAGAGTTGACTCATTGGAAAAGACTCTGATGATGGGAGGGATTGGGGCAGGAGGAGAAGGGGATGACAGAGGATGAGATGGCTGAATGGCATCATTGACTTGATGGACAAGAGTTTGGGTGAACTCTGGGAGTTGGTGATGGACAGGGAGGCCTGGCGTGCTGCAATTCATGGGGTCACAAAGAGTCAGACATGACTGAGCATCTGAACTGAACTGAATTGAAATAAAGAATTTCCTCTAAATATCTCATATAATAGGCTTTCCTGGTAGTTCAGCTGGTAAAGAATCCACCTGCAATGCACGATACCTCCAATTCAATTCCTTGGTTTGGAAGTTCCCCTGGAGAAGGGCTAGGCTACCCACTCCAGTATTCTTGGACTTCCCTGGTAGCTCAGATGGTAAAGAATCTATCTGCAATGCAAGAGATCTGTGTTAGATCCTTGGGTTGGGAAGATCCCCTGGAGGAGGGCATGGCAACCCACTCGAATATTCTTGCCCGGAGAATCCCCACGGACTGAAGAGCCTGGTGGGCTACAGCCCATGGGGTTGCAAAGAGTCGGACACGACTGCCTGACTAAGTCCAGTGCAGCACAGGTGCAATGGTAATTTAACAGCGATGATTGCAATGATAGCTAGCATTGAGTATTTACCATGTCCACAGTCCTAAGTCTCATCACAACACTATGTTTTGGAATAAATTTTTATTTTCATTCCCATTTTATTTTTAAGGACAGGTCACTGGTTCTTTTTCTTTTGTAATTTGGCTCTGTTGGGGCTTAGTTGCCACATGTTGAATCTTCATTGCAGTGCATGGACTCTTCAGCTATGGCACACAGACTCTGCGCGCGCACACACACACACACACACACACACACACAGAGACACATATGTTTACTTAATATGTTGACTAGTTTACTTAATTTAGAATTGTTAGCTTTTAAGTTATGCTCAAATTAGTCAGTCAGTATCCGTGGATTTCAGTATGATGGCTTTAAAATCAAGGAACTCTGCACTTGGATTTATTTAATGGGCTGATAAACTGCCAGAATTGTGAGTTCATTGTTAAACATTAGCCTGGAAGGGAAAGATAAGAATGCACATGCTTTGTCTGTAGATGGAGAGACTTTTCATTCAAAGCTGGAAAAATACAGCTTAGGAGTTTAAGAACTGAAGGGAACATAAGTTCAAGACCCAGGAGGAGGACATAAGACCAGACAATATGCCAATTAATGGAATTAAACTGAAAAGATTTAAAATGAGGTCCCCTCAGGAGACAATATAAGAAAAAAGGCAGTTAATTCAATAAGGACAACAGGATAAGCGAGCTAACTATGAGAGGATCAGAATATTTAAAGTTGATAGTGTCTTAAGAATTCAAGAACATTGGCTTGTGATTGCTGTGAATTTATTATGCCCCAGTAGCTCAGTCTAATTTGGTCCTCTTCATCCTCTGAACAAATATGCTCATCCTGAAATTCTAGGACAAAAGAAATAATCCTTTTCTTTTTGCAGTCAAGCTATAAAAGTGATTATGATCAGCAGTCATTCACAGAGGAATAAATAAGGGACCCATCCATCATGATAGTAAAGTTTTCTGTCCGTCTGTCATGTTGCATTTCAAAGACAGTTTCCTCATATTTTAGTTTCTTGAGAAGGTGTACTTAAAAAATAAATTGTATACTTGGAAACTCCTTGGTACACTGAGAGTATAAATGTATAAATGTAAATTGTCTTTTGCTAAGCAGTTTTAGCTTGCCAAATGCATGGCAGGGGGTTGGTAAAGAATGCAATAAGGTGACTCTGGATGTGTCTGTAGCAAATAACTGAAAATCTGAATTTAAGAAATTCTGTTATAGGCTGTATTATCTAGAAAAGCAGTGGCTCGGTGTCATTATTCAATTGTGTGTCAACAAATATGCCTCTAAAGACCAAAGTCAAAAAGCTATAGCAAGGAGTAGGTTTAAAATCCTACACAAAATACCAAAGTACCAACACCTTGCAGCTGGGCTTCCATAAATGCACACTTGGAGGGATGACATCATGGAGAACACATGACTGATGGAGGCAAATAACATTACCTGAGGACAGAGGGATATAAACTTAGAAGATCATTTACAGGGAAAGAAAGTTTTTCATCAATGGGTGTCAATGAGGCTGAAATAAAGCAATTATATGAAGGAGCTTTCCAATGTGATATCATACCCGATGACTATCAGCCTTTATAATTGTCCTGCAGCTGATAAATTACACACTTTTATAATTTTTTATGAAGCCCTTGTCCACACAAATTTCATCATCTGAAAAATTCAGGAGTTAGACCAAAACATTTTATGAGGTTTTTGTTTTTTTGGGTTTTTTTGGTGTGAATGACCTAGATTTTCTGGCAAATAAACTATGCCCATACATAATTTTCTTTTACTCTCCTTCCCTAAAGCCTATGTGTACATACAACTGAAATTAGTTCCTTAGAAGTGGCAACAAAAATGTTCTCAGTCCATAAAGAAGTACAGGAGTGCCTTAAAGTCTGTGAATTATCTGTTCTAAAATATTTCTTTAAAGTATTTAGTTCAACCTGGAGATCAAGGAGGGGGATTCTACTCTATTAAACAAGCAGTCCTGTCTCTCTTGCTTTTTGTTTTGTTTTTATTTTTTGCTCAGTATAGAGGCAGTAAAGAGTCTGTCTGCAACACAGGAGACATGGGTTCTATCCCTGGGTGGGAAGATCCCCTGCAGGAGGGCATGGCAACACACTCAGTATTCTTGCTGGAGAATCCCATGGACAGAGGAGCCTGGCTGGCTACAGTTCATGATGTCACAAAGAGCTGGACAGAATTGAAGTGACTGAGCATGAACATATATAGTTTAAGAGACTCACCATTCAGGTTACTGGTAGGACTGAGTCAGGATAGAATTTCTGACAGCTGTTCATTTCAATGACTCTTAGCAGTGACTGAGAGGAAAAGTCCCCCTCTTGGGACTCCTGGAATCCCTAATCTCTTCTGAAGAGGTCCTTCTCAGGATGGAGCAAGTCTAACATTGTCATAGATCTGGTTTCCTAGACGTTTTAATATACATTGACCCTTGAACAATGTGGATTTGAACAGCACCTTATACACATATATTTTTCAGTAGTATTAATAAATAGTATGGCACTACATTCTTGGTTGAACCCATGGGTGCAGAGGAACCCAGAATATAGAGGACCAACTACCCATTACACTCAGATTAACCTCCCAAGTTGTTCAAGTGTCCACTGTACGCTTTATATCAATTAATGAATTTATACCCCAAGGTCCAACAATGAGACTCCATGACGAAATATACCTTAAATTTGAATATATACTTGAAATACAGTTTATGTTTGACATCGCGCTCAGTACTTCATAGCACAATACAAAGAGAAAGTGAAAGTGTTAGTCGCTCAGTCGAGTCTGATTCTTTACGACCACCTGGACTGTAGCCTACCTGTCTCCTCTGTCCATGGGGTTCCCCAGGCAAGAATACTGGAGTGGGCTGCCTTGCTCCAGCAGATCTTCTGGCCCTGGGGACTGAATTGGCATCTCCTTCGGTTCCTGCATTGCAGGTGGATTCTTTATCATCTAAGCCACCAGGGAAGCCCAGCACAGTCCAAAGATGAATGCCAATGTTCACATTACATTGGCATTAGTGGATCCATCTCATGTTGGCATCAGATTAAGAAAAGGACCTTTTTTGGTTAATGGACCTCATGGACCTCAGGCAACGTTTATCTCAAAACTCTGCAATCCAGTAGCACAGTGGAGTTGGAAGGTCTAGTAAATGGATAATTAAAATACTTTACCTACTATGTGCCTGGCACTGTGGCAGGATTAAGAGGGGGAAAAAGCAGGTGAGATACAATTTTTAATCAGCCAGAAATCACACCTACGGTAGCCTGTTCTCAGCCAATAGGGCAAGTGAGGTGGGGTGGGAACTAGCAGCTTCATGATGGCTTTTGACCTCAATCCAATGGTCTTTTTGGGGGAAGATGGGGAGAGGGTAGGTGACTAGTATGTTTCAGATCTTAGGTGAAAGCCTTATAGATTTTAGGTAATGTCATTAGTGGTGCAAATAATAGAAGCTCTCGAAGTTAGTGGTGAAAAGGTAGAGAGTTATTGTGAGTTTGACTATTCAGAGAAAGCTTCATGAGCTAGACGTCAGACAGGGTAGAAATAATGGGTTTTAAATGAAATGGGTTTGATGGTTGTAGGGAAAGAAGGCCTTTGAGATAGAAAGCAATCTAAGAAAGGCAAAGGGGGAGAAATTTGTATAATGTTTGGGGGAGTGAGGAACATGACACTATCACTGTGCCAATCATTTGTCATTCCAATGGTGCTTCACTGATCCAAAGGTTATCAATATTTCATCTAACCTGTTTACTTTGATCGCCACAGAAACAAGCCAATGCCTATCCTTTTCCATTTGTTGAGACTCATGGCATGGAGCAAAAGATCATTCAGTGGAGACACGCCAACTCCTTGTTCTGCAAATTGCAAATATTGTAGCCGAACTGTTCATCTATTGTTTTTGTCAGTGTTGAAAGGTCAACATTCTCTTTTTATACTTACAACAGTCAGAGCCACTTTAATCCCAGAGAAGGTGTCTGACTTATAGTGTATGGTGATTTGTTTAGTCAGCAAGAAATTATCTTCTAATATAATTCTAAAATTGCTGACTAAAAAATATATTCAACTTGAAGCCCCTGCTCCTTCAGCCAAAGAAAATTCTGTGCCTTGAAATCACCTGTTTGAGAAAGTTGCTAATCTCCCGATGAGGTGCTCTTTGATACCTTGGGTAAAATAACCAGGCCAGGAGAAAAAGAAAGACAATTCTGTTAAAATGGAGATCAGAAAATTCAGACACAGGGACCTTCAACTTTTCCTTTGCCTCTTTATCTACTGCATTTGGAAATGAGTTTGACACATGCCTACGTGTCATTGTTAGAGTGACATTGAAGACTTGAGTTTTCCACTGGAATCGAGAATTTATGAGCACAGTCTAAATTTCCCCAGAATTTTCTGTCTTCTGGGCTGTTTTTTTCTTTTAATATCCCCCACTAAATTAACTCTCAGTTCTCATTCTGCAGGGATGAAGAAATTCTGCGCTTTTTTCATGAATTTTTAAGAAAGGGAATGTTTGGTGTAAACAGGGTTTCGCTTGTCACCTCTCCCTCCAGACTGCCACCCAGGCATTTGCCTCCATGTCTTCCTGTTACCTAATGACTGCTTTTAGTATTGCATTGATTTTTCTGATCTTGCAAATCCCCACCTTTCATTCTCCTAAACTCCACTGAACCCAGGATTTTCTGTTCAGGAAATTATAAGGAAATTAACCAGAAAGCCTAAGACTTCAGCTGCCCAATTGTCTCCTGGCCACATTCTATTAAAGATGGAAAGATGTCTTGCTGGCTGTCTCTCTCTTAGGATCCTAGCCTGCTGGCATCTTGCAGAGCCCCTCTCATCCCTAGGAACATAGTTTTTTTCTTTTGGTTTCTCTGCCTAGTCCTTGGATCCACCAGAGAAAACCCTCATACCTTCAGAAATATTCTCTGCAGAAGTTCAACTCCCATCCCTACCATGGAGTAGACATCTAAATTATTTCTGGATACATTTCTCTTAATTACTTCAGTCTGTCTCACCATATAAAAATCTGTGAAGAAAATGGCTCTGAAAGTAATTCCCTCTCCCAAAAATACTGCCTTTGTGAGCTGGAATGCAGAAATGGCTATTTGGTATCTTTTAGAGCAGCAATAATTTTTTCATCCTTGGGCTCAAGCTGGAACCATAGAATCAAGGAAGAGGCCAGGATGAGCAGGAGCGAAATAAGGAGAGACTGGAGCATTGCATCCTGTGGGTGGGAACTGCTCTCAGATTTTAGGATCCTCTAAACTGGAACCTAAAAGTCGAACATGGCTGAGATTTCTAAGGTCAGCAGCATAAGTGTGGTAACCTGAAAACACCCTTTTTGTTGTTGTTGTTAGAAAAGACATCTGCCTTGGGGACAAGATCTGTTTTGTGCTCAGAGAAACTCCCAGACCATTTCTCCAAATCCATTATGAAAATTTTCATCTGAAGATCTGTACCCCTTATATTAAAATAAAAAAGTGTTCCTGATCATTTCCTCATTTGATGCCAAAATAATTTACAATAGTAGTCTGCAAAAATAAAGGGCCTTTTTAAATGCAGGTAATAGATTTCATTATATTATATTCTTAAAAGTAGATATATGAGGAGGGCAATTAGGTATATGGAATGAGAAACATTCATCAAAACATTCCTGCAAATTTCATGGCAAGAGAAATCCATTCATTTTCTGGAAAAATTATATTTTAAACACCTCTGTAATATATATTCAATAAAGTACATTTTTTAAAAAGCCATTTTACCTTCTATCCTAAAGTGACTGACCAAAAAACAAAGTAAAATATGTAATTGGAAAAGAGAAAAAAAATTCTGTTTTCTATGTTGTCGTTTCTGGTATCATTACTGAGTCTTTTATAAGCTTATTGTTTTCTGACTACATTTGTTACAGCTAGTGGTGAACACCATAAAATTTCACACATGGGCGTCAAGACAAGCAAATGATGTTGTTTTGGTAATCTTGGGAATAAGAAATCTCTTTTTTCCTCCCTTTTTATAGCTGACCTTTTCAGAAATAAATTCCTCCTGAGAAGTCCCACTTTAACTTGTTATATTTTTCAAACTAGACTGTCACATATGCTTTAATGACATAGTATTTCTTAGCACCTAGAAATAAAACTAACAACATTTCTGTGGTTTTAACACTCCTGTGGTCTTATACACTGAATACAATCTTCATTAGTAACATATCATTTTATATATTTTCCTTTTAGAGATTTTTTTTGTATTAGGATAGATCTCATGCTGAACAGAATTTAATTAAAAAAACCTTGGAAAGTGCTCTGCTGCTATTACTTAGGTGGGGAAATTTCTCCTTGGTCAAGAAGGTTAAATGAAGTTCACAAAAGAGCTCTTTTGTGATTCCTTATGCAGGAGTCAGTGGAGTTACTCACTTCTGTTACTTCATGGGTCATGAGAGATTTTAAGTTAGTGCTGAGCTAAAGTAAAGAAAAAAGAACATTGGTGGATATACTCTTTCACTTCCTTTGGTTTTGTTTCTTAGCATCATTCCACATCTGGTAGTAGGGAAATCATGACCTAGTTCTGTTTCTGCCCCAAATCTCTTAATTGCTCGAGTCCTCAGTTTCCACATTGATGAAAGATGTAGCTTATGTTCATCATGCTTAAAATTTTAACTAACTGTACATCATATCTTTGATAAGGGACTTGTAGCCAGGATATTTAGAGAACTCTTATTAGAGCTCAACAATAAAAATATGAAACCCAATTAAAATAGGCAAAAGACCTAGATAGACGTTTCTCAAGAGAGTATTTACAAATGGTAAATAAACATTACTAATAATGGTCAACAGCATTAGCCCTTCAGTTCAGTTCAGTTCAGTCGCTCAGTCGTGTCCGACTCTTCGCGACCCCGTGAATCACAGCACGCCATGCCTCCCTGTCCATCACCAACTCCCGGAGTTCACTCAGACTCACGTCCATCGAGTCAGTGATGCCATCCAACCATCTCATCCTCTGTCGTCCCCTTCTCCTCCTGCCCCTCATCCCTCCCAGCATCAAAGTCTTTTCCAATGAGTCATCTCTTCGCATGAGGTGGCCAAAGTACTGGAGTTTCAGCTTTAGCATCATTCCTTCCAAAGAAATCCCAGGGCTGATCTCCTTCAGAATGGACTGGTTGGATCTCCTTGCAGTCCAAGGGACTCTCAAGAGTCTTCTCCAACACCACAGTTCAAAAGCATCAATTCTTCAGTGCTCTGCCTTCTTCACAGTCCAACTCTCACATCCATACATGACCACAGGAAAAACCATAGCCTTGACTAGACAGACCTTAGTCGGCAAAGTAATGTCTCTGTTTTTGAATATGCTATCTAGGTTGGTCATAACTTTCCTTCCAAGGAGTAAGCATTTTAATTTCATGGCTGCAGTCACCATCTGCAGTGACTTTGGAACCCCCCAAAATAAAGTCTGACACTGTTTCCACTGTTTCCCCATCTATTTGCCATGAAGTGATGGGACCGGATGCCATGATCTTCGTTTTCTGGATGTTGAGCTTTAAGCCAACTTTTTCACTCTGTCTTTCAATTTCATCAAGAGGCTTTTTAGTTCCTCTTCACTTTCTGCCATAAGGGTAGTGTCATCTGCATATCTGAGGTTGTTGATATTTCTCCTGGAAATCTTGATTCCAGCTTGTGTTTCTTCCTTAGGGAAGTGCAAATAAAAATCACAATAGGTACCACTTATTTCTGCTGGGGTAGCTATAATAAAAAAAACATAGCAAGTTTGGATGAGGATATAGAGAAATTGGAACCCTCATACATTGCTAGTGAGAATATCAAATGGTGCAGCCCATTTGGAAATAGTTTTGTAATTTCTCAAAATGTTCAAAATGGACCTATCACATAACCTAGCAATTCAAATCTTAAGCATATAATCACAAGAAGTAAAAACATACATTCACACAAATACTTGTACATGAATGTTCACAGCAGCATTATTTTTTAATAGTCAAAAAAAACCTAAATTTCCTCTCAACTAATGAATAAACAAAATACTATATATTCATAAAATGAGATATTATTCTTAGGAAAAGATATTTATATTCATAAGAGATCAAGCATGAACACATGCCACAGCATGAATAAACCTTTAAAATATTATGCTTAGTGAAAGAAACTAGTCACTATGGCCACACAATATATGATTCCATATACATAAAAGTCCAAAATAGTCACGTCTATTGAGAAAGAGATTAGTTGTTGCTTGGTTCTTGGGAGGAGGGTAGGAGAACAGAGATAGGGATTAACTGCTGATGGGTGCAAAATTTCTATCTGAAGTGATGGCTATGTTCTAAAATTGATTGTGGTGATGGTTGAACAACTTTGAATATACTAAAAACCGTAGAGTTGTATAATTTAAATGAGTGAATTATATAGTATGTGATTTGTATTGCAATAAAGTTCTTATGAAAGCATCCTGTTTGTCTCTAAAATTTAATTTTATTATTAATTATTTTTATTAGATATTATTTACATACTTGTCCTTTTAAGTTACTTTTATACCACTATGCTTCCAATAAAATGGATTCTCAAGGTAAAAAAGGATAAATATTCCTTTGCAAGGCAACTGACTTTTTTAAAAAATAAAGATTATTTCATACATTTGTATGCTACTATCTCAATGTCATTCTTGGTGTCTTTATGATGCCAATAAAACTCTTCCTAAGCAATAGATGTCTTTATATTATAATGCCTCGGAGAGTCTTAGTGAAGATAAATCTTTAAAACATTAATTTCAAGTCCTTTTCATAATCCCTATAAGAATGAAGATATCAAAAGCGATGAGTGCAGAAGACTTTCTGAATGTTATTTTGGTGAAAGAATAATTAAGAAATGAGTTTTCATGGACATACAGAGGGTGGATAAAAATGGGGAGGACAGCATGGGATGAATATCAGATTTTAGTCACCATGAAGAATTCAGTAAGTTGGAGCTCTCAGCTGGGTCCCTTAGAGCTAATATTGATCCCCTAAGTTCCAAACAGAGAGAAACTGTAGGCAAAGGCTCAAGGAACAATCTAGAAGCTGCATCTCAGCAGGTTTTCTCTGCTGTCCAGGTGATAAACCTGAATCAAAGGTCACAATTTCAGTGTCGTAAAGTGTATGCAGTGTCTCTTTAGCACTTAGTTTTTTGAACTTTGTAGCACTGAAGACAGCATATTTGTCAGATATGTCAGAAATCTAAAAGAAGACATTAGCAATAATGTGGTGTGATCAACCACGGCTTTCAAAAGCAGCCGATTGCTATCACAGGAGCTAGAAAGAAAGAAAATAAATGGACCATTAATAGATGCACGAGACATCCTCTGGGAATTCTCAAAAATACCCAGAGGAGGTTAATAATAATCCAGGTCCTGCTTCCATAGGTGAAATTTAATAATTACCAATAACATCCAGATTGCACCAGTTTTCCATGCCTTTACATGTGTGTGTATGTATGTAGTTGTATGCAGTTTTATAGTGTGTCTATATTTGTGTGCCCACAACCACAGCAAAGTACAGCTGCATCTCAAAGATCCCTCATCCTACCCTTAACAACCACAGTCAGCTCTCCCCTTGTGTGAGTGCTGTCACTTCAGTCCTGTCTGATTCCATGCAACCCCATGGGCTGTAGCCTGCCAGGCTCCTCTGTCCATGGGATTCTCCAGGCAGGAACACTGGAGTGGGTTGCCATTTCCTTCTCCAGTGGATCTTCCTGACCCAGGGATCAAACTCGGGTCTCCTGCATTTCAGGTGATTCTTTACTGACTGAGCCACCAGTGAAGCCCAGTTTTTCAATAAATTAAAATTTTATTCTCTACTATGTCATGAATAATCAGCTGGTTTAGTAATCAAATGTTGACTGCTCTTGATCCATTAAATGTAATTATTTTTTATGAGGTAAATGAGTATCAAAAGAAATCTCAAAAGAGCTTTTCGTGCTCTTCTAGACTTTGAAATGAGAGTGTACCTTGCTAAAGATCTGTGTCTAATATTAATACATCAAACGTGCAGTGTAGTAACTCTACCATGAAGAAAAGATCTAAAACTACATGCATGTGGGAAGCACAACTGGAGAGGTTCAAGATCATAGCGACACACTGATTTCCAACTGACTCGTGGAAAGATATCCACTTGTGTTCCCTACTCCGTGTATATGTTAGACTATCCCCTCAGCGCTCTGTTTGGTCACCTGCAATGTTTCTAGCTCTGGTTCTTCCTCTTGCCATAGTATTTACAGTGTTAGATCTATGAAGAGAGATCTTCATAGAAAGGATAATGCATCTTAACCACAGAAAGTTGCAAATTATCGTTAAATGTGAAGTACTTCCTCTTTAAGAGATGTTTACCTTTAAAGGAGCAAAGTGTCTATAAACCAATAAAATTAAAGTAAAATTTTTATTAAAATAAAAATAAAATTTTCTAAATTGGGGTATAATTTTGACATTTAAAAACACTTGACAGTGGGGCTGGTAGGGTTGTTTCAACAAGGGGATGGGTGGATTGGAAACTCTATGTATGGCTTCCCTAACCCAAAGCCAGCTCTGTCTCTTCACCACTTTGAATAGATTCTATTAATTTTAGCATGAGGATCCAGGGGAAGAAATCAACCTTACTAAAATTAAAACACCAAACTAGATGGAATTTGATCTATCAGGATAGTGAAGAATCACAGCCAAGATTTCAGCAAACAGATAGACATCTTTTATCACTTTTGAAATGGCTTTAAAGTGTTTATGATGAGGACAGTTCACTTTTGCCTATTTTGTTGGTGTATTGCAAAGTACAAAGGCTTATGGACATTGCCTTTTTTTTTTTTTTTCCTATCCTTCAGGCTATGACCTCTGTCCACAGTTTGAAGAAAGACTTCCTGCTTTGACGTTCAGAATTATATTCAGAATCGTGGAACAAACTAGTTGGAGTCTCTTTATATGTCAGAGGTTTACAGTCTGAAATGGAAGCATTGAAATGAGCTTCTGATATGCACATTGTTCCCAAATAGCTCCCTAGACTCTGTGGACCATTTTTAATGGGACCCACATTTTTCCTGACAGTCAGCCTTCTACAAAGTCAGGATTCATTCACTCCATAGGAGCCTGCATGGCTTTTGGCCATGGGTCCAGCTCTTAGGAACATTTCCAATATGATTCATGGTGTTTAGTTATGCAGCTGTCATAATTGGGTGAGTCCCTTCTCTACAGACACATCTAACTCCCATCAGTGTCAATGGGGTTGAAACTTGTGTTTCAAGGGAATAAAATATGCCAACAGTGACAGGATGTTTTATTTTTCCCATGCTTTGATTTAGGTTTCCTGTGGTGTTTTTTTATTTCTTTGACAGAATTCTTTTTCTTTCCATTTGTTATCATGTTTACAGAAAATTAACTCTCCAAAGAACGTAAGGCAGCTGGAATTTCTCTGTCTCAGTCTCTCTAGCTCCCTCTCTGTCTTTCTGTGTCAGATGACTGCATTTTTATTTGAGATCATTTCCTTCTCATTGCTTTTTGGGCCAGTAGCTTCACTCTTTCTTAGTTTGGTTACTCACTCCAAATTCCTACTCGTAGAGGAAACATCTCTATGATCTTCATTTTAGTCTTTTCCAAGTTATTTTAAAATGATTCAATTCTGTCTTCTGGTGTGACATCAAAGTCTTGGCTCAACTATATGCTTTGGGAAGGCTATCTATTTTATTTTTCCTTTAATTTATGCATACGTTGTGTACTCAGTGGTGTCCGCTCTTTGCAACTCCATGAACTGTAGCCTGCCAAGTTCCTTTGCCCACGAGATTTCCCAGGCAAGAAGACTGGAGTAGGGTGTCATTTCCTCCTCTAGGGGATCTTCCTGATCCAGGGATTGAACCGGCATCTCTTGCATCTCTTGCATTGTCAGGCAGATTCTTTACCACTAGCGCCACCTGGGAAGCCAGATCTATATGTTATAGATACACAATACAGAGATTCACAATTTTAAAGGCTATACTCCATTATACTCAATCTATAGTTATTATAAAATATCGGCTGTATTTCTTGTATTGTACAGTAGATCCTTGTAGCTTATCTTACAGATAATAGTTTGTACCTCTTAATTATCTCCCCTCATACTGCCCCTTCCCACTTACCTCTCCCATTTGGTAACCACTAGTTCATATCTGTGAATCTGCTTCCTTTTTGTTATATTCACTAATTTGTAGTAATTTTTAGGTTCCACATATAAATCATCATATGGTATTTGTCTT
The DNA here is from genome assembly GCF_023091745.1 of Budorcas taxicolor. Classification (NCBI taxonomy): domain Eukaryota; kingdom Metazoa; phylum Chordata; class Mammalia; order Artiodactyla; family Bovidae; genus Budorcas; species Budorcas taxicolor. The sequence continues at coordinate 30,045,545 of NC_068931.1, forward strand.
TCTCTTTCTGAATTATTTTACTTAGCATAATTCCTTCCAAGTTCATCCATGTTGTTGCAAGTGGAAAATTTTCATTTTTTCTTATGACTGAGCAGTATTCCTTTGCATATATAGATCACATGTTCTTTATGCTTTCATCTGTATCCATTGATGGACATTTAGATTATAGGGAGGCAATATATTTTCATTATTTTCTTTGCATAAACCTCAAAATTATCAGTTAAATGTTCAGAGAAAGTTTATCTCAATATTATAAAAAAATTTTAAAAATTTTCCCTGAACTCAAAAGTTAAATTCTGTGATTGTGACATCATTAAATTCTCATACCTTGGAAAGTCACAACTTTAAAACATAGCCAGAAATATAAATTCTTCCCTCTCTCAAGTCCCTTAGCTTTTTACTTAAGACATAAAAGTCACTAGGCCAAGGCTTCTTAACCTAAATTCTGTGGAAACTATATTGATAGATCCATTTCAAAAGATTTGCAGAATTTCATGAAATTGTTCACTAATTTTTATCTATATACATTTTTCCAAGGAGGGTGTTAAAATCTTTCTGAAGGATTTATTACTTTGAAAAATTAGTAACCAGCCCATTAGAATTCCATTTCATGTTGCTTATGGAGATAGTCTTAATCCCTACTTTCCTGAAAATGGATAACATCTTCATGATAAACTACTTCTACATTCCTTAACAAGACCCACCAAACTATTCCCCTACCAAGTCCTTCCTGATTCGTAAGACTCATTGTAGGGCCACCTTATCTCAAATCTTCAGGGCTGTCACTTCTTGTTCTATCTGGTAGACAAGTGGAGATTCAGGTAAATTCAGGAAGACATCACCCTTGTCCATTCCTGCCTAGTAACAACAAGGTCACTGGGTCCATCCAATTCATTTCACTCTGCGATACCTCATTAAATTTGCAATATTATGCATTTTGGCAAAATGAGATTATATGAACATAATTCATGCTGTAGGTGAAAATAACCATACATAAATAGTCCCTGACTTACCACAGTTTGATGTAAGATTTTTCAACCTTATAAAGGTGCAAGGGTTTCCCTGGTGGCTCAGAGAGTAAAGAATCTGCCTGCGATTCAGGAGATCTGGGTTTAATCTCTGGGTCAGGAATATCGCCTGCAGTGGGAATGACTACCCATTCCAGTATTCTTGCCTAGAGAATTCCACAGACAGAGGATCCTGGTGGGCTACAGTTTGCGGGGTCACAAAGAGTTAGACACGACTGAGTGACTAACACTTTCACTTTTTCACATAATGATGCTACTTGATACAAGTTTTGTGATTTACTAACTTAAAGATACTCGAATATATTTTAATGTTAATAAGAAAAAATTGATTAAAATAATTCAATATTTTAAAAATCTTCTATAATCCAATCATTGCTACATTTTAATTTTAATACCATTTTATTCTCTGTTCCTCTGCATATATATCTTTATGCAACTTTTGTCATATGGTACACATACTCCTGCTTTTCAGTTAATACTGAACTGCATGCATTTTATTGTTGTTGTTTAGTTGCTAAGTCACATCCAACTCTTTGTGACTCCACGGACTGCAGCACACCAGGCTCCTTGTCCTCCACTGTCTTCCAAAGTTTCCTTAAATTCATGTCCTTTAAGCCAGTGATGCTATCTAACCATCTCATCCTCTGCCATCCCCTTTCCCTTTTGCTTTCAATCTTCCCAGCATCAGGGTTTTTTTCCAGTGAGTTGGCTCTTCACATCAAGTGGCCAAGGTATTAGAGCTTCAGCATCAGCATCAGTCCTTCCAATGAATAGTCAGGGTTGATCTCCTTAAGAATCAACTGGTTGGATCTCCTTGCAGTCCAAGGGACTCTCAAGAGTCTTCTCCAACACCACAATTCAATAGCATCAGTTCTTTGGCACTCAGTCTACTTCATGTTCCAACTCTCACATCTGTACATAACTATTGAGAAAACCATAGCTTTGACTATATGGACTTTCTTAGCAAAGTGATGTCCCTGTTTTTTAATACACTGTCCAAGTCTATCATAGTGTTCCTTCCCAGGAGCAAGCATCTTTTAATTTCATGGCTCCAATCACTGTCCACAGTGATTTTGGAGCCGAAGAAAATAGTCTGTCACTGTTTCCATTTTTCCCCCATCTACTTGCCATGAAGTGATGGGGCTGGATTCCATGATCTTAGTTTTTTGAATGTTGAGGTTTTTGTTTTTTGTTTTTTTTTTACTTTATTTTACTTTACAATACTGTATTGGTTTTGCCATACATTGACATGAATCCACCATGGGTGTACATGAGTTCCCAAACATGAACCCCACTCCCACCTCCCACCCCATATCATCTCTCTGGATTATCCCCGTGCACCAGCCCCAAGCATCCTGTATCCTGCATCAAACATAGACTTGTGATTCATTTCTTACATGATAGTATACATGTTTCAATGCCATTCTCCCAAATCATCCCACCCTCTCCCTCTCCCTCAGAGTCCAAAAGTCTGCTCTACACATCTGTGTCTCTTTCGCTGTCTCGCATACAGGGTCATCATTACCATCTTTCTAAATTCCATATATTTGTGTTAGTATACTGTATTGGTGACTTTCTTTCTGGCTTACTTCACTCTGTATAATTGGCTCCAGTTTCATCCACCTCATTAGAACTGATTCAAATGTACTCTTTTTAATGGCTGAGTAATACTCCATTGTGTATATGTACCACTGCTTTCTTATCCATTCATCTGCTGATGGACATCTAGGTTGTTTCCCTGTCCTGGCTATTATAAACAGTGCTGCAATGAACATTGGGGTACATGTGTCTCTTTCTATTCTGGTTTCCTCAGTGTGTATGCCCAGCAGTGGGATTGCTGGGTCATAAGGCAGTTCTATTTGCAATTTTTAAAGGAATCTCCACACTGTTCTCCATAGTGGCTGTATTAGTTTGCATTCCCACCAACATGCAAGAGGGTTCCCTTTTCTCCACACCCTCTCCAGCATTAAGTCAGGTTTTTCACTCTCTTCTTTCACCCTCATCAAGAGGCTCTTTAGTTCATTTTACAAATCTATAAATAGAGATAAGAAATGTCACTTTAACAACAGAAAAAACTTCATTATTACCAATTATGGCTTCACATATTTTCCAAAAATATATTGAATCCACACTCTCTGTCAGCTATAGTTGGTCATCAGTGAAATTTGGGTGTCCTCACTGAGGGTCAATAATAGTTCTTTAAATGGGGCTGACTAGTTCAGTATCTCACTACTGATTTTCTAAGTTTTGTTACTTCCGTTCACTCTATTATTTCTTGCAAAAACATTGCAAACTCTCTCTGTTGTTTACTCAATCCCTTATGAACTCAGTTTCTCTTGTATGTTTCACTTTGGCATTCTTTTTGTATTCTTTCTCTTTTTTGCACTTTCTACACTCTGGTCATTGTTTCCTCTAATATTTGTTCTCTGTTTCTGGGTTCCAAGTCTCTTCAGACCGATCCTTTCTTGTTTGCTCTGTCTGTGTTCAGTTCAGTTCAGTTGCTCAATCATGTCTGACTCTTTGCAACCCATGGACTGCAGCACGCCAGACTTCCCTGTCCATCAGCAACTCCCGGAGTTGCTCAAACTCATGTCCATCGAGTCAGTGATGCCATCCAACCATCTCATCGTCTGTCGTCCCCTTCTCCTCCTGCCCTCAATCTTTCCCAGCATCAGGGTCTTTTCCCATGAGTCAGTTCTTCACATCTATCTGTGTGCTTCTCGTCATGCTGCTGTCTTCATAACCTGGAGGCTCTGTCATCATTCACATTAGGTGTGGCTCGCTTGGAGTTCACTATTTTCCATTTTATTTCCAACTGTTGAGTGGTTCTCTCTGACAAGAGAGGCCATTTCTCTCACCTCACAAAAGCACCCACTATCACAGGAAAAGTCTAGCTTCTGGTCAGTGTCATCGTGAATAATCTCTTCAGAAAGGGAAAAAAAAAAAAAACCTGAAGAATTTTCTGCTTTTTTTCTTTTGAGCCTCTGAGAGGAGCACAGCTATTATGTACTTAAAAGATATTTGTGCATGTGTACTAATTCACTTCAGTTGTGTCCAACTCTTTGCGACCCTATGGACTGAGTCCACCAGGCTCCTCTGTCTGTAGGATTCTCCATGCAAGAATACTGGAATAGGTTGCTGTTTTCTCCTCCAGGGTATCTTCCTGACCCAGGGATTGAACCCGTATTTCTTATGTCTCTTGCATCAGCAGGCAGGTTCTTTTCCACTAGCGCCACCTGGGAAGCCCCTAAAAGATATCCAATCTCTTGCAATTCCATTGTGTGTTTGTGTATGTGTGTATTATCCTCTTATTCAATAGTCACAAATGTGTTAGGCAACATACAAGCTCCTGGAGATAGAAAGTTGCATGTTACCATCTCTGATCTCAAGAGGTGTATGGTCTAACATGAGAATAATCTTTGTCTTTAACCCTGCCGGCTCACTGTACTTAGATTACATTTGGTTCTTCTGGAACTAGTCAATAACCTTATTGTTGCTGGTTTGCTTCAGTTTGTGACACTGTTTATATTCAGTATGCCAAATATTGTCATCCATAAGAAAATGCTCTGAAAGAACTTTCCTTTTCTCCAATGTCACATTTTTATAGCTACAACCTTTGACATCCATTCCTACTTTCCCCTCAGAACCTCCTTCTGAGCTTTCTTATTTTATGAGAGCACTGAAAGGTATTCCTCCTTCCTTTTTACCTTTTCCCCTTGTCTTCAGTCAGAGACACCAGATTGCAATCGTAGCAGGCAAAATTGATGAGTACCTGGAGAAAAAGGCAAGCATAAAGCCAGATTGCAGGTATCTCCATCACCCTGTTCCCTTGTGTTATCTTCTGGGAATAAAGGAGAGCTATATTTTTTGTAACTCCATCAGAAATGCTTCCTATAAATGCCATAGCACACTGCCTCTGGTGATGCCTGTTTATCTCTAGCCTCCTGGAATCACTCTCTTGAAACAGCCTGAAAGCTAGTCTCTATTTCTTTTCATGGAGACTCTATTATTCTGTTAAAACAATAGCCTGAATCACTAATTTATAGCCTAGGTGTCTCTCTTCTTCAGATACTGAAGACAAAAATACTTTACTCAAATATTCTAGAAATATTTATTCACCTACATTTTCTGGTAATTTTTATACTGGGGAAATTCACCAAATACATTCAGTCATGAAACATGAGTTACGTAACAGCCGTGAGCCTGGTCATGTGCCACACTCTGAAATTCAGAAATGTTGAAGGCCTGACCTTGGCCTTTCAAATCTACTCAAGAAAAGTGGGAAGACAAGTGTGTGAAGAGAAAGTTAAAATTGTTAAGTGTCACCCGGGACATGATTCTATAGGAGAATAAGAGAAGTTACTTTCCCTATCTTTCCTCTTTCATATTACCCCAGTATGGGAAGAAACATGATCTAAGGAATAGTTTGGATGTAATGGTAAGCTGTAAAGTACCTAGCCCCAGGTCTGGGGTTGCAACCAGCCAATGCTATTTACTCTTCATAGACCTTAGTATGTCATACCCTCTCTCAGGTAATTTCTTGTTTTTAAAATGGGGATAATGATAAGTTTAGTTCAGGTTAGTCGCTCAGTCATGTCCGACTCTTTGTGACCCCATGAACCGCAGCATGCCAGGCCTCCCTGTCCATCACCAACTGCCAGAGTTTACCAAACCCATGTCCATTGAGTCAGTGATGCCATCCAACCATCTCATCCTCTGTCGTCCCCTTCTCCTCCTGCCCCCAGTCCCTCCCAGCATCAAAGTCTTTTCCAATGAGTCATCTCTTCGCATGAGGTGGCCAAAGTACTGGAGTTTCAGCTTTAGCATCATTCCTTCCAAAGAAATCCCAGGGTTGATCTCCTTCAGAATGGACTGGTTGGATCTCCTTGCAGTCTAAGGGATTCTCAAGAGTCTTCTCCAACACCACGGTTCTAAAGCATCAATTCTTTGGGGCTCAGCCTTCTTCACAGTCCAACTCTCACATCCATACATGAACACAGGAAAAACCATAGCCTTGACTAGACGGACCTTGGTTGGCAAAGTAATGTCTCTGCTTTTGAATATACTATCTAGGTTGGTCATAACTTTTCTTCCAAGGAGTAAGTGCCTTTTAATTTCATGGCTGCAGTCACCATCTGCAGTGATTTGACAGTGCAAAATAAAGTCTGACAGTGTTTCCACTATTTCCCCACCTATTTGCCATGAAGTGATGGGACCAGATGCCATAATCTTCGTTTTCTGAATGTTGAGCTTTAAGCCAACTTTTTCACTCTCCTCTTTCACTTTCATCAAGGCTTTTTAGCTCCTCTTCACTTTCTGCCATAAGGGTGGTGTCATCTGCATATCTGAGGTTAATTATATTTCTCCCAGCAATCTTCATTCCAGCTTGTGTTTCTTCCAGTCCAGCGTTTCTCACGATGTACTCTGCATAGAAGTTAAATAAGCAGGGTGACAATATACAGCCTTGACGTACTCCTTTCCCTATTTGGAACCAGTCTGTTGTTCCACGTCCAATTCTAACTGTTGCTTCCTGACCTGCATACAGATTTCTCAAGAGGCAGGTCAGGTAGTCTGGTATTCCCATCTCTCTCAGAATTTTCCACAGTTTCTTGTGATCCACACAGTCAAAGGCTTTGGCATAGTCAAGAAAGCAGAAATAGATGTTTTTCTGGAACTCTCTTGCTTTTTCCATGATCCAGCGGATGTTGGCAATTTGATCTCTGGTTCCTCTGCCTTTTCTAAAACCAGCTTGAACATTAGGAAGTTCCCGGTTCACGTATTGCTGAAGCGAGGCTTGGAGAATTTTGAGCATTACTTTACTAGCATGTGAGATGAGTGCAATTGTGCAGTAGTTTGAGCATTCTTTGGCATTGCCTTTTTTGGGGATTGGAATGAAAACTGGCCTTTTCCAGTCCTGTGGCCACTGCTGAGTTTTCCAAATTTGCTGGCATATTGAGTGCAGCATTTTGACAGCATCATCTTTCAGGATTTTCAATAGTTCAACTGGAATGCCATCACCTCCACTAGCTTTGTTTGTTGCAATACTTTCTAAGGCCCACTTGACTTCACATTCCAGGATGTCTGGCTCTAGACGAGTGATCACACCATCGTGATTATCCGGGTTGTGAAGATCTTTTTTGTACAGTTCTTCAGTGTATTCTTGCCACCTCTTCTTAATATCTTCTGCTTCTGTTAGGTCCATACCTTTTCTGCCCTTAATCGAGCCCATCTTTGCATGAAATTTTCCCTTGGTATCTCTAATTTTCTTGAAGAGATCTCTAGTCTTTCCCATTCTGTTGTTTTCCTCTATTTCTTTGCATTGATTGCTGAGGAAGGCTTTCTTATCTCTTCTTGCTATTCTTTGGAACTCTGCATTCAGATGCTTCTATCTTTCCTTTTCTCCTTTGCTTTTCACTTCTCTTCTTTTCACAGCTATTTGTAAGGCCTCCCCAGACAGCCATTTTGCTTTTCTGCATTTCTTTTCCATGGGGATGGTCTTGATCCCTGTCTCCTGTACAATGTCACGAACCTCATTCCATAGTTCATCAGGCACTCTATGTATCAGATCTAGGCCCTTAAATCTATTTCTCACTTCCACTGTATAATCATAAGGGATTTGATTTAGGTCATATTTGAATGGTCTAGAGGTTTTCCCTACTTTCTTCAATTTAAGTCTGAATTTGGTAATAAGGATTTCATGATTTGAGCTACAGTCAGCTCCTGGTCTAGTTTTTGTTGACTGTATAGAGCTTCTCCATCTTTGGCTGCAAAGAATATAATCAATCTGATTTTGGTTTTGACCATCTGGTGATGTCCATGTGTAGAGTCTTCTCTTTTGTTGTTGGAAGATGGTGTTTGCTATGACCAGTGCATATTCTTGGCAAACCACTATTAGTCTTTGCCCTGCTTCATTCCACATTCCAAGGCCAAATTTGCCTGTTACTCCAAGTGTTTCTTGACTTCCTACTTTTGCATTCCAGTCCCCTATAATGGAAAGGACATCTTTTTTAGGTGTTAGTTCTAAAAGGTCTTGTAGGTCTTCATAGAACCGTTCAACTTCAGCTTCTTCAGCATTACTGGTTGGCGCATAGACTTGGATTACCGTGATATTGAATGGTTTGCCTTGGAGATGAACAGAGATCATTCTGTCATTTTTGAGATTGCACCCCAGAATCAGGGTCTTTTCAAATGAGTCAGCTCTTCCCATCAGTTGGCCAAAGTATTGGAGTTTCAGCTTCAACATTAGTCCTTCCAATGAACACCCAGGACTAATCTGCTTTAGGATGGACTGGTTAGATCTCCTGCAGTCCAAGGGACTCTCAAGAGTCTTCTCCAACACCACAGTTCAAAAGCACCAATTCTTCGGTGTTCAGCTTTCTTTATAGTCCAACTCTCACATCCATACATGACTACTGGAAAAACCATAGCCTTGACTAGACGGTCATTTGTTGGCAAAGTAATGTCTCTGCTTTTGAATATGCTGTCAAGTTGGTCATAACTTTCCTTCTAAGGAGTAAACATTTTTTAATTTCATGGCTGCAATCACCATCTGCAGTGATTTTTAGAGCCCCATAAAATAAAGCCGCCCACTGTTTCCTCTGTTTCTGCATCTATTTGCCATGAAGTCTTGGGCCTGGATGCCATGATCTTCGTTTTCTGTATGTTGAGCTTTAAGCCAACTTTTTCACTCTCCTCTTTCACTTTCATCAAGAGGTTTTTTAGCTCCTCTTCACTTTCTGCCATAAGGGTAGTGTCATCTGCATATCTGAGATTATTGTTATTTCTCCCAGCAATCTTGATTCCAGCTTGTGCTTCTTGCAGCCCAGCGCTTCTCATAATGTACTCTGCATAGAAGTTAAATAAGCAGTGTGACAATATACAGTTTGATATACTCCTTTTCCTATTGGGAACCAGTCTGTTGTTCCATGTCCATTTCTAACTGTTGCTTCCTGACCTGCATACAGGTTTCTCAAGAGGCAGGTCAGGTGGTCTGGTATTCCCATCTCCTTCAGAATGACAAGTATTTCTCCTAATTGTCATTACACTTTGCTTAACATGTACCAGGTGTTCAATTAAATATTAGTGAAGTGAAGATATGAATGTATGTCATTGACAACATTCTCTGATGAGCATATGGCTATACCTAAGGCATGTGCTTAGTGTCAAAATAAACTAAGTCTCCCATTCCCTAGATTGTGATCATGGGTAAACTCTTTTTCTGATCCTTAAGATTTCCATTCTAAACAACACCTCATATTTTTTAAACAGAATTTATTTTTTATTTATAATCATTTTATTTCCTCATTTCACTGCCTAGAACAAATGATATAATGTTGAATAAAAGTTTTGAGAATGAACTTACTTCTCTCATTCTTTATGAGAGAAGAAAGTGATAAATATTCCAGCATTTAGTTTGATGTTAGCTGTATGAATTTTGTAGGTAGTCTTTGTCAGGTTGACAGATTCACCTCCAAACTTAGCTTACTGTCTTTTCAGGAATAAATCTTGAAATTGTCAGACCCTTTTCCTTTATCTATTGAGGAAATCACAGAATCTCCTTTTCCTGTTAATAGGGATAGTGAAAATGTAGTGAACAATTTTTTAAAATAAATAAATCAGTTCTGGGCATAATGAATTATACTATTTTCAGATATTTTAGTATTCAAGTTAAGAATATTTTGTTAATTTTTGCTTCTGTGCTTATGAATAATATTGACCTATAATTATGATGACCATATAACATAAGTTGGGAAAAACTCCCATCACTTCTAATTTCTGAAAGATTTTTGTAACATTAGCATTATTTCTGCCTTAAATGCCTGAAAAATTCACCAGTGAACCCAGCAAGGCATGAAGTTATCTTCTCAACCAGTTTTTTCTTTATTATTATAAATTAAATCTCTTTAATATGTAAAGAACTATTCTGTTTTCAATATATATGCTTGATTTAAGAAGTCATGTTTTTATTGTATTTATTTATTTGGTTTTGGCTATCCTGAGTCTTCAATACTGCATGGGCCTTTCTCTAGTTATGGTGACCGGGGGCTACTTCCTAGTTTGGTGCTCAGGCTTCTCATTGTGGTGGCTTCTCTTGGGGAGCCCACGCTCTAGAGCATGTGAGCTTCAACAGTTGTAGCAGATGGGCTCAGCAGTTGTGGCCCTGGGCTATAGGGGACAGGCTGAGTAGTTGTGGTCTAGGGGCTTAATTGCTCCATGGCATGTGGGATTTTCCCAGACCAGGGATCGAACCTGTATCACTTGCATTGGCCGGCAGATTCTTTAGCACTGAGCCACCAGGCAAGCCTGCTGCTGCTGCTGCTGCTAAGTCGCTTCAGTTGTGTCCGACTCTGTGCGACCCCATAGATGGCAGCCCACCAGGCTCCCCCGTCCCTGGGATTCTCCAGGCAAGAACACTGGGGTGGGTTGCCATTTCCTTCTCCAAGGCATGAAAGTGAAAAGTGAAAGTGAAGTCGCTCAGTCATGTCAGACTCTTCGCAGCCCCATGAACTGCAGCCCACCAGGCTCCTCCATCCACGGGATTTTCCAGGCAAGAGTACTGGAGTGGGGTGCTATTGCCTTCTCCGGCAAGCCTGAGAAGGCACTTTTTAATATAAATTTTTCACCTAAATTCTGAATTCACTACCATTCCAGGCAAGAGTACTGGAGTGGGGTGCCATTGCCTTCTTCAGCAAGCCTGAGAAGGTACTTTTTAAAATAAATTTTTCACCTAAATTCTGAATTCACTACCATTCCAGGCAAGAGTACTGGAGTGGGGTGCCATTGCCTTCTCCGGCAAGCCTGAGAAGGTACTTTTTAAAATAAATTTTTCCGTTTCACCTAAATTCTGAATTCACTACCATAAATCTTTTAATATTTTCAGTGTCTATAGGATCTGTATTGATGTTCATATTGTTAATAAGTATTTGCCCTTTATTCTTATTAGTCTGACAAAAGGTTTATAATTTCTATTATACTGCTCAACAGTCAAATTTTGACTTTTTTGGTTTGTTTTTTATTTCTACTCTTTATTTTTAACTTAGGGTTTAGTATGCTCTTCTTTTTTTTCTAGATTCTCCGTGTATAACAGCTTCCCTGGTGGCTCAGAGGGTAAGGCATCTGACTGCAATGTGGGAGACCACCCGGATTCGATCCCTGGGTCGGGAAGCTCCCCAGAGAAGGAAATGGCAACCTAGTCCAGTATTCTTGCCTGGAGAAACCCATGGATGAAGGAGCCTGGTAAGCTATATAGTCCACGAAGAGTTGGACACGACTGAACCACTTCACTTTACTTTAGTTTGCTCTTTTTTTCTAGATTCTCCATGTATAAACAGATATTTTTATTTCATAAATTTGTTATATTTTTATTATCATTCAGTTCAGAATATTTTCTAGCTTTAAATTTTTTTTCTTTTGTTCATGAATTATTTGGAAGTTTCTTGTTTCATTTTCAAATGGTAGGAATTTTCTGAACAATTTATTGTGTTTTTAGCTAATATTATTCTCCTTTAGTCAGATAAAATATTCTGTAGTATTTCATTCATTTAAACTTACTGATACTTATTTTATGACCGATTGCAAGTTCTATCTTGAAAACAGTGAATGCGAATTCAGCAATTATTGGGTGTGTGCATGCATGCTGTCGTTTCAGTCGTGTCTGACTCTTTTGTCACCCTATGGGCTGTAGCCCGCCAGACTTCTCTGTCCATGGGATTCTCTAGGCAAGAATACTGGAGTGGGTTGCCATGCCCTCCTCCAGGGGATCTTCCTGACCCAGGGTTAGAACCCATGTCTCTCATGTCTCATGTATTAGCAGGTAGGTTCTTTACCACCAGCCCCAACAGGGAAGCCCAATTATTGAGTGTATCTCTATAAATATCCTCTAGGTCAAGGTAGTTTATTGTGTTTGCAAATATTCTATGTCCTTATGTTATGGGGGGGTCTGATTTTTTTATTAATTACTATTAAAAGATTACAACATTTCTAACTATAATTATCAGTTCATTTCAGTTCAGTTGCTCAGTCGTGTCCGACTCTTTGCTACCCCATGAATTGCAGCACGCCAGGGCTCCCTGTCCATCACCAACTCCCGGAGTTCACTCAGATTCACATCCATCGAGTCAGTGATGCCATCCAGCCATCTCATCCTCTGTCGTCCCCTTCTCCTCCTGCCCCCAATCCCTCCCAGCATCAAAGTCTTTTCCAATGAGTCAACTCTCCGCATGAGGTGGCTGGATTTATGTATCTGTCTCTTTTTTAAAGTTATCTAGTGATGACATTCTATTTTATCTGATCTTTCACTTATTTTATTTCACCTGTTTATTTAGACTGTGCAGGGTCTTTGCAGCGCACGTGTTTTGTTGCACGTTGCAGTATATGGGCTCTTCATCCCCAGACCAGGAATCGAATCCAGACCCCTTGAATTGGGAGCAGGCACCAGGGAGGTCTCCATTTCTCTTTTTAGTTCTCTCAATATTACATATTTTAGAGTGCTGTTATTAGGTAATACACATTTGGATTGCAGTGTCTTTCTAATGAATTGACCATTTTATCAATATAAAATGGCATTCTTTATCACTAGTAATACTCTTTTTCCTGAAATCTACTTTATCTGACACTAAACACCGACTTTCTTATGCTTACCATTTATATTTACCATTCACATTCTAAACCTTTTTCTGTTGTTTTATTTTCAACCTATTTGTGTCATTAAAGCACATCTCTTGTAGTGAGCATATGGTTAGGTAATGCTGTTTAAATTGGAGTTTTTACTCCACTTACATTAAATGTGATTTTGCTATGCTTGGATTAATTTTGCCAAAGTTTTGTTTGCTTTCTTATTTGTCCTATCTCTTTTTGGCTCTTTAGTTCCCCTGCCCTTTTCTTTTGTTTGTTTGTTTAAGATATATATTTTTTTGTGTACTGTTTATTTTTATTTTTAAATTTTTATTGGAATATAGTTGTTTTACAATGTTGTGTTAGTTTCCACTGTACAACAAAGTGAATCAGTTATACCTATTTGCACATATCTGCTCTTTTATAGATTTCTTTCCCATTTAGATCACCAAGGATCATTGAATAGAGTTCCTCATGCCATACAGTAGATTCTCCATCATTACCTATTTTATACATAGTAGTATATGTATGTCAGTCCCAGGCTCCCAGTTTGTCTGCCCCTTCCCCCAGCTTGGTAATCGTAAGTTTGTTTTCTACGTCTGTGACTCTGTTTCTACTTTGCCAATAAGTTTATCTGTACTATTTACATTTTATTCTTCAGTTTGTTAATATGATATAAATAGTGGTGCAATGAACATTGGGATGCATGCATGCTTTTGAATTATGATTTTTCTCCAGATATATGCTTAGGAGTGGGATTGCTGAATCATATCATATGGTAGCTCATTAAGGAAACTCCATACTGTTCTCTGTAGTGGCTGCACCAATTTATATTCCCACCGACAGTGTGAGAGGATTCTCTTTTCTCCACACCCTCTCCAGCATTTATTGTTTGTGGAGTTTTTTGATGATGGCCATTATGACCCATGTGAGGTGATATGTTATTGTAGTTTTGATGTGCATTTCTCTAATAATTAGTGATGTTGAGCATCTTTTCATGAGCTTTCTGGCTATCTGTGTGTCTTCTTTGGATAAATGTCTACTTAGATCTTTCCCTCATTTTTTATTAATATGGGGTAAAATATAACACACCTCCCCATAACTAGGTAGGACAAAAGGAAAAAGAAGGAATTAGGTTGAAGCCTGTGCCCCAGGGAGAAAGCTGTGTGGGAGGAAATGTTCATATGATTTTTATGATTTCTCTCCATTTTACATTTTATGGGAGATCTTCTGTTGGCACTCAGTAGCTGTTCAGTGTGAATCGTTCCACCTGAAGAAGTATTTTCAATGTTTCTGTGAACTCTGCTTTCTACTCCTCTGCCATATTGATCCTGACTCTCACCCCCGCTTTTTTCTCTATATATATATATACATATATGTGTGTGTGTGTATTATATTATATTTGCTACTTCCATCATGTTTTAGTTTTATATATATATATAATATATATATTAGTGCTACATGGGAATATAAAGTGCATTCTGAAATTTTCATTGTCTGCTTAAAATTAATATTGAACTGGTTTATGCAAAAGGTAAGAACCTCGTAACAGTTTAATCTCATCTATTCCTTATCCTTTGTGCTTTTGTTGTCAATATTTAATTTCTATATATACATAATAAATGCTATTATTCTTACTTGATATAGTCTTTCAGCTTTTAAGGAAATAGAGTCCTTTTTATTTGCCACATATTGACCATTTCTCTTTGTTTCTTACATAATTATAACTTAATCTAATTCCTAACAGTGCTAAGTTTCCATCTGACAATATTTGCCTTCAGCTTGAAGAATTTCCTTCAGCATTTCCTGTGGTACAGCTTTGCTGGCAGTCGATTTTCTGAGAAATTATTTAACTGAATATCTTTGGATGATACCTTCATTATTGAAGGTGAGATTTCTGACCCTAGAATTTTTTTCCAGCACTTTACATGTGCTGTTCACAGGCTTCTGGCAGCCATAACATCTATTGGAAATTAGCCATCACTTGTAGTATTGTTCATCTGGACATAACGTGTGTTTTTCTCTCTGGCTACATTTAAGATTTTCTGTTCAGCTCTAGTTTTCAGCAGTTTGACTATAATGTGCTTAATGTGGTTTTGTTTGGATACTGGGCATTCAACTGAGTTCCAGAAAGGCCATGTGATGAAAATGCACGTGTGTGCTAAGTAGCTTCGGTTGTGTCTAACTTCGCAACGCTGTGGACCATAGCCTGCCAGCCTCCTCTGTCTATGGGATTCTCTAGGCAAGAATACTGGAGCCGGTTGCCATGCCCTCCTCCAGGGAATCTTCCCGACCCAGGGACTGAACCCATGTCTCTTATGTCTCCTGCACTGGTAAGCAGATACTTTACCACAGGTGACAGCCGGGAAGCCCTGTGATGAGCTTAAGGACCATAATTTAGGACCGAGGAAAGAAAACGCTGTAGACCTAGATTAACTGAAGACAAAACCAAGCCTGACAAGTTCAGTAGGATACACTAACAACCTAACCAGCTTCCAGAGCACAATTCACCACTTCTCCAGGTGGGCCAGACCACTAACTTCTCCCAGCAGTGTCTGGCCTCTCTGGGCAGCTCTCACCCTGTGGCACATGTTGTCCACTGCGCCTTCCAGGCTCCCCCTGCACAGGCAGAGAGCAACTTTCAGCTGGGGTTTGACAGGGAAACCGCGCACCGTCCTTTGTACCACCATCTTCACAATTCCCTCCTTCTCCAGTTGCTTCAGCAGGTCCCAAACTGCCCTCTGGATCTCCTCTCTTCAACTCAGAGAGAGAGAGAGAGAGAGAGATCTCTGCTTGGACTCGACTTTCTTGCTCTGAGACTGGGAAAGGAGTGCCAGGCAAAAACTAGGGCAAAATGGATCACATCCCTTGTGTTTTTATACTCTGAAACATCACAGTCCTCTGATTCTGGTTGTCCAATACACAGAAACGGTTCTCTCATATACTTGGTCCCATTTTATACTTATTCACAAACAGTAGAATAAGTTGAATACCAGTTATTCCATCATGGCCAGAAATGGGAATCCTCTTTTGTTTTTAGACAAACCCTTAAGTGCTTTTTTATCTATGGCTGATTCAGGTTGAGGTTTGACAGAAAACAACAAAATTTTGTAAAGCAATTATCCTTCAATTAAAAAAAAATTAAGAGATACTTATTTACTTATTATTTTATTTTTTTGGTTGTGGCAGGTCTTCATTGTTGCACACAGGCTTTCTCTAGTTATGGAGAGTAGGGCTACGCTCTGGTGGCAGTGTGGGCTTCTCATTGCGGTGCCTTCTCGTGTTGCAGAGCACATGCTCTAGGTGCTGAAGGCTCAGTATTTGTGACTCACAGGCTTAGTTGCTCTGCTGCATGAGGGATCTTTTGGATCAGGGATGGAAGCAGTGTCCCCTGCATGCAAGACAGATTCTCAACCACTGGACCACTAGGGAAGACATCAATTGATGTTTAAGGTATAGCCTAGAAAGAGAAGTGACAGCTCCTGGATGATGGAGAGGCTGCTAATCTCTTTGTGAGCTGGGCACTCCCAGGTACTGGGGACCAGGACAGGAGGAAAGGTTATTAGAAAAGAGATTCCAGTGGAAGAGGATCCAGTCTGCCTTTCCTGGAAGTCCCTTTACATGTTATGTGTTTCTGAGACAGCATGGTATAGTGGATGTGTGTGTGTGTGCTCAGTCACTTAAGCATATCTGACTCTTCACAATCCCATGGGCTGTATAGCCTGCCAGGTTCCTCTGTCCATGGGATTTCCAGGCATCAGTGCTGGAGCGGGTTGCCATTGCCTTCTCCAGGAGATCTTCCTGACCCAAGGATCAAACCCGCATTTCTTGCATCTCCTGCATTGGCAGGCAGGTTCTTTACTATTCTCCAAGTGAAGAAGCTCGGATTTTAGTTCTGGCTCAGCTGACAGCTGCTGGATGCCCATCGTTGACCTTGTCTTTCCATCTGCAGAATCAGGAAGTCAGATTTAGAATGCTTACTCTCATCTAGAGTCTGAGAACCATAAAATATTAGGCTATAAGGATTTCTGTAACCAAATTACACAAGGGAAGGCATAAAAAATCAGGTTCTTGTTACAAAAAAAAAATTCAGAAAACAAAACCTTTCATGGAAGGAATCCCTGTACCACTAAGGAAATGAAATGACAAGATACAAATTAAAACTGACCATAAGAGGCTACAAGGGGTTTTGATATATTGTCAGGAACTCATTGCTGAATTTCAAGGTTTTCTGAAGCAGACACCAACTGAATCCTTAGTAATTAAGACGATAGATACTTTAAATTCCTGTTTTCTCTTTCAAATCTGCTCTGTTGTTAAAAGGGCAAGTGAATCCATTTTTAGCTGATGATAGCTGAATGTAACCATGGCCAATGAAGAAAAGGAGCATATGGAGGATAATTTTTAAACCTTACATGAATTAATTATTTTAAAAAAGCACGATCAGAAGACTTAATGGTCAGTCCAAACTCATCACACTCACATGCTTTGGTACTGAACTTGTATGTTGAAATATTAATAATAAACATTTTTTCCCCTCTTCAGATTTGTATTTCTCACATTTCTGAAGGGCTAAGTAAATCTCTTCCAAAAGCATTTGAACTGGTTCTTGGGCTCAGCATTCTGATACTCATAACATACATCCCAAGATAAAATAATCTGGAAATCTACAGTTAGGTAAAAATTTTGGCACATGTTGAGTTGAAAAAACAAGACACATTTGTCTTTGGGGGCATGTTTTTGATGACAAGACTGATATTCTAACAGAAAGTTTAGGCCTGAGGTTCTGTGCATCCTTGTCCCTTAAAAATCTTAATTTCCAGGGAGGAACTTCCCTGGTGGTCCAGTGGCTAAAACTGCATGCTCCCAATGCAGGGGACTGAGGTTTCATCCCTAGCCAGAAGCTAGAGTTTGTTTGCCACAACTAACACCCAGGGAAGCCAATTAAATAAGTAAAAAGAAATATTTTAAGAAAATCTTGATTTCCAGCTTTTCTTCTAACATATTTGCATACTTTCTCTACTATTCCAACTTTCTGAGACTCTAATTTTGCCTTTGCTTAGATTATATTTCCTGAATCAGTAAGAAACTCATTCAATTGTAAAGAAAATTCAGATGGGCTTTCATGTCTTTCAAGAATTAAGACAACACGAAGGGAAATATTTATGGAAATGTATTTTGAGGCTCCTTTGAGTCTATCTTTAGAAGGCACTTTGTGTACAAGGTGAAGGAGGCCTAAACATGGCAGAAACTTGGTAAACTCATACACACTTTAAAAAAGGCATAGGTGTTAGGGTTAATGACAATTTCCAATCAATATCTGGCAGCATGCTATTTACAATAATAATATATCATGAGAACTTGTAGTTTCATTATAAGAAATGAAAATTGATGTCAGTAGCATATAGAAGCAAATAATGCTCTAATGATTTCCTAATAAAGTAATTTGCTCATAGGTCACAAGGGATACAAGCCAAAAGAACTGCCTATACTGAGGCCAAAGTAATTATTTTTCAGCCTTTAAATAAATATTAAGCAAGTTGCCTAAGGCTTTTCCTGGCATGCTAAATGACGTTTTCCTGTCCCACCTAGCTCTTGGGGAGTCAGAATAGGTCAAAGACAGAACTTCAGAGATAATTGAACACACTTAAAATGCAAATGTTTACCAAGTATGAGCTGGTTAAGTTTGTTCTTTTCCTGTGGCTAAGTTATTTTTCCACCTGCAGCCCAATGCTTAACCAAAGAGAAAAAAGATCACTTGGCAGAATCTTTATCTGGTAGAACTTTTACCAAATAAAATCCACTCACCACTCCCTCAACTATAACCTAATTTAATTCCAGGGTTGGTAAACATGAAGATTATATATATGAAAGTGCTTTGAAAGTTACAAGATAGTATATAAATCAAAGCTATTAAGACATATTTGACTAGAAAAGACAAACTATTTTCAACACCTAATTACATTTCCCTCTGCATTTCTAAAAGTAAGCCCTCTTGTGATTGTGTATTAAGAAATAGTGACTAATGGTTTTTGCATTCAATCATTATGGTGGAAATTACGTTTCCATTTAATGGACTTTCAATCAAGCAACCAAACTGACAAATTGAAAGCACTACGAATGGACATGTGTAGCAGTAAAGCATTTTTGCATGTTTTTCTTCATTATTATTATTTTTTCCTTACTTTGGGCTGCTTCTAGAGTTTATTTTAAAAGAAAAAAAATTGAGAAAGGAAGGAAAATTAACAAGGCAGATGGCTTGTCAAATCAGAAAAAGGAAACCTTTCCAAAAACAGACTAAAGAATATGGTTAATTATGAGATCTAAATGTTCGTGGTGCATCTACTGCAATTCCTTTGTATGTTAAAGCAAGACATTGGTCTCCTATGGAGATTTGTAAAGTGCATTCTCCTGGTCACCATACTACTGTTCTTAAAGCTCTGGCCAGAGAAAGAGAGAGAGCAATGAATATATACGTTGATTCATGTAGATCATGAAAAGTGAAACTGTTAAGTCTCTCAGTTGTATCTGACTGTTTACAACCCCATGGACTGTGGCCCTCCAGGCTTCTCTGTCCTTGGGATTTTCCAGACAAGAATACTGGAGTGAGTTACCATTTCCTTCTCCAGGGGATCTTCCCGACCAGGGATTGAACCTATGTCTCCTGCATTGCAGGTAGATTCTTTACCATCTGAACCAACAGGAAAGCCCAATGTAGACCTTATTTTTTGAAAAAAGGACTTGGAATATGTAAGTAAAATAGCCCTGTGGGCTATTTACCATATTAGAGATCTGCACCAAAAATTACATTTAGATCTCCATTTGCTAAGCTAGTGAACATGAGACATAGTTTTCAGCAAGAAAATAGAGTTATTTCACAAATTAATGGTAAGAAGTATTGTGCATATTCCAATAAATGTCAGCAACAATCATCACCACTCCTATATTTTCATCTAAAATTATATTTGTCTGATTGCTAAATTTCTTTTACAATGTGCAAGAGTACAATCACTGGAGCCAGAAAGCACAGTAGTTGGAAAATTTTTTCTTTTATATGAACAGTAGTTTTAAAGCTGTATAGAAATCAACTAAGATAAAATATTCAGAATGGGAGAAAATAATAGCAAATTAAGCAACTGACAAACAACTAATCTCAAAAATATACAAGCAACTTATGCAGCTCAATTCCAGAAAAATAAATGACCCAATCAAAATATGGGCCAAAGAACTAAATAGACATTTCTCCAAAGAAGACATATGGATGGCTAACAAACACATGAAAAGATGCTCAATATCACTCATTATCAGAGAAATGCAAATCAAGACCACAATGAGGTACCATTTCACACCAGTCAGAATGACTGTGAGCCAAAAGTCTACAAGCAATAAATGCTGGAGAGGGTGTGGAGAAAAGGGAACCCTCTGACACTGTTGGTGGGAATGCAAACTAGTACAGCCACTATGGAGAACAGTGTGGAGATTCCTTAAAAAACTGGAAATAGAATTGCCTTATGACCTAGCAATCCCACTGTTGGGCATACACGCCGAGGAAACCAGAATTGAAAGAGACACGTGTACCCCAATGTTCATCGCAGCACTGTTTATAGTAGCCAGGACATGGAAGCAACCTAGATGTCCATCAGCAGACGAATGGATAAGAAAGCGGTGGTACATATACGCATTGGAGTATTACTCAGCCATTAAAAAGAATACATTTGAATCAGTTCTAATGAGGTGGATGAAACTGGAGCCAATTATACAAAGTGAAGTAATCCAGAAAGAAAAACATCAATACAGTTTATACAGAAAGAACACCAATACACCAATACACCAATCAGTTCAGTTCAGTTGCTCAGTCATGTCCAACTCTTTGCGACCCCATGAACAGCAGCATGCCAGGCCTCCCTGTCCATCACCAACTCCTGGAGCTCACTCAGACTCACGTTCATCGAGTCAGTGATGCCTTCCAGCCATCTCATCCTCTGTTGTCCCCTTCTCCTCCTGCCCCCAATCCCTCCCAGCATCAGAGTCTTTTCCAATGAGTCAGCTCTTCACATGTGCGTCCTTAGTACTCTACAATTTGTGATGAACACTGGGCACAACACTGTAGCAAATACCTGAGGTCAACAAAACTCTGTGTAAAATAGACTGTGAAATAACTCCAGCTGATACAGAAAACTGGACCAGGTGGCATTAATACACAATTGGGGTTGGTCTTCTCCCATAAACTATAGGCTTAAAAATTTGACTGTCATAAAAGTCCTAGTTAGACTTCCTTTTTTACACATTGATAATAAAATTAAGGAGAACAGATCATCCAGTCAACTGAGTTATCCATTCTCTCCTTGCATAAAAATGTATATGAAAATTTAAATTTATTAGAAATCTGATTAACAAAATGACAACTGAGCCAAAAAGTAAATTAAATTATCTTAATAACCGGGGTCATTCAGCTATGAAACCCTGGTGTTGGATAGTACAACCCAACCTCAGGGATGTCAATTCTTGAGTTGATAGGGCCTTTTGCACCTTGGGTTGTCTTAGAGACACTGACATTCTTACTCTTTGGGGTCCCTAAGATCCACCATACTAAATCTAGTAGATTAGGCTGATATTAACCATTCATATAAAACTAGAGTACAATACTTTAGCACATCAATTGCTTTGTTTTCTTGGCCCTGGTTTTTCACCTTTTCACTCAGATGATTTTTGCTTCTACCACTCACCCATCATTAGTTGATCAGATTTTGATTCATCTCTTAGTGATTTGTTTCTTCTGAGTTCTTGGCAGAAACTTCACTGTAGCCTCCTGGGCTGGTTGCAGCAGGAATGTAAATAAATGAGAGAGTTCTTTTATCCAAACTGAATTGGAATCCTTGGTATCCAGGCATTTATAATCTTGATGCAGGTGGGAGGCCCGAGAATGATTGTTAGTTTTTGAAGAGAGAATGTGACTATTCTCTTTACAGTATTACAGGTTTTTGAAATGGTAGAATTGTCAGGTCATGACAAACCATTGCTGGAATCACATTTGAAGAAAGGGGAGGTGAGGTCATAGGATATTACGGATGTTTGTGTTGTGTTATAAAATTCTGTCTTCACTTCCTGTATTGGGTAGATATTCTGAAAGAGAACTAGCGCATATATATGGAATTTAGAAAGATGGTAATGATAACCCTGTATGCGAGACAGCAAAAGAGACACAGATGTAAAGAACAGACTTCTGGACCCTGTGGGAGAGGGAGAGGGGGGGATGATTTGGGAGAATGGCATTGAAACATGTATACTATCATGTAAGAAATGAATACCTAGTCTAGGTTCAATACAGGATACAGGATGCTTGGGGCTGGTGCACTGGGATGACCCAGAGAGATGATATGGGGAGGGTGGTGGGAGGGGGGTTCAGGGTTGGGAACTCATGTACACCTGTGGTGGATTCATGTCAATGTATGGCAAAATAAATAAATAAATAAATAGTTTTCCTTTTTCCATAAAAAAAATGAAGAGAAATTATGAGTTAAGAAAGAGTGTCATAAAAATAAATAAATGAAGGCCAAATAAAAATAAATAAATAAATAAACACTGAGGATTATGCTGGGTCTTGTCGATTTTGAACTAGACCAGTAAGAGTTAAGTGTAAAATGTAATAGCTATTGCTGAGCATAATACTTAACTAATGAAAGTATTCTGTATTTCATACATTCCCTTTATTCAGAATGCCCAGACCATGCAGAAAGACTGAGAAATCCAGGGAAAATTATCTCCTGGCATCATTGACTTTTCCCTGAGATTAATGCATGTGTTTGTGTAAAGCAGTATTTTATTCTTGCCTCACTGATCTACACAGTTCCTGCAACTGTTGTATTTAGAAATTGATTGTTGAACAACTGAAGCTACTGTAATAACAGGACGGCTGTGCCTACAATTGCGAATCGTGGAATCTAGCGTAAGAGTCTAAAGCAAATTCTGTAGATCTCTTAGGAGTTCATATTTGGTGTTCAAGTAGCTCATGATACCTTCAAAATTCTCCTTATAATTTGTGTCAAGTTAAATGCATTTTTCTGGGGGAGAAAAGCCACTGCTTTTATCAGATATATTAATATGTTTGTAATTCAAAAGATTGAGTTCCCGGTGTGGTAAGTCTATCTCAGCAAGATTCCAACAGACTTTCTGTGGTTTTGTTTCTTCTAGCAAATCCAAACCCTAAGACTTTAGTTTCCTTAAACGGTTCCCATTGTCTTACCCTCTCACCAGAACAGTGGGATTTCCAAGACAAATACAAAAAAGAATGATTGAGAAAGGTAGTAGGGATAAATGAAGCAGGTCACACAAAGAAAGGCAAATATGTGACATCACTTATACACAGAATCTAAAATAAAATGCAAATGAACTTATTTACAAAATAGCAAGAGACTCACAGACCTAGAAAATAAAGTTATGGGAATCAAAGAGAGTCCCTTGGATTGCAAGGAAATCCAACCAGTCAATCCTAGAGGAAATCAACCCTGAATATTCATTGGAAGGACTGATGCTGAAGCTGAAGCTCCAGTACTTTGGCCACCTGACGTGAAGAGTTGCCTCATTAGAAAAGACCTTGATGCTGGGAAAGATAGAAGGCAGGAGGAGAAGAGGATGACAGAGGATGAGATGGTTGGATGCCATCGTCGACTCAATGGATGTGAGTTTGAGCAAGCTCTGGGAGTTGGTGAAGGACAAGGAAGCCTGGCATGCTGCAGTCCATGGGGTCACAAAGAGTCAGACATGATTGAGCGACTGAACAACTCCAAAGGGAAAAGTGGGAGGAGGAATAACTTAGGAGCTGGGGGTTAACAGATACACACTAATATAAACATAAAATAGATAAACAATAAGGACCTATTGTATGGCACAGGGAACTATATAAATAAGGACCTTTTGTATAGCACGGGGAACTATATTCAATATCTTGTAATAACTTGTAATGGAAAAGAACCTGAAAAGAATATATATATAAAACTCGATGTTCATCTGAATGTGTTCAATCTCTTCTCACCCAGCGCTGAAAATAAATTTAACAAATGGACTCTTTTCATCATTTGAATTTTTACCTTTTTGGAATATTTGCATTTTAACAGGAGTATGTCTGAAAAATAAGTCTTTGCTCGAGGGAATGTATTACTAATGTGAAAATGTTAGGCATTTGTTACAATTTAGTCGAAGAGGGATTTAAGATGAGTAAGCTTTCCTGTCCCACTGTCACACACAGGTGCTCAAATCACGTTATCATCTCCTTAGGCCTCATAAAATTCTCTACTTGTCCAATTGAAAAAGTTGCTCTTCGGAACAAAACAGTGGCACACACAGTTGCCACCAGGTGTGGTGACGAGGACCCCTAACACAGCCTTCCGAGACCATAGTCCAAATCATGGGTCTGCACACCGTCTGGTGTGACCTTGGGCACAGTGGTTAATCTCCCAGAGATTAAGTCTGCTTATGGATAATACTTAGATCATGATGCTTGCATGAGTACTTTAGCAAGTGAAAGGTGGTTTACAAACTTAGATGATATTATGTCATAAACACACCCCAATCCCCCCATGTGACCTCTTCTAAACCTCATCTGCAGTTTACAAAAACATTTCTTGAACATTCAAAATGGCAATGATACTGAGATGACAGTTTTGAAACGAAGTCCTGTTGGACTTTGGAATGAAAGAGGGGAAAAAGGAGTTGATGAAAAGAGATTCTGCTATTTTAAACATTTTTGTCAGAGTGTGCTGCTGCTGCTGCTGCTGTTGCTGCTGCTGCTAAGTCGCTTCAGTTGTGTTCGACTCTGTGCAACCCCATAGATGGCAGCCCACCAGTCTCCCCCATCCTTGGGATTCTCCAGGGCAGAACACAAGAGTGGGTTGCCATTTCCTTCTCCAATGCATGAAAGTGAAAAAGTGAAAGTGAAGTCGGTCAGTCGTGGCCAGCTCCTAGCGACCCCATGGACTGCAGCCTACCAGGCTCCTCCTTCCATGGGATTTTCCAGGCACGAGTACTGGAGTGGGTTGCCATTGCCTTCTCCTGTCAAAGTATCGTTGATTTAAAATATTGTGTTAGTTTCTACTGTACAGCAAAGTGAATCAGCATATATATACATATATATCTGCTTTTTTTTTAGATCGTTTTTGCATATAGGTCATCACTGAGTATTGAGTTCCCTATCCTATAAAGTTCAGAGAAGGCAATGGCACCCCACTCCAGTACTCTTGCCTGGAAAATCCCATGGACGGAGGAGCCTGGTAAGCTGCAGTCCGTGGGGTCGCTAAGAATCGGACACGACTGAGCGACTTCACTTTCACGCATTGGAGAAGGAAATGGCAACCCACTCCAGCGTTCTTGCCTGGAGAATCCCGGGGACAGGGGAGCCTGGTGGGCTTCCGTCTATGGGGTCGCACAGAGTCAGACACAACTGAAGTGACTTAGCAGCTGCAGCAGCATGCTACAAAGTTGGTCCTTGTTAGCTATCTGTTTTATATATAAGCAGTGTGTATGTTAACCCCAATCTCTCAATGTATTCTTTGATCCCTCCCTTTCACTTTCACTTTCATTTTTCACCAGTAACCTTGTTTGTTTTCTATTGTATTATTGTTACCTAGTGTATTGTCAATACATCTGTGACTCTAAGAATCAGCTGTATTGTGAATGTGTAAGAGTTGCTCTCCTTGTAAGCATGACAGTTAGCCAGTGACTTTGCAGTTTACTGGTGAACCCATAACATAAAGGTTTGGGGCTCTGTTATTAACCAACAATGTGTTGCTAACCAGTGTTATTAATAGCGAGCGTTTCAAGAGTCTCTTCATCAGTCGGGAGTAGGGAGAGATCAACAGTTTAGTCCAAAGATACAGGAAGACTGTATCTTAATACTGTAGCCTAGGCAAGTTGGTGATAGGAATTCTATGGATTGACAAGAGGGTATCTACATCCTCATAGATTTGGTAGTGTTAAAAGCAAGCAAACGCATTCACTGCCATGCAAAACAGAGCAAGTGTATCATAGACAGTATTAAGACTGAATGATGCCTGAACTATTGCATCCCTGTTGGTTCCAAATTTATAATATCTGGGGAAAGGTGGAGAACAATAATAAAATGTAATGACTCATATTCCATGGCTTAGGACAATGCCAGATAGGGCAATCAGTGTTGTCCATCTTTGTCCAGAGAAACTGCCATTTTAACTCACAACTCTTCATAGCTTTTCATCTGCAATTTTTTTTCTCAGTGGAGAATCCTTCCTGTGTTTCTGGATGAGGATGAGAACAGTAGCATAGTATCCATTACTTTTTAGGAGGCTAGAAACAAAGACTCTACAAGTGGGATGAGGGAGTGACTAGAAAAGACAGCATACTTGCATTTGGCCATAAAGAAAAGTAAACTTAAGGATAAGGGGAGAGCTTAACTAACTCGTTTTTTCCTTTACTTCCCCATTCCTGCCAAGTCTTGTGCATTTAAGAAAAAAGTGGGAAAGAGGTGTGCCACTTCTTATAGCTAATACTCCACCATAAATGAGCGACAAACAAATCTGAGAAAGAATGTCTTTTGGTACTTGAGAAACACAAATGCAAGTAAAGAGTTTCATGTTTTCATATAGGGTGAATTCTATAACTTCCAATTTCTCTCTTTGGCTTACCATGGTCACTCTTTTTTTTCCTCTAAAGGTGATCTAATTTATTTTCTCTAGAAGCTTAACATCCTTACCGTAGGCTTGAAATTCTGACATATTGACATCACAAGAAAAGATCAAGAACCTAAGTGTCAAATCATGAAGTCTTTATTAGAAAGTGCAAAGTCAACAGAAGACCATTACTTGGAGATTTACTCCTCTGAAGGAAGTAATATATCAGTGTGCTCTCAGATATGGCCCAAGTGATACCTGCTTGGGAAACAAAAAATCTCCAGCTAGTGGGCTTTCTAACCTTCTCTTTATATCTGTAAAGCCAGAAGTTAATATGCAGAATTTTAAGTAATAATGCTACACACATCATTTTACCTTAGCTTCTGAGAGTTCATTGTTCTATGAGAAGAAAAGTACTGTGCCTCGTATGATGCTTTACTGAATTCCCAAAAACTGCAATGGTACTATTCTATTCTATAGAGGTTAATTTCCTTTTGTTTGTGCGGGAATTAGAAAAAGATTAACCTAGCATTCAAACTGAATTTACTCTTCTAGTCTCTTCTGCTAAAGATAGAACCTGGAGAGTCAGAAAACATGTCCACCAGCCCAGTGAGTGGTGTGGCTTTGTGATTTTTTAATCACTTTGTAGAACAGGTCATGTTTCTAAGTGTTCTTGGTTGGAGGCATCTAATATGTAGTTTGTAAAGCTTAAGGTACAAAGCTTTATTTCCTGTTTCAATGGGTTAAGAAGTTTCCTTCCAGCCCTTAATTTTATGCAGTGCTATTTTTTTAAAAAAATTAATGTAGGTATTTTTCACTATTTGTCTCTTAAAATCATTGAGAGCTTCCAGAGGATTTATTTTTAATCTCTATATCCATTCTTCAATAAATCATGTATATAGTAATATAGATCTTTCATAGACTTTCTGAAACTTATTCATACACCAATAGCTCCATGGTTGCCAAGTTTAAAACCACAATTGTAAAGGAATTGGAATTGTATCAGTTTAAATAGATAAATAAGCTTCCCAAGTGGCACTGTGGTAAAGAATCTGTCTGCCAATTCAAGAAACACAGGAGATGTGGGTTCAGTCCCTGGGTCAGGAAGATCCCCTGGAGTAAGAATTCACAAGCCACTCCAGTATTCTTGTCTGGAAAATTCCATGGACAGAGAAGCCTGGTGGGTACAGTCCATAAGAATACACATAGTTGGACATGACAGAACATGCATGCAAATAGCTGACTATTTATAGTCAGCTGACTAGTCATATCCTAGACTGGGCCAGGGATTCAGTAAGCACTTCTCCACCTTTTGGAGAAAATACCCAGTAGAATTTTTTTTTTTAATTCTCTGCTCTGAAATTATATTTCCTGAGCCTCTGAGAGACCCAATAAGGGTCATTTCCAAGATTCTTGCCTTTCGTTGCTCGATTTCAACTGATGAGAGACAGGACAGGAAATTCCCAGCGTTTTGTGAATGTGATCATTGCATGATCTTGGAAGGCACCCTTAAGTTTTTCTCTCTTGGCTTTCATTTGTGACACTGGATGTGTTAGTGAAGGAAACTAAAGGAGACATGAATGATTTTGTAAAGGAGAGAGAAAGAAAAATTCCTTTCTTTAAAAATTTTTATTCAATTGCCTGCCTGTGATCAATGCAAAAAAAATAAAGGAAAACAATAAAATGGGAATGATGACAGATCTCCACAGGAAAATTAAAGATTCCAGGGGAAATTTTCATGCAAATATGGGCACAATAAAGGACAGAAACGGTATGGCTCCAACAGAAGCACAAGATATTATGAAGAGGTGAAAAGAATACACAGAAGAACTATCAAAAAACTAACAAAAAATATCTTAATGGGCCAGATAACCACAATGGTGTGATAACTCACCTAGAGCCAGACATCCTGGAGTGTGAAATCAAATGATCCTTAGGAAGTATCACTATGAACAAAGCTAGTGGAGGTGATGGAATTCCAGCTGAGCTGTTTCAAATCCTAAAAGATGATGCCGTGAAAGTTCTGCACTCAATATGTCAGCAAATTTGGAAAACTCGGTAGTGGCCACAGGACTGGAAAAGGTCAGTTTTTGTTCCAATTCCAAAGAAAGACAATGCCAAAGAATGCTCAAACTACCGAACAATTGCACTCATCTCACATGCTAGAAAGTAATGCTCAAAATTCTCCAAGCCAGGCTTCAGCAGTATGTGAACCATGAACTTCCATATGTTCAGGCTGAATTTAGAAAAGTCAGAGGAATCAGAGACCAAATTGTCAACATCTGTTGGATCATAGAAAAAGCAAGAGAGTTCCAGAAAAACATGTACTTCTGCTTCATTGACTTCGCCAAAGCCTTTGACTGTGTGGATCACAATAAATTGTGGAAAATTCTTCAAGACCTGGGAAAACCAGACCACATTACCTGCCTCCTGTGAAACCTGTATGCAGGTTTCAAGAAGCAACAGCTAGAACTGGACATGGAAGAATGAACTGGTTACAGATTGGGAAAGGAGTACGTCAAGGCTGTATATTGTCACCTGCTTATTAAACTTATACACAGAGTACATCAGGTGAAATGCCAGGCTGGATGAAGCACAAGCTAGAATTAATATTGCCAGAAGAAATATCAATAACCTCAGATATGCAGATGACACCACCCTTATGGCAGAAAGCAAAGAGGAACTAAAGAGTCTCTTGATGAAGGTGAAAGAGGAGAGTGAAAAAGTTGGCTTAAAACTCAGCATTCAGAAAACAAAGGTCATGGCATCCGGTCTAATCACTTCATGTCAAATATATGGGGAAACAATGGAAACAGTAAGAGACTTTATATTCTTGGGCTCCAGAATCACTGCAGATGGTGACTGCAGTCATGAAATTAAAGGATGCTTGCTTCTTGGAGGAAATCTATGACAAACCTAGACAGCATATCCAAAAGCAGAGACATTACTTTGCCAACAAAGGTCTGTCTAGTCAAGACCATGGTTTTTCCAGTGGTCATGTATGGATGTGAGAGTTGGACTATAAAGAAAGCTGAGTGCTGAAGAATTGATGCTTTTGAACTGTGGTGTTGGAGAAGACTCTTGAGAGTCCCTTGGACTGCAAGGAGAATCAACCAATCCATCCTAAAGGAAAACAGTACTGAATATTCATTGGAAGGACTGATGCTGAAGCTGTAGCTCCAATACTTTGGCCACCTGATGGGAAGATCTAACTCATTGGAAAAGACCCTGATGCTGGGGGAAATGGAGGGCAGAAAGAGAAGGGAGCAACAGAGAATGAGATGGTTGGATGGCATCACCAACTTCATGGACGTGAGTTTAAGCAAGCTCTGGGAGATGGTGAAGGGAAGCCTGGCATGCTAAAGTCCATGGGGTCGCAGAGCGTTGGACATGACTAGTGACTGAACAATCCTCTCTCCTTGTCTCTTTCTAGGCACACAGAAATTTGTTGTGTATTGCTCAAATTGTGTAATATGGTAATGAAATACTTTATTCATGAGAAGCAAACAAATATTTAGTAGTTCAACTAAAACAAATAGAATCATCTTAGTTTTATAATATAATTTTAGCTTTAGATACTTGCTCCTTGGAAGAAAAGCTGGGACAAACCTAGACAGCATATTAAAAAGCTGAGATATAACTTTGCTGACAAAGGTCCATTTAGTCAAAGCTATGGTTTTTCCAGTAGTCATATATAGAGGTGAGAGTCAGACCATAAAGAAGGCTGAGCACCAAAGGATTGATATTTTTGAATTGTGGCGCTGGAGCAGACTCTTAAGAGTCCCTTGGACTGCAACGAGATCCAACCAGTCAAGCCTAAAGGAAATCAACCCTGAATTTTCATTGGAAGGACTGATGTTGAAGCTGAAACTCCAATACTTTGGCCACCTGATGCGAAGAGTGGAGCCATTTGAAAAGACCCTGATGTTGTGAAAGACTGAGGGCAGGTGGAGAAGGGGATAGAGAAAGAGATGGTTGGATGACATCCCCGAGTAAATAGGCATGAATTTGAGAAAACTCCAGGAGATAGTGAGGCACAGGGAAACCTAGTGTGCTGCAGTTTATGGGTCCCGAAGAGTCAGACATGACTGAGTGACTAAACAACAACAACCACATCAAAATCCATCTGCTTGCTCAAACTCAACCATCAAAATTTACATCCCTTGTTACTTGTCATGAACTATTCTGGTTTTAAATGAAATGAAAAATAATTTTAAAAAGTAAGAAAAAAAAAAAGGAAGTTTATGCAATACAGTTTTACTGATTAACAAATATATACACAAATTTACCTCCATAGTTGAAAACCTATACAAATAATAAATTTCATCCTTGATTGACTCTAATACTTTTTTTCATTAATATCAGAAATAGTCTATCAAGACAGGAGAAAAGAACATTTTATTTTCATGGTGAAACTTCAGCAGAATTTTAAAGAGTTCTTGGGCAGTATGTAAGCTGAAAGTTTGATCTTTTATTAAATAATTTATAGGCTGAGTCTTTTAAAAGTTTGTATTGAGAAAAATTTCAAATACATACAAAAGTAGAGAGAATAGTATGGCTCTGTGACCAATCTTTAAATAGATTTTTGAAGTCACTGATTGAATTATAGTATTCTAGAAAAAGCATTAATGATCATTGCATTATTTTAGTCCCTTTCTTACTTCTTCTCACACCTTATTAGAACTGAAGCTAAGTAAATTCCATTTTATATAAAATTAATAGATGATCATTTTAAAAAAGCCAAGCCATTCAGAAAAATGCAAAGAAAAAAGTATTTAAAACTATATCAGTTTCCACCACTTCTAAATTTACTCTTGTTACTATTTTTTGAACAGCATTTTATGCATATTCTTATAAAGAGATCAATAGGTACTAGAGTAAAAAGTATTATCATGTTACACCCAGTATTTAAAATGAAAATTATGGAATTAAAAAAAAAGAAGCTGAAGTAAAATGAAAATAAAGGTTTCTTCACGAGATACTCAATCCTTAAAATGTCTTCACTTATTAATATAAAGAGTTTATTAAAAAGTACGTTTTACTTACTGGGTACAGCAGGCTTCCCTGGTGGCTTAGATGGTAAAGAATCTGCCTGTAATGCAGGAGACCCAGGTTAGATTCCTGGGTTGGGAAAATCCCCTGCAGAAGAAAATGGCAACCAACTCCTTTATTCTACCCTGAAAAATTCCATGGACAGAGGAGCCTGGTGGGCTACAGTTCTTGGGGTCACAAAATAGTTGGACGTGACTGAGGGACTAAGAATGCATGCACGTTTCTCCATATCCAAGTTTTCATTATGCTTTACCTTTTATCAGCCTGGCATTCATTCTGCTCAGGAATGTGCTGTTCCATAAGTTGTTAACAAAGTTGCTAACCTCAAGGAGATATCTTTATCTGAAGACACTTTGGATAGTGTAAGTTACTGGGTCACTTGGGCTTCCCTGGTGGCTCAGTTGGTAAAGAATCTGCTTGCAGTGCAGGAGACCTGGGTTCGATCCCTGGGTTGGGAAGATCCCCCTGGAGGAGGGCATGGCAACCCAATCCAGTATTCTTGCCTGGAGAATCCCACAGACAGAGGAGCCTGGTGGGCTACAGTCCATGGGGTCTCAAAAGCTCAGACACGACTGAGTGACTCACAGCACAACAGCATTGGGTTACTCTCCTGGAACTCTATAAATATCATTCACTATCTTTGGGAATTGAACATTGCCTTAGAGATATCCACAGTCTACCCTATTTTCACTCTTTGCATACCATTCACTTTTCTTATCACAGGCTCAATTTTTTTCTGAATTGTTCAAGTATAGCCACTTTTACAAAACATGTCCAATGATTGTCTGAGTTTTTCAAAGGTAAAATGTTCCCTTTCAATTTTTTTTCTCAGTTTTGTGATATTTTCACTGGTGATACTTTTTATAATTTTAACTGTTTCATTTTTGCCATACTCTTCTTCAGCCATTGTGGATATACTGGAACTTCTTTTCTTCCATATCCATCAATTTACAAACAGTAATTGTTTTTCCATTTCTTTATTATTATTGTACTAATGTGACTTTCATCTTTATCATGGTTTAGTTTTCTGTTATATTTTCTCTATGAGTTGTACTGGCTCAAGCTTTTATTCATCTGTTATCTTATAATTTCTTCTTTGAATCCTTGGATCTATCCTGTGACATCTTTTCAGGAGTTATTATGCTTTTGCAATTTCTTTGAGATCTAGCAGGTTGAATGCTTTTGTAATATAAGCATAGCTGCTGCAGTATTTGTAGGTGGACTTACAGTGTGAGTTTGTAAAAATGTCTGTTTTATTGGAGATGAAGAGTTCTTCTCTTCTATTTCTTTTTCATTCCTCACAGAAAAAGAGAAAAAGGAGAGAGGAATTTTAGAAAGGTCTTTGCTCAACCATCTTTGACCTAAAGGTTTACAAAGAGGTTTAAGCCCGGAATTTTACACTGTGTCACTGCTATGAAGACTTCATAGATAGCCACTGAGTTGGAGTGCTTCCTTTCACTTGGAATGAGCAAGTTCCTAAGATGTATTGATTGCAAGAGCTAAGAACACAGGATTAGTTTTCCAATTCTTCCAATTACCTTCACCCCAGGAAACTGGAGAATACAATCCCTTGCCCTGATAACTGTGATGGAGACACAGGGTGAGACTTTGCAGGTATGGTTGGAAAAAGCCCTTTTTTCCCCCGCCATAGAGAAATATATGGAGTCAGCAGCTTGACTGTGTTTCCGAAAGACTGGGCTGATTTTGGCTACACCTTGAATAAATTTTTACTGTGCAGATTGTTGAGACATGAATATCACACCTTGGAGGTTCATTTCCTCTTAAAAGGCAAAAAAGCAACTGAAAGCTTTGCCACAAGTTTTTTGTTTGTTTGATTTGTTTTACCAGCAATAGGAATAAAGTTTACCTGGAAATACTGACTAAATTATAAGTTTCTCATATCTAGCTGGAAATAAAGTCTAACTGGAAATACTAACTAAATTATAAGTTTCTCAAGTGGCCATGACTTATTTATCTTTGCATTTTCAGTACCTTGCATACACAGTGTTTGGAAAATAGTAGGTACATAATATTAACAATAATAACTAATATTCAGATGCATATTGATGATGGGCATTTTGCCAGTCACTTGCTAGGAATCATCACATTCAATTCTCACATATAAAGAGCCACTTATTACCCTTCTTGATTAGGGAAGTGAGGCTCAAAAAGGTAAATGCCCAAGCTTTCAATAAGAAATTGTCTTTTGATCAAAACATCAAGACCACAAACCTACCCCAATATCATTTGCAAACATCTGTATGTGTATTGAACTTAGATGCATTTTGTTTGACAATCAAAACCCAAGAGACATATTGATCAAGTGATTTTTCAGTGTAAGATATAGAACCACTACTAATTATTACTGTGTCTTAGAGATAGTGCTAAAGCTATCTGAGTTCCTGGTTTATGTTTAAAATTCTTTGCTCTCTTTTACCATATCTCCTTTCCTGTCTCATAGACTATCAACAACTGTACATAACTCTTCATTCATTCCCAAATGTAGCCAGCTCTGAGATGAAAGGATAAAAGACATGCTAGTCCCCTAAATAAATAAGCACGTTAGCTGTAAAGAAAAAAGGTATAGAAAGCATAAGAAAATCAACAGGAAGTTTCGAAAATAAGTATTCCAAAAGATATTGAAGGAAAAATCCACAAAACCTTTGATCTATCAAGTCTGTCTCTAGACGTAAACATTATAGAAATACTTGTACAAGTGTACAAATAAGTATATAAAAGTAAAAAGTATTCATTGCAGCTATTTATTAGTGACAATTAGAAATAACAAATACCATCCACTGGGGAATAATTTAAAACTTAGGATATACCTAAGAAAACACTTAGGCATTGAATTGTATGAATTAGATCTCCATATACAACAATGAAAGAAGTCCACAAGGCCGGATCATTTTTTAAACCAAGTTGCAGGCATTAAGTGGAAACATAATTTTATTTTTTATCATTCATGTTTTGTACCCAGGAAGGTGACTGTGCTCTTCAATTATTCAAGAGGATGAAGATGTTTTATGTATGTAAAAGATTCTTAAAATTCATTGTAGGTTTAGTGATTTGAGGATTTATTTAACTGTCTAAGTACAAGCATAGACTCTGAAAGTTGATCTTGAAAATACTAATGGTGATTTTTGTAGGGAAGTGGGAAATTAGAAAAGGGAGGTGAGGAGACATTATTTTAATCTGAAAACTCTAGCCATCAAATGCTTATAACTGATGAATAAACTATTAAAACAATCTCTGAAAAGAGCTACACTATCTCCTCCATAAATGACCCAGGCACTCACTGTAGTTTGGCACCTTTTCCTTTTATGACTTGTGAAAACATGTGTTGTAAGCCAAGTATGGAGATAATCTTATTTGCAAAACAGAAATAAAGACACAGACGTACAGAACAAATGTATGGATACCAGTGGGGAAGTAGTGGGTGGGAAGAATTGAGAGGCTGGGATTGACACATTTACACTACTGATACTTTGTTTAAAATAGATAATTAATGAGAACTTACTTTATAGCACAGGGAATCCTATTCAATACTCTGTGGTGACCTGAATGGGAAGGAAGTCCAAAAAGGAGGGGATATATGGATATACATGGCTGATTCATTTGGCTGTACAGTAGAAACTAGTTTATTGTAAAGCAAATATATTCCAATGAACCAAAATTTTTAAAAAGACAAACACAGAGAATAATGTAGGATTGGACTGCAGTTTTACTTCTAAAATTCAGTTTGTGCATTTGACAAATTATAAATGGAATAATGTATCTGAATTCTTTGCAGTTGCTTTCCATATGGTGGATGGAGATGTGCAGGACATGTGAGATGGCTGTATTTATGGCAGCAATGACTTAGACCCAAGTTCTGTTTGGTCCCAGAAGAGGTGCTGCTATCCATATCAGTTAGAGTCTATCAACATGGTTTAACAACCGTGTGTTAAACCATTTCCATAAAGAGCAGCTGTTTCCTTCAATCTATCTCTCCCTTGTTGTCCCTAAATACGTGTTCATACTCACATTGGCCCTTTGATATCATGTAAGATGGACAAAGGTGTTTTATAAATATAAAAGATATTTTCAAAGGTGATTTTAAGGCTTACTATTTTAAACATGACTTAAACTGTAGAGGCTTAGTGTTTTCAGTGGATTAATGCAATAAAACCCACCTGTTATTTTTGGCTGCTTTATTTAGACCATCTGCTCCACAAAGACTGAAAAGCTCAACAGTGGATGGAGAACTGTCTACTCCTCATGTGTCAATAATTTATTTATTCTCTCTTACCAAACCTTCAGGTCATTGCAAAAGTGTTTATCTATTCATTTTCCAGCACAAAGGAAGCAAATATTTGGTGTCTGGCTTTGTTAAAAATCATCACAGGCGATTGTATTTTTGTTAGTTCATGGTTTCCTATTTTCCCTGCCTTTAAATAGCTTGCTGGGTGCATGTATTTTAAGGACCTCGATTCTCTTTTCCTTCTGTGACAAGTGAAGTAGCTGCTGAAGAGATGTTCTTGGTGATGATGAATAAATAACATATTCAGGTAGCACTCGCCATTCAGGTAGCGATGTGAGCATCACACAGACTTCTCTGAAATTATGGAATCTCAGATAGAGATAATAATTACAAAGGTCAGGCACTTTGGTCACCAACTGTGTCCACTTGAATGAAATGGTTTTGCAGTCTTTGTCCTCATCTTTTTGCAGCATTGAATACTGGAGATCACCTCACTTTAACTTTTCTACTTTACCTGATGCTGTGATTTATTCTCTCTTGAATTTAGTCTCACATCTTTTACCACCTCTAATCATAATCACGATCATAGCAATAATAACAGTTTGCATCTATTGAGTGCTTCAGCTGTTGTTTAGTCGCTAAGTAGTATCAGACTCTTTGCAATCCCATAGGCTGTAGCCTGCCAGGCTCCTCTGTCCATAGGATTTCCCAGGCGAGAATACTGGAGTGGTTTGCCATTTCCTTCTGAGGGGATCTAAGTTCTCAATACTATGCTAGGCACGCCTCATATCGACTCCTAATCTTTATTCATCTCCTTTTTCTCATCTTAGGCTCAAACTTAACTCATGGGTCTTTTCTTCTACTTATTTATTCATTTTTTCAATGAGAACATTTCACATATGGTTCAAAACCCCACCTCTATGTGCATGGGGTATAGCTACATTTCCAGCCTGTCTCAGTCTTTGCAAGCAGCTATACATATAACAAAATATCATCAGCTAGGTGGCTTATAGACAACAGAAATTTATTTCTCACAGTTCTGGGTGCTGGAAAGGCCAAGGTTATAATGCACACAGATTCAGTGCCTGATCAGAGCCCGCTTCCTCAGTGATGGCCATCTTCTCATTGTAACCTCAGGCAACAAAAGGGATGAAGGAGGTCACTTTTAGGCTTCTTACAAAGGATCTAATTCCATTCATGAAGACTTTGTTCTCATCACCTACTCATATCTCAAAGGCCTCACCTCAAAGCACCATCACATTGGAGATTAGAATTTCATATACACATTGTGGGTCAGGGGGACACAAACATTCAGACCATAATACAGACAGACATTGAACGTGAAACTGACTTCCAGTTTCTAGCGGCCTAAGTAGAATCAGTTTCTGCTATTTCTTGAGTGTCTACCAAATGCTAGGCACTTGTTAGATATTTTACATTTTATCTTTAACCTTTACATAAACAAAGTACATCTCACTTTAGATTTGGGAAAAATCTGCATACAAATAATTTAATAGTTCCTGCAATCACACTGTTGCTAAGAAACAAGCTGGGATGTGCAAATGTAATTCTAAAACCCAAGACTCTTATAGCATTTCATAGGATAAATCTCACATGTAATACTTTCTCCATATCACTGACTAAGCATTTGAGACTATCGCCCCTGTACTGACAGATCTCCCTTTCTGTGTTTCTATTTATCCCCAGCCAACCTCCTGCTAGGACTTTCATCTAAGTCCTCAGTAACCTCAACCTTAGATCATCCCAGTTACCTCCCTCCCTACTCTTAATTTTTCTAACCCATCCTGTACAAAACTATCCAGTTTATTTTCCTATGGCATTATTCTGTTGTCATTTCTTTTAAAGAATCTGTAACATCACCATGATCTATCCATCAAGGTCAATTATAGATTCGGAGTTTTTCTTCAAGTCCTCTAATCTACCTGTCCAAATTGATCATTATTTTATTAATTCCTCATTTACAACAATCATCTTGCTGGGTTCTTCACTTACTCTGCTCTTTGCCATTTGTTGTCCACTTCCTCATATCTCTTCCCTTCTCTTTTTGGCCAATGCAATCTTACCCTGGTTCAAAATTCCAAACCAAGTTCTTTTCTTCCAAGAAATCCATCTCCTGTCTATAGCCCACTAGCATCTTCTTCTCTGAATTCCTGCAGTATTTGCAGTGGACTCCAAGCCTTTATCTACTCTCTCTCTCTCTCTCTTTTTTTTTTTTTTTGCTTTTCATCATTTGAGCCTCCAGACATTAGACAGTAAACTTTTGAGGACAGAGGTCCTTGTATTACTTCTTGGATTTGGCACATGAACTTGGCACAGACTCTGTGCTCACTAACCACCTTTAGATAGTTGACTGTTCTAAGCTGTGTGCTTAGAAGTGACAGTCACCTTGTCACACAGAGACCATAGCCTCCCTGAATACCTTTGTCATAATCTGTTTGTCCTACAAGTGTTTGGAATTCCCCAACTTGACATCATATATGCCTAACAAGAAACATCGAACAATATTTAACTCCTTAAGCATATTTTATATCCAATAGTCTCTCATGCAAAAAGATAATCATACTTACATGTTGTTATCCTTCAGAACCCATGTATGGTAACTTTGAAACTGTAATGCCTATTACTTAAAGAGACAGGGTAATACAAGGTACAGTAAGTCCCCTACATATGAACAAGTTCTATCCTGACAGCACATTCACAAGTCTTATCTATTCGCAAATCCAACACGGTTAGCCTAGGTACCCAACTAACACAATATATAATACTGGACTGTAATAGGTCTATAAAATTTTTCCAAAAAAATACATAAAAAACAAACACACAAAATTTAAAAAAAAAAAAAAAAACATGTTAAACCTCATAGTACAGTACCTTGAAAAGTACAGTAGCACAGTACAAGAGCTGGCATACAGGAGCTGGCATCGAGTGACGAGGAAAGAAGAATTACTGACTGGAGGAGGGAGACAAAGTTGGAGACGACAGAGCTGAAGGATCAACAGTAGCAGGTGAAGGGCAAGCTGCAATTTCACTCATGCTTTACGTGATTGGACATGCAAACTCATGTTCACATCTTTGAAAGTTTGCAACTGGAAGGTTCATATGTAGGGGACTTACTATATGTCAGCATGTTTCTTATCATCTAAGTCATGATTCTCTCTTCTTTCCAAAAGGCATGCTTACAAAGCATTAGGTGTGGAGAAGGAAATGGCAACCCACTCCAGTGTTCTTGCCTGGAAAATCCCAGTGACGGGGGAGCTTGGTGGGCTTCCATCTATGGGGTTGCACAGAGTCGGACACGACTAAAGCGACTTAGCATGATAGAACACAGTCAAGTAGAGCAGTATGTACTGGAGACGGAAGAAAGGGCGAGACAGGGTCTCGTGGAGAAATGAAACGACGTCAGCCTATTTCTGCAGGTTCATTTGTTGCTGTGTCATGTGCTTGAATTCACCTCACTGTACATTACATTTCTATATATACAGTTTATGTGTTCTCTCTACTTCCCTTAGAGCAGTTTGTTTTGTAGAGTTCTGGAAGGAAGGGGACACTTGTTTCTCCCTTTAAATATTTCAGTTTCCATCACAGTTATCAGGAAACTGACCTTTCAAAATGACTCTCACTAAAGAATCCTTTTACTTATAAGACCAATTGGTATACAGCAAGACTATTAGGAGGAAAAGAGAATATTGTAGTTTAGAACGGGCACCATCC
The DNA here is from genome assembly GCF_023091745.1 of Budorcas taxicolor. Taxonomy (NCBI): domain Eukaryota; kingdom Metazoa; phylum Chordata; class Mammalia; order Artiodactyla; family Bovidae; genus Budorcas; species Budorcas taxicolor. The sequence goes on from NC_068931.1 coordinate 30,084,853, forward strand.
TCTTGAATTATTCTTAAGTTGTCTTGTTCAGTGTTTACAATTTTAAGTTGATCTTTGTAGTCTTTGAATTATCAAATTATATAAGTACTAGAAAAAAAAAAAGCATTAGGTGAAGAATTTTAAAAGTTGCCTCCATCCCTGAAATATAATCTGTTCTAAAACATGCTGGAAAGATTCTGAAGAGCAAAAAAGAATGTATGGTGTACTTTAAGTTCTTTGAAGGTCAGAACCAACACTTGAACTAATTCCAGCTTAGTGATTCCTGGAGAAATATTTGCTGTCTTGTTGCAGATGGACAATGTGACAATAATAGGATAAGTGGCTAGGAACTGATACCTCAGATAGTCTGATGGCTCTTGAGATGCAAGCCAGGCAACTGAACTCACTGTACTATGAGAACAACGGACAGGATTTCTAATGAGATTTAGCTTCTCAGCAAGAGCACACACTGTGTATAGGAAGCACTGTTTTAACTTTCCAATATTTTTAAAATACATTGGTATCATTAGTGCAGGACCATTTAACGGTTGATAGGATTCCAATAGAAAAATCAATGACCAGTATAGGATAACACTAAGGTCACTTTAAAAAGGGCATGAAATGGACAGCTAATTCCCAGAGATTTGCTGTGTGATTCTCAATGCAGCATCTAATAGAAGGATGATTCAGTAGAATTAAAACTATCAGCAACACTTCCGTTTTGTTTGTACATTAAAATTGACTCTATACTGCTGGCATGCCAAAGACGTAGCCTAAATGCCATGATGATGCAGAAACATAGTAACACAAACTACATCACAAAACAAATAGAACATGTTACCGCTATTGGTGTTTTATCTTATTGAATCCAATCCTAACCAGTTCTGTGGGATGAATATTTGTATTCTAACGGCTGAGTATATTGAACCTCAGAAAGATTAAATAACTTGCTCAAGGTCAAAGTTAGTAAGAGGTAGAGTTAGGATTCAAATAAGTCTGAAAGCTAATTCACTTCCCTCACTCCCCTATGTGGGGTTTTGAGAAATCCTGGAGTAAAGAAATCTATTCCACCTGATTTAGAGCTTGCTCTGCCGCACTCATTTGACTGAGTAAACCTTGTCTCACAGAAGGCTTTCTAAAACCTAAGACACTGACTTTCAATAACACAGGCTTCAGGAATGCTGCACTAGAAAATAAGTAGTTCAGCAAAGATATCAGATCTTCCTCAACTGAAAAAAACTACCAAGGTAGTTGAGTACAATTCAGTGTAGCCAAAGGGCATACCTTGATGGGTTCGAAAGGGGCAAAGCCCACTGAGCTTCTAAAATCAGAAGCACATGGAGCTGCCTGGCCAAAATGCCACACTACAGAAGTGGTCAATCAAGTCAACACATCAGTTGTTGGTCTCTTTCAGGATTCTGCTCACGTTTAGCAAGCGGAATCATGGATGATGCCTTGCTTCTTCAAGGTTACTCTAGATAAAGTAGATTCTCCCGTGAACTTTTCAACACTGTTTGCGAAAGGAGGCAGTGGTACTGCCCTCTCCACTAGCTGAAAACCGCTAATCTTTCCTGGATAATCCAGATGACCTAGCTTGAAGCCTCTTATTCTACTGAAACCTGTGAATCTTAGGAGACCAAGAGATTTCCATTTGTTTCAGCCATTCAGATGTGTTCACTATGAAATAGCTATCTTTACATGAGCTTAAAAATAAGTTATTACATTTTGTTGTTGTCAAGTCATGCCTGACTCTTCGAGACTGCACACACTGCAGCAGGCCAGGCTTCCCTGTCCTTCACTATCTGCTGGAGTCTGCTCAAACTCATGCCCAGTGAGCTGGTGATGCCATCCAACCGTCTCATCCTCTGTTGTCCCCTTCTCCTCCTGCCCTCATTCTTTCCCAGCATCAGAGGTTTTGTCCAATAAGTCAGCTCTTCACATCAGGTAGCCAAAGTATTGAAGCTTCAACTTCAGCGTCAGTCCTTCCAATGTATATGTAGGGTTGATCTCCTTTAGGATTGACTGGTTTGACCTCCTCACAGTCTAAGGGACTCTCAAGGGTCTTATCCAGCACCACTCAACTTTTTGGTGCTCAGCCTTCTTTACGGTCCAAATCTCACATCCATACATGACTATTGGAAAAACCATAGCCTTGACTAGACAGACCTTTGTTGGCAAAGTGATGTCTCTGCTTCTATTATGCTTTCTAGGTTTGTCATAGATTTCCTTCCAAGGATAAATATATAAATCAACGTAAAATATGGTTAAATCATTTTCATCTTGGGAAACCATCCGAGAACCTTTTTGCCTAAGCTCTTGACCTGCATTTATAATACAGATGCTGTCTTCTCTAACCATGACGCTTAAAAGCCTCAATTCAAAAATTTTTATGACCCAGGAAAAGAGATTGAAGTTTTCTTTCTCAACTGGACGTGCTTTATTATGTTTTTGACAACTGTGGGAACTATCATTTCCTGAAGACTCTCAAAGAGCATAATGTACACACCAAGCAATCAATTCAGGGGGCTGGCTAATTCCCAGATAGTCTTTGGCTAAACCATGAAAACCTGGAGGCAGCAACTTAGCTAAAGATTGTGAATTCTACCTGGAGTTCAATCTCTCACAAAGCCTGGCACCTGGCCTGCGGGCAACAATCTGTCTACCTGATTCCTTCCAGCTCACTGCAATGCTCTATTACACTCCAGGTGGCGCTAGTGGTAAAGAACACTTCTGCCAAGGCAGGAGACATGAGGCAGGAATCCAATCCCCGGGTCTATAAGATCCTTTGGATGAGAGCAGGGCAACCTCCTTCAGTATTCTTGCCTGGAGAATCCCATGGACAGAGGAGCCTGGCAGGCTGCAGTTCATAGGTTAGCACACAGTGGGACACCACTGAAGCAACTGCACGCACAAGAAGCTCACAGCTGCGTATTGGCAGTTTGGGAACTGGAGAATGCTTGGAAAACATTGAAGATTATTGAGGGGTTGTTTGTAAAGTGGACGTGGCAGAAAGTGTCAACACACAATTTACCGGAAGGTATTTCTGTCCCCTATACCGGATCATTTAGAGGAAATACTTTGCTTCAGGCTATAATTTCCATAGATCTAGTCTACAAGAGCATCATGTTTTTAATAAAGGCCATGCAATGAATAGTAGCAGAGAGTATCTCAATTGACCCTTTCATACTATTCATTTTCTGTGTGTGTATGTATAGCTGGTTTGTTTTAATTGTGCAGCAGAAACTAACACAACTATACCCCAATTGTTGTTTGTGGTTTAGTCACGCAGTCGTGTACGACTCTATTGTGACTCCATAAACTGTAGCCGCCAGGCTCTTCTGTCCGTAGGATTTCCCAGGCAAGAATACTGGAGTGGGTTACCATTTCTTTCTCCAGGAGAATCTTCTGGACCCTGGGATTGAACCCACATATCCTGCATTGCAGGTAACTTTTTCACTGAGCCACCAGGGAAGCCCTATACCCTAATAAATAGATATATTGTTTTAAAGAGAAAGTTATAAGATAATTTTTGTCCTTTAGCCTCTCATTTTTGTAATAAGAAATAGTCTTTTGAAATGTACATACAATTGAGGATTTTTTTCTATAATGAGAGTGCATGTTTTACATATATATCATTTAGAGGAATAAGTTAAATTTATCCCATACTATTACTTCCTTTTTGAAATATTAATATGTTTACTGTGTTTAATTAAAATAGCTCTTTGAGGTTCAAAAATATCTTTTGCAAGTTTCTGAGAAGGAGTTTAGAAAAAGGGATGTAGTTTCTTGGGTGGAGAAAGGAGGTTTCTTCCAGGAGAAGACTAACGGAACAAGGACAGAGAATCATTAAGCAATTCTGCCAAGGTCAGTATTAACTTCAGTTACTGGCTACATATTTTACAATAAACACTGCTCAAGTTAAAATTCCCTTTGATGGTTAAATGGTGGCACCAAATTATCCCCTCACTGGGTTTACTTGGTAATAACAGAGAGACAACAAGAGATAACAAGAGAGGAGGCTGTGTGAGCATCTGGTTCATTCCTTTTCCGTCTTTCTCATACCCTTTATTTCTTCTTTGAGTCTCATCCTTGAAAATGGAGTCCTCTGAAATCAGCTTCAGGAGTAGGTTCAACAAAGCCTTAAATTTCACCCTTCTGCTCTCAAGTCATTCGCTTTTTTTCTCTCATAAATTCACACTTTGGGATAGGGAAGTTCATCCTAGGCTATTCCCTGGGGGCTATTGTCTGGTCCTTTACCATTCAATTATTGATTGAGACTACATGTAACACAAACCACTTTATGGTGGGAGCCAGATGTTCTCAGGCTGCTGGAGGCCCATTCTCTGACCCTGCGCAGGACTTGGTTAAGACTTGCCTGGCCACTTCTCTTTCCAGGATCCAGTTCTCTGAGGTCAGACTAGCTAGGACACCTCCCTATTTATCTAGGTGTCCCACACCAAGGAGTGATAAATCAGGTGTTCCTTCTGAAGTTACTTTTGGTTCCCAAGTAAGGTCGAGCATCACAACGTTCAGAGTGGGTCAAAGTAGAGGGAGGCTGACCGCCGAACAGGTTGACGGATGTGATAGGAAAATTAGTTGCTGGAGAAGGAGAGTGAATACTGGCTATGTTTCTGTCCTCTTCGGTAATTCCTAAAAAATATGTGTGACTCAAGAGCTTAGTATCTGGCCAGGCCATATTTTAGGGATAACTGATGGATAATGATCAGCCTATTTTGTACTCTTAATCACTGGCTTAATGTGCATTCTTTTATTGCTGAGTTTTTCTGCTGTTCTCATCTCTCCTCTGAGTCAGGTATCTGGGCTTATTTTCCAGAGACTACAGGTCCCTGAAGTGATTGCCATGCCCTTCACCCTCAACTCGTTTCTCTTTTGCTCCTTGTGTCAAGTTTAAGAAATTTTCACTGGCATCTGTGGATTTCTGGTTTCCAAGACATCACTCAGTGGTGCTCTGAGGTAACAGAGAGGTCCTTCTATCATCCTAATGGTTCTTGGGCTCTGTAGGTCACCACTAGCTTATCTGCTTGTAGGGTGATACCTACCAGTAAATACCATCATGCCGTAGTCTTCCTAGAGTTAATTAACACTCTACCCTGATCGCTGACAGGGTATCAAGCTGATATTTTCTCAGCTTGAAAGTGTCACAGTGGTCACTGGAGTGGCAAATGATGGACCTGGGAACTAATAATTATGGATATGAATTCAAGCCGAGATATAGAATATAGGACCTTTGCTTTTCTGGACCATGCTATTCTTAGAAAAGTCAATGTTATGCATCCATTTTAAGACTGTATTATCATTGTACTTTCTTAGTTTTTCATCATTCAACAAATGTTATTTTGTCTATGTGGATCACAGAAAAAAATTGGCATCTTATGAAAAGATGCCAGAGGAGAAAAGCACAAATTCTTTGTATATACAGATCACAGAAAGATTGACATTTTGTTCAAGGAATGCCATAGAAAACTCAAACAGGGGGCAACTTTTCATCACACACATGTAGAAAAATAGAGCTTGGTCGATAAGGCTGTGTAGTTATTGACCTGCGAACACTTGGCTGAAGAGAATGCTTCTCCGATAAATCAAGAAAAAGAGCCGAACACCTCAAGTAAGAAGTCTAACAAATAACCCCACTGAGCCCCATTCGTATGTGTGAGTGGCTCAGGGGTCAGCGAGGAACAAGGGCACACTGACCATACCGACCTCCTGCCATTCCCCTGATGCCTGTCTGCCTGATCCTGCTCTCACATTGTCAGTCTTCTGAGAGAATCAGTCCTCAGCTCCAAGAACCTGCCTTAAGTTACAAACAGCTGAGAAGCTGTGCTACCATCAGGAGTGGTGAAGATTGAGCCCTATTGGCCCCAACCTGAGTGCGTTAACAGCTGGGAGCTCGCCCACCAACCCCCTGCACTCTCTCTCTCAGAGAGGATGACAGAGGCTTTTTCCCTTGGTAGCCTGAGTCTTTCTCCTCCCCCAGTTCTCCACTAAAACCTATTCTGACAATTTAGGTCAGGATTGATTTGAACTTTGATGGAGATCATGAGAAAATGTTTTCTCTTTAGATTCTACTCACCATGTAACTGATGGGATATTTTTATGCACAGGAACTTTCAATCCGTTAAATGGCCATATGTTCACATTAGCTACTGTTCCTCGGAGTTACTAGTGCTTGAATTCTCTGTATATATGTATTTGTCTGGTGGGAGAGGAATCGGCCTTAAAGACTGCTGATGAACTCATGCTTTGGTTGATGCTAACAGGTGTGACTTGAAAGTGAAAAGTAATTAGTCACTCAACTATGAGACCCCGTGAACTGTAGCCCCCTGGGTTCCTCTGTCCATGGAATTCTCCAGGCAGGAATACTGGAGTGGGTAGCCAGTCCCTTCGCCAGGGGATCTTCTTGACCCAGGGATCAAACCTGCTTTGGAGGAGGATTCTTTACCATCTGAGCCACCAGGAAAACCCAACAGGTGTGACTTAGGAAAGCACATATTGGCTAAGTTCTGAGCTGACCCTGAGTAGAAGAAAACACACAAACCAGGAATCAGTCCTTGGATATTTCCTAGGAGCAATAAGTACTGAATCAGATTTTAGAAAAGGATAATTGATTCTTTTGTTTAAAGGTAAAATTCCATAGACAGAGGAGCCTGGCAGGCTACAGTCCATGGGGTCACAAGGAGTCAAACAAGCCTGAGAACAAACACAACCCACGTAGCCTGCATGTGCAGGAGATCAAGTCAAACATGAACAAGCAGCAATTGACTGGAAATAGATAAACAAGCCTTTCAATTTTAGTCTTAAAAATACTTTCAAATACTTTTAAATTATTAGTTCTATTAGCACAGAACTGAATGAGCTATTGGTATAAATGTATATGTTGCAAATTGGAAGACAAGAAAGATCTGAAATTGGCAGTGTCTTCTTTTTGATAAAATACCTGCTTTATGTTTTTGGAAGCGGAAGAAGAAGGCAATATTCTATTTAATGCAAATAATTTATTTGAAATATAGCTAGCATTTGTTATGGAAGACACATTTGCAATGAGAAACAAAGTAACATAATGTGCTAATTCAGAACAAGTAAAAGCAGATTTCTATCAAATCATCTTGTAATTTAATGAAAAAAATCCATATAGGAGAAAAATGGACAGGTCTTGAGGCAGTATAAAATTCTTTTTTCAAATAATAATATGCTGTGTAAATTATAAAAAGTAGATCCAGTCTACCAGAAACACCCTAAGAATTATACAGAAGAAGCAATACTGAATAATTGATATGAAATGCAGTTTGTTTTTAAACCAAATACCAAGGCTGGCCTCATGCTACAGTGCAAAACCTTCACCTCCTCCTTAAATTTCCCTATCAAGTGTGATCTACAATTTGTTAGGGAAAATGTTCCAGTGACCATTCACTGCATTCAGAATAAAATCCAAAGGCCTTATAATGCTTTTCAAAAGTCTCTGCAAAGTAAGCCTTAGGTAAGTGTCCAGCTTAATGTCCCATAAAAACCAGAAAGGCACAATGTTTCAATTAGAGGAGCTGGCTTCACATTCGAGAAGCTGAATCGTGTGCTCACATCCAGGCTTTGACTTGGTGGATTTGGGTTGCTTAGCCAGCTTCATCCTTGCTTTTCAATGCCTGTCTCTCAAAAGTTTCTCCCTCAATCTTGGCCAAATTCGAACTCCCTTTGTTTAAAGAGCCTTTGCAGAATTTAGGAAAAAGTGTCCTTTTTTCTTTTATTCTTCTAGAAGATTATTAGCTACTCCGTTTGACAACTGATACATCCAATGGAACTCCACGTGCCCGTGGACTTTACCTTCTAAGGTAGAAAACACATAGTAAGCATTCACTTATTATCTGTTGCCTGTCTAACTCAATACTACTCAAGTCATGCTTTCTTCCTCAAAACTGACCTAGTCAGATCCCAATCTTCTTCGATCTAATTATAAAAATAGTTCCCCAAACAGGTCACTATACCTCTAGCCCAACCCTTTCCACACTGTTATCATAAAGATCACTTGAAAACAGAGACTGAAAAATGCCATGCTGTTTTATTAATTTATTTATTTCTTGGTCACATCTCGAGACATGTAGGATCTTAGTTCCCCAACCAGGGATTGAACATCACCTCCTGCGGTGGAAGCACAGAGTCTTAAGCACTGGATCACCAGGGAAGTCCCCATGCTATTTTAAAAACTGCAGTCCTCTCTTTCTCCCTCTCACTCAGAGGTTGAATTCCACAGGCTTTATAGGACATACAAAGCCCTGGGATTTGTCCCTCCTCCTTCCCCAGTTAATTGTCTGAAACTTTCTTTCATGTGCTTTATATCCCAGCAACACTGGAGCTTTGCATCTTATGCAAGTGATAGCTTCCAGAAGATCTACTGTAATTTAAAACTTGCATTAATACAAGTGTCCTCATGTGAGTGAATATCAACTAGGAAGAACATTTTGGAGTAGTTATTTGAATACATTTTAACCATAATAATTTTCCTTTCATATTCTTTGGCCCAAAATGCCTTTATTATTATTTTACAGCATATTGTGTCTTAAATTTACAGAACACATGGTAGTGGATTTTTGGAGTTCTTTGTGACTTTTTATTGCATTTAAATCTTGTTTCAAAGTTATGGATTTCCAGACATTGTTCAGATCTGAATTTTAACCTTAGCTCTAGCAGTCCCAGTTAATGAGGATTTCCGTTATATTATTATAGGGTAGGAGGAGATAATTTAAATTACAAGCAGTGAATGCTAAAATTACAAGATGAAAGTCACCCAAAAGCATTCACAGAAATTTGAATGCAGGTAAACAGCTGTGGTCAGACATGGGACAGAAGATATTTCCATTCACTAGCAAAAGTGGCCACAGGGCAGGAACAGAAACTGGTCTCTTCATATGTTGGTCATTTCATCATATTTTTCCTGAATGTCTTTCAAAACTGCACTCTAAAGTTACATTATTTGAATATTCCAAACTTGTATGGAATCCAGTTAAAAGGGCATATGCCAAGACACTATCATTCTTTACAAGCTTGATTATATCACGTTCCTTCTTTAACTCTCAGCAACTGCCTCTAAATCACTGATTTCGCTTTCCTTTCCTGAAATCAAGTGTCAGTCCATGAACTTGCTCTTTATTTCTACTCATCCTTTAAAGAAGTTCATATAAATCTTCTCAATCATACACCATAATTTCTCATTCACTCCCACTGTATGCAGCATGTTTATATTCTTTAAAGATGTCACCTATGAAACTCTTGTTGTGTTTTATAAAATCTAAGGCATTGTCTCTCAAATGTAAGGATACATGAGAATCATCAGGGGGGATAAAATGTGCAGACCAGCAATAATCTGATTCAATAGGTTTAGACTAGGGTTTCGGAATTTATCATCTTCACAAACATGGCAGGAGATTCTCATGCTGGTCTCTGTGATGTGCAAAGCTTATTCACTGCTTTGCAGTACTTTTGTTATTGAATCCAAGTTCGTGTGTCTGACACACAGTGTCCAAATAAACCAAACTGTTGGAGTTTGAAGCAGAGATTGTTCTATTGCAAGTGACAAGCAGGAACTGGTTGGCTCATACTCAAGCCCGAACTCCTTGATGGTTTTAGGGGAGGAGTTCTTATAGGCAAAATTTGGAAGTAGGGCTACAGGGTGTGTGACTTTCCACTGCTTAGTTGGTGGGAAGGTAACAGGGCAGTGTTCTAGGAGTCTCAATCATCAGCCTTCTGGTTCCAACCAGTCTTGGGTCTAGAGCTTGTGTTCAGCCTGAAGTTACCGTCCTCCACCTGGGTTCCTGTAGAAGAATTCAGAGATGTGTATCAGATTGCTCTGTGTATCCCTTGAGGAGGAACCAGGACCTGCCCCCAATCCTGCACTATTGTTCCTTTTTGATACTGTTGTTAGTTACACTATTGTTTCTTGGCTGCCTTTCCTTTATTTCTGTATTTCCTCACTCCTCTAATTAGTAACTATTTGAATATGACCTTTGGAACTCAGGGAAAGTCTAAGAGACAGAATTATGCATTGTGCATGCTCAATTGCTCAGTTGCATCTGACTCTTTGAGACCCTATTGACTGTAGCCCACCCCCGCCCCTGCCCCGCCAAGGCTCCTCTGTCCTTGGGTTTTCCCAGGCGAGAGAACTGGAGTGGGTTGCCATTTCTTCTCCAGGGGACTTTCTGACCCAGGGATCAAACCTGCGTCTCCTACATTGGCAGGTGGGTTCTTTACTGCTGAGACATCAGGGAAGCCCTTAGAAGATTGAAAACTTCCTACAAACAACAAAGGGGCCCTTGGGAAGGGTTTTGTACCTGGCAAGGCCCTATGGGGTCCTCCTTGGTTTCACTTTTTAGCACTTTCACCTGGTTCTCCTTTATTCTTGGAATACTCTACATAAAACTTCCTCCCTGTTTGAATGATGTTCATTATCTTTAAATTTTTTGCACATTTATTCTCCATCCTGTCTGAAGTTGAAAATGTCTTTCAAAATATTAATTTTGTTCCTTTGCCTGAGGATTATATTCATATTATTATTTGATGACTACCCACTGATATTTGGAAAGTGACTTGATGAATATTTTTTCTTATATTTTGCTTAACACTCTATTCTATAAAGAAATTGGTCATATCCCAGTCTAATTTACCTACCTTCAAAGAAAACTTGGGGGGCTTCTCTGGTGGTCTAGTAGCTAAGACAGCACTCCCAATGTGGGGGACCCAGGTCAATCCCTCTTCAAGGAACTAGATCCCACATGCCTCGACTAACAGTTCACATGCCAACACTAAAGATCCCACATGCTGCAAGTAAGACCTGGTGCAGCCAAATAAATAAATAATTTTTTTTAATGATCTTAAGATAACTTCATCATCAGAAAAGGTGGTATCTTTCAATTTATATATCACAGCTTTCCAGTTTCCTCTATGGAAATCACGTTATTTTTCAAGAACCATTTCTCTTCTTTAAATGTTTATTAGTATGTACAGGCAATTTGGTGCCCTGCAATCCTGATGATTTTGCAGGCATTGTAAATATGTGTCCTCAGAGTGTACAATGTCCCTGCTTATGCCTCTGCCATTGGAAATTCTGTTTTTTCTGAGCACCTTTAACACTATACTGAGAAAAGTAATCAAATTCTTTGTTTCCTTCTTAGTTTATTGGCTGAATGGGGCAGAGAATAGGCAGAACATGAGATTGGGTTCTGGATCAATATCACTTATCATACATCATCCAACACAGATGTCAAACTTGCCTTCCTTTTCTCCTATAAAAGCTACTGAAATCTCAGCATATTGTGGACAATTGTCATGATTTGCATATTAACTGTTCCTTCCAGTGATTCTTTTTGTGATATCCTCCCAAATTTTTTTTCTTTTTTGTTCCAATGGTTGTGCATAATTCCAGTTGTACAAGAAGCATTTTTACACCCTTGCCCTCTGAATTATAAACCCCCTTCTGAATTTATTTTGTGGTTGTCTGACACACCTTCACAACTCTGAGGATAACTGGAGAGAAGAGCTTTGAGAGCCAGATACATCTGGAAGTGTATGGAGTCCATTCTATGTTTATCATTCAGCTTTTACATACAGATGCTCCACAAGCTTGAGAACTATTTTATTTAAATCAGTTACATTTAACCCACCACTTATGTTAACTCGAGTAATATCCACATCTTGATGTAAATCCACCAAATCTCAAAAAATGTTTCACTGTTTTCATAGAGAATAGACTTTTGGTTGCCAAGAGAGTAGAGGGGAGGGAAGTATTGGGAGTTTGGGATTAGCAGATGCAAACTAGTGTATATAAACAACAACATCCTACTGTATAGCATGGGGAACTATATTCAATATCCTGTGTTAAACCATACTCGAAAAAGAAATGAAAAACAATGTATATGTATATATATATATATATATATATATACACACACACATATATATATATTTGTATGTATGTATGATGGAGTCACTTTGCTATATATTGGAAATTAATGTAACATTGAAAGTCAACTACACTTCAATAAAATTTTTTAAAAATATTTCACTGTCTTAAGAGAAAATATATACATATCTATGACTTAGTATATTTTTCTATAGTTGCAAATCCACTTGACCCTCACATAGGACTTGCTTGTATACCTGAATAAGATTGCTAGCAAGAATTTCTTTAAATGTAAAACTCTTGGATTAAGTATTATGTGGTAGGTTTCACAATAAACGTAAAAGCTAAAAAGCTACAAAACTTTTTATTAAAGCTGACAAGTATCAAGTGATCCTGATCCAAGTTCAAGGAAGCATCTTTGTTATCATAGTAATTAAAGTAGGAATCTAAAGGGTGATACTTTGCATTAAAATGTAAATGGTTTTTGCCTGTTCTGATTCTGTAACTAAAAGTTATTAGACTTGTATGGGCATCCCAGGTGGTGCTAGTGGTACAGAACCTGCCTGCCAATGCAAGAGACATAAGAGATGCAGGTTTGATCCCCAGCTCAGGAAAGTCCCCTGGAATAGGAATGGCAACCCACCCCAGTATTCTCGCCTGGAAAATCCCATGGACAGAGGAGCCTGTCAGGCCACAGTCCATGGGGGTCACAAAGAGTCAGACACAATTGACACGCAGATGTGTCTAACCCTCAATTTCCTCAATAAAAGAAGAGGACCGATTGACCAATGGTTCTGGTTTGGCTACCAACAAATCACTTCAATTATTCCCATTCCAATATCAATGCTGAAAACTCAGCTTCTCTGCAGCAGTGCTGAATCAAATTTTGGAGAGAAATTTTTAGTTGAAGTAGAAAAGAATAACTTAATTATTTTGCCAGGCAAAGAGGGCCACAGTGAGCCAATGTCTTCAAAATTGTGTGTCCTAACTTGGAGAAGATAGTGAGAAGTTTTATAGCAATGGTTCAAAGAGAGTGATCAGCTCATTGACGGTCTTCTGACGGGTTGGTGGTGAGGTGAGCAGGAGTAAGTGTCATCAATATTCAGGTCCAGCTGGTCTGGGGTCTGCATGCTTGTGGGCAGCATGCCATTGTTAATTATTAACTTCTCCACCTGGAGGGGGTTTCAGTATCTGCAGACTAGCTCAAAGATATTGTTGTGTATATCCCTTGATGGGGAAACAGCACCTTGTCCCAAGGCTACTCTTGACTGTTTCTCCCTGGTCTAGTATCCCCTCCTTTCCCTAGTTAACAGTTCCTTGAATCTACCCACTGAAACTCGGGAAGGGTCATGCAGGCTGAATGAAAGCTGTTACTTGTAACCAAAGAAATGGAAGACACAGAAAGGCTTTGTGCCCAGGAGCCCTGCAGGGCCCTGCTGGGTATCAATACTTTTATTATGAGTTGAATTATGTCCTTCCCAAAAGGTGTGTAAAGGTCCTAAACCCAGGACCTGCAAATGTGAACTTCGCTGGAAATAGAGTCATTGCAAATATAATTCGGCAAGATGAAGTCAACCTTGAGTAGGGTGGAGCCTAATCCAATATAACTAGTCAATATAAGAGGAAAAGAAGTGCCCCAGAGGATACTCATGGAGGGAAGAGGCCATGGGATGATGGAGAGAAAGGCTGGAATCATGCTCCTGCAAACCAAAGAAAGTCAACACAACCACCAGAAGCTGGTGGAAGAGATATGCACATATTTCCCTTACATGTTTCAGAGGGAGTGTGGCCCTGCTGACACCATGATTTCAGATTTCTGGCCCCCACAGCTGTGAGAGAACAAATTCCTACTATTTTATTATTTTTTGTTTGTTTGTTTGTTTTAATTCCTACTATTTTAAACCACCCCATTTGTGGTACTTTGTTATGGTTGCCCAAGAAAACTAAGAATCTTTAAGAATGAGATGAGAAAAATCTGTATTTTGAAAGCTACACCCGCCTGGTGGTGATTCTGCTATGAGCAAGGCGTGGGACCGCTAGACAGATGACGTCTGTGTTTCTATCTAGATCTCAGATTTTATGATTCAAGGATACATGTATTGTAAACAGAAGCAGAAAAAACAAAAAGGTAGACTACATATTCATTGCTGAAATAAGGTTGAGAACTGCTAGTCCACAGTGATGATGTGAAAATTCTCCCTCCCACTTATGACAATGACACCCTAAATGGTGCTGTTCTATAAGCTGCTATCCTAGAAGTACCAGGCACTTGAAGGTCAATTCAATTTCATTTTAACAAACACATCCGTTTAAACTTACTTGCTCTTTGAGATATTATGCTGATTCAGTTTTCCTTCAGTAAGTGTTGGGGTACGGTTTGTGATAGATTTGCTTCCTAATGGGTAATGCATCTTCTATGTATGAACATCCAGTTCTTTGCAATTGTCTGTGATGATTGATCTTAAACTATCATTTCTTGGTCTGTGGCATCAAGTGCAAACTTATCTTTCATATTGCCAACTCCAGACACTTCTCTCTCCTGCCTGGGTCTGCCCTTGAGACACAATAAAGTGGATGCATGACACTGCAGCAGCATCAGAGATATGCAAGATGCCTGGAGCTGACAGGGTGCCCTGAGTAATGACTGCAACCTTCCAGAACACGCCAGTGGGGCCTCCTTCCATAGATGCCCCAGACAATAATGACCCTTTACTCCACAATACATCTTTTTTCATCACTCATGGAAACTATTCTTCTACATTTTCTACTTTATCTTGTGTCTTTGCCATGGACCGCTGATGGGAATGCTGTAGGAAATGCAGTTCTTAGAAGGAAAAAAATGCATATGAAGAAGAGAAACTTCTTCAGCACTTTTCTGTTCTATAGTATCTCACTGCATTGAAGAGGGTTGAGATTAGTCAAAAGTAATCAGGCACTTGGGGAACAGAAAGAGAAGCAGTCTTGCATAGCCCTGTTTAATAAGTGGTTTCAGCACACTGGTGGGGGCTCCTGACTTCTGTCTTCATCATATGTACGCATATGTATGCACAATTGTGTTGGGGCTTATTATCCCCAAACTTGCATGATCTCTGTCCACTCTAATAGGAATGCTAAAGTAAGAGAAATACATCATGTTGGTATAATAGCTGCACTTCCTCCATGCTCTGCCTCACAGATGAAGAAGGTTGTTTATTTATAGACCATTGTAGCAAATACATTACCTTTTATCTCATCTATCAGGATTGACAAGATTAATGCAGGGGAAGTATTCATATATTCATTGGCCAGTTTATGAATAGATGACTTCCAGAATATTATAAAGTTTCTAAGATTAGGACCCACAGGGACTTTCTTGGCTGTCCAGTGGTTAATACTATGCACTTTCACTGCAGGGGGTGCAGGTTCAATCCCTGATCAGGGAAGTAAGATCCCACATGCTTTGTAGAGCAGCCAAAATAAATAAATAAACTATTCTACTTAAGATTAGTACCTATGTCTAAACTTATATTTGTACCCCTCATCTTTCATTTTTGTATCCAGCACATAATGGGAACTCAATCTATTTTTTTTTAATCAAATTGCTTTATTATGAAGTGAAGTGAAGTCAAAGTTACTCAGTTGTGTCCGAATCTTTGGGACCCCATGGACTAGTCCATGGAATTCTCCAGGCCAGAGTACTGGAGGGGGTAGAGTCCGGTAGGCTGCAGTCCATGGGGTCGCCAAGAGTCAGACTGAGCAACTTCATTTTCACTTTTCACTTTCATGCATTGAAGAAGGAAATGGCAACCCACTACAGTATTCTTGCCTGGAGAATCCCAGGGACGGCAGAGCCTGGTGGCTGCCATCTATGGGGTCGCACAGAGTCAGACACGACTGAAGCGACTTAGCAGCAGCAGCTTTCCCTTCTCTAGGGGATCTTCCCAACCCAGGGATCCAACCCAGGTCTCCCACATTGCAGGTGGATTCTTTACCAGCTGAGCCACAAGGGAAGCCCAAGAATACTGGAGTGGGTACCCTATCCCTTCTCCAGCAGATCTTCCCAACCCAGGGATTGAACTGGGGTCTCCCACATTGCAGGCAGATTCTTTACCAAGTGAGCTATGAGGGAAGCCCATAGACATAGACATTTTCGTTTCTAACAATAAAGTGAAGGAGAAGCACACAAAATCTGGTACCATGAGGGTGCTCATTTCAAAATAGTAGAGAATCAAGTGTCAGATGGGAATCAAGACATCAAATACTTTCTTGTGCTGCTTTATAGGAGTGGGAATTTATAGGTAGACTACAAACATTCTGTAGAACTGAGGCTAAGAATGAAGATGGGCTATAAATCACATATGTGCTTGAATTAAAGAAATGGTTTTGGAGTATGCTGATATTTCTACTTAATGGACATAATTTAAAACAAATGTTCATTGGTATTATAGTATACCTGTTCATCTACATCAAGGCTCTTCATACTCAAAGGGTCAGTTATTGCAAGCCAAAGAAAGGTTTCATATGGATATGAAAAATCACCAATGTGGTGCCTTAAATATAAAAAACTCAGCCCTTATTGAATGACAACAGGATCAAGATATGGGAATTAGCACCATGGAATATTTTAAGACACTCAAAGATCGGATAGATTCAGCATTCATTTGACTAAGTACTTGCAAATGTTATGTAGAATAATTACTTAATCACAGAATATCTGCTTACAAAAGCAAAAAGCTATTAGGAGAAACATTAAGATGAATAATTATGATTTTTACTAGTGCTTTATGGGAGTGTAATTTTTATACCATTAAATGTCAGATCCCAAGTGATCAGCTTAATGACTTTGTTCATGTGTATACTTCTATGGAATCATCACTTATTCAAAAATATAGAATATTTCCACTACATCAAAAATATGTTTCAATTTAAACATGATGCTAAGCTGCATATATTGGGAAGAAGAGGGGGGATTACATGCCCCCAAATTTAAGTAGTCCAAAAGCAGAATTCAGTTGACAAATATTTGTTTTACACATAAAGTTCAGGTATGTTTCCAGTATACATCAAGATGGTTTCCCATGTATCTCAAAGTTACTCAACTATATGCTTACTATGATCCATTAAAATATTTTTAAATGTTTGTATGATTTTAAACAATAAATAGTATTTGCTGAAGGAAGATTTTCCCATTGTTTCTGTTTTTCTTTGTCAGTCTCCTTCAAAGTTGCTTTCTCTGAAGGTATAGATAATTGTAGTTAAGAGGATACTAGTGACACCTAGTGCTTATCCACTAAAAATGTCTGCATTTAGGAGAACATTTATTTTCTAACGGTTAGCTACTGTTAATCAAGTTCTTGTTTATGTGCAGAAAACTGACAATAATAATTTCAGTGCTATTTCATGCTGTTAAGGACTAAGTGGGTAACCTTCCAACATAACCTCTTAACGTAATTAAAGCAAACAGATTTGACATTAACACTGTGCATTAAGAGCTAGCGTGGAAATGAGAGGACCTCAGAATGAGGAAGCATAAGCTTGAATCATTATTATTCTTGAGCAGGTAGAAATGTTTCAGAGTTGTGGCAGATCGACTTATTCTGTTTATTAGGAACTGGTAGGTGACACAGAGGGGACAGAAATAGGACCTCTGACCACAGTGAAAAAAGACATAAAGAAAGCTCCTTATGATTAATAAGTTGGTTCTGAGATTTTCTATATCTTAGGTTACATGCTGATATACAATGAGCCAAGCAGGCAAACAGAGCAAGGCTTGGACTGTAGAGTTGGTCACTGAAATTAGAGTCTCAGCATCCTCTCCCTCCCTCCAGTCTAGGAAGAAAATCTCAACTCTCAGTCTATGTGTGTAGATCATTGAAACCAAAACATTTTCCCATCTGCCTATCATTCCTTATGCCACTGTCAGACTCCATCCTCACAATCTATCAAATCTTGCTATTGTTTCATACAGTCTGTGTGAAAGTCACTCAGTCGTGTCCAACTCTTTGCAACCCCATCAACTATTGCAGTCCATGGAATTCTCCAGGCCAGAATACTGGTGTGGGTAGCCTTTCCCTTCTCCAGGGGATCTTCCCAACCCAGGGATCAAACCAGGGTCTCCTGCATTGCAAGTGGATTCTTTACCAGCTGGGCTGCAAGGGAAGCCTGAGAATACTGGAGTGGGTAGCCTATCCCTTCTCCAGGGGATCTTCCTGACCAGGAATTGAACCCAAGGTCTCCTGCATTGCAGGCAGATTCTTTACCAGCTGATCTATTGGGGTTGAGTTCGTAGTTAATCTTTGGTTGATAGTGATAGGGCAAAGGTGACCCTAAAGAAGGAAGGACCATACTGAAGTTGAAGAAAGAGACTGCTAATTTTTTTAAAAAAATTGTACAGTTTTTACCAAAAATAAATCATCAAACAATGAAAGAGTAGAGCTACTTTCACTCTTCTTAGAATTGTCATCATCATCAAATATTATTATTAAACCTCGAGAATGCTGGGGCTTCCCTGGTGGAAGGCACTGTGTGAGGCACTGAAATATTTTGCATATATGGTAATATATATAATGTATGTATATATATATTTATATATATGTATATATAGAGAGAGCTATAATATATATATAGTGCTGACATATAATGTGTGTGAAAGTGTTATTTACTCAGTCACGTCTGACTGTGACCCCATGAACACCGGGTTTCTCTGTTCACGGGATTTTCTAGGCAAGAATACCGGAGTGGGTAGCTATTCCTTTCTCCAAGGGATCTTCCCCAGTCAGGGATCGAACCTGGGTCTCCTGCACTTCAAGCAGATTCTTTACCGTCTGACCACTAAGAAAGCCCATAATGTGTCTGCTGTGCTGTGCTGTGCTGAGTCACTCAGTCATGTCTGACTCTTTGCGAACCCATAGACTGCAGCCCACCAGACTCCTCTGTCCATGGGGATTCTTCAGGCAAGAATACTGGAGTAGGTTGCCATGCCCTCCTCCAGGGCATCTTCCCCATGCAGGAATCAAACCCAGGTCTCCCTCATTGCAGGCGGATTCTTTCCCGTCTGACCCACCAGGGAAGCCCCAGAATATTGGAGTGGGTAGCTATCCCTTCTCCAGGTCCCAACCCAGGGCTCAAACCAGGATCTCCTGCATTGCAGGCAGATTCTTTACCAGCTGAGCTACCAGAGAAGCCCTATATATCATATATCATATGCTAGATTCTAAATTCTGGAGATAAAGTTATACACAATGTAGATAAGCTTTCTCATGAAGCTTATACTCTAGTGCAGTTCATAGATAATAACTGTAACATAATGGAGATAATTTCAGATAGAGATAAGTAGTAATAAGGGGGGAAATGAGATAATGTAGAATAGAATGATGACAGAGGAATAAAATAAATTTTGCTAAGTTATCCTGGAAACCTCTCAGATGAGGTGATTCATAAACAGAGAGTTGAAAGAGAAGGCATGTGAAGACTGGGAGAAAATCTGATACCAGCAAGTGCAAAGGTCTAGGGGTAGGAAGAATCTTGACTTATTTAAAGAACAGAAAGAAGCCCAGTGTGGCAGGAGCTGTATGTGAAGATCAGGTCTGAGAGATAGACTAGAATGAGACTTTGCAAGTTGTTATGGGCTCAATGGTTGTGTTCCCCCAAAATTAATATGTTGAGGCCTCAGCCCCCAATGCAATGGTGTTTGGAAGTCGGGCCCTTGGGAGGTAGTTGTGTTTATATTAGGAATGAGGGTGGGGCCCTCATGATGGGATTAGTGCTCTTACAAGAAGAGAAAGAGAGACAAAGTCTCTCCACTCCACAGACCAAGGAAAGACCATGTGAGAACAGAGCAAGAAGTCAGCTGTCTCTAAGACAGGAAGCAGGTTCTCACCAGACACTGAAGCTGTTGGCAACTTGATCTTGGACTTAGCTTGCAGAACCATGAGAAATAAGGATCACTTGTTTAAGCCACCAGTCTGATAGTTTGAGCTTCCCAGGTAGTGTTAGTGGTAAAGAACCGGCCTGCCAGTTCAGGAGACATGAGATGGGGATGACATCCCAGGGTTGGGAAGATTCCCTGGTGGCAACCTACTGCAGTATTCTTGCCTGGAGAAGCCCATGGGCAGAGAAGCCTGGTTGGCTACAGTCTATAAGGTCACAAAAAGTCAAGCACATCTGAAGCAGCTTAGCACACAAGCATACTATGATAGTTTATGATAGCAGTCTGAGCAGACTAAGATGCAAGTGAAGACATGGCATTTGGAATCTAAGGACAAAGGAAAATGATTTGAAAATCTGAATTTTACGAATATATATATTCATTCTATTTAAGGATTCTGTGACTAGTGTGTACATAATAGATACATAGCATAAATATTGGGAGTGAGATGACCTCATGTAATTTATAATCTACTTAGGACGGAAAGACACATACATAGCAGAAGCTTAAATTCATAAAGAATGCAGCCTACATTATGAACATACACTGCTCCACAGCCTTGATACTAATAAACATCTCTCCTCGTGGGAACATGCATTGCGTGTGTGGAATGCCTTCAAGAAGTGAGCCCTGGTAATTTAGTGGACTTGGAAAAGCTGTGTCGTGCTGTTCTCCTCTTTGGGGACTTCACACTATTACATTCCCTCTGGTCTCATACATCAAGTCGCTTGAGGTGTCACCTTACATGATTTAAGGTGGCAAAAGATAAACCCACTCTGTCTCTGGGCTCCTTGTACTGGGTGTTTGAAGGGCAGGCCAATGATTGTTTATTTCCCTGAAAACCTCCACAGCTGGAGACATAATGAGAAATTCTGCTATCAACTTTGTTGAAAAGCTACCAAAAACTCCCATGCAATATCAAAATTGTGATTTGAATTTTTATAGTTTATTTTTTTTCTTCTGTATGCCTCAAGTTGAACTTTGCTTAAGGACACAAAGTCTAGTTTTCGTTTGGCTCTTGCTTTTGTTTTTACATAATATATCATTTGGCAGTGTTCTGGAGCACAACCATACCTTCCCCTCATTCCGCTTGGTTTAAATGCAGCATTTTAACAATTGCTGCTGCTTTATAAACACACATATATGCAATTGTACACACACACACACACACACACAGTCACACTTATGCAGATTTCAATAGTACCTCATCATCCCGTCATTTATTAGCCAATTTTTCTTATTCTGCTGTCTAATTAATGTGACCCCACTCTGGCATCAATGTGAGATTGTAAACTCCTCTTTGAAATTCTAGATAGCAAGAGCTCTTTCTGATGAGTTTTTGTTTATTGATTTACTCCATATAGAGGGTCTAATATGTGACTGATATCTCACTTTGCATGTGGAGAAATCTAATAAACTTGGTCCCTGTCCTCACAGATGACACGTTCTCACGGAGAAGTTTACCAGAACTGAGACAAAGGACAGCTCCCCACTTCCTTCCACACAGGAGAGGCGGGGAGTGTTGTAGTGACGGTGGATGGTGGTGGTAGATGGTGGCGATGGTTTGTGGTGATGGATGGTGATGGGGGAGTGTCTGATATTATTTAGGTAGGAATTTGGGGGAGATTTGGTCACATAATTTATCACATATTCCACCCATCTTCATTCATTCTTTTGATACTTTGTTTGTATGTCCATTCACTCCAAAAACGTTTGTTCTAAGACTACGCTGGGTGAAAAAGAAACAGAACTGTGAGCATCATGGAGACATAGTCATGTGGTTTCCTCTAGCAGAATGCCTCCAAGTATCCTTAGCACACACCTCAAATGTCATTTCTTCTGCAAAGCATTTCTTGACCAACTCAAGAAGCCTATGTGGATCTCTATAGTATGCTTTCATAAAGCTCTTTGTACAGCACTTTCTATGGCCTAATTAGTAGACTTTGTCATTGATTTTCTCTATGTATTTCTGTCTCCTGATGAGATTTTCAAACCATGAATATTGCTTTCCTTCCTCCCCCACACCTCAAAACCAAAGCATGTTTATGGCACATACTCAATACACATAGTGTTTGTTAAGTGAGATTCAAGTCTTCTAATAGGAGCCAGTATCCAGGTAGATGGGGCTTCCCTGGTGGCTCAGATGGTAAAGAATCTGCCTGCAATACAGGAAACCCAGGTTGGATCCCTAATTCTGGAAGATCCCCTGAAGAAGGGAATGGTTCCCGACACCAGTATTCTTGTCTGGAGAATTCCAAGGACAGAGGAGTGTGGTGGGCTATAGCCCATGGGTTTGCAAGGAGTCAGACATGACTGAACGACTAACACACACACACACACACACACACACACATCCAAGTAGATATTTGAATGATGCTTCAATTATTTGATGTTTAATAGAAGGTATAGAAATTATTTGTCAAAAAACATTTAATTGATTTTTTTCTTGAATTATTTAACAAATAAGTATATCAAGCTTACCATGGGCTACACTCTATTCCACAAGCTTTAGAATATAAGGTCATTTAATGTTTACAGAAACCCAGTGATACTGGACAATCATCACTGTTACTGAACCAAAGTTGGGTCCACTTGCCTACATGTGGTAAATCCAAACTACTGACATTGGGTTGTGGTGAAGGACAGTGAGCATTTATTTTATTTATGTGCCAGATAAGAATTTTGGGACAATTAATGCTTGAAACACCCAAACTCCCTGCTTCATTTCAGTGAAACATTTTTAAAGGTGAGATAAGGAAGAGGAGTTGCAGAGTGTATGATCAGTGGTTACACAGTTCTCTGGTTGGTTGATGATAAGGCCACAGGGTGGTGTCACAGGAGTTAACATTATTGATCCTCAGGCTCCAGCTGGTCTGGAGGCTATGTGCTCATGGTTATCATGTAGTTAATTTCTTCCATTTGGTAGGGATTTTAAGTATCAGTAAAGCAACTCAAGAATGCGGATCAAATGCTAGTATCTATGTACTTCAGGGAGGAACTAAAGATTCTGTGACTACCATTCATTTATTCAGCAAGCGTATTTCTTTCTGTGGCTACCACTTCATTAAGCTCTCACCTTCTAGTGCTCATGTTTATGGAATAGTTTCACTTTCCTTCCTCTTAGGCTAATTGTGGGAATCATCCAGAGTGGTTGCTTGGACCTCTTGCTTTTGTCTCTTTGCATTCCCTTCCTTGGAGCTCCTCCTGCCTTTCTAATACATATTGCTTTCATGATACCACTTTGTTTTTCAGTTGTTCCCCTTCAAAGTGCTCCATCTTCTAGTTCCAAATTACCTTTGCAACCTTACCTTTCCATTTGCCTTTTCAAATATTCTGCCCCCAGGAAAACTTGCAAACACAGCATAGAATTTGCTAATCTGGGCTCCATGTTCTTGCTTCTGCTTGTCTGCTCTCAACCAGCCTCACCCCTCCACCTATGAAAATGTCTCCAAGATGCCTCTGCTGTACCTCTCAGCTTGCTGTGGTCCTTCCACCTCTCCCATCTGTGTTTCTGTAATTGCCTGCTCCCTACACCTCTTTCCAGGTGGCTCAGTGGGTAAAGAATCCAGCTGCCATGGGGAGATGCTGGAGACTCAGGTTCCATCTCTGAGTCAGGAAAATCCCATGGAGAAGGGCACGGCAACTCACTCTAGTATTCTTGCCTGGAGAATCCCAAGGACAGAGGAGCCTGGTGGGCTACAGTTTAAGGAGTCGCAAAGAGTTAGATAGGACTGAAGAGAAGGAGCACGCACACACCTCTTATCTGAAGTCTGGGCAGGACTTTGTAGTGGTTGGGTATACAAGCTTTGCAACCAGAATGCCAGACTTGTGGCCCAGCTTCACAACTTACCTGCTTGGGTAAATTCTTCAGTCTCATCAACAAAAATGGGTATAATATTAGCAAATTCATGAAATAGACAGCAG
Organism: Budorcas taxicolor; assembly: GCF_023091745.1. NCBI lineage: Eukaryota > Metazoa > Chordata > Mammalia > Artiodactyla > Bovidae > Budorcas > Budorcas taxicolor. Next base: position 30,108,564 of record NC_068931.1, read on the forward strand.
GATGGGGAGATTAGCTCGTAACATAATAGCTTAAAATGAAGATCAAAATTTGCCTGGCATATTGCATTTAACACGTGTTAGCGACCATTACGAGTTAATTGCATAGAGAAACTTGTAGCATATCTGACAATGATATTGAACTTCTAAGGTGTTTCCTATGTATTATGAGTTCCCATCTCTCTTTCCATAACTCTGTCTCCTACAACCTGCTGTCACCTTGTTCTTAGCTTTCCCCTTATGCTGTACTAGCTGATCCTAAATACCTGAACCAGATTTAAAATTGGACCCAATGGATTGGACTATCTATCTGTCTTTTCTGAGGTTTTCATTTGTCCTGTACTCAAACCAAGTTCGTAACTAATTCTATTCCTCTATACTTTACCATTGATGCAAACTGATTCCTTCTCTGCAATATCGTTTAAGGTCTTGACTGCCTGCAAGTCCTTCTCTATGATCTCCTGGACTCTGTACAACTAGATTTTAAGAACATTAAAAAGGAGAATCATAAATTTTCCTTCTTTGTATTCCCCGCAGTGCTACATACATACTAGATGCTCCAAAAATATTCATTAAATAAATTTATACCACAAAAAATAAAGATGTTCATGGCTTACTATTATTTCTCAGTTTCCAGAGAAGATAATTTTATCAGTGAAATTTGACAGATATCTGTGATAGTCATATTTTAAGCAGGTTCAAAGAGATAATCAGAATATTTCATTTGATTTGACAAATTATTGAGAACTTTTCCCTCCTACCAGCAATAATACTTAAAAGAGACTTCATTTCATTAGTGGGGAGAGGTTTATTTGCTTATGGCTCCAGGAAGACAGGAATTTGGTATTTATTCTCAAGCAATTGGAAAATTGATTTGACCCATTTAGGAATTTAACAATGGATTCATAATAACTCTTCTTAAAGAGTACAAAAGAACAAGTACATCAGTTGATCAATAGTACATTTAAGAAGAAAAAGAACTCAAGATCAAGGGAATTTAAAGAGACTGCCGAAGACTACTCCCTATTCAGAGAATTAAATCATAGGGTATTGCAAAGGGTACAAAATGAATACATTAGGAAGTGTTTCCTTAACTCTGGAACACCAATTTCAGGGAGCAGCCCCCAAACTCCTTCTTATTAGTGTAAAATCAAAATGAAAATCCCACATAAAATACATGGATCATTGAAAACATTTAATTGTATTCTGTAGTCAGCCTCTGATGTAGCAATTCTGGATTCCCACAAAGAACACCTGTTCAGCCTTCTCTTGGGGCTAACTAGATTCACAGGTAGGAAGATAAACCCCAGGAAGACCTTGATGAAAAGGCTGGTGGCTGGAAAAGCTGAGTGACTGTTATAGAGTTAAGTGTCACCCAGGGAAAAAAATGAGAAGTATGTCTCCTCTCTGGTTTCCTTCAGAAGAAACCCTAGCAATCTAGGAGAGATTCTTTTCCATCAGTCATTATCAGGACTTGGCTCTGATCAATACCCAGAAAATTCCAATTCTAACAGGTCCCAATTTTGTCCAGCTACATCCCCTATTTCCCTGCATTCAATGGATAACTTTAGTTTTCCAGTAGAGTAGTCTATGTGAATAAGACCTCAGGTAATTTTATGGGTAATTTTAGAAAATAAATGAATGAATTTGTTTCCTTCAGCACAGAAGAGTTGGGATAAAATGAGAGAAAAGGAAAAACAAAACAGGTTAAATTTTCAAATCTTTGTAGAGACAGAATTACCTTTCTAATGTTCGCATGGCAATAGAAGCAGAAATATACAATTAAAGAGAAATCTTTGAAAACACACATAAATGCTTTACTAGAGTTGCAGATGCCTACTCTAAAAGAATTTAAGTTGTATGTACAGTAACAAAAATAGCTGAAATAGCTATTTTAGAAGTCTATAGAAATGGAATAATGATCAAGCTTTAGAAATACAATAAAGGAAAAAATTCCTCATCTTTTGTTTTTTTCCTCCTCTCTTTTAAAAGAAATTATTTAGACATGAATCCAGTTATGCTATACTTGATTAGAAACTGATTTTAGAAGATTTCTTTTCCTAAACTTAATAAGACTATGATCACTAACCCAGGCATAAAGATAATAGGATTATTAACTATGAAGTTCACTAAGTAAAAAAAAAGTTCTAATTATAACTCCCTCGGAAAATGATTTCAACCTTCACACTCTTTCACCCACTATTACCATTCATTCATTTATTCCCCAGTATTTGTTCCAAGCTCTTCTAGAGAAATATAGCCTGAGTATTCATTTTAGAAAGAAGACTGTGTTCCTCCTCCCTGCTGAACACTTTCCAGTGGTTTCCCCTTCCCTAGATAGCATATTCAAAAGTAGAGACATTACTTTGCTGACTAAGGTTCGTTTAGTCAAGGCTATGGTTTTTCCAGTGGTCATGTATGGATGTGAGAGTTGGACTGTGAAGAAGGCTGCTTTTGAACTGTGGTGTTGCAGAAGACTCTTGAGAGTCCCTTGGACTGCAAGGAGATCCAACCAGTCCATTCTGAAGGAGATCAGCCCTGGGATTTCTTTGGAAGGAATGATGCTAAAGCTGAAACTCCAGTACTTTGGCCACCTCATGCGAAGAGTTGACTCATTGGAAAAGACTCTGATGCTGGGAGGGATTGGGGGATAGAGGAGAAGGGGACGACAGAGGATGAGATGGCTGGATGGCATCACGGACTCGATGGACGTGAGTCTGAGTGAACTCCGGGAGTTGGTGATGGACAGGGAGGCCTGGCGTGCTGCGATTCGTGGGGTCGCAAAGAGTCGGACACGACTGAGCGACTGAACTGAACTGAACTGAACTTAGGATAGAAAAGACATGCTCCGTGACCCTTCACATGCCCTTTAAGTTAATGCAGGATTGGGCTGCCTCCTACCTTCCTTGCCTTCGCCTGCTCTCCTCTACACATTCCTCTTATTGGTCTTTAAAAAAACATTTTTCTCTGATGGGCCACTCTCTTTCTTGCCCCAGGGCCGATATGTACTCTGTCATATAGTTTTTCTCTCTCCCACTTACTCTGTCTTTACTTCTCTAGTCCCTCCTTTATGGTCAACACAAATTTCATTTCCTTAGGGAAGTATTTCTGGACTCTCCAATACAATTTCCTCTCATAGACTTCCACAGAACATTTCTCCTACATACAACTCAATAAAATTGTTTGATGACTCTCTTCCCAACCAGCCTGCAATCTGTCTTGTTCAGTGCTGTGTATCTAGCACGTTTTCTGGAAAGGAAAGTGAATGAACGAATAAATGGTTTGAGAGAAACGATTGCTGGCTTGACTTAAAATTTCAAATCTACTTTTTTTTTTTTCTTCTGGCAGAATAGGAATTATCATCAAATAATAGCTCAGCTCAGATTTAGTTATCAGATCAGCAGAAAGCAAGGCCTTGGAAAAAAGTAGCACAAAAGATAAGTGAGTTTTCTATGGCAGAGCAGAAGATAAATGTTAGAAATATAAGACTATGCTGAAAGGGAACCAGGGAATAGTAGACACCTGAATAAGAAAGTGAAGCAAAAGAGAACACTTAAAGTGGGAGGACAGAAATCAACTTTATAGCATCTTCGCAATATCTGGGGCTTTAGAGTCAAAAAGACATGAAGCTGAATCCCAGTTCTCCCATTCACAGCCAATTAATTAATCTGTCTGCATCTCTATTTCTTTACTGTGATTTAGAGATGATAATACTTATTGCATAAAAAGAGTGTGGGGATTGCTTTTTTAATGGCAGGAAAATTCTTGGTGCCTAGCAAGAGTTTGAATTGCTAGTTTCATTCTTCTTCTCTGACTCAAGGATTTTCCATGTACATTTATTTATCTTACATTCAGTTTATCAACCAATAAACTTTGTAGGGTATAAATTTAATGTCAATTGTGTTTCCCACAATATGCAATTTTGTGTAGGTCCCATGGGGATACATAAGCCATACTGTGTAATTCAAGAGAGTATTCTGTGCATCATAGAACAGTATTAAGAGTGCTAGAAATATAAACATAGAAGGTGAGATGGCCAGAAGATCAGCAAAGACAGGAAGATGCCAGCACTGTTCAGGCTGCAGAATCAAAAAAATAGAGTGACTCTCTGAAATGTAACTGCTGGGGCAGGAGACTGGGAGCTGGGGTTCCATGTGAGTCTGCCAGTGAGGAAATTGTCACCACCCCCCTGAGATGCCACTCAAAGCAGAGAAAAGGGGTGAAATATTCTGACTTGCCTCCTCCTCCATCTTTCCAACCCCTGCCAATATCTCCTACTGGCCCAACCTAACCAAAGTCTCTGGGCAGTGACTTCCTGGGAAATGTCATTTGTGGAGTCTGATCTCTGGGATTGAGAGCAGAGAGAGGAAAACAGGGAGTGGATCTGAGGGAAATCAGGCAAATGGCTGGCATAAAGAGCAAAAAAAGGGAATCAAATGTCAGAATGAGAAAAACTAATATCGTGTATTAACACATATATGTGTTAATATACCGGAAAACTGGTACAGACGAAGTTAGCTCCAAGGCAGGAATGGCGACATAGACAGAGAATGGACATGTGAATGTAGGGGGGGGAAGGGGAGGGTTGGATAAATTGGGAGATTAGGTTTGACAAAAATACACTACCATGTGTAAAATAGATAGCTAGTGGGAACCTGCTGCGTAACACAGGGAGCTCAGCTTGGTGCTCTGTGATGACGTAGAGGGGTGGGATCAGGGGATGGGAGGGAGGTCAAGAGGGAGGAGATATGTGTATACATATAGCTGATTCACTTTGTTGTACTGCAGAAACTATTACAACATTGTAAAGCAAGTATCAGTTCAGTTCAGTCACTTAATCATGTGCAACTCTTTGCTGCCCCACAGACTGACTGTAGCACTCCAGGCTTCCCTGTCCATCACCAAAACCCAGAGCTTGCTCAGACTCATATCCATACTCAAAAAAAAAAAAAAAAGATCTAATAGAACTCTGTTACCAAAAGGAACCATACTGTGATGGTAAAGCCCCATCAGACTGATACAGAAAAAGATTACAGATAATGGTCATTTCACTCCTTGCGCTCTACAAGGCATTTTCAAAGGGTAATATGGTGTAATGGAAAGGAAACAAGTTTGGAAGAGGATAGCTTTGGTGTATAAACAATTCAAATATGAAGGAGATGTAGACAGAGAACAAGTCATTCACGTCCTTCTTTCTGCTTCTCCCTCCAAAACAATAACCACTGTCACTAAATTAATGAAAATCTTCTAGAAATTGTTGATGTATATGCCAAATAGATATGTTTACCCAGATATAGATACCTTCTTTAAAAACAAAATGATGAACATATTGTTATGAGACTTTTTTCCACTTTAAAAAGTAATTGTCATCTTTCCATAACACATATATGATGTTATCTTATTACTTTTAGTAGCATAATATCCACTGTATGCTTAGATTGTATTCCATAATGGGAGTCATTTACATTGTTTTGAATTGTTTTCTACTAAACATCATCTTGGGAATAATATATTGGTACAAATATCTGCAGGATAAAATTCAAAAAGTGGAATTGCTGGGTCAGGGGTAAGATGTTATACATTTTAATCCAGAATTACATAGGCAATCCAGAATCTGTTTGTATTTACATCCTCAATAACAGTGAATGGAGAACCTTTCTCCCATACCTGTGACAACAGAGTTGCATTTTTCATTTTTGACTACACGAAACACACACACACACAAATGCACAAAATTATTTCTGTAGGTCTCTAATTATTGGTTATGTTTATTTGCACATCTTTAATTATTGGTTAGGTTTAGCATCTAAGAGTACTTTAGTACTTTTTTTCCTGTGAAATGCTAGCAACTCATATACTATGCCAATGTTTCTTTTAGGAGATTTTTTAATCTGCTTGCTGTTTTGCAAAATATAATAAACTTTATCCTAAGTTGTCAGGTGTTATGGCCACTTCCTAATTTGTCTTTAGCCTTTTGGATTTTTGTGTTGTTTGCCAGGCAAAAAATTTGCCACTTACAAATGGTTGTCTTGGGCAAGTAAGTTTAATTTGCTTCAAATTTATTTATTCATTTGAAAAAGAGGAATATATGTGCCTTAATTATTTATTTTGAAGATATCTGAGATAATGTATTTAATTTTTTTTAATCTAAAACAGGAACAGCCACTTTTATTGTTAAATGTTCTTTCAAGTTACATCATCTCATTTGAAATATGTAATGACTTTTGAATTGGGTCTGGCAGATTTTAATATTCTTGTTTTACAGATATGAAGCTAAGGCTGAGGAAGTTTTCCTGAATTCAGTACAGAAACTATAAAAATTTAGAGTCAGTTCTTGGTCTATGATAACAAATATAAACACATTTATCACTTCACCATTCTACTTTCTAGTGGTTGTGCATTTAGGCCAAAAGGACAGATCCTCTACTTTTTATGGAAAGAAAATGTTCTAGCATTTCTTAAAGCTCTGGGACTTTCTTCATAAGTGATGAAAGCAAAATAGACTTTGTGGGTACCTCTTCAAATTTGTTTCAAATTTACATACTAAATAGGGACAAAGACATATCTTTGTGGCTGTGAGTGTGTTGAAGGTGGAGGAAATGGCTAGGAACTCTTTCTAAATACATCTTATAGCACCGTCTTCCACTCAACTTTTGCTACTTCTTCAAGCAAAAGCAAGTCTGCATAAAAACAAGACAATTCTCTGTTGTGCACAAAACTATTCAATCAAACGCTATGCACACATATAACTCTAAGAAACAGGATATTTGAATACAAAGGGAAAAAGTTATTTTCCAAAAATATCATGTTGGAAAGTGCAATTGTACATAGCTCTTCATCTGCTCTTCTGGGAAAGTTACCTGTGACATGAAAGAAAATTTAACAATGAAAGTTAATCGCAGAGAAAAAACTAATGTATAAATAAGAAGGGAAATGCCCAGCATATAGGCCAGATGAAACATCAGTTGCTCAAACAAAACAGAAATCCTTCCAGACATACGCGCTTAGAGAGATTGTTGTTGTTCAGTCGCTAAGTTGTGTCCAACTTTTTGCGACTCCATGGACTGCAGCATGCCAGACTTCCCTGTCCTTCACTATCTCCCAGAGTTTGTTCAAATTCATGCCCACTGAGTCAGTGATGGTATCTAACCATCTCATCCTCTGCCGCTATCTTCTCCTTTTGCCTTCAGTCTTTCCCGGCATCAGGGTCTTTTCCAATGATTCGGCTCTTTGCACTAAGTAGCCAAAGTATTGGAGCTTCAGCTTCAGTATCAGTCCTTCCAATGATTATTCAAGGTTGATTTCCTTTAGGATTGATTGGTTTGATCTCTTGCAGTCCGAGGGACTCTGGAGAATTTCTCCAGCACCACAATTCAAAAGCATCAATTCTTTGGGGCTCAGCCTTCTTTATGGCCCAACGCTCACATCTGTACATGACTACTGGGAAAACCATAACTTTGAGTATACAGAAATTTGTCAGTAAAGTGATGTCTCTGCCTTGTAATATGCTGTCTAGGTTTGTCATAGCTATTCTTCCAAGAAGCAAGTGTCTTTTAATTTCACTGTCCACAGTGATTTTGGAGTCTAAGAAAATAAAATCTGCCACTGTTTCCACTTTCCCTCCTTCTATTTGTCATAAAAGTGGTGGGACTGGATGCCATGATCTTTGCCTTTTGAATGTTGAGTTTTAAGCCAAAGACATTATTGAAAGATTTATACAGATGTGAAGCATTTTAGTTTTAGAGGCAAAGATGGGAGCCTAAATCAGATGAGACTAATAGCAAGTTCATCAGTTCTGAAACCTCACACAGACATTAAAGATTTTCCACATAATTTTAGAATGAGGTCAGCCCTGTAGCTCAGTGCTGGAAAGAGGCACAGCTGTCTAAGAATTTGGAAGGTAGGACCATATATGGTATTAAAAAGAGCAGTCATGGCCAAGGTGCTAATATCATTCTCAGCTTATCTTTGCTGACACGAGTACATCTCCATAATGGTCCATTGCCCTGGAAGACCATCCTGCTTGGTAGACTTTAAAATCAAAATGCTATTTAATTTGCAAGAGCCAAAACACGGAAGCAACCTAAATGTCCATCAACAAAATAAGGGATAAAGACGATGTGGTATATACACATATAGTATAATATTACTCAGACATAAAAGAAGAATGAAATAATGCCATTTACAGCAACATGGATGGATCAAGAGATGATCGTACTAAGTGAAGTCAGTCAGACAGAGAAAGACAAATAGCTACTTACATATGGAATCTGAAAAAAAAAGAAAACAAAGCTATGATTACCAATGGGGGTAGGGGATAGTGTGAGGATGGATAAATTAGAAGTTTTGGATTAATAGATACATGTTACTATATATAAAAGGCTTCACTGGTGGCTCAGACAGTAAAGAGTACACCTGCAATGCAGGAGACCTGGGTTCTATCCCTGGGAAGATCCCCTGAAGGAGGGCATGGCAACCCGCTCCAGTATTTTTGCCTGGAGAATCCCCCTGGAAAGTTAGAGTCCATAGGGTTGCAAAGAATCAGACACAACTGGGCAACTAATCACACAGCACGATATATATAAAATAGATTTTTAAAACAAGGATCTGTTGTATAGTACAGGGAACTATGCTCAGTATCTCATGTATATATATTTGCTGTATACCTAAAACTAACACTACATTGTAAATTAACTATACCTCAATTTTTAAAAATGTTTAAAAACTTTGGAACTTTATTGAAAATAGATTATAGCACTATTTTTTTCTTTTTCTTTCTTTTTTTTTTTTTTTTTTTGGCCATGGGCTTGCTTGTGGAATCCTTCTTCCCTGACCATAGATTGAACCTGTGCCCCGCCCCTCCCCAGCATTGAAAGCGCAGAGTTCTAACCCCTGGAGCACCAGCAAAGTTCCAGAAGTAGATTTTAAACAAGAAATATCTTGAGGTCCTTTAGTCAAGGAATGTGTCAATATATTTTTAAAATACATTTCTTTGGCCAAGCATCAGGTTGAGTCTGCCGAGAGGCAGGAATATCTGTGAGACAGAGTAAAGTGAGGTGTTTCAACATGGACCTGGCCTTAGGAGATCTTGAACTGGTTGTATTCTGTGGATACAAGTCCCCAAATCTTCCCCTTCCATATTATTAACATCCTTCTAGGTTGGGGATCATTAGTGTCCTGAGCTGCTGAAAGGAGAGTTATTCTCATATGTTAAATTTGAGGGCAAAGTCTCTGGGCACAGATGGGACCTGCTCTTACTGGATGGCAAGCTGTCAAATATTGGTGGGAGGTAGGTCCTTCTTTGATACCAATGGGAACTATGTTTGACTTGCCAGTTTGATACAAACAGTGCAGCAAGCTCCCTGGACTGGAAATGTGATGATTTGTGGGTGATTTCTTGGCTTCCACATGGCCTTCAGAAATTGTTGACAAATATGACTTCAGCTGGAGGTGAGAAAGGTCCCTGAAGCTGACACCCCTCCTGGTCTGGGTCACTAGTCACTAGTCTTGGTCCCACTGATGTCTGCTCAGAGCATCGTCTTCTGTCTTCATCCTTCCTAGACGATTGTCAAGATAGCCAAGATCTTCAGCTATTCTTCAAGATCTAAACTTTGTATCCTGGCCTCAGTACTGGATCCAAAAGATGATAATTTGATTGGTTGATTTTTTTTAAAGATTTCTCCCTTGTTCTTTTCCCTAAGACAGTAGTTAGAGGACATGGAATTTATGGGGTGGAATAGGGCCAGAAATATCATAAGAAACAGAAAAATACAAGGACTGAAAAACACAATGGCTAATATATAAAAATATTATCCTGCCCATTTTCAGAATTTGATAGTGTTTTTGAAATTAAAACTTAGAGGAAATGGGAAACTACAGCCCCTCCCAGTTTCACATTGAGCTTCTAACAGATTCTACTTCAAAAGTAGCATGTACTAATAGTCTTGCTTCAAACCTATAAGCATCCTCCAGTGGACATTATGTCAGGGAGAGTTGGATGGAATGAGTTTTGTCATGTGGTTCTTGTTACAATAAAGCAGTCAGAGAAGAGAGAATTCTGTACTCTGGATGCATTGTGCTTTAGAAATGAAAAAGGAAGGTTCTCCATAATAGGCATTTCCACTGGAGAGCAATCACAATGCCCGGTTGGTTCTCATGCTTTTGATAGTTCTTAACTGTATCTAACTCTCCTGATGAGTTCCTGTCTCAAGCTCACAGGTTAGTATTAACTTGGGCTGCAAGGAGGCAGATTCCTCTTGTTGAGAGAGTTATTTTGATCTGTACACTTTATCATTAAAACATTTCTGAAAGCCTATCTTGCAGCATTTTCCAAATCATGTTCCATGGAATCCTGGTATCCAGTGAGATGTAAAAAGGTTTTGCACAGATAAAAGCAATCTGTAGTCAAAGTATTCAGTGATATTCTGCAAGCTTTACTCTTATCATAAAGATTCAGAATTCAATTAACATATAAAAGGCTCAGAGAAAACCTACATGAAAGAAATCTGCCTAACTTTGATAAACCCAGTATTTTCCAAACTTTGCAAATATAATCTTGGTTTTATTCATCTAGTATCAATGGGTATTACATGATCCACATTTTGAAAAAGGCTGCTGTATACAGATGGCATAATTTACTCAGATATTTGATTCCACACATCCCTTAATAAATAAAGAAGGAATTAACTTCCATATAGGACAAAAACCATACCATTTTCAGAAGTATGAAAGCTCTTGTTAATTGGGGAAACTTTTTTGCATACTTAATTAATAATTTCAAGTGCTCTTTCAACAAACTGGAGAACTGAAGTTGGAAGACTGTGGCCCAGCTTAAATCCCATTGTGTGAACACAGCGGTCATTAAGTAAGTCATCAACTTTCTTTAAGGTAAGACATCCAGATAATAGATTCAAGAAAGTCAGGAGCAGAGGAGTCACATACAATTGGGTTGCATAGTACTCTGTGCTCAGAGCAAGACTGTGAGGGGCTGACCCATGAAGCCCAGGGGCAAGTCAAGCCAATGGACATATCAATCAGGCCATCAGCAACCAGGAAAATTCAATGGCTAGAAAGCAAGTTAACACATTAGATCAAATTTCCAGAATCCTGGCAGAGAACAAATACTAGAACATTAGACACAGGGAGGGGAAAAGACAGACAGAAGCAAGGGCCCAGGAACTAGACAAGCAAACTGAAGAGGAGGCACAAAGTACTAACAAAACTTGGAAGACTAGATTTACATGTATACACCATTGATACTATGGATAAAATAAATGGGCTTCCCTGGTGACTCAGACCCTGGCATCTGGTCCCATCGCTTCATCCAAATAGATGGGGAAACAGTGACAGACTTTATTTTGGGGGGCTCCAAAATCACTGCAGATGGTGATTGCAGCCATGAAATTAAAAGATGCTTACTCCTTGGAAGAAAAGTATTTTCCAAATAACCAACCTAGACAGCTTATTAAAAATCAGAGACATTACTTTGCCAACAAAGGTCCATCTTCAAAGCTATGGTTTTTCCAGTGGTCATGCATGGATATAAGAGTTGGACTATAAAGAAAGCTGAGCACCAAAGAATTAACGCTTTTGAAATGTGGTATTGGAGAACTCTTGAGAGTCCCTTGGACTGCAAAGAGATACAACCAGTCCATCCTAGAGGAAATCAGTCCTGAATATTCTTTGGAAGGACTGATGCTGAAGCTGAAACTCCAACACTTTGGCCATCTGATGCGAAGAACTGACTCATTTGAAAAGACCTTGATGCTGGGAAAGATTGAAGGCAGGAGGAGAAGGGACCAACAGAGGATAAGATGGTTGGATGGCATCACCGACTCAATGGACATGAGTTTGAGTAAACCCCGGGAGTTGGTGAGGGACAGGGAGGCCTGGCGTGCTGCGATTCATAGGGTCGCAAAGAGTCGGGCACGACTGAGCGACTGAACTGAACTGAGCCCACTCCACTATTCTTGCCTGTAGAATTCATGGACAGAGGAGCCTCGAGGGCTACAATCCATGGGGTCGCAAAGAGCCAGACACAACTGAGTGACTAACACACATATGCACATAAAACAGATAACTAACGAGAACCTACTGTACAGCACAAGGAAATGTACTCAGTGCTCTGTGGCGACCTAAATGGGAAGGATATCCAAAAAAGAGGGGACATATGTAAACATATAGCTGATTCACTTTGCTGTACAGTAGAAACTAATACAATACTGTAAAGCAACTATACTCCAATAAAAATTTAAAAATACAAATAACCCTGTAGTAACGGAGAAGGCAATGGCACCCCACTCCAATACTCTTGCCTGGAAAATCCCATGGACAGAGGAGCCTAGTGGGCTGCAGTCCATGGGGTCGCTAAGAGTCGGGCATGACTGGGCAACTTTAGTTTCACTTTTCACTTTCATGCATTGGAGAAGGAAATGGCAACCCACTCCAGTATTCTTGCCTAGAGAATCCCAGGGATGGGGGAGCCTGGTGGGCTGACGTCTGTGGGGTCGCACAGAGTCGGACACGACTGAAGCGACTTAGCAGCAGCAGCAGCAGCAACATCTGCTGTAATACATACCTTACAAAAGAAAACATTTCTGATGGGACAAATGACAGGAAGAGTGATTCTAAAGTCTAAGGGCTATAACTGGAGAAGGCAATGGCACCCCACTCCAGTACTCCTGCCTGGAAAATCCCATGGAGGAGGAGCCTGGTAGGCTGCAGTCCATGGGGTCACTAAGAGTCAGACATGACTGAGCAACTTGACTTTCACTTTTCACTTTCATGCATTGGAGAAGGAAATGGCAACCCAATCCAGTGTTCTTGCTTGGAGAATCCCAGAGATGGTGGAGCCTGGTGGGCTGCCGTCTATGGGGTCGCACAGAGTCAGACATGACTGAAGCGACTTAGCAGCAGTAGCAGCAGCAGCAAGGGCTATAACTGGTTAGTGGTTCATCTGAGCAGAGAAGGAAAAAGAAATGAAAAGTAGGACCACAAAGATATGATAAGGCAGAAATTATTTGGACGTTCAAATAAGTTTGGAGGAAGAAGGATTCGACCACTTTTCATGACTGAGTTGTCAGTTTTGTAGAAATTGTCTCAGATAGTTCATGATAATTCCATTTTGAACTTTTTCTCATTTACAAAGTAATAATCAGTTACAGGGCTTCCCTGGTGGCTCAGAGATTAAAGCGTCTGCCTGAAATGAGGGAGACCCGGGTTCCATCCCTGGGTCGGGAAGATCCCCTGGAGAAGGAAATGGCAACCCACTCCAGTACTCTTGCCTGGAGAATCCCATGGACGGAGGAGCCTGGTAGGCTACAGTCCATGGGGTCGCAAAGAGTCGGACATGACTGAGCGACTTCACTTCACTTCACTTCTTCAATCAGTTACATGGTAGAAATACCATATCAATGCCCAAGCACACCCAGCATGTGTCCTTCGTAAGAGATGAAAAATTAAGCACGAACACATTAATAAATACCAAATGCCAATTAATGGATGAATATTCCAATAAATATGAAGAGCCAACTTTTGAGCTGACATTACTATACACAAGAGTTAAACATAAAATATAAAGAATTTATCATATATTTATAAATGTATAATTGGTTTCAGTGAGTTGAGCAATGCTTTCTTGTTTTTTTTTTTTGATCTTATTTTTATTTTAGGAAAGTTTATTCTTACTTTAGGAAAGCCTTTGATTCTAACCCATGGATGACTATTAACACAAATTAAGAAAATTTGAAATGGACTTCCCTTGTGGTTCAGTGGTTAAGACTCTGAGCTCCCAAGGTAGGGAGCTCTGGTTGGGCAACTAAAATCCCGCATGCAGCACATGGTATGGCCAATTAAAAAAATAATGAAATAAAATTGAGTTTAAAAAAAGAAAGCATGGTACTCACCAGGTTACTCTTTTCCAGGAATTTTAAAGCTACACGTGGCAGATCATTTTGATGACTTTGTGTTAGCCTGAGCAGATATATTGAATAGTATTTGGCAGAAGTTCATGCTAAGGTATCTCCTGATTAATAACTGATGACCTGATCAAAACGTTTACGGTATTTAATCATATTACTGAAGAGCTTGTGTTAGGTGAGTGTCTAAGATTTTGAAATTAAGCCCAATACGATTTTTTTTTAAAGAATGTATCACATTTGCTAAAACACAATGAAATTCAACAAAAACACGTGCAGGTTAATTTAGACGAGGAAAAGAATCTGAAAAGGAATATGGAGTGTGGAAATAGTAATCGACCCTATGTATCAAAAAATGACCCCTGCCAGCATACTACAGATATATTAATATGATTAACTTATGAAGATAATTTCAGAGTATCTCATAAGAGGGCTCTCAGAATTTGTTATGAGCAGACTTTGAAGAGAGTGTGTTCACACATATGGATCCATGTGAAAGTGACAACCTTAAAGGGATGGAAACTGAGGACAATCTGAGAGTGTCTTGATTGGCAAATCAGTTGGTGTCTACAGACAGTGTATCTGTCAGGATTTGGTCACGAAGACAGAAGACACTTGGTGCATCCCAGGCATAAAGGTTTTTAAATGAGGAAACGTGGGCTTAAATAACTATTGAAAGAGCAGAGAGAGTAAGATCAGGGAAGCCACTCTGATGATTCCAGCCTGGAGCACTAAGGCCTGCGATCCTCCACACCAAGAAGGCAGATGTAGGGAGCCTCTAGTCCAAACACCCCTTTGCTTGCAGTTGCCTTCGAAGATTAACCACCATTCTTTTACTTCTACCTTTCAAAACTTACAAGAGAACTCACTGCTAAACTCTGTTCCAGCTTCATATAATGAATGAGATTCTAGGGAAGACACATCTTGGTCAAGAAAAAGCTGCTGGTAGGGCTTCCCTGGTGGCTCAATGGTAAAGAATCTGCCTGCCAATGCAGGAGACATGGGTTCAATCTCTGAGCCAGGAAGATCCCAGGTGTTGCAGAGCCACTAAGCTCCTGCTATTACCACGACTACTGAGCCTGTACTCTAGAGCCTGTAAGCTGCCAACTACTGAAGCCCAAGCACCGCAGAGCCTGTGCTCTGCAACAAGAGAAGCCAGCACAATGAGAAGCCGAAACTAGAGAGTAGCCCCCACTTGCCCCATCTAGAGAAAGCCTGCACAGCAGTGAAGACCCAGCACAGCCAAAAACATTAATTATATATAAAAAAAGAAAAAGCTGATACAGCAATCCAGCACAACTGACAAATGAACACCCTACAAAGCAAAGAAAAAATAATGTATATGTTTCACCTGAGGAAGACAGGATATGACAGCTTTTCACAACATTTTTGACATGTTGTGAAACCAGGTTAAAATTCTTAGCTGATTGTTTGTTAATGACTGAGTCAATGACTGTCACAACAGTAACAAACAACCTCAACGCTTCAGAGGGTGCAGTAACAAGTATTATGTTTTACTCATATGTGGATGTGTCTGCTGATCTCATCTGAGCCTGATAATTATTTCCAGGGAAGGTTTAGATCCAAGTCTGTTCTAAACAGTTACCTATGGTAGGCAGATTAATGGTCCCCCAAAGATGTTTGTACCCTACTCTCTAGAAACTGAATTATGTTACTTTCATGGCACAGGGCAATGAAGATGGCAAATGGAACTAGAATTGCTCATCAGCTGACCTAGAGAGGAAGACATTATCCTGCATCATCCTGGATTACCTGGGTGGGCACACTGTAATAATCTCAAGGGTCCTTAAGAGTAGAAGATGGAGGAAGGTGAGACAGGGAACCAGAGAGAGAGCCGCATGAGGAGAACTTGGCTTGACGTCACTGGCTTTGAAGGGAGAAAAGAGAGTTGAACCAAGGAACGTGGGCACCTTCTAGAAGCAGGAAAGAGCAAGGAAATCTTTTTCCTAGAAACTCCAGGAGGAATACAGCCTTCCAGACAGCTTGATCTTAGCCGAGTACAACCCATTTTGATTGAGAAAATCAGATTAAAAGGAAAAAAGATTTTATTTATTTTAAAGTTTATTTTTAACTGGAAGATAATTGCTTTATAATGTTGCATTGGTTTCTTCCATACATCAACATGAATCAGCCATAGGTATACATATGTCTCCTCTCTTCCACCCCTCTAGGTTGTCACAGAACTTTGGGTTGAGCTCCCTGGGTCATAGAGCAAATTCCCACTGGCTATCTATTTTACATATGGTAATATATATGTCCCCTTGCTACTCTCTCAATTCCTCCCACCCTCGCTTTCCCCCCACTGGGTCCACAGGTCTTTTCTGTATGTCTGCATCTCTATTCCTGCCCTTTGAGTAGCTTCATCAGTACCATCTTTCTAGATTCCATATATATGTGTTAATATATGATATTTGTTTTTCTTTTTTGGACTTGCTTTATTCTGTATAACAGGTTCCAGGTTCATCCACCTCATTAGAAATGACTCAAATTTGTTTTTTGGTTTTTTTTTAATGGCTGAATAATAATCCACTGTGTCTATGTACCACAACTTCTTTATCTGTTCATCTGCCAATGGACATTCACATCCCTTCCATGTCCCAGCTATTGTAAATAGCGCTGCTGTGGGGTACATGTGTACATGTACACTGGAGTACATGTGTTTTAGAATAGTTTTCTCAGGGTATATGCCCAGTAGTGGGATTTTTGGGTCATAAGGCAGTTTTATTCCTAGTTTTGTTTTGTTTTTTTAAGAAATCTCCATACTCTTCTCCATAGTGGTTTTATCAATGTACACTCCCACCAACAAGTGAAAGAGGGTTCCCTTTTCTCCACATCCTCTCCAGGATTTCTTGTTCATAGGTGTTTGAAGAAGGCCATTCTGACTGGTGCCAGATGATTTGTTGTTGCTGTTGTTTAGTCACTAAGTCGTGTCTGACTCTTTGCAACCTCATGGACTGCAGCACGCCAAGCTTCCCTATCCTTCACCACCTGCCAGAGCTTGCTCAAACTCATGTCCATTGAGTCAGTGATCCCATCCAACCATCTCGTCCTGCCTTCAATCTTTCCCAGCATCAAGGTCTTTTCTAATGAGTCAGCTCTTTGCATCACGTGGCCAAAGTGTGAGGTGTGATTGTAATTTTGGTTTGCCTTTCTCTAATAATAAGTGATGTTGAGCATATTTTCATGTGTTTATTAGCCATTTGTATGTCTTCTTTGGGGAAATGTCTGTTTAGGTCTTCTGGCCATTTTTTAATTACGTTCTGGTTTTTCTGATAATGAGCTGACTGAGCTGTTTGTATATTTTGGACATTAATCCTTTATCAGTTGCTTCATTTGCTTCAATTATTTTCTCCCATTCTGAGGGATGTCTTTTCATCTTGTTTATGGTTCCTTTTGCTGTGGAAAAGCTTTTAAGTTTAATCAGATCCCATTTGTTTATTTGGTAGGGGGGGGGAACAGATTTTAAAAAGAGATGATTACTCTGACATATGACAAGGATAGAAATTCAGGAACTCAGAGGTGTTGGGTAAATCGAATTCTGCACATTTCATCCTCAGGAATCAAGAATGGAAGGGAGAAAGATAGAGAGAGAGAAATTAAGGAATCATAGAGACTCCTGAAAGAGGTAAAGAAGATGTTTGGTGGCAATCAGACAAGAAAGCAGCTGAATTTCTCTATCACAGTCCTTTTCCCATTAAGTTTTGTATTGAGGGGAGGAATAATATCTTTTTAGCCTCTCCTAATACAATGCTAATTATATATACACAGTATACATCAGAAAAGGCAATGGCACCCCACTCCAGTACTCTTGCCTGGAAAATCCCATGAACGGAGGAACCTGGTAGGCTGTAGTCCATGGGGTTGCTAAGAGTCGGACACGACTGAGCGACTTCACTTTCACTTTTCACTTTCATGCATTGGAGAAGGAAATGGCAACCCACTCCAGTGTTCTTGCCTGGAGAATCCCGAGGATGAGGGAACCTGGTGGGCTTCAGTCTATGGGGTCGCACAGAGTCAGACATGACTGAAGCAACTTAGCAGCAGTAGTAGCAGCATACATCATATGTAATATATAATCTACTTTATACAGAATTATATAGAACAATAAAGTACATTGATTAAAAACATAATGTACAGTATAATTTATGCTTATATTATAACATTATTATGGCATACATTATAAATATATATATATTGAGGAAGAGCTTCTCAGTGAAATTTCTCTGTAGATATTTTATTTCTCTCCTAAACTGTTCTTAATAAGCAAGGTTTCTGAGAGCAATTTGACCTCAAGGGTTAATTTTTAACGCTACATTTCAAGGTTTCCCTTTTAAAAATTCATCTTTCTTATGAATAAATACTGCAGAATAAGGCAGCTGATGTGATCAGTTACCCGAGATATGTCCTCAGTCATGGGAAATTCTCTCTGGAAGTTTCTTCCATCTTTCAAAGTGAAGCTGGATGAAGAGAAGCCTGTATTCACCCATTGAAATATCGGGGGAAATTTTGGTCTTTTAATGAAAGGGATGATTTTCCATTCCATTTATTTCTCTCCCCTTGTGTGTATGTATGTATGTACACACACACACACACACACACATGCATCATCCATAGATCTCCCCCCTAGAGTCCTATTCAGTTATTTCTCTCGCTACCACCTATTTTCCATTTCTGCAGGAAATGCCCTCTGTCTTTCTGACCCCAGTGGCTTAGCGGGTAAAGATTCTGCCTGCAGTGCAGGAGACACAGGACATGGGTTCAATCCCTGGATTAGAAAGATCACCTGGAGGAGGAAATGGCAACCCACTCCAGTATTCTTGCCTGAAAAATCCCATGGACAGAGGAGCCTGGTGGGCTACAGTCCAACGTGCGGCAAAGAGTTGGATGCAACTGAGCAACGGTGCACCCAGCAAAGACAACCTACTGCATAGCACAGGGAGTCTACTCAGAGCTCTGTGGTGACCTAAACCGGGAGGAAATCTAAAAAAGAGGGGATACATGTATACCTGTAGCTAATTAACTTTCAAAATAGGCCAGACTGTGAGGTAAGAACTGGAAACCCGAGCTTTCTCCTTTGTATGTAAAATTCTTGGTCATGTGTGCATTTATGTATGTATGTTAAATCAAGAAAGATTCTTCATGGATATTTACCAGTCCTAATGGTTTCCTCAGATTGGTTTCCATAATGAAAGAAATAGCAATTGGAATTAAAAAATGAAATTTGAATGAAAAAGCAGATATTGTTTTAAACCTTGTGTTAAAAAGCTCTAGGTTATCAGGATCCTTTCATCATGACAACCTTAAAATATGCAGTCTGTGAGCAGCAATAGGCTTCTTATCATTTAAAAGGTTAAATTGTAAGGGGCTGAAGAGGCTGACTTTTCCAGCTTAGGGCAGAGTGGAGAATTTATTACATAGTCATGATCTCATTTAGTATGCAGGGTAAATAGCCTCATTAAGAAGATAATGTTAAGGAGATTCTCCAGGTTTCCAGCAGGGTCAGAGAAGTCAACTGAAGGGGAGGGGGAAGTCAGTCAATGGAAATAGGCCTTGGATGAGGCTGTGCTCTCAACCTGTTTGCTGCCTATAAACTGAGTCATTTTGCGAATGGTATCCATGAGGGAAGGAGGAAAGCCCTGTTAGGAGATGATGGAGATGCAAACAACACTCCAGCATTTCTTCAGAGGTCATGTGCATGAAATCAAGACAGCCAATGGAGGAAATCTGAAAGCCAAAAGTGAGAACCTGTAGGGAAGGTCATTTTTGTTGTCCCCACCTGTCTTTGTTGTACACTGTAGGCATGCTCAGTCATGTCTGATTCTGATTCTTTGTGACCCCACGGAGTGTACCCATTAGGCTTCTCTGTCCTTGGGATTTCCCAGGCAAGAATACTGGAGTGGGTTGCCATTTCCTTCTCCACAGGATCTTTCTAACCCAGGGATTGAACCTATGTCTTTTGCATCAGCAGGTGGATTCTTTACCACTGCACCACCTGGGAAGCCTGTCCCCACTTGTCTTTATCTTGTATGAAACCCCTTCAACTCCCAGCACAAATGACATCTACTCTGAATGCCCCCTCTCCAAACTTTGAGTGCAGGAATCTTTACACAACTCGATTGATGGTCTAGGGCCCCATGTGGGCATGATGTTGACTTTTCCGTTCTTCTGAAGCCCACATGCTGTCTCTGGAGCCCTTAGGGCTTACCCTCTCTGGCTCACCCTCCGACTCCTCCTGCTAAGACTTAGCTGCCCTCCTCTCAGAGCTTCATAGGCTTCGCTTAACAAGGTGACAGGGAAGAGAGGCTGATGTCTGCAGATAGGCCAAATGGAGAAGCCCAAGGGCCCACAGCCCACAGGGCCATCAGTGGTCCCTCTCCTTCAGGGAACAAATGTATCCCAAAGGTGGGCTTCTGGAGGCGACTCTTTCTCTGGGGCTTTCTCTCACAAAAAATTTTCAGAAATATTTCTGAGCAAGTGGGTTCCATTTGGTAGGAGAGAAGAAAGACGATTGTTGTTTAGTCACTAAATCGTGTTCAACTCTTTGTGACCCCATGGTCTATAGCTTGCAGGCTCCTTTTTCCATGGAATTCTGCATGCAAGAATACTGGAGTGGGTTGCCATTTCCTCCTTCAGAGGATCTTCCTGACCCAGGGATTGAATCCGAGTCTTTTGCATTGAAGATGGATTCTTTACCATGAGCTGCCTGGGAAGCCCAGAAAGACAATAATTTTTGGCACTAAGTAAAAAGAATAGATGGTGAAACAGTTCTTCTAGGCTAGTAACTATCTTTCTAAGGCCTTCAGAAGACCCAGTTTTAAAGGTCTCAAGATACCAGTAAATATAAAATATGGTAATAACTTCCCCCATGCTAACATGTTGGGAGAATGGCCTAATTTTCCAAGAAAGGGGCTTCTACTGATTTTTTTTAAAAGGTAAATCTCTAATATGCCAATATCGCAAAATGATTGGATAAACTTTATTGGACAGTCAGTCACATGATACTGGCATTTAAATTTGGTAGGAAACTTTCAGGGGCTAGTTAATTTTGCTCAACTATATCTGTGACTCTGGTTGTAACTCTGGGTGCTAATTTTAAAAAGAAGAGATGTAAAAATGATCTCACATTTACATACCATTAACCACCGTAATAGGGTAAGAATGAACTTAGGGAGCTTGCAGATTGCAGAGTTACTGCCTTGTGGGTAGACAGGGAACCATAAAAATGTCACGGCCAAGTAAAAATGAATGAAGCTTTAGTTCCAATTCCTCTGTGGAGGCTTGCCATTGTAATTTCAGTGCCCTGATTTTTGAAGGAGAGTAAACTAGAGCGTCTTAAGATGGAATTCATTTTGCTATTTGAGGCTTTCAGTTATTTTATTCTATGACTTTTGGAACATGCATTCCTGGCTTATGATAAGAAAAATGGGTAAAATTCACAGAAATAAACCAAGGTAAGTAGACCTTTATGGTGTAGCCTGTATTGGCTATTTTTGAGTCTGAGAACTCTACCAGAGGAGAAAACCACTGTGTGCATGACAGTCTCTGGGTCCATCCACATCTCTACAGTGACTTACAGTGAAGTAAGTCAGAAAGAGAAAAACAAATATCATATATTATGCATATACCTAGAATATAGAAAAATGGTACAGATGATCTTATTTGCAAAGCAGAAACAGAGACCCAGATGCGGTGATTGAACATACAGACACCGAAGAGGAAAGAGGGGTGGGGTGAACTGAGAGATTGGGATTGACATATGTATACCATTGATACTATATATAAAATAGATAACTAATGAGAAATCATTGGAAAAGACTCTGATGCTGGGAGGGATTGGGGGCAGGAGGAGAAGGGGGCGACAGAGGATGAGATGGCTGGATGGCATCACTGACTTGATGGACTTGAGTCTGAGTGAACTCCAGGAGTTGGTGATGGACAGAGAGGCCTGGTGTGCTGCAATTCACGGGGTTGAAAAGAATCGGACACGACTGAGCAACTGAACTGAACCGAACTGAATGAGAACCTACTGTATAGCACAGAGAACTCTACTCAGTGCTCTGTGGTGACATAAATGAGAAATAAATCCAAAAAAGAGGGGATATATGTATACGTATACCTGATTCATTTTGTTGTACAGTAGAAACTAACACAATATTATAAAGCAATTATATGCCAATAAAAAATTAAAGAAAAAAAAGAAATAAAGATAGAAAAACAGACTTCTCTGGTGGTCCAGTGGTAAAGGTTCATTCCCTAGTTCGGAAATGAAGATCTCACATGTCTCAAGGCAACTGAGCCACAGCGTCACAACTAGAGAGAACCCCGAGCACCACAGTGAAGAGCTCATGCACTCCAACGAAAGATCCCTCGTGCTGGACCTAGGCCCCATTGCAGCCAATAAATAAATAAATAAATAAATAAATATATATATATATATATTTTTTTTTTTTTTTAAGAAAACCACTCTTTTGCTTCCATTGTAATCAAATAGCTGGCAGATAATCCCTCCCTTAATCTGTATTGAAGGGGAAAAAAATTAGGGAAGAATACAATGATAATATGAAGAGATAGAAAAGCTACTTCCTGGATTTGGAACTACACATCTTCATGCCAGCTATGAAGATCATAGCCACTGGCTAACATATCTTCTGCCACAACAGATTTAACAGTCTTGAAGAAGATAGAAAGACAGAACCTCTACACCACTATCTGCCTCCTCCAACTGCCCACCACTCTTCACTTCAGTATTTGGACCAGGTAGAAACTTGGCAGTTTATAGTGTCCTATTACATATAGGGTATTTTTTTTTTTTAAACTTGACTGAAGTTTAGTTGATGTACAATATTATATAAGTTATAGGTGTATGATATAGTGATTCACAATTTTAAATGTTACACTTAATTTATAGTTACTGTAAAATATTATCTATATTCTCCATGTTGTACAATGTGTCCTTGTAGTTTATTTTACACATAACATTTTGTGCTTTGAAGTAGCCCAAACACTGTTGAACACCATCACCTTCCTCTCTCCCATGCCATACGCAGCATTACTTCATTCTGTATCCACACAGAAATCAAAATGCACAGAAACAGGAAGGAAGTATCAATAGAACAAAACAGGAAGTCAAGCATTAATTCCTGAGAGGTACATTTTGAACATGGAAAATGCCGTTGTTAATGCTAAAAGGTGTAAAACTTCAGGTAGCAGTGAATGTTGGAGATTAAAACTGTGTGTTTGATTAGTTCAGATGACCAGGAAGATAATCCCCAGGAGATTTAGAAAAACCTTCCTCCCCTCAGCTAAGCTGTATTATATAAAAACCTTTCAGACACTCGTACGAATCATTCCTGAACTGCCTCTGCTTTGACCTCATTTCATCTCCATTTCTGACACAAAGTCCCTAAACATTTCCACATCATTTCCTCCTGTCCAATTAGAGTTAACATTCTAGGTGGGGACAAAAGCTTTTGGATCACTGGGTTTATTATAACCGGTGGAATATCATGCTCCTGTTTTAAAGCATGTTGCTAAACTCTCATCATTTCCAAAATCCTGAATAAGATCATTGTAATATTTCCCACCTGGTTCAAAGGGGACCTAATCCTTGTAACAGGAAGGAAAACAAAGACTTGACTACACAAAAACTCTGTTAATCAGGGGGGAAATGCAAGCCTCGCTAAGTTCTATGTTATGTAAAAGGTGGATAATAGTATTTTTACACAGCTATGTGATAAAAATTAATTATAATAAAGTAGTTAGCACACTACTTGTTATAGAGTAAAATCTTAATGAAGTAACAACTATTCTTATTAATAAAATAGGCTATGAAATAAAAAGTTGAGACTATATATGTATGCTCTGTCATGTCCAACTCTTTTGCGACCCTGTAGACTATAGCCTGCCAGGCTCCTCTGTCCAAGATATTTCCCAGGCAAGAATACTGGAGAGGGTTGCCATTTCCTTCTCCAAGGGATCTTCCCGACCCAGGGATCGAACCCCCATCTCCTGCATCTCCTGCATTGGCAGGCTGACTCTTTACCACCAAGCCACCGGGAAGCTCTCAAAGGATAATACATAACTTTAAACATATTTTAGCAATACAGAATGGAAATAAATGAGCTAAGCATAAAAAAAGTTAACATGTATACTATCATGTAAGAAACGAATCACCAGTCTATGTTCAAATAATATTTTCTTTTTTCTGAATTAAAAAATTTAAAGAAAAAGAAAAAAAGAAAAATATGTTTAATATAAAAAGTCGGTATAAAACTAAATAGAAATCACTGCATGAGAAAACAGAAAAACTGGAAAATTAATGTAGTTTCTATACTAATACTTGGAAACATCTCATTAAATGGGGAAAATATTTTCAAGTCTCATCAATCAAACCCAGAAAATGCAAATGTAAATTAGCATATAAAAAGTCATATAAGCAGGTGCTGAGGAAATTGTAGCAATTACATGGAAAATAGAATAAAATATAACATAAAATTTTAAAATATCATTGATACAGATAATTTTCTAAGGAAAAAAAAACCTAACAACACAATAACTGATGTAACAAGCCAGTGTACATGCTCCATCACTTCACTTATGTTTAACTCTTTTGTAACCCCACCATGTACTGTAGCTCACCAGGCTCCTCATTCCAAATTCTCCAGGAATTTGGAATTCTCCAGGCAAGAGTACTAGAGTGGGTTGACATGCCCTCCATCAGGGTAAGAAGTCTACACTTAACTAATCCAATAACCGTCTCAACTCCGCCTGGTTCTATCAGTTTCCACCATTGCTCATCTAGTCCAGGGATTGACAAGATTTTTCTGAAAGTGTTAATTGCTCAACTGTGTCCAATTCTTTCCAACCCCAGAGACTTCACCCTTCCAGGCTCTTCCATAGGATTTCCCAGGCAAGAACACTGGCGTGCGTATCCATTCCCTTCTCCAGAGGATCTTCCCAACCCAGGGATCAAACCCAGTTTTCCTGCATTGCAGATAAATTCTTCACTGGGGGGAAAAATTAATATTTTAGGCTCTACAAACCAGTAATCCTTTATTTAAACTGCTCAATGTTGTCATTGTAATGGGGAAGCAGTCATAATACTGTAAATTAATGAACTTGGCTATGTTTCTACAAAACTTTATTGACAAAAACAAGTTGGGAGGGGGTAGATTTGGTCTGTGAGCCAGTTTGTAGATCCTTGATCTAGTTCAAGTTCCTAGCATCCCTCCCCAAATTAGATCAGTAGCTTTCCAAGTTACTAGCAACACTCCCCAGATTAGATCAGTAGCCTTCCAACTAGTTTACTTGCACTGCAAAGCAGCAACCCCACACTGTTCTTCATACTGCAGAAAGTCATATCTAATTAGGTAACAAGCTTCTGATTTCCCCTTAGCATTTTTAATACATTTGTTCTTAGGATAAAGGCAGAAAGGTAGTCCACAATTCCCTGAATTGCCTGGCCCCCATCTGCCCATCATGTAAGGTTTGTTTTCAGTCCTTTCCACCACTCTGCTTCCTTCCACCACAGGACCCTTGAATATGTTTGTTTGTTTTACCTAAATGCTGCTACTGCTCCTCTTCTTTAATTAACATCTGATAACTTATACCCCAGAGAAGGCAATGGCACCCCACTCCAGTACTCTTGCCTGGAAAATCCCATGGATGGAGGAGCCTGGTAGGCTGCAGTCCATGGGGTCGCTAGGAGTCAGACATGACTGAGCGACTTCACTTTCACTTTTCACTTTCATGCATTGGAGAAGGAAATGGCAACCCACTCCAGTGTTCTTGCTTGGAGAATCCCAGGGACAGGGGAGCCTGGTGGGCTGCCGTCTATGGGATTGCACAGAGTCGGACACGACTGAAGTGACTTAGCAGCAGCAGCACCAACTTATACCCCAGCTCACATACACCCCAGTTCATTTCCTCAGCTAAATCATTCCCTCATTTCCCTGCCTATTATAAGATTTCTGGCTTTTCCTAGCACTACATTGTTTGAACTGCAAATAAATATATTTGTTGCTCTTGGATCCCTGTGTGTCTCTGCACTAGATTAAATGCTCCAGGAAAGCAGAAGATATTTCAAGTCTTTTGGCCACTTTGTCCTTATTACCTAGCATCACATCTGGTACATAACAGGAGCTCAATAATTATTTGTTGAATGAGCAAACGAAAACTGCAAAAACGCATAAGTGAATCATGGAGTATATTTAAACACATCAGATAAATACTTTCGTTAAAGATTCAGAGGCTAGTTATAAGATGATTTGTTTCAACTTTAGTAGTTCCCAGGCTTATTAAGTTTCAAAGAAGAAAATAATTGGGAAGATGACCCAATTTATTTTATAAAATCAGCATCAACTTACATTAAAACATAACAAGAAAAAGAAATGCTGGGACTGTATTTTCACAATATACTTTCTTGACTGACTTGACCCAGTCATCAGGATTGTTTAAGCTTTCCGGGTGATTTCAACCTGCACCCAAGGCTGAGATCCATACATCTAGGTAGTCCTACCTGGAGCAGGATGGGAAGAAGTGGGTGGCTTATGATAACCTTGGGCCACTGATATCAAATTTAGACATTTACAGTGAAGCAAATCTCTGCATGCTAAGTCACTTCAGTCATGTCCAACTCTTTGTGACCCCATGGACTGTAGACTGCCAGGCTTCTCTGTCCAGTGGGAATCTCCAGGCCAGAAAACTGGAGTGGGTTGACATTTTCTTCTCCAGGGGATCTTTCTGACCCAAGAATCGAACCCAAGTCTCTATGTCTACATTGGCAGGTGGGTTTTTTACCACTATCGCCACCTGGGAAGCAAACCTCTAGTCATGTGTTTATTATTATTATTATTAAACACTACTTTTATAAGTATATAAATGTAGTATAGTGTCAACACTGAGATGACAAGATTAGGATATATTTTTATTTCTTCAATTACTTTGAGAACCAGGGCATGTCAATCCAAGAATAGCTAGACAGAACAATAGAACAAAAGAGCCTTGAATTCTGTGCTGGCCTATATAGAATTTATTTCAAGATAAAAGCGATTTAACAAATCAGTGGCAAAATAAATGATTATTCAATAAATGGTCCTTAAAAATTGCTTAACTATTCAGAAGACAGTGAAGATCTCTATCTCATATAATAATACAAGTAAATTCTAGTTTAATGTAAAAAAAAAAGAAACTGTAAAACAACCTGAAGTTTAAAAATGGTGAATATTTATTTCATATCATGTGAAGACTTCCTAAAGCATAAAAGTACTGACATAAATAGCAAATAAAAATATCAATGACTTGTCTGTATAAAAAAATCCATTCTTACATATAGCATGTTTTTACATATAACATATATAATAGATTAAAAGACAATTTTTAATAAATGTGGCAGAGTTAAATTTCCTTCATATGTAAAGAGATCTTAAAATTCGTTTTAAAAATTATTAAAACTTAGAGAAAATAAGCAAAGAGCATCATGTGAATGAAAACAAAATTAGAAAGTTGCTGATATATTAAAAAGTATGTCCAGTTTCCCTAAGTTACAAAAATTGCCATTACAATAAAGAGAGATTATTTTTCAGGTATAGAGGTGGTCTACTTTTTCTTTCCTGAATGATAATTCTCAATGTTAAAGAGGTCAAAGTGCAGTGTTTGCTTTTATGTATGGTCAGTGACAGTGTAAATTAATAAACTTTGAAGAAAGCAAATTAGGAACTAAAAATCCTTAGAAATTGTAATTTTGTCCCAGTGATAACTCTTCTAGAAATTTATTATGTGCAATAATATTTATTGCTGAGTCATCTGTAGTAGGGAAACATTGAACCACCCTAAATAATAATGTGAGAATGGTCAAAACAAAATAACATGTACCTTATGACTTAATATTGTGCATTCATTCAAATTTATGCTACTGAAGTCTCTGTCAAGATCACTGGGAAATGTCCAGGACTGAATCAAGGTATAACAGAGCATGAACTAATCAAGGTATTAAAACTCTGTATGGTGGGTGTATTTATGGATGTGTGTGTGTGTATTTATGGATGTGTGTGTGTGTGTGTGAGAGAGAGAGAGAGATTAATGTGTCAACAACAGATCTCTCTGAATCAAAAAAACTAAAATTGATTTTCATTTTATTCTCTTTAGTTGTCTTTATTTCCCAAATTCATTCAGGGATCATTTTTAAACAGAAATATACATATATATATTCAAAAATAAAGAAATATATAAACATGAATATATTCTCAGATACCACTTCCTTTTATTCTTTTTTTCCCTCCTCTACTGGTATGAATTAGTCCAAAAAAGAGAGGAGACAACAACTGATAAATTCAGGTAATAGTCTGGTTTTAATGTTTGTATTACAGTCCTTTCTCTCTTTTTTTTAACATTGAGTTTAAGCTTTGCAGTCATGTTTGGAAAAGAGACTCCATCATGAATCATGTATGTGGGATGCTGATGTTTATCAGACAATAATATTTAATCATTATCTTTCTAGATCTAATTGACAAAATGTAACAGTTTCACAAAATATACCTTTCACTGAAGATGACAGAAGACCAAGCTAAGGCTATCGTGAAGCAGCGGCACATTGGGTTGGGTGGGTATTTCAGTGACACTTAAGGATCTATACTGTGAAAGGAGAACTAACTCAATCTTTCAAAGTTTCTTTGACTCTTACCTCGGGATAGTCCAAATGACCAACCTTATTGTGAAATAAAGCAAACTTTTGGACATCTTCAAAGCCTTATGTTTCATGAAAAAACTTTAAGTTCTGATATGGATTGGGAAAATCTCATGAGGTTGTGTCATTTAGCTCAATTCTCTCTATATTTGAAATCTTCTAACATACACTGTCTTTGCCACATAGTATTAGACCTCAATTTTGTCACTGCCTTTCAAATTATATTTCTTTTTAGCTATTAGCAGATTTGATTTTGGATGAAATGTCAAAAGAGGAACAGGAGCTCCTCCCAGCTTCTATGCCCATAGCTTTCAGTATTCTTGGAAGACACATATAACAACAAAGGCTTTATAGACATATGGCAATGCTGTTATCTTGCTTGGCACAGTGGTGTTCATTCCTTGACATTGACAGCACAGACTTGTGAAAGTACCTGGCAAGTAAAATGAGTTCCTCTATCACTCTGAGGTTTGAGAGGAGTTCCCAAGGTAGAGATGATCTTTTCCAAGAGGACTTTAGCCACAAAAGAGGCAGTAGCCTGTCTGCAAGGAAAGGCTTCATTCAGTCCAGTTTGAAAACATACAGACCATCAATAAAATATATTTATATCCATGAAACAAAGGAAGTTGTACGAAATCTGCCCAAATACTTGGAACGGTCTATTACGCAGTTTAAAATGGCCAGGGGCTATTATACAGGCTTCCCTGGGTTGTTCTTCAAGTGAGATGAGTGAAGTAGGTACTTTTTTAGCCTTGTTAACATTTTATACCAATACTGGTTCATGAGGTGACTATCTCAGGTGGCACAGAGGTAAAGAATCTACCTACTAATGCCAGAGGCACAAGAGACAGAGGTTCAATCCCTGGGTCAGGAAGATCACCTGGAGAAGGCAATGGCACCCCACTCCAGTACTCTTGCCTGGAAAATCCCATGGGCGGAGGAGCCTGATAGGCTGCAGTCCATGGGGTCACGAAGAGTTGGACATGACTGAGCGACTTCACTTTCACTTTTCACTTTCATGCATTGGAGAAGGACATGGCAACCCACTCCAGTGTTCTTGCCTGGAGAATCCCAGGGACGGGGGAGCCTGGTGGGCTGCTGTCTATGGGGTCGCACAGAGTCAGACACGACTGAAGCGACTTAGCAGCTGCCACAGCAGCAGCAGCAGCAGCTTCTTCTGCGGTCACAAAGACTTGGACACAACTGAGCAACTAAGCAGCAGCAGCAGAGCTTCCTCTTTTTATCAAACAAACAATTCAACAATTGTTGAATCTCCAATCTTGTTTTTCCTTTTCTGAAGCCAATTGTTGGGCTTCACTAGCCAGTTTTTAAAGTTATCATTTATGGAAATATTCCTTTGAACCATGACAGTGTTTTGGCTGCTGTTAGTCTCTTTAAGGGTAGCATTCTTTGCAGAACCGTCAGCAAAGTGATTTCCTTTAGCTTCCAGGGAATCAAGTTAGAAAAGTTCCGTAGTCTCTTAACACCAGCTAAAGTGGCAGGAAAAAGTGTTGCATCCAGTGATTCTTGAACATAAGGGCTGTTTTACATTTTATTTCCTCTGGAAGCAAGGAAGCCATCTTTCTTCAACCACATTCCAAAACCATGAGCTACTCCAAAAGCATGTCTACTATCAGCATAAATATTGTCAGCCTTTTTTCTTGCCTAAAGTACAAGCCCATGTAGAGTGTGTAATTCAGCCCATTGGGCCAAAGTAGACATTGGTAAAAATGCTGCCTCAACAACATCATAAGGAGTAGCAATAGCACATTAGCACAACATTTGCTATTGTCACCTCAATGGCAACCCACTCCAGTACTCTCGCCTGGAAAATCCCATGGACGGAGGAGCCTGGTGGGCTGCAGTCCATGGGGTCGCTAGGAGTCCAGCATGACTGAGCGACTTTACTTTCACTTTTCACTTTCATGCATTGGAGAAGGAAATGGCAACCCACTCCAGTGTTCTTGCCTGGAGAGTCCCAGGAACGGAGGAGCCTGGTAGGCTGCCGTCTATGGGGTCGCACAGAGTTGAACACGACTGAAGCGACTTAGCAGCATCAGGCAAAGTCAATGTTACCCAGTGAAATTTCCTGTTGATCTTCACAAGGTGTCAGGAGGCAGTCTTCAGCAGTGAAGAGGGACTTCATCAGTGATGGGAGGGAGAAGAGTAGTGGGTTAAGGTTATCACAACACACACACACACTCACACAAAAAGTGAGGAGCAGTTACCTAAAGGAAATCATAGGAAGAGAGGGAGCTGGCTGAGAAATATTGAGTGTGATGAGAATTCAGGAGAACTTTTGCTGCATGAGGTCCAAACATGGCTACAGAGGACCCCACAATGATTTTCTTGGTGGCCTTAATGCTTATAAGGTCAGTAGCTATAATGGCTCTAAGGTGAGGGATATTCCTGTGCCACAGGTCCAGTTGCTGCCTAAAATACCCTATGCATCAATGGTTTGCTTTGTTTTTTTATTCCCTCCCTTTTCATATAAAAAAGAGAATCTGATCATTGGGATGACCAAGGTCAGCTGGGTTCATCAAAATTTCCTTTATGAGGGCTTCCCTGGTGGCTCAGTGGATAAGAATCCACCTGCCAACGCCGGAGACACAGGTTCCATCCCTGGTCTGGGAAGATTCCACACAGACAACTAAACCATAACTACTGAACCTGCACTAGAGCCTGGGAGCCACAAGTACTGAGCCCATGTGCTTCAACTACTGAAACCCACGCACCCTAGAGCCTGTGCTCTGCAACAAGGAAAGCCACACGGTGAGAGGCCCTCGCACCGCAACTAGCGAGTAGCCCTGCTTGCCGCAGCTAGATAGAAGCCTGTGCAGCAACGAAGACCCAGCACAGCCTAATAAATAAATTAATAAAAATCTTCTTTAAGGCCTTGAAGGCTGTGTCATCTTGTTCTTCCAACTGGCTTGGGGTTGTCATACTGTTGAGTAAAATAAATAGAGGTTTATCTGTAACAGTGAATGTTGGACTTCAATTTCAACAAGCAAACTACCTCGAGAATGTCTCACAGTTGGCACTTAGTTTTGGGTTCGGGGAAACTCAGGACCCCATGAAATCTCCCTGGATCTAGGTGTAGTTGTTACTCTAACATCAAATGCCCTTATGTTGAAACTGGGTTTGGGCACACTGCAGATTTTCTTTGGTGACCTTATGTCTCTTTAAGACTAAAAATCTTAGCAAGTGTCTTCTTGAAAAGAGGCTGGAGAAGAAAAGCAAAGAGGTAAATCCTCAACATCTTGCAACAAATTAGAACCTCAAGAGAACTTTATATCCTCCAGATCAGCCTCTAGGATTTTCAAGAAATAAAAAAGACTTTTCGGTAAAACCCTGAGGCATTACTGTCGAAGTGAATTCTTTTTCTTGCCAAGTGAAGGTGAAAAAGTATTGGCTAGCTTCATCAATAGGAATACTAAAGAAGAAACTTTGTAAATCAATTCCAGTAAAGAATTTACTTCAGATAGGAATGGATATTAGTAGCATATGAGTTAGGAATAAGCAACAGGGTGTCAAGGGATAACAACGTTATTTGTTGCTCAGCCGTCATAAAAAAAAAAAAAAAGAATCCTCCACCCTTATCATTAGGTTTTCTAGCTTGTAAAATTGGAATGCAACAGGGGTAGTATCCGAAAGACTAAACCTTTAAAAAGATCTTGAATAAATCCTGAAGAACTTCAAATACAAAGGTGATGTGAACTTGGATCCAGGAGAAAGAGGTACCTTCAAACCCCAGGGCTTGTGAGAAAGCATGAGTGACTGTGAGCTAAACTGTGGATACCACACCTTTTTTCTCACCAGTCCCAAAGCTGTCAGAGGAATTCTCTGATTCCCATATAGGCCACTAAAATGTTGACTTAAAATACAAAGACTTCCAGTTATTTCTCCTACAAAGATGAATCTATTCAAGATGAGCAGAGAATTACAATCTGAAGTCTGCAACCATTGCAAGCCACATGCAAGTTCCTGCACAAGGGAAACAGTTTTACAGGGAAGAAAAGGAAGCCCAGAGGGTACAGTCAAAAAACAGTCTGTGTCTTTCATGGGCTGAGCCCTTGACAGGAAAGAAGGGGAGTCTTTCTTCTTTCTGATGCTTTGCTACCCTCCCAGGTCATGAGAGCACCCCATTCTGGTCTCTCAATTCCGTTTAACTGAGGTTTCTGTTTATTGTGGCTCAGCTGGTAAAGAATCCACTTGCAGTATGGGAGACCTGGGTTTCATCCCTGGATTAAGAAGATCTCCTGGAGAAGGGAAAGGCTACCCACTCCAGTATTCTGGCCTGGAGAATTCCATGGACTGTATAGTCCATGGGGTTGCAATGAGTCGGACACAACTGAGTGACTTTCACTTTCACTTCTGTTTATTAATTTTTATAATAGCATTTCTTTATTATTCTTTCAACGTCTGCAACGTCTCTAGTGACATCTCCTGTTTCATTCTTGATATTAACTTGTGTCTTCTCTTGTTTTTGTCAAGAAATAAGACAAGAAGTTTGCTTGTCTTGCTATGTTTGTCAATTTTAGAATTTCTTCAGAGAACTAGCTCTTCTCTTGTTTTATTTTGTGTTGTTTTTTATTGCATTTATCTAGCATTGCCTTTATTATCTCATTCTCTCTGTGTTTTGAGTTTCTTTTGCACTATTTTTAGGTTCTTAAAGGAGCTTGAATTATTTGAGAATTTCTCTCTCTTCTTTCTAGCCTATTCTTTTGTACTATAAATTTCCTTCTCAGCACTGCTTTTGCTATGTCCCACAAATTTTGATATGACATATTTTCATTTTTATTCTCTCTAATGTATTTTTTACCTTCCCTTGAGATCTCCTCTTTGACCAATGGATTATTTATGTGTGCCTTCTTGTTTCCAAGTGTTGGAGATATTCCTGTTATCTTTCTGTTATTGATTTTTAGTTTCACTCCATTGTGATTACAGAACACACTGTACGATGTCAATCATTTTGTTGGTTCTGGTCTGTTTTTGACTCAGGGTGCAGTCTGGGTTGGTACATGTTCTGTGGACAATTAAGGAAATGTGTAGTCTGCTATTTCAGGGTGGAATATTTTATAAATTCCAATTAGATACTGTAGGTTGGTGGCATTGTTGAGGTCATTAATATTCTTGCTGACTTTGTCTAGTCTTTTCCATCAGGACTAAAAGAGAGAAACTGAAGTCTCCAACTATAATTGTGGATTTTGCCACTGCTGTTTTAAGTTCTATCAATTTTTGTATCAGATCTTTTGTGGCTCTGTTATGTGGTGCATACAGATTTTGGATTGCATAATCTCTGGCAAACCTATAAACCGTAGGTATATAATAGAAGGAAACTACTATTATATCTTGTTAATATGGAGACGTGTGTATCCTTGTTCAAGCAGGCATTCAGAGAACAGTAACAAGACCTGGAAGATAACAGAGAAGTCCTTCATTTCATGCTACCAAAAGGAACACAAAGTAGAATATGATAGAATTTTTGTTCAACTCAACCCAGACTTCTCCACTGTTGCCCCTCATGCACACTGAAAAGGAGATTATCTCTGCAAGCACTGATGTTAAAGAACGATGTCTTTTAACTGTTGTCCTTGTAAGGGCCAAAAGGGCAAATCCTGTTTCCACAGTTGAAGGCTCCCATTTTGCTAAATGGACTTAATAATAACAAAGTCATACACCTGGAAGGGCACAAATAGTGGGGCCTTGAACTGCAGAGAGGGAAAATCCCCCAGAGTTGAACCTGAAATTTGACCCAGAGGCAAACACAGAAGTTGCCCATTTGTGGAGATGGCCCAGTGTCAGCCCTGGAAGTGTGCCAGGAGGTGGGCACAGGGGTACACTACAGAGGAGCCTAAACATGGGGCAAGTACATGATGATGGCCACATCCAATAGCAGAGGAAAATTCTGTTCATTTTCTCTGTTACTACCAGTGTATGCATTGGGATAATCAGGATATATAATCCGATTGAAATTTGGGCAGAATAAAAAAGAGCGCAAATCCCAGTCACCCCAGGCCAGAATGTTACTTCACTTTTAGGGCTGATTTGGGACAACGTGAACTTAAAGGAAATCATCTAAGCATATACCGGATATTATATATTGTACTTATATGTGTATTATGTATGTACTTCTGACTGTAGTATCTGGTGTCCCAGGCAGCACTAGTGGTGAAGAACCCTCCTGCTGATGCCGGAGATATAAGAGATGGGGGTTCGATCCCTGGGTCTGGAATATTTCCTGGAGGAGGGCATGGCAACCCCCTCCAGTATTCTTGCCTGGAGAATCTCATGGACAGAGGATCCTGGTGGGCTACAGTCCATGGGGTTGCAAAGAGTCAGACACAACTGTGCAACTGAGTACTCAAACAGACTGACTATAGTAAGGAGGGAGGCAATTATGGAAAAGGTAACATGAAAGGTGTTACTGGAAAGCAGTGTATGTAAGGAGAAAACTGTACTAAAAGAGATGGAAGACTTACTACTCTTCCAAGAACGTGGATTTTATATATATTTTAAAAAGTCATCAAGTATTTTTCAAATTCTTATAATGGTGGAAAATAGTTTTCTTGCCTAAGATGAAAGCCATTTTATTGATTTACTTATCTCATGCTTGAAATAGGTCATTAGACTCCACAGAAAAATTTAAGAGTCACAAGAGGTTCCAAAGTGAAAGGTTAACTAGCCATGGGAAGAAACCAAAGTGGAAATATCTCAAAAGCTGTAACAGAAAAGCCATGGCAAACATTAAGCTCCCCAACTAATGAGTCTTCTATCTTTTCACTGGGAATAATTCTTTTAACCATCATTTTTCATGTCCTTCATAGTAGAGAAAGGTATATAATTTGGTACCAAATTTTGCTTTTGATAACATACAAAAGAACAGATTGTTGTCCACCTAATTCCAAAAGTAAGACTACAGAGAACTTGATGAACTTTCAGCACTTGACAGTTGAGCGAAGTTTGTGTGGACTAAATAGCTCCTGTGAGGGGAGAGGAACAAAGATATTTATGAATGCAAATGAATGATGGTATTGTTAGAATACAAGAATACCAACCACCTTTGGAGAGGATTAAAATAGCATGCAGAAGTCCCTGGCAGCAATCTCAATCTCAGAGTGAGGAAAACACAGAGGAAAATGTGTAAATATGGGTGCTTCATACTAATAAGATATAGATTTGGTTAAAATGTTGTGAATGTATTATGTAATGTATGTATCACTGGCATATATAGTGCATATACCACGGCATCATTCGTATAGCGTATAGGACTTATTAACACAGTTCTTCAGGACAGGATTCTGTTTTTGTATTTGCTGTCCCTCATGCATAGAATATTCTTTCCCTGTGCCTTTAGCTGGTTTTGGATTATTCATATGTCTAGACTATTTTCAGTGTCTTCTTCCGAGAATACCATTTAAGAGATTGAATATACATAGAGACCACGGACAGACCATATGTGACCATGCATGACCAATTCACAATCTCTTCAGTTGCCAACCCAAAAAAACAAATAATTTCTTAGTAATGGGTCCAAAACAGTCAGGACACAGGCAGTGATTGTCAGCTTCCCTATTTATTTTCATTTTTTTGCCCTTGTTTCCAACTCAGGACCAACAAGCTAAAGCCAATATATTCCCCAAACCAATCACATAGAATGCTCAGCTCCTAGTTAACCAACCTCTAGCTAACCAAAACATAACCTGAAACCTTCCCTTTTTTCACTCTATAAATTTATCACTTCTCTCCCTCCCTTTGAGTCTCTGCCAAATGCAAGAGATTGTGATTGACTCCTTTGCTATAACAAGTTCAGAATAAATAGTTTTTGTTTGTCCTCATTCAATAGTTTATCCCCATATGTCCCCACTTTATCTTCCTAGAATCAGTGTCAAAAACTTAATTTCAAGTTACTTTCATACATAATTCTAGTTTATGTCATGGAACTGTTCAGTTCAGTTCAGTTCAGTTCAGTCACTCAGTTGTGTCCGACTCTTTGTGACTGCATGAATTGCAGCACGCTAGGCCTCCCTGTCCATTACCAACTCCTGGAGTTCACTCAGACTCACGTCCATTGAGTTGGTGATGCCATCCAGCCATCTCATCCTCTGTCATCCCCTTTTCCTCCTGCCCCCAAACCCTCCCAGCATCACAGTCAACTCTTTGCATGAGGAGGCCAAAGTACTGGAGTTTCAGCTTTAGCATCATTCCTTCCAAAGAAATCCCAGGGCTGATCTCCTTCAGAATGCACTGGTTGGATCTTCTTGCAGTCCAAGGGACTCTCAAGAGTCTTTTCCAACACCACAGTTCAAAAGCATCAATTCTTTGGCGCTCAGCTTTCTTCACAGTCCAACTCTCACATCCATACATGACCACTGGAAAAACCATAGCCTTGACTAGATGGACCTTTGTTGGCAAAGTAATGTCTCTGCTTTTCAATATGTTATCTAGATTGGTCATAACTTTTCTTCCAAGGAGTAAGCGTCTTTTAATTTCGTGGCTGCAATCACCATCTGCAGTGATTTTGGAGCCCCCCCAAAAATAAAGTCTGACACTGTTTCCATTGTTTCCCCAGCTATTTGCCGTGAAGTGATGGGACCAGATGCCATGATCTTAGTTTTCTGAATGTTGAGCTTTAAGCCAACTTTTTCACTCTCCTCTTTCACTTTCATCAAGAGGCTTTTTAGCTCCTCTTCACTTTCTGCCTTAAGGGTGGTTTCATCTGCATATCTGAGGTTATTGATATTTCTCCCATCTCTTTCAGAATTTTCCACAGCTTATTGTGATTCACACAGTCAAAAGCTTTGGCATAGTCAATAAAGCAGAAATAGATGTTTTTCTGGAACTCTCTTGCTTTTCCATGATCCAGCGGATGTTGGCAATTTGATATCTGGTTCCTCTGCCTTTTCTAAAATCAGCTTGAACATCTGGAACTATAGCACCGCTCAATTTAATAAAGATTCAGTTAGAACTCAACAAGTTGTGAAGCTGATCTATATCTTCATCAGAGATTTTTATTTTTATTTTTTTACTTTTCAGTGTAATATTCTCTACATATTTTGGTGGGTATTTCAACATTTGGTGATATTGCATAGAGTTGTTTGTTGTTCAGTTGCTCAGTTATGTCCATCTTGTTGTGACCTCATGGACTGCAACACACCAGGCTTATCTGTCCTTCACTATCTCCCAGAGTTTCCTCAAACCCATGTCCATTGAGTTGGTGATGCATCCAACCATCTCATCCTCTGTCTTCCCCTTCTCCTCCCACCTTCAATCTTTTCCAGCATCAGGGTCTTTTCCAGTGAGTCAGTTCTTCACATCAGGTGGCCAACGTATTGCCACTTCAACATCAGCATCAGTTCTTCCAATGAATATTCAGGACTGATTTCTTTTAGGATGGACTGGTTGGATCTCCTTGCAAGCCAAGGGACTCTCAAGAGTCTTTTCCTACACCACAGTTCAAAAGTATCAATTCTTTGATGTTCAGCCTTCTTTATGGCCCAACTCTTACATCCATTACATTACATAAAATATTGTTTATTAAATTTAAATTTCCAATTGTTCATTACTAATATTTAGAAATATAATTGATTTTTGTGTATCTACTAATGTCCTATGACCTTTCTAAACTCATTAAGTATTAAGTTGAGAAGTGAAAGCATATTCACACAAAAACCTGTATATGGATGATTTAGCAGATTTGTCCATAATGCCCAAACCTGAAAACAACTCAATTCCCTTCACGTTGTGAATGAACACAAAGTCATGATGCAACCAATGGAATGCTACTCAGCAATAAAATAAACAAGCATTCCATAATGTAGATGAATCTCATGTGTATTATGCTAAGTGAAAGAAACCAGACTCAAGAGGCTTCAAATACATGATTTCATTTATGTGACACTCTAGAAAAGGCAAAACTATAGGTAAGGGGAATACATCAGTAACCACTGATGTATGGAACCAGCCATACTGGCTGGAAGGAGATTGACTGCAAGGAGGCAGCCAGAGGACATATTTTGGAACTGATGAAATCATCCCATAGCTTGATCAAGTTGTGATTATGTAACTGTATGCATTTGTCAATTCTTGTAGAATTTTCAACCAAAAGTGAATTTCAGTGTATTAAATTTAAAAAATCAATTATAAGTGTATTTTTTTCATAAGGTATTCATAGGAATGTAGGACAAAGAAGGAGATGATTTCACTACACTAGGTTCTGCTCTTGATCAACTTAAATCATTTGGTCTAGATGTCATGTTTAAGAGCCACAGACAAAGTGAGAAGTTTCAAGTTAGAGTGTCCCAGGTGTTGAAGATGGTCCCCATTTTCTGTTTATTATGGAACTGTGTCTAATAGCCAACTTTGGGTAAAAGCAAGGATCTTTGCTGAGATATAGAGGTCTCTATCACTAGCAATAATCAATAACTCAGTTTGAACAAAACCACTCTGAGGAAAATTCTGAGGAAAAGAGACTTGAAGACCTTCAAACCCTGGGGTTCCAATATTCTATGAAAATAGGATAAGTAGGTTATAAAGATAAATGTGAGATATATAAAGGCAATATTAAAAAAAGAGAGTGGTTTACTTTCCTGGGCCATTGAAAATAGTTTATTCATGTTTTAAAACTATTTTCTTTGTATAAAACATTTTAAAATCTAAGTCACTAAACTTTTTGATGTTTTAAAAC
Source organism: Budorcas taxicolor (assembly GCF_023091745.1). Classification (NCBI taxonomy): domain Eukaryota; kingdom Metazoa; phylum Chordata; class Mammalia; order Artiodactyla; family Bovidae; genus Budorcas; species Budorcas taxicolor. Next base: position 30,147,868 of record NC_068931.1, read on the forward strand.
TTGCATATGTCTGCTTCATGTATTGTTACATCTGTAATATTAATTAGTATTAACATCCCTTGCTACTCAATATGGATATTATTGAATTTAGTTTTAATTATTAAATAATTATTATGTAATATTTATTATTTATCTAATAATTTTTACTTATTAAAACTAAATACAATAGTTTCCTATTTTTGTACAGGGGAAAAACACTCCATTTAAAAGATGAAATTTAAGTCTTTGTGGCAATTTAACCATTCAGCTCAAAATAGTCAGTTGACAACTTAACATATCTTCCTCTCTTGATATACACAAATGAATAGGTAAATAAAGCCTGTATTTCTCATTATTCTTTACTTCTTAATTTTTAAAATTTTTATACCAATTATAAAGGTTACTTTCCATTTACAGTTATTACAAAATATTGTCTATATGCCTCATGGTGTACAATGCATTCTTCTATGTTAGGCCCAACAGTTTGTGCCTCCCTCACCCATCCCCATATTGCTCCCATCCTGGTAATCACCAAGTTGCTCTCTATATCTGTGAGCCTGGTTCTTTTTTTATTATATTCAGTAGTTAGTTGTATAATGTTTTTTAGATTCCACATGTAATTGAAATTATACAGAATTTGTCTTTCTCTGCATGACTTACATCACTTAGCATAATGTCCTCCAAATTCATCCACATTGGTGTAAATGGCATAATTTCATTACTTTATATGACTAACATTCCATTGTGTGCTTGTATATATACACCACATCTTCTTTATCCATTCATCTGCTGATGGACACTTAGGTTGCTTTCATATCATGGCAATTGTAAATAATGCTGTTATGAACATTGAAATGAATATAACTTTTTGAACTAGTGTTCTTTACTTCTTATTTTGGGTAAATGGGCCTATAAAAATCTATAAGAATAAAATGAATTAATAATCATTAGTGTTTTAGGGACATGGAAATAAATTAACTTGTGGATAGAAGGTATTTTTAAGAGAGGTAGGCAGAAATACCTATAATTCTGAAGAATTTCTTCCCATTGCCTTTTATTTTACATGTAGGAACTATGCTAGGAGGGACTGGGTTTGGCAGAGGTAAATGGAGATAAGTTATCCAAAACATTCTTTAAGAAAAAGCAAGATTTAGATGAGATTCAGGATTCATTATGTTCCTACATATGTCTCTCTGTTAGTGAACATGTACACATACACTCTTAGATGTACTTATTTTCCACTATGTTTCTCAGTGAACGTCATATGTGTAGACCTTATATGAATAATTATGATGCAGTGTATGCTTTTCTCCAGATCACCACAACCTTGAATATGTCAAATATCAATTTTAAATATATGTAAAGAGTTTTTTAATTACAGACTTAAATGCATTCTATGGGATTCCCTGGTAGCTCAGAAGTTAAAGAGTCTGCCTCCAATGCAGAAGACCCAGGTTCGATCCCTGGGTCGGGAAGGTCCCCTGGAGAAGGAAAAGGCTACCCACTCCAGTATTCTTGCCTGGAGAATCCCATGGACAGAGAATCCTGGCGGGCTATGGTCCATGGGGGTTGCAATATAGCTTTGTGGGTTGTGTTATTTTTGTAAATTACTCTGACTCTTTTGTTGACTATGATGGCTACTCCATATCTTCTAAAGGATTCCAGCCCACAGTAGTAGATATAATGGTCATTTGAGTGAAATTCACCCATTCCAGTCCATTTTAGTTCGCTGATTCCTAGAATGTCGACATTCACTCTTGTTATCTCCTCTTTGACCACTTCCAATTAGCCTTAACTCACTGACCTAACATTCAAAGTTCCTATGCAGTCTTGCTCTTTACAGCATCAGACCTTACTTCCATCACCAGTCACATCCACAGCTGAGGGTTGTTTTTTCTTTGGCTCCATCCTTTAATTCTTTCTGGAGTTATTTCTCCACTGATCTCCAGTAGCATACTGGGCATCTATGGACCTGGGGAGTTCATCTTTCAGTGTCCTATATTTTTGTCTTTTCATTCTGTTCATGGGGTTCTCAAGGCAAGAAGACTGATGTGGTTTGCCATTCCCTTCTCCAGTGGACTACATTCTGTCAGACCTCTCCACCATGACCCGTCCATCTTGGGTTGCCCCACGGGCATGGCTTAGTTTTATTCAGTCAGACAAGGCTGTGGTCCGTGTAATCAGATTGGCTAGTTTTCTGTGATTGTAGTTTCAGTGTGTCTGCCCTATGATGCCCTCTCTCAGCACCTACCATCTTGGGTTTCTCTTACCTTGGATGTGGGGTGTCTCTTCACGGCTGTTCCAGCAAAGCTCGGCTGCTACTCCTTACCTTGGACATGGCATCTGCATATCTGAGGTTATTGATATTTCTCACAGCAATCTTGATTCCAGCTTGTGCTTCTTTCAGCCCAGTGTTTCTCATTATGTACTCTGCATATAAGTTAAATAAGCAGCCTTGATGTACTCCTTTTCCTATTTGGAACCAGTCTGTTGTTCCATGCCCAGTTCTAACTGTTGCTTCCTGGCCAGCATATAGGTTTCTCAAGAGGCAGGTCAGGTGGTCTGGTATTCCCATCTCTTGAAGAACTTTCCACAGTTTATTGTGATCCACACAGCCAAAGGCTTTGGCATAGTCAATAAAGCAAAAATAGATGTTTCTCTGGAATTCTCTTGCTTTTTCCATGATCCAGCGGATGTTGGCAATTTGATCTCTGGGTCCTCTGCCTTTTCTAAAACCAGCTTGAACATCTGGAAGTTCACGGTTCATGTATTGCTGAAGCCTGGCTTGGAGAATTTTGAGCATTACTTTACTAGCATGTGAGATGAGTGCAATTGAGCGGTAGTTTGAGCATTCTTTGGCATTGCCTTTCTTTGGGATTGGAATGAAAATTGACCTTTTCCAGTCCTCTGGCACCTGCTGAGTTTTCCAAATTTGCTGGCATATTGAGTGTAGCACTTTCACAGCATCATCTTTCAGGATTTGAAATAGCTCAACTGGAATTCCATCACCTCCACTAGCTTTGTTCGTAGTGATGCTTCCCAAGGCCCACTTGACTTCACATTCCAGGATGTCTGGCTCTAGGTGAGTGATCACACCATCGTGATTACCTGGGTCATGAAGATCTCTTTTGTACAGTCCTTCTGTGTATTCTTGCCACCTCTTCTTAATATCTTCTGCGTCTATTAGGTCCATGCCATTTCTGTCCTTTACTGTGCCCTTTTTTGCATGAAATATTCCCTTGGTATCTCTAATTCTCTTGAAGAGATCTCTAGTGTTTCCCATTCTGTTATTTTCCTCTATTTCTTTGCATTGATCACTGAGGAAGGCTTTCTTATCTCTCCTTGCTCTTCTTTGGAACTCTGCATTCAGATGCTTATATCTTTCCTTTTCTCCTTTGCTTTTCTCTTCTCTTCTTTTCACAGCTATTTGTAAGGCCTCTCCAGACAGCCATTTTGCTTTTTTGCATTTCTTTTCCTTGTGGTTGGTCTTGATCCCTGTCTCCTGTACAATGTCACAAACCTCCATCCATAGTTCATCAGATACTCTGTCTATCAGATCTAGTCCCTTAAATCTATTTCTCACTTCCACTGTATAATCATAAGGGATTTGATTTAGGTCATACCTAAATGGTTTGTTGGTTTCCCCTACTTTCTTCAATTTAAGTATGACTTTGGCAATAAGGAGTTCATGATCTGAGCCACAGTCAGCTCCCAGTCTTGTTTTTGCTGACTGTATAGAGCTTCTCCATCTCTGGCTGCAAAGAATATAATCAATCTGATTTCGGTGTTGGCCATCTGCTGATGTCCATATGTAGAGTCTTCTATTATGTTGTTGGAAGAGGGTGTTTGCTATGACCAGTGTGTTGTCTTGGCAAAACACTATTAGTCTTTGTCCTGCTTCATTGTGTATTCCAAGGCCAAATTTGCCTGTTAACCCAGGTGTTTCTTGACTTCCTACTTTTGCATTCCAGTTAATGAAAAGGACATCTTTTTTTGGGTGTTAGTTCTAAAAGGTCTTGTAGGTCTTCATAGAATCGTTCAACTTCAGCTTCTTCAGCATTACTGGTTGGGGCATAGACTTGGATAACTGTGATATTGAATGGTTTGCCTTGGAGACAAATAGAGATCATTCTGTCATTTTTGAGATTGCATCCAAGTACTGCATTTCAGACTCTTTTATTGACCATGATGGCTACTCCATTTCTTCTGAGGGATTCCTGCCCACAGTAGTAGATATAATGGTCATCTGAGTTAAATTCACCCATTCTAATCCATTCTAGTTCGCTGATTCCTAGAATGTCGACGTTCACTCTTGCCATCTCCTGTTTGACCACTTCCAATATGCCTTGATTCATGGACCTGACATTCCAGGTTCCTATGCAATACTGCTGTCTACAGCATCGGACCTTGCTTCTATCACAAATGACATCCACAACTGAGTATTAATTTTGCTTTGGCTCCATCCCTTCATTCTTCCTGGAGTTATTTCTCCACTGATCTCCAGTAACATATTGGGCACCTACTGACCTGGGGAATTCCTCTTTCAGTATCTTATCACTTTGCCTTTTCATTCTGTTCATGAGGTTCTCAAGGCAAGAATATTTAAGGGAGGCGGCCGAGAGAAGCAACCCACATCCAAGGCGTGGTGGCTGCTTTGGCACAAGAGGGCCGCGAGGAGCTACTCCATGTTCAAGGTCAAGAAGGGTGGCCAGTGAGAAGATACCCTTCGTCCAAGGTAAGGAGCAATGGTTGTGCTTTGCGGGAGCAGCCGTGAAGTGTTACCCCACATCCAAGGTAAGAGAAACCCAAGTAAGATGGTAGGTGTTGTGAGAGGGCATCATAGGGCAGACACACTGAAACCATAATCACAGAAAATTAGTCAATCTAATCACATGGACAACAGCCTTGTCTACCTCAATGAAACTAAGCCATGCCGGTGGGGCCACCCAAGATGGGCAGGTCATGGTGGAGAGGTCTGACAGAATGTGGTCCACTGGAGAAGGGAATGGCAAACCACATCAGTCTTCTTGCCTTGAGAACCCCATGAACAGTATGAAATGCTTTAGCTTTGCTGAAATGGATCTGAAAGATCATAGGCAGTAAGACGATCCACCACGGCAGCAGCACAGATAATAGTTCATGTGTGCAAAGCAGCCCCTTGCTGTGTAAGATTATAGCATGCAATCAAGACACACTTTAGTTGAATCTTTGACAACAACAAAAATCTCAAAGTGATCTAGGCTAGAGATTTAATAGCCCAGTTGGAGTTATGCAAACTTGACTATCACCACTCAAAGGAAAATGGATTTCCTATCTCTCTAATTATTCTACTGGATAGGTCAGAGTGGGCCCTGTGATTCATAAAATATTTAACACCACTGAGGTAGTTGACCAGTGTCTCCCAAATATTCTTGTCTACGTAGGACTTCAGAATATGACCTTGAATGGAAGTAGGGTGTTTTCAAATGTGGTTAAGTTATGGCTAGAAATGAACTCCTATTGAATTATAGTGGCCCCTTAATCCAGTGAAATTTCTTTGGCAGAAAGGGACACATACAAAAAAGAAGGTCATAAAAAAAAGAAGAAGAAGGTCATTTGAAGCCAGAGGTAGGCATACATTGAGGGAATGTACAAGCCAAGAAATGCCTGGTGCCAGGAGAAGCTGGATGAGGTTAATAACAGACTCTTCCCTTGAGCCCCAAAAGGGAGTGCAGAGCTATGGATGCCTTCACCTGGTTTCCACCTCCAGAATTGTGAGAGAATAAATCTCCATTGTTTTAAGACATCCTTTTAGTGATAATTTGTTAGCAGAAATGCTAGTTAACTAATACAACCTTGTAAGAAAAATTGGAAATCTATTTGGATTCATTTTCATCACTGTGCATATATCTTTAATTTTTCAATATTTTTATTATCCTGTAGGTATCTTTTCATATTGACTATCCAGATGTCATACTGTGTAAGCAGTTTGAACATTGTTTCCATCACTATTTTAGCAAAAGACTATTTTAAATTACCTTGAATTTCCTTCAACAAATTGCTTTCATTTATAATTGGCCAAAATGACCCAACTTAGTTTTAAGGTAGAATAATCAGGATAAGTGGATGAATCAGTGTTTCAGAATGAATAGAATACTCCCTATGAGAAAGGTCTCTTTTTTTGTACTTTTCATTCCTAGACTGGGTTGAAAGATTTTATTTATTTAACATAAAACATATGAACATAAACATGTTGTTATTTTCCCTTCACATTTAGCTTTTTCTTGGTAACTTGCTGATGTGTGCTTATGCTTAGTTGTTCAGTCTTGTCTGACTCTTTGTGACTGTCAGGCTTCTCTGTCCCTGGGATTTCCCAGGCAAGAATACTGGAATGGATTGCCATTTCCTTCTCCAGGGGATCTTCCCAACCCAGGGATGAACTAGTGTCTCCAGTGTCTCCTACACTGCAGGCAGATTCTTTACATGCTGAGCCATCAGGGAAGCCCAACATGCTGATGGATGCTATCTATTGGATCCTTTACATTATCATGTTATACTTGTCTGATTAAATCTTGATTCAGCAGTTTTGCTACTTTTTTTTCAAGGATGTTTTTACTATCATTCTTCAGAATAAGGAAGATCCCCTGAAGGAGGGAATGAAAACACACTCCAGTATTTTTGCTTCGAAATTCCCATAGACAGAGGAGCTTGTTGGGCTACAGTCCATAGGGTACCAAAAACTCAGACATGACTGAAGCAATTGAACACACACAAACAAGTAAGAACTGAAAAGCTCTCAGTGTGAGAAAACTATACAAGTACTTAAGTGGCATGAAAACTTTTGAAAACAGAAGATCATTGTAACCAACTAAGGTTTTACATGGGGAACTAAGGCCCATGAAGATTGACCTTTATTGTTCTAAATCCTCTCAGTAGAAAAATGCACAAAAATTTTTAAATCTACTCATGAGGGTCCACAGACAGGCCTTGAAACTCAAGGTTTAGTTCTTAAAAACCTACAAAGGACCTAGAAAATTGTATCCTTTCCTCTGACATCTCTAGCTCTAGGAATAAAAAATTAAAACTAAATAGCCCAGAAGAGTTTCTCCTGAATAAAAGTTGAAAGTCAGTTTGGTTGCCAATAAAGAGATTAAATCACTCTGGTAATTTCTGGT